>NC_090449.1:73202415-78202415 GCF_031143425.1 Pleurodeles waltl | reverse complement strand
TACATTGCCTTGTGCTGAGAAGTGCAGACACTCTCATATTAAATGCATTGCCTCAGTGCTGAGAAGTGCAGGCACTCTCCCATTAAATACATTGCCTTGTGCTAAGAACTGCCGGTACTCTCCCGTTAAATACATTGCCTCAGTGCTGAGGAGTGCAGGCAGTCTCCCATTAAATACATTGCCTTGTGCTGAGAAGTGAAGGCACTCTCCCATTAAATACATTGCCTTCGCCCGTTAAATACATTGCCTCAGTGTTGAGAAGTGCAGGCACTCTCCTATTAAATGCATTGCCTCAGTGCTGAGAAGTGCAGGCACTCTCCCATTAAATACATTGCCTTCTCCTGTTAAATACATTGCCTCAGTGCTGAGAAATGCAGGCACTCTCCCATTAAATACATTGCCTTCTCCCATTAAATACATTGCCTCAGTGCTGAGAAGTGCAGGTACTCCCCCATTAAATACATTGCCTCAGTGCTGAGAAGTGCCGGTACTCTCCCATTAAATACATTGCCTCTTTGCTGAGAAGTGCAGGTGCTCTCGCATTAAATACATTGCCTTCTCCCGTTAAATACATTGCCTCAGTGCTGAGAAGTGCAGGCACTCTCCTATTAAATACATTGCCTCGTGCTGAGAAGTGCAGGCACCCTCCCATTAAATACATTGCCTCGTGCTGAGAAGTGCAGGTACTCTCCCATTAAATACATTGCCTCTTTGCTGAGAAGTGCAGGCACTCTCCCATTAAATACATTGCCTTCTCCCGTTAAATACATTGCCTCAGTGCTCAGAAGTGCAGGCATTCTCCCATTAAATACATTGCCTTCTCCTGTTAAATACATTGCATCCGTGCTGAGAAGTGCAGGCACTCTCCTATAAAATACATTGCCTCGTGCTGAGAAGTGCAGGCACTCTCCCATTAAATACATTGCCTTCTCCCGCTAAATACATTGCCTCTTTGCTGAGAAATGCAGGCACTCTCCCATTAAATACATTGCCTTCTCCTGTTAAATACATTGCATCCGTGCTGAGAAGTGCAGGCACTCTCCTATAAAATACATTGCCTCGTGCTGAGAAGTGCAGGCACTCTCCCATTAAATACATTGCCTTCTCCCGTTAAATACATTGCCTTGTGCTGAGAAGTGCAGACACTCTCATATTAAATGCATTGCCTCAGTGCTGAGAAGTGCAGGCACTCTCCCATTAAATACATTGCCTTGTGCTAAGAACTGCCGGTACTCTCCCGTTAAATACATTGCCTCAGTGCTGAGGAGTGCAGGCAGTCTCCCATTAAATACATTGCCTTGTGCTGAGAAGTGAAGGCACTCTCCCATTAAATACATTGCCTTCGCCCGTTAAATACATTGCCTCAGTGTTGAGAAGTGCAGGCACTCTCCTATTAAATGCATTGCCTCAGTGCTGAGAAGTGCAGGCACTCTCCCATTAAATACATTGCCTTCTCCTGTTAAATACATTGCCTCAGTGCTGAGAAATGCAGGCACTCTCCCATTAAATACATTGCCTTCTCCCATTAAATACATTGCCTCAGTGCTGAGAAGTGCAGGTACTCCCCCATTAAATACATTGCCTCAGTGCTGAGAAGTGCCGGTACTCTCCCATTAAATACATTGCCTCTTTGCTGAGAAGTGCAGGTGCTCTCGCATTAAATACATTGCCTTCTCCCGTTAAATACATTGCCTCAGTGCTGAGAAGTGCAGGCACTCTCCTATTAAATACATTGCCTCGTGCTGAGAAGTGCAGGCACCCTCCCATTAAATACATTGCCTCGTGCTGAGAAGTGCAGGTACTCTCCCATTAAATACATTGCCTCTTTGCTGAGAAGTGCAGGCACTCTCCCATTAAATACATTGCCTTCTCCCGTTAAATACATTGCCTCAGTGCTCAGAAGTGCAGGCATTCTCCTATTAAATACATTGCCTTCTCCCATTAAATACATTGCCTCAGTGCTGAGAAGCGCAGGCACTCTCCCATTTAATACATTGCCTTCTCCCATTAAATATAGTGCCTCAGTGCTGAGAAGCGCAGGTACTCTCCCATTAAATACATTGCCTTCTCCCATTAAATACATTGCCTCAGTGCTGAGAAGTGCAGGCACTCTCCCATTAAATACATTGCCTTCTCCCGATAAATACATTGCCTCAGTGCTGAGAAGTGCAGGCACTCTCCTATTAAATACATTGCCTTGTGCTGAGAAGTGCAGGCACTCTCCCATTAAATACATTGCCTCGTGCTGAGAAGTGCAGGTACTCTCCCATTAAATACATTGCCTCAGTGCTGAGAAGTGCAGGCACTCTCCTATTAAATACATTGCCTCAGTGCTGAGAAGTGCAGGCACTCTCTCATTAAATACATTGCCTCAGTGCTGAGAAGTGCAGGTACTCTCCCATTAAATACATTGCCTTGTGCTGAGAAGTGCAGGCACTCTCCCATTAAATACATTGCCTTAGTGCTGAGAAGTGCAGGTACTCTCCCATTAAATACATTGCCTCAGTGCTGAGAAGTGCAGGCACTCTCCCATTAAATACATTGCCTCAGTGCTGAGAAGTGCAGGCACCCTCCTATTAAATACATTGCCTCAGTGCTGAGAAGTGCAGGTCCTCTCCAATTCAAAATTTTAAAAAAGTTCCCGTACTGAGCACCGGGCAGTACCTGCCCATTGAAAGAACTGCACATGCTCAAATAAAAGTGGAACTGAATGCAGTGGCGTAGCGTGGGGGGTGCAGGGGGCCGGCCGCACCGGGCGCAACATCTTGGAAGAGACTAAGGGCCATATTTATACTCCGTTTGCGCCGAAATTGCGTCGTTTTTTTTGACGCAATTTCGACGCAAAACTAACGCCAACTAACGCCATATTTATACTATGGCGTTAGAGGCGAATAGCGCCAAAGTTCCCGGAATGTGCGTCATTTTTTAGCGTGAACCCCTTCCTTGCGTTAATGATATGCAAGGGAGGCGTTCCCGTCTAAAAAATGACTCCCAGGCCTTTACGTGGTATTTATACTCCCGGGCAAAAGAGACGCCCGGGAGTTGGCGTGGCAAAAAACGGCGCATTTGCGCCACTTTTTAACGCCTGCTCAGGGCAGGCGTTAAGGGGCCTGTGGGCTCAAAATGAGCCCACAGGTGCCCTCCCATGCCCCCAGGGACCCCCCCTGCCACCCTTGCCCACCCCAGGAGGACACCCAAGGATGGAGGGACCCACCCCAGGGACATTCAGGTAAGTTCAGGTAAGTTTTTTTTTTTTTTTTTTTAATAATATTTTGTGGCATAGGGGGGCCTGATTTGTGCCCCCCTACATGCCACTATGCCCAATGACCATGCCCAGGGGACAGAAGTCCCCTGGGCATGGCCATTGGGCAAGGGGGCATGACTCCTATCTTTACAATGATAGGAGTCATGTTGATGGGGGATGGGCGTCGTTAAAAAATGGCGCAAGTCGGGTTAAGACGATTTTTTCGACGTAACCTGACTTGCCCCATTTTAAGACGCCCATGCGCCATTTTCCCCCTACGCCGGCGCTGTCTGGTCTACGTGGTTTTTTCCCACGCAAACCAGGCAGCGCCGGTCTGATTGCGCCGTCTAACGCCATTCCATAAATACGGCGCCCGCATGGCGCTTCAGAATGGCGTTAGACGGCGCAAAACTTTTTGACGCTAAACTGCGTTAGCGCAGTTTAGCGTCAAAAAGTATAAATATGGGCCTAAATCCACGGGTTAGGGGGCGCAAATTACTTGCCTTGCCCGGGGTTAGGGGGCGCAAATTACTTGCCTTGCCCCGGGTGCTGACAACCCACGTTACGCCACTGACTGAATGCATCTGGTTCTTGCCTTCACCCTGCTCTCAACGGTCGGGGCTAGAAAGAAATAACTTTTTGCACTCTCATGAACCATCTTTATAAAATTCTATCCAAATTTCAAAGTGTATTTTTTGGACGAGTAAACCAGAAAGTATGTTCTATTATGATAACACACTTACCAACAATTATCATTTTAAAATTGAACAATGCACTCTACAATGCATGTTTAGTTATACTTAAAAGGAGTAACAGATTTAAGTATTCGGATTATTTTTTGTAGATATTACAAATGTATCTTATCCGTTTCCTGCTTTTGGTCGATGTGTCAATGTTAACAGTGTACAGAATGTAAATTAAAGGCGGTAAAACGTGTTAAAGGCATGAGGCTGTGCTCTCTCACAGTTCAGCAGTTCTCCCTGGTGACAAACCTTCGATCCATCTTTCATAAACAGAGCTGTGAAAAGTCAGTTTGTAAGAGTAGAATTTTGAAGTCTAGCATTAATCTCAACGTATTTTTATCTTCCCGAGTTCCTTCTGTATTCATGGATGTTCCAGGTTTTGTGTTTTTTTTCCCGCCCATGCTCAAATGAAAATGGCCTTTCCGTTCTCGGGAGGTGCGTTTTGGAGAGCATTTCCCAGTCAATGTTCTCAGTGAACAGTAGGGAGAGATTTATGAAGACAGCCTGTAACAAGCAGGCAGAACTGTGAGCCATTACAGGTTGTACAAAATGACTCCGAGACCGGATAAAGAGAAACTGATATGCACTCTATATCATGTTGAAGCATTCCAATTTTGAGGCCTCTTGGGGCGCCACACGCCGGGTGACCCCACAATTGCCTCTTAGCTCAGAGATTGGGCGGCACAGCCTCGCATTGGGTTATGGGCTTGCTGCGGTACACCAGGCCCAAGCAGCGGGTAATTTCAGAACGCGCGACACACAGATGCCTGTTGGGAGAAATATGAGGGTAATACTGTGGTATATTGAGCTGCCTGGCGTCAGGCAGGAAATAAACATGATATGTGACCAATACAGGAGACATGGGTGAACATGAGGCCAATGCAGGATATCCTTCAACCCCCACGCCACCACTCCATCCCACTCCACTCGTCTTGCTTCTGTAGATCAAAGAACCGGGGGCTGAATGGCAACTGCAGTCGCTTCTTCCGTTAGCGGCCATCTTGAAACCCACCCATTGTCTTGGTAGCTAAAATGGGTGTTATAGAAAATGTCACATGTGTAAGGTGCTAAGGAGCAAATACAGAATGCAGTAGTTGTGGTAACATTTACTATGGACCTGGCTTGCATATTAGAACATGGCCCTGGCTCTTCAACTGCGCAGCACACCCACATACAGCGCCTTGAGACCCTATGGGTGATTAGCTGCGCTATACAAATCCTTGATTGGTTGATTGAATGTTAACAAACTGAGTAAAGAGTACAGGTTATTATGAAGGCAGGTTAGGCACAGGACCCTTCATTAAATTTAGTAGTGAATATTGCACCTTTAATACACTAATAGCACAGAGGAGCGTTTTACTGATGCTTTGTACCACCGAACCATACTTTCCCCTCCCCAAACCACACTCCCATTGCTTAGCAATTGTCCAATGCTTAATACAGTGTTATTTTATATTGTTTGATGGATGTAATACTGAAGACTATAAATCATAAGGGCCTTCGTTATGAACGGTGTGGATTCTGAGACGAAGAAGCAGGGCACCCGGATATACCTTACAGGCTGGTATGCCCACGTCAAAGTCCAGCCATTACAGGCTTTTTCCTCGAAATGGGGAATAACTGCTCGAACGCAGAAGTACCTGGTGCTTTTCTGTGTCGTTTTTCACAATTGCAGCAAAAAAGCTGGCATTTTCTGTCTGCTATCAGCTAGTGTGCCAATAAGGGGTGCAATGGCGAAATAGGGTTGGAGTTCACGCCCGGCATGTCCAGGGGGAACATTTTCTGCTCACCCCAGATGCTGCAGGAGTCGGGCAGGCCCGAGCAATACACCTGCCTACACCCCCTGTCCTGTAGCATCTGTGACAGTTCTGGTGTCTCGGGCCCTAAATAAGCAAGTTCATAGTTTTCAGACCCGATAATTCCAGGCCTGGAAGAACTCTGAATGGAGACTTGGGGTATTTCACCTGAAATTATAAATCCAGGTGAAATACCCCAACTCATAACAAGGGCCCAAAAGTGTTGTGTGTGTGGTCATCCATTTGTCACACATTCAACTCTGGCTTTTCCTGCATCCAATTATCTCTAAATGAGAGGCAAGGATGACCTTGGTATGACAGGATTACATTTTTGATTAAAAAGATCCCTTTGGTGTATGACCGAGGTACCTCTGCGGTCCCTAAAATGTAACAACATATATTCTTTGTGTTGTTCTGTTTGTTCGATTGAAGATGCGACTTTTGGAAGGGTATGAGTTTGGAACCAGTTCAGCAGCTATGTCACCTTCATCAATTGTTCTTCACCACTAGCTGTATTTGTGTTTTTGGAATAGTTTGTGACCCACCTAGCCTCTAAGGACCCCTGAAACTGCATCTGTGATGCTTCTCAGGGATACCCTCAGCGTGCCCTGAGAAGGGAGAGAGCGTCCATTGGATCACCCAGCTAGTATTTTGAAGAGCGTGTTCCCTAATTGCCCCCTCTGCCCAAGCTGTGACTAGTGGCAGCTGATTATTTTGGGGTGCTGAGTTGCACCCAGTGGAGTTTCCTTCTGGGGTGCCCATGACTAAATTATGTCCAAGGACTGAAAACTTTATTACCACAACCAGCTTTGCATGACCACCTCAAACACCACAATAGTACTGAATACCAAAATATCATCCCTCAAAACCTGTAAGTGACCCACACCAATGTACTACTGTTGTCAAGCACTACAATACCACCCCAGCACCACTCGAAGACACAACTCTGCATCCTACATCACACTGCCACATCAAAACTACTGCCCTGCCATCATCACCACAACTGCGACACCATCAATACACAGCCTTCTGTCATCACTGGCATAGCCACCACACACTCAATACCCTACCCTAACCATCACCACCACAACCACCGTACCATCAACACCCTACTCTACCATCACCACCACAACCACCATACCATCAATGCCCAATTCCCTACAGCAACTCCACCACACTGCCATCCGTCCAGTGCAATAATACCATGGTGGTAACAACTCAAATCTGTAAAAGCTCTGCTCTGTCAACCCCCCTGATACAGTACCACCCACCATCAACACACCAGTGCCTTATACCATCCCAACATATGGCTTGATGTTTCCCTGCATGCCCGTATGCAGAGACAACTTCACTCTCAATAGATTTTACGTTGAAACACAAAATTACTTGGTTAGGCATCCTACCACTGCTTCATTCGTACTTTCACCCACACTTCTATCCATAACACTACACACACACAGACACACACATTCCAGTTTGGCATTTACTGTAATTCCACATAATTTGTCTGAAAATGCATGTTATTTTGCAAAACAAAATTATGGAAGTATCACACACCCTACCAATATCTGAGAGACACCTATGTGTGGTTTACAAATACTATACTATACATATATTTGTAGACATATACAATGTAGTTCTAACTACGTTTGTGTCTTGGGTTTGACTTGAAAGTGTACCCATTCCCATGCAAGTGGTTGGTAGGTAGGGTTGTAACATTTCTTCTTTTGATAAAGCAACACCTTCTTTACTCATCCCAGCCCTCACCTTACTACTATGATCTCCCAATTAACACTTTCTGGAGTCTTCCCTTTTCTATCCCTCCATTGTTCTAGCCAATCCAACTAACTGATTCACATGTCCACCGCTCAAATTAACTCATATTTTACCTATACTAAAACAAATACTATACTTATATTTCCCTACACTAATCCACCACTAATTATTTTGGGTTTCTGGAGTAGTGTGCTACTGATTAAAAAGCACTTCAATGCTTTGTCAGGGTAGGAAGCACTATATAAATACAATTACAATACAATACATCATTGCACATTGACTATAATAATTACTCATTCATGTATTTGTATCAGGGCTTGCTCCGTGTTGTTTGGTTTGGAAAAAGGGCATCTTGGGTATCTGGCTGAGGTTGATTGATGCTGTACAAAGGTCATTGTAGGATCTTTTTATTGGAGACCCTGTGCAGGGTTTATAATTCTAATTCATGTGCAGACAGAGGTTTACAGAATTCAGAAATTTCTGTCTGATGTCTAATCAGAACCTTAGTTGGCAAAAGCCATTTTAAGTACTTTTTTGTATTTAAGACACTATGCTGTTCTCCTTTGGTGTGATGATGAAAATGTATGTTCAAATCTCTGCGTTGCCTTACTCTGCCCTGGGAAGGGGTTGCATAGGCGTTGTGTAGGTGACCCACACAACTCCCATAATTTTTTACGCATTCCCAGATTTACCAGAACTGGTAGACCTGGGAGCGCACCCAAAAGATGTGCCTTTTCAGGTGAGGCGTAACACAGAGAAATATTTTTATTTTTCCTCGTTACTTCCTCTTTCTATGTGTGCTGCATTTTGCATTCTGTGCACTTCGTGGAACCTGAAGAAACAAAGATGATGTTAATCTTCCAGGTGGGCTAGTAATTTTGACCAGGAGACTAGGTTTGCATGATTTGTTTTTATTAGATCCATAGAATCTGTAAAAAATGCCCTTTTTGCAATATGTGAAATTCATTGTTTTTTGCTGCCTTAAAATTTCATGAATTTTCTGGCTCTGAATTCCCGCACACCCAGTCCACTTGCCTGTATTTCATGTGACATTTGAGTTTGAGGTATGCTCTTGCGCTCAATTTTCATGTCAGATAATGTACGGTAAATTTCACGCAAATTTGCACTTTTGCTCAATTTTTGTTTTTTTATAGAAAAAAATCACACATCATTAAATTGTGCCGAATTGGCACAATGCCCATCAACACGACCATCCCTCATCATCAAAATCATCAGCTGGGTTTAAATGGTCCTGTATGAAAATGATTAGTATATTTTATGCAAAGCTTCTTAGGCACCTAATCAATGATTAATGATGTGGATAATATATTACATTCCTAGGGCTGAATTATTATTTTAAGTCGGGATAAATGGAATATGAATGGGGCGGAATATTTTTGGGACGTTTGATTCTGTTAAACAGAGCAGGCATTTTGAGTGAAAATAACACAAGGGACTTGTATTCATGAGAGGGAAGATCTTGTATAACAAAGAAGCCCGGATTTCCCAGGGGTCATTGGAATGCCATCATTAGGAGGATGCCTGATTTTGTCCATATGCTGCTGAGCACTGGGGAATTATTCGCCTTCTTCAGAATCCTGATGTAGGGCATTGCTAGCTCACCATTCCCTGAAAGCTACAATTGCAGCAAGAAGGTAACACTGGAGGACTATCCACACCGCAGTATGTATCTTTGTTGTTGTAAAGAGTTAAATAGCACCATGAAACTGCCTCAGGGCGCACAGTGTGAGGATACAGGTAAGGAGAAAGTAACTTGAAAGTCTTGAAAGTAAATAGTTCAGTCCGTGAAGGGATGGTGCCTTTTCATGTGAGCTTGGGATGCTGAAGCTTTCAATGAGTCATCAATGTGCCTAGAGGTCTGGCATACGGAAGCCTTTGAAGGGCCTTAGGTGTCTGAGCCCAAATTTATATTGTAGGCTGCTCCTGCAATGGATGCTGAGCAGTGGTGACCGTGCGATCTTGGGCCTTGGAATCTGCTGCCTTTTCTCAATATTTATTAAATTATTTATTTTTACATATTTATTTTACGTGATGTTTAGTGCTCCACATATCACCTTCATGTGTTCTCAATTTAATGGTTACAGTTCAGAGAAGCAACATTTAATACGGTCACACTGAAAAAGGTGAAGTGCAGCTGAGGCCACTCTAAATGTCAACAGGATTTGGGGGTGTGGGCAGGGGGGATGACAGTGACGGGGGAAACAAATAATGGAGAGTAAAAAAACACAGCGTTCCTGCCGCCTCGCTCCTCTGCTCTTCTAGTGTCCCATCATTCACTGGGACACGAGCACAGACTCCGCAGCAATCCTGGCAATTCTCTCATGCTATACCTGGCATGAGAGCAGCATCAGGATTGGTCTGAGTGGCTTGGTCTGCACTCAGAGAGTGCACTGGACTCTGTGCAGTTTCTCCAGCCTGGCTGTGCAACCCAGCTGGCATTTCAGAAAAATTACATGAAATTACATTTAGCTAAGTTAAATGGAAAACCACTATTTAGTTCTAATTTTTGCACAAAACACATCCTTGCATCCATTTTTGACATGAGGATGCATTTCATGGAACAAATAGCCCAAAATGTGCTCACGTTCTAGTCATCCATGCAGGTTCCATGCACTTACACCATGTTGTATAACTAGGTGCCATTGAGGGCAAAAAATTAGTGTAACAGCAGTGGTTCCCAACCTGTGGGCCGGAGACCCCTGGGGGTCCGCAAAGCCTCCTCAGGGGGTCCGTGGCTGCTTAAAAAATGTAATAATATTAGGTCCCAGCTATCAGTAATGACTCCTTGGGGGTCCCCGTGTTCCAATAACGATTCAGTGGGGGTCGCCGGGCTGCAGTATTGATAAAATGGGGGTCCGCAGAAGTCAAAAGGTTGGGAACCACTGGTGTAACAGCATAATTTCAAGAAAATTTGTGCAACAAGTGTACTGCAACATTACCCAAATTATGCAAGATTACATATGCACAATGAAATTTAGCTCATGCCTGAAAAACATGTGTGGCATCCTTGGCATGGGTTCTGCCTGACTTTTGGAATTCAGACCTCCTGTTTCTGCTGACTTTGTTTTTGCTGGCCCTAGGATTCTGCACACTTTACCACTGCTAACCACTGCTAAAGTGCTTGTGCTGTTTCCTGAAAACATGGAGACTATGGTATATACCCAATTGGTATATTTAATTTACTTGTAAGTCCCTAATAGAGTGCACTATATGTGCTCAAGGCCTGTAAATTAAATCGTACTAGCGGGCCTGAAGCACTGATTATAACATTCACATAAGTAGCCCTTTAAACATCCCCCAAGCCTGCCACTGCAGAGCCGGTGTGTGGAGTTTTAAACTGCCATGTCGACGTGGCAAAGTACACCTTTTGCCAGGTTCAAACCTTCCTTTTTCATGCATACAAGTCACCCAAAGGGCGGTGTGCTGTGTATGCTGTGGACATGTACTTTTAAGTTTTACATGTCCTAGGAATGGAAAACTCTTAAATTTGTTTTTCATGCCTTGCAAGGCCTATTTCTCCCACAGAATAATATTGGAGTTACCTTATTACAACTTAAAAGCATAACTTCCGAATGGATAAAGATAACCGCACCTTCCCCCAAGTTTGGTGTCTCTGGTGTCTCTGGGATTACAATGTAAAATCCTAATTTATGGTGAAGTCGGATTTAAAATTGCAATTCTGAAAAGCCACTTTGGGAAAGTTGGCATTTTCTTGCCTTAGCCATTTGGTGTCTGCAGTATGTCTCTGATTACTTGTCTGGGGAGAGTGATAGCTGGGCTTTGTGTATTCCCCATAGACAGCCACAAACAGTGGGAGTTAGGTGTGACTTAATGGGCCTTGATAGGCCATCCTGGGCAGGATGGGAGGGAGGAGCAGGACACAGCCACATTTATACTTGAATAGGCTGTGTCTTGTCCACACACAAAGGTCTATAGTGAGTCTGGAGCCAGGGCAGGAATGGCAGGACATCTGTGGACATCAAAGCCATGTCTTTGAAGTCTCCCTCATATCAAAGGCACCAGTGAGTATAAGAACGGGACCTCGGACACCACCATTCAGTACACTTCTGGACCTATGGACACTCTCCTGAAGGAAAGACTGCTGTACTGCTGAACGACTGCCACTGAGCTAGACTGCACTGTGCTGGACTCCTGCTTTGCTCTGCTGACCTGTGCTTCTGCCCTCTTCCCGGGAGTAAGAAGGACTACACCTGCATCTTTCTGACCCAGAATCCAGAGTAACTCCACTGGCCAGTAGGCTGGCCTCCTGATCTGAAGTCTCCAGGACACAAAAGACTTTCAAGCACTTTGCTTCTGCATCTGGATTCTGTCATCTGTGAGTGTGCCCTGCCAAGTGGTGCCACCCCAGTCCTGGACTCTTGGAAGTAGGCCTAAGGTGTTTGCTACAGCAGAACCAATGCATCTTTTGGTGCATGGAGCAGAACTCACGCATCACTGCTACTGCGTGGGTCAGAACTGACATAAGAGACTAGCAGCATCACCACTGCACCGATGCATCGCCTTTGGAACTGCCACCACAAGATGCTTTCCCTGGCGAATGCTCCTGACATCTCCCAAAGATGGCAGCCTCAACAACACCGAAACACAGCATCGAAGCTACACCGCAGCTCAGAACTGACACATTGCCTGAGCTGCGCAATGCATCTTTGTTTTGGATCCAAGCAACTATCCACAACCAGTATTTAAGACATTTTGGATCAGTGGGCCTAACTGGGTCCATGTAGCTAGCCAGAGCTACATCACAGTTGGCCTGAACTTTTGACTTTTTCCCAGGCCGGAGCGACCAGATAGCCCTGGTTGGTGCTTCTTGCTTCTAAGAGCTATTTCACAGTTTATTACATAAAAGTTCATAACTCAAGTTCCACTTATTGGATTTTTTTGTCATTTTGGTCTTGTTTTATTTATTAAATTAAGTTCTATTTTTCTGCCCTGGTGTGGGATCCTTTTTCTGTTTCGTTTTCACTGTTTTACTGTTTGAAGTGTTGCACAAATACTTTACACATGGCCTCCAAGTAGACTATGACTGCTCTGTGCCAAACTGCCAGAGGGTGACCATAGGCTAATTTGTGGTTTCCTCGTGCCTTACCCTGGTTGTTGCTTGACCAGGGCTCACACTGCAGTCAACCAACAACTCAATTTCTCACAGGATACCTGCTCACAATTTGGCTTGGACAATTTTGTATAGAATATTATCCACGACGGAAAACCTAAGGGCTGGTAAGCTGCCTCAAGTAGACACATAATTTCAAGCACATGTGAGCTTTACTGGTGTATAGTAACAAATTCTCCTCTAACTAATGATAATAATGTACATCGTATACAGCACTCCATACTACATGCCTGCAGCTTCCAACCACTGAAAATAACACATGTAACTACTAACAAATTCAATGCTTCGGATCTTACTGTTCTAAAATTACTGTTACCTTTAGGGTGTATTTTATATTCTATCTGCCTGTCTTACGCTTCCTGTGTTTCTTCTGCATATCGGACTTGGCCTGGTAATGCGCACTAACCCCGACGTGGATTTAGAAATATCTCACTGCGGTTTCTAATATTTACCTTTCACTCTTGATCTTACCACAGTTTCATTCATTACTTTGTGCATTGGTAATGACAGCCTTACCTTAATTGTCTTGGTTTAACTGAAAGGCACTTCTCCAGGTGGTACCCTCCCCCTCCCTTTATGACTTCAGGCTGCCTCTCCCATTCACACACTGGAGCTCTAAGGAAACTGCTCCACTCTGCCTTTTTCTCAAAACAAAAACTTCTTATCTACCCCCACCTTTGAATCACCTCATTTAAACCATCATTCCCCACATTAGGTTGATTCAAAACGGGTTCCTCCCTCGAATTCAGCCTTTTAATTGTCACACATCACCCAATACAGATTACAACATTACTGACATGATGTCTGCACCACCAGTGATCTGCAGGAAAAGAAGAAAAGAGAAATTAAAGTCTATTTGGTAATAGTGTTTCCGTTTCATAATTAACAAAATATGTAGAAAAAAATAATTTAAGACGTAATAAAAAGTAACAGTGCCGCACTTGCACTTTGAGCCTCATTCTGGAAAAGGTGGTAATATTACCACTGTGATAAATGGGAACTATTGCCAAGAACAAGATAGACTCATTCCAGGAGTGGGAACTGCAGCCCGCAGTCAACAAGCACTGCAACAATTCACTGCCAAATAGCGCCGATGGCAAAATTACTGCCTGTGCTAAGTGTGTACTATTACATGAAATAAAACTCTCTAAAATTGTGCTTTTTTTTTTTTACCCAAATACAATATTTTCTCTGATCTAGTCTTAAATATTGTAAAATCAAGGTGCCGCAACCTGTGCAGGCTAGAGGCCTGCGCCTGAAATAAAGCTGGCGTCAGCTCTCAGTTTGCATTGGAAGAGACGATAAAAGCCGAAACACTGCACATGGGCATGCAGCAAAAATGTGCAAAATGCTCACCTCGTTACTGTTAATGGGACAGGAACAACTTGCGGCTCCTTGAGAGCTGAAGTAAATGCTGAGACGGAGGCCTGCGTGGCACAGGATACCTCCGAGCAGGCATTCAAAACAATGGCACAGGCAGCGTGTCATGGGCCCTAGCGCGAGCCATGAAATGGCCCCCTTGGCTGCTGTTTGAATTATAAAATACAGCAATGGTCATCCCTCAGTCAGCCCCTCAGGCCTTTAGTTCCTGGTGTCACTGCACCTGCTGCATCAATGGAAGGTACGCCCTTATTCGAAATCGCGGTGTGCACTGCGTTGCCTGTCCTGCATCCAGTCCCGGTCACAATGCGGGCTCACTGCGGTTTCAAATACTTCGCTGGAGTTCTGTTGTCCCATGCAGGCCTCCATATCGAGACATCTTGATGCTGCATGCATCTTGTCAGGGCAGATGTCACAGCGTATGAGCCTGTGGCACCCTGTGTTTGTGACATTGGGGAGCTCATTCAGTGGCCTGTGGGGTTACTGTCTGCACCTCCTGATGTCTGCAGCCTGCCCTTGCAAGCGTTAGCCATCCAGGAACATCTTAAGGTTTTTGGGTGCCCTGGGCCAAACGTATTTTTGGGCCCCCTGTTCAGAACTGTTTTGAATTTATAATCCAATTTCAGCTCTTTCATGCCCTCTTAGGCCTGGTCACTGACAGTTCACAGGCACATCCAAATTTTAAATGTGTTTACATCGAATATTCAGGGATAGTGACATTCTTTTAATATTGTAACACAGCAGCAGCTAATATTACTTCAAATAATCTCAGACACCCTCAAATTTCTCATATGTGAGGTACCCTGTCTTGAACCAAAAGAAACTTTTTTATGGATAAGGCATGAAACATAAACACTAAATTGTTCTGCAAAATATCTGTAATAGACTCACACAGCACCCACATCAAAATAAATTCAAGGAAAACATTATTTTAACAGCATTGTTTAAGAATTTTTCAAGTTCATCAGGGCAAGACTGTCTGCAGAACAGAGCTGATTCCTTCAGCAGAGGCGGCCGCCACAAATCTCAAGGTGAGAGGTTGGGGGGGGGAAGGGACGGGGGAGGACATGCGGGGGGAGGATTTTTTTTAAAAAGTACCTTTTTCTGTCGCCACCCCCTCCTGCCACATTGCTCCTCTTTCCTCGATGTGTGGCCCAGCATTCACTGCAACACCAGCGTAGGCTCCCCACTAATCCTGGTGCCACTTTCATGCTAAACATAGAATGAAAGCAGCGGCAGGTTTGGTCTGAGTGGCTTGGACTGCTGCTCAGACACAACCCTGGGGTCTGTGCAGTTTCTCCAGCCCAGCTGTTCAACACAGCGGGGCTGGAGAAACCTAAGTTCACATGTTTGCTTAGCCGGCCTGAGACGACAGGCCAAACACACATGCGCACTTGGATGCACTCTCTCCTCCTCCCTACTCCCATCTCCCATGGCCCAGGCTGCCCCTCCCTCCACATGCTGCTGGCTGAGCCAACAGCTGAAAGATAAAATTATAATGAAATATCGTTTTATCATTCAGCTCCTGGATTAGCCAGGGGGGTAACGCTCCTTCGCCATTGCGAAAGAGTCACCCCGTCTATCAGGAGGCCCCCTGAAAGGCTACGGGCCCTGGGCCAGAACCCACTTTGCCCATGCCTTAACACATCTCTGTATCTATCCACTTCAAGAACAGCAGAACCACTCACAAAGCATTTGGGCATCCCTTATAAATTGCAATGGATGGGGAGGAGTTGCTCTTTTCTTTTCCCTAATCCACTGGGGCTGCAGTCTGTACTTTTCCATTCATATTTGTAATAAAGAATTGCAAAGCACATTTGTGCATTGTGATTTGCACTTTCTGAATGCCAATTGAGAATCGAGCAAGTCCTAGGTGTGTTCACTATTCACTCAAATGCAAAGGATTGATTTTGCCACAAGAATGATTGGTGGCCCTGTGCTACAATTCATTATTTTATTAGTGCATGCTGGTAACAGTTGGCGTCAGTAATAAGCGTGGCCTGTCTGCTCAAAAGCTGAAAAATAAGCCTTAATGTGTCCGATTCACACCTAAAAAAGTCAGAAGTCCGCATCCACACATTTTGACCTCGTGTGAGTGCAGGTATCCGAGTTTTTGCAATTCACAAAACTTTTGCAGGGTAGGAAGGCTTCAGAGACAAAGTTTGCCAGCACCCAAAAAAGCTGCATGCATGGGGGTGTTCAAAACTAGATTAAAAAAGCGTACCGAATGTGTTTCACCCAGAGGTAGAATTCAAGTCCTACTGTTTAATATTTAGTTGTCAATGACGAAGCATCATGTGTCAACAACATGAAAAAACGTTGCTTCCCTTTGACCCCGGGTGCCCGGTACAATGGCGGAACCTGGCGGCCAGCAGCACGGTAGTATTAACTACTAGTGACAACTCCATACCACTAACAAGAATACAGAATACCAGTACCACCG
This sequence comes from Pleurodeles waltl, assembly GCF_031143425.1. Classification (NCBI taxonomy): domain Eukaryota; kingdom Metazoa; phylum Chordata; class Amphibia; order Caudata; family Salamandridae; genus Pleurodeles; species Pleurodeles waltl. Next base: position 78,185,881 of record NC_090449.1, on the reverse strand, counting down.
ACATTACCACTCTGTGGAAGGCATCTCCGCAGACTGTTAAAGCAGCATCGGCCACATTTCTAGAACAACAAGAGCCCACACGACAAAGGCCGAGAGACAACTTCTGGCAGAATCTTAGATGCAAAAATTTTAAAGTCTCCAGACAAAACCCGTCAGCGCAATACAAAGTAAATTAGGGTTTCTATAAAAAAAAAGGGACCGGAAGAGCATCAACAAATAGGCATTGATGGGAACTCGATTAGATGGTTCCCAAGGACAAGAGGATAGGCAACTCTGAGGAAGGGACAGTATGAAGATATTTCTTGAAAGTGGCTAAGATAGCTCAGTGAGTTCATCGTTGGTGCTTAGTGATTCCAAGCTACAGTCACACTTTGAATCCTGGTGAGGCCACTGCCTGTTTCAATTTTCTCCGGTCACCTGAACCACTACTTGAATCCCGCAGCAGTCCAGGCAACCTCTGATCCAGGCCTTGGTCTTACGCGGGTTGGACTATTGCAATGCAATGTGGCCCATATTTAATACTTTTTTTAGCGCCGTATTTGCGTCGTTTTTTGACGCAAAAGCGGCGCAAACTTGCAAAATACAATTGCATTTTGTAAGTTTGCTCCGTTTTTGCGTCAAAAAGTTGCGCAAACGCGGCGCTAAAAAAGTATAAATATGGGCCTGTATGTTGGCCTTCCAAGATATCTGATGAAAAGATTGCAATTCATTCAGAACTCAGCTAATAGACAGATTTTCAGTCTTGGCAAATTTGATAAAATTTCCATGAATCTTGAGAAGCTTCATTGGCTCCCTGTTCAGGAAAAGTGTGAGTTCAAGGCCTGGTGCCTTCGTCATAAAGACATCTTTCAGACACATCACTCTGATTACATTTCTTTTTCAAAGGTATATATATTCCTATCAGATCCCCTCCGCTCAGCCTCTCTCCGTCTATTAGTAGTGCCTACGTTTCAGAAGGTAAGACTTGGAGGTCACCCCTTCTCTGTGGTCACTGCCAAGGCTTGGAATAAACTCCCTATTGAATTACCGACTGAGCCGAACCATTAAAAGTTTCGGAAGGCTCTAAAAACATATTTGTTTGAATAATTTAGGTGGATCTTTTTATCCTACTTTCTTGCAGGTGTCAGGACACTCTTGGGTCATTGCGAGCTTAATAAAACCAATAATAATAAAAATAAAGATAATGATAATGATATTGATGAGGCACATTGATGATTCCTGTCCTTTACAGTGCAGTGTTGTGATGCTGTGGTGATTTAAAAAATGCTCCAACATAATTATGGTAGCAATTGCATCTCTGTTAGAGGGTTTGGTTGTAAGTGATCCATGATTCTTCATTCGGGTGGTACTGAAGTTAGAGGACAAAACGAAAATATGAAGATCTGTGTGACATGCACAGCTCAAGAACTTTTCACCCAACATCTCCCCTGCTCAAATTCTGCAAGTGATGAAAAACCTGCTGAAAATGTTACAGAAACATTGATATCTGCATGATATCCCCCATTTCTTAAGGGTGATCTTGAAATACTCCAGTATTGCAGATTCAGAGAAGTATCTGCAATATTTCAATTTCGGGGTGGTTTAACACCAATGTGAGTTTACTGCATTACATGCAATGGACGACTAGGAGACTGACATGAACCAGTGGAGCCCTTCTCCCCACCCAATGCTGCACTTTTATAGATAGGTGAATAGCATGGTGCTAGGAGTAAGTAGCAAACCCAGTTTTGTTTAGGTCTCGCCTACAACAGAACTTGCGCAGCATGCTCTCTCCCTTGTGAGATATATTGTATACAAGGGCTTGCAGCCCCCGTTGCATACCATTTGTTGGCTTCACTGTTACTCACATATGCTGCCTTCTAATTGGCTAGCGGTTGCCGGCTTTATCTTCTTCTTCCAGCTGGAGAATGGACCAAGTACGGATTGCTTCAGTTTGATTCCAGTTCTTCCACTGATCGTGCTGATTGAGGGACTATTTTTATTTTGTCTTCTTGTTCCCCCGTTGCCTTGTCCATGTTGCGTTTTTAGTGTTGCGTCTTTGACTCCCGTTCCCATCTCCCTATTGCTTCGTTCCCCTTCCACCTCCTTGTCTGTTTTGCTTCTTTCCCTCTCACCCCCACCCCGTAGTACATGTTGCTCCTCCTCTCTTCCATTCCCTTGCTGTTCATGTTGCTTCTTCCCCCACCACCCACCTTTGTCCATCTTGCTTCTTCTCTTCCCACCCGCTCTGTCCTCTTGTCACTGACTTTATCTTTAGCAGTTGCAAAATCGGCCAGAAAGGTGGGCTGTGGAATGAAGGGAGAGAGTAAAGACACCACCATGGCCAAGACTCACCACAAACATTTTGCCTGCAGTCTCTCTCTCCCTTCCCACATTTGGTACGCACAGTGTTCGTGTCACCATCAGAGTGTGCCATGCCACATGTTACCTCTGACCCATCGCTGGCTCGAGCCTGAGGGGCTATGAGCCTCCAAATCATCAGCCTCTCTGTTACTTCTACTGTGGTGCCAGCTGCTGTGATACAAAACACCAGGGCCTTGAGCCAGTCGCTTGGGATGCTGTGTCTGACACCACTGACTTCCTGTGCAGACACACCAGTGAGGGCCTGCGACTTTCAACACAGAAAGCTGTAACTGAAGCTCCAAGAGATGCTGTCCTCAATTGAGGCAGGCAAAAACGTACATTGTGCGTTTCCCCCAATCTCATGGAGGCTTAATTGCACTGCGCGCTTCATGCTCATATTGAAAGTGCATGCTGCCCTTGACTAAAGATCAGGGGTGTAGCTTGGTCAGTTAGATTGGGGGGTGTAGGCTTCAGGGCTGGACTGGGTACCCAAAGCAGCCCTGGTAACTTTGTCAAACCAGCCCCTGCACGGTGGGTGTGTTAAATTTTGAATCTTCTTAAAAACAGCAGTTGAGTGCAAGTGTGAACACTGGCTGGCCCCGGGAGGCTGGAAACAAGTGAGTGGATTATGCTGGATTGCTGCTTTTGTTACTTGGGGCCGATATTCCAGCACTGTTGCAAAACCGGCCCCCAGTAACAAAACCGTCCCCCACCCTTCCAGCCTCCTGGGGAAAATTCTGATGCCCTGTTCCCCAAGTTTGACAATGGTAGGCTCCAAATTTTCGAACATTCACACTGAGTGGTTAAGGAGGCAGTGGAACGGAAGACAAATGCGGATTCATTGGGTATTAAGTGAGAGAAAACACATCATTTTGTAAAATAATCAAAAAATGTTAAGATTTTCAAAGCAGAGAGGGAGTGTGTGCGCTTTTTGTTTGTATGTATATACAACAATTCCTGGTGAAATCCAACAGAAACCTCACCATACCTGACTGAAAGCACCTGTACCCAACTTTTTTACTAGTAAATACATTTATTAGGGGGTGTAACACCCCGAACACTCCCTCTGAAGCTACACCCTTGTTAACGGTTCCAGGTAGTTTGCATGCTTACAGTAATAGAAGATAGTGTAGCAATACATCTATTTTGACAGTTAAAGTGCAAAATGCGACCATTTTCTACAGCATCCTATGTACACAGTCTACATACGTTTCAGCTCCCAGGGTATATGCCACCCACAGAGACATGTATTGTTTTATAAGACATGCAAGCAATGTCAGCATGCAATGTCTTCAATAGAAACAATACACACTGAATATATTTGCTTGTGCTACTGTTCAACAATATTGCCTTGAGACCAACTGCATATCAGTGAGCAAGCCTACTGCAAGGGAGACGAAAAGAACAAACGAAGAGTGATAATGCAGAAAAGGTAAAGGACAGATCCATAACAACCAAATAATGTGGGTTCATTATTTGACAGAACAAGAAACTATTCTCACTGCTTTATAACCAACAGTACTGTGCACTCATCATGGTAGAAATACTATGACTAAAACAATTTGACAGGATAAAGAGATTTTTGCATAGGTGTATGCTGGTTAGTAGCACGGGTAAATGTAAGAATAACCCTATTGTTAGAATCCTTTTTTCAAGAAACTCAATATAATAACTTGGGGGATTTGCCCTGCTAGAAGTTTTTACGTCTTGCTGAGACAGTGCATTAGCGGTTGCATGAGAGACATTTTGTTTCCTAAAAGGAGCTTGGGGCTAGCCCAGTGCTTACCATTCACTGGCTTCATTGTGTAGGAGGCTGGCCTGGCTTGTAGTGGGTACCAAAGGGTACTTACACCTTGCACCAGGTCCAGGTATCCCTTATTAGTGTAGAGGGGTGTCTAGCAGCTTATGCTGATAGAAAATGGTAGCTTAGCAGAGCAGCTTAGGCTGAACTAGGAGACGAGTGAAGCTCCTACAGTACCACTAGTGTCATATGCACAATATCATAAGAAAACACAATACACAGATATACTAAAAATAAAGGTACTTTATTTTTATGACAATATGCCAAAAGTATCTCAGTGAGTACCCTCAGTATGAGGATAGCAAATATACACAAGATATATGTACACAATACCAAAATATGCAGTAATAGCAATAGAAAACAGTGCAAACAATGTATAGTCACAATAGAATGCAGTGGGGGCACATAGGGATAGGGGCAACACAAACCATATACTCTAGAAGTGGAATGCGAACCACGAATGGACCCCAAACCCATGTGACCTTGTAGAGGGTCGCTGGGACTGTAAGAAAACAGTGAGGGTTAGAAAAATAGCCCACCCCAAGACCCTGAAAATTGGGTGCAAAGTGCACCTAAGTTCCCCAAAGAGCACAGAAGTCGTGATAGGGGAATTCTGCAAGAAAGACCAACACCAGCAATGCAACAACGATGGATTTCCAGACGAGAGTGCCTGTGGAACAAGGGGACCAAGTCCAAGAGTCACGATCAAGTCGGGAGTGGGCAGATGCCCAGGAAATGCCAGCTGTGGGTGCAAAGAAGCTGCCACCGGATGGTAGAAGCTGTGGATTCTGCAAGAACGACAAGGGCTAGAAACTTCCCCTTTGGAGGATGGATGTCCCACGTCGTAAAGAGTCGTGCAGAGGTGTTTTCGTGCAGAAAGACCGCAAACAAGCCTTGCGAGCTGCAAGGGTCGCAGTTAGGGTTTTTGGATGCTGCTGTGGCCCAGGAGGGACCAGGATGTCGCCACTTGCGTGAGGAGACAGAGGGGGCACCCAGCAAGACAAGGAGCCCACTCAGAAGCAAGCAGCACCGGCAGAAGTGCCGGAACAGGCACTACGAAGTGGAGTGAACCGGAGCTCACCCAAAGTCACAAAGGAAGGTCCCACGACGCCGGAGGACAACTCAGGAGGTCGTGCACTGCAGGTTAGAGTGCCGGGGACCCAGGCTTGGCTGTGCACAAAGGAAATCCTGGAAGAGTGCACAGGAGCCGGAACAGCTGCAAAACACGCGGTTCCCAGCAATGCAGTCTAGCGTGGGGAGGCAAGGACTTACCTCCACCAAACTTGGACTGAAGAGTCACTGGACTGTGGGAGTTACTTGGACAGAGTTGCTGAGTTCCAGGGACCTTGCTCGTCATGCTGAGAGGAGACCCAGAGGACCGGTGAAGCAGTTCTTTGGTGCCTGCGGTTGCAGGGGGAAGATTCCTTCGACCCACTGGAGATTTCTACGGAGCTTCTAGTGCAGAGAGGAGGCAGACTACCCCCACAGCATGCACCACCAGGAAAACAGTCGAGAAGGCGGCAGGATCAGCGTTACAAGGTCGCAGTAGTCGTCTTTGCTACTTTGTTGCAGTTTTGCAGGCTTCCAGCGCGGTCAGCAGTCGATTCCTTGGCAGAAGGTGAAGAGAGAGATGCAGAGGAACTCTGATGAGCTCTTGCATTCGTTATCTAAAGAATTCCCCAAAGCAGAGACCCTAAATAGCCAGAAAAGGAGGTTTGGCTACCTAGGAGAGAGGATAGGCTAGCAACACCTGGAGGAGCCTATCAGAAGGACTCTCTGACGTCACCTGCTGGCCCTGGCCACTCAGAGCAGTCCAGTGTGCCAGCAGCACCTCTGTTTCCAAGATGGCAGAGGTCTGGAGCACACTGGATGAGCTCTGGGCACCTTCCAGGGGAGGTGCAGGTCAGGGGAGTGGTCACTCCCCTTTCCTTTGTCCAGTTTCGCGCCAGAGCAGGGCTGGGGGATCCCTGAACCGGTGTAGACTGGCTTATGCAGAAATGGGCACCATCTGTGCCCATGAAAGCATTTCTAGAGGCTGGGGGAGGCTACTCCTCCCCTGCCTTAACACCTTTTTCCAAAGGGAGAGGGTGTAACACCCTCTCTCTGAAGAAGTCCTTTGTTCTGCCTTACTGGGCCAAGCCTGGCTGGACCCCAGGAGGGCAGAAACCTGTCTGAGGGGTTGGCAGCAGCAGCAGCTGCAGTGAAACCCCTGAAAAGGCAGTTTGGCAGTACCCGGGTCTGTGCTCGAGACCCGGGGAATCATGGGATTGTCTCCCCAATACCAGGATGGCATTGGGGGGGGCAATTCCATGATCTTAGACATGTTACATGGCCATGTTCGGAGTTACCATTGTGAAGCTACACATAGGTAGTGACCTACGTGTAGTGCACGTGTGTAATGGTGTCCCCGCACTCACAAAGTCTGGGGAATTTGCCCTGAACAATGTGGGGGCACCTTGGCTAGTGCCAGGGTGCCCACACACTAAGTAACTTAGCACCCAACCTTTACCAGGTAAAGGTTAGACATATAGGTGACTTATAAGTTACTTAAGTGCAGTGGTAAATGGCTGTGAAATAACGTGGATGTTATTTCACTCAGGCTGCAGTGGCAGGCCTGTGTAAGAATTGTCAGAGCTCCCTATGGGTGGCAAAAGAAATGCTGCAGCCCATAGGGATCTCCTGGAACCCCAATACCCTGGGTACCTCAGTTCCATATACTAGGGAATTATAAGGGTTTTCCAGTATGCCAATGTAAATTGGTAAAATTGGTCACTAGCCTGTTAGTGACAATTTGGAAAGAAATGAGAGAGCATAACCACTGAGGTTCTGATTAGCAGAGCCTCAGTGAGACAGTTAGTCATAACACAGGTAACACATACAGTGCACAATTATGAGCACTGGGGCCCTGGCTGGCAGGGTCCCAGTGACACATACAACTAAAACAACATATATACAGTGAAATATGGGGGTAACATGCCAGGCAAGATGGTACTTTCCTACACAACCCCCCCCCCCCCCCAAACGAAGGATAATAAGACTAGCCATGGAGAGTCCATCTGCATTGGAGTGGGTACTCCCAGGTCTATGTTCCACTGTATAATCCATTCCCTGTAGGGATATGGAATACCTCAACAATTTAGGATTTTCACCTTTCATTTGTTTTAGCCAAAGTAGAGGTTTGTGGTCTGTCTGAACAATGAAGTGAGTGCCAAACAGGTATGGCCTCAACTTCTTCAGTGCCCAGACCACAGCAAAGGCCTCCCTCTCTATGGCAGACCAACGCTTTTCTCTAGGGGTCAACCTCCTGCTGATAAAAGCAACAGGTTGATCCTGGCCCTCAGAATTAAGTTGTGATAAGACTGCCCCTACCCCTAATTCAGATGCATCAGTTTGGACAATGAATTTTTTGGAGTAACAGGGGCTTTTCAGGACAGGTGCAGAGCATATGGCCTGCTTCAGCTCCACAAAAGCTTTCTGACAGCTAGCTGGCCACAATACCTTTTTAGGCATTTTCTTAGATGTGAGGTCATTAAGAGGGGCTGCAATGGAGCCATAGTTCTTTATGAACCTCCTGTAATACCCGGTGAGGCCTAAGAAGGCTCTCACCTGGGTCTGAGTGGTAGGGGGAGCCCAATCTATAATAGTTTGGATTTTCCCCTGAAGTGGTGCAATCTGTTCTCCACCTACCAGGTGTCCCAGATAAACCACTTTGCCCTGCCCTATCTGGCACTTTGAAGCCTTGATAGTGAGGCCTGCCTTTTTCAGGGCCTCCAAAACTTTCCATAGGTGGACCAGGTGATCATCCCAGCTGGAGCTAAAGACAGCTATATCATCTAGATATGCTGCACTAAAAGCCTCCAGACCTTGCAGGACTGTATTCACCAACCTCTGAAAAGTGGCAGGTGCATTTTTCAACCCAAAAGGCATTACTGTGAATTGGTAGTGCCCTCCAATGGTTGAAAATGCAGTTTTTGCTTTTGCATCCTCTGATAACTTGATCTGCCAATACCCTGCAGTCAAATCAAAGGTGCTTAGATACTTGGCAGATGCCAGTGTATCTATTAGCTCATCTGCCCTGGTTATAGGGTGAGCATCAGTTTTGGTTACTTGGTTGAGACCTCTATAGTCTACACAAAACCGCATTTCCTTCTTTCCATCTTTGGAATGAGGTTTTGGTACAAGTACCACAGGAGAGGCCCATGGACTTTCAGAGTGCTCAACCACTCCCAGTTCAAGCATTTTCTGAACCTCTTGTTTTATGCAGTCTCTGACATGGTCAGGGTGCCTATAGATCTTATTTTTGACAGGCAAGCTGTCTCCAGTATCTTTAATGTGCTTACACCAAGAAGTGGTGCCTGGCACACTAGAAAAGAGTTCAGAAAACTGACCCAGGAGATTTATGCAGTGGTCTTTCTGCTCAGCAGTAAGACAATCTGCCAAAACTACACCTTCCACTAGAGCATCTTGTTCTGTGGAAGAGAAGAGATCAGGGAGAGGGTCACTCTCTTCTTCCTGTCCTTCATCTGTTGCCATGAGCAGGGTGAGATCAGCCCTGTCATAGTAGGGTTTTAGGCGATTGACATGGAGCACCCTAAGGGGACTCCTGGCAGTGCCTAAGTCAACCAAGTAGGTGACTTCTCCCTTTTTCTCAACAATAATGTGGGGTCCACTCCATTTGTCTTGGAGTGCTCTTGGGGCCACAGGCTCCAAGACCCACAATTTCTGCCCTGGTTGGTACTGAACCAGCACAGCCTTCTGGTCATGCCATTGCTTTTGGAGCTCTTGGCTGGCCTGAAGGTTTTTACTGGCCTTTTTCATGTACTCAGCCATCCTATGTCTTAGGCCAAGTTCATAGTCCACTATGTCTTGCTTAGGAGCTTTTAAAAGTTGTTCCCAACCCTCCTTCACAAGTGTTAGAGGACCTTTTACAGGGTGTCCAAATAGGAGTTCAAAGGGGCTGAAGCCCACTCCTTTTTGGGGTACCTCCCTGTGAGCAAAAAGGAGGCAAGGTAACAGGATATCCCATCTCCTGCGGAGTTTTTCAGGGAGTCCCATTATCATTCCTTTGAGAGTTTTATTAAACCTCTCAACCAGTCCATTTGTTTGTGGATGATAGGGTGTGGTGAACTTGTATGTCACACCACATTCCTTCCACATGGCCTTTAAGTAAGCAGACATGAAATTGCTTCCCCTGTCTGAAACCACCTCTTTTGGGAAGCCCACCCTGGAAAAGATTCCCAGGAGGGCTTTTGCCACTGCAGAAGCTGTAGTGGTCCTTAGAGGAATTGCTTCAGGATATCTGGTGGCATGGTCCACTACCACCAAAATAAACCTATTGCCTGAAGCAGTAGGAGGGTCAAGGGGGCCAACTATGTCAACCCCTACCCTTTCAAAGAGAACCCCAACCACAGGTAGTGGAATAAGGGGTGCCTTTGGAGTGCCACCTGTTTTGCCACTGGCTTGACAGGTTTCACAGGACTTACAAAATTCCTTTGTGTCCTCTGACATTCTAGGCCAATGAAACAAGGGGACAAGCCTGTCCCAAGTTTTCATTTGCCCCAAATGTCCAGCTAAGGGAATGTCGTGGGCTAGAGTTAGGAGGAACTTTCTGTATTCCTGAGGAATCACCAATCTCCTGGCAGCTCCAGGTTTTGGATCCCTTGCTTCAGTATACAAAAGGTTGTCCTCCCAGTAAACTCTGTGAGAGTCACTGACATCCCCATTTGCTTGTTTGACAGCTTGCTGTCTTAGACCCTCTAGTGTGGGACAGGTATGCTGTGCCACACTCAGCTCCTCCCTGGCAGGCCCCCCTTCACCCAAAAGCTCTGCGGTGTCTGCTTCCAGCTCCTCTGGTGTAGGTTATGCACAGGGTGGAAATTCTTCTTCCTCAGAAGTTGAATCCACTGTAGAGGGAGGGATAGTAGGTAGTGTTTTACCTTTGCTATCCCTAGCTTTAGGGAGCACTTGGTCCATTCTTCCAGGATCCAAGTCACCCTGTCCTTTTTGCTTTTTGGCCTGAGCCCTGGTTAAAGCAAAAATATGCCCTGGAATGCCCAGCATTGCTGCATGAGCCTCCAACTCCACATCTGACCAAGCTGATGTCTCTAAATCGTTCCCTAGTAGACAGTCTACAGGTAAATCTGAGGCAACCACAATTTTCTTTGGACCAGTAACCCCCCCCAGTTGAGATTTACAACAGCGATGGGGTGGCTAAGTGTGTTGTTATGAGCATCAGTCACTTGGTACTGGTGACCAAGTAGGTGTTGTTCAGGGTGGACCAGTTTCTCTATTACCATGGTAACACTGGCACCTGTGTCCCTGTAGGCCTTAACCTCAACACCATTTATTAGGGGAAGTTGCTTGTACTTATCCATATTAAGGGGACAAGCAACTAAGGTGGCCAAATCAATGGCCCCCTCAGAGACTAACACAGCCTCTGTGGTCTCCCTAACAAGACCAACCCCAACTAAGTTACCAAAAGTGAGCCCAGCTACTCCCTTGGATTGGCTATTAGTAGGTTTGCTCCCACCACCACTGCTATTACTAGGGGCACTAGGTGTAGCAGCAGGGGTTGTAGTGGTAGGAGGCTTGGTGCTTTTCTTTGGACAACTGGGATCTGTTGTCCAATGGCCTTTTATTTTACATAAATAGCACCATGGTTTCTTTTCTTTGTTTTGATTTGAAGAGTATTTGGGCCCACCACCCCCACCAGAGTGTTTTTGTGGGCCTGATGAAGACTCATTTTTAGATTTGTCCCCACCCTTGTCAGAAGACTTACCATCCTTCTTCTTGCCATCCTTGTCACCCCCTGTATGAACTTTTCTGTTCACCCTTGTTCTGACCCATTTGTCTGCCTTCTTTCCCAATTCTTGGGGAGAGGTCAGATCAGAATCTACCAGGTACTGGTGCAACAAATTAGACACACAATTATTAAGTATATGCTCTCTCAGGATTAAGTTATACAGGCTTTCATAGTCAGAAACTTTACTGCCATGTAACCACCCCTCCAAGGCCTTCACTGAATGGTCAACAAAGTCTACCCAGTCTTCTGAAGACTCTCTGAACTTGATCCTGTACTGTTCAGTGGTTAAGCCATAACCATCTAGGAGTGCATTCTTAAGAACTGTAAAATTATTGGCATCACTTTCCTTTACAGTAAGGAGCCTATCCCCACCCTTTCCACTGAAAGATAGCCATAGGATAGCAGCCCACTGCCTTTGAGGGACTCCCTGTACCATACAGGCCCTCTCAAGTGCAGCAAACCACTTGTTAATGTCACCCCCCTCCTTGTAAGGGGGAACTATCTTGTGCAGATTCCTAGAATCATGCTCTTTTACAGGATGACTATTGGGAATACTGCTGCTGCCACCATGGGGTCCAAACCCCAACCTCTGTCTTTCTTTTTCTAAGTCAAATGCTTGTCTATCTAAATCCAGCTGTTGCTTCTTGAGCTTCAGCCTGGATTCTTCCACTCCCTTTCTAACACTCTGTCTTCAGGTAGGGTGGGTTGGGCATGCCTTGACACAGAAGAATGGTGTGAATGAACAGAGGGAGACCTGTCCCTAACAGATGGCACTCCAACATTCTGGCCTACAGAAGTAACACTCCTACTGTGATGGGAACTCACATTAGTACTAGCCATGCTAGGTGGTTTGCTAGGGGGCAGGCTAGGAAGGTTCCCTTCTAACACTCTTACTTGGGGATTCCCAGAATCAGAGTGTGAACCATCAGCTAATTTCTCTACAGATGTGCCAACTAAGGTCTTATCCTGTTCAATGAGCATATTAAATAACAGTTCTCTTGAGGGATTCTTCCCTACCCCTAAACCTCTTTCAATGCAGAGACTCCTTGCTCCTTTCCAGCTAAGGTGATCATATGCAAGTTTAGTCAGATCAACAGTTTGACCTGTACCAGACATTATAGAAAAGGTTTAAGGGACAGAAAAAAGAAAGAAAATGTTTCAGAACTTTTTAAAGAGAAAAAAAACGTTAAAAACTTTTAAAGAACTTTTTGAAAGTTTTAGAGGTACTTTTCAGCACTTAGCAAGAAGAGTAAGAGAAGAAAAGCAAAACTTTTTGGTTAGGTGTACATACACTGAACTTGTTTTGTATATTTTTCTCTTATGAAAAGTACAATATGACAAAGTGGTAAGTAGTTGCAAAGTACTTATCCCACCGCTGCACAACCAATGTAGGAGGCTGGCCTGGCTTGTAGTGGGTACCAAGGGGTACTTACACCTTGCACCAGGTCCAGGTATCCCTTATTAGTGTAGAGGGGTGTCTAGCAGCTTAGGCTGATAGAAAATGGTAGCTTAGCAGAGCAGCTTAGGCTGAACTAGGAGGCGAGTGAAGCTCCTACAGTACCACTAGTGTCATATGCACAATATCATAAGAAAACACAATACACAGATATACTAAAAATAAAGGTACTTTATTTTTATGACAATATGCCAAAAGTATCTCAGTGAGTACCCTCAGTATGAGGATAGCACATATACACAAGATATATGTACACAATACCAAAATATGCAGTAATAGCAATAGAAAACAGTGCAAACAATGTATAGTCACAATAGAATGCAATGGGGGCACATAGGGATAGGGGCAACACAAACCATATACTCTAGAAGTGGAATGCGAACCACGAATGGACCCCAAACCTATGTGACCTTGTAGAGGGTCGCTGGGACTGTAAGAAAACAGTGAGGGTTAGAAAAATAGCCCACCCCAAGACCCTGAAAAGTGGGTGCAAAGTGCACCTAAGTTCCCCAAAGAGCACAAAAGTCGTGATAGGGGAATTCTGCAAGAAAGACCAACACCAGCAATGCAACAACGATGGATTTCCAGACGAGAGTACCTGTGGAACAAGGGGACCAAGTCCAAGAGTCACGATCAAGTCGGGAGTGGGCAGATGCCCAGGAAATGCCAGCTGTGGGTGCAAAGAAGCTGCCACCGGATGGTAGAAGCTGTGGATCTGCAAGAACGACAAGGGCTAGAAACTTCCCCTTTGGAGGATGGATGTCTCACGTCGTGAAGAGTCGTGCAGAGGTGTTTTCGTGCAGAAAGACCGCAAACAAGCCTTGCTTGCTGCAAGGGTCGCGGTTAGGGTTTTTGGATGCTGCTGTAGCCCAGGAGGGACCAGGATATCGCCACTTGCGTGAGGAGACAGAGGGGGCACCCAGCAAGACAAGGAGCCCACTCAGAAGCAAGCAGCACCCACAGAAGTGCCGGAACAGACACTACGAAGTGGAGTGAACCGGAGCTCACCCGAAGTCACAAAGGAAGGTCCCACAACGCCGGAGGACAACTCAGGAGGTCGTACACTGCAGGTTAGAGTGCCGGGGACCCAGGCTTGGCTGTGCACAAAGGAAATCCTGGAAGAGTGCACAGGAGCCGGAACAGCTGCAAAACACGCGGTTACCAGCAATGCAGTCTAGCGTGGGGAGGCAAGGACTTACCTCCACCAAACTTGGACTGAAGAGTCACTGGACTGTGGGAGTCACTTGGACAGAGTTGCTGAGTTCAAGGGACCTCGCTCGTCGTGCTGAGAGGAGACCCAGAGGACCAGTGAAGCAGTTCTTTGGTGCCTGCGGTTGCAGGGGGAAGATTCCGTCGACCCACGGGAGATTTCTTCGGAGCTTCTAGTGCAGAGAGGAGGCAGACTACCCCCACAGCATGCACCACCAGGAAAACAGTCGAGAAGGCGGCAGGATCAGCGTTACAAGGTCGCAGTAGTCGTCTTTGCTACTTTGTTGCAGTTTTGCAGGCTTTCAGCGCGGTCAGCAGTCGATTCCTTGGCAGAAGGTGAAGAGAGAGAGGCAGAGGAACTCTGATGAGCTCTTGCATTCGTTATCTAAAGAATTCCCCAAAGCAGGGACCCTAAATAGCCAGAAAAGGAGGTTTGGCTACCTAGGAGAGAGGATAGGCTAGCAACACCTGGAGGAGCCTATCAGAAGGAGTCTCTGACGTCACCTGCTGACCCTGGCCACTCAGAGCAGTCCAGTGTGCCAGCAGCACCTCTGTTTCCAAGATGGCAGAGGTCTGGAGCACACTGGAGGAGCTCTGGGCACCTCCCAGGGGAGGTGCAGGTCAGGGGAGTGGTCACTCCCCTTTCCTTTGTCCAGTTTCGCGCCAGAGCAGGGCTGGGGGATCCCTGAACCGGTGTAGACTGGCTTATGCAGAAATGGGCACCATCTGTGCCCATGAAAGCATTTCCAGAGGCTGGGGGAGGCTACTCCTCCCCTGCCTTAACACCTTTTTCCAAAGGGAGAGGGTGTAACACCCTCTCTCTGAGGAAGTCCTTTGTTCTGCCTTCCTGGGCCAAACCTGGCTGGACCCCAGGAGGGCAGAAACCTGTCTGAGGGGTTGGCAGCAGCAGCAGCTGCAGTGAAACCCCTGAAAAGGCAGTTTGGCAGTACCCGGGTCTGTGCTAGAGACCCGGGGAATCATGGGATTGTCTCCCCAATGCCAGGATGGCATTGGGGGGGCAATTCCATGATCTTAGACATGTTACATGGCCATGTTCGGAGTTACCATTGTGAAGCTACACATAGGTAGTGACCTATGTGTAGTGCACGCGTGTAATGGTGTCCCCGCACTCACAAAGTCTGGGGAATTTGCCCTAAACAATGTGGGGGCACCTTGGCTAGTGCCAGGGTGCCCACACACTAAGTAACTTAGCACCCAACCTTTACCAGGTAAAGGTTAGACATATAGGTGACTTATAAGTTACTTAAGTGCAGTGGTAAATGGCTGTGAAATAACATGGACGTTATTTCACTCAGGCTGCAGTGGCAGGCCTGTGTAAGAATTGTCAGAGCTCCCTATGGGTGGCAAAAGAAATGCTGCAGCCCATAGGGATCTCCTGGAACCCCAATACCCTGGGTACCTCAGTACCATATACTAGGGAATTATAAGGGTGTTCCAGTATGCCAATGTAAATTGGTAAAATTGGTCACTAGCCTGTTAGTGACAATTTGGAAAGAAATGAGAGAGCATAACCACTGAGGTTCTGATTAGCAGAGCCTCAGTGAGACAGTTAGTCATAACACAGGTAACACATACAGGGCACACTTATGAGCACTGGGGCCCTGGCTGGCAGGGTCCCAGTGACACATACAACTAAAACAACATATATACAGTGAAATATGGGGGTAACATGCCAGGCAAGATGGTACTTTCCTACACATTGTCACTCTTATTTTCTCCCTCATAATTGGCCAGCGCGCTCTAGTTCCACTTCCTCTTCTTTCATTTGGAGCATGGACCAAGTTATTTTGGTACTATTTTTTTCTTTCTCATACTCCTGTTATTGTTGTCTTCGTTGCTTGTTCACTCCCACCCTCGCATAGTTCTCGTTGCATGTTCCTTTCAATCGCTTGTTGACTGTGTTGCTTCTAGTTGTCGGTGTGTTGCTTCTTCCCTCCCTCCCTTCCATTGTCCATATTGCTTCTTCCCTTCAAACTTTCCATTGTCTATGTTACTTCTTACCTCCCACCCTCCCGTTGTCCGTGTTGCTTCTTCTCTCCTACCCTCTGGATATCCATATTGCTTGTCCTTCCAACCCTCCCTCCTGTTGCCTGCCTTGCCCTCCCCGCCAGCTATTAGAAAAAAAAGCACTACGTCCACATGATAGTGCTTTTTTACCCTCTCATTGTCTGTGTTGCTTTTTACTGTATTGTCTGTGTTGCCACCCCCCACACGCCATGAGAAGAAAAAAACGCTATGATGTGGCTAGTGCTGGCTGCATCATAGTGCTTTTTTCTAACTTTTAGCCATGCTGCACAGCTACTCTACTGTACAACATGGCTAAAAGACATTGTCAAAGCCGCTCGCTCTTACACAAGCAAGACCTATTGGCTTTTATAAAACTTGTTTTCTCTGCATTCTGCTGCTTGTATTTTTGTGTTGTCTGTTACAATTCAAGCAAGACTGGGCTCATGAGTTTCTCCCTCCTGAAAAAAAGGAAACCTTAAAATCTTTACTACCCTTGCAAGGTTACATGTCATGGTGCCTGGGCCAGACATGGCAAATTATTGATGTGATTTAATGGCGTTTGGCTAGTGATGTAGAATTATTACCTATTTTATACACATGGTAAGAAAAATTAAGTAGAGTTGTGTTTTGTTTAGTACACATGGACACAAAATGTATTCACACACTGACATACATCACATATTCACGCCGCCCGGCATCCATGGCCAAAAACTAAAGCATGTAAAGACGTAGGCATAAACCAACCAACGGACATGCAGGCACCGTCACATACAGGCCTGTAGCCATCCATACATGAAGACCATCAAACATGTCGTCAGCCATGCAAATACACTGACAGACCTACAGAAAGCCATGCACACAGAATCTCTGTCCCTCTCTTCCTCATACTGTTACTCTCTCACACACACACAGAAACTGCACGGACAGACATACACACTTACACACACACAGAATACAGCATAAAAGACTTACTAGTGCTTAATTTGCAAAAGAAATGAGTGAATGCACCTAACACTTTAGTTAGGAGCCTGCCAACAGCACTGCTGATTCCCCCTCATGCCTCTTTATTCAACCACCCTATACTTTGTGTGTTTTTCTCACTTGCAGGTTTGTTCTCATCCCTGCATCCAACCCTTGCCCCTGTTTTGTGATCTCCTCTTTATTTCCCCTTTTGCTGCCTTTCTTTCTCTTGCTCCAGATTAACGTTTGTAAACTAAGCTGCGGCTCCCACAAAATCAGTGCAGGTGCCGACCATCTATACCCAGCAGCACAAATGAAGCATTGTGACTTGCGTGGGTAGTCAGCATTATGGTGAGTTGAATACAGGCTTATTTGAAACTAAATCTTAGGCCCTTCAGGAGAGCAAAGGAGTGGAGTTTCATTGCTCATTCAATCCCTGATTGTGATTGTTGAGATGGGAGAATCCCCTGCCTGATGAAGGTTGTCTACACGTTCCCTGAGTGCCACTGCTGCATGGATATCTAGAGCCCTGATTCTCAGATTTTGGTCATGGAAGAACACGGATCATACGTTTGAGCCATAACATAGGCTTGTGTCATGGTAATGAGGCCTTGGTAGACTGGTAGGGGCGCATCAAACACTGCCATCGTAATGGTAGAGGTCTAGTGCCCTTACTAGGAGTTAAGAGACATGAGGGCGGTTGTGGGAGGATATCCATTTTGTGTTTAGTAGTGATCAGTAGTGTGAATAGGCTTTTTACAGGCCCACTCATCTAAAGTTCCACTGCTGCTGTACTTAATTAATCCTTGGCCTACTTGATAATTGTGTGTAGCACTGGACAGCGAGTGATGATACTTGCATGTGCCTGCTGTGATGTATGTGTGCCTGTGCATGGTAAATAACATGGAGTCCCAGAGGCCCCATTTTGGAAGTCTAGGGTCTGGAAAGTCTAACAAAAGTAAGGACCACAACCTCTGTAAAGAGATGTGGATAGCTGACATTCCTGAAGGCTGGAGGGGGACAAGCACACTGGGGGAAGGGAGTAGAGCATTGTTTTACACATCAAAGGTCTTCTTGACTCCAGGAATAATTATTGGTCAGTGGGGCCTGTAAACATTTTTATGAAGATGGAGGGTCTGATAAGGTTGACACTGCACGACCAGAGGGGAAGGCTAGGCCTTTGAACCACTATGAGGCATATTTCGTTAGAGGCTGACAGCCTGGTGTCTACCCCATTTATTCCCTGGGCCTATGTTATCGGTCGATCAAAATTGGTGTCACTACTGTAACAGACTGTCCCTTTGACAAATGGTACGGCAGTGGAGAAGACGTTTCAAAGAAGTCAAAACCCACACCAGAAATATTAAATGACCAGACACTAAGGGGGTCATTCTGACCCTGGCGGTCGGTGACCGCCAGGGTCACCGACCACGGGAGCACCGCTAACAGGCTGGCGGTGCTCCGTCGAGCATTCTAACCGCGGCGGTTCAGCCGCGGTCAGAAACGGAAAGTCAGCGGTCTCCCGCCGACTTTCCGCTGCTCGGGAGATTCTGACACCCCCTACCGCCATCCTGTTCCTGGCGGGTCTCCCGCCAGGAACAGGATGCCGGTAGGGGGTTCCGCGGGGCCCCTGGGGGCCCCTGTAGTGCCCATGCCCATGCGTAAGAGGGCCCCACTGTGTATTTCAGTGTCTGCAATGCAGACACTGAAATACGCGACGGGTGCAAACTGCACCCGTCGCACATACCCACTCCGCCGGCTCCATTCGGAGCCGGCTTCCTCGTGGGGAGGGGTTTCCCGCTGGGCTGGCGGGCGGCCTCCTGGCGGTCGCCCGCCAGCCCAGCGGGAAAGCCTGAATGGCCTCCGCGGTCTTTCGACCGCGGAGCGGCCATATGGCGGTTCCCGCCAGGCGGGCGGCGACCGCCGCCCGCCGGCCTCGGAATCAGGCCCTAAATCACATTTGGGTCTGGATTTGGGTTAACAAGGTGGGACCAAGAGTCCCAGAAGTATTTCAAAGGCACTGTTCTGCGGCTGGACTCAACAGGAGAGAATATAACCAAGACTTCTAGATGCTGGACCCAGCACTAGGCACCAAGGTCTGCTAGACTGCCCGCTGGGTTAGAGGCTATAACCCAAGAAGTCAAGAATGCTTGCTCTGAACCTGGAACCTTTAGTCTGTCTGTCAGGGCCAGTGAATCCTGTGAGGAGGAGAGCGCTTAGAGGGAGTGAGGCCCAGCATGTATCCTGCTTATTAGATCCCTGTGAGCAAAGTGTGGGATGCTCAATCTGGTTGCAACCACATCAAGAGTGCAGGCTGTTAGCCTGCTCTTGCGGAAGCTATGGTCTCTCTCCCTTGCGCAAGCAGGGATTTGTGACACCTATGTGCAGGGAGGAGGCCACTGTGAAACTAGCACATTTGCTCTTGTGAGATCTGCACCCCCGTGTCCTAGTAAGTGGGCCACCATTAAGATAGGGCTGTCGCGTGTCTGTGCGATAGAGTCAGCAACTCCAATGAGACCAGGCGGGTGGCCACTGTAAGGATACGGCTTTTGCCGTTGTTCAAGATAAAGTCAATGACCCCCCAGGTTCCAGAAGGGTGCTGCCCTGATGTCAGGACCATTGTCCTGGATCATCATGCCAAGAATGCTGTGAAGAACACCTATTGATTGCTACAGGAGCCGAGGGAGGACACCTGACGACTGAGGCGGCCTGACATATCTTTGGTGAAAGACTATAAGAGGTTGCAGGCCCTCAGCATTGGGAGACCAGAGCCTATGAAGAAGCACCTCGATCCTTCTGTGCTTGCCGTCTGCTATTGGGTCAGGTAAGACTGTTCTAGGCCATTGGGCCAGCTGTGGACTCGCACCAACGTAACACCTAGCAGTGCTAACCTTGACTCTTAAGGCCAAACTTATACTTTGCTGTGTGGGTCTAGAGTGGGTCGCATCTTGGTGTCACCTCCATTAGAGAATGGGGAATAACCTACCCCACTACCCGTCTATGATGACCCTATTGCGCTGAACTTAAGAAGCTGTCAGGATTATTCAGGGTGTCATTTTCATGCTTTGAGTGTTTATATTACAATACTTCTTATGTCATAAAAACAAATATTTGACTGGGCAATCATCTAATTGCCATTACAGTTTGTGCTTTAAGTCTTGTGCCTGTGTCTGCCTTACACCTGCTTTACTTCGAAGAACCTTGAACTGCTCGAGCCGTGCTACCCATGAGAGTCATATGCTGAAAGGTTTAGGAGGCTGGCTCAGTTACTCAGGACCCATAGTAGGTCAGACCGTGGAACACTAGGAGTAAAAGTCCACCTCCCACAGTTGTGTCCAATAACCCCTACTTGCCCCATTGTCCTTTGGAAGGGGTTCTGACAGTGATGACCTACTGTAGGCTGCCTGGACATACAGTATGGGAAGTGTAGAGAAAGCGGGTGGGACTGCTTCACAGTCAATGCGTTGGTCTAATGGCCTCAGTTCTTTTTACTCGGTGTACGCGCACTCACACCGGCAGGAATTACCAAGTGATGGGGGACAAATCTCAGCATGCCTTGAGTACATCTAAGTGATGGATGGCAAATCTAAGTATGTGCTTATGATTACCTTTTGATGGTTGGTAAATCGGAGCAGGCGCCAGTGGCTATTAAATTATAGGTGGCAGATCTAAAGAATCTCCAAGATTAATGAGTGATAAGAGATTTGAGGTGGAGAGGCAAAGTAATCAGTGAATTCCCTCTATGTTTAGGAAACAGGCTGGGTGAATTAGCAGGATTGCTGGATTTCCGGATTTGGGATACCACAGGTATAACACAACTGGATTACATAACGACAGAGACTATGCAATAGTTGATGGAAGACATGTGGAACAAATGTAATCTGCATAAGCGTCAGTTCTTTAGTTATCTTCAGGTTACCATGTCCTTGCACCCTAGACTGTTAACTTGGTAGATTTTCTAGATTTTAACCCTCTGGAGGCTACACTGCTGTCCACGGAGCTGATAGGTCATACAATAATTGTGATATATCATACCCTACCCTATTAACAAAGACCCACAACACCTTCCACAAAGTATGTGACCCCTGGGAAAGAGACCCAATGGCGGAACAACTGTAACAGTCCTTCATTTCTATAGCGAGCCCTGTGTGTAACACCCGCCATCCCACAGAAAGTTTATTGCAAAGGATAATATAAGCAATAAAAAGTAAACAGATGTCTAATAAGCAATAAAAAGTAAACAGATATCTATAGTTGCGCAAAGTTAAACTTTCCATCGAGTTAACGCCAAAACGCATTTCATTTGTTTGAAAGCGGAAATTAGAGCTGTTTCACTCCCACCGAATGCACAGTTAGAACAGCCAAAATTTTATTCATAGAATGTGCTCTCTCCTAAACATGCATTTCATTATTTTCAAAGAATGAATATGAACTTAAGTCAACATCATAAATACAGAATATAAGTTTTGAGGGAAAAAAGAATCCGACTGATTTAATGGTGGTGGGCCGCCATAGGTTTACCATGTCATACATGCCAACCCTCCCGATTCAGGCTGGAGACTGCCGATTTCAAGGCTAGTCTCCCTCCTCCTGCTTCCTGCATGTAAAAACCCCATTCCTCTGCGGGCTTCAGCTGACAGGGCCTGGTCTTGTTTATCAGTAACCGTACTCAGGCCCCAATAGAAGTCAATGGGGAAAAACCGTACTCAGGCCCCAACAGAAGTCAATGGGGAAAAACCGTACTCAGGCCCCAATAGAAGTCAATGGGGAAAAACCGTACTCAGGCCCCAATAGAAGTCAATGGGGAAAATACATTCTCCCGATTTTATTATCTCCCTCTTTTCTCTTCTAAAATGCTGGCATGTATGGTAAGTCACTCCATGTACACAAGGCACCATAGTTTTGGTCCTGACTGAGCATTAAGTTACCAATTTGGTAAATTCTGAGTATGGAGATCTTCAGATGTCTCACCTGAACCAATGCGCCTTTGACCAGCCTGGCTTGATTGCTCATGTGCCCCCGACCCCCACTGGTTTCTGCGCCAGAAGCCTCTTCTTCCCACAGTTTTGCCTCCCCCTTCCTTTCTATGGACTAGACCCATAGGAACAGAGTTTGAAAGATTTTGTTTCGGGTTTGACGAGACATCAAACGTGTGCGTTAGGTTTTCGCTTGAAAATCCCTTTTTTGGGCTCTGGAGCCAAAGCAGAATTCAGAAAAATGTAATTCTTTGAGGGCATGGCCACTTTCAACATAACCTTGCCAAAGACTGGTGACTCTCAAAGTTATGCAACAATCAGAGACACATTTTGAACTGTT
Source organism: Pleurodeles waltl (assembly GCF_031143425.1). Lineage (NCBI taxonomy): Eukaryota > Metazoa > Chordata > Amphibia > Caudata > Salamandridae > Pleurodeles > Pleurodeles waltl. The sequence goes on along the minus strand of NC_090449.1, from coordinate 78,163,966 downwards.
TAGGGCTCGTTACAGATACGTTGCAGTTGACATGCTTTGCGATTAAATAAACACTGTTGTTGAATGATTTCAACCTTACGGCGAGCGAAAACAGGAAAAAACATGAACTGTGTGCAGTACGAAGATATTAATTTCCTTTCACAGCGCTCGTACCTCGAACGTGTTTCAACGCTCCCTCGAAAAATTACCCCCCGAACCGGAGGAGCGTTGAACGTTTAATAACTTCCAAAATCTAAACCACAGACGAACCCCGAAGGCCGAGTCTTGCACCGCTGCTGTCAAAGAAATACATCAAGCAGAGGAAATAAAAGGGATGAAAAAGAAAGTTGGCTACCTGTCTGCGGGGAAAGGCATCAACAACTGGAAATTCGAATTAAAATGCCACATGAAACACGAGTTGAAAGCGATCGGCCCAGCGATCACAGAGAAATGTTTTTTTTTTTCTTTTTGTAAAATGTTGGCAAAACCTGATCCTGGCGCGGCTTTTCATCCCGCAAGTAAGGATCGCTGGCTCCCGCAGACGGGGCGGCAGGCCATTACTTAACTCGTATATTATGGCCCGGGGGCCGAGCGGATCAGTTACAGGCCCGAGAATGCGGCGGGGGCCGGGTTACCGAAGATGCTATCCGCTTACAGACGGCTCTCCTCTGTTCAATCACCCTGACAGGAGGCAAAAAACACATCCACCGACCTCAAAGAGAACCGCATCAGCCGTGCCCAGCCTCCTGTTACCGCACATATCGCAATTACGAGTTGTGTGATAAATACCGATGTATGTCAGGGGATGAAACCCGGGTGCCCTCCAAGAACACGCACATTTTGATTGGCTAAGCACCAAAAACTGCAAGTTATCCCCTCAAAACTAGTAACTGGGTGATAATTATTCCACCTGATATTTAGAAATTCCGACCCGGTAGAGTTGTGTCTTACCAGGTCTGATGTTTGCAGGGCTGCTCTTAATATGTGTCTCGGTGTATTTATTCCTAGCATCAAATAACATGGGGATCGTAAATGTTGTACCACAGGGCAAGTTCACACATCATTACAAGAGGCAATTGATGGTTTGAGTGGAGTTACAAAAATCTGTACGTCTTAATACTGTACAACATACGGTATCAGTAGATCAGCGTAGTGGACATCTACTTATTGGCTTCACATATATATATTCTACATATATGTGAAGCCAATAAGTAGATGTCCACTACGCTGATCTACTGATACCGTATGTTGTACAGTATTAAGACGTACAGATTTTTGTAACTCCACTCAAACCATCAATTGCCTCTTGTAATGTATGCCATATACCGCGCCGTGAAAATAACAAAGCCCAATAACAGATGGTATTTAGAGCAACTGTACTAATGCGCTATACCCTACATCGTGTTTACAGTTGAGACCAGGTCATTGGGGCCGGTGTTAGCTGCCTGCGTCTCGTTTTGCAGCAAAAGGCTATCTGACAAGCCAGTGCAAGGGACCATAATTGTGACTCTGACACCGGGGAAGGTTTCACAAGGCCAGGAGTGTCACTGATTTGGTCCTCGACTTCCTCACCTGCAGCTGGGGAACATCTAGGTGAATTTCTGCAGGTGTTGGGGGCAAGAAGAATCCTAGGGAGTAGGGAACATCCCACCAGAGCTCTTAATCTAGGAAGGAGGTACTCTATAGACCGAGCGAAAGGCCACACACCCCACCTTGGCCCTTGAACAAGGCCAGTGGGGTAATTGTATGTGGGGCTGTTGGGCCATGGGCAATATTAGCTCACCTCTGGGCTAGGGTGTGGTTCTTGGGTTATTCTTGGGGCACCAGTAGCTCATATGCGTGTTCTGAGAAATAACTCAAGGACCCTCACTCCCGCCTACCCTTGGGCAAGGTGGGGGGGAGTGGTTTGAGCGCAGGAGCCAAGAAAATGCTCCTCTGCTTTTTGGAATTTTCTTGATATTTCTAAACAGATTAACATATTGGTACACTCTAAATGCATACTGGCAAGCTGCATGTTTGACTTCTTCTTAAGGAAATGGATCTACTTCAACTCATCAAACATGAGTTAGGCGGTGAATGAGTTCAAGCCCTATGTACCCTCTAAATTTCCATTCATCTAAATCTTCGTTCAAGAATTTTTCTGGGTGGTTTGACTGGAATTGCCAATGGGACTTTTTCTTACCGAACGCCTGGGAGCGATTAATGAAGAGACGGCATATATTAAAAGTGCCAAAATGGGTTTCGTTTCGGCCTTGTGACACCTGCAAAGGCTTGAATGCTACAAATGCAAATATTATATAATATAACATACTTTACCACATTCAGAATCAACATTTGTGGGGCCATAATGCTGTTTGAAAGCTTGTATGATGCATTCTTATAAAAAAATAACACCAACTTGTGAGATTAAAATGCTTGGAAACGCCATCTGTGACTCAAGTAGTAAACTACAGGTTGTGCAGATCCTCCCAAGGCCCCTCCCTATTTTATATTATACATAGACATGAGTCGGAGATCTACCATAAAACACATTAATAACTTACACACTACACACAGAATTGTATCAGGTGTGAGGGAAAAGTCCACTGCATGGCTCTAGAGAGTCTGTTCCCCTGTCTCAAGTTCCACATAGCAATTTCAGTAGGTGTTTTGACTTGTTTGCTCTCAGCACATATGTCAATCATGGATATTCACTAAGGGTTTTTTGTGTTAGAGAATGTAACCCCGAGCAGGGCAGTGTATCCTAGAGGACCAATTTAACAAGCAGGACGTCCGTCAGCTCACCAGGATGTTCACAACTGAGTGGTGACAACAACATAGTACAGTGGCAGGTCCCAGCCTTAGAGTCACCTACTTCCTCCAAGAGTGGCTTGCAGCAAGCAGAAGGGGCGGGGTGGCGCGCAGGGGAGGAGGTGGGGGGAATTAAAATAAACTAAAAATAATTTTTAAAAAACACTTATTTTAACCCCACATCCCCCTCTGCTCCTCTGTATCTGTCGCTGGTGGCACAGGCTCCCAGATTGCCCTGCGGCCAATCCTGATGCTGCTCGAAGCAGCGTCAGGATTGGCTGGGAGCGCCCACCCAGGGCGCTCCCAGGCAGGCTGGAAGCCTCTGCAGGCTCTCTCCAGGCCGGCAACTGTGTTGCTGGGCTGGGGAAAGTCTACTGCGCCTGTGTATTTGGCCGGTCCGAGCACTCCTCCTCACTGCTCGTCACCCTTGTGTACCCGCTCCTTTAACATAAAAAAATAATAAACAAAGTGTTTTATTGTTTTCTTTTAAAGGTTTTGCAGCTGCCGCTGCTGGCAGGGGGGCAATGCTCCTCTGCCCTAATGGAGGAGCCGTCCCTTACTTCCTCACACATTTTTAAACTGGCATGACACTCCTCTTTTTCTGGGTCCTCGCCTTCATACATGTCAATCCTTTTGGCCCTTTTTTTTTCTTCATAAATCTGTTTATTAGCATTTTTTTTATCTCATCATAACACCAAAAAACCACTAACATTTGGATAATTACCATTGTGCCATTACAATTCACTTGCATACCCACATGCGAAAAAAAAGACAGGCGCCATAACAAGATGTAGCCAAGCATCTAACCCATCTATTAAACTGTGATTAACACAAGCTCCCATGGCCCACCATTGACAGTTATGCAATTCGTGAATAGGGTATACATACGCCAGGGGCTCGAAGCTCAGACGTCCTTGGAGGGATGACAAACAATTGCATGGTTCAACAAATCAGTCCGCAATATCAGTTCATCACCACCCATAATTGAACATGGGTGTTTCTTGCTGGTAGGCAGAAACTGTAAACAGATTACAACAAACAGTACGAACAATAACAACTGCTGGATACTATTTATACAGGCAGCAAATTACCATTCAAACGCGCCTTAATCGGCATGGGAACCAATCCGCATCAACCCAACCTACCAGCGGAGGGGCAGAGCCCCATAGTGGTTCCTGATCAACATCACCCTTCAGCACACTAATTCCGCATCAAATCAAGCCATCAGGCACACACCACCCCGTCGCATAGCTCCACTCCCCCAGCGGGCGTATATCCGCCCTAGACCGATTCCTCCACAGCAGGGCCCCAACTCACATTCCGCAGACGCAGTAGCATCTCCTCCCAGCTATCTGACAACGGATATTTGCGCAGCCCCAATGCATCTTCTCTTTTCAACGCCACTCCCTCTGCTCCCGCCCACACCTCAAAGGAGTATTTCCAGGCCTGCACAGACGGAGGGCCCGACGACTTCCACCTACAAGTTACCAGACGCTTATCAGTGATCAGTCCCAGGTCCGTAAATCGCACCGCAGCTCTATGCCGCTCACCTCTGGGAAAAAGTCCCAGCACACACGCCTCCCAGGTGAACGGAACACGCCGCGTCGTGCACTCCGACAGGCAGTCCACCACTGCCTTCCAGTAACAGCTCAAGAGTGGGCAGGACCATCGCATATGGAACAAATCCACATCTACGCAAAACCAGTGGGGACAAGCTGCATCCTGATGAGCAAAATATCTGTTCACTCGAGCTGGAGTGAGGTAGGCCCTGTGAACAATGTAGAAATGAATTAAATGAAATCTAGAGTTGCGGGGTATGTTAAGGTGGCCAGAAAGAGCTAACGTCCACCGCGTTTCTGAAATTGAATTGCCTGCATCCTCCTCCCATGCCGCTCGCAATGCATCGCATTTGAGAACTGTATGCATCCGCAGCGCGTCTGTAAACCAGCTGATCAATCGCCGCCCCCGTCCCATCACCTGCAGGTATTGTATCAGCAAACGTGTGGGGGGAGCCACCGACACATAACCCCACTTGGATCTCAGAGCCCTCAAAAACGAATTGTATAGCAAAAACTGCCCTGATGGCAGCCCCAATTCCTGAAGCCTAGAGAACGAAAGCAGCTGGCCATCCTCATAGAGATCACCTAGCGTACACAACTCCGCTTCATGCCACGCATGTAGCTCCGAGCCCAAAGTAATCCTGGGGCCTCGCAGAGTGCCCAACAGCGCCAAGGCCGGCGCGAATGGGACCACACGCCCAGTGAGTCGGAGGGACCTACGAAAACAGCTACCTTGAGGAATAGATGTTTCAGCATTGGCACGCGTGCGAGTGGATGAAATAAGTGCGAAACCTGCAGCAGAGACCAAGCATCCCGCTCAGACGCCGTATCGGCCAGATGAAGGCCCGCCAGCCACCCGGACACCCACTGGAGCTGAGAAGCCAGATAGTAGTGCTCTAGATTAGGGACCGCCAGCCCACCTCTCTCCAATGGTAAGTACAGTTTTTTCAAAGCGACCCTGCAACGGCCCCCGTTCCAGATAAATTCCCTCAATTCTGATTCCAAAGTCCTAAAGGAGCTGGGAGGAAAGTAATGCGGAAGGTTTGAAAAGAAATACAATAGACGCAGTAAAACTACCATTTTTAGGAGCGCTATTCTACCGGCTACCGACAGCGGCAGAGGGCGCCAGAAAGTCATCTGGGACTTGATCGTGGACACCGCTTTCGTAAGATTGCCGTCGACTAGGTCCCTCTCCCGATGGTAAATACGGACACCCAAATACCGTAAAGTGTGTGGCTGCCATGGGAGAGGACTCCCAGCAAGGCAAAGCCCTGGATCCAGGAGTGTGGAGTCAAAAGGAAAGAGGCATGATTTGGACCAATTGGCCCTGAGGCCAGACACCACCGCAAATCGCTGCAGCAACGTCCCGACCTCCAAAGGGATCCGCGTAACATCCCTAAAATACAGGAGGAGGTTGTCATCATATAGGGATACCACGTGCAAGCCGTCCCCCAGGGCAATACCCCATTCAGCCCCCTCCGCCACACAGGGCCGCTGCCAGGGGCTCCATGGTGAGAGAAAACAACAACGGGGAAAGGGGACAGCCCTGTCTCGTACCCCTGCACACACGGACCGGCTCCGAAACCGTTCCCCCCAACTTTACCCGAACCTGCGGCTCAGTATATAACAGCTTAACCAGACGAAAGAAGCAAGGACCCATGCCAAACCGCCGCAATACCCTGAACAGGTAAGACCATTCTAGAGAATCAAAAGCCTTCTCTAAATCCAGGACGAGACATCCCGCCAGCGGCCAATCTGAAACAGCCGCCTGATATTGGGCGACGTATCTCTGGCCGGCACAAACCCATTCTGATCCGGGTGGACCAGATCCGGTACTCTCGGTGCAAGGCGCATTGCTAGCGCTTTGGCCAGGATTTTGTAGTCAGCGTTCAGCATCGCTAGTGGCCGATAGGAATCCACCTCCACTGGATCCCTCCCAGGCTTGGGAAGGGACACCAGGAGCGCCTTCCTCTGGGACGCTGTCAAACAGCCCCTTTGGGCTGCCTCCTCATACACACGGAGCAATCGGGGCGCCAGCGTAGAAGCAAAAACCTTGTAAAAGTCAGCAGGTAGACCATCTGGGCCCGGCGTTTTACCTGATGCTAGCTCACCAATACTGGACTTTATCTCCTCAAGATCAAGAGGCTCCTCAAGCACCTCTATCTGCTCCTCCTCCACACGCGGGAGTTCCACTCCAGCAAGAAAGTCGCTACAAGACCACTCCATTGGAAGCACACTTGAGGCATAGAGCGCCTCATAGTGCCTCGTAAACTCAGAGTGTATTTCCCCAGGTGTATGTATCGTTCCCCCAGCCTGCAAACGAATCTCCATGACCGAGCCCTTCTCGCAATCACGTCGAATCAGCCAGGCCAGTAGCCTGCCCGTCTTGTCGGCCGAGGCATGCGTTCTCGCTGAGTGCGCAGCATAATTCAGACAGCGCAGGCGCTCAAGTAGAGACAGACGCTCGGCGCGAGCCGCAGACACCAGCGACTCCTCCGCAAGGCCACCAGCCGCCTCTCTCTCCGGTCGTAGCATGTCACGTTCCACCCGAGCCAGGTCACGCTCGATGGAGCGGCGCAGATTGCACTGAGTTCCCAGGCAATGCCCATGAATGAAGACTTTAAAGGCATCCCATTCCAGCAAGCCCGATGAAGCGTACCATTGTTATGCTCGAAGAGTTCCGGGATCACTGCGCCCAGCGACGCCCTAAAGGCAGCGTCCTCTAATAGCTCCGGCCTAAGCCTCCAAGTGGGGACAGCTAGAGGAGAAGAGTCCCAGCTCAGTCGCATAAGCTGCGGATTGTGATCCGAATGCGTACACCCCAAATAATCTATATCAACAATCACTGGGGCCAGATTCCGAGTGCAAAGCATCCTGTCCAGGCGCACATGCAGGGAGTGCGGGGCAGAATAATACGAATAAACCCTGTCCTCAGCGTGCCGTTGCCGCCGTATATCTACCAACTGCCAGTGTTGCATCCAAGTCACTAAACCACACGCAGCCGCCACAACCGGGGACGTAGGCAGCGGGGGGAAGGAACGGTCCAAATCAATGTCTAGGACACTATTAAAGTCCCCCCCAGCAACCAAGTGAAATCACTCCAACCCACCAAGTGCTGAGACAGCCCGTGCAGAAAGGCGGTCTGATCTACATTCGGAGCATAGAGCCCAGCACCATGGCGCAGCCCGCCAGCCTCCCCCGAACCAGGACAAATCTACCCTGTGGATCTATGATCTGCTCTTCCACCGCAAAGGAGACACCCGCTCTAATCAAGACCAGAGCATCCCTAGTATAGGTGGAGTGACCTGTCGCATATAACTGCCCTCTCCAGCGCCTCTGCATTCGGGGGATCTCCGAGTGTGCCAAATGGGTCTCTTGCAAAAAAGCCAAATGCACTGAGTGCCTTCTAAGATAGGAGTATATAGCATACCGGCGCTTAGGGGTAGGTATGCCCCTCATATTCCAAGCAATCGCAGTGTATGAAGACATGCCACAAAGAGCCTGTTACCCCCCCCCCACAACCGCCCCCCGCACAGCGCTGCACCAGCGTTAACAGATTCCCAACCCCCGATCAGTCGCACTGTATGTAGCTTCCAGAATAGCCAAAACATAACCAATACCATCAGAGCAGATAGACAACAGGTCTCCGCCCAAACCCAACAACGAAAACATGCAGCATTGCAACCACATATTGTGAAGCTCCGCTAGTAGGAGAATTGGGTAGACCAGTCTTACAAGGAAGCAAGCCCCACACAAACCAGATACCCCGGCAATAGTGGATAACAGAAAGGGGGGGAAAGAAAAACCCCAACAGCCGGCCACAGTAACTAACTGCAAATAAAGACAGTTACAATACCAGCAATGACCCACCCAACTCTCACAGGCCAGTGGCCCACACTGGACAATCAGGCCCACCATCCGCTTATATCAACAACACATTCTCACTAGAGTCCAGCTAGCTCAGCACTCCAGATGGGTGGCCACATCAATGACCGGTCAGTCAGCGCAATTCCCGCAGCACTTAAAAAAGTTCATCCGCCGTGGCAGGCGTTACGGACGGGCCCTTGGCGAGGCCCAACTCCGAAAGTCGATCTGGTGTGATAGGTCGATCACTAGGTGGCTGCGAGATTTCAGTCTCAGACTCCGATGCCACCGGGGAGGCACTATGGCCGCAGCAGAATGAATCGCCTCCCTTCTCTCCTGTATGAGCTGCTCCAGATCCGGGGCATGAGTCACGGTCTCCGCGCGCATATCACCTCTCTTCCGGCCGCGCCTGACCCGATTGCGCTTGCTCCGCAACACCGGCACGATCCGCTCCGCCGTACAACCCGAGGCGCGGCCCGTTGACTCGATCCACTCCCATGCTGCCTCTGGCGTGGTAAAGAAGTGCGATTTGTTCTCGACTACAATGCGGAGCTTGGCGGGGAATAATAGATAGTAGTCCAGGCCAAGAGCTCTGAGTCTATGCTTCAGGGGCACGTAGGAGCCTCGAGGGCCCGGTCCAGGTCCTCCTCCTGCCCCCCCCCCCGGGAGCCTGTAGGCAGCCTGCGCGCACTCCTCGCCTGCGCCCTTGCCTTCACCCCGCTGCGGCATCAGTATTTTGGGGGGAATCTCAGCCCGAGGCCATCCCTGCATTCAGGCCCCGCCGCCGCCGCGTGCACGACGCCATGCGGCACGGCCGCACCGCTGCCCGGCACAGCACTCCAGGCCACAGGCCCACACCGCCCCGGTCTAACTCTTCCGCGCACTGCTCCTACGAGACGGTGCACAACACCAATTCAGACCGGCGTTCCTCAGATGCCTGTCCCATCACCGGCCAGGCGTCGCTAGTCTCCTGACCCCCCAGATGGCACCGGATAAGCTGGGCGAGACACAGAGCTTCTTCAGCTCGCGTCCGCCATTACCAACGGCTTGGCCATGCCCCCCATCCTTTTTGCCCTTGTTCTGCCTAAACCACAGATAACACATTGAAGATCCTCTGCTTTCTGATCAGAAGCCTCAGATTCTTGTCGTGATTCACAAGAAGATTCATTGGCTTCTGCTATTCCCGACTTTTTTTCCATTGTATATTACCTGTACCTCTGGTTTCAACAATAAAATAGTTGATCCTCTTCACCCATCAGTTCCAATCTTTTGTGAACTTCGTCTTGCCATATTTCTGCAGCTTCTCTAACTCTCTTCTGTCCAGCTGCTGTTGATGTTAGTTTTTCTTTTGGATTAGTTTGGCATACAACACATGTTTCTTTGTTGAAGGAGTCCTCATATTTTGTAGAAAGCAACACTCTGTCAGGAGGTAAAAGTCCTCTGCTACCACCTGCTTCGCTCATGTTTACAAATCTGAATCAATGGAAAACCTGAAACAAAAACAATATATAAAAAAAATTACCAATATTTTGTTCCTGTAATGAGTGCACAGAAAACAGAAGGGGTTGGAATGGGAGGCCCTTAAGGTGGGGGTACCGGGCCACTGTATGGGTCGGACGACGGGCATTAGGGAAACATTGGAGAAGGACCTCTTGCACCTTGAGGACCAATTGCACGCCTTGGATAATGAACAGGGCTGCAGCCCTGAGGCTCACTGCCAATTGCTGGAGGTATGGGAGGAATACACAGTAGCTCTCGAGAAGCTTAGGTGCCATGACGATGTGGGATAAATGCGCAGGGTACATGAAGAGGAAGGCAGGACGGTTGGTTCGCCCCCACACGGAAGGGACCCCGATAACTGGGATTACACAGGCTGATGGCTCTTTAATCCATGATCCCCTCAGTATAAATGCAGTGTTCCGTGATTATTACTTAGCGCTGTATGCCCAACCGGAGACTCCACTGCCGGGCACACTGAGCGATTTATTGGTCAGACTACAGCTGATGATCTTCAGTAAGGAGAACACGGCATTGCTGGGTGCAGAAGTGACGGCAGATGAAGTAAAATTGGCTATTTCTGACCTAGCGTCTGGTACGACTCCTGGGACGGATGGCCTTCCCCCAGAGTTTAATCAATTGACAGCAAATACCTTGACACCCAGGCTGGTAGCAGTATATGCGGAAGCCTATGAGCGTGGCTCTCTCCCTGCGACGTTGAGGGAGGTGTTGGTGGTACCCCTCCCTAAGACTAAGGACCGAAATGCGGGGGTAAAAGACTTCCGGCCTCTCTCCATGCTCAATACCAATTTTAAAATTCTAAGTAAGGTGCTAGCCACCAGACTTTTTCCATATATGCAGAACCTGATCCATGATGATCAATGCAGGTTTATACCTACCAGAAACACTGCACAAAATCTCCGTAGATTGTACACCATATTATATGGTCCCCCACACCTGACGGACTCAGGCGCAGTGTAATGTCCGTAGACCTGGAAAAAGCTTTTGATACGGTGAAATGGGACTATCTGGAAGTTACGATGCAACAGTTGGGGCTGGGAGAAGCATGGCTTAAACGGTTCAGGCTACTATACGGTTCCCCAACTGCAAAAGTTAGAACCGGGCAGTTGTTCTCAGATGTCTATGCCATCCATAGAGGTACCAGGCAGGGGTGTCTGCTCTCCCCGTTTGCATTGGCTGTGGAGCCACTTGCTTCAGACAGGAGGAGCGTGGCAGAGGAATATGCCGGGGAGAAACGGAACACATCATATCGCTGTACGCCGATGACTTGCTGATTTAGCTCAGAGATGGGAAGAGAAATTTGCCCTGGGCACTTTAGATACTAGAGAGCTTTGGAACTTACTCAGGGTTACGTCTTAACAGAAAGAAGACGTATGTATTCCAGATAGTAGCAGGCAGTGCCCCTCCTGTCATTTGCCCTACGGATGTCAAGTGGACCTCTAACACTTTTTTTTAATAACAAAATTACCAACCTGCTGACGGATTTCAGTCCCCCCCCTTAACTTAGAGGATGAACCCCTCTCATGTTATGCAGAGCCAGTGAATTCGCTGAATTGCTTTCGATCCCTTTCTGCCAAAAAAATACTTGATTTTCTCATGGCAGTGAAATCAGGCTCACCTACGGATCTTTGTCCGCCTTGTATTTTAAAATGAGCCCCTTTGTTGGTGGCCGATGCTTTGGAGCCAGTGTTTGCAGAAATTCTTCAGGAAGGGAATTTCCCGGCGGTCTGGAAACAGGCCACAGTGATTCCTCTCACTAAAAAAATGGGAAAGGATGCTGCTGACCTTTCAAATCTTCGCCCGATCTCGCTATTGCCGTGTCTGGGCAAAATGTTAGAAAAACATCTAAATTGTGAGTTATTTGCCTTTCTTCAAGAGAATGGCAAACTGGACCCGTCACAGCACGGCTTTCGCGGTGCTCACAGCACGGAAACAGCATTAATCTCTACTTCCGATGTTATTCGCCGAAGAGGCGATCTGGGAGACGGTACGATTCTGGTCCTGTTGGACTTGTCAGCAGCTTTTGACACTATTTTTCCTACCATCCTGCTTAATCGTTTGTCCCAGGTCGGAGTGAGAGGGAAGGCCTGGAAGTTACTCTTCTCCTTCCTCACGGAGAGAACGATCACGGTGGCATGTGGAGACCATCGGGCTTCCCCTTTTCATCTGCCGTGTGGAGTTCCGCAGGGGTCCTCCCTCAGCCCAACGCTTTTTAATGTATACATGGCGCCCCTGGCGAACCTGGTTCGCTCTTTTGGCTTCCAGATTGTCTCCTACGCAGATGACATGCAGGTGGTTGTGCCAGTTTTGCGTAATTGGGAGGACACAAAGGAGAAATTCCAATGTGGCATGACAGCAATTAACAGTTGGATGGCCAGTAATTGGCTAAAACTTAATGGGGACAAGACGGTGATTATGTGTTTTGGGCGCTATAGTTCCCCTTGGGATAATAGTTGGTGGCCTCTAGCTTGTGGGGGTTGTCCGTCTCCTGTGCCCTTTGCTAAAAACCTAGGCATTATTTTTTACGACACCCTCTCTTTTAAGCTACAGATTAATCATATAGTCAAGATCTGTTTTTGGATATTAAAAACTCTTTAAAATTTTTTACATCTTTTAGAGGACGATTTAAGGCGGCCGGTTGTGCTGGCGTTAGTCACCTCAAGACTTGACTACTGCAACGCGTTGCTGCTCAATGTGAATAAATCATCCTTAGACAAATTACAGTCTATTCAGAATACAGCAGCACGCCTAACTTTGAATCGCCCTCAGTCTATATCTGCTAGCAGATGTTTGACATCCCTCCATTGGTTACCGATTAAGAAGAGGATTATTTTTAAAACTCTCTGTCTTACTCACAAAGCTTTACAGTTGGAGGGTTGTGACTATTTGAAGTCCACTCTGCAATTTTATCAACCAACAAGGCATCTGAGATCCTCCTTTAAATATATGATCAAGGTGCCTCGCTGTAACAAGGCTAGGTGGGGAGACCGTGCTTTTACGGTGGAAGCGGCTGGGCTTTGGAATGCCTTGCCTGTTATGCTTCGTCAAATGGGAACTCATTTTTCCTTCAGGAAAAGCCTTAAAACCTGGCTTTTTGTAAATTAGGTAGTCTTGTGGGTGGCTTGTGCTCTTTCCCTCTGTCCTCGGTTTGTTTAGCGCTTCTATGCTTTTGCCGGAATGCGCTTTATAAATGAACCAATACAATACAATACTTTCAAATATATGGGGATCCAAATATACCACGACCTAGTTGATTTACGGGAGGGCAATCTGGGAAAAACGACATGGTCCCTTCGAGCTGGGGTTGGTTTCTGGTGTCCCCTCAACTTGCCCTTTATGGTGCGCATTTCATTGTCTAAAATGATTATGCTGCCTCGGCTTCTTTATTTCTTAGTTAACTTGCCGGTTACCATTCCAGTACACTGGTTTAAGACATTAGATACCTTTCTCAGGGATCTGATATAAAATGGAGGGCGCAAAAGGGTTGCATTGTCCACCCTCTGCCTGTGCCTGGAGGTAGGGGTGTTGGGGGTCCCAGTTTTTAAGTTTTACTACGTGGCTGCACAACTGCAGTGGCTGGCCCGGTGGCTCAATGCCCATGGGTTGCCCGAGTGTATTGGGAGGGGGCTGCACAGCGTGCAGACAAACTATTCCAGCCAAGACTCCTGCCCTGATGGGACGGGGTCCTCGTGACTGTGGCCTGTAGGGCCTGGAGTAGAGCGCTTAAACGCACAGGGACCCAGACGCCCTATGCACCTGGAGTCCCATTGGTGGGTCTTCCATTTGGTGAACCCCCAGGTTGCTTCACTGAGAGACAGATATCCTCCTGGACGGATGCTGGTTTGATCACCATGGGCGATTGTTATACCCAGGGTACATTGCCATCTTTTGTGGATCTACTGGATCGAACAGAACTCCTGAGTGGTCAGGTCTTAAGATATGAGGCAGTATCCAGAACGGTCCGTGACTTACGGGGGGAGGGCACAGAGGAGCCGCCCACGCATGCAGTGCTCCAGACGATGTTCCAGATGGGTGGAGGATCTAATTTGGTGACCTGGCTGTATAAGGCGCTAACTGAAATGGCAAGCAAGCCCTTACACACTCTGAAGGCTAGATGGGAGGCAGACGCGGGCAGGGATCTCACTGGGGTTGACTGGGGGCGAGTAGTCGCATCTGCATCATGTTTCACGTAACACTCACCTCAAGCTCATCCAGTTTAATTTACTACACAGGACATACCTCACCCCAAAAAGACTCCGGTCCATATACTGTGGGGAGCAACCGGCCTGCCCTAGATGCCAGGCGCGAGATGCAGGCTTCAGGCATATGGTGTGGGGGTGCCCTAACCTGGGAGGCTATTGGGCTGGGGTGGTATCGCGTCTTAATCTCACCCAAGATAGGTCACTGCCAATGACACTGGAGGTCTGCCTATTAGGTCTCCTGGTAAGAAACCCTCCCAAAAAAGTGGGGAACAGGTTTATAGACCTGGCCCTGGTAAAAGCGCGGCATAGGATAGCATTAACTTGGAAAACGCCTGAGGGACCCCGACGTACCACATGGGTACACAAAGTCACACGCTGGGCTGGGATGGAGGAGAGGACCTTAAGGAGAGAAGAATCACAGGGGTTTTGACGCCAACCCATAGCACATCTCTGGGCAGAGATCATGGAAGAGTGGGAAGCAATTGGCCTCCCTGATGACATCCATGCAGAGTCTGGCGCTGAAGAGGGCCCGGAGTAGGACCCTATTATCTATATCACAAAGCTCTATTGGAGGCTGCTGGGCCTCCCGGATACAACCTGGGGCTACCATACCAGCAGCGACAGAAGGAGAAAGATTACTACCACCCAAATACTGTTGTAGTATAGTAGGCGGTCACACGGTTCGGGGACACAGTTAAATACTTGGTAAAGTTCTATTTTAAGATACTATTGTGTATATCCTTAATAGGTGTGGTTTGAACAGATGTGGGTTTGGTCCGGATAGCGAAAAGGACTCCCACCGGGGCATGTGTTATGGTAATAGAGAAACCTAGTGACGGTTACGTATACTGCCACAGAACATGAGGACCAGAGCCTGGGTAAACTAGAACTGCTCAGAAATAGCATACTTGACTAAATGTATCAGGGCATTTAGGAATGTGGTAAACTATGTGTGCAAAAACTGCAGTAATTCCGGCAATGTTGTATAATGTCATCAGCTGATATCAAACTACAAAGCACCAATACAAATATTTTCAAAAAAAATAAATAACAAATATGATGGAAGTATATCAAGGGCCCGGGATTATAAATGTTTATAAAAGAAAATCTTGAACTTTGAGAAGAGCGAGCAACCAGTTTTTCTACTGCCTCCCATTCGTTCTGTTGGTGCACTTGTGGTGTGCAGGCCACAAATTATACCACAGAGTGGGACTGTGTTGTGAATATGCTCAGGGACATTTTCTCTTTAGTACTAAACCCTGGCTTAGTTGGAGTTCCCGAAGGCCTACCCCTTGCTTCCTGAAAGGGGTCAAGGAAGTGCACCTCTACCCAGTGCTTAATTTGTGAAAGAAAGAGTTGCGGTGCTTAAAATGAAAACTCTGCCCAGAAGCCCGGGGACAGTGAAATTAAACGTTGCCATGCCGAACACCAAGGCTGAGCAGTCTTAAATCTAGTTCATGCCTTTTAATTCACTTCTAGACACTCTCTGCCCCTTTACCTTGCAGCCTCCTGCTTTCTCCTTTTGTGATGTTTTTTCAATTTTTCTCATGTTCGTCTTTATTCTTTGTGAGTTTTTTCCTCTCTTGTCTCAGTAAACCTCTGATGCAGAAAAATAAGTGCCATTCTCCAAAAATGAGTGCCCGTGGGCTCCACCAGATCAAATTAAGCACTGACTCTACCCCAAAATAACTCAGCCTTAGACCAGGAAAAGACTATCACGTGACTTACATTTAAACCTTGGACTTGTCGGATCCATAATACTAATATTGCATTCAGAAAAATCACAAACATTCTTCCAAGTAGCTGTGGTCCTTCCTGGCCACTGGAGCTGGGTGATGTCCTTTGCCAGTGGGAGAAACCTAGTAGCAAACCAGACTACTCATCTTAGCTCCCCTTACATAATGGGAGGTAGTCTCTGGGTAACTGTGGTACTTCGCACTGCTAGCCCAATGTCCAACAGACAAGGCAGCACAAATGTCCTCTCTCCCACAGACAGCAAAGGAGGAGATTGGGGCCAGACACAGTCAGCTCGGTAGATGTTTTGGAGAGGCTTTGGAGATAATCCATGACTTTGACATTTACATAAACCAGAGCAACATTTACACCCATAGTTAGTCTGTTTGGTGTCACTGCCTATTTTGGGACACTTAAAACTCCAACACTTCATGTGGAATCACTGAATGTTCCTGAATTATGGCTTTATCCCTGGCACTAGAAAACCTCCATCATTACCCTGGCATTACTACACCTGGATCTGTATTATACTAAGGGCACGCTGTCCCCGTTTGTCCCACAGTGCACCTTTAATGAGGTGTGACCTAAGACAAAAATGGGATCCCTTCAGGGAAGTAGCAAACATGTGATAGCCCTGAAGGGACAGCAGGGTAGTGATAGGCAGAGCAGCTGCTTGCAGCAGCCTCTCCATGGTTCGTTGTGCAGGTGGAACTGGGCCTCCACTTCAAACAGAGGGCAGAAATCCCTTGCAGGCGGGTGAAAAGAGTGCCTACACCTGCCTGCTGGAGGATGTTAGGGTAGGGTCAATGGAACACTGTAGGAGGCTGGCCTGGCTTGTAGTGGGTACCAAGGGGTACTTACACTCTGTACCAGGTCCAGTTATCCCTTATTAGTGTAGAAGAGGTGTTTCTAGCAGCTTAGGCTGATAGAAGGTAGCTATAGCACAGCAGCTTAGGCTGAACTAGGAGACATGCTAAGCTCCTACTATACCACTGGTGTCATATGCACAATATCATAAGAAAACACCATACACAGATATACTAAAAATAAAGGTACTTTATTTTTATGACAATATGCCAAAAGTATCTCAGTGAGTACCCTCAGTATGAGGATGACAAATATACACAAGATATATGTACACAATACCAAAAATATGCAGTAATAGCAAAAGGAAGTAATGCAAGCAGTGTAAAGTTACAATAGATTGCAATAAGAGCACATAGGTATAGGGGCAACACAAACCATATACTCCAAAAGTGGAATACGAACCACGAATGGACCCCAAACCTATGTGAGCTTGTAGAGGGTCGCTGGGACTGTAAGAAAACAGTGAGGGTTAGAAAAATGGCCCACCCCAAGACCCTGTAAGGTAGGTGTAAAGTGCACCTACAACCCCCAGAGAGCACAGAAGTCGTGATAGGGGAATTCTGCAAGGAAAACCAACACCAGCAAAGCAACAACAGTGGATTTCGGGACCTGAGTACCTGTAAGAGAAGGGGACCAAGTCCAAGAGTCACAACAGTGTCGAGAGTGGGCAGATGCCCAGGAAATGCCAGCTGAGGGTGCAAGGAAGCTGCCACCGGATGGGAGAAGCTTGGTGTTTTGCAAGAACGAAGAGGACTAGGAACTTCCCCTTTGGAAGATGGATGTCCCACGTCATGAAGAAGTTTGCAGAGGTGTTCCCACGCAGAAAGACCGCAAACAAGCCTTGCTAGCTGCAAGGGTCGCGGTTAGGGTTTTTGGATGCTGCTGTGACCCAGGAGGGACCAGGATGTCGCCACTTGGATGAGGAGACAGAGGGGGCGCCCAGCAAGTCATGGAGCCCTCACAGAAGCAGCCAGCACCCCAGAAGTACTTAGAAGTGGAGTGAACTGGAGTCCACCCGAAGTCACAAAAGGGAGTCCCACGACGCCGAAGGACAACTCAGAAGGTTGTGCACTGCAAGTTAGAGTGTCGGGGACCCAGGCTTGGCTGTGCATGAAGGAAATCCTGGAAGAGTGCACAGGAGCCGGAGCAGCTGCAAATCATGCAGTACCCAGCAATGCAGTCTAGCGTGTGGAGGCAAGGACTTACCTCCACCAAACTTGGACTGAAGAGTCACTGGACTGTGGGAGTCACTTGGACAGAGTTGCTGAGTTCCAGGGACCACGCTCGTTGTGCTGAGAGGGGACCCAGAGGACCGGTGATGCAGTCTTTTGTTGCCTGCGGTTGCAGGGGGAAGATTCCGTCGACCCACGGGAGATTTCTTCAGAGCTCCTGGTGCAAGAAGGAGGCAGGCTACCCCCAGAGCAGGCACCACCAGGAAACAGGCGAGAAAGCCGGCAGGATGAAGCGATACAAGGTTGCAGTAGTCGTCTTTGCTACTTTGTTGCGGTTTTGCAGGCGTCCTGAGCAGTCAGCGGTCGATCCCTTGGCAGAAGGTGAAGAGCGAAATGCAGAGAAAATCTGGTGAGCTCTTGCATTCGGTATCTGAAGAATTCCCCAAAGCAGAGACCCTAAATAGCCAGAAAAGGAGGTTTGGCTACCTAGGAAGGAGGATAGGCTAGCAAGAAAGGTAAGAGCCTATCAGAAGGAGTCTCTGACATCACCTGATGGCACTGGCCACTCAGAGCAGTCCAGTGTGCCAGCAACACCTCTGTTTCCAAGATGGCAGAGGTCTGGGGCACACTGGAGGAGCTCTGGGCACCTCCCCTGGGAGGTGCAGGTCAGGGGAGTGGTCACTCCCCTTTCCTTTGTCCAGTTTCGCGCCAGAGCAGGGCTGGGGGATCCCTAAACCGGTGTAGACTGGCTTATGCAGAGATGGGCAGCATCTGTGCCCATCAAAGCATTTCCAGAGGTTGGGGGAGGCTACTCCTCCCCAGCCTTCACACCTATTTCCAAAGGGAGAGGGTGTTACACCCTCTCTCAGAGGAAATCCTTTGTTCTGCCTTCTTGGGCCAGGGCTGCCTGGACCCCAGGAGGGCAGAAACCTGTCTGAGGGGTTGGCAGCAGCAGCAGCTGCAGTGCAAACCCTGAAAAGGCAGTTTGGCAGTACCCGGGTTCTGTGCTAGAGACCCGGGGGATCATGGAATTGTCTCCCCAATGCCAGAACGGCATTGGGGTGACAATTCCATGATCTTAGACATGTTACATGGCCAGGTTCGGAGTTACGATTGTGACGCTATACATAGGTAGTGACCTATGTATAGTGCACGCGTGAAATGGTGTCCCCGCTCTCACAAAGTCCGGGGAATTTGCCCTGAACAATGTGGGGGCACCTTGGCTAGTGCCAGGGTGCCCACACACTAAGTAACTTTGCACCCAACCTTCACCAGGTGAAGGTTAGACATATAGGTGACTTATAAGTTACTTAAGTGCAGTGGTAAATGGCTGTGAAATAACGTGGACGTTATTTCACTCAGGCTGCACTGGCAGGCCTGTGTAAGAATTGTCAGATCTCCCTATGGGTAGCAAAAGAAATGCTGCAGCCAATAGGGATCTCCTGGAACCCCAATACCCTGGGTACCTCAGTACCATATACTAGGGAATTATAAGGGTGTTCCAGTATGCCAATGTGAATTGGTGAAATTGGTCACTAGCCTTTTAGTGACAATTTGGAAAGCAGAGAGAGCATAACCACTGAGGTTCTGGTTAGCAGAGCCTCAGTGAGACAGTTAGGCATCACACAGGGAACACATACATATAGGCCACAAACTTATGAGTACTGGGGTCCTGGCTAGCAGGATCCCAGTGACACATAACAACCACACTTACAACATAGGGTTTTCACTATGAGCACTGGGGCCTGGCTAGCAGGATCCCAGTGAGACAGTGAAAACACCCTGACATATACTCACAAACAGGCCAAAAGTGGGGGTAACAAGGCTAGAAAGAGGCTACTTTCTCACAAACACCCTTTACTCTGTTTCAGAGTTTGTCCTTGAAAGCAGTGGTGTAACAAAGGCCCCCGCAGCCCCTGCAGTGCGAGGGGGGAGGTCCCGAGCTCCACCCCCACACCCCCTTACCTCACCCCCCTCCTCCAACACAGTACACTGTGCATGGTCAGCAGGCCCCTGACTGGGTTCGGGGGAGGACCCCTCTAGGGACTTCGCAGGGGGGCCCCCTTAAGTTTTGTTATGCAACTGTGCTTCATCTCTTTGTGTGCACAGTCAGTGCACCTTATGAAAGTGTATTTGTCTCTGCACAGCATCCATCATATAGTGTGGGCCCGGAGGAAAAGTGTTTACCTGCAAATGAGGGAATGCTCCTTTAAGACAGCACAGCGCTATATGTGCACCATTGCAATCTATAGTTCAAAAGGGGCAGTGGATGTGTCTGTGGCCACTTCTATAATGCTAAATTGCTTCCAGGAGTGCAGAAAGTGAGCGCACACACCCATTGCACCACCAAGGCACCTTGTAAAATACAGCCCCGTTGCAAGACACACAATGAGTGAACTAAGATACCCATTCCTAAGGGGGTGTGTTTTGAATTACAAATTTGAGGTGTTTCTTAGTTTCTACTTACTTTTTACCCCGCAGGAGAATAACAACCTTTGAAGGACAGGAGGGTGGTTTGGGGAGTACTTCTGAAATTCTGCCAATGCCTGCTTAGTTTAGTGGCATTTTTGTTGCCAAATGTTGGCTCTGAAAATCTACCCCCAGATGGGATTCTATTGTCAATGCAAACATATGCAGCCTGCCTAAAATGCTGGGGGAACTGTGCTCACTGTTTCCGGAGAGTTGTCCATTCTTTGCTTTGATGGAGTCACCCCCTCAGACACTATGGATTGGGCAGCTGGTCCACCATCGTTCTTTGTGGAGCTACCAGGGCACAAGGCAGACCAATTAGCGGGGTCGTCGGAGTCTCGCCGGCATGATTTCAGCCTCTAACAAAGAATGACTGAATGAATAAATGAGAGTATATGTAAAGCACTTGTACACCAGAGGCATGAAAGCACCAGGACCAGAATGAGAATACCAATGACGATAACCAGGGTTAGTGCCTTTTAATAACTTTATTGAAGGAGGCTTTTGTCTTCCTCCTATCTCTGCCCAAATCTTTGTTTTATCCCATTTTATCCCCTTTTATTTCTATTTTCAATATGTTTTCCTCCTCCCTTCGCCCTGTTCCATGTGTGCGTAGGCTTTGCGGTAGTCTGGGAATGGAAAAACCCCTTTGGAGACAGATCACCGTAATTAGAATCACATACACAGAGTTCATTCTATCTCTGATTCTCTGTTTTCATGACCCCTTTCTAAATCTAATACTGAAGAACTGTAGAGGTATGGCCTCGCACTTCCCAGTATTGGTAAACAGAGTGCCTGGGACAAATGCCTTTTAATTATAACTCCGAGGCAGTGACCTCACAAGAGGAAACATACCGACATTAGCCAGGATTAGGAAGTGTTCTGCTGCAGGTGCAGCCGTGGGCCTGGAAGGGCGATGGGAATTTAAGTAAATCAGAGACGGAAACGGTGACACGCCACCAGAGGCCTGCGCCAGCCATTAATGCGAACCGGGCCTGCGTCTGGAGGGACCTCAAAGCTCGTGGTGAGCTTACCCTGAGAGCAAGGATGCCCTAGATGGAAATCTGCTCTCTTTGTTTTACCCTCTCAGGACCTTTACTTGAGACACACTCCAGGCCTGTCTGGCCACCGAAAGGCAGGCTGTTTCCAACGATTAGGGCCAGATGTCCTTAGCCCTTTTGCAGTTGCAAAACCTGCAATTGGTAAAATCGCACAGAAAGGCAATTTCTATTATTCAGAAATCACATTATGAATCAGAAAGATTTTTCTGACACCTGAGATGGGATCTGCGACCGACACCGAATGGCAGTTTAGAATGAAGATGAAAGGTTATTCCTTCCAATTGCGATTTGGTATTGAATGTATCAATAGTTTGTAACTTCAGTTCCAGTCACAAACCATTGATCACTTACAGACTCCTTAAAACAGTAGTTTCCAACCTGTGGTCCGGGGACCCCTGGGAGTCCGCAAAGCCTCCTGAGGGGGGTCCATGACTGCTTAGAAAATTAAATAAGATTAACAGATTAGGTCCCCAGCTTTCAGTCCTGACTCAGTGGGGGGTCCCCGGATTCCAATAATGATTAAGTGGGGGTCCCTGGGATCCAGTAATGATAACGTGGAAGTCAAAAAGTTGGGAACCACTGCCTTAAAATGGTTGGTAACTGTTTCGTCAAGGGGTCCCCTTGGAAACTCGGGATCCCTTCCCCTTTTGGATATGGGATGCAAGCAGAGGTCACACTAAAGTTTTCCGAAATGCAAAATGTTTTATTTAGAGTAGAATCGGTTACTTTAACCCCTTGGGTGCCTGGGACATAACGGTTACGTCCTGGGCAGCACCGCTCGCTTGCCCAGGACTTAAAGTTATGTCCTGCACCAGGCCCATGCGGGGAGTGACCAAAGGGCAGGGATGGAAAGGGAATCACTTTCCCTTCCATCCCCGCCACCCCCTGATCCCCCAGTGACATCTGATGACATCAGCACATGATCGTGCGTTGACGTCATCAGAAGCCGCCCCCACCGCGGAAAAACAAATTAGTTTCTTCTTGATATGGGGGCAGGGGAGGTCAGGGAGGCAAGAAAAGGAAAGGAAAGGCTTTTCCTTTCCTTTTCATGTCTCTCTGAGCATTCTTGCAGCCCGATCGCAGAGCGATCAAGCTGCAGGAATGCCACTAGACAACAGGGATTTTTGTTTTGTTTGTTTACTGTTATAAGGGGAGCAACCCCTTAGGCAAGGGTCGCTCCCCAGGGGGCAATTTATTATGAGGCCTTTTCTGGCCACCAGGGGCAGATTGGCCTATTTTAATTAGGCTGATCTGCTCCCGGGTTTGGTCAGAAGCCACTAGACGCCAGGAACCATTTATTTTTTATTTTTTAGACGTGGAGAGCGAACCCTTAGGCCAGGGTTGCTCCCCTGGGGGGCTAATTGTTTTTAGGCCATTTCTGCCACTCTTGGGGCAGATTGTCCTATTTTTATTATGCCAATCTGTCTCCAAAGGGGGCAGAAACCACTAGACACCAGGGATGTTTTTCTTTGCGACAATTTAAAACAAGCATGTGCAATACAACGGGTCACGCATTTCGTCGAGTTAGAGCTATTAATTGTAAACTCCTAACCACACTTTTCTTGCCAGACTTTTCTTGCCTTCTTAAATGAAGAAAAAAAAAAAGCATGATCACGTTGTGTAAAACACAGTGCGATTGCGCTGCAAAATAAAGAGAAAATGTAGACCAGAAACCATACGGAAAAAATGAAGCCTTGTTTGTTTCCAGTAGTTGGTCGGTATGCTCGAGAAGGGCTAAACACCGGAAAAGGCATGATGTATGCTTGCCTTATACTAATGAAAGCAACCCAATTTTAAAAGGCAAGCCCACCAGCCAATGTAAGGGATTGACGTGACATGGGCGTGGTTAGAAGCCCAAAGAGAGATTACATCAGGGGAAGGAGCGCATTGCTCTCGCCCCTAGAAAGGGGAGCGACTCCTTAGGCAAGGGTCACTCCCCTGGGGGGCAAATGTATTTTAGGCCATTTCTGCCCCCCTTTGGGGCAGACTGGCCTATTTTAATTAGGTGGATCTGCCCCCAAGGGGGGCAGAGACCACTAGGCACTGGAGATTTTTTTTGTTAATTTTTTTTACAGATGAGAAGCAACCTTTAAGGCAAGGGTCGCTCCCCTGGGGGGCATACTTATTGTAAGGCATTTCTGCCTTCCTTGGGGGCAGATCGGCCTATTTTAATTAGGCCGATCTGCCCCCAAGGGGGACAGATACCACTAGACACTAGAGATTTTTTTAAACTTATTTTTTTACAGATGGGGAGCCTTAGGCAAGGGTCACTCCACTGCGGGCAATTTTATTTTAGGCCATTTCTGCCCACATTGGGGGAAGGTCAGCATATTTTAATTATGCCAATCTGCCCCCAAGGGGGGCAGAAATCACAGATTTTTTTTTTGCGCCAATTTCAGGCAAGGGGAGCGACCCCTTAGGCATGGGTCGCTCCCCTGGGGGGTAAATTTATTTTTGGCAATTTCTGCCCCCCTAGGGGCAGATCGGCCTATTTTAATTAGACTGTTCTGCCCCCAAGGAGGGCAGAAACCATTAGGCACCAGGGATTTTTATTTTTTAATTTTTTTACAGATGGGGAGCGACCCCTAAGACAAGAGTCACTCCCCTGGGAGGGCAATTTTATTTTAGGCCATTTCTGCCAACCTTCGGGGCAGATCGGCCTACTTTTCTTAGGCCAATCTGCCCCCAAGGGGAGCAGAAACCACTAGACACCAGCGATTTTTTTGCACCAGTTTCACGCAAGTGGAGCGACCCCTTAGGCAACGGTCGCTCCCCTGGGGGGCAAATTCATTTTAGGCCATTGCTGCCCACCTTGGGGGCAGATCGACCTATTTTTGTAAGGCTCATCTGCCCCCCAGGGGGGCAGAAAGCCGACCAGTCACCAGGGAAGAATGTTTTTCAAAAAAAGAGGGTGGGGGTATAGCCATACCTCCACCCCAAATAAATGGGGACAAAGTTGTTCTGCCCACCGGTGGGCAGATGGGGCAATTACCCCCGATCCACCACCTGGGAGGGGAGGGGGCAAAAAGCCTACTAAATGCCAGAGAATAAAAAAAAAAGTAGGGTGGTGGCTACCAACCAATATGGGCATGGTTATGCCCCCACTCCAACTGAAGGGGGGGTAACAGTGTTTCACCTATCCCCCAGCACACTAAAAGATCTTATCCCAATGGCAAGCAAGAGAACATTTGATTCTTTTGGGTTTTGGTTTTACATTTGGGCCATGAGAGCTTGTCTAACTCTCAAAATCGTTCCACTTAGAATGGTGAGGGCTGCACTTTTTTGGACTTTGGGATGCTGCCATGTAGAAAAATCTCAAAGACCTAGACACATCTGAAAACTAAACATCTGGGTGAGTCCAGGGTGGTGTGCTTCACTTGCACCCTGCACAATTTTCTCACCCACAATACCCTGCAAACCTCCAACTTTGCTTGAAATCACACATTTTTCCGACATTTTTGTGTTGGAACCTTCTGGAATCTGCAGGAATCCACAAAATTCCTACCAGCCAGCATGATCACATCTATACAGATCACAATTCTGCCCCACTTGTCAGTCTAAAAACGTTTTTTTTTTCAGTCTACCCTTTTGGACCCACTTTGGGTCCCCCTCAATTTCAACATGTTTTTGGCTCTTCCCTGTCACAGGCACTTGGCCCACCTACACAAGTGAGGTATCAATTTTTTTGGGAGATTGAGGGGAACGTTGGGTGGTAGGAAATTTGTGCCGGTGTGGTGAGCCCACACAGAAATGTGGGAAAAATGTGATTTGTTTTGCTAAATTTGAGGTTTGCTGAGGATTCTGGGTAAGAAACACCGGGGGATCCATGCAAGTCACACCTCCCTGGACTCCCTCAGGTGTCTAGTTTTCAGAAATGTCTGGGTTTGGTAGGTTTCCCTAGATGGCTGTTGAGCCCAGGACCAAAAACGCAGGTCTCCCCCGCAAAAACAGGTAGTTTTGTATTAGATCATTTTGATGTGTCCATGTAGTGTTTGGGGCGTTTCCTGTCACGGGCACTAGGCCTACCCATACAAGTGAGGTACCATTTTTATAGGGAGACGTGGGGGAATGCTGGGTGAAGGAAGTATGTGGCTCCCCTCAGATTCCATAACTTTGCAGCACCGAAATGTGAGGAAAAAGTGTTTGTTTTGGCCTAATTTTGAGGTTTGCTAAGGATTCTGGGTAACAGAACCTGGTAAGAGTCCCACAATTCACTGCATCCTGTATTCCCCTAGGTGCCTAGTTTTCAAAAATGCACAGGTTTGATAGGTTTTCCTAGGTTCCCGCTGAACCAGAGACCAAAATCCACAGCTAGGCATTTTCCAAAAAACACGTCAGTTATCAATCTAAAAATGTGATGTGTCCATGTTGCGTTTTGGGGCGTTTCCTGTTGTGGGCACTAGGCCTACCCCCGCAAGTGAGGTGCCATTTTTATCAGGAGACTTGGGGGAATGCTGGGTGGAGGCGGATTTGAGGCTCCTCTTACATTCCAGAACTTCTAGCACTGAAATGTGAGGAAAACTTTTTTTTTGCCAAAGTTTGAGGTTTGTAAAGGATTCTGGGTAACAGAACCTGGTGAGAGCCCCACAAGTCACCCCATCCTGGATTCCTCAAGGTGTCTAGTTTTCAGAAATGCACAGGTTTGCTAGGTTTTCCTAGGTGCTGGCTGAGCTAGAGGCCAAAATCCACAGCTAGGCACTTTGCAAAAACCAGGTCAGTTTTCTTTGGGAAAATGTGATGTGTCCATGTTGTGTTTTGGAGCATTTCCTGTCGCGGGCACTAGGCCTACCTACACAAGTGAGGTACCATATTTATCAGGAGACTTAGGGGAATGCTGGGTGGAAAGACGTTTGTGGCTCCTTTCAGTTTCCAGAACTTTCTATCAGCAAAATGTGAGGAAAAAGAGTTTTTTTTCCACATTTTGAGGTTTGCAAAGGATTCTAGGTAGCAGAACCTGGTCAGAGCCCTACAAGTCACCCCATCCTGGATTCCTCTAGGTGTCTAATTTACAGAAATGCACATCTTTGGTAGGTTTTCCTAGGTGCTGGCTGATCTAAAGGGCAAAATCCACAGCTAGGCACTTTCCAAAAACACGTCAGATTTCAATCTAAAAATGTGATGTGTCCATGTTGCGTTTCCTGTCAGGCCATTAGGCCTACCCACACAAGTGAGGTACCATTTGTATCGGGACACTTGGGAGAACACAGAATAGAAGAACAAGTGTTATTGCCCTTTGTCTTTCTCTACATTTTTTCCTTCCAAATGTAAGACAGTGTGTAAAAAAGACGTCTATTTGAGAAATGCCCTGTAATTCACATGCTAGTATGGAGACCCCGGAATTCCAAGATGTGTAAATAACCACTGCTTCTCAACACCTTATCTTGTGCACATTTTGGAAATACAAAGGTTTCCTTTATACCTAATTTTCCCTCTTTATATTTAACCAAGTCAATTGCTGGATACCCTGTATACAATGTAAACCCATTGCAAGGTGCAGCTCCTTTATTGGCTCTGCATACTTAGGGTTCTTGATGAACCTACAAGCCCTATATATCCCCACAACCAGAAAAGTCCAGCAGACGTAACAGTATATTGCTTTAAAACATCTGCCATAGCTGGAAAAAGTTATAGAAGAAAATGTGGCCAAAATTGTGTTGAAAATGTGTTTTCTGATTCAAGTTTGTTTCTGAATGCTGGGAAGATGGTGATTGTAGCTCAGCAAACCCTTTGTTGATGCCACTTTCAGTGGAAAAAAAACGTGCTTTCTTCTACGGCACTTTTTTCCCATTTAAAAATAAAATAAAGATTTTAGCTGTATTTTGGCTAATTTCTTGGTCTCCTCCAGGAGAACCCACAACCTCTGGGTACTGCTAGAATCCCTTGGACGTTAGAAAAAAAGGATGCCAATTTGGTGTGGGTAGCTTATGTGGACAAAACGTTATGAGGGCCTAAGAGCGAACTGCCCCAAATAGCCCAAAAAAATTGTATCTTGTAAGTTTGCGTCGCTTTTGTGTAAAAAAATTACACAAATTCAGCGCTAATTATGTATAAATATGGGCCCTAGAGTCATGTTTAGTTTTTAGAACAAGCGTGCAAGTGCTCTGGCCTGTTGTAAGCTATCTGTGGGCTTTTAACCATGCTCACCACACACCCATCACTATCGCTCATTCATGGGCTTGCTTTTCAAAAATCCTTTGTCATCATTGGCTAATGCTTTAAGTTTATCCCTCCTTGGGTCATTTTTGTTACTGCTTTGGCCATCGACCGTGTTACAAGGATAATTGCACGTTTGCTAATATGTTCGACTGCAAGCAAACTTTTTTTTCCTTTTGTCTCTCTCCTTCGCGCTCACGCTCATGGCGGCCATGGCGCTGTGAATCAGCTTGCATATGTCAACTGTTTTGAGAGACCCATTGCATTGCAAATGTTTGTTTTTCCTGCTGATGAGTCCGTGACCCCTGACAACAGTTATCGCAAGGACAATTAAAGGTGTATCAAAGGTCTAAAAAGTGGGAGCAACACTACACCTGGCATCCCTAAATAGATTGATGTTCATGTCCATAGACAATCACCTTGCTTGCCTACTAGCTTTTGGAGAGTCAACCTTTATGCCCATTCATATACCTGAGGCCTTCAGTTAGATCGTCTTTCAAGGGGGATGGATATCTTGCTTTCCCTGTTATAGAGATGGGGTTAGATGGTATTACCTCCGCGTCCTCTCCCTCGCTTCCCTTCACTACAAATATGAGGCAATCCCGCCTCACCAGACACCTCTCACATGACCTGTCAGTCTTTTAAAAGAAGACCTTCCCCCCGAATCCTCCTGTTTCTTTTAATTTTATCAGACAAGTGCGGCCATGTGCTGTGCTGCTGCTGCCTTCGGGCCATTTTCTTAGTCTTGGCTCGTTTTGACTTTGCTGGTCGGGCACTGAGGGGCTGGCCCGTTCAGCATATCAGCCCAGGGGACGCACTTTCTGGAGGATTCCGTGGTGAGCGCTTCACTCGTGTTCCTCTGTGAGCGGCACATCAGTCCTTTGCCTCTTGCGACAGCTGGGGTAGCGCTTCCGGAGCAAGGTGTGTCCAGGTTGCTTCATGTTGCTGGGAGACATCGCAGCAGCATCTGGAGCTGCGTGGTTTCTCTTCTGCTGCATTTCTCACAATAAGGGCCTCTCCGGAGGTAATTTTTTTTCCCCTTTTTATGGCTGTTATTGTTTATTGTTATTGAGTGGGGATTGGTTTATTTCCTTTCTTCTCCCTACTTAAGCTGGGAAAGGCTGTTTCTTTTTCATTCATTTCAGCCAGAAAGGTGGGGAAACATACTGCTAAGAGGAGGGATGTCTTGTCTTCCTCTGATAATGATCCCATTCCTGCTAGGCACAGCAGGCTTAGGGATTCACCTGAGCCTCCTGTTTTGCTCTCAGCTGATGAGGTCCAGGCCATGATTAAAGCTGCGGTGGCCCGGGCTTAGAAGGACAAGCCATGTTCCAAGTCCAGTGGTGGTCACTCTTCCAGAGGAAGGGTTGCTTCTTCCTCTGATGTTTCCTCAGGTTCGGAAGCGGATATTCCCTCCACTTCTGCAGGGAAATATGTTTGTAGAGAGGAGGTCTCTGATATTCTGCAGCACATTCGGGAGCATTTGGATTTTTCTCAATTTCCGTTGCCAATGGGGGATGAAGCATTGTTCCCTGAGTATGTAAAACCTCCTGTGTTTGCAATGCCTTTTCATGGCCAAATAAAGAGTTGATTACTGGAGAATGGAGGGAATTGGACCATTCTTCGATTCCCAGATTTTTTGCAAAAGCTGTATTCTTTGGAGGAAGGGGAGGACTCACTGCCGCATCACGTTAAGGTTGATGCCATGCTGGCTAATCTCATTGGTCGCACAGCCATTAATCCGGAGGACTGTTCACCTTCTGATGCTACTGATAAGAGGGTGGATGATGTCCTCAAGAAAGCGTTTTCAGCTGCTTACCTGATTCTGAAGGTGGAGGTCTATGCTGCTTATGCTGCTCAGTCACTTGTTTAGGACTTTGAGAACTTGTTCTCTGCTATTCAGGAGGAATCTGACTGCTCGGAGTTACTGCGTCGGATTGCAGACAAGCTATTTTGTTTGGCGGAGTCTCATTTGTTGGCTCTGCCTGCGATTCACATCCAGGGGGTGTCCAATACTCTGGGGGACAAACTCGGCCGGACGATTCTTTCGTCTGTGGAGTTTTGTCTCCGTCCGGTGAAGTTTGCAGAAATTACGGCTCTTTGGGGGATCCCAGTATTGGACCTGTTTGCCAGTCCCTCCAATGCCAAGGTGCTGAGTTTTTGTTCCTGGACAAGGGATTGTCTAACATGGGGAGTGGATGCTCTGACTTGCAGGGGCTTGGGGGTCCTCTTTAATCCTTCCATCCCTTTCCTCTGCTTCTCCACTTCCATCTCAGGGTGTGGAAGGAGGGGGGCTTGGTTCTGTTGGTTGCCCCAGCATGGCCACACTCATCATGGTATCCGCTTCTGGTGGAATTGAGGCAGGAGGGAGTGAAGGTTGCTACTGGTTCCTTCTCCTCCATCGTTCCCAGTGTTGCAGGTGGAGGTTCTGTCCAGAATGAGGTTAACGGCCTGGAAGATGAAATTTAGGCCTGTTGCAGAAAGGGATTCCAGCCAGACGGACAAGACGCTTCTCCACTAATAAAATCGTATTTGGGGCATTTGCGTTCCTTCAGTATATGGTGTCAGGGTAAGGGTTTTGATCCTACTTCCTGTGACTTATTCAATGGGATGATGTTTCTACATGATGGGGCTTCTTTGGGGGGGTTGAAGGTTGCCACACTTAAAATTCAGTGGACTGCTGTTAAGGCCTATCGAAGTGCTTCGAGTAATCTGTCCATTTCTGATTGTTTGGTGGGTCGTTTGTTTAAGAGGTTGAGGAATGTTCTTCCTTCTCGTCGTAGGCATTTCCCCTCTTGAGACCTATCCTTGGTTTTAGAGGCTTTGATGGATCCTCCCATTGAACCTCTGAATTCTATGGATCTTCACATGTTGTCCCTGAAGACGTTCTTCTTGTTGGCAGTGTGCTCTGCTGCTTGGCGTTTAAGTGAACTGTGCGCTTTGTCTTTTAAGTACCCTTTTTGTAGGATTTTTGATGATTGCGTAGTTTTGCGGACTCTTCCCTCCTTTCATCCCAAGGTTGATTCTTCTTTTCATAGGGACCAGAAGGTGATTTTGCCCTCCTTTTTTGATTGTCCTGCCTCTGCTGAGGAATTGCGGTTGCATTGTTTGGATTTCAGAAGGACTGTCCTGGTTTATATAGATAGGGTAGCCTCTTTCTGACTCTGTGATTCTCTCTTTGTGAGCTGTGGCCCTGTAAATACGGGGTTGCATCCTTCCACTTCTTCTTTGAGTCAGTGGGTTCAGACCTTGATCTCTCTGGCTTACAAGACTTCTGGCCAGTTGTCTCTGGTAGGGGTGCAGGGTTGATGTACAAGTTCTATGTCTGCCTCTTGGGCTGAGATACAAGGGGCTTCCATTGCTGAGATCTGCAGGGCAACGACATGGTCTTCCCCTTTGACTTTTGCTTCTCATTATTGCATTGGTCAGGACGTCTGGATCAGGTGTTTGGGTCTAAGGTTTTGTCCACTATGACTGCTCAATAGTGGTTCCTTTCTGTATTTCTGCTTTAATAACTTTGAGTTTGTGCATAGCATTTTGGTTCTCCTGTATTGCTTTGTTCTTCTCCTAGTTGTAATGAAGGGAAGTGAGGGAGAGGACGCAGAGGTAATGCCTCAATAACTTACCTGGTAATTGCATTACTCTAAGTCCTCTTACCTCGCTTTTATTCATTACATCCCTAACTCCCTCCCTGGTGTGCCGGGCCATCCAAAACATTTGTTTATTGGGTTGTGTCAGGTTGCATGGTATACACAGGAGGATTGGGGGGGGTCTTCTTTTGAAAGAGTGACAGGTCATTTGGGAGGTGTTTGGTAAGGCAGGATTGCCTCCTGGTTGTAATGAATAGAAGCGAGGGAAGAGGACTCAGAGGAATGCAATTACCAGGTAAGTAATAAAGGCATTTCATAACTTGAGATGACCTTTGCTCTGCATTGGCTTTTAAAATTATTCCTGCAACAGGTCCATGTATTCAATGCTTCTGCGGTCTGCTGGCTTAGGATGTGCTTATGATTTGATTTCCTGGAAGAAGGCTCTGTTGTGCAAGTGCACATATGATCTTTTCTGTTTGATGATAAGAAGAACATCCAACTATACAATGGTCAGAATCGGGCCAATTTTTCAGCATCACCACAAATAATGAAAATTATTTCATTTAGGGTTTTTGTATATAAATTTATGTAGTGAAAACATCCTGAAATAATGACACACCCTGGGCTCTGGGGATCTATTTATTACAAGTAACACTAATCTGTGCAAAGTGCTGATTTAGGATTTACTGCCCTGGAAAGTTGTTTAAAAGTAACACAAAGTAGTGTTATTTTGCTACATTGCATTACTTCAAGTCAAGGGGTTGTCCAATGGGTGGTAAAGTATGAGGACGACCTTCCAGTACAAAACATATACCAGATCTATGCGCACAACTGTGCACTGCAGTGCAAAGCTAGGTGTAGTGCAAGGCGTCCAAACTGTGTGCTTGAGTAGAGAGTAGCAGCGGCATATCTTAGTTGATATGGCAAGGTCCTGCTATCTGCCTGTCATGCAAAGCAACACAATTTTGGTTCTTCTACAGTGTTGCATGAAACAATAATACATTTGCCCCTATCTGTAAAAGGTGGGTTTACAATCTTGTTTTGATTTTAGAGATGTATGAGGGTTGGTGGCCGAGGTTACTCTTCCTTACTGGTTTGGCACAGTGCACAAATTGTAAAAGAATAAGGGGTTGATTACGACTTCAGTGGATGGAAAAGGCTGTCCGCCGAAGTTCCAGTGGTCAAGTTGCCACAAGTGCGGGCATCTTCCTGCGGGCCCCATTAAGAGTTTCCTCTGGGTCAGCGGGCGGAAACGGTGTTTCCGCCAACTGGCCCAGCGGGAAACAGCCTACAACATTGACGCCGGCTCATAATACAGCCGGTGCAATGCTGTAGTGCGTAGGGTGCATGAGCACCCGCTGCTGTGCTCACTGTCTGCAAAACAGACAGTGAACTCAGCGATGGGAGTGGCCAGCGGGACCCTACACTGCCAATGCCAAGTGCATGGGCAGTGCAGGGGTCCCCCTGGGAGCCCCCTGCACCCCATCTCTGCTAGCAGTTACATGGCGGTGGTACCGCCATGTAACCGCAGGTGGAAAAGGGACTTGTAATCCCCACAGCAGTGCTACATGCAGTGCTGCCCTGGCGGATTAGGACTGCCAGCACTGCCAGTCCCTCCTGTGGAGGAAAACTGGCGGTGCTGGCAGTCCGGCCGTGGTGCTACTGCCAC
This sequence comes from Pleurodeles waltl, assembly GCF_031143425.1. Classification (NCBI taxonomy): domain Eukaryota; kingdom Metazoa; phylum Chordata; class Amphibia; order Caudata; family Salamandridae; genus Pleurodeles; species Pleurodeles waltl. The sequence continues at coordinate 78,131,339 of NC_090449.1, read as the reverse complement.
GGTTGTAATGTGACTGTCGGACCGCCACATTGGCGGTGGTCTGACCGCCACCACTAACCTGGCGGTCTCAAGACCACCAGGGTCGTAATGACCCCCTAAGTGCCGAGGCCCAAATTTTTGCTCAGAACCCGACGGCCAGCATTTTGTAATGTCAGCGTGTCAAATACCAAGGCTGAGAGATGTTCATGCTACCTTATAGCTCTTTAATCCACCACCAGATACTCCCTGCTCCTTTATCTCATGCTTGTAGGTTCCTGATTTCTCTCTTTGTTGCTACTTTTCCCTCTTCATCTCTCTTTCTCCCTTGCGTGTTTTCACTCTCTTGATTGAGGTCAAAGTCTGATGGGAAAAAAAAGAAGTGCAGGTTCCAAAAGTAAGTGCTGGCGGGCAACACCTGCAACCACCAGATCAAATTAAGCACTGGGTTGGTAAGTTCAACACAATGGTAGGTCAGCTGGTCTCCATTGTCATACCGCTGGTGGGCGAAAGACATTAGGGTTTACCACAGTGCTGAGCAGGGATGTTTAGTTTAAGGGTGCCACTTACAGCATGATCAATAAACAGAGGGATAGGGAGGGATAATGGTCCAGTGTATATCTTCCCGGTGCTAATACTATGACAAAAACAGATACACTGTTCCAAAAGCAGAATAAAGTGTAAAGGGAAACAAAGGAATCCTAAATTCTAGGAGCAAGAAACCTCACACACCCAACTGGGTGTCATGCTTCATCATCGGAGTTGCTCCTCGTCAGACCGGCACTGCAATGTCTGATGGGCACCCCTGAAGAGGGGCTCTTTGCCGGAGATCTTTTCTTGATGATGCCAAGACCCCAAGAGTGAGTTTGGAGAAAAAGAAAATAAGGAGAGTCACACTAAAGGATAAAATTGGCTCACAATCCCAAAAACCAAGGGTCAATTTATTAATCCATACAAGGGGTTGAGGCCAAGGTTAAAAAACAATCAGGAGAGTGGCACAGAGACAATGGTCTGGCACTCTATCCAAAAAGTATTGAGAAGAAAGGGAAGGGGAACTTCCATCCGTCCCTAACAGAGGGTCAACATGTTTCGCATCTCTATGGTCCAGCCGGATCCAACAACGCTTCTTCAAGACCTAATAACTACATACTTCTCCTATAAGTAGGCTATAAAGACTACTGACCACTGAAATTATCAGTTATAATGTATCCAGTCACTTACACTCGTCTGACTGTACTATTTCTAAAAGTCGCCTGTAATAGAAATAAACACAAGTCAATCAGACGTAGCAAAAATAATAAGTTACTATGTTGTAATGATGTCATGGATTCATAATGTCAGCAAGACGGTGTCAAACAGTGGGAAACACGGTGACAGTGGCAGATGTGGCGCACTTGTGCATGCAAAAAAGGGGGGGGGTTGGTGTTTGCAGATTACCATCCCTGTCGAGGAACGGGCTTCATGGGACCACATCGGCCGATGGCCGGGCACGAAATACTTTAAGAATGAGGTAGGGTAATCAACAAACAACAATACAAGACCATTATTGTGTGCAATGTAGTAACTAGTTACACAAAAAATGGTAGTCAAAATGATAACGGGCTAATACCCGACATGACAATACAACTGATCCAGCCCGGCATCACCCGGAATAGGTAGTTCTCAAAATCTACTATCCAAATATATTTTTTTATGTAGTTTTAGAGAAAGCTAAATTGTCGATATGGAAAAACTCATAATGAAAAAGGATTGGCTGTACAAATAAGATTAAAGTAATCTAGATTATCAATAATCAAAAAACGAGGGTTACACATTTAAAAGGGAGTCCATCACACTCATGGGCGTAATTATAGTGCCCTGTAATCAACTTAATGTCCATCGTATATGTCTCATAATTGCTGATTAAATGTATGAGACTAATAGTGGCCCAAAAACACAAATGCCCATAAAGCCATCTGGTGTGCAAAGAATGGAAAAACTCATACTAACACTCACAACTACCCGAAACAAAGTCCACCCGAACACTCGCGCATAATTGACACGTGCGGTAAGGAATGGACAGCAAGTTACAGCAAGTCAAAATAATGTGGTCAAATTTCTCATAAGTTAAAGTCCTGGGGTAGGGGCACCCTTCAGTCAGTCCACTTGGTCCAATGTTTCACAGGCTTGGGTTTATGAATGTAGAACCATAGAACAGTCTTGGAGAGCATAGGCTGTAGTTTCTTGGCAAATTGATGTATGTATGTTAGTTTTATGCTCATATCAAATAGCCATCTAAAGAGTGGAGAATCGTAAATCCATTGGCCTTGGTAATCCAAATTCAGGAGCAAACAATAGTGGTCACGAGAGTCTGGGTTGCAATGCCCCACATGGAGTGGGAATAGTAAATGTGATCCCATCAATGTCTCAAAATGTTCAGATTTTTATTACATTTGAGTGGGACTAGCAAATGTTAACACCGCCAAAATCCAACACTTCCCAACTGCAGCTTTGATTGGAGTGGGAATAATAAATCTGCCCCTGCAAATTTTAACACTTTCCTTGATTTTGGTTACATTGGGGTGGGAATAGTAAATGCAACCCCTCCAAAGTCAAACACTTTCCCAACTGTTGCTTAGATAGGAGTGGGAATAGTAAATCTGTTCCATGCAAAGTCTCAAGCTTTACCTGATTTTGGTTACATTGGAGTGGGAATGGTAAATGCAACCCCTCCATAGTCAAACACTTTGCCAATTGTTGCTTAGATAGGAGTGGGAATAGTAAATCTGTTCCCTGCAAAGTCTAACACGTTTCCTGATATTGGTTACTTTGGAGTGGGAATAGTTAAAGCAACCCTTCCAAAACCCAACACTATCCTTACTGTTGCTTAGACTGGAGTGGGAATCGTAAGCCTAACCCCTCCAAAGCCCAACACTTTCCCTGCTTTTTCTTTACAGTGGTGTGGAATAATAAATCTAACCCCTGCAAAACCCAACACATTTTCGACTTTTTGCTTAAATTGAAGTTTGATTACCAAATCTGTTTTTTGCTAATGTTGTTTACTTTTCATTGTTGGTTTTTTTACATTTTTTAATGTTTACATAATTTTTAAAAGAATTCAATTGTTAATTTTAATTGTATTTGTTTTATATTAATTGTATTTGGTTAATTGGTTAAATAATTATTATATGTGTTATTATGTAAATGTTTAATTTCAATTGTTAAGTTATTGTTAAAAGTATGAATGTATTTTTAATTGTTTATTTTAGTAATTTAAACTATACATGCATATATTTATATATTCAATTCACAGTTTTAAACAAAACAATTTTATATAAATTTTAATAGTTTCATTAAGTTGTATATATTTTCTTTTTTAAAGTATAAAAACTGTTTATTTTTTATAATATTATTATTTTGTACGTTAATATTTGAAATTCATTACCTATATGTCCTTATAGATCAAAATCACAACATACTTACCTTTTTTGACAATGTTCTGTTCCACAAAATAGGTGATACAATATTTTGGCTGTTTACATTAAAAGTATGTAAAACTGATATTTTTGCAGACAATATATTTTTTCTATATTGTGTTGAAGGATATTATTCTCAATATTGTGTAATATAACCTGCAAAACAATACAAGTGGCAATAAGGGCTCGGTAGACAGGTAGGAAGCGCTTCCAGACTTGCAAAATATTAACAAATATAGTTAAATAATGTTTAAACTTATAAAATGGATATTGGCGTTGGAGTCTGAAGCACAGAAGAGGCCTATTTTTTAAGCTTATGTGGTCATTGTGCACAAACAAAATGCCGTCACTCAAACTAATTGTGGCCGGAGCAGAAGTTGGATGACCTATCACACCCGGGAGAGAGCAAGAAAACATATGCACTCCCATGTAGTGCTGGAGGAGAAATGCAAATGTAGTTACCTGATGTAGGGGCTTTCAAATGAAGCAATACATATAGATTGATACATATGATAAAACTTAGCTTTGAGTATCCAGCCTCTGCATTCACTCCATGCAGTGTCCTTGTTTATTTCTTTGGTTCTGTTGCTGCATTGTTTTAACACACTGTGGTCTGTATATTGATCACTGTGTGAACACTACGAGCTCCTAGTACTTCTTTATAGGAGTAAATGTGCAACACTCCCTGAGTGTTTGTCTCTTTTCATTATTCGGACATTTACATGTATCGTCTTAACAAGAATTTGCTTTTTGGAATCATTGTTCCATATATGTATTCATTTCACCTGGTTCCAGGTGCTTTCATTGAGCTTCAGCAGAACCTGTTCTCTTACAGTCCAAAGGAAACAATTTTATGTCAGGACTAGAGGCTCTGATTATGCGTTCTCTTTCTTTTACTGTTCCAAACAGCAGCCAATCATATAACACTGTCTGGTTGGCCAAAGCTGACCTCAACTCCCGTTTGAAATTGTCGAATCTTGGGAGAGGGCAGAATGAGTTGGGCTCCACTGAATCTGTTTGAAAACCCAGAAAATCTATCAACTGGGAAGGATTCAACAATGACTTCTGCACATTGATGATAAATCCCAGATCCTGCAACAGCTGAATAGTCCATGACAAATGACTCCGGATAGTCTGAGAGTCCTGAGCCATCAGCAAGATATTGTCCAGATAAATTATCAACTGAACCCCTTTGGCACGAAGCAACTCTACTACTGGTCTCAACAGCTTTGTGAAGCACCAAGGGGCAGATGACAGGCCGAATGGAAGAGCTTTGAACTCTACACAATAACCCCTCCACAGAAACTGAAAGGAACCGTCTGTGAGGCACAAAACTCAGAATTGAAAGGTAAGCGTTCCTCAGATCCAGACAAACCATCCAATCTCCTTCCAACAGAATGTCCCTCAACATGTGAATCCCTTCCATTTTGAAGTGCCTGTATAAAATCCAGCCATTGAACTCTTTGAGATTTAAAACAAGGCGGTGACCTCCCCCTTTCTGTCCACAAGAAAAATAGCGCTGATGAAACCCCTTGGTTGAGGGGCCGAAAACTCCACAGCTTCCTTGTCCAGCAGGGATTGTACTTCTTGATCTATAATGGACAGATCTGCTAGGGAAAAATACATTGGAGCGGGAGGCTGAAATTGCTCTGGGGTACTGAAAAACTCGAGTCTGAAACCATTCACCGTTTGAAGAACCCAAGGATCCCTAGAAATCAGGTTCCAATCCTCAAGTGACCATGCCCCCCAAAGTCATTTGAGAAGAGGGAATAACACTTACCAGAATATCCTGCGTCCTGGATTGCACCTTGTTGTCCCTGTCTGGGACCCCTGTGGAATCTGGCAAGCCCGCCACGAGAACGGGTGAGGTAGAAGGTGGTCTCCGCAGATTCTCCATACCAGCCTCCTCTACCTCTGGGATAGTAAACTTGAGGGCTTGAGAAGGCTTCTAGGCTGGGCATACGCCCTCCGTAATGACCGGCCCTGATAAAAAGGCCACACTTAAAGACCTTTTTGAGGGACATCTGGGCTTTGTCAAGGGAAGAATAGGTAGAGCAAAATCTTGATTGTTCCTTTAAGAAAAGTGCTCCTAACATCCCATCTGCAGCGGGACTTGCTTCAGAAGTAGACAGATCACTGAGTTTAGGGTCAATGCGCATCAAAAAAGTCCGTCTGCGCTCGGTAGAAATAGCACAGTTGGTATTTCCAAGCTGGCAAATAGCCCTCTGTGCCCATCCAATAAGGATTTCAGGGCCAGATGTAGCAAGCAGTTTTGCCCATTCTGTGTCTATGGGAAAATGCGTTCGTACATATGGCCCTCAGTGTCTACTGCCATACCAGATGCCTTAGAGTGGAAGGCTAGCTCAAGGATTTTTGTGAGAAGGCCAGACATGTCCAAATGTTTATCTTGGCAATTACGCCAAGCTCTGTCTAATCCCTTTTTAGGGTCCTTGGAATTTTTTTTCATAAACATCACGATAGTGGGATCCACTTCAGGAGTGTCAGCCACTTTCCCATCTAAATCAGGTCTTGGTCATTTGGTCCGGAGACGAGCGTGAACCTCTTTGTCAAAACTTTTACGCAAATCTGATTGCACGTAAGTGGCCACCTCAGGAGGAGGAACCCAGTTAGACGCCCTAGGGTGAACAATATCAGTGGGGTCAAAATCTAAAACTTTGGGAGGAGACGAATGTCTTTTGGATTTTTTGCTGGGCCATGGCACATCTGGGTCATCTGAGTCAGAAGAGGCATCGTTATTAGAAGACGAAGGGGTATCAGCATCCGTTTTACTGCTATAGTTGTGTTTGCCGTTTCTTTTGCGGCGTAATTTCTCAAAGGCATCAGCCTGATCAGTAGGGGTTGTGCAATCACTCTGTTTCCCCTTGGGTTTAGAATGATCAGAAGGGGCTGGGAGCCCCAGCATCCAACCTTGATTACAAGCGTAATCAAGCAACTGACCCAAAAAAGGACCTAACGCCTTCATGAGGGCGTCATTAACAGATTGCTGTACCCTACTGTCAAGGGCTTCGACCAGATTCATTTCCAGCTGGTCAAAATTATCTTCAGGATAATATCCTGATTCTTCGCCCTGCCATTGAGCCAATCACCTGAAACAAGAGTAATTTTCTCTATAAATTAATATAAAATGAATATAAATTCAGGAGTTCAAAGGGGGAGTGCAAAAAAAACCCTGCCAGGCCAAACAAAAAACGTTTCTAAGTAAAATGTGGAGGTAGAAGCCTTGATAAGAAAAGCACTCTAGGCTGAGCCTATTCGATTTATACAACCCTAAGCACTGCTGTAGGGCATCTGGGGAGCACAGAATGGGGCCACAACCAAGAGGCAGCAAGCACCGTCTTGTTGCAGAAGTGAGTCTGCTCTTCCCTGAAAGTGAAAGGGAAAAAAGCCAGCTCGCGCGGGCAACACAACGCGATTGCCGAAATCGAAAAAGGACTACGCGATTAGCGCATAGTCCGCTCCCGCTCTACAGAAAATAAAATTGGCCAAATGGCACGAGTAAATAGAAGCACACACGCGCACTGAAATCGCTAAACACAATAAATCCATAAAGTTCAATGGTAAACACAATTAATCGTAAGGGAAATTAGAGATGTACAAATCTGCTGCGGAGCAGCAAAGAAAGAGGAAGTGACTGTTGAGGTCATGGCTTTTATGGGTGTAGGTCCTGAGATACTATTGGACCATGTGACTATACTCTGGGTATCATGGGTATTTAAGTTTTTTGTTTACTGTTATATGATTGGCTGCTGTTTGGAACATCAAAAGAAAGAGGAAAGAATAATCCTTGCCTCCGTGTCCTTAATAGAATTGACAATTCTTTACGCGTAAGCTATAAAAAAAATTATTCATCCACTCAATAGATTGAGAAAGAAGCTATGCTCCCAGGGCGAAACAAACACATGAAGAGGAAGGAAAGCACTGAAGAGAAAGCAAGCAAATGAAATTGACAAGAAAGCCAACCAGTGCTAAGCACCGGGCAGACCCAAAGTCCACTCTAATTATTGATATTGTACACAGTAAGTCTTACCCAACGAACAGCTAAAAGCTGTCTGTAGGCCGCACCTAAAAATGTGAGTTGGTTTATCTAAACAGACATAGGACCAGAGATGCAAACACTACACAAAACTATGTAGGTCTGAAGCTCTGCGTACACTTACACCCAGACGGTTTACCAGAGCCATGCATCATCTACAACAGTGGTTCCCAACCTGTGGTCCGGGGACCCCTGGGGGTCCGCAAATCCTCCTTAAGGGGTCCGTGACTTCTTAGAAAATAAATTATATTAACAAATTATGTTCCCTGCTATCAGTAAACACTCAGTGGGGGGTCCCTGGATTCCAATAAAGTTTCATTGGGGGTCCCCGGCTCCAGTAATGATAAAGTGGGGGTCCACAGAAGTCAAAAGGTTGGGAACCACTGATCTACAATACTAAGTGCAGGATTATGGGGTCAAAATATGGGTGGCTCATGGAAGAGGCGATGAAAACTATATTCTCAGACATTTTTGCAGTACGTAAATCGCCACCAGCACAATGCATAAGAATCTCCACCTGCAAAACACATGAGTGAGTGAGATTCTGGGGCGGGAAAGGGATGGGAAAGAACCCCTAAGTCATGAAGTTTCAGGGGAAGCAGTTTTTCTACCACTGTAAATATGTTCTGTCTGGAGAACACCACCTCACTTATGCCCTTCTAACAAGCAGCACGGGTGAGTCCAGAGAAACCTACATGAAATTCTAATAATTACATTGATTTCCATGCAAGAGTAGTAGGGTTTTCCGTGAATCTACAAAAAGTCAGACATCTCGGTTAAACCTAGGTATGTGAGTTGTGGCTCTACTCGGTTCGGAATTCATCCCTTACAGGAACTGACTCATCCATGAAAGACACACTACACAGGTCATGAAAATATTTTCCGCAAGAACACAAGGCCTTACCTTCCCAACCTCGAATTTCAAAGGGGCCTGCGGGCTTACATTTCTTAGATATAACAGAGCACGAATGCGCATCCCGTGTCGTCATCACCCGGCTCAGGATCCTGGGAAATGTCTCTGGCCTCCAAGGCCCAGTTAACCAGACTGGAAAACACGAGGCTTTAAACGTGTCAGCTCAAGCGAGAGAATGAGCGTGGGAAATGTCAGAGGTAACTCGAGTTACAGGCCTCGCAGCCTCAGCTGCCCGGACAAGGGGATCACGCGCCACGGTCTCTGGAGGATGAGCTCACCTCAGGGAGATCTGAGGCCTAGCGGTGCAGGCCCGATGACATTACCTGCCTGGAGCCAGGTGTAGGGATTACATGGAAGCAGGCGGGAGCCGTCACCGAGCCGTGCCGCTGCATGTAGCCTTGTACATACACACGAGGGCCACGGCACGGGGCGCGTCACAGACCGTGACACTTCTGACAGGAAGCGGCCTACAAAGTGCTGCGTTCATGTAGAGACAAGGGTTCAAACGCAACCGTCTCCCCTCATCGACATTCCTACTGTATAATGCGAACCGACATCATGCCTTGCAGAATTCTTTATATTTCTGGTCTTAGAGAACGCAAACCCCTTTCAAGAAAGAGTAAAATTCCCATCGCATCCTTGATGCCCAATCAGGATCAGTGGTACCAGATGACATCCGTGGCGAGAAACACATTCCAGTCCAGCTTTTCCTCAGCAAACCTCATAAGCTTGAGCTCAATTGGGTTTAGTTGTTTCAGTTGGCAGAACTGAGGGACTACAACTCCCATCTTGCATTGCAGTGTTAAAGAGTTTGGCCATGGTTGAAGATTGCATCCCTGAAGAAGTAGAGCCTTCTGATAACTTTCGTCAATTATTGCTGCCAACAGCAAAGATGTCCTTGCAAAAGGCAATACCGTCCTGTCCATTCTGACAAGTGGGCTGGTTTCACAGCAGGATGGGCTGACATGACCCAACCGCACCCACATTCCCCGTTCTAATTGGGGCTTCTTCCACTGTGAGGCTCGTTTGAACAATTTGGTCAGGGCTAATTTTTGTTTCCCATCTGGCCCTGGCAAAGATGGAGTAGGACCAGCACACCTGACAGGCTGTCCCTGTTCTAATGGTTGGTTTTACAGGGACATTGACTTGTCTGGAAATATCTCCACTTGCATACAGGCAGAGCCCCTGGAAATATGTGGCATGACAGGGCGAAATTATGCAACAGGGCTGAGTAAATTATGCGGCAACAAAAGCTAATTTATGCAGCATAATGCAGCACTTATTTCGTCATTTTTAATCTACGTAATACTATATGGGCAGTGGCTGCACCTCATTAGTACCAGTTTAACACTCAAATATAGAAATATGAAACAGAAAGTTGACCAGTCCAGCTTTGCAAACGGCCTCCCACTGCTGGCAACACATGTTGCTGCATTTTTAGTAACTTGTGAACCGTTTGAGCTAGAAACTAAATTATTTGTATTTCTAAAATTATGCAAAAATCGTTGCAGCTGCACAATAGCATAATCCCAGTGGCCCTCCATATAGGCCACGCTATCTCCAGTTTCTTTTTATTTCAGAGAATCAAATACCCTCACCAAGTTATGAAAAAAAGGGAGTGGGATTGGTTGGAATTATAGTCTCGAGATTTGGCCAATGTGCAGACATCTAACACTCGAAAGTCTACGACGGAAAGCACTCATGGATACTGTTGATGCATGCAGCGGTGGTTCGAGGAAGCATGAAGAGGAATAATCGAACTTCCTGTGCCCAGCTCTTTCCTTCCCCAGTAATGGACACTCATTCATGAAAATGAGAGGGATACCGGAAGCCAAATCATGCACCCTTTGATCCTCCAATGATATAATTTAGTTGACTGCTGTAACTTAACTCTGCATCAGATTTCCTGATGAGAAATCAGCCTAAGGCCTATGATTGGATAGTGCAGAATGTAAACATGTTGCTTAGAGCCCTGTGTACCTTCTGTTCCTGCTGCTGCTTTCATCACTCCAGTGACCAGAGATAGCAAGAGCAATCCCAGGATGTAAAAGGGCCAGCCAGAGGTAGAAGCCGCTATGCCTGGTTCCCCCTATAGAGGTCCATGGCAACACCAATGTTCCTGTTCTCAAAAGTAGTCTGTAAAGTTCAACTCTCTTCCTGCCAGTTTAGTCCACTCTGCCATAGCATCACCAGTACAAATCCCAGCTAGTGGCTTCTTCATACCACATCATCTTCCACCCTAAGGGATCCATCTGAAGGCCTCCAGAAGAGCAGACTTATGTCGAATTCTACACCTAGGACTTCTTTTTCACATAACAGTAGTGTGTTATCAACAGTCGTCCTACAGCCTCAGTGTGGGTGTTTCTAATCCATGCAAAGTGGTGTTAGATTTTCACTCTCCATAGTGAGATACAACAAAAATACTTTAATATTCTCAGTTCTGCAATGCAAGTGGTTCAATATTCTATTTTTGCATTGTGAGAGTGAATGTAGGTAACGACTAATGCTGATCTGAATTGGCTTGGTTGTTTGGATAAACCCTACCCACACCGGTAAAAATAAGAATGCAGCAATGCGGCTTTGATGAATCACATCGGCAATCACTTGCTTTTCCTACTATCTCTGGCTCAGCCTCCTCTTTACCTTCCAGTGAACATGGACTTTTGTGTAGGATACTAAGTGCAATCTGGCTGTTGAATGCACTGGGATTATAGTAGCATGACTTGCCTCTGTTAATCGTGTTGGCACTGGTAGATGTGCATGAGTGTAATCAATTATGACATGCCAATAGGTGTGGCTTTAATATGCTAGTGCCTCCAAACACAGGCATGACAGTGCTTAATTCGTAAATAAAAACATGCCGGTGCCCAAAGCCCTCCTCTTAAACATGTGGCTGCTGCAATTAAATGTGCGAGCACGGAATACGGAGGCAGCGTAATCCTAAAGCCACCCCGGGCCTCTTCTGTCCATTTACCGCCACTCCCTGCGCCTTCAGCTCACTCTTACAGCTTTCTGCTTTCTCCCATTGTGATGCTTTATCGTTTTAATCTTCCTCCGTCTTTCCCTATGTGTCTTTTGCTTGCAAGAGGCAGAAGAATAAGCACCGGCCCTCAAAAATAAGTCCCGGTGCTCCGCACCGGAATCAACAAGCACAAATTAAGCATTGAGGCATGAACACATGCATACAAACTATTCTTTGCATGCCCAGAGAGATCCTTCTCCACAGATATTTATTTTTATTCATCACTTTGTGTAGCTCTTCTATGAGAAGATCACTCCATCAATTAAACAACTTTTCAGGTATTGTATATTAAGAAACAGTGCTTAATTTGAGCTGGTGGCTGCATGTGGGGTCATCCAACACTCATTTTCGGTGACCAGCACTTATTTTTTCTCATCAGACTTTGACCCAGAGCAAGAGGGTAAAAAAGATACACAAGCCGTATTGAGGAAGGGAGAGAAAGCCAGAGGAAAAGAGAGATGGAAACACTGTGATAAAGAGAGAGAGCAGGAACCTGCAAGAGTGAGATAAAGAGACAGAAGGAGCCTTTGGGTGGATTAAAGAGGCATAGGGAGGAATCAAGACTACACAGCCTTGGAATTTCGGCATGATGATGTTCAGTAATGCCAAGTGTGGCACTTCAAGCCTCAGCACTTATTCTTCTAAAAATTAAACACTGGAGGCAGGGAAATCACAACATTTAGGGTACATTCAGATAATCCTTGTGATGTACAGTTGTTCAACTGGCACAAGTTGTAAATTCCGCCTGGTGTGCTTTCAGGGCCCCTTGAAGAGCGGAAGTGAAGGGAGTGAAAGTGACAGTGTGAAGACTTTTCCATCCAAAAATAGCTCGAGAGCTAGGGAGGTGCAGCGAGCCCTTGGCGTGCTAATGACAAAGAGATATCCTGTGACAAGGTTTAATGTGGATGGTACTGGTGTTGGACACCGGGAAGGAGTGGGGAATTTTGTTCAATTCCGCAGTTTGTGGCATCCAATCCCAATGAAATTCCACAACATTTTCTTCCAGTTACCCAGGAATTTAAGAAAAGGTGTTTTAGGCTGTTTTCACCTGTGAGAACTACGCCTGTTTCGCACTAGGACTGCTAGAAAGCCGAGGCTGTTGGCAAAGTTTTTGAAGACTGGCACGAGGTGTTTATGTCTGGCATGTGTGCTTGGCGGACCCCCGGCAGTCACGCTTGAGAGAGTTGCTTTGTTCTGCTACAAACTGTGTTCTTCCCAAAAAATTCCGAATCCTTCCAAATGAAACAGCAGAACTTTGCCTTTCTAATTCTGCCTGTACGGTGATAAAACAAACAGCCATTGACTGAACCAGTCACCCTGAAAAGCAAAAGAAAATAAACATAATGTAAAGAGTTTCTGCCAGTGACAGCGCAATCGGTTGGTGCATCGCTTCTGTGAAGTTCATATTTTCCACGATAAAAAGATATCCCGAAGAGGCCTCTTTTATTTTGGAACTTACAGCTGTTTGGAGACATCCCAGCTATTCTGAACCAGAGCTTCAAATAAGACCTCACAGCACGTGCCTTGGTGCATGTTTTTTATCACAGAAATATTGTGCGATATCATGTTGAGTTATGTCTGAAATTTGGATTCCTGTCTCCGGGCGCAGTTATTAGGGAATTTTTCTTTCTGACAGTTAGTAGCATTTATTTGACAAGTATTGTGTTCAGAGCTTTTTTAAATGCGCAGTGAATGTGGACAGAGGGACTGAGGTCAGGTTCCGTGCTGAGCAGCGGCTGCATTGATGGAAGCGGGTTTATAGGCACGCGGGGGTCTGACGCAGGGTCGGGTGGTCACTTCTGGCACTGAACGCGCAGAGAATGTTGGAACGCGGGGCCGGGTGGTTATCTCTGGCACTGAGCATGTGGAGAGTAGTGTTTGACCGCGGGCCGTCATACTGGCACTGAGCATGCATAGGTCAGTGTTTGGACGCAGGATTGGGTGGTTCACCAGCGTCAATGAGCGCGCCCGGGGTAGTGTTTGTGCGTGAGGCCGGGTAGTTCACTTGCGGAACTGAGCACCCCTGGGGCAGTGTTTGAACGCTGTCCGGATGGTCACTTCTGGCATTAAGGCCCTTATTTATACTTTTGTATTTTGCAAGTTTGCGCCGTTTTTGCGTCAAAAAAATGACGCAAATGCGGCGCTAATAAAGTATAAATATGGTCCTAAATGCGCAGAGAGTGTTTGAACGCGGGCCGGATGCTTATCTCTGACACTGAGGATGTGGAGAGTTGTGTTTGATCGCGGGCCGTCACCTCTGGCACTGAGCATGCAGAGGTCAGTGTTTGGACGCAGATCGGGTGGTTTACCAGCGGCAATGAGCACACCCGGTGTAGTGTTTGTGCGTGAGTCCGGCTGGTCACCTCTGGCACTGAGCACGTGAAGGGCAGTGTTTGTGCGCGAGGCCGGGTGGTTCACCTGCGGTGCTAAGCACACTTAGGGGGTCATTACGACCCTGGCGGTATAAGGCGCTTACTGCCGTGCAGAGGACCGCCAATACACTGCCGCGGTGGCGGTAGACCGCCACAGCTATTATGACACACATCACGGAATCCGCCGAAATTCAGACACCCACACAATACCGCCACACCAAAGGTCAGCGATAAACTTGCGGAAACACATCCTCCACCTCCACGCCAACAGAAACACGCCCATGCTATTACGACCCACGAATCCACACGGCGGTCTTTCATCCGCGGTATTCCATTGGCGGTACACACCGCCGCGCTCAAAATACACACACATATACAAAACACAGCCACATTGGACATTTCGAAATACACACACCTGAGACACATACACACACCACTCCCACACAACCAACACAATATAAAACACACACCCACATCACCCACAAACCCCTACAACCAGAAATTCTGAGAGAAGGCGAGAGAGAGAGCACAGAATAGACAACCCCATCACACAGAGGCACACAACACCATCACCCACACAACATCCAAGCACAAAACACCACATACCACTACACTCACCACACTCATCACCACATACACCACCCCACACATCACACACACCACCCCATGCCATGCCAAAGACACCCCCGCTTCTCCGAGGAGGAGCTCAGGGCCATGGTGGAGGAAATCCTACGGGTAGAGCCACAGCTATTTGGCTCACAGGTACAGCACACATCAATTGCAAGGAAGATAGAGCTATGGCAAAGAATAGTGGACAGGGTCAACGCAGTGAGACAGCACCCAAGAAATAGGGAGGACATCAGGAAGAGGTGGAACGACCTACGGGGGAAGGTGCGTTCAACAGTATCCAGGCACCACATCGCGGCACAGCGGACTGGCGGCGGACCCCCACCTCCTCCCCCTCAACTAACAACATGGGAGGAGCAAGTCTTGACCATCTTGCATCCTGAGGGCCTCGGAGGAGTCGTCGGAGGAACAGACACTGGTAAGTCAAATCTTAACTATCACATCCCCCACCCTACCTGCATGCTATCACACACCCCCACCCTCACACCCTCCCCTATCACCCAAACTCCTCACTAATGTACTAAGAACACCAACTACACATCCCAACCCCAAGACCTGCATGACACAACTAACCATGGACACTCATCACTAAAGCATGCCCACTGCACATACCCAGAACACCCCCCAACCACCAGCACACAACCCCACACACAGGAATGCCTGTACTGGGGTTCACGCACACCCAACCATTGCACACCATTACACACACACATGCAATAATCATGTACTTATACCCCCGCAGGAACCCGAAGGAACGTCACCACACCAGAGGGTCCAGACAACACCACTCCACCCCCAGAAGAGGCCCACAGTGACGAGAGCAGCTCTGCCCTACTGGATCTTGATGACCAGCCCGGACCATCGTGGGCCTCAGGACAGTCGGTTCCCCTCGCACAGGCACAGCCCAACACTGACCTTCCACCCTCTGGTAACACCAGCACAGCACCCACCCAGCGGGCCCAAACCTCCCTACCCAGGACAGGTCAATCAGCGGTGTGTCCACCACTACAGGGCACCCAGGCTAACCCACCACCCCAACAACAACAGGGACCTGGGGGCAGTGGTAGTGGGCACACGGTCCAGGGGACGGAGGCACAGGAACACAGGGGAACTGGCAGGGCTGCTGTGCGACAGAGGGAGGACAGGCCAAGGGAACCAACTCTCCACAAGGCCCTCTCCTCCATCATGGGAGCATACTACCACTCCCAGGAGACGATGGCCACGGTCCTGGACAAGTTGCAGGAGACCCTGCGTCTGCAGGAGGAGTAGTATTTGGGGTTCAGGGAGGAGCTCAGACCATCGGTTCCCCCTGGGCACCATCGTAGGGGTGCTGACGGACATTCAAAAGACCTTGAGGGACACGTGGCACTCCAAGGGGCCCCTGACACTAGCCACGACGATGAACTGCCTACCACCTCCGCTGGCGCTAGTGGACAGGACGCCCCGCCACAGGACCACCACACCAACACCCCATACCCTGCAGACGGACAACCACCACGCAAGCGGGCCCTGAGATCCAGGAACAGGACAGAGCAAGATGGCAAGACCCCGCCAGGAAATAAGACCACTCTGATTGTCCCCCCACTGTCCCACTTTGTTACCCTGTCCAAATCGGAACTGCCCCAGCTCCACTTCCAATGGGCAGATGTGCAATGTACCTGTGAGACTAATAGACTGGACTCTGCCATGGACATTCCTCCACCATCACCCGTCACCATTTTATAACCCCCCTTCATTTTTAGCACCTAAATAAACACACTTGAAACACCAAAAAAACTGGAGTCAGTCTATGATTTGTATTTTTCTATTATCAATGACAGTGTCATAATGGGTTACCCATTGGAAGGCTAACATACCAATGTCACACATCACAAGTCCTTCAAGGATGCAAGCAGTTGACACGTAGGTTACCACATTTGTGAAACTGAAATGGAAGGGGACAACTCAGTTAACAAATAGTGAGGGAAATGTCGGTACAGGATAGAGGTAGACGTGTGAAAGTTAATGTAATGTTACACCGGAAAATGTACTCACCTGAGTTTCACTGGAAATATTGCTGTATGACTGACTCCCTGTTGTCGTTTTCTTCTTCCTCAGCTTCATCCTCATCACTGTCCACAGGCTCCACAGACTCCACAGCTGCAACAACACCGTCATCTGGATCATCCTCCTGCAGAAAAGGCACCTGGCGTCGCAATGCTAAATTATGGAGCATGGAGCAGGCGATGATGATGTTGCACACCTTCTTCGGTGAGTAGAATAGGGACCCACCTGCATATGGAGGCACCTGAACCTGGCCTTAAGAAGGCCGAAGGTGCATTCGATAACCCTCCTAGTCCACCCATGGGCATCATTGTAGCGTTCCTCTGCCCTGGTCCTGGGATTCATCACTGGGGTCAATAGCCAGGAAAGGTTGGGGTAACCAGAGTCCCCCAATAGCCATACACGGTGCCTCTGGAGTTGACCCATCATATCAGGGATGCTGCTATTGCGCAGGATATAGGCGTCATGCACAGAGCCAGGGAACATAGCATTTACCTGCGAGATGTACTGGTCAGCCAAACAGACCATCTGGACATTCATCGAATGATAACTCTTCCGGTTCCTGTACACCTGTTCACTCCTGCGGGGGGGACCAGAGCTACATGGGTCCCATCAATGGCACCTATGACGTTCGGGATATGTCCAAGGGCATAGAAGTCACCTTTAACTGTAGGCAAATCCTCCACCTCAGGAAAAATGATGTATCTCCTTACGTGTTTCAGCAGGGCAGCCAACACTCTGGACAACACGTTTGAAAACATAGGCTGGGACATCCCTGATGCCATGGCCACTGTTGTCTGAAAAGACCCACTTGCAAGGAAATGGAGCACTGACAGCACCTGCACGTCAGGGGGGATTCCAGTCGGATGGCGGATTGGTGACATCAGGTCTGGCTACAACTGGGTACATAGTTCCTGGATTGTGGCACGGTCAAACCTGCAGGTGACGATTAAATGTCTCTCTTCCATTGTCAACAGGTCCACCAGCGGTCGGTACACCGGAGGATTCCGCCATCTTCTCACATGTCCCAGCTGACGGTGCCTACGAAGGACAACATCGAATAACCAGTCAATATTCCGCCAGGTATGTATCCACAGTCACACACAAGACTACACCAGACAATGAACCCTTCCTGTATGTGTGTTGATTGTAGGCCTCAGTATGTGTGACGCAGTTGAAAAAGAATCCATGTGGGCCCCTGAAATGCCGGCTGCCTGACCTCTAAACTGGGACAATGGGAATGTGGGGTACCTGCGCTGGCGTTGCACACCGTCGCGGTAGGCGGTCGTAGACCGCAGCGCACTGCTGCATTGGTTAACATTGGACCCTATGGGTCCCAGGAGCCAATGAACAGGTGCGCTGGCGGTGATGATGCGCACCGCTGCGGACGTCACCGCCGCGGACGTCACCACCATTTTCTATCTCTTCAATCACTAGATACCTGACCTTCGACAGGAGAGGACCTACACTGCTAGTGCTGCTGTGACCTCGGTCTGGAAGCGACGATGGCTGCTGCGTCTGGGGAAAGGGCCCCTGCCTTCACTGCACAGGAGTTGGAGAAACTTGTGGATGGGGTCCTCCCCCAGTACATGCTACTCTACGGTCCTCCAGACCAACAGGTTAGTACACAGGGAGCACGTTGTATGGGCTAGGCCTGGGTGAAGAGGGCTGGTTGGAAGAGGGAAGGGGGCAGAGTCCATAGAACATTAATGCATGGGAATGAATGGGCCACATGGTCAGAGTAGGGAGGGGGCCACTCACAACAACGGTGCAGTTGGTAATGACTGTTCCTCTTTCCTTGTGCATGTCATGTAGGTCAGCGCCCACCAGAAGAGGGACATTTGGCGTGCCATCGCCAAGGAGGTCCGGACCCTGGGGGCCCACCAGAGACGGGGCACCCACTGCCGGAAGATATGGGAGGACATTCGCCGCTGCAGCAAGAAGACGGCGGAGGCTCAGCTGGGGATGGCCTCCCAACGTGGGATCTCCTGATGTTCCGGATCCTGGCGGTGGCCTACCCGGAGTTGGATGGGCGCTTGAGGACATCACAGCAGACACAAGGGGGTGAGTACAACCTCATTCTGCGGACTTTGCGTGCAGTGGAGGGGTCTGGGTGGGGGAGGTGGGCTGTGGGTGTCCCTAGGCCAGGGCGAATTCGGTAGGCAAGGCCCCTCCGTAATGTAGGCCATGTGGCACTCTACCCCACTTCAGAAGAGTGCCAAGTTGAGGTATAGTTGCCCCTGTGGCATCCATGTGCGCAGATGTCCACCATTGCCATGTAGGCCATATCCCAGAAATTGCATGTGCAGAGGCCAGGAGCACGGCGTAATGCATGGGGCTGCTGCGTCTGTCTTGTCCGCCAATGGTAGTGGTATGCCATGCACTAAAACTCTCTTACTTCTGTCTCCCCCCCTTCATCTGCTCTCCCTGTCCTTTTGTACATCAGCATCATCAGGCGGAGGTACAGTGGCACCGGAGCACGAGGGAGCTGCATCCCACATGGCCATGGAGGGCCACACCACAGACTCTGAATGCACCAGTGGGACGGAGGGCGAGGGGAGCTTCACGTCGGCCACTGGATCAGCAACCAGCGACACGGACTCGTCCGACGATGGGAGCTCCCTTGTGGTGGCAGCACCATCTGTGGCCCCCACTTCTACAGGTACAGCCGCCACCTCCCCTACCAGCACCGCCCTCCCAGCAGCCCCTCAGCGTTCGCCCCGTGCCCGCTCACCCAGGAGGGTGGGCATCACCTTCGCCCCAGGCACCTCAGGCCCTGCCCCAGTCACCCCTGCTGCCCTCAGTGAGGAGGCCATTGACCTCCTCAGGTCACTCACTGTTGGGCAGTCTACCACTGTGAATGCCATCCAGGGTGTAGAACGAGAGTTGCAACACGGTAATGCATTCCTGGAGGGCATTCATTCTGGTCAGGCTGTCCTTCAGCGAACCCTGCAATCTCTGGCCCCAGCAATGATGGCAGCCATTGTCCCTGTGTCTAGCCTCCCCCTCCAACTTCCTTGACCCAGACCAAATCCCCTGTACCCCAGCCCATCCCAAGCACACCTACAGACCAGCATTCGCACAAGTCAACACACACAAGTAGCTCAAGCAAACATAGGCACCACACATACCACAGGCACTCACACAAGCATCACACACATATGGATACAGCAACATCCACTGTCTCCACTGTGTCCCTGTCCTCTTCTTCTCCCTCTTCCCTCCCAGTCTCGTCTACACACACACCTGCATGCACCACATCTACAGGCACTAGCACTCGCACCAGGACACCCAGCACCACAAGCCGCTCACCTGCACTCACCACCTCCACTGCCATTTACACGTCCCCTGTGTCCTCTCCCAGTGTGTCTGTAACGCCCCCTCCCAAAGTACCCAAACGCCGGCAATCACTCACCCAACATCCATCCACCTCACGACAGCCTCCAGTACCTGCACCTGCACCCAAAACAGCTAAAGTGACACCTCCTACAACCACCTCCTCTTCCTCCACTCCCAGACCCCCTCCAGCAACCCATCCCAGTGTCTGTCAGAAACTGTCCCTCTGTCAAATTGACCTTTTTGCCCCTACCCCCCCCTCCAATTCATCAGTCCCGTCGTAGCGCCTCAGCCAAAAAGCCTCCAGTACCAGTGGTGCGTGTTCCAGGTTTTTGGAGTGCACCGTCCACCAGGGCAGGCAGTAGGACCCGGAGCCAAGGCACTGGCAGCCCACCCCCTGTAAAGGCTCCAAAATTGGAGAGTGGACGACGGGACCTTGTCAAGACTCCTGGTGGGACAACAAGGGAAATGGGATCGAAGGCGATTGGTGAGTCAGCTGTAACTCCAAAAAAGGTGGGGAAGGTCCAGAGGAAGTCTGCCCAGCCTGTTGTGAGTGTCACGGCGGAGAAGTGCGCCATCTTTTCCGGCGGTCCAGACACAACCGCCAGCACCGTCGTCACTGGTCCAGAGACCACCGCCAGAGTCACAGCCCAGGAGGGCCCAAGTATCGTCACTGGTCCAGAGACCACCGCCAGAGTCACAGCCCAGGAGGGCACAAGTATCGTCACTGGTCCAGAGACCACCGCCAGAGTCACAGCCCAGGAGGGCCCAAGTATCGTCACTGGTCGAGAGACCACCGCCAGAGTCACAGCCCAGGAGGGCCCAAGTATCGTCACTGGTCGAGAGACCATCGCCAGAGTCACAGCCCAGGAGGGCACAAGTATCGTCACTGGTCCAGAGACCACCGCCAGAGTCACAGCCCAGGAGGGCACAAGTATCGTCACTGGTCCAGAGACCACCGCCAGAGTCACAGCCCAGGAGGGCCCAAGTATCGTCACTGGTCCAGAGACCACCGCCAGAGTCACAGCCCAGGAGGGGACAGGATGCCACAGCCCCGCTGGCCAATGATGGAACATTTTTGCCACACACCAATGTCCAGTGTGAAGATCGTCATGCCACACACCAATGCCCAGTGTAGAGATCGTCATGCCACACACCAATGTCAGTATCAGGACCGCGATGGCAAAACACCGCTGAACAGTCATGAACCTCAATGGCAAAGCACCGCTGAACAGGGCAAAGACCGCCATGGCAAAGCACTGCTGAACAGTCATGAACCTCAATGGCAAAGCACCGCTGAACAGGGCAAAGACCGCCATGGCAAAGCACCGCTGAACACTCATGAACCTGAATGGCAAAGCACCGCTGAGCAGGGCAAAGACCGCCATGGTGAAGACCGCTGAACAGGGCAAAGACCGCCATGGCAAAGCACCGCTGAACAGTCATGAACCTCAATGGCAAAGCACCGCTGAACAGGGCAAAGACCGCCATGGCAAAGCACGCTGAACAGTCATGAATCTCAATGGCAAAGCACCACTGAACAGGGCAAAGACCGCCATGGTAAAGCACAGCTGAACAGGGCATGGACCGTGTAGGAATGAATGGACCGCCACATCAGGCATCCTTATCCCATATGCAGCTGGGACAGTGACAGGACAGGAACTTTCACGGGGAGACGCATCCAGTCTGGGCACCAGTCCCCCTCCAGAACAAGTGGAGACCTGCATCTACTTGAGAGACTGTGGCTTTGCACTCCCCAGGATGGCACAGTGGGCAAGCCACCCACTGTAGAGACTTGAGAGACTGTGGCTTTGCACTCCCCAGATGGCACAGTGGGCAACCCACCCACTGTAGAGACTTGAGAGACTGTGGCTTTGCACTCCCCAGGATGGCACAGTGGGCAACCCACCCACTGTAGAGACTTGAGAGACTGTGGCTTTGCACTCCCCAGGATGGCACAGTGGGCAACCCACCCACTGTAGAGACTTGAGAGACTGTGGCTTTGCACTCCCCAGGATGGTACAGTGGGCAAACCACCCACTGTAGAGACTTGAGGGACTGTGGCTTTGCACTCCCCAGGATACATCAATGGGCATGGAGCCCCGTCGTGGATCTGGCTTCGCATTCATCTGGCTGAGGTGCCCCCCCTTCACTTCCCCCTGAGGTGCCTGTTTTATTTCTATCTGATGCCCCAGCAGTGTTCTCTCCGATTTTGGTCAGGTATCTATTGTGGGCCTCGCCCATGCATTTTTGGACTGTTGGTGCACGGACATTGTTGTGTACATATCTGCACTACTTCTTGTATTGTATATATAATTATGAGTGATTTAGACATATATATCTGTATATTTTTGTATGACATGTATATTTGCACATTACAATGTTTGACCGAAATTCGCTTTGTCTTTGGATTTTTCCGGGGGGATTGTGGGTTGTTAATGTGATATTTTTGACTTCATTGGTGTGTATGTTGTAATATGCGAGGGTGGGGGTGTTTGGTGAGTGTCCCCCTAACTTTTGCCTCCCCGTGTCGTAGGTGCAGTACTCACCGGTATCTTCTGCGCCTACTTCGCTGCTGGTCGTAAAGGAGCAGATAGACAAGGGCAGGTAGTATTTGGAGTTCGGGGTCCATGGAGTTGTCGTTCCTCGTGGGATATGTTAAGGTGAGCGTTTTCCCATAGCACAAACTGTTTCCGCCGTGTTTTTATCCACGGTGAATCCGCCCCGGAAAAGGTGGCGGATTGGCGGGTTGTAATAGTGTGGGCGGTACATTGTCTCCCGCCTGTCTGTTGGCGGTGACCGCCGCGCTGCTTGTTTGTACCGCCGTGGCGGGCGGTGTGTTAAAGTGGCTGTCTTTGTTGGCAGTTTCCGCCAGGGTCATGATTCCCTTTTTTGTCCGCCGGCCTGTTTGCGGTATTACCGCACCTTTAACACCGTCCGCCAGGGTTGTAATGACCCCATAGTGCAGTATTTAAACCCGGGCCGGGTGGTCACCTCTGCACGGAGTGCAGGCAGTCCGCTACTCCCGCGCGCATCTACAGTGTAGATGTAGGCAATTCATTGATGGGCTAGGTTTCGCCACCCGTTAGTGTAAGTGTCCAGCAGTCGTCCACGAGAGCTGAACCTATGTCGGAATTTTAGTGTAACTATGACAAGCTATACGTAAGCAACTCCTATTAGACACATATGTAACTTATTCCTAGGGCCACTAGAATTTTGCAGTACGTGAGGACCAAATAATGCGGAAAGAAACCCAAATTATGCAGCCTAATTTGGCACATGTTGGGACAATATTACTTCAATACTGTGTCACTTTTAGGCATGGTAACTGGTTAGGAAAACATTTCACCTCATTAGTACCAGTTTAAGCAATAAGCAACTGAATGATGACAACCTTTGCAAAGGGCCTTCCACTGCACACTAACGTGGTGCCACGTTTTTAGTAACTTTTCATCGTTTGAGCTTGAGACTTTTTTTGGTAAAATCTACAGAGTATGCAGCAGATTACGTGGGGAATCCATAATTATGCAGATTAGTGCCACAGCTGCAGAATCACTTAATTCCAGTGCCCAACCCTATTCCCATGTGGCTATCTTGAAAATCTGCCATAGGTCTGGCTCTTGTAGACTAGCGTTGGACACGCCTGTTTTCCTTCGGCGAGCATGACATGACTTAAGTCCTCATTACTAGGCTGGTGGTCTTGAGGCCGCCAGCCCCACATTGACGGTCGGACCGCCGCACTCCAGGCAGTCCAACCGCCACATTACGACCCTGGCAGTGGGACCACCAGAGGAGCCGCCATCACCGCTGGGAACAAGGTTCCCAACGGGCTGACAGTGGGCTGACTCATGGTCAGCTGCGGCGGCATTGAACTCAGCACTGCTGTGCTGATTACAACTCCTGTTTCCACCAACCTTTACATGGTGGGGACCCCGCCATGAAAAGGCTGGTGGAAACACAGTGCAGGGGGCCACAGAGGAGGCCTGAACTGCCCCCTGCTCAGCTCCCTCAGAATGCGCACTGTCTGCTGTCAGACAGTGCACATTCCGATGGTGCTGGTGTGCTACAGTATCACTGTGAAATGTCAAAGACAGGCGCGCAGACATAGGTAAGGTTTAAGAAGTTTATTAGTAACCTCCAACCGGGAGGGAGCCTCTCCAGCAACTGTCACTCAGAAAGCTCCAAACAAGAACTCCCAATGTTACAACATTCTGCAGCGCAAGGCTGCACACGCATAGAACCTAAGACGTAAAATATTACACATCCCCGTTCCTCATTAATTTATACTAAACATATTCAGAAGACAAACAGAAAAAAACGAATAGAACATTAGTACAGTAGCAAACTGAAATAGATATCATATTAAAAAATATAAAGTTACATCAAAGACTTGCAGAGATATAAGTAATGGAATTCTTTACAATTCAAAATCGCTTGAGCATCCTTATTATTGTTTTGTCTCGAAGATATGGGATATGGCGTCCACCCATTACTACATTCTATTCTGAGAGATTTCTAGTAGTTGCCTTGTGATCAATGCACTCTGGAATTTTCACAATCTTGCTTCAATTCCACATGTTGCCATCAGATAACAACAAAAAATATTTGTACACTTTCATAACTTTCAAAGGTTCTGAAAACTTAGACTCACACTTGTTGACCTTACCCCCATCAAAACACATACCCAATCACCAACCTCATAGTCTCCTTCCATGTTTTCCCTCTCAACTCTCTTCCTTTCAACCCCTTTTGAGATAAAGCTCTATGCTTTCCTACCCTCATCACTTCAAACAGTGGTTTTCCTGTCACACTATGAGGAGTTGTGCGCTACAACCATATACGTATTTTAACAGCATCATGCCAACCTATTCCATTGCTCACTGACAATTGCAGGCCATTCTTTAGAGTTCTGTTCCACCTTTCAACTAATCCATTACTTTCCGGATAATACACTGAAAACCTGATATGTTCAATGTCATGCAATCTCAAAAAATCATTCATGACTTTAGATACAAATTATACCCCATTGTCAGGCACAACAACTTCAGGCACTCCTCCGGACTCCAATAAGTCAACAAAAAAATGTATCAGTGTAGACATTATCAACAAATTTCACCACTGGCCATTGTGAAAAATAGCCTACCACCACTAAAGCATAATTAAGTATTTTCCCCAATGCATACAATGGTTCCATGATATCAGTGGCTATTTTTTTCCAAGGTCCATCAGACTTATATGACTCAAGAAGAGTTTTTTTCACCACCTTCTGAGATTTGTCACTCCACGCACACAAAACACACTTTCTAATATGATGCTCTACATCTCTGTCTAAACCCAGCCACCAATATTCAGACCTAATTCGTCTTTTGGTCGCGCTCCTGCCCAAATGGCCCTCATGATCAAATTTCACCACACAATCACGTAACGTGGTAGGAACCACCAACTGATCTCCTCTCATCATTAGTCTACCTTCCTTTAAGGAAAGCAGGCTTCATTTAAACAAAAAAAAAACTGCTTTAATTAAAAAGCAGTCACAGACATGGTGGTTTGCTGTCCCCAGCAGGCCACCATCCCTGTGAGTGCCGTCAATCCCAATGGGGTCGCAAACTGAAACCTACTTCATGAATATTGATGAGGTAGGTCATTTGCGACCCCATTGGGAATCGCAAACAGTGTACTTAACACTGTTGCACATGTTGTTTTGTGACTTGCAATTCGCGATTTTTAAACGGATCACAAATTGCGAGTCGCAAAACAAAAGGTCATACATCCGGCCGTTAGTGCTGTGCAGGAACACTTTCACTCACCTGTTGTATTATGTCACATTTTGGAAATATTTTGTTGGGGCAGTTCCGGTTTAAAGAAGAATACTATTAATTAAAAGGCAATGTAACTGAGTACGAACATTTAATAAATGCCTTATTAGGGCCAAAGTTCAAAACAGGATTTGATTTAGACGCACCATTATCATGAAGTAGTAATCTATTTCAAAAGTTAAGATTTCACGTATTTTGACAAAGAGATTGAGTTGTCCTGATCATTGCCAAAGAAGTCATTTAACAAGATAAATTGAGAGGAATGTCATTGGAGATGGGAAGCTGTGGAAGAGTGGAGATAGAAGTATGCATCGCAGTAAAAACCATGTTTCACTGTGGTCTAGATCTCTAATGTCATTGGAACCTATTGAGATAGCACATGTTCGACAGTTGGTGAATGCCTGGCATACCTTTTTGGCTAAATACTCTCACATGACTTAGTGAATTGCCCCCAAAGCATCAAAAACAGGAATAAAATGAGAATATTTTTGAAGTGTACAGATACAATTAGTATTAGTGCAAGTGGATACAACTGTGATCTGTTTGGCCTTTACCTAAAGGTAATTGGGCATCTTGAATGAGTCACAATGGCTTGTAAGGGCACATAACAGAGTGCTCCAGTAGTACTGCCTCCCATACTCAGACGTTTGTGACTCGGCCACAGAGCGTAGTCCTTCAAAAGTACTCCTCAAACTTTCCAGGACACTCGTCTAATGATGGTTGGGAGTTGGTCAGGAGTCAGCATCACCCGACTGCACAAAACGTAGTCATCTGCAATGTTAGTTATACGTAAAACACCAAAATCATATCATGTAGAGCTATAAAAATATTACATTTATCCTCCCAAAAATACTTTAAAATCTGCCACAAAGAAACAGCCACAATATGAGTCAATATCTGCATGCTACAAACACTCTATGATCATATTCATTATAAAAACATCCTATATTAATACTATAAAGCGGCTATTCATGGCCAAAGGGGTCCTTGTGCGTACTAATTACTGACTCCATAGATAAGTATATTTGATTGCTGATGTTTTGTGATTGTATTGTGCTTATGGTGGGAATACCCGCAGTCAAAAGGTCCACCAAATCTCTACTGCGTTCCCTTATAAATAACTATAAAATCAAATAAGGTCAGACGTGATCACATTGGTGAAGTGGATTTTCAGGACTTAGAATGAGACCCACATTTTAAACTGTTGATCTTTAGCCAAGGATTATAATAACTTCAATGAAGAAGTGCACATTTCTTCCACTTCTGTATTTCTCTTTATAAGTGGTGTGTTCAAGGGACTGGGCACCTAATAAAGACACATACAGAAATGATAAGCAGTTTTCGATGAATAATCTTATGAAAAACATTTGTATCCAAAACAGTTGAATGTGAGAATAACAAGATTCAGGAGGCACACTGCAGACTTTGGGCATAATTTAGAGTTTGGCAGATGGGTTTTTCCTTCACAAGCATGACAGACACCCAGCCCACTTTATTTTAAGTGACATATCATGTAATGCACATAATAGACGAGATCTGTCATGTTTGTGACAGAGTAATCAATCTGCCAACTTCCAAATAAGCGTCTTGGGCCTCAATGAGAAGAAGGTGGTGATGGGAAAACTGCCAGAAACCAGTGAATATTACCTCCAATTGCTTCTTAAGGCCCACGTACGTAGCTTTTTCTCAGTTGCAAACGGCTCTATTTACAGAATCAGGCCATTTGTGACCAAGAAAAAGCATTTCCCTATGTACAAACCCAAATTTGCAAATCGGTAATCTATTTACCGAATTACGGTTTGCGGCTCGCTATTAAGAAGGGACGTGCCGAGTGCATCCCTTTCTCATAACGGCTCGCAGTGGCATGCATGACTGTTTTGTGACTGTGAACGCGGTTGCAAAACAATCGCAGTTACCACCAATTTCAAATTGGTGGTAACCCATTCTCAAAAGTGAATGCATGCAAAAACGTTTTTTAAGAGCAGACCACTGCCTACTCTTAAAAAATGAAACTAAAACGTTCAATTTTTTTGCTTTTAAACGCATCATGTTTTTCTTTACAGAAAAAGGTCTTCGTTTAAAAAAACAAGATTGCTTTATTCAAAAGCAATCACAGACATGGGGGGTCTGCTGTCCCCAGCAGGCCACCATCCCTGTGATTTTTGCGATTCTCAGAGGGTCTCAAATTGCGACCTGCCTCATTAATATTAATGAGGTAGGTCTAATTGCGACCCACTGGGAATCACAAAAGAAACTCAATGGAGTTTTGTACATTTGGAATTGCTATTTCCTAATTGCGATTCGCATGCAAATGTCCGTACATGTGGTCCTTAGTCCTTTCACCTCATTTAGAGTGTGAAGAAGTGCAGTTTTAATGATGGGGGAGTGACTGCCGAATTGGCTGCTCGGAAAACCTCCATTGGAGTACTCAGTGCCAGTGGGAATGGTGTCAGAGGTTGCTCGTCATTTCTTTGGACACCTTCTTTAGGACGGTCTCTCCGATGCCGTTCCTACCACTGCGCACTCTGACTGTCTGCCACATCACCCATGGTGGTTATGGACAGAAACATAGCAAAAATATCCTCCTAGTGCTGGGAGAAAACTCCCAGGATGTCAAGTTATATTTTTTCCGAATAAGAACAAGAAACTTTGTGGGTCTATCTTTGAATTAAATGTAAGTGGCAGCAGGTCAGTTCTACCATCATAAGACGGTAGACCAATCTTTCATTGTTTTTTTTTTGCAACATGGGGTTCTCACCCTAGATGCAGGAGCTATTTTAAGGGTAAAGATATTCAGCAGTGCCATCAAAGCACCTGCCCTAAGGTGAGCACCCGCTGAAGTATAAAAGAGCCCATGTTTTTCAAAAGAAGTACCTTTATTGTGTCACGAATTCAGAGATGGGCAGAGTCTGTTTAAAATGGGGTTGGAAGGAGACAACATGTGCAATCTGTCAATCCACGTGCACTTTCCACATCTGACCTTTGACATTAGACACAATAATCCCAGTGAGAATCGGTTCTTTACCAGCTTCATCCAATCTTAAATTCAAAGGAAATGTTCTCAAGGTCATCCGCGTGCACCACTTGTACCTCTGTCTATGACTCATGAAAGGACTTGTGGCTCGGTCAGATGTCTTGTCTGTCAAGTATTAGAAGAGCCAATGTGTTTTAAATTGATTCTAATTTAAATGTGTTCGAGGTGAAGGGTGACCTAGTTAACCTTTTCACGCCCGTGCAGAAGGGTCCAGGGTCTGGTCCTCGCTCAGCATCAGCCCTGAACAGCTAGCACCCCTCCCCACCCCCTCTGTACCCCCATAACACTCGTGTCCTTTGTTAGGGCTGTCCCTCAGCCAGATGATTCCCATTTGCCTCATTGCTTTTGGACACTGATGTTTAGTTCCTGTTTGGCAACCAGTTAATGTGATAAATGCAAGTCAAGAGGAGCCCTGCGGCTGGTTTTAATAAAGAACATTCAATAATTTAACTCGCTCTATTAGAAACGCGATGGGAAACAGAGATAGACCAGCCCGCACTCAGTCCAAGATCTCATGGCAGGTTCCAGTGCTCAGGAGGACACTGATTCATTGCCCCCCTCCTTTTTTAAAACTTTTATTTGGTGTTTTTAATTTTGAAGGCACAGACAGAGTACAGGAGTGCAACCTGGCCCCCCTCATACTCTGACTTCTTCACGGGAAGCTGGAGAAGCTCAAGCGGGCGCACCTTTGGCCAAGAGGGCGTTGGCCTGTTGCTGACCCTGTCATGGTGGCTGGAACACAGAGCACGTGGCCAATGGGCAAGGCTGGTCAGCAAGCCCCAACCCTTCTGCTGAAGGGGGCTTTCACTTGTGCCTCCTCTGCCCACACTTCCAGCATCTCTTGGGCTCCCTTCCACATACCGTGTTCCCAGTGGAGCGGAGATGCCGGCTTCCACAGGCCTCCTTCCATTTTGTGTTTTTGAGTGGCCAGGGTATGCGTGTCATCAAGTCTCAAAAATGCCAATTTCCCAAAGTCTTCAAGAGTACGTAAAATAGTTGTACAGAATTACTGCTTTCTGTGCTCTTACATGCCTTTGTGAATAGGCCCCAAAACATTTAAAATGAGAATATTCATATACAAACAGTACAAATGGAAAGGAGTGTGCTCTCTTTTCACTTTTACTACTAGTGAGTTGGACGTTTGGGGTCCGATTTGCAAAATTATGTAAGAGTACATAAAAGAGTACTCCAGTAGTATCACTTCCTGTACTCCAACATACTATAGTGAATAGCACCTTTTCCCACCACTAAGCCATTTTGCTATACAAATCGTTGACACATTGAGTTATTGAGTTTCTCAGTTCAATTGGAGCAAACCTCTCTCAGCGCAAAGATTGCAGACCTTTCCACGGTTTCAGCGACCCCTGCTCTGAAGGAAGTCCTGGTGTACCCGGAGGCACTAGTGTACATGTATGTCATGTAACTGAAATCACATGTAATACTACTCTTTATGTAGCTATTGGTAACTATGGACTGATTTTGAGTCAAAGCCATTTCTGTGCCTTTTGTGCTGCTAAGAGTTGAAAACAAAAAGAACACATGATGGACGGCATGCAGAACAAATAAAATATTCACCTCCATTCTGGGTTTAATCCATCGTCTTTTTGCTCACTATGCCACTCTAGTTTGGAGCCAGCCATCAGCAAATCAGTCTTGACCCTACTCCGCATGGGAACAGTACAGCCACGGACTGCCAGGCCAGGACCTTCCTGGACCTGAAACAATTATCCTGGGACCGGTTTCGAGCTATCGTCCCTCATCAGCCAGGCTAGCTTGCATTCAGTGGCAAAGTGAGCATGGGACCCACATCTGGGCATAACTTCCCACTTAGGACGACAGAAGCAAAAAGAACAGATGATAGACGGAATGCAGAACAAATCAAACATTCACCCACAGTCACAGATCTGGGTTTAATCTATCATTTCTTTGCTCATCATGCCACCCCAGTTTGGAGCCAGCCAATATGGAACAAATCAAACATTTACCCCCAGTCACAGATCTGGGTTTAATACATATTTTTTTTGCTCTACATGCCACCCCAGTTTGGAGCCAGCCATATGCAAATCAGTCTTGACTCTGAAAGTTTGACATTGTTCAGCATTCTGCCCATCACTTGTTCTTTTTGCATTTGTCGCCCTATGTGGGACAGGTGTGCCCAGACATGGGTCCCATGCTCCCCATGCAGCTAGAGTCTAGCTAGCCTGGCTGATGAGGGGTGATACCCCTGAAACTGGTCTCAGGATGTTTATTTCCAGTCCAGGAAGGACATGGCCTGGCAGTTCGGGCTAGACTGTTACCATGGGGAGCAGGGTCAAGACTGATTTGTATATGGCTGGGTCCAAACTGAAATAGCGTGGGTAGCAAAAAAACAATGAATTTATGCCCAGATCTCTGTACTGGGGCTGAATGTTTGACATTGTTCAGCATTCCGTTCATCATTTGTTCCTTTTGCTAAGAATTGAATGTTATTCTCAATATCATTCAGAGTGACACTTTGTGGTAATAAGTGGAAAGGCCAAGATTTAGGGGCATGATCAGAGTTCTTGAAGAGCTTAAGAGGTTGTACTTATGTTAGGAGTTTCCAAAGTTCAGTGGGCAGAGGAAGCTTCACAACATCTGTAGAAAGCCATTTTGCTTTCAATGGTTGCCACATCATGTTAATCGAAGAGGTTCGAAGACGGAACACCTCAGGACTAAAAGATGGTTCCCAGGACGGAATACCATTCAGCATAGTACCTTTTTTGTCCGACAACTCATCAGTTACTCTAATGATGAATGGAGCTTCATGAAGTGTGCACAGTTGGGTCCTCTACTGGGAAAATTGCTCAATTTAAGACTCTTCGCTAACCTGGTCCTATAAGGGTGCCTTCAGACTGTTGAATTTCCAGTGGCATGGTGCCATGACTGCAAACAAAGGTTCATTATTGGTTAGACATGGTAAAGTGCTCTTCCTGGCTGCCATGCACTCTACTCTTGACGAGGCTGGCAGTGGTGTGAACCCCATGAGAGCCCCATGAGGAGCTTCTTCATAAGATACAGGATCTTGATGCAGGTTGAAGAGTATGTTTCCCAATACTAGGCCTTGTCTGTATAATGGAAGGGGTGCCCAATTTTGGCGAATAAGAGCTACCCTGATCCCTATTTTCAGGATATCCACTGACTCAGTAAATGATTCCCAACCAGATTAATTGGATGTTGTGTGGATATTTTTAAAATTCTGAAATGGTGGTATGCGACCTACCCTTACAGACCAAGGTTTGATACCCTTAGAAGAAGGGAATGCTAGAGGAGTTTGGGAATTAGGGCAAAGGGCATGAGTTCTTCAGAATATGACAACACTGCTTTATATGATGTATTATATAGTGAAGCCATCAGGATCGGAAAGTAGGTAGAAAAAGTTAGGGTTGGAGATGAAAGCAGAGGTTTAACGTAAAGTGGCTCACATTTCTGGGAGGGTGGCTTTGCTGGTGCTGTTTGGCTGCTTCAGAAGGAACCCGAGGGCTTGGAGAGTTTAAGGGGTTTTAATCATGAGGTCATTTGCAGGCGAACTACAGCAGAAAAAGGCTCTAGCTTTTGGGCCTACCAGGGCCCACACAAAGTAAACATCCGGCCCACAGCCAAGGACGGAATGCTAGAGAGAACATGGCCGGCTGGGATGAATTTGTTCCTTAGGCCAGGTGGAGATAGAAGCCGTGGAGTACTCTGCCTACAGAACAAAATAAACTACGGCCATTCATTGGATGTGAATCTCAGGTTACACCTTGCGGCACAGTCTCACGTTCGAGCAGCTTTTTTTCTTCAATTCAATTTTTGAGCGTAAAGCCGTCCATGTTTTTATTTTCTTTTAGGTGTGTGAAAAGTTCTTGTTCCTTAAACTTTTGCAACGTTTTGTGGAAATATTCACAACTTTTTTTATTTTCGCCACATATGCGTGAATATCTCGACTTCTGCGTCAATTTCATTCTCTTATATCCTGATATAACACTATTTACATGGTTCTGGTAACTTATGCTTTGCTAAAGCAGCATTCTTCTCTCGCACATGACCGCGATGCCTAGAAGAGCTCCATGAAAGGTGAATTTTATGAGAAAAAGTCTGTTATATTTTTCTGCTCGGTTAGGTTTTTTAGAAGGGAATTATCTTGCAATGCAAGACTGGACAAACTGGGAATCCTTGAGAGTAACTTTTTGTTCTTAACGAAAACAACTTTGCACTCTACCACCAACCCCCTCCCACCAAGCGCCTCAAATTCGGTTGACTCTTGAACCTTGCAATCTATGCTGAGCAGGAAGATAGGGTGGACTGTCCCACTGTGCTTTCCTGGGTAGGGGGAAACAAGGCAGTGGAATATACCACTAGCAGAGTGGCCAGAACGTTTTACAGTGGGCGAGGACCTATAACATTATAAAGTGGATGGACTCACATGTAAAGTGAGTTTGCAAGCTGTGTAGCCTCTTAAATCAGAGAACAAAGAGGTGATGAGAAGGATACATGCTTGACAGGCAACAAAAGTAGTCCAGCAGATGTGAAAACTAGCTTACTGGAGGAAGTATTAGGGACATCTTGGTGAACAAATAAGGAATCGCAATAGGTTCCACATAGGGGCCCTCCAAGGAGTGTCATAACTCATACAGTGTGGTATCTGACTCCCTTTTGCACACCGCAGACAGGCCTGGCTCAAGGTATCCACACTAAGTGAAAGAGGCGTGCGGGAGGGATGTTTCTAATACTGCGTTTCCATAGCCTTGGGAGGGATGACGATTGTCTAAGGCGAGCCAGGAGGCTGGCTAGCTCACAGTAGCACTGATGTAGACCCTGCGCCTCAGATCAGACCTGATGGAGGGATGTTTTGCATCTGTTTCATCGCCAGGCGTGGTCCCTTCTTATGGGTGAATTTGGCGGCTGCCTATGGCACTAAGTTAAGTAGAGTGCCACATGAAAAAATCTGGCTGGTTGGCTTGTGGGTGGGATGTTGACTGTAGAGTTAGCCAAAAGCACCTGTGTGCTGCGAGAAGAACACTAGGACTGGCAGCAGAGGCCCTGGAGAGAGAGCACCCCTTCCTGCGACCATGGGTGGACAAAAAGCAGAGGACAGGACAAGAAGTCTTGTTGACAGGAGGGGCGAGGAACGATGAGCAGGAACAAGCGATAGTCAAGTCTAGCAATGTGCAATTAGGATGAATAAAGCATGCTCACAAACACACAGGGCCCGACTCACAAATCGACTTACGGATCGTAAAGTTATGAGTGCAGAGTCTCCGCACTCAGAGCCTGATTCACAAAGAGCCTCCACATTTGTGGCAGGATGCCCCTCAGTCGTGGTAGAGTCTCTGCACTCGGGGCAGTCTCCGTAATGAAAATTCCAATTCATATCTGCAGTGCTCAGTGCAAAGATTCTGTCCGAGTGCAGAGATTCCACAACGAGTGCAGACACTCCACTTTTGTAACTTTACGAGTCATGAGTGCCTTTGTTAATTTAGCTCACAGTATTCTGAGTGTTCTTGGACACTCATGAGGATGCAACAAGTGGTGGCAATGTGGGATGCTGAAACCCCGGCATCTTCCAAAAGCAGAACCTCCAATAGCAAGCAGGTTTAAGGGAAAGATGGATTTGAATATCTAAAATTGTTCTTTGATCGCACATGGTGATGAGTTAACCTTAAAAAGCCTTCTCTGTCGGGTTCTTAACAATTTTCCCAAAATCTTAAAAGATGAAAACGATTATGTAGCTCAAATCGCCCAATAAAACTGTTGAAAATGATGTAAGAAAACAACTGTGAAAGCTCTAAATCTTTGCCTAGTTAAGACACCAATCATGATTTTAGAGTTGAGTAGGCAGGCTCTATCCTAGAGAGAAAACTACCCAGGAATAAATACCTCTTAGTCCAAACACTAAAAGAGAGCTCGGTTGTAGAAAAAAGCATTGACCAGGGTATGTTTGCGAGATGCCTTTTTTAATGCTAAAAAAGTTTCAGTTTCCCGGGTTCCTGCAGTTGGGTTATAAAAAAAGGGACTGCTGAGCTGATTGTCTCCTGTTAGGGTAATACAGTTTGAGCCAAGGCTGGACTGGCAGTACGAGGCATCGGGTGTTTCCCCGGAAGACTCTAAGTGTGGGGGTGTAGGGGCGCTTTGGTTACTGGGGCCAATTGTTAGCAGTGCAGCAGTTTAAAAAGAGGAAACATCATTTACAACGATACATGTACTACGAAACGAATTTCCTCGAGTATGCCTTTACCA
The DNA here is from genome assembly GCF_031143425.1 of Pleurodeles waltl. Taxonomy (NCBI): domain Eukaryota; kingdom Metazoa; phylum Chordata; class Amphibia; order Caudata; family Salamandridae; genus Pleurodeles; species Pleurodeles waltl. Next base: position 78,096,454 of record NC_090449.1, on the reverse strand, counting down.
CACACACCTTTACCACCCATGCGTTTACTACGAATATGCCTTTACCACGTATGCCTTTAAAACGAATTTCATTCTAAATGGTAAATGTATATGCGTGGTAAAGGTTTTAGAGATAAGTATTATTTTTTTTTTCATTTTGTAAAGGCATAAATGGTAAAGGTGTATGCGTGGTAAAGGTTTTGAGGTAAGGACAGGTAAGTATTAAGTGGTTTAAGTGTGTGTATATATATTCATATATATAAGCATAGAGAAAGCACAAAAGGGTAGTAAGGGTGAAAAGCGCCGCACATCTGAGCAGTACAACAATTGGATATGTGCAAGTGTTTAGAGTGAAAGCAGGGTCTGGTGCAGCCTGGCCCAGTGCCTTACTACCCGGTAGGCACAAAGACGGGTATCCGAGTACCCATAGACAAACTTGAAAAAGATGGCCACAGCACACAGAGTATAAAGTCCAATGGTGTTTCAGGGATAAATAACCCTGATAGTATATTGATGAAGTGAAAGGTAGACTGGAGTCCAAGGTCTTGTTTTGCAGATGTTGTCTTTAATAGTAGATGCTAGAGATCATAATGTCATCAACGAGATACAGCCAACACGTGTTTCAAGTGACTTCATCAAGGCTGGGCTAACTGGCCAGAATGGTACGTGACATAGGTAGGTGGCGAGGGAGCCCCGTGATCAGTTAGCTGGGCTCCAGATAGTCAATTGTTGCTTTTAGTAATGGTGTACGGCGAAAAAGTGAAGAAAATGTGGTAAGATGTATGACTACTTTTAATGCAAATTCCAAGGCAGTTAAGGATATTTTGAAACAATATTGGCATCTTATTAAAACAGACAGAGTTATAGGTCCCATGACGAGTCCTTATCCAAGGATTACGTACAAGAAGAGTAAGTCTCTACGGGATATTTTGGTACATAGCTACGCAACAAAGAAAGAGAACATGAGATTTATGAAACAGATAGGTTTCTATACATGCATGAAGTGCAAGGCATGCAAATATAGTATGAATTGTAGAACTTATACATTACCCACAGGGGAAGTGAGAAAAATTGACAAATTCATAAATTGTAACCCAGATTTTACTATCTATGTTATAAAATGTCCATGTAATCTTAGGTATGTGGGTAGTATGATCTTTACGGTTAAAAAACGTATATTGGAACATTGGCGGGCAATTAAGAACAATGATATCAATTATCCTATAGCGTGACATTGTAGGCAAGTTCATGATGAGAAAATTGACAATATGTTATTTTTTGGAATTGACAGGGTTTTGCTGTCCCCACGAGGAGGCGACAGGGAACGAGTTCTGAGGAAGATGGAATCGGAATACATAATTAGGCTTAATAGCAGAGCCCCATGGGGGTTAAACCAGGATGAAGAATTGTATGTACATGTGGGATGATATGAAATATATGAGGACTGGGTGGGGCTGATGTAGTTTACACCACCTTATTAATTCATGTATTGATATTGACTTATATTATTATATTTGATTTATTGAGTCAATGTGTTAATATGACATAGTAGAGAAAAAAGTGTAAGAGAAATATGAGGTAGGGGTTGTCTCAAAATGCTCAAATGAGGATTAAAAGGAGAAAATAATTTTTTTTATTTATGGGTTAGAAAATTAGAAATAATTAAGAAATGAATATGGTTGAATTAAGATTGTATATAAATGTATAAAGTAAAATAATGGAGTAATAGGATGACGAAAATGTTAATATTATTACTAGTACAACTTAAGATGGATGAGTAAAGAAGTTTTTGATTCAGGATTTCTTTTATGTTCATTAACAGACAGGATATAATGTTAAGGGGTGGAGTAGCTTGTTTTTTCATTTGTAATAAGGTGAGCTATGAAGAAGACCGATTTGGTTAAAACACTTTGCCCAAAGCCTTAGAAGTTTTCAGTTCGTACAGTTGGTACATGAATAAAGTGACTACTGTGCAATGAGTCTGGAGTGCCGGCGTCTCCTTCACAAATTTGAGTAGGAAGAGAATTGCTGAATATATATATTATATATATATATATATATATATATATATATATATAGAGAGAGCCTATGCTAAACAGACATTTGAGGTGAGCAAATCTAGAGTGTTGCTGGTGTTGTAGAGTGATCCTTACTGGAGCTGCTCTCCACCTAAATTTGGGAACTACCCAGAGTTCTCTCGTATTTTGCACATATATATATATATAATATATATGAATATATATTTAAAAAATATATTATATATATTTGTGAATGTGTTTAAATAGATATACATATACATATTTATGATAGTATTCACAGTAGCCAAACACTTCGAGCAAGCAATGCCAGAGATGGAGGGGGATGCCATAACGGAAATTCCATTTAGGACATTGCCTTCATTGTATAGATTGTGTTCTTAGTATTTATAGGGGCATGAAACTAAGTTGTATACATTACTCATCTATAACTGTACCACTGATTTTTGAGAGCCGCTTAGTGAGGTTTTGGCCTGGGGGTGGATGGTCCACATTCGTTGTTTATCAGAAGTTGTATATCACTGGGAAGCCTTTGGGCTGTTTAAATGTGATACAATGGAAGAAATTACTATTGACATTCCTAGGTAACTACTATGGGTCTGGTGATTCTGGTTTGGGTGGCTGAAGATCTATCTGAGTAATACTGCCATTTAAATGCGTATCTGTTTTTATTTGCCTGTACATGCATTTTAAGATTTTATGCTAAGTAGTCTTAAATTAAATGTTTTTCTGATGGTGCTTTTTTACAATTATGTTTGGGTGTGTACTTTATAGATATTTGTCTTTTTAATGCATTTTTCTCAAGTATTTATGTATGCTTTTAGGTTTTACTGAAACAAAGTAATTACTACTATATATATATATATATATATACATATATATATATATATATATATATATATATATATATTTATACATTGCCACCCACAAACCCTACCTACCCTGAACCCTAATAATTCCCTTTCCACCCCAATTCCAACCTAAAATCAAAAAATGCCCTTACCACCCCAGAACCCATACCCACCCTAAACTCAAAGAATGTCCATACTATCCTAAAAGCCATACCCACCCTAAAACCTAAAAAATACCCTTACCACCCCGAAACCCATACCCACCTTAAAACCTAACGAATGCCCTTACCACCCCAATACCCATAACCACCTTAATCTAAAAAAATGCCCATGCTACCATAAAAGCCATACCCACCCTAAAACCTAAAAATACCCTTTCCACTCCAAAACCCATACCCACCCTAAAACTTAAAAATGCCCTTAACCCCCAAAACCCGTACCCACCCTAAAACCTAAAAATGTCCCTACCACCCCAAAACCCATACCCACCCTAAAACGTAAAAATGCACATACCACCCCAAAACCCATACCCAACCTAAAACCTATATATATATGAATATACTTGAAAAAGATGGCCACAGCACACAGAGTATAAAGTCCAATGGTGTGACAGGGATAAATAACCCTGATAGTATATTGATGAAGTGAAAGGTAGACTGGAGTCCAAGGTCTTGTTTTGCAGATGTTGTCTTTAATAGTAGATGCTAGAGATCATAATGTCATCAACGAGATACAGCCAACACGTGTTTCGTCACACAAGTGACTTCATCAAGGCTGGGCCAACTGGCCAGAATGGTACGTGACATAGGTAGGTGGCGAGGGAGCCCCGTGATCAGTTAGCTGGGCTCCAGATAGTCAATTGTTGCTTTTAGTAATGGACCTAGCGGTAATGTGTCTGGGTAGGGTAATGAACACGTAAGGAAAGGACAGTAATGGTAGGCCCTGATAAGCCTATGGTCGGGAGCCTGAGAAGATGTGGAGTGTGGCAACAAGTAATCCGGCGGGTAACAATATTTTACATGCCAAAAGTGACCATCCCTCTAGATTGAAGTGGAGCATACCCTATGGGAAATTGTTGAGAGCAAGAAGGAATTTTAGCACGAGTATTAACTTTGAGAAAGAACAAAGCGATATGATTGCAAGGTTCAGAGCTAGAGGCTATCCCGGCAAGGTTATTAAGGAAGCCTGCAGGAAAGTAGCAAATACTAACCGGGAAAGCCTCCTGATTCCACGAAAACTAAAAATTGAAGAAAATGTGGTAAGATGTATAACTACTTTTGATTCAAATTCCAAGGCAGTTAAGGATATTTTGAAACAATATTGGCATCTTATTAAAACAGACAGTTATAGGTCCCATGATGAGTCCTTATCCAAGGATTACGTACAGGAAGAGTAAGGGCCATATTTATACTTTTCGACGCACAACTGCGCCAACGCAGTTGTGCGTCAAAAAATCTAACGCCATTCTGAAGCGCCATGCGGGCGCCGTATTTATTCAATGACGTTAGCCGGCGTTAGCCGGCGGAGCTGCCTGGTGTGCGTAAAAAAAAATGACGTACACCAGGCAGCGCCGGCGTAGGGGAATATGGAGCTTGGGCGCCAAAAAATGGGGCAAGTCAGGCTGAGGCAAAATTTTCACCTCAACCCGATTTGCGCCATTTATTTTGACTCCCAAACCCCATTGAAATGACTCCTGTCTTAGCAAAGACAGGAGTCATGCCCCCTTGCCCAATGGCCATGGCCAGGGGACTTCTGTCCCCTGGGCATGGTCATTGGGCATAGTGGCATGTAGGGGGGCACAAATCAGGCCCCCCTATGCCACAAAAAATAAATAAAAAATTACTTACCTGAACTTATCTTATGTTCCCTGGGATGGGTCCCTCCATCCTTAGGCGTCCTCCTGGGGTGGGCAAGGGTGACAGGCGGTTTCCCTGGGGGCATGGGAGGGCACCTCTGGGCTCCTTCCGAGCCCACAGGTCCCTTAACGCCTGCCCTGACCAGGCGCTAAAAAACGACGCAAAAGCGGCTGTATGTCATTTTTTTTGACCCGCCCACTCCCGGGCGTCATTTTTGCCCGGGAGTGTAAATACGGCGCACATGCCTCCGAGTCACTTTTTTAGACGGGAACGCCTACCTTGCATATCATTAACGCAAAGTAGGTGTCCACGCTAAAAAATGACGCAAACTCCATGGACTTTGGCACTAGACGCGTCTAACGCCAGAGTATAAATATGGAGTTCGTTTTGCGTCGAATTTGCGTAAAAAAAAACAACGCTAATCCGGCGCGAACGGAGTATAAATATGGCCCTAAGTCTCTACGGGATATTTTGGTACATAGCTATGCAACTAAGAAAGGGAACATGGGATTTATGAAACAGATAGGTTTCTATAAATGCATGAAGTGCAAGGCATGCAAATATAGTATGAATTGTAGAACTTATACATTACCCACAGGGGAAGTGAGAAAAATTGGCAAATTCATAAATTGTAACTCGGATTTTACTATCTATGTTATAAAATGTCCATGTAATCTTTGGTATTTGGGTAGTATGATCTTTCCGGTTAAAAAACGTATATTGGAACATTGGCGGGCAATTAAGAACAATGATGCCAATTATCCGATAGCACAACATTGTAGGCAAGTTCATGATGGGAAAATTTACAATATGTTATTTTTTGGAATTGACAGGGTTTTGCTGTCCCCACCAGGATGAGACAGGAAACGAGTTCTGAGGAAGATGGAATCGGAATACATAATTAGGCTTAATAGCAGAGCCCCGTGGGGGTTAAACCAGGATGAAGAATTGTATGTACATGTGGGATGATATGAAATATATGAGTACAGGGTGCTCAATGATGTAGTTTACACCACCTTATTAAATCATGTATTGATATTGACATATGATTATATTTGATTTATTGAGTCAATGTGTTAATATGACATAGTAGAGAAAAAGTGTGAAGAGAAATATGAGGTAGGGGTTGTCTCAAAATGCTTAAATGAGGATTTAAAGGAGAAAAGAAAATTTTGATTTATGGGTTAGAAAATTAGAAATAACTAAGAAATTAATATGATTGAATTAAGATAGTATATAGATGTATAAAGTAAAATAATGGAGTTATAGGATGATGAAAATGGAAATATTATTAAAGATGGATGAGTAAAGAAGTATTTGATTCAGGATTTCTTTTATGTTCATTAACAGACAGGATATAACTTTAAGGGGTGGTGTAGCTTGTTTTTTCACTTGTAATAATGTGGGCTATGAAGATGACCGATTTGGCTGAAACACGTTGCCCAAAGCCTTAGAAGTTTTCAGTTCGTACAGTCAGTACGTGAATAAAGTAATTACTCTGCAATGAGTCTGGGGTGCCGGCGTCTCCTTCACAGATTTGAGTAGGAAGAGAATTGCTGAATGTTCACGTAGCCTGCCTCCGGAGCTGTGCACCGACCTCATAGGCAGTAGCAGTCAGTTGCTGCAGGACGCTCCGGGAATATATATATATATATATATATATATATATATATATATATCTTTTTTTTTCACTTAAAAAACCAAAGGTTACAGGGAAGTTATAATTAGGCTCACATTTTAAATGTACAAAACCATAGAAATTTACCAGTTCTATTTAGAGTTACCTCAAGTAACTATAACTCATGTCCTAAGGTAACTATAACTCACGCCTCCGCCATGCACAGTTATTTCATCAAAAATTTTACTACAAATATTACATTGATATTATGAATGATGTTATCAAAGATGTCATGAGTGCCGTAATTTGTGGGTTAATTAGCAGTGCATGGCGAGGGCATGAGTTATAGTTACCTTAGGGCACAAGTTACAGTTACTTCAGGTAACATTAACTATAACTGGTGAATTTCTATGGTTTTGTATATTTAAAATGTAAGCCTCACTACAACTACCCTGTAACCTTTGGTTTTTTAAGTGAATTTCTATGTTTTTAAAAAAATTCTATTTCCTAACTATAATGTCCCTGTAACTGTTGTTTTTTCAGTGAATGCCTATGTGTTTTTAACATACAGTAATTTAATTTCTATACATCAATCCAACCTTGCGCGGCGTGTGTGGCATTGGATGGGGCGCTCCACCCCCCTCCAATGAGAACTTAGCCCCAGGGTGATCTTACACAGGGGTGAGGGGGTCCCATAGGGACCCCTTTATTGTTTTTAACGTTTGCCCCGGGGAGTGGTGGACCCTAGGGTGTGGGGGGGACCATGCGCCGCCCTCATTCCAACTACATTCTTGCCCGGAGGTGGTGGTCCCTGAGGCAGCGGGAGGGCCAGATGGTCCCCCTGCATTAATTACAAGATCGCCCTGGGGAAGTGGTGGACACAGGGGCAGCGGGAGGGGGCCAGGAGGCCCCTTCCATTTTTCTTTTTAAAAAGTCCCCGGGACTTGGCCCACCTAGGAGCATTAGACTAACAAAGAGCAGGAGACCACGATTCATTTTTATTTTACGATCGGATTCGCTGATCCACTGCGTCTCTACTCATAAAATGAGTACCAAGATGGCTGACAACACTTCAATAGCTTCTCATGTTGTAGAGTTCGGTTTGGATGATGTAAATCCTACACCTTGTAGTTTCCTTAGTCAACATTTTCTATATACTGATTTACACACATGATTCCTTTTCTCTGTATGTGTGTGCGTGATGTTAAGAGAGGCGCTATAAAACAAAAGAAATGTATGTGAAAGAGGGTCTAAGGAGAGATGAGAAGCACGTTTAGAAGGTGATGGCTAGAGAATCATTGAAGAACTCCAATAAAGATTGCTATATCCTGGTGCACTGTGATTTAAAAACAAATACAATTGAATACATAATTAAAAATGTGTTGTAGAATGGAATATTTTTGCAATTTTTTCCCAAATTTTCCTGGGGGAGAGCCCTTCAAGCCCCATTGTAGTGGTCAGGCCCGCTCGCTATGCCTACTATGGAGGCTGGTCTGACAGAATTTCCCCGGGCTGCTTTGGACTCCCAGTCCGGCCATGCTTCAAGCTCCTAACAACTAGGGGTATAATGACCTCATGTTACCGGTTGTATACCCGAGATATCCGAGAACATTGGGTCGCATGCACATTATTTTGTTTTCTTTCTGCAAGCACAGAAGGTGAATATTCAGATTTTAACCTCTTGACTGCTAGATTCATCATTACGAGTTAAGATATTTACTTAGGTGTGCAATTTTTGATTGAAATCTTATATATCAGCGGTTCTTAACTTTTTACTACTGTGCCCCCCCCCCCAATGAATCCTTACGGGAATCTGAGAACCCCCACTGAGTCATTTGTCATTTTTCGAAGGCAGGGATCCCCACTGAGTTATTATTGGATGACAGGGACCCCCAGCCTAAGCAAGTTCTATTTTGTGAACCCCAAAATTATACATATATATATACACACACACACACACACACACACACACCAAACAAATGTCCAAATATTGGAGTATTTAGTTTAATCAATTTTGGAAAAGCTTTAACATTTTTAATTTTGCTTTTTTAATTTGATATACTTTTAATCTCAATACTATTCATTTTAGAAATCATTCGTGACCCCCTTGAAGAGACTTGATGGACCCTCCCAGGGGTCCACGGACAACAGGTCATGAACCACTGTTATATCCCATTTACTTTGTTTTTACTTATCACAGCTGTGCCGAATTACATATAACGGTGTTTCAGAAGTTTCAAATTTCAGTGCAATTCTAATAATTGTTCTATAAACTTAATTGTGCAAATTAGTAATGTTAATATGTACACTATGCAATGGAAATGTGCAATGGAAGCACTGGGACCAGTAGGCATTGTGGACATTTGGGACACTGGATTTTGACATTTACTTTGCATTAGAAGTGAAACATGCTAGGGCTCCCCCTACACCAAGACCATGTAGTGATCACCTGGGGAGGTCACAAACAGCCCCTCCATGTTTCAGACATGTTAACTGCTGATCACAGTTATTAACCCCACAACTGGGTGGAAATGTAATGTCCTGCTGTGTGCTAGGCAAATCATTTTTGCAAGTTGCACTAATAAGGATTACCATTCATCAGAGTGCCACCCCATCTTGCAGTAATAGGGTGAGTGACATAAATGCACCTGAAGTTATAAGTAGATTTTCAGAGGTTTCATTGTCTATATTGAACACAATTGAAAAGTAGAACATTGGCATACACATGCAGCCATGATGTACTCGCTGCAATGTTCCTGGGATATGAGTTACATTTCCCTATACAATTGGCAGGCTTGTGCATCTCACATACCAGCAAATCTGTCTGTGATGCCTTTTAGTAGACAAAAGAAAGCATTTGCCGAACACCCTTTTCTTGGTTTGAATATGTAAAACTGATTCTACTAAAGGTTATTTTCATGTTCACTACAATCCCCAGTATCTAGGCTTGTTGTAATTTAAAGTATGCTGGCATAATTTATGTAATTTCAATACTTTCAGGTTACGCTTTTACGTTAAATTTCCCAAATTATGCCATTATACCACATTGCGTAAATACGCTGCAGTTTCTGGAAAAAGTATAGCATGGTAACAACGTGAACAATCAGAATGTGAGTGGTTGTTGTTTGCGTCAGTAGATTTGTTTCTTTTATAAGCTAGAAATGCGTTCTTGTATCAAAAAATGGACGCAAACCCTCAATTCATGCTAAAATCTAGTGCCAAATGATGGATTTGCATTCCATGCAATCACGCATAAATTCACATAATTTTGCATTATTCCACAAATTATAGGAATATTGCACACCCTAAACTGTTACCTGTCTGGAACACTCTTACAGAAATTGGATAGCTCAATCAAAAGTTTTACTTAGAGATGGAAAAAAGATGCCTCAGTAGCAGGTTATGATGTTGTTTCTGGGTGAATGGTAGCTGCATTCAATTCATTAAAATTTTAATATTTATGAAAAGGTAACTAGGACATAACAAACACAAAAATATTGACAATGCTTTTATCCTGCCACATCCACCAGTTCATTTTCAGTGAGAGTTCTGAAATTCTTTTTAAAATGATGCTAATTAATGTCTGAATGATTCAGAAAGAAATTAATAGATGGTATAGGAATCCTCACATATAATTTAACTCAAATCTACCTTATTACAGCAGGATAATCAATATTAGATTGAAATTTTTGGAACAATTGCATTTTTGTGCTGAAGGTTGTTTGAATTCTGGCATGGATAACCCATTTTGGGGTGTTCCCAGTCACAGCTGGCAACAGGGCAAAGTGGAAGGGCAGGGGGAACAAAAGTAAAAAAATATATTAAAAAAAACATTCCTTGACCCCACCACCACTCTCCACTGAACTTCAGGCACAGACTCCCAGCCTGCCCTGCCCTGCTCAGAGCAGCGTTAGGATTGGCTGGAGCACCCTGGCTGGGTGCTCCGAGGAAAACTGGGAGCCTCTGCCTGCTCTCTCTAACCCGGCAACACGGTGTTGGGTTGGAGAGAGCGCTGTGTGCATGTGTGTTTGGACAGCCTGAGACGGCCGGTCAAACACACATGCACACTGAGGGGGAGTGCTGAGCACTCCCCATCCCTGCCTGTCATTCCCCATGGCCCGCCCCTTTAAAAATAAAACGATAATAAACATTGTTTTATTTTAAAGGTTTGCAGCTGCTGGAAGTTGGAGGGCGATGCTCCTCCGCCATAGCAGAGGAACCACCCCTGGGTGTTCCTAAATTAACGTAGGCTTTATTTTTTACATTTGCTGTTTAAAGAGTTTTCTGGCATCTGAGAGTGAATTACAGTGACTGACACACTGCTACTAAATTGTAAAAAAAAACAAAAAAAACCAGACATAGCAATTAATCAAATATTCAAATTTGTATGAAAATGTAGACATCTTAAGGGTCAGGGAGTCAAAGGCAAATTTCACTATTACTCAAGAACAATGAAACATAATAAATACATGGATAAATACTATCCTTAGAAGCTGAATTGTGAGGCATGACCAATATTATTGCATGCACAGACACTACAACAAGATGAGAGAGAGTCAAGACGATGAAAGGTGGCAGCAACATCCATTTTACTAGATTCCATGCCCTTGTTGGAACAGAGAGACATGTTTGGGACAGGCCCACGTCCTCGCAAACTTCATTTTCAAGATGTAAGGACCTCATTTACAACATTTTGGCGCAGGGCAGCGCCACAATGCTTCTTGCTGTGCTGCACTGCGTCTAAAGGAAAGGGCAGGAATGTATTGCAGTAATGACATATGGTACATTCCTGTCCTTTATGCCTGTGCCGGTGCACTGATTGGTGCCTAGCTGCAACGCAGGCACCCTCGCACCATGGTGCAAGAGTGTCTATGTTGCAGGGATGATTGTCTTTGTGCAGGAAGAGACACCTTCCTGCACAAAAACAATCAAAGGAGGCATTTTCCTCTTCCTCTGTGTGCTGCAGGATGTAGCACGCATAGAAAGAGGACAAAAACGAGGAGAAATAAAGATATTTCTCCTCATTATGCGTCCCCTGGAGAGTTGACGCATTCCCAGGTTTACAGATTCTTGTAAATCTGGGAATGTGTCAAAACCCTTGGGTGTTTGTGGGAAAACCCCCTGCAATGCCATGCCCATCCCTGATGTAAGTTAAGGCAACGCAGCGCTTTGCAGTGCCTTGCCTTACTCCATATCTATGAGACCATGCAAAGCCAAAAGGGTGGCTTTGCGTCGCCTCAGATATCCTGCGTCATCGGAGCGTCATAAAAAGTGATGCTCCAGCGTTGCAGGCCTCTCGTAAATGAGGCCCTAAGTTTTATTCTTGGACTAAGAGTTTAAGTTGATAAAGATTTTTTGGGTTGTTCCACAGGATCAAAGAGACTTGAGTAGCACAAGTAATGTATGTTCTCTGGTGGCATGCCTTGGAAGGCAGCAGCGAAGGATAAACAAATAGTAATAATACATCTGGAAATTGAGGTATTGTGAACTGCTAAAATTTGGAGCAATTGTTACTTTAGATCTAAGAATAGGTCTTCCTGGGTGCCTCTGAAATGTCATGATTTGCTTATAATTATTCTGAACTTTTAGAACCCATTCACAAAAAAACTTTTTAGGAATTCACAAACTTTCAATGTAAAAATGATGGGAAGATGGCCAGTTTTATGTTTTCATCCCTACTTCTGAGAATGCCTTGAGACAATTTTGGTTGTAGCCTTGATCCAAATGTGAATGCAGTTCTTCTTTCAAAAAAAGCCAGCCCAGATATGCTGGTGTCCAGTTTCCTATACATGGATTTCTCTATAAGGATTTTTTTTAGACTGGGAAAACATTACCCTCTGGACCCCCACCATGAGTGGGTGTGTTCTGTTCCCCCTTCCCATCTTGGAAAATGATTTACTACAGCCCTTTGCAGGTGCAAATCTGCAACCATTTCGATGGGTTCCAGCCTAAAGATGGTGGATATGGCTGCCTTATTCAAATAGTTAATGTATCAGCTTCAGACTGGCCCGAGGGCTTTCTTGGCTTCTACAACACTTCTGTTATGTTCATTATGGACCATCGGGACTCTAAAGCAACTTGACAAGCCTAGAATTTGGCTTCGGCTTTTGGAGAAATCACAGACTAAGGGGGTCAACGACCGCGGGAGCACCGCCAACAGGCTGGCGGTGCTCCCAAGGGCATTCTGACCGCGGCGGTACCGCCGCAGTCAGAAACGGAAAACCGGCAGTCTCCCGCCGGTTTTCCGCTGCCCTGAGCTGCGCCGCCATGGGGATTCTGACCCCCTCACCGCCATCCTGTTCCTGGCGGTTTTGACCGCCAGGAACAGGATGGCGGTGAGGGGTGTTGTGGGGCCCCTGGGGGCCCCTGCAGTGCCCATGCCAATGGCATGGGCACTGCAGGGGCCCCCATAAGAGGGCCCCTAAAAGATTTTCAGTGTCTGCCATGCAGACACTGAAAATCGCGACGGGTGCTACTGCACCCGTCGTACCCTTCCCACTCCGCCGGCTCCATTCGGAGCCGGCTTCCTCGTGGGAAGGGGTTTCCCGCTGGGCTGGCGGGCGGCCTTCTGGCGGTCGCCCGCCAGCCCAGCGGGAAACACAGAATAACCGTGGCGGTCTTCTGACCGCGTAGCGGTATTCTGTTGGGGGAACTTTGGCGGGCGGCCTCCGCCGCCCGTCAAAGTTGGAATCACCCCCTAAGTCTGCCCCACCTCAGAATGTCCATGGCCCTTCACGCTAATATCTCTACAGCTGCTCAGGGCTCCGGGTTGTTCACGAGCTTTGAGGACCACGAGCCACATATAGGGAGTCTACTTCAGGGCTTGTTCGGCACCTTTTCATTTCCCATGGCAGTGACAATGCTGTTGGGAAGCTTGGGTGAGATAGCCCCAGATGTTTGGACTAAGAGCCTCCCTACGCTGGACTCTTCAGTGGAGCAAGGAAACTGGACATGGAAGGGGTGAGCCCGCACCGCTACTTCAAGCATTGCAAAGTGGCACTACGTAAAGTTTATTAATAACACTTCATAATGGCAGCTAAACCTACTTCTAAGCAAACCAGGTTTGTTGAGAGAAGGGATTGCAAGTATGATCTGCACCCCCTAACTGATCGGACCAGGATGAACACCCCTTTGTCAAGGACTTGGCTCTGGCAACTGGTGAACACTTACAAGCTGGAACCGAATCCCTACCTGTTGTTCATACAGTCAAGTTTTATGAAGAGGCCTTTGTACGACACTGCAGCAATGCGTAAAGCATCCTCAGGATACACCTGAGCACTAACTCTCTGAAGCCCATAGTTATGCTATTAGGACAATTTAGCATATGCACACACAAGTCACTCAGAAATATATACTTAGGCAGTGGGACATCCTCACAATACATACCGCCACATAATAAGCCTTTAGATACCCCTGTGCTACTGAGAAATATCATGTTTCTGACATTTATATGCACTGACTTAAAATTTAGTAAGGCTTCTTTTTTTACTTTTTACGTGCTTCACTAAATAAAATGTATATTATACCATAAGTAAGGCAATGAATTATTTACCCTAATGCAAAAAGAATTTTATGTTTTGAAATATTCATAGCAAACTATTCTGGGCATCACATAAAATATTTTCATTTATCCAAAATATGGTTCAAATCTTGTCCACGGTGAAGTAAAATAGAGATTATTGTGTCTCAAAACATCTGGCTCCAAGAAGCAGTGGTTTTGGAAGAGTTTATTTCACATCCTTCCAGGCCATTGAACCATGCTGTTATAAATCGTGCTGAAAAATATTATAAGAGGAAGAGAACAAAGAAAGAAGGAAAAAATATAGAAAGAGAGGGAGAGCCAGAGAAAAAAATAGAGATGGAATGAAGTGGCAGCCTGTCAATTCGGACGTTTGGACTTCAGCAAACTTGGAGGACGGAGGAAGAGGGTGAGCTTACAAGGGTAGTTTTGCTGGTAGCCCCTTGCTGAACCTGCCAGTAAAGCCAACAGTCTAAAGATAGGAAGCGTGTATGCAACAATGGACGACTTCAAGCTAACCTCAGTCTCAGGGGTGTCTCCTCCACTGTGGCGGAGCAGAGTCGCCCCCACCCCGCCAGCAGCAGCAGCTGCAAAACTTTTACAAGAAAACCATAATAAACAATGGTTTTATTGTAAAAGGATCAAGGCCACGAGCGATGACAGGGAGGGTGGGGGAGTGCACAGCACTCCACCTCAGTGCGCATGTATGTTTGGCCGGCCATATTGGGCCGGCCAACCACACATGCGCACTAGGCTCTCTCCAACAAGGCACTGCATTGCCGGGTTGGAGACAGCAAGCAAAGTCTCTCACTCTGCCTCTGAGTGCCTGGATGGGCGATCCTTCCAATGCCAATGCAACTTTCATGCTGCCAGCAACATGAAAGCAGCATTAGGACTAGACACAGGGCTGGCTGGGAGCCTGTGCCTGCAGTGGAAGACCGAGGAGTGGATCGGAGCTGCGTGGCGAGAAAGGGACGCTTAAAAAAATAATTATATATTTTTTTTTGTCGTCACCTCCCCAGCCACCTCCCCGCCCCTTATCCCTCCCGCGCGCCGCCACTGCCCAATCTCACATTCCAAAAGTGCATTTGAGAGGCAGCAGCAAAGGCAAACTGGAGCTGCAAAATTAGCAGATCTAGGGCACCTGGTGAGCAATCCTGGAGCCCTGATGTGAGCTGAACCCATCCATCAGGTCCCTGCCTGCTTCTCTCATCGGCCAATAGTTCATGTGGTCAGCCAATGAGGGGTGCAAGCATCTCCGTTCCCATTATCTCTGAGGATCACGTGCCCCCATGCTGTACCCAGCCTGGCCTCGGAGTACAGGGCCTCTGATAGCTAGCCGCATTCCTGGCCTGGCCTTATTTTCTGGCAAGGCCCGAAAGGCAGAAAGCTGCCACTGGGCAGCTTCCTACCCGCGAGCCCTTGACATCTCTATTACCATGATGTCTATCAGTCCTGGACAATGCTAAAATTGGAAAAGACCTACTCCAGGATTCGGAACCCATACATTTGATGCAAGGTCTGGCACCGGAAGGGGGTACACTCAAGAGGAGCGGAGTCATGAAAAGCAGTCTCGCAGTCAACATATACTACTATTTTTTTAAACTCCACTGAAAAGAAATTGGCAACAAAGACATACATGATAGTAAATCTGTAATGGCTTAGCTGGTCACAAAGCCTGATTTTTTTTTTTTAAATGTGTGTTCTGAGGGTAAGACAGCACCCCATGCCGAGATCTTTGTGTGCCCAACTAAATTCAGGGAATAATGGTAAGATAACTCTGGTGGTTAATGCACATCTGGAAAGATCAATGGTTTGTCTAGTCACAGTTTTGACTCATAAAATAACATATAAGGTTAGTGTGTATCATGTAAAGCACACCGTGTATCATGCAAATAACAGGTTTGTATTTTATTTAGATAGCTCAGTGGGTTACTGCTTCTGCAGTTCATACATTCCATTGCTTCTAAAACAGCACACTGAACTGGCATTGAGGAGCTACATGCAAACGGCACGGCAAGAGTTTAGAACTTTAATGTTTTTTTCTTAATCTCTTTTTATTATAAGGCTTCTAAAATGGGCTCCTTTTGGTGGTAATAAATTCTGATTAGCCAAGACAACCTCAATCAATGAGTCACATTTTAAATCCTGATTGTGTTTTTCTAGAAAATGCACTCAGCGTATAATGCCTAACCTTGTAACCCTCATTGTCTTATGTAGCACATTCTGTACATTATTTTTACATGTATGATTTATTGTAAATGTATGGTGAGGTGTGTGCATTTGATATAAAGATCTCTGACACCCTACATTGGGAGAAGTAGTGTGATAAAATAATTACATTAAACAAAAAATGTGTAAGTGCTATTTACATTATTATATTTAACCACTCCCACAGACTGTTACAACTGCAATGCTTGCATCATAGGCATATCTCATATGTACAAGATTTGAACTCGTCTCCAATGATCCTCTTAAGTACCTGAGAAGCCATTACAAGCTGAGTGCATGATTTTCCCTATTGCCTTGATACATAGTATTAGGCTTCAGATAGCCCACATCCAGAATGATACTTGACCAGACTGAGGGCTGATGACCCTTAAAGTGAGGGCTTTGTGTTGGGCCCAGCGAGAAGTGAAAATGAGAAAGCCTTTTCACTGCTTGTATGTTGCTGCTGGGAATAGAAAGCAGGCAACATGCAGTTGCAGCTAAATGTGTCCTCGTTTCGGCAAATTACACAGGGGCAATTCCATTATATTTACAGTGTGTCTGGCCTAGATCCCAGATTCTGCCCAGTAACAGCTGCCGGATGCAGGATCCAGCTGGATCCCCCTCATTCCTGCACTGGTCCTGGAACACAGTTCGTTTATGCTCCTCTGCAGATCTCCCTTCCCTTCCATTCACATGTCCTGATGTTCCACAGGGTTGAGCTGTGAGTTAAGGATTGTGCAACCATAATGCTGGCTCACTGAAGCTGCCCACCAAGAAAGCTGGGAATGGAAGGTAGGCGGAGAATTAGTAATGAATGTTTGGATGCATTGGTGATTGTTTCTGTGCGCATTTGTGTAAATGAGCCTGCATGAGTGAATGAGTGTGTGCAAATGAATGCATATTTGGATGTGTATGTCTACCATCATTTGAACAGCTGTAAAGGGGAAGGGTGTTGGCAGCTGGGCCATTATTTTTGTGAATGAATGTGCATGTGTGACATAGTGTGTGCACATAGGTGTGCACTTGGATGGGTGTACATAAGTTAATTGGAAGAGCTGCTTTGGGGAAGAAGGTTGCCAACTGACAGATAGAGCCGCATGTTGGATCGCCCTCGAATGGTGGGGGCCGAGCTTCAAGGTAGTGGGCTTTCATGGCATAATTCTAGCTACCCATGCAGTAATGGTGGCCAACATTGACACAGTTGCATTGGTGGTGAGTCCTTAACAAAGAGGTCATCCTTGAGATAATTCTCTCCTCACGTGGCATAAAGGTGGTCAAACCTTGACATACCGGCAATGTTTTTGCTATTATTCTGAATACTGCAGATGTAATGGTGGACCAGACCTGATGCAGTCAACAAATGTGACATAATTCTGTCATCCCCTAGTGCAGAGGTCTTCTAACTGGGGGTGGGCCCCCATAGGGGGACCTCAAGTGATCCCAGGGGGGTCAGGCTCTAGCCAAAAGAAGCATTATAAGGAAATCAGGACTTTGTTTTAAGCAGAAGCATGTTACTGCATCTTTAAAAAGGTAACAGTACTGAACTGCAATGTTTCAATAGGTCTAGACATATTTAAACATTGCCATCTTTATAAAATAATTGTGAAAAATTCTGAGGGGAGGCCAATGATTTTTTTTCAACTGGGGGGGGCGCGGCATTACTAAGTTTGGAGACCACTGCCCTAGAGTAATGTTAACACATCCTTGACAAATTGAGCACTTTTGGTGTGTTTTCCAGTTACCATTTACATAACAATGGCGCGTTTGTGACACGATAGACAACATTTTGTTTGAGCATCAGGTAAAAACATAGCTTCTTTTGAAGGACGTGGGAGAGAATGAACTTCTGTATTTCATGATCAAATGTCTGTTCTTTTTAAAAACTAGCAAGAAGATGTTCTAGACAAAATGCCTACATTTCGGAATTGTATTTAAAGCTGATATTTGAGGGATGGTTATTGCTGATTTTGGTTGCTTGGGACCTGAAGGAACCTATTGCTTTGCCTTCTGTTATATGACACTTGCAAAGACTTTCATCATTTATTAGAAAACTTTCCATGTGATCTGTTCTGATTTCTGGGGCCTGAGCTTATTAGACCGGTGCACGCTCTTTACTTTCTGATCTTATAAGTTTGATTATATAACTTCCTGTAGTACGCAAAGCTTGTTGGTCAACTTCTAAAAGATTTTGTGCTGAAAAATCCACTGTTTTCCACCCTTTTTTCAAAGATTTCCTGGTGGGGGATATGCCCTACCAACCTCGGGGAAAACAAGAAATGTCTGCTTAAACTATTGTTTCCATTTTGGACCTTCAGAGGATTTTTTGTCAATTTAGTTGAAATTGTACCTTAAAATTCATGGTATGGCTCTATTTTTTGTTAACATTTTGTCTAGGGAATTGTTAAAAAATCCTTAAAAAGTCAGGATTTCTCGCTTTCCTTACTTGTACATTTGGTTTCAAAGCATGTTATTATAGGTCCAGGCTCATCATCCACCAATGATCCAGTGAAAAAAAAAAAAAAAAAAAAGAAAGAAAAATAAGGAGAACGAAATTTACACGGACGTCAATTCACCAAAATAGCAGGGGTAGCAGAAGTGACATCACACTGTATTTTATCTTTACTTTCACTCACACAAATGCTTACACTTATATTCACTGATACACAAACTTTTTTTTACATAAGTATACAAACACCTGCAAGCGTGTACACAACATATATTACAAAGTGTTTTTTTACTCACCTCAGTTACCATAGAGGGTCATAGGCTCATAGTCCAGCTAACTGTACTCCATTTGTATTACAATAATACTAAATAATATATCATTCACTGTTATCGTAATGAAACAACAGATTGAAAACAAGGAGGTGGATCACCATGTGATGTCCATAAGGATGAGCTGCCCCTGTGTTCCTGGCACTGATTTTGCCACCTTTGAGGCCAGTGGTCGCAAAGGCATTGTCAGACGTCTCAAGGGGCAAACTGGGAGTCGAAGCTGCGACCCCTGGTGACCTAAATGATGTCCTTGGAAATCAATGTGAATATTTTCTTATACATTTTCTGTACTTGGGAGCAGTTCTTGTGATGTTCAGTTTGGCCCTCTCTGATGGGTGGGGGTGTATCTGCATATGCCTTAGAAACTGCAGTTGGAGATGTTTTATTCTCTGTATTTATGTACACTTTGACTATGATGCCAATTGACAGGATAGGGCAGTGATATTATCCTCTGAATGTTGGGCGCAGTCAGACTGTTTTTATTGCGAGAATGGCACAATAAATTAGAAGGGGAAAGAAAATAACTTATTGCACAGCCTCCCTCCATGCATACATTACACCTGTGTTTTTATGTACACCCCAAAACTCATTATTTGATTACCTGTCAACACATCCTTATGATCTGAATTTATGACACATCTCCATCTTTCATTGTTAATCAGACGCTATTGTATAGTCTGTAGAAGGCTTGTCTCTTTATGCGGGGCTCCGGTCAACAAACAGAAGTGAGGCCCTTCATGGGACAAGCACATGTTTCAAACATTCAAAGAAGGAACAAGGGTGCCATCTACCTGTACGAAGCATGTTAACTACTTCATCATTAATAAGTAGGGCTAATTTGCGTTAACTTTGTAAATAAATGTTGCAGCTTTCGTTTGTCCCCATTACACATTTAAACTCAACAATTCAGGGCAAAAAACATAACTAAACATAGTTTATTTTGAAGGGCACGGCAGAATTGACGGTGTTTTCGAAGCTGAACGTCAACAGGCACAAAGCCAGGTGTGCTATTAAGATTCAGAGTTTAATGTGTAGCATTTCCAAGAGTAACAACCTGGAAAACTGATAAAGCCAACAAATTCACTTTTCCGCCTGGAAATGATATGCTTGTGTATTTATTATTTAATTAGTAGGCATCTGGATAACTAGCGCGCAGAAGGGCCATCTGTCCTGAAATTTCCTGGGACAGCTCCTCTGTGTGGGAGTGTGGGGCAGACAGAGGATAGGACAGGGGTCTCCAACCTTTTCACCAATGAGAGCTACTTTTGTTGAACAAAAATCATCCCGAGCTACCAATATTATTAGTTTTGTAGACTTAGGACAAGAGTACATTAGTGGCCACTCCATGCAAAATGGGCAGTTTAGTTTTAGTTTGGTCAGTTCGGAATGCCTCTATATGGGTATACCACAGGTGCGATGAATGCTAGCACAAAGGGAATAATTTTAGTAATAAGTTTCTCAATTCTGCATGATTTATCATTCAAATATCAGCTTTAAATATTTTTTTGAAAATATGGGTTCTTAAAACACACACATTTTTGCCTCAAATACACACTTATCAATGTTGGTATGCATATATTAATTCAACCAAGCAAATGTCTCTAATTTAGTAAGTTCAGCTGCACATAGGAGAACCACCAGAAGTGCACAAGCTACTAGTTAGAGAAGCCTGCGATAGGAGATGTGAAAATGAATGTATTCCTGTGAGCAGTTATCCTGGGAGGAGTCCCACGGACCTATGACTCCAGCCTGTGAACTGCGGAGCGGAGATGAGGACAGTCTTTGTTAGAACAGTGAAAAAACACATTCTTGTAGCTTTAATTTAATTAGGTGAACTCACCATAACCAGGGCCCCGTCTTGGTTTTGGTTTGCCACTTACAAGAAACGTAGAGATATGTCATGTTTCTGACATAGCTTGATAATCACCAGGGCTTTGGGATCACGGCCATGAACCAGTGTTTTAGAAGATTCACTTAAAAAAAAAACGGACTGGGCTATGAGTCCGTTATATCTAAGACATCCTGCTGTGTGAGGCTGGTGTAAACATTTTTGCCTGGGTTGATTTTGGATTTGATTCCGCTATGTTTTTTATTTTTTTGAATTACATTTGTCCTGGTGGCTTGTCAACTAAGGCCTAAGGAAGAGCCTGTGTTCCCTCTGGGGAATTTCAGCATCACCTAGTGGCCCCTGGGTGTCACTGCTGAATGTCGGCTTTGGTTAGTGTAGGAAAGTAACCTCTTTTTGGCATGGTTACTCTGATTTTTTTCCTGCTATCAGTATGCTTAGACTGTTTTCACTGGGATGTTGCTAACTAGGACCCCAGTGCTCTAAATTTGGTCGATTAGGACTTTGCACACCCCACAATTACCATACTGGTGCCTCCTTTTTAGTCCCTTGTATATGGTACTTAGGTACCCAGGGCATTGGGACACCAGGGGTTCCCCATGGGATGCAGCATGTATTGTGCCACCCATGGGACCCCATGTAAAATGTGCTTGCAGGCCTGCCATTGCCAACTGCGTGAAAAGGTGCATGCACCCTTTCACCACAGGTCACGGCACCAGGTCACTGTAAGGCACTCCTATGGTAGGCCCTCCTAGACCAGAGGGCAGGGTGCAGGTCCCTGTGTGAGGGCACCCCTGCATGAGCAGAGGTGCCCCTAAGAACTCCAGTTCCATTGCACTGGACTCGTAATTGCGGGGTACCCATTTTAACCCTGTACTGGACTGTGTCCAGCTAAATAATGGTAATACCAAACCTGGGCATGATTGATATCACACATGTTGGAATCATACCCCATTACTATTGCCAGTATTGGTTGTATGATTCCATGCACTCTGGGGCTGCTTAGAGGACCCCCAGTATTGCTCCTAAAAGTCTTCTGGGTTTTCCGGGCACCCTGTGCTGCTTCCACCCCACAGACAGGCGTCTGCCCTCCTGCTGCTTGACCAGCTCAAGCAGAGGAAGGCAGAACAAAGGATTTCCTGTGGGAGCGGTGGCAACACCCTCTCTCTTGGAAATAGGTGTTACATGGCTTGGTAGCCTCCTCAAGCCACTGGTATGCTTTGAAGGGAACATTTGGTACCATCCTTGCATAAACCGGTTTGCACCAGTCCAGGGACCCTTGGTCCCTGTTCTGGCATGAAACTGAACAAAGGAAAGGGGAGTGACCACTCCCCTGTCCATCACTGCCCCAGGGGTGGTGTCCAGAGCTCCTTCAGGTAGCCGCTTGGTTCTGCCATCTTGAATCCAAGATGTGCACAGGCCCTTGGGAGCATCTGAGTGGCCAGGTCAGGCATGTGACATCACAGCCCTCTCCTGATAAGTGGTCACCTTGCTAGGTGCCCAATCCCCATTCCAGGGCTATTTAGGGAATCCCTCTTGGGTGGGTCCTCAGATTCGACATGCAAGACTCCACCAGGACTCCTCTGCATTGTTTAATTCATCTTCTGGCCACTGGAACTGCATCTGGACTCTTCAAGAACCAACAATCTGCAACTTCAGCAACTACTCCGTTCTGCAACATTGTTTCTCCGGCTCCTTCTAGCAACTGCAACATTTCCCCAGCTGTGCATCCTCTGAGGTCAGCAAGACTTCAGTCTGCATGAAGAAGCAAGAAGGAATCTCTTTTAGAGTGAGAGTCACTCCCCCGCATTTGCAGGCACCAACTGCATCAACGATCGGCTGTGTGGATCAGCTATCCTCCGGACCTGCCTGGATCCTGCATCACAGATGGTAGTCTAGAGTGGTCCCCTTGATCCTCTCTGCCAGCTGTCCAACTTGGGAGATGGTAAGCCCTTGCGTTTCTTTGCAAGACAGTACCCCTGTGCACCACGACTCTTGCGGCTACCATGTCTTGTTTGCTCGCGCTCCAAGGGATCTTCAGGCTCCATGTAGCACCAGCACTTCTTCCTGCCAAGCACAGTCTCTTCTCTGCTGCTCCAGCGACATGGGACTCCTCTTCAGGTGTGCTGAGTGGGCCTCACTGCAACTTGGAATGCAAGGAGACTTAGAGTGTGGCAAAATGAATTTCAGGAATGCCAATGACAGTACAGTTTCTATAATTAAGGGCCTGATCACAAGTCTGGTAGACACAAGACCGCCAGACTCACGGTGGCGGTCGGACCGCCATGGCTGTGGCAGTTTGACCACCACATTATGAGTTTGGCGGGCAGACCTGCCATCTTTGCCAGGATCCAAGATCCCGACGGGCTGACGGCCCTCCTGGTTGTAATCAGCCACGGTGGTGCTGAACTCAGAGCTACCCTGCTGATTACAACCTTGTTCTCCACCAGCCTTTTCATTGTGGTTTCCCCACCATTAGAAGGCTGGTGGAGAACAAGTGCTGGGGGCCACAGTGAGGCTCCTGCACTGCCCATGGCATGGGCAGTGCAAAGGCCCCCATGCCCAGCACAGTCGGAATGCACAATGTCTGGTTTGCAAACAGTGAAGATTCTGAGGGTGCTGGTCGCCCCCCTCATGCAACGAGATAGCACTCTGCTCCTTTGAGGAAGCCGAGTGCTATCTCGTTGCACTGTTCATGCTGATCTGACTGGTGGGAACGCTCTATTTCAAGGTTTCCGCCGGTCGGTTAAGTCAGACCGGCAGAAATCTTATAATAGGGCGGGGGGGAGGCATGGATGTGGCATCCATCCCACAAGTTTGACGGTCCTGCGTTGGGGCCACCAAACTCGTAATCGGCCCCTGAGTCTGAATAGTAGCAGCCCTTTGGTCAAATTTTTTAGATCCTGTTCTAGAAGGAAAGGTTTGACTCTTGGTTGCATCAAAGCTGATGAATGACACAAGTGGTCATGGAGGTGATGTGTTTATAGAGATGAAGATGAAAGTCAAGAATAAAAGTTAGTGATTTTTTTCCACATTATCAATTATGGACAAAGGCTATCCTTGGATGTTAGTAGAATCAAGCTATCGCTCAACTTGGCAGTAACTGTGTTGTGAACAGGGGTGGCAAATTTTATGTAATTTGTTTTTGTGTTATTCCCCAAAAATTTAGGGAAATGAAGCAAAGCTGCAGAAAATGATACAAAATAGAAAACTGGCATTTAGCTCTATATTTTAGCATGAAATGCATCCTCGTTTCCATTTTGAACATGAGGGCAAATTACACACTAAAAAGATACCAAAGAAAAGACAAGTACAGCAAACAGCAGTCACTTGTGTTCTTCTGTATTTTTCCTGTGCTCTCGCTCTAACTCTAGCTAGTAATTACATGGCCTGATGTAATTTCAGGCATTTCCATAGTAACACAAAATTACCATAATTATGTGAGATAACGCCTGTGTAACAGAAATTTGGCCAGGCCCAGTTGAGATAAAATGAGGAATTCTCTTCTATTCTCATTGGCTTTAGGATGAGCAGTCTTCTGGGCTTGAGTGTCATTGAGAATTTGAGTTGTTAAGGTAATATTCTCTGGACAAGTGACCTTCATGTTGAGCTGAATGTCATCCACATATTGGTGATATGAAATCCTTGAATGTCTAATGACCTTCCCCTGTGGTTCAAGGTAGCGCTTGAAGAGCACCAGAGCTGAGGTGGCGCTAGGGGACTCCTTGAGGTACAGCATCAGGGCTGGAAAATGAGTTATCAATTTAGATCTCTTGGGAACAATTAATCCAATATGATATTAAACAGTCAAGTACCATCTCTTCAAACCCATGTCTAACCCTTTCACTGCTGGGATATTTGCAAAGCTCTGTGTGGTACATTGTCTAAACAGATTTACCTCGTATGTCGCTTGGTGCACCCATGCAAGCTATATTTGACACACTCAGGGCTCTTGCAAACTCCAATAAATATCTCATTGCAGTGTGAAAATATAATGATAAATGTAGAGATATTTCATGTTTTAACAAATTTTCTCAAAATGTTATTACATTTCTCACATGGACATACATTCCAGAAGGCTAGCAATGGAAATATGCCCTGCATGGCTTGAGTCTGGCAATACTAGATATGTGAAGATCTTTCTTGGGAAATGGAGTATGCACAATCAATTATGCAAATCTAGTACAGATAACTAAATTGTAGCGCAATCACTGTTTAAGTACACTGTTCATTTGTTAACAGTAATCAAATTCAGAAGTATATGAAAAGTATACATACTTTATATATATTCTAATCAGGTATGTCCTAAGGAATCTATTAGACCAAACCACACTTACCTTGCACTGATCAACTTACTAGCAGGAACATGTTTTTTTCCAAACAATGGTAATTCTCTCCAGTCTCCCTAATGCAGAAACATATCACAGTGAAGGATAGATCCCCCCCCCCATATGTGTTCTAATGGGTTTTCCGAGCCTGAGTGTATCAAACATGTATGCGTTTTCTGTGGGTTAAGCCAATAAATGAGGTACATGCCCTTGGAAATTTTGGAAAGAAACTGAAAGCTAAACACTGATTTAGATTCCTTGTCCTTTGGCTGCATGAATCACCCTTAGCCTTTGTGGGGGCTTGACCCAAGCATGTAATTTGTCATATCTACAAATTGTGAAATGTTTATCACTGGGTACCAGAGCTAACTAATGCTCATTGACTAGCTGTTAGAACAGGCTGAACATGTTGCTTGCCGGATTTTTATCATTTTTTCCAAAAAGTGGTCATTTCCGCCAGTCTCCACGGTGCAGGGGCATATTCCTGGCACGGATGGACCACCCCCAGCTTTGTTTTTTCAGTGCTCCTGAGCCTTGGAGTACCAGACATTTGGGGAAATTTGTAAAGCAACTGAAAGGCAAATGCTAGTTGTGGTACCTGTCTTTTGGTCGCAGGCATGGCCTCTGGGTTGTCCATAACCTCCTTCATCCTGACTGGGTGGCCTGGCTGGCTGACCAGAGTGGGGTGCCCGTGCCCCAGAAAGGAACAAAATGCTCTTTTAAAATTTTCTTAAGCTAAAAAATTCCAAACAGCACATATTTTCTTGACTGGGCAAAGAGTCGAACAGCATCCTTACCCTTGCATAAATGTGTCCATCTGAGCTAACGCCAGAGATGGACACTTATTGGATTTTTTCCTAGCCTAAGAACAACTCCCAGCAGAGCATGGCTCTTTGCTGGGTTACAGGTGCAATCATACCTCTCAGGTGGATTGATCGTGAGTTTCACCATTAAAAACCCCGTAAAGAAGGAAACAGCCACTGTATCTTTTGTATCAACATTTTTCGGGGAGACAACACTCCTATAGTAGCTTACCTGAGACTCCAGGTTTGGTGATAAGGAAGAAAGAGGCTAGTGAGAATAACACAGACACATGCACCACAGCTCCAAAACACCACATGACTGGACCTCACCAAGCTCTGCTACACATCACAAATCACAGACCTCCAAAGGAAAGTCCATCTAACCAAATTTAAAGGGATTGTTTGGACCCCAATTGCACTGTACTAAAAAAAACTACTCTTCTCCATTGTAAGCCAATGCAGATCACACAAATGAGCAGAAATGGACTCAAGTCTCCGACGCCCCATGGGATCAGAGCAACAGAATTATGGATCAACTGGAGATGGTGGATATGTTTTGGAAGTCCAAAAAAGACGGAATAACAGTCATCTAATCTAGTTTTAGTACATGGGATTCAGTAATCCCGTGTAAAAATGCGCCTCATTTATCTATAATAGGCGACTTTTGACGTATTTGTCGCTAGTGTAAAGAAATTATTTCAGAACTCAACTATAATACTTTATTACAGTTGAGTTCTGCCATTACAATGCCTGTTGCTACAGCCAGCAGCAGAGGGGAATGGCAGGTCAGTTTACGGAACATAATAGAAGCAGCTGCTTCAGTGGCGTAACAAAACTTACGACGGCCCCCTGAAAGTTATGCCGAGGGCCCCCCCACATTCATATCAGTAGGGGCTGTGGGGGGGGGCACCCACTTCAGTAGGGACAAGCCTGCCCCCCCCCCCTCACCCCAAACCACAGGGCTGCAATGGCCTCTGTTACACCCCTGAGCTGCTTAAGATACAAAACAAGATGCTCCATTTGTTTCTTCTGCTTTGTTTTACTAGTTGTACAGTGACAAGCAGAAAGGAAGCAACATGCTTATTTTTTTTATCT
Source organism: Pleurodeles waltl (assembly GCF_031143425.1). Classification (NCBI taxonomy): domain Eukaryota; kingdom Metazoa; phylum Chordata; class Amphibia; order Caudata; family Salamandridae; genus Pleurodeles; species Pleurodeles waltl. Next base: position 78,069,537 of record NC_090449.1, on the reverse strand, counting down.
TTAGGTGATGATAGAGAAGTTAAAATCGTTCCGTAGGTTTCAACATATTCCAAGCTGCTGTGCATTTTAAAAAACTGACTTGTTTTTACCTGCTCTAATCTCTTTTTGCAACAAATATCTAAAAGTTTTTTAGATGTGTTTAATTTTGACTGAAATTATTTTTTTATTCTTAACGTTTGGAAAAATGTTCTCTCTCTCTCTTTGATATGAAAGGGCTACGAATCAAGGTATTCAGTGATTTGTGGAAAACGTTAAGGGGTGACCATGCATTATATGAAATAAAGTACCCCTTCCAGGCATGATAAGGATATTGCAAGTCACCTCAATGTTCTATAATCGTATATAGAGGCTCAGCATTCAGCCTTGTTCCTCTATATGGTCATGGAACTCCTCAGTGACTTGCAATATCCTTATAATATACAGCAGAAAACAATATATCCCATATATATTATGGGTTTGTACAACGTTTTTCATAGAATAAAAGGGGGAACTTTTTGGAGGAATTTAGTGAGAAAGAATGAATTTGATATAGATTTAAAAAAGGTAAACTAGTGTTAAAACCAATGCAAGGTTTTTTTGCAGCAAAAGGATGGTTGTAAGAGCAAGCTCGCCGGCCACCAATTACAGTTCCAGATGGAGGTCTCACCATATAATAAAATCTCTGTTTTGGATGAGTTTAATCTAAGCAGGTTTTGGTTCATCCTATCTGCAATGGCAGACATGCACTGCTAAAATCTCAGCTGGAGGGAGTTTGTCATAACCAATCTGTCTCATAGTGAAAAAAGAGTAATAAACGAGCATTGGGAAAGCCATCAGGTCTTGCTTTGGTGTGACAAACATGTAAACACAGGCATACACAAATGCTGCTTACACAGTGCTGCATACACAAATTGTGTCTATCACAGTAGAGCGTGCCCTGGTAACTTTGACAATTCTGAGAAAAAAAAAGCGAAAGGGATTGCTTTCTAGATTAAGGGGGTCATTCCGACCCCGGCGGGAACCGCCAAAAAACCGTACCGCGGTCAAATGACCGCGGCGGTCATTCTGACTTTCCCGCTGGGCCGGCGGGTGACCGCCAGAAGGCCGCCCGCCGGCCCAGCGGGAAAGCCCCTTCAACAATGAAGCCAGCTCCGAATGGAGCCGGCGGAGTTGAAGGGGTGCGACGGGTGCAGTGGCACCCGTCGCGATTTTCAGTGTCTGCTTTGCAGACACTGAAAATCATTATGGGGCCCTGTGAGGGGGCCCCTGCACTGCCCATGCCAGTGGCATGGGCAGTGCAGGGGCCCCCAGGGGCCCCACGACACCCGTTCCCGCCATCCTGTTCCTGGCGGTAGTTACCGCCAGGACCAGGATGGCGGGAAGGGGGTCGGAATCCCCATGGCGGTCCCCTAAGTGTCTATCAGAAATAAAGAAACAAATGTGGCAAAAATGGTGATGACTGTGTGTAATCCTTAACACACTCCAAAGGAAGCACTTACAGAAGGTGGAATGATACACCAAACAGCTAATAGTTTTCAGTAATAGGGTATACTGCTCTTGATGGAGCCAAAAACATTCTATGTATATTTTGAAAAACTGGTAAAATAGGTTTTGCAGACAGCTGTGCTCTCAAGCCAGAAATAATAAAGATTCATTTTTATTGCAAGGCCTATCTGAGATAAAGAAGTGAATGGGACGAAAGGTGTGATTATTAAGTTTTGCTTTTCAGATGCCAAATACTCTGTCACACATTGTAATGAACCACGTCCTAGGAGGCTGAATGATGCACCAAACAGCCAATGGCAGTAGGTGAGAGATGAATAATCTGCTGGGCTGATCCAAGATGTGATTGACACTGTCTCAAAGCAGTGGCTGAAGGGAACTGACCTAAACATGCTAAGGATGGAAGGTAGGTGTTCCAAAGGTCACTCAACTTACTGCGCTGTCAAGCCAGACCAAAAAAATGTATTTTACTTACATAGTGGTTTTGTACCATATGATATCTGTAACACCAACACATTTTACTAGGGTGACCAGACGCCCCGCATTTCCCCGAACAGTCCCGGTTTTTAGAGGACTGTCCCGGTGCCCCGACCCTTCTCTTAATTTTAAATACATGTCCCGGATTTTGGTACAAAGGTCAGATTATTAAATCAATATCCTGTTTTTTGGGAAAAAGGTCAGATCATCTAGGGAAGTATAAGTTAAAGAGGTATATAAAGTATGAAACAATTAAAGTATTTTATCTGTTACTGTCAGGCAACCCAGTCCCCTGTCTGCTCCTTGCAGAGAGACGGAGTGGGAAGCAGAGAAAGGTGGGTGGGGGCGGGTTGGGGGTGAAGGGTGGGAGGTCAAGCCATAGCTAATTTTATATATGTAGTCTTGCAAATGTGTGTGGTGTGTATGTATATATATAGATAGATAGATAGATAGATAGATAGATAGATAGATAGATAGATAGATAGATAGATAGATAGATAGATAGATAGATAGATAGATATGTATGTATACACACACAGCAAGCACTTTGCAAAGAAAAGAACATCAGTGCAACATGGTGCATGGCATGCAATCTTGCACCAGGAGTTCAAAGTTGTAATTTGACGATTTCCTTCTCACTTAAAAATGGTGTAGATGAGATGAACCTCTGTCACAAAGCGGCCATATTTCATCTTCATCGTCTGATCTCGTGAAGCTTTTCTGCTGCCTTTGACAAGGGTGGGGGCTTTGCTGCTGAAGAATGTAAAGCAGAAAGCATTTGCCCCTGGTGTTTGAAAGAATCAGAGATAAACATTCTAAGCAAACCTGACATCACAGAAGAACAACGCCCTTCCACGGAAAGACCCCATGAAAACAGTAAATATTCCCTAACAGTACAATTCACTGCTCACAGTGCTCCACTTTCCTTCTTTACTGCTTCCTTTCTGGGTTCTCCTTTCCCCTCCTTCTGGCCCAAAGAGACATAGGGCCAGACTTACAAGGCCCTGGAGCCTCCTTGTGCCAAATTAGCATCATTTTTTTACACTAACGTGGCTCAATGAGGCAAAAGTCGCTGCAGCATATATACAAAGTGGCGCAATGCATGCATTGTGCCACTTTGCGACCTCTTGTACCACATTATGCCTGAGCCAGGCATAATGTATGCAAGGGGGGGTGTTCGGCATTAGGAGGCCTGCAAAAATGGCGCAATGAAATCTACAAGATTTAATTGCGCTATATTTGGTGTCATTTTTAATGTCTGCTCAAAGCAGTAGTTCGAAGGATGCACCCATTGAAATCAATAGGCCTCCTTGCACTTTGCTTCACTACCGTCAACATTTTTGATGCTAGTGAAGCAAAGTGCCTCAATAGCGTCACAAATATTGATGCTATTGGCCTAACGTGAGCAATGGTGCGCCCAATTGTAAATCAGTACTGATGTGCCAGATTCTTGCAAATCTGAGCCTTAATTTGACTAAAATACAGAGGCATGTAAATCTTTAAATAACTCGTATTAAGGTTAATGTGACTTTGATACATCAATATTGCAATATATATACATGGGTTTGGTCTACCTAAGCATGGCAATGTCAGAAACTGCATTGCAGCCCACCCGGTCGGTGTTCAGTTAAGCAACCATCAACGTTCTTTTCAAAGCTGTGTTGTTAGGTGTAACAGATGATGGTGAAACTACATCAAGCCTTAGTTAATCATAAATTCAAAAGCATTTGTTCCAGCTAGAGAAAGGAGACACAATGACCCTAACTTTCCAGACATGATGAATTTGACCCCAGGCTGACTAGCCTCTGCTGCTCATTCGTGGTGTGTGGAACAATCCAGCTCATTTTGCCGGAATATGGCTTCTGCAGATGGGAACACAAGTAACCCCAGAGACGTCGACAGGAGTCAGTAGACCCGATTACAGCAACAACCTGCACTGACACAACTGGATGTTTTATTTTTTCCATGGAGATAGATATAAAAAACACACTGGGAGTTTTCCCCCAATTCATGGGTGCGTTTCTGGAGTTTTTCTTGTGGTAACTGGCGAACCTGGATAAAATGGACAGCTGCAGAAATGGCAACAGAGGAAGTGTACTAAACAGGGTGGTCACTCTGATGCCACATTTGCAGCAAGGGCTTTCCCAACAGTGGATAAACACCAGGGTCTTTGTTACATAAAGTAATTTAGGAGAGCAACAGGTGTTTGTGCCCACTTTGTGCACCCACTGGCCCTTTGGCATTATTGAGGGACTTGCAAATGCGAATGCGTCTCCTTCTGTCATACAGATAGCACTGGCGCATACGTAGCACCGGTGACATCATCAGAAGATGTTTCCTCATTTGCATGGTGGTGTGGTCCCATGCACAAGTGAGAATCTTCCTGCGTCTGTGCTGTGCTGAGGCTGCCAGGATGAACTTGGATGACCCTCGCCTTCAGTACTCCAGGCAACATCTACTTGACCTGGCCTTACAAGTAAGCTGTAAAGGTAGGGACCCGGGAAAGCTGGATCAGCTAGGGAGTTGGAGCTGTGCTAATTGTGCATGGGAGAATGGGCAGATTTGCCCGATAAATGTTGTCTCCTCTGTTGATCGGGGAATTAGCACCTCAAACGAGGAGCTACGGGAGTCAATTTCACTGTTCAATAGAATCACTTAATATTAAAATAGAAATATGCGAAGGGGCTTTTTTTAAAATATGTCATAGAAACAGCATCTGTCTGGAGGGCTATCAACCCCCAGGTCCCAAAAATTATTTTGTGTTGCGTTGGCCCCTTGCAATCGAAACATTAATTACGACCTACAAATGCATTGTGCTAGGAGATTTAAATTTTCATTTGGAGGATAAAATGGATAGTGATACTAGCACCTTGTTGGATTTTATGACCAATTTTGATTGAGATTTAGCGTTCATGTCGGCCACCCATCTGGCGGGACATACTCTGGATGGTATGTTTTTCCGTCATGACGATTGCACTTTCATGGAGAACCAAGCCCTCTATGGGACTGACCTTAGTCTTCTATCTTTTAAGGTGAAGGGGAGGGATGAACCACAGACCTCTCACCTCCAAAAATGTCAGAAATTGGGGAAAAATTGGAGAACAAGCTTTCAAGCAAGCTCTGGAAAAACACTGGGGACAAGGAGGGGGTTGGTATAGCTCGATGGTTGCGAAATATGAGCATTGGGTTAGAGCGGCGGTGGATGACATTGCTCCCATGAGAAAGGACAGATTAGCCATCATTAGGAGAAATTCGACACCATGGTACACTAAGGAACTCAAGGAGCTCCAAAGATTGTACAAACGCCAGGAGCGTAAATGGAAACTAGAGCAAGATTTGGTAGAGAGTTAAACTCAGGGCACCGCTTGGTGACTACAAACAGGCTATTAGGAAAGCAAAACAGACTTCTTTGCTCAAAGGATTAAGGTAGCAGTCAATGTACCTGGAGAACTATTGAAGGTAGTTCGTTCTCTGGCGTCTCCTACTACCTCTCATGATTTAGAGAACTCCCAAGCCTGTTGTGACAAGGTGGCAGGCTTTTTAAAAAAACAAAGTACTACAGGTCCACGCTAATTTCTCCCAGCATCCCCTGAATCTTGTAAACAATGTGCCTGAAGTAGGCATGGGGACAGTCAGTGAACCTTTACTGATTGTATTTTCCCCGCTTGCTGCGGACAGGATCAAGTCACTTCTGACAGGGATCACGTCCGGATCCCCAGATTATCCGTGTCCTCCTCCTAAGGTTCTACAGTTGGCCCCTGATCATATTTCGAAGGTTCTTGAAACTACCTTCATGGAGGTACTGGATACCAAGGTTTTTCCCTCCACTTAAAAATAAGCTATTGTCATCCCACTGAAAACAAAATGGGGGCCGACCTGGCTGATCTGAACAATTTACATCCTATCTCCCTTCTGCCTGCTCCTGTGAATATACTTGAAAAGCATCTTACTCCTGAGTTGGCCAATTGTCTTCTGGAATAAGGGTGCCTAGATCTTTCCCAGCATGGGTTCTGGAACTTTCATAGTACAGAGTCCATCCTAATTGCCATCACTGACTCCATACGTCGACAAGTGGACCAGGGAAGAGCAGCTATCTTGGTATTATTGGATCTTTCAATGGCATTTGACCGTATTTCTTCACAGTTGATGGTGCAACATTTGCTTCAGGTAGGGGTGAGAAACGCCACTCTTGGTATGTTGGATTCCTTCTTGAGTGGGAGATCGACTATTGTAAGTTATGGAGACTTAAGAGCAACCCCGTTTCAACTCCCTTGTGGTGTTCTTCAAAGATCATCACTCAGCCCTACTCTGTTTAATTTGTATGTGGAACCTTTGGTAAAACTGGTCCGCTCGTATGGGTTCCAGGTTTCCTCATATGCGAACAATACGCAGCTTATTATCTAATTCGATAAAAACTAGGAAGAGGTTGCTGATTCCATATTTGTATGAGCATGGTCAACAAGTGGATGAGCCAGAACTGGCTGAAAATCAATGGAGAAAAGACTGAGATCCTGATCTTCGGACAGACAGGCCTTTTTGGGGCACTCGCTGGTGGCCTGAATACTGTGGGGTACTGCTGTCCCCAATACCAGTAGTTAAAAACTTAGGTATTCTGTTTGATAGCTCTTTGACTTTTGCCCTACAGGTTAATCAAACCACCAAAGTCTGTCTTTGGATGATCAAAATCTTTAAAATGTTCTACCTTTTCTCCCTAATAAACTTAGAATTCCTGTTGTACTTGCTTTGGTGATGTCCAGACTGGATTATTGTAATGCATTATTACTGAACAATAATCAAGGTGTTCTACATAAGTTACAGCTCATACAGAATGCTGCAGCACGCTTGGTTCTGGGTCTTCCAAGGGTGGCATCTGCAAATGAGAGTCTCAGACAGCGACATTGGCTGACTAATAGAAAGTGCATCTGTTTCAAGGCTCTTTGTCTTGCTTACAAGGCTCTGCATTCCCAGGGACCTGAATATCTCAGATCCACATTAAGGTGGTATATTCTTAGCCACCTATTAAGATTAACTGGCCTTTACAAGGTTGGTGTTCACCGCTGTAAGAAAGTCAGATGGGAGACACCGCTTTTTATGCTGCTGCAGCTAGGCTTTGGATTCCCTTTCTCTATATCTTAGAAAGCTGGAAGCTTATATGGTGTTTCCTACACAGCTCACAACTGGGCTCTTTTCCCAATAACCTGTTTTTTTTCCTTTCCCATTGTTTGGCCCTGCTCTTCGCATTTGCTCGCGCTTCGATGCTATGGATGATGTGCTCGCCAAAAATACATAAAAAATACTAAAAATACACCATATTATGGACACAGGTGCAAAGGCAAAGAAGCTGTGAGGAGGCACACTGACAGTGCACCACAACAAGGTGGCACACTTTCAGTGCACCCCATGGTGGCAACCCTCCGAGTGTGAGGAGGTCAAGTGAGTCCTATTGACCCCACAAACATCCCCTTGCAGGCAGGTGCAGACACTCCCTGCACCCACCTTCTAGGGGCTCTCTCTCCCCTCTTAAAAGTGCAGGCCGGTTGCCACCTGCACAGTAAAACATAGAGAAGCTGCTTCAAAGTTGCTCAATATTTCACTTGAATGCGCTGCCCCCTGGGGACCACAAGTTCACGGCTGCCATGAGGGCAATGCATTCAATATCATAGGGTGCACTTTCCCTGTTTTCAGATGGGGCGCCTATTTGAAGGTGCATCGTGCGCAAACAACAAATGTGTGCCCTCTGCGTAATAGGGCCCCAGTTTTGCGTTCAAGAACACCACTCTCTACAAAAATGGAAATGAGGAGAGATTGTTGTGAAAAGGGCACACAGGACTTCAGCCAACTTTTAGAAGATGTCCCTCTCACACCATCCTCTCAGTGAGGCCTTTACCAGTGCTTAATTTGTAAATAAAAATGTACCGGTGCCCAAAGCCCTCCTCTTAAACACACGGCTGCTGCAAGTAAACCTGCGAGCACAGAATACTGAGGCAGCATAATCCTGAAGCCATCTGGGGCCTATTCAATCCATTTAAAGCCGCTTCCTGCCCCTTCAGTTCATTTTATCAGTTTTCTACTTTCTCCCTTTGTGACGCTTTTTCGTATTTCCCTTCCCCCGTCTTTCCCATATGTGTCTTTTGCTCTCAGCACATGCTTGAGGCAGAATAATAAGCGCCGGCCCTCAAAAATAAGTGCCGGTGCTTAGCACCGGAAACAACAAGCACAAATTAAGCACTGGCCTTTACTTTCCCTGGCCTTGTCAACCCAGAGCACCACCCGCTCTCTCCCTCTTTGTAGCAGGTAATGTCATTAATAATTAGCAGGTTTATGGTGCATGAAGTCTTCATACATTGGATGTTCCTCAGCCCAGTCATCACAGAAAGCAGCCCACTGTCCCCCAGCATATCTGGATTATCTCTGCGGCACACAGGGCCAGTCCAGATGGACTTCTGTTAATTCAATTTATCTTGTACCCAATGCTCTTGCTAGAATCTTTTACTCAACTTCAGCACAAGGGACAGTGTAAGAAAGGAAAATAATAACTACTAGGAAAAAGGTATGTCCACGTATCAAGCACCAAACGTGATTATATGGATAAAAAGACTGAAGAGTAGGGTCCTTGGGAGCTTAAAGTTGTGAAAGTGGGACATAAATTGGTTGATTGAAGAACCCTAGAACATCCTGGGGTATTATCCCAGATGAATCAATGCGACAACACTTAGGAACGTGGCTAATGGTTCTGTTTAATGTGTGAATACATTTCAGGTGGGAAAAAACTATAAATCTGTTAGGGTACCATGAAATGCTAAAACCTTTGCTAACGTTAGCCTTGTGTGCATTTTCAAAAATCCTTGAAACTTTGATCTTCAGACAGACCTACAATTCTTCTTGTTGATTTTGCATGACCATTTTGGGACAGGCCACAGAGTTTGAGATCTTCCAAAATGTAGAATTTTATGTGAGATCGTTGGCCAACGATGGTGTACGCAAGCACTTTTGCACTGAACTTGTGTCGTGTGTTTGTACAGTATCTCTTTTGGTTGTTATATATCTGTTGGGTAAATTTTAGAGTTTTTTTGTGGAATTAACATATTTATTTTTGTTAAAGTGGTTTTAACTAAATAAGCAATAAAACTTGACTTAAACAGAGCCAAAATAGGACTCATTGAAAAAAATAGGTAGAAATATACTCTGTAACAGTCCTTTAAATGGAAATATAGAAGCACAGGTACCCACCATTCAGAGTACCTGTTTGCTATTGAGAAGTGCTGATACTCTAAACATTCAATGTACTGCAGCAGTGCTGAGAAGTGCAGGGACTCTCTCTTTCAAATTAAAGAAGTGCAAGTACTCACTACTAGACAGTACCTGCCCATTTAAAACACTGCTCTGTAAAGTAAAGGACATTCGGAAAAGATATCCATTTATTTCAACAACTCAAGTTCTGCCCCCAAAAGTACATTTGTATTTCTTCTCTAAAGGAGTAAGCTGCAAACTTTACAGTTTTGAAAACCCAAACTAGTCTACTCCTACCCGTGAATGGGATTTCTAGGAAGTTGTCTTTGAAGTGATATCAAAAACTCAGCTATTAATCATTATATGTATTTCCATCAGATACTCAGGTGGGCAGCAGAGCCTGAAAGGCAACCTTTCAAGCCAAGATAGCATGCTCACGTTTAGAGTAAATGTTGTATGCTCCCCTCCTTTCAAGGAAAAGATAGCATGTTCACCTTTAGAGTAAAGGTCACATCTGTCTGCCTGTTAGACCTGACATGCTGAGGTAGTGGTTCCCCAAACATTTTTTTTGCTTTTTTTAGGAGGCTTTGCTGATTTTCTCTGAGCGGCCCTGAGCCCTGGGCACTTTCCCACTGTGAGTACAATGTGAGAGTGCATGCGTCCTTCCTACATTTGCTTGGAACTGGCACCTGCCAGTATGTGCACACTTGCACATTGTTGTTTTCATAGGTATACCTAGCCTGGCACAACTTGCCAGTATGCGCACACTTGAACTGAACATTAGGGTTTATATTTGTATAGGCGCACTTGCATCCTGGTGGTGTTTACAAAGCTTGTTTCCAGTCTGCCCCTGCAGGCTTGTGCATGCGCCAGGGCACATGTGCCCAGAGAGTGAAGAATTCCCTTTTGTGTTTTCGTTACCACTGAGAGCTGCTCTCGCCATAGGATAATATGGGGAAAAGTTTTTAATTAATCCTAGCTGCAATAGTGGACTGCAGTGGAGCAGCCTCATAGTGTTTACTGTCATTAGATTCCCAATCACAATTACCTTGGAAATGCCACTTCTGGAAAGTGGGCATCCCCATATTCTAAAATCCCTTGAGTGTACCTTTTTAATTCAAGCTTCATTCCACTGGCGGCTAGCGGAAGACACATCTGTGCATTCCCCAGTGACAGCTATAAAACTTGGGCAGCTGGAATGAGAGATGTCTGTCAATTGAGGGCCTGGCTGGATAGATTGGAGGGAGTGGTTTTGACACTTGGCCTCTCGGAGTCAGATCATGGCACCACTAAAGATAGGGATCTACATTCCAGGGCCCCATGGCAGACAGGACTGAAATTTAGGGGAGGCATCTGTGGTTCAAAGGGGAACCCTTTGAACCACCCCCAACATCAAAGGCACACTTGAGAATAACTAGATATACCACACTTCAGCAATTTAGAGACACTTAAAGGAATGCAGGACAGAGACCCCAAACTGCACAGGGCATGCTGCCAGAGGAATCTGCTGTGCACAGGAGTATTTACTGTCCGAGGAAGGGATTGTGCATGCTTCCTGCATCGTGCCTGGCCTGGGCACACTGCTTGCTGCAGTGTGACACTCTGAATTGTGCCTTCCAAGGGCTTGCTAGCTAGCACCCTTTTCTGTGTGGAGGTCTCAAGAACATCAAAGACCTTCTGAAAGAGACCTTCACTGTCTACCGTGTCATCTGGAGAGCAGTGCCCTCCTACACACATATGTTGCCTGCTGGATTCCACCTGGAAGCAGCAGTGTGAGCGCGGAACTAAGTATTGTGCCTGGAGACTGGATTTGACTGGTGCAGAGCCTACAAAGTACTGCCCACATTCAAGAAGTGTGGCCCTTCATTGTGGGGACCATGTCACGCATAAGCGTTTGGTTTATAGTGAGCATATTACTGGTTGCGGGACCCCATTTGGCCCACTGTCGTCGAGTGTATTGCATTTCTCTTGTGCGACACCTGACTGCATGCTCATTGTGTGCAATGTCCGTGTCACTGGATGCGACCCTCGGAGGTGGGGGAGTACCCACAGCAGTGCTACATTCTACCTTGTGTGGTACCGCTCAACTGGCGTGTGTGTTTGACCAGATTTGTCTGCTAAGGCTCAAGTCATTGCGCACCAGACAGTGTGCCTCATTCCAGGAAGGTACAGAACAGGAACTGATTGTGTATTCAGAAGTGCCTGATGCAACTCAAGTCATCACACACCAAGCGTGGTGTTTCATTCCCAGGAGGCGCTGCAGTTTTAACTTTTCATGTGCAAGTGGGATTGTCTGGTGCAACTCAAGTCATTGCGCACCAGATGTTGTGCTTCAGTCCAGGGAGGCACTGCATTGGTAACTTCTTGTGTACAAGCAGAATTGTCTGGTGTGTCTCAAGTCATCACACAACAGATGTTGTGCCTCCTTCCAGGGAAGCGCTGCATTGGTAACTTGTGCGCAAGCTGGTTTGTCTGGTATGACTCAGGATATTGCACACCAGTGCTTGTGCCCACACCACGAGGGCACAGAATTTGGTAAACTCTTTGTGTACAATCAGGACACCTGGGACGGACCCGGTCATCGCACCCGGGACGTGGTGCCTTCTGTTCTAGGAGTTGCAGGATTGGTAACTATCTGTGAAGTGGAGTGTCTGGCTTGGCCGGGTGCCACTGTGAACAGTGTGTCCCAAGGCAACCCTGCCCCTGGGGTTTGCAGTCCGAGGCCCACGCTGGAAGGCTGGTGTTGAGACCTCTGAGTGAACTTTGCAAGTGGGGACCAAACCTCCATTTGCAGACTATTTCCTGATAAGCCATTCTTTCTTCCACCTTACCTTTGCCCCAGGATCATGACTAAGTATAACCAATGGCCATGAGCGGCCTAGTATTAGGGGAAAGGTTGCTTCATTTCTAACTCTGAGGGGTGGGAATTGGTTGGAGGGTGCAAGAAGGTTTGGGTCAAAGAGGGGTCTTCGAACTCATTTACACCTCACCCGCTGACTGTTAGAGCACCGCAGTAGGGTGCTGAAATTGAGTGCGTGCAAGTGAGTATGTGCTAGTGTGACTGATATCCGTGGCAGCGCATAGCGGTGTGGAGTGAGTGGGAGTAAGTGGCTGGGCTTGATTACACCACATGGCAGCATTGCCGTTCATGTTGCTTACAATTGTGGTTGACATTGACATTTACTGTGCGGTCTAGGCCACGGAGCTATTTCAAAAGTGCTATAGTTCTTTGTATATTGCTACTACTGTCGGGAACCCGGATGCATCCTACAACTTTTATCCATTGAATTGAGGTGATGGCAGAGGTGGGTTGTGTGCTGCCCACGCAGGAGTACTGCATGTGGGTACAGGAGGGAAAATATTATTTTTCCATAGTGTACATACTACTGATGTGGTATTAACAGCTAGGCCTCGACAACTAGTGATATTTCAAAATTTATGCCCAGATGTACATGATGTTCCTGTTGTGTTAATCCTCGTGTGTGTCGAATACAAACTTTATTTACATACACCTCATGTGAAGTCTTGTTTGTGACGCTCAGTGTACTTATTGTGTGGACGTGCTGTGCCAATTCTTTACACATTGCCTCTGTGATAATCCTGATTGCTCTGTGATAAGCTACCAATGGTGACCGCAGGTTTTACAGTGAGTGTAATCACCCACTCCTGATGGGAGTGGTAGGTTCTGCCTGGCTAGGGCCTTGCCTCAGCCAACCAGAAGAGGGTGCCTTCCACACCCTCCTTTGCTCACCTTCAGAGTAAAGTTTGCATGCTCCCTCCTTTCAAGCTAAAGGTAGTGTGGTCACCTTTAGAGTAAAGGTTGCATGCTCCTCTCCATTCAGGCAGAGATAGCCTGCTCACCTTTAGAACATAGGTCGCATGCTCCCTCTTTTCAAGCTAAAAGTGGCATGGTCACCTTTAGAGGAAAGGTTGCATGCTCCCCTCCTTTCAAGCTAAAGGTAGAGTGGTCACCTTTAGAGTAAAGGTTGCGTGCTCTCCTCCTTTCATGCAAAAGTAGTGTGCTCACCTTTAGAGTAAAGATCGCACGCTCCCTCCTTTCAAGCTAAAGGTAGCTTGTTCACCTTTAGAGTAAAGGTTGCGTGCTCCCCTCCTTACAAGCAGAGGTAGCGTGCTCACCTTTAGAGTAAAGGTCGCATGCTCCCTCCTTTCGAGCCTAATGTTGCGTTGTCATCTTTGGAGTAAAGGTTGCGTGCGTCCGTTCTAGAAAAAGGTAGCGTGCTCACCTTCAGAGTAAAGGTTGCATGCTCCCTTCCGTTTTAGCAAAAGGTAGCGTGCTCACCTTCAGAGTAAAGGTTGCATGCTCCCCTCCTTTCAAGCTAAAGGTCGCGTGCTCCCCTCCATTCAAGCAGAGGTAGCATGCTCACCTTCAGAGTAAAGGTTGCATGCTCCCCTCCTTACAAGCTAAAGGTTGCGGGCTCCCCTCCCTTCAAGCAGAGGTAGCGTGCTCACCTTCAGAGTAAAGGTCGCGTGCTCCCCTCCCTTCAAGCAGAGGTAGCGTGCTCACCTTCAGAGTAAAGGTCGCGTGCTCCCCTCCAATTAAAGCAGAGGTAGCATGCTCACCTTCAGAGTAAAGGTCGCGTGCTCCCCTCCAATTAAAGCAGAGGTAGCATGCTCACCTTCAGAGTAAAGGTCACGTGCTCCCCTCCCTTCAAGCAGAGGTCGCGTGCTCACCTTCAGAGTAAAGGTCGCGTGCTCCCCTCCATTCAAGCAGAGGTCGCGTTGCAGCCCTTTCACGCACGAGTAGCCCGTTTGTCTTTCAAGCTCAGTTGCGAGCTCGGTGCTTAGTACCTCGAGTCTACGGGTGTGACGTACAGTGAGTGCTACGGAAATAAATTAGGCCATTATGAGAGTCACAGGCGGTAATTCGGTCCAGATGCAGTTTGGTTTTTCCATTGACAGGTGCACTCTCTGGACAGACGGTAATGACGCTCTAATGGGCGGAGTGCTTTAATGTAATTAGCCTGTTTTCTGTGCCTCAAGAAAAGAGTAGACGGAATCCTTTTAATTTGCGTAAACGAGGCAGAAAATGTCCGAGTCAACGGCCCAGAGCTTTCCTGTCGGACGAACCTAACTCAAAAGGCTGTCTTTGTATGACAGTGTTTTCGAACATCACGCAACACGAAATGAACATTCCTTGCGGCTGCAACGGATGTCATGTGTGCTTTGCAGGAGCGGGTGAAATTCCAATTTTGCCTGCAAAGTCTTTGAACTTAAAAAAGATTGTAAAAAAAAATCTTAAATGCCAAAATTTAGTGTAACTAAGTACGCTATTGCTATTGCCGAGATTAATTCTAAATCGGGAATAATTCTGATTACTTTCAGATGCAGAAATGTCAACTTCTTTAAATCTCTTGATTGTGAAGGCAAAGCATAAGGCTTCCACAGGCCTATCTTTTTATGTGTGGAGGTCTCCGTCCCGAATGCGAAGTCTGCACTCTTCAACTTAATATTAAAATTTAGTTTTGTGAAAACTGAAAAAGTGTAAACTTACACTTACCTTTGTGAATAAGGCCCTGACTACATAAACCATGCCTTATCGTGAAAATTAATCAACACACACTGCTGTGACCGCAGGGATTCCTACAGTGTTTTTCCCCCTCCAGTTTGGTAATGCCTCCAGCACCTTGGGGGGTGGGGGTGGGGGGGGGGGGGATTGCCCTTAGTTGCGCCATAGGAAGGACCCCTCTTCTCTCCAATCACGATGGCAGAAGGGTGGAGCTGGGTGAATGTATGACTGGACTGCGTCATCAGGAGGCGCAGGGGGGTGGGGGGGGGGGGGATTTAAGCCGGCCCACCCCCTTGACCTGGTCTCTTTGCCCCACTCCAGTGTACCCAGGTCATCTCGAAGTTCACCGATCATCACCAAGGATTCTATGTCAGGACCGGAGGCTTCGGATTATGCTTCTCTTAACTTTACTGACAAACACAGCAGCCAATAAACAAACACTTTTCCAAAAACTACATTTCCCATGAGCCTTAGCCCACCAATCATAGCACGATAATGTCCGTAAATAGCTCAAACACCGCAGTCCTTCCTCTTTCTTTGCTGCTCCAGCAGCCAGTTAAGTCACGCACGCGGCGCTCTGTACTTGTTTAAGCTTTTTAGGGTCTAAGTTTGATTGCTAATGTTTTCGAAGTGCGTTTAATAATTGTCATTGTATTGTTTTAAGGAGCTCTTGCTCCCTGTACCATTGCAGTCGATTTGTGGAGTGGGAGCAGGCCTTAAGCAACGAGCGTTCGCTCGTGTTGGAGGACACAGTCCTCTTTTGATGCCCATGCGCGCGCGCGCGCGCGCGCTCCATTTCCCGATCGGAAGTGTTTCCGACCGGCTTGGAGCGACGCGGGCTGCACGCTGAGCACCTCGTGCAATTTTGTGGCCTCAGAGCGCCCGTAGGGGCTGTAATAATACTGTCTGAGCCTGGCTCAGGAGGCTTTTTGTTATAAGTTTTTTAAACCTTTGAATATTAGGACAGGTGGCTCCCTCCACTATATATAGACAAAAATACAGTCTCTAACTGTTACACCTGTCCAGGGCGCCTCCCCCTGTTAACTCCTCCTAGCAGATTAACAAAAAATGTATAATCTAAAGATGGCGTACTACGCCGAGGAAGAAGAGCAGTATGAGCAACTGCAAGAGAATCCTTCCGAACATCATTTGGAGGAAAGACTGGTGGAAGCACTTGGTTCCCATGTGCAAGATTCCGTGAATTGGGCGTTAATTCAGGCTCTCAAGCCATTTACCCAACCTCTATCTAATTTTGCTAGAAGGGAATTTCTAGGCGAAGGTAATCAAACTCGCAGGCAGACCGGGGAGTCTGGTGAGGTGCTGGATCTTAACGTACAGCGCTCAAGTGTCACTTCCTCTGCGGAAATATTGTCTCAAATGGCAACTTCAGTGTTGCGCGAGCATGCATATGGAGGACTTTTGCCTCCTCAAAGCTCACCTTCCTTCCCGGTGCAAGCATCATCACAATCTAGCTATCACGACCCGTCATCCTCAAAGTCGGACTCAGATGAATCGCAGGTGGATCCCCAACCGCGCAAAAAACGGCGCAAGACGAAGCATGGCGCTTCTAAAGAGGACGTTAGTCAAGGCAAGAACCTTTTATTCTCCCCGGAGGATATCATCCATCCTCGCTCTACCGAGTGGGTTCCTCATCAAGAGGTTGCAAACTATGTGCAAGACAGGCTGCGCAAAAGCTTCGAGAAGGAGGTGCGCAACACTCTTAGATCTGAGTGTCCCCGCCCCTCCCTACTGGGCAGGGTGGCAGACACTCCAGAGCTGGATCCCAACATGGCATCATTCCTCCGCAAATTTGCTAAGGATCCAAAGAAGGGCCTAGACCGGGCCTGGAAAGGCTGCCAGGACAAATTAATAGATTTATCCGGCCCGCTTACAAAAATTCTGGATTTAGCGGTTGAATCCAAAGAATCCGAATCTCCTCTGGATACGGAAGCTATTCTTCAATGGGCCCAGAGGGCCATTTGCCTTTTAGGCAACGCAAATTGCGCCATGTCAGCGGAGCGCAGGCGGTCCTTCCTGATTCGCTTGGACCCAAAGCTGGCCGAATTGGCCATTAACGAAGCCGGACCGGCAGCTAATGGAATGCTCTTCGGAGAGAAGTTCATCTCCAATTTAAGCAAATATGTGGCTACTTTCACAGCTCTTGATAAGGCTCAGTCCAATATAAAAAAGGTATTCAACAATACTCTTTTTCTTCGGGCCGGACGCTTCAGGGGTCGGGCGCCGGGCCGAAGATTCCAGAACCCCAGATATGCCTCCCAGGGTAATAGAGGAAATTATTCAAACCAAGGCAACTTCTATCCCAATCGATACAGAGGTCGAGGTAGAAATTCAAGAGGGTATCGGGGAACCAACTCCATTCAAGACAGCACTAACTCAGGTGAGAATCATTCTTCCCTCAGAAGTAATATTGGGGGGCAGAATTGGTCTGTTTCTTCCGATTTGGGAGTCCATTACGCAGGATCCTTGGGTTCTGCAGACGGTTCAGGGTTTCCATCTAGAGTTTTACGCAACCCCAAAACAAGCGAACCCTCCCACGCCCCTCCTTTTTTCCCTCTCAGATCGCAATTTCATAAAAGAAGAGATTCTCTCTCTCATTCAGAAAGGGGCGGTGGTGGAATCCTCCCCTCATCCTCGAGGTTTCATCAGCACTATCTTTTTGGTGCAAAAGAAAGGCGGCGGAGCCAGACTAGTCCTGAATTTAAAATATTTCAATTCCTGGATGGTGTATCGCCATTTCAAGATGGAGGGTATTCACCTGCTCAGGGATCTTTTGAGGGACAGGGACTGGATGGTTCGATTAGACCTCAAAGACGCCTACCTATCAGTTCCAATATTCGCCCCACACAGACGTTTCCTCCAATTCCAATGGGGTTCACAATGGTTCGAATTCAAGGTACTTCCGTTCGGCCTATCATCAGCACCCTGGTGTTTCACCAAACTCCTCCGACCTGTAGTGCAATACTTGAGAGAGAGAGGAGTACGTCTAA
Organism: Pleurodeles waltl; assembly: GCF_031143425.1. Classification (NCBI taxonomy): domain Eukaryota; kingdom Metazoa; phylum Chordata; class Amphibia; order Caudata; family Salamandridae; genus Pleurodeles; species Pleurodeles waltl. The sequence goes on along the minus strand of NC_090449.1, from coordinate 78,051,813 downwards.
TTATTTATCTAGACGATATTCTCATCATGGCCCAGGAGAAAGATCTGGTGCTGATTCATCTAAATTGGACAATAAAATTGCTCCAAGACCTCGGGTTTGTCCTGAATTCAGAGAAATCCAGCCTGATCCCTTCACAGAATATGGAGTTTCTGGGTTTTCAGATAGATTCCTTAACGTCATTACTGATTCTTCCAGTCAGCAAACGGAACCTGATCAAGAAGGAGTTGAGGAGAGCGCTTGCCTCTCCGACTATATCCTTGAGGACTTTAGCCCGCCTGGTCGGTCTTTTAGCATCATCCATTCAGGCGATCTTTCCGGGGCCTTTACACTACAGGGCACTTCAGAGGTTGAAGATTCGTCACCTTCAGAAGGGTCTTCAGTATTCAGAGTTGGTTCCCCTCTCAGAGGAAGCCAAGATAGAAATATCGTGGTGGCTGGATCACATGGATGCATGGAATGGCAGAGCGATTTTTCCCTCCTCCCCAGACGTAGTGATAGAGTCGGATGCCAGTCGTTGGGGCTGGGGAGCCCGGTGCGGCCGGGTGGAGACAGGAGGCCGTTGGTCCCCGGGGGAGTTATCCTATCACATCAACTGTCTGGAACTCCTGGCAGGATCTTTCGCCATAAAATCCTTGGCCCCTCGCCAGGCTCATTGCTGCATCCTTCTGCGGATGGACAATGTCTCCGCAGTAAGGTACATCAATCGCCTAGGGGGAACCAGGTCTCGGCTCCTAGCGGAGATAGCGAAGGAATTCTGGCATTTCTGCCTCAATCAGAAGATTTCCGTGATAGCGGAATACATTCCGGGCAGCATCAATACAGCTGCGGATTGGAATTCTCGCTTCCTCCGGGATGGCAGCGATTGGATGCTCAATCGGAGCATTTTTCAAGCGCTGCAATCTCGTTGGGGGACATGTCAGATGGATCTTTTTGCTTCACGTCTGAACAGTCAAGTTCCCTGTTTCTTCAGTTGGAGGCCGGACCCTCAAGCGAAGGGGACGGACGCATTCATGCAGGTATGGCCAAGAGTCCTTCTCTATGCCTTTCCTCCCTTTGTGATGATCCCGCGCGTCCTGGCACAAGTGCGTCGCCAACGTTCGAAGATCATTCTTGTGACTCCCTGGTGGAGTGCTCAACCATGGTTCCCTGCCACAATGAATCAGTCATGCGACCTTCCAGTGAGAATTCCGTGGTCGGAAGATCTTCTATCAGACCCATCGAACAGCTTTCACCCTTTGGTGATACAGGGTCTGTTAACCCTGATGGCCTGGAGACTTTCAGGCGACGATGGCAAGTGCCGGGAATTTCGGAATCAGCATTGTTTTTCCTATCCCAATCTTGGGCCCCCTCCACGCACAAAAGATACGAACAAGCCTGGAGGAAATGGCTACGTTGGTGCGATTCAAGGAGTGTGGATCCCCTGGGGTCAGAGATTCACGTCATAGCCAATTTTTTGTCGGAATTGGCTTCCCAGGGTCTGGCTTATAGGACAATTAACAATTGTCGTTCAGCCCTTTCAGCCGGTCATCCACACATCCAAGGGAAACCGGTAGGTGAACACCCTTTGATTTGTAAGTTACTTAGAGGTATCCGTATGGTAAAACCACCACAACCAAAATATTCCGCGTTGTGGGATGTTAACGTTATTTTACGTTTCCTCGGGATCTGGCCAGACAATGAGGAGTTATCCCGCAAACAACTGTCTGCAGAATTGACTATGCTTTTATGCTTATTATCTTGCAGAAGGGTGTCGGATGTTAAAGCTCTGGATCTAACAGGTAGAGTATTCACTCCTACTGGGGTATCCTTTTCTATTTCCAGACGTACAAAAACCTCATCCAAATGCATTTCTTACCCTTCGTTTCCACACAACAAAAAGTTATGTGTTGTTCATTGTTTGAAGTGTTACGAAGAAGTCACACGAGATTTCAGACAGGATGTTTCAGGGCAATTGTTGATTTCATTACAAAAACCGTTTAAGCCTGTATCTACAGCAACGTTGGCCCGATGGGTCAAGTGGCTTTTAGCCGAAGCAGGCATTGACATAAATGTGTTCGGTGCTCATTCAGTTAGAGGGGCCATGGCCTCCAAAGCCTATGGGACAGGAGCCAGATTGGAAGACATCATGGCTGCAGCTGACTGGTCCAATGATTCTACATTTAAGGTCTTCTATCATAAGCCTATTGTGGATGTGGTATCGGAGGTGGTAAACAGACTTTGAACTAGCATAATCCGAAGCCTCCGGTCCTGACATAGAATTAAAAATTTTCTAGCTATCGCGTCAAGAATTTTAGATTCTATTAAGGACACGGAGGCGAGGATTATCCCACCCAGTTTGTTAGCCATATTATCAAGATGGTTAAGGTTTGATGGTCATTTAAGTCAATAATATGAGTATGATCAATTGTCATGATGTTTAAATAATGAGAATGATGCCCACCCATGATACTTTGATATTAGTGGTTATGTTTTTTCGTTATTTCAGGAAATCCTAATACGACTTCATGAAGGATATCAAGGAAGCAGGTGTTTTGAGTTCATCTTCCAGTTCGGGAGATCTTCATTAAAGAGTTGGAAGGAGTTCAGGATCAAGTTGGCAAGTTCGCATGTTTGAACTGTTTCGCAAAGAAAGAGGAAGGACTGCGGTGTTTGAGCTATTTACGGACATTATCGTGCTATGATTGGTGGGCTAAGGCTCATGGGAAATGTAGTTTTTGGAAAAGTGTTTGTTTATTGGCTGCTGTGTTTGTCAGTAAAGTTAAGAGAAGCATAATCCTCGCCTCCGTGTCCTTAATAGAATCTAAAATTCTTGACGCGATAGCTAGAAAATTTTTAATCCCCTTGCAGCACGTATATGTAGAGCATAGGTGCCGGGAGGGGGGGGTGCCTTGCGTAGCCTGTGTGTTTTTGCATGCTGTGGCGCATTGCAATGCATGCCCTGTTTCTTTTGCACATGGCTGGGGATTGGTGAGTACCCCCAGCCAGCTAGGTCTCGGCCAATGCCTTGCTGAACACAGTGTGGTTTTTGGGGGGTGATACGGCTGGGGTTGGCGAGTACCCCCAGTGTGCCGCTTCTTGGGTCTTACGGTGCATGTGGTGGGATCTGGTTGCAGTGTGCGAGGGATGTCCAAGGTTGCTGACAATGCCTTCCACTGCTTGTGCTTAGATGCCCGGATTGTGGTGCATGTTGGGGCCTGCTGGCATAATGCGCACTGCAGGCTTAGTACCAAGGAGCTATTGAGGATCTTGTTTGTAACAATGTTTGCCTCTACGACTAATGTAACCACCTGCTGCTGTCTTTGTATTATCTTGAAACCTTCGCTTAAGTGAATGTCTGATTTTGAATTTCTGCTGTTACCTTGGGGATTCTGGTATAATTTATGGAGTCCTATGTGACAATTGAGGTGATAAATGTGAGGATGTGAATAAAGGGTTACATGTAGGTGAACTATATAAACCTGTTACGATTCTTTTTCGGTGGGAGTTGCACATTGTGCGCACGCTATGTTTCTTCACAAGCGCTGGTTGATTCTGAAAATGGGTGTGGCATTTTCTTGTGACTTACCTTTACAATGGTTTTCCTGCAACACTAAAACTAGAAAGATGATGCCAATCTTTTTTCTTGACACCATTTCATAGTAATGCAAAAGTTTTGATTGTAATTTGAGAACCCACCTAGAGAGAAAATTACGAGTAGTGATAATAATAATTCTAAAATTACGATGTTTCCATGAGAAACATTTGGCAAATAAGTGAGCAATAACAAACTGGAAGCTGTAAATATTTAAAAAATGGAAGGGCTGTAGGTATTGGTGGCGTTCAGCAGCAGACCAGCAGCTATGAGTGACCCAAGGAGAAGGGTAAATCTGTCCACTACATTATGGGTGCCAACAAAGAGTCAGGCCCTCATTACGAGTGTGGCGCTCTCAAGAATGCCACATACAGGGCGGTCCGACCACCCTATTACGACCTTGGAAGATGTGCCACGGTCCAATCGCCGTCACCGCCAGGTTATTGCCCGGCGACAGCTTGGGGGTCTCGGCAGTCGCAATCTGCCAGGGCAGGGCTGAGTCCCCTTTCCGCCAGCCTTTGCATGGCAGTCTCACTGCCATGCAAAGGCTGGCGGAAAGGGCGTTTTGGGGACCCCATGGGAACCCCTGCACTGCCCATGCACTTGGCATGGGCAGTGCAGGGGCCCCCATAGTCAGCCCGTCACACATTTCTCTGCACGAATGACGGGCAGTGAAATGCGCGATGGGTGCTCTCACACCTGACACACCACATCATTGCCGCCGGCTCGATTAGGAGCCGACAACAATGTTGTGGTGAGTTTTCTGCTGGGCCAGTGGGCGGAAAGGCTGTTTTCGCCCGCTGGCCCAGCGGAAAACTTCTAATAGGGCGGTCAAAATACCTCCATTACTGGAAGTCTTTTGCCTGCAGCGGCTTCAGCGGTCCTGTGAAAGGACTGCCAAAGTTGCACTGAGGCCCTCAATCATCAATTAATGCCCTTACGTGGTTGGATGAGTTATGTCTTTTTTCATATTTTATGTTGCATTTTTAGCTATAGCTGATATAGACCTGGCAGAAGGGCTACAAAGCTACCAAAAAACTAGCCACTGAGCTTTCCAAAGACCATAAATGTTCCCAACCAGCAGGGTAGAAACAGAAAATGTCAAACATATCTTCTAAACAACTATTTGAGAGAAATGATCAAGTGAGATGTCGACATCATAATGTGACATAACTTGCCATAAGGTGCACCAAACCACTACAAACAACAATACTCAAGGTCAGCCTGGCATCAAAACTCAAAAATGGTGTTAACAGTATTACACAAGCTATCCACGGACAAACAGAAGATGGGCAGTCTCCGTGCCTTGCACAAGTCAATTAAATCAATTTATTTTCCAAGTTTGCTTTCTTATGGTGGCTGCATTTAGTTCTTGGCTGACTTGTGGGGTTTGGTGATATATAAAAGAAAAACTTATAGTATTATAAAGTTGTGGTGTGCGGTGATCTGCTTTGTCACAAAAACTTTTTGTGCAACACCACAAAATATTTCAATTTCACCCATCTCGGTATAGATTCTGATGAAAATATTATCTATGATACACATAGCTTGGGCCTTCAAGGACTTTTCACAAAAAAAGTAAAAGCAGAAAATACATATACATGTAAATTTCAACTGAATCATCTTCAAATCTTATATAGTATCAAGGCATAGAGGAATTAATTGTTTTCATTAACAAAAACTGAATACATATATACATACATGGATAAGCAATAGTTTAGTCACCAAAAGAATGAACATATTATAAAACTGAATAGTCTTTATAAAATATATGCGGTTAGAAATTATATGGAATGGGTACACGCAAAAAGTTATAAAGAAGAAGGGGTGCTTTCTTTAATAACACAATCCCATAAAAGAATACCAACCTTTTAATAGGGCGCTCCAGTTGCTTCATGGGAAAACATAACTCGTTCATACTTGGGCAGCAAGTTTGGTCCTGCAATCCACCTGTTATGAGATATTGAGCTTCCCCTTTCTCAGAATTAGCTTAGCGGTCACCACCCCAGCCCGAGAACATCATTTCTTATTTTCGAGAGTCAAAAAGCATGTGCGATAACGCACGATATGAAATTTGCATCAATTTTCTGAAGCTATGAGGACTGCACACAAGTGACCGAGTGTGGGTAGCTTTGAGCAGTGTTCACTTGATTGGAAAGGCCCATGCCCATTCGGATGGCCAATCAAAACACAAGACGTCAGCACAGGAAGACCAAGCTAGGTAGGTTTCTCGATGATTTCAATCAAGAACCGATCTGATTGGCTGTTGAGGCTTGGACTGCACCGGTTATCACTTTAAGCCAGAGAAGTAAAAAAGCACCTGTCCTTCAGAGAAAGATAAGAGGGGGGGTCCCCCGAGAGTTATCAACTCCTAATGACCCTCCTCCATTTTTCAGCATTTTGAGCCAGCCGCTGATCCTTGAAATACCTTATCCAGAGCCTGCAGTGGTTAATTATGCTAAATGGTATTGCTGTATCTCCTAGAAAGTCAATAGGGGCATTTCTCATGGCACAGATGTTTGCTTGATGCCCCATTAGCTCCGAAATTGAATACCTTCAGAAGATGCTGTTGGTGTTCTAGGGCTGAGGTTGAGGTAAGGCGCGCACGAGCGCGTGCATGCAGACGTTGCATGTTATTTTTACTTAGGCAGACTTACTGTTTGCAGTAATTAAACATGGAGTATGGCTCACTTCCACTCCTAGTAATTTTACGATGTGGTTCAAATCACACAGTGGGTGCACTGATTTAGAAGGTGTAAGAGAAGGGAGCTTAGAAGAAAGCGTAAATTAATTTGTAATGTGAGTTATACAGGCCACCCTAATAATTTGATTGACATCCTACTGACTTTCTAAAATCAACTTTAAGATGTGTCTCTTTGCAAATCTAACCAAGCAAGACCAACTTTTAAAGCACTTCATTGGCTCCCAGATGGTATTGTAATTCAATTACAATCACTATGCACTGTCCACTGGGCCTCCTGGAATAAAAGCCCTTCATATGTATAAAAGCTGACACCATGCTAAATCCTCACTAGAAAAATCCACTCCAGGTAACATGGCCACAAACCATCCATGCCTGTCCCATCAGCTTGGAGTACTGGGTTCAAATATTTGAGATACTCTCGATTCCCAGTTCACTCAGAACCAAACTCAACTACCTCCTATTCAGGAACTTGTTAAAAACAAACTTTTAAAGAAAGTTTTTGCCAATAGCTTGCCCTAAGGATCACAACTGAAGAAGGCCAGAAAGGAGAACCAACTCACACGACTAGATGTCATGACTTGGTTTATGTACTACTTTAGTGTATATATTTTTCCTTTTTTCTATAACTGCTAGCAGTCAAAAGATATCCTAAACTCAGAATCAGCGCTTTAAAAAACAGCTAAATTAATCATAGAGTCAGGCAAAGGCACAGTGACATCTTCCAGGACAGAGGTCCAGGGACAGCTGGATTTGGATGAATTTGGGACAGGGTCATAGAAGAGAGAAGCTTAAATTAAGGCAAAAGCATGACGCCTTCCATCGTGGGATCTGTGGCGAAGCTAAATTTAAGTTAAGGAAAGAGCACAATGTCTGGACTAGTGTCAGGGACGTAGCTTCGGAGAAGGGGGGTGATACACCCCCTTAAAAAATGAATTTCCTGATAAATAGTTGGGTACAGATGCTTTCATTCGGGTATGGTGAGATGTTTGCTGGATTTCACCAGGAATTTTTACATACATTCAGAAATAAAATGCATACACACTCTCTCCTTCTCACTTTTTAAAGTTGTCAAAAATATTGGTAATTTTACAAAATATTGTGTTTTCCCTCACTTAGTACCCCTACCACTCCACATTCCTCTCATTTTTCACTGCCCCTTAGGCCCCTCCCGTGCACCCTGCTTGTCTTATAATGCATTTAAACATTATATGTCAGCCTGATTGTCAGAAAATCTGAAGTTCACACCCCTGCAATCTTACTGACCAAGCTATGCCCCTGACTAGTGTCCACAGCTGGAATGGGCCTAGCTCAATGGAAGGTTCTCTGTTTGAGGTATGAGGAAAAATTGATTTTAATGCTAAAGCAAAGACTGCTGTCCTTACAGCCCCTTCTGGCTCTTTTCAACCTTGGTTTGAGGATTTGTGCACTCTAGTGGAACTGCTTAAAATGTGCACTTGAACTCATTCTTTATCCTACTCATCTTTTGTCCCGTTACTATGTTCACTAATTCCCTCACATTCTCCTCTACTCACTCAGTGACTCACTTTCTCATGCACTTTCTAATTTATTTATTTACTCAATGACATCCTCCCCTGTTCATTGACTCGCCATCATCTAATAGGCTCACTGCCATTTACTCCATGAATCCCTCATCTACTTACTCCGTGACTAGCTTGCTACTCATTTACTCACTCATTCTTTGATGCAGTTCCGCTTTTCCAGGTTTCTATTCTTAGCTTTGCTCTAACAGGCCCCTGATTAACGTGAAGCTTGGCTCTGTAGTAACTGAAAATATTAAATAAATCTATGATTTTTAAAGCGCAGGAAATCACCCGTGAGGGTCTTAAAGCGCTGAATTGTACACAGTGGTAGATTAAGTGATTTGCCCAGAATCACAGGACGTTGAGCCGGCGCTGAGACTCAAACCTGGTTCCCCTAGCTCTAAAGCCGGCAGTTCAGGTCTTTGCGTCACATCATCTCCATTACCCTCTAGAATCTGCTAGTTCCATACAGAATCAACATTGAGTCAGTGACTGTAGTCCATTTCCAAATAGAGACCAGGTAGTGCTTCCACTAAATTACCTGGTCGTTGCTTCCCAAGTAGGGTCGGGGACATGACGTACCTACCTATCCTTCACAGTTGGCCACAACTAGATTTACATTAATGTTCTCAGCAGAGAGGGGAAGCGAAAATGGCCACCCACTGCGTACAACTCTCTGGCTCATTCTCTAGACATGGGCATTCCATAGAGGGATTAAGGTAGTGGAGCGGAGGTAGTGTAGGGGCCCTGCACTTCCACTGCGCTTGATAGACAATGATGGAGGCACACATTTCTCTATAGTTAAGAAATTCACATAAATATTTACAAAACTTGAGTCTTAGGAAGGCATATGGGAATGTTTTAACAATCCACTAGAGGATTACTGTCTGACATCATACAGCAAGATGGCCTCCGACCAATGAGAGTGCAGGCCCGCCAGTCAAGGGTTTCATAAATGGCCGCCACATACGTCATTACGTACACTCTTTCCCGCCCTGGCTGCTGGGTGATCAATAGCTGCTGCAATGATTAGCCAGTGACAAGGGAGACGCTACACGGTCCTCAAGCGACTTGCGTCCATGAATATCATGTCCTCAGGTTTACAGAATGTAACTGTTTTTTTTTTTTTTGTTTTATAAACAGAGATGTTCTTTCCGAGAGCCCTGTCCGAGAGCCCTGCCGCGAAAAAGGACATATTTCTAATTTGCTCGTTTGAAGGAAGCAATGATTTTTGTTTTACTTCAATGCGTGCATGCGCATTTTTTTAATACCCGGGGGTCACCAAGGGGTGAGCGGCAGAGAAAATAATGATTTTTGTCTAAACAGCCTTCTAAGTTCCCATCAGCCCAATCACATAATTCAATTCCTGATGGCGGAAAAGAGCGCTGATTGTGTTAAATTAATCCTGGCGATGATGCGGGGAGCTTTTTCCCTAACAAAGCAAAATTCTCCTTTGATGCTGGAATTTTCATTAGTCTCAGAAAATAGTATTTTAATGACGACAGGAGGGGCGTTGGGGTGGACGGCCGGGGTGATGGGACTAAGACAACATCATGTTCTATTCCTTTATCGGCAGTGCTTTAAATGGGCCGGTACTGAGTACCGGCACTTTTTTATTTTGCGAGGGAGAGTACCGGCACATCTCAAGAAAAACGTAATACTTTTAATTGGAGAGTATCGGCACTTCTCGGGAACAAGAAGGGACTCTGGCACAGAGTACCTGCACTTCTATTTTTCCATTTCAAGCACTGTTTATCGGCCTCCTAAATATTACACACCAGTTAAAAAGGTGGCCAACGAAGTGTGTATGTACAATTTTACTCCACGATAGGCCCTAATGTTGTGAAGGCCACAACTTCACTCCGCAAATACAAACAATAGAGCGGCGGAGGACACCACCTAAAGCTTCATTCAGAGCGGGCACACGTGAGACAAGTTGTCTTAAAGAGTTTCTGTGCATGTTTTCAAACTCTACGCCCTTTACCGTATGAGTGGAAACAACACTCATGCCTGAGTTCTGCACATGCAACTTCCTTCAAGTATTACATGCAGGAAATTACATGAACAACCATGGAAGGGGCAATGCCGTGTGCAGAAACACGTTAATGCCCACTTTTAATTGCAGGAGCTATAATTCGGGTAAAAATGCAGCTGAGACTGAGTGCCAATTGTATTTTACTTGGGGTATTATTGGGCCCATACCACCAAGTGTAGAATGATGCCCACAGTCTTGTTGGATAGATTGGAAAATGCTCAGGTGATATTGGTCTGAATTTCCATCAAGGCCTGTCTCGTTAATGCTGTTAGGTTCCAATGCAAACAAGCACTGGTTTAGCCAATATGTCTGTGTTTAATGTGATAACACACGCCGCCGTACCGCCGTACCTCATAAGAGGGACACAAACACAGGGTCGGATTGGCGCGCGAGCAATCGGGCAGTGTCCAAGGGGCCGGTGGTGGAGGTCAGCTAGTCAGGCTTTTTTCCCGTCTGTGGATAATGCACCACCACATACTGAGGCTGATTTCTCTAACAAACAGACTGCTGCAGCTAAAGGTGAGAGGTAGTCTGAGTAAGTAATTGTTATTTGCAACACACAGAGAACTGCAGATGCTTAAAGTAATTTTGCAATTAAAAAAAAATCAGAATAGAAACAGATACAAATAAAACACCGTTTTGTCCGTGTTGCTGTTGAAAAAAAAAAAAACTCATTCACCTTTCATCCCGGAGTGAAAAGGGATAGGGGAGAGAAAAAGGAAATGAGAGACAGGGAGAGGAACGGAGAGATAAACAGAGTGGGGAAGAGGAAAGATTGCGTGAAGAAAAGCTATGAAGGATAGATTGATATAGACAGAGAGTGAATAATGGGAAACAAAAGTGAAGAGAAAAGGAGATGGCAAAGGGAGAAAAAGAGTGAACAGTGACTGCTGAAACAAAGGGTGGATGGGGACAGGGCCGGCCTTGGGCATGGCGAGCTGGACTCAGGCCCAGGGTGGCCAGGATTAGAGAGGCACACTATGAGCTCAACCACTTATTATTATTATTATTTTTGTTATTTCAGCCGGCAGCTCCTCCTCATTTTCTATGTAAAACTTAACCATTCTCTACAGTTGTCGCCCTTAATTTCCTCCTCTACTCTCACTTCACCCCCTCCCAAAACTTCTCACCTCCAATTTAGCATATAAACAGGTGATTCAGGTGAGCGGGAGGATGGGAAATGTGTGTTCAGAGGCTGGCCACTGCTAAGGTATTCAGCCAGGATTTGACTGACCGGTGAACAGAAATACCCCATATTAAGATCATCTGCAGTAATAATGTTGAAGACAAGGTCAGATGCATTGACGGTGGCGGGGGATAGACTTTTCCTAACCCAGAAAAGCCCCCCTTTCCTACCCTTGGTCCTGGTCTAGAACATCCATTGCTAGGGATCTTTTGATAAATGTAGTATTAAATGCACCACTAAGAGAAGGTAGAAATTGAATTGTGAGGGTGGGTGGAAATGGAGTATGGAGGAATATAGGGCCCCAAATTTGATTTAATCCAGGGTGCTTTTAGAGCAAAGGCCACCCTTGGATGATGATATGTAATGGATTAACAGTGTTTCCCGTCTTGGATGATGCCACTGGCCTTTGAAAGTTTAAGAATAATTTTTTACAACACATTTCTCCCCTAAATAAGTCCCTGATGTTAACCACACATTGATTCATGAAAGTTCGTGATCCACAAATGTGGGCCACTTTCTTTTGGTTGCCCGGGACGATTTTGAGTCCCAATCCGACCCTGCACACACAGGAGCGTACTTGTGAGAGAGAAAAGCCTAAAGTTTTAAAATAGTCCCTCATGCAGTTTAATGCAAGCAATAAATTGGAGGCACAAGTATGCAGCCAAACAGTCAATGGTATTAAGAGAGAGATGAATACTCCACTGGTCTGAGTCGAGACATGTTAGACAAAGCCCCAAGCCAAGGGCTGAAAGAGGCTGGTATTGAGAAAGCTAATGGTTGAAAGGGGCAGAGCCAAAGCCCATTTGAACCAATAGGTCAATTTGATTGCACCGCTGTCAACAAAAAGATCTAAAAGTACATTCTCATTGAACTACTTTATAGTTACCTTATCTACTAAACATGATGTCTCGAGGTGCTGATGTCAGTAATGGAACCAGGAGACCAGGACACTGAGACTTGCTTACCGAAAATGACCAAAACTGTGCCCAGCTGCTGTACACAGGTTACAGGTTAAAGGTTAAGTGCAATACAATCCTGGTCATTCCTGGTTTTATACCTAACTGCACATTACATGCTGGACTTCAATTTTCACTCTTCTCACTATAAATGTGAGTTTAAACCAGCGGTGCCTGATGTTGTAAGAGATTTTACTTTGCAACTTTTTAAACTTCATAAGGTTTAAAAATTATCGTTTAATAAACCAAATGTTGGGAGAAAGCAGCTGAATTTATGAGTGCGGGACAAACCACAAGAGAAAGAAAAAACATAGCAGCACTCGTTGAGAGTACTGTGTAACAATGTCTTTGATGTAGTATCCACGGCTTTTTAATAAAAAAAGGAGAGAGGGATGCAAAGCCTGGGATGCAAAGCCTTGTCTGCAAGCCACTTGGGGAGGGGATGTGCAGCCTCCTCCTAGAGACTGTAGACTCACAGGGAACCCAACCCCTGGGGGCCAGAAACATTTATAGTAGGGGAGGGTGTTGCACTGCTCCATTCCCTGAGCCCAGATGGGCCCCAGAAGCCCCATCCTCCGTGGCCAAAGAATTATAATTGGGGAGGCACATTGCCTCCTCCCGAGCCATAAAAGACCAAGGGGACTCCAACTCCCAGGGTCAAAAACAGTTATTTAAGGGGTGGGGGTCACGTGCCACCCTCCCTGAGCTCAAATGGGCAACAAGGACCCCATGGCCAAACACTAATAATAGTGGGGGGGGCATGTGGCCCTCCTCCACGAGCCTTGAGAAGCCCCAGGGCCCTTTTCAAATAAAAGTAGGTGTCCCATTGCCCACTCGGGCTCCCTGAACACATGTCAGTAGGTGTCCTGGGAGAAGCCCCAAAGCCTCCGCAGTCCCAGCTGGCTCCTCATAGTCTGCGCGAGCTGACTATGCTCCCACACGGAGGAAGCAGCTGTTTTAGCTTGCTCCCTCCGGGTTAGAGAAATCACAGTTTCCCTGACTGCGAGAGCATGGGCAGGGAAATCGGAGTGTGCTCTCACCCAGCAGGAGCATTTTCAACGTTCCTGGCAACTGGGCGCATTCTTCATTTCTCACCCATGGTCCTGTGGGCAGAGAAAAGTACTGTGCTCCCTGGGACACACGAAAGAGCTGAACTCAGAGGATGGGGACCCAGGAGCTTGTAAAGCTCGAGGAGGGGTGTTGCACCCCCCCTTCCCCTCTAATTATTGTTTGGCCCCCAGGAATGATGTCTCCAGGTCCCTGTGGGGCTCACATAGGAGGCCAGTATGTCTCCATTCCTTTATCTTTTGTGTTTTGCCCTAGGAATGGGATCACCGGGCTGCTACAAGCTTTAGGAGGTGGCTACCCGGTTAACACATTTTCGGGCCTGGGAATGGGGTCCCCGGGGCCTCTTAAAGCTCAAAGAGGGAGGGTCCACGTGCCCCTTTCCCTTTAACTTCCATTTGACCACAGGGGTTTGGGTTCCTGGGGCCCACCTATCAGTCAGTGAGGTGGCTGCATCTCTCCTCTCCAAATAATTATAATTAGAAAACCTTGATGGGTGTTTTGTTTTTAAAAAAGATTTGCGATCTTATGGGTTTTCTGCGGGGCCACAAATTTTCCTTTAAAAAAAAAAATTGGCCCAGGGAAGTCCCAGTGAGATGCCCCTCGAGGGCCTACAGGGGCAGGAAATCCCTACCCAGTCCGTTATATTTATTTCAAATACAACTCAGGACAGAGAACTAAGTCCATGAGTCCTGTGATGGCTACCAGCAAAACGTTTCTCTATGCTGCTGGCAGCCAATCAGAGCTTGCTGCTTTTTGAACCTTGCTCCTGTGGGAGCAAGATGGCCCAAGAGAAAAAAGTCCCTGGCCCAATCAGAAGGCTCTCTTTTTTAAAACTGGGTTAGAGAGTCCCTCAAACCTAACTATCCAGATATATAATTATTTTTTTAACCCAAGGGCTCAAAAACCACTAGACAGATTGACACCAAAAAAGCACGTTTTCTTATTTTCCTGTAAAAAATGGTGTTATTCCGTTCAGTAGTCTTTGTGGTATTGCAGCCTAAAAAATTATATGGAAAATGCATCGGGAAATTTGGTTTTCTCTCAATCCCCGCTGGAAGGATTACCACAAAACTTTCCAGGAAGGAGCTGAGGTGAATGAACTTTTTTTTTGGAAAGTTTTGTGACGATTTATCAAATTTGCCAAAGTTATTAGCAAACCAAAAAATGTTATATGTTTGTGAAAAGCAGACATACCTATAACTACCCAGTGGCGATCGCCACTTGGTATAAGATACATATATATCACGACTGAAAAAACAAAGGTTAAAGAAGCTTTATAGTTAGGTGAATACATCAATTAAAACATAAAATGTTAAGCTAAAAAACACTGACAGTTACCATTTACAATTAACTGAAGTAACTATTACTTGCACACTTGCCATGCACTGCGTTGTTATAAATAATGCAATTTCAGTGTCATGGGAGATATCATAAATTATGTCATTGACCATTTCATGAGTGATGTAATATGTGAGGTCATAAGCTGTCTGGGGTGGGTGGTGAAGTCCATGTAGAACACCTCCACCAATGCCAGGGTTTGTGGTCCATTTATATGTTATTTTATTTTCATTTTCAGGATACGGGTACGGAGCTCACAAATCCTAAAATGGCAGCTGCAACATTTCTCTTCGTGGTGTGGCCAGCTGATTACAACGCTCGATCTTGCGGGACTGGTCTCAGCCCCACAAAACCTGCCAACCAAAAGGGTTGTTTTTTCCCTAAGCACTCTCCTAGTACTGCTTCAGCAGCACTTTGGTACTGCCTGTGTACTCCCTTGTAGATCCACGGCGACACAGCAATTTTTTTTTTAACTTTGGCCCCTGGGAGGTAGGGAATCCCTGTAGGACATCCTTCTCACAAGGGCCAGAAGGCCAGGGTACCGCAACCCTGCCCCCTTATATGTGTTTCATTTTCATATTCGGGACTCAGGATCCAGTCATAAAATGGGAGGCCCAACATTTCTCTTCGTGCAGTGCTCGGTTTTGCAGGACTAGATCCAGCCCCATGGGGCAAGTCAATCATTTGTCTTTTTTTCCCTCCGTAGTACCTCAGTTCTCCCTCAGCACTTCCTCAATAGTACTGTATCACTAGATATCTATACATTTTGAAAGTTAATTCCTCTCAAATGGCTGAACTAATTTTCACTAAATCACACCAAGCAAGCTTTCTGGGTAAATATCTAGCTTTCTACCAAATTTGGTGCAATTCCGTTCAGCCGTTTTGGATATAGCGCTGTTCAGTTTTCCTATGGGTATTTGCACAACAAAAATGCATGTTAGGAACCCCTTTTTCTCCACCCCCACTTGTTTGGACACCAAAAAAACTTTTGAAGAAAGACCTAAGCTGACTTAACCTTTTTTGCCAGAAGTTGCTTGATGATTCATCAAACGGCACCAAAGTTATAACCAAACAAATAAATCCATTTCCTATGAAAACCTAGCTCTCCTCATACGTTCTAACTATAACCACACAGTGGCTACATCCACTGTGTAAGATATATATATATATTTGGGCCCTTTCCCCCATGCACAGTTTGCCAGTTTTTTTACTGGAAAACGTGGGAGTTCGTTCTCAGACATCCCATACTTTGGTGACTCCTATTACCAACTCAATTGTGATTACTGGGTTTCTCGTAATGAGTTGGCTCATTCACAGAAACTTGTTTGAAAAAGCATTAGCATCATACTCAACAGGCACTTTCACAGCACTCCCACAGAGACAAGACGTAACACTGGGGCTCCTTTTCTGCAAAAAAGGAGAAGGTTCTGGGGCCTGGCAAATGAGCATCGGTGGCAGAAGCTTTGTGAAGGCTTGGCTAACTTTTGGGGGGATAGTCCAAGAGTACCTCAGTCCGAATCAGAGCCAGGCATTTAACTAGAGTGAGGCACAAGCCTTTAGTGGCTGTCCCCCTTCTAGGTTCCCTACTCCAGCCTCAGTTTTCAGCAGTTTCAACCATACATCCCCTGGATATAGAATCTCATACCATAGCCTTTTTTGATTTCTTGTGTTAGCAAAGCAATGTCCTAACCTGTGCACTCAACACGTGTTACACATGAGCATGCTAGTGTTTCACGCAATGTACCTCCTTCACCAGGATTTACAAAATAAAACACCTTGTAAAATGTCATTAAAGTGTCCTTAAGTAAGACCAGTATTCATGTCCCTGCTTTGGAATACAGTTAAACTACAGAACACCTTAGATATGTGTATCATGTGTATTTTGGATCAGTGGTTCTTAGAGAGGATCCAGGGTTCTCTGGGTGTTCACAATGCCTACCCAGGGGGTCTGCGACTGCTTCGACAATTAATAATATTAACAGAATAATAAAGTGAATATAAATAAAAAAGCAAGATGTAAAACTGAACATTGTAAAAGGTTCTGTAAATGTGAAGAAACTAGAAATTGGAGGATAAAAATTAAGTTGGAATCCCCAGATTGATTTCTGGGAGCATTGAATGTGCATCAAACATAATGTAGTATAGACAATGGGTGGCCCCAACTTATTTAGGAAATCTTCAACCTTCCAGCTAAAACTACATTTTCAGATATAATAATTTTTTTATTAAATCAAATATTGAATTGTGTGTTTATTTATTTGACAAATACTCTGTATTTCTGTGCATTGTTTTACGGCTCAAATAATTCTGGGGAAATCTTTGCACCTTAACAAAGGTTGTGAAGCATTTCGTTTTATCACATTTGTCTGAAAACTATGAGTTTTGCTGACATTCATAAAAGATATCATCATCTCACACTAACAAAATGGTCCTGCATACGATTTAATTTGCAGAAAACATTGTTTTTCCTTTGCTTGCTTCCATTGTGTACAGAAACACTTTGCAAAGGTAAACTTGTAGGGAACAAATCTACATACAGTTGCCATTGTGCATAGAAAAGATCTGCCTAGGGCAAATGTTTAGAGAAAAAATGCCTGTACATATTTTACACTTTCGCTTTGTTCAATTTTCACGAAAGTAATCTCCACACACACAGAAAATAGTTGCATGGGCAAAGGTAAACTGCAGAAATCTGTAAGCAATAAAATCAAGAACTTTGCAAAACTGCAAAATTAAAAAAGTGTAATTTTCCACACAAGCATCATGCAAAAGATCAAAAGCACTGACAGAAGGTCCTATATAATGTCCTCTCACCCTTTCGATTTCAAAGCTGCTCTCTTCCCCAGCTGCCCCAGCAGAGCTTCCCTGGAGGCATTTACAGAGGTTGATGCACAAGCTTGAGGAAACAAGTGGTGCAGTACAATTTAGCAAATCATGCAAGCGTACATCTTACATGCACGTAATCCAATGACTTTGTTGATCCGTGTGCACCATGTTAATTGAATAGCAACAGGTCGCTGAGAGCCACACACAAATATCCGAAATGTAAACAATGTACTTGTGCATGTTAACTGCACTTGCTTGGAAGCCATGTTTTCCTAAAGTTGGCCAAAATTGTAACCAGATCCAGGTCACATGAATTGCTCTTTGATAACATGCTTTGTACGTTTCATGTTCCTTTTCTCTCTGCAGGTGTCTTCTCCATATACTTGTTAGTTAAAAAAGCCTCACTGCTATTATATCAAAACATTTTAGATAGCTAAGGATAATTTAGATTTGGCTGTAGAGGGTTAGTGCGCAGGGCTGGGAAAGATCCTCCTGTACCAGGCAGACTGGAATGTTGCTAGGCCATCAGGATGTGTTCCTCTTTGTCCAATGCTGGGAAATTACTGAGAGTATCGACTCCGAGAGAGCATCATCATCTGACTGGACAATTTGGGAGGAACTGATGTGGAGAGGACTCAAGAACTTTCTTTGATGTATTAGTTTTGCGTTGCATAGAATAGTTTTGCAGATCCTGTCCTGACTTAGCTGAAAGAAGATGTATTCTCCGCTCTGCTGATTTCCTCTGCCCGGAGAGTTGAGGTTTATGCTTGAGCATCTGCGCCTATCCCCAGAACCTTAAAATTGGTTCATTTAATGTTGACACATTCCCCTTAGAAATCCGCTTGCACTTTTGATGCTTTATTTGGAATAAGAATGCTCCTTTATGGAACCAATTTTTCTTCTGTTCTGCCTTCTCTACGTTGCCATATTTTGCATAATTTTCATCATAATATATACATTCAGGCTGCATGATCATTTGAATATATGTGCTAACATGATAAATTGATCAATTTACTAGTATTCGATTGAACTGTAACTTTGACTAACTTGCTAATAAAACAGTTTAGGTCTGGGCATCAACCTCTCTGTCATTTATGTGAAGCCGCATTGATTTCACTGTGATTGAAAGGTATTGCCAAGGCTTCCTTTCTCACACTTCCAATTGACAATCAAAGGTCCATACGACCAGTGGAGGGTTCTATTTGATGATTACACTAAGTGGTTGAGGGTCTTGAGGTACAAGGACCTCTGCCCCATCACAGCTTTGGCAAAGCCAATGGGTTTCCCTTTTGAATCCGATCGGCTTTGAAAATGATTTTTTAGCCATGCTGTACAGCAGCGTGGCTGATGTGCAGCATGACTGAAATGATATTTAAAAAGGTGTAATGGCACTGTAATTTTGTAGGTTTGCGCCTACACAATGAGATAAGCATTTTTTTTATGTATCAATTCAGGATGGATTAATAAATAAAAAGTTGAGCAAAAAGTACTAATTTGATACAGTGCTAATGCCCTAAAAAAAAACAAGGAGAAGGTAAGGTGTGGAGAGTGGGCAGGAGACGAGGCAACTTGGAAGGGAGGACGCCAAGAGAGAATTGACGTCCATGCCATCACAGGGGCACGCATCTAAGCTTCTTGCATTCCTAAATGGTTCTGGAAAGGCAACCATGAAGTGCAAGGTGCTTAGTCTCAGGCTGGTGGGCAAAACCCGCTGATAGTTGTTACTTACCCAGGTAAGGTACCCCTCCATACGTGGTACGGAGTTTAAAAAGCTGTGCTGGAGAACTGTACTTTGGTATTCTCGGTACAGTCCCTCTTGTTTAAATTCCAGCTGCAGAAGTGATGCTTTCTTTGGGCCTTCAGCGCGTGTTGCAGAGAGCCAGCGGTGTGGTGTGAACAGGTTCCTTTGGGGAAGGGACTCTGACTAGGAAGTGGGGGTGCAACTTGTGCCATGCTCCATGGATGACGGGTGGTGTTTGGAGGCTTTCACGGTTTCTGGCACGTGTGGACAGTCACACAGGACTGCATCAGAGGTGATTGGGATAACAGGTTTCTAGGGTGAGCTTGTTTTATGTAATGTAAGTTCTAAATGATGATTAGTTTACATAAGCATATCTTTACTAGTACAGCCCATGGTGTCATTTCACACCATACAAAGGGCTTGTGTTCTCTGCTCAAATACCTATTTAAAATGATGTTTCAGGAATGTAGCCAGGGCTTTCTTGGTTGTCATTAGCCAGCAGACTCCAAAGTAATCAGGGTATTGATCCAATACTGGGAGATTTGTTCATGATTCTCTTTAAATTCTGCAATCCCTATGACAATTTGCACTTGACTCATTGTTTGCCTTGTGCAGATCGTACTAAATAGAATAGAGTTGCTCCACTGCATCCTATGCTAATTTACATTTATGTGCATTATGAGCAGGGGCGGCTCCTTCATGATGGCGGAGGAGCGTCGCCGCACTGTCTGTGTCAGAAGCAGAAAAATAAATCAATTGTTTACTATCATTTTATTTTTCTGCTTCTGGCACAGCCAGCAGTGCTGGGAGAGGCTGGGCTGGGCTACGGGGAGGTGGATAGGGGGAGGGGGGCACAGTGCACCTAGGTGTGCATGTGTGTCTGGCCGGCGGTCTGAGACCGGCCAAACACACATGCGCACTTAGGTTTCTCCAGACCGGCTGTGTTTGACAGCTGGGGTGGAGAAACTACACAGACCCCAGGGCTGTGTCTGAGCAGCAGTCACTGCTGCTCAGACCAATCCTGGCGCTGCTTTCATGCAAAGTTTTGCATGAAAGCAGCGCCCGGGTTGCTGAGGAGCCTGTGCTGGTGTCCCAGCAGTGAATGCTGGGACATCAGAAGAAGAGGAGCGCAAGGCGGCAGGGACAGATGCAAGGTAAGTGCTTTTTTTTTGTTACATTCACCTCGTCTCCGTCCCCCTCTTCCCCTTCCCCTTGAGTTATGAAGTGGCCACTGCTGATTATGAGTAGTTTGAATCGAACTGTCAAACTAACTATTTTTTCCTTTTGTAATGATTTCTGAATATTTAATAACCCTCCTTGGTTTGTACTTGAATTTGACCTGTGTGGATATTCCTTTATAGATACACTTGTAACACAATGCGTTAGAGCCCTCATCCTTTGGGACTCATAGCTCCGATTTGTCTAATCGTCCCTTTTAGTGACAAAAGCACCGACACCCAAAGTGGGCTGCATGTATGTCTCTGCTGCATGGATATTGACCCACTGAACTGTCTTTATTAGTCATGTCCTCTCGCTTTGATGCATGAAAAGTTGGCACAGCAGACAGTCACAGAGACATGGTTTCCGGTGGTGTCAGCTGATTCTATTACCTATTTTTGGCAGGGCATTGTGAGATGTTGTTGAGTGCAAGAGGAAAAATAGACTGAGCTCCACGTTCGATATACAGTTCTTCCTCCTGGGTGATCTGAAAAGTGGCATGTATGCACCATGGGGGTCGCTTCTCTCCCTCACCCACCTCTCTTGTGTGTGGAAGGTAGTGGGAGGTGTTACACTCAGTGGTTAATTTGTAAATAAAAAGGTGCCAGTGCCCAAAGCCCTCCTCTTAAGCACGCGGCTGCCGTAATTAAATGTGCGAGCACGAAATACTGAGTCAGAGTAATCCTGAAGCCATCCCGGGCCTCTTCAATCTATTTAAAGCCACTCCCTACCCCTTCAGCTCACTCTTGCAGCTTTCTGCTTTCTGTGACGCTTTTTCGTTTTTCTCTTTCTCTATTTTTCCTATATGTGTCTTTTGCTCCCAGTAAATGCTTGAGGCAGAAAAATAAGCATGGGCCCTCAAAAATAAGTGCAGGTGCTCCGCACCAGAAACAACAAGCACAAATAAAGCACTGGTTACACTGGTCTATTCCCGTCGGAAGCCGTTAAGTGCTTTTGGGTATTCACAGGTGAAGTTGGTCAGTCTTCCCCAGTTCGTACAAAAGGCCGGGTTTCGATTTCAGTGGACAGGTTACTCCTTCACAACGGTGACTGATTTCCTGTCCGTCAAAATATAAATCACCTTATTTCCTATGGGATTTATATTTCGGTGGATGGAATATCTATCACGGTTGTAACAGAGTAACCGTTTTGCTGAAATCTAAGTCAGGCCCAAAGACACATTTTGGACATGCACACTTACCTTGAAAAGTTTATTTTTACTTTTTCTCAGGGACATTGAGGCAGGTGCTTCAATATTCAGCAGAGCCCGGGACTTCTTTGGTGGTAATTCATTTCCCCATTCAGATAGTCATTTTAACAGTCACACAGTTGTACCGTTTAACACATTGTATCACATTTGCTTTTATTGTCCTTAAGACCAGGTTGGTTAAATATATTGTGTAATTAATTTGCTGTAATTTAGGCAGCATTTTCCATAGCTTGTACCATTTGCTCGCCTCTGCCTCTGTGTTTCCTTTGTAGTGTAAATAACACCAGGCAGCTGAAGTATCTTCAGGGTAAGTGTCTAATTAAATTAGAAAGAAAGAATTTGGCAAACATTGAAAAGGGCAAAGGGTGGCATGGCTCTCTCAATCCAATTGCAATTGTATGAACGTTTGGAAAACGTGCCTCAGTGACGTGGCACATATGAAACCAATAGCATTGTTTTGGGAGCAGTGTTCCAGACAGGAGACAGCGTCTGTTGTTTGTTTGTTGCAGGCCATAAGTCTAGACAATATTTATTTTCATATAATAAATTATGGCATCATTGTCTGAGACATGTTTTACTTTATGCAGTTGACGATAGAGAAAGTGTTGTTTACCTGTATTGCTTAGTACTGTATTCTTTTTAGGTCTAGCTGGACAGCCAGCTGTCGCCAGACGTTATGTGATCAACCTAAAAAAGAGCTTTCAGTATACTACAGAGAGAGGGGCTGCGGCTCTGCACAGGTGTTGGTTCATCTGAGTACAGGTTTAGAAATAGCAAAAGATGTGTTCCTCCGCAGCAAGAGAACTTCTGTTGCACTTATATTGGTTCCTGGGGGTTTCCTCACCTAATATGGCCACCAAATAAAAGCATAATGACATGACTACCTGGAAGGGGACGCCCTCCAGGATGCTCTGATGTCATTCGCTGAGACGTTTCTCTCCTCCGTATACTGCGTCGGCAGGCAGCATTATGGCGGGATGAGTGGAGCAGTATTTTGTCCCCTGGTTTGCCGTAGAGCATCTCTTAGAGGAGGAGCCTGAGCCACGATTGGAGCTGGTGCCGCAGTAATCAGATGTGACCTAGAGGGAAAAAAGGGAGTGGAACGGATTTTCTCCAGATCTGGCTTCAGCCATGGTCAGAGCTGTTGACAAATTAGTTAGGAGTAGAAAGTTGTCCCCGGTGCATGGAGCTCTGCACCCTGAGCCTTCATTAATGGCCCACTTGTGAGGGCAGTTGGGCATTATTCATGCTGGTTTAGAGGAAGGCACAGGTTTCCAGTGGTGGTAGGGCGGGTGCTGTGGAGTCTTGGGGAGCAGAAGAACGCCGACTGTGCACTTTTACAGCAGGGCACAGGTTCTTCAGTGCCGCAGTGGGATACATACTCCAGTTTTACTGGACAGGCTGTGCCCCTTTACAGCAGGGCGCACTGTCTTCGCTCTGCCAGTAGTCCATAGGTTGCACAGTCCTACAGCATGACACAGGTTGTGCAGCGGTGCCCTACATCCCTTCCACCTTTGGGATGGGTGGCCGCTGCCCGGGCTACTCCTGGTTACTACTGACGGGCCGCTGCGAGTGTCTGTGAAGATGAACTCATCTTTGAGGGTGAAGATGTCTGCTTCCAAGCCTTATGCAGTGTCTGAAATGCGCATGCGCTGAGCTGGAAAGATTCCCGCCAGTATTGACGCATGTTCAGTGCCTGTGATGGATAATCTGTTGTGTCTGCATTGTGCCTGTGAGGATGAACTTATTTGTCTGCGCAGATGAACTTGCTTGTCTGTAAGACGAATTGTTTTGCATAACTTGTGTGAGTGCTGGAATCAGTGAGCATTTTACTGAGTTACCTTGGGCCACATGTGCAAAGCCTTTTTGCATTTCTTAACGTTCCGAATTGGTATTTCGAGCCATTAAGAAATGCATAACGCCCTTTTCTTAAGTACAAAGGCCCTCAAGGAATCGCAAAATGTGAATTCTACCTTGTAGAAAACACAATTTGCGATTCTGAGAATAGGAAATCGCAAATAGGGGTTCCCTATTTGCCATTCCTATTCTGATGTACCATGTATTTCCTAAATGCGACTTGGGCATTTAGGAGATGAAGTCGGTGGTAACCAGGTGCAAATTATTTTTTTAAAGCACCCCAAACTGCTTTTTTTTAAATTTCAATAGAGCACACACATGCCCCTTAGGCATACGTGTGCTCTACAGGTGCACCTCTATTTTGGGGGTGCACCAAGGGTTTCCTTTTGCCCTTTGCCGTCCTTAGTTTTGCATTTCCTAAATAGCGATTTCTTAATAAGAAATCGCTATTTAGGGAATGAAAAACTGGGCCATTGACAAAAATGCAAAGGGATTTCTTAATACCTTTCTTAATACATTTCATAATTCCTACTTTGTAGGAATCGCTATTTGGAAATCGGTAGCTCTGTACATAGCATTTTGCATTTCTTAAATAGCGAATTCTATGAGGTTGCTATTTAAGAAATGCAAAATTGCATTTTTGTTCATCTGGCCCCTTGTCTGTCCGAGAGGATGAGCCTGTCTCGATGAATAGCACATTAGAATGACGTTTTTTCAATTCCTTAATTTGTGATGCGTCTGATAACATATTCCACCTCACTTGAAGTTGGCAACACCTCTTTGTGTGGCTTTATTAAAGACATCTGGCAGACAATAGCCAATCCGCCTCTTCTGTTCTCCTTAAAACGTAGTCTTTCTATTCTTTCCTTTACATGTCTAAGTAAGTGCTTCGTGCAGATTTACATTTTCATTGCAGGGCAGGTGTTTGTCTACATAATTTGACATAACTCAGAGATATTTACCATGCGCAATGATAAACACTGGTGCACTTTCTGTGTGAATGGCTGGTACTCTACAGTATGCTGTGTCACCTGCAAATAATGTTGTTTTATTTCTACAGCTTTACATGTGAATATTGCATGAAGTCTCAAAAAGTATTTTCTAAAACCTTGCTTGACAAATTGAGCTTAACTTTAAACTATAGATTTTTCTCTGTCATTTCTTTCTATTGAACGACTCTTTCCTCCCCCTAATTCCTCTGCATCCCTCCTCTCTGTGAGTACAGTCTATTCTAAGTCACATTCAGGTCAACCTTTTGTTCTATGATTGTATTTGTGCAAATTGCCCTCACCTCATTTAATAGATCACTTGTTACACTGACATCTTATTTCTGAAACTTGTCAGAAATTTGAAATTTGGGAAAGATGGCACCTTTTGGAATCAATCTTGATGACCTCAGTCTCTGGGGTCTCCCCTCGTGGCAGCTCCGAAAGTTATAAACTTACAAGTGATGTTCGATGTAGAACAATCATTTTGGATCAGATCAACAAATTGACATCGTCTTGCTTCTTTGTCCTAAAAATGCTAAGGAAGGTTTTATCTTTTATTCTTCTGGAGTTGAAAAAAATTGGTGGTCACTTCCCTAGCTTTATCTAGGTTAAACCACTGCAATGACATCTGTTTAGGCATTAATCAGAGACCACTAAATAAGCTTCAGTTGTTGCCAAACTCCGCTTGTCGCCTGCTTAAGAGCTTGCCAAAGCACCTTTCAGCTAAGGAAGCAATGGCAGAGCTTCGTTGGTTTCCTGTTAGAAAGAGAATTGCGTTACAGCACTATGGGCCAGATGTAGCAATTTCCGATTTTGCGAATCGGAAATTGCGAGTCGGTGCGACTCGCAATTTCCGATTCGCAAAATCGGATGCAGTACGGCGTCTCAGACACCGACTGCGAATCGCTATGGGGTCGCAAAGACCCACCTCATTAATATTAATGAGGTGGGTCGCATTTTGCGACCCCATAGCGAGTCCCTGCACTCACCGGGATGGTGGCCTGCTGAAGTCAGCAGACCTCCTTGTCTGTGACTGCTTTTTAAATAAAGCAGTTTTTTAAATTTATTTTGCAGCCCGTTTTCCTTAAAGGAAAACGAGTTGCAAAATAAACAAAATAACGAAACCTTTTGGTTTTGGTTTTTCAGAGTAGGTAGTGGTCCATTGGAACACTTCCTACTCTGAAAAACCCTTTTTGGCAACATTCACAAAGGGAAAGAGGTCCCATGGGGACCCCTTCCCTTTTGCGAATGGGTTACCACCATTGTGACACTGGTGGTAACTGCAAATTGCTTTGGGACCGCGTTCGCGGTCACAAAGCAATTTAACATAGCGATGCGAGTCACAAATAGGAAGGGAACACCCCTTCCTATTTGCGAGTCGCATTCACAATTTGCACCGCAAAAGGCATTTTGCATGGCGCAAACTGCGATTTTCGCAGTTCGCACCATGCAAAATGCTTTCTACATCTGGCCCTATGTTCGGCACAAAAAGCACTTCACGGGAAAGGTCCTGAGTACCTTCAAAAGAAATGTATTTGGTACGTGCCAAAAAGACTGCATCGATCTGCCACAGCAAGAGCACTCCAGATTCCTACAATTAAGAAAGCGACCTGGGGTGGTCCTAGCTTTGTCCACGTTACAGACCACCACTGGAATAAATTGCCTTTGCCTCTTAAATACCAAGAAAATGTGGTCTGCTCTTGTAAACAGCTAAGAACATGGTTGTTCGCAGAATCTATCATTCTGTTGATTTTTTAATATGCCTTATAGCGATGGTGTACATAGTACGTTGCTAGCGCCAAGACGCCTGAGGGCATTTGTACGCTCTGTAAATCCAAAAATCAAATCAATAACTAATCTCTGCTAGACTTTCTATTCACCCCACTGACCCTTTGCATTGACTCATGTAGCCTTCATAAATGATCACATCTAAATCAAATTATTTTAGTCTACCACAGAAAAGCTGAAGTACTTGCATTGAATGGTTTCCTTGAGCACACAGGACCCATCACAATAACCAACAGTTATCAGTAACGCTGGACTAACCTTGAGGGAATCATGTGATAGTGCGGCCGCTGCAATTGCTGCATAGTTGTAGATTTGCCGCATTTGCCACATAATCAATCCTCTGCCGCATAATCTTCTAATTTTAACTAAAAAAAATGTTTGTAGCTCAAATGATTCAAATGTTACTAAGAACGCAGTGACAAGTGTTGCTGCCCAGTGGAGGGCTCTTTGCAAAGGTTAACTGGTCTCCTTTCAGCTGCCTATTGCTATATTTGGGAGTTAATCTGGATATTAAAGAGGTGCAACTAATGCCCAACCAGTGTTAACAAGTTTAAAAATGCCCAAATAATGAAGTAATACACCCACAAAATGTGCTGCATAATGCCTCATAATTTGCCTTTTCTTGCCGCATTATTTACTCAAACTTGCCCCATAATTTGAACCTCCCCTGCCACATAATTCCAGTGGCCCTGCTAACCTTGGTTCCAGACTGGCGTGCTACTTGCTGTAAAGTACTTCAGCTCCCCATCAGGGATAGTAAGCACTAGACAGATGTAATCACAATACGGTTAGTGATCACAAGTTCCCAGCACCAGGCGCTACACAGGCACTGAGCACTCTAGCCACTATCTTGTCATTGCAGTGATGGGGAAAGTTGCCCACAATGTTCAGGGGAGAACGTCACTGGTCATTATTCTGACAGTGTGGGTGGACAGCTGGATGGATGAGTTGGGGTGTGGCGGGTTAAATGGGTTTAAGGCGATAACAAAAGTCCTGTACAGTGCTGGGAATGTTCCCTAGTCCACGCCCTCAGTTTAAATGCAATGTATTTTAATAGTGGATAACTGATTATTTGTTTTAGTTGGTATAACTCCACAGAAAATTAGGTACTTCCTAAGTGTATTCTAGGTTTAGTAATCCGACCTTTGTAAGTATCTATAAGCATCACATTTGTAAAACACTCTCTACAGCTAGACGTTATCAATAAATGCTCAGGACCTTACGAGGTGCTTTGACAGAGCTGCTTTCTTGAAGGACCTTGAAGGTTCTGCAACAGCATCGGTCAGTACTGGGTTCACTGGCTCAGATAAGTGGGGTATCAGGGCTGGATATAGAGAGGGGTGCTGTGGCTCAGGGGAGGGGTGCATTGACAGATCCGTGTCTCGTCCACTACCCTGACCTGCATCATGCAGAGCCCTCCACAGTCCTGAGACACACACAGAGCTCACAAATGGCACCTTTGTTTTGTCTTGTGTTAGTCAATTCTGTGCCAATAAAGACATTTTTTTTAAAAGGCTCACACAACGCAACTCTATCTTTATTTGCTCTGTGAGGGGCCTTCCTCTGCAGACTTTTTATAACTCCTCTAAATTGGTTTGGGCACACTTGCTCTAGCATCCTAGAATCCACGGAGCTCCAACAAAGCTCCTCTACCCTGACCTATACAATGACCTGTGGGTCCAGTGATGAGATAGCCAGGGAGCTCTCACGTGGTACCTCAGTGCTGGAGTGAAATGTGCACTCGTATCTGAGGTCTCGGACCCTCACTGCACTCTTAAACACATTTCACCTCAGCTACGTTCATGTACGCGATGACGTAAGTTCCTTCTCTCTGGTAGGACAGCAGATCAAAGAACTACTGCACCAGGGCTTTAACTGGGCCGGGTCTCAGGCCCTGTAGTAATCAAAAACGTACATTTAAACAGGTACCTATTGGGCCCTATATCATGTATGCAACTTTACTGGCACAAAAACTGAGCGATTTGTAAACGATTAATGCAAACAAAACTTTAGGGTAATGCATGTAGACGATTTAGTTCTTGTTTATATTTCAAATATTTTACTTAATCTAGCACCAAACTATCAGTGGGGTGGCATACTGTAGGCTAGGGACCATAAAAAGATAATTCATCGCGTCACCCTTCAGCGCTATGTAAAATGAGTATAATTGAGTTAATATCAAGTGTAAATGTGTTTACATTTCTTTTGCCTTTCCAGGTGCTATGTCATATAAAGTCCTGCAAAGAGTGAGGGCCTCATGCCCCAGTGACCGGGCTGCTCTCGGATTGAGCGCAAACTGCAGTGGTCTGGCTGTAATCTGCAGCTCCACCGTGACAATGACAGTAGGTTAGCTCAGCGTTCTGTGTCTGCTTTCAGTCTCAGTACCACAGCTCGGTGCGTCAATGCACCTGCTGCAGAGATCCGAGTGTAATCTGCAGCTCCACCTTGACAATGACAGTAGGTTAGCTCAGCGTTCTGTGTCTGCTTTCAGTCTCAGTACCACAGCTCGGTGCGTCAATGCACCTGCTGCAGAGATCTGAGTATAATCTGGAGCTCCACCGTGACAATGACAGTAGGTTAGCTCAGCGTTCTGTGTCTGCTTTCAGTCTCAGTACGACAGCTCGGTGCGTCAATGCACCTGCTGCAGAGATCCGAGTGTAATCTGCAGCTCCACCGTGACAATGACAGTAGGTTAGCTCAGCGTTCTGTGTCTGCTTTCAGTCTCAGTACGACAGCTCGGTGCGTCAATGCACCTGCTGCAGAGATCCGAGTATAATCTGTAGCTCCACCGTGACAATGACAGTAGGTTAGCTCAGCGTTCTGTGTCTGCTTTCAGTCTCAATGACAGTAGGTTAGCTCAGCGTTCTGTGTCTGCTTTCAGTCTCAGTACGACAGCTCGGTGCGTCAATGCACCTGCTGCAGAGATCCGAGTGTAATCTGCAGCTCCACCGTGACAATGACAGTAGGTTAGCTCAGCGTTCTGTGTCTGCTTTCAGTCTCAGTACGACAGCTCAGTGCGTCAATGCACCTGCTGCAGAGATCCGTGTGTAATCTGCAGCTCCACCGTGACAATGTCAGTAGGTTAGCTCAGCGTTCTGTGTCTGCTTTCAGTCTCAGTACGACAGCTCAGTGCGTCAATGCACCTGCTGCAGAGATCCGTGTGTAATCTGCAGCTCCACCGTGACAATGTCAGTAGGTTAGCTCAGCGTTCTGTGTCTGCTTTCAGTCTCAGTACCACAGCTCGGTGCGTCAATGCACCTGCTGCAGAGATCCGAGTGTAATCTGCAGCTCCACCTTGACAATGACAGTAGGTTAGCTCAGCGTTCTGTGTCTGCTTTCAGTCTCAGTACCACAGCTCGGTGCGTCAATGCACCTGCTGCAGAGATCCGAGTGTAATCTGCAGCTCCACCTTGACAATGACAGTAGGTTAGCTCAGCGTTCTGTGTCTGCTTTCAGTCTCAGTACCACAGCTCGGTGCGTCAATGCACCTGCTGCAGAGATCTGAGTATAATCTGGAGCTCCACCGTGACAATGACAGTAGGTTAGCTCAGCGTTCTGTGTCTGCTTTCAGTCTCAGTACGACAGCTCGGTGCGTCAATGCACCTGCTGCAGAGATCCGAGTGTAATCTGCAGCTCCACCGTGACAATGACAGTAGGTTAGCTCAGCGTTCTGTGTCTGCTTTCAGTCTCAGTACGACAGCTCGGTGCGTCAATGCACCTGCTGCAGAGATCCGAGTATAATCTGTAGCTCCACCGTGACAATGACAGTAGGTTAGCTCAGCGTTCTGTGTCTGCTTTCAGTCTCAATGACAGTAGGTTAGCTCAGCGTTCTGTGTCTGCTTTCAGTCTCAGTACGACAGCTCGGTGCGTCAATGCACCTGCTGCAGAGATCCGAGTGTAATCTGCAGCTCCACCGTGACAATGACAGTAGGTTAGCTCAGCGTTCTGTGTCTGCTTTCAGTCTCAGTACGACAGCTCAGTGCGTCAATGCACCTGCTGCAGAGATCCGTGTGTAATCTGCAGCTCCACCGTGACAATGTCAGTAGGTTAGCTCAGCGTTCTGTGTCTGCTTTCAGTCTCAGTACGACAGCTCAGTGCGTCAATGCACCTGCTGCAGAGATCCGTGTGTAATCTGCAGCTCCACCGTGACAATGTCAGTAGGTTAGCTCAGCGTTCTGTGTCTGCTTTCAGTCTCAGTACGACAGCTCGGTGCGTCAATGCACCTGCTGCAGAGATCCGAGTGTAATCTGCAGGCTCTCAGAGGGGACGCATCGGGGAGCTACTATACCCACTGCAGGGATCTGTTTGTGCCCTAGAGGCCATAGGTCACAACCCCGATTAGACAGATAATATGATTACGGACGTAGCAATTCTCCCGACCCTTCTACAATGATGTCAAGTATTCTCAGATAACGCTGTGACAACGGTGTGCATGAGCTTTCATTTTACATGCAGCTTCTTATAAAAATATGTAGAGGAGGATACGTTTCGATTTGCAGCACAGAGTGAGTAATAATATCACTGAGATTCAAAGCAGGACCCTCGCTGAACCATCAGAAAGGTGTTCGAACTTCTAAACAGCACCTTTGATTTTCCATGTTGCAGTGGAGTAAAATGGCAAAGTACGTGGCAGTTACGTGTTCACTCCACCCGGTGCTTTATTTGTGCTTGTACTTATTTTCGAGGGCCGGCACTTATGTTTTTTGCCTCATGCATTTACTGCGAGCAAAATACACACATGGGAAAGACGGAGGAAGAGAAAAACAAAAAAGCGCCCCAAAGGAGAAAAACAGAAAGCTGCAAGAGTGAGTTGAAGGGCAGGGCGTGGCTGTAAATGAATTACAGAGGCCCGAGATGCCTTTAGGATTACGCTGCATCAGTATTCCGTGTTCGCACATTTAATTGCAGCAACGGGGTGTTTCAGAGGAGAGGAGGTCCGGCGCGTTTTTATTTAGAAATTAAGCACTGCCTTTATGTCATAAAAATGATCGCGCGGCCTGTAGGGGGCGCCTACCGCTACCTGCGTTCTGTGAGCGTGAAGCAAAGAGTCAGCAGCCCTTAGCAAGGCTGAGGGGAGTAGGGCTTTGGGACGGTTGACTATTGTGCCAAACACCTCTTACTGAAAAACAAAGTCGGTGCCTCTGCTTGCTTATAAACTGTCTGTTTTGGACTTGTACGTTCGCATTTACCTTGTGGTACTTGGTGGGTTAAATGCGATAAGGGTATTTTTAGAGCACATGCCACGCATTTAGCAGCAGAGCAATTATAGTTTTTAGTTTTTTTTTAGTTTTATCTATTGTAGATTAAAGGTATGTTAATTTTTGTGAGATTGTTTTCACTTTCCTACCCACTGTTGCTTTTTTTTGTAATAAAAAAATAAACTGTAGACGTTTTTACTGTTTTCGTGCAGCAGGCAGTTTAGAGGAATTCAACAAGTGCATGAAATGTTTGATTGTATTTACAGAGCTTCGCATTGTATTGTATCTGTGGTGTCAGTTCCTGGATATAACTTAAAATATCTGCAAAGCTTTTCACGTAATAGGAAAGCAGAATCCACTGTAAATCAGAGATAAAATATTAACATTAAAATCAATTGTCCACTTAGTACAGAAATGTGCCCATCGAAACTTACGAAAAGCCAGTGGTTTATTCTACTGCACACCCCAAACTGCTTCAATGTGTTTGTGAGATTAAACTCCCTTTAAAGGACAATCCTACCACCTAGTGGTTATTTTGAAATTTGCAACTCTGACCCGCCAGCAGTGACATTACTTGACTCTCCGGCCCACACAATTCACTTACTGTATTTATTTTGGGGTATTGCAAAGTGTTGACCCTTGCCTCCAAGGCACGGAATAACACTTTGGGGCGGGGATAAGGACTTTGGTGCCTACAGGTTTACAGGTTTCACTTTCAATCTGTGTGGCATACTGCACGCTGCTTGTCACACTGTTAAAAGATAATTTTATGGCAAGAACGTAGGCTCATATTATGCTATTCTAATCTTGCTTTTATTCAATAGCAGGAATCAAGAAACATAAACAAGCTACAAATCCCATGGGCAAGGAAACATAGGCCAGCGGGGATGGATGTAAACAGAGTATAATGAACCAATCAGAGACAAGGCATATGATATTATACCTAACTGGACTGCAAGCAGCCATCTTTTCTTGCTGCTCGCAGTCAAGATAAGTATGATCTCTTTGTAACCTTCAATATCATTATTAGCGTGTATGTTGGTTTATTGTATTTCATATAAATACCCATACCATTGTACCTGTTTACATTGTGGGCTTCGTATCGCATTTGCACTAAAGCGCACTAGCTCGCTTGGCCCTTTTTCCCTCCCCATAGTGGTCGCACCCATTCTACTTGTGTGGTGCAGTCGTAATACTATTGTGGCTGTTTCCTTTCATCTCCGTTTGGGGTCCAGCTACTACCACTGTTTACCGCGTCTTTGCCCGGTAGGACCTGCCACTCCTACAAGACTTGGAGGCGCGTCTTGGTTCTTCAGCTCCGCCTCCTTCCTCCCGAATATTGCCTGGACCTTGCTCATGGGAAACATGCCTCAGGGGCCGGTTTGAGTCATAACTGCCCCTTCCCACGCACTCCTCTGACTGTTTTCCCTATTTCAGGAAGGTGCCTTTTGGTTTCGAGGATTAACACTTTGTTTTCCTATCGTTTCTTTGTTGAAATTTAACATTTACCATAATTATTCAAATACACTTTATACATTTTATATATATTTTGAAGTATCTTTATTAACATTTTAACAACATGGAACCTAATAATCCCCTATTTTCTGAAGAAAACAATGATAATGAAGAGGAATTTAGGAATACTTTAAATTACTTTATACAATCTTCTGTTGCTCAAGGTGTTTTGGCTTCCATGATCAAAGTTACTAAACAATTTGAGAATACTGTTCTGAATTGGATGTCCCAATCCAAAATGGCCCTATCTGCAGGAGAAAGCAGTAAGCGCACGGTTATGGAAGCCTTTACCTCAAAGATTAAACCTATAAAGAAGCCTGCACTTGGGATTGGTGAGCATGTCTCACAGGTGGCTGAGGAAGAAGTTCCTCTAAGGCCTCCTTCTAAGGAGGGGAATTCTCCATCTGCCTCTGGTGGAAAGTCAAAGATTAAAAGAAAAAATGTACAGAACAATCACGAAAAGATTGTTATTACTAATATCCAGGATACAGATGATGATATGGGGAAAGCTGACGCTGATAACGACCCGATGCTGGGGATAATTCAGATTTTGGTCCGGGCCTAAATCCAAAAAGTCGAATCCCTCTCCATCCTGCATGACCCTTAGCCTCCAAAATTATTCTGGATACCAAGGGCAATCTCATGTTCGATCCCCAGCTAATTCATCATCCAAATTCTACTGCATGGCTTCCCTCAGATCATGTGGGCAAATATATTGCAGCCAAACTACGCGTTCCTCTGGATAAACAGACCAGAGCGAAACTCAGACAAGAATGTCCCAGAGCCTCCTTACTTTTTCATATTACTTCCACCCCTTCTATAGATTCAAACACGTTGACTTTCTTTTTCAAGTTTGGAAAAGACACTCAAGGGTGTTGTCAAACTTGGTCCACGCGCCAAGATGAATTGCTTGACATAGTTGGTCCTTTACCAGGTATGTTTGATATCGCCAAGACTGTGAGATTAGACAAAGTGGATATCGATGCTGAGGAACTCTCCATGTGGGTCCAGAGAGCCTTTTGCTTACTGGAAAATGCCAATTCAGCTATTACACACAAACGTTGCAAAGGCTTACTTCTAAAATTGGACCCCAGATTGGCAAACCTGACTTCCATGGATCCTGGCCTTGAGGCAAATGGACTTTTATTTGGTGAATCTTTTATTAAAGAGTGAAGCAAGTATGTTACAGCCTTCTTCTCCCTTTACAAAGCCCAGCAATCTCTTAAAAAAGTTTTTTCCAATCAGGTTTTTGCTAGGGCCGGTAGAGGCAGGAACCGCTTTACCGGCCGATATCCCAGAAATCAGGGATACAAAGGTTCCTCTGCAACAACCTACCAGGACTTCCATCCTCAATTCTATTCTCAACATTCAAGAGGTTTCCGAGGTCACCAGCAGAGAAACTACACATTCTCTCAACCTACAGGTAAGTCTCCCTTCTGGCCCTCCTTCTGTAGGGGTCATTTACAGTTCTTCCTAACCAAATGGTGAACTATATCATCTGATCTTTGAGTATTAGGCACAGTCCAATGCAATTTGATAGAATTGTACAAAACTCCTTATCAATCCGCTCCTCCCCTCCCACTCAAGTTTTCAAAAGAAACATCTCTCCTCATTTCCTAATAAATTTCTTCTCTATTATGGAAAAAGGGCAATTCAGCATTCTTATCCCCATCCCTTAGTCTTCTTAAGCATACTTTCCTTAGTAAAAAAGAACAAACAATTCAGACGAGTTATAAACCTCAAACCTTTCAACCAATTTGTCTTTTACCGACATTTTAAGATGGAGACCATCCTTCAACTTTGGGACTTTTTGCTTCAGTTCGATTGGACGGTCCGCTTCGATCTCCAAGATGCTTATCTTACTTTTCCCATTTGCCACAGTCACAGTAAATTCCTCCAATTTCAATGGCAAGGTAAAACTTATCAGTTTTCCTCTCTCCCTTTCAGCATATCTTCCACACCTTGGTGTTCTACCAAGCTTATGAAACCAGTTGTATCCTTTTTCAAGGCCCAAGGTATAAGACTAATCATTTACCTGGACGACATCCTTCTGATGTGCCAAAACCTTCAAACCCTTCATGCTCACATTCTCATCACTTCCTCTCTCCTAATGGATCTCAGTTGTCTTATAAGCAAAGGCAAGTCGGTTTTGGTACCAGCTCAACAAATGGAATTCCTCACTTTTCTCATAAATTTGTTAGACACAACTTTACACCTTCCTCAGTCCAAAGTTCACGCAATTAAAGCAGAAATTCTACACACTGAAACTCACAGATATTTTCCTCACATCTCTTGCAAGGATTGTCGCTCTACTTTCTTCATCAATTCAGGCTATTCTTCAGGGACCATTGCATTATTGAGCTCTTCAGAGGCTAAAGATTTGCCACCTCCACAAAGGTCTTGCTTAATTCAGACTCCATTCCTCTACACCAAGAGTCCAGAGTGGAACTTCAATGGTAGTTAGACCATTCAGGTGCCTGGAACGGAAGAACCATCTTCGCTTCCACCCCAGATCTTGTATTAGAATCTGATGCAAGCCTGACAGGTTGGGGCACCCGGTGTGGTCCGATATCAACTGGAAGTACATGGTCTCCTCAGAAGTCCTCACTGCTCATCGATTGTTTAGAGATGCTTGCAGGCTCCTTTGCCATCAAAAGCTTTACAAAGAACAGAATCCAATGCTCCATTCTTCTCAGAATGGACAATTTGTCAGCAGTTCACTACATAAATCACTTAGGTGGAACCAAATCAAGGCCCCTAGTAAAGGTAGCAAAGAGCTTCTGGGAGTTCTGTCTCCTTCACAATCTGTGGTCCGCACAGAATATTTACCAGGCTCTCTTAATTCCATTGCAGATTGCGTTCTCAGCATCACGATTACAGCGACTGGAAACTTCATCCTTCAGTCTTCAGTTTTCTACTACAGAAATAGGGTCCCTTTCAAATAGCTCTCTTTGCATCTCGCCTCAGCTGCCAGCATCAACAATTTCTCAGTTGGCGTCCAGACCCTCTAGCCTTAGCGACGGATACTTTCCTTCAAGAATGGTATCAGGCTCTCAATTATGCCTTTTTCCCTTTCATAATGATCAACAGAGACCTTGCTTATATCCAACACCAAAAAGCTTCAGTGATCGTTGTAGTACCATTTTGGCAATCCCAAGTATGGTTTCCTTCCCTTCTGGAATTGTCAACAGATTTTCCTCTTCTCCTTCCTTTGTTCCTGGACCTTCTTCTCAGTCCAGCGGGACACATAAACAACTTGATCCTCAACAACACCCTAACAGCCTTGAGAGTTTTGGATGTTCCCTCTCTTATCAAGGAATTTTGGCGGAAGCTTATGACTGTATCAGTAAATTTTGGACCCCAGGCACTACCAAGGCCTATAAACCACCTGGTCTCTTTGGTCTAGCTGGTGCTTGGGAAAGTCTGACAATCCCTTTTCAACAGATATATCCTTCATAGCGATCTTTCTCGATTCCCAAGCAGGTACAGGTAAGACAATCATACAATAAGCCTTTATCGTTCTGCAATTTCCATCAACCACAGATATATCAATGGGTAACCAGTCGGAGAATATCCGCTCATCTGCTGCCTGTTAACAGAAGTAAAAGTTTTGAATTCTCCTACTCCAAGACATATTCAAGTGTGGGATGTCAATCTGGTTCTACAATTGTTTATTTCCTGGCGGGCAAATACATTGCTTTCTCTGAAAATGCTTTCAGCCAAGCAAAAGTGCACCTATGTTTATTTTCTATTAAATGTTTATCTGGTGTTAAATCTTTAGATATTTCCTCACGTTTTTTCACTCCCACAGGCATCCTTTTTAACATTTGCAGATGTACCAAAATGAATTTGTCCTCAGTGTTTTCCCTCTCAACCAAACCTCTTTGTTGGAAATTGTCTTAAAATGTATGAGGAAAGAACAACACATCTCGGAACGTCCTCTCAATCTCAGCTCCTCATCTCTTTTTGAAAACCCCACTCCCCAGTCTAGTCCCCTACCCTTGCCCGGTGGGTCAAATGGGTCATGTCCCTTGCTGGTATTGACACCTCCATTTTCGTGGCCCATTCTGCGCGCATGGCCTCAAAAGCCTGTTGGGCAGGTTCCCGATTAGATGACATTCTGAGATCTGCTGATTGGTCTAATGATACTACATTCAGAACATTTTTATTGTAAACCTATTGTAACTGCTTTGCCTGTTGTAATTGAGATGCTTTAAACAAGCATAAAATGAGCCTCTGGTCTTGCCATAAAATGTAGATTTTCCTGGTAACTTATGACGGAATGTTTTAATTTTATTAAAGACACTTAGGTGAGTATTATTCCTCCACAAACATTCTAATTCTGTGTTTTTTCCCCGCCCTAACAGTTTCGACTACATCAGCTTCTACTTCCTCATAGGAAGAAATTGTTTCCCCAGGAGCCTTCAGCCTCGCCTCTTTACAAGATGACAACACTGTCCTGCTCCATTGTTTCTAGGGCTGACGATGATCTTTCTTTTTTCCTTTGGATAGACTTTCTCCAAGACAGTTTTACATTGATTCTAGCTTTGGCTATTGTATGTTTATTTTTTCCAGTGTGTACTACTTAATTTCACTTCTCGCTTAAGAAAAGAGGGCTGTTTGCAGTCAAGTTAGGTATAATATCATATGCCCTATCTCTAATTGGTTCATTATACTCTGTTTTCATCTGTCCCCATTGGCCTACATTCCCTGGCCCCATGGGATTATTAGATTGTTTATAATTCTTGACTGCTGCTATTGCATAAAAAACAAGATTAGAATAGCATAATACTCGCCTCCATGTCTTTAATAAAATTAAGAATTTCTGACATAAGTTACTAGGAAAATCTACACTAAAAAGATGATGGAACCAAGCTGTTTTTTGTACATTCAGGTGTGTCTATGCCAATGTTTTACAACAGAATCACAGAAACGTCCAATGACTGCTAGTAAAAATAGCAATTCAGGCAACTACTGTGGAGGCTGAGTTGTGTTGAGGAAAGAGGTAGGTCCATCTCTTTGTTATGGTATGTTGATTTCAGTTGTGCAACACAACCATGGGTGACCACCAACCATTCCCATCAGTGGTGCTGTCTTTATGGTAGCTCAAGGAATTCAGCCACCCTGGATAAAATATGTTGGGGTAACTGCCCTCTGGAGATAAAAGGCCAACCCTGTAGTGTATATATCCACATATTCTGAGTAAAGCAAATTGGAAAGGTAAATCTCAAAGTTCATACAGGCAGTAACCCCTAACCCACACCCCCACCCCACAGTACTGTGAGAGATAAAAGCACATTTCATGTATATTTTGTCCAAGGCTGGACATTTGTTCATGGAAGGTACAATATTTTATTTACTTCTTTGCCTTCAGACTGCGGGGGAGGTGAGGGGGTGGGGGTGCAAAACCTAGGGCCATCAACAAAGATGTGTTTCTGAAGAAACGAGCGATATGCCAGGAGGCACTGACTGCGATTGAGACCCAAGGCAAGACTCTGGGGATGGCAGGACTTTTGCAATCTGAGATCAGTGTTTTCAGAATGGGATGTTTGTTTTACAGCTAAGCATATTTTGTACCATTTGCAGAAACAAATAATGACTCCTGAGGGTGCTCATTTTTTTTAAATGACTGCCTGCTGTACTCTGAGATGAAACTTCTTGTACACTGAGGTGACACTTCTTGATTACTTGGTGCTCATCACTGGTTGACTGGCAGGCGTGAAGCTGAGC
Source organism: Pleurodeles waltl (assembly GCF_031143425.1). Taxonomy (NCBI): domain Eukaryota; kingdom Metazoa; phylum Chordata; class Amphibia; order Caudata; family Salamandridae; genus Pleurodeles; species Pleurodeles waltl. Next base: position 78,013,342 of record NC_090449.1, on the reverse strand, counting down.
AGGTGGCACACAGAATTAGTAGCTGTACATATATTGTCCCATTTGATGCCTTTTTGCGGAGGCATGTGCTGTCAACTCCAGCTACCTCCAGTGACCAAACTGTGTGATCCCAGGCAAGAAACACTGTATTCTTATACCTCAGTTCCCATATCTTACTAGGAGTGTCTTTGGACAATTCAGCTGTGTTCCTCGAAAGCACATGCTCGATGACTGAAGATAATATTTCCAAGAAGTGTCAATGACACTGGAACATATTTCATGAAAAAGTTATCACAACCTCTGGTCTGGTTGTTTTCAGAAGTTAGGCAGTGCACTTCTGTGACTTTCTTTTAGGATACCACATACCACTATAAAGTTCCTGGTGGTTTATAAGGGCAGAAAGATTTGGTTATGGCTGTTTTGACATTCTTTTAGATTTATTGTACACTTAAATTCCATGAACGAGGTTTTTTTTTCAGTTAGTTAGCTACAAAGCCTTTATTGTCTTTCGGTGTCTTAAGGATGTAGCTACAAATCTACTTTTGCATATTTGACGATTCTCCTACATAATCGTTTTGCACATTTGGAAATACAACCACACATTTGTTTGCTGAAAGGATAAATGAAAAACTTCTTGGTTGATGTAGGCATTACTTTCCAATATGCACATCTACCCCTAGATGTATTAACCCCTCCCCATTAGTTTTTATCTCGCCGCCAGCTCACAACCGCCCTTTCTATTTGCCTCGCCCCCAATACCCCATTCGCCCAGGGAACATGCCCGCTTTGTTTTTACTGTGAATTTTAACAGCTCCTAAGTTATACTGAGTCACGTGAACCATCATTTTCAACATTTCAGTATATATGCCATTGCATTCTGGGACCAATAGTTTCACTTTTCAACGTAGAGGTATGGCGCTAACAGACTTATCAAGCAAGTTCAAAAAGCCAAGTCCTATAGGTAGTTTATTGGCATTCAGGTATTCCTAAAGTCTGGCACTATAAAGTGTTTCTTTCAAATGGTCCTAAGAAACCATTTATACATTAAGCAGGTGTTTCCTGCCTTTATTGATTAGGGTTTATGTACTGCTTGAAAAATGTGTTGATCTGGCAGTATAGGACATGGTAATTCATGTTGATTTTTCAACAACTTTATCCGTAAAAATCATACAATTTCTAGCTAGTTCTGGCATTGTTCTTAAGATAATAACTACAACTTAAATTCAGAAATGATTCTTGGAGGATATATTGATAATAATGGAATTACTAGCCGCGACTGCAAACCAACGGGTATAAAGAGGCAGTTTTACAAGAGGCTGATTGAAATCCCTACCTCCTGTTATACTCTTTTTGTGATTAAACAAACTCTGGAATAGAGCAAATGTGGTCTAGAGCAGACCACCATAAATAACCCCTTTACCAAAAATACTAGTATATAACACGTAGGAATGCACTGCCACCTACTGGCCACAGACATACTTATTGAAACTCCAACCCACAGTACTATTTTAAGAATAGTTGTACTGTATCATATTTAGAATTTCAGCGTTCTCAACTAATATTTTAATGATACTATTTTAATATTATAATTTTGGAAATGCCTCTTTTAGCACTTTTTTTATTGGAAAAGCATAAAACACTCAGAATACAAGTTAAAACCGAAGGACACATTCAAGTGCGTCCTCGGGCCATTGAAGAGTAATTGTAAAATGCAATGTCATGCATACAAAACACTCAAAATTCATATAGTTGCTGAATTATTTAGTATCCTGGAGAGGTAATCTAGCATACCAAGAGCAAAGCCTTCCCTAACTGGGGACACGATTTCCCCAATTTACGTCTCCTGTGGTTGCAGTTCCAGCCCACAGAAAGAAATAAACTCTTGCCAGCATGCCCTGGCATCAGGTGCTTCGCATGGTAACCATGCCCTGGCATAAGACCAGCTTGGCCACGGTGATCACATAGAGATAAATTAGCACCAGGAAGTATCAAATGGAGATCGAGTAGCCCAGCATAATTAGCCTCTGATCGTAAACAGCGGTCCCTTGTAGGAAACTATTTAGGGGCATATTTATACTTGTTTTGCGCCAAATTTGCGTCATTATTTTTGACACAAATTCGGTGAAAAACAAACTTCATATTTATACTTTGGCGCTAGATCCGTCCAGCGCCAAATTTATGGAGTTAAAGTCACTTTTTGGACGTGGAAACCTTCTTTGCGTCAATGAGATCCAAAGTAGGCATTCCCTTGCAAAAAATAACTCTATGGCCTTAGCAACATATTTATCCCCCGTGCTAATATCATGCACGGGGGGAGGAGGGGTCAAATAATGGTACCAAGCTTGCTTTGCACTATTATTTAACGCCTGGGTCAGGGCAGGCATTAGGGGACCTGAGGGCCTATTTCTATGGTGGAAAACACCATGGAATAAGCCCACAGGTGCCCTCCCCAGGCCCCAGGGACACCCCCACCCACACCAGAGGGACAGCGGAGGATGGGGGACCCCATCCCAGGTAAGTATAGGTAAGTACAGGTCAGTATATATATATATATATGTATATATATATATATCTCTTTTGTAAATTGCCATTGGGGTCCCTGAAATGTCCTGCCAAACCAACAAGGGGGCTCGGGTCTCATGAGCCTGGGGGACATAGTGAAACTGGTGGTCCTCTTCTCCTCGTTCTGGGGCATCTGGGTTCAGAGATCCAGTGAACCATTAGGTCTCCATCACCAGAGGCATCACAGTGCAGGAAGTTCTATATAAACAAGCTGCAGGTGCTATTGGGAAGTCCACAGTGGGTAAACTCAAGGTGGGCTTCAACTCTGGAGGGCCTGGGAGCCCAGTTGACACCATTAGCCCACTTCAACTCAGGCTAGGTGGCTTGGTGCAGTGGTGATGTCCGACATTGGGTTTTTGGTGGTCCTGGTCCTGACAGTTCATTCTTGGCTTGCCTGCAGAGGCAGGGAAGCAGCTCCTCTGCTGCAAGGGAGTTCTTCTTGGTGATTTGCAAAGCACTGGCAGCTCTCCTGGTTTCTTGGAGGCTGCAGTGGCAGGACAGGTCAGTTGCTCTTCGAGGGATAGGTACAGCAGGCAGGCTAGCAAGGTTGGTGCCAAGTTTGTTGTGCTTCTCGGTTCTCGGGTTCAGAAGGCTTCTTGTCCATGCCTTCTTTTGTGTCCAGTGAAGATCTGTTGTCCTGGTAACAAGGGGTCCTCATACTCAATTTAGGGGGTGTGAAGGGCACTGGGGGGTAGTAGCCAATGGGTAGGATTTCAGGGGGCACCTCAAAGGTCCCCTCAGGCTGCAGGTATTAATAGATCCAAAACTGGAATCAGTGAGGGTTTATTAATATGAGATGTTTGATACCAAACATCCCAATTTTCAGTGAAGCCATTGTGTAACTGGGGAACTCGTATTGACCAGTGTCCAACACATGCATTTAAAATGGTTTCCCTGGACACTTACTATGTCAGAGAATTGACAAATACGTAGCAGGGGCATACCTGATGTTTACACAGGTAGGCAATATAATGCACCTTGCCCTAGGGATGTAAGGCCTGCTGTAGGGGTGACTTGCAAATATTGCATGCAGTGTTTAGGGGACATGGTACACAGGCTGTGTGCCATGTTGTGCTTTCACTTTTGGGAGCACCTTGTCACGCAGCCTGCAATTGTAGTCTGCATGGGGTTGGTACTGCAACTCTCAGGGGCCCTCTTCAGTACCCAGGCCCTAGGTACCCAGGGTATCATTTACTGGGGACTTACAGAGGTGCTAAAGTGGCCTGGCAACTTGGCCATCAAGTGACCAGGTGCCTTGTTTTGGGGAAGAAACACTGGCACTGAGGACCTGATTAGCAGGAACCCAGTTGTAGGAAGTTGGCTCTTTATATAATGGACCAAAATGAGGTACACAGTGCAAAGAGTCCAAGCACTCCCCAGAGGAATCACAGAGGCACAAATGACAACCCAAATATTCTCTTTTTGGGTAGTGTGGTCAAGCAGGTATATGTGAGGGCAGTGATAAGCATGTAAAACACACACTCATACAGTAAGTGAGATACACACTCAATAAAGACATCTGACACCAATTTATAAAAATATTAAGCACTTTTATATAAATTTAGATACCAAGATCATGGGAATCAGGTGAGTACCTTTCGAGTTATGAATTTTTATAGTTTTCAAAAGTAGATGCAGTTCATTGTTTAGGAAGTTGAGATGCAACCCTATGGAGGAAACAAAGACAGCAACCCAGGTAGAGTACAGTGACTTAACGGACCAAACTCCTAGATTTAAGGGGTTTTGGAGCAAGGTCCAAGGCCACACCAACAGGTCAGCTTGGGGAGCTCTGGTGCATCCAGGTGCAGAGGTATGTTACGGCGTTGTGTATCTCATTCAAGTCTATGGGGATCAGTCCATTTACAAATTCGCTGCAGGGATGGACTGCTAGGACAGTCCAGGGGAGGCCACAGGGGGGCTCGACCCTTGAGATCACGGGCAAGTGGGGACACCATCAGTCCACTCCTCCTCGGGCTGTAGGGCGTGGGTGCAGGGGTGTCTTCTGGCATAGGGTCCAGTACTGGAGTTCCTCACAGTTTCAGGGAGAGGCCGCAGAAACACTCTGCAGGCATGTACTGGTAGTCCAGTCCGACCAAGTCAACAAGTAAGCTCAGGTCTCACGAGATGGAGAAACGTGGTTACACCCTTGGTCCTCCTCTTCTGGGCCCAGGGCGGATGGATGCAGAGGTGTCCTAGGGCGTTGGGTTTTGCCTCCTGGTCACTCGCTGTTGTAGGGGGGTCTGCAGAAACAGTCTGCAGAAGCCATTATGAACTGCACAGTGGGCAAGAACAGGATGGGCTTCTCTTTTGGAGGGCCTGGGGACGACCTTGTCACTGTTGGCCCACTTCAACATGGGCTAGATGGCTCGGGTGCAGTTGTGATGTCCGGCATCGGGCTTTTGGAAGTCCCAGTCCTCTCAGTTCTTTCTTGGGTGCCTGTGGATGCAGGGGAGCAGTCCTCCACTCCAAAGGAGTTCTTCTTGACAATTTGCAGAGCACTGGCAGCTCTCCCAGGTTCTTGGAGGCTGCAGCAGCACGACAGATCAATTGCTTCTCGAGGGTCAGATGCAGCAGGCAGGCTGGCAGGGTTGGTGCCAAATCAGTCATGCTCATCAGTTCTCAGGTTCAGCAGGCATCTCGTCCGTTTCTCTATTTGTGTCCAGCGAAGATCTGAGGATCTGCTATTAGGGGGTCCCCTAACTACTTAATTTAGGGGGCGTTAAGGGGGGTGAAGGGTAGTATCCAATGGACTACTCACCCTTGAGGTCACTACACCCCCTAGATGAACACTTCCTGTGGGAAGTGGGCATCACCCTGTCCAGAGTCCCTAAATTCCACAACACGCAAGACGGCGGAGTTTCCTAAGTTGTGTCCACCTCAGGCTGGGCACCCTAGGGGTGTTCCCAATCTGGAAGTGTGAAATTCCTCCTGCATATCTAATTTCCCCACCTGTCCCAGTGTCAGATGAGCCCTCGGGCAGGGGGGCTGGCATCTTCCTCTGAGGAAGGCCAGATCTGCATTACAAAAGTGGTGAGCTTCTTTGAAGCTCCTGCCTTGGAATGCAGGTCATCCTGTGAGGAGGGGTGGGTAACACCTAGCCAGGACAGGCTTTTGTTTCTGACCTCTCTTGAGTAGAGGGTCTCCCCCTGGGAGGTCAGAGTCTCATGTATTGGTGGCAGGCTGGCCAGAACCAGCCAGTGAGCTTACCAGCAGTTGATAGGTTTTTCAGGGGGCACCTCTAAGGTGTCATCTGGCTGGCTGTATTAATAAATCCATCACTGGAATCAGTGATGGTTTATTATTATGAGATGTTTGATACCAAACATCTCTAGGTTCAGAGAAGCCATTATGTGGCTGGGGAGCTCATAGTGACCAGTGTCCAACACATATTTAAAATGGCTGCCCTGTACACTTACTATGTCTAAGAAACAACAAAGACATAGATGGGGCATATTTGCTCATGGATATATTCCCTCACTTGCAATAGAATGCACCCTGCCTTAGGACTGAAGGCCTGCTGTAGATATTACAAGCAGTGTTTTAGGGGACATGGCACACAAGAGTGTGCCATGCCGTGATTTCAGTTTTGGGAGCACCTTGTCACACAGCCTGCAAAGGCAGTCTGCATACGGTTGGTGCTAAGGTCCGTCAGAGTGGCACAAGTTGTGCTGCAGCTCTAAGGGGCCCTCTTCAGTACCCATGCCCTATGTACCAGGAGTACCATTCACTAGGGACTTACAGGGGGCTCAAGGGCCTGGTCACTTGTGGATCAAGTGACCGGGTGTCCTATTTAAGGGAAGGAACACTGCAACTGGGGACTTGGTTAGCAGGAACCCAGTGCACTTCAGTTAAAGTTGCATCTAAAAACCAGGCAAAAAGTGGAGGGCACTACAACCAGAACCCAGCTCCCCTTACCAGTTCACTTCAGTCAAAGTTGCATCAAAAAACAGGCAAAAAGTAGGGGGGTTTCTGCAACCAGAACCTAGCTTCCTACAGGGTTTTTCCATTCCTCGGTGCCAAACACTTGAATTCCCCTGCTACTTTAATTCGCTTTAATACCTGATTTGATTACTTTCTGAGAAAAAACTCAAATCCTGGCTTTTCAAGAAAACATATCCATCTATGCTGTCTACTAGTTTCTCAGCACCAGGATGCCCTTTGGGATATTTCTTGTGCTATATAAAACTAATAACATAACATATCGAAACTGCCCAGACACTTCTTACAGAAATAAACAATAGTAATGCAATCACTGCACTATTTCCCTGTTAACATGTATTTAGGGAAATGTGTGATAAAAGACTGTGCGGTCAGGCACTAGCTCAGAAGCCATGCAATTTTAGTGCATCATGGCACAGAATATTATTCTCTTTTCAAAAGGCAAAACTTTGGTGGTATCATTGGGAATAAAAATTAGAAAAAATGTGTGGTAACATTCTTACTACACATTATTTAATACTATGTCCACAAAGCAGGAACCATGAAGACAAAGGCTTTGCTCATTAGTAATGTATTTACATTCACATTTTGCACTGAGGTCGATATAAGATTGTAAGTATTGTACACTCTTAACTCAGTAAATGCATTTAGTGATCTGACACAGATTACACCCCTAGATTGCTAGTTACAAAGTTACAGAACTCAGCAAACCATATGGGGAAACACCCGGAACAACGACTCCTTAACCACGAAGTCGTGGGAAACGAAAGCGAAACAACGGTTTCGTTTTCCACGACTTCCTGGTTTTCGTGCCTTAACCATGCATGTGTGAACCACGTACATGTGTGGTTAAGGCACAGAAGAAGGGAGTTGACGCGGTGAAGGAGGAGGAGGTAAGTTGGGCTGGGGCTGTTTTTTTGGGGGTGGGGTGGGATGGGGGCTTGGGGTGATTAGGGTTTAGGGGGGAGGGGGGTCAGGGTTTAGGTTTTAGGGGTGGGTTGGGGTGCTTTAGGTTTTAGGGGCGGGGTGGGGACTCGGGGTATTTTAGTTTTTGGGGGTGGGGTGGGGGGCTTGGGGTGATTAAGGTTTGGGGGATGGGGGGTCAGGGTTTAGGTTTTAGGGGTAGGTTGGGGGTTGGGGGGCTTTAGGTTTTAGGGGAGGGGGTTGGGGTTGTGGTAATTTTGGGGGTGGGAGTTGGGGTGGTTGGGGGGTGAGGGGGTCGCGGTAATTTTTAGGGGTGGGGGGCTATGGGGGAAGCATGCTAGAACTGTGCATGCTGATCACTAATGCCTTTACCAGGAATGTCTTTACAACGAAAAATCATTGCAAAAGCATTCGTGGTAAAGGCATTAGTGATACCAACAAGTTAGTTGTTCCAAACTTGTTGTTGAGCCATGGGTGCTTGAAGCACTCGTGGTTTCGAGATATAACCAACCAAATGGGTTTACTGTAGTGCAGGGTGGAGGTGCGGGTACACAGCATCAAGGGTGGGGGAGTACGGTGGGGAGAAGGAGGGTGATCAGACAAGGCTTAAAGGGTGACAAGGGCAGTGACAGAGCTGCAGGGTAGTGGTGAAAGGGCATAGGAGTGGGAAGAGTCGGCCTGCAATTGAGTGGTTAACAAGAGATGAAACTTTGCTTGAAGAAACCAGTTTTCAGCTTCTTAAGAGGGTGGAAAAGGGATGGAAGCTAGCGGTGCCCAGTTAATGCAAACACGAGTAAAAAACTTCTGAGCAAAAGTGTTTCACATCATACATAAAACCAGGGCTTTAGGTGGAATTAAAAATGTGTGTGGGGGAATGTCTAAAAGGGGTGTTGAGCCACGCATTGCATGTATTACGCCACTATGTAACCCCTTGCTCCACATTATGCCTGCGCCAGGTATAATGTGTGGAAGGGGGACATTCCGGCACTAGGAGGCCTGAAAAAATGGCACAGAAAAATTTAACAGATTTTACTATGCCATTTTTTCTGTTATTTTTAACACCTGCGTTAAAATGACGCTCCCATTTAAATAAATGGGCCTCCTTGCACTTTGCTACACTAGCATTAAAAATGTTTACGCTAGTGTAGCAAAGCGCCACAATAGCATAAAAAAATTCTACATTGTTGTTCTAACTACCGCCATGGTACACTGTATGTTAAATATGGCGCAACCATGGGGTCACTAGGTGCCAGTTCGGTGGGCTCAGCAAAAGTGGCGCATCAGAGCTGATGCGCCACTTTTTCAGAAATCTGGGCCTATTTCTTTCTTGTTTGTTTGGAGGGAGAAAGGAAAAGCAAGCGGAGACAGGGCTGCAGAAGAAAGAGATGGCTAAACTGCTTTAAAGGACTGCTCAAAAGAGTGTGAAAAGAGGGAGGTGGCATTGCAAATTCTGGACAAAGCATTGTTGGGGGTAAGCGAAAGGGAGAGAACTGCAGAAAGAAGAAAAGTAAAGTGAGAAGAAACTTGATTAAACGCAGAAGGTGGGGAATATGATGCATTTCAGCAAGAAATGAAAACATTAATGTTGGTTATTTTTTCAATTGAACAAACTGGATTTAATTGAAATAGAAAGTGGTTGGAATCAGGTTCTGGTTGGGAATTAGAATTAAAGTTATTTACGGGGTTAAGGGAAAGGTTATTGTTACGGTTAGGAATATTTATTTATTGAACATTTTTGTTGTAGTACACTAGTGGTCAGAGGTATTTAGACACTCTGTACACTCTTACGGATGACAGGTAATAAAACAGCAAGCGTGGTGGGATTTAATAGCGACAAAAATGTAGCTGCCATACATAGTTTTGTAATACTTGCTACCAGTTGTCATACTTAGGTTTGTAATGTCCAGGAGCGGGTAAGACGAAGGAGGAGACTGGGGATTGAGAAATACAATTAGAGATAGCTTTAGGGTTGGGCTTAATGTGTTAGAGACATTGTCATATGTTTAATTGGCGTATAATGTTTTTGACATCTCAGTCAACTGCTCGCAAGTCCTCAGGTTCAGAAAACGTTTGCCTGTTTCTCTCCAGTCGGACATTAAACAGTAGAACAAGAGACACATTTCTCCTTTGCTGCAAATCTTAGGAGGTGCGCCCTAAAACTCTGAAGCACAGACACGTCACACGACGCCAAAATGACAACTCCTCTCCTAGGACGGGAATGAAAGCCGAATCCTATTTCTTGCACAGATTGTTTGGCACAAAAATACAACGGAGAGGTAAAAGGCAGAGGCAGTCAACTCTCTCCCTCCTCTTAAGTCTCAGAGCTTGTGTTTTTTATGTTTTACCAAAGAAAGTGGCATTGTCGTTGCTGACGGCGCCTCCTCTAAAAGCACAATCGCGGGACACAGACGTGCTGACGCATCCTTGGGTCCTCCACCGTATTGCAAATACGTCGCACACACGGTGTCATTAGGGGGACGCAATGGGGCGCTAGAAAAGTGGTGCATCATGAATGATGCGCCACTTTTCCGTTAATATGCCCCTGGAGATGTTAATTAGTTATGGACATGTCATTGGTAGTACCCAGTTCCTGGATTATGGAGCAATGTATACCTTATCCATTCTCACCCACGAAGGTCAGTAGTCTTATCAAGTAGTGAACTGTAAGGTGACACCCAGTTAATCCGACTTCACAGTCATTAGGTTCAGACGTCTTTCAGCTCTCCACCCTCTGAACCTCTTTAAACCATCCTGGCGACCATGATGGCCTGTCACTTGACTAGACCTAGCCTTGTGCTAAACTGTCTGGTCCTTGGGCTTCTAGGGCTGTATTCTGTCTCAAGGATAGAGACCTAAATGTTTGAGCCCTCCCTGCAGAGATCTTCTTTTCCAGGCTCAGCCACCTGACACACTACCTCCTCATCTACTTCTTTGTTACAGTCATTACAGCATGACGAGAGTCCACATCCCCAGGTAAAAACACCATTGTCCTACTTCCACTGCTAACAAAAAACTCCTCGGCCACCATCAGTCATTGTATATAAGGACCACTAACCCAGACGACATCCTGTTGGGCATGCCTATACATGGTTGCAGAGTGGGATATACACTTGTTTTTAAAATATTTCTGCCTTTTTACATTTTTTGTTTTATATTTTTGGTTGCATTACATTTCTTTGGCTCCCAGGTAGCAGAGGTGGGAAGCACAAGCTGCAGGACTTGGTCGATGTTTGCAGTGGGCCGAAGGCATGACTTACCATCATGGAATGTGTTGCAGGGTAGGTTGGCCCGCAGTCAGTCAAACAAACAAGCTTTATTCGGTCTAGATAACCATCAAAGCAATAATTTACAACAATAAAATCAAGATCTATACATAATAAATATATAACACTAAAGTTAAAAAATAGGTGATAAAAGTGAGATAATGATAATGAAAAGTGAGGAATCTGCGAATGTACAAAGAGAAAAAAAAAAAAGTCAGATATATCTTCACATATATGCCCCGGCCTGTAGATAAAAGGGAAATATCAAAGATCCTTTGATTGACTGCTTTTAGCTTCCACAGCGGTAAAAAAGTACATTTATAAAACAAATAAGTAAAATAAGGTAAAATCAGAAAACAATTAATAACAAATCACTTATAGTCCTATTTTATTTTAAAAAGTATGTACGTATATACCAAGCGGATGCAAGAAACTTGCTGACCGCACAAATTAAAGGAGAGGAGCAATCTCTCAACATCAGCCTAAGGGCATCTCTACATGTTCTCAACCCCATGTTTCTACAAACGGGACGACGCCATTTCCGCCGGGCAGTTCCATAGGCAGGACAAATGAACAAAAAGTGCACTACTGTTTCCACAGAGTCATTACAACACGGACATTTGTCGGATAGCAGGGTGGAGCTCCATGAACTGGAAAAAGACTTCAGAGGGAGACATCCATACCTAAGTCGAACAAACAAACTTTTGCTTAGTTGATCAGTAATTAGGTCCAGAAAGGGTTCGAACTGGGGAAACCACTTATAATCGAGGAAGAGCGATGTCAGCCTACCATGTGAAGTGCAAAGCAGATATTTTTCCCTAACATGGGACCAGTAAGCAGATTTCAGGTGGTCCTTGTGAGCCCTCCTTAACTTATTGGGTTGGCTCCAAAAGTGACTGAGTCCCAAAGTATGGAACCATTCTGAAATGTGTTTGAACCAAGGGATAGAGAGTACATTTGGTCTATCCAATAAGTCTTGCAAGGATTCCTTGTAAGTGTCTAGTTCAGGGGTAGTCCAAATATGAACCCAAAAAATGAAAGGCATTAAGGCTATTACGTCGGAAATGCGAGGGAACCCTAGATCCAAAAACACTGGAACCAGGGGCGTACTACGAGGACATGCCAAGAGTGATCTTGCAAAATTATTTTCCCCCACGGATAACTTGCTGGATTTAGAGCAACCCCAGACCTCAGCACCATAGACCGCGGCACTCTGAGCCTTAGCTAGATAAATTTTAATAGCAGGGGAAACAACTTTCTCAATATTAGACATTTGAAAACGCAAAATTGCCCCAGCACCAATGTGCTAAGAGGGCTGAGCTTTTCCCTACCTGGGCCTGCCAGTTCATATCATTACTGATTCTTACCCCTAAGTAATCGATAGAGCATACCTTACTCAAGGGAACCTTATTATACAAAATATTGCATCGCTTTGAGCTACCAGGACCAAAGATCATAAGTTTTGTTTTGCTGGAGTTAAGTTCCAATCCATGATCTGCACAAAACACACTAAACACACTAAACCTATCCGGGAGGGCCTGAAGGCCCATAGGTGTTTTAGAGATCAGGAGGGAGTCATCTGCAAATAAAAGGATTGGAACTTTTGTATTATTCAAAGTAGGGGCATCGTTTAGACAGTCAGTTACAACTTGCACTACTTCATTGATAAACAACGAGAAGAGGGTAGGAGCCAGGATACAGCCCTGGCGTACTCCCCGCCTGATGTTAATACGATCAGTGAGTTCCCCCTGGCTGCCCCATCTTACTCGAGCATAGGTGTTCTTGTGTAATCTTTGGATTAGATGCACCAGGTTCAGCGGGACGTCAGTTTTCTTTAAGACTTCCCACAATTTCTGCCTTGGAACAAGATCAAACGCGGACTTAAGGTCAACAAAAGCAACATACAAATTGTGTTTGGCCAGGGTAGCGTATTTCCAAAGTAACAAAAAGAATCTAAAGACTTGGTCCATAGTGCTAATTTTTAAACGAAACCCAGCCTGAAGTGGGGAAAGAACCTGGTTAGCTTGGACCCAGTCCATTAGCCTATCAAGAACTTGCTTAGAGAAAATCTTTTGAAGATTGTCAATGAGGCTAATTGGGCGATAATTGGCTGGCAGACCCACATCTCCTTTTTTGTTAATAGGGATAATTTCGGCTCCGAGCCACGAGTCCGGAATGGGGCTACCTGCTGCGATGGCATTTGATAAAGTATTAATGTACCACGCCCAAATGACGGGTTCAGACTTAAACAGGTCCCCCGGTATCTTGTCAGGTCCGGGGGCCTTAGCAGGTTTCAGGGAATTAATAGCTGCCGTGGTTTCAGCAATTGTAAAAACAATGTCCTCCAGGGGACCCTCAATTAGGGATCTACATTTACCACCCGCATAGGTCTCATGATGCAATTGCTCAGAAGAGGCATAGGTCTCGGAAAAATGAGACATCCATCTTTCAGGCTGGATGTGAAAATTAGGAATAACATTACCCTCTTGTTGCCTGTGAGTCAGCAACCTCCAAAAGGAACTCTCGTCACGATTTTCTACTTGGCCCGCAGTCCCCCCCCCTTCTGACCTGCAGTCATTGCTGGTGATATATAAAACACCCTGAAACCTAATAGTTCAGAGCATGTCTGGAGCGGGGTAGCCACAAGGACGACCAGGCTGCACACCTCATGTGTGATGTTGCAGCCTGGCTGCAGCTGGTGTCAAATTGGTAATTCACATCTTCATCCTTCAGAGGAATGGGGATATCAATGATCTTTGATTACATCTCTTGACTGTTTTGGTTTGGCATAAGCTATGCGTTTAATTCTGTGTTGGTGGTAAGCTGAATGTTCTGATAAAGAGTGCAGTAGGACCCGACTGGTGGCAGCTTTCGACCAATTGGATTAATTGAATTATTTCTTCATTGACATTTCTGTGTCTGGTGGAATTACCTTGTTTTTGTTTCTGTGTTTCCAGTGGTGACCACAGACAAGGATTACAGGTCTGTTCTGCCCAAATGTTCATGAAGGATACTAGTGGCTTTCAAGTGATTCGAATAGAGGTCCCCTCAATATGGTTAAACTCCCTGCTTGATTTCATTCTATTCTGGTCAGTTACAGGAGTTTGTTGACTTATTTAGCTTCCTATACTATTCCAACTATTTCTGGGTCGGAATTTCACAGCAGATCCCACAGTGCCTTGGGAATTGTCATTGGAGGTACATTTTCTTTGGAGGAGATTCCTTGTTGGGCTCTATAGCTGACTCCTGAGCCGTTATCCTTGTGAGGGCTACAAGGGTGGCAGGCCTAGGGTTAAGGTATCAAATTCTCAGCCTGAATGTTTTGGTGCTCAGATCAAATGATTGCCAAGGCTAGGAGCGTGTTTGAAGATCAGTCAGTGACAAGGAGTTTTCAATGATGTTTCAAATAATATTTTAAGTGTGTCACTACATGGAACAGTGTCCGTCCTTGCTGTAGGAAGTGGCTCACACACTGGTAAACCTGACAGCATTAGGGTGGTCACCCCCAACGTTTTGCCTACTTCCCTCCACTTTTTTGTCACTGTTTTTGCTGCTTTTAGGACTCTGCACACTTTACCACTGCTAACCAATGCCAGAGTGCATATGCTCTCTCCCATAAAATATGGTGACATTAGCTCATACCCAATCAGCATATTTAATTTACTTATAAGTCCCTAGTAAAGTGTACTGCATGTACCCAGGGCATGTAAATTAAATGCTACTAGTGGGCCTGCAGCACTGATTGTGTCACCCACATAAGTAGCCCCTTAACCATGCCTCAGGCCTGCCATTGCAAGGCCTGTGTGTGCAGTTTCACTGCCACTTTGACTTGGCATTTAAAAATACTTTCCAAGCCTTAAACTCCCCTTTTTCAACATATAAGTCACCCTTAAGGTAGGCCCTACGTAACCCATAGTGCCGGCTGCTGTGTAGACAAAAGGCAGGACACATACCTATGTGTTTTATGTGTCCTGGTAGTGGAAAACTCCTAAATTCGTTTTCCACTGCTGTGAGGACTGCTCCTTTCATAGGCTAACATTAGGTCTACCCTCATATATTGTTTGAGTGGTAGATTCTGATCAGGAAGGTGTAGACAGGACATATTTAGTATGGCCAGAATGGTAATACAAAGTCCCGCTGACTGCTGAGGTTGGATTTTATAATACTATTTTAGAAATGCCACTTTTAGAAAGTGAGCATTTCTCTGCAGTTAAAATCCTTCTGTGCCTTACAACCTGTCTCCAATCCACGCCGGCCTGGGCTGGTGGACAACTCCCTTGTGCATTTCACCCAGACAACCACAAACACAGGATGCTCAGTCACACCTACACACATCTGCATACTGAATGGGCCTTCCTGGTCTGAAAGGGTGGAGGGCATGACACAATTCAAAGGATAGTGGCCTGCCCACACAAAGCACTGCCAAACCCCCTACTGGGACCCTGGCAGACAGGACTGTACTCAAAGGGGACCTTGTGCACTTCACCCTTTGAAGTCTCTCCCACTTCAAAGGCACTTTTGGGTATATAAACTGGGTCCCTGACCCTAACAACTTAGACACTTCTTGGGACAGACACTCTGCACCAGAACCTGCAACCTGCCAAGAGAAGCTGCCTGGATGCCCAAAGGACTCACCTGGGCTGCTTTGCTGTAAAGGACTACTGCCTTGATGTTTCACTGCTGCCTTGATGGCCTCTGGCTCTGCTGAGAAGTGCTCTCCAAGGGCTTGGATTGAGCTTGCCTCCACTTCCTGAAGTCTCAGAGCCAAATAGACTTCATCTCTGCAAAGAAACTCCTTGTGCAGCGAAAATCTATCCACAGCCTTCAGGAATCGATACACAGCCTGCTCAGCGGTGAGAAAATCACTGCATCACCGAACCGGAACAATGCAACCCAGCTCCCAGAGTGGAGATTGATGCAGCGCCAGTGTTGCGACTGGAACTTTGACGCACAGCCCACTGGATCGACACATCGCCGAGCCAGAACAACTGGGCCTGACTTCCTGCAAGAAGAATCGACGCAGGGCCTGCCGTGCAACAGAAATTTTGACCCATCACCCACCGGATTGAGTCACCACCTGTGACTTCGCCCTACACGCCCAGGATTTCCACACATCATCCCTGGACGTCAAAAGACCCCGCATCCCAAAAGAGGATTCAAACCTGCATGCCGGAATTCGACGCAAAGCCCTTGCCACGTGGAAAAGAATCAACGCATCGTCAGTGTGCGCCCGTAAATCCAATGCAAACATACCTTTTTCCACGCATCTCCTCCTCTGCGGTCCTCGTGCATGTAATTTTGACGCAAACTAGGTACTTTGTGCTTGCGAGAGACAATTGTTGCTTTTAAGAACTTAAGACTCTTCTTATCATTACAAAAGTGATATTTAAATTTGTGATTATCAAATCTTTATCGTTTTTATCTTAATTTAATCAGATAAATATCTTATATATTTCTAAAGCTGTGTGATGTATTTTTGTGTTTTTTTCACTGTGTTATTGCATGCTTTATTGCACAAATACTTTACACATTGCCTTCTAAGTTAAGTCTGACTGCTCAGTGCCAAGCTACCAGAGGGTGGACACAGGATAATTTGGACTGTGTGGGATTTACCCTGACTATGATTGTGGTCCCTACTTGGACAAGGGTGTATACCTCTGCCAACTAGAGACCCCATTTCTAACACACACATTTTCAGTTTTTATTTCTGTACCACTGCCAGGTGCAGCGTGACAGCTTATCCCACTGCTAGAGGGCTGAGACAGCCCAGCTGACCAGAACAAAGAAAAAAGGAGGGAGCCCAGAGCTCTAGAGCCAACAGAGGAGAGGCTCTTCTTTAAAGATGTGGTGTGAAGGGGTCAGGCAGCTGTGCCATCTAGAGGTGGAGCTAAGGGTCTCAGAGTAGGTCTTTTCAGAGAAAACATGAAGCTGACATCTTGGATTGTCCCAGAATGCTGTGCAGGAGGGTTGGGAGAGGGAGGAGGAATGATGTAGCATTGTGGGATTGGCCTAAAGTGCCTACCCCCTGAAACTTTTCACTTGCACTTAAAAGTGCCTGCATGTGGGAGAGACAGTTGAGAAGACCCTAGACCTGGAAGGTATTGACAAAGGAAAGGATGGCCAGCTGGAAGGGGATGCCATCAAATGCCCTGCAAGGATGGAATAAGGACTCTGACTCCATTTGTCCCCCAGAACTAGGATGGGTCTCTCCATGGCCAATAGCACTGGCCCCCTCATACCTCCTCAGTACCAGCTGGGGGAAAATGCCTAGACTCACTGCCCCTTACAGGTGCCCTGCAAGATGGTCAGGTGCCTTGGGGGCCCGGGGAGTGTGGTCAAGAGGGTATTCTGCTGGCTGACTACAGGTGGGTTGCCAAGATGCCCCCACCAGCAGGAGAGAAGCCCTAGGAGTCCAGCAGAGGAAAAGGCTGGTGCAGGGAGCCAGGAAATCCAGATCCGACACAGTGCTCCACTTTAGAGGCCATAAGGCCTGATGAGAATGCTCCTGGTGGATAGGCCTGGCCACCTGGAACAAAAAAGAGGCAGAGATGAAGAAAACCAGCCCAACAAGGCCCAAGATATGCATCTTCCAAGATTTACACTGTTTTCATTAACATTTTTAAAACAGGCACATAGCATTCAGCCGTATTTCAAAAAATTACCCCTCCCGGATGGGCCAAGGCCTTGGGGTGGTCAGTAAGAAATTGAGTTTGTTATTAATAAATATTATTTGGTGAGGGAGGCAGGCATAATGATAGTGGGTCCAGGCGATCCCATTCCCTGGGACCATAAGAAGAAAGAGGGCCCTGCATGACTACAACCCGCCCTTGGCCTTGAGAATGCACAAGTCGACTCCCACACCTGCAAGTGATTCTGATGGGAGGGATGGGTAGCCAGCAAGACAGTGCAGGAGAGGACTCCCTGCACTTCCCTACCGTTACTTGAGGCTGTGGGTGCTCCACTCGGACAGAAAAGTCACAAATAACTGCAAAAAAAAAAAAAAAGACATGCAGTGCAATGCCACAAACCTGAAAGCAACAGTGGAAGAAGCCATTCACAATATTCAAGGAACAGGACTGAGGAGCATTCCATAATGCCCTGTGTGGGCTCATTTGACAATTACTTTTTCTCCTGGTGCCCCATGGAGGGGCAGGGTCTCCCTCAACGATCTACCACTGTGTTGTTGCGGGGGCTTCTGAAAATGCAGCAGGTCCCCCAACCCACATTGTCCCTTACAAATTTGCCCTGTTTCAGAGAAAATTAAATGAATGACCCATTCTCCCTGCCTCCCCCCCGACAAAAAAAGATAATGTTGCCTTCCATTTCAAAGCTCTATTGTAGCTGGAGTTTTTTCTCTGGGATATCACCTAGGACTGCTAGAGGAAGTGCATGCTGACCTCGCCATAGCAAACATGGACTGTTTGTAGATGTAAAGTTTGCCAGGGTTGGGCTTCTAGGACGGTACCAGTAGGAAAGGCCAACTGGTTCTCCTGATGCTGCTGACGGGTCTGGTGCCACTGACAGTGGCACCAGGGTAATCATGAGCAAGTGCCCATCACCCAGCGGTCATGGTTGTTGATGCTTAATAAAATGGTTACATAGAGCACTTTTCAGTGGCAACAGGAATGGGTGAGGTTACGACCTGATCCGGATACACGTGAGGAGAAGCATGCGAGACAGCGCAATACATGTCCCATTATTCATGAGTTACAAGCCATTGTGCTGAGTCCTGCTGAGTTGTTTCCAGTCGCAGTAAGTTGATTCATGCAATGGATATCACTGGTCCTGCTAATGTGTGGAATGGAATTGAGAAATATGGGTTTGTGGTCACAGACTATTATTCACATTAGTTAACTGTTAACAGTGCAAAAGTTCTTTATTTCCTTTGCAGCTTGTGTGTTGTTGATGTGCCTTTTGGGTTTTGAGTGGAAAAAGTATTAAGGTTTGTGAGTGTTGCATATTTTGGAGTGATGGTAACCGTAGTGACCGGGGTCTAGATTGTAGAGAATTCGAAAGTGGGACTGAGAATGATGGTGTTGAATTAAGTTCCAGCACCCATCACTCATGTTTACTGAAGCTTAATACATGGTTTACCTGGATGACTTTGCTGAGCTTCTTTTCCAAGAGGTCCATTTAAATTCAATAGATTTATTAAACGAAAAGATGACGTGAGAGTAAGTATAGGACAAAGAAATGATTCTGTTAGGAATGTACTCAGACCAAATTTCTATCGCAGTTTCTTAAGACTGAGTAATAGATTATCATTAGCTCACAGACTGTGGCATGTAGGCGATTCAGTAGAAGTAGGGTAGTAAGAAGTGTGTATGTTCAGAGTTAGGTAGAGACTTTAATCAGTGTAATGGCTTCCCACTACCTACCTATCCTATTTTCAGGAGCAGCTCGCTGCATGTGGCGGGGCGGCAGATGGCTGGGGTGGAAGGTAGAAAAATGAATTTAAAAAAAAACGTACTTGAATTGTGGTCGCCACATCAGCGCCGCTCCTCTTGCATTCGCTGCAAGCACAGGCTCTGCCTGCTGTGTCCAACCCGGCAACACAGTTCCGGTTTGGAGAGAGCCTAGTGTGCATGTGTGTTTGGCCAGCCTGAGACAGCAAGCCAAACATACATGCACACTGAGGGGGAGTTGCTGTGCACTCCTCCTCAGTGCTCGTCACAGCCCGCGGCCCCGTCCCTTTTACAATAAATCGATAATAAACATAGCTTTTATAATATAAACGTTTGGCAGCTGCTGCTGCTGGCTGGGGGTTGACGCTCCTTGGCCTTATCGGAGGAGCGGTGCCTGCCTACTTGCCTCCTTGTCCGTGTTGCCCTGCCCTTTCCACCCATCCTCCTTCTGTTCTCCATGTTGGCCCCACACTCGTCATAACAAAAAAATAAAAGTTCTAGGACGCGGACACTGCTAGCCACATAATGGCACCTTTTTTCCCCTTTCCCAGACACCTCTGCCCTCTGTGTTTCCTCGTGCCCCACTATTGCTGCCGCCAGCAAGAAACAAGCATTTACAATGCAATGGGTCTCATGTTTGCTCGAGTTAAAACTATTGGCGTTGTAAACTCCTAACCGGACTTTTCTTGCCACATAAACTGAAAAGTAAAAGAGTTTCACATAAGCTAGCAGATGGCTGCCATGAGCGCAAAGCAAACACACAAAAGGAAACAGAAGTTTGCTTGCAGTGAAATGTATCAGCAAAAGTGCAATTATCCGTGTAACCAGCAAAAGTGCAATTATCCATATAACCGACAAAAATGCAAATATCTATGTAACAGGGTCAATGCCATGCAAAGTGCTCTGCTACTGCCCAGTGAGATTGCACTGCCTACAAAATAAAGAGAAAAAGTAGTGCAGAAACCATATGGAAAACATGGAGCCTCGTATGTTTTCAGTAGTTGGCCGGTGAGCTTCAGGCGGGCTAAACACCGGAAAAGGCATGACGTATGCATGCCTTGTGCTAAGTAAATCAAGCTAATTTTGGAAGGCATTCCCACGAACCAACCAAACTGATGGGCTTGACATGGGTGTGGTTACAAGCACATAGAGAGATTACAACAGGAACAGAGCGTTTTGCGTTCAACGCTTAAAAGTGCTATGACACTGTCTGCGTCATATCGCTTTAAAAAAAAAAACATTTCGCTATGCTGCACATCAACTACACTGCAGTATAGAAGGGCTAAAAAAACAATGACAAAGCCAATATCGCGACTAGGCGTACCCTACAGCAGTGTTCCCCAACCCCCGGGCCGCGGACCGGTGCCGGTCCGTGGATCAATCAGCACCGGGCCGCCCCACTGTGGCGGGCGGTAAATGTTTGATAATTTTTCCGTGGCCCGCTTGTCACACAATGGGACAAGCGGGCCACGGAAAAATTATCAAACATTTACCGGTCCGCGGCGATAAAAAAGTTGGACAACACTGCCCTACAGGCTTTACTGAAGCTTGTTTTCCTAGGCATATGCAACTTGTTTGAAAGGTACAGCACTGCCTCTGCCTTAGGACAGTGTTTATGCACTGCAAAGATTGCAACATCTGCCAGGTAGCAGAACCTCCAAGTTACCATGTGTACAGTTTTTTTCCATGTCAGAGGCATCAAAAGGCAACCAAAAATGTACTTCAGTGTCAGTCTGCACCAGTTCCCTGCTCATTAGTCAGTGGCAGGATCACTGCATTTTACTCTTTTAAATTGAAGGGGTCCTATCCCACTGAGGGGCTCCTTGCCTATGATGGAGCGCTCTGGGGGCCTGCGGTTTAAGATTAAAGGCAACCACGTTAAAATTATTCCCCACCTCACACACACACACGGTGATACCGTGGCTTGTTATTCCTGTCTTTCCAGTATTTGTTTGTTTCAGTGCTTGGTATAATCTTTTTATTGGTGTTTTCGTGGCGTCTCGCCCCTTGAAATGTTGTTGTTTATAATTAAGGGGCCCATGCTTTGATTTCACATGAGCTCCGCTTTACTTGTAGCCGACCCTATCATTACTAGGCACTGGCGATGCACAGCTAAGTGTATGTATTACTGGCGCAGGGATGAATCCGGTTACCACATTCTACTACAGTCTGACTTAATGGAACACTATAAAAGTGCGCTGTGACACCGCACTAACAGTAAACAAAGCACTATATAATCGATCACTAGCAATAATAACAAAATGTTGCCACTAGACTTCAGTCGCAAGCGGCAAGTTGGCGACTATAATGGTGTTTTTTTTTTTTTTAGGGTTGAGCGCAAAGTGCTCTGATCCTGCTGTATTCTCTCTGTGGGCTTCTAACCACACCCATGTTACGTCAGCCACTTTCATTGGTTCGTGAGCTTGCCTTTCAAAATCTGCTTTCTTTCATTAGTGAAAGGCATGCATACATCATGCCCTTTCCGGTGTTTAGCCCTCCTTGAGCGCACTGACCAATTACTGAAAACATACGAGGCTCTGTGTTTTTCTTATGGTTTATGGACTACTTTTTCTCTTTATTTCACAGCGCGATCGCGCTAGTTTTTTCTCCAATTAATGTAGAAAAAAAAGTCTGGTTAGGCGTTTACAACGCTAATAGCTCTAACTCGTCGAAATGCGAGACCCATTGCATTGTAAATACTTGTTTATAGGGGCGAGCGCAAACCGCTCCATCCCCTAATGTAATCTCTCTTTGGGCTTCTAACCACGCCCATGCCACGTCAGTCCCTAACATTGGTTTGTGAACTTGCCTCCTCGAGCGCACCGACCAACTACTGGAAACATACGAGGCTCCATGTTTCCCATATGGTTTCTGGACTACATTTTCCTCTTTATTTCAAAGGACGATCAAGCTTGTTTTTTTTTCCTTCCATTTAATGTGGCAAGAAAAGTCTGGTTAGGAGTTTACAGCGCTAACAGCTCTAACTCGACGACACGCGAGACCCGTTGTATTGCAAATGCTTGTTTTAATAAATGATTACCTCGTTTCTTAAAAGGTCCCCAAGTTCACTCATATCGTACGTCAGCATGTTTTGTACTTCTTGTATCACATGCTCGCATGAAGAGGTAATAAAATACGGCCGTGACACTTCTCCATCTCATGCCTCTGCCCGGGGTGCTGCTGGCAGTAGGTAACAGGAGGCTTGCTGACGTGGCAGCCGCAGAGGTGACTGTGGCCGGTGGGGGCAGGTGGGGCCCACCGGCACTTATTTTTCCTCCTCAGACTTTGACCCAGAGCAAGCAGCTGCCTCTGGCGTGAGGCCTTCCAGCTGGGGTCAGGCGGGGATACTAAGAGGTCTGACCCGAGGCCAGGCAGGTTTAAAAACCTGCAGGCCTACGGTGCCACACAAACTCGACACCCTGCATTCTCCTCCAGCAAACCTCTGACCGAAGTCTGGCGAGAAACAGCTGACGGGAGGGGATGGGGCAAGGGTCCAAAATGGTGGTAGCGACCCTCGGTGGCCACTAAACCCTGGTTACGGCGCCTGGCCGGTGCGCATGTATTTTTTTTTATTTGCAAATTAAGCACTTACTACTGATCAGATGAACTCTATCGCACCTAGAATGTGCACAGAAGAGTTCCGCTACCTGGGAGGGTTCTTGAAGTTTGCGACCGCGACCAGGGATGCCAGGAGCAGACTGGACAAGATGTCAGAGCGGCCCCGCAGACTATGAACATGAGAAGTGGAAGGTCCAGGGGGCGGACATCAGTTTAAATTGATGATGGACCAAGGATTGGGAAGCAGACGCGGCCAGAAGGCGTCATGCAGAATTTAGCTTCAAAAACAAGCTTATTCCTGAGCCCGCCCACATGGAGAGGAAACATGCATTGGGACAAACCTCCAGCCCTTGTATAGGCCGTAGCTTCTAGGCCACTCCAGCACAGACTGTACGCATGAAAGCAAGCATTGGCAAAGAAAACAGCCCCGGTGTTGACTGCCAACCTTGTGACTTTTGTGAAAACAAAATTATCGCCAATACAAAATACAAGCTGGCTTAAACTCAAAAAGCATACACAGACACGAGTCCCTGGCAGAAAAAAGGAAGCATTTTCTATTAGGACGTCTCCTTGTGAAACAGCAGAATGCTGTCCCTCGCAGGAAGTCAGTTAACCAGTGATTGCCCCATGCTGAAAGGGATGAAAAAAATGTAAATAACAGACTAATGGATGAAAAAGGCTGGCTTGAAGACCGTGTAAATACACACATTATATAGATCATTTTTAGTAAAATCTAAAGGTCTTGGCTGATGCTGGACCAAAAACACAAAACCTGTATCAACATTCAATAGCTGAGAGGTTCCGTGGCCTTCAGTCCTCATGCCCGTTTCTCATTTCTCTAATCTTTTGGCAAGTCCTGCCCTAAGGTAGATCTCTAACCGGACTTTTCTTGTCACATAAATTGAAAATGAAGAGTAATACAGTTTTACATATGTGAGCCGATTTTAAGTGCCACGGCATGCGCATGAGCATGAAGGAGCACACAAAAGGAAATAGAAGTTTGCTCGCAGTCAAACTTATCGCCTGTTATGCATTTATCCATGTAGCCTTTCACAAATGAAATCAAGCAAAATTTAAAAGGCAAGCCCACAAACCAGTGAAAGTGATGGACATGACATGGGCATGGTTAAAAGCCCACCTAGTTTGAACTTTATGAAAAAAAGGTATATTTCATCCGAGACCATGATCTGGTAGTGAAACCCTTTGTATTTTGCGGTCCTGAAGAAGGTTGTCTATTCTCCTAGGCTGCCGAAATATGGATCAGCCTTCTGTCCATCAGTTTTGACCACCAATATTCAATTATGTAGTCTGAACTGTACAAAACTATTAGTTAGGATATTGTAAAGGCTGAGCGCTGTTTAGCGTATCTTTGAAAGTTGGCTTGTGTGCTCTATGAGGTCTCTGGTGTCGTGTTATAGTCAGTTATGTTTTTAGTTTTGAATAATTATTGCATATTTGTTTTTACATTTTTCTAAACCTTTATTTAGCTTAATTAACATCACTGGCATTATACTAGTCAGCATTTCAGTTTATATTGACTTAATGACAGCAGTGTCACAGCACTTCAGTGCAAAAAAAAAAAAAAGATTAGACAGTGTTGAAGACCATCTTGTGATCACCAGAGAGGGGTATCAGTCCCTGTGGGAGTGTGCTCATCAGTGTAAGCGAGGACTGCATTCTCGCCCTCCCATGATGAGGTGGGTTAAGGGTGGCCTGTTACGCTAAGAGGCACTGACGCAATGGGTGCCAAATGTCTGGTGGTCTATCTGTATGCTGTAATAAAGTTTCAAAGGACCCAGAATGGGTGGAACAAGTAGTGAGATCCCTCAGCCATCGTGCATATCGAGGAGCAGAGGGTTTCCTGCAGTTTATTGTTCCCTGTCGCTTACGCCTCAAGCAGGCTAGTGCCACAAAGCATCTGTGTGTACTGTGGATGTTGTTAACATACCCAAGTAGAGCAACCAGTGGAATCAAGTGTTAGGGAGAGGGAGGTCATACTGTAATTATTTCATACGCTTTATGCCAACGTATTGATCATGATTTGTAAATATATCAAAATATTTTTCAGAAAAATGCAATAATATGTATTTGGCATATGTAGAGTTAAAAGTATTATCTTGACTATCCAGGTTGTTAAGTTTTATTTCACAACAATGTGGTCAATGTCAAAGTGTTTTTTTTTGCCTAGTTTCACCAGAATTGCACAGTTCACAGTAACACAAGTGACACTTGACCAAACAGCATATCCCCAAAACACCAATACTAGTAAATAATTTTAACATGTCCTAAGAGCTCCAGATCTGAAACCACAAAATGATAATACTATTATGAGCGCTTTTGTGTCATTTCCAACAGTAGCATTAGTAGAACAATCATGATACCGATCTCCACATCAACATTCTCGTTCACCTTTGGTGATGGTGCAATGCTCGCTATTTAAAAATCCCTGATATCAAATATGCACAGGAATGAATACCAAACCTACCAATCATTCACATATGTACGTTGTCAAACTTACACAAACATAACCCAGAGATGACCTAACCCATTCTGTTGTCAAGACAGCACAATTTGAGCCTCAACAAAGCTTGGTTCACAGATCTCAACATTGACACTTCATCCCAAAACTATCAACCAATGCAAAACCCTTGAGCTTCTTGACTGATCAACATCAAACCATGAATGCACACATCAAGGATTTGCTAAAAAAGTGCCAGCGTCTCCCTCCAATCAGTAAAAACTTATTAAAACAACATTCTGACACTTAAAGGATTTCCTTCATTTGTACAATTATTAGTGCATTGAAGGATAGACTATCCACTCTGAGTGTGTCACCCAAAAGCATGATTAGCATGGCTGAAGGTTGTGTTGCATTAGGCCACAAGACTCCTAGCTGGCAATGAAGAGTTTTGAGCATATCACCCTCTTCCTGAGGGATCTCCACTAGCTCCCAACAGAAGCAAGAATCAATTTAGACTAGCCTTCATACTCTTCAAGGCACTTAACACCCAACATCACTCCAACCTACAACCATCTCAAATTAAACTCGGGTGGCTAAAAATAAAACCACAGGGGAAAGTTCAGTTTGAGATTAGAAGCAATGAAATGCACGTCATAAAAGGCTACATCACATGATTTTCAGGGGCGTCCCCATATCTGGGGAACTCTCTATAA
The DNA here is from genome assembly GCF_031143425.1 of Pleurodeles waltl. NCBI lineage: Eukaryota > Metazoa > Chordata > Amphibia > Caudata > Salamandridae > Pleurodeles > Pleurodeles waltl. The sequence goes on along the minus strand of NC_090449.1, from coordinate 77,987,538 downwards.
GATTACCTCAGACGCCAAAACAATATTCTGCAGTAAAAAAAAAAATTTAAAAAAAGAAACTTGCCTGCTCTCGCGCCATCTTCGCAAATAACCTCTCTGAAGCTGCCCAATAACACCTGAATCTATGTTAAGCTTCCCACATGCCCCCTTCTTTTCACTTTTTGAAGTTAAGTGACCATAGTTTACATGTCATGTTTTAAGATTTGATATTACCGAGCATAAAGAGAATACACTTCTCCCTAGTTGTTACAATATAAAGAACACTGACACCCATTCATACGGGTAAAGCAGCTCTGTATTAAAAATTAAGAATAAATAAATACTAAATAATCCCCTTCTGCTACACTTCTGCCCCACCTGCAATAGCTCTGGACCTTTTTTGCACTACATTTAGCTTCCTTCTTAACTGTAAATGAGTAAACTGAAGCAATGAGATGTTAGTTGCATGAAACATCAATCATAGTTAAAAAGCCATTCCACTCATGTCAACTTCCATGATCGCAAATTCATATCACAGTGTGTAATATGTGAGTTTTGACCACTGACTCCACGTTGTACTTAGCCTAGCAGCACACCGTCACATTAGTGACCATCAACTTCATTTTACCTATTGACTTTATTTTAGCATTAGCCACTACCACGTTAAAAGCTGCAAGTAGTTTTACACATTGTACAATGTGAGCATGTTTTTATTTTTTGTGTTCTTTCCCACCAAGGGCTTAGGCTGTTAAGAATGTACTAAGACGGCACGGAATGGTCTTTTTTTGAATTGGCACCTTGGGATTGTGGCCAACTCCTGCAGTGGTATTTTCAAAGCTGGCCTAAAGCAATCAGCATTTTTGGAACAAATAAACTTCTACAGGGAGAGGGAGGTTCTAAAATGTTCCTCTCATTTGTTCAAAGTATAAGAGGCGAGACCAGATGGACCGGGGACAGAGAGTGTTTGCAGATCTCAGACATATCCTGGATGCTGGAGTGTGTCATCCCACCAGTGAGGATAATAGCTCTCTCTCTCCTCGATCGATTCTGGGATCTGGCAATCTGATGCTGAATAGGAGGGAGATGAAGCAGTTTTGCCCTTGCCTCATGGTGATGCATATTTTTTCATTCATTATTTGCTTTGCATTATAATATAGATACATATATGTGCAGTGGAGAATCATTTGTACATGTTTTCATTTCATTGCTGTGACCATTTTTAAACGTGTGCTTTCAGCATCCTAATCTCCTTTTAGGAACCTTTCGAAGTGAAATAATAAATGTCTTCTTTGGACTAAGAAGCGCATTCCACAGATTTTTGTCAGTCCATGAGTGTTTCAGCTCAGTCATTAGTGAAGGAAAACACAATGCCATTATGTTGGTAGATTTTCTAAGGGTGACCATTTTGTCACTAGCATCAGATTATATTACAATTTTATAATGTGTTAATGTAGTTCTTCTGGAGCCAAGTATGTTTTTTTTCTGAAAGACTCCACAGTTAATCCAACAGACTCAATCTAAACAAGAAGGACCAGGACACACACAACCTAGTCTGAGGACACCAGGGGATGTAACTTTATTACTAAGGACAACATAACGTAAAGAGCTGGAAATTCCACGCAAATGTTATTTATTTGTTTTGTAAAGCACTAGCAATGTCACAATAGCCACTTTGTAGCATTAAGGCGTAGTAGGCCAAAGGAGTTCTCACACTGAGAGAGACTGTGTCTGCCAGGAACTGATGGTCTCATCTGAATGTTCAAATCCAGGAACATGCCATTCTTTGAGGCCCAGTCCCTTTTTTGATGGGGCAGGGGACCGGTAATCTCTGCAGTACCAGAATGGCAATGGATAGCCTCTGAAGAATGCTGTTTTCGTCTATTTTTCTTTAAGGCACCAGATTTGCTCCCATCATAAGATCCAGTCATGATGCTTTCAGAGGTGTGCGCCCATCACCAAGCTCAACCTGCCACATTTATATTGTGGTTTAATATCACTGTAGAGATTGGGTTTACTTTGCTGGGCCTAACAACTTTGCACAGTGCATCTTTTGGAAAACTATCTGAAACTATTTTCTGCTATGTCCATCCCATGCTATGAAAACCGTGCCATAAAGTTTGAACTTATTTCTCTGTGCCACCAGGAATCAGTAAATGGTCATGAGCCGTGATAACGGGAGTCAATTTATTTAGGTTCTGATATAATCTAGGAACCTCTTTTTCTAGTCTCTATGTTCTTTGAGTCTTCTGGAAATGGTACGTTTGAGATGGGTCTATAATTAGCAGATTTCAATTGGCCAGTCATTGATTTATTTTAGTAATGGAAACATTATTTCTTGGTGTAAATCATTAGGTAAATTAAGTATACAAAAAAGTGATGAATGGGCTGCTTTAATTAATCTCAGCCACTGGTTATTACTCGAGGCCGCGTCCCATTTTGTAGTTATTTTGCCCAACATACCACCTCAGTTTGGACCCAGCCATTTGCAAATCAGTCTGGACCCTGCTCCAATGGGAACAGTCCAGCCCAAACTGCAGGCCAGGTCCACCTTGAACCCTGAACAGGTTTCACTCGTTATGGGCTCATCAGCTAGGTATAGCTTGACTCCAGCGACACAGTGCGCAGAAGACCCACTTCTGCGCATACCCATCCCAAGCTTACATGGCTTGGCAGTTTGGGTTGGACTGTTCCCATTGTGATTGTGACTGGCCCGGGTGATTACCAGGGGATGAGATTATTTGAAGCATTCCATCCATCAATTTAATAGTTTAGTCATCCTAGTTGGAGAGAATTATAGTCTTTGTTATTTTCTGGCCAAAAAGAAGATTCAACTGGGATGTAATGGCCGCTGTGCACACTTGCTTGAGGATGCAAAACATGAAAAATGCTTTAAGTGATGCAGGTATTGGTCAGTGTTTAAGTCAGTTTTTCAGACAACTCTGAAATCTCACTTCAGGTTGTATGGATTTTACTTTCAAAGAAAGGCATCTGATGTTCACAGTCTTGCTCTGACATGAGATACAAACTCCTTAAACCACAGAATATATTAAATGGTCTTTTCTCCATTGTAGCTCCAATAACTGACACATTCTTTTATATTTGCCAGATCTAACTGCTAGGGAGCTTCTGGCTTGATTTTGATCTTCTTGAATTGTAGTGGGCCTAAAACATTTGATGTACTGAAATTATGTTTGGGGGGGGGGGGGGGGGGAGGAGCGGGAAGATGAATACATGTGTTATCAGTTTAGACGAGGCTCATAGAATAAATGAACAATTCATCGGTACACCTTCCTTTGGAAACGGGATTGGTGCTGTATTTTAGCCTTTAGTGACTGTATTAAAACTGTGTACAGTGTAACCAGCAAGTGGTTTGGCCATTAAGGGTTGACCGCTTTATCTATGGTGTTGGCGGTGTACGCGAAAACCAGATTCAGAATGAATCCTTCTGTCTTGGTGGTGAGAAGTTAATTTGGGTAAAGCCTAAGTCCTCCAGACTTCACCCCTTTACTGGGGTTTGTTGTTACTTGGGTTGTCTACACCGAGTTTGGAACCTCCTATGAGCAGGATTCTATTTGTTAGATCTTGGTTCAACAAGTCCAAAATAACCTCTATGAAGGATCGATTGAAATCCAGTTTGGAGTAATTTATGTGATGATGAAGAAGCAGGGTACCACGAAATCCACACTGCATGGATTGTAACATGAGGTGGCAATCTCAGAGCTTGCACGCAACTCATGACGGATGACCACCAATCCTGTTCTTCTGTCATATCATAAAGGCAACACATGTTTGATGCACAAACGTCAACATTTCTAGCAAATACCACACCAGGGGGCCGCAAACAGGTGAAAACAATCTGAGATGTCATCTGGTTAATGGCTCAACCCATTACATTCGTAAATCGGCGTACCTAAGAATTTAGAGGCAAATGGGAGCATTATGGCCACACAAGGAGAGAAATTTTACTTTATTCTATTATTTGATCAATTGCAACATTGAAACGTCATACAGATTAGTCACACCAATACTACAGGTTGCTGGACTGAAAGTGATTAGTGGCCGCCATGTTCTGAAACTCTCATTTGTGAAGACTCATTCTACATGCACAATAAGAGCTAGGACTGGAGAGAAAGACGGAATATGCTAGCCAAGTCTCTAACAGAGCAGGCCCTGATCGCAAATCAGTACTGAGGTCTGGTATTCCAGAAATGTTACTCTGGATGCTGGAAGGCCTTCAAAAGCTTAACTCTCAGATTGTGACATACAGACATTTAAAATCAATTGTTAATGCTTGGAAAATATTAAAATGTATGGGTGGCTGTTAGGCATGATACATCCATCCTTGTGGTGCATGGTACCCCTGAATACCCACATTTCATGAACAATGAAGACCTTCAAAAGTTGAATATTTATATTACACTATAGTTTTGTTCTGATACAAATTAAAAAAATACATTATTTCCACTTTCCAATACTTTTAAATGAACTCTTGTGCTCTGGGGTGAAATGTCCCCTCTAGTTCTGGTGCTGATCTGGATGGAAACATTTAATCTCCACTGTTGGCGATGTTTAGGGTTTTTTAACTGCCTGCTTTGAAAGTGATCTAAATTTTGACTCCAACGTGCCAGCCAATCCTACACAATTCAGGGATTGTCCAATGTACTTTATAGCAACAGAAATATGCTGAGCCAATGGCTGCATTTTAAAAGGTGAAATTGCTACAGAATTTCCCAGATTAGAAAAAGAACAAGTGGACCGAAGCAAGAGCTGGAAGAGTTTAAAAAAATCTAAGGAACCACAAGAATATGAAATTATGGGCCAGATATAGATATTTGCAGATGGGTTACTCCGACACAACAGTGAACTATACCGTCCGCCAAAATCTAAATCCCATACGAAATAATGGGATTTAGATTTTGGCAGCCATGATATCCATCATCGTTGTGCCTGAGTAACCCATCTGCCAATATTTAAATCAGGCCCCAAGTGCTAATGCTCACTTTAGGTAGGGAACAGAGATCTCCAATAGCCTCTACTAACACCACCAACTGCACAAATTCACATAGTTCAGGAAGTGTCTCTGAAGAGTTAAATAAGGCACCGGTTATCAGATGTGTGATTTCCAAAGGCTTCCCAGGTACTGTGTCCTCAGCCTTCATTCTTCAAAGGTTTAGAGACTAATAAACAAGATAAAGGATTGGCAAGTTAAAAAACAAACAAACAAACAAAAAACCCATGAAAATACCATCCACAGTAACGTACAGAAAAAAAAAGACAGCTTTAAATTGATAATTTGCCTACCCTAAATGCCACCCTACCCTCACCTACAGCTTGCTGAGTAATAATAATAATAGGAAGAATAACAGAGGAAGAAGATATGAGGGGAAATGGTCACAAAATAAATAACTTTGATTTCTTTAACCCCTCTAAGATGTACACTTTTCTGGGACTGGTGGACTTTTCTATGGATGGTACTTCCCCATATGTAGAGAACTACAAATTGAAATCAGTATCTATTGGGACTCCCCTTCATCCTTCGGATGAGATCAACCCTTGATAATTGAGTTTGTACTTTAATGACTGAACAGTTTATTGCTGAGCACAATGTCCAGGTTTCTTGAGAACGCAGGCTACTGCGTGTGTATTGCGCCGTTGAGCAGTAGCTGACGATTAGCAAACAATCATCATGTGATTATTACTGCTGGAACCATGGAAGTCTCCAGGCCGGACCACAGAAGCATCGTTCCCCCAGGTGTCCTGACAGGGTTTGCCCAGGGACAGTCATACAGTGGATCCAATGCCAGGAAATGCTCCTGATTCCCATATTACCCAGTGTAACCTTTGAAGGATTCTTTTATGCTGGGCTTGGTCACTTGTTACTCTTTCAACAGTTCGCCATCAACTTTGTCTGAAAAATATAAGGAAAGAAGAACGGTAAAGTAAACACTACATATTTGTTCACAGAATAAATTTGTGGCTGGATAACAAGAAAGTAGCATCCAATGTGAACGAATTAATGCATTTGCTTGAATTTCAAGAAACATTTAGAAACAGTTTGAAGTGGAAGATGGAAGAACCCATTTAACAGCCCTTGAAGGCAAAAATCACGTACTGACTGCATGAAGGTTTTCTCATGCTGGACTTCGCCTGCCAGGAGTTAACTAGGTTATCAGCTGTTGCACATCAAGCACTAGTGTTTAACTAGTAGTCAAAGGACCATTGCCCTTACATGGAGGTGGAAGCAATACTCCACTCACTCCATTTTGAGAACTGCATTTTTCAGTCAGTTGGTGCATACACTTACCTCTGGATTCACTTCCTTTTCTGGAAGTGAGTGATTGGACTTCTATGAGCCTCGGGATTTGTTTGTACTCCATAGATCAAATAAAGATCATAGCTGAATGCAGGGTGTGCTGGAAACTGTAGCCCATAACATTCCTTGATAAGCTCTGCCACTTGCAATACATTACTGGTTCAATGGGAGATGGTCAGACCCTGCCTATGAACTTGAGCTCGCTCAACGTACCTTTCCCAAGATACTAGATCTGCTTTATGGCTCCCCAATTGCCACCGGCGCCACCTTGGTGACCAAAACAGTGTTTTTGGCCTGGAGGGCGGCCCTGTGCCATACCAGATGGTCCAAACACCCCTTTGGCATGGCACCTGGCTATGTGACATGGCGACTGACCGGATTTGACTGATGGGACTGGATTGGGATATCCCGGCTGAGATACGTCTGGGCTGAGAGACACATGTGCTCTTTTCAAGAGCTCCAAACCACCTACAAGCTCACACATACCCAATTTTACAAGTACCTCTTGTTGAGACACCCCCTTCACTCACACGCCTCTCGCACAGATCCACTCCCGAAGCTCAGTTCAATAGAGGGGAAACTCTACATGGGGCAATGAGGAGGGGGTGGAATAGGTCTCAATTATATAAAACACTGATTATTAATGCCCCTGAGAACCTGGACCATCCTAGAGGTGACTGGGAGCAATGGGTAGGCCCAATTGAAGATGAGGACTGGAGAGATGCATCAATGGCGCCCAGAACTATAACCATATCCTCCAGACTGCGTATGATACAAATCTACTGTCTCTATGGAGTTTATCTCTCACCAGCTTGGTTGTACCATGTGGGGCTACTTCCGCATCCAGCCTGTCCTCGCTGTGAAGGCACCCCGGCGGATTTCTACCATATGATTTGGCTACGCCCTCAGATTCAGAGGTTTTGGTCTGCAGTGGTGGGCGAACTCTCCGAGGTATTGGAGAGGGAAATCCCATTGTTCCCTCTGATGATTCTGCGTTGGGTACGGGATACTCTTGGGGGCATAACAGCAGATTGCACCTTTCTAGGAAGAGCCTTGACGGTGGCCAAACACGACATTGCAGCACACTGGAAAGCACCTATGGCTCCCTCCGTCTCTAGTTGGCGTCGAGGGGTGGACTGGTGTGCACAACAGGAGCGGACGGTCTATTTGGCCAGGCGCTGTCCCCATGAACACAATTGTGTGCTGGGGAAATGGCTGGGACAGCTCCCCTAGGATACCTCCAGAGCCCGGAATTTTTTATAATAAAAAAAAGTTGATATATGACTTTTCTGTGCTGGTTATAATTGTTAAATGCTTGATTGATTATGCTGTAATGAAGCTCTCCGGTGTTGTGTGTGCCACTATTGTCCTTTTCACAGAAAACGTAATAAAAAGTTGTTTATTTAGAAAAAAAAAAAAAAAAAAAAAAAAAAAAGCTCTGCTACTTGCTACCAGGAGTTCTCAAAAGTAGACAGATTGCCAAGGATGGGTGTGTTGTTGGTCTGTTTATACAGGAATAAGACCAATTAGGCTTATTGGAGAAATTCAGCATTGGTAACTGTGAGACACTGATTAGTTGGGATGGGGGGCCAGGTATTAGGGGCTACATGTACTAAGATTAGAAATAGCAATTTCCAAATTTTGATTTCTGATGTATGAAACTCTTCTGACTTTTGTTTACAATTCCTGGTGGGTCGCAATTAGACCTACCTCATGAATATTAATGAGGCAGGTCACAATCTGCGACCCATTAGGAATCGCAGTCATCACAGGGATATGCTTCGTACATCTAGCCGAAATCTCATAAAGGTAGTAATCTAGTGTCTTGGTAGGTAAAGTTTGTTCCAGTGAGGAGTCCCGGGCTTACCCCTGGTAGCTGTGGCCCAAAGTGACGCGACTCCCTCAGAAGAATTGTGCACCAGGATACAGAGTCGAACACTTGCGGTCAGACATAGAAAGAATCTGTGTGAACCATCAGCATCAGCCTCTTCCCTTACCTTGAAATAATTATGACCTCCGTAAATCAACGGCTACACTTTGGCAGAAACACACCACCACTGTGTTTCTCCAAATAATTGTGGTCTCATAAGAATAAAGTGTCAAAACAAGTTTGAAAATATATTTACTAGAATTCAGCACAATGTATTAAGTCTGAACAATATGGTCAATGAAAGGTGTATTGGTAGTGCTCCTTCTAATAACAGGTCAGGGAAATGTGTTCAACTCAATGGGTAAAATGACTTCTAAGCACCGATAAGATGTAGGCACAGCCCAATAACTAATGACTACTGTGCAGCGGAGAAGATGTAGGCAAACTACTAACACAGCCCAATAACTAATGACTACAGTGTACGGAGAAGATGTAGGCAAACTACTAACACCGCTCAATAACTAATGGCTACTGTGCACAGAGAGGATGTAGGCAAACTACTAACACCGCTCAATAACTAATGGCTACTGTGCAGCGGAGAAGATGTAGGCAAACTACTAACACCGCTCAATAACTAATGGCTACTGTGCACGGAGAAGATGTAGACAAACTACTAACACAGCTCAATAACTAATGGCTACTGTGCACGGAGAAGATGTAGGCAAACTACTAACACAGCTCAATAACTAATGGCTGCTGTGCACGGAGAATATGTAGGCAAACTACTAACACCGCTCAATAACTAATGGCTAACTACTAACACAGCTCAATACCTAATGGCTACTGTACACGGAGAAGATGTAGGCAAACTACTAACACCGCTCAATAACTATTGGCTACTGTGCACAGAGAAGATGTAGGCAAACTACTAACACCGCTCAATAACTATTGACTGCTGTGCACGGAGAAGATGCAGGCAAACTACTAACACCGCTCAATAACTAATGTTTTAAGGAAAAAGAACCTCATGTAATAGAGGTGAAGTACACTGTAACGATAAAGACACGTCATGGTAAGAAAAGCCGAAGAAAAAAATGACCAAATATAGAGGTGGGAGAGATAAAAGCAGAAATAATAAAATTGCCTCAGACAGTTTAAGATCTTTTCTACTCTTAGCACATAGGCCGTGGCATAGCTTCTGTACGGTTTCCTTTCAGACAGTACCACATACTTCTACAAGGAAAGATAACACAACACTGCAACAAACAGGAAGAATCTGCACAGTTTACCACACCGAACAGAGAACGACGCCCTGAAGACAAATGCTTTGCTATATGAGCGGTCCAAGGACCTGGGCCAAGATACAAAGGCGCAGGTGCAGTGATGGCGACTCATACAGGCCGTTGTGCTGTCACCTCTGGTGAAGCCTTTTCGTTGGTCCTGGGACAGTCAGTAGTTGCTGGGCAGAAGCTTTGAGTTTGTCTTTACTATGTCCCACGGTCGCCAATACCACTGCAATTGAAAAGAATAAAGGAGCGGCTCTGCAGCGGTAGCGAAGCTGAGCAGTCGAGACTCACTGTAGGAGAAGATAAGGCTCAGAAACTCCGGTACAACCTCACACCGCAAATACCACCCACAATCAAAGTCACGGATGTGCTTCATCTCCATAAAAAGAAACCTCATTTACAATTAAGTAAAAAGAGCAGTTTCAAACATAAAAAAAAACATAGGTGCTAGTATCTTCCGCAGCTGGGTGAGGCCCCAACATTTTAATGTATTTTGATGGTAGGCAGTAGATTTTGACATCATTGGCCATATGCCAAATCATAACCTAGGGACACCCTCGGGGGATGAGTCTGACTCATTTTTTGTGTGCACATAGTTACAGTCAATATGACAGAGGTGCCAAACACAAATAAAACGATTTAGTTAATTAAACTTCGCTGCATTTCGTTCAATAAGATTCTAACCCACAACAGGCTGGAGAAACATATCTCCAGCGGATCTCTAACAGCAGCCACCTCGAATCCTAAAACTTAGGAAGAGTTTCCGAAGTCCAATCCAGTGTCAAGGTCTAATTCAGGAGCAGCAAAACCATTTCAGCTCAGGGCCCACTCGTTTTCAATTCCTTATCTTATGACCTCAGGCACATGTCCTTCATGACATCATTTAAAAAAAGACATACAAACACACATTTTTGGATGATCCAGAAGTCCTGCACCAAGAGACATCAGGCAGTATTCAGTACAAAATCGAACGCTGAATTATTTCGGTCATACTTCTAGCCTGGGTTTAAAACTGGACAAAAGTGTGGGTTGAAGTCCCATCTTTGCTTCCAGTTCAAATATAGTAAAAATAAATAGCACCTGTTCTTCCAACATGTGCTTCCCAAACAATAATCCCACACCAACAGACTCCACAGCAGAATTTAAGGTGCCAAGAATCTCGGTATCTGGTTAGGTGCCTAGAAAATAAGCAAGATTGATTTTGGGACAGGAGGGGGATCATATTAGGGACGCACAAGCAAATAATAAACAAAAGCCAAGTATAGCCTGAGAGCAACCCCCTTGTGGATCCAAACTGCCAGTCAGCTTATAGCTTGGGATGAGGGGAGAGAAACACACTCACTCAGGCTGGAGGTGCACTTTGGGTGATCTCCTGTCCATAACTCGTTAATATGCTGATGAACAATGCAATAACAAAGTGGATCACCTTCAGCAGACATGTACACTGGCAGACTTAAACAAAAAAAAAATTATAGCATAGGTCAGTGCAGCTTTTTTAAGTCTTTCATTCCAAAATTGCTGTCTCCTAGAACCAGCAAAGCAAAACAAAATAAAAAAAAATCCTGAGCAATGTTCATCTGATTTATCGGCTTCCGGATTCTGTATGAATGTTGCACAATACTCTGTGTGAGACATACAGACGTTCTGTGGTCATAAGAAAAATGGCATAAACCAGTGAGGAAGCTCCTGGCAACAACTATGTCATGTTAATGGATGAGTTGGTTGTGAAGACATTTTCAGCGAACCATCTTACTGGTGCGCGACAAAGACCATGCTGTACTGAAGAGGTGTCTTACACAAGGCCGATGTGATGCAACCGTTGAGACATACTAGGAAACCTCCCATTCGATGTGAAATCTCATCACAGGAAGAACCAATGTTGGAATGTTATTACAGTTACACAAAATTGTTGAAAACTTGTACAAAATGTATCCCCCCCCCCAAAAAAAAAAAACAACGATTAGTTAATTAGGAACAAGGTCAAGGTGAAAGCATTCAAGTTAACCTTTAACTATAAATAAAATGAGTTAGAAGGTAATACAAAATAAATCAAGGGCTGAAGTGTGTGTTTTTTTACCTTTAGGGACAAACTTGAGCGAGCTGCTGAATATTCAGAAGCGCGACTGGCCTCTCTTAGGACCATCATTGATGAACTCGTGACCAAGACCGTTTCCACATTTTCCACAAGACACCTGCAAGAGACACAAGAAGCCACAAGTGGAGGTCTCAGTAGGAAGCACAGTTACAAAATACACTGAAGACTGACATGCAAGACCAAGAACAACCACCTGTAGCAATGGTCAGGATGACACTAAGTAGAAGAAACCTGCACCCCGATAACAGTGGCAGACCAAACTGTCAGGGGCTGTGAAAGTGATGTCACTCACCCTTTGACCTTCATGATATCCCAGGGCAGTTCCTTTGTCCAGCTCCTAACTTTTCAATGCTCTCCTATCTGGTGCTGAAGGTAAGAGCCGGTAGTGGAATCTACAGATGTGAAAGGGGACCTCACAGCCATTGCTCTCCTTCCTGCTTGTGCACTCTGGAGCCCTGACTCCATGGGTAGCAAGGCAAGGGCCAATGGTAACAATAGGAATGCCAAGGAGAACTTATGCTACCTTACCTGTCGCCACCTACATCTAAACCTAGTCACACTATAACCGATACCTTGTTCTCAGACTCTGAATCTGCAGATGAAACATTTACACACATGCAAACTCCTAGCCGCGCTATGACACGACACGTGTATAGACAAGCCAGCAGGATCATGTTCTGTAGTCAGTTTGAAATGTAAGCACCACAAGGGGATATGTATCTCTGAGTTCATTAATTAGAGCAGATGTCGCATAGGTGAGTGGGAATACATTTTTATATTTTTGATTTATGGAAGGGCATCACCAGCAGTGTCTTAACCTTATTTCTGTAAAAGGTGCTTCTTTGGGTTTCATATTCATTTACTATAAGTGAGAAGACTTCATAAGGAAAAACTGAACCCACTGATGTTGGCAAATTAACAACATCTGCTACCTTTAGTGTGATCTTTTAGCAGAATTGTGGGAGGCAGGAAGACAGCTGGGAGCATGGGCCAAAGCATGTATTTTAAAAGCACTAAAATCAACTGTATTACCTAAAAAGCAGTACTGTACTGGTTGTTCTGGAAATTGTGAAATATTATAATGCTTTACGCTTGATACAACACAAGGACACATTATTTCTCAACAGCAGCACACCATATGTTCCAAACATAAACAACATGCATCCAATAGAGAAGCTGGCTAGATACATCGCCCATTTCAACCAGCTGGAAGACCTTTCTCGCGTGCTGCAAGTTGAGTGGAACTACATAAAACCTGAGCATTTTGCGACTGGGTAAGGCATGTGGAATGTGTGGAAAAGCAACGTAACATTACTTCTCTATGGACCCAGAGATCGTTAGTAAATTCGATACTACCATGGTTGTAGTACAAAAATGCACAGGGGTTTATTCTTCAGTTCTGAGCAGGTATTTTTAATGTTGCATGCCTACTAACTTCTTTTCTTGATGCACTGATGTTAGACCTGGCATCCTTAGGGTGATCCTACCCCAGACTATTTGCCTTTACCCCCTGTTTTGTTGCCGTATCTTTTTGTTAGCATTAGGACTGTGAGCACTTTACCACTGCTAATCAATGCTAAAGTGCATGTGCCTCTACCCTAAAACATGGTAACATTGGTGTATCCACAACTGGCATTTTAATTTACCTGTAAGTCCCTTGTAGAGTGGTATATCACATACCCAGGACCTGTAAATTAAATACTACTAGTGGGCCTGCAGCACTGATTGTGCCACCCACTCCAGAAGCCCTGTAAACCTGTCTCAGGCCAGTCGCTGCAGAGCTTGTACGTCCAGTCTCACTGCCACCCTGACTTGGCATCTAGAGCCCTTGCCAAGCCCAGAGCTCCCCTTTTTTTTTTCTTTCTTTTTTTACATATAAGTTACCCCTAGCCAACCAGGGTCTCCAATTCTAACAACTGATGAGTGTTTAGCAAATGCATGAGGGTCCCTAGGGGGTCTCTCAACTAGCTTCTATCGAAGGTGCATTATGTGGTACATTATTGGACTTTGGGGGAGGGACCCATCAAGTAGACAGTAGAGGGCATTAACACCCCCCCCCCCCCCCCCGCCCGCCGGTTTCTCTTCATGAAAAGGGCGTGATAATTTGATTTGTGTGTCAATCTATCCATTTTTTGTTCTGAGCAATGCATTTAAAACATCCGACTCTATATTCTATGTAAACTCTCCCTTTCACATTTTCTTTTATATATTTAATGTTTTTTCTTCTAACCTGTTAACACACAAAAAAGCGTTCTAGAAAGTTTTCTTTATTTGAAACCAAACACACTCAAGTGGGTCTGCTGGCCCTTGCAGTCCACCATTGTTGTGATTTTGACCAACTGAAGTTAGTTCCAAATTGTGACAGACCTAATAAATACTAATTAAGGAGGTCGGATCACGACTCACTTCCAATCCTTATTTAACAAATTGATCTACTGGTGCATCGGTCAGTTCACAAAGTAAGTCAGTGGATGCAAAAAGGTTGTTTGCAAATTGCAACTGCTTTTTGCCACCAAAACAGTAGTATATCTGACAATATCGTTTCTCAAAGTGAGGTCTTCATCAACACTTCGATCAATATATTACAATGACGCATTCGACTAAAAAGATCAATAAATCTAACTTCTAACACATACTCTCAGCCAGGAAAACCTCATACTAGATGCTTTAGCTCCCTGTCAGTCTATCCAAAGGTCCAGCAAGCGGCGGACTGAAAGTAACGCAGATCAAGACATTACACACTGGATCATAAGGACTGATCCATCCAAGTGATTAGAAATCTCTCTGCCGGGGGGTGGTGGTAGTGCACCAGTCATTCCCAGGGAGCCACGGCCATACTATGAAGTTAGCACTCATGGAACTGAAGCTAAAATGGACCATATCTTTTGCACACTCAGACCCCCAACAGAAGAATTAGCTCGTCCCACTGAAGTAGAACGTATTGGAATGTTTCATCTTTGAACTACAGTTGACAACATAGTATTATTTTTGCAGTCTTGCCACTGACAGCTTTAGCTGTCATGTTAGAGAGCATTGTATAACACATATTTAGAGTGGGTCATCTTCGTGAATGATGGGCTTTCTTGTCCCTGCCAACGCCCTGCTGCTCATTAGATGTTTTCCTCTCTATCATTGTGTTAGTCCTGCTCCTGAAGCATTGCTGAGTTACCAAGGATTTTAAGTGGGTGACCTGTATCCTTTTCTGCCAAACACCGGAGAACTAGGTTTCCCTTTTTCGACAGCAATTGACTTTTAGCGTTCACTAGGACGGCTGGAACCTTGCTCTGTTGTGCTTCTGGTCACTTCCTCTCCCCTTTGTGTCAGATTGTGCTTTCGCCCCCAATCTGGTGACTGCTTCCCTCTGTTACCTTTCTCGTTACCCATCTCATCATTACCCCACTTTGTTATCTGTCACTCGCTCCCCAGTCTCCTCCTTGCATGCCTGTGCACTTGGTCTCCTTGTGGCTCCTTCACCCATGCTTTCCAGCGTGTGCAGGCTCTGGACACGCTGTTGGCTTTGTCAATGTTTGCACAATTGCGGTGCAAGCATTGACATTGCTCAAATCATTGGACGGCCATCTGTGAAATCTATTTATTTTTTCATTTTTCTATTACTGTTATAAGATGACCCCCACATTTCATTTAGACATATATAGGAAAGGTATAACCAATAACACAAAATAGGATTTCAAAATCGCCACTCAACAGTATAACCATTGCCGATGGTTCAACGGGATTAGCAAAGCAAGTGTCAGCAGTGGTAAAGCAAGGCCGATTCGCTTTGCTAATGCTTTTTAGGGCCTAATTATGACGCTGGCAGTCATGAGACAGCCAACCTTGCGGTGAGGGTTGGACCGCCTTACTTGAGGTGGTCATACCGCCAAATTACGACCCTTGCTGACGGCATTCGGAGTCTTGGTCAGCCCCCCACCCCCCCCACCCCCCCTCCCCCCCCAGGGATAGTGTGCAGTCCAAGGGGGCTGTTGTGCTACGGTACCAGCCTCAGCTCACTTAAAGGAGGCAAGATCATTACCGTAGCACTGTTACCGCCCGGCTGACCAGCAGGAATGTCATAATACGACTGGGGTGGAGGGTGGCCGTCGGTATGACCACATTCTCCTCCCTGCAACTTTGCGGTCGACTCAGTCCGACTGCCAAAGTTGTACTGAGTCTCTCCCCTGAAACAGGAGAATATTCAATGTGTGTGCGATATGGTGAAGGGGTGAAGCTAGAATTCTACTCACAGAAACGGTCATTGGTAAGAATAAAATGTGCTTGTCCATTACTGGAGAGACCAAAGATAAACCTGCATTTCATCATCCTGCTCTGTATAAAATAATTCTGAGAGACAATACTTGTTGTTGCTACTGACTATCTCAGGACTCTTTCACATGTTCCAATTGCCATCCTTTCATTTCTCCTGTGCAAAGAACCGCCTTCAATTGGAATGCAACCCAATATAAACATCAAAGGAAAAGCCAGAGTACCAGGTGATATTAAACTGCTTCTCTACGCCAATGAGATCATAGTCACCAGCTCTAATCTGTAGAGGTTTTTTTAAACATGTTATGAACGCAATATGTTATTCCCCAATATTTTACGATAAAAAAAAATCTGAACAAATGTGAGATGCTCACCATTACAAATATAAAACAAAGGATACCAATTTCAATGGATAAAAGGCATCTGAAATAATTGAGGGTTAAACTGAATAGAGACTTAAATATAATGATGGGAGGCTGCCATATCCTCCTGTGAAATCTCATTTCATTGGAGCTTAAAAGATGGAATCAACAGAAAATCTCCATATAGGGTGAAGTCCATATATCACTATGGTTGTGGCAACAAAATTGAACTATGAATTTAGCACCAGCCACCCCATATAGTGATCAAGGTGATGGTGACCCTTTCTCAAAAGGGACTTGTGGTATCTCATCCACCAAGTGATCACAAGGTGGGAAGGAATGAGTTGGTGTACAATGTTATGATACTATTATGTAAAGGAGGCATCACTTGAAAAACTAAGTGAGAGGCTGAGGGTGGGGTGTTTATCTGAAATTAACCCTCAGTTATAGAAGCCACCTTGAAGGTGATTAAATATAGGTTTCCCAGTACCTTGTCTTTACGCTAGGACCACATGCAACCTAGTTCCGGAAAAAGCAAATCAAGCACAATGGCAGGAGTAATTCAACTATGTGATTGGAAGATTAAATTACTCACTGCACAAGTTTACCCATCATCCTCTTAGTTACCAAAATGTCTATTTACCCTTACCTGGGCATACTGCAAAAAAGCAGAAATATCTTACTCAACACAAAGTATTGTTTGGGTAATTTGCTTGGAGATTTGCTTGTGTTGCCTCCATAGGAATATATCTGTCTACACATAATTTGACAATATCGCAGAATCAAAGCATGGTGACTGAAGATCTGCAATAAAATAGTCTTCTTATCTAAGGATCTCTCATAACAAGAAAGCATAAAATAACTTCTCATGGCTGGGATGAAGATAGGCTAATACGGAGTTATCACCAAGAACCTATGTAATGGTTGGAAGCTATACTGATGGCTACTAAGACAAGGTCACTAAGGTAAGGAAAACAGATCCAGGCTGGCAAATGAGGCTTGATCACAAACATGTTAAATCTGAAGAACAATGAATACACCGAGCACAGAGTCAGCGACCTACTTCAAACAAGTTTGGTCCCCCTACCTAGGAACTCTAACCATGGGTGGCGAAAATAGGTTTTGTACCATGATCACCATGAGCAATAACTTTTTGTGACAGCAGCACTGACATAGACAGAACTCACTCCTCCACATCCACTAGCAATGTACATACTGCCTCCTCTTTTTAGCGGGTCTTTCCTTCAACTCCACAAGGCTCCTGCATGTTACTTTTTGGTCATTTCTCTTTGCAGGCTCATATTGTTTGTATATTTCTGTGGTTTCACGTATACAGCTCTAAAACAAAAAAAAAATATATATATATATATATATATATACACATATACACATATTTATATATGGTAAATGTTATTTTACTGCTCTGGTGTAAATACCCTGTTCTAGAGTAACCCCACACTTGCCGTAAAGCAGTTGAGCCAGTAATTGCTTCAAGGTGTATCACTGAATACTATGTTTCTTAGGTTTAAAAGAATTCAATAAAACAAATACAAAACTAAGCAAAGCACCTCCTCCAACCGGACACTCCCTTCTTTCCGTCAGTGCCTTGCTTCCAAGTTTTTAACATGATTTTTTAACTGTATACTCAACAATGTGTGCTACGTTCTTCTCAACAAGCAATGCTTTTCAAGTAAATTGTGCTCCTTCGAAGCAAAATGCAGTGTTTTCTCAAGCAAATGCGGAGGTTCTTAAGCAACCACCAATCTGCACTGCACGTCTGGAACTACTTTATCAGCAGTATCCTTCGAAATGCCCAGTTGCATCTGAGAAAGTTCAACTACTCGCCCCCCATCATGGGTAAATCAAGTGCATTATCACAACCCCTCTCAGTTGCTCCACCAACTTGTGAAAGGATCATATTGGTGCACTTGAGTTTCCAACCTCCCCTTCTTCTCCCCCAGCATTTCCCAAGGCCAGGTCAAACCCACTGCGAGACCCTGCCTAGCTTAAGCCACAGAGACCAAAATTTAGCAAGGTCTCTCATCGTGTACGGTAGGGGAAGAGGTAAAAAACAATTCATCTGTATATGCGTTAAATCAAAAGTTAAGGCATTGGGATGGTAATAAGGATGATAATAATATGCAACTTATATGGTATTTTAAATAACAAAGAATGTGGCATTGCAGAACCACAAACCCACAGTTTCATAAAAGTTTAAAGCACACAACACGGCAGCAAAAGAATTAAAGGTGGAACCCAAGAATAATGCGCAGTCAGGTGGATCTCAGATAAATTATATTTTGAACTTGTACCTTGTATGCTTCACGTGGCTCTTTATACCTGCTCACACTGTCTTCGTGAATGGTCTCGGTAAAAGCAGGCCATGGAGAGGAGTGCTCAAACTTGGAACGGCTGGAAAATAGCTCATACCCACATTTGGCGCAGGCATAAATCCCTGCAGCAAAGAAAACCACAGACATGTTCATTGGTTTTGCAATACCAGTGTTGCTTAATATAAATATTAACATTGGTTATGATTGCTTCTTTCATTCTTATAGAATAGGAACTAGCTCCTGCACAACATGAGCAACTGGTTTAAGCTCTGTTCCCCTAGCACTATGGGCCCAAATCATTAAGATTTTGCTGCTACCTGCTCTAAATTACAGAAGGAAGGAAGAAATAAGCCACGAGAATCTATGGCTTACATCTACTTGTGGCAAAAACGTTGTGACCTGGGCTCTGTCAGGATTATCGTCTGATCGTACAGGGTATGCCTTCTCAAACTGAGTTGACCCGAACCCTGGCTATAACTAAATGTGCGCCAAAAGGATGCCATTTATATATACCACAAAGTAAACTTGGCTAGGCGAGACGGTTCCCCTAGATTCCAAGAGCCTGAGAATGGCAGTGATAGTGAAAGGAAGCAATCTTGAAGGGAGGCATAAATTATGACAAGTTAATCAGTGCCTTTTCCCTTAATAAATGAGAGCTGCTGAAGAGGACAGTCATGTCTTATGTTTCCCCTCCTCTTCGTCACACAAAACCCCTTCTCATGGTGCCCTCTTCTCTTCCAGTGCCACTAACAGCCGGCCGAGGTACCTCTACAGCCTCTTCCGAAATGATATGGAAGCTGGTTGACAACTACTAACTTACGTACAAATCCAGACACCTTGAATTCTCCTCCCACTCAGTCATCTATCCCTACTCGCCCAATTTTTGAGGATATTTTTCTACACCATAACACATTATGCAACATAGTGTACTTAAAGTTAAATTATGCAGTATATTCTGTGCAGTTATAATCTATCTATTTTGACAATTTAACAAACAATAATTCAAGGGTGATCACAATGCCATGAAAGCTTGCTTATAAAAACAGATGTTTACATTTAGCAGATCTTACTCAAAATGGTATTCAACAACAACTTGCATGGGAGCACAAGAACGCTATTTTATTTACAGTCCTTTCACCTCCATAAGTAAAGTAGTTGGCTTGAAAGATATAATTATACACTCCGCAGAACAGAAGCATACAAATACATGATGATTCGCGTAACAAAATGTGCGCCTGTTTTATTTTGCTCATGACAGTCATGTTTGAAAGCTGTCTTCAGATTAAGGTTTACTCTGTGTCCACATTGCACAACTTCTGGAAGAACTTATTTCATTTGAAGAAAACCTCTGCATGACGATTTTGCATGCTATATATAAATTATGAACATTTCTCCCTACCATATTATTAAAGACATGGTACCTTAGGAAGAGATGCATAATGTGTTTAATGAATCTAAACCCCGCAATCCCTTCTGAAATAATGGCTACTATGAGACTGGTGTGAATGATCTAAACATGAATTTGTATGAATAGTGAAACAAGGCATTTTCTGACAACAACGATAAATAGTCTATCCACACTGCCTGAATTACATTTACCTGTAAGGCATTTGTTTACTGCTGCAAAAAGCTCTGCTTCCCTGATGTGCAAACCAATAGGGGGTGTTAATAACATTTGGGCAAAATGCTTACTTCTTTAATTACTGTATACAGAAGTCAATATTTGAAAAGTGTCTCCTTAACTTAAGCAAAGTGCCTGGCGCAGTGCTATGCCCATGTATTTTAGTAACTTTTGCTTCATCTGAAATTGAAACAGCTTTTGATGAACACTACAAGTATGCAGAAGATGGTGGATACTATGCAGCTGATCTTGTGGACAGGACCTTGGCATGCATTCATAGCATGCCCTTATATCTAGTTGTGAAACATTTTGGCAACATACTGATCTATCCTAAAATGTAAATATATATAATACATATGTGCTAGTATGTCACTTTCAGAATATGACATGCCTTAACTCTAACTCCAGTTTCCTATGTTTTCTCTCTGACCCCCCCACCACCACCCACTGCACACACACACACACGTATATCTCTAAACGGTTATTTAGCAGCTGCCTCCGTAAATAAAGGGAAAAATTCACGTAAGCTATGCTGCTGTAGGTTGCTGTGTAAATGCACCAAGCAAAGACCAATAAGTAAATTCATGACATATGGTTCAACCAATCATGTAAAGCCTAAACACACTGGAGGCAGCCATCATCTTATTATCACAGAGGATCAGGTTACGAATGTTACAATTTGGAACCCTTAGAGATACCTTTCAAGACACCTGTATTGTGTGTGTGTCAGCCACATGGGCAAATTATCACTTATCTTTTAAACTGATCTTTAAGTTATTGGTTCTAATCAGTATAGATAGTTCTTTGTTTATTATATTGCATGGTTTCTCTGAATTTTTTTTAAATTAGTGGAGCAGACCCCACTACCCCACCATGATAAGTGGTGTAAGTCACATCACTGGATACAAGCTAGCTTGGCTGATGAAGGGTGATACCCTGAAACCGGTCCCAGGATGCTTGTTTCCCGTCCGGGGAGGACCTGGCTTGGCAGTTCGGGCTGAACGGTTCCCATGGGGAGCAGGGTCAAGACTGATTTGCATATGGCTAGGCCCAAACTAGGGTGGCATGGTGAGCAAAGGAACTGATGGATTAACCCCAGATCTGTGACTGGGGTGAATGTTTGATTGGTTCCGCATTCCATCCATCATTTCTGTTTGTTTGCTTTTGTGCGCTGGGTATGCCCGATGTGGGTTCCGAGCTCACTGTGTCACTGGATTCAAGCTAGCCTGGCTGGTGAAGGGTGATACCCTGAAACCGATCCCAGAATGCTGGTTTCCAGTCCATGTAGGACCTGGCTTGGCAGTTCGGGCTGGACTGTTCCCATGGGGAGCAGGGTAAAAACTGATTTTCATATGGCTGGGTCCAAACTGGAGTGACTGGGGGTGAATGTATGATTATTACTGCATTCCGTCCATCATTTGCGTTAGTTTGCTTAAGTCGCATCACATCTGACCTATGTCAATGTCCGACTGCACATTAAAAACCTCCAGTTGCCACAGAAGTTTCAACATTGGTGAACAACCACCAAACTCAACGTTAAGTCACTGTATTTTAATTGCAATTTAATTTATATAGCGTTTACTCTCTGTGAGGTAGCGCTGAAGTGATCCTTCATCGTGTATAGGTTACCTTGCAAAGTGAAGTTTACAACGCTCCAAAGTTCAAAAACATTCGCCATGCGAAAAACCTCTAGCACCTCTATGACCCGCTGATGTTATTCCGTGCTCTTTGCTAATATCACTCATTTTTCCTCCCACAAAGTTGACAGCTATGCTCGCATATCACCGTGACACGTGGAATCTTCCCCGGGATAAAAGACGAAAAGGGCAGTATCTACTTTACCTGGCCTGAAGTGGTCCTTGAACTTTTCGCCGCCGTTAAAGAAGCAGAAAGACATTATGGGCGCAGTCTGTCGTCTCTGGGCTTCTGTCTTTGCACTCCCCGGCACACACTGTACACCGCAGGTCTGTTACATGACAGTTACATAGCGCTTCAGCGTGCGAGTGACGTCCTCCTCAGACAGAGAGGAAGGACTCTTAAGTTCAATGAATTCTTGCCATTGTGATGGCGGCCATCTTATAATGGAGTGCCTTTCTCGGCTGACTAATGATAACTTGTAGCAAGAAAGGGGCACATAAGTGCCCTCGAAGTGCTCACTAGTAAATCCATGGCTCCTTATAGTTCAGAAATGCGTCTATATTCGGCGTTACTTCGTATGGATACGTTAATAATTACTCAGTTAATTTGTGTAATTTGAAAGAAGTATCCCATTCACTCAAGTTTGTTTTCTGATGCACGACAACTAAACCGTTTTTAAAGATGGCCGCCTCGCCGAACGGAAGATGCGAGTGGGACGGCTGGTTCGCCCTTGGGTACTTCCTCCATTTCTACAGCGTTTTCCAGGGCGCGTGACATAATGCGCATCAGTACTGCTATAAAAAATAATATTTTTCAGACAGATACTATAGTGTAGACACGGAATGTCGTAGCTTCAGTGTGGAAAGTCCCCCATATTTCCCCCCAAAGGTTGTTCAGAGCCAGAATAAGGAGGCCGGATCCTACTCGATGCATACATCGTTTTCTCTCCGTTTCGCCTTTCATTTACTACCAAAAGATGCATGAAATCATGTCAATAAACCAGGAGCACGCCGGAAACGAATACAATGGACTACATTGTGTCAAATTAAATTCACAGGATGTTTATTTTTGTTATTTTATGTTGCGCTTTACTTCCGCCAGTGTTCTTGCATAATAATTTCACAAATCACTGACATCGGCGACTCCTGTCACTTTGATATCCTGTCCTATCCTGTACGCATACAAGCACACAAGGGCGAGTTGAAGCACCCTCTATACCAGCTTAAGAAGGGGGTGCCTGGGACGGATTAATTGCATGGACGTATTTAGGGGTCGCAACTGATTCCTAAGTCCCAAAATCAGTGTCAGAATCACAGGGGTAGCTCGTCCTTATGAACATCGGTTGGGGCTCCACTACTTGTTTTTTGTCAAGTTTTTAGTACACTCATAGTAAATAATAATATTCACTATTAGTGTAATAAAAGTGGAGCACAATTAGCTGAAATATGACCCTCCCAGGATGCTGAGGTTAGTAATAAATGCATTTAACAGTATGTTGCGTGCATGTGTGCTGGTGAGTGTGTTTATGTAAAAGTGTGTATGTGTGATCATGTATTTATGTGTAAGCTTGTGTGTGATTGAACGCACGTCAAATGGCATCTGATGTCACTTCCGCTACACCTGGCCTTTTGGTGAATTGACGTTCATGATTAATAGTTTTATGGCTCTTCATAATTTTCAACTCTGGCTCTTAGGTCATTCGAAGATAGTAGGAGAAACTAATAACTACTGGAGGAATAAATTACTGTGGTACAGCTCATGGATAGTGAGCCCAAGAAGCTTAAAATAGTGATAGAGAGAAGTTTTTAAAATGGGAAAGAAAAAAAAGCAGGAGGCAAATGCAGTGAGACAGCACGAAGGAAGGAAAGAGGACTGCAAATAAGGAAATATCAGGAAAGTTAAACTGAAGCAGGATGAAACCTAGGTACGAAAAAGAACAGAAGGACGGGAAGAAAGATGGAAAGGGAAAAAGGAAGGGAGAAAAAATTAAGTTGGGAAAAAAGGGTAGCAAAAAAAAACAGAAGGAAGCAATAAAGAAATGTGATAAGGAGAGCAGAAAAGTAGAAAGAAGACATCAAAAATGGACGAAAGAATGATGGAAAGAAGAGGAAGGGAGCTAATGAATGGTAGGATAATAAAAATAAGTTGGAAAGGAATGTAGGACAACACGACGGTAAGAAGAAAGGAAGGACAAAAGAGCATGGGGAAACGACAAGAAGAATGGGAAGGAGGAGGAAAGATAGAAAACATAAGAAAATTAAACAGGAATATAAAGAAGGGGAGAAAGCTAGAAAGAAGTGCAGATGAAATAAAAAGAATGGGCAGAAGGAAATAATGATGCAAAGTAGGAAGAAACCGAGAATAGGAAAGGAGGAATGAAAGAAAAATAGATAATAGGAAAGAAAGATGGAGAGAAAAGAGGAAAAAATTGATGTCAGGGCTTTAGACATCACTACTATACAGTTCTCACCCATGGGTGTTCATTTTCATATTACAAGGAGAACTAAGAATGCATCATCTTTTACGAAATTCCAAAGGTTTCCTGCTCATCCCAAACTCAATGTGGTAAGGTGTCTTAAATAGTATATTCAGGAAACCAGAAGGTGAAAACTTCTGCACCTCAACTGCTTATAACTCTGAGGAAACCCTGTAAGCCAGTTATATCCACAGTTCTAAGTGGATGGATAAAGAGGTAATGGTTAAAGTGGGGGTGGATCCATGGTCCTTTGGGGCTCATTCAGTCAGGGGCAGTATGGCTTCCAAGGCTTTCTGTGCAGGAGTTAGGTTGGAGAACAATTTGAAAGTTTCAGACTTGTGTAGGGTATCAACATTTAGAAGTTTTTTATTGTAAACCTATTGATCACGTGGCAATGTCTGTATTTAATGTGCTTTCAACAATAGAAGCCTTCGTGATAAAATTGCATATTCTCCTAACCAGTTGTGAAGGTGAGTCCTGATTTTATTAACAACAGAGGTTAGTATTATCCCTTCTCTGTACTCCCCCAACCAATAATGATCTATTGATTCTGTGGTTCTCTTGTAGTCTCTGCAGTAATAAATTAGACAATGGTCTGAAAACTGGACGTTGGCACAGTCTAATGCCCTGGGCCAAGCAGATGCTAAATTTTGGATTCCAGAAAGTATATACAAAGGGCACGAGGACTTGAAACTGTTGTTTTAGGGGTTTCTGTTGTTTTTGGTTTTCCATTTTGCTCATTGGCTTTGAGAAATTTCCTCTTTACACTTCAAGAAAAAGAGGACACCACAATTTAATTGGACCCTTCATACTATGTGTTTAGGTATGTGACTTCCTGTTGGCCTACAGGATTGTGGGTTTTGTAATTTGTTGAAATGCTGTGATTAATAAACAGTAAGAAAGTAGACTGCATAATTGGAGCCACACTATCTTGTGATAAAATTGAATACCTCCCTTATAGGTTGGAGTGCATCTCCACTAAGGACT
This sequence comes from Pleurodeles waltl, assembly GCF_031143425.1. Lineage (NCBI taxonomy): Eukaryota > Metazoa > Chordata > Amphibia > Caudata > Salamandridae > Pleurodeles > Pleurodeles waltl. The sequence goes on along the minus strand of NC_090449.1, from coordinate 77,962,315 downwards.
TGTATAGAAATTATGTGGGACATGCTGCATTTAGAGCCCGTAGGTCAGATAACACAGATAAGACCCGATGTTGCTATTATGGGCGAAGAGCAAAAGCCTCCTACAAATATATTTTGTAGATGTGGAATATGTTGCATTACCTCTCACATTCCTCATCCCTATGACGTTTCTAATAGGTAGACTGACACAACACGATTGAGACAAGAAAGAGAACGTGGTGTGCTGAACAGCTTAGCTTCTACGTTTGCTTATTATTTTATGTATTTGATTTATTTGTATTTTTATATAGTACTTACCAAACCCATGGGGTGCAGTAACGATTTCAAGAGCAAATGACATTCCAATCACAATAGACGTATCGTACCTTAGAAAAAAATGCGTTTCTGAAACTTTTCAGCTCTGGTTATATGTGCTCAGTTGCAATTTTTGGCCAACCAGACACCACATCAAAACATAAAAAAACAAAAATATAAATGGTCAATATGCAATTGATTTAAATGGAACAAATATGCTCTTCTGGACCTACATTTTTATTTGAGGAGTCAATGTGGGAGATAGTCTCAGAAGAATAGGATTTTCTATTACTTCTGAATTCAAGTATGTTTCAGTGTATATTTCGTATCAGGAAGAAATTGAGTTCCAAATTTTAAGAGCACTTCTGAAATCGAGTGAGTTATGGCCATTTGGCTCTTGAATAAAGATGGTTCCCGGCACAACATGGATTCAGACCTTTGTAGGGAATAGCTCTCATCAAAGGTCATTCATGTTCATACCAGAATCCTGAGCTATAATAGCAGATGGCATTTTATGCTCTGAGCTTCACTAGGTAGCAACTTCAGGGAGATAAAGACTGGGGTGATGTGCTGGATCGCTTCAGTCATGAAAGCAATCCCACTTTGGCGGTACAATAGCTTTCGTGCAATATAATTGTAATGAGAGTCCTGCTTCAAAAGTCAAGCCTTTACCATCAGCGATCACCCTTTGGAATGGACAATAAATACCTTATTCAAAGCTCTGTGTTGTGATGCAAGTTTTCATGTAGAAAGACGCAGATGCTAGTAGATTAAGAGAGGGTTTATTGTAAGATAAATGGATACATAAATGACCCCACCAGGAGCAGATGTAAATAGATGATCAGCCCTGGCCTGTTTGGCTCAACCTCCTTCCAGGGAACCCTCAAAATCCTGACATTCCATGACAACATTGGGTAACCTGACAAGCAGGATACCACGCATCTCCCTCCTTTTGAAACACAAATTAAAGGCCCCCATCTTAAACACAAACCAAAGACCACAAAAACACCACACTATACAACATTTCATAGCATCATCAATTGGCACATGTAAAAAGGACATAGTAATGTGCTGCAATTATGACCACCACCGAACTACCCCAGCTAGCCAGAAAGGCAGAAATCTGTGGTAGAACACAGAATACAAAAAATCAAGTACGGCAACGCAACAACAAACACTGACGCAACCACTTGCACAACAAAGGAAACAGGAAAAACACAGAAACAGGTATTTTTCAATATTCACACAATGTTCACTTGCAGCCAGTATACTTCAGTCCACACACTCATCCCATGAAAGGGCATGTAGTGTTTAGCAACATGTATCTTTTAACTGACACACTCATCCCAGCTAAGGGCATCTAGTAATTGTGCAACAGGTATCTTTTACTCCACACATACCACGCAATCATACCCTGTAGGAGCATCTTGTGTTTTAGCAATGGGGTTGTTTTACGACACACACGCATCTTCCGTAAGGGCACTTTATGTTGTAGCAATATAATTCTTTCACTCTACACACACATCCCACATAAGGGCATCTTCTGTTTTAGCAATGGGGTTGTTTCACCCCACACACTCTTCACCAGTAAGGGTATCTTGTGTTTTAGCAATGGGGATCTTACACATCACACACACATCCCCTGTAATGGAATCTTGTGTTTTAGCAACGGGGTCTTTCACCCCACACACTCTTCACCAGCAAGGGCATCTTGTGTTTTAGCTGTGGGGGTCTTTCAACCCACACACTCCTCCCCTGTACCACAACATAGGCTCTTCCCTACCTCTGAGGGTGAATCACATGGAACAGAGTTCCACACAACCCAAGCACTTCACCAAAGAAGGAAAATAATTTGAAATAGGGTACACCGCAGCCCACACATTTCCCTCCCACTATCACACAGAACAGGGTTCAACACAACCCACGGAACAGGGTTAAAAACAACCCAAGCAACTTCTCAACCACTGAGAGAAAATGAAAATGAACATTATGCAACCCACACTACGCATTTCTCAACATGAAAAAGGGTGAACACTTGCCTAGTACTTATAGTAGAATAGGATCCTGAACCACTGAATCTGAAACATAAAATGGGGGTAAGATAACCCTTTCATCAACGGAGTCACAGTCACCATAAAAGACTCAAATTTCACAACAGATGTTTAACAGTGAGCACAGAGTGCGGTTTACACTGTGAACAGTGACACTAGGAACTATACATTGTCCAGGTCAGACAGAGGAAAACTCAGAATAGCTAGCAGAAAGCATAGTGAACACCATATGTAGCAGTGCATAATTTGAGCCGGTGGTTGCCGGTGGGAGGCACTGACACCTATTTTTGGGTGGGCAGCACTTATTTCTCCACATCAGACATTTCCCAAGATCAATAGGGAAAAACAAACAAAACGAAAAAACAGAGAAAGAGAAATACAGAAAATGCGTCACCAAGGGAGAAAGCAGACAACTATAAAAGTGAGATAATGGAGCAGGGAGGTCTTGTAGTGAATTGAAGAGGCCTACAGTGGATTTCGGACTGCGCACCCTTTGCTATTTGCGCTCTGACATTTTATAGGGCTACCAGTGGGTTTCTGAGCAGCACTTTGAGCACTGGCATTTATAATTTTACAAATAAAGCACTGACATGTAGTAAACTAAACATATCAGATACTCAGACAAATAACTAATTCCTTGAAACATTGCGAGTACAAATGGAAATGTCAGTAAATAGAAATACGACTCAATATTATATTAAATACTGCTTGTGTTTAACATGAAATAACATTCTAAAAAGCACATGTATCCGGTCGAAAAACTGAACAGCAAGCATCTCACTTCATCATCATATAAATGTGTGTTCTTATTTAGCCTGGAAAAGAAAAACGATGAACTTGTTAAATTGTACCAAGCTATGTAAGTCAATGTTAGTCAAAATATAGTTGTAAATAACCACTGTCATACTAAACAATGTTAAACTGTACTTGTAAAGTGGCGTGCAGAGCGCTGTTTTAGCAGACTGCACTTTTTCTAGCACAGTGGTATATATTCACTTTTTTGACCAGCAGGTGGCGCACAGGTATTTTGAAGAACGACTAAGAATTAAAAAAATTCTAGCTATTGCGTCAAGAATTTTAGATTCTATTAAGGACACGGAAGCGAGGATTATGCTTTTCCTTACTTTACTGATTAAACACAGCAGCCAATAGTAAACCTTTAAAACTTTAAACTACCATTCCCATGATGCTAAGTCCACCAATCACAGCCCCACTGTGACCATAAATAGTCTGTGTTCCAAAGTCCGTCCTCTTTCTTTGCGAATCCAACTTGACGCTGAATAGATCACCACCTTGAAACGAAACTCCTCGAACTTGAGGGACCAACACTTCACTCCAATCTTGAACATAACTAGAAACCGATTCTCGCTCCAAGAAGTTGACTTTTACACATTCGTGTTACTTGTTCCTGTGAATACAAAAGAATAAACTAATATCTATACACCTTGCAGGGAGGGTCAATAGTTTAGTATAATTGAAATATACAACATCCACTGTAAACATTGACAATATTCATAAAATGAATCAATTGGTGGGATAATCCTCGCCTCCGTGCGTGTCCTTAATAGAATCTTTAATTCTTGACGCGATAGCTAGAACATTTTTAATTCTATGTCAGGACCGGAGGCTTCGGATTATGCTAGTTTAAAGTCTATCCACCACTTCTGAAACCACATCAACAATAGGCTTATGGTAAAATACCTTAAAAGTAGAATCATTTGACCAATCTGCTGCCGCCATAATATCTTCTAGTCTAGCTCCAGTATCAAAAGCTTTTGAAGCCATGGCTCCTTGTAGGAAAGTACCATCTTGCCTGGCATGTTACCCCCATTTTTCACTGTATATATGTTGTTTTAGTTGTATGTGTCACTGGGACCCTGGTAACCCAGGGCCCCAGTGCTCATAAGTGTGCCTGAATGTGTTACCTGTGTAGTGACTAACTGTCTCACTGAGGCTCTGCTAATCAGAACCTCAGTGGTTATGCTCTCTCATTTCTTTCCAAATTGTCACTGACAGGCTAGTGACCATTTTTACCAATTTACATTGGCTTACTGGAACACCCTTATAATTCCCTAGTATATGGTACTGAGGTACCCAGGGTATTGGGGTTCCAGGAGATCCCTATGGGCTGCAGCATTTCTTTTGCCACCCATAGGGAGCTCTGACAATTCTTACACAGGCCTGCCACTGCAGCCTGAGTGAAATAACGTCCACGTTATTTCACAGCCATTTTACACTGCACTTAAGTAACTTATAAGTCACCTATATGTCTAACCTTTACCTGGTAAAGGTTAGGTGCAAAGTTACTTAGTGTGAGGGCACCCTGGCACTAGCCAAGGTGCCCCCACATTGTTCAGAGCCAATTCACTGAACTTTGTGAGTGCGGGGACACCATTACACGCGTGCACTACATATAGGTCACTACCTATATGTAGCTTCGCCATGGTAACTCCGAATATGGCCATGTAACATGTCTATGATCATGGAATTGCCCCCTCTATGCCATCCTGGCATTGTTGGTACAATTCCATGATCCCAGTGGTCTGTAGCACAGACCCTGGTACTGCCAGACTGCCCTTCCTGGGGTTTCACTGCAGCTGCTGCTGCTGCCAACCCCTCAGACAGGCAGCTGCCCTCCTGGGGTCCAGCCAGGCCTGGCCCAGGATGGCAGAACAAAGAACTTCCTCTGAGAGAGGGTGTGACACCCTCTCCCTTTGGAAAATGGTGTGAAGGCAGGGGAGGAGTAGCCTCCCCCAGCCTCTGGAAATGCTTTGTTGGGCACAGATGTGCCCAATTCTGCATAAGCCAGTCTACACCGGTTCAGGGACCCCTTCGCCCCTGCTCTGGCACGAAACTGGACAAAGGAAAGGGGAGTGACCACTCCCCTGACCTGCACCTCCCTTGGGAGGTGTCCAGAGCTCCTCCAGTGTGCTCCAGACCTCTGCCATCTTGGAAACAGAGGTGCTGCTGGCACACTGGACTGCTCTGAGTGGCCAGTGCCACCAGGTGACGTCAGAGACTCCTGCTGATAGGCTCCTTCAGGTGTTAGTAGCCTTTCCTCTCTCCTAGGTAGCCAAACCCTCTTTTCTGGCTATTTAGGGTGTCTGTCTCTGGGGAAACTTTAGATAATGAATGCATGAGCTCAGCCGAGTTCCTCTGCATCTCTCTCTTCACCTTCTGATAAGGAAACGACCGCTGACCGCGCTGGAAGCCTGCAAACCTGCAATATAGTAGCAAAGACGACTACTGCAACTCTGTAACGCTGATCCTGCCGCCTTCTCGACTGTTTTCCTGCTTGTGCACGCTGTGGGGGTAGCCTGCCTCCTCTCTGCACCAGAAGCTCCGAAGAAATCTCCCGTGGGTCGACGGAATCTTCCCCCTGCAACCGCAGGCACCAAAAAGCTGCATTACCGGTCCCTTGGGTCTCCTCTCAGCACGACGAGCGAGGTCCCTCGAATCCAGCGACGCTGTCCAAGTGACCCCCACAGTCCAGTGACTCTTCAGCCCAAGTTTGGTGGAGGTAAGTCCGTGCCTCACCTCGCTGGGCTGCATTGCTGGGAACCGCGACTTTGCAGCTACTCCGGCCCCTGTGCACTTCCGGCGGAAATCCTTCGTGCACAGCCAAGCCTGGGTCCACGGCACTCTAACCTGCATTGCACGACTTTCTAAGTTGGTCTCCGGCGACGTGGGACTCCTTTGTGCAACTTCGGCGAGCACCGTTTCACGCATCCTCGTAGTGCCTGTTTCTGGCACTTCTCCGGGTGCTGCCTGCTTCAGTGAGGGCTCTTTGTCTTGCTCGACGTCCCCTCTCTCTTCAGGTCCAATTTGCGACCTCCTGGTCCCTCCTGGGCCCCAGCAGCGTCCAAAAACGCCAAACGCACGATTTGCGTGTAGCAAGGCTTGTTGGCGTCCTTCCGGCGGGAAAACACTTCTGCACGACTCTCCAAGGCGAGAGGGATCCGTCCACCAAAGGGGAAGTCTCTAGCCCTTTTCGTTCCTGCAGAAACCTCAGCTTCTTCTGTCCAGTCGAAGCTTCTTTGCACCCGCAGCTGGCATTTCCTGGGCATCTGCCCATCTACGACTTGCTTGTGACTTTTGGACTTGGTCCCCTTGTTCCACAGGTACCCTAGATTGGAAATCCACAGTTGTTGCATTGCTGGTTTGTGTCTTTCCTGCATTATTCCTCTAACACGACTCTTTTGTCCTTAGGGGAACTTTAGTGCACTTTGCACTCACTTTTCAGGGTCTTGGGGAGGGTTATTTTTCTAACTCTCACTATTTTCTAATAGTCCCAGCGACCCTCTACAAGGTCACATAGGTTTGGGGTCCATTCGTGGTTCGCATTCCACTTTTGGAGTATATGGTTTGTGTTGCCCCTATCCCTATGTTTCCCCATTGCATCCTATTGTAACTATACATTGTTTGCACTGTTTTCTAAGACTATACTGCATATTTTTGCTATTGTGTATATATATCTTGTGTATATTTCCTATCCTCTCACTGAGGGTACACTCTAAGATACTTTGGCATATTGTCATAAAAATAAAGTACCTTTATTTTTAGTATAACTGTGTATTGTGTTTTCTTATGATATTGTGCATATGACACTAAGTGGTACTGTAGTAGCTTCACACGTCTCCTAGTTCAGCCTAAGCTGCTCTGCTAAGCTACCATTATCTATCAGCCTAAGCTGCTAGACACCCTATACACTAATAAGGGATAACTGGGCCTGGTGCAAGGTGCACGTACCCCTTGGTACTCACTACAAGCCAGTCCAGCCTCCTACATTGGTGGCAGCGGTGGGATAAGTGCTTGAGACTACTTACCACTCTTGTCATTGTACTTTTCATAAGAGAAAAATATACAAAACAAGGTCAGTGTATATACACATAGCCAAAAAGTTTTGCATTTCCTCTTTTCACTCTTTTCTAAGTGCTGAAAAGTACTCCTAAACTTTCAAAAAGTTCTTAAAAGTTTAAAAAGGTTTTTTTTCTGTCTTTCCAAAAAGTTCTGAAAACTTTTGTCTCTTTCTCTATCACTTTAACTCTCTCTAAAAAATGTCTGGCACAGGCCAAAGTGTTGATCTGTCCAAACTTGCATATGACAACCTTAGCTGGAAAAGAGCAAGGAGTCTCTGTATAGAGAGAGGTTTGAGTGTAGGGAAGAATCCTGCCTTGGAACTGTTAATTAACATGCTTAGAGAACAGGATAAGGCCAGAGGTGGCCCATCTGTTGAAAAGGTACCTAATAGTTCCCAATCTGATTCAGGGACTCCCCCAGGAAAAGATTCAGGAAAGAAACTTTCTAGCCTGCCCATTACTAGACAATCTAGCATAGATGGTAATGATGATGAGCCACACCAAACAAATAGTGTTGTCTCACATCATAGCAAAAGCATTTACTCTCACCATACTGGTAGTAATGTTTCTGTAAACCAAGCTGTTAAGTTGGCTTCTGTAAGGGACAGGTCTCCTTCTGTTCATTCCCATCATAGCTCTGTTTCTAGAAATGTCCCTCCCACCAACCCTGATGACATAATGTTAGAGAGGGAACTCAATAAGTTGAGGGTGGAACAAACCAGACTGAAGCTTAAAAAGCAACAGCTGGATTTGGATAGACAGTCTTTTGAATTAGAGAAGGAAAGACAGAAGTTGGGTTTAGATACCCATGGTGGCAGCAGCAGTATTCCCCATAGTCATCCTGCAAAAGAGCATGATTCCAGGAATCTGCACAAGATAGTTCCCCCTTATAAGGAGGGGGATGACATTAACAAGTGGTTTGCTGCACTTGAGAGGGCCTGTGTTGTACAGGATGTCCCTCAAAGGCAGTGGGCTGCTATCCTATGGCTATCATTTAGTGGAAAAGGTAGGGATAGGCTCCTTACAGTGAAAGAAAATGATGCCAATAATTTCCAAGTTCTTAAGAATGCACTCCTGGATGGTTATGGCTTAACCACTGAACAGTACAGGATAAAGTTCAGAGAGACCAAAAAGGAGTCTTCACAAGACTGGGTTGATTTCATTGACCATTCAGTGAAGGCCTTGGAGGGGTGGTTACATGGCAGTAAAGTTACTGATTATGACAGCCTGTATAACTTAATCCTGAGAGAGCATATTCTTAATAATTGTGTGTCTGATTTGTTGCACCAGTACTTGGTGGACTCTGATCTGACCTCTCCCCAAGAATTGGGAAAGAAGGCAGACAAATGGGTCAGAACAAGAGTGAACAGAAAAGTTCATACAGGGGGTGACAAAGATGGCAACAAAAAGAAGGATGGTAAGTCTTCAGACAAGGGTGGGGACAAATCTAAAAATGAGTCTTCATCAGGCCCACAAAAACACTCTGGTGGGGGTGGTGGGTCCAAATCCTCCTTTAATCAGAACAAGGAAAAGAAACCATGGTGCTATTTATGTAAAATAAAAGGCCATTGGACAACAGATCCCAGTTGTCCAAAGAAAGGCACCACAGCTCCTACCACTACAACCCCTACTGCTACACCTAGTGTCCCTACTAATAGCAGTGGTGGTGGGAGCAAACCTACTAATAGCCAATCCAAGGGAGTAGCTGGGCTCACTTTTGGTAATTTAGTTGGGGTTGGTCTGATTAGGGAGACCACAGAGGCTACTTTAGTCTCTGAAGGGGCTATTGATTTAGCCACTTTGGTTGCTTGCCCCCATAACTTGGAGAAGTACAAGCAACTAACCCTAATAAATGGTGTTGAGGTCCAGGCCTACAGGGACACAGGTGCCAGTGTCACAATGGTGATTGAGAAACTGGTGCACCCTGAACAACACATACTTGGACACCAGTACCAAGTAACCGATGCTCACAACATAACACAAAGCCACCCCATGGCTGTTGTAAATCTCAACTGGGGGGGGGTAACTGGTCCAAAGAAAGTTGTGGTAGCTTCAGATTTACCTGTAGACTGTCTATTAGGGAATGATTTGGAGACATCAGCTTGGTCAGATGTGGAGTTGGAGGCCCATGCAGCAATGCTGGGCATTCCAGGGCATATTTTTGCTTTGACAAGGGCTCAGGCCAAAAAGCAAAAAGGACAGGGAAGCTTGGATCCTGGAACAATGGACTGTGTGACTCTCACAGAGTTTACTGGGAGGACAACCTCTTGTACACTGAGCATAGGGATCCTAAACCTGGAGCTGCCAGGAGATTAGTGATTCCTCAGGAGTACAGAAAGTTCCTCCTAACACTGGCACATGACATTCCCTTAGCTGGGCACCTGGGTCAAATGAAAACTTGGGACAGATTGGTACCATTGTTTCATTGGCCTAGGATGTCTGAGGACACAAAGGAATTTTGTAAGTCCTGTGAAACCTGTCAAGCCAGTGGCAAGACAGGTGGCACTCCAAAGGCACCCCTTATCCCACTGCCTGTGGTTGGGGTTCCCTTTGAAAGGGTAGGGGTTGACATAGTTGGCCCCCTTGACCCTCCTACTGCTTCAGGCAATAGGTTTATCTTAGTGGTAGTGGACCATGCCACAAGATATCCTGAAGCTATTCCTTTAAGGACCACTACAGCCCCTGCAGTGGCAAAGGCCCTCCTGGGAATATTTTCCAGGGTGGGCTTCCCAAAGGAAGTAGTATCAGACAGAGGAAGCAATTTCATGTCTGCATACTTAAAGGCCATGTGGAAGGAGTGTGGTGTAACGTACAAGTTCACAACACCCTATCATCCACAAACAAATGGACTGGTGGAGAGATTTAATAAAACTCTCAAAGGCATGATTATGGGACTCCCTGAAAAACTCCGCAGGAGATGGGATATCCTTCTACCATGCCTCCTTTTTGCCTACAGGGAGGTACCCCAGATCAAGATGCTCTTGTGGAAGGTGTAGTTTTGGCTGATTGTCTTACTGCTGAGCAGAAAGACAATTGCATAAATCTCCTAGGACAATTTTCAGAACTCTTCTCTACTGTGCCAGGCACCACTTCTTGGTGTGAGCACACTATAGATACTGGAGACAGTTTACCTGTCAAAAGTAAGATCTATAGGCAGCCTGACCATGTCAGGGACTGCATAAAGCAAGAAGTTCAGAAAATGTTGGAACTAGGAGTGGTTGAGCGCTCTGACAGTCCATGGGCTTCTCCTGTGGTACTGGTACCAAAACCCAATTCTAAAGATGGAAAGAAGGAAATGAGGTTTTGTGTAGACTATAGAGGTCTCAACTTGGTAACCAAAACTGATGCTCACCCTATACCCAGGGCAGATGAGCTTATAGATACACTGGCATCTGCCAAGTATCTAAGCACTTTTGATTTGACTGCAGGGTATTGGCAGATCAAATTGTCAGAAGATGCTAAACCTAAGACTGCATTTTCTACCATTGGAGGACATTACCAGTTTACTGTAATGCCTTTTGGTTTGAAAAATGCACCTGCCACTTTTCAGAGGTTGGTGAACACAGTCCTGCAAGGGCTGGAAGCTTTCAGTGCAGCATATTTGGACGATATAGCTGTCTTTAGCTCCAGCTGGGATGATCACCTGGTCCACCTATGGAAAGTTTTGGAGGCCCTGCAAAAGGCAGGCCTCACTATCAAGGCTTCAAAGTGCCAGATAGGGCAGGGTAAGGTGGTTTATCTGGGACACCTTGTTGGTGGGGAACAGATTGCACCACTTCAGGGGAAAATCCAAACTATTATTGATTGGGTTCCCCCTACCACTCAGACTCAGGTGAGAGCCTTCCTAGGCCTCACTGGGTATTACAGGAGGTTCATTAAGAACTATGGCTCCATTGCAGCCCCTCTTAATGACCTCACATCCAAGAAAATGCCTAAAAAGGTATTGTGGACAGCAAGCTGTCAGAAAGCTTTTGAGGAGCTGAAGCAGGCCATGTGCTCTGAACCTGTCCTGAAAAGCCCTTGTTACTCTAAAAAATTCTATGTCCAAACTGATGCATCTGAATTAGGAGTAGGGGCAGTCCTATCACAACTTAATTCTGAGGGCCAGGATCAACCTGTTGCTTTTATTAGTAGAAGGTTGACCCCTAGAGAAAAGCGTTGGTCTGCCATTGAGAGGGAGGCCTTTGCTGTGGTCTGGGCTCTGAAGAAGTTGAGGCCATACCTGTTTGGCACTCACTTCATTGTTCAGACAGACCACAAACCTCTACTTTGGCTAAAACAAATGAAAGGTGAAATTCCTAAATTGTTGAGGTGGTCCATATCCCTACAGGGAATGGACTATACAGTGGAACATAGACCTGGGAGTAGCCACTCCAATGCAGATGGACTCTCCAGATATTTCCACTTAGACAATGAAGACTCATCAGGTAATGGCTAGTCTTATTGTCCTTCGTTTGGGGGGGGGTTGTGTAGGAAAGTACCATCTTGCCTGGCATGTTACCCCCATTTTTCACTGTATATATGTTGTTTTAGTTGTATGTGTCACTGGGACCCTGGTAACCCAGGGCCCCAGTGCTCATAAGTGTGCCTGAATGTGTTACCTGTGTAGTGACTAACTGTCTCACTGAGGCTCTGCTAATCAGAACCTCAGTGGTTATGCTCTCTCATTTCTTTCCAAATTGTCACTGACAGGCTAGTGACCATTTTTACCAATTTACATTGGCTTACTGGAACACCCTTATAATTCCCTAGTATATGGTACTGAGGTACCCAGGGTATTGGGGTTCCAGGAGATCCCTATGGGCTGCAGCATTTCTTTTGCCACCCATAGGGAGCTCTGACAATTCTTACACAGGCCTGCCACTGCAGCCTGAGTGAAATAACGTCCACGTTATTTCACAGCCATTTTACACTGCACTTAAGTAACTTATAAGTCACCTATATGTCTAACCTTTACCTGGTAAAGGTTAGGTGCAAAGTTACTTAGTGTGAGGGCACCCTGGCACTAGCCAAGGTGCCCCCACATTGTTCAGAGCCAATTCACTGAACTTTGTGAGTGCGGGGACACCATTACACGCGTGCACTACATATAGGTCACTACCTATATGTAGCTTCGCCATGGTAACTCCGAATATGGCCATGTAACATGTCTATGATCATGGAATTGCCCCCTCTATGCCATCCTGGCATTGTTGGTACAATTCCATGATCCCAGTGGTCTGTAGCACAGACCCTGGTACTGCCAGACTGCCCTTCCTGGGGTCCAGCCAGGCCTGGCCCAGGATGGCAGAACAAAGAACTTCCTCTGAGAGAGGGTGTGACACCCTCTCCCTTTGGAAAATGGTGTGAAGGCAGGGGAGGAGTAGCCTCCCCCAGCCTCTGGAAATGCTTTGTTGGGCACAGATGTGCCCAATTCTGCATAAGCCAGTCTACACCGGTTCAGGGACCCCTTAGCCCCTGCTCTGGCGCGAAACTGGACAAAGGAAAGGGGAGTGACCACTCCCCTGACCTGCACCTCCCCTGGGAGGTGTCCAGAGCTCCTCCAGTGTGCTCCAGACCTCTGCCATCTTGGAAACAGAGGTGCTGCTGGCACACTGGACTGCTCTGAGTGGCCAGTGCCACCAGGTGACGTCAGAGACTCCTGCTGATAGGCTCCTTCAGGTGTTAGTAGCCTTTCCTCTCTCCTAGGTAGCCAAACCCTCTTTTCTGGCTATTTAGGGTCTCTGTCTCTGGGGAAACTTTAGATAACGAATGCATGAGCTCAGCCGAGTTCCTCTGCATCTCTCTCTTCACCTTCTGATAAGGAAACGACCGCTGACCGCGCTGGAAGCCTGCAAACCTGCAACATAGTAGCAAAGACGACTACTGCAACTCTGTAACGCTGATCCTGCCGCCTTCTCGACTGTTTTCCTGCTTGTGCACGCTGTGGGGGTAGCCTGCCTCCTCTCTGCACCAGAAGCTCCGAAGAAATCTCCCGTGGGTCGACGGAATCTTCCCCCTGCAACCGCAGGCACCAAAAAGCTGCATTACCAGTCCCTTGGGTCTCCTCTCAGCACGACGAGCGAGGTCCCTCGAATCCAGCGACGCTGTCCAAGTGACCCCCACAGTCCAGTGACTCTTCAGCCCAAGTTTGGTGGAGGTAAGTCCGTGCCTCACCTCGCTGGGCTGCATTGCTGGGAACCGCGACTTTGCAGCTACTCCGGCCCCTGTGCACTTCCGGCGGAAATCCTTCGTGCACAGCCAAGCCTGGGTCCACGGCACTCTAACCTGCATTGCACGACTTTCTAAGTTGGTCTCCGGCGACGTGGGACTCCTTTGTGCAACTTCGGCGAGCACCGTTTCACGCATCCTCGTAGTGCCTGTTTCTGGCACTTCTCCGGGTGCTGCCTGCTTCAGTGAGGGCTCTTTGTCTTGCTCGACGTCCCCTCTCTCTTCAGGTCCAATTTGCGACCTCCTGGTCCCTCCTGGGCCCCAGCAGCGTCCAAAAACGCCAAACGCACGATTTGCGTGTAGCAAGGCTTGTTGGCGTCCTTCTGGCGGGAAAACACTTCTGCACGACTCTCCAAGGCGAGAGGGATCCGTCCACCAAAGGGGAAGTCTCTAGCCCTTTTCGTTCCTGCAGAAACCTCAGCTTCTTCTGTCCAGTCAAAGCTTCTTTGCACCCGCAGCTGGCATTTCCTGGGCATCTGCCCATCTACGACTTGCTTGTGACTTTTGGACTTGGTCCCCTTGTTCCACAGGTACCCTAGATTGGAAATCCACAGTTGTTGCATTGCTGGTTTGTGTCTTTCCTGCATTATTCCTCTAACACGACTCTTTTGTCCTTAGGGGAACTTTAGTGCACTTTGCACTCACTTTTCAGGGTCTTGGGGAGGGTTATTTTTCTAACTCTCACTATTTTCTAATAGTCCCAGCGACCCTCTACAAGGTCACATAGGTTTGGGGTCCATTCGTGGTTCGCATTCCACTTTTGGAGTATATGGTTTGTGTTGCCCCTATCCCTATGTTTCCCCATTGCATCCTATTGTAACTATACATTGTTTGCACTGTTTTCTAAGACTATACTGCATATTTTTGCTATTGTGTATATATATCTTGTGTATATTTCCTATCCTCTCACTGAGGGTACACTCTAAGATACTTTGGCATATTGTCATAAAAATAAAGTACCTTTATTTTTAGTATAACTGTGTATTGTGTTTTCTTATGATATTGTGCATATGACACTAAGTGGTACTGTAGTAGCTTCACACGTCTCCTAGTTCAGCCTAAGCTGCTCTGCTAAGCTACCATTATCTATCAGCCTAAGCTGCTAGACACCCTATACACTAATAAGGGATAACTGGGCCTGGTGCAAGGTGCAAGTACCCCTTGGTACTCACTACAAGCCAGTCCAGCCTCCTACTCTCCTCTTACAGAGTGAGCTCCAAATACAGTTATGTCAATACCTGTTTCGGCTAAAACCATTTAACCCATCTAGCTAAGGTTGCTGTAGTGACTGGACGGAATGGTTTTTGTACAGGAATCAATAATTGACCAAAAACATTCTGTCTGAATTCACGTGTACAATCCTCATACACCTTCAAACATTGAACAACACATAATTTCTTATTGTGAGGAAAAGATGGATAAGAAATACATTTTGAAAGAGTTTTAGTACGTCTGGTAATAGAAAAAGATACTCCTTCTGGAGTAAATACTCTACCTGACAAATCCAGAGCTTTAACATCCGACACCCTCCTGCATGACAGCAGGCATAATAACATTGTCAATTTCGCTGATAACTGCTTACGAGATAAACCCTCATTATCTGGCCAATTTCTGAGGAAACGTAAGACAATATTGACATCCCATAAGGAAGTATATTTTGGTTGAGGAGGTTTAACCATACGTATACCCCTAAGTAGCTTACAAATCAAAGGATGTTCACCTACTGGTTTGCCCTGAATATGCGGGTGTCCAGCCGAAAGAGCTGAACGACAGTTATTAATTGTTCTGTAAGCCAAACCCTGGGAAGCCAATACCGAAAGAAAATTGACTATGACATGAATTTCTGACCCCAGGGGATCCACACTCCTTGTATTGCACCAACGTACCCATTTTCTCCAGGCCTGTTCGTACCTTTTCTGAGTGGAAGGAGCCCAAGATTGGGATAAGAAGAACAATGCTGAGTCCAAAACTCCAGGCACCTGCCAACGTCGCCTGAAAGTTTCCAAGCCATCAGGGACAACAACCCCTGCAGAATTAGTGGGTGCAAATTGTTCAATTGATCCGTGAGAAGGTCCATTGTCAGTGGAATTTTCACCGGAAAGTCGCAAGACAGAGCCATCGCAGAAGGGAACCAAGGCTGAGCACTCCAAAACTGAGTTATCAAAATGACCTCTGAGCATTGGCGACGAACTTGTGCCAGGACGCGAGGAATCATCACAAAAGGAGGGAAGGCATAAAGGAGCCCCTTTGGCCATATTTGTAAAAATGCATCTGTCCCCTTCGATTGGGGATCCGGTTTCCAACTGAAGAAACAAGGAACCTGACTGTGCAATCGGGAGGCAAATAAATCCATCTGACACTTCCCCCAGCGTAGCTGAAGTGCTTGGAAGATTCGTGGATTGAGCCTCCAGTCGCTGCCGTCCTGAAGGAAACGCAAATTCCAATCTGCAGTCATGTTGACCCGACCTGGAATGTATTCTGCTATTACTGAAATTTGTTGGCTGAGGCAATAATGCCAAAATTATTTCGCTATCTCCACTAGGAGACGCGATCTGGTCCCCCCCAGGCGATTGATGTATCTGACCGCAGAGACATTGTCCATCCGCAGGAGGATACAGCAATGAGCTCGACGAGGGGCAAGGGATCTGATGGCAAAAGCTCCTGCTAGGAGTTCTAGGCAATTGATATGATATGTCAGCTCTCCCGGGGACCATCGTCCCCTGGTCTCCACCGGACCGCAACGAGCCCCCCAGCCCCATAGGCTGGCATCCGACTCTATGACTACATCTGGCCTGGAGGGAAGAATCGCTCTACCATTCAAGGCGTCCATGTGCGGGAGCCACCATGACATCTCTGTCTTGGCCTCCACCGACAGGGGAACCAACTTGGAGTATTGAAGACCTTTCTGAAGATGGAGAATCTTCAATCTCTGAATGGCTCTGTAATGCAAAGGACCTGGGAAAATTGCCTGAATGGACGATGCCAAAAGCCCGAATAGGCGAGCTAACGTCCTCAATGATATAGTCGGAGAGGCAAGGGCTCTCCTCAACTCTTTCTTTATTAGACTGCGTTTGCCGGCTGGAAGAATTAACCAGGTCTTTATTGAATCTATTTGGAATCCTAAGAATTCTATATTCTGAGCTGGAGTTAGACAAGATTTCTCCGCGTTGATTACAAATCCTAGATCTTGTAACAATTGTATTGTCCACTTTAGGTGCAGGAGGACTATCTCCTTGTCCTGAGCCATGATAAGAATGTCGTCTAAGTAAATAATCAGGCGAACCCCTCGCTCTCTCAAGAATTGGACCACTGGGCGTAGGAGTTTGGTGAAACACCAGGGAGCTGAGGAGAGGCCAAAGGGAAGGACTTTGAACTCGAACCATTGGGAGCCCCATTGGAATTGTAGGAATCGCCTGTGAGGAGCAAAAATTGGGACTGAGAGATAAGCGTCTTTGAGGTCTAGACGTACCATCCAGTCTCTGTCTCTTAGAAGATCTCTGAGAAGGTAAATACCTTCCATCTTGAAATGACGATATATCATCCAAGAATTGAAAAACTTGAGGTTTAGGACTAACCAGGAACCCCCGCCTTTCTTTTGCACTAAGAATATTGTGCTAGCGAATCCCTGAGGATGTGGAGAGGTCTGCACGATTGCCCCTTTTTTTAATAGGGATAAAATCTCTTTTCCTATGAATTCGTGATCTGCAAGGGAAAAAAGGAGAGGCATAGGAGGAGTCTTTTGAATGGGGGTGGCGTAAAACACCAGCTGAAAACCCTGAACAGTTTGAAGAACCCAGGGGTCCTGAGAGATTTGCTGCCAGGCTGGAAGGAAAAATTGTATCCTGCCCCCCAAAACAACCCCCGAAGGGGGAATAATTCTCACCTGAGTTCAAGGTATCCTGGTTGGAACCACCTCTTCGATACCCTCTGGAGGAATGACCACGCCCTCTGTAGCGGTTGGGGTAGAAGTTTTGTTGGTCTGTCGAACCACCTCAGTAACCTTGAGAGGCGTATCTGGAAGCCTGATATCTGTGGCCTGACGCTCGGCCCCTGAAGCGCCCGGCCCGGGCAAAAAGAGCGTTGTTGAAAACTTTTTTGATATTGGATTGGGCTTTGTCCAGAGCTGTAAACGTGGCCACGTATTTGCTTAAATTGGAAATAAACTTGTCTCCAAAGAGCATCCCATTGGCTGAAGAGCCTGCTTCATTAGTGGTCAATTCCACCAATTTTGGATCTAGGCGAATAAGAAAGGAGCGTCTGCGCTCTGTTGACATGGCGCAATTGGCGTTACCAAGAAGACAGATTGCCCTCTGCGCCCACTGTAATACCGCTTCAGTATCAATGGGCATATCAGATTCTTTAGATTGAATAGCTAAGTCCATGATTTTAGTCAAAGGGCCGGAGACGTCCAGTAACTTGTCCTGGCAACCTCTCCAGGCCCGATCTAGCCCTTTCTTGGGGTCCTTGGCAAACTTGCGAAGGAAGGTCGCCATACTGGGATCGAATTCAGGGGTATCCGCAACTTTACCCAGCAGAGAGGGGCGAGGGCATTCAGATCTGAGTGTGTTACGCACCTCTTTCTCAAAACGTTTACGCAGTCTGTCCTGGACATATTTGGCCACTTCCGGAATAGACACCCATTCAGTGGAGCGAGGATGAATAATATCCTCAGGTGCGAATAGAAGGTTATTACCAGCTGGAGGAGTGGCTTCGGACATAGCATGCCGAGATTTGCGTTTCTTTTTTCGTGGAATGGAATCTGATTGAGATTCATCAGAATCTGATTTGGAAGAAGAGGGATCCTGATAGCTAGATTGGGAAAAAGAGGATTGCTGGAAGCTAGAGGATGTGTCTTGAGGGGGAGGGAAACCCCCATAAGCACGGTCCCGCAACACCGAGGATGCCATGTGTGCCAATATTTCCGCAGAGGAAGAACCTCCTGAGCGTTGTAAAGGGAGTCCCAAACTCTCCTTGGGATCTCCTGCTTGAAAGCGAGATTGTTGACTGTTCTCGCCCAAAAATTCTCTTTTGGCAAAGTTTGTCAAAGGTTGAGTAAAAGGCTTGAGGGCTTGAATCAGAGCCCAATTCACGGAATCCTGCACATGATGACCAAGTGCTTCCACCAATCTTTCCTCCATTTGATGCTCCAAAGGCATCTCTTGCAGTTCTTGGCACTGCTCATCTTCGTTGGCGTAGTACGCCATAATGGATTTAAGTTATTTGGAGGAGTTAACAGGGGGGGGGGCAAAAACCCTGAGCAGGTGAATAGAGAGTTCAACCAAGATAGTTAAACTGTATTCTGGTAAATTTTAGGTGGAGGGAGCCACCTGCTAATCGTTTTTTTTTTTTCAAAATCTTTAATATCTGGTAGAAAAACTAAATATGCCCCCTGAGCAACGCTCTAATAGTATTATTACAGCCCCTACAGGCGAATCCAGGCCGTTCAGAAGCTGTTTGCTGCCGCTCCGTGTACACACGCAGAAAACCCAGTCGGAAACCTCCGATCGGCTCACTGCGCGTGCGCACGCATGGGCATGAAAAGAGGACTGTGTCCTCTCAAAGCTGAGCGAACGTTCGTTTGTTGGCCTGCTCCCGCTCCACACCGGTAGTTAGGGACAACAATGAACAACAAAATTAGCAGAGCCGAAGCTCCGTATCACATAAAAGATTAAAGCGCTATTGCTATGCGCGCTCGCTTAAATCAATACAATACACACAACATAAGCATTTGAGCATTTCACGCGCGACTTAACTGGCTGCTGGAGCAGCAAAGAAAGAGGACGGACTTTGGCACACAGACTATTTATGGTCACAGTGGGGCTGTGATTGGTGGACTTAGCATCATGGGAATGGTAGTTTAAAGTTTTAAAGGTTTACTATTGGCTGCTGTGTTTAATCAGTAAAGTAAGAGAAAGCATAATCCGAAGCCTCCGGTCCTGACATAGAATTGTCCTGGTTCATTTTCCCTCGACACTTCAAAGCTTCATAGAAACAACCGAAACACCCACTTGAAAGCATCAAAGCAGATTCCACAGTTCCAGCTGAAAAAGCTGTATTGATGGGCGTGTCATCACACAGATTGCTGAAAGTTCCACAGACTCCCCAGTCTCAACATTGCCTTTCAAGTGAACTCGGGCATACATATGTACAGCTCCACATTTTTTCACTTTGTAAGATGAGATGCTTAGTTACATGGACTGTTTGATTAGAAGCATCCATGGAATGTTTGTGTTGAACTATGTTAGGATGTTTTGTGTGAGTTGAAGGCTGGACTCTGGAAATGAAGCTGTGTCCAGATTGCTCCTCAGCTATGATAAACATAACTGTTGATTTGCAAATCTGAGTGTTTCGTACTTAACACTAGCGACGAGTGCTGAGGAGTTAAAGGACCTACACGGCATTGGAAATAATATTTTCAAGATCTTTGTCTTATCGGAACCATTTTGGAAGCGTACTACTCGCAACAACGCCGGAGTATAGACACAAGTAAGATTAATCATTTAAGGATTACGCTGCCGTTAAATAAGGATATTTAGCTTTGACTGTTGGAGTTTTCACAAGCGATTTATATTTAACATGCAGCCACGAGCCACTGCACTCGATTTATGTTTAACGGTCAGCCACGAGCCACTGCACGTGATTTATGTGAAACGCACTATGTGTCATCAACTTACTACATTCCAGTGAATCTTCCTTGAGGAATCTGTTATGTACGTGACCACAACAACATAGCAGTAACGAAGTGAAAGCTTCGCAATGCGCATGTGCGTTAAAAACAAGTTCTACCTCTTATAGAAAATATGACGTAAACAACATACTGGCGCCCATTTTGAGTTATTGGGCCATTTCAAATTGATAAAATCCAACATACAGTAATAAAAATATCAATTGTGCAAGATTTACTCAAAAATACAGTTCCTTGAAGTCGATAGCTCCACCTGGGGCTATCACGGCGTCTTGATCAACAAAACCAACAGTTCAGGCCGGCTGCGGCGTCGCAGGGCAGCTACGGTGTCGGGAAGACCCACAAACAGTACCTAGGATTTGCAGGGCGTTGTGATCCCCGCGGTGAGCTCCAGAGAGCGGCGTCGCTGGTGTCACGGTGTCGGTTCCGGAGTCGGTGCATGAGTCGTCGGGCCCTTGAAGTTCACACGCGTTGCGGATCGAACTCAGGGCTGATGAAGTCAGGTGCGCCGGCGTGGATGGCATTGGGGCTGCGGTGCGAAGTGGGACGATGCGACGTGCGGTGCCCACAGGTCACGGTGCAGGCAGCGGCTCGGTGACGGCGTCCAGCGGCGTCGGTGAGATCAGGGCTGCGGTGTGAAGTGGGGCGGTGCAATGTGTGGGGTCCACAGGTCACAGTGCAGGCAACATCGTCGTCGTAGCGGAAGCGCTGTCATCTGTAGACCCAAGCCAACGGTGCGGGAAGGGATGGGGCTTTGTGACCCTCACGAGCAGTGTCCACAGGCCACGTTACAGGCATTGATGCCTGGTGACGACACTGGAGTCGATGTTGCTGGTGTCGGTGGACCGGGGCTGCGGTGCAGGACGGGATGGTGCTTTGTGACCCTCATTAGCAGTGTCCACAGGCCACGTTGCAGGCATGGATGCCTGGTGATGACACTGGAGTCGATGGTGCTGGCGTCGGTGGACCGGGGCTGCGGTGCGGGACAGGACGGTGCTTCGTGCTCCTCACGAGTGGAGTCCACAGGCCACGGTGCAGGCAGCAGCGCCTGTGTCAGCAGGAGCGGCATCGCCGGGGAGGCCCAGACTGCGGTGTGAGCAGGCGATGCTGGAGTGCGGGGCCCACAGGTCACGGTGCGAGCAGCGGCTCAGTGAAGTCGTCTGATGACGACGTCGGTGAGACTAGGGTCACGGTGTGAAGCGGGGCAAGGCGACTCCGTGCAGCGTCGGCAGGTCACGGTGCAGGCCAGCGGCATTGTTGGCGGCGGCGCAGTGGTTTCTCCTCCTGAACAGCACAAAACACACAGTTCCCAGTGCTGCAGGTCGAGGAAACTAAAGTCTTAGGTGTCCCTGAGACTTCCAACAGGGGGCAAGCTCTACTCCAAGCCCTTGGAGAACTTTCTCAAGCAGGACGCATAGCAAAATTCACCCTTTGCACTCTTTTTTCAGGCAGAAGCAGCAATTGCAGGCCAGTCCAGCAAAGCAGCACAGCAAAGGGTTGAGTACTCCTCCTTCAGCTCTTCAGCTCTTCTCATGGGCAAAGGTTCCTCTTGATTCCAGAAAGATTCTAAAGGTCTGGGGTTTTGGGTCTTCTTCTTATACCCTGTTCTGCCTTTGAAGTTGGCAAACTTCAAAGCAAAGTCTCAAGTGTTTGCAAGATCCTTTCTTGTCCAGGCCAGACCCCAGACACACACCAGGGGGTCGGAGACTGCATAGTGTGAGGGCAGGCACAGTCCTTTCAGGTGTGAATTACCACTCCTCCCTCCCCTCTAGCACAGATGGCTCATCAGGATATGCAGGCTACACCCCACCTCCTTTTGTGTCACTGTCTAGAGAAAAGGTGTGAACATCCCAACTGTCAAACTGACCGAGACCGGGAATCCACAAACAGGCAGAGTCACAGAATGGTTTAAGCAAGAAAATGCCTAGTTTCTAAAAAGTGGCGTTTTCAAACAGACAATTTAAAAAACAACTTCAATAAAAGATGTATTTTTACATTGTAAGTTCAGAGCCCCTAAACTCCACATTTTTATTTGCTCTCAAGGGGAATCTGCGCTTTACGGATATTTAAAGGCAGCCCCCATTTTAACGTATGAGAGAGATAGGCCTTGCACAGTGAAAACCGAATTTGGCAGTATTTCACTGTTAGGACATATAAAATACACTAGTATATGTCCTACTTTAAACATACACTGCACCCTGCCCCTGGGGCTACCTAGGGCCTACCTTAGGGGTGCCTTACATGTAGTAAAAGGGAAGGTTCAGGCCTGGCAAGTGGGTACACTTGCCAAGTCGAATTGGCAGTTTAAAACTGCACACACAAACACTGCAGTGGCAGGTCTGAGCCATGGTTACAGGGCTACTAATGTGGGTGGCACAACCAGTGCTTTAGGCCCACTAGTAGCATTTGATTTACAGGCCCTGGGAACCTCTAGTGCACTTTACTAGGGACTTACCAGTAAATCAAATATGCCAATCATGGATAAACCAATCAACAGTACAATTTCTTTAGGGAGCACTTGCACTTTAGCACTGATTAGCAGAAAGTGTGCAGAGACAATAACCCAGCAAAAACAGACCTGGAAAAAATAGGAGGAATAAGGCAAAATGTTTGGGGATAACCCTGCAAAAAGGGCCATTTCCAACAATATTAATAATATTATAATAGATACGTTTCCTCTTCCCAAAATTAACAAAATGGTCACATTTTTAAAGGGCGCCAAATGGGTTTTCAACCATTGACCTTTCGTCAGCATACCATCAAATCTCCTTATCACAGGAATCAAAGAAATTGACGTTGTTTATCACTCCCTTTGGTTGTTTTCAGTTTAAAAGGGTGCCATTCGGATTGGCATCAGCAGCTGCTGTTTTTCAGAGGCTCATGTTCCAAATGTTTAACAAGGTTCAAGGTGTTACCTTCTTTCAGGATGATATCCTGGTATTTGGATCTAATGAAGTGGAACATGAGTCTAGACTTTGAGAAGTTTTGAGAATTTTGTAAGAAAAGGGTCTCATTGTAGAACATTCAAAGTGTAAGCTTGCAGAAAGAAGTGTCACCTATTAGGACATATAATTGATTAATTTGGTATTAAACCAAAAACAACTTTGGTAACAGCCATTGAGAATGCACCTACACCATCTAGCAAGGAGGATGTGAGGTCTTTTCTTGGTGTGGCAGAATATTGTGCAAAGTTTATACCTAACGTTGCCGAAAAGACATATAATATTCGTCAGTTACTTAAAACTGTGCACTTGTGTGGTCTCCGTAATGTTAAGATGATTTTAAAAACATAAAATCAGCTATTGTTAATGCTATGGCATTAAAGAGCTTTGCCCCTTCTGCAGAAAGCATCATCACTACTGATGCTAGTAACAAAGGTCTTGGTGCAATTTTATCCCAAAAAGAGAGCATATAATTGCATATGCATCTAGATCATTGTCTCCTTGTGAAGAGAAATACCTCATCATTGAAAGAGAAGCGTTATCTTGTGCTTGGGCTTTAGAGCATTTAATTTTTTTTGCTTGGGGTAAGATTTGTACTATTCAATGCGATCATAATCCCTTAGTTATATTATTAACCACAGAAGGTTTGATTGGTGCCTCCTCAAGTCTAGCAAGAATCTCTATACGTATGCAAAACTTTGTTTATAAAAATTTGAATACACCAGGGAAGAATAATGTTGTTGCAGATTTTTTGTTAAGAATGCCTGGTATGTTAGAAAAATGTGAAGATGAAAAGTGGAATGAATTTCAAGTGGCTATTATCCACGATCAAGTTTATTCTGCAATCAACAAGGGTGAGTGACAAAATGAATATATGTAAGACCAGACCTTACAAGAAATTCTTCTTTGGTTGGCCAAAGGAAGAATCTTTAAATCCAGCCGTTAAACCATAGTGGGAGATAAGATCAAAGTTGACAGTTAATGAAGGAATCTTGACAAGAAGAGAAAGGATTATTCCTCCAGTAAGTTTACGTGAAAGAATCATGGAGTTATGCCATGAAGGGCATCCTGGTATAGTTAGAACCAAGGTGATTCTCAAGAACCTGTACTGGAGGCCTGGAATGGATATACATATTGAGAGGAAAGTAAGAGAATGTGGTGCATCTTCTACCGCTGATAAGTCCTTACATACACTAGGTTCACCTATGAGTAGGGGATTTCTTCCTAGGGAGCCATGGGATAATGTTGCCATTGACATTATAGGACAGGTAGGTGAACAACAAAAATATTTGTTAGCATTAAAAGATTTATTTTCTAGATGACCTGTGATTAGAGTAGTTGAAAAGGTTGATACAGGTTCAGTGTTGGAATTCCTGGCTAGTACATTCACATACAAAGGAATTCCGGCTTCAATAGTAAGTATTAATGGAGTTCAGTTTTTATCTAGAAAGCCCAAAGCAAATTTTGAAAAACTAGGAATAAAACATATAACCACCTCTTTAAATAATCCCAGTGGGAATGGTATGGTTGAAAGATTTAACCGTTTGTTAAGTGGTTCCATTCAATTAGCTATAAGGAATAATGAGGATTGGGTCAATATGATTGAAAAAACGGTGTGGGCATATCGAGTCACATGTATTGATGCTACTGGATACCCCGGTTTGTGATTATGAGAGGTAGGAAACCAAGATCTAAGTATAATCCTGGATGGTTATTTTCTACAGGGGAAGAATTGTGGTCGGGAGAGAAGGTAAAGAATAATATACAATTTGCCCATGATAAAAGTAAGTATATTATGATGCTAAACATGGTGTGAAATCAGCAAGAATAGAAGTGGGAGATTGGGTACATGTGAAAAGGGTACAAAAGGGGGAGAGTACATTTTATGACCCCGAGGAAGTGTTGGAAGTTTTACAGAATGCTGTGAAATTGAGTGACAAAGTGTAGAATTTAAACAGATTAGCAATAGGAAGAAAGATTGAGTGTAAGAAAGATGGAGAATTTAAATAGCTTCAGGATGAAGTGGAGACACCATGTACTTCTGGAATAAATGAGCAGAGTAATGCTATCAATTCATTTGATAATAATGAACGAAATGTTCAGGGAGATTCTATGCAGGAAACCAATATAAATGAACCAGAGAGTCTTATATGGAAAAAATAAGGGAATATGTTATGTTATGTTATGTTATTTTTATTTGTACCGCGCACAGCTGCCCCAGCAAAGGGGCGTCCCGGCGCTTTGAGAAGGTAAACACAACACAGCACTAAAAGCGGGCAAAAGAAGACAAAACACAACAGATAAGCTTAGACAAATAAAAAGGTCTTAATAGCCCGCCTAAACTGAAGGAGCTCATCAATGGCCCGGATTTGTGGAGGAAGAGAATTCCACCAACTCGCTGCCAGGACTCGAAAAGAGCGGCCCCCAATTCTGCTCAGCTTAAAGCGCGGAACCACTGCTAAGTTCTGGCCTAACGATCTAAGAGTGCGAGAGGGAACATAAGGAATCAGCAATTTCTCCATGATTTGCGGGGAAGTACCCTTTAAGATTTTAAATGCAAAACAGAGAACCTTAAATCTAATCCTCTGCTGCACAGGGAGCCAGTGGAGAGAGCGCAGAGTATTGGACACCGAACATCGCCTGGGGAGACCAGTCACCAGTCGGGCCGCAGCGTTTTGAACCCGCTGGAGCCGCCGAAATTCTGACTGGTTTATCCCCGCCAGTAGGGAGTTGGCATAGTCCAACCTAGACAGCACTGATGCTTGAACCACCAGCTGTCTTGTAGGTGCATCAAAGAATTTGAGGATAGGTCGAAGTCCTCTGATGATGCCATAGCAAGAAGCCGCCACCTTCTTGGTATGACAGATGAAACTCAGAGAAGAATCAAACCATACCCCCAAGTTTTTTATCTCTGCCGCTGGGAGGGGAGTCACACCCAACTCCGAAGGCCACCATTTATCATCCCACAAAACCACCTGTTTACCAACCACCATAATCTCCGTCTTTTTGGTGTTTAACTGGAGACAGTTGGATTTCATCCAGTTAGCCACTTCCCGCAGACCATCACAAAGCCTGGGAGCCTCCAGGTCTGAGTCCCCACTCAGTGTGACCGCCAGCTGCGTATCATCTGCGTAGGATACCATGGTTAGGCCCCACCGCTTGACGACCGCAGCCAACGGTCTCACATACAGATTGAAAAGGGTGGGACTCAGTGAAGACCCCTGTGGGACTCCCTGGTCTAACGGGTAGAGTGACAACTTACCGGGCGGGATCGCCACCTGGAATGACCTATCCATAAGGAAGGAACGAAACCAGTGCAAGGCGGAGCCAGAAACGCCCACCTCCTCAAGACGCCGAATCAGAATTCCGTGCGAGACCGTGTCGAAGGCGGCACTAAGATCTAATAACAACAGTGCCGCCGTCCGACCGGAATCCATCACGGAGCGCAGATGCTCGACCATCGAGAGGAGGGCCGTCTCCGTACTATGACCCGCGCGGAACCCGTTCTGGGTAGTATCAAGAATGTTAAACCTACCAAGGTGGTCTGTAAGAGTGGCATTCACATGGGCCTCTGCTATTTTCGTGGCCCAAGGAAGAAGGGAGATAGGGCGGTAGCTTTCAGGTTTAAGGGGGTCAAGGGTCGCCTTCTTCAGAATTGGTGTAACTACTGCCTGCTTCCATCTAACGGGAACCACTCCAGAAGAAAGAGACAGGTTGATCAAGGACAGTACCGGGGAGCGGCAAACCGGTGCCAGAGTCTTAAGTTGGGCGGGTTTCAACGGGTCAGCCGGAGAGCCAGACTTAATTTTGGCTCTGAGATAGTCAAACATCTCCAGAGATAAGGGGGGTAAGATGGAAAGACATTCCCCCTCACCTAAGGTGCGACCAACCTGCTCTAGCATCAGGGAACCCGTTGGGAAAGTGCGATAGATGGCTTGCACTTTTTCATGAAAGAAAGAGGCCAAACCCTCACAATGTGAATCCGAGCATATTTCCCCTGCAATTATGAGCACACTATGTACCGAAGATGACAATTCCAACTCAAATGTTTTGGGAAACCGGGTTTCCAGTCAAAACACTATAAGGCGTAATAGGGCCCCCGTTTGGTTAAAAGATTATATAGTTGAAAATAAATGATTTTAAAGATTATATAGTAGAAAATAATATGCGATTTATTATACACACTTTATAAATTGTATGTATTTTTTTTGTTTATTTCTATTAGTATTTATAGATTTGTTAATGAGGAAAAGGGAGGGATGTGTTATGTTGCTTAGTTACATGGAATGTTTCATTAACAAGCATCCATGGAATGTTTGTGTCCACTACGTTAGGATGTTTTGTGTGAGTTGAAGGCTGGACTCTGGAAGTGAAGCTGTGTCCAGATTGCTTCTCAGCTATAATAAACATAACTGATTTGCAAATCCGAGTGTTTCGTACTTAACAATGTCCCATCAGAAGCCGTTATGATCATTGCCCTTTCATGAGTCGATTATGAAATCCAGCAAAAATACATAAAGCTAAATTGAACTGAAACCAGCCACTTTGAAACTTGGTAGTAATGCCACACTTCATGTGCTCTTGTGATCTTGGGCTCATTTTGGTTTGAAAGGAAATCCTCTTCTAAATCAATGCCAACAGAGGACTTCAGCCGTGACAACGCCAGTTGAGTACTGATGGGAAGGTAAACCTACTTGTTGGCATTGACAATCCATTGTATACCAAAGAAAACAAAGTGCGGGGTCCTCATTCACCAGCACCCCAGGGGCTGCAGAGATTACCTCAGGGCTGCCAGGAGGAAAAGGCACTGGTGGGGTCAGAAGTACAAACGCAGCACCCTTTTTGTAAAGTCATGAATAAGTTATTTTCTCTTACCCTTAAAGTCCATGTAAAACAGGTCATCTTTACATCTCGCTTGGTCCTTTAAATCTCATCAGCATTGTTGTGATGCATGTTGGCATGTAGAAAGATGGAGATGCCAGTAGATTAAGGGAGGGTTTATTGTAAGATAAATGGATTCAAAAATGACCCCACCAGAGCAGATGTAGTTAGATGCTCAGCCCAGGCCTGTCTGGCTCAACCACCCTCCAGGGAACCCTCATAACCCTGACATACAATTACATCATTGGGTAACCTGACATGCGGGACACTCCACACTGCTGGTAAAAACAGCAATTTGTTTCTATCAATAGCACAATGCCTCCAGGGAGTACAGCACAAATTGTATTAGCATGTGTTTCCATTGCTGCATTGTAAAGCCAACCACGCTACATACCAAATCCATAGACCCTTCTTTTATCCTCACTGCAAAACAAGCACCTTTAAATCAGTCCTAAAAGGGCTGTAGGCCACGGAGGAATTTGATTTCTCTCCATTTTGTACCTTGGGCGTCAGAGAGAGTCAGGGCACACCTTTTAATACTACAAGCATGCTGTTTGTGAACAGTTTCAAATATTCTTTTATCTCTGGACCCTTTGCAGGATGCTGAGGGTGTGGTTTGAGGGGTTCTAAACTTCTTGAATACAGTGGATGCACGTCGATGAGTCTAGTAGAGGGTCCTAAATAATTAGCCAAGATGAAAGATTTCATTTGGGGGGCCTAGTTTCATGCCATGCAGTATTTTTGGTAACAATTCCCAGTCCACATGGTCAAATGCCTTCTCCGCGGCACGTGCGAGAAGGCGGACCAGGGTTCTAGCAGTCGATCAGTCGATCAGTCGATCATTGAGTTAAAACCATCAATGATGGCATCTCTCCTTACACTAATAGCAAACCCTGGTAAAAACCCTGATGTGTATGGGTGCTATCGCCTGATAGCCTTGCTAAATAGAGAAACAAAGAACTTTACAAATATCTTGACTATGGGGCTGAAGTGGGTATGGCCCAACTTAGTGTCTCCTAATCAATCAGATTTAATTAGAGAAACACATATAGGTAACAATGTCAGGTTGGCTATCAAATTAGTTGACAAGACATGCAATATCCACCCAACAGAACCAAGCTGTAAAACTCGAATTAATGTGGAGCCTTCCCAACATGTTGATTCTGTCTGACTACACATAGGTTTGATGTGTGTGTTTCAGGGAGGCTGTCTCCTCCTTACATACTGCAGGCATCCGCAAACGTCTCCAGCAGGGCCAGCTCCTCAGAAACCAGAAGGTATTTATTCCCCCCCGCCTTGCCATACCGGACAAAAAAAAGAGAAATTAGCACACAACAAACTATATTTAGGAGGTCTTTTCTTCAATATATCAATTTCAAAGACTGTTTGGAGCATTCACTGGGTTTGAGACCAGCGGCACTCTCAAAGGACAACCGCCGTAGGTCATGAGTGTTTATCTTCAATGGCACACAATTGAAAGACTCCTTGATTGAATATCGTCATTGAGGGGCTGTTCTCTGTCTGAAGTTCTTGCACACTTCTCATCATCTAGCTTTCATTGTTTGTTCTTGCCTGCTTGTTGGTCGCTGTTGGTCCAACTGCTCTTCTTCTAACTTCCCCTTCTAGCTGGAACAGGCGAAATAGCTTATTTTCTTGTTGAGATCAAAAGGGGTTTATCTTTATATTTGAATAGAAGACTCATTGAGAAGCTGACAAGATGTATCTTTTCAATACATTTATTTGTAGATAAATAACTACTGGTACAATGAACATCCACCCTTAGGCAGCCCCTGAATCTTCCATCTCTCCTCCACCTTCGTCCTACTCCAACCGTCCTCTCTGGAATCCCCATCACAGGATTCCACCTATTACCTCACCATCCCTGGAACCCCACACGACTGCACAGTGAATTACAAATGCATGAAACCATAACACATCTCCCCCTTTACAACCCATTAAATAAATTACAAAAGAAAACATTGTAAAAGAGAATAACTATAATACAACATTTACATAAAGAGCTTTGATAAACAAAATTAATACAACAATGTAAGCATCATAAATACAATGAACAGAAATTACATTTCCAAGGTGTAAAACATTTTCACAAAAAATGCAATATCCTAATATTTCACAAAATCTGAGAGATGCTTCGGATAAACTCTGTTCCTTACACTCCGCCTCAACTTCTCACTCACACCTGGATTGGTTTCCTCACCCACATTTGGATCGGGTTGCAATGAGTCCTTCAATTCCCTAGTATTAATACACTTGGCAAGACGAGACATACTCCAAACTTCTCCATCCTCAAGAACAACCACATTTCTTTTTATTTCCACAATTTTCTTAGGTCCAGAAAATTTAGAAACACCTTTTTGACACCAAACAGGTTTTTTAATATACACTAAATCTCCTTTGGACCAAATCCTTTGTTTAACACACATCCTTCCATCAAATCTCTTCTTATACCTATTTTGGTTCTCAACAATTCTGGCCCGGACAGACTTAAAATCAGGTACATCTTCTAATTTCTGGGATCCAGAATGCAACCATGAAGGATTCAACTTGGAACCTGCCAATCTGCCCTTCAAAATACAGAAAGGAGACATACCTGTGATAACATTGGGTGCATTCCTATGAGCCCATAACTTTTCTCTTAAAACACACTTCAACGGCAATCTATGCTCAAGTGCTACCTGAACACTTGCTCTCACCAACTGATTCATCTTCTCCACCAATCCATTGGCTTGGGGAGAATATAAAGCAGTACGGTGATGAGAAATAGCCAAATCCTTAAGAAATTACTTCATCTCCAAAGAAGTAAATTGCACTCCATTATCCGTAACAATAATCTTGGGAATACCCTCACACGCAAAAACTTCAGTCAAAAACTCAATCACATTCTTTGTAGTGATGGAACTTACACAGCTAGCAGTAACC
Source organism: Pleurodeles waltl (assembly GCF_031143425.1). Lineage (NCBI taxonomy): Eukaryota > Metazoa > Chordata > Amphibia > Caudata > Salamandridae > Pleurodeles > Pleurodeles waltl. The sequence goes on along the minus strand of NC_090449.1, from coordinate 77,931,454 downwards.
CATTTTGAGGTGTAATCAACAAGAACAATTACAAACCTCTGACTAGGCGGTAACAACTCAAAAGGTCCAACTAAATCCAAACCTAGTTTGACCCATGGCTCATCTGGAACCGGTAAGGGAGACAAAGGGGCTGTTCGTACCACTTTAGATTTATCATTACTAGCACATTGCACACAATCCTTAACCACTGCTTCAACTTGCTTGTCTAAACCCGGCCACCAATAGCGCTCTCTAAGACTAGCTTTGGTGAGATTCTTACCCAAGTGTCCATCATGGGCCAAATTAATTAATTTTCCATGCAAACCGATAGGAGGAACTAATCTATATCCCCTGTACAAATTCCCTTCTATGATGCTAAGTTCATCTTTAACACCCCAGAACGCACCAACTTCTACAAAACATTCATTCAAACACGGCCACCCTTGCACCACATAGTTCATCACTGTACAACGAACAATATCCTTACTGCATTCCTCACTCCATTCTTCCGCATCAAGAGCAGTCTCTTTAATCCATGATACCAGAGTAGGCTCCTCAATAACACCATCCATCATTGCCATTCTAGAAAGAAAATCTGCAGGAATATTTTTTTTTCCCGGATAATATTCCAATGAAAAGTTGAAATCCAGTAAACTCTCAACCCAACGCCTAATCCTAGGTGTGGTGTTCTCATTATTCCTGCATGCAAACAATTGTACTAAAGGTCTATGGTCACTTCTGAGAGTAAATGGTAGACCCCAAAGATAAAGCTTGAAATGGTTAATCGCCCATGTGCAAGCCAGAGCTTCGCGCTCTATTACCGAATAGCGTTCTTCCGCTCCCCTAAGGGAACGTGAGGCAAAAGCAACCACTCTTTCCTCTCCATCAACCAGTTGAGATAGTACAGCACCCAGTCCCTTTAAACTGGCATCAGTAGATAAAATAGTTTTGCGTTTAACATCAAAATGACCCAACGTAGGCAATTTGCCAATGTCTTCCTTTACTGCCTTAAATGCTTTATCACACTCTGGAGACCATTCAAATTATACACCTTTCTTTAAAACCATTCTAATAGGTTGAACAACACATGCAAAGTTCCTAACAAACTTCGAGTAATACTCTGCAAGACCAAGAAATGACCTGACTTGATCTTTATTAATAGGTGTTGGTGCAGACAAAATCGATTTGGCCAATTCCAGCTTGGGTTTAATGCCATCTCCAGAAATGGTGTGACCAAGAAATGAGACTGTGCTAACTCTAAACAAAAATTTTTCCCTCTTCAAAGTCAAACCGTTACTTCTTAGTTTATCAAGCACAGTTCTTAGAACAACATCATGCTTAACTGTATCTTCACCATAAACAAGTATATCATCTTGAAAAAACAAGACTGAATCAAGACCCTTGAGTACCTCTATCATCACTCTCTGAAAACAAGCAGCAGCTGAGGCCAGCCCAAAAGGCATCCTCAGAAATCTGAACGCTGCCAACGGAGTAACAAAAGAGGTAAGATGTCTCGACTCCTCGTGAAGCATAATCTGGTGATAGGCTGCTGATAGATCCATGACACTGAAAACTTTAGCACCATTAAGCATAGTCAAAGTTTCACTGATATTTTGTAATGGTTGACGGTCCACCCATATAGACTGATTAAGACCTCTAAGGTCAACACATAATCTTATTTTTACCATTGTCTTTAGGGACCAAAACTATGGGGGCCAACCATTCAGAAGACTCAATTTCTTCTATGACTCCTAAATCCAACAATCTATTCAATTCTTCCTGTAATGGCTGTAACATCAAATGGGGAACTTTCCTTACTTTGTATACAATCGGTTTGGCACTTGATTTCAAAATGATCTTATGTTTAAAATTCTTTAGTAGGCCTAATTTGTCACAAAAAACTTCAGGAAACTCAATGGCAAACCCCTCAACATCACCCATTTTGGAAACTGAAAGAACCTGGTCAGGAGCATTTGGATTCAGAATTATTCCCAAATCTCTTTGATGACGCCACCCCAAAAGATTATTGCCACGCTTAGCAACATAAACTTTTCCTACGGTCTCACGCCCTTTAAATTTAATTGACATTATGGAGTAACCAAATAAATCAATTTTCTGTCCGCCATACCCAATAGGAGCAATATCAGGTGGAATCAATTTGATGTTATCGTCTCCAAAAATTCTTTCCCAATTCCTGTCACCTATCAATGTAAAAGGGGATCCAGAATCAGCAAGTACTGAAACAGTTCTCCCCCCAATGTCGATATCACATTTAGGCATAACAAGTTTATCACATGAAATTTCCTTAGATTGCAAATCCCCAGCATCCGTGTTATTAATACACAATACAATTTGCTGACTATCCACAGGCTCCCCAACCATATTTATCTTAGAACTTCTGCAAACCTTCGCTAAGTGTCCTTTCTTCCCACACTTCCTGCAATTAACATTAACATTCCTTGCAAAACACTTAGGATTGTTAGCCAGATGACCAGCATTTCCACACTTAAAACATCTAATTTTAGAATCTCTCTGTACATCCTTACTGATTCTCATCTTTTCAGCAATTTTATGTACTAACTCATTCTCACAAATGCCATCTGAAGTTGAAATCGCAGCTGACATAGCTGTTTGTCCAGAGTCCATATGAGTACCAGTAATAGGACCCACATCTTTTATTTCCTTAACACAAAGAATGGCATGTTCAATACTCTCAGCAATTATAATAGCATCATTTAGCGAAGGATTCTTGCCCAACAACTTTTCTTGAACTCTGGGATTGTTTGTGCAGCGAACCAATTGATCACGTATTAAAGATTCAGTTAAATTTGCGAAGTCACACGTCTGAGCCAATGTTTTAAGTGACGCAATGTAATTTTCATCTCTCTCATCTTTCGCTTGATGTCTCATAAAAAATGTATGTCTTTCCATAACAACGTTGATGCGACCATCAAAATGTTTTTTGAGCATCATGAGAGACATTTCATACACATCTCTTGGTTCACCTTCAGCAGAACCAATGTTTATAAAATCAAGGCTATCATAAATGTTACGTCCCTCAATCCACAAATTGTGCAATAAAATTCCCTGTTTCCTTGCTGGTGAGAATTTCTCTCCACCAATGCCAATCAAATACGAATCAAATAAGTTTATCCATTTCTTCCATGGCAAAACAGGTTCACCGTGTTCAGACAAAAATTGAGGTGGTTGAGACATGCTGAGAGGAGAATGCTGCGACATAATGTGTGTTAATAAGAGATAACAAATATATAAGAAGTTAAGATAGTTTAACTATATACATTAAATAAGAATCTTAACACAGTTCAAAATAAGTCAGCACTCTAGTTATTAGCTCTTAAAGCGGTGTCTAAATAACTTGTTTGTGTTCCATAGTTCTAAATAGGTCAGCAGTCTAGATGTCGTCTCTTTATAGCTCTTCCGTTTAAAAAAAAAAAAAATTCCTTCCTTACTTCCTGTGAAAAAAAAAAATATTGAGATCGGCACAACCGAACTGGTTCCCTTTCAAGAACGAGGTAAACTGCTCCAAATGCTTGTACTTGAAAAGAAATACGCGTTCCTGCAGCGTATGTTAGACAACAACAAATCGGAAATTCACGCGCGCTCAATGCCAGGCGCGTTGCAGCACAATCGTCATGCGCGTGTACACTAACGGCACATTCTAGAGTTGAAATCACACAAGTTCAAATTAAACTCCTCAGAAGATTAAACGTGAACTTCTCATTCGTAGTATAAGCGTCAAATGCTTGCCGCACGTATCACTTGTATCCCCAAATACACACAAAAACATACGCGTAAATCCAAACAGCGTAATTCTAAAAATGAACACGTCTTCTAAAACAGTATTTCAGCTCATGAAAAAGCCCCCCCAAAAAATCATACTTCCAGTCGTAGTTAAGTCCTTCGTTTCCCTTGCAGCGCTTGACACTCCAGAAAAACACAATGAATATACAACGCGTGGATTCTTGAAAAACGGTGGATGTTCGTCCCGTAGCTCGTCGCCAATGACAAGATGTATCTTTTCAATACTTTTATTTGTAGATAAATAACTTCTGGTACAATGAACATCCACCCTTAGGCAGCCCATGAATCTTCCATCTCTCCTTCACCTTCGTCCTACTCCAACCGTCCTCTCTGGAATCCCCATCACAGGATTCCACCTATTACCTCACCATCCCTGGAACCCCACACAACTGCACAGTGAATTACAAATGCATGAAACCATAACAGAAGCCCCATCAATAGAGGATCTTGTGATCTCATAAATAGTCTGACACTGTTTTCTGGGAGTTCTTCTTAGCAAGCTTTAGAGCCAAGACATCTCAGAAAAAAGTCAACGTAGTTCCTCTGAACAATATGGATTCAAATTGTCTACCTGATCTAAGTATTTCCTTCTTCTGTCTAAAGAGGTGGACTCTAGTCGAAACATCCGGAGTTAGCTTATTCTGGGTTTGAAACGAGCTGACTACTTTGTAAGTAAGGTTTTTTCAACAATTAGATCATCCGGGTACTGCAGGAGTGATTTAAACAAATATTGAACATATTGAGGTAGGTTTTTGTTCAAAATTGAGTCTGGAAAATCTCTGACATGCACGCTGTTCCATCAAGAATGTTTTTCACTGTCTTCAGCTTTGTCAGATAGCCATTGTCATCTTTTTTCCAGTTCTTCTAGTCTCACACTTAGTTCATCCTTTTCAGCTGTAGCTACTTCCAAACGGTCCACCTTAGTGTCACGTTTTTGGACAACACAGTTTAGATCAGCAATCGACTTCACAAAGTGCTGTCACAATTGGCCCATTTCCTTTTTTAACTTGCCCAGCATTGACTGAATATCACCTGTCATAGCTGGAAAACTTGTTTCCTCATTAGTACTGACCTGAAAAATACTTTGGTTAATCTCACTGATCTTATTATCGACAGAAGTCATATTTTGCTTCAACTTCTGAATGTTTAAAAGATCTTCAATAGAATGGCCCCTCTGAACTCTGGTGCAGGACTTCGCCCTTAGGCAATATAGAGAACTCTCTGGCCCATAAACCATAGGGCTAAGGTTGTCTCAGGTGCCTTGTGGGTGAAGACCTCAAGTACACTACAGTATAATCACCACATAGCGGGCTGATCAATAGCAGCTGGAATAGCACAACATGTCTCATATTGGAATTCAGGCTGGGGATGATCACATCACTACTCATCAGCGGTAACTCACTCTCCGGCACTCTTTGCAGGGGCTCCCTGCCAACTCACCTTATCTACAGCCACTGGATCATTCATGGTCATTTCAATTAACAGACCCAGCCCAAATCAGAATCTCCTCAGGGGCCCTGTGTTTGTCTGCCACGGGATTATCCACCTCCTCCAGCCAGAGTTCAGGGACCTTGAGTACTTGTTTTGCGCCCCATCCCAGCCCCACCCAAAGCAGATGGTAACAACTGCCCTCCCGACCCAGGTTCTCAGGGTACTGGGTCCCAGTTTGACATACCTCAGGTCCCTCATTGTGGGAATGTGTAGCTGGACTGCTGTACCTGCATTGGAAGCCATCTTCTTTCTGGCGGCTGACATCTTGTTTGGTTTACCTCGGAGTCTGGGGAGGCTGCTTCGCGGATCTCTCTCGCTAGTTTACAATAATCAAACGTGCCTTCCAGTGGCACCAGCAGAAGCAGAATTGCCACCCCTGCTTTAGCTCTAATTTCCAGGGTCGCTGGTTTATCTCCAGTCGGGGGATGGGGGCTCAAGGATCCCTCCTGCACTCAGAGTTCGGTGAGGTTACTGGTATTTGGGTCCCCGTCAAAGCCATGCCCCCCAGGCCTTAGATTTTTGGGCCTTGAAATTGTCTTCTTAGTCATGTTTAAAAAGGAAGGGTATCTGTCTGTACTACTGCAAGCTTGTGACAGAGTGGAAGTAAAGAACCCAGATCCATCAATTTGGTCTAGGTTAAACAGGAGACTACAAGATTGAGTGCAGTGCTCAGCCATAAAACATACTTTTTTGTTTCTCTAATTTAAAACAAGGGTGTGTCAATGAAGTCAGGAACTACCCTTAAATAAGCTGCAAGTGAGGCTTAGCTGTTGTTTCAGATATCATGACTACTTGATATCTCTTGGCACATTCTAGTCAAATGTTGTAGGATTGTTGTGTAATAGATCCTGGCAAAAGTGCAGATTCATCGGCTGATCATATGTGTTCATTCATTTCTTTAGGACAATGTGGTTTGTGGTATCTAAAAATGAATTGTTTCTTTTAGCCGCTGTGCTGGCACCAGCGTCAGTTCTGCAGGCGCAGAGGTGTTGGAGGGGTAGACACAGCGGGGTAGACGGTGATAAGACACATTGCTTGCTTAGTGACAATTACTATTATACTCACTGCAAGGGCATTGTGATTCCTGAACACCCCACTTTAGCAGTTACAGTGGTGGTTGAGTTCTTATGGCCTCTTCTATCTGCAACTCAGCAGATAAAATCTCATAATGAACAGTAAAAACGATGGGTTGTTGCAAAAAGGAGAGAAGGATGGAAGGTTAAGAAAGGATGGGTGAAAGGGTATATGAGTGAAAGGATGCTTGGGTCGGTGAAAGGATGTGTGACTGGGTAAAGGGATAGTTGCATGGACGAAGAAACAAGGGAGCTCTTCTGGAGAGGGGCATGCTTCCGTACTCCGCTTGCTTTGTTTTCAATGCTATGGGTCAAAGTGGGGCGTCATTTTAATTTCTTTCTACTGCCTTGACTCACTTTATTTGTTAAGCAAGGCAGATATGTATCCCCCTCTTCATCATTCATCACCTTCCTCTCTGCCTATGACATTTCCCCACTCATGACCTAAGTGCAGCATGGTTCAATTTGTCAATGCAGTGTTGGCTGTGCAGTGTGTGTCTGCTTCAGTAATGCAACATTTATAAAGCTTTCAATAAATTGCAAACCGAAAACACGGTGTGTTTGACTTCCCTCCCAGTGCCCACTCAGTCACCTCCTAGTACTTCACTCCTTTATTCTTTTCTAAGTTATGTCCCAGCCTACCAAAAAATTGAAAAATCTATTCCTTTCCCCGTACTGCAGCGCATCTTTATTCCTACTGTCTAATTACAGTGGCTGGCAGGATATCCACATTTTATATGTGACATGTGTGACGTAGTATCTTATTTATTACTTATCTGCCTCATTGGAGTCTGGGTAGAAGAGCAGGGGCATTGGAATTAAAGTAAGCTAATTGTCCTTTACAGCTGTCCCAGCTGCAGACTGCAGAGATTAGAAAAGTGCCCGACATGGTGGCTAACATGCCTCCATTAATTTAGCAGTACAACTTGTATTCCATAGTGCATAATACCTTACTCATTATTGGGAGGGAATTTATTTTTATTTTTCCACACAAAGGGGGTAATTTTGACCCTGGCGGTACGAGACCGCCAGGGCTAAAATGACAGAAGCACCGCCAACAGGCTGGCGGTGCTTCCAGGCATATTACGACCGTGGCGGAAGCGCCGCGGTCGCACCGCCGGGGCCGGCGGTATTCCGCCACTTTTGCCCCGGCGGTGATAATCCGCCTGGGCAGCGCTGCTTGCAGCGCTGCCCAGGGGATTACGAGTCCCACACCGCCAGCCTTTTTCTGGTGGTTTGCACCGCCAGGAAAAGGCTGGCGGAACAGGGAGTCGTGGGGCCCCTGGGGGCACCTGCACTACCCATGCCGCTGGCACGGGCAGTGCAGGGCCCCCCTGATAGGGCCCCATGCAGCATTTCACTGTCTGCTGTGCAGACAGTGAAAAGCGCGACGGGTGCAACTGCACCCGTCGCACGTCCGCAACACCGCCGGCTCCATTTGGAGCCGGCTCCTATGTTGCGGCCGTGATCCCCGCTGGGCCGGCGGGCGGAAACCAGGTTTCCGCCCGCAGGCCCAGCGGGGATATCCAAATGGCCGCAGCGGGGGTGCAGCCGCATTGGCGCCCGCACGGCGGTCAGATCTTGGCGGGCGGCTGATGCCACCCGCCAAGGCCGTAATGACCCCCCAAAGTGTCTGTTTATATTTTTACTAGGAAAGCCTTCAAAAGAAAAAAAAACTGCTGTTTTTAATCTGGTGTTATTTTGCCTTAATTTTTTTCAACCAGTCAGTGTTTTTTATGTGAGGCATGTGTGGATAAAAAATGAATTTGTGACTCTCCTGATTACACCAAACTCCAATGGCTCGAGGGACCAGTAATGTACTGCTACTGAGCAACTATTGTATTTTAAACAAGTGTTTGCACAGAACATGGTTTACAACTTGTCTTTTTTCTTTTTGTTTTTTTTCTTGATATAGCTACTCCTGCTGGTCCACCAACTATACCAACACATAGTAACCCGGCTAGGGTGGCAGAGGTGGGAGACAATCTAGCAAGAGTACCGTTGGCTGTGGCGTTGGAGGAGGAGGTTGAAGCAGCCGAGGTCCACTAGCCAGCCACAGCCTCCAGGCAACAACATCGCTGCCAGCACCACCGTCAGTTGTCAGGCACCCAGTTTACCACCACTTCTGCCTGCCCTCCCACTCAGACTTCCAGTTCCTGCGTTGTGTCCTGCAACATATGGCGTGGCTGAAAGAAAGGGTGTCCCGGATGGAGTAGAAACTTGACTGCCACATGACCCGCGTAGCGGATGCCCTCTTATAAAGCCCTTTTTTTACATTTTTTGTTTTGGTTGGAGGGACTTTTGTTGTGGGGGTAAGGGTAGGAAAGGGGGTTGAGACTGGGTTTGGACTTTGGACAGTTAATTTTTCTTTGGACATTGGTTGGAGAGGAGGTGACTTGTTTGGAGAGAGGGGTGGAACTGTTGTGGGTGGAAAGGGTAAACCCAGGACCCTGAAATAGCCAACATCTGTCATGTCCTTGGCTACATTACTGCCATTGACCGTGGCAACAAATCAGTTTCTAAGATCTCTGGGTCACAGCCATTGGTACACCTTGCTGTTAAAGTCTTCCAAGATCTTAGCAGCTCTATGGGATTTCTCCATGGCAAACATGGCTACTTTTGCATGCTGCTGAACACTCTTAAAACTTTCTTCAGGTTCAAAACCTGTAGATAGGGGTTGCCTTACCTTTGCAAAAGAGATCCCGTGTGCAGTGGAACACATGTAATCAGTTGCTTGACAACTGCTCCACATGTCTGTTGTCAGGTGGATAGTGTGAACAGCACTTTGCTGCAAAACTTGTCCAACCAATTGCAGCACATCATGATGGAGCGCTGGAACAGTTACTCTGGCAAAATGGGTCAGACTGTAAACCTTCCATTTTGGGCAGATTGTTGCCATAAATTCTAAAAATCCTCCTCTTTCCACAAAAGAAAAAGGGAGGAAGTCCAGCACTAACATTTTAGCCAGCTTCCATTGTACAAACGTGCCCTGGGTGGTTGCGGTCGTAGGGCCCCCCCTGCCTAAACAATCCCATAATAATAGACTGGATTTTTTTCTTTTCTAGGGCCACTGGCATAGGACACTTCCAAGAAGTAGGAGGTGGTAGACTCAGTGTGAATCTTGGGGCAGTCACTATATACTTGGGTGTCTCCATCTGACTCTTGTGCTATTTTGTTATTGCTGAGGCAGGTGATACTGGCGCACTACTTGGGACAGGGCTGCTTTGCGTAAAGATGTCACCCTCTTCTTCCTCATCACCTCCCACCGTGATTGGAGCCGATAATTCCCCACTCTCCTCACCTTCACCAAGACCACTTGCAGCCATTTTTTAAGGTGCTTCTCACACCGGATTGTGTGATGTTTTTCATATGGGTCGTTTGGCCTCAAGTACCAGAGTATCAACCAGGCTTAACTCGATGAACACTTGCATGCGTGGAATTGAAGGATATTGCAATGTTATACTCCCGCTTGGTAATTGTAAATATGTCCCAAACTGCAGAGGATAACTTTCTTAGTGTGCCAGTGCCAATGCCTGAAGAAGAACTGGAGGTAGGTGGGTGTGTCATTGATTAACTCTCTGCAGTGCATACTTCTACTGAGGTAGGGGGGGATGCAGGCCTCAGCAGGGGCCTTGCAAACATGGGAGTTGGTGCTGTTGGTTGTAACTGTGCCAGCAGGTTGAATAGAAGGAGTAATGTCGGTCTCATGTGGGCCAGCTTCCATAACAATGACTGGCTTGTCATCATCCTCCTCATCCCCTTGCATAATTCTAAAGCTTTCAGGAACTTTTATTTTCCCTTGCCTCTCCTGACATGTCTCGGACTCTACTGGAGTCCAATCTCTATCTAGACAATCAGAAGGGGTGCTTAGAAAAGATGGTGGAATACCCTTTCTTTTTCTTGCTGGAGATCTGGAAGCCAAAGATTATAAAAGAGGAGGTTTTTGCTCAGCAGAAAGCTCAACCTCCTGTTCTGCTCCAGCTTCAGGAAGATCTACTATTGCTGGCTGTAGCTGCTGTCCACTTTGCTCTGTTTCCTGAAATGATAGGGTACTACTTTGCGATAGGGGCAAATCTAATTCAGCGTCACTGCTTGTCGGCGTCGCCATGAGTGCGGTGGCTGCCTCACTGACAGACATGGGTTTGGGCTTAGGTTGGGGGGGGATGCCATTGATGTGAGAGCGCTGCTCCCAGCTTCCTTCCTGAAGGCCTTCGGAAAAAGGTTGTGGTTGACACGCCAGTTGTGGAAAGCTGCTTCTTCACGTGGCCACTTTGTGGCCATCTTAAAGCTGTCGGTTGGCAGTGGCAAGGGATTGGAGCTGCATGAGCGGAAGAGATTGGAGGACTGATGTCACATGTTGTATGGTCATGTGCTTTTGTACAGGGCTTCTGTCTGGCAGCACTGTGGGTGATGTCTCTTCTCTTGTGCACCCAAAAGCAAACAAGCAAGAAAAACATTTAGTGAAACGTGGCATTGTTGCAGTTTGAATTAGTACAGACAAATATAGTATAATTTAGTGTGGTTGGCTACTTAAGTTATTAGCCTAAGTAAGTAATAACAATATATCCAACCATTTTAAAGTCTAACCATATCACCATCATTTAAAATTTATTTTCCAATCAGGATAACAACATGCAGATATAACTCTTTGCTTCATGTGTATCTATTCTAAGGGAGACACCTGTGGCAGTCAGGTAAGTGCATGTGAAAATGAAATAATCCTTAAAAAATGAAGGCTGGTGTGCGCCTATGGCAGGCAAAAGGGTCCGGGGGAAATGGAATAATCTTTAAAAAAAAATGATGCTGGTGTATGTGCAGTGCACCTACTATAGCAGGCAGGGGTTCCAGGGTGAAATGGAATAATAACAAAAAAAATTAATGTTATTGTAGGGCTGTGCACCTATGGCAGCCAGGGGATGGATGGACGGAGGCAAAATGCAAAAAAATAAAATTAAAAATACAATAAAAAAAAAAAGAAATACAAAATTAAAATTAAAAAAATTAAAATTAAAAATTTAAATAAAAAATATTTTAAAAATCCAAAATAATTGCTGCTGTTTGTACTACGTGAGTATGAGAAACCCACTGGGAGGCAAGGCACCTGAAAAATGCAAAAAAAAATATGTAATATTAAGCACTGTTCATCATATTTATATTCATAATATACATATACTACAATGATCCTCAAGCATATTATTAAACTGATATCAGGGAGAGTAAACAAATGAACAAAAACAAAGAGCCATAGCCCTCTCCTGCACAAAATGGCCACCGGCCACATGGTCAAACAACAACATCAAGCAGGGAGGCATGGAGAACAAAGAACACATGCAAGCCTGTGGCAAAAGCACACTGGCTAGCTACACAAAATGGTCCACCAGCAAGCAAGGAGGCATGGAAAACAACACATTCAGGCCTATGGACACTGACTATACAAATGTGGTGCCTGGGCACCTGGCATGGAGAACAAAGACTAATGGTGGCCTATGGTATCACTCACATACACACTGGCAGGACAAAGGAGGCATGGTAACACTGAAGACAACACTACCATTAATTCAGCATGTAATCCCTGCCCTAAATTATGTTTTTATTAAATTAACATATGCCACAGAAACAATTCTTTTATGCACTGATGACTAATACTGGACCTACCGGCCCATTGACAGACTAGGACACATAATAAGTAAATGAATATTGCAAATGTAACAAACATGGAGAAAATGTACTGAACTGTGCAGCATTTTTCCTTTACAGAAGATGAAAAACTAAATGCATAAAAAAATAGGCCGCTGCTGAAACTCCGTGCCACCCATCACAATCAAATTGAAAATCAAAACACAGTACAAAGAAATACTGGTGCATGCCCTCTATCGAACAAACAACACTCTTATACAATAGTTTTTTACTTGTGATATCAGAAAAAAAGGCCTTAAATTTAATGATATATATGCAGCAGACAAAGAGAGGGATCCTTCCTCCTCGAAAGTGACCAGGAGATGGACAAAGCACTGGGAGGAGCCTGCTGGAGAGGAGCAGGAGTTGGAGTCACTGGGACACATTTCCTGTTGAAAAACAAAAGTAAAACGAAAAAAAAGCTTCTCGCACTAAAAACAACTTGAATGGCCTGCTGGAGTAGAATATCCGCCAGGAACCATCTTTTCAAGTAGATTTAGCTGCTTCTCGAGTAGAGTATCTGCCCAAGGTGCTGACACAGTCGGTCACGGACACTTGCCAAGGGTGGAAGCCACATTAGTGGGTGTGAAATCTCTTCTGCACTCGCAAACAGCCTAAAAGTATCTTTTAGTGCTCGCCAGCACATGTGTAAAATAGTCTTGCACTCGCTAATAATAAAAAAATTCCACCATACGCCTGATGGCGGTATATATCGGGAACACGTGTAGTGCTGAGTTCCCAAATTGCACAAACCTTGCAAGCGGAGTGAATTTTTCCACCCACCCCTAGTTTTATACCTTACTGGACTTTGTAGGCCTAAGAGAAGCAAAACTACATTTTAAGGCAGATTTCCCCCTACATGTATAATAAAGTGACACTGCAGATAAATCAGTAAACCCTACTAACCTTACCTTTGAGTACCCACTAATATTATAAGGCCTATCCCAGGTTAACATCTAACCTTGCAGAGTCCCCTCTGTGCCAGGCTACCTGTGCGCAGTTACTGGGCTGCACCCAAGGGTAGTCTCACACGTGCAGCCTGCACATGGGTGCACACACGTGGGCACGCTTGTTCATATTCAACCAGCCAAATCTCCTTACCTTAGATGCATTGACCAGCCTCATCTTAAAAGGTGGACATTAGCGGTAAACACGCACAGTCCATTTACCATGTCGTTACCATGAATGAGACACAAGTAGTGAGACACACCCTCATTAAAAAGTTCAAAAATGGGGTGATCATAAAGCAAAACATCTTGGTATACTAAATGGATGGAACTCAAGTGCAACACGCTATACCCTATAACTCCACAACATTACGGTTGTGTTCCATTCCCTTTTCTGCATTGGAAAGTGCTTTACTCCATTCTGATGTTTGAGCTCCAAACGATATGTCACACTTCCTTGTCCACTCATTGGAGAACCCCTGGACTCTTTACACAGTATATCTAGTTATTGACATACCACATATAGAGCTAGCTTCCTAAACACACCGAGGCCCACATTAAGACATTGGCGGTATAAGCCGCCTACCGCCACGGTGACGGCAGCCAAAAGACCATCACCGTGGCTACCATCCATCCACCAGATTATGACCACAGCCGGACTTCTGCCACAAGAAGGGCGGAAATCCGGCTGTGGCCACACTGGCGGATGGTGGTAAGGTGGCGCTGCTACCACCAGCACCACCACGCCTGTAGACCGCCACCAGCCGTATCATGACACATGATATGGCCTGGCGGTGTTCTGCTGGCAGGCGCTGCTGGTGGTAGCAGCGCCCCGTCCCGTTCCCTGCTGGAAGACCACCTGGATGTAGGTAAGTTGGGCTTCTGACAGGGGAGGGAGGGGGAAGGTGTTTGTGTGTGGGGGGTTGTGTGCATGAATGTGTGCGTGTATGCATGAATGCGTCTGTGTGTGTAGTGTTGTTTGCGTGGGAGTATGCATGTATGTGAATGAGTGTAAAAATGGAAATGTGAATGTGTGTCTGCATGTCAGTGTGAATGTGGTATGCATGTGTGCGAGAATGAATGGATGTATGCATGAATGAATGTGTGAGTGAGTGAGTGGGTGTAAGCGTGGTGCGTGTCTGCAAGTGTGTGCATGTATGGGAGGGTGGGGGATCAGAAGTGGGGGAGCTATTTTCTGCTGAATTCAGATTTGTTGGCCATAGGACTCTGAGCACTTTACCACTGCTAACCAGTGCTAAAGTGCATGTCCTCCCTCCTCTAAACATGGTAATAATGGCTTATCCATACTTGTCATTTTTAATTTACTTATGAGTCCCTAGTAAAGCACACCACATGTGCCCCGGGCCTGGAAATTAAATGCTACTAGGGGGCCTGCAGCACTTATTGTGCCACCCACTTATGTAGCCCTCTACAGTATGTCTCAGGCCTACCATTGCAGAGCCTGTGTGTGAGATTGAACTACCATTTTGACTTGGCAAAATAAAACCGTTGCCAGGTCCAAACCTTACCTTTTTATACACATAAATCCTGCGTGCAGGCCCTGGACAGCCCAAAGGGCAGGGTGCAGTGTATCTACAAGGTAGGACATGTACTCTTAGGCTTTACATGTCCTGGTAGTGAAAAACTCTTAAACTCATTTTTCACTACTGCAAGGCCTATCTCTCTCATAGAATAACATTGGAGTTGCCTTATTACATCTTACAAGTGTAGCTTTCAAATTGGAAGAGATGACTTTTCATGCCTGGTGTCCCTGGAATCATAATTTAAAATCCTAACTTATGGTGAAGTTGGATTTGAAATTGAAATTCTGAAAATGCCACTTTTAGAAAGTTGGCATTTTCTTGCCTTAGCCATTTGGTGCTTGCAACCTGTCTCTGGTCACATGACTGGGTGTAGTTGGCAGTTTGGCTTTGTGCGTTATTCCTAGAAGCCACACACAATGGGAGCTTAGGTGTGACTTAATGGGTCATCCTGGGCAGGATGGAATGGAGGAGTTAGACACAGCCTTGCTTACACCTTTATAGGCTGTGTCTTGTCCACACACAAAGTGCTTTACAACCTTGTATTGGCACCCCAGCCAGCTTGGAGCCAGGGCATAAAAGGAAGGGAAATCTTTGCACTTCAAAGCCACAGTCTAGAAGCATTTTCCACCTTCCAGAACGAGGGCACCAAAGTATGAATACTGGATCTCAAACACCATCACTTCAGTACACTTCTGGACCTGTGGATACTCTGCGAGGAAGAAGAACTGTTGTGCTGCTGAAGGACAGCTACTCTGCTTGACTCCTGCTTTGCTGTACTGACTTGTTCCTACTGCCCTCTTGCCTGGAAATCAAAAGGACTGGACCTTCAGCTCTCTAACCCAGAACCCAAGGGCTAGTTGGCTGGCCTCCTGATCTGAAGTCTCAGGAACACAAAAGATTTCCAACCAATCTGCTTCTGCTCCTGGACTCTACCATCTGCAAGTCTGCCCTGCCAAGTGATGCCACCCCATCCCTGGGCCTTTGGAAGTGGGCCTAAGGTGTTTGCTCCAGCAGAACCGATGTATCCTCTGCTGCTGGAGCAAAACCAATGCATCGCCGCTACTGTGTGAGTGAGAACCGACGCAACGCATCTCAGTTGTAGCAATCGCATCTTTTGACCCACGCATCGACTTCGGAACCGCCACTGTGGAAAGCTTTCCCTGGTGCATGCTCCTTGCATCTCTCGTCAACGGCAGCCTTAACAACGATGGCAAAACTCCGTATTGCAGCTTCACCGCTCATCAGAAACAATGCATCGCCTCGACTGTGCAATGGATCCTCGACACCAGCTTTCGCATCGCAAGCCCAGTCAACAGGATCCTTGATGTCGGCACATCAGGATCTCACACCGCCACCGCAACGCATCTCGGAACTGATGCATCACCTCAGCTGCATGACGCACCTTTGTTTCAGATTGACGCAACACCCCGAAAGCAGGATTTAAGGTACTTTGGTTCAGCTGGACTAACTGGGACCCTGTAGTGGGCCCACACTCCATTGCAATTAACCTGAACTTTTGACTCTGCCCCAGTCTGGTGGGACCTGATAACCCCGGTTGTCCCTTCTTGCTTCTAAGCACTACTTTACGGTTGCATGCCAGAACCTCTTATGCCTTAACAACACGGTTGCAACCACGACTGTGTCTTTTCCACACAGGCCTTCATCACGCATGTCTTTACAATGAATTTTGTTGTAAAAGCATGCTTAATAAAGGCATATGTGGAAACGGCATGCATGGTTGTGTCATTCAACCCCCCAAAGAGGTCCAAAACTACCCCACCCCTATAAGTAAACTACCCAAACACCCCCCCACCCGACCTGATCCCCAAAACCTTTCCCTGACACCCCATAACTAAACTACCCTGACACCCCCACCCACCCTAAGCCCTCAAAAAAACTACCCCAACACCCCCATCCTGCCCCTAAAAAAAAACTACCTCAACATTCCCCACCCGCCTTCAGCCCTAAAACCTTCCCCCACCCCTAATCAGTAAGATACCCCAAACCCCCACCCACTCTAAGGCCTAAAAAATAAACTACCCCAACCCCCTCCACCCCGCCCATAACAATAAAGTGCCCGACTCCCCCACCCACCCTAAGCCCTAAATTCACATCACCGCTACAAACTACCCCCAACCGTGCCTCAGGCCCACTTACCTCACCACGTCCTCTCCCAATCCTTCTTCCTCTCCTCTCCTCTCTCCTCCTGCCCTTCCTTAAACCTTCTAAACCCCTAAAAATAAACTACCTCACCCTCACCCCTGCCCCTAAAAAATAAACTACCCCGAACCCCCACACACCCTAAGCCCTAAAAAATAAAGTTCCCCAACCCCCATCCCACCCCTAAAAAAGTAAAATGCCCCGACTCTCCCACCCTAAGCACTAAATCCACACCACCCCTAAAAAACGACCTCCCCAAATCCTGACCCAGCCCCACTTACCTCACCGCAACCTCTCCCGATCCTTCCTCCTCTCCTCCCACCCTTCTTTAAACCTTCCCCGTCCCTAAAAAATAAACTACCCCGCCCCCACCATTGCTTCTAAAAAATAAAGTACCCCGTACCCCACACACCCTAAGCCCTAATAAACTTCCCCAACCCCCGTCCCACCCCTAAAAAGTAAACTATTGTGATCCCTCCACCCTCTGTAAGCCCTAAAAAATTAACTTCCCTAACCCCCTCACCCCTGCCCCTAAAAGAAAACTACCCTGATCCACCCACCCAGCCTAAGCCCTTAGTCCACTCCTCACCCCTAAAAACTACACCCCCAACTCTGCCCCAGCCCCACTTACCACACTGCATCCTCTCCCGATCCACAAGACTCCTCTCTGTATTTTTCTCTGCCTTAACTGCGCATATGCATAGTTTGGCACGTGCATGGTTAAGGCAGAGAAAAAGGCAGTCGTTGTTCAGGCAAGGGTTGTTCAGCTAGTGTGGGAAACGTCCCGTTGGTGAGGACGCGTTGTTTAGGATGTTTCCACTACTTTCAAGTTTATTCTTTAAAATTTCATAACTCAAGTTCTACTCATTTGAATTTTGTTGTTCTGGTCTTGTTTTATTTATTAAAATCTCTATTTTCTAGCCTTGTGTGGAATCTTTCTTTATATGTGGTGTTTTCACTGTTTTACTGTTTGAAGTGTTGCACAAATACTTTACACACTGTCTCCAAATTAAGCCTAACTGCTCTGTGCCAAGCCTCCAGAAGGTGAGCACAGGTTTATTTTGGGTTTCCTGGCACTTACCCTCACTAGGATTGTGGTTGCCGCCTGACCCGGGCTCATACCTAGTCAACCAACTACCCAATTTCTAACACGTGCCTTTAGTGTCCCATCGATATTTCAGACTCAGTACTCATTATGTAGAATGGGGGCCTGGAAACCATATTGTGTGGCATCCAGAAGATCATTAGTATTGAGATATTGAGTGAGAAAAAAAAGGAATGTGAGAGTCTTGCATCTTAGTTGGTGCAGGTAATAGAGAAATAGTTCTCTAATTTGCCAAAATGCGTGGCTCCGCTATGGGATTCTATAGAGTGGGTGTCATTACAGCAGATTTCCAAGAAACTGGAATTAAAATAGATTTAAAGGGATGATGGTGTAAGCACCCAACTTTAGGATATGAGGCGGACAAAGGTCATTCAGAGACCCTGAAGAGCACTGGTATAATAACTTCTGCATATCTTGATCTATAATAGATAGATATTTTCTTAAAAGCAATAGACAACGTCATCACAATTAAACACATGTGAATCATGGAAATATAATTAAAAGGCAGTATAAGTTTGACAGTTGTGCAGAAGAGAGTAAAAGTGTCTGGATGGTAATGCCATGCTCGTTGACCAGTACCATTTCCAGGTGAGAGTCTCAGTGGTGCATCACTTCTTCGCACAGGGCTTGTTTTCTTTTTAAAGGGACGGGGCCACGGGGGTGACGGGCAACGAGGGGCATGTATGTTTGGCCGTCCATATCATGTTTGGCCGCAGGGCAGGCTGGGAGCCTGTGCCTGCACTGGGGCGGAGAGCGGCGGCACGGACGTGCGCTTAAGGTAAGTTTTTATTTATTTTTTATTTCTCTTTTATTCCCCCCGCCCTGCCACTTCGCCCAGTCGCCAGACGCGACTGGTGAATCCACGCATGAAGTGACGTGCTACCCAATGGCCGGACTCTCCTCTTAAAAGCATAGAGGATGGACTATTTCATAAAACGTTATTTTTCAATGTTGTGTCTCACAGCTTTTATCAGATATCTGTTTGTAAGGGTTATAGGAAGTAGGGAAAATGAGAACTAATTCTTTATTCTTGTAAGGGAAATGCAAGTAATTTAATTTCGGAGTCCCCATATGAAGCCATCTATCACCATACTTATTTCTTGCACTAATCAAGCACAGACCTTCTGAAACACTGCATTGTTTATGTATGTCTAGTCTGTCTCATAGGTCATTGCCAGCGTGGTGCTTTCTCTACATCATGAGTGATGTCAGTGTCCAGCGAACGACCAGGAGAACTAGATCCAGGCCAGATTTTTAGAGTATCTACATGAAATAAATTTGCATACAATTTAAATCAAACTTATTAGTTATCCTGAAAAAATGGAATGGATCCTTACCTCCTGGACCTATACTGGACTCTAATGTTAAGTCCTTTTGTGTACATGCTATATGCCATTATTGAGCTCTATTTCGCTTTATACCATGTCCTATTTTTTGTTTTGAATATCTGTATACCCTCTTGGTAGCACATCCCCCCATTTTGGAAAATGTTCAGGCGCGACTCCTACGCTAAGGCAGAAGAGCGTCGCCCCCTCCCCCGCCAGCAGCTGCCAAACGTTTACAATAAAACAATAATAAACATAGTTTATTATTGTTTTATTGTAAAAAGGGTGGGGCCACGGGCTGTGACGAGCACGGAGGGGGAGTGCACAGCACTCCTCCGTGCGCATGTATGTTTGGCCGACTGGCACTGTGTTGCCGTTTGGAGACACCAGGCAGACAATCCACTCTGCCTTAGAGCGCCCTGGCTTGGTGCTCCGACCAATCCGAACGCTGCTGTTGTGCTGCCAGCAGCATGGCAGCAGCATTCAGATTGGCCACAGGGCAGGCTGGGATCCTGTGCCTGGGGCTGCAGTGAAGGCAATAGGAGCGGTGCGGTTGTGACAGCGGCAATGATTCAGGTAAGTGGTTTTAATTAAACACATTTTTCTCCGCCCCCTGTCATGCGCTGCCCACGCCCCCCAAACGCGCCATGAGCTGCTCCTGAAAATGTTCCCTTGCTACCCTTCTCTAAATTAGGACTTTGGTGGAGCCCTCAATGTATGGGAATCCTGGATCAATCATAGAGAATTAGAGGGTCAAATTGTGAGGACCAGCTTGGTCTTTAAAGCACTTCAGAATTCCAGGCGGCCACTGAGGTTTCTGATTTCTTCAGGAGGAGTATTGCATAGCATGGTCATCTGAAAAAGAAAAGACGCCCCTCCCATGCAGGACTTTCTGATCATGGTAATGAATCGTTAGGGGTGGTGCCAGCCTTGATCTGATGGTCCATCCTGAGTGGGATGTGCATGTGTGAAGTCTGACTGATAAACTCAAGCCTTATTAATCCTGATCTGTGACTTGCAAGGTGTGTGAGCAAGAAGATCCGGAGGTGGGTGGGGCCCAGCAACCCTGGATAGACTTCTCCAGACATTGCTTCTGCTCTGTGGGAAGGCGGTGTCTGACTTGTACTGTGACCCCTGAGCTTCTTCTGTGTTTTGACAGATGTCCTAGCAAGGAAGTGGTCAGTAACTAACAGAGAATTTTTTTTTATTATCGAATGCTTTTGTGCAGGTGGTAAATCCATTCAACAAATGACCTTCTGTCATTCCCAGCAATGTTGCCCTGAAAGATTACTATCGGTTATGGTACAGTCTCACTCCACTTTTAATCAATCTCTTCACCCCCAGGGGATCTGAGTGGGTCAATTTAGTTAAATGTATTTACTGTCAAAGACTAATCAGGTCCTAGGCAACCCGGAAGTGACCCTTTCCTTGTCCTTCCTTTAGCTCGGTGTAGGCCTTAGGTAGAAATGCAAACGAGGTTGTCTATATTCATTTTTAATATGGTATTTCTGTCTTTATATACTTTAATGATCAGCCGGGGGTCATTACGGGAGCTGTAGAATTATTTTTTAAGTGTTTTACTCATGCAGCCGCTGTTTAAAGTATGTACTGATAAAGGGAAATAATGGGCCTTTAGTCAATTTTCCTACTTTTTGTACAGGCTGGGACATTAAAAAACTGGCCAGGTGGCAACCCAGTCTGCAGATACTTCCAAGACTGAATGCCGCTTGTCTGGAGAATCGTAATGAGAGGGCGAGCAATGTCAGTGGCATTTTCCTGCTGCATACAAGGGTAGTGTGTGTGAGTGGCAGAGAAACTCTGAAGATATGAGATCACTGAAATTTTGCGGCAGAAACGTTGACCTCAGCTATCTCATCTTTGGCTGGCAGTGCTACAGCCACATTTCTGCCCACGGTTTGGTTGTGGCTACCTATCTAGTTAGTCCAGACTTACATAGCCACTAGGTTTACTGAAACTATAGGAAAGTTGGTCCTTTTTTCGTCCCAACACTTGTTTTTTTGTACTTTTGCACTTTCAAAACAATATCAGCAAATCCAATAGGTTTTGTCCATGAGAGATCTCTTGGATTTGTCAATGTTTTTTTAGACATGTTGCACAGCAGTGTGGGCTGCTGTGCAGTACAGCTCAAAGTATAAAAATCGAAAGTGCTATGACATGGCCAGCGTCCTAGCGCTTTTTTATTTTGAAGCCATGTTGCACAGCAGACCGTGCTGCTGTGCAATAAAAAAAAAAAACATGAAATAAAGCCAAATAGCACTCTCATGCGCACAAACTATTTGGATTTGTTTAATTGTGTGAAGCAGACAAGAGGAAGGGGGAGTAGCAGGAACAGAGGCACCCTGGGGTAGGGGTCAGCAACACTACTGTCATTGGGAGGAGGATGGGTGGGCAAGCAACACCAGGGAGGTGTGGGGGAGGAGGGAGAGAGACGGAACAAAGCGGAGGGCCAGGAGGTGCGTGGCACCAGCAATACGAGGGAGGTGTGGGGCAGAGGGAAGGAGCAGCAACACAACAAAGCAGGAGGATGGCAGGGGAAGGCGCTGCTGTAGACACAGAGTGCCTGAAATCAACTAAAAAAGTACCTGCAAAAGCCTGCAGGGATGGGTAGCAGTTCGAGTTGCTACCTGACTGTTTTGTTACTGTCCTGGCATGTATATATATATATTTTATATATATATATATATTAACTCCAGCAGGTCCAAAGAGGCGCGCTCATCTCATGTCGGTGCCTGCAGCAGGGAGGGACCTACTCCCATCAATAATCTTCACACCAAGTTGATAATTAAGTCAAGGATGCGGCACTCACAGGATTAGATCAGACTTCTTTTATTCCATCACAGGACCCCAAACAAACTGACACCAACGCGTTTCGACCTTCCCGGTCTTGATCACGGTGAAAGCAGGGGGATGGCAGGGGAAGGTGCTGCTGTAGACACAGAGGGGGTCATTCTGACCCTGGCGGTAATTACCGCCATGGCAGAGGTCGGCGGTAGCACCGCCAACAGGCTGGCGGTGCACCGCTGGGCATTCTGACCGCGGCGGTTCAGCCGCGGCCAGAAACGGAAAGTCGGCGGTGTCCCGCCGACTTTCCGCTGCCCTTGAGAATCCTCCATGGCGGCGGAGCGCACTCCGCCGCCATGGGGATTCTGACACCCCCTACCGCCATCCAGTTCTTGGCGGTTCTCCCGCCGGGAACAGGATGGCGGTAGGGGGTGCCGCGGGGCCCCTGGGGGCCCCTGCAGTGCCCATGCCAATGGCATGGGCAC
This sequence comes from Pleurodeles waltl, assembly GCF_031143425.1. Taxonomy (NCBI): domain Eukaryota; kingdom Metazoa; phylum Chordata; class Amphibia; order Caudata; family Salamandridae; genus Pleurodeles; species Pleurodeles waltl. The sequence continues at coordinate 77,909,045 of NC_090449.1, read as the reverse complement.
TGCAGGGGCCCCCGTAAGAGGGCCCCAAAAAGAATTTCAGTGTCTGCCTAGCAGACACTGAAATTCGCGACGGGTGCAACTGCACCCGTCGCACCTTCCCACACCGCCGGCTCAATTCTGAGCCGGCGTCCTCGTGGGAAGGGTGTTTCCCGCTGGGCTGGCGGGCGGACTTTCGGCGGTCGCCCGCCAGCCCAGTGGGAAAGCCAGAATGACCGCCCGCGGAGCGGTCTTTCGGCGGGAACCGCGTGGCGGGCGGCGACCGCCGTCCGCCGCGGTCAGAATGACCCCCAGAGTGCCTGAAATCAACTAAAAAAGTACCTGCAAAAGCCTGCAGGGATGGGTAGCAGTTCGAGTTGCTACCTGACTGTTTTGTTACTGTCCTGGCATGTATATATATTTTTTATATTTATTTATATATATATATATATATATATATATATATATATATATATATATATATATATATCCCTACCAAAAAAAAGTTATAAATGTTTTATCACCTACGCACACTTGACCTTTCCACTATAGAAAATGAACACAAACAGCTAGTATGTTTTTTCTGAGAACGGTAACCCTAGGTCATACCCACCTGGGCCACAGTTCTTCCTACAATATAGTACAAAAAATCTTGCATATATGAGATCTGGAAAACTCAGTAATAGCCTGGTATGAAATTCTACCAGAACTGGACAAACGCTCTGGAAATAAAACACCCCAAAAAACAGATAGAGAACTAAAAGTTGAAGTGATGTGATGTCACTTGTAGCTCCCATTACTTCATTCTTGGTTTTCCGTACCATATCCTAATAGTGCACCAAACTCTTGATACTTGACTCGTTTATGGATTTCTATTCTCTCTGTGAGAATTTTATTTTACTGATGGGTGGCAGCAGTGCTTATTTTAAGCCAGTGGTTTCCAGGGTGTGGCACCAGCACTTATTTTTGAGAGCCAGCACTTAGTTTTCTGCATTAGGCATTTACTGTGAGCAAAAGACACATATGAGAAAGGTGGAGGAAAAGAAAAATGAAAAAGCAGCAGAAAAGGAGAAAGTAGAAAGCTGCAAGAGTGAGCTGAAGGGGCTGGGAGTGGCTGTAAATGGATTAAAGTGGCCCGCGATGGCTTTAGGATTAGGCTGCCTCAGTATTCTGTGCTTGCACATTTAATTGCAGCAGCCGTGGGTTTCAAAGGAGAACTTTGGGCACTGGCACCTTTTTATTTACAAATTAAGTACTGGGCAGTGTCATGGAATTTTACCCGTTGTTCTTATTGTAACCATGATGCTCAGTTCTGAAAGCAATGTGATGCGTTTTATATGTTTGTTGTTTAATGTCTTAAAATAAAAATTAGTCTGAATAATGTTTTCACTGGCAAGAGACTAAACTAACCAAACAGTACACAGCCATGGGGTTTGCAAAAAAAGGCATTAAAAAAAAAAAATAAATAACGTGGTGACCACACTGAAGCAAATCAGCTGGCGTTTCACTTTTAGGTCTGGTGTTAGACAATACTTTTTAATTTTAATAAATTATATATAATATATATTTACTTATAGGGGCATTCAGAGAGCCCTATTCATCCATTTGTTTGTTGTTGTGTCAGTCACATTTGTCTTCCGCCCACTACAGCATACAAAGTGGGACAGTAGGACAGACTGCTTCAGCCACTGGATAACTTTACTGTGAGTGGCAGTATTTTGCTCTTCACGAGGAGCGCATACTTACAAAAACAAAATCATTTTCCTGCCAGAGACTACTCTTTCAATGCATCCATTTTGAGAGGAGAAACATAGTTTTGCGGTTATCGTACAGTTATTTTTATATTAGTGGGGGTCCAGCGGCTTTACCAACAATAAAGTTTTACAAAAACTTTAACAAAACAAGCATTGACAAAGCCAAAAGACTGGCGGTCAACACCAGATCTATTGGCCTTGCGAATGCTTGTTTTAACTTGTCTTTCAATTTTCTGTTTATCTATTTTCACAGTTGTAACACCTGTCGTGTTTCACTCGACATGAAGAGCCGGATTTAGAATTGAGTTACTCCATCACAACACTGACGGATAGCCTATCCACTGAAATCTAAATCCCATATGATATAATGGAATTTAGATTTTGGCAGACGGGCTATCTGTCACTGTTGTGATGGAGTAAACTATCCGCCAAAATCTAAATCGGGCCCTAAGTTCTTCCTAGGGGTAGTGTAATTGAATAAGTTAACATGTATGCAGTTCAGTCCTTTTAAATGGCATGTACCAAAGTTATCTTCCCTGGTGCAGTCAGAAATCATTTGGACTGGTCTTTAAAGTTGAGAGATCGACCACTTTCAGCCACTGGTGTGTCATGGAGCAAGGACATAAGAGGTGAAATTTTTTACGATATTGGATAAACTTGAACCATTTTACAAGAACAGATGATGATATGTGTGCTATTAACCTCCCTTACCCAGTGGTATCTATTCTGATCACCATTTGATTTGCCACTGTGGGACAGACGAGAGAGGACACAACACTTTCAGTGGCTCAGGGCGTCTTTCAGTGAGTGAGACCAACATTTCCTGTCTGCAGTCTCTTCTACCTGCTAAGTGGTTCTTTCTCTGCACTCCAGCATGAGGAATGATATCGTTTGGACAAGGTAAGGCTTGGGCAAAAATCGTATTAAATATGTGGTAGAGGATTATCACAAATATAACACATTTGTGCTCTTTAAAATGCAGTAATACTGCATTGGGTAATATCATTAAATTATAGGAAGCACTGCTTTCACTAATAAATGTTGAGAATCTGCCACTGACACTGTTTCTACATGTTATTCCCCATTTAAACTAGATCTATAATAAAACTACTATTGCTGTGTGCAGTTCGTAAATGCCAATTCAAAATATTACTGCAGGAGGTTGACGGGCCAGATGTATTAGCCATTTTTACACTCACAAATACTCCGACGTGGTGTCTGCGACCAGAAAGATGCTTTTTCAGAGTTTCTTAGGAGTCAGAAAAGTTTTTCTGACTCATAAAATGGGATACCAATTCGGTATCTCTAAAGATCATTTTGTAGGTGTCCCCTCAAAATACTGAATCAGTATGCTATGTATCAATGTTTTGAATTGAAGTCCACGTAGAAAAAAAAAGTTCATAAGTAGGTGATAAACATTTGTGAATCAAAAGAAAAGTTTGGTGGGGAATAAGCGTTGGTCAATGAGACAACAGCCAACTCAAAAAACAAAACCTATGTTCCTTTATAATTGCAGCCCAGTTTCCTTTACTGAAAACAGGCTACATAAACAATGCTTAATGTGTATAAAAGCAATCACACGCAGAGCTCTGCTGACACCAGCGGGCCGCCATCCCTTTGATGGCCTCCAATAACAGTGAGTCATAATTTACATACAACCTAATTAAAAGCCATTACATAAATTGGATAGTGACCCACTATGTTTCGAAATTTTAGGAACTAACCTATTGTTACATAGGTCGTTTAGTTTAGTACAATTATTTAGTGGTCTCAAAAATACTGGTATCAATTTGTACCCTCTATATTGCAACCAGTTATTTGTACACCTGGCCCCTAATGATGTACAAAATGTTCACCACTCCATCACAGATAGTCGCTATATAAAAAAACAATGTCAGAAAGTGCCATGCGTTGGCACAATGGAATACACAAATAGCCAGGCTTAGAAGCAGCTGGAAAGGGGTACTGCTTGGAGCTAATGAGCTGTCAGAATCACTCAGTCTGATCCCAGACAGCCGAATACAGCCTGGGTGAGTGTCTACCGCTGACGGAGAATTTGTGATTTAGTGTCTGAATTTCAAGGTCCATTCCCAGCTGCCAGCTCCGAGGTGACCCCACCATCCTGATTCACAGCCATCTGCATGGCAAGGATGCACACAGACCCTCATCCTGCAGGAAGGTAATCCAGGTTATAGGAGGAGAGGGTAAGTGGACTGCAAGAGAGTTTTTAATGAGCTCTGCTGCCTGATTTGCTTGGATCAGGCTTAGATGGCTTTGAAGCCATTCTACGGCTATCTGGAGGGGTCAGGAAACATCCTGCCCTGAATCACTAGCACAGTATTATCTACAAGGAGAAACAGCTCTGATGTGGAAGGTGTGAAGCAGTAGGTCCAGTGTGCACCAGTGCTCTGTCCCTGGGCAGGTGAGTAGCTGACTGTCTATCTGCCCGCCAGTCTTCCTGTCTGTTCTGTCTGCATCCATCCTATATCTCCCTTAGGTGAGCCACTTCGCGACGTCATTGCTACGGCTCATACAGGTTAGGTTGTTAGAAACAACAGCCTTATAAACCATAAAACAACCACATGCACCACCAACACCTAGGAAAGAATCGCTGTACCTTGCACAGCACAAGATCTCCTAAGACCCCAAGCAGAGGGGCTCACACCGCTGTCACAGGACAGGCGGAGGTTCAAGCCCCGACTTCCACCCTGTGATAATCCACCCAGCGACAACTGTACAAACACCTGGTCCTCAAGCGGGTTTGGGCAGTGGTTGCAATGATATATTACCTCGTTCAGAACACAATAACAGTGACAACCTCACATCTCACACAATTCTCACCATTCATCTCTGTGCATGGTGTTGGAGATCTCATCTCACAGCACCGTGGACTCTTGTGACCTACATTCCCACCCAGAGTAAATGCACTTCCTAAGGTCATACCAAGAGTGACCCAAAAAACATTTCTTTCTTGACAATTAAGATCTGATTCTAACTTCAGGTCTCAGCAAAGTCTGTGCTTATTATTATTTTTTTTGCTTTCCTACTAGTATGTGACCTGATCTCTATGTTCTGATCAAACCCCAAAAAATGCCCATTCACGAAAAGTGGCGGAAACGCGTGAAGCCTTAATGTGAAATGTAGGAGCCCTTTTGAGAAACCCTCCAGGGATAGAAGGCTGTGATAGGACATCAGACCTCTATCCCTGCATTAGTATTCGTTGAATGTCAACATTTCTTTACAAAGAATAAAATTTGCTTCCAAAAATAAATGTTGGCATTCAGAGAACACATTGAGGAGACCCGCAGAAGGCGTGTCCCCTGCAGGTGCCAGCATCTCTATGTGCAAGTGGTCCCTTAACCCTTTTAAGGGTCGAGCGCACAAGCACTCCGGCTCTGTTGTATTCTCTCTTTGGGCTTGTAACCACGCTCATGTCACGCCTGTCACTTTCATTGGTTTGTGGGCTCACCTTTTAAAATCCACTTGCTTTAATTAGTGAATGTCATGCATATGTCATGCCTTTTCTGGTGTTTAGCCCTCCTAGAGCGCACCCATCAACTACTGAAAATTTACGAGGCTTGAAATTTTCAGCCTGGTTTCTGCACTACTTTGGCTTTCTATTGTCCATGCAGAGCGATTGAGTTGGGTTTTACATAGCGCGATCGAGCTCGTTTTTTTTGCTTTTTAAATTCAGCGCGATCGCGCTGCGTTTTACATAGCGCGATCACGCTCATTTTTTTTCTTTCAATTTGTGTGGCAAGGAAAGTCTGGTTAGGAGTTTACAACGCTAATAGCTCTACCTCCAGCAAATGCGAGACTCGTTGAATTGCAAATGCTTATTTTGCATGTTGGTGGGTGAACATCGGTTTGCAACTGTAATCACAGTGAAAACCACTGACCCAGTGCTTTCTTGCTTGGAAAGGGAAGGGAGAACAACATAACATGGCCCCTTCCTTTTGTGAGTTGTTGTGGGTCATAAATTGTATTGCGTTCTGCATTTGTTTGCTTACACAAATGTGTGATTCTGCAATTTGTACGCCCTGGGCCACGAAAATGCTTTATGCATCAGGCCCTTAGACTGGTCTCTCTCATTCTCTTCTGAAAATACAGGGTGACAGCATCACTTTCCTTCTGCTCTGTGGTAGAGATCTGTTGCTTGCTAAATTTCAAAGGGATGAATGAACAATAAATTAATGGACCTTTTCTTGATATTGCAGTCTGCAAGATGGTGGGCTAAAATGCATTGTTTTTGGGTATGTAAGATGCTCACAGGATTTCAGATGATCAGAAATTCTCTCTTCGTGTCCCACAATACACTTCTCATAAATGTTTAAGAACAACTTTAACATTGCACAAGATGACCACCTTAGGCCACATTTCCAAGGTGAATACAGTACCATTTTGCAAGATGGCTACTGCATTGACCAGGGAAATGTTGTTTAGTGAGTATAATGTTTATTTGTTCAGCAGGCTTGGCTTGACTAACTATTTGATCTTTCTGTCGTTTCTTTCCATGACTTCAGAAGATATACATTACTTTGCAATTTTAAATGTGTATACACACACACACACAAATGCATGCACTCACTCGCGCGCACACACACACATATATTCACAAAAAATACACGTTAATGTGACATTTTAGTTAGGTGATAATGCCAGTTAAATTACAACATTTTAAACCAAGATAAATTTCCCAGTTATAGTTAACAGAAGTAACTATACCTTGCCGCCCCTCCTTGTACAGTGTTTTCATCAATGATCTAATTTTAGATGTTATCTATGATGTCACCAATGATGGTATAGAAACTGTCATGAGTGATGGAATATGTGACGAAATAAGCAGTGCATGGTGCGGACACCAGTTATAGTAACTTCAGTTAAATATTACTATTGAATCTCAGTGACTTTTTAGTTAAAATGCTATGTTTTAGCTGACATTATCCCCTAACTATAACAACTATAACAACATTTTATTCTCTGTTTTTTTTCACTGAATTTTTTAGCTTTTGTAATGTAAAGTATGATAGTATTACGAGACCTAACTATAACATCCCTTTAACCTTTGTTTTTTTCAGTGATTTTCTGATTTTATTTTAAACGTAACATAACAACATAAAGGGATGTCATTTTAAGTAAGACCGACTGCCTTTGTCAAATAGTCAGAACATCAAAATATAAAAGGCTGACCTATTGGCTTTAGCAGAGGGTCAGCAAATCAACCTTTATAAAGCAGTCCTAGTGGCTTCGCCAAGAAACCACCACAATAATTTATTAATAACTGTAGTCCAATGTATTTCCTTGTACATACATAGCAGTAATTAATAATAATTACTGTCTAAAAAATATTTTAAATAAAGCATTTTAGTCAAAATAACCATGAGCATGCGTTGAGTCTTTTTTTACGCTCTTTAGGTAATAAACTGCAGCCTTAGGACCAACCAAATGGAGTGTCCACACACCAACTGAAGACTGTAAAGCTGCAGCTCAGAATGCTTTAGAATAAATGGCTAGCTCTCCAGGGGTCATGTGTTTAATGACCCTGGAGACTTACTGTAACTTTTTAAAAAATACTCTGTGGGGCTGCTGCAGTCATTGCAGCCTACAATAAGATTTAAAAAATGCTTCATGGTTACCCTACTCCTTCTAGGGGCACCAAGAGGATGTAATAATTTATGTGACTAGATTTCGCAAGCCATTACAGGGTGCTCCCTGGCAGAAGCACAGTGTATTTAATGAACATCTGTTCTGCTCATTTCATATTCATGCCCAGGGTTTTTTTCTTATTTTTGGGGGGTTTCAATTGTTGGGGGTGAAGGAGAGAGGCTCATAGCCTCTGCGGCCCGGTAGCTCCCCGCTCAACCATGAGCAGGAGCCACCATACAGTTGTTTTCATGGTGGCCCCGGTCTCAGCCAGACACCCAACAACTTTTAATAGGGCGAGGCTCATGGCTACCGCAGCCAAACTGACTACAAGCCAACACCCACCCAGGGTCCTGGCTGGAGCCACCAACACTTTCTGTTTTTTAGGGGGTACCCTGGTCCCACCTGGGGTATGAACAACACTGAGAGCCCAGAGGTGCCAGTCGGAGACGGCGGTACTGTTTTGCTCCTGCTCGGCTGGAGAAGCTTTTATTTCTACTCCCACCAGCCAGGAGCAATCTTATGTTCCCTGCCCGAGAGAAAACAGGAATGGAGTTATATTTCTGTTCCCTGCTTGCGCTTTCCAGGCCATGGAACACAGTGCGCTGGGTGATGGGGTCCCTGGGACACTGCCAGGATTGGGTGCCCAGGGCCATTTTATGGCTTGGAGAGGGGTGCCCTAAGCCCCCTCATCAAATAAACATTTCAACAGGCCCTTGAAGATGGTAACCCCATGGCAATTAAATGGTTCTGGGAGGAGAGCTGCAAGCCCTCCCCCTCCCCCCACTTAAAAATAATTTAATTTCCTGCAGCCTGGAAATGGTGTCAGCAGGGTCATTAAGTGGCTTGGATAGTCAGGGCACTTGGCCCTTCCCGTTCATTAAAAAAATAATTTTCAGCAGCCCCAGGGGATGGGGCCCTTGAGTCCATTCAGTGGCTCAGGAAAGAGGGCGGTTGCATGTCCTCCTCCATTTCTAATGATAATGTGCCTGGTCTATACAGGGGGGTAAAAAAAGATACGTGCCGGAGTATGCCCTTTTAAAAAATATTACTGCATTACATTAAAAAAGTCCATTATTAGCCCCAGGGTGGGTCCCTCTGGGACCTCCAACAAGCCTCCAGGGTCAGGATATTCCCACGCTGTCTCCATATACCTTTTTTTTTTTTTAGGACAAAGCTGATCAGTCCTGAAGTCCTAAAGTGGCTGCCAAACATCTTTCTTGATGTGAGGCAGCCATTCAGATCTTGCATGCTTTGTGGTTAAAGATCAAGCTTTCTGCCAAATTGGTAATTCCGTTCAGCAGTTTTCGCTGTATCGCTGATCAATTTTCAAAATTGCATGGGAAAGACACGTTTTGGGACCATCTGTTTGTTTTGGCCCCCGCTTGACAGATAACCCCGAAACTTCGATAACCCCGAAACTTCCCCAAAGGAGCTGATTTGGCTTAAATAAACTTTTTGTGAAAAGGTTTGTGAAAATTTGTCAAATGGCTGCAAAGTTATTAGCAAACCCAAAAATACATTTCCTATGAAAATCCTGTCCTAACTATAACTACATAGGGGCTTCCGCCACTATGTTAAATGAATATATATATATATATATATATATACATATATATATATATATATATATACATATATCTATATATGTTGTTTTTCACTGAAAAAAACAAAAGTTAAAGTAACTTTATAGTTAGGTGATGGCATCTCAGGTGACATAATTGATGACATCCTCCAATGACTGTGCTAGTTCATTTTACAGTTTACATAGTGGCAGGTAACTACCATATTACTTTTCAACCTTATTTTATACAGCCTGGGTCCAGCTAATGGGTGTAGCTGTTTACAAAACACATGTGCTTCTAATGCATCATAGGTATATAAAGATATTGAACATGTTATCAATCTTTGAATTCAAGAGGAACTCTTTCAGGGTGCAGATGAAACTTGATGACTTGTGACCAGTATGTTCCACACAAGCTTTTGGTCTGCAGAAAAAGTTTCTTACTGGGCGAAGATTCTACATAGTAGATTCTAAATATTGTAAGCTGCCTTGAGTTGTTAGAAATAATCATCTTAGCATGACAATTTTTACATAACATATAAGACTGTGCGCACCAGGTACTAACTTATGTACCTGTGCTTCTTTTGCTTCAGAAGATGGGCTTTCTGTAAAAATTTCACCATAGTGTGAAGGCTATAAGGGAGCATGATATTTAGCACCTTCAGACCTTAGTTATTTTAAGCAAAAAGTGAATCTTTTGACATGTTTCATTGAGAGATGACGGTTTTTACTAGATACATTTTAATTCTCTATGGTGTAGATCTCCTGAGAGTTTCACTGTCTGCATACAGTGTTGTACAGAGTACCCGCTCTCCGTAGAGTAAACACTGTTTGCAGTACCCACTTTTTAACTCATATAAACTTAATTTCTCAATGTAGGTTCGGTGACTTTGAGGGTTTTGATACATAGAAAACTTGTCTGTTAGTGGGGCTAGGCTAGGGAACTTGGTTTTCTCTGAACTGTTGTATACAGATTGAACACCCTGTGCAATGGGGGTTACCTATCTATCTGTAGTTGAATGTTAATGTGAACTCGGCTAGCCTTGAAGTTTATGTTATAAAGTAAATATTGAATATACCACATGCTTGCTACACCTAAAGGAGTTCAATCTGTGACGACATTAATGCTGTTTCATAGCTTTCTGATGTATTTTGTGCTTACTTTCAGGCCTCAAAGGCCATACAAATTTATAGAGTAATGTGTGCAAAAGAAGCTTGTATGATGTCATCAGTGATATCATCAATTATGTCATATGAGATGTTATCAGTGATATCATAAATGATTTCATAGAACATGTCATGACTGATTTAATAAGTGAGGTCATAAGTAATGAATGGTGGGGGTGCAAGTTATAGTTGGTGAATTTCTTTGTTTGTTGTGGTCAAAACATTAATGTTGCCACTGACTTATTCACCTAACATTATTTTAACCTTTGTTTTTTTCAGTTACTTTCTAAGGTTTTTTTAAACAAAAACAGATCTTTTTATTACACCTTACTCTAATGTTACTTTAACATTTTTCATAGGGAATGTCTAGGGTTTTGTTAACGTAAAGCAATATTTTACTACCATTCATAAAGCCAAGCTTTACCCACCATACATGGCCTTTGGCCTTCGTGTCAGGGAGTTGGCCACAGGGAGCCAACCACACACTGTGCGCAGCCTTTGGCCATGCACAGCAGGGGTTTAGCAACAGGGTCTGTGGTCAACCCACCCGAAGGCAACCAACCTCATGTTGTGCATGGCCGTTGATCGCACGCAGCAATAGGGTTGGCTGTAAGGCCTGACTTGCAGTCATACCCTGAATGCAAACTCCACACAGACAGTCAACCAAAGGCAATCAGCCCCATGTTGCACACATGCACAAGGCCTTTGCTTGTGCGTGGGGCTATCCTATGTTGCAGCCAGGCCCTGCTTCCAACTCCCAGCAGGCAGCCAACTCCACATTGCACACAGCCTTTGTGTGTGCGCAGCGGGGGTCGGTCACAGGGCTTCGCCAGCTGCCAGGCCCTGCAACTAAACCCACAGCAGGCTGTCAACCCCGTACTGTGCAAGCCTTTGGCATGTGAAGTGTAGGGTTGGCCTTAAGGCCCCAGCCCCAGACACCCCTTTTCCATGTCCCCGGACCTTAAAATAGCAGCTGCAACTTTCTGTTAGGTTGTGTCCAGCCAATTAAAGCTTTTCTATTAGTGCAAGCATTTGCAGAAATTCACGATTATTCGCAAATTATCCGTGACCTCAGATATACAAATGTATTTTCCCTTCAATATCTCAAAAATGACCTAAAGGATTTACACCAAACACCCAAAAGCACAATCTGCGTACCAACAGCTAGCTTTCTGCGAGCGTTGGTATAATTCCGTCCAGTGGTTGATCTGTAGTCGAGGTCAAAGGTTCTATGGAATTAACATGGGAAATGCAACTTTTTTGCCCCCCGCTTTTTCTCTGCCCTCTGCTTCACGTATCACCCCCAAACTTCCCGTGCACAACAAGAATCACCCCGTCACAGTTTTTTGGGAAAATTTAGTGAAGATCCGTCAAACAGTGCCAAAGATATATCCAATTCAAAAAACGCTTTGACTATAGAGGTGGTTTCCCACCTTTTCACTTCTGTGGACCCCCACATTATCATTACTGGAATCCAAGGACCCCCACTAAATCATTATTGGAATCTGGGGACCCCCCATTTAGTTATTACTGAAAGCTGGGAACCTAATCTGGTAATATTATTTAATTTTCTAAGCAGTCGCAGACCCCCTGAAGAGGCTTTGTGGACCCCCAGGGGTCCCCGGACCACAGGTTGGGAACCACTGGTCCATGAAAACAGGGTCCTAACTATAACTACCTACTGGTGACCACCAGTAGGTGATATAAATAAATATATATATTTACACATACAAATATATATAAATATATATATATATATATATACACATATATATGTACACATATATATATATATACATATATATATATATATATATATATATATATATATATATATATATGTACATACATATATATGTACATACATATATATATATATGAGAGCGAGATAGAGAGATATATATATTCTCATTTTTTGTAGTCAGATGTAAGCTAAATAAATACATTGATTATAATTGTGATTGGATTTATATAGCGCTTACTACCACTGATGTTGTATTGATGCATTTTATGGTGAGTAGCAGCTTACTCTGAAACCCAAGGTTAGTGGTTAATCTAGTAGTTATTGTTGGTTATTGCAATTAGTACTGTGCTTTCAAGAAAAAAATATATGCATTTACTCCAGTTACTTTGTGACATATTAATACCAGTTAGGTGTATCATTGAAGGGTGCTTTGTGGTTTCAGGTGAGTGGCTGATGAGAGCGATAGGCTGATGGAGATAAGTTGATGTTAGACTACGGGAATAAGGGTTTAAAGAGGAGAGATTGTGATCTATGAAAAGCGGTATTACCCACCCACCCTTCTTTCAATAAGAAGGATTGAGGAAGGCGAGAATGAGACTGAGAGGAGGCCATGCTCAGAAATAAAAGGTATGGATAGAATAGATGGTAGGAAGAGGGTTACTTCAAGAAAGAAAGTATGTCAAGGTCATTTTTTTCAATGGGAGTTTTCGAGGTACAGTCGGAGAAGGCTTTCTGAGATAGCAGGCAATCAGGGAAAGGAAGCCGTAGAAAGAAACATTATACATAGTGCTCCATATCAAGGGTAGACAACTTAAACATGCGATTTTGAATGTACACAGTATTTAAGGAGACTTAGCCTGTTGTGTACCAATCCAAAACCTTTTAAATGTAGTCTGGAGTGTCCCAATCTTGGTATAAGATCTGTACGATCTACTTGGGGAGTTGGCATCAATAATAAAAAGGACTCATTTTAAAATCTTGCCTCAATACATTTAAAGAACTTCCTTCAAAATTTTGTAATGAAATGTCTTTCATTCCCTCACTAAAGTAGTTATTTTGCATTGGCTGAGAGTGTGTCACCTACCTACAGTTGAATTTATACCTTGTTTTGTCACGTAATCTCATCCAAATGTATGTTGTGAGTTTTCAGGGTTTTTAGGGTTTTAGAATTCATGGATGTGTAGTGTTAAGAAGTAGTATGAGGTTTTTAGTGTTCAGTGGTGGGTAATGAATAGGGATAGTAAGGGGCTTTAGAATTCAAAGATGGGTAGAGTTTGGGAGTGGTAACGGGTTCTGAGGATGCAGGAATGAATAATGTAAAATTACATCTTATGAAATAAAAGAAATGAGTTCAAATGAAATCTCTCTCTCTCTCTCTCTCGTAATGTATATATATATATATATATATATATGTATATATATATATATATATATATATATGTATATATATATATATATATATATATATATATATATATATATATATATATATATATATGTTCATTAAAAAAAAAAATGTTACAGGGACATTATAGTTGGGTACACATTTTACCCATACAAAACCATAGAAATTCATCAGTTATAGTTAAACTGATAGTTATACGTATGTTAAGAAACTATAACTCATTGCCTAAAGTTACTTTCCAGCACAAGTTATAGCTACTTTAGATAAGTATAACTATAACTGCTGAATTTCTGTGTTTTTGTATGGGTAAAAAGTCAACCTAACTATAACGTCCCTGTGACCTTCGGTTTTCTTCAAGGAATGTCTATGCTTTTTTTATTGTAAAGTAATATAAAAATTACTGCACATTAATAGGACCACCGCCCACAGGGATGCACAGAGGATGGTGCACCGGGTGCGCCAATGGTACACCAAAGGCATGCCAGAGATGAGCCCGTCTGCGTCCGTCCATGCCTGGACTGAGCCCAATGCCAGGAACCCTTGTCTGATCAATGCCCAGCGATACTTTGCAGCAGTCCTTAAGATGCTAGACCTTGGATGCCATTCCCCAGCTGCTGTCATGCTTTGCCTCACAGTAGGACGTTTCACCTACACCTAATGTCAGTTCTCCAGGAGCCAACCACGCACACACCCCCAAGCAAATACTAACAACGCCCTCAACACCCTCTCCCAACACATACACCACACAAGCACCAACAATGCTTACACTACCGCTCTACAACACACGCTAAAGCAACCCTGCACGTCAATAGCCACTCGCATGCCTGCTTCTCAAAACACCATCACTTAGCGAATAGACAACAAAAATATGGGACCTGCTGAGTAGTGACACATCTGACATCCTCTTCCATCACAGAGACCTGGCTCAACCCCTCTTTGGCCCGGACATCACCACAGCAATCCCGGGGGGCTACAAGATCACTCAACAGGACTGTTAGAAATGGGGTCTTTGGTTGACAGTCAGGTTACCCCCTGTTCAAGCAAGGACCCTCACTCTAGTTAGGATAAAAGAGAATCACCCTCAGCTAACCCCTGCTTACCCCCTTGGTAGCTTGGCAGAGCAGTAGGCTTAACCTCAGAGTGCTGGGCGTAAAGTATTTGTACCAACACACACAGTAACTTAATGAAAACACTACAAAATGACACAACACCAGTTTAGAAAAATAGGAAATATTTATCTAGACAAAACAAGACCAAAACGACAAAAATCCAACATACACAAGTCAAGTTATGATTTTTAAAAGGTTTAAAATAAAAAGAGTCTTTAGGTAGTTGAAACAACACACTAGCGCTGCTAGCGTGAAAATGTACCTGGTTTGCGTCAAAAATAACCCCGCACGGGCGGTGGGCGTCGAAAGTAACCCTGCACGGCTGTGTGCGTCGAAAACAACTCGGCACGGCGGTGCGCGTTGAAAAAGCCAGCCACACGACGATCCGAAAGTCCCGCGGCGCAGGGTGCGATCTCTCAGCCTCCGTCAGCGATGCTGCGCGTCGTTTCTCCTGCTCCGGGCGTCGGTTTTTCGGTCGCGTTTCCTGCGGCGTCGTTTCTCAGCTGCGGAACCGGCGTCGCGTCGTTTTCTCAGCCGCGATCGGATTCGCGTCGATCTTTTCTCAGCACGGCGCTCGGTGCGTGTATCTTTGTCCTTAGGCTGCCAGCCTCTCCTTTCAGGGTCCCAGGAACTGGAAGGGCACCACAGAGCAGAGTAGGGGTCTCTCCAGAGACTCCAGGTGCTGGCAGGAAGAAGTCTTTGCTATCCCTGAGACTTCAACAACAGGAGGCAAGCTCTACATCAAGCCCTTGGAGATTTCTTCTTCAAGATGGAAGGCACACAAAGTCCAGTCTTTGCCCTCTTACTCTGGCAGAAGCAGCACTGCAGGAAAGCTCCACAAAGCACAGTCACAGGCAGGGCAGCACTTGTTCCTCAGCGATCAGCTCTTCTCCAGGCAGAGGTTCCTCTTGATTCCAGAAGTGTTTCTAAAGTTTGTAAGTTTGGGTGCCCTTCTTATACCCATTTTAGTCTTTGAAGTCACCTTCCTTCAAAGGGGACTCACACCTTCTTGTGAAATCCTGCCTTGCCCAGGCAAGGCCTCAGACACACACCAGGGGGCTGGAGACAGCATTGTCAGAGGCAGGCACAGTCCTTTCAGATGAGAGTGACCACTCCACCCCTCCCTCCTAGCAGAGATGGCTAATCAGGAAATGCAGATCACACCCCAGCTCCCTTTGTGTCACTGTCTGGTGTGAGGTGAAAAACAACCCAACTGTCAAACTGACCCAGACAGGGAATCCACAAACAAGGCAGAGTCACAGAATGGTTTAAGCAAGAAAATGCTCACTTTCTAAAAGTGGCATTTCCAAACTCACAATCTTAAAATCAACTTTACTAAAAGATGTATTTTTAAATTGTGAGTTCAGGGATCCCAAACTCCACATGTCCATCTACTCTCTAGGGGAATCTACACTTTAATCATATTTAAAGGTAGCCCCCATATTATCCTATGAGAGAGAGACAGACCTTGCAACAGTGAAAACGAAATTGGCAGTATTTCACTGTCAGGACATATAAACCACATTACTATATGTCCTACCTTATCCATACACTGCACCCTGCCCTTGGGGCTACCTAGGGCCTACCTTAGGGGTGCCTTACATGTAAGGAAAGGGAAGGTTTAGACCTGGCAAGTGGGTACACTTGCCAAGTCGAATTTACAGTGTAAAATTACACATACAGACACTGCAGTGGCAGGTCTGAGACATGATTACAGAGCTACTTATGTGGGTGGCACAACCAGTGCTGCAGGCCCACTAGTAGCATTTGATTTACAGGCCCTGGCACCTCTAGTGCACCTTACTAGGGACTTACTAGTAATTCAAATATGCCAATCATGGATAAACCACTTACATACAATTTAAACAGGAGAGCATATGCACTTTAGCACTGGTTAGCAGTGGGAAAGTGCTCAGAGTTCAAAAGCCAACAGCGACAGGTCAGAAAAAAAATAGGAGGCAGGAGGCAAAAAGACTGGGGATGACCCTGCATAAGCAAAAGTCCAACACGACCCCCTACCAGCCTAAAGCCAGGGGAGAACAATCAATACCTTGATGTACTTCCCTGATTGGGGCGATAGAACAAGGACCCAGGCCCACAACAGCAGGGGCATGTTCCAGTTCTACGCCTTCCTGACTCCAGTTGGATCCCTCTGTCCATACTCTCAGGGCCCACTAAGCTAACCCATGGGGAACCCTTCTCCACATCTACAGACACCATCTGTGCAACACCTAACTTTACTTTGCTCACAGATGTATTGCAATGGGCAGATAGTATCACCAGGGCCAACACAGTGGTGTTGCCCACTCCACCCCCGGGGTGTGACTCTCGTCCTCCCCCCCCCCAGGGGCAACTCTGCCCACCAGGACAGCAAGCCACAGTGGCCCCAGACAACTGTCAGGGATGAGAGCCCGACCTCAGGCCTCTCTAACCACTGTGACTGTGGAGAGTGGGGGGTGGTAGCCCCAGGTGCCTGGCACCCTTTGACCACTCTCTCTTCCACCAGGTCAGGGATGACAACCTGACCCTGGTCCTCCCCTCTGGGGCTCTGTACCCTCCCTGCAGAAGCGGCACCCCCAGAGTCAACAACTGTCAGGGTGCTTGTAGAAGCAGTCCTGCACAATTCTTCCATCAGTGCAGGGATGTTAACCTGCAACTGATCCTCCAACCTGGGGTCTGTACCTTCAGGTTGGACCAGGGCCAGGGGTGAGGCTTCCCTCCCCCTGCCCTCTCTTCTGGGGTCCTGAACCACCCAACTAGGAGTGACCCCCCCAGAAGACAACATGGTAGGGGCACTGTTAGCGGTAGCCCCTTCCTCCAGGTCAGGGGGGACACCCTTAACCTGGCCTCTCAATCCAGGGTCTGTACCCACAGACTGGATCACTGCCTGGCAAACCAGGGCTTCCTGGGGGGCATACCTACCCCCCACCAGGTCAGAGTTTACCCTCTGAACCTGGTCATCCAACCCAGGGTCACCACCCTGCGGTTGAACCACTGCCTGGCACACCAGGACTTCCTTGGGAGCACACTTACCCCCCTCAAGGGACACACTGTCCCGAAGGGCCACACAAGAGTCTGGCGGGCGCAGGTCCCCTGACCTCTGCCCATCTGACAGAGTCTGGATTCCCCCCAACCCAGAAATGGTCTCACCAAGGTCATTCATGGGGGGCTCTGCTCTCAGAGCTGACCCCTGACCCTCCAGGTTCTCCACTGGGGTCCGCAACCCCCTCTCAACCCTCTGTCTGGACTTCTGCACCCCCTCACTAGGAGTGGTACTGCCAGACACCAGAACTGGTGGGACGCTGGCTACAGCCGCCCCCCCAAGTTCTCCTGACACTGGGGGGTCTCCCTCAACAGATGGCCCTATGGTACAGGCTAGGCTCCCCTCCTGGTGTTCCCGCAGGGAACCCTCCAGGACCTGGGACCGGATCTCGGGCACCTTGGGCCTCAACCCATCCCCATTCCCTCTCCTCTGAGACTGGACATGGGGTCCCTCACCCATCCCACTACACTGGGACCTACCTGGGACACTACAATCCTTCCCTACCTCACCTGGTTGGGAACTACCTAGACCACTCCTCTCAGGAGCACCCCCAAATGCCTCTTCAGACTCTCTGGTACTCACCCAGAAGTCTGCCTCCATTGTAAGCTCCCTGGGGTCAGAGAACTCACACTCCACCTGGTGTTGGCATAGCTCTGGAAAATAAGGACTAGACATATGCTCTCCAGCAATTACATCACTCAGCCCCTCACATGAATTAACCAAAGTACCCTTCACCCAACCATCCAGTGACTCTGCTTTGACAAAGCACCCCACATCACCCTCCTGAGACTGGTGAGACAGTACCTGACTGTCCCTGACACTCAACCCACACTCTTCTGGGATGTCTTCACACTCCATAACCAGGACTTCTACCTGGGGGGAATCCCTCTCCCTGTCACTCTCAACTAGAGTCAGTAGAGTGTCCCTCCCACCAGTAGGAATATGACTCCCCATGCCAGTTCCCCAATCCACCTCAGGGACCCTGTGCATCACTGGAGCTACCTCATACCCCTGAACCTCCTGGCGTGTGTTAACTCCCTCCTTCAAGTAGGGCACCACCTCTCTGGGCATGTGCACTTCTGCAGCATCACTGGATATACAATTGTTGCTGCCACCATTCCAGCTGGACTCAGCCCTCATGACTTCCAGCTCTTTCAATTTAAGCTCGTAAGCATAAATCATTTTTTTAATCTCTAAGTTCCTCCTCCTTTCTTCCAACTCCCAATCGAGCTTTTTCAGCTCCCATTGGTACTCCCTCTCTGCCTGTCTGTCCTGTAACTCTTCAGGAGTCAGACCCTTGGGTGACACCCTGCCATCCCTCCTGGGGACCCTCCCCCCAGGCGTAACAGGTTCCTCCACTACACCACTGTGTATCCTCTGCACTTCCCCACCCATATTCTCCTCCTCTGTGTGCCCTCCAGCCTTCTTGATTGTCACCCAAGCCCTCTGTGCCTGTTGCAGCTCCCCCTCCCTGGTGGAGCTCTCAGTGGGACAGTCAAGATCTTTAAGGAACTGTTTCAATTGAGCAACTGAGTACTCCTTCAGTTTCTCCATTTCAAACACAGCTCCAGCTGTTGCATCTCCAGATTGAGACATGATGGTCACAAGTGCAAAGTTCCAAAAGGCAGAAAAAAATAATTTCCCAATGAAGTAAAAAGAATCAGTCAAGGGATCAGCAAAATCATGGAAGTAGAATAAAAAGAGTCTTTAAGAGAAAAATCAAAAGATCACCAAACAAGTAGTATGTGGTCACGTAGTGGTCTGAGATCAAAACAGTAGTGTACACCTAATTACTGTATGTCAAGTACAAATACAAGTCCAATCCCGACCGCTGGTCACCAATGTTAGAAATGGGGTCTTTGGTTGACAGTCAGGTTACCCCCTGTTCAAGCAAGGACCCTCACTCTAGTTAGGATAAAAGAGAATCCCCCTCAGCTAACCCCTGCTTACCCCCTTGGTAGCTTGGCAGAGCAGTAGGCTTAACCTCAGAGTGCTGGGCGTAAAGTATTTGTACCAACACACACAGTAACTTAATGAAAACACTACAAAATGACACAACACCAGTTTAGAAAAATAGGAAATATTTATCTAGACAAAACAAGACCAAAACGACAAAAATCCAACATACACAAGTCAAGTTATGATTTTTAAAAGGTTTAAAATAAAAAGAGTCTTTAGGTAGTTGAAACAACACACTAGCGCTGCTAGCGTGAAAATGTACCTGGTTTGCGTCAAAAATAACCCCGCACGGGCGGTGGGCGTCGAAAGTAACCCTGCACGGCTGTGTGCGTCGAAAACAACTCGGCACGGCGGTGCGCGTTGAAAAAGCCAGCCACACGACGATCCGAAAGTCCCGCGGCGCAGGGTGCGATCTCTCAGCCTCCGTCAGCGATGCTGCGCGTCGTTTCTCCTGCTCCGGGCGTCGGTTTTTCGGTCGCGTTTCCTGCGGCGTCGTTTCTCAGCTGCGGAACCGGCGTCGCGTCGTTTTCTCAGCCGCGATCGGATTCGCGTTGATCTTTTCTCCGCACGGCGCTCGGTGCGTGTATCTTTGTCCTTAGGCTGCCAGCCTCTCCTTTCAGGGTCCCAGGAACTGGAAGGGCACCACAGAGCAGAGTAGGGGTCTCTCCAGAGA
Source organism: Pleurodeles waltl (assembly GCF_031143425.1). Lineage (NCBI taxonomy): Eukaryota > Metazoa > Chordata > Amphibia > Caudata > Salamandridae > Pleurodeles > Pleurodeles waltl. The sequence goes on along the minus strand of NC_090449.1, from coordinate 77,889,008 downwards.
CTCCAGGTGCTGGCAGGAAGAAGTCTTTGCTATCCCTGAGACTTCAACAACAGGAGGCAAGCTCTACATCAAGCCCTTGGAGATTTCTTCTTCAAGATGGAAGGCACACAAAGTCCAGTCTTTGCCCTCTTACTCTGGCAGAAGCAGCACTGCAGGAAAGCTCCACAAAGCACAGTCACAGGCAGGGCAGCACTTGTTCCTCAGCGATCAGCTCTTCTCCAGGCAGAGGTTCCTCTTGATTCCAGAAGTGTTTCTAAAGTTTGTAAGTTTGGGTGCCCTTCTTATACCCATTTTAGTCTTTGAAGTCACCTTCCTTCAAAGGGGACTCACACCTTCTTGTGAAATCCTGCCTTGCCCAGGCAAGGCCTCAGACACACACCAGGGGGCTGGAGACAGCATTGTCAGAGGCAGGCACAGTCCTTTCAGATGAGAGTGACCACTCCACCCCTCCCTCCTAGCAGAGATGGCTAATCAGGAAATGCAGATCACACCCCAGCTCCCTTTGTGTCACTGTCTGGTGTGAGGTGAAAAACAACCCAACTGTCAAACTGACCCAGACAGGGAATCCACAAACAAGGCAGAGTCACAGAATGGTTTAAGCAAGAAAATGCTCACTTTCTAAAAGTGGCATTTCCAAACTCACAATCTTAAAATCAACTTTACTAAAAGATGTATTTTTAAATTGTGAGTTCAGGGATCCCAAACTCCACATGTCCATCTACTCTCTAGGGGAATCTACACTTTAATCATATTTAAAGGTAGCCCCCATATTATCCTATGAGAGAGAGACAGACCTTGCAACAGTGAAAACGAAATTGGCAGTATTTCACTGTCAGGACATATAAACCACATTACTATATGTCCTACCTTATCCATACACTGCACCCTGCCCTTGGGGCTACCTAGGGCCTACCTTAGGGGTGCCTTACATGTAAGGAAAGGGAAGGTTTAGACCTGGCAAGTGGGTACACTTGCCAAGTCGAATTTACAGTGTAAAATTACACATACAGACACTGCAGTGGCAGGTCTGAGACATGATTACAGAGCTACTTATGTGGGTGGCACAACCAGTGCTGCAGGCCCACTAGTAGCATTTGATTTACAGGCCCTGGCACCTCTAGTGCACCTTACTAGGGACTTACTAGTAATTCAAATATGCCAATCATGGATAAACCACTTACATACAATTTAAACAGGAGAGCATATGCACTTTAGCACTGGTTAGCAGTGGGAAAGTGCTCAGAGTTCAAAAGCCAACAGCGACAGGTCAGAAAAAAAATAGGAGGCAGGAGGCAAAAAGACTGGGGATGACCCTGCATAAGCAAAAGTCCAACAAGGACCATCATCAAAAGCCACGAGAAGGACTTTCTAACATCTACATGGAATCCATCAAATGCACAACATCCTCAAAGAACGTCATCCCATTCATGGAACACCTGTACTTCAAGCTTCAAATCTCTGAAAACTTCACCCTGAACGCAACCCAGACCATAGCCACCTTTACCAACCTCATCTCCAACTTTGTAGCTTCACTCACCATCGATTCCAGAGCCTACATTCTTGCGGATGACCTGAACTTTCAACTGGAAGACCCCTGCTCCACAGCACTACTCAAAAGTTTGAGCAAAATCGGACTCACCCAGCTCGTCCCAAACCAACACACACTGCAGGGCACACACTGCATCCCATATTCAACACAAGCAATAGCATCAAAAATGACTCCACCACACCACTCACATGGACCGATCACTCAATCATCCACTTCCAAATCATCACACCTCAAGTCAACACCTTCAGCAGGTTCAGTACTCCAAGTCACAGCTTTGGCAAAATCACATAACAAGACTGGTTCAGCACCTTCAGCACGGATCAACCTAGCCCCACAATCAGCCTCAACAAGGACATCAACAATGTCAACAACTGGATCAAGAACTGCGTGGACTCCCTCACACAATCAAACCCAAGCATAGTAGACCAAAGAAGCAGGCCAGCTGGTACACAGAAGACCTCTGAGGCACCAAACAACACTGTAAATAGCTGGAAAGGAAATGGGAAGCCAGCAACAACACCACAGACAGAACTATTTACAAGAGTGCATTCAGACTCTATCTCCAGCAAATAAAAGACACCAGGAAAAAAGCACTAGTGGACCGCATCAATGGAAGTTCCAACTGCTACAAGGAGATTTTCTTGATCGTTAAGGATTTCACCTCCCACTTATCCACTGTCAACAACATCACTGGCTCCTAAAAACTCTGACAACCAATCCAACTTCTTCCACAGCAAATTCACAAACACCTATAGAAACTTTGTACACCAACCCAACCCCAGAGAACGTGTTGCTAACCTACCCACCACCAACCAAGATGGCTACCTGACCAAATGCACTAATGTCACAAGAAATGACACAGCAGAAATCATGCAGACCATCCACTCAGGGGCCCCAGTGCACTCATGTTCTCACTATATCTACAACCTGGGAACATCGAACATCACAAATCAGCACCACCCTGTCCCACATCATCAACACCTCCATCATGTCTGCCACTTTTCCAGATCAATGGAAGCTTGCAGAAATCAATGCCCTCTTCAAGAAGCCCACAGCCAACCCAAATCAAAAAAGTAATTTCCAACCCATATCCCTGCTTCCCTATCCAGCCAAAGGGATTGAAAAGGCCATAAACAAGCAACTCACAACCCACATCGAACTTCACCATCTTCTAGACAACACTCAATCAGGATTAGAAAGAATAACAGCACTGAAACAGCACTCATTGCAGACATCGATGACATTCTGACTATCCTGGACCAAGGAGAAGCATTGGCGCTCAAACTTCTCGACCTCTCTGCAGCCTTCCACACTGTCCCCCATAATACCCTTATCAGAAAACTACACATGATTGGCATACAAGAAACTGCTCTCAAATGGATGTGTTCTTTCCTCACAGGAAGAACCCAAAGGGTCAGGGTGCTGCCCTTCACATCAGAGACCAGGAGATTCATATGTGAAGTCCCACATGGATCGTCCCTAAGGCTGACCCCTTTCAACATGTACATAACAGCGCTTGCCAACATCCGATCACAAGACATCACTATCATCTCCTACACGAATGACACCCAACTCATCTTCTCCCTGACCGACAAGACTACCACGACATAGACCAACTTCACCAGTTGCATGACCATGGTTGCAGACTGGATGCGAACCAACTGCCTGCAGCTCAACTCTGACAAGATGTAAGTACTGATCTTTGGCAATAAGACCTTCCCGTGGAACTCCACCTAGTGGCCATCGAGTCTAGGACCAACACCCACACACCGTGGAAGAAATTATGGCTCAAGTTTACGCAGTGTACACTTCCTGCTTCCACATTCTATGCATACTACAAAGGTCTTCAAATGGTTGCCTCAGAACATGAGACAGACCGTAGCACAAACACTTGTTACCAATGGCTGGACTACACCAACACGTTCTACTCCAGAATTTCCAACCAATTCCTAAACAGACTCCAGACCATCCAGAACACCACTGCAAGACTCATTCTCGAACTCCCACGCTTCACCCACATCACACCACACCTCACGAAGCTTTGCTGATTACCCATTCACAAGCACACCCAATTGTAACTTCTCACTCACACCTACAAGCTCCACACAACACAGGACCAGAATACCTAAACAGCTGTATACACTTTCACCAACCCACCCGACACCTACGCTTTACCTCACTGTCTCTCGCACACATTCCCTGCATCCGCAAAAACAAAACTGGAGGTCGCTCATTTTCGTACATCGCACCCAAGGCATGGAATGGCCTCCCTCAACACATCACAGCCTCCTCCTCACTTTCTGAGTCCTGCAAGAAGTTGAAGACCTGTTTTTTCCTATATGTACCTTGGCCACCACATACCTACAAACTTGCCAAACCGTCTAGATATCCCTGGGTGATTAGTGAGCTATACAGATCAACATAACATAACATTCTGTGTTCGGTACTGGCCTACAACATTGAATTGTTTCTGAATTTGTCAGTCGCTGATCACTTAGGAGCTGTCTCACTGTCTCTTGGTCATAGTTCTTGTATACTGTCATCTGCCATTAAAGACATTTTCAAGACTTTACAACGTGCCACGTCTCATTCAACTTCTACAGCCTTGCAGTGGCTCTCTTTAATTATACAGCTATTTACTGGACTGAAGGAACTCACCGGGCAACACGTAACTGTTCAGCTCATGCCCTGATCTGATCACACTACATTGTAGGCTCCTTTTGCACTGTTTCTTCATCGTCAGCTCAGAGCTAATGAGAACCACACTGGCCTTTCCCTGGCAGCAGTTCCATTAGTGTGACCTGCACAGCTGCCGCACACGTACTGGTTGAGAGACAAGTGATAATGGTTGTGATAAAGTATACTGAACTCAAGGTGATGCTCCATCACTTCCTACACCAGTACTTCCAGAGCCCATGGTTCTGGTACATTATATTGCTAGTAAAGTGACCCATCACTAATCTACAGTGCTCTGGGCTGTGGGCTGCAGCACCTGCCATAGAGGTGAGCATGCTCTTGTGACATCTGTATCCCGCCAATGAAAGGGCTCCCTGGGAATGATGAGGGTGGAGATGCCACACCCTGCTGTGTGTCCATTGTTGCTCCTTTGCTGCCTGGAGATGCTTTGTCTCTGCTTATTACTTATTTACCATAATTTCCCTTGCTGCTGAAACAGCTCAGTTTTTGTTTGTTTTTTATCATGAGGACTGCAGTGCGGGTCAAAGGAAATGTATGTTATGCCAGTGTAATTTGCGTAATTTTGTTTTTATTCCACTCTTATTAGTAGAAATTCTAGAAACTGCGCTTTTACCAATATTGTGCAATTAGATGCAGTTCACTGTAAACTTTTGCAGCCATTTGTGGCAAAAACGTACTACGAATGCACGGGAGCAATGCAAACGACATAGCACGAGTGGCTGTTGTTTACCATGTGTTTGGTTTTTTTTGCATGTTTTTTTTGCGTAAAATGCAACCTTGCATCAACTTTGGCACAATGACGCAATTTGTTCTAAAATATAGCACTAATTACCAGTTCTGCGTTTCACATATTCTGTGCATTTCATATGGTTTTGCCGAAATTTCACAGAATGTTGCTGAAGCAAATTTCGCACATCCCTACCTGCAGTGCGGGACTTGCCAGGGCCTTCGAAGGGAGAAACCTCACCTCTGAAAAGACATGTAAAATAGCATAGCTGCAGTTGTGCTGGGGCTTTTAAGCACTACAGATATATGCAGGTAGCGCACATAGTGACCCACTGGCTCTCTCGGCCCACACAGTGAGGGTGTCTGCACTCATAGTGCCTGAATCCAGGTGTCCCCATGCAGGAGCAGAGATGTTTGTTTGCTGCCCCTGAAGCAGGCATTGACACCATAGAGGGCTTCTCATTAGTGGCTTGCTGCACCCAGCAGAAGAGGGGTCACTGAGAGTTACTGCAGGCATGGCACCGAGGAATTGGAGAGAAGATGAGGGCAGATATGACATCATTGATTTCTAATAGGCATTGAAGACTTGGCATGTTATAACACTTGGGTTGGTTCACATAAAGCCAGGGGGCGAAATGCATTCCCTGAGGTGAGGAGGGGCCACAAATCCTGCAGCAGGCCCCGTTCCTTCTTGGGGACCCATTCAGCCCAAAGACAATTAATATATATGGGAGAGTAAAGGCCCTTTCATCACATTTTGCAGGAGGACCCACTGCATGAAGCAAACACTGGAAGTGCTAATTTACAGGATGATCTCTGCCACGGTTTTGGGATGTCTATTGTCTTAAATAGTGAGAGAAATTAGGCTGCAGTACGTGCCACGTTACATAGTTTCCAATGGGTGTTTGTCACTGGAACTTTAAAGGAATGTGCGGCTGTGATGGGAGATAGAGCAGCATTTGTTGACATCTCTAAAGTAAACACAGAGCACAATGCACTGCTCCGCTCCTGTGGGTTCCAGGTCTCTTCATATGTGGACGATACTCAGCCTATCATTTCCATCAGGGATGACTGGGACGTGGTGCAGGTAGGTTCCATGGCTGCATAAGAGGGGTCAGCCTGTAGATGAGTCACAGCTGGCTGAAGATGAATGGGGATAAAACTGAGATCCTGGTATTTGTGGCAAGTAGGTCTATTTGGACCAATCACTGGTTGTCTGAGTCCCGTGGAACTTTACCCACCCCCATTACAGCAGCTAAGAATCTGGGGGTCTTGTCTGATGATTCCTTGACATTTGACATGCATGTTAACAGAACAGAGAGCAAATGCTTCTGGGTGGTTAAAATCCTAAAAAAGGTCCTGTCTTTTGTACCCAAAGAACTCAGGAGCATATTTAAGAGCCCCTTGAGTCGTGTTAGCATCATTTTTTTTACGCTAAAGCGGCGCTAAGGTGGCCTTTTCCCCATGCCATATTTACAAAGTAGATCAATGAATGCATTGCGCCACTTTGTAATCCCTTGTGGCACCTTACGCCTGAGCCAGGCATAATGTATGCGAGGGGGGGCGTTCCAGCTCTCGGAGGCCCGCAAAAATGGCGCAGCGAAATTTAACAGGTTTCATTGTGCCATTTTGGCCTCATTTTTAACACCTGCTCAGAGCAGGCGTTAAAATCACGCACCCATAGAAACCTGAGGACCTCCTTGCACTTTGCCACACTGGTGTCAACATTTTTGACAATAGTGTAGCACAGCGCCACAATAGCATCAAAACTTTAATGCTATTGTGCTAACAACCGCCATGGTGCACCATATTATAAATACTGCACAACCATTGTGTCGCTATGTGCCTGTAAGGGGGGCGCAGAAAAAGTGACGCATCAGCTGTGATGCACCACTTTTTCACCATTGATATGGGCCTCAGAGTGATTGTGGTGCTAGCTCTGATCACAGTAAGAATGGATTACTGCAATGCATTGTGTTTGAATATTTATAAATTTTCCCTGAATAAGCTTCAGCTTATTCAGAAAGAGGCTGCCCGTTTTGGTGCTAGGACTACCTAAGTGTTTCTCTGCTAGGGAGGGTCTCAGGCAGCTTCATTGGTTAACCATAAGGAAACGTATTTCCTTTAAACCCCTTTGCCTGACCCATAAGGTTCTCCACTCTCAGGGATCAAGATACCTACAAGCCGCTCTTAAGTGGTACCATCCTATCCGCCCTTAGATCTGCATACCTACGGTTGGCACTGGCACCTCGATGTAAGAAAGCTAGATGACCGATCTGGCCTTCTCGGTGGCTGCGGCAAAGCTCTGGAACTCTCTTCCAGTCCAGATTAGAGGCATCAATTCCTACTTACCTCTTCATAAGCATCTCAAAACCTGGCTTATTCACAGTAGCTCTCTGCATTGCTGCCACTGCTCTTCTCACGCTGCTTAGCGCTTCGATGCCACGGGTCTGAATGCGCTTTAGCAGTACCTTCAAATCAAGGCCTATAATATAGCATGAAGCAAAATAACATCACATAAAACATAAAAGGGCACAACAAAACAATTCAAACACAACTGCAGTACTGCAAACAACTGCCCAGCGCAATAATGCAACACAACACATAACAGGCCAAAGGTACCTCCAGCCTACACACATGAGCTTAGTGTGTGTCAGTGCTTAATTTTCAGCGTGCACCACCCAATGGTCCTGCCATGCTGCCATGCTGCCAATGACAGGCCCAACACAACTACTAAACATCACACACCTACCAGTGTGACAAATCAGACTATTATAGGCACTAAAAGTTATAATAATGGCTTGGGCAGCAAGTAGTATTAATTTACAATGGATACTGAATTAATAAACAAATGTTGTTATGCTGATCTGTAAATCAGAAAGAAAGCACAGCCATATGGCAGAATGTCTTAAGTGCCGTGTTCACAATTAAGTGCAGGTGCCGAGCACCGGAAACTCTGGTTCAAATTAAGCACTGGTGCCTGTTGAGATAGCGGTAAAAAGAAAAAAGCTACAGCTTGATATGATGAACTCAAAGCAGGGACGTGCAGTCTTCAGAGCCATACATGTAGGAGACTTTTCACCACAGTTATGAATTAATAATAATAACAGTATAGAAATAAAATAAGCGTATTTAAGAATGCATTATCAATGATGCATTTATAGTCATATAACATAAACAAAATAACATACTAACATGTAGGATAGTTATGTAATAGATACAATTAAATAATGCTAATAAAATAATACTTCAAGAAATAACTAAATCATATGACAAAAAAAATACAGGCTGCTAATAGTTTTAAGCAGAGAATTATTGAACAAACTAGACTGAGAGCGGGTCCTTGCGATTGGTCGGAGCACCTGGGATACAGATGACCTCAAGTGACCCCTGTCCTCTAAGCGCATGTGTCAAGCGCTCGTTCCCTCCGAAGGCCCCCACGGGTTCCTTCAGTGGTGGAACCTACAGCAGGACGGGGGCAGAGGGAGCAGGCGGAGCACGGAGAGCCTGTCAGGGGTGGGGGCGGATGGGGGGCTCTCGCAGGCGGACAGCGGAGCGTCGGCTGCTGCAGTCAGGCTGCAGGCAGAGCTCAGGCAGCGGCAGAGGGCCGGGGTTTGCTGATTCAGGCAGGAAGCAGGGCTACACCCGGGCACACCAGCACCAGCTATACGTGGACCGCGGAACTGTGGGAAGCAGCTGAGAAGTCGGAATATTTGGAGTTATTTTCATCTGAAGCAATGCAGTAAAAAAACTGCATGACAATTGGGCGACAGATTTATTTTTTACACTGCGGCTTTTCCGCCATGCAGTTATAGTACTTTAGGTTTGGAATAGTTATTTTTTATTCAGTTACTTTTATATGGCGCTTGTTGCCAGAGGGATGGTGTCATTGCACTTCCGAAACTGTATGGAGACCGGTCACACAGGTATCATAGCGCCTAGTTATGTGAACTTTGTAAGCGCAACTCCGGGGTCGCGGGGTTCTTTTACCTTAGTCTTTTCCTCCCCTCGAAGAAGCATTTTATATTATTTCGAGTCCAGGCGCTAGCTGCAGGAGAGCTAAGGCAGAGGATCAATAGGAGGTGCATGGAACAGCCGGGACCTCGGACGAGGAGATGCCCAGGACCAGGGGGCGATGCAGCTGAGGCCAGGATGGCAGCTGATTAAACAGGCTCCTGACTCGCACTAAGGCGCCCCAGCCAGGACCGCGGAAGGAAAGCCCCCAATGTATCCATCGTCACGCATTCGGAGTGAGGTAGGTGGCTTGTGTTTCGGTTCCCAGGCTACGGGAACGGTGTCGGGAGGGAGGGCCACAAAAAAGGGGTTGACCCCATCTTCTCAGAGGATGCTCGGATCACCTCACGCAGTTGGACCTCATGTCCCTTGTTAATGGTTTCACATTAAGAAACGACACAATCTTCTGAGAGATGCTTTACGTGCACTCAGGATCCTATCACTGGGATGCGGGGGGGTCGAGCGTAATGCCACACAGCTCGTGGGGTAAAGCGCCTGCTACAGTAATCAGTGCGAAACCTGAAGGGCTGATTCATACTTCCATCCTTCAGGGTCGATACAAAAATCACCACTGCCTGTGTTGGGAAATAGAGTAGCAAAGCCCGTTACTGACAGCGCTACGAAGCTGACAGACTGTTTCTCGTTCCAGTGGTTGTGTTTCTCTATCTCCCTGCAAGTGTATGTCCCAGACCCACTGCCAGTTTTCCTGTCCCAGTCTCTGTTGTTCCCTATGTCATTCCCAGTGTTTCATATCCATGTATGATCCATTTCCAATATCCACGTTTCACTAGCTGCGTCTCCCTGCCCCGGCAGCAGCTCCATCTCCACTGTCCGTGCTGCACTGTTCCACTAGCTCCGTCTTCCTGCCCCTGTTTTCAGCATTTCCATCCTCCACTGCCCGTGCTGCACTGTTCCTGTAACGGAAGCTCCCGGTATCAGCAGCTCCATGTTCCATAGTCCGCGCGTCTCTGTTCCAGAAACGACGTCTCCCTGTCCCAATATCAGAATCTCCATGTGGCACTGTCCATGCTCCTCTGTTACAGTAACTGCGTCCCCCTGCTCCAGTATCAGCATCTCCATGTTCCACCGTCCGTGCTTCTCTGTTCCAGTAAAGGCATCTCTCTACCCTAGTATCAGCGTCTCCCTCCCTCAGTATCATCGTCTCCCTGCCCAGTGTCTATGTTTCTCTGTTCTAGTATAGCTGTCTCCCTGCCCCAGTATAAGTGTCTCCGTGTTCCACTGTTCGCGCTTCTCTGTTCCAGTAAAAGCATCTCTCTGTCCTGGTATCAGCGTCTCCCTCCCTCAGCATCAGCGTCTCCCTCCCTCAGTATCAGCGTCTCCCTGCCCCGTGTCTATGTTTCCCTGTTCCAGTATCGGGGTCTTTTGCTCAGTGTTCATCTCTCCCTTCCCTTCATCAGCGTTCGCTCTCCCAGCGTCTGGTTTGCTTGTCCAGTGATTGTGTTTCCCTGTCCCACTGCCAGTGTTCCATTATCCCTGCAAGTCTCAGCTCAGTTGTCTAACGTCCAAGTTTTCCTGTTTCTTTGTTCTAGTATAGGGGTCTCCCTGCCCCAGTATCACTGTCTCCATGTTCCACTGTCCGTACTTCTCTGTTCCAGTAAAAGCATCTCTCTGTCCTAGTATCAGCGTCTCCCTCCCTCAGTATCAGCGTCTCCCTGCCAGTGTCTATGTTTCTCTGTTCTAGTATAGGGGTCTCCCTGCCCCAGTATCAGTGTCTCCATGTTCCACTGTCCGTGCTTCTCTGTTCCAGTAAAGGCATCTCTCTACCCTAATATCAGCGTCTTTCTGTCCCAGTATCAGTGTCTCCCTGCCCCCCTGTCTATGTTTGTCTGTTCTATTAAATAGGTCTCCCTGCCCCAGTATCAGTGTCTCCATGTTCCACTGTCCGTGCTTCTCTGTTCCAGTAAAAGCATCTCTCTGTCCTGGTATCAGCGTCTCCCTCCCTCAGTATCAGCGTCTCCCTGCCCCCGTGTCTATGTTTCTCTGTTCTATTATATAGGTCTCCCTGCCCCAGTTACAGTGTCTCCATGTTCCACTGTCCGTGCTTCTCTCCTCCAGTGCCTTGGTCTCACTGTCAGCGCAAGGATCTCACTTCCGCTGTGTGTCAACATCTCACCTCCCTGTTTGTGTGGCAGTGCAGCTCTGTCCCAGTGTGCACCTTTCTCTGTTCCAGGAGGTGGGTCTCCCTGTCGCAGGGTCTGTCTTTCCCCATCTCCTTGCCGTTGTTTTGGTATCCCTTGATGTCCCTGTTCCAGCATCCACGCTTCTTTGTTCCTGTAACGGACTCTCACTGTCCCAGTGTCAGTATCTCCGTGTTCCATTGCCCATCCTTTCTTCCTCCAGTGCATGTGTCTTGTCTCGTTGCCAGTGTTTCCAGGTCCCTGTAGGCCCCTGTTCAGGTATTTATGCTTCTCTGTTCCAGTACCTGAGTCTCATGTCCCAGTGTCAGTCTCTCCATGTTCCATTGCCCATCCTTTTTCCCTCCTGTGCCCTGTCTCATTGACAGTGTGTCCATGTCCCTCTAAGACCATGTTCCAGTTTCCATGCTTCTCTACTCCACTGCCTGAGTCTCATGTCCCAGTGTCAGTCTCTCCATGTTCCATTGCCCATCCTTTTTCCCTCCTGTGCCCTGTCTCATTGTCAGTGTGTCCATGTCCCTCTAAGACCATGTTCCAGTTTCCATGCTTCTCTACTCCACTGCCTGAGTCTCATGTCCCAGTGTCAGTATCTCCATGTTCCATTGCCCATCCTTTCTTCCTCCAGTGCATGTATCTTGTCTCATTGCCAGTGTTTCCATGTCCCTGTAGGCCCCTGTTTAGGTATTTATGCTTCTCTGTTCCGGTATCTGAGTCTCATGTCCTAGTGTCAGAATCTCTGTGTTCCATTGCCCATCCTTTCTTCCTCCTGTGCCCTGTCTCATTGTCAGTGTTTCCATGCCCCTATAAGATAATGTTCCAGTTTCCATGCTTCTCTGCTCCATTATCTGAGACTCACTGTCCCAGTGTCAGTCTCTCCATGTTCCAGTGCCCATCCTTTCTTCCTCCAGTGCATGTGTCTTGTCTCATTGTCAGTGTTTCCATGTCCCTGTAAGACCATGTTCCAGTTTCCATGCTTCTCTGCTCCATTACCTGAGTCTCATGTCCCAGTGTCAGTCTCTCCATGTTCCAGTGCCTATTTTTCCAGCTCCAGTCCCTGTGTCTTGTCCCATTGCCAGTTTCCATGTCCATTTAAACCCAGCGCCAGTGTCCGCGCTTCTCTGTGTTAGTACTGTGCTCTCATGTTGAGTGTCAGCGTCTCTATGTTCCTGCCTGCTTGTCAGTGTGTCTCCATGCCGTATGTGTGCCGGAGCACGCTACTCTCGTCCTGCCCACTGCTCGTGCCAGTGGCTCCTTGTCTGTTCTCTATGTTCGTGTCTCCCAGGTGTCATTGCCTCCAGCCCCAGTGCCTCTGTCCTGTGAGCTTGTTTCCCTTCCAAGTCTGCATGCGCAGCTCTTCATGATGCAGAGTGCACGCTGGTGTCTGCTGACACCGTCCGTGTGCTTGGATTGTATTGTAGAATTTGTATAGTGCTTAGAACCCCTATCTCGGTAGTGCTTATCCGCACAGATAGCCGGCTACACCGTGTAGGGTGAGTGGTGGGGAAGGAGCTGTGTTTGTTACGAGCCTTTGTGGCAGCTGCTTTCATGTTGTACGTGATGACCGATGAGGTGTGATTCTCATGTTATGGGATGTCACGTCTGGCGGTGTTCATGGGTGAGAATCTAGCCAAGGATTGCCGAGTAATATGAGCGAGCGAGAGAGAAAGTGTGTGTGAGTGTGTGTGAGAGAGAGAGTGTGTGTGAGTGTGTGTGTGTGAGAGCGAGAGAGAGAATGTGTGTGTGTGTGAGAGAGAGTGTGTGTGTGTGAGTGTGTGTGTGAGAGAGAGTGTGTGTGAGAGAGAGTGTGTGTGTGCGTGTGTGAGAGTGTGTGTGTGAGTGCGTGAGTGAGTGTATGTGTATGTGTGAGAGAGAGAGATAGAGAATGTGTGTGTGTGAGTGTGTGTGTGAAAGTGTGTGTGAGAGATAGAGTATGTGTGTGTGTGCGAGCGAGTATGTGTGTGTGTGAGAGAGAGATAGAGAGTATGTGTTTGTGTGTGAGAGTGTGTGTGTGTGTGTGTGCGAGCGAGTATGTGTGTGTGTGTGTGTGTGAGAGAGAGATAGAGTGTGTGTGTGTGTAAATAAGTGGGCTAGCCAGAGATGGTCCGCTAAGCATTATGACAGCATGCGCAGGGCAGACATACTGTCGGATGTGTGAAACGATTAAAAAGGGCAAGATTGGGAATTGCTGGCATGAGCAGCAGCCATGCTTTTCTAAAGGCAAGCATACTGTCTACTGCTGAAAAATGTACCCTGTGAAAGAGGAAGAAAGTGGCAGACTGAGGCCGGCAGTCTGAGCAGAAACTACACAACATTTAAAAGGCCCAGATTGTGCCTCCTCCTGCTAGGCATGGGGAAGCCAACATTTTTTAGCAGGGCCAAGCCTCAATCCTGTCTCAAGGTCCGGAAGACTCACAAAGGGAATGAGCTCCCTTGGGGCAAGCCCTAGTTTGGGCATGGCTCAAACCCCTGCCAGACTGGCACCTGGCACATGTGAGGGTGCGAGACAAGGCGCTTAGCAGTTTGGAGTGAATCTGCCTGCTTCGTGTTACCCTTCTGATCTCATTCCTACATGCGAGCACATTTTCTTAGATCCCTGAGACCCATAGTTTGCAAAAGGAGGCATCCTCCAGACCTAGAATTTCCTCGCAGGTACCTTCCACTTTCATTATTAGTAGTGGGTGACATTTTAGGGTAAAAGGAGAACCTGTGGTGAAAGAAAACATATTCTGCTTCCAAGGTTTTGATTAGGGCATCAGCATGAAACAGCTGTGTTTTCATTTTGTTCCATCTTAGCCCAGTTCTTCTCTGACCTGCAGGCCTTGAGAAGAAGCTCTATATATCTCGCTAAATGCCAGCTCCAGCCAGCAGAGCTGTGTTGATTGTGTCTCCTGGACGAGGCAGCTCAAGTCTGCACTGAGAGAGCTGGGACTTTGCCTTGTTCATCCAAGAACTATGGCGTTGGGCACATTTTAGGGAAAATCTGGCTACTACTTACTACTGGTTTACATCTGGCCTTGCTGCCTCCTGATGGCCTCATCCTGCCGACCCTTCCCACTGTCAAGAAACCTTGAAGAGAAAAGATACAACACAGAGAACTCAAACCCTGAGCTACCTCAATTGAGAATTCTCGCTTTGCTTAGTCCGTGTAAGGAGCCTGTACCCATCGGAAGCAAGAGAGCTCAAGCGGATTGGTTTAATATGGACTTGCAAAAATAGCTCCAGATTAAACAACAAGGTAGTAATTATTGCAGCATATATTCAACAGAGATTGCATGTATTCACATGGGCGATTGGTGCGGTCCTGCTGACCAATCCTGGGGTGAAGATATGACCTGCAATCTGCCTTTTCCAGCATTAGAAGATGAAGGATGCTGAGACCTGCCAGCCTGGAAAAACGGACAACTTCACACCACTTCAAGGCTGGTAACAATGTCTCATGCCAGTCTTGCTGAATTCTGGGCATTTTGTCTCATCCTGCATCCCCTTGGAGTTGCAGTGGTGCCTCCCACAACCTGCTGTTATTGGCGTTTGAAGATGAAATACATTGAACCCTACGGACTAGTAAATTTACCCCCCCCTAACTTTGACCAGAAATTTCTTGGTGGCGGGGGTGTCAGTTGATGCATTTGTTGGAACTCTAGAAGAGGAGCCTTTAGGAGAGGAGCCGTTTGCGCACTTCTAGTATTGGTTGCATTGTGCATTCCACATACATTTTGCAAAAAAACATAGGCAAGTTTCCCATGGCTTCAATCAGTCGAATTGTAGAGCGCATGAGGGTAGTGAGGGTATCTAAGCGCATGAGGGTATCCAAGCACTGGCATATGAGTCCTGAGAGCTGCATGATAACCTATTGAGATATAATACTCCCCCAATACCTTAAATCAACCTCACCCCAATACAAAGGAGGGGGCAGTACTACATGAAATGAGGACGCTTAAAAGTTGAGGTAGGTACACAAAGAGCTCCCCTACAGATCTCTGTAGAGAAGCACCCTGGAATTCTGCCCATGAGGCTTACCTCCCTAGTGAAATTCTCTTGGATCATCAAAGGAAAAGGAACTTTAAAAACTTCATACATCAAAGATATGATCCAGTGACTCAAGGTCTGTGTAGGCTTACACCCCTTATTTGATGGGCCAAAATTCACAAAGAAATAGTTTGCCTAATAGAAGCCACACTTTCCAGATAAAACATTAGAGGTGTTTTAAACTATGGAGCTCCTCCTCTTCAGAAAAAGTCGTCAATAGAAAAATTCCAGTAAAATCACCGTATGTTCCAAATGACTGCGAGAAGAAACCGTAGGAAGAAAAGAATATGCTACGTGGTGTCAGTGAACTGGTAGACCCCTAACAAAGTAAATTTGCCATCCTTCAGTTGCTGATGGTTTGGTCAGGCGTTAAACTGTTGCTAATGAGGTGAAAACTTTGCCCAGACTTTTACTAATATGTGTTAGGATGCCAAAAAATCGAAAGTAGCACTGCCACATAATGTACTCCATTATGCCACATAATATTTCTTTCCATGCCCCATAATTTAGTGAACTCTGCTGCGTAATATTGTCCTCATTTGCCACATAATCCCTATGGGTTGGCTTATGTTTATTTGCGTAATTGCACCTGTGTAAAACTAGGCAGATAGCATTAAACAACAAGGTACAATGTGAGGAGCATATACCAATTTTTTTTTATTTGGAAGAAATCACGCCGCAGAATATCTCTTAAAAGAAGAGCGTTCGAGCTAAAAATAAACACGCTAATATACCGAATCATTTCCGGGTCAGTTGCTGCTTGTGAGAGAGAGGGCAGTGCCAGAGAATTCAAGACATGGAAAGAGAAGAAAGAACAAAATGAGACTGAAGTAGGACCGGTGGGGCCTTCTTGTTTGGGTCAGCTCTGAACGGGTGCAAAATGGCTTGTCGGGTTCCGGGGGGGGGGGGGGGGGGGGGAGTGGAGAGAGAGAGAGAGAGAACGAGGCAATATAGAAGCAAAAAAGTGCACAGGACTAAGAGGCATATTTACAAGCCCCTAGGGCCACCTTGCGCAGCCCTAGTGTCATATTTTTTTCTTACGCTAAGGCAGCGTTAAGGAGGCCTTTCTCCAGTGCCGTATTTACAGAGTGGTGCGATGCTTGCGTTGCGCCACTTTGTAAACCCTTGTGCCACATTATTCCTGCGCCAGGCATAATGTATGGAAGGGGGGAGTTTCAACGCAGGGAGGCCCTCAAAAAATGGCGCAGGGAAATTAACAACATTTCACTGCACCATTTTTTCCTTAATTTTTAACACCTGCTCAGAGCAGGGGTTAAAATGACACACCCATTTTAATCCTTGGGCGTCCCTGTGCTTTGCTGCACTAGTGCAGCAAAGCGCCACAATAGCATAAAAAAGCATAAAAAAGTTTTATGCTATTGTCCTAACAACCGCCATGTTGTGCTGTGTTATGAATACGGTACAACCATGGTGTTGTTAAGTGGGGTAGGGGCGACACAAGAAAAGTGGTGCATTGGGACCGATGTGCCACTTTGTTGTAAACCTGCCCCTAAGGCAAG
The DNA here is from genome assembly GCF_031143425.1 of Pleurodeles waltl. Taxonomy (NCBI): domain Eukaryota; kingdom Metazoa; phylum Chordata; class Amphibia; order Caudata; family Salamandridae; genus Pleurodeles; species Pleurodeles waltl. The sequence continues at coordinate 77,872,320 of NC_090449.1, read as the reverse complement.
TTAATTGAGATGCAAGAGCAAGGCATGAAATAAATGGGTGGACAATGTGGACAGTAAGTAAAACATGTCATGAGTGGCTTTTGGGATCAGGCCCTTTCCTTTACACTGCTAGAAGAATGAGTTACCCTAAGTGTTCCGATCCCCAGCCTTCTCCCACTGGCCCCCTTCTACACCCCTTGCTGCCCTGGCCCTCCTTGAAAGCCTCAATCCTGTACTCTTCCCTCTCCATCGTAAACCATAGCCCCGATTCTTCCCATCCCCGCTCCCCTTCTTCAGGGGCACCGGCTGTACGACACCTGTTGTGTTCAGGAATCCCCTAGTTTGTACCCCGGTTTGCGCTATATTGAACACATACATATGTACATCCATAAATGAGAAAGCAAATATTTTTGTGCATTCATTTGTATTAAAAAAAGTCTCAGGACTCCTTGCTTACATCATTATGAACTGTGGCATGATACACCCAGCTGTGCACAGATATGGTATTTAGTTGGATAGCTGTGTCCCCACAACAGCACACACCTGTGATAGTACTTCCCACACACACACAGCTTCCAATAGCGAACATCTGTGATAGAACTTCACCTGAACTCGCAGAACTTCCAACTGCACACACATATGATAGTACTTCATGTGCACACGCACAACTCCAACAGCGCACATCTATGATAGTACTTCATCTGTACACGCACAACTCCAAAAGCACACATCTATGATAGTACTTCATCTGTACACGCACAACTCCAACATCACACATCGATGATAGTACTTCATCTGTACACGCACAACTCCAACAGCACCATCCTTCTATGATAGTACTCCAGCTGAATATACAGAACGTCCAACACCTCACGTCTATGATAGTACTTTGTGTGCACATGCACAAATCCAACAGCGCACATCTATGATAGTACTTCATCTGTACGCGCACAACTCCAACAACGCACATCTATGATAGTACTTCATCTGTACACGCACAACTCCAACAGCGCACATCTATGATAGTACTTCATCTGTACGCACACAACTCCAACAGCGCACATCTATGATAGTACTTCATATGTACACGCACAACTCCAACAGCGCACATCTATGATAGTACTTCGTGTGCACATGCACAACTCCAACAGCGCACATCTATGATAGTACTTCACCTGAATATACAGAACGTCCAACACCTCACATCTGAGTTAGTACTTCATCTGAATATACAGAACGTTCAACACCTCACATCTGAGTTAGTACTTCGTGTGCACATGCACAACTCAACAGCACACATCTATGATAGTACTTCATCTGTACGCACACAACTCCAACGGCGCACATCTATGATAGTACTTCATCTGTACGCACACAACTCCAACGGCGCACATCTATGATAGTACTTCATCTGTACGTGCACAACTCCAACAATGCCTTTTATGATAGTACTCCACATGAATATACAGAACGTCCAACGCCTCACATCTAAGATAGTACTTCGTGTGCACATGCACAACTCCAACAGCGCACATCTATGATAGAACTTCATCTCCACATCCGCGGCGCTAATAGCACACAAATATGATAGTACTCCATCTGGCACGCACATCTTCCAGCAGCAGTACTTCATCTGCACACGCACAACTTGAAACAGCACACATCTATGATAGCACTTCAGCTGCACTCACAACTTCCAACAGTGCACATCTATGATAGTACTTCTTGTGCACACACACAACTCCAACAGTGCACATCGATGATGGCACTTCATGTGCACACACACAACTCCAACAGCGCACATCAATGATAGTACTTCATCTGTACACACACAACTCCAACAGTGCACATCTATGATAGTACTTCATGTGCACACACACAACTCCAACAGCACACATCTATGATAGTACTTCAGCTGCACTCACAAATTCCAACAGTGCACATCTATGATAGTACTTCATGTGAAGACACACAACTCCAACAGCACACATCTATGATAGTACTTCAGCTGCACTCACAGCGTCTAACAGCAGTACTTCAGCTGAGTACACAGAACTTCCAACACCACACATCTATGGTAGTACTTCAGCTGCACTCACAACTTCCAACAGCAGTACTTCACCTAAGTACGCAGAACTTCCAACAGCACACATCTTTGATAGTACTTCAGCTGCACTCACAACTTCCAACAGCACACATCTATGATAGTACTTCATCTGTACACGCACAACTCCAACAGCGCACATCTATGATAGGACTTCATCTGTACATGCACAACTCCAACAGCACACATATATGATACTACTGCATGTACGTGTTCACCTTAATAGGCAGAACTTCCAAATGCACACATATATGATAGTACTTCATGTGCACACGCACAACTCCAACAGCGCACATCTATGATATTACTTTATCTGTGCAAGCACAACTCCAACAGCTCACATCTATGATGGTACTTTATGTGCACACGCACAACTCCAATAGCACACATCTATGATAGTACTTCATCAGTACACGCTCAACTCCAACAGCGTACATCTATGTTAGTACTTCATCTGTACACGCACAACTTCCAACAGCATGTATCTATGATGGTACTTTATGTGGACACGCACAACTCCAACAGCGTACATCTATGAAAGTACTTCATCTGTACATGCACAACTCCAAAAGCGCACATCTATGATAGTACTTAATCTGTAAACGCACAACTCCAACAGCGCACATCTATGATAGTACTCTACCTGAATATACAGAACGTCCAACACCTCACCTCTATGATAGTACTTCCTGTGCACATGCACAACTCCAACAGCGCCTTCTATGCTAGTACTCCACCTGAATATACAGAACGTCCAACACCTCACATCTATGATAGTACTTTGTGTGCACATGCACAACTCCAACAGCGCACATCTATGATAGTACTTCACCTGAATATACAGAATGTTCAACAGTGCACATTTATGATAGTACTTTGTGTGCACATGCACAACTCTAACAATGCACATTTATGATAGAACACATGTGCGGCACTAATAGCACACATCTATGATAATACTCCATTTGGCATGCACAGCTTCCAGCAGCAGTACTTCATGAGCACACGCACAACTTGAAACAGCACACATCTACGATAGCACTTCAGCTGCACTCACAACTTCCAACAGTGCACATCTATGATAGTTCTTCATCTGGCACTCACAACTTCCAACAGCAGTACTTCACCTGAGTACGCAGAACATCCATCAGCGCACATTTATTATATTACTTCAGCTGCACTCACAACTTCCAACAGCGCACATCTATGATAGTTCTTCATGTGCACACACACAACTCCAACAGCGCACATCGATGATGGTACTTTATGTGCACAAACACAATTCCAACAGCGCACATCTATGATAGAACTTCCTCTGTACACGCACAACTCCAGCAGCGCACATCTGTGATAGTACTTCATCAGTACACGCACAACTCAAACTGCACACTTATATTATAGTACTTCATGTGCATGTTTGCCTCAATACGCAGAACTTCCAACAGCGCACATCTATGATAGTACTTCGCCTGAATATACAGAATGCCCAACACTGCGCATCCATGATAGTACTTCGTGTGCACATGCACAACTCCAACAGCGCACATCTATGATAGTACTTCATGTGCACACACACAAATCCAACAGCGCACATCTATGATTGTACTTCACCTAAATATACAGAACTTCCAGCAGTGCACATCTATGATAGTACTTTGTGTGCACATGCACAACTCCAACAATGCACATTTGTGATAGAACTTCAGCTGCACTCACCACATCCAATAGCGCACATCGATGATGGTACTTCATGTGCACACACACAACTCCAACAGCGCACATCTATGATAGTACTTCAGCTGCATTTAGAACTTCCAATAGCACACATCCATGATAGTACTTCATGTGCACACACACAACTCCAACAGCCCACATCGATGATGGCACTTCATGTGCACACACACAACTCCAACAGCACACATCTATGATAGTACTTCAGCTCCACTCACGACTTCCAACAGCGCACATCTATGATTGTACTTCATGTGCACACACACAACTCCAACAGCGCACATCTATGATAGTACTTCATCTGTACGTGCACAACTCCAACAATGCCTTTTATGATAGTACTCCACATGAATATACAGAACGTCCAACGCCTCACATCTAAGATAGTACTTCGTGTGCACATGCACAACTCCAACAGCGCACATCTATGATAGTACTTCACCTGAATATACCGAACTTTCAACAGTGCACATCTATGATAGTACTTCATGTGCACATGCATAACTCCAACAATGCACATTTATGATAGAACTTCATCTCCACATCCGCGGCACTAATAGCACACAAATATGATAGTACTCCATCTGGCACGCACATCTTCCAGCAGCAGTACTTCATCTGCACACGCACAACTTGAAACAGCACACATCTATGATAGCACTTCAGCTGCACTCACAACTTCCAACAGTGCACATCTATGATAGTACTTCATGTGCACACACACAACTCCAACAGTGCACATCGATGATGGCACTTCATGTGCACACACACAACTCCAACAGCGCACATCAATGATAGTACTTCATCTGTACACACACAACTCCAACAGTGCACATCTATGATAGTACTTCATGTGCACACACACAACTCCAACAGCACACATCTATGATAGTACTTCAGCTGCACTCACAAATTCCAACAGTGCACATCTATGATAGTACTTCATGTGAAGACACACAACTCCAACAGCACACATCTATGATAGTACTTCAGCTGCACTCACAACGTCTAACAGCAGTACTTCAGCTGAGTACACAGAACTTCCAACACCACAAATCTATGGTAGTACTTCAGCTGCACTCACAACTTCCAACAGCACACATCTTTGATAGTACTTCATCTGTACACGCACAACTCCAACAGCGTACATCTATGATAGGACTTCATCTGTACATGCACAACTCCAACAGCACACATATATGATACTACTGCATGTACGTGTTCACCTTAATAGGCAGAACTTCCAAATGCACACATATATGATAGTACTTTATGTGCACACGCACAACTCCAACAGCGCACATCTATGATATTACTTTATCTGTGCACGCACAACTCCAACAGCTCACACCTATGATGGTACTTTATGTGCACACGCACAACTCCAATAGCACACATCTATGATAGTACTTCATCAGTACACGCACAACTCCAACAGCGTACATCTATGTTAGTACTTCATCTGTACACGCACAACTTCCAACAGCATGTATCTATGATGGTACTTTATGTGGACACGCGCAACTCCAACAGCGTACATCTATGAAAGTACTTCATCTGTACATGCACAACTCCAAAAGCGCACATCTATGATAGTACTTAATCTGTAAACGCACAACTCCAACAGCTCACATCTATGATAGTACTCTACCTGAATATACAGAACGTCCAACACCTCACCTCTATGATAGTACTTCGTGTGCACATGCACAACTCCAAAAGCGCCTTCTATGATAGTAAACCACCTGAATATACAGAACGTCCAACACCTCACATCTATGATAGTACTTCGTGTGCACATGCACAACTCCAACAGCGTCTTCTATGATAGTACTCCACCTGAGTATACAGAACGTCCAACACCTCACATCTATGATAGTACTTCGTGTGCACATGCACAACTCCAACAGCGCCTTCTATGCTAGTACTCCACCTGAATATACAGAACGTCCAACACCTCACATCTATGATAGTACTTCGTGTGCACATGCACAACTCCAACAGCGCACATCTATGATAGTACTTCACCTGAATATACAGAACGTTCAACAGTGCACATTTATGATAGTACTTTGTGTGCACATGCACAACTCTAACAATGCACATTTATGATAGAACACATGTGCGGCACTAATAGCACACATCTATGATAATACTCCATCTGGCATGCACAGCTTCCAGCAGCAGTACTTCATGTGCACACGCACAACTTGAAACAGCACACATCTATGATAGCACTTCAGCTGCACTCACAACTTCCAACAGTGCACATCTATGATAGTTCTTCATCTGGCACTCACAACTTCCAACAGCAGTACTTCACCTGAGTACGCAGAACATCCATCAGCGCACATTTATTATATTACTTCAGCTGCACTCACAACTTCCAACAGCGCACATCTATGATAGTTCTTCATGTGCACACACACAACTCCAACAGCGCACATCGATGATGGTACTTTATGTGCACAAACACAATTCCAACAGCGCACATCTATGATAGAACTTCCTCTGTACACGCACAACTCCAGCAGCGCAGATCTGTGACAGTACTTCATCAGTACACGCACAACTCAAACTGCACACTTATATTATAGTACTTCATGTGCATGTTTGCCTCAATACGTAGAACTTCCAACAGCGCACATCTATGATAGTACTTCGCCTGAATATACAGAATGCCCAACACTGCGCATCCATGATAGTACTTCGTGTGCACATGCACAACTCCAACAGCGCACATCTATGATAGTACTTCATGTGCACACACACAAATCCAACAGCGCACATCTATGATTGTACTTCACCTAAATATACAGAACTTCCAGCAGTGCACATGTATGATAGTACTTTGTGTGCACATGCACAACTCCAACAATGCACATTTGTGATAGAACTTCAGCTGCACTCACCACATCCAATAGCGCACATTGATGATGGTACTTCATGTGCACACACACAACTCCAACAGCGCACATCTATGATAGTACTTCAGCTGCATTCAGAACTTCCAATAGCACACATCCATGATAGTACTTCATGTGCACACACACAACTCCAACAGCCCACATCGATGATGGCACTTCATGTGCACACACACAACTCCAACAGCACACATCGATGATAGTACTTCAGCTCCACTCACGACTTCCAACAGCGCACATCTATGATTGTACTTCATGTGCACACACACAACCCCAACAGCGCACATCGATGATGGTACTTCATGTGCACACACACAACTCCAACAGCACACATCTATGAAAGTACTTCATCTGTACACGCACAACTTCCAACAGCGCACATCGATGATGGTACTTCATGTGCACACACACAACTCGAACAGCACACATCTATGATAGTACTTCAGCTGTACTCACAACTTCCAACAGCGCACATCTAAGATAGTACTTCATGTGAACACACACAACTAGCGCACATTGATGATGGTGCTTCATGTGCACACACACACAACTCCAACAGCGCACATCTATGATAGTACTTCTGCTCCACTCACGACTTCCAACAGCGCACATCTATGATAGTACTTCAGCTGAATATGCAGAAATTCCAATAGCACACATCTATGATAGTACTTCAGCTGCATTGACAGCTTTAGGGTGGTGCGAGCGGTGCAGCTGCACGGGGTGCTGACCTGGATTGGGGGGCGCTAACCTCAGGGGGTGCTGTGTTTAACAAAATCTTATGAAACGTGCGATTTAAAAGCACCGGCTGAAAAGTTCCTTGTGAGTCCAGCCTTCAGGAAGCAATTAGAATATCAAGATACCTCTTGTGATTAAAGTTCCTGTTTGGCAGATAGATGGGAATTTTTTCTAGCTGCAGCTTTGACTCGCCATAAAGTAGCATAGAGGGTTTATATGCCTGTTGCAAAGAACAGGTCTGTATTCTATGTGGAGAGCTCAGTTGATTAGTAAAGCAAGCCTTTACAAGTGATTTAAAACAAATTAATGTATGTAAGAGGAGATATGGAGAGAGGAGGGGCAAATTTGCAAGGTGGTAGTGAGGGAATCCGAGGAGGTGGTCATGGGGTGGGACACAAACAAAAATGTCACACAGGGTGCCACCAGCGCTAAAGCCGGCCCTGTTTAGCTGCACACCACAACTCCCAACAGCACACATCTGTGATAGTACTTCAGCTGCACTCACAACTTCCAACAGTACACATGTATGACAGTACTTCATGTGCACACACACAACTCCAACAGCGCACATCGATGATAGTACTTCATCTGTAGATGCACAACTTCCAAGAGCACACACAAGACAACAAAACACGACACACACATCCAAAATAGCGTGGATGCATTACACAGTCGAGTACCACCATGCACACAGCATGGTTAACCAAAGTATTCCTCATAACTTCTTCGAACAGAGTGCATAAAGACAGAATCCTAAACATACATGTAACATTTACCTAATATGCAACCCAGTGGAATGCCTTTCCTAAGCTGCATAATACATGTATACATCTGCTGGGTAATTGAGTATTGTGTGCTTTATAAATGGCAATTCACAACAGTAAGGGGTGTATTATTTTGCATATGATGAAAATATGCTTTGTAGTGTCACTTTCTGACCTTGGTCCCGCCTTGGTAAAATGCCATACCATAGTTTTCGTCTAGGGGGGAAGCCAATGAATAAACCTTATTAGCAATGCTGTGCATCACCCACTTGGAGCCAAAAGACAGCCCACCTAGAGGCTAGACAAACTGCCTATCTCTGTCAAAAGATTAGGAGTACAGCATTATTTTGAACTTATTGTAACTTTCGGTGCTGAGCAGTGCAGATCATCCACAACTCACCTAAAGAACAAAAACAAACCCATATCTGAACTTAACATGACCAATGCGCTTGGCATCTAGCGCTATGAAGCATCCATTGATTGCAGTAGAACTTTTCAATAATTCCAAACAAAGTTTAAATAACTAATAGAAACAGACCCTCGCTTAGGGAAAAACTCACTCAAAGCAAGGAGAAACATTCTCACAAATGGCTCTAGAGTTTTTCAAAGATTCCCATATTGACTAAGGCGCTGACCCTGCTTGTTCCACCTCTGTAAATGCTGAGCTCCATCCGTCTCATCAGCACACAAGATGGTGGAGTTAATTATGGCAGAGCTAATTATGCAGTTGTTGCTGAAGTCTAAGAGCTCTGCAGGTCAAGACCTGTGCGCTGCAGCGGTTGGATTAACGTATGGCAATTAAATACTACTTTACTTTAAACAAAACATAGAAGTTCACTGAAAAAACAAAGGTTACAGGCACACGATTTATAGTTTCTTAATAAAAGTATGACTATAACTGCTGAATTTCTATGGTTTTGTGTGTGCAAAATGTGGACCTAACTATAACGTCCCTGTAACCTCTGGATTTTTCAGTGAAAAAAAAAATATCTATATATATATATCTATACATCTATATATACATCTATATATAGATATATATATATATATATATATATAGATATATATATATCTCTCGAGTTGTTATTAGACACAAATCTTGTGTATAGCTGTGGGTTGAAACAGGTACCTTGGCGTTTGAATATTATGGAAATCACTCTTGTGTTGTACCTCTAGAATAACTAATGTATTAAGGATATGTGAAAGCCTATGTCAGAGTCCTGTGCAGCACTATTCCTATCCACAAATGATCCAGATGCAGTGTTCCCGGTAGGGGTAGCGAGGAAGTGATCTTGTGTGTTACATGCTACCATTTCGCTGATCATACATACACCTCAGAAAGGGTTGCATGGGTGCTAAAAACCTGTCCATATTATTTTCATGAATATTAGAGATGAGAAAAGATTTTACTACACAACTGAAGTTTCATGTAGATCGTGATTTCCGTAATAAATTTTGTGCTTTCCTACATCCACGTCACCCTGCTCTAGATTTCCTACAAACTGGCAATATCTCTTTACGAGTGGTAGATGGCCCTGAAAGTGGTTATTTTTTGATGAGTAAACTGCTGACTCATTGTCCTACCAATTTTGAAAAATGGATTGACCCTGGTCATTTTTTTGGTAATAATTTAAATGGGACCCATATCTTTTGATTATAACACTACAATCCTTCAACACCATGAAATACATGTAGTTATTAAAGTATTGTGAGAATTATACAAGAGAAAAACGTTGTGACTTTGTACCCAATTCAACAATCATTGGAAAAACCAATAGGTCTCACGAACAACATGCAAGTCCGGACTATTGGTTTTGGCAGTGCTTGTTTTCTTCAACACTACCATATCATGGTGCATGCACAAGCTCCCACTTTTAGTTTATCAGAGAAACCATTCCAAAATGGCCTCCAGTGGATCACCAAAACTGCTCATGCACAGGGAGCCATCTTGGAATGTTCTTTCACATAAACAAAAAACAATCCACAAGGGCCGTACATTTATGCTCCTGCTTGCTGACGACTAGCAGCCATTTTGGCATTTTATTTAAAATGTCATCTACCACTTCAAGATGGCTAATGGCCATTTTCAGATTGAAAATTTCGAAAAAGCATGCACAGGACACAAAAAGAAAGAAGCAAGGGCCTCGGTGGCACTGTGCAGCTGACAGGCTCTTGCAAAATATTTTACACTTGAGAAAAACGTAAAATATAAAATTAAGTGGGAAGGGTTGGCGTGCAGAAGCAGTGGAGGAGTGAAGGTGAAGTGAGAAGCGAAAAACAAAAGTGCTGTGGGCGGAGATCCAAGGGGTACAACTATGTGGGGGACAGTGCAAATAATTCCATGTGTTCTCATGGAGTGCTAAAGCACAAAAAAATAATTCCCTGATGTCAGCAGTGGAATGGTAAGAACTGCTATTCTGCAGGGGGAGTCAAACACAAGATTAGGGAGGAAAGTCTTTGAATAAGGAACACAGAACTGAGCTAACCAATCATGAGCAACAGGCTGATGCAAAGCCCACTCTATACATTGTATTGTGAACAATCGGGCTTCAACAACAGTCGATAAAGCTGCCTCTAGGCAAGACCTAAAAATGGATCCCATATGTAGTAATAACAGTCCATAAGTGTCCGCTTAGATGGTTGGTTGTAGGAGTCTGAATCCACGTTTGGGGGTTGTATGTGACCATCTCAGCCTCATCACAGTGACTGACCACTAAGACCAGCAGACTGTTCCCCAACTGGCCATTGCATCAGCCTGGCAAATTGCTAATGAAAATCCAGTCTGAGAAATATGAATGCCATAGTAAAGTCAAGATGATGGTCATGAGTGATGCAATGGTGAAGTGACATTGTGGGAGCAGTGCAGGTGCATAACACAGAATATAGTATAGAAGATGTGTGGCTTCAATTGAATTAGAAAAGCTCCAACTTTCCTATTAAAATTATTTGTTTTATTTGTTTGCAAATTAAACAAAATGTGTTGTCATTTGTGTATGTGTTTTCTGGAAAGCTTGTTTCTGTAGTTTTTAGTGCATTGTTTTGCAGTTCCAATCATCGACAATGTTTAGGCTGGGCTCCTCGGCTTCCAGTAATGACTCAATGGGGTGTCCCAGGATTCCAGTAATGATTCAGTGGGGGTCCCGGGTTCCAGTATTGATAAAGTGGGGGTCCACAGAAGTCAAACAGTTGGAAACCTTTGACATGGGCTAATAAGGCAATCTGAACCATGTGCTTCAGTTATTTTCTTACTATTTACTTCTTAATCACAGCAAAAGTACAGACAGTGCTTTTCTAAAAATAGGTTGCACAAGGCTTTTCTGCACCCTTTACCTCTTCAGCTGTTCAAATGATCTCTTACATGGGTTAAGGTAACTTAAGATATTTGTGGAGCGTATTTTTAAAGAGCAATTGTTTGTTTTATTGAGTGAAGCTTGCAGTCTCCCCCTTACCTAGTTGATTTCGTGCTGAGCGTGTGTGGTTAACAGCTCGAGGTACTTACAACATTTCAAGGCGCACATCAAGTCTTTGAGAGGTGGAAGGACGCTTAATGTCACCCTGCACAAGCCTGAATATTTCAGGGCAGGGTAGAAAGAAGGGCGGCCATGTTTGGAAGGGCATTAATCAGTGCAGACAGTTGTAAGGCTGTGACCGCTGCACCGCTCCTGCTGACAAGAGGTCGCGAAAGAAAGATAGGAGGCAAAGTGGAAGAGGGGGAGGGTATGCACCCTCCCAACCCAGAGTTCTTTTAACTTGTTTAAAATTATGTAGCCCTGACCTGAGATTTCTTTGGCCTGAGGTATTTACTGACATATTATGTGTGATGTGTATTAAGTGTCACATGGTTTTTGTTGTGCGTTACTTCTACACTGCACTGATGTGCATACAGGGATTACTGACAGAATATCGGAAACAAAAATATTGTGTGGACAGAATATCATGTCAAAAATATCGAGGACCAAAATATTGAGAATGTAAGTGCAAAAAGGTGAGTATAGATTTACAATTCTTAAATCGATGTAACTTGAAGATATATATTGTCAAGGTACATATATATGGAGTTAGATATAGTAAAACTTTGCTTATCTATAGAAATTTACTTTCACGATATTTGTTTCCTGAATATTCATGACACAATATTTTGTCTCACAATATTTTTGTTTCCGTTATTCTGTCTAAACACTGCACAGCACACTGTAAATGATGAGCTTTGTATATGCTGTTCATTTTGTGGTAACTGATATATTGCCATGTATTGGCTCACAGTACATGATGGCTATTCTAGGCACTGAGTTCATGGCATTTTTTGCATCCAGAATATTAGCAGTATTTCACACCAAACAGTATATGATGGGAATGTCTTGGCACACAGTATTTGATGAAGGGTTTTGTTGTGCATAATATTTGCTTAGGGTTTCTTGGCGCTCAGTATTTATTGAGTGTTTACTAGCACATCAGATGTTTAAATGCTTCTAGGCACACTGAATTACTTTCAGGGCTTATTGGCACACAGTATTTGATAAGGGGTTCTTGGTACAAAGTATTTTTAACAATTTCTTGGCACTCAGTATATATTGATGGTTTACTAGCACACCATATTTGTAAAGGCTTCTTGGCACACTTGTATTTTCAAAATGTATTGGCATTCAGTATTTGATGAGGCATTCTTGGTACAAAGTATTTGTTAAGAATTTTTTGGCGCTCATATTTATAGAGGGTTTAGTGGCACACCATATTTTAAAGGCTTCTTGGCACACCATATTTTTTCAGAATTTTGGCAAACAATGCTAGAGATTTATTGGTACGAAGTATTTGTAAAGCGTTTCTTGGCACTTAGCTTTTAAATAGGCTTTAGTGGCACACTGTATTTTGATGTTTCTAGGTACACTGTATTTTTTCAGGATTTACTGACACACAGTACTTGATGAAGGTTTCTTGGTACAAAGTATTTGTTTAGGGGTGCTTATCACTTAGGGCCTCATTACGAGTGTGTCGGTCTTATGACCGCCACACTTGTGGTGGCAGTCAGGACCGCCACACCGACCGCCACATTACAACCTTGTTGGTCCAACCACCAGGGAACTGCCAGCTTTGCCAGGATCATGGATCCCGGTGGCCTGGCTGTGGCAGAGATCATAATCCACCAGGGCAGCGCCTGCGGGTTACAAACTTGTTGTCTGCCAGCCTTTTCATGGTGGTGTAACTTGGCATGGGCAGTGCAGAGGCCCCCCTGCTCAACACCATCGCAATGTTCACTGTCTGCATTGCAGACAGTGAACATTGCGATGGTGCTGGCGCAACCTGCTGGCTACAGCATTGCCGCCATCTCGATTACGAGCCGGAGACAATACTGTACCCTCTTTTCCACTAGGCCAGCGGGTGGAAACTTAGGTTTCTGCTCGCTGACCTAGCAGGAACTTAGTAATGACTCCGGCGGGAAGGTTACAGCGTAGGTGGCAGCCACCCTGTTGGGAGTTTGGCGGACAGGCTTACCCATCTGTCAAACTCTTAATGAGGCCTTAAGTATTTATAGAGGATTTACTGGCACACCATGTTTTAAGAGTTTCTTGGCTCAGTATATTTCCAGGTTACTGGCACACAGTGTTTGATTAGGGTTTCATGGTAGAAAGTATTTTTGAAAGGTTTCTCGGCACTCGGTATTTATGGAGGGAATACGACACACCATGTTTAAGGACTTCGTGATACACACCTCTTATGTGTTTTTATTTTCACACAGTATTTGATGAGGGTTTTCTGGCACAACACATTTTTTAAGAGTTTCTTGGCACTCAGTACGTATTGAGTTGTCATTGGCATGCCATATTCTTTACGGGTTTCATGGCATATAGTATTTGTTCAGGGCTTTTTCCGCATACAGTATTGGTTGGGTTTCTTTGACACAACGAATTTGGGGAAAGTTTCTAGGTACAGTGTATTCGTTGAAAGTTCCTTGGCATGCATTATTTTGTAAATGTTTCATTGTATACAGTACCACCATGTGATGGCAATCAGTGAATAGTAACCACTTCTTGTCATACACTATATGAGGAGCATTTCTTAGAACACTGCAAGTGGTGGTTGTTCTTAGTAAGCAGCTTATGAAGGTCATTCTTGGAATTCAGTACGTGAGGGCCTTTAGCAAAGCAATTGAAATTATGTGGCTGGGGAGGCCGAAATTATGTTTTAAGGTTATGTGCAAGAAAAGACAAATTATGCAGCATAATGTGGTACATTTTGTGATAGGATTGCCTCATTATTATCGCCTCTTTTACAAATGTGAGCTTGTTCTAGGTAGAGGGTTCACCCCTTTAGCACCAGTTTAGACCACGAATATAGCAACAAGCAAGTGAAAGGTGAGCAGTGAACCTTTGTGAAACGCCTTCCACTGCGCAGCAACATGTGTTGATGTATTTTAGTAACTTTTGATCCATTTGAGATAGATTTATTTTTATTTTATATATTCCGCAAATTATGAAGCAGATGATAGATTTTATAGCAAGTGCGTTAAATCTGATATTATGTTGAAAACGCTGCTGCCACCTAATTGCCTAATTCCACTGCAACTGGCCTTGAGTAACACACAATATCTAATGACTGTTTCGCACCATACAGCACTTTAGGAAGCCATTTCTGGTGAACCACCATCTCTGGACAACCCAAAACGACTCAAGCACGGTTCTGCGACACAAAAAACTTGAACCACTTTGGTCAGATCTGTGAACATCAGGTAGATCTACTAATTAATGACAGCTCTGCCAGAGCGCCAGTTCAAGCCCTTTCCAGCATACAGCACAATGAAGTGAGACTTTAAAGCTTATTTTATCACAGTACACGTACTAACTCAATACTCCACATGCATGTGCTGAATGACGGCTCGGTTCAATGCTCTGTACTCAAAAGTGGTATAAAACACCTTTCATTATGACAACTCTTTCAAATAACATGTAATTCTGACAATTTAATTGAATCATGTCAATCTAATTAATAGCTCATATATTGGATTATCAGTAGATTGAACACAGCCATTCTAAGTGTTCCTGAATAGTAAATCTTGCTACAATAAACGTAGTCAGTGTCACCAGATGAATTAAAGATGCTGCTGTCAATCACTATCAACGTTAGTTTTTACGTGATCACCAGATTATTAATAAATCCTTATACATAATTATAAAAGAGAGTCACCAAAGTTATTAGTCTCAGTTCTTTAACAAATCATTAAGGATTTTATCAAGTGACAAAAATGTTGTTTTTGTATCCTCTATTCCTAAAAAAGGTGTTAAAAGACTATGGGCCATATGTACGAACACATTTTCCCATTGACACAGAATGGGAAAAACCCTTTGCTACATCTGGCCCTATGGCCCTTATTATGAGTTTGACGGACGGGAGAGCCCGTCCTTCAAATTCCTGACAAGGTGGCCGCCGCAGTAGTGGTGACCACCCCGACGGATCTATCAGCGGTTTCCTGCTAGGCCGGCAGGTGGAAAACTCAGTCGTAATGGAGCCGGCAGAAATTCTGTTGCTTGCAGGGTGCACCAGCATCCTCACAATGTTCACTGTCTGCACAGCAGACAGTAAACATTGCAATGGTGCTGTGCAGGGGCCCCCCTGTACCCTTCTGCACCTGTTCTCCACCACCCTTTTCATGGCGGCGAAAACAAGCTCATAATCCACAAGGCAGCACTGCCCTGGCGGATTACGACCTCTGCCACTGCCAAGCCATCGGGACCATGGTGGTGGTGGAACCCTGGCGGTCTGACCGCCAGGGTCTTTGTTTGGTGGTCGGACTGCCACAGCAGCAGCAGTCCTGACCGTCACCGCCCGGCTGGTGGTCTGAAGACTGCCAGTCTCGTAAGGAGGCTCTATATGCCTTTCATTGCTTATTTCTGCCATTATACATTTTTCGTTATGGGTGACCACTGCCAGAAGGAATTTATCCCCAAGCACAAGAGAGGGGTGTATGGTGAGGACATGTAGATTCTTTATTCCAGAATAGGACTGTATGACCTGCAGTTTGCCCAGGATGATCAAGGAGAAAGCTAAAATAACCTAGAAACCCTAGATTTATAGAGGGATTTTCCTGTAAAATAATCTTATTTTGTCTTGCTGGAAATTTAACTCACCAGTAAAATCTCAGTTTTGCATACCAGTAATTGAATAGACTGAACACTTCTCAGAATGTGGATGTCTGTTTCATCTGTGGGCGCAGTATGTTCAACCCACCCACCTTCCACTGCTACCTACCACTAGATCACAGTCGAAGTCGCTGACACATTTTAAATCCTGTATACGAATCATTGAGCGGTCTATATGAGACATCTTGCATTCTTAAGGCACAAACTAAGATGAAAAGCTCTATTCCATTCACTCGAAGCATTGCTATTGATTCAATGACTTTAAGGATTAAACATTGTTCCCCCTATTTGGAACGGTTTTCTATTTTCAATGAAAAGGTCAAACCTACTGTAGCCAATGATTTGGTGGAGGCTTGAAGAATATTGTGGGAGAACCACTGTGTTTGAGATCAGACAATGGCTACTGGAGCAATCCAGTCATCATACCCAGCCTCACATCCTACCTGGCTACTCCTGACCTCGAACCCACTCTTTTCAATTGAGACAGTTACTCCAGCCATGTCAGTTCTTCAAGGAAGCTGTGGCATGACTCAGACTGAGCCAGTCGGAGTTCATTCACTGGTTTAGAGCATTAGATATATACTAGAATAATGAAGAGTTTGCCAGTGATCTGCAGGACCAGGGGGCATCCTCAGGATCATAGTGAAATCTCACGTTAGGTCAGGCAGAGCACTAATGATATGCTAAATAACTGATCGAGGTACGATGGCTGACTGTACAAGGGGCAGACAGTTGCTGCTGATTCCATTGGCTGTTGAATTTGGAGAGCTATCCTAACAACATGAAGGTGCCCTTGCTCCTGGATATTCCCAATGATGATGAAAGGCGCTTGGGTGGATAGTTCATATGAGGTATTAGAACATTGGAATGTTGGGAGCTCAATTGAAAACAATGGAGTGCTTTGGGCTTCTAATGGCTGGTAGAAGCCTGGAGCTCCAACATTCCAATGTTGTTGTTCACAGCTCTTGCTGTGAACAAAGACCTCACGGAGCCCGAGGGGGTTTAACCCCCTCTGGCTCTGTGAGGCCTTTGTTTTATTGATTAGAACATTCTATCCTTCGGCTTGGGACTTTAATGCTGAAGCGGGCCTTTAATGGCCGATATAGCCCACTGGGGAGGGCTATAAGGCTATATTAAAGACCACTCACCGGTCCAACCTGATTAGCAAAGAAAATAGCTTATTTCCTGTGCATGGGTTACCAAGCCCATTGATTGACTAATCAATCATTCAATAATATTTTTCAATGTAAAGGTCCATGTTCCACATCTCTGTGCTCCTACAGGGCCATAAACCACACAGTGTTGCTGGTACAGTGCAGTGCTGTTTGTACTACTGCTTCTGTAATCAGATCCACTTGTCATGCGCACTTGGAGTCATTTGTCTACTCCAGCACTGCTGACGTATATCAGGTTTTTTGCTGTAGTATATCTAATTGATTTCCTTCCCTCGCAGAATGTAGTTGTCCCTGCAAGGCTTCCTCGTTCCTCTAATCATTAAAGTACTTGTTTAGCTTGATGGAGCCTTCCAGCGCAGCTATCTCGCTGCTCCTGGTCTGACAGTATAGCTGCATTTCTGATTCTCTGCAGGGCTCTGCTTATCAAGCTGGAGGTTCCCATATGTTTTCTGCTGATGTCAGTGGGAATTAAGTACTCTGTTTTCCAACAACCACATCCCTAAATTTATGATGTTGCTCCCCTGGGAGTGACATCATTTAATTTGGCTCAGAGCTGCTAGCCTATGTTGCAACCCTGTGGTCTCTGTATATATGTATACTTGTAAAAGGGTTAGTTTTTATGTAGTGTAAACACATATAGGAGAAATATAGTACTGTGTAGTGTGCATCATAGGAGGAAACACAGCTCAAGATTATGTACAAAGTGGGGAGGATGAAAGAACATCGACAAATGATCCAGGCGAGAGAGATAGCAATTTCCAGCCATAGACTGGTGTGATCGAAAAGGCATGGCCATCTTTTTTTTGTTTGGAAAACTTCTAGTAGATTAGCTGATCTAAAAGGGAACATGAATGAATGGCTGGAGCACCTGATTTTACACAGAATGGTTTGTGACTTTTGGGAATAAGCGATGGATAATTCTTAAAGATTTTATTGAATATACTGCCTCTCAGGAAGTCAATGCAATTTCCCTCGTCTTGAAGTGTTGTGATCTATTTCAGTGGTTCCCAACCTGTGGTCCGGGGACCCCTGGGGGTCCGCAAAGCCTTCTCAGGGGGTCCGTGAGAGCCTAGAAAATTAAAAAACATTAACAAATATTGACAAATTAGGTCCCCAGCTTCCAGTAAAGACTCAGGCGGGGGTCCCCGGATTCTAATGATGATTCAGTGGGGGTCCCTGGGTTCCATTAATGTTAAAGTGGGGGTCCACAGAAATCAAAAGGTTGGGAACCACTGATCTATTTGACCCAGCTCCTGTAGGAGGTAAGCCGCTGCATTCTGGATAATTTGTACCTGTTGGGTAAGATAGACTGAAATACCTAAATACATAGGCCCTCATTAGGACCATGGCGGTAAAAACTGCTCACTGCCGCGGCAACGGCTGCCAAAAGACCGTTGCTGCGGCTACCAGCCGTCCGCTGGATTATGACCACAGCTGGATTTCGCCCAGAAGGATGGCAGAAATCCGGCTTTGGCCAGGCCGGCGGATGGCAGTAAGGTCGCACTGCTGCCAGCAGCAGCGCCACGCCAGTAGACTGCCACCCGCCGTAATATGATAATAATACAGCCTGGGGTGTTCTGCTGGCGGACTCTGCTGCTGGCAGCAGCACCCCATCCCGTCTCCTGCCGGAGGACCACCTGAACACAGGTAAGTCGGATGCTCCGACAGGGGAGGGAGTGGGGAGTGTTGTGTGTGTGTTTGGGGGTTTGTGCATATGTCTGTGCGTGCGTGTTTGCGTGTGTGCATGTATGGATGTAAGTGTGTGCAGGTGTGTGTGTGTGAATGGATGTATGCATGCATGGATGTATGTTAGCATGGGGGTGTGTATGTGTGTGTGCGTGTGTGAAGGGAGGGGCATGTATAGGGGGGTCTGGAATGGAGGTGGGGAGGAATCCAGGGGAGGGGGGGCAGGGAAGCCCCCTATCAGTGAAAGGGAAGGGATTCCCTGTCACTGATAGTGCCTACCACCATGGTTTTCGTGGCGATAACGAAGCCACGAAAAACCATGGTGGTAGGTGGGGTCATAATCCCGTAGGCGGGCAAGTGATGGCCGCTGGGCTGGAGAGTGAAGTCTCCAGCCCGGCGGTCGTTACCGCTGTGGTGGTCGGTGTGGTACATTGGCGGTTTGGCTTTAGCCAAGCCGCCAATGTCATAATATGGAGAAAAGTACCGCCAGCCTCTTGACAGTACTTTCCTCCATATTAAAGCCGACCGCCATGACCCCCATAGTATTTCCATGATTAAAATGTGAAGAAACCCATATCCAGAAATCCTGCTGGAGAAAAAGCAGGAACTTCCATACCATCATTAGTTGGATATGTGTGTATATAAGAATACCTGCATGTATGTTTGCTTATGTATCTATACCTGTTTGCCTTTTGGTGCCTGTTCTTGTGTGCCTGTTTATCACTTGATTGATGTGCATTGCAGACTGTAGTAGTAATCTTTATTGTTTAGTTAATAAAAACCATAACAATCAACGCATTGTATACAATATATAAAATTCTATAAAAAGGAAGGCCAAACAAAAAGAGAGGATTCTGTGAGATCTTTGAAATAAAAATCCTTTCATACAAAAATCTATAACCATATTTATACAACTAAAGTGCGATGTGCCGGATTTTTTGATAGCCTACAATTCTAAAGCAGTCGAGGGACTGGTCTTACCATTAAACTAACTTCACAAACACTTAGGTGGTCATTACGACCCGCCAGGGGTAATGTAGCGTACGTACCGCCAACAGGCTGGTGGTACGGAGGCCCTTATTACGACCGCGGCGGTAGCGCTGCGGTCGCACCGCCGGGGCCGGCGGTTTCCCGACGTTTTAGCACCGGCGGTGATAATCCACCAGGGCAGCGCTGCAAGCAGCGCTGCCCTGGGGATTATGACATCCCTAACGCCAGCCTGTTTCTGGCGGTTTGCACCGCCAGGAAGAGGCTGGCGGTAAGGGGTGTCCTGGGGCCCCTGGGGGCCCCTGCACTGCCCATTCCACTGGCATGGGCAGTGCAGGGGCCCCCTAACAGGGCCCTGGCCAGCTTTTCACTGTCTGCATAGCAGACACTGAAAAGCACGACGGGTGCAACTGCACCCTTTGCACGGCCGCAACACCGCCGGCTCCATTAGGAGCCGGCTCCTATGTTGCGGCCTCATCCCCGCTGGGCCGGCGGGCACAAACTTGGTTTGCGCCCGCCGGCCCAGCGGGGATGTCGTGATGGGGCCGCGGGAGTAATGACCCCCTTAATGTCCGTGGTGCGGTTGATGCTACATACTAACTCGATGTGTACAGCCTGGGGACCTGCTGTTACGCCTTTAGGCTTCTCTACCAGATTAGAAGTGCGCCTCTTCTACCTTATTAACTACGTCATCTTAAAATATGTCCTTCCACGTGCTATAACATTGTCAAAACTTTGATACGCGATTAATAAAATAACTGAACGCTTAAAAGTGAGCCAACTGTCAATTAAAGGTGTGTCCTAAATAGCAAATTTACGTATGTGGTGTGGACAGTCAAAAATGTGATGAATCTGCAGATTGACTGTGGATCGTGAGGGTCAAACATTTATATCACTGCTGGCCGACAAGAACGAGTCCCATTCCTCTCAAAAACTGGTTTTAACAGTTGTCGACGTGCTTCTTTTAAGGCCGGGCAAATACAAATCAGGTGGACCATGTCTTCCTTGGGGCCTTTTCATAACCTACAGAAAGATTCTCCTCCATTCTTCCAAGACGGTTGGTCTGCTCTAGATGGTAGAGCTCCTAGACGAAGAGCCAGCAAACGACGCTTGATATGTAGTGCGAACGTTGAGATCAGATATTGTGATGGCGCCAAGGTGGTATAAGTGTGCATAAGAAGCCAGGCGTGTGAGCGTTGTGCAAATTTATATTTGTCAGCTAGAAAGGACTGCAATCCTATTTCCTTTTTTAGCGCTCAACATAACAGTGGCTATGAGATGTTGGAGTCCCACAGGTGCATAATTTCTGTCTCTTGCAATGAATTATACAGATACCTATTGTATACTGATTTTGAATTGTTGCTCACTGAATTCCATAAAGCCACGACTAGGGGGCTAGTCGTGTTTTTACTTGTTTTGTACCAGGACATTATTGTGTGTGCTCTGCCCAACTGCTGTTGTATTAGGCCAAATTCTAACATGACCTGTGCTGGAGAAGCGGAGCAAGGGAGTTTAAAGACCTGCTTGTAGGTTTTTATTTGTTGCTGGTCCAGTAGCAGGGCGTCTTTCCCGTGTAGAGCTGCGCTTCCATATGTAGTGGCTGGGAGGAATTTGGCCGACATAACAGACAGCAACGGTTTATAAGATGGGCCTTTTAATCTTTTGCTAGGGTACAGAAAGCAAACGTTAAAGCTTTACACTTCTGTGCAATGAAGTGCTTCTGCGGCGCAAGATTGGCCTTATTGTCTATAGTGAAGCCAAGGTATTTGTAGCAGCGAGTTGTTTCAAGTGTAATGCCGTTCAACTTTATATTGTTTGCTAGATTCAGAGGACAACCCATGGACATGGCTTTGGTCTTTGAGGTGTTAACTTCTAATTTGTTTGTCTTTGCATAGTCACCTAAGGCACTGACCAACCGCTGCAGCCCTATTTTCGTGTGTTTAGCAGAACGATATCGCCAGCGTATGAAAGGTGTGATAGGGACAGACTTCCCATCCTTGGAGAGTGTGAGTTGGTTGCATCCAGCTTCGAGGAAAGATCTGCTGTGAAAACGTTGAAAGGGTGCGGGGCCAAAACACAGCCCTGTTTTAGTCCTATATTTGTTGGTATCCTCCTAGAAATTTTTGAGCCATCTGCTACCTTGACCTGCACCCAAGTTTTGTCATATAGCATTTCTATACATCTAAGAGTTCACTCTTGCAGGCCCCATATTCGCAATTTGCTCCAGAGAAGTGCTCTATCCACTCGATCAAAAGCACTTTTGAAGTCCACGAAACATAAATATAGTTTTTTTCTTTGAGCATTTTGCTCGGTTGGCGATGTCTCCTAGTGTAAGAATGTTAATCACTGTACCATATCCCTTCCATTGGTATGTGTAACTCTGTTTTAATTTGGGTATAGGCACTTGCGTATCTTTTGCTTTGTTTGAATAGATGCCATTATTTCTCTTGGTCTGTCTACATGGGTGTTTGCATGTCTATTGATCTGCCTGCATTGACACCTGTTGTTTTTTTCTGTTGTACATGGATGGCTATGGGAGTATTCCCTCCTGTTCATTTTTATGCCCATGTATGCTTGTGAGTGCTGTTTGACTGTATGTGTTCATTTTGGATTGCACTGCTGAATATTGTGGTACAAGAATATCGAGGGGATGAATTAACACATATAGGGAAGTATAGAATTACTATTCCTAAATCCACATCTACTACCTTGAAGATATATAGCACGTTGGTGCATATTTGTGGCGTTAGATATAGAAAATGTAGACTTACTTATCTGTCAGTATTTTTATTTAGATATTTTGTCCTTGTGATTGTGTCCCATCGATATTCTGGACTCAATATGTAGGGTGCACACAGGCAATTTGCTGTGTATACCTCAGTAGGCTGCCTGTGTAAAAGGGACCTGTATGTGTGTTCGGGGGCCTGGGTGTTGAGGGTTGCCAAGACATCTGTTGGATATAATGTGTAAGGGTGCTTGTATGTCTGCCATCAACCAGCAGAAGCGATTTATATAAGGAGATGTAAGCATGTAATGGGTATTGCTTATTGGTGGCCTTTTTTCCTCAAATTTGATTTCTTCCTAAGAGGACTAATGTTTAGACTTGCATCTTGACAGCACAAAGTATCTATCACCCGTCTCACATCCATTCATCTGTCCATCCATATATCCTTCCACTACCACAGTGTTCTGGTGTGCCTCTTTCTCATTGCCCTTGTCCGTATGTTTGTCTTTATTTGTGTTG
This sequence comes from Pleurodeles waltl, assembly GCF_031143425.1. Lineage (NCBI taxonomy): Eukaryota > Metazoa > Chordata > Amphibia > Caudata > Salamandridae > Pleurodeles > Pleurodeles waltl. The sequence continues at coordinate 77,848,856 of NC_090449.1, read as the reverse complement.
TTTGTGCCTGTGTGTGTGTGTATGCCTCTGTATATGTGGATGTTAGCATGTGTGTTGTCTGTGTGCTGGTATGTTTGTTGGTGTGTGTGGGCGTCTTGTTTGTCTGTGTGCTGGGAATCAGGGGTACAGTCTGTCTGTCGTTGGGCCTAGATGCCCGTCTGTATTTTCAGCTGTGTGAGTGGGAGCCTACATGTCTGTTGATCTGCGTGCCTGGCACCCTGTAGGTTTGCTGGTGGTCTGTGTTCACTGCTGTCTGCATTATTGTTGCTGGATGTGCACAGGCCGTTTTTGTCTCTTGGTTGATGTGCATGGGAATCTGTGTATTTGTATTTGTTAGCGGGTGCCAGAACGTTTGGTGGTCTGAATGCAATGGGATTTGTGTGTGTGTGTTTGTGTGTGTATGTGGGGGGGGGGGGGGTGATCTGTGTGCTTGTATGTGTGCATGTATATAAGTATGGACGTATGCTGTGCCAAATTTGTCTTTGCCAGTGCTTTTCCTCTGGCACGTATGTACGGCTGGCTGTTGTTTCTTCCATTCATCGTCCTCTTCCCCCCCCTGACTATACTATATGCAGCTGTTTATATGTTCGACTGTTTGGTTTTCCACCTCCATATCATTCTCTCGTTGTCCCCGCCCCTCCATCACTGGCTGTCCCTGCTCATGGTACACGAGGTTGGTCCCCAGACAGGCCCAGGAGCTACAGACATTTTAAGAAACGCTCTGGATGCATGAATACAGAGCGGCCCGTCTCTGGAGCAGCCCTGCCGCCGGAAGGTTTATTATGCAGATGAGCTTCTGCTGACAACAGGCATCAGTGCAGCCAAGACAGAGCGCGTGCATTTCGGAACATTCTGAATACATTATTCCTCGCGGCGTGTGAACGCCCTGGCATAGGCACGGCACACGGAGTCCTTTTAAATAAAGAGCAAAAAACAGGTGCTATCTCAGTGTGGGATCAATGCCCAGAAGTGAGAAGCTCTTCCAACAGTGCATTCAAGAGCCTTGTTACTTAGAGAACCTATGAAAAGGGCCTTCTTGTATTACTGCAAAGGGGTGAACTACCACAGAAATAGAGACTTTTCAGGGCTACTTGCTGTGAACTACTACAGTGAAGGAGTGTTTACAGGGCCAGTGTGCGCTGCCCCAGAGACCAAAACTGCAGCGGCCTCCGGTGCAGTAGTGGAGTGGTAGAGGGGCTGCTATGCACCACTATAGAACTCGAGAAAGGCCTTGCAGTGCTGCTGTGCACTACTAGAGAGATGGAGGCCTTACAGGGCTGCTGTGCACTACTAGAGATAGAGAGTCCTTACAATACTGCTGTGCTCTACTAGAGAGATAGAGAGGCCTAACAGGGCTGCTGTGCACTACTAGAGGGATAGAGAGAGGCCCTACATGGCTGATGTCCACTACTAGAGAGATAGAGGCCTTACAAGGACTGCTGTGCACTACTGGAGAAATTGAGAGAGGCCTTACAGGGCAGCTGTGCACTACGAGAGAGATAGAGACCTTACGGGGCTGCTGTGCACTACTAGAGAAATAGAGAGAGTTCTTTACAGGGCTGCTGTGCACTACTAGAGAGATAGAGACAGGGCTTACACGGCTGCTGTGCACCACTAGAGATAGAGAGAGAGTCCTTACGGGACTGCTGTGCACTACTAGAGAGATAGAGGCCTTACATGGCTACTGTACACTACTAGAGAGATATAAAGAGGCCTTACAGGGCTGCTGTGGACTACTAGAGAACTAGAGAGAGGCCTTGCAGGATTGCTGTACGCTACTAGATAGAGGCCTTACACAGCTGCTGTGCACTACTAGAGAGATAGAGGCCTTACAGGGCTGCTTTGCACTACTAGAGAGATAGAGTCCTCACAGGACTGCTTTGCGCTACTAGAGGGATAGAGGCCTTACAGGGCTGCTGGGCGCTACTAGAGAGATAGAAAGAGGCCTTAAAGGGCTGTTGTGGACTACTAGAGAACTAGAGAGAGTCCTTACAGGACTGCTGTGCACTACTAGAGAGATAGAGGCCGTACACGGCTGCTGTGCACTACTAGAGAGATAGAAAAGGCCTTAAAGGGCTGTTGTGGACTACTAGAGAACTAGAGAGAGTCCTTACAGGACTGCTGTGCACTACTAGAGAGATAGAGGCCGTTGCACAGCTGCTGTGCACTCCTAGAGAGATAGAGAGGCCTAACAGGGATGCTGTGCACTACTAGAGGGATAGAGAGAGGCCCTACATGGCTGATGTCCACTACTAGAGAGACAGAGGCCTTACACGGCTGCTGTGCACTACTAGAGAGATAGAGAGGCCTTACAGGACTGCTGTGCACTACTGGAGAGATAGAGAGATGCCTTACAGGGCATCTGTGCACTACGAGAGAGATAGAGACCTTACAGGGCTCATGTGCACTACTAGAGAAATAGAGAGAGTCCCTTACAGGGCTGCTGTGCACTACTAGAGAGATAGAGACAGGGCTTACAGGGCTGCTGTGCACTACTAGAGAGATTGAGACCTTACAGGGCTGCTGTGCACTACTAAGGATAGAAAGAGAATCTTACGGGACTGCTGGGCACTACTAGAGAGATAGAGGCCTTACATGGCTGCTGTGCACTACTAGAGAGATAGAAAGAGGCCTTACAGGGCTGCTGTGGACTACTAGAGAACTAGAGAGAGGCCTTTCAGGACTGCTGTGCTCTACTAGAGAGATAGAGAGGCCTTACAGGGCTGCTGTGCACTACTAGAGGGATAGAGAGAGGCCTTACAGGGCTGCTGTGCACTACTAGAGCAATAGAGATTTTACAGGGCTGCCGTGCACTACTAGAGGGATATAGAGAGAGGCCTTACAGGGCTGCTGTGCACTACTAGAGTGATAGAGATTTTACAGGGCTGCCATGCACTACTAGAGAGACAGAGAGAGTCCTTACAGGACTGCTGTGCACTATTAGAGAGATATCAATCAATCAATCAGTTTTTGTAAAGCGCGGCTACTCACCCGTGAAGAGATTCTTCCTGCAGATGGTGAGCGATGAGCTTTGTCTGAGGTGCAGGAGGAGGTTGTTCCAGCTCTTTGCTGCGATGTAGGTGAAGGATCGTCCTCCGGCAGTGGTTTTCCGATTGCGAGGGATGGTGGCCAGGGCCAGCTGGGCGGAGCGGAGGAATCTGGCGTAAGTGTGGAAGGAGACGCAGTGGTTCAGGTAGGCTGGTTCTGCGTTGTGTATGGCCTTGTACGCCTGGTTGAGTATCTTGAAGGTGATTTGTTTCTCGACCGGAAGCCAGTAGAGGGTCCTCAGGTGTTGGGAGGTATGATCTTGGCGTGGGAGGTTGGAGATGAGTCTGGCGTTCTGGATGAGTTGTAGTTTCTTGATGTTTCTCGTAGAGGTGCTGGCGTAGAGGGTGCTGCCGTAGTCAAACTTGCTTGTGACTAAGGTGTGGGTGATTGTACCGCGGCAGTCTGCTGGGATCCATCTGAAGATTTTCCGAAGTTTGCAGAGTGTGTGCCAGCAGGAGAAGGCAACTGAGTTTACCTGGCGGGTCATGGATAGCGAGGAGTTGAGGATGATGCCTAGGTTGTGGGCGTGCTCAGTCGATGCAGGGGGGGCGCTGAGGGATGTGGGCCACCAGGAGTCGTCCCATGCTGAGGTGGTGTTTCTGAAGAAGATGAGCTCTGTCTTGTCAGAGTTGAGCTTGAGGCAGCTTTCTCTCATCCAGGTGGCGACGGTTTCCATTCCTGAGGGGAAGTTCCTTTTGGCCATCTCTGGGTCTTCGGTGAGGGAAATTATGAGTTGTGTGACATCGGCATATGTCACGATGTTCATTCCATGGCTTCTGACCATGACTGCGAGAGGGGCTATGTATACTTTGAACAGTGTGGGACTCAGCAAGGATCCTTGCAGGACTCCACAATTAACTCCACTGGGTCTGGATGTGTACGGTGGGAGTCTGACCCTCTGAGTCCTCCTGGAGAGGAAGGAAGGAAGGAGTGGATCCATTACAGGGCTCTTCCGTGGATTCCTGTGTCATGGAGTCTCGTGCGTAGAGTGCTGTGGGGAATATGTCGAAGGCTGCTGAGAGGTTGAGGAGTATGAGCACTGCTGTGTGGCCACGGTCTAGGAGTGGTCGGATGTCATTGGTGGCTGCCAGAAGGGCTGTCTCCGTGCTGTGGTTGCTGTGGAATCTGGACTGGGAGCTTTCCAGGGAGTTGTTGGTCTCAATGAAATTCCGTAGTTGTGCGTTGATTGCTTTCTCCAGTACCTTTGCTGGGTAGGGTAGCAACAAGATGGGCCGGCAATTCTTTAGTTCTGAGGGGTTGGCCAATAGTTTCTTCAGGAGAGGGCGTATTTTGGTGTGTTTCCAGTCCTCGGGGAAGGTGCCGGTGTTCATGGAGCAGTTCATCATGTTTCGGAGCTCGGGGACAATGGATGTCCTGGATCTGATGTATATGTGGTGAGGGCAGGGGTCCGTGGGGGCTCCGGAGTGGGTGCTGTTCATGATGTTTACTGTTTCCTCCGTGGTGAGCATGGACCAGCTGTGGATCGTCTGGGGCTATCCATTACTACAGAGATTAAATCTATATATGACTACTGTGCACTACTACTACACAGAGAGGCTATAAAGAGCTGCTGTGCTTTGAGACAGAGGCTATATAGGGCTGCTGTGCACTACTACAGGGATAGAAACTATATATGGGGCGTCCGTGCACCACGGACAGAGGCTTTGCAGCACTGCTGGGTATTACTGCAGACACAGAGAAACTCCACCGGTTTGCTGGGCAGTATTATAGGCATAGAGGCTGCACTTGGGTGCTGGGCTCGACTACAGAGGTAGTGACTGCAGACAGCATCTCAGCACTGTCACAGTGATGGAGAAAGCATTGCGTTGGTAACTGGGCTCTGTTTCAGAATTAGAGCCTGAACAGGCCTATAGAACATTGTTGTCTGCTAACATGCCACGGAACACTGCTCGACTGTAAAAAGTCTTTACATTCAAGGAGGCTCTGATTCTTAGATCCATCACCATGTGTTTTTGAAATTATTGTTGCCAATAAAATGTAAACAAGGGCCTATTGCTGTACTAATAAACGATTATATGGCCTTGGACAGTGAAAGAATACAAAGCAATGTGTGTACCACTTTTTTATTATTTTATGGAAAATGGTTAAGCATTTGTTTCCTTTGGAAGCAATGCTGTCATTGAACATTCCATAAGTGAAGTAATATGTGGATATGTATAAGCAGTGGAGGGTGAGGAAGTGAGTTATTGTTACTTCGTGGCATGAGTTATCCTTTTTTCAGTGAATTATAACTGGTGAATTTTGTCGATTTTTATAGCTCAAAATGTTATTTTGTAACTGACGTTTCACATAACCTTTGTTGTTTCAGTGAATTTCTATGTGTTTTTAGACTATTACCATGCATAGCTATAACATCACTTTTAACCTTTGTTTTTTGGAAAAAATTTAGGATTTTGCTAATGTAAAGTTTTTTTTATCATACATTGCTATAGCAACGGGCATCCCGCATAGCCAGGCGTGGGCTTGGGTATGCAGGTAAAATATTACTGCACCCACACCCAGGGATCGAGCAACCACACATCAGGCACAGCTATTGGCCATGCACGATGTGGGGTTGGCAACAATGCCCAACACCCCAGAGGCAGCCAACCCTTTAAAAAATATCTTACCTGTTTGATAAAGTTCCATGTTGGAAGGTACATCAGAAGGGCATGCGCGGCACTTAATTGCCTGATAAAGAGTGCATAGTAAATGTGTTGCGTGGTAATGCATACTTGGATAACATTTGCAATGGTTGCAACCTACTATTCAGGCCTAGTCACATGTGTAGTGTTTAACAGACAGGTGTTTCTATTTCCAAATTGTCATAACTCTGTGTTAAGAACTATGTGCTTTTCTTTAGCACATTTATACACTGACATGGGAGTAGGCAGGAAGTATATATTTGTTCCACATACTTCTAAAACATGACTTGATTTTACATTGAATTTTTTCTTGTCAGCCTCTCCAGCAGGATATAGCTCCTGCTAAATAAAATACAGCGAGACATTACATTTATAACTTTTTGATGTGATTTTACTTGTGCCCCAACTCTGGGAGTGATTTGATGCCACAAAGCATATATCCAAGAAAGTAAGTGCATCACTTTGGTGTAACACTAGCAATGGAATGCATAGGTTTTTTGGTAGGATTGGCAAGATCCCACCACCGATGACTTACAAGTTTTCCTTTTACAACATCCTACTTCGAACTATCCTAATATAAGAATCTCTTTGAACCTAAAAAGGGGAGAAGAAATCACCTGCTTGTATGTCTGCCAGAAATCACTGGAAAAAACTGTCCTGAACCTCTGCCTGGCCCCCGCTTTATCTGAATTTCAGTTATTTTATGGGCCAGTCTCCTGTTGATTCACAGGCCTAAATAGGGTCGAGGTAATGTCACTGAAGCATACTTGCCCTGTGCAATTTTCCTCCTGGTCCTGGAGGGTGCAGAAGGTCCTGACATACTGCAGTCTGTCTCCTGTCTGGGACAATTGCATCTGATCAGCTGGTACTTGCCATTTCTTGTTGACCTGGAAAACGAGCATTCCTAGAACACAAGCACATGGACTGGGATCTGAAAACCCAGTCTTGCAGATTCTGTTACTTTCATCCAATGTAGTACTAGCGGTTTCCATAACTTATGGGAAAGGTTGGACTTTTTGAAAAACATCTAGTGGAGGAATAAAGGCAACCTGCCATTATACCTAACAAATATATGAACCAATGCATTCAGAGCTTTTTGGGAGGACGTTCAAGGCCAGCGGACCAACATGATTATCCTATCTTGTAGGCTACAACCTTGAGGTTATCCCATCCGAAGACAGATTCCCCCCTGAAGGGAGTTTACATTATTAGGTTAAGTTTTCATTGGTAACTGATCAGTGTCGGCCGGCAGTTTTAGGAGGGAGGGGGGCGGGCAGGCGGGAAGCACACTCACACTTTCACACACACACATGCATGCACGCACATCCATTAACAACACTCATCAACATTCAAACATTCACACACGCACCAAACATTTATTAAAAAAGATCACACACAGTTACCTTCAGCCTCAGAGATCCTAGGAGGGTTGGGACTGCTGCCTTCCCTCACTGGCTGACCTTAGGTCAGCCAATCTCGTCACAGAGTGGGATGGGGTCAGTGAGACTGCTGACCCAACCCCACTCTGTGACCAGGTGTCACTGATTGACACTCGCCCTGGGCGCTTCAGGGCTTAAACCTGAAGCGCCCAGGTCGAAGTCAATGGGTGACACTTCCCTCGTCAAGGCCTCTAGGCACCTTTGCTGAGCCGAGGTGGTCACGCCCACGGGAGCTGTGACCTCTGCAGCCCAGCAAAGTTCAGCTCAGGCAGCCAGGAGTCCGCGCAAATCGCGCATGTCTGCTCCTGGCTGCCTGAGCTGAACATGGAGAGTGTCTGTCAGGCTGACCTTTGTTCAGCCTGACCGGCACTCTTCATGAGGGGCAAAAGGTGGGGGGGCGCGGACCCTCCGCCCTAAAGGACGGGCTTCGCCTGGAACTGATACCAACTTGTATCTTTACATGTTCGCTTGCGGGTGAGCTAGAGAGTGTGCCCATGTTCTAATCAACTGCATAGAAGATACCCTGTCATATTCTTACAACGTTTTGCATTCCTCTTTGGTTAACATTCAACTTCCTTTCCAGAGGGGACATTTTTACACCTGGCTTGACATTGCAGCTGTCTGTCTGACATAGTGTTACCAATTCTTTAAAATATGTATATAGTGCCTGTTATGGCTCCACCCACACGAATATTACTGCCTCATCTAATGTATTGACTGTTTGATGGATCATTCCACCTCCATGAGAAAATATTTTATATCACAAACGTCAGCACGTTAAATTCTTTATCTCATAGATGCATTGTATCATTTTTTAAATATTTTTTCACTGTGGCAGACTTTTCTTTAATGTTTTAGTCATATTGCAAGTCGTATCTATTCACTTGGTCGCAGCTTGTTTTATTATAACTTGTGATCTTTACCTCCATTTACCTCATTTTAATGGCATTTTTATTGTGAAAGTTTGTCATTTTTTTAAAGAACTTATTTTTAAACTGAATTGTTTGACTAATTGTTTCAAATAAACATGCATTTTCTATTAGTAAGAGCTTGCTGTTAGGTAAGGGTGATGGTCAGGAAAGAGGAGAAAAGAGAAAAGCTTTCTGGGGTAACGCCTCCCTACATAACCTCATATTGCACAATTCTTGTCACACACAGGTAATGCTTGCAATAACAGGATTCCCCGTTGTTTTTTTTATCCTGTCAACTGTCAATGAGAATATATTGACATTAGTTTTCGTTGCTGAATTTATGGCCCTCACTATTGCAAGAATACACACTGATATTAGAACTTTAGAATGTTGAGCCCTATGGAAGACAACGGCGTGGCCTCTGGTCTATAATGGCTGGTATAAGCCCGGAGCTCCAACGTTCCATTGTTTATCTTCTTGTTTTTCCCTTTTTAATTTAGGACATTCTAACTTTATTGGGTGGAATGTTCTAATAGCCCTATAGCCCTTCTGCCTCGACCTATACTGATTGTTAAAGACGCTCTCCCTCGTTATAGGCCGTCACATGCAGCTCGGGCCTGTAAGTCCGATTCAGGGCCTTTAACAAATGGTATAGCCTGAGGGAGGAGGCTAAAAGGCTATACAATATGGTCAGAAGCTCCGCAAGAACTCACCTATATGGAAGTTTGAGTCCACTGTTGTCATCACCCTCTGGACATGAGTAAGGGGCACGCCCAGTGGAGATGAATGCCACCCAAAGGTGGGTGAGCACTCAGAGTTCTTGAAAGAAGATACTGCTGGCACCTAAAAGTGGCTCATGTTTGAGACACACATTGATTTGAGACTACATCACTCTACTAAAACCTTTCCAAAATAGGTTCCCTTGCTTGGGGTAAATGTTTGTGAATTGTGATAATAAGGGTGAGCCATGGATTCTGCATTGTAACCAGTTTGGCTTTGAGGGTCAGATTGTTTGAATGAGTATCAATTTCGGTGCCTGGTGATCGTAGTTACCACCCTAGGCTTGCCCTTTCGTGTCCTCGCCAGTACCCTTGCTACCCCTGGCATCAAGGCACATTTAGGTGCCAGGAAAAGAAGTAAGCAGGGCTCACAGAGTCCAATCTACTAGCTGCATTTCCCATTCCTGCCGTGCCATTCTACTGAATACACGCCCGTGGCTGCTTGGACCTTGTGGGAGATGAGCCACAGCTCACTTCAAGCCTCTCACCTCCTACCACATACCCCAAAGCTTCGATTACCGACAACTGAGAAAATGAAAACAAATTGTATTTGTCAACATCGTAAACGTCAAATGGATGTTGTGCATTGAAAATGAAACCGAGTAAATGTAGTGGTATCCGACAGCAGGGCAAGCTGGGTTGCTAGTTTCAGTTATTAAATCAATGCATTCTGTGAATTGTAGTCTTGTAAAGACAAATGGCTGGTGTAGAAGTAGTGCTACGTATTTCAGTCGGGTATATATATATACGTGTTTTGTTTATTCGTATCACATAAGTCTAGGGAATGAACTGTATGCTAATAAGAAACAGCTCAAAGATTGGATGCGCATGGAGACTGAACTATTGCCAAACACAAATGAGCTCTCCAAGGAGTGGCCAAGGACTGATGTCTGGAGATTCTGCACTCCTTTCCCTCCCTCGTGTGCCTCTGATAGCACCCACTGTAGAAAACCAAAACTTTCCCGATGCTTGTTTTTTTCCTTTCGCATCCACACCATTTTTTGTAACTTCTCTTCCTTCCTGTCGACCTCACTGTTCAATAACTGCAGTACGAACCAATGGGATCCTTGGCTCAGTTCACGCAGCATGACTGACGTCAGAGAGCGGCAGGAAGAAGATAAGGCCTTGACATTCAGAGCTGGTCCAGGGCCAGAGACCACAAGGACACTCTACCCGAGAATGAAGGGCAGCCATTGTCAAGGCTGGAGTGTGCAGTTACTCCGATCTCTCCTTAGTGCGCACGCGCGTGCCATGAAAATAGATATTTCCCCACCAGATTCAAGACTTCTCGCATCCTTACCATGACTCTTTACATACAAATATATTTCTCCTTAACTAAACACCCTGCTGCATACCCACCATGCATTGTTCTGTTGAATGAGTCCCAGAATGCATCAATTCATAGACCTCAACCAGATTTTTCTTGCACTCCCCCACCAGATGCAAGGCTATCTGCACAGTGCCACCTTAAGGATTTTGGGGAGCCCAGGCAAGAAACATTTTTGGGGCCCATGTTTGGAATAACTGACTTTTATTACCCATTTTTTGCTAATTCAAGCCCAATGTTGCATACAAATATTACATTAGATCTCAACGATTAAGATGCAAAAATAACAGAAGTGAGCTACAGTAAACTCTCTGAGGGGGGGGGGCTTGAAAGGTGGGGGTCCTGGGCTATTGGCCAATTTGCTTGTGCCTTAAAAACGTCACTGGCTGTGTCAGCTCTACTACAAGGCTTCTGTTGGACAATGATCCATCTGCAAGCCATTCTGTGATCCCATTAGGTCTTTCATGCTCACCCCATGCAAGAGGGACGCCTTGAAAACAGGCAAGCAGTATCTCTTTGCTGCATTATGTGTCACTTTGTGAATGCAATTCTGCCCCCTAGTCCCCCAGAATGTATGTGTTCAAGGCAGTGAAACAAACACTGTATAAAATTATGCGGCTGAAAAACCAAACCATATTATCCAATTTGAAATTAATCTTTCTCCAATTGTACCAATTCCTGGGTATAATAGCAAAGGAGTGTAGAACATGATAAACTTATTTTATAGTGGTTTACACTAATTGAGCCACTGATGCTTTCTTAAATGTACCACGACTATATGATACCAGTTTTCAATGCTTTGTAGAAGAACAGGAGATCTTCTGATCGGCCTAGCTGGGGAAGTGACCACATTCTGGTTTGCAAACAGCAGAATGTTTTCCCTTTTAGTAATCAGGATGTCAAGTCTCAACCTTGCATTACTTCACATGAAATGAGATCCACCAAGTATGGAATGTTTGCTAAGGTCAGTTTTAGTGAAGGACTGGAATGAGCATGTGTACGCAACACCTTTAGAATATTGAAATATAAATAGTCCCCTATGATGATTTTTCTTGCCCGCTTAATCCATCACAACCATTGCCCAATAAATGGACTACGCCATGCCCAGTGAGGAAGGTACACTCCTCCAGTGGCCATCACTTACACAAGACCAAGGGAGACAGTCCAGTGGATGACTTAATCATGCATATTGGAGAGGACAGACAATTTCATTAACCTCCGTACCGCATTAAGATTTAATGGGATGGTGTACAACTACACTGCCCACCTTCCCACTCCTACTTTAAAGTCATGTCTCTACAATCTGTCATAGATACATAGGTGAACCCACTCAAAATCAAATGTTGAATTGGCTCTTGAGTACAAATATGAGAAGTAGCTTGTCCAATCAAAAGGCAAAGTCGTACTAGTGATCCAAATATATTTTTTATTGTAAGGTTCTAGAAAAACAGCCAGCCGGCACATGTTTCGCCCTTTTGGCGGCTGAAAGCCTGGGGCTTTCTCAAGGCTGTAAAAACAAGCGACATTTGTATTTGGGTGGGTTCACCTATTTATCTATGACACTATCAATTAATCTGGGGAACAAATGGTCCAAACCTCGCTTTGTGACCCACCGTCTCATGGAACATGGACATTAGTTAATAGAAGAGGAGGAGTGTTGGACCTTCATTTAATGTCAACACAATCTGCTTTCAGTTTAAGCCACGACAATAAACGCCAAATGAAGATTCAAATCTAACTTTCATTAAAAACATGAAACAATAATTGCAGAGTGCGCATACAATAAGAAATAAGCATTGGCAAAACCAGTAGGTTTTGCTTTAAAAAACAGCTAATGTTGAAAGTGATTTTTGGCGATGAATAAAAAGCAAAATGCTTATTTGGCAATTTTATGCAACATCAGCAAAAAACAATAAAATAAAAAAGCAAAACAGCATCACAACAAAACATGCTTAAAGTGCTTCTGTGCCAATATGCTACTGGAATCTGCATTATTCAGTAGGCTTCCGAATGTGTGATGATGCAAGCATGAGCATGTATAACTACACCTCTGCACAACTACTGACTGACGCAGGTGGGCAATCAATCAAATTTACAGAGTGCAACTTATCACCTGCAGGGTCTCAAGGTGCTAGAAGGGGGAGACGGGTTAGTTGCAGAGCCAGGTCTTGGGGCCTTCCTAAACTGAACCAGCGATGGAGACTGCCTGAGGTGGAGAGGCATTGTGTTCCAGATCTGTGCGACGAGGTAGGAGAAGGATCTTCCTGCAGCCATGTTCCTCTGGATCCTGGGGATGGTAGCTTGGGCCTGTTGCGCTGAGCAGAGTTGCCTGGAGGGGTTATAGAAGGAGAGGCGGTGGTTGAGATAGGCAGGTCCGACATTGTGGAGGGCCTTGTATGCGTGGGTCAGGAATTTGAAGGTGATGCGTTTATTGACGGGGAGACAGTGTAGGTCTCTCAGGTGGGCCGAGAAGTGGATATTGCGGGGGATGTCCAGGATCAGTCTGGCTGTGGCATTCTGAATTTTCTGGAGTCTTGCTTGGAGTTTTTTGTTGATTCCGGCATAGAGTGCGTTGCCGTAGTCGAGCTTACTGATGACAAGCGCCTGGGTGACTGTTCTCCTTGTGTCGAAGGAGATCCACTTGAAGATCTTCCAGAGCAGGCGAAGGGTGTGGAAGCATGATGAGGAGACAGCGTTGACTTGGTGGGCCATGGACATTGATGCATCAAGGATGATCTGAGGTTGTGGGCATGGTCAGTCGGAGTTGTGGCAGTTCCAAGGCAACTGGGCCACCAGAAGTCATCCCAGGAGGAAGTGGCGGGCCCTAGGATGAGGACCTCTGTCTTATCAGAGTTGAGCTTGAGGCAGCGCCCTCATCCAGTCGGCGATAGCCTTCGTTCCATTGTGAAAGTTCTTTTTGGCAGTTGCTGGTTCGTTGACGAGGGAGCGAATGAGCTGTGTGTCGTTGGCGTATGAGACGATGTTGAGCCGATGGTGTCTGACGATCTCGGCGAGCGGGCCATGTAGATGTTAAAGAGGGTGGGGCTCAGGGAGGAACCCTAATGAACTCTTCATCTGGTCTCCGCCGGCTTCGAGGTGAAAGGTGGGAGCCTGACTCTCTGGGTTTGGCCGGTGAGGAAGGAGCGGATCCACTCAAGCGCATTGCCGCGGATGCTGGCATCATGTAATCTGGTGCACAGGGTGGTGTGGGAGACAGTGTTGAAGGCAGCGGAGAGGTCGAGGAGGATGAGGGCAGCTGTCTTGCTGTGGTCCAGTAGGGTGCAGATGTCATCTGTGGCTACTAGGAGTGCGGTTATGGTGCTGTGGTTGCTCCTGAATCCGGATTGGGAGACCCCTCCTAAGGATGTGGTTGTCTTCGATGAACCAGGGCATCATTTTATCTATTTTCTATTTTATTATATGAAGGGTAGCATTTGGTGGGGTAAATAACAAATACATTTTCATTTGCGCTAAATACCATTTGTCCGAACTGAGTAGCCCAGTGGCAAATGGGAGCTTTCAGGGCCAAAAAGAAAGGGAAAAAAATAAAAAATAAATATTAAAGGACGGTATGGGATGAGCAAGCAATGGAGGAATGAGCTTGGTGAAATAAAAGTAAAACCAGATGAGTGTGAAGGACAAAGTAGGAGCAGGAAAGCAGCACATCAGGAAGAGAGGGCAACAATGCATGGTGGGGAGGCAGAGAGCAACAGGGATTATTTGGTGGGGGCATTTGGCAGGGTCAATTGTTGGGGAAGATGCACACGAGGAAGAGAGCTGGAAAACACTTGCACTCTCATGGAGCGCTTATCGAAAAATAAAAAAGTAATTCCCTAAAATTGAGCAGTGCAAGGATGCATGGCACCCAATCAAAAGCATGGTTAAAGAGACTATGCTCCAGGGGAGGTACAACCATACGAAAAAGATGGAAAGCAATTGAATAAGAAGCAAAGAAGTAAGAGTGACAATAAATCCAACCAAAGGAAGCAGTATGTGTAATCTAAGCCTACTGACGATTTTTGGGCTAACCCACAAGAGGTCTTTTACAATCAGACAGCTAAAGTTATTTGGTAGGCAAGTCCTAAAAACCCAATTTATACCACTCAGCAGCAGTGCCTCTATCCCAAATCTAATGTACAGAATAAATGGCCACCCAGAGTAGTTGGGCAGTAAATAAATACTCACAAAATGGCATTCTATGAACTATTTGTATAGTTTGAAATAGATATACCACATTTAAAAAAAAATTTATGCACACAATGTTTAGGGTTGGAAAAGGCCTCAATATGATCCAAATTTTATGTTGCCGGAATAAAAAATGTTTGAGTTCGATGTATGTTATTCGAGATCATTATATTAATATGCAAAGTGCCTGCTATACACACATACGTATAACCAAACAAATAACATTCACTATTAAAAACCTAAAACCAAAATTATTTCAATGTGACAAATTAATATAACAGAGAATACTACAATGGATAATGGTATATGTTCAACTAGAGTTTCAGCTATGCCTTTCTCAGGACTTACAATATGGTTTATTTATTTAAAGATAGCCTTGCATCTGGTGGGGGATTTGTTGATCATAATCTCTGCCACCCTAGCACATTATCGCTCACTATAGTTAGAGATCAATGCCTGCCTGGCGGGTATATCTGTGCCTTCAGGGAAGCCACCACCACAGCCACACCTCTGAAGACACTGACAATTTGCTGAGTGGTCACATTGTTTCATGCAGCAGCACTCTCCGCTTTACAGATGCAAACACCCAATGTGCAAGTTTGTTTTTGGAAAGCAACAAGCTAATGACACTGGGAGTTTTGTCCCAGCATGTGAGTATCATATATTTTTCTGTTCAGGAGATGACAAAATGTACTTCACCAGGTCCATCGCTAAGTAGGTTAAATAAGGGAAGTATTCTTGAGATCCATCACCATTAGGACTGACAACATGTACCTCAGAAGGTCTGTTGTTAAGGAAGCTAATCAAGAGAAATAGCCATAAGGTTCATCACAACTGGAATTAACAAAGGGTTTATCACCAAGTCTATCATGATGGGCAGTGACCATGAATGGTATTAATAAACTGAAAGTATGCAACAATGAAGCAATGCATTCCCTGGATAAAACCATCATATTTTCCTTGGGTTTCTTATTCCTTTCAGCATTTGGCATGTTCCTCTACAGATAAGCATGTTTTACAATAGTTACATATTCTGGTGAAACAATTTTAGTGCAGTTTTCAACAGTTCATTGTTGAACTTTAAATGTGCCTGAATTCTTGGCTACAATACAGGTTAAAGCATTTGCTTTGTATGGGTCAATTTTCTACATCTTTGAGGGGGACACTGAGAATAAGGGTGCACGTTTTTCTCGTATGCTGCATCTGCATTGCTAGCCTCCTCTGCTTCTCTGTAAAAACCCCAATATGGGGCCAAGTCACAAAGGAACTTTCATGACGCCGCTTTTATGTGTTAATCTATGTCTTAATGTATAGCTCTTGTTGGACTTTTGCTTTTGCAGGGTCATCCCCAGACTTTTTTGCCTCCTGCCTCCTATATTTTTCTGACATATTGCTGTTGGCTTTTCAACTCTGAGCACTTTACCACTGCTAACCAGTGCCAAAGTGCATATGCTCTCCTGTTTAAATTGTATGTAAGTGGTTTATCCATGATTGGCATATTTGATTTACTAGTAAGTCCCTAGTAAGGGGCACTAGAGGTGCCAGGGCCTGTAAATCAAATGCTACTAGTGGGCCTGCAGCACTGGTTGTGCCACCCACATAAGTAGCTCTGTAATCATGTCTCAGACCTGCCACTGCAGTGTCTGTGTGTGTATTTTTACACTGTAAATTCGACTTGGCAAGTGTACCCACTTGCCAGGCCTAAACCTTCCCTTTCCTTACATGTAAGGCACCCCTAAGGTAGGCCCTAGGTAGCCCCAAGGGCAGGGTGCAGTGTATGGATAAGGTAGGACATATAGTAATGTGGTTTATATGTCCTGACAGTGAAATACTGCCAATTTCGTTTTCACTGTTGCAAGGTCTGTCTCTCTCTCATAGGATAATATGGGGGCTACCTTTAAATATGATTAAAGTGTAGATTCCCCTAGAGAGTAGATGGACAGGTGGAGTTTGGGATCCCTGAACTCACAATTTAAAAATACATCTTTTAGTAAAGTTGATTTTGAGATTGTGCGTTTGAAAATGCCACTTTTAGAAAGTGGGCATTTTCTTGCTTAAACCATTCTGTGACTCTGCCTTGTTTGTGGATTCCCTGTCTGGGTCAGTTGACAGTTGGGTTGTTTTTCACCTCACACCAGACAGTGACACAAAGGGAGCTGGGGTGTGATCTGCATTCCTGATTAGCCATCTCTGCTAGGAGGGAGGGGTGGAGTGGTCACTCTCATCTGAAAGGACTGTGCCTGCCTCTGACAATGCTGTCTCCAGCCCCCTGGTGTGTGTCTGAGGCCTTGCCTGGGCAAGGCAGGATTTCACAAGAAGGTGTGAGTCCCCTTTGAAGGAAGGTGACTTCAAAGACTAAAATGGGTATAAGAAGGGCACCCAAACTTACAAACTTTAGAAACACTTCTGGAATCAAGAGGAACCTCTGCCTGGAGAAGAGCTGATCGCTGAGGAACAAGTGCTGCCCTGCCTGTGACTGTGCTTTGTGGAGCTTTCCTGCAGTGCTGCTTCTGCCAGAGTAAGAGGGCAAAGACTGGACTTTGTGTGCCTTCCATCTTGAAGAAGAAATCTCCAAGGGCTTGATGTAGAGCTTGCCTCCTGTTGTTGAAGTCTCAGGGATAGCAAAGACTTCTTCCTGCCAGCACCTGGAGTCTCTGGAGAGACCCCTACTCTGCTCTGTGGTGCCCTTCCAGTTCCTGGGACCCTGAAAGGAGAGGCTGGCAGCCCAAGGACAAAAATACACGCACCGAGCGCCGTGCGGAGAAAAGATCGACGCGAATCCGATCGCGGCTGAGAAAACGACGCGACGCCGGCTCCGCAGCTGAGAAACGACGCCGCAGGAAACGCGACCGGAGAATCGACGCCCGGAGCAGGAGAAACGACGCGCAGCATCGCTGACGAAGGCTGAGAGATCGCAACCTGCGCCGCGGGACTTTCGGACCGTCGCGTGGCTGGCTGTTTCGACGCGCATCGCCGTGCCGAGTTGTTTTCGACGCATATAACCGTGCAGGGTTATTTTCGACGCGCACAGCCCGTGCGGGGTTATTTTTGACGCAAACCAGGTACATTTACACGCTAGCAGCGCTAGTGTGTGGTTACAACTACCTAAAGACTCTTTTTATTTTAAACCTTTAAAAAAATCATAACTTGACTTGTGTATGTTGGATTTTTGTCGTTTTGGTCTTGTTTTGTCTAGATAAATATTTCCTATTTTTCTAAACTGGTGTTGTGTCATTTTGTAGTGTTTTCATTAAGTTACTGTGTGTGTTGGTACAAATACTTTACGCCCAGCACTCTGAGGTTAAGCCTACTGCTCTGCCAAGCTACCAAGGGGGTAAGCAGGGGTTAGCTGAGGGTGATTCTCTTTTATCCTAACTAGAGTGAGGGTCCTTGCTTGAACAGGGGGTAACCTGACTGTCAACCAAAGACCCCATTTCTAACATTGGTGACCAGCGGTCGGGATTGGACTTGTATTTGTACTTGACATACAGTAATTAAGTGTACACTACTGTTTTGATCTCAGACCACTACGTGACCACATACTACTTGTCTTGTGATTCTGCTTTTTGTTCTCTGATGTCCTCCTGGAAGTATTGATGATACTTTTGGACTTTGTTTTTTGGTTGTGAAGCCTTTTGCAGAAATGGAAGTCAATTTCTGGCACCTATCTATGTATAAAAAGTGGCAGCTTAAAGCATTCTGCATGGAAAGGGGACTGGCTGTGAACAAGGAATCCAGAAGGGAGGATCTTGAGTCAGCCCTGTTTCAGGATGAATTGAAACGTTGTCAGGCAACACCACCAAATGAGTCTGAGGAGGATAACTACTCTGAGGAGGAGGACTACTCCAAAGAGGAGGGCAGTGGCCCTGAGGAGGGAACAGAAAGAGATGATAGGCTCCTAGCTCGAATCCGGAGTCTGGAAGAGCTTAAGAGGGCCGAGGAGAAGAGAGCCTTAGTCCTGGCAGAAAGGAGGAGGGACTTAGAGATTAAAAAAATGATTTATGCTTACGAGCTTAAATTGAAAGAGCTGGAAGTCATGAGGGCTGAGTCCAGCTGGAATGGTGGCAGCAACAATTGTATATCCAGTGATGCTGCAGAAGTGCACATGCCCAGAGAGGTGGTGCCCTACTTGAAGGAGGGAGTTAACACACGCCAGGAGGTTCAGGGGTATGAGGTAGCTCCAGTGATGCACAGGGTCTCTGAGGTAGATTGGGGAACTGGCATGGGGAGTCATATTCCTACTGGTGGGAGGGACACTCTACTGACTCTAGTTGAGAGTGACAGGGAGAGGGGTTCCCCCCAGGTAGAAGTCCTGGTTATGGAGTGTGAAAACATCCCAGAAGAGTGTGGGTTGAGTGTCAGGGACAGTCAGGTACTGTCTCACCAGTCTCAGGAGGGTGATGTGGGGTGCTTTTTCAAAGCAGAGTCACTGGATGGTTGGGTGAAGGGTACTTTGGTTAATTCATGTGAGGGGCTGAGTGATGTAATTGCTGGAGAGCATATGTCTAGTCCTTATTTTCCAGAGCTATGCCAACACCAGGTGGAGTGTGAGTTCTCTGACCCCAGGGAGCTTACAATGGAGGCAGACTTCTGGGTGAGTACCAGAGAGTCTGAAGAGGCATTTGGGGGTGCTCCTGAGAGGAGTGGTCTAGGTAGTTCCCAACCAGGTGAGGTAGGGAAGGATTGTAGTGTCCCAGGTAGGTCCCAGTGTAGTGGGATGGGTGAGGGACCCCATGTCCAGTCTCAGAGGAGAGGGAATGGGGATGGGTTGAGGCCCAAGGTGCCCGAGATCCGGTCCCAGGTCCTGGAGGGTTCCCTGCGGGAACCCCAGGAGGGGAGCCTAGCCTGTACCATAGGGCCATCTGTTGAGGGAGACCCCACAGTGTCAGGAGAACTTGGGGGGGGCGGCTGTAGCCAGCGTCCCACCAGTTCTGGTGTCTGGCAGTACCACTCCTAGTGAGGGGTTGCAGAAGTCCAGACAGAGGGTTGAGAGGGGGTTGCGGACCCCAGTGGAGAACCTGGAGGGTCAGGGGTCAGCTCTGAGAGCAGAGCCCCCCATGAATGACCTTGGTGAGACCATTTCTGGGTTGGGGGGAATCCAGACTCTGTCAGATGGGCAGAGGTCAGGAGACCTGCGCCAGCCAGACTCTTGTGTGGCCCTTCGGGACAGTGTGTCCCTTGAGGGGGGTAAGTGTGCCCCCCTGGAAGTCCTGGTGTGCCAGGCAATGGTTCAACCGCAGGGTGGTGACTCTGGGTTGAATGATCAGGTTCAGGGGGTAAACTCTGACCTGATGGGGGGTAAGTGTGCTCCCAAGGAAGTCCTGGTGTGCCAGGCAGTGGTTCAACCGCAGGGTGGTGACTCTGGGTTGAATAATCAGGTTCAGGGGGTAAACTCTGACCTGATGGGGGGTAAGTGTGCTCCCCAGGAAGTCCTGGTGTGCCAGGCAGTGGTTCAACCGCAGGGTGGTGACCCTGGGTTGGATGACCAGGTTCAGAGGGTAAACTCTGACCTGGTAGGGGGTAGGTATGCCCCCCAAGAAGTCCTGGTTTGCCAGGCAGTGATCCAGTCTGTGGGTACAGGCCCTGGATTGGGAGGCCAGGTTAAGGGTGTCCCCCCTGACCTGGAGGAAGGGGCTACTGCTAACAGTGCCCCTACCATGTTGTCTTCTGGGGGGGCCGCTCCTAGTTGGGTGGTTCAGGACCCCAGAAGAGAGGGCAGGGGGAGGGAAGCCTCACCCCTGGCCCTGGTCCAACCTGAAGGTACAGACCCCAGGTTGGAGGATCAGTTGCAGGTTAACATCCCTGCACTGATGGAAGAATTGTGCAGGACTGCTTCTACAAGCACCCTGACAGTTTTTGACTCTGGGGGTGCCGCTTCTGCAGGGAGGGTACAGAGCCCCAGAGGGGAGGACCAGGGTCAGGTTGTCATCCCTGACCTGGTGGAAGAGAGAGTGGTCAAAGGGTGCCAGGCACCTGGGGCTACCACCCCCCACTCTCCACAGTCACAGTGGTTAGAGAGGCCTGAGGTCGGGCTCTCATCCCTGACAGTTGTCTGGGGCCACTGTGGCCTGCTGTCCTGGTGGACAGAGTTGCCCCTGGGGGGGGGGAGGACGAGAGTCACACCCCAGGGGTGGAGTGGGCAACACCACTGTGTTGGCCCTGGTGGTACTATCTGCCCATTGCAATACATCTGTGAGCAAAGTAAAGTTAGGTGTTGCACAGATGGTGTCTGTAGATGTGGAGAAGGATTCCCCATGGGTTAGCTTAGTGGGCCCTGAGAGTATGGACAGAGGGATCCAACTGGAGTCAGGAAGGCGTAGAACTGGAACATGCCCCTGCTGTTGTGGGCCTGGGTCCCTGTTCTATCGCCCCAATCAGGGAAGTACATCAAGGTATTGATTGTTCTCCCCTGGCTTTAGGCTGGTAGGGGGTCGTGTTGGACTTTTGCTTTTGCAGGGTCATCCCCAGACTTTTTTGCCTCCTGCCTCCTATATTTTTCTGACATATTGCTGTTGGCTTTTCAACTCTGAGCACTTTACCACTGCTAACCAGTGCCAAAGTGCATATGCTCTCCTGTTTAAATTGTATGTAAGTGGTTTATCCATGATTGGCATATTTGATTTACTAGTAAGTCCCTAGTAAGGGGCACTAGAGGTGCCAGGGCCTGTAAATCAAATGCTACTAGTTGGCCTGCAGCACTGGTTGTGCCACCCACATAAGTAGCTCTGTAATCATGTCTCAGACCTGCCACTGCAGTGTCTGTGTGTGTATTTTTACACTGTAAATTCGACTTGGCAAGTGTACCCACTTGCCAGGCCTAAACCTTCCCTTTCCTTACATGTAAGGCACCCCTAAGGTAGGCCCTAGGTAGCCCCAAGGGCAGGGTGCAGTGTATGGATAAGGTAGGACATATAGTAATGTGGTTTATATGTCCTGACAGTGAAATACTGCCAATTTCGTTTTCACTGTTGCAAGGTCTGTCTCTCTCTCATAGGATAATATGGGGGCTACCTTTAAATATGATTAAAGTGTAGATTCCCCTAGAGAGTAGATGGACAGGTGGAGTTTGGGATCCCTGAACTCACAATTTAAAAATACATCTTTTAGTAAAGTTGATTTTGAGATTGTGCGTTTGAAAATGCCACTTTTAGAAAGTGGGCATTTTCTTGCTTAAACCATTCTGTGACTCTGCCTTGTTTGTGGATTCCCTGTCTGGGTCAGTTGACAGTTGGGTTGTTTTTCACCTCACACCAGACAGTGACACAAAGGGAGCTGGGGTGTGATCTGCATTCCTGATTAGCCATCTCTGCTAGGAGGGAGGGGTGGAGTGGTCACTCTCATCTGAAAGGACTGTGCCTGCCTCTGACAATGCTGTCTCCAGCCCCCTGGTGTGTGTCTGAGGCCTTGCCTGGGCAAGGCAGGATTTCACAAGAAGGTGTGAGTCCCCTTTGAAGGAAGGTGACTTCAAAGACTAAAATGGGTATAAGAAGGGCACCCAAACTTACAAACTTTAGAAACACTTCTGGAATCAAGAGGAACCTCTGCCTGGAGAAGAGCTGATCGCTGAGGAACAAGTGCTGCCCTGCCTGTGACTGTGCTTTGTGGAGCTTTCCTGCAGTGCTGCTTCTGCCAGAGTAAGAGGGCAAAGACTGGACTTTGTGTGCCTTCCATCTTGAAGAAGAAATCTCCAAGGGCTTGATGTAGAGCTTGCCTCCTGTTGTTGAAGTCTCAGGGATAGCAAAGACTTCTTCCTGCCAGCACCTGGAGTCTCTGGAGAGACCCCTACTCTGCTCTGTGGTGCCCTTCCAGTTCCTGGGACCCTGAAAGGAGAGGCTGGCAGCCCAAGGACAAAAATACACGCACCGAGCGCCGTGCGGAGAAAAGATCGACGCGAATCCGATCGCGGCTGAGAAAACGACGCGACGCCGGCTCCGCAGCTGAGAAACGACGCCGCAGGAAACGCGACCGGAGAATCGACGCCCGGAGCAGGAGAAACGACGCGCAGCATCGCTGACGAAGGCTGAGAGATCGCAACCTGCGCCGCGGGACTTTCGGACCGTCGCGTGGCTGGCTGTTTCGACGCGCATCGCCGTGCCGAGTTGTTTTCGACGCATATAACCGTGCAGGGTTATTTTCGACGCGCACAGCCCGTGCGGGGTTATTTTTGACGCAAACCAGGTACATTTACACGCTAGCAGCGCTAGTGTGTGGTTACAACTACCTAAAGACTCTTTTTATTTTAAACCTTTAAAAAATCATAACTTGACTTGTGTATGTTGGATTTTTGTCGTTTTGGTCTTGTTTTGTCTAGATAAATATTTCCTATTTTTCTAAACTGGTGTTGTGTCATTTTGTAGTGTTTTCATTAAGTTACTGTGTGTGTTGGTACAAATACTTTACGCCCAGCACTCTGAGGTTAAGCCTACTGCTCTGCCAAGCTACCAAGGGGGTAAGCAGGGGTTAGCTGAGGGTGATTCTCTTTTATCCTAACTAGAGTGAGGGTCCTTGCTTGAACAGGGGGTAACCTGACTGTCAACCAAAGACCCCATTTCTAACAGCTCTATACTTCAACACTGTTATAAGACATGACATGATTTGTATTTTCGAACCTGTCACATGTACACCCAGACTAATTAGATTAGGTTGGACTGTTGTGTCTGTCCTGTTTTGTTCTAAAACCAATAAAGAAAGATTTCAAAAACTAAAAAAGTAAAGATCTGCCGCTGTTGTCCTCAATAATCGTCACCATCTTACTCTAAGCATGGAGTTTGGCGCCCGCCTCTAGAGTGCTTGGAGACTTTTTTCTGCTGCATTACAAACCAAGAAGCCCAGTAGAGGGTGGCACAGCATTACTCATCATTGACCTTATTAGGATGATTTGTAGGGAAAGAATTAAACACAAGCTAGGATAAAATCCACATTTTTCTAGGACTATTATGTGAGATGAGAATTGACCAGCAGAACAAACTGTTTTTTTGCCTAGCATGGTAGATGCTGTGCTCCCCACACGAGTGCAGGAACAGCTGACTCAGCAGGAAAGCTGCTCCGGCATCAGAATCAGCACTTTTTGTGGACTCTGCGAAAGGTCTACTCCACGCTAACATCTGCACTTCCTGCACTTGTGCTACAAATAAGAGCATTTGCTGTATCAATTATGGAGGCTCTTGATACAGGAAGACCTTTGGTTGTAGGGTCATTCATCGGTCAATCTTGGGAGTTTACATACACCACTTTCTGTGCCTGGTGCCCATTTAGCTGCAGCAAAAAGGTTAGACGGGCTGCCACATTCTGTAAACTATACAGATTCCATCTACTGAATTTAGCAAGTTATTTGGAATCACAATCTTATTGGGTGCGATTTTGGGTTAGTCCCTGCCAATTTTAACATTACAAACCATCAAGAATCCCTTTTTATTGTCCATGAGAGAGGGAATTGTCAGCAAGCATTGCTAAACCCTCACATTTTTGTTTAGGGCTGGCACACAAGTCCTTTCTTGAAATTTTGCACAAAAAAACCATAAATGTCTGGGCAGAGATTCACATCTATTACGTTTTTTGGTATTCAAAACTTTCCCAGGAGTATGCTTGGAAAGCTGTGCCAGGCCCAGATTGGAGGACACACTGCTAGAAGTGTCAAGTGAATATTTCCAAGGACTTCTACTTCCCCTGTGCGGAATTCTATATATCTTATTTCTCTGAACAAGTAAAAGTGAAGCTCCTGGGCATTTTATGTTTTAATTTTTCATCTTTCAACTTCCAAGGGGAACCACATCTCACAACTCCTACTTCTCACACCTTGTGTGGTGTTTGCTATTGTAAAATTCTCCGTATCCATGGTGGAGAAATCTACAGTAGTGAATGTGTTAACATCTGCCAAGAAAACCCCCTGTGAATTCCTCCAACGCGTAAGAAAGGTAACTAAGTTTACAACCGAACTCTCAGAACTCAGTCTTGCCAAATGTAAAACGCGTGTTGTACTTAATTTGAGGTCTTATTTTTAGATCACTCTGAAAGAGTTTGAACTACTGCTGTAAGCTTAATGTAAGCACAGCACAAGCTGTTTATCCAAATGCATATTCAAGTGGCTGCAAAAGAAAATTGTTGTGGTGCTCAATCGTGACTCATTGTTGACATGTTACATCCACATTGCACAGTAAAATATGCCTTCTTGGCATTTTATTGGTGCTCCGTTTTGTTCACTGGGGTTTTCCTGTAACAGTGCTGTGTGCCCAGCTTCTGAACCCAACATCTGCATGCTCTCGAAATCAAAAGGGCACACTGCTATGCATCCTAGGAGCCCTAATCCTCCACACCGCGTGTATCGTAGGGATTGTGACCACTACAATCCTTTCTAGAACTAATTTAGACCACTGCACACAAGGCTCACTAGCACACTGCACTGTGTTCAAGAGACACAATACTACACTGTTTCATAAAACATTAAAATAACACACCTCACAACACTAATTCGCCATGTTGGACTATATCTCTACAGCACTCACCGACCATATTACATTGCATCAAAGTGACACGAACCCAATGGGCTTCATGGATGTATCCCACTGCTGTGCTCTACATCCTAGTGATACTATCATACCACAACGCACTGCATCCTAAGCGCTTCCAAAGACACGAACACACCGCCTTGTACCCAGGGTCATTTAACCACCACACTGCACTGCGTCCTAGTGTGGAAGACACAGACACGCTGGGAAGTTCTTAGAAGTCTAGCACATGTCTAAGCAAAATTATTCTAAGTGCAATCACAATGACAACATACCTTTGCTTCACAGTTTATACCATTGAAGCACATAGTACTAAATTCAGTATGTTTTCCTCGAGGGATACACATTTTCTACAATGCAGCAAGCGAAGGAAAGAGCACATGATTGAACTGAAACTCAAAAGAGACGCATAGAGGTAATGCCCAGCTCTTCTCATGGAAAGAATGAGAGAAGACCTTGAGAAAGAGATACAGTGGGGTACAATAGGAAGCTGACTACTAAATCTGCAGTTCTAGCTTAGCTATGAAATCTTCAAAATGATGCAACGCTTCCTTGAACAGCCAGGCTACATGTGCAATGTACAACATTGAAATACCAATGAGCAGCGTGTTTAAAATGTGTGTTGGTGTCCAGTAATGCAACAGCTTTGGTAGTAGCTTAAGAAGGTATAGAAACAATTTCAGATGTGTTAGTACAATCAGATATAAAAAGTATTCTCACTAGGTACATCAATCCAACATTCAGTTGCATCATTAGAGCAATAATACTGCATCCTATCGACACTAACTCACCATGCTGCACCTTAGGGACCCTAAACAAAAATCCTGCACTGCCTCCTTGGTTTTCTAACTCACCACCCTTCACTCTCTTTTCAAGGAAATTACATTGCCACAAGATAAAAATTCACCTATTACCTGTCTCCATGAATCGAACCTGAATTGTACGTCCGGGCTGTCCAGTAATCCACCACACTGCATCCCATGGACACCGATCTACCAAAATGCCATGCATCCCGTGGATGCTAACCCATCACACTGCAATGAGAACTAATCAAACAAGACCATTAACATACTCTGTAACCAAGGAACCCTAACCTACAGCACGTCATTGCATCCAGTGGGTACCAACTCATCAGGCTGCATTGCATGCTCAGGACACACGGGAATTCATTGCAGTGACAAACCGAGCGAGTTCTGGCAGGAGGTAGCCGTCAAATGATACAGATGTAGAATTACGGCTGAACCACTGTCTGTACAGTGTGTACCTTCCCAGCCTAATCTTTACTCATAGGCCTTACAGCTTTTGTCTTCTATGCTTAGTTATTAAGTTTTCTTTAAACTTAATTGTATGTAGTTTCATGGGCTATTATCCTAATAAATGAATGAATGAAAGACCACATTTGTAAAGCACGTGGCTAATCAGAGAGTGTTCCAGGCCTAAGGCATAGACAGTTCAGGGACATAAAGTTATAGGATAAACAAATTGGTTTTTAGCAGTTTACGAAAGGAAGTCTCATTAGCCATATTTCTAAGTTGGAATGGAAGCTGGTTCCAAATCGATGCAACATAGACAGAGAAGGAAGATCCTAAGGTCTCCGCCTTTTAGAATTGGAGACCTTTATCAGCCGTGCATCCCCTGAGTGCAAAGCCCTGGCAGGGCAGTATTGCTGAATCCTTACATTGAAATGGGCCCCTTTCCATAGAGGGACCAGTAAACTAACACTAGAGCCTTGGATACAATTCTCTGGCCAGTCGGAAGAGGTGAAGCAGTTTTAGGCACAGGGCATGGAGGTCCGCATGGAGATCTTAAACAAAAGACGGGCTGCAGTGTTCTGCACAACTTGGAAGCGTTGAAATGGGTAGTCTGGTAAACCCAGATGCAGAACATTGGAATAGTCCAACATAAACTAAGTTTGACTGTTAATTATTGTGCCATGCATATGCCTCCGAGCCTTTGGAAAGGGCCACCTTTTGCCAGACAGCAACCTAAGCAGATGACCCCGAAAGAGTTGGTGTGGATTAAAATGAAAAACTGACACAGCTGTTCCGAAATGAAAAAAATACAACAGTGAACACTTCTCGGTAGACCTTTTAAAGATAATTTGTTATTTATAAATACAAAACCACATCAGTTTATGTGTGAGTTATTACATTTGTCCGTATTGGACCACATCTTATGTGGCCTCTTTATAATATGAGAAAATACAAACACTGTGGAGCATATTTATCATACTTTCACGTAGCACAACGCAGCACGCCACCTCGCTGTGCTGCGTGAAAGGGCAGGAATGCACCATATTTAACATCATACAGCGCCTTGCTGTCCTTGTCTTGTGCTGGCGTACTTTTGGCTGCCTAGCGTCAAGGCAGGCATCCTTGCACCATGGTGCAAAGCAGCCTCCAATATAAGCAGGATTGTTTTTGTGCAGTAAGGGAAAACAATCCTGAGAGGCATTTTCCTCTTTCTATGTGTGCTGCGGAATGAAGATATTTCTCCTCTTTACGCCTCCCCTTGGGAGGCATAGCAACTTGACTCATTCCCAAATCTACCACTAATGGTAAATCTAGGAATGCACCAAAATACATGGGTGGATGCATGGGAAAACTCACGCTCCACCCATGTAACGCCTCCCTGGGACAGAGTAACGCAAGATGGCAAGTTGTGCTGCATTGCGTTATTCCAGGTTTATTAACTCACACAAGGCCATGCAAGGTGGCCTTGCGTGGCATGATAAACCTAGCTTAAGTTTTGCGTCGCCTTTCTGTCCCCTTGCATGGTGCAAGGGCAGCACAAAACCTTAATTATTCTGGCCCCCAGAGCATTTACAGAAAATAAGGGGTACAGGCAGTGGCTAAACACAAATTCTTTAAAGGCGCTTTAATACATGTAACTAGGTAAATAGTGACCTGGGTAAATAATGACCTATATTTAAAGCGCCTAGAGGTGACAGAAAACACTGTGAATAATTATGTCAGTTTAAAAAAATATATTATACATAGTATAGGATAGGTTGCACAAAGTGAAAGTCTGTTTCAAAATATGCAACATTGTTTTGTTTAAGTGTTTACAGTGGTCTCATAAGTTATCTATTTAGTAGTACACTGATTGTACCTAGTACAACCATTTTTATAGGTTTCTATAAGAAGGACAACTCCCATATTATATCAATTAAAGCTCCCAAGCAGCCTTTAGATTTTTGATACATCAAGTGTGCATATTTACATTTCTTTTGGGATTGGTTCCTGAGGAGAAGGTTTTTTTTTACCTGCCTCTCCCTTCACGTTAGAGGAGGCCTTTTCTCTCTCTCAGCCTTTCAGAGACCATTATTTTTAAAGTGAAAACAATGGGGACTGTTTTGATTAAATTAATAAAGCTTGGGGACATAGGGCCAGATGTACGAAAGGATTGTACCCATTCTGTGTCTATGGGAAAAAGCTTTCGTACATATGGCCCATAGTTACCTCACCCCCCTGCTCACTTCGACCTCTGCTTCTCAGGGATCGCAATTTAGGATGAGCATTTGGAGCGACTGATATCTGTGGCCTGCACGTTCATTCCCTGGCACTGCCCTCACTCACCCTGGTCTCAGAGGTTAAGAAGGCAGCAGCAGGAGTTTCATCTCCTTGAATTTGCGCTATTCTCCCACCAGTTGTACAAAAGCTCAATCCTCTGATGTCATCGGGGTCAAAGGGCGCTTGCTGTCACTTCTACAGTCCTCGGTGTTTTGTTGAATCGGCTGATTGATTGAATCGATGTCCATACATTCGCTTCTAACAGAGTATCCTACGTGGCAGAACAACAAACAAAGCCGCCTATTGGGCGACTGGGACTCGGCTAAGTCAGGACCAAGACCAAATGAAATTGCCAAGCTCTGAGTAAAATGTTGTTGATGGGCTGTGTCTTCAGTGTCCTTGCTTCTGAACGTCAGTGAATTAGCTGTCATTTTGTTTACCCCCGGAGGCTTGGAGAGACATTTGGAGGACTGCTGGGGCCTAGCGATAAGATGGCTATCTTTTGCATGCTCAGTAGAGTTATGCCACTCTCGGCACATTCATTGTTTTCAAAAGAAAGGCGATTCATCCATTGCAGGGCACACTTCACAGAAGAGGTCGATTGCGGCGGCCATGTTTTCCATCACTAGAAAGATGCTTGATTCCAGTGGGCAATAGAGGACTGACTGAAACATGTAAAAAGACAAACTCAACATATCATAAAATCCAGTGCTATGTGTCTGTATTCAGCTGGATCGTCAACCGTGCTGGTAAATAACAAGCACTGACAAAGCCAAAAGGTCTAGATTTAGTTTTATAACACGTGCAACAACAAAAAATAAGCACAGCAGGAGGAAACAGAAAGGGCTATTACCGTGGCTGTGTAATTTTACAGTAGCCCTTCATGGAATACAATGCAAGTATCGCGTGGGGGTGGAAACAATGCCCTGCATCACGCAAAAGAGCAGCCATCTTGAAAGTATAGATTTCATTGGTTTCAAGTTGTTTTTTGTACTTTTAGCATGGCTGGTCACCAGTGTTGGCTTTGTCAATGCCAGTACATTATAAAAGTATCTGGCATTTGCAATGTCAACATGCACCTACAGAATGCTTTGACAAAACAACCCTTATTTGGTTTGCCTATGCTTCTTTTCTTCCCCTGCAGTGGATCTCTGATTATACAGAAAGTGGGGCCATAATAAAACACTTGTTGCCAAATAACACACTATTTTGTGCGTTCTGGGACACATGCTTTTCACTAGCAAGATTCTCATCAGGTTTCACCTATAAAAAACCTATGGCCAAATAAACACAGAGGACGCGAATTACTCATGGGCACATAGCTTATGTGCAAATAGTGCACGGGCAGATACCACCAGGATAAGGAGTTTGCACCTGAAATGGAATTAGTACTATGGCTGTAATCAAGGACTTGGTAGTAAAATAAAACAGCTCTTCTGCAGCAGTTAATGTAATGAGTCATGACCCTTAGAATCAGTGAATGTTCATCACTTCAGATAGCAAGTCATGCTAGCTAGTACGGCGATGTGTGTTAGGTCCTCATTGCATCCTTTCAGCCCAATGTTAGTGAACATGCTCGTTATTGTAGAAATTTGCAATGTTCTCAGACATTTTTATGCCCATTTTACTCAACTTATTTCCCCTTGATCCAAAGTCAATCATACTAAAGTCTACAAAAAAGTGATAGATGGAATGCTTGAATTAATCACAGCCACTGGGAATTACTCGGGCCACATCCCAGTTCATCATTAGTATGCACACAACGCCACCGCAGTTTGGACCCAGTTATGTACCAATCAGTCTTGATCCTTCTCCAATGGGAAACACCCAACTCAAACTGCCAAGCCGGGTCCTCCTTGAACAAACAACTCAGGACCGGGATTACCCTAGTTATGGGCTCTTCAGCTGGGTACAGCTTGGTTCTAGTGACATGGTGTGCACGGAACCCACGTCTGGGCATACTCATCCCACTAAGGACAACGTACTAAAGTATACAAAAAAGTGATGCATGGAATGCTTGAATTAATCTCAGCCTCTGGCAATTCTCAGGATTGCATCCCAATCCATCATTATTTTGCAAAGAGAGGTTGCTTCTGTTCTGGTTCGGGGAGAACCTGGCATCCCAGTCCCATTGGATCAAGGTCAAGACTGATTTGCACAAAGCTGGGGAAAAATTGGGATGGCGCGGTGTGTAAAATAACAATGGACTGGGTTGTGGCCCGAGTTATTGCTAGTAGCTAAGATTAATTCAAGCATTCCACCCATCACTTTTTTGCATATCTGAAAGTATGTAATAGTTTTAAATTACACCTATTTTCTTCTTTTGCTGAAATTGGTACTAACAATGTCCCTATTGCTTTTTTGAGCGTTTGACATTAAATTTGTCATTTGGACATAACTGATGAGAGGCAAAATGGTGTTTAGGGAACAGGTGATTTCTTCGAGGCTTTACTTAATTAAATTCAATATATGAACATGGAATACTTTGCACCATAGCTCTTGTGGAAAATAAGTAATGTTCTCTATCCATAGTGTTTCAGATGCTAAAGTCCCAAAGTAGACGTCTTTCACGTAACTTTGGGATGTAGAGTACTTCAGGCAAACCGGTCAGCAAGCAGAGTCCTGTATGTTAACTGAGGACCACCACATCCACCTTGGTCTGTCCTCCAAACTGGGAATTATGGAGGAGGCGGGGTTTCCAAGAGGTGCCCACACACTCATTGGCTTAGGATTTGTGCTGGCAAAGTGCAACATTGCAAAACTTTGGAAATCTGCCTCGCCCCCTTCCCTTTGAGAATGAAAAGAGAGTGATAGGTGTGCCATTTTCGGGAAATCAATTTGCCAACCCAAGGAGACATGCTAAAATGTGGAAGCAGTAGTTCACCCATTTCAGGATCCCATTACCAGACCTTCCTGTTGGACAGGGAGGGATTGGCTTACTGCTTTAGTGTTAAATGCTATTAGAAATATAAGCTTAACCAGCTGTCAATCTGCAAACATCTCACCTGCTGTTGTGCTAAATCTTCTTGTGTCATTGTGTCATTCTACTGTGTTTGTTTGTTTAACACATTGAAATAAAAAGTGCATTAAAAATGACCGAATTTTTAATGATGATATAGATAGCGTTATCCCCGCCACGCTTACGCCAAACTAAGAATGAAACTGTTAGACTGGTGAACCTTTGGGAAAACCATGGTGCAGTCTATTTGATATATCTCACTGTCTTAGAATTTGTGCATATTGCACCCTGCAATGCGGCTGCCCCTTTGAACATGGTTGAATTTAATTTGCTAATGTTCGTACATTAAAATTGCTTAACTCTGAGCATTAGGCATTGGGATAGCTTGTAATTCCCTGTGGGGAATGGCTGAGCCTAATGTATTTTTAGAAGTGGCAGAAAAAAGGGTATTCAACATTAGACGCCGTAGCTGCGAAAAGGGTGCCTGGCACTCGCCTAAAAGAGACGTGTTGGAGGAGAGATGATGGTGTGAAAATGTGTAGTGTGCAAATTCATGGAAAAACAAAATAATAGAATACAATTTCTGGAAACATAAATTATCTAAAACCCTAGCAGTAGAAAACGAATTAATAGAAATTCAGTTTGGTGAAAAATACAAATAAACTTCAAGAACAGTAATACAGTGTTGCTAATTGACTAAACAAATGCTTAGAAAAAAATGTATACAGCATAGTAGATTCCAGAAGGAACACATTTATAATATTAAAGATAAAAGTTTAAGGAGACAAAGGTGAATGGAGGCAGAGTAGGGAAACGGTTAAGAGGAAAAAGTGAGGGTATGGAAGGGGAAGGGCGTACAAAGCACAACAAAGGAGAATGATAGTGGAGGTATTACATTAAATATTCTAAAAGATGCGTGAAGGATAAACATTCTTTCCAGCCAGAAAAACAAGGGGGTAAGGAGGATCGGAAAGGAGGGAGAGAAAGAGAATGCAAGAAGAAATGAAGCATTGGAAATGGGACATTCATTTTCTACACTTTATTTCTAGTCTTCTGACATGCAGCTCCTTTCTCCCCGTGGTTTAACTTCTGGCCACATCCGCACTAGATTAGAATTATTCTGGCTCGCAGATGCCGAAAACAGGCTGCCAGGACTAGAACTGCTCACCTCCAGTGTTCTCTGGAGTCCACATAAGGTTACTGAGCCCTGGACTGCTGGCAAAGCCCCCCCTCTCGTACCTGGAGGCTGAGAAGCCTGTCAGGGTGGACTACCTGAATCAACACAGGTAAACAGTCCCACCCTTTCTCACCCCGCTGATCACCGTAATTAGACAGGGGATATTTGTAGAAAACTGACTACTTAATAACTCTAAGGTATTTCAAGCTGTTAATCTTAGGGTAAGTTTTGAAAACAATCTTCATTAACTTATCTACTCTGTTGGAAATCTATGTTTTGCTCTGTTGTATCCGTATATTCTTTTGTCTGTGGCTCAGGACATCATGGGCCAGATGTACTAGAACATTTTTCCATAGACACAGAATAGGTAAAACCCTTTGACACATCTGGCCCCAGGTCCCGTATTGTGCACAGGGCGCACTGCCCTGGTCTGCAGTGTCACGCACCTTCTACTGAATGCGACAGGGCAGACCGGTTCAGCGTGCCCTATTTCAGTTTATGCGCTGCCCCAGAACAGCTGTGAACTCGTGCCTGCCCTGGTGGCAGTGCAGTTGTGAAATGCGACTACTTGTTTGATGCCTCTGGTCCGCCTTTCAAAACACTTTCCTCCTAACTTTTATTTATGGAAATACTCCGGCCCATATTTATACTTTTTTAGTGCCACATTTGCACTGCTTTTTGATGCAAAACCGGTGCAAATTTACAAAATACAAATGTATTTTGTAAGTTTGCGCCGTTTTTGCGTAAAAAAATGACGCAAATGCGGCGCTAAAAAAGTATAAATATGGGCCTGCATTCTTTAAATATGGAGCAAAACTAATGACACAAAATGAAAACATTAAATTTGATTATCTACACGCCTGTGTTTGGTAGGCGGTCATTAGCATGCCTGAACTTTAGCAGTAGTGCTAGCAATGGACTAATCTCCTGACCATGGCTGAGCCCCCTGTAGTTCATATTTAAATGTCGCTCTTAATCTCGCCATGGGCATCAGGGGAAAATGCCTGGCATCAAAAGACTGTCAGACAGAGAGCTGCATGAATGGGAGAAATCTGCTTTCCCCACAACTAGGTCACATCTTCATTTTAAATGAATCAGTAACACTTTTGGAGTCATTTAGGATTTGGCGGGTCGTACTGCACCAGGGCACCAGAGGAATGTTCTCTGCAGCCATGGTGGACTACAGCCCGCCACATTTGGAAATTTTCAGGAGGGATCTTCTGAAGGCACTGTAAGTTTGCTGAGAGGCTGCTGTGTCTCGTGTGGTCACTAAGTAGACACCACTCAGAAAACTTTTTGGCTGTTCAAATATTAACTCTCAAAGTGGGAGTTTATTTTTGTTAAACAAAAACAACTGTTTTTGCTGGAGGCAGTGAATAAGTTAAAAAGTACATTCCTGGGGCCATCAGTTTAAGATTTCCACAAGTCGATCCAGTCAGGGTTAGATCAGCTGAAGATGATGGCTTGCCTGACTATTAACAGTGCTGACAAAGCATCAGTTTGGCATTCAGGGTATTCCTTCACATTTGTGGTGGAGAACAGTGTCCGTGAAACACTAAATAAGGCCATAAGAGCCTGATGTATCAACTTTAGGAAAAGTGATTTATTAATTGTGATTATCTCTGAAATAAATATTCCTAATGTATGAAACGTTTAAATTTGCAAATAGCCATTCCTAGTAGGTTGCAAATCAACCTATCTCATGAATATTAATGAGGTAGATCGCAATTTGCAACCGATTAGGAATCTCCACCATTACAACAATGGTGGCCTGCTGGGGACCACCACAGGGAAACCTTCCCATTTGCGAATGGGTTACCACCAGCTTTGAATTAGTGGTAAAATGTTAATGTTTTGCGACAAGAATTCATACATTAATGCATACCATTCCAATTCATTATTTGGAAAAGGTGCCCTAAACACATGCCTTCAAAATACTGACTTGGGATGTAAATGCAATCCTGAATTGTGATTCGGTTACGTGATTTGGGATTAATACAAACAAAAATGCCTTTTGTGTTCACCAACGGCCCAAGTCTGGGAACCAGGTCAATGTGAATGCAACTTGACTAGGTACATCTGTCCCTTAGTGTGTTCATATAGAAAGTGGATCACAGCCAGATGGTGGCAGCTGAGAGTGGTGAGGAGAGGTTGTTATGTAGAGGAATTACTGAGCACATTAGGTTGAGAGCTGTAAAGGGTCACAAAGGAATCGGAGTGCTACAGCTGGCATCTTGGATTGTTTCAGTAAAGCACACCTCTGAAACAAGAACTGGACAATGTTGCTCTTTGTAGGGGAAAACTGTGCGAATCGTTTTTGATTTGCAGAGAGATTGTCACCAATCAAAGCCTGAATTCCCCCTTTAAAGCTTCGCATAAACTCTGTCAGGGAACATGACTGGTACGGTATAAGCACGGCTTACACATGCATACAGATAGAGCTCGTTGGAACAATTTCTGAATAAAAACAGCAAAATAAATGTTGTGACACAGAGCCTGATTTATATTTCAGCAGACAGGTTACTCAGTCACAACAGTGATGGATATCATGTCCGCTGAAATGTAACTCCCATAGGAAATAATGGGATTTATATTTCGCAGACGGGATATTCATCGGCATTTTTACAGAGTAACCCATCTGCCAAAATCTAAATCAGGCCCTTAATGTGGTAAGGACCGGCATGCTCCGGTTATTACAATTTGTGCCAATATAATTTATTGCATATTGTACCACATAAGGCAGTGATTCTCAACCTGTGGTCCATGGATGCCTGGATGTCCGCAAAGCCTAATCCGGGAATTCATGACTGCTTAGAAAAGGAACAGATTAATAACGTTTATGTAAATAAAGAAGCAAAACATAAAACTTAACTTTTTAAAATGTCCATTGGCCCTAGAGCCACAAGCAGGAGCATACTGACAGTGTAACTTGTGGAATAAATCCACAAAGCAAAATAAAGCACTGACAATTTTCACTTAGACCAAATGTCGATCTGGGAATATATTTTACTAGTCAAACTTCTATAATTAAGGTTTCATTGTAAATCCAAAGCAATTTTTACTACCAAAAATGTTGTTGTTTTAGGAAGATATTGAGAACTAGTATAAGTGCTTGAGATAGGTCAGCAAGAGCTACAATGTCTGTTTTAGTAACAGTTTTATTATGATAGAATACATTTGCAATTTCAGCTTATTATTGAAATAGTTGTTAGTGGGTGCTTTCAATATTAATTGATTGATTCTTTAATTGGGGGACGTATGCTGTACATGGTTACTGGGTGGGAGTCCTTTGTCCTAGACACTGTCAGTCCAATGAAACAAGAAAGGGAAGAAGAGCTTAAGTTTAGAAAACAGAAAGGTTTTCAATTTATCTGTAGAAGAAAGATATTTTTTCTTGAAAGATTAGGAGAGAGCTTGCCCAAAGGTTTGGGCCTAAGTAGGAGAAAAGAGCAGTCTCCAACGCTGGGCCTCTGTAATTTGGATACCAACCAAAGTATGCCTGGCCATGTCGGAAAGAGCAAGCGGGTCTACAAGGAGCTTGACATCAGGAAGTTCTTTAACCCTGCCCTGAACTGCAGGATCCTCAGAGGAAGGGGGATAATGCACCCCACACTGAGACATATTATTATATTCAGCACTTAAGAGCTCAATATATTAATATGTCGCCACGCCTAAGCAACTCAAAATAGCAATTTTTAGGTTTGGTGTTGGAAATACTTTTTGAGTTTACTAAAATAATATGTATAATATACTTATAATATACTTAAAGGGGCTTTTGGTTACCTCTCTTCATTCATTGGTTTGTTGTTTTACCAGTCCCATTTTGCTTCTGCCCACTCCAGCACACAGCATGGAGGACTGGGGCAGCTTACTTACGGCTCTGGTTAACATCACTTTGAGTGACTACATTTTGCTCTTTCACAAGGTCCACATCCACTCACAAGGAGTTTCCTTTAGAGCCAATGTTGCCTGATGTGACAGTAGGAAACATTTAACGTGAACACATGGCACAATCCAACTTTATCAGTTTCTATCTCCTTCCAATACTGTTGTAAAATCCTTTTGAAATAGACTGTTGCTATTTCACAGTATACCATATTGTGTTCCTGGACTCCCCAGTGGTTCTTTGATAAACTTTGCCCAGGGAGAAGCCAATCATTATGGTGTTTAATTTGCAGCACACTTGTAACAGTTTTGTAAAAAAAAATGTGTGGGGTGTAATTTGGGTTTTAGTATCCAATATATTCTTTTTTCTTTCCTTCCTTCTTTCCATCTTCTTTCTTTCCTTTTTTTCTTTTCTTCATTCCCTTTTCCTTTCATTCTTTCTTTTTTCACTTCTTTTTCTTACCTTCTTTCTTTCATTTTTGCCCTCTTGTTCGTTTGTCCGTTCTTTCTTTTTTGCTTTTCCTTTTTCTTTCCTTTTTTCCTTCTTCTTTGCATTCTTTCTTTTTTTCTTTGCTCCACTCCTTCTTCCCTTCTTTTGTTACTCTTCTCCTTCTTTTTCATTCCCTCTTTTTTCTTCTTCATTTTTCTTTTGCCTTCTTTCATTATTTTGTTAATACTTTCTTTCTTTTATGCCTACTTTCCTTTTCTTCCCTTCTTCCTTTCTTTTTTGTCTTATTTCCATATTTCTTTCCCTATTTCCATTCTTTCTCTGTTGCCTTCATTACTGTTTTTGGCATCTTTGTTTCTTTATTTGTCCCCTTCCTTCCTTGCTTCCTTCTTCCTTTCTTTCCTTCCTTCTTTCTTTCTTTTCAATTTTTGCACCTTCCTTTTTCCTTTACTTTTCGTTTTTCTTTCTTGCATTCCTTCTTTCTTTTTTGCTTTCTTTCCTTCTTTCTTTCTTTTGCCTTCTTTCCTTCCTTCTTTTGTTTCTCAACCTTCCTTCTTTCGGTCTTTCTTGCCTTTTTTCTTTGTTGCTTCTTTTCCTTCTTTCTTTGTTTTGCCTTCATTCTTTTCCTTTCCTTCATGTTCCTTTTGCCTTCTTTCTTTCATTTACCTTCTTACTTTTTTATTTCCTATATTTTTTCTTTCCTTCTTTATGTTTTGCCTTCTTTCTTTCATTCTTTCCTACTTTGTTTTTCTTTCTTTTTTCTTTTTTGCTTCTTTGCTTTTATTCTTCTTTGCTTTCTTTCTTTGGTTCACTCTTTTCCCCTCCTTCTTTCCTTCTTTCTTATGCCTTCTTTCCTGACTTCTTTCTATCTTTCTTTGTTTTTGCCCTTTTTCCTTCTTTCTTTTTTGTTTCTTTCCTTCCTTTTCTCTGTCTTGCCTTATTTCCTTTTCTCTTTCCTTCTTCCTCATTTTTGCCTTCTTTCATTTGTCCTTCCTTTTTCTTTCTTGCCTTCCTTTATTCCATTTTGCCTCTCTTCCTTCCTTTCTTTTTTTCACCTTCCCTCCTTTTTTGCCCTTCCATTTTTGCTACTTCCATTTTTATTTACCTTCATTCCTTTTCCTCTTCCTCCCTTACTTTTATTCCCTTTTTTCTTGCCTTCTTTCTGAAAGGTGAGGGTAGAAGCCAGTGCCAGGCCAATGGTGTTTTTAGGTCGGTGTTAGCCAAGACTTCCTGATTTCATTAAAAGTATATATAACTTAGTTACTTATAGGGGGTAGGTATAACATAGTTACTAATAGGGGTTTTCAACCGGACTTCATCCATTAGTCTGTGATTGTGTCATTCACATATGTCTTCTATCCAGTAAGCACGTATCTAGGGCCAGTTGTAGCCTACTTCACTATGAGTGTATGGCATTCTGCCATTTTATACGTAGCACATCCACACTCAAGGTGGTCCCCTCCAGGACTGGATGTACCATGCTAATGCATACATTTTGAGAACAGAAAAAAACAATTTTGCCTTTAGCCATTTTTTTTTTAAAGTTTAAACGAGGGCCTTGCAGTTCCCAGGGCTATAACGTTTTGCTAAAATCGTGACAAAACAAAAAGAAAAGAATTGCCAAAAGGCTGGCAGCCAACGCCAAACCTATTGGCTTTGCCAGTGCTTGTGAAATGTTGCGGCCAGTCTTACCTACTCTTTCTCTTTTAAAATGCTGACAATTTCTATCACTTAAGAACTCAACTACTCAATAACATAAGAACATGATGCATTGATATTTTCATCAGGTTATGTTTGAGACTTCTTTTCACATTCGTGCGTGAGAATATTTATATATGTTTGTTTTTGTACAGCGTTCACAGGTCAGGAGGCTGCGTCAGAGCACTCATTTAAACAGTACAGGATCACTAAACCAATAAGATTTCTGGATGGAAAACTACAGACATACACCATGGCACACATTCCCTAATATACCACAAATGCAAACATTTGATGTTATGTGATCAGTGATATTAATTTGATGAGATTCATATTACAAGAACAATAGCATATGAGTGCACAGATTGTTAAAGCCATCTTTGTATTCTATAACATATGTTATAGTGTATGCAAAGTTTGATTCAATATTTAGAAATACCCAACTTTTCAAAATTAGGCTCATACAACACCTTAAACCAGTGGTTCCCAACCTTTTGCCTTCTGTGGACCCCCACTTTATCAATACTGGAACCCAGGGCCCCCCACTGAATCATAATTGAAACTCAGGACCCCCCATTGAATAATTACTGAAAAGCTGGGGACCTAATTTGTTAATATTATTACATTTTCTAAGCAGTCGCGGACCCCCTGAGGAGGATCCACAGGCCCTCAGGGGTCCCTGGACCACAGGTTGGGAACCACTGCCTTAAACATTAACAATTGCCTTTTAGTGAGAGAGAAATAAGTAAGTAGATGTGAATGTGTGATTTGCATGTTACAAACAATGTATACTACTCGTACATTTGTAGCATGTGCATCTAATCTATAAATGTTACAACGTGTGTACTCGGCTTTGACTGGAAGGTATGCCTAGTCCATTATAATGAAGGGATTTTAGGGTCCTAACTTCACTCCTTCTCATGACGTGACATCATTGCCACATCACTTCCTTTGAATACACAACATTATTGCTCATTAGTTCCCTTACCCATTTATTTTTCGTTCTGGCCTATGGGTCTGGCCCAGACTATTATTTTTCCCCTAAAAAAAACCACACATACCATTAATGCATACAGATAGCCACTTTTGGTCAATGGGCTTGATTGTTTGCTCAATGTATTCGTCATTCATATTTTGCTTCAGCCCACCAGACCACACCGTGCGCATCGGCTCCCCTCGCGGTCAGAAAGTGCACAAAATCTGTGCATAATCTTCGCCTCCACCCACAAATATTTCTTTTCGCTTCTCCGACGAAGCTGGATCGAAGTGTGCAATTAATTTTATTTTAATTAACTTAAAAAAATATGGTGTCTGCTCTTCTGATACCAAGTTAGACAGCGAATTATTTCCCACCACTTTTCTCCGGTTGCTGCAGTAAAGTGACATTGCAACAACTATAACATTGTAGCTGCCTGTGGTTAGATAGGAAGTGATTTATTCAAGCTTCTCAACAAATAATAAAATTAAAGGCCCAAAATGAAAGGAGTGTTATTATGAAAAATAGCACAAGTAAAATACCCTCTTCACTGAATGCTTTTGAAATATAAGATTTTTACTGCAAGCATACAGCACCTACACTTAGATGGCAGCAGATTTTCTTTTCATCCCCTTTTTCTTTTTGATCCCTATGAATTCCAAGAAAAAAATGAAAATAATTTGGCCTTTGCACCAGCCTGCCAAGACCAGACCTATTGGCTTTGACAGTACTTATTTACGACTTGTTCCCTCTTTTCTGAGGGCGGCTTAGGTTGCCGATGCGTGGTCAGTGCTATACAAAGTTAATGAATCAGTGGTGTGTGCGTGCTCTCCGGGTCCTAAGGAACGTTGCCATTCCCAGGTACTTTCCCTTGGCCTCACCTGCAAGGACATTAGACCCAGGCGCGTGGCATCCAAGGGCCCGGCACAGCGCCAATGGAGCTGCTCATATGACCAGAGGTGGCCACACTGCTTACCTGGTGCACGTGCTCGCATTGATCTGTGCGCCACTTGCACACCTTTGCTGTGAAACGAAAGCAGTGATGCGTGAACAAATCATCTGAGAGGGCAAAATCATTTTTATAAAAACGCAAGAAAGACCCTCTGAATTACAAAATAAACATACTTTAGCTCCCTCGCACTCATTCGTACCATATCAAAATATCTTCATTCGACAACCGCAAGAACAGGCCTGCTGGCTCTGTCTTGCCTTTATCACATTGTCACTGTCTTTTTTCAGAATTTCACTCGTTCCCTGACACGTGTTCGCAGATTAATTAACTGGAAAGTGTTGCTCCTGCCAGTATCACAGATGCCTCATTAATCTAGGATGAGCCGGCGGCTCGAGTCGACACTTGTGCACACATTATGCAGAAGACATCTGGAACTTGATTCATTTCCTTAGATAGCAGCGTGGCAGCGAAATAACGCCGAATGTTTACAATGTGTTTCACCCCTTGCCTCTTGGTGTTACCGCTTGGCGCTATTTTTTTTAATTCATTTAACCATGACCATAAAGGTGGATGAAAAAATAAATGACGGATGGATGGATGCATTAATCGATTAGAAGATATTTCTAATCGGGCACTTATTTTTCTTTCAAGTTTCTCTGGCTCTTAAATTTGCAAATGTTATGATTATTGTTACCACTATGAGCATTGTTGGCTGTCTTATGTGAAGTGAGCACCAGGTCTCAGCTCTGCCACCAGTTGGTAAGTATCAAATTCACAAAACGTCATTACATCTGGCTCTAAATGGGATTCTTTTAACAGGTTTTGACACAAATGCAGATATCTGAATGAGTATCAGGTCTGCAGAGAGACTGCAGAAAAGGATCACAGTAGAGAGCTCACTAGATGTATGAGGGTTTTCTCATTCTTATTGCACTCTTGGAAGGTGGATCTCAGAGGCTGTTTCTCAGGGGATGAGCCACCATGTCTGGGCGAGTTTCATGGAGGGTGGCCTATACGTCTCCCAGAAAAATCTCTTCTAAGATCACCTATAAATGCTTGTGCTGTCTTGTTTGTGTTTCCTTTGCATGACTCCTACAGCTAGGAAATCCCACAAGGGACGGCAACACTGGGATTCAGAGCATGGATGTCCTTGGTGGTCTATTCTTTTAGGCGAAAACGACCTCTCTGTGGACCCCACCACCCACATGTTCCATTTATCCTTGTGTAATGAGTGGCAGAGCAGAGGTAGTGGAGACATTCCATTCCTCCTGGCAAGACCCCACCATTCGCTTGGTGTTATGGTATATAGTTGCATGGCCATGAGCATCAGGTCTTTTAATACAGGTGAACCACATATACCAGTGGTCTCCAAACATTTTAATGCCGCGCCCCCACCAGTTGAATAATAAAAATCATTGGGACCCCCTCAGAATTTTTCACAATTATTTTATAAAGATGGCAAGGTTTAAAAATGTCTAGACCTATTTAAACATTGCAGTTAAGTATGTTGCCTTTTTAAAAGGGCAATTACATGTTTCTGCTTAAAATAAAGGCCTTTTATCTGTATAATGCTTCTTTTGGTCAGAGTCTGGCGTCCCCCCTGGGACCACATGAGGACCCCATGGGGGGGCCCGCCCCCCAGTTTGAAGACCTCTGACAT
This sequence comes from Pleurodeles waltl, assembly GCF_031143425.1. NCBI lineage: Eukaryota > Metazoa > Chordata > Amphibia > Caudata > Salamandridae > Pleurodeles > Pleurodeles waltl. The sequence continues at coordinate 77,806,750 of NC_090449.1, read as the reverse complement.
ATACTGTGTTCCAAAAAAGCTGTTGGTTAAATATTGAGTGGACTGGGGAGCTCCCCTGGAATTGTGAGGCCCACAATGTTTACAGGATACTTAAAGCTTGTCAGGGTCTAGAGGAATCACTGGTTGAGGTAACTGTATGTAGTTCAACTTGCAATGGAGGCTGTGCATTTGATCAGACTGCAGGTGGCGAACTGGTAAGAGAGGAGTGTGTGTGTGTCCTTGAATTGAACATTCGTGTTTGTCACTCATTCTTTGCAATGCCACATGCCAGTCCTCTGCCCATTCAGATTTTATTATCAATAGCAATGAGACTGTTTGCATTCATCGCCAGACTTTACTGATGCAATATTCTCAGCATGGCCCAAGCATCTTCAGTTACACTGGAAAATAACGTAACGACACATCATGAATCATGTGGTTAGAACATGGGCATCATTACTCATTGTCGCTTTTTGACTTTAAATAAAAAATACCCCAACTTCGTTAATGTTATGAAGTTGGTGAATTTTGCAAGTGAAAGATTTTGTAAGCTACACAGGATTCTAACCCAGCAAAACCTACTTGCGGCAGGGGAGCCCTCCAACCAAAACATTTTTTCTGTATAAAAATTCTGTATAACCTATTGAGTTCTCATACTGACAAAGTTACAAAGTTGTGAACTTCGCACAATTATTTTGTCTGAAACAAAATTAAAAAGAAATTCAAAGATCCAACATTTTAATGAAACTGCTAGTACTGGTTATATATGTTTAGGTAAAGTAAATTACGCAGAGTGGAGCAATAGAAACGGACACAGAAACTGCTTAAATTATATTTGTAGGACATTCGGTTATTAGTTGATGGGATTGTGTCCCAATAAATTAAATGTTAACACAACCCTTAGTAGCTTGGCACAAAGCAGCCACGCTTAAGGAAGAGATAACCGGTGTAAAGTATATAACAACACCAAAACAATTAAAAAGTAGAAACATAACACAATAAAAATTCCACTCAAATTTATAAGAATAGTAAAAAATGTTTATCTTTAAAATCTAACGCCAAAATGACAAAAATCTATTAAAGTGAACAGGAGATATGATTTTCAGAGGAATCTAGGTCTTAACCTTGAATCCAATGCCCAAAAGCACAAAGTGCCAACCCGGGGTTCTTGTTGCCCTAGAGCATGTCAAAATCAAAACTAAGGCCAACCATAATAAAGCTCGGTACAGAGACCAGGTTCATCACGCTCAAATCTTTACCTTCGAATTTAAGGCCTGATTACGGGTTTGGCGGTCTTGGTACCGCCATGGTTCCAGTGGCAGATTCACCGCTGCAGTGTTGGCGGTCCAACTACCATATTACGATGCATGCGGTTACATAGACGAAAGACCACTGTGGTCACGCCACCATCGACAGCCTCTCGCTGCCCATATTGAGAGCGGTCACAGGCTACAGAGGCTAACAACTTGAGTCCAACCCCTTTTCCAGCCGGCAGTATTTCTATGTGCCTCTCGCCAAGTCGACTGTGGCGGGAAGACTTCCAAACTCGACCTGAGGAAACAAGAGAAATAAGGTAAGTACTCACCTTATTTCTAGATTCCACCCTTCTTCCTATCAAGTAACTCCTCGTCAAGGTCCTCCTTTTGCTGCAGAGACTTGTCCGAGGAGGAAATCCACACCGTTCGGTTCATATCCTAAGGCAAGCCACTCATACATTTAATCTTTGTTACAATGGCTGTGGACCCGTGCTGTTAGGCAAAGTATGTTTTCCATAGGTGAGATACATATGTGTGTATTTTCAGACTTGCTTCTTGTACATACACACTTAAGTATTTGCACTGTGGAACAATACCTACAAAAAGTGAGGTTCTTAGCACGATGGTCCACCTCTGTTGGAAGACTGCCGCTGCAAGACATCAGGCACAACAGAAACATAATATGGTGGGTGGAAGAACGCTGGCTCAGTGGTCTTCTTGGGGCTGCCGCCGTGGCATTACGGTGGTGCGACCACCAAACTCGTAATGTGGCCCTAAGGGCCTCACTACGAGTGCGGCGGTCTAAGGACTGCCACACTAGCATCGACGGTCGGACCGCTCAATTATAACATTGGCAGGCGGACCCGCCTAAAGACCGCCTTCCCCGCCAAGATCATAGATCCTGATGGGGTGATGGCGGTTGGCTTGTAACCAGCCACAGCGGTGCTGAATTCAGCACAGCCTGGCTGATTACAAAAAAAACTTTCCGACTGCCTTTTCATGGCAGGGAAACCTTGGTTTCTGCTGCCCAGTCCAGTGAACAACTTGTAATGGATCTAGTGGGGAGACAACCAGTTCCGTGGTGGTCTCCTCACTGCAAGTCTGGCAGTCGGGTTTTCCAACCGCCAGACTTGTAATGAGACCCTAAGAGGAAACCCCCCTCAGCATATGGCTTCTTTGTTTTCAGTTGCTGTGAATACTTAACACCCAAAAATAGAGCAGGACGAGCAGCCGTAAGCTCCTGGGTCAATCTGAAAAGGCTTCCAGTGGCCTTTCAGGCAACTCAGAAAAGTGACGCTTCTAAAGCTACTTTTCTAAAATAATTACGTTAAATCCGACTTTGGCTATAAGTTAAATTTAATGTAATATTAAAGCGACATCTTGAATCAAACTTCTGGCTACTTCCTTGAATTAATACAAATCACCCATTGTTTTCCAATGAGGCTACCAGCTTTTCCAATGGGGAAAATCAACTTTGGAGATTTTCTCCTACCGGGCCATGTAAAACACAGTTTATACGTGGTCTGCTATTTAGAACCATGCACCCCACCCGCAGGACACTTAGGGTACATTTTATGAGTGACATAGGTAATAAGTAAGAAGTTTGGGCCTGTCAAAAGGGCTAATTTGGTGGGTCGAATTTGACAGTTGTTCAACTGTCATGTTTTAATTTACCTCTGCAATGGTGCAGACTTACGTGCACTAGCTTCCAGTAGTGACACTATAACCTAAAAGCCCATGGGTACCTTGAGTACTATATTCTTAGAACTTCTTATAGGTCAGTAAAGCTTTCCAGATAGCTTTTCCAATTGGGATATATTTTTAATCGACAACTAGGCTGCAATGTAGTCTAGTACCAGATCTTTACTTGCCATTTAATGGTGGCACAAATACTGAGGGAGTCCACTAAAGGCATCTTAACACCCAGCAACTAGGTACTCTGAGTATCCTTTCCTAGGGTCATGCATGTAAGTTAACTTTGTCAATCAGGGAGTAGCCAAGTTGCACCCTCTGTTGCACACATTTAGGGGTTAAAGCACATACAGAGAGAGCTGGACGTCAGCGCCCCAGTGTGCAGTCATTACACCAGCACCTAAAGTCATCAAGACGTGGGGCAAAAAGAGGAGGTGAACCTCCAAAAAATACATTCTCCTACATATTTTATGGACAATCTGGGAATATATTGAAATTCACAGGTTTGTAATATACATTTACTGCCAAGGTGTTGTCTTCAAATAATTTCTATTACTGTGTTCCCAAGTCTTGTACTGCTAGTCCTTTTTCTTCCACAGAAGTATAACAATGAGTATGCCAGAGGCAACGTGCACTGCTAATCTTCAGCCTAGCAGTCACAGTTTTGGCAGTATTCTTCTGTAGTGGGTCGGTAATAATGTAATCCAAATTATGGAACGAAATATAAATTGGTTTCTTTTGCTAACATAGTAGTTCCCTGGATATCAGATCCCATACACATATATATCCCTCCATCTTGCCACAAATGAGAAACAGAGGCACTACCGACTCTGGAAACATCGGTAAACAGAAGATATCAGAGTGTAATGCTATTTGTATTTAACCACTAGCTCCATCTTGACCACGGACTCCATTTTGTGCTTAGCTTAGTTTTACACACCATCACATTGATGGAGCATGTATTTTTCAGTGCACAGCTTGTGCAACGTGTTTTCGCTCTTTCTCACCGAGGATGGGTACATAACATGGGAGAGTATCAGAGATAAAATGTACCAGGCTGAGAATGTTTATGGTAAGCCAGGGAACAGTTCAGTCTTGGAAAAACACAGTTGGCCAGTCTCTAGCGTGTTCTTTTTCAACACTGACCCAGTGCAGCCAACGTTTGAACAGCAACTTTCTGTATGGGAGGGGGAGTCCCACGGACCACTGCCTGCTCTGAAAAAATGAAAAGAAAACTTTTCATTTTTGTTTTCGAAATGCATTCCGTTTCCCTATAAGGAAAACGGGCTGCATTTAAAAAAAAAATACTGCTTTATTTAAAAGCAGTCACAGACATGGTGGTCTGCTGACCCCAGCAGGCCACCATCCCTGTGAGTGCCGCCATTCCCAATGAGGTAGCAAATTCCGACCTACCTCATGAATATTCATGAGGTAGGTCATTTGCAACCCCATTGGGAATCGCAAGTGTGAAGTACACTGTTATATATACATTGTTGCGACTCGCAAATGAGTTGCAAATTGCGAGTCACAAAACTCGGGGTCGTACATCTGGCCCTTAACCCCTACAAGTCTATATTTTTTATGTGGATGTGTTTTTTTTTTTTAACTATTATATTTTGGTGTTCCATTGTATAATTTATTTTAATGTATTTGTTTAATTATGTATTTGCATTTTTGAACCAATATTATTTGTATTTTTTTTAATTTAATCAAAAGCATGTATCTTTATTTTATAAGTTACACATGTTATTATTTATATCATATGCTTTTTCAAATGTAATTTTTGAAAGATATTATATTTTTTAATGTTAATATAATGTTTAATATTGACAATTTGATTTCCGTACCTGTTATTCTGTGATTATATTTTGGTCTTCTATAATGTTGTAGCCAGTATTTTGTACCTTGCTTACAAAATAAGTGAATTCAACATTTGAGTCCTCAACACTTTTTTTGCAATATTTTATATTGCAATATCTTTGTCTTTCCTTTTTCGTCATACAACTATATCAGGGTGTACAAGGCAGCCAGGCACCCTGTTGGACAGTAGGAAGGAGCAATGCAAGCTTCCACTGTTGGCTACAAATCAGTGCACTGCTTTGCCTCAGGGAGCTCAGCGCTGTGGTGCTACCACTGGAAAGAACAACTTTTTAATAAATACATTTTTCAGACTCGGAATACTGAAGTTTTATTCAACACAAAGGTACTATTCATGTCACTTTCTGTGTTAGTAAATGTGTCAATGTGCACATAGAGTATCATGACTAAATTGCTTCTTAAAATCAAGTGTTAGAATGAGATCATAAGAAACAGTGAAACTCAGAACAAATGTCCTTCAATTGTTTATGAAAATAAGATTTTCTCAAACTATGGGTCCCGAGGACGCTTATGGTGGACAAGCACTTCATCATAAAAGAATGGAAGCCTCCAAAACGATGCAAGCAGGAGAATGTCTCTCAACACTGAGGAGATGGGCCTCAATCGGATAGAGCAACTCTCATAAGTCGAGGGACAGCCTTCGACTCATTTGTGGTGATTATCTAACTACGTATGAAAGCTGAATGATACCACATCTATCTTGACATGACCATATAGGAAATCTGTACTATCACACCCCTTTCCTTAGGCCCGTTCTCTTGTTTGTACTACTAACAGCACATGCCTGCTTCGTTGCGAGAGGCCCTCACGTTCCATCCTACACCCCCTGCTACCTTCTACCTTCCAGCATTCATCTGTAGATTCCTCAGGCTGTCAACCCCCTTTCCTCCAACATGTTGTTTGGGCAATGATGAATCTGATCTCAACAGAAAGGATAATAATTGGTTTCTTATGACACAGTGTCCAAGTCTTCCAAATAAATTACTATGTTTTTATTTTGTTTTATGTTGTACTGGGAGGGGTGTTTTAGATCTCTTCCCATAAATAGGTAGCCAGTTGCTTGCTACCTGAATGTAGCTAGATGTTTCTTAATGAAAAGTAATATGGCATACATGACATAACATACATTGCTTATATAGATGACAGCATGCAAGACATAAGATGAAAATAAGACATTACAAAAGTAGCACAATAAGTTATGAATCTAAGAGAACCAAAGGAGTAAATTAGAGTTTAGTAGATGCAGGACATTCACCAAAAATTAGCCAATGTCTTATGTAACTGATTTACACTCTACACTAACGTATATATATGTCAACGCTATATATAGAGCAAACACAATATCCACCAATTTTTATCAGATGTCCCACATCCACCAAACTCTACATAACCTTGTAAGATTCCTGTTCTGGGTAATGATGAGACATAGGGTCTCATTACAAGGCTGGCAATCATGAGACCACCAGCCTCGAAGTGACGGTTGGACAGCCTCACTCCAGATGGTCCGACCACCACATTATGATCCCTGGCTGTCAGACCACCAGGGGACTGCCGTTCCTGCCAGGAACATGGTTCCCGATGGGCTGACAGCAGTCTAAGTTGTGGTCAGCCATACCAGCGCTGCACTCAGTACCACTGTGCTGATTGCAACTCAACTTTCCGCCGGCCTTTTCATGGCAGAGACCCCCCCCCATGAAAAGACTGGTAGAAAGCCAGTGAAGAAGGTCACAGTGGGGCCCTTTTTACTGCCCATGGCATGGGCACTGCAGGGGTCCCCCTCCCCAGCACCCTCAGAATGCTCATTGTCTGCTTTGTAGAAAGTGAGCATTCCGAGGGTGCTGATGTGCTACGGTTTTGGTCTCGGCTCCCTTACTGTTCTTGCCAATCAGCCCGGCGGGAAAGTCGTAATACAATTTTCCTGCCGGTCAGCCCAGCTGGAACATTGTAATACGATGGGGGGAACACCGCCAACATGATGGCAGTGTCCTCTTCGCAAGTTTGGCTGTCAGCTCATCTGACCGCCAAACTCATAATGAGGCCTATAGTATGCAAATTGGAGCATCAGATCTAATGTGTCCTTTAAAGTAATTTTCTTTTCGTTAACACTTCTGGTATGTTGTTAATATTTGTTGAACTACATTCACTTTATAGTAAATAAGGGCCATACTTGGCCTTGGTGAGGCCACCATATTGTTCTATACTGGGGCATTGTAGTTAAGACTCTATAATTCATATAACATTTATGGCAGGACAACAAGAGGAAAGCACATGGACACATTTGGTAAATGTTGCATGAGATCCCATCAAGAAACTGATTAAATTCATGGGACCTGTACTTTCATGGATTACAGCTCATGTGCCTTGGAGCTCTGCAGCTATCCTGTGCATGTGGTTGAATATTTTAGAAGAAGTTGAGTAATTATGGGAGCCCCTCTCTCTGTCACTCAAAGTACTACAAAAGCTAGTGTCTGACTTCTGAGGGTGTAATGAACATCTGCATTATTCCACATCCATTGTGGTTATGGTGAGTTTTGGACCTGGCCCTTTTTGCAGGCTTATCCCTGACCTTTTTGCCTTCTTTCTCCTATTTTTTTCTGACCTGTTTTTGTTGGCTGTAGAACTCTGGACACTTTACCACTGCTAACCAGTGCTAAAGTGCATATGCTCTCTGTCTAAAATGTATTGGTGCTTGGTTTCTCCATGATTGGCATATTTGATCTACTAGTAAGTCTGTAGTACAGTGCACAGTGTGTGCTGAGGGTCTGTAAATCAAATGCTACTCGTGGGCCTGTAGCACTGATTATGTCACCCACATGAGGAGCCCTGTAAAAATGGCTCATATCTGCTATTGCAGTGTCTGTGTGTGCAGTTTTAAACTGCCATTACGACCTGCCAAGTGCACTTACTTGCCAAGCCAAAACCTCCCTTTTTACTATATGTAAGTCACCCCTAAAGTAGACCCACAACAGCTCCATGGGCTGGGTGTAGTGTATGTAAAAGTTAGGACATGTACTGGAGTGCTTTACATGTCCTGACAGTGAAATACTGCTAAATTCGTTTTTTACTAATGCAAGGCTTAGGCCTCCCATTGGGGAACATTGGGATTGCCTTGAAATATCTTCTAAGTGCAATTTCTCATTGGGATCAGTTATACATATGGAATATGGGGTCTCTGAACTCACAAATTTAAAAATACATCTTTTGGTGATATTGTTTTTGGAACTGTGAGTTAGAAAATGCCACTTTTAAGAAGTGGGTGTTTTCGTGCTTAGCAATTATCTGCCTCTGCCTGTCTGCTGAATACACGTCTGGGTCAGAATGACAGTTGGGCTGTTTATGCATTCACTCCAGACAGTCATACAAAGGGAGCTGAGGTGTGCCCTGGATATCCCAATGAGTCTTCCAGAGCTAGCATGGTGGGAGGAGCTGACACTTGCACCTGAATAGGGCTGTGCCTTTCCTCACACAAAGCAGTCTCTAACCCCCCGGAGTTTGTCTGGGGTCAGGTCATGGAAAGGCAGGGTGTTGTGCACTACAAGGACTTTCTTTGAAGTTGCCTACTTCAAAAACAGGAATGGGTATAAGTACTGGACCTCAAACATCACATAGTTAGAACACTTCTGGGCTAAGGACAGTCTGCGAATAAGAAGAGCTGGATGCTGTAGGAGGGACTGCCACTCTTCCTGTTGCTTTGTTGTGCTGACCTGCTGCTTGCTGCTTCTGTCCTGGGAGTGAAAGGACTGGGCTTTGCTTTCTGCAGCCTGCTTTCCAAGGCTCTCCAAGGGCTTGAACTGAGCTTACCTCCTGTTAAGAAGTCTCAGGGATAGCAAAGATTTCATCTGCCAGTGACTGGGCTCTTCTGCTGAGAGCCCTCACTTGCCAAGTAGTGCCAACTCCAGTCCCTGGGCCCTTGGAAGAGTAAGCTGATGACAAATCCACACACTGATGCTCCACAGCTGAAAAATCAATGCAGCGCCTGTCCCGCAGCTGGAGAATCAGGAAGCACCTGTCTCGCCGCCCCAAAATCAATGCAGTGCCTGTTTCACCGTGGCTGCATCAACACAGTATGTCTGGATTTTCTACACACCGTCCCAGGGGCACCAATTTCTCATCGACCCCACACCATAGTAAGGAACCAAGGCTTTGTGTCCAGAAATCAACGCATCACCTTTCCTGTGAGGAAAAAATCGATGCATCACATCCCCTGCCAGGAGGAACCTGTGCATCGCCTCCCCTGTGAGGAAAGAATCAAAGCATCACCTACCCTGCTCAGTAAGGAGCCAACCGATTGCTTTGTTTTTAGGTTCCTCACCTCCCCTCTGGCCCCCATTGACTTTTTTTTCATACATCCCAGACACTTTGTTCCAAAAAGGTACAACCATTGATTCCTAGGGATCATAACTCATTGAATACTTTAAAAAGTGATATATTTAATTGTGTTTCTTGGATTTTTGTCATTTTGGTCTTGTTTTATTTAGATAAATATTGGCTATTTTCTAAACTGGTGTGTAGTCCTCTTGTTGTGTTTTCACTGTGTTACTGTGTGTGTGTGTGTTTGTGTGTGTGCAAGTACTTTACAGATTGCCTCTGACATAAGCCAGACTGCTCATGCCAAGCTACCAAGAGGGTGAGCTTGGGTTATCATAGGTGTGTGACTCCCTTACCCTGACTAGAGTGAGGGTCCCTACTTGGACAGAACGCAAACCACTGCCAACTAGAGACCCATTTTCTAACAGTGAGTGAGGAGCCCGAAAGACTGAGAGGTTATTTAGACTAGGAGGTATTTGATATTCACAGATGCAGGCACCATAAAAGAGTTATTCTATGGCTCTAAAGCAGCATTATGTAGTGCATACGTAACTCAAAACATGTAATTGAGTCATGTTAGACCCCAAAGAGCTAAGATTTTAACTCACTGTGGTATGTTAACCCAAAACTAGCAAAATCATCCATTCGATCTTGATTTTGCATAAACTGAAATAATCCCTACTTGCACATGCATGTTAGTGCTATGAGTTGAAGGCATTCAATGATTGGCAGGCTCTGCACTGCAGAAGCTCTGGTATTCCCTCTTCACCATTAATTTCCCTTGCATGTGACATTGGCAGGGTGGGTACCCACCATGTCATGGTCAGAGAGAAAAAAATTGGCAGAGAAACCAACAATGGAAATTTGAGTTCAGCACCTCTCTCATAGACAGAGACCCAGCCCTTAATCATACAATTTGTTTGGCCTTGATGTTTTTTTTTTTTTAAACTCAATCCAAGACTGTTTGGAGTCAATATTGAGGACACTTTCAGTCAGTTGAGGAAGGCTATGGCATTTTCAGTATTTGTACAAAAGTGCATCTTTTGGGTCCTGGGAATCAGCAGTGAATTGTGATTTTTGGCAAGCCATTTTTCTACTGTTTCTCTCATGCCATTAAATTCAGAATGTGGTAGAGTTTAGTAGCCAACTGTAAATACAGCAATTAGATTACTGCCAGAGTAATATGTGTCTAAAATACTTTAACTTTTTCTCTCCCAACAGAGAACACAGTCACCATGATATGAAGAATGGCTGAATATCCGAAATCCTACAGTGACCCAGAAAACAGCATTGCTTCACAATGTCCAAAAGGTTTCCCTTCTACAGGGCGAGGAGCTCCTGGATCCCAGGGTATAATCATACAGCTAACAGCTGCTGCAAGTGAAGAGCACTGGGGAAGCCCTGAGGACAATGAGCTGATCTTCACCCTTGAAGATGATGAAGACGGAGATTTGACATCATTTACTGAGGGAACTGTCCCTCGCCTAACAAATGACCTTCTGGACACCCATTCTGCACCTGGAATTGAAGGATCCTCTCCTCCATTATTGCATCTGGATTCTCCATTAATTTCTGAAACCTCCATTGGTAGGCTTCCAAAGTCTTCAACCCAAGCCATATCTCCTCCGTTGCCAACTTCACCAGCACCACTGATAAACTTAGTGAAGTCACTTTCCACAGAGATTGAATCTAAGGATACTTCTCCCCTTACACCCAAGCCACTCCTGAACCTAGTCAAATCTATATCAACAGAAATTTCTCGATTGGAGCCGGAAGTAACCCAGTCAAAGTCAGACTCAAAATTGAATGTCCATTTGTGGAGACAGATTACACAGCCCAAAAGCAAAAATGGGGACTCTCGGACAGCCCCATCGTCCCCCAGTTCCTCTCCTTCTGAAATCAAAGGTGGTTTCTTCAAAGTGCAGGAGGTGGAAGCCAAGTTAGAAGACACTAAGAGAAGGCTGTCAGAGGCAATGCAAGAGCCTCTCAGCATGCTGAGTAAGATTATCGGAGATGAGGTCAGTGCAACTCCCAGGCACAAGCAGACCACTATGGCCTCCTCTATTCAAGAGTCTCCAACAGGTTATGGTCTAGAAAATAACACATTGGACATCAAGAATGCAAGGACTGGGCATTATAAAGTGGAAGGTGACAAACCTGGGGTTGCAGAAAACATTGGTAAAATTTGGAGAAAGAATTCACAAATAGACCATTGTTCACAAGAACAAAGATGGGTGCCAGCCTGGCACTGTGGCTATGAGATCTGCTCCTTTGGTGATGTCATTCAAGTAGTTGAGGTGGGGTCAAGGGACAGCATTTTGGAAGGCCAGAACTTGCCACATAAACTTGGTGGATACCGCAAGTCTCAACCTTGTGGCACAGTGCCATGCAAGACCCTTGCCTGTGTGGCAATCCTGGCCTATAATTACTTCATCTTGCCATTGCCAGCCTATATTTCGGGGCTATTCTTGGGACTTGCAGGAGGGTTCTTGCTTGGGTTCTTGATTATTTTGTTAGTGGTGCCAAGGTCTTCTTACTCCTCTAGGAGGATGTGTTTGCCGAAGGAAAGGATGGAATTCAGTATGTTGGCAGTGCCACAACAGGAACCTGACATTCTAAAGGTATAGCAGCTTTGAATTTTATTATTATCACTTGAGCAGTAAAGTGTTTGTGTGTGTGTGTGTTTTGTGTGTGTTAGTTTCTGCTTATCAGATAAAAACTGTGAAACATGTATTTGTGTTGGCCTTTCATGGCAGTCATGCTGACTATTAATCTTTTGATAACTGAAGCAATAGCTTCAAGTAGACATCTACCTCCTAAAACAATGTTTCCGCATTACTGGAGCTGTTTAGACAGACAATATTGAAAAAATGAACATAGCACCACCCATATACAAGAAGCCAATTGATCCCCATCATGTCCATTTCACTGTTACTATTTCTACATAAAGCCCTATGAAGAATTACATAGGATTCAAGCCTATGTTGCTGCACCATGGATGAGTGCAGGGCCATTGTGTGTACCAGACAGTCACATGCCAGGAATGAGTAATCAGTATTTTACTATGCCTTGAAAGCTGCTCACAGTTTTTTAGACTTACATCTGGCAACATCATGTGACTTTCTACAGGGATTCCTATTCCCCCCATTCATAATGCACATTTACTCTTTTTCTGTGGGGAAAACACTTTTATTCTTGGAGAAAGCCCTTCTCCTACACCCCTTCCTAATGTGGAGGTGATCCATTCACTTTCTCACACTGCAAAGGAAATTACCACTATGGTTGGGATTAGATTTCAGGTAATTTTCCACCAAGAGAGTGCATATCCAGGACTACGAGGAAGTACATATGTCCCCAGCACCCTTCTATGAAGAACACACTTGGCACAGTTGCCTGTCGAACATGTTACCTTTGCTTGCTACTGTTTACACAAACTATAACTGTGTTGACCCAACTATGTGGAATTCATATAAGGTGTTTATCTGTGACTGGGGTGCAGGAGACAACATTTTTAGCCAATAGGGAAGCAAAATTATTGCTTACTTCCCGAAACGTTCACAGATGATGTTCAGTATAGATTGTTAGGCATATGTAGCAAGCAATTGTGTTCTTGGTTGAAGGGAGTGGAAGCACCACTTAGGCAACTACCTTAATCCTTGTCAGCGTGAACCACAAAAGTCATTAAATTAACCTGTACTTAATCCTCTTGTAGCTTGGCACAAAAGCAGTCAGGTTTACTGAAAGATTCGTCAGTACACGGATCTTTCTTAAGGTAAAGTACGTTTATTTTAGAAGATATTCGTAATACAGAAACACCACAGCCCACAGACAGTTTCTCTCCCTGTTCTCTTTCTCCTTCTCTAGTCCACCAACTGTCGTTGTCTCCTGGGAGACCTTCACATTCTAAACCCCATTCTAACCTAGAATACCACACATCTTCCCCTCATTAACAAAATAAAAAAAAAATCAAATATGTATTCTTAACACAATGCTACAAAAACCCGCAACATACAGTACAATTATAGAAATTGAAATTGAAAATAGAAACATTAAATAATACTAAATACAGTGCATTCATTAGAACACATATAAAGTAAGAAAAGAATAAATGCAACTCTCCCTAGAGTAATGAAATAACTCTGTTGCACATATTCTTTACATTGAGAAAACAAAATCATCTAGAGCTTTAGGATGTCTAGAGACCCTTGAGCTTCTTCTTAGTGCAGTATGGCTATCCCCTTGCTCACATTTCTCTTCATTCACTTTCCCAGATTTTCCATCACCATCCCCAGAGATTTTTACAATTCTCCCAATGTTCCAAATCCTATGATCCTCTGTCTTTACAGCATTCTTCATGACTTTTATCACTTTGAGAGGAGAAGAGAATTTAGAATGAGTGTTAGATAAACCAAATCGCGGACTTCTCACTTTAACAACATCACCCACTGAAATCACAATTTTCTTTACCATCTTCCGTCTGTCAAAGTCCACCTTTCTTTCAAGAGTTTTCCTAATTTCCCTGTCTATTTTATGTTCTAAGCTACACCCCAGGTTTTGCTCTAACCCCACCTTGTCGTTAACCCAAGATGGACACATCTGCGTATTAGGTTTTCTGTGTCTAAACAATTCAAAAGGTGTAAGACCTGTACTTGTATGTGGAGTTAGTCTGTAATTCTTGATTTTGTTTAAAATCTCCTCTCTCCAACATTTGTTATTAGCCAGGGCCAATTGAATGGTTTCCTTTAACACCCTGTTAAATCTCTCCACCATGCCATTAGTCTCAGGATGATAGAGAGAAGCCTTCTTATGTATAATTCCCTTGTTACTAAGGAATCTCTCCATGTTTTGAGAAACAAGTTGCACACCATTGTCAGTGAGAATGGAAGAAGGAATCCCCTCCCTATCAAAGATCTGATTAAGAAAGTCTATGACAACCTGAGTTTCTACTGAAGAGGTGATCCCAATCTCAGGCCATCTAGAATACATGTCTATCAACACCAAAACATACTTGTCAATGCTGGAATATCTAATAGGTCCCAGGATGTCTAAAGAAACCTCTTGCCACGGTTTACTGTGTAGCTCCCTCACCACCATGGGTTGAACTCTACACATCAAGGTTTTGTCAGCCTTGGAACATTCCACACACTTCCTAACACACCGCTCAATTTGAACATCTATACCCGGCCACCAATATGCAAGTCTCAATCTTTCCTTTGTCTTCGAGATCCCTGGATGACTCTCATGTGCTAAGGATATTAGCTCATCCCTTAATTTCTCTGGAGGAATAAGTTTAGTACCTCTCAGTAATAAACCTTCTTGAGAGGACAACTCGTCTTTGACCCTCCAAAAACCGCATAAATGCTGATCTTGTTTTTCAGTGCCATCCCAACCATATTTGATTTTTTTAAGAACCTTTTGTACCACTGCATCATTACATAAATTACTCCTCCATTCACTCTCTCTAATTATTCCTTCCCTAATCAGACAAACATCAAATTCATCAAGATTCTCAACATATTGATCCTCAGATTCTGAGACTTCATTCACAAGTCTAGAAAAACAATCAGCAACAAGATTCTGCGCACCTGGTATATATTGTACCTCAAAAGAAAATTCCTGAAGAGCCACTACCCATTTCCTGATCCTACCCGAAATGATATCTAGCCCTTTTTTCTCAAAAATTTCCTTCAGTGGTTTGTGGTCAGTTTTCACAAGAAATGTGTTACCCCAAACAAACTTCCTTAGTTTGTTCACAGCCCAAAATACAGCCAGCGCTTCCCTCTCAATTACCGACTAATTTGATTCTGCTCCCCTTAAACACCTTGAGATGAACAATATGGTTTTTTCTACACCATTATGGGTTTGAAGTAACACAGCACCAAGACCTTTTGCACTAGCATCAGCCATGATGATGGTTTGATGACTTGGATCAAAGCTTTGCAAGCACGGAGCACACCTCAAGAGATGTTTCACATTCTTAAATTCATCTTCACATGTTTTATCCCACTGAAACGTAACACCCTTCCTTACTAATTCCCTAATGGTTTTGGTCTTTTCCGCAAAGTTGTCTACAAATTTACTGTAGAATTCGGCCATCCCTAAGAACTTCATTACTTCCTCTTTTGACGTAGGACTTGCAAGATTCTCAATTGTATCCACTAAGCCCTTTCTTGGTTCAATACCAAGAGCAGAGATCTTGTGACCTAAATAATCAATTTCTTCCAGATTAAACTTGCATTTCTCTGCTTTCAACGTTAGGCCACTTTCCCTTAATCGCAGAAGAACTTGGCGAACTCGCATGTTGTGTTCAGAAATGTTCTCACCATACACTAATATGTCATCTTGATATATTTTGACTCCTTGGATTCCTTCAAGAACTTTCTCCATAGCTCGTTGAAAAACTGCAGCCGCAGAAACTAAACCAAAAGGCATCCGAAGAAACTTGTAAGTACCAAAAGGCGTTATGAAAGCAGTCAAGTCTTGAGAATCCTGATGAAGTTTAATCTGATGGTACGCGGAGGTCAAGTCAATGGATGAAAAACATTTAGCACTACTAAGAAGAGCTAACATTTCGTTAATATTAGGTAAGGGATAGTGATCTGTTATCACACATTTATTCAGCTCCCTCAAGTCAATACATAGTCTTGGCTCACCATTAGCCTTTACTGCCATCACCACTGGAGCCAACCACTCAGTGGCTTCCACTTTTTCAATTATTCCCTATTGTTCCAGTTTTTCTAATTCTTTTTTCATCTTCTCTCTCACCATCAAGGGAACACCTCTCACTTTGCTAACAACTGGAATTACACCCTTCCTCAACTTGATCTCATGAACATATCCCTTCAAACAGCCTAGTTCAGGATGAAAAAGACCAGAGAATTCTTGTTCATAAAATGGTCTACCTTTATCCACAGTATTAATGCAGTTTAAATATTTCAACCTAACTGAAGGAGACTCATTTGGATCAAGATAAACCCTTAAATCTCTCTGATGAGACCAACTAATAAGAGAATCTCCTCTTACTGAGATGTAAATTCTACCAGCTGTGAATCTATCCATGTACTGAATGGAACCTATGAAATAACCCAACAGCTTAATGGGTTCACCCCCATATCCTTTTGGAGAAATATCTGGTCTGAACAACTTAACACCAGTTCTCAAATGTTTTTCAAAAATACTCAAAGGAATTAGAGTGATCTTAGCTCCAGAATCAAACATCATAGGTATAGAAACTCCCTCAATATACACAACTTCTACTGGCCCACTAATTCCATTTTTTATTTGTAAAACAAACTCTTTTGGAGAATCTTCATCTTCCAAAGTTATTTCTTGAACATTTTTCTTTTTTAAATTAATATTCTTACAACATGAAGCAAAATGACCCTTTTTGCCACAAATTTTACAGACAACCTTCCAACCTAAACAACCTTTGAAATTGGCATAGTGACCAAACTCCCCACACCTATAACATTTTCCCTGTACATTTTTCTTAACTCTTGGGTCACTAAAATTATCTTTTACTCCTTTTTGAGAGCCCATTTTATCTCGTAGACTACATCCTTGACTGACATAATGGACTTCATCATCCCTTGTTTGAGAATTTGTCTTCTTGATTTCATCAAGGCAAGCTAAACTATGTTCATGTGTTTTTGCAATAGATACAACTTCATGAAGTGATGGATTGTCTTTAGTCCAAAAGGATTCTTTTGCTTTGTCGATGTTACAGCCCAACATGAATTGATCTCTCAGACGCTCATCCTTACTACTGCCAAAACCACATGTGGAAGCTAGTTTTCTGAGTACTGTAATGTACTCCTCAACAGATTCTCCAGATCTTTTCAGTCTTTTCCCAAAATTATATCTCTCTAAGACTGTTGAAATTTTGGGTAGGTAGTGTAAGTCAAGCTTTTTTATGCAAATTTCGAAATCATTGAGGTCACCAGCATCGTCAATTGTAAGTTCAGGTAGATTTTCAAAAACTTCCTGTCCTTCAGGACCTAAGCAATGCATCAGAAGAGACATTTTTCTTTCTGCACTTAAGGATGTGCCACAAACTCGAGCATAGTGTGCAAAAACACTTTTCCATTTTCTCCATGGAATCAGTGGTTCACCAGGTGAAGACAAAAAAAACGGTGGGCAGGTAACATTCTGCATTTTGTAAAATCTTTACAGAGTTAGATGTAAAAAAACTCTATAAAATAGAAGAAACAGTCACAGTAATTGTGAAACTGATCCTAAAAAAAATCGTTCTAATATGTCTGCCAGGATGATTACTTAAATGCAATTGTAAGCTTTGAAACCACTCGAAACAGATGGCTGCCACAATGTCTGGGTGAAAGCGAGGCTTGACACGCTTTGTGCGTTAAAACAGGAAGTAGAAGGGAGAGAAAAAAAACAGCGCGTGCGCTCGTTACCTGAGCATGGCACGAGAGTCTGTTCGTCTGCTCCACACGCTCGCGGCACACCCACAACAGAAAACAACAAAAGTACCCAGGGACTTCAAATACAGCAGCTCCGGAGGTGCGCTGAGCCGCTCCAAGTGCCCAAAAGCAATGAAGCCAAAGACGCAAGCGATTACGTAGTCCTGGTTGAGGTGTTTCTTCGTGTTTCTTCGAGCACGTCTCAAAACGAATTGATCCCACGTCGTCGCCAGTGAAAGATTCGTCAGTACACGGATCTTTCTTAAGGTAAAGTACGTTTATTTTAGAAGATATTCGTAATACAGAAACACCACAGCCCACAGACAGTTTCTCTCCCTGTTCTCTTTCTCCTTCTCTAGTCCACCAACTGTCGTTGTCTCCTGGGAGACCTTCACATTCTAAACACCATTCTAACCTAGAATACCACATTTACCTTAGAAACACTAAATGAAATATAGCACAAAAACCATAATAAGCAAAAATACAACACAGGAAAACCCCCACACCAATTTGAAAGAATGTAGTCAATTTTTATGTATAGAATGATACCACAACTACAAAAATCCAATCAGTAGAGATGGAGAAATGCAATTACAGGTATAAACAGTGTCTAAAAACACAGAGTGCCACTTGTAGACATCTGGCCAAGCTAGACTCCAAGGACAGTCACAAATCCAGGCCAAATGCATTGTAGCGTGGGCTACATACAGGGACCAGGATAGTCCTGCTGAAAAAGTTACATTCTCATTCCAGCATGAAGAGTTCTGTTTGCACTGGTGGAGGCCACAAGAAGGAGGGAGTGTCTCAGATGGTCGTTACTGTTACTGTAGCGCGAAGAGCAGGCCGAGTGGCATCGCTGTAGCTTGAAGAGCTGATCTGCATCACGGATTGTTATTGCTGGAGCTTCTTGTTTGCAGTCACCATGGGCTGTCATTGCTCTAGGTTGAAGTTCAGATCTCACGTTGCCGGTCATCACTACATGTCGCTGTAGTGCAAAGAAGAGATAGGTTCACGGGCGCTTCACATCAGTGGTCACAAAGGGCCCAGAACTTAAGGATTTCATCTTTTCTTCTTTGGAGAAGCTCAGCTGATGCCTGTCAAGGGCCTAGGATCTGTGGCAGTTTTTGAGGATCAGGAACTCACTTCAACAGAGGCCAGCAGGGCAGGTCCAGTTGCAGATCAGGCAGGTCAAGTGCAGCAGGTCAGCTCGGCAGTTGCGGGGAGCCCTCTGGAGTTTGTTGTGTCCCTGTAGCTCAGACAGGAGTTCAGCCAACGGACCCTTGGGTCACTCACCTGGCCTTGGGATGAAGGGAGCAGGTCCAGTCTTTCTTCTGAGAGATCAGGGCAGCTCTCAGATCTCAAGCAGACCTCTGGTGGTCAAGGCAGGCCTTCAGTAGCAGGCACTCCCCTGGGAGCAAACCCCTTTTCTGTGATATCCACAGGTCCAGGAGTGTACTGACGAGTGGCTCTGGAGGTCCAATATTTATACACAGTGCCAGACTTTGGTCAGGGGAATTCCCTATACTTCCCCAAAATCTGGTTGTTGAAAGTTTTTCCCTTCCCCTGTCAAGAATCCAAGAAGTCTGGGGTGACAAAGGACTAGTGCCAGGTTCCTTTGTGTGTGGCTGGAGGCAAGTTCTTTGAAGTGTAAGTGGGGCAAGGCACAGCTCCTGCCCCAGTCGTCCTGGCAGGATGGACCATCATATCCACATCTAATCCCCTTTGTGCCACTGTCTGGGACAAAAACACAAACCCCAACACCACACCCATTTAAGTCATGGGACCCCAGACACTGGCAGAAGGTATATATTATTAGGAAAAGAAAGTAGCAACATTCTAAAAGTGGCATTTTCAGAATTGTGACTTAAAGTCTGACTTTAAATTCATTACAATTAATTTGAGTCTAAATAGCATATGTCTGTCTTCTCACAACAGTTAACACTTATTAAATGTAATAAGGTAACCTAGTGTTAGTCAGTGGTGGGAGAGATAGACCTTGCAACAGTTCAAAACAGCTTTAGGGGTTTTTCACTGCTAGGACATGTAAAACATAAACCAACATGTCCTCCTTTTTAAACAGTGCACCCTGCCCCATAAGCTTTTAGGGCCTACCTTAGGGGGACTTTATGTAGGAAGGTTTAGGCATGGGAAAGGTTTGTTTTTCCAGGTCGAAATGGCAGTACAAAACTGCATTACAGGCTACGGTGGCATACCCAAGACATGTTTTAAAAGGCTACTTTGGTGGGTCATACAATGAGTGCTGCAGGCCCACTAGCAGCATTTAATTTACTGGCCCTGGATACATGTAGTAAGCCAATTAGGGAGAGAGCACAAGCATTTTGACACTGGTTAGCTGGGAAAAGCGCACAGAGTCCTAATGTCAACAAAAATTGACTCCGCAACAGAAGGCAAAAATCTGTTGAGCCTTGCAAAAAGGGCCAGGTCCGACACATATTGATTACTAGGGAAGGGAATCCAAGCACTTGGCCCAGAGGTGATCAAATCTGCAATTCATGGTTAAGAAAGTCAACATTACCGATAGAATTCGATGTTTCCTATTTTTCAGGGAAAATCATCATGAGACAACCTCGGGGTGATTTAGATGTAGGGTTGTAGTTTGCAAAATTCAGCAGAAAAATCTTACTTTTAGCAAGAGAACTTTGATGAAAATATTTTGCAAACATGGTTTAGTGCCAATAAAGTCTCCTGAAATGGAGGTTTAGCAAAGTTGGCAAACCACAAAAACCATGCTAGTAACACTCCCATGTGCCATTGAGTCAAAAGTAATCACTTTAATTTAACTAGTGCCTCACAGGATCAGGTCCATTAAGACTGGGGCAACACAAAAGGATGATTGATGGAGTGTGGAAACTTTTCAAACACTCATTCACAGTCACAGATCTGGGTTTAATCCATTGTTCTTTTGCTCATCATGCCACCCCAGTTTGTACTCAGCCATATACAAATCAGTCTTGATTTTGATCCCCATGGGAACAGTCCAGCACAAACTGCCAGGCCAGGTCCTCCCTGGACCGGAAACAAGCATCCTGGGAGCAGTTTCAGGGTATCACCCTTCATCAGCCAGGCTAGCTTGAATCCAGTGGCACAGTGAGCACGTCTGGGCATACCCTTCCTATTTAGGGCAACTTTAGCAACACAAAAGGGTGATGGACAAAGTGTTGAAACGTTTCAAACACTCACTCCTGATCTGGGTTTCATCCATTGTTCTTTTGCTCACCATGCCACCCCGGTTTGGACTCAGCCATATGTGAATCAGTCTTGACCCTGATCCCCATGGAAAAAGTCCAGCCCGAACTGCCAGGCTAGGTCCTCCCTGGACCGGAAACAAGCATCCTGGGACCGGTTTAGGGTTCCCAGGATTCTTGTTTCCAGTCAGCTGACAACTGTCAACTGATGCCTGAGGCATGATGAGGGCAGCTGGGAATATACATGGCAGTGAGCTTACCACAGCTTCAGGCAAGTGTCTGCCACACCCTTGCAGCAACTTGGTAATTTCTTTGGTGGGCCAATCCACTTTTCTGGGCAGCAACTCTGTTAGATAGGTGCAGCTGGGCTGCTTCTTCTTCTTCAGAGATGACTCCTCAAGCAAAAAATACCTACACCACTCATCTCAAAGAAGGTGAGGCAGACTCTTTTAACAAGGTAGAATCACAGCTTCTTCCATTAATGTCCCATCACCTCTGGGAGGCTGCCTGTCAATGATACCCATCCTGGATCTCAGAGCTTTCCCTTTCACCATGTGGGGTGCTGCCTATAGTTGTCAGTGGGTGAATTACTGGAACTTTAAGACTCAGCTCTTCTTTTATATTCCATTCTCAGACATAGGGCCTCATTACAAGGTTGGTGGTCTTAAGACCACCAGCCTTACGGTGGGGGTCGGACAGTCGCACTCCAGGCGGTTGGACTGCCACATTACGACCCTGGCCGTCGGGCCACCTCAAGACCGCTGTCTCCACCAGGAATGTGGTTCCTGATGGTTAGATGGTGGTCTGAGTTGTGGTAAGCCATGGTGGGGCTGAACTCAGCGCCACCGTGCTGATTACAACTCAGCTTTCTGCCAGCCTTTCTAGGGTGGTCACGCCGCCATGGAAAGGTTGGCAGAAAACCTGTGCCGTGGGCCACAGAGGGGCCCCTGCACTGGCCATGCCCATGGCATGGCCAATGCAAGAACCCCCCCTGCCCACCAATGTCAAAATGCACACAGTCTGCGTTGCAGACAGTGCACATTCCCAGGTGCTGTAGTGCTACGGTATTGGCTTTGGCTCCCTTAAGGGTGCTGAGACCAATATCGTAGCACTGTTCCCGCCAGTCTGACCGGCCGGCACGTCGTAATATGATGGTCCCGTCAGTCAGCCCAGCGTAACACAACCTGGGGTAGGTGCCTCCTCCCCACAAGTTTGGCAGTCAGAGTTTTCCAACCGCCAAACTCGCAATGAGTGTTTTGGGACCGGTTAAAGATAGTTTATTCACTATGTACATCCCTCAACTTACAGAGCAGACTCATTTATTGTTTCTAGGTAATGGCAGGTGACGGAATAGGATGGTGGATGTCTCCACTGGAAGAAACGCATAACACGAGAAACAAGAAAAGAGAAGCCTTCATACCTGACTCTTGACAGCCTTTTGGGATAAGGATCTCTATGGTAACTAAAGGGGAGGCCATAAGAAAGAGAAACCCTGCATTTCGGAGGATACCACTGTGTCTAGACTCCCCACACCCTCAATCTAATCTAATGAGAGTGTTCGAAAAAGGAACAAAAAGCAGGCCATTCCAAAAGGCCTTTTGGCACATCTAAAGGGGGCCTAATCTCATTCTCTCACACCTTAGAGTCTGTTACCAACCAAAACCCAAAGAAATGATGGCAGTACACAACGTTATTCTGGCAGTCTCTTTCTAACCTCCTTTTTGTACAGCATGCTTGCATTGAAACATCTATGACGGATTCTAGTATCAGACACACAGTACACATATTCCACTGGCAGATACTACCATGTTCCTATGTCGAATACATGCACTATCCAGGCACAGGAAATTAAGCAAGGGACCTAGCCTTATAAGGCTGAGGCACAACTCAAAAGGGGCAAGGCTTTAGGCTACCTGCTCAGTGCAAAGAATAGTAGAAAAGGGCCTGCTCTGTATCTGTGATTCAAAGTAAATAATGCCAAGCTCATCTCTACTGACAAGTGGAAAATAGTCACTCCTGATAAAGAAGGCAGGCATGGTTGCCACCCAGACCACAAAGCCCTGCTCTCGGTATCAGATAGTAATTATGCTAAGTGATCTTCAGCATATACCTATGATGGTCATGTGGGCAAAATACAAAAAAACAGTAGAGACTTGCATTAAGGTAACTCGGGCATGAATTCAGGCTTACAACACCACCCCTTAGCCAGCATAGGCACTCCAAGCAAACATATAATAGCAGAGCCTGCTTTGTCCTCTAAGTCTTCAAACTGGGATGCAAGACATGAACAAGTAGATATTGTTTTATCTCAAAACCCTTAAGAGGAGGCCCTGCTCTAGCAAGCTCATCTCCCAAGTCTGAAGAGTATTCACTAATGTAGACACCCCTTGCAATGGTGATATTGTTGTTGCAAGCTGCCAGTCATTGTTCATTAGAGCCTCATTTTTGGATGACAACTTCTTCACTATACTTCTCATGGTTTTGTTATAAATCTTTGAGAGATATAAAAATAAGGCATTTCTGTGAGAATGGTCCACCCATTCACCATGACAAAGTCTTAATGCTCTAGGTCAGCCATCTCCAGACAGGCAGACTTGGGGCAAAAAGACCCCTTTTCCCCATTAGTCATTTGGGAGGCGTCGTCATTCAGTGTGTTCCAGCACCAATTACATGAGATAGTCCTTATAAGAGCAACTCACTACCTAGTAAAATCAGGATCACACCCAATAGGCAGTCATTCTGCATGCCTACCTCATTCAAATTTCTCTAGACTGGAGCTTCCCCTTACTCCTTGTGGCACAAATTCTCTATATGTTTCCCTTGCCACAGCTCCTGCCATTGGTAGGAGACAGCAACAGAGCTGCTGTGATTTCCTGTGCCTTTGTTGACCTCCTCTTGTTCTCAACATCTTCAGTATGCTGATAAACAGCGTCCACCTCTGTGCCCTTTGTCCGCTGTGGTTCCCTCACCTACAGTGAAAAGGAGATGAGTTGCCACAATTGGAGTTGTTGCTGAGCTGCTGGCAATGGCACGTCTCCAACTCTTTGTAGCAGTAAGACCCTTAAAAATACTTATTTAGTGAGCCACAGGGCCACAGTCAACTTCCACTTCTCTGTATGTTACCTGCAGTCCGTAAGTTGTCCACCAAGCATGTCAGGCCATTAGAAGATGTCGTTGCGCCTGAGCTCAGAGAAGTCAGGTTGCCTTGTGAGCTCGACAAGCCCCAACAATGCATGTGTATTTGCACGTATTCACAGGCTGAGCATGACAGCAGCAGTGAATGCAACTCCCAAGCTGGCAGCCTACAAGGGGATCACCATGTGTATTGAATGACTAGTCCAGCAGTTTCTGCTGAAATGTGTCTGTACTGTGACCTTAAAATTAGATGGACTTCCTAATATATGCCAGCCCTTATGCACAAAAATCATACTGGGTTCCTGAAGTACTTTTGATAAGTGTAGAATGTTACAATGAGGTGACAGCCATACCCTAGCCGGGTCTCTAGACCCACTGACTAGCACCAGGGCACACCTCAACCTTGGGTTGTTTTGGGAGCTTTAACATTTCATTAAATAATTTCATTACCATTCTAAATTGCACGAGGGAAGCAAACATGGTCTGTACTTTCCAATAATGAGAGTTATAAGACCCAGACCCTAAACAATTTTGGTATATACATTATATTTTTAACACAATTTTTTCAGTAAATTGGCTAAAGAGCAATAGATTTTACAGTCAGTTAATGTCCCACAATTCAAAACCTAGCTATGCCAGTTTCGCACTGCCCTGGAACGTAGAACACAATTGCCAGACCCGTATTTGAAGCACCATAGCCAGACCAGTCCCCCTTAATGCTCAGGGATTATAGTCAGGACACTATCTAGAAAGTCCTTGGAGGTAAAGCAATGTAACCAGACATGTTCACATTACTACTGTACATAAAGCACCACTGTCAAGCTGGTTCTTATAACGCCCCAGTACATAAAGCACAACAACCAGGCCAGCTCCAGATTGCTACTCCGCCAGGTAAAGTACCATTAGCAACACCAGTTTCCACATTGTCCTCTAGGGGTGGCCTCTGCATTCTTGGGAGAAATGGTATCCTCCGACTCTGTTATTGAGGGGACTCTGGGACAGGAAGCTTTGGGACAGATTTACAAGGCCCTATCGCCACATTAGTGTCATTTTTTTTCCGCTCAACGAGGCAAAAATCGCAGCGCTATATTTACAAAGTGGCACAATGCATCCATTGAACCACTTTGTGACCCGTTGCGCCACATGATGCCTGCGCCAGGCATAATGTATGCAAGGGGGGCATTCTGGCATTAGGAGGCCCACAAATATGGCGCAATGAAATCTACAAGATGTCATTGTGCCATGGTTTTGTTAGGTGGCGATGGGGAGGGGGGTCACAAGATATCTGGCGCATCAGTACTGATGGGCCAGAATCCTGTAAATATGGGCCTTTGTACTCCTTCAGTCATCTGCAATAGGGACAACTCTGCTTGCTGGCAGTGCATGTGTATCGCACAAGTCTGCTGGATCGGGGTGACGAAACTAAAAGGGAGCCCCCCTTCAAAGTACCTGTAGGTGGGCCCCTCCCCCATGTCCCCAGTCAGGGGCCTTCTGCCGGTGCAGACTGTACTGTGCCGTGGGGCCCCCTGAGGCTGGGAGATCCCCCGCACTCCGTGCGCTGCGGGGGCCTTTGTTACACCACTGTTTACAGTGCCCAATTGGGAATGCTTCCGAATGCATTTGATTCGATAGCCTTTGATCTCAGCCGAACAATCGCAAGCACATCCCTTTTGATTAAGTAGAACTGTACAGCGATCTAATGCTTCACAGCTAGGTTCTCACTACATAAATACACATACATACATACATACATACATACATGCAAGATCATTGCTGAGTAGTCATCACATCCTTTCTCCGAATGAGGAGGCAATGTCCGGGCTGCTTCATGCAGCCTGCACTTACCACAGAGATTCTGGATCCCTTGACAGTCTTCAAGGCACTTTAGGGGTATGGTACACAGAAAGAAACCAATGTTTTCACTTTGTTTTATAGGAGAGAAAGCGACTGTTACACAATGAAATTATTTAACCCAATATGCAAAGGTTCCTAAGGTTGCCCGTTTTATACCATGTAATGCTCTGTAACCTTATTTCTCAATGCTATATGCCTGTAGTGGATCACTCCCAGTGTGCAATTCCTGTTTGTTCTTTACTTTCACAAGGGATCACCATACTGTCTCCTACAAGGGTATCTGCTCACAGGTCTCCCATGCAATCCATGTCAAGCACAACCTTATGGCACACAGGCCGCGTACTTCTCTAAATGTAGAGCTCACACCCATGTCATGGAAAACATGAGTGCACCAAAACCCTAGGCATCCAACCTCTGTTCTAAGCTAGATGACGTAGGGACAGAGATGGGGAAGATAAGTCACAATATGGACACGTTTGACAGGACAGGGTTATTATTAAGGTTGGAGGTACGTGGCCGTCCACACTGGCTGGCACATGGAATAGTTGGGCCATCTTAGCCCTTGTCCAAAGAGGCCTATGCAGAAGTTAAGATTAACACTCCCGCTCAGTGGATATAAATCCTTCCTGGAAGAGCTAGTGGTGAAGCAGCTTCGTATGTTCTCCTTGCCCACAGATTCCTAACAAAGTTCCCACTTACTGCTCCGCACTCATCACTCATATAGTAATAACTTGTCACCCACCCTCTTGTAGTGTATAGAATCTAACTCTTTAGTTCTCGGACGTATGTCCAGATTTATGGGGGTACCCAAAGGGTACAATCCCAAAATTGCATGCCTTAGTGTGACATGATCTCAGAGGATCCTAGTCACTAACCTGACAAGCTCTCTACATCAGTGGTTCCCAACCTTTTGACTTCTGTGGACCCCATTTTATCAATACTGGAGCCCGGGGACCCCAACTGAATCATTATTGGAACACGGGGACCACAGAGGAGTCATTACTGATAGCTGGGACCTAATAATATTAAATGTTTTAGGCAGCCGCGGACCCCCTGAGGAGGCTTCGCGGACCCCCAGGGGTCCCCGGCCCACTGGTTGGGAACCACTGCTCTACATTGTCAGACCGATTAAACACTGGTCACACCCATCTCATCAGAGTGCTCTATTAAAGTACACTGAAACATGCCATGGTCCTCATCCCTACCCCTATCAATCTGCGCTCAGAAATTGCTGTGGCAGGGCACATATTACTCTTCTCAAGCTACTTATACCTGCCATTTTAGCAACTTACATGCAAATACCATTCACTCACTCAGCACCTGCTTTCCTGGGTTTTGATTCCAGTCACGCTCATGAGGATGTGGTAAGCTGTATCCAAGACTGTAGCTTGTTCTTCACATGAGTGTCCCTGAGCTCTGACAAGTTTAAGCACTTGTCCACACTGGAGAGTAGGATATACAAAGAATATCTTGGGCCTCAGATGTTCTTGCTTCCTCATCTATTAGTGTGTTCGTACTGCCCTGAGGGCCTTTTAGGACTGTGTTATGTCAAGTGATATAGGAAATTTGTTAGCTGTGCAGCTCTTACTAGTATCAACATGGAACAAAGTCATGCCCACAATGACAAGCTTCGTTTGCACCCTTTCCTTTCAGGGTTGGATGAATGAGATGTACTTCTACGACCCCGAGATATATCACCCATCGTTGACACACTCGGTATTTGTTAACCTAGAGGGGTCGGCATTGAAGCTTTCTTATCCTAAGATCAATGTTCCACGGAGGGCTACAGCAGAGGAGGAGACTCATGATCCCACCTTCACTAGTCTCCGGTCATATGACTTGACTGGTGCTAAGGTATGGTATTACACTCGCGATAGGTCACGTGTACGTGTTAAACTGCTTTCTCCTTCTGTTTTGTTCCATAGGCGCCCTCCTTCCATAGTGTCACTGGTCCTTAGTAATCCCAGATTATCTGTTGCCTTGAGCATGTTCATGGGCCGGTGCAAGTGCTGGGGAGTAGTGAAGCATCTTATATTTTGTACCAATAGGTCTACTAGTTTGAACTAATTTTTGTGTGTGTCAAAGAAAAACAGTGACTAGCCATTACGAGTTTTGTGGTCCCAATGCGGGACAGCCAAACTCGCGGAAAGGACACCACCATGGCAGTGCCCCCCGCTCCCTGCCCTATTACAATGTTCCCGCTGAGCTGACCATCGGGAACATTGTAATAGAGTGTTCCCGCTGGTCAGACCGGCAGGAACACTGCTACGAGATGGCACTCAGCTCTCTTAAAAAATCTGAATGCGATCTCGTAGCACATAGGGGCCAAGCAGCACCTTCAGAATGTGCACTGTTTTGCAGAGCATCCCGATGGTGCTGGGCAGGGGGGCCCCTGCACCGCCGTGGGCATGGGCAGTGCAGAGGCCCCCTGTGGCCTCCAGCACATCCTCACAGCCAGCTTTCCATGCTGGTGAAACCGCCATGGAAAGACTGGCGGTAAGGGGAGTTGTAATCAGCCAGGCAGTGCTAAGCTCATTGCCACCCTGGCTGAGTACAACTCAGACCGCCATCACCATGTCGGGAACCATGTTTCCGGTGTGGACAGCTGGCGGGTCCGCCCGGCAGGGTTGTACCTGGGAGGTCGAACCGCCCTGAGTGCTTCAGACTGGCCGTCAACGCAAGTGTGACGGTCCGAGGACCGCCACACTCGTAATGAGGCCCTAATTCTGTTACATCCACAATTTAGATGGGCTTTTTCAAAGCTAATTTGTATGTGCAGAGGAAACAGCAAGTCCATAAACAAGAGGTATTACCTATCTGTGTGGAAGGTCTATAAGATATAAGAAGTGTAAGTAATCAGTACTGAATCACTCACATTGTTTTCTCTGTGCCTATAAAAAGGCTCATCTAAATTTTGGATGAAACTTGGTGACCTATGGTGAATAATCGTTGATATACAGTGAAGTCTCCATCTAAAAGTCTCCAACAAAGTTTGATGGATACATATAGCCGCAGGTGCTCCAGTACCAAAGGTGACCACCATACTCCAGGTCATTAGGGACTCATCTCCAGTCCTGAACTTTTCACCTAGAAAACAAAAATCATTCACTTCATGTATGTTAATCTAATTAGTTCAACTCAACGGAAACAAAACAAGACTACAGCACCCAAAATGCATTAGGCTACCACAAAAAAAACCAAGGCTGGCAAAGTGTCCGTAATGACTTGTAGGGAGATGGTCACCCTGATTACAAGATTCCGATAGATCTCATGAAAGTAGCAGGGAAGTTAAGCCTGTGTAAAATGCTTGGTGACAGTCTAATTTAACTCTGAGTCCTTTATGTGTTCACCTTGTAATGTACTCTTCCAGTCTGTATGATAAAAACATTTAGAGCATATTTAAACGTTCTGGTGGTGGAATTGTTTCCACTCCACTGATGGTTCCTCGATTGCCCCAATAAAAGTAGCACTTGCTTCCTTCAAACCTCAGGGTAGCAAACCAACAGGCTCACAAACACACAAGGGAACATTCAGTGGCCTCCATGTAACTGAGACCTTGTAGTTCAACCAAGTGACGTGTTGTCTCAAAAATGAGAATGATTGTGTATTAAATGAGAGTCGTTCGGTTCAACTCCACATTGAAACAGAAGTGTAAAATTGAATTTTGAGATAGTAAACTGTGCAAGAATACCATATCTGGTCCGTGACCTCCTAAGAGTCAAATAGGGTGATGTGGTGAGGCACATTATTTATAGTGGAACGGTGAGATCACTGTTGGCCTTGTACTAGTGGTGCTGGAACAAGTTTCAGAGCGGGGGTGCTACCCTCAATGTTACATCACTCAGGTCTGACCATTTGCAAAGATTCCAAGTGTCACCAAAAGATAAAAGTGTAGCAAATGAGCCACGCTTATTCAGCAGGAGAGTGGTAAGCATGTGGTATGGTGCTGGTGGTGCATTTTGGAGCACACTGTCATAAATATATTACTAAAGCATGGTGTGGTAGCACACTTTCGTGTACAAACAGCACATTTTATATTGGCATGGCCTCCGAATTCGCATTGAGATTCAATTTTCCTGGTATAACTATACAGCGCACAAACAATAATGTGTGGTAATCGGGTTTCAGCAAATATTTATCATTTGCACGTCGCCAAGCAAAGTGTCTTGATTTGTTTTGATCCTATTACAATCTTTGTTTTCATCACACGAAAAACACAAAATGTGCTTTGTTTGTGCTTCCTTAACTGCTGATATATTTTGAAAAATATAGTTCATTTATAGGTATTTAACTGTTGTTGTGTGTTAGAAAAAAATTGACACCCCACAGCCTTCCTTTCACACTCAGCACGATTGTCACATAGCTTGCTTTAGAAAACCCTCTAACTTTGGAATCAGGAAAGAACAGTAAACATCAATATCCATGTTACAAGGATAACCAGCCTGACATTTGACCTCTGTCTTTGAGCACACAGCACATATGACCAGATAATAAAGTTAAAAGGCATCTTTATTGCTCATTCACAATCTGATCTCCAGCATAGTTTTTGTAGGGTGCCGTAGCATTCCCAGCCCCCTGCTTCCAGCGCATATACCTTGTAATAGGAACCCAGTCTAGAGAGTATAACCACACTAAACAAGCTGCAATAGAGTGACCGTGTACAAACTAATGATCTGATTGGAGGGGCTCATATGGAGCACACAATGACATAGAGCTCCTTGAACCACAAGGCAGGTATTCCTCTAGCTTCAAGGTAGCAAGGCTCTGTTCACATTGTGCAAGGAATCTCTGGTGACTGCACTCTATGAAACCTGTGCCCACATCTGTGCACAAGACAAGCAAAGAAAAGGACATGCATAGGTCACTAGGAGAACCTTAATGGGCCTTCCAAGGCAAGGTGTTGTAATAGAGATGTCTTTGTCCTTTAGACTAGACGGCACATTTAATTAGCAGTGATTATTTTCCCACAGATAAGACTCATCATGTGCCCCACACCTTCCCTCCTCCTTCCTTGCCACATACCTTGTTCTCATTCGCTCAGTGGGATGTGTGACTGGGCAGCAACAGCAAGGGGGGTAGAGAACAGGAGTAGTTGGAATGCAATGAGAGATGCAGACATTGAGAGCAAAGTGTGGAAGAGCCTGGACAGAGAGCGGGAGAGCTGAGGAGTGGGAGCTCCACGGTGAGTGGGGAGCATGGAGAGGCAAGAAGAAAGACAATGGGTGATGTAAAGATAAGCGAGTGCATTGCAGAGACAGTTACCAGAAAGGAGTACTTAGGAAGGAGCTGGGTTTAAGATGAGTCTTGCAGCTGGGAGTGGATGGACACTGACAAGGATCTGGAAACATAAATTGGGTATTGTGGTGGGTACAGTGATTGGATACGTGCTGCCAGGGGTGCCAGTGGTTTAAACATGTCACAGGGAGTTCAGCAGGGACTTCTGTTTGCCAACAATTGAAAAAGTTATGCTTGAGAATCACAGATTCGATGCAGTTCTTTGACTACACCAACCCCACCAGAATGAGTTCACCCCAACCCCAATGAATGTGCTATGACCAGAGGCTCTAAAGTTGCTGGAACTGAAACTTATCTGGATACATTTTAGAACAGCTTTGATCTGTTATAAGCGTTTAATGAAAATATTTGATTGGTGATGTAAAAGGGCTGCTATGAGCAATGTTGGTAGAAGAAAGTTTTTCTCTTCTTTTAGACCAAAAAAAGGACCCACAGATGTTTGTTTGCCTTTTTGTAGATTAACTGGAGTTACTCATTTCTAGCCTCACTATAGACAGATACGTCTTCATTTCCTAGATGATTAACCTATTGGGCAGTATGTCTTCAGCTAATCAACTCTATAATTTTGCAAACATTGAGCCGCTTAGGTCAGCCAAGATACTTATAGTGACTAATATGTTCCAATTGCAGATCTTTCTTTTCCCAACGGGTCTTGCACGGAAGAGAATGTGGAACAAGAAATATCCTATCTGCATCTTACTTGCCAACCAAGAAGATGTGAGCTGTAGAGGGGCTACTGACCACCCTGAGGTATCCGCACAGCAAGAAGAAAGCCAGGAGCAGACAGTGGCAGGCCAAGACAGTGCATTGAAACCTGCTGGGGAGCTCAAGGAGGTGCCGCTCTACCTCTTTGGGAGAACAGGACGTGAGAAGGAGGAATGGTACCAGCACCTGTCAGCAGCCTCCAATCAAGACTCCAGAGACAAGCAAAGTGCCAGCAGAAGTGAAGCGAGATCAGGTAAAGTGCAATACCCAGGGGTTAGAGGGCATACAAGAGCATGAACGGTTAAATATCATCATGTGACCATGATCTGTTTGAGAGAAAAGCTGATGGGGTTTGAGAATTTTCAATTGGAGGGATTGTTTTCATCAAAAGTCTCCTGCAGGGGAGCATCTTTCCAATCCTCTTGGTCATCATGACACTGGTCGCTTCTCACACTGTCGTATGTAACATGTATGTTGTCAGTCAAGAAGGATGCTGCTTTATCACACACCTGTTGTGAACGGAGGATGGTGCAAGACATACTGAATTTATTTTGAGATCTCTGACAGACCTAAACTGTGCTCAGGATGAGTGGAAGATGTTCAAATCAGTTTCCTCAGAGCAGGAAAGTTTTGGATGAAAAAAGGCAATCCTTAAAATGTCCAACCTGTGTTTTATAGACCCAGAGTGGCTCAAAAGAGTAGGACTGATGCCACTTTCTCTGATCCTGCATTTTCAAAGTGTTCTCATTCTAATTTCAGTAGGTAACACTGGTTGACTGGTCTAGCAAAGGGCGTACTTTCATTAGCTTGAGGTATTGTCTGTTCGAACACAACACACAGATGCTAAAGGCTAACGCGTGTTCTTCTGGGCTAGGAGTTGCAAAAAAAAGGTCCACAGATATTCAAACTTTGAAATAGCCTCTTCAATATTTTTTTCTACTGTATCTCTGTATTGTTAGTTTTGAATATAATAGAGTTCCAATTTCAGCAGGAAAAACAAAGATACACATATCAAACGTCCTCAGTGTATATGCACAATACGTATCTAATTATCCACATTCCGAGGACACAGGAATGGGCAGTGAACATGAGGAAACATATAATGAACACAACCTGTAAACAAATTGAGCCCAAATCATTGAGGAACCAAAAGAAAAAAAGTGGGGGGTCTAGGCTCTTCAATCTTAATTTTGGATTGGAAGCAACACTGAGAAAATTTAGACCATGGACGGAAATGTCAAGTTTGATAGTAATTGTTATGGTCTGAATGGGACTCAATCAATCAATCAATCAATCAGTTATTTGTTAAGCACGCTACTCACCCGGTAGGGTCTCAAGGCGCTGGGGGGAGGTGAGGGGGTTGCTACTGCTCGAAAAGCCAGGTCTTGAGACGCTTCCTGAAGGTCAGAAGGTCCTTGGTCAGACGTAGGTTGACAGGG
Organism: Pleurodeles waltl; assembly: GCF_031143425.1. Classification (NCBI taxonomy): domain Eukaryota; kingdom Metazoa; phylum Chordata; class Amphibia; order Caudata; family Salamandridae; genus Pleurodeles; species Pleurodeles waltl. Next base: position 77,773,583 of record NC_090449.1, on the reverse strand, counting down.
AGGGAGTTCCAGGTCTTGGTGACGAGGTGGGAGAAGGATTTGCTGCCGGCTGTGGTACGGTGGACGCGGGGGACGGTGGCGAGGTTGGCGGAGCGGAGCTGGCGTGTCGGGACGTGAAGTTGAGACGCTTGTTGAGGTAGGCGGGTCCAGCGTTGTGGAGAGCCTTGTGAGGGTGGATCGGGAGTTTGAAGATGATCCTTTTGTTGACGTGGAGCCAGTGGAGGTTTCTGAGGTGGGCTGAGATGTGTTAGTGACGAGGGAGGTTAAGGCATTCTGCGCCTGACTTGGTGGGCTTTCATTCACCAGATTGCTTTTGAGGGTAGCGCAGATGCACCAAGATTCTAGGTAGGAGGTGCCCCAACGCTCGGGTCCCCTACCTCCAGGATACTACCTGGGAGAAGTACTGTATTCCTGCTAATAGGAAGGGGGCAGGTATTCTTGTCCCCATGGATGCCTAATAGGAGACGTGGGCTTCTCTGCTGTATGAAATACCCTTAGATATCATGTGTATCGTTTTGCTTTGGGCAGTGGTTATGACTCTTATCATTTTGGCCTCGTACTATCTGAAAGCGTGTACGTTCTAAGGGGTCCACAGGGATGGGATGTTTTCAGCCTAATCTACTGCAATTCATGATCTGATATTATGGTGTATATCGTTTTTGCCCTGTGGGGATAACAAGTATATATCAGTATTACTGATTTAGGATGTTTTTGGTCTAATGTTTTATGCAATACAATTTATTTTTATATAACTGGTTGCGGAGTACCCTTTATGGTGTATTTATTGTGTCACATGTGTTGTATGTGTCGTGCAAACACTTTACAGATTGCCTCAGGGATAAGCCTGACTGCTCGTGCCGAGCTACAAAGGGGTGAGCAGGGGTTATCTTGAGTCTGTATCTCCGTTACCCTGACTAGAATGGTGGTCTCTGCTTGGATGAGATGCCTACCCTGGCCAACCAGGAACCACATTTCTAACACCACCCAACTGTTATTTTTCATTTTTAGAAAATATTTTACAGACTTATTTCTCTGCATGGAAGCAGGGTACTCTCTGACGTTGTGTAGTGGTTTTCAAAGTCACGCATCAGTCGCTTGAGGTGGCTATGTCTGTTACCATACAATATAAATAAATTGTATCAGTTTCCGTACTGAAATTAATTTGAAATAAGAACCCTTCATTATGTTTTGCGTGTATGCCCGCCCATGTGTGTTTCTTGGTGTAAACTAGCACTTGTTTTTGTGTGTGCATTGTTGTGTATTTCTGTGTCTGTGTATGTCTGTGCATGTGTACGCATATCTGTTTGTATGTGTCTTTGGCCAGGATACCTATATGAACTAAATGAACTGTGTGCCCTTGCTGACCACCGGAGACGTCTCTATAGTATCCCTGCTATCAAGTGACTTTTCCAAGATAGACAAACCAAGCCTTACACCATGAGAATGCAGATCCGATGTTGTGTGCTGTGAAGGTTTAGGGAATGCTCTATTCCACCATTCCCTTTCCCCCTCAAAATATTTGGTACTGAAACGACCAACTTGAATAAATTGAGAAATCTCCTGAGAACTAATTTCTGTACAGGAGATGACGTCCTTCACCTGAAGCTAGAATGGTTTATCTAGGAAGATGTTAGCTCCATTGAGGCTGAACTCCTTGTGTCTCAGCACTGAGGTTGAGGACTTTTGTTTTACTTTTAGCAGAATCATCTCATTCCAGTCGTTCATGAGGCCTAGTAGTAGCAGAATCCAACAACCTCCATGAAAACCAACTTTGTGAATCAACCTTTGGCTCTAGACAACTCTTGGATCATCTACTTATGGCCCAAGGTGATCATCTGAGATTTTCACCAGCTGCGTAGATCGTCCACCTGAATCCTAGCTACTGAATAACCTCAAACTAATGTAGTTGCTTCTTTCTCTCAGGGCTCATGCAAGTGTCAGAAGACTGAAAACATCACTGTTTTAGTCACTATACAGGAAGGAATTTATACAAAATCTGGAAGAAATTTTGGATGAGAAACTGAACTTCTAATATCAATTCATCAATTTTGTCTTGGGTTTATCCCTTTTGACTAGTTAAAACGTCTATAGGAATCAGTTAGGTAAATGGGAAGGGTTGGTCTTGGAAGAAATACTTTTTGGAGAGAAATCGAGAATAGACAATAGATAGGGAAGGGATTAGGTAGTGAGAGAGAGAGTACAGTGAATGTATTCCCAGTGCAAAGCCGAAGAAAAGTCATATGTCCAGAATATGGCTGTTATGTAAAAGCTGTAGGCAAGATTACAACACCAAGCTGAAAGCTCCCTTTTCGTTCACATCTTGGGACGAAGAAAATTAATTTATTTGGTTGGCACATGTAGGGGGAGAGGCATGAGAACTAGCAATGGGGAAATTTACTGTTTCTTTCCACAACCAGCCAATCTTTTAGTAGATGAAGACAGAGGTGGAAAAACATGCATTATACAGTGAAGTAGAACCTAAGGATATTGTAGGTGCCATCACAGATCCCTTTGTGGCACTGCAAAATTACTGCCAGGATTAGCCATTTTAATACAGTTGTCTATTCAATCAGAATCTTTCCTGTACGTAGCCAACAACCCTTGAATACATAGGATGTGAGCGCCTAATACACATAGATTAGCAGTACGCAAGGAGCAATGTAATTATTCATCAGAATGCATTTCCTCTTAGTTCCTCCTATTTTCGAGGTTTTCTATTGCAAAGGTACAACTTTCCTCTTGACTCCATGCTCTGGGACCCTCAGGAGAAATGCAGCCCGTTTTTGGAGTGTAACTTGTAATTCTAGCCCCCAGTCTTTTTTGGCTGATACTGGGTCTTGCTAGGTTGACAATCCATCTTTCTTATGGATTCTCTCTAGCAAATATGGCTTGCTTTAGTGAGGAAGGATGAGCAAAAAAGTTGTCCAAGTACACAATTTTGCTTCTCTCCAATTTGGTATCCAGTTCCTTCAGCTAGTGTCCTATATTTGCTGAAGATGGTCTTGCTTTGTACTCAGGAATCCTTTCCTATGGCCTAGGAGATTCAAAGGTCCTCAGCTGCAGATCTGGTGAACTCTTGCTCACTGGCTCATAGGTTGAATCTTCCTTTCTGAGAAACTTATTTTCTCAGCCGAGCACATAGATGCTAGATTCAAGGAGCTCAGGTGGCATACTTTGCGGTTATTGTAACTGTTTTGTCTGCATTTCTTCTCTGGAATATTTATTGATTGAGCAGTACCTTCATCTGTTCATGACCCTGGCTTTAGTAGTTTTCCTACTTCAGAGAGTTAGCCCATAAATTCCCTGTCATCACTACTCCACATGCAGTTTATTGCACAGCATACCAACAAAATAACATTAAATAGGGCCAGGGATGGCAGGCAAGAGCAGCCAGCAGGAATCTGTGCCCAACGCTTTGTGCTGCTGGCCAGATGGGATAGGGGTGAGGCAGATGACCTGACCTGGTAGTGAACCCTGAATCAGGTCAAATTATGTGTTGCCAAGGCCTGCATTAAGTCATGCATAGGAAGATCAGAAAGCTGATAGCCTCTTAAAAAGTGGTCTGGGAGAAGTGTGGAGGGATTGGAATCAGCTTGTATTGCCTAGTTGGGCTTGCCAGGTGCAGAGACTCCCCACCTTATGTTTATTTAATGTGTTCAAGTGGTTGGGTCTTCAGTGCAGCAAATGCACCATTACTGGATGTGTTACACTCAAGCCTCCTTCCTGAATTCCCTTTGAAACCTGAAGTATTAATGGGAGGCTGAACTAAAGCTGCCTCCCTCTTCATGGTGCATTTGCACTCCTGAACCATGGTTCAGCAGGTATGGAAAAGCCACCAGCAAAGGCAGGCTCAAATGACCTTAGCACTGCCCTTGAAAGCTTCCACTTTTAGCAAAGTTTAGCATAGATGTTGGGTCCAGGATTGTGTGGATGCATGGCGCATCGCTGGATAAGTGAAAGACCAAAGTTTTGCCACATGCATCACAAAGTGATACCTGTCAAGATCGCATCTAAACGGGATGCAGAGTGATCCCTTTTTCACTTGGTCACACACCCAAAAATTTGTGAGAAAATACTAATGGCCTTTATTACAGTTTTTGCTGAGGTACATCTACCAGGATGTCAGAAGAAAGTCTGCCATATTTAAAGTTCTCTGGGAAGTCACAGGATGTTTCACCTCTAAAGTACCTGATTCAGCAATAACAAAAGTAAATAGATAGAAAGAACGTCAGCAGAAAGCAACTTGTGCCAGTCTCTGCTGGCAGATTTTCCACCTGTATGTGCAGGCATGAACAGAGTAACCCCTAAGTGATGGTATTTTGTCATTTCCGACAAATCTACTCTCTCTAAATTTTTTCAAGATGGCACCCCTCTAAGAGAGCGCGGCAGGTTAGCCAGGCCATTGCTTTGCCCCCATTTTCAGTTTGAGTACTGTTGCGTCTTGTCAGAGAGTGGATGATGGATTTACCACCGGGGGATATCCTTTAATTGTTGAATTGCAAATTGGTAGATATACAAATGGTAGTGGTAACAGTAAGTCTGCTACCTATATGACAAGGCTACTTTTACTATCCTCCTTTTAAGCAAACTACAAGACCTGGAAGTCTGTTCAACAAGTCATGATCACTGAAGATCCTGCAGTAGATAATTCATGCCAACTTTAACAAAGCTTAAAGGAATGCACAAACTCCTTGAATTTCAAATGGCACTAGCTCTAACAAGGTTCACATGCTGGCACTGCCCTCTATCAGTGACTGGCAGCCTTTCTTCTGACTGAAGGACTCCTCAAAACGAAGGATGCTACCAGGGTGATATCATGTGCTGCCTAGCATACACATTGATTTTCCAGGTGGTCAGAGATAGGGATAGTGCCTTCACGCACCCATTGAGCATAAATGACATCACAAGGTTGACCTTTATCTTACCCCTAGTACCTCAGTAGCCTCATATTGGTGGAGGCTGCCTTGCATGCCTAGCAGTAAAAGGTTCAGAAAGTCATGGATGTCGCAGGCTTTTAGGACAAAGGTGATCCAAGGTGATATATTGTCATGTTTATGCTGGTATTGAGAGCAATACCCTCCAGTCCGGATGAGGATTGGGCTAGGATTTCATAGGAAGAAGGAATGACAGTTAATATAAGCCCTGTGAGAGCTCAGTTATGACAAGTCAATGTTTGTATCTACACAGATTCTAGTGTTCTTGAGAGAATGGATCAAAATCAGCTGTTTAGCAATGGCATATTTTCTGTGAAAGTTGATTGTGACACAAGGCAGTACAATCACCGTGTTGCACTTACAGCCTGGACTGGGACATCTTTAGGGCTTCTCACATGCCTTGTGTGTTTGAGAATGGTAGGTCTGGAAGAATTCCAGGTTTCGCCGTAGTTCAGGAGTGCAAATTTACTGTGAGGATGGACATGTTTGTCCCGTGAGATCCAGATAAAGGCGAAGGGAAGCCTTTTCCCCCACTCTGACCTTATTGTGCTGGAGGTTCCCCAGTGTACTGCTACACATGTGTGTCAGATCACAGTGGAAACCTTGGCAATTCCAGAGGATGGTAAATAGAAAGAATGGAAGCTGCCACCAGCCATGTTCTAACAGTGTGCACCCGCAACCCTTTACTGCACTTTTCCCCTAACTGGAGTGTTCCTAATCGGTTGATAAAGACTCTTCCTCAATTCTAAAATTTCAGCCTAAAGGCAGAGGTAAAGGTAGGAATTTGATCATTAGTTTAGCAAATCCCCACCTGTGGCTGCCTCTAAACAGGTTAGTCTGGAGACAGATCATGGACTTTGGCAGGAGGAGGCATTGAACTTCTCCCGCCAAACTCAGAATAATTGCAACATCATTCATAGAAGATCCCCCTCTTCCTCAGAAACAAAGTGCCCAAATAGAACAAATTATTCAAGAAATCCACCAGACCCTATCTGGCTACAGTGCATTCAGGGTGGACTCTGTGCATTTGTACTACTGATTTTATTTTCATCCTCTATAGAGGCTCCTATCTGAAGCCCCCCAGTTGTCACGTGCATCCACCAATAATTCAGTATTTACCTTTTCACCTTCATCCCATTTTTGCAAGCAATAGATAGTCTTGTAATTACTAGGGAAGCCTTATGTTGCAACTGGTTCTGGTTGGGCACCATCTGTAGCAATAACCATCCTCCTGCAAACTGGTGCTCAAGAACAATGAATTGCAGACATGATTGTAAAAGTGTGAACAGGTTTGATGTCAATGTATCTCTCACAGAAATACCAATACTTGCACATACTGTATATTGATTTCAGTATATGCACTTGCACTGTATCATCATGGTGAGCAGACCTAGCAAACTATAGTTTTAATCTTCAATTTCCTTTTGCTGTACTGTATGTTGGTAGATTTCCCAAAGGTAGAGGTAACAGTATATATGCCACCAGTATGGTACATTTAGCTGTTGACATCCTCTACATTAACTCAAATTGATGTGTATTTTGTGAATATTTAAAACTCAATATTTTGGTATCACACCCTGAATACATACAGAGATGAAACCTATGTCAAGCTGCTTACAAACGCTCAACATAAATGTGATGTGATTTGAGGGTTCTTCCACCATTTAACTTGTGTTGATTGATTGGAACACACCAATGTGAAACTTACTTCCACCTTTCCAGGTATGTTTGGGAACCAGCTGCCCAGTCCCTGTGGCAGGACAGCTCCCAGTAACTGCAGCAGCCGGGGCAGCACCGAGGACATCCCATCCATGTTCAAGCCAAAAGACCTGGCTGGGAATGTCAAGCAGAAGATTCTTCTGGATTATAGAGCCTACATGTCCCGTTGTATCCGGACCGAGAGCCTGAGCGCCCATCCGAGCCCGTGCCCCAGCGCAGGCAGCAGCCCCACCACCAGGAAAAAGGTGAGTAGAACCTGTGCATCTATCTGCACCACAGGGAAGATAAGCGGACAATTATTAGGCTTGTATCTTCTATATATCTCAACAATTGTCGCTATGAGTGTGTGTATGCGTCTGTTATGTCATGTGTCATACTATTATTTGTTACATTATATTAAATTATGTTACTTTATCTTACGTTACATTACATGTATTTGTTTAGCAAGTGTCTGCAGAGATTCATAGTACATTCGGGATAACACATATCTAAAATACCACTGCATAAAAACTATAACAGCTACAATTACTGATAGTGTGATTACTTTTGTTGTGAATCCAGCCAATTGGCTGCAGGGTATCAGGATGGCTTGTTGTGGTTACAATTGGGCTATAAAGTGAAATAATTTCTTTAAAAAGGTCCGAAACCTATAAATTTCAATCCTATAAGTATTGTCTTTTGGTCTCTCCCATATGTGATATGTTATATATATATATATACATATATATATATATATATATATATATATATATATATATATATATATATATATATATATATATTGGTATGGCTTTTTTCAGCTTGGGACATAATCTTTCCTTCTTTTGCTATCAGCCGCTTATTTGACCATTAATGGTTTGTGTGAAATTCATTGGTTCTTCTTTACCCTTCTTTACCCTTATTGTTAATGGTTTCCTACGCCTTTTAAGTTGTAGTGTACAATCAAGCACCTGAGTTAGGTTACTGTGGAAGAGGTCCAAGCAGTGTATTTGCTTTAGTGTAGGATCACAATGAGTTGAAATGACTAAAAGTGTCTCAGGAGGAACAAGCCTATAGAGTAAAATACCCTTAGATCGTCTGTGAACTGCTTATCACATGCCCATGAGGTTTGCCCATCTTTGGAATTTGGATGAGGAAGGGAACACCAAAGTTGCATGTCCAAAAAAGACATGTAGGATAATGTGTTAGATGCTGTATTATTACGTCATTGACAGCATTGTTGCTGCCTCTGAAACAGACCTGTCATCTCACATGCTGCCACTAAAAGTCAAATTATATCAGCTCTCTTCCTATGGTCACCAATTGAAAAGCAAATGTCAACTAGTGACCACATGTTGTGCTGTAAATGCCCTCAAATGTGGAGGCACTACACAGTTGAAATCCAGTAATTGTTTTGCAACCTCTTTCAGACACAGGAAGCAAGTTCAGAAAATGCTGTTTGTTTTTTTGAGTAGGGTACGAGTGGCTCCTCAGGCATACATCTCTGCACTCCTTGCTCCAAATGTCACTCCAGATCTGGTTTCCACACCAACATCCTGATGTATTATGGTCTATGTATTTCCTTCTGTCACCAAACCTTGCCTAGATCATGTCCTGGAGGTGGCACTCTGTTTAGTATCAAGTACACATACAGGTTTGCATCTATAAAAGGCATGTAGTGGCTGGAACACCAATACGTGTACAAACAACCACAATTGCCTCTCACGCTCTCCTTTGTAAACTAAATGAGACACATTATATAGTGTTCTTGAAATGGGTGAATCATCAACTCTTTTCTAAAATGGAGCAGGGCTGATGCAGTCCTGGTGGATACAGAGATGTTGTTCTGGATCCTTGGTGCTAGACGGAAAACACATTTATTGTTAACCATTGATTCCCTCAAATGTGAGTAAATCATTATGTGCTTTTTTGGGAATTTCTTAAGTATCTGTACCGTGGCCACGAGCAGAGCAACGAGTACTTGATAGCTTCATCGTCATGCCTTATTCCCTACATACGTTATTCCCTTTACCATTTGTAGAAAAAGAACTGCAAACCACAGTAATAAGTTTTAAATATCATTTTACAAAAATATCACAGCCAGAATAGTAACTACAAATATATCATGAAGGGAGGTATCTATAGTTAAGTATAGGTTTCCTATACTTTAATACAAAGGTTTTCCTTGAAATTATATATATGTCTTCAAAATGTGTAGACATGCAGTTAAGAATAGTAAATCTGTACTATATACTTACCTTCATGATATTTAGCTCTATATTCTGGCATCCAACCTTATAAGAGAGACCCTAGATGGGATCATAAGGCACACAATAAAGTACACATTAGAGCGCCTTAAATATGCACCATCTGTGCTGTGTTGTCTGTATTATTCACACTCCCTTTTTGTTGCAGTCCTTTTCAGAAGCACGTGTCAACAGTGATCCTTACATGGCCTGGATCAACGCACTGATTGGTCGCATTTTCTGGGATTTCCTACGAGAAAAGTACTGGGCTGACCAGGTGGCCAACAAGATTCAGAAAAAGCTGAGCAAGATCAAGGTAAGTTGATAGAAAGATCGATAATGGAGCTTCCATCAACATGATCCACCGATAAACGCAAACATTTAAAACAATGATGGAATGTAAGAGTTCCTCCTCAGACCACTATTGTCCTTTTCTAATAGATGCCCTGCACACAGTACGTGTGAGACGGTGCTAATTCAAGCCTCTCTGATCCTATATGAATCCCTAAAGAGAGTCGTATGGGGGATAGGGTCTGTTAGTAAATGGTGTCATGAAAACTGTGTAATCCTGGATGCTTCTGGCATGGGTGGCAACACTCATCTTTCAGCATTAGACTCAGAATTAGTGGTGTTAGCCTTTCCACCTCACCACCTTTCCAAAATCTCTTATCATATGCTGCAAGGAACCATTTTGATGCAAGGCAAGACCAACAAACTTGTGATTAATTTTGCTCCCATATATACAATTTATCATTAATTATTATTACTATTATTATTATTATTATTATTATTATTACTGGTGCACACACGACCCCGACAGTAAAAAGCAGAGGGGAAATGATAGCTTACCTGGAAACATTATGGAGAATCAACCACATTTTCACATACAAATTTTCCTTATCAACCACCTGATCTAATTAACATTTCTAAACCTTCTTATCTTTGTCAACAATTCGATCTATCAGCTTCTCCATCATGTGTTTTTATGATCTGGTGGCTGTCTCAAAATCTGTACTGGATTCATTAGTCAGCATTTCATAAAATAGTTGTTTCAGCATTATTCAGTAAATAGAAAAGTAGGGCTTCAGGGTAGTGTTAAATCCATACAGGCCAACAACTCCCCAGATGCATGCCAAAACACGTGTAAAGCCGTGAAAAATATCTAATGTAATCACCCTTAAGATCATGCTTAGCCACTAACTAGCCACATTATGCTATTGTAACACATAAATGGTTCTGTTCAAAATTCTCATATGATTGTTATCAAACTAAGACATTCTGCAAGTATTTCTGAAGAGCCAACTTCTATTTTGGGAAGCCATGCAGCAAGTATTAGACATTTTCTAGGACCAGACGAGAGTGCATAAAGGAAAACTGATCTTCCTTCAATATCTATGTTGGTTTATTGTTTTTTTATATTCCATGTTGATAATTTGCTACTGGCTTTGATCTATTTAGGTGAGACAATTTGGGGATAATTGAGACAATCGGGGTAATTCACTCTTCTCTTTCCATTGAATATTTTAGTTTGGATTGTGTTGTCCTATTTTTTTGTTCTCAGCCCACAGTCACCGAGAAAGTGTATTGCCCAGGTCTCTCCTCCATGTCTAAAATGTGTGACATAATTTGCTCTCAAAATGCCTCAGTGTCATGAGAGAGTCTTGCAGACAACTCTCATGCTGCCAAACAACTGAAGGCACCAAGCACTCCATTTGGCAAGATTACTGGATTATCTGGATGAAGAGAAGAAAGGAACAGGGTAAGGCAAAGAGAGAAACATGGCCAGCATGGAATAAAGATACCAGGATCTGTAGCATAGTATGTGCATATGGCTGACAACTTTAATATTTTAAAAAGTAGATGTTCCAAAAAGCCAATCACAAATATCATGGCTTGGGAACTCCAGGACCTGAAAGGTTGTGGTCAAGGTTCCAAACCAGATGCCAGATAGAGAATTATCCTATGACAAACCCATGGGAAACACGTAGAAAATATTACTTAGGTAATTGAATAATTAATGAATATACTGCTGGGGAAAGGGATATGATAAGGTATTGCCATGTTGCCCAGGTTCTATGACGTGCCTGCTCTTTGTAATTGTTGACTTAACTATGAATTTCCATCACAGTCCTTGCCCCTCTCTCTTCATCTCTCAGATGTAGGCCTAATGGTTTCCTTACACAGATCTCTTACAGCCTGTGCTGTAGTGTATCGTATTACTCCCAGTACTGTAGTGTACTTGAGCTTGGCCAACAGCATCTGAATACAAAGTCATACAACGCACCTCATAGGTTCTTTGTCAGCATATTATGATATAACTGGCCTTTATCACTGATACTTCACTGCAGTCTATGTTTCAACAACTTTAGTTTGGCCTGTTGCCAATACTATTAAAAATAATGAAACATGGGTAAGCAAGCTGCCATGATCTGACCCAATTCAACAGACATGGACCAAAGTTGAGGTATATTCAACATGCAACACAAATGAGAATTTAATGTTATTCCTCAACCACTGTTGGGCTCAAAGATTGCAATAAGTGAAAGGTGCCGCTGACATTTTGACTATGGATACAATGAAGGGATTACATAGGGCTTGTCCAGTCTTTTCTTTACCTAATTCACCGTTATCCAATTTTGCCCAGATCCTTGCTCACAGGACAATGTCATATTTTTTTCCTTCGTTATGGATTCAGCATATTGGGGTTCATAGCTCGGTCGGAGACTGCAAGCCCCTCTAGGACATAGTTAGACATGACACAAAGCAATACTGTCATGTCAAAACAAGCAATGTTCCTAATGGTGCCATCATTGAAAACACCGCAGAGAAGTACAGTACTCTTCATGGATATCAATGATATTGCTCACAGTCACACCGTTCCAGCTGTGGATTCCTTGAGTGGAACCCAGTCTTACTGTGTACTCAGAGCTCTGAAGCAGGAGTTACTGAAAGAAAGTGCAACCCAAATGCTAGATGACCCACTGCACTCATAGGGCAATTTTTCCTAACAATTACGTATAAGGTATATCTTTGCGGTGGAAAAAGTTATGTTTATAAAAGCATCAATTCTACAAAGAACCATACTGCTGATCCTTCTGCGGTGGAGGTCAGTCTCATTTTTCTATTTGCGCCCTCTTCAGGGTTATCTCCTCTATAAAGCACTGCAATTAACACCTTCATTTCTTTGCATTGAAGACTAATCACCTGCGACTAATGGGATTCCAATTAATTATTTGACTGATCAATCTCACATCAGAGGTACCTGTGGTCATGGACTAATCAGTTTTTGGAACCTTACTCATCATGCATCAACAGTGTGGTGTCTTCTTCAAAACAAGGATCTGAAATTGTTCACATCACATTCTGATGGAGCTGTTCCATGGCCTCGAAAAGGCTTTTTAGCGGTTCCTTTAGGAGAAGTCAAGGCGTGCTTCTGAATTTCTGACCACATCTGAACCATTCTTCATTATAGAGTACGTAATTACAGAAGAATCTAATGACTTCTATGGCATAACCAAGTAATACTTCATAACAAGTCATGAAACTGAATCCATTTTGACTCCTTGGACCTTTTAAGGTTCAAAATTCCCACCCTATTGCTGTAGTTCTGCTCAGATCCATGGCAGGCAATGGGACTGCATTACAATGGATACAATCCCCAATTTCGATACTTGTTGAATTGAAAATCTTCATGCAGTGCCTTTAACAGATGCTTTCTGGAGACTTTGGCTGAGGGTCATGAGTATGTTTATAACAGGCTGATGCAGGATGCTCTTCAGACATCCCAGGTGCAACACTCATTTTTCTCAGGTGCTAGAAATGTCCCTGTGGATGGAGCATAAATATCAGCTAGGACAAAACTGCTGCAGCGGTGGTATAAGAGTGCATTGAAGTTTGGAGGGGAGGATCAGTGATCATGATACCACCAGACCATACATCTCTACAATGTGCTATATCAGCAGGGCCACTGGAAATATGCAGAGAGGGAGCACTAAGTTATGGTGGAGGTTTGAGTAAATTATGCAGTAAGAAAAGGCAAGATCTGCTGCTTAATGTGACACATTTTTTGATACTATTACTTAATTATTTTGTTATTTATACTCATGGTAAAACTGTCAGGGCAAAGATTTCACCTCTTTAGTGCCATTTTAACAAACAAATGCAGAAAAAAGCAACCGAAAGATGACTACTTAAAAGTTGCAAAGAGCCTTCCACTGCGTGCAAACCTTTATTGACATTTTTGTTAGTAACTTTTGATCTGTTTCAGCTAGAAACAATTTATTTTTTGTTAGAATGTGCATATTATGCAGCAGGTGATGGATTTTGTGTCAAATGCAGCAAATACGTAATTTTGAAAAAAAAGCTGAGGCTGAAGAATCGCGAATTTCCAGTGACTCTGTATATCAGGGTCCTTCTAAACTGTAGGTTCGATGGCATCTGTCGCTGTAGATACGCATGTTCTGCAATAGCTCGCCATCTGGTGTTGGGCCGGAGTGTTACAAGTTGTTTTTCTTCGAAGAAGTCTTTCGAGTCACGGGACCGAGTGACTCCTCCTTTTGTCTCCATTGCGCATGGGCGTCGACTCCATCCTCGATTGTTTTTTTTCCGCCATCGGGTTCGGACGTGTTCCTGTCGCTCCGAGTTTCGGAACAGAAAAAATAGTTAATTTCGGAAGATTTTCGTCGGTATTGTTGCGTTCGGGATCGGCGTACTTACATTCAACACCGCATCGAAGATCGAAGAGCTCCGGTGCCCTTCGGGGTAGTTTTTCGATCCTCCGTCGGGGCCTGGTCGGCCCGACCGCGTGCTGAGGAACGCCGATGGAACGGACCCCTTTCCGTTTCTGCCCCAAATGCCACAATAAATACCCCTACACAGACCAACACTTGGTCTGCAACCTGTGCCTGTCACCTGAGCACAGCGAAGACACCTGCGAGGCCTGTCGTGCGTTCCGGTCCCGAAAAACACTCCGAGACCGTCGAGCCAGAAGACTTCAAATGGCGTCCGCACCGACAGCCCGACGGGAGTTCGAGGAACAGGAAGAGGAAGGTACCTTCTCGATCCAAGACTCAGACTCCGAAGGATTCGACAATACACAAACCGTGAGTAAGACGTCGAAAACCACACAAAGAAACATTTACAAGGCCCAGGGGACGCCACTGCCACCAGGCCATGGCTCAACCCATAAAATCGGTGACCGACCGTCGGCACCGAAAAAGGCCCAAACAGTGCCGAGATCGTCCGACTCCGGTCGAGACACCGGCACGCAGCCTTCTCGGGACCGAGAAAGTGCTGGAGACAAGCCTCGACACCGAGATGCCGGTGTGGACACGGCTCGACGCCGAGACAGCGGCACCGAAACAGATCGACGCCGAGAGGTTTCGGCCCCGAAAAGGAAAAAAGTCACCTCGGAGCCGAAAAAACACGCAGACACAGTTTCGACGCCGAAACAAACTGCAAGCGACCCACCTTCAGGCTCTTATACAGAAGAGCACTCGCTAACCTCCCAAATGCAGAAGCATAGGTTTGAGGAAGAGCTACAAGCAACTGATGCGGACCATACGCAAAAGCGTATCTTCATTCAGCAGGGGACAGGGAAAATAAGCACCCTTCCCCCCATTAGGAGAAAGAGAAGGTTGGAGTTCCAGACGGAACAAACACCACAACCAAAAGTGGTGAAAAGAGTTACACCACCACCCTCTCCTCCGCCCGTGATTAACGTTTCACCAGCACAAACGCCATCACACTCCCCAGCTCACACCACCATGAGCCAGGGTGACCAAGACCAGGACGCATGGGACCTATACGACGCCCCAGTGTCAGATAACAGCCCAGAGGCATACCCTACAAAACCATCTCCACCAGAAGACAGCACCGCGTACTCTCAGGTGGTGGCTAGAGCAGCACAATTTCACAACGTAAGCCTCCACTCAGAACAGGTCGAGGATGATTTCTTGTTCAACACACTCTCCTCCACCCACAGCTCCTACCAAAGCCTGCCTATGCTCCCTGGTATGCTCCGGCACGCAAAAGACATATTTAAGGACCCGGTCAAAAGTAGGGCAATCACACCAAGGGTGGAAAAAAAGTATAAGCCGCCTCCTACAGACCCGGCTTTCATCACAACACAGCTGCCACCAGACTCTGTTGTTGTAGGAGCAGCTAGGAAAAGGGCCAACTCTCACACATCTGGAGATGCACCACCCCCAGATAAAGAAAGCCGCAAGTTTGATGCAGCTGGTAAAAGAGTCGCAGCACAAGCTGCAAACCAGTGGCGCATCGCGAACTCCCAGGCACTACTTGCGCGCTATGACAGAGCCCACTGGGACGAGATGCAACATCTCATTCAACATCTGCCCAAAGACTTCCAAAATAGGGCAAAACAAGTGGTTGAGGAGGGACAGGCCATCTCCAACAACCAGATCCGCTCCTCCATGGACGCTGCAGATACAGCTGCACGGACAATTAATACATCTGTAACTATCAGAAGGCATGCATGGCTCCGAACGTCTGGATTTAAACCAGAGATTCAACAAGCAGTTCTCAATATGCCTTTTAATGAAATAGAACTGTTCGGTCCAGAAGTGGACACAGCGATTGAGAAACTCAAAAAAGATACGGACACTGCCAAAGCCATGGGCGCACTCTACTCCCCGCAGAGCAGAGGGAATTACAGCTCATTCCGTAAAACGCCCTTTCGAGGGGGGTTTCGGGGTCAAAGCACACAAGCCAGCACCTCACAAGCCACACCGTCCAGTTACCAAGGACAGTATAGAGGAGGTTTTCGGGGACAATATAGAGGAGGGCAATTCCCTAGAAATAGAGGAAGATTCCAAAGCCCCAAAACCCCTACTACTAAACAGTGACTCACATGTCACTCACCCCCTCCACACAACACCAGTGGGGGGACGAATAGGTCATTATTACAGAGCATGGGAGAAAATCACTACAGACACTTGGGTTCTAGCAATTATCCAACATGGTTACTGCATAGAATTTCTACAGTTCCCTCCAAACATACCACCAAAAGCACAAAATTTAACAACACACCATTCCAATCTCCTAGAGATAGAAGTGCAGGCACTATTGCAAAAGAATGCAATCGAATTAGTGCCAAACACACAAATAAACACAGGAGTTTACTCACTGTACTTTCTGATACCAAAGAAGGACAAAACACTGAGACCAATCCTAGACCTCAGAGTAGTCAACACTTTCATCAAATCAGACCACTTCCACATGGTCACACTACAAGAAGTATTGCCATTGCTAAAGCTGCACGACTACATGGCAACTTTAGACCTCAAGGATGCTTATTTCCATATACCAATTCACCCATCGCACAGGAAATACCTAAGGTTTGTATTCAAAGGAATACATTACCAATTCAAGGTACTGCCTTTCGGATTAACAACCGCACCAAGAGTCTTTACCAAATGTCTAGCGGTAGTCGCTGCACACATCAGAAGGCAGCAAATACATGTGTTCCCATATCTAGACGACTGGCTAATCAAGGCCCATTCGTTAATAGAGTGCTCAAATCACACAAATCATATCATACAAACCCTCTTCAAACTAGGGTTCACCGTCAATTTCACAAAATCCAAGATTCGGCCACGCAAGGTACAACAATACCTGGGAGCCATAATAGACACATCAAAAGGAGTAGCCACTCCAAGTCCACAAAGAATTCAAAATTTCAACACCATCATACAACGCATGTATCCAACACAAAAGATACAAGCAAAGATGGTATTACAACTCCTAGGCATGATGTCATCATGCATAGCCATTGTCCCAAACGCAAGACTGCACATGAGGCCCTTACAACAATGCCTAGCATCACAGTGGTCTCAAGCACAGGGTCACCTTCTAGATCTGGTGTTAATAGACCGCCAAACTTACCTCTCGCTTCTGTGGTGGAACAACATAAATTTAAACAAGGGGCGGCCTTTCCAAGACCCAGTGCCACAATACGTAATAACAACAGATGCTTCCATGACAGGGTGGGGAGCACACCTCGATCAACACAGCATACAAGGACAATGGAACGTACATCAAACAAAACTGCATATCAATCACCTAGAACTTCTTGCAGTTTTTCAAGCACTAAAAGCTTTCCAACCAATAATAGTTCACAAATACATTCTCGTCAAAACAGACAACATGACAACAATGTATTATCTAAACAAGCAGGGAGGGACGCACTCCACGCAGTTAAGCATGTTAGCACAAAAAATTTGGCATTGGGCAATTCACAACCAAATTCGCCTAATTGCACAGTTTATACCAGGGATACAAAATCAACTCGCAGACAATCTCTCTCGAGATCACCAACAGGTCCACGAATGGGAAATTCACCCCCAAATACTGAACACTTATTTCAAACTCTGGGGAACACCTCAGATAGACTTGTTTGCGACAAGGGAGAACGCAAAATGCCAAAACTTCGCATCCAGATACCCACACAAACAATCCCAAGGCAATGCCCTATGGATGAACTGGTCAGGGATATTTGCTTACGCTTTTCCTCCTCTCCCTCTCCTTCCTTACCTGGTAAACAAACTCACTCAAAGCAAACTCAAACTCATATTGATAGCACCAACTTGGGCAAGGCAACCCTGGTACACAACGCTGCTAGACCTATCAGTGGTACCCTGCATCAAATTGCCCAACAGGCCAGATCTGTTGACACAGCACAACCAAAAGATCAGACACCCAGATCCAGCATCGCTGAATCTAGCAATCTGGCTCCTGAAATCCTAGAATTCGGGCACTTACAACTTACCCAAGAATGTATGGAAGTCATAAAACAAGCAAGAAGGCCATCCACCAGGCACTGCTATGCAAGTAAATGGAAGAGGTTTGTTTGCTACTGCCATATTAATCAAATACAACCATTACACACAACTCCAGAACATGTAGTGGGTTACTTGCTTCACTTACAAAAATCTAACCTAGCTTTCTCTTCCATTAAGATTCACCTTGCAGCAATATCTGCATACCTGCAGACTACCTATTCAACTTCCCTATATAAAATACCAGTCATTAAAGCATTCATGGAGGGCCTTAGGAGAATTATACCACCAAGAACACTACCTGTTCCTTCATGGAACCTAAATGTTGTCCTAACTAGACTTATGGGTCCACCTTTTGAACCCATGCACTCCTGCGACATACAGTTCCTAACCTGGAAGGTGGCATTTCTCATCGCCATTACTTCCCTGAGAAGAGTAAGCGAGATTCAGGCGTTTACTATACAGGAACCTTTTATACAACTACACAAAAATAAAGTCGTCCTAAGGACCAATCCTAAATTTTTGCCAAAGGTTATTTCACCCTTCCATCTAAATCAAACAGTGGAACTTCCGGTGTTCTTTCCACAGCCAGATACCGTAGCTGAAAGGGCACTACATACATTAGATGTCAAAAGAGCATTAATGTATTACATTGACAGAACAAAGAACATCAGAAAGACTAAACAACTCTTTATTGCATTTCAAAAACCTCATGCAGGAAACCCAATTTCTAAACAAGGTATAGCCAGATGGATAGTTAAATGCATCCAAATCTGCTACCTTAAAGCTAAACGACAGCTGCCCATTACACCAAGGGCACACTCAACCAGAAAGAAAGGTGCTACCATGGCCTTTCTAGGAAACATCCCAATGCAAGAAATATGTAAGGCAGCCACATGGTCTACGCCTCACACATTCACCAAGCACTACTGTGTAGACGTGTTATCCGCACAACAAGCCACAGTAGGTCAAGCTGTATTAAGGACATTATTTCAGACTACTTCCACTCCTACAGGCTGATCCACCGCTTTTGGGGAAATAACTGCTTACTAGTCTATTGCAGAACATGCGTATCTACAGCGACAGATGCCATCGAACTGAAAATGTCACTTACCCAGTGTACATCTGTTCGTGGCATCAGTCGCAGTAGATTCGCATGTGCCCACCCGCCTCCCCGGGAGCCTGTAGCAGTTTGGAAGTTACCTTCAATTATTTATATATGTATCATCTCAACCTTAAATAAGTGCATACTTAGTCACTCCATTGCATGGGCACTATTACTACAATTCAACTCCTACCTCACCCTCTGCGGGGAAAAACAATCGAGGATGGAGTCGACGCCCATGCGCAATGGAGACAAAAGGAGGAGTCACTCGGTCCCGTGACTCGAAAGACTTCTTCGAAGAAAAACAACTTGTAACACTCCGGCCCAACACCAGATGGCGAGCTATTGCAGAACATGCGAATCTACTGCGACTGATGCCACGAACAGATGTACACTGGGTAAGTGACATTTTCATTCTAATGCACCATCTCAGATTGTAGCTGGGCCAGTAATAAACTACACAGAAGAATCAAGTTTTATTTAGCTTTATGTGAAATGCTCACATTGTGTCTATCATCTAAAGGTGAACAGTCAGAAGACAGCAAATAAATGTCACTACAAGCATAAAGGATTTTAGTAATAAAGATAACAACATTAAATCCTATCTCCAAAAATCAACACCAATGCAATCCAGGTACTGTCTGCTTCTCATGGATGAAGATTTAATTTATTTATTTATTTAGTTGGCATTTTTCTATAGCACCCCTCTACTGGGGCGTCAGCATCCTTTACAATGCAACAGAAAAGCAGAGATTGAGCCTTGTTTTACATTATACATTAAACTTTGGAAGAACAAGAACCAGATTAAGAGTAGTAAGTAGAGAAAACTATCAACTGGGAGCACTGAGGAGGTGATGGTGGAAGAAAAAGTGGTATGAAAAGCTGGGAGATTGTAGGTAGATTAAAGGAGGAAACAGGAGAGCAGGAGGGGGATAAGAGAAGTGGTAGGGCGACAGCGATGAAGGTAGTCAGTCAGATGGGAGGGATAGTGATGGTAGTAAAACTGGAGAGGTGGAGGAGATTAAGTAGAAAAAAACAGGAGGGTGAGGTCAGAGAGAGATTTTGGTGAAGTGAAGAGTGGAGTGCGGGAGAGGCAATAGAAGTGATGGATCATTGGAGAAGTAGTGAAGGGGAGGTGAGGGGAAGTGGTATGAGAGCAGGGGTGGTAGCAGAAGAGAGGGCAAGATAGGAGAAGAGAGGTGGATGGGTGAAGGATGGATGAAGAAGAGCAAAAAAGGTGGATGAAGGAGGGGTGAAGACGAGAGGACGGCAAAGGAAGAGATGATGAAGTCTGAAAAGATCTCTACTTCTAAGATGCTTCATGCCTACAGATATTTATATTGCAGAGTGTAGGTAATTTGGAGAATTGGCTTCAGAGGAGCCAATGTAGATGTTTTAGTATTGTGGTGATGTGGTTGAATTATTTGTGGTGGAGATTAGAATGGACACAGAGTGAAGGAACTCTGATGAAAGTTGCTTTGCATAAGTCAATGAGAAAGCTAACCATGGACTGGATGACTAGACAGGTAATTAGCAGATTTAGTGATGGTGATGTCAAAAACCAGGAATGTTCAATCCAAAACACCTATAAATTTACATCATTTGTAAGACATGTTAGAAGCTGGAGGCCTCAAGATCCTTGAACTACTCAAAGTTGAATTTGAGGTGGTGTTGTTCGTACATGAGGATTAATTCAGTTTTGTCTGAATTAGATTTGAGGTGTGGCCATCCAGTCTTGCATCTTTGATAAGCTGTCTTTCAGAATGAAGATGTCACTAAGAGAATTAGTTTCAGTTTTAGATGAATGGTATCAGAATATTAGTGGATCTTGACACCTGTGTGCTTTATGGGTCTTTCAGGGGCTCAATGTACAGGTTAAAAAGTAAGAAAGGGGTTGAGGGTGCGGCAAGTCTTGCTATCTGTTTGTAATTCATGAGGAAGGAAGTGAACCATTTGAGTACTTATCCTCAGAAGCACATGCGGGTCTCAAGGATCTCAATAAATATTTGGTGGTCAATCGTGTCAAAGGCCTTGTTAAAAGGTGGAGGAGAATAAGTAGACAGGTGCTTCTGTTGCCCAAAATGATGTGATGATATGGATATTTTCAAGTGTTGCTAACGTTGTCATTTCAGTGCGGTACTCTGTGCAGTACACAAATTGATACAGCCAAAAATATCATTTTTGATGATCTGAGAAGATAGTTGTGTTCCAATACATTTTTTGATAAATTTAGCTAGCCAAGGGATAATACCTCTAGATCAATAGTTTGATAGTGAATCTGATTTTTAACTGATGGTTATTTGACCCATTTTTCAACAATTGAGGAAAACTCCTTCCTGCTGCGATTGGGATGAATTGATTAGATGCACTAAGTCTCACTGAGGAGTTGGAAGTTTTTTTAATGTATAAGATTTTCTCTGGGAAGATGGAATCATGGTAATAGGGTGGTTTTACGCATCTAAAATATCTGGCACAACAGTGCAACACTTTGCACTGCCACAACTCGTTTCCAATGAAATCGATGGAGCCTCATTTTTTTACAGCCCTATTATATGGCCACGTGTTCTTTCTATCATTCTATGTAATGACAAGTTTCTCTTGAATCTCTAAAAATCTAAATCTCTTCTGCCTCATTTTCTGCAGGAAAAGCAACCCCAAATTGCTGCAGTCTGTCAGGTTAGCCAAATATATCATTACTTTGATTGATTTCTTGGATACCTGTGAGATTTTCCAAAATTATGATCAAACTAAAGTCTTTATTACGAAGGGTGCTCATGGTATCCGGTATTGAGACCCCCAGCACCCCAGAGGACTTGGATCTCTGGTCCATTCCTTCCATTCAATGCATTTAAACCGCCATGTATGCAAACATCCCCTTGTAATTGGTGAGGCATTACTTAAGCCTCATTTAAGCTTCGGCTGTTCGGCAAATAAGCAGTCCATTCTTCTTTCTGCCTGTCCACTAAAGTCAAAGTTAATTGCAAATAGGCTGGACAAATTGGTCCAAATTGCTTCCACAGACGCAGCTGGAGCACTTAGGGCCATATGTACGAACACATTTTCCCATAGACACAGAATGGGCAAAACTGCTTGCTACATCTGGCCCTTAGTGTATAATATATGTGTATATGTCAGTGGCGGCCGGTATTTTTAGGAGGGAGGGGGCAGGCGGGAAGCACACTCACACGCATTCATTCACACATGCATGCACGCACATCCATTCACAACACTCATCAACATTCAAAAATGCACACACACACCAAACATTCATTTAAAAAACACCCACACATACTTACCTTCAGCTCGGAGGTCCCAGGAGGGTTGGGACTGCACCTTCCCTCTCTGGCGGACCTTAGCAGTCCCAACTTCCTTACAGAGTGGGATGGGGTCAGTGAGACTTCTGATCCCACCCCACTCTGTGACGAGGTGTCACTGATTGACACTCGCCCTGGGCGCTTCAGGGCTTAAACCTGAAGCACCTAGGTCGGAGTCAATGGGTGATGCTTTCCCTCGTCACCGAGGGGGAGGGCCCCGAGCCACCTTTGCTGAGCCGAGGAGGTCACTCCCATAGGAGCTGTGACCTCCTCAGCTCAGCAAAGTTCAGCTCAGGCAGCCAGGAGTATGCGCTAATCGCGCATGTTTCGCTCCTGGCTGCCTGAGCTGAACATGAAGAGTGTCCAGTGGTAAAGACGTGCTTTATCCCTTTGTCTTTCCCTAAATTTGCACTTCAATGTTCTTTCTGTTTAATAAAAATGGGCTTGTGATTTAATGTTGCCTAACATATGTGAAATGAATTGAGGCTCCAATTAGAGGGTCTTGAAGACAAAAGACAATGGTGCGAAGGAGTAGGAAATGTAATGCAACATATACAAAATTTAAGGGATCCTCAGATAATACTTAAAATATAAGGCTAGATTTATTAAGGCTTAGCGTCGTCCTTTCGTCACGCATGGGGGCGCAAGGGCGATGCAAAACATAAGTGAGATTTATGAAGCCATGTGTGGCCCTGCATGGCTTGATAAATTTGGAGTAAATCGCTGCTTTGCGTTACTCAGCAGCACGGAGGGATTCCATTTGTGGAGTATGTGTGCTCCCTTCCTGCACAAAAAGAATCCTGCTTGTAACGCTGGCACCCTTGCTCCACGCGGCAAGGATGCCTGTGTTGACACTAGGGCCCATATTTATACTTTTTTTGCGCCACATTTGCATCATTTTTTGACGCAAAAGCAGCGCAAACTTGCAAAATACAATTATATTTTGCAAATTTGCGCCACTTTTGCATCAAAAAATTACGCAAATGTGGTGCTAAAAAGTATAAATATGGGCCTAAGCTGCTAATTTTGCACAAACGCAGGCAGAGGACAGAAATGCACCATAGCTTGACAGAAATGATGCATTCTTGCCCTCCCTTTTTCACTCAAGATGTCTTGGCGCGTTGGCCTGCATGAAAGTTTGAAAAATCTGGCCCATCATGTCTTGATGCGCCTGTTTGCGTGGCGCGCATCTCATCTTAGCTGCCTCGGGGCTGATGTAGAGGTGACAGATTGAAGAGTGCTCCGCCGAGTGCTGGATCATTAGGTACAGAGCTCAGTTTTAAATCATCCCATAAATTAGGCGAAGATGTCTCTTCCCACCTCTGCATCCCACAGCGTTACGTCACCACACACTCCCACGCGCTTCATGACTGAAGCGTCAATGTGTCTCAGACACATCAGGAGACTGGCAGCTGGTACGTGGCACAGAGAGATGCTGAGCCACTCTCTCCTCTCCAGAAGTTACGGCTGTTTTACCTCTCCCCTCTAGCACGCATCCCTCTAGGAGCTACAGATATTTTACACGACCCCTACTCTCTAGTACCTTGCCCCCACTGAGAGCCGGATGAGGTAAACCCTTTTACTTTCACAAACTCAGCAATTTGCAAAATTACATGGTTTTTACAACTGCAAAAGTGTGATGTTTAATGAACTAAAAGCTTTTTGAACTAGCAAAATGGATTTTGCAATCCATTCCTAATCACATTTAGGAAACAGCGCTCCATCCTAATAGGGGTCGCAAACAAATGATTAGTTATTGATACCTCAATGAAGGTGGCACCTAAATCACAACAGGGTATGTTGACACTAGATCGACCCTTTGGGGCAGGTAGTGGTTCCGGGGGCAAGTGCCTGAGACCCACCGCACTCCCCAAATCAGCTCTGGTGCCTTTAAGGAACATGGGCTTTATTTAAAAAAGTAAAGTTTCCCGTTTGGGACTGAAGGCACAGGGATGCTGGCCTTCTGTCTCTTGTAGGCCTAGAAACGGTGTATTTGTAGTGAATCACAGTGGGTCGCAAATAAAGACCTTCCTCATTATTATAAATTAGACAGGTCATTCTGTGACTCCCTGCGATGGGAGATTTTGCAACATCAACCATGAGCGTCAATTCACCAAAATGCCTGGGGTAGCGGAGGTGACATCACATGCCATTTGACCCTTACTGAGACACGCACATGCTTACACATACACACAGTTACGGCTCGCGGGGAATCCTGGGGGTGGGGCAGCAAGCGAGGGGGATGGGGGGAATTAATAACAAAATAAAATAAAGAACAAAACTTACCTCTGCTCCTGCACCGCACCGCTCCTCTCCTCTCCTTCATCCGGATGCTGCAGACACAGGCTCCCAGCCTGCCCTGCGGCCAATCCTGATGCTGCTTAAAGCAGCGTCAGGATTGGTTGGGAGTGCCCTGGCTGGGCGCTCCCAGGCAAACTGGGAGCTTGTGCAGGCTTTCTCCAGGCCAACAACTGTGTTGCTGGGCTGGAGAGAGCCCTGTGCGCATGTGTGTTTGGCCGCCCGAGACGGCCAGCCAAACATACAAGCGCAGTACCCGTCACCCCCGTGGCCCCACCCCTTTCAAAGAAAAGGATAATAAATTATGTTTATTATCCTTTTCTTTGAAAGGTTTTGCAGCTGCAGCTGCCACTGCTGGTGCGGTGGCGACGCTCCTCCGCCCCTATGGAGGAGCCGCCCTGCATACACATTCATACACTCTCGTTCACATAAACACTCTCACCCGCAATCACTCATACCTCATACATTCGAAAGTATTTTTTACTACCATAGCTGCCAGATAGGGTCATATTCCATCAAATTGTACTCCATTTTTTATTACACCAAAAGTGAATAATATTATACACTATTTGTGTAATAACAAATCACAAAATACCAGGGAAGTGAATTGCCAATCGACGTCAATAGGTCTGGATGCACCACTTTTCATGCATCACCTCTGCCCCACCTAGTGACACCATGGTTGCACCATATTACAGCGCACCATGGCGGTTGTTAGGACAACAGCATCAACATTTTTGATGCTATTCTGGCGCTTTGCTGCACTACTGTGAAAAATGTTGACTCTAGTGCAGAAAAACACAGGGAGGCCCATTGATTAAAATGGATGTGACATTTTAACGCATGCTCTGAGCAGGCGTTAAAAATGGTGGCAAAATGGCACAGTAAAAAGTCAATTTCACTGCGCCATTTTTCAGCCCTACCTGCGTCGGAACGCTCCCCTTCTTGCATACATTATGCCTGACGCAGGCATTATGTGGTGCAAGGTTTTGCAAAGTGGCGCAATGCAAGCATTGCATCACTTTGGAACTGTGATGCAGGAGAAATTCCTCCTTAACGCCACCTTAGGTTCAGAAAACTGGCGCTAGGGTCTTGTAAATATGCCCCTTTGTATTTCTCCCCACCCCTCACAGCTCATTCGTAGTTGCACAGCTACAGGTATATTCGTTTCAGGTTTGTCTAGAGAGCAGACATTATCATGGT
The DNA here is from genome assembly GCF_031143425.1 of Pleurodeles waltl. Lineage (NCBI taxonomy): Eukaryota > Metazoa > Chordata > Amphibia > Caudata > Salamandridae > Pleurodeles > Pleurodeles waltl. The sequence continues at coordinate 77,747,987 of NC_090449.1, read as the reverse complement.
TTTCTTCTCTCTGCTGCTTTCGATATTTTATATGAGAGTCCAGACCCTTGAACACAAAGGCATCATGCATGGCGCTGGGGGAGGGGCCGGCTGCTGCACTCAGTCTGCCTTTGAAGAAGAGGTTATACATAGACTGACAGGACACTTGTCACATAAAGCTGCTCCACGGGATGCAGCAGAGCACAAAACGCCTGGATTATTTGTTCCTGGTATGTGTCACGTCGAAAGTAAATGGCAAGCATTTTCCTTTCAATTCTGACACATCCCCAGGCAGTTGTTATTCTCTTTTATGTGCCTGCTGCTAGGCTTGTATCTTAAATTTGGATCTCAAGCAATAAGCTTTTTAACATTTTGTTCAGTGTTTCCTGAGTGAAATTTTAAAATAAAATATGGCGTTTAAAAGGACTGAAAATATGAATTAAATGTTCACTTTCAATATAACATAAGAGGTGTGTTTGTTTGTCCTCCAGTATTTTGAAATGTTTTCCATTTCTATTTTTTTTTTTTGTAAAAATGCTTTACAAAGAACATTTACTTATTGGCTTTGCCAATGCTTGCTATACTTACTTGTATCTCATGGGAACTGACCCGGTCACCACAGAAGTGAGTTCATGGCATGACTGAGTCGAGAGGAGTTCACAGGCATCTACAAAATAAACATAGGGGCATATTTACATGACCCTAGCGCCACCGGAGAGTCACTTTTTGTGACGCTCGGTGGCACTGTCCACTGTGCCACATTCACAAGGCAGCGCTCAGCCACTTTTTGTAGCTTAACACCACCTTGTAAACATGGGCCCCCGACGCAGTTTTCTGCTGCAGAGGGGCATGCAACAGATGTTGCTGTGGGCATTCCACCGCAACACCCTTTGCTTTTGGCGCTGCCCCACATTTACAAGAATTTGTGAATCTGTGGCAGCGCCAAAAACTAATGCCACCCAAGGGGTGGCGTGAGCATGACGCAACCAGGATAAATTATTTTATTTCTCTTCATTTTTGCTTTTTCTATGTGTGCTGCATTATGCAGCATACACAGAGAAAGCAAAACACCATGAATGATTGTTTATGTACAGGAGGGTGTTCCTTCCTCCACACAAACAATCATTCAATAATGATGATTTGCTACTTCTATGTGTGCTGCATTTTGCAGCACACATAGAAGTGCCAAATCACCATTGTAGATTGTTTATGTGCGGGAAGAGACGCCTTCCTGTGTCCCTTCCCTTGTGATTTAAAACCTGACAGATAGTATTGAAAATATTTGACCACCTATTCATACTCTAATATAAATCATGGCAACCATGGGGCACAAGACAAATTCCAAGGTGAAATGTAAAGTTTAGGCTTGTGGTAAAGAAAGTTACTTCTAATCCTGAGAGGTAGGGTTTTGAAGGGTTATAATTTCATTGGCATAACTGGGCACAGTGTGTAATTTTGCAATTAGTTGAAATTGCATATATTTTTCTTCAGTTACCTTTGACACAATTGTCTAATATTCCTGAAAAATGCTCCCACAAAAGTTGCCGCCATCAACCACAGAGGTACATATAGGGGCCGATTTCGAGGTCGGTGAAAGGGAAGACCTGTCCGCTGAACTTCCAATGGGGAAGTTGCCGCCTTACTGGTGACCTCCCCGCTGGCCCCATCACGACTTACCAGCTAGACTGCCTGTCAGCCCAGCTGGAAACTTGCGGCAGCATTGTCCCCGGCTCGTAATTGAGCCGGCGGCAAGGCTGCCACCCACAGGGAGCACCAGCACCCTCGTAATGCACACTGTCTGCTCAGCAGACAGTGCCCATTACATTGGTGCTGGGAAGGGGGGCCCCTGCACTGCCCATGCCATGGCATAGGCCGTGCAGGAGCCCCCCTTTGGCCCCCTGCACCTGTTCTCCACCAGCCTTTTCATGGCGGTAAAACCAGCATGAAATAGCTGGCGGAGAACCAGGTTGTAATCAGCAGGGTAGCGCTGAGTTCCACACCGCCCTGGCTGATTCCAACCTGCACTGCCATCAGCCCATTGGGAACATTGTTCTCGGCAAAGACGGCAGTAGTTTGGCAGTCCAACTTCCAATCTCTTAATTTGGCGGTCGGACTGCCAAACCGGAGGCGGACATGACCGCCACAGCGAGTCTGCTTGACTGTTGACTGCCAGACTCGTAATGAGGCCCAAAGTCTACAAACATTGCTAAAGAGCTGGAGTGTTGACTTACAAAACTCCCATGACTGGCAAGCTATGACATTAAATTGATAGTCCCTAACACTCCCCCTTAAATAGCCACTCTTTGGAGACTAAAGACCCTGTACCAGCGTTGGCTAGGAGACTATTAAATCGATGGCCTACTAACCTTCCTCTCTCAACAATCCTTATTTTTTCTACCTGTCAAAGCTTCCAGATCTACAGGTCCTTCTTTATCTTTCGGATCTGTGGAGCCTCTTTCACCTAATGGTGTTACACCACTCCTCTGTCCACAAAGAATCAAGTGAAGTCTTTGCATACCCTCCCTATCCAAACTAACCAATGCTACCATTAGAGATCTGGAACATCTTCCCCAGCTTCATCCCAACCAATTGCATCCTCAGCATTAACATCAACCAAAAATGAAACGGGTTTCCCAGCACTGGTTTATCTCACCCTTTTTCCAAATCCAAGTCCTGATGTACCAAATGGCAGATCGAGACTAGACTCCTACCAGCTGAACTGCTTCACCCATCAAATCCCCTAGGGAAAAATAATTCATCTTTCTTACTCCACTTAGTCCCGAATAAAATAACTGCTAGCCATGGAAGTCAATGACCATAAAGACAAGTTAAAAACCACACTGACCATTTTCATTTAGACTCTCTTTACTTGCGTAATACTATAGTCTGAGCACTCATCTTAGAAAGTTTGGAAGGGTGCTATATAGTGTTATATAGGTCGCAAGTTATTATTCTGTAGCACATCACAAATGAAATCACTGGTAGTTGATAAATAATAGGTGATGTCCTTATCGATCTCGTCCCCTTGATACCTCTATTATTGCCCTCAGAAGGATGAAAGTTGAAAACATTGGTGACAGGATTTGCATTGTCTGTTAGAAAGGTATACTCAGATACTTTGGCCCATATTTATAGTTTTTTAGCGCCGCGTTTGCTTCATTTTTTGACGCAAAAACAGCGCAAACTTGCAAAATACAATTGTATTTTGTAAGTTTGCGCCATTTTTGCATCAAAAAGCGGCGCAAATGCGACGCTAAAAAAGTATGAATATGGGCCTTGGAGTTTGTGTTGAAGTCACTGTGCTATCCTTGCAGCTCACCAAATGTAATCGCCCATGCATGGTTTACCGGATTCCAAACTCCAACATTAGTTGTAGTCGGAGGTGGATGGTTTAATGTGTAACCCCAATCAATCAATCAATCAAGCATTTATAGAGCGCGCTAATCACCCGTGAGGTCTCAAGGCGCTGGGGGGGTGGGGGGGGTACTGCAGCTCAAAGAGCCAAGTCTAGAGGCGTCTCCTGAAGGCAAGGTGGTCCTGGGTAGTTCTAAGGTGAACGGGGAGGGAGTTCCATGTCTTGGCCGCCAGGTAGGAGAAGGATTTGCCTCCAGTGGTGGTTCTGCGGATGCGAGGGACGGTGGCGAGAGCGAGGCTGGCTGAGCGGAGCTGGCGGGTGGGCGTGTAGAACGAGAGGCGTCTGTTGAGGTATTCGGGGCCCTTATTGTGGAGGGCTTTGTGAGCGTGGGTGAGGAGCCTGAAGGTGATCCTTTTGTTGACGGGCAGCCAATGCAGGTGCTTCAGGTGGGCGGATATGTGGCTGTGGCGCAGTATGTCCAGGATGAGGCGTGCGGAGGCGTTCTGTATTCGCTGGAGACGATTCTGTAGCTTGGTGGTGGTTCCTGCGTACAGGGTGTTTTCGTAATCCAGGTGGCTTGTGACGAGGGCGTGGGTAACAGTTTTTCTACTATTGGTGGGGATCCAGCGGAAGATCTTTCGGAACATGCGAAGGGTGTAGAAGCAGGCGGACGAGATGGCGTTGACTTGCTTGGTCATTGTGAGGAGGGGGTCCAGGATGAATCCGAGGTTGCGAGCGTGGTCTGATGGGGTTGGTGCGGTGCCCAGTGCCGTGGGCCACCATGAATCATTCTAGGCGAACGGGGAGTGCCCGAGGATGAGGACCTCCGTCTTGTCAGAGTTCAGCTTCAGGCAGCTGAGCTTCATCCATTCTGTGATGTCTTTCATTCCATCATGTAGGTTGGCTTTGGCGGTGGCTGGGTCTTTGGTGAGGGAGAGTATCAGCTGTGTGTCGTCGGCTTAGGAGATGATGTTGATGTTGTGTTTGCGAGCGATGTTCGCGAGGGGGCTCATGCAGATATTGAAGAGGGTAGGGCTGAGCGAAGAGCCTTGTGGAACGCCGCAGATGATCTTGGTGGGTTCTGAGCGGAAGGGCGGGAGGTAGACTCTTTGGGTTCGGTCAGAGAGGAACAAGATGATCCAGTCTAGGGCCTTTCCTTGGATTCCAGCGGAGGCGGGTTATTAGGGTGCGATGGCATACGGTGTCGAAGGCAGCCGAGAGGTCCAGGAGGATGAGGGTGGTAGTTTCTCCGTTGTCCATCAGGGTTCTGATGTCGTCGGTGACTGCGATGAGGGCGGTTTCCGTGCTGTGGTTGGTACGAAAGCCTGATTGGGAGGGGTCGAGCAGGTTGTTGTCTTCAAGGAAGTTGGTCAGTTGCTTGTTGACGGCTTTCTCGATGACCTTGGCCGGGAAGGGGAGAAGAGAGATGGGGCGGAAGTTCTTCAGGTCGTTGGGGTCAGCCGTGGGTTTTTTCAAGAGAGCGTTGACTTCCGTGTGTTTCCAGCTCTCGGGGAAGGTGGCAGATGCGAACGAGCTGTTGATGATGCTTTGTAGAAAGGGGGCGATGATGGCGTCGGCTTTGTTGAAGATGTGATGGGGGCATGGGTCCGATGGGGAGCCGGAGTGGATGGTGTTCATGGTGATTCTGGTCTCTTCGGTGCTGACGGGGGTCCAGGCGTTGAGGGTGGTGGCTGGGGCTGTTGGTCCAGTGGTGGGTGGCGGGGTTTGGGGTCCGAAGCTGTCGTGCAGGTCAGTGATCTTTCGATGGAAGAAAGTAGCGAGGGAGTTGCAGAGTTCTTGTGAGGGCGTGATGGTTTTGGAGCTGGCGTTGGGGTTGGAGAGCTCTTTGACAATGTTGAAGAGTTCCTTGCTGTTGTGGGTGTTGTTGTCAAGTCTCTCTTTGAAAGATGCCTTTTTGGTGGAGCAGGTCAGCTGGTGGTGTTCGCGGGTGGCGATCTTGAGGGCTGACATGTTTTCTGCGGTATGTTCTTTGCGCCAGGTTTTTTTGAGGGTACGGCAGGCTTTCTTGGATTCCTTGAGGGCTTCAGTGAACCACGGGGGTTTCCTGATGTTGGTCTCTCTTGGGTGGCTCCTGAGAGGGGCAAGGTCGTCTGCACAGTTGGTGATCCACTGTGTGAGGCTGAGGGCTGCGTTGTTGGCGTCGGTGGTGATGGCTGGTTGGTTGTGGTTTAGAGTTGCGAGTAGCTGATCTGTGGAGATTTTGTTCCAGGGTCTGCGGGGGATTTGTTGTGTGCGGAGGTGGTGGGTCTCACGTTTGAAGGTGAAGTGGACGCATCCGTGGTCGGTCCAGAGTAGCTCGGAGGAGTGGCTGAAGGATATGTGGTTGCTGGCGGAAAAGATGGGGTTGAGCGTGTGGCCATCGGAGTGGGTGAGGGTGTTCACCAGTTGCTTGAGTCCGATGTTGGCGAGGTTGTCGAACAGGGTGGCGGTGTTGGTGTCGTTGTTCTTCTCCAGGTGGAAGTTCAGGTCCCCGAGGAGGATGTAGTCTAGTGAGGCTAGGGCGTGCGGGGTGATGAAGTCAGTGATGGATTCGCTGAAAAGGGTGCGTGGGCCAGGGGGCCTGTAGACGAGAGTACCTCAGAGGGTGGTCCTGGGGTCGGTGTGGATCTGGAAGTGCATGTGTTCGGCTGCGAGGGGGGTGTCTTCGGTGGTGGTCGTGATGTTGATGGAGTTTTTGTAGATGATGGCGATTCCTCCCCCGATTTGGTTGGCGCGGTCTTTCCGGGCGATCTTGTAGCCGTCGGGGATGGCAATGGCGATGTCGGGAGCTGAGGAGGCGTTCATCCAGGTTTCTGTGACAAAGGCGACATCAGGAGCCGTAGTGTCCAGGAGGTCCCATAGCTCGATGGCGTGCCTGTGGATGGAGCGTGTGTTGAGGAGGATGCACTTGAGGTGGTTGTTGGTGCGCGGGCTGGTGGAGGGACTGCAGGCTCGGTGGAAGGTATACATGCAGGCTTGACAGACGAAGGGTCCATGAGTGCGTTTGGGGCTGGCCTGGTAGCAGTTGGCGGTTGGCCCAGGGTTGAGTGCGTAGAGGGAGGCGGCGTCGTATCTGAGTTGGGGGGTTTGGGTGCGGTGGGGGCCAGGGGGTCTGGTGCTGGGCGCGGTCCAGGCGCGGACAGGCGCAGACGGGCTTGCCTTAGGCGAGCCTTCAGCGTGCCAGTGGCGCGCCCGCTGCGCGCGTCCGCTGCGTGGCTGCCATAAGAGGGAAGGGGGGGGGAGGAGGGGTCAGCTGGGGGGCGGGAGGCGGGAGGGAGGGCAGCGAATGGGCGTGGGGGGTGGGGCCACACGGGGGCAGCGGCGGGAAAGCGGGAGAGCGGGAGGTGAGAGAGCGGGAAGGCAACTAGAGGAAAGGATGGCTAAAGAAAGGAATTAAGAAGGAAAGACAACAGGGGCGAGAAAAGATGGAGAGGAGTCAAGAGAGAAAGGCAACAAGATCGTAAGTCAGCAAGGCAGCAAGAGAGAAAAACGATATGGAAAAAGGGATCACGAGAGAAAAGGCAACAGGATGGGGAAGGAGTCAGGAGAGAAAAAGGCACCAGATGGAAAGGCAACAAGATCGTAAGTCAGCAAGGCAGCAAGAGAGAAAAACAATATGGAAAAAGGGATCACGGGAGAAAAGGCAACAGGATGGGGAAGGAGTCAGGAGAGAAAGGCAACAGGATGAGAAAGGCAGCCAGATGGAGAACAGCGACAGGAGAGAGAGCGGCAGACTGGAAGCAGGTGCAGAGTGGAGTCAGGACCTACACACAGGTGGCAGGGGTCAGGGCAGGTGGAGCTGCAGCGGCGGGGGAGCGACCTACCCAAGGCAAGGGTATGTAAGATGTAAGGGTATGTAGCAAGGGGATGAGAGGTGGAGTTGGAGCCGAGAGACTAGTTTGGGACTGTCGGCTGAAAACCAAGGGTATAGGGGATTGAATTAACCAGGAGTCTATCGATGCACTGTGATAATGGTAGAGAGGTGCCGGGAAAGACTGCGGTATAGTAATGCCCACCTGAGATGCGAGGATACAGGTCATGATGAATCTGTCCCTTGGAAAGGAGAAGCCCTGATGTGGAAGTAGTTCAGCGTGATAGGATAGGAGGACACAGACTGTTAAAACGGATGATCATTGATGCATTTTCCTTCATTTCTTCTACAGTTGCCGTACTTTATGAACGAGCTGACTCTCACAGACCTGGACATGGGGACATCTGTGCCTCTCATTCTCTGTGCTTCTGCCCCAACACTTGATAACAGAGGTAAGAGCATGGTCGAATGCGTTTGGGCAGCAGCGCTTCTATGTACATCCACCGGCGAGGACAGGAGCAACATGAGTCCATTAGTGTGCTGTTCTGTAGAATTTGAGACATTTTGAAATGGCTTCATAGCACACTTATGCCTCTGTAAATGACTTATGTTGGAAACGGTGGAGAGGGAGAAGAAAGATCACACCTTGTTTCAGCAGCAGGACATAAATAGAATTTAGGAACCCAGATATATTGCCAAAGCAAGCTTTTCTCCATAGGAAAATGCCTCACAAACCAAACCCACTATTCTGCCACAAGACCGTGTTCCCTTCAAAGGATCAATCCATCAGTAACTCTAAAACTTCAGCTACAATGCCGTCTCTATCAAAGGCACAATTACTTTCAACAAACCAAACCTCCTGCTACAACACCATGCCCAAAGGTCACTTACCAGCATCCTTTTCACTATTACTGTAACAAGACTATGTGAAGAGCAGGCCTCTCTGCATAGGACCAGATCTCTTGCCACAAAACTATGCCTAATGTCAGGAGGCACACCTGCTGCCACAATATACTGCAGCTAACATTAAAGCATACCTCCTGCACAAAAAGGCCATCCCTCCCTTCGTATAAGTTATCATCTTGGGGGGACCCTCCCATGTTGTCTGCCACATCTCCTGTCAAGATACCACACCTTCCTACACACACTGCTTGCCACAGGAACATTGGTCCGGTTTTGTAACCACACTTCCTGTGACAAGGTCACTTCGCACGTGGAGCAGTGTCCTCTAAGTACAACACCAATTTCATTAAAAGCCCAAATACCCTGCATAAGACATGCCTTCTGTCCTGTCTCATTACCAGTTTCCTGCCTCAAAACAATACCTGCTGCCACAGACTAATGCTTCCTGACATCAGACCACACTTTTTGAAACAGCACTTCTCTGACTTCACGAACGCAGCTTCAGCAGTTAGAAAACACATGCAGAAGCAAGCTTAGCACCTCCTGTCCTGGGACCACTACCACAGCTGCATGACCTGCTAAAATACCACACATCTGGTACAAGGCTACAGCTTCTGCGACTGTGTCAAGCTTCCCTAAGATGACCAGGAGTCATGCGTCTTGTCACAAGAATATGATTCCTACATCAAGACCTAACTTTTACCATGATATGTCACTTTCTACCACATCACATGACCTACTACCACGAAATCACGCTTCTTGCCTTGTGATCACAACTCCTACCACAAAACATAGAGTTGGGTATCTTTGAAGATTTGTCGCTAAGCGTAGAGTCCTCCAGAACCACTCGAATGAACATGTTAATTCCATAGGTGCTAGGTCCATCCTGGTCATTGTCTGCTGGCTGCACGTGGAGACAGGGTGAGAGGGGTGCATTAGCACCCATGGGACCCATGTCTGGACATGGCCGCCCCACCCATCTGCACATTACCTTCTGTTATTTCCATCTCAAGAATGTTGTTTGACCAACAACTGTTCTCCCATCTGGGCTTCCAGCAAACTTTTGAAACACTCCTAAGGTTGAGGGAAGGGACCATCTCTGATATGTCATAAAGTCACGTGTACGACCTTCCATCTGTCCCCCATATTGCAGAGAGGTACCTGATGACTTTAACCAGACATCTGGTAACCAAAAGAGAGAATTAATTTTTGTGATCAGATAAACATACTATCTCTTCACCAACAGATTCAGAGAAGTGCTACTCACAGAACTAAATACTATGGCTGACACAATACAGTGAATCAAACCTTGTAAATAGCACCAAGAAGGTGCGAGCGTTAACGCGCTGGAAACTTTTGGGTGCAACCTTTACATGTAGTTATTTATGGTTCTGCAGGCGACTGCTGGTATATGTCCCCAAGGCTAGAGCTGGTAAACCCTGGTGTTAAGATTGTTCACTGCACTGAGTTCTTGCGGGTGAGAACTGTGTGTAATCTGCTTGTCGCAATTTTGATTCCTAACAATGCTGACTCAGCCTTTGATCCTTCCGAGGTTTGTAAAATTAGGTCCAATTTCAATTGCATAATAATTGTGTATAAAAATGTTCTATTTAAAAGAATTTTGGATAAAAGCAATACATAAACAACATAATTATTATTGTCCGTGACAAAGTTATTCACCCCTCCCTCTTCGGCATGACTGAAACCCTCAGAGAAGAAAAACGGGTAATTACATGCATTTCACCTTACAAAAGCCAATGTTTATGGGAAGCACTGCCAACAACATCCTTTCACTCACTACTTTTAAAAAAGTTAGGGGTTCCGTCTTCTCCCCGACCTCGTCTTGTACTATGAGATCTTCATCTACCGTAAAACCAGCCCCACTGACATGAAACCAGCCCTCCTCACTCAAGGCTTGACTTTCTTTCACTGGATCAGACTCCCATCCCTATACTCGCTCTACGTGGCAAGCTGCGCTGCCTCTCCTGGAGCGACACGCCCTCGCACAAGACACCCTACAACAGAGGTCTCCAAACTTTTTAATGCCGCACCCCCCAGTTGAAAAATAAAAATCATTGGGCCCCCCTCAGAATTTTTCACAATTATTTTATAAACATGGCAATGTTTAAATATGTCTAAACCTATTTAAACATTGCAGTTAAGTACTATTACCTTTTTAAAACTGCAATAACATGCTTCTGCTTAAAACAAAGGCCTGTTATCTGTATAATATTCCTTTTGGCCAGACCCTCCCCCCCCCCCCCACACCCATCACTTGAGGCTCCCCTATGGGGGCCCGCCCCCCAGTTTGAAGACCTCTGCCCTACAAGAAGTTCATTTCAGTGGAAATACTCGATCTAACACGTTTAAAAGGAATCATTCACACCGCAGTCCCAAAGCCGGTGCATGTATCTCCTGGTGGCATAGTGCCAGGGTTAACTTGAGGCCCCCCCTGTCAGAAGACTCTTTGCTGCAATGAAACTCTCCTGACGTAAGCCGGTAAAAGATCACCGTCTTGTACGCTAAAGGTCAGGCCCTCTTCTCCAGGACCTCTCACTGACAATAATCCTGACTCCTGCCGCGACAGCAAGACGACTGCTGAAACCCTATGGTAGGGCAAGGAGCTATACAAATAAGCAGCCCTATAGAACACCACATAACGCCAGCCTCCTAGTCCAACAGCTCAAGGATTCTTGGAAATAAGGTGATGAAGGCATCCGGTGTGTATGACGTATTTCCGGCTGGTTACACGTTATAGTCTTTACACTGTGGGCGCACAGCACGGTCCAACCAGCACTGGCTGAAATAGTCAAACCATAAATGAGTCCCGACTGCTTCCTGCGCTCAGAAATCTGCATTTATGATGATAAATGTTCCCAACCATTGGTGATTGACAGGCCGGTAAAATGTTGTGGTAAATCTGAACTCAACATATGACCGCCTTTTGGAGCACGGTGTGCAACACAATGACACTGAGTGTGGAGCTGCTTCAGCAGAAACTGCTCAGCCTGAGGGCATTTCAGCACTTGGACAGCTCCCTAGAAATATACAGAGAGGTGTGTCCTAGTCCCAAACGCCACCGCGCGCGCTTTCTCTCTCTCTCGCCCTTTTCCTACCACTGTTCCTCTTCCTCGGTCTGTATTTGTTTTTCTCTCTCGCTCTCGCTTAGGCTCTTTCTCTATAAATATAATGGTTGATGCCTTTTTTGTAGCTTCAACTCTAAGGCCCTCCTTATAAGTGATCCGTAATTTTTGTGATGTTTATCGCGTCTGATAAAATCCGATGCCGCTGTGCCACAATTTATTGGGTATGATAAATACCTCCCAGCTATACATTTTTGAGGAATAAAATGCAGATCTTTGTGCTTACTGCTCCAAAATCCACGTGTTCTGGTAAATACTGGGCACCTTTCTCCCAATAAACCTTCTACTAAACACAAAATGCTTTAATGCAATATGTAACAGCAGTTACTGCACAAATCACAATTAACCGGCATACTTATGAGATTTTTAGTCTCTTTCCCTCAATCTAATCCGAGCCTTCTCTCTCACCATCTCTCTCCCCCTGTCCAGTGGTGGCTGCCATAAATCTCAAGGGGGGGAATAATATATTTTTTTAAACGTACCTCTACTGCAGCTTCCTCTCCTCGCTCTTGATGGTGTCCCAGCAGTCCCTGGGACACCAGCACAGGCTCCCAATACAACCCTGGTGCTGCTCTCACGCTATACCTAGCATGAGAGCAGCACCAGGATTGGTCTGGGCGGCTTGGTCTGCCGCTCAGACAGTGCTTTGGAGCCTGTGCTGTTTCTCCAACCCAGATGTGCAACACAGCCGGGTTGGAGAAACCTAAGTGCGCATGTCAGTTTGGCCAGTCAAACTGACATGCTCACTTAAGTGCACTCCACTCCTCCTCCTCCCTCCTATGGCCCAGCCATGCCCTTCCCTGCACACACTGGCTGAGCCAGCAGCTGAAAAAATAAAATGATAGTAAAATATTGTTTTATTTTTCAGCTGCTGGCTCTTAGCCAGTGGGGCAAAGCTCCTTAGCCATTGCGGAGGAGCCGTCACTGCCCCGTCTCTCACATTTCTCTCTCACCTTTTTTCTCATCTGTGACCCCAATCTCCCTCCGCGCCTCCCTCTGGTCTCACTGAGAAGGTGATCCAGTGTTTACCGACAGATCCTCATATACACACGCATGTATTAGATACATACAAATGGCACATCTCAGGCTCATGTGTAGATCAATGTATATGGAGGCACAAGGGCACATTTAGAGAAAAGCTTATTACACTTTTTGGGAAAATTACCTAAAGATAATGAAGTAACGTCTTTCTGTAATCCACGTAATATGCAAATGTGAGAGAATTGTTTTTGTACCAGTTCAGAGTTTCTGTAAAAGGGCCATTGGTGCTCAAGGCCGCACTGGCTCTACCAGGCTTCGGGCGTTTCTCAAGGAGACTGGAAGGGTGGGAGACCTCTTTTTTTACTGGGGGCCGTTTGTTTAGCAGTGCAGCAGTTTTTAAAACTCTACAGAGTTCCTTGATATCCAGCAATTTTCAGGCAACAATAAAAGTGCCAAGATAGCTCTGGCGATTAATGTACCTGCTGCAGAGAGCTCAGGGTTTTGTCTAGTGGCAGTTTTGGCTCATCTAAGGTAACGCTTAGGGTTAATATGCCTGCTGCAAAGAACATGTACTCTGCAGATCACAGAACGGTATTTTATATGCATAGCTCAGTGGAATGCTGCTTTTGTCACAGAGCTCCATTTGTTACTGTGCAGTTCATAAGTTACAATCATAATCTAGCACAGTGAGCTATGAACTGCCATCAAAGATCTGAATGCAAACTGCATGGTACAGGTTAAAAAAGTATTTTTTCCCAGTCTTTGATTATCCTAATTTTGCTAAAACAAAGGGTTTGTATGCATAGAAATAAATTGTTGTTAGTAAAGTCAACCCTAACTACTGTGTTACGTTCTGAATCCTGAATTTATACTTCCCCAGACCAGACAGTTATAAAATGCCTATCAGTGTGGACGACGTGAATCCTAAACCTTGTAGCCCCCTTTGTCAACAATTTCTATACACCGATTTACACATGTATGATTCATTGCCTCTGTATGTGTGTGTGATGTAAAGTGCTACAACACCCTACACTGGAATGTCAGGTGCTATAAAACAAATGAAATACATGTGAGGGAGGGGCTACGGAGAGATGAGAAGCACTGTTAGAAGGTGATGGTGAAGGAATCATTGAAGGACCTCAATAAAGATTGCGGTATCCTGGTGCAGTGTAAGGTCATCATTTACTATGCTTTAAAAGTTAGTACAATTCATAATATATAATATAATAATATAATATAATATATAATGAAAGTGTGTTGTAGAATGCACCAGTTTGTAATTTTTTCCCAAATTTTCTCGGGAGGACAGAGCCCCCCAAAACCCCATCGTAGTGGTCTGGCTCCCTTGCTATGCTCCCTCTAGCGCTGATCTGACAAAATTTAGCATGGGCTACTTTGGGTTCCCAGTCTGGCCTAGTTTGTGCTAAGCAGACAAATACCTAGGGGCATATTTATACTCTGTTTGCACCGCATTTGCGTCATTTATTTACATGCAAATGTGGCGCAAACTTAACTCCATATTTAAATTTTGATGCTAGACTCGCCTAGCGTCAAAATATTGGAGTTTGCACCACTTTTTGGATGCGTGAACCTACCTTGCATCAATGAGATGCAAGGTAGTTGTTACCATTCAAAAAATTACGCTATCCCCATAACACCATCTTTATCCCCCGTGCTAATATGATGCACGGATGAGAGGCGGACCAAATAATGGTACTAAGCTTGCTTAGCGCATTATTTAACGCCTGGGTCAGACCAGGCGTTAGGGGACCTGTGGAGCCATTTCCATGGTCAACACCATGGAATGGGTCCACAGGTGCCCACCCTAAGCCCCAGCAACACTCCCACCCACACCAGGGGAGTACAACAGGATGGGGGACCCCATCCCAGGTAAGTATAGGTAGGTATTTCTTTAAAAATGTTCTAAGTGCCATCGGCGGCCCTGACATGGGGCCCCCTGGGCATGGCACTGGGTGCAATGGCCATGCCCAGGGGACACTGGTCCGCTGTAGTGACCATTGGGATGGTGGGCATGACTCCTGTCCTTTCTAAGACAGGAGTCATATTTTTGGATGGTTGCTCGTCTGGAAATGACGCGAGTCTAGTTAGCGGCATTTTTTTAGCCGCTAATAGGTTAGCGGCATTTTCTGTCGCACAACCTCCTTTTCCCCAGTCGCCACCCCCACCCGGTTAGCGTCTTTTTTTTTTTAACGCTAACCCAAGTATAGCGCCGGCTTGCACCATTTGTTAAATATGGCACCCGGCAGGCGCTGTAGAATGGCGCAATTCGGTGCCAAACTTTATGATACAAAACTGCCTAAAAAAATTTGATAATTTAATGTCCATGTTAGCTTGCAATGCAGCGAAGGAGTATTGTAGCAGGAGGAAGCTACAATGAGTCCATATTTTCCCATATTTGGTTTAAAAAAACAGAGTGTCGTGCAGACTTAGGAAGTGTTGGCTTGTGTGCAGTGCTTCTTTTGAGTCCCTGCCCTCCCACAGCAGTCCGCACCTATCCCATCATGCATCAAGCAGTCACTGGACCGGCACGTCACCAGGATCAGGCTTTGAGCCCTACTGAACTGTCCCCTCATCGTGTGAAACAAGACTGCACGACGGCTGAAGGTTGCAATGACCTCCAGCTGCGGCTGACACTTTTAATACCTCCCCTCCTCACATCCGATTCACGCTCACACGGCACCAGGAAAAGAGGCGATTATCCGAGGGCCTAATTCTCTCTTTAGCGGCTTAGTCAATGCCGAAAGCAGGCTGGTGTTTATCATCCGCTCGCGGGCGCGCGCGCGAGGGGCCGCAGGTCACCAGCCATTCACGGTCAGGTGTAAGGTGGGGCCTTCTGTCATCAGCTGGATATGAGAGAAGAGAGAGGACACAGCGAAAGAGAGGCGAGGAGCAGAGAAAGACCGGCAGAGACTGAGATGAGTGATGGCAGGGAAAAGTAAAAAAAAAAAAAAAGAAAAAGAAGAACAGAGAAAGCAAAGAAAGAGAGAATGGCTCGGAGACAAAGGAAGGAGTAAAAAGAAGAAACACATAAAACGAAAAGCTGGGCAGATAAAGAGGAACTGGGAAAGAGAGGCAGAGAACATGGACGTCCATTCACCAATGTGCCAGAGGTAGTGGAAGTGACATCACACACCCTTGACCTTAATGACATCACAGGAGGTGACATCATATGACCTTGGACCCTTAATATTCTTAGGAAGTGATGGCACAAGAACTTAAGCATGATAACATCATCATAATTGACATAGTCGACGTCCATAATAAATGCATGGATCTTATTATAACACAGCATAGAGCAGTGCTTGTTTCAGGTACCACTTGCATCAGGGTGCTGACATGATATGCCAGGGGAACATTACTCGTTTCTCTTAGTTTTACTTGAAACATGATTCGTCATCTGAAGAGGATATAGTGCCACAAAACGCACAACAGCATTGAGAACCTACATTTTTTATACCACAAATTGTCACACTTTACTAGTTCCCCTACCTGTCATCCGAAGTCATGCACCTGCCATGGAAGGAACTGCCTCCTGAATGCCAGTGCCAAAACTTTGCAATGGGTGCCTATTTTAGGCAAAGATTACCTTCAGTACGCCATGGTCAAAGGCACACTTGCAAGCATAACACGACATTCTTGCACATGCTCACTTATGTGCACTCATTCACACTTAAACTCTCATTCATTCATTGTCACTCACTTACACTTGCTCATTCATTCCCACTCACACTTATGCTCACTCACCGCCACTCACTCATTGTGCCTACACTCCCTCACACTTATACTCATTCATTCTCACCTATATACT
Organism: Pleurodeles waltl; assembly: GCF_031143425.1. Taxonomy (NCBI): domain Eukaryota; kingdom Metazoa; phylum Chordata; class Amphibia; order Caudata; family Salamandridae; genus Pleurodeles; species Pleurodeles waltl. Next base: position 77,731,986 of record NC_090449.1, on the reverse strand, counting down.
CTCAAGGTTTTGCAGTCACTCCTTCTCTCACTCACGTATTCTCACTCACTGACTCATTTATACTCACTGACACCTAAAGACACATTTATTAAAAACAGATAGCCCCATGCAGTGTAGCAACCAAATTTATTACGCTGCATTGCACTAGGGGAAGAGAGCACTGCAGAGTCACGGCTACTAAGTTGTGGCACTTCTCCTCTCCTTCCCAACGCTGGCACCCGGACAGCCAGCCGAGCACCACACATTGCTTTGCACCACTGTGAAAAGGTGTGCACATGATGTCTAGCATAGGGTTTGTACTTGAAGGGTAACCTTTCGGTGCAAAATACTATGCCAAGATAAACTTTTCACACATTGCATGTGTGTTGTCTAGTGCAGCACACATGCAATGTGTAAATAGTTAGAAAAAAGTAAATCCCTTCTGCAACGTAATGCCTTCCTCAAGAAGGCGTTATTTTTGGGGGCAAAGCCCTGTCTAACATTTTTAGTAGATAGCGCTTTGCATCAAGATACCTGGATTGTAGCATGGAAACGCCACATGATACCCAAGGTAGACCCCTGTGATACAAAGTAGCACCAAGCAGCAAAAAGCATTATTTGTGCTAATGTAAAGCTACTTCTCAGTGTAAAAATGTTTTGCACTGGAAAGTAAATAGTTTATCAAGTCTTTGCACCAGGTCGTACAACTTTGTGGGACTTTGCAACAGCACACAGTCTTTATAAATCTGCCCCACTATATCAGTCATTCTCACTACTTCTCACTCACTGTTACTCGTTTTCACACACATACACATGCTCACACATAGAACCTCACACACATGCTCACTCACACTGCATTCACACAACATACATGTAAAAGCATTTTATTTTACTTACCACTGCTACCAGAGAAGGTCCTGTTCCACCTCTGGCTGTTTAATTTCTTATTATGCTAATAATGCATCAAAAACTGTTCTTCACTATTAACTTATATAAATTGGGCGGAAAAGGAGTCTGAGACCAACAACGACAGTGGTGTGCCGCACCAGTGTACGTGGCACTGTTTTTGCCACCTCTGAGCCCAGCGGTCACAAAAGCAGTGCCTGTGGTCACAAGGGGCAAGCCGGTGTTGCTGCTGCAGCCCCTGTCAGACCCTAAATGCCACTCATGGCAGAAAGAAGAGGGGAGAGATATGGAACAGAGAAAGGAGTGGATAAACACAGAGAAACAGGGAGCAGGGAAGAGAGACAGGGGAGATTGGTGTCAGAAGTAGGACAGTTGAAAGAGAAAGACATAAAAAGAGAGAGACAAAGAGAAAGATGGAGAGGAAGTGAGACAGAAAGAAAGACTAAGTGGAAGAGAGATAGAAGAGTGAGAGAGCACGGTGGTGAGGGGGACACAGAGGAGACAGATGATACAGGGGGAGGGGACAGAGAGACAAAGGCCCTCATTCTGACCCTGGCGGTGTCTCACCGCCAGGGCAGAGGGCAGAGGAAGCACCGCCAACAGGCTGGCGGTGCTTCCGGGGCATTCTGACCGCGGCGGTAAAGGCGCGTTCAGAAAAGGGAAACCGGCGGTTTCCCGCCGGTTTTCCCCTGCCCCTGTGAATCCTCCAGGATTCCGACCCCCTTCCCGCCAGCCTGGTTCTGGCGGTTTTCACCGCCAGAACCAGGCTGGCGGGAACGGGTGTCGTGGGGCCCCTGGGGGCCCCTGCAGTGCCCATGCCAATGGCATGGGCACTGCAGGGGCCCCCTAATAGGGCCCCAACAAGATTTTCAGTGTCTGCATAGCAGACACTGAAAATCGCAACGGGTGCAACTGCACCCGTCGCACCCCAGCAAATCCGCCGGCTCCATTCGGAGCCGGCTTCATCTTTGCTGGGGCTTTCCCGCTGGGCCGGCGGGCGATCTTTTGAAGATCGCCCGCCGGCCCAGCGGAAAGTCAAAATGCTCCCTGCGGTCATTTGACCGCGGGGCGGTGTTTGGGCGGTTTCCGCCCGGCGGGCAGTGCCCGCTGCCCGCCGGGGTCGGGATGACCCCCAAAGTGTAAGAGGGAAAAGACTATGGGCCTGATTACAACTTTGGAGGAAGGTGTTAATCCGTCCCAAATGTGACGGATATACCACCAGCCGTATTACGAGTCTATTATATCCTATGGAACTCGTAATACGGCTGGTGGTATATCCGTCACATTTTGGACGGATTAACACCTCCTCCAAAGTTGTAATCAGGCCCTGTGACTGAAATAGATCAACACTGTGAATGAGAACAGGATAGAGAGAAAGATTGAGACAAAGTGAGTTCAAGTGCCGGAGGACGAACAGATGATCCAGATCCTGCTAGAAGAACCTGGAGTGACAGAAGAGTACTTGTGTGTGTGTCATACCTTTGGGTACCCACAGACTTCTATGTAAAAATACTGAGCAATAACTAGGAGCTTGCAAAGCTTTGGCACTACTTGTTAAGGAACGAGTAATGCAAAAGGAGCATTATTGTATTAAACTGAGTGAGAGAAACAGCCAAAGAGAGGCAGGAGAGATAAAAGGGCTGAGCAGGTAAAGTGATAGAAAACACAGAGCATGTGTGAGGGGTAGAATGAGAGAGATATAAAACAGACTCGGAGAAAGTACAACAAAGGATAGAGGAAGAAAGAAAGCTGGGCGGGAAAGGATAAGAGAAGACGAGAGAGGCAAAAGAGAAAATACAATTCAGAAATATGAAACGGAGAAGGAAATGTAAATATATATATATATATATATATACATATATATATATATATAGAGAGAGAGAGAGAGAGAGAGAAAGAGAGAGAATGTGTGTAAACAAGAGGAAAAAGAGACTTATAGAAATGTATAGAAGCAGCAGAGACAAAAGAGGGAGATATAGGGGTAAGTGAAGAGAAAACACCAGAGCAAGAAAGAGGAGAAGAGAGGAGAGAGACAGACACAGAAATAAATTGAGGCAAATTAAACAAGGAGGGAGAAATAGAAAGAATGAGAGATATTACAGATAAAGAGTGAGAAAACAACATGAAAGAGGAGAGAAGAAGAGGGTAAGGTAGAACAGGAGAGAGATGGATACAGTGAAAGGCAGTATAAAGATCAAATAAAGAGGAGCAGGAGAGGACACAGATTAAAAAACAAGCATTGGCAATGCCACTAGGTCTGGCATTAAAGGACTGTTATATGGTAATGGGAAGTATTATAAGTAGATAGCATGAGAATACATTTGTATTTGTGTGGAAACAAAGAACTGTAAAATATCATTAGTGAAAGTTAAAAGGTCATGTGACAGTTCCACTGTCAATCCAGACCGAAACTTCAATGTAGGTTAATGACTGCTCTCCTCCTATCTGTGCTCCTGCCAGAAAAAAACACCAACATTTATCTAGTTATCTAAGACACTTTAATAACTTTACAATGCCATGTTTGTGTCCCTGAAAGTTCAAGCGCATGCAACTGGATGAGTAAACAAAGTGATCACAGCTGTGTGAAGGGCAGGCACTTTTTTGTAGAAGCACACAGCGTTTGCCCAATGAAATTATGTACTCCTGGCTTCCACATGTGGTGGAGCCAAAGCTTCTCTCCTGGCGATTCTCTCATAATTGTCTTGCAACAGCTGTGCTGTCGAGACAGACCATAACAGGATGCAGATCAAGAAAGAAAGAGGCGGAGCAAGAGGGAGTAGTGGAGTGATGGAAGAGGAGCATAGATAGAAGAAGTGACAGACAAAAGAGAGAAAGTAAGACAGTAACTTCAGGTATGACACAAAGTATGAGATGGAAAAAGAAGGCCCGACATTGGGGAGAGAAAGGATGAGGGGAAGAGTTGGAGAGCGGTTAGACAGAGGGAAGGAAAGAAAGAGGAAAGGAAACAGAAAGAGTGATAACAGGTTTAGAGCGTAGATCGAGAGAAAGCAGTCAATTAAAGAGAAAGGGGGGAAGAGAGGCAGAAAGCATAAGAGAGTAGAGGATAAGTGAGTAAGAATGGCATGAAAATAAAGAATGAAGAAAGAGGAGAGAGAGGTGTGAATGAGGGGAAGGAAATTGGAAGCAAGAGACAGAAATAAGAAATAGAGCTATAAAATGAGTTCCCCATTTATGCCATTGGCTTTCCAGTATTCAGTTATTTTTTGTCTCCACTACTTCTGTCGGAATCTTGTTCTATGATTTAAGTGGCAATCTCTTAATGTAAGTGTACAACCTTACTGCTGATCTGGCCCTGATTAATTCCAGGAGTACCTTCTACCGTAACTTGCTTGTCACTCTTTTCATCCTTTTTCTGTGTTAATTCCATTTGTGTTTTCCACCCATCTGTCCTTTCAAACTTTAGCACATGCTCATTGGGGTGCAATTAAAATGATGCATCTCTGAAATGTAATTTACATGAGTTCACCTCAGGCAGGCATCCGGCATGGAAGTCTGGTGAGCTGCAAGCCTCCTGCCTCAAATTATGCATCTCCTATAGCTACTGCTTTGTGCAATGCTCCTCTCTCCCTGTTGGCTTCCCTTCCATTTTCTTCAAAATTCATACTGTATCATGTTTTATAATATTCTTGTATGTTATATACTACATCTTGATATTTTCTTAAAGTGCTTTTGCATGGGAATGTCTTCTGCGCTGTATTTGTGGCCGGCTCCGCAAAGAGTCTTGGGGCCAGATGTACGAATTTTTGTTTTGCGACTCGCAATTTGCGATCCGTTTGGGAATTGCAAATTGCTAGTCGCATATCAAAATGTACAACAATCTTAAGCACACTGTTAGTGATTCCCATGGGGTCGCAAAGACCTACCTCATCAATATTCATGAGGTAGGTCGCAAATTTGTGACCCCATTGGGAATGGCCGCACTCACAGGGATAGTGGCCCGCTGTGGACAGCAGACCACCATGTCTGTGACTGTTTTTTAAATAAAGCAGTTTTTTTTTCTTAATGCAGTCCTTTTTTGTTTAAAGGAAAACGGGATGCATTACAAAAAAAAATGAAAAGTTTCTTTTCATTTTTTTAGAGTAGGCAGTGGTCCATGGGGCCACTGTCTTCTCTGAAAAAAGTTTTGCATCCCCATTAACAAAGGGGAAGGTGTCCATTTGCGAATGGTTCCCACCAGCTTGAAGTTGGTGGTAATCTGCAAATGTTTTGTGACCACATTCCGGTCGCAAAACATTCACACATACCAGTGCAACTGGCTATTAGGAAGGGACTCCCTTGGCACACCCCTTCCTAATAGCGACTCGTAAAAACATTTTGTGATTCAGTAGTAGATTACCGAATCGTGAAATGGGGTCTGTACATGCATGAATCCTTTGTACATCTGGCCCATAGTGGTCTATTTGGTATTTCACGAGGTATGTTGACTGCTGGTCTCTTCGGTCTTTGTAGGGCTATGGGTGGACATGGAAATCGCCTACACTGGATCACTGCAAATGACGCTCGAGACTAAGATGAACCTGTGCAAGTTGGGGAAGGAGGCAATACAGGGCGTAACTGGCCAGATGGATACCTGCAAAGAAGGGTAAGGCTTACCAAATATCTGTCTGAGATCTGAAATGGCTAGAACGCAGGAGGGATGTCAAAAAAAGAACACAAAAAACTAGTATGAGAGGATATTGAGTGAGTCTATCAGCCAAATGCACAAAGCTTTTTTCTTGTTGCCAATGGCTCGATTCGCAGAATAGGGCCATTTGCTACAAGAAAAAAGCATTTCCCAATGTACGAACCCAATTTTGTGAGTCAGTACTCTATTTACCAAATCGCATAAAGGGTTTGCAAGTCGCAATTAGGAAGGGGCATTCCAAGGCAGTCCCTTCCTAACTACGAGTCGCAGTGGTATGTATGATTGTTTTGTGACCATGAATGTGGTTGCAAAACCAACTGCAGTTAACACCAATTTCAAATTGGTGTTAATCAGTTCACAAACTGGAAGGCGTCCTCAAGGTACCCCTTCCCCTTTGTGAATAGAACGAAAATAGTTTTTCAAAGCAGGTAGTGGTCCCACAGACCCCTGCCTACCCTGAAAAAATGGAAAGAAAACATTTCATTTTTTTGTTTGAAATGCATCCCATTTTCCTTTAATAAAAACGGGCTGCATTTAAAAAAAACTGTTTACATAACAAGCAGTCACAGACATGGTGGTCTGCTGTCCCCATCCCTGTGAGTGCGGCAATTCCCAATGGGGTCGCAAATAGTGACCTACCTCATGAATATTGATAAGATAGGTCATTTGCGACCCCATTGGGAATCGCTAACAGTGTACTTATCACTGTTGTACATTTTGTTGTGCGCCTTACGATTAGCGATTCCCAAATGGATCACAATTTGCAAGTCGCAAAACAAAAGGTCATACACCTGGCCCTCAGACATTCTTCTCCCTTTGTAGAGTTGGCCAAAATGTTTCCATATTTGTGTTTCGAAGATAACATCTTCCAAGAGTGTTTTCTGTTGCTCATTTTTTAAATTAAATCATTATCAGCCAGTGCAAGGTCCTTAAAAACAAAGACCATCAAGATTAACAACCACGCCTGGGAAAGAATCAACTCCTTTCTTTCTTTGGGCATGAAATTTGTAGGAGAACAAAACTTACTGGCAGCATATTTGATTCTCTATTAATATTGGTAGAGTTAATCTTCCCTTAATGCTAAAATTGTACAACACAAATAGTGTACCTGTCACCTTTTAGGCTGTTGGCTTTTGGTGTTCATATAATGCACAGGGTCTGTGGATGGAGAAAAAACAAGTATATCAGGCACCTGCTTCGTCTTCCAGTTACCACTGATGTACCTGGAGGGTAAGATCATCTTACCCCACTCTTACTTTGGTTCCACTGTTTGGCTAAATTCTGCTACTCAGCAAACCTGGTCTTTGGCTTTTGCTGTGTTGGCATCATAATATACTTCCTCTGTTCCAGGGCTAAAGCACACCAATAATCATTTAACTTGGCTAGGAGCTCCCGAGGTCTGCTTGTAGCTAGACAGACCCCGGCGTGGTGAGCGACATACAGTCCAGGAGCTGTTTCTCAACCACACATGTTCAGAACAGAAGCACAGATGTATCCATGAAGCCACCAGTTAGACATTCTGTCATGTTAAAGTGTCTTGAGGGCATTGGGTCCTATTTATTGGTGGCCATCAGCAGGAATTGCAGGAATGTACATTCCTTCTTTAGGCTGGGATCTATAGGAGGTTGGCCAAGCTTCCCAAAAATGTAGGCATCAGAGTGAAATGCACCCAACGTCCTTGTAAACGTTTTCCCTACAGTTGTATTTGCATTTCTTCCTTTTCTGTGACTACAATACTTTTCCAGGTAAACCCTATGTTCGATGGCATGTGTAGCTGCAGATACACATGCTATGCACAGGTCCTGCCATCTAGTGTTGGGCTCGGAGTGTTACAAGTTGTTTTTCTTCAAAGAAGTCTTTTCGAGTCACAGGACCGAGTGACTCCTCCTTTTCGGCTCCATTGCGCATGGGCATCAACTCCATCTTAGATTGTTTTCTTTCTGCCATCGGGTTCGGACGTGTTTCTTTTCACTCCGGTTGTTCGAGTCGGAAAAGTATTACAAACTCTCTAAATTCATCGGTATTGTTTTCGATCGAGTACCATCTATCATCGACACCTCGGTACCGGCGGACACACATCTCTACTTGCCCTTCGGGGCACCCGCGCCCAACTTGGGCCTGGTCGGCCCGACCAAAAGTCTTGTCGAAGCCTCATGGACCGGACCCCGTTTATATTCTGCCCTCTGTGCCACGCCAAGTATCCTTACACGGACCAACATCTAGTCTGTAACCTGTGTCTATCTCCAGACCACTGAGAGGATACTTGCGAGGCCTGCAGATCCTTCAGCTCGAAAAAGACTCTGCGAGACCGAAGAGCACGAAGGTTAGAGATGGCGTCCAGAAGCACCGAACGCCTCGACGCAGAAGAGGAGATGATCCACACCGTTCGGGGGTCCGACTCCGAGCATGAGTCCGACAACGACCGACCGATAACAGCGGGCCCGCACGTGAGTACGCTTGCCCCAACCCAATCCAAGCCCAAATACAAGGCCTCGGGGATGCCACTGCCAGAAAGCCATGGCTCCACCCGTAAGAAAACTACCAGTGACCAAGCAACATCTTCAGCACCGAGAAAGGCCACGCCACCGAAGCCTTCAGACTCGAGCCGAGGCACAGGCTCCGAAATCCTCAAGCACCGACCCATCGAGTCGAAGCCTCGAAAATACCTCTCGGAGCCGAGGCCAACAACTACTTCAGGCCTTTCGATCCCGAAGAAACCAGCTTTGGAGCTGAAAAAAGACACATATAGAGAGGAGCATGGACTTTCCAAGCAATTGAAAGAAAGCCATAGATTTGCAGAAGAACGTACGCAAATGGAGGATTTTGACGAAAAACAGGCCAGAATCCAAATTCATAAAGACACTGGCAAAACCCTCACTGCACCTCCTCTAAAAACAAAGAGGAAACTGGCCTTTCAAGGACATTTGGACACTGACCTGCCACCGGCTAAAGTGCCAAAACCAAGACAAAAATCTCCGCCTCCTCAGTTTTCACCTCACCAGTCTCCTCCTCATTCTCCTCAACTAACTGTCTCCCCGCCTGTTACCCCCACTGCACAGTCTCCAGCACACTCTGCACAGTCACGCCAGGATGACACTGACCCATGGGACCTTTATGATGATCCCATTTCAGACAATAGTCCAGAGTGCTATCCATCAAAGTCATCACCTCCAGAGGATAGCACCTCATATACACAGGTTCTAGCTAGGGCAGCGGCATATCATAACGTAGCCATGCACACAGAACCTCTTGAGAATGATTTTTTATTTAACACGTTGTCCTCAACTCATGCCACCTACCAGAGTCTACCCATGCTTCCTGGCATGTTAAAACATGTGCATCAGATCTTCCAGGAACCAGTTAAAGCAAGAGCAATCACTCCAAGGTTAGAAAATAAATATAAGCCACCTCCTTCAGACCCAGCTTTTATTACCAAACAGCTACTCCCAGATTCCATAGTCGTCAGCGCAGCAAGGAAGAGGGGTAATGGCCAGTCATCTGGGGACGCACCCCTACCAGATAAAGAAAGTAAAAAATGTTATGCTGCAGGTAAAAGGGTGGCATCACAGGCAGCTAATCAATGGCGTACAGCCAATTCCCAAGCGCTAATGGCCAGATACGACAGGGCCCACTGGGACGAGATGAAATACATTATCCAGCATCTCCCCAAAGACCAACAGAAGAGAGCCCAGCAAGTAGTAGAGGAGGGACAGGCAATTACCAACAATCAGATCAGGTCAGCGTTAGACTCTGCAGACACAGCAGCAAGAACTATTAATACGGCTGTCACCATTAGGTGACACGCATGGCTTAGGTCGTCAGGCTTTAAACTTGAAATCCAGCAGGCTGTTCTTAACATGCCTTTTAACGAACACCAACTATTTGGCACACAGGTTGATACAGCCATTGAGAAAATGAAAAAAGACGTTGGCACTGCAAAAGCTATGGGGGCGCTTTACTCAACTCAATACAGAGGCTCATTTCGAAAGCCTCAATATAGGGGAGGCTTTAGACCCCAAACATGTGAGCCATCTACCTCCCAATCCAAACCCTCTTACCAGACACAATACCAGAGAGGGGGGTTTCGGGGAACCTACAGAGGACAATTTCCCAGATCTAGAGGAAAATATCAGCCCTCAAAGCAACCCATGCATACCAAACAGTGACTTCATCCAAATCTTCCCTCACCACACTTCCCTTGTGGGAGGAAGACTGCAAAAGTTCCACACCCACTGGTTACCCATCACAACAGACAATTGGGTCTTATCCATAATCCAACATGGTTACTGCATAAAGTTCGCACAAACTCCTCCAGATATACCCCCAAAACCACACAAACTCTCCTCTTAACATATTTCAATATTGCAAACAGACGTACAGGCACTAATACTCAAACAAGCCATAGAGCTTGTGCCACATCATCAAAGAGGAACAGGGGTTTACTCCCTGTATTTCCTCATTTTCAAAAAAGACAAAACATTGAGACCAATACTAGATCTCAGAACTCTCAATCTTTACATCCTATCAGAACACTTTCACATGGTAAACTACAGGATGTAGTCCCACTGTTACAACAACAAGATTTTATGGCAACACTGGATCTAAAAGATGCGTATTTTCACATACCCATCCACCCAGCGCACAGAAAATATCTCAGATTTTTAACACAAGGAAAACATTACCAGTTCAAAGTGTTACCTTTCGGGAGTATTTACAAAATGCCTTGCCGTAGTCGCAGCATACATAAAAAGACAACATATCCATGTCTTTCCATATCTCGATGACTGGCTAATAAAGGCCAACAGTCAAACACAGTGCCAATATCATACACGTTATGTAATAAACACCCTACACACACTAGGGTTGTCAATAAACTACCAAAAATCACAGCTACAACCAGCTCAAGTTCAACAGTATTTAGGAGCCACATTAAACACCCAAAGAGCACTTGCAAGCCCAAGTCCACAAAGGGTACAATCATTCCACAACATATTACCAAAAATCCAGCCAAACCAACAGTACACAGTCAAATTTGTCATGAAACTGTTGGGCATGATGGCATCCTGCATCGCCATTGTCCCAAACGCAAGACTAAACATGCGGCCCTTACAACAATGCCTTGAAAAACAATGGTCACAGGCACATGGTCATCTTCAAGATCTAGTGTTGATAGACCGCCAAACACACATCTCGCTTCAGTCGTGGAATTCCACAAATTTAAACAAAGGGTTGGCCATTTCAAAACCCTGTGCCTCACGCCATTCCTACAACAGATGCATCAATGATTGGATGGGGAGCACATCTCAACAATCACAACATTCAGGGACAATGGAATACCAAACAAAAACAACTTCACATAAATCACTTAGAACTGCTAGCGGTATTCCTAGCACTAAAAGCTTTTCAACCTCTTCTTGTTCACAAACACATTCTCATCAAAACAGACAACATGACAACAATGTACTACCTGAACAAACACGGAGGAACCCACTCATCACAACTTTGTCTTCTAGCACAAAAAATATGGCATTGGGCAATTCACAACAACATTCACCCTGTAGCACAGTATATTCCAGGGATTCACAATCAATTAGCAGACGGTCTCAGCCGGGATCATCAGCAAACACACGAGTGGGAAATTCACCCCCAAGTACTTCACAAGTACTTTCGCCAGTGGGGAACACCAGACATAGATCTATTCGCCACCAGCTGGAACGCAAAATGCCAACACTTCGCATCCAGGTACCCACACCCTCTATCCAAGGGCAATGCTCTATGGATCAACTGGTCAGGGATATTTGCTTACACTTTTCCCCCTCTCCTGCTCATTCCATTTCTGGTCAACGAATTGTGTCAAAACAAACTCAAACTCATACTTATAGCACCAACGTGGGCATGTCAACCATGGTACACAACATTGTTAGACCTGTCACTAGTACCACACATCAAACTACCAAACAGGCTAGATCTGTTGACACAAAACAAACAACTGATCAGGCACCCCAATCCAGCAATACTCAATCTAGCAATCTGGCTCCTGAAGTCTTAGAGTTTGGATATCTACATCTTCCACCAGAATGTATGGAAGTAATCAAACAAGCAAAAAAAAACATTACCAGGCAGTGCTATGCAAACAAATGGAAAAGGTTTGTCTTTTACTGCCAATCCAAACACATAACACCTCTTGCTGCATCCTTACAAGACACTGTAAGTTATTTACTTCATCTACAAAAAGCAAAATTAGCTTTTTCATCCATTAAAATACATCTCACAGCTATTTCAGCCTATTTACAAAATATACAAAACAATTCTCTATTTAGAGTGCCTGTCATCAAAGCCTTCATGGAAGGTCTAAAACGTATGATACCTCCAAGAACACCACCAGTACCTTCATGGAATCTCAATATTGTGCTCACACGGCTCATGGGTCCACCGTTTGAACCCATGCATTAGTGTCAAATTCAATTTCTAACATGGAAAGTAGCATTCCTAGTTGCAATCACTTCATTATGAAGAGTTAGTGAAATACAAGCATTCACTATTGAACAACCCTTTATACAAGTACACAAACATAAGGTTGTACTTCGCACAAATCCAAAATTCCTACCTAAAGTCATCTCACCGTTTCATTTAAATCAAACAGTGGAACTTCCAGTCTTCTTCCCACAGCCAGACTCAGTAGCAGAAAGAGCGCTCCATACATTAGACATTAAAAGAGCTTTAATGTATTACATTGACAGAACAAAATCATTTGGAAAGACTAAACAGCTGTTTGTCGCATTCCAAAAATCCCATACTGGTAATCCTATCTCAAAACAAGGCATAGCAGATGGATAGTGAAGTGCATCCAAACCTGTTACCTAAAGGCTAAAAGACAGCTATTACTAACACCCAAAGCACATTCCACCAGGAAGAAAGGAGCAACAATGGCATTTCTAGGAAATATACCAATGACAGAAATCTGTAAAGCAGCCACTTGGTCAACACCCCATACATTTACAAAGCATTACTGTGTAGATGTGTTAGCAACACAACAAGCCACAGTAGGACAGGCTGTACTAAGAACACTATTTCAAACAACTTCAAGTCCTACAGGCTGACCACCGCTTATCAGAGGAGAACTGCTTTGTAGTCTATGCACAGCATGTGTATCTGCAGCTATACATACCATTGAACGGAAAATGTCACTTACCCAGTGTACATCTGTTCGTGGCATGTTCCGCTGCAGATTCACATGCACCTCCCTCATCCCCGGTAGGCTGTAGCCGTTTAAGTTACATTTAAATTTGTACATATGTATATATACATATATCTCTATTACATTGCATGGACATCTCTTTCTTTACACTCTATCAGTCCTACCTTACCCTCTGCGGGAAAACAATCTAAGATGGAGTCGATGCCCATGTGCAATGTAGCCGAAAAGGTGGAGTCACTCGGTCCTGTGACTCGAAAAGACTTCTTTGAAGAAAAACAACTTGTAACACTCCGAGCCCAACACTAGATGGCAGGACCTGTGCATAGCATGTGAATCTGCAGCGGAACATGCCACGAACAGATGTACACTGGGTAAGTGACATTTTCCTTATAGTTCCTTTTTAGGCTAACGTAACAACACAGTTGTCTACAAACCTATTGGTACCAATTGTTCAAAATATGCATAAAATGGGCTCTGTTACAGCCCGAGCAGTAGTTCTTTCTCACCTCGTATTATTGGGTGTTCTGTGTATCAATCCACTTCCTTTTGCATTTCAAAAGCACACAGGATTGTCACACATTACAATACTTATCCCCTCAATACATTGCAGGAAGTAAACTTCTTATACGTTTTTCCTGCAGCAGGATTTTTAAAGTGAAAGTGCAAGCTTGATCTATTGGCTTTGCCAATGCTCTATGAACATATTGGGAATTAGAAGCCATAGACCATCTTTCCTCGTTTTGCAATTACTCAAGTTTTACAATTGCTCAAGTGACACTTATTTGACTTTCTCTCAGTAATTTTGTGAAGGACTTAGAGGACCAGGAAGACACTGGGAATATTAAGAAAATTTTATATGAAATCTGACAGTAACATATTTATGAATTGACTTATACTGAATTTTATTGACTAGTGCAATTGCTAGAGCTGATATATAATAACTGCATTGTGTGTTTTTCCAATTCTAATGAATCGAAATAAAGATGTATTGATACTTAATTCACTCTCATGTAAGAGCCAACTATGTTTCATAAGTATGCGCACAAGAATAATACACAGACTTCAGTTCGCTTGAGCAAACTAACACCAAAGTTAAGCATGCTTTCAACAGAACAAAAACATCTGGGTAACAGAGAATGCAGCTGGACCAAAACAAACAGGGTGCTAGGTAGCAAAAATATGGTTGGGACTGAACAACTGCATAGGATGTATCCAGAATAGAGCTGGGACAAAACATCAATAGACCACGACAACATAGGTGCGTACGTATCTAGAATAGAACTGAGACAGAATAACACTGAACCACAATAACACAAGGATGTAGCCAGACTAGAGTTGGTACAGAACACCAAGGGGCCATAACAATTCAGGGACGTATCCAGAATAGAGCTGGGACAGAATACAGATAGTCCATGGCAACACATCAATGTATCCAGAAGAGGTCTGGTGCACAACACCAACAGACTAAAAAAAAAACAGGTCCCTATTCAGTATAGAACAGCACAGCAACAGGCCATAACATCACAGGCATGTATCTAGAATAGAGCTGGAAGAGAGCACCTATAGAACACATCAAAGTGTCTTATCCAGTACACCAATAACCATAAAATCACAGGGATGTAGCTAGAATGGAGCTGGAGGAGAGCATCTATAGAACACATCACAGTGTCATATCCAGAATAGAACAGCACACCACAGGGATGTGTCTAGAATGGAGCTGGAGGAGAGCATCTGTAGAACACATCACAGGGACATATCCAAAATAGAACAGCACACCAACAGACCATAACATCACAGGGATTGTATCTAGAATAGAGCTGGAGGAGAGCAGATATAGAACACATCATAGGGTCATGTCCAGAATAGAACAGCACACCAACAGACCATAACATCACAGGGATGTACCTAGAATAGAGCTAGAGGAGAACATCTGTAGAACACATCACAGGGACATATCCAAAATAGAACAGCAGACCAACAGACCATAATATTACAGGGATGTACCTAGAATAGAGCTGGATGAGAGCATCTATAGAACACATCACAGGGTCATATCCAGAATAGAACAGCAGACCAACAGACCATAACATCACAGGGATGTAGCTAGAATAGAGCTAGAGGAGAGCACCTGTAGAACACATCACAGGGACATATCCAAAATAGAACAGCAGACCAACAGACCATAACATCACAGGGATGTATCTAGAATAGAGCTGGAGGAGAGCATCTATAGAACACATCACAGGGTCATATCCAGAATAGAACAGCAGACCAACAGACCATAACATCACAGGGATGTAGCTAGAATAGAGCTAGAGGAGAGCATCTGTAGAACACATCACAGGGACATATCCAAAATAGAACAGCAGACCAACAGACCATAACATCACAGGGATGTATCTAGAATAGAGCTGGAGGAGAGCATCTATAGAACACATCACAGGGTCATACATTTAGAATAGAGCTGGGAGAGGATCAAAACAGGAATGAAACCAGACAAAGGTAGTTTACAACTGTATCACCAGATGGACCAGGATCAGTGGAAAACTGTTATATAGACTTAGGGCTTAATGTTTGAAAACAAGAAGCACAGAGGCCCAGAGTTTTTCTTAGGAGCACCACTGATGCTGCAGAATGGCAATGTGCTGAATATCAATGCTTCTTAGTCTTGAATCCATCTCATACCTCTTTCTTTTACTACGCTACACTTCCCATCTCTTTACCTCACACTTGTGGGTTCTTTTACATCCCTGCTTTCTCCATCTATCACTGTTTAGCCATCTTTTTCTGCTTGCCTCTTTTTCTCTTATATTTGCCTTTCTCTCTTCCTCTGGGTCAAAGTCTGATGATGAAAGGTAAGCCCGTCCCCAAGAAACAGAGACGATGCTGTGAAAGCTAACTTAATTACTAATAACTTTGCATTTATTAACTATTAAGAATTTACATGAATTAGGATAACATAGCACAAAATTGCATGTCATGGAAAATGTGCCCACGGATGTGGCCACCATGAGACGAACAAAAAGTGATTATGAATATACGTTTATAGTTTAAATGATGTGAACATGTAGAACATTTGTACTGATAAGTTGCATTAACATATTAGTATTATGTATTTACTCAAAATTTATATTAGGCATTGCTTAGCTATCTAGTTTGGGCCTAGTCGACAAGCCTCATGTTAAGCTGCACAGCAGAAATAATTAATTAAATGTACATGTTTAGTGAAAACTGAGAATTAATATTGTCTACTGTTCACACACAACTGACCAGGTGATTTGTAAATGTCTTAGATTTTTTCATGAGAATTGCTTGTTAGGATGTCTTACACTAGAACGAAATACAAAGTAGATATGACGGATGAGAAGAAGATGTTCCCAGGACTGCTAGGATTGCAACAAAACAGTTACGTGACTAACCTGATGATGGGAACAGGAGAAGAGGAGCCAATCATCACCATGTGAAAGAATGTTTAGTTATATTTTAGATTCATAGTTTAAAGACTATTGATCCTACTGTAAACGTACAATTTTCTGACCAATGATGGTGTGAGAAGATACTTTATGCGAGTTTAACTTAGCCTGATTGCATTTGGGAGGGGGTAGTCCTTATTCTGGTGTCTTTGAGCCCTTTCCTCAGACCTTTCGAGCGATTCCTTTCTGTCCTTGTTAGTCTTTTGGGTGGAGCATTATGGTTCCATGTGTTTTGTTAATTTGTGTTAATGATGATTCTTCAGCTTAATGTCCTGAAGTGGTTCAGTTAAACTTAGATCCCAACTGTTGGCTGAGCCATCCCCTTTCACTGTCCCATTGCTGATACTGACCAGACGGTTGTCCACCTGACGAAAAACTGCCTCCTCTTGCTGACTCATTGAGGAGAGGCATAACAAAATGCTATTCTTTCAATGCTGTATTTGTGTTTTCTTTTAGGTACCAACCCCTATTTTGATAGAGCCATAGTTAGATGTTTCCCAAATTAACTTAAACTAAATTGTTTTGCATGAAACCTAAACATGCTATTCTAATTTGAAAGTTAGTTAGTATGCCAAAACGTTTACCATTGTCATTAACAAATAACTTATTCTGTTACTCTGTCGAGTCTAGATTTAGACTATCTCTGTTTTCCAGTTATTACTGTTATTAGTTTGTACTGTAGCCCTCGAGTGTTTAATTATAAATGCTTTAGTTAAATTGAGATTCTTTAGACGTTTTGAACAGCCTGTGTTGTTTGTATACGTTTATCATTTGGATTTGAGACTAATATATGTGTTTTTAGCATTGCTAATCTAGGGAAATAAACATTTTAACTTTACTAAAAGGTGTGGGTATTCATGGCCAAATAGGTCATGGTGCGTAAAGATTATTGACTCCTAAAGATTGATGGTGTTTTATTGATTGTATTGTTGTATTATGGTTGAAGTTATGAATTATGATGGAATCACTCTAAGCGTAGTCAAAAGATCCATTGAACCTCTAACATGTCCCCTTATGAATGAAATTATAAAAGACCAAATTAGGCAGGACGCACTCACAGATTTTGGTAGCAGAGTTTGATGGTTAGTCTCCTTAGGAGCCCACCATAATTTTTCAGATGTGGTAGTGTAAACAGATTGTACGTCTCCTTAAGAGATCACCATAAGGGTTTTCAGATTTGGTGGCACAGTCGGATGCATACATCGCTTTAAGAGGCCACCATAAGGTATGTCTCTTGGATATTGCTAACAGAGTCAGATAGTGCATCTCCTTAAGAGACTAATATGATTTCCCAGATATAACAGCCATAATTTTTCAGATTCTGTAGTACAGACAAAAGGTTATGTCTCCCTAAAAGCCTACCATGACTTTCCCAGAAACTTGGAGTTTGCCAGTGTTTGTTTAAAGATGTTCTCGGCGTTCTGGTGAGAGTGAGAAATAAATAGCTTTTGAGCTTGCACAGCTTAAACAAATCTTAGGTGAAAATTGTGATCTATGTGCGTATTAGGGAGTTTGTGTACTCCAATGAATTTGTTTTATGAGTTTGCGTACTCCAATGAAGTTGCTTAGGGAGTTTGCGTACTCCAAATTGTGAGAGTAAAGAAGTTGTCGTACTTCACATGTGTGTGGCGCTTTGTGCTCAAAAACTGCCCACTTAGTTGTTGGTATACAGACCTTACCTGGTCTAAGACTCCGGAGTATTGAATAAGTGTATGAGACACTTGGTTTGATATTGTAACTTGTCTGTTTAATAGGTCAACCAGACGGGGTTGACAAACTCAGAGTGTGTGTTTAAGTGAGTGTTAGTTTGTGAAACGTAATTGGTTGAGAAGGCGGGCAAAAAGGACTTTTGGATTGAAATATACTTTCTGATTCGATTGAAAGAGTAGTCTGAACATAGAAATTACTTTTTTCAAAGCATTAAAGAGTGCCCCAAGGGGAGATGCTTTCATTCCAGTTAGAATAGGAGAAATTGCACTGCCAGAAGGTGCACCTGCATACATTGTGTTTGAGGAACAGGGTGCAGCTCCATGTCTTTGGTTAAAACAATGGTGCAAAGAGACAGAGAAAGAAGGGAGCTTAGCGTTTCCTACCCATGGAACATTTAATCTGAATATACTAGAGAATTTGAGGAGAGTACTGTATGATTCAAAACCTTCTCCCAGACCTGCACAATTTGAAGCATTAGCTATTTTGGAATTAGTGGACAGAAAGCAACAGCAACAGAAATTTGAGAGGAGGATGAGGAAAGCTGAGAAGTCTTTAGCTGAAGCGAGATGGGATAGAGAGCAGAAAATTTGGAGAGCAGAGACTGTACAGAGAATTGGGATATTTCCTGTAATTACAAAAGAAAACAAGAGCAAGAGAAAGAGTACCAAAAAGAGGGATTCGTATCCTTCAGATGACAGAGAGCAGAAATCAACAGTCTAGAAAATCTTTGACTTACGATGAAGACTCAGATGATGATAGGTTTATTTTGCAGTTACTGAGAAGTCACCCCCCACCATATGCAGCACATGCACATGAGACAGGGCCAAGTATTAGTGCAGATCCTAAAGCTCCGACACCAATTGAGGCTACACCAAGGCAAGTACAGGTTAGCCACATTGTCCCTAGCACTTCCACATTTCAGAATCCGATGCCACAGGTTGACATACCCAGAATTTATCCAGATTTCCCTATCGTGTACACAACACCAAGCTTAACAGTACCAACAGGACATGCATCCCAAATGAGACAGGTTTACTAGACCCGACATTGATTCAATTAGAATCTACACCTAATTTGATGTCCCCAATGCAAGCACAGACAATCCCGAGATACACCCCAATAGCAGGGTCTCTGACAGAGATGTCTGCATTAACAAGTCAGAATACAGGGGTAAAGTACCCTAGAGATCAAGGCGTCTGACCGAGTCCAGATGCTGTGTCAATACCTATTACAATTGGTCCGGTTATACCCTCATTTGCCCAGGAAAACAATAAGAGCAGTGAGCAGAAAATTCTTAGTCCAAGTGTACAGATGGAAAGGTTAAAAAAACAGACAGGAATGATGACTGATGAAACCGACATTTGATAGGACAGGTCCGTTAATTCATTTGAGTTACTCCAGGACTCCACCAAATAATCCAGGAAGACCAGAAATAGGTCCTAACCCATTTACAATGACACTAGAGACTCCATGTTTAACGGTGCAGCAGATACCCAAACTATGTAATAGTAATGTCTCTTTACAAGGTATGACAGCTCAGCAATTATCCTAATGGCTGGGGAAGCTGAGTAGCACACAAGGAAATTCCAGTGGAGGAATTTCTTTAAATTTGACCAGGCTTAAATTAGAAATAGACGAATTGATTTAGGGAACCATTGGATTAGACAGACTTGACTCATACCAAGAAGATGAGTTCCGCTTTTTGTGCAAACTAATTACCAACAGAGAAGGATTGGTACATCAGAGATTAGCACACCTAGAAGACAGAGAAACTGAAAAAAAGCAAAACATTTGAGAAGAAGTTACAGGTTAGAATTTGACTTGAAGGATATTGAAAACATAATAATTCCAGGAATGAAAATTCACATTAGGGAATTAGTACACACCATTCAAACATGGAGAGTGTTAGATAAATGGGAAGGCAGATGGGTAAAGAAACGAGACAAAAGGAAAAGGTAATCTGCAAACCTAACTGTTAATGAGCAGCAGACTGATGATCCGGTAAAAATATTATCAATGGAAGAAATTCCAGGAGGGAGTTTTGTCCATGTCCCTTGTAGCAGAAGTGACATTTTGTCATTTACAAATGACTACCCCAGATTAAGAGAGACACCAGTGGAATGGTACCAGCAAACAGACAAACAGGTTTGTGAAGCTTGCAAAATGCCTGTGGGAGGATTAAAATACATTATTGGAAATAGTGGTTCCAGCAGATCTATGGGTTAAATGCAAAAGGAGTGAGACTGGCCAACAAGAGAACCTCAGAGAGATCCAGCTACAGGTGCACCATCTCCTGATGTAATGAAATATTACTATAAGGTGATTGAATTTTGGAAACAAAGATTTCTCCCAAAAATACTGACTGGCAGAGAACAGACAGAACAGCTCAAGAAGGAAAGGAGTCTATACATGCGTACTATGAAAGATTGTTGCAGGCGTTTAAGCGTTACAGTGGTACAGAAACAATTGAGCGGAAAGACATGATTCATTTTGTGTTCAGATTTGTCGAAGGACTGAGACCTGAAATTGGCCAGATGATTAAGAGTCATTTGATTTGTTGATAAGCAAAACTGACTGATGAAGTATTGCAATATGCTAAGTACTGTAATGACGAGATCAAATTGAAACAGAGAAAGCAAAGGTGATGCAGATCAAAGCGGCACAAATAGGGATGCAAGGGAGTTTTCTGCAACAGCCTCAGTAGGGAAACATGATGTTTCAGAATCAGGCCAGAGGTAGAGGTTGTGGTGAAAATGTAAATATAAATCGTGGACCCAATTTGAATACTATAGTCAATCAGATTGACGTACAGGGAATGAAAAGGTTGTTACCTTGTCAAGCTTGTGGTGGCCTCGGACATTGGAAGCAGGAGTGTCCGATGCTAGTACAGGAAGTGTTGCCCCACAGACAAATTAAATAAATTCTGTCCCAAACATGAGAGGACCAAGAGTGAGAGGTCAACATTTTGGTTTCCAAAATAATGCAAATCAGGTGCAAGGTCTTCAGCCTATACAACAGTTGAAACTGCTACATTTGCAGATGCCCCAGTCGCAGCAATTGCAACCCCAAGTTCAAATGGTAACTAGGCAGCAAATACAAATACCTCAAGCCCCAGTGGATCAGCAACAGATGATGCTTCCTAAGCAGGGCATAGGTCAAAGGTTTAACCACAGTAATAACACAGTGCACCAATTCCCATTACACAGTGAGGATGGAATGAATGATGACTGGGTGAGTGAGAGTTCAGATGAAAAAGAATGTGTGTCGGCAGCTTCATTAGAAGTAGACCAGAATGGTCCATACATGAAGGGAAAAGTTCTTGTTGACACAGGAGCTACACGCTGTACTGTCAGAAGTGAAGAAGTTACAAACCTGCCCCTTTCAGGGAAAACAGTACAAATTGTAGGAATCACAAACCAGTATTTGACAAACACAATTACAGAATCAGTTCAGGTTAAAATTGGAAACTTCAGAGAACTACACAAGTTTGTAGTTTGTGACTCATGTCTGGTATCCTTACTGGGAAGGAACTTGCTATTCAAAACAAAATGTTCAATTACTTGTTTGAATGATGGAATTGCCATCCAGACGAACAGTGAGATTGACACAAGAAACTGTGGCCTAGTAAATGAAGAATACCCCTTGATCAGTTTCTTTCCTGTTTTTACAGTGTGTGATCTTCCTTCTGATTTACAGGGAACTGTTAAGATGAAGGTTTGGCATTTTTCAGGAAAAGACATTGGTCTGATCAAAGGAGTTGAGCCAGTTAAAGTCCCATTTAAGCCAAATGTGATTTTTCCTCAGATTCCACAATATCACCTGACACAGGATACTGTTGAAGGAATTGCCCCTATTGCCCCTTTAATTGCAGAATTTGTGAGACAATGGTGGTCATTCCGACCTCGGCGGTCTTTTCAATAGACCGCCGAGGGACCGCCGTACGGAAGACCGCCAGTGCTGGCGGTCTTCCGCACGGGCCATTATGACCGTTGGCAGCGCTGCGCCCGTTTCCGGACGAAGAGCCGCCAACAGCCATACTGGCGGCAGGTGGGGAAGTGGAGGTAGCTCCACCTCCACCGCCACGCCAACAGAACACCGCCCAGCGAATCACGACCTGTGATTCGCTGTGGCGGTGTTCTGTTGGCGTGGCGGTGTCGGCAGAGCTGCCCCCATGGGTCCCGTTCCCTCCTGGAGGATCACCGGAACAGGTAAGGTGATCGTCCGTTAGGGAAGGGGGGTGGGGGGGTGTTGTGAGTTGTGTGCGTGCATGGGGGTGTGCTTGTGTGTATGTTGAGGTGGCGTTTGAGTGCCTGCATGAATGTGGGGGGTGTGTGTATGTGCATGAGTGCGTGCATGAATGCGGGGGGGTGTGTGTATGTGCATGAGTGTGTGCATGAATGCGGGGGTGTGTGTATGTGCATGAGTGCGTGCATGAATGCGTGCATGTATGTGTGTATGTATGTGTATATGTTGGGGATCGGGTTGGGGAGGGGGGTCCTGCAACCTTTTGGGGGTGGCAGGGGTGGTGGGGGGGTAGGGGAGGGGGTCAGGGTGGGGGTTTGGGGTTTGGGGTGGGGGAGACCCCTAGCAGTGCCAGGCAAGGGATTCCCTGGCACTGATAGTGCTTACCGCCATGGATTTCATGGCGGTCTCAAACCGCATGAAATCCATGGTGGTAAGCCGGGGTCAGGCGGGTTGGAATACCGCCGGCGGTATGTGACGACCGCCGGGCTGGAGACCCAGGTCTCCAGCCCGGCGGTCGTTACCGCTGTGGCGGTCGGACCGGTGAAGCGGCGGCTGGCCATGGCGGTAACCGCCATGGTCAGAATACATGAAAAAAGACCGCCAGCCTGTTGGCGGTCTTACCGCCGCTTCACAGCCGACCGCCACGGTCGGAATGACCACCAATGTGTCTTAAAGGAAGTATTGAGTATCCCATGTACCTCACCTATAATGGGATTGCAAAAGCCATGTGAGAAGTTTAGGATAGTTCAAAATTTGAGGAAAATAAAAGATATTGTGATTAAGTGTTTGTCCAGTAGTGCCAAATCCAGCAGTGATATTGTTTCAAATTTAATGTGATGCTGAATGGTTCACCGTAGTGAACCTATTACAAGCATTCTTTTCTGTACCTCTTCACGAGGATAGACAATTTCTCTTCTATTTTAAATTCATTAACCGCGTATATTGTTGGTGCAGAATTTCTCAAGGGTTTTCAGAGTCCATCGAACCTCAAACGCTTCCTCTTATCAATTAAATTATAAAAGAACAAATAAGGCCAGATGCACTCACAATGCCCACCTACACAAGTTAAGCATTGGAT
The DNA here is from genome assembly GCF_031143425.1 of Pleurodeles waltl. Taxonomy (NCBI): domain Eukaryota; kingdom Metazoa; phylum Chordata; class Amphibia; order Caudata; family Salamandridae; genus Pleurodeles; species Pleurodeles waltl. Next base: position 77,708,752 of record NC_090449.1, on the reverse strand, counting down.
AGACCTATAACAGTCTTGGAGTACTACTAACTCATAGCAGGAATAAAACTAGATAGGAAATTGGTGAACCAGGGCAGACCTGAAAACAAACAAGAACAGAGCAGGAAGAAAACTGGTCAGAACTGACATAGAACCAGAATCAATACAGAGCAGGAAAACAACCCAGCACAGCTGGTCTGCAGATATTATTGCTGGAACAGATTCAAACCAGAGCTGGAACACAGTGGCGTAGCGTGGGTTGTCAGCACCCGGGGCAAGGCAAGTAATTTGCGCCCCCTAACCCGTGGATTTTAGCACTCGCGAGTGCGAGCGCGCCCCCCCCAGATGTTGCGCCCGGTGCGGCCGGCCCCCCCTGCTCCCCCCAACCTACGCCACTGCTGGAACACAATAGGGCTGCAATCATACCAGTACATTGTTGAGACAGCAGCAGATCATAACTGGTAAAGTCCCAGAAGTAGTGCAAAAACCAACCCAGCACAGAAGCAAAAATAGATCAGAGATTGGTAGAACCAGCCCATAGCAAGAACAAACCCGGACCAGAGCTGTCATAGAACCAGGGTAGCGGGAGCAGAAGCAGTGTGAAGCTAGAACAAAACTAGATCAGAGATGGGGTAGAACCAGGGCAGAGGTAGGTCGAAATCAGCGCACCGCTGAGTCTAAATCACTTCAGAGATGGGGTAGAACCAGGGCAGAGGTAGATCAAAACAAGTGCACCGCTGGATCTAAACCACTTCAGAGATGGGGTAGAACCAGGGCAGAGGTAGGTCGAAACCAGTGCACCGCTGGATCTAAACCAGTTCAAAGCTGGGGTAGAACCAGGGCAGTGTTAGAGCAGAATAGATGTATGGCTCAATCTAAACCAGTTCAATGTCTGGACAGAACCAAGGCAGAGGTAGATCAGAACCAGTACTAAATCGGTTCTGAGCCATGATAGGACCAGGGCAGAGAAAACCAGAATTGGTGCATAGCCAGAGCTAAAGCAGGTCAAATCCAGAATAGAACCAGGGTAGAGGTGGATCACAACCAGTGCATGGCCGATCTAAGCCAGTTCAGAGGCGGGACAGAAGCAGGGCAGAGTTAAACAGAATTGATGCATAGCCGGATCTAAACCAGTTCAGAGCCGGGATAGTATGAAACCATTGCATAGTTAGAGCAGTATCTGTGCCTAGTTGGAACAAAACTAGATCAAAATCACATCAGATCGTTGTTAGCAGAAGAGCAGAGGAAAACAAAAAGGCAAGCAGACGTGGAACAAAGCCGAGTGAAAGCAGGAGCATCACTGGGCACTAGCGGTTCTGGTTTTATTTTTGGTTTGTTTTTAGCTCTCAGGTCACTCCTTCTGGCGGCTCCACCTTTGTTTGGCCTCCTGTCCTGGCTGTACCCGGCCTTTCCGACCATCCATTCCCAGCTGCTCTGCGCTAGAGGCGTGCGCATGCGCAGCTCTGGTCCCCTTTTGTCCCTGCAGCCGCGCCTGCAATCTGGAGGCCGGGGCGGCACGTGCTCCCGCGCTGTGGTATTATTAGCAAACTTCTCCTGACATAATTAGAATCCTGGTGCTCGTCTTCCTTTTAATTAGGGCATGCCCACGGCACAGCTGTCTTCGCTAATTATACCCTTAACCCTCTACATGTCCGGATGAGGGGGATTAAAAAGACCATTAGCTCGTCTCAGTTGGAGGCTGTCGTTTTGTACATATGTGTAAGGAGCTTAGGGGGGGGGGAGGGGGCACCGAGCATAGAGCGAGAGTATAAACAGTAAAGGGAGTTATACGGGGAGAGAAGCACATACTCCATGTGCCTGCTCACACCTAACATGACGAGTGCCTTGGCACAGCCGTCGTTGATGCCGTTAAATTCTAAACAGTGGACTTCCAGGAGTAGTGCCTCGAGGGCTGGACTGGGAGCTAAGTGTATACTACGAAATGTATCTATTGGTCTCATACTGCAGCGAGTGAGCCCAACTCTGGGGTGTGTCTCCTCAATTCTTTCTTTGTAATCGGACCAAGCAATACATTTTGCAGCACAATTTTCCGAAGATGGTGCCTAAAGCTCTACTGCTTTTACAGACAGTTGTGAGATAACACTTGAAATAATTGAGTGCTTCAGAGTCCTACATGGCACACAGGAGCATTATTTCTCCTCAGCAGCAAATCACGCCCAGGAGAATGCACTTAACTACATATTAAGATGGTATTCAGGATTTCAAGGGATAAGTACCCTCTCCCAGCCAGCCCTGAAATCAGCCCGCTGTCCTCAGACTACCAGGGATTTCCTTGAGTCCACATAGCTATTTCCGACTGGACTTGGTATCATTACTGAGTTGTTTATGACTGTACTTGTTAGAGATGTGTTGACCGCTTGGATATATATATAGCACCTTCAGCTTGGCTCTGAGCACATCCTTTGTAGTCCTTCCCCATTTTCTTAGTTTATTGCTAGCCTCGTGACTCCTGAACTTTACTACTCTACATGCCTTGGGCCATTCATATTGCACGGGAGTAGCGTTTGCATAGCACCTCATACCACTGGCCATCAGGCGCCTCTCCGTGGATGGATCTAAGGATGCCAAGTCTGTTGTGTGTGGTTGATTCAATGAGGGTCCATAGAGTGGCCTATTTGGGACGAGTTTGGGTGACCATGCTTTACCTGGCAGATGACATCCCTCCTATTTAAATGCAGTATCTGCTAAGCACAATGGGGCCCCTAGCTATGCACATTGCTGTTTCCTGCCTGTACACTTTATTTCTCATGTACCATTCTAGAATCGCTATGGTCTCCTCTGCTTGTATATATCTGCTGTGTGCTATGCGCTTAGCTGCTTGCGTACCGTATCTGCTATGCTCAGTTCTATGCCTTGCTTACAAACGCTATCACATTTGCACCATCGTCTTCCTGCTTGTACACTGAATCTGCTACATGTTGTTCTCTATTCTGCTTATATACTTATTCCGTTGTATGGTATAATGTGCCCTGCGTACAATTCATATACTTTTATAGTTTTCTATTTCCTGACCATATACTGCAACATCTATGTCTCTCACCTCCCTATTTGGTGCACCAGCTATATCCTATGCACCCCACCTGTGTAAACTATATGTGCAATAAATTCCATATTCCCTTCTTACAAACTGTATTTGCCATGTACCATACTCTCCTCCACCTATGTAAACTGCGTGCTACGTTCTACTCCACCCTTCTGGCTCCTGCTACATTATGGTTAATCATGGGGGACTGTGTTTGTGAAGCCCTCTCTATTGTCCACAGCATAGGTGCTGGAAGTAGGGGTGCAGGGTTGCTGCAGAACCCTTAAAATAACCATGCTGATCACAAGGTGTCTGAGCTATAAAGGTAACTTTACATTTTGCTTTTATCTTGTCACATTTGCTGTGCATTCAAAGACAGAGGTTAAATGTCAGGTTAAATGCCAGGCTGTGGTTTCAGGCAAGTTGCTGCTTATTATATCAACATGGAGAGTGGTGTTTACTTTTCTAACTCTGACCATAAAGTGAAAGGGTTTTGTGACAAGCTTGCTGGGGTGCTGGAAGTGCGAAAAGAAAGGCTGCAGGTTGTCTATTTTTTAGCACTCAATTACATTTAAATACCTGTAAAAAACTGTACAAATATTTCAATATACATCAGCAGTTAGGGGAGGTCAAATGAGGCCCTTTTTTGTAATTCTGAACTGTGATGGAAACAAAGATTTAGTAAACATTCAAAACAAATCAAGACACTTTACTTGGTGAGGCACAAATGATAAATATTTACTGAAACCCCACACATTATCTAGTGTGTGTATCATATATCATAATTTTTATTAGTAAAACTGCATGCCTATGCATTTTTTGTGGTGAGCTAAATGGAAAATGTGTTGTCAGTAAATGACAACGTGATATCACGCAATGCAATAGCAATATATTTGTGGCAGTGTGCTTGAAAATGATCTATCAGGTCATATTCCATGCATTTTAAACCACAGAAAGGTAAAATATCAGCAAAGTACCTTTCGCTATGGACTTCAGTCTGCTTGTGCTGCATATTTAAGATCTATCATAATTTTAGAGCACTCTATTTATTAAAGCCACCTATTCAGTGTGCAGAAAGGCATGGTTGTCATAGGATTGATATCTGGCAGCTTCCAGACCACCTTCAGCCGGGATATAGGCCAAGATGTGGGCCAGGACCCATGCATGAGTGATGACGTCGGGTAGGTGTAGGTTTAGCACAGTGCCAGTGCCTCCTCCCGTTGGACTTACTGCAGTATTTCTATAAAAGTTACTGGGTGCCCCCAGGCACAAAATATCAATAAGCTTTCTGTTTACATGTCCAGTGGAACCGAGGAAAAGGAAGAAACCTAGTGTCAAAGAGAAAAACCCTTGACCAAACAAATCAATCACAGTGGGAACACACTTTGAAATATTCACTTCATTAATTTTATTATGGAATCTATCAAAAATTGCTAATCATAACATCCAACAAGCATTAGCAAATCCATTAGGTCATGCCTATGTGAGAGCTATTGGCTTGCCCATCATTTAGCCATGTTGTACAGCAGCGTGGCTGCTGAGTATAAAAGTGCTATGACCCGGCTAGAGCTGGCCATGTCATAGTGTTTTATTTTCTTATGGTGGGTGCAGATGGGCAACATGGACAATTGGAAGGAGTGTGGGAGGGAATGGGAAGGAGGGAACAAGCAATACGGACTGTAGGAAATTTTAAAAAGTGATATGTTGTGGCAAGAAATGTGCAAAGCAGAGTTTGGGATAGGAGGGAAGAAGCAGCACAGAAATTGGAGAGTGGGAGGAAGAAGCAACATTGAAGAAGCAGCATGAACAGCGAGAAAAAAAAGAGAAGAAGAAAGAAAAATAGCTTCTCAATCTGAGCATGAGCTGTGGATTGACACTAATCAAAATGAAGCAATCAGTAGTTGGTCTATGCTTCACCCAAAATAAGAGGATGTGAAACTGGCATGTACTGGCCTATTTTGGGGCAGCATATGACTGAGAATAAAGCCAACGAATGGTAAGCAATGGGCGGGCTTCAAGCCCCTCTCAGTAAATGAATGGGCATACCTATAAGTCCCTAGCGCCACTTTTTGTGACTCTTCAGTGGTGCTGTGCACTGCGCCGTATTTACAAGGTGGCGTTAAGCCACTTTTTGTGGCTTAACGCCACCTTGTAAATACGCCCCCTTAAAACGCAGCACTTTGTGTGTAAGGGGGTGCGATGGGTGTTGCTGTGGGCGTTCCACAGCAACACCCATTGCATTTTGATGCTGCCCCAGATTTACGAGATTTCGTAAACCTGAGGCAGCGCCAAAATCTAACGCCACCCCAGGGGTGGCGTTAGAATGGCGCAACGAGGAGAAATGCTTTTATTTCTCCTCCTTTTTTGCTCTCACTATGTATGCTGCATTCTGCAGCACACTTAAAAGGAGCAATTCGGCATTATAGGTTGTTTTTGTGCAGAAAGGTGTCCCTTCCTGCACGAAAACAAACACCCCCTGCAGCCCAGCCATCCTTGCACTATTGCGCATGGGTGGCTGTGTTGGTTCTCATTTAGCCCGGCGCAGGGAGAAACACAGGGATGCACGGTATTCTTTTAAATATGATGCATTCCTGCAATTTAGAAGTGACGCAGCACAGCGCTGACCATTTTGGAGCAGCGGTCACGCTGCACCCCTTCTAGTAAATATGCCCCTACATGTCTCGCAAATGACAGCACATGTAACCTCCACGATGCCTCAAAAGACCTAAAAATAGCATCATCAATTACTTTTCCTTAAAATCCTAATATTACTGCAACCAGATCATTCATACCTTATATAATCTAAATATCTCAAAACCACCACATTCTCAAAGGTTCATATCTATTAATAAATTCATTGAAATACAAAAAATGCAAAACAACTCATGACACATCTACAGTAACAATTTGAGGATATTTGGCTGCTGTAGTTCCTATGAAACAGGATGATCACAACCTTGTTGTTGATGATATGAAACAAATAACAAAGTTGGGCAATGTGTGCTTCAGTGATGGGAATGGAATGGCATGCACCTTCTTCAGGACCACAATGTTTTCAAACATGGCTGGAACACTTATTTCAAATAGAGCAATATTTAGATTTAAAATAACATCGTTTTAATTTCTGTCCACAATTATTTATTTTTCAAAGAATATTTCCTAACTTCATTTATTCCAATAGGACATATACAGGTGAGCTTATAAAAACATATTTGTTTTGTGAACCTATTTTCCCATTACCAGATCCCCTCTATGTGGAACAAACTACCCATGTGGCCATATTCCTCCATCATGCCATCACCTCCCTGCTATATAATTCTTACTCTCCGTTTATATAGTACGCTCCATACCATGCACATGCTGTAATGCTTTAAGGATTGATCCATATCCTTATGGTGTGGGTTTACCCTTTTACGTCTCCTAGATATTGCAAATGGATCTTATTTTTTGTCCCCTCTGGGACTGTCTCTTATAATCCTCTCTACGTTAGATACCAATGGTAATCCCATCCTATAGATGAATATATATTTTTAGTTTCTGCAAAGTGAACTTTTAAAACTGTGTTCAATCAGTTTTATTTGGAAAATAATTACCTTGTGGTTATGGAAAAGAGTGTTCCAGATTACGTATCTAGGGCGGTAATTTCCATAAAATTTAGAAAGTATGTCCTCTCTGCATCTAATATTGACTATTCTTTGTTAGTGACAGACTTGACATGGTTATCTAAAAAAGAAAATAAATACTTTAGTGTAGAAATCGCTTTTTTGACAATTATATGTGTGCAATTAACCTATATAAATTTCAAACATTAATACAATTCCTTTATTTTGACATTATGCGGTTTGGTTACTGAAGTTTAGTATAGTCTGTCTATCCTCAGATTTCTCAAAATATATATATATAAAACATTTAAGGTATTATATGAGTGTCATATTTTGTATTTCAATTAATTATGTGTTTTTGAAACTGTAGTCTGTTAGAGATGTTTGGATTGTATGAGGTATGAATATACTGCCTGCAGTCATGTTGGAATTTTAAGGAAAAGTAATTGATGGTGTTATTTTTTATGCTATGATTACATTTTTTTAATAGTAAAAGAAATGAGTTAATTAAATATGTTAGTGTCTGCCCCCACTGTGATTGATTTGTTGGTCCAAGGAGGATTTCTTTTTGATGCTAGGCTGTCTATTGCACTATTTTACATTTTCAGACACCTCGTGAAGCTGAGACTGGAGTGCAAGGGTTGAGACTTGATTATCTCATTCTTGGCTGGGTATTTCCGGCATCATTTCTTTCCTTCTTTCAAGCCCTCTCTACCATGCTCATCTGCATCTTCTTCCCTGCCTGGCTCACACATGTTAAATCCCTGGGCTGACCCATACATTTATGGATGGCTGAGATAATTACAGATAGTATTCTCGCTTAACGCAACACTGACATCCTGTGCAAGGTCAGGTTGGGTGCCATGCTCGATGTCTTTGGGATTTTGGAAGCTTACCCGCTGCTTCATCTTCAAAGCCAAAAATACATAGATGTATGGGTTGGTCTAGGGATCTGATAGAGTCCATCTGTGGACTACAAACAACCAAGGCCAAGCCATCCATCCTGATGCTGAGACACTGGATGGGCCAGTGAAGGAAACAGGGAGAATGAAGCCAGGGAGAAGGGTGAATGGCAGAAGAGAAGGTGGGTCTGGCAGGACTGGAGAAGAGATGAGACACATTGGCCACACTGTTTTTCATGATGTCACTGGTGTAGGTTGATGAGCCGCCCACAGCTGGTCGCGGACAAGCGGTGCTGAGCAGCAGCACTCTCTGAGGCCTCACTAAGCAAGAAGCTTCCTTCACCCACCAACACATATTGGTGCACAATTTAGCATATTAGGGATTTTGAGGCACTGGTAGACAAAACCTCAGAATTTACAGTTACAGAACCAACAACTTAAACATCCTCCGAGGTCAGGGGCTACACCCATCGGTCCTGGGAACATGACCGACTAAACATGGACAACAGCATTACCTTCACCACTGTATGATTGGTTCTGAAATCTTCCCACCAAGAAGGCCAGCTTTAGCTCTCACACACTCTGCTTCAAATGAAAAGATACGTTCTTGATATTTGTGCCTTGATTTCGGTCTACGGGTAGCGGGACCCTCTCAGTCAAAGGCACAGTGCTTTTGAGCACCCTATGAAATGCTCTGGGAAAAGGTGAAACCAACTTAAAATGCAATAAATATCAAACACCTCGACCTTCTAGTTGTGAGAAGAGTGAGCTAGTGATCTGCATGAAAAAGGTTGGGAGAGAGCAGTTGTCTCTAATCCTGCATCCACCTCTGGGTCCTGTGTTAACAAGGAATGATGAAAGCACGCAACATTGGCTGCTTCCAACCTCAAAGGCAATTAACTCGTCTGTTACTGGACACAAGAAATCTAAGCAGACTGTTTCAGTGAGATCCTAAGAGGATTACAGGGTTAATAATTCAAAACAAAAGAACACACGATAGCTCTTTCAATCAGGCATAGGCAAGGTCAGTGGTTTGGCCAATATTTGTGAAGTTTTTTTTTTTTACCTATGCAAGGGGACTACTTTTTGTGTTCAAGTGCACAAAGTGCAAGAATAAAATGTTGTAACTCACAGAGAGGTAAGTCAGTGACAGAAAGGGGTTGATCCTGTGTCCTTGCTGTATGCTCGGGTGGGCGGATAAAAATTTGACTGATACACACTGAGAGACTAGTGAAAGCAGATATAAGTAGATATATTTTATACTTAACTTGATTAAAATGCAAAGGTCTTGGATATCACCAGGTGTGGAAAAGAATCATGAACCAATGTGTAAGGAGCTGGGTTAGGCATTGGTTTGATGGTGACAAATGTTGCATGTCTTCTGCTGCAGGGTTCAGCTTCCTCGGGCTTCTCTCCTGGCAGACAGTGATGAGGAGTCGTCCAGTGCTGGCTCCTCAGATGAAGAGGATGTTCCTCCAGTGGAAGCACCAGGGACTCTAGGAGATAGGACCATATCTTCTAACGCAGAAGGGTAAGATATGCAACTGTCGCAAATAATGCTGTTTGTGGATGTTGGTGGTATAGCTCCTATAAAGAGTGGTCTTGTTAGTACCATCGAACTAGGAAGAAAAAAACGCTATTCCTGCCAATATTTTAAAGTTTTTTATTCTTTCTACAGGTGAGTGTGATCGCATGCACATGGACACACACACACACACACAAAACATGACTTATATGTCCCCCTGTTTGGTTCATTAAAGGGTCTCCAGGCTTCATAGGTTTGTATGAGTGAGGTATGTAGGTTTCTCTCCCTTTAAGGATGTTGGACCATCCTTACCCTTTTAAAGACATCCAAGCTTCTGCCAGCACCATTTCAAGCTGGAGGTCATCGGAATCAGGCTTTGGACAGGTGAGCCTTTGAGATGTCTACAGTGATCCTTCTCATTTACATTGAATGAAACATATGTACACACATCAATCAAAATTGTTTATGAAATTGAGTCTATTTCTTCAAAAAGACATATGTAACATATGTATTGTAAAAGTGTGAACAGAAAGGTGCTTTAAGGTGTGGGAAACAACTATGATACTGAGCAGCCCACATGGAGGTGAAAGAAAGAATGAGAGCACAGACGACATGTAGAGAATGGGCCTGCTTCGACAACTATACATCATGTTTGGTAGACAGTTAATTCATGTCTTGGTGACCTCCCAACAAGCCTCTAGCAGGATGTATCTTATATCCCTTGTCCGGATGAAGAACCAGCTACCGAAATTAATGCACACAGGTGAAAACATTGATATAGATATGATTTTATACCTGTTCTGTGTACAGCTGTTTAGGCAAAACTTTAATATCTCTGTTTGCTGTCCAGAGTGTATCAATGCTTAAACAGGCCAGTTGAGGTCTTGTTCAAAGGTTGTCAATCAAAGGCTTTTTGAGAGTCTTATATCAATGGCCTGACATACATCACAATCCAAGAACACCCTTGAGTATTCATTGCTATAACTCACTTTACCTTGTAGTATGAGAGTGTGGGCTGTGTGTCAGGTGGCTGTCTGTGTGCTCTTGGTGGATGCTCCATGGTATCCAATCTCAGGCTTTCCTCATTCCCTTCCCAGTTACGCAGCTGGTAACAGCACCAGTCGAAAGATCCTGCGCTTTGTTGATAAGATTGCCAAGTCCAAGTACTTCCAGAAGGCCACAGAGAATGAGTACATTAAGAAGAAGATTGAGGAGATGTCCAACACGCCGCTGCTCCTAACTGTGGAGGTCCAGGAGCTGGAGGGGACACTGACGGTCAACATTCCACCACCTCCCACGGACCGGTTATGGTAAGGAAAGCAAAGCCACACCCAGCTCCAAGGCTATTGTAGTTCTTCAGGGCAGGAGGTCATTATTTGCACAGTCCTGGGGTTTCCTTTTACCTATCTGTGCATTCTTGGATTGGCCATATTTCATTGTTTAAATTTCAGCTACTAAAATAGAGCACCTGATATCTTCTGGTATGGAGCTTTGCAACAAACCTTCCTACCACCATCTGAGCTTGATTGTGATTGTTGTCAGCTATGTAATTTAATTCATGCCTGAATTCATATAATCCACTAATTTTTATCACTTTCACAACATGAGAGAGTGTTCAAAACTACGTTATGTTTTGCTCCTTTACGCTATGTGATGTCATGCCAAGCCATGCCTGGCTATTTGCATTCCACTTGCTACTTAAGAGTGACCAACCAAGGCCCTCATGCAACAACATACAAATCAAATAACTATGGCAAGATGAACAAAGAATGGAGTTACTAAAATTTGTCCCAAACTGTGCGCCAACTTTAATCAAATCCAATCTGGTTATTGCAAACTGACCTATGTACTAATAGGTCGATTCGCCAAAACCTGATTCATAGTGGTTTGCAATTTAACCTACCTCATGAATATTCATGTGATAAGTCAGAAAATTGAGATTCACTATGAATCGTTACCATCACAGGAAGGGTGGCCTGCTGAGGTCAGCAGACCACCATGTCTGTGCTCAGTCCTCTTTAAATTCCTTTTTCAGTACATTATGAGAGTTGTAGTCCTATATTTCTTTTGAACAAAATGGGGCTATGTTTAAAGTAGTGCAGGAGCAGAAATCCCACGTTTGACTAAAGCGACCCGTAATGTCCCAGGGTAGGGATTTGTGTGTGTGTAGATGCCAAATCTAAATCTATTTCAGCTCTGTTTAAGTTCACAATCTCTGTGACACGCAACAGATCTGAGCCTCTTCCTTCTCCTTCTTCAAGGTACAGTTTCAGGATCCCCCCACGGCTGGACCTGAGGGTGCGTCCGAAGCTTGGAGAGCGTGAAGTCACCTTCATCCACGTCTTGGAATGGATCGAGAAGAAGCTTCAGCATGAGTTTCAGGTACCTCGGTTCACACCATTCTGTGATAGGGGTGGTCATAACTAAGGTATAGGCTTTAAGGCAGCTTGCATGCACATTGTATTTCTGTTAGTTAACCACTGGTTTTCCTGACCAATTGGTGAGGACTGACTTTGTCAATCCTAGCACACCACAAGTAGCAGCAGGAACACCCATGATGTAGTCAATTTGTCCAAAGAATAAGTTGGAGCTGAGATGGTTACCTCTCTCATGAGAGCCCTGGAAGGGAGTCTATAGCCTCCCGTTGAGCCTTACTGCTTGATTTATAGAAAAGTGGTAACAACAATCTTCCAATGTGTGGAGCAGATGGTTGATCCTCTGCTTGCAAATTCACCACTTAATCCAGAGTACTGGATTTTCCATTACCTTGCATCTCAAAACTGGTCCCTGTGTCTGATAGATTTCCTTGCAGAGTCACAGGAGTCTGGAGTAATACTTCTAGATTGCTTCTTTATGTTTAGTAGTATCCCTTGGAAGATCAGGCTGTAGAAAGTACTAGAGTCCCTTTATCTATTAGCAGTGATAGGAAGAGGCTTTAAGACAGTTATCATAAGATCGCAACTTAGAGCTTTAAAAGACACCTAATAAATAGATGCTTGTTTATTAAGCCTTTTATCGGTAAGATCTTTAATACCTGCATTTTGCACGTAACATACCTGGGAGGAATAAGAAGTGGGATCATTTGATTTCATGTGGGTGTGTGTGCATATTTAAAATGAATGGGTGTAGCAGGCTGAGTTTTGTGAGTAAGGTGGAAGAACTGGATTCCATATTACTGTACAATTGCACGAATAGTGGTTTTGGGTTTGGTGAATGGCCAGGATTCCTGGTAAGGTCTGCAAGTTCTTTTAAACAATAGGGTGTTTGTGTGATAGCTTATCATGAAGTCATACATGTGGTGTCTTGGTTTTCTCTCAATCTGCTTGGTATTATGCATCAAAGTCGCTAGTCACTTGTGTCTATGTCTGCACCCATGACACATGAAAGCTTCAGGTTGGTTTGGTTTTGGAGCATAAAGGTTTATATAGTGGCATTATGCATGTGAGTCACATGTCTGTTGTATCCAGGAGTCTCTGTGGTTGGAAAGTCGAATTTCAGGAAGATGCACACCAGTGGCGTTTTGATGCCTATTCATCTAGTTGGCATCATAGGTGGAACGCAGAGATTTCTGGAGGCCCCGTGTGTATGGTATGATGCTTTGGAGCTACAGTATTCAAGCATCTTTGAATCACTTTTTATTTGCATTACAGTTACTATGGGTGTCAGAACTTTGTTGGGGCTTACAGGCTACGTGTATATTCAGTATCACATTGGTGGACTCTTGATGTCTGCCTTTTATTGATGCCATGTCTGGGAGTCATAGGCCAGTGATTAGTGGGTTCTTGTGGTCTCTGATCCTGTATAGTATGATACCAGTTCATCCCAAGTCACTGGGGTTTTGGTGTCTCTGAGTCTGATGGTATCTTACCTGGAGATCCCCAGCCAGTGGGGTCTTGATGTCTCTGCCTCTGTATAGTGTCATGGCTGGTAGTCATAAATTGGTGGTTGGTACGTGTTTGCAGTCTCTGATTTAATAGTATCATACTTGTTCATCCCAAGGCATTGGGGTCTTGGTGTCTCTGTGGTCTTCATGGCATCATATCTGGATGCCCCCAGTCAGTAGGGACCATAGCCTTTAGGTGTCCACAGTGCAGTGAGATGAGTCACAGCTCATTGACATCCTAGTCTCTTCTTCTGCCCAGTCCCATACCTTTGAGTCACAGGACTGTACGTTTCTTGGAGTATGAGTCTGCTTGATGTTGTGCTTAAGAGATACAGGTCAATGGTGTCTGGTAGTCTCAGCGTATCATACATGGGGGAGTGACAGGTTTGTACGGTCTTGCTATCTCTGATGTATAATAGTATTCTGCCTTGTACTGCAGTCTTTATATCTGTGCCTGGGAATCACACAACTGTGTGGTTCTGATGCCTTTTCGTTTTATGGGTATCACAACTGCAGGTCACAGGTTTACAGGGGCTTGCCACCTCTGTGTCGGCATGGTAGCGTGCTTTGGAGTCACTGGAAGCTGGGGAATATGAGTTGGTATATCTGTAGTGTTATGACTGGGTACCAATAGTTATTGGGTTCTTTTTGACTGTGCACGTGAGGTATCACCCCAGCAACTCCCCATGCACGTGGGCAATGGTGAGGGAGGAGTGGAGGCTTGGGACTGCTCCAAGTGAGGTCAGAGGCAATTCCACAGGACACAGGAAAACTGTAGAGATTTTGATTTTGCAGTACAGAAACATTCATAATTCACCCTTAGATCTGCCAAATTTCCATTGTTTATTCTTAATATTTTAACTCTGTCCACACATGTGTTCAAATAAAAGTTTAAATATATTTAAGTGGCGCTCATTTCCACTATAGTCAGCTCTAAAGGGTGGTTTATTTCCAGAATAATGAAGAATTCATGGATGCAGAGATTGTATGACACAATGTCAAGGTTGGAAATATCGACCTACAATAAAGATGAATCCAGTACATCACCTACAACTACACCGTGACTGCATGCACATAATCACAACGCAAACTTCCACATCTACTTACCTAGATTTACCTTGCAAGGTAGTTGTTAGACGTAGGTAGTAGACGTAATATTATTTTTGTCATGTGATATAATATACAACATAGTGGGGGAATACACAAGATGGTATATAAGTATGCATTTCACCTACAGCCCTTGAACAGAATTTTGTCAAGAATTGGACATGCAAGGAGTCAAAATAAGGAATAGATATTTTGGAAGTGGTTAGTGATCAGTGGAACATGGGAAAAAATATAGAAAGAAATGCATTGTGCGAGCAAAGGACAAAAGGTGCCTTACAAGTGTCTTAACTCCCATTACTGAGCGAGGGCCTGACTTTCCATGGTGAGGAAAGATTGAGAGGGCAACCTTAAAAATGTTTGCTTCTCTGCAGATAAATGTATCCTTCACAGGCTCCACAAGAAGTGCATAGGCATAAAGGTATCATACCACCAAGTAGCAAGTCGGTGGAGTCTGGATGACTTTACATCTTTATGATATCATGCGTAGGGAGTCGTATCGCGCTTATGGATCGTAAGCACTAGGGACTCAGTCTGCATGTGCATGGTGTCATACCTGCCAAGTCCCACCTTGGAGGTATCTTGGAATCTACATCAGAGTCACAGCCACTATGAATGTATGATCTCAAAGTCACATACCCTCTGTAAGTGTAAGATCTCAGAGTCATGTAATCACTGTAAATGTAAGATCTCAGAGTCACGTATTCACTATGAATGTATGATCTCAGAGTCACATCGTCTCTGTGAATGTATGATCTCTGGGTCACGTAGTCTCTGTAAACGTGCGATTTCAGAGTCACAGAGTCACTGTGAGTGTATGATCTCAGAGTCACAGAGTCACTATGAATGTATGATCTCAGAGTCACAGAGTCACAATGTGTGTGTGATCTGAGCCACAGAATCACTGTGAATGTAAGATCTCAGAGTCACATAGTCACTATGAATGAATGATCCCAGAGTCACTGTGACTGTATAATCTCAGTCAGGTAGTCACTACGAATGTATGATCTCAGAAGACAAGGAGTCACAAGTCACAGAGTTATGGCATCCCTGCGACTGTATGATCTTAGAGTCTCTGTGAATATAAGAGCTCAGAGTCACAGAGTCACTATGAATGTTTGATCTAAGAGTCACTGATTCACTATGAATGTAAGATCTGAGTCATGTAGTCACTATGACTGTATAATCTCAGAGTCTCATAGCCACTGTGAATGTATGATCTCAGAGTCACATAATCACTATGAATGTATAATCTCAGAGCCACGTAGTCACTAAGAATGTATGATCTCAGAGTCACATAATCACTGTGAATGTATAATCTCAGAGCCACGTAGTCACTAAGAATGTATGATCTCAGAGGCACATGGCCACTATGAATGTATGATCTCTGAGTTACATAGTGAATATGAATGTATACTCTCAGAGTCATGTAGTCACTATGAATGTATGATCTCAGGATCATAGTCACTGTTGTTAAGTGCCCCTTTTTGGATGGTCACCCCCCACCTTTTGCTGTCAGATGCTGTGGTTTTTGGACGCTCTTAGTGTACTGAGGCCTGCTACCCAGGCCCCAGCTCCAATGCTCTTTCCCTTAAAACGGTTTGTCGAATTGCATAGGCCAATTGGCAAGAACCTTACCATCCTTGAAAGTCCCTAGTAAATGGTACCCAGCGTACCAAGGGCAAGGGTGGTAAAGGGGGATACCAGGGCTGCAGCACTGCTTCTGCCACCCTGAGCACCCCAAGTAAAAGAGAGACTGCAGAGCTGCTATGTCAGCCTGCACGAGCAGCCTGCTGCTCGAGTGAGACTCTGCCCACACCAGGCAGAGTCCCTGTTACTGCCCATGGACAGGTCAGCCACCCCTAAGGCAGGCCCCCTCTAGCCCAGGGGGCATGGTGCACTGTTCCATGAGTGAGGGCATATGTGCAGGAACACATAGTCCCCTGTGCTGGCATTTAAACTGTAATGCTGGCCCGAGCTACCCGTGGATCATTGTATTAGACGGGCTGGCGTCTGACCACTGTCCAGATGTCCAGCTCTGCAATGGCCCGGTCAAATCCTGTTGTGTTTGGCATCAAACACTGTGCTTGTTAACCCTGAACATGATGCTAAAATTTAGGATTAAAAAGCTGATGTACAGGTGGCACTTAGAGGGTGCCCACCAAGTTACCAAGTCTTTTACTGTTTTGGTGGGCTCTCCCGAGCCACTGCCGCCACAGGCAAGAGTCTGACCTCCTACCGGTGGTGCTAGCACCTTGGCAGAACGTAAGACAAAGGGCCTGGGCAGGAAGGAGGTCACACCTCCTCCCCCCCAGCCTGGCTAGGGAGATTAGCTTCAGGGCGTTGAGCCTCAAAGGCTTCCCTCGCTTTTGATGTGCTGAGAGTTGTTCTCCCAGTGGAGGACAAAGACTTTTCTGCCCTGCCCAGCCAGGCTGGCGAGAAATTTGCTATGTAGTTGGTGTGCACCTCCCTCAAACTAGCCACACTTTTGAGGTTGGCTATGGGGTCTGCAGAGCCAAAGAGGTTTCTGCCATCTTGGCAGAGCCTAAGAGTAGTGGGTTCTGGTTAATATAGTGACATACTCCCACAGGAAGTTGTCTCTTTAGGGGCGGACTAGCCGCAGGGAGAGTATCCCATTAGCCACTGTCCCTCACACCCTTAAATGCCCTCTATACCAGGATTTAAGGGGCTCCGCTGGCACCAGAACTTAGATCTTACCTGGACAAGAAGAAAGAAGCACAAAGAGATGTCTGCACCAACAACAGGACCTGGACTCCAGTCCCAGCACAAAGAAGAGGACAAAGAGTGACCTACGGAGAACAGTTCTGGAACCGAGTGCCCGACGCATGCTATAGGTGAAAACTCATTGGTCCTGACCAGAGGGACCCCCATGGACACCGAAACCCCAAGGAAGACTCTCCTGACTGGTGGTACCAGTCCCCTGTAAATTGCAGGAGTAAAGAAGTGCTGAGACAGAAGATCTGTGACCTGACAGGCTCTGAGTGCCAGAGGCTAAAGAAACTCGTTTTCCATCATCTAAGGAGTGGGAGTGAGGCCCGTGCCAAGTTTCAAGCCTCTACTCCCCACCAAACGACCTCCAGAAAGCCAGTGGACTACCTTTGCAGCTACCAAGGCTTATCTGTTGCCTGCTTGGGAACAGATAGCCACACGACTTTCACCGACTCCAGGGCACCCACCCAGTATAGAGACAGATGTCACCATTGACCCCTCTCCTGTGGGACTGCAACCTGAAGGATGTGACTTCGACTGGAGAAGGAAGGCATTGTTGGCACGACCATCCCAATGATTGACAGCTAGGAGCTACCTCTGCACCCAGAGCCACCCGGCGAGGTGGTGACGATCCGAGCATGGATTTCTGGTCCTGGCCTCCCAAAGACCTATACATCCAAAGGGTAGAGTGTGAGTCCACCCCAAGTCCAGTTTTGCAACGGAGTGCAAACGCACCAGCTGCTGCAGACCATTCGGCACCAAGGACAGCCAAGTCACCTCTGCAACCAGACTCCCTGGGCAAGGTGATAAAAGTCTGACTGTTGAATGTTGGTCTAGGTCCCTGCATAACCTTATGTTCCCATGGGTTCGCTGAAACTCACCATACAAGTGCCCGAGTGCACACTACTCTTTTCCCAACTGACTTTAATGGAAGCCCTTTAAATCTGCAAAGTACTGCATTTTCCAAAGACATAAAAATTCACAACTCTGGTTGTACAAAAGCTACAAAGTTCATTTTGGTGTCTAAATTAGGATTAAAATCGAATCTATTTTTCTAAATTGGTGTCAGATTTCTGTCAAATCATGGATTTTACTTATCGCCCATGTTGTTAATGTGAAATGCTTTACACATGCTCCTCTAAGTAACCTGACTGCTCTTTGCCACACCACTTGGACTGAGCTAGGGTTTGCTGAGAGTGAATCTGAGGACCACTACTGGGTATTGTGTTGGTATTCCATGGTAAGACTACCAACCCATATAATACCTTCACCTTGCTACAGTCACTATGAATGCAAGATCCCAGTCACATAATCAGTATGAGTGGATGATCTCAGAGTCACAAAAACACTATGAATGTATAATCTCAGAGTCATTTAGATACTATGAATGATCTCAGAGTCACATAGTCGCTATGGACATATGATCTTAGAGTCACTGAGTCACTATGAATGTAAAATCTGAGTCACATAGTCACTATGGACATATCAGCTCGGAGTCACATAGGCCCTCATTATAACATTGGTGGTAATGACCAACTACTGCTGCGGCCGCCAAAACCATCACTGCAGCTACCTACCGTCTGCCATATTATGACCTTAGCTGGAATTCCGCCAGAAGGATGGTGGAATTCCGGCTGCGGTCATGGCGGCGGACGGCAGTAAGGTGGTGCTGGTGCCAGCAGCAGCCCACACCAGTAGACCGCCGCAGACCGTATCATGACCCATGATACGGCCTGGCGGTGTTCTACTGGAGGACGCTGCTGCTGGCAGCTGTGCCCCGTCCCGCCTTGTGCCGGATAACCCCCTCACAAACGGTAAGTCGGGTGCTTCGGCAGGGGAGGGGGTGGGGGTGTTGTGTGTGTGTGGGGGTGTGGGTGTATGCTTGTGTGCGCGTGCATGCGGGTGCGTGGCGTGTAGAATGCGTGTGTGCATGCATGGTTGTGAATTGTATGTTGTGTTGTGTGAATGCGTGGGTGCGTGTATGTATGTCAGTGTGTGTGGTTGTGTGTGTGAATGAATGTATGCATGCGTGAGTGAAAGTGGGTATGAGTGTGTGTATCCATGTGTATGATGGTGCGTGAATGTGCGGGTCTGTCGTGGGGGGGTCTGGAGTGGGAGAGGGAGGGTGAGGGAGGGCTATGTGGAGGGGGAGGGGGCGGGGGAGACCCCTATCAGTGACAGTGAAGGGATTCCCTGTCACTGATTGTGCCTACCGCCATGGCGGTAAGGAAGCCACGAAAGCCATGGCGGTAGGTGGAGTCATAATCCCGTGGGTGGGACAGTGACGCCCGCCTGGCTGGAGACTGAAGTCTTCAGCCCGGCGGCTGTTACCGCCCTGTCGGACGGAATTGTACATTGGCAGTTTGGCTTGACCCAAACTGCCAATGTCATATTTAGGGGAAGAGTACCGCCAGCCTGTTCGCAGTACTCTTCTCCATAATACCGCCGTCCACCAGGGTCATTATGAGGGCCATAGTCACTATGAATGTATGATCTCAGAATCAGAGTCACTGTAAATGTATGATCTCAGACTCACATAGAGGGTCATTATGACCCCGGCAGTAAAAACCGCCTAGCACCGCGGCAACAGCCACCAAAAGACCATCGCCACGGCTACCAGCCGTCCATCAAATTATGACCACAGCCGGATTTCCGCCAGAAGGATGGTGGAAATCCGGCTGTGGCCATGCTGGCGCGCCACGCCAGTAGACATCCGCCAACCGTATTATGAGAATAATTTGGCCTGGTGGTGTTCTGCTGGCGGACGCTGCTGCTGGCAGCAGCACCCCGCCCCGTCTCCTGCTCTCCCGCCGGAGGACCCCCAGGTAAGTGGGTGCTCTGACAGGGGAGGGTGGGGTGGTGTTGTGTGTGTGTGTGGAGGTATGTGTGTATGTCTGTGCGTGCGTGTATGCGGGTGTGTGTTGCGTGTTGTATGTGTGTGCATGTTTGGGGGGTGAGTTCATGTATGTTGAGTAGTGTGATTGCGTGTATGCGTGTATGTATGTAAGTGTGTGTGGATGTGTGTGTGAATGGATGCATGCATGCATGGATGAATGTGGGAATGGTTGTGTGTATGCATGTGTGCGTGTGTGAAGGGAGGGGTGTGTATGAAGGGGGGGTCTCGAGAGGAGGGGGTGTGGGGGCAAACCTTTGGAGGGAGAGGGGGTAGGGGAGACCCCTATCAGTGACAGGGAAGGGATTCCCTGTCACTAATAGTGCCTACCGCCATGGTTTTCGTAGCGGTAAGGAAGCCACGAAAATCATGGCAGTTGACAGGGTCATAATCCCGCAGGCGGGCAAGTGACAGCCGCCGGGCCATTACCGCTGTGGCCGTTTGTGTGGTACATTGGCGGTTTGGCTTCAGCCATACCGCCAATGTCATAATATGGAGGAAAGTACCGCCACCCTGTTGGCAGTACTTTAGTGGATATTACCGCCGACCGCCGGGTTCATAATGACCCCCATAGTCTCTGTGACTATATGATCTCAGAGCCACAACGAAGTCACAATGAGTGTATGATCCCAGAAGACAAGGAGTGACAATTAAAGTAAGATCTTAGAGTCACATAGTCACTATGAATCTATGATCTCAGAGTCACATAGCCTCTGTGAATGTATGATCTCAGAGTCAGAGCCGCTGTGAATGTATGATTTAAGAGTCACTGAGTCACTGTGAATTTACGATCTCAGAGTCACAGAGGGTCAGATTTTCAAGGCCCTAGCACCACCAGAGCACCACATTTAGTGACTCTCGAGTGGCGCTGTGTAGTGCACCACATTAACAAGGTAGCCCTAAGCAACTTTTTGTGGCTTAACGCCACCTTGTAAACATGGGACACTCCGACGCAGTTTTTTGCGGCAGAGGGGGTGCAATGGGTGTTTCTGTGATTTTTCCGTTACAACACCCATTGCTTTTGACGCTGCCATAGATTTACTAGAAGACATAAATCTGTGGCAGCGCCAAAAACTAACGGCACCCCCTTGCACAACAAGGAGTAATTATTTTATTCCTCCTTGTTTTTTGCTTTTTCCTTGTGAGCTGGATTCTGCAGCACACATAGAAAGAGCAGAAGGCCATGAATGGTTGTTTACGAGCAGGAAGGTGTCCCTTCCTGCACATAAACAATCATTCAAAAATGACGATTTGATACTTCTATGTGTGCTGCATTCTGCTGCACACATAGAAGTGCTAAATTGCCATTGTAGATTGTTTATGTGCAGGAAGTGACACCTTCCTGCACATAAACAATCACTCCGCTCAATGCAGAGTCCGATGCACTATGGTGCAAGGATGCATGCGTTGGTGGAGACTGCTTCGTTTAGCACCGGTGAAGGGGGAACTTCCCAACATTTCAAAACTGGTGCAGCCTGGTGCCGCTGTTTTCGGCGCAGCACCACGCTGCACCAGTTTCTTGTAGATCTGGCCCATACTCTCTGTAAGTATATTATCTCTTCTTAAACATGCAGCTTCTGCAATTAAATGTGCGAACACCGAATACAGAGGCAGCGTAATCCTGAAGCCCTCTCTGGCCTCTTCAATCCATTTGAAGCCACTCCCTGCCCCTTCAGCTCAAGCTTGCAGCTTTCTACTTTCTCTCTTTGTGACGGTTTTTCGGTTTTCTCTTCCTCCATCTTTCCCAAATTAGTCTTTTGCTCGCAGCAAATGCTTGAGGCAGAAGACTAAGGGGGTCATTCTGACCCCGGCGGGCGGCGGGAGCCGTCCGTCTGGAGGGAACCGCCGAATGACCGCACCGCGGTCAAAAGACCGCGGCGGCCATTCTGGCTTTCCCGCTGGGCCGGCGGGCGACCGCCAGAAGGCCGCCCGCCGGCCCAGCGGGAAACCCCCCTCAACAATGAAGCCGGCTCCGAATGGAGCCGGTGGAGTTGTAGGGGTGCGACGGGTGCAGTGGCACCCGTCGCGATTTTCTGTGTCTGCAAAGCAGACATTGAAAATCTTTATGGGGCCCTGTTAGGGGGCCCATGCACTGCCCATGCCAGTGGCATGGGCAGTGCAGGGGCCCCCAGGGGCCCCACAACACCCGTTCCCGCCATCCTGTTCCTGGCGGTAAAAACCGCCAGGAACAGTATGGCGGGAAGGGGGTCGGAATCGCCGCCATGGAGGATTCCCTGGGCCAGGGGTAAACCGGCGGGAAACCGCCGGTTGCCCTTTTCGGACTGCGGCTTTACCGCCACGGTCAGAATGGCCCAGGAAGCACCGCCAGCCTGTTGGCGGTGTTTCCGCGGTCCCTGGCCCTGGCGGTCATGGACCGCCAGGGTCGGAATGACCCCCTAAGTGCCGGCCTTTAAAAATAAGTGCTGGTGCTCAGCACCGGAAACAACAAGCACAAATTAAGCACTGTTATGGATGTATAAGAGCCAAATAGTCACTACAAATGTAAGGTCTCACAGCCACATAGTCACTATGAATGCATGATCTCCCAGCCATGATGGAGTCACTATGGATGTATGATTTCAGAGTCACAGAGTCACTATGAATGTATGATCTCACAACCATGATGGAGTCACTATGGATGAATGATTTCAGAGTCACAGAGTCACTATGAATGTATGATCTCAGAGTCATAGGGAAATGGAGCTCTTTGTGATGTCCCACAAAGGAAACACAGCGTGCTTGTTGTGGTTATTGACGCCTCCTTATATGTTCAGGTATACCTGTGAATCACAGGCCACTAGGGCCTTGCCGTCAGTGAGTATGCGTGAGCGCACTGTAGACTATTTAGCTCTCGGATGCTCTGTCAGTACATTCAATCACTTGGGATTGACATGAAAGTTTTGATAATCACAACGTTTTTATGGCATCATGGCTGTGACATGTCTTTATGACTGGGATTATTCTTGGGAGTCACAAGTCATGAGATTGTGTTGTCTCCATGTCCCTTTGGTACCCTGCAGAGCAATTAAAGGTTTAGTGGAGTCTCGATGTATCTGTGTTGCTTTTTGTAGCCTACCTAGGAGATTTAATGAGTTCTTGGTGTGTCTCATCTTTGGTATCCTACGCAGAGTTACAGGTGTAATGGGGTAGTGATGTTTCTCTGTTTCTTTGGTATCCTACGCAGGCATTACAGGTGTAATGAGGTAGTGATGTTTCTCTGTTTCTTTGGTGTCCTTCGCAGGCGTTACAGGTGTAATGAGGTAGTGATGTTCCTCTGTTTCTTTGGTATCCTACGCAGGCGTTACAGGTGTAATGAGGTAGTGATGTTTCTCTGTTTCTTTGGTATCCTACGCAGGAGTTACAGGTGTAATGAGGTAGTGATGTTTCTCTGTTTCTTTGGTGTCCTACGCAGAGTTACAGGTGTAATGAGGTAGTGATGTTTCTCTGTTTCTTTGGTGTCCTACGCAGAGTTACAGGTGTAATGAGGTAGTGATGTTTCTCTGTTTCTTTGGTGTCCTACGCAGAGTTACTGGTGTAATGAGGTAGTGATGTTTCTCTGTTCCTTTGGTGTCCTTCGCAGGCATTACAGGTGTAATGAGGTAGTGATGTTTCTCTGTGCCTTTGGTATCCTACGCAGGAGTTACAGGTGTAATGAGGTAGTGATGTTTCTCTGTTTCTTTGGTGTCCTTCGCAGGCATTACAGGTGTAATGAGGTAGTGATGTTTCTCTGTTCCTTTGGTGTCCTACGCAGGAGTTACAGGTGTAATGAGGTAGTGATGTTTCTCTGTTTCTTTGGTGTCCTACGCAGAGTTACAGGTGTAATGAGGTAGTGATGTTTCTCTGTTCCTTTGGTGTCCTTCGCATGGGTTGCTGGTTTAGTGGGTCTTGATGGATCACTATCACTTTGGTATCTTGCATAGGAGGTATTCCGCCTCAGTATGAACTATAAAAATATAATAGGCAAAATATTGGTGACCAAAATCTCGACAAGGTGAGTATGTACAGGTAAGTATATGTGCTCTTAATTCCATGTCTATGTACTGTGACGAGGTAAATAGCTTCAAGGAAAGCAGATGTAGAGTTAAGAATGGTAAATCTATACTAACCATTTTGCATTACCTCCTTGATATGTTTGTCCTTGATTGGCCATTATGTATTGATAGCACATTGTTGCTGCGGTCCATATTTCAACATACAACTACATAGAAGTTACAGGTTCAGTGGGGGAGTTGATGTTTTTTCATCTTAAAGGCAGCGTGTTTGGGACTACTGGGTTTGATACTGGGGTCAATTTGAATGGTAATATTTCAGGGGTCACAGGTCCGCCAGCTGCTGTTCTCTGTGCATCTCTTCATGGAAGTGGCAGGTTGGAACCACGCGACCTAAGGTTAGTGGTTTACAGGGTGCTGCTTGGAGGGTTCTACAATCAGTGGTTTAGAGTTACTGGCCGGTGTCGGTTTGTAGGTGGTATGAGCCCGGCTTTTGGTTGTAAACAACTGCCCTGTCGCTTATATCTACAGAAGGTTTTGGTGATGCCCCACATGGATGACCTTTATCTTCCCATCATGCACTCTGGCGTGGACACCCAGTCTCCGGAAGCCGCAGCAGGACCCTCCAGAAGCAGTGACAGTGACCGTGAGAAGAAGCTCTGAAGGCCACCTGCTGTCCCCTGTCTCTGAGTGGGCGGGGCTTACCGGGGTCAGAGGCTCTGAGAGGTACATGCACCGGAAGTGACGTACGTGGTGCCTGGTACGGGGCAGCAGCAACTGCATAAACTCTCAAATTATTGCACTCGTGCAAAGGATTTGGAGGGAGATTAGGTAAACCACTGAAGTCTTTATTCCAGCCAAGGGGAATCTATAACATTCCATACGTCTTTTGAAACCAAACCTTTTAAAGTGACCTCATCAAAGGACATAGCGAGTAAAATAACTTGAAAAATACTCCACTGTAACGTGTAGTGGAAAAGAACTTGAAAATCTACAAACTTTTTGGGTTACCCTCGAAATTATGGTCTGGTCGAAAAATGTGTTTATTCATATTTCCATCAACGGACTCTATTGTTTTTAGCTTAATCGATCCGAGACCTAATAGTTACATTTAAACACACCCTATTTTTTAACCCTTTCAGCAATCTATCACGGACATTGTTTGGGATGCACTACCCTTCCAGTGCCAGAGATGGAGATGGACAAATAGTGTTTTACAAATTAAACATTTCTCTTCTGTAAATTCAATGTTCTTTGAAAAGTCGATAACCTAGTCCTCATTAGTTGTCCAATGTTGCCACCGTCTGGCACTTCAATGAATTGTTTTGACGCACATATTTAATTTGTGATGTAACGCACATTTTTAATTTGTGATTGTAAATTATGGGTTTTTTAATTTAAATACGCAAAAAGTCGAATAAAGAAAAAAAGTACAAAACATACTGAAAATGCTAAAAATTCTTTCGCGTCTTCACATTGTGCCATGAAAAAATGAGCAAATTTGTTCAGAATGTAATCTGCGTGATTTTTATGCTTAAACTGAATTTGTGTCATGTTATATTATGTTATGTTACATTGTTTCCTTACATTAAGTTATGTTATGTTCCATGATAATTGGTCGCATGCTTGTGCCGGTGGAATGCCCTTGTAGCGCTGTGAGCTTTAGTGATGGATATAGTTTCGAGCGGATATTGGGTTTCCTCAACAGCGTCTGTTTCAGGGGATGTCTCTCGCTTTTCCTACGTCCAGATCTCTCAGACGCCATATCAGTGACTTATTAGGCCCTCGGTACCGGAAGAAAAAGTGGCTCACATTTGTATATAATTACCTTTCATGAAACTTTGTTTAGTATCGAGAGTAATTTGAGGAGAAATCTCTGATAAATTAAGCTTTCTGAACTCAGCTTCACTGGCCACGACTAGACACACCACTAGACACACCTTTATTCCACTCTAGCTCACCCGCAGGTGATCTTCAGGCCTTTACATTTCTTCACCTCAAGTGCCTGCGTTTGTTAGTCACCTATTGGTCTCTTACTCTCTGCCTCCCACCCAAAGATCCCGAATGTCCTGTACTAGGCCATGAGTCATAGATCCATGTGCATCGTTTGTGTCTGAGGTTTCTATTCACACTCAAGGGACCAGGGGCCTTCCTCTTTTGACTCTCATTCAGGAGCCTCTCTGCAAACAATGTCTTTGGGGATTGCATTCAGACTGGTTCATGATGCCTTGTATATTGTGAGTAGAGACTTGTTTTGAATCTGGAAAAGATACAGGAATTCACTCCAAATGCCTTTCTTTCTCTCTGTATCTATACATATTTCTTACTTGTTGTATACACTTCTCTCGATCTTGCTATCGCTTTTTTGGCCCCTCTCTTAGTTTCCATATCACTTTTTAGGGTCGAGCCTGCGTCGCATGCGCTTGCGCATGCGTATCGCTTGTGAGACGCTTTAGTAGTTGGAAAAGGGCTCGGAGCCCCGTCCATTTCACGTCAGTGTCTTTCATTGGTTTGTGGGTTTGCCTTTTAAAATCTGCTTGCTTTCATTAGTGGAAGGCATGCATACGTCATGCCTTTTCTGGTGGTTAGCCCTCCTCGAGTGCAGCGACCAAGTACTGAAAACATACGAGGCTCCCTGTTTTCTGTCCGGTTTGTGGACGACTTTTTATCTTTTTTCGCAGCGCAATCTCGCTGGGCAGAAGTCGAGCACTTTGCATGACATCGACCCTGTTACATAGTTAATTGTACTTTTGCCAGTTACGTAGATAATTGCACTTTTGCCGATAGGTTTCACTACGAGTGAACTGTAGCAGCGCTATCGCGCTCTTTTTTCCATTTAATGTGGCAAGAAAAGTCCGTTTGGCAGTTTACAACTGCTAATAGCTCTCACTCGGAAAAATACGAGACCCATTGCATTGCAAATGCTTGTTTGTCCCTCTCGCTAGTTCTTCCTTTTTCTCTTATATTTTGCTTCTTATTCTCTCTTTTGTGTCTTTCACTCTGCCAATGTTCTTCACTCAGTCTCTCTAATTTCCCCTTTCTCATTTCCTATCTTTCTCTATGTCTTCAGATCACCCTCCCCTCCCCACTCCTGACACCCCTGTGGGCTCTTTTGAAAGTTATTTTTATATCTCTCTTGCTGTTATTCCTCCTGTCATTTTGAACCTCTCCTTGAAGTTTTATTTCATTTCACTGTCTTGTAAACCTTTTTCTTTTTCTCCTGTCTTGTACACTCTTGTCAGCCTCTCTTACTTCCCTCTACCCATTGAATTCCTTACCTAATGTTACATTCCTTCACTGCTTTGCTGTAGACAGCATCGGAGTCCCTCTGTGCCTGGGGCAGCATTTCAACCAAAGCAGAATCCACATGGGGAATTTCCTCTACCATTCCATCCCTTTGATGAAGGACATTCCCCTGGTGGATTGTACTATACATTTACCACTACCCCCTACAATGCCAAAAACCTCCAAACTAAGCCCTAGACTGAGGGAGGGAATCGGGATAGTGCATGTGAAGTTTTAACCATCCTTCCTTTTTTATCACAGACCAGGAAAGTTCAACACCCACTTCTGCCTTCCTCTGCATCATTTCCTTCGTCATTCACTTGTTTTTGCAGTTTTATATAGTGGAAACTCTACCCATAGGCATTGGAGCGCTTTACATGGCACAAGTTACTTTCCACATGGGCACATTCATCTTTCTTTTAGGCACGGGGAGATTGCATAATGTGCCCAGAATCCCAGGGCGTTGAGCCAACGCAGAGGCTCAAACCTGGTTCTTAAATTCCCAAATTGGCAGCTCTGGACATTATGCCACAACTACTACCACTATCCTGTCTCCCTCATCCTTATTTTTGATTTCCAGCTTTGTCTTTATCTTCAACAATTTCTGCCCTTCTCTTCACTGTCTTTCATCACTTCTTCTCCATAATCTTTCCCCCTCGCTCCCGCATCTGTCTGCATCTCTAGCATTCTTATCCTCTATCCTATACCTTTCTATTCTTCGCTCACTTGATTTCTTTATCCTCTTCCCATATTTTAGTCATTCTTCTCCACTCTGTTGTATCACTTCTCCTGTTGTCTCTCTACATGACACTCCTCACTCAATCCATTTTGTTACTCTTCTGCCATGTCTGTTCTCCCTCACCTCTGTCATTTTGTCCTAGAATGAATGTTTTTCAAAGTAACGTTTTTAATAAAATAATTGTTTTCTGCTGTCAAAAAAATGTTCTTGCTCATTTTGGTTGTTTGCATTATTTTCTTTTTTCGTTCAGTGGTAAACAGGAGTCTCCTTCCAGTTTTAAGGTAACAAGGTGGCAGCAGGCAGCTAGGGCTCACCCGTCCACTACTGGAGACAAGCACAGAGCCTCTTAGATGGCCCCCACTGCACAGCCCCCTTTCTCCCCACCCTCAGGTAACATTAGTGCTCACTGTCATGCTCAAAAAGAGCACAACCACTCCCAGTGGCCTCACTGCCAAGCTGAGAGTCTTGGGACTGGAGGAGGCCTACGACGAGCTGTGCCCGCTCAACTGTGCCAATTGTCTTGGTGCACGTGGCAGTCAGCCAGCCATTCTCTGTACTTGGTGATAATGAGCCCTAAACTTCCCTTTAAGTCTGCAGCAGCTAAAAAAAAAACACCCACCAGATGGCATTTGCCTCGGGCCCCCCGGGCAATGGCCGATGGCCGCCCTGCCAACCCGACGCTGATGCTATGTCCCATAAGGCTTGTCTCCTTACCACAATGACTCCCTGTGTCACCCAGAGACTCGTAGCTACCACTAGTGTAGGGGGTATTGACACCAGGGCATTAGGGTCCACTGAACCCCATTTCTTGTTGTATTTATTAGCTATCCAGCAGTAAGCTGGCACACTTGCTGTGCTTGCACCTAGGCCATGGCATCCTTGCCATGCCACTGGTTTTATCTACACAACAATAGTGTCCACTTGTATAAATGCCAGTGCCTTCCTTCCACAGTGTAATGTTTCCATGAACATTGCACCTGTCTCCCTGCCTGGATGTTTGTGATCCACCACTGCATGGCTGCCAAGTCTCCCAGGTCCATGCGCTGCAGGGCCAGTGTCTTCTGCCCCAGTCCTTTTCATCTCCTTTCCCAGTATTAGCATGTTCCTATCCCAGGTTTCATGTTTCCCTCTCCGAATATTTCCACTCAGATTATCTGTGTTCCTTCCTCCTGTTATGTTGTTCTTGGTGTTTCCCTGCCAAAATGTGTGTGTTTCCCTGTCCCTCTGCTCAGGGTTCCCACTCCCAGTGTTTCCTTTCACTTTCCCAAGTTTCTTCCATCTTCAGCCTCCCGCTGTCAATGTTTCTCCCTGCACCAGTGTCTGACCTTTCATGGTAAAGAATTCCACAGTTTAAGCTGTTCCCGGTTTCTCTCTTTCTGGGTCACTGCATTGCTCGGTCTAGTGTTGTGTAGAGCCTGCTCACTAGTCCTCTTTCATTCATGCCCTGAAAAACACTCAGTTAATAGTTAATACCCTTCTGATCTGACATTGTGTCTGGTCACAGGGTTAACACAGTGAAGGTAATTATAATGGCTTGATTTCTAATTAGTGTTTTAAATCACACTTCTGCAACTTCAATGTGCTGCCAACAACAGATGACGAGTGCAGTATTAGCTGTAGGAGTGCAGACGTAGTGGCAGCTGTTAAAGTAACATTTCAAAGTTGTATGTAACTTATTTAGGACTTTTGACATTTATACAGCTTTCAACATTTTATACCGTTTCGAGCTGATTGCTAATTAAAGACAAATTGCACCTCTAAGGGCAAATATTGAACTTATGCTGATGGTGCACCTCCCATATTTAAAATATGATCCCCTACAAGGCTTCCTGGAAGGCATGGGGAGATGAAGCAGGGGCCATTTCCTGGACCTGCATGAAACTTGGACTGAGGTGTGATCAGTTTACTTTCTAGATTCTTTTCAGCCCTTGCCTGCTCCTGGACTAGCTATTTCCATTGCCCTGAATGCATCTGTCACTTGCTTAGCACCACAGTCAGGCATTTGTTTATTGTGCCAGGCGATAGGACTGGTAATCAAGGAGATAGTTTCAATGGCCCAAGAGAGTTTTAACTCATCATGAGAGGCCCCCACCATCGTGTAATTAACATTACATGTATTTGTTGATTTTTCTCACCGTCCTCGTTTGAGTAAAAGGTTTTAATCTGTTTTTTTTCCTTAAAATAATTTAGGCAGAGGCCCACCTAAGCTAACAAGTAGCGAAACGGTTCCTCATGAGAACAGTGTATCCCGAACTTTGGTCATCCTTCCACCCTTCTGCATACAGTTGTTACTTGGGAAATTTACTATTCACCCCCCGCCAACCACCTCCCCGAATCTCACTGACTAAGCTACGCCCCGGAGTAAGAAACATAATATTACATATTATATACGCATGGATAAGAGACAATGACTAGGAATCAACACAGATGGTCGTATTCTTCACTTTTTTTCAGACCACTGGTGGCCGGTGTTGGAGTAGCTGTCTGAGCTGTGCTCTCAGTAACAACGTTCCTGGGGGGGGGTGGGGGTTACACCAGCTTAACCAAGTATTGAATCAACTATCCCTTTGGGGGATCCAGGGGATGTTTCTTCTTCTGGTTAAATAAATGACATCTATGGGTCTGGCTGTCTCTTCCTAGAAGGGACCTTCTTTCTCCTGTCAGTCTTATTCATGCAAAACACATCCCGGAATATTTTGTGATATTATTTGTGGTACAGGACTGATGCAAAAACCTTAAATACAACTAAGAGATCGTGTTAAGATCTGGCTGATGAGTTATATGTCAGAAGACTGTATGGAAAATGTTGACTGACATAAATATCGTCCTAAATATAATTTTTTTTTTAAACGGGAGTCAATTTTCTAATATTAACTTCAATGGAGTAATATTTTTGTGAAGGATAATTAGGACATAATATTTATGACGATATAGTGACTACAATTCCTTGGTATCACTCGGGCTGACCAATGTTGAGTAACAGACGTGTTTCAGAAGCCCGGGCTCTTCCTGGATTTTGTAAGCTTGCTGGATTACTGGATGGTTTTGTCTTCTAACAGACTTTTGATTGCACAGATCTGGATCTTCCTATGTACCTTGTTCACCATCATTAGGTCTAAATGTTAGCATTTCGTATCCAGGGTTGTGGCATCCATGAAAGAGTGCTCAAACCATTAATGTACCCTTTGATGTTGTCACTTCTCCAGTCTGGTCTTTGGGAGCTCAGAGAGCTCGGTAAGATCTAGTGTGGAACAGCGCAAGCAGTTTTTCCTTCAAATACTATCAGTGAGCACAATTTGCATTTTCCTCATTTATTTGAACTGAACTTGGGCAGGGGCTAGCTGATTTCAATTACAGGAAGAGAATGTTGTCGTTCTGAGAGGATGTGAAAGCCAGCTGGCACAAGATTCAGTTTATTCGAGCAGATCACTTTGTGCAGAATTTGTTTATGTGCTGTTTGTTTGTCTAGGTGGTCTTCCATTAATCTAACATGGCACCCTATTGCCCCCGTGTATCAAAGCATTTTTCCATAGATACAGATTAGGGGCACCCTTTGATACACCAGGTCCCATGTTAGAAACAACCAACCTGGTGGGGCTATCAAGTGTAGAGAGGAAAACAGTTCCCTTTGCCCAGTCCTGCATCTCGAACAATCACCAACAAAAGGCATTCTAGAACGCTGCTTTGTTTGATGACGTCTGATGGGGTCTTGAGATCTATTGTGACATCGATCACTGTCTGACCCTTTTATTTAAAGTAACCTGTTGACAGTAGTTACCTTTTTTGAGGGCGTGACATACACCGTCTTGGCACTGAGTTCACGGTATTGAACTTGTGTTTCTCCTCAGTGAGTAGCTGCCTTCCCACCTGACAAAGAGGAAGGAAATGGGCTTCTCCACACTAGTAAAGGAAATCTTGCCATTGGAAGGGCACGGTGGTGTGCTAGGGCCACTAGGCTAATTGTTGCCTTATTGTCTCAGACTGTGGCTGTGCACTGGATGGACAGTTTGGTAGCCCAGGCATTTGCCGGTCAGCAGAGGACGCCCGGTCCAGATCCTTCACCAGTACAATGACTCAGTGAGGTATATGTTCACCACTAGACCTTGCAGCTGTCTACAGGTCAGTAATGGAATGGCGACTCAGCAGATTCGGCTGTCCAGCTTTCTGAAGTTGAAAAAAATGATGGCCTTTAAATGTCCTAAAAGTAACAGGTCGTAGAAAAGTCAGACGTAGATTTATGAAGCTCCAAACAAGAAGCACATTATGATAAGCAGTAGTAGTAGTAGCAGCAGGAGATGTAGCATTAGTAATAGTAGTGGCTGTAGTAGTTCTAGTAGTGGCAGCAGTAGATGTAGCATTAACGGTAGCAATAGCTGTAGTAGGCGTACTAGTGGCAGCAGTAGTAGAGGAAATAGCAGTAGTATCAGTATCAGCAGTAATGGTAGTAGTAGCAGCAGTAGTAGTAATGGTAGCATTAGTAGTAGTAGAGGTAGCATTGGTAGCAGTAGTTGTAGTAGTAGCAGTAGAAGAGGTAATAGCAGCAGTAGTAGGATCAGTGTAGTAGCAGCAGTAGTAGTAGTAGAGGTAGCATTAGTAGCAGTAGTAGTTGTAGTAGTAGCAGCAGTAGAAGAGGTAATAGCAACAGTAGTAGGATCAGAGTAGTAGCAGCAGTAGTAGCAATGGTAGCAGTAGTAATAGTAGCAATGTTAGTAGTAGCAGTAGTAGTAGTAGTAGAGTTGTGTTTAGTTGGGGCACTGGCCTGAGGCACAGCTACTATCCCTACCATCTTTCCATTTCATGGAAGCGACAGTGTCCAGACTGGCAGGCTCGGTGACGTGTTTCCTGCACTTTGGGAACTGTTCCCATACCCAGGGATCCTTCAGGGGACTCTGCGAGAGATGTGTGAAAACATTCACATACATGTTTGGGTCTTTAGAACATGGGGTACATCCATGCCTTTGCATGAGATTTCCAGATCCTGAGTGCGGAGATGGATGTTTTGTCGCTGTGCTGGCCTGGAGTCCTCTTGCATGCCTTCCTTCCACTTCTCGTCATTCCACAGCCATAAAACCATAACCACTGTGGAGGAAACGAGGGGGTCTTCTGGCAATGATGCAGACGCCACAGGTCTAGGTCTGGAGGTTGCCAGCTCATGTCTCCCAAATCTACAAGTTCCTCAAAGAAGCTGTTTTAACACCAGTGAATTGTTCGGTCTTGTAGTAGGGCTTCGAGTGCCAGACTCAGTCAAGGTAACAATCAATGCAAGTTCAGCAGTGGAGAGAGTCCTCAGCTCAGCAAGTATACTACCGGAATTGGAAGCCTTTCAAAGGTGTTATTCATCCAAGGAGGTAAGTCGTTTAGATGGTGCTATCTGGGTTAAGTTGCATCAGAGTGAGTTTTCAGTGAAGATGTCAGTTTCCTTTCTTACCCTTTGTCTCCAGTGGCTAGTGCTAAACTTTTTTTTTCTGATCCTTTGGGGCCTGTCTCTGAGGAGAGTTGCCAATATCCAGGTTGGATCATGGCTTCAACATATCTCATTTCTTTAGGAGGTTCATTTCCATTTGGAATTGACTGTTAGTGCTGAAGGCTCTTCAATAACATTCCTTCAGTTTACAGAGTCAATTGACACACAATTTTCAACCTTGAAAACATTTCCATCTTTAATTACATCTCCCATACAGTTGAAAGGCATTGTGTATTTACTTTTTTTTAGTCCCTTCTTATTGGTCATCTCAGAGGTTCTCGTCTAGAGCTTAGATACAAATCTTTGCCCTGTGATATTTTCCTTTATTGTCTCTCTAAAAAATTGTTCTACTGTCATTTTTCCATCTCCCATTTTGTGGGGTGGAAGAGCAAAGACTGTATTGTTTGGACTTAAGTTGAGAATTTTTGATGCCTATGGAAATGTCATTTGTTCCCACAAATAGGGTAGTTTTCCTATTGCGAGATGTTAGTTGCACAAGTCTGCAGTAACTTTGGCCAGACTGATCAGGTACATCATTTTTTGGGCTTTTCTCAAATAACAGTTGGTACAGGAGCTGAACCCACAAACCTTATGGTAGCCATGGACCTGGTGAGGCAGTTCCTAGAATGGGTTATAGAGCTGGCATGGGTGAAAGAGTGCTGTGAGTCTGTCAGGGAGGCTAGAATTAAGAGATCGAGACAATGCAGACACACATGCACACGATTCATGACTTGCAACTTTGTAATTTGTTCCAGTATTGCAACTGAAGGGTTCTAGTGACATCATGAACCATGAGGATGAGTTGTTTGTAATTTTACAGGGAAGAATATAATAGGAGATCAAACGTGAGTTGTATAGTTGTGTTAAGCCATGAGGGACATGAGCATCACCACACCAAAGGCAATGTAGACTACCAGTGGCTAGGGACGGAACACACAACAGGTAGGGTCGGATGAGAAGAAAGTAACTGAACCTGAGATGGTGTTAACATTGCAAGATACGTTGCATTAATGTGGTGGCCAAGTACTGGGTGCCGTAGCAGGTGGGGTGGTACCCATTGCCGCATGACTGTCCTGGTTTGTCAGTATTCATGGTGGCTTGAGGTGTGTTTCACCATGAGTTTTGCCACCAGATCAGGAACAATGTTTATGGAAGAGATTTTCATGAAGAGGGTTTGCCTAGTAGGACATTGACGAGTACTGGAACTCAGCTTGCCATCATGCAGAAACCAATGCCATGGTGGACCGATTGACCAGCACCAAAATGTCTGTGCGAGGATCTCTGCCTCAACAGGGAAAAATTACAGAGTGTGTGTGTTTTTTCTTGGTCTTCTTGGCTACCACTACCAGCTTAAGGTATTCTGCCCACCTGTAGCTCCTTCTCTGTTCCAGGAACAGGCACTCCAGTTCCTTTGCTACCCTAAGGTATGTTCCTGGCAAACTGTGGGTTCAGTCGCTTTGCCACCCTCTATTTGAGAATAAAGTTATGGTGGACGCATTGTGCATCTAACACTCAAAAACAGAACCAAACTATCCTTTTAGTGGAAAAAGCTGGAGTGAAGGTTGATACCAATACATATTACTTTCTTGCACACCCATATAATTGTATGACTGTGTGAAATGGCTACTTTACCATTTTAAATAGGCAAAATCATACCATTTAAATTATTCTTCCAATCAAAGTTTCCCATTTTTGCAGAATAATTTGCATGGAAAAAAGCCAATTTGTACTCTTCTTTTTCTGAAACTATTGTTCTGGAAAAAAATGTAAAAGTCAACACGCATGTCTTTTTCTCCTCTAAAATCCAGTTTTCCACATTAATTCTCCACCATAAATGTCATGAAATTTTAAAACTTTCTCTAGAGTCCTACGAAAATCACTGAAGAGAGATCTTCCACTCTCATAAGCCCTACTATGTGGTAAGATCAACTAAGACACACATACTTTATTAGTTTACATTTGTCTTTATTATAATATGTGAAATAAACATTCCACTGCATTGAGGCACGTGTGGCGCCCCACGAAGGTGATCATGGATCCAATTCTGGCAAGCACTATAATTCTTCTTGAGGTTCCAGCTTTTCTGAGAAGCCAACGTGCTTCTTCTGGGGGCCCTAAAAGCATAAGAAATTAGTTAATCTGGCTATTTGAGATCTTTTCCAACAAAGCCACATTCAAACCATCATTAAGAGTTTGCCAGATTTGAGTGCAGTGATACCAGGTGGTTGGGAAGTTTAGGGTACGTCTGGGGGGAGCTTTATATATCCTGCAACCTGCTGCTCCTACAAGGGCCAGGAAGCAGCCAGTGCTCCTACCAACAGCCCCGCTCCCGCTTGTAGGAGTTTTATCAGTGTTTCTCTCTACTTGGTGAAACCAGGCTCAGAGTCTCTGTGTCCACCTCTGGTATTTGAAGACCAGATAATTCTAGGGCCAGAAAAACTGAGGTGCTTGAAGTGGCCTACAGTGGGATAGCCTCACAGAGTTAATGCTCTTGCTGGAATGCCACTGTTTGTAATAAGTGTCATAGGCCATCATTATGAGAGTCCTGGTAAATAGACCTAATTTTCCATACCCCAGACATTAGAAGATAATGTTGGGTACCGGTAACTTCAGGGTAGGAAAAGCCAGTCACTTACGAGTAGGACTCTGAGGATCCACTAAGAAATAAAGAAGTAGTGAGGAATCGTTACATCTGGCTTCAGATCCCTCAGTAACTAAAAATTTATTAGGACAGGGAAGTTTGGACATTATCTTTCAATATCACACCGGTACAATGGAGTCAATGAAATACCTCGTCTACCTATAACACACGTGTCTGGATGTGACCCATCAATTTTGGGGCAAATTCATTTTTATTTTCAAATCTCTTGCATTGAAAAGAAGAAAGAATGTGCAGCCTATGGTAGAAAGAATTGGTATTCTCATGACTTTTCATGAAATTTAGCATTTGTTAAAAAATGATATATCTTTGACACCAGTACGTTCACTCAGTATGCTCACCAGCTTACTATGCCAGTGAGGGTAGATATTCCCTCCTAGAACCGTGCAGCAAACTAAAACCACACAATTTATACAAAGACCTGAAAAAGTTTAGGCCATGCTCAGTCTGAATTCTCATTACACTCAAAAGAAATTCAAGCTCTACAATTACCATAATAAATATAAATGCAAAACAACTTTTTAAAACCTTCAGGACAAATAGAAAAATACATCAAATATTACGCTAGAGAACAAAATAAAGAATATACATCAAGTTTATAGTCATATGACCTTTTAAAATGTTATATGGCGCACTCAAATTGATTCCAATGTCCAATGTGCAAAAAAGAAAATACCTGAGGAGCACATGAACAGCATGAATGTTAACTGATGTCTTCCACCAACTGCAAATCGTTCTCTATAATTGCAGCTTAGAATTCACTCCTCATAATAGACAAACTTCACTCCTTTACTTCCCTTAATAGGAAGGTCATGTTTATATTGTTCTTCGTAACAATTATGGACTGTTCATGTATGTTAGAAATTAGGTCTCTAGTTGGCAGAAGTATGCACCCTGTTCAAATAGGGACCACAATCCTAGTCTTGGTAAGTCAGATACACACCCTAAGTATCCTGTGCTCACCCCTTGGAAGCTTGGCACAGAGCAGTCAGTCTTAACGTAAGAGGCAATGTGTAAATTATTTGTGAAACACTTAATTACAGTAACACAGTCAAAGACACCACAAAAAGTCTCAGCACCAGTTTAGAAAAAGAGAATATTTATCTAAGCAAAGCAAGACCAAAACGACAAAAATCCAATCAGAAAAAGTCCAATTAGTAGAATTTTTCAAGACTAAAGGTGAAAACAATGCTTAGAAGTCTATATCAGTAAAAAGGTTGCTTGCGCTCATAAGGACCTGGGGCAAATCCAAAATCCAGGCCGACCGCAATGGAGGGTAGGCCAGCTACAGAACCCATGTTGGGTGTGCTGAACAGTATCTTTGTTGAAGCACTGCGTCGACGGTGAGGACACAATTCATTGATATTTCTGACACACTCGGTTGATGCATCATCGTCAGTCTCTGTAAAAGTGAATGCTATGCACTGTTGGCAGGCCGCACAGAATTTCGTCATCCGGCCTTGCAGTAGGTGAAGCTGCTTTCGGAAAGCTTTTACGTCACCATCAGAGATGCGATGCACTGATTTTTCTGCTGCACTTGGGGTGATGCATCACTTTTTTAGGTTTATAGCTGTAGAACCCACTTCTGACAAGGGTAGGACTCACAGATAACAGTGCCCCGCAGCACCAGGAGAGTTGCAAGCAGTCTTTGATGTCCCTGAGACTGCAGAGTAACATAGGGCAGGGCAAGAAGCCCTTGGAGACTCTTGAGGGCAAGGATGTAGAGAACAAGACCAGTCCTTCTCATTGCAGGACAGAAGCATCAGGCCAACACAGCAAAGCAAGTAGCAAAGTGGCAGTCCCTCCTGCAGCCCAGCAAGCAGTAGGTCAACACAAGAACGCAGTTGCAAAGTGGCAGTCCCTCCTGGCAGCACAGAAGTCAATCTTCCTGGCAAAATGTCCTTGGCTCCAGTACAGCTCTGATTTGGCGGGATATGGGGTCCAGTATTTATACTTTGCTGCCCTGGTTCTAGAAGGTAAGGGAAACTTCCAGGACTTCCTTTGAAATCCACAAGGTACCTGTCCTGCCCTCCCTGGCTCCAGACACTCTACAGGGAGTTATGCAACCCTTTGTGTGAAGAGTGCACAGCCCTATTCAGGAGTAAGTGTAAGCTCCTCCCTCCCATCTAGACCAGGAAGACCCATCATCCTTGTGATGGGCCATCAGTATGCAAATGCCACACCCAAGCTCCCTTTGTGTGTGTGCCTAGAGGGAATGCGCAAAGCCCAGCTGTCAACAACCCTAGACATGTATGCAGAGACAGGCTAAGGCACAGAATGGTTTAAGGTAAGAAAATGCAGACTTTCTGAAAGTGGCCTTTTCAGACTTACAATTTAAAATCCAACTTCACCACAAGTTGTGATTTTAAGTTGTGAGTCCAGGGACACCAACCTCCATGTTTCTATCTCTTCCCACTTGGAAATTACACTTAAAAGAAGTTTTAAGGTAATTCCAATGCTATCCTAGTGGAGAGATAGTCCTTGCAATAGTGAAAAAACTAATTTAAGGGTTTTTCACTATCTGGACATGTTAAACTTAAAAGGACATGTCTAACTTTTTAAATACACTGCACCCTGCCCTTGGAGCTAACTAAGGCCTACCTTAGGGGTGACTTAATTGTAATGAGAAGGAAGGTTTAGGCCGGCAAGGGGGTACACTTGCCAGGCCGAAGTGGCATTATAAAACTGCACACAGGCCCTGCAGTGGCAGGCCTGAGACGTGTTTGAAAGGCTACTTGTAATGTGTGGCACAATCAGTGCTGCAGGCCCACTAGTGGCATTTAATTTACAGGCCCTGGGCGCATATAGTGCACTTTACTAGGGACTTACAGGTAAATTAAATATGCCAACTTTGAAGAAACCAATGTCACCATATTGTAAAGTACAAAGCACCTGTACTTTAGCACTGGTCAGCAGTGGTAAAGTGCCCAGAATCCTAAAAGTCAGCAAAAATGAAGTCAGAAAACAGAAGGTCAGAGGGTAAAAAGATAGGGGAAACCACACCAAGGATGCCAGGTCTAACAATGTACCACATAATAGAGCAGTTTCTCTTATTCACTCTCCAGAATAAACTGATTTAAATCTTTCACATACAATAGATATGTCTTGTTTATTTATCCATCCCATTCTTTCATCCATCCCATTAATTAGGCAAATCCCATCCACATACTCTTTAACATAGATATGTCTCATTCATTAACCCCACTAAATAGACAAGCTTCGTTCATACACTTGTCATTACGCACAAATGTAATTCCTTCACTCCAATACAACAGCAAGACCTCATGCATTAATTCCCTACAACAAGCTAGTCTCTTACATTACCTTCCCAAAGCAGATGCACAGGCATCATTCACTGCCACAATGTACAGCAGGCTCCCAAACAGAGGAGGCCGCTTTATATTTTGATGGAAGGATGTATTTGCTTTCAGGGCCACAGATTAATTTAGTTCATCATCTTGACCTCACCTCTGCCCAGCAAATTATGAAATGACCAGCAAGAACTTGGCAGTCATTTCTTAAATGATTTCCAGGAACCAACATGCCGGAGCTCTGCACCAAACTGTCTTCCTTTTCATTTTCAAATATTAAATCCCAGATCCCAAAAGGGACCCCCACCCATGGAAGTCATCTCCCATGATGAAGGGGGCATTCTTCATTTTTTACTGCCTCTTACTCCAACACTTGTCCATAGGTAATATGCAGTAATAAATGGCTATATGTTCACCAATCCTAACTGGACGAACAGACACATAGCCAGTTCTCCAAAAACCCTTAATCCATCGGATCAGTTTGGCCTCTATGGAGAAGGAGTGGTCTCCTCCCTGGTCAAACTATCGTCTGTCCCCTTTTAACTTGGACAGGCAGACCGTAATGTTAGCGGTCAGCATACTCCATCACCATTGCGATGGTTATGCTTTATGCCAACATCTAAATCAGCCCCAGAGTGCTGAATTTTAAGATCCCGCAATCATCCTGTTCGAGAAGTAAGGGGAATTTGTGAGCCCACTCTACTGACGTAGTAAGATTTGTAGCTTTCCAGACTGGGGACTTTTGTTCCAGCGGCCTCAAAGATATAAACAGATTGAACACTTTTGTGCAATCCGCAAACATTAAAGGGAACTTACATTTTGCTACCTGTGCCTTCTCAGGAGCAACTAAAACTTTGTAAAAAACTGAAAAATGTACTTCTAAAAAAGCACAAATACAGCTCCCATACACATCAACTCTGACCATTGTAAGTCCTGCCAATCCTTCCCAACCCCTCACACTCCACACACTACTAACATCAGGTCCTCTATCGGTTTTCTCTATGGGGACCTTTTCCTTAAATCTGCCACTATTCTACCTTCTCAACAGGCCCCAGTGACACCTCAGCGTGACTGACAGATGTAATTCCTGTCCTTCATACAACTGAAGACAGGCCTCTTTCATGTGCTCCTCATGACTGGCCAGTCTTTATCTTTCAGATCATCACACTGACAGGGCTTCCATACACCTCCACATGACTGACAGGTATGGCTCCATTCATCCTTCTCACAGATTAATCATATTCATTCATTTCATTAATTTACCATTCATCCATACAGGCAGGTCTCACACTTTATCTTGTCTGAATGGGCATGAGTAACTCATGGAATCTGGGTGACAGACAGTTATAATACATTCCCTACGGATAAGAAACTTCGCTCATTCAGTGTCCCAGCTAGACACATCTTAATCAGATAAACCCCACACTAGTCTTATTCACTGTCTCACTCACAGTCACTCCCTCTGATAGAAAGGAATAATTTATCCAATCCCCATGCAAGCTTCTGCTTATGGTAGACGTCTCTGCTTCATTCTTTCCAACATGGCAACCAGGTGTCATTCACTCACTTTCCATCAGTCGTTCCATGTCAGACCTAGGTCATTCATGTCCTTTCTACAACATTGTGGGATATCCTTTCATTCTCTCATCATAAAAGACACGAAAGACAGGAGGGCATCTCTTGCTGAGACATCTCCAGACATTTAACCATGATGTAAACACTTCCCATAGACAATTTCTCAATAACAGATATGTCTCAATATTTTGTTTCTTTCACAGAGAGGCCAACCTGTCCTCTTTCTGTGATAGACATGGTCTTACCATGAATGCTCTTTTCTCCTTGTCCGTCTGGAAGCGTCCGTGGCCAAATTTGGAGGTGGTGTCAATGAACTTGAGTTCGACCGGCTCCAAGGCTTGTCGCTTAGTATGGACAAGTAGAGACTGAAGGAAGAAAGCAGAAAGCGTCACATTTGGGCTCAGCAGAAACCATCTTGGTCACCAGCTGCAATTGCTCAGTTCTGACAGTCACCACAGAGCCTGCTATACTTACCTTCCTGAGCGTAAGTACTCGCTTCTTAGATCCAACCACACAGCCCTTCACCATCACAAAATCATTGTTGACTTGACCATAGTGAGGGAATCCACCCTACATAAGAAATGACAAGGAGTGTAGGTGGACTTTTATAATGTGGTTAATGTCAACTGTCTACGTGCATAACAGACCTGGGTGTAAAATTAAATTACATAGGCAAAATTTAGTAAATTCTCAAACTTCATATAACGTGAAATTCACAAGATTATAAACGTAAGTAATTTTCACACACAGAAGACTGTTTTGTGCAGACAATGCCTTCTCACCCGCCAGTGTCACGGGTGAGTGTGTTTAATGCAAAATATAACCTTGTTGTGAATAAAGTCATGCGAGATAGCAGTAAACAAGATTTCATGCTAAAAGCTAATTTTCACCTAATATTGTGAAATGTTTATGAAATTTTCCAAAAAATATAACATTTCGCACATGCCTTGCAAACAGCTGAGATGTCCAATGTTAACTTAGAGAGAGGTAGGGAATAATGTAACACCAATTAAATATATCATGAGCTTTACCAGGGGAATTAGTTATGTGAGGAGTTTTACTTCAGAATATCATAGTAAAAAATAGTGTCTGACATAAATACCTTGGACCAAAAGTTGTTTTCAAAATATTGCCGGTTTGGAGGAAGATTTTCTATTATTAACTCAAATGGGGATATATTTTTGTAAGCACATTAGTTATGTTAGATGATAGTCTAACTACGATATTCTGGTATCACACCCATGTATGTTTTATCCAAAAACCATGGCAAAGGGCATCTGTGGTTTGGTTTCATTCTTTTTCCAGTTGTGGCTGGCCTGAATCCAGTCTGGTGACATGGTCCCTAAACAAAGCCATAGATGGGACACAGGAAATGTTGAGTGAAAGTACCTGTATTTTCTTCTTTTAATAAAAAGGGAAATAGTTTCCGACATAGCCTAGAGGGACAACCTGCCAACAACCTCCTACTTCCAATTTAACCACCTGTTCACTGTAAACTGGCAGAGGAGAGAGTTCCTTCACAGGAAGGGAGGGGGGCACATACATGGCACTGGACATGGGGCATGAGAAATGGACCTGCCCATAAATGAGGGCCCAAGTTAGAGTTTGGAGGACAGGGTACCCCGTCACAAATGCGACAGAGTACCCCACCTGGCAAACCTTTGGTCCACTCACTTTATTTAGAGATGGGGGGACCCTAAGTATTCAACAACAGAGCCCTCATTGGCATCATCAATTAAATACTTTGTCCGATGGCCCGCTGCAAATAGGGGCTCTCAGAGGAAGGACATTAAACCACTTGCCCTATTAAGGATGGGCAGTGGCATCATTTTCTAGTCCGTCACCCCCCACAAAAACCTGGCAGTGAGGGACAGGGAAAAGAAACAACAATAACTCCCACACAGTGGGAGAGCACCCCAGGGAGAGGGGATCATTAGGTGGTTTGTACTTCCAAACCAAACTTCCACTTTGGCAGTTTGTTTCTGAAAAATAACAAATGTAAAAATTTTGGTGAACAGCCATACATACCGATAGCGACCATCCACCAAACGTTAAGTACACTCAAGGTGCAGGCATGTGCTTTCAATGCACAGAGATGGCTGCTGTGCCACCAAATGAGTTATAATAGCGCTTGTGCTCTTCAGCCCGCAGCCTATATCCTTGCCCAATGTTAACTACAGGTGCAGTAACTAAGGGACCAGCCACTGTAGATCCCCACTCTGCCGATTCAAGACAAACATTCAAAACAATTCAATGTTAGCTGCACTCAGTAATCGAAATCTATTACATTTCAAGTTAATTTGCTGTCCAGCGTAAATCCATTCACACATAGGCATCAGGTTGAGATCTCTTTCAATTTTAATTTGTTTTTATTCCTATTAGAGTTCCAAAATGTCATTCACAATTAGATCCAGTCAACTAATTAATTGCCAGCCAACACATTTCGTGCTGATTGGGACTTCCTCAAGGCATTGATTTTGATTATATAACATTTAGGGGTATATTTATACTCTGTTTGCACTGAATTTGTGTAATTTTGTTACACAAACTCGGCGCAAACTTGGTTCCAGATGGGAGGCGGGCCTAAATAATGGCGCTAAGCCTGCTTACCGCCATTATTTAATGCCTGGGTCAGAGCAGGCGTTAGGGGACCTGTGGACCCATTTCCATGGTCAAACACCATAGAAAGGGCCCACAGGTGCCCACCTCAGCCCCAGGAACACCCCCACCCACACCAGAGGGACACCAGAGGATGGGCGACCCCATCCGGGGTAAGTAGGGTAAGTAAAAGTATTTTTAAAAATATCTTTATGTGCCATTTGGGGCCCTGAAATGGGCCCACCCTGCATGGCACTGGGTGCAGTGGCCATGCCCAGGGGACACTTGTCCCCTGTGCTGGCCTTTGGGGTGGTGGGCATGACTCCTGTCTTTTA
Organism: Pleurodeles waltl; assembly: GCF_031143425.1. Taxonomy (NCBI): domain Eukaryota; kingdom Metazoa; phylum Chordata; class Amphibia; order Caudata; family Salamandridae; genus Pleurodeles; species Pleurodeles waltl. Next base: position 77,665,136 of record NC_090449.1, on the reverse strand, counting down.
TAACACAGGTGTCATGTGGCATGTGGTATGGATGGTTTTGCATCAGGAAATGAGGCTAGGCTGCCTAACAGATTTTCTTTGCCTCTAACCAGCCTAGCGTCATTTTTAAAGGCAAAAACCCCTTCCCCCATACCGCCACCCCCACCAGGCTAACATTATTTTTCCTAACGCTAGCCCACCCTTAGCGCCGGCTTGCGGGGTTCCATAAATGTGGTGCCCGGCTGGCGCTTTGGAATGAGGCAAGCCAATGCAATACTTTTTGCTGCAAAACTGCGTTTGCGCAGTTTTGCAGCAAAAGTATAATAATGGGCTTTAGTCCTTCCATAATCGTGATGTCACACACATCCAAACCTTGGTCAAATTATCTAATTTGTAGGAATGGACTTGCTTATACTCTGCGTGTTCCCCTACATGGAACAGGAGGACCTTTCCTTTGCTACAACTTTGTTAGCAATGGAAAATACCTCCTATAATGAGTTCTGACTTGGGAATTATATATAACATAGCGGATGTGATATTTATCTCACCAAAATCAGGATGTTTTCCCTCTTTTTCAGGTATTTTAGTGCAAGCAAACTTCTTTTTCCTTTTGTGTCTCTCCTTCGCACTCATGCTCATGGCATCCATGGCGCTTTAAGTCTGCTTGCTTATGGCAACGGTTTTACTTTTCATTTTCAATTTATGTGTCAAAAAAAGTCCAGTTGGGAATTTACAATGCTAATAGCTCTAACTCAAGCAAACGCGAGACCCATTACATTGTAAATGCTTGTTAAATTTGCAATAAATATTGCATATTACAAGCTTGCCCTTCAAAATGGGTCATAACATTCAGATTTTGTGATTTCTACAACACCAAAATCCACTGGTCCGGATCTTTACTGAGTTGCTTTCCCCAGTGCATATTACAAATTAGGTGGATGCAGACCTTATCACACCCAGTAATGGAAGTGTAGTAAATCCCCCAACTCACATTATCCAGCTTCTTAACAAACAGAGGTTTGCACAGGAGGCGAAATTATCTGGCCCACTTGTAAATAGAACATTAGATTTGTCATTTGCATTTCTAAAAAGCAGTTGGGTACATCTTGATTCACTGTTGCCTAACTTTCAGGTCAACTGACCTGTTTGAGGGTGATATGAGGGCTTGTTTCAATTTTAGGGCGAGTGCAAGCAAACCAACAAGGAACATGTACGTTCAGTGAATCCTGAGTTTTTATGTCTAATACACAAGGGTCCATTAAATTACATCACAGAAAAAGTGATAAGTAGCCTTAGACACCACCAGTCTAAATCTCGCCCCCTCGAGCCAAGAGGCCAAGACATCAACCGAGCACAATCATTTCATGTCATGATGCCACCTTTCATACCTCCACTGTACAGAGCCCCAAACCAGAGTGCACTATCTGCACAATAATCAATTCTCAACCCATGTCATGGATCTTATGTACAGGTGCAGATCCCCAAAATGTACTGCTGGATCATGGATCTTAAACAAAGCATTAGTAGCAGCGTGTGCCCCAGGTTAAAGAATGCATGGATTCTTGGGAGGTATTTAATAGTATGGACATTCCCAGGAAGGCTCTGATACTGCTTTGGCTGGGAGGCTGCATCACTATATAGTGTGAATATTCCATGGACCCTACACCCGTGGACAATCTATTCCTGGTTTTCTATTGAGCTATTTTGTACTTACCAGTACCCCTTTGGGGCTCGTTTCTACTTATAGATTAAACAGTGATGCTGAACATGAAAGACACGAGCTTGAAGAAGTGTTGTCAGCTAGTGATTTTCAGGGGCCTAGCTTGGTCAGCAAGAATGGGGTGTTGAGCTTCAGATTTTCCAACAGTCATGCTGGTATTTAATGTTAATTATATTAGAAGCAGCACATGAGGGGGGATTAAGGGTAAATGGAAAGGGAAAGCAGTGTGGATTGTGACGGGGTACTTAAAACACAGGCCCGTATTTATACTTTTTTTGCGCCGCATTTGCGTCGTTTTTTGACGCAAAAACGGCGCAAACTTGCAAAATACCATTGTATTTTGTAAGTCTGCGCCGTTTTGCATCAAAAAGCGGCGCAAATGCGGCGCTAAAAAAAGTATAAATACGGGCCACAGTATTTAGTAAAATGCCCATGTTCTAAGACCTTCAAAACTGAAGAGTGTGTACTGAGTGAGTATTTAAAAATCCCAGGTAAAATCCAACAGAGACCGTCACATACCCAAATGAAGGCTCCTGCACCCCACTATTTACTAAATAATACATAATACATTTATTAGGAGGATGCAACACCCCAAACACCCCAAACAGCCCCCTGAAGCTACACCCTTGGTTATTATGGAAGTTTGTTTGCATGAAATAATGTGATTTTATACAAGGTGAGTTGAGTCAATAGATGTCAGAATAGGTCCTGTGCTGGGCGTGCTTTGTTAAGAACTAGTTCAGAACTATATAATATGCTTCTTGCAGGTAGGGATTAAAGAAGGATCTCACATTGAAGCGTCCTTGTCTATTACACTTTAGTCATCAGTAGTTCCTCCTTTAGTCTTCTGCTCTAACAGTGACAGTGGAGAAATGGGCCTATCCTCTGAGGAAACCCCAGAACCAATAGTCCTTGGGTCTGGGTCTAGCCAATGGCTCCTCTTTAACATAACTTTGTAGAGTTGGGTTGTGTAGTGTTTCTTGAGACATAGGGCCTGACTTAGATGTCGACGGAGGGAATACTCCGTCACGAACGTGACTGATATCCCGTCCGCAGTATTAGGATCCCATTCTATCCTATGAGGATCATAATATAGCAAACTGGATATCCGTCGCGTTTGTGACAAATTATTCCCTCCGCCGCCATCTAAATCAGGCCCAAAGTCTTACCTTAGCTGTGGAGCATTTGCTCCTTCAGAAATATCATCAATATATCGGGGTTGACTCACCCAAAGTGGTGTCATCTGGTGTGGTGGGGGGAATAGTTTGAAAAAGGGGTGGTCATTGTGAATGCAGCTTGAGCCGGCCCAAAAGGCAGGGCTTCAACTGGAAACGTGCATGGCCTCTAGTTATATTTCAAGGGGGGCTTTGTGACAGATGGGACTCTCTCTACATTCTGATCCTACTATATCATTTATAGACAGATCCTATGAAACAAATAACTTTAAAAGTTTGTAAAACAATTTCTCAGCATATTAACTTTTAGCCTTGCATGCCTTATTCCTGTGTCTGGAATTAAACAAGGCAAATGAGTGTGCCTTTTTCCTGGTGCATGTCCTATACTTGTTAATAGGGAGTAGGAACCTACCCCTCTTTTGACCCAACATTTCCACATTGTCACCTTTTTTACTGTGGGTGATGTACTGAAAAGGCACAATTTAAAAGTTGTCAACAAGAGTGCCACAGGACATTATTGGGGTCATTACAACCCTGGCGGTCAAAGACCGCCAGGGCTGTTTTGGCGATTGCACCGCCAACAGGCTGGCGGTGCAATCTTGTGTATTTTGACCGTGGCGGAAGCGCTGCGGTCGCACCGCCGGGGCCGGCGGTTTCCTGCCACATTTGCCCCGGCAGTGATAATCCGCCAGGGCAGCGCTGCTTGTAGCGCTGCCCAGGGGATTACGAGTCCCCGACCGCCAGCCTTTTGCTGGCGGTTTCAACCGCCAGGAAAAGGCTGGCGAAACAGGGAGTCGCGGGGCCCCTGGGGGCCCCTGCACTGCCCTGCCACTGGCATGGGCAGTGGTGGGGCCCCCTGACAGGGCCCCATTCAGCTTTTCACTGTCTGCATAGCAGACAGTGAAAAGCGCGACAGGTGCAACTGCACCCGTCGCACGGCCGCATCACCGCCGGCTCCATTTGGAGCCGGCTCCTGTGTTGCTGCCGAGATCCCCGCTGGGTCGGCGGGCGGAAACCAGGTTTCCGCCCGCCAGCCCAGCGGGGATCTCAAAATGACCGCGGCGGGAGTGCGGCCGCATTGGCGGTCACCCGGCGGTCAGATCTTGGCGGGCAGCTGAAGCCGCCCGCCAAGGTCATAATGAGGGCCCATATGATTTTGACATGTTAAAATAGAAATATAAGGGATATCTAGCGCGTTTCACTTTCAATACAAACAAAGATGTGTGGGTTTCAGCCTCGAAAGGAAGCATCATTGAAAGCCTCTGAGTTAGATAATGTTTAAATTAACATCAAACTGGCTTGCACTCATAAACCCAATAGAGCAAAACAGATTTGAGAACCATTGTTTTTATTCTAAATAGCTTCGTAGAGATTAAGGATTATTTGGGTTAATTTTGTGACATTAATACATTTCTTTACTTTATAAATGTTTGAGCTCAAATTCTAGGCGTTTTAGGGAGGTTTGGAGTGAGGATTAGGATCAAGAATATTGGTCGCCAAAAATTGTGACTAAGGCAGTCTTGCTTACGATTCACATACTTCTGATACAGTAAGGGAATAACATGCACATAGTGAACTCCGGCTATTCAGGAGAGGCTGGAGTAATGCATCTTAGCCGGTAAGGTACCAGAATATTGTGGCCTGATTATCACCTGATACAAATATAGGGTCCTAAATATTACATATAAAATATTGCTCTTTTAGAGCTAATAATAGTAAACCTACACCCAATGGAGCAATATTTTTGTAAATGATATTTAGGCCAAAAACTTTATGTAACACAGTATTTTGGTTACTGATATTCTGACATAGAACCCTTGTAGTCTGTCCTACAGAGCTTTGTATACCGGTTCTCAATAGTCATCATATGTTCTTTGCATCCAAAATAGTAACTGATACCAAACGGAATTGCTTGAGTGTTGCAGTGCCATATCTTCCTGTAAATGTGTGGGTGGGAGGAGCTCACAGCGAGGGACAGGTTATCCTGATGGTCCCCTCACCCTATACTTGTCTCTTACCAGGGGCGTGATGGACTTGTCTGTAATGTCAAAGTTAGTGGCTGCATTGTTTTTGACTATCTTCCCATCCTGGACATGGATTCCACGGCCAATACGATGAATCTGTATGGAACGAAAACAGCTTGTCACCAAAATATAAGCACATAAAAAAATGAATAATACAAACTATGGGCCTCATTATGACCCTAGAGGTCTTCTTACCACCAGGGTAAAGGTGGCGGTTACACCGCCAACAGGCTGGCATTGAAGACCGCCACATTATGAGTGTGGCGGCTTGGCCACTGCCAACCCGCCATATCTCCACTCATACCGCCAGGGCAGTTGAGCATCTTCGACCCGGCGGTCCACAGAAGACCGCCGACCATATTAAGAGCCATCTTTCCACCAGGGTTTCCATGGCAGTAGCACCGCCATAAAAACCCTGGCGGAAAGGCTACCGGTGACAGGGAATGTCTTCCCTGTCACCGGTGGATGACTTCCCCACCCCCAGCAAGCCCAATCCCTCCCCACCCCAACCAAGTACAGCGCCCCCCTCCCCCACCCCCACTCCTCCTCCAGGTACAGCGCTCCCCACCCCCTCCAGGTACAGCGACTGCCTCCCCGCATACATGCACATGCACACAGACACCCACCACGGATACCCTCATTCACCTACACTTACATACACGCATTCACTCAAATACATCCATACTCGCATTCACCCCAGCAATCATGCACACATTCAACCACGCAGGCATACACCCATCCAAACATGCATACTCACACCCATCCAAACATGAATACTCACATCCATCCAAACGCACACACACACCCACACCCATCCACACACGCATACACACACCCATCTGCACTTACATGCATACACGCACTCCCTTCTACATTCAGACACGCATAAAACCACGCATTCACACATTCATGCACACACGCAGACAACACAAACTCACACACGCACACACAACACCCCTCACCCTCCCACCCCCCTCCCCTGTCAGATGATCTACTTACCTGGTCCAGGGAGGAGGTCGTCCAGCAGGGAAGGGGCGCTTCCACCGCTGGCAGCGCCCTGCCATCAGGACACCGCCACGCCGTATTATTGCACATAACACGGCAGGCGGTGTCCTTCTGGCGGGGCAGGACCGGTGGTGGAACTCCCCCAGTGCCTCCACCCGCCAGCACGACTACTGCTAGATTTCCATCCAAAGTGTTGCAGAAATCCAGAAGTACTTGTAATATGGTGGGCAGAAGACTGCCAGCACTGGCGGTCTTCTGGCACCCGTGGCTTTGGCCATCTTCGAGGAAGACCGCCAAAGTCATAATGAGGACCTATGTCTAGTACTGCTCTAGGGAAACATTAAGCACTGTCTGGACCTCAAGAACTATGTTCAAGGATTTCAAGCATGCAGCAGGCAGAAGGGAGAGTGTGAGTCTCGCACTTACTGTCACTGAACCTCACCAACTTCCGGACCCTGGGGCTAGAGGGGGACTCCAACCCCCAGGACTCTTTGCTGCTGCTGCCACGGCCTCAGTAACGCAGACGCTATTTTAGCGTGCCGCGCACCGCGCTCCAGTTCTTCCGGACTCTGGGGCTAGAGGGGGACTCCAACCCCCAGGACTCTGTGCTGCTGCTGCCACGGCCTCAGTAACGTGGACGCTATTTTAGCATGCCGCGCACCGCGCTCCAGTTCTTCCGGACTCTGGGGCTAGAGGGGGACTCTAACCCCCAGGACTCTTTGCTGCTGCTGCTGCTGCTGCCACGGCCTCAGTAACGTGGACGCTATTTTAGCGTGCTGCGCACCGCGCTCCAGTTCTTCCGGACTCTGGGGCTAGAGGGGGACTCTAACCCCCAGGACTCTTTGCTGCTGCTGCTGCCACCGCCTCAGTAACGCAGATGCTATTTTAGCGTGCCGCGCACTGCGCTCCAGTTCTTCCGGAATCTGGGGCTGGAGGGGGACTCCAACCCCCAGGACTCTTTGCTGCTGCTGCCCGGCCTCAGTAACGCGGATGCTATTTTAGCGTGCAGTCTGCGCCCATCAGAGATCGTCTGAGGCCAGGCTGGGCCCCCCCTCTGGGCCCCAAGGTATGGTGCTGGGTCCTCCTTGTTTTTGTGTTTTGTGTTTTCAAAAGTATTACTTTGCATCTATCCTGAGATTCTTACATACAATGGGGAAGCGTAAAGCGAGGGGTAGCCCTGAAATGGGCTCTGTCAAACCGAAGATTTTAAAAACTACCAAAGTTACGCAACCCCACACAAATTGCATAACTAAAGAGATTGATAATTTGATTGAAGAAGTGGAATTGATTTTGATTAAAAAAGAGAGAAATGTACGGAAAGGGCCGAAATCGGGCACTCTCATCCCGTTTTTAACTGCTGGACCTCATACTAGCACTGATTTACAATCTACTAGTGCCTTACCCCAGGCACTAGTCTCTCAAAGTCCCCCTATGAGTTCTAGCCCCCCTACGTATCTCGCTTCCAACTCCAACTCTGAAGTTTTAATAACAGACGCGATTTCTCATGGAATTCCTTGTTCCAATCGTTTCTCTCTGTTGGAATCTAAAGGTTCGGACAATCCCCAACAGTCTCTTCTGGCACCATTGCACTCTGAACGTGACCCCCCCTCGCGAAGACCTATTAGCAATGGTGACTAGCTCAAAGACCGAAGTAGGCGAGCTGAAATCTTTACTGTCAGAAATTCGCCATTTTCTCAAGAAGAAAGATCCATCTCCTTCTCGTGAACCTAAGCCAATTTCTTTGCCAATTGACCACCCGTCTGCCCCTGGGCCTCTGTTAAATGGACCCTTCTCAATTTCTGAGGACGCTTCAGGCCCCAAACAAAGGATCCATTATTGTATATCTTCTGAGTCTCTCTCAGAAAACGTTAGGCCCTCTCCTCCCTATGTAGATCTGAAACTGGACACCATACTACCATCTAGCCGGAGCCTACACATGAAGAATGACAACTATATCTACATGTACAACGTTCCTTCTTCACCTATAAAATTACGGGAAGACAAATTCTCACTTATGAACAAGGTCTTGCACTGGTTACGTCATGTAAGAGGCTGCGGCTCAATCATCCATGCTGATATTCTATCTGCCAAACGCTTAAGCGGTCCAACTGGGGATCGGGACACTATAAAACTTAATCTTACAAACCCCCACTTGGTAACGGGCCTATTGCATATGGGAGCGCGTAATCATATGAGGAAGAAAACTGCTATTTTCCTCAGCGACAGCTATCCCGTTGCTGGTAACATGAGGCCGAATCTTCCACCAAACACAGCCATTCTGGTACCAAGCAGCGGTGCAGGACACTATACTTCCAATGGATTAACACCCGGCCCGGCCACTACGAATGATATGGGATCTGCTCCTAATGTCCACATTACAGGCGAACTTGATCTTCAGGGGGCTACTTCAGATATTGACTGACTATGTCCTCTAAGACCCCCTATTTCTACCATCAGTTCTGGTTTACCAGCCCCACCATCTTTTATAAATCCACTAAGCTTAGGAGTTGCACCTTCATGGAACTTACAAACTGTTTTTACCAACAATCTTAAAACTGTATCTTCTGCTGAGTATGGCAATAATTATCATCTAGATGACACACCTTGTGATCTTAACTGTTCCGTTGCTGATCCAACTGCGAAGCTCTTGTCTTGGAATGTGGCCGGTATTAATAGTAAACTAGCCGATACTGAATGGGGGCATACATTGACAATTTTAACATCTGTGTTTTTCAGGAAACATGGGTGACGCATAGTATGTACAGACAGGGGTTTTGTTCTTTTTTTTAAAAAGCCACACCGTCTCCAGCAGGTAGTGCAGCAGGGGGCTTATGTACCTGGGTAAAAATGACTGAGGTGGGTGTAGCAAAGGAGCTACATGTAGATTCTCCCGACATTCTGGCTATAGTTATACAGCCAAACTCAGGTATTCCTATTCTGTGTATCAATATTTATAATAGACCGGGTCCTCCTAACCAACGGTCAGCCACTATAGAGCTCCTGAACACTATACTTCTAGACCTCCGCCCAAAATATCGTATCATTATAGCGGGGCACCTTAATGCATCAATCGAGCTCAACTCTGCTTTTATCGAGGCCATGCAGACTGAAGACGACATATGGAATATTCCTCCTTACTTAATTCAGGCAAATGTATCTAATGCCTGCACTAGGGTTCTGCAGATAATAGACCTCATGATACTGCACGGTCTCCGTCTTGGTAATGGCCGTTTTCCAGCTGACAGCCCTGCTAGACCAACTTTTTTTAGGGGGTCATATAGCAGCACTTTGGCTATATTCTCCTTGATCTAAGGGTTTGGCATCATATAATAGATGTGAAAGTGGGAAATCCGTATGCTAGTGACCATGCACCTCTCCAAATTGTATATGATAGAACTTTTCTAGCAGGAGCGGTGTCTCCCTCTGCTCCCGCATCTACTGGCATCTTGAAGCTGTCCAGTATTAGGCGTACGGTAAGATGGGATTCCTTTCAGAGATCCAGCAAGTTACGGGACAAATTGCATGCATTAGTTTCTATCCACCAGCTCTTTGATGATCATTTCACACTAACCCCACTTGAAGTCGTGTCTCTACATTCGGGTCTCTTTGCCACTCTTAAGGACCTGTTCTCTAAATCTGCTAGGTCCCCAACTAACTCTTCTTCTTACCCAAGAAGTAAGTGGTTTGATAAGAGATGCAGAGAAGCCAAAAGTACCTTGATCATGGTGCTAAAAACACAAGATAGGGAAGAAATTGTTAATGCAAGGCGGAATTATATCTCCATATGTAAGGTGTGTAAACTCGAGCATGAAGAGGGGCTGTGGAGTGAACTGGCTGAGGCCGCAAGGGCCCACGATTCCAAATGCTTCTAGCTTCTGGTTGCTCATAGCGACCAAAATCAAGCAGTTAAGCAAGAGTGCCACCCTGAAGTTTGGCTGTCTTACTTCAAGGAGCTGTATGGTTCCCCATTCGACTGTGACGCCATCAATTCTGGAGAAACGCCAGTACCACAATCATCAGCGACTTCTTTGCCCCCCTTCTCTTTAAAGGAAACCGAGTTGGCCATCATTGCTCAAAAAGCAGGGAAGGCCCCAGGGCCTGACGGGATTCCTTCCGACATGTATAAAGCGGACTTGATCAATTGGACTCCGTATGTAAATAGGATTTCTAATGCCACTTTGATCAATAGGTCTTATCCTGGTTCATGGAAGGAGGCAATTATTGTGCCCATATACAAGAAAGGGGAGAGAGTTTTTCCAGGGAACTACAGACCCATAAGCCTCCTAGATAATTTACAAAAAATATTCTGCTACCAGCTACTACGCAGACTGAAAAAATGGCTAGCGGATAATCAAGTACTAAGCCATCCAGGCCGGGTTTAGAGACAAGGTCAGCACAATTGAGCAGGTCTTTAGTTTTATTTCCATAAAATGGAAAATTGTTGACGTGGATTTAGGTCACCTTTTTGTGGCATTTGTAGACCTGAAATCTGCTTTTGACCTTGTTCCACGCCACAAACTGTGGGAAGTTATGAGTAGTGTGGGAGTTCCGTGCTCTATGCTAAATATAATTAGAGATCTTTATACTGATAATTGTGCCAGAATTCGATGTGGTCCGGAAGGTGAACTAACCCCAGAGTTTCCCACAAATCATGGTGTGAGGCAGGGCTGTGTACTTGCCCCCACACTGTTCCTTATATTTATCAATGCATTCATCCCCTACCTCTTGGAATGCTCTAGTGATGCCCCTAAATTGGGAGGGCAAAAGATTCCATGTCTTCTATTTGCTGACACCACTTTGCTATTATCTCAAACAGCTATAGGTCTCTCCAATTTGCTTTCGAGGTTTATTGATTTCTGCAAAGTTCTTGGTTTAGAAATCAATCCACTAATAACCAAGTATATGGTGTTTGGTGATAAAAAGCACAAGATGAGGAGACCTATTCATTTAGAGGGTGCCATTTTGGAAAGAGTGGGTACTTTTGATTATTTAGGTCTACAATTAGAAGACTCTCACAAATGGTATGCCCACCTCCAGAAATCAGCAACGTGCTTGAAACAAAGGGCGGGTGGTATTGTGAGATTTGCAGCCAAATCCCCCAGATTTGCCACAACCCCTGCCTTAGAAATCTACAAATCTCAAGAAAGGGGGGGGCTTTATATGGAGCTGAGTTGTGGGGCCACTGTAATCTGGAGGATTTGGCAAGGGTGGAAAACTTGTTTTTAAAGATGTTGCTAAGAGTTCCTTCAAGCACCCCATCCTTGCCTATCCGAATGGACTCAAATATTCTTCCAATTAACCAGATTGCCGCCCTAAGGCCATTGCTGTACTGGATTCGCTTATGGTGATTCGACTCTCTTACCCCATACAGACTTGGGGTGGCCAATTTGGTGGGCACTAATTCTATTTCAAGAATTAAGTGGTGTGCTTACGTAGAATGGTCTTTTTTTCGTCTTGGTTTGGGGACCTATTGGAGTGACCCTTCTTCCATCCCTAAAAATGCCACATATCTTGAAGGACGCATTTTGGCTTAATGCCCAAACTTCGCACTTGGCCGAAGTTTCGCCTTCCTCCATGACTGATAGTTTTTTACAAATTAAATGCCATTATGAGCTCGAGCATTATATGGATGTCATACCCTCTCCATTTGTACGCGCTTTGTATATTAGATTTAGAATAGGGTCTCTTCCTCTGCGCACCCTAACCTACAAATGGTCCGATTCAAACAACAGGTCCAAGTTATGTCCGATGGGCTACGAGATCGAAGAATCTGTGACCCATGTCCTCTTTCAATGCCCCGCATATCGTAAACAGAGGGCCTTTTGGATCATCCCCCTATGCAAACGAATGGGTTTTAGGAACTGCTTATCTGCTCTGAGAGTACTTAAGTCAGATCCTTCTGTACAAATGGCGTGCTCTTTGGCAAACATTTTTGAATCTATCTGGCATTTTAGACTTGGGATTTAAAAAAAATAATAATAATAATAAAATTTAGTAATAGATATTAGTAGTAGGCATAGCAGACCATAGTCGTGAAACACAAGGTATGGCTAGCAGCATATTCTAGTTATTATCCAGTCGACACTGTATGTCCTTTTTATATTCTTATATTTATGGCAATTTTTAGACATTGCATTTTGCTGTTTTAAACTTGTTGATTTTAGGGAACTATTTTAAATTTTACTACTTTTATTCTTATTTCTATTTTCTTGATTGATTTGTATTGCACTTTTATGGTATATTTTTTACCAAAATAAAGTGATGATGATGATGAACCTCACCAACTGAAATGATGACTCTGACATGCACTACTATGAAGAAAATCAGTCAGTCTTCACATAAAGAAAGGCACTCCTCCCTTTGGAGCAATCAGACAAACTCCTCTGGCTGTAGATGGATAAATAGCAGACCTCAGTCCCGGTTACAGGTTCTTTAGTTCAAAAAGAGTTTGGCTTCCATCTCTTCTTTGTCCCATTATGGAGTACCAGTGTGGAATGATGTCCCCTGGTGCTGAGGAAGACCACTTAATCCATCCATTTCTGGAAAAAGGATCCTACTTGAATATATTCAAACTAAAGTGCTTGAGGGCTAAATGATTGACCTTTTGTTCCTATTAGCTCACATTGTCTGAGGACAAATTACTTGGGGCCCGAATCATAAAGGTAAAAATACTTTTGAGTAAGTTTACGATTTTTTGCAAGTCACAAAGCAGTTTTACGAGCTGTATCTTTACACCTATGTTTTTATGTGCGGAGTCTCCATCACGAGTGCAGAGACTATGTAGTCGTCGAGATACTACTCATAAAACTTCTTTGTGAATTGCAAAAGATCAGAAACTCACACAAAATTGTAAATTTAGTTTTGTAAATCAGGCTCTTGAGGTTTAATTTTGACAAGTGGGAATCACTGTACCTCAGTCATCCCTCTCATGGACCCTGAATCATGTTGAAATTTGGACACTGCCTCTCTTTAACCACTTGGATATAGACCCCGTATGTTGCCAATCTCCCCTGCCTACCATCACCTTCTTTCCCCTTCCTCCTCAAACGGCTGCTTTGGCATCTTCCTCTGTATATCTTTTTTTTATTCCATCCCCAGGTACCCCATCACCTAATGATCGCCTCCCTACTGCTGCCTGTGCTAAGTTGTGTAGGTGGTTGCCTGTGGTGGGTGGGAGCACACATTTGTAGGGACAGGAATGTATTTTTTATCATCAGATTTTGACCAAGAGCAAAAGAGACAAAGATAGGAAAACAGTGACAAATGGAGAAAGCAAGACTGAAAGAGAACATAAAACAGAAAAGTAAAAGTTCAAATAAATGCTATTGGAAAAGCACACTCGAGACGGAATGAAGCCTAGACAACTTTGGCAACCGTCAACCCCTGGCATTTGGTAGTGCCAGGGGCAACTCCTAAGAAAAATCTGGGCCCCTAGACGTATTTTTTTTTTTTACAGTTTTAGCACTGGCTGTTCTCAGGTTCCCTCAGCTTCCTTCTTTAACTGTTATGTGTGTTTTGTTCTCTCGCTTGTTCTCTCTCTCTCTTGTTCTGTATCTCTGTCTATCTCTCTTCATGTATATCTCTCCCTCCTGTTAAGTTACTTTTGCTGTTAAATGGATTATGTCATAGTTTTGTGAAATAATGAAAATGGTAATTGGTTTTTTATTTGATTTCATACTGCACTTACTTGAATGCTTCGAAATTTAGTGAAAATCATAAATAAATAAATCACGCTAAGATAGACAATGCTATCCAGTTCGAAGTAACTGCGATATTACTCATACTCGGTTCACAAGGTTTTTATGGTGAGGGAACAGTTCCACTTTTATTTTTAGTTTAAAAAAAAGCAACTGTTATTCTTTTTTGTTTCTTTTGCTTTTAATTTATCATTTAGGAATGAAATTGTTGAGAGTTTTTCCAATAAATCTTTTTCATTTTGCCCTTTAATTAGCGTGACTCAATCGGTCTCACTTGGTCACAACATTTGTGCCTGTAGCCGTAATAGCAAACAATTGCCAGCTAGCAGTTTCCTTGCAACCACCCTTGTTCAAGACTGTGGGCCTCATTACAACTTTGACGGTCCTAAAAGCGGATCGTCAAAGCTGTGAGGAGGACACCACTGTCTTCCCGGTGGTGATGCCCCCCCCCCCCCAAGTGTATTACATGTCCCTGCTTGGCTGACCAGTGGGAATATTGTATTACGCATTACGGCCTGACTGACCAGCAGAAACAGTGCTACAATACTGGCCTTGGCCCTCCTACAGTGCAGACAGTGTGCATTCAGATGGTGCTGGGCAGGGGGGCCCCCAGCACTGGCTTGCCGCAAGCCTTTCCATGATTGGATCGCCACCATGGAAAGGCTGGTGGAAAGCTGAGTTGTAATCAGCAAAGTGGCACTGAGTTCAGGGCTGCCCTAGCTGAGTACAACTCAGCCCGCCGTCAGCCTGTGGGGAATGATGGTCCTGGCGGGGATGGCGGTCTCCTGGTGGGTCCACCTGCCAGGGTTTTAATGTGGCGGTCGAACCACCACAGTTTCGGCGTTTTGACCATTACCACAAGGCTGATGATCCTTGAACTGCCAGCCTCATAATCAGGCTTTATGTAACGATTCTCCTTTGTATCTCCTTTTTCCATACTCTTTATTTTCATGTTTATCCTTTCTCTCAGATCTGTTTTCCACCTTTCCCGGTTCTCTCTTGTCCACTTTTGTTGCTTTCCCCTCACTCTAGCCTTGAAGTGCTATGTTTACTTTTTTTTTACATAATTCTGTCTGCTGAGAACTTCCAACCCCACCTTCTCCCCAGTCTGATTCCTGTTTTAGAGTTCAAAAAAGTTTCTACTAATTAAAGCCTTTACCACTGCCCCTTGGTCACTTCACTTGCCCTCTTAAAGATTTTAGTGGTGGAAATCCGTATTACCATTTTTTCAGTCTGCCCAAATTATCTTGCCAGGTCCCAACACACAATTGTTGTGGATAGGTGCCAGGCCCTTATGATGAAATCTGTGTGGCCCCTGTGACGGCAGCCATGTTTAGTGCAGTGCATGCTCTCTTGTGACTAGTGCTTGCAAAAATGTTGAACTCAGTGGAATAGAGTATGGGGCTATCACGATTGGGTCTCACCAGTCCCGCCAGTTCTGAAAGCCCCCTCCTATCCAGCAGCCTACTGGGAAAATACCAGAGTGGCAGGATGGCCATTCCGTCTCTGCTTGTGGCCCTGGCCACAGCAGCTGTTCTGGTCAGTTTGGTCATGCACGGGCAATGCCAACTTGTGTGAAATTGGGCAACTTATTTTTGTGCCTTTTTAAAAAAAAAGTTGGTTTGCACTTAGAACTCACCTGCTATTGGTGATCTCTAGTGCTATGCACGTCTTCCAAAACACATGTACATCTGCTCGTCAGTCGATGCTTATGCCGGATAAATCTGAGGGTAGTGGGGCGCTTGTGTTTTGCAAAACTGCCGACTGTGGGGCACGCGCACTGTAGATCTCTCCCGATCAAGTAATATGTTTGTCATGCATGTTTATTGGTGGAAAGATTCAATGGTCCTTGGACTCTGCACAATTGCTCCTTCAGTGGCCCTTGTGCTTTGTGTGCCTGCTGAATCAATGACTTCCTGCACGAGCCTGCAGATCGAGTGACACCTGTGCTGTACATAGTCTCTGACATAGGGACTACTCTAAGAAGACATCATTTGACTAAGTGAATGTGTCCACATCTGCTAACTTCATTACTTTACTTCCTTACACATATTTCCCTTAGTGACCCTTGTGCTGTGCACTTCTGCTGTGGAGTGACATCTGTGATTTTTGTGTTTGGTGACTGGGTGGCACGGTTGCGGTGCATATCGAGCAGTTCTGTGGCCATGGCGGAAGTAACATCACACACCCTTTGACCTCCACTTTCACTCACACACACATACTTACACATGCACATAAATTCACACTTACATACACTCTCTCACATAAACACACTCTCACCAGCAAGCATGCACAAAACATACATTTAAAACCATTTTTTGCTTACCTAAGCTGCCATGGAAGGGCATATTGCAGCTTATTGCACTCCAGTGTATTACTCTAATAGTAAATAATACTGTGCCCCTGGCACTGAATGTGCCACCTCTGAGGCCAGGAGTCGCAAAGGCAGTGCCAGGGGTCGCAAAGGGCAAGCCAGGGGTCACAACTGCCACCCCTGGCAACCCCTAAATTACATCTATGCCTGGAGTTGTCCACATCTCTTGACTTAGCTACAACTCTCTGTAGACATTTGCTACCCTAATGGCCACTGAACAGCAGCTGACTCAGTGACTCATGGAAATCATACATTATCCTACTTAGTGACATTTGGGGCCAGGTGTACGAAAGGATTTTACCCATTCTGTGTCTATGGGAAAAAGCTTTCGTACATATGGCCCTTGGACTCTACACATATCCTGAGAGTTGAGGTTGGACTCGAAACATGTGCTGACTTAATGGCTCTTGCACTAAAGATATCTTCTGACTCAATGGTCCTTTGATTACAAATAGCAGCTGACTGCATGTGGATCTGGGATTTTAATCTTGATTTTAAACTTCTGCTGGCTCAGTGGGCCGCGGACTCTTACATTTTGCTGATTGAGTAGTACATGTGCCTTTACATATTATGACACAGTAGCCCTTGAAATTTCTGTATTTACCTGCTTGGAGCTTCTGTGCTTTACGTATCAGCTGACCAATAGTTCTTAGGGGCATATTTAAGAAAAGTTTTCTTTCCCCCTTAGCACCCCCCCAAACGCCACCATGTGTGTGCCATATTTAAAATACGGCGCACCATGGCGGAAGTTAGGGGACTAGCGTCAGAATTTTTTATGCTAGTCTGGAGCTTTACAGGATTAGCGTAACAAATTTTGACGCTAATCTCGCAAAGCCCATTAAGGCCTATTGTATTCAATGGTGTGCCTCCTTTTAATGCCTGCTCTGGGCAGGTGTTAAAAGTGCCCAAAAAAATGAGGCAAAAAAATCTCTTAGATTTCTTTGCGACTTTTTTTCGTCCCCCTTAACGGGAGAATGCCCCCTTTGCATACATTATGCCTGCGCCACTTTGTAAATATGGTGTGGTGATTTTGGTCTCGTTGGGCCACATTAGCATAAAAACAAAACTACGCAATGTGGTGCAAGGAGATGCTAGGGGCTCTAAAATATGCCCATTAGATTCTAAACATCTGCTGACTCAGTGGTCCTTAGGCTGTGGCATCTGCTGACTCAGAAGCTCCTGGACTCTACATGTTTGCTGGCTTAGTGACTCGTGTACTGTACACAACCAGGTATCCTCCATTCTCTAAGCATCTGCTGATCCTTGAATTAGTATTGTATCTGCCTACTTATTCCTACACGTGGTCTACATCTGCTGGAGAAGCGGTTTGTCCTGTACCTTCTTGTTCAGTTCAGTACGATGGTGAAGGCCCTTCTGACCAGCTCGGGCCATGGTATAGGACACTCGGGCAGGATGCCAAGCTCCAATGCAGGCAACTTTCCGCAGGCCTTTATGTGTCTTCCGGGGGAGTTTCTTGGTGTGCCAGCGGGAGGTGACCCCTGCAACAGAAGAAAACATGAGCTGGCTGAAGCCAACACACTTACTCCCAATCGAAATTAGAGAAGCATCCAGAGTTCTATATGTCTTATTGGTTAGATGGCTTTTACCTTAGACTGACTACATTCCTGGTCCTTAGCTGCAGAGGTGCCTCTGTGATGTTCTTGTACATATAGTTGTAACAAGTTTGTGTGGCTATTGAGAGGTAATGCTGTCATGTACCCCTTCCTCCTTTGCTCTTTGCCTTAGGAGAACTACTTGCTTCCTATTCTAAGGGGCATATTTATGGAAAAGTGGTCCATTATTTATGATGCGTCACTTTTCTTCCGCCCCAATGCGTCCCCCTAACGACACCATGAGTGCACAATACTTACCATACGGCACACTATGGCAGTCATGTCCACATCAGTGTCATAATTTATGAATCTTATGTGGCGCTTTGCTGGATTAGCACCATAAATTATGGGGGATAATGCAGCAAAGTACAGAGAGGCCCATTGGAAACAATGGGAGCGTCATCATAATGCTTGTCCTAGGCAGGCGTTAATAATGACGCTAATATGACACATTGAAATCTTTTAAATTTCCATGCACCATTTTTTCAGGCCTCCCAGTACTGGAACGCTTCCCTTGCATACATTATGTCTGGCGTAGGCATAATGTGGCACAAGGGTTTACAAAGTGGCGCAATGCAAGCATTGTGCCACTTAGTAAATATGGCGCATGGGAAATGCCACCTTAACCCATATTTGCGTAACAAAAATGATGCAAATGTGGGACAAGGTGGTGCCAGGGGCTTATATGTATGCCCCTCAATATTGAAAAAGCAAACAGCATGCTCACATAGGCATCACAGTCTGTCAACATGACCACACTATGATTCACTGAATATTAGTTTCCTTTAACGGGATTCTGCAGTGTGGGATGACTGATTTGTCGAGGGACATTAGTATTCTGTCTGAAATCTGGCTTTGGACCAAGGGCGCATTAAGCTGCAGATGCTGAACGTTAGTCAAATTGGTGACATTTTTATCCTCGCCTTGTATTTTGATACTTCTCGTAGCACTGTTACTCCTAGACTTTCACTGATTACTTTTTAGAACAACTTATCTGCATCAGTTGAAAAGGGGCTCCTTTGATGAGCAAGAGGAGCGGATCCAAGTTAAGAAAGTGCACCAGCACCTTGGGACCTACAAGTGTGGCAGCACTTCAACATACCTACGACCAGCAGTACCTTGAAATACCTAAATGTACCAGCTCCTAGATAAACCGAAGAGTGTCAGCTCCTTGATATACATAACAGTACCAGACCTTTGAGATACCTAACAGTACCAGCACCTCGATATACCTAAGAGTATCAGACCCTTGATATACCTAACAGTACCAGCACCTTGATATACCTAAAAATACCAGACCCTTGATATACCTAACAGTACCAGCACCTCGATATACCTAAGAGTACCAGACCCTTGATATACCTAACAGTACCAGCACCTCGATATACCTAAGAGTACCAGACCCTTGATATACCTAACAGTACCAGCACCTTGATATACCTAAAAGTACCAGACCCTTGATATACTTAACAGTACCAGCACCTTGATATACCTAAGAGTACCAGACCCTTGATATACTTAACAGTACCAGCACATTGATATACCTAACAGTATCAGACCCTTGATATACCTAACATTACAGGCACCTTGATATACCTAAGATAAATAGTGTACCTAACAGTACCAGCACCTCGATATACCTAAGAGTATCAGACCCTTGATATACCTAACATTACAGGCACCTTGATATATCTAAGATAAATAGTGTACCTAAGAGTACCAGCACCTTGATATACCGAAGAGTACCTTGATATACATAGGAGTACCAGCACCTTGATATACCGAAGAGTACCTTGATATACCTAGGAGTACCAGCACCTTGATATGCCTACGAGCAGCAGCACTGTGATACCTAAGAGTAACAACACCTTGAAACACCTACAAGTACCAGCACATTGATATACCTAAGAGGTTCAGAGCTGTGATACCTGAGTGCCAACACCTTCATACACCTAAGAGTAGCAGGACCTTGATATACCTAAGAGTAGCAGCAACTTGATACACTTAAGAGTGCCAACACCTTGAAATACCTGCAAGTACCTGCAAGTACCAGTACCTTGATATACGATGAAGTTGTATACAAATACCAACACCTTTATATACTTAAGAGTCACAGCACCTTAAAATACCAAACAGCAACAGCACCTTGATATACTTAAGAATACCAGCACCTTGATATGCTCAAGAGAAGCAGCACTGTGGTATACCTAAGAGTACTATCCCCTTGATAAACCTAACAGTAGCAGCCCTCTGATATGCCTATGAGTACCAGCACCTTGACATACCTAAGAGTAGCAGCATGGTGTATACCTAAGCGTACAGGCACATTGATATATCTAAGAGTAGCAGCACTGTGGTATACCTAAAGCTACCTGCACCTTGCTATCTCTTAGGGTACCAGCACCTTGATATACCTAAGAGTAATAGCCCTCTGATATACCCAAGAGTACCAGCACCTTTATACCTAGGAGTAGCAGCCCTCTGATATATCTATGAGTACCAGCACCTTGATATACCTAAGAGTAACACCACCTTGATAAACCTAAGTCCATCCATACAAGGTTTTCTAACCAGGAGCACCCTGCAGTTGAGAGAAGTTGTGGGATTCTATGCTAATTAACATCCACTTTCAGCATACAAGGTTTCTATTCAGGTACGTTTTGAAACGTTGATCTTTTCCCCAAACAGGAATTGACTTCCTAAAATATTCCCCTGACAGATTTGATTTGTAGGACATTGGGGTTTTGTAGGATACCCAGGTCCTGTGATGTGTTTCTCTTTTTTCGGAATCCACTTCTTGTCAGCTTAAAAGTGGAATTTACTTCTCATGACCAGATTGCTCATGAATATTTGAAGCTTCACATTAACATGAATTTAACTGGGTACAGCTTCTCACTCGCCTGAGTTCAAGGTAAAGCTTTATAAATGAATAAAGATAAAAACAAATCTACCAGATCTGGGCTCATAGGTGTCATCACCCTCTTTGATGAGCGACAATAGGCTCACATGCATTGCTATATTTCAGGAGCTGCAAAGAGTACCTAGGTCTGATAGATAAATACATTTCTGCCCTGTGAAGCACAATGGTGGAGTAGGGGCTTTTTGTACCAATTTTGCAAAAAAATGGTTTTATGTCACAATCCCTCATGCCAAAATATCCTCCTGCAAGAATATTGAGAGTGATTTCTACTATATTGTTTGGGTATATAGTAATCATAGATTTACTATTCTTGAATCCACATTTACCTAGGGTACACGGTGGTAAAGGTAAGAAACATATCTATACGTACTCACACCCATGTATAATTACCTTGATGATATTGTGGCAGTCGACATCCTGGAGTCGATATTTTTGCATGTCGGTATCCTGCACTCAATATTGTGGTAGAACACCAACATGTCCAGGTGTTGATGAATTGTCTGCTGCCCACGAGTTGGCTGTGGTGGGAGCTGAACAAAGAAATACTCATCCTTCCACATTTTCAGGATTTTTGTGTCCGCTTACTGGCAACAATATATGTTCCTGTATCAACCATTAAATATAATGGCTGACAGGTGATGCCCATTTTCTATTTGATGTGATTCTAAGGGGCAGATTTATGAAAAGTGGTGCTGCACCTAGTGCTGGAGCACTTTTCATGCGCCCCTTGGCTTCCCCTAACGTCACCATGTGTGTTTGGTAATTAATATACAGCACATCAAGGCTGTAGATAGGGAACATGTATCAAAAATCTTTAAGCTAGTTTGGTGCTTTGCAGGATTTTTGACGATAATCCTGCAAAGCACCCGCAGGCCCACTGAAACCAATGTGGGCCTCCGTTTAACGCCTGCTATCTCCTATATTTCTTTGCTCCATTTTTTCAGCCCTCCTATCGCTGGAATGTGCAGCATAATGTGGTGTAAGGATTGCACTACTTTGAAAAACTGGCGTGGCGTTTTTGGCCATCTAACGCCACATTAGCGTAAAAACAAAATGACGCCAATGTATCGTTAGACGGCGCTCGGCTCTCATTAAATATGGGCCTAAGTTTACACAAGGGCATTACTCTTGGATTTTGTTTGGAATGGATGCATTAAAAAGCATGTTCTTCAGTGAAATGTGCCGCTCCTGCTTGAGCCCTGATTTTAGAAGCGCTGAAGTGGGTCGCTCAATGTGCGTATGATCATAAGAATTATTTAATACTTGCCTCACAGTACTATTAGCAGGGTTCCCCATTTCTTAAATTGCCCTCGTACTGACATTTGTTGTCAATGTTAAAAACACAGCATTATGTTTCAATTAACTTAAAAAGATGTAAACAAATATACAGTGAGTCAAAAGTGTTCCATAACTTAGAGGATTAAAAGAGCTCACCAGGCACTCAAGTGATCTGAGCTCTCCTTTCCACCCCACCACAGTCCACTGGTGTGCAGCAACCAAGCTATGCATTGTGAGAATGTTCTTCAGACCCCAGTACCATTGAATCCTTGCACTATCTGATGATAGTTCCAGCCAGTGTTAGTGAAAGTTTGGCTTAAATCTTATAGACTTTTTGTGATGTGGACATGTGGTTATGGACCTGCGGCTTGACTCGAAGCACGTGAGCAGAATTGCCGAGCCATGTTTCTTCATATAAATTTTCTCTACACTCCAACAATGTTTCATAAATTGTACAATCTTTTAAATTCATTTTCTTTAAAACAATGAGTATGGGTACCTTTAAAGCCATGGCCTTTTGTGACGCCAATCACGTCTATCATCTCATCCTGGCTGAAGACAGTGTGGATGTTGACCTGCTTTTCCAGCTTCTCATGCGCCCAGTCTACCTTGTCGGCCACAGAGCCACCGTTGAGCTGGATCTCCATCACGTGGGCTTTCTTTTGCCGTAGTGGTAGCAGCTTCATCTGCAATGTCACAAAATATCTTAAGATACAGGTGAAACGTATCCTTGTCCCCTCACAAGCACATTTTCAGAACCCATTAACACCAACATATTTGGTGGGTGATGGAAGTGAAACCAGGACTAACTTTGGACAACTAATGACCTATACTTTACGTAGTACAGTTATGGTGTGACTTTTATGAGTTTGCATTTTTCAAGTTTCACTGGGTCATAGGTCTTTTGTACATTGCCTTTCATCTAGGTTTGAGATATACAATATCACACATATACACATACCGCAAACCTACAAGTAGAGAGCACTTCTTACTTTTACGACCACCCTCAGAGTAACAGCAGGAGAAACGGCCATGGTACACAGATGGTTGCAGAGGACATAAAGGCCCAAATAAAAAAAAAGTGGTACTGCATTACATGCAGCGCCACCTTTCTTGCACCACTTAGCGCCCCCCTAATGCAACCATGTTTGTGCTGTATTTGACAGGCTCCCTGGCTCAGGTTAAAGACAATAGGTTCGTTATTTTTGACGCTATTGTATTTTGCAGGATTAGTGCCAAAAATGTTGGCGCTAATCCTGCAAAGTACACAGAGGCCCATTATAAATAATGGTGTGCCGCCTTTTAATGCCTGTGCTGTGCAGGTGTTAAAAATGCCGCTAAAAATGGTGCAGTGGAACCTCTTAGATTCCACTGTGCCATTTTTGCAGGCCCATTCTCGGCCAGACGCCTCCCTTGCATACACTATGCCTTGGCAGGCTTAATGTGGCTCAAGGGGTTACAAAGTGGCACCATGAAAGCATTGCGGCACTTTGTAAATATGGTACAGCATTTTTGCCACACTATCGCCACATTCGTGTCACAAAAATGACACGAATGTGGCAATAGTTGGCACTAGGCCCTTCATAAATTTGAGCCAAAGACTCCAAAGAATGCAGACTACTCCCCTGATAAAATAAGAAACTGCACTGTCCACTCACTGCCCCGAAAAAACACTTCTATAATCCAAGTTAGAACTATTACTCACGCAAATCAAGAATACAGTTCTACACTTTCATTGTTCTTGATCCTGAAAGAACTTGGAAACCTCTTTAAAGTCACGTAAAAACTTTTGCAGTGAAATATGTTTTGCACAAAGTTGAATTCTAGAAATCATATGGCTTTACTTCGAGAAAAACCACTTCTGTGCACTCAACCAAATGTATTTCTGAACAAGAAGCGATCACAAAAAATGGGCTGCGCCCACGCAATGTATTTATTTATTTACATTTAAAGGTCGCTTTAAATATGTTCAGCAAAAAGACAGTGCAAAACAAACCACACATTTTAAAATATCTTACTGTCAAATTTACTAATGCCCGAAAAAGATAAAATCAAGTACATTTTTTTTTCTTAATTATTTCGTTTACAAAATAAATCAACTAATACAGGAACTTTTAAACTGAACATAAATTCAAATGCTTTTGGTATCGTTCTTATTCGCAAGGTTTGAGTACCTTATTCTTCCAATCAAAAAATCATGACATGACTCCGTTACACCTTTTCATGGAACAGCCCACACGGGACTGTAAAGACACACTTGGATTACTACATAAATACATTGTTTCTGAAATCGTATACCTTAATTACCACTCTCCAACAGAATAACAATAAATGCCTCTCAACACTGTGCTAGGGGGATGAAGGAGAACATTGTAACATAGATGTTGTCATTGAAATGGCTTGGATATATCACAGATCTACTACAGTTAACCTAATCTTTATCAGCCTCAAAAAGATGATGCCAGATCTTTTTCTTTACAGCTTATTAGGCCATAAAATAGGAAACACGTTTGGAAACTGCATCAAAGTCCAGCATCAAGTTGTGTTTACTGAATGACAGTCATTCCTGATCATCATACCATTTTTTAAAGCCATCTGCTCTTACTCTCTGAAAGCAATTTTTAAATAACAAATATCACTACATTAATAGTAGGTATTTCTCTCCTGATTTCTCCCTGGTTACATATAAAAACCAATTCCAGGGATTAAAATGCAGAGCAACAAGAATGGATAGCCACCCATAATATATTCCAAAATTATTCAACCTGCCGCCTGCAAATTCCGATCCACCAAGAGGAGCTGTCTGGCTGCCAGGGGCCTAGATGGCGCGCACATATATAGGCATTATCGAAAGCTTCTAGAATCAAGTCACATGAGGGTGTCACCTTAGAGTAGCTACTCCTTATTTACTTAAAATGTAATAGCTTTTGAAAGAAAAAAAGGAAGAAAATAGTCAAGGATATTAAGATTTACAAAATAAATATTAAGGCACAGGCCCTCATTACGAGTCTGGCCGACACCATTCCGACTGTCATAATATGAGGCAATCTCCAGAATCTCCAGAAAATGCACAGCGGAAAACATTGGCGGTACGCACCGCGGCGGAACAAAAATGCACAGCGGAAAGTACCCAACACCACATTAGCCAGTTCAAATAACTCACATCTCATAACCATACACGCACCACGGACACCTGAACACGCCACCATATGACTCCCCCCCACCCGCCCGCCTGCAATCCCTTACATCAGATCCGAGGAGCCACAGCCAAAGACAAGAAGAAGCATACCCTAAACACAGCTAACACACCTCACCCAGCACACATTGCACAAATCAACACCATAGCCCACCAGCACACACAGCCAAACACCCGCACATCACCACACACCCCGTACTGCACTCAACATGCACTACACGTACCCACCCCACATGATGTCATGGCATAAGCACCCACAGTTTACCCACAATGAGTTGCAGGTCACGGTGGACAAGATCATCAGAGTAGAGCCACAGCTCATGGGAGTCCAGGTTCAACAAACATCAATAGCCAAAAAGACAGAGTTATGGCAGAGGATCCTCAACAGGGTCAACGCAGTTGGCACATATCCACGCACAAGGGAGGGCTTCAGAAAGAGGTGGAACGATCTCAGAGGTAAGGTCCGGTCCATTTCATCCAGGCAGAGGATAGCCAGTAATAAGACCGACGGAGGACCCCCACCTTCTCCCCTCCAGCTGACAACCTGGAAGGAGGAGGTCCTGGACATCATGTATCCCAAAAGCCTGACTGGCATCAGCGGAGGGCTCGACACTGGTAAGTTAGCAATACCCCATAAGCACCAACCACCCATGCCCAGCATGCCTCCCCACCACTCTCAACACCAAGGCAAACCACTCCATTGACCCCGTGCCAAACACCCCACACCCTTCTTCTGCATGCCACACCACCCCACTCCTACCATCCTTACTCATACCCCCAAATGCATGGATGTCAAGCACAATGTTGAAGAACCACAGCTCCCACAATCTAATCCAAACCAATGTCTGCAGTGCAGCAGCTGTCATTGCGATCACTAGGTAACAAGTCGAGCCACTGCATGCATCACAACAGGGACACAACAAGAACAGTCACACAACTAACATCTACCGAGGTTGCCAGGCACAGACAACCCTCCCCAGGATGAAGGCCCCACTGGATGTCTGGATGAGGACGACTTGCCTTGGCCATCTGGGGCCACTGGGCAGTCCACCAACGGCACAGCCAACCGGAACACACTGGAAGACCCTATCAATGTGGCAACAACACCACAGCCAGACCCTGGGCCCCAAACCTGAGCCCCAGGGACCCAATAATCAGAGGTTTGCCCTGTAGTACAGCGGCCAGGGTCAAGGGCACCCACCTCAGACAATGACGGACCTGCTGATACTGGTAGTGGGCACACTGTGCCAGGGGTAGTAGGAGAGGAACCGTGACCCAAGGGTCAGCACAGCCACACCAACTGACTGCCCAGGAGGGCCTCAACCAAGTCCTGGGTGTATACCAGCACACCCAGGACACAGTGGCCCAGATCCTCACCACCATGAAGGAGACCCAGAGGCTACAGGGGCAATACCATCAGGAGGCCATGCAACAGTGGCAGGCCCACAATACCACCATGGTCTCCATTGTAGGGGTGCTCAAGGACCTGACCACTCTCAGGTGTAAGTCCACCACCCACCAGCAGGCTCCTTCCACTGGCCACATCCCATCACAGCCCTCCACATCAGCGGCAGCCAGTGGTATGGAGGTCCCCCCACAGGTCTCCCAGGACACCACCACACCTACTCCTGTAGCTGTAGAACCCCCATGCAAGCGAGGACGTCCAAGTAGACATCCAGCCAGACATGATGCCCAGACCAAGACCACCGCCAGGAAGTGACCCTCTCCTGAACATTCTCCCTAATGTATGACACCCTGTCAACTGTCCACTCCCATATCACCATCTATCCATGGCCAGCAGACTGGACCTGGACTACCTACAGGTGGCCTTACCATTCTGATGATCTCCACTGCCATGACCCCACACTCATCGCCTCTTGCACCTGTACATCACAAACAAACGACAACTGAGCACAATCCATGTCTACCTTTTTATTTCCCATGAGTATGTATAGAACAGCCAATATGTGTACAAGTGGCAACCCACGCCCAGCACATTCATGGGAGGGTGACAGTGTGGGGAACAAAATGCCAGGAGGTCGATCATGGAGCAGGCAGTTGCAGGACATATGTGTCAATGGAGGCAACAGCCCAGGCAGGGAGCACAGAACAACACCACATTGTCCAGAAAGGAGATCAAGACAGGGACAACAATCACTGTAGGAGTCACAGATGCCAACACCACACAAATGCACTGTAGGGACAGGAATCCAGGGCAGATATGCCAGGCAGGACCAATACCATATGGCCAGTACCAACACACATACACAACACATACCAACCCAATGGTCCCACCCTCACATCACCCAGCATCAGACCTGGCCCTACACCCACTGCCACCAACAACAATGTTGCACTGCACCCAATGTCGACTCCCAGGATGGATGCTGCACACATGCAACAACCCTGTGTGGCAAACACATAGCATCTGAACTGGCAAATCAGGGAAAATTCCACATACACATAGATAGCACCAGTGCACCAGCACAACACCTGCCTGATTATAGGCCTGACCTGTACACTGTGACTACCTCACTCATGGCCAGATGTGACACCCTCCAAAACCCACCCTGAGTCATAGCTGCAACCAATACCATCAGTGGTCATACACAACAGATGGAAGCAGGGTCATGGCAGACAGATGCAGAGGACACATACCACACAGTTTGTACATTCCTGCATCTCAGCCGAAGTAATGTCAAATCAGCTCTGCCCTGGAGTCAGCTGCATCCTCATTATCCTCCTCTTCATCACTCCCCATGTCCCCTTCATCAGCCACTAGCACAGCTACCCCCTCCTCTGCATCCAGAAATGGGACGGGACGCCTCAGGGACAGAGTGTGCAGCATGCAGCAGGCCTCAATGAACTGGCACACCTTCTACGGCTTGCAGAGCAGGGCACCCCCGGACACATGCAAACACCGGAACCTGGCCTTCAGCAGACCAAAGCATCTCTCAATGACCCCTCTGGTACGACCGTGGGCCTCATTGTAACGTCTCTCTGCAGCTGAGGATGGATGCCTCACAGGTGTCAGGAGTCAGGGCAGGTTGGGATAGCCAGAGTCACCTGTGTGCATAGAGCATAGAGACATGTCAAGACCAGTAGGGCAATGGGGCAGGGACACAAGGGTGCAGTGAGCTGAGGGGCACACATATGCTGGGGCACATACCGGTGCCATCATGTGTGGGACCCTGCTGTTCTGCAGGATGTAGGAATCATGCACAGAGCCCGGGTACTTGGCCGTTACTGGGAGATGTACTGGTCCGCGAGACAAACCACCTGCAGATTGACCAAATTAAAGTTCTTGTGGTTTCTGTACACCTGTTCATTCCTCCTGGGTGGCACCAGGGCAATGTGCATGCCGTCAACGGCACCAATGACAGGTGGTACATGTGCCACAGCATATAATGCAGCCTTGACAGTGGGCAAATCTGCACGTTGGGGGAACCGGATGTAGATGGCCATATGTTTTATCAGGTCACACAGTACATCCCTCAGGATGTTGCTGAACAAGGGCTGCGACATCCCACTTGCGTGGCCCACTGTGACCTGGAAGGTGCCAGAGGCAAGGTAGTGGAGGACTGACAACACCTACACTGTGGGAGTGATGGCATTGGGTTTTCTTCTGGCTGGCAACAGATCTGACTCCAACTGAGCCACTAGTTCCATTATGGTCACATGGTTCAGGAGATAGGTCTGGATAATGTGACGCTCCTCCAGGTTAGCAAGGTCTCGACCAGGGGCCTGTACAGCGGTGCATTCCTCATCCTCAACCGCGTATAGTACCTAGGAACAGGAGAGAGGTGGTAACATGTTGTGCAGCTTAGACGTATGACGCACTCAATTTCACACACATCACACATTGTAATTGTAAAATGATTGTTGCTAGTTTGCATGCATCAGACAGGTGCAAGTGAGATCATCCCGCCGGTGTAACACGTCATGGCGGTAGGCGGTCACGACTGCCGTGCAACTCACCATTGGCTCACAATGTTGCCAATGGGAGGCAGGAGCCAATGGTGATCGCCACCAGCTGTGAAGGTGATGTTCGCGGCGGCCTTTACCGCCATTTCATGTGCTCATGCTCACTTGACTCCTGAACTTCGTGTACTGAAGAGCTCCACTGCGTGTGCTGCTGTGTACTGACTTTGGTAGCCAAGAGGTCACGTCCTGCAGGAGACAGGGCCCCAGCCTTCCCTCAGGAAGAGTTAGTGCGGCTTGTGGACGAGGGTCCTGCCCCTGTATGGACAGTTGTTTGGGGCACCAGAGCACTAGGTGAGCCCCTTGTCATTGTCCTGTATGTGAGTTGCGCACATGGGGATGGGGGTCTTGGTAGGTGACTGTGTGAATGGAGCATGGACATGGGTGAGGGGCCGAGGGCTAGGTTGGCAGACAACGTGTGGGTGGGTGATGTGTGTTGTCCACTACTGTCCCAGGTATGCCATCCTACATGACTGTGTTCTTCTGTCTGTGTCACCCATGCAGGTCAGCACCAATCAGGGCTTTGGCGTGCCATCACCAAGCAAGTGCGGACCCTGGGGGTCCATGCCCGGTGGAACACCCACTGCAGAAAGCAGTGGGAGGACCGGAGATGTTGGGCCCAAACAACCATGGAGGCCCTACTGGTGATGTCCTTTCAATGAGGGAGAGGTGCCTGTCGGACCCTATCCCCCCCCAATGGCCTGCATATTGACAGTGGCCTACCCTGAGGTGAATGGGTGCTTGAGGGCAGCACAACAGCCACATGGCGGTGAGTACTCGGTCTCACTAGCACTTGTGACATGTGTTGACATGGTTGGTCGGGGTGGGCACCATTGGGTTGCTGTAGCGTGGATGCTTGGTACACTGATCTCAACTATGGGTTGTGTCGATCTGGGCAGATTGACATCACAAGTGTGAGTGATGCCATGCAGTCAGTGGTAGCGGGGCAGACTCCTCAATGAAGTACTGTTTGGCCACCTATTTGCTAGATCTGCCTGCCAGCATATGGCAACTGGATCTTCAGAACTGGGGTGTTAGGGCATTGTGATAGGTCCTGGCCAACCATTGTGCCAGGGGTGTATCCATGACCTCAGTCAGCTTGCAGGCACTACATGTCTGGTGGGGTGGGTGCACCAATTGGTGACAGTGCTTCTAGACGTTAGCCAAGGGGGCCATCCAACTAGTCGTGCAGGATCCTCTTGGGTGTCCAGTCCTTCATGCGTGTCTCAACGGCCATGGGTAGTTGGCAGGTACTGGACAGGTGTGGTGGGTATGATACTGCTTATGTCGAGATATGCCTCAGTTAGCCCATCAGCGGTGGACATGTGCATTGTTGCTCTTTCCCCCCATGGTGTCACCAAGTAGTAGGATGTTCAGAGGTGGGCAAAATATATCATGGCATGGCATCAAATGCAGATGTACTACCTTGTGTGACTGTTATACTGGCATTGACCGATTGCATCCTGTCTCTATCTCTCTCTCTCCCTCCCTGTCCTCCTCTGTCTTTGTGTGCATCAGCATCATCTGTCGAAGGAGAAGGGGCACCGGCGAGTGGGGAAGCTTCAGCCCACGGAACCCAGGAGGCTGACACCAGCGGAGCTGAGGGGACCAGTGGGACAGAGGGTGAGGGGAGTGCCACGGGTAGACCAGATCGACCACCACATCTTCTGATTCCTCCTCCGATGGCGGCTTCCTGGTGGTGGCGGACCCAAACCAGCACCGCCCTCCCTTTAGCTCTCCACCCAGTTGCCCGTGCCCGCTCACCCAAGAGGGTGGGCACCTCTTTCACCCCAGGCACCTCTACCCCTGCCCCAGTCAGCCCTTCTGCCCTCAATGAGGAGGCAACTGGCCTCCTGGGGTCCATCTCTGTGGGGCAGACAACTATCATGAATGCCATCCAGGGGCTGGCATCCCAGATCACTAGACTAATGCGTTTCTGGAAGGCATTCACGGGGGCCTTGTCTGGCCTACAGAGATCGTTTCATGCTTTGGCCTCCTCACTGACAGCAGCCAGTGTCCCTTCTTCCTCCGTCCCCTGTCCAGCTACCTGTTCCCAATACCACATCCCTCTCCCCTCACCCATCCAAGGCACACCTACTGACCACCATGCATCCACATCAACAGACATGTACGCAAGGACAAACATAGGCACCACAGATGCCACCACCACCAGGCACACACTCAACACACCCATGCAGACATGTCCACATCCACACCCTGTATGGACTCCCCAACCACCTACCCCCTCACAGTCGACACTACACTCACACCTGCAGTCAGCATCACATCAGTCACTGTTCCTCTCACATGCGCCCTCACTGCCATCGTCACTATATCTTCTGACCCCCATTCATGCACCCCATACACCACTGGCACAGGCACTACAACTATCAACACTCCCACATGCAGCACACCCACCCTACCTGCAGGCACCACCCCAACATACACTCACACTTCCCACCGCCATCTCCCTGCATCTCCTCCCCACCTCCTCCCAGTAAATCTAAACGCACACACTCACTGACCCAAGTCACCCAGCACATGCATTTCATCCACCCACGCACCTGCACCGATGGCGCACCAATGTATACACCTCACAACCATGCCCCTCCCTCCACTCCCAAACTTCTTTCCAGTGACCTCCTATGTGTTCCCAAAAACCATTTCCTTCACTAGTTTTCCCACTTACCCACCATTGACCCAGGCCCTGTACACCCCAGGTGCCCTGCTACGCTTCCTGTGGCCCAGCCCTCCGCATCCAGTATGCCACTGCCCATACCCCTCCGCCACCTGCCCCTGTGACGTCCACTGCTCCTGCTGCCAAACCCATTCCCACTCCCTCCTCTTCCCAGGCCAAGCCCACTCCTTCCACCTCCAAGGCCAAGCCCATGGCCACCCTCCTTGCTAAGCCCCCACCATCCAAAGGCAAGCCCAAACTGCAGCCCCTTGCTAAGCCCCACCATTCAGGGGCAAGCCTAGGGACCCCCATCTAAGGGCACACCTAAGGGCCCCCAACTCCAAGCCCAGACGGAAGGACTCCCCTTTCCAAGCCCAAGGATCCCTCCTGCCCCCACATCCCCCTGCCCCCAACCCTTCACCCCTAAGGTGCCTGCATTCCCCATTGATGCCCCTACCCTGTGGAGGTCTGCACTTTGCAGTCAGGAATAAAGTTGGGGTGTCATCTTGTGCCCAGTGTGCTCGGGACACTATGGTTTGTGGACTGGCCCTTGGGCCTGTATGTACATACATTTTATCACATTTTTAATATATGGTTATCATGCGGCACTACCCAGTTGGTTTCGTTGTTACCTACCTAGTCCTGGCTTTCATTCTACATGTATGTGTGGTCGTTGTGGGTTTCGGTGTGTGTGTTGGTACGGGTTTTGGTTTGCGTGTGTGTGTGTGTGTGTGAGTGGGCATGGCTTCCTGTGTTGTGTGTGTGTGTACTAACCTAGTTACCTCCAGTGTGTTCTAGGCTGATTTACTTAAGGTTGCTGTTGTGGTCGCCGTCACTGGTCTGGGAGTTGCAGGGCCAGTTAGACGATTGGAAGGAGTTGCATTTCGTGTGCCATGGCGCCTACGGATGTGCCTGTGTTCCTGGAGGTGGGTGTTCCCTTTATCTTGTTTGTTTCCTCCAGGGTTTTGGTGGCTGTGGTTCTGCACCGGAAATCCTGATGGTGTGCTACCTCGTAAAATGGTTGTGGGATGCTGTCTGACCGC
Organism: Pleurodeles waltl; assembly: GCF_031143425.1. NCBI lineage: Eukaryota > Metazoa > Chordata > Amphibia > Caudata > Salamandridae > Pleurodeles > Pleurodeles waltl. The sequence goes on along the minus strand of NC_090449.1, from coordinate 77,632,454 downwards.
CAGGCTGGAGATGGCTGCTGCCTGGCACGCCAGCACTTCCGCTGTGGCGGCCTGGACGGTAAATTGTCTGTGTTCTGCAGGTACCTTTCCTGGACTTGTAATGTGGCAGTCTTCACCACCGGGCCCACGGCAGTGCGGCTGCCAACTCCACCGCGGCGGTACACTGACCACCAGACTCGTAATGATGGCCATTTTAAGAGAGTGTATAATAAGATTAGTCTGCCACACTGGGAACAGTCTTGAAAAGAGTCTTGTATTGTCTTGTGTGGCTGGGCTTTCATGGTAACTCATACACAATACATGGAAGCAAGGCCTGGTTGTAGGTAACATGGGGCAGCAATAACTCTTTAGAGAGTGTATGTAAAAGGTCTAGGGCCTAAAAACTGATATTCTAAACGGTAATTTTAGCTAATGGTGTCAGCATGACCACCGTGATTTCAGCTGCTGGTTGGCATTAGTTACACTCAGAAAAATCAAACAAACACAGTGGAAAGGAATCCTCCATACACATAGGACTGTGTGTAGCGAAGAAAATACGACCTCATGCGGAACGAGTATGGAAGGAAGAAGGAAGCAGAACTGTTTGCATGTGTTTGCCTTTCCAGCTTGTCTCTAAGAGGAGGAGAGACATTGTACAGATACAAGAGGGTGTACAGAAGCCCCCCCATCCCCTCTCTTTATCGAATCATTGGATAGAACGGTATAAGAGACCTGTGAAGACTGATGGCAGACACAGAGATATTATTCAGTTGCAGGCATGACATCATTCTGAGCGATACGGGGACAGCTACATGGCTTGGAATACGCAAGGTAGGGGGATTAGCAATAGCTCAGTCTATGCAAAGGATGTAGTAGGGAAGATGCTTTGTTTTACATAACGACTGCTGAGATGACCCTACTAATTACCATCATTCTCATACATAAGTTTTACAGCTGTCAGCGCATAACAACAAACAGCTGTGTTTGTCTACTCTTTCCGGGGATGGAGTGCGGATCATGCATGTACACCTTCCCCTACAGGGAACAGTTTTCTGGCAGGCCAGTCTGACTCATCACAATGTGTATTTGGATTATCCTAAATCGTCATAGAAAAGAGTGAGGGGCGTCCGTCCGTTCTCCTTTTCTCCAAAGACGGTGCCACATGCATTGCTCCATTAGGGTTAAAGAGATCTGAGTGTGGCCCTCCATGATTGAGAGGTTTACAGTAGTATCAATGGTGTCTGTCTGAGGGCAGCAGTACTCCTAGAATGCTCCTTGGTAAATCATCATCCCAAGGATGCTTCACAGAGGCCAGAAAGTCTGGGGTGAAGCCAGTCTGAAATAATGTTTCATTTGTGCATCTGTAACCTGCTTTAGGCATGTTTTCTGTCAATGCTAACAACAGTCCAGACAAAGTGCAACTCTCTGACGTTTTGAGCCTCCCTGTCACATCTGGGTCCACAAGATGGCCAAGTGCTGACTAGCTTGCTTAGCTGAAATTTTAGGTTCTTGCTATAATCTGAAAGTCACCTTCTTTCCTTTCTCATGAGATCAGTGTTCAGAGACCTGCATATTCGCTTTATTTGAATTCAGATGTTCCCTGTGGCAGACCACTTCATTTAACCTTATACAATTGTAAACTGCCTTTGGTTACTTAAGCCCAGTTTTCAAGAGAAAGCTCTGCCCAGACAGACCTGATCATCACAAACTGTTCTTATTTGCTTTTGTTAATAATCCCTTTCAGCGTTCGGTTGGCTTGTGCTTAATTTTTTAACATAAATTACTCAAAAGTTGAACGCTAGCTCCCAGCGCTGGCTGTATTGCGCATACAGGTGTGTTTTCTTAAGGACTAGTCTCAGTGAATCCAGTCTTCTTGGATAGATCTGTGGGCTTGGTACCGTCCACTGGAACCGACACGAGAAAGCTCCTTGATGCAGGTGATCTCTGGTCAAAAGACACTCTTGGGCTTGGACTCCCATCGGTCATAAAGTTGTGCTAATTTTTCAAATGAGTCAACTTGCTCCAGCCAACAGTTGTCCAAATAGGGAAGGTTTGATTTTCCCACTAACACAATTCAGAAGAATGTCAAATCACTCTACTTGGAAAGTCAGTCCTGGAACAGGAACTGTTAGCACAGCAGGCTGACAGGTACTTCTTCTCTGGTGTCCTACATGGTCAACAGAGAAACTGAGGAAGTTTTAGGCAGGCCTCCTAAAAACTGCACTACAATACTACTGGATGGTAATGTGAACGAAATTTCCATAGGCTATCTAACCGCTTTCCTTCATTACATGCCAGTCCTATCTTGGGGATATGTCTGGTAGGGGTGCTTCTCCCAGGGTCCAGGGTATGGCCTAAATCAATTATGTAAGAATTCTCTCACTTGCACTATGCTGGCTCAGCTAATTTCAATGACATGCTTAGCCCATCTGAGACTCCTCGTCAGACCATCAACAGCGAGCCTTGGAGTCTTCTGTAAGGCTACAATCAGAAGGGGAGTAACAGAAGTAGATGATTCCCAAATGGCAGCTTGTAACTCCCTGGCCAAACCTGCTGTGTCTGTCTTCTGTCCTAGCTTCCCATCTCTTTAAAGCCATTGGCTGACAAAGATATGGCAACTTGGGGGTCAGATGGGGGTCTAGCTCAGATCCCAGCACAATGTGACATTTTCATAAATCATTTAAGTTTGTCTCAGGCAAGCAGCATTTCATATTTCAGAAGTATGGCTATTAACTCTTCAATTTAAATCTGACTGCTGATATTGTCCTTGATTCACACCTCACCTGTCTTTGGTAAGTTATCAGTTGCCACATAAAAAGTTTGGGATTTAGATGTATATTTTTTCATAGCAGAAGGGCCCAGGCCCAGGAGCTACATAGTCGTTATCTGGACTGTCAGAATAAGAATTTCACTAGCATAGCTTTGCGCCTATTCCAGATTCAACAGGAGACTTGTACATTAGTCTAAATGTTGTTATTTCTACATCTCCAAGTGGTAGACCATTGGAGTGGTGTACATATAAGCCATACATAGTGAAACAAAGAAAATGTGTTTCTAAAGGCAATTTAGTTTTGATCCTGGATCTTAGAGAGCGCTCTTGCAGCTATATTTTAAGACTGTTATAGAACTAATTGAATATCTGCTTCATGGAATGGGGTGATCATTCTTTCTATTCATAAGAAAAGAGACATTTATTACTGTGAAAATTTACGCAAATTGCTATTTTAGTTGCAACCTGCAAAATATTTCCCAAATCTAAAAATGAATATTGAAAAATCAAAATCAAAGAAATTAGTACTTGTTAGAAAAAGGTACAATTTTAAGTGGAAACTCAATAGTGAATATCTGGAGTGTGTGTCCTCTTATAAGATCCTGGGAAAACACTATTTCTCTAAAGTTTAGAACAACTCCACGTATCCACTATCTCTCTATGGAAGGTCGTGTAGCCTCGACTGGTTTATTTACAGCATTTAACAACTTAGATCCTGATTTAGATATTGGCGAACGGGTTGTGGCCATCACAACTGTGTCACAACTGTGACGGAAATCCCATCCGCCGAAATCTAAATCCCATTATATCCTATGGGATTTAGATTTTGATGACAGGGTATCCGTCACCATTGTGACGCAGTAACCCATCCGCCAAAATCTAAATCAGGCTCTTTATTAAAAACAGTTAAAACACTCTAATTGTACATAATGTGTAGATGCCTTCAACTATTCTTTATTATATCAAGTGTGTTCCATGTAGAATATAAAAATCAAACAACATTATTAGGATTTCACATGAGCCTCTCTATTTAAGCATTGGGTTTGGTAATCTGTCACACGCATGTAGCTTTACAACCTACAGTGCAATATTAAGATGAGCACACAATCTTTTTATATCAACACCTTGCTCTGAGAGGTATCAGAGAGCAGCTGTGGTCTGCAAAAGAAACACACTACACACTACAGCCTATTAATAATGTTCCTCCTTTGCATTTAAGCAACTGGACTCAAAACCTAGCTCAACCTTATCCTCACAATCAACAGTACATTTTTTCTCCATATACTCAAATATTTACTGAACATGAGCTTTGTACTTTCATATAAAGTTTCAGAACAAATGGACTGCCCTTGAACAATAAATTGCCAAAAAGGTACCCACACATTGACCTCGACAGGAGCTGTCCCTATTGGGATTAAGGTCAACAAGCCCTAAAACATGAATTATATATTTGCTCCGGACTATTGACTGTAAGATGTTGATTTCTTACTAGATGTTTATTCAGAATGGTGTATTGAATGTGAGTGAAGCAATGAACTTTGTATGTAATCATTAGACTGTAACTGTTACTTGTAGAATATACTTTTTTAAGTTTTATAATATTACTGTATTGTTTCTTAACACTTCAAAATGTTTATTTAGGATTACTATTAGAACTTTTTGAATTCATTTGAATGTATGTATATATGGGATTTGTTATAATGAGTCCGTTTGCAAAATTGCATTTTTTGAATCAAACTTTAAATAAAATGGAAATTTGAAACTTAAAAAGTTATCACTTTATCTCTATATGTACATTTACAACAATATGTATCTATTTGTATAGTGCAAAACTAGCCAAAAGGCAGTGCAGAACTGCACATGGTCAAAGGCATGATACAGGCAACAAGTGATTGTAGGGCAGCTGTAATCTGAGAGCAGAAGCTAGTGTTACTGCTCTTAATGGTGTTTTCTTTAACAAAATGTGGGCCTTCAGCGCTTTCCTAAATAAGTGCAGGGTTCGGGCAGTTCTGATTAATTCAAGCATGTCGTTTCATTCCTGGGTGCAGAAATGGAAAAGGCCCATTGTCTGCCTAGCATAAATCAGATTACATTTTTATAATATACTTTGTGGGGAATTCTGCAAATAATGAATCATTACTAAAAAGTAAATGAATGCACACATTACTGTATGCTCATGTGCAGTCAGTGTGAGCATGGTTCTGCGTTGACACCCAAAACGAAATGACCCAAAAACATCAAACCAACCAAGTCCATGTAATAGGGAGAATCATCTCTCCAGGGGCCCTTTGCCAAACATTGTCCCGACCTGAAGATTGCTGTCTTACTGTCGCCTCTCTTTAGTCACTTTACCACCAGGATACAGTTGCAGCTTCTCACCAATGGCTTTGGGCTGCAGTTTTTTTTGGGCAGTGGGCAACCTGATACTTCAAAGCTGCTGATCCTTGAACACTTGTCAGTGGCCAGCTGCTTTAAAATAAGTGCAGGCATTCACAAGAAAATGGAATACCTAGTTTTGAAGTACCTGTAGGTTCTGCCTTCTCTTATAAGTCTCATGGCTACTTACAGGAACTGTGCGCAGAGAGCCACATTGTACACCAAATTATACCAGGTTGCATTAATTTTCCCTATGTCATATAGCGTGCTGTGAGTAGATGCCTCACCAGGATCATTAACACATTCTCAGTGGGGTTCCTTTTTTGTGGAAAACTCACACATCACTAAGACATTGAACTCTGATAGAACTTGACCCTGATGCACCTCAGCTAGCTTCCAGAATTTGTCCATGTGCTGGGGAGGCAGAATTCAAAAAGCACAGTGAGCAATTTAGCCAAAACATAGGTCAAAGCCCATAGGAGCACATAACATGCTATCTTTTAAGACTAAGGCCATGAGTCTTTTTTTTTTGTCCAGCCAAGCAGCAGCTAGACACTGTAAAGGGACTTAGAAATTGGCTGCACACAGCAAAAATAGTTGCATAACTCAGGGCCTGCTCTAGATCTTGAAGGTATTACATATATCCCACCACAGGGGTGGGCCTAGTACTCCGTAAGATCGACGGAGTTCCGGCAATCGTAGTTAGATATATTGCAGCTGAACCACACTGACTGCTGCAACGGAGTGCTCTTCCTAGTCGTCAGGCTGGCGGGGTCCCGCTGACCGCATTTAGATGTCACAGTTCTGCAGGCGCTGTTCTGGCAGTGGATTGCTGATGGAGGGAAACTGTAGCGGGAGCCAATATATATTGTACAATGGCAGTGGCCAGGGCAACAAGGCAAGTAACACTCACCCCATGAAAATTAGCAACATATGTCCACCTGTATTACACAACATACTACATACACACCATGATGCTATTCCACCACAACACGTACATGCAGTAAACACACAATGCCATACATTCTAAAACACAACATACACACACTATTGATACAACATCCACATACAACACAACTACAACTACCAACACAATGACACATTCATTTAAACAAACACAGTGACACAGATGCACACATCACATCACCACAACGCAACAATAGTCACCTGAATGTTGCATACTGCAACACAACACACAACCAAATATACACCACAAACATCAGACCCACATGAAAGTGGGACAGATACAGATACAACCACATCACCTACTCAACGTCCCTCTACCTCAACCAGCCAATCCACTGGCACAAACACATACACATACTGACTCAGACAACTGGAAGCAAAATGTGACACTTACAGGTCCCATTGCAAAGTGCACACATGCACTTAGTTTAAAATTGTGATGTTATTTTTTATATTGGTGCAAGCATTCATTTGGTAATGAATACTTACACCAAAATAAAAATTGTGTATCTCATCGATTTGTGTCATACACAGGTGTGTCCTCATTAATGTCTGGTATATATGTTTTATAGACATATGCATGTCACAAGTTATTTTAAAGATGACCGTGACATGTATATTTCTGCAGAGGTCCCGAGCAAATGTGAAGTGACCAACCAACGTATACAAGTAATGTGAAATGCTTATCTTCAAGTCTGGCAACAACAGGGTTGTGTGCCTCTGTGGGCCAGTGGAAGCAGCAATGGCAGGTCTCGCTCGTCCAGTCGTGTCCAGTCAAAAACAGAAGTGGATATGGGACAAAAGGTACATTTTTACCTAATTTCCCTTCCAATGTGCCAACTCAGGTGTGGAGGTAACACTGCTACAATTGTCTTGGCAGGAAGACACATCGTGATTGGCTTGGCGTGAACAGTGGCTGGGGTCCTGCCGCCAGCCACTAATTCAAATGGCGCCGTCGATGTGGGTAAAGATTCCTGGCAGAGTAGGCAGGACTCGGGCAGTCTTTCGCCTATGGTCCCACCAACATCTAAATAGGGCGGTCAGACTTCCAAGTCATCGGTGGCTTTTCTGATGGATAACTGATGGCAGGACTGTTGCCACCAAGAACTCAATCAGGTCCCAATCTTCTCTCCAAACATAAGACCTTGTTTACAAACTGCATTTTGTAAGATATAAAGAATCTCTGTATGTGTAACACGTGTACTACAAAATGCAATTCACAAACTTAAGAGTGAAAATCCCCACCTCTTTTATCTTTACTATGGAAAGATCTCTGCACATGTAAATTTACTACTTAGTAGTAAATGTCAGCTGTACAAGGTCAAATGGTGGGAAAATGACAAATATTTACTACAAAATGTGAGGGCACTAGGCAAAAGTAAGGAGGGGATTAGGGAGAGCCAGGCTAACTCAAAGACCCAGCCATAAAAGAGTAACCACACTGGTATTCACAAACTACACTTCTACAGTTACTACACCCTACAGCTGACAAATCAGTAGCAAATGTGCTTCAACCCATTTTTGTAGTACGTCAAACATCACACAAGACCACTCAACACATTCCCATATAAAAAATGGAGGCATGGTTATTTAATGTTAAAACAATATGGGGGTTATTCCAACTTTGGAGGAGTGTTAATCCGTCCCAAAAGTGACGGTAAAGTGACGGATATACCACCAGCCGTATTACGAGTTCCATAGGATATAATGGACTCGTAATACGGCTGGTGGTAAACCGTCACTTTTCCGTCACTTTTGGGACGGATTAACACCTCCTCCAGAGTTGGAATAACCCCAATATGTAAATACTAAGCAATTATTTTAGCACTTTAAAATGCATTTATACATTTAAATAAAAAATAAAAAGTAATCTTTGAATCTTTTGCTAAAAAGTAAAACTAATTTAAAATAATATATCAAATGAAAATAAAACTTACTATTGGTGGGAATTTTTCAACAATTATTTTCTTAAGAAATATTATTTCTAAATAAAATAAATATATTAAAATAATTATTTATTACACATTTAGTTTAATGAGTTAATGTGCTGTAACATTTTCATTAGTTCTATGTTAATCAAAAATATAAAACATTAGTTTATATTTATATTTCATATTAAAATAGTTTTAATCTGTTTTAAAGAAGAATAAACTTGAATTATTTCCTTTATACTTTCACATAGAGCGATCTCAACACAGTGGTGGATATCTCCCTCTAAGTGTGGTTTCATCTGGTGGAGAAATGTAAGTATACAATTAGGTGTAAATCTACATTCAGAAATGGTGATTAGCACAAAAATGCAGATTTAAACTTCAGTGCAAAAGTAAATTTATGCCTGAGCACATCTACATTTGTAAATTTACATTTGAGAATAGGACCCACTGTGTTTTGTCATTATCTGGCTAATTCTATTATAAACACTTTGGAAGAACGCATGACCTCAATTACAAGGATTGACAGATCACTGTGTTGCATCAAAAAAGTTTACAGCACCATGTATGTGTTGTATTTACAATTCAGCGCTCCAAGGCGTAGGGTCCCAGGATGCATCAGAAATACTGATGCATCAGAGGGAAGGATGCCGCAGGGCATCTACTAAAAAACTGACACATTGCTGAAGTTAGCGTCAGAACGGACACAACTTCATAAATGTGTCAAAACCTGAGGCAAGTCGTCAGTTCAAATTGACACATGGAGCCTAATATGCAAGGACCAATGTAAAAGACTGTGAAATGGTGGAATATCACCATCTACACTTTTACATTGGTTCTGGACGTAAGAGGTAATGTATGCAGTATGGCTCTGTGTCATGTTATTGTGAGCATAGTTTACATATGTATTTGCAGAGACTTGAGTATGTGTGACATATTGAGTGACAGTGTAATGTAAAAGAAATTATGTTGGAATGTGAAGTGGAAATACATGTGTTACCTATCTTATGTGTTTACTTACCTTTTGTCCTTAGGAGTATGCAGACCTGGACTTGGGAACCCATTCCTCTATGGAAAAGTGACAATCTTGGCCGGTGTGTGTGTGGATCGTAGGGGGTGGGAAGGGTGTGTGTGAGGATCGTAGGGGGTGGGAGTGTGTGTGTGAGGATCGGAGGGGGTGGGGGGGGACCGGAGGGGTGGATGTTTGGATGGAGGGCGGGTGTCAGGTGAGTGTTGGGGGGTGGGGGAGCCACCTACCGGTGACAGGGGAGGAATTCCCTGTCACCAGTAGGGCTTATCGCCATGGTTTTCATGTCGTTGCTAACGCCACGAAAAACCATGGTGGTAGGCAGGCTCATAATGCCGCCAGCTGTACTATGCCGGCTGCCAGGCTGGAGATACACATCTCCGGCCCTGTGGCTCATACCGCCATGGCGGTATGAGTGGAGAAGTAGCGGGTTGGCTGCACCCAACCCGCCAGTCTCATAATGTGGCGGTATGTACCGCCAGCCTGTTGGAGTTAAAGCATGGTCAGTAATATCCTGTTGGCAGTACATTCTTGCATTGATAGGATGCTAAATATAGTTTCCTTAACACAAGTGGCGACTGGTACATAAAATAAGAGTGCCTCCGGAAGAGGTGTGGGGCAGATGATCGCCACTCTATTGTATTCCTAGATGGGCCAGTGCCCTCCTGTTACCTACAGCCTACACTGCGAGAGAGGTGATGGGATGGTGGAAAGAGCTCTGACCAGGGGATCCGCAAGAAAGTAGGTGACACCCAGTCCTGGAGCTGATGCAGTAAATAACCAAGAACAGGGATTCTAGGTCAAGCAACAAAATCTACTTGTCTAAATGAACTCTCATTGTAATAGAATATAAACAATCACAATTTAGTGTTTTATCCACTCGTGGGAAAATAAGTTTTAGATATAATAAATACACCTACATAGAGTAGCTTTGCCAAACAAACAGTAAGCATCTTGCTACAATAATCACAGTGACAGGATAAAGTCCCAAAAACCACCAACAGGGTCCAAAATCATATAAATAACTCTTGCCAATTGACTACTAGATCTTTTCCTCAAAATTCTTCAGAGCATCACCCTCCACAAGAGAGAAAACAACATTTTAAAGGGGGTAAATAGAGAGGCACTTTACTTTAGAAATTTATGTGCGCAGTCCGGAAGACTGTATCATTTTTTACTAGTATCCACGGTTTCCTGATCATTGTTTGGCTAACATAATATCTATCTATAAGAACAAATCTCTTACATCTTTTTAAACTATGGTCATACCAGGCAGGTGTGAGAAAGGACTACCTGGTTAAGAAATATAGTCAATGGCCCGTACCACTCTTTATATTATTATGAGTAAACAAGGTCCACACCCATTATTAATCATTACACAACCCATCTCTGTGATATCCTTCAGTACTTTTCCCTCATTTATTATCTATCAAGTTAGTCGTTTTGGCTTTAGAGATGCCCCAAAAGTTTTAAATAATCTCCATCTTCCATTATTTGCAGGTTGTATCGAACATTTATGTATAAAGATCACTGACTAATTGCTGCACTTTTATGTGTTTTTCTTTATACATTTAGGCCTCTATTTTCATATTTATTTCTGACCAAAGATTATCATCAGGAGACCGGGGAATATACAAAATATTTTTGAATTGCCGAAAGCTGTTAATTCAATATTCTCCATGTTGTCAAGGGTGACAACCGACCTTGGACATCTAGGACAATTCATTATTTTCAAAATAAAATATGGTACCCATCGGAAAATACACAATATCCGTTGTTTAATTCTGGGTTATTCGTTTGCAGGTCACAATAATCTTTGGTTACTCTTCAGCTGTTTTAAGGTGCCTTGAAAAGCTTTTTGCCAAACATGTGGCGAAAGAGCACTGCTGGGCTACAGGCCATGGCCTGTCTGGGTCCTACCTTTTGCAGAAATTACCGGCCAATCACCCGCAGGGTTTTCAGACCTAAGACCAATGACCAAGCCACCACGTGTGTCAGGTAGAGGTTTAGACTGTACCCAGCTGCCAATATCTCCACTCAAGAGCACCAAAGAGTCCAGTAACCCAAATAAAATTATACCCTCAACTGTCTAGAGAGGTCCTGGCAGCAGTTGTGCCTTCTCCATTTCTTTCATGCCCTGACATCTCAAGGCACACCCTCCAGTTAATGAGGATGCTTCCTTACTTAATTCCAGTGGAAATGCCTGATCGTCATTTAATTATTTGTGTCCAGTGACTGTGGGGTCCATTATGACTTCAGCGGACAGAAAAGCCCGTCTGCCGAAATCCCGATGGGCAAGTTGCCGCCAGTGCGGCCGCCTACCAGTGGGCCTCATTACGAGTTTTGCTGGGCCAGTGGGAAACAGCCTACAGCATTGTCTCTGGCTTATAACAGAGCCGGTGGCAATGCTGTAGTGCGTAGGGTGCACCAGCATCCATCGCAATGTTCACTGTCTGCAAACCAGACAGGGAGCATCACTACGGGGCTGGCCGGGGGGGGGCCTGCACTGCCCATGCCAACTGCCTGGGCAGTGCAGGGGCACCCTGTGGCCCCTTGCACCCTGTCTCTGCCAGCCTTTTTATGGTGGTGCTACTGCAATGAAACAGCTGGCAGAGAGGCGAGTCATAATCCCCAGGGCAGCACTGCTTGCTGCGCTGCCGTGGCGGATTAGAACCAACCGCACTGCCAGTCCGTCCTGTGGAGGAAAACTGGTGGTGCTGGCAGTCCGCCCACCACGCCAGGGTTTTAAGGAGGGCCTGTGTGTTCAGTTGATTGTGCCTGAAATTACGATGTGATAGAAGGACAGAGGGAGAACTGATGTAAAAGGAGCCATTCCAAAAGCCAGTTTTTAGGACTTGGCTATTTTAAGCAGATGGCTAAGTTGCAGTCAGAAAAGTTGTTCTGGATTTATAACACAACAAACAATGTTGACTAGTGCCATGGCTAGAAAAGACCAATTTCTTCCACTTGCCCTTCCTACTCAGCCCACAAAGCTGGCTGCAGAGCATCAGGTGATTTTAATCTGGGTGAGAGACTGTTGTGGGAATGGTGGGTGGATTCCCTCTGCATTGGACACTGTAGAAACGCTAAAACAAGTGGCAGGTACAAATACATCTCCCATAGCCGGAGCACTGTACGTTGGAGTGTGCAAGCAATGCAGGAGATATTTTTACACTGTCGACCGAGTAATTCTAGACTTCTTGGTCTCGAGCCAAGGGCTCACCAGAGGAGCTTCAGCCTCTGAGAATATCTTCCTGAGTAATATTAATGTCTGTGTCTGTTACTATTAATCACCTCAACTCAGTTCATTTGTGTTGAGATAAACAGATTGAAAAAATAATTTTATACTGCACACAGTGGCATCCGTAGAGGGAAGCGGATGGGGCCTGTGCCCCAGCTCTTCTTGCGTTGGCCCCCCCTGGGGCCCACCACCGCAGCTGCTGAATGTGTAAGGAAGCAACACAGAAAAAATAAACAACTGTAGGGACATATTTACAAGCCCCTAGCGCCACCTTGCTCCGCCCTAGCGTACTTTTTTTTACATTAAGGCGGCTTTAAGGAGGCCTTTCTCCTCGCGCAATATGTACAAAGTGGTGCAATGCTTGCATTGAGCCACTATGTATACTCTTGTGCCACATTATGCCAGTGTCCGGCATAATGTATGTAAGGGGGGGCGTTCAGATGCAGGGAGGTCCGCACCACAGTGAAATTTACAACATTTAACTGCGCCATTTTTTCCATCATTTTTAATGCCTGTTCAGAGCAGGCGTTAAAATGATGCACCCATTTTTAACAGTGGGCCTCCCTGTGCTTTGCTGCACTAGCGTCAACATTTTTGATGCTACTGCAGCAAAGCACCGAAATTGCATAAACAATGTTGACACTATTGTCCTAACGACTGCCACAGTGTGCAGTATTGTACATATGACACAACCATGGTGTCGTTAAGTGGGGCAGGGGCGGCACTAGAAAAATGGAGCATCGGGACTGATAGTACCTTGCCACACACATGTTTTATCCATTCATCTTTCACTGCAAAGCAGTGTTGGTTGCTTAACACGCTTTAATCACACTTTTTATGCAAGTGTGTACAAACATATATGTACACATATATAAAAAGTCAAATTTAAAAACTTAAACAAATATATACATGATTTAAGATTCTATATTAAATATTATTTACAATATGACAGTTATACTTAGTTGACAATGCCAGTCTTAGTGCATTTTAAATCAGAAAAAAACATTGGGGGTTATTCTAACTTTGGAGGAAGTGGTAATCCGTCCCAAAAGTGACTGTAAAGTGAACTCGTAATACGGCTGGTGGTAAATCCGTCACATTTGGGACGGATTACCACCTCCTCCAAAGTTGGAATAACCCCCATTGTTTTTTTCATATTATAGTTCAGTGAGCTAACTATAATGTGTGCCTCAGTCATGCATTGCTTATAATCTCACATATTACATCAGTCATAACATGTTTAATGGCATCATTAATGACACCACTCATTATATCTCATCTAATTGATTACATTACTGAACCACGAAAAAGTATTTTCAGCCTATCAGAAGGGTTGGATTTTTGACTTACAACCCAAATTTATTTTTAAACGTAATTTCTCCAAAACTACTGAACAGAGTTACACAAAAAGCCCACTTTCTGGGTAAAGATCTAGCTTTCTGCCTAATTTGGTGTATTTCTGTTCAGCCGTTTTGGCTCTAGCGTAGTGTAAAATTTACTACGCAAACTGCTTCTTGGGTCTCTACCCTTTTCCTCTGCCTGCACTTGACAGATCAACCTAAAACTTTCCGGAAGGAGCTGAGGTGGATGAGTTTTTAAAAAAAAAAATGTTTGTTAAGATACATCAAAGTTATTAATGAAACAAAAAAATGTTCTCCTATGGAAATTATGACTTAACTATAACCTCCCAGTAGCCACCACTTCTGTGCAATATTCTATGACTGTACAGCATATATGATAAATATAATATATATTGCAGAGTGGCAGAAGCCACTCTATAGTTATAGTTAGGGTAACCAGAGATAGGGACTTTTTAGATATTTGTCCTTTTATAACTTAGTGCCCGTTTGGAAAATGTGCATAAAACTTTGCAGACCAGCTGCATCCATTTCATTTTGGGAGGACAGAACATTTTGCAGTGTTTGGTCAGGAGGGGCAAAGATAAAAAGGGATCCCAAAATGGGCTGCAGATCCAATGCATTTTCTATAGACATTTGTATTTCGCATGCGCTAAAACCACCAGCTGGATTTTTATGAAATGTGGCAGTATTACATATTAGGGTGCGCACATGATTTTGTGGAGTTCTGCAGGTAAGTAGAGTAAGTGTTAAGTTTTAAGGTATTTCAACTTAGTGATATCTTGTAGCACAATACTACTAAAAGTAGCAAGGTAGCCCAAAAAATAAACTAGACTGCATGTGAAAAATTTCAGATTTACTACAACTGAAATACCCATTTATGGTCACATGCTAATGGAAACCTATAAGCAAATGCATAACAAGTAGAATACATTTTAATCTACATAAGTTTCTTTGCATGATCTCTGGCTCACAAAATAAAATTGTGCCCAACAAGCCAAACAAAACATCTTTATGTACTCCTATGCAGTAAAATGGAAAAGTGACCTAGCAGCATACATGCCAACATTTTAGAAGAGGAAAGTGTTAGACTTTAAAAAACCTAATCGGGGGAATGTATTTTTCCCTTGACTTCTATTGAAGGAGAGGCAATTTCGGGCGGGAGACACCTAAAATAAAGTATTTTTTGCTTCAAATATTTGGAGTCTCCCATGTGAATGAGGGCTACTGGTGTGTATGTAGCAGTGAACTACACACACTACTATATGGAGGGCATGATAATGGGCCTTTAGGGAAAAAATTATAATAATATCAATTTTTATAACAGCAATGATTGTCTTTACTTTACTTCAGACTTCGCATGTAGCACAATCCTACTGAAAGTAGCAAGGATGCCCAAAAAATAAGCTAGACTGAATATGTAAAGAATCAGAATTACCACATGAACAACTAAAAGACACAGTTTTGGTCACATTATTATGTAAACCAATAAACAAATACATAACAAATATAATAGATTAAAGGAAAGAAATCGCATTAAATCGATTGCCACTCTTCTGTTATAGTTAGTACTCCCAAAGATTAGAATTCCCTGAACATTACCTTCCTAATAACTTTCCACCCATTTGACGAATATTCACAAAACTTTCCAGAACTATAACATTTTCTACATTTTGAATGATATACATTTTTGTAGTGAATCGTTAAGGGAATGCAAAGATAAAAGGGGGCCCCAAAACGTGTTTTTCCACCAATGCATTTTCCATAGACTATTTCATTTGACGTAGCACTAAAAAGGCTGAATGGATTTACATGAAATTTGGCAGGATTATAAATTATGGTGCAGAAATGATGTTTTTGGATACACAGTCAAGTAGGATTCATATTTTTTTAAGTTATAAAGCATTTAAACTTAGTGATATCAAACATGCCAACTAAAAAGAAATGCACAATATGAGAAGGGAGTGGGACCTTGGAGAGGTGGGGGGGGCTCGTGCCAAAAAGTAATAAAGAGGCACTTTTGACCCCGTCCCACCTCCAAACCCCCTCCTCCTAAAATAAAAAGATTGCTGAGGATGGTGCTGATGTCCTGAGGTTTTTTCACACCCCTTAATGGACGTCAGCAGTTCAAGGCCTCCAAATCGAGCTCAAAATCAACTGTTTGTTGTGGTTTTCAGCTTGTTTTTCTTGCCACTGTGGGATGTAGAATACTCACCATGTTTAATAAAGTGGTACTTGGTAGGGACTTACTACTTACATATAAATGTATAAGGCCCTATCACGGAACACAGCCAAAGTGTACTAAAAACAATACGGCTTCCTTTTCATTCTCAAAAAACATCCATTAACCAATTATATACTGGCTTGTCATTGCCATGTTCCACAGTATACTGCAAAGTTATCATGGTATGCCATGGCCCAAAATTTAACTAAGGCCAATTATTGGATTTTGGTAGTGTAGGAAATTCGGTTATTAGTTGTGTGGCCTGCACAAGTAGTAGGTCCACCATTCTCCTTACTGGGAACCAAGCCACCCATTGTAGCACTTGACTCCCTCAGTGTAGTGAGGTAGAGTAGTCCAAGGCCTACTCAGGAAGGTGATGTGGTCTAATAATCCCAACTACTAAATACTGTGCAGTACTTTTCAGATATGCACACTGGCAAATGGAAAATACCATAGATGGCATTACATATTCACCATTCACCCCCTAAAGAGATCATACAAGCATGTCAAGTAAGTCTTTTGGCTGGGTCAATGTTAAACAGTAACAATCCACATATTGAAATGATCATTTCCTCCTTAAATACAATCATCAAAAATAATAATTCTGTGTAAATGCACACTTTAATTAATAAAGCGTTTTCACTTTGATCACTAATCATTGACAACATTATTAAATCACGAAAGCATTTAAAATGAACAAACATGTTTGTGTATTTTTTATACATTTATGAACCATAAAAATGAAATTATAAAAGCAGCCCGTAGAGATCATCATAGTTTAATTACATTGCATAGGAACCATAGACTTCGCCACTAGAGGGCACTTCAAACCATGTATCTTCCTTAACCATCTTCATGCCTTTCAGGCCACAAAAACTGCAACCATATACACAGCCCATATAGGATGCAGCACACCCAGCTGTAGAGTAAAAGCTCCAGCTTTGTCAGTGCTTGAAAACATTAAGTAAATCGTGGAGAGGCCCTGGATTTTGGGGGTTATCACATGCCGCTAAATACATAAACAACAAAGCTCCACAGGTCAAATGGGGCGCTTCTCTGGAGCAGTCAATATTATAGTGGTGACACTCCCGCTGAGTCAGGGAGAGGCATGTAGCTTTTCTTTTGTTTTTGTTTGCTTTTACTGGGGGTGCCGGTCCCACCCAAGCACCCTCTTATGCCTCCTTTGTTGGGGGCGGCTCAAGGAGCTCACCCTTGGCTGCCCCAGCTGGATCCCCATATGGGCAACATCTCCTTTGCTGCCGGCAGGAGGCAGCAGCTTTTTGGGATCACTTGGTGTAGTATGGCTGCCCGCTCTCCCCAGACACAGACATGGGGAGTGGGGCAGGCCCACCGTGGCAGGAAGCGGGCTCGCCAGCATTCCCCTCTGATCTCCTGTGCTTTGAGGGGCCAAGAATGGGGTCCGAGTCCCCCTTTAAAAGTAAGAACGTCCCAGGGGATGGGTCCCCCAGTCAGGAGAGAATCCAGGGAGGGGGCCCACACCTCCTCCATGCCCAAAAAATTAAATATAGAATCCTGCACTGACCCCTGAGCTCTGGCCCAAGGGGTAATAAGTGAAATGGGACTAGACCTCCATGTGCTTTATCGCTGAGCAAAAGGTCAAAATGTGTTCATCTTTAAAATCCTATAACTCGGGCCTCGTTGGGCCAATTTTGATGATCTTGAGCTCATTTCACTCCTGGTGATGTGTTATAGCCACCAGAGGCAGTTGTAGCACACCTCCTCACCTCCAAAGCAGTGCAGTCCTCGGGGAACTGGTTCTCCTGGCTCCCTGCACCAACCTTCCTCCTGTTCTTGGTTAGGGGGTGCAAAAGTCCTAGGCTTTCTCCAACTCCTCCTCAGAAGATTTAAGGGGGCCAGCCTCACTAGTCCTTGAGAAGACCCACTGGTCCTGGAGTCAAATAGGCAGAGTTCTTAGCCCGTTGTAGGCATCATGGGGTTCCTTCTTTAAGCTCTCCATGGCATCCCAGGGGTCTACAGCGAAGAGCAGAAAAATTACCAGGAAAGGGAGAGTCTCCCCCTTGTGCAAGAGAAAGATTCCAGAAGTCAGGCATCCTTGGCTGATCCCAGCGCGGTACGTCACCTCTCCACCCTTGACACAACCCTCCTGCACAGCATGCTGGGACAGTTCAAAATGGTGTCATCCAGGAGTCACTGGTCACATCTGCTCCTGGGGTCTTGGCTCTGCCCTTCGCTGACATCACTGCCAGGGTCTTGCACAACAAATGTTCGAACCCCTCCTTGGCTCCAGTTGTCTGGGCTTCCTCTTTTGTTTAGGCAGGCTCATCCCTGGTACAGTGTGACAGTTGATTGATGCCGATCGTTCCGCCCCACCCCTTTCCTCCTCAGGAGCTGGGTGAAGTACTGTTAATTGCTCCATTGGTTGAGGAGGCCTTCGTTCCAGCTGCTGGTGAGAAATGTAATTAACTGGTCACAGCAGGGTGATAAAAGGCCTGGGTTTTGATCCTGAGCTGAGCTAGGGAAATATCACAATACCAGATAACCCATAAAGTGTACAGATATCAATTTGGAAATTGCAGAATTGATTTTCCTGCACAAGTTACACCACAATTTGATAGATCAATGGTCTGTGTAGGTCAAAGGGAAGCAAAACTGTACTCTAAGGATGTTCTCTCCCTATGTGTATAGTAAAGTGTAACTTTAGCAACACAAAAGGATGGCAGGCATAGTGCTGAAACTTTTCAAACACTCACCCCCAGTCACAGATCTGAGTTTAATCCATTGCTATTTTGCACACCACAGTTTGGACCCAGCCATATTCAAATCAATCAACCACCATGCATGGCCCTGCATTGATTGGTAAATCTGGAGAAACACAAGGCAGCGCAACTTGCTGTTATGTGTTACTCTGTAGCCCATAATTGACATTACTGCTAAATTTCACATACATCTATGTGCCACGCCACTATAGCCACTCCAATATACATTATTCCACTCTACGCCACTCCACTCTATGCCTTGCCACTATAAGATACTCCACTCTATGCCACTCCACTCTACACTATTACACTGTATGAGACTCCACTCTATGCCACTCCACTCTACGCTATTACACTGTATGCAACACCACGTTATGCCTCTCCAGTCTATGTCACTCCACTGTAAGCCACTCCACTCTACAGCACTCCAGTGTACGCTATTCTAATGTATGAAACTCCACTATATGCTACTCTATGCCACTCCAGTGTATTGCACTCCATTTCACACCACCTCATTATGCTCCACTCCACTCCACTGTTTGCTACTCCACTATACACTATTACACTCTACGGCATTGTAGGAAAGTGTCCCTTTTTGACATGGTCGCTGCACTTTTTTGTCTGGTATTCAATGCAATTTTGACTGAAAGGTAACTGGAAGAAGCATCTGACCTGGACCCAGCCCTGCCTGCCTGTTTCTTGCTCCTGCTGAATTGTGCCAAAGGTGTCTCATCCTGCAGCTGTTGTGCCTCCAAAGCCTGGAAGGACTGCCTGCCTTCCAAAAAGACCCAGGAACTCCTATGGAGCAGCGCAGGTGCTTCTCTGCATCTTGCAGGCACCCCAAAACACACTGCAAGGACTCTAGACCACCAAAAACCTGACACTTGAAGGCACCACTGCACCTATGCCAGACAGCATGAGTTGAAGTGGACCAACGGTGCCAACCTGGTTTCCTAGCCCTCCAGAGATGAATTCCACCTTGGGCTTGTCCACTGTGGACCCTGAAATGTTGCCTGCAGCTCTGCATGCAGTTCCTCTCAACCATGAGTCACTGGAGGAGAAAACCCGATGCCTCAAAGCACCTCTGCACCCGTCTCCCATGGAGAAGAGGACCCGAGGTGTCCCCAGACATCTCAAGAGTGGAACATCCTTGTTGGTCCCTCCCAACTGGGTACCCTGTCCTCACCTGCAATATCTTTTTCACCGGAGAGATCCCCATTGAGTAATGTTGGGCACCCAATTCCATACTACACCTCTGCATGCAGTTGCCCCACTGCTGCCCCTTGTGAGCTTTTGGTGTGGTCCTGACCCTTGCCCAATACTTGCCAAAAGTCCAGGAGATCAGCCCCGTAAGTCGATGACTGCACCTGTTTTGTCGTCTTTGTTTTTCCTCCATGGGATAACATTGCAGCTTCCAAAAATTGCAGTCTGTCGACTTTTCAAAACTGTAACAATTTTTCTTGAAAAAAGTACTTTACTGAATGAATTGATTCTGTTGCCAACACATATATAATGATACTTGTTATTTTTGTAAATTGGTATGGATCTTTTTCTTGAGCGTCTGTCTCCTTTATTGACTGTGTGTATTTGCAGATGTTTCACACTCCTCTCTGATAAGCCCCAGGCTGCTCGGCCACACTACCCCTAGAAAGAGCACCTTAAGATTGCTAGAGCAAGCCCTTGTCCACTAGTAAGGGAACCCCCTGGACTCTTTGCATGATATATCTCATTTTTATATTTCAAATAAAGAGCCAGCTTCCTAGAGCCACGCCAGCACTCTGCTCTACATCACTCCACTCTACACTAGTACACTGTACACAACTCCACTCTATCCCAGTCCACTCTATTCTATGATACTGTATGCAGCTCCATTCTACGCCCTTTCAGTGTGTGCCACTTCACTGTATGCCACTCTGCTATATACCACTCCAGTATGTGCTAATCCACTCTGTTATATTCTACTGTATGCCACTCCAGTCTGTGGTATTCCACTGTATGCCACTCCACTCTGTGGTTCTCCATTGGATGCCACTCTCCTGAATGCTATTCCACTCTATGGAACTCCAGTATATGCTCTCCACTCTACCCCATTCCATTCCACTCTATTCCTTTGGAAACCAATTCACTGTATGCTATTACACTCTACCCCACTCCAGTGTACGCCACTCCAGTCTACACCACTTCACTGTACTCCTGTGCACTGTGCATTACTCCACTATAAGCTATTCCAGTCTAGGCCACTCTACTGTACAACACTCTATTCTGATCCACTGTATGCCACTCCACTATATGCTACATCACTCTATGTCACTCCAGTGTACACCATTCACTCTATGCCACTCTATTCTATGCTAATCTATTGGACGTCAATCCACTCTATGTTTTTTTGCAATCTACTCCACTCCACTGTACACTACTCCACTGCTATCACACTGTATGCAGCTTGAATCTTTGCTCCTCTATTGCATGGTATTCCACTCTACCCCAGTCCAATGTACGCCACTCCAATGTACACTATTACACTCTACCCCACCCCAAAAGTCACCACTCCAAACTAAACCACTTCACTATATGCCTCGCCACTGTAGGCTATTACATTATATGCTATTACACTTTAAACAACTCCACTGTACGCTACTACACTATACGCTATTACACTCTATGCCACTCCACTGTACACCACTTCGATGCTACTCCATTCTACGCTAGTCTACACCACTCTACATTACTCCACTCTATCCCACTCTAGTGTACTCTCTTCCACTCTATATAACTCCATTATACAAACCTCTATGCCACTCTACTAGACTTTACTCCACTCTATCCCCATAAACTCCACTGTCCAATTTTGCACTCAACTCTATGCCCGTACAACATGCTACTCCGCTCCACAACAATTTCCAACTTTCCACTCTACTGTATGGGATGTAACTCCAGTTTATAACAGTTTCCTCAAATCTAGGCTACACCACTTCAATGTACACACTCCACTCTACACTAATCCATTATACCCCACTCCACTCTACTCCACTCCACTGTACACCACTTCACTCTACGCTATTCTACTTTACGCCACTCCACTCTTCTACACTCCACTGTATGATATTCCACTCAATGCTATTCCACTGTATTTCTCCTCTACTTTACGGTAATCCACTGTACACCACTACAGTGTATGCCACTCTATTGTATGACACTCTTCTCCACTGTATATAACTCAGCTCTATAGAAGTCTATCACACTTCATGGCACTCTACGACATTCTACTATACACCAATCCACTCTATGCAGTTCCACTGTTTCGCACACTACTGTACTCTATGCAGCTCTGTTCTACAACACTCTACTACGCTGCATGCCACTCTTTGACACACTACTCCAGTGTGGACCCTTCACTCCACTGTACAACACTCTACTCCACTCTACTTTACAATACTCTAATCCACTATACAAAACAGTACACAACTCTTTGTATGCCAGTACACCCCACTTTACTCCACTCCACTCTACTCGACTGTATGGCACTCCACTCTATGCTCTCCATGCCATTGTACTCTATAACACTGTTTGCCAATCTACTGTACCACAGTCTACAACACTGTACCGTATTGTAGATCACTGCACTCTACAGAAAAACAACTAGACTGTATGCCACACTACTCTACTGTAGTCTACATCACTTTCCAGTACTGCGCGGCACCTCACTACACTTGACTGTGCAACACAATTTATGACACTTTATTCGACTGTATGCTGTGTCACTCCACTCTACTGCATACCATGCCACTATAGTCTACGACATGCCATTCCACTCTATGATACCTTAGTCACCCTCCACAGTACCCCACACTCCAGTGTTCTCCATTCCGCTATACCCCACGCTGTGCCACTGTGTGACACTCTACTCCACTCTATGTCCATTCACACTACACCAGTGTACTACACTTTATGACACTCAAAGACACGCTACTCAACTTCTCTCTATGATACTCCACTCCACTATATGATACAGCACTCCATTCTATGACACTCTCCTCCCCTGTATTCTATGACACTCCACCTGATGATACTTCACTCTCTGACACTTTACTTCACCTTACTTTCACTCTAAAACACTCTATTCCACTTTTTGACAGCCTATGACACCCTACTCTACTGGTCGACATGCCATTACACTGTACAACTTGCTACTCCAGTCTACGAATCTTAATTGTACTATATGAGACACCATGCCACTACACTATACACTGTACAACACGCTACTGCACTCTAATCTGCTCCATTTGTTTCCAATCTACAATACTCCAGTCTATCACAATAGACTTTACAACACTCTCCTCCACTGTACTGTACGACACTCCACATAATAACTCTCCACTTCAGATACTAGACTCTGGGATTTCAAACATGTTTAATTAAACATTTTTTTAAAAAGGTGAAAGCTTAGTTATAGTTAGGAAACCCTTTTTATCCCCACACAAACCATGTTTAAACTACACAAACCTTAAAAATGTTAAATTTATAGCTGTAACTTTTATTTACAATTTATTCACCACCTTCAAATTATTATAAGTAGCAGACGTTATTACACACTATTTTCAGCTTGATAACCAAAGGGCCTGATTGAGAGTTTGGCGAATGGGTTACTCTGCCACAAACGTGATAGATATCCAATCCCCTGCATTACGATCTCCAGAGGCTATTATGGGATTGTAATACAGTGGACAGGATATCCGTCACGTTTGAGACAGAGTAACCCCCTCTGCCAAACTCTAAAGCAGGCCCAAAGACTTTCGATTGAAATATGGTTTCATTTTTTTCAGGGAGAAGATAGTAGCTATGGACAAATTTATTGCATGCTTAATATGAGAGGGTGATGAGAGATTGGGTCTACCCAGATAACACGAGTTTTTACCACAGAAGTGGGGTTAGGTGTGAAGTTGTGTGAATTACTCAGAATTCCAAGCACGGTCAAATTGAAGTTTTCTATTGGTGACAAAGCAGGACAAATGTGATGTTCACTAGTACAGTCTGAGGAAGTTGCGTGGCATCCAAAACATATCAACAAAAACCACATCCACGATTTACCACAAAAGAAAACACCACATGGGTTGACAACACTATCAAAAGAATGAAAACACAGCTAAACATACTACAATGCAGATGGAGAAAATCAGGGACGAAACACCAAAGCATATATTGCCACTATAAGAGGCTACAAGAGAACCATCAGAACCACAAAAAGACACCACTCCAGGTGCATAGCTGGAGCATACTGGTATTTCAAAGAACTCCATACAATTCTAACAAAATTCCACAATCTTGAGTGCCTAAACACAGAAACACCACAAAGACGTCTGTTAGTAAATCTTCATTGAATTTCTCTAAAAAACGAAAAAGATTGAAAAATACCTCAAGAAGAACGTGGATAACACCTCAACAACACATGATCTAAATGCCAAATAAAGAGACACTAATAATCATCCATCAATGCACACTTTCAATACCCTGTCACAAACTTATTTTTTTAATATTATCCATTCAGGCAGACCATCAAGATCACCTTTAGACCCAGCACTGCCACAAACCTTTAAAGATATACTTCAATCAACTTTTGTGGGGAGGTTGCCAAGTGGCTGCGCAAGAGGTCCTACTCAACAGGTTTTACATTAGGCCTTTCCTAAAAAAAAAAAAAGTATTTGCAATGTAATAGGTCTCGCATTGTCTTGAGTTAAAGCTATTGGCATTGTAAATTCTTAGCTGGACTTTTTTTGCCACATAAATTGGTCAACCCTGCCTCATAATTTTATCTTTTCCTGCCATATAATTCCAGTGGCCCAGCATTTAACTAAAGCCCTTCCATTTACCTTCTTCCTCTATCTTGAAACATATATAACTATCATATATCAAAGAGAAGCGAAAGGAATACAACAGACAAAAGGAAGAAAGAGAAGGCGCCGCAAAGAAATAAAAGAAAGAAGGGAAATAAAGAACGAGAAAATGAAAACAACTATCAGAAGAAATAGAGCGAACATGTGAGATAAAAGAAAAATTGAAGGAAGCTAGTGAAAGAAAGTTAGAGAAAAAATAATGAAATAAGTGTGAAAAGAAAGAGCAAAATTAACACTAGAGAAAAAAGAAAGATGGTGAGAGAAACAAGTAGCGAAAGAACCAGGGCATGCATGTACTGACACATTTCCCACATTTGCAGAATGGAAAAACCACTTTGACTATTCTGTCCCAACAAGCAACTTGTGGCTTCCACATACAGATGGGAAAAAGAGGGATTTATAGTAAAACGTTGCAGGAATGTGCCACTGTTGGCATGGTTACCCCCTCAACACACTTTTTGCCTATTGTTGATTCCAACTTTGATTGAAAGTGTGCTGGGATCCGGTGAACCAGGCCCCAGCACCAGTGTTCTTTCCCAAAATCTGTACCTTTGTTTTCACAATCGGCACACCCATGGCACACAGTTAAGTCCCTTGTAAAAGGTACCCATGGCACCAAGGGTCCTGTGGCCAGGGAAGGTCCCCAAGGGATGCAGCATGTATTATGCCACCCTGGAGGACCCCTCACCAAGCACATGTATACTGCCTTTGCAGCTTGTGTGTGCTGGTGGGAAAAAAAAGGCAAAGTTGACATGGCACCCCTCTCAAGGTGCCATGCCCACAAACCACTGCCTGTGGCATGGGTAAAACACCCCTCTAGCAGGCCTTACAGCCCTAAGGCAGGGTGTGCTATACCACAGGTGAGGGCATAGCTGCATGAGCAATATGCCCCAATAGTGTCGAAGTACATTCTTAGACATTTTAAGTGCAGGGTAGCCATATTGAGTATATGGTCTGGGAGTTTGTCATTACGAACTCCACAGCTCCATAATGGCTTCACTGAATACTGGGAAGTTTGATATCAAACTTCTCAGCACAATAAACCCACACTGATGCCAATGTGGCATTTGTTGACAAATGTACTCAGAGGGCATCTTAGAAATGCCCCCTGTATGTTAGCCAAACTGCTAGTGCAGGACTGACAGGTCTGTGCCAGGCTGCCACTTTCAGACACGTTTCTGACCACATGGGGTGAGAGCATTTGTGCTCTCTGTGGTCAGAAACAAAGCTTGTCCTGGGTGGAAGCGCTTCACACCTCCCCCCTACAGGAACGGTAAAACCTGGCGGTGAGCCTCAAAGGCTCAAGCCTTGGTTTACAGCTACTGGAGTTGCCCGCCCCCTGGACAAAGCCCCACTTTTGGCGGCAAGTCTGGTGGGAAAATTAGGGAAAACAGAGCGGAGTGACCACCCCAGGTAGGACCACCCCTAAGGTGTCCAGAGCTGAGGAGACCCCCCTCCCTGCAGAATCCTCCATCTCAGTTTGGAGGACAGGGACCAATAGGGTTGGGTTTATGCCCTCATCCCCAACGGGAGTTGGCACAGGAAGGGTATAGCCACCCTCAGGGACAGTAGCCATTGGCTACTGCCCTCTAATCCCTATAACACCACTAAATCTTATATTTAAGGGTTTTCCTAAACCCAGCTCACCAGATTCCTGGCGACCTGACAAGAAAAAGAATGACTGCATATCTGAAACCCCCAGCAGAGAAGAAGGAAGATGGCAAATGATGTGGCCCCAGCCCTACCGGCCTGTCTCCTCCTTCAAAGAACCTGCAAAAGAACAGTAACGTATCCAGCGGGACCAGCAACCTATGCCAAGCTCCAGAGGACTGCCCTACATTTGAAAGGACCAAGAACTCCCGTGGACTGCGGCCCTGTCCAAGAAGAAACAACAACCAAGGACTCCAACCTCACCCCGAATGCGTGAGTCCTATCCACTCTGCACCCGACGCCCACAGCCCGTGTCCAGGTGGCCCAACCAGCTAGAAAGGATCCCCAGGTGATTCTGAGTAAGTGCCAACCCTGGGTTGACCTCCCCACCCCTCCACAACGACGCCTGCAGAGGGAATCCCGAGGACCCCCCCTGACAGCAAAGCTCTGGACAAAGATGTCCATCGCCTAAAGACACACTACACCCGCAGCCCCCAGGCCTTGGAGAACCCGTCCTCCAGTGCAGCAACGTTCAGCAGGCGTCTGTCCAGGATGTGGTTTGCCCGAGACGACCCCCTGAACCACGCCTGCAGCCTCTGAGTGACCCCTCGGGTCCCCTCATAGAGAATCATTGGAGACCCGCCATCTTGATTGCACCCTGCACCCAGCCGCCCCAGCGCTGCTGAGAGTGTATGTTTGGGGCCTACTTGTGGTCCCCCTAGTGCTCCTCTAAATCCCGCAGGTCTGCCTTCTGAAGACACGGATACTTACCTGCCTGCTTATCTGAAACAGAGTGACACCAGTCTCCATAGGAGCCCATGTTAATTTTGCCTACACCTTGACCTCTGCACTCGGCCTGCCCCGTGTTGCTGGTGGTGGGTGTTTGGGGTTAACTTGAACCCCAACCTGTGGACTTCCTAACCCCTGGAGACTGGAACTGTTAGTGTTGTACTTACCTGCAAATCAATCTAACTTTTCTTCCCCCCACAAACTGTTTCTGAAAATGTCACTGTCAACTTTTAAAACAGATTATTGCCAATATTTAAAAAAAACTGTATAACCTATCAATTTCAAACAAAGTAATGTTGATACATGTGTGAAATACGAAATTATTGAAGTCTTTACCTGCAACTTGAATCTTGTGGTTCTAAAAATAAATTAAGAAAAGATATTTTTGCTACATAAAAAACATTGGTCTGTAGTTGTCATTGAGTGTGTGCTTCTTCTATTTTCTGTGTGTGTGTACAACAAATGCTTTGCATTACCCTCTGATAAGCCTAACTGCTTGCCCACACAACCACAAAGGAGAGCATTAGTATTATCTACTTTAGCCTCTGTTAAGCCTCTGGGAAACCCTTGGACTCTGTGCACACTACATCTCTTTTTTATATAGTTTAAACAGAGCCAGCTCCCTACAAACATGAATTGACAGATAAAGATAAGAAAAATATCAGAGAAAGGAAAGAAGAAAGATCTAATAAAAAGAGAAATGGTGCATATCGAGTCAAAGGAAAGAGCAAATAAAAAAGACAAAGGGGGTCATTACAACCTCGGCGGTCTTTTAAGAAGACCGCCGAGGGACCGCCGTGCGGAAGACCGCCAGTAGTGGCGGTTTGCCGCGCGGCGTATTATGACCGTTGGCTGCCCTCCGTCGTTTTTCCGACGGAGAGCCGCCAACAGCCATACTTGCGGGCGGCGGGGAAGTGGAGGTTGCTCCACCTCCACCGCCACGCCAACAGAACACCGCCGAGCTAATCACGTCCTGTGATTCTGCGCGGCGGTGTTCTGTTGGCGGTGTGGTGTTGGCAGAGCTGCCCCCATGGCTCCCGTCCCCTCCCGGAGGATCGACAGAACAGGTAAGTCGATCGTCTGTTAGGGAAGGGGGGTGTTGTGTGTTGTGTGGGTGCATGGGGGTGTGCGTCTGTGTATGTGGGGGGGGGTGTGTGCGTGTATGCTTGCGGGGGTGATGCGTGTTTCGGAAATGTGTGCGTGTCTGTCTGTATGTATGTCTGTATGGGTGTGTGTGTGAATGTGTGAATGTGGGTGTATGTGTCTGAGTGTGTGTGTGGATTTTGGCATGTATGTCGGTGTGTGTGCGTGTATGTGTGTTGGTGGTGCCTGCGTGCGTGTCGGGTGTGTGTCAGTAATGTTATGTTGGGGGTCGGGTGGGGAGGGGGGCCCTGCCACCTTTGGGGGGTGGTAGGGGTTATGGGGATTGTAGGGGAGGGAGTCGGGGTGGGAGTGGGGGGTGGGGGAGACCCCTATCAGTGCCAGGGAAGGAATTCCCTGGCACTGATAGTGCTTACCGCCATGGATTTCATGGCGGTTCCTACCGCTGGAAATCCACAGCGGTAAGCCGGGTCACAATACCGGCGGCGGTATTGTCATGGCCGCCGGGCTGGAGACCCAGGTCTCCAGCCCAGCGGTCGTCTCCGCCCTGGCGGGCGGTACGGGGAAGCGGCGGATGACCATGGCGGTAACCGCCATGGTCATGATACTAAGAAAAAGACCGCCAGCCTGTTGGCGGTCTTACCGCCGCTTTAACACCGTCAGCCAGGGTTGTAATGACCCCCAAAGAAAGAATGAAGTGAAGAGAAAAAATAGTGAAAGAATGAACGCCTGATGAAGAAAAAAGAGAAAATACAGGGAAAGAAATAGCCATGTTTTTGCAAGTTTGAAAGAGGAGGTAGCAAGAGCTAAATAAAAAAAGGGAGAGGAGTGGAAACAAACATTTGACAGAAAGAACAAAACTGTTAATGTGTGGATTTTAAGAGGTGGAAAGAGAAAAGTGGGGGAGAAAGAAAACATTGAGAGTAAACAGAGTAAAGGAAAGAATGGAGCGAGATAGGTGAAGGCTTGAAGTGTGTGAACTGCTGTGCACTGATGGAGCTGTACCCGAAGTCCTCGTACTGGAGCAGTAGAGTATACTGGCTGCAAGAACCTAGGTGCACTGGCAGACAGCGTGTGTGGGGTTCCAGCCACTGGCATGGTTGAGGGCTTGGAGTGTGTGAACTGCGGTGCACTGATGGAGCTGCGCCCGAGGTCCCAGTAATGAAGCGGCAGAGTGTACTGACTGCAAGAACTGAGGTGCTCTGGCAGACAGCGTGTGTGGGGTTCCTGGCACTGGCACAGCTGAGGGCTTGGAGTGTGTGAACTGCAGTGCACTGACGGAGCTGCAGCCAAGGTCCCAGTACTGGAGCAGCAGAGTGTACTGACTGCAAGAACTGACGTGCTCTGGCAGACAGCGTGTGTGGGGTTCCTGGCAATGGCATGGCTGAGGGCTTGGAGTATGTGAACTGTTGTACAGTGATGGAGCTGCGCCCGAGGTCCTAGTACTGGAGCAGCAGAGTGTACTGACTGCAAGAATTGAGGTGCTCTGGCAGACAGCACATGTGAAGTTCCTGGCACTGGCACTGGCTCAGCTGAGAACTTGGATTTCGTGAACTGAGGTGCTCTGATGTAGCTGTGTTTGAGGTCCCAGTACTGGAGCAGCAGAGTGTACTGACTACAAGAACTGAGGTGCTCTGGCGAACGGCGAGTGTGGGTTCCTGGCAGTGGCATGGCTGAGCGCTTGAATTTCGTGAACTAAGGTGCACTGATCGAGCTGCGCCTGAGGTCCCAGTACTGGTGCAACAGAGTGTACTGACTGCAAGAACTGAGGTGCTCTGGCAGACAGCGTGTGTGGGATTCCCGGCACTGGCACTCTGAGGGCTTGGAGTGTGTGAACTGCAGTGCACTGATTTAGCTGCAGCCGAGGTGCCAGTACTGGAGCAGCAAAGTGTACTGACTGCAAGAACTCAGGTGCTCTGGCAGACAGCGTCTGTGGGGTTCCTGGCACTGGAAGGGCTGAGGACTTGGAGTGTCTGAACTGCTGTGCACTGATGGAGCTGCACCCGAAGTCCTCGTACTGGAGCAGCAGAGTATACTGACTGCAAGAACCTAGGTGCTCTGGCAGACAGCATGTGTGGGGTTCCAGCCACTGGCATGGCTGAGGGCTTGGAGTGTGTGAACTGCGGTGCACTGATGGAGTTGCACCCGAGGTCCCAGTACTGGAGCAGCAGAGTGTACTGACTGCAAGAACTGAGGTGCTCTGGTAGATTGTGTGTGTGAGGTTCCAGGCACTGGCAGGGCTGAGGGCTTGGAGGGTGTAAACTGTGGTGCACTGATGGAGCTGCACCCAAGGTCCCAGTACTGGAGCAGCAGAGTGTGCTGAATGCAAGAACTGAGGTGCTCTGACAGACAGCCTGTGTGGGGTTCCAGACACTGGTAGGGCTGAGGGCTTGGAAGGTGTGTACTGAGGTGCACTGATGGAGTTGCGAGGGGGATGCCATTATGGAGCAGAAGTGGGCACTGTATCTAAGGATTGTGGAGCTCTGGTAGAGCTGGGTGCGTAGGCTACAAGGAATTACAGGTAATCCTCTGCCCTTGCTCTCAGCACACAGGCAGGCGCAATTTGTAAAGAAAATCCAAGCCAAGGAAGGGCAGGAGCCAGGCAGCTGAGAGACTGTACAGAGAGCCCACAAAGACCAAATGTGACTAAGATAACAGCCTGTTTTATAGCCTTGTTTACAGCTTAGCGCAGAGGAAGAATGTTCTGTAAATGAAAAGGGAGGCTTCCATGGACAGGGGCAGGCAACAAAGTAAAATAAAAGTCTCCTTCAGACCAGAAAAACAGGACAAAGCATAATTACACAGTAGTTGGTCCCTGCTTCCACACAGAAGAAGGAGGGACAAAGAGGCATGACTGACCACTAGAAAGGAAGGATTTTTAATTGACACTGAAGCTAACAAATGAAATAGCTGGAAGCCCACAGAAGAAGTATACTTAAAAGTATACAAGAGGTTGTACACTTACACTCGACCTAAAACCTTGACTCAGCATACTACAGGCCCAAATTGCATGGACCATTTTTAGGAGAAAAAAAATTGAGAGAGTGTTTGCTCAACTCTCTAACGCTATTGAACATTATGGCTTATGCTCTGGCTCATTGTCTTACAAACAGTCAGGCTTCAGACCAGGCAGAGAAGCAGAGTTAGCCATTAAATCCAACTTGGATGAACTAAAACTCTCAAAGGACAAGAATTGAGTAGCTGCCTTGTTGTTTCTGTTTTTTTTCAGCTGCATTTGACAGTGTCCGCACCACATGCTACTGAAAAGACTCCTCAATCTTAGAATCCATGAAGATGCACTAAAATGGATAGCTTCTTATCTCAAAGACAAAGTGTAGTCTGCCTATCACCTTTCATATCATCTCCTCTCAGACAATGCCATGGTGTTTCTCAGTGGTCCAGCATGTCCCCTCTGTTATTCAATATCTACCTAACCCCTTTCCAAATAGAGATAAATCATGCAACATCTCTATAATTAAATCATGCAACATCACCTGTTGGGCCAATGAAGATGGCACCCAAATAATTTTTTTAATGGATAGCCTCAAAGACCTCTACCACTCACAACCTGATGATTGTCTTTGTACCAAAAGCACATGAATGATGAATAACCATCTTAAGTTCAATATAAAAAAGACAGAGATTATGCCCAGTGGACAATGGGAACAGTGCTAACCTACCACCATGTTGCCAAATGAACTTTTGGCCACTCTAACAATATCAAGAAAAGTTGGAAGCCTCAGAGTAACCATAGATGTATATCTTTCCTTAACACTACATACTAACAAGGCTACAAGGAGGCCCTTCTACACAATGAAAACACAACTTTGCAACTTCCTATACCGTGCACAATAGCAATAACTGCAAGCCTGTCCTCACACTTGTAATTTCCATGCTTGACAATGCCAGCAATCTCTCCCTTGGTGCACCCGCCTTCATCATACGTAAAATATAACTCATCCAGAATGCTGCTGCAAAGCTTCTTCTATGTCTTCACCCAAGAGAACACATGACTCCAGTCCTACAATCTCTCCACTTGATACCTGTAGCCAGAAGGGAAATGTTCAAGGCACTCCACATTGTCCACTGAGCTTCCCAAGGACACAACCGTCTATACATTCAAGTTAAATTCAAGCAATACAGGCCTGAACACTTCACTCGAGGCTTGGAGCACTTACCATCGTACAACATTACAATAAGAAAGATATAGGAGGCACTGTCTTCTTAATACAACCAGCCAAGTTCTAGAACTCACCACCAACCAACATTAGAAGCACCCAGGAGCATATACACTTTGGAAGACAGTTGAAAACATGGCTTTTTTTATATAGCTCTACCACCCATATCCTGGCAACAGAGCCCAGAAAGCAGGTGCACCCTCAGGTGCAATCCTCAGTTTATAACCCATGAATTACAAACAACACAAATAGCTAAATGCTTTTGATATGCAGGTAGGCCAAGAAGGGCTGATCTATGGTCCTGCCGTGGCAATATATTGTTGTGTACTTGTACAATGGTCATGGCATAAGACATATCTGCTATGAGGGTTGTCCATCATCAGCAATCTACAGCCAAAAGATATGCATCAACAAATGAACAACCATGAAATAACTGAAGAGCTCTGTTACACATTGCTGGACAACGAGGAATACTTTAATACAGTCCAGCACTACAAGTTCCAAATATTTATAAAATATGACCCTTTATTTACATCTCACAAAGAAACTCAGATATGGGATGACAATAAAAAAGCGAATCTCAACAGATCTCTTCACTTCTCTCTCTCTCCAACCATGCCAGCTCTGGACCACAACAATACATAAAACCTTAGTTTGGACAATGCAGTAACCAGCTAAATAGAGTATGTCATAAGAAATACCATAAAGGGACTTGCAGAGCTGTTCAAAGCTACCAGCACACTGAAAACCATAAAACTGTGCCTCCCTCTCTCTCAAGCATCATCATCACCAACACTGGTAAGAGCTGCGTCGCATGACATGATAACTGCATCTCGGTGGTCATCCTTCATGACAAGAAAACACTTCACACACAGGATCAAAACAAAGACAACATCCTTCCAACAACACACTCTACACTATGTGGCATTCTACCCATGTAGGCAAGCACTTCAGCACTCCACGTAGTAGTAAGCGCTATTTCAATGCTACATCACAATGCAATACCAATGCAAAATGGTTCCTACACAAGCACAAGTTGTGAAATCTCCCTTCTTTAATACAAGAAAACCCCAATGGTTCTAATGCAAGCATAAAAAAATATGTTCTCCTTCAGTGCAAAGCCAGAAAAACAAGAGCTCCTATAGAAATAAAACATAATAGAAAAACAGCATAAATGCATTTTATGTACCCAACCTCCTCCTCAATGATTTAAATGTTGAAGCGAATATTCCAAATAGACTTGTTGGACTTGGGGACGCGTTGCACCCAGAGGGGCTATTTGAAGCGACTCAGGGTTCCACTTCCTGGAACGTGCTGCTCTTACTGCCTGGGGGCCTGAACTTCCAGTCCCTGTACCGCCCTTGGTTAGAGGAGAGCTGACACGTTACTGTCACATCCAGAGGCAGCATTTGAAGAGACTCAGGGCTCTACTACGTGGGACGCATGAGGAGCACAACTGGGGGCGTGCCCGGGCGAAGACCGGGCCAAGAGCAGGCCCGATTGTGCCCATCCACACAAGGACGTGGCTGGGCTGGGCCACCTCCCCCTTTGTTGGTTGATCAAAAATTGTGGAGGTATTTTTGTGCTAATGTGTAATTACACAAATAACTCTCGGGTATGGGGAAACTTAAGGGACTCTGGTCCTCCACAGAAAGTACCATTTAAACCTACAAGTATTGACATAGTGTTGGAGCACGCAGTAGGGGTGGTGACTAATGAAATTGCACTTACCGAGCGACGGTCATCTTTGGGCAAGGGGTCAGTGATGCCTCTTTGGACCTTACTAACAGTTATATGGCGGAAGGTGAAAATAGAGGCATTGAGTGCACAGTGCCATCAACTTCATCCATGGGCCTAGAAGGAGATAGAATTTCTAATTGTGACCGAGGTACTTTGCTGGATGACCAGGTGCAGACTAATTCCACTCCTCCTGCTATGTCTGCACCCACCCGTAAAATCCTTCTTTGTGAGCAAACATCATGAAGAGGGCTCCGTATTCCAACTATGACTTCAGTTAATGTCTCCTCTGAGGAATTGTACAGTAATGTTGCCAAAATTTTGGATTCCTATTTGCAGCCTTTAAGGAAGCGCCTTGAGAAGATTGAGTGTCAGTTAGCCAGAACTACCAGAGTAAATGACCTTGCTAAGCTAACTCGTGATACTCGCAATGTAAGATTGTACATAAGCCAGAAATGTTAGCGTGCGCCCCACCATTGCAATGTGCAAGAGGGGCAACTTGTCAAGGGGATATTACTTCGCAGCTTTCAGTATCTCAACTGTGCCTCGCCCAACCACACAACTCCCCTGTTGCCCTGCGTTCTAGAAACCACACTCCAGCTGTACAAAGTGATGGAGGATGTAGGCACGGACAAAGCCTCTAGTACGGTACACCGACATTTACAGGCTGCATCATGTCCCTTTGTACTGGTAATGGCGGTGGTTCCCCCACTGCAAGCCAATCAGGGGGAATCATGGGGAGTCTTCAAAACAAGGTCATGAGCTGGTTGAGCACGTATCAGCATTTTAACCCTGTGAACAGTTGTGACATTTTAATGGTGTGCAGAGTCGGTGGATCGGTCATCAAGAAAGAATATAGATGGCGACTGTGTGGTAGTTTGCAACTGTGTGGTAGTTCCCTTCATACACCCTTCGAGTGTGCAAAAGGTATTGTAAGTCTACTCAATGGGTGTCTTAAAGATTTCCAAGATTGTAACTTTACCTTTGGGCTACTCTTATAAACCAAGTACGCCAGCTTCTCAGAGTGTGCCGCGGCAGATGGGTTGGGGTCTGATATGTCAGAATAGGTTTGCTCCCCTAATGGAGTGCAATGAGGTGGACTGACTGTCCTCTCTGCATTCAAGAGTATGCTCGCCACCTGCAGTGAGAGTGAACCCTCAAATTAGTTGTTCATTCTGGGACTCACCAGATATATTGGAGGTGGCTACGTCAAGCAGCGCTGGTGATTGCGCCGGTAGCAGTGTTCTTCGTATAATACATCCCTCAGACACAGTGTTGCGGCGGCTGCCACAGATAGCAAGGGGAGGAAGATGTAGAAGGGGAGGAGGGATGGCAATCATTTTTTTTTTAAAACAAAACTTACCACTCGTTGCATCGATATTCAAATATTCTTTTATTTTTCTGCTGCTGGCTCTTAGCCAGTGGGGCGATGCCATTGCGGAGGAGCCGCCCCTGCAGTGTTGCATAGTTCAACCAGCCAAGTGACTGGGTGCGGTGGCCAAGCCCTTTTGGCCAGAACTTTGCCTGCAAAAAAAGTTTGGTTAAAGATATTAAGCTGGAATATTGCTGGCTTACGCACTAAATACGATTGTGTGATATTGTTTTGTTGCAGAAGAAGTTTGAAACTATTTTGATTGTATTTGATGGTTATATGTGTTTTAGTCTTCCTGTGATATCATCTCGATTTGATAGGGCATCTGCTGGTCTATCAGTCTGGGTTCATCTTCTGGTGGGGGGCCGTGCAGAGGAAATAATTGTTCCTAGTTTGGATTTTCAGGTTATATTCAAAAGGGTGTTGACATCAACTTTGATTAATTTTTATAATAATGATTTTGTGAATGTAACAAACCCAAAATTCCCAGGTCTTTTTTCATATGTTTCCACTGTAGTGGAGGAGAAAACTCAGCAAGGACAGCAGTTGTATCTCTGCCTAGGGGATGATTTTAATGCCAGACTCCCATACCCAGGTGAGGAGGGGGAATCAACAGAGGCCAGCAGGTGCATTGAGTGTGTTAAGGAGTTGTTGGCTTTCGACGCTTCTGCTGATTTGTATAACATCATGGATGAGGTTTATAAGATTACGCAGGATCTACTCACATATAGAGGTAGAAATAGCTCCTCAACCATTGATTATATTTTTATTTCACATAACTTGAGGGGATTGTTGTTGCATAGTGTAATCATTGCGACTGATTATGGGGATCATAACCCAAAT
This sequence comes from Pleurodeles waltl, assembly GCF_031143425.1. Taxonomy (NCBI): domain Eukaryota; kingdom Metazoa; phylum Chordata; class Amphibia; order Caudata; family Salamandridae; genus Pleurodeles; species Pleurodeles waltl. The sequence continues at coordinate 77,596,283 of NC_090449.1, read as the reverse complement.
GAAACAATTATGAAAGTGGCGCACAGGGAGTTTTACCAGGAAGTAGCAAGCCTTGTGAATTTAGTGTCATCAAATGATAATCTCAGGCTATGCTGGAAATTACAAGACCCATCCAAGTTTCTTAATGAGTTGATTGTTGAAAGTTAGCAAGTGGTTTTGGAGTACTTACACAGGAGTGCGGGCAAGGGAATATTGTAAGTGCCTTTGTTGTTCTTTGTGAAAAGATTAGTCTTTCCCTTTCTAAACCTTCTAAAGTAGAATCTGGGTGCCCCCGATGGTTCAGTCACAATTGTTCTCAGGCTAACTGAGCTCTGCGTAAGGTTTTAACGACTCAGCTGCGTGATAATCTCCCAGTGGCTGCCCACCGTAAAATCTGTAAAACAGTTACAGATAGGAGAAGGAAAGAATTTATTATCCATCAGTGGAAATCCCTAACTAATGTGGCTTGCACAAATGTTAGCTAGTCATTTTGGAGGGCTGTCTCTCATTTGCGCCTCCTGGATCATAAAGTTTTGCCCACTAGCTGCCACATAAGGGGGAGTATTGGGTGGCTCATTTTGAAAACATTTATTCGGGTGATACTGCCACCCCTTTATGGCTTTGGACAGGGGATGCCCCACCGTTTCCATCTTTTTCTCTGCAAGTAGTAACAGTGCCCATCCTGGAGAGTGCGGATGGGAAAGAGCCGGGGACTGATGGGGTTCCGATTGATGTTGTTAAATGCAATAGAGATCCCTGGGCCCTGTTATTGACTAATGTTTACAATTGCCTGAGTGACTCACTGAGTCCCTGCTCCTGGGCGTGTTCAGTCAATGTCCGAATTTTTAAAAAGGTTAATAGGGCAGAGCCTAAATGTTATCGACCTTTCTCTTTGATAGATATCCCAGCAAAAACATTGGGTAGAGTATTATATAATAGAATAGTTGAGAGGGCGAACGATAACTTGAAAAACAAATGTTAATATGGCTTTCAAAGTGGTTTGGGGCAGTCGATCAATGTCTCAACCTAAATGTGATTATTGGTAAGTATACTGTGGCTAAAAAGTCCGCCCTGTACCTGGCCTTTATGGATCTGTCCATGGCACTCAACTGTGTCAAGCGGGGTAAGTTGTGGCGAATCCTTCATAACTTACAAATGGACCCTTCTTTAGTCCATCTGTTGGTTTCTTTATACACAGGTACTGAGGCCAGAGTTATATTTGGGAGGAATGCAGACGTCACAGATGAATTTAGTATAGGTTGCGGTGCAGCATGGGTGCGTCCTTGCTACGTTGCTTTTTATCTTATGTTTTAATGAATTGAGCAGTGTACCCCAGACGTGCCTCTGATGAAGGCTGTTCCCCTCCCTGTACTGCTTTATGCGGCTTATGTGGTTTTCATTGGCCACACCCCTAAGGCTCTGCGTCTTTTAGTGCATTCCTTTGTTGATTTTATGTCTAAGTTGGATTTACAGACTGATTTTGTCCTGTGGGTCAAAGAATAAGAGATAATTATCTATTGGCATGGACTCTGATGTTTTATCAAGCACCAGCACTTTCTCCTATTTGGGGGTTACTGTTAGTTCATCTGGCTCATGGGCCCATCATGTTGCACAAAGCAGGGGTACGTTTTCGAGGGCTGTTGGCGCTCTGTTGAGCCTTCTGTTGCCCAAGGGTGAGAGAATCCTTAGCTACCCTATGCAAATATATTCCACGAAGCGTGCTCCAATAGCAACCTATGGGGGTAGGGGCGGAATTTGGGGCCGGGGGGACACGATAAGTCTCCAAAGGGAGGGAAATCGGTTTTGCTGCAGAATATTATCAGCACCACCCACCACGTCTAGCTTTATGTGCCACAATGAACTTGGCCTAGGTTATGTGTGTGACTTAATTCGAAGCAGGCCAGTTCTTTTGTGGATGTCTGTCTGGAGGTCAGCAGAATCAGTATTAACCAGAGAGATAATTCTAGACTGCCTGGCATGTGGTAAGGGTCTTACTATACCCTGGCAGCTTACGTCAGAAAATCCTTGGAGGCAATTGGGTTAGCAGAGCTTTTTCGCAATTGAATGCTGGGGGGTTTTGTTGGTAAACAGCGCGTGCAAGGCTTATTACTGGAGTGTGCTAAGGAACAAAGTTTGCAGGTAGGAGGGTTAAAATCAAGTGTAATGAGTTATCTATCCCTTAACCCAGGTGACATTTTCACAATATCTGTGGAATGCTGATATGAGTTGGTCTAGATTTTTATTGTTTAGCTTCCGGACAGGTATAGTGAGTGAAGCATTCCCTGCTTTCCATTTGGATCCTAATCAAGGTGGACTTTACAGTGTGGCCATGCCCTAATTTGCACAAGCAGACTGTGCTGTGCTTTCTCTTTTTTGCGATTATTCTAGTATGTATACTAAGAGATTTCTTCTCCCTCCCTTGAAGCGTAGGAATTTACGGGTTTGTTTACTCGCTTATCATTTTTTATAGGGATTGGCAGATGATGAGATATGCAGGCACGTGCTGTCATTCCTACTGGCCGCAGGTCGCTTAAGGAGGTCGATGCTTCCGGATTAAGTTTATGGTGTGTTAGCTGATAATCGCAGTGTTTAACTTGGTCTGTGTTTATTTTATGGTACTACGTTTGTAGTGTATTTTTAACGGTGTGATTTTTAAATATAAATATAAATATTATTTATTGTAATTTTAATATGTGTTTTGATTGCTTTTATGGTTGTTCGCAGCCGAATAAAGATGTTCTGACTGACTGACTTCCGGTTTCCATTTTTTAATTACTGTTCCTACTATTCTTCTGACAACACTAAAGCATGACACATTTATTTACTTAATAGCTCATTCTGCTTTTTCTCGGATTACAGAACTTTCTTGCACAGCCCTCCAGCCTTCACTCTTCTATTCCCCACTCATTTATTTGACTGGGTATTATTTTTAATGTAAATAATTCTTGGCAACCACAGGTGAATACAGCAAGAGCGAAATTAGGGAGGGCAGCAGGACCTCCACCTGACCTCTCTCAGAAAGGGGGTAGGAGTACCATCTTCCCATACTTAAAAATGTACGATCTGCAATGTGTCCCCACGGCCACCTATGGAACGGGGGGGGGGCGGGGCTATCACATTAGTTCTCCCATACAGGTTGAGGGAAATAGGATCTGTAGGCGCCTGTTGAATTTACCGCCCTCCAGCTCGAACTTTATAATTTATTCGGAGCTCAATTTGGTTCAAGTTTCTGACCGTATTAGGCTGCCCCCCTTCTTGATGTGGGTGAACCACTTTTAATAGAGAGGTCATTTGTGATTGGCTAATCAAGACAGGGGCATGTGCATTCCTTGGTTAAATTATGTTAATACGTCCCTAGTTGACATCGGACTTCCAGATCTGTTTTCAGCTCCAGACACCCTAAGTAAGTTTAACAAAGGGTCCTGCTTTGAAGAGTTTGCTCTCTCCGTAGAATTGATGACGCATTACGGCAGCACTCTGTGCATGAATACTTAATTACTTTATCAACAGGAGACCCTGCCACTTATTTAATTTTGGAATTTACACGCCGGGAAAGGTTGCTTCTTTTCTGCTTTAGGTCTGCACAGTGTAGCATTCTTTGTGATTTCCAGAGGCAGGGGAGAAGTTGAGGGATTCAAAGTCCCGCCCCCCCCCCCCCTCGCCCTAGTGATGGAACTGCAGTACAATCTGTTGCACTTTGTTTTCATTTGCAAAAATTATCGCTAATTTTTCCAACTTTTCCTTAAACAAATAGTGAAGTCGCTGGCCCTTAAATGGTGTAAAGAGGCTCTTTTGTACCTACAGATGTCAAGTAATTAGCAGGTCTGTATTAGTTAGTCTGTTCTTTTTTAAACATATCTATTCTTAGCAGGAAATCTATGAAGGCATAACCAAAGATAAGATTACCTTGTTCTTAGAACATGTTTTTTTTTCTTACCCTTTGTTTAGTACTATTATAGCCTTAGAGCACACCCTAGTGGGTTATACCGGCCGTTAAAGGCACCTTCCAGCAGATTTAACAAGGGAGCGGGATTTTAATGGCCAGTATAGCCCAGCTACCAAGGGCTAAAAGTCTATTCAACATCCCGCCACTACAGGGCAGAATGTTCTAATAAATAAAACAAAGGCCTCATGGAGCACAAGGGGATTGAAATGCCCTCAAGGGGATTGAAATGCCCTCGGGCTCTATGATGCCTTTATTCACAGCTGTTGCTGTGAACAAAGGGCTTTGGAATGTTGAGACCAGTGCTTAATTTGTGCTTGTTGTTTCCGGTGCTGAGCACCAGCACTTATTTTTGAGGGCCGGCCCTTAGTCTTCTGCCTCAAGCATTTGCTTCGAGCAAAGGACACATTTGGGAAAGTTGAAGGAAGAGAAAAACAAAAAAGCGTCACAATGAGAGAAAGCAGAAAGCTGCAAGAGTGAGCTGAAGGGGCACAGAGTGACTTTATATGGATTGAAGGGGCCAGAGGTGGCTTTGGGATTACGCTGCCACAGTATACCGTGTTCGCACATTTAATTTCAGCAGCCGCGTGTTTAAGAGGAGGGCTCTGGGCACCGGCACCCTTTTATTTACAAATTAAGCACTGGTTGAGACTCCAGTCTATTACCAGTCATTAGAAGCCTGGAGCACTCCATTGACTTAAATGGCGCTCCTAACATTCCAATGTTCTAATTGGTGTTTGTTAATGATCTCACTGGAGGTCGTTTTCGTGATTTTGAACTGACAATGCTGTCAGGTCATGCAACGGTGTGTTTCATTTACAAATTCTTATCTTTTAAACATTTTATTACGTTGATGTTTGATTTGCTTGTATTTTGTAGTTTTATAACCTTTGCTAAGGTAGAATCAAAGCTTATTGAATTGAACTGACTTTAAATTGTAATTTAATGTTGCATTCATTACATGATAAATCATCCATTCCTCCATTTTTAGATCAATGTGGTGATCCTTGTGACAGAGACCAGCATAAACAAGTTCTTCCACCCCTTATACTTGAAAGGTCCAGGACATCAAAACATCACCCATTGTCCATCCATCTTTCAATGAAATTCTATATAAGTTTATTCAAGGCTCTGCAATCTGAATCATGCAAACATAATGGTATACAATAAGTCAAGCATACTTCAAAACTACATTCAGCCTTTGACACGGTCGACCATTCCATCTAAATCGACCCTCCAAATCGACAATCTAACAGCTGATCCAATTAGGGGCAGCCATTGTGTCTGGTTTTCATCTTTTCTGTTCGGTCTTAGCCAATCATTACCGCCCTCTTCCTTTATGTCTCAGCCTTCAATGGTGTGGTGAGGAGTCCCTCAGGAATCTTCACTGTCACCAATATTCGTTCAGTATATTCATGTGACCATTGATTAATATCATCAGAACCTTTGGCCTGCAGTGTTTGTCTTATGCAGATGTATGTCTTATGCATCTTCAAACTCGACCACCGTCCAGAAGAGATTCAGCATATGCTTGAGTCTTGCCTCCTGGCCATTCTGACCTGGATGCACAGGAATATGCTGGTGTTGATATGAGGATGTGACTATCCATGGAACAGGAGCTTCTGTCCTACCCTTCTGGGTGACCCCCACATTGCCTGTCTGACTGCTCAAGATCCATCGTCGTTTCTTGGATAAGGATTCTTCATGTGGAAGAGAAAGTGAATGCGGTAGTACTGGCAGGTTATTACCAACTAAAGGCCCTGAGGAAAATGTTGCCAGTCATCCCTAGGGATTGAGAGTACCAGTGGTGGGTGCTGCTTTTCACTCCAGGCTTGACTATAGCCCTTCCTGTTATCTAGGGCTGTCCACCAAGGCACTTGCCAGGTCACAACTTGTCCAAAACATCGCAGTGAGAATTCTTCTTGGATTGTTTACGCTTTACCAAATAACGGAGGCTTATCCTAAATTACATTGGATGCCAGTGGGCAAAGAGTTGGGTTCAAGTCCATGTGTCTGAATCACCTGGCATGTCATGGTCCTAGTGCTTTAGCTATACTAGCTGCATTTCAAGGTACCTTCCCTCTCGTCAACTTCATCCAGTCTCCCTATCACTACATAGGGCCTCATTCCAACCCTGGCGGTCTATGACCGCCAGGGTGGAGGTTGCCGGAAGCACCGCCAACAGGCTGGCGGTGCTTCATTCGGCATTACAGCCACGGTCGCCCAGCCGGGTCCGGCGATTTCCCACCGGATTTCCCCCGGCTGGGAGAATCCTCCATGGCGGCGCTGCTTGCAGCGCAGCCATGGGGATTCTGACCCCCTTCCCGCCAGCCTGTTTCTGGCGGTTTTCACCGCCAGAAACAGGATGGTGGGAACGGGTGTCGTGGGGCCCCCAAACAGGGCCCCACAAAGATTTTCACTGTCTGCATTGCAGACAGTGAAAATTGCGACGGGTGCAACTGCACCCGTCGCACCCCTGCAACTCCGCCGGCTCCATTCGGAGCCGGCTTCATTGTTGCAGGGGCTTACCCGCTGGGCCGGCGGGCGCTCCTTTGGCGGGCGCCCACCGGCCCAGCGGGAAAGTAGGAATGGCTGCCGCGGTCTTTTGACCGCGGAGCGGTCTTCCGACGGGGTAACTTTGGCGGGCGGCGTCCGCCGCCCGCCAAAGTTAGAATGACCCCCATAGTCTTGATCTCTCCTTTAAGGCAATCCCATCTAGGGGTAGAGCATTCTCTGTCCTGGTACAGACATTATGAATCTAACAACTGCTCAACCTTAAGCCATCCCAAATCAGACTCAGCTTTTTAATTATTTTAATTATTGTTGTACTTTTTGTATCTAGTGCATCATTTAGTCTTAGCACAAAGATGCATGTCCTAGGTGAACAGGCACTTATAAATATCTTCTTCATTCATTCTTTCATTCACTCACTCCTTAATTCATTCACTCAAAGCATTCAAAAATGTATTTAACATCTACTGCAAACCAGTAGATGAAGCTAGATAAGTAACATCAACAACATTACTAAAATGCACATCTCTTAAATGCAAGTCAATAAGTATACGGACTGTGCCTTAATAGATGTAAATAATTTTCCAAATGGCCAAGATAGCGTACACCAATAATTTTTCCTTGCAAAAACCTGCTCACACTCTGTTATCTAGTAGACCTACTCTGATCAAGGTGTCTTTAAAAATCCTTCTTTCTGCTTCCTTTACTGTCTGTTTCTCATATGTGACCTGTCCATAACACATTTCTGAAATTTCCCTGCAAGCACAGCCATCAGGTTCCATTTTCTCCTGTCTATCAACTACATGTCTTATGCAGATGACTTTGCCAACTTTGCCAACTTCAGGTTTTTCTGCCCCATGTACCCTAGTGTGTGCTCTGTTTTGCTGTCTTTTGATACATACCTGGGGTGGCATGGTAAGCAAAAGAATTGATGGAATAAACCCGGATATGTGTCTGTGGGTGAATGTTTGATTGGTTCCATATTCCATCTATCATTTGTGTTTGTTTGCTTTTGTTGCCCTAAGTGCGCCGGAATGCCCAGATATTGGTCCAGGGCTCCTTATGCCCCTGGATTCAAGCTAGCCTGGCTGATGAAGGGTGATACCCAGAAACCGGTCCCAAGATGCTTGTTTCTGGTTCAGGGAGGACCTGGTCTGCCAGTTTGGGCTGGACTGTTCCTCTGGGGAACAGGGTTGTGACTGATTTGCATATGGCAGGGTCCAAACTGGGGTGGCATGGTGGGCAAAAGAATTGATGGCCTAAACCCAGAAATGTGACAGGGGGTGAATGTTTGATTGGTTCTGCATTCCATCCATCATTTGTGTTTGTTTTCTTTTGTCGCCCTAAGTGCGCCGGGTATGCCCAGACATGGGTCCCGGGCTCACTATGCCACTGGGTTCAAGCTAGACTGGCTGATGAAGGGTGATACCCTGAAACCTGTGTCAGGATGCTTGTTTCCAGTCTTGGGAGGACCTGGCCTGGCAGTTCAGGCTGAACTGTACCCATGAGGAACAGGGTCAGGACTCATTTGCATGTGGCTGGGTCCAAACTGGGGTGGCATGGTGAGCAAAATAATTGTGACTGGGGGTGAATGTTTGATTGTTTCTGCATTCTGCCCATCATTTGTGTTTGTTCGCTTTTGTCGCCCTAAGTGCTCCTGGTATGCCTAGACGTGGTCCCGGGCTCACTATGCCACTGGATTCAAGCTAGCCGGGCTGATAAAGGGTGATACCCTGAAACCAGTCCCAGGATGATAGTTTTTGGTCCAGGGAGGACCTGGCACAGTAGTTCGGGTTGGACTGTTCCCCTGGGGAACAGGGTCAGGACTGATTTGCATATGACTGGGTCCAAACTGGGATGGTGTGGTGAGCGAAAACATTGATTGATTAAACTCAGATCTGTGACTGGGGGTGAATGTTTGATTGGTTCAGCATTCCATCCATCATTTGTGTTTGTTTGCTATAGAATCATAATCAGACATTTCACCTATCCCAGTGCAGAACTGCACTCCCAAAACAAGCACATACCAGTCTGATGTTAGTATGTTAGGTTGCAATTTGGAGACAACTCACTTTATTTGTGGCACATTATAAGATGTAAAAGAGCCACCCTCAAAAAATGACTCAGCTTCCCACTCCAACTTTTTTTTTTGATACCACCATATTTAAAACCAAGGTGCCTACCTTTCCCTTCCCACCCACCCTAATATGCACAAGCACCACACCACTGCAGTTAGCGAGCTGGTCAACCCCTGCCTTGACAAAGGCAAGTACAATTCTTCCAGATCAACAGGCTCTACAAAACACAACATCTTCAGGCTGGGCAAAGTCCCAGTCATTCACCAGTACTGCAGAGCCCACTGCTAGATTCCACTATAAAGCAGAAGAACTTTCACAATGGTCTGACTACCTTATAAATGCCCAAAAGGAGCAGCACCAACATACCCAAGATAAAAAATCCATAAGATGCGGCATCCAGACCCAAGCAAACAGGTGTCTGTCTCTCTGTGAATGGCCTGTGCCTCTGGAGCCACCTCCATCAACCTCCTTGTTTTCAGAGCAACAGCTCAACCCCTCATATTCTGAGGGCTGGATTAGCCATTGTCCCACTGTGGTATTTCCTGTGCTGGCTTCAGGCTAAGAGATGCTTTCAAAGCAGGATGGGCTGCCATTGCCCAACCACACATACATAGCCACAGACAACTTGTGGTCTCAAGCAGTGTAATGCTGGCTTGAGTATGTTTTTCCAGGGCTGATTTTCATGTTCAGTTCAGTCTTGCCTATTCGAAATCACAGGCCTCCTCCAGTCCGTCCCAGATCCATCTCCATAAATCAATGTCTCACAAGTGCCTGGAAGCAATTCAACAAAGAACACCCCGAAGCTCAGATTATTCTTCAGAGCATTAGCATCACTCTGCCTTTTTTACTGACTTTATCACATCGAGTAACATGTCCTTGCTTTCAAAATATTCTTTCTTCTCCTGTGCCTCCCCCTGTTCCACACTGAAGACCCCACCAGACCTATTCAAATTACCTAAGTGATAACTGCACATCTTTACTCAAATGGTTCCAGGACATCAAAAACACCATCCACTTCCCTCATTCAGATCAATTCATCAGGCCTCTCAGATGCTTTTCAGGAGCCCCAGTCAAAAACTTGCTGTGGGGCCCTCACTGTTACTCTAAAGAATTACTGGTAACTACAACTTTGGAATACACTTAGGATCTGTTTCAGTCAGACGCCTAGCACGGGGTGCTTGTACCCTAACCAGGCGTGTAAGACCCCCCTTCCAGGCTTAAATAGAGACTGTCATGCTGACCCTCTAGTCCTTCCTGAGTCCCGACACGAGGGCTTCTTGACTCTTGAGTGACCCGGCTTGCATTACAGATCTTCTTTGCTTGGCAGCCCTTCGCGTGCCCTCAGTCTGCCTCATTCCAAGTTATCCAAAGCACTTTGGAGTGGCTGAAAAGCAACACAGGGAACTTTACAAGTACTGGAAATAAATATAGCTTAAGAAATTCTGAATGAGACCTTCTAAAGGTGAGGCGTCGCATCTTCCATGTGAATCATTCTGTGCTGGGTGGCCCCATGGCTACTTGGGGGATTTGCCCTTTCCTCAGGTAATTACGAACAAAACTCAACATTCGTCAGCATCCTGTCCTTGGTCAAGTTATAGCTAAAATGATCTTCTCCTAGTGACACTTCACACCAACCTAAGATCCTTGAGATCTCTCATGTGTCTTTCAACATCCTGGTTCAATTACTGATGGACCTGCCTAATACTGTAGAGCGCAGCATGGTTGTTTTTGGCTGCACTAGCTCAGCCTGACAAAAAGCTAATTGGGTAATTAGACACCGGTGGGCGTCCTGACAGCCTGCAAGGTTAGCAGAGGCTTGTCTGGTGGAAGAGGGCCCATCAGATGTAAAGATCCTCCGCCTGATGGGGATCTTTCTGCCTTCAGCAGAGACGCCGCTGTGGCGATCGACTGAAAGCACTGGTCATTTGTCTAACAGGTATCATGACTGATGTGCCCACTCTGGAAAGTATTCTAGTCTGCAAAAACAAATTCTTAAAGTGAGAAATTAATAATGGCTCCACCTCACAGGTAGCATTCTCCCATGTACCAGGGAGGCACTGTGTGATTCCTCCATGTCCCACATGGTGATACCGGGTAGAGCAAAAGATGAATATTCGGCCTCCTTTGAAAGGAGTAAGGCACACATCACGGCAATCCGGTGACCCACCTAACAGGCCCACTCGTCTTTCATCCTCCCAAAGTCTATAACTTAAGTACCACTGACTTAGCTTCTGTTAATCAGTATCATGAGACAAATATGTGAACATACTATGTGGGACGTTTACTTCTGAAAACTTTGCTCACCTCCAGTCGGTCACTTTGTTTACAATACGCAAAACACATCTGCTTCTTTGAAATGTGCAAAATTAATGCAATTGGTCGATGTGAGATTAGATGAGGGCCTGTTGTCATGGTAATACTATGACAAGTGTCCGGTTTTTTTGCAAGTAACATTTTGGATAGAGGGCCTGCTTTAGAGTTTGGGGGCGGGTGAATACTCCATGAGACCAACAGAGTAAAATACTTTGGGACAGATTTATGGAAAGTGGCGTTGCACCGAGTGCAGCGCCATATTCCCTGCGCCCTTTGGCAGCCCCCTACAGCCACCATGTGTGCATCGTAATGAAAATATGGCGTACCATGGTGCAGGGTAGGAGGCAATAGCATAATTTCTCGTGACACAATCGATGAACTCTGCAGGAGTAGTGCCAAAATATTGGCGCTACTCCTGCAGAGTACATAGGGCCCTATTCTAAACAATGGAAGCCCCCCTTTAATACCTGCTCTTGAGCAGGCATTAAAAGTGCCATAAAACGTGGCTCAAGGAAATCTCATAGATTTCTTTACACCATCTTTCCAGCTGCCCTAATGGGGGAACGCCCCCTTTGCATACATTATGCCTGCGCAGGCATAATGTAGCGCAAAGGGTTACATGGTGGCGCAATGCATGCATTGCGCCACCCTGTAAATACGGAGCAGTGATTTAAGCCTCGTTGGGCCACATTAACCTAAAAATTAATGACGTTAATGTGACGCAAGGTGGCGCTAGGGCGTTATAAATATGCCCCTTTGTTGCCCTCAGGAAGTACCCGGACTCCAGATTTTTCGATGACCGCTGGCTCAGCAGACCTCTCTTGCATTTACAGGGACCGCTGTCACAGCAGTTCCTGAAACACTGAGAATGTGACGGTTTGACAGATGGGTCTATCAACACGATGGCAAACTCTCTTTTTTTTTATTTCCAAAAAGAAAATCCCAAAGTGTTTTAAAAAAAAAAAAAAATTACTACCGTCTCACCATGGGAGTTTTCTGCAAAATTCTGGGGGTCAGTTTACAGATTTCACTGCCCCTTACCGCCAGATTTTACTTGATGGTGACAGTGAAAGCTGGCCATTTGTCTGCTTACTTTAAATAGAGTGGGGGGACAAATTGGCAAACCTCTACGGCCCTTACTATGTGGGCTGTTGGAGGTGTATGTTAGCGACAGAGACAGAATAATGAAGGCCCTCATCATACTGTGGGTCCGACAGACTCTAAGTGAGGCAGGCATACCTTCATTTTGGTGGACAGTACCCACACCACCAAACTATAAATTGAGCCCAGAGTTAGTATATATTACAGCACTAAAAAGGCAAAATACAGTTGTCAAAAACTCTATGAATAAGAGCAAGTTATAAGTGGTGGCTCTACTGATTCCAAGGATGCAGTCTCAAACTGCTAAGATGTCTCAGACAGCCTTAGTAAGATGTCCCACATGCATCCCTTAACATTGCGAATCTGAGTGGTGTTGAGGTAATACAAATGGGGAGTATTTTTTTCCATGGGACACTGGTAATTGAAGCTGCACAACAGGTGTCCTGAACACAAAACTTTAGAAATACTTTTATTTTTTTTAACCTAAGCTGAGAAGGAGGCAGTGATTATATGCAGTGAGGCAACCCTAAACTAGCCAGGCTCTAAAACAGGACCCCCACTCTAATGTAATGCGCAGAGAGCTTAAGGCCTGATTAAGAGTTAGGCGGATGGGCTTACTTCTCCACAAACATTAGGATCCTATTATATCCTATGGGAATCGTAATATGGTGGATGGGATTTCTGTCATGTTTGTGATGGAGTAACCCCTCCACCAAATTCTAAATCAGACACTTAGGTGGTCATTACAAGTCTGGCGGTCCTGGGACCTCAAGACTCGCAATGGAGGTCAGACCGCCGCACAAGCAGCGGTCCGACCTCCATATAATGACTGTGGCAGAGCCACCACTGACCAACCACCGGCACTGCCAGGTTGGCGCCAGTTGACAGCCTGGCGGTATTGGCAGTCGCAATCTGCCACGGAGCGCTGCAAGCAGTGCTGCCCTGAGGATTACGAGTCCCCTTTCCGCCAGCCTTTACATGGTGGTCGGACCGCCAGTCAAAGGCTGGCGTAAAGGGGGTGCCGTGTGCCCCATGGGGCCTTTGCCCTGCCCATGCACTGGCATGGGCAGTGCAGAGGCCCCCATGGACAGCCCCGTCGCACCTTTCACTGCCCGAATTAGGGGCAGTCAAAAGCGCGATGGGTGCTGTCGCACCTGACGCACCGCCACAATGCCGCCAGCTCAATTATGAGCTGACGTCAATGTTAAGCGGCCCAGCAGGGAACTCTTAATAGGGTGTGGCGGTCTTCCGTACGAATGAGTCTGGCAGGCGGCCTCTGCCGCCTGCCAAACTCATAATGAGGGCTCAGTGTTGAAATAGCTGAGCTAGTATTAACATTACCGACAGCAATTTCTGCAGTATTTGTAAAACAACTGGTGATTTCAGGGAGTGACCAATGTTTTAATCAGTCTCCAATAACAGCAAATATATCAGCGAATTTTAAAGTAAACACTTTGCAAACCCACCTTCCTGGTAATAAATAGGCCCAGTAAGTGAAGTTATTCACAGGTCAAACTGTTCAATAGCTGCTAACATTAATGTACACAAAGTGCAACAATGCACCAAACCAGACATTAAATCTGTCACTTTCCTCTGTTGGTTGTTGTATTTACCCATTTAAAGAGGTTATATTAAGGGTCACTGGAACTATGTAATCGTGCAGACGTGGCAATTTTTGCATAATTACTGATTTGCCTTATTTGCCACATGATCCTTTGCTCTGCTGCATAATCTGCAGATTTTAACAAAAACATTTTTGTTTCTAGCTCTAACCGTTCAAAAGTTACTTTCAATGCAGCAACACATGTTGTTTTGCAGTGAAAGCCCCTTTGCAAAGCTGGACTGATCACCTTTCTGTTGCTTATTGCTATATTTGGTTGTTAAATTGGTACTAATGAGGTGCATCCACAGCCCAGGCAGTATTACCAAGTTTTAAAATGACAAAATAATGAAGTAATACTATTAGAAAATCTGCCACTTTATGACGCATAATTGGGCTTTTCTTGCTGCACAATTTACTCAAACCTGCCATTTAAATTGGCACTCTCTTGCGCATAATTCCAGTGACCCTAGTTAAATTGTTGCTCAGCTAGTCTAAAAATCCACATTTGATATGCCGGATAAGGGATATTGTGTGCAGCAAGAAATTAAAATCTAAAATATTTAATTGCGATTCAAAGAAGGTGGATAGAATTATTCCCTTTTTCGCCATGATTTGTTTCCACCATTATCATCAGTTCATGTTCACGCCACATACACTGTTCTCAAAGCTACAGTTATTTCAACAAGCCGCTCACATTTTTAAAGAATCAGAAATTTGCTGCAACTCTTTTTACTATTCTGTTTATAAAGTCTTAAAGTTCCCCCAGCAGCAGATATAACTAGTGCTGTAGGTCCAGTGACAGTGGGATCCAGGTGTGAGGGGCCCACTACACTTCAATCAGGGGCACTTTTTGCTACCCACCTCAGGGAAGAAGGCACAGATCACTGACAGAATATCAGAACCAAAAATATCGTGGGCACAGAGTATTGTGTCAAAAATATCGAGAAGGTAAGTGCAAATAGGTCAGTATAGATTTACTATTCGTAACTCCACTGTATGTACCTTGAAGATATATAAAGATTGTCATGGTTCATATATGTGGAGTTAAATATATATATATATATATATATATATACATATATATATATATATATATATATATATATATGGTGTATATATATATTTGTGTATATATATATATATATATATATATATATATATATATATATATATATATATATATATATGTATATATATATATATATATATATATATATATATATATATATATATATATATATATATATATATATATATATATAGTAAAATGTTACTTACCTTTAGAAAATTGCCTCCACAATATTTTTGCTTCTGATATTCTATGTAAACATCATCCCTTCCACACAGGGGCTGGTCCTTCGCAATGGCAAAGGAGCACCACCCTCTGGCTAAGCCAGGAGTTGAAAGATAAAACAATATTTCATTATCGTTTTATCTTTCAACTGGTGGCTCAGCCATCAGCAGGTGCAGGGAGGGAGGGGCTGGGCCACAGGTGGGGCAAGTGTAATCTGTGCACTAAGTGCACATGTGTGTTTGGATGGCCATCACAGCCCAGCCAGACACACATGCACATTTAGGTTTCTCCAACCCGACTGTGCTACACAGCCGGGCTGGCGGAACTGCACAGACCCCAGGGCAGTGTCTGAGCGGAAGTCCAAGCCGCTCAGACCAATCCTGATGCTGCTGTCGTGCCATGCGTGGCATGAGAGCAGTGCCAGGATTGCTGGGGAGTCTGTGCTAGTGTCCCAGTGAATGCTGGAGCACCAGAATAAGAGAAGAGGAGCAATGCAGCAGGCGGCAGTTACAGGAACAGGTACTTCTTTTAAATTATTTTTTTATTCCCCTTGAGATTTGTGGTGGCCGCCGCTGCCTACGCAGATGCCAATCTTCCTTTACCTGTTCTGTCTACTTAAAGATTCTCTTACGTTCTACGTTTCTCCGCAGTCTCCACAGTCCTGACCTGTGTGTGGGCGATGATTCGGATGACTTTGCAATACTTTTTCATTGCTGAAAAGTCTTTTTCCAGTTGTTTCTTTCCCTCCTCGTCTTGCCACTTCTTGCAGTACTTGGTAAAAGCTTTCTTCTTACTCTTGTACCTGAAATATACAGTATAAAGTTGTATTGATCTACGCAATTGATACATTCCCTCCCAGCAGTATCTACATTCATGTCCTCTGTCTGATATAATAAGAAAATAATGCCTCATCCTTTTGCAAACCAGACACCTTACTACTACCTGCAAAATCCCAACTCTTGTCCCGTGCCTGAATGGGACAGTGTGCCACTGGTACATCACAGTCAGTACATCACATGTAAGCATGTTAGAGTTTTTATATCGTAAGTACCTTGAGGGTTGTTTCTAGTATCTTTATACTGAGGTACTTTACATCCCAGGTAAGTATTATTTAATGGTTTTAAGTGACATAAAGTCAAGTTTACGTATACATGATATAGATTTAGATATATATTTAAGTATATATTAACATTTATATATATATGATTTTTTTTAACGTGGTGTCATATAAATGGGACAGTAAGGAATATTTATGGTGTACAAATGGGTAATCTTCAGGGATAGGAATGGATTTTTAGGTTTAAGAGACGGAGGATTAAAGGATAGTGTGTTTTTGGGGGGTTTATGGATGGACAGTGTTAAGGGTTCGTAAATGGTCTTTAGGGTTCAGGGATGGGTAAAGGTAATAGGTAACTGTATACATCCACGTTATTCCTTAAAAACTTGTAATAGTTGCTATTTATAGCACTTGATAAAAAACGCCCCCAAGGTTATTGTTAGTTATCTGGCATGATAAAAAGCACCTAGATTCAAAGAAATTATAAACAGGACCTTAGTCTCATGTTCTGTCTTTCCTCTTGCACTTTAATCGCAATAAAGATACACCGAAGTACCAAACTTCCAGCACATCCCACAGAAGTAGAAAGTAATCCAAACATTTCCTGAAATCACAAAGTCGTGCTTTCCTTCTCACAAACAGGACAACTGTTTCATGATTTGTCTCAGGCAGTTTTCATCCCAGAATAGTGACCACTAACTCAGTCTTTGTAATATCAAAGGTTTAAGACAACGTCACTGTAGGTGATTGTAAGAAATGTGGTTATTGGTTGACTGAGGTGTGAGCCCTGGTCGAGCAGCAGCCACAATCCTTATCAGGGTGAGGCACAAACCAACCCCAAATTAACCTCTGCTCAACCCTCTGGTAGCTTGGCACAGTGCAGTCAGGTTTAATGTAGAGGCAATGTGTAAAGTGTTTGTGCAACACTTCAAACAGTAATAACGTGAAAACACCCAACAAAAAGAATCACACACAAGTTAGAAAAATATAACTTTCTTTAATGAATAAAAGAAAACGAAAACAACAAAAATCCAATCAGAAGAACCAGAGATATGCAGTTTTAAATATTTGGTGATGAGTGCCACAAACCACAAAGCGCCAAATTTGGACATCTGGTCGCACCAGACAAGGACATAGTCACAAGTTCAGGCTGACTTAAATAGAGAATGAGCCAGCTACAGGGACCCAGTTAGGTCTGCTGAACAAAGTACCTTAAATCCTGGTTTGCAGAGCTTTGCAAGGATCTACATCAAAGATGTGTCACGCAACCAAAGAAATGAGTTTGTTCTGAGATATGGTAAAGCTGCTGTCTGGGGTCCTGTGTCTTTGAGGATCCGGTCAATGAGGGCTTGCAATGCGAAGTCAGGCTTTGAGGATGCGTTGTACAGTTGAGGTGATACATCGGCACTGAAGATGTGCCACGCAGCAGTGGTTTTGACGTGCTGCTATGTGGGTCTTTGTGATTGGTCTAGTCCACATAACAGGGGAAATACGTTGGTTCTGCTCGGGTTTGCCCCACACAGCAGAGGAGAAGCGTCATTCTGTTGGATAACAGAGACTGTAAAAGCACCTTAACACCACTTCCAAGGGTCCAAGACTGGGTTGGCATCACTTGGCCGGGTAGACCCACACATGGCAGAGTTCTTTTGCAGATGCAAGGTTGTTGGGGTCCTGTTATGTCCCTGGGGTTTCTGATAAGAAGGCCGGCCAGCTTGCCCGTGCAGTCACACTGTGGTTCTGGGTTCAAGAGATGAAGATCCGGTCATTCTCATCCAGACAACAGGTCAGCACAGCAAGGCAGAAGTCCTTCAGAGCAACAGTCCAACAGAGTGGGAGTCTTTTCAGCAGCACAGTAGTCCTTCTTCCTGGCAGACTATCCACAGGTCCAGAAGTGTACTGATGTGGTGGAGTCTGAGGTCCAGTATTTATACCCAGGTGTGCTTTTGAAGTGGTGAAAAGCTCCTAGACGCAGGTTTTTGAAGTGCACACGTGCACTGAGTTCCTGGACCGGGCTCCAGACTAACTACAGGGGGTATGCATCCCTTTGTGTGGAGGCAGAACACAGCCTATTCAAGTGTAAGTGGTGCTGGGCCCAGTTTCTCCCTCCCATCCTGTCAGTGATGGCCCATACAAACATACCTAAGCTCCCTATGGTGTGTGGCTATCTAGGTGTAATAGACAAAGCCCAACTGTCAAGCACATCCAGGCATATGACCCAGAGACGTGCTGCAGGCACCAAATGGTTACAAATTGTAATTTATAGTCCAAATTCATCATTGGTTAGGAATTCCCATTACAGTTCCAAAGACACCAAACATGAACTGTGTATCTGTTCCCACTTGGAAATTACACTTATAAAAGGTAATTCCAATGCTATCCTTTGGGAGAGGAAGGGCTTGCAGTAGTAAAAGAAAAAACACATTTAAGAGCTTTTCACTAACATGTACACCTCAAAAGTGCATGCCCAACGTTTTGAATACACTGCACCCTGCCCTCTGGGCTGTCCAGGACCTACCTTAGAAGTGATATATGTATTAAAAAAGAAGGTTTGGGCATGGCAAAAGGTTTATTTTGCCAGTTGAAATGGCAGTTTGAAAATACACACACAGACTGCAGTGGCACACCTGAGACATGTTTAAAGTGCTACTTAAGTGGGTGGCACACTCAGTGATGCAGGTCCACTAGAAGCATTTAATTTACAGGTTCTGGGCATAGGTAGTGCCACTTTACCAATATGTTAAATATGTCAAATGAGTATAATATGAACTTACCACGTTTTAAGCATAGAGCACAAACACTTAAGCACTAGTTAGCAAACAGGAAGGTTGAAGGCACGTTTAGGGGGTAAACCACGCTAAGTCTAACAGTGATTACACCCCTTCTTATTTTTAGCATCTCTAACAGTGAATGTTGTCCTAAAGTAGCTTGATAAGGACATCTTCTTTGCTGCTGCTCCAGGGACAACCAGCCTTGGAAACTTCCCATTCCTCTCATGAGGGCGGAGAGCTGGGCAAAACTACATCATGCCCCCACCACAATGCATGCATGCCATTCTCATGAGCAGGGAGGAGAAAATCAACATGCTCACCACCATCAAACTATATTGTAGATATGCTAAGATCCCAATATCTGTATTCATGGCAACTTTGGAGGTGCAGAACCAAGGGTCAACATGCCCCTACCTCTAAGTCACATTGTAAGCTCATCGGGACGACAAGGACCTCCCTCTCTCATTTACTGTACCTGCATGATTTCACTAAAGTAAGATATTCAGGGGAGGTAACTCCCTTTGAGTTACAGCCTGTACCTTCGAGCCTTGTGTTGCTGCAAACCCCTCACAACAAACGGTTTCCTCACACCTCCTATGTCTCTGAAGGATGTCTTTCTGTAAACTCTGGAGAGACTCCATCTCACTCCCTATCAGGGCAGGCACCACATTAAGGCCACTGTAGGCAGCTGCATCATGGAGCCATAACCAATGGCTAGATGAAAGTGCCAGATTGCAACCACTGGTCTAAAAATGTCCCTATTGCTAGGCGCAAGGGAGTGCAAAAATGGTGAAATATATTTTTCCCTAGGGGTCTGAGGAGCCTTACTCAGGAGCTAGCCGCTGTGATTGTAGGGCTTGTTTGATGTGCACAGGACAATATGCTGCAACTCAGCCCTTGTGTCTCTATGATTGCATGCTCTTCAGGGATCATGCCTCACTCCCAGGCCTCTATGTCTTATGCTAGTAATAGTCCTTAAGGTAGTTCCAGGTCACTCTGAGATAATATGATTTGTGTTACTATTAGCTATGCAGGGCAGAGGTCATTCCATTGACTGGGTCTAGTGGACTTGTTTTGTTGCCAGGTTTTGGTGTTGTCTGAGCAGGGAGCTCATTCTCACCCTGAGGGATTCATGACTTAAATTACTATTACTAGTGGGTCTGTGGGCAAGGGGTTCCCTCGTAACCCCTTTCTCTACTAGCTAGGGATGGGAGCTCATCTACTCCCTGTTGTGAAATCTGGGACATCCCCTGAGCCTAATTTGTGCAGGTGGTTGCATCAGTCTCATTTTAGACCCAGAGGACTAGACAAAAGGAGAAAAGGGAGAAAGGAGGAGGAAAATGAAGAGTTGAAAACAAAGCAAGAAAATAGTGATAAAAAAAGAACTCGTGAGCTAAAGATACAGGAAGTGTAGGGTGATGGAAGAAAGAGGCAAGAGGTGGTATTAAGTTTAAACAGCCTTAGTATTCACTGAACCATTCAACAGGTACAGAGGTGAGCTCCAGAGTAAAATGCTGGGCACCCGCACATATGTATTTGGTTCTGGCATTAGCCAAGACCTTTTGATTTTTACTAAAATTATATATATATATATATGTATATAAATTCACCAAATGGCCGCATACCAGTCTGCACGCTCTTACTGCTGGTGCAGATAAGGGGGTTGACGGCCAAACTCCCATTAATCTTTTCAACAAGGGTTAGACATCGCACTCCAGGAAGTCCACTCAATAGCTTCTTTAATGAAATAGGTATGTGCCCCCACCACCTAGCGCGTTTCAACCAACAAAGGTCTTGATCACAGGTAGCCATTGTCTCTTTTTCCCACAGTTTATATAGTCCTCTGTTTATGGCTTTAACACAGCATTCTGGGACACGTAGGTTTTCAAGGTTATTGTTAGAATTTTTGATTTTAACTTGTTAAACATCATAAACATTTATACATTTCCAATACTTGACCTGTCCCAGTCCTCCTATACTGTAATATTGCATCATAATTCTATATATTCAATTTTATTTGTACTACTATTGCTGATAATGTTGTTCATTTTCTATCAAAAGGTGAAGAGATATTGTGACAATTACCTCATATCTATAATATCATCTTTGTATCCTTAATTTTTATTCTATGAATTCACAACTTTTATCCTAATATTTACAATTATAAAGCATCGCTATGTCACTTTGCCTAAGGGGGGATTTCTTTCTATTTAATGTTATTACTTAACAGACAATTGAAAATAATTGTGGGAATAAGAGACAAAATTGCTCACAAACATGTTAGTGTATACTAAAATCACTGATATTGCATGACTTTCTAAATTGGCAACAGTGTATAAAATCCATAGTTTCTTAACATCTCACACTATACACGTGTTTGTAGATGACTATATGTATTTTTTTGGATTAGTTAATGTCTCTCTTTGTTCTTTTATTTCTATTCATTTTCTTCATAAATGTACAAAGAGTTCTTCATCGGCATACAGGCCAAACTGGATCCTGGTTCTTAGTTTTATTATGTATCTAGATTCCAGACGGCGTACTTTCAGTGTTCTATCACCTCCTTTTTCATCATTGAGGACATGAGCTACTCCAAAGTACCGCATTGTCTGCCAGTTCTTTTGATGACGTTGATTGTGATGTTTCACCATTGCATAACTCAAATCTTTATTGTTCACTGCTCTGATGTGTTCTAATATTGTTTTCTTCAACTTACAAGTTGTGCTTCCTACATATTTCATGCCACATCCACATTTTAGTACATATACTACATAGGATGTTTCACATGTAATTCTTTGGTTAATCTTAAATGTGTGCCCAATAGTATCTTTTACATTCTCCCTGTTTTCGCCAATTTGACAGGTCTTGCATTTCAAACACTTAAAAAAAAACACACTTTCTTTGTTCAACCATGTTTGAGATGTTCCTTCAACAAAGTGACTTCTCACAACCTGAACCTTAATAGATGGTGCTTTTCTAAAAGTAACTTTTGGTCCTATTCCTATTAAAGAGCCAATCTCTGAATCATTTTGGAACAGATTCCAATGTTTTTTCAAAATTCTCACAATTGCATCATGTTCTTTATTGTATGTCATTATCATTCTTATTTCTTGGTCTTTCTGACTCTTAATGCTCTTTTGTCCTTTACTTATCAATGTTTGCTCTCTTTGTACTTTTTATGCTCTTACCATCCCCATTTTGATATTATGTTGGGGGTATCCTCTTGTTTCAAATCTATTTTTTACATCTTCAAACTGTTTTAACATTACTATGGCTTCTGAACAGTTTCGTCTAACTCTCAGGAACTCTCCATAAGGTATACTTTTAAGTAAACTCTGTGGATGGAAACTCCTGCCATGTAAAAGACTATTTGTTGAGGTAGGTTTTCGATACATGGTTGTATGTGAGGTTGCATTGTGAACATAAACCTTGATAGATATAGATATATACTTACTTTCAGCCAGCCCTATTCATCCATTGGCCCATTGCTCTGCATTCACATTTTGTTTCTACTCTCTACAGCATATAGCATGGGACAATGGGTAAGCCCACTCCATTCATTGCCTAACTTTATTGTGAGTGGCGGCAATTTGCTCTACTATGAGGAGTACATCTACACACAAAGTAATTTCCTTTCATGCCAGGGACTATTATTGCAACATGTGCTTTTTGAGACCAAAACTATTTTTTGCTTCTAGCTAATGTTTTTTTCCTATATTGGTAGCTCCCCAACAATAAGCTTTACAAAATTCATAACAAAACAAACAGGCGTCGACAAAGCCAAAAGGCTGACAGTTAACGCCAGCCTAACTGGCTTTGCCAATACTTGTTTACAAACAGCAGTGAAGTGTCTTCTTATGCCTGGGTGTGAATGGATTGTGTTACTGTAATATTTCCTCTATTTAGTCAAGTGCTAATGTGCTTGTTCTCTCTGCTTAAAAATTTTAAGATTAGCCATATTTAATTTACCTGTAGGTCCCTGGTAAAGTGGCACTACCTTTGCCCAGGACCTATAAATTAAATGCACTGATTTTGCCACCCACTGAAGTAGCACTTTAACCTTTCTCAGGTTTGCCACTGCAGCCTGTGTGTGCAAATTTAAACTGCCATTTCAAGCTGCCAAAATAAACCTTTTGCCAGACCAAAACCTTCTTTTTTAATATATATGTCACCCCCGAAGGGAGGCCCTGGACAGCCCAGAGGGCAAGGTGCAATGTATTAAAATCATAGAGCATATACTTTTGAGGTTTACATGTCCTGGTAGTGACAAATTCTCAAACTCGTTTTTTACTACTATAATCCCTACCTCTCCCGTAGGGTAACATGGGAGTTACTGTATTCCATTTTATAGGTATAATTTCCAAATGAAAACAGGTAACCAGTTCATGTTTGGTGTCTTTGGAATTATAATGGAAATTCCTAACTTATGGTGAAGTCGGATTTTAAATTACAATTTGTTTTGTAGTATTACCTGTGCAGTGTGTAGTTCATTGTTCCTTTATTGTGTGTACATAGTTTTGGTTCCTAGAAGTGAGCTCCCTCCCACGTTACTTGCAAGTATAGTTTGTGTCACTGTGATCTCTATGAAGCAGATAGCACCATTGGACCTTTACTGTCTCTGTAGGGTTTGTGCTACTGTAATCTGAAGCAGTGGGCTCCCTCTCACCATAGTGTGTCTTTGTCTTTTGTATTAATACGATCTGAAACAGGGAGTTCCTTCTCACCCTAGTGTGTCTGCATGGTTGGTGTTTCTGTTTTCTGAAGCATGGAATTCCGACTCACCTTAGTGTGTCTGCATTGTTAGCGTTACTTTCATCTGAAGCAGGGAGTTCCCTCTCACCCTCGTGTGTCTGCGTGCTTTGTGTTACTGTTATCTAAAGCAAGGAGTTTCTTCTCACCCTATTGAGTCTGCATGGTTTGTGTTACTGTAATCTGAAGCAGGGAGTTACTTCTCACCCTATTATGTCTGCTTGATTTGTGATAAGCACCTTCTCAATGTTTTTATCTATTCATTTAGCAGTATAATATTGCACGAACATAGTCTTTGAACATTAGAGAGCTTTACAGTGGACAGCACACCAAGTTCAAAGTGAGTGAGGACAACCCTGTAGTACTAAAATAAAAAGAGAATTGGATTGAATAGGACAACATTTTAAAGATATTCACAATTAATAAAAATAATTAAAACATCATAAACACACCAGTAGTGAACAATAAACAGTGTTAGGAAAGTTCTAATTATTCGAACATCGATAATTTAACACAAGATTCATAAAGGTTCAGAGTGGTGGGGTTGCATGAGGGAGGGTTAATAGATGCAGCCCCGCAGAAGGAAGCAAGATGGTGGTTGCGGAGAGAGGAAGGGGTCAAGGCGATGACAATCGGAGTAAATTACTGGTGGTGTGGGGTGAGAAGGGCAGAATGAGATCCACGGATATATGACAAATCTCCTGGGTCCCCCAAAGGCAAACCTTCTTACCAGTTCTTGTAGAAGCGCCGCTTGCATTCGTCACTGAGATGCTCTGCAAAAATGGTCTTCAGGCTCCGTAGCCCATGAGGGGTCTCGATGTACCCCACGATCCCCACCACGACCATAGGCGGCGTCTCAATTATGGTGACAGCTTCCACCTCTTCCCTCTTGGAAATCTCTGGCAAGGGTAGAGCGGGAAGAGAATATGCATTAGAGACACATAGTTAGGTCACAGAAATACATGGGGTTTGATAGTTTGGAAGAGGCAGATAGCATTGCTTGTTTTTAATGAACCTTCTCTTGAGAGCTATTTCCAGAGCAGGGGAGGCCTTCGATTCTACCAGGCATCTCCCCATTGGGATGGAGCCCATGGAGGTCAGTTTTGTAAGCCCAGGGACGCAGCTGGTGCCTCTGTCGGTTTCCCCAGTCCCCAGAGGTTAACTGCATCAGGCACAGAGAGGCTTCAAGAGATAGATAGAGAGGTTGGGAGGGTGGAGACGGAGAGAAGGTGATCAGAGGCGGAGAAGAGAGAGAAAGGATGGATGGAAAGAGAGAGAGAGAGTGAGTTAGTTAGGGGAAGAAGGGAGTGGAGATTGTTTAAGCATTTTAGACGCAGCCGCTTTTGGTTCCCCTGAACGGCCCTGGTTATAACTTATTGTAACCCCTCGATTGGTAGAGTGATCCTTACTCATTCCGGTTCTATGGACCTCCCGCAGAGTGTGTGTCATTCCGGCCTTGTAGCCCAGGAAAGCGGCCAGGTGCACCGGTTTGCTGGGGTCATCCTTCGGCCAGGTCCTTACTTTTCCTCTGTGACGACGGCACCTCTTGTGGGGGAGGAAGCCCAGGTGGCCGTGCCTGGGGGCGGAAAACTTGCGATGGGACTGAAGGGGGAAGAAAATAAAAGGGAGAAAATGTCATGCAGCATCATCCCTAAGACATGCAAGTTTTCTGTGCATTCACTCTTCATGGCCACAGAGGGCTATTGTGCCAACTTTATAAAAAAAGAAGCCTTTGAAAATCCCTAAGTAGAAAGCTGGGGAAGTTGGTCCCCAGAGGTGAACTTCTTCCTTAGGACATCAGCAAGGGAAAGTGGGTCATTGATCAGGGCCCTGCTCCTTTATGGGAGCAGGGCAGAGTATGCCCATGTACGTACACCTTGTTTCTTTGTCATTTAGGCCAAGATGAGTTATTGGTTGGTGTGGATACTTGGCCAGTACCTAGTACTACAAAGTGGTGCAAAAATAGAACAAACAGCAGCACTGATGAACGTTTGTGCTCAAAAACTATTTTGCACAGAAAGTTCACATAGGAAGCACCACAATTGCTTGGCACCACAGAGCATCAGGACCCCTAAAAGCTATGGCAATGCAGAAGCATCACTATGATGGTGCAGCTGGTGCTTTGGCAAAAGTGCTCAGAGGTGTGCCGGGTCCAGCCTGCCCTACAAGTGCAGCTTGCGCATAAGGCAGCCAGAACTGATTTTAGTCTGAAGGCTACGAGGCAGCACAGCAAAGACATAGCGTAAATATGTTGAAAGCCTAACTCGCAATTAATTCCATCCATTGCTTATTATTGGCTTTTTATTTTTTGTCAATCACATTTTCATGCTTTCTGTTTGCTGGCTTTATATGTTTAGTTCACCTAGCTCGTGTTTCTCCCTCCCACGGAGTATAGCCTTTTTACCATCTCTTTGATTGGCTCCTTCTAAGCTTCCACCAGTGGCTGTTGTTTTAGAACGATTTTTTATTTTTTGTGAAGCACTACATGAGAGTGTATTTGTCTTCCAGCTGTCTCCCTTGTGTGCTTCTCTTCCCACCTCAAGCACTCCAGGTTGTTTCCTCGCCTGTGTTCTGCTGTCACACACTTCCGATCTCCAGATTGTCTTACCTGAGTCCTTCTCCTCACGCCTTTCATACAGCTGTATAGCTTCGTCCTCTGCCTGCTACCCACCCCTGTGTTTCTACCCAAGCTCCACTTTCATCTCCCTGTCCAGTGTGTGGTTTCCCAGTTCTCCCTTGTATGAAGCTTCTAACCACCCTCCCTCCATTGCTACTGGTGCTTGTTCATGCCCACCATTCCTCTACCCCACTGTTGATTAGTGCCCACCCCTTCACCGCATGCACATTGGTGGTTGTCCTCACCTAGACATTTGTGCTGCAGGTAGAGCTGGACCTCAAATAAAATCTTATGCAAGGTGCCACTTTGAGCCGTAACTAGTGCTTAGCTTTACACAAAAAAATAGTTTTTTTTATTGTGAGCTTAGCTGATGACATGTTGTCATTGAGCTGGTCTTGTAAACTCAGGCGCTGTGCAATTTTTTCCCAGTTCTGTTACGTGGTGTAGCTGAATTCCATGCAGCGCTGCATTAAGTGAATGGTACTTAATCTCGGACAAAATGTTTTGAACATACAGGACTAAAATAAATCATGCAATACATATGGATTGATACATTTAAATTCTTTGCATAGGATGTACTATACACCGGCAGGCCTGCACATGGGGGGAGCCAAGGTGGAGACGATCTGCGTCAAATGCTGACATCCACATGCTGACTTTCTGCATCTGTCCTGGAAGTGCCCACAGATACTTTCGGTCTTAGATTATCCATACACTCTCAAAGATTGTAGGGCACAAAATCACACCTTCACCATTAACAGAATTGATGGGATATGTTAAAGACATGCCGAAGGGGGTGAGGAAATTTGTAGCCCTCACCTGCCTATTACCCAAAATGGAGAGTGGTGCTCCACTGGGGGAGAAGGTTATCCCCTTGGTTAAAAGACTGGAGGAAGGACATGATATCCTGTAATGGAAATACTGAAATATATGCTGAAACCCTAACCTCTTTGGACATTTGGGCTCCCCTGCATAATTTGGGGAGTAAGACTCGGACAAACTTTGAGATGGTAGATGGTAATGCATGATATAGTGTGAGATGGCAGGTGAGGGGGTTACTGACCCCATCCCTCTATATTGAAGGACTCACTACTTCAGACAGATCATACAAGTTGAGGCGTTAACGGTCTGGAGCGGGTTTACTAATTCTCCATGGTGAAAAGTCCACATAATACCATGCTAATCATTAGATCCCCTTTCTCCAAGGGGGAGTTGCTGTGATCCCACATCAGTGGGAAATGTTACTCCAAATGCAATGAAAGTTATGATGGGTCAACTAGATTGTGTGAAAGCTGAATTTATTAATAACAAATCTGCATCAATTAGTAAATAAAAATGTACATGAATTTTGCTAATGTAGAGAAGTAGAGTGTTTTGGAAAATGTGCCCATCTAGGTGGCAACCATACTGTGTACAACATTAATAAAGAAATTACATCAACTACTTAGAATTAATACGCACGCATAGAATTAAATGAATTAGTGGACCATACTAATGTATTAATGAAATGTATTTGCTTAATTTCACTAGGCATAGAGTATTTGTGCTGTTATGGGCAAGTCGACAAGGCGTCATGTTAATCTTCATGGCATAAATAAATGTTCATAAATGTTTTCTGTTTCACTAGAAATCACTTATTCATTGTTCACATAGAACTGAACAAACAGATTTGTAATGCTGCAACGTTAAACTAGCCAATGTCTTAAACTTTCTTGTGAGAACTGTCTGCTGTAATGCAATGTTATACCTACGGATACAATTGTATCTTTGGTGCATGAGTAGCTGAATTTCCCAGGATGTTACAATGGCTTCACTGACTGGAGTTATGATTGCAACTGAAAAGCTACCAGACAAAACTGGTAAAGGGAACAGGAGAAGAGGAGCCAATCATCGACGTGTGAAAGACGGTCTGACTATATCATAGATTTAGAAATTAATGTTTATTGGTCCTACTGTGATCAGACAATATTCTGACCAATGACGACTTGAGAAACAGCCTGTGTGCTTTTAACTTAGAACAACTGCACTTACCAGGATTAACGCAGTTCCTGATGTTCTTCCTTCTAGCTTTAGCCTGATCATGTAATTTTGTTAATATTGTTGATGCTGTTTCCTTAGCTTGAATCCCTTTCTAAGTTGGTTCAGTTGACTTAGAGCCCAACCGTGGCTGAGCCAATCCCCTTCATTTCCCCTTGCCAACACTGACCAGACAGATGTCCATCTGCCGAAGAAATCACAGATTGCTGATCCATTCCGGAGAGGTGTAAAAATATGCAATTGTCTTTGTTGTAGATTATGGGCCTGATTCTAACTTTGGAGGACGGTGTTAAACCGTCCCAAAAGTGGCGGATATACCACCTACCGTATTACAAGTCCATTATATCCTATGGAACTCGTAATACGGTAGGTGGTATATCCGCCACTTTTGGGACGGTTTAACACCGTCCTCCAAAGTTAGAATCAGGCCCTATGTTCTTTTCTTTTAGCTACAAACCGCTATTTTGATAGAGCCCTAGTTGGATGTTTTCCAAATTAATATTTGTTGAAATTGTTTGCATGAAGCCCAGAGATGCCAATCAAATTAAAGGGTTAGTAAGAGTGTCCATGTTCAATAAATTTTATTAACAAAGGATAGATTTTATTTACCTGTCAAATCTAGATGTATGCCCCTTCTACTGTTCAGTTATTGATGCTATTAATCTGTACGGTAGCTCTTGAATGTTTAATGATAAATTATTTGGTTAGATTGAGATTTTTTTGCCACTTTGGTCAGCCTGTATTATTCATATATGTTTATCATATGGTACTATGATTACTCTGCGTGATATTAGCATTATTAATCCACGGAAATAAACCTTCTGACCTTTACAAAAGGGTGTGGTTATTCATGGCCACATGGGTCATGGTGTGTAAAGTTTACTGACTCAAAGTTTTCTGATAACTAAATTTTGGGTCCATGGTGTAACCCTCTCAGTGTTGTCAAATGGTCCATCGAACCTCCAACGCGTACCCTTATAAATACATTATTAAAGACTAAATAAGGCCAGACGCGCTCACAATTGTAAGAGATGAAAATGCTAGGAAGACTTGTAGAGGGGAGAGATTTTCACCCCCTCCCTACAAGCTTCATACTGAATGAACTATGGGGTAACAGAGCAATATAATTGGGAAACCGTCAATGACGCCTGATTAATGTACGCATGAGATGAAATTGTAAAGTTTTTTGGGTGTGTTTTTCTCTTATTTTGTATTGTTTACTAAATAAAAGGATAAATAGGAACAAAAAATAGTGGCTTACATGCTGAATGGATAACTGTTGCTGTTTAAATTCAGTAAAACTAGCATGAGCCCACACCGATTGGAATGTTATGTGTCATTTTGTAAAACAGTAACTAAGTTTTAATGTAGACAGATGTAAAGTTAAGCACTGGGTCATAGAAATCCTAAGGAGCAGGACATTGTGGGATATGACTTCACATGGTGCAACCTGTGGTGATTATATCTGAGGAGGTCAAAACGGGGAACCTATTTCACACAGCCATGGGACGCTGACAGCTAGAGGGCTGGCCACTGAAAATATGAGATTGAATTATCAATGTAAATGCTGCTGGTGAGGCCTCATCTGGAGTATTATATTCAGTTCAAAAGGCCACGTTAGTTGAGGTAAAGGGGGGAGTTGACTTTGAGGCAGTCCACAGATGATGTACCAGATAGATGCATGGGTCAGGCCTCGAGGCACAGGGGGGAAAGGCTTTAGAATGTAAACATGTGTACATTGGAGAAAAGAAAACATGGTCTGGGTGTGATAGAGACTGTCAAACGTGCAATAGGAATAGAAATTGTTAAAGATGGACACAAGATGTCTCAGTTAGTTAAACACTGCTGGCTTTTGCTGTGATCTGCAGGGCAAAATATTCAAACCCAGCAAGGGCAACTCAATCTTCAGAGTCCAAAACCAGTACACCAGGACCACTAAGGCTTCAATTACAAGTACATGGATTCCTATGCAGAGATTTCAGGTGTCCGAATTACCCATACAAGCTGGAATCTCCACGTGGAATTCCAGCAATTATGTGTATGACCACATGGAGTGGGGAATAACTGTATGAAACCCGTTTTTCAGCTGGTTTTCCAAGTAGATTCTAGACTTCATGGGGACATGGACATATCACAACTGCTCTTAGTAGGTGATACATTTCTGTGAGGACTCCAGTGAGGGGCGGGGAGGGGAGAGACTGGTCTGGGGAGAGTTGGGAACGAAAGGAGAACACATTTCTGGCCATGCCTGCCTGTGCCCTGGGGATCACAATTCTCTCCCAAATTTAGAGGGACCAAACCCAAAAAACACACCCAGCAGTATCAGTACTCATGCGGTGCAGTATTACCAACCCTAAATACATCGGCTTTACATGAGGGAATCTTCAAACGATACCCCCATCAATACCACAGCTGAACCCCAAACCTCTGCCTTAATAAATGCTGCCTAAAAGCATCCTCTGAGGCATGTTCTATCTCCACAAGTGTTCTCAGAGCAGGAATTTTTCATTCAAGATTCTCACTCCTGCTGTCCTCACCCTGAAACCTACTCTTAACATCTGTCCTTCTTTCTCTTCATCCTTTTTTCTGACTCTTTCCATCTTGCTTTCTTTCATTCTTTCTGTACTTTTGTCTATCCTTCTTCCTGACTTTTCAGTCGATCTGTCTTCCTTCGCTCAATCCTACAACACTTTCTTCAGTCAATCTTTCATTCTCTTCTTCCTTTATTTATCCATTATCCATCCTTTATTCTCACCATCCAAACATCCAACCCTCCTCTTTCTTTTAAACCATCACTCTATCTTTTCTTTCCATTATTCATCTTTCTCTCCATCAACCATCATCGAGCCTTCTCCAGCCCTCATTTTCTCCACCTGTTTGACCCTTCAACCTCAGATCCTTTGTTCCTTCTTTTCATCACTTGTTCCTCCTCTTCATCCGCCCATCTCTGCATTCACCCATCCATCCTCTCCATCCGTCTCTCCATCCCTCCTTCTTTCAACTCCCCACTCCCTCCTTTCCATTGCAAGAGATGACATTTATGAGTTTCTTGGAGACCAGAGTCTCTGATCAATGTTAAGGGAACCATAAACAAAAACTTAAACGTCTCATGTTACACCGAACTGCCCAGTGACATCCCCCACTCCCGCTCAAACTGCTTAAATGGAGGATTCATGACGCCCCGGGTGCAGCAATGAAACAACTCTAATGAAGTGATAAAATTGGAAGTCAAATGGACCAGGGTTTCCAGGTAGGATTCCACATTGGGAAATACTCACCACACAGTGGCTGCCACTGAACGGGGGTGGCGGGGAGAGGATTAAAAAAAGGTCTTTTTTTTTTAAAACCCACTTAACTGGTCAGTTCGGGAGACGTATTCTTCTCATCCGTCCTCCTCTTCGTCCGGAAGCACACAGGCTTCAAGACTTCCCTCAGCCAATCACGATGCTGCTGTCACCAGCATGACAACAGCGCTGTGATTTGTGTGAGCGGCCTGATTCGGCACTCACAAAGAGAGTGGCACCCTGTGCACTTTCTCCTCCCGGCTGTGAAATATAGGCGGGTGGAGAAATGCAAAGTGCACATGTCTGTTTGGCCGGCCCAAGCGGTCGGCCAAACAGGCATACGCACTTAAGGTACGCATACCACCACTCCTCACTCCAGCCCCACCCCGCCCTATCCTGGCTCAGCAAAAAATAAAATGATAATTACGATCAGTTATTATCATTTTATTTTTCTTCTGCTGAAAGCGGGGGGGGCGACGCTCCTACGCCTTAGCAGAGAAGCCGCCCCTGCTACCAACCCAGCACTTGCAGCATCCACTGTAAACCCCGAGCGACAGAGAGATGCGCATGGACATGGGAGATGCAGATGCATCCACCATCAACCTTGGTGCAGACCTTTCTCTCTGATGGACTCCCTACAAGAGGTCTTTGCTGGATCACAGAAAGACAAAGGGTCTCATCTGGAGTTAGACGGTAACAGACAAACTGCTGAATT
The DNA here is from genome assembly GCF_031143425.1 of Pleurodeles waltl. Classification (NCBI taxonomy): domain Eukaryota; kingdom Metazoa; phylum Chordata; class Amphibia; order Caudata; family Salamandridae; genus Pleurodeles; species Pleurodeles waltl. Next base: position 77,564,234 of record NC_090449.1, on the reverse strand, counting down.
TTGTCAGGTGTGTTATTTCCATCCTTACTGTAATTTTAGTCAGTGGAGAGCAGAGAAATACCTTCGGGGGGTTGTTTGGGGGTGTTACATCCCACTCATGTATTTTTTGGTAAATAGTTGGGTACAACTGCTTTCAGTCGCATAAGGTGAGGTGTCTGCAGGGGTGGCTAATACATTAGGCCAGAGGAGCGTTGCCATCTGCCAGTAGCAACAGCTGCACAGCTTTTACTATAAAATGATAATAAACAATGTTTATTATCATTTTATAGTAAAAGGGGTGGGCCTTGGGGCAGTGACGAGGGGGAGTGCACAGCACTCCCCCTTAATATGCATGTATGTTTGCCCGGCTGTCTTAGGCCGGCCAAACACACATGCGCACTGAGCTCTCTCCAACCCAGCAACGCAAGTACTGCGTTGCTGGGTTGGAGACAGCAGGCAGAGACTTTCAGTTTGCCAAAGAGCGCCCTCCAATCCTAACGCTGCTTTCAAGCTTGCAGCAGCATGAAAACAGCGTTAGGATTGGACGCAGGGCAGGCTGGGAGCCTGTGCCTGCAGTCCAGTCAAGGAGCAGATTGGAGCGGTGAGGCGCGGCACGGCACAAAAAGGCACTTTTTAAAAAAAATACGTAATTTATCTATTTTCGTCGTGTCCACCTCCCCCCGCCCTATGCTGCGCCACCCCTTTTCCATCCCACGAGATGCTCCTGGGTGTCTGTCAGATTTCCCCAGGACTTTTTGCATACACACAGACAAAAACACACACACACTCTCCTGCTCTATCTGTTCTGAAAGTCTACAAAAATGTTGGTTATTTTACACAATATTGTGATGTCTCATACTTAGTGCCCCCAACAATCCGCATTTCTCTCCCTTTTCGGTGCCCCTTATGCCCTCCTTAAGCGCCCAACTCGTCATATAATATATTTCAATATAATATTTTTGGAAAATCTGGAGTCCCCCCCCCCCCCAACCAATCTTACAGCCCAAGCTGTGGCCCTGGTGGAGAGTCTCCTGCTGGAGTTATCACGTTGACACCGAAGCTTGGCAGCGATAATTGCATCATATAATGAACACAGGTAGCGACAACATTTGTTAGGTAATGGACACCTGTGCCCTCCTATGAAAAACATAAACAATTTGGCACAACCTTCTAGTATTACCCCCAAAAAAAATTTAAACTAGAAAATGCACTCTCTTGGCAGCACGTCTCCACAAAACCGCATTAGTCTCTTTCCTGTGATGAAATTGTTTGAAAGGTCAAACCACTGCCTACTGAAAGCATTGACAATGCCCTGCTAGAGGCAGGGTGTGTGCTATACAATCAACTATGATAATGCAACAGGAGGCACGAGCTGAAGACACTGTAGGCATAACTGTGCAAAACTATCAAAAAACATTTAACATCCGAGCTGTGGTGTTAGTCTGTTGTAAATCCTGTTTAGTAGCTTCACAACAGCTGTGGGAGAGAGAAATGAAAAGACACAACAGCTGCAAGCCTGGGAGCTCTGTGCTGGAGGCAGGGAGGTTCACAGGGCGAAAACAGTGCAAACCATTCTTCTAAGATGACCCAGGGTTGAAGGATCATGGATTTTATACATCCTGGAGACACAAACTCATTGCATGTTAAGATATACACTACACAATCTCATTGCAACACAAGGTTCAAGGAAGTGCCTCCCCCTCAGCCAGTTCAGCACACAGAAACAAAAAGTGTCTATTGTCACACTTCCAGACACAGAAGGCGTGAGATCTGGACAGACAGACATTGTGGAGCTCAAAAAGCAGACACTGACCACCCTCCAAAGACATAGAGGCGCAGATACAAACCATGGGGGCTTCAGCGGTGCGCGTCTGGCAGCAGTAAGAGGTCGTCGACTACTGCTGCAACAACATGATACTTAAGATGTTATCCGGGCTGGAGGCACAAATTTAGCTGCTGGCTTCATTGACTGCTAATATTAATTCCATACGCCTGGAGAGCTGGCAGCGCTTGACGTCCATGGCAGTTGTCCATGGGGCAGGAGGGTGTGCAGGTCTTAGTTTAGCACAGAAGAGGCATGAACCTGCACCCAGCTAAGCACAGTGGTGCCTTGAGTGCAACAGATGCTACTGTTGTCGAGGTGTGTGCTAGCAGCTGTTTCCAGATGTTTGTGGGTTCTTGGTGTTCCACAGCAAAGTTTAAATGTAAAAACGTAGTTGATTGTACTACTGAATATTTACACTAACAATATCGTGGTATAAGTATATCAAGGACAGAAAATCGAGGGACAAAATATCACGAGATATGTGCATATAGAGAAGCACAGATTTACTATTCCAACTCCACATCTGTGTCTCTTGAAGATGTATGCACCGCATATGTACATATATGTAGAGTTAGGTATGGAAAATCTAGACTAATTTACCTGTTGACATATTTTTTTCATTATTTTGGCCTCAATATTCTGTCCCATGAATATGGGTTTGATATTCAGGGGGCATACCACATAACATATATGTCAACTACCAACTTATTGTCAAGTGGCTGATTAGTTAAGAATAGTAAATCTATACTCTCTTAAATATGCTTACTTTGACGACTGTGTGAAGTCAATATGTGTGCAGACCGATATCACCTAAATACTGTGATGTACAACTGGGCACTAACTATAAGGAAGAATCTCTGTAATTGTTAACGTTACTTATTCTCTGTAGAGAACACCAGTCGCGGCTTGCATCTTTAATGAGGAGGGGGGCAGCATGTGGGGGGGGCAGCACGTGGGAGCAGGTCCAAAAATGAATTAAAATAAAATAAAAACTTGCCCACTCCTCGCCGCACCACTCCTCCGTCTCCTCAGGCTGGAGGCGGGCACAGGTTCCCAGCCTGCCCTACGGCCAATCCTGACACTGCTCAGAGCAGCGTCAGGATTGGCTGGGAGCAACCCGGCTGGGCATTCCCAGGCAGACTGGGAGCCTGTGCAGGCACTGTCCAGCCCAGCAACAGAGAGCTTACAGTCACCCTGTGGTCTCGCCCCATCCACCACGAAGGGATAATAAACATAGATTATTATCCCTTCATGGTGAAAGGTTTGCAGCTTCTGCTGCTGGCAGGGGGGGTGACGCTCCTCTGCCCTAATGGAGGAGCCACCCCTGGAAAACACTTTTAATACCAGTGTGGCCTCCCCGTTTAGGAAGGTATTGAAAATGCCTTATGCCCCATTGTTAAAGAAGATCAGAGACCCATTACTGATAAAACAAGCAATTTCAATGTAATGGGTCTCGTGTTTGCTTAAGTTAGAGCTATGAGCGTTGTAAATTCCTAACTGGACTTTTCTTGCCACATAAATTGAAAATGAAAAGTAAAACAGTTGACAGAAGCAAGTCAACTCAAAGCACCACAGCCGCAATGAGCGTGAGCGCGAGAGTTATTGGCTCCCTGCGTGAATGTCTAGGAAGGATTGCGGCTGGGATTTAAGGCAAACCGAAAGCTGAAGAGGTGCTATCACATGCTGTAACAGCAAAAATGTTCACAAGCACAACAAAAAATGAGTAGCAAGAGTGGGCGTGGTTTAAAGCACACAGAGAGATTACAACAGGCCAGAGCGCTTGTGCGGTCGACCCTAAAAAGGCTCACTTGGTTACAGGTGATAGTAGAAGCCAGGGCCGCATCTTTTCAATATTTTGCAGTGAACTAAGTGACCTTCAATAAAGGTCCAGCTTCAAAATGACTTTCTTGATCGTTCTTGGCCAAACATTGTAATTAAAAGGAGAAGATAACTTCTTTTTCAGGTATAAATGCCACGGTATGATTGATGGGTAGAAGGGGCGACAGAAGCAATGTGGCAAATTTCACAAACATTCAGGGGTTACGCACTCCCTACCCTGACATCCAAAACATTGACCCGTACTCTTCACGTTTAAAACTCATTCAGACTTCCGAATCAAAACTGCATTTTATTTCCTTCAGTATTGTATAGTTTATTACTTCAGGTTTGCTCAGCTTTACGTTATTGCAAACTTTTTGCTCACTTCAAATGCCCTCCATTTTTTAACTGTCTTCAACCCCCTAAAACAGGAAGTGAAATCTTAACCAGGTGGGACAGAAATGATTTCCGGAGATACACTGTATCATTTAAAATGCAGAGTGAGCCTGCTAGATAGTATTCATTTCATGAGAATGGGTAAACTGGTACTAAGGCCCATATTTATACTTTTTTAGCGCCGCATTTGAGTAATTTTTTTATGCAAAAGCAACACAAACTTGCAAAATACAATTGTATTTTGTAAATTTGCGCCGTTTTTGCATCAAAACTCGTCGCTAAAAAAGTATAAATATGGGCCTAAGTGTGCTGGATTGGCCACTCTCCAGAGTCTGCAGCTCACCTCAACCGCTTCCTACATGTTTGACAAGAAAAAAAACCAAACGTGGCCAGGTAAATTTTCAGGGTTTTGGAAATTCTTAATCTAATGGATTCTGAGTAAAATCTAAAATATGAGATGTACCCACTGATTTGTGTAATACTGGAAATAAAGACCAAAATGTTATTCAAGTTAAAGACAGCACAAGTATGTGAAGTAGCAACCAGAATAACACACGTGGCCCAATCGATTAACTAACTCTGATCCATCTTCATGCACAATTTCTACTGGTTTTGGGGAGGAACTGCTGGAAGGCATGACTGGTGATCTACTTGGAATCACGGAGAAGACAGATTTAATATCAACTCACCTCTTCCTCAGTTTTCTGGGTACAAAGTGCTTATTTACAAGCCCCTTGCACTGCTGGTGTATCACCTTTTCCTATATAAAAAGTGATCCTCCAGCGGTGCAAGGGGCTTGTAAATAAGCCCCAAAGTTCACAAACTGTTTCTGATGCACGTTAAAAGAAGTGCTGATGAAGTCAATAATAATGTCCCCTTGACCCTCGAAACAGAAATTTGACCCGCAAGTCAACGCTGAGCATGAAAGTTTTATGGTGCGAATGTCATAGCAGATGTGGACCCATCAAGGTCTTCCATGCAGGGAAGCAATAACTTTGCAGCATATTCCTACTGATGGCCTCTGATGACATAACTGAAGTATTCTGGACTATGTTTGACATGGAGCAAAACATGTCCTTAGCCAAGTTTCAGGGACTGGAAATACCCCAACAAGAGCTAATTGATCTACAAGCAAAGGCGGAAAATATGATCAGAAGTTCAATACATTGACTTCTTGAACATGATCTCTGCAGATCAGAAGAAGAACTTCTCAATTCATACCTGTATGTTAGATGCAGAATCTAGACTCATGCAGCAGGCTTCTGACCTAAATGTATTGTAAAGTTAGAGCATTTCTAAAATGCTTTGTTACTCCAAGGAGTGTCCTGGTGCTCTGCACCACTGGTGATTTCTAACTGAGAGAAATAACACTAATCCTGCTTAAGAAGCCATGTTGTCAGTTTCTTCCAATACTGGGAAGGAGCTGAAATGTTCCGTAACTCCAGAGGAAGTTTGCTCCATGATGAAGGTCCTAAGAACTGAAGGGACCTGACCACCCCGTTCTGGACCACCAAATCCTTGTTATTTTGGCCAGGAAGAGGTTGGCTGAGCTCAGACGTGGATGGTGCATAAAAGCAAATCCTTGCTCTGAGGAAACCGGCACCAGACTGATGAAATGCCGTATGTACCAGGAGCAATATCCTGAAAAGGATCCTCTTCCTAATTGGAAGCCAGTGCAGCTCCCTAAGGTAAGGGGATACATGAGTTCTCAAGGGAAGGCCTAGAAGAGTACGGGCTGCTGCATTTTGGACCACCTGCAATTTACCAATCAAGTAATTAGGAATGCCCAAGTCCAATGCATTGCCGTATTCAAGCCTTGATGTTATTAAGGCCTGTACTACCATTTTCCAAGCAGAAAGAGTGTGAAAATGCGAAAACATACTAAGCACATGAAACAGATCAAAGCATGTCCCTAATACTGCATTGACCTGAGACAGAAAAGAGAGTTCACCATCAAACTTAATGCCTAGATTTTTGATAGAGCTAGTAGGGCGAATTGGGGGAGTATCCACTGGCCAAAAGGACTGCCAGGACTTATCTGTCTTTCACCAAAAAAGAGTAGCACCATCTTTCCCGCATTATGTTTAAGCTGGTGGTGACTCAGCCATTGAAAAACTGCTATCAAACAGGATCTGAATGTTTCTCCAGGGAACATTTCATCCCTACCCCAGGAGCAACGTAACTGGGTGTCATCAGCATAGGAGATTGTTTTTGCTCCCAGGGCCTCTGCTAAGAATGCAAGAGGAGTAAGATATATAGTGACTAAAGTAGGGCTCAAGGCCGAACTATATGGTACACCCACCTGGAGATCACAGGACCAAGATGAGAAAGGTGGGCACCAGACCTCTTGACCTCTTCCCTCCAGGAACAAAGGCAGCCAGTCCCATGCAAGCCCCCTAATTCCAATGGCTTGGAGACGGGCCAGGGGTATGGACTGGGGTACCATGTCAAAGGCTGCTGACAGATAAAGCATAATCAGAACAGCACTGCCCCTGACATCTAAGGTACCCCTGATGTAATCTAGCACCTCCACTAGTGCCATCTCCATACTATAATTGGGGCAGGAACCAGATTGACTTGGATGCAATAAATGATTACTTTCCAAGTAGTGGGACAGCTGATATTTGACGTGCTTCTCGGGTGCTTTTGAGAGGGCCAGAAGCAAAGAGATAGGTCTGCAGTTGGATAGATCACCGGAGTCAGCCTGGGGTTCCTTCAGCAGAGGCAGAATTTTAGCCTGCTTCCAGGCATGGGGTACTATAGCTGATGACAGAGAGGCATTCAAGAGGTAATTGGCCAGTGGATTAATGACCTCTGTCCCTGACCAGAAGGCCCGGAGGGCATGGATCAGAAGGAGAACCTGATTTAAGACTACGGATTGCTAATAGTGATCCTTCCAAAGAGATCGGACCAAACCTGTCAAGCGAAAGGGTCGAGTCATGTATTAGGCTAGGCTGCTGATTGTTCCCTGTAATCTCCCCCACCTGCATAGAAGGAGGGAGACTGGCTTGAATATTTACAATGTTGTTCTGTAAATAGTGAGCCAATTGTTGACACCATTTCACAGTGGGCTCCTGATGCCCTACACAGGCCTCTCGGGTGACATGAAGGTTTTTACAATTTTTAAAAAATCTCTGGACCAGCTTTAATAATCCTGTCTTCAAAGTTGGATTTTTTTAAACTTTGATCTCTTTATAATATTTTTTGAAGATGCTTTATACCTATCCCTAGCAGTCAGGTTGTATGATAATCTCCACTGTTTTTGAAGATGTTTACACTCACTCTTAATGTCTTTGAGGGAATCAGTGTAGCAGGGACAGGAAGGCTTAGCTCGGTTCAACCGCTCCAAAAGTTTGGGTGCCAATTTACAAGTAGTCGAGCCAATCCAATTATCCAAGAGGCCAGCATCAGAAACCACACGGGGAGATATATTTCAAGGTGCCTTAGGTATTATCCCTGCGAAAGTACATGCTGTAGGTTTTCTAAACTGTTCCAAGACAAATGACCATATTAATTGTGCCACAACTCACACATGTGTGTCATTGAGCCTCTATTTTCTGCCACCTGAGTCTCCTAATGATCAGTGGAGAAGTGTGGCTCAATGGTTGGAGCGGCAGACCCTGCTGCAGAAATCTGGCCCAGGACCAGGGTTCAATTCCTGCCTCGGTGGGTCTTGGACTCAATTTCCTCGGACCTGGTAATTCTCGCATCGGTGCCTAATCTAATTCATGGGTCTAACTCTGGGCAACAGCTTGCTTAATCTCCACAACAGCGCTGGGATGCCTGGCTTCACCTTGGAGGTTGCCCAGGAGTGGGCACCTCACAGGGAAAAGCCAGGAGGGGTTCCACAGCGGTATGCGTACAGCACCTTGAGACCCTAACGGATGAGTAGTGTGCTATACATGTACGAAGTTTTTTTTTTCTTTCTACCACATGCAAAACTGTTCTCAAAATGTCTTTGCCTCTGTCAAGGAGGACCACATTTAAGACGGTACTTTACAACCCCCTAAAAGAAGACCTCTCAATGTGTTTAGCAACCAGAAAGGACTATACCTCTTATTCTTGTCTAAAAAATCGACCCCAATGTGACTAAAATTTCTCAATAGCGAACCGGTATTCAGAAAAGGCTGCAGATGCCCAGGAGCAGTTCACTTAGCTGTCCAGCCGCAAGCAACCTAAGGAAGTGGAGCGAGGTCTTTGGAATTCTGGGAATTGCAATGTGCAAAGTCTGGCATATACAAGTGTTTTGTAGTATTGCATTGAAAATTGGAGCTTTAGTGCTCGGAAATAAGCACTGATGTTTCTTTCCTTAACTGAAGATTGGAAGTTAAAACAGTGTACATTTCAGGTTGGACTTATCTAGTGCCTGGTGTTATTCTTCTGCTATTCCAAGTCACTGTAAAGAAACGGTGTAGTGAGTAACATTTCTAACAGACAATTGTCAAGTTCGTAAGGATGAAAGACTCAGTCAGGGTATTCTGTTTATATTTATTATTTTTGTGTCACGTATGCCATACAATGTCCATATTAGCTCAATTAAAACTGTTCCATTTCACATGGTCAAATCGGTAAGATCATTGCATAGCAAAGCACTGTCAAGCACCAAAAGTTCAAATTCTTGCACACTATAGTCGGCCACTCCAACACCTCCTTACGTCACAGCTGTATTCCACAATACTACCCATGGGAAGTGTCTGACCACTGTGGAGATCTTCTTTTGCGTTCCTCTTCCAACACTAGTTGGTGCGATTCCATCCTTCATACTCATGAAGTCAATGTGAGAGTCTGTATTAGTTTTAGTCACCACCTCTACACACACACAACATAATGCCTTTACAGACAGCCCTTTTCAATACAACTGTTTGTCGCATCTTGAACCCCTCAGATCCCAACTCATCTCAAACCATCCCTTTACTATTTCCATGACAAAGGTGTTCTGTAATTTTTGTCACAAAATAACAAAGCATTCTCACTTACATGACTTACATTTATGCAGGCAACAATGAGAATGGTGTATACATCCATATTTCACAGCATGGAGAGGAGTGTTTGTCAGAGAAGAAAGGAAATGATGAGACTTGGCAAGACCAGTAATCATTTAACTTTTAATCCAACATGTCTGTGCCTATGTAAGGGCAGACCTATGCCACTTATTGGCAAAGTTCTGCCATAGTTTCAGAAGTTGTTTAGCCTCTGAAGATGTAAGATGGGGAATCACCTCAAATTATTCTTACCTTTAAGTTTTTGGAGGGTTAGCATTGAACTGGGCATACTAAAGTGCAGCAAAATATGCTGGAAAAAAATGAGTGTTGCAAAGTTTGAATTTTTGGTGTCACAAAGTTTGATAATCTGTGCAGCAACATCAAGGGGCATCTGGTGTACCCCTCTCGTCAGCACAATTTATTGTTTATTTGCAACGGTCCAACTTACAAGTTCACAGATCTTCCCTTTGGACTTTTGTCAGCCGCTTAAAGATATATCTCGATTACATGATCTATATGCCCACAGACCCACATCTCATCAGGAAGACAAGGTCAGGATGCCCTTCTCATCCTACAGAGTGTAGGCTTCCTGATCAATGGTCCAAAGTCAAACCTGGTTCTCAGGACCTGGTTAGACATCTTGGAGCTAACATTTGACCCAGTGTTGGTGACTTTGCAACTGAACAAGCAGGTGCGGCAATAAAGAAGAACATTTTAGTGAATCGGACAAATATCTAATTTCACTAACACATCTGGCATGGATTGTTGGGCCATTGGCTTCAGTCATGCAGTCTATATTTCCAGAACTCCTCCACTGCTAAGCCCATTAGAGATTAAAGACTGCACACCAAAGGTTTAACGTACCCTTCCTTGATCCCTATCTAACAAGAAGGCAGAACAAAACTCCACTGGTGGCTTCAACATGTGGAAGAGCTGAACAGCAGAACAATCTTTACACCTTCACTGTCTATAATCATAGAACCACGTGCCAGATGTGAGGGCTACAAAGCCAGATGTGATTATGCATCACCAGGAGGCTCATGGTCAGAGCAGGATCTTATCCTTCACATAAACGTCTTGGTCTAGCTAGATCCGTTGCAATGAATTACTGAACAAAGGTCCAGGTCACCGGATGAATTCTGTTAAATGTGGAAAAGATCTCAGCAGTCCAGTACAAATATAAGCTGAGGAGAATAAAGTCAGAGACATTAGTGAACACAACCAGGGAACAGAACTTCTATTGCTTGTACAACAAGATTATTTTAGTAGCGTAACACCTTCCAGGCTGAATCAGTTCTGTTCCAGACTAGCACTCCAGGCATCTCATCGATTAAAAGTATCTGGAAATGAACCCTCAGATCTTCCTAAAAGTAATGGAAATCATTGGGATATGACAACAGAATTACTTGCTTCTTATCCAAATTACCAGATGCTAATTTCTTACATTTTGCGTCCATATTTGGAAGTCAAAGCCACATATGCCCTTCTTTGGGATTTGGAGGGAGTGGGTCTTCCCCTCATCTATGATGATCTAAAGAGCAGCAAATCTGTTGCTGGCATCAGCAAGCAGAAGTGGTAATTGTGACCTCACTACAGACAGTGAAAGTCTGGTTCCGGATTTTGATGGAGTTGTCTGTAGCCTCTCCAATTCTGTTCCCTCAATTTCACATCTTTTGAAGGGTCAGTCTACTCATTGATCACATCAGGCCAACTTTGCTATATGCCACGAAACTCTATGGGGATACTTGGAATGCCAGGTCTTTCACAATCTGATCAGTTATATATGCACCAGGCACTGAGTACTCAACAGAGGTATAGATCAGCTTGGAGCAGATGGGCAAGTTGGTGTTTGGAACGGTGTCTGGATCCCATGAGGGGAGATGTAAAGGATGTTGTGAACTTCCTACCTGAACTAGCTCAGGAATAATTGGCTTAGAGAACTCTTAATTCCTTTTGGTTTGCCATTCTGGTAGATTATGAAATAGTTTCCAATCTCCCAATAGGAATGCATCTCTCAGTCAGAAAACAAATCTTTGCATGATCGGGTGCTTGACAGATTACAAGGACAATATCAACAGGGGAAATTAGAGATCATACCAACTCTTCATATGTGAATGTAAAGTGACTTGCATCAGTGTACACTGCCAAAGTGAGATGGGTGAAATGGATAGTGTTAGAGACAGGAATAAATGTGGACCTATTCGGTCTCAATCTGTTAGAGGAGCAAAGGCAACAAAGGAGATCCTGGTTGGTATCTGTTAGGAATGCATAAATCAACCTGCAGATTAGTCTTCCCATTTAATGCACAAAATATTCTATTTCAAAACATTGACTAACGTAGCATTCGCAGAGTTGGAGAAGCCTTGAACTAGCTTATCACAGGTATTATTCTTTCCAGGTTTGATGATATCATGACAAAAATGTATGAAAGATATTTTTTATTTCACATTTTTAACTTTTTGATATCCCCCCACTTGTGATAACATGTCAGGACAAGATGCTGTCATATGAGTTTTACACAGAGGTGATGTATAATTGCTTATTTATTCTTATGGCGTGATAGGTTTAGTTCATAAGCAAGATTGGTAATTACAAATTGAAGATTTTAGAGGTTGAGAATTGGCAAAGAAAGAGGGCAAGGTGGCTGTGTCTTGAATTAGCATAGAATGTTACCTGTGATGTCATGGATGTATAATCATATGATGTGGGACACAGTTGCCTACCACTTTTTCAGAGACCTGAAGTCACACTCATTGTGAATGAGACATAGCCATTTGGAGAGCTGGTTGAGCTCTTACTCACAGTAGGCTAAATTAAGGTAACCAAATTTTGAAAAACAAAAACTGTTACATTTCACACAAATGGAAGTAGGCTAAACCTTGCGCATAAACCAAAGGGCACATAATGATTTAAAAGACAGCACGCACCAACACTGAAAACACAAACAATGAGGCACTAACTGGAATAACTTAAATTCAACTTTTACACAGAGCATCATCTGAAATAATTAAACAGATTTTTGAAAAGGCTGGGAACAAATCAGCATTGTAACGCATCAAGGCTTGCCTTTCTCTGTGTTCAGACGAAACTTGTTAAAAAACAGGACATGTACTGACTTTAGTGAAATCTGCTGGGACAGAGGATGAACAAGCATGTGCAATCCAATAGGTCTTGTATTTGCGAAAGTTAGATCAATTGGCATTGTAAATACAAAAGTGGACTTTTTTGCCACGTAAATTGGTCAACCCTTCAATTTGGTTGTTTCCTGCCACATAATACCACTGAGCAAGCAGCTCTACAAGACCAGACATGACAAAAGCGAGCTTTTAATGAGAAACAGTGAAACAAGAATTGTGAAGGATAGGGTATCACAGCTCTATACAATGATAAACAAAATGTAAGTGCTTAACTATAATTAAAGAAGCTTTAAGCTGACATTTTTGTAAGCTGTGCGCAAACTAGATGCACTGTCCTCTCTCTCTCATAACTGTGATGTGAGGTAACTAAGAAACATATGAAGTAACTGGTAGTCATGCAAAGCACTCTAATACTGCCCATTGCGATGTGTAAAACTTGAAAGCGCCATTAGTGTGAAGGAAAAACAAAGCAAACAATGTGAAGTAACTGTTAGTCATGCAAAGTGCTCCAACAGTGCCCATTGTGGTGTGTAAAACTTGAAAGTATCATGGGCGCCATGAGCACAAATGAGAAACAAAATTAACAATGAGAAGTAACTGTCAGTCAGCAAAGCACTCCAATACTGCTCATTATGCTGTGTCAAACTTGAATGCGCTATGGCTGTCATGAGCGTATAGAAAAAACAAACAAAACAATGTGAAGTAGCTTCATGCAAAGTGCTCCAATACTGTCAATTGCGCTGTGTAAAACTTGAATGCACCATGGACACCCTGAGCATGATTGAAAAAACAAAAGAAACAATGACACGTTACTCTTAGTTATGCAAATCGCTCCAATACTGCTGATCGAATTCTGCTGGAACTCGATCGGCAGTATTGGAGCAATGTGCAGAACTACCAGTTACTTGTCATTGTTTCTTTTGTTTTTGAGTTGCGCTCATGGCACTTTCAATTTTTATACCGCGGGTACTAGATTGGCAGTATTGGAGCTATTCGCATAAAGCGCTCCAATACTGCCAATAGAGTTCCCGCTGTATAAAAAATAAAAGCACCGTGAGCGCAACAAAAAAACAAACAAAAAAATGACAATTAACTTGTAGGTATGAAAATCGCTCCAATACTGCTGATTGAGTTCTGCGGGAATCGATCAGCAGTACTGGAGCAATTTGCATAACTACCAGTTACTTGTCATTGTGTATATTGCGCATATTTACCTGTGAAGGCTCATGCTCACACCAGCCCTCTCTTTACACCAGGGACAGAGTTTACTTGATGAAAGACTCTCCAGCTGTGCTGCCTTGCCTCAGTCACACAGCATAGGAGGATTTAATGAGGAGTAAATCATTAATCATGTAGCCTATCACATAAGCATTATTAAAGGGTGAATCAGTCTCCTTGCAGCCCATCACAGGCATCCTGACCTTGGAGCAAAGCTTCTAGGAGGGAGTTTTTAATTATTTAGATGCCAAGGCCTGCAGCCAACCCACCTCTGCGCACGGCAGAAGACTGTGTGGGGAGCGGGGTTTGGGGCCTACGGAAGGTTGGCCAACCGAAGGTTGTGAACGGCAGGTTGGATTAACACGAGGTATAGTGTCTAGAGTTAAGTTATATATGTGTATATATATACATCTATCCAACATGTAGTCCTACTTCTATGTCAATGACTGACCGGTTTTATTGTCCTGAAAATTTGGCCACCCTATTGTGAGCATCCAGCGAATCTGTATGTTTGTTTTGACTTCTGCAAAAAATAAAAAGTGTCATTTAACGCCAAAGCGAAAAAGCAGAGTATCCGTCTATATTGACTCTTGCCTTCTCATATTAGAAAGCTTCATTATATTTGCTATAATTCGCCTTTGGATAAGCGTTTTACACTCCTGCAAGTGTCACGCATCTCGCATTAGAATAACACATTTCCAGTTATTTTTTTGCATTACGTCAATGCCCGAGATTGTCACGCAAAAGGTAAATATAAATACAACTACAAAAGAACTGTGTCCTAAAGTACGTAAAACCTCTTGTTCAAGTTTCTCAGGCTCCGAGTAGTATTTATCAAAGGACACAAGGTGGTGCTGGTGTACAATGGGGGGGGGGTATAGGATTCTTGATGTTTTACGATATTTATATGCTTCCCTCGTCTTCCTCGCTGATTTGCTCGAAAGGTCATTCAAAATTACGCTGAAATTATGAAAATGTCACACATAGCATTCTAAACCTTGGCAGCTAAGGTTTTCTGTTAACGGATGACAATGTTGCTCTTTTTGCCGTAAATGTACTTTTATGTTATTGCTTTCAGTAGAACACCGGGAACTGTGACCGTTGCAAAATGGTCACCAAATGTCTTGGTATTAAAAAAAAGAAAAAGGACAACAATGTGGACATGACATCTCATTTTATGTAACAATGTCAGCCACCTTAGAATGTATAGTTTTAATACGATGTGTACCTAAACCACAAAAAATAAGTTAAAAACAGTATTCTATTAATAACGTACATCTCCAGTCTTCTCAATAGTACTGTAATACTTACAACACGTTCAATAAAGAAACAAGTTGACTTTTTTAGTTTTTTACCCAATTTTATTATATATGAATGTAGAAGTGTGCCTTTTCAAAACTATTAAGTGCAGCTATTTATTTCTTTAAACACTTGGGTGTTTTTTGTATTTTTTGTTAAAGGTCATGAAGTATAAGCACGGAGACCCCACTCCAAGATGGCGCAGGGCGGCGGTGTGCTCGGCGCCTGCGCAGCGCTTCGGTGTCACCCTTGCTGTGAAGGGGAACCGAGAGGTCGGGATTGTGCTGGTGCTGGTAGTCAGGAGAGAGAAGATGCCGGACAAGTGGGACAAAGATGTGTACAAGGAGCCACCGCCTCGCACCCCGGACATCAAGCCGGAGACGTCGTTGCCGAACCCCACGATGCTGCTGATGGGGGCCTACCACTATGCGGTGGATGTGCCAGTGACATTCTTCAGGGGTAGGCGCCGAGGGGACCTGACCCTTCTGGGCTGACTGCAGCACATAGTGAATCCCAAACTACCACCACTGGTTATTGGAAAGTCGTTGCCTGACACGCCCACATTTATGCTCCCGAGCTAAATGCATCGATACCCTACCCCCAATAACATATCACCAAACCGCCTTATTTGCCGCCCCAACCCCCCCACCCCCCCAGCTTCTGTTTTTGTTTTTGGGCTCTTGTAAGTTAAAGCGCTTTTCACAGCGCCTCAGTGACAGAGTACCTCTTCCAGGCATGCTTCAGTGTCTGTCCATGAAACTCTGAGATGTTATTCTATTGATGTCTGAAGGTCTTATCACTTATTCTCTGAATAATTCCCATTTTCTCCTTGCATAGTCAGGGGCGTAACTTGGTCAGTAAAACGGGGGTAGAGTGTGTAAAGCTTCAGACTTCCCAATAGTCACGCTGACATATTTTTGAGATGATTATGAGAAGCAGGACCTGGGGGGTGGAGGGGCTTTGAGAAGCAGGTCGAAAGAGAGGAGTGTGAATTGTTTAGGATACTTAAAACACAATAGTTGTCAAAGTATCCACGTTTTAAGACCGATAAGTGTATGTTGTGTTTTTGTCAACGTGGGCATGCAAAAATCTAGGGTGAAATTCGATAGACACCTCATCATACCCGATAAAAGCTTCTGTACTCAAATATTTACAAAAGAATACATTTTTTAGTTGGGTGTATAACATCCTATATACTCACCAGAAGCTACGCCCCTGTACGTATTCTGGAAATTATTGCGGATATTCGGCAATAGCAAAGCATAAATGAATGTGGGTGTCACCCATCACATAGCACCGAACCTTGAGACCTCTAGATGAGATCACAAGTCTCCCATCTTTTAAACCATTCATAATTATCCTTATATTGAGTACGCGTCAAGGGCAGGTGTTTTACCATTACATATTGTGTGGGTGCCGTTTTTGGTGGTTTGGTTGGCACCACAAACGCTCCTTAGGATGACTAGTAAACTTCTGTTTACTGTGGTTGCTGTACATGCTTGTCAGGAAAACTTTGGTGATGCAAGCCCAAATGTTCTAGGTATGCACATTGACAAACTATGTCTCATCTCTTTTAATTGGAAGAGTTCTTACAAACATCACGTGATGGAAGAACAACAGTGGAAGAACAACTCCTAGTGCCCCACTTTTGAATGTACCCACATTGCCACGTCCTCTGGTTTTAGACCATTTTGATTCTTCCCATGAGTCCACTTCGCCGTCACTGACCCTCTTCGGGCCTCTTAATAACCCACATCGAATGTCTTTCTCCAATGTGTTCCTACTGTCCCATTGTAGATTATTTCCCACCTCTACCTGTGATCGGGGCTTCTGGAATTATTTGCCAAAATAGGACCAAATTAGGTGGCAGGGTTGACTATATATTTTGTGTTGTGAAAAAGCAAAAAATTGGTGTAATATAGCACATCTTGAAGCAATATTATACTTTTATTTTGTCATTTTTCTGTACGATTAACACTTGGGAAAGTGCTCACCTCGTTAGTATTAGTATAACACTTGAACACCAGAATCAACAATTAAAAAGTGACCTGCGACTGCACAGTAAAGTGTGTGCCACTGTGCTGCTCCCACAAGCATAAAAAGAACAGATGGATGGAATGTGGAAAAAATCAAATATTCACTCTTGGTCACAGATCTAGGTTTAATCCATCATTTTTTCTGTTCACTATGCCAACCCAGTTTGGACCCAGCCATATGCAAATCAGTCTTGACCCTGCTCCCTATGGGAACAGTCCAGCCCAACCTCCCAAGACAGGGCCTCCCTGGACCGGAAACAAGCATTCTGGGACCGGTTTCGGGTTATGACCCCCCCCTCATCAGCCAGGCTAGCTTGAATCCAGTGGCACAGTGAGCATGGTTCCCACGTCTGGGCATACCCTTCCCACTTAGGACAACAAAAGCAAAAAGAACAGATGATGACAAGCATGGCAGCGTTTTTAGTGATTTGTAAACAATTTGAGTCATCTACAGTTTTTATAAGCTTTTTTAAATTTGCAATTTATAAAAAAAATTATGTCTTATTTGACAAGTGCAACAAATCGATAGTTTTGTGGAAAGCGCTACAGCTGTAGAATGTTATAATTCTAGTGGCTTTTCCCGTATACTTTTCATTGGGACCCCCACCACTCGTTCCCTTATTTCACTGCATTTCATGATTTTATGACCTCAACAAGCCGCATTATTCTCTGGTCCAAAACTCTTTGAATGCATCCCGCACACGTGAGGAGGCTTCTTTAAAGACCTTTCTTCAGGGGTGGGATTTCTGTGAATCCTTCTCCCAGTCTCCCCTTCACTTTACCAAATCCGTATGGATAGAGGAAATTTATAGACTTCTTGGTGCAGCTTATTGGAGCAATGGAGGGGCCAGAAGATGGACTCTGCCATATTTGCCATTGTTAAAGAACTTGATAGATTCATCTTCGGAATCATGAAATGTTAAATTTTTTAAATATTACTGGTACTTCAGTTGTTTTTAGCTTTAGAGTTTTGCAAATTCAATTGAATTCATTTTACTAATGTTGGAACGATGTGTGGTCCCCGCGTGAATTCGCATATTAGGCATACATGGAGAATTCTGAAGATGGAAAGTTATGTCCTGTTGTAGCTTTTGTGAATGGGTGCATTTTTGTCCTCGGATTCGTGCCTCCAAATTGAATTCTGTTGTTCTCCTTCTATGCATGCTTTACCATTAACATATTTCAGATACTCTTCAACTTAACATGTCCTTTGCAAAATTCCTTTACATTTTATCATACATGTTTGCAAAGGAAGCATTGCTTCTTGACAGTCGTTCATTTGCAACAGAAGTTACAGGCAGATAGGCCCACACCCTGTCTGCTGTCTTTTTCCAGATTGCTAAAGAATTATCTTTAATGCTGGTGCTTTTATGTTCTCCTTGATCCCACTGTCACCCTAACGATGTGATATGGTAGAGTAATAGAGTAAGGTGGTGTACTGATTAATGATAGGTGGGCAGAGGATAAGGGTCTTTTGCAGGTATAAGGGTACCTTTGTGCCTATAAAAACAGCTCTTTGGCGTGGACGGTTGCTTTCCTGATTGACCTGATCAGGATTTGACTAGTTGCCTATGCAGGATTACACTTCTGAAGGAAAAAAAGCGTACTTTGTTAGGAGTTAGAGGAGTTTGGGGAGGGACAGGAAAAGGTAAGGACGGAGTTTTTCTAGGATGGAGAGGGGTGATTTTTGCTTTTCTTTCTTTAAAATATATCTTTATTTGCATTTTATACAGTACATGTGGGGGAAAAAATGTATATTGCTGTATCCCCAATCACTTCATCGCATATAGTACACACCATTCAATGTCTGGTCACAAGTAAGACCACCACGTGGTATTCAGTCAGTAAGTAGACCTTTCAACAAAAGAATCAACAGCATTAGCAGCATTGCATAAATTGATTCCCCTTTGTGCACAACTAACACTGGTTTAAAGATCATTCCTTTCCAGCAAGTGTCTCTCCTACCCCCCTGCCCCGAACCCGCTCCTCCTCCCCCTCGTCTCTCCCGCACTGTTATCTAGGAAGATTATCTCAGGACGCACTAATTCTTTCACAGTATAAGTCTGGGAATCGTGCACTAATATCTTTGTAGGAAGCTATGCTCCCCTTACCCCAGTAGTTGCCACAGCGTCTCTCCTTTCATGGGGTATATGTATCCGTTTTCGTTTCCATTATCTCAGGGTAGATGTCCCATTGATCAAGAGGTTGACTCCTCCCATCCTTGGGCCGTGTGTCCAGGTGAACAGCTATTTCTGTCTTGTCCCACCTAACCATATCTCTTCGCTAGTGATCCAGGGCCAGTGCTGCATTAGATTTCCACGCCATGGCTATTCAGCATCTTGCTAAAACCAATGCCAGTCTCTGGAAGTGAACGAGTTGTATAATCTGTTTACTGAATGGACAAGTGTCCAACAAACACTGGAGAGGGTTCATGGGTAGGATGTCCTAAATTGTTAGGAGTAAGTGTGTTTTCAGTGTGGAATAGAATACAACTCCAAGTAAAGGCGCTTTATTGCCTTCTGTTTTTGAATTTTTAGCTTTTCAGTTTGATTAGGTTTCGTTCACCCATAAATGTTCCACTTATGAACTCGGATAGAGGTATAGTTATCTGGTTGCTACATTAGCTCATCCCTTGGAGAGAACTAATAACAATGAGGGAGTCTCTGACCATTTTGAGGAGATGTCATTACACCCATGACGAACTACATATCTTTCTAAGACACATTTTCATCAGCTGTGACTTGTGTGCAATATTTTTATTATCTTCTTTGTTCCGTTGTCTGCCAGACTAATATATTTCCTGACTGATCAGTGCCCATGCTATTTCCAAGGGGCCCAATTTCCTGAATCTAGGAGGGTAAGAGTTACTCCATTAGGTATTGGGCGTGTGATCTTTCACGCCTGGTTGCCTTCACCATACACGTTCATCTTTAAGCACCAGTGTGGCTTTTTCGGTGGTTTCCACTTCGTTTTGAGACACTAGTTTCCACAGGATGAACTGCACCCAATGCTATCAGTATGAAGTGTTGGTAACGAGATCTGCTTGCCTTTTTTTCAACAGGTTCCTGCGTGTGTTGCAAATACTGTAGTAAGGATTGTGATATGGTTCTACTTGACAGAGAGTACTGTTACTCTCTTAGTGAAGATTAGGATTTTTTAGCTCCTGAGGAATCACCACCAGATGTTCAGACTATTAACGCGAGAAACATGCTGACCAGTTTTTTAGGGTAGGTAGTGTAGGAATTACCCACACAGGACATCTCTTTTAGCAGACAGCTATAATTGAGGTACAAGACACAAATTAGACTGAGTTGGAGGGGAACTAGATTATTATATATCCCGCTTCCCCCACCTTTTTCTTCTGTTTTTCATCTTGACAGGGGTGCCATGTTACAATAAAGGTCTGTCCTTTGGACTCCCCTAGTCAATTTTAGCACTTTCTTTGGTTCTAATCGCACATTCTTGCATTCATCTCTGGCAAACATATTGAAAAGACCTCCAGCACAGAGCCCCCTCGAGGGGCCTGGCAGGCATCGCAGTGCCGGCCTGACGAGGAGCATGGCCCAGTGATGAAGCATGTCACCAGATGGTGAATGAGGGCCCTTGTTCCTAGTACATAGTGGTCACAGAGAACTAACTACTCCTGCCCGAGTTGGTAGTAAGGAGCACCTTTACTTGGAAATGTGTGTTCTTTTGGTTCTTAGGGGGACTGATGCACAGGACCATATAAATCTCCCCTATTGAGTGCCTCCCCCTTATTTCCTTTATCAAGAATGGAATACATCTCCTTTTTAAGTTGGATTTTAGGGGGAAGAGAAGAAACAGCTGCAAGTACAAAACTCCCTGCAGTCCTAGATTAGAATATTGTTGACAATCCCTTGGGGTGAGGTTTGAGATTAACAATACGACTCCATTTAGATCATGTGGAAAAACCTCCACATGTATCTAATCCTGAATTGCGTATTGCTGCCTACTCAGATCTAAAATTCTCTATATTGGTTTACACACTGTCCATTTACCATTTGCTCTGATTTAACCCAATTGGCAGCCCAGCAGTGCGATTTGGTAAACAAGGGAATATATTGTGTATAACAGGAGACCTTCGGTTCAAACACAACATTAGATTATTTGCTGATGGGGGAATCAAGCCAATTGAGAGCAAGACATGTAACATTGCTAAGGAAGGAAACACTAGGGCATTAGCATGGCCCCGTCTTTTTTTTTTGCACTTTTTTTTAGTTATGCCATCTGTCTTTTTCTTCCTTCTCAGGCAATGGAAGCCACTATAACAATGATGGCTGTGGAAATAAACTGTAGGGTGAATCTGCACTGTACTGCACTTGCACTTTAGATTTTAGGAGGGAATTTCCTTCTGTAGTTTATCCTACACAGCAGCCTTAATCCCAGATCCTCCCATCAAGATCTGTTGTGAACTGCACAGAACTTCTTTGCCATCTTAGATTTTGCAATTTAGATTTCATGCAGTCAATCTTTATAATAACCTTTTGCTAATATACAATGGAGTGGCATATTATTTCACTTGCACCTTCTCAGGGAGTGTAGATTTATACATGGAGGCTCTGTATAGTATTGTTCTTGCACTGTAGACCCTATGAGTACTCCAGCTTTGGTAGCTTTTATTGCAAAGCAGTTCTGACCGCAGATTATTGTTAGTCAACTCGTTGTGAACCATATTGAAATATTCTGCTATTGTAGATCTCCTGGGGTCACTGTTAATTTGCCTGATAACTTGGACAAACAATGATAGCCAGAGTTGATCCTCTCACTCACCAACAAACCCACAGTGACCAGGAGCAACTTCTACAACAGGATGAAGGCTGTCGCGACCCTGATGAGGGACAGCTGCCTCAAGCCCAACTCAGACAAGACCAAAGTCCTCATCCTGGGATCCACCCCATCTGCTTGGGACAACTCCTTTTGGCCCACTGCCCTGGGTAACCTCGCCCCCCCCCCCCCCACCACCACCACCACCACCACCACCACCACCACCACACACACATACTCCCACACACCCACGGACCACTCACGAAACCTCAGCATCATACGGGACTCCCCTCTCACCATGAACTGCCAGATCAATGTTGTCTCATCATCCTGCTTCCACATGCTGCATCTGCTTCAAAAAATCTCCAGGTGGATCCCCACAGAGTCCACAAAGAGGGTCACCCATGCATATATCAGCAGCAGACTTGACTTCGGCAACGCACTCTGTCGGCGTCACCCAGAAACTCCTCAAGAAACTTCAGAACATCCAAAACACTCCTGCCAGACTTGTCCTAAACATCCCCTGCCGCAGTCATATCACCGAGCACCAGAGAGAACTCCACTGGCTCCTTGTCAAAAAAAGAGTCACTTTCAAGCTCCTCACACACGTCTACAAAGCCCTCCACGACGCAGGACCTGCGTACCTCAACCACTGCCTCTCATTCCATGCACCCACCAAAAACCTCTGCTTCGCCCACCTGACCCTGGCTACGGTCCCAGGGATCTGTAAGACCAGGACCAGAGGAATTTCTTTCTCCTACCTCACCGCAAAGACCTGGAACCCCCTGCCCCTCCACCTCAGGCAATCTCTGTCGCTGCCCCAATTCAGGAAGGACCTCAGAGCTGGCTCTTCGACGGAACCACAGCTACCAGTCAGATCAGCTCCCCTTGCCCCCCCTGCTCCTTGAGACCCTTAAGAGTGAGTGGTTGGGCTATACAAACCCCTGATTGATTGAGTGGGAGTTATGTGATTGGAGAGTATTGTGTGTCATTTCACAGTCATTTGTACAGTGTAAAGTGTGCCTTTAGCTCAGCCACTTTGTTAGTTTTTGGCTGTCCAGGAGTCCAAGTCTTCGGCTGCAGACTGATATATGAGGTCCTTTGATATTTTCCTGGATATTGAGTTTGATCATCTTTGGTTGGGTGGTATGGGATTTCTTAATCTGTTCTTGGTCTGTGGCTTTACATGAATGATTTTACCAATTGCTCAAGCATGTCTTAGGTTGGTAGGAGAGCCAGTGCCCAGCAGTATGACCCAGCCATCTGAAGGGAGCTATAGAGTTGGTGTTATGTAGATATTAGTGCAAGAAAGAGGAAATTGAGCTGTTTCCTGAAGGTAGTGTGTGGTGTCTCTGGAAGAGTTTCATATTCAGATGTCCGATCCTGAACAGGATTTAGAAAGTGATTGGTGGTTATTTTAATTTAGGAGTTTCTAGTTTTGGTTCCGGAGGTTTAGAATCTCTGGATCACATGGTACAAATTACAGCAATGTTTCCACTGTATTATGACCTGCAAAATTTGCAATCCGGGGGGTCAAAATTTTAGACTAATAACGCAACAATGCAGCTCGCCCTGCTCTCGTCACAGGGCTTGTTGCTCTAGGAAATAAAGATACTCGGGTACAGCCCTTGATCCAGGCGCTTTTTAAATCTTATCCAGGCTGAGTGAAAATATTAAAGAACTTAGTGGGGTCACAAGTCTACTCGTTTATTTAAACCAAACGTGTTGCTGAATATTCTAGATAAGTTACAGTGATTAGAAGTTTACAAATTCCAGTGTTTCTTCCAGGGCACTGGCGTGGAGTTTTTAGTCCCTCATTTTTTATTTTGTATAATACATTAATAATAATCACATTTGTCTATTGTCCAGTATACACACTGGGTGTGAAATTACTCTTTAATTATTTTCAAGCCCTGCATTTCCCATTTCCTCTTTGCAGACCTGATCGACCGCCAGCGGGAAAAGAACAGGTACTACTATTACCACCGCCAGTACCGCCGCGTCCCCGATCTGACTGAGTGTGAGGAGAAGGACTACCTGTGCCATTTTGAAGCTGAGATGCAATGGAGACGAGACCAGTATGTACAATGTTTTTTTTTTTTTTTTACTACTTTTTTCTTTTTATGGTGCATGAGGGATTGAGTATGACAGTTAAGGGTCTAAAAGAAGGACGGACGTCATGTGCCATGATGGGTTGTGGTTCCTCAGCAAAGATCCAAAAACACAGACAGATGTGGTACACACAGCAGAGCGAGGAGTCAGATTTTCATTGTACTTGTTAGAAAGAGAGAAACACCAAACAAAGAATCTCCTTCAGTAACACCTCTTCATAAAACCCATTGCTCGGCTCCACATAGACCACGTGTGTAGATTTGAAAATGCACTGTGTCGTGCCTTTATATTTTATTAACATTTTTCCTAAGAGATTAGTCCAATGGATTCTTCCTTATTTCAGTCCACAGGTGCCATCAATTTTATTTCACTGCCAAGAAACAGTACTAGGCAGAATCAATTTCTTACCGTTGTGTTTTGCTCCATAAGCCAGTGGCGGATGAACATCTTTCATTTATAAGATGCTAATGTACCTCTTCGCAAGAACTGTAGAACTGCTCTCGAACGTCAATGTGCTTTTCGTGTAGTTCAAGCTCAGCCTTGCAGGAAGACATGGCTAGGTATGATTACAAGGTAATGTGGTCAAGTTTTTAAAAACGGACTATTACCAGTAAAATTCTAGGTACGTGCATTACTTAACATAATGAGTGTATTTCTATAGAGCATATTCACCCAGTGGTGTTGCTTATTTGTACTTACGGATAACAGATGTGGTTATACATCTCTGGTTACTTAATTTAGAACCCTCAGAAGATGGAAAACTGAGTGAAACCTTTTACCACAGAGTTAACTAGTCTTTTCCGGGTTTATCCCATTGAGTTGCATTCCACTCCACACAGCGTGGCATCCGCATCATTTCGTTGGCTTGAAGCTGTGAACTGAAGGTTACCATGTCCTCCTCATTCAGGTTTTTAAAAATAAAACCATATTCCTTGTACAGCTGTAGACTTGTTATAGTTTTCAGAGGCGAATTCAAGCATTGACCGTTCCGAAATCCAATACATAGATTGGGTGGGTAAACACACGGTGAGTGAGATGATCGTGTTTGCAGTGGATGGTTGATGCTGATCTTTCCAAAATCATTCAACGACTTCCATCTGCTGCTGGCCAATGGCAGTTCTCATTTGCCCATGCTAAAATAGATGGGCATATTGGTAGCAGATGGTGGGGACCTAGCCCTAGTCTCATTCACTTCTATTTGACCTGGTTAGAATGTGGACAAGTCGCCATTTTTTTTCGGTTTTCTTCAGAATATTAACCATTCATTCCAGTGTGACTCCCCCTGTGAGCCAGCCTTAGGTGGGGTTGTATTCTCACCTGCGGCTGCCCATCAAAAGCAGCTTTTTGAGAGTGGCATGTGTGGTTTAAAAATGAGTCCATCTTTCCTCCCCAACGTCTGAAGTGCTTCGAGTCCTCGA
Organism: Pleurodeles waltl; assembly: GCF_031143425.1. Taxonomy (NCBI): domain Eukaryota; kingdom Metazoa; phylum Chordata; class Amphibia; order Caudata; family Salamandridae; genus Pleurodeles; species Pleurodeles waltl. The sequence goes on along the minus strand of NC_090449.1, from coordinate 77,539,229 downwards.
GTGTGCCCGAGAAATACAGGGTGGATACTTGTAGAGACTACAAAATATGCATTTCTGCACAGTCTTTATTCAAGCCGTACCCTCTGTTTGGATCAGGCTACATTTGGTAGCAAGAAGTGCCCTTGAGTTTCTGAAGTTCACAAAAAATGTAAAACCTTTGTTTTTATTTGTGTCTAAATTAACTCTTTAACGTGATGTTTTCTTAGTAGTACTGAGTGCTGAGTTGGGTTTCTGCTGTTAAGATGCCCAAACACACGTTTGTGCCTATTAACATCTCTTGCATCTAATTTTCAGGGAATTTTCAATCAGAAAAACATTTCCTGGTCGGAATAGGGTCAGTGACCTATCCTTCTGCCAGGTCCATTCTGGTGAGCTTTTGATTTCACAACAGGATGCAGTCCTTACCTGGTCATTTGACAGCACGCGTCTGCAGGAGGGTTTCTGTAACCAAAATAATTAAGCCATGTTTTTTCTTTCACGCACATGCTTTTTAGGCTACATTGGGAACCCCAAATGCGACCCCGTGCGTGTAAATAAATGCAGGGACGTACGGTTTATGGTTCAGTACCAATAACCTGTAGCTCAATATCTCTCACTGTGCAACTTGACTTTTATTGCCCTTTCACAGTGTGCCTCCATTGTATTGTGGACTTTTATTTGTATATTCCACAGTTCATCAACAATTGCGATTTTCAGTAGTCCAAATAACCCGGTCTTGATGTAGTATATTTATTATAGTAATTTGAATAGTACTGCATTTCCTAATATTTTGCTTCGCTGCAGATTTTGCTCCATTTGGAGCTCGTCAGAGAGATGTTACAGTGGTAATTTGTAGGGATTTCAGTATATACAAAGCATAATGGCCTGGTACATGGTGCAAGGAAACCCGCCCTGTCCACTCCCCCGCACATACACCATGCAGTAGAATGTTAAGGAAAAAGAATTTGCAAATAGAGCTAGGGTAAAAAGCACAAAAGTTGTTGATTCTAGTTTGTTGGTGAGTCTCCAAGACAGACTAGAAAGTTTGTGTGTCATGGCTTCCTCCGAACAATATATTTTCTCATTCCAGGACATTGCTAATATTCTTGTGTTCTGTATGTCTCACCTGGGTTTCCAGGCTGCCCTCTTACTGCGAGGTGCTTTGTACGCCTCCTGTTTAGATTGGCTTCATAGACTAGCTGAGATCAATACATCTTATGTGTGAGGGCGAGAAGTTGTTGCACTAAATGTAAGCATGTTCAAGTGAAAAACTGCTCCTGTTCCCCTTGTTTCACATAGTAAGGTTGACCAGGCGATTGTGCAGATAGTCCAGCAGAGGATGCAAGCCTGCCATCAGCGGGAGGGGAACAGCTACATCCAGAACTGTGCCAACGAAATGCAACAGTTCGAGGAGGTTGCGAAGGCCTTTCGGTCAAGATGTGAGTAATTCCAAAGTGTCTGCCTGGGCTTGTATGTGTTTTAAAAGCAATTTAATTCTTAACAGCATTGTTTGCCTTTCCAGATGCAATACAAACATTTTTGTAATTTATTAAATTAAATAATGACCCAGCTGCATTAAGTTTCACAATATTTCTTTTTTTTAAATCCGCAAAAAGTAAATTACTTTACCATACATTATTATGCAAAAGAATATTGTTTTCTATTCAAATATGGGGGATTGCTCGGACTACTTATTTACTGTAATGCAGTAGATTAGATTGATCATTTTACCATAGATCAGATTACTGACTACTCTGCATCAGATCATACGAGATTACTTTGATTACTTATTAGAATGCAGGCTGATATGTCTGACTATACCCTTCACTGGGTTAGAGAATGAAAGTTCTTCGACTGCTGAATGTCATTGCTTTTTAACCTACAGTCAAATCTCTAACTACTCCCTGATTTTTATTTCATATATTTGTAAATAATTATAGACATTCTGATCATTTTTATTTCATTTTACTCTCTTCTCGACTTATAAACTGACTTTGTGCTGCTTCCAGGAATTGCATTTACGAACAAATCAATTGCTTAATATTCGTACTAGAGTTTGCCTTCATTGTTTGACTATGTTCTAGTGTGATATTTTTCTGCTGCTCTTCCTGGTTTTTGTGGGATCTCTGTATCCCTCCTGGAAAGTCAGTTTTCTCTTGTATGACCTGCTGCACCCGTCTGCCATTTTGAGGAGGCAGCACATTAAAGGCCTGATTTAGATCTTGGTGGAGGGGTTACTCTGTCACAACGGTGACTGATATCCCGTCCCCCCAAAAATCTAAATACCATTGTTTTCTATGGTACTTAGATTTCCCTTGTGACAGAGTAACCCCTCCACCAAGATCTAAATCAAGCCCTTGGTTTCCTCCTCCCGAACATGTGCAAACTAACTAACCCCTATTTATTAGTGGTGTGCCAGTGCACAGCCAGACCATGAAGCGAGAATGGAAATTACACAAAGTTATCCTCCTATGGCAAATACATCTACACCAGTGGTTCCCAGCCTGTGGTCCGGGGACCCCTAGGGGTCCACGAAACCTTCTCAGGGGGTCTGCGACTGCTAAGAAAACTGAAAAATATTGACAAATATTAGGAAATTAGGTCCCCAGCTTCCAATAATGACTCAGGCGGGGTCTTCGGATTCCAATGATGATTCAGTGGGGGTCCCTGGGTTCCATTAATGTTAAAGTGGGGGTCCACAGGAATCAAAAGGTTGGGAACCACTGATCTACACTTCCACTTTTTTTTGGTTTCAAGGCACTCTATGCCACACACTTTCTCACTGAACTGCACCATGCATTAAAAACCTTTTGCTATTCGGTATTACCACTCTGTCTCTCCCCTAACACCTCCATAAGCCCTAAAAGGGAATCCTAAGTGTGTGACCATAATATCAATTTTCACAGGGCAATCAGAGGGACCTTAGCAAATGTGTGCTCTTTACCAGCCCACCGACCCACTGAGAAGCCTTATTTTGTCCACTTTGCCTCCCAACGATGGACCTTATGTTTTTTTATTACTGGTACGTGGCTGACTGGCATGTCCGCTCCCAACTTTCAGGTTGCAATCCCTGAAGGTTGTAAGATCATCCATGCAGAAAGCGCTGAGGATGCGGAAGGACTGGTTCACAGGTATCTTCAGGCAACAGTTTCTCTGTATTATTCCTTCTACCTCCAGCGAGGGAGTGATTGCGGCCATGCAAGTTGCTGTTCCACTTGCTTCCTTTTATTTTAATTTACAGTGCATCACTGTATGCGTTTAATTCATGAATTTATCATACATCAGGTTAAAAGAGCTTATTCTAATGACTTTACCAGGCATTGAATTACAAAACTTGTTTTGCAGTGGGAGGTATTTTACCTGCCTCCAGTACCATCTCAACAATTAATTTATTGGGAAGAACCACAAAGTCATCCATTTGGTGTTGAAGAATAATGTTTATAGAATAATGCAATAAACCTCTTCCTGTTGAATAACACACTCTTTCAATTTTTTAACCACTCCATAGAAAATTAGTACACACTGCGTTGGCAGTAATTCTGCATATAATGGGAAAGCGACGACTCTCATGCACAGATTGGTGGGTGTTCAACACATTGGTATGAAAAACCCAGAAGGGCTTTTTCATTTGTCACGGAAGCCCTTTGACGCCTATCCTCTTAGATCCACATAGTGTAATGAAGATGAAGAGACCAATTGGAACTGTTGAAGAAGCTCTTTCTCAGTGTGCCAAGGACCTGCTTGATAATGTTTAAGAACCTAGGTCCTTGTATGTGGCTGGCAATCGGCTGCCACATCCCGCGGCCTTGGAAGAGCAGGCCTTCACACTGTGCAGCCTGGAATCCTCTAAAGCTTGAATGCCCCTTGGATGGTGGTCTGCACGTTCTGCTTATTTTAAATTTTGGGTATTAATAAAGAGCAAACTGCTAATATATTGGCAATCTAAACAAATAAGGCTGCTGCTACAGAGAACTCAAGAAGGAGGATAATCGGAGATCAATACCTATGATGATTTACGCAGCAGCCAGGCCTTGAGACCTTTCCTAGATCAAAGGCGGTCAGTTACTTTTCTGAGATGCACAGGTTGACTTTTCAGTCTTTGTGTTACAGTGATAGAGAAATCACAACCTTCGTGGAGAAGTGTGGCACAATGGTTAGAGCGGCAGACCCTGAGGCAGAGATCAATTCCCGCCTCGGTGGGTCTTGGGCTCAATTCCCTTGGACTAGATAATTCTCGCCTCGGTGCCTCATCTAATCAATGGGTCCCACTCTGTAACTCTGGGCTATAGCTTGTTTAATCTCCACAACGGCCCTCACAGCGCTTGGATGCCTGGCTTCACCCTGGGGCTGTCCAGGAGTGGGTGCCTCACAGGGAAAAGCCATGAGTGGTTCCACAGCGGTATGCGTACAGCGCCTTGAGACCCTAACGGGTGAGTAGTGCGCTATACAAGTGCACAGTTTACAGTTTTAAAGAGTGATGAAACAGTGGGGCCACAAGCGGAGACTGAGCACTAAATCTCAGAGAGCCATCTCTGTCAGCAGTGAAGAAAATCAAACTCTGTCATAAATATGAATAGTTTATTGGAGAACTCATTAACGTAGCTAATAAGGACCCCAACAGAAAACTGCCAGGGACAGAATTCCATTAGCATGACAGATAATAACATTCTGAATTATATCACATTTAATATCTTGATGTAATCATGAAATTGAACACATACCACTTAAAACACATTTTTTTTCACAGAACACCTAAAAGAATAGGAGGAGCCAGTAAAAGGAAGCAAAAAGCTGTGGAATGTGATCTTTAACTTTTAAGCTTAGCACCAACCTGGCGGCATAACTTTGAACTTTACAACTTGTATAAATGAAGTCCATAGATTTGATTCTCAGGTTATCCAGGAGCGCTCTCTACCAAGATGTTGAAGTTCATGACCTGTAAGTTGAAACCCATCCTTCACTATGACCTGTCAGTGTTAACGGTGGCTCTTGTCTTGCAGATGCGGACCTGGGCGCCTTTGGCAATGCCCGGAAGTGCCTCATGAAGCAGAAACATAGAATGATTGCCGAAAGACAAGCGCAGGCGGAAGCTGCTGAATCCTAGCCTGATGTTCCCTCTCTTTCAACCTCTCACCCTAAGTTGTGGGGATGTCTGTGCCCTTGGTCCACAAATCAGTCCGTGGATATTGCAGTGTTTTCAGACATTTGAGCAAACAGTCGCCGACTTCCCTATCGTGCTGCTGTTAATATCTGCAATCCATTTTGAGAATTGCTGCAGAACGAAACCAGATATTTAGAGTCCTAAGCTGTGATTCTAGCGCTTTGTAATGGGCACTATGAGGTTTAGTGAGTCCAAGATGTCCGGTTGGTATCTTACAGCAGCCTTTGAGGATTATTACCTAGCTGTACAATAAAGTATCTATAACAAAAATATTAGCTGGTCATTTTTAAAAAAAGGAGGATGGGCGTAGGCATCATGCCATGTACATGTTTGGTTAATGTTTAATTTGTGTTTAATTGTAGGCTTTCATTAAAGGCTCCATCCACTACTGAACAACATCACTGTCTAAGCCAGCACCTTCCAACCAGCGTATGTTTTTATTTACGTACCAGCCTCTAGTGTCGCTTGCACACAGTGGGCCAGTGCAACCAGTCACCATAACTACCATTGAGCAAGTACCACCTGTGAGCCAGATGTTTTCTATGTGTATCCCTCCAGGCAGGACTACATGCTCATTATCGGTAGGCAGATGTGGTGTTAATGCCAATCACTTCCTAAGAGAGACGCTTTTTTTTTTTTTTTTTTTTTAAACAATTTTATTAGTTTTTTTGTTATAACAACTTACTAGCAATAGGTCACATCTGCACCTCATAGGCATATTGATATACAAATTAGTTTGCATCTGTACACAATCACAGCATATTGTGATGTTCAGGAACACATCGTGCAAGTATCGTTACACACAAGGCATATCTTTGATCGGATTTCCCATGTCCCCGTCCACTTCCCCCACACGCTTCATATACCAAATTTCCTGCTGGACACACCAGTCCACCCCCCGCCGCCACCGAGCAATCGCCGGTGCCGTCTCTGCATTCCAGCCAGCTGCGATATCCCGTTTGGCCACCAGGCATGCCACCCCGAGGAAGGCATGCTCCGCTCTGCTATTCCCCACTCCCTCCAGGACTTCCAACAGGAGTGGTAGCGGGGCTGCCTCTATCTCCACTTGCAGGATCCTGGAGATTTCAGCTGTGACTGCTCGCCAGTCGGTTGTTATGTGTGGGCCAACCCACACCATGTGGTAGAAGTCTGCATTAGGACTTGCACAGCGGGGGCAGGCTGCATGGGGTCGGAGATCCGTTTTGTGCATTTTTATGGTGTGAGGTATGCTGTATGCAGGTAATATGCTTGTACCATTTGAAAGCGGGTAGTCATGGTTAGGTTCCTCGGGGCCATCAAGGCATCTCGCCAATCCTCTTCCTCTATTCGGCCAGCCAGCTCTCCCACCTCTCCCTAAGCCTATTGAGCAATTAACCAGGTACAGAGAGACGCCCTTTTACAGTAGTCCCCAGGGTCGTCCTTGGTATCGCAGGGCTGCATCAAAATTACAGAGGTACAGAAATAGCCCATTAGAGTTTCTGTGCCTCAAAGTAAGTGCCACTAAACATGTTTGGGAGGAATACTGTGCCACAGAATATGTCCACTACAGTTAATGTGCCATCACAATTACTGCATCTCAAAGTAGCCATCAAAATTCTAGACTACTACTGAAAATTATTATGCGTCGCAGTGTGCTATCCTAAAATATGCTCTCAGAAAAACCCAAAATAGAGTATTTTGGTGGTGTGGGGTGTGGCACCTCTTAATTCAGCCATTACGTATCCTAGCAGGACTTCCTTGTGACTCCCTGAGAATTACACATTACAAGGGACAGACTCTTGCTGGCCGCCTCTTAAGCAGGTCGCCAGATTTCTTTTGAGTGGTAACACTTTGAAACTAGGAGAAATTATTTTCCAGACCTTAGAATGGGTACTGCTGAGACCTTGAGACTGCACGTTAATGGGATGTAAGGTGTCCAACAACGAAGCCTGCAGCCTCTGTCATGTCTAGGGTTTAGACTCTGTATGTAAAGAGAGAAGTATTTCACTGAGGTAAGAAGTCCTTTCAATTAGGCGAAGGTAGGGAGGTCAGTGTTCACTGGGCTTCAGATGGCCTCTTGTCTGCCTGATCTCAGGAGCTGAAAATGCTTCTTTTGTTTCCACTGAATGACAGAAAGACAAATGAAACTAGAAGAGCCGTCACCAGCACGGTCACTGTAAATTTGAGAATTCATCCAGACCAGACCAGTTAATAGAGTCCGAAGCTGTGAATCAAGCACTATATAATGGGCACTGTGAGGTTTCCTGAGTCTGAAACGTCCGGCTGATGTCTTATAGCAGTGTGGATTCGCACCTCCCTGTACAATAAAGTACCTGTATATATCGCAAAGCCGCAGTGGCAGCTATTAACAAAGGCTGACCTCACCAGAGAATACTTACTGCAGCTCAGCTGACTTGCAGGCTGGGCTACTCATGCAGTGGCCAGGTACCTTTGATCCCCTACAACTGGAGGAAGCAAGCAGGTGTTCACTGATGGGTACACAAATCTGTAAACGAGTGCCTGTGGAAAGGTGTGTGAGGCTCCACAGACTCGGGCATCGGAAGGCAAAGTGTGTGTGTGTGTGTGAGTGAGTGAGTGAGTGATGAGGGAGATGGAGACCTGGCCACTGGTACTCACAGATCCTAGCTGGACGATGTGCACGAGGAGCGCGGAGACCCTACATATTTCAATGGCCTTGTTTTCTTAACATATTGGAATGCTCTGAGAAAGATGATTATGATTGTCCACCATAGGTTCTGATTTTGCTTGCTTTTCCTACAGAAATTTGAAAATATTTCCACAGATTTTACATATATTTTATGCATATTTGAATTGGCTGTGGCTGTAATCTTGATAACCTTAAAGATCGAATCACTATTATTAAGGAATACTATGGCATTGCATTGATGCCGTATATGATGCACAGCAGGTAATCATAAAAAGTGCTACATAGGAACCCTCGCTGAAACCTAGTTAGCTATAGTGTTGGTCTGAGACACCGAGACACCAAACACTTCTTGTGATGGTCAGTTTGCTAGGAGAGACGTTCATGGCATCACAGCCCACTGGCAAGATAATGCACAGTTCTAGGCATGTTGGTGAGCAAAAAAAGTTCTTAAATGCGACTATGAGCTTATTAATTCCTTCAAAAACCTAAATATTTCCAGTAGTACCCACAAATATGCACCAGTTCCTGTCTCCATTAGATTCGATAGGACCAAGTAAAGGAAGTAGGCATTTTACACCACGATTCCCCAAAGAAGTTGAAAAGTTCTCAAAAGGCTTTGCAATAATTCCTAGTGAGCTGACCACCCTTTACCCTCCTCCAGGGTGTTTTTTGGGGTAGTTCAGTAAGAGAGACCGCCCACCCCACGTTTCTTGGGAAGGACAGTTTGTCCAGGTTTGGCATTTTATAATTTTTCTAAACTTTTCAGTACCTTCCTTCACTTCTGCCTTCTACTTCTCTTCCTGCTCCTTCCTCATAAGTAGGGGTTCTTTATTACGTTTATATTTGTTGTGAATCCCAGTGGGGCCTTTCCCATCATTTTAAAGTTTGTAAAAATCATTAGCATTCAGTGTTCACACTTTCTGCACTCTAAAAACGTAGATTGTGCCTTTCTTATGCTTGCAGAGAACTTTGATTTAATTATTGTTCGATTTGTGCCTCAACATGGCTTAATACATAGCGTATAAATGCACTACGGAGGGGGGGAGGGGTATGTAGAAATATATATATATATCTGTAACAAATTCAAGAGTAAGCCTGTGCAGTATGTTTTTTTCTGGACTGGGTATTCAAGGAAATGCTTAGGCCTAGATTATGAAACTGAAATCTGAAGGGGAAATGATTTAATTCTGTACAGATTGCTCAAATAACGAGACACCACTTTGGAGATGCGCTTTTGAATTGTGGCTTGTTGACATCCAGGACGAGCCCTTTGCTCTCATTCAAATGAACAGCTAAAAGTTCACAGTCGACCAACAAACGGGGAAACCATGCCTTTTGGGAGGTGAAATATAGACCCGATATTTGTACCCAAGACCCACCGCTCCCTGGGCACTTAAACACATGCCCCATACTTACATGAACCACTTTTGTGATGCTGGCCTAGTGATGCTCAGTTTGTATACGCCACCAAACATGCCTGCTTTTAACCAGTTGCTTTTGATTAGGCTGTTTCATTTGAACAAGTTTACTAAGTTTTATTGGACGCTCCCATAAGAAGGGGTCTTGCCAATCTATGCAAGCCTATGTCTCAAAGAACAGAATATTAGTTATAAACAATATTCAACAGCGACTGAGAAACTACTGCAAACTTATTTGTACAGATTCTGTTGTCATCGAGCAAGGATCTTACCTTGATAAATGAATACTCCCTCAGGTGCACCTTGGACCCCATATACAGGCCGCCTGCACTTCAGCGCTTTGGCATTTCAATCATCAGTGTCATTCAGTTTCACCAGGTCATTCAGGTTTTCCACTGTCATTCACGTCTTTTGATATTACTCACAGCCTTGATGCAAAGTTATGTCAAATAGAAGGTAAGTATTTGGTCCTAAAACTTCCTGTGTGCTCCAATAGGCAGAGCCTCTCTCATGAAGTCACTTCCCAGTTACTGGAAGATGCTTTAAAAGTGGAAAAAACTGAGCAAGCATATTTTAAACCTCACAGAATCAGGGATGCAATGTTGTGCATATGCAAAGCATGGCAAGGGTATATTTCTTCTCCCACTTGTTCTTGAAGTTGTAGATTCTGTGGATTAAATGAAACACTTCCCTAGGTAGAATATGCATTCTCTTTCCAAGTAGGGGATTTGCGCCCTGTTGTAAATCCAGTTTGTAGCCCTTTTCGGGAGATCAGAGAGCAGATAGTAACATTCTCAAATGCAAATAGGTTCAGTGCCAAGTATGATGAGATAGTCCGCAAAGTTAAATTACGATTTTTTTATTTTTTGCATGTGCATATTTCTCTTCAAATAGTGTCGTCATGCAATCCAGTAATGTGGACGTCTCGCTTTATGCTGTAGAAACCCCGTGCTAATGGTGCAGGGGTCTACGGACCCCCAGCACTACCTGTGTGGTCCTTGCAATTGGCTTGTGAAGTCAGAGTTCCTGTGAGAATGTGTACTTAGCTTCTCGCTTACAATCGATATTGAGATCACATCCGGGATATGCGGACGTGACTGACAAACACACCGGTGTATTTCCGGAAGATGTCTAGTTGATACTTTCAGGTTTAATCACGAGCTGTGTTCTCTGCTGTCATCCAATGTTGGGTTGAGATTGGTACCCTTGGGTTACATGCATTTCCCTTTAACTGCTCAATGTTTTTGTTCTACATTACGCTCAAGGCCTAGACTAGTTAAATGAGTCACGTGACATGGGGCAGCATGGTAGCTATTGCCACGTCATTGTCCGATCTGAGAGAAGGGCGGAGCCACTCAGCTGTCCGCATTACTCCCGAAAAGCTGACACGACTGACAAAAAGCCAGTTACATGCCAGGATCACCAGTGAAAGGCAGTTAGGCGTGGTGACGGTCATGACAAGAGTCATCTCTGAAAGGCTGGCAGGGTTGGTTCGGATTCAGTAACATGTCGAGTCAGTCACAGAAAGGTTAACAGTAATGGGCTCAGTTAGTATCTTGGCAGGATCACATCTGAAAGGGCAGCTGGTTTGGGGCTGAATCATTTGAACAGAGATTGGGAAAATCAGTATTGTCCTGAGCGACCCCATGACTTCTGACTCTACCCCAGCACTGTTTCACTAATGAGGAAATTAAGTATATAATAAGCTTAGCAAATTAAACATGTTTAAACATGTAATAAAATATACATATTTTACACTTACTGGAAGAAAACAAATTCTAGCGATACATTGTAGGGCAAGTAACTATTAAATTTCATGTCCTGTGAGCCTAGTGGCAATTTAAGGGTTGTGCCTTTATCTACTTCCACCAACAGATGTGCCCTAAATCAGCCAGTGCCAGTTTAGTTCTTCTACCTATCAAAAACCCTAATGAGATCAATGCTCATCCTAAATCACTTAATCACCCAAGCTGGTGGAATAATGGCTTTCAACGCTTGCCCACAGAAAAGTAATTCAGCATCCCATCTTCGATCGTGGAAAGTGGCCCGTAGGCCTGATCCTGATAACCAGCCTGAATTGTTTCTGAATTATATATTCGATGGTTAATCTTCCAGATCAGCAAAGCCACAATTAACAATTTCATGTCGAAATAAAATCCTATAGGATGGCTTTAGGTTCATGGATTATACTAATCCAATTGAAGGAATGCCAGCCTATAAACACATTTGGAGATTTCAACCTTCCTACAGTTGTTTTAGTGTAAAGCATACAGACCTTTTTTCTGGTAAACCTGAAGCCCATCCATTCCACTAAAGACACAGTTGGTGTTATAATTTCTCATTACTATACCCTCACCTGAAATTTGTAATGCAACAATATGAAAATGTTTGTACATCTTCAAAATATTGTCTTAATTCAGAAACCTCCTTAGATGAGTAGTGCCTGAGGCATCCATACTAAATCGTTTGACCCAGAAGAGCACTGCTTAAGCCCTTTCTCCAGTGATGATGTAAGTTCTGAGGGACGCGACTCTAGGAAAGATGGCATCCGTGGCAGGAAACGATGCTAACCTGTAACAATCGCTCTCCTGCATATGTTCTTTTGTGACACTTGTCATAGCCCGCCCAGAACATTGATGTACGTTTGTGTAGTGTAGTAAAGCTCATGTTTAGCATTCTGTGCCCCAATCGCCTCCAGTGCTTTCCCCCCCTTAAAGCAGAATTGCGTGTTTCCACATAGCAAAGCGCTTTTTAGAATTCCGTGCACCACTCCCTCGTGCAAGAGTTTACACTCTCCCCCTTGAAGTCGAATTGCACGTTTCTACATAGCAAAGTGTTTTTCTCCAAGAGATGCCTAATAGCATAGCAGATGAAACTAATATATCCATGTTAGAGAAAGACTACTAGGGACCAGTAAGGTTTAAATACGGTAGCCGTGGGTACCAATCCCAAGTGGTACTTCCATTGCATCCATGTCGTGCTTCCCATTTTATCTGTCAGTTTTCAAACTGCCTGAAGAATGCCAACTTTATGTGTTTGTCAGGGATGATATACATTTCTATTTCTGTATCTAATTTATAGCATTATTATATTAACTACATACTCCTTATAGTGAAAGGGTTGAAAAAATGATGGCCCAGTAAATATTGTTTATCCAAACCATGTGTTTATGCAAGGCTGCACTGTATTTATTGCATGGTCCTGTGTCTTGCCTATGGGTTCCATGATTCGGAAGCAAATTAGATGTTGGTGAAAACCTCTAAAAGCCTCATTGAATGGTAATATTGAGTACCTTAGCTATACTGCAGTGGTCACAATATAAATATTGCCACAGAGAGAAATGTAGGATCTTGGCTTAATATTTACACAGGGTACATCCTGCTCAATACATTGGTAACATGTCATGATACTTCACTACAAGATAAATGTGCACATCAGACCACTAAAGCGTGTATGTATGTGCAAGTTAATTTCAGTTTTGTTGTTAAAACATACTCCCTTCAACCTTTGCCTGATCTCTTCTCTCTCCGACTGACCCCAACCCTTTCTGACTACTATGAACTCCAAAACATCCTTCTCAAACGCCCCCTTCCTTTTTAGCCATTTCACACAACTAACAGGCACACACAACCACTACTTACAAAAACAACTTACTACCTCCCCTTTCGAATCCACCTTTCGATCACTAATCTAAACTCTACTAAACACTCAATAATTCTAGAGCACAAATTTAATAGAATTAATGCACAGGTGAAAAACATTACTTCTAATCTACTAACTATTAAACTCCAATCTTGGTTTCCAGAGTAGTGTGCTACTCACCGCAAAGCACTTCAATGCCTCATCAGGGGTACTAGGTGCTATATGAATACAACTACACCAGTGTCGGGAATATATTTACTGAATATTTCCCCAGAGTTCTTTTTGACCACCTTATCTCTTCTGCCATTCATCAGCTTTTGAGATAAACAGAGGTCAGGCTTTGTTAATCGTTCTTGTCCTAACACTTCTTCAGTCTACAGAAACAAGGGGTTCTTCTCTGATCTTGCTGGACACTGATGGCCTGCAACTACCTGATTTATTACTTTTATTCTTTCTGTTTATGTCAGTGCTCTAAAGTCACTTTAAAATGACAACCAACGCTTAATGTAACACCTGACCAATAATGAAATACCAATAATAAGCAGATCCAGCTTATGTAAAACGTGTGTTACATAAACGAAAAAAGGGAACCTAAGACTGAGACTTAGCCCATTCCTAGGTGTGTGTATCCATATAAGGCCTCAGAAAGTAATTGTTTGTTTGTTTTCTTTGTTTTTTGTTCGACTGCAGCAATGTTTTATAGTGTTTTAGTCAGGAATCAAAATGGTGGTGACTTTCCCAGTGCTGTTACTCTTTAGTTCCCCTGATTTCCACGTACCGTCCTCTTCTACTAATTTTCAGCATCAAATGTACCAGAGCTGGTCAGTATACCTGCTAGGAATGCCTACTGTCTCCTCCCTTAAAAGCTAACAGTTATCTAGTGTTTTTCTTGGACACAGCTTACAACGTTTCTTGGGGCTAATGTGGCATCTAGCTTTAATTTTCAAAGTGTGAAGGATCCTGCTTTCTGAAGGCTCTTACTAGTAACGCCATGTACTTGTGATCCAAAACAAGGTCTTAACATTGCACTGTGGTGCAAAGGCTATTGAGAGGTAATGCATGTCTTTTGTCCTCGAGACATAGGCCCAAATTGACTAATATTTTACGAATGGCAGCAAGGCAACCATAGTTGCTGCATTGCCTTGTGTCAAAGGGAGACAGATCAAGCATTGGCAAAGCCAAGAGGTTGCAGCTTTGTTTCGTTCAGGAAGATATTGCTGATGCAGTATACAGGCCTGGTGGTGAGTGTAGGAGAGAGAGAGTATGAATATTTATCACGGGTGTAGGAGAACATCTTTCTCATGGGGATTAATATTACCCTCAAGGAGAGGAGCCCTTGACGGGTTTTCCTAAAACAGATCAGGCCAGGGTCTTGGGTGTGGGTGTGAATGTCGGATTCTCCCTATATCCTTTATTCTTTCAGTAAGGCACCCCTCCTGCTTACCTAACATTCAGCAAGGAGTCCTTTTGCATTTATTTCCACATTAAAAAGGCACTTTCACTGCAGGTGCCATGCTGACGGTAAATGCAACAATACCACACGACGATATCTTTACTGTAAAATGTTACCATATCGCACCTCTAGCCAGGATATTCCCTTCTCCCGGGAAGCGAGAGATTGCTCTAGGGTGTTCAACTATTTAAATTCACAGTTTCTCAAACTCCTTCAATGTGGACATCTTCAAAATATGGCACAGCCCCTGACCCTCACCGACCAACACTAGGCATCCTAGCAGGCAGTCTGAAAGTGCACATACGCATACATTTGCACACTCCGCAAATCTATCAGGTACACTGACAAAGTGGAGCCAATTCTATACACTTCAGAATACTACTATAACCCAAGCTCGAAATCCCATCAATAAAGGAAAGACTCAAACAGAGTCTGTAAACAGGGATTTAAATCTATCACAGAATATATCCAAACCACCACAGTCCTTGCTAAGGCAACCACCCTGTGTAATACAATTGGAGCTACTTCTAAGATTTCTTGTTTTGGCTGCTAAGCTGTCTGAAATCTTTAGTAATCAGGCACTGAGTCTGAGAAGCCCTCTATGAAGATTCAGAAAGAAATTAACACAGGTTATTATTAATGCTTTGTGCACTGATGCTGATATATTTTTGAATTGAGTATTTCATATTTTAGCACACTTTACATTGTTGGTATGGCCTCATGATGCAAGGTCCATCAGAGAATCAAACTGGGTTGGATAGTCGCAGAAAGTGTCATAGCCATTGCATCCCTCCATGCCAAGTACAGCAATGTGGCTCACAGGCAGGCCATGGATAAATCTTTCACACCAACTGGCAGCAGATCAGGCTGAAATATAAATGTCTCAAGAATTATCTAAAGCTGCACAGAGTGCAGGTGCACGGTAAAGCAAGGCACCTGTTGCAATGCAAGTACTCATAGGATGCAGGTTAGAGGCTTGAGCATTTATTAGTAGCGATGGTCAAGCGTGACTTTCCTCATTGCCATTTCCTCTCAACTGTCAAGGATAGGAACGTCTACACTAACCTGACAACAATAGAATCACTGAACAGAATGTTTATTTATGAGCGTGCTGGCGCTCGCTCATACCCAGATACATAACCGATTACAACATATCTTCCCCCTTTCATCCAACAAATAATATTAAACAATTAATCAAACATCCAAACAACTCATTAATTAAATCAGAATTCGCACAAGTACATTGGCATTCTCTTTTTGAGGTCTTGTCTCCCTGGAAGAACCACTACAATCTTCAACCCCTTCACGGGACACTGGTTCATCATTTGTCACTTGATGTGGCACATCTTTCAATTCTGATGTAGATATACTGCCTTGCTCACTTTGTTCGGATAAAACATTAACAGGTTCATTTTTGACAACCATGAACATATATCCACTACATTCACCACTTCCCACATTTCTTTTGATTTTGCAATCATTAGAACCACCCTTTTGTAAATTCATCTTTCCCCATTATCTAAAAGTACATGCCATTGATAAATTTATTTAACTTGAATTGGCCCCCTGAATTTACTCAAACCTTTTGTAAACTGACCTGCTTTCACTTTTACTCAATCACCTGGTTGAAATTTGACCATGCTTATCGATTTCCCTTCAGAATTTGTAATAATCTTCTGCTCAAGGTTTGTAGAACTATCAGTATCTTTCTGTGTAACCCTTCCATCACCTGGTGTATATAGTTCACCAACCTTAATTTCCTCAACCAGAATGGAGTTAGTTTAGTATTTGGTTTCCTGCCTTCCATCAAGAAGAATGGTGATGTGCCACTTGTACTATTCACAGTTGTATGATATCCCGCACCAAATCTACAATTATGTTTTCCACACTCACTCTATTTGTTAACGCTAGCTGTATAGCTCCTTTGACCTTTCTGTTAGCCCTTTCCACCATTCCATTCGCCTGAGGATTGTACAGAGATGTGCGAGAATGTTTTATACCACAAGAAGGCACGTTTTTTTTATTTCAAACAAAATAAGTTGTGTACCATTGTCTGTAATTAAGCATACAGGAAACCCTTCTTCCTTAAACATTTCAGATAACATCCATGCTGTGGATAATGTAGTTATCTCCAACATGCATTTCACCACCAACAATTTTGAGTGTACATCAATCAAAACAAATGCAAACCAAAGTTCCTGTTTAACACATATATGGGACTTATAAAATCACAACACCCAGTATGCCATACTTGTCCGGGGTCACCTATGTTGCCAAACTCAGATTGTTCCTCTACCTTCAATCTCTTTTCACTGTGCACACACATATCACATCGCTCCACCCAATGCACCACATCTTCATCCATTCCCGGCTACCAGAAATCTCCAAGCCTTTTCTTGGTTAATGACTGCCCTAAGTGCCCCTCATGGGCAAAATTAAACAATTTCTTCCTTACTCCCAAATGAAGTATAATGTTGTCACCTTGTGCTAAAATGCTATCTCCCACCATAGACAAGTCGGCTACAACCTTACTATATGTCCTTAATGCCCATGGTAGAGTGCTTTCTCTACGTCCTCTGCATACTATTCATTTTACTACATCGCTCAACATATCATCCTGCATCATGGCATTACTCCACTCTTCCTTGCTTACTGCTGCCGAAGACCACTGCACAACATCAGCAAGACATGCAACAGCACCTTCACAATCACTTTTCATCACCGCATCTTTGTAAACTGTTTCAAATCCTGTTGCAAGCATGAGAGACAGTCTGTCTGCACATTTCTCCATCATGGTATATATTCTATGCTGTAATTATATTCCTGAGATCTGGCTGCTAATCACGCCAACCTGGCTGAACTTTTACAAGCTCCCCCTGGAAACAACATTCTTATTAGAGGTCTATGATCAGTATGTTTTCCCCAAATGTATGTCCTAAAGTGTTCCATGCCCCTTACCGCTGCCAAACCCTCTCTTTCGATCACAGAAACTCTCCTGACATCGCCTTCCTCACTGAAACATGGATGAACTCCTCATTGGAAGCCGACATCGCCATAGCCATCCCAGAAGGATACAAAATCACCCGTAGAGACCGCACCAACAAACCAGCAGGAGGAATCGCCATAATACACAGAAACTCCATCAAGATTTCCACCACACCAACGACACCCTAGACACCGCAAAGCACCTACACTTTCAGGTACATATCAACGCCAACACCACCCTAAGAGGAACCCTCATCTACAGACCACCAGGACCCCTTCCCCATTCTGTGACACCATCGCCGACACTGTCAGCTCCTACGCCCCCACCTCCATGGACTACCTACTCCTTGGTGACCTTAACTTTCACCTGGAAAGCACCCACGACTGCAAATCCACGGCCATGCTGGACAACCTCGCAAACCTTGGCCTCAAGCAACTTGTCACCTCACCCACCCACTCAGCCAGACACACGCTAGATGCCATCTTCACCTCCAGCAGCCACATCGCCTTCACTCAAACCACAGAACTCCACTGGACTGACCAGCACTGTGTCCATTTCTCCTTCCTGAAGCCCACCGTCCACCACCCACCACCAACCACATCCTACCCCCTACCGCAAGTGGAACAAGATCTCCAAAGAACTGATCTCCAACCTCGCACAAGCTCCACCTCCCAGTACCAACGACCCCAACGCCGCAGCCGCCCTCAACCTCACACGATGGCTAGAAACATGCGCAGACTCCCTCGCCCCACTCAAAATAACCAACAACACCAGCACCAACAAGACAGCCCCCTGGTTCACCCCAGAACTTCAGTCTTCCAAAAATTGAGAAAGCCTGGCACCAAGAACCCTCAGTGAGCAACTTCTCTGCCCTCAAATCAGCCATGCGCAAACATCACCAACTCATCCGGACCACCAAACGATCCTTCTACAAAGAACTCATGGACAACAACACACACAACAGCAAGGAACTTTTTGCCATCATCAAAGAACTCACCAAACCCAAATCCTGCACCCAAGACCCTCCACAATGCCAAAACCTCTGCAACTCCCTCTCCAGCTAATTCCACCGCAAGATCGCAGACATACACGACAGCTTCATATTGTCATCACCCACAATCACTACCACCGACACAACCAACACCACAGCACCCTGCCGCACCAACCTACTGAACACCTGGACCCCCACCAACAACTAAGAAACCGGCAAAACCATGAGCTCCATCCACTCAGGCTCCCCAAGAGACCCTTGCCCCCACCGCATCCTCAACAAGGCCAGCCAAAACATCGCTCCCCAGCTCCGGGCCATCATCAACAGTTCCTTCGAGACCGCAACCTTCCCAGATATTTGGAAACACGCTGAAGTCAACGCTCTTCTCAAAAAAACCAAAGCAGACCCTGAAGACCTCACAAACTACTGATCCATCTCTCTACTCCCCTTCCCCGCAAAGGTCATAGAGAAGATAGTAAACATACAACTGTCTTGCTTCCTAGAAGACAACCACATACTCAACGTCTCCCAGTCTGGATTCCGCAAAAACCACAGCACCGAGACCACCCTCATCGCCTGTACAGACAACATCAGGACCAGATTGGACAAGGGCGAAACCGTCGCCCTCATCCTCCTAGATCTCTCCGCAGCTTTCAACACCGTATGCCACCAAACCTCTCGCACACGTCTCTTCGACACAGGAATTCACCACAAAGCCCTGGACTGGCTCACCTACTTCCTTTCCGAAAGAACCCAAAGAGTTCGCCTCCCTCCTTTCCGGTCTATAGCCACCAAGACCATCTGTTGGGTTCCCAAGGATCCTCCCTCAGCCCCACCCTTTTCAATATCTAAATGGCTCCACTCGCCAACATCATCCGTCCCCACGGCCTCACCCTCTTTTCATACGCTGACGATACCCAGCTCATCATCTCCCTCACAAGGAACCCATCTACCGCCAAGAATAACCTACACGCCGGACTCCTCGCCATCGCTAACTGGATGACAGCAAGCCACCTCAAATTGAACTCAGAAAAAATCGAGATCATCATCTTCGGTCCCAACAAGACAGCATGGAACGACTCTTGGTGGCCCGCCACCCTTGAACCATCCCCAACACCCACCACCCACGCACGCAATCTCGGCATCATGCTGGACTCATCTCTCTCCATGACTCAGCAAATCAACGCCATATCATCCTCCTGCTTCAGCACCCTTCGCATGCTACTCAAGACTTTCAAATGGATTCCTTTAGAGACAAGAAGAACGGTCACCCATGCCCTCATAAGCAGCAGACTGGACTACGGCAATGCCCTCTACGCAGGGACCACAGCCAAGCTTCAGAGAAAACTCCAGCGCATCCAGAACGCATTCACACATCTCATCCTCCTAGATCTCTCCGCAGCTTTCGACACTGTATGCCACCAAACCCCTCGCACACGCCTCTTCGACACAGGAATTCACCACAAAGCCCTGGACTGGCTCACCTCCTTCCTCTCCAAAAGAACCCAAAGAGTTTGCCTCCCTCCTTTCCGGTCTATACCCACCAAGACCATCTGTCGGTTCCCCAAGGATCCTCCCTCAGCCCCACCCTTTTCATTATCTAAATGGCTCCACTCGCCAACATCATCCGTCCCCACATGCTCACTCTCTTTTCATACGCTGACGACACCCAGCTCATCATCTCCCTCACAAGGAACCCATCTACCGCCAAGAATAACCTACACGCCGGACTCCTCGCCATCGCTAACTGGATGACAGCAAGCCACCTCAAATTGAACTCAGAAAAAATCGAGATCGTCATCTTTGGTCCCAGCAAGACAGCATGGAACGACTCTTGGTGGCCCGCCACCCTTGAACCATCCCCAACACCCACCACCCATGCACGCAATCTCGGCATCATGCTGGACTCATCTCTCTCCATGACTCAGTAAATCAACGCGATATCATCCTCCTGCTTCAGCACCCTTTGCATGCTACGCAAGACTTTCAAATGGATTCCTTTAGAGACAAGAAGAACGGTCACCCATGCCCTCATAAGCGGCAGACTGGACTACGGCAATGCCCTCTACGCAGGGACCACAGCCAAGCTTCAGAGAAAACTCCAGCGCATCCAGAACGCAGTCACACATCTCATCCTCAACCTCCCTCGCCACGAGCACACCCACCTCAGATCCCTACACTGGCTGCCCATCAACAAAAGGATAATTTTCAAAATCCTTGTCCACGCTCACAAATCCCTCCACGACACCGGACCGGCCTACCTCAACGAACGAATCAACTTCCACAAACCAACTCAACAGCTCAACTCCACCGACCTCACCCTTGCTACAGTCCCCTGCACCCAGTGTGCCACCTCCGGCGGCAGATCCTTCTCCCACCTCGCCCCCAAAACCTGGAACTCCCTCCCACCAACCTACGCAAGACCCAGGACCTTCTATCTTTCAGAAAGCACCTCAAAACATGGCTTTTCGAGCAGTAATCCACCCCTGCCAGTGCCTTGAGACCTTACCGGGTGACTAGTGTGCTTAAGAAACTTGTTTGATTGATTGAGAATAGTTACATTCTGTTGATGTTAAAGAACATGATGCAAATGCTACTGTTTCTTCACAGGTTCCATGAAGCTGAGACAAAACCGCAGCAACACCAGTAGCGCTGGCATCCACAGTAACAACAAATTTCCTTTCTACATCAAAAAGAACTAAAATGCTTGCCTCGCATATTTCTTTTTTTAACAGATTTAAAACTCTGCTCTTGTGAAGTACTCTAAACAAAGCGTACACCCTTCCTCAACAAATTCTTCAAAGCCTCCGTCTTGGATGTAAAGTTTTTTTTTACAAATTTCGTAGAGTATTCTACCAAAGCCAAGAAAGACCTTGACAGGTCTTATTTTGATGTGGTGGTGGTGCCAAATTAATAGAGTCCAACAGATCTCGATTGGGTTTGATTCCATCTTGTGATAAGGTATGACCTAAATATTCCACCTTCCTTGCTAAAAAAAAACCTAATTTCTCCTTTCTTAACGTCAGACCGGATTTTGAAAGTTTGACTAAAACATGCTTCAATGTCAAATTGTGACTCTCCACTGTGTCTCCAAATACCAAGATGTCATCCTGAAAGTAGATGACATTCTGTATCCCTTTAAACAAGTCTGTCATCACTCTTTGGAAAACACTTGTTGCAAAATGTAATCCAAACGGCATTTTGGTGAATTAGAACTTACCTTGCATGGTTATAAATGCTGTTAATGACTTGGAATAGGTATGCAGTTTTACCTGATGATAAGCATGTTTCAAGTCTAATTTTGAGAAAAATGTTCCCCCTTTTAACATCAAAACAAGGTTGTTAATGTTTGGAAAGGGTAAATTTTCCATTACCACATTTTGATTTAGACTTCTTAAGTCAACACAAAATCTAAGTTTGCCATCAGTTTTCTTTGTGATTACCACTGGGGAAACCCGATTTGATGCTTCTACAGGTTCTATCACTCCACTGGGCAACATCTCATCAATCATTCTTTTAACTTTTTCCCTGGCCATAAGTGTTATCCTCCTGACTATGTGTTGAACAGAGACTGCATTTCATCTTATGACAATAGCCCTTCAATAGTCCCATCTCTTCGCGGAAGACATCACCTGCATCCCTAATAATGTCTTGTAATGTTACTTCCTCAACCATTAAAATCTGAATACATGCTCAAGGATTTATAATAATCTGAAAGTCATATTGAAGAACCCATCCTAGAATTGGTGGACCGGATTCTGCTACATAAATCTTTCATTTCGTGCTCCTTCCCCCAAACTTGATTTCCACAATCATGTATCCAATGATGTCTATTTTTTCTCCTTGGTAACCTCCTGGATTTATGTCTTTGGGAAGCAGTCTTACTTGTGGCCACTCAGATGTGAACATGTTTTTTGGAACAATTGTATATAAAGAATCAGAATCAACCATTAGTTCTATTGGTCTTCCTCGATCCACAAATTCAGCTTTTAGTCTTTGTTTTCTATTATGTTCGTCTCCTCATCATCAACAAATAAAACTCTGCCTACTCCTTCCTGAATGATGTTATCTCCATCATCTTCCGACAAAACAGCTACTTTCCCTTTGAATGGACTATGACACATCCTGGCGAAATGTCCCTTCAAGCCGCATTTTCTACACTCCTTCCCTATTGCAAAACAGCATTTCTCCTCAGTGGTATGGTTGTAACTACCACACCTCGCACAGGTTGCTTCCTTTGTTAACGTGCTATTGATGCTCTTTGCCTTTATGCCATATGTGTCATTGCGCTTTCCTATAGCTGCTACTTCTTCCCCTGCCACCTTTTTATCCATCAACTTCATACAGTATTCTGATTCCTCCACAACTTTTGTTATTTATATGGAGGATTTTAATGAAGGATTCCTTGGAGCCCATAACCTCTCCTGCATTTTTTGCTTCTACATTAACAATTAATTGATCCCTTATCATTTCATCAGCCATTTGTCCAAACTGACACTTCACCAATAGTTCCCTCAGTCTTGATACAAAGTTGTCAATTGAATCTCCTTCTCTTTGAGGCTGACTTTAGAATTTATGCTGCTTCATGACTACGTTTTGAGTTTTATTAAACCTCAGTTATAACTTTCTTTTTGCTTCAAGATACACATCTAAGTCTGCTGCATCTCCTTGGATTTGTAAATCCGGTAAGTATTTGAAAATATGGTGTCCCTCTTTCCCTAAAGCATTCAATAGAATGGCTTTTTTCCTACTGGGGCAAAATCCTCGAGCATCTAAAGCTTCAAGATAGTTGTCAAAAATATCTAGCCACTCTTCCCATTCTATTGGTAGATCGCCTGGTTGTGATAAAAAAAATGGAGGTGGTGCTGTACTAGACGGAACATCCATATTAGATATGGAAACCAGTAAATAAAACAATATATATGTGTGGTTGTTGGTCTTTCCAATACCTTAAACACTGCTTAAGAGTCTTTCCTCCAGTACCCTTGCTGTGGTCCTTCTTCAGTGTTTGTTTGTTGTTTATGCTGGTGGGCGTGTCCCATAGCTTTCCTCGACACTGTGTTCACATCGACTGTTAAAAACAAAGAGGTGGATGCCGGTAAGGTGACCATCGTCAGACACGCTATAGCGTTCAATGTGGCAACCAGTATGCAGCGGAATGCGCTCGTACAGCCAGAAGCGCTATACGCTTGTAAAGCCAGAATTCAAACTGCAGCCAGGTAACGCTAGTCCTGAACAGCATGAACACGATTCCTTGCACACCAGGTTCCATTTTTTTTTCTCAGAGCTGTGATATATCTCTGTGTCTGTTATAGCAACAGGTTAAACACGCTTACCTCATGAGATATTCTAACGTAGGTCAGTCACGCTGCACTGCGACCTCGCCATTAAACAGGAGGAACTGGCAGCTTGTCGCCAAAATGTGTTGTGATGCAAGTACTCATAGGACGCAGGTTAGAGGCTTGAGCATTTATTAGTAGCAATGGTCAAGTGTGACTTTCCTCCTAGCCAGTTCCTCGCAACCATCCGGATAGGAACGTCTACGCTCACCTGACAACAATGGAATCACTGAACAGAATGTTTACTTATGAGTATGCTGGCACTTACTCATACCCAGATACACAGCAGATTACAACAGCACCCAAAATAGCACCAATCGCAGCCCTAGATTACAGCGCCAGGAGTTAAACTGTGTCCTGTCTTAACACAATGTGTGCAACACCACATCAAGACAATGATCCCATAATCCACTGGCCTGCATGTACGCTGGTAGTCTTGAAATGCTGAGCTCCACACATACACAAGGGGCAAGCACACAGCAAATGAAAAACAGTTAAATAAAAATGCAAAACTGATTTAAACAGAGAATAAATAAACCAGTGCTTGTGTAAAGAGCTCCAACATGTTCAAGTTGATGGGCGCACACAGGAAAGGAAAAACAGTCACAAGAAACAGTGACATGCCCAAACAACATACCGCCACAAAGCATGAAGCAAAAAAAAAAATACCTTCAGCGTGGTGCCACAGAGAAAGGACACTAGCTGGTATCCAATGAGAAATGATTGGAAGAAGTACTTGGTCCACAGCCAACCCGACACCGAAGAAGATGAAGACAACAGGTAGTGAAGCAGGAAGACGTGGAGATAGCATGCTGGCCAATCAGAAGCACGTAAATCAGAGCGATGTTGAACTAAGCCAATGTTAAGTTCAGGTAAGTAAAGGGCTGGTCCTAAGCCCCTTTTAAGTTTTTTTGTCTTAACAATAGATTTTGCAAGCAGCGTGCAAGCGTACATGCAGGCAAAACCTAAAAATGTGCCATATCCATTAAGATATGGTGCATTTTTTGTCTCTTCCTCGGTGCTGGCACACTTTTGGCTACCGTGCACCAATATACACAAATTTGCAACATAGTGCTAAGATGTGAGGGTGTGTAGGTTCTCTAAAGCATAGGTTTTATACTGGAAGGAGACCCTTCAATTATAAAAGCTATAATTAATAGCTTTCTCAGTTTGTTTGTGTTGTGTGCTGTTCATTGCCTTGCACAAGCAAAGTTGGAGAAAAGAAAATCTTTCTCCTTGTTACACATGCCTGGAAGAGAGGTGTATGGTTTTAGTGCAAAACCATGTCAATGAATGTTAGTAGATAGGTATTTGCATCAAAACCCACCCTGTGGTTGCATGGAAATGCTCATGTAACACCCATGGAACACCGCCGGGACACAAAAGTAGCACATAGCACAACTTTGAGTTACAGTACGATCTATTTCAACCCAAATCCTGTATTGTGTTGGATAGTGAAACCCACCCCAACACTGCAATAGGTTTGCATCACAAAAGTGACATAAACCTGGACCAAAGTAAATCTGGGCAACAATCTCAAGTGCAATTATATTCTTGCACATGGCCACTCGAGTACATTGTGTTTTAAGTGTGTATGTGTTATATGGTGAAATAAATTAATTGATTAAAAAAAAAAATGCAATGCCCAACTTCTCGTTTTTTGTGCCTGGTTACATTTAGTGCTAGTACTCAGTGCAAAGCTTGTTGGCGCTCCCTTGAGCAGGTGTAAGCTTTTGGCACAAATCCTTGCTTTCGAATATTAGCAGACAGGGAGTTGGGCAATTCTTTGTTTCTGTGATTACTGTGTCATGTGAGCTCCAGTGCAAAACTTTATGAAATCTGGCCCAAGGTTACAAGTTGTTAAAAGCTATGAATCTCAGAGCACTTAAAAAGGTTAGACGTTTATAGGAGGTAGCGTAACAGCATTTACTAGGATATTAATTTATTTATTTATCAAAAGCAGAATTTTGATCAGAATCATTTACATAGCATTGATTAATATACAATGTTGATAGGTTGGTTAACAAAGTGTACCTGTAGTGACAGGTGTGAATTGCAGTAGTTGTATGGTTCAGATGGGCAAAGGTATACATTTAACCAAGACTATGACATATACACTACCAATGAATAACAGGCATAAAACAGAAATATTAAAAGCCTGGTGGGGGTACCTATCACCCTTCCAAGTTGTAAAAGTGACTTTTCAGTGGTGTTTTGAATATGGGGTGATCTGAATGTCTTGGTGTGGGGTGTTGTAATGCAGATAATCTAGAATGGAACAATGAAAACTTTGAGGCAGCACTCCTTGGCTTCAGTGTACTTAAAAGGTTGAGTTTCGTGGATCGTGGGTTTCGAGCAGTGGCGGCTGGTGAAGTGTGAGAGTGGCGGGCTGGGCTTCATCTTTGAAGAGGGGGGCAGGTGGAGGGCACACTGGAGTGACACAACACAGCATTTCTGGGAAGGCCACTCACCATTTTCTTTGCAAATCTTTTTACAAATAGGATAACACTGCATTTTCCACTCCTCAAGTTAGGGTAGTCTTCTAGTGCCCATAGAAAAGCAGGGTGCAATATTTCTTGGTGGTCCATGACATTCATAGCTGAAAATGTACTCACCATACACAAGTGTGAGTCTGTTCATTTCCCTATGTGTTATAACACTGTGGAATTTCCGTGATGTTATCTTTGGCTTTATAACACTGCACGAGAAGTAGTTATTGAAGTGATCATTTTTAAACATGAACCATTAGTGCACTAACTAAGAGGTAAGACAGTTGACATGTAAACCCTGAAAGTGGCCCAGATATTATAGAGCATGGTCTGAGCAACATTAGGAATACCTTCAGGTCGATTTCTCGCAATTGCTCTATAAAAACTGTAATTACTGGCTGATTTGTACAAAGTGAAACTAGACAACATGGATAAATCAGGGCTTCCCCAATCAAATTGTTGATTATAGGCAAGTATTTTATCTCACCAAATCTCTTTTTCTTCATTTTTTCGTATGAAAGTACTTTCAATCAAATATGTGCATTTAGACTGCCAATTGTACAAAAACCATTAGCGCTGCCTTCAGGTCGAGTTCTTGCAGTTGCTATATAAAAACTGCAGAGAAATCCAGAGGTAAAAAAAATCAAAGCCTTAACATAAGCAAAGTCAAATAGATACTCAATTACTGGCCGCTTTGTAAAATAAAACCGGAGAACATTGATAAAACAGGGCTTCCTAACTTAAATTGTGTGATCTTAGGCAAACATTTAATCTCACCAAAACTCTTCAGAATACAAAAAACATTATCATATGCGTTCAAAATGCCAGTTGTGAAAAAATCATTATCGCTTATGAAAGCACTACCAAATGTGTGCATGAATTTCAGTTGTACAAAATACATTAGCGCTGCCTGCAGGTCAAGGTCTTGCAGTCGCTATATAAAAATTGCAGAGAAATGCACAAAACCACAGCACACACACAATTATTGATCGAAAGTTTTTCGGGAACAGACGCAGAATAAGAATCTAACCTCGTGGTCCACAGGATTGGGGGTTGCACGGCACTGTCTGGAGTCTCCAAGTTAGTGAGCCCGGCCGGCCCGAGTCACACACAACTGCAGTATAAATCAGCACCACCATCTCTCCATGCCATCAACACCAAAATGTTGCTCATGGCTGCCAGGCAGTTGCTGTGAAGCACCGGAGCTAAGAAATCTTGAGTCTGTGCAGTATGTCTTTGAAAGTGGTGATGACAAACTGCACAGACTCAGATTCTCTGCTTTCCACCTGTTTCTACCCCGCCCTTTGCCAACTCGTCACAGGGTGGGACCACTCCCCTATGACGAGTTGCAAAAGGGTGGGGTGGTTTCCTCCCCACTCTCTGACTGACGTGAAGCCCTTGGTGCTGCAGGGCTTCAGCCTGAAGCGCCTGGGGCTAACTTCACCTTCACGTCATCAAGGGGTGGAGACTGGTCCTAAAGGCTATGTGTTTGCCGAGCTGATGACCTCACAGACCTCAGGGCTGTGAGATCGTCATCCCGGCAAATACTGGAGACTTTAAGTCTGCCCAGGCGAGAAGCGTCACTCAGCATAATTGACTCACGGTGACTGGAAGAGTGTCAGTGTACAGCAGTCCTAGCCCAAGCAAGAAAACATAATGATGCTTGTATGCGAGTGCAGTGTGGAATTTTTTGAAATTTAACAATTTACTTTGCTTTTATGTTGGTGATGGGGGTGAAAGTAAAGGGGGCGGAGCCCCAACGCCCTCAACGAGAAACCGCCACTGGTTTCGAGTAGGTGTGCATCTGAATAAGTTGTCAAAGATGTAGGTTGGACCGACACTGTTTATTGCTTTGAAAATAAGTGTCAGGAATTTGCATAAAGCAGTGTCCTTGGAGGTGAGCCGTCTGGCTTTAAAGCACAGTCCTTTGAGGATGACACATTTCAGGTTTCTTCCTCTATTGTGCTTCGCTGTTGGAGCAATACATGGTTGAAAAGAGTATTTTAGAGCTCCCAGCTATTATCGTACAACCTTTCTGGCAAGAATCATTATTACCATTACTGACGAATGAAAAATGTGCTTGCTTAATGATGTTTGGGACTTGTTTGCTGGAATAAAGCATGCATGTACATTATATAAATGTATGATTTCTTAATGCCCCAAGTTGTATCCAAATCCTGGAAATCAAGGAAAGTAATTTTGCAGACCTTAAAGACCAGATTTTCCAATTGAAGGGCTTCGACAAAAACAAGCTGGCGTGGCAATCAATGAGACCATTGTATGCTTGGTATGCTAAGGATTGCCACATTATGTAGATATAACAGTCAGACGACCTTATATTCTTGGACCAGCACGCACTCGAGCCAAGAATACCTATTCGTAGTGGGAGACTCCATAGGGCGGGGGCAGAAATGTTATGCAATGTCTATACATGCTATGCATGTTTCCACCTAGGACCATGCCGCCTTACATGCATAGAGATGGGGCACAAGTCCACCGTGTCCCTTCTTCACACATGCATAGCGTGCATACAAGTAGTAGCGCATAACGGGTTTGCCGTGCCACTTCTGCTGGTCTGCCTTTACTGCTTGTATGGTGGTAGTTCATGTAAATTATTTTGTTCCTCTCTTCTGTTAGTATTGTTGGTCATTCACTGTATGTAAAATAATTGAGATTGTTTGCTCATGTACATTGAGAGGTTCAAAGAAGGACACCCATGAGGCACAGCGAATTGAGGTCCAGTTAGCAGTGAAGCTTGCATGGAGCTCCATGGGGGGGACAATCAATTCGCTCTTCCAAATGGGCATGCTCCACAATGTATTTTAGGTGGAAGTTTGGACATGTCCATCTTCCTGACCTATAATGCCCAGTCTCAGCTTCTCAGTGCTGAAATTATTGGTTTTATATCTTTTTAAGTAATGTTTGGAGGCTTCTGCTACTACACTGGAAAGAGGCAGACTTTGTGCGCATAGCTTTGAGAGACTCCTTTTGATTATGTCTTCGTTTCTATTTTTTCTTCTTCAATTTAGCAGTTTTTCCAACACAAACGTGACCAAATTGGTGCCACAATGCTCAACATGAGAACAGTTTCAAATGGGAACGGCAGTTTACAAAAGAACGTTTTTTAAACAAATTTATAACATGTCAACCGTTACATAGTACACAGATCATTTTATATGAAAATATTTGATCAATGATGTATAGAGGAACAGATTCTAATAAAATAATTGCAGTTACCAGTGTATTAATCTGAATTTTCATAAAGGCACTCCTGTACAAAGAGCTGAGTTGAGCATTGCAATCACAAGTTCTTTGTATTTAGTGAGGACATCTTTCCTCACCAGAGAGTTCACCCAGCTACTTGGGAGGTAGGGTGCAATATGGTGAATTTAGCTTGTCTTCCAGATTTCACATTTATACTGAAGGTAGACAGGAAATGGCTACTGTCCAGGATGTGTGTCAAGAAAGTGGTCTAGTCCATTTATTTTGGCAACTCAACATGGCCACTTCTATGAATAAAGCCAAATAGACCCACGTGCACAAGCCAGTACCAAGAAATGGAGCAGGAGTGGAGCCTGACACCATAGAGAGGAGAAACCCATCCGCTTTGCACCTCTCAGTAATGCAAGACCTTACTAACTCATCCCTCAACCATATCATTGAGCCTCGAGCTGGGGTTCCCTCGTCCATCAGTGTCTCTGAAATTACTCCGCATCCCTCGACTCTAGTTGGTGCCTCTAGAGCAGACAGTGGATTTGTGCTACGTACCAGGTTCAGCACCATGGCTGCCAGGAGTAAGGCTCTTTCGAGGGTACCATATATCAAAAGCACAGTCACAACTACCCACAAAGAGATACAGACCTTGTCAGTGGGTGCATGGCACTGATGGAGTAAGGTGACAGGGGGAAGTATGGGGTCTTGGGTGATACAGAAGTCCAAAGAGTGGTTCCGGTGGTGGCAGCCTGAGGTTTCTAAGGATTCACTGAAGGGGTGACAAGGTATCTTCACTTCATGAGGGCCCTAGCCAGCCTCCAAAGCCACTGATAGTGAATGAGAGGTGGCGTTCCCTGTCTGACATTCCTTAAATGCTACTCTTCTTTGCAGGTCTTCGGCAAAGGCCATGCTCAACAGTTCAGGTATTCTGAAGGATTAGCATCATAACATGTCACTGCACCAGCTCAAGGCTCCCAGCCACTGACAGCATTCTGCGATCTTCTTGCACAGCTCACACTCATTGTGAGCCAAGGCCAGCAAATACCCCTGTAGGAGCTTGCATTTCCACATCTAAGAACCTTTTCTTTCCATATGGATCTTTATATTTTAGCATATGATAAATATGCAAAATAATTCTGTAGTAAATTTAGAGGTTGTGGAAATTAGTGCCTTCTCCTCGAAAGAAGTCCATTATTCTTGTTCAGTTATTCTCGTTGCTGCCCTGTTAATGTACCCTTCAGTAAAAAGTGATGAAAGTGATCAAACGCTGACATTTTCAACCATGTCTTATGGGAAAGATCTGGTTCTCCCCTCCAAAGAGCACCGTACATTACTGACTATTCTCTCTAATTTGGATCATACAAACGCTTTCTAAGCTTGTATGCTTGTCTGCTGTGCCATTCCATCAATAAGCCTCACTGTGTATAAAATGAGGCAGATACTTCCATTTTAGGTTCTGGTACAGCATTAGAAATCAAAGCTAATGAATATCCACTGGCCTAGTGTTCAAAACAAGAAAGTTTACATGCTGTGCTGTGGCCAAAGAGCCAATGGACATGAGGTCAGCTTTCATCAAATACCTTCTTGGAGAGTCCTTACTACAAGTTATTATGGGTTTGGTCACAAGTTATATACATTTCACCTACAAATGATTGCTTTCAAGTGTTTTAGTTTAATTAGCTAACTGAAAGCAAAGGGAGACTACAACATCCAGAATGCTTTAGGCTAGTGGTCAAAGCTGTGGAATGATTTATTGCAGCACAGGCTGTTTATCTCCACCTCAGAAAACAACTATAGACCTTAAAGTCCCACTTCAGTGTGAAGTCTGATTTTAAACTTGGGGGCATTTTTATGGGGATGTGGTGCAGCTCTGAAAGTCGCGTTGCAGGGATTGGACAGGAATGTGCTGTATTTATTTCAATATGGCGCATTCCTGTCCTTTCCCCAGCCCTGGCGCACAATGGGCTGCCTTGCACCAACGCAGGCACCCTTGAACTATCGTGCAAGGGTGCTTCCGTTGCATGCCGGATTGTTTTTGTGCAGGAAGAACCACCTTCCTGCACAAAAATAATCCCCTGAGGTATATTCCTCTATGGGCTGCAGAATGCAGCACTTATGGAAAAAGGAAGTAACAAGGAGAAATAAAGATATTTCTCCAAATTTTGCCTCCCCTAGGAAGGTGTAACATTTTGGCGCATTCCCGGGTTTACCAGTTCTGGGAAATCTGGGGATGCATCAAAATCTATGGGAGTTGCATGGGAACACCCATGGAATGCCTTCCCAGGGCAGAGAAACGCAACAAAGAGATTTGCACTGCGTTGCTGTACTCGAAATTTACGAAGCCACTCAGGGCCCCAGAAACTGACCTTGCGTGGCTTCATAAATCTCATTTTTGAGTTGTGTCGCTCTAGAGCGACACAACGGGGTTCGTAATATGCCCCTGCGGTCATCACCGGCTGGTCCAGGGATACAGGGCCAGCATTGGGAAGCAGTCTCAAGGATACATGCATGGTTTATAAAATCTTCTAATATCAAAAGTAGTGTATGGCTACCATACAATGTCCCTACAGCTGCTTGAATACCCTAAACAGTGACAATACTGAGCTACGTCTTTCCAGAAAATCACTAATTCTCACACATTTTCTGCATAATATGCACTTGCATCATGTCCCCCAGTTACTATCAGTACCATAGAATGACTTCACCAGCCTGTGTCCATCTGAAATATTGCACTAAATAAGAAATAATAATGAGGCAGCTCCTATTGAATTCACTGCCCACTGATTCCTCTTGCTAAATTAATTTTCCATTCACCTTAGAGGAAGGAGACATCAGCACCACAGATGCATCCTCGGCATCACCAGCCAGCTCGTGGTTGCGATGGGTGTGATGGTCATTATGTCCAGGAGCTGCCTGCAAGCTATTGGGGCAGAGGCTCCTTCCGGCTGCCCAGATGTGGCACAAGGCATTTTCTATGTCGACATAACATTTGTGCTGCTGGCTTTCCTGCGAGACTTTGCTGAGAAATATTTCGTGTGAGGAGCTTTCACCTAGTGAATGTGATGCAGTAATTCACAGATTCTGAAAAAGGTAATGGTCCATAAACAAGTCAGATGCCAGTCAGAAAGGATCAGAATCCTTATGAGACCGACTATGCCCCCATGCCTAAGCGTTAGGCAAAACCTTAGTTTTCCAAAAACAGTCTTAATGCCAGCTCTTTTGGTTGTTGATATAACAGTTCCTTGACTGTCAATCCTGCCTGCAGCACTTTCTATTGTGGGACACTCTCCCTGATTCTAACATGGCAGTGGACCAGCGACATTTGAAGACCTCTTTGGTTTCGTTGCTAGGTAGCTGAAGAAACAGGAAGCGTTCACGTGTTCCTTTCGCTATAACCACATACTCTAGAACCTTTTCAGTGCTCAAACATGCGCTGTAATTTAGAATCAACATCCTCTGGGGTAAAGGCAACTCATTACTCTCTCAGGCAAGAGGATGTGCCTTCTTTTTTTTGTATTGTGTGTGTTAATAAATCAGGCAGTGGAGGCAGTTTTAGCTAGAGTAGCGCCTTCCCCTATTGAAAAATGCTGACCAGATGCTTTTCCCCGCCAGGACACTTATCTTTCAGAGGAGGTAATTGAACAAAAATGAATTTATGTGCAGGAAGCTGACTTGAATGAAGTAATTCAGCAAAAGCATAGTAATCCAGATGTTTTCTACCATCTCTGTACAGGAGATTGGGGAGTATTTATTCCTGCAATAAGAAAAAAGGCATTAGTAAAGCCAGTAGGTCTTGCCTACGACAGCCCTGCCAAGTATCACGCATCTTGTGTTAGTATAACCCATTTGCGGTCATTTTCCCGCATTATCGCAATGCCTGAGATTGTCACGCAAGAGAACCTCCTGAAGTGCAGTAAAACCTCTTGTTTCAGTTTCTCAAGCTCTGAGTAGGGCGTACCAAAGGCCACAAGGTGGCGCCGGTGTACAACGAGAGGACTAGGATTCTCAAAATATTACGATAGTTATATGGTTTCCTCGCTTGATTTTGCTTGCGAGAAAGTGTCACTCATAGTCGTTGAAATGGCACTCATAATTACACTGAAATTATGAAAATGACACATGCAGCAATCTGAAACCTTGGCAGCTATGCTACGAGAGCAATTGGCTTTGTCAATGTCTTTTAGCCATGTTGTAGAGCAGTAGTTAGGAAAAAAACACTTTAATGAAGCAGCACTGGCTGTGTCATAACCCAAAGTACAAAGAAGAGTGATTGGGGGGGGGAGCAACAACACAGAACGTGGCTAGGTGGGCGTAAGTAACAATGGTGTCCACAAAGGAGGGTGGGGCAAGCAACAACACAGAGCACAAATGCGGGTGAGTCAGAGGAAGTACAACGGAGCACCAAGGAGAGCAAGCAACAACATTGAAGCAGGGTGGGAAAGGGCAAGCAATGACACCGACAGCGGATAGGAGCAAGCAACAACACAGACAGCTGGTGGGGCAGGTAACAATACGGACAATGGGAGGTGACAAGCAACAAAATGGAGGAGGACAAAAGCACATGGGTAAGAGAGACCAACACGGAGTGGAGGGGGTCAAAAATACATGCGGTAGATGGTCTGCAAACACATGAACTCTTATGGTCTACTTCAAAAAAATAAGCTTGCATTGGCAAAGCCAGTAGGTCTCTCCTATGACAGCTATTGACTTTGGCATTATCTAGCAGTCATGTGGTACAGCAGCAAGGATGCTGTCCAGTGTGGCTAAAACTCATTTTTTTAAAAGTGCAATATGACGCAGCTAGGACTGATCCACTTTTTTTACGTGCATTAGTGCTGGATTCATCATAGTCCTTTTTTATCATTTATGTTATTCATGCTGCTAATCAATATGGCTAAAAATCATTGCCAATGAGTATGCTGTACAGCATGAACAAAAGGTAATAGCAGAGCCTGGTCTCAAAGGCGAGAACTATTGGCTTTGCCAATGCTTGTTAGGTCTCTGCACAGCATCCCTGTGATTCTAAGAAACTCAGTTGATCTCCCCAAAAACCAAAATATGACATTTGGTAAAAATGCTATCACATAAAAAAGCAATTGTGCCCATGTTCATGCCTTAGTGTAAATACATTTAAAAGCAGATAACACTGATACCTCTTTCACAATAAAAGCAGATAACATCTGCTGTCACAATAAACATCAATTTCAAATTAGGAAAGGGCTTCTTTGAAGTGTGTGTGGCATACTAAAACCGAGCTACAACTGACAAGCAGTTCAAGGACGACGGAATGAATAAAAAATAAAAGTAGTACCTCAGTCAAAGTGCGATCGGCGCAAGGAGAACATTTAAGCTGAAACAATCAGTACGGTCCGTGCTCTAACTGAAAGAAGAGGAATGAAACCAGAACAGGCTGGCTAATTAGATGGCAGAAAATAAGAGTGCCAATGAAGCCAATGAATTGTAAGCAATGGATGGCTGCAAGTTCCTAGTTATATACAATATCTCTTGCAAGCGAGAGTGTATGTGCTGTTGCAGGTGAGACCTAAAGGGAGGCTCCGCAAACCACAAGCAGGGGAAGGAAAGGTTCTTGGGCCATGCTCCTGCAAAGGGATAAACACATGAAGAGCTAGCACACTCTGACCACGGAGATGAAAGCAGATAAGAGTGACAATAAAGCAACCAACAGCAAGCAAGGGGCAAGCTCTAAGCGCACTGTAAGCTACCAAAATGCCTCACAGGCAACAGCACATGCGCTGTCTCACCTAGGAGCTAAATTCCCTTCCAATCCTTAGCAGAAGAAATGCAGTAAGGCTTAGCATATACTTCTTTCTCAATAATGGAGCAGCAAGAGGGATTTTTTTTAATCTGATATTTCCTTCGATTTTGTTTGCGCCACCACAGCCACTTCTGGTTCAACAACTGTAGCTATGAGAAATATCTAGATGGAAGCCTAGAAGGGAGCAATTCCCAGAAGGCACTATAGGATAATTTCCTCTTCAATGGCCCCTGCTCGGCTACCAAATCTAAAAAGAAATCAGTAGAAGTCTGCAAGTTACTGGTTCCCATTCCCTTCACATCCGGAGGTCAAAGAGTTGGTTTTCATAGATAATTTGGTTCTCCCCCACTTCTAGATCTTCTACTCAGCACTTCAAGGCAAGGGTCATGGCCAGGAAGGCTGTTATGTCAACACGCCCCAGCCACTCATCACACCAGCAAATCCTCCTCCCTCAAAAAGCTATGTCAAGGAAGAGGTTTAACTTTTACAGGGTCTGATGGCATTCTACTTCAGACACACCAAGTTCTCTATGTCACCAGTATTTGTTCTGGGAACACCTGCATCACACTGCCTTTCACACCTGCTGGGTCTTCTGAAAGGCATACAGGATGTCATCAGCAAAGGCAAAATCATTCAAAAACCCAAGAGGCAGCAGATCAACTCTTACTCAATTATGTTCCTTGCCAAAAGCTTTGTGGAGCATTTAGGCCCATATTAGATATTTAAAGAGTATATGCTTTCTTTTCTTGACAGCCTTTCAAAATGCTAACTCTTCAAGCAATCTAACCGCTCATCTGTCCCAGTGAGTTCATCACCTCTTTAGATCTGCTTGACACCTACATGCAAGTCCTCATCCACCCAAAATGTCACAGAAATGTCTATGGTTCTGTATGATGGGACCAGTTTCCGGTCCCTTTATTTGGTGTGGCTTCTTCCCAGAGGATATTCACAAAGGTTCTGTGTCCATAATGGTTTGTTGACCATCCCATGCCTGAGTGATTGGCTAATTTGTGCACCATGTGTTTTGAAGGCAGTGGAAGTTATTTGACAAGTGGACAAAATTCCAATATTGAATCTACAGTACATCAGAGCTTCCTTCATGACAGATCTGGAAATGGTGTTCCTTCTTCTTCAGAATCGTATCAGGTTGATGAAGCCACTGGAAAAGAATTAATACATTGAACTTGCATGAACATTGCAGCATTATACATTGTTGACATTGTGCATACATTCCTATAACAAATATCTTCCTCTTTTTACAATACTTTCAGAGTCTCTGAAGCAATGTCCAAACTCAAAAACAATCAACTTGACTAAAGGGCCTCTTTGTATTCTGGTGTAATCTCTTGCCAATAATAGTTTTGATAAACTTGCTGTATTTCCAATCTCCTAATTCCCAGGGGAGCACTTGTTATAGGGAATATATATTGTCTTAATGTCTGTTTAGCAGTATCTTGGATTCCCATGCTAGTTCGTATTGTCATAAATCATTTAAAAGACAGAACTCTGTTTTGTCTCGGTTAAGCAATTAATCTTTCTTGACCTTGAAACTAAGTTAGTTGCTTGAAAATTTCAGAAGAACCCAAACTGGGGTTGTTCATCTTTCTTATTTTCTTTTTTTTACATGAAATATGGGATCATTAGCAGAAGACGAAAGAGGAGAGCCATAACTCTGCAGGAAGTCAATCGGAGGGCGAGGATCGCCGGAACCCGACTGAAGGCTATCCAGAGGATGAGAAATGCTGGAACTCGACTGGGAGTTGGTCAGAGAATGAGGGACACTTAAACTCGACAGGAGGCAGGCTGGAGGAGAAGAAACTTGACTTGCACTGGAGCTCAACTGGAGGCAGGTTGGAGGACAAGGAATTTGACTGGAAACGGGTGAGCAGAGCAATAAGTGCAAAGCCAAACAAGGCCTGAGACTCACAAGCCTCCCTGAATAATCAAATTTGCACATGTGCATTTTGGCAGATGATTGCTTAAGGAAATTAGCAATTATCCTTCTGATTGTGGCACATGTTCAATAGAAATCACATTGTGAAGAGCACATGTTTTGGCAGTTACAGTTGGAGCAGGTGGAAAGGTAGTTGGTTGCTTGTTAAGGAAATGAGCCATTATCCTCCCGATTGTGGCACATGTTTAATACAGATCACATTGTGAAGAGCCCTTGTTTTGGCAGTTACAGTTGGCACAAGTTTAGCAGGTGGTATACAATGTGCATAATCAACAAGCATTAGTTATATTAAATGAGATATTTAACAAGCATTGGTTATTTCAAACTGGAAATTCAAGGATGTAATGAATATACCCGAATAAATCTGAATGCTGCAAGCAACAGCACCGTAGTATAATCGAGCTCTTGGATATGCTAGTGTACCCACAACAGTTATCAGCCAAGCAGTATCTTTGGGTTCATGGCACTCATGGCCACTTCACTACTGGTTTTTAGGTCGCAGCCTACCAGAAAGCAAAGCGGTCCGGTTTGCGAAAGACATCTTTGGGACTTTCAGGAAGTTGACCTAGGAATGCATTTCATATGTTGATTACAATTGGCTTTGTGGTTTGTAACTCACACCTTCTGGCTTTCCATTTGCTGGCTTTATTTGCTTTAGGCTCTCCAGATTCAGTTAGAACCTCCCATTCCCTAAGTCATTTTTTCATAAACTTGCTTTCATTTAAGAGGACTTTACATCTTGTCACATTTGCTGTGCATTGAAAGGCCTAGGTCAAATGTCAGGCGCTATCTTCCTGGGGCGATTGTTTACTTTTCTTTCACTGACTTCAAAATGATAGGATTTATGCAACAAACATACTGATTAGTGGGGGTAGGAAAGAGTTTTCTTCTAGCTCACAAAAACATTTAAATGAACTGTGTATTTCAGAATTATGAATGCACAAACGAAGCACAATTTTTGTTATTTCTGAAGTGTGCTGGAAACAAATACTTTAATATGATCAAAACGTATCATTAAACTATGTCATGCAATTGCCCCACATTTTCGTCTGTGTACTGTATAGTTTTATTAGAAAAACTGTATATCTGTGTGTAGTATCCAAACGGAAAATGCTGGAAGCAGTAGAGAGGTTTCAAGGAAGTTTATTTGTAAATAAACAAGGACCCACGGATAACCACTGCCTACCAGGTGAAGGAGAGAGGGAGTCTGAACTCACCTAGCAACCAGGATTCCACATATTCATCTCATTCCTATCAGTGACATGCAAACATTTTATATAATAAAGAAAACAGAAAATAGACTAAATGAAATATTATGTAAATACTACACTGTGCAACTGTAATGGTCATTTTAATTGGAAACGTGTTGTCTGTAATGCCAGTTTGCTACTACACAATGAATATTCCACTCTACTCTGCACCACTCCACTTTACACCGTTCCATGTTTACACCACTCCACTGCACTCTATTCCTCTCTAATCTACCATGTATCACTCTACTCTATGCTAATGCACTCTTCGCCACTCTACTGTACACCATTGCACTCTACACCACACTAGTCTAGGCCACACCAACCTACTCTGCACAACTCCACTCTATGCCACTGTACTCTACGTCACTCTGCAACACTGCATTCTACAACACTGCACTCTATGATAATACGCACTATGCCAATGAACTTTCCTCTGTAACACTCAACTCTATGCCCCTGCACTCTACGCCAATCCAATGTATGCCACTGTAATCTACTCTGCACTGCAGTGATTTCTTTTGCAATAGTATTTTAAGTTCAACAACCTGGCACTGTAACTATTTTTAAGCTATTCTCAGCCACTTACTCTGTTTTTCTCAAGCTCACATCTAACAGTCCTGAAAGCTTACCTCCTAAGAATTCTTATTGACATCATAAAAGCCCTGCATCATGACAATGTCTTGAGCCTAAAACCTAACATTTCTCTACATTACAGTGATATAAAAAACTAATGTGCTAAACTAAATACAGAACACAACACCGCCCCGCATCAATACATAAGTTGCTGAACATATGAGAAATATAAATAAAACTAAAACAGTAAAAACTCATGTAGTTGATACATTTATGAAAATAACATTACCATCCGAGTGAGGGTTAACCATAACAGCATAAT
Source organism: Pleurodeles waltl (assembly GCF_031143425.1). Classification (NCBI taxonomy): domain Eukaryota; kingdom Metazoa; phylum Chordata; class Amphibia; order Caudata; family Salamandridae; genus Pleurodeles; species Pleurodeles waltl. Next base: position 77,500,033 of record NC_090449.1, on the reverse strand, counting down.
TCACAAATATAGTCCTTTGGCCGCAGTGGTTGGTTCACCTTCCTACCGAATCTTCCAAACCTCCCTCTCGATTCTCCCTGATCAATGACAATGCGTTGGTTTTCTGTTCTTGTCTCAGCATGTAAAGAAGTAGGCAGTGAGGAGGAAAGGTGCATGTGAGAAGATACATTTTCATTACCCCATTCCACAGAATTATCTCCTCCTATGTTATATTTTTCTTGTGTCAACCAACTATAACCGGAACAAATAAGTAAATTTTGCTCACATTTCCCCTCTTTCCACACACAAATGCTAGATCTGACCGTCACCATAGAGGAGTGAATTACAAAATACTTTTAAAGGTTTCGAAAATCTGTTCTCTCCTTTAGCAACTAATCCTGGTTTCTTCACTCTCAAAAAATCACCCATTACCACAGAAGATTGTTTACAGTAGTCCTTACAATTATAATACTTCTTAAATGCATGTTGGGCCTTGATCAATCTGCTTCTTACTGCTGATGGAGACTAGTCTACCTTTCTTGACTGTCATCCAAGGTAAATTATCTTTAGCAATTGCCACCATTCCTCTCATAAACTCCAGAGGACTATGTCCAGTTGCGTTAAAAGGTGTGATCCTATATGCCCGCACCATATGCATAACCGCCTGCTCTCAATTCACTCCAGTATTAGTGGCTAGCTGTGTAGTACCTTTTAGTACCCTGTTAAATATCTTAACTGTGCCAATTCCTGCTGGATAATATATAGAAGTGGTTTTATGTAGTATGAATTGTGGCCCATTGTGAATGAGAATAGTTTTTTGCAAACCTCTTAATAAAACCTTAAGGAGTTTTACTATCCTTTCCTTATCAGTCCTAGAAATACCCTCTATTTCTGGCATGTTGAGAAATGATCAATTGTGACCACAACGAACATTTGCATGTTTTCCCCCTTCATGGGGCCCATGATCTCTATGCGTATTTTTTCCCAAGGCATGTTTGTTGCACTTATGAGACGTAAAGGGGTTTTGATGGTGTAAGGAAATGGCTCCCTGTTGCAGTTACCCCCCACTTTTTGCCTGATGCTGACTTGACTGAGAAGTGTGCTGGGACCCTGCTAACCAGGCCCCAGCACCAGTGTTCTTTCACCTAAAATGTACCATTGTCTCCACAATTGGCACAACCCTGGCACCCAGGTAAGTCCCTTGTAACTGGTACCCCTGGTACCAAGGGCCCTGATACCAGGGAAGGTCTCTAAGGGCTGCAGCATGTCTTATGACACCCTAGGGACCCCTCACTCAGCACAGACACACTGCTTGCCAGCTTGTGTGTGCTGGTGGGGAGAAAATGACTAAGTCGACATGGCACTCCCCTCAGGGTGCCATGCCAACCTCACACTGCCTGTGGCATAGGTAAGTCGCCCCTCTAGCAGGCCTTACAGCCCTAAGGCAGGGTGCACTATACCACAGGTTAGGGCATAGGTGCATGAGCACTATGCCCCCCTACAGTGTCTAAGCACAACCTTAGACATTTTAAGTGCAGGGTAGCCATAAGAGTATATGGTCTGGGAGTCTGTCAAAAAACGAACTCCACAGCTCCATAATGGCTACACTGAATACTGGGAAGTTTGGTATCAAACTTCTCAGAATAATAAACCCACACTGATGCCAGTGTTGGATTTATTAAAAAATGCAGAGTGCATCTTAGAGATGCCCCCTGTATTTTACCCAACTGTTCAGTGCAGGACTGACTGGTCTGTGCCAGCCTGCTGCTGAGACGAGTTTCTGACCCCAGGTGGTGAGGGCCTTTGTGCTCTCTGAGGACCTGTAACACCTAGCAGTGAGCCTCAAAGGCTCAGGCTTTGTGTTACAATGCCCCAGGGCACTCCAGCTAGTGGAGATGCCCGCCCCCTGGACACAGCCCCCACTTTTGGCTGCAAGTCCAAGGGCGATAATGAGAAAAACAAGGAGTCACCCACCAGTCAGGACAGCCCCTAAGGTGACCTGAGCTGAGGTGACCCCTGCCTTTAGAAATCCTCCATCTTGATTTTGGAGGATTCCCCCAATAGGAATAGGGATGTGCCCCCCTCCCCTCAGGGAGGAGGCACAAAGAGGGTGTAGCCACCCTCAAGGACAGTAGCCATTGGCTACTGCCCTCCCAGACCTAAGCACACCCCTAAATTCAGTATTTAGGGGCTCCCCAGAACCTAGGAAACTAGATTCCTGCAACCTAAGACGAAGGACTGCTGAGCTGAAAAACCTGCAGAGAAGACAGAGACACCAACTGCTTTGGCCCCAGCTCTACCGGCCTGTCTCCCCACTTCAAAAGAACTGCTCCAGCGGCGCGTTCCACAGGGTCCAGCAACCTCTGAAGCCTCAGAGGACTACCCTGCATCTAAAAGGACCAAGAACTCCTGAGGACAGCGGCTCTGCTCCATGGAAGAAGCATCTTTTGCAACAAAGAAGCAACTTTGAAAGAACAGACGTTTCCCGCCGGAAGCGTGAGACTTTGCACTCTCCACCCGACGCCCCCGGCTCGACTTGTGGAGAACCAACGCTACAGGGAGGACTCCCCGGCGACTGTGAGCCCATGAGTAGCCAGAGTTGACCCCCCCCTGAGCCACCACAGCGACACCTGCAGAGGGAATCCAGAGGCTCCCCCTGACCGCGACTGCCTGCTTCTAAGAACCCAACGCCTCGTAAGGACACTGCACCCACAGCCCCCAGGACCTGAAGGATCTGACCTCCAGTGCAGGAGCGACCCCCAGGTGGCCCTCTCCCTTGCCCAGGTGGTGGCTACCCGGAGGAGCCCCCCCCTTTGCCTGCATCGCTGAAGAGACCCCTGGGACTCCCATTGAACTACATTGCAAACCCGATGCCCGGCCGCCCCATGCCGCTGAGGGTGTACTTTTTGTGCTAACTTGTGTCCCCCCCCGGTGCCCTACAAAACCCCCTGGTCTGCCCTCTCAAGACGCGGGTACTTACCTGCTGGCAGACTGGAACCGGGGCACCCCCTTCTCCATTGAAGCCTATGCGTTTTGGGCACCACTTTGACCTCTGCACCTGACCGGCCCTGAGCTGCTGGTGTGGTAACTTTGGGGTTGCTCTGAACCCCCAACGGTGGGCTACCTTGGACCCAACTTTGAACCCTGTAGGTGGTTTACTTACCTGCAAAACTTACAAACACGTACCTCCCCCAGGAACTGTTGAAAATTGCACAGTGTCCAGTTTTAAAATAGCTGATTGCCATTTGTGTGAAAACTGTATATGCTATTTTGCTAATTCAAAGTTCCTAAGTGAAATACCTTTCATTTAAAGTATTGTTTGTAAATCTTGAACCTGTGGTTCTTTAAATAAACTAAGAAAATATATTTTTCTATATAAAAACCTATTGGCCTGGAATTGTCTTTGAGTGTGTGTTCCCCATTTATTGCCTGTGTGTGTACAACAAATGCTTAACACTACCCTCTGATAAGCCTACTGCTCGACCACACTACCACAAAATAGAGCATTAGAATTCTCTTTTTGCCACTATTTTTCCTCTAAGGCAGTGATACTCAAAGTACGGCCCGGGGGCCGCATGCGGCCCTTGTGACCTTTACATGCGGCCCCCTGGTCAGGAGCACTGGGATGCTGCTTTCTTATATCAGCACTAACATTGAGAAGGAAGTTAACTAAAAAGACAAGCCTTTATTTAAAGGTTAATTGAAGTTAAAAAAGGGAAGCAACCAAGTCATCCCGCACAAGCTAACTTTAAAAATTAATGTTTCTAAAGGCATCATGGAGCAAAAATGTAATAAGGTACTTAAATTAACAGTATTTCATTAACATGCAGAACTGTGTCACCTTAGTACATCACATTATATTATATCAGTGCATCCTATGTACAGCTACCCTGCTGGCATCAATGCGGCCCTCGGTCACATCACAGACAATACCTTTTGGCCCCTGGAATAATGTTTGTGAGTACCCATGCTCTAAGGGGAACCCTTGGACTCTGTGCATGCTATTTCTTACTTTGAAATAGCACATACAGCGCCAATTTCCTACAGATGGCGATTTTGGTTGTCAGCCTCATTACATAATACACATTCGCTCACCAAAACCTCAACATCCTTGTCCATGCCTGGCCACCACTAGGAATGAGTTTCATTTTAGTTTTTACAACTGGTAAATGGCCTTCTTAGCACATTTTAAGTAGTCTTTTCACGAGATCCTTAGCTGGCATTAATCTTCCACATCTTAAAATGTTCCCTTGGTACAAGGAGATTTCATGTCTTAGTTCCCACAATGTACATACATCCTTACTCCGACCACTTTTCAGGCCATCCTTCAGTTATCCACTTCTTTCAAAAGAGGGCAGTTATTCTGTGCCATTGTCGATTTTTATCGTTTAATGCCCTCAATTTCTTCATGTAAGTCTGAAATACAACTGTTGTATAGCTGTTTTAGACACGTTTTAAGCTAACTAGGCCTCCCGCTGTGCACTTCAACCTTATTACATTTTATTCAGCATTGCTTTATTTTTCTAGCAATAGCAACATTTAGAGAGCTGTTTTATTTTCTTTATCTATCTTATTGTACCTTCGCCTAGGAAAACATTACGCTCTTAGTAGAACATTTGTGCTTTCCTCAAGGCTACAGTCAGATAGGGTTGCCGATAAACGTGGTATGCAGTCGCCAACATTCACAGAAAACACACTCATACGTGGAGACTATTTCTGAGAATGTCAGCTGTTTTATTATAAAAAACACCCCTTTGTCCCAGACACGTTAGAGGGAGATTCTAGCCAGATGACCACGACTGTATGCCGATTGCTTTGCTGCAACTACCCGTTTAGACACCCAGATACCTGATCCACATGGGGACAGTGTCTCTCTAGACAAGAGGCTTCTTCCTCAGGTATGAGGGATGATGTACCCCTGGAGGGAGAGGTAGGGGGGGGCCCCGAAGGGCAGATTAGGCTTCATACGCTGTGCTCGAACAGTGCAGGTAGGAGAAATATAAACATCACTCCTAGTGACAGAATAGTAGGACTATTCTTGTGTTTTACTCTTAGTCACCTGTTTGTTTTTGTTTCATCGTCCTAGTTATTGCAATACATCCCTTTTTATCTAAGATGCAGTTATTTCAATAAACCCTCATTGAACAATATTATGCCTCATTTGTCTTTGCCTTTATGAGACCCTTTGGTAACGGGGGATGGGATCTGATCGACCACGATTACCCTGAGCCTTCCTGTCATGCGCCCTGTTGCCACAATCATCTCGACCAGAGATGAGGCGTTGCTAGTTAACCAGAGAACCAGGATTAGGCCAATAGGCGTCGTATGATGTGGAATGATACTTAGTACTCACCATCCATGCGATCCTGTCTCCCAAATCCAGTAGCCTCATTACCATAATGAGAACCTACGCAACACAACATTCCTCCCATTAACTAGATGATACTTCAGAGGTAAAGGGAAACAATTCAAATGATCTTCTGTCCTGCTTTTTACCCCTGGCAGATATTAAGACTGTGGATTTCTAGCATAAAAGGCTAAATGAGACCCGTGCTAATCTTAAGAATGAATTTACCACACCTTTTATAGTTCGACTTTGTGAGGGGTCCATGATCACTACGTAATCTCACACAAGTACCACACCTACTGCCAAAAATGCTTAAGAACCCATACACCCAATCATCACGCATCACGCTCTTAGACAGAGTACTTCGCCACTGGAGACTAAGCTAGGGATGCAAACACAATTACTGCTTCGTTACCAGTAGGGTCGATCTGTGTCAGTACTGCTCTTAAACTCTATTAACTAGCATCTGTTGTAACCTTGCTTTTCAGATTTGCAGCAAATCTTTGCCAAGACAGTTCTACAAATATCCACTTTCAATTCTCAAAATGCTATTTAGCTTTCTTCTGACCATTCGAATCTCACACACCGTTTTAAGAGTTGCCTGATAGGATATGTTTTGCTAGAGAAGTTTCTGACAATTTTGGGACTGTATTCAAAAAGACCTAAAATCACCCTCACTTCATCCTTGCTCTTAGGTGCAGGGGAGTCCCTGATGGCTTTCACCAATTCAGGCCCATATTTATACCTTTTTAGCGTCGCATTTTCTTTCATTTTTTATGCAAAAGTGGTGCAAACTTACAAAATACAACTAAGTTTGCACACTTGTGTCAAAAAAAAAAAAAAAGGACACAAATGTGGCGCTAAAAAAGTATAAATATAGGCCTGTTTTTAGGGTCAAGCCTTTGAGTGCCAGCTAGTGCACGTGTCTCGCTTACAAGACTGTTGTATACAGGAAAGGGCTTAGAGCCCACCTGTTGCTCACCATGTGTTGGTTTGCATAGCACTCTTTACAGCCTTGTATTTTGGCAAGTCTGGCATAATTTCCATTCCTCTGTGTGGAGCAGGGACCAAGCACTGATTGATTCAACCTAATTAGTGCCAGTCTGTGGCTCCTCGCATGACCAAGGCACTAGTTTGTTCTTTTTAGCTTCTAGTGCCCTGCTAACAGAAGGCTTGTGCTGGCAAAAACATGCCCAGCAGAACACACAAAATTGCAGTAATATTTTTTTTTAAAGCTCTCTTTTTTAGTCTCCCAAATTTTGTTTTCTCGCTTTCTACTCATGTTTTCGCTTGTGGGAGTGCTTCTCAAAAGACGATTAACTTGTTCAAAATATTGCAAAGCGACATTATTATGCGTAATTTCTGAAATGATGCTTTAACACATAATCGTGCAGTACAAACCAATCCACCCCACTCCAAACTACTCACACCAATCCTCCCAACCTAACATACCCCCACTCTAATCAGGAAGTCTACACCATTCCAAAATAAACAGCCCTACTCCCACATACCTCACTCCAATCCATACCAATCTGCACCACTTAAATGCACAACAATATGTCCCACTCCATCCCAATTCACCCCACACCAACCCAATCCTGCCTAATAGTCTGCCCCATCCCAATCAAAAACAACCTGTCCCACTCTGCTCCTCCCCTCTCCAAAACTATCTGCCACTCTTCAATACAAAGCAACCTTTCACTCCAATCTGCCCCAAAACATTGCCTCATTGCTATCCCAAACAACCAACTCTAATCCAAAACATTCTGCCCCACTTCAATCCCACCCACTCAAGTCCACCACTACCAAATCTACCCCACTTCCATCCTTTCCAGTACAATCCAAACCACCCTAATCTACCCTTCAATCCAGTACACCTCTCCAATCAATCCAATCCTTCCACATTCCAATCCACCCGTGCTATCACTCGTGTCAACCCCACTCCAATTTAATCTACCCCCACACCACCTCAATCCATAAGACTTAGCCATCTAACTCTACTCCCCTTCCCCTACTCCATCTGACATTCCAACAAATCTACTCGACCCTTCACCCACTAACTTTTAGCCATACTGAACAGCAGCAACAACACTGGTGTACAAGGCAAAACACATTGCCAAAGCCAATACCTTTTGAATAGGCCAGACCTACTGGCTTTGCCAATGTTTGTTGGTTCTATACCCTCTCTACTCACCTTATGACAGGCATGCGACTTTTTCCTTTGCTAATTTGCATTTGCTTATTTCAGCTGTAAGAACTTTTTCATCCCAGATCTGAAAAACGCACAAGGCTTTGGTCATGCTCTTTTCTGAGTTTGTCCATGAAAACAATATCCTGAAGGAACATGACTATCTTTAAACTCTTAAATATTGTGTAAATCAACATTTGGAAGATACGTGCACCAATGCTAACCTGATAGATACTCTCAAAAATGTAAAGCATTCAACAAAAGCGTTCAACCTTCTGCTATCCGGGTAAAACTGAACCTGATGGCATGCTGCTAAGTCTATAGCACTGACCCTCTTGACTCCTTTAGTCCTACATAACATTTTGTTGATCCTTGGTTACAACTTTAAGTAAAAAAAAAAAGTATTTAGATCCGTAAAATCCATGCGGTCTTAATTTTTGCGCTTTTTTGGTTGATTTTGATAACAATGGTGCCATCCAACTGGATGATTGGATTGGTTCAATTATACCTGCAGCATGTAGTTTATCTAACTTGAAACTTCTTACCGTTAAGAATATTTTGTGCTTTGTGAAAGCAAGATACAGCATTCTCCCTTAATACAATTGTGTTGGAAACTATTAAGTGTTCCTATCACACCCAAAAATACCTTTGGAAATGCTTCTACACCCATTGACTGCACAGTCACAGCTGGTTCTTCACTGTTCCGAATCTAGAATAATTCCAAGCTTACCAAAGTCTAGTTGTTACAAGACAGATGGCCCTTCTTTAAACACATAATATACATTCTGCTCATATTCTTAAATCCAAACATGAATTTCCTAAATCCCACCACCTCTATCTTCTGTGAAACTTTCTGGAGAAAATACTGGGTGGTTCTAAAACGTCTCCAAACCAACGTACAAATGTCTCAAACCATGCATTTCTATTTACAATTGTACGGGTCTAACTTTTATTGGACACCCCCCCCTTGAAACCCACTTCAGGTTTCATATTTTCCATTTCTTGTATCCCTTGCATCGAAGGTCACATTGTTTCTCCATTTGAATCTTTAACTCCTTTGATTTTAAGTACACACATTAGTGTCATCTGAATCTTCAGCTAGAATCCACCTCTCCTTCCAAGATTTGCACTACATGGTCTTCTTTCTGCTCACCCCATCCCACAAACGCAGGGTTTTTTGTTTGCACACAGGATCTTTTTAAGCATTGGCAAAAATTCCACTCTTGCCATGCCTATAACATCTGCCTTCTTGTTCGGGTCAAGCGCAAAGCACTCTGTCCCTGGTCTAATCTCTGTGGACTTTTAACCAAACAGTTTAGTAGGTTCGGGGGCTTGCCTTTTAAAATTTGCTTGATTAAATTAGTGAAAGGCATACATTCGTTATGTCTTCAAGTGTTTAGCCCACCTCGTGCGCACCTGCCAAATATTGAAAACATGCGAGGCTTGATATTTTCAGTGTAGTTTCTGGACTTTTTCCTCCTTATTTCGAGGCAGCACGAGCAGCTTGGATTGCATGACATCAACCCTGTTAAATGGCTATTTGCACTTTTGCAGATACGTTTCACTGCAAGTGAACTTGTTTCACTTTGTCTGAATTGCACTCATGGCAGCTGTCGGCTCACTTATGTGAAATTGTTTTACTTTTTATTTCGACTTTGTGGCAAAAAAAGTACGGTAATTTATGTGAAACTGTTCAACTTTTTATTTTATGTGGCAAGAAAAGTCTGGTTAGGAGTTTACAACACTAACAGCTTTAACTCGAGCAAACGTGAGACCTATTGCCAATGCTTGTTTCTCTTTGTAAAAAATGTCCCTGCTTCCTCTTGATTTTTATTATACAGTTACAGGTTTCCTGCTGTTTTCTTTTTGTCCTGAAATCACAGCCTTTGCATGTCTCCCAGTTAGTTCTGCTCTTTTGGCCACGTCAAGACCAGCTGCAAAGGAGCTTTTCTTTTTCCCTTCGATTCTCCTGTATATTTGGATTTGCCACATGCATTATTATGGGGTCACACTAGTCTGGCATGCAGGTCACTAAATAGACATTAGTGCTAGATTTTTTTTTTTTTAAATACAATAAAATATTTAATGGTCTCCTCGTTTGCCCCCTTTTCTATAGAAGAACTACTATCTGTCTATACTCACAGAATTAGTTCGAAATCGGCAATTTCCAACTACCAGAATACATATCCGAAAGCAACGTGTTGTGCCAATCCTTTGGACTGATTTTTATTCCAAGAGCCCCCTCTTTATGTAGGTTATATAGTTCAGGCTACATCGGATGCCCCTTATCAAAAAGGGAAAATACGTTCTATATGTAGTTATCAAGTACAAAAATAATTTCATGAATAGCTAGCCAGTATTTCAAGTGCCCAGTCCATGTAGTGACACAAGCACCCTGCCTTCCAGTGGAAGTTTAAAACTTCCATGAAAATCATGGTATCTTAGAATAATTTCATGAATAGCTAGCCAGTATTTCAAGTGCCCAGTCCATGTAGTGACACAAGCACCCTGCCTTCCAGTGGAAGTTTAAAACTTCCATGAAAATCATGGTATCTTAGTCTCCCTAGGCTCTCCTCTGGTAGGCTCATGCACAGAAAACTTTCAATATTACTTTCTAAAACGGCAAACTAGCTGGGAGCTTGTGTAACTTTCACCTCTGAAAATGCTGCAAGAACCACTAGTACCAGTTGCAGGCAAAAACGTTATTACAACCCGGTTAGCCGTAGGAATGGCTACAAACTGCAGATGTGTTATAAAACCCATTTGGGAAAATAGCTCAACGTTTAGCCCTTGCAAGTCAGATCAGCCCTCTTCTGCTGCCTGCAAAGCAGTCCACAACAACCAGGTGCTGTGCAACCTACCAGGCAGGTAACTGTTCAAGAGCATTTTAAATACAAAGGAGACTAAGCCAAGAGTGCTACTGTGTACAATGGTTTGTACCAAAGACGGCTGATGGTTTAAAGGCAAAAACATGCATTTTACTTCGAAATGAAAACAAATCTGGTGAATCTCACAAAATAAATCCACTGCAAGAACAGTTCCAACTACTTTTATTTTCCAGCAGAACATGTTATGTGGGTGTTGCGCCGGGGGCAGCTGCTGCCTGGGCGCTCTGCACAGACATTCTGGTGTGGGTCTTGGCCAGGTGATCGGTGTACTCCTGCAAGAGTTGCAAAAGTAAGTTTTAGTATGTGCAACACAGTACTTTGAACCCTACAAAGTAACTTACATTGCTTTACTTTCAGCCTTTAATGTTCCCCTAACTGCACCCATGCAAGTATCTAAATGACGATGCCAAGGCTGCCGGAGGCAGTATCTAGCGCCATTTGAGTGAGTACTTCCTGATAACGGGCAATGCCTCAACCAGGTCATATAACGACTTCAAATGGATTAAAATGGATACGAATGAGCCACACTTTAGCCTCACAAGGACTCCAACATTAAACAATGGTTGTTCGATTCCACAGAACACCTGCTGCTGTGTAGGGCTTCAAAGAGGAACAGGAAGGCCACTTCAGGGACCAGCCTGTCGTGCATTACAGCGCCCGTTACTCTCTCTCCCCCGTAAAGACAAGTACACCATGTAATGCAGGCGTAGCTGAGCAGAGCTGGGAGAATACCCATTACCCACCCACACGTTCACCACAACCGGATTACCACCACCACTGCATACTAAAATGCAATACTTAACCCCCAGTCATGTTAGTCTACTCCCACTATGAATAGACATTTTATAGATTAGCAACCAAACTATCAGATTATGGCACTTGCGGGACAGGTGTAAACAGCCAGCAAAGTTGGTAAGCATCTGGTCAGTTTGCAAGAAACAGCCCAAATATAGCCAAATTATTAAATAAGCAAAGCGCGCAAACTGCACAGACTTCACCTCTGAAAAACCACCCACCAGAGACGGTTCTATAACTGTGAAACCACTGGGACCCTCTTCTGTGCAAGCTACCCACTAGATTCCAGAATTGACGGTCGTATGAGCACAGGCCACTTAAACTACTCACCTGGTATGGAGACTTGGTAAAGACGGTCTCCTTCCAGAGATCCGGGGTCAAGTAGCTATAAGTCTTTGAGATGGCATCAAAGGTGGCCTTCGCTGTAAAGAAAACACTGGCATTGAACACCTGCATACAAGCCATGGCACCAACCGCATCATACAATGTCCATGTAGGGGTTCACAGAGGAACAGAAAGGCCACTTCAGGGACCAGCCTGTCGTGCATTACAGCGCCCGTTACTCTCTCTCCCTCGTAAAGACAAGTACACCATGTAATGCAGGCGTAATTGAGCAGAGCCAGGAGAATGTCGAGTTCACCAGTCATTTCCTTTTACTATCGCTGCCCATTGGCAGCACTGGTCTACTAAACTCATTTTGACAACTACGAAACAAAACCCTTTAAAAATAGAGATGAAAAGCATTTTCCCTCGTCGGGGACGTAGCTTTACTAGTGAGCTACTACCTAAAGTTACACGCCCTCCCAATTAATTACTAAATTTCGCACTGTAATTGTGTAAACCTAGCTTACCAAAGTTGCCCAGCGTGGCCGTGCAGCCCCTGGCGGAGGTGTAACAGTCATCAATACCAGCCATCATCAGCAGCTTCTTGGGGACCGGCGCAGACACGATGCCAGTACCGCGGGGCGCAGGGATCAGACGCACAAGAACAGAACCACAGCGTCCAGTCACCTAGCAGGAAACAGAAGTGTAAGCGCTCTTTCACCAGCCAGCATGGCAGAGATCACCGACAATCAAGTCTTTGCCCCTTAACCACTACACAATTATGAAAAAAACACATTACATCCCCAAGTGTGACTACAATAGGTTACTAAGCTGTACAATTACACTTTGACTTACGAATTTAAGATGGCAGACGTCACTTAGCGAATAATAAACATTTTTATAGCACTAAAGCACATTTCAGTAAGCGGAGCAGCCCCGTGTCAAATGAGATGTCTGTCCTTTCAAGAAATGTAAAATAAAATAGGGCGGGCGGAGTGTGAGTTGGGTGGGTGGGTGCCTGGCGAGTGGGCAAGGGGATGTCAAATAATGCAATGTTGGGAATAAAGGAGAAAAACGGCACCCTGGAGACCGCAACAAATCACAGGGCATTTGATGGCAGAGAAACAAGACACAGAAGAGCAACACAAGCCAAGTGGTGGGGAGTCATGGAGTGGGTAAGGACCCCACACAAGGAAGAAAGATGGAAACAAGCAGAGCGCTTAGCAAGGAAAACAAAGACTGCATACTCCTGCCATCAAGGAAAACAAAGACTGCATACTCCTGCCATCAAGGAAAACAAAGACTGCATACTCCTGCCATCAAGGAAAACAAAGACTGCATACTCCTGCCATCAAGGAAAACAAAGACTGCATACTCCTGCCATCTAGTTTATGGGTCGGCGGTTTGCAACTTGTTTTTCTTGGACGTCTTGATCACTCGTGCATGGACACCAGCTCCACTGCTACATTGTTTCGCACAAAGCGGGTGAGCATACATATGGTGCATTAGAAAGGCAAGTTGGGTGACCATGAAAAAGTATTCAAGAGTCAAGGTACGTAAGAAGTAAGCTACATCCGCAACCACCAAAAGGTTCTAAGATCAGTGGACACGTGAATGCACACCAGTACATGCTACACAGGTCTTTGCAGTGTAACGTGAGCCGTTTTAGATAAACATGTTCCGCAAGCACTGTAAAGCAGTAAGCTCCATACCCCCATAAGACTGAACAAAGGGCCAGATGTAGCAAAATAGCAAATTGCGACTTGCAATTTGCGAGTCCTTCCGACTCTCAAGTCGCAATTTGCAATGCAGAACGGTCTCAGACACCGTCTGCGAGTTGGTATGGGGTCGCAAAGACCCACCTCAATATTAATGAGGTGGGTCGCAAATTGCGGCCCCATACCGACTATGGGCACTCGCAAACATGGAGGCCTGCTGTAGTCAGCAGACCTCCATGTTCATGACTGCTTTTAAATAAAGCAGTTTTTTTTTAAAGTGTAGCCCGTTTTCCTTAAAGGAAAATGAGCTGCACTTAAAAACAAATCCGAAACCTTTAGTTTCAGTATTTTTTCAGGGCAGGTAGTGGTCCCTTGGACCACTACCTGCCCTGAAAAAATAATTTGTGGTCCATTCACAAAGGGGAAGGGGTCCCATGGGGACCCCTTCCAAATTTGCGAGTGGGTTACCATCCACTTCAAGTGGATGGTAACTGCGACACCATTTGCGACCGCATATGCGGGCGCAAATGGTATTGCATACCACTGCCAATTGCAAATAGGAAGGGAACACCCCTTCCTATTTGCAATTCAGAAGTGCATTTTGAGAGTCGGTCCCGACTCGCAAAATGCATTTCTGCATAGGAAAATGCCGTTTGCGACTCGCAAATCCTTTCCTACACCTGGCCCAAAGTTCTTGCACCAGCTTGCCCAATTCTAGCTTATTGGCAGGCTAAAACATCCAAACAGCAGTATTCGGTAAACATCCGAGAGACCACTTCGCTGCATCACAATTCCGTCAAATGTATATTTCCAAAGAAAGCCATAGGGAGAGCCTCTTTCTCTCGAGGAATGCTTGTGTGGGAAACAGGGAGGCGCAAACTTTAGTATTAGTGTTGCTATCCATCCATCTATGCACTCCTTGTCCATTTGACCCCAGCACGTTACACTCCTTGTCAGGACCCCTGTACCCAAGGCGTTTGTCCTTTATGGACTTGGAGAACAGAGTCATGGCCACAGTTGAAAAGGGGGGGGGGGGGGGGGGGGGGGGGGAGAGAATTATTAGGTGGGTGGTGTTGTCAACCCTATGCATCGTATTGTATGTGTGTGTTTGAGAGGATCCATGAAAGTAAAAGGACGAGCATTTATAGGTTCTGAAAGAGGCATTGGATTGAAGGCAATGTTTGACAAAGGCATCCTATTAACATGCATATCACCTTTAGATATGTGGGTGCCTTGTGTAGGGCCTCCTGGGATTTAGTCCCAAGGCTTATGAAGAGTCTCAGCACCAGGGGGTGGGGCACAGACCAGCCAACTCACAATGTGACTGGCTCCCTTCACAATCAGTTACCCAGTGAGGAGCGGATATCAAACAGGAGGAAGGATGAGCTGGAAACCACTGCAGTCTCCACGTAACTCACTTTAAGGGTAGAAGGCTGCCAGTGTCCATTTTGGTATTTAAAAAGAGCCCATGACATTGGCAGTAGCCTACCTTTTGCTTTCCCCCCCCCCCGTCAGCAGTCGGCTTAAGTGTAGTTTACAGGCTTGCCATCAAAGTAGCCTACTTATAAAGTGTGTACTACTGCAATACGAAAACAAATAATTGTCTCTACACTGCTAAATTCTCACATTTCCTTACCTTACAAGGCACTGTATGGGGCTTGCCAATCTTATTACCCCAGTAACCTCGTCGCACAGGTACAATGGACAACTTGGCCAGTATGATAGCCCCACGAATAGCAGTAGCAACCTCCTTGGAGCATTTCACACCCAGCCCAACATGGCCATTGTAGTCTCCGATGGCGACAAAAGCCTGAATAAGAAAGATAGTTATTAACTACATTTGCAGATATTAGATCTCAAATAAGCTGCACAACTCCAACCACTATCTTCACAGACTTAAAGTATAGTACCATATATGACAGAACCAAAGGTAAATTTCAAATCAAAATGGCACCAGCAGGCTAGGATGAACTACTTCATACTTTTCAAAATACCTAGCTGTCGAACATCTTGGACGTGGACAGCAAAGCTCAGATGTGAATGCACAATCCACAGGTTCAGTGGTGTGGAATTCCTATAGCCAAATGCTCGGGACATTGTTTGGGATCAAGGAAAAGTTTTCATTATTAATTTGTCCTTACAAGTTTTCACTTCAACCAGTTTTTTCCCCAATCCTGGAAAAAACTTGTCATAAGTAAATTTCCACCTCTCAGTATGGGAAGAGATTAGTGAATAGCTGGTGAAAACACCCCTACAACATGCATGTTAGTGGGTGAGCATGAACTCAAAAGGGCATTTAAATCCTTGAACTATTGCCGATTGCTACTTACGGCCCCAGTTTGTAGACCTGCAGAAAGGTGGCAAAATAAAGGAAATGCTACTAGTCAAACCAGACTATAGTATGAGCCCTGGTGTAACCAGAGCCTAACAGAGCTCTTATGTAATGGGATTGCTTCCATAAATTGTCACCGCTGTATGTGGCACTGAACAGGCACGAGGATATTTACAGGACAAGTAGAATTATAAAGCAACCTGTCCTGAGTACACGTTGATAATTTTATTACATTCCACATCGGTTTAATACCAGAAATGGCACTAAACAATTACTTATCTGGCTGCTTACCTTGAACCTGGTACGCTGACCAGCTCTGGTCTGTTTCTGGACCGGCATGATCTTCAGAACCTCATCCTTCAGAGTGGTGGCCAGGAAGAAGTCAATGATCTCAGACTCCTGCAAGGCAAGACTTCAACTCAATGACAGTGGAAAACCTTCAAAGAACGCACCTAGGATATGAATGCGTCACAAGGATTTTAGATACTTGTCCCCACTCTCCTAAAATCAAACCTATGCCTAAGTTGCCTTTTAACGAAAATAACCTAAACACTTGTTTTGGTTATATTTATGTAACCACTGACCTAAACTTAGATGCATTTGCGGGTGACGCATTTCAGATCCAATTGCGTCTTGTATTTGAGCCCACCTTGTGCTTTATGTACTGTGCCAACAACTTACGATCGTTGTCTACTAGAGTTAAACAATACAAAAATTATGAGGGCAAAATCAAACTCGATTCCTCTACACATCCTGGTAAGTCAGCCACGGCATGGTGGGTAACAGCACCAAGTTTGTATGAGAACTTAAGTTCTGAATGAGTGCGCTCACACAGCACATCCATTGTACAAGTGTCACAATGATTACGAGGTGACCAGAATTTTCGGACATCTGCATACTTCGGTGCGCATAGGTGTGCTGCTTTAAATGAATAAATATCTAGCTATAAAATCACCTCATACAGGATCACTCGACAAAATACTCTTGGTGGGAATTTTACACCTTTCATTCAACACCTTAAGAACTGACGCCTTAACTCAGTGAACTGACAAAGTTCTAATGCCAGATCTTCGCCAAGCTACCGGATGCACCTGTCACCTCACAACTCCCTCTTTCACAGGTACCTTGATTGGAAGTGAAAAAAGATAGATCTCCTCCAGAGACTTGATCTTCATGTCCTTGACCAGCCGGCCAAGCTTAGTCACCGGCACCCACTGGAAAAAAAAAACAAGGCAAAGTATTAGTTAGAACTACCCATACAGAAATGATTAGTCGGTCGTGCAATT
This sequence comes from Pleurodeles waltl, assembly GCF_031143425.1. Taxonomy (NCBI): domain Eukaryota; kingdom Metazoa; phylum Chordata; class Amphibia; order Caudata; family Salamandridae; genus Pleurodeles; species Pleurodeles waltl. The sequence continues at coordinate 77,483,176 of NC_090449.1, read as the reverse complement.
GGCTTAAGGAAGAGATTTAGGTAACAGCCTACTTGCATCTTCCCTCCACCCACCAAGGAAAATTACGAAGTTCTGAGGAAGAGATTCACACAACGAAAATAATCACTTCGTGACCAGGAACGCTGAGCAAATAAATTACCTCTTTCTCATCTGCCTTTCCGCGGGCCCCACGGCCTCGCCCGCGGCCCCGACCTCTTCCACGGCCGCGGCCCCTGCCGCCAAAGCCACCACGGAAGCCTCCCCTGTTTTCACCGGCGTTGTCCGCCATTTGCTACAAAGGAAGAAATTGCATTTTATTCCAAAGGGTGTTTATTTTTTGTTGAAATAATACGGGCAAGTCATGCAGAAGTTACCGACCGAGACAAGTTTAAAAAGGTACTCGCCACAACCAATACCTGAAGGGAATTGCACTTCTGCATCAAATGTGCTGTATGCCTATACCTTACGCTGAACCAAAATAAAGTTCAGACACGAGCTTGAAGCGCCACAGGTAGTACAAACAAAAGCCACACCATAATTTAGAACGACCGAAAAGCAAAACAAAGTATTCTCATACATTTTTACGTTTACAATGCGCGCGCATTCCTTTAAGTACACACCTTTTACGGTTAGCAAAGTTGCACTCTTGTTTGTGTACTGCCAGCTCGGGAGGTGGGGCAGTTAAGAAGCCCGATGGGGGGCAGCAACGAAGCAGGATTTGGAAGCATAAGCATGATCGATATGGGGGAAGGGGGGGGGTTGGAATGCAGTGTTTAGTGGGAGCTCGGAAGACTTCAAGCAATAATGCAGAAGGTAGCACTTGAACTCACGGAAGCGATCATTGCCATCTACATTAGCCTGAACGGAAATGCATCATCAGCAAAGCCCAAGTACACCGTACTTCGGTATTAAGAAGCAAAGTCAGGATTACCTGTAACCCCGCGCGCGAAAGCCTGCCCTTTACACTACAACAACGACGACGACCCACTCGAATAAACGTGATTGAAGGAAGGTGGAGCCCACCACCCGGCGACTACTGATCTACACCCGGAGCAGGAACAACATACTTCGAGAGTACATGGGTTGTTCAAAACACCGCAACCTTTCTAAAATAAAACACAACAGTACTCCCGACAAAACCCCTCACCCATGGCCCCGCCGAACTCTAAGGTCTGGCATCTCCAAAGACATCACCCGTACAGAAAACTACAAATATCTCGATAAATAAGGACACGTATGTCTAGGAAACCTCTTGCAGGCGAGTAATCGTGAATATACTAACGGATGAAACTGATGCCGATGAGATTGCAAATAGAGGCCATACGTCAAACTCCCACACGACGCCATATTGCTACTCACGTGATCTCTAATAAGAAGAAGGAAGAAAAGACTTAGCAAAAGCTTTATATAGTTTTAACATCTCGCGAGATCTGCGGAGACGTCTTCGCAATGAGCATGTCATACGTAACCAAAGACCCATGAACCACTAGACTGCGCCTTTACTTCAATCAGTGTCATGTGTGGCAGACATTCAGAGTTAACACAATGGTTAAACGTCTCTTTTGTCGCCGTCCACAAATCAGATGTGTAGCAATGTCTGTAGACCTGATGGCAAGTAGCCTGGTAAATTGCAATCACCATGCCAACACCGCGGATTGCAATTATTAGAGGTGTGATGATTATCACACGCGCAAATGACCAATTACAGGGTAATTAAAATGTGCTTCAACCTTTAAATTTCAGCAAATTAATCCGGTCAGAATATAAAGCGGGAAAACAGGCCACACGTTTACCTAGCATACAGGCCCCCCCATTCCGGCTGGAGACTAACGATTTTTCGAGTCAAAGGGCTTTATTTTAGCTGACTTCAGCCTACAATTGCCTCTGTTTCAATGTTAGTCAACAGGAAAAATAAATTCTGTGTCAGGACCGGAGGCGAGGATTATGCATCATCTTTCTTCACTTTTTATTAACAGCAGGTTCAAAGATCAACAGTAAAAAATGAACTACAACACCCATGGGACCACATCCCCATGGCAACCAGTGTCCAATCACAATACTAGCCGACAGTCGTATAAATGTCCCTGGTGCCGACGTCTGTCCTTTCTTCACTGCTCATTTGTCAGCCTTACTGTCTCTGAGTTGGAAGAGTGCTTGCTTGTGCTTATTGACTTTTTCCTCATTCTTGTTGCTTCGCTTTGTGCTCGCCGCGCGTCTTCTTGTTTATCCTTGCTGCCTTGGCAACAGGGACGAGCGGTAGGCATTTTCATTGCCCGAGCGCGGCTTGGTTTAAAATCTACGCCGGGTCCACCAGAGGGCCCTCTTTCATATCCTCTGGTCCCCGAAGCGTTCCTCCAGCGATTTGAGCCGCGTTAAGCACTCGATCACCCCGGGGCAACATGCTAGGGTTTCTAGTGAGGTCCCTGCTCACTCTTAACCCTCCAACTCCTGCATTACACCGCGTTTGCGGTTGCTTCAACTCTCGTGCCGAGTGTAACGCGGTGATCGCAGATCGCGCGTCGAGGCCTTGCGGTCTCCACGTTTCCTGACAGGAGGGCGGGAGGGCTTCCCTGTGTATATTTTAAGGGAGTTTTTCTCCTGTCATTTACCTCTCTGTGTCCCTCTGCAGTCCTCACAGGACCATGACATTTACCTCACCCTGTCCCCTGGGGAGGGTTCCTCTCAGCGGGCGCTACCCCCGAGGTGGATCTCCTCCTTACACAGGCCATCAGTAGGGCCTTGGCCCCCTTAAAGGAGAGTGTGGCCAAGCTATCGGATCATGTATTTAAGGGGACAGGCACGTTTGGGGGGACGGGGCTGACCCTAAGGGTACAGCGGCCCCCAAGAAAATTCTCAAGCGTGACGCGGGGCACCTGGAGGGCTTCGGTATCCTTACCGAAGCGTTCCATAAGAGTGCGTGCACGCTGAAGCGTCCACCCTTCCGGGAGGGTTCTGAGCCCAGAGAGACCGGTGAAGCGGTTCACCACATACCGCACCCTGACTCAGGGTCACCCAAGCGGGTCGAGGGGGACACAGAAGGGGATTCTTCCTCTGAGGAGGAACAGGATTCAGGGCGTTTGTGGCGTCCAACCTCTAATTTGTCTGACCCGCAGGGGGCTGAGGACTCCGATTCGGAAATGTTTCAGCCAGAGGATATATACCACCCTAGATCCTCGGAATGGCATCCTGACAAGAGAGTGGTGGACTATGTTGCCAGCAAAACCCGGCAGCCTCTGGAAAAGGAGGTTAGAACCCGGTTGCGGGCCGAATGCCCTCGCCCTACTCTGCCAGACAAAGTAGCGGCAACTCCTAAAATCGACCCGAAGATGTGCACATTCTTCGCGAAAAAGGGCATAGACCGCTCCTGGAGAGGTTGCCAGGACAAGCTGTTGGACGTCCTGGGACCCCTAATGCAGATTATTCAGCTTGCCGAGCACGCGAAGCGCAACAATACTCCCATGCCTACGGATATCGTAGCGGGATGGGCCCAGAGGGCAGTATGTCTTTTGGGAAATGCTAACTGTGCCCTCTCGGCGGAAAAGAGAAGGCCCCTTCTCATTAGGATTGACCCCAAGTTAGGAGAACTCTCCAACTCAGAGGCTGGAGCTATTGCCCATGGAAATCTGTTTGGCGACCCCTTCGTGAAGGAGTTGAGCGAATTTTTAGCCACCTTTTCAGCGCTTGATAAGGCGCAAAGCTCCATTAAAAAGATCTTCCCAGGGAAGGTTTTTGGCGGGGCTGGGAGAGGCAGGGGTCGCTCCTCCGGCCGCGCGTACCTGCAAGGCTCCAGTTCCTACCCCTTTAGGAACAACGGATGGAGAGACGGCCGACAGGGCGCTTTCTTCCCCAATCGGGGTAGAGGGAAGAGCAGAAGAGGCGCCTGGGGTGGAGCAAACGCCCCCGGAGGTGCCAACGGAGAGTATTACCCTTTTTTCCCCTCAAATTCTCGGGGGGAGGCTGCGGTTATTTACTCACAAGTGGGCCCAGTTAACATCGGACGCCTGGGTTCTTCAGACGGTGTCAGGCTTCCAGATAGAGTAGTGGAGTACCTACGGTCTTGAGAGATCCGCTTGATCATTTACCTCAACGACATCCTCCTGATGGACCAGTCTCGCACGCGGCTAATATCCAATGCAAACATAACTATTCAGCTCCTACAGGACTTGGGGTTCGTGATAAACCCCCAGAAGTCGGACCTACTTCCCTCTCAGTCCATGACCTTTCTGGGGTTCCTCATGGACTCCCAGATGGCCTCCCTCAGTCTCCCGGGCTCGAACATAACAAAAATTAAGAAGGAGTTGTCAAAAGTCTTGAGGCGGGACAGGATCTCGCTCCGGCAATTAGCCAGAGTGGTGGGACTCCTCTCATCCTCGATTCAGGCCATCTTCCCGGGCCCGCTTCATTACAGGGCCCTTCAGCGCCTCAAGGCTTATCACCTGCGGCACGGCCTTACCTACTCCGAAATGATATCTCTCCCCCAGGAGGCGATGCGGAGATCCAGTGGTGGCTGGATCATATGGAGACGTGGAACGGCAGGGCGATCTTTGAAGCCTCGCCGGACCTTGTGATAGAGTCGGACGCCAGACCGCTACGGCTGGGGGGCTCGATGCGGGGATGTTTAGTTCGTGGGACGCTGGAAATCCTAGCGGGTTCGTTCGCAATCAGATCCCTGACGCAGGACAAGGTCTCCTGTTGCATTCTCCTGAGAATGGACAACATTTCGGCGGTTCAGTATATCAACCGTTTGGAGGGCACCCGCTCAAAGGCCTTGGCGGAGTTGGCGAAGGACTTCTGGCACTTCTGCCTCCAACGGCAGATATCGGTGACGGCGGAGTACCTTCCGGGCTCCCAGAACACCCTGGCGGACTGGAACTCCAGATAGCTGGAGGATCCCAGCGATTGGAGACTGGACAGAGCGGTGTTCCTCGCACTTATGAAACTCTGGGGTCCCTGTTCAGTTAACCTCTTTGCGTCCAGGTAGAATGCCCAACTACCCCAGTATTTCAGCTGGCGTCCGGATCCCGGTGCGACAGCAGTGGACGCTTTCCTTCAGGATTGGGGTCGGAATCAGAGTAATGCGTTCCCCCCTTTCCTCTTGATCCCGAGAGTGACAGTGCAGATTTGTCTCCAAGGGGCGACAGTGATCTTGATTACCCTGCTTTGGAGGTCACAGGTGTGGTTCCCTTCCCTTCTGGAACTCTCCTGCGATCTCCCGATTCCGCTTCCGGTCGGCCCAACCATTCTGTTGAAACCAGAGGGACAGTCACACCTGCTGGTCCTTCAGGGCCACCTCTCTCTGGTGGCTTGGAAGATTTCCGGTCTCGTTGGACGGACCACAGACTTTCTCAGGAGGCTGAGAAATGTATCAGACAGTCCTGGGCCCCGAGCACCTGTAAGAGGTACAGATCAGCCTGGAACCGCTGGGCTCGTTGGTGCATGGGAAGGCACGTCCATCCCATGGGGGCCCAAATTACATATATCATAAACTTCTTAGCCGATCTAGCAGAATCCGGTCAGTCTTACTGCTCGATTAGCTCGGTCGGTCCGCGATATCGGCAGGACACCCCGATTAACAAACTACTGAAAGGCATTAGATTGACCAGACCTCCCGAACCCAGGTATTCTACGCTATGGGATGTTAACCAAGTTCTGCGTCTTTTGACCTTCTGGCAAGACAACCAGTATCTTTCACGGAAAGGATTGTCAGCAAAGCTAGCTACTTTGCTATGCCTCATCTCGTGCAAGCGAGTCTCGGATGTGAGACCTCTGGATATATCCGCTAGGGTTTTCTCTCCTGAGAGTGTGACATTCACGATATCCAGGCGGACAAAGTGTAATACCAGGTCGGTAACTTATCCAGCTTTTGATCATACGCCCAAATTGTGTGTGGTAAGGTGTCTAAAGACATATGAGGAAGTGATGGCCGAACTCCGCCCACCGGGGGAAAGACAATTGCTGATTTCAATTAAGAACCCCTTCAGGGCAGTCTCCTCCCCCTCCATTGCTCAGTGGGTCAAATGGGTCTTGATGGAAGCGGGCATCAATTTTCAGGTCTTTGGAGCTCACTCCACCCAGGGAGCCATGGCCTCCAAAGCCGTTCAGGTAGGGGGAAGGCTGGAGGATATCATGAACGCGTCCGACTGGTCGTCAGAATCTACGTTTAAAAAGTTCTATTTTAAACCTATTCATGAAGCAGCCTCATTGGTGGTAAGTAAGCTTTAAACGTGCATAATCCTCGCCTCCGGTCCTGACATAGAAGAGAAATTTCCTAGCTATCGAGAAGGAAAGTTTCAATTCTATTAAGGACACTGAGGCGAGGATTATCCCACCCGACATCAAAGGCATGTCGCCCACCCAGGACTAATTCACCGGATCTGGAGATGGTATTCATTTTTTTCCTGACTTGAGACTGTGGTCTTCTAAGGTTGCATGTTCTGCCGATTTATGATGTTGCATGCATTGTCGTTCCTTCTATTGAGGGGAGTGGGATCTCTGGACTGTTGTTTACCACACTTGATATACATGGAAGGCATGGGTTCCATTCTCATTGTTCACATTTCTCCCTAGGAACAGAAACTGCACCAACCTAACGACTACCTAACTTACTATCGCAGTGAAGTCGAGGACGGACGTCGGCACCGAGGGACATTTATACGGACTGTCGGATAGTATTGTGATTGGCACTGGTTGCCATGGGGATGTGGTCCCATGGGTGTTGTAGTTCATTTTTTATTGTTGATCTTTGAACCTTCTGTTAATAAAAAGTGAAGAAAGATGATGCATAATCCTCGCCTCCGTGTCCTTAATAGAATTGAAACTTTCCTTCTCAATAGCTAGGAAATTTCTCATTCTATGTGAGGACTGGAAGTGAGGATTATGCAGATCTTTCTTCACTCTTTATTCAACAGCAAGTTCCAAGTTCAGTAAGAAAAACAACAAGAACTACAACTCCCATGAGGACGTTCCCATAGCAACCAACGTCCAATCATCAAGCCTTCCAACGATGTGTATAAATGAACCTTGTCCACTTTCTTCACTGCTCCAGTTTTTTCGGCTGAAGAGACATCGCGTTGCGGTAAGACTGCTTCCATTTGGGGACATCGCGCGACCCTGTGGGTGCGTTCAAAGACCGTTGGTCCTATTTTTTTTGCTGGTTTTGGTGATAGGAGCGTGGGGGGGCTGCCCTTATTATTATTTTAGGGTGTTTTTCTGTCAAGATTTCACTGAGTGCCACGATGCAGTCCGCACAGGACCATGACTTTCACCTCACCATGTCCCCAAGAGAGGGCCCTTCGCAACGCGCGCTCCCTCCTGGGGTAGATGTGTTGCTCTCGCAGGCTATCGCCCAGGCTCTGGCCCCTATTAAAGAGAGCGTGGCGCAACTTGCAGAACAGGTGTCCAAGGGGACTTGCATGTTAGGGGGAACGGGGGCTGAGTTAAAGACTTCTGAGGTGGTCGCAGCTCCGAAGAAATCGCGCAAGTGCAATGCTGGGCACTAGAAGACTTTGATTGCCATGCCAATGCCTTCTGTAAGGGTGCACGCACGCATAAGCGCATACCCTTCCCGGAGGGTTCTCAGCCCGAGTGACTGGTGAAACGCTTCACCACATAGGAGGCCCTGATGTGGGGTCACCCAAACGCATCGTGGAGGACTCTGACAGGGATTCCTCCTCTACGGAGGATCAAGACTCCAGCTGCCCCTGGCGCCCCGAGGCCTCTATGCCAGATCCGCAAGAGCAGGATGTCTAGTGGCTCTGATATGTTTAAACCTGAGGGAATTTATCATCCTCGGTCATCGGAGTGGCGGCCGGAGCAGAACGTAGCCGAATATGTGGCTAGTAAAATTCATCAGCCTTTTGACAAGGAGGCGCGGGCTCGCCTGAAGGCCGAATGCCCGCGTCCTACCTTGCCAGATAGAGTGGCGGCTACTCCGGATATAGATCCGAAGATGTGTACTTTTTTTGCAAAGTACACCAAGGACCCCAAGAAGGGTATTGACAAATCCTGGAGGGCTTGCCAGGACAAGCTACTTGACGAGTTAGGTCCTCTAACACAGATCATTCAACTGGCCGAGTGTGCAAAACAAACTGGCACCCCTCTACTGACGGATGTCGTGGCCGGGTGGGCCCAGAGGGCAGTTTGCCTCCTGGGCAATGCTAATTGCGCCATCTCGGCTGAGAGGCGCCGTTCCTTACATACTCTGAGGCAGGGGCAGTCGCCCAAGGTAATTATTCGGCGATCCGTTTGTTAAGGAGTTGGACAAATTCGTCGCCACCTTTTCTGTGCTGGACAAGAAGCAATCTTCTATCAAGAAGATCTTCCAGGGGAAGGTTTTTAGAGGAGCCGGACGAGGCAGGGGCTGCTCCTCCGGCCGCCTTTACCAACAAGGGCCCAGCTCCTACAGAAATTATGGATGGATGGATGGTCGCCAAGGCGCCTTCTTTCCCAATTGAGGCAGAGGGAAAGGCAGAGCAAACAGGATAGCCCGGGGAGGAGCAAATGCTCCAGGAGGCCCTTCTGGTAAGGATTACCCCTTCTTCCCCTCAAAGAGTTGGAGGGAGGTTACGCTTGTTCAAACTCAAATGGTCACACATAACCTCAGATGCCTGGGTGTTACAGACGGTGACAGGGTTTCACATCGAATTCTGGGGAACTCCGGTTCAGGAGAATCTTCCAAGACCCTTCGGGGGTCATTCTGACCTTGGCGGTCCATGACCGCCATGGCGGAGTGCGGCGGAAGCACCGCCAACAGGCTGGCGGTGCTTCCTGGGCGATTCTGACCGCGGCGGAAAAGCCGCGGTCTGAAAAGGGAAGCCGGCGGTTTCCCGCCGGTTTCCCGCTGGCCCAGGGAACCCGCCATGGCGACGCTGCTTGCAGCACCGCCATGGGGATTCCGAGCGCCTTCCTGCCAGCCTGTTTCTGGCGGTGTCCACCGCCAGAACCAGGATGGCGGGAACGGGTGCCGTGAGGCCCCTGGGGGCCCCTGCACTGCCCATGCCGCTGGCATGGGCAGTGCAGGGGCCCCCTAACAGGGCCCCACAAAGATTTTCACTGTATGCTTAGCAGACAGTGAAAATCGCAACGGGTGCCACTGCACCCGTCGCACCCCTTCAACTCCGCCGGCTCCATTCCGAGCCGGCTTCATTGTTGAAGGGGCTGTCCCGGGCGGCGGTCAGCCGCCGGCCGCGCGGGAAAGCCGGAATGACCGCCGCGGTCTTTTGACCGCAGTGCGGTCTTTCAGCGGGAACCGCTTGGCGGGCGGCGACCGCTGACCGCCGCGGTCAGAATGACCGCCTTAGTCTTTTTGGCAGCGGATTCTGCTCTTATAGACTTGGAAGCCCACGACCTTCTTTGAAAAGGGACCATACGCAAGTCTTCACCCCAGAGGTTTCGTGAGCAATCTTTTTCTTGTAGAGAAAAAGAACAAGGGTTTTCACCCGGTTATCAATCTCAGATCATTCAACTAGTGGGTGATCTACAGACACTTCAAAATGGAGGGCATTCATATGCACAGGGATCTCCTGTTATGGGGAGATTGGATGGTTTGTTTGGACCTCAAAGATGCTTACCTGACTGTCCCCGTATTGCCCCCTCATCGCAGGTTCCTACAATTTCTGTGGAGGGATCAGGTGTTTGAGTTCACGTCTCTCCCTTTCGGCCTCTCTTCGGCACTGTGGTGCTTTACCAAACTGCTCAAACCAGTGGTGGAATACCTTTGCTCTCGAGGGATTCCCCTGATCATTTATCTGGATGATCTCCTTCTCATGGATCAATCCAGGACCCAACTTATATCCAATGCGAGCACGACTATTGTTCTCCTCCAGGATTTTGGGTTTGTGATCAACCAATAGAAATCGGATCTTCTGCCCTCACAGTCTATGACTTTTCAAAGGTTTCTCATAGACTCCCAATCAGCCTCCTTCAGTCTCCCGAGCCAGAAGATTTCAAAGATCAACAAAGAACTGAGGAAAGTTTTGAGACGCAACAGGATCTCACTCAGGCAATTGGCCAGAGTAGTGGGGCTGCTCTCCTCCTCGATTCAGTCAATTTTTCCAGGCCATCTTCACTACCGGGCTCTCCAGCGTCTGTAGGCGCATCACGTTTGATGCAGATTTATGTATTCAGAGCTGATTTCCCTTACCCAGGAGGTGAGAACAGAGCTCCAATGGTGGCTGGACCACATGGAAGCATGGAATGGCAGGGCCATTTTCAGAGCCTCACCGGACCTTGTCATAAAAACAGATGGCAGCCGCCAGGGCTGGGGTGGCTGTAGCGGGGACGTCTCGTTCGGGGGCGATGGACCCCTTAGGAGCTCAGTATGAACATCAACTGTCTGGAACTCCTGGCGGGTTCCTTTGCTATCAGGTCCCTGACTCGGGACAAGATCTCCTGTGTTGTTCTTCTTCGGATCAACAACGTGTCTGCAGTGCAGTACATAAATCGCCTAGGGGACACGCGTTTGAGAGCCCTAGCGGAGTTGGCGAAGGATTTTTGGCACTTCTGCCTCCAACACCAGATTTCGGTGACGGCGGAGTACCTTCCCGGTTCCCAGAACACTCTGGCGGACTGGAATTGCAGATTCCTGGTGGACTCCAGCGATTGGCAGCTGGACGCAGTAGTTTTTCAAGTGCTCATGGAACGTTGGGTCCTTGATCAGTGGATATCTTTGCGTCCAGATGGAATGCCCAATTACCGACGTACTTCAGCTGGCGCCCGGACCCGGGGGCAGTGGCAGTGGACGCGTTCTTGCAGGACTGGGGGAGGCATCAGGGGTATGCGTTCCCTCCTTTCCTTCTAATACCAAGAGTATCAGCCCAGGTACCTTGTCAGGAGGCGATGGTGGTACTGATAGCACCTCTTTGAAAGTCACAGGTGTGGTTCCCGTCACTTCTAGAACTCTCATGCGACTTTCCAATTCGCCTCCCAGACCCTCCCTCTATTCTCCGGGACCCTGCGGGGCACTTTCACCCTCTGGTCCTTCAAGGCCACCTCGTTCTAGTGGCTAGGAAGATTTCCGGCCTCGCTGGTAGGACTGCCGGCTTTCACAGGGTGCTGAGAAATTCATCAGACAGGCATGGGCTCTGGAAACATGTAAGCGGTACAGGTCCGCATGGAATAGATGGGCTCATTGGTGTGTGGAAAGACATATCGTTCCCATGGGGGCCCAGATTACAGATATCCTGGATTTTCTTGCAGAGCTGGCGGAATCTCGCTTGTCTTATTGCTCCGTAAACTTCTTTAGATCAGCCATTTCGGCTGGCCATCCACCACTGCAGAACCGTCCAGTTGGAGAGCACCCTTGGGTATGTAAGTTGCTTAAAGGTATCAGAATCTCCAGACCTCCGGAACCCAGGTATTCGGAGTTATGGGTCGTCAATCAGGTTCTTCGACTGTTATCCTCGTGGCAGGATAATCAACATCTTTCACGGAAGGAGCTGTCAGCTAAGTTGGCTATGTTACTATGTCTTATATCGTGCACAAGGGTGTCGGATGTTAGGGCCCTGGACGTCTCTGCTAGAGTGTTTTCCCCATGGGGGTGACATACACTGTTTCCAGGAGGACTAAATGTAATATCAGGTCTGTAACCTATCCAGCTTTTCCCCATGCACCAAAATTATGCGTGGCAATATGCCTCAAGGTCTATGAGGAAGTGACGGACAAATTTCGGCCTACTGGAGAACGCCAATTGTTGATTTCACTGAAGAAACCTTTTAAGGCAGTCTCCTCTCCTTCGATAGCTAGGTGAATCAGACAGATCTTGACAGAAGCAGGCATCAACGTACAAGTTTTTGGGGCACACTCCACTCTGGGTGCTATGGCCTCCAAAGCCATCCACGTGGGTGGCAGGTTAGAAGACATTATGAATACTGCAAATTGGTCATCAGAGTCTACTTTAAAAAAAGTATATTTTAAACCTATCCATGAAGAAGCCTCTTTAGTGGTAAGTAAGCTTTAAACTTGCATAATCCTCGCTTCCGGTCCTGACATAGAATGATAAATGTCCTAGCTAGCGAGAAGGAAAGTTTCACTATCTCCTTTCATTTTTGGAATGTTGGCATAAATGGCCAAGACATTAAGGTTTTGCTGTAATAATCATTAAAATCTGCAATTTATTCCTCAATACAGGGAAATTCATCAGAATAGGTGGTATTTATAGTACCCACAAAATTTACCTCATCTTCTCTTACACCCACTATCCTCCGTGTCTGACATTTTCGGATGCATACTGTAGCGTCCTCCCCAGCCTGGGTACCCACCTATGATTACACCACACAGAGCTATGTATTATGCGTCTTTATTCCTCAACATGTAACCAGTGACTCAAGATTCTATATCAGGACCGGAGGCTCCGATTATGCTTCTCTTTCCATGCTTTATTTTCTAACCAGCCAATTAAAATAGAGATTTTAAGCAACTACATTTCCCATAACTTCAAACAATCATGTGACCAACCGTAGAGAGTCCTCCAAATATAAGCTCTTGACACCATAACGCTACCTCTTTTTTTGCTGCTCCGCAGCCAGTTAAGTGCACGTTTTCTCTGTATTGATTCTGAATTGTTGTATAGTACTGGGTCGCTCGTCAGCGCTGCTTGGTTCTTAATTGTTTTATAGTATCACGTCACTCGGCAAGCGTGCTTGATTCTTGTTTGTGTTGTCACACATTCTTCTTTGGGGAGCACTTCGGCCTCCCGGGACGCAAATTTTATTGTGTCTTATTATGGAGAGGGAGCAGAGACGCGAACACCATCTTGGGTTGGTTGCGTCTCTTCAGTCTAGTCCTCAGGGACGCATTGGCATGTGCGCGCATGCGCTTATTAGTCGGCGAATCCGATCGCGGTTTTTGGAGCCTGGGGCACCGTTAACGGTGCGCTTCATCGTTTCAGCCAGTTTTCCATCTCCCAGAAGTTCGAGTTAATACCTCCTTGTGCCATTTTCATCACTCCCTATGCCTTGGTGCATGAGAGTGTGCCCAGGATTGTAAAATTGAGCATAGGCTTTGCCTAGAGTGCTTCAGGCGCCTCCCTCCACACTTTAATTAAAATATCTGCACCTGTTGGGGCTTGCCCTCCCCCTGATTGTTATTGAATCTTATACATATATTCTATCATGGCCCAGTGTGATCCTTATGATGAGGACAGAGGGGAGTACCAGGAGTTTCCCCCTTCTTTTGAAGAAAGCTTGGTAGAAGCTTTAGACTCTAATGTGCAACTAATGGTCAACAAAGCTCTGGCCAGAGCTCTGGGCCCCTGACCTCTCACTTAAAAGGCTTCGCTCCCCAGCAGGGCTGGTTACCTCCGTTGGGTGGGTCTGCTGATCCTACTTCTGCGTCTGCCTCGCAAGCAGTGGGAAAGGGCAAAGGTAAACCTAAGGCAAAAAGGTGGCATTCTGAGGCCTTTGAAAAGTTGTCTACGACAATTATGGATGAACATGGGTACAGCCACGCACAACCACAAACATCCTCGGCGGATGAACCCTCAAAAATCTTGGACCTTTCTGGGTCAGATTCTTCCAAAGGCTATTCTGACTGTGATCAGGACAATGCAGGAAAAGCAGGAAAAGACGTCATGCCCAGGGATCAGACACAGGACATAGTCCACCTAAGATACTCACCTTTGATCCCACTGAGATTATCCATCCCCGTTCCACTAATTGGTCCCCTCTGCCTGAGGTTGCCAGTTATGTACAATTACATTTGAGACAAGGATTTGGCAAAGAGGTCAGGGCAAGGCTGAAATCTGGATGGCAAGTAGCGGACACACATGAGGTTGATCCAACCATGGTCAGTTTTATGAAAAAGTGGGCCAGAGACCCCAAGAAAGTCCTGACAGAGCCTGGTAGTCTTGTCAGGATAAGTTGTTAGAGATTTCAGGTCCCATCACAAAAATATTGGAATTGGGTTTCCTCGCTAAGGAGTCTGGCGCTCCGGTGTATCCGGACGTTTCGATTGGCTGGGCACAATGCGCTTTATGCCAGTTGGGTAATGCCAGCGTCGCCATGTCCACCGAAAGACAACGTTTGATAGTAAGCCGTATCGAACCTAAGTTAACTGATCTAGCTTCCTCCAATTCCAGACCAATAGCCCTGGGATTATTATTTGGAGGTCCCTTTGTGAAGGACCTGACGAAGTTTGCAGTGACACACAATACTTTAGACAAGGCTCACCTGTCTCTAAAGAAAGTTTTCTGCAACACCCTTTTTGGAAGGGCCGAACGTTTCAGAGCCCGTTCGTCAGGCCATGAATTTTACCAGGGCTCCCAGCGTGAAATCTTCAATAGATCTTGCAGTTCCTGGCAGGATCAAGCCTCAGACCAAACTTTCTACCCTTCCAGACCTCGTAGAGGTCATCAGCAATTTAGTCGAGGCAGAGGCTATCAGAAGGTGAACCAAGACACAGGATATTCAGGTGAGGATTTTACCCTCTTCGGAGGTGGTTTTGGGAGGAAGGATTCCATTCTTCATACACATTTGGGCGAACATTACTTTAGATGCCTGGGTATTAGAGTCAGTTCAGGGGTACAAACTGGAGTTTTACATTTCTTCAGTCCAACACTCGTCCCCTCTAGAAATATCTTTTTCCCTACAAGATCAAGAGCTCGTTGCAGAGGAAATTCATTCCCTGTTAAGAAAAGACGACATTTGTGCTACTCCTCCTCATCCCCGGGGGTTTCATCAGCTATGTCTTTTTAGTCAGCAAAAAAGATGGGGGGTCCCGTTTGGTGCTCAACTTGAAAAGTTTCAAATCTTGGATAATATACCAACACTTCAAGATGGAGGGTATCCATCTTCTACGAGATCTGCTCCAGGAGGGCGATTGGATTGTGAGACTGGATTTGAAGGATGCTTACCTTTCAGTTCCCATCTTCACTCCTCACAGGCGCTTTCTTCAATTCTTTTGGCAAGGGCAATGCTATGAATATAAGGTTCTCCCGTTCGGTCCTTCATTGGTCCCATGGTGTTTCACCAAACTGATGAGACCAGTGGCAGAAGCCCACCGCACCAGGAGCGTCAGGTTAATCATTTACCTCGACGATTTAATCCTAATGGCCCAAGATCCCCAGACAGTACTCCTTAGTCTTTCTTGAACAATCTAGGGCCAGATGTAGTAAAGAAGCATTTTGCGAGTTGCAAATAGCGAGTCTTAGCGACTCGCTATTTGCAACTCGCAAAATGTCATGCAGAACGGTGTCTCAGACACCGTCTGCGAGTCGGTATGGGGTCGCAATGACCCACCTCATTAATATTAGTGAGGTGGGTCGCAAATTGCGGCCCCATACCGACTATGGGCACTCGCAAACATGGAGGCCTGCTGTAGTCAGCAGACCTCCGTGTTCGTGACTGCTTTAAATAAAGCAGTTTTTTTTTTTTTTAAGTGTAGCCCGTTTTCCTTAAAGGAAAACGAGCTGCACTTAAAAAAAAAAACCGAAACCTTTAGTTTCGGTATTTTTTCAGGGCAGGGAGTGGTCCCTTGGACCACTCCCTGCCCTGAAAAAATGTTTTTGGGTCCAGTCACAAACTGGAAGGGGTCCCATGGGGACCCCTTCCAATTTGCGAGTGGGTTACCATCCACTTGAAGTCGATGCTAACTGCAACACCATTTGCGACCGCATATGCGGTCGCAAATGGTATTGCATACCACTAGGAATCGCAAATAGGAAGGGAACACCCCTTCCTATTTGCGATTCTGAAATGCATTTTGCGAGTCGGTCCGACTCGCAGAATGCATTTCTGCATAGGAAAATGCGATTTGCAACTCGCAAACTGCAGTTTTTGCCGTTTGCGAGTTGCAAATCCTTTCCCACATCTGGCCCCTAGTTATTACAGAAACTGGGTTTTGTCACCAACCAACCAAAATCATCCCTGATTCCTTCTCAACACATGGAATTTTGGGGATTTCAGATCGATTCTGTATTGTCCCAAGTAATTCTTCCCCCTCAAAAGATTCAGAATATCAAGAAGGAGTTGAGATCTACGTTGTGAGACCAGACAATATCGTTGAGATCTGTAGCTCAGATTGTGGGTTTCCTGGCCTCATCTATTCAGGCGATTTTCCCTGGACCCCTTCATTACAGGGCTCTTCAATGCCTCAAAATTCAACACTTACAAAAGGGATTGTCTTACTCAGATCAGAACCACTTATCGACGGAAGCCAGGCTGGAAATGAGTTGGTGGTTGAACCACATGGAAGCCTGGAATGGCAGGGCGATTTTCGGCAGGGCTCCAGATGTCATTTTGGAATCAGATGCCAGCAGATGGGGTTGGGGTGCCAGATGTGGGCCTCTCTCCACGGGAGGCCGTTGGGCGGAGAACAAGCTTCAACTTCACATCAATTGTCTAGAGTTGCTAGCGGGCTCCTTTGCGATCAGGAGCATTTCCCCAATCAAGTCAGACTGTTGCATTCTGTTGAGTTCGACAATGTCTCGGCAGATCGTTATGTCAACAGATTAAGGGGCTCGAAGTCTTGCATGTTAGCAGAGATTGCCAAGGACTTTTGGCACTTTTGTCTGCAACATCGGATTTTGGTCATTGCGGAGTACCTCCCGGGCACGAAGAATTTTGTGGCATCTCTGGGGTTTCAGCGATTGGAGGTTGCATCCGAAAGTTTTCTTTCAGCTCAATCGCATTTGGGGTCCTTATTTGGTGGACCTCTTTGCCTCCAGGACAAACCATCAGATTCTGGCCTTCTTCAGTTGGCGTCCGGACTCTCTGATGATGGATGAGTTCTAGCAGGACTGATCTCACCACAGGGGATACGCATTTCCGCCCTTCAGTATGATACCCAGAGTTCTATACCTAGTGAGTCATCAGAGGGCCGACCTAGTCTTAACAACGCCGTTATGGAGGGCTCAACCATGGTTCCCCTTGGCTCTAGGAATGTCATGCAACTTTCCTCTCCTGATTTCTCATCTTCCGAATCTGTTGCAGGACCGAGCAGGCTTTCCACATCCTCTGATCTCATTGAATCAACTCGAACTGGTGGCCTCAAGGGTTTCGGGGATAGATGGAACTTGCCAGGCATTTTGGCAAGGGCTTCCGCCTTTATTGAGCAGGCCTGGTCCAGAAATACCAGTAAGCGTTATGGTTCGGCATGGAGGAGTTGGGTTTGCTGGTGTAACAAGAGGATGTATGTTCCATAATTAATTTTTTGTCCTTTTAGCTGAATCAGGACTGGCTTATAGATCGGTTAACAATTACAGATCAGCTATTTCGGCGGGCCATGTTCCGGTTCATGGTAAACTTGTCAGGGAGGATCCCCTGGTGTGTAAGTTGTTGAGGGGTATTCGTTTTGCCAATCCTCCACAAGCTAAATATTCTTCTTTATGGGATGTGAATGTAGTACTTTATTTGAAATCCTGGCCTGATAACAAATACCTATTGTAAGGAAATGCCTCCTTGGCATGGTTACCCCCTGACTTTTTGCCTTTGCTGATGCCAAGTTATGATTTGAAAGTGTGCTGAGGCCTGCTAATCAGGCCCCAGCACCAGTGTTCTTTCCCTAACCTGTACCTTTGTTTCCACAATTGGCACACCCTGGCATCCAGGTAAGTCCCTTGTAACTGGTACCCCTGGTACAAAGGGCCCTGATGCCAGGGAAGGTCTCTAAGGGCTGCAGCATGTCTTATGCCACCCTGGGGACCCCTCACTTAGCACAGACACACTGCTTGCCAGCTTGTGTGTGCTAGTGGGGATAAAATCCCATCAGGATAAAACCCCATCAGGGTGCCATGCCAACCTCACACTGCCTATAGGTATAGATAAGTCACCCCTCTAGCAGGCCTTACAGCCCTAAGGCAGGGTGCACTATACCATAGGTGAGGGCATAAGTGCATGAGCACTATACCCCTACAGTGTCTAAGCAAAACCTTAGACATTGTAAGTGTAGGGTACCCATAAGAGTATATGGTCTGGGAGTCTGTCATGCACAAACTCCACAGTACCGTAATGGCTACACTGAAAACTGTGAAGTTTGGTATCAAACTTCTCAGCACAATAAATGCACACTGATGCCAGTGTACATTTTATTGTAACATACACCTTAGAGGTGTCCCCTGAAACCTTAACCGACTACCAGTGTGGGCTGACTAGTTTTAGCAGCCTGCCACACACCAGACATGTTGCTGTCCACATGGGGAGTGCCTTTGTCACTCTGTGGCTAGTAACAAAGCCTGTACTGGGTGGAGGTGCTTTTCACCTCCCCCTGCAGGAACTGTAACACCTGGCGGTGAGCCTCAAAGGCTCACCCCCTTTGTCACAGCACCCCAGGGCACTCCAGCTAGTGGAGTTGCCCGCCCCCTCCGGCCACGGCCCCACTATTGGCGGCAAGGCCGGAGGAGATAATGAGAAAAAAAAGGAGGAGTCACTGGCCAGTCAGGACAGCCCCTAAGGTGTCCTGAGCTGAGGTGACTCTGACTTTTAGAAATCCTCCATCTTGCAGATGGAGGATTCCCCCAATAGGATTAGGGATGTGCCCCCCTCCCCTCAGGGAGGAGGCACAAAGAGGGTGTAGCCACCCTCAGGGCTAGTAGCCATTGGCTACTAACCCCCCAGACCTAAACACAGCCCTAAATCGAGTATTTAGGGGCTCCCAGAACACAGCAAGATAGATTCCTGCAACCTAAGACGAAGAAGGACTGCTGAGCTGAAAAACCTGCAGAGAAGACGGAGACACCAACTGCTTTGGCCCCAGCTCTACCGGCCTGTCTCCCCACTTCTAAAGACACTGCTCCAGTGACGCGTTCCACAGGGTCCAGCGAACTCTGAAGCCTCAGAGGACTACCCTGCATCTAGAAGGACCAAGAACTCGCAAGGACAGCGGCTCTGCTCCACAAAGACTGCAACTTTGCAACAAAGAAGCAACTTTGAAGCAACACACGTTTCCCGCCGGAAGCGTGAGACTTTGCACTCTGCACCCAACACCCCCGGCTCGACTTGTGGAGAACAAACACCACAGGGAGGACTCCCTGGCGAATACGAGACCGTAAGTAGCCAGAGTTGACCCTCCTGAGCCCCCGCAGCGACGCCTGCAGAGGGAAACCGGAGGCTCCCCCTGACCGCGACTGCCTGCTTCAAAGACCCAACGCCTGGTAAAGACACTGCACCCGCAGCCCCCAGGACCTGAAGGATCCGACCTCCAGTGCAGGAGCGACCCCCAGGTGGCCCTTTCCCTTCCCCAGGTGGTGGCTACCCTGAGGAGCCCCCCCTTGCCTGCCTGCATCACTGAAGAGACCCCTTGGTCTCCCAGTGAAACCTATTGTGAACCCAACGCCTGTTTGCACACTGCACACGGCCACCCCCGTGCCGCTGAGGGTGTACTTTTTGTGCTGACTTGTGTCCCCCCCGGTGCCCTACAAAACCCCCCTGGTCTGCCCTCCGAAGACGCGGGTACTTACCTGCTGGCAGACTGGAACCGGGGCACCCCCTTATCCATTGAAGCCTATGTGTTTTGGGCACCACTTTGACCTCTGCACCTGACCGGCTCTGAGCTGCTGGTGTGGTAACTTTGGGGTTGCCCTGAACCCCCAACGGTGGGCTACCTTGACCCAACTTTGAACCCTGTAGGTGGTTTACTTACCTGCAAATCTAACAAACACTTACCTCCCCCAGGAACTGTTGAAAATTGCACTGTGTCTAGTTTTAAAATAGCTATTTGCCATTTGTGTGAAAACTGTATATGCCATTTTTCTAATTCAAAGTTCCTAAAGTTCCTAAGCGAAATACCTTTCATTTAAAATATTGTTTGTAAATCTCGAACCTGTGGTTCTTAAAATAATCTAAGAAAATATATTTTTCTATATAAAAACCTATTGGCCTGGAATTGTCTTTATGTGTGTGTTCCCCATTTATTGCCTGTGTGTGTACAACAAATGCTTAACACTACCCTCTGATAAGCCTACTGCTCGACCACACTATCACAAAATAGAGCATTAGAATGATCTCTTTTTGCCACTATCTTACCTCTAAGGGGAACCCTTGGACTCTGTGCATGCTATTTCTTACTTTTAAATAGTGCATACAGAGCCAACTTCCTACACCTATCATGTAAACAGTTATTGGCTAAATTAACTATGCTGTTATGTTTGATTTCTTACAAAAGAGTTTCAGACATTCGAGCTTTGGACCTCAGAGGTTGTCAATTTTCACCAGAAGGTGTGAGCTTTACAATTTCTAGAAGGACCAAGACTAACATTAGACCTGTTTTGTATCCGGCTTTCCCTGATGATTACAAATTGTGTGTGGTACAATGCCTCAGGGCTTATGAGGCTCTTACTAGTGAATTCCATGTGGATCCTGAAGGGCAGTTACTGATCGCCTTTCAAAAGCTTTATAAACCAGTTACTCCTGCCACGTTAGCTAGATGGCTGCATTGGCTTCTTTCAGAACTGGGAGTGGACACTTCCGTGTTTGGAGCTCATTAGGTTGGAGGCGCTATGGCATCCAAATAATTTAGCTTAGGGTCTCATCTAGAAGATATCATGAGAGCAGCGGATTGGTCATCTGAATCCACCTTTAAATCATTTTATTATAAACCTGTGGTGGATGTGGCGTCAATAGTGGTGGCTCAGCGTTAAACAAGCATAATCAGAGCCTCCGGTCCGGACATAGAATAAATCTTTTTTTCTAGCTACTGCACCAAGAGTTTTCAATTCTATTAAGGTCACGGAGGCGAGGATTATCCCACTCTGAAGAGTTATGAAGACTATCGTAAGGTATATGTATAATGTTTTTATGAATATTTCTAAATGTAAGGAAATTCTTATGCCCTCCCGTTAGTTTGTTGTCTAAAAAACAGCGGAATGGCTGTATGGCTTTACTTTGTATTCTTAGGTAATGAGCAGAAGGAACCTTGAGGAGGGAATTTAGCCGGAGTATGTGTTCTTGGGACATCGTTAATCTTCAGCGACAAATGGTGCTGGATCGCCTCTGCTGGGATCTCAAGGTTCTGGTCAAGATCGGACTGTTTTCGGTCGGACCGCAAACAAGGAGAAGGTTTTCGTGTTCTGGTTCCAGTTTCAAGTTGAGGAACTTCTGGGTGTTTCTCGTAAGACTATTTACATTTTTTGACAGACTCAAGTTCTTTTACTGGTTATTCGCAAAGAAAAAGGAAGCCTTATGGTGTCTAGAGGTTATACATGGAGGATTCTCTATGGTTGGTCACATGATTATTTGAAGTTATGGGAAATGTAGTTGTTTCAAATATCTATTTTAATTGGCTTCTGAGAAAATAAAGCATGGAAGGAGAAGCATAATTCTCGCCTCCGTGTCCTTAATAGAATAGAAACTTCTTGATACGATAGCTAGAAAATCTTTTATTCTAAACTTTCATTCACTACACCACATTCTAACACTTATGTCATCATGCCATGGAGTCCTTCAGGATCCCAAAAAGTTCCATCATTCATACTCATAAGAACATCCCCACACCCCTCTGTTAAAAAAAAATTCAAACATTTTTACAACGTGTACACATTATAAGTCTTCAATGAGTCTTCTTGGTGCTATTATGATTCGTCTGTATTGTGGCCCTCATTATGTACATGGCGGTGGTGGGTAATTCCGCCAGCCGGCATGGCGGCCCACACCACCACATAATGAAGCCATAGAGGGCCACCCACCGCCAGGCTGCCTCCGTCAGGCAGCCTGGTGGTGGATGGCATCATTATCTGACAGGGCAGCGGTGCTGCCCTTCGGATAATGATCCCTTAGCCTCCAGCCTTTCCCTGGCGGGTTTCCCCACCAGGGAAAGGCTGGCGGAAGGGGTGCCCCTGCATTGCCCATGCACTTGGCATGGGCAGTGCAGGGGGCCCTTTGCAGTGCCCCATCGCACAGGTCACTGCCCGATTTACGGGCAGTGATCTGCGCGACGGGTGCAGCTGCACCCACTGCACAGAGGCATTGGCGGCAGCTCCATGAGCCGCCGTCAATGTCCCGGCCAGGCATTCCTCTGGGCCAGCGGCCGGAAACAATGTTTCCACCCGCCGGCCCAGAGGAATATCCATTATACGGCCGGCAGGGTTCCGGGGGAGCTGGCGGTCACTGAGAAGCCCACCAGCATGAACACGGCGGTTTCGACTGTTGTGTTCATAATGAGGACCTGTGTCTTTGGAAACTGGGAATCAATAATCAGAATGTCCATGATCTGATTTGGTGATGTAGGAATAATGGAGGTCTGGGATTCTCCACAGGTATTCTCTGATCCCATCTCTACATTTTAATTACCATCCGAGGAGCGTTGAGCCACCTGTTTGAAGTGCGAGGAATCTCTCATGACAGATTTTCCAGGACGTTGGGCAGTCACCATGTGCCTTTTCCTGGTTTCAACTTGAAATGGCTCAGCATCAAAAGGGGTTATCAGATTTACGTTGTCGTGGAAGATGAACAAGCACTCTACATCCATGCTTAAAAACAATATTCTTAGCATGTCGCTTTTTGTCAGCATAAGCCTTCATTTTCCGCTCACAACTCAAGTCAATTATATGTTTCTCAGGATCAGTTTTGGATCTGATGGTGGTCCACTGAGGTAACTTGGTTGTCATTGCTCTCCCAAAAATTAGTGTTGCAGGGCTTTCACAGTAAGCTCGTAGGGTAGAATTCAAGACAGTCTTGAGGTTGGGCTTCTCTTATGTAGCATGCTGAACAGCTTTATTTAACATACTCATAAAACGTTCAACGAGACCGTGTCCAAAGAGGTGTGCTTTTTGATGCTTCACATTAAGCAGACTGAGGAAGTCTCTGAATTCTCTGCTGTTAAAAGGTGGGCCATCAGAGGAATGCTCCATGTTTCAAAGATGCAATCTAATCTCTCAATGACTCTGCAGAGATAGACAAGAGATCTTCTACTAATGGGAAGCAAGAGTATTTGTCCACAATTACCATCAGGGGATGTCCATTATCAAGTGGGCCGAAAACGTCTACTGGAATCCTTTTCTAGGAATGCTTGGGCATCTCTCACATGTTCAAAGGATGTGGAGTCGTTTTCGGTGACAGGCAGTTACATAGATTGGAGGTCTTAAATTATTTTTCAAGTCATTCATCAAGATGACAAAACCAAACTCGGTCATAGAGACATTTTTTTGTGGCAACGATTCTCTGGTATCCTTCATGAGCCACTTTAAGTGCTTGCCGTACTAGACTCTCCGGAATGACACTTTGTGAACTCCTCAGGATAATTCATTCTTGTGTTACTGAGAGTTCATCTTTGACATTTTTGTATTCTGATACTCATAGTCACTGGTAAGAGGTTGAGTATGTTGATTCCATGACTGATGTGGAATAATGTCTTTGAACTTCAACATGTCACTATCATGACTCATGGCAGTGACAATCTTTTTCCATCAAAATGGCAGCTGGTGTGTTTGATTTCAGTATGACATTTATGTAGGATTCAGTAGTCTTAGATGGGGTATCATGACATTGTAAGGGTATTCTTGAGAAGTAATCTCCAAGGTTTTGCTCTTTCCCTGGCTGATGCACAATTGTGTTTTGGTACTCTTGCAATCTTAGACCCCGTTGTATAATTCATGGAAACATCTTAAGTGATTTTCTTTTATGCAGGCAATTCACACTCTATTTTCATTTGCCAAATATAGTCAGTAATACTTGATAATTGGTCACAAGCGTGAATGTTTTTCCATACAAGAATACATGGAAATGTTCACAAGCCTGCACTTCTGCTAAACTTTCTTTTTCTGGCTGTGAATAAGCAATTTCAGTCTGAGACAAACTTTTACTTGCATAAGCCACAATATGTATCCATGCATTTGGCTGTCTCCTGTGTTGTGCAAGGATAGCGCCTAACCGGACTGGGCTAGCGTCAATAACAACTTCAATCTGTAGCTTTGGATCAGTAGCGTTTTCAGTGGCTTGTTTAATTCTCTTAAAACTCTGCTTGCATTCATGTGAACAGTGAAATGAAGCATTGTTTTTTGTCACCTCTCTCAGTGGAGCACTCACAGTGGCAAAGTCTTTTAAATACCGTGAACAGTAACAGGCCATGCCAAGGAATAAACGCAACATCGAAACATCATGTGGAGGGCTTGTAGTTGACAACGCTTGTACCTTAACTGGGTTGGGTGTCATGCCCCCATCAGAAAAGATATGGCCAAAGAACTTTAATTTTTTCTTATTAAATTCACATTTAACAGCATTTAGCATCAAGCTGGAATCAACAAGTAAACAACACACTTGACGTAAGGCTTTATCATGTTCCTTCTATGTAGTTCCAAAAACTAATATGTCATTGCTATAGTAGAATTATATTTAGAATTTACAACAGGTTGTATGATACATCTAATGACATCTTGAAGAATCTCTGCAGCTGATGACACATCAAAACTTAGGGCCAGATTACGAGGTTGGCAGTCCGAAGACCGTCAGCCTCGCGGTGGCTGTAGGACCTCATGGCGAGGACCACCCTGTCAGGAGTTTGGCAGAAGGGTGTTTCCGTACACCAAACTCTTAATCAACTCTAGTCTTTGGTATTGAAACAGACCAGTATGTGTAGAAAAGGCAATTCTCCTTTAGTTCCAAATGATGATATTCTTTGTTTACATTAAGACAAGAGAACACTTTCACTCAATTTAATTGGGTTATCATATCTGCAATGTGTGGACTTGGATGTTGTTCTCTTTCAATTGCTTTGTTTTCTTGATGCATATCCACGCAGATGCATATCGCTCTTTTACTGTCCTTATTGGGTACTACCCATTACATGGGGCCAGTAGAACATTCTATGATACCATGCTTAAGCAATGATTCAAGTTCCTTACAACAGCTTCTTGTAAATGAAATGCAATTCTTCTGTATCTCTGAACATCTTCATTGATAAGCAATTGTACTTTCATAGTCTTATGTTTTCCTAATCCATGAAATAATGAATTAAACTGACTTACTATTTCGTGATGAGCATTTATATTATAATTCATGGATGTCGGTCCCATATCGACAGCCGGGGTGAATCTGAGTAAACAGGTGCTTTCTGCTCTACTTTGAAGTACGTGAATGGGCGTTTGCACTTTTGTTTCCTTGTCTTTCATCGTCGCTACTAATGATCTAATACTTTTCAGAGGCATCGATACAACCCATGTGTACATATTTGTTTTCAATGGCATCAGTCAAGGTAATGGAGACGGTTCATTGTTTTTCTCCTCATGCATAATATTTATTGACACACCACTGTTGATGATAAAAGGTATTGCGCAACCATTTATTTTCAGTGTAATCTCTGCGCAATTTTTGAATGACTTGGGTGCTTTCTCCTGTCGACTTTTCTTCGACTGGTATTTCTCTTCAAATGCAGCCAGTCCAACATGTGCACATTTCTCTGAGGTAAACATTGACATAGCGCAAAAATCTTCTTCACTTTCACTGGATTCTGATGACCATGGTTTAGATGACAATCAACTTCGTTTGGTGTCAATTTGTCTCAACTGATGTGGTCGCTTGGGCTTGTGGGCACTCATCAAACGTCACTTCTGGAAAGTTCAGTCGGCCATTTTGTATTTTGTCCGTGGAATGTTCACTTTTTCCTTTGCCGTGCAGAATGTTACAAAATGGTTCCCTTTACCAATGACTATTGCATATCTTTATTCTTCGGGGTGTAACCGCAAATTCAACATTCTAAACTTGCGTTCACTGCACCATGTTCTAAACCTTATGTCATCATGCTATGGAGCCCTTCAGGGTTTAAAAAGTTTCCATCCTTCAGTCTCACAAGACACAACATCTACTACCTATAGTCAGGCCTTATGGAATGCAATTTTGGCCCTTCACTCTAATAAACTAAGGAAGCAAAATCTAAGTATAGTTTTTATTTTAATATCACTGTTTGCAAGATGTGGTACAAACACACCTTCCAGTTATATGGCACCTTTGTTTTTGACATTTCTGTCCATACCTATCAATTTTATTTTTTTCTCAGCGTGGCTTATTGGTATTTATCAATTTTTATATTCATCTCAGTAAAAGAAGGAAGTTGCAACTAACATATTTCCAGATTTGTTTAGACTTTGATTTTAGTAGGGTTTAGGGTTAACACTCACCTGAAAATATTATCATTGTAGAAATAGAACATGCACAGCTCCAGCTGTTCAAGTTGGATCAGGAAACCATATTCTAAACCAACGGATAGTGACAGCAACAGAAAAATTATGACGTTCCCAAAAAATCAGGTGTTTTTCTCCCAGAACTTGCTGCCAATGTACTCAGGCTAATATCCTTCGAACCATAACTACCTAGTCATATAATCCTATTTGGGATGGGCAATCTTGATAATACAATGTATCAAAGTTAGTATTAACAAAAAAGAGTCACAAGTTATAGTGAATCCACAATAACATCAATGTCCGGCATTAACATGTACGGCACAGATGAAACTTTATTCAGGCATCTTATCATATTACATAATACATCATCTACAATAGATACATTTTACAGAAAGATGTCATCAACCTAAAAAGTGCTACACAGCCAGCAGTTCAGTAACATAATTCTAAATGCTTACTTATTAAAAAAAAGACTTTATTCGATCATATAAATAGATCATAAAAGAATCACATTACAATACAAAATATAAAAATGTATCATATATACAAAACATTTCCCATAAAAACCAACCTAAAAATCCCACCAAAAACAGAGCATCTCATCTTGTTCTCATAAAAAAGTTAAAACAACAACTTCTTTCTCCAGACCACCGCCCCTTTCAGGAATTGGCCCACTGAACTGCATACATCAAAATCATTCAACTTGTAAAGGAAATGTAAAGCGGCCCTACAATTAGTAATTTTTGTCATAACAGCAGTACCAAGTACAGTTTTTTAAAAGGTTTGTAAAACTTACAAAAAAACACAAAATGCAACAGAGTTTGTGGTGATTGTTCATCACAGGGGCAGATACAGATTTCGCCTTCCTTGGGCGAAGGACAGCATCCAGAAGAGAGGCCCCAACCTAAAACGGGTTAAGAGCATTCGCTCATACACATTATGGACATACAATAAATAGGGGTCTGGGCCTGGTGACATTTGTGCCATACAGTACTCCCTGACTGTCACCGTAAGTACTTCGGTTGTATCTCGGGCCGCCCGTCTATGCTCAAGAAAGCAATCACAAACCCAAGATTTATTCTTTTTGTATATTAGATGCGGATTCTCGAACAGATATGGGCAGCCCACGTCGGTCAAAGAGACCTTAATATATTTCAGCCACGGGACTGAACATGCAAGATCGCTAGCGAGGTAGTCCTTGGTGATCAGCTGATTAAGGACAGCCTCCTCATTGGTCCAATTTGCACACCATAGCTCCAGAGGAGCGACACTAATTCTATGCTGTAGGTATTCCAAAAACAATTCCTGGTGGATAGAGAAGTGTGGTGTGGAAGGCAGGGTACCTATCAGCCGGCGGCAGAATACATTTTCCTCTGCCTGGACGCTCCCATTCTCTTTGTAGCCCCACACCATAGGTCACGGCCGGCAAACATTTCTTATAAACTTCCAGTTTGGGGGCAACCAGCTTCCTCCCTATGTTAGCGGCTAGGTAGTAAGTGACTCCTACTGTGCGTGTAAAGTTAAGACCCTAATTTTCAAGCAGGGGCAACAACTACATGCCTCATCAAATTCTAACCCCAAGTATATAAAGGATTTTACTTTTGCCAAGGTACGTCCTCCTATATGCATTAGGGCGTGTTTTGGTATTTTTAAGGCCGCAGACTAATACAAAAGTTTTCGTACAGTTGGTTTCAAGGTCCAAGCTTTTCATGAACTGAGCGAAACTATCAACCAGCTGCTTAAGACCATTAGCTGTCCTAGCCAGTAGCACTGCATCTTCCGCATATAGAACTGCTGGGATGGAATTATTGCAGATACGAGGGACATCAGCCTCTATGGAGCCCAAAGTTTTCTCCAAGTCATTGATGTATGGGAGGAAGCAAGAACACACCCTTGGCATACACCTCGACTGACTCTAAAGGTTGAGGAGGTCTCGCCATTTAGCCAATATCTCACTTTTGTCCTCTGTTCATGGTATAAGAGTCTCAGGAGATTCACCAGCCCACCATCAAGACCCATGGACAATAAAACTACCCAAAGATTTTCCCTGTTGACACAGTCGAACGCACTCAACAAGTCTATAAAGGCTAAGTGAATGGACCCACCCTTCACATACTTATACTTGGCATGAGGATGTGGAGGTTAGGACACTGCTCAATGGTGCCCAAACTTTTCCTGAAACCATATTGAACCTGAGATAGTATTTTTTTCTCCTGCATCCAAGAGTTCAGGCGTTCCAGCAGCACCTGCCCTATTAATTTAGAAGAGGAGTCCAGCAACAAGATTGGTTGATAACACCTGAGGTCCAGGATATTGCCCTTTTTCAAAATTGGAACCACTACAGATGTTTGCCAAGATATAGAGGGTCCAGCTTTACACACCATGTTAAAGATGTTAGTCAGAAGGGGGGCCCAAAAGTTTGGATATTTTATCAATAAATCCATCAGAATCCTATCCAGGCCAGGGCTATCACGGATGGCCTTTGATACTTCCGTCTCTAAAAAGGGGGGGACTGAGATTCAAAGGTAAAATCACCTGCACAAAATCACCCCATACCTCATCAGACCCATAGTTACTAGAAAAGCAGTTAAGCCAAGCTTCAGGGGAGATATGCAACGTAACAACTTCCGAGGGTTACACGCAAATGCAAGACCAGCCCGAACCACCTGTCAGAAGGCCTGGAAATCCTTTTTTTGGCATGCTACCACTATGTTTTCCCACTGCTCTTCCTTGACTTCGGCCCTCTGCTGCTTCAGGGCCCTGGCGTATGCCTTTCTACAGGCAGAGACAGTAGTCTGATCTCTAGGAGTTTGCTTAAGCACCTGCCGCAGGGAGACGTTTGCTATCCTACATGTTTTATCAAACCACGAGCAGCCAGTCGTGGGACCATTTTTAATGGGTCTGCTAATGAAGTCCCTAAAACGAGACAAAAGCTCAACAAAGCCTTACAAAGAGTTGGCAGGATCCCCGCTGTCAACTTCACATCATGTTAACAGAAATGGGCAGGCATTTTGCACCTGGTCCATAATAAGCACCAGGTTTGCAGAACGCCAAACCACCCTCCTGCCGTTATCCTAAGTCCCTTATTTTTGTCTGGGGTTACACTCCCTCAATCCCGCCTGAGAAGGTTCTTTAAAAAGTAGGGCCAAGGGGTTATAATCACTAAAGACTGATGGGATTACTTCTAGCCCATAAATCAGGGCTAAGAGTTTCAGTGAAACAAATACATAATCAATGGTGGAGTTATACCCCTTCCAAAAAAAAAGTTATGGCCACCATTGCATCTGAACTAAAGGTAGTTCTGGCCAGATCACGTGCCAGAAGAAAGGCATGTAGGTGCTGCCCCTTCGAATTCAACCCCACTTGATCCACTGCACAGCTGACATGGTCAAAAGGGGAGTTCACTTGAAGAAATATATATCTCCCAATTTTGCATTAAAATCCCATGCCAGAAGTAAATTAAAAGGCCCACCTTTTGCCAGGCAAAGAGCTAATAACTAAAGAAAGAGCTTGAAAGGTAGTGTTATTATTATATATGAAATCATTATTGTAGTAGTTCACCATAAAGATTCTTAACTTGCCACCCCAGGTGACCTCAAACGCCTGAATCCCACCCGAATCTGTTGCTATTGGTAGGACCTTGTACACAATATTTACCTTAAACCACGCCACCAAGCCCCCTTTGGCACGACCTGAGGGTGAGGGGGTGGAAAAGTTGCTGAAGCTAGTGTATCTATCAAAGACAAGTTCTGAGACAGCCCAGGTTTCCTGCATAAACATAATGTCAAAATTTGATTAAAACAACCGCCAACCCTCCACCTCTAACTTTGAGGCCAAGCCAGGTATATTCCAACTGAGGAGTTTCAGATACAGTATCTTACTGGTGGAAGGTTGCAAGTTAGTTGACAGATTTGTCACCTCCCCAAGGGCATTTTCAGGGGGGTTAGTCTCAGACCCAATCGACGTAGCAATGATATGCCCCTCCACCGCCTGCTACCCCACCCGAAGCAGCTCCACTATGCACACATTATTAGAAGTTACAAGTGGTTGTCAATCAACACCTTCCAATTCACTCAAAGCTGAGTAACAATTACTAAGTGGAAGAGGGGTATGGAGAGAACAGCTCCCTATGCCTGGCGTGGGAACATGGTGAGGAATTTGAGTATTGTCAGCATCTCCCACAGGGGCTAGATGTTTGTAAAAAAAAAAAAAAAAAAAGGTAATATTCTAATCTGCTTAAGCCTCACCATGCCGGCTCCTGCAAGAGCTAGCACCTAGCAACATTAGGGTCACAAAAGTTGATAATCACATGGTCACCAAGAGATTGCCTCCGTAGTGGGCCTATGCCACCCACCCAACAAACGAACAAAATCTCTTTGAAAAGGTCCACTTACAGCATACATATGTGTTTAGTCCAAAATGTTTTTATTTTTGAGAGCTGAGGTAGATTTGATTGTGGGCCCTGAAGCCTGGGCACATTGTCCAAGATAACCCCATAGGAGCATGAAGCTGGGAGCAGATCTGTAACCGGGAGCTGAGGCAGAGGGTGCTCTGCCCGTTGTTGCCTACACTGACTGACAGAATGTGGCATTCTATTTGAGGTTTGGGGAGTTGGGTCCTGTAGACAAGAGTTAAATGTAATGGTGGCCAACTGATTAACTGAGCCACTCTCTCTACCTCCAATCTGTAGATGGGGGCGGGAGACTCTGGGCAGTTACCCTAGGTGAGTAGCTAGGATCCGGGGCGCCACCTTGGGGGAGGACCATTGACTGGGTTGCTATGGATCGTGCTTGCACAGGACCCTTCTCTACCACAGAAGTTAAATTACCCAAGCTAGATTCTAATGAGGCTAGTTGGATATTAATGTGTTTTAACTTGGAGTCCAACAAATCATTGAACCAAGTCTGCACCAGAGCGTATGAATCAAGATTTGGAGGGTGCAAAGGTAATGGACTAACATGAGTTTCGTGGATCAGGAGCTTTAGTTTTGAGGCTGGCAGGGGTTTTGGCTTTGGGGCCCTCCTTCGCTTTTTTGATAGTGGGCCAAAATCCAGAGAACCACCCAAGGCACCCAATGCTCCAGAACAATCAGCTACTTTCAGGCCTTCATGTGCCACTGAATTGCCCATGACGGCTCCACCTAATTCCAATCAGGGGGTTTGAGTAACAGAAGCCACAGAATAGGTATCATGACGCGAATATCCAGCAGAGCTAGTATTACATAAAACAGCAGGACTTAAGGGCTTGCTAAGGGGCATAGATTCGATGTCCTCCACCACTAGAGAAAGGTGATGCTCTGCCAACTTATTTTCATTTGACACCAAGTCCACGGCACATACCAGGAAGTTATCAATGTTTGGTAGGTAGGCATAGGGCCAGTGGTTACCTTCCTTTCCCATTGATGCCCAAACTTCCTGAAGGGGGCTGAAAATACCTACAACAAGGGTCGCCAGAGGTTAAACAAATCAAAACAAAGTAACTTCGAAAGAGTGTGGGCCCAGCCCAGCCTCTAACAGTCTCTGACGGGCTAAGATGTGACTGTCTTGGCCTGGTCTTCGCCCGGGCACATGCCCGGGCACGTCCCACGCAGCGGGAAGTGCTGCTGAGTTTTATGCACCTCCAGGCGCGTATGCCCGTACCTGTGGTGTCCTGCGCTATAGAGTCTGGGCCTGGAAGTGCATGGCCCCCCTTGAGGTGAGCTGAAAAGTGTCCCGTGCAGCAAGCAGTGCTTCTGAGTTTTATGCGCCTCTAGGCGCATATGTCTTTACCAGCGGATGAAGTCTGGGTCTGGAAGTGCGTGGCCCCCCTTCAAGGTGAGCTAGAAAGTGTCCTGCGCATTGGGAAGTGCTGAAGAGTTTTATGCGCCTATGGGTGCAAATGTCCATACCAGAGAAGTCCTACCATGATAGAGTCTGGGCCTGGAAGTGCGTGGCCCCCGACCGAGGCGAGCTGGAAAGTGTCCCACGCAGGGGGCAGTGCATCCAAGTTTTATGTGCCTCTGGGCATGAATGTCTGTACCAGCGGCGTCCTCCTGCAATGGAGTCTGGGCCTGTAAGTGCGTGCCACCGCCCATGAAGGTTAGCTGGAAAGTGTCCCCGGGCAGCAGGAAGTGCTGTCAAGTTTTCTGAGCCTCCAGGCATGAATGTCCGTACCAGCGGCATCCTGCCACAATGGAGTCTGCACCTGGAAGTGCGTGCCCCTCCTCCCATCAAGGCGAGCTGGAAAGTGTACCCTTATTCAATGAGTTTATAATAAACCAAAGTGCAATCTCATTACAGTCCCAATAATCTACAGTAGTGCTACAAAACCTGTTAACTTGGGAGCGTGGTCTGGCCACGATCAATGATGGCCGCCTAAGTGCCGAGCTCCGCTAGGCAGCGGGCTGCGGACCGAAGACGGCGACGCCGGGGGCACACGGAAAGCCCCCCTGGCAATTGTTATCCCAGGCATCGAGGACCGGCACTAAATGGAGGACTGGGGGAGAAACGGGCGACGCGCTCCCTTCCCCGAACGCCCCTCGGGGAGCAGACGAAGCCGCTGAGGCCTGCGGCGAGGCCTGAAGCCGCAGCCTTGCGTGACGGCGCCGGGGGCGCACGGAAGGCCCCCCGGCCATCGTAATATCAGGCATCGTGGACCGGCACTGAAGGGAGGACTGGGGGAGAAACGGGAGACGCGCTCCCTTCCCCGAGCACCCCTCGGAGAGCAGATGAAGACGATGAGGCCCGTGGCGAGGCCTGAAGCCGCGGCCTCGCGTGACGGCGGCCTCGAACCGGGTGAGCGCCTGTCTGAGCTGAGGCCCCCGGAGACAGTGGCTCACCCGGAGCCCCCCCGCTCACTGTTTACTCATCCTCGCTGCCCTCTCCTTCCTCCCCTCGCCCGGAGGCTTGGGGAATGCCATTGGGGGCCCGGCGTTCCACGGGGAGCGGCAGGGAAGCCGGAGACCCCTCCCCCCACCCGATTAAAGGATTGTGATCCTCGGAGCATCTCCCCGGGGAAACACGTATGGTCTACCGCCTCCAGGTGGATGGGGGCATCTCTTGAGGCCACGTCGGCCCCAACCTGCCTGCATTGAAAAATACAGCAGTGGTCTGGGATATAGGAAAGGCCCCGTCCAAGAGGTACACCTTATTTTCACTCTTCCAAGGAGGACTATCGGACGGGCACCAGGGGCGACGAGGGTTGGTGGGTCGCTCCACTTACTCCCAATCCCCCCCCCACCATCGCTTGGACTTTGGCGAGACCTCGTCCTGGAGGGTGCGACGGAGAAACACAGACAGCCTAAGGGGACTTCCACCCTCCCGATCAACTTGGAGCAGGAACCGGCGGTCCCCCCCCCCAACTCCCCTGTTTTCTTCCCTTGTTGGGGATTCAGGGCAAGCTACGTTCTCTAGGTGGGGGTGGACCGTCGCTGATACCCACAATGGGGCCTTCTCGCGCCCCCCACGCCAGTAGTCAACCACGCTGACCTCCTTCTCCCCCCCCCCCCCAGGACAACCGGAAGATTGCATGAGGCAGCATCTGCACCGGGCCCCCCGCGCTGCACGGGAGACTGGAGGACCGCTCCTCCAGACCCTGTTGTGCATCAGTAAAACACGCACCCGAAGCTGGTGATTACCTATCTCTCCTTCCACCTGCCCCTCTCTGCTCTCTTCCACTCTTTTCGTGTCCACCGAGCCAAAGGTAAATAGCTCTTGGATCCCTACCTGCACGGGGGAACGGGCAATGCCCAGGGGCAAGATGGTGGGCAAATACCGGGTAAACCAGCCCGCCAACTACTTGTCTCTGAAGCCCTCCGTCAACAGAACCCCCCCCCCCACCTGCAGAGGTCCCCCTACCTTCCCTCCGTAGAAGCATGGCAGATGACACACAAGGTGCGACAATGGACAGTATACTGCAGGAGATATCGGCGGTGGGTCGCAAACTGGAGGGCATGGACAGTGCCATGGTGGCACTGACAACGGAGACAAGATCTATGCGCGTGGATATAGCGGGCTTCCAGTCGCAAATCTCCGGGCTTGATCAACGAGTGGCAACAGTGGAGACGCAGGTGGCCTCATGGACCGACAAAGATCAAGAACTCCTGCACCTTCGTAGTAGGCTGATCGACTTGGAAGACAGGAGCCGCAGGAACAACGTCCGCCTCCTTGAGTTTCCGGAAGGCGTTGAGGGCACAGATCTGTTCTCCTACCCACGGGAAATGCTACCCAAACTAAAGGAGATAACGTTCGATCCCCCTCTGGAATTTCAAAGGGCACATAGATTGGGCCCCAAGAGACAAAATGGAAACGGCCGTCCCCGTCCCATCATAGTCTGTTTGCTGCGGCATATGCAGGCTCGCCAACTGCTTCAGGCGGCCAGAATGCTAGGTCCATTTAGATCAGGCGCCCTGGAAATCCGATTTTCAGCTGATTTCTCCAAGGAGACTGCTGAACGAAGGAAAGCCTTCCTATCCCTCCGTACTCGCCTCTGTCACTTAGACGTGAAATTTGGCCTGTTCGAACCAGCCAGAATGTGGATTACCAAGAACGGGGAGTCCCGGAACTTTTACGACCCGGAGGATCTGAGAGTGTTTTTAGATGGGCTACATGACCAGTCCCAAACCATGGAAATGACGATCCAGGCTCCCCTGGACACACAGGACCTACCCGCAGGAGCCGGCCATCCGGTCCAACACCCGCATCTGAATTAAGAACCACCACTGATCCCCAAACCAGGGGAAGGGACCTAGACAGACTCACAAAAACCTATGACGACAGGGGTCAAGTGCTCCAGGCAGTGGCGATATATACACAGACATCGGACAGAGACAAATCCTGTTCCCCTTTGAAGGCGGCCCCTACTTGAGTAAAAGACAGCTTGGACTATGGGGGGGCGCTCGCTGCTGCTGCCCGCAGGCTGCCCCGGACACGCCGGTGGGACCTGGCGGTGGAGAGGACGAACCGGGGTGATGAGTATCTGATTTTGTGAATTAACATGTATTGTTACGAGGGGCTTTCACTCCTGACTGTCCTTGTTTTTTTTTTTCTCATTGCTTGCCCCCGCCTGTTATAATCCTGCTATAATCCGGTAACAACCCGTTATAATTCCGTTATAATTCTGCTATAATCACCCATAATTAAGAATGTCCGCACATCTCTCGTACTTCTAATTTCTCTTTCTAGATGCCAAGAAATGGGGTTGCCTCTAGCAACACAGCCCCCACTCAATTTATTTGTCAATTTATTTGTTTATTTGTTTAAAAGCAAAACACTAGACACCTCCTTAGAACTGTCGCACTGTTCTCACTTGTTAATAATCTGCTTTCTTCTGCATTGTTTTTCATGACTGTTGTTGATTGTCCTTTATCGGTGGTATCGTATAATTGCAGCAGGCTACCACATGGCAGCGGCACAACCCTCCCCTCCTCCCCGCTGCGCACTATCCGCCCCGTCTGGTCCTCCCGCCCCTCCCCCTTAATAGGTAAAAGCAGAAAACACACTGCATGTAGGAACTTTTGCTACATTTTCTTAGGTGCGGCCCAGGTGCTGACCTAATTTTGCAAAATCCTTGCAGGTCCACTCAACACCACTCCCTTTTGCCTGCGATACCGCGCCACCCGACTAGGGATCTTTGGACTTTCTGGCATGGGTCGCCACAAGAGCTGCATACAATGTGCATACAGTCCTCCCCCCACACCCTTCTGTCCACCCCCTAAGTCATATAGATTTGCATGCAACGGGGAGAATCAGACCAGGGGGGACTGGGGAGCCGCATGGCGTCGCCCCCCTCGGCCTGGGGTCTGCTGGTCGGGCACCGGAGCTCAATAGGCCTGGGTTTTAGACCTGCAGGTAACAGTTTGTGAACGCCGGGACTTGTGTCCCGATTTTCTTTCTCTCTTTTCTCTTATTTCCTACTTCTATTTTTTTCTTTTTTTTCTGGTTGCCTCTTATCTCTCGCCTCTTCCTCAGCCTTGCTTACTTGATTATTTCTTATACACCTACCCCTCTTCCCTCCCTTTCCGTCTTCCTCACTTATTTATCCCTGTCTTCCTCCTTCTCCATCCTCCATTTTCATTTTTAAAGCCGCGCTAATCCTCTACTTCCCTCCTCTTCCTCAGCCCCTATACCCCCACCTAGATAGGTGTCCATAAGGCGCAGAGATGTCTAACCCAAACTCAGCACCAACAGTGCCTCTACGGATTGTATCATGGAACGTAAATGGCCTTACCCACTTTATAAAGCGGAAACAAATCCTATCCTATCTCAACTCTAAACGTGCTGACATTGCCCTTCTGCAAGAGACGCACTTAGATAAACCAGAATCCGACAAGTTACGTCAAGATTGGGTGGGCACAGTCCTGTCTAGCTGTAAACCAACATCACCCAATACGGACAGCACCCCAAGGAAATGCGGGGTAGCACTATTGCTTCAAAAAACCCTGCCCTACACAGTTATTAAATCATGGACGGACCCTGAGGGTCGTTATGTATTTGCTAAATTATAGATAGGCAGCACTTCACTATGTATGGGCTCTGTTTATGCACCAACTCGCCCAAAACGCCTCTTTTACCTGCAACTTAACAGACTCTTGATTGAGATAGGAGCATCTCGATATGTAATAGGGGGTGACTGGAACCTAGTCAGAGACTCAGTACCGGACAGAACAGGACCTTTGGGCGTAAGTAATAATGCAGATAGAGCCCTACAAACCGATATACTATCGGACCACGGACTGGTGGACCACTGGCGACTTATGCACCCGACTGACAGGGAATTTACATTTCTCTCACTGGTACATGGTACCCAATCCCGCCTTGACTATTTTCTTCTATCTCATAGCCTAGTGGCTCACATTCAGGACGACTGTATACTAGAAGGTGGCCTCTCGGACCATTTCCCAATCAGCATAGACATACGACTGGGTCTCGTATCCCCGGGTCGTAAACCCTGGAGACTTGCAGTCCATCGTTATCGTTCTCCCCTGGGAAAGTCACGGTTACAGGACCACGCAGCCACTTACGCCCAAGACAACCTAGGCACCGTTGACTCTAGTCGAATCATGTGGGCCGCAGCAAAGGCAGCGATACAGGGACAGTTAATGAGAGACGCAGCACTCGCAAACAAATACAGAAAGGAACAACAAGCGACACTAGAACTCGACATTCGCCGACTTACTAGACAATACACTGAGCACCCCTCTCTCTCAGGGGACGCTGCAACCTAGAGCGTGCCCAGATGGCCCTAAACGAGCTCTACACTTCCCAGGCCGAATATGTCCACCAGAGGCTACAAGGCAGACACTACGAGCAGGGCGAGAAGGCAGGGCGCCTCCTAGCACCCCAACTTCACCTAAGGACGGCCATCCACGCCTCCTCTGGAGAAATACTGACACACCCGCAAGCAATTGCAAATGAGTTTGCAACCTTCTATAGAAACCTTTATACTCCAGAGACCACATCTAGTCCCGCCCAGATCACAGCCTTCCTGGAGGGCCTTGACCTACCCTCCTTGTCAGAAGAGGGGTGCAACCTTTCAGAAGGGGAAATAAGCAGTCAGGAAATAGAAAGGGTTACCTCAGACCTACCATACCACAAATCACCCAGAGAGGACGGATTTAAGGTGGAATTTTATAAATGGGTAGGGAAAGAGGCGACTGACATCCTACATGCGGCCTTAAACGAAGCATGTTCGACGCAGGCCCTGGTGGCTATCTCCAACAATGCCCCGATAGCCATTATACCTAAACCCGGATGGGACACCCTACTGTGAGGCAGTTACCAACCTATATCTCTTCTAAACAGTGACATCAAAATACTAGCAAGCATCCTAGCAAAAAGACTACGCAAAGTTATACCGTTCCTGATCCATCACATGCAAGTGGGGTTCGTACCGGGCCGCACCTCTAGGAACCACTTGCACACCCTATGCCATACCCTAAGGACCTCAAGGGATCTACCGGAGGCAGCGCTAGCTCTGTCCTTGGACGCCGAAAAGGCCTTCGACCACATGGAGTGGCATTATTTGTTTGCGACACTGGAGAGATTTGGTCTAGGAAGCGGATTCATATCAATGGTGTGGCTATTGTATGATCAACCTACGGCGAGAGTTAATTGTGGAGGCTTCCTCTCAGACCCCTTTCCGATCTGTAGAGGCACACAACAGGGTTGTCCCCTCTCACCCCTATTTTTCCTGGTGGCAATGGAGCCCCTTGCTGCAGTTATTCGATCCTCCCCTTCCATAATAGGCCTCCCACTGCCAGAAGGCATTTCTAAAATCTATTTATATGCTGATGACGTCCTACTAACTCTCATAGATCTGGAACGATCCATCCCAGCGTTACTGGAGATCATAGATGGGTTTGCAACCCTCTCCGGCTACCGCATTAACGGGGACAAGAGTGAGGCGCTCCCCCTCTCGTGGATGACTACGAGAGCGGCCCTCCTAGGCTTCCCATTCTGCTGGACACCAAAACGCCTCAAATATTTGGGGGTGCTAGTCAATCCGGGACTGGCGCACATGGTGGCGGACAACATTGACCCTCTCATCGCACGTACGAAACTTGACTTCGCAAAATGGAAGCAAATAGGCCTCTCTATGTGGGGCCGAGTACAGGCGGTCAGGATGGATACGGTTCCCCCTCTTCACTTACATTCTGGGACTTCTCCCCTTGCAGGTGCTCCTCCACATGCTACGAAATATAGATGCACTTATCAGAGCATTTGTATGGGGATCAATGCGCCCACGCTTGTCGCCTGCCAAACTCATAGCCCGTCGCTCCCATGGGGGCATG
Source organism: Pleurodeles waltl (assembly GCF_031143425.1). Classification (NCBI taxonomy): domain Eukaryota; kingdom Metazoa; phylum Chordata; class Amphibia; order Caudata; family Salamandridae; genus Pleurodeles; species Pleurodeles waltl. The sequence goes on along the minus strand of NC_090449.1, from coordinate 77,444,387 downwards.
GGGCTCCCGTCGGTGGAACCTTATTCATTGGCACTGCACCTGTCCCAGTTGTCTCACGGCCTGACCAAGGAGCCAGACCCACCTCAAAGGGTTGCCATGGAAAGGTTGTTGCTAGCCGCGAACGAGGGACTCGGAGGGCCCTATCGTGACGACCTACCATCCGCCAACCCGGTGAATCCTATTTTGAAGGCATCCCCGGCAGTAGGTGAAGGGTGAAAATGACACACTCAAATCTTTTCTTAGACTACGGGAAGAATTTGATCTTCAGCTGAGCCAAGAGTGGAGGTACATGCAACTGAAGCACTGCATTAGTCATGGGACCGACGTTGCCCGACGGGGGTCCCAGTCCTCACCCGTGGTGTCCTATCTTCAACAATGGGGACAACAAAAAGGAATTATGGCGGGTCTATACGACCTACTAACCCGGCAACTCTACTCCCAACCCCTCCTAGAAAAACTACGCTTATAGTGGCAAACCCGACTACAACAGACATTTGACCCAGATGACTGGGAGGACATTTTAGAAGCCCTGGACAGAGGTACCTGGGAAGTGCGCTTAAAGTTTTGCCTCTTCAAGATCCTGCACGATTGGTATTGGTCTCCTGTGAAATTGCATAGAACAGGACTGCTTCCACATGCAAAATGCTGGCAATGCCCAGAGACACACTGTGACCTAAAACATATCTTAATCGACTGCCCAACAATCCGACCAATATGGGACATGATGGGCTCCACTCTAGCCGACTCCAAGCCTCTTCCGTCACCAATCCCTCCTTCTTTCATACTTTTACATGACATGACCTCCCTCCCGGACCTCTCTAGACCCCGCAAAAGGTTGCTGCACACAGCAATAGCCACCGCAAAAATCTGCATCCTCCGCCACTGGAGGTCGGAGCTCCCCCCAACCCCAGAAGAATGGATTATAACCATGAACGTATTGCTATGCATGAAAAAATCATCTATAATTTGCAAGACCAAGCTCAAATATTCAATCAAGTGTGGGCTCCCTTCCTCACTGTGGGAAGACCATAGTCTGTAAGATGACACCCGCCACCCCTTCCCTCCCACCCTTTTTCCTTCCCCTGCCCCTCCTTCTTTTTCTCCCCCCCTTATTTTCTTTTCTCTTTCCCCTCCTCATCCTAACGGGATAGGTTTTTCAAAATACAATGGGCAACATCCTAAGGCTTTCTATGTACTTATTATTCTTGATCCATTATGTATTACTGTAAGGAAATGCCTCCTAGGCATGGTTACCCCCTGACTGTTTGCCTTTGCTGATGCCAAGTTATGATTTGAAAGTGTGCTGAGGCCCGCTAACCAGGCCCCAGCACCAGTGTTCTTTCCCTAACTGTACCTTTGTTTCCACAATTGGCACACCCTGGCATCCAGGTAAGTACCTTGTAACTGGTACCCCTGGTACAAAGGGCCCTGATGCCAGGGAAGGTCTCTAAGGGCTGCAGCATGTCTTATGCCACCCTGGGGACCCCTCACTTAGCACAGACACACTGCTTGCCAGCTTGTGTGTGCTGGTGGGGAGAAAATGACTAAGTCGACATGGCACTCCCCTCAGGGTGCCATGCCAACCTCACACTGCCTATTGGCATAGATAAGTCACCCCTCTAGCAGGCTTTACAGACCTAGGGCAGGGTGCACTATACCATAGGTGAGGGCATAGATGCATGAGCACTATGCCCCTAAAGTGTCTAAGCAAAACCTTAGACATTGTAAGTGCAGGGTAGCCATAAGAGTATATGGTCTGGAAGTCTGTCATGCACGAACTCCACAGCACCATAATGGCTACACTGAAAACTGGGAAGTTTGGTATCAAACTTCTCAGCACAATAAATGCACACTGATGCCGGTGTACATTTTTATTGTGAATACACCCCAGAGGACATCTTAGAGATGCCCCCTGAAACCATACCCGACTTCCAGTGTGGGCTGACTAGTTTTAGCAGCCTTCCACACACCAGACATGTTGCTGGCCACATGGGGAGAGTTCCTTTGTCACTCTGTGGCTAGTAACAAAGCCTGTACTGGGTGGAGGTGCTTCTCACCTCCCCCTGCAGGAACTGTAACACCTGGTTGTGAGCCTCAAAGGCTCACCCACTTTGTTACAGCACCCCAGGGCCCTCCAGCCAGTGGAGTTGCCCGCCCCCTCCGGCCACAGCTCCACTTTTGGCGGCAAGGCCGGAGGAGATCATGAGAAAAACAAGGAGGAGTCACTGGCCAGTCAGGACAGCCCCTAAGGTGTCCTGAGCTGAGGTGACTCTGACTTTTAGAAATCCTCCATCTTGCAGATGGAGGATTCCCCCAATAGGATTAGGGATGTGCCCCCCTCCCCTCAGGGAGGAGGCACAAAGAGGGTGTAGCCACCCTCAGGGCTAGTAGCCATTGGCTACTAACCCCCCAGACCTAAACACACCCCTAAATCGAGTATTTAGGGGCTCCCAGAACCTAGGTAACTAGATTCCTGCAACCTAAGACCAAGAAGGACTGCAGAACTGAAAGCCCTGCAGAGAAGACGGAGACACCAACTGCTTTGGCCCCAGCTCTACCGGCCTGTCTCCCCACTTCAAGAAAAACTGCAACAGCGACGCGTTCCACAGGGTCCAACGACCTCTGAAGCCTCAGAGGACTACCCTGCATCTAAAAGGACCAAGAACTCCCGAGGACAGCGGCTCTGCTCCAAAGAAGAAACATCTTTGCAACAAAGAAGCAACTTTTAAAGAACAAAGGTTTCCCGCCGGAAGTGTGAGACTTTGCACTCTGCACCCGACGCCCCCGGCTCGACTTGTGGAGAAACAACGCTACCGGAGGACTCCCCGGCGACTGCGAGCCCGTGAGTAGTCAGAGTTGACCCCCCTGAGCCCCCACAGCGACGCCTGCAGAGGGAATCCAGAGTCTCCCCCTGACCGCGACTGCCTGCTTCTAAGAACCGGACGCCTGGTAAGGACACTGCACCCGCAGCCCCCAGGACCTGAAGGATCTGACCTCCAGTGCAGGAGTGACCCCCAGGTGGCCCTCTCCCTTGCCCAGGTGGTGGCTACCCCGAGGATCCCCCCACTTGCCTGCCTGCTTCGCTGAAAAGACCCCTTGGTCTCCCATTGACCTACATTGCAAACCCGACGCCTGTTTGCACTCTGCACCCGGCCGCCCCGTGCCGCTGAGGGTGTACTTTTTGTGCTGACTTGTGTCCCCCCCAGTGCCCTACAAAACCCCCCTGGTCTGCCCTCCGAAGACGCGGGTGCTTACCTGCTGGCAGACTGGAACTGGGGCACCCCCTTCTCCATTGAAGCCTATGTGTTTTGGGCACCACTTTGACCTCCGCACCTGACCGGCCCTGAGCTGCTGGTGTGGTAACTTTGGGGTTGCCCTGAACCCCCAACGGTGGGCTACCTTGGACCCAACTTTGAACCCTGTAGGTGGTTTACTTACCTGCAAAACTAACAAACACTTACCTCCCGCAGGAACGGTTGAAAATTGCAGTGTCCAGTTTTAAAATAGCTTATTGCCATTTGTGTGAAAACTGTATATGCTATTTTGCTAATTCAAAGTTCCTAAAGTTCCTAAGTGAAATAACTTTCATTTAAAGTATTGTTTGTAAATCTTGAACCTGTGGTTCTTAAAATAAACTAAGAAAATATATTTTTCTATATAAAAAGCTATTGACCTGGAATTGTCTTTGAGTGTGTGTTCCTCATTTATTGCCTGTGTGTGTACAACAAATGCTTAACACTACGCTCTGATAAGCCTACTGCTTGACCATACTACCACAAAATAGAGCATTAGAATTATCTCTTTTTTGCCACTATCTTACCTCTAAGGGGAACCCTTGGACTCTGTGCATGCTATTTCTTACTTTGATATAGTACATACAGAGCCAACTTCCTACAATTACTGTTTGCAGAATGTAGAGACATAGGTCCCTCTTTGGTTTTTGTATGTATCATTTTGCAGTGTTTACAATAAAAATAAAAACTAAAAAAAACAAAAAAAAAAACTGTTTTCTTTTCCTAATGTCCATGGCAGGGAAGAATATAATGACCATTATTAAAACACGGTTAAATGATGACTGTATAGTGTTCTTTTCTCTAAGTACGAAATACTGAACTACTTTTGTAAATATAAATATTTACTCTAATACACAGTACATTTATGCCTACATTTATTATTACAGAAGAGGAGCTCTGATTGTGCATTGTTTTATGAAATACAGATTTTGAAGAGATGTACTTTGGTTTTTCACTATCCTTTACTTATTGTTTACTCTGATAACGGTCATTAAACTCTCCTCTATCATGCACAGTGGGAAGCAGTAACTTATTATATAGCTATATTTGAATATATTCCACATAGAGGTTAAAGGTGACAGGAGACAGGATGGACCTCTCAGGTAATCTGCAGGTGATGGGAAGCATCTGGATCTGAAGAAGCAAATAAACAAACTGGTATGGGCTGGAAGGTTAGGATGAGGAACAGTGGAGAATGCTACCAGCCCATCCCATTCAAGACTGCACAGTATCGGTGAGAGTGGGATGGTTTAATGCGTCAATGGAGGCTCGTAGGTCCAGCTGTATCAGATGGTAGAGGTCATCTGTAACTGTAGTTAGAAGGGCATGTTCTTTAAGATAGCTGTGTCAGTTCTTGGTGTATCCTCAAGCTGGATTGGTACTTGTGCATTAGATGGTTGGCTCCGGAGTGATCTTGAAGTCGTGTGTGTACTGCTTTCTCAACCTTGTTTCCTCTGAAGGCCATTTGAGTGATGGGTTGGTTGTTATTGAGGTTATTAGGGGCTAATGTGAGTTGAATAAGAATACAGAGACTCTGTCCTTTCTTGAATGCTTTTGAGAAGGTGTCTTTAGTGAGGGTGATATTAACAATGGTGAGAATAGGTTAGAGAACTTCTTTAATGAAGGCTTTGATGATGCCTGACTGACGAACTGACCTCCCTATCAGGTGGCTTTGAGTGAGTTGAGCATGTTAACAATGGCTATGAGAAAGAGAGGGCTTGTGTGGAAGCATAGGTGTAAGAGAAGAGGCAGGCTTGGTGTTTTGGATAATCTGTATTTTTATACAGAAGAGGAGGTTGATGGCTTTATACTTGTTTGTGGAGTGTGTGACTGGAAGCTTAGGTAAGGAGTTAATGCAGTTCTTGATAGTCTTGAGCATTCTGCTTCTGGACACAACCACTTGCTGTTACACGGTAGCACACATTGCTCCTGATAGCATAATACTGGAAAAATATGTGCTACAGTTTAAATATGATAAACTAAACCTATGGCATTGGGGACATTACTCTGTATAGTATAACAGTGTGATGTACTGTTCCCATGATGAGATTAGTGTATGCTAAGTTATTCTAGTGAGATACTGTATCATTTACAATAAGATCAATGGGCCTTGTTCACAAAGGTACATTTAATCATGCAGATTTACTCATATGTAAAATTACTCTTGCATTTAGGTGTAAATCTACACATGGGGTGGAATTTAATAAAATATTGGCATTGTCCATGGGACAGGTTGCTTTGTAAATCTACTTCTGAAAAAAACCTACTGTCTCTTTGGTACCATGTAGTGCGGCACCAATTATGGCAGTAATCTGATTATATAAGAGCTCTGATAATGGACTCTCTGGGCTAACACTATAGTAGGGCTTGAATACTAGCTGCTTCCTTGTTCTGCCACCTTTCTGCAGAGCTACATACTTGGGATGGAGGAAGCAGGAGGCAATAGTTCCAGGGCTGGGATGCCTTTGAGTCTTTGCAAACCTACTTACTTGCATGGGTTAACAATTTTCACCAGCTCTTCTCCAGTCTGTTCCCATACTGAGAAAGGATGGACATTTACTTCTGCCAAAGGCAGAAGTGGAAGTACTTGCAGGGTTGGGAAAAAAGTGGTTGGAGGGAAAGTGAACTTGTAAACGCTCGATAGATTTTCGCATGAGCAAATCTACATATGCATATTTGCTTGTGCTAAAATACAATTAACAAATATTTTCTAGGAGTACAATTACCTGGTCTACTTCTGACCATTTTTGTGAATTCATGAAAGCCACATTTCTGCACTAATGCAAAGAAAAGTACCATGGGTGTACTTTTGTGACTTTAAGAGCTGGGCCTCTAACGTGTGTTTTTATAAAAAAATTATTTCTCTCTCAATCCATCTATCGGCTGGCTTTATTGTGAGTGATAGCATTCTGCTCTTCCATAGTGAGCATATTGACACACAAAGTAGTGTTGTTCAGTGCCAGGAACAACTTTGGCAATGAGTGCTTCTTTAAACCAAATTTTTGTTTTGCTTTTTGCCAATGTTTGTTACAGTGGTGAGGGCCTTGCAGCTCCCACAACAATCAAGTTTTTCAAAAGCCATGTCAAAACAAGACACACATTGACAACACCAAAAGACTGAAGACCAGTGTCAGATCGGTTGGCTTTGCCAACGCTTGTTTCTTTTCACGTTTCCCACAATCTTGTTGAAACTGCTTTCACTGATTCTCTATTGTGAATAGTTTTAAGAACTACTAGGATGCATCGATAAATTTAATTAAACAATGCTTAAAAGAAATAGTACCTAAAAGTTCACAGTAATTTAGCAAAATGTTTTTTTTTCCTACTTGCATTTTTTTCTGAGCATCTTATTTTGAAAGCAAAGAATCATCAATCTTGCTTACAAGCTTCTGCAAACATTTGCATCTAATAAGAGAGCAGTCTGGGAGCATTATACATAGCCTCATAATGTTAAACATTTCAAATGTGTGTGTACACATTTTTTACTGGAACCACTGTCAGTAGTGCGGTGTGTGCTTGCAACAGTTATTTTGAGTGCTCACCCTAATAATAAAGTTTTTTCATTAATGAACCATAAATACAAGTTTAAACAGCATTAACATAAGCACACAAGTATTACCTCAACTGCAGACAGATCCGTTCCTTATAAACTGGGAGACAATGGGTTTTTTGCTGCAGGGGGTTGGGCCTACTTGTCCTGTGGACAAGATAAATATGAAAATGTGTTGCCCTTGACCCCAAGCAACATGTTCTAGGTGTCCTGAGTGTCAGGCTATAGGAATTCCATGTCCTTGATATTGTTGCTTAATTGTTTTGAAAAAAACCCCACAAATTTTAATGCAAAATGTAATCATAAATTAATGTAAATAGTGTTAATAACCTTTAACTAATAAAATAAAATTTTACAGCACATTAGCTCTTTAACAAAATCTCTATTTATTAAATATTGTAATAATTAAAATATGTTAAATGATTTTACAATTTTTTTAACAAAATGCAAAAAATGTATACTGAGTCTAACTTAGTAATATTTAATATATTTTAATAATAATAGAATTAAAATGTAAATGTTTATGTCATTTCAATAAAGTTTGAACATTTATTTAAGGTTTACAGGTTTACTGTAAGTTTTTAAGTTAACTATTATTTCTAAACTTCTAATTTATTTAATTTGTAATATAATAATATAGCTTTTAAAAGTAAAAATATATGAGTTTTTCAGCTAAACATCACGTTATATATGATTGTAAATATAAATATATGTAGTTCTTAGTTGAAGTATTGGCAGTCAATCAGAGCTCTGCATTTCCCTGAATGAGCTTGTTATCATTCATAAATACTTCTCGCCTCTAGGTATCTATATTTTTTTCTTTTAATCTCTCAAAAACTACTGAGCGGATTTACACCAAATAAAAAAAGCACTCTTTCTGAGTCAAGAGCTACCTTCTTGACAAAGTTGGTGTAATTCTGACAAGCGGGTTGGGCTATAATTGTGACTAAAATTCCTATGGGAATTATAATGGGAAACGCATGTTTTTTGAGTCTCCCCCTTTTTCTTAGCCCCCGCTTGAGGGATCACCCCGAACCTTCCCTTGCTTTTTCAGTGGAAGCATGGTCCTAACTATCACTACCTACTGGCAACTGCCAGTAGTTTATATAAATATATATATATATATATATATATATATATATATATATATATATATATGTATATATTTACCAACAACCCGTTGGGAATGTTTCTTTTCTTTGGTCTGTCCTTCCCTGGTTTAAGAGGCGAAATCGTTTTAAAAACGGGGCAGGGGTTGGGGAGCAAGAAGGAGAGGAGAGGAACCGGGCAGCCAAGATACGGGCAGTAGCCCTTCAAGGTTTGAAGGATGATAGTAGCATTGTTATCAGACAGTCATATAAAGGGGGAAATGTTGTTGTTCTGGATAAGGATGCTTATCTAGCGGAAGGATTGAGACAGGTGAATGATCAAACTTGCTATATACCTGTAAATCTGACTGATGTCAAAAAATCCAACACTCAATATTTTGAGATGTTGGTGGATTGGAGGGATAAAGAGCTGCTTAACTGGGAGGAATATTATTTCCTCAAATGTGATTCACCAGTAATTCCCATTCTATACCTATTACAGAAAATACATAAAAACACTGTGAATCCCCCGGGGAGACCAATTGTTTCTGCTATAGGGTCTCTCCTGGAAAACACGTCTAGGTATATTGATTACTTTTTGAGACCTTTTGTTGAAAGTCTTCCATCTTACATTAAAGATACAACCCAGTTTTTAAGGATTATTGATGGAATTGAATGGGAAGAGGACTATCTTCTTGTAACGATGGATGTTACTAGCCTGTACACTTGCATCCAACATGACTTGGGGTTAGTAGCAATTCGACATTTTTTAAGGGCAAGATCACTTTCATTTCTGATGCATACGGAAATGATTTGTGATATGATCAGTTTTTGCCTCAATAATAATTTCTTTCTCTTTGATGATAAACTGTACAAACAAACACAGGGCACGGCTATGGGAATTTGCTTCGCACCAAGCTATGCGAACCTGGTGATGGGCTGGTGGGAGGAGCAAATATCCACCAGCTCACCCGACTTTGATGGAAGAGTCATTTTATGGTGTCGTTTTATAGATGACAGCTTTGTGATTTGGAAAGGTGATGAGATTTCGGCTAGAGACTTTGTAGCCTTTCTCAATAATAATGACTACAACTTACATTTAAGTGATCAGAGTAGTAAACAACAGATTGCATTTCTTGATGTGGAAGTTATAGTTCAAGAACAGTCATTAAGGACCAAACTCTATAGAAAATTGACGGCGGGTAATAGCATATTGAATGCGAACAGTGCCCATCCACCAAATCTTATTGCCAGTATTCCCTTCTGGGAATTTTTAAGAGCCCTCAGGATTTGTAGTACTTGGGATGACTATCAGAGAGAAAGTGACAATATGCTCTCACGTTTTCTAGAGAGGGGGTATAGGAGCAAAATGATTCTTCAAGCTAAAAATAAGGCGGATAACATAAAGAGAGAGAATTTGATATACCCTAGAGTGGATTCAGATGTAGGTGTTCAAAAGATAAGATTTATTACAACTTATTCTAATCAGTCACAGTTCCTCAGAAAGATTCTGAACAGGGGTTGGCATATACTACAGAATGATTCCACCTTAGGTAGCACTATCCCGGAGGCACCTACGATTACTTTTCGCAAGGGTAGATCGTTGAGAGATGATCTTAGCCGTAATAGAATAACTAGGGATAGTGTCAGAGCTATGTCCCTTGATCATTCTGTGGGCTTTTTCTGTTGCAGACATTGCATGGCGTGCAAATATAGTAAAAATTGCCTCAAAGTAGGTGGTGAGGATGGGCAATGGGCGTATCAAATTCGAGGACATTTTATTTGCAATACAGATTTATGTGTTTATTGTCTGATATGCCCTTGTGGGAAACTGTATGTGGGCAGCACAATACACAAGGCTAAAAAGAGGGTTCTTGAACACATCCGAGCGATTCGCAATTTTGATCGAACATACCCAGTGGCAAGGCATTTTCATGATAAACATAATGGGGATGAGAGGTTGTTGAGTTTTGCAGTCATTGATCAGATCAAACCCAGTATCAGGGGAGGTAATAGAGAAAAGATGAGGATTTTGGAATCAAAATTGATTATTAGACTCAACACCCTGAGCCCTGGGGGTTTAAATTCAAGTGAGGAGATGAATGTGCATTTAGGTTAATTGAAGCTGCTGGATTTGTATATATATTTTTCGTCAGTCATTTTAATTATATTTCATTTATACTTTGTGGGTTTTTTATAAAAATTATTTTGTGATAGATGTGACATTGTGGGTGGAGTTTTGATATGTGGTACGAAGTAAGAGACACATATTTGTACACATGCATAGGAATTGTTTTGAATATCAATATAGGGCTGTCAAGGTATATTCGTATACTAATGTGCATTTATGTGTTTAGGAATGCAATGTTATCCGATACATATCATATTTTACAGCCTTGGATTATCTTTTGATATTTACAGCATTTAAAATATTTGAATATTTAATATTTAATATGGAGGTCATTGAAATGATTACAAGTAATCAAAGGTCAATGAGAGTAACCAATGGGGATATTTTAGGAATATAATGTTATCCAGTGAATATTATGTTTTTCAAAAAAACGTTTTGGACCATTTTGGATATTAATAATATTTAATATTTAAGATTGCATATTTAATTAATGTAAAACATTGTTTTGACCATTTGGGTTATTAATAATATTTAATATTGAATGTTTTATATGCTATATGTAGGTTATTTGAATGATTATATAGGAATTTAATTAACGTATAAAGAGAGTGAATGATGTGGATAATTTTGCAATTGTAAGATCAACTTTGGTATAGCTTGTGGACTATTCTAGACATTTTAAGATGGTGCTGATATTTGCACACTATGTTATAGCTGGGTGATCTGATAATCCTTCTTTTATTTTTGTCCTTATGTGCATGTTGGGTGTGGTATATAGTTGGTTTGTGAGACACTCGCAATTGTTACGTTATCAAGGCTACGGCTGAAACACGTGGTTCTGGGAGGAAGCATTGGTGAATAAAGTTTTTTGGACCTCCACTTGGTGTCCGGGAACTCTCTGCATGTAACAGGAGGATTGTTGGTAATAATATGTGGATGGCTAGGTCCACGCCTGGACCGCTACTGAATTAGTAGCCTCGGATGTCTGGCAGCGTTGTTGTTTTATATATATATATATATATATATATATATATATATATATATATATATTATGTAAAATTAATTTAATGTTATTTTCCATTGGGGTTTCTTTTTCAATCCCTGCCTCCATTTATTTCTATGGGAATGTGTTACACTACTGGTGAAGAGCCGTGTGTGGGGCTAAGCTACTCCATGTTGCGAGCCACTCACCTGAACTCCAGGTGATTCCGACGGGGCTACAATATTCCCCAAATCAACCTGAGGGCTAACTAGAGTAGCAGTTACAGATTGACACTGCGCTGTCAGTAGTCCCCAAGGGGAAGGAGGGTTGGGAGAGAAAGATTAAGAATAGTGGTACTTCTGTGGATCTGGTCTGCACCACCAGGCTCTTGATGGACTGCCATCAGGGCTGCAACAGCTCAAGGCATTGAATATTCAGAGGTACGGTTTTACCTGTAATAGATATACAAGGATTACCAACTGGCTATAGCATGCAGGATTATAATACAAGACTTCAAGAATGCTTGTTTCATATATTGCTTCATACCATGAATTAGAGGAGTATAGTTCTTTCTGAACAATTATCTCACCATATTACCCCATACATTGTACATTAATCTTGTGGTTTTCAACATCACATTCATAATATTGTGGGAAGAATTAAAGAGTTCAGTTGTTTCTGTGCTGACAGCACACATGTGCAGATTTTAACAGAAAGTCCATTACTGGGCAGCGTTTAGAGCTGAACGCAATATCATCATGCAGAGTTCAAAACATTGCCCGGAGGTCTCTTGGCATCTTCATGCTTATCGTGATCTGTCTCTTTGCCTTTGTAGATTTTTTCCATTTTGGAAAGAACAGGTGTTTCTTTTTCTTTATTAATGCCAAAAGTATATGCTTTTACCTTACCTCTGATGTTGTGTAGATGTATGACTCACTTGGAGTTTAGCTACCTATTACTGAGTCCGTTTTCTCTTCCCATGCAAGAAGCATCAGAGTCATTAAATGCAAACTGTGTGCAGCGGAAGCAGAATGAAGAACTGGAGTCAGGGATGGGAATCGCTGAGTCTCTGGAGCCGGTAAGTGACGAATCTCCAACGAGGCTAAGCATGAGTTTCTGTTCAGGGACATTTTCACTAAATGTTTCATTGAGCAGGTGTAAACTAACACGTGCACATGGTAATGGTTTCTTAGCAGGGAGACGGCCACGCACATAAAGTGAAAGGAGTGGTTTGCACCTGGTGACAGTGTGTAATGCTGGCCGCATGCATAAAATGAATGAATCAGTTTGCACGTGCCAAAAGTGTAGATTGTTGGGCACAAGTTCCCCATTGCCACCAAAGAATAGGGTGTGTCAGAACTTGATAGCAATACATCCCATTTTAGAGATTGCCACTACCACCACTAACACTAAGGGTTCCAGGGACAGATTGACACAGTCAGTCTGCCCATCCTTTTGAGGGTGGTATGCAGATCATGGGGTTACTTTGAGTCCTAGTGTTGTACATAAGGTGAACTGTGTGCTGCAGTCTGATATTATTTTGGTTGGAAGACTATGCAGTCTCACTATATGGATAGGAATATATCACTGAATTTGTGGATGTAGGTAGGCCCTTTGAGAGGAAAATGAACCATCTTGGGTAACATGTCCATTACTACATTGGTTTGATTCAGGCAAGTCAGTAATGAAATCTAGGCTAATTGCATGCCACAGAGCGGGAGGAATGAGTAAGGGCTGGAGCAGACCAAAGTGTGCTAAATTTTGTGTTATTTTGCAGGCACATACAGGGCAGATGACAACATAAGTCTGTTTGTCACATCGCATAGTGTCCTATCATAAATACTTAAGACAGTTCCCAAGCATCTTTTGGACTCCTGAGTGTCCTGCTAAGGTGGTATCAAGATTCTACTTTATCACTTGTTGTCTTAAGTCATTAGTTGGTATGTACATTTTGTTATCATGAAAGAAGTATTCATCCTTAATTCTGTGTTTGGGATTTTTTGCTCATGCTTGTGAATCTACTCTGGTGAACTCTTATTTTACTGTACTCAAAAAGGTCTCTGCTTGTCTTTCAGCCACAACTTTGTTTGAAAGGATGATACTAGGTGGAGTATTGTAACCCTATTGTCCATTAAATGAAAGAGTCTGGAAAAAATGTCAGATTCCAGTTGCCCTGACCCAGGATGATAAGTGATGAGGAAATCAAAATCACTGAAAAAATGGAGCCAACGCGTTTGACGAGGGGTAAGTGTCTTCATACATCCAAAGAACTGGAGGTTCTTATGATCTGTAAAATTGTGATTGTGTGTTTGGCTCCACTCAGCTAAGACTAATTTTATATCTAGTAACTCACTTTCAGCTGTTATGTAATTTTGCTTCACAGGGAGCAATGTTTATGATTAATAGGCTATGGGGTGAAGGTGACCAGTTTTTGGGTTCTTTTGAGATATCACTCAGCCAACAGCAACGCCTGAAGCATCTGCTTTCATGAACAAGGGTTGGTCGGGATCTGGATGCTGTAATACTGGTGCAGACATAAATTTGTGTTTTAAAATCAGGAACGCTTGTTCAGTGGCAACAGACCTAAAAGAAAAAGGGTTGTCCCTTTTTTAGCAGTCAGGTTATTGGAACAACGGTGTCAGAAAATTGTGACATAAATCATCTATAGAAGTTGGCAAAGCTGAACTTCTTTTACCGTGGTTAGGGCTGGCCGTGCTTGAATATCATCTACCATGTTTTTTGGGCCCATTGTTACACCTGCATGTGATCTGTGATCACCAAGGAACTTGACAGATCATACATGAAAAGAACATTTCTCTAACATTGCAATTTTAAAAATGGGGTCTCTAGTTGGCAGTCAGTTTGAACCCTGTCCAAGTAGGGACTCTCACTCTAGTTGGGATAAGGGAGATACCCACGCAGGTAACCCCTACTCACCCCCTTGGTAGCTTGGCATGAGCGGTCAGGCTTATCTCAGAAGCAATGTGTAAAGCATTTGCACATAACTCTCATTAATAAATGAAAACACTGCAACAGGACACCACACCAATTTTAGAAAAATAGACCAATTATGATAGAAATCCACCATACAGTAATAGATATATGAATTCTGGAAGATTTCCCCCAAAATACAGTTCCTTGAAGTCAATAGCTCTACCTTGGGCTCTCACGGCGTTGTGATCAACAAAACCAACAGTTGAGGCCAGCCGCAGAGTAGCGGGCCAGCTGTGGTGTTGGGAAGACCCGCAAACAGTACATTTGGAATTGCAGGACATTGCGATCCCCACTGTGAGTTCAGGGGTGCAGCGTCACTGGCATTGCGGTGTCGGTTCCGGAGTCGGTGCGGTAGTCGTGAGGCCCTTGAAGTCATACGCCTTGCGGATCAAACTCCGGGCTGATGAAGAATGGAGTGCTGGCGTGGATGGTGTTGGTCTGCGGTGCGAAACAGGACAATGCAACGTGCGGTGCCCACAGGTCAAGTGCAGGCAGCGGCTCGCAGACGGCGTCCAGTGGCGTCAGTGAGACCAGAGCTGCGGTGTGAAGCTGGGCTGTGCGACGTGCTGTGTCACCAGGTCACGGTGCATGCAGCGTCGTCGTCTTTGCTAAAGTGCTGCCGTTGGTAGGCCTAAGCCAGCAGTGCAGGACAGGACGGTGCTTTGTGACCCTGAGGAGTGGTGTCCACAGGCCACTGTGCAAGCAGGGATGCCTGGTGATGACACTGGAGTTGATGGTGCTGGTGTCGGTGGACCTGGGCTGGGATGCAGGATGGTACGGTGCTTTGTGCTCCTCACAAGGCGTATCCACAGGCCACGGTGCAGGCAGCGGCACTGGTATCAGCAGGAGCGGCATCGTCAGGGATGCCCAGACTGCGGTGTGAGCAGGCGATGTCGGAGTGCAGAGCCCACAGGTCGCAGAGCGAACAGCGGCTCAATTAAGTCATCCGATGACGGCATCGGTGAGACCAGGGTCGCGGTGCGAAGCGGGGCAATGAGACTCCGTGCAGCGTCGGCATGTCACGGTGCAGGCCAGCAGCGTTGTTGGCGGCATCGCAGTGGTTTCTCCTCGTAAACAGTACAAAACACACAGTTCCAAGAGCTGCAGGTCGAGGAAACTGAATTCTTTGCTGACCCTGAGACTTCCAACAGGAGGCAAGCTCTACTCAAGCCCTTGGAGAACTCTCTCAAGCAGGGCACATAGCAAAGTTCACCCTTTACACTCTTTTCAGGCAGAAGCAGTAACTGCAGGCCAGTCCAGCAAAGCAACACAGCAAAGGGATAGTATTCCTCCTCCGGCTCTTCAGCTCTTCTCCTTGGCAGAGGTTCCTCTTGATTCCAGAAAGATTTTAAAAGTCTGGGGTTTTGGGTCTTCTTCTTATACCCCGTTCTGCCTTTCAAGTTGGCAAACTTCAAAGCAAAGTCTCAAGTGTTTGCAAGATCCGTCCTTGTCCAGGCCGAGCCCCAGACACACACCAGTGGGTTGGAGACTGCATTGTGTGAGGGCAGGCACCGTCCTTTCAGATGCAAGCAACCACTCCTCCCTCCACTCTAGTGCAGATGGCTCATCAAGATATGTAGGCTACACCCCAGCTCCCTTTGTGTCACTGTCTAGAGGAGAGGTGTGAGCAGCCCAACTGTCAAGCTGACCCAGAAGGGGAATCCACAAACAGGCAGAGTCACAGAATGGTTTAAGCAAGAAAATGCCTACTTTCTAAAAGTGGCATTTTCAAACTCACAATCCAAAAACCAACTTCACTAAAACAAGTATTTTTAAATTGTGCGTTCAGTGACCCCAAACTCCACATTTGTATCTGCCCTCAAAGGGAATCTGTGCTTTAAAGGTATTTAAAGGCAGCCCCCATGTTAACCTATGAGGGAGATAGGCCTTGCAACAGTGAAACCCAAATTTTGCAGTATTTCACTGTTAGGACATGTAAAACACAGCAGCGCATATCCTACCTTTTAAATACACTGCACTCTGCCTAAGGGGCTACCTAGGGCATATCTCAGGGGTGCCTTACATGTACCAAACGGGAAAATTGCCAGGTCGAATTGGCAGTTTAAAACTGCACACACAGATACTGCAGTGGAAGGTCTCAGCCATGTTTACAGAGCTACTTGTGGAGATGGCACAATCAGTGCTGCAGGCCCACTAGAAACATTTGATTTACAGGCCCTTGGAACCTCTTGTGCACTTTACTAGGGCCTTACCAGTAAATCAAATATGCTAATCATGGATAAACCAATCAACAGTACAATTTATCTAGGGAGCAGTTGCACTTTAACACTGATTTGCAGTGGTAAAGTGCACAGAGACAATAAACCTGCAAAAGCAGACCTGAAAAAATAGGAGGAAGAAGGCAAAACGTTTGGGGATAACCCACAAAATGGGCCATTTCCAGCACACTGCATACAAGAAGTGTTCTCTTAAGTGCTGCAGAATGGCATGCACAGGTTTCACATATTCCTGTTCAATATTAGAATAAATCAGGATGTTGTCAATATAGACGATTGCGCATACATCGAGGACGTTGTGAAGGACTTTGGGCCAGATGTAGGAAGCACTTTGCGAGTCGCAAACGGCAAAATTTGCCGTTTGCGACTCGCAAATGCGTGATTCCTATGCAGAAATGCATTTTGCGAGTCGGGACCGACTCGCAAAATGCATTTCCGAATCGCAAATAGGAAGGGGTGTTCCCTTCCTATTTGCGATTCGCAATGGTATGCAATTCCATTTGCGACCGCGTATGCGATCGCAAATGGAGTCGCAGTTACCATCCACTTGAAGTGGATGGTAACCCATTCGCAAACGGGAAGGGGTCCCCATGGGACCCCTTCCCCTTTGTGAATGGACCCCATATTATTTTTTCAGGGCAGGGAGTGGTCCAAGGGACCACTCCCTGCCCTGAAAATTCCGAAACTAAAGGTTTCGGAATTTTTTGAAATGCAGCTCGTTTTCCTGTGAGGAAAACGGGCTGCACTTAAAAAAAAAAAAAAAACTTTATTTAAAAGGCAGGTCGCTAACATGGAGGCCTGCTGACGTCAGCAGGCCTCCATGTTAGCGAGTGCCTATACTCGCAATGGGGTCGCAAACTGCGACCCACCTCATAAATATTTATGAGGTGGGTCTTTGCGACCCCATTGCGAGTTGCAGAAGGTGTCTGAGACACCTTTCTGCATGTCAAATTGCGACTTGCAATTTGCGAGTCGCACAGACTCGCAAATTGCAAGTCGCAATTTGATTTTTTCCTACATCTGGCCCTTTGTTGATGAAATATTGAAATGCTGCTGGAACATAACAGAGATCAAAAGGCATTACTGTATATTCACATAACCCAAATTTAGTTATGTTCGCTGTTTTGCACTCATCTCCTTCCTTCACGCACATAAGGTGATAAGCATGGGGTAAATCCAACTTAGTGTAGATGGTAGAGTTACAGAGCTGGTCTAATAGGATAGGAATCACCGGTAAAGAATACTGATTCATTATAGTTGCTTTATTGAGTGTCCTGTATTGGATGCAGCCCCATAATTCCCCGTTCTACTTCACGACGAAGAGCTATGAAGATATAGGTGAGGTGGAGTGTTGTATGAAACCTACCTCCGATAGCTTGTCAAAGTATTTTCGAAAGTACTGTGTCTCGGGCTCAGTGAGACCATATACTCTGCAGCAAGGAAGTGTTGCCCTAGGAATAAGATCTATACAACTGTCAAAGGTCCAGTGTGGGGGTAGCTGAGTTGCTTTTACTGGATTGAATGTGTGCTAGAAGTCAAGATATTCCTCAGGCAGAACATCAGAATGGTTGAGTCACCATGCAGTGTAATGGTGTAACTGCATATTGAGCTTCCTGGTAACAAGTTGCCATGTAAACTGGTGAATCTACTGTTATTGTTTTCAGGACCCAAATGTTCTTTGGATTATGGTGTTTCATCCATGGTATTCCTAGAATAGCCTTGAAAGTTGTGTGGGGTAGTGTTAAACCAAATGAGTCCATGAGATAGCACAGAACCGTTGAAGGCTCGAACTGGTTCTGTTTCACCCTTAGCCACCCATGTGACACCTTGTTTGTCGGCCAGGGATGAATCAAAAAAGTTGCCTGTGACCGTGGAGTTGATAAGCACGGGAAGAACCTGTCTCTTTTATGGCAATAATATGACAGTAACTCTAATGGTCATATGCCGAGGAATACGGTTTACATTAGTCACATATTCTCGTCTGGAGCATCAATACTAGCTATTGTCTATTTCTTTTTGGGCTTCACTGTGCAATCAAGGGCAAAATGCCCAGGCTTGCTGCAATAAAGGCATACATTAACCTTATGCCATTTGTCCTTCTCTTCTGCTGATAAAGGGCCCTTAAGGCTACCAATTTGCATGTGTTCAGACTCAGAGGTGTATCCTCTGTTTCCCTTTTTTCAGATTTTAGGAATACTATTCTGGTATTGCTAAAGGGCCTTTCGCGCTTGCATTCCCCAAGCCTATAATCCAGTTTGACAACTAAACCTATGAAATCTGTACAGTCCTCTGGTAGGTCCACTATGTATGATAATGGGTACTTTAGGTCATCCTTTAACCCCCTATAGAACAAGAAAGTATGATTCTCCTCTGACCAGTTTGTTTCTTCTATGAGGTGTTTAAAGGTGGTTATATACATTAGAAGGTCTTTTAACCCTGATGGAGATTAAGCAGCTCATTGTCACTGGACTGGACAAAAACATGTTTTGCAAAAAACTGTGTAATAGCAGCCTTAAATGCTGTGAAATCATACAGGATGGGGGCATATGTTTCAATCAAAGGAATAGACCAATTTGCTGCCACTCCCCTTAAGTATGAAATAACAAGGGCGACCTTAGCTGGGTCTGAAATGAAAACATGAGGTTTGCATAAAAATTGTAGTTGACACTGCCTCATGAACTCATCACATTTGGCAATGTCACCAATGAAGCACACAATGGTGGCCAAGGGAAGGGTGCTGGAGTCCTAACAGTTATGTGTAGATTCAGATTGGAACGCGAGGGAGAGTCTTATCATAAGGACCCCGAACTAGGGTGGGCTTAGGATGGGACAGGTTTCTTTCTGTATGGTGGTATTGAGTGAAACCAGATTTGCACCTTGGTAACGCTTCCTTTCACCTTGCATTTTCCTCCCTAAGCCTTTGCATATCTATTTGCAAGATCTGCAGTACTTTGACCAACTGTTAGGTCTCCAAGGCGCCCCAGCTAAGGCTTGTGCAAGACCCTTGTAGTCACCCAAAGGGAACATTAGTTTTTGTGGCTTAGCTTTCTGCTGTGAACAATTCAACTGAACTCCAGGTGGTTTAGATGGGGAGCGATATTCCCCAAATCCTCCTGATGTCCAACTGGGGTAGCAGCTTCAGAATGATACTGCACCATCAGTAGCCTCCAAGGGGAAGGGGGCTGGGAGAGAAAGAGAAAGAGAAAGGGTACTGGTGCGTCTAAGGATATGGTGTCAAAGCCCAGGTCACCTGAGTTCTTGTTCAGTTCTGATGGAGGTTGAAGACAATCCGACCCCACCCTGAAACTGCTTGTTCCAGCACACTAGTTTTTAAAACAGTGCACTAAGAACAGAAGCTCAAGGGAAGGGGGGAAGTGGATAAAATAAAAAAGAGAGACAATACCGTTCTTGCGTTTCCACTGTTGAAGTGCTGCACAAATCTGCGGCCCTTTCTGACTTCTGTAGAAACTGGTGCCTAATGAAACATAAACAAAGAACAGATAAGTGCAACCTATTCCTAAATGGGTTCCTGACTATCCCTTTATTTATTAGAAATTCTCTTCTAAAAGTACCTCTTGGATCCTGGTCTCTAGTTTCCAGGTTTGGAATGTGTTACTGCTCTGGGATGTGTTTTCTATTACTGTAAAGCTTCTAAAACATTAAACAAATACCGTTATCAGAATTACCAATATCAAACATTCATCATAATATAACTAAAGCCTAAATTCCCAATAGCAGACTCACTTTTCCCATATTTCCAGAATCTTTTATAAAACAAATACTGTACTTTTACATCAAAATACAGCATGTAATTTGTGCAAGTCCTTGATTTACTGTTTGCCTTGCTGTTAATGGTTTCCACTGTTCGATTCTTAAAAGTTCCATGAGAAAAAACAGTGTTTGCTTCACAAAGTTCTGCAAAATATTCTTGTAACAAAGAGTTTGAATCACAATGTTCGTGGAAGGTATTTCGTTTCAAATTGTCTATACACGAATCCAGAAATTGTTGTCAAAGTTCTTTCAGGTAATAAAAAGTTTTGCACTTACTTGTTGCTGGCAAGAGATACTGATCAGTCTAACCTTGTCTTCTTTCTCTTTTGCAGGTTACTCATAGGAGAGAGGCTGAAGCAAGGAGGAACCGAAAACCGGAAGAAGGAAGAGCCAGAAGCTGCGCCCATTGAAGTCAATGAAAGTCTGTAAAGAGCAGGAGTGCCAGCGCCGAGGGATCTGTTCTCAGGTAAGCGGGAGGTAGACGAGCACAAGCACTGGGTGAGGCTCGGGGGATGCCTTTTATAGACAGGGCTGGGTATGGTTTGAAGGGCTGGGTGTGGTCCTCACATGCTGCACATGTTCTTGGAAGGTGTGCAGAGCTGGGTGTGGTTTGAAGAGCTGGGTGTGGTCCTCACATGCTGCACATGTTCTTGAAAGGTGTGCAGAGTTTCAGTTATTATGCAAATGAGTTGGATTAACACATGGCCTAGGGAGGAGTGTTTTAAAGAAGCCTTGGTAAAAGCAAGGCCCAATGTGTAAACAAAACAGCACATTAAACAACATACACAGAAGCCTAGGGGGGGGGAAGGTGAGATAACAAGAAAGGCTTTCAATAGTAAGTTTAAAAGGGAGCTATTACAGAACCCACTAGTGCAGTGAGAGGGGACATGCTCTTTGCTGTGTACAAACCCTAACAGTTGCCCCCCTCAAAGGCCCTCCTACAGGACGGGGTTTTCCTGGATTTTTTAAATAAAACCGTCTAATCAGCTGTGGGGCATGTACATATGATGCTGGTTCCCATGAATTCTCAGATTACTCATATCTTTTCTTTTCCATTCTTCTAAATAAAACAGACGTCCACTAATTCTTTTTGAGTCTTTTATGCTTTTCACTTCATATTCCAGATTTCCCTTAATTGGTATGGGTGGAGGTGGTGGTTCAGGTCGGGTTTTTGAGTTGTACGGCTTAAGCAAGGACACATGGAATGTAGTATGTACTGGATATTCTTTTGGTAAATCTAATTTTACTGTTACCGGGTTTACTATGGCAGTTATACTAAAGGGTCCAATGAAACGTGGTTGCAGCTTTCGGGATCCCTCTATGTTTAGGTTCTTTGTGGAGAGCCATACCTTGTCACCAATTTTATACATTGGGGCCTCAGACCTGTGTTTGTCTGCTTGTCTTTTCATGCTTTCCTTGTACTTTAATAAATGTTTCCTGGCTTTGTCTTGTATGTCACCTAACCTCGTTAGTCTATCCGTTACTGTAGGCAACAGGGAATCTTCTAACAAAATGGGTATAGCTCTTGGATGATACCCCTGCAAGAAATAGAATGGTGAGCAAAGTAGAGCTGAATGCTCAGTATTATTATAAACAAACTCTGCTACAGGGAGAGCTTCCAACCATTCACTAGAATAATCAGCCAATAAACAACGTAGCGTTTGAAGTAAGGTTTGGTTCAGTCGTTCAGTCTGTCCATCTGTCTCTGGGTGGAAAGCAGTGGATAAGGCCACATCTATTTTCAGTTTTTCACATAATTTTTTCCAAAATCTGGAGTTGAACTGGCTCCCTCGGTCTGACACCACTTTGCTTGGCAAACCATGTAAACGCACAACTTCCCTTATAAAAATATCGGCAAATTCTGCCGCCGTGGGTAATTTCCGTAATGGTACAAAATGTGCCATTTTAGATAAAAAAATCCACTATAACCAACACTGTTGTGAAGGATTTTACAGGTGGTAAACCTACAATAAAGTCTACGCTCACAGTGTGCCAAGGTTGTTTGGGTGTTGGCATTGGTATTAACAAGCCGTCAGGAGCCTTATGAGAAGATTTATGTCTTGCACAAATTGGACAGGTAGTGACAAATTGCTTAATGTCCTTTCTTATAGTGTCCCACCAAAAGTGTTTTTGCACATTTTCCAGGGTTTTTACCCAACCAGGATGACCTGCCAACGGTGAGGCGTGATGCCAAATTATCACCTGCGTTTGTAATTCAGAGGTGGGCACTAACAGCATGTTGTTGTGATACAATAAACCTCGTTGTATTGTGTTATGGGAATCCTTTAACCAATCCTGAGGTGCTATTTGCATGTGTGCATTATATAGATCTGTGATTAAATCCTTCTGTTGTACTGGTGCCAACAACTTTTGGGGAGGAATAATGGGTTCTCCTATTTTATCTTGTTTCATGTCTGAGGTATGTCCGTATCTACAGGGAGTGCAGAATTATTAGGCAAATGAGTATTTTGACCACATCATCCTCTTTATGCATGTTGTCTTACTCCAAGCTGTATAGGCTCGAAAGCCTACTACCAATTAAGCATATTAGGTGATGTGCATCTCTGTAATGAGAAGGGGTGTGGTCTAATGACATCAACACCCTATATCAGGTGTGCATAATTATTAGGCAACTTCCTTTCCTTTGGCAAAATGGGTCAAAAGAAGGACTTGACAGGCTCAGAAAAGTCAAAAATAGTGAGATATCTTGCAGAGGGATGCAGCACTCTTAAAATTGCAAAGCTTCTGAAGCGTGATCATCGAACAATCAAGCGTTTCATTCAAAATAGTCAACAGGGTCGCAAGAAGCGTGTGGAAAAACCAAGGCGCAAAATAACTGCCCATGAACTGAGAAAAGTCAAGCGTGCAGCTGCCACGATGCCACTTGCCACCAGTTTGGCCATATTTCAGAGCTGCAACATCACTGGAGTGCCCAAAAGCACAAGGTGTGCAATACTCAGAGACATGGCCAAGGTAAGAAAGGCTGAAAGACGACCACCACTGAACAAGACACACAAGCTGAAACGTCAAGACTGGGCCAAGAAATATCTCAAGACTGATTTTTCTAAGGTTTTATGGACTGATGAAATGAGAGTGAGTCTTGATGGGTCAGATGGATGGGCCCGTGGCTGGATTGGTAAAGGGCAGAGAGCTCCAGTCCGACTCAGACGCCAGCAAGGTGGAGGTGGAGTACTGGTTTGGGCTGGTATCATCAAAGATGAGCTTGTGGGGCCTTTTCGGGTTGAGGATGGAGTCAAGCTCAACTCCCAGTCCTACTGCCAGTTCCTGGAAGACACCTTCTTCAAGCAGTGGTACAGGAAGAAGTCTGCATCCTTCAAGAAAAACATGATTTTCATGCAGGACAATGCTCCATCACACGCGTCCAAGTACTCCACAGCGTGGCTGGCAAGAAAGGGTATAAAAGAAGGAAATCTAATGACATGGCCTCCTTGTTCACCTGATCTGAACCCCATTGAGAACCTGTGGTCCATCATCAAATGTGAGATTTACAAGGAGGGAAAACAGTACACCTCTCTGAACAGTGTCTGGGAGGCTGTGGTTGCTGCTGCACGCAATGTTGATGGTGAACAGATCAAAACACTGACAGAATCCATGGATGGCAGGCTTTTGAGTGTCCTTGCAAAGATAGGTGGCTATATTGGTCACTGATTTGTTTTTGTTTTGTTTTTGAATGTCAGAAATGTATATTTGTGAATGTTGAGATGTTATATTGGTTTCACTGGTAATGATAAATAATTGAAATGGGTATATATTTTTTTTTGTTAAGTTGCCTAATAATTATGCACAGTGATAGTCACCTGCACACACAGATATCCCCCTAACATAGCTAAAATTAAAAACAAACTAAAAACTACTTCCAAAAATATTCAGTTTTGATATTAATGAGTTTTTTGGGTTTATTGAGAACATGGTTGTTGTTCAATAATAAAATTAATCCTCAAAAATACAACTTGCCTAATAATTCTGCACTCCCTGTAGATAACTGTAGCCGGGCGATCCCAGCTACAGACACGGGAAATGACGTATCGGCCGAAGCTGATGCGTCAGTTCCGCGTCTTCCCGTTGCCGGGGAGACGCGGCCGGAGCACGACCGGCAGGACGGCGTTACCCGGGAAACGACGTGTGTTTCCCGGGTTAAGGAGGCTCAAAAAGGAGACGCGGGGAAGAGGAAGGGGGAGAGAGACCCGGTGAAGGAAAGGCGAGCGGAGGAAAAAGGCAAAACAGAGAGACCAAGGGAAGAGCAGCGCGAGGAGGAGAAGAACACCAGGAAAGAAGCAGACGAGGAACTGGCTGACAGAGAGAGAAGAGAAGAGCTCCTGAACCTGGAAACAGGACACCAGCAGGAGGAACACTACCAAGCCAGCCACGACCCTGGAGGGTCGTGGCTTAACAAGGTACGGTCCTTTTGGGACAGGAAGAAGGGAAATTGGGGAGAAGGGACTGGGGAGGGGTCATAAAGGAGGGTTGGAAAGGGAGGTAGAAGGAAGGGCACTATAAGTAACTCACCGGGGTCACTTATACCTACACTAATAATAGAAGTGTGCACACTAGACCCTTCACCACTCCCCACTGGCACCAACCCCCTCCTTTTGTGTGTACTACCCCCCCAGTCCAAAAGTAAGAGTATAGGAAAAAGCCTATTACTGAAACCAATACTTACCTTGGCGTTCTCCCTTCTATTTCCGGCACCATCCTGGACTCCGACGAGCGAGTAAGGCCGCTGGGTTATCTGTAAAATAAGAAGCAAGAATATACCATCACGAACCTGGGAAACGATACAAAGGAAGAGCAAGTGACTGAGGAAGACGATAAAACTTGTGACTTTGTGCATACTACTCCAACCCGCCCCCCCTATCATAAGAAAAATAAACCACTTACCATCACCTAAAATACGCCTCAGTGGTCTTCATACTGTTCGACCTGTGACAATAACACATCAGATTGAATTTGTTGTGCACCTGGTCTATAGGTTATAACAAAGTCAAATGTGCTAAAAAAAATTAACCAGCGCATCTGACGTGGTGTTAGTGTTTTAAGTGATCCAAAAAACAGTAGGTTCTTATGGTCAGAAAAGATTGTAACTGGGTACTTGGCTCCCATTAAATGGTGCCTCCATTCTGAAAAGGCTACTTTGATAGCTAGTAGTTCCCTTTCAGCCACAGTGTAATTTTGTTCAGCTGGCAATAACTTTTTGGAATAGAAGGCTATAGGATGTAACTGGCCATCTACTGCATCTCGTTGAGAGAGAACTCCTCCTAAAGCTACTTGTGAAGCATCCGCTTCAACAAAAAAGGGCAAGTCAGGATCAGGATGTTTCAGAATTGGGGCTGAAGTGATCTTTTGTTTTAGGAGTTGAAAGGCGTGTGCCGCCTCATCAGTCCAAAGAAATCGTTGCCCTTTCCGCAACAAGGTAGTTATTGGGGCCGCAATGTCTGCAAAAGGTGCAATAAACCTCCTATAAAAATTGGCGAAACCCAGAAATTTCTGAATATCTTTTACAGAGGATGGTTCTGGCCAATCAGCAATAGCACTGATTTTCTTTACATCCATATTTATTCCTTGAGGTGACAGGCAGTATCCTAAAAAGTCCACCTTGTTGACATTAAAAGTACACTTTTCTAACTTAGCAAAAAGATGATTTTCTTTTAACTTTGATAATACTGCACGAACATGTTGGGTATGTTCTTCTGAGTTCTTAGAGTAAATGAGGATGTCGTCTATGTATACTATGACACAAACGTCCAGGAATTTGTGTAGGACCTCATTTATAAAGAACTGAAAGGCCGCAGGGGCATTACATAACCCAAAGGGCATTACTGTGTACTCAAATAAACCAAACTTTGTCTTGAAAGCTGTCTTCCACTCATCCCCCTCTTTTACTCGGACCAGGTGGTAAGCTCCCCGCAGATCTAGTTTAGTGTATACAGTAGAATGTCTTAATTGATCCAACAACACAGGTATTAGAGGAAGAGGATATTTATTCTTTATTGTAGCCTTATTTAGTCCTCTATAATCGATACACGCGCGCAGGGATTTATCCGGCTTCGGGATAAAAAAGAGTGGAGATGACACCGGAGATGTGGAATGACGGATGAACCCAGACTGTAGTAGGTCATCTAGGTAGGTTCTTAAGTATTTGGTTTCTTCGTCAGTCAAAGCATATACTCTGTTATTAGGTAAAGGGGCCCCTGGGATAAGATCTATATGGCAGTCATAAGACCGATGTGGGGGCAGCACACTAGCCTTTACTGGATCAAAGACGTCTTTAAAGTCAGAATATTCAGGAGGGAGACTTGGTTCATCTTGTGTAACACTAGCACAGTGTAATACTGTGCTCTGTTCTGTACCTGCTTCTTGATAGCAATTGGTTCTACAGAAAGAGGAATCCAAAGTAACAGTTCTATTCACCCAATCAATTTTTGGGTTATGAGTTGTTAACCAGGGTACCCCGAGAATCAAACCAAAATTAGGAGTATCTATCAGATCAAAGCTAATCACCTCTGTGTGCCCGTTCTGACAGACCATAACAAGTGGACTTGTTTGTTTTGTGATTAATCCAGAGGTCAATTCTGACCCATCCACTGCACATACTGCTTCTGGACAAGGCTTTAGGCACATAGGAAGTCCTAAGATTTCAGCTAACTTATTATCCACAAAATTTCCTGTTGCGCCTGAGTCCAGTAGGACAGGGAGAGAATGCCTCACTTGGGTAGTAACAATTAAAACGACCTGAATTATGAAATGTCTAGGTATATGCGGTACCCTGAAGGCTGCACCATTAGAGGTTTGATTAAGATGTTTTCTCGAACAAGTAACCTCTCCCCTTGTCGAGCTTAATCGTTTCCCGATTCAGTTGAGGAGGTGGAGGAAACAGCACCCTTTCGTGGAGTTTTAGGCTTTACTGGACATTCTCTGGCAAAGTGACCTGCCCTGCCACAATATAAACATAATTGAAATTTTCTCCTTCTTTCTTTTTCCTCTGATGTGAGTGGACCTCTGAGTGTCCCTATTTGCATAGGCTCTGGTTCAGGGAGTTTATTATCTGTGTCTTTCTTCTCGTGTCTAATAAAAGTTAACCGTGATTCCAGTTTGTATTTATCTCCCTTTCTTTCTCCTAGTCTATGTTCTAATTTCACAACTAAATCTACAAAGTCCGAATAGTCTTTTGGCAAATCAACGATATGAGCCAGCGCGTCTTTTAACTCGTCTCTCAAACCTTTATAAAAAAGGGAGACACGATTTTCTTCTGGCCACTGTGTCTCGGTGAGTAAACGATTAAAACTAGTGAGATAGGTCAATAAATCCTTGTTACCTTGTTTAAGATTTAAAAGCTCATTATCACTTGCCTGCATGAAAGTGTGTTTTGCAAAAAGGCTGGTCATGGTACGTTTAAATTGATTCCAATTATGGAGGATGGGATCATCTCTATCCACGAAAGGAATTGACCAATTGGCTGCTGTGCCACCCAAATAAGACAAGACGAATGCCACTTTCATAGCATCAGTAGGGAACTGTTGTGGCTTACAAATGAAGTGTAATTGACATTGATTGGTAAAAACATGGAATTTGTTACTATCTCCATGAAAACGTTCAGGTGCTGCTAAGGGCACAACATTAGGAACATTAACAGTAACCTCAACTGGGGAAGGCAAAGTTGTATGTTTTGATGGCGCCCCTGTCTCTGAGGAGGTTTTAAACAAAGGCATAGAAGCTGTGTTCCACTGAGATCCCCTAAATTTATACCTGCTTAAATCCTGTTTTAAAGAGGTATTCTCCATCTTTAATCTCTCTATTTCCTCTTGCATATGTTGCAAGATGCCAGACACTGATTCATTATGAGCCAAGTCCTCATTTAGGGCCTGCGCCATATCCGTGACGTCAATGCCCTCTATTTCTTCCCCGGTATTCATCGTCCACCAGAACTGAAATTTTTTAAGGCTTGTGCTTCTGTCAAAGCCCAGCTCACCTGAGTTCTTGTTCAGTTCTGATGGAGGTTGAAGACAATCCGACCCCACCCTGAAACTGCTTGTTCCAGCACACTAGTTTTTAAAACAGTGCACTAAGAACAGAAGCTCAAGGGAAGGGGGGAAGTGGATAAAATAAAAAAGAGAGACAACACCGTTCTTGCGTTTCCACTGTTGAAGTGCTGCACAAATCTGCGGCCCTTTCTGACTTCTGTAGAAACTGGTGCCTAATGAAACATAAACAAAGAACAGATAAGTGCAACCTATTCCTAAATGGGTTCCTGACTATCCCTTTATTTATTAGAAATTCTCTTCTAAAAGTACCTCTTGGATCCTGGTCTCTAGTTTCCAGGTTTGGAATGTGTTACTGCTCTGGGATGTGTTTTCTATTACTGTAAAGCTTCTAAAACATTAAACAAATACCGTTATCAGAATTACCAATATCAAACATTCATCATAATATAACTAAAGCCTAAATTCCCAATAGCAGACTCACTTTTCCCATATTTCCAGAATCTTTTATAAAACAAATACTGTACTTTTACATCAAAATACAGCATGTAATTTGTGCAAGTCCTTGATTTACTGTTTGCCTTGCTGTTAATGGTTTCCACTGTTCGATTCTTAAAAGTTCCATGAGAAAAAACAATGTTTGCTTCACAAAGTTCTGCAAAATATTCTTGTAACAAAGAGTTTGAATCACAATGTTCGTGGAAGGTATTTCGTTTCAAATTGTCTATACACGAATCCAGAAATTGTTGTCAAAGTTCTTTCAGGTAATAAAAAGTTTTGCACTTACTTGTTGCTGGCAAGAGATACTGATCAGTCTAACCTTGTCTTCTTTCTCTTTTGCAGGTTACTCATAGGAGAGAGGCTGAAGCAAGGAGGAACCGAAAACCGGAAGAAGGAAGAGCCAGAAGCTGCGCCCATTGAAGTCAATGAAAGTCTGTAAAGAGCAGGAGTGCCAGCGCCGAGGGATCTGTTCTCAGGTAAGCGGGAGGTAGACGAGCACAAGCACTGGGTGAGGCTCGGGGGATGCCTTTTATAGACAGGGCTGGGTGTGGTTTGAAGGGCTGGGTGTGGTCCTCACATGCTGCACATGTTCTTGGAAGGTGTGCAGAGCTGGGTGTGGTTTGAAGAGCTGGGTGTGGTCCTCACATGCTGCACATGTTCTTGAAAGGTGTGCAGAGTTTCAGTTATTATGCAAATGAGTTGGATTAACACATGGCCTAGGGAGGAGTGTTTTAAAGAAGCCTTGGTAAAAGCAAGGCCCAATGTGTAAACACAACAGCACATTAAACAACATACACAGAAGCCTAGGGGGGGGGGGAAGGTGAGATAACAAGAAAGGCTTTCAATAGTAAGTTTAAAAGGGAGCTATTACAGAACCCACTAGTGCAGTGAGAGGGGACATGCTCTTTGCTGTGTACAAACCCTAACATATGGTCTGCACCACAAGGCTCTGGGTGGACTGTAGTCTGGGTTGCAACAGCACAAGGTATCAAATATATTGTAATGAATAGACAAGGATTTACAATAGGATTATTATACAAGACTTCAGAAATGTTTGTTTCATATATTGCTTCATACCATGAGTTAAAGGAGTACTGTTCTTTCTGAACAGTTATCACAACATATTACGCCATATACTGTGAATTAATCTTGTGGTTTTCAACATCACATTCATAATATTGGAGGAAGAATTCAAGAATTCAATTGTCTCTTTGCTGAAAACACACATGAGCAGATTTTAACAAAATGTCTATTACTGTGCAGCATTCAGAGTTCAATGCAATAATATCATTCAGAGTTCAAAATATTGCCCACTGGTCTCTTGGCATCTCCATGCTTATCGCAATCTGTCCCTTTGCTTTGGTAGATTTGTTTTAGTTTTTGCAACAACAAGTGTCTTGTTTTCTTTATTACTGCCAAAAGTGCACACTTTTACCTTGCATCTGTTGTCGTGCTTGATGTATGACTCGCTACTTATTGCTGATTTCATTTTCTATTCCCTTGTAGGACGTGTTGAGGCCTGGGAATGCACACGGCGGAAGCAGAATGAGAACTGCAGCTGAAGTCGGGAATAGTCGAGTCTCTGGAGCAGGTAAGTGATGAATCTCCAACAATGCTAAGGGTAGGTGTCTGTTCAGGGGCGATTTGAATAGCTGCTTTAATTAGCAGGTGTGATTCGGCACATGCACGCGGTAACGGTTTCACAGCAGGGAAACGGCCGCACACATGTAACGGTTTCACAGCATGGAAACGGCAGTGCACATGAACTGCAAGGAGTAGTTGGTACGTGCCGACAGTATGTAATGCTGGCAGTATGCATAAAATTAACAGAGCGGTCTGCACGTGCTGAAAGTGTAGATTGTTGGCACAAGTTCCCCACTGCCACTAGGGAACAAGGTGTGTCAGAACTTGATAGAAATACAGTTTTCCATTTTAGAGCTTCTTGAGTTGAGTAATGGAAGTTTTCCACACAGGTAAGAAGAAGAATATATATATATTTATTTGGTAGGTGCCCTTCAACCAGAATGTAGCTGTCCCCTAGCAACTCAGCTACCAACTGACATCCTTGGAACACTATGGGCCTGATTCTAACTTTGGAGGACGGTGTTAAACCGTCCCAAAAGTGGCGGATATACCACCTACCGTATTACGAGTTCCATAGGATATAATGGACTCGTAATACGGTAGGTGGTATATCCGCCACTTTTGGGACGGTTTAACACCGTCCTCCAAAGTTAGAATCAGGCCCTATATCTGCAATTGGAACTTAGAGTGCATCAGCACTCTAAGCTCTGAATGCAAATCATAACACATCTTCCTCCTTCACAAATAATACATAGAATAAAGAAACATAGTACAACAAGAACAAAAAATTAAATAACTGAAAATAACAATGAAGTCAGTTTTAAACATACTTTAAAAGATTGAAATATAAAAACAATAATGTAAAAACAATCTTTAATTCCTAACATACATAATCTCCAAATATGGAGGAAGTTGACGATTTCTCCTACTCCTCCTTACTTCCCCTGACTGGTTCATACAATTGGATTCCAACTCACATGAACCCCACTATTTCCTCTATCTCTTATATTTTCAGATACTTGTCTATTGCTACGCAATTCATCATCTGACATCAACATGAAAGTATTGCTTATCCACTTTCCTCCATCTTCATCACACTGCCAACCTCTCTAAATCAAAGCTACCCGTCTATTATTCCATTTTTCTCCATTCTCTAAGACTGCAAAGAATCTACTGGCATTCACAACCTGGTAGAGACCTTTAAATTTCATCAACCCTTTTCTTTTCTGACCACATAGAATTTTCACCCAATCTCCAACTCTTATGCATCCCTGAATCTCAATATTTTTTTTACTATTCTTGTGAGTTCTTTCTTGTGACTTTCCTACTATTTCTTTAATCCATGCCGGAACACTATGCTCACTTGCTCTATATGCCCACACCATTTCTGCAACCATTCTCTCTAAGGTGGTAATTTTGAACACGGCGGTAAAGACCGCCATATTCTGAGCACACCGCCAGGCCAGAACTGACCACCGGGCTGACAAAAGGCACATTCGCCCCGGCAGTGGAGCACAGACCGGTGGTGGGATTATGATCCCATTTCCACCAGGGATTTCCTGGCGGGATACCCCGCCAGGTAATCTCTGGCAGGTAATCTCTGGCAGACAACATACGGGTGACAGAAATTCTCATTCCTGTCACCTGTATGTGACACGCCAGCCCCCCTTGCCGCAACCCCCCAAACCCCTAGAATCATCCCCACCCTCCACCCCCTGAACCCTGAAAAGTGACCCCCCACCCTCCTCCCCCAAATCACCATGTAGGCCTCCCAGCTCCCCCTCACCATCCCCCAGGCACCCCCCCATATATACAGGTCCCCCCAAACCCCAAACCCCCACATCATCATGCACCCATACACCTACATGCACACACACATTCATACACGCATTCACACACCCCCTCCACAAACACTCACGCACACCCCCATGCACTCACACACTCATACACACCCCCTTCCCTCTGGGACAGCGCTGCTCCGGGAGGGAACGGGCTCCTTAGATGCTGCTCCGCCGGCATCACCGGGCCTCCATACACTGCCACGCCTGTAACCGCATCATTATAGACGTGGCTGTGTATGGTGTGACATGGCGGTGAGGGTGGAGCAGCATCCTCCCCCGCCACTGACCACCAGCGTGGCGCTTGGCGGACCTCACTGCCATCAATGGCGGTGAGGCTCAATGCATTGGAATATGGCGGGATGCCTGTCGCCAACACTGGCGGTCTTCTGTCGACCGTCAGCATGGTCGGCAGCAGGCTATCCCGCCATGTTCGTAATGACCGCTGAAATCTTGCTTACTTGCCACTGCCATCTGGATAGTTCCTTTAACTTATCTATTATCTCTCTCCACCATTCCTTTTCCCTGTAGATTATACAGTGAGATGCAACTGTGTCTTACTCCTAATGAGTCCAAGAATGTCTTCATTTCATGTTAGGTCAACTATGTTCCATTATCAGTTATTAAAACTGAGGGCACTCCCTCTTCACTAAAGACATTCTCTAAACAATCTATCATTGCCTTAATGGTTATTTCTCTCATGAACTTTACAATCAGCCATTTAGTATGGACATCAATAATCACCATGGCACACCTTAAGTCAGTTCTTACTTTATTCATAGTTCCAATAAAGTCCAAGGACATAGTATGCCAAGCTTTCCCAGGATCATGAATTGCCCCAGATCTGCTTGGTTACCCATCGTCAACTATTTTTCGCCTTCCTTATATACAATAGATCTCTCTACCCATTCATCCACCTGATTATCCATTGCTGGCCACCACCAATCTGCCCTCAACCTCTTCTTCGTCCTTGTATTACCCAAATGACCTTCATGCGCCGTTTCTATCAATCTGAACCTCAGACCTGAAGGAGGAACAAATTTTGCTCCCCTCGTGATTATCTCATCATTGCAAACCAAAAACTCCTCAATAATTTTAACATAGGGTCTAAACGAAATAGCTAAAGAGCTTTCTCTCCTAGTGCCTAACAAAAACAAGCTTTTCAATTCTTTAAGTGTGGAATCTAACTCCATTTCCTTAATCCACTCCAGTTCAGTGATGTCACTTTCTCCTTGCACACTCAACACATCTTGTGCTGAAACCACAGCACCTTCCGCCTCTCTCGCTAGGACAGCAGGACCATCTACTTCTCTTCACCCTAAGGACATCCTAGATAAGCTGACAATTCCTCCACCCTTGAATATATTCAAATGTATAGCAATACTCTCGTAAATGAGCTGCAAGCCTAGCTAGTCTTGCTGATTCTTCACTAGCCCCTCCTGGGAACATAATTCTTACTAAAGGATCATGATCAGTTCCTTAGAAATTTGGTTCCCCACAAATAAGTCCAAAAATATTCAGCTCCCCATGCTGCCGCTAGTGCCTCTCTCTCAATAACTGAGTAATTTCTTTCTGGGATGGGCAAAGTCCTGGATGCAAATGGCACTGTTTTCTCCTGTTTGCCATAGACTTGAGCAAGAACAGATTCTATTTCTGTAGCACTAGCATCCACTGTAAGAATTGATTTCAATTTAGTGTTAAATGGTGTCAAAATTCACGCACTACAAATTTCTTCTTTAATGTGTTCAAAACATTTCTGTTGTACTTCACCACAAACAAAACCTTTCTTCAATAACAACCTTAAACATTCCATTTTATCTGAGAATCCATGCACAAATTTGGAATAGTATTCAACCACTCCTAAAAAAGATCTCAAATTGACCTTGGCTTTTGGTGATGGAGCTAATTTTAGAGCATCTAATCATTTTTTTTGTTTCACCCCATCTGCTGTAATGTTAAACCCTAGCTACTCCACTTGATCTACCAAAAATTTACACTTGTCACGTCTGCGAGACAAGCAAGCTTCATTTAATCTATGGAGAGCCTGACTGAGTACCATGGTATGCTGTTGCACAGAATCTCCAAAAATGAAAATATCATCCAGGAAGTAAAAAATGTTGCTCCTTCCTTTGAATATCTTTGAAATACACTTGCCGCCAAACATAAATCAAAAGGCATATGGGTGAATTGAAATGTTCCTTCCATTGTGATGAAGGCTGTCAGGGGTTTTGATTCTTCATACAATCTTATCTGATGGTAGGGGTTTTTAAAATCTTTTTGGAAAGATATTTCCCCCCACCTAAAGCTAAAATCAACTAATTTATGTTCGGCAATGGATATGCATCCATCACCAGGATCTAAGGTCAACACAAAACCTATGCTTCACATCAGCCTTCTCAGTAATAACTATGGGAGCTATCCGCTTAGATGTTTCTATTGGTTCAACCACTCCAGAATCAATCATTTCTTTCAACATCTCTCTCTCTCTCACTGCATCTATTTGTGCTGGACTGGTATTGCATCTGGCTTTAACACTATTTTATGGACATATCTTTTTAAATGCCCCAATTTTTCTCAAAACATTTGTTGTGCATCTTGCAAAATATCTGATAGTGTGATGTCCTCTATCACCATTACTTGGTTTCGAGCTCTGGGGCTTACCAGAATGTTAAGATAGCATTGGTGCATCCAACCTAATATAGGTGGACCACCTTCAGCTACATAAACTTTATCACAAGTATTTCTCCCCCCCCCCAAACTGAATGATTGCTTCCATGTATCCTACCAAGTTAATATTTTCCCCTTGGTACCCACCTGGGTTGATATACTTTGGGAACAGTTTAGTACTAGCCTACAAAGCAGTGAACATCTCTTTGGGAAAAAGCATATACATAGAACCTGAGTCTGTTGTTAGTTCTACTGTCTTGTCATTACATTAATCACAAAGTCGGTTAAAGGTATTTTCTTTCTTCCTTGATTAACTTCTTTATCTCCCACACAAAGAATTATATCAGTTACTTCAGTTTGCTCTATTGCATTGAGTTCTTCATCAACAGTGGCTACCCTAGTTTTATTCTCTTGTTTACATACATTTGCGAAGTGCCCTTTACGTCCACACGTTTGACAAGTTTTGTTGATGGCTATACATTATGAGTATTCTGCAGTATGGAAGTTGCTTCCACAATGATAACATCTTTTAGGTTGTTGTTTGAATTTCGAGAAATTTATACTGCTTTTCGCAAGAGCCCCAACTTCTGATTCGGCTTTGTCAAAACCTGTGGTTGTGGAAACTCTGCTGTTACTATTTTCCTTTACCAATTCCTATTATCCAATGTTCGGATTGTTCATCAACTCTCGCAATGGCAATAGCATACTAAAGAAATGGATTGTTGGCTGCCCAGAGTCGCTTTTGAATTTTCTTGCTCTTACAATGTGCAATGAGTTGATCACACACCAACTCATCAGGCATGGCATCAAAATTACCTTTCAAAAATAATTCTTTTAATTTTGAAACAAAGTCATCAATTGTTTCACCTTCAGTTTGTGAATGAGTACAAAAATGTATATCTGGTCATTACCATATTCATTTCTTTTGCAAACCTGAATTCCAGGTGTTTCTTTGTCTCAAAATAAACATCTTCAAATGGATCTCCATTACTTGCCATACCTACTGGTAAGTACTTAAAAATGTGTTGACCTTCTTTGCCTAAACATTGAAGCTTGAACATTGAAGTTTCCTTGAAGCATTAAATTCTTGTCCCCCTAATGCTTTTTACATATGTTTCAAACATAGATATCCAATCTTCCCACTCTATAGATAATGCCCCTGCTTGCTCTAAAAATGTTGGTGGTGAGTTTATGGTATTAAGCTGCATGTGATAGATCGGTATTTGGCACTGAAATCAAGAGTGAAATCAAGTATGCATATCACTGCTGGTACATGTATTATTCTGGTATATTAATAAATACTAATAATTGGAATACGTATAAGTGTGCACATAAACATTAATGCTAACAATACACAGCTGTAAGCAAAGCCAAATCTAATGTACGAGTTATACGAGGTTCTATGGTGTGCGTTTCACCACTGTTTTTCCCATCCAAATAGCGGGCACAAACAAAAGTTTAAGATGATTGATATACAACATTATACAAAGTTAATTGGTCTGTGTATCACCGCTGTTATCGATGTTAATGGTGACACGGTTATAAAGAAATAAATCAAGTACAGTGTGCGTATCATTGTTTCCATAGTGATACAGAATACACAAACTGTACGATGCCAAGTGATGTGCGTATGAACGCTACAATTTCCACGGATGACCATCACCAGTGTGATGACGCTTGAAGAATGCACTCCACTACGATCCTTAGAAAGATAGCAGCACACACAATGTATGAATGTCACCAGCGTGATGACGCATACAGTATGCGTACAAGAGGTATCAGCACGAGAGCACATCTTACTTTGCCAATAAGAGAAACAATTTAAAAAAACACTTAGATTGAGTTTCTACAGTACCAACAATGTAGATCGACGTGCCCACAATCTTTGCCTTCTCTTCTCCATTACCGTTCCCCGTTCCAGTTCTCCATAACGGCCACCGCCGACAATGGGTCCACAGCCACCTTGAGTGGTTGCAAGGGCAGATGGGCTCACCTTGTCACCAAATCTTGAGTTGAGTAATGGAAGTTCTCCACACAGGTAAGAAGAAGAATATATATATTTATTTGGTAGGTTCCCTGCAACCAAAGCGTGGATGTCCCTCAGCCACTCAGCTACCAACTGACATACTTGGAATGCTAGATGTGCAATTGGAACTTAGAGTGCATTGGCACTCTAAGATCTGAATGCAAATCATAACTTGATAGAAATACCGTTTTCCATCTTAGAGCCTGCCACTACCACCAAGGAAAATGCATATACAGTTAACAATGCAATGGAGTCTGTGCCTAACACTGCTATCAGGGAACAGTGAAGAATATCACATCATAAAACAATATAAAATAAGTACATTAACATGATGCTACCACAACGGGGGGCCACTTATGAAACTGGTGATTACCCTAAATGTGCAGTAGCGCGTACTGCTTATGAGGTCACGGAACCCATGACCTTTCAAGCCTGAGCTGGAGTACATTTACTATTGCTCTCTGGCCTTTTGGGATGTAACAACTCAAGAAGCCTTGTTTGTGAATAGCAGTGGGCTTGCTCTTTTGTGGATGGGTGTTTGTATTGGTATGTCAATTCTTAATCCCATCCTAACCCCTCAGTAACCCTCTATACTTCTCCCTAAACCCCTCCTATTTTGTAGTAAGTAGTCCCTGTTTTATACTTACCCCCAGTAATTTCCACATTTAAACAAATATATATTTTGTAACAGAGATATGTATTAATTCTGCTACATTGCATCATTGAGATGCAGTATACATGACAGGGGACATTTGTGCCACAATGTAAGCATGAGGTGCCTTTGCAGTCAGTGCTACATTGCAACAGTGCTATATTTTATCAATGACACTAGAACCAATGTGTACTAACTTGCTAAAGTAAAATAATTAGTCCATTATATGCATAGAATTCTGTTACATTATAACCCTTAGATATAGTCGGCTCATGGCATCAGAACAGTTGGTTACATTGAGTGTATAACATAAATTGCAGGCTGTGCTACATTGTAATAGTCTGAGGTACTCTGTTTATGACATCAGAACAGTCTGTTAAGATGTGTCCATGAAACCTGGAGCAGGGTGTGATATGTTGTAACAGTCAGTGGTTTTCTATTCATGACACCAGAATAGTCCTTTGAACAGTCAAAGGTACTCTGTTTGTGATGTCAGAATAATCTGTTACATAATGTATATGGCACCCGGAGCAGGCTGTGTTACTTTGTAGCTGGCGGGGTACCCTATTCATGACATTAGCACGGTCAATTACGTTATGTCCAAGACACCAGGGGCAGCGTGTGCTACATTTTAAAAGTCAGAGTACTCTGTTCATGACATCAGAACAGTCTGTTATGTTGTGTCTATTGCACATAGAGCAGGGTGTGCTACATTGTAACAGTCAGAGTACTCTGTACACGACATCAGAACAGTCTGTTATGTTGTGTCTATGGCACATAGAGCAGGGTGTGCTACATTGTAACAGTCAGAGTACTCTGTACACGACATCAGAACAGTCTGTTATGTTGTGTCTATGGCACATAGAGCAGGGTGTGCTACATTGTAACAGTCAGAGTACTCTGTACACGACATCAGAACAGTCTGTTATGTTGTGTCTATGGCACATTGAGCAGAGTATGCTACATTGTAACACTTAGAGGTACTCTGTTCATTACATCAGAATAGTTTTTAATGTTCTTTCCTTGAGCTCTGGAGCAGGTTGCACTACATTGTAACAGTTAGAGGCGCTCTGTTCATAACATCAGGACACTCTGGTAAGTTGTATCTATGACATCTGGAGCACATGTCCTACATTTTAACAGTCAGAGGTAGTTTGTTCAGGAAATCAAGACCGTCTGTTATGTTGTGTTCATTACACCTGGAGCATGGTGTGCTGCATTGGTGCTCTGTTCATGACATCAGAACAGTCAATTGTAGCAGTCAGAGGTACTCTGTTAATGAAATCAGAACAGTATGTAACATTGTGTCTATGACTTCTGGAGCGGGTTGCACTACATTGTAACAGTCATATGTACTATGTCCCTAACATCAGTACAGTTAGTTATGTCGTGTCTGTGACAACTAGAGCAGCTGTGTTACATTTTAACAGTCAGAGATACCCTGTTCATGGCATCAAAACAGTCAGTTACGTTGTCTTTATAACACCTGGAGCAGGGGGCGTGCTAACTGTAATAGTGAGTGGTAGTATGTTCAAACCATCAGACCAATATACTATGTTGGGTCTATGTCACCTGGAGCAGGGATACTCTGTTCATTACATCAGAACAGTCAGTTGTGTTGTATCCATGACTCATGGAGCAGAGTATGCTACATTATAACAGTCGGAGGCACTCTGTTCATGACATGAGAATAGTCTGCCATGTTGTGTAGGCCACCTGGAGCATGGTGCTACATTGCAACAGTCAGTGATGTTCTGTTTAGGACATCAAAACAGTCTGTTCTGTTGTGTCTATGACATCGGCCACAGGCTGTGCTACAGTGTAACAGCCAGAGCTGCTGTGTTCATGACAGATGTACCTATAACATCAGTCATAGGCAGGCTTGCCTTGTAAGAGTCAGAGCCACTCTGTTCATGACATCAGTGCAGTCAGTTACGTTTTGTCTATGACACCTGGAGCAGGGGGTGCTACATTGTAACAGTCAATGGAGTTCTGTTTAGGACATCAGAACGGTGTGTTCTGCTGTGTCTATGACATCAGTCACAGGCTATGCTACATTGTAACAGTCAGAGGTACAATCTAACAGAGCTACTCTGTTCATGACATCAAAACAGTCAGTTACGTTGTGTCAATGACTTCTGAAACAGAGTTTGCTACACTGTAACACACAGTGGCACTCTGTTCATGACATGAAAATAGTCTGCTACATTGTATAGGTCACATGAAGCACAGTGCTACGTTGTAACAGTAAGAGGTACTCTTTCATGACATGAGAATAGTCTACTACGTTGTGTCTATGACACCGGTCACTGTCTGTGCTACACTGTAACTGTAAGAGGTACTCTTTCATGACATGAGAATAGTCTACTACATTGTGTCTATGACACCGGTCACCGTCTGTGCGACATTGTAACAGTAAGAGGTACTCTTTCATGACATGAGAATAGTCTACTACGTCGTGTCTATGACACCGGTAGCAGGGTGTGCTACATTGTAACAGTGAGAGGTACTCTTTCATGACATGAGAATAGTCTACTACGTTGTGTCTATGACACCGGTCACCGTCTGTGCTACATTGTAACAGTAAGAGGTACTCTTTCATGACATGAGAATAGTCTACTACATTGTGTCTATGACACCGGTCACCGTCTGTGCGACATTGTAACAGTAAGAGGTACTCTTTCATGACATGAGAATAGTCTACTACGTCGTGTCTATGACACCAGGAGCAGGGTGTGCTACATTGTAACAGTGAGAGGTACTCTTTCATGACATGAGAATAGTCTACTACGTTGTGTCTATGACACCAGTCACCGTCTGTGCTACATTGTAACAGTCAGAGGTACTCTTTCATGACATGAGAATAGTCTACTACATTGTGTCTATGACACCGGTCACCGTCTGTGCGACATTGTAACAGTCAGAGGTACTCTTTCATGACATGAGAATAGTCTACTACGTCGTGTCTATGACACCAGGAGCAGGGTGTGCTACATTGTAACAGTGAGAGGTACTCTTTCATGACATGAGAATAGTCTACTACGTTGTGTCTATGACACCAGTCACCGTCTGTGCTACATTGTAACAGTCAGAGGTACTCTTTCATGACATGAGAATAGTCTACTACGTCGTGTCTATAACACCGGTCACCATCTGTGCGACATTGTAACAGTAAGAGGTACTCTTTCATGACATGAGAATAGTCTACTACGTCGTGTCTATGACACCAGTCACCGTCTGTGCTACATTGTAACAGTCAGAGGTACTCTTTCATGACATGAGACTAGTCTACTACGTCGTGTCTATGACACTGGTCACCGTCTGTGCGACATTGTAACAGTAAGAGGTACTCTTTCATGACATGAGAATAGTCTACTATGTTGTGTCTATGACACCGGTCACCGTCTGTGCTACATTGTAACAGTAAGAGGTACTCTTTCATGACATGAGAATAGTCTACTACGTTGTGTCTATGACACCGGTCACCGTCTGTGCGATATTGTAACAGTAAGAGGTACTCTTTCATGACATGAGAATAGTCTACTATGTTGTGTCTATGACACCAGGAGCAGGGTGCTACATTGTAACAGTAAGAGGTACTCTTTCATGACATGAGAATAGTCTACTATGTTGTGTCTATGACACCGGCCACCATCTGTGCTACATTGTAACAGTCAGAGGTACTCTTTCATGACATGAGAATAGTATACTATGTTGTGTCTATGACACCGGTCACCGTCTGTGCTACATTGTAACTATAAGAGGTACTCTTTCATGACATGAGAATAGTCTACTACGTTGTGTCTATGACACCGGGAGCAGGGTGCTACATTGTAACAGTAAGAGGTACTCTTTCATGACATGAGAATAGTCTACTATGTTGTGTCTATGACACCGGCCACCATCTGTGCTACATTGTAACAGTAAGAGGTACTCTTTCATGACATGAGAATAGTCTACTACGTTGTGTCTATGACACCGGGAGCAGGGTGCTACATTGTAACAGTCGGAGGTACTCTTTCATGACATGAGAATAGTATACTACGTTGTGTCTATGACACCGGTCACCGTCTGTGCGACATTGTAACAGTAAGAGGTACTCTTTCATGACATGAGAATAGTATACTACGTTGTGTCTATGACACCGGTCACCGTCTGTGCGACATTGTAACAGTAAGAGGTACTCTTTCATGACATGAGAATAGTCTACTATGTTGTGTCTATGACACCAGGAGCAGGGTGCTACATTGTAACAGTAAGAGGTACTCTTTCATGACATGAGAATAGTCTACTATGTTGTGTCTATGACACCGGCCACCATCTGTGCTACATTGTAACAGTAAGAGGTACTCTTTCATGACATTAGAATAGTCTACTACGTTGTGTCTATGACACCGGGAGCAGGGTGCTACATTGTAACAGTCGGAGGTACTCTTTCATGACATGAGAATAGTATACTACGTTGTGTCTATGACACCGGTCACCGTCTGTGCTACATTGTAACAGTCGGAGGTACTCTTTCATGACATGAGAATAGTATACTACGTTGTGTCTATGACACCGGTCCCCGTCTGTGCGACATTGTAACAGTAAGAGGTACTCTTTCATGACATGAGAATAGTCTACTATGTTGTGTCTATGACACCGGTCACCGTCTGTGCTACATTGTAACAGTAAGAGGTACTCTTTCATGACATGAGAATAGTCTACTACGTTGTGTCTATGACACCGGTCACCGTCTGTGCGACATTGTAACAGTAAGAGGTACTCTTTCATGACATGAGAATAGTCTACTATGTTGTGTCTATGACACCAGGAGCAGGGTGCTACATTGTAACAGTAAGAGGTACTCTTTCATGACATGAGAATAGTCTACTATGTTGTGTCTATGACACCGGCCACCATCTGTGCTACATTGTAACAGTCAGAGGTACTCTTTCATGACATGAGAATAGTATACTATGTTGTGTCTATGACACCGGTCACCGTCTGTGCTACATTGTAACAGTAAGAGGTACTCTTTCATGACATGAGAATAGTCTACTACGTTGTGTCTATGACAGTGGGAGCAGGGTGCTACATTGTAACAGTAAGAGGTACTCTTTCATGACATGAGAATAGTCTACTATGTTGTGTCTATGACACCGGCCACCATCTGTGCTACATTGTAACAGTCAGAGGTACTCTTTCATGACATGAGAATAGTATACTATGTTGTGTCTATGACACCGGTCACCGTCTGTGCTA
Source organism: Pleurodeles waltl (assembly GCF_031143425.1). Lineage (NCBI taxonomy): Eukaryota > Metazoa > Chordata > Amphibia > Caudata > Salamandridae > Pleurodeles > Pleurodeles waltl. Next base: position 77,401,829 of record NC_090449.1, on the reverse strand, counting down.
CATTGTAACAGTAAGAGGTACTCTTTCATGACATGAGAATAGTCTACTACGTTGTGTCTATGACACCGGGAGCAGGGTGCTACATTGTAACAGTCGGAGGTACTCTTTCATGACATGAGAATAGTATACTACGTTGTGTCTATGACACCGGTCACCGTCTGTGCGACATTGTAACAGTAAGAGGTACTCTTTCATGACATGAGAATAGTATACTACGTTGTGTCTATGACACCGGTCACCGTCTGTGCGACATTGTAACAGTAAGAGGTACTCTTTCATGACATGAGAATAGTATACTATGTTGTGTCTATGACACCGGTCCCCGTCTGTGCGACATTGTAACAGTAAGAGGTACTCTTTCATGACTTGAGAATAGTCTACTACGTCGTATCTATGACACCAGGAGCAGGGTGCTACATTGTAACAGTCAGAGGTACTCTTTCATGACATGAGAATAGTATACTACGTTGTGTCTATGACACCGGTCACCGTCTGTGCTACATTGTAACAGTCAGAGGTACTCTTTCATGACATGAGACTAGTCTACTACGTCGTGTCTATGACACCGGTCACCGTCTGTGCGACATTGTAACAGTAAGAGGTACTCTTTCATGACATGAGAATAGTCTACTACGTCGTGTCTATGACACCGGTCACCGTCTGTGCTACACTGTAACAGTCAGAGGTACTCTTTCATGACATGAGACTAGTCTACTACGTCGTGTCTATGACACCGGTCACCGTCTGTGCGACATTGTAACAGTAAGAGGTACTCTTTCATGACATGAGAATAGTCTACTATGTTGTGTCTATGACACCGGTCACCGTCTGTGCTACATTGTAACAGTAAGAGGTACTCTTTCATGACATGAGAATAGTCTACTACGTTGTGTCTATGACACCGGTCACCGTCTGTGCGACATTGTAACAGTAAGAGGTACTCTTTCATGACATGATAATAGTCTACTATGTTGTGTCTATGACACCAGGAGCAGGGTGCTACATTGTAACAGTAAGAGGTACTCTTTCATGACATGAGAATAGTCTACTATGTTGTGTCTATGACACCGGCCACCATCTGTGCTACATTGTAACAGTCAGAGGTACTCTTTCATGACATGAGAATAGTATACTATGTTGTGTCTATGACACCGGTCACCGTCTGTGCTACATTGTAACAGTAAGAGGTACTCTTTCATGACATGAGAATAGTCTACTACGTTGTGTCTATGACACCGGGAGCAGGGTGCTACATTGTAACAGTAAGAGGTACTCTTTCATGACATGAGAATAGTCTACTATGTTGTGTCTATGACACCGGCCACCATCTGTGCTACATTGTAACAGTCAGAGGTACTCTTTCATGACATGAGAATAGTATACTATGTTGTGTCTATGACACCGGTCACCGTCTGTGCTACATTGTAACAGTAAGAGGTACTCTTTCATGACATGAGAATAGTCTACTACGTTGTGTCTATGACACCGGGAGCAGGGTGCTACATTGTAACAGTCGGAGGTACTCTTTCATGACATGAGAATAGTATACTACGTTGTGTCTATGACACCGGTCACCGTCTGTGCGACATTGTAACAGTAAGAGGTACTCTTTCATGACATGAGAATAGTATACTACGTTGTGTCTATGACACCGGTCACCGTCTGTGCGACATTGTAACAGTAAGAGGTACTCTTTCATGACATGAGAATAGTATACTATGTTGTGTCTATGACACCGGTCCCCGTCTGTGCGACATTGTAACAGTAAGAGGTACTCTTTCATGACATGAGAATAGTCTACTATGTTGTGTCTATGACACCGGTCACCGTCTGTGCTACATTGTAACAGTAAGAGGTACTCTTTCATGACATGAGAATAGTCTACTACGTTGTGTCTATGACACCGGTCACCGTCTGTGCGACATTGTAACAGTAAGAGGTACTCTTTCATGACATGAGAATAGTCTACTATGTTGTGTCTATGACACCAGGAGCAGGGTGCTACATTGTAACAGTAAGAGGTACTCTTTCATGACATGAGAATAGTCTACTATGTTGTGTCTATGACACCGGCCACCATCTGTGCTACATTGTAACAGTCAGAGGTACTCTTTCATGACATGAGAATAGTATACTATGTTGTGTCTATGACACCGGTCACCGTCTGTGCTACATTGTAACAGTAAGAGGTACTCTTTCATGACATGAGAATAGTCTACTACGTTGTGTCTATGACACCGGGAGCAGGTTGCTACATTGTAACAGTAAGAGGTACTCTTTCATGACATGAGAATAGTCTACTATGTTGTGTCTATGACACCGGCCACCATCTGTGCTACATTGTAACAGTCAGAGGTACTCTTTCATGACATGAGAATAGTATACTATGTTGTGTCTATGACACTGGTTTACCGTCTGTGCTACATTGTAACAGTAAGAGGTACTCTTTCATGACATGAGAATAGTCTACTACGTTGTGTCTATGACACCGGGAGCAGGGTGCTACATTGTAACTGTCGGAGGTACTCTTTCATGACATGAGAATAGTATACTACGTTGTGTCTATGACACCGGTCACCGTCTGTGCGACATTGTAACAGTAAGAGGTACTCTTTCATGACATGAGAATAGTATACTACGTTGTGTCTATGACACCGGTCACCGTCTGTGCGACATTGTAACAGTAAGAGGTACTCTTTCATGACATGAGAATAGTATACTATGTTGTGTCTATGACACCGGTCCCCGTCTGTGCGACATTGTAACAGTAAGAGGTACTCTTTCATGACTTGAGAATAGTCTACTACGTCGTATCTATGACACCAGGAGCAGGGTGCTACATTGTAACAGTCAGAGGTACTCTTTCATGACATGAGAATAGTATACTACGTTGTGTCTATGACACCGGTCACCGTCTGTGCTACATTGTAACAGTAAGAGGTACTCTTTCATGACATGAGAATAGTATACTACGTTGTGTCTATGACACCGGTCACCTCCAATGCTACATTGTAACAGTAAGAGGTACTCTTTCATGACATGAGAATAGTCTACTACGTTGTGTCTATGACACCGGTAGCAGGGTGTTACATTGTAACAGTAAGAGGTACTCTTTCATGACAAGAGAATAGTCTACTACGTTGTGTCTATGACACCGGTAGCAGGGTGCTACATTGTAACAGTCAGAGGTACTCTTTCATGACATGAGAATAGTCTACTACGTTGTGTCTATGACACCGGCCACCATCTGTACTACATTGTAACAGTAAGAGGTACTCTTTCATGACATGAGAATAGTCTACTACGTCATGTCTATGACACCAGGAGCAGGGTGTGCTACATTGTAACAGTGAGAGGTACTCTTTCATGACATGAGAATAGTCTACTACGTTGTGTCTATGACACCAGTCACCGTCTGTGCTACATTGTAACAGTAAGAGGTACTCTTTCATGACCTAAGTATAGTCTACTGCATTGTGTCTATGAAATTGTAAATAGGGCATGATACATTGTAACAGAGCAGAGTGTTGTGTACTGTAACAGTCTGAGGTACTCTCTTCAAGACAGCAGAACAGTCTGTTGCGTTGTACCTATGCCACCTGGAGCAGAGTGTGCTGTACTGTAACAGTCAGAGGTATTTACTATATTCAAGACATAAAACGGTCTGTTACGTTGTACCAATGCCACCTGGAGCAGTGTGCTGTACTGTAACGCTCTGAGGTTCTCTCTTCAAGACATAGAACAGTCTGTAACGTTGTGCCCATGACACCTGGAGAAAGGTGTATTATATTTTGACAGTAACAGCTACTCTGTTCAGGATATCAGAATAGCCCACTGTGCATGCCAGGTGCACTCCGTTCGTGACATCAGAACAGCCTGTCATGTTGTCCCTGTGACACATGGAGCAGGGTGGGCTACACCCTACCACGCTCAAGGCACTGTGCCGCTGCGCCGGACAGTGTGTGGTGTCACAGTGCGAGGTGCAGGGCTAGGAGAGGCGTATGATACATTTTAAGGGTTGGGACTGTCCTCATGAACAGTCAACGAAATTGAATGGACAGGCTGCGACCCTTATTTCACCTTTCCACATTTTGTGTGGACGGCCTCTGGCTGCGAATCACCCTTTAACTTTCCTGTCAAAAGTCTCGTCCCCCCGCACACCCTCGCTCCTGTGTCTGCCCCTTATTATACTTTGTAAACCAGTGACACACTGAATGTTGCCTTGAACGCTCGAGTCCACGCTCAACAAAAAAGTAACTTCCGGTGAAAAGGCGAGCATCACTTTGTCTCTTTGGACACACCAAGCCCGAGCGGTGATTGGCTGCGGCGTGGATGACGGCACGGCACATGGCTCCAATTCAGTGCATGGGAATGGGTCTGGAACACGGCCGGTGGCCGGGTCACTCGCTGCTTGGACTCCCGGCACCATGGTAAGGCTAACGCCAGCTGTGCACAGCTGTGTGCTCTGTACATCCCAGGGACTGTGTGCTCTGGGCATCCAGGGGCTGTGTGATTCACGATGTTGTTTGCTCTGCGCATCCTTGTGCTGTGTCCATCTAGGGGGTTCCTTGTGTGGGGATGTCCATTCGGAACATAGGCACTAAATCAAGGGGTGTGTTGTGTTCATCTGTATGACGTCTGAAGAATTGAGACGGCTCAGAGCCCGTCTTTATAGGCTGCTAGACAACTTAGCAGGTTGAGCGCCAACTGCAGCGATCTTTGGGTAGCCCGTAGAGGTTCAGAACAAGGTAGGGTTGGCGCGGCTGTTCATCGCTCTCAGGTTGACAACACTACAGTGAGTGTGGCACCGGCAATGATACTTGTGCTATTTTGGGAAAAAAGGCAAGTTCATTTTGTTGTCGCTACGAGAGTTTAATCTTCACCTACAGACGAGTGTAACAGTTTAAATTCCCGGAACGCCACCTCAAAGTGTTAGCGACCAGAAACTGTTAAAATGAGTGACCTTAAGTAAAAGTATTCCCTGCTGTTTACAATACTTTCTAACATTTTCAATAGTCAGCTCTATGGAAATACAGCTTACTGTTTATTAAACGTTACCTACTGTTATCACTTAGGGGCCTCTAGCAGTGTCCAGATATAAAAAGTTTATGAAAATTACTCCAAGGAGGCCACTCTGTTTGTTCGGGAGTTTCACAAAGCGCCTAAGGTCGCCCACGTCACTTCGCAACGGTAATGGTAGAATAAGGATTTTCCTTCTTTTTCAAATCATTTCAGACGGGAAACCCTTTCCAGTGTCGAAGTTTTTTTGTTGTTTTTATGAACAGTTAGCACTTTTCTGTTTTGTTTAAGGACGTATGTGACAGTTTTAACGACTTCGGGTTGTTCTGGGAACATTTCTATGGTGTCAGTGACTTGGCCACGCCCCTCTGTCTGGGCCTCGCATCTCTGAGAATGCAGTCATGCACCTTGAGCTCATCGAATTAAACATTACCACTCAGCAGAGCGAACACAATAGCTGCAACGTCTCATCACTAGACTCCTGTCCACGATGGGGACCTTGGAACTCTCAGGAAAGGCATCCCAGGGAGCCGAGGGCGCTATGAGGCACACTAATGGGAGACTTTGCGCTACACAAATGCCAGTTTCATAATAGAAGAGACAAGAACTCACCAGGGATAAGAGGCCGGTTCACCCGGAGTTTGGAAGTACAAAGTCTGAGGTCCTTATTACAAATGGGCAGTATGATTCCCTGTTTGCGCAGGGATCAGAATTATAAATTGTGTGAAGTTTACCACCCCTGGTAATTACCAGTTCTGATAAAGTCCATACCTTGCAATCACCCCAACGCCCCCCTCTTCGCCCCTACCCCCGGTTGATACTAGCCGGCCAAATCTGTCCACACACGTTGAAGGAAAATGCCCAGTAAGTACCGGAATGCGCAGATTTTTGGGACGGAAAGCACCAAAACTGCGTTTCTCATTCTGGACCATGTGTTACGGTGAAGGCTAAATTCCAGTCTCCGCGCCTCTGGAGTTTGTGCAGGCCCGGGAATTCCAAGCTGTGTGATCATTATTGCAGCCTACAGGTTCCTCCTGACAGATTTCAAACGTGCAGACATTTATCATGGCAAAAGGCAAATAAATCATTCCAATGCTTTAAAAATCCCTTTCTGCATGTTTGCATCATTTGCAAGGGAAAACCCTGGATAGCAGTCATTTATCACACCCAGTATACGCCTTACCCGATGTAATGATATTTAAAAGGTGAGATAAATATCTAAGCGCTATTAGCCCCCCTTGTAATCCGGGCTTTAGAAGTGCAAAACATGCAATCGAAGGTAATTATTACACTCAATGAATTCCAAAATCCGGGATATCGAATTTCTACAATTGCTTTGTGTCACCCACTTCCGCCTCCCAGCACTCGTAATCAGGCGGTTAGAGCATGGAGTTCCCTGCTCCTAGAAGTTATCTTTAATTTACAACATACTGATTTTGGTTTATGCTTTATTGTGTAATTACTTAAAATCATTGCAACCGTACAAGCGGAGACATTAAGAACATCATAAAACAATTAATACATTTCCTGCTTTCCTTGTGATTTTTAGTCCAGTTGAGCCCTGGGGCTGCCAGTGTTCATTTTCTATGCCAGTTGAGGGCTTGTTATCTCATCTTGATTTTTTATGGCATGTTTTAAGGAATGTTCTGTTTTTAAAATACATTTTGCAAAACAGGCCATGTGTTGTCAATCCTTTCAGACTAAACACGATAGCCTGCCGGCATGTCCTGATACAATTGGTGTTAAAAAATGTTTTTCAGATACAGCTTTCTCCAAGGTGGTAGAGCAGGGCAAATACAAAGGATGTGTAAGAAGTCCCCCCCGGTGATGTGCACAAAGTCTGCATCGTCCATTGTTTGTGGATCTGAGCCATTTTGGTTCAGTCTCCGTTGCAGGTAGCAGTCCGAGTCTGGCGTGTAGCACCTTTATTTTAAGTGCCGTTTTTAATATCTTTGCCATATAAGGTTGAGCTGTTGGAGCCTTATATGTGTTAATTGTCATCCAAGCATGAGATCGAATTCTGAACTTATCTTTGTCCTTGCTCCAGGAGAGCAACTTGATTTGTTTGTTTAGAAGTTGCTTGAGATTTTTATGGGGTAAAAACTTTTGCCATGACTCCTCTGCCTACAGATGTTTTATGGCGAGAGCAATTCTCTTTAGCCACAGGTTTGGGAATTATGCCTGGTTTCTGTTGATTTCCTCCCAAGTCAGTGGCTTTAGAGAGTTTGGTTGGGCTAGTCTTAGCATTGATGCGTATTTGAGTAATGCCCCATCTTGAACTAATGTTTGATCTGGTAATCCAAATTGCATCCTAATCTGCACTGGCGAAGAGCTTTGTAGGAGCCGGAAGAGAAGGCGAAACACCTTGTTTTGTGCAATGTTCATGAAGTCGTTCAGTTTGCATGGGTATATTTCCAAACCGTATGTTAAGGCTGGCAGGAATTTTGCTTTTATCACTGTGAGTAGTGGACACCAGATTGGGGTTTGTAGTTTTGAGGCCAGGGCGAGGACTGATGCAAGCAGTGATGCCAACCTCGCTTTCAGGGTGTTTAGGTGCAGATGATGCGACCAGCGCTCCTGTAGCTAGACGCCAAGGTATTTGTAGCTTCCGCTTCTTTCCACGGATTGATTTCCACAGAACCATTTAGTTTTCTTGATTATCCGTTTGCCAAAAATGATTATCTTGGTTTTTTTCCGTGTTTACCACCAACTCATTAGTCGTGCAATATTGATTGAAGGTGTTTAACACTTTTTGGAGTCCTGTACCTGAGAGATTCAGTAAGACGATGTCATCTGCTTATAGTAATGCAGTTAGGGGATAGTTGCTCAGTTTAGGAAGATGGGAGCCAATGATGTTTAGCTGTGTGCACAGATCTGCCATATAGAGTTTGAAAAGCATTGGAGCCAGGACACAGCCCTGCTTAACACCTCTGTCTATCTGGATTCTGGCCGACACTCTTCCGTTGTGTCCAACTTTCACCCTTGGCCAATTTTCTGAGTACAGAAGCTGTATTACTTTTAGCAGCTCTGGCGGGATTTTAAGGTTTGCTAGTTTCCCTCACAGCTTGTTCCATTCCACTGAATCGAAGGTTTTGGAAAAGTCCACGAAGCAGGTGTAAAGGGCCATTTTTTTGTTTGTATATTTTTCGGCGAGCATGGCTAGCGTTATCAGGTTATCAGAAGTGCTTGCCGATGGCCGGAAGCCAGTTTGATTCAGAGGTATTAAATTGAATTGGCTCGCCCATCCTTTGAGATCTTCCAGCCGGAGGCCATCAAATATTTTTGCATCAACTCCAAGCAGTGATATTAGTCGGTAGCTGTCTGGGTTCCCGTAGGGGCCCTTCTTATAGATTGGGTGGAAAATGTCCCCTTACCAGGAATCTGGAATTTTGTTTTCATTGCTGATGGCATTATAAAGATTGCAGAGCAGGCCGGTCCAAATATCAGGGTCTTGTTTTGGTATTCCTGCTGGGAGACCGTTTGGCCCAGGAGCCCCACTCTGTCTACAACATACTGACATATGTGGAGGGGCGTATACGTCATTCCTCACTACCACCCTTGACGTTTGGCCCCGGAGCCCTATCTAATTATGGTAGAAGGGCTTTGCAGCGAAAAATATCCCCTCAAGGCATGTGTTAAATTGATGAAATCTCTTAATGTCACCTAATTTTTTTAACATTGCATGCATGCTGCACTGTATACGTGTATAACACATCCAATGTGTGAAACATTTTGAAGTTTTTCTATGCTTATTATTTTGTTCTAAATGATACCCTTCCAGTACAAAACCTATGCTAGTCATCAGACTCACATTATTGCACTTTGGTGAAAAGGTATGTGCTTGGCGCTAGGCAGCCCAGTGCTGCACCAGACTTGGGGGTGGGGGGGGTGGTAGCAGCGCCATATCTTAGTGGATACGACTCTGCACTGCTGCCTCCCCTGGAGTAATTCCGCACAGAAACTTTGGCTGCTGTGCAGCTTGGCACTACAAATTTGCACCGTCGGATGGCACCTAACTCGGGCCTCTAGAGTTTATAGTAAGAGGTTAGACCAGTGGTCTTCAAACGTTTTCAAACTTCAAACACAGGGAAAATAAAAATCTTCAGGGGCCCTCCTCCGAATTTTCACAATTATTCTATTAAACTGGCACTGTTTAAATATGTTTCCTCATATTATTTAAACACTGTTGTCAAGTTGTGTTACTGTTTTAAAAATGCAAACATATACATGATGCCAAACATTCTATTCTGATCTGGCAGGCTTTACTGAGGTGTAGAAATATCCAGAGTGTGATTATTAGGGGGACAGGGGTTTTGAAGAGTATTTGAAGTCCCTTCCCTTTCGACACATGCACCCTGGGCTTTGTAAATATGCAAGTAGGGTAATAGGGGCCCGCTTTTCTGCCAGTGCTCTCCATGACACATACCATACACAAAGGTGTGAGACAATCCTGAGAGAGGGATATATATATATTGTAGGAAGTTGGCTCTGTATGTGCTATTTCAAAGTAAGGAATAGCATGCACAGAGTCCAAGGGTTCCCCTTAGAGGTAAAATAGTGGTAAAAATAGATAATACTAATGCTCTATTTTGTGGTAGTGTGGTCGAGCAGTAGGCTTATCCAAGGAGTAGTGTTAAGCATTTGTTGTACATACACATAGACAATAAATGAGGTACACACACTCAGAGACAAATCCAGCCAATAGGTTTTTGTATAGAAAAATATCTTTTCTTAGTTTATTTTAAGAACCACAGGTTCAAATTTTACATGTAATATCTCATTCGAAAGGTATTGCAGGTAAGTACTTTAGGAACTTCAAATCATCAAAATTGCATGTATACTTTTCAAGTTATTCACAAATAGCTGTTTTAAAAGTGGACACTGCAATTTTCACAGTTCCTAGGGGAGGTAAGTATTTGTTAGGTTAACCAGGTAAGTAAGACACTTACAGGGCTTAGTTCTTGGTCCAAGGTAGCCCACCGTTGGGGGTTCAGAGCAACCCCAAAGTCACCACACCAGCAGCTCAGGGTCGGTCAGGTGCAGAGTTCAAAGTGGTGCCCAAAACGCATAGGCTAGAATGGAGAGAAGGGGGTGCCCCGGTTCCGGTCTGCTTGCAGGTAAGTACCCGCGTCTTCGGAGGGCAGACCAGGGGGGTTTTGTAGGGCACCGGGGGGGACACAAGTCCACACAGAAATTTCACCCTCAGCGGCGCGGGGGCGGCCGGGTGCAGTGTAGAAACAAGCGTCGGGTTCGCAATGTTAGTCTATGAGAGATCTCGGGATCTCTTCAGCGCGGCAGGCAGGCAAGGGGGGGATTCCTCGGGGAAACCTCCACTTGGGCAAGGGAGAGGGACTCCTGGGGGTCACTTCTCCAGTGAAAGTCCGGTCCTTCAGGTCCTGGGGGCTGCGGGTGCAGGGTCTCTCCCAGGCGTCGGGACTTTAGGTTCAAAGAGTCGCGGTCAGGGGAAGCCTCGGGATTCCCTCTGCAGGCGGCGCTGTGGGGGCTCAGGGGGGACAGGTTTTGGTACTCACAGTATCAGAGTAGTCCTGGGGTCCCGCCTGAGGTGTCGGATCTCCACCAGCCGAGTCGGGGTCGCCGGGTGCAGTGTTGCAAGTCTCACGCTTCTTGCGGGGAGCTTGCAGGGTTCTTTAAAGCTGCTGGAAACAGAGTCGCAGCCTTTCTTGGAGCAGGTCCGCTGTCCTCGGGAGTTTCTTGTCTTTTCGAAGCAGGGGCAGTCCTCAGAGGATGTCGAGGTCGCTGGTCCCTTTGGAAGGCGTCGCTGGAGCAGGATCTTTGGAAGGCAGGAGACAGGCCGGTGAGTTTCTGGAGCCAAGGCAGTTGTCGTCTTCTGGTCTTCCGCTGCAGGGGTTTTCAGCTGGGCAGTCCTTCTTCTTGTAGTTGCAGGAATCTAATTTTCTAGGGTTCAGGGTAGCCCTTAAATACTAAATTTAAGGGCGTGTTTAGGTCTGGGGGGTTAGTAGCCAATGGCTACTAGCCCTGAGGGTGGGTACACCCTCTTTGTGCCTCCTCCCAAGGGGAGGGGGTCACAATCCTAACCCTATTGGGGGAATCCTCCATCTGCAAGATGGAGGATTTCTAAAAGTTAGAGTCACTTCAGCTCAGGACACCTTAGGGGCTGTCCTGACTGGCCAGTGACTCCTCCTTGTTTTTCTCATTATTTTCTCCGGCCTTGCCGCCAAAAGTGGGGCCTGGCCGGAGGGGGCGGGCAACTCCACTAGCTGGAGTGTCCTGCTGGGTTGGCACAAAGGAGGTGAGCCTTTGAGGCTCACCGCCAGGTGTGACAATTCCTGCCTGGGGGAGGTGTTAGCATCTCCACCCAGTGCAGGCTTTGTTACTGGCCTCAGAGTGACAAAGGCACTCTCCCCATGGGGCCAGCAACATGTCTCGGTTTGTGGCAGGCTGCTAAAACTAGTCAGCCTACACAGATAGTCGGTTAAGTTTCAGGGGGCACCTCTAAGGTGCCCTCTGGGGTGTATTTTACAATAAAATGTACACTGGCATCAGTGTGCATTTATTGTGCTGAGAAGTTTGATACCAAACTTCCCAGTTTTCAGTGTAGCCATTATGGTGCTGTGGAGTTCGTGTTTGACAGACTCCCAGACCATATACTCTTATGGCTACCCTGCACTTACAATGTCTAAGGTTTTGTTTAGACACTGTAGGGGTACCATGCTCATGCACTGGTACCCTCACCTATGGTATAGTGCACCCTGCCTTAGGGCTGTAAGGCCTGCTAGAGGGGTGTCTTACCTATACTGCATAGGCAGTGAGAGGCTGGCATGGCACCCTGAGGGGAGTGCCATGTCGACTTACTCGTTTTGTCCTCACTAGCACACACAAGCTGGCTAGCAGTGTGTCTGTGCTGAGTGAGGGGTCCCCAGGGTGGCATAAGACATGCTGCAGCCCTTAGAGACCTTCCTTGGCATCAGGGCCCTTGGTACTAGAAGTACCAGTTACAAGGGACTTATCTGAATGCCAGGGTGTGCCAATTGTGGATACAATGGTACATTTTAGGTGAAGGAACACTGGTGCTGGGGCCTGGTTAGCAGGGTCCCAGCACACTTCTCAGTCAAGTCAGCATCAGTATCAGGCAAAAAGTGGGGGGTAACTGCAACAGGAAGCCATTTCTTTACATATATATATATATATATATATATTATAACAAGTGGTAACTATAATAGCACAGAGGTGGAAGGGACGCCTTACCCAGGCATCAGTGGGAGCCACTTGGCACACAGAACTTACACTTAATAAATTCTTAGAGATGTAGGGAGTGACAGAGAACTTGTCCTGCAGTAACAAAAGACACGCCAATTGATGAGGTGGGGGAGGGGCGGCTAGGTCATGTATTGTCCCTTTCTCTGGCCCCCGCCCCTATGGTTCCACAGCCTTCCCAGGTGTGACAAGGGATGGGAGACACACGGCCCATCACAAGCCTTTTTTTCACGCACCATGGATGTTCCAGAAGGGAGGGGCTGTGGGGGCAGACCCCGTGGCCCTGCGTGCACATGACAACCAGGACAGGTGGATGCCCTACACGTGTCCTGACCACTCTGTGTGTACAGCAGACCACCTGCTTCTGACAGAACACAACACGATGCAGTGTGAATACAAAAGCGGGGGAGGGGTGGGTGCCTTGTGTGCCAGGAGCGTCTGTGGCTCCAGGTGGAGGGGGGGGGGGGGGGGTAATAAGGGGAGGCCAATGACAGCCAAGAGCAAAGTGTCAACAGGAATCGTAAAAAAAAAAAGAAGAAACACGCGGGTGCAATGCTTGATTTAATCTCAGCTACTGGTTTCAGGCCGCATTCCCGACCATCATTTGTCCGCTCACTGAGCTTCTACTGGTAGGATCCAACCTTATGCAAACCAGCCCTGGTCCTGCTGAGATCACCTCTCCAGTTCGAACTGACAGGCCACGCCCCCATGAAAGGGAGCACAAGCGACCCCATCCAGGACCCTGAAGCACAGAAGACAGAGAGGTGACTCCGACGGAAGGGTGGGGCTGGCGAAGTGGGAGGGCGTCACAGAGCTTCCCAGGGCCACTGGAAATATGAGATTTAGCGGCCGTGGCAATTTTTGCATAACTACAGACTTGCCGCATTTGCCTCATAGTGCATTATATCACACGTAATCTGCAGATTTTAACAAAAAAAATGTTTCTAGCTCAAACTGTTCAACGGTTATAGGAATGCAGCGTCACGTGTTGCTGCGCAGTGAAAGGCCCTTTACAAAGCTGGACTGGACACCTTTTTGTTGCCTGTTGGTATAATTCGGGTATTCAAATGGTACTAATGAGGTGCAACAAATGACCAGACAGTGTTACCAAGTTTAAAAATGACGAAATACTATTACTAAATGTGCCACATTACACCACACAATTTACCTTGTCTTGCGGCATAATTTATTAAACCCTGCCGCATAATTTGGTCCTCTCTTGCCACATAGTTCCTGGGGCCCTCGTTATATGCCTTGTGTTTTGTATTTTTGGGAGCATACATCATTGTATTCGGAACAGAAGATTCCTGTGCAACAATCAAGCGCCTTAACTCTGACACATGAAGTCTGTGTCCCTTCACAATTGTGTCCAAAAAGAGGAATAACGCATGAAACATATTTGCGCTCATTTAATGCATGTCATTTTGTTATTATTTATCGGTTACCAAACGCGAGCACAAAACTTAAGGGAACGCAATGTGTGGGCAGCTTTACATTGGTACTAGTGAAGCTGCGTGGAAAAACAGGCTCGTGCGCATATTTGCATTGGAAGCAGGGCTGAAAGAAGTACAGTGCTTGGACTTCAGCTGTCTGCCTCTGGAGTGTTCTAAAGCGGATTAGATACACGCTGACGAAATCAGAGTTAGTATTCCATCCTCCATCGATGCTGCTTCTCATGCTGAAGAAAGGGTCCCACTCGAAGACAGGGCTCCCGAGTGCTTAATTTGTAAATACAACGGTGCCGGTGTCCAAAACTCTCCTCTGAAACACGAGGCTGCTGCAGTTAAATGTGCGAGCAGGGAATACTGAGGCGGCGTAATCCTAAAGCCATCTGTGGCCTCTTTAATCCATTTACAACCACTCCCTGCCCCTTCAGCTCACTCCTGCAGCTTTCTCCCTTTGTGACGCTCTTACATCTTTCTCTTCCTCCGTCTTTCCCATATGTTTTGTTTGCTCGCAGTAACTGCCTGGGGCAGACAAAAATAAGTGGCGGCCCCTCAAAAATATGTGCCGGTGCTGGCACCGGAAACCACCGACTCAAATTAAGCACTTGGGTTCCCCCACTAACCGTGGTTGTAATTTGCCATGTAGGGGACACCATGAGGGGAGGGAGGCACACTAGGGTGCAAAAAAAAAACACCAATGTTTGTGACTGTTTATGGACATTCCATGATGGAATATGGCACTGAAACACGGAGGTACATTTTCAGTGCCCACATATCTGGCCTCTCTAGCATGCTTAGAGATGTTTCCCAGCACATTAAGGACACTATACTCATTTTACGGTGAAACCCCGCCACCCTCTGTGTGGCAAACCTTCACTGCGGCATCTGCCGGACTTGAAGTTGGACCCTCCTCTCTGGAGAGAGCAGTGGAACTGCCGCCACTTATGGTGACGTTATCACCACATATTGGTGGGTGGACATCCCTGGTGGAGGAGCTTCTGACAGCTGAATGAGAGCGTCCACCTCACTCCAAATAGGGTGATTTAGGCAAAAGAGGCTAGAGCTGCAGTCTTCGGTACATCTTCCATCACCCCTCTCTTTTATTTCGGTCCCAGTTGTTACCAATGTACGTTTTGCATTACAAGGAGTTTCCTGGGGTTGGCTGGCGGTAGTGGTGTGGGTGGGCCGACATGTCCTTAGATATGAGGTGGGAGTGAGAGGCGCCTAGCTGTGGAGGGAGCAGGGGATGCCCAGTGTATGTGGGAACGGTCAAGAGAGAGTGGAAGACATTTCTGGTGTATCTCTTCTCGCAGTTTCCTGCAACACTGCAGTCAAATTAAACTAGCAGGAGCTGACGGATGCACTTTAGGTATTCATACTGCAGGCCTGAGATTTGAGGTTTCCTTAATGATATTCTAGGTGAGGAACTGATTTCTTACAGTGCATCCCTAAGAAAACTTGGTTTTCTGTAGAGCAACTGAAGTGTCAAAACAGACTTCTGTCATGCAACTTTAGGTGAAAAAACAGTTTCCTCAGGTGCAACTCCAGATTTCCTGCAGTTTGTCTCTAGGTGTGAGTTGAGGCAGGAATGTCACCTCCATGGCGAAATAAAGTATACTCCTGCCCTGAGTTCCTGACTGCTTCTGAATCTGATATTTTGACTTTACTTTGGCCCGATGTCTTGCTAATCTAGTTAGTTCGGATGCCTAGGCCTCTCCCTGACAGGACAATGTCCACTACCTGTCCCGTGACCTGGTGGTGCACCAAGTATACCCTCACAGCGAACAAGGGTTACTGCCCCAGTCCTGGGGTTAGCACATACATCGGTGGTGGCAGCAGACCATGCTTTGGGGTTCCTTGGTATGACCATACCCTTTCACCCGTGTCAGTGAGAGTGTGATCTACTGGCCCCTCTCAGATAAAGTTCCACTGTTATATCAAATACAAATCCCTGTGCTGACTTCCCATGTGTATTCTAAGAGTGTCTGTTTATACAGTAAGTCATTCATACATGCGTGGAGGTGGGAAGCTGTGGTGTGTGTGTGGGTGAGTCTGAGTTCTGAAGATAGTGGGGTCCATTTTTCATGCCCATGATTTGGCATGGGACAAGATGGAGGATGAAGAAAGTTTCGTTAGACAGTGGAAGTGTACAGCTTGCATTCCTGTGGCTGGTGAGTGGAGATCCAGACACTGAAGCGTGGAGGAGAAGGAACAGCTACAGTTGAAACTTCCATGGAGACTTTGTTAGCAGGGGACTGCTGATTAGTTTTTCCTGAGCACTGCCATTTGGTTGATGGTAGGAGTCAGGGGTGGAGCTGTAGTTTCTGTTGGGCAGGGTGAGGATGTTTCTAGGTCATGTCTGGACTTTTGTCTGTCCCTGAATACTGTTTAATGGAAGCTGATGATGGCCAGGTGTAGTAATCTCAGGCTTCACTGTGCCTATGTGGTCGGTGCTGTAGTTTGGAGACAGCTTCAGTGCTGTCAACTGTGAGAAGAAACACTTTACGCAAAGGATGTGTGTGGAGAGCAACATAAAAAGGACAATCGAAGGAGAACCCTAAACTAGTTCTGAGGTTTGAGACAGTGGATCCAAAACCCATCAAGAAAATGTGTATAAAAGGGGGACCCAAACCACCCCGCTCACCCCACTAAAATCTTCATGACTAAGCAAAAGAGTCATCAGTGGAGTATTCAGACTGCTGTGTGATCAGGGCTGGTGCCTGCGTGATAGACATTCTTCAAGAGATGAGTCTAATGTCTAATGTCACCTTATATCTACACTTTCTGCTGGAGGAGCTGAGAATATGCCTAGTGCCTAGAAGCCTAACTGCCTGTTGATTTATGGGAGGGGGAAATACCATCCAGGAAGAGAAGCCCAGCATGTTCCTTGCATGGGGAACACCCAAAGAAAGTGGACCGCCTGAGAGAGTTCATCATGTGTGACCCACACGCCAAGTGTGTCCCCGGGTCTTCCTCTGCAGTTCTCAACAAGCTTTGAATAGGAGCAGCTATTTCTCAT
Source organism: Pleurodeles waltl (assembly GCF_031143425.1). Lineage (NCBI taxonomy): Eukaryota > Metazoa > Chordata > Amphibia > Caudata > Salamandridae > Pleurodeles > Pleurodeles waltl. Next base: position 77,385,110 of record NC_090449.1, on the reverse strand, counting down.
ATAAAAATCCATGTGCCCCATGATGGATGCTGTCGGCGGCGATTCCATGCTGCCTCGGTCGCAGTTGCGGCTCGTGGGAGGGAAAAGAGGTGTGGCAGCCCATGGCAGGGGAGTAGGAGGGAAATGACAAAAAATGTATAATAATTATAAAAAAGGTTACCTTTCTAACCGCGACGTGCTGTTCCGATCTACTCCTCTGGATGCCAGAAGTTGCAGACACAGGCTCCCAGGCTGCCCTGCGGCCCATCCTAACCCTGCTTTCATGCTGCTAGCAGCATGAAAACAGCATTAGGATTGGAAGGATTGGAGGCAGAGTGGAAGTCTCTGCCATGCTGTCTACAACCTGGCAACACAGTGCCGGGTTGGAGAGAGCCTAGTGCGCATGTGTGTTTGGTTGGACCGAGACGGTCGGCCAAACACACATGATCTCTGAGGGGAGTTGTGTGACTGCCCCAAGGTCCCTGCCACGTCCCATGGCCCGCCCCTTTTACAACAAAACTATAATAAACCTAGCCCCTTGTGCAATACAGATCACACTGGCACACAAGTACCACCAGCATAATCTTAAGCGGCTATTCCCTCATTTGCAGGTGGCTGTGGCACCATGCAAATGAGGGAAATGCTTTGCCTCTGCACCGTACTATGTATCCAGTTGCATAGACGGAAAGGCCTTCAGAAGGCGTACTGAATGCGTTAAAAGAGGTAGTGCACACTCAGTGCACCCCCTGATGGCGAGCCTTGCAAGAGTGAGATGAGGTCCCATGGATCCTCCCAGGCCTCCCCCTGCAGCCAGGTCCAGTCACTTACTGCACATTATCTGTAAATGCGGCGCACTGACAAGTCTGAGCCTGGTGCACCTAGTAGAAGGTGTCCTGTGGTGTAAAATAGACTGTGTGCCCTTTACATGATGCTGACATAGGTGAGGAAATAGTTTCCTGCAGTGCAACTCTAGGTAAAAAAGTAGATTTTTTATAGTAAATTATCAATCATGAAGCAATTTCCTGTGGTGCATCTCTAGGTGAGGATGCATTCTTCTGTAGTGCATCTGTCCCTGGGGAAGACATTTTTTGTAGTGCTACTCTAGGTGAGGAAGCAGCTTCCTGTGAAGTGAGTACATTGGTAAGTGGTTTCCTATTCTTATGATTGTATTCGGAAAGGGGTTTTCAATGGTTTTACTTTAAATCTGACTGTTATGGGCAGGTTTAAAAAAAATTCACACAGCACAGCACAGAAACCAAAGTTTATACTGCTCCTTCAGAAGGGTACCCATTTAGTACAAAATACTATCCCTAGTTTAATATTTTTCCACTTTGTGTTAGTGCTTTACAGCTCAGCATACATGCAAGGTACCAGGTTTTGTCTACCTTTGTTAGTATATAGTGCTTTGCATCAAAATCCATTGGTAGTTGAATGCAAACGCCCTACTTGATGCAAAGAGTGCGTAGTAGAACAAATCATACTTTGTGTTACCTTAGGGCTACTTTCCAACATAATTCAAGATTTGCACTGGAAAATAAATTGTCAAACTACACTTTGTGCCGGTTTGCATCACTTTTCTGATGTGAACTCAACCCAAACTGTTAGTGAATCAGCCCAGTAGACTCCAATTACAAGGTCCCTGGATTTAGGTGCAGTGATAACAGAGGGTCATAATTTCTGATTCTGGCCACAATCCCTTACCTAAATCTGGGTATTACAAGTTATCATCATCTCCAGAATGGATAATAAGGCATGGATTGACATGAGGACCCCTCTCCCTTTGACCCAGGCAGGGGCCTGCCACCCATGCACAGTGTACTGTGCTGAAGGGCCCCCCTGGAGCTCGGGGCCCGCACCTTCTGGCCTGCAGGGACCTTTGTTACACCACTGGAAATACTGTGTTCAGATCTATGTGAGTTTCTCCCTTCTGTGGAAAATAATGAGACCACGTAGCAGCTGGTAAAAGTCAATGGCTGTTTTTAGGGTTCTGGTGTGGGAATGCAGGGTCCAGAGACATCACAATTGGGACTTAAGAGGTTTGCTGCTGACTGACTGAAAAGATGGAAGTATCTTCATGTAGCTTGCATCTCAAAGGGAAATTGGTTTTCTTTGGTGCGAAAGCAAATGCAGATTGGGTATTCTACAGTGCAAGTGGGGGTGTGCGGTCAATTGTTAAGACATTTTCCGTGGATTAACGTACAAGTCTGTTTTTTTGCCTACAGATTGGAGGTTATGATGTTGATCTCTTCACTGTGGCCCCAGACCATGAACTTCTGTGCTCAATTTGCCATGGGGTCCTGAGGTGTCCAGTCATGATTTCCTGCAACCACATCTTCTGTAAGAAGTGCATCCTACAGTGGCTTAAACGGTAGGTGGTGTTGAGGAGTTGTGTTCTTGGATAAATGTCACTTTTGTTAATCTCTTTCCAAAAGCACTAGAAAGCCACAAAACAGTCATAGCCAAAGCCAACCACTGTTTAATATGTGACCATCAGTGAATGATGTCGCAATAGAATCCAGGACTCAAGGTGACTTCACCAGACAATAAATGGCTCTTGTTCTAGATTGTTGTATACAGTCTTATGAGAGATAGGGAGATTAATGGTCCAGTGTACAGCCTCCCTAATAATGATGCAAACACACAAGAATACACTGTTCCAGAAAAGGTCGGAAACCACTAGGCACTTCTATATCTAGAAGCAAATTCCCTCACACATCCATTGGATGTCATGCTTCATCATAGGGCTTGCTCCTCGTCAGACTGGTGCTGCAATGTCTGACGGGCCCCCCCAATAAGGGGCTCTTTGCTGGAGATCTTCACAGGTAATTTGTGCCGTGGTTTAAAGTGTGTAGGGATACATTTTAACCTACAGACAAGGAGAGAACAGGAGAGAAAATAGGGTAAAATTGGCTCAAAACCCTCCGGAAAACCTACAGTTTATTGATCAAGGAAGGGTCTTGGTCAAGGTTAAAAAGTACTCGGGAGTGGAAAAGAGATAATGCTCAGCCACTCTACCAGGAAAAAAAGAAATGGATGAAGGAACTACCTTCAACCACTACAACAGGTCAACATGTTTCATGCCTAAAAACTCCATACAGATCAAGTGGCGCTTCATCAGGACCAAACATAAAAAAACAAAAAAACAAAAAACACTTCTCCTAAGCTACAGTGAAAGACCACAATGTGTCTAAAAATGTATGCAAAGAAACTGAAGTCGCTTACTCAAAAAATCTACACGTCAGATAGTCAAATGTAGAAGGAGACACATGGAAAGAAGACACAAAATGTGGACCAACCAAATTCAGGATCCAAAGACATACATAACAAGACGTTGGCCCCCATTCCAACATTGACGGGCGGCGGAGGCCGCCCGCTAATGTTGCGCGGCAGAAATACCGCTCCGCGGTCCAGAGACCGCGGAGGGTATTCCAAGTTTTCCCCTGGGGTGTCGGGCGGCCGCCGAAAGGCCACCCGCCAGCCCAGGGGAAAACAACCTTCCCACGATGAAGCCGGCTCGTAATCGAGCCGGCGGAGTGGGAAGGTGCGACGGGTGCTACTGCACCCGTCGCGTATTTCACTGTCTGCTATGCAGACAGTGAAATACAAGCGGGGCCCTCTTACGGGGGCCCCTGCAGTGCCCATGCCATTGGCATGGGCACTGCAGGGGCCCCCAGGGGCCCCGCGACACCCCCTACCGCCATCCTGTTCCTGGCGGGCGAACCGCCAGGAACAGGATGGCGGTAGGGGGTGTCAGAATCCCCAAGGCGGCGCAGCAAGCTGCGCCGCCTTGGAGGATTCCAACGGGCAGCGGAAAACCGGCGGGAGACCGCCGGTTTTCCTGCACTGACCGCGGCCAAAGTGCCGCGGTCAGAATGCCCTGCGGGGCACCGCCGGGCTGTCGGCGGTGCTCCCGCCAACCGCGAGCCTGGTGGTCACAGACCGCCAGGCTCGTAATGAGGGCCGTAATGTTTATATAAAGTGACGTGGCACTCAGAGCACAAAGTGCTGCCATGCTCGGTAAAAAAATTCTGAAGAATCACTGCTTGCCATCCTCAATTAGGGACAAGGGCTCCATAGGAACAAGTGTACCATAGGACTGTTGTAGTATCTACATAGGTATGGGAGAAATATTATCAGCCAAACTTATACAAGAAGAGTACACCCTGAGCTCAGTGAATGGACATGACGCTGGATAATAATGATCTACACATTGAAATCACACACATACAATCTCTGATGATAAGGTGGGTTAGTAGGTCCTAATGAGGCACAATACCTTTACTACCCCCTAACTTTTCTTATGTATCCATGAAGATACTTGTGCAGCTTGGTAAGCATCTTCATAAAAAATAATCAATTGAATGGTCAAAAAAGAAATCCTGAATAGCACAGAAAGCAAATTGCTCAATTGAGGGATCAAAAACGGGCTGGAATTGCCCATAGATAAGCAGGCTACACCCAGCCAGCATACGTCATCTCAGGCAAGTGTGTGGTACTCCAAAGCCACATCATCCTGCACAAGTGTGGCCAGAAAACGCTTAGTAGGAGCAGTAGTACTCACTCGCTGGAAGACAGGCCCCGCCCGGAGACCTACCCCGAGGACGCGCTCCCGAAAAGTGCGAAGGGAACACGTCCTCCGGGTCAAATAGCGTGGTCTCAGGCCGTCAAGCCATCAAGTCTGACGAGGAGCAAGCCCTATGATGAAGCATGAAATCCAATGGATGTGTGAGAGCATTTGCTTCTAGATATAGAAGTACCTAGTGGATTTCTGATCTTTTCTGGAACAGTGTATTCTTGTGTGTTTGTTATAGATAGTTGGACAGGCAGGGATGGATTAAGAGGTTGTTTTTTTGTCTAAGCTGCATGGCCCCCATAAACTTGTGCACTTTTCATGATAGGTTCTTATATAAGTTGCAACTTATGTGCTGCACCTTAACCCTGCGTTAAATCACGAGACACAGCCGCAAATATGCCTTCCATCACACATCTGGACATAGGCCTGAATCACGGATATAATTGTGTATAACATGTATAACTAGATGTAGAGTCTGCATGCCTCATATAACAATAAGGCTATGTCCATTCCAGTGAATCTCCCCACCATTTCTCCCTCCCACATCTGCCTGCTCAGGATCATAAACTTAAAACAAACTATCTCAGAATGGACAAGTGAAGTAATCAGCAAAGTGGTCTATGATTATAAGAAGTAGCAAAACTCGTCAAAGTCGCTTACTGAAAATCATAAACAGTGTGCTTGTCTCTGATACTTCTTCGATCATACTTCTATGCACTGCATCCCATAACATAACTGCACCTCACTGGACATCACCCACAGCATGGATGACTTCCCACATAGGATCATATACTGAAAACATACCCCTGTATGCTGGTGCTTCAGCACCTCACATAGCGATAGTAAGCTGTACAGAAATGTTAAAGTACACATTGATAAGGCACTTTGGCTCATTGATCCAACTTCCACTTTTACTCATGGTCACATATTCAGAAGTGGCCACATGATAACGTACTCTGCTCAGTCATCATTATCTGTTCTCACTAAAGAAACTCTGGGTCTGGAATAATCAAAATTACCATCATTGTCCTGTGCCCAGAGTAGTTGTTCTTAACCTATCGTCCGAGGAGCCCTGGGGGTCTGCGAGGCCTACCCAGGGGGTCCATGACTGATTTACAAAATTAAATAATATTAAAATTAATCAATAAAGAAATTAATAAACTACATACAAATAATAAAACAACAATGAAAATATGAACACTTTTTCTATATTTGATTATTAATTGCACAAAATAGTCAAATATTTGAGCATCAGTTTGGTGTACACTTGTTTTTGTATTTTTGTGTATTGTTTTGAGGTTCTTTTCATAGAAATTATTTAGGCCAGGGTCTCAGGCTTCAAATAATGACATAGGCGGATGTCCTCGGATTCTAGTAATGATTCAAAGGGGGTCCACAGAAGTCAAAAGGTTAAGAACTGCTAAGCTAAAGCAAATAGCTGCATGCAGGGACATTTCCAAATTATAAATGGGAATATTCCCAACAACAAGTTACCTCATCTAGCGACTGCCTATCAAGTCCAGAAAGTGATTTACACCAAGGCAGATGAAGGCCATGTTTATTAAATTTACCTACAGGGTGTCAGGGAACAGTTCCTCATATGAATTCTCTGGGACATTTAGATACGTTTATAAAAACCGTGCAATCAGATTCAATTTTATTTGCCAGTTAATAATAAAGCATATTTCTCATTTTGCTCTAAATCACAGAGAGAAGTCCCTTTGGATTCTCACCTATATTAATGTGGCATGCTTCAGCATCAAGTTTGCTCCTAGCATTGTGAAAATCCTTACCTCATTCTTAGGAATATTGGGGTTTGACAGATTGTCGGGGGTTTTCCCCTGACCCTTTCAGCCTGTGAAGGAGAAACCAGAGTCTTCGTGTTCTCTTTAAGTCTAAAAATGTTTATTGAATCAAAAATATATAAAAACATGCTCTGAGTGACACCGTGCTTGCCTCCTGAGATAAGCAAAGCAATGCAAACTCCTCACACAGTTTACCCACTTTTATACATTTTCAGCACATAAGCAGCAACTGGAAAGACACAGGTGACAGAAACCAAAACTCTAAACAGGATTTTCAGCAGGTCTCTTTTTTTCTCTTGAGCAGGACGGAGAAGAGCCTGAAAAGATACAGATAATATACATTTCTTAGATGGTGAGTTAGTCATTTGTGAACTCTTACTTACGGGTGCCAATAGGAAGAGGAGGCTGAATACAGCAGTCGCGTGAGTAGAGTGCAGGCCTAGTACAACAAGGGCATGCAAAATGGCTGCTGTTAAAGACCATGGCGTGTTCATTATATGCAGTAGAAATCAGCACAAAACATAAAAACATCTTTTGGAAAACTGTGAGGTCAGAAATCAGATGGTGACAGGAAGCCTGTAAAAATCCTTAGCAGCTGCTTAAGAGAAGGCTCTGTCTTCAGACCATTTTGGTCCTGGGGATCTGAAGTAACCAGTGGTCCATGGAGCACAGTGACCTATATGGGATAAGGAGCTGAAATTATGAGACCAAAAAAGTAGGGGGAGTTCACCTTCGTCTAGGTCAATATATTTCTTCCCTTGTCTAGAGTGGTCTCCTTATTTTCTGAATCCTGGGCAGCGGGGCATCTGCCCACTTTCAATTGGTTCAGCACTGTAGTAGTATGAAACTTCCACTAGTCACCTCGGGGACTACTTTCCCTCCTTGTAGTGTGTGCTGGGTAGGGTAGGCCTACACTGCTTCCGTAATGTTTTGTACAGGCAGAAGTCAGTGCAACAGAGACAAGTAGATCCTGTAGCGGACTGTTCTGGGAGGAAATATTTTATTTTTCCTTGAGAAAGTTCTAGGACAATTAAGAAAGAGAAGTGGCTGAGTCGACTCTGGCATTTCTCCTTGGGATCCATTTTACGCCTACCATTTGAACAGGTAACCATAACAACAGATGCACTTAATGTGACTACAATTAGGCCCTCATTCTGACCTTGGCGGGCGGCGGAGGCCGCCCGCCAAAGTCCCGCCGTCAGGTTACCGTTCCGCGGTTGAAAGACCGCGGCGGTAATTCTGACTTTCCCGCTGGGCTGGCGGGCGGTCGCCTTCAGACCGCCAGCCAGCCCAGCGGGAAAGAGGCTTCCACGATGAAGCCGGCTCGGAATCGAGCCGGCGGAGTGGAAGCTGTGCGACGGGTGCAGTTGCACCCGTCGCGTATTTCACTGTCTGCGCAGCAGACAGTGAAATACATGTAGGGGCCCTCTTACGGGGGCCCCTGCAATGCCCATGCCAGTGGCATGGGCACTGCAGGGGCCCCCAGGGGCCCCGCGACCCCCCCTACCGCCATCCGGATCTCGGCGGTCCGACCGCCGGGATCTGGATGGCGGTAGGGGGGGTCGGAATCCCCGCGGCGGTGCAGCAAGCTGCGCCGCCGCGGAGGATTCAATGGGGCCGCGGTACACTGGCGGGACCCCGCCAGTGGTGCCGGTCCGACCGCGGCTTTACCGCCGCGGTCGGAATCCCCATTGGAGCACCGCCGGCCTGTCGGTGGTGCTCCCGCGGTCCTCCGCCCTGGCGGTCAAAGACCGCCAGGGTCAGAATGACCACCTTAGTCTTTTATTAATGCATGTTCAAATCTTTGCCATTGCTAGTGCATTTGCAATGTTCGCAAACCTTTAAAAAACATCAATAAAAAATAAACAAAAACGGAGCAAAACGGAACCCTGATACAAGAGGGCACTGAGCTTAATTTACAAGGGAACCTTGTAGGCATATTCCATAGGTAAATCTACCGCATCCCAAAACTAATGAAACATTGCCATCATACACAGCCCTGGCTAAATTGGTCAGGGCGTCTACTACCTCGAGACTGTGCTACGAGGAGACAGGTTTTGGGATTTCTCCTAGCCTAAAATACAGCAGGGGTATCATTACGGAACACTAGATTTAAGGTTTCAGTGTTCCTTGGAATCGCAGCCCCCTCTAACTAGGACAAAAAGAGATACATACAGCGGATTGCCAGTTGCAAAGAAACAATGGCACTGATGGGACAACTGGGGACATTTGTTCTTATACAACATTTGTTCTGTAACAAAAACCTTATCTTACTCCCATCAGCAATTTCTGATCAATAGTCCTCGACTAGCAGACAATCCACAGGCATGGGGTATGGATACCTTATTTCTTCATATGGATAACATTTTTCCTCTTGAAAAAATGCAAGACCCCCTAGAATATATGTGTTTGTGAAACTCTTTGGCTGCACCACTAACCACAAGTTTGGGCAGAAGTTTAAAAGAGCATTGGGTGAAGGAAAAAGCTTTGCAATTGTTCATGCATACCCACAAAATTACAACTTAGTGGGCGTTCAACAATAAAATAGGTTTGCTAGGTTAACTATTAGACAAGCTGCAATAGCAGTGCCAAAAGGAATAGCTCGGTTTTTTGTGCTAGTCGACACTTCATGAAATAAGGAACAGATTGAATGAGTAGCAACACGTGTTTGCTTCATTCCTGACTATGAAAGCAGAAAAGGATGTAGAATGAATGCATCACAAAAGGTTGCTTTGTCCTAACACACCAAATGTGTTTGGTGTTTTCACTATTGTGGGATTCTTATATTCCTACTACTCCTTGGGTTTTTAGATCAATGTAATCAACATGAAGTCTGAGAAGTGTCCTCCAGTAAGAATGCACACATGAATTCAGTAAAAATATTCTGTTTAATTATACATTTCCATAAAGCATATTTTGAGCAATTTGTTTTTCAAATTCTCTTTCTAAAACCAACATTTTCATTTCATAATAATGCATTTTGGATCTATCCTGCTTCTAGAGATTGTTTCACAAATGAGTGCTGCTGGTATATTTTAAAAAAATCACCTAAGTTAGAAATAATTATTTTAATTCCTTTTTCTGGATAACCATAGTCATGTCTCTTTTCACAATGTTTCGAAAATCGTTTTATTAGTATGAATCTGCTTGTCATACGATAATAAAGAAAAACAAATAAATGGCATGATACAATCCCATTTGCGCCATCTAAGATCTTTTCACATTTTTAACATATCATTAAAAACCTATAAGACGCGTATGCTTGAGGGACGTTATACTTTTGAGTTTGTTGTTTCTGTCTTTCCTTACTGCGATTCACAGTACTCAGGGTTCTTATTTTCTGTATATTGAGCCAGAAATTATGCATTTCAATATTTTTCTTCAAGGAAAACTTGAAAGTTACATCACTCAAGTATCATATTTTTGTTTCACCTCTTTCAAAAACATGTTTGACTACTCTGTTCTTTGTTAAGACCTCTGGGGCTCAAGCATTAAGTAATGCCATCCAGTACAGTTCAAGTTTTAACAATAGCCCTTGCATATTTCCTCCGCATTCTGAAATTCAAACGTGTTCATGTATTTGATAGCAACACTGTGAAACTTTATGGCCCTGCTTAACAAAATGTATGGCCAAACTTGATTTCAACTTCTTATTTCTAATTGTGAATTTATTGTATTGGATTCGGGTATTTAATTTTCGTGATGTCTGAGCCACATAACCTTTCCACAGGGGCATTTTAAAAAGTAAACCACAATTTCTGTCTCACACATTATATGATTATGTAGTTCTATTAATTATCCTCTAAATGGCGTGCTGCAGTTTATGGTCCTTTTATTATTCCATTGCTCATGTGAGGCTGGGATACGTTTCTGTTCTAAGTGTTACTATGTGATTCAATAGGGGCTCTATGTTGACTTTTACCAAGTGAACTTTAGGATTTTGTTTCTTTTGCAATGGGCTATTCTGGATCACTCTGGTTAATATTTAAATGTATTTCAAGGATTTTCATTCTTTTGGTTGATTATGCTGCACATGGAATAATTAATTTTAAACATTTTGGTAACATTTCTCCATATAAATTTAGTGCTTCTTGTCTGGAGACTAATTGTGACAGAGCTTATGCTTTCTGTAAAAGATCCTTTGCAAACAGTTGTCTGTGAAACTTCCTACTCATCCCTGGTTTACATTTTGAAAAAAATATATATTCATACACCATTTCTCAGTTGTACACTCACTGTAAGATGGATTCAGTGGTTGGGATATTTGGATGCAAACCGTGAGCTCATAAAATGGGGTTTTTATGTTGTTTTATCATACAAGTCAGTTATCAATTTGCCTTGATCCGGACACATTGACATATCAAAAATATACACTTGTGTGTTCCTCATTGAGGCCCACCTTTATTGAATGGTAAACAGTAATGTTATACTGCAAATATATGAACTTCCTCTTTCTTTCCTGCCCGTATTTCTTATATGTCATTGATCACTTTTTAATTTTTTTGCTCCAAACTAAATTAGTTACGATATGTTCTTGCTCAAACAATGCATGTAAATATGTGCATATTCTGATGCTGCTAGTATAATGAGAAACAGTGCACACTCTTTTTTTCTATTGCCTGAAGCTGAGACACAAGTTTCATGTAGCTGTAAATGACATCACACGCCCATTGACCAAGGTGACATCTTGTTAATGGTTGGTCACACTTCTCTTATCTTCTCCATATTTCTTGTGGAAGGATGGTATCTCACCAGTGCCCTTCAAAGTAACTGCGAGGAAAGTGGGGGCGATGCTAAATATACTTTGCTGGGGAGATGGAGAAACCAGGCAAAGAAGACAATACCTCTAAAGAAGAAAAACAAATTACATGCCTAAAAACCCCTCTCGGATCAAATAAACAACCAAAAAATATATAAAAACAGAACCAAGGAAAGGCAAAAATCTAGAACATATACCTATAGTCAGAAAAATACAGTCTTCAAGTATCCAAGATAGAACAAATGAGGGACTGAGGAGCTTGGAACGAAGAACTTAAAATGGATCCTTGAACGTTGATATGCAGTGGGGATTTGGAACTGAACCCTCATATAGTATGATAATTATGGCCCGCCGCACATGCTCTGGAAGTGTGGAAATGGTCACCCTCTATGTTGTATTAACAATTTCTATAGTTAAAATGGTAATTCCTGTAATTCCTATAGTCTAATTCCCGTCTTGCAACCAGAAGACTCACTTCCTATATGGTATCATAGTTCAGCCCTTTTTCCCCTTTCCAATTCTCAAAGAAAAATAGCCACACAAAGTAAGAGTGATACTTATAGGTAAATGGAGCACGCGTGCAATGTGATCTGGGCCAAAGGCCCTCATTTCAGTTGGACAGGTAAGGGGTGTGATATTTATGGCACGTGTTAAAATGTGACTCCACTCCACTGAGTCAGAATTTATCAGGTGCAATAATTATCAGGCAATTACAAGTTTTTGGGGAGTAACATGCAGAATTTTGTTTTTATTTCACCACAATGTGCATGTTCCCTCCAATACACAGTATTTCCACAAATAAATAGCAGTGGGCGTGACCTGTCAAATTTATCACAAAAACCATAATTGCGATTTTTACTGCAGTAGCAGTTACTACACAAATCTCAGCTTACTGGACCCTAGGGAGACATGGCACTAGGAGTTCATATGTGTGCCTTTTAAATATGGAGTCCCCGCAATGATGATAACCGGATGGGGCTTTGCGGGGCACTGGGTATGGACCGCTGTACATGGCTTTGCTGACAGCTGGTGGGGAACCAGTGTTTGCGGCTTTGCTGGGAGCCTTATGGAGATGGTTGTTTACGGCTCTGCTGGGAGCCAAGCAGAAAACTCAGTATGTGTCTCTGCTGGGAGCATGGCAGAGACTGGGCTACACATTTTTGTTGGGAGGTGGTCAGAGACTGCTGTATGTGGCTTTTGTGGGAGCATGGCAGGGACCATGATACATAGTTTTGCTGAGACCCGACGGGCACTGCAGTGGGTTTGTTGGAAGCCAGACAGGGGGCATGGTGTGTGGCTTTACTAGAAACCAGACAGTAAGTTATATCACATCCTATGAACCAAAAGCACATGGCTCAGATGAAAACCATTGTTTTTTGTTTTACAATCTGAACTGACTGTAAAAAAAATAGGATACTTTAATAACCAGTGAATGACAACTTAATCAAACAACCAACTACTAGATACAACCACGCTACAGCCATGCTTACTTTTTAAAAATGAGTTTCAAGTTGGTTGAAGCAGCCTCTTGCTTTGGAAAAATGTAACATAAATTTACCTCCATACTCTTAAATAAATACAAACACTGCATCTTTTAATTTTGAAAAATGGAGTAAAGTGTTTGCTCGTTTCACTATTACACGAACTGCAATAGGGTGTAAAATCAATCAGCTCTATTTTTGTGCCAATCAAACGTTTATGACATAAGGTACAGATTGAGTTAGTAGCAAGGTCTGACTGCTTCATTCTTTAATATTCAAAGAGAAAAAATCCAGCACAATGGATGCATGCCATTTTCTGTAACCCTGTAAAATGTAGCACAATAAGCTGTGTTTTAGATAATATTGGAAATGCTGACGGGTATTAATGCCTCCCCTATCTGTCTTTCACACCAGGCAGCACACGTGCCCCTGCTGCAGGACCGAAGTCCGCGGGCGATTACTGGTCCTAATGCATCGACTCAACAAGAGAATCAACAGACTGGAAGTCAAGGTAGAGTGCGCATGTGTCAATGTCCAAGCAAGTCTCCATCCAAGAAACTCCCAGGATGCTGCCCCGTGTTAGCATATGAAGAAAGGATAGCTCTGCTGTCTGTTTCTGTTACAACAATCCTAGGGCCTACAGGTTCAACTTAATCAATGTTGACTGGTCCTAATCAAGGGTGACTGGATCCATTGTTGCTTTTTCACCCTTTTCAAACATGAGCTTCACTGTGGTCACACTCTGTAGCACGGGGTTAAATTGAAATCAGGTCGCCATGTTAGTCAAGTGAAAATTAAGCCTCCTGGCACATAGAAAAAAATACACATTTAAGGGCCTCATTTAGACCACAACAGTAGTGGAAAAAAGAGTGTAAACATCATTTTCACCTGTTTTTCACTGTTGTTGATTTAGAGTTGAAAGCATATTCCATTTACTTGATTTTTGGATCGCATTTGTCACGAGCTAATATTTAGTGATAAGTGCAAATAGGATTCGGAAAAAGATTGAAAAGAAAATACACAAATAGATCTGTGCATACATTAGTCACAATTTTTAGCCAGATCCACAAGCCATATGCAATAACTCTGAGGAAACCAAACACCAATGTAAGTTACATCAGGAAGTTTTTTTCTACGAGAATTTTGCTCATGAGTTTAAATTTCCCCACAAACATTGTCCCTGCAATGCTGCTAAATTCCTCATTTATATTTTCGGTTAGGGGATACCATCAGGGCCAAATGACAACAAATTGCTTGGCCAGGAGGTGACAGTTAGGATCTACTGTACTCTAGTGTGATGTCTGGCATTCAGAACACATGAACCCAAGGAGCAGTGCAGGATGGGAAGCGCATAAATTAGCTTATTCACAAACGATACAAAAGTATTATTTTTTGTACAACAGAATGCATTTCACATTCCTCTGGCCCGTGATGTCATCCAATTCTTTTCAGCATGGAGATCTCTGCTATTCCGCACACATAAGTATGGGATTTAGTAGTGAAGGTGGGATTGGCAAGTTGGAAGGTTGAATAATTACAACAAAATGTTTAGGGTTAAGAGAAATTAAAAGAAGTGCTTACGTAGGGACATGTAATACAAACACAAACCCACCTGAATGTAAGACAATTGCAATTCACAAAATACACATTCAAATCTGTTGCACTAGATCAACTGACAAAAAACTCAAATGTACTTCATCCCAGCTTTGGAGTAAGTCAGTCACCATGCCTGACCAACCACTGGTACTACCATACACACCTGTAGAACTCAATGGAGGCAGGGAATAACGCTAATACACAAGGAAGCATATAACATAACTTAAATTAAATAACATTTTAATTTAAACTTCGCTTAAGTTTAAGTTATAATTAGCTTTATTGCATACAATATGTTTAAAGATATGAAAATGTTAATTTTTCAACAAATATAGTAATATTTTAACAAAATATATTGTAAGTGATATCAGTTCTTTTAAAAAACTGTACACCACCAACACGATAATGCCTAACTTGTATTCAAGGTTGTGACATATTCAACTTTTATGGCACCAAAAAGGTGGGGATGAAAAAATAACACTTAGTAGAAATAGAAAAATAATTAAAAAGAAAAGAAAAAATAAGTGAACATTTAATACTATTTTAAGTTATAATGGTGCTATTGTTATACATTCTTACTGTGGTAGTCATAACCAGAGTTATGGAAAGGTGTTTTAATATTTTTTTAATATTGGTTTTTTTTATTTAAAAGCAATTGTTTTTAAGTTCTGTATTATTTTCAATAAGGAGCTCTCCACCATAGTGGTGGAAATGCCCACAAAGAGGCAAAAAGTGACTTATAGTAACACTTCGGTCCTAAATTTAGTTGTAGGAAATTACGCTGCCACATTTGAAGTGGTGGAAACTCATAACTCTATTTCCAAATCTACACATGCAGACTTACCAGGTCTGTAAATAAAGCATTATCAAAGTGGGTAATAGTAAAAGATGTTACTTTCCTTGCTAACAAATGGCATGTGTGTGATCTGAAGCAATATTTGAAAATAGAGGACAACTGTAGTGAGAAACCTGGATAAACCTAGAGACGCCATAGCGTCTCTAGGATAGGGGTAGATAAAGAATGGGTATTTTGAAGGGGCCAGGCAGCCTTTATCGACCGTAGGCGTTTTCTTTCATGAGCATAAATGCACCCACAGGGCATTGGCATAACAAAGGCCCCGGCAGCCTCAGAGGTGCAGGGGGCCCGTGCTCCAGAGGGCCCCTTCAGCACAGTACTCTGGCCTAAGAGCTCCTGCATGAGTCCGGGGGGGGCTGAGAGCCCCTCTATGTACTGTGCAGGGGGGGCCGTCAAGTTTTGTTGCACCACTGCCACAGGGACTTTGAAAACAAATGCTTTTTAGGTAGAAATTTACCTACAGGTACATGTTACTATCCTCCTCATTAACGTCCTGGTACCCAAGTTCCTGTTCTTATTCTTTATCCTTTTTTTATTTCCCTCAGTGCCAATATGAACAGCATGGATGCTCCCTTAAGTTTCCTGTATCCCGGATGGATGAGCACTCTTCATCATGCGGGTTTGCATTATTGAAGTGCCTCAATGAGGGCTGCCCTGCTGAGATCGTGCGCAAAGACATGGATGCTCACCTGGCCACCTGCCAACATTGGAAGCAGCTGTGCCACTTTGGCTGCGGCACGCTACTCACCTTCTGGAACCGTGATCAGCACAACTGCTACCTGGAGTTAAAGGAGGAATGGGAGCGCAAGGCCCGGGAGACCAGAAGGATGGTTGCCAGGCTGAAGCAGAAGTCCAGGAAGATACAGAACTTGTCAGCACAAATACGCCGGCAGATCCTTCTGATCTGCGAAACTTTGGACATTCCGGAAAGCAATGAAACAAGTGTCCATGAGGTCTCTGGGTAGACCAACCCAAGGGGCAAGAGTGGTGTGACCTAGGTGATAAGAGCTAAGAGAACAGAATCTGCCAATCGTCTGGATGCAAAAAATCTAAGAGGTCACTGATAAGATAGTAGAGAGACTCAAACACAATGTAGAGAGACTATAGAGTCCTACAGGTTCCCAAGAGAGCTGATTGGTCCGAACACAAGGCATGTAACTTATATAATTAAATCTTTCACTTTCCCTCAACGTTTTATGACCAATGTGATCATATAACTCCATGCAACTGGGGAACATTTTTTCCAACTTGTATTTCATTTACCAAATTCTAGAAGGTGTATCCTTGGTGCCTTTCAAAATAAATAACTGGGCTACAAACTATCACATGGAATAGAAAATGAAAGCCTGGATCAGGATATATGATGCCCGCACACATAGGCAACAAAAAGATGCTCAACCTAAATTGCAAAATTGCTCAACCTATGAAAGTTTCTTAAAATGTAACTCTATTTTGGAACCACTCAACTGGAGGGGGTTTGAAACACCTTTGTTAGCTAACAGAGAAAAACTAGCGAGCACTGCAAATGTGGTGCAGCATAAATGTTAAAATCTCTCTTTGCTTGCTAAAGTACCAGTTTTTAGAAATGTGCCTTATAATAAGCTCTGTTATGTCTGCAAATCACACTTTTATCACAAATGTAGCGAATGCCCGGATTGAGGAAGGGCGTTCATTCCACAAGGTTACCTTTCTAAGCCAGTCAGTCTCTGCTTGCTTTGTAGACTAGAAGTATTTTTAGAGTTTTGAACGTTAATTAAGGTAATGCAGGCTGATTCATTGTACAAAGCGCTATTTTAAAAAGTTGACTAAATGGAAAATAAAGACAGTATGTAGAATACATTTTGCATAATTTTGTAGTAACTTTCGAGACCACTTATCCTGTTTTTCAGGTTAAAGGGAGTTTTATGATCACTCTATTCAACGAGACTTTCTCTACAGTCGTAACAGACTCAGATTTTGTGTTCTACACTTTTATTGTTGGCCTGTGCTTACCCTTTATCAAGATGCCCGCTTGATCGTTCATTATCTCCTTACATCACCATTTACTTCTGCCAAATGAAACTAAAAACATTTCAGCATGAAAATAGGAGGATCATCATATGAGTGTTCTCTACACATCCAATTATATCGCATCTTTCATCTGGAAGACCTTTAAAGTACAGGAAATGTCTATGTTTATTGATACAAGGGCAAGTATGACATATCACAGCTTTTGTCAATTCAAGTGATCAGTCAGATTGCTATCTAATATTTATCTCCACTATTAATGTTGTAATTTTATAATCCTAAATATTTTATATACCTATTGATTTGAATGACCTTCTCACACATTAGTCAGTATTGTCAGATTCCTCTTGTCACACCAGCCCACCTTTTATCACAATACTCAAAAGCAGTCACAAGAGGAAATTCACATTTTACACAAATGGGTGCAGATGTGAATCAGTAGAAGCCTTTTTTGCGGTGTGGGTGCTCTTTTATGCCTAATAATCAAATCTGGAACCATGAAAAAATGCTAAAACTCAAAGAAAACCCACATATTGAGTTACTTTACATAGCTAAAGCTGTTGTCTGATGTACAGACATGAAGAATGCTAGGGTAAACAAGATTTTTTAAATTATGACTTGATTTTCGAATTTATAAGCACTTGAATGCCCGCAGGCGTCTTGACACTAGCAACGTCCTACGCCCAGCAAATCTAACCAGCCAGATTTGAAGATCAGCCAAAATTATAAGGATGCTGTGAACATCCAAGTTTTTAGCTGCTTATGAAAGCAAACAAAATGTACATTTTCTTGGCATTTCAGAGGCAAAGACAATCTATTCTAGAAGTGACAAGTAGAGTACGACCATCGCAAGTCACCTTCTCAATTTTAGGAGTCAATATTGTTCTTGATAAAGCAGATCAAAGTGGTCTTTTTGGCGAGTACCAAGTAAATTTATTTTCAAGGTACTCTGGCCCCTTTCTGTAGATTGCTTTGTGTGCCAGATATAATGCTTTAAACACAATTCATTTTTTGACAGGGAATCAATGAAGCTCCGCCAATGCACTCTTTACAGACTGATGCTTTGACAATTTCTTAAGCAGTTGACAAGTGGGGTTTTGCAACATTTGAAGTTTGCTTAGAAAATTATGCATACAATGTTGAGGATACATTTATTATCATTACAGGAGTGTATAGTGGATTGCAGCACTTGATGGTGTAGTACCTACACACAACTGGAAGCTTCAGATATAATTTTCTGAAATGTAATGCACTTCTGAAACTCAGAATAACATGAAACAGGGATTCCAAGGAAAAGCTTTTTGCGTGCAAGAAACTATTATCATGTATTGGAGTTTTCCAAGTGTTGAAATTCATCGTCCTTTATTTATATAATCATAAACACTGTTCTCTTTTTTCTTTAATTGTTTTGACTTTCATCATTGGGTTGGATGAACAACTGATTGAGTTTTATATATATACTTGTTTGCCTCAGAATTGGATATAAATCTTTCAAAATCAAATGCAGCATTAAATAGATCAGGGACTTACGTTGTCACAAGAGACATCTATTTTTATGAGGTTTCAGGCTAGGAAAATGTCTGCCAAAAGAACACTTTATTGTAACTCCTATTCCTTTTTTGATGATTTATGAAGCTGTGTAGCATAGTTGTATTTTGAAATCATTTGCTTGAGGTTTCTAAATTCATTTTGGATACATTAACTTTCAATTGCATCATTAAAAAAAATGACATGTTTAAAATGTTACCACTCAGTTATTTCTTACTGAATAAAGTCACACAATACTTGAATATCTCATATTAAAATATGTAAAATTTACTTCATCATAATAAAGATTGAATATCTGGAGTTGATTTACAAAAAACATGTATTCACCTCTGTTGGAAATGGCCCTTTGTGCAGGGTTATCCCCAAACTTTTTGCCTTCTTCTTCCTATTTTTTTCAGGTCTTTTTTTGCTGGTTTATTGTCTCTGAGCACTTTACCACTGCTAATCAGTGCTAAAGTGCAAGTGCTCCCTATATAAACTGTACTGTTGATTGGTTTATCCATGATTGGCATATTTGATTTACTGGTAAGTCCCTAGTAAAGTGCACTAGAGGTGTCCAGGGCCTGTAAATCAAATGCTACTAGTGGGCCTGCAGCACTGGTTGTGCCACCCACATTAGTAGCCCTGTAAACATGGCTCAGACCTGCCACTGCAGTGTCTGTGTGTGCAGTTTTAAACTGCAAATTCGACTTGGCAAGTGAACCCACTTGCCAGGCCTAGACCTTTCCTTTTTATACATGTAAGGCACCCCTAAGGTAGGCCCTAGGTAGCCCCATGGGCAGGGTGCAGTGTATGTTTAAGGTAGGACATGTTCTAGTGTGTTTTACATGTCCTAACAGTGAAATACTGCCAAATTTATTTTTCACTGTTGCAAAGCCTATCTCTCATAGGTTAATTTGGCGGCTGCCTTTAAATAACTTTAAAGTGCAGATTCCCTTTGGGAGCAGATAGAAATTTTGAGTTTACGGTCTCCGAACTCACAATTTAAAAATACATATTTTAGTGAACTCTGTTTTTAGATTGTTAGTTTGAAAATGCCACTTTTTGAAAGTAGGCATTTTCTTGCTTAATCCATTCTGTGACTCTGCCTGTTTGGGGATTCCCTGTCTGGGTCAGTTTGACAGTTGGGCTGTTCACACCTCTCCTCTAGACAGTGACATAAAGGGGGCTGGGGTGTAGCCTTCATATGTCTGTGCTGGAAGGGAGGGGAGGCGTGGTCACTCACACCTGAAAGGACTGTGCCTGCCATTACACAATGCAGTCTCCGACCCACTGGTGTGTGTCTGGAGCCTGACATGGACAAGGAAGGATCTTGCAAACACATGAGTCTTTGCTTTGAAATTTGCCAACTTCAAAGGCAGAAAGGGGTATAAGAAGAAAACCCAAAACCCCAGACTTTTAGGATATTTCTGGAATCAAGAGGAACCTCTGCCAAGGAGATGAGCTGAAGAGCTGGGGGAGGAGTACTGTCCCTTTGCTGTGGTGCTTTGCTGGACTGGCCTGCAGTTGCTGCTTCTGCCTGAAAGGAGTGCAAAGGGTGAACTTTGCTGTGTGTCCTTCTCGAGAAAGTTCTCCACAGGCTTCGAGTAGAGCTTGCCTCCTGTTGGAAGTCTCAGGGACAACAAAGACTTCAGTTTCCTCTTCCTGCAGCACTGGGAACTGTGTGTTTTGGGCTGTTCAAGAGGAGAAACCACTGGCCTGCCCGTGACCTGCTGACGCCGCATGGAGTCACTGCGCTCTGCGACCCTGGTCTCACCAATGCCGTCATCAGACTTCAATGAGCGGATGCTTGCACCGTGACCTGTGGGCCCCGCACGCCGGCATCACCTGCTCACACTGGAGCCTGGGCCTCCCAGATGCCGCTGCTCCTGCTGACACTGGCGCTGCTGCTTGCACTGTGGACACCGTTCGTGAGGTACACGAAGCACCATCCTGTCCTGCACCGCAGCCCCAGTCCACTGACGCCAGCATCATCGACTCCCGTGTCTTTAATAAAATTAGGACTTTCCTTCATAAGTTGCTAGGAAAATCTATGTTTTATGGCAAGACCAGAGGCTCCTATTATGCTATTTTAAAGCGTATCTATCACATTTAGAGAGGCATGTTGAATTGGTTTACAGTAGAAAACTTTAAAAACATTGTCATTAGACCAGTCAGCCGATCTGAGAATGTCCTCCAGGTGAGAACCGTCCCAAAAGGCTTTGGATGCCATGGCTCCTCTAGCTGAATGGGCACCAAAGGAAGAGGTATCAATGCCAGCAAGGGACATAATCCAATGAACCCAACGAGCCAAGGTAGGGGAGGACACAGGTTTGAAAGGCTTTCTGAAAGAAATCAGTAGTTGGGTAAAGGAGGAATTTCTCAAACCGGCTGTCTGTTGTTCATAAACTTTTAAGCATTAGCCAACACATAGCTTAGGGTGATCAGGAAAAAATGGATAAAAAACTGAAGAAAGGTTAGTCTTAGTATGCCTACACACATTAAACATAACACCAGAGAGTGTAAACTGACGAGCTGGAACATCTAGGGCTTTAACATCAGATAAACGTTTGAAAGAAACTAAGCATAAAAGCATGGTGAGCTTAGCAGAGAGCTGTTTTAACAATTACAATGTATTGTCTGGCCAAGAAACAAACAATTTCAACACAGCATTACCATCCCATAATGAACTATATTTAGGTTTTGGAGGATTGGAAAATGTTACTCCCTTTAGAAGTCGGCAGACCAAAGGATGCTCTCCAACTGGTTTTCCCTGGATATAAGAGTGTGAAGAAGAGATTGCTGATCTATATAGATTGATAGTGCGAAAGGACTTACCCTTGCTGGCTTCTACCACCAGAAAGTTAATAATCATGGTTACATCTGTTGTAAAGGGATCAACGTGTTTTCCCATACATGCCAGAGAGACCAAGCTGATCTATATGCTTTCTTTGTTCCTGGAGCTGTTGCCAGTTCAATAAAGTTTGAAGCTTCTGCTGAAATAGGTACGCCCGATATTTTCCAAGCCGAAAGGGTAAGGACATTCTAGAGTATCAGACTGTGTTCGAAGCCGTGGGAGATCTGAAAAGGAGGCGATTAGGAATGGAGGCTCGATTGACAGCTCCAGGAGAGAAGGAAACCACCTGGGAGTGCCAGAAGGGGACTATGAGCACTAGAGAGGCTTGTTGACGTCTGACTTGCGCTAGCACTCTGGAAATCAAAATGAAGGGAGGAAAGGCGTAATTGAGGAAGGATAACCAATCCTGAGAAAACGCATTGAAGGCAAGAGCTAGTGGATCCAGGTGCCAGCTGAAGAATTGTGGGAGCTGAGCATTGAGACGGGATGCGCATTGAGCATCCAGTCGCTGGAGCCCCAGAAGTGGCGAGAATACCAATCCACTACAAAATTGAGGCTGCCAGGTAGATACTCTGCTTGAACAGAGATTCTGTTTTGAAGACAGAACTCCCAAAACCCTTTTGCTAATTCCGCTAAAGGTTTGGATTTTGTGCCTCCTAAGCGGTTGATGTAACGAACTACGGAAATGTTGTCCATTCTGAGAAGAACCGAACAGGAAACTCTGTCTCTTGCGAGGCTCCTGATTACAAAGGAGCCGGCAAGCATCTCTAAACAGTTTATGTGCAGTTTTGACTCCTCTAGAGACCATGAGCCTCCAGTCAAGATTGGACCACACAGGGTTCCACAACCCGATAGACTTGCATCTGATTCTAATACAAGATCTGTGGCTGATGCGAAGATAGTCGTGCTGTTCCAGGCGTCTAAATGGTCTATCCACCATTGAAGTTCTGCGCGCAAATCTTGGTCTAGAACTATGGAATCTGTGTAGGCTAGACCTTTTTGAAGGTGACAAATTTTTTGTCTCTGCAATGCATGGTAATGTAGCGGGCCTGGAAAGATAGCTTGGATTGAAGAAGAGTGGAGACCTACGACCCTTGCCAAGAATCTGAGGGACAGCCGAGAGCTGCGTAAAATCAGTAGAATTTCTGATTTTATGGACTTGATCTTTGAAGATGGAAGGAGAAGAGTAGCCGAATCAGAGTCTACCAGGAAACCTAGGAACTCGATTTTTTGGATCGGATCCAAGGAAGATTTTTCATAATTTATAATAAAGCCTAGATCTTAAAGCAGAGTGCAAGCAAGGTGAACTTGGGTCAGAAGGGAAGTGCGATTTTGATTCATAATCAGAATATCATCCAAATAGATAATTAATCTGGTGCCTCGAGCTCTGAGAAAGACCGCTATTGGTTTCATTAGTTCTGTGAAGCACCATGGAGCGGAGGACAGGGCAAAGGGAAGGGAAGTGAAATGGAAAGTCTGACCGGCCCATTGGAATTGAAGAAATTTCTGGGAGTCCCGGTGTATGGGAACTGCAAGATATGCATCTTTAAGATCTAGACTTACCATCCAATCTCCCTGGAGCAATGTATCTCTGAGATGTAGGATGGTTTCCATTTTGAAGTGGCGATATAGAACAAATTGATTGAACTGTTTTAGATTGATAACCGGGTGCATCTTTTTTTCTTTTTCTGGACTAGAAAACTGAGCTGAGAAAACCTGAATGATCTAGAGAACAAGGAGCTATAGCCTGCTTTTGTAGAAGAGATTGAATTTCTAAAGAAATTAATTCAGTCATTTGAAGAGAAAACTGAGGGGGGGGAAACTTGCCTGAAAAGGCTCTGAAAAGAGCTCTATAACATAACCCTGAACTGTATTTAGGACCCAGGGATCCAGTGTGAGTTCCTTCCATTTTGGCAGGCACCGGGAAATACGACCCCCTACAATTGGTGAACAGGAATGTTGACTTACCGGATTGAGCAGAGAATCTGGCGTTGCAGTTTCCTTTGTTTCTGAAGCCCCTGCTTCTTTGGGGATAGAACTGCGGTCTGGAGTCCTGATATGTGTTATTATTGTAGAAACTGCAGGAACCTTGGTTGGCGTAGGAACGACCGGCAAAGCGGTTCCTATCCTCTGCCGGCCCTGGTGAAAACCTGAGATGAAAACATATTTTTCAGGGATTGTTGTGCTTTGTCCAGGGAGGAGAAAGTTGCCACATATTTGCTCAATTCTTTTATAAAAGAGTCCCCAAACAGCAAGCCTTCTGCCTTTACACCAGGATCTGAACCCGCTAAGTTGACCAATTTTGGATCAAGTTTAAGCAGGAGTCCTTTCCTGCGTTCATGTGTAATCAAAGAATTTGCATTCCCAAGTAAACAAAC
This sequence comes from Pleurodeles waltl, assembly GCF_031143425.1. Taxonomy (NCBI): domain Eukaryota; kingdom Metazoa; phylum Chordata; class Amphibia; order Caudata; family Salamandridae; genus Pleurodeles; species Pleurodeles waltl. Next base: position 77,361,292 of record NC_090449.1, on the reverse strand, counting down.
AGCACGTTGTGCCAATAAGGAAAGTTCCACAGGATCAATAGAAACATGTTCTAGCCGGGCTGTTTCAGCCAAATCAAAAATGCGGGTTAGGAGTCCCACAATATCCAAAAGATTGACTTGGCAAGTAGACCAAGCATTGTCGACCCCTTTTCGACGATCCTTGCCATATTTAGTGAAGAAAGTGATTAACGAAGAGTCAATTGTAGGAGTTGCCGTAATTTTGGCAGAAAGAGTAGGGCGGGGGCATTCCGATTTAAGTTTTGCCCGTACCTGTTTGTCCAAGGGGGTACGTAACCTGGCTGTTACATAATCTGCTACATGCTCAGAGGGAACCTACTCTGTAGAATTTGGATGCTGGATGTCGCTTGGGTCAAACATTAGAACCCCTTGTGCATCATAAATTGTGCTAGACCCTGAAAATTCGTGGAACCCAGATTTGGTTTATTTGTGAGTAGGAGGGGGGAGAAATTCTCCAACGTCCTTCTCGGAATTATCCGAATCTGTATTAGGGTCATGCATCTCGTCGTCCGTGTCTAATTTCTTAGTTATAGTGATAGGACAAGATAAGTGTTTTGATTTAACCATGCATTTCTTTGAGGACTTAGATATTAACCCCTCCTTAACAGGAGGCCTTTGAGGAACCATGTCCTCTGTCATATGTGAGACTTTCTCACCAACCAAGAGCGTCATTTTGGGATTTTTTGATGTGACAGGACACTTTCTGCTTTCCCCCGCAGAATGGGCTAGCATGGTTTTAGACACCAAATTAACAACAGAATTTTCCAAATTTTTTGACAATTTTTGCCAAGAAGCTGACATAGCCTGGTCAACAGACAACTGTATAAAGTCATTTAAGTTTTCCTTAAGGACGTCTTCCTCCTCCTCATGAGGTAAATGGGAAGCAGAAGAACTGTCCATGGTGGTAACAAAAGGACAAAAACAAAAGAGAGAGGAAAGGGTTAACTTTCTAACAGAGTGAGAAGAAACAGCCAGGCTCCACCTATGGGTAGGACAAAATACTTGCAGAATGAAAGCAGGCAGGTATTGAACGTGAACAAGGAGTCCGGCGTCGGAAAAAAGCTGTCTCCCGGAGCGTCAGCTGACAGGAAAGGTACGCGTGTGACTGGAACGTTTCCTCCTCAGCGAGCGACTGAAAATGACTGACGCGCGCTGAGGAAGGAACAGTATGAAGCAGCAGTTGGGAAATGAGTACGCAGCGCGAGGGCCAGAAATAGAATGCGGCTACGAGCCGACTAACCAAATAAAGTAAACATACAGTCATGTCAGTAATAAAACAGTGCTCATACATAACGCATTATGAACCAATATTATAAAGTGAAAGTGAAGAGAAAATATTACTTTTCTTGACTGCGAGCAGCAAGAAAAGAGGGCCGTCTGCGCTGTCTGCGCCTGGCCCGGGCCAGCGCCACGACCTCTGGTCCCCAGCTCTCCCAAGCCCCGCTGATCCGCTATGACCCCACCACCCTCCACGCCCTCAACCCAGGACGCTCCAACACCTGCTTCCAAGCTCACCCCAAACGCACCCATGGACCCTTCGCCTGCAACTCCTGCAAACGTATCTTCCACCACGCAACTACCACGACCACAAGCCCACGCGCGATCAACCACCTCAAGTGCATCCTAGTCAACGCTCGCTCCGTCCACAAACACGCCGTTGAACTCTGGGACCTCCTGGACTCCACAGCACCGGACGTCGCCTTCATCACGGAGACCTGGATGAACGCCTCCTCTGCTCCAGACATCGCCACCGCCGTCCCCGAAGGCTACAAGATCTCCAGGAAAGACCACACCAACCAAGCAGGAGGAGGTATCGCCATCGTCTTCAAAGACTCCATCAGTGTCACCACCTCCACCGAAGACACCCCTCTCGCCGCTGAACACCTGCATTTTCAGATTCGCACCGACCCGAGGACCACCCTCAGAGGATCCCTCGTCTACCGTCCTCCCGGACCACGCGCCCCTTTCAGCGACGCCATCGCCGACTTCATCTCCCCGCACGCCCTCGCCTCACCGGACTACATCCTCCTAGGCAACCTCAACTTCCATCTGGAACAAAACAACGACCCCAACACCACCACCCTGCTCGACAACCTCGGCCTCAAACAACTGGTGAACACCGCCACCCACATTGCCGGACACACGCTCGACCCTATCTTCTCTGCCAGCAAACACGTCTTCTTCAGCCACACCTCCGCCCTACACTGGACCGACCACAGCTGCGTCCACTTCACATTCCGACGCGAGACCCGCCACCTCCGCACTCAACCCATCCCTCGTCGACAGTGGAACAAGATCCCTGAAGAACAACTCTTCTCCGCACTCGCCACCAACCAACCCACCCTCACCACCGACCCCAACGACGTAGCCCTCAACCTCACAAACTGGATCTCCAACTGCGCAGACAACCTTGCTCCCCTCAAACGCACGCATCGACAGACCAACACCAAAAAACCTCTCTGGTTCTCTGACACCCTCAAAGAATCAAAAAAAACTTGTCGCGCCCTTGAGAGAGCCTGGCGCAAGGACCACACCGCTGACAACATGACCGCCCTCAAGAACGCTACCCGCGAACACCACCACCTGATCCACGCTGCCAAAAGGAACTTTTTCACCGACAGACTGGACAAAAACAGCCACAACAGCAGAGAACTCTTCAGCATCGTCAAGGAGTTCTCCAACCCCAGCGCCAACGCCGTCACGCCCTCACAGGATTTGTGCGAATCCCTCGCCACTTTCTTCCATCGCAAGATCAGCGACCTCCACGACAGCTTCGGACACCAGACCCAACCAAACACCACCGAACCTGTATCCCCGGCCATCACCCTCAACAACTGGACCCACATCAACACGGAAGAAACCAAATCCATCATGAACTCTATCCACTCCGGCGCCCCTTCGGACCCCTGCCCGCACTTCATCTTTAACAAAGCCGACGACATCATCGCCCCGCACCTCCAGACCGTCATCAACTCTTCTTTTTCTTCTGCTACCTTCCCCGAATGCTGGAAACACGCCGAAGTCAACGCCCTACTAAAGAAACCTACGGCTGACCCGAGCGACCTGAAAAACTTCCGCCCCATCTCTCTTCTGCCTTTCCCAGCCAAAGTAATAGAGAAGACTGTCAACAAACAGCTGACCACCTTCCTGGAAGACAACAACCTGCTCGACCCCTCACAAACCGGATTCCGAACCAACCACAGCACTGAAACCGCCCTCCTCTCAGTCACAGACGACATCAGAACCCTGATGGACAACGGTGAAACAGTCGCCCTCATTCTTCTCGACCTCTCGGCTGCCTTTGACACCGTCTGTCACCGCACCCTAATCACCCGCCTCCGCTCCACCGGGATCCAAGGCCAGGCCCTGGACTGGATCGCCTCCTTCCTCGCAAACCGTTCCCAAAGAGTTTACCTCCCTCCGTTTCGCTCAGAACCCACCGAGATCATCTGCGGCGTACCTCAAGGCTCATCACTGAGCCCAACACTCTTCAATGTCTACATGAGCCCCCTCGCCAGCATCGTACGCAAGCACGACATCATCATCACCTCCTACGCCGATGACACCCAACTTATACTCTCCCTCACCAAGGACCCCGCCAGCGCCAAGACCAACCTACAAGAGGGTATGAAGGACGTCGCAGATTGGATGAGGCTCAGCCGCCTAAAGCTGAACTCTGAAAAAACGGAAGTCCTCATCCTCGGCAACACCCCGTCCGCCTGGTACGACTCCTGGTGGCCCATGGCCCTCTGCACCGCACCGACCCCCACAGACCACGCCCGCAACCTCGGCTTCATCTTGGACCCTCTTCTCACCATGACCAAGCAAGTCAACGCTGTGTCCTCCGCCTGCTTCCTCACCCTCCGCATGCTCCGCAAGATCTTCCGCTGGATCCCCGCCGACACCAGAAAAAACGTGACCCACGCCCTCGTCACGAGCCGCCTGGACTACGGCAACACCCTCTACGCCGGGACCACAGCCAAACTCCAAAATCGCCTGCAACGCATTCAAAACGCCTCGGCCCACCTCATCCTCGACGTACCCCGCAGCAGCCACATCTCTGCACACCTGAGACACCTGCATTGGCTCCCAGTCAGCAAAAGGATCACCTTCCGACTTCTCACCCACGCACACAAAGCCCTCCACGACAAGGGACCGGAATACCTCAACAGACGCCTCAGCTTCTACGTCCCCACCCGCCTCCTCCGCTCCTCTGGCCTTGCACTCGCTGCTGTCCCTCGCATCCGCCGCTCCACGGCGGGTGGGAGATCTTTCTCCTTCCTGGCGGCCTTCCTGGAACTCCCTCCCCACCAGCCTCAGGACCACCCAGGACCACTCCGCTTTCCGGAGACTCCTAAAGACCTGGCTGTTCGAGCAGCTATAACCCCCCCCTTTTCCCCTAGCGCCTTGAGACCCGCAAGGGTGAGTAGCGCGCTTTATAAATGTTAATGATTTTTTTTAATTTGATTATTAGAGGGGATTGTTAGTGATTGGTGCATTACTTTTAACTACCTTTTGATCCCCATTGGCTGTTTTTGTTTGCCTTATGGGATGGTAGTTTTAATCTTGACTGCAGCTGCTATTAGAAATAAAGAAAAGACTAAAGCATAATAGGAGCCTCCGGTCCTGCCATAAAATTAACCTTTTTATCCTGTATTTTGATCCTTTGCCCTGAATTTTGACAGTCACTGCAGAAATTGCCTTCTTGTTTTAGTGGTCAACATAAACCTATGGGTTCCTGGAGCACGTTTGTTCCAATTCCAGCACTGTTTGTTGGCAGTTTTATATAGAGCGAACTTCACCCGAAAGTATTGAAGCGCTTTACGTAAGCACCAGTTACGGTACACAAGATCGCATCCATTTTTGGTAGGCTTGGGGAAATTAAGTGATTTGCCCAGAACCACTGCTGTTGATATGTACTTTGTGTACTCCAACAACTATAGTTCCAAAGTCCTAGATGTGACTGAAACTATTTGCCCTAATCGAAGATGACAGCCCTAGGAGATTAGGCTTTGTTTACGATCCATGGTGAAAATTGGGATGACATAAAAAACGGACTAAATACTCAGATCGCGTCAATATACCCCATTCCTGCCGCCCTGCTGGTGTCCTGAGAAGTACAGCCTAAGAATTCCGTAAGTCCAAATTAAATTCGAATGCTATCTAAAAGAAGTGAATGCGTCAATTTTCGAGCGCCTTCCAAATTATTATTAATAGGATTGCTATGATTTGTAAATAACTTTTTAAAATCATTATCAAAAAATATTATTTATGAAATGCTAATTGGAAATAACAATGGCTAGGGAATTTCCGTTAGATAATTCAGCAAGGTAAATGTTTTTATATCTTAAACATTCTTAAATGGTTGGAGGAGGACAAAGAGGGTGAATGTTTCCTGTTTCAATATGGCCGCCAATTATCTACTCTGGCGTTGCAGAAGTATGCAGTGACATGCTCTGTAAGCGGCGGCTGCCTGCCTGGCCTTTTGTACATCTGCGTTCCAGCTGCTGGGAAATCAATGACAACATCGTGCTGCGCCGGAAGTGAAGAGCAAACTACTACACATGGTTTGAACTGTGGAGCTGTTGATTTTGGAGGAAACTGATATCTATGAGAGAAGAAAGCGCAGCAGTATGGCCACCAATGTGCAATTCAAAACCAAGTGAGATGTGGGAGAAAGTGGGCAAATTAATACAGAAGGAAGCGATAGTTGTTGCACATCCAAGAGAGCGCTGCATAGCTCGAAGTGGACTCTTGAGTGTTTCTAGGAGGTTTTATGGTGACGTGAAGAGCCTGAGTGCAGTCCTCTTTGGGTTTGGGGAAGGCATGCATTTTATTTCCTGGGGAGACGTATTATAGAAACCCAACATGTAGTATCATAACATCCCTTGCAACGAGATCACGTCACCCACAGTAGGATGAGCAAAGCGTCCCTAAGTGAGAGGATTGTGACCGTGGGAGATGGATCACGTCTTATGTGGTTGGGAAATTATTGCAGACCTCGGAGAGGGCGCATGAAGTTGCTAGGAGTGGTATCGGACACCTGTGAATTTGGCTATGGCATCCATGAGAAATGATTCACGACATCTCTGGGAAAGAGATAATGTAATTTATTGAGTGAGGTCACAGCGCCCAAAGAATTGAGGTTACAAGTCACAGCACGCCAAGGAGTGGGGTCATAACAACCTGAAGATAGAGATCATGGCACCACCTAGAAGGGGGGACCGGAACAATGCTACGGAGTTAGGGAACCCTATATCACTTTCGTGAACACATTTCAGCCAGACCCCCCCACCTACCCCCGTGAAAATAATCCTCCTTGAAATATGGGAGACTAATAACACCCCATGAAAATGGAATTCAGAAGAATCCTGGGAAGAGGAAGGGTAACAGCACATAGTGGCAGACCCATATGGAGTTGTTTGCTTCAGGTGAATAAGAAAGGCCACATTTCTTCTGATTATTATCTTCTCACCAACCAGACCAGGTAGAAAGCTTATGTTCATGGTTCAGATTAGGTGTGCTAAATTGAGGCATTCTATAGAAGTGCATATCTGCGGACCCAAGCGACCGCTATTGACAGGGTTTAATTTTATGATGTATGTACGCAATAAAAATCAGTGTCGGGACAGACTGCTTGGATGGGATATGCAGCCCTTGTATAGAATTGTAGATTGTAGCAGCACGCCGGATACAAAAAGCAGTTTGACAGACAGGACCACATGACAAATAATTATTCAATATGGCTGAAGAGCCAGCCTACAGGAAAGAGGTCTGAGTGATCAGTGGTTGTTTATTTACTTCATATTTTTTTTTTTGCTGGGTGCTTTCTTGAAGCGGAGTGCATTTGAGAAGACTTGCTGCAGACTTTGGTGTTTTTCTGAATGTCAAAATCTCGCTTCTAAATGTTCTACAATCTAAAGCATGCAAGCGATGTTTTGTGTGGTGAGGTTTTATTCCTCTGCATGCACCAGAGTATTTTTGGATACCTGTGTGTTGTTTGTTTGGAGGGCTGGGTGCTCCGTCACCTTTGGGGGAGTTGCCATGTCTAACAGACTAAAAAAATTGTCAAATTTCAGTGAATGTTCTAAACTGGTACAAGATTGCTGTGTGTTTTAGATTTCAATGAGAATTAGCTTTTTTTGAATGTGTATAATGTTATTGGAGAACCCGTGTAAAAACACAAGGAATCAGGGTGTTATGGTCACTGAACCTGAGGTTGAGGCTAAGTAAGATGCCATCCACGCCACTTCTTTTCTTGGGACATTTGTGATTTGCAGAGTCTATTGAGTGGGGCTATGACATGGGCTTTTGCAAGGATTTTTTTGTTATGCTGAGGAAGTAGACCTATAATTGTTCTTCCTTGACTTTCTGTTGTTAATTCGTGGTTGAGGTTGAAGTCTGCAATCACTTAACAGTTTGGTCGACTATGTTTTGTTGAGTAGTGCCCTGCGATCCAGTTTAGTTATTGAGATTAGCTAGTTATGAGGTAAGGATATGAGATAAGGGAGTAAGTAGGAACTCTGGGTTCTGCTCACAAAAGATATTTGTGCAGTGGCCGCAATATTAGTGGTTAATACCTCGATTCACTAATGTGTACTCATGTATGTTAGTTTCAAAATGGTGGAATAGTACTTTTCAGCTAATGTGCCTAGAGGAACAGATTATGCTTATTCCAGGGCAGAGATGCCTGCCCCCTTCATAAACTTGAGAATTTGGTGGCATTCACAAACTATTGATAGGCACATTTGCACAGTGCATACCGTTGGAGATCTATGCCTTTCAAGAGGTGAGGTAAATACTTATCCATTGTGGAAATGGGGAGTGATCACCCCCTGATTGGTCAGGATAGAGATGAAGTGTTTTTTCACTCGAAACATGATTACACTTGTAGAAACGAACAAGCATTTGCAATGTAATGGGTATCGTGTTTGCTCGAGTTAGAGCAATTAGCGTTTTAAATTCCAAACTGGAATTTTCTTGCCATGTATATTGAAAATGTAAAGTAAAACAGTTGAGCTAAGCAAGTCAATTCAAAGCCCCACGACCGCCATGAGCGCGAAGGAGAGACACAAAAGGAAAAAGAAGTTTGTTTGCAGATAGACATATTGGCAAATGTGCAAATATCCGTGTAACTGGGTCACTCCCCAAGGCAGTAACAAAACTGCCCCAAGGAGACAAACGTAAAGCATCTACCAATGTCATCAAAGGATTTTTGAAAGGCAAGCCCACGAACGAGAGAAAGTGATGGGCGTGAGGTGGGCGTGCTTAAAAGCCCACATAGGTACCAATACGTCGGAAAAGCAGCGATTGTGCGCTACTATGCTCGACCTAAAAAGTAGCATATGCAGACATGTGTAAATGCACACCGGTAACATTTCTAGATATAAATAAATATGTATTTCACTACTGGAACGTTTGGAGGATTCCAAAGAAATTAAAGATTTACTCAAAATGCACATTTACAACTTTTTTATGAATCAGGATCTTTTCTGTTATTTGTTCTTTCTGCTCATCAATCTCAGATAGACTTTTTTTTTTTTTTTTACACAGGTGACACTTTGAGGTTTTTAGGTGTTGTCTGCATATGATTGTATTCTAGAGCAAATACTTTCTCTTAGGGCCTCCAGGAGCTCGAGGTCTACATTGATTAATGTTGACAAAGTATTGATTTCTGGGGTAAATTCTGTGACATTGAGACAAGGAAGAATTTGGTGTACTTGTCTTTGACCTGTTACACTGTTTTGTAGTGAGGAAAAAAGTGCAAGACTCTGCTATCACTTTGCTTTACTTCTGGGCGTGTGTCGTGTTCCCAGAATCATTGGGGTCACACCTGGTAAATTGCCTAAACTTCAGAAGGAAACTATGACCTTTTAAGAGAAAGGAGTAAAAAAATCTAGGTCACCACTTCCAACGAGTTAAGATCGTGTAAGGAAGTGTGTTCAGGATTATATAAATTTGTCAGACAGTCTGTCATCTGCAGGTCGAAAATGGAAGGCTTGCCCTGAACCCCAAAGTCAATATACACACACAAATTGAATTGGTGTTATACAACAAGCTAACATTTATTATGTTGTGCTCTTCTCCAAATAATGTAATAATTACTGCCATAGTCATTAATAAAAAAGAGATGACTACGCGGATCAGCCGTAAATAAACCCCAATCATATTTCTAACCAATTAATCTAATTCCTGCATATGTTATAACAAACTATTTATCGAGTAGTATTGGAATATGCTAAGCCATCTAATACCTTAAACATTTTTATGCCTTTTGTTGGAGATTCTTTGCTCAACGTCCTGCTAGCAGAATCAATCTGCTTTACACAAGCCTATTCACCAGCATTTTTTTGTACTGTTTTCATACCTGATATTGCATTGGCGGGGGGAGGGGGCGGTGTTTGCTGATGCTGGTTTTTGTATTTGCTAGGCAGGATAGTAAATAATTATTTTATTGAGATTTTTTGAAGAATACAGAATAACCCACTTTAGTAGGAAATGTATAAGAGAGTGGAAAAATTACTGCTTTTGCTTTCTTATATGAGCAACGTAATACACCTGACAGCGGAGCACATATTTTAGAAGTGTAGCCTAAAACTGAAAGACCGGCGTTGGTACAGATCACGCCTGTCTCCTAATGTCATGCACTTCAATGCATTCTATGTTCAAACTATAGCCATGTAACGTACAGCAAGGCGAGTGCTCTAGATAACACCTGGTAATCATTTAATAAAAGCCGTACCTTACATGCCATGTTGATATGGGCCTCAGGGCTATTGGATCAAACTCTGCAGAGAGTTTGAGCTGAACTAGTAGTCCCTTCAGTTACCAATGTTGCCCAGCATGCGGAGTCATATGAAGCTTTTCCTATTCTTCATGTCATAAGGTATTCTTCAAATAATGTATCACTGATAAAAAAAAAAAAAAAAAAATCGACTGAAGAAGTATTTTGTTCAGGGAAAGATAGGTTTGCAGTGGGGGCACCTAGCAGCAGGTATTGTCGAGGTCTAGGATTTTTTCCCTTTTTACTGTACTACCATGTGACTGAGTTAGGAAACATTATAAGTACTTTTACTCTATTGATCCATATTGGACCGATGGTAATTGTGAACCTTTTTCTAAAAGTTAATCTACATTCGATATGAGTGGCACTGGTAGGTGGTTAGTCTCTAATTTCATTGTTGTGTATTTATTTATTACAATTAATCTCATGATAGCAAAGCGAAGTCAGTTATATTTATTTTCTAGTATTTATTGAGTGCCAACACTATTGTTAGTCAGTTTCAGAGAACTACTAGGTGAGTGAAGTACAGGGAAAACGGGGTGGAAAAGGGAGGAGGGGAAGCCAGAACTCACTTCAGTCAATGGTCCTGATAATGACATCATTTAAGTTTATAAGCAGTAGTGAACTTGAGGGGTTTAAGACTTTCCTGTACTTCAAGTTTGCCTCCAAAACCCTTGTAGCTGATTTTGCGATGGGTGTAGGTCAAGTATTAGGTTAAGGATGCGGATCGTGGGTATATAGCTAACTGTTGGTGGAAACGTTTCAAAAATATAGTTGGGTTCCTGATCACTGAGAGCTTTGCAGGTTAGGACTTGGGTATCGACTTCTTTGTTGATCAGGGATTTCCATTCTACACTGAGTCAAATAGAGCAGTTGAGAGCAAAGATTGGTCATACCTTAACATTTTGGGCTTAGCAGAGTTTTGGACGTTCTGCTGGATGCATGCTGTGTGAGTAGTCCGTACTCAATGTGTTTCCACAGGTGTACAAATAGCACCGAAGATCACTTGCAGGTTGCAAACCTTGTCCCAGGGTATGGTTGAAGCATCTAGGAAGGAAGGGTAGTAGAATGTAAGGAAACCTCTGGGCTCAGGATTAAATCTTCAGCTTTGATGATTTGTGGCACAACTAGTTTGATTGCGTATAGCTGTTGATGTTATTGAGGCAATCTGCGAATTCTTGAAAGTCTCTGTCATCCTCTTGTAGTTTGAAGTGGACTTTGGTGTAATCTGCATACATTTAATAGCCAAGTTGGCGAATGCTTTGTATTAACAACAGTGAGGTCTCTATATTGAATAGGTTCAGCGACAAGGCATACATTTGAAGCCACTCTCACTTGATGATATTGATGGGTTTTAGGAATGACCTGATGAGTGCAGGAGCACAAGAAGGATTCATATCGCTGTGGAGCCACACCTTTGATGGCTGTAAAATCTTGGAAGTGATGGAGAAATATTGTTCTGGTCCACATTGTTGAATGCAGCGGGCCAGTCTAGTAAGCTATCTATAATCTAAATAAATATTTGGTGAGTAACAAACTAGCTCTTGAATATCAGACTTTTTTGTTGCATCGTTTGAACAAGGATCTAGTAGTGTTAAGTGACAAAGCCCCTTTCTTCAAGAAATGTAGCCAATGTATACAATACATATTTTATGTTTTACACAAAGTTAAATACTTATTTTATTTCCAAATTCCACCCCTACATGATGATAATTTAAAACTATGCCAATTCTTGAAACATTGATTGGTTTTCTTTGTACTCAGTTTGTACTATGCTTTTACCACCTTGTGTTGAGGTTCTTTGACACATTTTAAAGGACTGTTTTATTATTGTGGCTTCTATCATGGCTGTGCAGAATTTAAATTCAGCTGGTGGACTTACAAGATGTTCACAACTTGGTTACTTTGAATTGTCGATTTGGGTTGCTGGTAACATTCCTTTCAAACAAAAGTTTTTCACCACAGTTCCCAAGCTCAGTAGGGTTTTGTGGGGTTTTCCACACACAAATACATATTTTTGTTGGTTTTCACCGACTTTTATTTTAATTGCGTCAGCTTTGTGACGTTTACAAGTTGGCAAAGTTTTAAAAAATTCACAAAGTGAGTGTTGGTTAGGTGAAGGTAAATAAATTCAGTCATTCCTAGTTTCATTGCCCTGATTTGAGATTAGCTAAAGAGTCAGTTATTTGTCCAGTGAGATGGGAGCTAATTTAAGACACAGATTTAAGGACTTGAATGTAGCGAGTCCTGAGACGGGTATGTCATTTTTTTAAGTCTTTAGGGTCTGCAATGGTTTTTCCTCAAGATAAGCAACATGATTAGATGTTTGGGCATTTCAGAGACCACTTCTTTGAAAAATTAAGCTTTAGCAAGCTTTGCAAGTTTGGGTAGAGCTATTTTAGATATTTTTGTTGCATAGATCACTGGGAGGTTAGATGAGTTTATATATTGTATTATGTTAGTCAGTATTTTTGTGACGGGTAGACTTATGAAGTGTAATAGTCTAGTTCACCTCCATTTTGAAGGTGAGTGAAATGATCACATAAATGATTGCCTATGAATTTGACTTCCTGAAAGGTCCATCATGCAAAATGGCATTATCGCCATTATCCAAAATCTGAGTTTTTTTTAACTTCATAGGTGAAGTAAAGCCTCATACATCAAACAGGTGCTGAGATGGAACCAAGACAGTGTTGGGATTAGTGAAATTTTAAGTTTTCAGAAGATAAGGGGGGATCCTTGGAGAATTTGTCCAAATCTCCGATCTGTGCTAATTCATAAAAGTGTTTCATTCTGCGAATGGTGAGTGGGTGGCCTCTTTTATTCATGCAACATGCTGTCCAGACAACTGGCAACATGTTTTTGTCTAGGTCCCTGATTCTGGCTGTTAAAACTACACCTACAATTGAAGATTACAAGTTATTGCAGCTGAAGTAGGGACTGCCATGCTGAGCCAGAAATTTTGGAAAACCGCACCCAAACCCTCACTCATCTACCACCTGCTTAAAGCTTGTGATAAATGGGTGCAGGGGCATTATTGAGGCCTAAGTGAGGGTGGCGTTAGCGATCTGAGCAAATGAGAGGAGACCTATGAGGAGTACTTGGTGCTCCCCTACAACTGTTGTCTAGGAGCAGGGTATACTGGGAGAGGACACAGCAGCTCCCTTTACTTACACACCCTGTCCTGTACCCTGTTTCTCTGGGTCAACAATTCACCATGGTAAGTTAATATTGCCTTGTACCCCTTGGGAATACCACTGTGGACCGATAGTATGGAGGCCCTTAATGTAATGAGCCTTAATGGGTATGATTCCTTGGCTTGTGGGGTGCCACAGCAGCAAGGGCCAGGGTGAGCTGTCTCCCAAGTCTGATTTAAAATTTTGACTTCAGGACAATTGGAGGGCTATTTACTGGCTGTGGAATGTGAAATTGTTGTGCGGAGCTTTCTTGAGGTTGAGCTATAAGCAGATCTTTTGCTGCCAGAAGTTTGTGTTTGGTGCAGAGTTAACTCAGCATGTTGAAGTTGATGAGGGTGTAGTCAACCAAGAGATCGGTGGGCATTCAGTAGCCATGAGATTTGGTGTTCACAGAGAACAGATGCTGGAATGCATGACCATGTTTATGGGTTGATCTAGTGACAAGTTGGGAGCAAGCATGCCTTCATTTTCTGTGATACCACCCATACTCATATGAGTTGGACAAAGGCATTGAAACCCTGTAAGATGAGTGCTTGTTTCAGTATTGCGAGGTATTATCAGCCGAAATTGCAGTTTGGTGGAGATAGATTTACATTATGGGAGACTGCTATGCACACCAGGGAGGAGTTGGGACTGGTAGTACATTTGGCAAGTATACACTTGAGCAACTTTTAATCTAGTACATGTATGGTGGCAATGTTAGAACTGACCCCGATCTCTCAAAAGCTCGATCTGTGTACTAGTAGTTGCATGTGGTACTGTACTCTTAAGTATTAGGCCTGGGACGACAAGGACCAGATGCCAGGGAACAAAATTGCTGTCTGGACTACTAGACGGAACAATAAGTGAACATGATTTAGTGCTGCCCTAGAGATGGGAAGATTGCTCATGAAAGTAGATGGGATTTGAGGTTCTGAGCTTTTGACAGTGTCATTGGGAGTTCAGTAGAGGCCCACGGTTGTGGGGAGTTGTAACTTTCTATGGAATTGAAAAAAGCTTGTGAATCTGATCTGCGATATCGGCTACCAGGCCAATCATTAGGTGTCTATGAGCATTGTTAGTACCAGACCTGTGTGGTTGAAACAAAGCACCCAGGCATGATGCTTCAAAGACCAGCTACAGGAGACAGGGGTTGCTGTTAAACTTAGACCTTTGGGAGCACTAGCAGCCAGTCAAGCTGGCTTAATATTTCTGGGTCTGATTTAGAGGTTGACTGACGTTCACAACCCGGCCCTTACTTCACCCGTGAAATTAGAGTTCACTGAGGCCCTGCGGTGAACTCTGTGGGTTTGTATGAACCTCTGTAATTGCAGTTCATACAAAGCCATTTAAAAGTTTGGTGTACGTTCATCATTTGTGATGGAAACTTAGATCACAATTTTATAAGACTTTACTTTTCCAAAAACAAACTGCCACAGTGGGAGTTTATATTTGGAAAGCTAAAAACCAATAGCCCCAGCACAATGGCAGTTTTCTCCAGTGGTGTATGGGGCTTTTTGCAGGGAAACAAATCCTCAGATCTACTTCTAAAGGGGTTGAGAAGAACTCAGAGCCTGGGGTGTCACACATCAGAGGAGGGAGATGTGCACTTTAGTGAAGGAAAGTCTAGGGACTAACCTCCTCCACTGTAACACCCGCTATACTTCTGCCCTCCTAGAACTGCTGTGGAGTGAGTGCTGCCGAGGAGCAAATTGTTGCTCCCTCTTTATGCTCCACAAGTTTTAGATTTGACTCCAGTGACTCCACAGTTTTACATCACCACACTTTTTAGGATTCCACCTAAATAATTAAGCGCATTTCTGAAAACGTATGAACTACAATCTAGTGCTTTACACAGCATGGTCCCTTATCAGTTCTTAGGTACCTCTTTAGTAGCTTTCTCCCATTGCATTCAGACATACCACACAACTAAAACATATGGCTAAAACAAGCCAAACCTGTTGGCTTTGTGAGTTCTTGTTAGTAGTTTGATACAAAGGAGCAGTAGCAATGATTTTTGTTTGTAAATAATTAGAGTTATTAATTACAAATAGTAGATCTGTGCCCATAACTATGATCCATTGGAGGGAGGCCAAGGGTTGGATGAGCATGGAATCTGAACACTGTTATGGCCTACTTACTCACTGCCTTCAGCCTCTGCTCCGGAGCTCTCAATCATGCCCATTATGAACACCACCCCCCAACCAGAACTCACATGAACAACTAAATATGACTCAACTAACGTGTAGAATGCACGTATTGGAAAACCCAACTGTGTAGTCTTGTGGAGCCAAGACCTCTTGGTTTTACCAATACTTAGAAAAGTCAATTATAGTTACAATCAAAAATTGTACTATAACACAGAGATTTTACACATTCAGAGCTTTTACTTACTTAAAATATGCTCTGTAAAGACAGTAATATATTGCTAAAACCATTGGCAAATCTAATAGGTCCCTAAGGGGAGACATTTTGGCTTTGCCTGGTAGTGACAGTAAAAAGGAAAAAGCCAGCGGGCCCTATACTCTAAATAATGTGGACACCGTGCAATGGCTTACCTCTGATGGCTTGTAACCCTTGGGCCATCAGCGCATGGTATACGCTGACTGAGTAAGTTTTACTCTGTCGTTGTAAACCGAGAAGGCCGATTGAGAGTTTGGCCGACAGAGTTCCGAGTCTGCCAAGCTCTACAAATTGTCAGATTCACAGCACATTTAAGTGGATTTTTACTAGTACTTGATTGATGTGTGTTGTATGATTTCAAAGAAAATTTATGAGTTGTTCCAGGCTTAATTAATATGTTTTAGATTTTCTGTACACTTCTTTTATTTTTGTGCATATTTCTCATTAATTACTTAGTGTTTGTTTGCTATTGATAGCAATGTAGAGTTTCATTTAGTAGATTAGTTCATAAGCCACAAGAGGCCTCAGTATGTTAAACACTTGCTGCTCAGGAATGCCACGAGTTTGAATCCCAGCACATCTGACTTGGCTTTCTGGACTTCTGAGAACAGTAAATTGACTATTATTTTAAGCCCAGCACTAGAAATACAGATGGCTTTACGCATTTAGGAAAGTGCAGTAAAAAGCACCATACAAAAGCAGTTTATCATTTATTATTAGTACAGCATTTAGGTTATCACATCTTCTGTATTTTCCATTATTGAATACTGACTGCCATTGTCTGCTTCTTAACAGCTATGCAGTGTCGAGAAAAATCGAACCTTTCTACAAAGGAGGGAAGATCCAGGTATGTTCTGGCTTTGACTAACTATTTTCATCCACTTGAATTTGAATTAAAATGTTCTGAATGTAGCTTAACCCCCAGGTTCATACATACATGTCTTTAAGGTCAAGTGTGCAGCAATTTGGTCGTGGTTGGAGGTCATCCTGGGGCTGTCATGGGGTCATTGTATTCTGAGAAAAAGCCAAGGTTGGATCATTCTTTCTGGGATCAAGTTAACATATGCCTACTTCAGTCTTGAATATGCACAGATCTATCTAAGATATATTATGCACCAGGAGAGCACAACCATTATGTAACTCAAATCGCCATTGTTCAACTGACCCCTATACTGAGAGCATTGACAGTATTGGTCCTGACATTATCAGTCCTTTATAGGTCTCATCTGCAGACAGCTTTAGCTATATGTGTTTTGAATGACCTATCATGTGTGATACCAGTACTTAAGCCATGAATGGGGGTGCCAAAGAAGCATAGATGCTGTTTATAGCACTCCATAAAATCTAACTTGCAGGAGTTCGGAATATATTGGCTGAGATAAATTGCACATATTCCAAGGTTTTGGGAGTTAAAATGCTTTTTTGGTGCTTCCTGCACAGGAAATACTGTAATCTTTTTTTCCTATTGATTCCTGCAAGTTTAACCTGCAAAAAGTAGACAATGAGTGCACCTTTATTGCACTCAGTAATTATCGGGTGTGAAAAACTCCGTACAACTTGGAATCCCAACCCCTGCACGAATAGGGTTTCACAGATGTGCCAGAAAATAAACTCCTACCCACTCACAATCAGGACATTAGAGTTAGTCCATTGCTTATCCATGATCGGCTTTCTTGTCCGTCTCATTTGCTTGCTTGCTTGTTCAATGAATTCACTTACTCTCCTTGTGTTTTCTCTGCCCTGAATCATAGCTGTTTTACAGTGTTTCTGATTTTATAAATTATATCCTTTCACCACTTGCCATCATGGAACTCGGGGCCTGATTTAGATCTTGGCGGTATTACCGCCAATCCCCTGCGGTGGCGTTCCCGTAAACACCATCAATTCGACGGTGTTCTGCCTGACCTATTTAGATGTATTGCGGCTGAGGCACGATAGAGTGCTCTTCCTAGAAATCAGGCTGGGGGGGTTCCGCCAACCCTATTTAGATGTTATAGTCCTGCAGGTGATGTACTGGCAGTGGATTACTTACAAAAGAAGACCGTTGTTGTACACAATGGACATTGCAATGGCATTGGCAATAGAATAGAGGTAAGTCACTCACACACACTGTCCCTAGCCGTATGTGTCCCTCTGCACAACACACTGCACAACATACCAGATACACACCATAATCATTGCCATTCCAACACCACACAGCATTTACATGCCGAAAACACACATTGCAATGCATCCATGACACAACACACACATTGACACTCCACCCTTAGATGACACAATTATCTAAAAAAAGCACACTCACACACAAGCACAACTACACTCATAACGACAACCACACAACAACACCACCCACCTGAATGTTGTGTCATGTACCCGTCTGTCCCCCTCCGTGTCACACACAAATGTGCTCAGGGAATATGCATGGCACTGCAATTAAAAAAATTACTGCTACATGTATGTGACTGCAGTGGTCCCGAGCTCATATGCTGTCACCAAACAACGTACACAGCCAATGCGGCTTCCATACCTTTAAGTCCGGCAATGGGTGGGATTGTGTTTTCTCTTTGGTCCAGTGGCAGCAGCGACAGAAGGTCATGTCCGGTCGTGCTGAGTTGAAAACGATCCGCCACTCAGATGTGGAGGTCGGACTGCCACAGTTGGCTCGGTGATAATGCACATTCAAATCTGCCTGGGGGTAAAGGAGCCCGGAGTCCCTCCGTCAGCCCCCAATCCCTATGCTGCTGTCAAGGCAGATGGAGATTCTTGGCGGAGCCGGCAGGACTCTGGCTCTCTTTCGCTTATGGGACTGCCAACATCTAAATCAGGAGGGTGTACTGCATAGGCAGCGGACAGGCCTTCAGTCAGAAAATTTTCCCTCTGTTCCCACTGTGTGTTTTTATTGCATCTTTGCCCCTACCCTCTTTGTTTTCATCAAAGTACAGTGCATTGTCACTTTTGCACCCCTATAACCTCTAAAAAAAAAAATACAAATTTATAAGAAACCATGGAACAATAATCCAACTGATAACTGATTATTCAGAACTAATTCATTGTGCATAGCCTTCTCGTAATCCTCGCAACTCAAGGACAATTCCTTTACCCACAAAATACCCTTCTCATCCTTTTCCGTTCATTTCTGTCTTACGTGTTGCATCTTAAGATTCTTCCTAATAAGCAGAAGTCAGATTGCCAGTCCATGCATACAAAAACATGTAAGTTTATTTTAGAAGGCAGGTTTCTTGTTACTTAATAAGAATACCCCATCAGGAGCAGCATCCTATCTGCTCCGCATGCTCTGTCTGTCAACCCAGGCGCACAGTCATTCACTAACATACTGTGACCTGTCAAGGTAGGCTAGGCTGAGCAGG
This sequence comes from Pleurodeles waltl, assembly GCF_031143425.1. NCBI lineage: Eukaryota > Metazoa > Chordata > Amphibia > Caudata > Salamandridae > Pleurodeles > Pleurodeles waltl. Next base: position 77,342,543 of record NC_090449.1, on the reverse strand, counting down.
TAAGAAATTTCAATAGTGGATCATGACACATCTCATTGCTTTGGGAAATAAGAAAACACAAACAGAACTCTAAAGGACATTAGCTTTATAAGGCAGGTAAATGTAATCACACCATGGTTGCATCCAACCCTATTTGAATGAAACTGAAAGAAAACCACACACACACTCGTGCATGCGCCCCACAGATTCCATCTGAATAAAGCCATCAATACCACAACATACCTCTACCACTGGCATGACCAGAAGATCACAACATACCTGATTTACTGCCACTGCACCATCCGCTCCCAAACACATCCTCTATCTATACCCTAGCAGGCTCAGTAACACCTACAACAATTGTTCACCCTCTAATGTACTCGGTCACAGAACCAGGGACATACACTGCACGCACTCTTTACTCCATCTGCTGCAGTCTGTCGCTCAACCATGGTCATACGCTGCACACTTTCACTCTAGTACAGGGTATGCACCTAAGCCTGGCAGAACCCACCCACTATAGTCAGGGCAAGGGAGTTACACATCCAAGATAAGCCCTGCTCACCCCCTTGGTAGCTTGGCACGAGCAGTCAGGCCTCTCCCAGATGCAATGTGTAAAGCATTTGCACAACACGTAATGCACTATCCCCACCACAAAGGAAAAACAACACCAAGTTATGTAAAAAATAAACTGTATTTTACACAACATTATTAGACCAAACACATATCAGTAATCCCTGCTACCCAAGCAGTTGTCAGAACGTTACACAATACCGTTACCCTGCAGAAATTAGCAGTAGTCACATATGACACACAGGTTACTCATTATTCTGCAACATAAGCAGTAGTCAGGAAACATTACTATAAAAAAAAATGCACTTGTCATAAAAGTAACATAAATGCCCATGCCAGGAACATTAGAAACATATGGCAAGTCATGAAAACATATTTTCATAGAATGCCTATAAAAGGAACATTAGCAAATATATATGGCACATCATATAAGAAACAAGTTAAGACAAGTCCCAGCATGCCCATAAAAGGAACATTAGTAAAGGCCTGGGCAGCAAACATCCCTGTTTAACTGTCACAAGAAGTACCTGTTTTGAATGATGAAAGCTCCTTGAGTGCCACGAGATAAAAAGGGGTCCGCTGCTCCTCCGTGCCAAATGGGGGCCACTCTGGTGATTGGGGGGAGGGAGGTGGCACACACACCCTCCATCTCTTATATCGGGGCCCTTCCTGGGGTCCATGCCCTAACTGGCCAACCACGGTCTCTGCCAGCCCCCTGGGGCCACGACCGGCCCTCCTGAGGGGAAAGCAGAGCGACAAAGCAGGGGAGGCCAAGCGGCGCGGGAGACCTCCAATGAGGCTCCCTCTCCATCCGCAAACTTCTAAAACAAATAAGGGGCCGGTGGGACGGGTAGCCTCCGATGAGGCTTCCTTCCCAGCCCGGCCTCAAGAAACAACAGAAGGGCCTAGTGGGGTGGGGAGCCTCCGATGAGGCCTCCTCCCTGACTGTCTTGCCAACACCGACTCGCCCGCACCCGATCTGGTGTGCGAGTCTATGGCTGTCCGCTGGGGTTGCTACGGTGATCCGTCGACAGTGGGAGCCAGTTGGTGCCCTGGGGGTGCTCCTCGGAGCGGGCTTTGCCCCAGGGGCACCCCTTGGAGCGCGCTCGCTCCGACGTTGATCCCGTTTGGTGCCCCGGGGGCACAGAGCCAAAAAAGCACACCGCTCATTTCAGACGTGCTCCACACAGGGGTGCACCCGGGTCGCGGCTGTGATCTTCCTACCCGGGAGACACAGGAGAGCACTTTCCAAGAGCTAGGGGCCGATATCAGAAGCACTTCCAAGGCGCTATTAGCCAGGGGCCAAAACACTCGCAAAGCGCTAAACTCAGCAGGAAAAGAAGCGCTCTCCAAGCGCTATGACATAAAAATTTAAAGCACTCCTCATGCACTTTAGCAATGGAGTTCCAGAGGTTGCAGAATACAGGGGCCACAGCACCCAGCCTCTGGGAACCCACAAGGATGGAGCGCAGGGTGGTAGGGCCCAGCAACAGGCCAGCACAAAGGGTTGCAGTCAGTGGCAGTTCCTCCAAGTGACCCAGAAGGTCACAGGTCAGCACAGACGCAGCAGAACTGGTGAGTCCCTTCAGCAGCATTCTGTGCCCATTTCCAAGTATGTTTCTTGTGCACCAAAGTGATCCCCAAATTGTGGGGAAAAATCCCCTGTACTTTATACTCAGTTTTGCAAAGGTTTAACAAAGAGGGGGAGAGGAGGTTCCAACCAGTTACAACGGGTTCTGGGGGTGCTAACTTTCCCCTCCAGCACAGACTCTAGACATCAGTTGGGGGTAAACGAGCCCTTTGTGTGAGGCCAGGGCACAGCCTTTACAGATGCAATTGTCCCCCGCCTCCCCTTCTCTCAGCCCAGGAAGACCATTCAAAATGCAGATGCACCTCTATGACACCTCCACCCTCCCTGTGTATAGGCTGTCTGAAAAGTATGCACAAAGCCCAACTGTCACTCTGCCCGGATGTGGATTGGAGTCAAGCTGCAAAACACCAGAGCATAAGCACAGAGAAATGCTCACTTTCTAGAAGTGGCATTTCTGTAATGATAATGAAAAATCTACCTACGCCAGTAAGCAGCATTTCTCACTACCACTACAACCATACCAAACATGCCCATGCTACCCCTCATAAATCAGACAGTACCCCCTAGACATAAGGCAGGGCATTTCCAATGCAATCCTTTGAGAAGGCAGCACTCACAGCAGTGAGAAACCAAATAGGCTGCTTGTCACTACCAGGACAGGCCACGCAACCAGACACATGTCCTGCCTTCTGCATACATAGCACCCTGCCCATAGGGCTAGCTAGGGCCTACCTTAGGGGTGACTTACATGCAGTTAAAGGGGACTGGCAAGTAAATTTAGATGCCAGGTCCCTGTGGCAGCAAACTGTGCACGCTGGCCCTGCGCTAGCAGACCTGAGACAGATTTGAAAGGCTACTTAAGTGGGTGGAGCAAGCAGCACTGCGGGCCCACTAGTAGCATTTAATTTACAGGCCCTGGGTATAGGAATACTACTGTACAAGGAACCTACAGGTAAATTAATTGTGCCAATTAGGTATAAGCCAACCATACCAACTTTAGAAGGGAGAGCACCTGCACTTCAGCACTGATCAGCAGAGATAAAGTGCTCAGAGTCCTAGAGCCAACAGCAAGAGGTCAGAAAAAATAGGAGGAAGGAGGCAAAAAGTCTGGGGATAAACCCGCAAAAAGGGCCAGGTCCAACATACATACTCTTGCAGGACAAGCAATGTTAATCACACACTATTGTTGACTTTCAGAAGATCAGGAAAATCTACTACACTAACCTCAGATTCTGATGACTTACTTCCCCACTCTCAGTCCCCCACTGTAGGATTACACAGTGATGGGTTTTACTCCATCAAAATATATAAGAACGTGTCTCATGCTGTAGGAATGTGCCCAAAGGGTTAATCAGAAGTATTAGTTGTAAGTAGTAACATTGTGGCCTGCTAACCTTGCAGACTACCCATAGCACAGGAATCACAATAATTAGAATTACTTCACTTTTCAGAATTGGATGCACTGCACAAACTGGATTCGCCAAGTTTCATACTAATCCACTTATTCACATTTGCAACTGCTTTTTGTTCTAAAAAAAAAAAAGATCACTACTAAACATTGATATAGGGGAAAATCTCAAGAGGCTTTTAGTGGAATAATTGTTTCCGCTTATTGTATTCACAAGGTCAAAAATGCTTTCCAGGAAACAAGCATTATTAATCATCATTTTCTATAATCATTGTCTGTTTTATGTAGATAGTAATCTACATCACTGAAATGTGCTGCAAGACTATCATTGATGGTTACCTCTTCCCTCAGAAAAGCCTCAGTGATCCACAAATCAGAGATTGCACATCAGCCCAAGAAGCGCGTGTTAGAAGCTCCCCAGTCATTTTCAGCCTTTCTCCCCTTAGGTTAGGTCTGATGCACTGTCAGGCGTGCCTGCACCTTTGAGAGGTTTGCAATCAGCCTGTGACTTTGGGCGAAAATAGTCAGTTTTTGAAGTTAAACCCCATGCCCTGTTTGAGGCCCCCACATTGCATGGTCGGTTGATACGTTTGTGGCTTCTTTTTGGCTACTTGGGTCAAATGGCAGAGATTTTGCAACATGTTGTTCCACTTAGCAAAACCTTATGCAACATTGTTTCTGGCAATGTTTCTCGATTTCAAGTAAATGCCTCTTACTGTAGCTACCCATTCTTAGATAGGTGATCCGAATTTTGGATGGTTTTGATAAGTATAGTGTGTGTGAGTTACCCAACACATCGATACTGTTCTTTTACGAACCACTGATCTGTGTTTGGGAGACTGCACTCGTTTAAGGTGCAGGCATCAGTGCTGGATATGAGAAGCATTTCTCCCTTACAAAAAGTGCTTCAGTGGATTCTCCCAACCACAGAAGCCATCTCAGTAGGTGGTGTGCAATGCAGCTGCCATCTTACATTCCGCCATGTAACAAGGAAGAAGCTGATTCATTACTCGGAGCCCATGTGGGCACCTCATTCACTGATGTCCTTCGCGTTACTAAAGCAGCACCAGTTCTCACACCATTTGTCAGAGGAGGGTGCAAGAGAGCATCCCCAAGGCGGTGTTGTTAACAGACAAAAGACGCAGCCTGTGGCACAGGACGTGGTGAAGCAAATCTTCCCACGCCCTCTCAACATCCGTTTGAATTATTCCATGTATTATGTAGGTATTTTGTCCAGGTATGGAGCCACTATATATAATATTCACTATGCATTACACCATAAATGGTTACTGATTACTTCTTTTTAATGTAAAGTCGAATTCCATCTTGTAGCCTGGTATACGCTTAGTAAAAACACATACATAAAAATAATACTGGTCGTGACACAGTCGAGGAAGGCGGCTAAGAGATGTCAGGAGCTACAGGTAAGAGGAGGAAAGTATAAACTGCATTTGTGTGGTTGCGTAGGTGGCATGCATGAAATGCAGCTTGTGGTGATGAGGATACCACAGCTCGATGCCTCTGGTGCAGACGGAGCCACTGGGAGCAGCCAAAACATATTTTCAGCAAAGAAAAATTTGGAGATAACAAAGTTGGTGTGTTAAGAGTAGATGAAGCAGATATGCTATATAATACCCATCTTCGGCTAAGTTTAATATTTACATCCTTCTGCTGCTTCAGTTCCCCATGGTCATTATTTAGCTGAAAATTCATAATGAGACCCATCTAAAACCAGCCTATCCAGTTTAGGTGCCACGTTCCTATTCCATATTTTGGAAAAGTAGTAATTTGCTGGTGAAACTGCTTTGAAAGGCTCTTTGGCATGTATTTATGTTAATTTTGGCTTCTTCTCCATTCACACTTACTTTTCATTGCATTCCAGATAAACAAAGATGGCACGAACATGTTTTGCATGTGTGGCACGAAGTTGAATGTACTTGAGATTGCTACAGGAGCAGTCGTTCACAGTGTTGAACAGGTAAGAACGAATACCTCTAAGGATATATAGCGCCAACTTACTGATCTTCCAGTCGCGTAGCTTTGACCGTTCAAAGATTTTTCTTAAGATTTCTTGAAGTTCCAAGTTCTGAACCTTTTTCATTATCATTACTTGGGAGCTTTCCATCCAACACCATGTCTGTAATCCAGCCTACACCTCTGCCTACACGAAAGGATTCTCTGATTTAACCCGCACCCACTTCAAAATGCAAAAGTAGCGGAGAGGAAAAAAATGTAGTGCTTTCTTCTGTTGAGTGGCCAGACAAAAGAAGTTTGGTAAAAGGATGAAAAAAGAGTGGAGAATTTAGTGAATTGTTAGAACACTTTTATAATATAACCTAGCTATCAAAATCTGAAGGTTTTAGAATAATAACTCTACCCAGCATAAGTCCAATTAACAACTCAGCATTATTTTCTGTAGCATTGATCTCAGGAGACCACATTGTTCAATTTCATTAAATGTTCATCTGTCGATTTTTGGCATCTGCTGGCAAAACTTGTTTGATGCCAGTGACACATCATAAGAACTAAAATGAGAAAATTAATAATATAACAGTGAATACAAGCTCTTGTGGTAGGGTACAGCTGAAAATGTATTAGCTTTTATGTTAGATACAGTGATTGGCTTAGGCAGCTGAATACCCGTACAAAGAGGAGCACGGTAGGGGGAACTTGCAGCCTGATTTAGAGGTTGTCAGAAAGAGGAATACCCTATTTGCCAAATTTAGAGTTCACTACGGGCCCTGCAGTAAACTGTATGGGCTTGTTTGAACCTCTGTGACAGTGGCTCATACAAGGCCACTTGCAAGTCTGGCATGTGTCTGTGAATGGTGATGGACGCTTACACCAAACTTCTGAAAGCTTTTACTTTTTTTTTTAAAGTAAAATCTAACGCCCAAACACCATGGGACTTTTCACCCATGTTTTGGGGGTAATTATATATACATTTTTTTTATTACTGTCCCTCACCAGTAGGATATTCCTGGCAGCGACAGACAGTAAAAGCAAAATAAAAAGTCATCTGACCGCGCTCTGTAACTAGGGTGGTGGTTCGATTGCTTACCTCCGATAGCCCAGGGTTACGGCGATGGAGTACATTTTACTCTCCATAAATCTGGGGTTCCCCCTCCTCAAAATACGGTGGGTGGATTGATAGTATGTCTGGACAGGGCACTCCGTTGCAACAGAGTACCCTTTCCACCAAACTGTAAATCGGGCCCTTAATTTTAGAGTTGGATATTGTAAGCACCAATGTTCGCATCCTGTTAGAAGCACAGATAATTGATCAGATGTGTACAGGCAATAAAAGAAAATAACCTGTCCCAATGTAAAATGCAAGATATGACGTCAGTAAAATGCTGGTGTATACCTAAGGGGAATGCCAAGCTCATCTCTGTAGTTGATACAAATCAATACATAACTTTCAGCAGTGCTCCATCCCTGAAAACGTCTTCAGTGTTTGCTACCCACTGGCTCCAGTTGCCCCAAATCTGAGATAGTTACCACTGGCACCATAGGTTTTCATAAATATATGCATTTTTAAAGTAAAAAAATATATTGGGTATCGGCACCTTTCGAAGAATGACTAGTAGTTAACTTATCATAGCAGTATTCTTCTACAATGTAGTTGTACCAATGACGGATCTTTTTACCCAAGGCTAATTTAGACTATGTACATGAGCTCTTGTTTCTCTAAACTATTGAGATAAAGATAATAAAAACAAATCGATGACCTTTGAGCATGGGCGGCCCTGATACATGATCTTAACCAACAGTTCCTCCGAGCTTGGAATCCGCTGATTGACGGTCTTAGTGAGGTTCTTTAAATATTTCTTGCTGACAGTCTTATTTATCCCTAAAACACACGTCTGTTATACAATTATTACATACATGATAGGCAACACGGATGCACAAGTTGTTGGGGAAGTGGGTGGGACAGGGTGTTCTCCAATAGTTACATAACTCCTTTATTGAGCTATTTCTGTATGACAGCCATTGGATATTGGAATGTATAGAAAATGGGATTTTTTTTGCTTACAAGACAGAAACTGTATTCTACATGGTGTCGTCTTTTTAGAACATCAATAACAATGGCTTAAAAAACAAAGATAATGAAAAAACAAAAAAAGTCCACTTAAACTCTGAATATTGTAGACAGCAGCATGTCTGTATTGTTCATTGGACTTCCTCAGTGTTCACATTTGCATACCTTTTGCTAATATTTAGAAGAGAACTGTTTTATTAGCAATATCATGTTTGGCTTAATTTTCTGTCAATCTGTTGATTTTGATGGGAATTATGTTTAAATATTTCCTTGCACACAACAGGCAAACATAGACAGCATTATTGATGTATGGGTAGAGCTCACTTGAGTGAACACCATCTGCCTTTTTTCTGTTCCTGCCCTGAGTCAGGAGAACTGTTTTTTCAATGATTGTGTAATGATTATCTAAACAGTTCTTAGATTGGTGATGATCCAATGCGTTCAGAGTTAGGGGCATACTCCCGCCAGTGATCGACCACCAAGCCTGAGACATTTGAAAGAAGGTTGCTGGATCAAGTATGAGGTGGTCTTTGAGGCATTCCAGGCAGATGTGTTGTGGACACCAGCTTTGTGGCTGTCTGAGTCTGAGGCATCTTGTGCAAGATGCCAGTGTTTAAAGTGAGGTTCAGGCAAAATCCTGATTTTGAAAGCATGGGGTCTTTTGAATATGGCTATTCATATCTCAGAATTCCACATGGGTTCCTGTGTATCTAAATGATGCAACGTGTGTGTTGTTGAATCTGTTTGATCCGATTTGTACTTAGTGCATGACCCAACCGAGCCTAACTAAATGAAGGATGTTTACATCTTAATAAACATGAATGTTGAAGTCATATCTTGCACTTTGTCGCTATAGTGGGATATTTGTTTACCCCTGTAAACATACGTGGAGCTTAACAATTTACGTTTAGAAGTACATGTTTTTGAAATGGAGCCAATGTTGCTACCACTCTGTAATGTGTTTCTTGCTTACTTTTGCTTACTTTTGCTTACTTTTGTGTTTTTGATTTAAGTTATGTTTAGAAGCTCTAAAAGCAATGAATTTTAATCTTCTTACTAAAAGCTCTGCATTACTGTTTATGAATAAGAAAGTGATATCGGCACAAAACACATGCTTCTGACTGTCGGATAGTCAGTCTGTGATTATCCAATTGTTAGTGTCCGGCTGTGTGCAGAAAAGTAGTATCCTTTGCTCTCCTTTACTCGCCCTTTCAAATGTTTTTGGAATCTGTGGGAAAGAAAATACAAACAATTGTCTGAAATATTTTGGGTTACTCAGTGTGAACTTCCTCAAGATACACAATCTTGGGTCCAGAAATTATGACTTTTTCAAAGTTTTTTTCTTTTCGAGCACTTACCATAGACGGAATCCGTAACGTTGAGCGTTAGCCCATAATGCCGAAGTATGTTACTTCTATCTTCTGTTTCCTTTTTCCACCGTTGACTTCTGAAGCCAAAAGGATAACAGAGTAATCCAGGTTGAAATCTTATGAACGAACATCTCGGAGTTGAACAATGGCTATCAAGACAGTACTAATCTGCGAATGAGAGTAGGTTTTTCTGTGGAAAACCTAGACTGTAGGATGTCAGGGTATCAACTGTAGGGTATCTTCTGGTGGAACTGTTTCTCTTGGGGCCTTCTCTGTAAGTAAGAGTGATAGATATTATTCCCTGGAATTTCTGCTTAAAGTTCCACCAAAGATTTGCTCAGGTACATGGTCCCAAATAATGCAATCTTTGTAGTCAGAAAGACCATATAGCTGAGATCTGCACTTTACAAAATAAAATGTAATTGAATCTAAAAAGAATGAAAAAAGAACTCCACATACTACAACGCAACTAAAGAGATGAAACATACACCACTATCTCAGAAGTGGAAAAGAAGTATCCCAAGATGGAGGTGCCTCCTCACTGGGTTATTGTGGGTTTATGCCAGATTTCAGAGATCCTGCCTGTGGTCAACATCCAAAAAGAAATAAAACTTTGCCAGGCTTTTCAGACCCATCCAAGAGATGGCAAATTAATGCAAAACATGTGAATCTAGAAGAGTTGCACTCAGCAGAACTGTTGTTGCTGGTAAATATCCAGTTTTTTACCTTCTGCTATTAAAGCTCATACTCACTTGCTGTGATTGTTAAAGGCTGTCTGGTTTAGTCCATTGGTGATAACTGCCCACCCCTCTTGTTTTTCATACTTTGTAACTCACGAGCATTGTTCAAGACAGATGTCAAATCATGATTCTACTTATGTTATACACAGCTCTTTTTCATCAGTATGCGCTGATCAGATTTTACATGTGTCTTTTTGATCATCCGTATTTTATTGTTGATGTATTCTTTAATGGAACTTTGAGTCAGGTGGTACACTCTGAAAAATGCAGACCTATATTTTTTTTATTACAATAATTATAACGTAATATGTAATGATTTGTTATGGTTCAACACTGATTACATAGATTTGTTTGTTGCTGGAATTTGATGTTAAGTTTCCTGATTTTGTTTAGTACTGGGTAGCTTCTGAATTTACTCTGTTTTATTTAATGTGTTTTATTTTCTGTCTTTCATAGGATGACCAGGAAGACATTTCGTCATTCGCTCTTAGCCCGGATGATGAGGTACACTGCTTTCAAATGTTGTTATTCTGATGGGAACGACTGAAGTGATATATTTGTTATGTTATTTATTACAGCTCAATAACCCTCTGTAGAGGCTCTGGCCTTTTAACAAAGGAGCTGGTCTTTAATGGCCGGTATAGACAATACAGTGGACTATAGGACTATTAGGACAATTTGCCCCATGACGACAGAATGTTTTAAATAGAAAAACAAAGGTCTCTCTGAGCCCTGGGTTTTGAAATTCCCCTCTGCTCCATAGCCTTTGTTCACAGCTCTTGCTGTGAATGTTCTACAGTTAACAACCACTCTCAATGCCATGGCTGTTAGCTATTGATCATTCACAGCAAGAGCTGTAAAGGCAACTGAAGTCAGCGCCTGGTTCTTTCCTGCTTGGCTGGACTGCTTTTTTGTAGATCAGCCAAGCCAGGGAGACCCAAGAGTTGAGCAGCTTTCACCACTCCATCCTTCTGAAGCCCTAGTGACACTGAGCTACAAGAATAAGGGAAGGGCGAGGGCTGCGTGTGTCCTCCTGCATGGCCTCTGCCTTTCGCTTTCCTCTGCCTAATTAATGTATTTGCGAAAGGTGATGGAAAGAGAAAGTCAGAGGCTGTGCATTAGGACATTGAAATGTTGACAGCAGTGGGCCTATACCAGTTCACATAGGCTGAGGCTATATTATTGTCTTCAATAGAGCTCTCAACTTTCCAGTGTTATAATATGTCTTAAGTGTTTGTCCTATACCTTCTTAGTGCTGACTGTCCGAATAACACAGTACCTAAAACTATATATGTGCTAACAATGTACAAAAAGAGCAAGGAAACCAAGCCAGAATTAACCTGTTGAACAAACAACCATGTTTTAGGGAAATTTCAAAATCTTTGCAGACAGGCTTTGGTGCACAGAGCAAGAGAAACAGTTCAGCTATTGGGCACTACTATAGAGAAGTCACTGCCACAGTCACTAAGGGTTCTAGACTTGGGACTGTTGGGTCAAACAAAGGTTTTAAGTTTGGCCGCTCTAAAGGTGGAGCCTTTTGGTAGATAACAATGTGTCAGTAGTCTTAACCCTCCAAAATTAATGCTTTGAATATATGCGAAGAGCTCAGAATTGGGTTTGCTTGGTCATGCCCAGGAAGTCCGATGAGCAATGACACTGTTGAATTCTGTATCTATTGCAGACTGTGTAAGAACACTCCAGAGTCACTAGATAAATTGAATTGCTGTAGTCCATTATCACCTGCACTAAGACATTAACCACTGGTACATGAAAGAGTGATTAATTAAAGGGCAACAATGAAGGTCATCACTGTAAGAAATGCAGCATAGTTGTCTAAATTGTAAGTGGCTTAGAAATAGTAGGCAGTGGACCCATAGCCTGTGGCTCGAGAGTGGGATTCCAGAATGAAAGTGTCTGCAGTGAGTAGAACAATCTCAGTATTTTTAGAAAATTGACCTTAAGGTAGTTGGGCGTGAGACATCCGTGGATAAAGAAGACACTATCCTCTGTCCAATATTCCGCTTGAAAAAGCTGCTATAGACCTCTGCAAAATAAAGAAGCTTTGCCAGGTACCGCATGTAAGGTTGAATAAGACCTTGAACAATGTAGGTCCCAATGGACAACACAGCTGATCTCACTGGGCTAGATGCCAAATGATGGTAAATGCCAGTCACTGTTTTCTTGTCCTTAGAAATTAGTTTAGCCAGCTCAGAGAGTTGTAGGAGTTGTCTGCATCTGCGACCCTAGTACTGAGATAATGGAGTCGGTTGTTTAGCAAGCTATGGATAGTTTTATAAGATGGTTATTCCTGTACCACTCCCAGCCCCCAACCTTCCGTGCTGATACATAGTGTAGAAGCTTTTATTGAAAGCATCCAAGAGGCCTTTATCCTCTGCACATTTCAGTACCAAGTGGAAATACATTCCTCCAGCAATTTTGCAAGGTCAGGAATAAAACGAGATTGGACAGATTATCATCCTTTTAGGGTTGGCTTCTTCTCTACTGGTTTGAATGTTTCAATTTTCCAAACTTTTGGAACAATCCCCAAACTCAAGTAGCTGTTGATGGAAGGGAGCAGTTTTTGCACCCCAGTCATGGATGTAGCTGCTTCTTAATTCTAACTAGATGCAGGTTTGTGGGGTAGCTCCCAAAGGTAGCTGCCTGGATTTGGACGTGAGTGATAGAATCACCCTGAATCTCTGTGAGACTGGAATTCCTCGGTTGAACTGTTTCCAGTTTCCTTAAATTTGCATGAAGCTGGGCTTGTCCAGTTTGACGGATTTAGAACCACAATTTGCAATGGAAGATTAATGTGTTCAGAAACATAAAGTTGAAAAAGTCTTGTTCATGTTTGAAAGTAGTAGGAGGACTACTGTTTGCTTAAAAACCATACAGTTGAGAAAATCTAACAAGCCTATGTCCTGTATGCTTAACATGGCAAATAGATGAGATACTTTCTCGCTTTATGCCTCAATTTGGCCCCATTTCTATTCCTTGGTGAGTCATGTAGTTTGATCTTAAAAGGAAAAAGATGCATCTGAATGTCAGTAGTCCTATTGCTATTTATTCGTTTTACTTTCAGATTTAATGATCTATTTCCATCAAAATATGGTCTGCTATAAGCTGTATAATTTAAAAGAAGAGTCACAGTTTTTGTCTGTAAGTAACTGATATTGAATATTTGGTCAGCCTAGAGGGGGTAAATAATAAAAAAATAAAAGATTATGCCAACTCTGTCAACCCATCTCAATGGATCTTTTACTCAGCAATAAGTGAACATTTAAATTTGTGGTAAAGCATACAATTTTGAAGCCTTGTCTACACAAATGTAAAATTTATATATATACCCAAAAGACCAGCCTGCATGTCTTCTAAGGACTCCCGCTTATCAAAACAGCGCAACACCTCCTTTTAACAATCAAAGTGAAGTCGAGTTTTATCAATTAAACTCAAAATGATGCATCACTTTTAGCATATTTTGTGAGCCATCTAAAAAATGTAGTTTGTGGACTATGTAATTAATGTAACATTTGAGAAGCTGCTGATTTCCAAAGATTGCGTGTCCTAATCTTACTTCCTAAGTAAGTATTGTAAACAAAAAAGCCGAACTAAACCTAGAATCATGTTAAAAGTAAGTTAAAATTCGAGAAGACAGTGACCTCCTATATAAAAAGAAATAAGCTGTATCCTGCCTTAAATTCTTTTGTTGACTGGACAAACCCTCCAGTATCCGAGCAGATAGGTCTGCTTCAAATGTCATTACAGTTTTTCTTTAACAACGCTTCTCTTTCTCCAAGTTAGAAACGGGTGCAAACCTTGGTTAGTATGCCACAATGATGGAAACATAACAGTTGTCTATATTTACATTTTGTTGCATCTGAGTATTGTACGAAGCTGGCTATCTATGTAGTGTACCGATGAAGAAGTACACCATGCATATAGTCCAGACAACCCTTATTGGCTAACTGGGTTTAAATTAATAATCCCAAATGCTTTTTTGTGGTAGTGTAGGTGAGCAGTTTAGGCTTAACATAGGGTTGTGTTAAACGTTTGTTGAATGCACAGCGTCAATAAATGAGCCACACACTCAAGAAGGAGCTCAAGGCCAATTTAGAAAAATAACCCCAATGTGTATATAATTTTAGACACCAAGATTTTCCAGTTCAGGTAAGCACTTTTAGAGTTGGTGATTTTTAAAGGCACAGTAAATGAAGCTATCAGATTTGAGGCATGAGCCTCAAACGTGGTAATGTTATCCTGTGGGGAAAACATACACTGCATAGGGTAACTTCAAATGACTTACAGGACTGTTCATCTGGACTTAGGGTAAGTTGGGGGCAAGGTCCAAGAAAGCACCAACGGGTTGGGTTTACCTGCTCTGATGTGTCCAGGTGCAGGAGTATTTCCAGCGGTGGTAGCCTTGGATTGTACATGTTGAAGTCAATGGGAAGGCTGCAAGTTGGGACTTAGGGACTAGTCTGGCAGAACACAAAGGGGGGCTCGGCTCTTGTTGTTCTCAGGACCACAGAGACACTGTTGGTTTCTACGGACTTGGTCTGGGGGGCTTGGTTGCATAGTTGTTTTATCCCAGCGGGTCAGTGAGGTTGAGACTTTCACGGTTTATGAGGTACCTGTAAAGAGGGGAAAGAAACACTGCAAAATGACTCTTAGAGAGAGTGTGGCTGGCTTCTCTCTATATTCCACGTCGTGCAGGTAAGCTTTGGCAGTGGTGGTGATTGAGCTAACACAAACAAGCCATGGTGCTTGCAACTGGCGGTGGTACTTCAGGTATTGGTGCAAGGAGGTTCCGGCCAGGCTCAGCGTCTCGAAGACTGGATGGGTCAACAGCACTGCACTCCTGATCACTCGGCATTCTCTTCCTGGCAAGTTTCTCCCTCAGTGGACCTGATGGTCAGCAAAGTGGGGAACCAGGAAGTCCCAGTTGGTGCCTGCTGGCGCAGGGAATTGGCATCTCCTTTCCATAAGAGATGCTAGCTGGTTGGCAAAGAGCTGGCAGGCCTCCAAAGGTTTTGGAGGATGCACAGCTTCATTTGTCATGACAGCAGCAGGTAGGCAGGGTTTGGTGCCAGAATCCATAGCTAGTCCAGAGTTAATATCAATCAATCAATCACTGCATTTGTAAAGCGCGCTACATACCCGCGAGGTTCTCAAGGCGCTGGGGAGGGGGGGTGCTACTGGTCGAAGAGCCAGGTCTTGAGGAGTCTTCTGAAGGCCAGCAGGTCCTGGGTCTGTCGTAGGATGGTGGGGAGAGTGTTCCAGGTCTTGGCGGCGAGGTAGGAGAAGGATCTGCCGCCGCCGGTGGTTTTTCGGATGCGGGGGACTGTGGCGAGGGCGAGGTTGGCTGAGCGGAGGCTTCGGGTGGGGGTGTGGAAGCTGAGTCGGTTGTTGAGGTAGGTGGGTCCGGTGTTGTGCAGTGCTTTGTGTGCGTGGATCAGGAGCTTGAAGGTGATCCTTTTGTTGATGGGGAGCCAGTGCAGGCCTCTCAGGTGGAGTGTGATGTGGCTGCGGCGGGGGACATCGAGGATGAGTCGGGCCGAGGCGTTCTGGATGCGTTGGAGTCGTCTCAGGAGCTTGTTTGTAGTTCCTGAGTAGAGGGCGTTCCCGTAGTCGAGTCTGTTGGTGATGAGGGCCTGGGTAACGGTTTTTCTCGTGTCGAGGGGGATCCATTTGAAGATCCTGCGGAGCATACGGAGGGTGTTGAAGCAGGACGCGGAGACGGCGTTGACTTGCCTGGTCATGGAGAGAGTGGAGTCGAGGATGACCCCCAGGTTGCGTGCGTGGTCCGTGGGTTCCGGGGCTGTGCCTAGTGACGTGGGCCACCAAGAGTCGTCCCAGGCTGATGGGGTGGGTCCGAGAATGAGGACCTCCGTCTTGTCTGAGTTCAGCTTCAGTCTGCTGCCCTTCATCCAGTCGGCTCTGGCCTTCATTCCTCGGTGGAGGTTAGCTTTGGCGGTGTCGGGATCTTCGGTGAGGGATATGATCAGCTGGGTGTCGTCGGCGTAGGAGATGATGTTGAGGGTGTGTTGTCGTGCGACGTGGGCGAGGGGGGCCATGTAGATATTGAACAGTGTCGGGCTGAGGGAGGATCCCTGTGGGACGCCGCAGATGATCTCAGTGGTTTTGGAGCGGAAGGGTGGGAGGCGGATGCTCTGGGTTCTGCCGGAGAGGAAGGATGTGGTCCAGGCCAGGGCCTTCTCTTGGATACCGGCGTCATGGAGGCGTGCTGATAGGGTGCGGTGGCAGACCGTGTCAAAGGCTGCTGATAGGTCCAGGAGGATGAGGGCAGCTGTTTCTCCTTTGTCCATCAGGGTCCGGATGTCATCAGTGGCGGCGATGAGGGCGGTCTCGGTGCTGTGGTTACTGCGAAAACCAGATTGGGACGGGTCCAGGATGTTGTTGACTTCGAGGTAGCGGGTCAGCTGTTTGTTGACAATCTTCTCGGTCACTTTTGCTGGGAAAGGGAGCAGGGAGATGGGATGGAAGTTCTTGAGGTCCTTGGGGTCCGCCTTGGGCTTCTTCAGAAGGGCGTTGATCTCGGCGTGCTTCCAGCTTTCTGGGAAGGTTGCTGTCTCGAAGGAACAGTTGATTGTTTTCCGGAGGTGGGGCGCGATGGCTGCGCTGGCTTTGTTGAAGACGTGGTGAGGGCAGGGGTCCGATGGGGATCCGGAGTGGATGGAGTTCATGGTTTTGATGGTGTCTTCGTCGCTGACGCTGGACCAGACGGTCAGGCGACTGGTGCGAGTGGTAGTCGCAGGGGTGGTGGACTCGGTGGTGGGTGAGGGGGAGTCGGGGTTGAAGCTGTCATGGATGTCGGTGATCTTGCGGTGGAAGAAAGTGGCCAGGGAGTCGCACAGGTCTTGAGATGGCGGGATGTCGTTGGTGAAGGAGCTGGGGTTGGAGAGTTCTTTCACGATGCTGAAGAGCTCTTTGGTGTTGTGTGCGTTGTTGTCTAGGCGGTCCTTGAAGGCAGTCTTCTTGGCGGTCCTGATGAGTTGGTGATGTCTGCGGGTGGCGCTCTTGAGGGCTGTGTGGTTGTCTGGTGTTCGGTCGTGGAGCCATTTCTTCTCCAGCTTCCGACAGGTGTGCTTGGAGATCCGGAGGTCCTCGGTGAACCAGGCGGCTTTCTTGTTGGTGTGGTTGGTTGTAAAGGTCTTGAGAGGGGCGAGGGTGTTGGCGCAGTCGTTGATCCACTGTGTGAGGTTGGTCGCGGCAGTGTCTGGGTTGGTGGGGTTGGTGGGTGGTCTCAGGGCGAGGGCGGTAGTCAGTTGGTCCCCGGTGACCTTGCCCCAGCAGCGGCGTGGTAGCTGTTGGGTGCAGTGGTGTGTGGTGGGTTTTCTGAAGGTGAAGTGGACGCATCTGTGGTCGGTCCAGTGTGGTTCGGTGGTGTGGTTGAAGGAGACGTGGGGGCTTGCGGAGAAGATGGGGTCAAGCGTGTGTCCAGCGGCGTGAGTGGGAGTCGTTACTAGCTGTTTGAGTCCGAGGTTGGTGAGGTTGTCGATCAGGGCGGTGGAGTTGGCGTTGTTGTTGTTCTCGAGGTGGAAGTTCAGGTCCCCGAGGAGGATGTAGTCCGTGGAAGCGAGGGCGTGGGTGCTGATGAGGTCAGCGATGGTGTCACTGAACTGTGGGCGGGGTCCGGGAGGTCTGTAGAAGAGAGTTCCTCTGAGGGTGGTGTTTGGGTCGGTGTGGATCTGGAAGTGCATGTGCTCGGCGGTGGTGAGGGTGTCATCGGTGTTCGTTGAGATTTTGATGGAGTCTTTGTGGATGATGGCGATTCCTCCTCCCACTCCGTTGGTGCGGTCTCTACGGGAGATCTTGTAGCCCTGTGGGATGGCTATGGCAATGTCTGGTGCTGAGGTGGCGTTCAGCCAGGTCTCCGTCAGGAAGGCAACGTCAGGGGCAGTGGAGTCTAGGAGGTCCGAAAGTTCGATGGCGTGCTTGCGAATGGAGCGGGTGTTGAGGAGGATGCAGCGGAGGTGGTTGGGTTCTCTGGCTGGTGGTGTGGAGGGTTGGATGCTGGTGAATCTGCAGTTCCGGCAGGTGAAAGGCCCCTTGGTGCGTTTCGGGGTGGCCCGGTAGCAGGGGTGGTCTCGTCTGGTGTTGAGTGCGTGGAGGGTGCTTGCGTCGTAGTGCAGTCTGGCGTTGCGGGGGGTGCGGGTTCCAGGGGTTCTGGTGCTGGGTGCGGTCCAGGCGCGGACGGGCTTGCCTTAGGCGCACCTTCGGCACGCCAGCGGCGCGCCCGCTGTGCGCACGCTTCGCGGCCTCCATATGAGGGCAGAGGGAGGGAGGAGCAGCTGGGAGGTGGGAGCGGGGCGGCCAATGGGAGTGAAGGGGGCGGGGCAGCAGGGGCTCAGCAGCAAGGGAAAAACCCGGGGAAAAACCCAGAGGAAAACCCGGGGAAAAAACGGCGGGAAAAGACGGCAGGAGAGGGACAACAGAGCACAGGGGTACAGAAAGCAAAACACAGGGGCACAGAATGGAAAAAACAAGTGGCACAGAAGCACAAGCTCAGGGGAATAGAAAAAAGGGAGCGAGTAGTCAGGCGGCAAAAGTGGCAACGGAGGTTCAACCCACAGGGGGCTGCGTGGCAGATGGGGGGAGCGACCTGCCTGATGAGCTCTTTTTTGTCCTTCTTCTTGTAGTAGACAACTTTGAGTTCCCAGTGTTAGGGAGTAACCTAAATACTGAATTTAGGGGTATTAAGTGGAGTGTAGGGTAGTAGCCAATGGGCTGCTTACCCCTGGGTCAACCACACCCCCTATGTGACCACGTCATGTGGGGAGTGGACATAATCCTGTCCCAGAGTTCCTAACTCCACCAAAAAGAAGATGGTGGAACCTTTCTTTCGTGGTGCACATTAGGTAGCCCACCTTAGGGTGTGTCTAACCTGGTGGTGATGCACGCGTACTGTATAGCTAATTTCCCACCTGCTATAGTGCCAAATGGGCCTTAGGGTAGGGGGTGGCATTTTCCAGGTCTGGAGGAAGCTAGGGTCTCATATCGAAGGCAGCAAAGCTTTGAAGTCCCTGGTCTTGGTATGCAGATTTACTAACCATTTTGCTGGAGGAGGTGATAACACCTTGTCTGGAGCAAGCATTGTTTCCTGACCTCAAAGTGCTGGCTCTCACCTCCTGGGGGTCAGAAACCCGTCTCTGGTTGGTCCAGACCAGTCAGCCAGCACACTCAAAGACTAGTAGGTTTCAAGGGGCACCTCTAAGGTTCCTTTTGGGTACATATCATGATAAATCCAATGCTGGCATCAGTTGGATTTATTAAAACTCAGTGTTTGATACCAAACACTATAGGTTTCAGTAAAGCCATCATGTAGCTGAGGGCCTTGTAATGACCAGTGCCCAGTACATATACTTAAGATGGCTTCCTTGTTCACTTGTAACATCTAGCAATTAAAATAGACAGCACAGGGGAGTATCTGCTGATGCAGATGTACCCTCACATGTAATGTAATGCACCCTGCTTTAGGGCTATAAGGCCTGCTGTAGTGGTGATTTACATATATTAGATGCAGTGAATTGGGCATGGCACATAGTGTCATGTCATGTTTTAACTCATGGTTTGCACATGTCACGCAGCCTGCAATGGCTTTCTGCATGCAGTATGTTTGGGCCTCCCTCAAGGTGGCATAATACATGCTGCAGACCTCTTCAGCACCCACACCCTGGGTGGGGGTGGCAACCTGCAAAAAGCGGTTTTTCATACAAATATCTTAGTAGTTCATGACCATTGTATATGGCTGAACAATACAACAGGGATGTGGAATTCCTGTCGCCCGATGCCCGGGACATCTTGTTTGAGGTCAAGGGCAACAAGTTTTTATGTTTACTTTGTCCTTGGGACAAGTAGGCCCAACCCTCTGCAGCACAAACCCTATGGCTGCCTGTTTACAGAGAGTGGAGCTCTCTGCAGTTGAGGTAATGTGTTTCCAAAAGATAATGCTGTTCGGACTTGTATTTTATGGTTCATTATTTGAAAGCCTTCATGATTAGGGTGAGTGCTGTAAATAAATGTTTTAAGGTCACACTTCACTACTGACGTTGGTTCCGGTACAAAAAAAAAAAAACGTGTATACACATGTTTTAAAAGTTTAGGCTATGAGGCTAAGTATAATGCTCCCAGAATGCTCTCTGATTAGATGCAAATGAAGTGTCGTTTAGTAAAATGTGTTGATGCATGCTAGTATTTCCCAAAAATATTTCTAATGGAAAATCAGTGTAACCATTTTCAACACGATTATGGGAAGCATGAAAATAAACAAACACTGAGAAAGCCAACTGATCTGACATATTTTTCTAAGTCTTTTAGTTTCATCAATGCGTGTCTTGTTTTGACATGGCTTTTGTAACACTTTATTGTTGTGGGAGCTACCAGGCCCTCAACATTGTAACAAACACTGGCCCTCCAGGGGGCCCCTTCAGTACAGCACCTGCCCTGAGTGAGCCTGGAGAGGGGGCGCCTCCATGTTCTTTGCAAAGGGGCACCCACCAGTTTCGTTACGTCACTGATTGCCACTGTAGTTCCTGACACTGAACAAAACTACTTTGTGTGCAATATGCTCCTTGTGGAAGAGCAGAATGCGATCACTCACAGTAAAGCCAGCCGAAAGAGAGAGAAATAGAAGTTTAATAAAAACAAAATGTCTTTGTTAACACCAGACCTAATTAGGGACCAAGACCCACATGTAGGTAGCTTTTTGCATGTCGCAAACAGTACATTGCGATGCACAAACCCAGTTTTGGGACTCGCAATTTAGGAAGGGGTGTTCCCTTCCTAATTATGACTCGCAGTGCAATGTAGGATTTTTTTGTGTGACTGCAGGCGCTAACCAATCGCAGTTTGCACCCATTTCAAATGGGTGCTAACATTTTCGCAAAAGGGAAGGGGTCCCCAAGGGACCCCTTCCCCATTGTGAATGTCACTGTAAACATTTTTTCAGAGCAGGCAGTGGTCTGCCTGCTCTGAAAAAATTAAACGAAAACGTTTCATTTTTCGTTTTTGGAATGCATCTTGTTTTCCTTTAAGGAAAACGGGCTGCATTACAACAACAACAACAACAACAAAAAACTGCTTTATTGAAAAGCAGTCACAGACATGGTGGTCTGCTGTCTCCAGCAGGTCACCATCCCTGTGAGGGCCGCCATTCGCAAGATTACTCATGAGGTGGGCATTTGCGAAGCCCTTGCGAATCACAGATGGTGTCAGGGACACCATCCTACATTCGGATTTGCGACTCGCAAATTGCGAGTCACTCTGACTCGCAATTTGCGGTTCGCAAAACTTAACCTACCTACATGTGGCCCCAAATTCTTATGGTATATGTTGTACCCCTATAAAATATTTGTGAACTGTATTTCAGCATGGGTAAATACGATGTGTAGATTTGCTCATGTGAAAATCTATTGAGCATTTGCAAGTTCATTTTCCCTCCAGCCACTTTGTTCCCAACCCTGGAAGAAGTTCTAATTCTGCCATTGTCAGGAGTAAATGTCCAACCTTTCTTATTATGGGAAAATATTAGAGAGAAGCTGGTTAAAATCTTTAAAACATGCAGATTAGTAGGTTTGCAGACTCAAAGGCATTTCTGCCCTGGAACTATTGCTTATCGCTTCCTCCAGCCCCAGTATGCAGATCTGCAGAAAGGTGGCAAAATAAGGAAATTGCTACAGTAGGGATTGAAACTGCAAGTATTCAAGCCCTACTATGGTAGTAGCCCTGGCATAATCAGAGAGGCTATTATCAGAGCACTTACATAATGAGATTGCTGCCATAATTTGTCGCCACCTTACATGGCACCAAAGGGACAAGTAGATCTTTTTACAGGACAAGTAGATTTGAGAAGCAACCTGTCCCCTGGACAAGTAGATATTTTAATAAATTCCACCCCCCTGAATACACTTTAATTACCTTAATATGTATTACTTTACTCGTGCAACTCTCATGGAAATTTGACTGCTTCCATTAAAACACAGTAGTAGAATCTATCATGATCATCCTCTATAAGCCATAGGAACTGACTGTGAGAAATGACCCATGAAG
This sequence comes from Pleurodeles waltl, assembly GCF_031143425.1. NCBI lineage: Eukaryota > Metazoa > Chordata > Amphibia > Caudata > Salamandridae > Pleurodeles > Pleurodeles waltl. Next base: position 77,320,771 of record NC_090449.1, on the reverse strand, counting down.
AGACTGACGAAAGGCAGTGTGCAATGCAGTGTGCATGTGGAAAGCTTATCATCCCTGGGAGACGGCAGTATGAGGGAGCATGAGTCATCCATCAGTATTGGATCACGGCCTTTCCTATGAGTGTGACCAGAACAGGGAGTGGGCTCACTGACTGAGTCGTCCAACCATGGCTGTTACAGTAACTGGAGAGAGGTTAATCAGAAAGGGAACCTTTAAGCATGGAGTCTGGGTCTGGGTCATAACCTAGTATAATCACAGATTGGGATGTGGAGCCTTGGTCTAGACAGTGCCTCATCACAGCCCTGTTAGAAATTCTAACCCCTTCCAAATGACTAACTTATTACTTGTTGATTTTTGCTGTAATCCAAATCTGAGATCTTTCAACCCTTTGACTACACTCATGCACCTTAAGTCATGAAATCATTGTGAACGAGTAAAATATGTTTGTGCAGGCGATTCAAGAACACTAATGGGTGAACTGTGGTTCACAACTTGAAAATGTAATGTATATTCGGCGTAAAGCATACATTTCTGGTAGGTGGGCTAGCAAGTTATTGACAAAGGAACAAAATTGGTCTGTTGGTTTGTAAAGTCAATTCCAAACCTATCACTAAGAATTTCAATGCCCAATCAAAGCCATCTTCTGGGGACAAAAGTAAATGTTATAGAATAAACCTGCCCAGCACTAAAAAAGAAATGTAGTAATTTTGACATTGTTGGGTACTTACGAAAAGTTTGCAGAAAGAAAAAGAGTAATGTTAAGGGCATACTTGAAAACTTCGAGCAGGAGGAGGGAGAGGATGGAGAGAGTGATGTTACAGGATTTGACAATGTTACGAATCTTTCACACAAATTGATTCTAAATATCAGTGAAGAGTACATAAAGAATAAACCTGAATGTCGGATAAGCATTGATGGGGTTGAAATCAAAATGCTTGCAGACTCTGTTTCACCTTATACCATCATAAATGAAGAATTGTGGAATGATAAATTTATAGGAACAATTGACAATGACTTACGTGAACGAGATATACAACCTCAAGGGTAAAGTGAAGAAAAAAATTGACATGTTGGGATACAGATGTGTTAGAAATGGGGTCTCTGGTTGACAGTGGTTTGCACTGTGTCCAAGTAGGGACCTTCACTCTTGTTAGGATAAGGGAGCCACATAGCTAGGATAACCCCTGCTCACCCCCCTTGGTAGCTTGGCACAAGCAGTCAGGCTTGTCTTGGAGACAATGTGTAAAGTATTTACACACACACACACCATTGTAGAACAATAACCAATATTTATCTGAGTAAAACAAGACCAAAATGACAAAAATCCAACCTACACAAGTCAAAATATCTCTTTTTAAAAGTTTAAGTAAGTCTTAATCCATAGAAATCAATGGATGTGTCTCTTTAGCACAAAGTTCCTGGGATGCATCAAGAAACAAAGATGATGCGGGCCACAGTGGTGGTGAGGGATTGTAAAATCAAAGTGATGTGTTGGTTCCTTACTGGCAGGGGAGGTGATGCATTGATTCTTTCCTCGCAGGAAAGGTGATGCGTTGATTTCCAGACATGCAGCCTCGGTTCCTTACTGCAGTATGGGGTTGATGACATTTTGATGCCCAGGGATGATGCGTGGAAAATCCAGACACGCTGTGATGATGGGGACTGTGATGAAACAGGTGCTGCATCGATTCTGCAGCCGCGAGACAGGCGTTTCGTCGATTCTTCCAGCATAGCATGTTGATGTGTGGATTTTCTCCTTCAGATCACCAGCTTGCACTTCCAAGGGCCCAGGAAGTGGAGTTGGCACCAGTTGGCAAGCCAGGGCTCTCAGCAAAAGAGCCAGGGATGTGTCTGAGACGTCTTAACATGAGGCAAGCTCAGTCCGAGCCCTTGGAGAAACTTTGGAAGCAGGATGTAGCAATTCAAGTCCAGTCCTTTCACTCCCAGGACAGAAGCAGAAGGCCAGCACAACAAAGCAACAGGCAGAGTGGCAGTCCCTCCTACAGCATCCAGCTCTTCGTCCTGGCAGAATGACCTCAGTCCAGATGGATTCTAACAATGTGGTTTCAGAGGTCCAGAACTTATACCCATTTCTGTCTTTGAAGCAGGCAAACTTCAAAGAGAAGTCTTTGTAGTGCACAAGTCCCTGCCTTTCCCTACCCTGGCCCGAGACACACTCTGGGGGTGGGGGGGGGGGGGATTAGGGGGTTAGAGACTGCTAGGAAACTGCACATCTTAGCTCCCTTTGTGTGACTGTAAAGAAATGGCTCCCTGTTGCAGTTACCCCCCACTTTTTGCCTGATACTGATGCTGACTTAACTGAGAAGTGTGCTGGGACCCTGCTAACCAGACCCCAGCACCAGTGTTCTTTCACCTAAAATGTACTTTTGTATCCACAATTGGCACACCCTGGCATCCAGGTAAGTCCCTTGTAAATGGTACCCCTGGTACCAAGGGCCCTGATGCCAGGGAAGGTCTCTAAGGGCTGCAGCATATCTTATGCCACCCTGGGGACCCCTCACTCAGCACAGACACACTGCTAGCCAGCTTGTGTGTGCTGGTGAGGACAAAACGAGTAAGTCGACATGGCACTCCCCTCAGGGTGCCATGCCAAACTCACACTGCCTATGCAGTATAGATAAGTCACCCCTCTAGCAGGCCTTACAGCCCTAAGGTAGGGTGCACTATACCATAGGTGAGGGCACCAGTGCATGAGCACTGTGCCCCTACAGTGTCTAAGCCAAACCTTAGACATTGTAAGTGCAGGGTAGCCATAAGAGTATATGGTCTGGGAGTCTGTCAAACACGAACTCCACAGCACCATAATGGCTACACTGAAAACTGGGAAGTTTGGTATCAAACGTCTCCGCACAATAAATGCACACTGATGCCAGTGTACATTTTATTGTGAAATACACCCCAGAGGGCACCTTAGAGGTGCCCCCTGAAACCTTAACCGACTATCTGTGTAGGCTGACTGGTTCCAGCAGCCTGCCACAACCGAGACATGTTGCTGGCCCCATGGGGAGCGTGCCTTTGTCACTCTGAGGCCAGTAACAAAGCCTGCACTGGGTGGAGATGCTAACACCTCCCCCAGGCAGGAGCTGTAACACCTGGCGGTGAGCCTCAAAGGCTCACCCCCTTTGTTCCAGCACCACAGGGCACTCCAGCTAGTGGAGTTGCCCGCCCCCTCCGGCCACGGCCCCACTTTTGGCGGCAAGGCCGTGGGAAATAATGAGAATAATAAGGAGGAGTCACTGGCCAGTCAGGACAGCCCCTAAGGTGTCCTGAGCTGAAGTGACTCTAACTTTTAGAAATCCTCCATCTTGCAGATGGAGGATTCCCCCAATAGGGGTAGGATTGTGACCCCCTCCCCTTGGGAGGAGGGACAAAGAGGGTGTACCCACCCTCAGGGCTAGTAGCCATTGGCTACTAACCCCCCAGACCTAAACACGCCCTTAAATTTAGTATTTAAGGGCTTCCCTGAACCTAAAGATTTAGATTCCTGTAACTACAAGAAGAAGAGGACTGCTGAGCTGAAAGACCCCTGCAGAAGAAGAAAAGAAGACACCAACTGCTTTGGCCCCAGACCTACCGGCCTGTCTCCTGCCTTCTAAAGAAACCTGCTCCAGCGATGCTTTCCCCAGGACCAGCGACCTCTGAATCCTCAGAGGACTGCCCTGCTTCAAGAAAGACAAGAAACTCCCGAGGACAGCGGCCCTGCTCCAAAAAGACTGCAACTTTGTATCCAGAGGAGCAGATTTAAAGACCCCTGCAAATCCCCGCAAGAAGCGTGAGACTTGCAACACTGCACCCGGCGACCCCAACTCGACTGGTGGAGAACCAACACCTCAGGGAGGACCCTCCGGCGACTCCAAGACCGTGAGTAACCAAAGTTGTCCCCCCTGAGCCCCCACAGCGACGTCTGCAGAGGGAATCCCGAGGCCCCCCCTGACCGCGACTGCCTGACTCTAAAATCCCGACGGCTGGAAAAGACCCTGCACCCGCAGCCCCCAGCACCTGAAGGAACGGAACTTCAGTGCAGGAGTGACCCCCAGGAGGCCCTCTCCCTTGCCCAGGTGGTGGCTACCCCGAGGAGCCCCCCCCCTTGCCTGCCTGCACTGCTGAAGAGACCCCTTGGTCTCCCATTGACTCCCATTGGAAACCCGACGCCTGTTTGCACACTGCACCCGGCCGCCCCCGCGCTGCTGAGGGTGTACTTTTTGTGTGGACTTGTGTCCCCCCCGGTGCCCTACAAAACCCCCCTGGTCTGCCCTCCGAAGACGCGGGTACTTACCTGCTGGCAGACTGGAACCGGGGCACCCCCTTCTCTCCATTGAAGCCTATGCGTTTTGGGCACCTCTTTGACCTCTGCACCTGACCGGCCCTGAGCTGCTGTTGTGGTAACTTTGGGGTTGCTCTGAATCCCCAACGGTGGGCTACCTTGGACCCAAAACTGAACCCTTTAGGTGTGTTACTTACCTGCAAAAACTAACAATACTTTACCTCCCCCAGGAACTGTGAAAATTGCACTGTGTCCACTTTTAAAACAGCTATTTGTGTTTTATGTGAAAAGTATATATGCTTCTGTAATTATTCAAAGTTCCTAAAGTAGTTACCTGCAATACCTTTCAAATGAGATATTACATGTAGAATTTGAACCTGTAGTTCTTAAAATAAACTAAGAAAATATATTTTTCTATAACAAAACCTATTGGCTGGATATGTCTCTGAGTGTGTGTTCCTCATTTATTGCCTGTGTGTATGTACAACAAATGCTTAACACTACTCATTTGATGAGCCTACTGCTCGACCACACTACCACAAAATAGAGCATTAGTATTATCTCTTTTTGCCACTATCTTACCTCTAAGGGGAACCCTTGGACTCTGTGCATATTATTCCTTACTTTGAAATAGTGCATACAGAGCCAACTTCCTACATTGGTGGATCAGCGGTGGGGTACAAGACTTTGCATTTGCTGGACTACTCAGCCAATACCTGATCACACGACAAATTCCAAAAATTGTCATTAGAAATTGATTTTTGCAATTTGAACTATTTTTCTAAATTTTTAAAAGTCCTGCTAGTGCCTTGTGTTAGTCCCTGTTAGCATTTCTTTTAGTGTTTAAAAGTTTGTGAAAGTTTGAATTAGGTTCTAGAACTAGTTTTAGATTCTTAAAAAGTATTCCAACTTTTAGAAACATAATGTCTAGTGCAGAAATGAATGTGATGGAACTCGACACCACCCCTTACCTCCATCTTAAGGTGAGGGAGCTAAGGTCACTCTGCAAAATAAAGAAAATAGCAGTGGGCCCCAGACCTTCCAAACTACAGCTCCAGGAGCTTTTGGCAGAGTTTGAAAAGGCCAACCCCTCTGAGGATGGCAACACAGAGGATGAAGATAGTGACTTGGAGGAAAATTCCCACCTTCCAGTCCTAACTAGGGAGAACAGGGCCTCTCCAGCCCTGTCTCCAAATGTAATAGTCAGAGATGCTGCTTCCCTCACAGGAGGGACCAACATCTCTGAAATCACCGAGGATAATCCCAGTGAAGAGGACATCCAGTTAGCCAGGATGGCCAAAAGATTGGCTTTGGAAAGACAGATCCTAGCCATAGAAAGGGAAAGACAAGAGATGGGCCTAGGACCCATCAATGGTGGCAGCAACATAAATAGGGTCAGAGATTCTCCTGACATGTTGAAAATCCCTAAAGGGATTGTAACTAAATATGAAGATGGTGATGACATCACCAAATGGTTCACAGCTTTTGAGAGGGCTAACCAGAAAAGTAAGCAGATCTCACTGGGGTGCTCTCCTTTGGGAAATGTTCACTGGAAAGTGTAGGGATAGACTCCTCACACTCTCTGGAAAAGATGCAGAATCTTATGACCTCATGAAGGGAACCCTGATTGAGGGCTTTGGAGTCTCCACTGAGGAGTATAGAATTAGATTCAGGGGGGCTCAAAAATCCTCGAGCCAGACCTGGGTTGATTTTGTTGACTACTCAGTAAAAACACTGGATGGTTGGGTAACTGGAAATGAAGTGCATGACTATGTTGGGCTTTATAATTTGTTTATGAAAGAACACATTTTAAGTAACTGCTTCAATGAAAAGTTGCATCAGTATCTGGTAGACCTAGGTCCAATTTCTCCCCAAGAATTGGGAAAGAAGGCAGACTACTGGGTCAAGACTAGGGTAACCAAAACTTCCACTGGGGGTGACCAAAAGAAAGGGGTTACAAAACCTCCTCAGGAGAAAGTGGGTGACACTAGAAACAAAGAAAAAGAGTCCTCTGTAGGCCCCCAAAAACCAGACCAGGTGGGTGGGCCCCGAGACACAACCCAAAACAAAGGTGGGTACCAGGGTAAGAACTGGGATGCCACTAAGGCATGGTGCCATAACTGTAGACAGACCGGGCACCACACCAAGGACACTTCTTGTCCCAAAAACAAACCCCCTAGCAAAATCCCAGGGGTGACCAGTGTAGCCATTGGGGATGACTCCTCAGATGAGGAGGTCTTCATAGCCTTCAACTGGAAAAAGGGCCCAACAGGTGAGTTGGAGATTCCAGAGGCAAGTAGACACTTCCACCACCTACTGGTGAATGGAATCCCAGCCACTGCCCTGAGAGACACTTGTGCCAGTCACACTATTGTGCATGACAGGCTGGTGTTCTCAAACCAGTACATCCCAGGTGAGATGGCCAGAGTAAGAGTTAGCCCAGACAGGATCACTGATAGGCCTGTGGCTTTTGTGCCCATAGAAGTGGGTGGGACTTTTAGCTGGAGAAGGGTGGTAGTCAGTACAGACCTCCCCCTTGATTGTCTCCTTGGAAATGACTACCCAGAGGTTAGTCAGAGCCCAAGAGAGGAACTGGTCCAGTGCCAGTCCTCTCCCAAGGATTCTGAAGGTGCTACCCCTGCAGTAACTGCAAGTAGGTCCCAGAAGAAAACGAAAAGAAAACCGAGTAGGAAAGGTGGACAACCTTTAGCCAAGGTTCCAGCAAGCCAAGGAGATTCTGCTCCAGTAGGGGAGAACTCCAAAAGTGGCACTGGTACAGTCCAACTTGACCCACAAGAAGTCCTGGCTAGTCAGGCAACTGTTAAGCCTGAGTGGGTGGCTCCTCAGCTAACAGAAGAAAGAGTGGAAGAAGGGTGTTTACTACAAGGTGTGGTAACCCCCCACTCTAATACAGCAGACAGGCACCCTGAACCCAAGAAGCCTGTAACTTAGCCCCTTCCCTTGTAGGTGAGGAGCTAAAGGTGTGGTTCTGGGCACTGACAGCTGTCAGTGGCCTCTGCTGGGTGTTAGCCTTTATGGCTGCACTATCCTTGGCATGGTGGTCAGACCCCATGCCAAATAGCAAGTTAGGCCCCCTGACCCTGTTGGTCATGGTGGGGTTACTCCAGCTCTGGGTAACCTCTTTGGGTAAGCTAGGGGCGACCCTGGCTAAGATAAGATTAGCAGAGGTGGATACCTCTAACCCCAAAATAGAGAGAATGGGTAAAGACATTAAAAGCACAGACAAGAGGCAATTCAGACTAGGTCCTATCACTGTGGAAGTGGGTCAGTTCCCCAGAGGGAATGACCTGAACAGGAGATGTAAGGCAGAGTAGGCCCTGCAACAAACCAGCCTATTTCCTCTACTCTTCCTCGCCTGACAGACTAGGAAGACTCTCCCAGCTTTGGCTGAGTCTCCTGGCCTGTGGGCTGGGGGAGGCTTGTGTAAAGAAATGGCTCCCTGTTGCAGTTACCCCCCACTTTTTGCCTGATACTGATGCTGACTTAACTGAAAAGTGTGCTGGGACCCTGCTAACCAGGCCCCAGCACCAGTGTTCTTTCACCTAAAATGTACTTTTGTATCCACAATTGGCACACCCTGGCATCCAGGTAAGTCCCTTGTAACTGGTACCAAGGGCCCTGATGCCAGGGAAGGTCTCTAAGGGCTGAAGCATATCTTATGCCACCCTGGGGACCCCTCACTCAGCACAGACACACTGCTAGCCAGTTTGTGTGTGCTGGTGAGGACAAAACGAGTAAGTCGACATGGCACTCCCCTCAGGGTGCCATGCCAACCTCACACTGCCTATGCAGTATAGGTAAGACACCCCTCTAGCAGGCCTTACAGCCCTAAGGTAGGGTGCACTATACCATAGGTGAGGGCACCAGTGCATGAGCACTGTGCCCCTACAGTGTCTAAGCCAAACCTTAGACATTGTAAGTGCAGGGTAGCCATAAGAGTATATGGTCTGGGAGTCCGTCAAACACGAACTCCACAGCACCATAATGGCTACACTGAAAACTGGGAAGTTTGGTATCAAACTTCTCAGCACAATAAATGCACACTGATGCAGTGTACATTTTATTGTGAAATACACCCCAGAGGGCACCTTAGAGGTGCCCCCTGAAACCTTAACTGACTATCTGTGTAGGCTGACTGGTTCCAGCAGCCTGCCACAACCGAGACATGTTGCTGGCCCCATGGGGAGAGTGCCTTTGTCACTCTGAGGCCAGTAACAAAGCCTGCACTGGGTGGAGATGCTAACACCTCCCCCAGGCAGGAGCTGTAACACCTGGCGGTGAGCCTCAAAGGCTCACCCCCTTTGTTCCAGCACCACAGGGCACTCCAGCTAGTGGAGTTGCCCGCCCCCTCCGGCCACGGCCCCACTTTTGGCGGCAAGGCCGTGGGAAATAATGAGAATAACAAGGAGGAGTCACTGGCCAGTCAGGACAGCCCCTAAGGTGTCCTGAGCTGAAGTGACTCTAACTTTTAGAAATCCTCCATCTTGCAGATGGAGGATTCCCCCAATAGGGATAGGATTGTGACCCCCTCCCCTTGGGAGGAGGCACAAAGAGGGTGTACCCACCCTCAGGGCTAGAAGCCATTGGCTACTAACCCCCCAGACCTAAACACACACTTAAATTTAGTATTTAAGGGCTTCCCTGAACCTAAAGATTTAGATTCCTGTAACTACAAGAAGAAGAGGACTGCTGAGCTGAAAGACCCCTGCAGAAGAAGAAAAGAAGACACCAAATGCTTTGGCCCCAGACCTACCGGCCTGTCTCCTGCCTTCTAAAGAAACCTGCTCCAGCGACACTTTCCCCAGGACCAGCGACCTCTGAATCCTCAGAGGACTGCCCTGCTTCAAGAAAGACAAGAAACTCCCGAGGACAGCGGCCCTGCTCCAAAAAGACTGCAACTTTGTTACAGAGGGGCAGATTTAAAGACCCCTGCAAATCCCCGCAAGAAGCGTGAGACATGCAACACTGCACCCGGCAACCCCGACTCGACTGGTGGAGAACCAACACCTCAGGGAGGACCCTCTGGCGACTCCAAGACCGTGAGTAACCAAAGTTGTCCCCCCTGAGCCCCCACAGCGACTCCTGCAGAGGGAATCCCGAGGCTCCCCCTGACCGCGACTGCCTGACTCTAAAATCCTGACGGCTGGAAAAGACTCTGCACCCGCAGCCCCCAGCACCTGAAGGAACGGAACTTCAGTGCAGGAGTGACCCCCAGGAGGCCCTCTCCCTTGCCCAGGTGGTGGCTACCCCGAGGAGCCCCCCCCTTACCTGCCTGCACTGCTGAAGAGACCCCTTGGTCTCCCATTGACTCCCATTGGAAACCCGACGCCTGTTTGCACACTGCACCCGGCCACCCCCGCGCTGCTGAGGGTGTACTTTTTGTGTGGACTTGTGTCCCCCCCGGTGCCCTACAAAACCCCCCTGGTCTGCCCTCCGAAGACGCGGGTACTTACCTGCTGGCAGACCGGAACCAGGGCACCCCCTTCTCTCCATTGAAGCCTATGCGTTTTGGGCACCTCTTTGACCTCTGCACCTGACCGGCCCTGAGCTGCATGTGTGGTAACTTTGGGGTTGCTCTGAACCCCCAACGGTGGGCTACCTTGGACCCAAAACTGAACCCTGTAGGTGGGTTACTTACCTGCAAAAACTAACAATACTTTACCTCCCCCAGGAACTGTGAAAAATTGCACTGTGTCCACTTTTAAAACAGCTATTTGTGTTTTATGTGAAAAGTATATATGCTACTGTAATTATTCAAAGTTCCTAAAGTACTTACCTGCAATACCTTTCAAATGAGATATTACATGTAGAATTTGAACCTGTAGTTCTTAAAATAAACTAAGAAAATATATTTTTCTATAACAAACCCTATTGGCTGGATTTGTCTCTGAGTGTGTGTTCCTCATTTATTGCCTGTGTGTATGTACAACAAATGCTTAACACTACCCCTTTGATAAGCCTACTGCTCGACCACACTGCCACAAAATAGAGCATTAGTATTATCTCTTTTTGCCACTATCTTACCTCAAAGGGGAACCTTTGGACTCTGTGCATACTATTCCTTACTTTGAAATAGTGCATACAGAGCCAACTTCCTACAGAGACTGTCTAGACTAAATGCACAAACAGCCCATCTGGCATCCTGACACAGTCATGTATTTCACAGAGGCACAGAATGGTTAAGCAAGAAAATGCACACTTTCAAGGCTTTGGTTCAAAAACCAACTTCACCAAAAGATGTATTTTTAAATTGTGAATTCAGAGACCCCAAACTCCTAATCACTATCTGCTCCCAATGGGAAATTATACTTAAAATACATGTTTGCAGGGCTACTAATGTGGGTGCAGCAGGCCCACTAGTAGCATCTGGTTTACAGGCATGGGTACAGTTGGTGCACTGTACTAGGGAGTTACTGGTAAATCAGATATGCCAATCATGGAGGACTGAATCACCAATGCAATTTACATGGGGAGCACGTGCACTTCAGCACTGGTCAGCAGTGGTAAAGTGCCCAGAGTCCTAAAGCCAGCAAAAACGAAATTCAGCACAGGATCAAACCTAGGAGGTCAGAAGCAAAAAGACAGGGGAAACCACGCCAAGTGCTGACAGGTCCAACAACGTGGTTAACCTTTAGATTCAAATGTAGGTGCACACAAGCCAAATTGTACATAGCTAAAAAGCCCCCCCAGTACTCGGTTGGTTTAATCAGGGAAAATTGAACATCATCCTTGATCCTAATAGTGATAAATAGGTGAAGGATGTGAATTAGGGATCAGATATTACTAAATAGATGCTGTCTGATTATCTGTCTGTTTCAGCACAACTTTAGGTAACCTGAAATGATCTGAACACCGTATAATTTTGAAAACCAATGTTGTTCTGAAGGTACACAAATTTAGGAATGTTCCGATTATGATTAGAGAAGAAGTGTCAAAGGAATTAGATACATTGGTAACTGTGGAAGTAATCGACCTGATGGAAGCATCTGAATAGTTCTCTCCGGTAGTGGTGGCCAGACACAACAACGGAAAGATCTGATTATGTGTTGTTATGAGTCACTTGAATGATGATATACCAATTAACCGTTTCCATTTACCAAAAATAAATAAATTGATTATTTGTATTAAGGGTGCAAAAATATTTTCCACAATAGACTTGTCAGCTGCTTACCATCATATTTCATTGACACCTAACTCTATGAAATACACAGCGTTTATCACACCTTTTCGGTGTTTTCAATTCAAAAGGATTCCTTTTGGACTGGCATCTGCAGCTGCAGTCTTTCAGAGACTCATGTTCAAGTTGTTTGGAAAAATGTCTGGTATCAAATTCTTCCAGGACAGCATTCTAATCTATGGAGAAAATAAAAAGGAGCATAATTTGAGGCTGTGAAATGAAATGGCCATTTTGGAAAAAAATGGTTTAACAGTGTAATTTTAGAAGCGCAAATTTGCAAGGGAAAGTGTCACTCATTCGAGATGTGACATTGGAGCTCAAGGGGTCAGACCAAAATAATATCTTGTTAATGCTATGAAAGAAACACCAGTGCCTGTAATAAGGATGATGATAAATTGTTTTTAGGGTTGGTCAAATACTCCACCAAATTTATTCCACTGTATAGGACCACTATTAAAAACACAGCCAAATTTTAATGGTCTAATGACTGTCAGGAAGAATTTGTCTGCATCACATCAGAAATTGATAAAGTTCCAACCTTGCAATGTTATGATCTGAATTTAAACAGCTGTATCACAATGGATGCCAGCAGTGCTCCGGGAGCAGTGTTGAGCCAGAAAGGCATGGAAGGAAGATAATTTATAATCTATTTTGCTTCCAGAGCTCCTTCACCTACAGAGGAAAGGTATCCTATAATTGAAAGAAAGACATTAGCATGCGAGTGGGTCTCGGATCATTTCAGAGCTTTCGTATGGGGCAAGCCTGTAACAATTGTTTGCGATCATAAACCTCTTGTGAGGTTATTGACAAAAGAGGGTACTGTGAATGATCCAGCGGGGATTACCAGGTTGTCAATACGGATACAAGATTATATACATAAACTGGTATATTTACCTGACAAGGGCAATGTGGTGGTATACTGCTTATCTAGGCATACTACCAAGTTAGAAGAATGTGAAGATAAAATTTGGAAAATATTTCCAGTAGCCTTTGTACATTGGAATGGGAGTTGTGCAGTGTGCAAAGAAGAATGAATGGCTGAATATAACAAGGATGAGGTGCTGATACTAATTTAAAAAATACATGCAAGAAAACTAGCCTGACAAAGGTAAATTGTAAAAGGAGGTTCAGCAGTTTTGGGAAGTTAGGTCCCAGTTATCTGTGGATAATGGTACAATTGTGAGGGGGTAAAAGGATTGTTCCTCCAAAGGGTTTACGGAAAACAATCATAGAGTTGTGTCACAAAGGCCATTTTGGCATTATGAGATCAAAAGGAGTCGTAAGAAACTTATTCTGGTGGCAAAATGTGGATGCATAAGTTGAGAGGTTCGTGAGGGATCATTCCAGTTGTGCTGGGGTTTATAAAACCTTGCAAACCTTGAGGACCACCAATGTGTGTGTATTTTCTTCCAAGACAACCAGGGGAACTAGTAACAATAGATTTGTTTTCTAGGTGGCCGGTTCTTGAGATTGTGGAAAGGGCTGACACAGAGTGTGTTGGAATCTTTTGACAAGGTTTTCGTGTCTGAAGGGTTTCCTAAAGCAGTGTTAAGTGACAATGGAATTACATTTGTGTCCAATGCCTCCATAGACTACTTCAAGAGCGTTTGTGTGCAACATAGAACCGCATCCCTTTACAACTCGTGTTGCAACGGTATGTTTGAAGGGTTCAACTGGGTTGTAAAAGGACTTATTCACTCAGCTATGGTTAACAACATGGATTGGGACGTACAAGTACACAAGGCGGTATGAGCTGATACAGTTGGTTACATCAGTCAAGTGTTGAGCAGTGGTGTCTAGCTTCAGTTCAGAACAGAATGGAGGAAAAACATTCTGAAATGAAAAGAAACGGCATGATGAGCAACATGGGGTAAAACCAGTTAACATTGCTGTGGGAGACAGTAAGTAGCTGTAAGGTGTGGAATCTCAAACGAGTGGCAAAAATGTGTAAAGAAGCAAGAGAAGAAGGCTGATGTTCTTCAGAAGTTGATGTCCATTGGTTGGAGTTTGAGGTTGAAGGCGCTGCAAGTAGCATGGGTTACTCTAATGAAAATGATGATAGTAGAACAAATTCTACTAATTCAGTGTGTAAAGGTGTTGTGGTGAGTGCGGGTTAAGTGAATAATGATGTTGGAAGAAGTGAGCTGAGCATGGGTGAGAGTAAAATGAATGATGATTTTAGAAGAAATGAGCTGAGAACGGGTTTGAATAGCTCAGAGGTGATAGAAGGAAGGAAAGCAAGGAAACCTCCCAGGTGGCTTAAAGATTTTGTATGTGGGGAAACGTTTTTCTTGATACCAATGATTATACATATGCATTGTATTGCAAATATGGTTTCCTGTGGGGTATAGTGCAATTATAAGTAGAGTTATCACTCCATAGAGTATTTGTAAGTACATAAGAACATAAGTTTCTTTTTCTTTTGCATATTAAAAAGGAAGGGGGTGTGTTATGTTTCCACTAACGTTGCGTTCTGCTAATCTCACATTTTGTCTGTAATTGTATTCTTTCAATATCACCACAAAATTGTCTGAGTTGGCCACAGCCAAGAACCCACATTCAACATATCTGGATCTGGAGGGTCAGCTTCTCCATTTGAGGAGTCTACAGGCCAGTCTGCAGTTGGTCCATGCCAGTTATGTTTTTATAACATTGTGCTTAGCGACAATCTCTGGAACATTCAGAGCAAGCTTTGTCGCAAGTTTTTCATGAACTTTTGTTGACGTTTAAATCTATATTTTACCTTTTGTTCCTCAACGTATCTATTATTTCAGCTGTAGTTGCCTTGACAACCTGGCCACACGCACAATTATGCATGCACAATTTCACACGCATTGGGACTTGTACGTCTCTACACGTACAGCACATACAAGTACGCACTTCAGCCATATTTTGGTAGTACGGATACTTCTATTTTCTTTAGAAAACACGTACAGCACACACAGCAGCCATATTTTGGGGAAAAAATCTATTCTAAGCCTTTGATTTTCAGCGATCGGCGCACTCAACTCACAGTACTCAAATTGTGGATCGCACAGAGGATTATACAGCGATCCGCAAGCTTAATCCACATTTGAAATTTCAGATCAGAAATTATTCCTGCAGAGTGAAATTTCACATCACTTAAAAAAAAGGTTTCAGTTCAAATATCTATAATAATAATAGCAATCTGCACGCTATTATCCAACATTAATTTTGTTTTGTTTTGTTGAAAGTGTGGTTTCCAGCGATTCGCACTCTTATGCTGCAGATAAATATAAAAACTTATGTACATAAAAAAACATATCTACTATCATTTATAATACAACTATCAATATTTGTTGGTTAGTTTTATGCTTCAGTATTATCTAAGCAATTCTGAGTAGACATTAACATTGATCCATATTTTAATATCTTCTTACCACTTTTAATTGGTTTTCTTCAATTTTCACAATATGTGTCAGTGCTCCTCTGCCTTTTTTTACAAACACTTGGAGATCCACTGATACCTTTGTGAAGTTGGTATAGGGCCTTCACTAAATACTTAGGAACTATAAGTGGTAACAGGTATTGTCCAGAGAGGAGAAGATTCTTACTAGAACACAATTTGGGGTTTGGAGGGCAGTCTGTTTATGAACATTTACCAACCTATGAATTACCGGACGGTGAAGAAGATGACATTTAGTAAGAAAACTTGAAAAACTGTTTGATGTTCAACCAAGTTTGATAGTAAATAGACATACATTTTTCACAAGAGCACAACGTCAAGACGAATCAATCGACAGTTATGTAGCAACATTACGCACGCTTGCTTCCGAATGCGAGTTTGAAAATTTTACGGTGCAAATTTTATTGGTGCTGGGATAAAAAAGTTCAAGAAAAGCTTCTAACATTAAAGAATCCTTCTTTGACAGAAACAATAGAAATTGTTAAACACATTGGAGTAAGTGCAGTCAAAATTAAAGGGATTTCCAATGACAACACTAAAGAACAAACCAAGAGAACAACACTGAACAAAACTAGCAGGGTATTTTCGGTATGATATTGAGACCAGGGAGGAAAGTTCAAGTTTCATTAACTACCGATGAGACGAACGATGATCTGGAAGTTGACGGTGACCAGCAACCCAGGAATATCTGGATGCAAAAGTTTAATAAAGTGTTCAGTAACTATTTAGGTAGGATCACAGGTTGTAAACATAAGCTCAAAGTAAAAAATGGTGCCACCCCTATAAAGCACAAATTGAGAAATTTACCTTTTAGAGTCTGTGAGGAATTGAAGGTGTAGGAAGTTGGCTCTGTATGCACTATTTCAAAGTAAGGAATAGTATGCACAGAGTCCAAGGGTTCCCCTTAAGGTAAGATAGTGGCAAAAAGAGATAATACTAATGCTCTATTTTGTGGTAGTGTGGTCGAGCAGTAGGCTTATCCAAGGAGTAGTGTTAAGCATTTGTTGTACATACACACAGACAATAAATGAGGAACACACACTCAGAGACAAATCCAGCCAATAGGTTTTGTTATAGAAAAATATCTTTTCTTAGTTTATTTTAAGAACCACAGGTTCCAATTCTACATGTAATATCTCATTTGAAAGGTATTGCAGGTAAGTACTTTTGGAACTTTGAATAATTACAGTAGCATATATACTTTTCACATAAAACACAAATAGCTGTTTTAAAAGTGGACACAGTGCAATTTTCACAGTTCCTGGGGGAGGTAAAGTATTGTTATTTTTAGCAGGTAAGTAAATCACTTACAGGTCTCAGTTTTGGGTCCAAGGTAGCCCACTGTTGGGGGTTCAGAGCAACCCCAAAGTTACCACACCAGCAGCTCAGGGCCGGTCAGGTGCAGAGGTCAAAGAGGTGCCCAAAACACATATGCTTCAATGGAGAGAAGGGGGTGGCCTGGTTCCAGTCTGCCAGCAGGTAAGTACCTGCGTCTTCGGAGGGCAGACCAGGGGGGTTTTGTAGGGCACCGGGGGGGACACAAGTCCACACAGAAAGTACACCCTCAGCAGTGCGGGGGCGGCCGGGTGCAGTGTGCAAACAAGCGTCGGGTTCTCTGTAGGTTTCAATGGGAGACCAAGGGGTCTCTTCAGCGGTGCAGGCAGGCAAGGGGGGGGCTCCTCGGGGTAGCCACCACCTGGGCAAGGGAGAGGGCCTCCTGGGGGTCACTCCTGCACAGAAGTTCCATTCCTTCAGGTGCTGGGGGCTGCGGGTGCAGGGTCTTTTCCAGCCGTCGGGACTTTAGGTTCAGGCAGTCGCGGTCAGGGGGAGCCTCGGGATTCCCTCTGCAGGCGTCGCTGTGGGGGCTCAGGGGGGACAACTTTGGTTACTCACGGTCTTGGAGTCGCCGGAGGGTCCTTCCTGAGGTGTTGGTTCTCCACCAGTCGAGTCGGGGTCGCCGGGTGCAGTGTTGCAAGTCTCACGCTTCTTGCGGGGATTTGCAGGGGTCTTTAAATCTGCTCCTCTGTAACAAAGTTGCAGTTATTTTGGAGCAATGCCGCCGTCCTCGGGAGTTTCTTGTCTTTCTTGAAGCAGGGCAGTCCTCTGAGGATTCAGGGGTCGCTGGTCCTTGGGAAAGCGTCGCTGGAGAAGGTTTCTTTGGAAGGCAGGAGACAGGCCGGTAGGTCTGGGGCCAAAGCAGTTGGTGTCTTCTTTTCTTCCTCTGCAGGGGTCTTTCAGCTCAGCAGTCCTCTTCTTTTTGTAGTTGCAGGAATCTAAATTCTTAGGTTCAGGGAAGCCCTTAAATACTAAATTTAAGGGCGTGTTTAGGTCTGGGGGGTTAGTAGCCAATGGCTACTAGCCCTGAGGGTGGGTACACCCTCTTTGTGCCTCCTCCCAAGGGGAGGGGGTCACAATCCTATTCCCCAGATGGAGGATTTCTAAAAGTTAGAGTCACTTCAGCTCAGGACACCTTAGGGGCTGTCCTGACTGGCCAGTGACTCCTCCTTGTTATTCTCATTATTTTCTCCGGCCTTGCCGCCAAAAGTGGGGGGCGGGCAACTCCACTAGCTGGAGTGTCCTGTGGTGCTGGAACAAAGGGGGTGAGCCTTTGTGGCTCACCGCCAGGTGTTACAGCTCCTGCCTGGGGGAGGTGTTAGCATCTCCACCCAGTGCAGGCTTTGTTACTGGCCTCAGAGTGACAAAGGCACTCTCCCCATGGGGCCAGCAACATGTCTCGAGTGTGGCACGCTGCTGGAACCAGTCAGCCTACACAGATAGTTGGATACAGTTTCAGGGGGCACCTCTAAGGTGCCCTCTGGGGTGTGTTTCACAAAATGTACATTGGCATCAGTGTGCATTTATTGTGCTGAGAAGTTTGATACCAAACTTCCCAGTTTTCAGTGTAGCCATTATGGTGATGTGGAGTTTGTGTTTGACAGACTCCCAGACCATATACTCTTATGGCTACCCTGCACTTACAATGTCTAAGGTTTTGCTTAGACACTGTAGGGGCACAGTGCTCATGCACTGGTGCCCTCACCCATGGTATAGTGCACCCTGCCTTAGGGCTGTAAGGCCTGTTCGAGGGGTGACTTATCTATACTGCATAGGCAGTGTGAGGTTGGCATGGCACCCTGAGGGGAGTGCCATGTCGGCTTACTTGTTTTGTTCTCACCAGCACACACAAGCTGGCAAGCAGTGTGTCTGTGCTGAGTGAGGGGTCCCTAGGGTGGCATAAGCTATGCTGCAGCCCTTAGAGACCTTCCCTAGCATCAGGGCCCTTGGTACCAGGGGTACCAGTTACAAGGGACTTACCTGGATGCCAGGGTGTGCCAATTGTGTAAAACAAAAGTACAGGTTAGGGAAAGAACACTGGTGCTGGGGCCTGGTTAGCAGGCCTCAGCACACTTTCAATTCAGAACATAGCATCAGCAAAGGCAAAAAGACAGGGGGTAACCATGCCAAGGAGGCATTTCCTTACAGAAGGGTATTCTCAAACTGATGGTTGTAGATAGTCATAGAACCAATTGAGTCGTTCCTTTGGTTAACTCCATTAGTTATTGCCCAGGAAAAAAATGGGCAGTTAACAGTTTGTATTGATTTGTGTAGTCTAAACAATGTGATATGGATTGTTTCACATCCATTACCACATACTGATGACACCACAACTACATTCGCTGGATTTTTTTTTTTTTTAAAGGAAAATAAGTTTATCCTTAGCAAATCATCAGGCTGAGCTAGATGAAACTTCACAACATTACACAGCCTATGTGTCACCTTCCAGCACTTTTCAGTTCAAGAGGATGCCTTTTGGATTGGCTTCTGCCGCTTCTGTTTTTCAGAGAGCTTTAGAAAACATACTTAAAGGTATTAAAGGTGTTATAACCTTTCAAGATGATATACTGGTTGCAGGTGAGGATGAGGTGACCCATGATGAAGCAATGAACAAAGTGTTACAAAGGTTACAAAAATGTGTGGTAGCAAACATAAAAAAGGGTGGGTTTGACAGACGTAGCATAGAGTAATTAGGTCATGTTATTTCTAAAGATGGGGTGGAGCCAGGGTTGGTAAAGGCGATTGCTAATGCCCCAGAGCCAAAAACAAAGGACCATGTGGCGTCTTTTTTGTGAATTTGTGAGTTTTATTCAACATGTATTAAAACGTTTGCCTCCAAAACAGCGAAGTTGCAGGAACTTCTCAAGAAAAATTAAGCATTTGTATGGGACCATGTTTCACAAGAAGAATTAGGATCACTTAAAAATGACATATTTAAAGCAGGAATTTTAGAACCATTTGATCCTGTTAAACATTATATTATCACAGTGGATGCTAGCAATGATGGTTTGGGTGCCACGTTATCCCAGGAAGACAAAAATAATAATGAGCAAGACTATAGGTTTTGCATCACGTTCTTTACGAGAAGATTTTCTCTGTAAAAGAAAGAGTTACTGGCTTGTTGTTGGGCTTTAGAACATTTTAAGAGTTACATATGGGGAAGAAAATTCACAATTAAAAATGATCATAAACCATTAGTTAACATTCTCAGCGGAGATGTTATCAAAGATCACACTCCGAGATTTGCTAGGTTGAGTTCCAAACTACTTCAATATGATTTCAAAACAGAGTATATACCTGGAGGGAAAAATATTAGGGGCTGACTATTTGTCTCGTTCCCCAGCTAGAACAGATGACAAAACAGAATTTGTGGGTGAGGAGGATGATGAATGCTTGATTGCTATTGTGGATGTATGATGGGAACACCTTTACAGAGAATGAATGGTACGAAGAAATGTTGAAAGATATTGTACATATAAAGAAATATGTGATTGATGGTTGGCCTAAAGAGAGCTCATTGCCAGCAAATCTACAGGCTTATACTAAAGTCGGTAGTGAACAATGGTATGCTGATGAGAAATTATAAATTCATTCCACCTAGAGGCTTAAGAGACAAAACTATTATGATTGGTCATCTAGGACAAACTATTACTAAGAGGAAGATAAGAGAGTGTTACTGGTGGCCAAATATGGACCTTGAAATAGTGACGTGTGAGTAGATGTGTGATTTGTGCTAATAGTGATAAAGTGATGAAAGTTCAGGCCACTCCTTTGTCACTAAGCAGTTTGCCTGCTGCACCTTGTACTAAATTGGCCAACGACTTTATTGGTCCATTTAGCACTCTAGCAAGAAGATCTAGATTTGTGTTAGTGGTGGTGGACTACTATAGCAAATGGTGGGAGGTAGAACTTATGGAGGATCCTAATACAAATGCAGCATTAAGTGCTTGAAAACATTATTTTGAGGGAAGGAAGCCCTAAAGAAATAGTATCAAACAACCGGGTACAATTTATCTCTAAAGAAATTAAAGAATTTATGGAAAGGTATGCCATTCAACTCAAGCGGGTGGCCTTATACCAACCGCTAGGAAATGCTTTTGTTGAAAAAATTAATTGCACGCCAGCTGAGTGCATACAGTGGGCAATTCAAAATAAAATAGAAGTGAATGAAGCAGTGGAGAGCATGTTGTGGACACATCGTTTGTATCCAAATGCTGTTTCTGGTGTGAGTCCATTTGAAGTGATGAGAGGTTGTATTCCGGTCTCTAAGCTGTGTCCTGCATGGCCGAGAGAAGCTCAAGCAAAACCTGTTAAAGCCAAGTCCTTAGATGAGATTATAAGACCTCGTTTTCAGGAGTTTCAAATTAAAATGAAAGAGGACTATGATGCAAAGCATAGAATGTTGAGAGAAAGAACAGGAATTAAGATAGGTGATTGGGTATGTGTAAAATATCTCACTCATGTGGCTAAAGGTTTGTCCAAGTTCAGAAATCCTGAGAGGGTGGATGCTGTTTCCAAGGATATGGTACGCATTAAAGGTCATGAATGGTGGAATAAAAGCAGAATACTGAAAATAGAGGAGATTATGAAAGCGATAGTAGGTGGAAAATGTCCTATTCTGATGAAGAGAAAAGAAAGATTAAAGATAATGGCGAGCAAGAACCAAAAAACAAAAGTAGATTGAAGGTGGACAACGAGGAAGTAATGAGACACAAAAACAAAAGGATCCTTAAGAAGCCTGCTAGATGTCGAGATGTTTAGACTTTCGTTCATTGTGAAAGTTTGTATATTTCGAAATGCATTTACAGTTGGTTGTTGTTTCGTTGGTTTAAAAACAAAAATTTGAGCATAATAAGTTATGTTTGGATCTATTCTAAGAAAACGTTGTTATAATATTCTTATATCAAATTATATAGAGAAGGGAGATGTTGTGGTGATCTCAGCCATCCTGCATTCTACATTACACTGTGGAT
The DNA here is from genome assembly GCF_031143425.1 of Pleurodeles waltl. NCBI lineage: Eukaryota > Metazoa > Chordata > Amphibia > Caudata > Salamandridae > Pleurodeles > Pleurodeles waltl. The sequence continues at coordinate 77,299,553 of NC_090449.1, read as the reverse complement.
TGTGAAATGCAGAAGGCTGAGAGAAACCAGGAGGGTTCTAGGGTTAACAGTTGTGGAGAAGATGGTCGATGACTGTGGCCAATAAAGGCTCATCTTCATCTCACTTTCATCTGTAATTGTATTCATCCAGTATCACCACACAGACAATGGACAGGAGTGGACTTGCATGTAGTGAAGGCTCAGATAATAAAGTTGTGTTCTTCCACACTACATTTCTGACTGGCTTTTGATTCCGTAAAAAAATTCAAACTGATAATACAGGCTGCTCAGAAAAACTGATCTGCCTTTCCGTACACACACAATCCACCAATCAGATGCTTAAAGCATTGTGGCATGTCAACAATGTTCAATGTCCTTCCTTGTGTCCAGTGGCAATTTTACAATGGAATGGAGAAATGTTGCACATATTTTGGAGCCTGCTCGTATAAGAGGATCACATTTACGCCTCAGGTACTCTGAGCAAACCTTTATGGAAATATGCATAATTTCCCGAAATTCTGCTAAATTTAAGATCATTCAAGTTATAAAGGATTTTAAATGGTATTCAAGTCAAATAAGGTTTTACGAAAAGCATCCTTAATATGAAACGTTTTTCCTCCTGGTGTGACTCATTAACTTTCTTTTTTGTAATAAATCTTGTGGTTAAAAATTGATGATTAATCCTTTCGAGTAGCACCAAAAAAACTGAAAGTTGAACAGTACAAGGCTTCTAGAAATGGTTTATTCACAAAAAACCTCACACATGAGCGTCACCTCTACCTTGCTGAAAAATATCGAGCTGCTTAAAAAGCAATCCAGCATGAAGAAACTGAACTGGTTTCATAATCCCTTCAATTGTTTAAAATAAAATGTCCTACCAGTGGTCATTAATATTCCCACCCTCTCAGTCTTCTTCAGAATGGAAATCAGAATCTGTATTAATCCTTGCAGGGATCACTGATAGAAGGATGGGACAAACTCAGGAAAAAACCCTTTCTAATATGCTCTGTCTGCAGGCATTTTGCTGCAAGTTGTTACTATTTAAAAAAATAATTTGAAAAGCCTTGCATTGTGATGCTGTTGTTACCAGTGTTAAATGTAGCCATAATGTATAATTGATACTCTTGTGTTTCAGATTCTGGTTACTGCCAGTCGTGCGCTGCTGTTGAAACAGTGGGAATGGCGAGAAGGCACATGCATGCGCACCTGGAAGGCGATACACACAGCACCGGTGGCCAGTATCACTTTTGATCCCACCTCCACATTATTAGCCACAGGTATTGTTTGGTGTGTTTTACTTGTACTGTGATTTCTGAACGAGGTATGCAGATTGATGTTGGGAGAGAAAACATATGCGGGATATGCCCTAGAATACTGATAGGAAGTAAAAGGCACATTGACTTCCTCAGACTATTTCAGTGTCTTGATGGTGGTCTCGTACATTCATGTTCAAGAGTCCTGACCTGAAGCCTCTGTGGCTAGAGGACTCTGCAGAGAGAATGTTCTTAGTCCTTCTGGAAGGAAGGTCCTGCGCCTATAGGTCCTGTGGTACCAATTGCTAGGTACATTGCTCGTTACTTACCTTGCGATAGGCAGCCCCTTTCACCACAAAGTAGGAGCACAGCAGTTTGGTGTCTGGAAGGGAATAACAACAGTGTTTACCACATTGTCTATGAAACCATAAGAAGGAGAGATGAATCAATAAGGTATACTAAACTGATACAGCAAATTGTATATAGTTGATGGTCTACAAGGAGAGGGCTCCCTTTATGATTGTGCTACTTCTTATGAATTCTGTAGCCCTCCTAGTTGAAGCTTATCCCACCTCCCAAATAAGGAACTGTGCATCTCGCTTTAACACTGCAACAGCTATATTACCTCAAGATGTAGCTGTCATCCCATCTCCAATCACTATATGCAGAGTTTAGTGAAAAACATTAGAAAATGCAAGAAGAGGCCATGTTTTGCTGATGTCTTGCACATGGAAATAAAACCAGTTTGGTATGTGGGAACTCCAAATGTTTTTTATATCAAGGCTAAGAAGGAGGGCATTTTTGTCTAAATAGGGAAAGCAGGGTTACCTTTCTACCAGACGTGTACTTTTCTTCACTGATTATGGAAAGTGGCCAGAGAGAGCCACACTTGTAGAAGATAGATTAATGATGCAGTCTGCCACATTATCATTTCTCTTAAAGTAACATGATACAGCAAGGCTGAAATAGCAACCCAAACAAGGTCTGCATCTGATGTTGTAGGGACATGTTTGAAGTTTCTAACTTTGACAGTCCCACTTTTTAGGAGCACGTGGCAACACATTGTTTTTCTGAAAGCCACCACAGAAGGCCAAGTTGTGTTATTACCATGTTTGCCTCTGGAAATCCATCTAAAACTAATTGAAACCCAATACTGAAACCAAATGTAACATTGTGTTTCTACATACCTTCAAACAGGTACCCTGATCTATGGTGAAACATCTCTGCTAATGGGGGAGGAATAATTTCTTTTGGTCGTGTATTACTGCACTTTATGTAACTCCTAATTTTCTCATATTTACATTCCACCCCTAATAAAATCCATAGCTGTTATAAAATATAATGCCACTCATGCCCACTATTTTCTCTATACATTGCATCTGTGAGATAAATAATTTAATATCTGGCGATTCAGAGTACTTTTGACATGTAAAATAGTTTCTCGTATCATATGCAAGCACTTAAAGGAGGTGGAATAATACAAAAAAGCCATCAGCATGAGATGAGAGAAAAATACTCCTCTGAACCGAGCAAAAACCATATCTAGGCCTGTCCATATATATATTGTATAGCCTCAGGAGCAGTAGTTGTGTAGAAAGCAGCCTTATTAAGCCAGACCCAAGAAGGGCTTAGCCTGATAAATGGGCTAATCGATTGAGTGCGTTTCAAACTGGGATCCATATGAATCAGTATAAAATTGAATTGCATACAGCTCAATTGTCAGTTTGATAAAAGTATTAAGTTTGGATACTTTATGAGGTCTCTGAAAACACTGGTCATAAAGCCTGCACCAGATGGATTGTGTAACATGGCAAATAAGCCACACGTTTTTGACTTGGGAATCTTTAACAAGGTATTGGGTTCACATATTCACTTCACTTGATATGTTGCATAAGGACCCAAGTCCAGATTCCAAAACCATCTGTTTTTGGAGCAGTAGGGGAATACCAGGTACTAGATGAGATTTGTTTATTGCTAGACATATTACTGCAAGTAACTTGAAGGGTAAAGGAGCAGCACCCTCTAACAGGTGAATATTAGCTGTTGTAAATTGTGCCATTCTGAATAAGATCTGGAATATCTTTGTGGGAATTCCACAAAATTCTGAATTAACACTATATATACTATGGTTAGGTCTTTGACTATCGTAATTTCTTAATAGACCATTAAGGTGTTCTTGATTATTAACTAATTGTCCTTGTGTTTCTTTTATTTATTGTTTTATGTTTTTTATTTTTTGTTTTTAATACAATATGGGGCTAATTCTGAATACGGCGGGCGGCCAGCGCCGCCCGCCGGGCGGGAACCGCCACTTGGCCGCTCTGCGGCCATTCTGGCTTTCCCGCTGGGCCGGCGGGCGACCGCCATAAGGCCGCCCGCCGGCCCAGCGGGAAAGGCCCTGCAACGAGGAAGCCGGCTCCGAATGGAGCCAGCGGAGTTGCAGGGGTGCGACAGGTGCAGTGGCACCCGTCGCGATTTTCACTGTCTGCTAAGCAAACAGTGAAAATCTTTGTGGGGCCCTGTTAGGGGGCCCCATGACACCCGTTCCCGCCAGCCTGGTTCTGGCGGTGAAAACCGCCAGAAACAGGCTGGCGGGGAGGGGGTCGGAATCCCCATGGAGAATTCCCTTGGCCAGGGGTAAACCGGCGGGAAACCGCCGGTTCCCCTTTTAGCCAGGGAAGCACCGCCAACCTGTTGGCGGTGCTTCCGCTGCCCTCCGCCCTGTCGGTCATAGACCGCCAGGGTTGGAATGAGGGCCTATGTCATTCAATAATGAATATTGTTTATAAGTTGCAACATATTGCTACATTTCAGTTGAAAAAATTCAGAGAAATGACTTATTTATGGGGATAAGCCATGGTCTTCTACACTAAGCCACCCTTACAATTTTTGAAAAATAGTTGTCCCTGGGCATCTCATGATGAAGTTGATTTCCATTGGTCTTGTGGGTCTTGTGTTTTTACAATATACATTAGCATTCTGGAGACTCAAACAAGGGTGTGGAATTTAATAAAATAACTACTTGTCCATGGGACAGGTTGTTTTATAAATTTGCTTGCCCTGTAAACAAATCCACTTGTCCCTTTGTTGCTACATGGTGTGGCAATGAATTAAGGCAGCAATTTCATTATATAACAGCTCTGATAATAGCCTGTCTTATTATGCCTGAATTCTGATTATGCTAGAATTTAAAACCTACTATAGTAGGGTTTGAATTCTAGCATTTCCCACAGTTTGCCTCCTTTCCACGGATCTACATACTGGTGCCGAAGATAACATTAAGCAGTAGTTCCAGGCTTGGAATTCTGTTTGGAGCATGTGCAAACCTACTAACTTGCATTTTTTAGGGGTTTATACCAGCTCTTCTCTAATCTTTTCCCATACTGACAAAGGTTGAAAATGTACTCCTGACAACGGCAGAAATAGAACGCCTTCCATGGTTGGGAAAAAAGTGGTTAGAGGGAAAGTAAACTTGTAAACACTCAACAGATTTTCCCATTAGCAAATCTACATCTGCCTATTTGCTTGTGCTAAAATGCATACACAGATACTTTCGAGAAGTATGATTTCCTGGCCTACTTCTGTAACGTATTGTGAATCCATGAAAGCTGTAAATCTGCACTAATGCAAGGGCATATATCATGGGTTTTATAACTTTATTTAAGATTTGGGCCCCTGATTTGGTCTTGAGTTAACCAAAACTGTTGTAACTGGCCCTTTCTGCGGGGTTATCCCCAAACTTTTTGCCTTTCTCCTCCTATTTTTCTGTCCCTTTTTTTGTTGGCTTTAGGACACTTGGCACTTCACCACTACTAATCAGTGCTAAAGTGCATGTGCCTTCACCTCTAAAGCATGGTATAAGTGGCTTACACCTGTTTGGCTTATTTAATTTATCTAAGTCCTTTGTAAGGTGGTATACCATATACCCAGGCCCTGTAAATTAAATGCTACTAGTGGGCCTGTAGCTAAGACTGTGACACCCACAGAAGTAGCCTTTCAAACTTGTCTCAGGCCTGCCACTGCAGTGCCTGCATGTGCGCTTTACTGCCACTTTGACTTGGTAACCCCTAAACTCCCTTTTTATTACGCCTAATTCATCCCTAAGGTGGGCCCTAGATAGCCCTATGGACAGCGTGCTGTGTATGTAAAAGGCAGGACATATATTTTTGTGTGTTACGTGTCCTAGTAGTGACAAGTGGCATAATTTGTTTTACTGTGACTGCTACTTCTCTCATAGGTTTGCATTGGGAATTCTCTTATATATGTCAATATTGTTATTTTCTGCTCTGTGACGTGTAGCGTGGGCATATTTTGTGTGTTTGGACCTGTTAGTGAGAAATCATGCTTACTGAGTTAGGTGGATTTTACTTTACTATTTTAGAAATTCCACTTTTAGAAAGTGGTCATTTCTCTGTGCTTATAACTCTAGGTCTTTGCAGCCTGACCCCAGTCCACGGATTTGGCAGCATGACAGCTCCATCTAGTGCATACTTTCCAGGCAGCCATCATACACGAGGGGCTGGATTTGACAGAGAAGGCATCTGCATACCGAAAGTCATCCTGGGCTGGGGAGAGGGAGGGTTGTACATACTTTACATGTGAATAGCCTGTGTCCTGCCCTCACACAGTGGGCTGATCACCCCCTACTCATGTCTGGAGACACGGCTGGGTTGAAAGGGTCTTGTGCTTCACTTGAAAGGGCTCTTTTGAAGTTACCCCTTACATAGGCATTTTTGGAGTAAAAATAAAGGCGCTCTGGCCCCATGATTTTTAGAGCACTTTTGAGACTGCACCTCTGTTAGAAGGGCTGCTGAGCTGCAAAAGGGCTCATCTGGACTGCTCATTCGTTGTTGCTCTGCTACCTGCTGTTGCTGGGTGGCATAAAGGACTTGCTGGATTGCTTTTCTGTTTGTTGCCCTGCTGCTCCCTGACTCTTCTGGACTGCCTGGACACATCTAGAGCCTGGTGAGCTCTGTATATTCCCATGTCCTTACTGTCACTAAGCACGGAAGGAGCTCCATCACCTTATCGCTGGAGTGCATGTTGGGTGCTCCATGATTCTCCTCTTTATCTGGAAAACATGCATGCGAGGATGGCGCTGTAACTGGTCTCAGCAGCGTGATTTGCTGCCCTCGCTCCGCAGGAAGGATGCAGTTGTCACGCCCTCCCTAGTCTTTGCTTCTGACTCGTGCCACTTAGACAGAGCACGTGCAAACCCCTGAGTCGCATATACTCACCCGCATTGAAGAGGCAACTGGAAAAGTCTTGGAGCAACGTGCCCACAAACACCACCCCCCGCTTGCGAGGGAGATTACAATTGCGACTAGTTGCGGTGCTAAGGAAAAGATGTCGCACTGCTGGATAGCATCAGCGGCTCTCCTTCCTCAGTGACAGCCGGCTTGGACTCTGAGTCGAGGAGCCCAGTCGGCACTCCACTTTTGACTGGAAAAAGGGGTCCCCACAGAGGCAGGGACTGGTCAGAAACACACTCTGACCACCAGTTGTGATTGTTGGATCCTGAAGCCTTGCCCTCACTAGGGGTAGCATTGCGAGACATTTTGAGGCGTTGCCACCATCGTATTCTGGGGTGGGAGAGAAGTCACCATGAAGGACTCCAGATTCACCTGAGTGAGGGGCAAAGACAGTGCATTTTTGGCAGCTGCACCGCACTGTCGCAGGCCCTTGTTGTGTGAACTCGCCAATGAAGAGGATCCTCTACAGAGACCCCGATTGCCCCAGCAAAACGATTACAGAATAATACTGTATGTGCCCCGCCTCTAAACCAGATTGTATTACTCGCACTACTGGCGAGTTCGGAACCTTCTGTTTCCCTGACCGAGGCAGGCCATGCCCTAAGGAAGATCAGGTGTGGTAATGTATAGCATGGTGATTTATAGGTACAGCTACCTTTTGGGCCCTCGTTATATTGTGGTAATTTATGTGTTCTAACCTCATTTTGCATTACTTTGGCTAATTATCGAATTCATGTTGTTTCAAGGGACATCCACTCATATGATGTGTGCTGGTTAGGTAATTCATGCAGTTTCACGACCTATGATGCCTCATAGTGATTCATGTACCTAGTCTCCACAACCTAATGTCTTCTATGGTCCAGGTATTCACCGAACGCATGATGCCATTTAGTTCTGCAATACGAGAATAATGAGTTTTACTACTGTGATTGTTTCATATTCACAATATTTATGACATGTCGCTTGAGGCTTGTTGTATGTACAATAAGGTTTATTTTTACAAATATTGGTGTAGAATCTCTTTTGTGGTGTATTTATTGTCTCACTGTTGTGAGTGTGTCGTGCAAATGCTTTACACATGACCTCTGGGGATAAGCCTGACTGCTCTGTGCCAAGCTACCGGGTGTGAGCACAGGTTATCTTTGGTGTTGCCCTGATTGGAGTGGTGGGTTCTGCTTGGCTTAGGTGTATACCCTAGCCAACCAGAAACCCCATTTCTAATATAAAACATTTTGTTTTTATTAAAATTCTGTCTCTCACTAAGTAGTTTTGTTCTTTGCCAGATATTACTGTGGCAAAGTGCACTTTTTGAGACCAAAAAATATTATTACTGTAGGAAGTTGGCTCTGTATGCACTATTTCAAAGTAAGGAATAGTATGCACAGAGTCCAAGGGTTCCCCTTAGAGGTAAGATAGTGGCAAAAAGAGATAATACTAATGCTCTATTTTGTGGTAGTGTGGTCGAGCAGTAGGCTTATCAAAGGAGTAGTGTTAAGCATTTGTTGTACATACACACAGGCAATAAATGAGGAACACACACTCAGAGACAAATCCAGCCAATAGGTTTTGTTATAGAAAAATATATTTTCTTAGTTTATTTTAAGAACCACAGGTTCAAATTCTACATGTAATATCTCATTTGAAAGGTATTGCAGGTAAGTACTTTAGGAACTTTGAATAATTACAGTAGCATATATACTTTTTACATAAAACACAATAAGCTGTTTTAAAAGTGGACACAGTCACAGTTCCTGGGGGAGGTAAAGTATTGTTAGGTTTCACAGGTAAGTAAGTCACTTACAGGTTTCAGTTTTTGGTCCAAGGTAGCCCACCGTTGGGGGTTCAGAGCAACCCCAAAGTTACCACACCAGCAGCTCAGGGCCGGTCAGGTGCAGAGGTCAGAGAGGTGCCCAAAACACATAGGCTTCAATGGAGAGAAGGGGGTGCCCCGGTTCCATTCTGCCAGCAGGTAAGTACCCGTGTCTTCGGAGGGCAGACCAGGGGGGTTTTGTAGGGCACCGGGGGGGACACAAGTCAGCACAAAAAGTACACCCTCAGCAGCGCGGGGGCGGCCGGGTGCAGTGTGCAAACATGCGTCGGGTTTACAATGGTTTTCAATGAGAGATCAAGGGATCTCTTCAGCGTTGCAGGCAGGCAAGGGGGGGGGCTCCTCGGGGTAGCCACCACCTGGGCAAGGGAGAGGGTTCCGTTCCTTTAGGTGCTGGGGGCTGCGGGTGCAGGGTCTTTTCCAGCCGTCGGGAAATGGAGTTCAGGCAGTCGCGGTCAGGGGGAGCCTCGGATTCCCTCTGCAGGCGTCGCTGTGGGGGCTCAGGGGGGACAACTTTGGTTACTCACAGTCGTAGAGTCGCCGGAGGGTCCTCCCTGAGGTGTTGGTTCTCCACCAGTCGAGTCAGGGTCGCCGGGTGCAGTGTTGCAAGTCTCACGCTTCTTGCGGGGAGTTGCAGGGGTCTTTAAATCTGCTCCTTGAAACAAAGTTGCAGTTCTTTTGGAGCAGTGCCGCTGTCCTCGGGAGTTTCTTGTCTTTCTTGAAGCAGGGCAGTCCTCAGAGGATTCAGAGGTCGCTGGTCCCTTGGAAAGCGTCGCTGGAGCAGGTTTCTTCGGAAGGCAGGAGACAGGCCGGTAAGTCTGGGGCCAAAGCAGTTGGTGTCTTCTGTTCTTCCTCTGCAGGGGTTCTTCAGCTCAGCAGTCCTCTTCTTCTTGTAGTGTCAGGAATCTAAGGTTTTAGGTTCAGGGAAGCCCTTAAATACTAAATTTAAGGGCGTGTTTAGGTCTGGGGGGTTAGTAGCCAATGGCTTCTAGCCCTGAGGGTGGGTACACCCTCTTTGTGCCTCCTCCCAAGGGGAGGGGGTCACTTCCCTAATCCTATTGGGGAATCCTCCATCTGCAAGATGGAGGATTTCTAGAAGTTAGTCACTTCAGCTCAGGACACCTTAGGGGCTGTCCTGACTGGTCAGTGGTGACTCCTTGTTTTTCTCATTATTTTCTCCGGCCTTGCCGCCAAAAGTGGGGGCCGTGGCCGGAGGGGGCGGGCAACTCCACTAGCTGGAGTGTCCTGCGGTGCTGGCACAAAGGGGTGAGCCTTTGAGTCTCACCGCCAGGTGTGACAGCTCCTGCCTGGGGGAGGTATTAGCATCTCCACCCAGTGCAGGCTTTGTTACTGGCCTCAGAGTGACAAAGGCGCACTCTCCCCATGGGGCCAGCAACATGTCTCGTTGTGGCAGGCTGCTGGAACCAGTCAGCCTACACAGATAGTCGCTTAAGGTTTCAGGGGGCACCTCTAAGGTGCCCTCTGGGGTGTATTTTACAATAAAATGTACACTGGCATCAGTGTGCATTTATTGTGCTGAGAACTTTGATACCAAACTTCCCAGTTTTCAGTGTAGCCATTATGGTGCTGTGGAGTTCGTGTAAAACAGACTCCCAGACCATATAATCTTATGGCTACCCTGCACTTACAATGTCTAAGGTATTGCTTAGACACTGTAGGGGCACAGTGCTCATGCACTGGTGCCCTCACCTATGGTATAGTGCACCCTGCCTTAGGGCTGTAAGGCCTACTAGAGGGGTGACTTATCTATACCTGCATAGGCAGTGAGAGGCTGGCATGGCACCCTGAGGGGAGTGCCATGTCGACTTACTCGTTTTGTTCTCACCAGCACACAAAAGCTGGCAAGCAGTGTGTCTGTGCTGAGTGAGGGGTCTCCAGGGTGGCATAAGACATGCTGCAGCCCTTAGAGACCTTCCCTGGCATCAGGGCCCTTGGTACCAGAGGTACCAGTTACAAGGGACTTACCTGGATGCCAGGGTGTGCCAATTGTGGAATCAAAAGTACAGGTTAGGGAAAGAACCCTGGTGCTGGGGCCTGGTTAGCAGGCCTCAGCACACTTTCAATTCAAAACATAGCATCAGCAAAGGCAAAAAGTCAGGGGGTAACCATGCCAAGGAGGCATTTCCTTACACAACCCCCCCCCCCCAAACGAAAGAGGATGAGACTAACCTTTCCGAAGACAGTCTTCATTTTCTAAGTGGAAGAACCTGGAAAGGCCATCTGCATTGGCATGGGCAGTCCCAGGTCTGTGTTCCACTATAAAGTCCATTCCCTGTAGGGAGATGGACCACCTCAACAGTTTTGGATTTTCACCTTTCATTTGCATCAGCCATCTGAGAGGTCTGTGGTCAGTTTGAACTAGGAAGTGAGTACCAAAGAGGTATGGTCTCAACTTCTTCAGGGACCAAACCACAGCAAAGGCCTCCCTCTCAATGGCACTCCAACGCTGCTCCCTGGGGAGTAACCTCCTGCTAATGAAAGCAACAGGCTGGTCAAGGCCAACATCATTTGTTTGGGACACAACTGCCCCTATCCCATGTTCAGAGGCATCTGTTTGCACAATGAATTGCTTGGAGTAATCTGGAGCTTTTAGAACTGGTGCTGTGCACATGGCTTGTTTCAGGGTGTCAAAGGCCTGTTGGCATTCTACAGTCCAGTTTACTTTCTTGGGCATTTTCTTGGAGGTGAGTTCTGTGAGGGCTGTCACAATGGATCCATATCCCTTCTCAAACCTCCTATAGTACCCAGTCAAGCCAAGGAATGCCCTGACTTGAGTCTGGGTTTTTGGAGCTGCCCAGTCCAGAATAGTCTGGATCTTAGGCTGGAGTGGCTGAACTTGGCCTCCACCTACAAGGTGTCCCAAGTAAACCACAGTTCCCTGCCCTATCTGGCATTTGGATGCCTTGATAGAGAGGCCTGCTGATTGCAGAGCCTTCAAAACCCTCTTCAGGTGGACCAGGTGATCCTGCCAGTTGGAGCTAAAGACAGCAATATCATCAAGATAAGCTGCACTAAAGGACTCCAACCCAGCAAGAACTTGATTCACCAACCTTTGGAAGGTGGCAGGGGCATTCTTTAAACCAAAGGGCATAACAGTAAATTGATAATGCCCATCAGGTGTGGAGAATGCTGTTTTCTCTTTTGCTCCAGGTGCCATTTTGATTTGCCAGTACCCTGCTGTTAAGTCAAAGGTACTTAAGAATTTGGCAGCACCTAATTTGTCAATCACCTCGTCAGCTCTAGGAATGGGATGGGCATCTGTCTTGGTGGCAGAATTAAGACCTCTGTAGTCCACACAAAACCTCATCCCTCTCTTTTCTTCTTTAGTGTGAGGTTTGGGGACTAAGACCACTGGGCTAGCCCAGGGGCTGTCAGAGTACTCAATTACTCCCAATTCCAGCATCTTGTGGACTTCCACCTTGATGCTTTCCTTAACTTGATCAGACTGTCTGAAGATTTTGTTTTTGACAGGCATGCTGTCTCCTGTGTCCACATCATGGGTACACAGGTGTGCCTGACCCAGGGGTTAGGGAAAAGAGCTCAGCAAACTGTTGTAGGACCTTCCTACAGTCAGCTTGCTGTTGGCCAGAGAAGGTGACTGAATAGATCACTCCATCCACTGAGCCATCTTTAGGGTCTGATGAGAGGAGATCAGGGAGAGGTTCACTCTCAGCTTCCTGGTCCTCATCTGTTACCATCAACAGATTTACATCATGTCATGGAAGAGCTTAAGGCGGATCACATGGATCACCCTCTTGGGGCTCCTGCTAGTGCCCAGGTCCACCAGGTAGGTGACCTGACTCTTCCTCTCTAGCACTGGGTAAGGGCCACTCCATTTGTCCTGAAGTGCCCTGGGAGCCACAGGCTCCAGAACCCAGACTTTCTGCCCTGGTTGAAATTCAACCAGTGCAGCCTTTTGGTCATACCAAAACTTCTGGAGTTGTTGGCTGGCCTCAAGGTTTTTACTTGCCTTTGCCATGTACTCTGCCATCCTTGAGCGAAGGCCAAGTACATAGTCCACTATGTCTTGTTTAGGCTCATGAAGAGGTCTCTCCCAGCCTTCTTTAACAAGAGCAAGTGGTCCCCTTACAGGGTGGCCAAACAGAAGTTCAAAGGGTGAGAACCCTACTCCCTTCTGAGACACCTCTCTGTAAGCGAAAAGCAGACATGGTAGGAGGACATCCCATCTCCTTTTGAGTTTTTCTGGGAGCCCCATGATCATGCCCTTTAATGTCTTGTTGAATCTCTCAACAAAGCCATTAGTTTGTGGATGATATGGTGTAGTGAATTTATAAGTCACTCCACACTCATTCCACATGTGTTTTAGGTATGCTGACATGAAGTTGGTACCTCTGTCAGACACCACCTCCTTAGGGAAGCCCACTCTGGTAAAGATACCAATGAGGGCCTTGGCTACTGCAGGGGCAGTAGTCGACCTAAGGGGAATAGCTTCAGGATACCTAGTAGCATGACCCACTACTACTAGGATGTACATATTTCCTGAGGCTGTGGGAGGTTCAAGTGGACCCACTATGTCCACACCCCCTCTTTCAAACGGGACCCCCACCACTGGAAGTGGAATGAGGGGGGCCTTTGGGTGCCCACCTGTCTTACCACTGGCTTGACAGGTGGGACAGGAGATGCAAAACTCCTTAACCTTCTGGGACATGTTGGGCCAGTAGAAGTGGTTGACTAACCTCTCCCACGTCTTGGTTTGTCCCAAATGCCCAGCAAGGGGAATATCATGGGCTAAGGTCAGAATAAACTCTCTGAAACCCTGAGGCACTACCACTCTCCTAGTGGCACCAGGTTTGGGATCTCTTGCCTCAGTGTACAGGAGTCCATCTTCCCAATCGACCCTATGTGTTCCATTCTTCTTGCCTTTGGACTCTTCAGCAGCTTGCTGCCTAAGGCCTTCAAGAGAGGGGCAGGTTTCTTGTCTCTCACACAACTCTTCCCTTGAGGGTCCCCCTGGGCCCAAGAGCTCAACCTGATAAGGTTCCAGCTCCATAGGCTCAGTTCCCTCAGAGGGCAGAACTTCTTCCTGAGAAGAGAGGGTCTCTTTTTCTTGTTGTGTTGCAGCTGGTTTCCCAGCTGACTTTCCTTTTCTCTTGGTAGGCTGGGTCTTTCTTTCAGACTCCAGCTCTACTTTTTCACCCTGTGCCTTGCATTGTGCCCTTGTCTTGACACACACCAGTTCAGGGATACCCAGCATGGCTGCATGGGTTTTCAGTTCTACCTCAGCCCATGCTGAGGACTCCAGGTCGTTTCCAAGCAAACGGTCTACTGGGATATTTGAGGAGACCACCACCTGTTTCAGGCCATTGACCCCTCCCCACTCTAAAGTTACCATTGCCATGGGATGTACTTTAGTTTGATTGTCAGCATTGGTGACTGGATAGGTTTTTCCAGTCAGGTATAGGCCAGGGGAAACCAGTTTCTCTGCCACCATTGTGACTCTGGCACCTGTATCCCTCAGGCCCTCTACACTTGTCCCATTAATTAAGAGCTGCTGCCTGTATTTTTGCATGTTAGGGGGCCAGGCAGCCAGTGTGGCTAAATCCACCCCACCCTCAGAGACTAATGTAGCTTCAGTGTGACACCTGATTTGCTCTGGGCACACTGTTGATCCCACTTGGATACTAGCCATTCCAGTGTTAGCTGGAGTGGAGTTTGAAGTGGTATTTTTCTTGGGACAGGCCTTGTCTCCAGTTTGGTGTCCAGACTGACAACAGCCACGACACCAGGCCTTTTTGGGATCAAAGTTTTTACCCTTGTACCCAGAATTGTTTTGTGCTGAGGCTCTGGGCCCACCCTCCTGTGCAGGTTTTTGGGGGCCTGTAGAAGACTCTTTACTATTTTTGTTTTTGGCTGTCTCACCACCTTTCCCCTGGGGAGGTTTTGTGACCCCTTTCTTTTGGTCACCCCCTGTGGAAGTTTTGGGCACCCTAGTCTTGACCCAATGGTCCGCCTTCTTTCCCAATTCTTGGGGAGAAATTGGTCCTAGGTCTACCAGATGCTGATGCAGTTTATCATTGAAACAATTACTTAATAGGTGTTCTTTCACAAATAAATTGTACAGCCCATCATAATTACTTACACCACTGCCTTGAATCCAACCATCTAGTGTTTTTACTGAGTAGTCTACAAAGTCAACCCAGGTCTGGCTCGAGGATTTTTGAGCCCCCCTGAATCTAATCCTATACTCCTCAGTGGAGAATCCAAAGCCCTCAATCAGGGTACCCTTCATGAGGTCATAAGATTCTGCATCTTTTCCAGAGAGTGTGAGGAGTCTATCCCTACACTTTCCTGTGAACATTTCCCAAAGGAGAGCACCCCAGTGAGATTTGTTCACTTTTCTGGTTACACAAACCCTCTCAAAAGCTGTGAACCATTTGGTGATGTCATCACCATCTTCATATTTAGTTACAATCCCTTTAGGGATTTTCAACATGTCAGGAGAATCTCTGACCCTATTTATGTTGCTGCCACCATTGATGGGTCCTAGGCCCATCTCTTGTCTTTCCCTTTCTATGGCTAGGATCTGTCTTTCCAAAGCCAATCTTTTGGCCATCCTGGCTAACTGGATGTCCTCTTCACTGGAGTTATCCTCAGAGATTTCAGAGAGGTTGGTCCCTCCTGTGAGGGAGCCAGCATCTCTGACTATTATGCTTGGAGTCAGGGCTTGAGAGGCCCTGTCCTCCCTAGATAGGACTGGTAGGGGGGAATCATCCTCCAATTCACTATCCTCTTCCTCTGTGTTGCCATCCTCAGAGGGGTTGGCCTTTTCAAACTCTGCCAACAGCTCCTGGAGCTGTAGTTTGGAAGGTCTGGGGCCCATTGCTATTTTCTTTATTTTACAGAGTGACCTTAGCTCCCTCATCTTAAGATGGAGGTAAGGTGTGGTGTCGAGTTCCACCACATTCACATCTGTACTAGACATTATGCTTCTAAAAGTTGGAATACTTTTTAAGAATCTAAAAACTAGTTCTAGAATCTAATTCAAACTTTTACCAAACTTTTAAACTCTAACAGAAATGCTAACAGGGACTAACACAAGGCCCTAGTAGGACTTTAATGAATTTAGAAACATTTTAAATTGCAAAAAACAATTTCTAAAGACAATTTTTGGAATTTGTCGTGTGATCAGGTATTGGCTGAGTAGTCCAGCAAATGCAAAGTCTTGTACCCCACCGCTGATCCACCAATGTAGGAAGTTGGCTCTGTATGCACTATTTCAAAGTAAGGAATAGTATGCACAGAGTCCAAGGGTTCCCCTTAGAGGTAAGATAGTGGCAAAAAGAGATAATACTAATGCTCTATTTTGTGGTAGTGTGGTCGAGCAGTAGGCTTATCCAAGGAGTAGTGTTAAGCATTTGTTGTACATACACACAGGCAATAAATGAGGAACACACACTCGGAGACAAATCCAGCCAATAGGTTTTGTTATAGAAAAATATATTTTCTTAGTTTATTTTAAGAACCACAGGTTCAAATTCTACATGTAATATCTCATTTGAAAGGTATTGCAGGTAAGTACGTTAGGAACTTTGAATAATTACAGTAGCATATATACTTTTTACATAAAACACAATAAGCTGTTTTAAAAGTGGACACTTAGTGCAATTTTCACAGTTCCTGGGGGAGGTAAAGTATTGTTAGGTTTCACAGGTAAGTAAGTCACTTACAGGTTTTGTTCTCACCAGCACACACAAGCTGGCAAGCAGTGTGTCTGTGCTGAGTGAGGGGTCTCCAGGGTGGCATAAGACATGCTGCAGCCCTTAGAGACCTTCCCTGGCATCAGGGCCCTTGGTACCAGAGGTACCAGTTACAAGGGAATTACCTGGATGCCAGGGTGTGCCAATTGTGGAATCAAAAGTACAGGTTAGGGAAAGAACACTGGTGCTGGGGCCTGGTTAGCAGGCCTCAGTACACTTTCAATTCAAAACATAGCATCAGCAAAGGCAAAAAGTCAGGGGGTAACCATGCCAAGGAGGCATTTCCTTACAATTACTTTTTACCGGTGTTTGTCATAAAGGTGAGGGCCTCCCACAACAATAAAGTTCTACAAAAAACAAGTCAAAACTAGACACTCATTGAAAAAATCAAAAGGCTGACCCATGTCAGAGCTACTGGTTTTGCCAGTGCTTGTTTATTTTCATGTTGCCCATAGTTTTGTTAAAACTGGTTGTGTTGATTTCCATTACGAATATATTTCTGGAAATACTAGCATGCATCAACACATTTTATTAGATGAAGCTTCAAAGAAACGGTCCCTTAAATTTCACAATAGTTTAGCAAAACATTTTCTAGTTGAATTTTTTGTGATTGTTTAATTTGAAAGCAAAGACTCATCAAATGTAATTTCAAGCTTCTGCAAATATTTGCATCTAATCAGAGAGCATTCTGGGAGCATTATACATAACTGAATATTGGTAAACCTTTCAAACCTGTGTGCGCATTTTTATACTGGGACCACTGTCAGCAGTGCAGACCGAGCTTACAACATTTCCTTAGAGTGCTCACCCTATTAATAAAAGCTTTCTATTAATGAACCATGAATACAAGTTCAAACAGCATTAACATATGGATACAAATATTAACTGAACTTCGGACAATGCCCTTTGTTGATCCATAATGTGGTACCCAAACTGGCAGCCAAAGTGTTTGTTCTACAGGGGGTTGGGCCTACTTGTCCCCAGGACAAAATAAACATGATACGTCCTATGAGTCGGGCTGTAGGACTTTCACATCCCTGCTCAGTGCATTGTTAAAGTACAATTTTCCTCGTGTTTACATTCACAAATCAATCGAAAGCAGTTTTCATGCATCTTGCTTTTAAATGCTTCTCTATCTCTCCATCTGAAAACCTTCCATATCTTATGTCTAACAGCAAATTTATGACTGCCCTGCCTTTTCTGAAGCATTTTGTTACATTTGGTAGAGTTTGTTTGACTTCACGTAGGCCATGGCACAGAAAGCAAATTCCTGCCAAGTTAGAGGATGGTTTGAGAAAATATTATCTGAATACAAAAAGTGGCTTGCTTGTAATTCCTTGTGTGGGAGAAATGTAGTAACGCTGTTCTTTCTCCCCCCATTGACTTGCCCCGACACACACCCCACACATTTCGTCCTCTACAAACTGATACTTGCTTGTGACATTGTTTTTGTTGTGCAGATCTCAATTTGAGCATCGTCAGACCTTGAAGTGATCAATACAGACACACATAGTACCCATTTGTCAAAATATATACCTTTTAAGAATGAACATAAGATCTTTCTTCTCCATGATTGAAATGGTTCCAGGAATGTAGGAAGTTGGCTCTGTATGTGCTATTTCAAAGTAAGGAATAGCATGCACAGAGTCCAAGGGTTCCCCTTAGAGGTAAGATAGTGGCAAAAAGAGATAATACTAATGCTCTATTTTGTGGTAGTGTGGTCGAGCAGTAGGCTTATCAAAGGAGTAGTGTTAAGCATTTGTTGTACATACACACAGGCAATAAATGAGGAACACACACTCAGAGACAAATCCAGCCAATAGGTTTTGTTATAGAAAAATATATTTTCTTAGTTTATTTTAAGAACCACAGGTTCAAATTCTACATGTAATATCTCATTTGAAAGGTATTGCAGGTAAGTACTTTAGGAACTTTGAATAATTACAGTAGCATATATACTTTTCACATAAAACACAAATAGCTGTTTTAAAAGTGGACACAGTGCAACTTTCACAGTTCCTGGGGGAGGTAAAGTATTGTTATTTTTAGCAGGTAAGTAAATCACTTACAGGTCTCAGTTTTGGGTCCAAGGTAGCCCACCGTTGGGGGTTCAGAGCAACCCCAAAGTTACCACACCAGCAGCTCAGGGCCTGTCAGGTGCAGAGGTCAAAGGGGTGCCCAAAACACATAGGCTTCAATGGAGAGAGGGGGGTGCCCCGGTTCCAGTCTGCCAGCAGGTAAGTACCCGCGTCTTCGGAGGGCAGACCAGGGGGGTTTTGTAGGGCACCGGGGGGGACACAAGTCCACACAAAAAGTACACCCTCAGCAGCGCGGGGGCGGCCGGGTGCAGTGTGCAAACAAGCGTCGGGTTCTCTGTAGGTTTCAATGGGAGACCAAGGGGTCTCTTCAGCGGTGCAGGCAGGCAGAGGGGGGGGCTCCTCGGGGTAGCCACCACCCGGGCAAGGGAGAGGGCCTCCTGGGGGTCACTCCTGCACAGAAGTTCCGTTCCTTCAGGTGCTGGGGGCTGCGGGTGCAGGGTCTTTCCCAGCCGTCGGGACTTTAGGTTCAGGCAGTTGCGGTCAGGGGGAGCCTCGGGATTCCCTCTGCAGGCGTCGCTGTGGGGGCTCAGGGGGGACAACTTTGGTTACTCACGGACTCGGAGTCGCCGGAGGGTCCTCCCTGAGGTGTTGGTTCTCCACCAGTCGAGTCGGGGTCGCCGGGTGCAGTGTTGCAAGTCTCACACTTCTTGCGGGGAGTTTCAGGGGTCTTTAAATCTGCTCCTTTGAAACAAAGTTGCAGTTCTTTTGGAGCAGTGCCGCTGTCCTCGGGAGTTTCTTGTCTTTCTTGAAGCATGGCAGTCCTCTGAGGATTCAGGGGTCGCTGGTCCTTTGGAAAGCGTCGCTGGAGCAGGTTTCTTTGGAAGGCAGGAGACAGGCCGGTAAGACTGGGGCCAAAGCAGTTGGTGTCTTCTGTTCTTCTTCTGCAGGGGTTTTTCAGCTCAGCAGTCCTCTTCTTCTTGTAGTTTCAGGAATCTAAATTCTTAGGTTCAGGGAAGCCCTTCAATACTAAATTTAAGGGCGTGTTTAGGTCTGGGGGTTAGTAGCCAATGGCTACTAGCCCTGAGGGTGGGTACACCCTCTTTGTGCCTCCTCCCAAGGGGAGGGGGTCACATCCCGAATCCTATTGGGGGAATCCTCCATCTGCAAGATGGAGGATTTCTAAAAGTTAGAGTCACTTCAGCTCAGGACACCTTAGGGGCTGTCCTGACTGGCCAGTGACTCCTCCTTGTTATTCTCATTATTTCCCCCGGCCTTGCCGCCAAAAGTGGGGCCGTGGCCGGAGGGGGCGGGCAACTCCACTAGCTGGAGTGCCCTGTGGTGCTGGAACAAAAGGGGTGAGCCTTTGAGGCTCACCGCCAGGTGTTACAGCTCCTGCCTGGGGGAGGTGTTAGCATCTCCACCCAGTGCAGGCTTTGTTACTGGCCTCAGAGTGACAAAGGCACTCTCCCCATGGGGCCAGCAACATGTCTCGGTTGTGGCAGGCTGCTGGAACCAGTCAGCCTACACAGATAGTCGGTTGAGGTTTCAGGGGGCACCTCTAAGGTGCCCTCTGGGGTGTATTTTACAATAAAATGTACACTGGCATCAGTGTGCATTTATTGTGCTGAGAAGTTTGATACCAAACTTCCCAATTTTCAGTTTAGCCATTATGGTGCTGTGGAGCTCGTGTAAAACAGACTCCCAGACCATATACTCTTATGGCTACCCGGCACTTACAATGTCTAAGGTTTTGCTTAGACACTGTAGGGGCACAGTGCTCATGCACTGGTGCCCTCACCTATGGTATAGTGCACCCTACCTTAGGGCTGTAAGGCCTGCTAGAGGGGTGACTTATCTATACTTGCATAGGCAGTGAGAGGCTGGCATGGCACCTTGAGGGGAGTGCCATGTCGGCTTACTCATTTTGTTCTCACCAGCACACACAAGCTGGTAAGCAGTGTGTCTGTGCTGAGTGAGGGGTCTCCAGGGTGGCATAAGACATGCTGCAGCCCTTAGAGACCTTTCCTGGCATCAGGGCCCTTGGTACCAGAGGTACCAGTTACAAGGGACTTACCTGGATGCCAGGGTGTGCCAATTGTGGATACAAAAGTACAGGTTAGGGAAAGAACACTGGTGCTGGGGCCTGGTTAGCAGGCCTCAGCACACTTTCAATTCAAAACATAGCATCAGCAAAGGCAAAAAGTCAGGGGGTAACCATGCCAAGGAGGCATTTCCTTACACATACATATCAAAAATAGAAATGTTATTGGGATAATTACAATTTTAGCAATAGAGGACACATGTGACTCTGAAAAAGGGACGATTTCTTCTCAGTTAGATAAACGCTGGACTATATTCTCTATTTGTAAAATAATGCCCTATTTTGATGTCACTATTTTGCTTCAGGATATCACAGAATAGCTTTGATAGCAACATTTTTGCTCCACCTACTAATATAATTTTTTTAATCTTTTTATTTTGTTTCCAATTCACAGGTGGCTGTGACAGCACCATCAAAATCTGGGATGTCATCAAACAGTACTGCACACACAATCTGAAGGGATCCTCTGGTGTTGTCCAGTAAGAAAGAAAATGTTATAAACCTAAAAGCACATTTGCTTTCTTTATGGGTGGGTAGAAGAATTATGCCAGGACAAAGAGCAGATGAGTAAGCATGGAACCCTGTAACCAGGGCAGGAATTCAGTGGGATAAACGTTTTGAACAATGTTTATACTACATCAAAACACACTCAGGACTATGCTAATTATTAGTTGTGTACAATTAAGATTTTTGTTTACTGGCCCATTCGTGAGACCTCATAAAGCACCAGCATAATGTGCTGGGAGATGCATTCTCATTTTAGGTGCCATCTGCTATGGCCAATTCCCACAATCTTATTAGGATGGTGGGATTCATTGAGTCTAATTGTTCTGCTCCTTCATCACGGGCCTCTCCTGCTCTAATACCTCATTGTTCTTGTTCTAGTGTATTTTCTTAGGTATGCTATGTGGTTTCTGTCTGAGTGCAGATTTGATTCATACATCTATTTTTGATATCTCAGTGTTGTTGAGTTCCATCCAGACATCTCGCGACTTCAGCTTTTCTCCTCCTCCATGGACTACAAAATCCGAATTTGGAATCTGAAATCTAGCAAGTGCATTTCTGTTCTCGAAAGCCACTACAGTGCTGTCACATCCTTGTCCTTTTCTGCAGATGGGAACACGCTGGTCAGGTGAGGAGACTACCAGTGACTAGCTGATATTTACAGGCCATTCTGACAGTTTGTTGCATGGTCTTGGTGTTGCTTGCATTTCTGCAAAAATAAAAGGTGCATGTGGGGTTTTTGTAATGCCATGTTGCTTTTTAATTGCTTCCTGAATATTTCAAGCAAAGAAGAAGAGAAGATGGTTGTTAACGTCCTTGTAATGTTTCCCTGGGTGGTGTGGTCATATACCTTTTCAGAATGAAGAAAAGTCTTCAAATATAGTGACTGGGTATGAGAGTTTATAGAAAATGCGGTTTGTTCTGAACAGTTTGCTCTACGTCGCTGGGATATCAACAGAGAACATTAGTAGAAAACGTGCCCTCTACATATTTGTGTATCTTGTGAAGGTACTGTTTCAGTTGGCCAGTCATGACATCAGAGCACCTAAGTTCAAGCCTGTATCACACAGCATGGTGATATTCCCCTTTTATGTTAGTTATTGAAGGCAGTTCCTTTTACTGGGCACTCTGATTCGCGGTCTGTATTGTGCTTTAAAGATCACATCCCATTTGCACTCCTTGTTTGCCATTGGGAGAAAAGCTCTGTTGACAAGTCAAACTTTAAGGATGCTCTGACCATCTCGTAAGCTATCATTATCTTCCATTTTAAGCTCTCTTTGGTGCATCGTGGACTGAATGTGATTTTGGCAATCATCAGTTGGTTCCAGGAACCTAGCATATCCTCGATCTTTGGGTGTGTCTGTGTCATAGCCATATCGTGGGATTTGACCTTAAAAGGAGCTTTAATGTTTGCAAATGGAAATAAATACATTTTGTAAGTGCTCTGTAGGAGAAATGAACAACAAAACATTCCACGTTCTGAATTTGTGCTTTGGAAGAACATTTGGGGTATCCTGGTCTGATGTATGTTTCCTGTAGGAAACAGGACATCTGTGCAGATGTACGCACCCCTTTTAGAACTACTAGATGCTGGTTTTCGACTCTGACAGTACACTGAGGCGTTCTAATCATACCTCAGTGGCAGGGCTCTTCCCCTAAAACAAAGTATGACTGATTGTTTTACAGTTGCCACTGGACGTTATTACCCCTGTAAGTCCCTAGTAAACAATATCCCTGGTTCCTAGTGCATGGGTGCTAAAGGGCTGCAGCATATCTCATGCCACCCTAAAGGACCCACACACAACTTGCACACAGCCTGCCATCGCAGCTTGCGTGTCAGGGTACAAGCCCTGAGTGAAAACATGACAATGCACACTCCTTGTGTGCCATGCCAAAGTCACCCTTACAACAGAGTAACCCCTACAGAAGGGCTAGGGCAGGATGCATTATAAAACATGTGAGGGCATGTCTGCATGAGAAGATATGCTCCTGTGTTGTTTAACTCTATTGCTGGATATTGCAAGTGAACGGGGAAGCCATCTTAAGTTGGGTACTGGGCACTGGTCACTATGAGCTACCCAGCTACATAATGGATTCACTGAAACCTGTGGTGTTTGGTATGAAACACCAGGACTTAATAGATCCATACTGATTCCCGTATTAGATTTATTATGACATGCACTCAGAGGGCACCTTAGAGGTGCCTCCGGAAACCTTTTAGTCCTCTAGTGTGCTCACTGACTGGTACTGCCCAGCCTGCCACCACAGATGTGTTTCTGACCCCCTGGAGGTGGGAGCCTCTGCTCTCAGAGGTCCTAAACAATGCTGGCTCTGGGAGGAGGTGGTATCATCTCCTCCAGCAGGATGCCTAGTAAATCTGCATACTAAGGCCACAGGCTTCAAAGTCCCTGCTGCCTTTGATATTGGACTTGAGCTTCCCCCAGACCTGGGAGAGGTAACCCCCTGCCCTTAGGCCCATTTGGCACAAGGGCAGGTGGGAAAGTAGGTAGTAAGGCTAGTCACACCCCTAGGGTGGGCTACCTGAAGTGAATCTGAAAAATAGAATTCCACCATCTTGTGTTTGGTGAAATTAGGAACTCTGGGACAGGGTGATGTCCACTCTCCACAGAAAGTGGTCATCTAGGGGATGTAGTGACCCCAAAGGTAAGTAGCCCATTGTCTACTATCCTCCACTCCACTTAACTCCCCAAAGTTGAGTATTTAGGTGTCCCCCTGACACCAGGAAATCCGATTTGACTACCGGGAACTGAGGAAGAAAGAAGAAGAACCGAAGAGAGTGAAAATTGAAGACCTGCACCACACACTGTCACAAAAGTCTCCCAGGCTGCTTGCACTTCAACCATCACAGGGACCAACTTTGCAAAGAGCTGGATATCTTCCCCAAAACACTTGGAGGACTGCTCAGCATCTCAACAACCGGGTAAGATCTCCCTTGGGCGCAGAGGAGCTGCACCCCTGCTTCTTCAGGCACCGCTTGTAAAGTCCAGTACTCTGTTCCGTTAGCCATAGGGCCTGCAGAGGGAGCAGTGAGCCGGGAGAAGATTGTTTGGAGCTCAGGAGGTCAGCCCCAACACTTCACCGAAGTCCTGAGACACTGACCCATATCAGAGTCTCCCTAAACCTATGCCGGGGTACTGGACCCTTGTGCAGCAGCCAAGGCTTGTTGGTGGTACAACCCGCACAACAGTACAAAGATAGACCTACTGTCGAGGGATGTCAGGATACAGAAGGCCAGCCCCAAGAGTGGCACTACTGCCCTGTTTCTGCTCCTCACCAGTTCACAAATTCAATCCAAGCAGTTTTTTATATGCCTCAACCCGACACCTCAAAGCACCACTACACCCAAGCCCCACAGCCCTAGTGTGAGGGAAGTGAGGGTGCCAACTGGGTCCTGAGATCCTCAACAGCTGAGTCCACCCTTGGGTTTGGCCAGACTGGTCCCCCAGTCGCTGCCTGCAGCCGCTTTCTGCAGAGACAAAGAACTGTGAGAGTCTTCAGCAGCGAGGCCCTGCCGGACAAATCACCACTGCACAGCAGCCTCCCTAGCCTGAGTTTGAGTGAATCGATTGTGTCCTTGCGTGCTTAAGACCTGAGCCCACTTCTGGGTTCAAACGGACTGGTCCTCTCCAGTCCCTGCTTGCAGCCTCCTTTTCCACAGGACTGTTTCCTATCAAAGTAAATGGGCACCCAATGCTGAACGCACCTCTGCACCCGGACTCCTCAGTGCCACCAGAGCTGACCTGTTTGTGCTGCCTTGGACCTTGCGCCATACTCATCCTAAGTCCAGGAGAACAGTTGTTGCTAATTGACCCTGAGCAGAACATGTTTATTTCCCATAGGATAACATTACTGCTAGAAGCCCACAATATGTGTGTTTTATTGAGATTTAGAAATTGATAACTCGAAAAGTACTTACCCAATTACGATGATCTTGGTGTCTAAATTCGTATAGAAATCTGTGTTATTTTATAAATTGTTGTTGGATTTCTTTATTAAATGTGTGTCTCGCTAACTGGCTCTGTGTGCAATAAATGCTTAACACTATCCTCTGATAAGGCTAAAACTGCTCACCCACACTACTGCAAAAACAAGCCTTTGGGATTATTACTTGAGTCGTGTAACCCAATAAGGGTCACCTTGACTATTTGCATAGTGACCCTTACATTTATATACTCCATAAATAGCTTCCTACATTTCCTTATATGAATAATGTGAACCAGTTGATGTTTTTCAGCATCTGGTGACTGTTTCCTCCTTGAGGGGAGCTACGACTCTGATTGGGTCAAGCTGTGCAGGCTTCCAAGAGTCACAATTTGCAGATCTCTCCCTTATGTTCCGTATTTCTGCTGGGTAGATTTGAGTCTTTCTCGGAGACAGAAACTAAACTGAAAGTCATGGAAGTTGCTATTAGGAACAGACGGCGAGTGACAAATGTCTCATTTGTGTTTTCAATGAGATGAAAGGGACCCCGGAGATGTATATTCCAGCAGGATCCATTGATCTGCTTCTTTAATTTTTAGCAATGGTTTTTTTTTTTGTAGATCTTACTTGGAACTGCTTTAGGTGGGAGACGGGTTGAGGGCAGGAGGTGATAGCTGGTGAAGTACCTAGAGGGCCTAGAGGGGGTCCAAGTTTGTTATACTAAAATTAGAATCTTGACAATGCCTGTTGATGGTGGTGTCAGGTTGTATCTATCCTCTGTACAAGTATATTCACAGCACACCAAGCAGCAACATTGGAATTTTACCACAATCTCAAAACAGCTCGCATAGTGGTCTGCTTGCTTTGTTTTCCTCACATGCAAAATTGTTATAGTCTCGGCAACTGCACTGCAAGCTTCCCTCAGACATACAACAACATGGAGCAAGTCTTCAGCAGCGAAAACATCTTTCTTATGCAAGAATGGCACAGTGGAGGCAATTTGAAAACACTGGGACTTAGTTATTTTTTTTCTGAGGACTGCGACAAGGTAATGCAGGGGTGTGGAATTTATTAAAATATCTACTTGTCCAGGGGACAGGTTGCTTCTCAAATCTACTTGTCCTGTAAAAAGATCTACTTGTCCCTTTGGTGCCATGTAGTGTGGCGACAAATTATGGCAGCAATCTCATTATGTAAGAGCTCTGATAATAGCCTCTCTGATTATGCCAGGGCTACTACCATAGTAGGGCTTGAATACTTGTGTTTCAATCCCTACTGTAGCAATTTCCTTATTTTGCCACCTTTCTGCAGATCTGCATACTGGGGCTGGAGGAAGCAGTAAGCAATAGTTTCAGGGCTGGAATGCCTTTGAGTCTGCAAACCTACTAACCTGCATGTTTTAAAGATTTTCACCATCTTCTCTCTAATATTTTCCCATAATAAGAAAGGTTGGACATTTACTCCTGACAATGGCAGAATTAGAACTTCTTCCAGGGTTGGGAAGAAAGTGGCTGGAGGGAAAATGAACTTGCAAATGCTCAATAGATTTTCACATGAGCAAATCTACACATGCGTATTTACCCATGCTAAAATACAGTTCACCAATATTTGATAGGGGTACGACATATACCATGGGTGCACTTTTGTGACTTTAAGAATTTGGGGCCACATGTAGGTAGGTTCAGATTTGCGACCCACAAATTGCGAGTCAGAGCGACTCGCAATTTGAGATTTGCAAATCCGAATGTAGGATGGTGTCCCTGACACCATCTGTGATTCGCAAGGGCTTCGCAAATGCCCACCTAATGAATAATCATGAGGTTGGGTCGCATTTTTCGACCCCCTTGTGAATGGCGGCCCTCAAAGGGATAGTGGCCTGCTGGAGACAGCAGACCACCATGTCTGTGACTGCTTTTCAATAAAGCAGTTTTTTGTTGTTGTTTTTTTTGTAATGCAGCCCGTTTTCCTTAAAGGAAAACGAGATGCATTACGAAAACGAAAAATGAAACGTTTTCGTTTCATTTGCCTACTCCGAAAAAATGTTTACAGTGACATTCACAATGGGGAAGGGGTCCCATTGGGACTCCTTCCCTTTTGCGAAAGTGTTAGCACCCATTTGAAATGGGTGCAAACTGCGATTGGTTTGTGCCCGCGTTCGCGGTCACAAAACAATCCTACATTGCACTGCGAGTCGCAATTAGGAAGGGAACACCCCTTCCAAATTGCGAGTCGCAAGCCCGTTTTGCGATTCGGTAACCAGGTTACCGAACCACAAAACTGGGTTTGTGCATCGCAATGTGCTTTTTGCACATCGCAAACAGCGAAAGTCGCTGTTTGCGACATGCAAAAAGCTACCTACATGTGGGTCTTGGTCCCTAATTAGGTCTGGTGTTAACTAAGACATTTTGTTTTTATTAAACTTCTATTTCTCTCTCTTTCGGCTGGCTTTACTATGAGTGATCGCATTCTGCTCTTCCACAAGGAGCATATTGGCACACAAAGTAGTTTTGTTCAGTGTCAGGAACTACAGTGGCAATCAGCGACGTAACGAAACTGGAGGGTGCCCCTTTGCAAAGAACATGGAGGAGCCCCCTCTCCAGACTCACTCAGGGCAGGTGCTGTGCTGAAGGGGCCCCCTGGAGGGCGGCTGCGGGCCGTTGTTATGCCACTGGTGGCAAATTGTGCTTTCAGATTTCAAAAACTTTTTGGTTTTTTTTTTGCCAGTGTTTGTTACAATGTTGAGGGCCTGGTCGCTCCCACAACAATAAAGTGTTACAAAAGCCATGTCAAAACAAGACACGCATTGATGAAACTAAAAGACTTATAAAAATATGTGAGATCAGTTGGCTTTGTCAGTGTTTGT
The DNA here is from genome assembly GCF_031143425.1 of Pleurodeles waltl. Taxonomy (NCBI): domain Eukaryota; kingdom Metazoa; phylum Chordata; class Amphibia; order Caudata; family Salamandridae; genus Pleurodeles; species Pleurodeles waltl. Next base: position 77,272,053 of record NC_090449.1, on the reverse strand, counting down.
TTATTTTCATGCTTCCCATAATCGTGTTGAAAATGGTTACACTGATTTTCCATTAGAAATATTTTTGGGAAATACTAGCATGCATCAACACATTTTACTAAATGACATTTCATTTGCATATAATCAGAGAGCATTCTGGGAGCATTATACTTAGCCTCATAGCCTAAACTTTTCAAACATGTGTATACACGTCTTTTTTTTTTTTAGTACTGGAACCAACGTCAGTAGTGAAGTGTGACCTTAAAACATTTACTTACAGCACTCACCCTAATAATGAAGGTTTTCAAATAATGAACCATAAATACAAGTTCGAACAGCATTATCTTTTGGTAACACATTACCTCAACTGCAGAGAGTTCCACTCTCTGTAAACAGGCAGCCAAAGGGTTTGTGCTGCAGAGGGTTGGGCCTACTTGTCCCAAGGACAAAGTACACATAAAAACTTGTTGCCCTTGACCCCAAACAAGATGTCCCGGGCATCGGGCGATAGGAATTCCACATCCCTGTAATGAGGCTTGCCCATTTGAGACTTTTCCCATGCTGACAGCTGGTTCAGCTGGACTCTGCAACAAAGATGTCCAGCCTCGTGCTGGAGCTTGCAGGGTCGCACGCCAGCTGTGCCCTGCCTTTGGGTCCCATACACTGGCTAGGTCTTTCAGAAAGACATTAAACAAGGGCGAGGTACGTGGCAAATCTAATTAACCCGCTCATTGCCATTAGTGGCTACTACACCCAGGCCTGTCTCACTCACTGCTTTTTGAGCCACAGCTAACAGCTTCAATGCAGAAACAACATATTTGACTTTGAGGGCTACAGCCTTTGGCCTTGCTCTAGTGGAGGATTGTGTGACTTTATTTGAGAGACTAACACCTAAGGTATAAACTTTTACCAGGATTACCCACTTGGGGTAGCCAACCTCAACTCCATCACGGTTGGCCTAAAATCACAATTGATTGGCGTTTTACTTTTTCTTGGTTCCCTTTTTACCTCAAATCTTTACAAATACATATCTCCGGTTCCCCGTAGTTAATTTTAATGATCTTGATGTCTTTCAACTTGCATGTAGACAACACTTGCAACAATGAGGCACAAAATGTGATTAATTCCTACATCGCCTTCGACATGCAGATATTGAAGATGGGCCCAACCCACTCAGCACAACACATATTGGATAAATGTTTCTGTCATTCTTCTAAGATTCAGCGTGATAGCTTGACATCTGTGGTATTGTCAAAATACCGGTGTTTGGAAGTGAAGGCTACAGTTTAGGTGCTATAATAGAGGATATTTAACATAATTAAATGAAATAAGCTTTGAGCAATTTTCTGAAACTCTAATAATTGCCCTGAGCACAGAGAAGTATGTGCATGGCATTCCATGCTTTGGCCATTAGAACTGACAGCGAGTGCTCTCCGTGTATAGCTCTTTTATACTTTGTGACTGCAACCAGGTGTTGGAGTTTTGAGCTTAGTGAGCGAGGGGAAATACCATTAATACATGGAGGACATATGTGAACCTGATCCAGTTCTGTACACCTTTGAAAGGAAGAGGCATAGTGCTTTAAAAAGACTTATGTGGGTGATGGGCAGCCAGTACAATTGATGAAGATGAGTAGAAATGGTTAAGCTTCTTTTTAACTCTGTAACTGTTCGAGGAGCAGCATTTTATAGCATCTGTACTTTGAACTATATATTTGGGAAGTCCAACTAGTGGCGATTGGCAGTAGTTACATCTCAGGGTTACCTGGGCTTGGGCCAGCTCTTTCTTGGGATAATATTCGCCTTCTTGCCCTTGATGGAAGTGAAAATTCTTATTATGAAGACTAGAGGCTCCAATTATGCTGGTTTAAAGCTGTGCCATTACTACTGACACAACATCAATAATTGGTTTGTAATAAAATAATTTGTAAGTTTATTTTGATGACCAATGAGCCGCTTTGACAGTGTCATCTGAACAAGAACCTAGAGCGTAAGACTTGGACACAATGGCTCCTCTAACTGAATGAGCACCAAAGTACAGATGTGTTAATACCTGCCTCTGACAGGAGCCAATATATCCATCTGGCTAAGGTGGCAGCTGCACCTGGGTTTCTGTACAACAATCAGCAATTGACCCTGTGGGTCCGATCGAAACTCATTAGTACTCTCCTCATATTCCTTGAAGGATTGTACTACACAAAGCTTAGTAGCACCTGGAAATGATGGGTAAGAGACCACAGTGGAATTAGTTTTGGTCCTCCTGGTAATAGTAAAGGATAACCCTTCCGAAGAGAGAACACTCTACACGAGAGATCAAGGGCTCTAACATCTGAGACTCACAATTGATCAAACTTAATAACATCAGTTTAGCTGATAGTTGCGTACAGGATGGATATTTATTAGGAGGCCGACTTTCTAGGAATTTAAGAACAATACTCATGTCCCACAACACAGAATATCCAGGCTGAGGAGGATTGGTCATTTTGATACCTCTCATAAGCTTACATACCACAGGGTCTCCCCCACTGGTTTACCATCCACAGGAAGATGACTGCTGAAATAGTAGATCTGAAATTATTAACAGATCTGGATCCCATAACGCAAGATGCCAGGGAGGTCAAAAGAATTATCACTAGGCAACAGTCTGTCCCAATGGTATCTGTGCCCCTTTCACTGCACCAACCACTCTACCTCCAGGCAGAGGTAAATCACTTATGGGTGCTAGCAGACCAGGTTTTTTCGATGTGAGGTGCATAGTTCTTTGAAATGCCTTCAAAATCCCATCTCTCCCGGGAACCTTCCATCCTAACAGCGAGAGGAGTCTCAAGAGAATCAGTGGATGCAGCTGACCCACTGGGTCTACAGTGGGTTTCAGTGGAATGGAATCATTCTTGGAAAAGCACAAGTTAACCTGAGAATTATCTGCTTTCTGATGCCTCACTGGGAAAAGAACTCTGGGAATCCTCATAAAGGAGGAAATGCATAACCCGGAAAAGGAGACCAGTCTTGGAGGAATGCATCAGTTGCTTGAGCTTCCGGGCACCAGCTGAAGAATTTCAGAATCTGGGTGTTGAGGTAGAGGGAAAAAGATTCACCTTACACGGACCCCAAAAAGGATTGACAGCTTTGAAGATCCTTCTGGATACACTGCATAGCGGCACTTAGCACGGCTTACAGGACTGTTCTTCTGGACTGGAGGTGAGTCTGGGGCAAGGTCCAAGGCCACACCAACAGTTCACTTTGGTGGGCTCTGGTGCATCCGGGTACAGTGGTGTGTTGTGGCATTAGGTGCTCCATTCACTTTAATGGAAGTTGGTCCTTTCAGAAAGAAACTGCCAGCAGGGACTGGGTGGACATTCTGGAGGAACCCACAGCCGGGTTCGACCCCTGAGGTCCTTGGGCATGTAGGTACAATGTTGGTCCACTCCTCCGACTGTGGGGCTTGGGTGAAGGGTGTCTTTTGGCTTCAGGTTCCGGTGCGGGGGGGGTCATGCATTGTTAGGATGCAGAAGGCATTGGGAAGTCCACAGTAGGTGAACTCAAGATGGGCTTTATCTCTGGAGAGCCTGGGAACCACGCTGACACTGTTGGTCCACTTCAGCTCGGGATACGGGGCTCGGGTGCAGTAGTGATGTCCTCCATTGGGTTTTGGCAGTCCTGGGTCATCCCCATTCTTCTTTGGTTGCCTGCAGATGCAGGGAAGCTGCTGCTCTGCTCCCAGGCAGATTCTTCTGGTGATTTACAAAGCACCAAGAGTTTCTTGGAGTCTGCACAGCGGCAGGACAGGTTAGTTGCATCACAAGGGTCCGGTGCCACAGGCAGCCTGGCAAGGTTGGCGCCATGTCAGTCGTGCTCCTCAGTTCCTGGGTCAGCAGTTGTCTTTGTTCACTCCTCCTCTTGTGTCCAGCGAATATCTCAAGTCCTGGTATCAGGGGGTCTCCTAAACACTCAATTTAGGGGCGTTAAGGGAAGTGAGAGGTAGTAGCCAATGGGCAACTTACCCCTGGGGTCACTATGCCCCCTAGATGACCCTTTCGTTTGAGGAGTGGACATTACCCTGTCCCAGAATTCCTAATTCCACCATGCACAAGGTAGTGGAATTTCCAAGGCGGTGTTCACTTCAGCCTGACCACCCTAGAAGTGTGCCCAGCCTGAAAGTGCAACACGCCTCCTGCATAGCTAATTTTCCCACCTGTCCAGGTTCCAAATGGGCCCTGAGGCAGTGGGTCAGCATTTCCCTTCTGAGGGAAGTCAAATCTTCATACTGAGTGTGGTGGACTCCTTTTGAAGCTCCCCTGCCTTGGAATGCTGATTTGCAGGTCATTCTATTTGGGAGTGGTGTGTTAACACCCCTGCCAGAGCATGCTTTGTTTCTGACCACCTGAGAACCAAGGCTCTCACCCACCCTTGGGGTAGCGGGGGCAGGGGGATGTGGGTGGGTGGGGGGGGGGGAAGTGTCATAAACTTGTATGTTGGTGGCAGACTGTTGGAATCTAATCAGTCAGCACGACAGCAGTTGGCAGTTTTTAGGGGACACCTCTAAGATGCCATCTGGGTGCATGTATTAATAAATCCATCACTGGAATCATTGAGGGTTTATTAATATTAGATGTTTGATACCAAATATCCCTAGTTTCAGTGAAGCCATCCTGTGGCTGGCTAACTCTTATTGATCAATGTCCAGTACATGTACTTAAAATGACTTACTGTTCACTTACCTTGTCTAAGAATCAACAAAGACATAACAGGGCTGTAGGAAGCTGGCCCTTTATGGTGTGTAAATACTGCATAAGGGTCCAGGGGTTCCCCAGTGAGCAGACTTGCTACGCTTGCTGTGCAATCCCATAGTGCTCTATTTAGGGTTAGTGTGATCGAGCAGCCTTAGACTTAACACAGAGGAGAGCAAGACATCTACAAATACACACAATAGTCAGTAATTGAGGAACACGACTCAAAAAGGAGATCCACACGAATGTATAAAAATAGCAGGTATCTTTAGATATGTTTAGGCATTGGAGGAAAATCATTCAGGTAAGTACGTTTTCAAATAGGAATTCTTTTCACTTAAAAAAAAAGTGGACACAGTGCAATCTCTGAGTTCTGCAATGTTATCCTCTGGGAGGAAAAACAAGTTCTGCAAACAAGTAAAGTACAGCGACTTAAAAGACCAATCTCCTGGCGTTGAGGTGAATAGTGGGCAAGGTCCAAGGCAGCACCAGCAGTACAACACCAGCGGTACAGGGGCGGTTGTGTGCATGGTGCAAAACAGTGTCAGGTCTCCAATGCATTTCAGGGAAGATCAGTCACAGGCTGCAGGCTCTGGCCTGGAGGCCAGTTAGGCTGAACCGACAGTGGGGCTCAGGCCTCACGATGCTCGCGCACACCTTTGGCCCCCTTCTCTACTGCTCAGGGGCGATGGGTGCAGAGGTGTTGTTAGATGTCTGGTTTTCTTTACCAGAGCGGTCGCGGTGGAGGGGGCTGCGTGCAAAGGCTGCAGGCGTCGTCAGAGAATCCAGGAGGGGTAAAACCACGATGAATTGGACTCTGGAAGGCTGGGGATTGTTGTTGGCACCGGTGGTCCACTTCAGCTCGGGTCGGCGGGTGCAGTGGTATCTTAAGGTGTCAGGTTTTGGTGGTTTCCGAGTCTTCGGAGTCCCTTCTTTAGAGTTTGCTGGAGAACAGGTCCACTGTTCACAGGAAGCATTGAGCCTTTATTGAAGGCAGACAGTCCTCCTGGGTTTCCGGAGTCACAGCTGCAGGACAAGTCAACCTAGGTGATAATTTTGAAGAGGGATGCAGACAGGCCGGCACAGTTGGTACCAGGTCAGCTGCTTCTTTTCCCCTATTCTGCTTTTGCAGCTCTTCTGTGTCCTTGGTCTTCTTAGGTGGTCAGGAACTGCTTCTCTGGTGCCAGGGGCTCCCCTAAATACTGAATTTAGGGTTGTTAGAGTTGTGTAGGGTATTAGCCAATGGGCTACTGACCCTTGCAGCCACTATGCCCCCTATATGACCCTGTCCCACAATTCCCAGGTATGACATCACAAAGATGGCTACCTCTGAAATTTCGTGTCCACCTCGCAGTAGCCCTCCTTAGAGGTTGTACTAGCGGGGAGGTGGCACGCCTACCTGACTAGCTAATTTTCCTGCCTGTCCAGGTGCCAAGTGGGCTCTTTATAGGAGGAGTGTCTTCCTCTCCTGTGAGGGGAGCCAGATTCGCATTTCAAAGGCGGCAGCCCTTTGAGTCTTGCTGCTTAGGAAGCTAATCAGCAGGTCATCCTGTGGGAGGAGATGTTAAACCCTCCTGCCAGACAGGCTTTTCTTCTGGGTCCCCAGAGAGCAAAAGGCTCTCACCCTAGGGTGCAGAACAGTGTCTTGGTTGGCAGAAACCAGTTAGCACACAGGAGGCTGGTTGGTTTTCAGGGGGCACACCTACTGGCATCAGTGTGGCTTCAACGATACAAGATGTTTGATACCAATCATCCCTGTCTTCAGTGAAGCCATCATGTAAATGGGGTACTTGTATTGACCAGTGCCCAGCACATTAATTAAATTGGCTTCCCTGGCCACTTACTATGTCTGAGAATTGACAAAGACATAGCATGGGCGTATCTGATCTTTGAGATATGCCTTCAAATGTAATATAATGCACCTTGCATTAGTGCTGTGAGGCCTGCTGTAGGGGTGACTTACATATTTTGCATGCAGTTTTAGGGGACCTGGCACACAGGCTGTGTACCATGTCGTGTTTTCACTTTTACCTGCACCAAGACTCACGGCCAGCAGTGAAAGCTGGTTTTGTGATCAGTGATGAGTCGCTTAGGGTAGCACAATTAATGTTAAAACCCATAGGGACCCTCTTTAGCACCTCAGGCCCTTGGGATGGGCAGACAGTGCTAAAGGTTTTGACAATTGTATAGTTTTGGGGGAATGAACACCATCACTGGGCACCTGGTTGACAGGGACCCAGTGCTCTACAATCATAGTTGTATCAAAGAAGTAGGGAGGTACTGCCACAAAAACCCAGTTCCCTACTAGGGGCATATCTGTCTTGCAGGGATGTCCTCTCCTGGAATATAATGCACCCTGTCTTAGGGCTGCTGGGCCTGCTCTGGGGGTGAAGTACAAATATTACAGGCAATTTTAGGAGATAAGGAACACAACCATGTGCCAGGTTGTGTTTTCACTTTTTGGAGCACCTCGTCATGCATCCTGCAGTGGCAGTCTGTATGAGTTTTGGTGCTGGGTCCTTTAGAGTGGCACAAATTATGCTGCATCTCTTGGGGAACTTCTTTAGTATCTGTGCCCTAGGTACCAGAGGTACAATTTACTAGGGACTTACAAAAGGTGCCAAAGGCCTGGTCACTTGGGATCAAGTGACCAGTGGTCTTGGTCTTGGGGAGAGAACATTGGCACTGAGGAACTAGTTAGTTCTGCAACCAAACCCAGTTTCTTACATTGACATACTGCACTGCTGAGATGTTGTCCATCCTCAGCAGGATGCAGCAGTCTTTCTTCAAAGGAGAACGGCCTCTTATATCGTATCTCAGCGAGCCTGCCAGAAGTTCCAGAGAGTTTGTGTACGCTTAGTTCTGATTGCAACCAATGACCACCAAATCCCCCCCCTCCCATGGAGATTGGACCGCATCACGCACCTTGCAAGTGATTGATCATCCACTCCATATATGTCAGTACTATCTGGCAGTCTTGCACCATCAGGATGAGGTTGTCTAATTAAATGATCAAGTGCACCATCGTTGCTTGACGGGTATTCTTCGGCCGATTTTATTGTTCTTTTGACTCACCAAGGTGCTGAGGAGAGTCCAAAGGGAAGAACCTTGAACTCATAATAATGACCCAGCCACCTGAATCACAGGAAGTGTTGCTAAATAGGCGTCCTTCGATCTAGACGTCTCCTTCTGGAAGTATGTCTTGAAGGAAATGGATCCCTTCCATCTTGAAATGCTGGTAAATAATCCTGGCATTGAAGTCTTAAAGGTTTAGCACTAATCGGGACCATCTCCCTTCTTCTCCACTAAGAAGATGGAACTGAGGAAACCAAGAGGGTAGAGGCTGTATTCCTGATGAGATGAAATTCTCTTGTTAGGAAAAATACATCTGTTGGGGAGGAAGACTTTGCTCAGGGGAATTGTAAAACTCTAGTTTGTACCCTTTTACCGATTTGAGAATGCAAGGCTTTTGGGTTAGCACTCGCCAGTTGTTCAAAAAGACACTTGTTCTGCACTCCAATGTCAATTCAGATAGAGGAATCAAATTTACTTGTAAATCCAGGTGCCTGTGAGGATCCCTGTAACCTGCCGCGGGATGTTGAGGGATAGAAGGTGTTACTGTAGATGGAGTCTATCCATCCTCCCCTTCATCGAGGGGAATAGTCACGTTGGGGGCCTTAGTAGTAACCATGGCCTGGCAATCGCCTTTTAAAATGCCCAGCCCTGCCAAAAGGGGATTGGTGGAAAAAAAAACTTGAAGGGAAAGTTGAGCCTTTTCCAGGGTGCTGTAAGACGCCACAAATCCGACCAGATCCTTGACAAAATGGCCACTAAAATGGAGATCCTGGGCTATAGGGACCTCCTCAGAGGATGCAAATTTGTTTAGCTTTGGGTCAGTCCTCTTGAAGATTGAGCATCTGCACTTCATTGAAATCGTGCAGTTCACATTTCCTAGCTGTCACACAGCCTGTTGGGCATATCCTATAAGTACATCTGGGTCAATTGGGGGTCACAGATTTCTTAGCTTGAAAGGCTAGCTCTAGATTTGTTTTGTAAGTGGGCCGGAGATGTCTAGCAGTTGTGCCAAGCTCTATTCAGTCCCTTCTTGGCATCTTTGGTAAATCTCTTAAAAAAAAAAAGACCATAGTGGGATCCAACTCAAGGGTCTCAGTCACTTTGCCGGCGAACCCTCTGAGGTGGCAAGTAATGTTGCCCTAAAGCCCTGGCAAGGGCTTTATTCATGGATTGTTAGACATTGGAATCCAAAGCTTCCACCAGGTCAGGGCTGCCAGGTTTGGAGGTGAAGCATGATCCCATTAAAATATATGTACAAAACACACCAAAAGAGCGCTAGCACACACTTTACCAGCAACAAACTTGAATGCACTGAAGTAACAAAAATGCACCACAAATATAACAATATCAGTGTTATGAAGAAAATGTCACTTAACTGGCTGTGTAGCAGCAAAGAAAGAAGAGCCAAGATGGTGGTTGCAGTTATTATAGGGAGAGATGCATTATGATTGCTGCATCTGACTAGAGTATATGTATGCTCATGGGAAATGTAGTTTTTGCATTTTTTGGTAATTGGCTCTTGTGAATAAATGCAGTAAAGACTGCGAAGCATAATTGGAGCCTCCGGTCCTCACACAGAATCTGGTTTGTTCAGATATGGTCCTTCTTTACAGTCTATTCTGTAATGGGCAATAAGAGCACTTTTTATTAAGGAGATGAACTCCATGTTATCTACAAAAGAGTCTGCTGAAGGTACAGATCAATTCAAGATCTGCTGATTTCGGGGGAGGGGTCTGAATCTTCCTTTTTCAATGAATCAGTTTCTGTGCGTCGGACTTTAAAACTGTTATGTCTGTGACGTGACTTTGCGGTTGGTCTCTTAGCTCCTTTTTTACTTAGTGATTTTATTTGTGAATTTGTTGCACCATTAAGATATCTTAGAGTGTTATGGTATTTTAAGCATGACTACTCATTAAGTGGCCCATGGATCAACTGAAAGCTGAAGGTGTGATAATTTATGCTTTCTGTGTTTCCTAAATACAGCTCTGGTCGAGACAAAATCTGTACTGTCTGGGATCTGAAAACAGAGACATCTAAAAGGACGATCCCAGTTTACGAGGTGAGTGGTGAAAGTACTTTGCATGCACCTGTCTTGGGTTGATTGTGTTCTGGTTGGGAGAGAACCTAGTTTGGTAGCTTGTGCTGGACTGTTTTTTTTGGAGCAGGACGAAAGCTCATCTCGATTTTAATCAAGCCTAGATTTTTAAGATTTTAACTTTTGAACTTGCTGAGTATGATTGAGGTGTGTGATAACTGACCTGGGTCAGTGTTCAGTGGCCAGTCAGTTATTGGGGGGGGGGGGGCATTGTTGTTGATTTTCTTTGTTTTGCGGCTACCCGCTATACCGAACCGGCCTCCACTCGACTAAGAGGGCCAGTTCCGGGTGCGGCCGCCATCTTTTTTTATCTGGGTTAGTGGTCTAGTCTTTCTGCATTCCGCAGCCCAGGAACTCCCTACATAAACTGCGATGCGGCGGCAGTGCAGCGGACGCGCCAAAGGCGCACGTCCGCGCCAGACCAGGCCTTAGGGCCAGTCCCCCTGGTCAAAGTAGCAAAAATGGGTGGGCTACTTCCCCACTTTCTATTCAGCAGAGGAGTTATGTGCTTTAAGTCCCCCGTTGTCATTTGAGTGTCTGGTCTGTACTAACTGGTATGGGAAAATCTGGAGGTGCCCCGCCTGCCAGTGGAAGCCTCATCTTAATGAGATAATACCTCACACAGACAAAATATGTCACAGTACCCTCTTACTGAGTAATGTTAGATCAATGTCGGCCCATAAACTGGATATAAATTTACTATTAAGTGAAATGGCACCCTCAGCCTGATTTCTTACTGAAACTTGGCTACATGAAGGCTCAGGGATGGATGTCTCTCTGGCTTTACCTTCGGGATATTTAATAGCCAGGGTAGATAGGACTATGTCCAAAGGGGGACGAATTGCCATCATTTACAGGGACTTCTTAAAGCTGCTTTTTCAGCCTTTACAGGTAGTAGAAGGGGAAGCTATGGTCTTCTCCTTGGTGCTTAACCCCTCATTCATATTCTCAGTACTTCTTCTCCATCGCCCCCCCCCCAGGGCCTCCAGAGGATTTTTTAACTTCCCTCTCTAGCAATATTGCGGATTTGGTATGTAGGAGACCGAACTTCACGGTCCTAGTTGATTTTAACATTCATGACGAAAACCCTGCGCAGTCAGCAGCAAGACGTCTTTTGGGAGATATGGAGGCGCTGGGTCTAAAGCAACTGGTGAAAGGCCCTACGCATGAACATGGCCATACGATCGACCTAGTGTTTAATAATTTGACATCCCTTACCACCAAACCCCCTATACCTTTGGCTTGGTCAGACCACTTCCTAGTCACAGTCGATCTAGCCACTGGTTCTAAGGGGAACTGCCCCAAGCCTTCGCCTCAGGTGGGTAGATATTGGCACAAGCTCAGCATCAGAGATTGGACGAGGGAACTGGAAAACAATAAACCTTTGGCCTTTTGATAACATGAGCCTCAATGTAAAGACTTTTAATGATTGGATCGCCGAGAGTTTGGACACAGTCTTAGCCTTAAGGACTAAAAATGGTCGGCGTAGGAAAGACAGTACTTGATGGTACACTTCCAGTTGGCACCTTCTTAAGAAAAATTGTAAAAGGCTGGAAAGAAGGTGGAGAAAATCTTATGCCTTAGAGGATAGGGATAGTTACAGAAAAGCTATTAGAGTGTATCAGAAGGAGATAAAAATAGCTCAGAGCTCCTACTCTGCTGACAGAATTGGAGAAGCTGCCAGCTCTCCTAAAGAGGTGTTTCAGGTGCTAAAAGAAATCCTTCAAGTTCCGGTTGAAGAGAACCCTATTAAAGCTTCTACAGTATACAGCAATCAGTTAGCTAGTTTCTTCCAACATAAAATTTTGGACATCTGCTCTAACTTTCCTGAGAATACACCTTCATTAGAAGAGCGAACTTCGAGCACAAGGAAGTGTATAGCCACGATTGTCCAATTTACTTCCCTTCTTTTGGAGCAAGCGGACGTTTTGCTCAAATCACTTAAGTCGGGATCCCCCCTGGACCCAGCCCCCCGCAGATAATTGGGCGGGGCTGGACAGTGATTGGTCCAACCCTGACGGACATGTTGAACGCCTCAATATCCAAAGGCATAGTACCGGATCAATGGAAGCATGCTGTGGTTAAACCACTATTAAAGAAGGCGTACCTAGATATGGCAGATCTAAAGAACTACAGACTGATATCTCTACTACTGACACCGGGCCAAAATCCCAGATAAGCATATTAATACCTAACTTTCCACCTTTCTGGAAACACACAACTGTCTCCATCCAACTTTCTTCCATCGCAAGACTTTCTTCCATCGCAAGATCAGCGACCTCCACGACAGCTTCGGACACCAGACCCAACCATACACCACTGAACCCGCTTCCCCGGACATCACCCTCAACAACTGGACCCACATCAACACGGAAGAAACCAAATCCATCATGAACTCTATCCACTCCGGCGCACCTTCGGACCCCTGCCCGCACTTCATCTTTAACAAAGCCGACGACATCATCGCCCGCACCTCCAGACCGTCATCAACTCTTCTTTTTCTTCTGCTACCTTCCCCGAATGCTGGAAGCACGCTGAAGTCAACGCCCTACTAAAGAAACCTACGGCTGACCCAAGCGACCTGAAAAACTTCCGCCCCATCTCTCTTCTACCTTTCCCAGCCAAGGTAATAGAAAAGACCGTCAACAAACAGCTGACCACCTTCCTGGAAGACAACAACCTGCTCGACCCTTCACAAACCGGATTCCGAACCAACCACAGCACGGAAACCGCCCTCATCTAAGTCACAGACGACATCAGAACCCTGATGGACAACGGTGAAACAGTCGCCCTCATTCTCCTCGACCTCTCGGCTGCCTTTGACACCGTCTGTCACCGCACCCTAATCACCCGCCTACGCTCCACCGGGATCCAAGGCCAGGCCCTGGACTGGATCGCCTCCTTCCTCGCTAACCGCTCCCAAAGAGTTTACCTCCCTCCGTTTCGCTCAGAACCCACCAAGATCATCTGCGGCGTACCTCAAGGCTCATCGCTCAGCCCGACACTCTTCAATGTCTACATGAGCCCCCTCGCCGACATCGTACGCAAGCACGACATCATCATCACCTCCTACGCCGACGACACCCAACTTGTACTCTCCCTCACCAAGGACCCCGCCAGCGCCAAGACCAACCTACAAGAGGGTATGAAGGACGTCGCAGATTGGATGAGGCTCAGCCGCCTAAAGCTGAACTCTGAAAAAACGGAAGTCCTCATCCTCGGCAACACCCCGTCCGCCTGGGACGACTCCTGGTGGCCCACGGCCCTCGGCACCGCACCGACCCCCGCAGACCACGCCCGCAACCTCGGCTTCATCTTGGACCCTCTTCTCACCATGACCAAGCAAGTCAACGCCGTGTCCTCCGCCTGCTTCCTCACTCTCCGCATGCTCCGCAAGATCTTCCGCTGGATCCCCGCCGACACCAGAAAAACCGTGACCCACGCCCTTGTCACGAGTCGCCTGGACTACGGCAACACCCTCTACGCCGGGACCACCGCCAAACTCCAAAACCGCCTGCAACGCATCCAAAACGCCTCGGCCCGCCTCATCCTCGACGTACCCCGCAACAGCCACATCTCCGCACACCTGAGACACCTGCATTGGCTCCCAGTCAGCAAAAGGATCACCTTCCGTCTTCTCACCCACGCACACAAAGCCCTCCACAACAAGGGACCGGAATACCTCAACAGACGCCTCAGCTTCTACGTCCCCACCCGCCCCCTCCGCTCCGCTGGCCTCGCACTTGCTGCCGTCCCTCGCACCCGCCGCTCCACGGCGGGTGGGAGATCTTTCTCCTTCCTGGCGGCCAAGACCTGGAACTCCCTCCCCACCAGCCTCAGGACCACCCAGGACCACTCCGCTTTCCGGAGACTCCTAAAGACTTGGCTGTTCGAGCAGCGATAACCCCCCCTTTCCCCCCTAGCGCCTTGAGACCCGCACGGGTGAGTAGCGCGCTTTATAAATGTTAATGATTTGATTTGATCCCACACAAACGGGCTTTAGAACCCGGCATAGTACAGAAACTGCATTGATTGCAATTATGGAAGAGGCAAGGAAAGCCATGGATCTTGGCCAGACAACTGCAGTCATACTTTTGGATTTGAGTGCAGCCTTTGACACCGTAGACCATCAAGCGATAAGGATGAGGAATACGGGAATAGAAGGGCAAGCACATGCATGGCTGACCTCCTTTCTGGAGGGGAGAACTTTCCAGGTCCTTTTTCGATCTTATTATTCAGATAAGCTCTTATCCAGCTGCGGGGTCCCCCAGGGTTCGTCGTTTAGCACCACGCTTTTTAATATATATATATGGCTCACCTGGCGGACTTAATTGTATCCTTTGGCCCATCTATGGTGTCTTATGCGGATGACACCCAATTGGTAGTGTCCTTCAAAGATTACACCAATACGGATGGCTCCTCATTGACTTCTTGTTTGCAGGCAGTTACAGGTTGGATGGTGGACAGCAGACTTCAACTTAATGGGGACAAGACAGAACTTATGATCCTGGGATATGACCCAGGCCCGAATAAGTCACTCATGTGCCCTAGTGCTCTACCTGACTTCCCACCCCTGAAGAAATGCATTAAGAGCTTAGGGATATGGCTGGATCCCTGGCTAACGTTGGATCAGCATGCCAAGTATATATCGGCTTCCTGTTTTGGCATGCTGAGACTTCTGAGGAAGGTGTTTACAATCCTTCCCTTTCTGGCAAAACGACTTATCATCCAAGCCACCATTCTTTCAAGACTTGACTATTGTAATGGCATATTTCTTAACTCGCCACTTTATGTGATAAAGAAACTGCAGCGTGTACAAAATGCAGCTGCACGCCTTCTGTTAGATATTCCTAGACATGTATCGGCAAAACCAGCATTAGTCTCTGTAGGAAGTTGGCTCTGTATGTGCTATTTCAAAGTAAGGAATAGCATGCACAGGGTCCAAGGGTTCCCCTTAGAGGTAAGATAGTGGCAAAAAGAGATAATACTAATGCTCTATTTTGTGGTAGTGTGGTCGAGCAGTAGGCTTATCAAAGGAGTAGTGTTAAGCATTTGTTGTACATACACACAGGCAATAAATGAGGAACACATACTCCGAGACAAATCCAGCCAATAGGTTTTGTTATAGAAAAATATCTTTTCTTAGTTTATTTTAAGAACCACAGGTTCAAATTCTACATGTAATATCTCATTTGAAAGGTATTGCAGGTAAGTACTTTAGGAACTTTAAATCATTACATTAGCATGTATACTTTTTTCATAAAACATAATAAGCTGTTTTAAAAGTGGACACAGTGCAATTTTCACAGTTCCTGGGGGAGGTAAAGTAATGTTAGTTTTCACAGGTAAGTAAGTCACTTACAGGTTTTAGTTCTTGGTCCAAGGTAGCCCACCGTTGGGGGTTCAGAGCAACCCCAAAGTTATCACACCAGCAGCTCAGGGCCGGTCAGGTGCAAAGGTCAAAGAGGTGCCCAAAACACATAGGCTTCAATGGAGAGAAGGGGGTGCCCCGGTTCCAGTCTGCCAGCAGGTAAGTACCCGCGTCTTCGGAGGGCAGACCAGGGGGGTTTTGTAGGGCACCGGAGGGACACAGGTCAGCACTAAAAGTACACCCTCAGCAGCGCGGGGGCGGCCGGGTGCAGTGTGCAAACACGCGTCGGGTTTGTAATGGTTTTCAATGAGACCAAGGGATCTCTTCAGCGTTGCAGGCAGGCAAGGGGGGGGCTCCTCGGGGTAGCCACCACCTAGGCAAGGGAGAGGGCCTCCTGGGGGTCACTCCTGCACAGGAGTTCCGTTTCTTTAGGCGCTGGGGGCTGCGGGTGCAGGGTCTTTTCCAGCCGTCGGGAAATGGAGTTCAGGCAGTCGCGGTCAGGGGGAGCCTCGGGATTCCCTCTGCAGGCGTCGCTGTGGGGGCTCAGGGGGGACAACTTTGGTTACTCACAGTCGTAGAGTCGCCGGAGGGTCCTCCCTGAGGTGTTGGTTCTCCACCAGTCGAGTCAGGGTCGCCGGGTGCAGTGTTGCAAGTCTCACGCTTCTTGCGGGGAGTTGCAGGGGTCTTTAAATCTGCTCCTTGAAACAAAGTTGCAGTTTTTTTGGAGCAGTGCCGCTGTCCTCAGGAGTTTCTTGTCTTTCTTGAAGCAGGGCAGTCCTCAGAGGATTCAGAGGTCGCTGGTCCCTTGGAAAGCGTCGCTGGAGCAGGTTTCTTTGGAAGGCAGGAGAGAGGCCGGTAAGTCTGGGGCCAAAGCAGTTGGTGTCTTCTGTTCTTCCTCTGCAGGGGTTTTTCAGCTCAGCAGTCCTTCTTCTTCAGGTAAGTTGCAGGAATCTAAATTCTTAGGTTCAGGGAAGCCCTTAAATACTAAATTTAAGGGCGTGTTTAGGTCTGGGGGGTTAGTAGCCAATGGCTACTAGCCCTGAGGGTGAGTACACCCTCTTTGTGCCTCCTCCCAAGGGGAGGGGGTCACATCCCTAATCCTATTGGGGGAATCCTCCATCTGCAAGATGGAGGATTTCTAAAAGTTAGAGTCACCTCAGCTCAGGACACCTTAGGCGCTGTCCTGACTGGCCAGTGTCTCCTCCTTGTTGTTTTCTTTGTTTCCTCCGGCCTTGCCGCCAAAAGTGGGGGCCGTGGCCGGAGGGGGCGGGCAACTCCACTAGCTGGAGTGTCCTGCGGTGCTGTGACAAAGGGGTGAGCCTTTGAGGCTCACCGCCAGGTGTTACAGCTCCTGCCTGGGGGAGGTGTTAGCATCTCCACCCAGTGCAGGCTTTGTTACTGGCCTCAGAGTGACAAAGGCACTCTCCACATGCGGCCAGCAACATGTCTCTAGTGTGGCAGGCTGCTGGAACCAGTCAGCCTACACAGATAGTCGGTTAAGGTTTCAGGGGGCACCTCTAAGGTGCCCTCTGGGGTGTAGTTTGCAATAAAATGTACACTGGCATCAGTGTGCATTTATTGTGCTGAGAAGTTTGATACCAAACTTCCCAGTTTTCAGTGTAGCCACTATGGTGTTGTGGAGTTCGTGTAAAACAGACTCCCAGACCATATACTCTTATGGCTACCCTGCACTTACAATGTCTAAGGTATTGCTTAGACACTGTAGGGGCACAGTGCTCATGCACTGGTGCCCTCACCTATGGTATAGTGCACCCTGCCTTAGGGCTGTAAGGCCTACTAGAGGGGTGACTTATCTATATCTGCATAGGCAGTGAGAGGCTGGCATGGCACCCTGAGGGGAGTGCCATGTCGACTTACTCATTTTGTTCTCACCAGCACACACAAGCTGGCAAGCAGTGTGTCTGTGCTGAGTGAGGGGTCTCCAGGGTGGCATAAGACATGCTGCAGCCCTTAGAGACCTTCCTTGGCATCAGGGCCCTTGGTACCAGGGGTACCACTTACAAGGGACTTATCTGGATGCCAGGGTGTGCCAATTGTGGAATCAAAAGTACAGGTTAGGGAAAGAACACTGGTGCTGGGGCCTGGTTAGCAGGCCTCAGCACACTTTCAATTCAAAACATAGCATCAGCAAAGGCAAAAAGTCAGGGGGTAACCATGCCAAGGAGGCATTTCCTTACACAACCCCCCCCCCCCAAACGAAAGAGGATGAGACTAACCTTTCCCAAGAGAATCTTCATTTTCTAAGTGGAAGAACCTGGAAAGGCCATCTGCATTGGCATGGGCAGTCCCAGGTCTGTGTTCCACTATAAAGTCCATTCCCTGTAGGGAGATGGACCACCTCAACAGTTTTGGATTTTCACCTTTCATTTGCATCAGCCATCTGAGAGGTCTGTGGTCAGTTTGAACTAGGAAGTGAGTACCAAAAAGGTATGGTCTCAACTTCTTCAGGGACCAAACCACAGCAAAGGCCTCCCTCTCAATGGCACTCCAACGCTGCTCCCTGGGGAGTAACCTCCTGCTAATGAAAGCAACAGGCTGGTCAAGGCCATCATCATTTGTTTGGGACAAAACTGCCCCTATCCCATGTTCAGAGGCATCTGTTTGCACAATGAATTGCTTGGAGTAATCTGGAGCTTTTAGAACTGGTGCTGTGCACATAGCTTGCTTCAGGGTGTCAAAGGCCTGTTGGCATTCTACAGTCCAGTTTACTTTCTTGGGCATTTTCTTGGAGGTGAGTTCTGTGAGGGCTGTCACAATGGATCCATATCCCTTCACAAACCTCCTATAGTACCCATTCAAGCCAAGGAATGCCCTGACTTGAGTCTGGGTTTTTGGAGCTGCCCAGTCCAGAATAGTCTGGGTCTTAGGCTGGAGTGGCAGAACGTGGCCTCCACCTACAAGGTGTCCCAAGTAAACCACAGTTCCCTGCCCTATCTGGCATTTGGATGCCTTGATAGAGAGGCCTGCAGATTGCAGAGCCTTCAAAACCTTCTTCAGGTGGACCAGGTGATCCTGCCAGGTGGAGCTGAAGACAGCAATATCATCAAGATAAGCTGCACTAAAGGATTCCAACCCAGCAAGGACTTGATTCACCAACCTTTGGAAGGTGGCAGGGGCATTCTTTAAACCAAAGGGCATAACAGTGAACTGATAATGCCCATCAGGTGTATCAGGTGTGGAGAATGCTGTCTTTTCTTTTGCTCCAGGGGCCATTTTGATTTGCCAGTACCCTGCTGTTAAGTCAAAGGTACTTAAGAATTTGGCAGCCCCTAATTTGTCTATTAGCTCATCAGCTCTAGGAATGGGATGAGCATCTGTCTTGGTGACAGAGTTGAGACCTCTGTAGTCCACACAAAACCTCATCTCTCTCTTTCCTTCTTTGGTGTGAGGTTTGGGGACTAGGACCACTGGGCTAGCCCAGGGGCTGTCAGAGTACTCAATTACTCCCAATTCCAGCATCTTGTGGACTTCCACCTTGATGCTTTCCTTAACTTGGTCAGACTGTCTAAATATTTTGTTTTTGACAGGCATGCTGTCTCCTGTGTCCACATCATGGGTACACAGGTGTCTGACCAGGGGTTAGGGAAAAGAGTTCAGCAAACTGCTGCAGGACCTTCCTACAGTCAGACTGCTGTTGGCTAGAGAGGGTGTCTGAGTAGATCACTCCATCCACTGAGCCATCTTTAGGGTCTGATGAGAGGAGATCAGGGAGAGGTTCACTCTCAGCTTCCTGGTCCTCATCTGTTACCATCAACAGATTTACATCAGCCCTGTCATGGAAGAGCTTAAGGCGGTTCACATGGATCACCCTCTTGGGGCTCCTGCTTGTGCCCAGGTCCACCAGGTAGGTGACCTGACTCTTCCTTTCTAGTACTGGGTAAGGGCCACTCCATTTGTCCTGAAGTGCCCTGGGAGCCACAGGCTCCAGAACCCAGACTTTCTGTCCTGGTTGAAATTCAACCAGTGCAGCCTTTTGGTCATACCACAACTTCTGGAGTTGTTGGCTGGCCTCAAGGTTTTTACTTGCCTTTTCCATGTACTCTGCCATTCTTGAGCGAAGGCCAAGTACATAGTCCACTATGTCTTGTTTAGGCTCATGAAGAGGTCTCTCCCAGCCTTCTTTAACAAGAGCAAGTGGTCCCCTTACAGGGTGGCCAAACGGAAGTTCAAAGGGTGAGAATCCTACTCCCTTCTGAGGCACCTCTCTGTAAGCGAAAAGCAGACATGGCAGGAGGACATCCCATCTCCTTTTGAGTTTTTCTGGGAGCCCCATGATCATGCCCTTTAATGTCTTGTTGAATCTCTCAACAAGGCCATTAGTTTGTGGATGATATGGTGTAGTGAATTTATAAGTCACCCCACACTCATTCCACATGTGTTTTAGGTATGCTGACATGAAGTTGGTACCTCTGTCAGACACCACCTCCTTAGGGAAACCCACTCTGGTAAAGATACCAATGAGGGCCTTGGCTACTGCAGGGGCAATAGTCGACCTAAGGGGAATAGCTTCAGGATACCTAGTAGCATGATCCACTACTACTAGGATGTACATATTTCGTGAGGCTGTGGGAGGTTCCAGTGGACCAACTATGTCCACACCCACTCTTTCAAAGGGGACCCCCACCACTGGAAGTGGAATGAGGGGGGCCTTTGGATGCCCACCTGTCTTACCACTGGCTTGACAGGTGGGGCAGGAGAGGCAAAACTTCTTAACCTTCTGGGACATATTGGGCCAGTAGAAGTGGTTGACTAACCTCTCCCACGTCTTGGTTTGTCCCAAATGCCCAGCAAGGGGAATATCATGGGCTAAGGTCAGAATAAACTCTCTGAAACTCTGAGGCACTACCACTCTCTTAGTGGCACCAGGTTTGGGATCTCTTGCCTCAGTGTACAGGAGTCCATCTTCCCAATAGACCCTATGTGTTCCATTTTTCTTGCCATTGGACTCTTCAGCAGCTTGCTGCCTAAGGCCTTCAAGAGAGGGACAGGTTTCTTGTCCCTTACACAACTCTTCCCTTGAGGGTCCCCCTGGGCCTAAGAGCTCAACCTGATAAGGTTCCAGCTCCATAGGCTCAGTTCCCTCAGAGGGCAGAACTTCTTCCTGAGAAGAGAGGTTCTCTTTTTCTTGCTGTGTTGCAGCTGGTTTCCCAGCTGACTTTCCTTTCCTCTTGGTAGGCTGGGCCCTTTTTCCAGACTCCAGCTCTACTTTTTCACCCTGAGCCTTGCACTGTTCCCTTGTCTTGACACACACCAGTTCAGGGATACCCAGCATGGCTGCATGGGTTTTCAGTTCTACCTCAGCCCATGCTGAGGACTCCAGGTCATTTCCAAGCAAACAGTCTACTGGGATATTTGAGGAGACCACCACCTGTTTCAGGCCATTGACCCCTCCCCACTCTAAAGTTACCATAGCCATGGGATGTACTTTAGTCTGATTGTCCGCGTTGGTGACTGGATAAGTTTGTCCAGCCAGGTATTGGCCAGGGGAAACCAGTTTCTCTGTCACCATAGTGACACTGGCACCTGTATCCCTCAGGCCATCTACACTTGTCCCATTAATTAAGAGCTGCTGCCTGTATTTTTGCATGTTAGGGGGCCAGGCAGCCAGTGTGGCTAAATCCACCCCACCCTCAGAGACTAATGTAGCTTCAGTGTGACACCTGACTTGCTCTGGGCACACTGTTGATCCCACTTGGAGACTGGCCATTCCAGTTTTAGCTGGATGGGAGTTAGAAGTGGTATCTTTCTTGGGACAGGCCTTGTCTCCAGTTTGGTGTCCAGACTGACTACAGCTACGACACCAGGCCTTTTTGGGATCAAAGTTTTTACCCTTGTACCCAGAATTGTTTTGTGAAGAGGCTCTGGGCCCACCCTCCTGTGCAGGTTTTTGGGGTCCTGTAGAAGACTCTTTACTATTTTTGTTTTTGGCTGTCTCACCACCTTTCCCCTGGGGAGGTTTTGTGACCCCTTTCTTTTGGTCACCCCCTGTGGAAGTTTTGGACACCCTAGTCTTGACCCAATGGTCCGCCTTCTTTCCCAATTCTTGGGGAGAAATGGGTCCTAGGTCTACCAGATGCTGATGCAGTTTATCATTGAAACAATTACTTAACAGGTGTTCTTTCACAAATAAATTGTACAGCTAATCATAATTACTTACACCACTGCCTTGAATCCAACCATCTAGTGTTTTTACTGAGTAGTCTACAAAGTCAACCCAGGTCTGGCTCGAGGATTTTTGAGCCCCCCTGAATCTAATCCTATACTCCTCAGTGGAGAATCCAAAGCCCTCAATCAGGGTACCCTTCATGAGGTCATAAGATTCTGCATCTTTTCCAGAGAGTGTGAGGGGTCTATCCCTACACTTTCCTGTGAACATTTCCCAAAGGAGAGCGCCCCAGTGAGATTTGTTCACTTTTCTGGTTACACAAGCCCTCTCAAAAGCTGTGAACCATTTGGTGATGTCATCACCATCTTCATATTTAGTTACAATCCCTTTAGGGATTTTCAACATGTCAGGAGAATCTCTGACCCTATTTATGTTGCTGCCACCATTGATGGGTCCTAGGCCCATCTCTTGTCTTTCCCTTTCTATGGCTAGGATCTGTCTTTCCAAAGCCAATCTTTTGGCCATCCTGGCTAACTGGATGTCCTCTTCACTGGAGTTATCCTCAGTGATTTCAGAGAGGTTGGTCCCTCCTGTGAGGGAGCCAGCATCTCTGACTACTATACTTGGAGTCAGGGCTTGAGAGGCCCTGTCTTCCCTAGATAGGACTGGTAGGGGGGAATCACCCTCCAAGTCACTATCATCTTCCTCTGAGTTGCCATCCTCAGAGGGGTTGGCTCTTTCAAACTCTGCCAACAGCTCCTGGAGCCGTAGTTTGGAAGGTCTGGAGCCCATTGCTATTTTCTTTATTTTACAGAGTGACCTTAGCTCTCTCATCTTAAGATGGAGGTAAGGTGTGGTGTCGAGTTCCACCACATTCATCTCTGCACTAGACATTATGCTTCTAAAAGTTGGAATACTTTTTAAGAATCTAAAACTAGTTCTAGAATCTAATTCAAACTTTTACCAAACTTTTAAACTCTAAAAGAAATGCTAACAGGGACTAACACAAGGCCCTAGCAGGACTTTAAAGAATTTAGAAAAATTTAAAATTGCAAAAATCAATTTCTAATGACAATTTTTGGAATTTGTCGTGTGATCAGGTATTGGCTGAGTAGTCCAGCAAATGCAAAGTCTTGTACCCCACCGCTGATCCACCAATGTAGGAAGTTGGCTCTGTATGTGCTATTTCAAAGTAAGGAATAGCATGCACAGGGTCCAAGGGTTCCCCCTAGAGGTAAGATAGTGGCAAAAAGAGATAATACTAATGCTCTATTTTGTGGTAGTGTGGTCGAGCAGTAGGCTTATCAAAGGAGTAGTGTTAAGCATTTGTTGTACATACACACTGGCAATAAATGAGGAACACACACTCAGAGACAAATCCAGCCAATAGGTTTTGTTATAGAAAAATATCTTTTCTTAGTTTATTTTAAGAACCACAGGTTCAAATTCTACATGTAATATCTCATTTGAAAGGTATTGCAGGTAAGTACTTTAGGAACTTTAAATCATTACATTAGCATGTATACTTTTTTCATAAAACACAATAAGCTGTTTTAAAAGTGGACACAGTGCAATTTTCACAGTTCCTGGGGGAGGTAAAGTAATGTTAGTTTTCACAGGTAAGTAAGTCACTTACAGGTTTTAGTTCTTGGTCCAAGGTAGCCCACCGTTGGGGGTTCAGAGCAACCCCAAAGTTATCATACCAGCAGCTCAGGGCCGGTCAGGTGCAAAGGTCAAAGAGGTGCCCAAAACACATAGGCTTCAATGGAGAGAAGGGGGTGCCCTGGTTCCAGTCTGCCAGCAGGTAAGTACCCGCGTCTTCGGAGGGCAGACCAGGGGGGTTTTGTAGGGCACCGGGGGGGACACAGGTCAGCACAAAAAGTACACCCTCAGCAGCGCGGGGGCGGCCGGGTGCAGTGTGCAAACATGCGTCGGGTTTGTAATGGTTTTCAATGAGAGACCAAGGGATCTCTTCAGCGTTGCAGGCAGGCAAGGGGGGGGGCTCCTCGGGGTAGCCACTACCTAGGCAAGGGAGAGGGCCTCCTGGGGGGTCACTCCTGCACAGGAGTTCCGTTTCTTTAGGCGCTGGTGGCTGCGGGTGCAGGGTCTTTTCCAGCCGTCGGGAAATGGAGTTCAGGCAGTCGCGGTCAGGGGGAGCCTCGGGATTCCCTCTGCAGGCGTCGCTGTGGGGGCTCAGGGGGGACAACTTTGGTTACTCACAGTCGTAGAGTCGCCGGAGGGTCCTCCCTGAGGTGTTGGTTCTCCACCAGTCGAGTCAGGGTCGCCGGGTGCAGTGTTGCAAGTCTCACGCTTCTTGCGGGGAGTTGCAGGGGTCTTTAAATCTGCTCCTTGAAACAAAGTTGCAGTTCTTTTGGAGCAGTGCCGCTGTCCTCTGGAGTTTCTTGTCTTTCTTGAAGCAGGGCAGTCCTCAGAGGATTCAGAGGTCGCTGGTCCCTTGGAAAGCGTCGCTGGAGCAGGTTTCTTCGGAAGGCAGGAGACAGGCCGGTAAGTCTGGGGCCAAAGCGGTTGGTGTCTTCTGTTCTTCCTCTGCAGGGGTTTTTCAGCTCAGCAGTCCTTCTTCTTCAGGTAAGTTGCAGGAATCTAAATTCTTAGGTTCAGGGAAGCCCTTAAATACAAAATTTAAGGGCGTGTTTAGGTCTGGGGGGTTAGTAGCCAATGGCTACTAGCCCTGAGGGTGAGTACACCCTCTTTGTGCCTCCTCCTAAGGGGAGGGGGTCACATCCCTAATCCTATTGGGGGAATCCTCCATCTGCAAGATGGAGGATTTCTAAAAGTTAGTCACCTCAGCTCAGGACACCTTAGGGGCTGTCCTGACTGGCCAGTGACTCCTCCTTGTTGTTTTCTTTGTTTCCTCCGGCCTTGCCGCCAAAAGTGGGGGCCGTGGCCGGAGGGGGCGGGCAACTCCACTAGCTGGAGTGTCCTGCGGTGCTGTGACAAAGGGGTGAGCCTTTGAGGCTCACCGCCCGGTGTTACAGCTCCTGCCTGGGGGCGGTGTTAGCATCTCCACCCAGTGCAGGCTTTGTTACTGGCCTCAGAGTGACAAAGGCACTCTCCCCATGGGGCCAGCAACATGTCTCTAGTGTGGCAGGCTGCTGGAACCAGTCAGCCTACACAGATAGTCGGTTAAGTTTTCAGGGGGCACCTCTAAGGTGCCCTCTGGGGTGTAGTTTACAATAAAATGTACACTGGCATCAGTGTGCATTTATTGTGCTGAGAAGTTTGATACCAAACTTCCCAGTTTTCAGTGTAGCCACTATGGTGTTGTGGAGTTCGTGTAAAACAGACTCCCAGACCATATACTCTTATGGCTACCCTGCACTTACAATGTCTAAGGTATTGCTTAGACACTGTAGGGGCACAGTGCTCATACACTGGTGCCCTCACCTATGGTATAGTGCACCCTGCCTTAGGGCTGTAAGGCCTACTAGAGGGGTGACTTATCTATACCTGCATAGGCAGTGAGAGGCTGGCATGGCGCCCTGAGGGGAGTGCCATGTCGACTTACTCGTTTTGTTCTCACCAGCACACACAAGCTGGCAAGCAGTGTGTCTGTGCTGAGTGAGGGGTCTCCAGGGTGGCATAAGACATGCTGCAGCCCTTAGAGACCTTCCTTGGCATCAGGGCCCTTGGTACCAGGGGTACCACTTACAAGGGACTTATCTGGATGCCAGGGTGTGCCAATTGTGGAATCAAAAGTACAGGTTAGGGAAAGAACACTGGTGCTGGGGCCTGGTTAGCAGGCCTCAGCACACTTTCAATTCAAAACATAGCATCAGCAAAGGCAAAAAGTCAGGGGGTAACCATGCCAAGGAGGCATTTCCTTACAGTCTCCCTGCATTGGTTGCCAGTCGAACAGAGGATCAAATTTAAAGCTCTGCTGCATTCACAGGTCCCTACACAATTGTGGGCAACCGATCCTAGGAGCCCTTGCATCTTTCTATAGGCCGAATAGGACGCTCAGATCGACCTCTTTAGCTTTGGCCTCCCTACCTAGAGTTTAAAAAGTTAGATGGGGTGAGGCCATAATGTCCTATATGGGGGCCAAATTGTGGAATTCCCTTCCTCTTAGGCTCCGGCTTACAAGCCAAGAACTCGGCTTCCGTAAGGAACTCAAAACTTGGCTGTTTTAGAATTAACTGTCCTTCATGTTAACCTTGATCTCCTGATTTGGTCCTCTAGCGCTGGGAAGCATCAGGGCAGCAGTGCACTTTACAAATTGCATAACATTAACATAACATAACATTTGCATATGGCAGGATCTATGCTGAGGTGGCACAGTGGGCCGAAGAAAAATGAGTTGGAATGATACCTAATCAATTGCCCGTGGTTAAACTTGTTGCAAGCACTGCTCATATCACATTTTGTGTTTGATGTAATGCCGTTAGTAGCCAAGGGGATGCCCAGACTTTGGGTCCCTTGATCACTGTGCTTCTGGAGCCAAGGTACACCTAACTGAAGAGGTGCAATGAGGCTGAAACTGGTCTTGGATTTCATGTCCTCTGGTTCGGAAGGGACCAGACTTGGCAGTTTGGGCTTGACTGTTCCTATTGGAGCAGGACCAAGACTGATCTGCATATGGTTGGCCTAATGTGAGGTGGCATGATAGGTTGGAATGCTACCCTGACACATTGCCAGTGGTTACACGTATTGCAAACGTTTCATCCATTGCCTTGTATGTATTTTGTGTAACACCCTACGTGGCCTAGGGAATGACCAGACCTCAGTCTTTGCTTACAGTGCCACAGGAGTCAATCTACACATAGCTGAAGAGGCCCAATGAAGCCAAAATTGGCTTGGCAGTTCTGGCTAGACAGTTCCTCTTGGAGCAGGACCAAGACTGATGGCTGGGTCTAATCAGAGGTGGCATAGTGTGGTACAGGGGACAAAAGAATGATGGGTTGAAATGCTACCCTGGGCGATTGCCAGTGGTTAGACTTATTGCAAGCATTCCTCCTTTCACCTACTAAGTGGCTTCTCTATGTTCTCTTTCACCTGGACATCTCACATGTTGGCACTCAATTGCTAAAGCACAATCGGGATATTTACTCTGATATGTGACATTGCCCGTAATGTTTCTGTACTGACAGACCTCCCCATCACCTGCTCCTTGCAGTCACATTCTATCAAAGCATAGCTGGCAGTTCTTGATTCCACAGATCTTTCCCTTCATTTTCATACGACACGGTAATCTATGTGACTTTTCTGACCCGTTTAGTGGGTGGGGCGGTAGGAGTCCTATGATGAAGCTGAATTATGCTTATGCTGCTCATCTTAGCCTGTTTATTTGCTCTTTGACCCAGTCACTTGCATGAGTTTATCAATAGTTAACATCCTTCATGAAAAGAGCATCAAAGAATAGTTACAATGTTATATTGCCATTGATTTACGGAAACTTTCATGGAAAGGCAGAAAGGTCGCATTGAGGCTTGCAGACTTAATTAAACCATTGAGCGTTCTGGAAATTTCAGATTTTTGTCGTCAATTTTGAGCTTGTTTATGGTCTTGCAGTCCTACCCACCGCCAAAACAGTTTGAAGAAACAATGGTGTTTTGTGTGTCTCAGTTAATTCTATGTGTAATGCCAGTATGTATGTTATCAGGCAGCATGGTGCCAGAGGCCCTTAACACTCATCATAAACTGTATTATTAAACAAAGCCCTATCATGCCCACAAGACTCTTATATCTTAAGTACTGTTCACCTGGGTAACTGTAACTTAAACATATTACCCAAATCTTTGCTTCTCTAGAGACCGAGTTGTGTTGCAGATTCACCAGTCTTGAATGATGAACTTCACTTTATGCTTTTTTCAATCCCCCTCTCCCCCCAGAGTGTCGAAACAGCTGTTGTTCTCCCTGACTCTGCAGATTCTCCAGGAGCTGGAAGGAAGGGACTCCACTTTATGACAGCTGGCAGCAAAGGTGGGTAAGAGGTAGATCACTGTTACAGGAACAGGTGCAAAACTTGTTTTGTAGTCATTGAGGGAATCCACATTTCCTGTGTTTTGTGGCATGTCTTACATGTCCTGAGTGATGGCTCTTCAGTGGCAGGTTACATTGAATAAGCCTTAGTTGAGTCAAACAAATGAGATACCAGACCAGGTTTGAACACACGTTTTGCATAGAGCATTGGTTCCAAGTCCTACACCTGAAAACTGTCACTGCATAAGACCACGAATAAGAGACTCAGCACTGCAAAGTGGCTTGATGGCCACACATGGATTCTATATAAAACATTTTAACAATACTTTGTATAAATACTCCTCCAATCTAAACAATGGTTGATAAAGTGTTTTGAAAATGTAAGAAAGTGGGTTATTATTTAGTGTGGTTGTGAGACCTGATAGTGTAATAATGTCAGAATCTTCATCGGGTCCAGCTAGGTTTCTTGTAGTGAACCCTTAGCTCTGTCATTGGTAGCTGTCGCAGAGGCAGTCAGGCTTAATCAAAAGAAAAAGTGTAAAGTATTTAGAAATACCCAAACAGTAAGTAAGTAGGAAACACGACTTAATAAAAAAAAAACATAATTTATAAAAATAAATTGTATTATTAGCTTTAATAGACACGAAAACAACAAAAATCTATCAAGGAAAACCGGTGATATAATTTTTTTTTAAAGATAAGCAGAGTTTATTTACCTCAGTCTTTAAAGGCAATAAATTGTTGCAAGCTGTCTGTAGCCAATGGGCTAAAGCTCCCGGTAGAACTCTCTTGGACTGCCCACCATGGGTTGGGAGCCAGTCACATGGACCACTCGGGTCCACGTGAACAGTTACCTGTCGCTTTCAACTCTCTTAGCGTCCTCAGTACACTTTTATTCCTTTTAGCCTTCCCCTTCCATTTTGCCAGCTATTGTCCAAGCCCATGCCCTTGCTCCCTCTTTACAGCTCTGAGTGGCTGTTGCTCTGCTACTGTCCTTCCTGCATGCCATGAACAGTTAGCTTCCTTGCCCCATCCACCTTCTCCCTGCCCTCTGTTGTCTGAGTCCATGTGCTGACCCTCTCCTTTCTGCCTTACATGGTCCTGTGTGCTGCAGCTGCCCCCCCTCCTGCCCTGCATGGTTTGTTATGCTGCAACTGTCCCTCCTATCTGTCTGGTATGCTCAGCTTGAGGTCCTTGCATCTTTCCCTATGCTCTCTGTTGTCCATGTGCATGGCCCTGTCCCCTCCCTATGGCTTTCCCTGGGCCATTGTGCTGCACTGCTGTCCCACTTGCCTTTTGTGCTATATTGTGCTGCTGCAACCCCTGACACGTGCCCTGCAAGAGGAGGTTGGTGCCCCTGCCCATCTCCCTCCTGCCCTCTGTTATCCAAGTCCATGCCCCCACCACAGTTCTCCTGTCCTCAGTGATCCAATGTACCATACATTCCAAAATGTTGAACTTGGTAAGAAGGAGATTTCGAAATTAAACCTGGGGAATAGATTTTCCCCATTGATTTACGTTGAAAAAGAGGAGTTTTTAGGCAGGAGGCAGGTAAAATAAAGTCCCTTTGGGCTTAAAAATATTTGGAGTCTTCTGCCTGCATCGGGTCTGTTGGCTTCTATAGCTGTACTGCCACTGCCTCTTCCTTCTGCCCTCAGGGGTCTGTTATATTGCCACATCCTCTCTTGCCTGTCCTACATGCCTGGTTGTTTGCCCTTGCCCCCTTTCCCTTGCCCTCCATGGTCCAATGTGCTGCCACTGCCCCTCCCACCAGTCTAGCACGGTCATCCTGTTGCCTCTGCACCCTCCTCCCTGCCCTCAGCTATATGATTCCATGTCCCTGACCTCTGCCTCCCCCTAGTATACTAGAGAACAACTAGATTGCGACCATTCTATATTTATAATAAAAGTGTGGCTTGCCTGACCTAATGTTGATGTAATCAAAAGTGTAATACATAATGCATTTCCTTTAAAAATTATAAAAATAAGAGGGTCTTATTACCATAGAAATTATGGTTAGTGCTCTAAAAAAACTAAAAGGAGGACATATTTTCTGAGTTCTCAAACGGTGACAAAGCACTTTTTAAATATTTGCTATCTTTGTTTTTTTATCCGCTTGATTATTTGTTAGGGGAGAGGGTGTGGCGTTAACGGCCAGAGATTTTACAACTGGGGAACCATGTGCGAGTTTCGGCATCAACTCGACATCCTGTTATTCTGGGCAAATCACTTAATCTCCCCATGCCTAAAACCAAAATGAATGTATCCTTGTGTAATGTGACCTCATGTAAAGCAGGCCAATACCTGCAGGTCAAGTCTTTGCTTTATAAAACTTCAAAAAAACAGAAGAATAGATTGTTTTGCACACTTCGGCCATATGGCTATACCTGGGCTACATTTGTGTGATATTTGTGCTACATTTGGGCTCTTTTTTTTCCTCTTGTGGCCCTCTTGGGAGACTTATTTGTGATGGAGCTCCCTAATTTCTTAATTTACTGCAGTATCTTTAGAAGAAAATGCTGCCTTTTTTTCACTTCGATTCCATCACAATGGCATTCAGATGTGCCACACTTAAATTCAGATTGCATAAATTCAGAATGTTCATGCTCTTGTTTCTCATTAGAATACCGTAGTAAAGCTGCTGATCACCAGGGAGTTATCTGGTAGTCTGCTGCTGGTGTTGTAAGTGCATGTTTCAGTCTACAGGTCAGAATGTTTTAATGAAATAGAAGAGTGTTGTAAATAATCTGTCATCAGACATGTTGCAGAGTTATAAAGATAAAAGCATTAATGATAACAACGGCTCAGAGCGGACTCTTCCCAGCTGGCAAACAAACTGTCCAACCTAGAAAGTCCACTTTGCAATTCAATGTAAAATTCTACAACTGCAGAATTATACTACAGTGGAGGAAGATATTTGAGAACTCACTTAAAACATGTCCTAATGTTTCTTTCTACAGCACAAGCCATAATTTCTGTAACAAAATGTACCCCCTCATTTGTTTCTTTCTAAATTAAATGTTTTGAGTTTTACCAGCTTGATTTATTCAAGATGCCTCAGGTGTGCCACACTTTTGTCGTATGTAAGATTGTTAGCACTCTAGTTGTTCTTGAGAACAATCTGGGAGGCTGCAGTAGAACACAAGGGAATACATTGACAGACTGCTCCTGTTGGAAGTACATGTTTTACTGATAATATCAGACTTCATTCTCATTTGGCTGAGAAAGATAGTGAATATCAGACTTCATTCTCATTTGGCTGAGAAAGATAGTGTGAATTTACAGAAATTATGCTCTTATTTTATCTTCTGGAGCACCTTCCACAATCTCTGTGGAAAATCATGAGAAAACAGTTTTCTCTCAAACTTGATTCATGAAATCCGAGCACAAGGCTTTTTCACCAGGTAAAATGGCCTTAGAACACACCACAATTCCTAAAATTAGTATGGTACCATCAACAAAGGATTTATATTGTAACTAAAATCTGTTATCACCCTTCACACGTTCTCCTTTTTGTGACCCTCAAAACCTGCCATTTACTACAATGCATTTCAATGCGGTCAGTGTCCCAGAGTCCTGTAACAGCTGCCACAGCATGTTACACATAAATAGATCTGTGCTTAGATTCTACCCAGATATCTGTTTCTTTTTTCTTTAATTGCTCGAAAACTACTGAATGGATTTACACCAAATAACAAAAAGGACTCTTTCTGGTCCAAGAGCTAACTTTCTGCCAAATTTGGTGTAATTCCATCCAGTGTTTGGGGCGCATTCGCTGTTCAAAATCCCTATTGAAAAATGAATGGGGAAAAAGCATTTTGGGACACCCACTTTTTCTCTGCCCACACTTGGCACATCACCCCAAAACTTTCCAGACAGACACTGAAGTCAGTGTCATATTTTCTTGGAAAATTTTGTGAATAGGCCACAAAAAATCTTCTCACCCACTTGCTATGACGAGTCATATTTAATCAGGTCAAGCTATTTTTAGGACCTACTCGCCCCTTCTGGCGAGTTGACAAAGAACAGGTGTTCTGTTCAGTCAGAGAGTGAAAAAGTTACCTTTACATCTTGGTCTGATTACATTGGTCTGTATTGAGAGACAGAAGTCACACGTCCGTTTGTCTTTTCCATTCCGACTACAGAGTTCCAGGATTTTGTAAGGTGACCTGTCTGACCTGCTGTAAAAAGAGTGAAATGAAACGCTGTGTGTTTTTTTTTTTTTTTTTTCTTACCTCACAACATTTAAATAACTAAGTCAACGGTACAAACATTTCAAAATACATATCAGTAGCTGTGAAAGACCGTTTTTTTATTTAGTGTGATAAAAAAAAAAAAAATATTAGTATGAAAACAAATAAGAACACTTTACTTAGTGATCTGCAAATGAGAAATATGTTTCCTGAAACTCAGTTTTCCCAGATTATTAATACACTATATAGTTTTATCAGTAAAGGTGCAAGTTAGTGGGAAGGTTTTTGGACATTTCTTGTAAATGTATTGTCTGTAAATGTCAGCGTGCTCCCACATCATGCTTTAGTAATGCATTTATTACATTTAAACATAAATATAAACTGGGAAGTACTTCTGCCCTGATGGCAATGCTATTAGTAAACTAAGACAAGTCATTGTTCATGTGTACCGTATATGTGGGCTATTATACATGGAGCAAACGTTTAGTCTACTTAATCAAACAAAATAGTTTTTTTGAACAGCAGATTTGCAAAACTCATAGTTGAAGGTGCACTCATATGTGGTAATGAAGGAAAAGGTGACTGTAAAATAAAATATTTTCCTGGTATCACATAGTTTGATACCCATTTACGGTTCAAGTACATTGCAGTTAGGTCGAGTAGATTATTGAAGATACTTGACCTGCAGGTCTAGTAACAGTTTTATGATTTTCCAAGGCCTGGTGAAGATTCTTTAAACGGCAGCAAAGTTATTAGCAAAACAAAAAATGCTTTTCTATACAAACTAGGTCCTAACTATAACTACTTAGGGGTGGAGGGAGAGGGGGAGAGGAGAGAGAGAACAACTATGGCACACCCTTCGTGTTTCTGCGTACAATACCTTGTTCACTGGTAATATATATAAAACATATTACTTTTTTAAAACCAAAAAAACTATACTGGTGTCAGTTACATATAACTGGTGAATTTCAGTGCTTTTCGGTTTTAAAATGGTAGGGTTTTTTTCAGTGAACTTCTAAGGACTTCATTTTTTTAAAATCCTAAGTTAAAGTGTGGTGGGACCTGCAGGTAATGCCTTGGGAGGCGTTGTGAGAAGTGCTTAATTTGGGCCCACCGAGGCGGTGGTCCTGAGGGCATAAAACAAAGCGTATTTGCCCCCCTCCACAAACTGCAGTCCACCCCATCAATGCCACCCAATGCACTACTGCTCCTTCGACCCCACAACCACCTGCCCAAAAGTAAGTTGGGTTTTAGGGGGGCCCTAATCGTCACTCCCAAACCTGAGGCTGGCCCTCCTACCCCATTGTCACCAAACAAAAATTGGGGCTGGCAATGGGGCCCAATTCTTTCTCTCCGTCCTCACCACCGCCACACAAAACACTATCCCTCATGCTGCCACCCTACACCCAAAACACTTCTGTAAGAAATTGAAGTTTCATTTGAAAGGGATAAGTGCCCACCTCAAATAATATTCACATCCTTGTCAAGGTGAACCACTAAAGTAACTAATTAACCCGCAGCTCAACCTGCTGGTTGCTGCGGTACAGAACAGACAGGTTAAACCTGAGGGCAGTGTGTAACTGTAGCAAAATAAATTGCTGCCAAAATAACCAAACGTTTTGATTTTTGTGTGCCTAAATTCCCATTTTTTTGCTGCAAAATTTGTAATCTGTGTTGCACTATCTTGGGTGGTATGTTGTAATGTGGTCCAGTCAATAAGTGGCCCTGATGTTGTGGTTGCACTATACTGAGATGCTGAAGATGCTAAATATGCTGAATGTTCTGCTGCGATGAACTGAAAATCCCTGGTGCCACCCTTGCGTCCACGAGTTTCAAAGGTAATCTATAGCCTCAGGTTTTGGTCTAAAACGGTGTGGTTGGGGGGGTATTTGGTGAAGTCCAATGCAGATCCATACGCCACTTGTCAACTGGACTTCTGATTACAGCTGTGTTCAGTTGTGGCTCTTAGGTAAGTTTCACTTTCTTGGTGGACCACCGGAGTTCTGCTTAGACCACAGGTCCTTTGGGTTTGGGGACACGTTAGGCAGGTCATGACTCTGGTCCTGATTTAGAGTTTGGCGGATATCCTGTCCGCCATTCTGCAAGTTCCATAGGCTATAACGGAATTGTAATACAGCAGATGGGATATCTGTTATGTTTGTGCCAGAGTAACCCTCTCCGCCAAATTCTAAATCAGGCCCTCTGTCACCCAGTAGGTGCTTTAACATCTAGCAGCCGGTAGGGGTTCCTGGGCAGCTGGACGCTCAAGAGTTCAGGCTTCCTTCAGATATTTTGTACCTGGTGCTCAACAAGGGGATAGCCAAGTAGCCCTTGGAGTCACTTCTTTTTTCCATCCTGGCACCAGTGGAGCTCTTCTCCACGGGTGGGTGCAGCAGGAGCAGTCCTCATTGCAGGTCACTTGAGTACAGCAAATGAAGTCCAAAGTTTGGTGCTGCCTCTCTTTGCAGGGTCCAGGGAGCAGCAGGGCAGTCCTCCTGTCCTCTTTATATTCTAGGAGTGACCTGAGGATTGTGGTCTTGGGTTCCACTTGTATGCTGTCTACTTACTTCAGGAAGGGGAGGACTCCCAAGCCAATGGGGCAATAGTTACCACAAGACAGCCCTTCCCATTTTACATCACTTTTTTGGGATTTGGCCACCAAAGGATACCTCTCTACCTGAATCCAAGATGGCATAAGAATTCTTCCCTTGTAAGCTGCCCTGGATGCACCCGTTGGGTGTACCCAGGTTAATGAGCCACTTTACCTGGGAAACTGGTTCTGCAAGATGTTTTCCCTCTCTGGAGTAGATACTAGCCTGTTTCTTACAGAGCAGAGCAGGCATGCAAATGTGTAATTGCCATTTGCTTCACTGTGGCGGTAACAACTTTGAAGTAGGGCCATCCTGTGGTCATCTAGCTGGAGGAGCTCACACCTCCTCCTTTCATTAATTCTTTTTGCTCCCTGTGCCGGGAGTGCAGGGCCCAGTGCACTAAAGAGTAATTAAAGCAGAAGCGTCAGTCCAAAAACCTGGGGTCGGGGTTGATCTTACAAAAAGAGGTATTTTCCTACAGATACTAAAGCTTGGATTCTCTCATCTTTCCTCACAAAGATTACATTATCATTTATATCTGTAATTTGCTCGTTTTCCATATGTTCACCTTTCGTCCTCTCCATCTTTAGTGGATAATATTCTTCCTCTTTCAGCCAATTACTTTGTCTCATTATATTTTCACTCTCCTCTTTCCCCTTTCTTGATTTTACTTCCATCTTCAACTTCACCACTTTCTCTAGATTGTATTGTGTTCCTGTTAGTTAACTGGATTTTGGTCCCATATCTATTGATTCTGGTATCTCTTTCCTATATGTTCTGTTTGGTCCATACCCCATGGTGCTAACTTGTATCTTCGATGCATCGTATAAAGTGCTTTAAAGGTTCAGAATTCCTTCCGTACCCTACAGTGTGCACCTCACACTCTTGTCAGTGCCCCCATTTCCCATAAAGATCAATAACTTTTGCAGGTGACTTCACTGATCATTGTTTATATTGTACCCAGCTCCTATTTGCACTTATTTTATGTGTAACCATGCCCTTGTCTCATACTAATTTGTGTAAGGAATTCTGCTTTGCTTTGGAAAAAGCTAATTGTAAATGAGATAAAATGCAAAGGTGATGAGTGGAGTAGTCAGCTTGAGATCAACTGTCTTCTGTAATTTCCTTCATATAGTTGCTGAATGTTTAGTTCTGAGAACACTAAATTCCAGTTAGTGACTACATATCTAGAGCTCGTCCTAGGCATGTCCTCTTCTGTAAAGATCGGGCATATAATCAATATGGTTGACAGAAACTACCACATACATTTTCCAGCTTTATTAGTCCAAATGCGCAGAAGAAACGTTTGTCATTCATGAAGCCCTGGTTGCTTAGCCACATCATGAATAAACCAATAGCTCCACTTTCTGGATCAAATTAGCAGTTAATGCTCTAGTAGAACTTTTCAGGAAAGAGGATATATACACTGCCAGTCTATCCTCCCACACAAGATACACTGCATGCCTCGTTCCCTATTAGCAACCTGACTCTCCATTCATAGATCTGTTAAGATAGATAATGAGGCAGTCAATATGTTTGTTGAGAAATTAAAAATAGAATTTAGGCTTGAAGACTACCATTGTTCTGATAATTGATACATTGCCTCTCTCACATATAGGGAGCACGGAGGCAACCGATAGTTACTTCTCTGGCATATAGATACTTTAAACTTTGAGGTTCTTCGAAAGAGGTAGTGACTGGATTACACAACACAGTAATGACAGAATTATTCTCAAGCCCTACCTTATGAAGCACCCAAGAGAAATTGCAAACTAACCTCACAATGCATAAACAGAAGAAGAATGATCCTTCTAACCAAAAAGCCATGGCCAAGGACTATGTGAGTCCTGATAAAAATTCACAAGGTATGATATACTAGACAACTTGTTTTGGATGCCAGCATGTATGGTTAGCTCTGATTGAAGCCATGACTCCATATGCTGGACATGTGGACAGGAAGGGTGTGCACTTTTACATATTTCCTGAGAATGTCCTACTATTACAACTTCCTGTGCAAAGGTTTTATAAACATTAGTTCCACATACCCTCTTGGTCATTCATGAAACTGCCGTTGCTACACAAGCTTTCTGATATGTCGGATACACACACCTCCTGGCAAAGGTGGATTGCCACCTCACTGGCAGTGGCTAAAGTCTGTATCTTAAGTAATTGGAAATTTAGAGTTCCTCTCACATGAGGAATGTCTAAGAAAAGTCTTTTAACTAACCCTGTATGAGAGAGTGATATACAAAGTGCAAGACACTTTGGAAATTCTTAACAAAATATGGGCTCCCTTACTTGATGGCAAGTACAATTCTGGGAACTAGACATATTGTTGAATACAATTGTGTTTTTTGGGGTGTGGGGGGTGCATAGTGATATCCAACAATATCCCCTATTGAGGTAATGGAATAGAGCTATATCATTCACAAATACATTTATTCTCTTACTACCAAAATCCAAAATACTTGAGAAATAGGATCTTTAATCACTCCCCACGGTTCCCATACTAGAGTTTATCTTAAGGAGCACATTTTATTTGAATAACATCACCATTGGATACATTTATTAATCTAGGTTATTGATGGAGATTGTATACTGACTACATTTACATAATCTTTTGCGTTTATAATTACACAAATTATCATTATTTCTATGATGAGAATTTGTCTCTCAAAATGTTAATAGAAAAAATATAACAAAAAAGTCCTGTTAGCTTACAAAGTCCTGAATCCCTTTAGTTAACTGACAACACCAATTCAGGTGCTTCCCACTACCCACGTAACCAAAGGTAGCTGCTTAGAGGTGGTGTCAGTAGGGTGGAGGGGCATATATACATATATAGGTGTGTTGGTGTCTTTTAACAGATCTTCATGAAATTCTCCTAAAAAAGTGTGCCGGTGATTCTTGTTGCGCACACACAGTTTCGGGGTGATCCGTCAAGCGGGGGCTGAGAAAAAGGGGGAGGTCAATAATATTGTGTTTCCCATGTTAATTCCCATAGGACGTTTAGACACGACTACAGCCTGAACCACTGGACGGAAGTACACCAAGGTTGGCAGAAAGCCAACTTTCGGTATGCAGATTATGCTTTCGCTTATTTGGTGTAAATTTGTTCAGTAGTTTTGAGATATTAAAGGAAAAACAAATGTGTATATCTCTGGCCCCAACAACTTCGCAAAGATTAAGAGTTTGTGCACGGCAAATGCAGAGCTCTGATTGGCTGCAAACACTTCAAACCCGGAAGTGTTGGCAGCCATCTTGGGACTCGGTTTCAACCGAGTCCCCCTACAAAATGTGGAAAAAAAGGAAAAGGGGCCAGGGTAGGGTCACCCTGACTCCTTAGCTCTGGTAATGGGGTCTTAGAGGCCCGCCCCTCCCTCCGGGGGCTAAAAAGCATTTTTTTATTTTCTTTCTTTAAAAAAAAAAAAAAAAAGCTTGCATTTGTTTCTATGAGGCCCCCGGGTGGGCCAGGTCCTGGGGGAAATTACTTTTTAATGCAGGGGTGGGGCTCCGGCACCCCTCAGACCCAGGGGACTAC
Organism: Pleurodeles waltl; assembly: GCF_031143425.1. Lineage (NCBI taxonomy): Eukaryota > Metazoa > Chordata > Amphibia > Caudata > Salamandridae > Pleurodeles > Pleurodeles waltl. The sequence continues at coordinate 77,234,415 of NC_090449.1, read as the reverse complement.
CACCTTTCTGGGGCATTTCTTAAATTGGGTGTGTGGGGGGGGGGGAGGGCCACACAGCCACTCACTCTTGCTCTGGTGACCCCCACTTTCCTGGGGCAAATGTTTGGCCCCCTGTGGCCCCAGGGACTAGCACCACCCAGGGGCTATGTTTGAGCAGGGCTACGTGGCCCCCTCAAGGAGTTACTGATGGCCCTGGGGACCGCCACCCCCAGCTATGTCTCAGGGTGACCATCCACAGAACATAGCTGTTTGCTGTGGCTTGGCTGCTTGCAGCAAGCCAGAGCTGTCTTTATCAGCTAAAGCAGCTCCCTCTCTATGACAGCAATGTGTCCCAGGTCACATGGCCGGACGATGGCCCCTCCACCCCCAAAAAATAATTAGGGCGGTTTCTGGGAATGTGGTGTCCCCGGGGCCGAGATAGGCCTGGGAAGGGTGGGGGGGGGGGGGCACACAGCCCCTGCCCAAAAAAATAATTAGGCCATGTCCCAGGGGATTGGGTCCCAGGGGCCGAGATGAGCCTGGGGGGGGAGGACCATGCAGCATTTGCCTAGGTCAGTAGTTGTGATCACTTTTACAACTGAAAGGCTTGGGGAAGTTCGAATAGGGTCTTATTTCATGTTATCAACATGGTTGCACCGTGGTTTTGAAGCTGGTGTTTTTTAAAACACATTTAAATGTATGGGTAAATTGGATATCGTAACCAGGAAATTTTTTTTTGCTTATTGTCTTTTATGGATCTTTTGTCTTAGGCATCCTGCGGATTTGGGAAGCTGATACCGGTCGATGCGTATATACTCAGACTGTACTGCATACTCCCCAAGAGACGGAGGATGAGGCTGGCATCCACAGTTTGGTCTTCTGCACGTTGATGCCCACTCAGCAGATGATCGCAACGGTGAATGTGGAGCACAACATCATTCTGTATGACTTACAGACCCTCCAGCCCAGAAAGCAGGTGGGTGCTATGTACGTAGCGATTGGTGGAAGCAGGATATCTGCCTCTTTAATTGCAATTTCTACATTAGTAGAAACCCATGAATTGAAGTATCTGTGGTTTTAGGTCTGTCTCCCTCATACAAAGAGAGGCAGCAGGAGTAGAATGTCTTTGGTTATTACTTGCATTCAGTCTGACATTAAGTAAATAACACTGGCTCTCAACACCTTAAGAAACTCCACAAACTGTTTACTTCTTTTCATTAGTTTGCAGGTTACAACGACGAAGTTCTGGATGTGAAGTTCCTAGGCCCTTCAGACTCCCATATTGTGGTGGCTACAAACAGTTCTCAGCTAAAAGTGTTTGAGATCTCCACGTCTAACTGCCAGATCTTGTACGGACATACAGGTAAGACCACATCACTACTCTGAATCTGCAGGTGAGCTGATGGAATGATAGCTGATCATGTTTGAGCTTCAGGTTAACATGGCAACATGGTGCTGAATATCCTGGATGAGCACTTTGTCCTCCAAAGTAAGAACCAGAAGGTCAAATGTCCGGAAGGCTCAAACATAGGAGCAAAAACACCCGGTTAACACATGATGTGTCATTAATTTAAGTTTACAGTTGAGCTGTGGAAATGTTTGCAGGTCACGTATGATATACTTCCTTGTTGGATTGATGAAGAATGAACACTGGGCTTACAGAGTAAAAAGTTACCAAAATCCCAGTTAAATGCATGTACATTGTGCTAGACCTAAAGTAAGTGTGTGATCTTGAATGGTGTATGGGAACAAACGGACAGAGGTCAGTTTTGTATGCTTCAGGTTTACATACAGGATTAGGGCTTTGTGCGTGTAAAATGTGAACCTAACTCCTAACTATAATGCCCCTCTAACCTTAGTTTTTTGGTTGTTTTTTTTTTTTTTTTTAATTTCTGAGGTTTTTTAAAATTTATTTCCTAACTGTAACGTCCCTGTAACCTGTATTTTTTCGAATCAATTTCTGTGGGTTTTTTTTTTTTACGTACCCTAATATTTAATTACAAACGTTAATCCAACCTCTGCTGCACATGGCCTTTGGCAAGAGTTGGCCACAGGGCATGGCCTGTGGCCAGGCCCTGCAGTTAGCTCCCCCACAACCCCACGCCATGCATGACGTTCAGCCGTGTGTGGTGGGGGTTGGCCACAGGGCCTGACCAACAGCCCACCTCTTAAAAGCAGTCCACACGGGTGGTGGGCACGCAGGCACCCCCTAACCTCCCCCCCCACCCCATGCGGACAGTTTTAGCCCTGGGGCCCCATCCCCCTTAGCCTGCCACCTTTTAAGGGGATGGGGCCACATCCCCAGGGCCTGCCCAGCATTTAAAGGAATGAGGGGTACATGCAGTCCCCCTCCCCGGGCCAGCATTGTCCCTGGGGACCCCATCCCCCTGGGCCTCTCTTTAAATGTTGGGTGCCCACCCAGGTCACCCATTTCCTCCTTGTTGGTGGCCACAGGAGGAGCCCTAATGTTGTTCCTGCAAGGAGGCAGTGGATGGGGCTAGGCCGGAAATAATGGGTAGCATGTGGGAGTGGCAATGAGGGAAAATAGCAAAGAGAAAGCAGTGAAAACGAGGGAAAAGCAAAGAGAAGGGAAACGCAAAAACTGGAGAAAAAGCATGGAGAAAGCAGTGAAATTGGGGGAAAAGCAAGGGGAAGGAACACAAAACAGGGTAAAAAGCAAGGAGAAAGTGAAAACAAGGAAAAAGCAAGGAGGAGAAACACAAAAACGTGGGAAAGCAAGGAGAAAGCAGTGAAAATGAGGGAACGTCAAGGGGAAGGCACACAAAAAATGAGGGAAAAAGCAAGGAGAAAACAGTGAAAATGAGGGAAAAGAAAGGAGAATGCGCACAAAAACTGAGAGGAAAAAAAACAAGGAGAAAGCAGTGAAAATGAGGGAGGCCCACTTTGGGGCTGCTGTATGAACAAGCGTGGGACACCGTCCTTTTTAAAAAAAAAAATTTTGCTTGGATTAGCGGGTCCTCAAATTCTTACAATAAATAAATCAATTAAAAAATGTTTTACCCCGGCTGGGTCCCTGTAAATACCCACCACCAGGTCTAGGGGATCAGGGTATTCTGACCCTGCCCCCTTATTGGGTTGTTAGCCTTTTTGCTTGGGACTCGGTTGAGTCGGATTCTCAAAATGGTTGCAACACTTCCGGTTGAAGTATTGGAAGCCAATCGGAACTCTGACTGAGATGTGTCGGGTCCGCGTCCCTAATTATACAAATGTCTTTTTCCTTAAAACCTCCAAAACTACTGAACCGATTTATACCAAATCACAAAAAGACATCTTTGGGATCTAGCTTTCTGCCAAATTTGATGTAATTCCGTTCAACGGTTTGAGCTGTAGTCATGTCTAAAATCCCCATGGGAAATTGCATAGGAAAACGTGTTTTGGGACCGCCCATTTTTTTCTCGGCCCTTCCCTTGACCCATCACCCCGAAACTGTCCAGACAGCACCTGAACTGACCAGAACACTAGTTTTCCAACTTTCGTGAAGATTTGTCAAATTGCACCAAAGTTATTAACAAAACAAAGCACTTTTCCTATGGTCACCAATAGATAGTTGTAGTTAGGACCATGGTTCCATTGAAAAAGCGCTTTTTGAGAAAGATGGAGGGGGTAAAAAAAAAATCCCCGATCGGGATCTTAGGTACGACTACAGCCCGAACCGCTGGACGGAGTTAAACCAGATTTGGCAGAAAGGTAGCTCTTGGTCCAGAAAGAGTGCTTTTGTTATTTGGTGTAAACCCGTTCAGTAGTTTTTAGTAGTTTTTGAGGTATTAAAAGAAAAAGAAATATAGCTATCTAGATGTGCAAAGGATTTGCAAATAATAACAAGCTTGTGCAGGGAAATACAGAGCTCTCATTGGCTGTCAACACTTCACCTGTGAAGTGTTGACCGTCATCTTGGGACTTGGATTCAGCTGAGTCCCAGAAAAAAAAGACAAAACACTGAAAAAGGGCCAGGGTAGGGACACCCTGACTCCTTAGCTCAGGTCCCAGAGCTACCCCTTGAGCCAAAATTTTTTTTTTTTTTTGTTGTTACATTTTTGCCTTGAGTCACAGCAGATCCTGTGAAAATGTGAAAGAAAAAAAAGTGAGTTTTCACAAAGCCCCTGGGTGGGTAAGGTCCCGCGGACATCCAAAAAGGAGGGGATTACAAGGGACCCCCATCCCCATCCCCCTCCACCGTTCCTCCCTGAGCTTCTGTTATCCTCAGGAACCGCCATCTACCCAGGGCCATCAGAAAGAGTAATTCGGGGGCTACCCCCCTCCCCGGAGACCACCACCGCCACAGGGCAAAATAATGTTTTAATATGGGGGAGGACCTATAGCCTCCTTCAGATCCCCGGTGACTGCCACTTCCCTGGGGCAATTATTGAGTTCTATGCGGGGGCTGCGCAGCCCCCCCGCATCCCTGGGGACCACCACCTCCCCGGGGCAAAGTTTAAATTGTATGCGGGGGCACGTGGCCCTCCCACTGCCCTGGCAACCACCAATCCCCAGGGCAAAATAGAATTAAATGCAGGGGGTTGCCAGCCAATATGCGTGCAAGGAAACAGATCAAAACATTGCTCCTGCAAGCAGGGAGCTGTCATTTAAAGCAGCTCCCTGTTTGCAGGAGCAATGCCGGCTCCCACAGGACGCGGGGAGACGGCTAGAACTGCGGGAGCCTTGAGGCTCCCCCGCAGGGCTGTCACTGTCTCTCACTCTTCCATCCCATAAAGGAATGGAAGAGAGAGAGAGAGAGAGAGATTGTTATTGCAATGGTCTCTCCACACAAAGACTTGAAAGCGCCATGCTAGCAAGATTTTTGATTCGAATGTTATAGTTACTTTTTAATACACAGCAGCACAGAGTCACTTCTGGCCTACTGGTAAATATCTTTGACTGTCACTCAGTAGGTTAAAGGTTCAAGGCCTGGTATCTCATGCAGCGTGTCTGTTTATTTTCAAGTGCTTAGACTGTTGAACATTTCTAGTAATGGAACATTGAAGTCTATTTTCCCATCAAAATCTGTGGGTTTAATACCATAGTTAAGTCTAGACAAAGCCCAGTAATAAGTCGCATCTAGCCCAGTGGTTAAGGTCTCGGGCCCTCACACTGAAGGTTGATGGTTCCTGTCTAGGTGAGTGTAGGAAGTTGGCTCTGTATGTGCTATTTCAAAGTAAGAAATAGCATGCACAGAGTCCAAGGGTTCCCCTTAGAGGTAAGATAGTGGCAAAAAGAGATAATACTAATGCTCTATTTTGTGGTAGTGTGGTCGAGCAGTAGGCTTATCCAAGGAGTAGTGTTAAGCATTTGTTGTACATACACATAGACAATAAATGAGGTACACACACTCAGAGACAAATCCAGCCAATAGGTTTTTGTATAGAAAAATATCTTTTCTTAGTTTATTTTAAGAACCACAGGTTCAAATTCTACATGTAATATCTCATTCGAAAGGTATTGCAGGTAAGTACTTTAGGAACTTCAAATCATCAAAATTGCATGTATACTTTTCAAGTTATTCACAAATAGCTGTTTTAAAAGTGGACACAGTGCAATTTTCACAGTTCCTAGGGGGAGGTAAGTATTTGTTAGGTTAACCAGGTAAGTAAGACACTTACAGGGCTTAGTTCTTGGTCCAAGGTAGCCCACCGTTGGGGGTTCAGAGCAACCCCAAAGTCACCACACCAGCAGCCCAGGGCCGGTCAGGTGCAGAGTTCAAAGTGGTGCCCAAAACGCATAGGCTAGAATGGAGAGAAGGGGGTGCCCCGGTTCCGGTCTGCTTGCAGGTAAGTACCCGCGTCTTCGGAGGGCAGACCAGGGGGGTTTTGTAGGGCACCGGGGGGGACACAAACCCACACAGAAATTTCACCCTCAGCGGCGCGGGGGCGGCCGGGTGCAGTGTAGAAACAAGCGTCGGGTTCGCAATGTTAGTCTATGAGAGATCTCGGGATCTCTTCAGCGCTGCAGGCAGGCAAGGGGGGGGGTTCCTCGGGGAAACCTCCACTTGGGCAAGGGAGAGGGACTCCTGGGGGTCACTTCTCCAGTGAAAGTCCGGTCCTTCAGGTCCTGGGGGCTGCGGGTGTAGGGTCTCTCCCAGGCGTCGGGACTTTGGATTCAAAGAGTCGCGGTCAGGGGAAGCCTCGGGATTCCCTCTGCAGGCGGCGCTGTGGGGGCTCAGGGGGGACAGGTTTTGGTACTCACAGTATCAGAGTAGTCCTGGGGTCCCTCCTGAGGTGTTGGATCTCCACCAGCCGAGTCGGGGTCGCCGGGTGCAGTGTTGCAAGTCTCACGCTTCTTGCGGGGAGCTTGCAGGGATCTTTCAAGGCTGCTGGAAACAAAGTTGCAGCCTTTCTTGGAGCAGGTCCGCTGTCCTCGGGAGTTTCTTGTCTTTTCGAAGCAGGGGCAGTCCTCAGAGGATGTCGAGGTCGCTGGTCCCTTTGGAAGGCGTCGCTGGAGCAGGATCTTTGGAAGGCAGGAGACAGGCCGGTGAGTTTCTGGAGCCAAGGCAGTTGTCGTCTTCTGGTCTTCCGCTGCAGGGGTTTTCAGCTGGGCAGTCCTTCTTCTTGTAGTTGCAGGAATCTAATTTTCTAGGGTTCAGGGTAGCCCTTAAATACTAAATTTAAGGGCGTGTTTAGGTCTGGGGGGTTAGTAGCCAATGGCTACTAGCCCTGAGGGTGGGTACACCCTTTTTGTGCCTCCTCCCAAGGGGAGGGGGTCACAATCCTAACCCTATTGGGGGAATCCTCCATCTGCAAGATGAAGGATTTCTAAAAGTTAGAGTCACCTCAGCTCAGGACACCTTAGGGGCTGTCCTGCCTGGCCAGTGACTCCTCCTTGTTTTTCTCATTATCTTCTCCGGCCTTGCCGCCAAAAGTGGGGCCTGGCCGGAGGGGGCGGGCAACTCCACTAGCTGGAGTGTCCTGCTGGGTTGGCACAAAGGAGGTGAGCCTTTGAGGCTCACCGCCAGGTGTGACAATTCCTGCCTGGGGGAGGTGTTAGCATCTCCACCCAGTGCAGGCTTTGTTACTGGCCTCAGAGTGACAAAGGCACTCTCCCCATGGGGCCAGCAACATGTCTCGGTTTGTGGCAGGCTGCTAGAACTAGTCAGCCTACACAGACAGTCGGTTAAGTTTCAGGGGGCACCTCTAAGGTGCCCTCTGTGGTGTATTTTACAATAAAATGTACACTGGCATCAGTGTGCATTTATTGTGCTGAGAAGTTTGATACCAAACTTCCCAGTTTTCAGTGTAGCCATTATGGTGCTGTGGAGTTCGTGTTTGACAGACTCCCAGACCATATACTCTTATGGCTACCCTGCACTTACAATGTCTAAGGTTTTGTTTAGACACTGTAGGGGTACCATGCTCATGCACTGGTACCCTCACCTATGGTATAGTGCACCCTGCCTTAGGGCTGTAAGGCCTGCTAGAGGGGTGTCTTACCTATACTGCATAGGCAGTGAGAGGCTGGCATGGCACCCTGAGGGCAGTGCCATGTCGACTTACTCATTTTGTTCTCACTAGCACACACAGGCTTGTAAGCAGTGTGTCTGTGCTGAGTGAGGGGTCTCTAGGGTGGCATAAGACATGCTGCAGCCCTTAGAGGCCTTCCTTGGCATCAGGGCCCTTGGTACTAGAAGTACCAGTTACAAGGGACCTATCTGAATGCCAGGGTGTGCCAATTGTGGATACAATGGTACATTTTAGGTGAAGGAACACTGGTGCTGGGGCCTGGTTAGCAGGGTCCCAGCACTCTTCTCAGTCAAGTCAGCATCAGTATCAGGCAAAAAGTGGGGGGTAACTGCAACAGGGAGCCATTTCTTTACACAAGCCCCCCCCAGCCCACAGGCCAGGAGACTCAGCCCAAGCTGGGAGAGTCTTCCTAGTCTGTCAGGCGAGGAAGAGTAGGAGAAATAGGCTGGTTAGTTGCAGGGCCTACTCTGCCTTACATCCTTCTGTTCAGGTCATTCCCTTTGGGGAACTGACCTACTTCCACAGTGATAGGACCTAGTCTGAATTGCCTCTTGTCTGCCTCTTCAATGTCTCCACCCATTCTTTCAATTTTGGTCTTAGAGGTATCCACCTCTGCTAACCTTATCTTGGCCAGGGTTACCCCTAGCTTACCCAGAGAGGTTACCCAGAGCTGGAGTAACCCCACCATGACCAATAGGGTCAGGGGGCCTAACTTGCTATTTGGCATGGGGTCAGACCACCATGCTAAGGATAGTGCAGCCATAAAGGCTAACACCCAGCAGAGGCCACTGACAGCTGTCAGTGCCCAGAACCACACCTTTAGCTCTTCACCTAAAAGGGAAGGGGCTAAGTTACAGGCTTCTTTGGGTTCAGGTTGCCTGTCTGCTGTATTGGAGTGGGGGGTTACCACATCTTGTAGTAAACACCCTTCTTCCACTCTTTCTTCTGTTAGCTGAGGAGCCACCCACTCAGGTTTAACAGTTGCCTGACTAGCCAGGACTTCTTGTGGGTCAGGTTGGACTTTATCAGGGCCATTTTTGGAGTTCTCCCCTACTGGAGCAGAATCTCCTTGGCTTGCTGTAACCTTGGCTAAAGGTTGTCCACCCTTCCTACTCTGTTTTCTTTTCTTCTTCTTCTGGGGCCTGCTTGCATTTACTGCAGAGGCAGGACTTCCAGAATCCTTGGGAGAGGACTGGCACTGGACCAGTTCCTCTCCTGAGCTCTGACTAACCTCTGGGTAGTCATTTCCAAGGAGACAATCAAGGGGGAGGTCGGTACTGACTACTACCCTTCTCCAGCTAAGAGTGCCACCCACTTCTATGGGCACTAAAGCCACAGGCCTCTTAGTGACCCTGTCTAGGCTAACTCTTACCCTGGCAGTCTCACCTGGGATGTACTGGTTTGAGAGCACCAGCCTGTCATGCACAATAGTGTGACTGGCACAAGTGTCTCTCAGGGCAGTGGTTGGGATTCCATTCACCAGTAGGTGGTGGAAGTGTCTTCTTCCCTCTGGAATCTCCAACTCACCTGTTGGGCCCTGTTTCCAGTTGAAGGCTAGGAAGACCTCCTCATCTGAGGAGTCATCTCCCATGGCTACACTGGTTACCCCAGGAATTTTGTTCTGGGGTTTGTTTTTGGGACAAGAAGTGTCCTTGGTGTGGTGCCCAGACTGTTTACAGTTGTGGCACCATGCCTTAGTGGCATCCCAGTTCTTACCCTGGTACCCACCTTTGTTTTGGGTTGTGTCCTGGGGCCCACCCACCTGTTCTGATTTTTGGGGGCCTACAGAGGACTCTTTTTCTTTGTTTCTAGTGTTACCCACTTTCTCCTGGGGAGTTTTTGTAACCCCTTTCTTTTGGTCACCCCCAGTGGAAGTTTTGGTTACCCTAGTCTTGACCCAGTGGTCTGCCTTCTTTCCCAATTCTTGGGGAGAAATTGGACCTAGGTCTACCAGATACTGATGCAACTTTTCATTGAAGCAGTTACTTAAAATGTGTTCTTTCATAAACAAATTATAAAGCCCAACATAGTCACACACTTCATTTCCAGTTAACCAACCATCTAGTGTTTTTACTGAGTAGTCTACAAAATCAACCCAGGTCTGGCTCGAGGATTTTTGAGCCCCCCTGAATCTAATTCTATACTCCTCAGTGGAGAACCCAAAGCCCTCAATCAGGGTACCCTTCATGAGGTCATAAGATTCTGCATCTTTTCCAGAGAGTGTGAGGAGTCTATCCCTACACTTTCCAGTGAACATTTCCCAAAGGAGAGCACCCCAGTGAGATCTGTTCACTTTTCTGGTTACACAAGCCCTCTCAAAAGCTGTGAACCATTTGGTGATGTCATCACCATCTTCATATTTTGTTACAATCCCTTTGGGGATTTTTAGGATGTCAGGAGAATCTCTGACCCTATTTAAGTTGCTGCCACCATTGATGGGACCTAGGCCCATCTCTTTTCTTTCCCTTTCTATGGCTAGGAGCTGCTTTTCCAAAGCCAATCTTTTGACCATCCTGGCTAACAGGGGGTCATCCTCACTGAGAGCATCCTCAGTGATTTCAGAAATGCTGGACCCTCCTGTGAGGGAAGCAACATTTCTGACTATCATTTTTGGGGACAGGGCTTGAGAGGCCCTGGTCCCCCTATTTAGGACTGGAAGGGGGGAATTGCCCTCCAAGTCACTGATTTCTTCCTCTGTGAAGTCATCCTCAGAGGGGTTGGCTTTTTCAAACTCTGCCAACAGCTCCTGGAGCTGAATTTTGGTAGGTCTGGAGCCAATGGTTATTTTCTTTATATTACAGAGAGACCTTAGCTCCCTCATCTTAAGATGGAGGTAAGGTGTGGTGTCGAGTTCCACCACATTCATCTCTGTATCAGACATTATTTTGCTAAAAGTTGGAAGACTTTTTAAAGAATCTAAAACTGTTTCTAGAATCTAATTTCAAACCTTTAACAAACTTTTAAACTCTAAAAGACAATGCTAAACAGGGACTTAACACACAAGGCCCTAGCAGGACTTTTAAGAATTTAGAAAACGTTCAAATTGCAAAAATGAATTTCTAATGACAATTTTGGAATTTGTCGTGTGATCAGGTATTGGCTGAGTAGTCCAGCAAATGCAAAGTCTTGTACCCCACCGCTGATCCACCAATGTAGGAAGTTGGCTCTGTATGTGCTATTTCAAAGTAAGGAATAGCATGCACAGAGTCCAAGGGTTCCCCTTAGAGGTAAGATAGTGGCAAAAAGAGATAATACTAATGCTCTATTTTGTGGTAGTGTGGTCGAGCAGTAGGCTTATCCAAGGAGTAGTGTTAAGCATTTGTTGTACATACACATAGACAATAAATGAGGTACACACACTCAGAGACAAATCCAGCCAATAGGTTTTTGTATAGAAAAATATCTTTTCTTAGTTTATTTTAAGAACCACAGGTTCAAATTCTACATGTAATATCTCATTCGAAAGGTATTGCAGGTAAGTACTTTAGGAACTTCAAATCATCAAAATTGCATGTATACTTTTCAAGTTATTCACAAATAGCTGTTTTAAAAGTGGACACTTAGTGCAATTTTCACAGTTCCTAGGGGGAGGTAAGTATTTGTTAGGTTAACCAGGTAAGTAAGACACTTACAGGGCTTAGTTCTTGGTCCAAGGTAGCCCACCGTTGGGGGTTCAGAGCAACCCCAAAGTCACCACACCAGCAGCCCAGGGCCGGTCAGGTGCAGAGTTCAAAGTGGTGCCCAAAACGCATAGGCTAGAATGGAGAGAAGGGGGTGCCCCGGTTCCGGTCTGCTTGCAGGTAAGTACCCGCGTCTTCGGAGGGCAGACCAGGGGGGTTTTGTAGGGCACCGGGGGGGACACAAGCCCACACAGAAATTTCACCCTCAGCGGCGCTGGGGCGGCCGGGTGCAGTGTAGAAACAAGCGTCGGGTTCGCAATGTTAGTCTATGAGAGATCTCGGGATCTCTTCAGCGCTGCAGGCAGGCAAGGGGGGGGTTCCTCGGGGAAACCTCCACTTGGGCAAGGGAGAGGGACTCCTGGGGGTCACTTCTCCAGTGAAAGTCCGGTCCTTCAGGTCCTGGGGGCTGCGGGTGCAGGGTCTCTCCCAGGCGTCGGGACTTTGGATTCAAAGAGTCGCGGTCAGGGGAAGCCTCGGGATTCCCTCTGCAGGCGGCGCTGTGGGGGCTCAGGGGGGACAGGTTTTGGTACTCACAGTATCAGAGTAGTCCTGGGGTCCCTCCTGAGGTGTTGGATCTCCACCAGCCGAGTCGGGGTCGCCGGGTGCAGTGTTGCAAGTCTCACGCTTCTTGCGGGGAGCTTGCAGGGATCTTTCAAGGCTGCTGGAAACAAAGTTGCAGCCTTTCTTGGAGCAGGTCCGCTGTCCTCGGGAGTTTCTTGTCTTTTCGAAGCAGGGGCAGTCCTCAGAGGATGTCGAGGTCGCTGGTCCCTTTGGAAGGCGTCGCTGGAGCAGGATCTTTGGAAGGCAGGAGACAGGCCGGTGAGTTTCTGGAGCCAAGGCAGTTGTCGTCTTCTGGTCTTCCGCTGCAGGGGTTTTCAGCTGGGCAGTCCTTCTTCTTGTAGTTGCAGGAATCTAATTTTCTAGGGTTCAGGGTAGCCCTTAAATACTAAATTTAAGGGCGTGTTTAGGTCTGGGGGGTTAGTAGCCAATGGCTACTAGCCCTGAGGGTGGGTACACCCTTTTTGTGCCTCCTCCCAAGGGGAGGGGGTCACAATCCTAACCCTATTGGGGGAATCCTCCATCTGCAAGATGGAGGATTTCTAAAAGTTAGAGTCACCTCAGCTCAGGACACCTTAGGGGCTGTCCTGCCTGGCCAGTGACTCCTCCTTGTTTTTCTCATTATCTTCTCCGGCCTTGCCGCCAAAAGTGGGGCCTGGCCGGAGGGGGCGGGCAACTCCACTAGCTGGAGTGTCCTGCTGGGTTGGCACAAAGGAGGTGAGCCTTTGAGGCTCACCGCCAGGTGTGACAATTCCTGCCTGGGGGAGGTGTTAGCATCTCCACCCAGTGCAGGCTTTGTTACTGGCCTCAGAGTGACAAAGGCACTCTCCCCATGGGGCCAGCAACATGTCTCGGTTTGTGGCAGGCTGCTAGAACTAGTCAGCCTACACAGACAGTCGGTTAAGTTTCAGGGGGCACCTCTAAGGTGCCCTCTGTGGTGTATTTTACAATAAAATGTACACTGGCATCAGTGTGCATTTATTGTGCTGAGAAGTTTGATACCAAACTTCCCAGTTTTCAGTGTAGCCATTATGGTGCTGTGGAGTTCGTGTTTGACAGACTCCCAGACCATATACTCTTATGGCTACCCTGCACTTACAATGTCTAAGGTTTTGTTTAGACCCTGTAGGGGTACCATGCTCATGCACTGGTACCCTCACCTATGGTATAGTGCACCCTGCCTTAGGGCTGTAAGGCCTGCTAGAGGGGTGTCTTACCTATACTGCATAGGCAGTGAGAGGCTGGCATGGCACCCTGAGGGGAGTGCCATGTCGACTTACTCATTTTGTTCTCACTAGCACACACAGGCTTGTAAGCAGTGTGTCTGTGCTGAGTGAGGGGTCTCTAGGGTGGCATAAGACATGCTGCAGCCCTTAGAGGCCTTCCTTGGCATCAGGGCCCTTGGTACTAGAAGTACCAGTTACAAGGGGCCTATCTGAATGCCAGGGTGTGCCAATTGTGGATACAATGGTACATTTTAGGTGAAGGAACACTGGTGCTGGGGCCTGGTTAGCAGGGTCCCAGCACTCTTCTCAGTCAAGTCAGCATCAGTATCAGGCAAAAAGTGGGGGGTAACTGCAACAGGGAGCCATTTCTTTACAGTGAGTATGTGGTCATTTTCCTGTCATAGTTTCTTTGCAACTTGAAGTTTTTAAGGTGAGTACTAAAAGGTGATGTCATTCTTTTCAAATTGAAAAATACATGTTCGATGGCATCTGTCGCTGTAGATACACATGTTGTGCATAGCCCGCCATCTGGTGTTGGGTCGGAGTGTTACAAGTTGTTCTTCAAATTTGTCCAGAGTTATCTCATTGTAAGTTTAGCATTCACCTAAGCCTAAAAAACTCTCTATCTTTCTTCCTCTCACTCTTTCTCTCTTTGTTTCTCTCTTTCAATCTTTCTTCCACTCACACACCACTCAGACCCTTACGCACCCACTCACAGACCCACTCAAACTGTGAACAACCCACTAACGGACCCACTCAGACACTGACGCACCCACTCATAGACCCACTAAGACCCTCACCCACCCACTCAGGCACACTCAGACCCTCACGCACCCACTCTTAGACCCACTCACATACCCACCCCAACACAGACGCTCCCACTCCCAGACTGTCACACATCCACTCACAGAACCACTCCGATCCTCCTGCATCCACTCTCACACCCAGAGCAGTCCTCTCACACCTATTCTCAAACCCAGAGAGACCGACCCTTCTGCCGTGCCGGCGCAGGTATGGCTGTGTGTGCAGCATTTGTTGGATTAATGTATAGCAATTAAAATTACTTCATGTTAAAAAAAAAAAAAAAAAAAGAAATTCATTGAAAACAAAAACAAATGTTACAGGAACGTTATAGTTAGGAAATATTATTTTAAAAAACATAGAAATTCATTAAAAAAAAACTAAAGGTCACAAGGACGTTATAGTTAGGTTCCTAATTTACTCATACAGAACCTTAGAAATTCAGCACTTCTAGTTAGTTATTTCAAGTAACTATAACTTGCACCCAAAGAGAACCATAACACGTACCCTCACATGCACTGCTAATTACCCCAGATGTTACAGCAATCATGACACCTTTTATAAGGTCATTTAAAAATATAAATGAAGCATTAGTAGTCAAATTAATGAAGATAAAACTATGCATGGCGGCGGTACAAGTTATAGTTACCTTAGGGCTCTGTGGGGCTTCATGCGAATGTCATAAACATTTTGGCACTCACAGTCCAGCTGATCTGTTTGGGCTATTTTGTAGAAGTAAAGATGATCAATGGAGCATCTATGGTGCCATAATTATCTAAAACTTGTGAGTTCTAAAACCACTTTCACTTGGTTTGTGGGAACCTCCGAAACAAACAAAGCTTGGATAATGACTGCTAGGGACTGGTCTACCCACAGCCTGCCTGGTTGCCATGTTACACCAGCGAGCTCTGCTTAATGTAGCACTTGCTTGCATTAATTCTTTCACCCTAAAGCACCTGCAGAACCTTCTTAAGAAGGTAACAACAAACAAGCAATGAAGACCACTTTGTCCTCTGAGTACACAACATCGGAAATTCTCCAACCTAGCAAGGCCACTGTTTACTAGCCACTGGAAAGTGCTGGGGACTTTCTTTAGCTAAGTAGAATCACACAGAACTGCTACTTTCCCTCTGGGGGGTTACAAATGCCATTTTTCTTTCTTGGTACCAATGGTAAGCTTAATTTTGCTGTCAGCACTGGTTAAACTGAAGGTATTGAAGCACTTTGTGCTAGTTAGCTTATCCACAAGTGCACCACTTTGAGGGATCTGATAGTCCACAGGATTTTGTTTTACTTAATTTAGATTGCTATGCAAAAAAACAAATCAACACCAACAGACTTGCCCATGGACTAGAGGGGCCTCTTGGTGATCTTGTGGCCCAACCTTCTGTCCACCCCTGCCTTAATGCCATTCTGTTGATTATCTGACATCCTATAGATGCAAATCTTAACTGGAAAAATGTCACCAGTGTGCATGCTGGAAGAAAGGGTCTGAGAATTTTCTCAGAGCCATCCTGCATTCTTCTTGTAGTATAGGTGTCCGATTCGGAAAGATAATGTAATTATTCCAGTGAACTATACTATAGAGATGCCTATGTAGCAAGCTGTGGTTGAGCTTACTTTCCTTGGCATTGTGAACTACCAAGATCTCACCCAGCCTGTTGATGACTTAACCATATTGGGGGTTCCTGGCCTGCACCTAAGTCAATTAAGTTACTGACTTTGATTATCTACCCAGAACAAAGAAGGGTGTAGCCCTAACACAAATAGGCATTGTCGTGTTCTGGTCACACTATTCCTTCGGCATCTCTTGGTAAGCCTGAAGGTAACTTTTTGCCTTGTGCCATCTTGTGCCTAAGGCCAAGCATATAATATACCACATCATTCGTTGGATACCTCAAGGCTCTATTACCAATCCTCCACCTCTAAAATTAGCAGGGGCTGGCAAGGTACTTATTCTAGAGTTAAAGTTGGCTGGAGCCCTCACCCTTCTGTTGTACTCCACAATATGTAAATTGCAGGAAGATGTACCATTTCCTCCTAATTGATTGTTTTTAAGCACCTATCACGCTCTTGAGATTTTTAATAAATCTTCCAGTTAGAGCTTTGGTTTGTGGATGGTGAGACATGGTAGTAAACTTACAGGTTACACCAACCAAGTCCCGTGCAGCCTTCATGTAGATTGGCATGAAGTTTGTTCCACAGTCAGAAACAACCTCTCTGGGGAGAGAAATCTGTGAAATAAAGCCAATCTGAGTTTTGACTACCACCAATGCAGTCTTGCTCTGAATCTGAGCTGCTTCTGTATAACTTACCAGGTGGTTGGATTCTGCCAAAATATATTAAATTCCAGACATTGTATGGGGCTGAAGGGGACTTGGAGTGCCCTGGTCTGCATTCCATAACTACAACCCATTTGGCAAGTAGAACATGAGCAAGAATATTACTCAATTTCTACACCTATTCCTTGCAGTAAAACTGAGAGAAAAGTCTACTTTTAACTCTGAACTGTCAGACAAAGAACCCTCATTGCTCAGTTGCAGGAGTTTGTTCTATTGCATCTAGGAGACTATAAGCTTGTTGTAATTTCAGTTTCCGGTTCACAGGGTTCGCCTGAGAGGCGAACTGTTTCACTATTGGGCTTATGCAGGGGCATTCTGAAATAGCCCTTCTTGGGTAGAGCATTCAGATTGATTTTTTTGACAAACTCAAGTTTTCTCAGAGCCCCAGCTTAAAAAAATGTCTGAAACTTTGGCAGGCTCCCCAGATATAGCTTGGGTCTAGTGCTTGTATTTCTGACTCCTCTGCAGAGATAGGTATCTCTAGTCAGAAGCATCCTTTGAGGAATCACCATCTTCCTTGATGGCTGTCCTGCAGGAGTTTGTGCTCTTGTACTCAGTTTCCACAGGTTTACAGTCACTAAGGTAGTTTGCCAGTAGAAAGTCTATGCTGAGGTTGTCCCATTTTCTAATCCATACTTCTCTGCTTAGTCTTCAGATATGTAGCTTTTTTTTGGTGATCAGGTACTCAAAATCCTCACCATTCGTAATGATCCCATGATAGTAGCCTTGAAGAATAGCCTTGGATGGACCTACTACAAGAGTGTCAACCATACGTTGGCTAGTATCGATAGCCTGCAGTGAGTTAACGTGGTGCCATCAACCCAGGCAGAGTCCAGGTGGTGTTGGCTGCTGGTAAGGATTTGAGCCTTGATTCCTCTGTTGGTCTCCTAGCCATCAGCCAAGATCAGCACTATTTCAGAAGGACCAATCTGGCAATCCTCTTTTCATAATGGAAACGTGCCAAGGTGTGCTGCAGGTTACTTGGCATCATTGATCTGAAAATAAAAAAAAATACTGTTTTAGCTCTGCTGGGCCAACACTCAAAAGGTTCCCAATGAAGAGCAGATTAAACAAATTCAACTTTTTAGTCATTCCTCTTCGTGTTACTAGTCAGACTCTTACGAAGCCATGCACAACTCTCTCTCGATGTACTTTTGGCATCTTCTCAGCACTCTGGCACTATTTTAATGAAGTAAATAGCTTACTCAAGAACTCTCCCTTCATCACACATTTGTTAATAAGTGAAGAGTACTGCTTTTCCATACGTGTCTGTGAGATTCTTATTTGTGAACCAGGTGCTTCCTCGCCCATTTTAGGTAAAATTTGCCTATTTATCTGCCTCTGCCCTACACGTAGCTGCAGCTATCGGCACCCTGGCCTTGCTCAGCACAGCCACATAATCATTCCTCATACCCGGCAAGATATTTTGAATGTCTACCCTGTTTCAGGAATATTAAAGTGAATTAGCACACATGGTGCTCTGAAGCTTAGTGCCTGGAGTCTCTATTCAATGGATTGAGGGGGCTCTAAATCAGGACTCCTCTAAATGAACCCTACAGCCCATGTTTGGGCCAGCTTTACTTCCGTTCAGAACCCAACCATTGTTCAAGAAGTTGCATAAAACTCTGATATGGAATAGAGCAGGATTGAAATATACACAAAGGGGTAATGTGCGATTGCTTGTCCAACACTAGTCTCTGTGCATGTGCCCTTGTGAGTTTGAGCACTTTTGATTTTGGAGCCTGCTCTTTGAAAAAAGCTCCTAATCACTTTGAAAGTGATCTGTGCTTCTGATGTTTACACCTGGATAAAGTATGTGGTTCTTTATCTAACTTCTGAACCCCCTTTCCCTATTTGTATGTCTAGTAATTTGAGTGACAAGGTGGAAACTATTTAGAAGTATGATTTGATGACTTCAGTCTGCAATGATTGCTTTGCATAATAGTTCTTACCATAACATCATATATTTGTATTCTGTTCCCACAGACACTGTGCTTGCTTTGGATGTGTTCAAGAAAGGTTTGATGTTCTCCAGCTGTGGTAAGGTATGTTCTGCCTGTCTCTGCAGGGGGCTCTGTTTCGTTTAGAATAGAGAACAGTGAATCAACCAATCAATCAGGATTTGTGTAGCGCACTAATTACCTGTGAGGGTATCCTGGTGCTGGGTCCAGCTACTTGGTGTTTCAGTCAGGGAGCCAGGTCTTGAGCCCCCTTCTGAATCCATGGAGAGAGGGAGTTATTCTGAGGTGGATGGGGAGGCTGTTCCAGGATTCCACAGCAAAGTAGGAGAAGGAACGGCCTCCACTATTGCAGCGGCAGATGTAGGGTGTGTGAGAGAGGGTGGCGGAATGCAGGGGTCTGGCAAGGAAGTGAAAGCTGAGGCAGTGGTTTTAGGTATGCTGGTTCTTGATTGTGAAGGGCTTTGTAGGCATGGATCGGCATCTTGAATTGGCTTCTTTTGTGTACGTGGAGCCAGTGGAGTTTTCCCAGGCGGGGGTGATGTGCGTCCTTCTGGTGAGGTTCAGCATGAGCCTAGCCACTGAGGTCTGTATGATTGGTAGTCTCTTTGTGAGGATTGATGTGATTCCGTCGTACAGGGTGTTGCCATAATCCAGGCGGCTGGTAACAAGTGCTTGTGTGGCAGTGGGTTTGGTCGAAACCGGTAGCCAGTTGACAATCTTGTTTAGCATGTGGAGAATGAGGAAGCAGGCAAAGGAAACTGCATTGATCTGGCTCTTCACGGTGAGTTTGTTGTCTAGGACAATGCAGAGGTTTTGGGCTTGGACCGTGGGGGGTGGTCCCAAGGTGGCGGGCCACCAGGAGACATCCCATGGTGAGGTGGTACTTCCGAAGATCATGACTTCAATTTTGTCTGTGTTGAGTCTGAGGCAATTGTCTTACATCCAGATGGAGATGCTGTTCATTGAGAGGTGGAAGTTGGCTTTTGCAGTTGAGGGGTCTTAGGATAGTGAGAGGAAGAGTTGGGTGTCATCAGCATATTAGATGATGTTGAGTGTAAAGAAATGGCTCCCTGTTGCAGTTACCCCCCATTTTTTGCTTGATACTGATGCTGACTTGACTGAGAAGTGTGCTGGGACCCTGCTAACCAGGCCCCAGCACCAGTGTTCTTTCACCTAAAATGTACCATTGTTTCCACAATTGGCACAACCCTGGCACCTAGGTAAGTCCCTTGTAACTGGTACCCCTGGTACCAAGGGCCCTGATGCCAGGGAAGGTCTCTAAGGGCTGCAGCATGTCTTATGCCACCCTAGGGACCCCTCACTCAGCACAGACACACTGCTTACCAGCTTGTGTGTGCTGGTGGGGGGAAAATGACTAAGTCGACATGGCACTCCCCTCAGGGTGCCATGCCAACCTCACACTGCCTATGGCATAGGTAAGTCACCCCTCTAACAGGCCTTACAGCCCTAAGGTAGGGTGCACTATACCACAGGTGAGGGCATAGGTGCATGAGCACTATGCCCCTACAGTGTCTAAGCAAAACCTTAGACATTGTAAGTGCAGGGTAGCCATAAGAGTATATGATCTGGGAGTCTGTCAAAAACGAACTCCACAGCTCCATAATGGCTACACTGAATACTGGGAAGATTAGTATCAAACTTCTCAGAATAATAAACCCACACTGATTCCAGTGTTGGATTTATTAAAAAATGCACACAGAGGGCATCTTAGAGATACCCCCTGTATTTTACCCAATTGTTCAGTGCAGGACTGTAAGGAAATGCCTCCTTGGCATGGTTACCCCCTGACCTTTTGCCTTTGCTGATGCTATGTTTTGAATTGAAAGTGTGCTGAGGCCTGCTAACCAGGCCCCAGCACCAGTGTTCTTTCCCTAACCTGTACTTTTGATCCCACAATTGGCACACCCTGGCATCCAGATAAGTCCCTTGTAAGGGGTACCCCTGGTACCAAGGGCCCTGATGCCAAGGAAGGTCTCTAAGGGCTGCAGCATGTCTTATGCCACCCTGGAGACCCCTCACTCAGCACAGACACACTGCTTGCCAGCTTGTGTGTGCTGGTGAGAGCAAAACGAGTAAGTCGACATGGCACTCCCCTCAGGGTGCCATGCCAGCCTCTCACTGCCTATGCAGATATAGATAAGTCACCCCTCTAGTAGGCCTTACAGCCCTAAGGCAGGGTGCACTATACCATAGGTGAGGGCACCAGTGCATGAGCACTGTGCCCCTACAGTGTCTAAGCAATACCTTAGACATTGTAAGTGCAGGGTAGCCATAAGAGTATATGGTCTGGGAGTCTGTTTTACACGAACTCCACAGCACCATAATGGCTACACTGAAAACTGGGAAGTTTGGTATCAAACTTCTCAGCACAATAAATGCACACTGATGCCAGTGTACATCTTATTGTAAAATACACCACAGAGGGCACCTTAGAGGTGCCCCCTGAAACCTTAACCGACTATCTGTGTAGGCTGACTGGTTCCAGCAGCCTGCCACAACCGAGACATGTTGCTGGCCCCATGGGGAGAGTGCCTTTGTCACTCTGAGGCCAGTAACAAAGCCTGCACTGGGTGGAGATGCTAACACCTCCCCCAGGCAGGAGCTGTCACACCTGGCGGTGAGCCTCAAAGGCTCACCCCTTTGTGCCAGCACCGCAGGACACTCCAGCTAGTGGAGTTGCCCGCCCCCTCCGGCCACGGCCCCCACTTTTGGCGGCAAGGCCGGAGAAACTAATGAGAATAACAAGGAGGAGTCACTGGCCAGTCAGGACAGCCCCTAAGGTGTCCTGAGCTGAAGTGACTCTTACTTTTAGAAATCCTCCATCTTGCAGATGGATGATTCCCCAATAGGATTAGGGATGTGACCCCCTCCCCTTGGGAGGAGGCACAAAGAGGGTGTACCCACCCTCAGGGCTAGTAGCCATTGGCTACTAACCCCCCAGACCTAAAACACGCCCTTAAATTTAGTATTTAAGGGCTCCCCTGAACCTAAAACTTTAGATTCCTGCAACTAACAAGAAGAAGAGGACTGCTGAGCTGAAAAACCCCTGCAGAGGAAGAACAGAAGACACCAACTGCTTTGGCCCCAGACTTACCGGCCTGTCTCCTGCCTTCCAAAGAAACCTGCTCCAGCAACGCTTTCCAAGGGACCAGCGACCTCTGAATCCTCTGAGGACTGCCCTGCTTCAAGAAAGACAAGAAACTCCTGAGGACAGCGGCACTGCTCCAAAAGAACTGCAACTTTGTTTCAAGGAGCAGATTTAAAGACCCCTGCAACTCCCCGCAAGAAGCGTGAGACTTGCAACACTGCACTCGGCGACCCCGACTCAACTGGTGGAGAACCAACACCTCAGGGAGGACCCTCCGGCGACTCCAAGACTGTGAGTAACCAAAGTTGTCCCTCCTGAGCCCCCACAGCGACGCCTGCAGAGGGAATCCCGAGGCTCCCCCTGACCGCGACTGCCTGAACTCCATTTCCCGACGGCTGGAAAAGACTCTGCACCCGCAGCCCCTAGCACCTAAAGGAACGGAACTCCTGTGCAGGAGTGACCCCCAGGAGGCCCTCTCCCTTGCCCAGGTGGTGGCTACCCCGAGGAGCCCCCCCCTTGCCTGCCTGCAACGCTGAAGAGATTCCTTGATCTCTCATAGGAATCCATTGAAAACCCGACGCGTGTTTGCACACTGCACCCGGCCGCCCCCGCGCTGCTGAGGGTGTACTTTTTGTGCTGACTTGTGTCCCCCCCCCCCCCCTCGGTGCCCTACAAAACCCCCCCTGGTCTGCCCTCCAAAGACGCGGGTACTTACCTGCTGGCAGACTGGAACCGGGGCACCCCCGTCTCTCCATTGAAGCCTGTGTGTTTTGGGCACCTCTTTGACCTCTGCACCTGACCGGCCCTGAGCTGCTGGTGTGGTGACTTTGGGGTTGCTCTGAACCCCCAACGGTGGACTACCTTGGACCAAGAACTGAAACCTGTAAGTGACTTACTTACCTGTGAAACCTAACAATACTTTACCTCCCCCAGGAACTGTGAAAATTGCACTAAGTGTCCACTTTTAAAACAGCTTATTGTGTTTTATGTAAAAAGTATACATGCTAATGTAATGATTCCAAGTTCCTAAAGTACTTACCTGCAATACCTTTCAAATGAGATATTACATGTAGAATTTGAACCTGTGGTTCTTAAAATAAACAAAGAAAAGATATTTTTCTATAACAAAACCTATTGGCTGGATTTGTCTCTGAGTGTGTGTTCCTCATTTATTGCCTGTGTGTATGTACAACAAATGCTTAACACTACTCCTTTGATAAGCCTACTGCTCGACCACACTACCACAAAATAGAGCATTAGTATTATCTCTTTTTGCCACTATCTTACCTCTAAGGGGAACCCTTGGACTCTGTGCATGCTATTCCTTACTTTGAAATAGCACATACAGAGCCAACTTCCTACAAGGACTGACTGGTCTGTGCCAGCCTACTGCTGAGAGACGAGTTTCTGACCCCATGCGGTGAGAGCCTTTGTGCTCTCTGAGGACAGAAACAAAGCCTGTTCTGGGTGGAGGTGCTTCACACCTCCCCCCTGCAGGAACTGTAACACCTAGCAGTGAGCTTCAAAGGCTCAAGCTTCGTGTTACAATGCCCCAGGGCACTCCAGCTAGTGGAGATGCCCGCCGCCTGGACACAGCCCCCACTTTTGGCGGCAAGTCCAGGAGAGATAATGAGAAAAACAAGGAGGAGTCACTGGCCAATCAGGACAGCCCCTAAGGTGTCCTGAGCTGAGGTGACTCTGACTTTTAGAAATCCTCCATCTTGTAGAAGGAGGATTCCCCCAATAGGAATAGGGTTGTGCCCCCTCCCCTCAGGGAGGAGGCACAAAGAGGGTGTACCCAACCTCAAGGACAGTAGCCATTGGCTACTGCCCTCCCAGACCTAAACACACCCCTAAATTCAGTATTTAGGGGCTCCCCAGAATCTAGGAAACTAGATTCCTGCAACTTACAAGAAGAAGAGGACTGCTGAGCTGAAAACCCCTGCAGAAGAAGAAAGAAGACACCAACTGCTTTGGCCCCAGTCCTACCGGCCTGTCTCCTGCCTTCTAAAGAAACCTGCTCCAGCGATGCTTTCCCCAGGACCAGCGACCTCTGAATCCTCAGAGGACTGCCCTGCTTCAAGAAAGACTAGAAA
This sequence comes from Pleurodeles waltl, assembly GCF_031143425.1. Taxonomy (NCBI): domain Eukaryota; kingdom Metazoa; phylum Chordata; class Amphibia; order Caudata; family Salamandridae; genus Pleurodeles; species Pleurodeles waltl. The sequence continues at coordinate 77,211,191 of NC_090449.1, read as the reverse complement.
CTCCCGAGGACAGCGGCCCTGCTCCAAAAAGACTGCAACTTTGTTTCAGAGGAGCAGATTTAAAGACCCCTGCAATCCCCGCAAGAAGCGTGAGACTTGCAACACTGCACCCGGCGACCCCGACTCGACTGGTGGAGAACCAACACCTCAGGGAGGACCCTCCGGCGACTCCAAGACTGTGAGTAACCAAAGTTGTCCCCCCTGAGCCCCCACAGCGACGCCTGCAGAGGGAATCCCGAGGCTCCCCCTGACCGCGACTGCCTGACTCTAAAATCCCGACGGCTGGAAAAGACTCTGCACCCGCAGCCCCCAGCACCTGAAGGATCGGAACTCCAGTGCAGGAGTGACCCCCAGGAGCCCTCTCCCTTGCCCAGGTGGTGGCTACCCCGAGGAGCCCCCCCCTTGCCTGCCTGCACCGCTGAAGAGACCCCTTGGTCTCCCATTGACTCCCATTGGAAACCCAACGCTTGTTTGCACACTGCACCCGGCCGCCCCCGCGCTGCTGAGGGTGTACTTTTTGTGTGGACTTGTGTCCCCCCCCCTCGGTGCCCTACAAAACCCCCCCTGGTCTGCCCTCCGAAGACGCGGGTACTTACCTGCTGGCAGACCAGAACCGGGGCACCCCCTTCTCTCCATTGAAGCCTACGCGTTTTGGGCACCACTTTGAACTCTGCACCTGACCGGCCCTGAGCTGCTGGTGTGGTGACTTTGGGGTTGCTCTGAACCCCCAACGGTGGGCTACCTTGGACCCCAAGCTTAACCCCTTAGGTGGTTTACTTACCTGCGAAAACTAACATTACTTTACCTCCCCCAGAAACTGTGAAAATTGCACTGTGTCCACTTTTAAAACAGCTAAATGTGTTTTATGTGAAAAGTATATATGCTACTGTAATTATTCAAAGTTCCTAAAGTACTTACCTGCAATACCTTTCAAATGAGATATTACATGTAGAATTTGAACCTGTGGTTCTTAAAATAAACTTAAGAAAATATATTTTTCTATAACAAAACCTTTTGGTTGGATTGGTCTCTGAGTGTGTGTTCCTCATTTATTGCCTGGGTGTATGTACAACAAATGCTTAACACTACTCCTTTGATAAGCCTACTGCTCGACCACACTACCACAAAATAGAGCATTAGTATTATCTCCTTTTGCCACTATCTTACCTCTAAGGGGAACCCTTGGACTCTGTGCATACTATTCCTTACTTTGAAATAGTGCATACAGAGCCAACTTCCTACATTGAGTATGAGGGCCAAGAGGGTCATGTATATGTTAAAGAGGGTGGGGCTGAGGGTTGAGCCTTGGGAGTCGCCACAGATGATGTTCATGGGTTTTGATGAGAAAGGAGGTAGGAGGACTCCGGGTTCAGTCAGCTAGGAAGGATGCAATCCATTTTAGGGTGTCATCTTGGATGCTGATCCGGTGAAGCCTTTTGTTTAGGGTGTGGTGGGAGACGGTGTTGGAAGCTGCTGAGAGGTCGAGGAGGATGAGAACAGCCAATTCCCATTGGTTGAGGAGGGTTCTGATGTAATTTATGGTGGCAATGAGTGGTTTTGGTGCCTTGATTGGAGCAGGAGCCTGTTTGGGTAGTGTCCAAATGATTGTTGTTCTCTAGGTATTTTGTAAGTTGCTGGTTGATAGCTTTCTTGAGATCTTTGTCAGGAAAGTGAAGAAGCGAGATCGGTCGGTAGTTTTTTAGCTCGTTGGGGTCGGCAGGAGGTTTCTTGAGGAGGAGTTTGTTTCCAGCATGTTTCCATTCATCTCGGTAGGTGGCTAAAGTGATGGATGTGTTGAAGATGTTAGTGAGTTTACTGATGATGTTGATTCTGAGATTGAACATGTGGTGAGGGCAGGGGAGCGGGTGATCCTGGGTGGACGGAGCATGTGATGTCGGTGGTGTTTTTTGTGGCTAGCTGGTTCCACCTGGTGATCTTGTGGCTGCAGAGGGTGCCTGTGTGGTTAAGAAGACTGAGGGTGTCAGCAGTGGCAGGTTGGGCCGCAGAGTTTCTGTAGGTTGTGGGTATCTTGTCATGGAAGTAGTCGGTGAGGTTGTTGCAGAGGGCTTGGGAGAGGGTGATGCTGTTTTCAGATGCTGAGGGATTGGAGAACTCCTTGACAATGCTGAAGAGTTCCTTGCTGTGACTGGAGCTGGCTCAGATGCAGTTGGCTACGGCATTCCTTTTGCTGTATTTCAGGAGTCTGGTACCGACTGAGTGAGTTCTTGTAGGCGGTTTGGTCGGTGGGCTCCTTGGGGGTGCACCATCTCATTTCCAGTTGTTTGCAGTTGCGGTTTGAGGTCTTTAGTTCTAGGGTGTACCAGCTAGCTTATTTGGCATGTCTGTTGGTTTTGTGGCTTTTGCTGGGGGTGTGTCTTTCGGTGCTATCCGAGATCCAGGAGGTGAAGTTTTTGACAGCTTGTTGGATGTCCAAGGTGGTGAGGAGGGACTGGGGGGTGGGGGGAGGGGCGTTTATTGGCTTTCGGATATTCTATTCCAGATGAGGTGAGTGGTGCTGGTTGATCTGGTGGCTCGGCTGGGGGGATGGTTTGTAGGTGAAGTGAACAATGGTGTGGTCAGTCCGGGTGAGCTCGGTGGTGTAGCTGTATTTGTTTCTGGCTTAGAAGTTGGGGTCTAGCGTGTCCTGTGTTGTGTGTTGAGTCAGTGACTGAGTTAGGCCGGTGCTGTTCATACTTTCATTTAGGTTGGTAGAGTTGGTGCCATTGAGGTCTCCGAGGAGGATGTAGTGTTTGCTCTTGATGACTTTGAGAGGCAATTAAATCGGGGATGGTGTCACAGAAACTGGGGGGTGCCTGGGGGGCTGTAAGTGAGGATGCCTTTAATGGTGTTTTTTCTGTCTAATCTGAGCTGGGAATAGAGATGTTCCATGATAGTTGAGCGGTTGTTCGTCATGGTAGAGCAGTAGATGGAGTATTTGTGGATGATGGTGATTCCACCTCTGTGTTTGTTGATGTGGTCGCAGTGAACGATCTTGTGGGTATGGCTGCAGTGTTGGCTGGTGTGGAGGTGGCATGAAACAGGATTCTGTGAGGAAGACAACGTCGGGAGAGAGGGTGGTAAAGGTGTCGCATATCTCGTTTGCACACTTGCAGAGGGAACAAACGCTGAGCAGGAGGCAGTGGAGTTGGCGTAGGGAGGTCATAGCCGGAGGGGTGGCTGAGGTAGGGTGCAATGTTGTGTTGATTTTGCAGGAGCAGCACAGTGGCGGCAAGTGAATGGTCCCATTGTGGAGTAAGGAGAGGTGTAGCAGCAGTTCTTGCTACAGGGTCTGGAGTTCAGGGCGGTGAGTTTGGCTCTGGAGTAGTGGTGGATAGGGGAGGAGAAGCTAGGATTCTTGGCACAGGGCACGGTCCAAGTGCGGACGGGCGCTGATGGGCTTGCCTTGGGTACACCTTTGGTGTGCCGTTGGTGTACCTGATGCGCACGGCTGCTCAGATGCCTTCATAAGTAGTCCTGGGAGTTCGGAGGGGGTGGGAGTGCGGGGAGCAGGAAGCTGGGAAACCGTTGGGAAATCAGTAGCAAACACAAGAACAGGGAAACTACTGATATACAGAAAGAGTAACCACTACGCCATTGAATAATAATAGAATTCCTAAAGAATGTGTAATAAATAAAGTAAAATTGAAAATAAAGTAAATACAATTACAGGCAAGGTCCCCGCAGTGGGGCTAAACAGGAAGGGTTGCGACTACAGTGTGGTCCCCAGACTAGGGAAGCCAAGGCAGCGGAACTCCAGCAGTGGGAGAGTGGTGAACAAGGCCAAGGAGGTCAAGTAGTCCTGGGAGGTGGGAGGGGTCATCTGGGAGGGTGGGAAGTGGGGAAAACTGGCAGGAAAATCGCCGGCAAACACAAACAGGGAAACTACCGATATACAGGACGAATAACCACTAAGCCACAAAATAAAAGTAGAAATCCTAAAGAATCTTTGTAATAAATAAAATAAAAATAAAGTAAATATGATTAAAAAGGCAAGGTCCCCATCGCAAGACCGAATAGGAGGGCTCTGGAAGTGTGACATGGTCACCCGACCAGGGGAGCCAAGGCAACTGAACAACCACAGCGTGGGTGCAGCGAACAAGACCAAGGAGGACAAGCGCTGCTCTTACTCTAGGTGTCTTATTCTGGGCCTTCATCAAGAGCCTTCATTTTGAAAATGTATGGGGAGTTTCGCCTGACTTTAGTATGGTATGGTCAGTAAGTGTAAGAGTTTGCTGGGACCTGAATTAACCAATCAGAAGAATGGCCTCACCAGAGTATTTCTAAGGCAGGCTAAGAGCATTTGAAGCCTATAACCCAGGCTCCAACAAAATACACTTTGTAAACATTGCAGTTGTTCTTTAATACCCACATGCAGAACATGCTTTAAAGACCCACTCCACATACTGGAAAGGGCCCCCTCTCCAAAAACCCAGTTATCACTTCTGTGACACTGAGCGAATTTGTTAGAGCAGCAATATTTTCAAGGTGCAGTGCCAAAATCATGGAGGGATGGTCTTGGAGCCTATTCCCTTTAGTGATGCATGTTTACCGTTTCCTTAAGTCTGCAGGGCAGTGAGGCCTGTTTGATTCTCGCACACAACCACAGTTGTGGATGCTGTTAAGGGAATCTGCTAGCACAGGCACAGCATGTTCTAAGACTCTACACAGGGCAGGACCTGCAATTGAAAAATATTCCTAATGTTATCAGGTACTTCTGACAGTCTTTCCTCCTCTTTTTAGTTCCCAGGTGCTTGTTCTTGTTTCAGTTTATTTCCTAAGTAGCTAAGTGAAAATCTTCAGCCCCTGATTTCGATATGAACATAGCAGTGACAATCGCTTCTCTATTTGTAAGTACCATGGCCCATCTGTATCCCTACTTTCCATCTCTCTCTTGCCCTTCCATCCACTGCTGTCTTCACCACAGTCACTCTGTTGTGCAGCATCCCCGGCTGGTAAAACTAGCCTCTTTACTTCTTATGTGCAGTCTTATGCTCCCGAATATAGCTTTCCCTGATCGCTGATATGTACTTGTTGTCATACACTTTATCATGGAGACAATTCTGCGTGACCTCTTCCTCATTAATGCATCCTGCTTGTTACTTTGGTGCCCCAATGTTGCTGTATACTTTCTGCAATTTACCCTTTCATCTCAAAAGTGTGATCTTTTCTGAAACCCCTTGCCCTTTTCTGCTTGTGATGGACTTATCTCACAACTTGTGGGTTACTTCATCCAACTGTCTCTTCCTTCAGCACTAGAATCATGTACAGCTAACTTTGGCTTAGTTTCTATCTTGATCAGGTAAACTATTGCTGAAGCTACCCTGGACTCTGCCTTCTCTCCTCAGGTTAAGCTATGATCTCTTGACAGAAATCCACCCAAACAAAACCCTGTGTTGACACATATGCCTGACTTTGTGTTAAAACAGCATTGTACAGATTAAGAAAGAAAACTGTTGCAGGTGTGCAGTGAATGGAATAGGTTTCATGAGAGTGTAGAGATCTCTGCTTAGATGAGTGGACATTAGCCTCCTTTATAATCTCAAATTATTGGTAAGTAATTAGCAGATAATAAGCACTGTTCAGAGTGAGTGAGGGTGGATAAGTTGTAAGTCACAGCCCATGAAGTCCTCTACTCTATTAACCTGAGTTTGGGGAGAGGTATTTTGGGGAGTGCAGGACATGTGGTTGTGTATTGGATAATAATCTGCCCAACCCCGCCACCCCCACACCATGGCTGAGCTCCCTCTGTTTGTTTTCTCTCTATAGCTGGCTATCAATGGCTCTGCTGAGTTTTCAGTAACATTGAGGGTGTAGATCCACCATGTGCAGGCTTAATGGGGCTGCAGAAGGACGGGGTTTTTATATTGGTATAAAACATGGATGCTGTGTAGTGCCAGTCCATACCACTACTGAGGCATACCTGTGGGTGGATTTGAGGGAGGAGTTTCTGTTGCATTAGGCACCAGAATCGGTGTGATCAGGTAAGTACGTTTTGCTAGAGAAATACTTTCAGGTTTCAAAAGTCCACAAAGTGCATCTTTCATAGGCAGCAATGTTATCCTATGGAGAAAAAACAAATTTTCCATACAGGTATAGTTCAGCGACTTACAGGACCAAACCTCTGGCCTGAAAGTGACACAATACATGCTGTGGACCTTGGGGAACCTGTTTGGTACCCATGCCCTAGTTACCATGGGTACTATTTACTCAGGACTTACAGGGGTGCAAAAAGTTATGGCCAGTTGGGGGAACAGTTGCACCATTTTAGGGAAAGAGACCTAGCACTGGCGATCTGGTTAGCAGGAACCCAGTGCACTTTCAGTAACAATTGCATCAAATACCAGGCAAAAATTGAGGCTGACCATGTCAAAAAAGGGTCTCTTTCCTACAGAGTCCTGGTGTATACACACTTGTGGGTTTAGCACATGAAATATCAATAATTAAAACACTGTTGGACTACTATACACACCCCTGTATCAGTGCTAATCATATAAGGCCTCCTTGTAGCATGAATATGGAGTCTGATGCATGCTGTAAATGGTGGGACAGTCCAGGGTATGCTGGGAGCTATATACCTCTTTTGAGCTCCTGTGCAATTGCAGACTCCTAGCTTTATTCCATAACATCCAGTCTTTAGTCACTCAGGTTCCCCTTAGAGGATGGATCACATGAATGGATAGCGTAACTCAATGCAGAAATACTGCTTTCCCCAATTCCTTGTCTTCCATTCATACATGTTGATTGAAGAAGGATGATTAGGATGTCAGAACAAAAAAATCATAAGACTGAAGGCTGAACATCCCCATTGTGGTCTGGTCACTTTAAATGGTCTGGTCGCTTTAGCCTTCAGGTTTTACACAGGTGAAAGTGCTTTCTCTTTTAGCACTGACCTTTTTCAGAGGTAACTCACAAAGTCAAGGTCCTTCAGGCTTTCGCCAGGCAGCTAATGGGAGCCTTTCCAGTGTTATCAGAAAGTAGAAAAACAGTAACAGAATTCAATGTTTGCAGAAACAAAGTAAAGCCTGAGGCTATATTGGGTGCATGGTAATGGTAACTAGCATCTCAGTTCAGTGGTGTGAAAACACTTGGTGGGGGTCAGATCTCTGTAAATACTAATTACAGATCTTTTTAGTGGAAAGGTTCATTGGGTTTCTAGACCCCCTGACTGCAAGGACACAGTCCATACACCAATTCAAGATAGAAAACCAGTTGACCTGCAATCACTCCCTAACCCACTGAGCAAAGTTTGCACAAAATGTGTTTCAGGTAACGATCAGCCCCATTAGATATTACAGGAATAGTTGCAACCTCATACACTCTGTCAATAATGAACAGCAAATTCAAAAACACTAGAAAATGGAGAATACATTTTAAAAATATATTTTAAATCAAATTCCTAATCTAGTGTACACTATATGAATTGTATCCAAAAAAAGCAAACAAATGCAATGGCTAAGAGGAGTGTGAATAAAAAAAGTACCACTCTAACATGATTGCATTTTATATTACTAAACTATTTCTAGCACAGTAGAAAATAAAACGTGTTTTGAGCTTCAAAGATGTTTCACAACCACATACCTGTTTGAACAATAGAGTTATAGGTTCAAATAGTGTGGCAAGGGCTTGCTTTTCTTTTCACACAAGACCACCAGCTAGACTGATAAATTCAGCCAACCGGGAATCCTAAGCTCCTCTCGGGTAACCTTCATGTCAGAATCCATGATATGATTCTGCGCAACCTATCCCGGTGTCCCCAAACATGAAGGTCTCCTCTCTAACACTTCTTTCCTTGTGTGAGACTTTTATAACCTTATTTCATTGTTATAAAAACCTGAGTAAACAATAATCAGAGAGTGGCATGTTGCCTTTGACACATTTTCATTCTACTAGAGGGTGTTCTTTAAACAACAATAATAAACAAACACAGTTATCAACCTTCAAGAATCTCTGTAGAAATACTTCATGCCTGAACAGATAGCACTTAGATTGAATCCTAAGAATATATGCACACAACGCTTGATCACGTTTCAGAACATAAAAGCATAAACTAAATATGCATTCAATGATTCACACGCATGTACTCTTGATTGACACTTGTACCTAAATAGGGGGATACCTGGGAAGGAAAATAAATAATATTCCTGCCAATGGGCCTTCCTAGACTCCACTGCGTAGATGATGCTCTAGTTATTTTAGATATGCATGCTTGAATTAAATGATTTAATATAACTTTACAGGATAGAAGCGTGCGAGTTTGGAGAATGGATAAAACCACAGGGGAGGTGCAATGTGTGGCACAAGGATCAGGACACACTCATGGCGTGGGCGCTTTGTCTTGTTCAAGGTAAAACTAGTCTTTTGTTTATCTTCTGATTGTACTAAATACTTTTGCTCCCTGCTACTATTGTGTGCCCACATATCCTAAATGCAGCACTGCAGTAAGAGTGTGTCCACCTGCTCAGGAATATTGAGGATGTATAGCATATTAGATGTGCCAGTACAATATTGTGGCAAATTAATCTGCAAGGTCATTGACATTGCAGATGATCCTGTGGCACAGAGGATATTCAAGACTTACATCTTTATTTTTATTTCATGATGTAATCATTTTCTTAGGGTCTTTCAGTTTGCTGAATTAGTTTTAATAAAACACAGTTTATTTTATTTACATTGACGCTATAAAGCTTGTGTATAGATTAAGGTCTGGTTACATGTGAATAAGCTGTTTATCAAGGATATTTCTAATTGCTGGATCATGGATGTTCACGTTAAATGAAACCATGTTTACTTCAGCCTTGAAATCCTAGCCCTACCTGGGACATCCTAGGGCATTGAGAATGATCCTCTTAGCCAATTATCAGCTGATGAACAATAAGTTTCGTAGTCTATGCTTGAACTGTGTTTGCAGTATACCAGCCGTTGCAGAACTGTATTCATAGTCCTCTGTGTGATCCCCTACCTTTCCAATGCTTTCTCTTTACAGTTGGCGTAGCAGGCTGACAAGACTGTAATGAGCCTGTTTTTTTCTTAGGCTTTTGCTTGTGTGGCCTGTTTATGATTATGATCCACATTAATGGTGCCCTTATTCTCTGCACCCTCCCCTGCACCGGTCCAACTAATGTTTTCTCTATACTGACACCACTTTCTACATTCACTAACTCAGTAACTTACAGTGGTGATCTATTGCAGTCATAATATTGTAAAACGAGAGCTCTGCAATTACGAATGGACCCTAGTCACAGATCCTAAAGTAAGAGCGAACTTTTGATGTCCTCATAACTCCTACACTCTGCCTCAATCTACCAAATCCAGATATATGTTAAGGAATGGCTCATAACAGGCTGTCATTTGTGAATATCTACAAAACCACCATGTTTAACATAGCATTACATGTGAAATTGTAAAGCAGGTGTTCGTTTGGAAGGGTATCTTTGCTCTGAAATAACAGATGTTTATTGTTGCCCAACTCAGTGGTACTCATTTTATCAGCTTGAAAGGATGAAAGGTTAAGTGAGGATGTGTGACCTGCCAGGATTCGTTTTTGTGACCATGAAGTCAAAGACAGATCCCTGAAGGGGATGCATTAGTCCTCTGAGCCACCAAGAGGGACTTTTATTGCCTCTCAACCCATCTAATGCAGAGCAACTGAGAACCCCCAACTCACAAGCATTTCAAACCTCCACAACTCTGTGCAGTGCGGAGACATGTATGGATTATCAAGAAAGGGGAAGGAGCCTTCCCTGTACATGCAAGTAAATATAAGGACTAGTGAACGGGCACAATTGGCTTGTCTGTCCTGCACTCCTGAGAACACATTAGGATGGTGATGGGGATGGACTGATACTTGTCCAGACAAAGGTGCAATTGCACAGATGTATACCTGGCACTAACAACAGCTGTACATCGCTCAGCTGGTTTGTTCCTCTGCACAGACAGCACGGTTGTCTCACCCATCACAGATAGCAGAACTATAGTTCACCTATCAGCCAACACAGTTATCCCTCACTTTGCCAGATGCAACTGAGCTACCCCTCAGCTTTTGCAGAACGCCCCTTGCTCTGCTGGATGATATCGCTCTCAGGCAGACAACAAAGTTATCCCTTTCCTATCTCTAACATCAGAACCACCTTTCCCCTGTTGCAGACATCACAGCTGTCTTGAACTGGCTAAAGGCAGTAGAGATATACCTTGCTCTTATGAGCTATCCCACTTCATTCTGGTAGGGGTTACCATGTAACAGGGAACCTGAGAAATGGAGGCCTTGGGGAAAGAGAACCTGGGGGAGACACTTGAGGGACAGGGCCCACAAGGGCTATGGAGACAAAGGTACAGGGATCAAAGGTTCAAAGGGACCCCAACAACAGAACAGCACTCTGACAGGAAGTATCATGTACAAAGACACACCCAAGAAAAACAGACCAGTGCTTGATAGGGCTAGACATGCTCCATCTACAAGAAGGCTTGTAATCAAGAACACAGAGTTGCATTTTTCCATTGGAGCCTAGACCATGAACAGTACACCCTACAAAAGGATCCACAGATAGTGCATTGGAAAGGCTCGGGCGTCCTAATGCCCAGTTCTTTTGAAAAGGCACAAGGCCTTTTGCTGCTGTGCATCAACACTGCTATAGCTGATACAGGTGCGAGCTAGCTTTCAGAAAGAAAAACATATTTTTTCAACCTTAACACAGGCGAGGGTGGAAGGTTGTTAGACTCCGTCCTCCTTTACCCATCCCATACAACCACTGTAGGAAGTTGGCTCTGTATGCACTATTTCAAAGTAAGGAATAGTATGCACAGAGTCCAAGGGTTCCCCTTAGAGGTAAGATAGTGGCAAAAAGAGATAATACTAATGCTCTATTTTGTGGTAGTGTGGTCGAGCAGTAGGCTTATCAAAGGAGTAGTGTTAAGCATTTGTTGTACATACACATAGGCAATAAATGAGGAACACACACTCAGAGACAATTCCAGGCCAATAGGTTTTTGTATAGAAAAATATATTTTCTTAGTTTATTTTAAGAACCACAGGTTCAAATTCTACATGTAATACTTTGCATGAAAGGAATTACAGGTAAGTACTTTAGGAACTTTGAATAATCACAATAGCATATATACTTTTCAAATAAAACACATATAGCTATTTTAAAACTAGACACAGTGCAATTTTCAACAGTTCCTGGGGGAGGTAAGTATTTGTTAGTTTTTGTAGGTAAGTAAACCACCTACAGTGTTCAAGTTTGGGTCCAAGGTAGCCCACCGTTGGGGGTTCAGAGCAACCCCAAAGTTACCACACCAGCAGCTCAGGGCCGGTCAGGTGCAGAGTTCAAAGTGGTGCCCAAAACACATAGGCTTCAATGGAGAAGGGGGTGCCCCGGTTCCAGTCTGCCAGCAGGTAAGTACCCGCGTCTTCGGAGGGCAGACCAGGGGGGGTTTTGTAGGGCACCGGGGGGGACACAAGTTAGCACAGAAAGTACACCCTCAGCAGCACGGGGGCGGCCGGGTGCAGTGTGCAAACACACGTCGGGTTTGTAATAGGAATCAATGGGAGACCAAGGAGTCTCTTCAGCGATGCAGGCAGGCAAGGGGGGGGCTCCTGGGGGTAGCCACCACCTGGGCAAGGGAGAGGGCCTCCTGGGGGTCACTCCTGCACTGGAGTTCCGATCCTTCAGGTCCTGGGGGCTGCGGGTGCAGGGTCTTTTCCAGGCGTCGGGATCTGGGAGTCAGGCAGTCACGGTCAGGGGGAGCCTCGGGATTCCCTCTGCAGGCGTCGCTGTGGGGGCTCAGGGGGGACAACTTTGGTTACTCACAGTCTCGGAGTCGCCGGAGGGTCCTCCCTGAAGTGTTGTTTCTCCACCAGTCGAGTCGGGGTCGCCGGGTGCAGGGTTGCAAGTCTCACGCTTCTGGCGGGAAACGCTGTTGCCTTTAAGTTGCTCCTTTGGAAACAAAGTTGCAGTCTTGGGTGAACAGGGCCGCTGTTCTCGCGAGTTTCTTGGTCCTTTTAGAGCAGGGCAGTCCTCTGAGGATTCAGAGGTCGCTGGTCCTGGAGAAAGCGTTGCTGGAGCAGTTTTCTTCTGAAGGGGGAGACAGGCCGGTAGAGCTGGGGCCAAAGCAGTTGGTGTCTCCGTCTTCTCTGCAGGGTTTTTCAGCTTAGCAGTCCTCTTCTTCTTAGGTTGCAGGAATCTGAGTTCCTAGGTTCTGGGGAGCCCTTAAATACTAAATTTAAGGGCGTGTTTAGGTCTGGGGGGTTAGTAGCCAATGGCTACTAGCCCTGAGGGTGGGTACACCCTCTTTGTGCCTCCTCCCAAGGGGAGGGGGTCACATTCCTATCCCTATTGGGGGAATCCTCCATCTGCAAGATGGAGGATTTCTAAAAGTTAGAGTCACTTCAGCTCAGGACACCTTAGGGGCTGTCCTGACTGGCCAGTGACTCCTCCTTGTTATTCTCATTATTTCCTCCGGTCTTGCCGCCAAAAGTAGGGCCGTGGCCGGAGGGGGCGGGCAACTCCACTAGCTGGAGTGCCCTGTGGTGCTGGAACAAAGGGGGTGAGCCTTTGAGGCTCACCGCCAGGTGTTACAGCTCCTGCCTGGGGGAGGTGATAGCATCTCCACCCAGTGCAGGCTTTGTTACTGGCCACAGAGTGACAAAGGCACTCTCCCCATGTGGCCAGCAACATGTCTCGAGTGTGGCAGGCTGCTAAAACCAGTCAGCCTACACGGGTAGTTGGTTAAGGTTTCAGGGGGCACCTCTAAGGTGCCCTCTGGGGTGTATTTTACAATAAAATGTACACTGGCATCAGTGTGCATTTATTGTGCTGAGAAGTTTGATACCAAACGTCCCATTTTTCAGTGTAGCCATTATGGTGCTGTGGGGTTCGTGTTTGACAGACTCCCAGACCATATACTCTTATGGCTACCCTGCACTTACAATGTCTAAGGTTTTGCTTAGACACTGTAGGGGCACAATGCTCGTGCACTGGTGCCCTCACCTATGGTATAGTGCACCCTGCCTTAGGGCTGTAAGGCCTGCTAGAGGGGTGACTTATCTATACTGCATAGGCAGTGTGAGGTTGGCATGGCACCCTGAGGGGAGTGCCATGTCGACTTACTCGTTTTGTCCTCACCAGCACACACAAGCTGGCAAGCAGTGTGTCTGTGCTGAGTGAGGGGTCCCCAGGGTGGCATTAGATATGCTGCAGCCCTTAGAGACCTTCCCTGGCATCAGGGCCCTTGGTACCAGGGGTACCAGTTACAAGGGACTTAACCTGGATGCTAGGGTGTGCCAATTGTGAAAACAAAAGTACAGGTTAGGGAAAGAACACTGGTGCTGGGGCCTGGTTAGCAGGCCTCAGCACACTTTCAATTCAAAACATAGCATCAGCAAAGGCAAAAAGTCAGGGGGTAACCATGCCAAGGAGGCATTTCCTTACAACCACCAACCCACACTATTTGTGTTTGGGGACAAAAACGCTCATGGGAGAAGCTACCCTGGTTGAAACACAACAGCAGGACAATGCCTACACAAAACAGCATGAACACAAGTAATTGGTAAACACTTCTTTATACAAATTCCCAATTCCATAACCTAACCGAGCGACCACGTTCAGCACTCTGGCACATTAGCTGTTCTGGCTTACATTCTACAAAACTACAAGTTTGTTGCTAGGGCTCCATGAGTACTTGTAGCTGAATTTCTTTGCTTCACTGTGATTCGATGTAGCCTCCTAGGGGTCCCAGTAGCTTAAAGTTCAAAAGACTGACTGGAAAAAAAAACATGATAATAAAAATCAGAGAGTCTTCATGTAATGAGGGACAGCATACATCGCAAGTCTGTCAGACATCTGCGTCTGTTTCCTCTTTGGGATTCTGATGCCTTGCTTCAGGGAGGCAGACGCGGGTTGGGGTTGGGAGAACTAGCACTGACGAAGGAATGCATCTAGGCACTATATCATTTTATTGCAAATTAATAATATTGCAGTGTACTGATACTTTCATTTACTTGTATTCTGAGTAAGAACGTTCAGACAGTAAAATGTTAGCAAAGTGAAATTATTACTCTTAACAGTGGGTGTGATATGATCCACTCTGTGACCCACCAGTGCCAAAGACAGATAATGTTCCCTTGTTGCCATCCTCCGCCTCTCTTGTATTCCATTATATATGTCTTCCATCACTTATGTAGGCTAAATTCCGATCACTGTGCAAATATCCCGCCCCTTAATTCCCCCCTGTCTATTTCTACAGGTTAAACCTGCCGGAATGTGCCAGGGGACCAGGCCCAGGATTTACAGAAAATGCGGAATTTGGTGCAGTTGCCCCAAAACTCAGATTAGGAAGTATTTATCAGAACTGATAAATACCCAAGCCCAGCATTTTAGTATTTATCAGCTGCTGTAAAAACTCCAAACAGCTTCCTAGGCACTACTATCGGGGCTGGGGGGAAGGCTTGGGGAGCCATCATTTCTGACGAAGAGACATAAAACTCTAGCATCGCTTCTATCTCTGCGCATTAGCCCTGACTAAAAATATTAATTTCAGAGTGGCCTCTTATCTCCCCGCCTCGTTGCAGAATGAAAGAGTCCTTTGTGGTGACAGGCAGCCAGGACTGCACTCTGAAGATCTGGAGGTTGCCAGAGTCGCTGACGTCCAAAGTGAATGAAGTCCGACTGTCTGCACCAGAGATCCTCCAGGCCAGTGTGACCGAGAAAGGCCACGACAAGGTAGGATATGTAGTAACAGCATCACTGGTTTACTCCACATGTCTCTGATTAGCTGGACTAAAAGTTTTCTTTTGCCCTTAATGTGATGGTTAACCTACGTTCAGAGGTCACACTTCCACTATGATGTGCCAGTGAAGAAGTGATTTTTGTGAAACTTGAACACAGGCAGCAGTTCAAATATGAATAGTATCATAGCACTGTCAAGTTGAAAATTACTTAATAAATGTTTCTGTGCAGCTCTCTCTGGCAGTACACAGATACCAGTGATGTGCTACTGTTGTTACTATGTTGGCAGAGCTCGGTTTGAAGCCATGTGCTGCTGAGCTTCCATCCATTATACATATGACAAGTTATCAGTAACTCTGCTAGTTGGAGTATTTTTCAGTTGCCTGCTCTAAATTTCTTAAATTTGTACATACGCACAAAAAGTGCAATTTATTTTCTCCTTTTTTTGCGAAACTGGGTCCATAACATTTGTTCAGCCTTAGTATGTTCAATTCTGCAGACCTGCTTTGTTGCTCATTTTAAATGTTCACAAATATTTTTAGGTCTCGTCTAACGGTGTGCCTTCTCTGTTGTTGCTGTGAAGGGTACAGTATACAGTAAAGTTCTTGGCACCTGCCCATTAATTACCATTAGCGAGATTGATTGCCATTCTTATTAGCTGCCTCCTAATTGGCCACCAAATACATCACATCACTTCCTTTTATTTCTCCGGAGCACGGACCAAGTATTAATTGATTTCATATGATTAGGGTCCTTGCGCTCCTCCTCTGCATACTCGCGCTGTGATTCAGAGTTTCTGTCCGTCATTTCCATTTCTATGCTACACATTTTGGTTGCTTTTAACTTCAGTCCTACGGGTTTGTGTGTTGTTGCCATAATTTGTTTTTGAATTTGGCACCAAAAAAATGGCACGCATTTGGGGCGGAGTTATCCCCTCTGCCAAGATCGTAATCAGGCCCAAAGTCTTTGGCTTTTAAAGTGCCTCAATTTTTGGCAGCACTGCCCTTAATCCATTTCTCCTTAAAATATGTGTCCTTAGTCTTATGTGTATTCCTCCCCTTCTCTGTGAATGCAAAGTATGTGTCTGTATAAAGGGCTTCAGTTTTGTGCCGCAGCTACACAACTTCTCCTTAAAACATGTGCTTAAGTGCTTACTCTCATACGTATTCCACCGAAGGCGCTTTCAGGCAGACTATAATCATATGCAATTAGTTGTAAGAGATGTAGCCTTACAGCCACAACTGCAATCCACGCTGCCCTGCCCCACTCCACGCTGCCCTGCCCCACTCCACGCTGCCCTGCCCCACTCCACGCTGCCCTGCCCCACTCCACGCTGCCCTGCCCCACTCCACGCTGCCCTGCTCCACTCCACGCTGCCCTGCTCCACTCCACGCTGCCCTGCTCCACTCCACTCTGCCCTGCTCCACTCCACGCTGCCCCGCTCCACTCCACTCTGCCCCGCTCCACTCCACTCTGCCCCGCTCCACTCCGCCCTGCCCCACTCCACTCCACGCTGCCCTGCCCCACTCCACTCCACACTGCCCTGCCCCACTCCACTCCACGCTGCCCTGCCCCACTCCACTCCACGCTGCCCTGCCCCACTCCACGCTGCCCTGCCCCACTCCACTCCACGCTGCCCTGCCCCACTCCACGCTGCCCTGCCCCACGCTGCCCTGCCCCACGCTGCCCTGCCCCACGCTGCCCTGCCCCACTCCACGCTGCCCTGCCCCACTCCACCCTGCCCCACTCCACGCTGCCCTGCCCCACTCCACGCTGCCCTGCCCCACTCCACGCTGCCCTGCCCCACTCCACGCTGCCCTGCCCCACTCCACGCTGCCCTGCCCCACTCCACGCTGCCCTGCCCCACTCCACGCTGCCCTGCCCCACTCCACGCTGCCCTGCCCCACTCCACGCTGCCCTGCCCCACTCCACTCACGCTGCCCTGCCCCACTCACGCTGCCCTGCCCCACTCCACTCACGCTGCCCTGCCCCACTCCACTCACGCTGCCCCGCCCCACTCCACTCACGCTGCCCCGCCCCACTCCACTCACGCTGCCCCGCCCCACTCCACTCACGCTGCCCCGCCCCACTCCACTCACGCTGCCCCGCCCCACTCCACTCACGCTGCCCTGCCCCACTCCACTCACGCTGCCCTGCCCCACTCCACTCACGCTGCCCTGCCCCACTCCACTCACGCTGCCCTGCCCCACTCCACTCACGCTGCCCTGCCCCACTCCACTCACGCTGCCCTGCCCCACTCCACTCACGCTGCCCTGCCCCACTCCACTCACGCTGCCCCGCCCCACTCCACTCACGCTGCCCCGCCCCACTCCACTCACGCTGCCCCGCCCCACTCCACTCACGCTGCCCCGCCCCACTCCACTCACGCTGCCCCGCCCCACTCACGCTGCCCCACTCCACTCACGCTGCCCCGCCCCACTCCACTCACGCTGCCCCGCCCCACTCCACTCACGCTGCCCGCCCCACTCCACTCACGCTGCCCCGCCCACTCCACTCACGCTGCCCCGCCCCACTCCACTCACGCTGCCCCGCCCCACTCCACTCACGCTGCCCCGCCCCACTCACGCTGCCCCGCCCCACTCCCCGCTGCCCCGCCCCACTCCCCGCTGCCCCGCCCCACTCCCCGCTGCCCCGCCCCACTCCCCGCTGCCCCGCCCCACTCCCCGCTGCCCCGCCCCGCTCCCCGCTGCCCCGCCCCGCCCCACGCTGCCCCGCCCCACTCCACGCTGCCCCGCCCCACTCCACGCTGCCCCGCCCCACTCCACGCTGCCCCGCCCCACTCCACGCTGCCCCGCCCCACTCCACGCTGCCCCGCCCCACTCCACGCTGCCCCGCCCCACTCTACTCATATCTATCACACGCCACTCAAACTACCCCACTCCACTCTACACCACCCCGCTCCACTCTACACCACCCTGCTCCACTCCAATATACCCCAATCCAGTCTACCCCACCCCAATGTATTCCACACTCCACTCTTTTCCAATCTATCCCACTCCGCTCCAACCTACCACACTCAACTCCAGTCTACCCTGCTCCAATCTACAAAACTCCTCATCCATCTATCCCACCTCACTTCAGTCTACCTGACTCAACTCCAACTACATACTCCACTCCAATTTTCCCCACTCAAATCTACCTGACTCTGCTCTAACCTACCCCATGCCAGTCAAATCTACCCCACTTCACTCCAATATACCCCGTCCACTCCACTCTACCTCATCTGCCAGTCTACCCCTCTCCAGTCTACCCCTCTCCAGTCCACCCTACTCCAGTCCACCCTACTCCATTCTGCTCCACTCCATTCCAATCCATCCCACTCCTCTCCAGCCCAATCTACCCCTTTTTTCTCTAGTCTTCCGCCCTCCACTCTAATCTCCCTAACTCCACTCCAATCCACCACACTCCACTCCAATTTACCCACTCCCCTCCTCGCCAGTCTACCCCACTCGACTCCAAAAGGAAGAGCTATTGGCTTTGCTAATGCTTGTTTATAATATTATCCTGTATCCATGTTAGTAATGAATAATGGGTCAAGTATCTTCCAGGGCTCGAGAGGGCTTGTGCAGGATGTCATTCCTCTTTTTTTTTTTCCTCCTCCGCAGGACATTAACAGCATTACTGTATCGCCAAATGACAAACTGATTGCCACCGCCTCACAAGACAAGAGTGCCAAACTGTGGTCATCAACAGATTGTACACTACAGGGCACCTTCCGTGGCCACAAACGTGGCATCTGGTGTGTGCAGTTCTCGCCTGTAGATCAAGTGCTGGCGACTTCTTCTGCTGATGGAACGCTGAAGCTGTGGGGCCTGCATGACTATAGTTGCCTAAAGGTGGGTCCTTTGGCTGACTGGCTGATCTGCTTTATGACCCATATTCCTGTTGCATGTTTTTTTACAATTCAGGAAAAAGTTTTGAATGTGAAACAGAAGAAAATTTAGAGGTGATTGTACAGAATAATTTCAACATTTTTATCGGTGTGGCATGTCTATTTTGGAATAACCTCAACCTTCCCATCTTCAGAAAATAGATTAAAACCAACCTTTTCTGCCAGTTCTTAAATCAATTACTCTAAGAGTCGAAGTAATACATTTTTCTCCACCTCATGCCTGTGCTAGCAGCTTTAGGCACTGCCACACCTCAGGGGTCTCATTAGGCAGGAGTAAGGACGGAAATTAGGAGAAGTGGATGAGGGATTGAAACCCTTGCCCTTTGCATTGATGCACCTTTGTCCTGAGTAATTCAGCTTTACTTTCCTTCCTGACACTTTTTCCTAACCATTTTGATGTCTGTCTCTCTCTTGTAGACTTTTGAAGGTCATGATGCATCCGTGCTGAAGGTTGTCTTTGTTAGTCGTGGGACTCAGTTGCTCACCAGGTAGGTCCGCACATTAGGAAAGCTGGGATATGAAAGATATTTAACTGAACCTATGGCAGCCGCCTTATTTAGAATTGTAACCTTATTCATGGCCATTTTGATGTAGCACAATATCCACAATGTTGCTTGGCCTCTTCAAATGCTTCGTAATACAAACTCTTGCCAAGATGTAAAGTAGGAACTTCATACAGAGAACCGTTATTAAATAGAAGGGAAAACAGTTTTTATAGTTGTCTCCCAAGCCAAAAACATCACATCTTGTGGCCACTGTCACTTGGATCGAAGAGGCATGCTGGTACATTCCATTTAGTGTTCTGAACATGTTTCTACTTTTTGTCCACAGTGGCTCAGATGGTCTGCTGAAGCTTTGGACGATTAAGACGAACGAGTGTGTGAAGACGCTGGATGCCCATGAGGATAAGGTCTGGGGTCTACATTGCAATAAGGCAGATGACACGTTGGTCACAGGCTCCACCGACTCCTGCATCATCCTCTGGAAGGTACCTTGGGTCTTCACCTGAGCCATCTGGCATCATTATAAGAATTCACTTTACCTTCTGAGTTGGTGTTTTTGTGGGGGCTGTATGATTCCTGAAGTGGCAGTGGACTTTAGAGCCTTTCTTCCCAAGCACAGTCTATTGCGTGATTGAAGGTGAGGTAGAGAGAGAGAAAAAGTAAAAAAAAAACACAAGCAAGGAAAATACTCCTTTCGCTACAGGTTATGTCTCCTGCTAACCAGTTAGCTTGCCTGTTGGATGAGAACTGTTGTTCTACATCTGCATGCTCCTGTAAAGGAACTTTGTCAGAGGCCGGATAGACAGTGAAAATAGAACAGAGTCTGGGTTGAAATTAGCATGGAGCGTGATGTTTTCATCCACCCTTAATCTTTGCTGCAAGATGTGATGACTGAATAGAGATGAAAATGCAGCCCCCCTCACCTGTACAGTTGGTGTCCTCGAAGGGGATGAGGGCCACAGGATATGATGTGGCATGGAGTCTGATATCTCCTCTTATCTAAAGAAATGATGCCTTCTAATGGAGGCCGTGACGTAAAGGAGTGTCCTGACTCAGGACGATAGTGCCATTCCTACATGTAGAGGCGATTCCTGCTAACGGTTGCCAGGTCCGATGGGGCATAGACTGACCACAAGTTACCAGTGGAAGCAGTGCCTTCTTCAGAGACTGGGACTCAAGAGCATATGGTCCGAGCATACCTCATACCCTTAGAAGCAATCCCTGCTAAGAGGTGGCAGGACTGAAGGGCAAGGGCGGATGGTATTCAAGGGCTCAGGGGCTGTGCCCTCCCCCTTTGTAGCTTCTCTATTGAAGCAGTTATTTAAATACATTTTAAAAATAAACCATGTTGACAGCGTTTTCCTTGACCCTTACTCCCTGTGAAAGTCATGCCCTTTCACAAGCTTCTCTGCACCTGTGTGGGCATACGGCTGATGCTGTACAGCAGCGCTGTCGGGGCGTGCCCACGCACAGCCCCGATGTTTTCTCATCACACGGTGACGTGCCTGGCTTATGTCATCCTCCACCAGAAGCGCCCATAAAAAATAGCCTTGAAAGATTCACTATTCACCTCAGACTTTTAAAGACTCCTTGCAACTCAAGTGCTATTACTCCACCCTTTCCTATCTCCTCAAGGGGTGGTGTGCAAGCATCAAGCCTTACTGACCACACCCCACTCTGTGACGAAATAGAGACTGGTGGGTTAGGAAGCGTGTTACTGGAGATCTACACTTACTTTATAGTCACATTTTATTAAGAATATGGGAAATTACTCAAAATCCCTTCTTCCCCACGAAGCCGGTCCCACAAAGGCAGGAAAAGAGTTGAGGGAGAGGAATATAAATCAATAGATATCTTCCTGCAGTGCATGTCAGGGAGACAAGAGTGTGTGGCCTGACCTCAAGCCATAAATATGCCAAGGACAAGGAGCAAACACAAGTAAGTTGGAGCTCTGTCTTATTATAGAAAATACGTAAAAATCTGTTCTCTCAGCTATCCCCCCCTTCCATGCCTCTCTAAGTGCCGGTGTCTGTCTAAGGCATCAGTGGTTTCAGTACTTTATCATGGGTGGTGATGTTAGGTTTATGTCTTCTACAGAATGACTACGTGACGTCATATTAAACAGATAAACAGATGTAATGTGTAGGTTAATGTAGGAAGTTGGCTCTGTATGCACTATTTCAAAGTAAGGAATAGTATGCACAGAGTCCAAGGGTTCCCCTTAGAGGTAAGATAGTGGCAAAAAGAGATAATACTAATGCTCTATTTTGTGGTAGTGTGGTCGAGCAGTAGGCTTATCAAAGGAGTAGTGTTAAGCATTTATTGTACATACACACAGGCAATAAATGAGGAACACACACTCAGAGACAATTCCAGGCCAATAGGTTTTTGTATAGAAAAATATATTTTCTTAGTTTATTTTAAGAACCACAGGTTCAAATTCTACACGTAATACTTTGCATGAAAGATATTGCAGGTAAGTAGTTTAGGAACTTTGAATAATCACAATAGCATATATATTTTTCAAATAAAACACATATAGCTATTTTAAAACGAGACAGTGCAATTTTCACAGTTCCTAGGGGAGGTAAGTAATTGTTAGTTCTTGCAGGTAAGTAAACCACCTACGGGGTTCAAGTTTGGGTCCAAGGTAGCCCACCGTTGGGGGTTCAGAGCAACCCCAAAGTTACCACACCAGCAGCTCAGGGCCGGTCAGGTGCAGAGTTCAAAGTGGTGCCCAAAACACCTAGGCTTCAATGGAGAAGGGGGTGCCCCGGTTCAAGTCTGCCAGCAGGTAAGTACCAGCGTCTTCGGAGGGCAGACCAGGGGGGTTTTGTAGCGCACCGGGGGGGACACAAGTTAGCACAGAAAGTACACCCTCAGCAGCACGGGGGCGGCCGGGTGCAGTGTGCAAACACACGTTGGGTTTTCAATTGGAATCAATGGGAGACCAAGGGGTCTCTTCAGAGATGCAGGCAGGCAAGGGGGAGGGCTCCTAGGGGTAGCCACCTGGCAAGGGAGAGGGCCTCCTGGGGGTCACTCCTGCACTGGAGTTCCGATCCTTCAGGTCCTGGGGGCTGCAGGTGCAGGGTCTTTTCCAGGTGTCGGGATCTGAGAGTCAGGCAGTCGCAGTCAGGGGGAGCCTCGGGATTCCCTCTGCAGGCGTCGCTGTGGGGGCTCAGGGGGGACAACTTTGGTTACTCACAGTCTCGGAGTCACCGGGGAGTCCTCCCTGAAGTGTTGTTTCTCCACAAGTCAAGCCGGGGGCGTCGGGTGCAGAGTTGCAAGTCTCACGTTTCTGGCGGGAAACGCAGTCGTTTTAAAGTTGCTCCTTTGGAAACAAAGTTGCAGTCTTGGGTGAACAGGGCCGCTGTTCTCGGGAGTTTCTTGGTCCTTCTAGAGCAGGGCAGTCCTCTGAGGATTCAAAGGTCGCTGGTCCTGGGGAAAGCATCGCTGGAGCAGTTTTCTTCCGAAGGGGGGAGACAGGCCGGAAGAGCTGGGGCCAAAGCAGTTGGTGTCTCCGTCTTCTCTGCAGGGTTTTTCAGCTCAGCAGTCCTCTTCTTCTTGGGTTGCAGGAATCTGAGTTCCTAGGTTCAGGGGAGCCCTTAAATACTAAATTTAAGGGCGTGTTTAGGTCTGGGGGGGTTAGTAGCCAATGGCTACTAGCCCTGAGGGGTTGGTACACCCTCTTTGTGCCTCCTCCCATGGGGAGGGGGTCACATTCCTATCCCTATTGGGGGAATCCTCCATCTGCAAGATGGAGGATATCTAAAAGTTAGAGTCACCTCAGCTCAGGACACCTTAGGGGCTGTCCTGACTGGCCAGTGACTCCTCCTTGTTATTCTCATTATTTCCTCCGGCCTTGCTGCCAAAGTGGGGCCGTGGCCGGAGGGGGCGGGCAACTCCACTAGCTGGAGTGCCCTGTGGTGCTGTAACAAAGGGGGTGAGCCTTTGAGGCTCACCGCCAGGTGTTACAGTTCCTGCAGGAGGAGGTGTGAAGCACCTCCATCCAGTACAGGCTTTGTTACTAGCCACAGAGTGACAAAGGCACTCTCCCCTTGTGGCAAGCAACATGTCTCGAGTGTGGCAGGCTGCTAAAACCAGTCAGCCTACACGGGTAGTTGGTTAAGGTTTCAGGGGGCACCTCTAAGGTGCCCACTGGGGTGTAGGTTACAATAAATTGTATTTTATTGTGCTGAGAAGTTTGATACCAAACTTCCCAGTTTTCAGTGTAGCCATTATGGTGCTGTGGAGTTCGTGTTTGACAGACTCCCAGACCATATACTCTTATGGCTACCCTGCACTTACAATGTCTAAGGTTTGGCTTAGACACTGTAGGGGCACAGTGCTCATGCACTGGTGCCCTCACCTATGGTATAGTGCACCCTGCCTTAGGGCTGTAAGGCCTGCTAGAGGGGTGACTTATCTATACTGCATAGGCAGTGTGAGGTTGGCATGGCACCCTGAGGGGAGTGCCATGTCGACTTACTCGTTTTGTCCTCACCAGCGCACACAAGCTGACAAGCAGGGTGTTTGTGCTGAGTGAGGGGTCCCCAGGGTGGCATAAGATATGCTGCTGCCCTTAGAGACCTTCCCTGGCATCAGGGCCCTTGGTACCAGGGGTACCAGTTACAAGGGACTTACCTGGATGCCAGGGTGTGCCAATTGTGAAAACAAAAGTACAGGTTAGGGAAAGAACACTGGTGCTGGGGCCTGGTTAGCAGGCCTCAGCACATTTCAAATCAAAACATAGCATCAGCAAAGGCAAAAAGTCAGGGGGTAACCGGAGCTCTTCAAGATTCGGCGTCGATTCTAATCTAACCCGATACCGAACGAAACAATACCGACGAATTTTCCGTTGATTCTGACTAACTTTCCGACCCGAAACACGGAGCGAAAAGGAACACGTCCGAACCCGATGGCGGAAAAAAAACAATCTAACATGGAGTCGACGCCCATGCGCAATGGAACCAAAGTAGGAGGAGTCCCTCGGTCTCGTGACTCGAAAAGACTTCTTCGAAGAAAAACAACTTGTAACACTCCGACCCAACACCAGACGGCGGACTATGCACAGCATGTGAATCTGCAGCGACTAATGCCACGAACAGATGTACACTGGGTAAGTGACATTTTCACTAGGAGGCATTTCCTTACAGTTAAATAATACGAATATGAACAAAGCCTCTAAGTGTAGATTTTTAATACTGAAACTGCTGAATACGGAATGGTGGGGCTATGTGCTTTTAGATTGCAGAGGTTGGCTGAGTGGTTGAGTTTATGTGAGTGGCTCTGTATAGAAGCTGGGTGAATGGCAGTGGATAGCTTAAAGTGGATGAGTGAATTGGTAGGTGACAGAAGTCAGTGGGTGAGTGAATTGTTGAATGCAGGTGGGTGAGTAGTGAATGGAAGTAAGTAGGTAGTAAGGTTCAATAGCACGTTGCAATTTCATGTGTGTAATTGTGCCCCACCACTATCTTCATTCACCAGCCACCACTGCTCTAGAGGTTTCGTCCTACGACCCTACTCTCACATAGAGAAGATCCATACAAAAAGATGGCACAATAGAATTGCATATAGACTGGGCACCTAGCTGACTTCCCGTGGAGTAGGAAACTGGTCTAAGAAGGCATTACCCCATCCATGAAATAGTTCCTGATAGCTTCCATCTCTTTCAGGATGTCACAGAAGAAGAGCTGGCCGAAGAGCAGGCGAAACAGGAAGAACAGATTGAAAAGTAAGTGATTCATCAGCTATGCACATAGGTCGAGGGGTAGGAAACCTGTCAGATGTTAAGCACACCAACCTCCGCTTCTCTGCTGCAGCCAGAATGTACTGAGGCCATTACCTCCAAACTCTACCTTTACATGCTCCCAGGGATCATTTGGAATTGTTTGTAGGTGCATACTTGAAAGTAAACAGCAGTTACAAAGGTAGAACATATGCATTCAGGGTGCAGGAGAGTTACTGACATTGTTCATCGTTTCATCAGAAAGTTGCTGTGAAGACCCTTATTTGTTTCTGAATAGTGTTGATTGTGTTAAGGCATTGGTCATTAGTATTGTACAAAATCACTGTCCCGCCTCCAACGTGGGCATTTACTATCATCACCATTATTTGAAGCTCTTGGTGTCTAGTTGATTCTTAAAGTTCGAGGTGCGAGACCGGTAAGTTGAATGCTTTCCCTAATTTGTTTTAATTGCTGGTCAGTGTTTTAAATTTGGCTCTCTTTTCGATTGATAATGTAGGGATTTTAATGCTTAGTGTAAAAGGTCTCACCTTTTCTGTCGTCATCACGATTCTTTCATTTTGAATACATGTAAATTTGCACAGGAGTCTGACCTAGAGACCATGGAAATATATATTTATTTGGCCTGCATGTAAAGAATTATGGAACTGAACAGCATTCAAGGCAACATTTTGTTTGAGGCTGCTTGGAGTGGTGAGTCGCACTTCAATGTTGAGGGTCAGTCGAATTTGACTCCTAAGTCCACAAGCTTATGCACAAGGAATATGTGATTGTCTGAGAGTTGCTGCAGAGCATCAGAATTTCTTGCCTCATGGATGTTCACAGACAGCCATCTGCTGCTTGCAGATTTGGATGTCCTTCGACACAAGGACCACGCCTGGCCTCTGCTTCTTCTCCGTTGAGATTGTTGCACAGTTTGATACAACATACATTTGGGAATTCTGGTTGAAGACCATGAGTAAATGACAAGTGTTTGTAGCTAAATGTTAATTGAGGGTCTTCCAAGAAGCGCAAGGTTATATGTGAACCTGTCCTCTTTGGGGTGGAGCCGCTTTCTGACTGAGGTCACTAAGGAGGTCCTCAGTAGGCCTGCTGATGTGTAGTGTCTGAAAGAGCAATGTAGGCTCAACTGCAGAAGGCTGCAGTGGGGTCACAGAGTTTCAGGGCTGCTACGTAGAGAAATGTTTCTGTGGAGGTGTGTTTCACAATGCTGTCTATTGGCGGGGTGGTAAAATCAGTGGGGAGCCTTTGTTACATCAAGATGTTGGGTGGCACACATTTTGGGAATTTTGTAGTGTCTAAGATATCCGAAGAGGGATTTAGCGCTAGTGGATGACATTTTAGCAGAGGTATGAACCTGGCACCAATAGAGAAGGTGGAACACTTTCATCCCATTAATGAAATGACAGGGTGGTGGTGTTGGACCAAAGGTGGTAGTGTACTGAGCAGGCAGACTGTAGTTTCTTGGTTTGCTGGCACGGAGGCGGTGGTTGTATGTGTTGTTATTTTATCAGAGAAGCATTGGGTGCGTGTTGAAGATTGGAGGTCAATGGTTAGAGTTGTGTTTACAGTTTTAAAGAGTTCGCCAGAATCTGGTGGCAAGCAGGATTTTATTGGTGCAAATGACTCAAAAGTACGAAATGGAGAAGATTTATTTTTTTTTTTTTTTTGCTGCACTTATGGATACCAAGTTCACAAAGATCTTATGGCTCAACCTGGCAGGCAGGAGGAAGACTGAAGGCGTTTAAGTGTGTGTGCCCATCCTCCAGACAACCAAAAGCAAGTTTGGTGACATAGTGAAGGATAAAGTTCATGTGGCTCCCTCTTACTTCTGCTTCAAGTGCACCTCATGGCGCTCCCTACCAATAGTTGTTCCACGAAAGCTGTGGATAATACAGTGGTAAACGCTCTAAAATATTCAGTCCAATCCATCAGGTGTTTGAATGCCATACTTGGGCTGCAGTGAAATTGTGTACTAAGGTTCTGATGTTGCAGCCACAAAGGAAATTGTGGTGATACTCCAGGTGAGCATTTAATAAAGATATAGAGTGAAATGCCATGGTGTGCCGGAAGAGAATTGCTCTCTCACATCTTTATCTGCTGATTTCTGATAAATGATTGATTTTTATCTAAAACCAATACTACTTTTCCTTTAACAGCAACTGAGGGTGCGCCAGCAGTGCAAGTTACCCTAACACAAAACAAAATGAATAATCATAAAAAAGGTTTCTTTTATATAGCTTTTGCTAATTTCGTAGCACTAGAAATATACTATTACCCAGGTCCATGTCACTCTGAAGGATAACATTGATTTGACCATGATCCTGTTGTTTAAAAAAAAAATTGCCTTAAGCTTGCGCCTATAAGGGACATCAGGGTCAGCAGACTTGCAAGCCTCTTTTCCTCTCTTCATCACAGTCTTCCCTTAGAAAGAGGATGAACTCAAAACAGCCAATTGAACCTTTGAATAGAGAATGATTTATTCCAGTTGTTAATCAAAATATAAAAGTATAAGCTCATTTATCTCTATACTGGGTTAGAGAAGATAAAAGAAAGGGCAGGAATTTACAAGGTCACAATGGAAGGAAGCTATTTTGAGTGTGCTCGATGCAGGGGAAAAAGGTCAAAAGTGGCAGATGTCCATCCCCCTAGTTGATATATATATATAGAGAGAGATATATGGCACATTCTCTAAAGAGGGCAAATGAGACAAGCCCCAAATATCCCCCTTTGACCGTTGCCTTGTAAATTTATGTTCAGTAAACAGCCTTATTTGGTAATGTAGGCTCAACCCTGAGTCAACCTGCCCCATCAAAGTCATTATAACTTAAGTGGCTATTTAGAGTTTGACAGACACAAGACATCCGCCGAAGACTGAAAAGCCAAGGAAAGCCATGTGCTTGGTTTATACATATTTTGTCTGCTGGGGACTAGTGAGCCGTGTTTGTATTTTTGGGGATTTATTTATTGATTTGTTTCCGGGGGGGGGGGGGGTATTGGGTCTATTGTGATGGCCTGGTTCTGCACTATTAATAATTTCTGTAAAAGCTTTTTTTGGAGGGAGGAAACAATTCTCATTCTCTAATCATTCCAATCCAGTCTATCACTTCTTACTGTGCTTTGCCACAACAGAAGGAGACCAAGAAACATATGTAAATGAGGTTTGGTGCTTCTTCAGTAGGAACAGTTCAGCCCAAACCATAAGCCCCCTCACTTCTAAACAGGGAAAACAGCAAGTTTAGACCAGGTTTAGGCCCAGAGTAATTACCAATAGTTAAGATTACCTCAGACATTCCATACATCTTTTCTCGCTTTTTTTCTGTCTGCACTTTTTGGAGGTCATTTGCCATAACTGTATCTGCTTAGCTGAAGTTTTGTTACTACCTTTGAACTAAGTCTTCTGCAGCGAGTCTCACAAAAAGAGGCTTTTAAAAAAGCTGTTTAATATTTTTGGGTGAAGTTATCATCTCAGCCACTGGTAATTATTCTGGGCCTCAACCTGGTCCTTCGTTTTTGTGCCCACTATTCCACCTCAGGCAGGAGCATGTTCCTATTGGATTGATGTGCATTTGGTTGATCTCCGTCATGAGCCGCATAGTGGATGACAAGGATGGATTTCAGTGCAGCCCTGAGACTTTCCCAGTGTCTGAGATTAATTTGCGCATTCCTTCCATGACTTTGTTGTTGCAGTTATCTTAAACAATGTGTTTAAATTAACTTGCAAGCCATCCTTTCATAGTGCCTGACATAGATGTGTGGCTGATGCACTGATGTTGGGTTCACTTTGTTCCTTTGCCAAAATTACCTGGATTTTTCACCAAAGGCAGGATTATTTGTTGATAGCTGTCTACTTCGGTCTCTTCCCTTTGCATGCCATGGTTGCTAAAATGACAAAATGTCAGATTTTGGAACAAGCTCACACGGTTGCAATTGAAACAGAGAAAAATCACTTGTGACAGTCTCTTTGTTCTAATGTTTTAGAAATTGAGGTCGGTGTTAAAGGAAGTATTTAGTCGGCTGGATTATGGAACAGCAGCTGTTCTTTATTTTTACCTGTTTTTTTGTTCAGATTTCACAACACAGTAGTGGTTATATGTGCTGAGCTATGGTCGGCATCGAGGAACTGTTTCCTCTTGAAGAAATCTTATTTCAGCTTTGACTACGAGTCCCGTTCTAGTGCATGGTAGTTTACTTTGCTACTGTGTATGAGGTGAATGCGGGGAACAGTGTGGCATATCATTTCGTAGATCCTTAACCATGAAGGAGTTCAGTCCGTCACAGCAGCTCGAGTCAAAGAGTCCTGTTCTGTATA
Organism: Pleurodeles waltl; assembly: GCF_031143425.1. NCBI lineage: Eukaryota > Metazoa > Chordata > Amphibia > Caudata > Salamandridae > Pleurodeles > Pleurodeles waltl. The sequence goes on along the minus strand of NC_090449.1, from coordinate 77,181,994 downwards.
GATGATCCTGCATTCCATCTGGTAAAAAGGTAGCATAGGACACTGAGAACCAAAACCTCTATAAAGGAAGCTAGAGGACTATTCGAAAAAAGGGCCCAGCAGTGAAGGAACTCCTGTTCCTTTAACACAATCTTTCTGTGCCTCATTCATAATCCAAGGTGAGCCCTATGTTCATGATGTCTTGATGAATTTTGAGACCTACAGTAGTAACAAGAATCACTTTAGGAGCACTAAAGGAACAATGTATGGGTTTTGAGATCTATTGTGACATCCTTTACTCAATGTCCCCTTTAAGGAAGGATGATGGGATTTGAGACCCATTGTTATTCACTTGACATCCTTTCCAAAGATTATCCTTTAGAGTGGTTTCTATTGTACCTGGTTCTCATACATGGGCATCTTAAACACTTGAGTTTCCCTGGATAGCACTCCTAGAGTTGGACATGTACATGTCTAAGATGTACTGGTTCATCCTGCCAGACCGGTTCCTTAAAGCTGCCTATATTGACATCCCTCTCACCCCTCAAAAGAGCTACACACTTGTTCCTTCTCTAACCTGGTAAAGCTTCCTTTTTGAATCCCTCTCCTTTCTGATCTCCTCATGTCTCCAGGTTGAGGTATTTTAGGTCTGCCTCTCCAGATTAGATCTGTCCCTTAAAGTGAAAAGTGTATTGGTCCCTAAATAACAACAGATGGGCCTCTCTAGCTCCCCCCTTTCCATTGGTTGCCCTGGGGGGGAGAGGCTTCCCTTCTTACCTGTTCAGGAATGTGGCAGTAGTCCGTGAGATGTGCCTAATGTTATTAAGTAAGTAATGTGCATTCCACACAGCACAGTCCTAACTGTATTTTTAATGTATGTATTTTAATGGCAGTCTTACCTGCCACTTGAAAGCACAGGTGGTAATCCAGCATAAACGTACAATGGTGCTCCGGTATGCAGGTCCCATGCTTTGCATTTTGGTGCTCAGCAGTCAGTAAATAGACCTCTGTGGTTGGGTTGCACTTGTGCAGGCTTTAGAAATCCTTTCAGTCTGAAAGCTGTTTCTTCAAAGAACAGTAGTCTGAGAATTGCTTAAGGAATTGATTGGAGGGTAGAGATCGAAAACTCCGGACTGTGGTCTGGCGAAGCAGTGGTTGAATACTCACTGCTGATGGTTACAGTGTGGCACAATGGTTAGAGCGGCAGACCCTGATGCAGAGATCTGGCCCGGGACCACGGTTCAATTCCCACCTCGGCGGGTCTTGGGCTCAATTCCCTTGGACCAGATAATTCTCGCCTTGGTGCCTAATCTAATTAATGGGTCCCACTCTGTAACTCTGGGCAATAGCTTGCTTAATCTCCACAACGGCCCTCACAGCGCTTGGATGCCTGGCTTCACCCTGGGACTGTCCAGGAGTGGGTGCCTCACAGGGAAAAGCCAGGAGGGGTTCCACAGCGATATGCGTACAGCGCCTTGAGACACTAATGGGTGAGTAGTGCGCTATACAAGTGCAAAGTTTACAGTTTTTGACAGTTTTACATTGTGGTGGTATTTAGTGAAGGATTTCATGCCACAGTTGTGCAGTAGCAGAGATTTGACTCAAACTAGGAGGAAGAATGTTAGAGGGTGGAAAACATGCAACAATTCCTGTCATCTGTGAAAATAATTTACTGGTTCTTTTGTACCAAACAGCCGTTAAATCTTTACAGCAAGCTATAAAACCCATTTTTACTTGCCAGCTTTTATAATTCAATTCTTTCTCGGATCAGCTTCCTGTTTACACACTGTACTTCTTTCTTCAATTTGCTTTCACTGACGTGCTCTCAAAAGCCATCTTGGAATATGTAATTTTAATAAGAAAATTGCTTTAGAGGATCACACAAAGCCCTTTTATTCACTTGACTCTTCCCCCTTGTTCGACCTGTCAGCTCTTGGCGAGGTTTCTCCTGTCTTTTTGCTTCTGACCTCCCATTTTTGATCCTGTGCTGAATTTAGTTTTTGTTGGCTTTAGGACTTTGGGTGCTTTACCACTGCAGATCAGTGCTAAAGTGCAAGTGCTCCCTGTCTAAATTGTATTGGTGATTGGTTTATCCATGATTGGCATATTTGATTTACTAGTACGTCCCTAGTAAAGTGCACTGTGTGTGCCCAGGGCCTGTAAATCAAATGATACTAGTAGGCCTGCAGCACTGATTGTGCCACCCACACAAGTAGCCCTGTAAACATGATTCAGTCCTGCCACTTGTGTTTGCAGTTTTAAACTGCCATTTCGACCTGGCAACCCAAACCTTCCATTTTACTACTTGTACGTCACCCCTAAAGTAGGCCCAAACCAGCCCCTTGGCTAGGGTGCAGTGTATTGAAAAGGTAGGACATATGCTGGTGTGTTTGTTTTACATATCCTGATAGTAAAAATACTGCTAATTTCATTATTCACTATTGCAAGGGCTCTCTCTCCCCTAGAGTGGCATGGGAATTACCTTGAAATATGTTTTAAGTGTAGTTCAACCTGGGGACTTTTAGAAAGTGGGTATTTGCTTGCTAACTATTCTGTGCCTCTGCCTGTCTGCTGACTACATGTCTGGGTCAGAATGACAGTTGTCTGTTTGTGCATTCACTCTAGACAGTCACACCAAGGGAGCTGAGGTGTGCCCTGCATATCCTGATGGCTCATCACCAGGCCAATGAGTCTTCCTGAGTAGAGTGGTGAGAGGAGCTAACACTTGCACCTGAATAGGGCTGTACTTGTCCTCATACAAAGCAGTCTCCAACGCCCCTGAATGTGTCTGGGGCCAGGGCAGGAAAGGCAGGGTCATGTGCACTACAAAGACTTCTCTTTGAAGTTTGTCTACTTCAAAGACAGAAATGGGTATTAGTTAGAATCCTTCTCGATGGAGGAAATTTGCCAGGAAGAAGACCTGGATGCAGTAGCAGGGACTGCCACTCTGCCAGTTGCTTTGTTGTGCTGGCCTGCTGCTTGCTGCTTCGCTCCTGAGAGTGAAAGGACTGGACTTGGCTTTCTACAGCCTGCTTCCAAAGGTTCTCCAAGGGCTTGGATAGAGATTTCTTCCTATTAAGAAGTCTTGGGGACATCAAAGACTTCACCTGCCAGAGCCTAGGCTCTCTTGCTGAGAGTCCTGACTTGCCAACTGGTGCCAAATCCAGCTCCTGGGCCCTTGGGAGTGAGTTCTAGTGCAACAAGGAAGAAACTAGTACATCGACTTCCAGAATGACTTTGTGTAAGGAAATGCCTCCTTGGCATGGTTACCCCCTGACTTTTTACCTTTGCTGATGCTATGTTTTGAATTGAAAGTGTGCTGAGGCCTGCTAACCAGGCCCCAGCACCAGTGTTCTTTCCCTAACCTGTACTTTTGATTCCACAATTGGCACACCCTGGCATCCAGATAAGTCCCTTGTAACTGGTACCCCTGGTACCAAGGGCCCTGATGCCAGGGAAGGTCTCTAAGGGCTGCAGCATGTATTATGCCACCCTAGAGACCCCTCACTCAGCACAGACACACTGCTTACCAGCTTGTGTGTGCTAGTGAGAACAAAATGAGTAAGTCGACATGGCACTCCCCTCAGGGTGCCATGCCAGCCTCTCACTGCCTATGCAGTATAGGTAAGACACCCCTCTAGCAGGCCTTACAGCCCTAAGGCAGGGTGCACTATACCATAGGTGAGGGTACCAGTGCATGAGCACTGTGCCCCTACCGTGTCTAAGCAAAACCTTAGACATTGTAAGTGCAGGGTAGCCATAAGAGTATATGGTCTGGGAGTCTGTTTTACACGAACTCCACAGCACCATAATGGCTACCCTGAAAACTGGGAAGTTTGGTATCAAACTTCTCAGCACAATAAATACACACTGATGCCAGTGTACATTTTATTGTAAAATACACCACAGAGGGCACCTTAGAGGTGCCCCCTGAAACTTATCCGACTATCTGTGTAGGCTGACTGGTTCCAGCAGCCTGCCACACTAGAGACATGTTGCTGGCCTCATGGGGAGAGTGCCTTTGTCACTCTGAGGCCAGTAACAAAGCCTGCACTGGGTGGAGATGCTAACACCTCCCCCAGGCAGGAGCTGTAACACCTGGCGGTGAGCCTCAAAGGCTCACCCCTTTGTCACAGCACCGCAGGACACTCCAGCTAGTGGAGTTGCCCGCCCCCTCCGGCCCCGGCCCCCACTTTTGGCGGCAGGGCCGGAGAAAATAATGAGAATAACAAGGAGGAGTCACTGGCCAGTCAGGACAGCCCCTAAGGTGTCCTGAGCTGAGGTGACTCTAACTTTTAGAAATCCTCCATCTTGCAGATGGAGGATTCCCCCAATAGGATTAGGGATGTGACCCCCTCCACTTGGGAGGAGGCACAAAGAGGGTGTACCCACCCTCAGGGCTAGTAGCCATTGGCTACTAACCCCCCAGACCTAAACACGCCCTTAAATTTAGTATTTAAGGGCTCTCCCTGAACCTAGAAACTAGATTCCTGCTACAACAAGAAGAAGGACTGCCTAGCTGAAAACCCCTGCAGAGGAAGACCAGAAGACAACAACTGCCTTGGCTCCAGAAACTCACCGGCCTGTCTCCTGCCTTCCAAAGAACTCTGCTCCAGCGACGCCTTCCAAAGGGACCAGCGACCTCTGAATCCTCTGAGGACTGCCCTGCTTCGACGACGACAAGAAACTCCAGAGGACAGCGGACCTGCTCAAAAAAGACTGCAACTTTATCCAAAGGAGCAGCTTTAAAGAACCCTGCAATCTCCCCGCAAGAAGCGTGAGACTTGCAACACTGCACCCGGCGATCCCGACTCGGCTGGTGGAGAACCAACACCTCAGGGAGGACCCCCGGACTACTCTACGACTGTGAGTACCAAAACTTGTCCCCCCTGAGCCCCCACAGCGCCGCCTGCAGAGGGAATCCCGAGGCTTCCCCTGACCGCGACTCTCTGAAACCTAAGTCCTGACGCCTGGAAAAGACCCTGCACCCGCAGCCCCCAGGACCTGAAGGACCGGACTTTCACTGCAGAAGTGACCCCCAGGAGTCCCTCTCCCTTGCCCAAGTGGAGGTTTCCCCGAGGAACCCCCCCCCCTTGCCTGCCTGCAGCGCTGAAGAGATCCCTTGATCTCTCATTGACTTCCATTGCGAACCCGACGCTTGTTCTAACACTGCACCCGGCCGCCCCCGCACCGCTGAGGGTGAAATTTCTGTGTGGGCTTGTGTCCCCCCCGGTGCCCTACAAAACCCCCCTGGTCTGCCCTCCGAAGACGCGGGTACTTACCTGCTGGCAGACTGGAACCGGGGCACCCCCTTCTCTCCATTGAAGCCTATGCGTTTTGGGCACCACTTTGAACTCTGCACCTGACCGGCCCTGAGCTGCTGGTGTGGTAACTTTGGGGTTGCTCTGAACCCCCAACGGTGGGCTACCTTGGACCAAGAACTGAACCCTGTAAGTGTCTTACTTACCTGGTAAAACTAACCAAAACTTACCTCCCCCAGGAACTGTGAAAATTGCACTAAGTGTCCACTTTTAAAATAGCTATTTGTGAATAACTTGAAAAGTATACATGCAATTGAAATGATTCAAAGTTCCTAATGTACTTACCTGCAATACCTTTCAAACAAGATATTACATGTTAAATTTGAACCTGTGGTTCTTAAAATAAACTAAGAAAAGATATTCTTCTATACAAAACCTATTGGCTGGATTTGTCTCTGAGTGTGTGTACCTCATTTATTGTCTATGTGTATGTACAACAAATGCTTAACACTACTCCTTGGATAAGCCTACTGCTCGACCACACTACCACAAAATAGAGCATTAGTATTATCTCTTTTTACCACTATTTTACCTCTAAGGGGAACCCTTGGACTCTGTGCATGCTATTCCTTACTTTGAAATAGCACATACAGAGCCAACTTCCTACACTTTGGAACCGGCACCACTCTCCCACCTACAACACAGGTCCCAACGCTGCCACAGTGCCTCCAAAGTACCTCCACAGGGTCAGTCCAGAGTGCTGTATCACTGATGTCTGTGGCACCCGACTCCGCATATGGCCCTGTGCAGGGACCGTGACACTGCAAAGTTGACACCTGGCAACTTGAGCTGCTGGTTTCATCAACCCCCATCTTATCGTAAGGAGCTGATGCCTCACCCTAATGCTGCACCACCTCCTCTGCAACCGTAAGGAACCAACACCTCACCTCCCCTGGCAAGCACTAAGGAACTGACGACTCACCTCCCCGGTGGCAGGAAGGAATCAGTGCCGTACTGGTTCCAGCAATGCCTCACCTCCCTGACTCCATGCAAAGTCATTGTTTGCTTATTGTTTTCCAAGGAGTGGTAATTGGGGTCTATATGACTCTGTGGCCGGCTGCTCCCTCGTGGTTGGCGCCGGACTGTTGGAAGCGACTTCATCAAGCCCATGGGATACCTCCAGTTGGAGCTACTGTGTTTCTAAGTGCTATACTACATTTAATCTTTGAAATTTCTTATCTTTACTTATGTGTGTTGGATTTTCATATTTTTTTTACTGAGGTAAATATTGGCTATTTTTCTAAGCCTGAGTACTTTTGCGGGGTGGGGGGTGTTTGTGTGTGTGTGTCTGCCAACTAGCGACCCCATTTCTAACACCCCTCTTAACCTTTGAGTGACTTTAAACCAGTGACACGTGCAGTTCAAGCAATTAGACATTCTACTTTGTCTTTATTTGCCTTATGTTTAAAACCCTCAAAATTCAAAAATAACCATCCACCCAACTTCCTCGTTATACCTACAGTGCTGATTGTATATGTCACTGTTACTTGTCCCGGTCACCTGAGAGGTTAACATTGTACTTCTGGTGCTAAATTGAGCTTAAATGTTTATGAAGATTATCTTCTCTGAGAAGAAGGCCACTTACATTTTCTACTTGGAAAAGGGGTGTTGACGCCTGCACAGAGCTCCCCACACCTTCCAGCCACAGCGATGGCGGAACAAACTGTGCATGACAGAAGATTAAAATAAGTGTTATAGGTTGAGACCCGGACCCTGGTTCATAGCATTCATACTTTTTTACTCTGTCATTCGATTTTACATGCTGAATTGCAGTATAAATACATTTTAGACACGTTTGTTTACAGTAATATTCCTAAATCCACGTCCAACATATCTAAAGCTCACACCCACCAGTAGAAGTCTTGGAGCTTTGGTTGCATTTGTAGAGTTAACTGGCATGGAGGATAAAATAAAGGGTGAAACTCTGTTGTAATACTGACTTTAATGTGGAATATCCTGTTAAATAAAGACTTAGAGGGTGATTTAAAATGCCTTATATATGTAGCAATGCTGAACATGGAGCTAGTCCAGTTTTCTAACCTTTTGTTGAAAGTTGTCATACAAACTTTGGTTTGACAGATTTTAGGCAATTATTGTGTTCTCAGTTAGCTGCATTTTATTTTTAATATATCCTGCTCTACCAAAATTCAGTAAGTTCCCATAAATCCCCTTTGCTCTAATTTTAGGCTGTTGTCTGAAATAAACATCTGACTTAAAGAAGTCAATAATGTTTTAGCTTGGCTATTTATGGCCATCTACTGGGTTCTTCATTGTGATGTGTATGAAAGAATTATTTTTTTCTTTGATGGATTTTGTTTCCTTTTTTCCTTAGAGTGTTGTGTTTAAGTGCTTGCAGCAGATGCTGCTTATATGTTGTCACTGCCTGATGCAGGGATTATTCCTGGCAATACATTTCTTTTTCACCCTTTGCCTTGGACACTTCCCCATCACTGGTTAACTGTGTTGCTTTGCATTACAGACAACAAGAACTCTCTAATTTGCTGCATGAGAAGAACTTTGCAAAAGCCCTGGGACTGGCTATATCACTGGATCACCCTTATACAGTGCTGACCGTGATCAAGGGTAAGTTTAATATGTAATATGTAGTGCATAGCATGTGCGGCTGTGGATTAACATGCACTGTATACTCCTGCCAACTAGTGTTGGGTTCGGACATGTGCACTATATAACATGTAATTTATGTCTTCACTGGTTGTCCGCACATCAGAGCTACTTGCATATAAAAGGTTGTTATGGATTTTCCAATGAATCACACCATTACAGTGCCATTTAATATCTGAGGAACCTCTCCCCTCCCAATTCTAGATTGATCATTTAGGAACCAAGAATGATAATCGTATAGTTTTAAATGGTCTTTTCAGCTCTGCATCCACCTCAGTGGCCAGATGCCTGACCTGAGTGCTGGACGAACTTCATACAGGTGGGTTTGCTGGTGCCAGAAGGGGTTTTTCACTGTTAAAACTGGAGTTAAAGTAATTCCTAATTGGCTTTAAACCATTGAAGGAATCAGTTCTTCTTAGGACACTTCTGAAATGTTGTACTGCTTGGAAGAATGCATCCAACACTGGTAATTTGTTACTGCTGCTCTCTTGAAGTCCTCACTCTTGTTTTTTTTACTTCCACTTCTGTTATGAGAATAGGTGAGGAATCGCACCAAACGTTTTTATATTTTCAGGGTGTTCCACCAATGAGCAAGAAACATTTCTAGATGACAAGTAGCCTAAATGGTTGCCACCTTTCTAAGTCCTGGACATGCTCATGCTCTTACCAGGGTGTTTTCAGGCCTCTGGGCACCCATGCACACTGCTGCAGCTACCTGTTCCTCATTCCGAGCGCGAGGTCGCCATCTACGCGATGTGCATCTGTTACAAAGGGCGCAACTCATTCTGATGACTGCTGGTACTGTCCTAGTTCAGTTAAAATTGCCCATATGTGGAGCTATATTCTTTGAGAAATGTTCTAAGGCATTGGTCTTTGTGTGCCTGTGGTGCTGCAGTGTCAGTTCAAGGCAGAGTCTGAGCTGGGTAGCATGTACTGCTCAAGTTGCTAAGTCCCTTCCTCTATACTCACCGAGGACTGGAATCTACCTGAAACTTGAACTGTGCAGCTACAATGGTCCTATCAGAACCACACATTCTTCACTGGTTCGACAGCTGAGAGTTTAAAATACCATGCCCAGCATGGCTTGAACATCATTACTGGTAGCTTTCTAACTCAGTGGTTACCTGCGACACAAGATAAATGTCTAGAGAATGTTTTAAATGAGTAGAACCTAAATTCTAAAACAGCTCTCTACCACAACATAATGATGGGGTAACAGTGCAGGAAGGGTATTGGAGGTGCTGGGCCTAATAAAAAAGATACTCTCACTGTGTTTGGCCCCACCAAAACCGCTTATGCTGGAGAAAACTGGTTGGATGTATCCTCTGAATGTGGAAAGCTTCCCATCCTCCTGGCTCCAGCAGTGTGAAATGGTGGAGTTTCGTCCCAGTGACCATGGCACAGTATTGCCTGCACCCCTTGAAAATGCAGCCTTTGAAAGTATTGCTTTGTTTTGGAGCCACATTATTCAGTTCTTTCTTCATCTGATGTAGTATAAGAGAATTGTAACTATTATTTACAAGTTTAGTTTGGCAGGAAGACCTTCAATACTTGTAAAATTGCTTATCTAGTATACACATGTTGGTAGTCTTGGGTATCCAATCAAAAGCATTACGTTCAGTCAATATTGTTACTTCCCATTTTTGTGTGTTGACAACAGCCTTTCAGACAAAGGGTCCTTGTCTTTCTGGGCCTCCCCCAGATAACACATACTGCCTGTTCCAAGCCTGTTCTGGCGCTTACCTTGGAACTGATTCAGGTAGTAAATCGTTGTTTCCTCACCTGTAAATGGGTGTGTATCTGCAGACTGGCGTCCACTGTGGTGTCTTGCGAAATCTGATGTCTTTTAGGGTAAATGTTAAAATGTCCTTGTCACTGGCATATATTGTGATTTATTTTTTTCTCTCTGCCAAAAACCTCTCCCCGTTGACCATTATTTGCAATTGCTTGTGTGCTTCAAGACACATGTATACCTTCATTAAGGTGACACCCAAGATCCAGCATATACCACCAGAGATGTTTGTTGACCTTCTAAGATATGGGCTTCACGTCCACGCAGCGTAGAGCACAATGATTTGAAACAGCTGCAGTCTCCATATCATAAAGGGGAAAACGGGTATTCTTGTTACTAAGTAGATGTTAGGAAGTTTATGCCCCATGTATGGTATCCATGCTAGTACCCCTGCCATGAGTGATCCAATTGAATGGGAAACTGGGACCCTGAGTTGCTGCCTGTCCGACTAACATACTTATCTAGCATATGCTCTGAATGTCTAGTCTTGTCCATAGTGACTTGTTCTGTTACATACCTAGTGCTCTCTTTTGACTATATGGGGCTACTGCCCATATTGTAGGGTATTGACATAAAACGATGGTGGCAGCACACCGAGTTTTGTGAATCAATAGTCCAGAACAGATTTCCCTTTTTTTTGTTTCAGCATACCTGACCAACCCCTTGAGTAAAGTTATGCCTCTATATAGTTTGACCCTTGCACTCTTATTCTGGGAGTGTGTCTGCATGATGAAAGTGTGGCACACATATGGTAGCAGGATTCCATATGAGATGCAAGAATGTTTGCTGAGACTAGTGGGATTCTTTTTGGATTGCCCCTAGGTTTTCATGACACAAGATGAAGGGTGGCTACAGCTTTTCCACACTGTGGAATTATATTGCCTGCATTTATGTGATTGAAAGGTAGAAATTCAGATACTGACGTGCAGGAGGCTGCCAAAGGAGCTGCACTTAAAAATTCTCTGAGTACTTTCAAGAAGGGAATGGCTGATTAGGCTTTCCTGAGCATTACCATCAGGTAATTCGTATGCAAAAGGGGATGTCAGCAGATTCTGTAGTTAAGGGCCTGCTCTTTTACTTGTTCCTGGTTACAACTTCAGGAAAGATTATGGCACCTAGCTTTGCAGTCCTCACCCTAACTGTGCCTATGTTTGTTTTGGATACTCCTGATTGAAGTCATCATCACCGCTACCTGCTGTGAGAGCAATCATCATGCACGAAGGCAGTGTCTTCACTACAGCTAGAAAACAACATTTGAAAGGGAACCACCTCAAACCAGTTCCAGCACCTTAAACAGTGGGTCCTTATCATGTGTCTGGATAATGAGTATACAATGTGGTCCAAACCACCCCACTCATTTGTATGTTCTTCTTCATGAAGAAACTGAGTTTCTGTAGAGTACTCAGCGGGCTGCTTTGAGACCAGGGATGGTGTGTCCGTGGCAGCCTGCTTTCCATAGGTGAGGGGACATCGCATGAAAAATATGCAACTTGCTGTAGAAGCTGTTGGTCTGACTAGCACCTAGAACCCTGCTGGCATGCTTGGAGAGGGAAGGAGAACACGTGGCCCTGTGTAGGAGGGATTGCCCAGCCATGTTCTTGGCATGTGGATCCAGAAGAAGCAGACTGCCATCAGGGGTAAAGATGGTGCTAACCCTAGTCATGGAAGATCATCTGGTCACTCAGAACGGAGCTTCTATAATGAATTGCGTGAAGCAGCTAAAGCCAGATCAACAGCATTTCTTCCGGCTACGGTTCAGTGTGTCCGACGCACTGTGCTGCCAATGCCAGCCATGTTGTAAATCCTGTAAGGATCCACCATCATTGTTAAAGCAGAAGACCTGTCCAACAGCCGAGGCAGTAACTGCTGAAGTAGAACACTTGCCAACAACGCCTGCTGCGCTAACCACCTCAGTGACCTGATTGAGGACATGGCCACCGCCACGGTCCTGCGTCCCTGAACAAGGTGCAGACTATGCCATTCTGATAAATACACATTCTGGCACCACAAGAGTCATACCTCTGCTGAGCTGGTACCACTAGACATGATCACCGAAGACTCTGAGAGTATATCCTGAACACACAAAGATAAACCATCTATTAGGAAGTTAACCAGTTATGCCAATGTGAACTATAGCTCAGTAAGTATTTGAACTGACACATGAGTTGCCAATATGATCCCTTACTGATCTCACAGCTGTGCTTAATCTTTACCCATGTCTATATTTCTGAGACTCGATGAAGATGTTAAGAGTCACACCCAAGTGTGGAAGATGGCACGGCAGAGGGCGCGGTGGTTGACTAAGAGCCAGTAGGCAAGATAGTATTCCCTGCAATTGTGTAGTATTCTCAGTGCTTAATTTATAAATACAAAGATGCCGGTGCCCAAAGGCCCCCTCTTAAACATTGCGGCTGCTGTAATTAAATGTGTGAGCACGGAATACTGAGGCGGCGTAATCCTGAAATCATCTCGGGCATCTTCAATCCATATAAAGCCACTCCCTGCCCCTTCAGCTCACTCTTGCAGCTTTTTACTTTCTCCCTTTGTGACGTTTTCTCGTTTTCCCCCTTCATCCGTCTTTCCTATATGTACCTTTTGCTCGCATCGAATGCTTGAGGCAGAAGAATAAGCCCCGGCCCTCAAAAATAAGTGCCGGTGCTCAGCACCGGAAACAACAAGCACAAATTAAGCACTGAGTATTCTGTTTATTTTACTAAAGATACATAGTTGGCTGGACAGTGATTAATTGTGTCTACCCAACACTACGTTCCTGAGAAGCTTTTGGCTGTTTGATACTATTTGATTTAAATGTGGAAGTACACTACTTTGCCTTATTCACAAAGCCATGGTGGGATGGACCCAAGGACACGCGTGGCAGATGGCCCCAACCACAGCGGTTGTGGTCCGGTAACCAAAATATGCTCGATTGCGTCCCAGTAACCAAAGTCTTCTCTGTGGACATCCGAATTGGGTCTGACAAGAGACAATGTTAATTATTAACATGTGACGGAACTCTCTGCGTCACGCATCCAATGATAGTGTTTCTGTGATCTCAGAACATATGTCCTAAATGCTTCGGAGAGACAAATTATCTCGAAAGTAATACAGTGAAGATGTAACAGCAGATTGCTCCTGTAATTGATTATGCACCAATAGTATTCACAGACACAATTATAAGCCCCAGACGACAGTGTTATTTACTCAATGGTGAAGATGCCTTGATCTCAGCAGATTGCCAAAAGGGTTCATTTAGAGCGGCAATTAATTGAGAAAATTACTGTATTGGAATTCAGGCGAACAGGAAATGTCTCGTGGTAGTAAAGAGGAAGTTGGCACTGGCTGGAATTCCTTGAGGCGAGGACCACTACTCTGTGTATATAATATGGTACCTCTAATTATTCATTCACATAAAAAGAAAACCTCAGCCAGTTCTCTCCTAGCCATACAGTTGAGCAGCCAGATGAAGGTGGGGAGCCAAAGGTTTGACATTGATTCGATCCAAAAAAAATAAAAGTTGTGATGATTTGCAGAGAACGTAAGATCAGACATTTGATGACATCAACCTTTGCTAGCTACAGTTTTACGCTGGACAAGATCGGCCTGCATTTGAGCAAACAGAGATCTATGATTAACTTGTTTCCAAGAAGGCTGAAAAGAGTTAAACCGCAGACTTGTGGCTGGTTAATCCTTTGTCACCTCAATTTAAGGCATTCAATAAACATCTCATAGCCCTGCTGTTCCAGGCTATATCGTCTAGCGGGGTAGGCTGAGAGAGTTCTTGATGCAACTCTTATAAAAAAAAAAGTTTTTTAAAAAAAACCTCATTTTTTAACCATTGACAGCTGAACTTAAAAGTTACGCTTCTGCAATTCCGCAAGTATCTGACACTGGGTTTGGGGTTGAAAGGTGATCCACACTGACCAAGAAAGACAGTATTTAGAGGTGCTGAGTGAGTGGATGTTTCTGTTGCATGTAATGTAAATGATGCTGCTGGTGGGATCAAGGTTGCACATTGCCACTAGTTTTCCACTCCATGCCTGCCAATTGACATCAAGTGGGTGTTGTATCTCCCTTCAGCTCTACACTTGAAACAAATAACGTGGGCCATTTCACTTGGTAGTGTTTAATGAAGAATTCAAGAGACATACCACTAAGCTACCAGCTACAGCAAGAGAGATGTGCTCCAAAGTCGAACACTGCTCAGTCTAGAGACACCTCAGGATATTGGAGGAATCAGCATCTTACAGTACCTCATTCATTACAATCTGAGCAGGCTCAGAATATTTCCTTCTCTCAATTCAGAACTTTCTCAATACAATCTCTTGTGTCTTTATTCTTCATGGCTATTTCCCTCAGCTTAGGTAGCGCGTTCTTTGATGGTATGCTTCTGGAGTAAATCAGCCCACAAGAGTTCCATCCCAGTAGTGCAATTAGATGCTCCTTCTGTATATTGCATGACAGTTCTGTGACTTACCTTGAGCTTTTCTGGGGTGTATGAGGGCTGTTTAACCTAATGCCCTGAGAATGCAAATGTGTCATCTCAAAAATGTGCAACACAATTTACAAACATCCTCGTCAGCCCCTTTCCTCCTGCTTTAGAGATTAAATATTTTTCAGTGAGGCATAATGATTTTGTGGCATGTGAGAAGAATATGCTTCTAATTATGGAGCACCTATTGCCATCTTCCAACCCTCCTTGGGGAATATTGTTTGCTTTTTTGTTACCTTCTGTTGATGTCTATGATTTCATCACCATTTACAGAGTTGTGTTATTATACACAATGTTATTCCATTTGTTCCCTGTTTTGCTTTTAGCCATCCTCCATGAACCCACTGGGGAAAAGAAGTTGGAGGAGGTTATCTTGAAATTGCGACAGGATCAGAAAGGTGAGTGGATCCCTAGGCTCAGAAAAGCCACAGTTTGTGTAGGTGTTTTCTGTTCTTATAATTGAAACCCCGCTCATCGTAAGCGTGAGGGGTGATTTGTAAATGGTACCCGTTCCCTGAGGGATATAAATTTGCTAGGCTAGCACCTGGTGATGATCAGGACATGGGTAACAACCAAAACTATCAATAATGACGAAAAGGGTATTCTGATATTAATAGTGCTGTCCCTGAATATAACCAAGGCAGGTGCTCAAGTGTAACTCAGGGGAATCACTACACTACATATGTATTACTCCAGGCAACACCAGACTGCTCTCTAGGGGGTCAGGTGGGAAATTCCTTTTAAAAAGGTTTTCAGGGTAAGGTGGCTGCAAACTAAATGAGAGTCTGTAACAAGACTCCACTCTTGTTGGGATGTAACTCTGCCCTGCCCAACTCTTTGACATCTTTAGATTCGTGACTACCCTATTATCATGCGTGTTCAACGACCTCATACCATCTGAAGCTGGATTATTATTGTTACAAGTAGGTAGCTAGTTTCTTTTACACAATGAATCTGGAATAGATACACTTGAAATGCACAACGCATTGCCTGATGTTCCATTCTGGAGGAGATTTGTATTTGAAGCTGTTCTTAAAAAAGAAAAAAAAAAATCCCCAAAAAGCACATGTCCCCTCTGAGAGTTCTTCCTTGTATTGATGTCTCCGCACGTGTGTGATGTTAAAGTGTGGTTAGAATTAGTTCCATGGTGGTGCTTTGCATTGCTCACTAGGTGGGATGCTTGCCATGAAGGCAGCAGTCAGCCTCCATGTCCAAGTTGAGGGTGGCCCTGGTGTGAATGCTGTTTGCCTGTTTATTAGTAACACATCAGTATTTAGCTATAACTGTCTTGTATAATAATAAGGTACCACAGTTAAAGGCCAGTCAGGTTACCTAGTTGTTTTGGCTATCTAATCCCTTTTGTGCTCTCCAGATAGCACATTACCTGGTGCCACATGCCTAAGAATGAATGTTTCTTTACTCAGATGTCTGTATCTGAAGAAAGTAGACAATGCAGTACATTGGCTAACCTGAAAGGTGAAATATGCTTGTTTATGAGCCTCAGAAGTGTGGGTGCGTGGTATCACAGTGTTGTGTCTAAGAGAAGCAATGAGGCGGGCTGTTTCCAACTTATATTTCCTGGTACCTGTTGTATGTATGGGCCTGTTAAATTCCCAGTTAGTCATAGGTTGTTTTCCCTTTATTAAAGTACGTTTAAGGTGTTCTATAGACATGGTTATCAATTAACCTCTGTGAATAAAGTAGACTGAAGTAGAATCCCTACATAAACTTTATCCATCATTAGTTAACTTTTTCTTTGCCTCATATGCACTCTCCTTTTTGTTTCTTTTAGCCTTTGGGATCATATTCTATCAGTTTTATGTACCGAAGGGGCAAATGCAATGTGGGTGTACCGCTCCATCTAGCGGAACCCTAGATGGGTCTCTAAGTATTATTATTAATTAAGGTTTATGGGGCTAGCAGCCTTTTTTCTTCCAAGTTAGTCATTTTGAGGGTAGGGGACTAGAATGATGTTATGAACAGGATATCCACTTGTTGACTGTGAATGTAAGAGCACCTAGACCAGATTCCAGAACTGCTTTCTTCATAGGAGTGGGTAAAGTGTGTATGCGTAGGTGGTTGACAGTAGTAAGATGCCAATACTTTAACTGGAGTGGGCCATTTGCTTTCTTCCTGCAGAATCTGTGCTTAAATATTGCACAACATGGAACACAAACTCCCGGAACTGCCTGGAGGCTCAGGCTGTAGTGAAGGTCCTGCTGACACACGAGACCCCCGAGGCGCTGCTGCAGTACAACGGAATCAAGGCGGCGGTGGAGTCCCTGCTCCCCTACACCGGTGAGTGCTCAGTGGCTCGTGCCATGGACGAGTAGCTATTGCCCTCAGTCAAACGTCAAATCAGTTTACTTTTACTCAATGACACAAACTGGTCAATGACACTCACTGGGTGACGCTTAAAACAGAGACATTATTACTGTTCTCTACCAACACCTCACGCGAACAACCCTTACTCGGATACCTAAATCCCATATCCTGCCATCCTGCTACAGTAGGGTCCAGTTATTCCTGTAAACCAGCCTTTATAGGAAGACTGGCCTGTGTTGAAATAAAATACAGTGGAGAAGATTGAAGAGGGTGGGACAAGATGATCAGATTTGCTTAGTTATAATGTACATCCTTGTGCAACTGGGAGGACTGATGCTGATGCCTAGATGGGAAATGCCCACTTTCTCCTTAGGTCACTGCTTTGGATGTTGTGAGCAAGTGTTATTCCCTTCACTTTACTAAAAGTAAAGTTACGTTTTTGAAACCATGGCAGATGGTCCTATGCCTGTTTCGCCACGCTGTTTACCTTTGGTTATTGCGGCCATGCATTCTGACATTGACAACATCTGAACTTATACCCCTAAGCATTGCATTTCATACAGCCTCTAGACTCAAATGCACAGCATTGCATCAAAAGTGTGTCTTTTGCTAGGGATGTCAGCATTGACATCTGTCTACCCAGATCAGGCAATGGACAACCATTCACCCAAGTAAAATAAAAGAATGGGCAAAGCTTTTGGGCACTCACATCCATACACATAGCACACAGAAAAGATCCGTAACGCAATAAGAAAGATTTTTGTTTCTGCATTAATCAGTATGAACCATTATTAGGCAATACTTTGGAAAACCCTATCTTCACCACTAGAGAAACACAACCATGCACGTTGAATACAACCCATTGTTGAAAATACCAGAATTGTATGCATTGTGCGCCCATGCTTCAAAAGCACTATGGTGCCTTACAAAATCGACAAGTGAGCAGTACACGTGCAGATAACACAACACGTTATTAACACAAGGCCATAAGCAACATGATGTTGCAAAAACATCCATTATCATTTGCAATAAAGGCCCAGGATTGATAGGTTCCTTCATACCTCTGTTCCCATGCATTATGCCCTCCCTTTCCAGATCTAACTTGCCGTATAACTTGGTGAAAATGCTTAGATCTGTGGGTTGTCGGATAGAGCGCTCTAAGGACGGGCAAGGGGACGGGGCAGATGATGAAGTCACCCCACAGTGATGTGTAAATAAGATTGAAGGACCACTCCACTCACTTCTGAAAGTAGACGCATCAGTTATCGCACAGGCTGGGCAGAAGCCAGTCGAGGTGTGGAAGTCTGTTGTTGTCTTATGAATAAAACTGTGATTTCTTGTTAAGCTTCCTGTACTTAGTTGTTCTGGAGGTCACATCCTTACAGTCACATACTGTGTGGAATAATAAACTGTGTTTGAATTATAACAGGGGCCTGGAATGGTCATTTAAACAGTGCAATAAATGAAGGTTACTTCTAAGTTTATTTTTCCTCATTCAACCTTGTAACTTTATTTTTCCTCATTCAACCTTGTGAATTTATTTTTCTTCAATGTAGGGATAAAGTGAGAAGTGTTTTTATTGTAAAAACGAATCTGCTACACAAAGCCCATCGGATGAGGCTTTTAATGGTCTTCTCTCTTCTTCCTTCAGAGAGACATTTGCAGAGACTCAGTCGCTTGCTGCAATCATCAATGTTTGTGGACTTCATGTGGAAGAACATGAGGCTAGCCGAGGTCCCGGCACAGTCTGAGAACAGTGTCAGTGTGAACTCGCGCGCCATGTCTTTACAAGCTGTGGAAAATATGGACTGACAACTTGGAAAGAGCTACATTTGGAACTTTATGAAGCACAATCTCAGTGGGCTCTTCTGGGAAGCTTGTACTGATGGTACTGTGGTCAGTAGGATGTTCTCACAGGAGCAACAGAAGATCTCTTTGCTGGACTGTATTCGGAAAATTTATCAACATGTCACTAAAACAGCTGTCTGCTTTCAGGTGGTCTGGCTTGGTAAGGGTCAGAAATGCCATGCAGGTCTACTCCAGTGACTGCATGTCTGGCCTACTTGAGATGGTACCACGCTTCCTCTGACAGCCGATGTCCCATAGTCTGGGCTCTGGTGACTTTTCCAGAGAGCAATCGAGCCCAACCAAGTCCTTTGCACTCATACCAAGAGCAGATGTCAAAGTTATACAAGAGACTTAAATCAAGGCTAGCCAGGGCATGGGGTCCAGGGGGTATTGTACTTGCATGGACTGAATATCTATTTTTTCATTGGAGTTTGATAAATAGAAATAAACCATTTTATTTAAAAACATCCGAAATCAGGGCCTTTTTGTGTTGTGGAAATCCTGGAGTCAGAGGGTGTGATGTGTGTTTGAGGCAATACACGTTTTGTATCATGATAACATTTTGAGATCTGATGTTTGCTAAATCTGCGCGAGATGCAAAGACTGTTGTGGCTGAGGACCCCGTTTGTCCTCATAGCAAGAATGGAGACTGTAGTTTGCAGGTTGGGCTTATTCTGTAAAACAACGTGTGTACTTAATCCACAGATTTCCTGGTGCCATATAACAGCTTTTTTTGTTAATTTAGTCACTGGCTCTCATTTAATCGACCTCAGAAGTTAAAAGGATGAGTAGACTCATCAGAATTTGAATCTGCGGCCTTGGGCTCAAACACAGATTCCTTTAGTTTATGCATTCATCTACAGAAATGACACATAAATTATGCAAAATAAAAGAGAGAACTCTGGGTGGTTCCCAAGTTTAGGTGGAGAGTAGCTCCAGTAAGGAGAACCCTGCATCACCAACGACACTCTAGATTTGCTCACCTCAAATGTCTGTTTTTCTAGCAAAGTTTTTCAGCATAGGATTGGCACAGTGCCATCCATGCCAGAAAGCAGCAGTCTTTTACCATTTGTACAGCAAAATCTTTATGCAGAGGATTGGCCCAGTGCCATTCTTGCCGAGCTGTAAAATGACAAAAGCCTTTCACTACTCCAGGCTCAGTAATACAGCTTTGGACTGGTAAAATACCAGCCAAGCCTACGCGGAATGAGCAAAAGCAACCCCTGACACATGTTGCGATGTCATTACATCTCTTCAGTGAGGTTTAGCTTTATCCAGACACAAGAGAGCCCCAGTATAAATCAAAACACGCTTCCAGGGTTAGAGTGACACACACATTTTGTAAAAAAAAGAAGAGAGAACGCTGGGTAGTTCCCAAGTTTAGGTGGAGATCAGCTCCAGTAAGGCATACCCTGCAACCCCAGCGGCACTCTAGATTTGCTTATTGAGGTGAGCAAATCTAGGTTGTTGCTGGGACTCCTCACTGCAGCTGTTCCCCACCTAAACTTGGGAACTATCCAAAGTTCTCTCTTCTGATTTGCTTATACATATAAATTTATAACTGTGTGTGTGTATATAATTCTTCAAATATATAAAAATATATGTTCTATGGCATGTGTAGCTGCAGATACACATGCTATGCATATCTCTTCCGACATCTAGTGTTGCGCTCGGAGTGTTACAAGCTGTTTTTCTTCGAAGAAGTCTTTTCGGAGTCACGGGATTGAGTGACTCCTCCTCTCTGTTACAGTGCGATGGGCATAAACTACATAGTTAGATTGTTTTCTTTCCCCTGTCGGGTTCAGACGTGTTTCCTCTCACTCTGAGTTTTAGAATCGGAAAACCTTAGAAAACCTAGGTTCGATGGCATCTGTCGCTGTAGATACACATGTTGTGCATAGCCCGCCATCTGGTGTTGGGTCAGAGTGTTACAAGTTGTTTTTCTTCGAAGAAGTCTTTCGAGTCACGGGACCGAGGGACTCCTCCTCTTTGTCTCCATTGCGCATGGGCGTCGACTCCATCTTCGATTGTTTTCTTTCCGCCATCGGGTTCGGACGTGTTCCTTTCGCTCCGGGTTTCGGAACGGAAAGTTAGCTCAAAACCGGAAAATTACGTCGGTATTGTTGCGTTCGGGATCGGGTTAGATATCATCGACATCGAATCCAAACGATAACATCTCCGTTGCCCTTCGGGGTAGTTTTCGATCCCCCGTCGGGGCCTGGTCGGCCCGACCGCGTGTGACATCGACGCTGATGGAACGGACCCCGTTCCGATTCTGTCCTAAATGCCACAACAAATACCCATATACAGACCAACATTCGGTCTGTAACCTGTGCCTGTCGCCCGAGCACAGGTAAGAAACTTGCGAGGCCTGTCGTGCGTTCCGGTCCCGAAAAACGCTCCGTGACCGACGAGCCAGAAGACTGCAAATGGCGTCCACGCCGACAGGACACCGAGACTTCGAGGAACAAGAAGAAATAGAAGCCTTCTCGATCCATGAATCGGACTCGGACGAATTCGACGACCATGAAACAGTGAGTAAGACGTCGAAGATAGCACATAAGAAAACTGACAAGGCCCAGGGGACGCCACTGCCATCAGGCCATGGCTCAACCCATAAAATCGGTGACCGACCATCGGCACCGAAGAAGGCCGAAATAGTGCCGAGATCGTCCGACTCGGGTCGAGACACAGGCACCCAGCCATCTCGGGACCGAGATAGTGCTGCCGGCAAAGATCGACGCCGAGATAGCGGAGCCGAAGCTGCTCGACGCAGAGACAGCGGCACCGAGGAGGATCGACGCCGAGAGGGTTCGACTCCGAAAAAGAGAAAAATCGCCTCGGAGCCGAAAAAGAGCGTGGACATAGTTTCGGTGCCAAAACGACCCGCAACCGAGCCAACTACCGGTTCCTATTCAGAGAAACAATCACTGTCCTCTCAAATGCGAAAGCATAGATTCGAGGAGGAATTACAATCCACCGAGGTGGACCACACTCAAAAACGGATTTTTATACAGAGTGGGACAGGGAAAATAAGCACCCTTCCCCCTATTAGGAGGAAGAGGAGACTTGAATTCCAACAAGAACAAGCACCACAAACCAAACTGGTGAAGAAGGTAACTCCGCCACCCTCTCCTCCACCTGTAGCTCACTCTTCACCGGCACAGACTCCGTCACATTCACCGGCTCACACCACCTTAAGCCAAGGTGACCAGGACTAAGATGCATGGGACTTATACGACGCCCCAGTGTCAGACAACAGTCCAGAGGCGTATCCTACAAAGCCCTCACCACCAGAAGACAGCACAGCATATTCACAAGTGGTGGCTAGAGCACCGGAGTTCCATAACGTGTCTCTACACTCGGAGCCTGTCGAGGATGACTTCCTCTTCAACACCCTCTCTTCCACACATAGCACCTACCAAAGCCTGCCTATGCTCCCAGGAATGCTAAGGCACGCAAAGGACATATTCAAAGAGCCTGTCAAGAGTAGGGCAATAACACCGAGGGTGGAAAAGAAATATAAAGCACCTCCCACAGACCCAGCTTTCATCACCTCACAACTGCCACCAGATTCGGTTGTGGTAGGGGCAGCTCGCAAGAGAGCAAACTCTCACACATCGGGCGATGCACCACCCCCGGATAAGGAGAGCCGCAAGTTCGATGCAGCCGGTAAAAGGGTCGCAGCACAGGCTGCAAACCAGTGGCGCATCGCTAACTCTCAAGCGCTCCTAGTGCGATATGACAGAGCCCACTGGGACGAGATGCAACACCTCATTGAGCATCTACCCACAGAACTACAAAAGAGGGCGAAACAAGTGGTTGAGGAGGGCCAAAACATCTCCAATAACCAGATACGCTCCGCTATGGACGCAGCGGACACAGCAGCAAGAACAATTAACACGGCAGTAACCATACGAAGGCACGCGTGGCTACGAACATCTGGTTTTAAACCAGAGATACAGCAGGCGGTGCTCAATATGCCATTCAATGAGCAACAATTGTTCGGACCTGAAGTGGACACGGCAATTGAGAAGCTTAAAAAGGACACTGACACTGCAAAAGCCATGGGCGCGCTCTACTCCCCGCAGAGCAGAGGCACTTTCAACACCTTCCGCAAGACAACCTTTAGAGGGGGGGTTTCGGGGTCAAGCCACACAAGCCAGTACCTCACATTCAACACCGTCCACCTACCAGGGACAGTACCAAAGGGGAGGCTTTCGGGGCCAATACAGAGGAGGACAATTCCCTAGAGGCAGGGGAAAATTTACAAGCCCCAAAACACCTACAACCAAACAGTGACTCACACGTCACTCATCCCCTCCACACAACACCAGTGGGGGGAAGAATAAGTCAGTATTACCAAGCGTGGGAGAAAATAACAACAGACACTTGGGTCTTAGCAATTATCCAACATGGTTATTGCATAGAATTTCTACAAATCCCTCCAAACATACCACCAAAACCACAGAATATATCAAAACAACATTCGGACCTCCTAGAAATAGAAGTTCAAGCATTACTGCAAAAGAACGCAATAGAACTGGTACCAGATACACAAACAAATACAGGGGTTTACTCACTGTACTTTCTAATACCAAAGAAGGACAAAACACTGAGACCAATCCTAGACCTCAGAACACTAAACACATACATCAAATCAGAACACTTTCACATGGTCACGCTACAGGAAGTGTTACCATTGCTAAAGCAACAAGATTACATGACAACCTTAGATCTCAAAGACGCGTATTTCCACATACCAATACATCCGTCGCACAGAAAATACCTAAGGTTCGTATTCAAAGGAATACATTACCAATTCAAAGTATTGCCGATGGGTTTAACAACTGCACCAAGAGTCTTCACAAAATGCCTAGCAGTAGTGGCTGCACACATCAGAAGGCAGCAAATACACGTATTCCCGTATCTAGACGACTGGCTAATCAAGACCGACTCATTGACAAGGTGCTCACACCACACAGATCAGGTCAAACAAACCCTCTACAAACTCGGTTTCACCATCAACTATGCGAAATCACACATTCTGCCGTGCAAAGTACAACAATACCTAGGAGCGACAATAGACACAACAAGGGGAATAGCCACTCCAAGTCCACAAAGGGTTCAAAATTTCCAAAAGATTATACAACGCATGTATCCAACACAAAGAATACAGGCGAAGATGATATTACAACTCCTAGGCATGATGTCCTCATGCATAGCCATTGTCCCAAACGCAAGGTTGCACATGCGGCCCTTACAACAGTGCCTAGCATCACAATGGTCACAAGCACAGGGTCAGCTTCTAGATCTGGTGTTGATAGACCGCCTAACATACCTCTCGCTTCTATGGTGGAACAATATAAATTTAAACAAGGGGCGGCCTTTCCAAGACCCGGTGCCACAATACGTGATAACAACAGATGCTTCCATGACAGGGTGGGGAGCACACCTCAATCAACACAGCATACAAGGACAATGGGACGTACATCAAAGAAAGCTGCATATAAATCACCTTGAACTACTAGCAGTTTTCCAAGCATTAAAAGCATTTCAACCAATCATAACTCACAAATACATTCTTGTCAAAACGGACAACATGACAACAATGTATTATCTAAACAAACAGGGGGGGACACACTCGACACAGCTGTGCCTTCTGGCACAAAAAATATGGCAATGGGCAATTCACAACCACATTCGCCTAATAGCACAGTTTATTCCAGGGATCCAGAATCAACTTGCAGACAATCTCTCTCGAGATCACCAACAGGTCCACGAATGGGAAATTCACCCCCAAATTCTAAACACTTACTTCAAACGTTGGGGAACACCTCAAATAGACTTATTTGCAACAAAGGAGAACGCAAAATGCCAAAACTTCGCATCCAGATACCAACACAGGCAGTCTCAAGGCAATGCCCTATGGATGAACTGGTCAGGGATATTTGCGTACGCTTTTCCCCCTCTCCCTCTCCTTCCATATCTAGTAAACAAATTGAGTCAAAACAAACTCAAACTCATACTGATGGCACCAACATGGGCAAGGCAACCATGGTACACAACACTGCTAGACCTATCAGTAGTACCCCACGTCAAGTTGCCCAACAGGCCAGATCTGTTAACACAACACAAACAACAGATCAGGCATCCAAACCCAGCATCGCTGAATCTAGCAATCTGACTCCTGAAATCCTAGAATTCGGACACTTAAACCTCACACAAGAATGTATGGAAGTCATAAAGCAAGCTAGAAGACCATCCACTAGACACTGCTATGCAAGCAAATGGAAAAGGTTTGTTTGCTACTGCCATCATAATCCAATTCAACCATTACACGCATCTCCAAAGGATGTAGTGGGTTACTTACTACACTTACAAAAATCGAACCTGGCCTTCTCTTCCATTAAGATACACCGCAGCAATATCTGCATACCTGCAGATTATCCATTCAACTTCACTATTTAGGATACCTGTCATTAAAGCGTTTATGGAAGGCCTCAAAAGAATTATACCACCAAGGACACCACCTGTTCCTTCATGGAACCTCAACATCGTCTTAACAAGACTCATGGGTCCACCCTTTGAACCTATGCACTCTTGCGAAATACAATTCCTAACCTGGAAAGTTGCATTTCTCATCGCCATCACATCTCTAAGAAGAGTAAGTGAAATTCAGGCGTTTACAATACAAGAACCTTTTATCCAACTACACAAAAATAAAGTAGTCCTAAGGACCAATCCTAAATTTTTGCCAAAGGTTATTTCACCGTTCCACCTAAATCAAACGGTAGAGCTACCAGTGTTCTTCCCACAGCCAGATTCCATAGCTGAAAGGGCACTACATACGTTAGACGTCAAAAGAGCACTAATGTACTACATCGACAGAACTAAAAACATCGGAAAAACTAAACAACTGTTTATTGCATTTCAAAAACCCCACGCAGGAAACCCAATATCGAAACAGGGTATAGCCAGATGGATAGTTAAGTGCATCCAAATCTGCTACCTTAAAGCAAAAAGACAACTGCCCATTACACCAAGGGCACACTCAACCAGAAAGAAAGGTGCTACCATGGCCTTCCTAGGGAATATTCCAATGCACGAAATATGTAAGGCAGCCACATGGTCTACGCCTCACACATTTACCAAGCACTACTGTGTAGACGTGCTGTCCGCACAACAAGCCACAGTAGGTCAAGCCGTACTAAGAACCTTATTTCAGACTACTTCCACTCCTACAGGCTGAGCCACCGCTTTTGGGGAGATAACTGCTTACTAGTCTATGCACAACATGTGTATCTACAGCGACAGATGCCATCGAACTGAAAATGTCACTTACCCAGTGTACATCTGTTCGTGGCATCAGTCGCTGAAGATTCACATGTGCCCACCCACCTCCCCGGGAGCCTGTAGCCGTTTGGAAGTTAGCTTCAACTTTGTACATTTGTAAATATATTAAATCTTAAATAGGTACATACTTATTCAATCCATTGCATGGGCACTATTACTAACAAACAACTCCTACCTCACCCTCTGCGGGGAAAACAATCGAAGATGGAGTCGACGCCCATGCGCAATGGAGACAAAGAGGAGGAGTCCCTCGGTCCCGTGACTCGAAAGACTTCTTCGAAGAAAAACAACTTGTAACACTCCGACCCAACACCAGATGGCGGGCTATGCACAACATGTGAATCTTCAGCGACTGATGCCACGAACAGATGTACACTGGGTAAGTGACATTTTCATTATTCATCGGTATTGTTTAGATCACGTTTCCCATCTAGCATCGAACCGGTAGTACAGTCAAAATGTAAATTTCGCCCTTCGGGGTGCGTGCGCCTGACTCTGGACTGTTCGGGCCTACCACGTGGAAAGCATGATGGATTGGACTCCATTTCGATTCTGCCTTCGGTGCCACGCAAAGTTCCTATATACAGACCAACACCTGGTTTGTAATTTGTGCCTTTCTCCGGACCATCGAGAGGAAGACTGCGAAGCCTGTCAATCGTTTCGAACGAAGAAGACCTTAAGAGATCGCAGGGCCCGAAGACTAGAAATGGCATCCAAGAGCACCGAACATCTCGACGTCATGGAGAAAGAGCAGGCGCAGACAGCAGTCTCCATCCGAGATACTGACTCCAAACAAGAATTGGAAGATGATAGACCCATCACAGCTGGCCAGCATGTGAGTACGTCTGCCCCTACGCCCTCATATAAATTACAACCAAAGGCCTTGGGTACACCACTGCTGGAAGGCTATGGTTTAAACCAAAAGAAAACTGACGGCGACCGACCTTCCAGATAGGTGCCGAAAAAGGCCACTCCTCTGTCCACTTCGGAGTTGAGCAAGTCAGTTAAAACGTTCACCTCGGACTCCAGAAAACGCCCTCACTCTTCGGAGTCGAAAATTCGACACCCTGCTTTGGAGCCAAAACAACCGACTTCTTTTTCGGGACCGAAAAAGATCCAAACTTTGGAGCCAAAAAAATCCTCATATACAGAGGAACAAGGACTTTTGAGAAAACTAAAGCAAATCTCAAAGCCCATGCAAGAATCTCACAAAGCTTCCGAAGAAGAGATTGAGATTGAGAGTGAGCCAATATTGGAGGTTATGGATGAAAGACAATCGAGAATCCATATACATAAGGAGACGGTCGAATCCTCACTGCACCTCCTTTAAAGACTAAAAGAAAGCTGGCCTTTCAAGAGGAGTTAGATTCTGCTCAACCACCAGCAAAAGTGCAGAAACAAAAGGAGAAACCAGCACCTCTCCCTACTTCTCCTCCTCACTCTCCACAACTTTCTTTTTCACCTCATAATAATCCACCACCACTGCCTTCTCCATTATACTCGCATGGAGATACAGTGGACCCAGGCGATCTCTATGACCCTGATCCCATTCCAGATAATGATCCTGACCTCTACCCCTCCAAACCTTCACCACCAGAACACACTACTGCCTACACTCGGGTAGTCTCTAGGGCAGTGGCTTATCATGGGCTGCTTATGCATTCTGAACCACTGGAAGAAGATTTTCTATTCAACACTCTGTCTTCCACTCACTCCAGATACCAGTCTCTCCCAATGTTGCCTGGAATGGTTAAATATGCTGAACACATTATTAGTGAACCTATCAAAGCTAGAGTCATTACCCCTAGAATTGACAAAAAATATAAACCTGCCCCTATGGACCCAGACTATATAACACACCAGGTTCCTCCAGACTCAGTGGTAGTCAGCGTGGCAAGAAAAAGAGCTAACAGCCAGTCATCAGGAAACGCCACTCCTCCTGATAAGGAAAGTAGAACATTTGATGCTGCTGGCAAAAGAGTAGCCACACAAGCTGCTAACCAATGGAGAATTGCCAATTCTCGGGCACTGCTGGCTAGATATGATAGACCCCGTTGGGATGAGATGCAGGATGTTAGACAGCACCTCCCAAAAGAGCATCAAAAAAGGGCGCAACAGGTGGTAGAAGAGGGGCAGGCTATAAGTAATAACCAAATAAGGTCTGCCCTCAATGCTGCTGATACAGCTGCAAGAAGCATCAACTCTGCCATTACAATTAGAAGGCATGCATGGCTGCACTCCTCTGGTTTTAAACCAGAAATACAACAGGCAGTACTTAACATGTCTTTTGATAAGAAACATCTATTTGGCCCTGAAGTAGACACCACTATAGAGAAACTGAGAAAAGACTCAGACACTGCTAAGGCAATGGGGGCATTATATACCACACCATATAAAGGCTCCTTTCACAGACCACAGTTTAGAGGAGGATTTAAGCCACAATCCTCTGATGCATCTATCTCCCAGACAAAGCAGGGACAACAAACTCAATATCAAAGCGGGGGGTTCAGAGGGTCCTACAGAGGACAATATTTCAAGAACAGAGGCAAGTTCCAAGCCTCAAAACAAACCACTACACCATCTAAGCAGTGACTTCCTTCTCACCCCTCCACTCCACACATCTCCTGGGGGGAAAGACTACAGCAATTCCATTCTCCTTGGCAAAATATCACCACAGACAATTGGGTGTTATCAATTGTTATCAATTATCCACAATGGCTATTGCCTAGAATTATTTCCCACCCCTCCAAACATACCACCACGTCACTAAAAATTGTCCCCAGAACACAACGTTCTGCTGCAAGAAGAGGTACAATCTCTACTATTAAAACAAGCAATAGAATTGGTTCCACATTCCCAACAGGGAACAGGAGTATATTCACTATACTTCCTCATTCCCAAAAAAGATGGCACCCTCAGGCCCATCTTGGACCTCAGGCCTCTCAATCTATACATCCTGTCAGAAGATTTTCACATGGTAACTCTGCAGGATGTCATTCCACTACTACACAAACAGGATTACATGACTGCTTTAGACCTCAAAGATGCGTATTTCCACATACCCATCCATCCAGCTCACAGAAAATACCTCAGGTTCGTCTTGTAGGAAAACATTACCAATCCAAAGTTTTGCCATTTGGCATAACAGCAGCTCCAAGAGTGTTCACAAAATGTCTAGCAGTAGTAGCAGCTTACTTAAGTAGACAACACATTCACGTCTTTCCATATCTAGACGATTGGCTAATAAAATCAAGCAATTTTACACAATGCCAAAAACACACTCAATATGTGATACAAACCCTACATAAACTAGGGTTTACTCTCAATTACCTAAATCACACCTTCAACCAGCAGAAATACAACCTTACCTAGGTGCTATTCTAAATACCCAGAAAGCCATAGCATATCCAAATACACAAAGGATACCAGCTTTCCAAAATCTCATACCACAAATACAGCCAAATCAACAATATACTGTAAGATTAATTAAAAAAATACAAAGGATGATGGCATCTTGCATAGCTATAGTTCTACGTGCAAGACTAAACATGAGTCCCTTACAACAGTGCCTCTCACAACAATGGTCTCAGGCACACAGTCAACTTCAAGATCTAGTGTTGATGGACCGGCAAACACATATGTCCCTTCATTGGTGGAATCTCAGCAATCTAATGAAGGGGCGGTCATTTCAAGACCCTGTGCCTCAGATCATAATCACAACAGAGGCATCCATGATAGGTTGGGGAGCTCATCTCAACAATCATACCATTCAAGGGGAATGGGATGCCAAACAGAAACAGTTTCACATAAACCACCTAGAATTATTAGCTGTATTTCTTGCCCTAAAAGTGTTTCAACCTCTTCTCAAACAGAGGGCTGTTCTAATAAAAACAGACAACATGACAGCCATGTATTTCCTCAACAAACAGGGCGGGACACATTCATCTCAACTGTCCCTACTAGCCCAAACAATATGGAAATGGGCAATTCACAATCACATTCATCTGTTAGCACAATACATTCCAGGGATAGACAATCAGCTGGCAGATCTCCTAAGCAGGAATCACCAACAAACTCATGAATAGGAGATTCATCTCCAAGTACTTCAAAAGTACTTTCAAAAGTGGGGTACACCAGAAATAGACCTATTTGCAACATGCGAAAACATGAAATGCCAAAACTTCGGATCAAGGCACCCACATCTCCTATCCAAGGTCAATGCTCTATGGATCAATTGGTCAGGGATATTTGCTTATGCTTTTCCCCCTCTCCCACTCCTTCCCTTGCTGGTCAGCAAACTACACCAAACAGCACTCACCGTGATACTCATAGCCCCAACTTGGGCACGTCAGCATTGGTACACAACACTCCTTGATCTGTCTGTAGCACCTCATTCCAAACTCCCAAACAGACCAGACTTGTTAACACAGAACAAAGGTCAAATAAGGCACCCAAACACCAATGCTCTCAGTCTGGCTCTTTGGCTCCTGAAGTCTTAGAATTTGGTTACCGAAAGCTACCATCAGAATGTATGGAAGTAATTAAACAAGAACGTAAACCTACTACTAGACAATCTTACACAAACAAGTGGAAAGGATTTGTCTACTACTGTCAATCTAAAAACACTGAACCACTTACAGCATCTATACAAGATATTCTATGCTATTTACTTGATTTACAGAAATCAAATTTAACTTTCTCATCCATCAAAATCCACCTTACTGCAATATCTGCTTATTTACAAACTATTCAACACACTTCTCTAGTCAGAGTTCCTGTTATTAAAGCCTTCATGGAAGGATTAAAACTCATTATTCCACCCAGAACACCACCTGTTCCTTCCTGGAATTTAAATATCGTACTTACCAGATGTAAGGAAATGCCTCCTTGGCATGGTTACCCCCTGACTTTTTGCCTTTGCTGATGCTATGATTTGAATTGAAAGTGTGCTGAGGCCTGCTAACCAGGCCCCAGCACCAGTGTTCTTTCCCTAACCTGTACTTTTGACTCCACAAATTGGCACACCCTGGCATCCAGGTAAGTCCCTTGTAACTGGTACCCCTGGTACCAAGGGCCCTGATGCCAGGGAAGGTCTCTAAGGGGTGCAGCATATCTTTTGCCACCCTGGGGACCCCTCACTCAGCACAGACACACTACTTGTCAGCTTGTGTGTGCTGGTGAGAACAAAAACGAGTAAGTCGACATGGCACTCCCCTCAGGGTGCCATGCCAACCTCACACTGCCTATGCAGTATAGATAAGTCACCCCTCTCGTAGGCCATACAGCCCTAAGGCAGGGTGCACTATACCATAGGTGAGGGCACCAGTACATGAGTACTGTGCCCCTACAGTGTCTAAGCCAAACCTTAGACATTGTAAGTGCAGGGTAGCCATAAGAGTATATGGTCTGGGAGTCTGTCAAACACGGACTCCACAGCACCATAATGGCTACACTGAAAACTGGGAAGTTTGGTATCAAACTTCTCAGCACAATAAATGCACCCTGATGCCAGTGTACATTTTATTGTAAAATACACCCCAGAGGGCACCTTAGAGGTGCCCCCTGAAACCTTAACCGACTATCTGTGTAGGCTGACTAGTTCCAGCAGCCTGCCACAACCGAGACATGTTGCTGGCCCCATGGGGAGAGTGCCTTTGTCACTCTGAGGCCAGTAACAAAGCCTGCACTGGGTGGAGATGCTAACACCTCCCCCAGGCAGGAGCTGTGACACCTGGTGGTGAGCCTCAAAGGCTCACCCCTTTGTGCCAGCACCGCAGGACACTCCAGCTAGTGGAGTTGCCCGCCCCCTCCGGCCACGGCCCCCACTTTTGGCGGCAAGGCCGGAGAAAATAATGAGAAAAACAAGGAGGAGTCACTGGCCAGTCAGGACAGCCCCTAAGGTGTCCTGAGCTGAAGTGACTCTAACTTTTAGAAATCCTCCATCTTGCAGATGGAGGATTCCCCAATAGGATTAGGGATGTGACCCCCTCCCCTTGGGAGGAGGCACAAAGAGGGTGTACCCACCCTCAGGGCTAGTAGCCATTGGCTACTAACCCCCCAGACCTAAACACGCCCTTAAATTTAGTATTTAAGGGCTTCCCTGAACCTAAGAATTTAGATTCCTGAAACTACAAGAAGAAGAAGACTGCCGAGCTGAAAAACCCCTGCAGAGGAAGACCAGAAGACACCAACTGCTTTGGCCCCAGTCCTACCGGCCTGTCTCCTGCCTTCCAAAGAACCCTGCTCCAGCGACGCTTTCCAAGGGACCAGCGACCTCTGAATCCTCTGAGGACTGCCCTGCTTCGAGAAAGACAAGAAACTCCTGAGGACAGCGGCCCTGCTCCAAAAGAACTGCAACTTTGTTTCAAGTAGCAGATTTAAAGACCCCTGCAACTCCCCGCAAGAAGCGTGAGACTTGCAACACTGCACCCGGCGACCCCGACTCGACTGGTGGAGAAACAATGCTTCAGGGAGGACCCTCCGGCGACTCTACGACTGTGAGTAACCAAAGTTGTCCCCCCTGAGCCCCCACAGCGACGCCTGCAGAGGGAATCCCGAGGCTCCCCCTGACCGCGACTGCCTGAACTCCATTTCCCGACGGCTGGAAAAGACCCTGCACCCGCAGCCCCCAGCACCTAAAGAAACGGAACTCCTGTGCAGGAGTGACCCCCAGGAGGCCCTCTCCCTTGCCCAGGTGGTGGCTACCCCGAGGAGCCCCCCCCTTGCCTGCCTGCGACGCTGAAGAGATCCCTTGATCTCTCATTGATTTACATTGCAAACCCGACGCTTGTTTCTACACTGCACCCGGCCGCCCCAGTGCCGCTGAGGGTGTACTTTTTGTGTGAACTCGTGTCCCCCCCGGTGCCCTACAAAACCCCCCTGGTCTGCCCTCCGAAGACTTACCTGCTGGCAGACCGGAACCGGGGCACCCCCTTCTCTCCATTGCGGCCTATGCGTTTTGGACACCTCTTTGACCTCTGCACCTGACCGGCCCTGAGCTGCTGGTGTGGTAACTTTGGGGTTGCTCTGAACCCCCAACGGTGGGCTACCTTGGACCAAAAACTGAAACCTGTAAGTGACTTACTTACCTGTGGAAACTAACAAAAACTTACCTCCCCCAGGAACTGTGAAAATTGCACTGTGTCCACTTTTAAAACAGCTTATTGTGTTTTATGTGAAAAGTATACATGCTAATGAAATGATTCAAAGTTCCTAACATACTTACCTGCAATACCTTTCAAATGAGATATTACATGTAAAATTTGAACCTGTGGTTCTTAAAATAAACTAAGAAAAGATATTTTTCTATAACAAAACCTATTGGCTGGATTTGTCTCTGAGTGTGTGTTCCTCATTTATTGCCTGTGTGTATGTACAACAAATGCTTAACACTACTCCTTTGATAAGCCTACTGCTCGACCACACTACCACAAAATAGAGCATTAGTATTATCTCTTTTTGCCACTATCTTACCTCTAAGGGGAACCCTTGGACTCTGTGCATACTATTCCTTACTTTGAAATAGTGCATACAGAGCCAACTTCCTACACCAGACTTATGGGCCCACCTTTTGAACCCATGCACTCTTGTCAAATTCAATTTTTAACATGGAAAGTTGCCTTCCTTGTAGCTATTACTTCTTTACGAAGAGTTAGCGAAATACAGGCATTCACTCTTGAAGAACCTTTCTTCCAAGTACACAAACATAAAGTTGTACTTAGGACAAATCAAACATTTCCACCAAAAGTAGTATCTCCTTTTTACATCAACCAAACAGTGGAATCGTCAGTCTTCTTTCCACAGCCAGACTCTGTGGCAGAAAGACCTCTTTATACCTTAGATCTCAAAAGAGCTCTTATGTACTACATTGACAGAACTAAAGATTTTAGAAAAACAAAACAACTTTTCGTTGCCTTTCAACATCCACATAAAAGTAATCCTATATATAAACAAGGCTTAGCAAGATGGATTGTTGGATGCATCGAAACATGTTACATCAAAGCAAAGATAAAACTTTTAATCACTCCTAGAGCACAGTCTACAAGAAAGAAAGGTGCATCAATGGCATTTTTAGGAAACATACCAATGGCTGATATATGTAAAGCTGCCACATGGTCAACTCATATATTTACAAAACACTACTGCGTTGATGTTTTCTCACAGCAACAGGCAACCGAGGCCAGGCTGTATTAAGAACACTATTTCAAACAACTTCAGCTCCTACAGGCTAGCCATTGCAATTTTTTGGGAGGACTAATTGCTTTGTAGTCTATGCATAATGTGAATCTGCAGCTACACGTGCCATCGAACGGAAAATGTCACTTACCCAGTGTACATCTGTTCGTGGCATGTAGTGCTGCAGATTCACATGCACCCTCCCTCCTCCCTTGAAGCCTGTAGTCGTTCAAGTTTAACATTTGTACATATGTATATACATTTACATTTGCATGGACATCTCTTTATATTCATATACTCTATCACTCCTTCCTTCACCCTTTGCGGGAAAACGAAAACAATGTAACTGTGGAGTCAATGCCCATGCAAACTATAACCAAGAGGAGGAGTCACTCGATCCCGTGACTCTGAAAAGACTTCTGCAAAGAAAAACAGCTTGTAACCCTCCGAGCCCAACACCAGATGTCGGAAGAGATATGCATAGCATGTGAATCTGCAGCACTACATGCCACAAACAGATGTACACTGGGTAAGTGACATTTTCCATATATGTATACATATATTTTTAGGTTTTAGGCTGGGTATGGGTTTTGGGTGGTAAGGGAATTTTTAGGTTGAGGGTGGGTATAGGTGTTTGGGTGGTAAGGAGTTTTTAGGTTTCAGGGTGGGTATGGGTTTTTGGGTGGCAAGGATATTTTTCACATTTAGGGTGGGTATGGGTTTTTGGGTGGTAAGGACATTTTTCGCATTTAGGGTGGGTATGGGTTTTTGGGTGGTAAATTAATTTTAAGGGTGGGTATGGGCTGTGGGTGGTAAGGGAACTTTTAGGTTCTAGGTTGTGTATGGGTTTTTGGGTGGTAAGGGAATTTTTAGGGTTTGGGGTGGGTATCATTTTTTGGGTGGTAAGGGAAATTTTAGGGTGTGTATTAGTTTTTGGGTGATAAGGGAATTTTTAGAGTTTAGGGTGGTTATGGGTTGGTGGCAAGGAAATTTGGGGTAGGAAAGGATTATTGTTTTTAGGGTTCAGAGGTTATTGGTTAAAAGGTGTGTGTGTGTGTATACATATATGTATTTATATCTTTACTACGGATGACTTTGGTGTGTGTATGTATGGATCTATATATATGTATGTATATATATATATATATATGTGTGTGTGTGTGTATATAGATATAAAGAGGGTTTATACATATTTGTTAAATACTTAAATGTCACAGTAAAGACCTTTGTTGTAAAAGTATAGTGATTGTAATACATTTCATTGTAAAAGCCTTTCGTTGTAAAGGCATTTTCGTTATAACGCTTCCATAACAAAGCCATTAGTTATAATGGCATTTGGTATTCCATCATACTCCGTGCTGGACACAAGTCAATACGAGTTCCCCAGCTACATGATTGCTTCTGTGAAAATAGGGATGTTTGGTATCAAACATCTTGTATTAATAAACTCTCACTGATGCCAGTGATGGATTTATTAATACTTGCACCCAGAGGGCACCTTAGAGATGCCCCCTGAAAACCTACCAACTACCCATGTAGGAACAGACTAGTTTTAGCCATTCTGCCATCACTAGGCAAGATTCTGGCCACATAGAGTGAGAGCCTTTGCTCTCCGGTGGCCAGAGACAAAACCTGCCCTGGGCAAGGAGTTTTAAACACGCAACAGGATGGCCTGCTAATCTGCATTCCAAAGCAGAGGGCTTCAAAGAAGCCCACTGCCCTTGTATTGCAGATCTGGCTTCACTCAAAGGAGAGCATCTGACTTGGCCCCAGCCATGCCGGCCTGTCTGCAGTTCCTGCCAATCCGGGCCAAAATCAACTAGTCCTGCAAGCTGGTAGATTAATGACCCAGGTGTTTTGAGGTATTCTGGGTAATCTTGATCCTGTTTTTTTGTCAGTTGTTCCTCACTCCGCTAGCAGTTTACCAGCTGACATATTTTAAGATCCCGTCCATTTTTTATTATAACCCTAATGCATTGCGGGCTACCCTGTGACAGTGGCCTACTTGGTGTTATTGTAATCTATCGAAATAAACCCCCAAATCAGGGCTTTGTTCCTAACGAAAACTTGAATGAATTTGCCCAAATTCACATGGTGCTTTTTAGCTGCATCTGGAGTCCATCGATTATTTAAAATATACCTGAAAAAAACACCTCCATGTATGGCGGGACTTCCGGTTTGTTGACCAAGGAGCACTGGGGGATTTGCATCCGGGTCATAGGTTTCCCAAGTGCTGCAAGGACTACAACAAAGAGTAGGAGCCACCTCCATTTAGCCCTCCACCAATTTTTTTATAAGCTTGGGCAACAACAAAAAGGAAACTTGTTTTCCCACTCGCCATCAAGTGAAAAATTGGACTGACCGATATAACTGTAGTCATTGTGAATACATCTAAATCATGATTATCCTTTGTCAGAATGGCAAAATGCTGCAGAGTAGCATCGTTTTTATGGAATATTTTTGATTTTTTTCCAACTTCAAATTGTTTACACTATTGGTAGTCTCAAGGGTGGTGAACGGATTAATGCACTAAATCTCACTCTGCAATTTGACATGTATTTTATCCTTATTCTAAAGATTCTGCTGATAAACCATCAATTTAACCAATTGTCTGTGTTTTTGTGAGCTGCCTTTGTTTTCCCCAAATGTCTCAGGATTGTGAGGTTACACATGAAGAATAGTATATCTCATGATAGCACAACTGATTCGTTATTGCTTATCCGAGTTTTCCTTCCTTAAAAACCACCCTTTAATGTGATCTCTCTTCTTTCTGATTGGACAATAGTTTTCTGACAGAAGGGATAACTGATGCTGTGCTGTCAGAAACCGGTGTGATTCCCACTCTGTAAGTCAGATGGTAGGGCTGTGGGCTGTGGGTTTTCTGGGCCAGAAACCTGCTGCAGGATTCAGGGCCGAACAGGAAAACCAAAAGCAGTTCTGCCAAAAATACTTACACTGCCCCTGCTCCCTTCATCTCTTTGTGCTCTCTCCATCTATCCATTCTCTCACTCTCTTCCTTCTCCCTGCCTTCCACCTCCGACCCTCTTTCTCTCTAGTCCCCCCTGGGCTTGTTGCAGTTCACCTCTTGGAGCAGGTAAAGTGACAGAGGCGCAGTCGGCGCCCTGGACTTTCATAACCACTGGGGAAATGCCCGGTGGAATAAAGGCCGGGCCGGGCTTGCGCCTCGCTGGTATACTCAAGGCTTTCTCTAGGCCAGAGGTAAAGCAGGCCCTTGCTTCCTGCACCAATCTCAATAAATATTGACCGTCGCACGTGCTTTTGTTGTACTTGGTTACACCCTTCTGGCACTACCAGCTTATTTTTTAGCTTTCTTCCTGTAGTGAAGGGAATGTTTCCAGTCTAGAATATGTGTGATAACAAATGATTGACTAGCTTTTATCGGCCAGTGAGACCTGGTTATCGCCCAATAAGACCTGGTTATCGGCCAGTGAGACCTGGTTATCGCCCAATGAGACCTGGTTATCGCGCAGTGAGAGCTGGTTTGCTGTTGACCCTGTGAAACAGGAAGAGATAAGAGTCCATTGAAAGATAACATGAACTCTCTACTCCAGACTAAAGAATGCCCTTTGTTCATTGGCTCGGATCCCCCGGACATGAGGACCACATCAGCGACTTTGTGCTCTCACACGCGGTTCTAACGCACGATGGGCTTAGGCTGGTGTCGACACAAAATTATGCTACCATCTTTTAAAGTGGAAATGTTACTGAAGTAGAAATAACTCAGCCTACATGAAAAGATGGACTCACCAGGCTGCGGGGCAGTGCCAAGTGTTGATGCTGCAATATTCCAAACATGGACCTTTTAAGCGGGATGGCAACATTCTAGGTTTTATATGCCCAGCACCCCCTTACTGACAGTCGAGGGGGCACACCTTCTCTTTCTGCGGGCAGCAAAATTCCCCTGACAGTCTCTGTTCTAACAGACGTTCAGGAAGTGTCTGGTATTTGTTTCCAGGTAAATCCTGCTCAGTGCTAACGCCCTTGAAAACCTACTCAAAAGTGGTTTCAAATCTGCCTTGGGAAAGTGGTGTCTTGGGTCACAAATCGATGTAAGTTATAACTGTGCACTCTTGGCCATCTTGAATCAAGGAGGAAGGCTGAAGATTAGTAGTTGTGACAATCTTTGGCCAGGTTTGAGTTTGTCTAGCCAGACAGAAGGACTTGTGACCTTTGTTTTGTGTAGGGATTCTTAAGAATAGGGGCAGAGAAAGAGAAATTCAGTCATCAGTGGATTAAGTTTAAATGTATCTGTGCCATCCATGCCTGAATATTGAATGGGACGGCGGCCAAAGATAAAATTATTTTTTCAGAGTCCATCCTTAGGCAAAGACTAGTGTCATTTGCATCTTGGTGAAGGATAGCCCATGCTTGATCAGAAAACTGCCAAGAGATTCAGCACAGAGGCTGATAAGTTAAAGGGCTGATATAGACCAGTATAGACTCCTGAGGGACACCAAATAGAGCTACAGAAGGTTCAGGTAGACTTTCTCCAATCTTGACCTCATGGAATCGTTTTTTGTCTTGTAGGTAGGCAGGCCAAGTCACTCATTATTGTCAAGAATTAATATGTATTACAGCCTAGCATTTTGAAAGCTGCTAATTGAGTCAGAAAAGATAATAAGGAGGAATGACCATTGCTAAACATCTGCACAGTATTCACAAAAGTCCTGGAGAGATGATGTTAATGCTGTGCCCAGTACGAAAATCTAATTCAAAGTCGCTCAGTAGGTGATCCCTTAGTTATCAAGTTGATTTGCAGCACATCTTTTGAGAATATTTTGCAGAAAAGAAGGTCCAGTTATGGTTCAATTATTAATGTTTAGTATTAAGCCGACTCATGGCCAGTATTACTCTTTTCTGATAGAGTCTTGTAGGCGCAGATTCCTCACCTTTCGAATAGTCCCCATGTATCAGACCGCATCTGGAAACTTTTTCACAGTACCTCTGCATGCTACTAGGTGGCACCATGTGACACTGCACTGACTGTCTTGCTCTGAAAGTTACCTGCAGAACCTACATAAGCGCTATTCCTGTACGTTGATGTCAGTTCCTTTCTTTCTGCACCTTTAGACACAAATCCAGAGCTTCTCTTGTCTCGCAGAGACTGCTTTTTGTGATTTTTATCCACCTCCTTCAACAGTGTGCCAGGTATTTCACCCCATAAGGCAGGTGTTAAGCCCTGTGAAGGCTGTCAAAAACAGATGTCTGTGACAGATGCCCACCAGTATTTCAAGTCCTGTGAAGACTGCACATTGATGAACCCGAAGGCTGTCTGGTATCGCAAGGCAAAACTTTGTCGCCAAGCTCAAGAAGACGCAGTGCCATACCACTCCAAGTCCAAAGCTTGCTCCCGGTCCAGTTCTGCTTCCTGGAGTCAATGTAACCACACTAGAGCAAGCCTTCATTGCCCTCTAGATCCTCAGTTAGAAACAGAAAAGCATAAGATGTTGAGTCCAAGTTCTGCTCCTTCACGCCATTCCCACAAACCCTGACGAAGTGCGTAGGTACAGCCAACAGTGCAGTTCCCGCTCCTGGAGTCTTCTGACTTCATTGCCCATTCTGCAGCTTGTTCTGGCACGACCCAAGTTTTTGGGGCCTTCAGCCAAGCCACACCAGATCAAAGAGTTCATTGCAGCTATGCTCAGCCTCTGGGATCTCTGCCAACTACATCTGGCATGCCTTTGCGGTCCTACGTAGCCCAGCAGCCTTCCACCTGGATTACCACTGGCAGGTTTGACCTCGGCTCTAGCTGGACCCTCTGAGGCACTTCTGCCCTGGGCTTCGATACTGACGCTACCCCTGTTGTCCGTGACTACTCCAGGCCCAGGTACATCGGTGCAGACTACGCCGCCCAAAGCGGAGACCCCGATTGTCCTCTCTGATGCCTGCCTGATATTGGCCGAAATTACAAGCAAATCCAACCGAGGCCTGGTTGTTATTCCTGCTACTTTCTACTGCACAAGAAGGATGAAGGTCTTCTGCCTGTTCTAGATCTGTGGCCTCTCAGTTTCTCCTTTCACAAGGAGAAATTCAAAATGCACACCCTGGTCTTGTTGGTCCTCCTGGAGACTGGATGGTGGCTTTGGACCTACAGGATGTCTATTTCCATATTTCGGTCTGCCGACCCATCGTCCTGCTACCTGTAGTTCTTGGTGGGAGAGGAGCATTTTCAGTTTGCTGTGCTCCCCTTTGACAATACCAGCATCCCTCAAGTGTTCACAAAAGTGATGGCAGTGGTGGCATCACACCTTCTGAGGTGCCAGTCTTCCCTTACCTCAAATGACTGCTGTTAAAGACGGGCTTGCTCCCAGCAGTCGTCAACCACCTCCAGACTATGGCGAACCTACTCCCATCCTTGGGATGCCAAAGTCACACCTGACTCTTTCCCAGACATTCCCCTTCATTGGAGCCATTCTGGACATGGTTCTGTTTCATTCCTTTGGGCCGGGAAGGAGATTAAAAGGCATTCAGGCTATGATCCTGATCTTTTAGCCTTGATCCTGATTTCGGCAAGGTAGGTTCTGAGGCTGTTGGGACTGATGGCCTCCTGCATCCTGATGATTGAGCACGTCCTGTGACAAATGCATCCTTTATAGTGGAATCTGATGTCCCAGTGGGCCATTTCCTACCATGTCCAGATTTCTGAGGAGGCTAAGAAAGATCAGGATCTGTGGCAGACCCCTCTCTATTCCCTACACAGAGTTTGCAGTGGTGACTGATGTGTCCCTTCTGGGATGGGGAGGTTACCTACAAGAGGTTCAGATCAGACGCCTCTGGTCTGTGGTATAGCCCTGGCTCCATATCAACCTTCCGTAGCTGAGGTCCATCCTCTTGGTGCTGGAAGCCTTCAGATCAAGGGGATGTTGGGGCAGGTGCTCATAGACAACAAACAGGATGGGGTAGGGACACAGGCTCTTAACCAGGAGGCCTCGTTCCTCTCGGAAAGGAATCTTTGTGGTGGTGACCGACGTGGTAGGCTCATGGAATCCCAGGGTGGAAAAACTCAGCCATCAATGCCTAGTGGATCATCAGAAGAGCTAGTTTCACCCTGAGGTGGCGTGAAGTCTCTTCTAAGAATGGGGAGAGCTGTGCCTCGATCTGTCCGCCACTGCCTGGAACGTGCAATGCCAGCACGTCTGCACGTTGGACTTTCCAAGGCATCTCTTGCACGAGGACTTATTCCATCTCTAGTGAAACTCGAGACTCCTGTCTGCCATTCCGCCAATACCACCTCAGCCCTGAGTTCTCAAGAAGATCAGGATAGACCAGCCTAAGACAGCTTAGTGGTTTTGCACTGGGCACAGAGAGTATGTTATCCAGAACTCCTTTGCTTGAGTATGTGTCCTCCAGGCTGCCCCTCCAGGCGGATCTGCTTTTGCAGCATAAGGGTAAGGGGCTTCACCCTGGCCTCTGCAGCCTCTACCATCATGTGTGGAACCTGGGCATCAACAACTAAACACCTTCAACCTTCCTCCGG
The DNA here is from genome assembly GCF_031143425.1 of Pleurodeles waltl. Taxonomy (NCBI): domain Eukaryota; kingdom Metazoa; phylum Chordata; class Amphibia; order Caudata; family Salamandridae; genus Pleurodeles; species Pleurodeles waltl. The sequence goes on along the minus strand of NC_090449.1, from coordinate 77,140,589 downwards.
TGGGGGTTGATTTTGTCTTGGCAGCCAGGCATTCCTCAACGAAAATGGTTATACGCCTGTCATGTGAGACAAATTTGTGGTTTGTTGTGAAACTCACCAAACTCACCCCCTCCAAGACAATCTGTCTGATGTTTTGTAATTTGTTCTGTCTGTCACTTGGCGAGCCTTGCTCTGGGCACTTACAAGGGTTATCTTTTGGCCTGCTCTGTCTGCTGAAGCTGCCTGATCAGCTATCTTTGTTTAACTCACGAGTTGTGATGCTTTTTAAAAAAAAATATTGCAGCACGTTTACACCTCTGTTTGTGATGCCACAATAGAACTCAATCTCGTCCTTAGTTATTTAATCGGTTCAACATTTGAATCCCTCTACAGGTGTCCCCTATGGCTTCTCACCATCAAAACAGTGTTCCTCATTGCTACCACCTCAGGACAGTATGTGAGTGAGTTTCAAGCTGTGTGAGTTCATTATCTACCATATACCACCTTCTTCCCAGAAACGTTGATCCTGTGCACTGCAGCATCCTTTCTATAGAAAGTTGTGACGCTGGTCCTGCATCGGTCAAGCTATCACTCTGATAGCCTTCCATGCTGCTTTGAGAGACTCCATTGTTTGGAGCCTAAAACAGCGCTCAGTTACTACAACAAGCAGACCAAAGACCATCGGGTAGACGATCAGCTCTTTGTGGGAGTTTACCGGAGCAAAAAAGGCAAGGCTTTGCTCTGCATTAAGATTTGCTACGTATTAGCAAAGAAGCAACATCCAGAATGACTGCTCGCCAGTCTACCATTTATCAACCAGACAATGGGACATGCCATTGTTAGTGATATTCTCAAATCGTGTCGGGCCTCTCAAGCTGTCCTCCGCTCTTCTGAACTACTTTTATCAAATATCAGCAAATTCGGCCACATAAATCCTGTTCTCACTTTCATCAAATGGCTAGATTGTGAATCAAGAATCACATGTAAGACAGATTGCCTTCTCAATTAAGTTCTGCCCAAGGACAATCCCAACATCTAATATAAAAACTAAAAATGTCCAGTTGTGAAAGGTTCGATGGGCAAATCACTTCTATACACTGAAATTTTAGAATGAGTGATAAGGTAAAAAAAATTTTTTTTAAAGTGCTCTATTTCTACCAAAACAACCAAAATGTAGGCCACTATGCCGACTCCCACCTTCTCACATTAAGTTATTAGTTGCTTTAGTCAACCATGTTTCAAAGTGATTCAGATGTGTTTTATAAGAACTCATACAACTCTGAGTGATTTTTTTTTTTTTTTCAGTTTCTTTCCTCAAGAAGATTCAGCAGTCTTTCTGATCTCTGACAGTAGAGTTCATTTGTTTTTTCCATGGCAAGGTTTTTGGGTTACTGTAATGTAAAACACTTAAGTGTAGCTCTCTATAGTACTGAATCAAATGGTTCTGTATACTATCTGCATGTTCAAGAGACTCCACTCGCTGCATATGAAGGAAGGAATACAATTCAAGCTGTGTTGCAGGGTGTTTAAAAGTATGAATGGACTAGCCCTTGAATTTCTGCTCGACAAGGTTAGGAAGTATATCCCCTCAATTAATTTGATGTCATGCAAGCTTTTAAGAGAGAAACTCTTGACCTATCACTTTACACTGCAAACCTCAACATGGTTTTCTTCTTTTACTCTTGTGGAAGAGAGCACAGATTACCAGCTGGCACCAGATTGAATGCTTGATATCCGCAAACCCAATGTAGAAATGGATATGTGCAAATCCAACATAGGAGGAGTGGATAGGCGTGAAGTAGAGATTCAATAATAAATAAAACCATTGCTATAGTGAGTGTCGTCTAATGTTTGCAGTAATAAGTATACTGTGGCGACACGGGCTGAGTCCAGAATATACTGACAATGGAAGTGAAGGTACAAAAGTCACTAGTAGAATGGGGACAATAAGGTCACTACAATGCCTGGTGGATTATGTCACTTATTGAGCTGTTCCATAACCATTGCTCTAGTTTGTCATTTCTCTTAATTTTATTTTTCTTTGCTTACCTCCTTGTTGTTTATTTTGGGGGCAGGAGGAGTGCACATCGTTTAATTTGATTTTAATTATTTTTGCATTAAGACATGTGAATGCCTTGTGTGATCTTCTGAACTTGCTGAGTCACACACCTGTGCAGTGTCTTCATGCTTGTCTCTGACGTTCAAAATTCCAGGAATTTCACAGCACGGTTTATAAGCTGGTGGCTTTGATGATGCCCAGCTGTGCTGCCTGTAGGCTCCTATTTCAAGGTTAAGCTTCTGGTTTAGGCCTTTTGATTTTACTAAAAAATGTATATATAATATACTTACAGGAGCTGTCAGTCAGCCCTCTTCCTCTGTTGTTGTGTCAGCCACATTTTCCTTCTGCCCATAATAGCATACAGCATGGGGCAGTGGGCCAGCCTACTTCAGCCATTGGCTAACTTCACTGTGAGTGACAGCTTCCTGCTCTTCCACAAGGAGCACATCTGCACAAAAATGATCACCCTTCGATGCCAGCGACTACATTGGCACTGTATGCTTTTTTTTTTTACCTCAGAGACCCTCATGTAATATTGGGTAAATCTCCACCCCATGTCACAGATGTCTCCTTACTCGTGAGATGTGTCTGCACGCATGAGTTGTATGCGTTGTGCGCTTTGAATGTCTCCTCGTGTGACCTTGGAACACTGGTGACCAGTGCCTAGAACATCGCTTTTAGAATTAGAAATAAAGCCAGGAGATTGTAATCTGCCAAACTAATTTGACCTGACTGCAATGGAAGAGGCAAGTTTTATCATTTCATTAAGCTGCAGTTACAGCCTCCCCGGTGGGTCTACGCATGGTATATGATAGAAGCTGCCCCCCGTGGTTTGCCCTTAAGAATCCCTAGCACCACCCTTGGGTATTGGCCGGGCAGAACTGGGGAACCAAAAGCATCCTTGGCAAAAATGCTCAAACCATCCCGCTCCATTGTCTACCTTCCCCCTCCGTCCCCTTTCTCTTTCTCCGTCCCTTCAAGCTTCCCTGTGATGCTACTGGGATCTGGGGCAAGTGACAGAGGCATCAGGGGCAGCCCTGGGCTTTCCAAACAGGGCGCCAGCCCACTTGGAAAAGCCCAGCGGAATAAGAGGCCTGTCCCGCCCTGGGTCATGAACGCAGCAGATCCTTTCCTGTTCTTGGCCTCCAAGTAATTTCTTAGGAGCACTTAAGAAGCAGTGGAGGGTCAAAGGGTCAGCAATGTGATGCCATCAGGGGCTCAAGGTGCAATCATGGGCATTCCACTGCCCCTGGCGTTTTAGTGACTAGACGTTCATCAGCGTGCCATGAGCATTTCATACATACCATCTAAAAATAACAGCTGTTACATAGTAATCAGGAAGTGCAACGCTGTTTATTTACCTCATAACAGGTTATAAATAGTTTTACATGAAGATTTCGGTTGTAACATGGCAGCAGAGTAGCCTTGGCTAGTCTGCCAAACTCCAGACAATGCAGTCTTTCAAACTATATGGAGACAGAAAGAACATCTTTTTTTCAGGTTATTTTAAACAGCTTCCTGCAGTGTTTCTCCAAGATTTCACAATTCCTGTGTTCTTTAATCAGACCTGGAAACTCTCAAACTTCTGTCATTTTGATTTCTTTTTAAGATCGCCAGGGCGAGTTGTGCACAGTTGTCCATATTTTTTTTAATTAAAATCAGAATATAAATGTATTTCCGTCATAGCTATTTCTCTTTGTTTTTAGTCCAATTAGAACGTGTACTGTTTTAAAATGATTAAATGCACGAATCTTAAATACTTCATGAGAAATTACTAATGTATGAATTTGTGTGTGAAAATGCCCCCCTTCCTTAAGCCTGTCACTGTTTTTTGTTTGAGAAAAACAAGAAACTGATGGATGAAATGCTTGAACTGATATTAGCCACAGGTAACACAAGCAACCCCTAACATGGTTCAGCCTTGATGGGCCTCATCCCTGATGTGCTGCTTGAACCCTGTGGCACCGCGAGCACTGCACCCATGTCTCTGCAAACCCTAAGCACTTAGGGGCATATTTACAAAAAAGTGATGCATCGGTCCCGATGCGCCACGTTTCTTCCGTCGCCACAGCCCACCTAACAACACCATGGATTTGTTTTATTTACAATACAGTGCACCACGGCGGTCGTTAGGACAATAGCTTCAAATGTTTTGACACTATTGTGGCATTTTGCTGCACTAGTGTAAAAAATGTTGACCCATGGAGGCCCATTGATTAAAATGGGCGTGTCATTTTAACGCCTGCTCTGAGCAGGGGTTAAAGATGATGGAAAAAATGGCATAGTGAAATGTTGTAGATTTTACTGCATCCTTTTTCGGGCCTCCCTGCTTCAGGATGCCCCTCTTGCATATGCTGTACCTGATGCAGGCATATTGTGGCGCAAGGAGTTGCAAAGTGGTGCAATGAAAACATTGCGCCACTTTGTAAATATGGCACAGGGAAAAAACCACCTTAGCAGCGCCTTAGCATAAAAAAAAAAAACGTTATTGCAGTGCATGGTGGCACTAGGGACTTGTCAATATGCTCCTCAGTGTGTTTCACTGAGAAACACAACAGCTCTAATGGGTGGTAAATTTGGATTCATCTCATCCACTCATGACTACTCTGGGGCGCAATCTAGACAATCATTTTTTCCTCACCGTCCGATTACTGACTGGGACCCACTATATCAATAGGTAACTCCATTGTATGAGGTTTTGGACTGGCATTCCAGATAGTCTGGCACTGCTAGATGGGCCAGCTTCTAAGGGCCAAGATGTAGGCTATTTATTTTTTTGGGTCCCATGGGCCATGACAGGACCAAAAAAAAATCCCACAATCTGGCCCTTTCAAGATGACCCATTTGGAAGGACAGAGAAATGCAGCCAGAAGAGCCACTCCAGGCCGAACAGGAGCCACTTCCATTATGCAAGAACACTAGAATCCCTGATATATTTTGGCCTTGGGTGAGATGTCTCTTGCCTACTATGCCACAGAGAGCTATGGTACCCACATATGTGCATACCAGTGGACCCTAAAGCCTCTTACTGAGAAAAATCTAAAAGGGATTGTTGCAATTTGTGTCATAATTTCAGCCACTAATAAATACTCTGGGCCCCATTCCAGTCCATCGGGTGCCTTCTGGTCACTGTGCCACTACAAATAGGTACCAAATATCCGAGGCAGCGCTTGCTCCCCAGCAAACATGAGGAAGGTTCAAATTCAAGACTTCCTAAGCGTGAGAAAGTAGCCTCTTTCCAGCATGGTTACCCCCTACTTTTGGCCTGTTTGTGAGTCTGTGTCAGTGTGTTTTTACTGTGTCACTGGGATCCTGCTAGCCAGGACCCCAGTGCTCACAGCGAAAACCCTATATGTCAGTGTGTTTTGCCTGTGTCACTGGGATCCTGCTGGTCAGGACCCCAGTGCTCATAGTTTGTTGCCTAATGTGTGTGTTGTCAGTAGTGCTTAACTGTGTCACTGAGGCTCTGCTAACCAGAACCTGACTGCTTATGCTCGCTCTGCTTTTAAATTTGTCACTATAGGCTGGTGACTTCATTTACCAATTTCAATTGGCACACTGGACCCCCCTTTTAAGTCCCTAGTATATGGTCCCTAGGTACCCAGGGCATTGGGGTTCTAGGAGATCCTTACGGGCTGCAGCATTTCTTTTGCCACCCATAAGGAGCTCAGACAAACCCTTTCACAAGACTGCCACTGCAGCCTACATGAAATAGGTCACACACTATTTCACAGCCATTTTCACTGCACGTAAGTAACTTATAAGTCACCTATATGTCTAACCTTCATTTACTGAAGGCTAGTGCAAAGTTACTAAGTGTGAGGGCACCCTTGCACTAGCAAAGGTGCCTCCACACTTTCCAGGGCTAATTCCCCGGACTTTGTGAGTGTGGGATGCCATTACACGTGTGCACTACATATAGGTCAATACCTATATATAGCTTCACAATGGTAACCCCGAATATGGCCATGTAAGGTGTCTAAGATCATGGAATTGTCCCCCCATTCCAAATGTGGTATTGACGACCCAATTCCATGCATTCCGGGGGCTCCTCCATGGACCCCCAGTACTGCCAAACTAGCTCTCTGAGGCTTGCAATGCAGCTACAGCTGCTGCTGCCTCACAGACAGGGTTCTGCCCTCCTGGGGTCTGAGCTGCTCAGTCCCAGGAAGGCAGAACAAAGCATTTCCTTTGGGAGGAGGGTGTTACACCCTCTCCCTTTGGAAATAGGTGTTACAGGCTTGGGCGGGGTAGACTCCCAGAGCCTCTGGAAATGCTCTGAAGGGCACAGATGGTGCCCTTCTTGCATAAGCCAGTCTACACTGGTTCAGGGACCTCCAGTCCCTGCTCTGATGCGCAACTGGACAAAGGAGAGGGAGTGACCACTCCCCTGTCCATCACCACCCCAGGGGTGGTGCCGAGAACTCCTCCAGTGTGTCCCAGACTTCAGCTATCTTGTTTTCTAAGGTGTGGGGACACTCTGGAGGCCTCTGAGTGCCAGTGCCAGCAGGTGACGTCAGAGACCCCTCCTGATAGGTCCATACCTGATAAGGTAGCCAATTCCCCTCGCAGGGCTATTTAGGGCCTCTCATGTGGGTTTCCCTTCAGATTCTGCTTGCAAGTTTCCATCAGGAATCCTCTGCTACTACTAAATCATCCTCTGACCTCAGGTCAACTGCAGACTGCTCCAGGAACCGCTGTAACTGCAACAAAATATCCAGAAGGGCTACTTCGACTCTGCAACTTCAGCTCTAGCCATCTATTGCAATAGTATCCACCGTGTGCATGCTCTGGGGACCCCCTGTCTTCAACCTGCACCAATAGGACCGAAGAAATCTCCAGTGGAGTGACGGAGTCACTTCCCTGCTCCAGTAGGCACCTTCTAAGATGACGACCGGTTCTCTTGGACTCCTTTCCTGGCAACGAGCATGCTCCTTGGAACACATGTGGTGGACCCAGTCGACACAGACTGTCCTGAGGTCCTGCTGCCCAAATTTGGAGGAGGTAAGAGCTTGCCTTCCCCATTTGCGACAGAACCCCTGTGAACCGCGTCATCTTCACCTCCTGAGGCCGCTCTGCACTATTTGCAAGAATCCTTTGTGCACAGCCTGGCCCAGGTCCCCAGCACTCTATCCTGCGATGCTCAACTCGCTGAGTTGTTCTCCGGCAGCGTGGGACCTCCTTTTGTAGTGCTGCAACAACAGCAATTTGCACCTTCTTTGTCCCCGTGTCCTGGGACCTCAGTGGGTGCTGCCTGGTCATCTGTGGGTTCCCTCCAGTGTTGGGAGCCACTTCTGCATCCTCAGTCTGAGTAGAGGCCCCCAGGTCCCTCCTAGGTCCAGGCAGCACCATTATGACGCAATCCGCGACATTGCTTGAAACAAGGCTTGTTTGATGAATCCAGCCCTGCAACTCACCTGCATCCAACATCTCCACGTTGGACATCCTTTGCATCATGCAGGAACCTGCAGCCATCTTCTTTGGTGCTCTTCTGCAGGCTTCTTCTAACCGGAGAATCCTCTTTTGCACCATCTACTAGGTTGGCAGGGGCTCCTGTCCTACCTGGAATCTTCTGCAACTTCTGGACTTGGCATCCTCTCTTTACAGGTCCTTAGGTCCAGGAATCCACCATTTGTTGTTTGTAATCTTGCTTGGTTCTTGCAATTACTCTAATTACGACTTGTAGTGTGTCCTACGGAAACTTGCAGTACTTTACTCCTAGTTTCCTGGGCTCTGGGATGGGGTATTTTAGTCACCTTTGTGGTTTTCATACTCTCCCAGTGATTTTCTACACACTACATGTCTAGGGGGGAATTCGTGATTCGCATTCCACTTTCTTCGTATATGGTTTGTGTTGCCCCTAGACCTACTTTCTCCTATTACATTCTATAGCATTTCCTATTGTTTGCACTTTCCTATGTCTGTTTGCTTACCTTATTTTGGTTTCTAGTATATATATTGTGTATAATACTTGTCTCCAGAAGGAGTATTGCCTCCAAGATATTTTTGGCCTTGTGTCACTAAAATAAACTACCTGTATTTTTGGTAACACTGAGTATTGTCTTTACTTGTGTATAAGTACTGTGTAACTATAGTGGTATTGCAGGAGCTTTGCATGTCTACTAGTTCAGCCTAAACTGCTCTTCTACAGCTACCTCTATCAGCCTAAGTTGCTAGAACACTACTACATTTTACTAATAAGGGATAACTGGACCTGGTATAAGGTTTAAGTACCCAAGGTACCCACTACAAACCAGGCCAGCCTCCTACAGGTGTTGGACTGGCATTCCAGATAGTCTGCCACTGCTAGATGGGCCAGCTTCTAAAGGTCAAGAAATAAGCTATTTCTTTTTGGTCCAGTGGGCCACGACAGGATAGAAAAAACAGCCCACAATCTGGCCCTTTCGAGATGGCCCATCTGGAAGGACAGAGCAATGCAGCCAGAAGAGCCACTCCAGGCCTAACAGGGGCCACGTCCCTTCTGCAAGAACACAAGAATCCCTGATAAATTATGGCCTTGGGTGAGATGTCTCTTGCCTACTATGCCACAGAAAGCTATGGTACCCACGTATGCGCATACCAGTGGAACCTAACGCCTCTTACTGAGAAAAATCTAAAAGGGATTGTTGCAATGCGAGTCATAATTTCAGCCACTAATTAAATACTCTGGGCCCCATTCCAGTCCATCGGGTGCCTTCTGGCCACTGTGCCACTGCAAATATATACCAAATATTCGAGGCAGCACTTGCTCCCTAGCAAACATGAGGATGGTTCAGATTCAAGAGTTCCTTCGCAGCTTGTCCTTGTTGAGGAGATGAACTGCCCGGGGCCACCAGTGAGACACAGAGGGCATTGAAGGCAGTGCAGCGTAATGCAGACGAACAGACACCATCATATGTTGTCAGCATTTGTTCAGCTCATTCCTGCTATTTGTAAAATCCATAATTAAGTAGAGTGTGGCCAAGTTTTCCGTATGGATCTGAAATTGTGGTGGACAATAATGAGAAAGTCTAGTCTCACTTGTTTATTGAAGATCAGTTTATACAGTGAATGTTTGATTTATCTGATGGAAAGAACAAGATGTGTCTGATATGTCAGGGAGCTTTATGGAGTAAGCATGGGCTGAAGGTCTTTGCTTTTATTTCATGCCATTGAGGTGCACAGTTGTCATTTACATATTCGGAAAAGTCTGTGCATTGAGTGACATCTTTGACCAGCGGGTTGCTCTAAGGTGAAGTTGTTGGCTTGTAAGTATAGTATGTTTACGGTTACTGGTCCTGAATCTATCTGAGATGGATTGTGTGTTGGTTTACGAACGGGGACATTCTGTAGAAGTAACATTAATTCCTGGGTATTGATTGATCAGTAGCATATATAATTCATCTTGGCCTCATTTAAAAACTCCTCATATTTGGTTACTTGCCCATAACCCTAATTCATAACTTGTCAACCATTCTGAAATCTCAACAATATCTAAGAATGAATTATCTTCTGTATGTTTGTCAATTGGATGTCAGTACACAAAATATGGATTTTAAAATACCACCATGAGGCAGGTGAGACTTAAACTCGCCTGCAGCTTCAGTGAATGATTCAATTGTCTATGCAGCCTCAAGTGCCCAGAAGTGATTTACTCAGTGGTGGTGTGCTATGTGAAAAACTCGGATAGCATGGTAAAAATGACTGCATTGTTACGGGTGTTCACATAGGGTAGACTTTGTTCTGAGAGCAGTGATGGCTATGGAAGTAAGGAAGGTGATTGAAGTCGAACAATTCTTAGATCGTGGTCACAAACAGGATGAGGAGAGGGACGTATGTCAGTGGATGTGGTACTGGGATCCTTGTAGGTGAGGCCAGTGGCCAAAGACTGATATGGCTATAGCCTAGGGGCAACAAAGAATATACCCTTGAAACACTTTTGTTTTCAGTAACTTGAACAACATGTGTCTGAATAAGAATAAGTAGGAGAAAAGATTAGATGCTTGCTTGCCATTCTATGTTTTCGCAAAGTTGTATTGACCCAATAGAACATTCCATCATGTGGATGCAACTGTGGATGTTTCCCCCATTTTGATGCTGTGGTCCACAACACTTTACTGGCATTCTGCAGTCATTAGAATTCACAATGATTTAAAGGGTGCTTGCATTCGATTAAACTTTCTCACCCTGAAATCTATACAGTATCTTCCCTAAATATCTCAAAATTTGATTTAAAGCCCGGTCTCCACTGGCATTGTTGTAACTAATATTGAAAATGCTTCAGTTCTTAAATGAGAATGTGAAATAACTACAACAAGGCTCTTTGAAGTTACATCAAAGGCAATAAAGGTTGGTACTGCTGCCAAGTTAATATTTTTTTTCACCTTGAGGGGGAGGACAATAATTGAGAGCCCGATAGAGACTCGTCTCAGCACCTGCTTTTTAGGTTTCGCCTGCACAGCACTCGCGCTGTGCTTGCAAAGTCTTTTGTTTTTAAAATAAACCTCTTTAAAAGGATTTAGAACCAGACCCTTACTTACCTGCACTTACCATTGGCTTAGTCCAACATCACTCCTATGTATGTGCTTCTGATTGGTCTGCATGTTGTCTACTTCATCTACTTTCACTTTCTGCTTTCTCTTTTGCCATACATGCCATCAAACCAAGTACTCCTGGTCACTGCTTACTGGCTTTTGTCCAGTGTCCTCCCACTGACCAAATGCTATGATATGGTCAGCGCTGGCTGCATCATAGCATTTTTTTTTAACCTTTAAGCCATGTGCAATGCTTGTTTTTATTGGAGCCGTGGATTTCCTGATCCTCTATGAGTCTGCTGCACTCATATTTTTAAAAAGTATGAATTTGCCCCAGGGGGCATCCCTCAGGAACCCCCAACATCAGGCCTAAGGGGGCAGGGTATCATTACTCCGCTCCTTATATGTTTTTTTAACTTTTTTCACAGAGCTGGGGATGAGTCCCTGAGTCCTAAAATTGCTGCTGCCACACCTTTGCTGACATGGTGTCAGTCAATCATATCAAATCTTTTGATCAGCTACATCCACAGATCCCTTGCAGCATGGTATCTGCATCAATTTAGAACCTCAATTTCTCAAAAATTCATAAGGGGTTTACAGTAATTCACAAAAAGCACACTTTCTGAACCAAGATCTAGCTTTCTACTAAATTCAGTGTAATTTAGTTTTCGTAGTATCTGTCAATTTTCCTATGGAAAATTACACAGGGAAGCACATTTTGGGATCTCCACCTTCTTCTTGGCCCCCTACTGTTGACTTTAAACGGATTACCCCAAAACTTTTCAGGAAGGAACTGAGGTGAATGAATGTGGTCCTAACTATAACCACCCAGTGGTGACTGCCACTGGGTAAAAAAAACAAAAAAACATATATATATATATATATATACCCACCCTCACTGAAGAAAGCAAAGGTTGTATTGACTTTACTTTCAGGTGTTTAATAACAATTAAAGTTTATAAATTAAACTAAACACTAAAATTCAGCGCTTATAGCTCAGTGAGATAACTATAACTTGAACCCCCACCGCGCACTGCTTATGACGTTACATATTACAACACCCATGACATTTTAAATAACATAATTGATGTCATCACTGATGATATCTCAAATTACATAATTCAGGACATGAGGGAGGCATAAATAACAGTATTACTAAAACCAGGAGAAGAAGGCAAAAATATCAGCCTGAAGTCCTTTATCCTTATTAAATATGGACAGTAAATTAGTGATCCAGGTAGTTGTTAATACACTGTTGTGTCATATGGACAGATTGGTCCTACCTGGGCAATCTGAATTCATAGCCAAGCCACCCCTTTTTATTATTAATATTCATTGTGTGCTTGAGACTGTAGGTATATCTGTCAATGTTTTGAAAAATGTGTTTTTTGGTGGGAAATAGATAATGTGCAAATATTTAAAATGTGTTTCCATGCGTCAATATGTATTGTAATACCTGGACTTTTAAATATAAATCAGCATTTTAAGAAAATAAAAACTTGCACTCTAAAAAGTGATTTTCCTCTGTAGTACATTGTCTCTATATAGTAGGTTTAACAAGACTGACATTTGTGAAATAATGCGCAGCGTGTGACAGTGCACTCAGCCTCTGTTGGCTAGGTTCTGCTTTCATAGGGTTTATTAAAACACACCGGAGACAGACTGCATCAAGGAAAGGACTGCAAGAGCGAGCCTGTCATGTGTACTTACAAGTGGTCTTAGTGCAGTACTGTCAATGTTAAAGCCCTTTTTAAAGCACTGAAAGAAAGAAAAAATGCTCTGTTAACTACTGATTGCACATTCGTATTTGTTTAGGAAAACTGAATTTCCTGCAAGTCAAGCCAGCCTTGTGAATTACGGAACATGTTTCACAGTGGTGACCTAACTTCTGTAAACTGGAAGTGGTGAAACCTCTGGCAAAAATATATTAACAGTAAATATTTCAGATTTGTGCTGATACATCAAGGAAATACATTACCACGGGGGTTGGGAGGGGGTTCAAAAAGGGTTCATTTACTAATACGTGGGATACCATTTCATGAATCGGCTTGACATTTGGCAGGCCTTTGCATGTTTACTGTTCTATATGTCAAGTTTTATGCTGACCAATCGAAGGGGAGCAAATTTAAAGGGTGAAGTGTCAGGGAAAAAAATCTTTGGTTTGCTAATCACTTTGGTGCCTTATCACAGTCCTGCATGAACTTTGCAGAACATCATCATGTATAGCTCACTCTGGATGTATTGAGTTTCATGCTAATCCATCAAGGGGGACCAGAGTTAAACAGGGTGGGTCAATAAATGTTAATCTGCTAACAACTTTGCTACTTGTTGAACAGACAGCCAATGTGACAGGCTGTTACCAAGATGAGCTCAGTGACAAATCTGGCAAAGCAGACAAAGGTAAAGAGTGGTGCAAAGATCATTTTATTTACTAATATCTTTGGTGCTGTATCAAAGACTGATAACGAATTGTGGCACGCCCTTAGCATATGTAGCCTACTGTTTGCATATGGATTTTAATGCCCAGACTTCAACAGGGAGCACAGTTCCATGGGTTAGGGGTATGGAATTGTTCATTGCTAATAATTTGTTTGCCTGATGCAGACTGCAAACCCCTGCTGTGAAAGGCCTACAAACATTTTCTAGCATGTGTTGGCCATAGGGCGTGGCTGTGAATTGTTTTAAGGATTTGTGGACCTTATCATAAGAGGTTCATGGACCAAACGATGGTGCCATAGACTCGAAGTGGACAGCAGGAACTAAAAGCTTCTTTATTTTTAAATATAGGTCCACAGACCGATTTGCAATCTTGGGTCTGTGAACTGTCAGCAGACTAACAGCCCGGATGTCTCTAACTTTTAACCTTCTGAAGCCTGTTGACACGTTATGCTAATGCTAACTTCTTGAAAACTACTGCACGGATTTACACCAAATGAAATAATGGCACTTCTCTGAGTAATCTTTTGGGGCCTGATTTAAGAAACGTGGTGCTGCACCCAATGCAGTGCCACTTTTCTTGTGCCCCTTATTGCCCCCCTAACACCACCAAGTGCGCGCCGTATCTAAGATATGGTGCACCATGGTGGTAGTTAGGGAACTAGCGCTAGTTTGGAGCTTTGCAGGATTAGCATAAAAAATGATGACGCTAATCCTGCAAAGCCCACTGAAACAATGGTGTGCCTGATTTTAACGCCTGATCTGAGCAGACGTTAAAAGTGCCCAAAAAATGACACAAAGAAATTTCTTAGATTTCTTTGGCCCATTTTTTCGGCCCCCCTAACGGAGGAATGACCTCTTTGCATACATTATGCCTGGTGCATGCAAAATGTAGCGCAAAGGGTTACAAAGTGGCGCAAGGAATGCATTGCGCCACTTTGTAAATTTGCTGCGGTGATTTTGGCCTCGTTGGGCCACACTAGCATTAATAAAATGACACTAATGTGGCACAAGGATGTGCTAAGGGCTCTCAAATCTGCCCCTTAGTTTCATGCCAGTTTTCCATAATTCCATTCAGAGTTTCTTTCTGTAGCTGAAAGCAAAGATTCCTAGGGGAGATAAAATGGCAAATGCTGCTCTTTTGGCCGCCTCATTAAGTGTTACCTCTCTTGATGGGTTTGAATAAAACTCAAAATATGACAAATAAGCTAATCATAGAAAGTGGCTGCCACGTGTCTTGCAGATCCATAAACTGTGCCAATGTTATTAGCAAATATTTGAGGTTTTTTTAGCACCCATTTCTTTCCCCTCTTGGATCTGCATTAAACCTGAGGATCTTGCACGGGACTTACTGTGCCAACAGCCTCTATAATTTCATGCAGATTCATTACAGAGCACCAAAGTTATTAGCGCATTAAATAGTTTTGATCCGGTTTAACTTTGTCGCCCTTGATAGATATGCATGAAGCTTGCCATAGCCAGAGAACACTAAGACCCATATTTATACTTTTTTAGCGCCGCATTTGCGTAATTTTTTTACGCAAAAGTGGCGCAAACTTACAAAATACAATTGTATTTTGTAAGTTTGCGCCGATTTTGCATCAAAAACCGGCGCAAATGCGGGGCTAAAAAAGTATAAATATGGGCCTAAATATGATAATGTCTGCCAAATTTCATGTGTTTTAGTCATATGAAGTCATCATTATTAGCAAATTAACACTTTTTTGACTCCCCTAGTTAAATGTGCCACCTCCTTTGAACAATCAGCACATAACTGTAAAATACCAGGATTAACCTTAACATGATGAACCTCTGCCAAATTTTGCACAAGTTTGTTAGACAGCGCTTAAGTCATAGGGAAATTAAACATACACCTTTCCAACTGTTAAAGTATCTCTAAAATGTAACATCTTCATTCCCAAACCAGAACAGCTTTTGAATGATAGCTCGAAAACTACTACATAGATTTACATCAAACCAAGCAAAGGCACGTCTTGACTAAGATTCTACTTACATGCAAAGTTTGGTATAATGTTTTGTGTCAAGGAGCAAAGAATCCCACGGAAAGTAAGATGACATTCCCTTTCATTTATTTGGCCCCCCGCTTGATGGATTTGAACCAAAATTGCTATGAGGAACTCCACACAGATTTTCTTTTTTGGAAAGTTTTATTTAGAATTGGCAAACTACAGCAAAGTTATTAAGAAAACAAAATATGTCTTTTCACTGGAAACTCTGACCTAACCATAACTAAACCAACAGTGAACATTAATGTGGTTCAATAGAACATTATTTAGAACAACTGTGCTAATAAATGCACATTCACACATGTATTACTACAAATTTGAGGTTATTTCCAGAGTTGAGCAAACTTGACATGAGCAAACCACAGTTTACTGCCTCGCATATTTTATACTACAATAACTTTGCACATGGAAAAATATGATATGATTTTACCATGCTGCAAATCTAACTTTGTGTATCCAGGCTTTGGTTAAGTATCTATTTTTAAAACAAACATGAAACAATGTTATTGCATAATTCAAATAGGCAGATCCGCAGAGTATAGTATAGTATTTATTACCATTGTTGAACGAAGGAGAGGAGCATCGTGACCCGTTCTAGTCTTCGCCTCCCATGAATCCTGGCCTCTCCCCACAATCAACAACGGTGATAAATAGCATATTACTCTGCTTAGATATACTATTTCTATATGTGTTTGTATAAATATGTGTATAATACAAGACAGTATAAATATCACAGTTAGTGTCATGGATTAATTAACAGGTACATACTTACAGTTAAAGAAAAACATGAAATACCATTAGGAAAGATGTGGCAGGAGAACTGAACCTGAGATGTTGAGACTTGGTGTGACTAATAAAGTTGATGTGCTTAATATATAAAAATAAATACTAAGAAATGCAGTCATCACAGAGAATGCTAATAAAATCACTGTACATTCAGGCAGTCCTTTTGTTGCCACAGAAGCTTCTATTTGTCAGACAGGTTTTTCAAGCAGTACCTTATTTCAGGGTGTCACTGAAATTGATAGCAAGATCCTCGCCTCTTTTCATATTACTCACTTGACTGGTATGATCATTGAACCCAGCTTCCATCTGTTGTAATACGTAGCGTAATCTGTTGCTGGCTTCAGGCCATGGATTTACAGGGCAAGCCCCTGCCTTTCAGTTTTTTGCACTGCCTTCTTGGTGACCGTGGTGCACTTCTTTAAGATTTCATGTGCTTGAGGCCTTGGTGGTACCACTGGAGCATTCAACAAGGAGTCCAGATTTGAAGAGTAAAGGACGTGGTCAGAGACACTCATAGAAGAGGTTTTATCAAAGTCAGAATCCTTACTTGGCTGGCTGGGCAGATGAGAGGGCTTCCTTACAGCTGGTGTCCGCTTAATGAGTGAGCCATGGCCCTCTAATGGCAGGTCCATTTCTTCTATTTCAGCTACTCGAACTTTCCTCGGGCGAGGGATGGGCTTAGAGATAGTGTCTGGGTTATAGCTGCCTGCATTTCCTTGCATCCTGCTCAATTCTAGATTGAAAAGAGATTGGTCTGTTGACCCATCTATGGTGGGTAATCCGCTAAGGGATCTGGATTTCCTTTTGCTCAAAGCCTTCCGACGCCCTTCGAGCCTCATATTGGCTGAACTGTCTTGCGATGGGTCATCAACTGAGGCACTTGAGTTTGGCAAGGCTGCAACATTCAATGTGCTGCTGGCTATGTGCAGGTCAGGGGTAGAGGCATGAATGCCTTTGTTGAGGATAACGTGGAATTTCTGGTGTGGATTTGTGTATGGCTGAAGAAACATTGAAGGAATATATCCTGTACGCCCGTTGTACCTGCAGAAAGGTGGAAAAACACAATGAGATGAGAGAGTAATGCAAAGGCACAACCTTCTACCCATATCTGTGACATTTTGATATTGGGGATTTTTGCAGCTAGGAAGTCATCAGAAAAAAGTGGCAGATAAAGGATTAGAATCATAGCTGAACTGGCCAGAGAAACTGGGCTTTTCCAGTAGTGAGGGTTTAGGTGCATGCTTGAGATGCTCTGCAGTGATTTTGAGGGAAGACGAAGAAGCTGGGGTGTTTCTGAAGAATAATTTAATTCACAGCAGCTTCAATGGTTCCCTGAGGCCATATCATCCAGTACTTAACCCCTCCAATTTCCCTCTAGTCCATTCAAGCGGTTTTTTTAATGTTACTATATCACTGGATCCCAGGGAAGAAATGGGGCTGAAGTATCAAAAATGTCTCATGGACAGCTGTGGTTCTCTAATTTTCTGCGAGCTCGCTCTGCTGCATGCTAGCCTCATCACTCAAATTTCACGAAAATCTGGAAACGGTTCTTAACTCGCAAAGGAAAGAGGTGGCAGTAAGTTAAACAAGCATTTACAACGCAACGGGTCTTGCATTTGCTCGAGTTTGAGCTATTAGCGTTGTAAACTCCTAACCGGACTTTTCTTGCAACATTAATTGAAAGAAAAAAACGAACGCGATCGTGCTTTTTAAAACGCAGCGCTATTGCAGCTGAAATTGAAAAACAAAAAACTGCGCTATGTAAAACCCAGCGCAATCGCGCTGCGTGGAAAATAAAAAGATAAAGTAGTCCGGAAACCATGCTCGATCCTAAAAAAAAAGAGAATTCTTGTGAGAGGAATAGAAGACGGGGTTAAATATTGCAGGTGCAGAGGGCAGCGAGAAAACACCACAAAAACATCATGGGCGAGCTTTCAAATGAGCATTCATAGATAAATATTACATCTTGTTTAAAAATGTCTTATACTTCTTTTAGAATGTGTGAGCTTTGAAAGCCAGCTATTGAAGAATCACTGTTCCCATGTCCGCTTCCTATCACAGACCCCAGGGTTTCATCTGAGGCTTCGCATTTTTCAATCTTACCTGGTGTCCTTCTCAACTCGATTTGTATAATGTACTTGTAAAATAGCAGATTTATAACATCATAATCTATCCCATCATCACTCTAAAATTACGCAAAAATTTTATCGGGGGCTTGTTGTTTGGGCCACGTTTCCTTCAGTCACCAAGTGACTAGGTTTGTGGATGTATGTTTTAACAAAGACTTTGGCATGTGTAAAGGCCATACCGGAAGATGCCCCACAAACGTTCCCTGTCCTCAATCTAAATCTAAAAATATAATATAATATAAAATCGAAATATAAATATAAAAGTATTTTATATTCATAAAAGTATTTTTATAAGTATATTTATCAAAGTATTCCCGGTCCTCAATCTAAATCTAAAAATATAATTTAATATAAAATATAAATATAAAAGTATTCCCTGTCCTCAATCTAAATCTCAATCATGAATCGGACAAGAACAGGGCCTGGGCTGAAACATATACTACAACAGCAGCAGGTCCAACTAATAATTTATCATATTTTGAACTGTCATCTAGTTATTTAGGGGTAGATTTATTAAATACTCCTGCAACGCGTCACAATGCAGCAACCAAAGTTGCCGCGCTGCGTAGCAGGGAGATAGTAGAACTCTGCCACGCCTATGAAAACATGGCACTGTCCTGCTCTCCCCCCATCCCTGGAGCACAGCCAAGCTGCCTAACCCGTGCACACATCTTCGCACCATACTGCAAGGGTGTTTGCCTGAGACTAGCATAGGTTTTGGAGTGGAATCGTACTCTTCTTATAAAAAAAACTATGCCTAGGAAAACTTTAAAACTTTCCCTGCTTTGGATGTGTACTTTATAGTGCAGCACACATGCAAAGTTGGAAAAGTTTGGAGAAATGAAAACATTTCTCCAAGTTAAAGCCACTCTCAAAAAGGCATTCTATTTTGGAGCAAAAGCCTGTTGACTATTGTTAGTAGATGGGGCTTTCCCTCAAAACCCAGGGGTGCTTGCATGGAAATGCCCATGTACCACCCATGGAATACACTCTGAGGTAAGGTAATACAAAGAGCTTCTTTGCGTTACTTTCGGGCAACTTTCTATGCCTTTTTTGTTCAGGAAAGTAAACTCAACATAAATATTTTGCACTGGTTTAAATCACTGCGGTGAAGCAAACACTGCGAAAAAGTGACAAAATCTGCTCCTGAGTGTCTCAAACGCCTTTGCCTGGGGACCGCCCCAGGGATAAAGCTACAGTTTCCCAATGTGAAGAAGTGGTGGTCGATAACAGTGGGAGTCATAGGTCTCTGATCCATAAACACCCATGCAGTACAAAGGTGATCTGAGAAATTCCTCATTGAAAACTCAAGTACAAACAGACCAATTGTACATCAGAAATGTAGCACAGTCCAATGTGAGAAGAGGCATAGACAGGAAGATTAATGTCAAGAACACAAAACGTAAAAGATCCTTACCAGGCCGACCACCAGCCATTGTCTGACTTTTCAACAACTTCAACAACCACCCCAACATCCACACTCAGCTCGTCTGGACTTTTTGCCTCGTAAGCCTTCACTGCGTAGTACAGCACACCTAGAGAGAAGAGGGAATAAGGGGATGGGTGGAAGCAGGAAGGCAGCTCCAGCACAGCACCCCTTGGAACAGAAGCAGGCTGGTCAAAAGAAAAATCTGGAGATGTTCTAACAAGCGTGGACCAATCAAAGACAAGGAGGGCCTTGGACATAGTCAAGAATTGACCTGCCTCTGAGCAAGCTCTCCAGGCCTTGCTACAGGCCAATCCATCTCAGACCAAGAGGAAGTAAAAAGCAGATGCAAGATGTGTTTTGCAGAAACAGCAAATGGTGGAAATTAGACTTTGAAGTGTCAGGCACGTGGGCATTTCTCAGTGCTGAGCCACTTGTCTTCTGCTGCCCAAGGGTCAACTTAGTGTCCTCTCTTCTGTCCATTTAAAGCAGCATGAGCGACAAGTGTCTCCTGGTACTAAATGTACAGCTGGCACTTCTGGAATACTGTGGTAACTTAAGGCCAGGGAGACTTAGTAATTCAGGGAATCTCCCTAACTGAGAAAACGTCTTGAGAGGGCCTTATGTTCACTCACAAGTTCATTTGACATCATCAGTAATCACTAACAATAAGGGTCTTGGAGCGTCTCTTTGTTTGATGACGTCTTGTTGAGCTGTCGTGGTTCAGCAAGTACCAAATGGACGCCCATTTCCCCTAAAATGCTCCCAACTACTGACCACGACAGGATCAGAAAAAACAGCTCAGTGGGTTACTATTCGATCTCTGCGGTGTTTGCTCAGGTGGATGGACTGAGGAGGACTTACCCCCATAGGCCGACTCTCTTCCTCGCTGCGGCTCATTGGCGGATCCTGTTTTCTTTAAATATGGAGCAGGAAACCAGGCCAGATGTTTTTCTTCATTCTCCACCAACCACCAGCCTGCAGCAAAGAACAAAAAAGACATCTTCAGTGATTGGCCTTCTTCCCAGGATGCGCTTGTGCACTGGGGAGTACCACTGGAGCCAATCATTTGTTTGATATTGTTTCATCCAATCGCTTTTAAGGTTTCAGACAGTGGTATATAGGAGCTGCTGTAGTCAGAAAACTGTTGAGCTTTGTTGGGACAAATAAAACAACAGAATGAAGCACAAATGGTAACAAGTACACACATTACTGGTGAAACCTCACATGTAGGGTGGGCAAAGTATTTTTATACTGCAGAGGTTTTGCAAAGGTCCTGATTTAAGCACTTCACAAAGTCTGCAAAATTCCCAGGCTTAAGTTGGCCCTCTCCAACGCAAATATAATATGGGCACTGAGAATCAAAGTTTATTATCATGAAACCTACCGAAGGTGGAAAGTGCATGCAGGCTTTTTCTCTGCAAGTAAACCCTTTGCAATGCTTCTGTGTTTGCAGGGCACAAGTTATGATTTGTATTCAAATGACTGAAAACATACAAATGCGCAACTCTGTCAACTTGCAAACATTTCTATGAGCTTGAGACGTTTGCCGGAAAATAACTTTCTCCAGTTTTGGAGGTGATATCATAAGCCGCACACGGCGCAGTTTTCTGTAACTCCATTCCTGAATGCGTCGCACTGCAGGGCAGGTTTATGGGACAGAATGACTGGCAGTGAGTGACGGCGATGGTGCATATAACAGCAGTGCCCCCCCCACTTCTCGGCGTCTCTAGTAGAACTTTAATGTGCACGGCTACCAGATGCAGCCACAATTGTGAATACCTGACTTGACATCTAGCTGTTCTCTCTATAACGTTACAGTGGTAAAATTCAAATCTCTTTTTTGATGCAGTGACGTCACGAAGGAATGCGGAAGTGTCCCCTAGTTATACCTACATCATCCGAATCTCCACAACACCAGCAATAGTGCACCTGGTGGGAGCAAGCTTCTGGCGAGAACCGAGGTTGCCTCCGCCACTGCACAGGTGCATCTGTAAACCAACATAATTTTACCACTCTACTTGTCAAAAGCAGAGCAGCTCTTAAATAAAACAAAGAATCATAAATACATTGTTTGAAATTATAAGTTATTGTGAGAAAATCAAAAAGTGTAAATTCTCATCAATGATTGTATAGTTACAAAGCTTCTTTTGGTGACCAGGGTTTGGTCCTTATGTTGACGGATGAGGGCCCCGATATAGACCAAACCCTGGTGATCAATACGACAATGTCAGTTTACCCCTACAAATGCATCTGAGGAGATACAACTTAAAAACGATACTTGAGCCTTGATAAAGTGATTTGGCCTACGAGCAAGAGCGAAACACGTGTCAGATGCACACAATATGGAAATAATTCCTTCGCTGCATGTATACTCCTGAAACAAGTTTGTAAATTGTAACTTAGTGAAGCAGAGACCAAAAAATAAAAAAACATCTTATGACCTCATTGGATGGTGAATTTCTTTGAACATCTGTGAAAAGAGCATAATTCTATTATGCACTATTTTTGATTCACTCCATGTCATCAGGGGTTACCGTTCTGGGACCAGTTTTTTCTTCTCAACTGACCATTGTAAATTAGAGCTTTAGTCCAACTTATTCCATTGATATAAACCAGGACTACTGCTCCAACAATGCATTGTTTTTTTTTTTAATTGAATGCGCAGGAGTACAGCTGTGGCCTTGACGCGGTGTCATCTGGTCACCTTATAAGTGAAGGAACTTTAGTGAAGGCTTCAGCCCAGATCCTTCCCGGGGCTGTGCTTTCGGGGTGCCCAGCTCATGGCACGTGCAGGGGCGTAGCTAGGTGAGGGAGGTGTGAGCTTCAGGTTTCCCCAAAATCAGTCTGTCATATAATGTAAAAACACACTAATGGGGACAGAGCGCATGGGAGGGGTTTAAAGGGCAGTGGAAAGGGCGAGGAACGCTGTTTGTTAGGGGTAAAATATGAGGGGAATCAAAGCATTTTGTAAATTTACCAACATTATTGAAAATGTTCACAACAGAGAAAGGGAGAGAGTCTGTGCGTTTTTGTTCGTGTGTATGTAAACATACAAGGCGAAATCCGACTAAAAGCACCTGTACCCAACTATGTACCAGAAAATACATTTATTAGGGTGGTGTAGCGCCCCGAACAAAACCCTGAGGCTAAGCCCCTGTCACGTGCATTCTACCCCCACGTGGTTTCTGCGTTGAGTGGTCACGTTTTGCCCTCTAGGCCCTGTGTCAGGGCAGCCGTGCCTGCTGTTTCGGAGTTCGCTGTACATTCATCGGGTACTGTACCGGTGGTGTCTTTGAGCAACGCCTCCAGGGAGTCCCCCTTCTGCGCCTTGAAGGGTCGGCCCTTGGTGTCCTTGGTCTCGAAGTCCTCCACGCACTGATAGCGGTCAGAAGTGATGCGCCTTGTGGTTGCGGACTCGGGCTGCGGCCTCCCGGGCTCCTTCCGGCCCTCCGTGGCATCCGAGGGCATGATCACCACGCTGCAAGGAACAAAGAGTGGCACTGAGATGACATGGGCGGACCTGGGCAGTCCCAGGGTAGAGGCACGGGCAGTACAGGCGTGTTCTAAAGCAAGGCAGGGAATGTACATACAGAGACAGGCAATGCGGGACATGCATGAGCTGAGACAGGCAATGAAGGAAATGCATGTGCTAAGTCAGACAAGGCAGTGCGCGTGCGTACTGAGACAGGCAATGGACAGACCAGGCAGCACAGGCGTGTTCTATAACAAGGCAGCGAATGTACATACTGAGACAGGCAATGCGGGACATGCGTGTGCTGAGACAGGCACGGCCATGAATGTGCATACTGAGACAGGCAACAAGGGACATGCATGAGCTGAGACAGGCAATGAAGGAAATGCATGTGCTAAGTCAGACAAGGCAATGCGCGTGCGTACTGAGACAGGCAATGGACAGACCAGGCAGCACAGGCGTGTTCTATAACAAGGCAGCGAATGTACATACTGAGACAGGCAATGCGGGACATGCGTGTGCTGAGACAGGCACGGCCATGAATGTGCATACTGAGACAGGCAACAAGGGACATGCATGAGCTGAGACAGGCAATGAAGGAAATGCATGTGCTAAGACAGACAAGTCAGTGCTCGTGCGTACTGAGACAGGCAATGGACAGACCAGGCAGCACAGGCGTGTTCTATAACAAGGCAGCGAATGTACATACTGAGACAGGCAATGCGGGACATGCGTGTGCTGAGACAGGCACGGCCATGAATGTGCATACTGAGACAGGCAATGGACAGACCAGGCAGCACAGGCGTGTTCTATAACAAGGCAGGGAATGTAGATACAGAGACAGGCAATGCGGGACATGTATGAGCTAAGATAGGCAAAGCAGTGCGTGTGCGTACTGAGACAGGCAATGGACAGACCAGGCAGCACAGGCGTGTTCTATAACAAGGCAGCGAATGTACATACTGAGACAGGCAACAAGGGACATGCATGAGCTGGGACAGGCAATGAAGGAAATGCATGTGCTAAGACAGACAAGCAGTGCGAGAATATGCATACTGAGACAGGCAAGGCAAGGCTCATGCCGTGCATGCGTGATACATGTACACGGACAGGCAAGGCTGTGCACGTGAATACTGTGACAAACAAGGCAGTGCATGTGTGCAGTGCGACGAGCAGTGTAGTGTTTGCAAGTACTCACACAAGCAGGCCATTCTATGCATGTTCTAAGACAGGCAAGGGAGGCAATGCATGTACTGAGGCAGGCATGCAGTGCTCGTGGGTTCTGAGCCAGGAAAGGCAGTGCTTAAGTGTACGGAGACAGCCAGAGCAGTCCCAGTACATCTGTGCATGCATGTGCCGAGACAGACAAGGCGCTGAATGTGGGTGCGGAGACTTGCACGGCACCCCTAAAGGATTACACTTATAGAGTCAAACAGGAGAGTTAACGTGTGAACTGAGGCAGGCCGGGGGAGCAAAGCAGCGTTGCGCTGTACAATACCACGTATGTGCAGGATGTATGTAGGTCAGGTGACATATGTCTAAGGCAGGCAGGGTGGTCCACATGCCTCTAGAGATAGTTAGATACTAAGGCATGCAATTCAGTGCATGCCCCGATTGTGGCATGCAGGCTAGTGGATGCGGTGCTAGGACAGACAGTGCATGCTTGTAATGAGACAGGCATGTCAGATCAAGCAGTGTGCTATAACACCCACTGCAGTGCATGTAAATCCCAGTATATCTAGGTCAGCCCAGAGGCATGTAGCTAGACTAGTCCGTGCACACGTGCACTGCACTACTTGGCAGTACACGTACACACTAACCATGTAAGGAAGTTTGGCTGGATTCTAAGGGATGCACTGCTCTGCACTGCAGTGGGATACCCGGGGCAGTTTCTACGTATCCACTGAAACTGGCAGGACAGTTCAGGTATTTATTGACAGGTTTGTGGTGTGGCAGCCTAGGTGTAACTGGGCAGGTGTGTGTTGACATAGGCACAGCACTGCATGTTTGTACGGAGATGGGAAGGCAGTGCAGGTGTGCACTGAGATGGAGAGAGCAGTGCACATGAGTACTGATTTGATAGGGTAGTGCAGGTGTGTCCTGAGATGGAGAGAGCAGTGCACATGAGTACTGATCTGGTATGGAAGTGCAGGTGTGCACTGAGATGGAGAGAGCAGTGCACACGAGTACTGATCAGGTAGGGTAGTGCAGGTGTGCACTGAGATGGAGAGAGCAGTGCACACGAGTACTGATCAGGTAGGGTAGTGCAGGTGTGCACTGAGATGGAGAGAGCAGTGCACATGAGTACTGATCGGGTATGGCAGTGCAGGTGTGTCCTGAGATGGAGAGAGCAGTGCACACGAGTACTGATCGGGTAGAGTAGTGCACTGAGATGGAGAGAGCAGTGCACATGAGTACTGATCAGGTAGGGTAGTGCAGGTGTGCACTGAGGGCAGCAGGTCACCAGAAGTGCACTGAAGGTAACATATCTTGTACACAGATGTAAGACAGTCCAGTTGTGCTCAGATGACCAGGCCTGAGTCGGTGTGTACTGAAGTGGGAGGAACATTGTGGGGGCTGGGGTATCATTGGCAAAGGCGCCTGATCTCATTAGCTTTGATTTCGGATTTAGAGTATAGGCCTGGATTTATGCAGAAGGAGAGGGCCAAATTATGTGGCAGGGCTGCGAAAATTATGCGGCAAGAAAAGGCAAATTCTGTGGTATATGGTATTACTAAATTATTTCATCATTTTAAAACTTGGTAACACTGTCTGGGCATTGGGCGCACCCCATTAGTAGCAATTTAACCCCCAAATTTAGCAATAAGCAACACAAAGGTGACCAGTTAAGCTTTGCAAAGGGCCTTCCGCTGCGTGCAATGCATGCTGCTGCTGTTTTAGTAACTTTTGAACCTTTGAGTTGGAAATAACATTTTTTGAGGATAAACTCTGCAGATCATCCAGCAGTTGATGGATTATGTGGCAAACGCGATAAATCGATAATGATGTGAAAATTGTCGCGGCCAACAATTGCATAATTCTAGTGGCCCCGAGTATAGGGCCTTCAGTCACTGCATCTGCAGAATGCACTTGCACACAATGGTGAATGGCTCTCCCAGTTAATTGTGCTATTTAAAAAAAATGCTAGCAAAATACTGGAGGCAGGGCAGACTTTTGAAAAAGGGTCTGTTGTGATGCCAAAACCACAGATAAAAACGTTTCTAATACACGGATGACTTACAAACCTTTACTAATTGTAGTAATTAAGGCATGGTAATGCCAAAGCTTGGACAGCAGTCATTACAGCCTCTGTGGATTAGTGGCATTATTACTGTGGCTAGTGTTTCCCTGAAGACTTTGACACTGCCCTGAACACAACTAAAGCAGGAAGTGGAACCATTTAATAATAGATTCCAAAAGAGAGCACGTTTAAATTGACACTGTGGATGCTGCATGCCACTGGGCTGGCATTCATGAAGAGATTCGTGACCTCATGGGGTCATGTCCTGCTCCACCAATAGGGAGACTGCCAGGCCCGTCCCAACTCAGCCGTCACATCACCTCGTTGCTTAGCAATAATTCTGCATACTTTTGGATCAGCCAGGAGATCTGAAATCCGCTAAAATCAAAATCTTCGGCAGTCGGAATTTATTGGAAGCGACGAATAACACCTACTCCGAGTTCGTGGGGGAAAACGGAACTTTTGGTGCTTGACATTTTTCCAGTTTTAATGTGTGAGAATAATTACGTATTGAAGTTTTAAGTGCAGGTGTTGGATTTCATCAACCCATGAAGTCTGTTTATCTTACAGTTCAGAACAAGCCAGAGTGAAACACACGCGGAATGAACAAAGGGGTTTTCACAGGGTTCTGAATTTTATGGCCCACCCATAATGGGGGCTGTTAGTGGTGGTCTTGAAACCGACTGGGCTGGGACAGGTTTCGGCACTTGACCTAAGATTGTGTGATCCTGCACAATTCACTGTATCAGCATATGCTTCAATACGTAAACACGTGTAAGTTGAGAACACCTTTACAGTATACTGTCCTAATTTCATGTGCCTTCCTCCCGCCAAATCACATCCTGGCTTCTGTCACCTGGGTTTACCTGCTCCCCACCCCACTGTCCTCGCTCTCCATACACTCTGTCTATGGACATCACCTTCTGCTCGAGATCCCCCTGCCACAATAATGTCTTCTCTAATGCTGACCCAGGTTTCAATACTTTAAACATTTCAATATATTAATCTGGGTTGCTATGGCAGAAAGATTTCGTAGACAGATCGACGCCACATTCTGGAACGCTTGGATTACGAAATGTGTCCGGGGATGCATGAGCACTGGGGACTGCACAGGTTGAGGGCTGCTCACTCTGAACCAAACACACAAAAGGGACCACTGAGAGAAGAAACCACAAACAGCTCTGTAGTCCTACATCGCTTTTAACCGCCAACAACAGGCATTCTAGAGCGTTGCTTTGTTCGATGATGTCATCTGGGCTTGTGAGGTCGGTTGTGACATCATTCACTGGATGGGCCAGTTAAGGCTTCAATTCCATCGTGTTTGCATATATTGGGCAGATTTACTGACATGTAGTGCTACGGTTGTGCCACAAATGCGCTGCACACCGGCACAAAATGCTTATATGTTATTTACTTTTCAGTACTCAATTTTGTGAGCTAGAAAGTTTCCTGAAAGTAAGTAAGGGGCTTTGCACTGTTTTTTGCCAAAGGGGGGGGCATTCCTTTGGGTGGTCCATGGGTGTTTCCATGCAACCACCCATGGATTTTGAGGCAAAGCCCTATATGCTAACAATAGTAGTCAGAGTTTTGCACCAAAAAAATAATGCCTCTTTGAGGCAAGTGTTAAAAAATAAATATTGTATTTCTCCAAACGTTTCCAGCTTTACATTTGTGCTGCAAGTACAACACCCATCTAAGGTGGAAAAGACTTAAAGTTTATCTTTAAAAAACCTTTCCTAGACATGACACAGGCACCTTTGCACTTTGGTGCAAGGATGTGTGAGTGGCACTGAGTACCCCGATTGTTCACCAATGCTAGGAAGAGAGCAGGACAGCTAGAGTTCCAGGTTTTTCTTGCCTCCAAGTGATGCCGGTCAAAAATGCTAGTGAGAGCAATTACACCAGACCACGGAAGTGCAAATGATGCCCACAATGGCATCCTCGAGTCCAATGACATACTGTGTTTAGCTACATCAAAAGGCTCTTGGTGCTCTAAAAGGGTCAATGTTGGGACTCTATCTGAACCTCAAGAGCGGCAGTGGCTTGTCGATGAGGTTTATCATTATATTATCCAACAGCCCTTCTTGTCAAAGAGTGTCAGGGGCTAAGAAGGCTTTTAGGGATTTGTTGTTTGAAACAGAAGTTTACAAACATCTCTGATAACTTGCACACAAATGGGAAGATGGTTATTGGTTGACTGTTCGCTCAGGGATCAACAGCTATACTCCTATGAATGCCTTCATAAGAGAGTTCAAATATATGTATGTCAAGGTCTTGGTGTTGGATGATACCCTAGTAAATAGAAGTCCCATTAATGAATCAAAAAGACATATGTGCTTAATTGCATGAAGAAATTAATATGCATGTTGAGGTGATGTGCCTGTGAATTCTGGTAAACATCCATGATGTGGGACAGAGTGAATAATATACAGTAAATTAATTTTATAATTTTTGTCAAGTTCAACATTACTAGGGTGAGAAGAGTGGTGGGCCTAGTTCTCTCTCCTCTGGTCATGGGACTTTGAAATATAATCTTATAACCATCTATGTTATGTGCTGTGTTTTTTATTCAAGCAGATGAGCTTACCTGAGAGGGTATGTGAGAGACAGGTGGGGATGGTCCCATGAACTCACAATTTCCAAGACCAGGCTGGGCCTGAGTGCTTGAGGAGAACGCAGAGCCTGCAAGGGAAGCTGGCACCAATTTCTAGTTGGGAGAAAGAGCTCCAAAGGTTGACCTCATAGAACAGCATGAATTAAGCCAGGTCTACTGTTGCTTGCCTTCCAGTCAATGTCCAAAGACAAGGGTAGTGGTGGATGTTTACATAGTATTGCAGCAGTGAGGAGGTTCCTGGGATGTAGTAATTAATTAAAAGCAGATCACGTCTGTTTTGCAGAGAGAATATTGTATGGAAGAAATTGCCTATGGATGTTTTAGGTAGTGCCTGATTTAAAAACTGTTTGTGAGAGCAGGGAGAAGTAGTGAATTTGAGTAAACAGTGGCATGACATTTTTTGTGTCCACGGCCGGACAGTGCTGTCAGTGGGATGCACATGAAGTGGTGGTGCGGCAGGTTCACAGTGGCCACACAATGATATTATGTAAATCATTCACAGAGTTACAGCCCATGACACAGTCTGTACATTCACATGGAAATAAATGGCTGAAATTAGATAGGCAAATGTAATGATATTAGCAAAAGTGTCAGAAGGTGGATGTGGCTAGGGGAAGACATTGAGCTCAGTTTTCAAGAGGAAATGAAGTTCTACTTTCAACATGAAGGAAAGTTACAGATAATAGATAGGAGACTTTTGCCTCCAATCATCCTTTAGAAGCCTCTCAAAAACTGCAAATGTTTAAAAGGGCTATCCAGTGAAGAGAGAAAATAGCTTGTTTTGCCTTGTGGTGCATCTCGAACAATCAGCAACAATGGTCATTCTAGAATGTTGCGTTGTGTGATTCTGCCTTCTGGGATTTTGAGATCCATTGCGATATCACTCCCTTTAAAAATAATTTTCTAAATGTGCCATTTGACATGTTAACAAAATGATACTAGTGTAAAATGGTACTCCTTTCTTCTGGTCAGTGGAGAGAGGGCTTTCAAAAACAGACATTTGCTGGAACTCCTGATCCAGAAGCTTCCTACCCTCATTTTCTTGAAGTATTTCTGCAGAGAATCCTAGATTAGAAGAACCCGGCACACTCCTCTTATGAAACTGTCAGATATTCATGCTGATAAAGAGATGCCTAGGTACCAAGCTGCCAAACCTGTTCTCGTGGAATGATGGCTCCAGGTCGCGCCGCTGCGGCGTGTAGAACTGGGTCACGTCGTCACACTGCGAGACCTTGGCGTCTGTCTGGAGAAGGTCTCTGGAGTATTCCGCCAGCAGCTTCAGCTGCTCCATGTCTCTGTTGGTACCTCGAGCCCTCCAGAATACAAAAGGCACATCTGAAAAGCATTGACCCAACATTTAGTCATCAGCTGTAATGAATAATTGACCTTTCAATTTCTTAAACACATCACCAAATGAATAGCACAACACCTAGTATATAAATGATGAGGACTAAAAGCAATAAAACCCATTGTGTAATCAAACACTTCATACAGAACACTGTTTTATAGATGGTGGATGGCCAGTTATAGACAAATCCGGTTTCATTTGACTTCTGCACAACTGACTGTGTGTAGACTGAAATACAAACATACTGTGCAGAGAAAACAAAAGGGTGTCTTTATAAGAAATTAGACTAGACAGAAGATATTCAATTGATCTATAAATTGGTTACATATTCATGATCATTTTACATGTGCTGTGTTCTCCAGAATATGGGTTTATGTGCAAATGATACTTTGAGTTTTTGTTGAATAATCAATTTAATGGCTATAATGCAGATATAATATTAGGCAAGGGGGGAATGAAAGGAGTAGGGGGTGGTTGGATTCTAAATAAAATGGAATAACCATAGACGTATATCTGAACATTTTAACTGTGCATGACATTTCGTAATTATTAAATCCAATAATTTATTTCTGCACACCTATGTTCAACTTTGATGTGCAAGATCGTTTATGAACGCAGTCAAAGTTCTGGAGAGCGAATGTGGTGAACATACAGACATTTGATAATGACTGTTGACCAACCAAGCCCGTGCACAAAGAAGAGAACTGGGCAAAATGTAGCAAAAAAGGAACTGTGGGCAGAGGATTAAGGGCCTGGTTTAGCGTTTGGAAGATGGGTACTTCCTTACAAATGTGACGGATATCCTGTCTCCCTCATTACATATGCATTATGTCCCAATAGCCGCCACGTTTGTGACAGAGTAGCTGTCCACCCAACTCTAAATCAGGCCTCAAAGGTTTATCAACCACAACATGCTTATGAGAGGCAATCACAAGGAAGCTCCAACATGCAACACCCAAAATGTTGCTTTAGTCTTTGAATACTAGAGGAAGCCATGAAGATTTGCAAAAATCACACATACTTGTACAGAAACACAATATCTACTTGATTGCTGGATGGTAATGACAACACAATATGGCTGAATCTTAACTTCCAAGCAGATGACTTTTTGTCCAGTATTTTGGAACGAGAGGGATGTTATTGAGCAAGTGATATTGCACAGGAAATGGTTGCTTTCTGCTTTGTGACAATATTTACAGTCTAATACAACAGTGGTTGTAGAACAGGGTGTGTGTAGCAGTCACCCAAGAACAACATTCACTGTGTGGGTTTTGTCCCTTTGCCAATGTGCAAAAGATGTCACTGTGTGACCATGTCTGTTGCTTAACTCTGGGTGGTGAGAAGTCCACAGGGTATAGGTAAATATTATAGTCACAATTAATTACAAGAAGGAAAGGAGTAAGTTACAAAAGCTACTCCTGTCTTCATTTTTCCTCCATATATAATCAACGTAGAGCCTTGAAAGAGCCCCTGACACATCTTAGCAAGGGCGAAACATATACAAGCTGAATTCTTTTTGCAACCAATTAGTGCCAATGGTACCATGAGTTTCTGTCAAAATACCAATTGTTAAATAAGAGATATTCATTAAAAATGATGGGCAATATATCTCGCAGCTTTTAATACTTTAATCAGTACTACACGAGGACTCCAATCCATGAACATACGATGGTGCCTTCAACTTATAAGCCATATTTCCAGGTTTTAGTGCCCATAACCGTGCGCTCCCACCTTGATGCCTCTCCAGTTTTAGCTCCGCACTCAGCCATGTATAGAACAACAGTAGACACATCTGAAAACTTCTGCACTGCAATACAAATACTTGCACATTAACAGCTATTTTAGGAAACAACCCCATTTTTACCTCCACTAGTTGTCAATCTACACAGACATTTACCGAATAGACAGGATTAACAACATGGAAAGTCACTCAATTAAGACATCTTTTGTCTATTTTTCTATTCTACAAAATATTTATGGACAGGAAAGGCTGCCTTCTGTCTTTAATTAGGTGTAAAAACCAGTAAAAATGGAAAACTGGAAGCCTAAACAATACTAACTGTTCGCTGGGAGTACTAACTCTGTTGTGGTTTTACCCACACGAAGGGGCAGTCAACAACCTGAGCAACAATTTGTTTCATAAATTATGGAGCTCCAGCAGAGAGGAATGGGGTTTAAAAATACATCCTTCGAGGCGCTTTTTTTGTTCAGAGCAGACGTGCCCAAGAGCCTGAACTCTCACATCACAGTTCATGTAAAAGCAAAGCATGAGGTCTTGGCTTTGTTGGTCACGGTGACGTCACTGACTTCTCCAAACCGTAGCTTCACAAGGGTAGAAATTGAGGGTCCCTTCCATTAAGCAGTTTTTACATTACGAAAAAGTCAACGGATTTGGATTTTGGACACTTACAGATGTGTTTATCTGCTTACCGAGAAAGATATGTCACAATCTGATGCCATGCAAAAGAGCTTCACATGTAACATTAATATACAAACATGCAAAAGTGCGGCCCCAGTGCTGAGGCTTCTAATTTCTGACCCTTTACCTTTGAACTTGGGAAGAACTCGTTCAGACTTCTTGAGGAAACCGGCTTCGATTGGGAATCGCTTCTTCAGATCTTTCTGAGAAAGACAAAATGGTGACTGAGTGACGCAGTTGCCACAATTGGCAACATCGCGTGTTCTTTTCAGCTCATAGTATCAGCTATTCTCTGACTCATAAGCCCCGTTAATTACATCGCATCAAATTCCTGGCCCCTCCCCTCATTTATCATTAGACATGATTTGGGTTACCTTGGCAACCAACTCCCTCCCCCAAACATTTTCCAGATTGAGCATTTGGGCTCTCCCCAAACAATTTGTGGCTAGCAAAAGTTCAAACATCCTGAAATGTATCACAAAGTGAGAGGGTCACTTCCTTAATGTGTCAGTTTATCAAGTCAAGGCAGCCAGGAACACTAAAATTGTCGTTCTTTAACTACAAAAAGAAATGAAGTTGTGAATACAGAGGAAATATTTAGTGGAACTCGGTTCCTGTTAGCCCCTGCTCACTTCGACCACTTGCCTACCCACTTTGGATGTAGAACACAATTACCTGAAATCACCAACAAACCTAATAAAGCTTGGCATTACTTGCCCCCTCCTGAGGTCCTTCTAATTACAGCCTCTCATTCCATTGATTGTGCCATGATGCGTGCACCCACATGGTTTTTCACGCCTACTTTTTACCTTTTTTGTCCATTGTTGTACTCACGTTCAATTTCTTGAACTCTTCGAATGTCCTATAAATGAGGATATTGTTGCCGTCGGACCAGAGCACTGACATCATGTATGTCTGCGAGACAAGGAAGAGACAACAAGGGTCATCCAGTTGCATGTCACACCGCCACTGTTACTCGTCATTTTTCTGTGGCAGAAGCACCTTTGACCTTTTGTAGTTAGCAATTTGTATTACATTTTCAGATACAATTTACAATGTGTAAAAATTGACATCAATTTCTGATTATTTAATATTAGTGAATCACTAAGAAAATTCTGTAGGCAGGAGAAAATATAACAGAACCATTACAATGACCCTTCCATCTCCAGGTGCACATCAAGCACCCAGGATTAATAGATTCAGTATCTACCTGTGTGGTTATCGTCTACTCGTATATGATCCTATCTTCACTGCTTCTCCCTCTAGGCTGGGGAGGAAAGGGGCTACCTCTATAATACACATGATGTATGCTTAGAATGAATTCCTTCCTTGCCATAAACCATTTAGTGGTCTTGTTCCTGAAGAGAGCTTGAGCCATTCATCTGCGCCCCTGGATCTACACATTGGATAAAGGTTGCCATGGTGACGGTAGATGGAGGATTTTGAGGGGAGATTGGTCCTAATCAGTATTATAACTTTGGAATGTTTGGAGCCCCATTGAAGACAACGGAGCAGCAGAGGACCAATAATGACTTGCATACACTTTCTACTCCAATGCTGGTCTTTTTGCTTCTCCCTGTCTTAAACATTCCACTTTCCCTGGGTGGGATGTTCTAAAAGCTTCAGAGCCCTTCTGCCTTGGCCTCTTTTGCTTGCTAAACCTTTCGCCAGTCTTTGGTTTTTGGGCCCTGGGCAGAAAGGGAAAGCTGGGGCCCTGCTACTCTGCACATCATGCGACATTAGACGATAGGACATCACTACACCTTTTGTCTTCCTGGTATGAATGACAACTTTACAAGAAGTAACTTCCCTGTAAGGAGTATCCAAGAATTTAACTAAAAACATAAAAAATAAAAACTCTATTAAATGTAGATGCCTTTATTCTAAAGCAAACATCTGTACAATTTTGTGATAACGGCTAGCCATTTACCCATTTTTAAACGTTCAGACCTGCACTATAAATGTAAAATCTATATATTTTTTTTTTTACATGCATAAATGTAAATATACAGTATGTGTATGATTTCTTTGGAAGCAGCATATTTAGTATTTCTCTTCACCTAACTATTTCAAGAATGGAAAGGGAATCCTTTATCCTGAAATAGTCGGAGAAGCTCTGCAAGAAAGTAGAAAGGGCCTGGCAAAAAGAATAGCGAGGAAAAGGCCAAATACAAACTTGCCTCAACAAAATACCAGGGGCTGGTTAATTCCACCAAAAGGGAATACTAGGAAGGCAGGATTGAGCAAGCGAACAAGTCCAGAGAAATTTTTTACATTTTTTAAAAACGTTTCGAAACCAATAGTCAGCCCTAGAAGTAAGGAACCTTCTGCTTAATGGTGTGAACAACTGGCCACGTTCCTCCATAATACAATTCAGGAAATACAGATTAGTCTGAACGCGACAGTGACATCGGATGCTGGCTTAAACACCTCGTCGAAGGCCCTAAATGATGTGTCCAATTCTTCACTTTCCTTGAATTCACTTTCTATGGAAGACACTGAGACTCACATTCTAAATCTGAAGTCGAGCTCTCCTTTGGACCCATGTCCTAACTTTATTTTGGCTCCGGGGTGAAAGCCATTCAACCAGTGGTCAATACACTGTTAAATGATTCCCTGTCAACAGCTTCTGTCCGTCTTCTTGGAAACAAGCTAAACTGTTACCCTTTCTCAAAAAAACGACAGCTGACCCTAATGTTTCAGGGAATTACAGGCCGATTTCTTTGTTGCCAGCACTGTCCAAATTATTGGAAAAATGTGTTAAATCAGCAGCTGTATGAGTACCTAGAATCGAATGAGCTATTGCATCTCAGTCAGTCGGGTTTTCGGCCGAAGTCTAGTACTGAGTCTGCACTGCTGTAAGTGTCAGAGCTGATCAGAAATACACTGGATGCTGGGGAAAGGCCGTCCTCATCCTGTTGGACTTGTCAATAGCTTTCCACATGGTTCCCCCTCTCTAGACTGCTTTCTAGGCATAGGGATTGGGGGTTCGACACTGAAGAGGCTGAACTCGTTTCTAGATGACAGGGGCCAGGAAGTCTGGATGTCCCCATTTTATTTAGGAACTAGGAAAGTCACAGTAGGGGTTCCCCAGGGCTCAGCCCTTGGCTTGACAATGTTTAACATCTGAATGACCCCCGTAAGTGACTTTGGTGGAGTTCTTTGGGGTCAAATTCAAATGAATCCCCTACGCTGATGACACTCAGCTTTTCTTCTCTTTTAAGCAGGGGGATGTTATCTCCCCTGATTCCATCTAACCATGTCTTACTGGGTCTTTCAGTGGATGTGCTTGAATCAACTAAAGTGCAATGCAGACAAGGCAGAGGAGCTGAGTTTTGAGCATAATTTCAACCTGAACTGGCCGATTCACTGGCCTGAGGGAGCCACCAGGCCCAACTTGCAGGAAGAGGAGGCCAAAAATCTGGGTGTCAAGGTCGGCAATCAGATAGTCTCCCATAAACAAATAAACATGGTAGTAGGAATGTGTTTCGGGCTTTTACGCTGAGCAAAAAATATTTCTGTATGTTCTTTCCTTTTCAGCCAGGAAAACGGTGGTACTGGCTTTGAATGATTATGGCCAGGCTGGATTATGCTAATGCACTCTACTCAAGCCTTCCGCAGTATGTGGTAAAAAAACAGTAATTAGTACAAAATCCGACAGCTCGCCTATTGCTGATTCTGCTGAATCCCTCATCTAAGGGAGTTGCGTTGGCTCCCAGTTAACAAAAAAATTATTTTTAAAATGTTGCTCTTAAATTTCAAAGTGCTGCATCAAACTGTTCGGCGTCTAGGATACAACATTGTAAATCCTTGAGGGACCTGCTCTCCTTGAACAGTTATCAGGTGGCAGTTCCGAGGGTCCGCTTGTCTAAGCCATGTGGCCACTCTTTTTCTTATTTGAGCACTTACTTGGAACAAGCTTCCCTTAGACCTGTGTTGAATTCACTCTGTGGGTCAAATCAAAAAGAAGCTGAAAATGTGGCTTTTTGCTCAATAATTTGATTGGCTGGCCCTACCCCCGTCGACTGTGAAGTGCGCCGGGACACTTCTCTGACTAGCCACACAGTACAACTCCCGATCTCATTTAATTTCATCTTATTTCCCCTCTACTATCTAACAACCTTCATGATGCAAGTTAAGCTAAAATATACATAATATCCTCTTCAGACTGTCCAAAAGAGGTTCAGATTCTTCAAGCCCTGCGCTGCACATGCACATAGCCCTCACTAAAGAGCATCTCCTGCCATAGGGCACGTCTCATCCATTAGATCACATCTGCACCACTAGACCACATCTCCTACATTCCACATCTCCTGCACTAGAGCACATCACCTTCATCAGTGCACTTCTTTTCCACTAGAGAACCATCTCCTACATTCCACATCTCGTCTTCTGCACTAGAGCACATCACCTCCATCAGAACACATCTCTTCCAGTAAAGGACCATTCCTTTCTGGAGCACATCTACTCTACAAGATTACTAGACCACATCTCCTCCACTAGAGAGCATCTTCTCCGCTAGAGCACATCACCTCCATCGGAACACATCTCTTTCACTAGAGAACCATTCCTCTGCTGGAGCACATCTACTCTACAAAATTAATCTACAACGACCCTCCATTAAAGAGCCTCTCCTTCAATAGAGCACATCTACACCACTAGACCACATCTCCCTCATAGAGCACATCGCCTGCATTAAACCACATCTGCACTAGACCACATTTTCCTCATAGAGCACAACTCCTGCACTAGACCACATCTCCTGCGGAGACGCACATCTCCTTCTCTAAAGCACATCCCTTCAGGAGACCACATGTCTGACAAAGACTACATCACATCTGATCCACTAGACCATCATTTCCACTAGACTCCATCTCCCGCACAAAACCAGACATCCTGCCCTGGACCACATTTCCTCACAGAGCGCATCTTCCTAACTGAATCACATATCACGCACAGACCACATCTCTTCCCCTAAAGCGCATCACCTGCACTAGAGCACATCTCCCGCACTAGAGCACATCTCTTCCCCTAAAGCACATCTCCTGCACTAGAGCACATCTCCCGCACTAGAGCACATCTCTTCCCCTAAAGCACATCTCCTGCACTAGAGCACATCTCCCACACTAGAGCACATCTTTTCCCCTAAAGCACATCTCCTGCACTAGAGCACATCTCTTCCCCTAAAGCACATCTCCTGCACTAGAGCACATCTCTTCCCCTAAAGCACATCTCCTGCACTAGAGCACATCTCTTCCCCTAAAGCACATCACCTGCACTAGAGCACATCTCCCACACTAGAGCACATCTTTTCCCCTAAAGCACATCTCCTGCACTAGAGCACATCTCTTCCCCTAAAGCACAGCTCCTGCACTAGAGCACATCTCTTCCCCTAAAGCACATCTCCTGCACTAGAGCACATCTTTTCCCCTAAAGCACATCTCCTGCACTAGAGCACATCTCTTCCCCTAAAGCACATCTCCTGCACTAGAGCACATCTCTTCCCCTAAAGCACATCACCTGCACTAGAGCACATCTCCCACACTAAAGAGCACATCTCTTCCCCTAAAGCACATCTCCTGCACTAGAGCACATCTCTTCCCCTGAAGCACATCACCTGCACTAGAGCACATCTCCCGCACTAAAGAGCACATCTCTTTCCCTAAAGCACATCTCCTGCACTAGAGCACATCTCTTCCCCTGAAGCACATCACCTGCACTAGAGCACATCTCTTCCCCTGAAGCACATCACCTGCACTAGAGCACATCTCCCGCACTAAAGAGCACATCTCTTTCCCTAAAGCACATCTCCTGCACTAGAGCACATCTCTTCCCCTGAAGCACATCACCTGCACTAGAGCACATCTCCCACACTAAAGAGCACATCTCTTCCCCTGAAGCACATCTCCTGCACTAGAGCACATCTCCCACACTAGAGCACATCTCTTCCCCTAAAGCACATCTCTTCCCCTAAAGCACATCTCCTGCACTAGAGCACATCTCTTCCCCTAAAGCACATCACCTGCACTAGAGCACATCTCCCACACTAAAGAGCACACCTCTTCCCCTAAAGCACATCTCCTGCACTAGAGCACATCTCCCGCACTAAAGAGCATCTCCTTTCCCCGGACTTCTTTTTGTCTAAACTCCCTCCCGGGTTCCCAGAATTCCTTTCGTATTTATTTAAATGGAACTCCCCCTGACTGCATAAAGGCAGAAGGAAATGTGTACAGACTTTGACTCTTTGAGGACACAAATACGTTATTTTTAAATATCTCTACAAGGGCCACCGATAGTTTGCTAATTACAATTTCAGGAAAGTTTATTTTAGAAGCCCCAAGTGATCCCGGAAAAAGTCAGTTTCTATTACAGCCGTGTCAATGAGTTCTTGATTCACTCCTTTGTGTTCCGTTTCCCTTGACACAGTCGCCGCACCCAGAAATACCTGTCGAACTAGAAAGAAATAAAGATAAACTATTCTTTAACCTTGTACGCCAAAGCCAGTCCAGCCAGTCCACCTGAGAAGTCCCAGGAGGGAGAGAGGTCGCCGCCCAGCCACAGCCTGACTCACTTGAACCAGAGGGAGGCTGTGTGTCGAGGACACACTGTGATTGAAGGATGGAGAGTGCAACGCTTGTCAAATTGTACTCGAAACGTCTATTCTGTGGCGACTTTGGTACCATCAGTGCCCCTTACGCCATGATCGGAATTCCTAACCCGGCCCCTTAGGGTGACCAGACGTCCAGGATTTCCCCAGACAGTCCCGGTTTTTAGAGAACTGTCCCGGTGTCCCGACGCTTCTAATTTTAAATAAATGTCCCGGTTTTTGGGACAAAGGACATATTATTAAATAAATGTCTCTGTTTTTGGGGCGAAGGTCAGATCATCTATGAACGCATAAATTAAAGAAGCCTACAAAGTATGAAATAATTAAAGTATTTTATCTGTTACTGTCAGGCAACAAAGTCCCCTGTCTGCTCCCAGTCCCCGACCTTGAGTGTGGTTTTCAGCACATCCTTAGAATTAGTTCCTGGGCTCGTCTCTCTGGTTAAATGACGCTGACCCACCTCTCAACGCCATAGTGCTTTCCTTGTTCCCCTCTGGCTCCAGCCGCTAGACTCTGTCCCATTTCACACTTCCCCAACCCCCGGTGCCCCCGATGAACCGGACAGGGCGTCGCACCTGTCCTGTGTACTGTACCTTCTCTCTGCTGTGCTGTATCAAACCGATGCCTCTGGCATCCACCGGGTACCTGCTGCTCCCACTGCGGGGGTTCATGGCCTCCGGGGCTGCGCCAGTCCGGGCCATGGGCATAATCCGGAAGTTGGACCCCGAGATGTCCGCGCAGAATACGTTTTCAAAGCGCCTGCCCGTTCCTGCGCCTTGAAGCGTCCTCACACAGTCTGTCCTCAGAGTTTGCGAGGTCTTGCGCTTTGAGGTGTCCTCAAGAGACTGCCAGGCGCTGTAGTTGGTGGGGTCTTCAGAGTCTCTATTCTCTGAGACAGTCCTCTGAGAGTTTATAGAAAAGCTGCGCCTTGTAGCGTGTCTGCGGGGTCTAAAGAGAGGATGCGCCTTGAAGCATTCTCACAAAGTCTATTGCTCTGAGACCGTCCTCACAGCTCCCTAAACGTCTTCAACGAGTCTATCCTTTCAGACACAGTCCTCGCCGAATCTATGGAGATGCTGCGCCTTGAAGCTTCCCCACAGAGTCTGCCAGGCGCTTTGAGGTGTAGTTACAGAATCCGTCCAACGATGAGCCTTAAAGCGTTCCCGCAGAGTAAATTGTCACAGAATCCCTCCTGAGGCTGTTGCTGAAGTTGTTCTCACAAAGTCTGTCAGTTCCAGCTCCTTGAAACGTCCTCACTTAGCTGTGGCGCACGTAGGATGTTTCCAAAGTTTACAGGGGCTTCTTCCTCTCCAGGTTCGCAGAGCACACTGAGAGTACCTGGGAGTTTCACAGGAATATAAACAGGACACTGCCCTGCCCAGGCTCGCAACGAACACAGGTGGACCCTGAACTTCCCACAAGGCACCTGTCCTCCTAGGCACCGGGATTAAGAATTAGCAGGTGGAGCACCTGTAGGATGGCTCCACCAATCACAGCCGCGCCCGCTTCCCTGTCCCGTGATGGGATCAAGGGAGACGCACGGAGAGTTTCCAAACCCTCGTCATTAAAATGGCACAGATTGTGCAACTGCTCCCAGGGTGGAGGTGGCCGGAGAGAGGGGAGGGATCAGAGGAGGGACGGCGGTGTGGGAGCAGGACGAGCAGCTCAGACCAGGACCGCAGAGCGCATCCTCCTGCCTCCCAGCATCCTCTGCTGCGCTCAGCCCCGATGCGCTTCTTGTCCGCACCTTGTTACTTGTTCTGGGAGAAGGTGTGCGCGTGCACGCGGACAAGGAGCGGGAGGAAAAATAGGGCAAGCAGTTTAATTTCCATTCATTCTTTTATTTACTCAAATAATTGCTTTTAAATACATT
This sequence comes from Pleurodeles waltl, assembly GCF_031143425.1. Taxonomy (NCBI): domain Eukaryota; kingdom Metazoa; phylum Chordata; class Amphibia; order Caudata; family Salamandridae; genus Pleurodeles; species Pleurodeles waltl. The sequence continues at coordinate 77,099,657 of NC_090449.1, read as the reverse complement.
TTTTAAAATAGCACTATTTTGTATACTATCTTCTTTCCTGAAAATATGTGTATAAAACATTAAAAAAATAATGTGTACAATCTGAAACAGATGTGCTCCTTGGGTCCGTCAAGGCTTGGGGTGTATCCAGGTTATATCTGCTTATTACGGGGGTGGGACGTTTAGTTCCAGCCTTTTCAGTGCAGGCCCAGGTGCAGCCAGTGGAATATATTTTGAGTACCTTCATGACAAAGTTAGCAGAGGTTTTTTTGGGGGGATTATTACTCCACCTCACCATTGCATCATTTAAGGGAAGGTCCCCTGAACAAACGGACATATTAAACCATCTGACATTATGCAAAACTATAAAAGAAAGATATGGCCGTGCCAAACCCCAGGGAATATCGGTACATACTGAGCTATAAGATTCAAAGAAGCACACTGACTAATGTCCAGTGAATGGCTTAGTTGCAGAGTCTGAGAGCTCAGAAAAAGCCGAAGATGGCCTGGCAACCATCCACTGAGCAACCTCATGTGACATTCAAAACACTTCACTGTGATGTTGACATTTCTCTGGCAAACTAAATGAACCATGGAGCCTTCTACAACTCCATCCTTAAAAAGAGACCTCAGAGAGCATTGAGAGCATGAAGCAGATTGTATCCCCAGCGAATAGTATTGGCTCGCTAGAGCCTGGACAAAAGCCCCGACTATACCAAGTTCTAAGTCCAAATACTTGTACAGAAAAAGAAGATTTCAGTATACAAAACTTTCTTGAAATCTTACCTTTGCAAATATTTAAAAATTATTAGGGGCCAGATGTACAAAGCTTGTTTTTGGTCACAAAAGGTCCGATTCACAAAATCAGGCATTTGCGACTGGAAAAAAGTATTTTTAAATGCACAAAGGTCTTATTTGCGATTCGGTAACCTATTACCGAATTGTAAAAAGGGTTTGCAAATCAGTATGAAGAATGGGCGTGTTCAGGACGTTCCTTCCAAATACTGACTTGCAGTGGTATGTGTGAATGTTTTGCATCCGAAATATGGTCGCAAAATGTTCGCACTTTACCACCAACTCCGAGTTGGTGGTAACCCATTCGCAAAAGGGAAGGGAATGCCAGGAGGCCCCTTCCACTTTGCGAATGTTGGTGAAAACATTTTTTAAGAGCTGGCAGTGATCCCACGGAGCACCGCCTACTCTTAAAAAATGAAAAGAAAACATCTAATTAGGGTCGAGCCTGCTCTAGCATGCGCTTGCCCATGCGTATCGCTTGCAAGACATTGTAGTAGTTAGAAAAGGGCTCAGAGCCCCGTCCATGTCACGTCAGTGTCTTTCATTGGTTCGTGGGTTTGCCTTTTAAAATCTGCTTGCTTTCATTAGTGGAAGGCATGCATCCGTCATGCCTTTTCCAGTGGTTAGCCCTCCTTGAGCGCAGCGACCAAGTACTGAAAACATGTGAGGCTCTCTGTTTTCGGTCTGGTTTGTGGACTACTTTTTCTCTTTTTTTGAAGCGCAATCTCGCTGGGCAGAAGTCAAGCGCCTTGCATGACATCAACCCTGTTGCATAGTTAATTGCACTTTTGCTGGTTACGTAGATAATTGCACTTTTGCGATAGGTTTCCCTACGAGTGAACTGTAGCAGCGCAATCACGCTCTTTTTTTCCATTTAAAGATGCAAGAAAAGTCCGGTTGGGAGTTTACATCTGCTAATAGTTCTAACTCAGCGAAAATGCGAGACCCGTTGCATTGCAAAAGCTTGTTTTTATTTTGAAAACACATCTCGTTTTCCTTCAAGGAAAAGCAGGCCACCATCCCTGTGATTTTCACAATTCAAAATAGGTCGACCCATTGGTACATAGGTGTTTGCGATACCTATACAGCAAATCTCAAATGTTTGATATTTGGTAATCCTAAAGCCAAAACAATGTACATCTGGCCCTAAGATCCTATAGGAGTAGGTTCCGAAATACAGATAAATGAAGGGTTCCTTTTGATTTTGGAAATGTGTATTAAATAATAAAATTGTCTTCTCTACATGGAATGATGAAATCATTGTATGGAACTTGCTTGAAGACGTTCTTTATTGCCTGTATTTTTAAAATGCATTGAGTCTTTTTTTAATTACTAGTGAAGGGTCTACATAGATAGGAGTATTTATTTACTACATCACCTGTCTTTATCCAGGAACATCCCTACTTCAAGTACCTACAGATGAATAGTCTGTATTGAGTGCAAATAGATTGGATGGACAGGCAGATCTTGTCTTTAAAGAAGTTTAGCCAACAACTATGAGAAAAGGATAGATTTCCAAGTTTATTTTATTGGCCTTTATATAGAGCTTTCCTGTCCTGAAAGGCCCAAAGCACTCCCGGAGGGCTTGACTAAGAGCCTACTCTCATTGTTGTACATGTTTGGTAGATTGTGTGTTTTCATGTGCTCTGTTAGGGAAGAGTTTGGTGCCATGTGTGAGGTTTGGAGATTCTCCTCTGGTCATGTTGTGGCAAACATGCAGCTGTGCTTAAGGTTGGCACTTAAATAAATCTGGGAGACAGAGAGGGACTCTGGCATATGCTTTACCATAATGACCCTTTAAGGTTTACCTGTTTTAGGGACTGAGTATCTAATCTGAAGCTAGGCTCAGAGTCGCTTGACAATGATGAGTCCCAGGTGAGCTATCCACAGTTTCTGTAACCAAGGGGCACTTGAGGTTGTGGAAGCCCTAGGAATACCCTGTCGCCATAGTAGCAGACATGTGAGAGTGTGTGGAGTGCATCCATGGGTTGGGGAGGGGGCCCTTATGGAATACCACAATTGTGGGCAATGGATTCCACCCAAGGGAGGAGGGGCAGAATCTAAGGATAACCACAAACATCTGTGGGCTCCTCCCATAAGTGGAGTGAATCAGCTCAAGGAAATTCACAGCCCCTCAGTATAATAATAATTTAGCACAATTTTTTTTACCACTCACTAAATGCTCTAATTACACATTCACACATAGATTTTAACACCAAGTATAAGTTTTTAAAATCAAGGCTCATGTAGCAAGAGTCAGTGTACCATTAAAAATACACTCTGCCTCAATGAATATTAATGATTTAAAAATAAATCCAAGCAAGATCGCACATCAAGTGCAAGGTAAACAACCATATAAAACATCCACATCCCATCGGAAAGATGCCCAGCTAACCTTTGCAATGGGCCTTCCAGTGCACTCATAGAGAAGCAGGGTGACACAGATGCCAACTTCAAGGCAAGAATCAGCAAAGCAAGGGCTGCCTTCATTCAGCTAAAGATATCTGGAGCGCCAAGGACCTGACGCTGCAAACTAAGATCAAGCTTTTTAACACCAATGTAAAATCAGTCCTTCTGTATGCACCAGAAACTTGGAGGACAACAGTGACCACCACCAACAAAGTCCAGTCCTCCGTCAACACCTGCCTGAGGATAATCCTCCAAATCAGCTGGCCAAACACCATCAGCAACAACGACCTATGGCAGCAGACTTTCCAACTCCCTCATCATGAAGAAACCATCAAAAGGTGCTGGGGCTGGATTAGTCAAATATCACAGGCAATCTCTGACCTGGAAGCCTCAAGGGAAAAGGAAAAGAGGAAGGCCAAGAAACACCTGGCACCAAGGCCTCGAGGCTGACTGCAAGGAGATGGGTTACACCTGGAGTCACAGTGAAAGAAAAGCCAAGAACAGAGATGGCTGGAGAGTCTTGGCTGATGGCCTATACCCTAGGAGGGGTAGTAGGTATAAGTAAGAAAGTGAGTTCCACTGCACACAAACCCAGGTATACAAGAAATACATTTTTTTTGTGTGAGCTTGCTGCGCATGTGTGTTTGGCCGGCCTAAGACGGCCGGCCAAGCACACATGCGCAATGAGTGTGAGTGCTGGGCACTCCTCCTCAGTGCACGTCACCCCCATGGCCCCGCACCCCCATGGCCCCGCCCCTTTCAAAGAAAAGGATAATAAACTTTGTTTATTATCCTTTTCTTTGAAAGATTTTGCAGCTGCTTCTGCTGGCGGAGGGCCGACACTCCTCCGCCCTTATGGAGGAGCCGCCCCTGATTCTTCAGCTACATAAGCCCAGGAGATGCTCGCTCACAGATCATGCTTATTGCTGTAAAGGATCTCCATTCTCAGATGGATGGGAGAGGTGGGGGCTTCACAGCACTAGTCCTGGTGGAGGGGTAGCTGGAGAGATACTAGGGGAGGGGAGAAACAGCTGAGTCCTTGAGTTCAATACCTGCTAGTAGGCTGGAACACACAGTGGGTTCATGCACAGGCCACCAGTAGTTCACCTGGGTTGAATCGCCTGCCTATTCCATGGCAGTCAATGCAAAGAGCAGCGTTGGAATGATAAGAAGAATTTTGCTAAGTCTAAAGTGCCTTAGTTGGCAATGGCCCCGACTGCCCCGTACCTCTAACAGGATTGTTTTTTCACCCTCTGCAGGATCTCTATATACATTTCAATATTTTTACCAAGAGACTTCAAGTTCGTCATTAGAACAATTACTAGCCTACTGCGAGAGTACAAGAGCTTTCAGCTGCTGCTGAGGATTATGTCTCACCAGGCACTGGGTGACTGAGACACAAAAACAGATCTGGGTACCAAAAACATAAAGTGCCCTAGGTTCATAAAATGTAATTCCAACCTTTACGCAGGACACTGCTTAAGTGGTTGTTGGGTAATGTACTTCTGGGAATATTTGTTGGATGTGTGCTTGAAAATATGTTGGGGAACTAAGGTTGTGCAAAACAGCGTCCATAAAGTAATTACTGGGATTAACTAAAGGAATTTTGGAGTCAATTAGTGGCAAGTGTTTCATTGTAAGGTACATCAGTGGGCTGACCCTGCGTAAAGAGGTGGGGGAGGGGTCGACGATGTGTTTGTGAGAGATAAAGAGAGAAAACACACACAGACATATATATATATATTCACTGAAAAAAACAAAGGTTATGGGGACGTTATAACTAAGTTCTGAATATACTCGTACAAAACCATAGAAATTCAGCAGTTATAGTTAGAGTTCTTCTAAGTAACTATAACTTGCGTCCTATTGTAACTATAACTTGTGCCCTTGCCATGCACAGTTTTCTTATCAATAATTTTATTGCAAATGTTGCAGTGATATCAAAGATGCCATACAAGATCTCATCAATGACATAATATGTGGAGTAATTAGTTCTGCATTTCGACGGCACGAGTTATAGTTACCTTGGGGCGCGAGTTTTGGTGTTTTGGTGTAAAACCATTTAGTAGTTTGTGAGCAATTAATGCTCAAAAACTTGGTATATCTAAGGTCGCAGGGCCTCCGCGGATCCCAACAGATATCAAACTCAGATCTGATTGGCTGACACCACCTCAAGCAGGAAGTGGTGGCAGCCATATTAGGACTCGGTCTGATTCCTGAGGAAAAAAAAACGAAAATCACAATAACACTATAAATTGAGCCCTGGCCATACACTGCTAATTACCTCACATATTACATCACCCATGGCATCTTCTATCACATTATTCATAATGTCATTTCAACATTTGCAGTGAAATTATTGATGAGAAAACTGTGCCTGGCGGAGGCTCGAGTTATAGTTACTTTAGAGCACGAGTTATAGTTACTTGAGATAACTATAACTGGTGAATTTCTGTGTTTTTTGGAGTTTAAAATGTTATGTTTTTACTGAACATTTCATCTAACTATAACATTTCTTTAACCTTTGTTTTTTTAGTAGATACATACATATTTTCCATAGAAAATATATTTTGTTGGTTTGCTAATAAACGTGGCATTGTTCCTCAAATCTTCACAAAATGTATTTTTTTTAAAAAAAGCATATTCACTTCAGTACCTTCCTGGAAAGTTTTGGGGTGATTCATCAAATGGGGGCAGAGAAAGAGGGGTCCTAAAAGCAAATTTGTCCATGCATTTATGATAGACTTTTTTAAGCAGCACTACTGAAAACACTGCTGAACGGAATTACACCAAATTTGGCAGGAAGCTTGATCTTGGCATGCTGATTGTGCTTTTTATGATTTTGTGTAAATTCATTCAGTAATTGTTGAGAAAACAAGGTTTATAAATATTTGTATATATGGACAATTGGGTCTGCGAAGGGCTTGCAAGAGTCTTGAGGGAGTGCCAATTCAAAACTAGAGCAGTTTGATTGGCCCAGGGAGTTTTTTTTCTCTGGGGCCAATACGCTCCTGTGGAAGTCAGATGCCCACGGAAGCAAGCATCCTGACTGGCTTCCAGCAGCATGAGAAAAATGTTGCTAGCAGCCATTACAGAACGTGGGAACATAGACACCTATGGAAGGAGTAAATACAGCTTATGGAAAAAGGAAGGGATACCAAGGTCACCACAGCAGTGGATCTATGGTGAGACCTCATAACTCTAAAAGCACGTCACTATTCCCCACTGCATCAACCAGAATTCAAATATGTGGCTCTCTTGTTACACAAACAGATGTCTGCAGTGATTGCATTAACCAACTAAGGTTTCACAACGTAAAGTAGTGCATCTCTCAATGATTAGTTTAGGTCACACACCAAACCACCCGTTGGTGCGCAGAGCAGACTAGACTTAATAATATAAAGGTTATCATTTTAAGTAAGGCAAACATACTGGCTTAGTCAAAAAGTCACCAATAACAATAATCAATCAATCAGCATTTTTGAAGTGCAGCACTGTCACCCCTGGGGTTATCTCGGTGCAGTGGTGCGAAGTCTCTGTCGAAGAGCCAGGTCTTGAGTCTCTTCCTGAAGTGTGTCAGGGTGGGTGCTGTGCTGATGGGGAGGGGCAGGTCATTCCAGGCTTTGGCGGTGATGAAGGAGAAGGGGCGTCTCCCGACGCAAGTGCAACAGATACAGGGTGTGTGTGTAAGGGACAGTGAGGAGGAGTGCAGGTGTCTGGTGGGCTGGTGGAAGCTCAGTCAGTGGTTGATGTATCCCCGTCATAAGTCAGGTAAGGCTTTGTAGGCGTGCATGAGGAGCTTGAAATTGCATCTCTTCTGGACGGAAAGCCAGTGGAGGTTTGTGAGTTGGGGGTGACGTGGGTTTGTTTCAGGAGGTCCAGGACGATTCTGGCTGCTGAGTTCTGTATTGTTTCAAGTCTTTTGAGGAGGTGGGAGGAGATGCTGACGTAGAGTGAGTTGCCGTAGTTGAGTCATGAGGGACTGGATGATGGTCTTCCTGGTTCTGATTTCGATCCATATGAGTATTCTGCAAAGCATGAGGAGGGTGTGGAAGCCGGAGGAAGCGACTGCGTTGACCTGCAGCTTCACGGTCATTTTGTTGTTGGGGATAATGCTGAAATTTGAAGTGTGGTTGTAAGGAAATGCCTCCTTGGCATGGTTGCCCCCTGACTTTTTGCCTTTGCTGATGCTATGTTTACAATTGAAAGTGTGCTGAGGCCTGCTAACCAGGCCCCAGCACCAGTGTTCTTTCCCTAACCTGTACTTTTGTATCCACAATTGGCAGACCCTGGCATCCAGATAAGTCCCTTGTAACTGGTACTTCTAGTACCAAGGGCCCTGATGCCAAGGAAGGTCTCTAAGGGCTGCAGCATGTCTTATGCCACCCTGGAGACCTCTCACTCAGCACAGACACACTGCTTGCCAGCTTGTGTGTGCTAGTGAGGACAAAAACGAGTAAGTCGACATGGCACTCCCCTCAGGGTGCCATGCCAGCCTCTCACTGCCTATGCAGTATAGGTAAGACACCCCTCTAGCAGGCCTTACAGCCCTAAGGCAGGGTGCACTATACCATAGGTGAGGGTACCAGTGCATGAGCACTGTACCCCTACAGTGTCTAAGCAAAACCTTAGACATTGTAAGTGCAGGGTAGCCATAAGAGTATATGGTCTGGGAGTCTGTTTTACACGAACTCCACAGCACCATAATGGCTACACTGAAAACTGGGAAGTTTGGTATCAAACTTCTCAACACAATAAATGCACACTGATGCCAGTGTACATTTTATTGCAAAATACACCCCAGAGGGCACCTTAGAGGTGCCCCCTGAAACTTAACCAACTATCTGTGTAGGCTGACTAGTTCCAGCAGCCTGCCACACTAGAGACATGTTGCTGGCCTCATGGGGAGAGTGCCTTTGTCACTCTGAGGCCAGTAACAAAGCCTGCACTGGGTGGAGATGCTAACACCTCCCCCAGGCAGGAGCTGTAACACCTGGCGGTGAGCCTCAAAGGCTCACCCCTTTGTCACAGCACCGCAGGACACTCCAGCTAGTGGAGTTGCCCGCCCCCTCCGGCCCCGGCCCCCACTTTTGGCGGCAAGGCCGGAGAAAATAATGAGAATAACAAGGAGGAGTCACTGGCCAGTCAGGACAGCCCCTAAGGTGTCCTGAGCTGAGGTGACTCTAACTTTTAGAAATCCTCCATCTTGCAGATGGAGGATTCCCCCAATAGGGTTAGGATTGTGACCCCCTCCCCTTGGGAGGAGACACAAAGAGGGTGTACCCACCCTCAGGGCTAGTAGCCATTGGCTACTAACCCCCCAGACCTAAACACGCCCTTAAATTTAGTATTTAAGGGCTACCCTGAACCCTAGAAAATTAGATTCCTGCAACTACAAGAAGAAGGACTGCCTAGCTGAAAACCCCTGCAGAGGAAGACCAGAAGACAACAACTGCGTTGGCTCCAGAAACTCACCGGCCTGTCTCCTGCCTTCCAAAGAACTCTGCTCCAGCGACGCTTCCAAAGGGACCAGCGACCTCTGAATCCTCTGAGGACTACCCTGCTTCGACGACGACAAGAAACTCCTGAGGACAGCGGACCTGCTCCAAAAAGACTGCAACTTTATCCAAAGGAGCAGCTTTAAAGAACCCTGCAATCTCCCCGCAAGAAGCGTGAGACTTGCAACACTGCACCCGGCGACCCCGACTCGGCTGGTGGAGAACCAACACCTCAGGGAGGACCCCTGGACTACTCTACGACTGTGAGTACCAAAACCTGTCCCCCCTGAGCCCCCACAGCGCCGCCTGCAGAGGGAATCCCGAGGCTTCCCCTGACCGCGACTCTCTGAAACCTAAGTCCCGACGCCTGGAAAAGACCCTGCACCCGCAGCCCCCAGGACCTGAAGGACCGGACTTTCACTGCAGAAGTGACCCCCAGGAGTCCCTCTCCCTTGCCCAAGTGGAGGTTTCCCCGAGGAAGCCCCCCCTTGCCTGCCTGCAGCGCTGAAGAGATCCCTTGATCTCTCATTGACTTCCATTGCGAACCCGACGCTTGTTCAAACACTGCACCCGGCCGCCCCCGCGCCGCTGAGGGTGAAATTTCTGTGTGGGCTTGTGTCCCCCCCGGTGCCCTACAAACCCCCCCTGGTCTGCCCTCCGAAGACGCGGGTACTTACCTGCAAGCAGACCGGAACCGGGGCACCCCCTTCTCTCCATTGAAGCCTATGCGTTTTGGGCACCACTTTGAACTCTGCACCTGACCGGCCCTGAGCTGCTGGTGTGGTAACTTTGGGGTTGCTCTGAACCCCCAACGGTGGGCTACCTTGGACCAAGAACTGAGCCCTGTAAGTGTCTTACTTACCTGGTAAAACTAACAAAAACTTATCTCCCCCAGGAACTGTGAAAATTGCACTAAGTGTCCACTTTTGAAATAGCTATTTGTGAATAACTTGAAAAGTATACATGCAATTGAAATAACTCAAAGTTCCTAATGTACTTACCTGCAATACCTTTCAAACAAGATATTACATGTTAAATTTGAACCTGTGGTTCTTAAAATAAACTAAGAAAAGATATTTTTCTATAACAAAACCTATTGGCTGGATTTGTCTCTGAGTGTGTGTACCTCATTTATTGTCTATGTGTATGTACAACAAATGCTTAACACTACTCCTTGGATAAGCCTACTGCTCGACCACACTACCACAAAATAGAGCATTAGTATTATCTCTTTTTACCACTATTTTACCTCTAAGGGGAACCCTTGGACTCTGTGCATGCTATTCCTTACTTTGAAATAGCACATACAGAGCCAACTTCCTACAGTGGTCTGTTGGCGTGGTAGTGGATCCGAGTTTGGCTGGCCACCAGCTATGGTCCCAAATGGATGTGTCTCTTCCGAAGATCAGCACTTCAGTTTTGTTGGAAATGTACGTTTCATAAATTCACAAATTGTAATTAATTATAAAAGTGATTGTCACACAATATTCTGGATAAAGCCATTAAAAAAATCAACATGTCTTTGAGTCTTTCTTTTTACATTTTTAAGGCACAAAGTGCAACCATAGAACCAGCCACTAGGGGTCTCCACACTTCACACGGATAAAGGGCATTCAGCTCTAGCTCAATGTTCTTACAGAAATATGGTAACTTCTCCTGCAGTGAAGGATTTAATGACCCAGGAGACTTGATGGTTTTTTTGGTTAATGTTGGTGGGGGCTGTGGCACTCCCTGCAGGCCCTGCAACATTAGAAACAAATCTTTGGTAGCATCCCTACTTCTTCTTGAGGCATCACCAGCAAGTGGATATGTACTTGAAAAAGCTCTAGGATATTATGGGTTGCGCCTTGCTGGGAGCAGTGAATGATAAATGAGCAGCTCTTGCTTCTCATTTATCCCGTTTTTATTTTTTAATATTATTTTGGGTGTCCCGGACCCAACCAGGACACCTACCATGTATTTTTTCATTGGTGGCCATGAGGGGAACCTAAGCCCCTGCTGCTCTGCCAGCACCCACCCTGGGTGCTGGCAGGAGCTGGAAATTCTTTTACATTTGTTTTTGGTATGGGGAGGGGGGTGCACCCCCATCCCTGAGCCAGTATTGGCCCTGGGCACCACATCCCAGAGACTGAAATTCACTTAACGTGGAGAGGAGCACAAGGCCCCCCTGCCAGAGCCCATACTAGTCCAAGGACTCCATACCCAAAGCAGACTTTTACAGAGAAGGGTGGGTGGAATCGGCCCCCTCCAGAGACAATAATGGCCCGGGGAACCCATCACCCTGGGCTGAAATTAAATTGAAGGAGAGGGGGTATACGGCCCACACCTCAAGCTAATATTGGCCCCAGGAACCCCTACCCCAGTATTGCCTGGGGCACCTACGAGTCAGATTAAATTGGGGGCTATGGAGGAGCATATAAAATATATTTATATATATATAAGAAATGATGGTTAGTGCTCATTTGCTATGTTGATATTTGTATCCAGTTGATTACTTTATTATATCTTGCACTAGGGGAGAGAATGTGGTGTTACAGCCAGAGATGCAGACTTTGCACCTTGGGAACCAGGTTCGGGTTTCAGAGTCAGCTCGACATCCTGTGATTCTGGTCAAATCACTTAGGGCCAGATGTGCAACCATTTCATTGTGCGAGTCTCTAATTGTGATTTTTTGTGACTCACAATTAGAGACTTGCAAAATGAAATGTACGAATGTGTCTCAGACACATTTCGCTATTCCCAATGTGGTCCCAAATGACCTACCTCATCAATATTCATGAGATAGGTCGCAATTTGTGACCCCATTGGGGATCGCCGCACTCACAGGGAAGGTGGCCTGCTGGGGACAGGAGACCACCGTGTCTGTGACTGCTTTTTAAATAAAGTAGTTATATATTTTTTTTATTGCAGCCCGTTTTCCTTAGAGGAAAACAGGATGTATTTCAAACAAACAAATACAAAGCTTTGTTTTCATTTTTTCAGGGTAGGCAGTGATCCATGGGACCACTACCTGCTCTGAAAAAATATTTTTGCATCCGTGGGGACCCCTTCCAATTTGCAAATGGGTTACCACCAAACTGAAGTTGGTGGTTACTGTGAATGTTTTGCAACCGCATTCACGGTCTCAAAACAATCTTACATACCACTTTGACTTGGTATTTGGAAGGGACACCCTCGGCACGCCCCTTCCAAATAGTGACTTGCAAACCTATTTTGCGATCAGTAAATAGATTACCAAATCGCAAAAAAGCATTGGTAATGTCAAAATGCTATTGTCATGTTGCAAACTGCCCGATTCTGCGAATCGGGCCGTTTGCGACATGAAAATAGCTACGTACATCTGGCCCTTAATCTCCCCATGCCTAAAGCCCAAATAGGAATGTGTCCTTGTGTAATGTAACTGATGCTCATGTAAAGCTCTCCAATACCTTTGGGTCAGGTCTGCGCTATATAAAACTGTAAACAATTTTTTTTAGGGTTTTGCACAGTTCATTGGGCTATACTTGGGCTACATTTGGGTGATATTTGTGCTACACTTGGGGCCTTTTTTCTGGTGACCACCGTGGGAGACTTATTTGTTATGAAGCTCCCTATTCTTCTCATTTACTGCAGTATCCTCAGTAGAAAATGCTTTCAGTTTTTCACTTCAGTTCCATCAAGTTGGTGGTCAGATGTGCCATACGTTTGGCATAAATTCAGAATGTTAGCACTTTAGTTGCTCATTGGAACTCTGTAGTAAACTGCTGATCACCAGGGAGTCAACTTGAAGTCTGCTGCTGGTGTATGAAGTGCATGTTTCAGTCTACATGTCAGTATGTTTTAATGAAATGAAATAGAAGAGGAAGATATTGAGAACTCACTTAAAATGTATCCTAATTTTTCTTTCTACAGTACTAACCATAATTTCTATGACAACATGAATCCTAGTTTGATTCAATCAAGAGGCTTCAGGTGTTCCACACTTTTGTCATAAGTAAGATTGTTAGCACTCTGGTAGTTCTTTAGAACACTCTGGGAAGCTGCAGTAGAACACAAGGGAATCAACTGACAGACTGCTTCTGTTGGAACTACATGGTTTACTGAAAATGTCAGACTTCGTTCTTAAATGGCTGAAAAGATATTGTGAATTTGCAGAAAATGTGCTCTCATTTTAGCTTCTGAAACACCTTCCATAACCTCTATGGGAAAATCATAAGTCAACAGTTTTCTCTAAAACATGATTCATGGAATTCCATCAGTAGTCATTTTCACAGGGTAAAATCCCTTTAGCAATTTATATTGTAACTAAAAGCTGTTTTCATCCTTTATACGTTCTCCTTTTTATAACCCTAAAAAACCTGTCATTCAATACAATACATTTAAATGGGGTACTATTGGGTATATTGGTCCCAAGATGGCTGCCATCGCTTTCTGGTTGAAGTGCTAACAGCCAGTCTCACGTCACCATGAGATCTGTGCTTAGGTTCCACCCAAATATACAAAATTGGATTTCCTTTAATATCTCAAAAACGACTGAATGGATTTAGACCAAATTACAAAAAGGGTGCTTTCTGGACCAAGAGCTACCTTGCTCCCAAATTTGGTGTAATTGTGTCCAGCAGTTCGGGCTGCAACCCTGTTTAAACTTTTTATGGATATTAACATGGGAAACACACTTTTTTTTACCCTCTTTTTCTCGGCCCTCGCTTGATGGAACACCCCGAAGCTTTCCATGCACAAGACCCAACAAGACACTTTTTGGGGAAATTTTCATGAAGATTCATCAAACTGCACTAAAGATATAGCCAAGTCGAAGTACGCTTTTCCTATGGAAACTAGGTCCTAACTACTGGCAACCGCCAGTAGCTAATATAAATATATAGATATATGTATATATTAAACAACAACAATTCAAATATCACAGTGACACTAGGTATGGTTATAAGATCTTAGCTCACATTAAAAAAAATAGAAATTCACTGAAAAAGACAACAGTGAAAGTGTTAGGTTTTGAAATATCAAAGACTAATGTTTTTTTTTAAAAACACTGAACGTGAAAAGTTATAGTTTACTGAGTTACTTATTGCTTGCACACCCACCATGCACTGCTCATCACTTCATTAATCACATCACTCATGACATGTTAAATTATAACATTGATGACATCACTCATGACTTCTCAAATGAAATCATTGATTAAATAATTTGGCTTTATGAAGCGGTGGGCTGGCTGCAGGTCTTGCCTCTCGGCCCGCTTTCTCCCATTGGTACAGTGGTAATATGCAAGCTTTTCCAGTTGAAGCTTGCTGGGCAGTGCTTAATTTGTGCTTGTTGTTTCTGGTGCTGAGTACCTGCACTTATTTTGGAGGGCCGTTGCTTATTCTTCTGCCTCAAGTATTTGCTACGAGCAAAAGACGCATATGGAAAAGACGGAAGAAGAGAAAAATGAAAAAGCGTCACAAAGGGAGAATGTAGAAAACTGCTAGACTGAGCTAAAGGGGCAGGGAGTGGCTGTAAATGGATTAAAGAGGCCCAAGATGGCTTCAGGATTACAATGCCTCAGTATTCCCACATTTAATTGCAGCAGCCACATGTTTTAGAGGAGAGCTCTGGGCACTGGCACCTTTTTATTTACAAATTAAGCACTGTTGCTGGGTACCCCAGTACCAGGGAGTAGAAGCTTGATTGGTGGGTCCGGCAGGATTACAGTGGTACCTCCACAGGAGGGCAGTGATGGGTCACATAGGAGTACTGCTGCAGCCATGAAACCTGGTTAGGGGTGGGTTCTGCTGTACCTCCCCGACATGTACCAAGGGGTCCAGTGTGTCTCTAACATGCACCCTTATACTATTTTTTTCAGGATGTGAGGACTGAGTCCTGTAATGACCACTGCAAAATTTTCTTCCAATTTGCTGGCGGACAATCAGAATGGTAAAACGGCACCAGTACAGGTCCCTATATACCGAAAGGGCCGATGTTAGAAAAAGCTCCCACTGGCCAATCAGAGGGCCCTATTTTTGTAATTTATGGTACTGCAGGACTCCTGCACGGCATGGATGACTGCTGTCTCAAAGTAACACCATCCCTGTGTTGGGCTCCTGAGTTGTAATTTGACTTATACCTCATTAATATTAATGAGATAGGCCAGATTTCGACCCACTACAAGTCAAAATTTTAAGAATTGACCTGTTAGTACATACTCTGAAATGTTATTTAATTATTTTCTACATGTTTAGGTCTGGGTTTTTGGCAGCACCGCTAACAATAATCTGCTAACACTGGGATTAGGGTCTATGCCTTTCAGCCACTGGCTTTTTTCAACCAGTCTCTTTCAGCCACTGGTCTGAGACTGTCAATCATGTCTTGGCGCAAACCAGTGAAGTATTCCTCTCACCTAATGCTGTGGCTAATTGAGTGCATCTTTCTACCTCTACTTTATTGATTATATTAAACTGCATTTAGGAATATTTCCTCTCTATTTGGTCCTGCTAGCCACCTCCTGTAAACAGTGGCGGCCCGTCCTTTAGGGCGGAGGGGCCATGCCCCCCCCACCCCATGAAGATTGTCTGTCAGGCTGAACAAAGGTCAGCCTGACAGACACTCTTCATGCTCAGGTCAGGCAGCCAGGAGCAGACATGCGCGATTTGCGCAGACACCTGGCTGCCTGAGCTGAACTTTGCTGGGCTGAGGAGATCACAGCTCCTATGGGCGTGACCTCCTCGGCCCAGCAAAGGTGCCTCGAGGCCCTCCCCTGGGTGACGAGGAAAGCGTTGCCAATTGACACTCTCCCTGGGCGCTTCAGTTTAAGCTCTGAAGCGCCCAGGGCGAGTGTCAATCAGTGACACTTCGTCACAGAGTGGGGTGGGGTCAGCAGTCTCACTGACCCCATCCCACTCTGTGACGAGGCTGGGACTGCTGCCTTCCCTCATTGGCTGACCACAGGTCAGCCAATGAGGGAAGGCAGCAGTCCCAACCCTCCTGGGACCTGGAGGCTAAAGGTAAGTGTGTGTATGTATGTGTGTTATGTTTTACATTGAATGTTTGGTGCGCGCGTGCATGTTTGAGTGTTATGAGTGTTGTTAATGGATGTGCGTGCGTGTGAAAGAATGAATGTGTGTGATCTTGTAAAATGAATGTTTGGTGCGTGCGTCCATGTTTGAATGGAATGAGTGTTGTTAATGGATGAGCGTGCGTGCGTGTCTGTGAGTGAAAGAATGAGTCTGTGTGTGTGTGTGGGTGTGTGTTTGTGCGTGTGTGTGTGCCCCGCCCGCCCCCCTCCCAAAGCTGCCGGCCGCCACTGCCTGTAAATCTCGCTCACATGTGTTAACGCTGCATGCATAACACACTAACGCCAGACTTACTGACTTAGCCTGTGCTTGTTTGCATAAATTGCATGCACGTTGCTGTTCCTCGCTTTTCACAAGCCGTACAGCCTTTCATATGCACCAGCTACGTGCCTGACGTTTCCCAAGGATTCTTCCCTTTCAGGAGAGACTTGATGATTCTCCTCTCTGGTTTCTTCCGCTTCTCTTGCCCCCTCCTCCTCCTGGATGCATGTCAGACAAAGATGCCCTCGCCCTTCTAAGAACTATGGGCCAGATGTAGCAAACTTTTGCGAGTCGCAAATGGCCCGAATCGCTATTTGTGACTCTGCAAAATCGGAAATGGGATGCAAAAATCCCATTTCCGACTCGCAAAATGCGATGCGAGCCGTTACCGACTCGCAAAATTTGCGACCCCATTTTGCGACCCGCTAATAGGAAGTCGCAATTTGCGAGTCGCTAACCATATGCAATAGCAAATCGCAAATTGCGACTAGTCGCAAAAAGCCCAGTTTGCATGTCCAATTTACCACTAACTCAGAGCAGGTGGTAACCATTACCAAAGTATAAAAGGAGACCCAGAAGGCATCTGGGTTACTCAAGATGGCGGAGATATACCTGATAGCAGTGAGGAGGAGAGCCCACGCAGCCCAGCAGAGGAGGAGGAGGAGGAGCCAGAGACAGGAGAAGATTTACAGAACAAGGCAGACACTGTTCCAGCAAACTGAGGAGGAAATTTATGACAAATACAGACTTAACAGCGCAGCTATACTAGAGTTAATAGATTTACTCAAACCACAGCTAGAACGCCAGACTGTGTGCGGCTGCGCCATCCCTACGCATGTGCAAGTGCTATGCTCACTGAACCTCTTGGCCTCGGGGAGCTATCAGGGGGTCATTGCTGTGGCAGGTGGGGTATCCCAAAGTGCACTATCAAGGTTCTTCAGGGCATTCCTAGATGCCATACTCACACACAAGTCCCGATACATATACCTACCCAGGAATGAGGCAGAAATTAACAGCACCAAGTTGGACTTTTACCGGATTGCCAACTTTCCCCATGTCATAGGGTGTGTAGATGGGACACATATTCAAATATGTCCTCCTGCAAACCTGGAATATCTGTTCCGCAATAGAACGTGTACCCACTCACTCAATATTCAGGTGGTATGTGACGCCCATTATGTCATCACTGACATGGTTGATAAATTTCCAAGCAGTACTCATGACTCCTACATTTTTAGGCACAGTGGGATACACCAACGCCTGGAACGTGGGGAGTTTGGAGACAGATACCTCCTAGGTAGAGCTGCATACACCTTGTAGACATGCACACAGACCAATGTGCAAACCAACCATGACTTGCTAACAGTGTACGTTTTGTGCCCAAAAGGTGACAGTGCATATGCACTATGGCCATGGATACTGACTCCTTACTTAACACCCAGCAATGAATGTGAGAGGCGATACAACAGTGCACATAAGAGGACCAGGAACTTGATTGAACGAACCTTCGGATTGCTGAAAGCACAGTTCAGATGCCTCCACTGAAGTGGGGGTGCCCTCCAGTATACCCCCATAACGGCATTCAAAATAGTTGTGGCATGCGCTATCCTGCACAACATTGCCCACCGACGTGGGCTACCTCTCACCGATGCAGACCCAGATTCTGAGGATGAAGAGCAAGAGCAACCACATCGCCATCATGGGGATAGGAGCATCGCAAATCAAGGCAGACTGAGACGGAACACATTGCAACCCAATACTTTGGAAGGTACGTGCCAACTTCTACCATACTCACCAATTGAACAAACACTCCACCAAAGTAACCCCGTCGAAAGACCGCGGGGGTCATTTCGACTTTCCCGCTGGGCCGGCGGGCGACCGCCAAAAGGGCGCCCGCCGGCCCAGCGGGAAAGACCCTGCAACAATGAAGCCGGCTCCGAATGGAGCCGGCGGAGTTGCAGGGGTGCGACGGGTGCAGTTGCACCCGTCGCGATTTTCACTGTCTGCAAAGCAGACAGTGAAAATCTATATGGGGCCCTGTTAGGGGGCCCCTGCACTGCCCATGCCAGTGGCATGGGCAGTGCAGGGGCCCCCAGGGGCCCCACGACACCCGTTCCCGCCATCCTGTTTCTGGCGGGGGAAGGGGGTCGGAATCCCCATGGCGGCGCTGCAAGCAGCGCCGCCATGGAGGATTCTCCGGGCCAGGGGAAATCCGGCGGGAAACCGCCGGATCCCCTTTTCTGACCGCAACGCGGTAGTCAGAATGGCCCTGGAAGCACCGCCAGCCTGTTGGCGGTGCTTCCGTGTCCCTCCACCCTGGCGGTCCATGACCGCCAGGGTTGGAATGAGGGCCTCCATGTGTTAAGTGTAACGAACAAATTATTTAATATGTGCAAAAAGCAAACTATATACAAGGAAAAACTGTTGAGGGACTTCAAAAAGTCCACCTGGCAACATCAGGGACAGTGGTTAGTTCACAGCCTATGGCGGGCTCGGCCAGCCTGGCTGGTACCAGGTTGCTCAGCAATGATCTGCCTTGTACTCCCACTCCTTAGCACCCTGGTGTCACCAGCAGAGACACTGCTGACAGTGGAGCCCTCCTCACTGTCTTGTGGGGTGTCCCCTGTACCCCTGAACACCTGCCGTGCCTCCATGAGGTCTATTGCATGGGTGATCCGGCCCAGACCCCGTGCCACATCACCCGCAAAGTGGCCCATGTCAACCTGGAGACTGACTGTTCTCCTTGACAGCCCAGTTGTGTTCACTGCCAGTCTGACAATAGAGGAGGCCATCCTGTCCAGCCTTTGGAGCAGCAGGCGGTCCCTGCGCCGCGCACCCTCACTCTGCGTTAGCAGTCCAGCCACCAGTTCGCGCATTAACAGGGCTAGGTCACCTGTGTTGTTCCCAATGACCTCTAGTTGTGCATGAACCTGCTGCATGCTGTTGGCTTGGTTCCTCTCGAAGCGCTGCAGAACCCCACTAATACGCCCTAACTGTTGATTTTGCAGGCGCTGACCCCATAGCAGTTGGGCCTCCATCGGTGTTGTGGATGGAAGCCCTGACTCTGCCTGCTGCCCTGCTCTCCTCATCCTGCGTCGCCTGCGCAGCGGTGGAGGCCCTGTGATGTCTGAGGTGTCACTCCGGCTTGTAACTGGTGCAGGCTCCAAGACCACTGTTGCAACGGGTGTTGCCATAGAGGGGATGGTGTTGGTGGTGCATGTGGGAGTGGTGGCTGCTCCTGTTGTCTCCTCTTGGGGCTGGCTGACCATTGGCACCTGGCTGCTTTGGCTGGTGGGGGTGTCTTGTGGGAGACCTGTGGGACATAGGGAACACACTGTCAGTGTCTACTATCAGTTAAAAACTTCCTAATAAACAATTGCCTATTAACTGCCTACTTGACTACATTGCCCATAATGCATCATGCTGGTGTTTGCTACTCTGAAATGGAGCTATCTTGGTTGTGCATGCCCCTGTGTACATGGTGGGTGGGGGTATGGCATTGATGGGGTTACAGTCATATCACATGGTACTCGCCGGTTGATGGTCCGGGCTCAGAGGTGTCCAGTTCTCCAAATCCAGTTACAGACTCCGGCTCCAGGGTCTCCTCCACCCTTTCCTCCAGGGTTGTGGGTGGTGGTATGGTAGATGGTCCCCCTCCTGTGCCTCTCATCTCCCGGAGCCTTTCTGCCACCCTCTCCTTGGTCCGGGAGCGGAGGTCGTACCACCTCTTCTTTAGTTCATCCACACTCCTGTGGCTGACCCCCAGGGAGTTTACCTTCGCCTGGATTTCCTGCCAAATTCGTTTTTTGGCAGAGTCTGGCACATTGAGGGCTGCCTTCCCAAAAAGCTCATCATGGTGCTGACAGCACTCATCTGTGAGCACCTCCAGCTTCTTCTTTGCAAACGTGAGCTTTCTCTTCCTGGGAGTGTCAGCCATTGTTGCTGGTGCTCTGTTTGCTGTGCTGCAGTTAAAAAGGGTGTGGTCCTTCCAGGTGTATTTGTAAACTTCCTGGCTGTGATGTCATCATCATGTGCCAGGAAGTGTTTTCCTGAGTGTTCTGGAGTGGTTTCTGGAGTGTTCTGCAGCACCTGCTTTCAATTTTCAGCACAGTCGCAATTTGCGATACCCACTCGCAAATTGCGAGTCCGTTTTTTGCACGGTCGCAAAAAGCGACCTTGCAAACAGCGGACTCGCTATCTGCGGTGCGACTCCGGGTGCGAGTCGCAATTTGTCAGCGCAATTTCTACCTGCATTCCAGTTAGCGACACGCAAATTGCGAGTCGCACATGCTCGCAAATTGCGAGTCGCTAATTTTTTTGTACCTACATCTGGCCCTATGAAACGCATTCCTACCGCGAGAGGGCGCAAAAGATACAGAGCTGACCCTGCTAACTATACGGCCATTTTAGTCAGCACGCTGGCTCAGTGAGTTAAGTGCTCATCAAAGAGGTCTGCAGACTCCGCCTTCCATCATTTCGAGGTCGGTAAATTGAGTAACATTACAATTACAAAGCTTAGATATTCAGATTGATTTACGATTCGCTACATAAACAAATAAGATATTATTTGTGTACCTCCACAGAGACCAAGACCAGACATGCACGACTCTGGTATGTCCCACGCTTGTGGGAAATAATCAGAGCGTTTGATCTCACTTTACATAACATGCCTTGCAGAGTACAGGTTTGGCTTCCAAGATCTTGTGAACTCACTATTAAGACAAAACATTTTGACAGTGGAAAATGTAGCCCATTTTTTCACTTTCCTCATCTGGTCTGTGGAAGGCCTACATGGTCAGAAACCTCTCTGACTGCTGACCTGATTATGAAATCAGCTTGTTTTACTTTGTGCTCCACACTTCTCACCCTCACTGTACAGCCACCCATTTGTTGTATATTTTCCCTAGACATTGAGGAAATGTGCCTAACCTCTGCCAGCAAAGCTGCCAACTTTGGAACTGAGGAACCAGGTTTGAGTCTCGGCGTCGGCTCAACAACCTCTGATTCTAGGCAGATCACTTACTCTCCCTGTGCCTGAAAAAATGAATCTGTTTTTGTGTAATGTAATGTCCATCTTAAGAAACGTGTTCTAATGCTCTTGTGTCAAGATTGAGCTATAAAAAACTAGAGTAAATAAAAAAACACAAAGACAAACTTGTCCTTTGCAGATTTGGGCTCATCTTTCAGTACAAGCTGACCGTCGCTTTACTTCTCATGAATTTTTATTAGCTGAAGACCAGCATTGCAAAGCCAGATTTCGTGAAATATGTCTAAACACAGAAAGGCCTCCAGATCTTCCTGCCCTAGGCCTCCATATATGTTTGTGTGTCTCCTATGTACCACTATAATCCCTTGGTGATCCCATATTGACTCTCAGAGACAAACTATGAATTTTTGGTTAGAGTACTTTTGGGGATTACTTGATTCATGCATCCATAAATCTTTTAAAGAGACAAACTATGCATTGTTAAAGAACGTAGGCAGAAAGTCAGTAAGAACTTTTTGAACTTTATATTAGGAATAAAGGCCCTTGCCCTATATTATACTGATATTGCAAGTCACTGACGAGTTCCATGACCATATTGTCCTTTAGACGGTTATAGAACTCCGAGGTGACTTGCAATATCCTTTTCATGTACACGAAGGGGTATTATATCCCATAAAATACATAGTCACATCATCACTTCCTTCCTGGAAAGTTTTGGGGCAATATGTCAAGTGAGGGCCGAGAAAAAGGGTGGGGTCCCAAAATGCATTTTCCCCATTCATAGATCCCTAGGAAAATATACCACACACTACAGCCCAATTGGTTGAATGGAACTACACCAAATTTGGCAAAAAGTTAGATATGGTTTAAAACGACTCAGCAGTTTTAAAGAAATTAAGGTTTCAAAATGTTGTATATTTCATTCCGCTGAGGATCGGCGGAGTTGACAGATCTTAAGGTAACACTTGATTGACTGCTACCACATCAACAAAGATGTGGCAGCAGCCATTTTTAGACTCGGGGAATCAGTCCCCTGTCCTGTAGAAAAAAAATATATATATATAGTGGGCTGGGTAGGGATACCCTGCCCACAAGGCCTAGTGGGGTGGTCCAAGAGGGACTACCCCCTGGGCCAACAGCATTTTTTTTCAATTTCACTATTAATTCACTGAGGATTTATGTTAAAAAAAAAAAAAAAATGCTTTCTTCTCACTTTTTTAAAAAAAAGATGCCCCCCCCCACCCGAGAGTGTAGCGGGAGGATCAGGGTCCAGGCATTGGCGAATTATTTTCAAGGGAAAGAGTGGTGTGTGGCTACCCTCCTACCGGATACCGGGTGGGCACCGGGGCACCCACAACAACAAAACATGGCCAGGTCTGCCAGAGGAGCCGACAGGGGCCGCAGAGACCCTGGGTCTTACCTTCATCACCCAAAGTATTTAAAAGATGTGGGTGACCTGGACAGCGGGCTCCCACAAAAACAATAATAAACCCCCGAAAGAAACAATAATAAATAAGTGACTGGAACATCTCTACTGTTTCCCTTCTTTCATGAAGGAGCATCCCATAATGCCCTTTGATGACCAATTTAAATATATTTGGATGCATGGTGGTGCCATAATCTGGACAGGGCAATACCAACATTTTTTAAGTTTTGTAGAGTGCTGCAGGCAGTACAGAAAAACCGCTGAAATGTTAAAAAAAATAATCCTATGTTTCCAGAGGTCTATATAATTTGACCCCAGGAAACGGTTGGAATTTATTTAAATATTGCCAAAACTAGAGCTTTTCTTCTGTAACTTGGGAAGAAGGGATTCCTTGTAGTAGAATGTTTGGCTGCATCATGTGGCTTGAAGAGTTTAAATTAAAGATTCTGACACTTGTTTAATGATGCTTTCATTCTAACAAAACCAATAGACCTTCCTTTAAGTTATTGCTAGTGGCTTACATTAAAACAAAAGTCTTAGAAATTCCCTGAAAAAAAAACAAAGAGTAAAGTGACAGCTAAATATTCCAAAAAACTTTAGAAATGCACTTTAAAAAACAAAGTTTAAAAGACCTTATAGTTAGATGAAAATGTCTGTACAATTTTAAACTATCATTTTACCATTTTAAAGTAACAAAACCACTGAAATTCACAACTTCTAGTTATCTCAAGTAACTGTAACTCTTACCCTACAGTAAACACTAAATTGTGCCCTTGCCATGCAATGCTAATTACTTCACATAGTACATCACTCATGACGTGCTATGACATTATTGATAATATCAATGCTGATATGTAAAATGACGCCATTAATAACACCACTGAGCATGGCTGGGTTGTGAGTTATAATTACTTTAGAGCAGACAACTATAACTGGTGAATTTCAGTGGATTTGTTAGTTTAAAATGGTACTGACATTTTACACTTAACTATAACGTCCTTTTAACCTTTGTTTTTTTTCCAGCGAGTACATTATATACATATATACATATGCTACATTAAAAATAAATGTGATGCAGCAAAGCTGCAGCATTAATGTTATTCAACTTTCTCATGGAATACAAATTAATAGGAAAATGCCACTTTCATCAGGAAATAAACTTTTTTTATTGAAAGTAAGTAGTGAACAATAAAATACAGGTATATAAATACCTACCAATTACATGTTACATGCAGCATATAACAGTTATTTGCCATACATAAATACATGACATATTAAGCAGCACATATTGTTAAAAAAAGGATATATATATTATTAAAACATTTCGAGAAAGGATGTCGTTTCCATGTGCAACAGCCACGCTACTGAAGCATCTCAAGGCTCTAGCACTAGGAAGAAGAGATGAAATGTAATAACTGAGACACAGCAACATTCGTGCGGGTGCTTTAGCCCTAAAAACACACAGTTAGTTTCACTGCACCTTCACAACACAAGTTTTGGTGAGGTTGGCTGAGGACCCAACAATCAAGTACCTAGTAACCAGCCCAGTATCTTTAGGATGCAAAGTTAGCATTATCCAGCATATGGTCTTTTCAGACAAGGTGAGAAGCTCTTGGTTCTCTGTCTCCAGGCCTCGATTTGCTGTTTCCACAAAGAGCCATAACTTCCAAAGACCAAGTGGATGTTGAAGCAATAGGAAGCCTCCAGTTCTGAAAGAGGCTTTGATCCTTACTTATCCACCCACCATCAAATGTAGCTGGTGACTATGGGTAAAGCGGTGCACTCCAGCATGCAATATCCACCCTCAGCAAGGGAGCATTTCTTCCTACACCAAACAACTGGAGGGACTGCATGCTGTGAAGCAGTTTGTTAATGCTGCTATTAACAGCCTTGTGTTATGACCGAGCCGCTAGCTGCATTTATGGAGAGATTGCAACTATTTGGAATATTGACTTGAAGGACCAGGACCCAGAGTCAAACCAATCTGGATTTTTGTGCGGGTGGTATGGGGCAGGTAACTATCAATGCTGGTCAACACAGTCGAGAACCATTTTTCTGAACCTGCTCTACTGGACTCATCTGCAGTGGTCAGGACAGTGGACCCCGGAGCTCTTGTTGAGTGTTTGCACCTGGTGATCTCTGCATCCAACACAACCCCCAGTGCTCTGAATTATTTAATGGTAAAACAAATCTGAGGCAAATGCGGGAATTGCTGCAAAGTTCTACAGGTTTTACAACCACTTTGTACTTTCAGCTCTGATATCATCAGCTGACCTAATAATAACAAACTGTCTCTAGCCGGGTCACATGACTTACTTTTGAGTGCAAAAATCTGTAACTTTAATCCCAGTAAATTACATCATTCATTTGGACAAATGTCACATGAACTACCTCAACATAGATTCTCTTGTTGTCCCTCATCCTCATCACAAGTACAGTTTGTTGCCACCGACTCTGTAGCGGTACTGGCAAAAAGTGAAACAACTGAGGGCCTCATTATGACCCGGGTGGTCACCAGACAGCCAGGGTCACTGTCAGGCCGCCGCCAAAGTGGCAATCTGACCTCGATATTATGACTGTGGTGAAAGTGCCATGGTTGGACCACCGGCACCGCCACATTTTGGCTGCCAGACAGCCTGGAGGTGCCAGCGGTCCCAATCGGCCAGGGCAGTGCTTCCCTGGGGATTACAACCCCTCTTTCCGCCGGTGGTAACATGGCGGTATCACTGCCATGTAAATGCTGATGGAGTCGGGGTGCCGGGGCGCCAGAAGGGCCCCCTGCACTGCCCATGCACTTGGCATTGGCATTACAGAGCCCCCCGGCCAGCCCCGTCATTGCTTTGCAGACGGTGCTTTGCACAACAGGTGCTGGTGCACCCGACGCACAACAGCCTTCCAGACAGCTCTATTATGAGCTGGCGTCAATGTTGTTCTGCGTTTCCCGCTGGGCCAGCAGCCGGAAACTGTTTCTGCCTGCTGGCCCAGTGGGAAGCATAATAGGGCCAGCAGGAAGGCGACCACACTGGCAGTATCCTGACCTTCGGGAGTTTGGCGGGCGGCCTTTTTTGCCTGCCAAACTTCTAATGAGGGCCTGAGTCATCTTGATCTACAAAGCGATCAAACCGTTCTTTGCCCATAGTTAAGAGCTTGACTTTCCAAACATCAAACATGAACACAAAACATTTCTTTCTAGCCAGTGGTGTCCTTACTTTGACCATCTAGACGTAATTCAATTTGCTGTGTGCTACACACAAACATATCAAGTAGAGAAAATTCTACTACAGTTTAGCCTACTGGCAGGTTATTTGCATTAAAGCATACTTCTCTCGCATTGCTGGCACCTTCTTATGTAACACATACTTTTCTGGATGTGCACCTTGAAAACACAGGCAACCGCTGCAAGAGACTAATCTCTCCTTTTTCTGCAACAGGAAGGGAGAACTTTCTAACAGTGAGATCAAGTTATGTGTTACGCTGTAACTTCTTATTTCAGTAAACATATTTCTGCAATTAAGGAAGTAATCGACCTTCCCGAACATGTTTGCTTCAGAAGCTCTCAGGTTTCACAGATATGGTCATAGAGTTGAGAATGGGTGCGGACCTCTGTAAGGCTTTCTTAGTAAACGTGGTGCACCTCTCCATGATCTCATGAGGTTCTGGCTTCTGTGGAACCTTTGGAACTTTGGGTCTGGAGTCTGAACTAGAAGAAAGCGAGTCATCGGAACCACTTGTTGAGAAGCTATCCCCAAGCCCAGCGTCCTTGCTAAGATGTCTTCTTGGCATTGGTTTGCGGATCCATTGTCCATGGCCTTCTACCACATTACTGTTCATGCAGAATGGCTCCGTGTTCTCTGGTGAAAGAATGATGTTCCTTGGTGATGGGGTGGGCTTCCACTGAACACCATTTCCTGTCTGCTCTGGAAGGACATCATCCAGCTCTAGAGTCAGTGGGGGCCTGACCTTCTTGGAAGATGTGATGGGAAGGCTACTGAGTGATCTTGATTGCTTTCTCTGCAGAGATTTTCCCATTTCACCGGTCCCATCTTCAGAATTGCTGTTTTGTGACGGCACCTCCTCAAGAGATACCCGACGAGGGTGAGCTGTGATAGCAGTTTCTTGAATGTCTGGTGTGGATGCATACAAAGCATTCTTGGTAATTGCCTGGAATTTCTGATGTGGATTGTTGTAAGGCCGGAGGAACATTGATGGGACGTACCCAACATGCTCATTGTACCTAAAAAGAGAAATAGTCCATCATTGCAAACAATCCAGCTATCAATTAATATCACAGCTGCAGGTCATGCGAAAGAATGTACCAAAAAATATAAATGTTATACTTAATTTAAAAATGTATGCACCTGTACACATTTGGTAAATACAACTTAAAGGTAGTAGCTATAAAGGATTTGAAAAATTAACATTTTTTTCAGCTGTACAAAAAAAAGAAAAGGAAATGTGGAAACTATGGAGTAAATACAACCTAAACTCATAAATGAATATCTCCAAACATCCTGTGCGACATCACAGAGCATTTATAATGGATTAGATCCAGAAATAAATAAATGCACACACACACACACACATAAACAATAAAGTAAGGGACCTTTTGCATGCAGTGATGCCACACTGCAATGCAGACAGGGCAAGTGCTGAGAAATTGATTCAGGAAGCCCCTTGAAGGCAGGGCCACTTCCATATGGGGTATACACTCCTGCAAATCAGGCACACCATTCTTATCACTTTCAATTATATTTTATTACAGATGTTTCAGTCGTGGCCCATGCCACTAGTTAAGACACCCCCAGCAGTCCTGAAAGTCAAGGTGTCTTCCCTGACCTTGATGATCAAACAAAATCCCAGAAATCACCTTCTTATAGAATATAACATTGCCAACTCTAGCAAAACATGGTTTTAAGAACGTGACACTGGACCAAGGAAATAAACAAAGGGATGGTCATTTTGATATTGTTCCAACTCAATTAGGTCTGTGTTTCCAAAAATCACCGAGTCATCACAGAGTGACTATCAATGTTACTGTCCACTGAGACTGAACCTATCCAGCTATTGCTTGCTCATTGCACCCATCAGGTGCGATGTGCCGGACACAAGAAACCAAAGCTTCCCACCCTCTTGCGCATTCTAGAAATGCGGGTAAATGATGGACATCTTTAAGACCCCTATCCAAGGAAGATAGGAATTAAAAGCATGTAGGGAGACTGTCTGCAAAGCTGGCTCTCTCTTGTCAGAGACCACATTTTTTGGTATCTCGGGCAACGGGGTCATCCCTTCTTGCTGAAACACTGAGCCCCCTATGACTGAGGGGGACCACAGGATTTGGTATGGTATCCATTTTAAAAAAAAATTCTTTGTGTGAGCATTTCTGCATGTGTGAGCAATAAGACTACTCAACCCAACCACATTAGTCCAAGTCACCCAGTGGCAAGTATAATACTCCAGTCTAGTCCTGGCTCCCCAGATTCAAGTTGTTGGGTAAGGTAATTACAAGCCAGGTCGTGCATCACATCAAAAGCACTCCCAGGATTGGAATTCGTGCAAGGGCAGCCTGAATACCATTGATGGCTAGAAATCTCCCCATTTAAATGGGCTACTTTAGAGATTTTTACAAGTTCACTGTCCACACACTGGACTTTGTGATAGCAGGCATGAAAGGACATTGTTAGAGAGAAAACTGTAGCTATCTACTAGATGTCACTATGACACCTGGAGTTGAGTCCCAGACCGTCATTTGCCAAAACAGAGCATTTTGGGAGTTGTAGTCTTCTTTCACTTCACGTGATCCATAGCATCTAACACAACTGAAAACAATGATTTGCAAAGGGAAATTCCTGGACTAGAAAAATGGTATCCCATGAGATGGAGTCATCTGGTAACCTCCGAGCCTGTGTACTCTAAGGAAAGTGAAGGTGACACCAACATGTAAAGCCCAAAATAAATGAAGCTCACCAGACTAGCCACCAGCCATCGTCAGATTTTTCTAGAACTTCAACCACCACACCAATGTTCATGGACAATTCGTCGGAGTCCTTGGCCTCGTAACACTTTACTGCGAAGTAAAGCTCTCCTAAACAGAATGAGAACAGTATTATTTCAGAACACAACTCCACTCATTCATTGGTAGCCGGTTCAATCTCTTTCAAACACAGTTGCAAATGTTATCTGTATAAAACAAACGGACCCATGGACATCCCCAACTATAGAATTATCAAGTAAAGGGGGTTCCTACGGGCAGTGAGTTCCAACTCCAGTGTATACAGACAAAGTGCTGAGAAGCTGGTTCAGGAAGACCCTTGGAAGCAGGGAAACTTTCATTTAGGATGTACACTCATGCAAATCAAATCTCATTGCTTTGAATTACATTTCGATGAGGACATCTCCGGTGTGGTCCACACCATCACTTACACACACAACGTCGTCCTGAGTGTCAAGGTGCCATCCCTGATTCTGTTGATCGAAAACTGTCCCCCAAATCACCTTGTTATGGAAGACAACATTAACAAGGCTATCAAAATATGAATACAAAAAAAAAGTGTGACTGAATGGTTCTACAACATCCAGAAGGTCACATTGTGGTTTTGGTGTCATGCCAACCCTTGCTGGGTTCTTGAAGAACACTTAAAGAGCTCTTGAGGGGATCTTAGAGAGGTAAGAAAGAAGACCGCAGGATTAAATGGCATAAAAAATGCTTTTTTCTTTCAGGTAAATTATTCACTCAAAAGAGCTCAAGGCTAAATATAGGTGTTTAAAAAGCATCAAATTAAGGATGCTTGATCCAATGTTTGCCCCGCATTCAAGCAGTTGGCACCAGTGGAGGCTAGGAGGGGGACACCAACTCTTTCCAGTAGAACATAAAACCAATTGAATACATTGACTATTCTTCTCTGAGATTTCAGTGTCTCAAGAGTACACAGTTTTGAATCAGGGTTGAGGACATTAATGCATAAGAGAGGACAGTATGATTGGTGCGTGCGAAAGTTGGTGATTACACTGGTACGGACAAAGAACTTGCAGACTGACCAGTGTCTGTGGATTGGCGTCTCGTAGATGTTTCTTTGCTGGTTGAAAGTTTGGACAGGTAGGGAGCAGGAAACCAGGCCAGGCATTTCTCCTCGTTCTCCACCAACCACCAGCCTGCAGGAAAGAGCACAGGAGGCCAGCATGAGCGACAAAATTGAAAACGTCCCTAACCGTAACCCGCTGTCTGGTTACAATCGAGAAGAAGCCATCTCTGGATGGTTGCCGTATGCGATCGTGCAAGGAAAGCAAGAAGATGTTACGCACAAGAAATCCTTTGACACAGCGACTGCCTGTGCTTATTTGTAAGGGACCATAAATAAACACAGAGCAGCTACGTCATGGGTCATGCATGCACGCGCAAACACAGGTCATGAACAGCATCAATACAAGAGTCACCTCCATAGGGTGGATGGGAACAAGCACATCATTGGGGGTAGCAGAGCAAGCTGCTCACAAATGCAGCACACGCAGCATATGAGCAAGCAAGCATCATCTTCAAAGAAATCAGGTGCTCACCTCCAACCCGTAGAACCCAAAGTTTGTCAAACTTTCACAGTGCATTTACACAAGCACGGCAACAGTGCAAGTCACTCCAACCATGATAAAGGGTGATTGGTACTCAGGGAGAGAGTAAGGTGCTGGGGGCGTGACCACTGCATGTGGGGTTAGGAGGATCTGGGGAAGGAAGCAGGTGATTTAAAACTGGTGCCACACGGTTGCTGACCTTATTAACCATAGGTACAAAGGACTGACGGACCAATTAGAATTGAGTGGTGAGCAAGGCCAATCAGAGGAGGGAAGCGAATGGATGATGGGCCGAGAGGCATTCCCATGCTCTTGTCAGTGAGGCCTGAAATCTTTCACCCTATCTGCTAGGTTTTTCGTTTGCCCTTGGTTGTATCTGGTGCCATCATCTCATCCGTCCAGGATGGTCTTTTTCCCCATAGGCTGGCACTCGCCATGGTGCGTGTATGTGGGAAAGATCACTTCATCGTATTAAGAAAATGAACACGTAAGACTTGTATAGCCTGCCAAATACAGATTTCCACTGGTTGCTGTTGTGGCATACTTCCAAGGACCAACGAGCAACTCACGACGGAAACGGATGATGAAGACTCGGCTTTCCTTATGAAGTGGCAAACAGTGGCCCAGGGACTAGAGGAAGAGGCCTATGGAATATCTCTGTGCTATAAACTGGTTCCAATCATTGTGCGTTCCTCCCCTGGAAGATTTATTTAGCACAGTGTTTTAACCCGACACCAGGCTGCGCTCCAAGCCATTGACAACCATAACACTTAATGGACTGGGAGCAAGCACTGGTCGAGAAGATTCAGGCGTTGAAGTCAAAGGGCCTGGGAATCAAACAGCTAAACAGGATCACACGTGGCATCAGTGGGGACAAGATAATTTACTAGGATTCCCCACCGAAGTGCCACATACTGCATGAGGTCACTCCAAGAGGGACATTTTCTGCAGCTCCACCTGCTGCGTTAGGACGTCCTGGAGAAGTGGCAGATTCTCTGCACGTGCCTGGACCTTTTGTTTGCTTTATTCCGCGTTGTTCAGTCTACACTGCTCAACATGAAGTCCAAACATGGGGACGGGAGCAAGGCATTGTTCAGGGGATGTGTTATCTTCGGAGTTCAGAGTGATGCTTTTGCACCAGATGAGCATCACTTGCTAAAGCTTCCATCCATCCATGCATGCATGCATCCATCCATCCATCCAGCCAGCTGGCCCCTCCAGCATTAGTATAGAGTTGCTTTGTTCAGGTCCTCAGAAAGAGAGGAAGTGAAAGTTGTATCCGGTGAGGAGATGGCTGAGAGACCCACCACTCTCGGATGCTCTGCACAGGTTGAGCCTCCGGTCACAAGTGAAACAGAGGCCTGACCAAGAAAGAGGGTAGTGAGTAGGTGTGATATCCCCACCCACAGAGGCAGTGTAAGCTTCCATCGTACACAAGTCAATCATGAGAAAAATAAATAGTACAAACTTCCATCACAGGACAGGCAGACCACGAGTTTAGTGAAGTTTCCAACACACACAAGCACAGCCTGGAAGTTGCATTTAAAGCACCCTACATACCAGTAGGGCCAGAGATCTCACGTTCAGTAGCGAGAGAACAAGCTTTCTGGGATCCAAAGTAACAACAGT
The DNA here is from genome assembly GCF_031143425.1 of Pleurodeles waltl. Classification (NCBI taxonomy): domain Eukaryota; kingdom Metazoa; phylum Chordata; class Amphibia; order Caudata; family Salamandridae; genus Pleurodeles; species Pleurodeles waltl. The sequence goes on along the minus strand of NC_090449.1, from coordinate 77,068,067 downwards.
GTGCAGCTAATCCTCACAGGACAGAGGTCATGTCCGCATCCTCAAAATGTTCCACAGTGAGCCCCTCTGTGGTGTGAAGTTGAGCCAATAGGATGACAGTCAAAGGGAAAGGGGCAGACCTGGCCAGTGACATGATTCATGAGTAAAACAGCTGGAGGGGTGGAATGAGGGTGGACTGAAGATTGCCACAATGTCTGCGCGGGGATCGGAAGAGGTGACAATGTTTTGTGGAGAACTCGTCTGTTGTGGTGATCTACCTGGAAACCCATGAAGCAGTCCTACTTTCACCGAGAGCAGGCCTAGCGCAAGGGTTTTCATTTACCACCCTAGCAGCGGGCCGTTTTAGAGACAGTCCCTGCACCCTTGCTCTAAGAGGGCTTAACTTTGTGCCAGCCTGCTGCTCATACCCCTGCTGCACAGAATTGTTTTTAGTACTAGTCCTAAGACTTCGAATCTGTTAAAGGTCTATGTGGGTGTATGTGTTGGTGGGTGACTACTGATGTCTCAGATCCCATAAAGGTACCTTTATCGACGGCTGGGAGTGTGTCGGACGGTATTAGTTGTGCAACACCACCAAACATGAATCTGTTTCTGGACACCTCAATGGGTGCCTGGTTGGGTTTAGGACATTAACTCGTGTGTGGCACCGCTCAATATTAACAGATGTCTGTGCACCTTTATGGACCAGGGTACATACCCCAGACATTATTTAGTGTTTGGGTACCACTGTGGGTACCGCGTGTGTGTGTGTGATATTATTGGGTGTTTAAGCACCTTCAGGGGTCCCTGGCATATATGGGACATTAACACATGTAATTTGGTTTCAAATTTTGTAACACGCGCAAATACCTATTATGGGTACACTGGACTTTAACATGTCGGATCTTCTACGGTACTTGCTAATATGTGGATAACGTTGTGAGCAGGTGAGTACCTGTGGTGTCTTTGAGTAACACGTCCACAAGCTCTCCACGACGGACCTTGAAGGGGCGGTTCTTGGTATCTGCGGCCTCGTACGTCTCCAAGCAACAGTACTGCTCAGCTCTTATTGGTTGAATGACTGCGTCACTGGCGGGTTGCCTGGATATCTCCCTCTTTCCATCTCGAGCTTCTGAAGGCATGATGACGATGCTGGAGAATAGATATGGACGCCATTTAGTACAAAGCATAATGCCACAGCAAGAGTGTGGTGTCCTGTGCTTAGAGTCTGGTGGTATGTGGGGGTGGAATGTTCAGAGTGTGTGGTTGTGCTGGGAGACAAGGGCTGGGCAGTCTTACCAGCTGCAGGAAGTAAAGTATTATCAACATCGTGTGTAGCTGGTACTGTAACTAATAAACAACATGCTCCTGAAATTAGACTTTCATGGATCCATAGACCCAAGACCACCAGCATTGATGCCACCAAAGAGACCTAATCAGACAAGAAAACCTCTGCCAACACTGTTTCAAAACAAACATTTTTATTGAACTCCAGTACCTCAGTTGTCAGGGCCAAGTGTGATCTTTATGCCCCCACCCACCCATTCCCTCCTTCCTATGAAGGGACCCATGTAACTATAGTGAGATCTTAATGCACTTCCTGTTTACTGTCACATGCCTTGTGGGTGCCAAAACTCCTGTCGTTCTTAACTAGGACTGAAGCATTTCTCTCTATCTTTATTAGCTTATTGAACACTAGCGATGAGATCTAAGCCACGCTGAGGACTGAATATAAATTGCATTAAGATCTCAGACGCGAGATACCACATAAATCAAAACTGAGGCCTGGGCCGAAATCACAACGAGTGACTATAAAATATCACTCTGGGCCTGCCCTACGATCTCACACCTGTAGCTTTTCTAAAGACAGCTACACAGGTTGTGGAGGATGATTCAAGACTTGGCCTGTCCGCTCAGCAACATCACCAGGTTTACCGAAGCAGCACCTAAAGGACTGTATCTGCCCAGGACCTATAATGCTCTGTCTGTTACGAGCTGTGCCCCACTCCCCGCTGAAAGTATAGTCCATAAGATGACCACTCTTGGGCCAAAGTGCACTTCCCAGTGTTACTCCTCAAACATAATTGAGTCATACCCCCTAATGGTCTTGTTGCATGAACACTTCTTCTACACCGTGGTTGGCATAAGCTCGCCTTCTCTGTCACATCCCTAATTCTGGCGGTGTTGAGATGCCCTTTCCCTCCTCTCTAATGGACAGATTTAAGTCCCTGCACCTCTTTGGGCTCCATTGTCCTTTTGTGAACGTGGCTTCCAGATCTGGACACACTAGTTAGATGAAGCCCCATGGAAGACGTATGCAGTGGTACCACACTGCAGTGTTCGCAGGATCAAACCCTCCTGTGGACCCTAACACTGCCCTGGTTCTTGTACATACTAGGACGTTAGTGGAGCGTTTAAATAAAACCTCAAAATCTGTTACCCCTGCACTGGCCACCAGTGCTCGCCCCTGCAGTTTACTACATCTGGGTACCTCGGCTCCAAAAATTTTAATTATTTAAGCATGGCATCATTGAGATCACAATACAACCAGAGAACCCAGGGACCCCCTACTAAATCATTACTGGAATCCTGGGACCCCAACAGAACATTGCTGGAACCCTGGACCCCTGCCTAAGCATTTGTGATGACCTGAACCATAAAATAAAACACACAAAATACAGGAACCTGTATTTTATCAAACAAATATATAAATGATGAAATGTTCTATTTAATTCACAGACAAATATAAAAAAAAAGTCAAAACTGTAATTTTAATAAGAAGGTTGGAGTGTTTTTTATATTTAATTAAGGCCCTTCTTTGCCCAAACTGTATTAAGCATCATGCACTTGCCCTGCTCCCTCAAACCAATCTGATCATACTGTCTTAGTTTTTAGCCTCCAATTTCAAATTCCTTCAAATGTACAGACTATTTTAAATGTTTTCAGTTGTACCTTTTGCATCTTTATTTATATACACTGTGTTATTCTGCTAATGTTATTTAATTTTCTAAGCAGTTGGGGACTCCCTGAGTAGGCTGTATGGGACCCCAGGGGTCTCCGGACCAGAGGTTGAAACCCAGGAGTTGAGCTGCGCCTCTCATGCCACTTGGCATGGAATTCCACAAAGTACAAGCACTATTGTTGTTCTAAGTGTCATATACTTAGATGCATGGCTTCCCTACAATACAGCAGATTTGCACTTCAATGTTGGACCCTCTTCTCGTGAGCTCTTATACGCTGTCCCTCCCAGTTCAAATGTTCCCCAATTTCCCTGCCCCAGCTCGAGGAGGGATGTCATAGTTTTCAGGTGCCGGGTAGGTGGTTTCTAGGCCTGTGGCTATGAGGAAGGAGGTTAGTCCGACCGCTGAAGGATGAGGTCCTGGGGCTCATTATTCCTCCTCTTCCACATTTTTCCGTCAGAGTGAAAATAAACGCTCATGGAGAGGACTGGTCTCTTATTTCAAACTGAGGACCAGATTTTGGTCTCAAACGGAGAGAGACTCTACTGCACTGGCCATAATCTTCCAGAGGAATGGACAAAATGTCACATTGTTGAAGAAGCTTTATTCTTGCACTTTACCGCACAGCCTCACACCCTGGAAGATGCTCCAGATGGTCAACGGTGGTCTCCAGTTGTGCTTTCAAGGGAGGGTTTTGAATTCACAATAATACCTTCAGCACACATTAAACATAAACACAGGCCAGCATTTTGATTTAGAGTACAGTCGTTGTGGGCACCAGACCTGTTTTCATGGAAGGCAGGATCAAGGTCCTTGAGGTGTGGTGTGAAGAAAGCGGTGACATCCTCGCCCTGCGAGATCTTGGCATCCGTCCTCAACAGCTCCTGGACATAGGTCTCTAGCAGCCTGAGGCGCGCCAAGAACCTTCTGGGCTCCTTCCTGACTGTGAAGGTGGAAGCATCTGTGAGGGGAGAGGAGAAATGGAACAAAAGGTCAAAATGACTTTACTTATATTTTAAGGTGCGCGTTGATTTCTTTAAAGAGGTTGTACTGTTTCTGTATTTTTGGTTTGACGTTCTACGCAGCCAGCATTAATGGCAAACATTCTATAGGTGTTTTCCTTGAAAAGGCTGATAAGTTGAACAGCTGATCCAAGTCGTTGGCAGGGAATGGTATCTTCTCTGTCCAAAAATTATCACTGGACCTAAAATTAGTTGCTCTCACTTTGTTCCACTGATTTAGACATTTAAACGGGGTCACGCAAATGTATTTGTGTTACCTTTGAATTTAGGAATGGTACGCTCGGACTTCTTCATATGTCCAGCTTCAATTGGAAACTTCTTCTTCAGACTCACCTGGAACAGAAAAAAAAGAGCATGTGTGGGTCCCTTTCCTGTCATTCCCGCCAAAAACTTTGCACTACTTCCGGGTTGCGATTCGTGTACTCACGTGGAATTTCTTGAACTCCTCATAGGTCCTGTAGATAAGTATGTTGTTGCGGTCGGACCAGAGCACCAAGAACATATACGTCTGTCGAGGAAGAAATCAATGAACTATTAGGGGCACAAGAAATGTGGGTTTGTAGACTAAGAACTTTATTTAAAGTTTGGCAGATGTGGGAGACCCCCCGAATGTCCCATCTGGTGTGTGTGCTTGGATATTAAAACCACCCTAAATACAGAGGACAGAACAACTGTCACTTTTTGGGCGTAACTCATTCTGAGGTACTGAGCAAAACGTCTTGTGTTTTTTGCCTTAAATAAAAATGTGATAAACTTAAAAAAGGGGAAATGCCAAGTTAGGGACTGCATCAATGCTTGTCTTTCTAACGACCAAATAAAAAAAACTACATAAATTACTGTTTACTTTTAGAATACTAAATTTGTATAATAAAAGCAATTTGAAATATGTACATCACTCTTGCTCATATCGCCTCTCTTTTCTGCATCCTGGACTCAAGGATTCCGCCCCCCGTGTGGGCCTGTGGCTTGGTTGTAGGATCCATGTACCAGTAGAAACCTATTATCAGAGGCCTCCCCTTTGTGTGTTTTTTCCATAAAAGCATGCAGATTTACCACAATCAACCACTTTGGGGCGTCTCCTGAGGTGCCATTACACTAAATGAGTTTTCCATGAAGTGCCAGCTAGGTTGTTAGTTAAGGTCACTGAAAAAGCTGCCTTATCGCTCCACCACAAGAGGGCAGCAGATTGCAACACATGGCTTTGTTGCTAGTAGACTGAGAATGTCCACATGGCAACCTGTCACTTTGCCTCTGAAAATCCTTGTACCACTGGTGTCCCTGCCTGACCCCAAGTTAGACCTTGACATCGACTGTCCTCGATGGAAACATTGCTCTATCATTTCTGCCCCCTCTCAACTCCCACAAGTCCCTGGAAACCATTTGTGGCTCCACTGACTCCATGATCTGATTTCATGATCCAATCTCCCCCGTTTCACATCACGGATCGGAACCCCTGGGACGACAGGGTGAATGTCCCTTCATGACAAGGAATGTGGCTTGATCCTGCCCGGCTTCAACTTTTCAATTGATCCTGTTTTTTTTCCCTTAGGGTGATCGACAATCAGCGAGTCTGCTGAGGGTACTTTGTGTGTCTTTTGATCTTCTACCTGCACAGCACTAGTCTTGGCTAGTTAAGTGGGACACTCAGCATGTACTCCCAGTTATGGTTGAGTGGCCACTACACAGTTAAAGGGGCCATCCAGTGTAAGCTACCAAATCTTGTATCAACAAAACTCACCAACAAGAGTTCCAAATTTTCTTTGTACGATGATCTCTGGTTGGGGTTTAAAACCTATTTTGACACCATTCCTTGGTTGACCTCTTTACACTAGGATATGCAGAGACAGATGATTCGCTGATACCATCTGAATCCATAATCCAGACGTGCAGACTTTATTACCTGTACCCATGGCAGGATTACCTGCCAACCATCCTTAGTAAGCACCACAAAGCTTGCTGTGGTGAAGTATTTGGGACATTTTTAGTATGTATGTGTTGAATTGAAAGTGGCCCCTGCAAGAACTCAGCGACTGATGAAAAAATGGAAACTGCTCACCATCCTACCTTTGCCCTGGTGGACATGGCGACCTTCAGACAGCCTTCTCTTTTCAGGCACGTAACTTGCATAGAAAGGTGCATGTAATATAGAAGTGCTACCTACGAGGCCATACAGTGATGCCGGTACAAATGAATCGCTGGAACTAGTTTGCTGCTTTGCTGACCTGCATCGAGATAGCTTACCCTGATCTCAGAAGTCTGCCTGGTCGCTCATACAAGCCATATCCTTGGCGCCATTTGTGGGATTCTCTTTAGTCCTGCTGTAGGAGCTGCCTGAGTAGATGAGACACTGCTTGGGACAGCTGGTTGGTCTCTCCTGAAACGTAGACCTTTTGTCCATCTGGTACCTCCCGCCCCTTCTTTGCCAGAGCCTGGAGTGTAAGGCTGTAGCGCCTCGCTGTACATTGGATGGCTGAGATTGTGATTCTTGAAGCAGGCACACCAATCTGCTGGAGTCCACCCTGATAGTACTAAGTCATCAGGGTGGGGTGCGGTTGCCGTTGATGAAGCGTGCCACTAAAACATAGGCGAGGATTTCTCGACCAGAAAACTTCTGCTCTGCTAGTTAACGTGGATGGTGTATTTTTCAATATTAAAACATCACATTGTTTGTATAACAGACACCGACCTAGCTAGCCCTCACCTGCTCCCAGAGTTCTTTTCGCCCCTTAAGATGTATTCTGAACCTCTGGAGAAGCTCGAGGGGTACGTCTGGTAAGGAGCGGCACACGCTAGATTCCCCTTTCGCTAGATGCAAGTCTACGACTCTGGAAGAAACCCTGCTGCTGTGACCTGCCCTGAAGGAAGAACCAGCTCTGCCACCAATGGGTGGAGAAGAGCTGAGCTCTGACTAGGAGACCCGACCAAGGCCCAGTGGATTGAAGCCCGTGTGACATCTCGAGGAGGTGAGGCCCCCTCCTTCTCATGAGCCGCGATGACCCAACAGCTCAGTTGATAGAAACCAAACCTAAGGCATCGACCCTACAAGAGTGTTGTGGAGCCGTAGGAGACCTTCCAGGACCTCGCCTGTGGGAGTTTACGTCGCCCTGGCACACCCTGGCCACTCCAGAATTAATGAGACCCTTTGTCATCCATTTACCATCCCAAAAATGTGAAAGGGAACTTTTTTTTGTAACCCAGGCTTTGGGTCCTATTGGCTGAGGCTTGTTGCCCTAATTCTGCAACCTGTCGAACCATCTATTTTAAGCGTAATTGTCCCAGATATATTGTGGTTTAAAGAGTGGCTGGGTTCTAATGCTAAATTACAATTCTACAGTTGGTACTAAGAACCGATGGTTTCAGTGGGTGCCTCAGATCTCATAGTTGTCCCCTGAATCTGAAAAGTTCCACCACGACCAGTGAATCACTACATGTGGCCCGTAGAGTCTAGCACCCCAGGGTGGCCTGCTGTGGTTACTTGCTCCTTTCCTGGCCCCAGTAGTTTCCATAACAGCTGGAGATGTAACTGGTCTCCCGAGGCGTGTCTGTGAAATTGCAATTATTTCCACAAAGTTTTGTAAAAAATACACACAAACTGTACTCAGTGATATTTAGTGTCAAGACTGAATGTGGGGGGCTACATTCCCTTCAGAAGTCATGCAAGTCGCCAGCAGGAGATGGTTTCAGCACAAAATGTCTTGCAGGAACAGTAAAACTCCTATTACCAATCACATCTGTTTACAATGTAAGTGCAATGTCCTGCTCTCAAAATGTCTGTTTACATGTTTTGTACTTGCATCAGTCACATCGCGGGTGAGACCATAAGCTTTGCATTTGGCGTCAAAGTTACAGTTTACATGGCTGTACTGTGAGTTTTTGATTGTGGATCTGATAATAAATTATGAAACAATGTTTTTTTCTGTTTTAATTCATAACCACAACACCCATATTTTTTCTACTAGACCCACCTCCTACACCAGGCAAAATCTACTCCCCTGAGCCATAGTCCAACCAATATACCATGTCTAAACTACACATCTCCACTAGGTCACATCTCGACCCTAACCCACGACTCTGCTAGACCACATCTCCACCCTAAATCACGTCTCCACTAGACCACACCTTCACCCTAAACCACATCTCTGCTAGACCACATCTCCACCCTAAATCACGTCTCCCCTAGACCACACCTTGACCCTAAAGCACATCTGTGCTAGACCACATCTCTACCCTAAATCACGTCTCCACTAGACCACATCTCCATCCTAAACCACAATTCAGCTAGACCACATCACCATAAATCACAATTCTGCTAGACCAAATCTCCACCCTAAACCACGTCTCTCGTGGACCACATCTTCACCCTAAACCACAATTTCGCTAGAAAACATCTCCACCCTAAACCACGTCTCTGGTAGACTACATCTCCACCCTAAGCCACATCTCTGCTAGACCACATCTCTACCTTAAACTGCAACTCCGCTACACCATATTCTCTACCTTAAGATCTTTCTCTTTGAAGGTTATTTTGAGGCAGCAAACAGGCTTGTGTTAATTATGCTGCTAGCACACCAGTCCTCTCCTTAAAATGTTCCCATCAAGGCAAGATGCATTTGTAAAAGTGCCTGCATTCAGGTGTTACCCCTGATCACTCATGAACAAATGACTTAAGAAATCCATCATTATACTTTCCTTTTTACCCACATCATTTAGCTCATTGATACAAAGGCCCTCCTGACCTTCAGATGGGGCCCTCAGATTAACAGCAGCATGAACTGCTATTTACTCGACTCTGCACAAAACTTTAAAAAGATGACAAATCAACAGGCAAGCTTTTATTTAAAGGCTAATTTATGTTACAAAAATGAATTAACAAGGGAGTCCTGCGCAGCTTAACTTTAGAAACACCTTACTTTTACAAGATATCTTGAAGCAAAGTGTGCAAATAGGATAGTCTCTTCAGAATTCAACAAGTGTATTTCAATAATATGCAGAGCTGTTTCAACATAGTACATAAGATTATATCAGCGCACTCAGAAGTTTTTTTTAAAGTGATAGCTTTCAAACATAAATTTAGAGACATTATTTTTCACCCCCACCCTGACTACAATGCCAGTAGTGAAATAAGTGCAAAGTCAGTTGTAGTGCACTCTTTGGGGGGCCGGGCTCTTAATATACATGATCAACACCACACTTTATCAAATCAAACACCAGAAAAGATTTTGTACAGCACTCATCCTGCAGTCATGTATGTCGAGGACCTCATATATGATAATGAAGAAAAAGGAGGGAAAGAGAAATAAAACAATTGCCTAGGGGCACACAATTCGGTAAAGTGAGGAAGCCGGGATTCATCAAAGGTTTTCTGGTTTCTTTCTCATTGTGCAATTCAGGCACTAGATGTATATGCTTCACTTCCCCAATATCTAGGTAAACACTTCCTGCCCCGCCCGACTGACACTACAGGCATCAGTGCAGCCCTTGCTCACATCACAGATCAAACTTTTTGGACCCTGGGAACATTTTTGCGAGTACCCATGATTTAGCTCTTCCAACTTATTTAAACTCGACTTGAATCTCACCTACTTGAGAAGCGCTTTGAATCTGAACATTCCCTCTTCTGCTTTTTCAAATATGCACTCCGCTTTGCCACATTTGTTCATCTTCCGTAGTTCTTGGTCAGACGCCTACAAATGTGTGATACAAATACACTAGAAGCGTGCTCTGCGCCTACGCAATACTTTCAAGCACTCCCTGGAACTGTTTTCTTGATTATCTCATGTGTACATGCAGGGCCACTTGTATTATGGCGATGCTGCAGCTGTCTTTTTCCGCATAATTATGGATTTGCCGCATATGCCACATAATCCATAATCTGCTGCATAATCCGCACATGTTCACAAAAAATGTGTTTCCATCTGAAACGGATCAAAAGTTACTACAACCGTGGTGATGTATTTGTGCGTAGAGGAAAGCCATTCACAAAGTTTAACTGGTCACCTTTCATTCTTATTTATGCATGTGGGTGTTAAACTGGAACTAATGAGGTGAAATATGTGTCCAGAGAGTATTTCCAAGGGTAAATTATACAAATTAATGTGGTAATGCTATTTAAAAATGTGCTGCACTATGCCGGATAATTTGCATTTTCTGGCTGCATAATTGACTATGTCCTGCTCCCCTGCCGCATAATACCAGTGGCGCTGTGTATAGTATATTGCACGGTCTACTGCGTGAATGTGATGCGCTCTCGGGGCCTTGCTCAGGTTTGCATAAAACTTCCAAACATATATAAAGAAACCCCTGCCCCGGATTGGAGATGCAGAGGAGACGAGAGCGAGTCTGCGGCACCTACCTTCTTCCTGTGATGCTGCACCACACCCACCCCCTTCGCCTCCATGGGGTACCGCTGGATGCTGCCTCGCCTCATGCTGCACTCTTGAGGGGGGCTGTCCTAGTACCTGGCTTCAGTCCTTCCAAGCTCAGTCTGCCTTCACCCGCTCTCACTCGGGCGCCTTATGAAGGGGCGAGGGGAGGGAGCCGGGGCTGCGCGCTCCCGGGGAGCGGCCTCCTGATAAGGACTGTTTGTCTTTCTTTTACTCCGGTTCCTTCCTGGACGCTACAGGCCCTATGCGCAAATCACCAGTGCAGGCCACTGACTGCCTGAGGAGCTGTCAATCAAGGTGAAGCAATGCCGGGAAGGTCGGCAGGGGAGGGGCGTGTGGGCTGGAAGAGCCATAGTAAACGAAAGAAGAGCAGAGACGGAGACTTGTCATAGAGGACTCTGCCCAGGGCCATCATAGGCTTGCATGTATTCATAGCGCTCTACGCGGCTATCGAGGCACCGTGAAGCGCGTAAAGTACAAATAAATAGCTCACGATCAAGTACGTGTTCGATTTATCGGCAAAGAATGACGAGTTTTTGGGACAGATAATACCCAAAATTGTGACTTTGAGTGGAACGATGTATTTTATTTTTAGGAACCGCAAATTGGATTAAAACACTACTTCATTTAAACGCCACTCTAAATAAAGCACGGGAGGCTGGAGAGAGTTCGGAGGGATCAAGGGTCAGATGTAGGAAACACTTTGCGAGTCGCAAACGGCAAAATCTGCCGTTTGCGACTCGCAAATGCGTGTTTCCTATGCAGAAATGCATTTTGCGAGTCGTTACCGACTCGCAAAATGCATTTCCGAATCGCAAATAGGAAGGGGTGTTCCCTTCCTATTTGCGAGTCGCAGTGGTATGCAACTCCATTTGCGACCGCGTACGCGGTCGCAAATGGAGTCGCAGTTACCATCCACTTCAAGTGGATGGTAACCCACTCGCAAATTGGAAGGGGTCCCCATGAGACCCCTTCCAGTTTGAGACTGGACCCTAAAACATTTTTTCAGGGCAGGGAGTGGTCCAAGGGACCACTCCCTGCCCTGAAAAAACCGAAACAAAAGGTTTCTTATTTTTTTGAAATGCAGCTCGTTTTCCCCTAGGGAAAACGGGCTACATTTTTAAAAAAAAAACTGCTTTATTGAAAAGCAGGTCGCAAACATGGAGGTCTGCTGACGACAGCAGGCCTCCATGTTAGCGAGTGCCTATACTCGCAATGGGGCCGCAATTTGCGACCCACCTCATGAATATTCATGAGGTGGGTCATTGCGACCCCATTGCGAGTTGCAGACGGTGTCTGAGACACCGTACTGCATAGCAATTTGCGACTTGCAAATTGCGAGTCGCAGGGACTCGCAATTTGCAAGTCGCAAATTGCTCTCTTCCTACATCTGGCCCCTAGTTATGCAAATGGCTTGTTTTTTATTCCTAAATAATGTCCGATGACTTTTACTACTTTATCTACAATAAACCTCACCCCGAATAGGATGTTGGCTATCCTGTGGGATGTCGGAGAGAACGTGAAGTGCACAACGTCAAATTCCTTTTTTTGCAACAGGGTCATTAATTCGCGGGGTGGGGGGAAGGTTACGATTATGACGTAGTGCAGGGACGGCTTTAGGGCGGTGCGAGCTGTGCAGCCGCACCGAGTGCTGGCCTTTATGGGGGGGGGAGGGGTGGTGAGGGGGCGCTGACCTCAGGGGGGCGCTTTGTTTACCAATAACTTTCGAAACTTGCGATTTCAAAGCACCTGGCGAAAGTTCCTTGCGCTTGCAGCCTTCAGGAAACAATTAAAATGTCAAGATCCCACTTGTGATTAATGTTTCTGCTAGGGAGAGAGCTGGGAGACTTGTCTAGAGGCAACACTGACTCGCCATAAAGTAGCCCAGCGGGCTAATATGCTGCTGCAAAGAACAGAACTATATTTTATGTAGATATCTGATTGGACTTGAAAAGCTAGCCTTTACAGGCGCTTTAAAACAAATGAAAGTTTGTGACAGGGTGGCCATGGAGAGATGAGGGCCACACTTGCCGGTTATTAGCGAGGGAATCCGAGGAGGTGGTCATGGGGTGAGGTGTGCCAAACAAGACTGTGGCATAGGGCGCCACCAGCTCTATGGCCGGCTCTGACGTAGCATGATGGCTGTATTGAGCTACAATGTATGTCTAATGGATGAGTACATGGTGCTTGTACTGTGCGTACTGCTATGTTTGAGAAGAAAAAAAACATTAACACCTGTTATAACAAAAATATTCCCTTTTTGTAAGGCTTGCACTTGTTTCGGACACTTTCTCTGGACAAATGTTTTATGGCAAAATGCTGAGGGACTAACCATTTGCTGCAAAGTAAACGTGTTTCAATTCCACTACACATACTTGTGGATATAGTTCTCAGCACCAAGTACATGCTATCTAATGATATTTTTCATATTTAGACCTGCACACCCTTGAACCCATGTCTCCTCCTTATATACACGCAATTTCTTATTTTTATAAACCTCTCCCTTCCTTCGAATTTTCAGTCCCACAGCGATTCACTTTTTTATGTGAAGATTTATTATAGCGCTGCTGGGGCACCGTCCCTAGAAAGCATATAAGCGCTGTAGATGAAACTAACAGTTACGTCTAACATCTTTACGTCAAGAGCATGTGTCGACACCTCACCTGATGCAGGTCTTACCACAACAATACATTTCTTCATCCAAGCATAAGTGCTTTAATCGCTCCGGAGAGTTAAAGTGCCAAAACTAATGGCTGCGCTATAAGCAAATGTCAATTAATATAACAGGATACATTTTTGCCTTGTTAGTTGTATGACTAAATATCATATTATAAGAATGTCTAGGACAGAATATTGAGGGACAGAATATCCAAAGGAAAGCGCCTGGATACCCTCTCGGGCGATTAACGTGGTATACAAATAAATATAACATAACAACATAACATATACGGAAGTATAGATTTACTATTCCTAAATCCACATCTGCAGACCTTGAAGATATATATCTATATATAAACATAGCTGTGAATATTTTAGATTCAATATTTTGTCCTCAATATTCTGTGCCACATATATTTTGGTTTTGATATTCAGGGTACACACCGCCTTGTCAACGCACCGTAAGTAACAAGTGTAATTGCTGACATTATCACTGACTTTGATAGGGCGATAGGGCGAGCCCAGTGGTTCCTTTGCGCCAGTAGTTGCAGATGGTGGGCACCAGCACCCATCGTTAGGGACCAGGATTTATTTTTCATCATCAGACTCAGACCCAGAGCAATAATAAAATGCTATTGCAGCCCTGCCTTCCACCAGCATCACAGCGTGTCCTTTGACGCCCTCCTGACCAGTAGCGTAGCTGGGTCAGTAAGATTGGGGCCACGGACGTCAATTCACCGAAATGCCAGGGGTAGTGGAAGTGACATCACGCACCCTTTGACCAACTCTTTCACTCACATACACACAAATTCACACTTAGATACACTCTGTCTCAGATAAATACACTTACCCGCAAGCACACACACAACATACATTTAAAACAAATTTTGCTTACCTCATCTGCCTTGGAAGGGCATATTTCAGCTAATTGTACACCGTTTTTATTACAAATAGTGAATGATATATTAATATTTACTATTAGCGTCATACAAACTTGACAGGAAACAAAGAGAATGGAGCTTCAACTGACATCCATAAGGATGAGCTGCCCCTGTGCTCCAGGCACTAAATTTGCCACCTTTCAGGCCAGAGGATGCAAATGCAGTGCCAGGAATAGCAAATGGCAAGCCAGGAGTCACAGCAGCGACCCTTGTTGACCCCTAAACGACTCCATGATTGGGTTGTGGGCTTCAGATTTTTCCACATTTGGGATGGCATACAATGTTTAAATATATTATATGACAATAACACAGAAACGTTTTAAGACTTGGGCAAAGTGGGCTCTGGCCCAGGGCCTCAGCCTTTCAGGGGGCCCCCTGATATACCCAGCTCTGTTTTGCAGAGTCTTGCCCTGATGACCTTGAATAATTCTTGAAAAGATTATTTTAAATACACTTTTCTTTAATTTATGTGTAATACTGGGTGATGCACAAGACTCTATTACAGACATTTTGGAAGAAATTTTATGTTTCATGCTACAAACTTAAAAAAACGCTTCTTTTAGATCAAAACAGGAGCTCACATATGATAAATGGGAAGGTGTCATAGGGATTATTTGCAGTAATATTAGTTAGCTGCTGCTGTGTTTAAATCTTGAAAACACACCTTACTATCCCCTAAATGTTAACATTATGGCCTCATTATGACCCTGACAGTCTTCAGGGTTGCGGTGGCGGTCTGACTGCTGCTAAAGCGGTGGTCCGACTGCTTTGATGGCGATCTGACCGCCACTTTATAACTATGGCAGTTGCGCCACGGTCAGACCACCAGCACCGCCAGTTTCCCTCCACAGGAGGGACTGGCGATGCCAGCGGGCTGAACCCTCCAGCGCTGTAATCACCGCCATGTAAAGGCTGGCAGAGACGGGGTGCAGGGGGCCCCATGTGGATCTTTGCAATGCCCATTCACTTGGCATGGTAAGTGCAGGGCCCCCCATGGCCAGCCCCGTTGCGCTGTTCACTGTCTGCTTTGCAGATAGCGAACAGCACGATGGGGGCTCATACAGCCTACGCACCGCAGCATTGTCGCTGGCTCAATTATGGGCCAACGTCAATGTTGTGGGCTTTTTCCCAGGGGGCCAGTGGGCGGAAACAACGTTTCCACCCACTTATCCAGTGGGAAACTCCTAATGGGGCCTGCAGGAAGGCCGCCGCACTGGCGGGAACCTGACTGTGGGAGTTTGGCGGATGGCCTTTTCTGTCTGCCAAACTTGTAATGACCCCCTTAGAGTTTGGACCAACTTGGTTGTGCACTGTCATTGACCTGGCTAAAGAAGACAGTAAAGAGCTGAAATTGGATTATAAATTCAAAGCTATTCTGAGCAGAGCCACCCAAATTACATTTGAGCTGAAATTGGATTATAAATTCTAAACTGTTGCAAATGGGGTGCCTTGGTCCAGGCCCCCCAAAATCCTTAAGATGTCCCTACAAGAACAGTGCATGAAAGGGGCCCAAGGAGCAGTGGAAAGGGAGAAGAATGCAGACTGGTAGGATTACTTGAAGAGAAAACAATATTTGCAAAATAACCAATATCTTTGAGGACTTTAAAAACAGTGAAAGAGTGTGTGTGTTTTTGTCGGTGTGTATATGTAAAAATTCTTGGTGAAATCCAACTGATATCTCACAATACCAGACTGACGGTACCTGCACCAAACTATGCATCAGAAAATATGTATATTAGGGGGGTGTAACACCCCAAACACCCCCATGAAGCTAGGTCCCTGCTCCTGACAAGGGCCAGGTTTAGCTCTGGTGGTGCCAGGTGCAATAATCATTTTTATTGCACACCCTTCAACCCCCATGACCTCCTCGTTGAATTCCTTCACTATCACCCAGAAAAAGTGCTCCTCCGCTCTCCATAGACCCTCTCTCACATATATTGCATTTGTTTTAAGTCACTAGTAAAGGCTGGCTTTACTAATCCACTCCACTAACCACCTAGAATACAGATCTCTTGTTTGCAGAAGGCTTATTAACCCTCTGCGCTACTTTATGGAGAGTGACATGTGCCATTGGATACATCTCCCATATCTCTCTCTAGCAGGAACGTTAGTCACAAAAGTTATCTTGAGATGTACTCTGCAGTAGGTGCTTTTAAATAGTAATTTGTTGCTAAATTCCCCCCACTGAGGTCAAACCCCCATCCCCCTTCCAGGTCAGCACCCAGTGCGTCTCCACCAGTTGCACTGCCCTTAAGCCGGTCCTGCTCCTGACCCTTGTTGCACCCCCTCACCCCCATTTAGAACCTTCTCGAAGGAGCTGGTAAATCGAAGAAGAAAAGTCCTTGGATTTCGGGATGATCATGTGGAAAAGGACATGATAAACATTGGAGCACGTGGTTTTTCCCCATTACTGGGACCAGATCTTGTAGTTAGATGTATAGGGGTGAAATCACCGACAGGAATCAGTAATTGCAGCACTGGTAATTTTGTACCCCTGCACTGTGCAACTCATTGTCAGCACTTGTACAGCTGCAATGTGCAGCAAATGTTTTATTACGAATTCAATGTAAAAGTGTTTTTTTATAAACCTGGTATAAAAGTGGTTTATGTGGATGGATACGTTTACTGCATTGTAAGTGTCTAGATATATTGCTATTTGTATGGCACGAACCTCTCTGGTGGACAATGGAGCACTGAACAAGTGATCGAGGGACGTAGGCAACACTAGACCAAAGTCATAAGCAGGGCCACAGGAATTAAGCGGTAGGGGAGGGCCAAATCATGCAGCAGGGTGGACTAAATTATGCAGCAAGAAAAGGCAAATTATGTGGCTTAATTTATCATGTTTTGTGATAGTATTATTTCTTATTTCATTACTTCGTCATTTTTTAAATACTTATTAACACTGTCCTGGCATAGGTTGCACCTTATTGGTACAGTTTTAACACCCGAATATAGCATCAGGCAATAGAAAGGTAACCTGTGAACCTTTGCAAACATCCTTCCACTGAGCTGCAACATGCGTTGCTGCGTTTTTAGTAACATTTGAACCATTTGAGCTAGAAAATATTTTTTTTTGGTTAAAATTTGAAGATTATGCAGCAGATGATAGATTATGTGGCAAATGCAGCAAATACTTGTTAAAAAATGTTGCGGCCAAACAATGACATGAATCCAGTGGCCATGGGCATAAGTTTCCAGATGCTTAGATGGTCAGATGCTCAGTGCAGAGATTTACAAATGTTTGTCTGACTTACAGGACTCCCAAGTTTACATACAAGTTCCCTGTGAGATTCACCTCTATCAGTGGTTGAAGTGGGCGCGATCGGAAGGGCTTGAAGCGGCCAAACTTTTATAATTTATGAAACACTGTTCACCTACTTTTTGTAAAATAGACAGCCATCCTGGGATGATTAATTCCGGCAGTTTAAATGCCTCAGCTGAAGTGTCATTCCCCTACTTTTTGTAAAAAGACAACTGTCCTGGGATGGTTAATTCAACAGTTTAAATGCCTCAGCTGAAGTGTCATTTCCCTACTTTTTGTCAAAAGACAACTGTCCTGGGATGGTTAATTTAACAGTTTAAATGCTTCTGCTGAAGTGTCATTCAATGAGTCTCCTGTGCTGTGAAACCGAAGCTGGGCAGACAGCTAAACAAGTCTTCCTGCCAGGGTGCCTGCTTGGCTCAAAGAAATGCAAATGTGAGCTACGAGTTAATCTGCTAATGTAAAGGATGCTTTGGACCCAGTACTGGCTTTATTTGACCTAATCACTCAAAGCTTTGTGATGACAAAGATTTATTCTTTTTGAGTGTTAGTGCCAAGAGTTACCAACCGGGATGTGAAGCGCGTGCTTTTAATTGTAAATATATCTATATCGCACTTACTACACCAGGAGGTGTTGAAGGGACAGTAATGTAAAATGCACTACGTACACTCTGGGTATTACTCAAATCAGTATTTTGGTAGAGCCATTTTATCTTAAAGTTTTTGCACATTTTGTAGCAGTCTCTCTTGTAATGTATGTAATGAAGTTTAAAATAATGAATCACATATTCACAGTGCTTTCTGTCACAGGTTATGGCCTCGTAGCACTAAAAAAACGCAAGTCAATTTTCTCCACTGCAGCAACCAAGATTGAATTCTGTGGCTCTCTGGGTAAACATAAACCTCTATAGTGCATTAACTAATGGAGGTTTCATAATGTACTATAGTGCATTTCCCAATAAGTAACAACTTTTTACATTTATTTTTCATTTAAGCTGCATGTTATTTTATATGTAGCTACCTAACAGCGAAAGACCAAAAAAAACTTACAGAATATTTTTTTTAACCATACCTTTGACCCCGCCCCCATGCTCACTGACACTGCCCCTGCTGTATGCAGCATCAGAGTTCCCATACATTTTTCATGTACTTCGACTGCTGACTTCTACCCTGCTGCAAAAAAGATTTTTGACTTCCATTTTGGTGAGCACTTGATTTTTCTACCCATACAACACTGAGTACCCACAATGTGGACAATCCGCATTGGCGGGTGGGAAAATTAGAGGTGTTTAAAAAATCCCTTTTGCCTTTTCATGCAAAACGATTTTCATGCAGTGTTTCCTTCCCCACCCCTTGTAGAATATAGATGCACTTGATGTCTGTACTGCACCACTCACACCTAGGGTTGGTATCCGGCAGGTTTTATTATAGGCGTGACCGTATTTTAATGTCACGGATAGTACAAAAATTAGGAAGATCACCTAAAGCTGACATCTTTCCCCTTATCTTTACATCCTTAAAACAGTAATTATGAGAAGAAAACACTTTAACATATTTCTGGAGCTGCCTTATCAATGCCCGACCAACAATAAAGTAAACAGTCAGAAGAAGTCCATGATAAATACAAATAGACGATTTATTTGAAGTTGCATATAAGTATCATGTCTGGAATCCCTGGGTCTTTACAGAAAGATAAAATGTGAACAAACGACCAGTATTTTTCTTTGGTAAAGATGGCAACACTACACCTGGCCCATTTAGGTTTGGAAGTTTGCAATCGTTGGTGAAGAGTCACACATGTCATACTTTGGGAGAGCTCGCCACATGCGCATTGCAATGCCTCGAAGACCTCAGTGAAAGGCAGCCAGTCTTCGAGGTGACACTTAAGAAGGTAGAACAACATTGCAGGTGTAGCAGCGCTCTGCATGTGTACATCACATGCCACCTTCACACCCCAGTGTCTTAGTCATGCACCTCCAGTTTCACATTTCAAATTTTCTTCATCAGTAAGTTAAACTTCACAAGGGAGAAGCTTTGTGGTTTGGCCGATCCTGAGATGCATCTGCAAAAGGCATTGGCAAAGCCAAAAGGCGCAGTCTATTGACTTTGCCAATGCTTGATATGCTGTGTATTATGTTAACAGAAGCAGAACAATGGTGAAGAGGAAAATGGATTCAGTTATTTGATGATGGCTAAAAAAGAACGGTAAAAGGAGATACACAGGCTCCCAGGCTCCTCTCAGCCAAACATGAAGCTGCTGTCGCCAGCATGACAGCAGCGCCGTGAGCGGCCTTGTTCGGCGCTCACAGAGGGAGTGAAGGCCTGTGCACTTTCTCCTCTCGGCTGTGCAACACAGCCAGGAGGAGAAATGCAAAGTGCGCATGTGTGTTTGCCGGCCAAACACATGCGCACTCATGGTGCACAAGCCACTCCTCCTCCAGCCCCCTCCAGCCCCGCCGTGCCCTAACCTGGCTCAGCAAAAAATAGAATAACACGCCGTTATTATCATTTTATTTTTCTTTCTGCTGCAAGCAGTGGGGCGACGCTCCTCCGCCTTAACGGAGGAGCCACCACTGAAGGAAAGCAATTCTCGTAGTTGTGGCATTAGTCCTGTCGAGGCTGGAAGGACATCTGTGTCCTCACCCAGGTAACACCCAGAGCAGCCAACTCCATGTCCCCGGGTCTTCATTTTCACAGGAACAATGAGTGCCACATTATAGAGTTTTGCATAAGGAAAGCCAGGCATGTAAACACATTCATGAAGGGGGCTGACCTATTGCTCTCTGCTTCACATTTTGGTGGGCAGAAGCTAAATGTGAATGACCCTTGAACAGATCAGTGGATGAATATTGGCGACTGAAGGAACCTGTATGATTGTGCATCCATATGTTTCATTATTATTATTTTTATTTTGGTAAATATGAGGTACGCAAGACAATTAAACCTGGCTTTAGCCCACACCTAACAAACTGAATTATTTGCCAAATACAGGGAAACAGCCTAGGGAGGGGTCACTGGACCAGAGTGGTAGATGGGCACAGACATGAACAGTTAAAATAAAATTGTAAGAGAGAAAATTGAAGGTGTGTAAAGTATATGGCGACAACACCTCTTTCCAGCCTGAAAAAACACAATGAACGCCCACAGAGATGCCAATGAAAACTCCAAAAAAGTAGGGTTACAATCAGAGAAAGAAAACTGCTGGAGAATAAATACGTTTTTTTCTCGAATTTACTGTGCAAACATTCTCGAGGGAAAACCCAGACAAACCAGGAAATAAAACCTAAAGAAATAAATGAGTGGAGTGGCCTCCCCCGGGGTTATGCACACACCATGTATGTTTACTTCTGTGCACAGAATGAACTCAGGATAAGAGCTGAAATCATCTGCCCCACCCGAGTACCTAGAGCAAAGGTGGTGAAAACATAAGGCACCCACCGAGAATACAGTTTAAAAGTCATGCTGAAATAAATCTCAGCTCCTGGTGTTGGGCTGAAGACCGCAGCCTGATTTAAATGCTAGCATGCATCATTTAATATCCATCATTTAATGTCTAGGGATTATGGGTGCGTGAATTGTTTATGACTCTGGAGTAGTCTTGCAGAGATTCTCATTGCTGGCCTACCTATAGTCGTAGAGTTTTCGGGTTTGGCTTACGCTGACATCTCCTCCAAACACTTGCAAATAGCTTCCAAATACTTGCAGATAGATTCCAAACACTTGCAGATAGCTTCTCAAAAGTGCCAAAATTTCTGCTTGAGTGGTAGTTGACGCTGAAAATGAAGGTGCCATTTCGGGAAGAGGTTAACTTTAATATAGCCTTATAGATTTGCCCGTTTTTAAAGGCCCTGAACAGGAGTTATGGTCCCAATGCGGCTTGGGCCTATATCGAGGGAGAAGAACTTTAACAACGGCATACCCCAAGGCAGAAGGGCTATAAGGCTATTAGAGCATTCCACGAACTGCTGGTAGACTGTTTTAAATTAGAAAGAGAGAAACAAAAAGACAAACTTTGGAATGTTGGAGCAAAAGGCAATTACCAGCCATTATTGCCCTGAGTCACTTCATTGTCTTGAATAGAGCTCCCAACATTCCAATGTTCTAATATCGTTTTCATTAGACTCTGAAACTGGATTTATGTTGACTGTTTTTTTCCCTCTTAAAGCAACTTGAAAGAGATGGGAACGTCTTTGTTTTAATGTGAAAACCTACCTGCAGAAAAAATCCAAAACTACCTGTAATATTCGTGAAAACTGCATGAAGTTTGCAAGCGAGAAATTCTTGCAACTTCACAGATCCCTAGTGTGACACCAAACTGGTGTTGGATTTTTAGACATTAAGCAGGATGCACTATTATAATCTATGGGTTGACTCCATCTTGTAGCATCTATCCTAAAAGTAGAAAAATCCATTGTTTATAGTATTTTACAATTGAGTTTTATTTTGAAGTTGTGGGTTTAGTAGGTATTCAAAGTTGGTTCGACATGACAAAACGTATTACTATTTATTAGGGCTTTACCATCATGTGTTTCGTTCTCTGGCAGATTATGTGGTGGCCTTTTTAAAGGCCTAGAAGAATCACAGTTTGTCCTGTTCCTAGTGGCACTAATCTGTTCCGCGTTGTTTGAATGCCCAGTACTGACATTTGTGTTGGTAAGGTGTGTATTAGATTTCTTTCATCCCGGTCCTGATGTCCATCTTATCAGACTACAACAAGACACATATAATTTTTTTACCTAGGGAATTTGAGCACCATTTTATCCTCCACCCAACACTTTTTGAACTAGAAAACACAACTGTTGTCTCAATCAATCCTCACACCCCACATCTCGCTGACAGTCAATGGCCAGTCAATAGCCAGGACATCTGTTTCCAGAGCCCTCAACAGTGTTGTTTGATGAATGACAAGCTGTAGGTTCAGAACTGCCCGTCACGCCCAACCTGCAGGCCCACCACTCGCTTCTCCACCCCAAGCCAGGTCCACGCCATGGGGAGTGGAAAAAATGAAAATCCATCCTTGGTCCAAGGGGATACCATGCGCAGTGAAAATAAAGCATCACTCATAGTATCCCTGACTACCAAGGCCCTGCAACCCCACCTCACA
The DNA here is from genome assembly GCF_031143425.1 of Pleurodeles waltl. Lineage (NCBI taxonomy): Eukaryota > Metazoa > Chordata > Amphibia > Caudata > Salamandridae > Pleurodeles > Pleurodeles waltl. Next base: position 77,045,755 of record NC_090449.1, on the reverse strand, counting down.
CCCCCATGAAAGACTCCACTATGGACTTTTCTCTTGATCTGTCTATTCCTCTACTGATCCTCCATGTTGACTTTGCGACCCCCATATTCCCTTCAACTCTGTTCTGCTTTTATCTTTTGCAGTGGCTTCACCTTGGGCACACAAAGAGGGGAAGCTGTAGTCTAATTGTGTACTGCCTTCCTCTACTAAAAAGGAAAGCCCATCGAGCATATGGATCTATTCTTACATTTACTATCTCAGTGTGACTCCTCTTTTCCATTCCATTCTAATGCTCGAGTGGAGATCTTGACATGCCTCTTGTTCAGAGCGACGCTGGCCGATGACCCTTCAGAAGCCTTCAGAACAGTCCACCAGGTACTCCTGCAGTGACGGATGGCATGGGCTTCCTGTGCCAGTTGTTCGCCATTAGATACTAAAGAAGGGTGCCAGGGACCCATGCACACCAACTCTGATGTAAACCTGCAAAAGTTTGCTCATTCTATTCACAGTCTGACCACTTACAGCACATACTCTGTAGCGCTAAATTGGTACGTGGGGCTGGTGGCAGAAGGGGCTCACAAAATATTTGCAATAAGCAGTGTCATTAATCATCCCACTGGTGGATGATGCCTTTTTGGGCAGCTGAGATCTGAAAAACAAATGATGGCCTATGGTCCATACTAACCATTTCTGTCAAAAGGCGGTAGACACCAGCTACTGACGAAATAGCGACTTAACGATCTCCGTGGCTGGGAGGTATACGAACCTATTAACTTTTGGGTTTTGATACCAGGGCGGTAGATGTGTTATCACAGATATTTTGTGTCGGTGTAGTTTATGGTTGACTTAAGTGCTGCACAAGAACATAATTAATTTTCTCTTTGTGCCCCGGTGGCAAAGGGTGGCATTCCGACACACTGTGTTTTTTTTAGGATCTTTCACAATTCTGTAAATTGATTTTGCCACTAATTTGGCAAGCTGGCAGAGTTTGGGCAGGATGGAGATTAGATGATCATTTTATTCTCTACTGATCAAATCCGGAGCTGCATTTCGACCCCATTAAAGAGATTAACATGGTGGATGACCGGACACACGTCTTAATTTGGCTAGCGAAGGGCTCGGGTGTAACCAGACCTTCGGATGAATGAATGTCTGAGAGATACGGAAGACTCCTCATCACAATCTGGAGGGGACCCAATCATTTTTCATTTCACCACCGGAGAAGGGAATGCATTCGATGCCTTTAGCACCACAGTCCAGAGAACTACTTTATTTAAAGGACAGTAAAATACCTTAGGCACTCTACTGCCATAACAGTGCAGGCAAAGACCATGCGAGAAGCAGCCACCATAAGCCCAGGTGACCATGGGTACCAAATTGGTCACTGCTAGGCTCACTGGGGCGCCACGAGGTGGTCACTGCTAGGCCCACTGGGACGCCACGAGTTGGTCACTGCTAGGCCCACTAGCTGAGACGCCACTCCACGCTCTGTGGAGACTCTTCCGCTGATGTGGCAGAAGCCATTTTGAAATTCCACACCGCTGTCGCTCTGCTTAGTAATACAAGTATCACCAGGCAATATATGATATGGGGAATTACTCTGATCTTTTAACCTCTTGAGGAGTAGTTCCCTCTAGCTCCAAGGAGTGCAAGTGAAGGACAGACTTGCACAAACATGGACAGGTCGAATGAATGGACTTGTAATTGCATTTGTCTCACATTCCGCCTTTTGTGTACTGTAAGTCTTGTCAACAAGGAACCGAAAGTATTGCATCTGTGAAGGGGAACTGAATTTAAATATTTTTGCAGTGATTAAAGAATTACCCGTACATGTGGGGGCTTGTTCTGTCTTCTGGTGTTTCCGTGTTTGCGGTCCCCTTTGCTGTTCTTATTAGCCACAGAGCGTATCGGGCATGAAATCAACATGGTTTCATTTTTGATTTCATGGTGTTTTGGTTTGAGTCCCATCCACCACAAAAGTACCAAGCCGGGGCATAGCTACCGTGGATGCAGTAGGTGTAGTGGCACCGGGGCCCACTGAACCCTGATAATTGCTGTATTTTCTGCAACAGCAGTCTAAGGGGCAATTTTCCTTGCTAGAACCAGGGATCACGGCAACCAAGCTACGCTACTGATGCCAGGGAGGTCTGAAAAGGTTGTCACCAGGGTGTCGAGGCTGTGGATATCTGGCGACGAGGACAGGTGGGGAGGGCTCTGGGACAGGCCAGTGGGATCGGTGGGACATGAAGTCTTGTAGCAGTGAGGAAAGGGAGTAGGTGGGTGTGGGAACCATTCTTTGGGAGGGGTCTCAGGCAGTCCACCCATTGCCCTCAGCATACCCTTGTGACAACAGAAATGTTTCCCACTGCTCCAAAGAGCCACTGAAGCTGCCCATTTTAATTTTTTTAAACGTTGCCAGCTTCGCAATTTGTGACAATCACAAATCTAAAAACAAGCATTGGCAAAGCCAATAGTCAGCCACTGAAATTGCTCACATTTCCATACAAGTCCCTGGCACTTAAGGGGGCTTCTTTTTGTGCAGATGTGCTCCTTGTTAAAGAGCAGAGTGCCATCATTCACAATGAAGGTAGCCAATGGCTGAAGTGGGCTGACACACTGTCCCACACTGTATGCTGTAAGAGACGGAAGAAAAAGGAGAATGATACAACAGTAGACCAATGGATGAAGATGGTTGTCTGAAAGCTCCTATGTGTAAGTATATATCTAATTTTACTAAAATGAAAAAGGTCTGGGATAACACCGGACCCAAAAATAATTAGCAAAATTGTGAGACATGTAATTTTGTATTTTGCAGACCCTTGGTCTAGAGGAGCACATATTACAGGTACTTAAGTCAATGTTTCATATAATTATATGTGAAAGCTGCAACCCAATAAAAAACATAGTTTTCTGACGAACTCTGACTCCTGAAATGCTATGAAAATGGACAATAAGCATGGTTCGTCACCTACCAGGGAAACACATGTTCTCTTCCCCAAACAAAGACAGCCCTTTTCTAAATTTGTATGTCCGAAGTTAACAACTAAGCCAAAGAACACTTCAAAATATGCAGAGATGTACAGTCAAACCATCTGTCTCATGTAAAAAGAGGCCCACCCTCAAGAACTATGTGATGACCTCATGCTACACTTATGGGTTGCAATATACTAGCCACTTTCTAGGGCAACATCCCTTGCCATTAATCCCCATAAACTTAAAAACTACCAGGAAGTGGCCCCAGGCAGCCACATTCTGGGGACTCCCTGAGGTACAGGAGACTGAAGTGCCCAACAGTGTGCCGCATATCACCCCAACGCAAACCGTACAATATTAAAGTCATTAAACTGTGTTGACTTGCCCTTCCTACCCTCATTATGGAATTAACAGATATTCCTGACAAGCCTTGACCCATTGAAGCTGCAGCTAAACTAAGACTTCTGTTGCTCAAAAAAGTCAGTCAAATTCCAAGTCTCTTGACAACAGCTGATCAAAATCTAGTGTTCCAGGACTAGCCAGTGCCCTCAATATTGTACTACTGAATATCGACCCAGAGAATATCGGGGTATAAAAATTGAAATGGTAAAGTGCATATAGAAAAGTAAACATTTACTATTGCTAGCTTCCCATTCACATACCTTGAACATATATGCACCGCATAGGAACACATATTTGGAGTTAGGTATAGAAAATCTAGACTTGTCTGTCAATATTGTTTTTATATTTTGTCCTCAATACTGTGTCCCATCGATATTCCAGTGTCAATAATCAGGGTGCACACCTTCCCTCAAGACACTGGTAAAAACTGAATGACCTACTCAAACTGAACAGAACAGTGGTGAATGAAGCTTAGATAGCATGTTTTTCTAGATATACTTCAACGGAACCCAACTAAGTTATGGGGTCACGTGTTAAGGAGCTCTTTTATCATCTCACAATGCATGTGATCTTGAGCAAATAAGTTTATCTGGTTGTTCCTCCCCTACTGTTCAAATTTTAAACAGAAAAAGTTAGAAGCTGCCTGACTTTGACAATGGAAAAACATAAATAAATACCCTCAAGTATGATGAGGAGTAACTTGAGATTATAAGGATTTTTTGCTTGGGCTAGTCCCTGTGTTTGTCTGTCTTTAGATGAATGGACCTAGGGAACTATTTAACACAGTCCACTCCCTTTTGTTCCCTAGGTTGCAGCTCGATGTGGATAATTTCCAAGAGTTCTGTGATAAAACAGCAAAGTACTTCAAAGAAAAAATCTGAAGATTCACGTAGAATTTCCTATCCATGTGGAGGAATCCTGTATCTCTAGATCCCAGTTAGCTCAAAAGGAAGCATGGTTAGCCCAGGAACCTCTTGCCTCTGAAGGGGTTGATGAGATTCTCCATGCCTCTAAAATCAAGTTGCTGCTCATGAGTAATAATTCAGGTTCTCCGGACAATCCCTGCCTGCTGGGTGATCTTCAGGCAGTTCCTGACCTTATAGCGAAGGTCTTAGAAGAGATCTTCTCAGAGGTACCGCGGACGGGGATAGCTCCCCAGGTTTGGAAGGAAGCAGTGGAGATCCAGTTGAAAAAGAAACCGGAGGGGGACCCTAGCGACTTGAAAAATATTTGCCCAATCTCTCTATTACCACTAAGATCTTGCAAAGACATGTAAACCAGGATCTATCAAAATTTCTCCAGGATCATGACTTCCTGGTCCCCTCGCGAAATGGGTTCAGGAAGAATCATAGTACGGAATCCGTTCTTCTTGCCAATGTAGATACTATCTGTATGCAAGTAGACCAGGGCAGTTTTGCTAAACTGGTACTATTAGAGCTCTCTGCCGCCTTCAACACCGTCTCTCCTGCTTTGATGGTGCAAAGGTGGGTTTAAGAGGTGAAGCTTTGAAGTGCTGGAATCATTCCTTTATGACAGAACTACTACGGTGAGCTGTGGTGACTATAGGGCAGGCCCCTTCCAGCTCCCATGTGGAGTGCCTCAGGGTTTCTCCCCAACCTTATCCAGCCTCTATGTGGTCCCCTCGACAAAGCTAGTCCGATCCTATGGACTTCAGGTGTTGTCTTATGCTAATCACACCCAAATTATTGTCTCCAGCGTGAACAATTAGGAGGAGGTTGCTGAAAGGTTTTGGGCCTGCATGTAGGAAATCCATGGATGGTTGAAAAGGAATTGGTTAAAACTGAATGGGGCTAAAACAGAGATTGTTGTGTTAGGCAGGGATAGCTCCATATGGTCTGAACGATGGCCTGCAAACTGTGGTGCACTCCCACTCCCATTAGTTGCAGCCAAAAGCCTGGGTGTGATGTTTGATAACACTCTAACATTACACATTTGGGAATAGCATTCTCCATTACAGTAGTCACCACCCATGAGCCCTCAAAAATAATATTCCTTATGAAGAAATATTAAGAAAGTATGTAGTACAGATGAGGAATTTGGAAACCAGTTGACACAAATGAGAAAGAGAGAACGTTGTAGGGGATATAGACCGAAGATTTTGAATTTGGCTGAAAAGAAGGTGAGTTCTGTTATGAGGGAACAATTGTTACATCCCTATAGAGGTTCACAGAAGAAGGAAATGGCTATTTGATTTATTACAACATTTAGGCCCATATTTATACTTTTTTAGTGCAGCATTTGCGCCGCTTTTTGATGCAAAAGCGGACCAAACTATTGTATTTTGTAAGTTTGTGCCGCTTTTGCGTCAAAAAGCGGCGCAAATGCAGCGCTAAAAAAGTATAAATATGGCCGTTAATGTTGCCTCAGATAAAATTAAAAAAATATTGTGTAGACATTGGGTTATTCTTAAAACAGACTCGGTTATTGGTCCAGATCTTACGAACTATCCAGCTATTACATACAGAAAGGGTAAGACCGTAGGAGATTGTCTGACACATAGTCACCATACGGCACAAACTGTCACCACATGGTGGGCGAGAAGGAATTGATTTTTTTGCTGTGTCCATTGTAAGGCATGTGAATATATTGGTAGCACAATTGATTTCCATACCTCGGAGGGACGCAAGTGCAAAATAAATAAGAGTCTAACTTGTTCATCTGATTTTTGTGTATATGTGCTCTACTGTCTGTGCCATCTCTTATATGTGGGAAGCACTATCTTCCCATTGTGGAAGAGTGTATAATGGCTATCTGTAATTCAGATTTTACATACCCAGTAGCAAGACGTTTCTCCCAAAATCATAACAAAGATGTATCACTTTTGGGATTCTTAGCCTTATGCCGGGTGGAGAAAGGTGTACGGGGTGGTGACAGCATCAGACAATTAAGAAAAGTGAAGTCCAGATATATTATTGACCTTCACACTAAATTCCCATTTGGTTTAAACAAAGATGAGGAGATTAAAGTACATGTGGGGTAGTTGATAACTCCTAATGAACGGTCTTTTATTCCTTTCCTCGTTCTAGGTATACTGCTTGTTTTATGTATTTGTATTAAAGGGATGTTCTCTGATAGTGTAAGGAATAGACCTTTTATATTGAAAAACTCCCCATTAGTCTCCAAGTACTTTAAGAAAAAGGTTTGTATCACTTTGTTTCTGCTAATAATAATGTCATCTTAACAAATGTATTCATGTTTAAAATTAGATTTTGTGATTAGGGCACTGGCCTGCAGAATGGCTTGCCGAAAAATGATGGGTGGAAATTAATTAATTTTAATTGCTGGGATCGATTATTATGTTTAGATTAGGGCATTGGCCCAGTATTATTGGGTAAGATTTCTAGTGATTTGAAATGTGTTTCTACATATTTGCAGTATGAATTTCTTTTTTTTAAATAGTGGGAAGAAATAAAAAAATGTGACTTTATTGTAATAATAATCACATTACACTTTGATAGCTGATCAATATAGAATTAGTTAGAATTTCTAGATTGTTTTTGATTGAATATCGCTAAGGCAAAGATGAATTTGATTTTTTTGTTAAGATGTTGCAATGTTGGATTTATTGTGAAAAAGGTGGTAGTCTTTTTTCAGTGTTGATGACACACTGGGTTTATTTTCAGTAGGAAATTGAAGTGGTTCACTTTGACAAAGGCTGGTTACAGCTGAAATGAGTCGGAGCGGTTGGGTCCGTATTTTGTTAAATAAAGATATCTTTCCATCTCTCCTGGAGTGCCCGTATTTCCCTCTGTGACTATATATTATTATTTCTTTTTTTTTTTCTTCTCCAAAACAATCCACAAAGTGGCACTCCAAATGGCCGGTGTTCCCGGGAGGTTGGGCCAACTCCAATTATTTTAAATTCCGAAAAGATGGGAAACACTCCATAGCGAAATATCTGTTTATTCACTCATAAACAGTCAAAGCGTTTCGACACAATGGTCTTGTTCTCGACCGTTAGTCCTTCCTTCATGTGTATTTATTGTCAACATGAAGGAAGGACTAACGGTCGTGAACAAGACCATTGTGTCGAAACGCGTTGACTGTTTATGAATGAATAAACAGATATTTTGCTATGTAGTGTTTCCCATCTTTTTTTAATTATATATATATATATATATATATATATATATATAAACACCGAAGGAAAGCATTTCCTTGAATGAAAACCGGTGAATGTTTGCTTTATACTTGGCATGGTTTTAAAGCGGCACTGTGAAACTAAATGGTTACAATGTTTGATCAAATAGTTTCCCTCGGTTGGAGAATCTCACTGCAATAAAAGAGGAGAGAAAGGCTCGTGTTCTTTGAATTACCTCTTTAAAGCAATTTGAATTTAGCATGCAATGGATTCTAAAACAGAAAAACGGCGTTTAATGGCAACATTGAAGTAAAACGTATACCTAGAGGTTTGAGAATAAGAATTATGCCAAGTTACCAAGATGCCAGCAGTGCCCTATTGGAAGAATGGGGAACATATATTTTGGAGTCATCGAGAGGTTTGGTTGAAATTCTTATTAAGCATGCAGAGATAGCATTGGACAAAATTCAAAATGAGCTAAAAAATCTTGCACAAGATTTGGACTCTCTAACTCTGACAGAGGAAGAAAAGAAAATTAAAAATGATTTAGGTTTGAAAGTACAGCAACATGAGGAAACTGTTATAGCGCGCAAGCAATTTAAATTTCAGAGAGATAAACAGGATTATGCAGAAGGAAAAATATTCACATTTTCGCGCAAATTTCAGAGTGCAAAACATGGAGCTCAACTTGATTCGCCACAATCTCAAAGATCGGAAAATTCAAGTATTGAATCTCTTTCTGTGCATAGTGACACCAGTGCAAGTGAGGATGGAAGTGCAACATCATATAAATCGAATCCGACACTTTTAACCGAAATGCGCCTCGCCCTCCAACAACAATCCAAGGACCAACAGAGCAGCAGACGTGGAAAAGGACGAGGACGGGGCGAAAGAAAAACAAACGCACAAGAAGGGGACAGAGGGGGAATTCAAAGAAACACCAGAGCGAAAATCGCAACATTATTCAAGAATTAAATGTGATAAATCTCTCTGATAGAGTAATGTCATCACAAGAAGAGTCCCTATTGAAAAAAGGCCTCAATTTTTGTCCTGCCATCGACATTGACTTAGTACAGACATGGATTGACTTATACAAATATATACGGAAAATCAAATTGGCAAAGTTTCCCAGAGATGCAAATCTGATTAGTAAAACAAGTATCACCACGCCAACTTAAGATAAAGGCGGGAATATTGTAATTCAAGATAAAAACAGATATGTACAGGAGGCAATGCGACAACTATCAGATGCAACTTATTATCAACCCATAAATAGCAATCCTACGAAACATGTGGCAGTTCAGATTCAAACATATTTACAAAATTGGATAGAACATGGCCTCATTAATCAAGAGGAGGCTAAATAACTGACAGTTGAACATCCAGTCACTCCCACAATTTATTGTCTTCCCAAAATTCACAAAGATCCCAAAAATCCACCTGGGAGGCCAATAGTTTCAGCGAATCAATCTTTATTGGAACCTATATCAAATTATATTGATTTCTTTTTAGCACCAGTGGCATGTAACTTAAATTCATATTTGAAAGACGCAGGGGATTTATTGAGACATTTGGATGGCATTCCGTGGTAGGACTCATATAAGTTGATAACAATGGATGTCATTTCACTAGTCACCAATATTGAGCATCAGATTGGCATCCAGGCATGTAGGCACTTTCTGAGCCAAAGAAATATTCAATTTGCCCAACATAATGAAATGCTTTTAGAAATGATCCATCTCTGCCTTACCAATAATTTCTTTCAGTTTGACCAGCAGTTATTTTTACAGATAAAAGGAACAGCCATGGGCTTTTCCTTTTCTCCAAATTTTGCGAACTTAACAATGGGCTGGTTTGAACAGAGAATAGCATGGGCAGAAGAAAATGAAAGATTCCAGCAGAAAGTCATTAGCTGGTTAAGATTCATTGATGATTTATTCCTAATTTGGGATGGCACAGAAATTGAATTTAAGGAATATTTTAACGTTCTGAACAATACTGTTGCCAAACTGCAATTCACTTATGAAATCAGTGACACACGAGTGACGTTCCTGGATACAGAAATCTATATAAGAGAAGGAGAGATACATACCACATTACACAGAAAATCTACTGCCACAAATTCAGTGTTACATGCCAATAGTTTTCACCCACCCAATACTAAATGGAACATACCATATGGCGAATTCTTACGGATAAAAATAATTTGTTCAGAATCTGGAGAATTTGCTAAACATTTAAAGGCCTCAGAAGAAAGATTTATCTCCAGACAATATCCCAGGAAATGTATTAATAAGGCAAAACAGCGAGTGGAAAAGATTTTGAGAACAGAATTAGTTCATAAAAAAACTTCTGTGTTGGAAGGTCAATCGGAGGATCCTATACGTTTCATCACAACATACTCCAATAATGTCTCCCAGTTACGGAAGATTCTAACCAAACACTGGTCTATTCTCCAATTGGATCCTATAGTAATGGAGATTATGGGAGACTTTCCTCGAATGACTTTTAGAAGAGCACCAAATTTGCGGAACAGAATCACGAAAAGTCACTTTAGCTCTCAGAAAAGGGGCAATTGGCTCAAAAAAACAGGTTTTTGGAAATGTGGCAATTGCAAGGCTTGCAAAATTGCGAAAAACACTAAGGAATACACCATTGGTAATGGTGTCACAAAAAGCATTAAACAACATATCACTTGTAAGAGCCGGTTCACAGTATATGTTATTGAATGCCCCTGCGGTTTAAAGTATGTTGGGAGCACCATATGTGAAACAAAGAAAAGGATCCTTGAACATATTTGTGCCATCGTCAACACAGACAGAAGTTATGCCACGGCTAAGCATATGGAGTTGGCACATGATAGCCAATGGGAAACAATGACTTTTTATGCGATTGACCATGTCCCCATAAGTGAACGAGGAGGGGACAGAGAAAAGAGACTACGACAATTGGAGTCTATACACATCTTGGAGATTCGAACCTTGACCCCTCTGGGGATGAATCAGGATGAGGAGTTATTTGTACATTTGTAATTTTACATGGTAGCCATTGCAAATAATCACAAAACACTGTTTTTTCTATTTTCTATTTTCTATTCTGTAGCACTTGCAGCTAATATTCAGTTTGGTTAATATTTTAGTTTTTTTATTATGGGGGGAGACATGGACAGTATGTCACATACGCACATATATGAGGTGTATCAACATATTGGTTAAATTGGTTTTGTTTTGCGGTAACTACAACTCCCAGAATGCAGCATTATAAGTTTATAGTGCACTAGTTAATAATTGAATTTATTTGAAAATTATGGGAGAGTTTTAGTTGTGTAGGCCGCAGTTATTAAACTTAACAAGCAGAGAGAAGTAGTTTCTAAGTGCATTTAGAAATATGTCGAGTCTTAATGAATTGTTATCTGTAGATATAAATGTGGAAACAGAAACCCCCTACCGGAAATGCCTGTGATCAAGGTCTCTCAGACCGAAACGCGTAGGGCAGGTGATTGTTGAGCTGTAAACGAAGTTAACGGAGCCTGAATAAATGAATTTTGTGAAATAAAAGATCCCGGAGTGCGGTCGTTCGTGAAGTATTTCATGAATGTTGTTGATATATATATATATATATATATATATATATATATATATATATATTCGTAACCAAGTCCCGGAATGCAGGTGCTCCACACAGCGGTCCTGGATGGGTTCCGAGAGACCCTAATATAACCTAAAACACTCCTTCCAATATCAGGAGAACCAGGACACCTCCAATATGAAAATTCAGTTTATTTCAGCACAAAATCCAACGCGTTTCGGCAACAGCCTTACTCATGGTCCATGAGTAAGGCTGTTGCCGAAACGCGTTGGATTTTGTGCTGAAATAAACTGAATTTTCATATTGGAGGTGTCCTGGTTCTCCTGATATTGGAAGGAGTGTTTTAGGTTATATATATATATATATATATATTCCAACAACGCGTTGCCTAAAACACCTGAGGAACCTCGGTGTAAAAGAAAGAACGTACCGTGACGGTTATCTCACCAGCGTGTTTATTCACTTGCAGCAAAGAAAAAGCAGAGAAAAGCCTGACACGTTTCGGAGCCTTCGCTCCTTGTTCAGAGATTACCTGTGAACAAGGAGCGAAGGCTCCGAAACGTGTCAGGATTTTCTCTACTTTTTCTTTGCTGCCAGTGAATAAACACGCTAGTTACCTGTGAACAAGGCGCAAAGGCTCCGTAACCCACCAGGATTTTCTCTGCCTTTTCTTCCTGCAAGTGAATAAATTGGCAAAGGGCCGCCCCCGCAGTGGGCATCAGGGTCCGGTGCATTAACCGCTGCCGGGGACACGGAAATTACAGTTTAAAGCTGCCTCAGCGGCAAACCAACAATGGACATCCGGCATCTCCCTCAAGGGAGAGGGAGGAGCCCCTCAAGGACATCGGGCCAATGGGGGCACAGCAAGGGCAAAAGTAATTTACAAACGTTAACAAAGGGAAGACACCACCCCGCCCCCCCAGTTTGGAGGGCAGACTAAAAGATTCTGCTGGTCAAGCAGAAATCACTTTGTGGGCCACGAGGGTCAGCGCGGTGACGTAAGTCCCTCAGGCGGCGTGGCGGTAAAAGGGGCATGTTGGTTCATAAACGAGGCACACCGGTGGGCCGGAGAAAGGCTACTTACCTGGGGATGCCTTACGGCAAGGTAAGTAGGCCGATGGGGAAGTAAGCGGGGCATGGCACTCGCGGCCCAGACCCGCCGGTTGGCAGGGCACAAAATGGACAGACAAGGTAGCGAGTTGAGCCTAACAGCACTAAGAGGCTAACCCCTTTACGATCAGAGTAAAGAACCAACAAAAATGGATGACCCCAAAAAGCAGCGCAGAGGATGGCCTCAACAACAATAGGTGTCTGAATTATGACAAGCAAATGACAAGGACTTGATTGATTTATAGCAGAGATGATGTCATGCAGCAAAGTTATATCCTGGAGAAATGATTTATGTATGACCTGACAACTGTGATTTATAACCTGTCTCCAAATTACGATTTCCAATCATAATGAAAGCAATGTATGGCACTCAAAAATGATTTATGACATTGTAATAATTTATGGACCTGTCATTTTGATTTATGACTGAACAAAGTGAGTTATGAGGTCAAAGCCCGTGTCGCAAAAGTCTATGCATGTAATAAAACTGCGGCCCAGTATTCCCACAATAGAATGCAAACACACTTGGCTAATGTGAATTTGTTCATAAATGTATAAGGAAAGTTACATTCAATGGAGTGGGACAAGTGCGGGGGTTATGGCAAAGTGCCGCCCCCACAGGGGGCATCAGGGTCCGGCGCATTAACTGCCGCTGGGGACCCGGAAATTACAGTTTAAAGCCGCCTCAGCGGCAAACCAACAATGGACATCCGGCATCTCCCTCAAGGGAGAGGGAGGAGCCCCTCAAGGACATCGGGCCAATGGGGGCACAGCAGGGGCAAAAGTAATTTACAAACCTTAACAAAGGGAAGACACCGCCCCGCCCCCCAGTTTGGAGGGCAGACTAAAAGATTCTGCTGGTCAAGCAGAAATCACTTTGTGGGCCACGAGGGACAGCTCATAGGAGCGAGAAATACACCCACCCACCCACACCAGAACAGCATTGTCGCAGGGCTGAGAGGATAAGAGGACGGCGGTAAAAGGGGCACGTTGGTTCGTAAAGGAGGCACACCGGTGGGCGGTGTGCCGGAGAAAGGCTACTTACCTGGGGATGCCTTACGGCAGGGTAAGTAGGCCGATGGGGAAGTAAGCGGTGCACGGCGCTTGTGGCCCAGACCCGCCGGTTGGCAGGGCACAAAATGGACAGACAAGGTAGCGAGTTGAGCCTAACAGCACTAAGAGGCTAACCCCCTTACGATCAGAGTAAAGAACCAACAAAAATGGATGACCCCAAAAAGCAGCGCAGAGGATGGCCTCAACAACAATAGGTGTCTGAATTATGACAAGCAAATGACAAGGACTTGATTGATTTATAGCAGAGATGATGTCATGCAGCAAACTTATATCCTGGAGAAATTATTTATGTATGACCTGATAACTGTGATTTATAACCTGTCTCCAAATTACGATTTCCAATCATAACGAAAGCAATGTATGGCACTCAAAAATGATTTATGACATTGTAATAATTTATGGACCTGTCATTTTGATTTATGACTGAACAAAGTGAGTTATGAGGTCAAAGGCCGTGTCGCAAGAGTCTATGCATGTAATAAAACTGCGGCGATAAGAGTCACGGTACATTGTTTCCTTTACACTGAGGTTCCTCAGGTGTTTTAGGCAACGCGTTGTTGGAATTTTCAAGGGTCGCTACCGTGCCGCGGACTTGCCGCTGTTAAGTGGCGGGAATTCAGCGTTTTTTCATGGTGGTGAGATATATATATATATATATATATATATGTTTTTTTGTTTTTTTTTAAGGACATTTTGTATGGGCTAACCCTCTGTTTGTACGTTCACAAACAATATGCCAATGGGTGGGGCAGTGGACAAACGAGGCGTTACCTCCACATCCTACAATGGTCTACATGCAACTCATGTTACTCCCTTATAATGACGTGTCACGCTGGCATGGGCATGAGACCCAATAGTAACAATGCAGGCACAAGCACCTATTACATCACTTTACATCAGAAGCTACTCATGTATTTACAAACACGCCATAGCAACAAGCAATAGTACCATAACACAGTAAACCTCCCTGGCCATACCAAGCTATAAAATAACTATAAAAAGACAATAAGGAAGTATGGAAGGTGTTTGCCCACAACTAAAGCCAGTTTGAAGTGCATGTGAAGGTAAAGTGTGCTTTACATGGACACAAAACATCCTCATAAACTATGTGAATTTGATCTCAAAACTTTAGAAGGAAGCATGAACAGGGAGGCAGAGAAAAGCTCTAATCCTTAGCCACTGTAACAAAGGCAAACCACACATGGACCTTAAGGCACCCATTTTGATCCAAAGAGATGTTTATTCGGTGTTAAACTGAAAGTAACCAGAGTCAATAACTTTTATTGGACTAAGCAATCAAAGAAAAAAAGTTCCCCTTGTTGATTTTTTGCCTCTCTAGCGCCCAGTTTGTCTTTCTTCAAGCCCTGCTTAATTGGTGGAGGTGACAATGATGAGATCACAACACCCCATGTCAGAGAATGGTGCAAGGACACAGAGGTATAACACATAAGACAACAGAACCAGGCTGATTCTTGTACAGACATATGATACTCATTGACATTCTTATGACCACCAGTAATGGGAGTGAGTGAGCACTGAATTTCTGAAGCACACGGTCACCAAGATGGCTTAACTTTTTATTTTTATTTTAAGCCATCTCTATTGGATCTTGATATATGCTTCATATGTCAGGCATGTTGAGTATTACATTAAGAGAGTATACACACAGTATTGTACATCGTAGATGTTCAATGCCAACATAACCTTGTGCATCAAGAAAGAATATTAACTTTGAAACATGAAATCAAGCACATTAACCTCCAGCCTGGTCCCTAGACGCAGGAGGACAGCACTGGCACAGCCTGGGCGCACTCCCTAGTCTTGCAGGCTTTAAAGTGCCACTCCAGCATTCCGCAGGAAACCAACCTCTGTGAGTGGAGTAGGTTGTGAGGATGGAGAAGGATGCATCAGGGGTGATGTACCCCACTGCTGTCATGCAGCAGGGATTTCTCCCCTCCATAGGTCCCAGCAGGGCAGGGGGGTTTTGGGGAGCCAGGGGAGCAAGAGAGAAAGGACACATGGGGGATGGGGGGCGACCGCCATTTCACATAGCTATACCAAGACGGCTTGATGATGCTAGACCAGAAGTCACACTCCAACAAGTTTCTCTGGTCCATGTGTGACTGGTTTTATACATGGGAAAAAGTACCCCGTGCAAGTCACTGAGGACTTCTGTGACCATAAACAGGAACATGGCCAAAGGTTGAGTTCCTTTATAGGGTCATGGAAGTCATAGTTGACTTACAGTTCCATTTAATGTACGTAGAGGGTATTTTTTTCTAATGATACATGGTCAAACCATCACGCTTCCCAATACAGCTCAACTCCATAGTGTCTTGCTCTCTCCTGTGCTTTGCAGACAAGAATAAAAGTAGAATATGTACTGCGAAATTAAACACACCAAAAAGCAGTTAGTATTTTTTGTGAAAATATATTAAAACCAGTTTAATGCAATGATCTATAGCGTGGGAAAGTAAATACGTTGCCATCGATATCTCCTTTTTGTTCACCGCTTTGTTTATTTCATAAAAAATATCTGACAAAGTATGCTCCAGATAAATATATCTCTGAAGTAAACATATTGAAATAAAGAAGTAGGTGCCTGGGAGGAAAAAATTGATTAACTAAATTATTTTCCCTGAAGGGACATTTTCAAACCTCACTCCATGTGCAATCACATATACAAGGTGTAGGATCTCGAAACACAGAAAATCGTTCTGTATGGCAAGATTCATAAACTCAACTGATCGTAGAAGCTGCTGGAGTGCTGAAGAGTGAAATTTAAGTTGCTAAAACAGCGACTAAGTGTCCTCTTCTTCTGCCTATGGAACAGTGCCTTGAGAACCAAGGACTGGCAAAGCCAATAGGTCTAGGCTTTAGGAACTATTAGCTTTTCCAATTGCTTTTAGAGATGCTGTGCAGCATGGCTGAAGATAACCCCTTTTCCCCCAAAAAGGTGCTATGACACAGCTGCAGCAACACAATATCACAACTCTTCTTCACTGTCCTTCACAACCTGATCCACCTTGCTCTTCTAAGTACCACACTTTGTGAATAAGTATTGTAATTTTTTTTTGTATGCAAGTGTCGAAAGGCTGAAAGCAAGGTTTACTGAGTACAATTTGCACACAGCTCATAGAAGCTGCTTTTGTAAAATGAAATACAAACTCCATTTATACCTGTTTTGCCAAATGCATTCACACCAAAATCTGTTCATGAGGTCAGACGGGTTCTTAGGGATTTAAGGAAAACCCTGATCATCAGCTTTGTTGGTGATATATTAAGTTCAAGGAACATTTGCTCTGATTTTGATTTAGAATTAATCATGCCTTTAACTTGACACCACACTCAGTAAAATGTGCACAATGCTTTGGGGAGATGTGCTGTTCCTGAAGGACGTCCAAGGAAATCCTTTAGTTAAATTGCTGTTTCCTATGGGCTCTTCCTGCTCTGTGTTCTGCAGACCCATTCATTAATAAGGCTGCTATTGTTTGTGTAACCAGATTTGTGCTAGCACAACCAATGACATTTGGTCAAAGGAAATTCATCAACAGTCATTTAGGTGGCTAGTGGAAATGTGGTGGTCTTAGGACGTTTTGTGATCTTGCATTATCAAAAATTCATCAATATTCATTTAGAGGGATAGTGCTGGGATAGTGATAGTATATGACATTTTATAATGCTGTACTATCATTCAATGATGGATGGTAAATGTTTGTTGAACCTATGCTGACTGTGCAATCCCCATTGCTTTCTATGCTGAATTTTGTTATAAAACAAGGCGTTTTGGGGGCTGAACAACAACTTGTTGTCTGAGCCCTAGGGATGCTGTCTGATTTTCTATTGCTTTGCTGCAGATTCTGCCTCAGACCATTTTTCAGAATTCACTATGCTGTATCTGTTTCAAATGACTTCTGAGATTAATGCTTATGACTGATATATAAGGCAACTCAATTGACTCTAGAACAGTGGTCTCCAAACTTTTTAATGCTACGCCCCCCCCAGTTGAAAAATAAAAATCATTGGGCCCTCGTTCAGAATTTTTCACAAATATTTCATAAAGATGACAATGTTTAAATATGTCTAGATGTTTTTAAACATTGCAGTTAAGTACTGCTGCCATTTAAAAAATGCAATAACATGTTTCTGCTTAAAACTAAACACTGTTATCTGTGAAATGCTTCTTTTGGCCAGAGCCTGGCGCCCCCCCTGGGATCCCTTGAGGCCCCCCTGGGGGGGCCCGCCCCCCAGTTTGAAGACCCCTGCTCTAGAATATATTTGTTTTCCATTTACACTTTAATAATTTATTAAACTTCAGTGGTTTAAACAAATTACCGATCTCAATCCTCTTTGAGTCCAAACTTAAATTGTATGGAATACTGTTTGAAATGTAGTTTGAATCGCATCCTTGTGAGCACCTTTCCTTATCTATTCTTCAAGACAACGCCGTCCCCGACTCTGCGAAGGCTCTCTTCCTCTATTTCATCAGGTTATCTAAGAATCGACCATTTTGGTGGAGAATGCCTGCAGATTACATGTAAAATAACATAATTGTCTATAAATAATTTTTCCCCCTTAGTTCCATCCTTAGTTTACATGACCTGGGCAAACTCAATTATCTGAGGTGTCAAGGAGCTGCTCCTGAACAAAGCAGTGTGAGTATTAGTAGTGCATAATGAACTGTGATTAGTTGTATATTGTATTCAGATGAAGTAGTGCATAGTGGGATTTGTAGTTTGTGAGTGTGGAATAGAGTGGTGTCATGAACTACATGTGTGTGAGCTGATTGTTTATGCTCTTTTAATTTGTAGGTCATTAGGTGGTCTAATGTCTGTGATATTGATGGTTTTGTCATATTTATGAGTTGGAGAAATGTGGGCGTTATTGTATTTTTGAAAATGGTTGAGTTTTCGTGGTTGTGTCAAAAATGCTGATTTTTTTGTTTTTATTCTTGCGTTTGGTTTAAAACAAAGGGATTCTTCAAAATAAAATATCTCAAGATATATTTTTGAACATTGTATGAAAGTGGAGTATTAAGTGGTGTGGGGTTAGTCCTCACCATGTTATACTTTCAGAATACCCCAAAGATGGTCTATTGGCTCACACGAGTAAGTCCTTAACTCAGTCCTGGGAGTGTGGTAAACAACAGTCAGGCGTTACTTAGAACTAGCTTTTACACTGACACATGACCCCTCCTAATGTATGTGCATGCTAGTGCTTTGCAACATACTAAACCTCATACGTCAATGACACCCAGCTGATCCTCTCCCTCACCAAGGACACTGCCAAGACCAACCTCCACGAAGGAATGAGGCCATCGCCGAATGGATGAAGAACAGCTGTCTGCAACTGAATTCTGACAAGACTGAGGTCCTCATCTTCGGCTCCACCCCCACTGCATGGGACGACTCCTGGTGGCCTGCCACACTGGGAACCGCACTGACACCCTCCGACCAAGCATGCAACCTGGGATTCATCCTGCACTCTTCACTATCTATGACCCAGCAAGTCAATGCCATCTCCTCCTCCTGCTTCAACACCCTACGCATGCTTCGGAAGATCTACAAATGGATCCCCACTGAAACCAGAAGAACATTCACCCAAGCCCTAGTAAGCAGCAAACGGGACTACGGGAAGGCTCTCTATGCAGGAACCACTTCCAAACTCCAGAAAATACATTAACGCATCCAGAATGCCTCTGCACGCCTCATCCTGGACATCCCCGCCACTGCCACATCACAGCTCACCTGAGAGACCTGCATTGGCTCCCCATCAACAAGAGAATCACTTTCAAACTCCTCACCCATGCTCACAAAGCTCAACACCGGACCAGACAGCTTCCTTCTACACCCGACCCGACAGCTTCGCTCCGCTGACCTTGCCCTCGCCACAATCCCACGCATCCGCAAAACAACCACCGGCGGCAGATCATTCTCGCACCTCGCTGCCAAGATGTGGATCACTCTACCCGCCCACCTGTGTCAGACCAAGGACCTCCTTACCTTCAGGAGACATCTCAAGACATGGCTGTTCGAGCAGTAGCAGCCCCCCTCCTCAGCGCCTTGAGACCCTCACAGGTGAGCAGTTGTGAGAAAGTAGCCTCTTTCTAGCCTTGTTACCCCCACTTTTGGCCTGTTTGTGAGTGTATGTCAGGGTGTTTTCACTGTCTCACTGGGATCCTGCTAGCCAGGGCCCAGTGCTCATAGTGAAAACCCTATGTTTTCAGTATGTTTGTTATGTGTCACTGGGACCTTGCTAGCCAGGACCCCAGTGCTCATAAGTTTGTGACCTATATGTATGTGTTCCCTGTGTGATGCCTAACTGTCTCACTGAGGATCTGCTAACCAGAACCTCAGTGGTTATGCTCTCTCTGTACAAATTGTCACTAACAGGCTAGTGACCAATTTCACCAATTCATATTGGCATACTGGAACACCCTTATAATTCCCTAGTATATGGTACTAAGGTACCCAGGGTATTGGGGTTCCAGGAGATCCCTATGGGCTGCAGCATTTCTTTTGCCACCCATAGGGAGCTCTGACAATTCTTACACAGGCCTGCCACTGCAGCCTGAGTGAAATAACGTCCACGTTATTTCACAGCCATTTACCACTGCACTTAAGTAACTTATAAGTCACCTATATGTCTAACCTTTACCTGGTAAAGGTTAGGTGCAAAGTTACTTAGTGTGTGGGCACCCTGGCACTAGCCAAGGTGCCCCCACATGGTTCAGGGCAAATTCCCCGGACTTTGTGAGTGCGGGGACACCATTACACGAGTGCACTACACATAGGTCACTACCTATGTGTAGCTTCACAATGGTAACTACGAATATGGCCATGTAACATGTCTAAGATCATGGAATTGCCCCCTCTATGCCATCCTGGCATTGTTGGCACAATCCCATGATCCCACCGGTCTGTAGCACAGACCCTGGTACTGCCAAACTGCCTTTTCAGGGGTTTCACTGCAGCTGCTGCTGCTGCCAACCCCTCAGAGAGGTTTCTGCCTTTCTGGGGTCCAGCCAGGCTTGGCCCAGGATGGCAGAACAAAGGACTTCCTCAGAGAGAGGGTGTTACACCCTCTCCCTTTGGAAAAAGGTGTTAAGGCAGGGGAGGAGTAGTCTCCCACAGCCTCTGGAAATGCTTTCATGGGCACAGATGGTGCCCATTTCTGCATAAGCCAGTCTACACCGGTTCAGGGACCCCTCAGCCATGCTCTGGCGCGAAACTGGACAAAGGAAAGGGGAGTGACCACTCCCCTGACCTGCACCTCCCCTGGGAGGTGCCCAGAGCTCCTCCAGTGTGCTCCAGACCTCTGCCATCTTGGAAACAGAGGTGCTGCTGGCACACTGGACTGCTCTGAGTGGCCAGGGCCAGCAGGTGACGTCAGAGACTCCTTCTGATAGGCTCCTTCAGGTGTTGCTAGCCTATCCTCTCTCCTAAGTAGCCAAACCGTCTTTTCTGACTATTTAGGGTCTCTGCTTTGGGGAATTCCTTAGATAACGAATGCAAGAGCTCATCAGAGTTCCTCTGCATCTCTCTCTTCACCTTCTGCCAAGGAATCAACTGCTGACCGTGCTGGAAGCCTGCAAAACTGCAACAAAGTAGCGAAGACGACTACTGCAACTCTGTAACGCTGATCCTGCTGCCTTCTCAACTGTTTTCCTGGTGGTGCATGCTGTGGGGGTAGTCTGCCTTCTCTGCAGTAGAAGCTCTGAAGAAATCTCCCGTGGGTCTACGGAATCTTCCCTCTGCTACCGCAGGCACCAAAGAACTGCACCACCGGTCCCCTGGGTCTCCTTTCAGCACGACGAGCGAGGTCCCTTGAATCCAGCAACTCTGTCCAAGTGACTCCCACAGTCCAGTGACTCTTCAGTCCAAGTTTGGTGGAGGTAAATCCTTGCCTCCCCACGCCAGACTGCATTGCTGGGAACCGCGTCTTTTGCAGCTACTCTGGCCTCTGTGCACTTCCGGCGGAAATCCTTCGTGCACAGCCAAGCCTGGGTCCACAGCACTCTAACCTGCATTGCACGACTTTCTAATTTGTCCTCCAGCGGCGTGGGACTCCTTTGTGCAACTTCGGGTGAGCACCATTTCACTCCTCTTTGTAGTGCCTGTTCTGGCACTTCTGCGGGTGCTGTCTGCTTCTGAGAGGGCTCCTTGTCTTGCTGGGTGCCCCCTCTGTCCCCTGACGCAAGTGGCGACATCCTGGTCCCTCCTGGGCCACAGCAGCATCCAAAATCCCTAACCGCACGATTTGCAGCTAGCAAGGCTTGTTGGCAGTCCTTCGGCGGGAAAACACTTCTGTACGACTCTTCACGACGTGGGACATCCATCCTCCAAAGGGGAAGTTTCTAGCCCTTGTCGTTCCTGCAGAATCCTCAGCTTCTACTGCCTAGTAGCAGCTTCTTTGCACCCACAGCTGGCATTTCCTGGGCATCTGCCCATCTCCGACTTGCTTGTGACTTTTGAACTTGGTCCCCTTGTTCCACAGGTACCCTCGTTTGGAAATCCATCGTTGTTGCATTGCTGGTTTGTGTCTTTCCTGCAGAATTCCCCTATCACGACTTCTGTGCTCTTTGGGGAACTTTAGTGCACTTTGCACTCACTTTTCAGGGTCTTGGGGTAGGCTATTTTTCTAACCCTCACTGTTTTCTTACAGTCCCAGCGACCCTCTACAAGGTCACATAGGTTTGGGGTCCATTCGTGGTTCGCATTCCACTTTTGGAGTATATAGTTTGTGTTGCCCCTATCCCTATGTGTCCCCATTGCATCCTATTGTAACTATACATTGTCTGCACTGTTTTCTAAGACTATACTTCATATTTTTGGTATTGTGTACATATATCTTGTGTATATTTGCTATCCTCATACTGAGGGTACTCACTGAGATACTTTGGCATATTGTCATAAAAATAAAGTACCTTTATTTTTAGTATATCTGTGTATTGTGTTTTCTTATGATATTGTGCAAGTGACACTAGTGGTACTGTAGGAGCTTCACTCGTCTCCTAGTTCAGCCTAAGCTGCTCTGCTAAGCTACCATTATCTATCAGCCTAAGCTGCTAGACACCCTATACACTAATAAGGGATACCTGGGCCTGGTGCAAGGTGTAAGTACCCCTTGGTACTCACTACAAGCCAGTCCAGCCTCCTACAGCAGTGCGCTTTACAAATTCCCTGATTGATTGATTAAACTGTTTATTGAGTATTGTTAATTGTTTTTTTTATGACATACTGACCAATTTCTTTAGAACTCTCTCCTTTGTGACGAATGACTGTAGTAGTAGATTGCAATAAATGTATCTGTTCACTAAGACCTTTCTCTAGGGTGATGGCTCGTTGTAGTAGACGTTTACAACAGACTGACCTCTGTGCTCACACCTTTCTTCAGGATGGATAATAATTTTACTAGTGGTGTGTGACAGAGTGGCCTGTCCACTAAGACCTCTCTACTGATCGTATATTGTTGTGGTTTGTGTAAATCTGACATTTGCACTAAAAACTCTTTCCAGGTTCACGAATGGTGTTGTTGTGGCTTGCAATAGACTAGCCTATATGGTTTGATGTTATACTTTGGTCGTTAATGTTTAGAGTAGTGGTTAAGAAGAGACAGCATGATCCGCTGAGAACTGTCTCTTAGATGATAACTGAGTATAGTAGTTCATAAGCTTATAGTCAGCTCTGTGCTGTATGTCTCTCAACTGTGTATTCTTCTTATATTCAAAAAATTAAATGGTATTATATTTTATGAAGTATATTGAAGTTTACTTTGTTGGATGATGCTATCAGTGATGTCATTTGAGATGTCATCAGTGCTGTCATCATTGAGGTCACTGACTATGTCATGAGTGATGTAAAATGTGAAGTCATAAGCTCATGCGGGGCGTAAGTGATAGGTCGTTAAATGTTATTGTAGCCACCTGGGGGGGGGGTGATCCCTGATGCCCAACGGTCCGCACAGCCCCCCACCAACAGTTTTTAGCATTTAGCCACAGGGAGGTGATGGTCCCCGGGGCCCAGAGGGTTTGAGTGGCCCCACCTGTACAGATATAAATTATGGCCCCTGGGGGGTGGTCCGAGCGCCCCCCCAATACATGTTTTAAAAATAGCCCTGGGGAGGTGGTGGTTCCCGGGGCTTGTAACAGCCCAAGGAGGGGGCCCTGTGCGCCTCCCTCCTTAATAATAATAATATGTATGCCCTTGGCACCTGGCCACCCGGGGACAACATTAGAACCAAGCGCAGGAGACAGCTCTTGCTTCTTTTTAAAATTCACAATAAACTTTGTGAATATTCATGAATTTCACTGTGAATTTAAAAATACAAATGCTTTTTTACTCTGACGGAGTCTCAGGTGGACCCCTGCACCAAGGCCAGAGGCTTAGGGTATTCCTACTTTGCCTCCCTTTCTTTTTTTCTGTTTTTTGGGGAAAAATGGCTGCCAACACTTCCTAGTTGAAGTGTTGACAGTAAATAAAATCTTAGCAGGAGATTGTGCCTATTCACAAAGTATTCCTGCTTCTAGATATACAAATTTGTATTTCCTTTACTATCTTGAAAATAACTGAAAACATTTATACCAAATAATACAAAGTGTGATCTATGGACCAAAAGCTACTGTTTGTCAAATTTGGTGTAATACTGTCCAGCTGATTGGGCTGCAGGCATGTCTGAAGAGTCTATGGAAATTCACATGGGAAACACTCTCCACCCCTCCTCCCCCTTTTTCTCAGCCCCCACTTGACGGATCATCACAGAACCTTCCATGCACAAAAAAAAACTACAGAAAGCATATTTTTAAAAACTTTTGTGAAGATTCCTCAAACGGTGCCAAAGATCTAGGCAGGTCAAAAAACGTTTATTCTATGGAAATGGTCCTAACTAGAACTACCTGCTGGCGACTGCCAGTAAGTAATATATCACCATCATTACTTCAATATTTGGAAGTATACGCCAATATTGCAAATGGGACCTGTTATGTTTTTTAATATTACATGTTTATTTTAGGGCAGTTACTGCAAAATTTCTAACATTTGCAGATTTCACACAAAAAAAGATTTCTTACAAAAAAGGTGCAAACTCTACTACCTCAAAAGCATAATTTGATGTTTGTTGCATAATGTAGAAAACATTACTGCATATTTTGGTCCTCCATGCCATATAATAGTAGTAGACACAACAAATGTAAGCTCTGCAGAGTGGTTTGATGTTTGTCATTATGACTATGCCTGCAGAGATTTTTCAGGATGCGCATATGCACGTGGTAAAACCAGAGACTGACCCAGATTTACCAAGGGTATTGCCCCTGTGTCACACAAGGCAATGCAAGACAATGCAAGTCTTGAGTAAGATTTACCAAGCCATGAAAAGTCATGTTGCCTGGCTCCACATGGCTTAGTATATCTAGAGTAACTGAAGGCAGCGCCAATCGCTGCCTTGCGTTACTCTGCGTTGAAAAGCCATACCATGGGTGCCTCTTCCTTCACAAAAGCAATCCTACCTGTAACACAGGCACCCTTGCACCATGGTCAAGGGTATCTGCCTTGGTGCCAAGGCAGCATTCGGTGCACCAATCAAGGGAGAGCGCAGGAATGCACCATATCTTAGTATATAAGGCTCATTCCTGCTTTCTCCTTTTGATACAGTTCGGTGCAGCAAGTTGTCTTGCTGTGATGCATTGGGCCAAATGTTAGCAAATCTGGCCCACGGTGTGATCCCGCCACAGGTGCAGACCTTGACTGCGGTGCCTCTGCCAGGACTACAGAGGCTCTTTGTGAAGTAGCCCCTGGTCTTAAGACATCAGGTTACTTGTAATGGCCCGAGCGCTATTCCTTTGGGGATACCACCACTTTGGTTGAGGGTTTACCATTTTATTTAAAAAAAACATGTCCCTTAAGGGTGAAAAGTCCCTACTCTTTGCTCTCCATGAATGTCTGGGCTCCATGCCTGTTTTGCAGTGCACATGCTCACGTGCAAGTTGTGTGCCACACCAGACATAGCTGTAGTCGGAGTTATAAAACCCACTTTGGTGTGCGCCACTTTATGTTATTTTATGGGGCGGTCACACATTGTTTGCACATATTTACAAGCCAGGCGCTGTTTTATCCCACATAGGCAGTCATTATGACATTGGCAGTGAGTGATAAAGTGGTGGTAATACTGTCAACAGGCTGGCGGTAAATACCACCAAATTATGACCATGGCGGTGATACCTCCCATAGACAGCCAATGTACCACAACAACCGCCAGGGCATTAACACTACTGACCATGGTGGTAGCCATAAACAGCCAGGCGGAAGACAAGGTACCACCATCATATTATGACATAGCAAACCGCCATGATTTCCGGGGCGGTACCAACACCATCAAAAGCCTGGTGGAAACAGAACACAGAAAACGTAAGACTCACCAACAGGTACACAGAGGACACCACAGCCGCCATATGGGTAATGTGGGTGTGTGTTTTATAGTGCTGTTGGTGAGTGGGTGTGTGTATTGGTGTCAGGTGTGTGTTTTTGGTATTGGCTAATGTTGTGTTGTTTTGTATTTGGGTGGCCGTTCTGACTGTGCCGGTGTGTACCACCTATGGTTTACCGCCGTTGAATGTGTGCTGTGGTGATTCGTGGGTCATAGTGTGGAGGGCGTTGTTTTGTTGACGTGACGGTGTGGGTGTTCGTACTGACAGTTTAACACTTACCTTTGATCTGGCAGATAAGTGTCTGTGGCAGTATTCTGTCGGTTTAGTGTGTGTGTGTGTGTGTCTTAATATGGCGGACGGATGTTCGCCTCTGCGATGGTAAGTTGGCGGCTGTCACAGCGGCGGTAAGCTAGATTTACCGCCAATGCCATAATGACCACCGTAGTCTTTTAGCATACACTAAAAAACGTTGTTTATTAATAATAATGACAGTTTGGGCATTTAGGTGTTTTGGGGTATTTCTGGTAGGAATCTCCAAGTAAGGCTGTACATATACACGCTGGCAGAGACCTCTTGAACTGACTATATGCACCTCTCACCCCACAGAGGAGATTCCATCAAAGCAGGCAACGACAAAAGGCCGCAGAGAGGAAGAGAATTTATATTTTGTGAGGGGCCGGCGCGCGTCGCGAGTTGTTGATGGCTTTCGAAAGTGGCTCCCTCAGAGCGCATCTCCTGGGTGACCTCACCTTCAAGGAGAGCACAGGCGTAACAAAGGCCCCGCAGCTCCGGGGGAGGGGGGCGCAGGCTCGAGTCCCCTCCTCCCCACCCCCTGCCAGTGACGGATTTAGAATTTCTCAGGTGTTGCAAGTGCAACGGGCGATTAAATACAAGGCTGAGCGGAAGAAGGGGCGGACCGTTTCCGCGTCTCTCATCGCGCGTCAAATATGTGCCTGGCCTAGACTTTGTACCCTTGACCTAGACTTTGTACCCTTGTGTGTACTAACTTTCTCCGAGTCCAACCCTTAGTTAAGTAGACGATTTACTGAGCCGCCAGCCACCAGAGGTGACGGGGTGGCGGCGATAAGGACGGGCGTGTTTTAAGACCCATAGTGAACATAAAATACCGAGCATTAGGGACAACCAGCCGGCATGTTTTTACGGCCTCTTCTTGTTCCTACTCCTAGAGTGCCCTACTGCACACCTTAAATCAGGGCTTTAAGTGGGGTGAAAAACTTAGGGGTCTCTCAAAAGTGCGTGACTGATGTATAATTATGGGCGTGGCTTAATACATATAAGCCAAAAATCCGTGCGTGGCTGTGTACCCACCTACTGGTATTTTCTTGCTGCTTCTTTCTGTCATTCTGCCGAGATATATAATACAACTGGTAATATTGCACCTACAACAAGCCAGGACCATTGGCTTTGTCAATGGTTTTTAGATGCATAAGATAAATGAGCAACAACAGTGGCTCCGTTGTATACAATACTGAAAGTGCTTCTGTTCGGAAAAGATGAGACTATGAACGAACTATACCAGTTTCGATGAAGTTACATCAAAGGCAGCGAAGAGTGATATCGATGCCCAGTTAAGGCTTCCTTTTCACCCTCAGGGTGAGAGTATAAATGGAGGGCCCGGTAGGGACCCCTCTCAGCGCCTGCTTTTCAGGACTTCCAGGGCTGAGCACCGGCAGGACCCGGCCCACTTAAAAGCAGGAGCGCGGGAAACACGAACGTTCACTGCGCTCCTTTGTGTGAGAAGGTGCTGGTGAGCCCGCGCGCGCTTTCCCTCCAGTTGCACGTGGGTGGCAGAGGGACCCTCTGCTAGGGCCAAAGCTTGTTTTGGTCAGTACAGATTTATGGGAGACAGGGGAGACGTCGCAGTACTGCCCTTCCTGATCATGGGGCAGCATTGCCGCATGAAGTAATTATATATAGTATTCATAAAAACCGAGAAAAGTCTGCACATACTGACATTACTTCCATGTGAAACAAAAACTAGAAAAATAAATGACCGTGTAAAACACTCCCAGTATACCTTGTACCTAAACTAAAAGCAAATCGAGTTTTTCAAGACAAAACACGAATACATGGGCATTTGCACCCATACCCTTTTAAGTACCAACAGCTAACCTTTCAGAATTTAATAACTAGAAACGATGGCAATTATTGTTTCCTAAAAAAAGATGGCTGCTTTACTCGGATTTGAAAAAACCTGTCCTGCTGCTGGGCTCTGTGGTAGCTTTGCAATCCCACTGCTTGTGTAGGGTTGCACAGGCAGGAGCCCAGGTCAAGTTTTGGACACCAAGCGTGGCCTTTGATAAAGCCCTATTGCCCTCAAGAGGTGAGTAAGCCTGGCCTTCTGCCTTGCTCAGTGCACGGTGGGTGCAGGCCAGGCCAAACGCCAGACCATACACTTTGATTCTGAGTGCCACTGGCCGTTTAGGCACAAGGCCTGTCCTTAGGAAGGGTCCTACGTAAAACATCCCTTCCTCAGTAGATGTGGAGGCTCGGCCTTTGGGTAGGCCCATTGTATTCAGGGTGCAGGGCCTGACCTCAGGGAACCCCCTCACTCCAGCAGCCTAAGGGTGGGCTGCCAATGGGCCCTTTGGCTACTGAACTGGTCCTCACTGAAACATTAATTTTTGTGTGCCTTTTCTGTCCACAGGCCAGCTGACGAACTGTTTATAAATATCCATGGTACAGTGCACCACAAAAGAGGGCTGTGGGAAGTAAACAGAGAAAGAGAAGTCATTTTATAATAGGGGAAAACAAACAGAGATGGGCAAATAGAAAAACAAGAACCATTAGAGAGAAAGATAAGAAAAACATGTAAAGCCAAGAGGAAAAAGATGGGTAGATAGAAAATGGAAAAATAGACGGAGGATGGAAGGGTGACAAGAAGGAATGAAATGTGAAAGGAAAGAAGTTAAAAGTTAAAACAAGCATTTGCAATGCAATAGGTCTCGTATTTGTGAGAGTTAGAGCTACTGGAGTTGTAAATGACAATGTCTTTTACCTATGTGTTTTGGTTTGGAGTGTAGTGGGTGTGTCCCCGGTGCCACAGCAACCCTCCCAGGCCTGCCACTGCAGGAGAGGGGACAGAACAAGGCTACTATCTTGTACAGCATCCATTTTAGGACATCCTCATTCCTCACTCCTCATTTCTACTTCTCATCCCTGCTTCTCATCCATCATCCCTACTTCTCTTCCATCATCCCTACTTCTCATCCATCATATATTATCCCTACTTCTCATCCATCATCCCTACTTCTCTTCCATCATCCCTACTTCTCATCCCTGCGTCTCATCCCTGCTTCTTATCCATCATCCCCACTTCTCATCCATTATCCCTGCTTCTCTTCCATCATCCCTATTTCTCATCCATCATCCCTGCTTCTCTTCCATCATCCATCATCCCTACTTCTCATCCATCATCCCTACTTCTCATCCATCATATATCATCCCTACGTCTCATCCATCATCCCTACTTCTCATCCATCATACATCATCCCTAATTCTCATCCATCATCCCTGCTTCTCTTCCATCATCCCTACTTCTCATCCATCATCCCTGCTTCTCATCCATCATCCCTACTCTCATCCCTGCTTCTCATCCATCATACATCATCCCCACTTCTCACTTCTCATCCATCATCCCTACTTCTCATCCATCATACATCATCCCTACTTCTCATCCATCATCCCTACTTCTCATCCATCGTCCCTGCTTCTCTCCCATCACCCCTACTCCTCATCCCTGCTTCTCATCCCTACTTCTCTTCCATCATCCCTACTTCTCATCCCTGCTTCTCATCCCTACTTCTCATGCCTCAGCCATCATCCCTAATCCTCACCCATCATCCCTACTCCTCATTCCTTATCCCTCAGTCATACCAACACATTTTCAGTTTTGTGAAACACACCTTCACACTGATTGGTTGGGAACAGCCAATCAGAGTTATGAGAGATGACGGATGAGAAGTAGGGTTATTGAAAGAGAAATAGGGATGATGGATGAGAAGTAGGTATGATGGATGAGAAGTAGGGATGATGGATGAGAAGCAGGGATGAGAAGTAGGGATGAGGAGTGAGGAATGAGGATGTCCCAAAATGGATGCTGTAATCTTGGGAGTGTTTTTGCCTCATTCCTACAGATTGGCTGTGATATTTTACACAGGAGTCCAGAGGGTGATGGGGAAGCACTCTGCGCCTCTGGCAGTGATTGTGGGGGGTATTTGAGGTGGGGCCTCTTCAAACAGGAAGCAGTGCTATTCGAGCGCTGTTTTAGACAGCGCCTCCGGAAGCGGCATCTGCAAGGTCACAGTAGCTGTGAGAGGACTGTCAAAGCCATGACACCAGTGAATTCTGAGAGGAGGAAGTGATGGAGTTTGCTTTACTTTTGTGCCCTATGATTCGCTGCTCCTCTCACTGGGGCACCCTTGTGTTAGCTTCTTTGAGCTACAGAGTTAGGAAAATGGCTGCCTCTACTAACTGAACTCTATTTGAAGAGGCCCAATTTACATCCAAAGGCTAGATGTTTTTTGCTATCAAGCCAGAGTCTGTGAACTGCTTGGGTGTAGAGTCACACCTGCTTTTTCACCATTTTGGAGACAACACCTTTTGCCAACTTCTTGCCAAGAACTAACCTACGTGCTTGGTTGGTGACCCTCTGGAGGCTGTCAAGAGCACATGCTATCACCTAGTGTTAAACTCTACACAAGTCAGTTGGTTAATGCACCCACTGCAGAGGTCTTGATAAAACGAGAATGTCACAAATGACAAACCTGACCTAGTTTTTTCACCTCTTTATCTCTGCAAGGTTGATGCAAATGACTTATAGCGATTTTGTTAAGAATGGCACCTGCTTTGCAGCGCTATGAAATGGCAGAACCTATATTACCAAGCGCTATATAAAACAAGCATTTTCAATGCAACGGGTCTCGCATTTGACGAGTTAGAGCTATTAGCGTTGTAAAGCAAAATAAAAGCGCTGCGTGGAAAATAAACATATAAAGTAGTCCATACTCCAGGCTGAAAACATTGAGCCTTCTATGTTTTTGGTACTTTAGCGGTGCTGTGTAGGTGGGCTAAACACCGGAAAAGGCATGACATATGCATGCCTTTCACAAATGAAAGCAAGCAGATTTTAAAAGGCAAGCCCACAAACCAATGTAAGTAACTGACGTGGCATGGGTGTGGTTTCAAGCCCAAAGAGAGATCACAGAATGGACGGAGCACTTTGTGATCGCCCATAAAAAAGGAGTTATTCCCAAAGTACTCCAACATGCACCAGACAGAGAACCCTAGGAGACAGGATGTGGCGTAAGTGCCAGAGCTGCCGTCTTTGGAGCTGGGGAACATGGTTTGAGTTTCGGCGCCGGCTCAACATCCAGTGGTTCTGGGCAAATAACTTAATCTCCCCATGCTACGAAAAATAAATGTGTTCTTCTGTAATGTAACTGGTGCTCATGTAAAGCAGTCTAATATCTCTGTATTGAGTTCGTGCTAACTGAAATCTATTTGAAGAGACCCAATTTACATCCAAAGGCTAGATGTTTTTTACTATGAAGCTTGAGGCAGTGAGGTGCTTGGGTCTAGAGTCAGGACTCCTTTTCCACCATTTTGGTTACAACAACTTTCGCTATCTTCTAGTCCAGAATTAACCTACTGTATGTGCTTGGTTGGTAACCCTCGGAGGTTACCAAGAGCACGTGCTGCCACCTAGTGTTAAGCTCTACTCAAGTCAGTTGGTTAATGAGCCCACTGCAGAGGTCTTGACAGAACGAGAATGTCACAGGTTACAATCCCAACATAGCTTTTTCACCTCTTCATCTCTGCAAGGTTGATGCAAATGAATTATAGCGATTTTGTTATAAATGGCTCCTGCTTTGCAGTGCTATGAAATGGAAGAACCTGTATTATCATTTCTATATAAAAAAAAAAATGATTCCCAGACTTGTCCAGCACGCACCAGATAAAGAACCCTAGGGGAGAGGATGTGGCATAAGGAGCAGAGCTGCAGTGTTTGGAGCTGGCGCACACAGTTCGAGTCTCAGTGCCAGCTCACCAACCTGTGATTCTGGGCAAATCACCTAATCTGCCCTTGCTACCGTAAATAAATGTGTTCTTGTGTAATGTAACCAGTGCTTGTGTAAGGTGCTATAATACCTTTCGTCATCTTTCTGCCTAAAACTAACCTATGGGTTTGGTCAGTGACCATCCAGAGGTTATTGAGAGCATGTGCTATCGCCTAGTGTAAAGCTCTACTCAAGTCAGTTGGTTAATGCACCCACTGCAGAGGTCTTGACAGAATAAGAATGTTACAGATTACAGTCCTGACATAGCTTTTTCACTTCTTCATCTCTGCAAGGTCGATGCACAGCCATTTTGTTAAGAATGGCACCTGCTTTGCAATGCTATGAAATGGTAGAACCTGTATTACCAAGCGCCATATTAAAAAGTTATTCCCAGACTGCCCCAAAACGCTCAAGACAAACAACCCTAGGGGAGAGGATGTGGCGTAAGGCAGTGGTTCCCAACCTGTGGGCCGGGGACCTCTGGGGGTCCGCGAAGCCTCCTCAGGGGGTCCGCGACTGCTTAAAAAATTTAATAATATTAGGCCCCAGCTATAAGTAATGACTCAGTAGGGGTCCCCAGGTTCCAATAATGATTCAGTGGGGGTCCCCGGGCTCCAGTATTGATAAAATAGGGGTCCACAGAAGTCAAAAGGTTGGGAACCACTGGCATAAGGGCCAGGGCCGGCGACTTTGGAGCTGAAGAACACGATTCGAATCTCAGCGCAGGCTCAACATTATTTATGATTCTGGGAAATCACTTAATCTCCCCTTGCTACCAAAAATGAATGTGTTCTTGTGTAATGTAATCAGTGCTCATGTAATGCGCTGTAATACCTTTGTATCAAATTTGCGCTATAAAACTGCAAAAATAAATAAATAGCTAAATCGCTGTAATACCTTTGTGTCGAGTTTGCGCTACATACAACTGCAAAAAAATAAAAGAAATAAAAAGACCCTGCAGATATCGCACAGAAACAGCAAGATGCCTGAAAACAAGGAAGAAACAACATATGACCGCAAAGTGGGGAGGCAAAATAAAAAAAATAGTGCGCCACACTAAGGTACATGGCGATCGTGCAATAATCCATGTAACAGGGTTAGTCTCAGAGGTGGTAACAAATCAGCCTCAAGGCGGGACAAACGTAAAGCATTTACCAACAATCTCAAGGGATTTTTGAAAAGCAGGCCCAGGAACCAATGAAAGTGATGGGCGTGAGATGGGCATGTTTAAAACCCACAGAATAGATTACAACATGTCAAGAAGAGCAGCAATTGCACGCTGCTATGCATGACCTAAAAAGCTGAGATAAAATGGTGAAAGAATGAACGGATGTAGGGGTAAACCGATGGATAAATAGAAGGGTGAAAGGTTAAATGGAAGAGTGAAAGATTCAAAAGAGGAAAGGGCGAATGGATGGAAGGACTGAAGAATGGACAGATGGAGAAGACTGAATCGACTGATGGGTGAAAGGATGGATTGATGAATGCAGGATTATACTGATGTGTTGCTGCTTGAAAGGATGAATGTATATTTCAAAGTATGGATAGATGGAGGAAAGAAAAATTGGTTGGGTGGGGCAGTGGGTGGAAGGAAAGATGAAGGGATGGACAGATGAATTAATGAATATATAGAAGGGTGAATGGATAAGAGGAGGATGGAAGGATGAAAGGAACTCTTTTAAGGAGGGTTGGGTTTGTGGTTTTTATGTGCATGCGTTACTAGAGGAAACTGTCCCAGGGGTCTCCATCTCACCAGGATAGCACAATCGAGGAAGAGCACCACTGTGCTCCTTAGACGATGGTGTGCCACATCACTCCTCATGCTCGTGTCTAGGGGGAGCGTGGAGCCCATAGGTCAGCATCTCGACCACAAGCACCAATGTGCTAAATGTTTGTGCCATGGAAGTACAGATTTCACAAAAGTGATGGTGACTCTGCACTCGGTGTACCTATTTACCCGAAAATTGATGCCTGACTAATATGTCTACGCCTAAGTATTGCAAAACTGTGCAGTCAGTACTACAGATGTACACTGTGAACACACACCTACATAATAAGGCCTACACCAGGTCAGCACCAATCCCTAAAGAGTCCCTTGTGCGAAAGGATACCTGGGCACAGATATCAAACTGAGTTAGACATTAGTCTCACATGTGCAGCCTACGCGCGTGTGCACATGTGTGTGCTCTCATGTTCATGTGTAACCAGTTCAGAGTCTTTTACCCAGTAGGTGCAGCAGCTGACTGTACTTAAGAAGACAGACACTGGCGATTAGCATTCTCAGTCGATTTGCACAAAATTTACCATGAGTGAAGCTCAGGTGGTGAGACTCACTAACAGCGAGAGTCCAAAACTGGCTAGCCAGAAAGAGACAATACCAGGGGGATTAAATGGGTGGCTCAGATTTCCTACAAGATTAATTTAAAATTTGTACACCTGTAACCTTTGTTTGTTCTGTGAAGTACTATGAAATACTTTCTTTAACTCTGGGCCTTTTTGAAACAAATTCTACTAGGAAGGTGCATGCATTATCAACCTTGGGAAAGGACACAGAGATAAAAGGATGCAAAATTGTAGCTATAAAGAATACATGAGAAGATTCAAGGCTCTTGGCCCAGCCAACTCTATTGAACGTAGTTTATAAAGTTGCTGTCCTGCGCTTTAGGTATGTGACACTTTGATCTTATTGGGAAGGAAATGTTCCATACATGCTGTACAGCTGTGTTCCCTTGCCCTGACCTTAGGACCCGACTGAATGTACCTGGTATCCTGGTTTTTGATTTTGGACCTTCCACCACACTAAGCTAGTGTGTTTTCAAGATCCTAACCCTGATCTTTGACATGAGTAAGGCCCTGGACCTCTCACGTGACTGGAGGGGCACACAAAGGGCACCTTCTTTGGCAGGCAGTGGACAACTGTCTCTGTCATGGGATTAGCACATAGAATAGTGGTGGCCATCCACCATGTTTTGTGAATCTGTAGTTTTGGCTAGAATGTTTGTCTCTGTTTCACTGGAGTTGAGGCCTAATGACCTACTTATGTAAAGTTTTTGTTCTGTGCACTTATCCGACTCTTAGCCCTATTATGTCAAATGTATGTTCTTTGTGTGTAGCATGCATGGTATATGTGTGGTGTAAGTGAACGAGAGCATGCATCTATTTGGCTACCTCTGGCCTGGCTTTTTGCACAAGGTAGAGATCAGGTTGTTTTCTCAGTCAGTAAACGTATATTGCTGACGTTTCTGAAGCTGGACAGAGGTGACCTAGACTCTGAAGTGAGGGAAGTGTAGACAAGTCGTCTTTAGAAATTCTTTAATTTCTGTTGCTGAGCTAGAGTCAGCTGAATACTCTTCTTGAGGTACTGCCATATGGTTGATAGTAAAGGTGAAGCATGGGACAACAAACTGCTGAGCAAGATGATCCCTTAGGATCCTTTAGGTAGGATCAGCTTTTTGTCCTTCACTAATCACTCTTTTGTTTGGCTGATGGCAGCCCGGTTCGGAAAGCTCACACCCCCTTGTGCTCCTTTGTGAGTGCTTTAAGGCTGGTGACAATTCTGCTGTGAAAAGCATCACTCCACACAAAGAGTATGTTTGGAGATCAGCCTGGAAAGGACACTTGAAAGAACCACCCCATACCAGGCTTGAAAGGCAAATAGTTGACAAATATCTCCCATCTGCTGTTACGCAATAAAAATGTGACCCACTGCCTCACTTGTGGATCCCGCTAGAAGTTCTCTATGATCAAGGAGAAGGCACCACAGAGTACTCAGATGGCTGTCAGGCATCCAGCTTCACAAAATATAGACGTGAGGAGACACCATCTAAGTATGTTCCTTGCTGGAAGAGCTTATTGTATACTTGACCTCAAGCACCAAGAAGACAGTCTGCCTCATGATGGAGGAGAGGAACTTGCAAATCCTGCAGGAAGAATGACTGTACAGGAGAAGTAATTTGCCGTGTACCCCTGGAGCTGGTGAGGCTTCGAAAAGAGAAAGACTGTGGAAAGTGAGCTGTGTATCCTAGTGACAGTGGGATACAGTCTCTCCAACCGCAGTGCATCGCTTGAACCATGGTGACTCGAACTGAAGATCAGCAAAGCCCATTAGGTTAGTTAGACACAATGCTCAGATAGGTACTCTGAAATAAGCCAAATTG
This sequence comes from Pleurodeles waltl, assembly GCF_031143425.1. Classification (NCBI taxonomy): domain Eukaryota; kingdom Metazoa; phylum Chordata; class Amphibia; order Caudata; family Salamandridae; genus Pleurodeles; species Pleurodeles waltl. The sequence goes on along the minus strand of NC_090449.1, from coordinate 77,009,869 downwards.
CTCACAGGAAGTCAGCCAGTGCACAGCCTTGTTAGACAAAAGGGATTAACTAGTGTATCACAGCACCGCCAAGAGGAGTTTACTCCGTGGGGGGCTGCATTGATTCCTGAGAACCTGCTCTACTGTTGTGTGTGTGGTGAAGTCATCTGTGTGGCTTCTGCAATCATCATAGGTGCGCCACAATAGCATCACTGAAGATGCGTGAGCCAGGTAGGTACCCATAGTTCACAAGCTGACCCATATAGAGCTGCGGTTTGCACTCTCCCACACCAGGATTAGGACAAACTAGGCTTGCAAAGATGAGCCCAGGTGACCCAAAAGGAGTGACTCACCAAGGGTGGTGGGAACTGAGCAACTGATATAAGAATATCAGATGTAATGTAAGAAATGACACACTGAACTGTAAGAGACTGAGGGAAATCTATGCTGGAGGGAGCAAACTGCATCTGAGCCATAATAATGCAATTGCCTTAAACACAGTGGAGATATGCCTTCGATCAAAGAAAGGTGGGAGCAGAGGAAAGATGGTGGACAGAGGAGCAGCCCAACCCTAGTGCTTAGGAATCAAATGTGTTTCTTGCATATATTGTGTGTGGAGTTCTAGTGTGCATTAAAATACTTATCGTCCTTAAAATTAAAGCACCGGGTTGGGCAGTTATTGCAATGTTGTGTGATTGCTGAGTCCTGAGTTTGCACACCCCTCACTTCCTCCCTTAGAAGCCTGTCACTGTTCGCCATTGCTACGACTGAGAGGAAAATGCTTAAGGAACTGTGTGTGGACCAGATTACAGAGCCACAGTAGGAGAGACCCTTGGACATCAGAGGCAAACAACCTTAACTCCTGTATATCAGTTATTTTATTGGCATAAATTAAGTATCAAAAAATAAATATCAGAAATATTCAATGACATGCAAGTCCAGCATAAATCCATAGAAGGATACAAATGCTGTTAGCAATAGATGTAGTGATACAAAAAGTTATTAAAATGAAAGAAAGGAAGAAAAAAATGGATAGGAGTGGGAAAATAAGCAATGGATGGAGAGAAGAAACGAGAGGAAAAGGGACAGGAGTAACAAGAAGGGAGAGAAGACATAACACAGGAGCAGGGGAGAGGGAAGAAGGAGATGAATTATTCAGGTGAAGCCCAAGTATAGTAATGCTGAGGGGGGAGAGGTGCAGTGACAATTAGGAGGTAGAATCAAGAGCCAAGGCTAATTGGGGTGGCATCCTACAGAAAGGGAGACCATGTGAGAAGAAAAATATCTGCCTCGTACATTAAATTGTAAAGGACCTTTTTGTAGGACCCAGTCTTGTACTTTTCTGCGAGCCAATCCCTATGCAATGGCAGTTGTAGAATACAGATCTTGGCAGCTGTAACGGCAGTGATGAGCAGGCAATGGGCATAGCGGGTCTGCTCGGAAAGGTCCAATAAGTCATGGAGGAGAATTACTGGGTCTGGAAGTGGTCAGGGCAAATCTATGGATTCCTGGAGCATAGACCCCGCTGCTGTACAAAAGGGATGAATGGCAGGACAATCCAGTGATATAAGAACTATACCACAGGGCGCGCAATGGCAACACCAGCAGGCAGAGTGAGGGAGCAACCCTGCAATCTGAAGCTGTGCGAGGTCCAGTGCCAACCCTGAAGAATCACAACCTCAGCTCCAATGGTTGAGACAAAGTGGCTCCTCTTCAGCTAGATTCAGAATGTATGATTTCAATAAACGTAATCTGGAAAGAGGGGGATGATAGCAGTAGCAATGCGCCCTTCAATTTAGGCATCCCTGCCATATCACACATTTTCTAAGTTGGACTCTAAGGGACCTATTCACAAACTTCATTTTGTAGTGCATTTCTTAGTACTACAATAGTACCTCTCACGTACCAGAAAATGCTATTCACAAAGCTATTTGCGGAGGTCTACATTTCCGTCTCTCTTATCTTTTCTGTGGCGAGAGCTCCACACATGTATGCCTATGTTTCAGTAGTAAATGTAGGAAGGTTCGCAAGAGTGACTGGAAATGGTGGATATTTACGATTAAGTGGGAAGGGTTTATGGACAGTAAGGCAGGGTTAGGAGAAAGTTAGAGATGCGTTTAGGGACGGGTATGCATCCACCAACTTAACAGTAGATCCATTGTTATTCACAATCTGCACTTCTATAGTTACTACAACCAAAAAATGACCAAACAAAGTAGCAAATGTGCTACAGCTCGGACCTGGAGTAAGTCCAGCACCAGTCATGGCCAACCGCTGGCACTACAACATTCTATTAGAAAATAACGAGGCAGTAATTAAAACAAAAACCATAGCAAACAAAGCTTATTTTTTTTTTGTTTTAACATCTTAAAATGACATATACATTTAATTTAATTTTAGGAATAGATAAATAAAACTGAACATTATTTAATATGAAATGTTTTGGTATCCTTTTATAATTTACAAAAAAAATTTAACTTAAAAAAATTAAAATCATTCATACTAACTCTATGCATAACTTTTAAAACTTTTTAACAGATACCAAATAAATATAAACACTTTACTTCAGCTCGGAATGTTTGGAATAAAATTAAAAAATATATTTGTATGTATTATATTCAAATTAATTAAATATTTAATTAAGTTATTGGTACTTGGCATTTTTTGTTTTGTTTCATATTTAAAAATAGATATATACAATTAATTTACATTAATAGTTAACATGGAAATAGTTTACTTTTTTTTAAATTTAATAATTTTTTTAATAATTTCCCTACCATTGGAAGGTGTCGGCTTCAGTTGGGATGGTCTCTGCCAAGTGTGTGGAAAGTAAAATGTGTTCCTAAAGTTTCTAGTTGTAACTTTAAGGTTGTATTTCATGTTTTTTTTTTTTTTTTAGAATTTAGCACCTGCACCAAGGGTGTGAAGACATGTAAGCCTGCAATTGTAACCCACTATGATTTATTCCTACCACAGGGACTGTGGCCTGCTGGCATCAGCCACCACCTTGTCTGTGATTGCCCTGGTAATCCCGTGTCCACCAGACTTTGCATGGCAGTGGAACTGCCATGCAAAAGCTGGCACACACGGGGGTTGTAATCCCTAGGGCAGGGCTGCTAGCAGCGCTGCCTTGACGGATTAAGACCGCCGGCACTGCCAGGCCATTGGCCAGCCTAAACGTTGCGGTGCCGGCAGTCCGACCATAGTGCTTTTGCCACAGTTGTAATGTGGACGTCGGACCGCCACTTTAGCGGGGTCCGACCGCCACCGCGAGTGCAGCAGTCTTAAGACTGCCACACTCGTAATGAGGACCTGAGTCTCTTTTAGAAAAACAACTAGGCATTATTTGCTATATGAGGGAGAGCTCTCTGGCTCTCTTCAATCCCTTGACATTACTGATTTATTTTTGTAGATGAACATTCTTGAGTAATATTGAGTGTAGCTATATCCCACAGCAAATCTGAATCAAACAATACAAAACCACATTCAAAACAAAACAAAAAATTAACAAAAAAGAAAACACAAAACAAACATCATTATCTTTTCATGTCTTTTACATGGAACTATTGTATGCTCCTTTTTATAAATTGTTCCCCTGAAGCACAGTTGTGAAATTGTTCAACTCCTACCATTCTATTGCCTCCTCCATCGTAGCTGAATCAGATGTACAAGATGACTACTTAACAAGACCAAAACCAGACGTTTCAACGCAGATGGAAGAACCTTTTATTACGGCCTTCCAATATAGATTGTTACAATTACAACCTATAGCAACAGTTAATTACCCTAAACGCTAATGTGAATGATACTCTTTAAACATTAGCTAGGCATTTATTATGCAATAAATACAACAAGATTTAGAAATCATTTAGAAATTTACATCTAGTGCCTTCTGATGAATCTTGACTGAGATAATGGCCTTAAAAATTATGTACCCTTTCTAACAGTACTTTTGTTTACTTCATTTTCCTTTTTAAATGTATTTTTTGAGGGCTGAAAGCAGTTTACCAGTTCCCTGACATCAATCTAATTGAGCCCAACTGCTGATGGGACTTGTGCACCATGAAACGGTGAGAGCTGATGAACAGACTCTAAGGAGAGCAGGGAGGACATGAGACAAAAGAAAAAATAATGTAACTTTGCAATATTTAGAACAAGATAAACTTAATCATTTGAGAACAGTGCCCACAAGTCAAAACAAAGCAAAGTATGAGTGCAAAGTGAGAAAAGAAGACTTGGCAAAATAAAAGAAATGTTATCTATATATTGTCCTGTAGGGCACATTTTTGCCAGTCACACACGTTCTGTTTACAGGGCACTAGGAGTTAGAAACAACAAAATAGTACCTCAGTCACGTCGGGAGCAGCGGACGGGCACTGACAAAGTTGAATCAATCAGTACTTGGTCCCTGAACTACAGAAGGGAATAGAAATGATGCTAGCCCTGCAGTGTCCAATTACGAGGCGGTGAAGAAGAGTGCCACACAAGCAAACACATGGTATGCAACGGGCAGACTCCAAGCCCTTTTTGTGTTAACATAAGCGTCTCCCAAACGAGATGCATGCGCTAGCACATGTTCTCACAGGCTCAACCCTAAAAAACATGTTCCACAGCTAACAACCTCCCGAGCAGTTCCAGCACCACCCGTCATCACTTTCTCTAGTTTAAAACCTGAATGACTCAAACTTCTTAAAAAGGAAAACCAATGCAGCAGCAAAGCTCAATACGGGGCATCCATGTAGGAGGCTGACCTGGCTTATAGTGGGTACCCTGTGGTACTTACACCCTGTGCCAGGTCCAGTTATCCCTTATTAGTAGAATAGAGGTGTGTCTAGCAGCTTAGGCTGATAGAACGTAGCTATGGCAAAACGGCTTAGACTGAACTAGGAGACACGCAAAGCTCCTACTATACCACTTATATCATATGCACAATATCACAAGAAAACACAATACACAGAGTTACTAAAAATAAAGGTACTTTATTTTTATGACAATATGCCTCAAGTATCTCAGTGAGTACCCTCAGTGGGAAGGTAAGTAATATACACAGGTTATATGTACACAAACCCAAAACAGGCAAGTAAGAGTCAGAAAAGTCATGCAAACAGTATAGAATTACAATAGGTTTCAATAGGCAAACATAGGTCTAGGGGCAACACAAACCATATACTCCAAAAGTGGAATGCGAATCACAAATGGACCCCAGACCTACGGGAGCTTGTAGAGGGTCACTGGGACTGTAAGAAAACAGTCAGGGTGTCCAAGATACCCCACCCCAAGACCCTGAAAAGTAGGAGGAAAAGTACACCTACTACCCCAAAAGAGCACAATAGTCGTAATAGGGGGATTCTGCAAGAACAACAAACACCAGCAAGGCACTGAAGGTGGATTCCTGGACCTGAGGACCTGCAAGGCAAGGGGACCAAGTCCAAGAGTCGCAATAGTGTCCGGGGGGGCAGGAGCCCAGAAAACCCTGGATGAAGGTGCAAGGTAGCTGCCTCCAGGTGGAAGAAGCTTGGAGTTCTGCAACAACAAAGAGGACTAGGAACTTCTCCTTTGGAAGGAAGATGTCCCACATCACAATGAATGTTGCAGAAGTGTTTCCACGCAGAAATACTGCAAACAAGCCTTGCTTGCTGCAAGGGTTGCAGTAGAAGTTTTTGGGTGATGCTGGGGACCAGAAAGGACCAGGATGTCGCCCCTTGGAGGAGGAGGCAGAGGGGACGCTCAGCAACTCAGGGAGCCCTCACAGAAGCAGGCAGCACCTGCAGAAGTACCTGAACAGACACTTAGAAGATTTGTGAACCAGAGCTGGCTCAGAGTCACAAAGGAGGGTCCCACGACGCCGGAGGCCAACTCAGAGGGTTGAGCACTGCAGGACGGAGTGCTGGGGACCCAGGCTAGGCTGTGCACAAAGAAAATCCTGGAAGAGTGCACAGGAGCCGGAGCAGCTGCAAATCACGCAGTACACAGGTTTGCAGTCTAGCGTGGGGAGGAAAGGACTAACCTCCACCAAACTTGGACTGAAGGATCATTGGACTATGGGAGTCACTTGGATAGAGTTCCTGTGTTCAAGGGACCACGCTCGTCAGCATGAGAGGGGACCCAGAGGACCGGTGATGCAGTCTTTTGGTGCCTGCGTTAGCAGGGGGAAGATTCTGTTGACCCACAGGAGATTTCTTCTTGGCTTCCAGTGCAGGGTGAAGGCAGGTGACCCCCAGAGCATGCACCACCAGAAAACAGTCGAGAAAGCCGGCAGGATGAGGTGCTACAATGTTGCTGGTAGTCGTCTTGTTACTTTGTTGCAGTTTTGCAGCAGTCCTGGAGCAGTCAGCAGTCGATCCTTGGTAGAAGTCGCAGAGGGAGATGCAGAGGAACTCTGGTGAGCTCTTGCATTCGTTATCTGAAGAATTCCCCAGAGGAGAGACCCTAAATAGCCAGAAAAGGAGGTTTGGCTACCAAGAAAGGAGGATTGGCTACCAAGGAAGGTAAGAGCCTATCAGAGGGGGTCTCTGACATCACCTGCTGGCACTGGCCACTCAGAGCAGTCCAGTGTGCCCCCAACACCTCTGTTTCCAAGATGGCAGAGGTCTGGGACACACTGGAGGAGCTCTGGGCACCTCCCCTGGGAGGTACCGGTCAGGGGAGTGGTCACTCCCCTTTCCTTTGTCCAGTTTCACGCCAGAGCAGGGCTGGGGGATCCCTGAACCGGTGTAGACTGGCTTATGCTTTGATGGGCACCATATGTGCCCATCAAAGCATTTCCAGAGGCTGGAGGAGGCTACTCCTCCCCAGCCCTTCACACCTATTTCCAAAGGAAGAGGGTGTAACACCCTCTCTCAGTCGAAATCCTTTGTTCTGCCTTCCTGGGCCAGGGCTGCCTGGACCCCAGGAGGGCAGAAACCTGTCTGAGGGGTTGGCAGCAGCAGCAGCTGCAGTGGAAACCCCAGAAAGGCAGTTTGGCAGTACCCGGGTTCTGTGCTAGAGACCCGGGGGATCATGGAATTGTCACCCCAATACCAGAATGGTATTGGGGTGACAAATCCATGATCTTAGACATGTTACATGGCCATGTTCGGAGTTACCTTTGTGACGCTATACATAGGTAGTGACCTATGTATAGTGCACGCGTGTAATGGTGTCCCCGCACTCACAAAGTCCGGGAAATTTGCACTGAACGATGTGGGGCACCTTGGCTAGTGCCAGGGTGCCCACACACTAAGTAACTTGGCACCCAACCTTCACCAGGTGAAGGTTAGACATATAGATGACTTATGAGTTACTTATGTGCAGTGAAAAATGGCTGTGAAATAACGTGGATGTTATTTCACTCAGGCTGCAGTGACAGGCCTGTGTAAGAATTGTCTGAGCTCCCTATGGGTGGCAAAAGAAATGCGGCAGCTCATAGGGATCTCCTGGAACCCCAATACCCCGGGTACCTAAGTACCATTTACAAGGGAATTATATGGGTGTACCAGTATGCCAATGTGAATTGGTAAATTTAGTCTCTAGCCTGCAGTGACAAATTTGGAAAGCAGAGAGCATAAACACCGAGGTTCTGGTTAGCAGAGCCTCAGTGATACAGTTAGGCACCACACAGGGAACACATACAGGGCACATACTATGAGCACTGGGGTCCTGCCTAGCAGGATCCCAGTGAAACAGGGGCTAAAACATACATACATACAGTGAAAATGGGGGTAACATGCCAGGCAAGATGGTTCTTTCCTACAATCCATCTTCACCAGCATCTAGCCGCAACCTGAATCTGCACCCAAGTTTTAACACAAGATTTTACTTAAATAATACATGAACAAGACTAGTACTTCATTTACAAGACAAGTATGTGAGAGACGACATTGGCAAGATATCTACAAACAGGCAATGCATCATTAAAGGCCCACTTCACAATGTAGGCACCTTTGAATACAATAGGACCAGGTGAGTGAAAAAATGCTTTCCAATTTGTAAATGATATTGCATATAGCAACTCACACTACGAGTCCTGACCTGGAGTGAGGGAAAAGTGGTGCCTTTAGGAAAGTTATCTCCTCTTTTCCACTCAGAAGATAATTTATCCATGTTTTCTGACTGCCCTTATAATCACAGAACATTACACCCTCATCTTCCTCCTCCTCGTCCCAGTCCTAAACAGTGAGGTGACTCTGCCTCCGACAAAGGAGTCTACCATGCCTGGGGTCGAAAACCATGTCTGCTTGCAGACATCATTTAGGTCTATTATACAAGTATAAATGATTTAAATTATTTCCTCCCTGTGCCCGTCTGGACGTAAGGATTACCTCGATTCATAGCGAAAAACCAGGACAGACATAGAAATTGGACTAAAGCGCGGTTCTATATAAAAAGCATGTGTTTACTTGCCTTTATCTTTGGTGCTGCTTGACGAATCGTCACAAATTTTTTCAAAAAACTTTGCCAGTCCCATCTGCTGCTGCCTAAAAAGTTTTGGAGTGTGCCGTCCAAGGGGAGCAGAAAATAGGGGGGGTCCCAAAACATATTTTCAGTGATAGCACAAAAACTACTGATTGGAATTACACAAAATTTTGCAGGGCGGTAGGTCCTGGTCCAGAAAGAGTGCTTTTTTTTTGGGTAAAATTTCATTCAGTAGTCTTTGAGAAATTAAGGGGAAAACAATTTGTATATCTAGGGACACGAAGGATTCGCAACCCCTAACGATCTTGTGCTGAGATATGATTGGCCGATAACACTTCAACAACAGAAGCTGTTCAAGAGTTGTCAGCCATCCAGCTGAGTCCCCCCCCAAAATTAAAAAAACAAAAAACAAAAGGGGCCAGGGCACGAACACCCTGACCCCTTACCTCTGGTGGTGAGGACCCAAAGGGGCCCTCCAGGGCTAAAAAGCATTTTTTTTTTATGAGTGCTCATAAAATAATTAAAAAATGAAGGGCCTTCTCCAATGCTTTGTTAGCCTAATGCCCCGGGGTGGGCCAAGTCCCGAGGGCTTTTAAAAAAATAAAAAAGTGGGGAGGGGCCTCCTGGTTCCATATAGATGCTCCTGGGACAGCCACCTCCCGGGTGCTTATTTTTTTGTATGCTGTCCTGGGGACCGCCACCTCCCCGCCTCAAGTAACTATAACTTGTGTACTAAGGTAACTATAACTCACGTCCTCGCCATGAACTGCTAATTAACCCACAAATTATGGCACTCATGACATCCTTGATAACATCATTGATTAGATCAATGTAATATTTGCAATACCATTTTTGATGAAAAAACTGTGCAAGGAGGGTGTGTGAGTTATAGTTGCCTTAGGGCACAAGTTATAGTTACTTGAGGTAATTCTAACTATAACTGGTGAATTTCTATGGTTTTGAATGTTTAAAATGTGAGCCTAGCTATAATATCCCTGTAACCTTAGCTCCAGGGTCCAGCTGCTGGTTGGCCCGAGCTTGACCTACGGGGTCTGCTTGAATGAGACGAGGCAGCACAGTAGAAGAGTTTAAAGGAATGAGCTTCTGTCACTAGTTTCGGAGATGGCCTGTTGAAATGTGAAGAATGAGCAGGTTCAACTGACCCTCCCTTAAAAACCGGGACTTTTTTTGTTTTAGAATAAAGTTTCGGAATGCTCGGACAGTCCTTCAAAAACCAGGACTGTCCAGGGAAATCTGGGATGTCTGGTCATCCTATGCGGGCTAGGGTGGAGACCCATTTCACTCTGAGGACTGGGTTGTGGGGGAAACCCCTATCATGGAATTCAACCTGCTCCCAGTGCTCTTCTGGCCCTAGGAGGCTGCATAGTCTTGTTAAGGGGCCAGGCTCTCACAAGAACACGATTTTGGCACCTAACACCAATATGTAAACAAGAAGGGCACTTTCTAGCACGTCTCTATCCGAATTTGAAGATGAAGTGCAAAAAGGCTTGAAGAAAGGAACATTTTACTGACCAGTCGCCTGAAGCAGATGAGGAAGTCCTTCAGATATCGCACTCTGATCTGAAATTGCTCATTATAGAGACTTTTGATTCTGCCCTCGTTGACATATTGGCAAAGAAACAAAGGCTGGATCATGTTGACGACCTGGAAACAGATCAAAGAGGCAATTTTTTTCAAGGCACTGAAATCAAACACCTCTTGAAGCACATCAGAGAGGTTTGGGAATTTGAGGAAAACCCCAGACAGGAACAAAGGCTTTATTCTCCATATAGTGATGTGGAGGCGGATGATTTATCAGTCAATTCCACACTTTCTCAACAAAAGATACATTATTAAAGGTTTTGATAAGTATTTTCCACAGATACCATAAGTAAATACAATGCTGGCGTCTATACTTTCCGCATCAAATTGTGCTTCCAAGGATGCTACACTTTCGGAGGTGGTAGACACAAAAGCTGAAGCTTATATAAAATTGACTTATGCTATTGCAGCATTCCTCTATCAATACACAATCTATATCACAAAGACATTGCTTAAGGATTTTCAGACATTGTATGATGATGATCCTATGTCTGTTTAGTCTGATATGGAGCTCCTTGTCCTATTTCTCTTGAGATCACATTCAACAGTCTTTAGATCACTTTGGACGGCTGCATCCTCGAATTTGGCGACAGTGGTAGGTCTTAGGTTGTTATGGATGAAGTCACGGAAGCTCGAATCCAGTCAAAGATACATGATCCAAAAACTTCCTTTCACTGGACAGAAACTATTTGAATTGGAACTGATTCACATGATATAGAAAGCACAGAGGAGAAGAAGATTTTGAAGCCTTTTCAACTCACATCTGGGACAAGTTGTTAATTTAAAGTTACCATTTCAAATATCCCAGAACAAACATCCCTTTTGAGGCGTGCTAGTAGGAAGGGGGCATTTAGCAATAAACAGCGACCAGTCAAGATAATCAATACCAACCTCAAAAATGACTATTTTGAAGTTGGGGCAAGATTGGGTTGGTTTTATCCTCAGTGGAAGGAGTGCATCACAGACCTAGATGGTCCTAGATATAGTCAAGAATGGCTATCAGATTCCTTTTCTCAGTTTTCCTCCATAGGACCAATTTCTTCCTACCCTCTGTCAAAAGATGAATTAAGATGTCAAGCAATGCTGCAAGGTGTTAAAGACCTACCAGAGAAAGGAGCAGTGATTCTGGTCTCATTGAATCAACGAAGAAAGGATTTACATTTAATTCACTCTTTTGGTTCTCAGACATGATGGGATATAGCTTCCTCTGCTGAACCTATATGGTTTGGTAGAACATTCAAAATTATATCAATTCAATTGATAATTCCATTGCTGTCAAAAGAGGATTTTCTTGTCTCTTTGGATCTACAGGACACCAATTTTCATGACAGACATTTATTTGTTTAGCTGTGGGAGATCAGCATTATCAGTTCCAGGCATTGCCTTTCGGCCTCACGACTTCACCCAGGGTTTTCACAAAGGTACTCACTCCAGTTGTTGCCTTCCTCACATTAAAAGGCATTTCTATTTTCTCACATCTTGACTAGTTACTATCTGCTCCTTCTTTTTAAAAGCCCAAGAAAACATGCAACTGGTCATTGCGGAACCTGGGTTTCATCATCAACTTTCCAAAGCCATGTTTTCAACCAATTCAAGGCGAATTCATAATTGGGGCTCAGTTAATTTCACTTTTGGACTTTTTTTCTTCCAATCTCAAGAATAACTTCTCTTTAGATCTAGGTCAAACACCTAATTCAGTAAACCAGTCTATCAACAAGGGCATGGCACAAGGTGCAAGGACTGATAGCAGCCACAACACCAGTTGTTCCATGTGCACCGTTTCAACTCAGACCTTTAGTGAAACATATCCTGCTTCACTGGTTTCCGACCTCTCAAAGGTATGAATACCTGATTCCAGTAACACCTTACATTTGGCAAAATCTGTCCTGGTGGCTAGATGAGAGTAATCTGTCACGGGTATCCCACTGCAACCCCCAACTACTGATTCATCTTACTACTAATGCCAGAATCTGGGAGTGGAGAGCAACCCTGGGGGATCAGGAGATGAAAGGTCCATGTCTGAAAGGGAAAGCCAGTTAGGTTTCCAACTGGAGAGAACTAACAGGAGTCTGGCAGGAATTTTAGGTGTTTCTCCACAGTTGGAAGACATGAATGTGGTGTAAGGACAGACAACCAGGTGACAAGATGCTACCTGAATCATCAGAGAGGCATGAAGAGCAGGAAGCTCAATCTGGTAGCAGGTTGCATCTTTACTTAGGTGGAAGATCAAATTCTAGCCTTGTCAGAAGTTTATCTCCCAGGGAGGCTGAACTTCAGGGTAGACAGTCTCAGTCAGAACATGCCATCTTCTGCCAGTAAAGGCATTCCATCCAGTGCGTGCCTTAATCGAAAGCCCATGAAGAGGCCTGTTTGCATCGCAACACAATATAATGCTTTCCTGATTCTGCAAAGAAACACAGTGTCCCCAGGGCTGAGCAATCAATGCTCTCTCAATACCTTGGCCTCAAGGGATAATATGCAAGGTCAGGCTTGCCTATTGGGCAATCAGACAGTGATCAATGGGCTGGTCTCACAGATCAGCGTGTGAGTAGATACTGTAGCAGGTTTGGACCAGTTTTATGGTCAGGTGAACCTTTTATATTGTGTTGATTTCACTGATATTGCTGCACAAAAGTGTGCAGTCTCTCATACCTTGCAAATTACCCATACAGAATGCTTTTACAAGTTCGAAACTGGCCAGATTTGCAAATGTGGGCAACGTTTTCTGCTATCTAGTTTGCTAATGGAAACCACTTTTATTTGGGTGCCAGTGCCTATTTTTTTTATCACAGTTGTCCCTAATTCTATATGCATTCCCTCCAATTCTCCATCTCCCAAGGGTGCCGCAAAAGGTTTAGGAAGAGAGTAAGACTGTGACTCTCATAGCCCTCTTTTGGCCACCTCACCTTTGTTTCCACTTCTAATGAGCTTGTCTAAAGGGGAATTTATCCACCTTTTCCCTCAACCGCCCACTCTCCAATTCCCCGTTCTTCCAGCCATTCAACTACAAAATCTAAAATTGATGGCTTGAAATTTAGAGGGTATGCGTGGAGCAGCTAAGCTACTCAAAGTTTGTTGCTCTTGATATCCGAGCATCATGAAAATCATCCACTTTAGCATCATATAACAAACATTCAGGTTCTTTCATTAGATGGGGTTTTCTAAAGGCCTAGAACCCTTAACTACTGATCCTTTCCAGAGTTTGTAGTTTCTGAGAGATGGGTTAGTATAAGGGTTGTATCCATCCACTCTGTCCTCTCAGTGGTGGCCCTTACAGTGTTGAATATCCAGGTGAACTCATCAAGAATCTCCTCATTGGTATCCAGACTCTTGCAGGGTTTCAGGTTAAAACAACTAGTTATTACAAATCCATTCCCGTTGTGGGATAACTCAGTAGTCTTAAAAGGCTTACAGTTAAAACCCTTTGAGCCTTTAAAGACACTCGATCTAGCCTGGTTGTTTTGTAAACTGGCTTTTCTGGTGGCCATTACTACTGTGAAGATTGTTAGGGGTGTTAGGAGCATTCACGTCATTTTTTCCTTCTTTACAATTCTTCCCAGATAGGGGAGTCTTTAAAATGCCGTTCTAAGTTCATCCCTAAAGTCTATTTATCCTTCCATCTAGTACAAAACGTTTCTTTCCTGTTTTTCATTCAGATACAGACGATGAGGTTCCTTCCGCATTGGATGTTAAAAGGACATTATCTATATATTTGGAGTGAACATCCAAACCTCTTATGGACCTATGGGTCAGCTAACAAAGGTAACAAGTTTTCAACCCAGACAAAAAGCAGGTGGGTTCACCAGGTGATATCCAACACATACAAATCAGTGAGGGATCCATTCGATCAAACATCCAGGGGCGGCAAACTAGAGCAGTGACAGCGTCTTGTGCAGAAGCGAGTGGCGCTTCTTTGCATGAAATATGTTGGACTACAACTTGGTCTTCTGTCTAAACATTTATTAAATACTACAGCTTGGATTTAACAAGTTCAGTGGGTTCCTTAGCTTCTACGGGGTTTAAATAAATAATTTTCTTTTGAGCATCATTTGTTTTCAGTGCACTTTTCTTTGCAGCTTGGTAAATCTCAGGTTAGGGCTGGGAAGAAGAGGATGAAATGACCGGGTAATGACCCTTTTACTGGTAATCTTCAATACCCTGATTCGTAGACCTCCTCATCCCAGTCCACAACCCTCCATCCCTACCAGTTTGCACCACAAATCCATATGGACTTGGTAGTAGAGAGGACAGAGATGGAGAAGCAACCATTTCTACTGGTATAACAGACACAGAAGCTGTCTGCAAGCTGACAGGTTCTTCCTGTTTAGGACGGTGACGAGGTATATCCTATGATATGAAAGTGATTTGTAGAGCACACGGCTACTCCTAGGAGTGTCCTGGCACTTTGCTGTAAGCAGACTAACATTAGGACACTTGGAATAGTCAGGTTTTAACTTGTTCCTACACGAATATCTCAGCAACAGTATCAAGAGGGAGGTGGACTTAAATCAAGGTAATGAAGACTACTAGTAGGTAATAGGGTCATTACCTGTCTTACCTCTTGGATAGGAAAGGCTGTGAACATTTTCAGAGCCTCCAACTCTCATGGCGCCATCATTCGTCACAAGATATCAGCTCCTTTCACATAGTCACCCAGTGAAGATAGAATATCACACAATGTGCACACAATTAGCAGGAAACCAGTGGATTACCACAAACTGATGGGAAACTTTTCAAAGTGTGAGGAATCCCCTTAACCTCCATTATCTCACAAAAAATTCATTGGCCTTGGGTTGAATGGCGGCGCCTTAAAGGCTTGGGCCCTCCCCGGCACCGCAGAGGGACCACGGCTTGCATTACACTCCTGTTGGAAACCACTGCAGACAGCCGGGTTCCTCTTATTTGTTTGGAGGCTCTGTGCGGCTGATGTTCAGTTCAGGGTGCGAAACCCTCAGAGGACATCAGTGGCAGCCTCAGAAGCTTTGTTTTGTGGGTGTGGGGGGGGGAGCGAAGAATTGAATGCACCTGGAGCTATGCTCAGCACTAAGCCCCACCCCTTAAATGCCCTGCCCCTCCTCACACAGTGAAAATGTTTCGCCAGGTGGCAGGAATGCATTTACAAAGTAGAAGTTGTCCATGGCTTGGAGCTTCCATTCTGTATATGATACCTGCCAGCACTGGAGGGAGAAGATTTGGCTCCCAGGGGCCTCTGCCTGTCCTGCTTGATGGTGGCTTTGTATTGCTCTAATATATGTAATATTGTAACCTCTGCCTCTTTCATAGCACATTAAAAAATCTAATACAAAGGTCTGCGGTACGTTGTAGTCTCTCGCTCTGCAATTGCAATTGTGTGCAAAATGGTGCACACTGTTCCGACTTTGTGCACAGCGATGTGCCGGTCATGCACACTGTATTCTATGTACATCAATGGGTCAGCATTGCACACTTAATTTCATACACTGAAATGGGCCGGCCATGCACACTTCCTTGCATGCACGGCGATGGATGGGTCATGCACACTTCACTGCATGGACAGCAATGGAACGGCCATGCACACTTCATTCCATTCACAGCGATGGGCTGGCTATGCAGACTTCATTGCATGCACGGTAATGGACTGTCCATGCACACTTCATTCTATGCACAGTGATGGGCCGGCCACGCACACTTCATTCCATGCACAGCGACGGTCCGGCCATGCACACTTCATTGCATGCTCAGCAATGGGCCGCCCACGCACACATCGTTCAATGCACAGCGACGGTCCGGCCATGCACACTTCATTGCATGCTCAGCAATGGGCCGCCCACGCACACATCGTTCAATGCACAGCGATGGACGATCCATGCACACTTCATTGCATGGACAGTGATGGGCCGGCCATCCACACTATTGCAGTGTATTAGATGCAGTTCTTACCTTCACACAGCACTTTTCTATGTAAAGTTAATGCAGCGCAATGAGAAAGCAATTTAGTCATATGACCTGTAAAATGCACATGCTTCGTGATAGGACCCCACAAGTGTTCAGAACCCAGTGTGAAAGAAAGAATGAATGAATCCCTAGATTTTTAGAGCACACAGCTACTCAAGAGTGTCCCGGTGCTAGGGTGAAAAATGGATCTGAAGGACGGGTTAGTCGCTGAATAGATTGGTTCTTAACAGCTTCCAAAAAGTAGGGTGACCAGGCATCCCGGATTTACTAGGACAGTCTGGGTTTTTCACCAGCTGTCCAAGCAGTTTTCATTAAATTTAGCTAATGTCCCGGTTTTTGGAGAGAGTTGACTGAAAACAGAGGGAAGGGTGCTTTTGTGTGTAACATAGCTGGGCTAGTTAGCAGCTATTATAAGAAAGCAATTTAAAGTGTATCTTACTGGGTTTCAAAAAATTTAATTTTTTAATTTTTTTACTGCTTCTATGATCCAGGGTCATGAGGGCTGTCATCCTGTACCACTCGCTTCATATAAAAGTGTAGCCCTTCTTTTATTTTTGTGAAATGTCCTGGTTTTTCTGATTTAAAATCTGGTCACCCTATCCTAAAGGCAATCGTGTCGGGCATACTTCTTAGTTGGGAAGGGAGCAGGTTCAAATCAATGCTGCTGGGTATGAGATGGAAGTGCCACCTGGCCTTTTTCTTCTTTAAGTGCAGAACCACTAGGAGTCATCAGCGTCTACGGGAAGGGGAGGAAGAGGGGACGCTTGCCCCGCCCCCCTGGGATTTAGGTACAGCCCCCTCCTGAAAAAAATTCTGCGGACGCCCATGCTAGGAGCCATGCGTTCTTATAGCGCAGAGTTCTAGAGGGACAGTATTCTTGAATACTGTGTACAGATATTTGAGTCTAGTGTTACGTAAGGCACGGAGACCAACTGTCAGTGCTTCAAAGATGATTATTTTGCTAACTGGTAACCAATAAAGTCAGGGCCCTCATTAGGGTGGTACGTCTGGTTCAGCCGCACCTGGCGCTGACTTTGGTGGCAGATACTGTGTTTAAAAATAACTTATGGGTTTAAAAGTATATGAACTTCCTTGTGTGTCCAGCAGTTTTCAGGCAACAATAAAAATGTCAAAATAACCCTGGTGATTAATGTTACTGCTGGTGAGAGATTAGAATTTTGTCTGGAGGCAGTTTTGACGCATCAGAAAGTAGCGCAGAGGGATAATGTGCCTGCTGCAAAGAACGTGTACCATGCAGATCACAAAACTAAGAGTGAGTGCATTATGAATAGCGCTTTAACAAAATTGAATGTATGTTAAAGAGGAGCTATGGAGGGATGAAGAGCACTGTTGGAGAGTGGTAGTGACCGAATTAGTGGATAAAGAGGTCTGTGGGGGGAACCAAAAAAGATTGTCGCACCAGGCGCCACCAGCGAGGCTGCCCCAGAATGTTGCTTTGATTTATCCTCTCTGGGTATATGTATATATATATATATATATGTATTTATAAGCAGAACAAAAAAAATGGGTCTAAACAAAGTAAATCATATGACATTTTAACTTCATTTGCTGTCATTTTCCAAAGTTCTTGACCTAGTGTCAACACCGTGTGTCACTCAAAAATATGCTGTGTTTTTCCATTTTTAGAAATAAATATAACACTTTCTTGTGAGTAGTTGAGTCTTACTCCTGTGTGTGAGTGACTCCTGAAGGATCATGCATGTGGCACAAAGAATATCCTTTCAGTAGTTGACTCCCCCTCGTGGCCTACCTAAGGGCGGCTTATCCATGAAATTCCTTGGGTAAGATAAGACCATGAGACTTACTTAATGTTTAGGAAAAAGTTTGTTTTTTCCTACTGCAAACATTGTAGGGTACAGCTTGGACCACAGACAAAGACGACACTAGAGATTCAATACCAGAGATTCCCATCAGTACCAGCCTGTGTCATGCACTCAAACTTGACTTCAACAAAGAGGCGCGCGCTGAAGAGACGGAAACTGGAGCTGTGACACCCGAGAGCCCAGAGACAAACGCACTGGCGGAGGCAGACATGAGTCGAGAACAGGGGAAGCTGACTGAAAGATTCCCGACAGGAGAGAGGAGCATTCCGGGAACCGAGTGCCTACAGGCCCTTCAAAGCCAGGTGCACGTGTTTACGTGCGAGACACGTGCACCTTTTCAGGAAGTCCTTTTCACTATTCATAAAGGCAGTGCTGAGCTGCCTCACAGACAATAACCTCCAATGTGATCCTGAAGAAACAGAAATACTGTTGTTCAACCCGGAACCATTACCAAGATGGTCAAGTTGCTGACCAGATGATTTCCCCCTCGTCCCAGTGGCGTAACATGAGGCCCTGCATCTCCCGCGCTCCAGGGAGGGGGGGGGGGGGGGGGAGCAAAACTGGTAGGTGGTGGGCTAGGGAGGAGGTGGTCCACTCCATGTACTTTGCTGGGGGGGGGGGGGGGTGCAAGTTTTGTCACGCCATAGCCTCCTCCACCCAGACCACTGCAGCCGGGAAACTAGGGGGGCTGTTTGATGACTGTCTTGCTCTGAATGCACAAATTTCATAAGTGGTAAGATGGTGTCTCGGGATTTTAAGAACTCAAAAAAAAATTCTATGCCTTTTGCCCTGGAACACTCAGAAAATAGTGGTCCAGTCGTTGAATCTGTCCCATTTGGACTCCTGTAATGCTTTATACCTATGTGTACTGGCCTATCTCACACACCTACTCCAAGTGGTGCAGATCACCGTGAACTGCCTACTGTTTAAACCTTCAAGATGGACTCCAGGGTCTGGGTTTAGATAACATCTTCATAACTTTACAAAACAATAGCAAGCCTGACCATGTGGTACAGGTCTCATGAATGAAGGCACGTTTTGTGTCAGAGTGCAAGGAACTAGTGCATGTGCACTAGGGAAGCGCAACAAGAGTGTGAATGTACAAGATTTACTTAAATAAGAATTAAACATGTGTTTTTCCAAACAGTGCTCACGTCTTATTGCTGTTCGCCCCTGGGTGTAGATCAATTGTCTACAAAAAATGGGACAAGCAGAGCTCCTCTTTATTGGAGAAAAAGGCATATTTACATATTGGACCACTGGTCAGAGATTCTCGGCTAGTGGCCAGTTGCAGTCCAAATTGTTATTAGAAGTTTAATTTCCTCATGAGATACAATCTGCCAACTAAGCATTTGCTAAACAAAGATTTCAAAACCCACAATGTTGGAGATACTATGCCCACCACATTGTGAGTGGAATGTCTGCCATGTTTAAAGATGTTGAGTAAAGAAATGTGATGGGAGGAATGTCTGAACTAATCTCAGTTGCTGGTAATTGCCCTGGGCAGCATCCCCGTCCATTCTTCTTTTGCTCAGCATCCCCGTCCATTCTTCTTTTGCCCGGTGTTCCACCTCAGATTAGACCCAGCTATATGCAAGTCAGGCATGGTCCTGCTTGCCAACCCAAACTGCCAAGGTAAGTCCTTGCTGAACCAGAACACAGTTAACCCAAGCTGATTTTGGCAGTGGACAGGAATGTGGCCTGAGTAATTACTAGTGCCGGAATTAATTCAGGCGTTCCATCAATCACTTTGTTTTGCTTTCGTTAGTCTTCAGCAATGTCCTAAGTGTAATGGTATGCTGTGATGAGAGTCCCATATTCATAATGCCATAGGATGCAAGCTACACCCTACTAAAGAGCCCCAAAAAGGCTAAAACTGGTGTAATAGGCCTTACAAAAATACGAGAAGGGCTACTTTGGTCAACATACAATTTAGAAGGGAAATGTGCAGAAATGTACCTTGTACGAGAGAAGTACAGGCCTCAGTCTGGGTATGATGTTAAACTGGAGTACAAGGACAGGAAGGAGACTGAAGAAAGTGGCCAGGTGCAGGGCAAAGCAGTCACAGACGGTCCTCGCATACCACAGATAATTTAGAAGGACACACACACACAAAGGAGAGCCTGAGCCATTTCCTGATACCAGGGTTAGGAGGGGGTGTGACTCTTGGCAGACTTGAAGGGGAGATACCAACTGTTGGTGTAAGTCAAGGTTGGCAGGGAGAGGAAGACAGACCGTAAAACTTCAGAGTCTGGCAGTATCGTAGGGAGGATATATTCATAGGATTCAGAGGGTGAGATCAAAGGACATGTGCTCGTTAGAAGATATATACGAATGTTATGTACGTCACAGCTGTATTTTAAAGTGACAGGTAGTCAGATGCCTTTAAAGAATTATTGCTTTTGCTAAAGATAATAAAGATTTGCGCCACTGTGCTAATTGGAAAATATAGAATTCCTCTGTAGAGTGAAACTATAAAAACGGTTGTTTGTAGGAGTTGAGTTGAGTGTGTTCGCAGTTACAGAACTGGACTGTACTCCCGGCATTATTGTGTATTGTGTATTTCCTTACAATATATGCAATTGATATTAGATTTGTGTCACTTCTTTATTTTTGTACAAATTCGACCACATTTGTCTGAAGTTGCTTGTGTTCCTGCTCACAGGGTGTCTGGCCTGGCAGTTCATGCTGGACTGTTCCCGGTCCTGCCTGAGGTGGCATGCTGGACGGAAAATGATAGACTGGGTTACACCCCTGAGTAATTACCACTGGCTAAGATTTATTCAAGCATTCCCTCCATGACTTTTTTTCTTTCATCAGTGTGACAAGTATGCCTAAACATGGGTCCCATGCTCACTGTGAGATGGGACTCATGCTACATCCTACTGAAGAGTCCTAAGTAGGTCAAAACCAGGATGGGGTTGCTTTGTTCTCATTTAGAGGGGGTCTTATCCGGCAGTTCGGACTGGACTGTTTCAATTGGAGCAGGACAAAGCCTGATTTGCATATGGCTGGTTCCTGTCTATGGTGGCCTTGTGGGCAAAAGAACAATGAAATTAGATGCGCCCCCAAGTAATTATCAATGGCTTGGATTAAATCAAGCATTCCACCCATCATTTTGTTGCTTTCTTGAGTGCAATGCCCTAAGTGCAGCTGGTATGCTCAGATGTGGGTTCCGTGCTCACTGTGGCCTAGTACTAATGCTTCACTGAAGTAGCCAAAATTGGTGTGAAACCAGTTTGGGGTTACTTGTGTTCTCTTTCAGAGGCCTGGTATGGAGAGGTCGGACCAGACTGTTTCCACTGGAGCAGGATCAAGGCTGATTTATATATGGCTGGTTCCTGTTGGAGGTGACATGTTTAGCAAAAGAACAATGGCCTGAGATATGCCCGAGTAATTACCAGCGGCTGAGATTGATTCAAGCATTCCACCCATCACTTTTTTGCTTTCTTGAAAGTAATGTCCTAGGTACAAAATGAATGTCCAATTGTACCGTCCTGTACTCATTGTGCCATAGGACAATTGCTATACCATAATGAATAGGCCCAAATAAGTTAAAACCAGACTGAGGTTGCATGTGTTCCTGTTTTGAGGGAGCGTGGCCTGGCAGTTTGGGCTGGACTGTTCCCACGGGAGCAGGACCAAGACTACGTTGAATATTGCTGGTTTCTTTCTTGAGGTGGCATGGTAGGCAAGAGAACGATGGACTCAAATGGACCGCCGTGTAATTACGACTGACTCAGACCCATCACTTTCCTTCGTTTATTGTTGTAAAGATCGCTGCCAAACTGGTGGAATTTATATACCCAAATCTAAAGTGATTTCAGCTGCAAAGTGAGGAGTAATCAGTGGAACTATCCATCATAGGAATTGCACTGTACCTGCATGACATAGTGAAATTTCCACTACTCCATATAGGTACTCACATTTCAAGTGTCGCTGAAATGCTTAAAGTTTTTTCCAAAACAGGGTCACTTGAATAACCACTGGTGTCAACACCAACCCATCATGGACACAGTGGTAAAGATGAAAATGGCTCCACCATTTGGTCTTGAGAGAAGTCCTTTTGGCACCCTCCACCTAAATCAGTACCTATGTCTTCTAAATTTCAGGTAACATTTCTTAAGAGTGCCTTTGGTGTCCTTCCACCCAGGACTCCCAGAAAGTGATCAAACCCTCTTCCGTTGTCTTCTCTTGCCTTCATTACTACTGCAGGCTGTTTCCAGCACTCCTATATTACTAGCTGGCCTGACTGCTGTTTCAAACATGTCTGCTTGCCTGCTATCAGAGCGTGGCTTTAGGCATTGCATTGGACCTTGCCTGTGAGATTTCATTGGTTGCTATTTGAGAAGGTACTTCTGATCATTGTGCAAGAAACCTTCTACTGAAATTCGAAAATTATAGCCATGTTTGAGACCTGGGTACTAGCAACTATTATCTAAAGACATAGCGACCTCTACTTTAGAGGCAGATTTGGAAATTGCTAACTAAAGAGCTGTTAAAAACAAAAGAACATTTTGCCTTCAGAAAATGACTTCACCTACCAGTTTAACACCAACTTGTTCCAGATTAGCTTCATTGTACAGGCCTCCCAAGCAATTACTCCTCGTAAGATCCCATTGTCCAACACCAAGAAGCCACTTTACGTTGATGAAGTGTATTAGGAAACAAATGGACATAGTATGGTATTGGGCCCATGACTACGTGTTGCGAAGGTTGTGGCCCAGTATGTAGGGATGCAAGGCCAGGGATAAATATATTATCTTGAAGGGAAATACAAGGTTTGAGTGATTCCTGAATCACAGGTTTTGGCCAAAGAAAGAGGCTTGGTAAAACTGGTTGGGAGCACTTCTTGACATTATTGCATTGGTCATTTGGCAGTGCCCACCCACCTAAAGAGAACTCCAATTGGAAGTAGTTAAAAGATTGCGTAGGGTGCAGGGCCTAGCAGTGTATAGACGAATGAGGCATGGCCAGAGTGCTGGAGAAACTGGGGGCAAAAAGATAGACGTTTGGAACACTGTTCTGTTTTTTATCAGGGTCATGCACTAAAATCAGTTGCTGGTTGAGTCTGAAATTGCTCACCACAACTCCTGTTCCTCTAGAGCTCTAACTGTAACTAAGTTTAGACAAGCAAAGGAAAGGGAACACTGTGGATAGGGGAAGGGATTGCGAGAAATAAAGACGTAGCTCCAAGTGAGGTCTATAGACACAAGCAGTCTTCTCAAAGTTTGACCGTCAAAGTTATAAGTGCAAAAGGGACGAGCAAATCAGTTCTCTGCCATCCACTTAAAACATCAAGGTACAAATGAGTATGTAAGGTTCTTACCGGTTCCTAGCAAAGAAAAGCTGGGGACCTATGAGGAACGTTCAGAACAGACTTGCAGAGACCAGCAGGATGGATTGACAGGAGTGATGGTAGTGAAAAATCCAGGAATGGTACAAAGGACCATGCTGGGGAAGAAGACCGGGCAGAAGGCATAGAGACACTAGAGAAGTTTCGTAAGGAAGAGGGACACAAACACGATAAAAAGCCTCTGGTAATGCGGGTGCCAAAGGAAGGTTGGACACAAAAAAGGTGAGGGAGCGAGAAGCGGTGGGAGCACTGAATGACGGTGGAACACCTCGTAATAGGCAATAGTGCCCGGCTTAATTGAGTGTACCATAAACTTTGAAAAGGACCCGCATTACGGGTGCCCTGGAAGTCCCATCTCTTAGATACAGAAACATCATCTGCATGCTGTATTCCCATCTGCCATGAGCTGGTCTTCCAAAGTCAGACTGCTGAGTAGTGGCAAAACGTAAAGTGGAAAGATAGTGAACACTATGTAGGGTCCTCCCTCTGGACCCTTCCCCTTTTTGCTTGGATCCCCAGCAGACATAAACATTAACTCTTTGAGAAATTCCTCGGGATGACCCTGATGTGGTAGCAGAGACATGTGGCACAGTAAAGTGGCTGAAATCACATTCACCCGTGATGGATCAGCTAAGGGACAAATAAACTGAAAGGGACAAAGGAGGTGGAAAGATCACACTAAAGGCCACACTAAAGAATGGTCTGTTCCGACAGCAGCTGCCACTGCTTACCTTATAGATCCCAAGAAGAACCATAAGGGATGCTGAAGTGGGAAGTGTCTGAGGGCTCTTCACCTCCAACTACTGATTTCCTGTGGAAGGTATTGGTGTTATTGTTAGAGATACTGATTCCTGCTCCATTGACAATGGGTTATTTTATACTGTGTTCAATGCAACAGGATTAAGCCGCTCTTGAATATCACAATGTTCATGACCCTGAACATACAGAGATGAGAAGCAACAACATTGATGCTCCTATATTAATTGTACATATGAACTCAAAATTAGATAACCAAAAAAGTCCATCTGAGGTTACACAGTCAAACCACAAGACAAGTAAGAAATGGATTCCCACCCTGTTGACTCTTCCTTTTACCATCAACACCAGGCTGCATGGACTGCGGGGCTGCTTTAAGCATCTGGCAACCAATGAACTAAGGAGGAGGTAAGACATGGGAGCCCAATGACATGCACAAATCCTCATGCTTCCATCAATGAGGGAAGATATTTTTTTCTTATTTTGCTTAATAAATTGTATAATCCCCATCATTCCCACCAGATCCCATTGTCATCTTCTGGACATAGCTGCGCCTCTGAAGAGCCCAGGAACCTATAACAGTACACCTTTCTGTCCATGATTGTCCTATAACCAGGGCCACTCAGATTAGGTAATTCTGCAGCCACGGTACAGCCATAGATTTGTTCGGTTTGCCACATAATCTAGTACTTGCTGCATAATTTGTAGATTTCAGCCAAAAATGTTGTTCCTGACTCAAACGGATACAATAGTTACTAAAACGAAAAATCTCCTCACTTAGTTCAAGGTGATGATCTTGGCAAAGGTTAACAGACCACCCTTCTGTTCAGGTGCTAAGCGGGTATTAATCAGGTACAACTTTGCCCAGACAGTATTAATATGTGTTAAAATGCAGGATACTGAAATAATACTGCTACAGATTGTGCCACACTATGCTGCATATTTTGCCCTTTCTTGCTGTATAGTCTGGTCTTCCACTGCCACAAACCTCCAGTGGCCCTCCCTACAACTGATGTGGTGTATTAGTTCATCTGCACGTACACTGCTGACACTGAGATGCAATAATGCTCCTTTCTGAAACTTGAACACAGAATTTCCCCTCTTCCTTGCTCCACTTTGGTTCTGTGCACTCCTGTTTCAGTAGTTACTCAAATATCACAGCCCCAGGACCAATGCATTCTCAGCACAAAGGGAAAGGTAGATTTAATTCTTCCGGATTGTTACTTCTACCTCCTCTACTTTCTCAAAGACGCGAAACATGTAGAGACACTAAATATGCAGAAAGATAATCCTGTAAAAAGGCCCTAAATTCCTGTCAAGGGTTCCTTGTGACATCGTCAACCAAGAGGCTGAAGTTCAGCTGGGTGCAATATACGAACATATTACACCTATTTGCCGTTATGTTTTTTATATTACATGTTGATCTTGGGCAGTTAGCATGAAAACACTGTTTACTTCAAAGTGCAACTAACAATAGACATCCTTAGAATTTCGAATGTTTAGATTGTGTTTGCGTTTCATAAATATATTATTGATAAAGAAATGGTCAGTGGTGCGGGACAGTGGATTTATGCCATTCCGTTACTGAATAATTATGGATTCCCACACAATTTGCAGGTTTCACAAAAAAAGGTTGTTTCTAGCTGTAATGCATTAAAATAATATAGACACAGAATGTGCTGGAAAATGTCACATTATTTGCTATCTGACACTGCATAGTTTAGAAAACCTTGTGGCATAATTTGGTCTTCCTTGGCCACATAATCCTAGTAGCCCTGACAATAGTAAAGATCTGCAGAGTGGTCCAGCAACTGTCACTGTGATGACAAAGCCAGTATTTTGCGGGAATCTGTGAATTATTTGATATTGCAAAAATATGTTTGTATACTGTCACACTGCATTTGGGTGGTCACAGAGCAGATAAGGGCTACTGGGCCGCAACCAGGGGGCTGATGCCATTTACCATTGGTGCCCTTGGGCCCCTCCTACAATGCTCAGCAAAGTGGGCCAAAAGAACCCTTTCCTATTTGACTCCCAGAGTAATGAGGGTGGTAGTCACCGGGTCCCAATGGAGGTAGTGGGGGAGACAAGATTCTAGAACTCTACAGTCAGCCAATAGAAACAATAATATAACTTCAAGTCATGTGCTTATCTTCTATGGAAAAAGAAGTTCCCAGTAATCGTTCTACCTAGCACTATGGTTGAGATCCACACAATTACGTCTCCAGTCCTCTATGGAATAAGCAAGACGAGGCTCAGGTGAAGATGGATAAAATGTTCTTATAAATTCAGTGTGTAACTCAGTACAAAAGACTTGTAGTTTATCTACTGGCTGTTAATGTCAGTCTGGGCTCTCCGGCCACACCCAGTTTCAGGAGCTGTGACCTCTCTGGTCAGCTGCAGTCAGAGCTCAGCAGTGGCAGTTTCTGCCTCCAGGGTGAATCTTGCACAGCGGTGTCTTCAATTAGTTGATCTCTCTGCCTCAGCAGTCGTCCAACTTTTCTCTCTTCATCAACAGGCGCAGCATCAGTTTCTAGAAACTGTAGCAAGATGCTGGATAACATGGGATGGCACACTCTATTGTGATCATGGTTCAGTCCACTCAGGACCCGAGCAGCTAGACTGGCGAAGAAAGGGACTTCGCTGTTCAGGTCCTCCTGACTCACTGTCCTGGGTTGTGAGCTTTCTCTGGGACTTATCATGCTCACACGCTGGCCTACTTCTCCTGGTCAGCCTCTCATTCTTTGTGGCCAGGCACTGTCCTTCCACCTCTCACCAGAAGGCTTATAGGCCTCTTAGGCACATCCCCACCTCCTCCAGAAGAAAGTGTTGATGTCAGGTAATGTCCCGTCTCCTCTGAGCGACTGGTTGTCAGGCAGACAATAGCCCTGGTGACAGCAGCTCTTCGAGTACTCTGCTGAGCGCTCCCTTCCTTGTTCCTGAAGAACTTGGGACTGGACCACAGTAGAGTGGTTTGGATCCCAATTTTATACACATTTTCCAGCTTTGGGATGTGGATCCACTGGTTTGTTCTTTTTCCAAAGTCATTTTTAGGCTTATCTTTAGACACAGCTTTGTGTGAGGTTGTGGTCCTCAGTGCAGGAAGCAATCAGGCTGGCTCCATGCAGAAGTATCCAAAAAGGGGGGCAATGAAGTGTGAGTTTTCTGCACCTGGCTGTTATTGGCCTTCTGGAAGCAGTAATCAGACATAGAGAAAAAGCCAGGCCCTGATATAAACTTCCTCACCTTGAAAAACAGAAACTGCAGTCAAACCCCTCACCCCTACCATCTACCAAATGGCATTACCCAGGAATAACTAATCAGTAGACCTCCGCTAAGAAAGCCCTCATTGCATTTCTAAGTAGCTCTACCTCCATCCTTCTCAATTCAGTGTCTGAGTCTACACCCTCCAGCCACAGGAATTCAGGCAATACAATCCCATTGTATAGGGGAAGCTATTCTTGCCCTCCAATAGTGCCATGTGGAACCAGGAGCATCCAAAATTACCCCAATATTCAGACACACACAACACGTAAAGTCCTTCCAGCATACAAGTGAAACACATATTGCACAGATGTGCACTTGACATGCAGACAGAGGCCCTGATTATGACTTCAGCAAATAGAGAAGTCCGTCCACCAAAGTTCCGACGGGTAGGTTGCCACCAGTGTGGCAGCCTCCCCGCCGGGGCCATTACAACTTTCCCCTGGGTCAGCGGACGGAAACTCAGTGTCTGCCCGCAGGCCCAGCGAGAAACGGGCTACAGAGTTGTCTCCGGCTCATAATAGAGCCGGCAGCAATGCTATAGTGCGTAGGTTGCACCTGCACCCGCCGCAATGTTCACTGTCTGCAAAGCAGACAGTGAACATTGCGACAGGGTTGGCCGGGAGGCCCTGCACCCCGTCTCCGCCATGAAACAGCTGGCGGAGAAGGGGGTCGTAGCCCCCAGGCCAGAGATTGCAGCGCTGCCCTGGCTGATTAGGACCACCAGCACCACCAGACCGTTGTGTAGTCAAAATGTGGTGGTGCTGGCGGTCCGACCGCAGCGCTACTGCCGCGGTCATAATATGGTGCTCGGACCACGACCCTGGCGGTCATTAGACCGCCATGGACGTAATGAGACCCAGAATGTCAGCGCAAGGTTCTGGGTTTCACATTAGCAGAACTTTACACAAGCGGGGTCAGTTAACAGAGCTCACACTGACGACACAAGAAAAGGTCTGGCCAAACTATCAATTCAAAACGTGGCATACTGCCACAACTGCTTTTTGTGATAGACACAGGGCTGAAAGTAGTTCACTGTCCATAATGAAGCCATGGGTGGTGCATGCCTTCAGGTCAAAGGAAGGGTCCGCAACTTTGCATTGTCAAGGACAGGCCTAGGTCTCTGCACACATGCTAATTTTGCATGACACCTGGGTCAAAATAAAATTGGGGATACCAGATTCATGTGCAGTTGGGCACTCAGGGCAGTGGAACACACCAGTTTGTGACACTTGTGTTGTTGGCAAATTCCCAACCTTACATATACTACTGCATTTTGTACAACAGGAGCACCCAAACAAAACATGTTAAAGTGGTGTTATGGTTATCTATGGTTTTAAGTTTTAAAACCCAAACCATAATTCCCATATCATCTGTAATGCTCATAAGCTTACCCTTAATGTCACAGATTGAATTACACATTTTGCAAATAATATGACAGGTGAGATTACAAACTGCAATACCTTTACTACTATGGAAAATACAACTACAAACGTAGAATTATTTATTAGATTGACTGTATGTTGGTCTTTAATTAGATTGCTTTTAAGTATTATTATTTATTGGGCAAATTTTGTGAGGTCTTTAGCACACATTTCATGTGTGATTTATGGTCTGCATGGGTGTTGTGCAAGTTATGAATTGCGGTCCACACCATAACTTTTTAATTTCAGTGTTGTATCATCTTTAATTCATAGTGATCAATCAACTTTAACTGTGATTCTTTTCAGTGAATTAATTTCTGAGGTTGTTTTAAACCTTTGTTTATGTGTTATAACCAAAGCCAAGCATAACTTTACTTTAACCTTTGTATTTTCAGTTAATTGTTCGGGTTTGTTGGACCATATACCACCTCCAACAATTTCTCACATCCAAGAATTCCCCAACCTGTCACAGTTGGCTGTAGGGCCAGGCCCTGAGCTCAACCTAGCACTGGTAGCCAGTCCCTGGTATCCATCCTCTTTGGCAACATCCTCGCTTTTCTACGTTGAATTTTTTTCGGGTCACAGATCACATTGTACGGTTTACGCAGCAGCACTACGGTTCATGGCCATAGACAACAGACCCTCAGCAAGGTTTATGGGCCTGTTTTATGCCTTTTATTGGTCCACAGCTAGGAATATTATTATGCAAACCCAGGAAAGGCCCAACACAGGCCTAAACATCTTGCCATAGG
This sequence comes from Pleurodeles waltl, assembly GCF_031143425.1. Classification (NCBI taxonomy): domain Eukaryota; kingdom Metazoa; phylum Chordata; class Amphibia; order Caudata; family Salamandridae; genus Pleurodeles; species Pleurodeles waltl. The sequence goes on along the minus strand of NC_090449.1, from coordinate 76,980,564 downwards.
TTTGTGGCCATTGTTGATGAACCTTGTTGTGAATTCGTAGTCCAGTGGACAGTGTTCAGGGACTGTCACGGTTTCGGACGGGTCTGATCAGGACTCTGGTTGGGACACCCCTTGAGGTCACCGAATATCCTAAAGAGGTAGTATACTGGGGCAGAAGAGCAGCTAATGGCATACACGGAAAGGACAGCTATGGATAGGCACAGGAATGTAAAAGCAGAGCAACCCTTGTGTAAACAAATAGGAAACGGATTACTAGTGGACAAACACGCTAGGGTTGCACACAGAGTAAGGCGCAGAACCTCCCACAGTGACAGGGAATCTCAATGCCTCTGTGCAGTTTGCTCTTACAGATAGTCACCCTGCCAGCCCCATAGAAAGGAGGCAGCAGAGGTGATTCTGTCTCTGGGCCCTATAGCACAAACAAGGATAGTACTTACATACACAAGACACGCTCTTGTGGGTCCAGCTGGAAACACAGCGGCGATTCCTGAGAAAACAGCAATAGCACACTGTCTCTGTTAGGCACGAAAAACAACGTATAAAACTGGACAAGGATGGGGGCTGGAATTGCCTCCTGGAAAATCAGGAGACAACCCCAGAACAAAGGAGGACACTTATACACTGGTGAAGACTGATAGAACACTTACCAGACACAAATAACCAAGAAGAAACAGAAACAGAAGGGAACAAACTAAGAGGCAGAGGCAAGAACTAGGAACAAGCTCAGGCTGGAGCAAAGGCGGGACTAGGACTTGAAAACAGGGCGCAAACTTCTGGCTGGGACCAACAGAGACAATACTGGGAAACTGAGAGCAGGCTCTGGCTGGAACAGACAAGGACAGGGCTGGAATACAGGGAGTAGGAAATGAGCAGTAAACAGGACTGGGAAACAGAGGGAAGGTTCAGGCTGAAACAAGGCAGGAGCAGGGCAGAGAAACAGGGAGCAGGCTCTGGAAGAAACAAACAGGTACAAGGCTAAGAGATAGGGAGCAGACTCTGGCTGGAACAATCAGGAGCAGGGCAGAGAAACAGGAAACAGGATCAAGCTGGAACAGAACAGGAACACAACTGGAACACCATCCGACAAAGGGTCAGTAACACAAAGGAATCGAAGTCCAATGCACGACGGGGATCTTGAGGAAATGGCTGCTTATAAGCAGTTGCAAGCTGGGCTGCACAGGAGAGGTCACAGGTATGTGTAGTTTCAGACACTTGCAAGTCCTGGAGGAGAGGATCCAGTGAAAAGGAGCAACTGGACTTTTCCCATAGAAAACAATGGGAAACAGAATCCGGGCTTTCCTGACTACCAGGCTGTGCATTATGGGATTTGCAGTCCCAGGAAGCAAATGTAGTACTACACAAGTGTACCATGGAGAAAAGAGAAACAAACAGGAGTCAGCACGGGACTTTAGATAACTGTTCAAGGTGACTCCCAGGCTTCCAACAGTCCCCTTACAGCGCCCCCTAGAAATGGGACGACAGAGTCGTAACAGTATACCCCCTCCCACCAGTCTGCTCAAGAAGAGAAGGCAATCCTTGGGCTGAAAAAAATTGAAGAGGAAAAGCCACAGCAAGAAAATCCAACACCAACCTTGGTGGATAAGTTTACAGTCCTGCCATAGGTGAAAGTTCCAATGAGCAAAGCATGTATTAATACCCATATGGGCTCCGATGTCTTGCCTCTCTATTGTTTGATTGATATGGGAGGAGTGCATGGAGTTGGTTTCTGGTGAAGTAGATTCAGGAGCAAGGAGATCTGGAATGGCATTACGGGTGGTATTCTTTATGACATTAGTTTCCTGTTCAATACTTTCCTCTTTGGAGGAGCTGATTGGTGTATTAGTAACTGTCAGGTCTGTAACACCTTCTGACAAGCAGGATTTGTCTGTTTCTGCGGCAGTATTTACATTGATTGTGGTCTGAGGCTTGCAAAGCAAAGAGACTTGGGAGACATGGGTAACTGGTGTTCTCAAAGTAAACACGAAAAAGTCAGAATTTTCTTTCGTCTTGGATGACTTCGGAGTATCAAATTCAGGAGCAACAAGAGTTTTCAAGTCTTTAGAAACTGGATTAACATCTGAAAATGTAGAAGTTCCACAAGCTAATTCTTTAGGGTGATCTTCAGACAAGACTGAGATTTCATCATTGCAAGTGCTCTGTGGTGTATTCATGGTATCATAAATGGTTTCTTTGCAAAGCGTTTCTACTACAGGTAGTTGATCTTCAACTCTGTTAACACTGAAAGGTTGTTCTGTGGAAAGAAATGGAACCGGAGTCTCTTCAGAAATCGCCTTTACATTGGTATCTACATTTTCAGCTCTTGCCTTTGAATTGATGATGGCTTCTTGCAATAAAATACTAAGAACAGTACTCATCATCAGATCTTCGAATACAAGATTCAAATTCAAGTCTTTAATTTTTGTGGGAAATATTACATCTTTCAGCACTTGAGCTTTGGTTTCAGATTGCTGGTTTTCAGGAGCCTTTAGTTTCAGGTACACAGCAGGTGACATTGGTGTGGCTGGTTTTACATCAAGATCAGATGCCGGTAGCTCAGATATCTTGTCTTCACTAATCGTGGCGCTGGAAACAGGATACACATTGGCAGGGGTCAGCAGGTCAGGATCAGTGGTTGAGGCTGCAACTGTGTCCAGTTCTAGGAGAAGGCTCTCATTTCTTATGACAGGCTGTTTAGTTTTAGATTGCTGGCTTTCTTCCTTGTCTGAAATCTCCACGGTTTGCTTTGACACAGAAGAGATTTCTAAACTTTCTGAGAAGTCCATTACATTTTTAGTAATTGCAGGTATTTCTTCACGGTCAGAAAAATCCATTAGTTCAATTGAAACAGGAACTGTCTCTTCATTATCTGAAAATTCTATGATATTGTTTGAAAGAGCAGGCGTATCCCCACAATCTGAAAATTCTGGTGTGTGCGCCATTTGAACAGCACTATCTGCAGGTTTGTTCACCATAGGGCAGGAACCACTGTCATCACTAGATTCAGATTCTTCAACACTGTTGCACAACTTGCCATTAGTCTCCAGTAAAGTCATATCTTGGTTTCTTAAGGTGCAGCTATTGGGGTCTGCATCAGAACTCTCTTCTTCCTTTGGCTTTATTTGTTCTGATAGAGCAGCTGAGACACTTCCCTCTGAAGACTCTGATCCATCCTTTGAATCAAGAGGTGTCAAATCTCTCAGAGATGTCAGAGATCCAGTCAACTGTACAGGAATTTTCACTGGGGAACTAGAGGCTGAGAGAGAGTCTGAAGAAGAGGCTGATATATTTATAACTGGAGCTGTTTTTTGACTGTCATTAATAGAAGGGACAATCTGCTCTATAGAAGTCTTTGGAGAGCCACACAAAGTAGCATACTGTTCTTTAAGCCAAAGCTAGTGATCATTTTCTTTTTTCAAGTTTTCAAATTGCCTTGCAGTAGTTTCCATCAGCTGCTCTGTAACTTCTTCTACCTTACAGATAGACAGAATGTCTGGTTCTGGCAACAGTGAAATATGCATGGATGAAAAGAGCCCACGTGCACGATTTCTTGTGTATGTTACAACATAATCATCATAGAAGTTCAATATCTGCCTTTCAATCTGCCAAAACTGCTCTTTTAGTGTGTGTATGTCCATATTGTAATCAAACCCACTCAGAATAGAAAAGGGTTTAGCAGAGCTTTTAGGGATTGAGACTGGTGTATTATCATCCAGTTTGGGAAGAGCACAAGCCTTTTGAGTGGAACTAAGGAATCCCACAGTCTTTACTTATCCATTTGATACAGGTTCTATCCTGCTGACTTGAAAGCTCTGAGGGACTGGTAGATCTTTATAAGAGTCAGCACTGCACTTTAAATTCTGAGAAACTGGCCTAGATGGGCTGAAGCACTCAACAGAAAACAAGGGAATCCCTAGTGTGGCTTCTTGAACAGTGTCAGGGTTCTTTGTTTTGACAGAGTCCTGGAAGTGAATTTGGGATGCACTTGCATGAGGCGAGGAATTAACCGTCTTTTCTTGAGAGTAAATGTCTTGTGCAGAGGTAGCAAAAGCATTTCCACGGTTACGAACATTCTTACTGGCTTCAGCTGATAGATACTGCAAAAACTCATTACGTCCTTGTAATTCTTCTACAGACAGGGACTGGGGGTCATAGCCACAAATAACATAATAGTCTATCATTGAAAGATTCGCAAGCCACTCAGTGTAGTACTGAACTTGCAAGTTATGGTTTTCTTTAACAAGTCTATCCTTTAAACTAAGGTATTTTTTAGAGGTCTTCAGAGAATGTATAGGTTTAGAAAGGGGTGTCTTAACATGAAAGGAAAGCATTTTAGGTTTGTGTGTGCCTTTGCTACCTGGGGAGCTTGACATTTTTGGGTCGTGCATTCTGTCACGGTTTCGGACGGGTTTGATCAGGACTCTGGTTGGGACACCCATTGAGGTCACCGAATATCCTAAAGAGGTAGTATACTGCGGCAGAAGAGCAGCTAAAGGCATACACGGAAAGGACAGCTATGGATAGGTACAGGAAAGTAAAAGCAAAGCAACCCTTGTGTAAACAAACAGGAAACAGATTACTAGTGGAGAAACACGCTGGGGTTGTACACAGAGTAAGGCGCAGAAACTCCCTCAGTGACAGGGAATGTCAATGCCTCTGTGCAGTTTGCTCTTACAGATAGTCACCCTGCCAGCCCCATAGAAAGGAGGCAGCAGAAATGATTCTGTCTCTGGACCCTAGAGCACAAACAAGGAAAGTACTTACATACACAAGACACGCTCTTGTGGGTCCAGCTGGAAACACAGTGGCGATTCCTGAGAAAACAGCAATAGCACACTGTCAGGCACGAAAGACAACGTATAACACTGGACAAGGATGGGGGCTGGAATTGCCTCCTGGAAAACCAGGAGCCAACCCCAGAACAAAGGAGGACACTTATACACTGTTGAAGACTGATAGAACACTTACCAGACACAAAGAACCAAGAAGAAACAGAAACAGAAGGGAACAAACTAAGAGGCAGAGGCAAGAACTGGGAACAAGCTCAGGCTGAAGCAAAGGAGGGACTAGGACTTGAAAACAGGGCGCAAACTTCTGGCTGGGACAAACAGAGACAGGACTGGGAAACTGAGAGCAGGCTCTGGCTGGAACAGACAAGGACAGGGCTGGAATACAGGGAGTAGGAAATGAGCAGTAAACAGGACTGGGAAACAGAGAGAAGGTTCAGGCTGAAACAAGGCAGGAGCAGGGCAGAGAAACAGGGAGCAGGCTCTGAAAGAAACAAACAGGTACAAGGCTAAGATATAGGGAGCAGACTCTGGCTGGAACAATCAGGAGCAGGGCAGAGAAACAGGAAACAGGATCAAGCTGGAACAGAACAGGAACACAACTGGAACACCATTCGACAAAGGGTCTGTAACACAAAGGAATCGAAGTCCAATGCACGACGGGGATCTTGAGGAAATGGCTGCTTATAAGCAGTTCCAAGCTGGGCTGCACAGGAGAGGTCACAGGTATGTGTAGTTTCAGACACTTGCAAGTCCCGGAGGAGAGGATCCAGTGAAAAGGAGCAACTGGACTTTTCCCATAGAAAACAATGGGAAACAGAATCTGGGCTTTCCTGACTACCAGGCTGTGCATTATGGGATTTGCAGTCCCAGGAAGCAAATGTAGTACTACACAAGTGTACCATGGAGAAAAAAGAAACAAACAGGAGTCAGCAAGGGACTTTAGATAACTGTTCAAGGTGACTCCCAGGCTTCCAACAGTCCCCTTACAGCGCCCCCTGGAAATTGGACGACAGAGTCGTAACAGGGACCCATTTGGGACCCCTACCTGAGTCCAGAAGTCAGTGTATGCTCTCACTGCCCTTTATGGCTCCTTTCTTCCATTTTCAGTACGCGTGGACTTTGTAACTATATCTTGTAAAGGTGGCAACATTTTATCTGGTATCACACCCAGCCAATCAGAGACCTTCTAGTCCACAGATTTAAGTCTGGATTTGTGGACCCGAAATAGACGATGGAAGAAAAACATCCCTTAGCTAATAGGATTTGAATTTTTTATTTTTATTTTGTGTATGCAGAGGTTTGTAAAAGTGGGTTTGCAGATATCCACAAATTAACAGTTCAGATATATTTCTAATTTAACCCCTTAATGTCCAGACCAAAACAATTTATAAATGCTAATTTCTCAAAAACTACTGAGCAAGCCAACAACTGACCCTGGGTGTTGATGGGACCTTCACAGGGACCTGCTGTTGATTGTTCCAGACTTTCATACACAGGCCACTATTTAAACCTGGATGGAGGTACTGTTCCCACCTAGATCTCATCTTCGTTGTTGCCCCACCAGTCTCCAACCATATTGTCATTAACTGAGAAATGGGTTTAGAAGGGCAGGACCCCGATGGCCATCACCATGCAGGTGCAATCATCTCTGTGTTGATGTCCCTCTCCTGCCTAGCATTGCTGTACCGTGCCCTGACAGAACCTTCATAAGGCAGGCACAAGCAGCACCAGTACCTGGAGTATCCAAAACATCCCTTCCTGCACAGCTGTGCGTGCACAGCAGTGGTGAGCTCTGGTAATCTGTAGATCTTCCATTCCTGAGATGCACAAGTACACAAGTGCCTGCCCGCAAGCACACCAATGGAAATTTCCTTGTAACTGAATAGGGCTTGCAAACTCCAAGGAAGATAACATTAAGGATTAACTTGGTACCCTTACTCAATTTGCAACTAAATAAATAAATAGGTGACCCAAAGTTTTGTGCAGAAGCTTGCAAACAGCACTATCGAAAGTCAGTTTGCTGAATACCAAGGCCACATCGTCATGATTCCTCCTCATGCCTCTTAGATCCACCATCGGACACTCCCTGGCGCTTTATCTCACTCTTGGAAGTTCTTTTTCGTCCCTGCCGTTTTCCTTTGTCACTGTTTCTCCCTCTTTCTCCTTCTTTCCCCCTTTAGTGTTTTTTTCTCTCTTGCTCTGTATCAAAGTTTGTTGTGGAAAATTAAGTGCTGGTGCCCAAAGATGAGTCCCAGTGGTCCCACCAGCAACCACTACTCAGATTAAACACTGCTTGGGAATGCCTCTCAGAGAGGCCCTGGGGTTTCCCATGGATATTCCCAGAACAGAGGGAAGGGGGCTAGCTGCTCCCACCACTGACGTTCCATCCTTGCCAAGTCAGAACGGTGCTGGCAGTACTCAGTTCCGATCTATGGAGGGTTTTGCATGTTGCTTCCAGGACACAGGTGAGTATACTGGCACCCTACGGGCGGAATCTCCTATTGCCCACATTTTTCCTGGGTTGTTTTTGGCGACATTCTCTCAATGATGCCGGGCCACCTTGCAGATGCTCCCTCCTCTTTATTTTGAGGTGCTACTAATGCAGGAGGCGAGAAGAGTGTTGTTAACGTGGACTGTGAGTGTGCCTCAGACATGTGTATCCAAAATACCTAAGCAAATTGTGTTTAGGAGAACTGCAACCACACATGGTGGCTCATGAGCTTGGGCAGCCCCTGTCCTAAAGGGTTGTTTCGTGAATGATGTCACGATAGGACTCTAAACCCAAGCCAACGTTATCTATCTTCATCCTCAACATGACAGGCTTATAATTTATGAAAGGGACTGTGGAAATATAATACCAGCACAATAAAGTGACCTGCAGAACTAATCAAAGCTGCCAGCACGAAATGGAAACACTTCCCACATAGGATTAAAGAAAAGACAACACACTTCCATATACACACCCACACTGTAGCGTCTAGTCACACGGAGAGACACTTCAGCATCCTACTTAGCTCCTGTTTATGAGTGGGTCGGAAATACGAGTTAGAAGGTATTTACCGTATCCGATAATTATCTGATGCGTTAACTAACTCAACCTTCGCTAAATTTCAGCAGGACAAACCTTACAAAATTTAACAGGGGAAACGCATACTATATTTACATATCATGTAGATTTTGGTGCATTAAACATCAACATCTGCATGTTATTCTCCAGAAATTGGTAATAGGCGCTATTTATCGCACCTGATAAATAACTTACCCTGTGGTGTTTTTATTTGTTAGGTGTGATAAATAGCACATATACTTGTAATCAGAGCCACAGGGTAGCAAGCACTATAGAAATACTATAATAGAACAGATTACAATACAATCATCATATGATGGAACATTCTAGAATGTCTATTGTTTTTGATTGTTAGAGATGCAGGACTGGGCAAAGAGAACTTTTCTTATATATACACTGAATGGCCATTTGAATCCAAGAGATATCCTTGGGGGAGTAATGGCAAAATACCTGTTGGCTGAACTGCAGTCCAGTTAACGGGCTATGGGGGGGAAGGTTTTCTGGTGCAATACTTTAAGAGTTTATTTCACGGAATGGAATTGCTCTATTTGTGAAAAATTCGGGGGCAGTCTTCTTGGGTTCATTTGGTATGTTTCATCCTGGACCCTATGACCAAACTTAAATGGGGCACCTGTCTCATACACAGCCCGAGAGTCTTTGGTTACATTCCAGGTCCACTGCACACTGTAACACACATGAATTACGAGAAAACCATATATTAATCCTATATGTGTGTAGATTCTCTGCAATCAAGTTACTGGCTTTATAGATAGTGTAACATTGTAACGAATGCTATGTACGTGTACGTGCTGAGGATACAAAGTATCACAAATTAAAAGTGAGGTATAAATTCTGCCACCTCCAACGAGGGCCAGCCCCCCCCGGGCCAGCCCCCCCCCCCCCAAGAGCGGCACGCTGTCTAATAAAATCATTGTTAAGCTGCTCAGACTCCCAAACGTCCTTTGCAGGTTCGGTTCAAGGGCGTCTGGGATCAGGCACGTCAGCGCTCTTAATGAAAGAGGCACCTGCGAGGGGCTTATCTTGGCCACACAAAGAAGCCAAAAGGCGATAGCAGCGGGCATGAAGATATCTCCTCCACCCTCCGAGCCCCCCACTCCCTCTAGCGTGTTGGGACAACTGACAGAGGGAACACTTAACCTTTGTTGAGATTCCCTCCTCTCAGAAGGGCGATTCTCAAAAGCAGTCACATGTCAGGATGTCTCAACCCAACAAGCTTTCACGGATCACACCCGATGCCCTTTGGAACAATCTGCTGCTGGGAGTAGCAGAAAAAAATTCTTGGAACCATTTTAATTATACAGATTTCCGAGATTATTTTGCAATGTTTTTGAACCGTCTACGATGAGTGACTAACCTGACTGGACCCAAAGCCGGACTGTAGGCCGCACTGCACAAACGTTTAAACCAGCCCCGCTCTGCAGGGGATCATGCCTAGACCAGGCCAGGGGGTCATGGATGGTCATGGCAGCCCAACCATTCCTGAAAAGAGCCCCCTAGCCCTGCAGCCTCCGGGGCAATGCCAGAGTGGCACCATGGCCGGTCCCGATGTGGATGCTCCAGAGGTTGGTCACATTTGCCTTCTAAATATTCACCTCCAGTGGTAGCGTGTGGTATTACTGTGCACAGCATACCCAGTAAGACACTACTCAGAGTGTGTCTGTACTGGGTTTACAATTAGTGTGGTTGTGGTTAAGTTTGGGGTTGGGTGTTATGGTTAGGGTTCAAGGGATGGTTACATTCAGAGTTATGATTAGGGTTGATGTAAACTGAGGATTGGGGAACATGAAGATAATGCTAGGGTACAGCCGCTGGGTTAGCTTTAGTGTACGGATTACATTACGTTGGAGTTGAGGTTTGAGGTAGGTATTATGTTTAGAGCTAGAGTGGATACTACAGTAAGGGGGTAGCACTAGGCTGGAAGTTGAAATAAGGTTAGAGTTAGGCAGTGGCGTAACAAAACATGAGGGGATCCGCCTGCAAAGAACATGAAGGGGCCCCGCTCCGGACTCTCTCAGGAGCTCTCAGGCCAGGGTGCTGTGCTGAGGAGAGCTCTTAGAGATCGCTCCCTACCCCCTCCCCCCGCACCGCAGGGGCTGCAGGAGCCTTTGTTACACCTGGAGTTAGGGTAAATTAGGGGTAGCGCTATGGTAACTCAGATCGATTAGGTATGATTTATGGTTATAAATGAAGTTAGATTTAGCTGTGGATTGATACGATTGGACTCAAGGTGAAGGTTAGAGCAAGGGTTAGGATTAGGCCTGGAGTTGATAAAAGGTTGGAATCAGGAAATATGTAATGTTAATGGCAAGATTAACAGTTCGGTAAGGGTATAGATTTTTTTTTTTAAATCTGTTTATTGAGTTTGTCAAATTCTTTACAGTAGTATAAATATAAGAACGAATTATTATAACTAGTTGTCTTACATTTAGAGCACCCCGTCAACCATCACAGACAGCAACAGATCTCTTGTTCAACATTTGAAAGAAAGTAAGTAACAGTAAAACGCCATTTAGCAGGGAAAGAAGATTGCTCGCCGGATGCCCAAACTCATGTCTGGGTATTTGTAGGGAGAGAGAGAAGGAATGGGGGAGGAGAGGGAGGACATGTCATATCATGGGGAGAACAGGGGAGAAAGAGGAGGTGGGATGGAAGCGCGGTGACGCTGCAAAGGGCCTGTGCACTGGGCGTCAGGGGTCGTCTCGCTGGGGGAGGCTCGACAGCGTCCTCGAGCATGTGTGGGGGTCCTAACAGCGCGATCGCTGGTGCTCTGTGTGTGAGATCCAGACGCAGGCCACCCTACAGGGCGGCCCCGGTACCCAAGGTTCACGCCCCCAGCTTTATTCTGTGCCACCGACACCATGTGACTGGTCAGGCCTACGCAGCATCTAATCGGGTGAGCAAGCCTTCCAGCTCAATGCCAGGGGCCCCGTCAGTCGTCCCCCTCCCCGCGCCAGTTCATACTAATGGAGCAGCCTCCGATCAAGGAAGCCGGGTATCAACCTTCTGTTCCAGCTGCTCTATGAAGGAATCCCATATGTCCACCCCCTTGAGCACCACCCTGCAATCGCGTAGTGTGTGTAGCACCTGCGCCTCTGCTCTAGCCCAATGCAACAGCTCAGATGACCAGAGGTGTATGTCTGGAGCGCTGGGCGATTTCCACTGGATCGCTATTAGGCGTTTGAGTAGGACAAACGCAAGGTCCGCGCATCGGTGTCTCTGCTTCTCCCTCCCGCGCCACCGATGCACCCCCAGCTGACAAGATTCAGGAGTAAGGAGTAAGGGCAATCCCGACCAGATGGCCGTCTGTGCCATAACATCATGCCATACGCGGAGTACCAATGGGTAACTCCACGTCATGTGAAGAAAGTCAGCTTCTAGCATCCCGCACCTCGGGCAATCTGGGGTAGAGTGCAGGAACATGCGCTTTATCCTGGCTGGAGTGAGATATGTCTGGTATAAGTAATTCAATTGGGTATATTGGAAACGAGCATTTTGTGACACCTCTCACGTGGTTGTGAGCGCTGTGTTACAAGTTTGTGTGGATAAAGGTGAGAGCAAGGCTGCCTCCCACCTGGCCTTTGCTTGTGTCTGCGCCTCCTCAGGACAAGCCTGTATTGTTTTATATATCCAGGATATATCGGATTGTGCACCCGAGCCCAACAGTAGCTCGTGAAGAGCCGTTTGCGGCTCGTTATTGCCATTCCCCCATGTGTTATGCACCAGCCGCTGCAACGACCCATGAGTTCTCGCTAGTGTCTCGTATGGTAGTAAGCGCCGCTCCCCAAAATGTCTCCAATAGTGTGTATACCCTTTGTGGCCCAGGCAGCCAGTCTGAACTGCCCTTTTATTCTGTCTATTCCGGGGATGGCGAGCAGGGGGATCCTAGGCGAGTACGGCGTAGCCTGCCCCTTCACCATCACGTATTGGCGCCAAACGCAGTTAGCCACTCTCATTAGAATATTACTGTGGGGTGCCGGACCTTCTTGGCCGATGAGCCATTTTAATACGTCCGAGTGTCCCAGCGAGGCACCCACCTCATGGCCCTCCAAGCCGAGGGGGTTGCACATCCAGCTCATAATCCAGTGTGTCTGTGCCTCTGCATAGTACAGCTCGAACTGCGGCGCACCCTTCCCCCCCTCTCCAGTCGCAGATAGTTCTTGGCTAGGTCCACTCAACGGCGTCCCCCACCCCATATCAGAACTGTCATCAGGCTGGTCAGGGGTGCAAAGAAATTCTTGGGGATCTTTAGCAGCAAAGCAGAGAAGTAATACAATACTCGAGGGAGGACAATCATTTTAGCTATTGCCACGCTCCCTAAGGGTGAGAGTGGAAGTGAGCACCAGAAGGGTACCGAGCCTCTTATGGACCTAAACGTCTGATCCAGGTTCCCTTCCCTAAGATCCAGTACATCGTGATATATATGCACCCCTAAGTATTTGAAAGTGGTGTAACACCACTGCAGGTCATGCGTAGAGAATGCGTCTCTCTGCGGTCCCGGGATCGGTCGCATCGGTAACAAACATGATTTCAACCAATTTACTCGCAGACTGGATAAGTCGCCAAAAGAGACCAGCAACCATAGTAAGTCTGACAGGGATTTGGAATAGTTGCGTAGATATATTAGCGCATCGTCCGCATATAGGGAGATGATTCGATGTTCACTTCCATCTAGGATACCCCAATGTGCAGCCGCGGTACGCAGCCGTGCTGCAAGTGGTTCGATTGCCAGTGCGAACAGGAGTGGCAATAGGGGTCAACCCTGTCTGGTGCCTCCACCTATCGCGAACCCCTCGGATATAATTTCGCCTGTCTAAACTCTTGCTTTCGGGTCTGCATATAAAGTTGATACCCCGCGCATAAATGTATTGCCAAATCCGATGTGTCTCAATGCCTCCATCAGGAATGGCCAGCTTAGCGTGTCGAATGTTTTCCTACATCTAGAGATACCGCCACTCGTGCGTGGTCTAATTCTGGGGTCTCAGCTATGAGCCTTAAGAGGCATCTGATATTCATGAAGGTGCTGCGGCCGGGTATGAAACCGGAGTGATCCGGGTGAACCATGGTTGGCATCAGTGGGAGGAGGTGATTTGCTAGCACCTTCCCCAGCAATTTGCAGTCTGAGTACAGCAGAGACAGGGGCCGGAAGGACCGAACGTCTAGGGGGTCACTGCCTTTTTTGTGGAGGACCACTATTATTGCTACTCGCTGTGACTCTGGGAGGCGACCCTGTTCATACGCCTCCATTAGCATTTCCAGGTAAGGTGCCAACATCTGCGCTGAGAAGATTTGATAGTACTCAGCTGGGAGTCCGTCCCCCCCAGGGGCTTTATTATGGGCTAATTGCCGCATAGCTTGCTGGATCTCGTCCATTTCTATGGGTTTCTCCAAATCGAGTAACGGTGATTCCGTCAGACGAGTTAATTGAGATGCCTGGATAAATTCCCTCATCTGTTCCGAGGGCGGGAGGGGCCCAGCTTTGTACAGAGTGGCATAATGTCTAAAAGCCTTGTATATCTCTATCTGTGTATTGACTATGTCTCCTGTGTCTAGGCGGATGGCGTTTATGGGGGTGTGTTGTTGTTCACCTTTCACTAGCCAGGCCAATAGTCTGCTGGAATGGCCCCCCTCGGCGTGCAATCGAGCTACGTAATGTCGATAATCAAATTTCCTTAAGCACGTCAGCCTCGGTCCATTGTTTTTTTAGTCCAGCCATATTGCCTAGGTCTCCCTCGCCAGTCGCCACCCTCCTCTCCGCCCCACGCAACTTCTCCTCAATATGATGTAGCTCTGAGGTTAATGTGCGACAAACTCCGATGGCTGCCGACATGTACAAGCCCCGTACCACCACCTTATGTCCGTCCCATTCAAACGCCCGCGATGATGCCGACTGAGTGTTTATTTTAAAGTATGAGTTTAGGCCGTCCGCCAGTTCAGCTCGGAAGGGGGGATCCTGCAGTAGGGAAGGTTGCAATCGCCAGGTGGGAATGCGTGTAAACGGCCTACCCCAATGTACAGCGGCAACCAGCGGACAATGATCCGATAAAGTCTTACCCAGATACGATGCACTGTCCATGAGATGAGTGAGCTCATCTGAGCACAGTAGTAAGTATATCCGAGTGTGAAGATGGTGCACCGGGGAGAAGAAGGAGTATTCCCTGTCTGTGGGATGTAAGCCCCTCCAGACATCATGAAGTGTCCTCTCAAGCAGCCAGGTCCGCAGTGCCTGGGAGAGTCTCCTGCTATGGGCACCCTTGAGCAGGGAGTGGGATCTATCCATGGTTACGTCTGGCACGCAATTGAAGTCCCCTCCCAGATACTGGGCATTGACGGGTCCTGTGATAGTAGCACGTAAGTAGACAACAGAAAATCTCCCTGCTTAGCATTGGGTGCATATGTTCCCGTTATGGCCAGCTGTTTCCCATCCAATTCCCCTGTCAAGTGGACATATCTACCATCCACATCTATTTGCACGTGCTTAAATGTGTAGGGGACTCTGGGGGCAATCCACACCATCACCCCTCTTGTATAAGCCGATGTTTTAGTGCCATATATCGAACCCGACCACATCTTGCCAATATTACCCAGTTCGTGGGTCGCGAGGTGAGTCCCTTGAAGTATAGCTATGTGTATTTTATGGTGTTTATGATAAGTGTGTATTCTGCAGCTTCTGGGGATATTAGCCATACCCCTCACATTCCAAGTTAAAATGTTATATATAGCCATGGCGTTGTAATTGCTGTGTACTACAGCCCCCCCACCAAGTAGGAGCACCTCATGTCCCAGGGACCTTCCTCCCGATCACGCCCGCCCCACCCCCTCCCACCCCGCGAGCATGACAGAAATGGCATACAAAGAAAAGATAGAAAGATGCAGTAAAACTTACAGTAACCAGAACAACATTAAACTGTGTGGCACAACCAGTGGCAACAGAAACACTAGTCCAATCGAGGTCCATTCGGTAACCCATATGGGTGTAGGGGCGTGGTTGGAGAGAATACGGTCGACTTGCGTCCTCGGCCCATACGGATGATCATGCTTCCCTTACGGTCTCAGTCGTCCAGCCCCCCGGCCACGTCTGTCCCAGTAAAGCAAGAGCTGACTCGGCATCCAGTTCCGGTTCTAGCCTCGTCTCGGCCAAGGGGGGGGGGGTGGGCAACATGCTCGGGTCACGAGCCCTGGGCAGCCACGGCAGCGTGAACTCCATACGGGCCACATGTGTCTCATATTGTTCCTTTATGTTACTGAGAGCTCAGATTTCTGGCTCGTCTAAGCCCCCACGTGTTGTCTCAAATGTCATCGGCCGTGCGTGGTGTCAGATCAGGACCAAATATAAGTGGCGACGAAGGGAGGCTTAGGTGGCCCCGCGAAGAGCCTGAGTCTGTGTCTCTGATTTCACCTCTGAGCAGGGGTTACGCGGTTGCAAACATATTAGCCTCTTTTAGGGCTTGTGCCTGTTCATCCGCGGCCTGTGATTCTGATGGGCGCGCTTTGATCCCAGTGTTCGTTTTTTTCATCCTCCGAGGGCGTTGGGGGAGCCAGTCCTCATTCCCGTCAGCCTCCTCTACTGGGTCCACAAGGCCCTAGGCATGTAACCACGTCCATACATCTTCCGATGATGGGAAGAAGAGGGTTCTGCCGCTGTCCACCACTCGCAGTCGGGCCGGGAACAAGAGGGAGTAAGTAATGTTCTTGTCTCATAGTACTTGCTTCACTTTGGCGAAACTGGCGTGCCTGCGCTGGACTTCCACTGTGTAATCTGGGTATGCTGTAACCACAATGTTCTCCAAACGGACAGGGCCCTGAGTCCAGAAGCCTTGTAGGACCTGATCCCTATTGCGGTAGTTTAAGAATCTTGCGATCAACCGTCAGGGTGGAGCTCCGGGACGAGGCGGCCCGCCCGCAATCTGGTGGGCTCGTTCCACCACTAGCAGAGGCGATACACCCTGAAGCAACACAGTGTCCCTCAGCCAGCGCTCCAAGAAAAGTTCTGCATCGGGGAGCTCCGCACGTTCTGGTATACCCAAGAACCTAACATTGTTCCTGCTTGAGTGGCCTTCTGCGTCCTCAGCTCTACGCTGCAATAGTGTTAATTCAGAGTCCATGCATCTGATTTGAGCTTTCATGTCAGAGATATCGGATTGAGCCGTTTCGAGTGCTGATTCAGTGATTTTGACTATGTCCGCCAATTTGCGGTGATCCGTTCGTAGGAGATTAACTCTGGTCTTAGTGTCCAGCACCGCTTGCAGTACCTTGTCAAACTGTGCTGAATGAGTAGCCAAAGTTTCGGACATCCTGTGTAGGGTGTCAGCTTGAGTTCCCATCTCCCCCTCTGAGGGTGAGGCTCCGGCCCCTGCGCTGGAGTGTGCTCTTAATGACTTCGGTTTGACCATGATTGCGCGTGATGCAGCTGTCTTGACCACTGATTAACGCACTGGACGGCCTGCCCCTGATGTAGATCACGATCCTCTCAAAATCCATAGCAGGGCTCAGCACCCTCCCTGGGTACTTTCAGCCCGGCCCATCACGGAGGCACCAGTCCACCTCACCTACCTCGCCCCTCTGGGTCACCACGCGTGCCAATCACTGATGCTGCAGACCCCAGGGAGAGCACAGGGGCAGTTGCTCCAAAGTTTTCAGGCGACAGTGGTTGGAGAGACTGTCAATCATGCCACAGTGCAGGTCTGTTATCACTTGGTCCGGTCTGCAGTGGGCCCGGTGTCCTCCATCACCGCCTGGGGTCAATTGCCCAGTCGAGAGCCGGTGTCGCCGGTCCCCCAGCCTAGGCCGCCGATGAGAGGATGAGATATTGGGGGGAGAGGGGCAGGAGCAGGATCCCCTCAGGCGGGACAACAGCGCCGCCGCAGCCGCTGAGTCAAAGAAGGGGGGTAGATCTCAACTCCCCGCTTACTTGGGATGCCCTGGTGCACCTTGCTTCCAGCAACAAGTCCTGATTGCACCGCTGGGCCCCCCTGGGGCCAGTCGGGGACCCCCCATCCCCTGCAGCCGCTTCAGACAAGTAGTGATCCCGAGGGGGGCCCGCGGGACGATTCACAAACAAGGCTGCTCCTCTGCACCTCTGCGAGGCCGGGCGGTCCGGTTCCAAGTGCCCTCGCGGGCTCTGCTGCGCCGGCGTGTGGAGTCCGCCTCCGTCTCCAGTGGGCCTCTCACGGCCCGAGCTGCACTCCGGCAGCGGCCCAACCTCTCCCTCTCCTCTCCGACAGCGGTACATCTGGGCTGTGCGATCGCTGTTGCAGCGGTAGTCCGCAGCAGCAGGGAGAAGGCTGCGCTACTCGCGTTCAGTGCACGGGTCCGACAGGGACCCGAGACCCTTCTCCTGAACCAAACATCCGTGTCGAGGTTTTTACTGGCAGCAGTGGCTGTCGCCGGGGAGCTCCACGATGCCAAGGCAGACCCCAAGAGACCTCGGGGATGGAGATTTACGCAGATTATTGATGGGCCGCGAGCAGAGCTCGAACTAAGCGTCCGCTCCAGCCGCCATCTTGGCCACCGTTAAGGGTAAAGATCAGGGTTAAAGTTACCTTTAGCGCTGGGCATTAGAGTTGCTAAGGTAAAGGTGAGGGTTAGACTTGGAGTTTGTAAAAGGTTAGAGTCATGGAATATGAAAGGGTGGCAGTGACTGTAAATAGGCCAAGTTTAGTGTACGCATCTTAAAGTTAGCTTTGGGGTTGGGTAGCAGGGTTACAGTTAGGTTGAAAGTTAGAGCAAGGGTTAGCTTTAAGCTTGGAGTTGATATAAGGTTCGAATCAGGGAATATATAAGGGTATGGTAGGGTTAAACTGTTAATTAGGATTAAGCTATTGTTTAGGATTAAGATTAGGATTAGGTGTTAGTTTGCATGTTATAGAGTTAAGGTGAAGTTTAGGATTGGCCTAGATTTGATATAAGGAAGGAGTCACGTAATGTGTAAGAGTAAAGCCAGAGTTAAGCAGTTAGGTCAGGTTTAGGCTACAGATTAGTGTAAACGCTAGGTTTAGTTGTTGGTTTGCTCATTACAGTTAGACCTAAGGTAGATGTTAGGATCAGGCCTGGAGTCGATATAAAGTTGGAGTTAGGGATTAAGTAAGGTTAACGATGAGGTTAAAATTAGGTTTCGGTTTGGAGTTAGAATTAAAGTGAAAGTTAGAGTAAGAGTTAGAATTAGGTCTGGAGGTGATAAGAGGTTAAGTAAGGGACTATCTTTAGGGTAACGGTAGAGTTAACAGGTCAGGTTTAGTGCAGAGATTAGTGTTAAAATTAGGTTTAGGTTTGTTTTTTGGTGCTTGGGTTAGAGTTGGGATATAGGTTAGAGAAAGGGTTAGGGATAACACAGGTGATGCAGAGAAGACCAACAATGGAAGGGGGACCTGGACGTAGTGGAACCAGCACAGTGGCATCTTAGGGTTCAGGCAGAGGATGCTATTGTGAAGCCATAGGATGTGCCATGGAGATGTATAACTTCTGGCATATGGATACCAATGTTTAGTGAAAGATGGAGTCTGAACAATAAAAAGAAAGACGTGACCCTAAAGAGAACATAACATTACACACAGATAGTCATTTACACTTATTACGCATTATTTTCTCCCATTTACTATTGTGTGTGGTAAAATCTTTTGAGTATTAGTTTTGATTTGTCTTTGCAAACTGCATTCTAGTTGTGAACAGCCCTTGCCCAAACCCATTTCTTTATATTGATTTTCATGCACATTAGTATATATGTGGAACCAACTTCAGCAGTGGTGCATTATATTGTATTGTTATTGTATTCATATTAGGGGTGGGCGTAATTTGCATAACTCTGTGTAGTGTAATCACACAGAATTTTCTTTAAAACCCTGAAGATTGCAGAGAATTATGCAAATAGAGTAATACTGCATTTAGCATTATTTGCTTAGCGCAAAAATGCTTTCTCGCATCCAAAATGGACCGAAGGATGCATTTTGCACTAAGAAATAGCGGAAAAGCAGCAGAACATGAACAGCAGCGATAGCCGCCACTTGTACTCCCTAAATGTGCACTTGTGGAAGAATATTTGGTCAATTTTCTTTACGCATTTAGTGCTAGCTTCTAAGCGTAAACTACACAAGTCCTTGCACTAAGAAAATAGTGCTAAATGCAATAGAATAGATACAGCAGCGCATGCAGCTGCTTCCTAAATGTGCTCTTGCTGTAGAATTTTTTTTTCTTCAAATTACTCCTAATTACTCGAGTGGGCATAATCGCATTATTATCAGTAATTCTGTGTCAAAGAGTATCACGGAATCGCCAAAATTACTCTGATTACTCCATCATGATTAAATTTACTCCCAGGTCTACATATATAGTGTCTACTATCCCTGATGAGGCGTTAAAGGGCTTCGCGCCTGGCTCTACGCTGCTCCGGATCTGGGGGCTAGTGGTTAACCCACTGGTTAGTGTCATTCCCTAAAGTGGCATTGTGGGCTCTGATGAGTCAGTGGGGTTTCACTATGTCCTCTGTCTGGACAGGGGATGCAGATTGCAGTTGGTTGCATGTGTTTAGAAAGTTCCCAATATTGGGAAGTTGTAAATAGAAACAAATCTTTAGAAACGTCTATTTTTAAAATATTATTGGCACTGAAACTTGGGATCTTAAGGTGATCTGATATAATCCATACTTTTCACACAAACGAAAGAATGCCTAAATAAGGCAACACTGAGCTCTATACATTTTGTATTACTGTGTGTTGAGCCTAGTGGTGTCAAACCCTTTCGAGAAGGCAGCAGACCTGGGAGAGTCCCCACTGCTTGCATGGGCAGGTGGTCCCAGGCTGTGAATACCCGCACTCCTCATCTTCAGTGGCACAGTGCTGGCCTAGCATGGCTCAGCAGGTACTCGTAGACTCGGAGCAATTTTCTGTCTACACTTACATATTGAATTCTACCATTTGTCTGGTTTCTAGGCACTGGAAACAGGGGCCCGAAACTACACCTGTAGGATTACACATACACCCGGGTAAAGATTTACACATGGAATTCACAGAGAATTGCAGAATCTGCTTTCCAGGACTATCTATATTCTTATTGTATAATCATGCCTGTGTAAATCTTTACAAAAAGTACATTCGCACTAGCTGGCTTTTCAGCTCCATCGGTTAAAAATATGTCAACGTTAAAAAAAATTCCTCATGAAGAAACCTATTCATTTTCCTCATAATTAAGGATTTGCCACATAATCAACCAACTGGTGCATAATTTGCAGACCTCAACAAAAATATCAAGGTCCATATTTATATTTTTTAACGCCGCATTTGCGTCATTTTTTGACGCAAAAACAACGCAAACTTACAAAATACAATTTGTACGTTTGCGCCGATTTTGCGTCAAAAATGACTCAAATGCTGTGCTAAACAAGTATAAATATGGGCCCAAGTTTGTAGCTCAAGTGGATCAAACGTTACTAGTGTGCATGAGCTGGGGATAATAAGGCGAGCCCTTTGCCGAGAGAGCATAACATGAATTAACATGACAAATTGGTTTAATAATAATGTCAAAGAATGTGCAACATTACACCACACAATTTACATTTTCCTGTCCTATGATTTACTTAATCCTGATGTGCAAAATAATTTTCCTTTTCCTGCCATGCAATTTAAGTAAACCTGCCACATAATTTGCCCTTACATTTCCAAGCTAACTGTACTTAATACTAATAATGTTAATCTGTATCCACAGAATGTAAATATGGGTCAGCTATACTAACATTACTATATATAACGTACCTTACTTTCGAAGTGAAAATAATTTTGAATCAAAAACAGCATTCAAATAAGTGCTAAGCTCAAGTAAGGTAGTAATTGGCGGAAATCCTAAAACAAATATGATGCTTATTTCCAGACATCCTATTGCCACACATCTAGCAATAAATGTATTTGCTAAGAGCAATATGTCGGTACACTGTGTGAAAGAACAGAGGAGAAACAAGCTTAATTAGTAATCGTTCGGACTTGAAACAGTGACTCATTCTTCTTTCAAGTTAACAGTACTTAATAAGTGCCTTATTTTAAAATTAGCAATACCCTAATAATCACTAATTCCTTCCGCCACCTACTGCTGCCAGCAGAAGAGCTGCTTGATAACTGGGGCGAATGGGCGGTGGACGGAGGATGGTGGGATTAGGGAAGCCATCTTGCTCCTTGTCATCATGGACACTTACCAGTCTCAGGTTTTCATGTGATAACCTAATGCATTCTGGTTATTGTAGTCTGGTTTCAATTGAATAAGTTAGACTGAGAGCAATGATTTGTAGGTTCAAAGCCAGGACTGGAACCAGTGTTCATGATGGCCACCCTAGTTGGGGTGGTCGACACCATCATGGGGGTATAAGCGCTATATGGTGGCCATGCAGAATCGCCAGGTGGAATGTGTACCTTGGAGAGAGTCCGAGGCCCTTAAGAGTACTTAGGATTCCACAGGGGACACCAGGCACTATGGTATGCCCCTTGCACTGGTGATCCGGAATGCCCCAAAGAAAGGAAGATCCCAGAGATTCCCTTGTGGTCGCCAGTCCAGGCCTGTGAGTCCCCCGGATTGCCTTTTTGTCAAATGGTGCTCATGCAGCCCAGTGAAAGTAGCCCTGTGGATTATAAATTCCCTCACAGGAGGAGATAGAGGACCCACCACATGCTCAGAGATAGGGGGCACCACCATAGCCCACAATTATTCTTATTCCCTGCCAGGCCAACTTAAAATTGGCCAGCAAGTATCTCCATATAATTCCAAGATGGCAAGCATATGGCTTGCTGTTACTGGTAGCGGACACAGAGATTCTGCCATTTTATTGAGTGTACCCCAGTGGGCGTGGCATAGCCACGGGATATGGAAACCGATGTGTGAAAAAACCTTTTTAACCCCATTCTTAGAAACATTTAACTTTTTTATTTTCTGCTTCTAACTCACCAGAGTATGAATGTATAGCTAAATTAATATATTTGATTCTTATCCGTAAATAGCAGAAACTGATACGGGCAAAGTTTCCCAGCTTAAGTTGCCGCACATTTTTAATTATCCTTCACTGCTCTGAATGTGTGTGACTTGCAGGTTAATGCTGTCAATTACTTACATTTCTCCTGAATGTTCTTGTCGTTCACACAACAGGATTTAGGTTCCATTACAATCAGTGTGGAAAAGTAATTTCTGTCTATATAGTCAATCAGAGGAATGGGGAGCCAATCACGGTCCAGCACCCATGCTTCAGATATCAAAAGAAAAAAACAACTGGAGGGGCTGGTCCTGTATATGAAAGAGATGAATAAAGAGAAAAGAAGTTGTATATGTCCTGTGGAGGGAGTCCTCACACTAGAGAAGTGGTGCCCTCACACACCCCCAAAGGGTGTAATGCTTCATTATCGGGTGAGCTGCTCGTCCGGCCGGTTATGCAATGCTTAACGTGCCCCACGAGAGGGCACTTTGGCGCCATCTTTTTAGAAATGCCATAATGATGGTGAGGTACAGTGTGTGAGGTTGTGTTCCTGTGTATGGTGGTGAAAAGATGGAAGGCAAAAAGAAAAGTGGGGTGTTAAAACTGACTAGGGGGTACCGAAGGGACTATTTAATGTTAAGGTCCCCCCGGCAAGGTTAAAAACAGTGTGCCACCGATGGGGCTTAAGGTGCCCGGTGCCCGGTGGCCTGCAAGAGTGGTTGAGGTAATTTCTGTGCCAGAAAGCTTGTGACAACCAGGTGGTTGTCCATCAACTCACCTGCAAAAAATATTTTTTTGCACCCAAATTCTGACACCCTGTTTTCTGTTATTTTTACTTACTCTTCAAACAAACAAAAGTTCCAGAAGAAATTAATTAAAAAATAAAAAACAAATTTTCTTGTTAGAACAACCCTTAGTGGTTCAAAAATAGGAAAAAAAATATTTTATTTGTTATGCCTTGCATAATTGTCAAACAAGGGCTTGCAATGTTAGCACCAAGTTTTTGGAGATCCAGTGATATTTTGTGAACTGACCAATTTGTTTTCGGCCGTGTGAATCGAGGATTGAATGCAGGGACACCACCTATGGCAAGGCCCTGGATTTGACCTCCTGGGAAGGGTAAACCCATGCTACCCATGGCCTTTGGGCTGCGGCCAGGCCCTATTCACAATCCACCATTGGGTGGTCAACCTATTTTGTTTTTCACTTGTGCCACTAGTACAGTGGGACCACAGTAGTACCACTGTAACTCATGGGGATTTCCTAGGTCTTGCAGTACTAACACAGTATCAGTGAAAAAATATTTTTAATTCAAAATACTGGGGAGTTTCATATGCCCCCTCACATGGGCCTAGGGGTCAGGGTTCCCACTCCCACCTCCCTTACATGCCCTTTACATGTTTTTTTCCAAGCAAGACTCAGGAACCAAGTTTCTGAGTCCTCCAATGATGGCCGCAACATTTCCTCTAATGTTGCAGGCCATCAATGACATATTTTCGTTACTATTGTACCAATACCGTGGTCCCGAATTGGTGATGGCAGAAAAAGCTCCGTGTCCAACTAGGCTTAAGTTTTATTTTTATTTTTATTTTGGTACAACTGGAGTATCGCTGTACCTTACCACATGAGTACTGTGGTACCTATTGTCCAGATATCTCTAGTTTTTCCTGAAGGTTAACCACTTCATGTTTAAACCAAGCCCCCATTTAAACACTAAGGCCCTCATTGCAACTTCGGCGGTCTAACAAAAAGACCGCCGAAGCTGCGGGCACCACTATACCTCCAGTGCTGGCGGTATTTGTGGCTCCCAATTATGACTTTTCCGCTGGGCCAGTGGATGGAAACAGCGTTTCCGTATGCTGGCCCAGCGGAAAAGTCACATCAACATTGCAGCTGGCTCATAATAGAGCCGGCGGCAATGTTGATGTGCAGCGGGTGCAGCAGGACCCATCGCGCATTTCACTGCCTGAAATTCGGGCAGTGAAATGCGCGATGGGGCTGTGCCTGGGGCCCCTGCACTTCCCATGCTAAGTACATGGGCAGTGCAGTGGCCCCCATGGGCACCCGAGTCCCCCTTACCACCAGCCTTTCCATGGCGGTGTTTACCGCCATGGACAGGCTGGCGGTTGGGGACTCATAATCCACAGGGCAGCGGTGCTTGCGGAAGCCTGGCAGTCAGTTGCAGGGGCTAGCGGTATGGCCGTGGCTAATGCGCTACGGTCATAATACACTGGCCAGCCTATTGGCGGTGTTACCACCAGTGTACTGCCAGGGTCATAATAAGGCCCTTATTTCTCAAAAATGGCTGAATGGATTTACACCAAATCCCAAAGAGCATTCTTTCTGCCTTAATAGAACTACACTGGCTTCCACCTCCAGTGTCATATATATGTATATGTATATATTACATAGGCAGCAATAGCACTACATTGTTATGGGTGGGTCACAGTTTCCAAAACAAAGGGATTGTGGTTTTCTAAATAACTTTGGCGATATTCAACAAATCTATACAAATTTGTCCCCCCACATAAAAGACACAAGTTCTTTATGGCAACTTTTGTGTACAGCCATCAAGTGAGGGTTGAAAAAAACAAGGGGTCCCAGAAGTGCAATTTCCTATTATAATTATAATTCCCATAAGCTTTACTCTTCAAAGCAGAAACAATGGTGGAACGGAAAAATACAAAATCTGGCTAGAAGTTACAGCTTTACTGAATGGCTTTTTTGGTATTGTGTAAATCCATCCAGTAGTATTTGAGAAGTTAGTGTTAAAGAATGGATCGGGTTGGAAGTAAAGAGGTGACATTTTAGTTTAGTTTGTAGATATCTAGTACGTTAAGGATCTGTGGATATTCTCAAATTCAAAATTAAAAAAAATATTCATATCCTTTTGGCCGATGGAGCGTTTTCTCCTTTGGCCATTTTGGACTGGCCGAACCACTGACTGACTCGCCGTAACATGAGAGAAAGTGTTGCAGCTGCCATTACATGCCTGACTAGGGGAATCAGTCTGCAAGTCCTGTGAAGATTTTTTAAAGGGCCCATAAGGGGAAGGGTGATCGCACCCTGACACCCAGACCCATGTATAGGGGTATAAAATGAGAAGATTTTTTTTTTTCCTCATGTGAATCACTGAACCAGGTCCGAATTTATGGGCCCCAGTGTGGCCCTTCCCTGTGGACTTGGGGATCCTCCTCAAATTCAAGAATCAGGAGAGGGCCAACAGAGCTAAGAAGGAGAAGGAGAAGGGTCTAGGCATGGACTGTTGAGTTAGCCACTCACAGAGAGTTGGCTGTAGGTTGTTGTTGGAGGCCAACCACTGCTACGCATGGCCAAAGTCTGTCCGCAGAATGGAATGGAGCGCACATCGGGATTGGAGAACGGCATGCCAGAGAACCTGCGGCTCATCCCAATTTCACACATTTGAAGGTGATGGACAGCAGGGTTTACTTGTCTGTGGTGGAATGGGTTTGAACAGGTCCAGCTTTAGCGCTGGTGATGCCCTGTGCGAGAATCTGCTTTGGCGCCCCCCCACCTACGACCACCTCCACGGATTCCCTCACTACCACCAGGCAAATGTGCCCATCTCTCCATAGCCCCCATTTCACATACATTCATTTGTTTAAAAGCGCTTGTAAAGGTGGCTTTACTAATCCACTGAGCTATCCACATAAAATATATTTCTGTTCTTTGCAGCAGGCACATTAACCATCTGCACTACTTTATCTTGAGTCAATGCTGCCACTAGGCAAAACTTCCATCTCTCTACCTAGCAGGAACATTAATCACAAGAGTTATCTTGACATTTTAATTGCTTCCTGAAGGCTGGACGGTGAGGAACTTTTCAGCAGGTGCTTTTAAACCACAGGTTTTGTAAGTTATTGCTAAACACAGCGCCCCCCAAACCAGGCCAGCACCCGGTGCGGATGCACCACTCGCACTGCCCTAAAGCCTGGCCTGGGTTTGAAGGGGGACAGACACTGTGCACCATTATTTTGGTGCTTACCCCACCATTATCTACATGTCCTGGAATTTACCAGGCTCTTCCCTCATTAAACGCTGGTGAGTTTGATTTCATTAAACACAACAAAGGTGCGGTCTTTATCGTACTTGGGCCCATATTTATACTTTTTTAGCGCTGCATTTGCACCGCTTTTTGACGTAAAAACGGCGAAAACTTGCAAAATACAATTGTATTTTGCAAGTTTGGGCCGCTTTAGCGTCAAAAAATGACGCAAATGCGGTGCTAAAAAAGTATAAATATGGGCCTTAATGTTTACAACGCACCACCTACTACTGCAAGCCCTGCACAATAAGGTATTTACGAGAACACTCGTAATCAGGACATCAGTATTCCGCTCTTCCCCGTTCACAATGTCTGCCCCGATGTGACGCGCCTTATCGCTGTGCGGTGCCAGGATGACCATATTCGGGAGATGCTTGAAATGTGATGCAAAAATGATTGCAGGGAAATTAACAGATACATTTCCATAGCTTCTCGTGCAATGAGAGATGTCTCGACGGGCTCCTATTGCTGTATTGCAGCACTTCACAAACTGTAGATTTGCCATATCTAGGTATCTGCAGACCTGTGGCTCACGGAAGTCCCAAGCTGGTGACGCGCGTGCGTGGATCAGCTGAGAACCGGTGCACTGCCTCTTGACGCTCCGCCAAGAGGAATGCGGAGCGCAGCTTTCCACGCCCTCGGCTTGGGTGACGTGTTTATCCCAGCTGTCAGGTCTCCCACGAAAATAACTAAGGAGTTACCTAACAGGCTCTATCCCGATTACACTCTCACGCTTCCAGCCTTGCAAAGGAACTGTGACACTGCCAAAATATGACTTTCACCTCCAGGGCAGCACATGTTCACCCGTGGACGGGCGAGTTTTATTGTGCACTGGAAACACTGCAATTAGGCCAGGCCGAAATTTTAATTACACCGGAGTAATTGGAGAAATGTTGGTAATGTTGCATTAAACTTGTGGTGCATACATTCCAAAATTATGTGAATCGGTGCTTAAAATGGGCAGGTACTGTCCAGTACTGAGTGCCTGCACTTCTTTACTTTGAAAGTGATAGTACCGGCACTTCTCCGCACTGCTCTAATGCATTTAATAGGAGAGTACCTACACTCCTCAGCACTGCTCTAATGCATTTAATAGGAGAGTGCCGGCACTTCCCAGCACTGCTCTAATGCATTTAGTGGGAGATTACCGGCACTTCTCAGCACTGCTCTAATGCATTCAATAGGAGAGTACCAGCACTTCTCAGCACTGCTGCGATACATTTAATAGGAGAGTACCTGCACTTCTCAGCACTGCTCTAATGCATTTAATTGGAGAGTACCGGCACTCCTCAGCACTGCTCTAATGCATTTAATAGGAGAGTACCGGCACTTCTCAGCACTGCTCTAATGCATTTAATAGGAGAGTACCAGCACTTCTCAGCACTGCTGCGATACATTTAATAGGAGAGTACCTGCACTTCTCAGCACTGCTCTAATGCATTTAATTGGAGAGTACCGGCACTCCTCAGCACTGCTCTAATGCATTTAATAGGAGAGTACCGGCACTTCTCAGCACTGCTCTAATGCATTTAATAGGAGAGTACCAGCACTTCTCAGCACTGCTCTAATGCATTTAATAGGAGAGTACCGGCACTTCTCAGCACTGCTCTAATGCATTTAATAGGAGAGTACCAGCACTTCTCAGCACTGCTGCGATACATTTAATAGGAGAGTATCTGCACTTCTCAGAACTTCTCTAATGCATTTAATTGGAGAGTACCTGCACTTCTCAGCACTGCTCTAATGCATTTAATAGGAGAGTACCGGCATGTCTCAGCACTGCTGCGATACATTTAATAGGAGAGTACCTGCACTTCTCAGCACTGCTGCGATACATTTAATAGGAGAGTACTGGCACTTCTCAGCACTGCTCTAATGCATTTAATAGGAGAGTACCAGCACTCCTCAGCACTGCTGCGTTACATTTAATAGGAGAGTATCTGCACTTCTCAGCACTGCTCTAATGCGTTTAATAGGAGAGTACTGGCACTTCTTAGCACTGCTCTAATGCGTTTAATAGGAGAGTACCAGCACTTCTCAGCACTGCTCTAATGCATTTAATAGGAGAGTACATACACTCCTCAGCACTGCTCTAATGCATTTAATTGGAGAGTGCCTCCACTTCTCAGCACTACTCTAATGCATTTAATAGGAGAGTACCTGCACTTCTCAGCACTGCTCTAATGCGTTTAATATGAGAGTACCGGCACTTCTCAGCACTGTTTTAATGCATTTAATAGGAGAGTACCTGCACTTCTCAGCACTGCTCTAATGCATTTAATAGGAGAGTACCAGCACTTCTCAGCACTGCTCTAATGCATTTGATTGGAGAGTGCCTGCACTTCTCAGCACTGCTCTAATGCATTTGATTGGAGAGTGCCTGTACTTCTCAGCACTGCTCTAATGCATTTAATAGGAGAGTACTGGCACTTCTCAGCACTGCTCTAATGCATTTAATAGTTGAGTACCTGCACTTCTCAGCACTACTGCGATACATTCAATAGGAGAGTACCTGCACTTCTCAGCCCTGCTCTAATGCATTTAATAGGAGAGTACTGGCACTTCTCAGCACTGCTCTAATGCATTTAATAGGAGAGTACCAGCACTTCTCAGCACTGCTCTAATGCATTTAATAGGAGAGTACCTGCACTTCCCAGCACTACTGCGATACATTCAATAGGAGAGTACCTGCACTTCTCAGCCCTGCTCTAATGCATTTAATAGGAGAGTACCGGCACTTTTCAGCCCTGCTCTAATGCATTTAGTAGGAGAGTACCTTCACTTCTCAGCCCTGCTCTAATGCATTTAATAGGAGAGTACCAGCACCTCTAAGCACGGCTGCAGTACATTTAATAGGAGAGTACGTGCACTTCTCAGCACTGCTCTAATGCATTTAATAGGAGAGTACCTGCACTTCTCATCACGGCTGCAATACATTTAATAGGAGAGTACGTGCACTTCTCAGCACTGCTCTAATGCATTTAATAGGAGAGTACCTGCACTTCTCAGCCCTGCTCTAATGCATTTAATAGGAGAGTACCAGCACTTCTCAGCACGGCTGCAGTACATTTAATAGGAGAGTACGTGCACTTCTCAGCACTGCTCTAATGCATTTAATAGGAGAGTACCTGCACTTCTCAGCACGGCTGCAATACATTTAATAGGAGAGTACCTGCACTTCTCAGCAAAGCTGCAATACATTTAATAGGAGAGTACCTGCACTCCTGAGCACGGCTGCAATACAATTAATAGGAGAGTACCTGCACTTCTCAGCAAAGCTGCAATACATTTAATAGGAGAGTACCTGCACTTCTCGGCACGGCTGCAATACATTTAATAGGAGAGTACCACCACTTCTCAATAGCAAACAGGTACTATGAAGAGTGAGCACCTGCACGTTAATATTTCCATTTCATGCACTGCTGGTAATACACCCATTCTCATAATTTTGCATAAAAATATCTACACAAGAACACAGAACAGCGCACGAGTGGCTGCTGGATGCTGCTGTTCATGTTTCACTGCATGTAGCGCTATTTTCTTAGTGCAAAATTCATCCTCTGGTGCATTTTGGATGCAAAGGTGAATTTTGTGCTAAGAAAATAGTGCTAAATGAAGGGTTACTCTCCTCGCGTCAGTTCACATAATCTGTCTGAATTTTGCTGCAATTTCACTTAATTATGATACAGCAAATTACACGAGTTACACCCACCAATGATTACAATCTCTTTCTGGTTTTTCACTTTTGGGACATCAAAGCGCCCTCTCAAAGCCCACATCTCTTTCTTCTGATTCTCACCTACAGGCTAGACTACAGTACTTGAAATGGAAAAATAGAAGTGCAGGTACTCTGTGCCAGAGTACCTGCTTATTTCTGAGAAGTGCCGGTACACTCCAATTATAAGTATTACGTTTTTCTTGAGAAGTGCAGGTACTCTCCCTCTAAAAATAAAAAAAGTGCCGGTACTCCGTAGCGGACAGTACCGGCCCGTTTAAAGCACTGGGCTAGACACACCTGGAGAAGCAGCTGAATGGCGTGTGCTGGGGTGTCTCCTCCAGGGGCGTAACACGGACCCCATCAGCGGTTGTTGCACTGGGGAGCACTGGGGGCTCTCATATTTCAGTGGCCTCATTTAGCCCAAGGTCTAAGATTATCCGTGAGATCTGGAGGTGTTATGGGCCCTTCACGAAGCCCTCCCGAGGGGGACCCTTCATATTGTGTTAAGTGTCTGGTCACATTCTGCATACTGCAGTGCCATTGAATCTGTACAACCCCACTCGGAATAAGGTTGCCATCTTTCCCAGAAAAAAATACCAATTGCACATAATTTGCTGTTGTGGAAGTGCCAAGACCTGCTAGGTAAAAAAATAATTTGAGAAAAAAAGTCTGTATTTTTTTAAATGTGCCAATTATCCATCTGCTTGATTCAATAGTTATTTAGAAGTAATTTAGAGAACTCTCGCATGATCTTAAATTGATATATTAACGTGTTTGCTGTTTAATTCTTGTATTCCAAAAGAGAAAGAATACTAGATGAGGGTAGTAAATCCGCTGGCAGACTTAGTCAGAATTTGGGCTATTCTGCATTGCGCTTGTAACTCAGAGTTCCGGCCAAATTCTGCCAAACTCAGCATGGCAGAGTTTTTTCTCGCATGCGGCTCGCCAAGGTAAGTTGGCGCGCATGCATGAGAACTGGCGTACCCTAGCATGGTTTTAGGGAGGTGGTGAGGCGGGGCAAACCAGCAAGATCTTTTCACCATGAACGGTTGCAGGCACTTGTGACAATTCGTGGCGAGAAAGCTGCATCTTGAGTAGAAAATCTACTTGAGCGGTAGCGCTGTCTGGCATGCGGCCTGGTGCTGTTTGCACTGATTTTTCAGCACGGAACAAGCCCCGGCACTAAAAATCATCAAAAGCAGCGTAACGTGCTGATTTGCACCCATTTATGGAACTTGGCAGAATCTCACAGAATTTTCATGTTACTCTGGAATTTTGCAATATCAAACTCTGCAAGTACTGCCCATGTCTACAAAATACTGAATGCCACAGATTTTGTTTTTTTTTTATTGGCATGGGCATAGCAATATTGGCCAGGTTAAAAAAATACTGTTAGACCTGACATGCGGAGGTTATTGTTCCCCCCAATTTTTAGTTTTTCTCTAGAATGTTTTGCTGGTTCTCGCAAAGGGCCACCAGCCCTGGGCACTGCCCAACTGGAAGCTCAGTGTGCAAGTGCCAGCGCCATCCTTCCATCCACTTGGAAGTAACACTCGCCGGGGAGTGTAGATTGCAACCTGGTGGCGTTCCTATTTAGGTACTGGAGCTGGCATTACTTGTCAGGGTGTGCACATTTGGGCCTGGGTAGGCTAAGTTAGGAACTATGCCTGATAGAACAGGACAGTATTGGCACACTAGCACCTTTCTGGTGGCTTTAACAAAAGTGTCCCACATGTCCCAATCATCATGGGTGTGTGCCAGGGCTTATGTGCCCAGGGAGTGCCAAACGCCCATGTGTGTTGCACTACCTATGAGCGCTGCTCTACCCGTAAAGTGACATGAGAGAATGAATATTATTAAGTCTGGCTTCAATAGTGGATTGTAGGGGAGCGGAGCAGCTTTATGATGTTTGGTATCGCTGAATTCAGGATGAAAAACCCCTTCTGATGGTAAAGGTGGTTTTGTCATCGATGCCCTATAAATGGCACCTCTAAGAAGTGATCTTTCTAGGTGCTCAAATGTTTCTGGTGCTTTGTAAATTAGGCTTCATTCTACAGGTCACTGGGGTAGAGCACATCTGTGCTCTCCCCATGCGACCCATATAAAACTCAGGCATCCAGAATGACACATCCCTGCCATTTGGGGCCTGAATTGATGAACTGAAGGGAGAGGTTTTTGACACTTGGCCTTGCGCAGTCAGAGCATGGCCCCACTAAAGATAACGATCTGCGTTCCAGAGCCTCAGGGTGGACAGGGAGGAAATTTAGGGGTGACATCTGTGGTTCAACTGAGAAGCCTTTGTGTGTGGGGACCGGAATTGCTGTTGAGTACTAGACAGTATGTCTCATTCTAGAGAGGTATGGAAACCAAGTTTAGAGTGTGACCAGATGGTCTAGTGCAACTCAAGTCATTGTGTACTTGACATTGTGCCTCCCGGAGGGGTGCAGGATTTTTATCTTTGTGTGGGAGAGACCTAGAGGATCTCGTGCGGTTCAAGTCATCACGCACCAGACTGGTGCCACTGTCTGAGGAGGTACCACCTTGGGAATTGCTAGTGAAGGATTGTAAGGTCAGGGCGACTCAGATCAGTGGACTCCTAACATTGTGCCTCCTTTTTGTTGAAGTACGGTACTGAGCACTTTTCACGTGAAATCTTAACCAGCTGAGGTCACTTGAGTCTTCATGCCCATGGCACGCCATCTCCTGGTATAGGAGGTGCAGGCCTATTAACTTGCTGTATGCAACTGGAAGTGTCGAAGGTGGCTCAGGTCAACAAGCCCTGACAGTGCCTGTCTATTCCGAAGGTGCTAAAATTGGTAACCATTTGGTAACATTGGCTGGGCTGGGCACCTCGGTGTCTTAATAGTGGCCCCAGTGACCCTCAACCTTTGTTTTGCAGACCTCTGAGTGAACCTCCTGTGGAGAGCACGAATATCTCTGCTTTAAATGTTTACCAGCTGTTGTCTTTCCTTTATCCCACCTTGACTCCAGGTCCCTGAGACTGGTGACCTAGCTGTGAGCGGTCAAGTAGCCAGGGAAAGGTTGATGCAATCTTTGGTTCATGGAGGGGTGGAATAGCTGAAGCTGGTTGATGTGTTAGGGGCGGTTTGGGACCCAGGGTGCAACACAATGACATCAACTATCCGTGTATTAGGGGAACGCATTAGGGTGCCAGGAGTGAGTGCATACGAGTGAGTGTGTATGCGCTGGCTGATACCTGTGTCACCGCATGGCAGGGCAGAGTGGATGTGCAGGAGTGAGTGCAGGTGAATGCATCGGCAGTACCATGGTGCTGCTAGTCACATTTACCCTGTCGGAAAGTTCTTACAGTGGGCATTACATCGTATTAGTGTGGCTCCGGCCACAGAGCTACGCAAAAGTGTTATAAACATTGTATGTACATTTTGCTGCTAGCATTGCTGCTAAAATTGGAAATCAGGGTGCACCATTAATTTATGTGTTACACTGATTGTGGGGAATTCTAGGGTGGATTTTGTGGTGACAATGTTGGGCACCTTATGTGGGTGCAGGGAGGGAAGGAATTGTTTTCCTCATGTGTACATACAACAGTAGTGTTCAACATGGTTGGGCCTCATTCATTATTTTCTTTGTAAATGGGGGAATAGGCCCAGAGTTACATTATACCTGTACTGTGTTGACAGGGTGTGTGTTGAATACAATCTTTTTTATCTCGCCATGACAATGCGAATAGGTATCTGCATTTGATCCCATCCTAAGCCCTTTCGCAGAGAGGGGTGACAGAATGGATCAAATGCAGATACCAGTTCTTATTGTTATGATGATATATTGAATGTGGGAAGGTGACCAGGTATTAATTTACTTTGTTCCCACTCTCTCTTCTGTTGGTATATACAATCTTTTTTATACACACTGTGCGTAAAGTCTCCTTTGTGCCGCACAGCGTGTTTCTGGCGATGAAGTGCTGTGTTGTTGCTTTACACATTGAGTTTGTGAAAAGCCTGACTGGTCTATGCCATGCTACCCAAGGATGAGCACAGGTTAATCAGTAGGTGTAATTACCCACCCTTGATGGGAGTGGCAGGTTCTGCCTGGCTAGGGTCCTGCCTCAGCCCATTAGAATGTGTCACCTCCAACAAATACCCACCATGTGGCAACCCTCGCATTGAACAGCGGACCCACACCATGATCAGTAGCACCCCCTTCTGACATGCAGCCCAATTCTTTGTTGACTGCTGCCTTTGAACAGTGGCACAATAGTTGGTTCCAATTATTGCATGTCGACCGCACATTGGTGAGGCGTGAAGTACACACATTGTACACCTGTGCTACTATACCCTTACCAAAGCTACGCTTTCATTGCCCGTAGCAACGCGTCATGGCACCGCTGTGTTGCAGGTCAGCGTCGAACAAGAAGTGTGTGCTATTTCACTGTTGAACTGTACCACAAGGGCATCCCAAGAAGGAAGTGTAAGCAACACCAATGGGCTTATGCAGTTCTGCAGCTGCAACGTTTACTGCATTATCGTGCACTTACCACACTTGACACACATTGCAACATCTGCTGCATAATGCATGTTAAAACGAAAAAATGAATGGTGAAATAATTCATTGACAGAATGAGCTGCATTTTGCTGCACATGCGTCCTTTTCTTGACGTATAATTTGACAAGTCATGCCACATAATTCCTATACATTTCCTCTGACACTGCCTCTAAACTGCACCATCCAAGTAAACGCATCTTGGCAACTGCGGTGTGACAGCCTCTTGGCTCCACAAAAAAGTTGCATTTTATCACTTAAAACCATTAATAAGTGCCCTCCATTTTGGCCTGCATTAAGCCAGGTATCCTAGTATTGCGACACAACGTGACGTAATTTAGTAATTACCACAGTTAGGAGTTGTTGCCCCGGGTTTTCCCTTTTCTGTTCATGGCACTGCCCTTGCAACCCCTGGCAAGATGTGTTGAGGTGTCCCCAGCATGTGGCAAACAAGACTTTACGAGGTCACAAAGTGTTGACAAAAAGAACCCTATCTTGAAAAGTAAACAGCCACCAAATCCAAGCCACCATTTCATGCAGAGCCCTTTTAGCTCGTCCAAATGAATGTGGAAGCACAGACCTTTGTTTACAATGTTGTGTAGACCTGATTAACATGCAGGTTACACCCCTGGCTGGATGCCTGCCACAGATAGCTATGTTTAACCTGTAGGCCAAAGGCTCTAATATGAGTAAGAGACCTTGAAGGGTTACTGCACCTGTTGCAGAGACACAGCTGTGTCTGTCTGTCTAACACCCTATAGCTTGCAATGCAAGCGAGCAATACCATCAGGCACGCATCCTTGACACCCAGCCCTGAGATCCGCTCCGGCCTGCACCATCACAGAATTCTTGCAGTGCAAGCGAACACTGTAACCAGATCCATGTCCAAGACACGTATGCCTGCATGCGACCCTGGCCACCCACTGACTCAGACTCCATGCAATGAAAGCCAGCAGTACACCAGGCCCTCTTCCATGACACCTAGGCAAGCCAGAGATCTGTCCTTCCTGACTGCACCACTACAGACTCCATGTAATGCAAGCATGAACTACAATCAGGCCCGCATCCAAGACACCTAGGTCTGAGATCCGCACTGGCCTGCACCACTTCAGAGTTCTTGCAGTTCAAGGGAACACTACAACCAGATCCATATCCATGACACGTGTTCCTGAGATCCGCACTGGCCTGCACCACTACATGGTTCTTGCAGTGCAACCGAGCACTGCAACCAGATCCATACCCAAGACACGTATGCCTGCCTGGCCCCCACCGACCCAGACCCAATGCAATGAAAGCCAGCAGTACACCAGGCCCTCATCCATAACACCTAAGCAAGCCTGAGATCGGTCCTTCCTGACTGCTCCACCACAGACTCCATGCAGTGCAAGAGCGTATTATAACCAGGTCCAAGAGACATAAGCCTGAGATCCGCTATGTCCTGTTCCACCACAGACTGCTTCTACTACTGCTTTGTCCATCTCTCCTTAGAGTCTACCTCAAGGTCCAGACCCTCCAACCAGCATCGCAAAGTGCACACAACACCCTCTGATCAATACGCCCTTTTATCTAGCCGGCAAACTGGCCCACTCCAAAATACTTTTTTCCAAATCCATTCACCCACACCATGCAGCTCCTAGAGGTAAAGTGGCATAATAGTGGTCACCACTGAACTTTTCAGGTAATGACATGTAATGTCACAGGTGGTTATGTTGTAAATACAAATCCCAGGACCCTGTGGGTTGGTGCCACCCTTCTGGTGTTGTGGTCACACTGAATCAAGCTGCCTGCTGTGCCACTGTATTCAGAAGAACAGTGATGTGTGCACCACTATCGCGATAAAGGGCTTTCCCTGCGTAGCAAGGATGCCATGGGCCCTAATGCATGCA
This sequence comes from Pleurodeles waltl, assembly GCF_031143425.1. NCBI lineage: Eukaryota > Metazoa > Chordata > Amphibia > Caudata > Salamandridae > Pleurodeles > Pleurodeles waltl. The sequence goes on along the minus strand of NC_090449.1, from coordinate 76,944,559 downwards.
TGAACCTTGGGCCAACCTGTGCCAAGGCTGGAGAGTGAAATCTAGATATAGTTAGGTGCATATGGAAACTCTCACAGTCCTGGGTTCCGGTGCCACCTGCAGCTATAACAGTCTCCCTTTATGATATATACTTGCAACCAGCACCACCGTTACACCCACCCTTCCCCACTGCCCGCCCTGGCTGCACAAAGAACACTTCCAATGTAACATAGATCTGAGGTGCTGTGCATACAGAATAATGGGTAGTGTATGGGTATGATAGTGAATGGGACCTTGTGCCTACACCCTGCTAGCCAGCACTTGGTACAGTCTAGGGCTTTCTGGCACGACACACAGGGCCTCACTACGACTTCGGCAGTCCTTTCACAGGACCACCGAAGCCGTTGCAGACAAAAGACCGTCAGTAATTGTAGTGCTTTCCTCTTATCTAGTTTCTAAGCACTAACATAACACAACAGAAATGCACTTCTGAGGTCAAAGAAGACTTTTATTGTTGTTAATTCTTCCCCAACCACAATTTTTATGTATGACGAATTAGTAGCTTTCAAGTCCGCGTTAATCAAACAAAATATATCAGTTTGCAATATACACAGCAGGTTATATTTATAAGATATTGAATGCAAAGCAAAACAAATACTTCACCGTGTGGGAACTATTTACAGCTTCATCTTTCTAAGGTCTGCAAGCTGATGACCCCTGTCAGCCGCGAGAAAGAGATTCATCTACCCACACGGGATTGCTGGCAGCTGGCGCCAAGCTCCAGCACGAGGTCCGGCAGATTCGAATCTGACTCTCTGCAGCCTGTTACATTCGTTACAAAGGTGTGCCCCCTCCTCTCAGACCTGGGAAACTGAGCAAGCCTTTTGGAGACTGGCCAGGTCTCCAAGACTACTCCTGTTCCCAAGCTCAAGCAGAGAGAACAACACCATGTACTCTCTCTTATCATGTCTAGTCTACTGTGAGAAAAACATCTTGGTTCTCTGGTGCAAAAACACAGCTTGGAAAAATACAGCTTGGATTCTCAACTGCAATGTCTAACTCCATGTTAAAGGCAATAGGCAGCTAACCTAAATATCAAATGCAATGTCATGTTAAAGGCAATAGGCAGCTAACCTAAATATCAAATGCAATGTCTAGTGTCATATCAAAGCCAATAAGCATCTAAGCTGAATACAAAATGCAATGTCTTAATCATGTCAAAGCCCATAGGCAGCTGAGCTGAATACAAAATGCAATGTATAATATCATGTCAAAGCCAATAGGCAGTTAAGCTGAATACAAAATGCAATGTCTAATATCATGTCAAAGCCAATAGGCAGCTGAGCTGAATACAAAATGCAATGTCTAATATATGATATCATGTCAAAGCCAATAGGCAGCGGAGCTGAATACAAAATGTAATATATGATATCATGTCAAAGCCAATAGGCAGAATATCTAATAGCATGTCAAAGTCAATAGGCAGCTAAACTGAATACATCATGTCAAAGTCAATAGGCATGCAATGTCAAAGCCAATAGGCGGCTAGACTGGATACAGCATGTCAAAGCCAATAGGCAGAATACAGAATGTAATGGCTAATGCGATGTCAAAGCCCATAGGCGGCTAAACTGAATACAGAAAGTAATGGCTAATGCCATGTCAAAGCCCATAGGCGGCTAAACTGAACAAATCATACCATGTGCTACTGGTGAACATTGAGCAACTAATATGCGCAGTGGTGAAACACAAAGTCATTGGTCAAAACAAACTCCATCAAATGGCAGTACAGTAATGGAGGCCTTTTGCCCGCTATATTAGGAGTGTTCCGCTGGGCCAACGGGCAAAAACAGTGTTTTTGCCCGCTGGCCCAGCGGAACACTCACCACAACATTGACGCCAGCTCGTAATTGAGCCGTGCGTCGTATAGTGAATCCTAGTTTTAATGGGAAAACAGGAGTTAGCTTAGCCTCTGGCTTGCAGACTCATGCCCCCGTCACCTAGTGACTTTTAACCTACTTAGCTTGCTCTGTCTTAGCCCATTTAATTATTTAATTCTTCTAAGATGGCTGTTTATAGTTAGGCCACTTGTTATGAGTTACATTATCAGTGTCACCGCACTAAGGCGTCAAGATCAAGCACCAGAGACAAACAAACAGTAGGTCTTCACACTTAGGGATTTTCCCTCTCTATACTTTCAAGGGATTGTTTATATTAATTGCCGTCCCAAGCATGTCTGTTATCTATTGTTTGGGAACACACCTACGTCAGGGGTCCTTGTAGATCTGTATAAATACATTGCACTTTAGACAGATAATCAGAGGGATTCCGACCGGAGGGCATCGCCACCATCGCTGATACCGATGCTGCACGTCGTCTTGACGCTGACCCAGCCTTCTTGTCCCTGCGGAGTCTGAGATAGAGACCTCATTCCAAGGTAACGAGGGTTGGGGGCTCCTCTCATGGACAGGGCATTGGCAGATTAGGTTTAGCAAACCCAGCTCTCCTTTACGTAGGCCTATCACATTAGGGTATCAGAGTATATTACATCTCGTATGTCTTTCTTATGCATTGCAAGATGGTGGGGGTCTTTGTAATAATGACTCTCATCTTCACAATTCTGTTCCTTGCATTATTCATTATCCTAATAATTGCAGCCCATGCAACTAATCGCAAATTGCAGTTATGTTAAATAAAAACAATTGAAACTTTACTGCATCTTTGTCATTACCTATGTTTGTATGAGATACGATATATCTGTGAGAAAGGGGAAATCTCAGTTTAACCACGACACTCCCTGAGATGTCTTATTCTCGAGTCCATGCGTAAAGGCTGCCACAAATCACCTTTTACTATTGTGTTTCTGGTGAGGTGCTGCTAGTGAGCCGGTAAGGTTGAGACAACAGTTGCGATTTGTTGTAGGAAAGACATAGTCACCTACAAACAAAAGTACTGTCATCCTTTAACCAGCAGTCTTGCCCAGAGCAAGAGTCCAAACTATGACAGTCGGGTGCAGCAGCACCCCTCGCGCATTTTACAGCCCGTAATTTGGGCAGTAAAATGTGTGATGGGCCTGTGCATGGGGTACCTGCACTGCCCATGCATTTGGCATGGGCAGTGCAGGGGTCCCCAAGGGCGCCCGACACCCCCATTCCGCCAGCCTTTCCATGGCGGTATTTACTGCCATGAAAAGGCTGGCGGATGGGGACTCGTAATCTCCAGGGCAGCCCTGTTTGCAGCGCTGCCCTGGCGGATTACAACCGCCGAGACCACCAGGCTGCAGGCTGGCGGTGTCGGCGGTTTGACCATGGCGGCTCTGCCATGGTCATAATGGGGGCGGTCTGACCGCCCTGTCTGCGGCGGTCCGACCGCCACCACGAGGCTGGCGGTCATCAGACCGCCAGCCTTGTAATGAGGCCCATAGTTTCCATGTGTGATACAGGGATATGCAAATAACTCAAATTACATGATTTGCTGAAAAGGTGCCAGTGCTGGGATTGGATTCCTGGTGTTCAGATGTAAGTTCCAAAAATGCAACCCTAGGCCACATGGAGCACTTCAGCCCCATAACAAATGGGCTCTTAATAATGATATGTGCTGAAACAAATTAGCATTATGAGCCATGTGGAATTGCCGCATGCAGTATTCTAGTAGGTAGTGCCAGGGACATATTCAACAGGTAAAACCTAGTGCTATTTGCCTTTTTAAAGGCCTGGAACTCAGGAACACCTTGCAGAAATCAAGGCGGTAATCCCCGTTTCACCATGCGAGCTCACATTCCATTCCATAGGGGACATATGTAGGCTTCGAATTCCACAGGGATTCCACATAGAATTACCTATAGCCACCGTACTGGTAACTCCTGGTGCGAATCACCGCAGTTACCCCAAGACTTGATGTTGCCCTGTGTTATGTTCTGCAGCTATGACCTTTGCTCCATTGTGTCACGGAAAATGTAATTACACACCCGGGGCTATATGTACGAACACATTTTCCCATAGACACAGAATGGGTGAGACCCTTTGCTACATCTGGCCCCCCGTTCCTTCTTGCCCAAGTGGCGCAAATCCCACAGCAGCCAAATCCACTGCTGTAGCACAGTGAAACAGACATCATCTAAATGTGGCACATTGTGAACCCCTAGATTGGCAGAGGTACAAACCCCACTGCCATTATTTCTGCCTTCAATGATTGCAAATACTTATTCATTCGCATGTTATTTAAACACTGGTCAAAAGGATTTAGTATGAAAATAACTCTAACGTTGTGATTATTAGCCAGAAGTGCGTGTATTTTGTGCGTGTTGTTTTTTGGATAACTTGCAGCTGCAGGGCATTTATACACAGCTTTATTTCCGCATTCTTTGGAATATTTTTAAACCAAACTTTTGTATCTGTTATTTAAAACGCTTGTGTTTACCTGAAATAAAAAAAGGCTTACAATACATCTTATCTAGGGATGTTTGGTTTAAAATAATTAAAAAATTATGTGTAATAAAATAATCTGTGCACAGCCAGTGGGGGACAGTTAAAAATTTGCAGACATTCTGAATAGATAAACTTCTTGCTTTGGCCATTGTTCTAGAGTCGCATCATTGATAGATGGAAAGCTCGATAAAATGCCAGCCTGTGTGTGCCCAGGTGCAGGCTCCAAAGTTCCTGTCTTTTCTTCATGCGGGAAAGCACCACCATTTTTTCATTGCACGCTTGACTGTCTGCTGGGTCTCGGTGAAAACCCATATTTAGATAAATGTGGCCTGTGTGACCCGGAAGTGCACCCACGACCAGGCATCTAACTACTTAACAACGCGCATCCATGGACCCCACACGGCCCCATCACACAGGTCTTCATTCTGGGCATTGCTGGAGCCTTGCCTAACGTTACTGCACCCGGAAGTACCAATACTTCCGGTATGGGGAGCTGAGAATGTAAGTCACTGCGAGTTGATCACTCTTAACTGGAGAAAATGAGTAGAAATTCGCCTTTCCGCTCCGATTTTCCATGTTTCGAACAATATTACGGGCCTGTTTTCACGCACGCCTCTTACCCACAACACAAACGTTGTAGATTTCTTGCGAATCTTGCAATTCTAACTCGACTGGTATCTCCCATTACGATCGAATCAGGAGCTCTTTAGATCTCAAAATGAGGTCCTAAGTGATTACAAAAGGCATGAGGGAAGCGTCCTGAAGCAGCCGGAGGCGTAGGCAGAGTGCTGTGGACCCTAATGTAGACATGGAACAAGGGCCCCTTAACAACTGACGGATTAAAAACAGCAATAATCAGGAAAGAGTGGGTCCCCTAGACCCTTGGGCCCCGGTGCCGCTGCACCTGCTGCTTCATTGATGGCTACGCCCCTGGTCTCTGGATTCGGACACCAGGCTCCTGCTGTAACACCCACTAATGAGTAGCTTCAAGGGGCAACTAAGAAAGCAGATCTCGGATGCATCAATAAACTGTCTGCTCCTGTGTTACACATTTCACTCTGAGCAGTGGCGGCTGGCTGGTATTTACAGTGGTGGGGAGGAGGTACAATAATACATTTTTTAAAAATGGCACTTACCTCACGGCGTCCTCCCCTCGTCTCGTCTCTCCTCGAAGATACCACGCAGAACCCAGGAAACTGCACTAACCAATCCTGGCACTGCTCTCATGCTGGTAAACAGCATGTGAGAAGCGTCAGGATTGGTGGAAGTGGCCTCTTTCAGCGCCCGAGGCCTTGTCTTTCTCTAACCCAGCTATCTTAAGACAGCTGGGTTAGAGAAGTTTAAAGTGTGCATGTCAGGCTGGCCGTCGCATGACGGGTAGCCAAAGGGAAATGCGCACTTTAAACTAAAGTGCAGAGCTCCCTGTTGCCACTCAGATGCAATTGCGCCCCGTCCCTCCGTCCTGACACTCGGTTCTGGACGGGGTGCTGAAAAATAAAATGGTAATAAATAAACTTTATTACCATTTTATTTTTCAGCTATGCAGCATTTTTTTAGAGGGGTGACACTCCTTTGCTCCCGGGTAGAAGCTGCCCCTGACTGAGCAATTGAAAGTCTACATTTCTGACATTTTTCCTAATCAAGTGTGCATTAACTCAAATATGGATGGCTTTATTGTTAGAACAAATATTGCCTGAATTATCAATTTATCTTATACTAATATCTGTACTACCAGCTAAGTATAATTTTGGAAGTTGTACTATATGTGTTCTCAGCAGGACTGTCTTTAGTGCAGGAGGTGCCCTGTGCGACAGTGTTTGTTGTGCCCCCAATGACCTTTGCTATAAAAGTCCTCCTCAAGTCTCCATACCCACTCTCTCTCATATGCATTTATTTTGCTTTATAAGACCACTCCTGCCAGTTACCATTCACCAGGGGAAGGGGTCCCCAAGGGACATTTTTTAGGAGCAGGCAGTGGTACCACGAACCACTGCCTACTCTTAAAAAATGAAAAGAAAACTTTTAATTTTTCTTTTTTTAAACGGGCTGCATTTAAAAAAACAAAAAAAAATGTGCTTTATTTAAAAGCAGTCACAAACATGGTGGTCTGCTGAGCCCAGCAGGCCGCCATCCCTGTGATTGTAGCCATTCTCAATGGGTCGCAAATTGCGACCTACTCATGAATATTAATGAGGTAGGTCCATTTGCGAGCCCTTGCGAATCGCTGTATGAAACTCTTAGGGCCAGATGTAGGTATATCCTGAATTGCGACTCGCAAATTGCGAGTCAGAGCGACTCGCAATTTGTGAGTCATAATTTAGGATGCAGGATGGTGTCCTTGACACCATCTGCGACTCGCAAGGGGGTAGCAAAGGCCCACCTCATTAATATTAATGAGGTGGGTCGCAATTTACGACCCCCTTGCGACTCACAGCACTCACAGGGATGGTGGCCTGCTGGAGACAGCAGACCACCATGTCTGTGACTTCTTTTAAATAAAGCAGTTTTTTTTTTGTTTCCTTAAAGGAAAACGAGATGCATTACAAAATGAAAAAATGAAACGTTTCAGTTTAATTTTTTCAGAGCGGGCAGTGGTCCACAGGACCACTACCTGCTCTGGAAAATTGTTTTCAGGGCCATGGGGACCCCTTCCCTTTTGCGAATGGGGTACCACCAATGTGACACTGGTGGTAACTGCGATTGCTTTGCGACCGCGTTCGCGGTCACAAAGCAATGCAGCATAGCGCTGCGACTCACAGTCCCGTTTTGCGAGTCGGTAATCAGGTTACTGACTCGCAAAACAGGAATAGGGCATCGCGATGTGGGTTTTGCACGTCGCAAACAGCGAAATTAGCTGTTTGCGACGTGAAAAACCGTTGCTACATCTGGGCCTTAGAGTTTCATACATTCCAATAGCGATTACTTAATTGCGACTCGCCGTTGTAAGGAATGGTACATCTCGGCTCGCCCTGTTAATTTGTTGGCTCACCCACCTCAAGGTAATTGTTTTCCAAAGCCAGCAGCGCTGTAACTCATAGTATCACGCGGAAGCATCACGGTGCTGGTAACGCACTACCTGCTCTTAAGGACATTTTCTCTGTCATGGATGACGGAGATGAAAGGATGAGTCACCTGTTTCGAAAGGGGCACCTTTGACCTTCGGGCTGCACCCAACTGTGTGAACCCCCTCCCTGTTTAGCTTTCCTTGCTATCAGGCCTCGTTGCCGTGCTCGCACTGGGGTGCACGTCTCTCTGCTGCCCGAGATCAGGACACTGTCTGGGGAGGCAGTCTCACGCCCCCTGCCAAGCCTGATGCTCTGTGTGACCCTGGGCATGGAGAATGCCGCGCGTGTTCCTAATCCGACCACTGGGCAAGGTCCCATCTTCTTTACCGTAAGCCTTCGCAAATATAGCGCCTGCTTCCTTGTAATAAAGCACTCAGGTCAAGTGACACCGACACCGCCGCCCCCGGGGCCTTCCAGTCAAGCAGCTTTGGGAATCCCCTCCTCGATGTAGCAGCGAATGGCGTCTAGCAACTGATAATATTGTGAGCACGTGCAAACTTTGTAATGCAAACCAGAACTCCTATTTAGAAGTGATTTGTAACTTATAGTAAATTAATACGTGCTTTGTAAAACGCGGCCAGAAAAGCATGATTTGCACGGGAGTGGCAGCATCTCAAAAGAAAAGTCCCAAATGATGTTCCTGTTTTATTCACAGTAAATATAGAATGTGGAATTTAAATAAGTACCTTTCCTGGAAGACTAGGTTGGCTCGTGCAAGCAGAATTCTTCGAATGGGACCCTGATTGCTTACTTGCCGTCTTTCTGAGCTGAGGAGTTAAGAGCTGACAAGGACAGATGTCTGAATCCGGGAGGATGAAATCACCCAAGAACATCTGTCAAAAGTTGAAGCCAAACATAACCTTTTATTTGATCAAAATACCACGTGTGATGGCCTAACGTTTTAAATAATGTTAATGGTCCTGATTTTCAGACACATCTATGACGTGGGTGATGCAGCCTTAGGCCGGCTTGCAACACCCATGATATACTTTAGCGCTCCACGGATTGGTCCATAGTTTGGACCTCTAGCCTAAAGTTTGAAAGCCATCCAATCATAGTTAATATTTTCATATCCTAGTACAGTGGTTCTTAACCTACGGTCCAAGGACCACTGTATCACAGCAACGCCTCCTCAGGGAGACGGCAGCTGATTATAAATTGAAATAATGTTAACAGAGTACAGTAGTAAAGAAGCAAAATGTAACATCGACATTTTAAAAACATTTGGAATGAGAAAGAAGTTGAAACTGGGGCTAAAAATTAGGTTGGCATCCTCTAATTGACTCTTCGGGGCAGAACAAGTACCTCAAACAGAAGATAGTGCAGACGATGGGTTGCCTCAGTTGAATTTAGAAAACCTTCTAAGTTCCCATTGAAATTTAGATTTTTTATTTGTCTTTGTTAATTAAATAAAATATTTAATCGATGTGTATTTGTTTGATGAATGCTTGTGTCTGTAATTTTGTGCATTGTTTTTTGTGGTTCAATTCATCAAAATTGCTAAGGGATAACTCAGTGGGGGAGACCTTGGATTCCAATAATGATTCAGTGGGTGTCCTCGCATTCCAGTAAAGATTAAGTGGGAGTCCAACGAAGTAAAAAGATAAAAAAACATTGTCCTAGCATCTAATATATATCCTGTGATATGTTTGTTGAATGGAGGATAAATAGATTGCTACAAAGAGGCCTGGGTTGTAATACTGACTGGTATATACCGTTTTGCCATTTAAGTTTAGGCTTAAATAAAGAAGACAAAAATATCAACATATAGGTAACTCTAAGTTTACTGGACTCAACTCCACAAATATGCACTTTGAGTGTGGAGTTAAGAATAGTACATCTACACTCTATATATGCATTTAGCTCAAAGATATTTTTGTCTTCAATATTCAGGCCTCGCTATTGTAGTACAGCGATATTTACCACTCAATATTCTAAACCAGTGGTTCTTACCTTGTGGTCTGAGGACTGGGGGTCCACGAGCCCTACTTTTGAGGTCCCTGACTATTAAAATTAATGTATTCAAATTAATAAAGTATATACAAATAAAGAAGGAAAATTAGAATGGTGAAATCTTGTTCTATATTTGAATGTGAATTAAACAAAATATTTCAACATTTATTTGGTGTATATCTGTTTTTGTATTTTTGTGTATTGTTATGAAGTGCAAACTATAGAAATTGCTTTGGTCCGGGGTCCCCAGCTTCCAAAACTGGTTATGTGAGGGTTCCCCTGATTCCAGTAATGAGTCCTTGGGAGGTCCCCAGAAGTCAAAAGGTTAAGAACTGCGGGAAACAGCCATTACAATGCAGCTGTTAGCATGCATAGCCTTTACCACGCATGCATAATCATGCATGCACCGTTACCACGCATGGCCTTTACAACAAATTTCGTTGCAAAAGCATTAATGGTAAGGACATATGCGTTGTAGTGGTAGTAAGTGCACCGGCGTCGTAAAGGCTATCAGCGATGTTACAGGAAATGGAGAGACCCTCCATTTCCTCTTTACGACCTGCGCGTGCCAGTCGCGCTGGCTCGTCGTTGTGGTGAGTGAGGTAAGGGGTAGCGGCTATGGTTTTACGGCGGGGTATGGATTTAGGGCTTGGGGCGGGGATGGGTGGGCTTAACAGTTTTAGGGTCGGTGGGGGTACTGTTTTGGGGCTTGGGGTGGGCTACGGTTTTAGGTCTTGGGTGGTAAGGTTTTAGGGCTTGGGGTAGGGAGGACAGTTTTAGGGCTCAGGGCAGGTAAGAGAGGGAAGTAGCCAAGAAGAAAAAGGTGTGTATGGTGGGAAAAGAAAGATGGATGGTTGTATGTGTATTAATGTCTACAGGGTGCAGGAGTCAGTAGAAGCAGCAACCTGAGAAGAGTGACAGATGTCTTCCATCAGTGAGTATAAAAGCCTCCCAGCCATTATCACCACCTCCTATTGGTGGAAGAAAACAACATGGCTGAATATTGAGACCGAGAGCACTGCCAGAGACACCAAAGGGCATATTGTTGGAGTCCTTCATAAAATGGGACAAAGAAAGAAGAACGTGACAGAGAAGGACAGAGGTGAAACAAGACAAGAGCAAGCAAAGGAGTAAAATAGGGAAAGAGAAGATAAGAATTGAGCTAGAACAGGTCAAAAACAGAGAAAGCGAAAATACCATCACAAGAAAAACAGAAGAAAGAAAAAAGGAAAACATGCACAAGATTGAGCAAGGGAAGGAGAAAGACAAAGTAAAACAAAAAGGAAAGAACAAAGTGGATAAAAAAGGGAAGAGTCAAACAGAAAAACTATAGTAAGCGTATAAGAATTTTTTAAAAAATCAGCAAAAATGTAAAAAAAAAAAAAGAAGCGAGATGGAAAGAGAGGCTGCAAAAACAAGCATTGACAAAGCCAATAAGTCCTGCCAATGCAAGAGCTATTGGCTTTTCCGATGTGTTTTAGCCATGTTATACACCCGAGTGGCTTCTGTCCAGCATGGCTAAAAGTTAGTGGCATAGAGGACAGTGGTGTGGAATGTCATAGAGTGGAATGGTAAAGAGTGGAGTAGTGTTGTAGAGTCGAGTGGAAGAGAGTGTTGTATATTGGAGTGACAGTGTGGAGTTGAGTAGAGTGACATACACTGGCATGGCAAAGACTAGAGTGCACTGATGGAGAGTGCATTGGCGGAGAGTGTTGCACAGTATAGTGACATACAGTGCAGTGGTATTAAATTCAGCAGCATACAGTGCAGTGTCATAGAATGCAGTGGCCTAGATTAGAGTGGTGCATAGTAGAGTGGAGGGGCGTAGAGTTGAGAAGAATGCTGTGTTGTAGAGTGGAGTTTCAGAGTAGAGCAGAATAGTGTACAGAGTAGTGCCTTAGAGTGGAGTACAGTGTCATAGAGAGAAGTGGCATACAGTGGATTAGACTGAAGTGGCATAGAGTGCAGTGGTTAAGTGTAGAGTGGTGTAGAGTGCAGTGACAGAGTGCATGGCATAGAGTGCAGTGGTAAAGAACAGAGTGGCATAGAGTGCAGAGGCATAGAGTGGAGTGACGCAAAGTGGAGTAGAGTGGCATAGAGTGGAGTGGTGCAGAGTGGAGTAGAGTGGCATAGAGTGCAGTGGCATAAAGTGCAGTGGAGCAGAGTGGAGTAGACTGGCGTAAAGTGCAGTGGCATAGTGTAGATTGTTTCAGAGTAGAGTGAAGTGGCGTAGAGTGGAGTGGTGCAGGGTGGCTTAGAGTGTAACGGCACAGAGTAAAGTGGTGCAGAATGCAGTGGCACATAGTGTTGATGTGCAGAGTAGATTGGAGTGGCGTTCAGTGGATTTTAGCAGAGTGCAGGGGCACACAGTTGAGTGTTACAGAGTAAAGTGTATTGGCATTGAGTGCAGTGGCACAGAGTACAGTGATGTACTGTTGAATTGTGCAGAGTAGATTGGTGTGGCCTAGACTGGAGTGGTGTAGAGTGCAGTGGTGAAGAGTGCAGTTGTGTAGATTAGAGTAATGAAGAGGGCTTTGGCATAGAGTAGAGTGGTACAGGGTAGAGTAGAGTGGCGTAGCATAAATTGGCATAGAGTGCAGTGACATAGCATGGAGTGCTGCATAGTGCAGTGGCATGGACTGGTGTAAAGTGGAGTGGTGCAGAGTGAAGTGCAGTGGAGTGAAGTGCAGTGGTGTGGAGTGGTGCACAGTAGTGTGCCCTGGCTTAGAGTAGAGCATTCATGGTGTGGTAGCACACTGCCAATACAGACAACACATTTGCAATTGAAATGACCATTACATTTGCACCGACATACAGTTTTAATAATAAAACTATAGAGTGCACAGACAAAAACGTGTGGAAATTACATCACCTAGTGTAATAGTTTGTTTTGATCATATTCAAGTATTTAGTTCCAACACACCTAAAGAAATAACAGAAAAATAACAGAAAATGTGCTTCATTTGTGTTCCTGATTCTGATATATTCTGAAATACTTGCACAATTCAAATAAATATTGTTGTGTGTTAGAATAAAACTCTTTCCTACCCCCAGTATCCAGAAAGATTGTCACATAAATCCACTAACTTTGCAGTCAGAGAAATAATAGTAAAAATCACCCTCAGAAGACAGCGCCTGACATTTGACCTTGGTCTTTGAATACACAGCAAATGTGACAAGATAAGAACAAGATTTACAGGCCTGTATACAGAAAGGGAGCACGTAGAAGAATACTGCAAATAAGGGTTGGGAAAGGTACAAACTCAAGCTGGACAGCCTAAAACAAATAAAGCCACCAAACGGAAAGCAAGAAAACCAGAAAGTCAATGGCAAGCAATGGGCAGAATGCATTCCTACGTCAGCTTTCTGAATGTCCCTGCAAAGTCTTTAGTAAACCACAAAGCTGCACTGTCTGGTAGGCTGCAGCCTAAAAAATAAGGTAGCACTTGAAAGAGAGCTAGACAAGGAGAAAAAAAGAAATAATTACCAAAGAACAATAGATACAGACCAAGATAAAAATCAAATGTGAGTGAGACTCCAATGGGCCCTGCTCTACCAATTGTAGAACTCTATATGTAATGTGCAGGTCATTGTTTCTAATCCTAATGAGTTTGTTGCAGGGGTTTTACACAGGCTGTAGAAACTGTGGTTACCATGTACCTCACAGGTTCCAGTCCAATTCAGCAAACTCAGTGGTTCATGTAGCTTGACAGATATCTCTGATATCAGCTGCTTAAGCCTTTAAGTTTTGTGTCACTTGAGATAGGTCTGGCTGTTCTTCTTTTTGAGACCTCAGCCTCAAGGTTTTGTGTCACCGTGTTTCAGCATTTATTTGATTATGGGAGGTGGGGTAGATAATGGACTTCATTAAGGGCCCCATTGAAGTGTAACCTCACAACAATAGCAGTCCTTTGATGTCACTAACTAGGGTTAATTGGCAGTCATAAGCTCTCAAAGGTCATAATTAAATGGGCTTCAATGATGAAGTCCATATGCACTTAAGATAAACCAGGGGCTAGAAGGAAATCTGGTTTATTTTTAACCCAGGATGAGTAACAGACTAACAATGTAGGTGACAGGGTAGCACTTTCCCAAGTTCTGGGTTGGCCATAGGCACAGAGAGCTTCACATTTTATTACCGGCCTCAAGGGGAAGTGCTTATCAAAAATGTTTTTGTGATGTACTCATCTTCCTTTATCCTTCAACTGTCCCTGGCCAACATCACAACCCCGTCAAGCCCCCCCTCACACACACACCACCACCACGCACATGCACATACATACATATTTGTTAAGCACATAAGTAACCATCTCATAGGGGTCAGGAAGTCTAGGACAGAAAATTAATAGGGCTCAAAGAGCACTTTTCCCTTATCTCGTTTTGACTCAATTCCTTTCCTCCTGCCTCCTTTGAGGCTGTTGCGGGGTCAGTGTGTGAAGGCATCAAACCACTGATGTCATCAAAGGTCACCATCTGCTTAATGGCACCACTGTTATATCTGTTACCTTATCACAAAACCGGGAGCACGGCCACGGTACAGTGGTGTAACAAAGGCCCCTGCAGCCCCCTCAGTGCGGGGGGCGAGTCCCAGGGGGACCTCTCAGCACAGTACATTGTGCACAGGCAGCAGGCCCCAGACTAGGTACTGGGGTTAAAGGGTCCCCTCCAGGTATTTTGCAGGGGGGCCCCCTCAAGTTTCCTTACACCACTGTCACCCTCCATTTGTATGGCACCACACCTGTATATAAAAGAGGGAATGCCTAGGCCGATGGACTATTTATTAAACCAGGCACTTCCTGGGTTGGCTGGAGAGCTTTGAGGCTGGTTTTGAAAGCCCAGGGCCACTCCTGGAGAGTCTGTCACTTTCCCCAGCTCCTAGAGGTTTACTGCAGCAGGTTTAGGGTTGCCTCAAGAGAGTGAAAAGGAGAGGGAGGGAAGCTAAAGAGAAAGCAATCAGGGAAGAAGAAAGAGAAAGGAAAAAAGAGACAATGAAGGATGGGAAGAGAGAGATTGTACAGGAGACGATGAGTGCGGGCTGGGTTGAGAATTGTTGGCTGGGCTGGGCTGCTCTTGACTCCCAGTCCAGAACTGAAACGCCAGTTCACATCAAGCAGGTGGAATGGGCATTACAAAAAAGGTCGGAAACGCTTCTGCAATACCCTCACTAATATAGATGTGCCTCAGGAGTGCAGAAAGTGGGCACAAATGCCAGCTGTGCTTGCAGGCCACCTCCATAATACAACCTCTGGCATGTAGATGAATAGACATCTATGATACACCCACAACCACTGGAAAAAGTGATACTTTGTGTGGACATAAACAATTACTTTTCATGGTTTTGGAGGCATTATATAGGCAGAGAACTTTGCTGCACTTCTTTACAAATGAACACCTGTGAAACATCCACATGGGTATCAATTTAATCAGCAGAACCTATAAATCACACATGCCATCTAGTTTAGTTTAGAGTTCAAGACTGAGACCTCATAAAGTTGCACCCCATGTCTTTAAAACTGTGGGGTTCCAGACAAGCCTTTTACCCCAGGCAATGAGATACCAGCATTTTATTTACTACCCCCAGCCGCATGGCATGAACATACAATATACTTACTGGAAGGGGAGCCATTGCAACTGTGACCTATATGCTACCACTTGTGACTCCTATTATTGAGCTGTTCAATAAGCAGTATTTTGAAGGGATTTATTAGTTTCACATTTATTGTAGAAATGTTGATGCCATTTTCCCATCTTTGATATTGATGGACACCACCGATGAAGTTCCGACCCACTGCCCTACATTGTCAATATCCTCTTCAAGATGTCTAAACATTAAGCAGGTCTTGCCCTCTAAATAATCCCAACCTAGAGCCTGTCAGCCTCACAAACTGACTGATCACCCATCTGTCATTCCTAGGTAAGATGACAGAGAAGGCCCTCACCATCCTATTACATGGAAAGATCAAGTGCACTGTTCGCCTCCAGGACTACCAATCTGGGCTGAGGCCACAAGGCATTACTGAGGCAGCAGTCTTGTAAGTGACTGACAATGCCACTTAGATCACTGATAATGGTGACCTATGTCTCTCATCTTGCTGGGCCTCTCCCAGGCTTCATCACCATTGAGCACCGTGCTAACTCCCTTGCCAGCAGAGAGCACGGGGATGACTGCATACCGTAAAGGATTATGTCCTTCCTGGACAGCAGATTCTAGGTCATGAACATGAGCTTCTCCAGATCCGTACTAGAGGTGTGTGAACTTTGCGTGATTTGCTTTAGTGTAATTATGGACAATTAAGTGAAATTATGTGTAATTACTCAAAATGAGAATCCATCATTTCATGCTACAATTTAGAGTGAAATGAATCATCCCATCAATTTTGGAGCAAGGATGTGTTTAAACAAGAGTAACACGAACAGCCGCTCTCATTCTATTGTTCCTGTGCAAATTGCGCCATCTGTAGTCAATTTACTCCCCTACTCCCTGCCATGTACCTCCCTGCCCCACTTGTTTGCTCACTTAACACTCTACTGCCAGACCTGCCTTTGCACAGTGTCTGTTGCTCTGCAGCTACATTTGCACATCATAGGTCGCATACATAGATATATTTATTGTAGACAGTGAGTCATGCATGTTTACTTCCCAGCAGAGCCCTGGGAACAGAGTAAGTTGTATGCTGCTTTTACTCCTGCCATACATAAGGTGATCCTCCATAAGAGAAAACATAAGGTTTCGACAGACGGGTAACAGTGTCAGCAGATGAAGCCGTATGTCATCCGGTTAATTCCACCTGTCCCTCCACTAACTCTGTAAAGTCGCTTACATAAGTGGACTTTACCTGTGGGACTCTACATGTTTGATCCATCTCTGGCCCTGGGCTTTCCCCAAGTCAAGGGATGGCCACATGCATTCTATGTTGGTTGTGGCAATTGAAAAGGGCCCAGAGCTCCTCTTGAGATATTGGGACAGGAGCTCATTTGCCCTGTTTTGAGGCTTTCAGATTGGTACCCTCTCTATGGATTGAGGAGAGTAAAGTGCTTAATTTGTGCTTGTTGTTTCCGGTGCTGAGCACCGGCACTTAAATTTGAGGTCCGGGGCTTATTCTTCTGCCTCGAGCATTTGCTGTGAGCAAAAGATACATATGGGAAAGACGGAGGAAGGGAAAAACGAAAAACCGTCACAAAGGGAGAAAGTAGAAAGCTGCAAGAGTGAACTGAAGGGGCAGGGAGTGGCTTTATGTGGATTGAAGAGGCCCGAGATGGCTTCAGGATTACGCTGCGTCAGTATTATGTGTACCCACATTTAATTGCAGGAGTCGCATATTTAAGAGGAGGGCTTTGGGCACCGGCACGTTTTTATTTACAAATTAAGCACTGGGAGAGTCTCATGGTTCTCACAAAGTCAACGCCGCAGGGGGACATATTTCACAAGCCTTTCTGGGATACTCCATTGATGCTCCTTGTAAGTTGACCTATATATAATACACGACTTGCGAAAGCTTTGTCTTATAATGTCACGCTGGCTCTGATTGCCAATACTCATTTACAGATTGAGCCTGGTGGGACTTTTTCTTTTTTGAAGAAATCGATTTTGAATAGTTTTTTTTTGTAAATCATTACTTTTCTACTGTTAGCGAGCCTCCCTTTTTGTCTAGTGAGCTAGCACAGTATTGTTGACATGGTCATTGTAACATGATGTTTATCAACAGTATCACCGGATTCAACCCTGTATCATTAAAGCATGCCTAATATATACTGAACCTATGCTATACATGTTTTAATGCCATTATATTGGCACCTTACTATCAGAAATCCTTTCAGCATATCAGACTTTAACAAGAGGCGTGCTTCTTTTTGTCTTTTTATGATTTATAAGCTGTTTCATATACATTTTGGCCCTTGCTTATGTTCTCTTGCGGACTAGTGACTACAGGAAGTAACTTCTTCAGCTACCTCGATGATGACCTCATCATGGCTCTGACCTTATGAGTCAAATCATCAATGCTCCTTTGTCAAACAGACTGTGTGACATAACTGGATATTTATATCCTTTTAACTGCTGATGTAGACAAAATGCAGGGGTGTTTTAATGTACCTATACCTTTTCGGCTCACCATTCACCTACACTGGTCTATGCATTGTTTTTTTCCACTTACGCTGTTTTCGCGTATTGTAAAGTTCACCGTTCCTATTTCCTTAACAACCGGATGAATCACACGGTAGCTAAGAGCAAATAAAAATAGTTTTTCTTGAACACCCTTTTTAGTCCTTTATCTATTTCATGTAATGATATACATACTGATGGTCCATCGCAGTACGAAAAACCAAAAGTACACTGTTCCATTAAGAGAAAAGAGAAGAAAACTAGGGAGACCTGAATCATTAGGAGCGAGTGCCCTCAAGCATCACAATGGATGACTGGCATCATCATCGGGTAATGCTCCTCGCCAGGCCGGCAGTGCAACGACTGACGGGCTCCCCACATAGGGGGGGCACTAAGCCGTATTGTACCGATGGTAACTAAAGAGGTCGCACCATCTAAACGGACATGCCTGCACTCAAGCACCCGTATAAAAGAAGAGAACAAAGAAAATTAAGGATAAAATTGGTTAAACATCACTGCATATATAATCATTTTAATCAATAGTCAGGGATGAAACCAAGATTAAAAACACAGGAAAGTAATAAAATGAGTGTCAATGCTCAATTACTTTCAAAGAGCAGTAAGATCGGAGGTCTGACTATTTACAAAACTTCCTCAGCCAGGGTCAACATGTTTTGCGTCGTGTGGTCCCTACGGATCCAATGACGCTTCATCAGGACCAGAATAATCAATATGTGAGCTCCTCTCCAAATAAACAACAGCGAATGATATGGAAATCAAGTCAATAATTAATATAGGCCGGTCACTTACATTGAAGTATACTAGGCTAGGTCACAGTCAGGTCGCCCACCCCCAAGTCGGGAACAGGCTGATTTCGGGTGCACGCCCCGGAGGGTAGGTCCACTACTTTGGACCAGCGCTACATAACTGTTAGCCGAGTCCTTGGGACGTGCTTACCAAGGAGCCTGTTCCAGTACTGCCATTACTGTCTCTTTGAGACCATGCATCCTTATTCTGCAGTTCCTCTGTCCCTCGCCTGACAAGTTCAGTTTTCAAGGTTTCATCCATGGTTTCAGGCCAATAGCCAATTTCAGTATAAACTTTTTGGTCAATATTTTCTGGCAGATTTGGCTGAGTATAAACATCCTTAGATGAAACTGTCTCTGCTTCTAATGCAGGAACAGGAATGTCCACCGACACAGGATCAGGATTATGAGTCTCCTGTGGTGCTGCTGATGGTCCTGCTGTAATTTCAGCAGTACTCACCAAAAACTGGTGAAGGCTTCCAGCTAACTTAGCTTGTTGCTCTGTCTCTATCTTTCTCCTTTTCCTGCCTTGTGCACCAGATTCTTTTTTGTATGGCATGATATAGGTGTAGTATTCTGCTAAAATTCTAAAAAAAGAAAAAAAAGAAAATCACTTTCTTGTTTTGCTGCACTTTTAGCACCCCTTCATTGTACAACCATTTCTTTACTCTTAACATAATGTTTATTCACCTTCATGCCTATTGCCTTACTCTTTCAGCAAAAAAAAATAAAAAATTAAAGGTTGCTAGACCCACTGGCTTACATCAACTTATGTTGAGCTGGAGCAGCTACATATGGATCGAAATCTGTCTCGTCACTGTTGAACCAACCAAACTTCAATCCATCTGGTCAGCTCACTGCCCCCTTTCATTGCAGAATGACCAGTGTGCCCCCTTTCAATGCAGAGAGACCAACGTGCCCCCTTTCAATGCAGAGAGACTTACCTGCAGCGGCGGCTTCTACTCAGTTCCCCGCGTCTCCTCGAGTCCTCCCGCCTCTTGCTCGGCAGCTCAGCCAATTGCATGCAATCGCCTTTCGGCCAATGAGGAAGTGGATCCCACTTCCTGATTGGCTAGGAGGAGGATCCGTGTGACAATAGCGAAATTTTTGCGAAATCTGTGACAGCGCCAGACTGCTGACTCTGCTCACTCGCTGTTAAACTGACTGAGCGAACTGTTATGTCAGAGTCAGACAGAGTGCATAGGCGTGCTCAGCCTATGGCATTAGGGTGTTCACCTCAAACACATGTGCGTGTGTATATATATATATATATATGAATATATACACACACACTTTTTAAAAATAAATGTAAACAAACATTTAAGCAGTATTAAAACATTTTTAATTAAATAAACAATTATCAATGTATACCATAGATCCCATTTAGAGCAGGGTCCCCATAGATCCCCCTTTAGAGCAGGCCGATCCCCCTTTACAGCAGGGTCCCCCATAGATCCCCCTATAGAGCAGGCCAGGGTCCCCATAGATCCCCCTTAGAGCAGGCCAGGGCAGGTCCCCCATATAGATCACCCCCCTTACAGCAGGCCAGGTTCCCCATAAAATAGATCCCCTCTCTGAGGATCCTCTATGAGTAGCGCTACATAATCATATGGCTCCATTTAAATACATTCTTCTGTGCCTTTTATGTCCACTGTCCACATATAGTTGCATACTATTCAGTGTTCTTCTTCTCACACACTCAGTCAGTCAGTCTAGTCACTACTACTAGCACTACACAGCCAGCCCACTGAGCCCAGTACTACTCCAGTCAGCCCTGACTCCTGTCACTCGAGTCGTGACTCCTACCTTTTTTTTCACCGGCTGTCCCGGACCCGATCACAGCAGTCAGCAGGCTAGGTTTTCTCCTCCAGGTCCTCCTAGGTTTTCCTCCTGCAGCGTCTGTCACCACTGGCTCTCTCCTCTCTGGCCTGTGTCACCTGCCGCCACTGCCAGCTTCTTCTTGCTGCTGCCTGGGCTGGTCTGGTGTGGTTCTCTCCCGCGCTCAGCTCAGCGCTGCGCTGGGCGGCCGCTGCACTGTCCCTCCCCCAGATAGTCCCTCGCTCTCTCTCCGCACCACACCGCACGCCTGGCACCCCCCACCCCCCCCTCCACAGTGGGCGGCGACCCGGCGGCTCGGATCGGATTCGCACAGCCAGCACTGCAGTGAGAGGGAGTGAGTGAGCCAGGCAGGGGCAGAGAGCTGCGAGTGCGAGCGCGCCCCCCCCCAGATGTTGCGCCCGGTGCGGCCGCCCCCCCCCCTGCACCCCCCACGCTACGCCACTGCTTCAACCATTGGCTTATTTTGCTTCACAACCTTCAGAAATTGGCTTGAGACACTTGATCAGCCTACACAATTATTTTAGCTTCATAATTTTGCTATTGGCTGTTTGGGTGGGTCCTTCCTCCTCCTTTATATATGAAATTGGTTGATAAATAGCCCTGTAGTTCTTGGGAGCAAGCTCTGATATAAAAATTCAATTTTCAGATGACTTTGTCTGCAATTCAATAAAACAAGTTAGTTATTCGTACAATGTGCATACAACTGAGCTACACGCCATACAAACGCCAAACCTATTAGATTTGCAAGTGCTTGTTTTAAAGCGGCAATGCACAATACAAATATGCAAATATGGTCCACAGGCACGCTTATGGAGAGTCTCACATTTCATGTTAAGGAGTCATTTGAATGATGAACTCTGAGGAAACCATACTAGTAAAAAACATGGTTAAGCTACGTGACCACATATGAACCATTGAGGACCGTGATATGTCTGTGATCATAAAAATGAGCTTACCCCCAAAAGGACGTACCTGTGTTTCGAGTGACCACAGTGTCAAAGATTTTCAGTTGAGCAGATCTTATGGTTCTTGGAGCTGTTGCAGATGCTCCTGGTGTCTCCGGATTTACGCTGGTGTGGAGGTTTGAGGACGTGGTTTACAGCAGGAGTAGATCTGAGGTGATCATGCATCTCAGAATATGATTGGTAGCAGGGCTGGTGTTTACGCTAAAGCAATACTAGTCAACTGCCTAGGGCAGTGGTTGCTAACCTATTGACTTCTGTGGAGCCCCACCTACTCATCAGTGGAACTCTGGGATCCCTAGTGAATCATTATTGGAATCCTGGGAACCCCACTGAGGCATTATTGGAAGCTGGGGATCCCAACCTAAGTATTTTGGATGATTTGAATCACAAAACATTATACAAAAAACTACAGAACCAAGTACGCAAATGATTAAATATTTTATTTAATTTACAAAGATTTTTTTAAAGAAAAATTTTTAATGGGAAGGTTGGAGCTTTTCTAAATTCAGGTAAGACCACGCATCGTCCATATTATGTTATGTTTGGTGCACTTGATGTTTCCAGACATCAATCTAAGTGTATCAAGTTCCTCAAATTCTTTCACATTTACAGTGTCTTAGAATTTAAACTGTATATTTTGCTTCTTTATTTAAATACACTTTATGAATCTGTTAATATTATTTAATTTCCTAAGCAGTCATGGACATCCAAGGGTCACCTGCCCACAGGTTAAGAACCACTGGCCTAGGGTGCTACTAGCAGTGGGACACTACATTTCTCCCATGGGCATAACCATTGCTACAGCACAAGCAGAGAGGGCTGCAAAATGTTATTTAGAAAATTGCACAGGTACCATAAAATCGTTATACAAGCCCTGCTCAAAAGCAAACCATAGGAATCAGAATAGTATTTGATGCACTTTCACTGCATGGCACATAAAAGCCATTTTAGAGCACTGTCAATAGGAGAGAATTACTGATACAATAAACATACATGCCAAAAAGCCCGATTCAGGCGAGAGACTCCTGATGATTGAAGCAAAAAAAAAAATTATTTTGCTTGTCTCCCACCTGAAATTGCCCCTGCTTCAATAGAAGTCAATTGTGGGAATACATTCTCTCAATTAGTTTTTTAAATGTCTCACTTTCCTATTCTAACATGTTGGCATGTGTGAATAGAGCATAAACCTGCTGAAATCACAAATCTGCTTCCATTAGGTATATGATCAGATAGTGTTCATATTTTGCGTTTCTATCTCATTTTTCATAAACACGCCATATTATGCTTCTCTTAGTAGTGAGCTTTCGCAAGAAAGACCTGTCCTTTAAGACAAGGGTCTAATTAAAACATGACAACAGGTGTGCAGCCTGGCCTGCTCTGAGTGCAAGGAACCGGGTCTGGGGCACCCACTGAGGAAGATGTTTTGCTTGTTCCCTGTGTGTAAAAATGTGATATCACTCAAGCGACTAGATATATTATGAGGTGCAAATTTCAATTGGCTCACACACGCTGTGCCATTTCATTGGCTCATGCTCGCCTCACTGAGCCCTTATGAAGTGCATCTTTCGACTGTTGATGTGCTGCCTCGCTTCCTAATGCTGGCCAAGCCTCTCTTTCAGCTCTCCGTTCCTGCGTCAGCCAGTGGCCATCTTGAATTGGGCCTGCACGATAAAATCCAACACAAAAGAACAGTGATATCACCACGTTTTTACTTGGTGGCCATATTTAAATATTTTTCTTATCAGTAACAGCAGCAGTCACAACAAGTAAATATTTTTCTTATCAGTAACAGCAGCAGTCACAACAAGTTTTTGACAATTTACCACCTGTACCCCTACCACCGATGCTCACTGGAATGTTTATCTGGAGGCTATTGTTGGGCTGCACTAACAATTCTCAGACGAGCCTAACACCATGCTCGAACATCCTAGCTTCTGCAAGCATAAAAAACAACCAGAAGAGACTGTTGAGGAATATGTGTCAGCCCTTAGAGTGTTAGCTACAACTTGCGAGTTTGGTCCCAACCTTGACACTCACATCCGTGACCAACTTGTATATAACTGTTACTCAAGGAAGGTTCAAGAGAGACATTTGAGTTGCAGTAATCCAACCTTGGGTGAAGTAGATGACTTAGCCAAAAGCATTGAGAGGTCTTTAATTTCCTCCAGAATGCTTCATCTAGAACCTGGGGTCAATGTGGTAGTTCCCAATGATGATATTTCAGAGTCTGTGTGCGTTGCTAACACAGAAGGAAAGTCACTCAAAAGCACTGGAGAAAAGGTTTTTGGCTCTTGCTATAGATGTTGGTCAAAAACTCACCTCAGCAATTTTCCCAGCTGTCCTGCTATTGTAAAAAAGGGTATGATGTGCAAAAAATTGGGTCACTTTCACAGTGTGTGCATGTAAGAGTGCTAAACAACCAATATAGATTGATAACGTTGGTATGGACGTAGTTTTGTGTGTAGAATTATTAAACAACGCTGTTTTCACATTAGAGTGTACAGATGAATCTATGCCTGTTAAAGGCCCTATGTGTGAAGCTTACATTGATAATGTGTCACTACTGCTAATTGCAATTTGTTTCCCGCTGATGTTAATTCTGAGGCGTTTGTGGGAAAGGATATTGATACGCTTGGTTAATTCAAGGCCAACATTTCCTGTCTTGGTAGAGAGATGAACACTAAATTCTATGTTGCAGTTAAGGGCAGAAATATTATAGGGTGGCAGGGACTTTGCAAAAATGGATTTATACCTTGTCAAAGATTCTGACAAACCTGTAGTGGTTGGTATCATTCCAGTTTCAATTGTTGGTGACGTACAAGAAATTTTTGAGAATGTATTGGTTGATTTCAAGCCACTATTTGGGAACCATGTGGGCAAAGTCAAGGGGTTCGAACATCAAATTAAATTAGTCCCTAATGCCCAACCAATAGCTCACAAGGTTCGCCCAGTGCAGCCGAGTATAAGAAAAGAACTTGAGAAAACATTTATGATTTGTTATCTCAGGGTATTATTCAGCCTACAGATTCTTCTCAGTGGGTGGCACCCATTGTGGTGGCATGCAAAAGGTCAAGTGAGGTTAGACTTTGTGCTAACTTGTGTGCCTTTAATAAAAACATTGTAGTGGATTACAACCCACTCTCTAAAATCCAGGACCTATTAGCCAGCTTGAGTGGAGCTAGGTGGGTCTCCACAATTGATCTAAGGTCCGATTACCATCAGGTTGCCTTAAGCATTGATTCACAGGATTTGACATTTGTGACTCCTACACATTTTTCAGATTGCCCTTTGGTCTGGCATCTGCTGCAAGCGTGTTAAAAAAACTTATGGATAATTTGTTAGGAGACATTACTGGTGTGCAGGTGTACAAAGGTGACATCTTGATTTTTGCCAAAGACTTGACTGAACATAACAAGATTTATCAATTTTAACTCAATGTGGTATGACAATAACATTGGATAAATATAAGTTTGCCACTAAGGAACCTGAATATCTTGGGCATATCTTATGGAAGAGCGCCCCCCAAAATGGGGGAGCGCGGCCCCTTAGAAAACGGGGCCGCCGAAGCCCAAGAACTCCTTCGCACTAGTGGTGCGATGGGCTGGCCTGTGACTTCCGCCCCCTGGCCTCACGAGGTGTGGGGGCGGAAGTTTTGGAAGGTGAATGTTTCGGCTGCACCAGCTCCGACCGGTTCCAGCCGCCGCATGCCAGTGCCCCCCCAGGAAGGCTCGGCCTTCTTGCATTGTGGCGGCTGGGGTATCGGTCGGCTTGCAGTTGTCTGCTTCTGGTGTCTGTCGACGCGCCCCCTCCCCTTCTTCAGGCCAGATTTCTTCTTGTTGGTTAGGCCTCTCTAGGGGCCTGCTTCAAGGTGGCCTCCCGGGGACTCCGGCTGCGGCGATGGGTGAAAAACCCTCTTTTTCTTAAAATGCGGAGGTGCCACTGGTTGCCGCGTCGGGAACCTCATAGGGAGGCGGCCGGGGCAGGAACAGGTGAGGTGGGGAAGGTTTAGCCGTATTCGTATTCCTAATTTAGTATAAAAAATATATATATACATTAAAAAATGCATACATATATACATACACAGAGGGGCACTGGTCAGCCCTCTTCAGACATTTATATGTTCTGCTCTCATTCACGATTTTCTTTAACCCATCACAGCATGGGGCTGTAGGGCACCCCACTTCCGTCACTGGCTCTCATTCACTGGGAGGGAAGCATTTTCCTCATTACACCCCCAAGTCCACCTGCCATGACTGGTGGACTAATACTTTACTTTACAAATGCCTTTCCTTCCATTATGTTTCCTTTTTAAAATATTGGCTACAAACTGGTGTTATCGAAAGGGTACTCTGAAGAGAGGACAGACCCTTGCAGCGCTGCAATCTTCTAAAACTGCATGTAGTTTTCTAAAAGTTCCCAACAGCTTGCATGGTGGAAGGACTGGACTCTAATAGTTGATCGGTGTAGCACATATCACACTGTGATCCATGTCTCCTGCAGCACAGTCCGGATTGTATTACCCGAGGGTCACTTCTCTAACATTCCTCAAAGCCGGTTTACCTGATGGATTTAACATCAACACATTTTGCGTGACAAAGTTATTGTATAATTCATGAATCAAAACGTTCCATCCTCTTGTTACTGATCCCAATGCACCCCAGGTTACAGCCCTACTTCGGGTGGGAGGTGGTCTGGGATGTCAGGGTGGACCAGGGAGGGGGCCGGTCCCACTGCAATACATGCTGTACAGCGGGGCTGTGAAGGTGCGGACACCACTCGGGATTAAGTAGCACTGAATCCCGAGGGGTACTGGCGTTGTTGCAGCGACAATGTACATGATTTCTTGCACACAAGTGAGAATGTGTTTTAATAAGGATCTTGAGCAACTCTTTGAGCTCATTTTCATGTGATCTCCTCAGTTTTCCATGGCCGCCACTTTACTATTTGACCGGACATGCCTGTGAACGTAGAATATACTAGTGTGGGGTGAAACAATTTGGTTACGTGGGGATGGGACTGGATTCATGCCAGAATTTCAAGTTCATGTCCACGAAAAGGAATGTGAATTGTAACTGCTGTAGTTAAATGTGTATAATAAGGACATCCTGGAAGTCTGTCATGGGCTTTATCTCCTGAACCTTTGGTGGACACAGACGTTATGAGGGGTGTGGGTTCAGGTGGGAAGTCAACATGCCGGGAAGTGGGTTAGTTAAGTTTAGATCTGAGGGAGTGCACGGATGGCTTTGGCGAACTGAATTCACTCACAGAACTTGTTATTTGGAGGCAATCAGTCCTTTCCCCCTAAATTCGCATCAAACACTGGAGGAGCGTGACACAGGCAATCTTTGCCTCCCCCTTCATTCAGCCCAGGTCTCCGAAATCTGTCAGATACAGGGGTTTCAGGAGCTACTCACCACATCTGGTAGGAGGGCGTTACTATTTTGTGTTGACCCACTGATCAAGGAATGTCAAAAAGAATACATTTATTTAAAAAAAATATATATATATATATATTGAATCGACCCCCATTTATTTACAGCGGGGAAATGTCCGTACTCATAGTGTGTTGTATCCACGCACTGAAAACTCACACATCTACTTTAGTGTCTGTGTGGTTTAACACACTTTTGGCACAATTCAACAATTCGCAAAAAACCTTCATCTAGATCTGCCCCTGGCATGTGCCATTGTGGGACATGAGCATGAATCCTGGCTCGGGAGCACAGTCCGCCGCCGCCCTGTGAACTGTTTGTGAAGGCCATGCTTGGGCGCCCTTCAAGAACACCTCATTAAATGGCAAGGGCCCCGGGAGACTGTGTCTGGTTGCGGCACTGGTGTGAAACATTAAGCCACAGGTTCCTGCTTTGATTGATGGCTGGAGACAGGATGTTTCACAGTTTACTGCTTGCCTGGGGATGCTAGAGGATGGGCTGTTTGTTTATTTACCAAGGCCTCACCGAAATTCCCACGTGAGCATCTGGAGTTGTGCTTAACCGAAGAGGCCACGAGCCGCCCAGAGTCCCGTTTCCTTGTAGTCACTGCTTATTTTGGAACCCAGTTATTACTGTGTTTTTCACCTTTTGGAACAGACGAGGAGTTTCTTATGGTGTTGAATTAATTTATTTGAGCAGTGCTTGAGCAACAATACGGGATAAACGCGTTAAATAATAAAACGCCCATAGAGTGATAAATGTAATTTCTCGAGTCCAGGAATAAACTCCATTTCCTCACGGAGTGAAATGCTGCTGTGAATAAAGCCATTTTCGGGGGAAAATCCCTGTCCCATCTAGTGCCGGAAATATACAAAAATCATACCCTAATGCAGGAGTAAGAGTGAACTGTCCAGACTCCCACGTGATCTTGTCCTAATGAAGGGAATCTGTGATCCATCAATTCTATTGTGAGTCCGTAAATCACATAGGTGCTTACAAAGAGGTATGAGGCGCTACAGAAGTAGGCGCTGAGTTGAGCTCTTCCTGTTGGTAAAGTGAAACAATGTCATCTTGCTTCCTTCAGCATACCACACTGAATAAATACTTCAGTCTCATTTCATAGAGAGGCGCCATTTGAGAACGCAGTCATGACATGCAGTTACATTTATTGCCCAGGAAAATGAAAATGGCCTTTAGCAGTTTTTTCCTATGTGAGGGGGAGAGTGTCAAGCAGTAGAAGGTAATTATTGTGCAGTGTGTATAATCTGCAAAGAAACAGCATGATCTCTGCATAGCATAGTATTGGTCCTGGGGGGGTCATATGCTGTATTGTAATGGCATTTAAAATATTGTTTTCTAACCACGTTGAGGAACTGAAGCACTTTACACGGCCACATTGTCTGGGTGTGTTCAACTTTATTTAAAAAAAAAAAAAAAACATTTTTTACTTCCCATCCATGACAAGCTACACAACAGGCGCCTAGTCGTCGCGGTGTTTTTGTGGGAACAGGAATGGTGAACCCCACATATTCATTCTAACGTGATACCTTTGCATTTGCTTGCCCTTATGGTGTTAGGTATGTATTTCAAGTACATATATCTTCATACATCAGAGTGCGCTAGTAGTGCTGCACTCACGTCTCAGGTCCCAATGCACAGTGTACGCATGTCACTCCCATCTCTGGGCCACGTGGCTCCTCCCCTCCAGTGCAAGCCTGTCGTGGGGGCTTATCAAACCATCGCAGAAACAAGCATAGGATGGCCCCCTCTCTCTCCCTCGCTCTCCTTGATTCCCGGGCCGGCTCTCTCGCCCTGTCGGTGGAATCCCCATGCCCCTACTCCCTTGGAGGCCTGAGCCAGCCATAACCTCTTTTGTGTCAGCAACATTCGGCCGAGTCCACGGCAAGCAGCTCATTTGTCCAAAAGGAAGTACAATGTTCGGGCTGTGGTTTTCCTGTGTTGGGGGCAATTTCATTTCTATGGGTGGCTGCGAACAAGGCACTTAAGAGCAGCCGGTAGTGCCCTGTCTGCTAGTTGACGGTATAATCGGTCAGTGCTGCAATAACAAAAACCAAGTTTGCTTTGCTTATGCTTCACTTCGGTACAACATACTCATGCTTGTTTCTTCTGTTTCAATAGCAGGACGTGTTATGAGTGCTCAGTCACTCCTTTGTCCGGCAGGCGACTGTGGGTCACTCAGCTACAGCGACTGGTCCAGAGGGTGAAGGGGTGCGTGGGACTTCTGTTCCCGGACCTCATTGCCGGATTGAGGTGGGACCTGGATATGGGTGAGGCAAGTATACCGTGGTAATTACTTCGGTTCAGGGCGTGCGGGGAATACCCTGCAGAGTCTGTTGAAGGTGCAGACAGATGCTGAGTAGAGGGTGCATTTCTCCGTTGTGGGCACAGTCTTTATCAAGGGTGGGGAGGGCGGAGGACCGTGGGATGAGTTAATAAATGCACCCTCAGTAACAGAGGGGTACCCAAGGCAGGGTATCCTGGATGACACAGATGGTAAGACCATGCAGTCCTGATTTAAACCGGAGGATGTACACACCAGCTTGGGGGTTAGGGTGCCCAGATCGCCAGGGTGGGCACGGGGCTCCCGCTCCTGGCCAACCCACCTGCACCCCCACAGCTGCTCTGTGTTGGGAGAGGGGGCGGAACCCTGAGCTCGTGGACAAGGGACAGAGAGGTGTTGGGAACCCCCCTCCCCCCAAAAGAATACAGGTGATGTATTGTTCACCTGCGTGGTCCAATGGTGTTCGGGACGCAGGAGGATCCTTGGGCTTGCCTTTATCATGATTTAGGACAGGATGGTTTGTCGACTTATGGTATATGTTTTTATGATTACAAAATTGTTACTTTGCGAAAACAATCAGATTTTGTCGGTTTACATTTAGCGAGGTTGGGGCAGGGACCTACTGGTGGCATCTGGGTTTTGTGGCAGAGCACCCCCCCAATTGCGTCGCAGTCTGTTTGCGGGTGGGGAGGGCGAAGGACCTTTGGGGCCCTGGTCGCCCTCGTGGCGGAAAGTGAGGTATTAAAGTAACCAGGAGCAACAGAGGGGTCCCCAAGGCTGGGGCCCCGGTTTAACACCAGAGATAGGATCCGGAAGTCCTGAGCCAACCTGCGGATGTACACACCAGATTAAGGGGTAGGGAGCCCAGATCGCTGGGGGGGCCATGGGGCTCCCGCTCTTGGCCGCCCCGTTACACCCCTAGGCAAATTGGTGTTTGGAGGGGGGGCGGAACCCTGAGCTTGTGGACAAGGAACGGTGTAGTCAGGGCAACCGCCCCTCCTAGGGATACAGGTGAGGTACGGCTCACTTGTGTGGTCCAATGGTGGTTCAGGACAGGAAGGGATCCTGTCATAAGTAAATGATTTATGGTTACTGAAGATATCTTATGGATGTGATTCATGTTTTTTGTGAATATGATAAAGTTTATTTGAAGTGATTTATGGTGAAGTTATATGTAAAAATATCATAAATATCTTGTAATAAAAACTTCTTCCAACCAATAAGTTGTCGGTCTATGTATAGCTGGTGGTGTGGGGGTGAGGGCTTGCTGGCGGTCTCCGGGTTCTATGGAAGAGCGCCCCCCAAAATGGGGGAGCGCGACCCCTTAGAAAACGGGGCCGCCGAAGCCCAAGAACTCCTTCGCACTAGTGGTGCGATGGGCTGGCCTGTGACTTCCGCCCCCACGCCTTGCAAGGTGTGGGGGCGGAAGTTTTGGAAGGTGAATGTTTCTGCTGCACCAGCTCCGACCGGTTCCAGCCGCCGCATGCCAGTGGGGGGCTACATAAGCGCCCCCCCCCAGGAAGGCTCGGCCTTCTTGCATTGTGGCGGCTGGGGTGTCGGTCGGCTTGCAGTTGTCCCACCCACCCTCTCCTTAATTTAGGTTGTGTAGAAAGCATTAGGCGGAAAGTGAGGTATTAAAGTAACCAGGAGCAACAGAGGGGTCCCCAAGGCTGGGGCCCCGGTTTAACACCAGAGATAGGATCCGGAAGTCCTGAGCCAACCTGCGGATGTACACACCAGATTAAGGGGTAGGGAGCCCAGATCGCTGGGGGGGCCATGGGGCTCCCGCTCTTGGCCGCCCCGTTACACCCCTAGGCAAATTGGTGATTGGAGGGGGGGCGGAACCCTGAGCGTGTGGACAAGGAACGGTGTAGTCAGGGCAACCGCCCCTCCTAGGGATACAGGTGAGGTACGGCTCACTTGTGTGGTCCAATGGTGGTTCAGGACAGGAAGGGATCCTGTCATAAGTAAATGATTTATGGTTACTGAAGATATCTTATGGATGTGATTCATGTTTTTTGTGAATATGATAAAGTTTATTTGAAGTGATTTATGGTGAAGTTATATGTAAAAATATCATAAATATCTTGTAATAAAAACTTCTTCCAACCAATAAGTTGTCGGTCTACGTATAGCTGGTGGTGTGGGGGTGAGGGCTTGCTGGCGGTCTCCGGGTTCTATTGTGTAATGGCATAAAACCTAAAATGTCACTCATTAAAGTGATCAAAGAAGCAAAGGCGCCAGTGGACAAAGATGCATTGAGATCATTCTTGGACCTTGCTGAATACTATGCAGGTTTTGTCCCAGGGTATGCACAGGCTTTTGGGTCTATGAGAACTTTACTAAGAAGAGGGCAGAAATGCATATGGTGAGATGAACTGGAGAAAGACTTTAAGAATGTCAAAAATCTGAATGTAACAGCACCAGCGTTAAGTGCATTCTGTGAGAACCACCTGTATATCATCACTGTGGATGCTAGCACAGGTGGTTTAGGGGCTGTGTGGAGTCAAAAGGCGGCGGGTAGTGAAAAAACGCACCCAGGACATTAAAACCATATGAGTGTCTGTATAGCACCATTGAGAGGGAAGCTCTAGCTTGCATGTGGGCTGTACATAAGTTCAGAACATACGTACGGGGCACCAAGTTTGAGTTGAACACAGACCACAAACCGCTGCTTTCACCAACTGTTCTTGCAAAAATATGTCCACCAGGCTCACCAGACTGGTCTCTAAAGTGCAGGAGTACAATTTCATCAACAAACATATTCTGGGTGGCAAGAATTTTCGGGCTGACTTTTCATCATGCATGGTTCTTGATGTCGAGGATGATGATGTGTGCCAGATGATGTGGAATGTGTAGCGTTGATAGATGATGTGGCTGAGTACCAGTCTGTCATGAGTAAGCAAGATTGGACTAGTGCTTATGCTGAATATGACCCTTTGAGAAAGGTGATTGAGTATGGTGGGCATGGTTGGCCAAAGTGGAGGTGTTTAGAGGGAGATCTTAAAACGTTTTTCCAAGTTGCAGGAGAGTAATCAGTGGTCAGTGGAATTATACATAGAGGAGACCGTTTTGTTCCACCTACACAATTGAGCAATGTCATTGTATCTCAGGCGCATTTAGGGTCCACCAAGACATGCATGAAAATCAAGCAGCACTGCTAGTGGCCTGCTTCAGACAATCAGGTTAAGCTCATGATTGACAAATGTCCAGAGTGTTCCCTATTCGACAAACATTGGAAGAGTATGCATACACCCCTGCCCCCAATACCTTTTCCGGAGAATGCTTGGTAAAAGTGGGCTTAGATTTCACAGGCCCTTATTCCTCATTACAAGGAACATGAGGTACACTATACTCCTCATATATTACTTTCCTAAATGGATGTATCATGCATTTGTGGAGTCAAAAGACACTGAAACAGTTGTCAAATCTTTTGGAGCATATTTGTGTTTTGGAGGGTGCACCGAAGATTGTGGTTACAGACAGTGGTACACACTTTATGTCCGACTGCATGAAGAGATTTTTGAATAGCATGGATATCAAACAACTCAAAGTAGGTCTGTATTCACCTTCCTTTAATGATCTGCTTGAGCATGGCAACAGAGTAAATAAGCAGGGTGTGCAGACTGCTTTGGCTTCTGGGCTGGATGTAGGTATGTTTGTTATACAAAAATTCTGGGCTCATAATACATATCCGCATTGTACCATAGCTCTGGCCCCTTTTTCATTGTTGAGGGGCAGGAATGTACACACACACTGTTGTTTCCTTCATGGCTCAGTAAAAGAACTCACAACAGTGGGATTGTGAACCGAGATGATCTAGCTTCAAAGGTGATTATGCAACAAGCAAGCATGAAACAAAATGTCAAAACGTGGTCAAACCGGGAGAGATCTTACTGTAGGCGACTGAGTCATGATTAAAAATGCCATCAGAAATGAGAAAGGAGAGTCAAACCTTTCTCCGCCTGTACAGGTGAATAGGGTCAGTAAAGGCGCTGCACTTGTTTTGGGAAAGGGTTGGTGGAACAAAAGGCAGTCAGTG
This sequence comes from Pleurodeles waltl, assembly GCF_031143425.1. Taxonomy (NCBI): domain Eukaryota; kingdom Metazoa; phylum Chordata; class Amphibia; order Caudata; family Salamandridae; genus Pleurodeles; species Pleurodeles waltl. The sequence goes on along the minus strand of NC_090449.1, from coordinate 76,911,648 downwards.
AAACTTAAACCTGAACAAGTGAATATAATGCGCAAGAGTAAAAGCTCTTTTCAAAATACTGACTGGGCACGTTGGCTAGAACCCATAAGTAGTCAGTTTGATTCTGACAATGGTGCAGAAGAAATCTTGCGTGCTGGTGGGAATCTGCCGGAGTGTGTTGCATTGCCTAGAGGTCGGTTTCTTTATGAGTTCTGTGGGTTCCTCGCACCAGAAAGGTTCCCAAAAGGCTTGATTTGTACTCTTATAATTCTAATATGGTAAGGTTGTTGGATTGTTGTAATATGTTCATGCTGAATGGTTTTGTTGTGACGCACCCTGTAATTTTCCTTAAAGTTCTCACTCTACAAGTTTTATGTCATTCTTTTTCTACAAGTGGGAAGATGATCTGGTAAAGTGCATTAATGTTCCATGGGTATGCTATGCACATGAGGTTGTTGTCTTTAGAGTTGTAACACGTGGTGCACGAACGTACGAGTGTGGAAATTACAAAATGAGCCAATGTGGCGGCCATTTCCTGGTCCCGAGGTGCAGCTTTCTAGGTTTCAGTAGAGCAGCTCCTCGGCTTCCTGCTCATCTTCTGAACTAGCCTCGGAGGAGTCACTTTAGAACCAGGAAGCAGGCAACAGAAAAGCTTGAGCATTTATTGTTGCCACGCGGTTCTAATCTTTCTAAGAATGGCACCTCATAAAGTCTGCAGTGAAGACATTAGGTGCAGTAAAGACCTGTTTCTTCTCGCGTGCATTCGACGGCATTTAAAGTATTTTCAGTTTGTGGACGCTTCTTGGTCACGGGAGGTGCTGTGTCTTTTCCCGCTCGTCTGTAGAATGTTGCCTCTGTTTCCTTGAGTCGTTGATAAGTTTGTACTCAACAGTTTATTTATATATATTTTGGTAAAGTGCCACTCAGCGCCGACTAACCGCTTCACAGCACGGCGAGCGAATGACGTGCCAAAGCAAATAATTCGCAGGGGAAGGCCCCAGCTTTCATTCCCTCTCTTCCTCCTTTACGTGTCCATCACTCCAACCAAACTAGATTGATTCCTCTGTACATATGACACTAAACATATCGCTTTCAATTCTTCCAAATAAATGTACGTACGATGTTGGCACACGTACTGTACCATCCTCACCTTCCACCTCCCACCCTCTACTCACTTACTCATCATCACATACTTTTTTCTAAATTTAAACCAACGCATTTTTGTGTGTTAAAAAAACATTTTTTTCCGAGTATAAATTGCAGGGATGTATTTTCTATTTAAAAAACCGATGAAATAATAGTTACTAGCCAAGAGAGGAGCATCGCCTACCACCTGCTGTTCCGCCGCAGAGCAGGGTGGTCCCTGGCACAGCAGTGATGCTTCACTCAAACACCGTTTCAGTGCGTAATTTGTAAATAAATAGCTGCCGGTGCCCAAGGCCCTCCTCTTCAACACGCGGCTGCTGCATGAACACAGAATACTGAGGCGCCCTAATATGAAGCCATCTCGGGCCTCTTCAATCCATATAAAGCCACTCCCTGCCCCTTCAGCTCACTCTTGCAGCTTTCTACTTTCTTCCTTTGTGACGCTTTTTCGTTTTTCCCGTCCTCCGTCTTCCCCATATGTGTCTTTTGCTCGCAGCAAATGCTTGAGGCAGAAGAGTGAGCCCCGGCCCTCACAAATAAGTGCCGGTGCTCAGCACCGGAAACAACAAGCACAAATTAAGCACTGCACCGTTTGAAGGTAAAATGTTTTGAGTTCCATCTGGAACTTGCTGTGGTGGCTTGGGCCCTTAACTCTAGATTCAAATTGTTCTAAGATTTTGGGCTTGGAGAGGCACAGCAGCATCACTTGTGCCGCTAGCGGTGGTAAATGCCTAAGAACTGCTATCAGGGTCAGGACACAGTTTGTTCTTCAGCCTCTATTAAGGTAAACCATAGAAGCAAAAAGCAGGCGCTTAACCGGAGAGGCCCTTCTCCCTTCACCTGTATCAGACTGCTCTTGCACACATCCCTGTTTTTTACAAAGAAGGCAGCTAAAAGGTAAACCACAGAGCCAACTCCGGTCTGTGGTGGCTGGAGAGGCTCCTACGAGCGAAATACAATATATTTCCAGAGCAGCCGGTGCAGGCATGAAACAAGTGCCAGCTGCATGAGGAACTCAGCGTCTGACATCCATATTGTTCTTTCCAAGACTCTTCACTGTTCATGACCTAGTTTGCACCCCTTTCTGCATCCCTACACTTAGGGGGTCATTACAACCCTGGCGGTACAGGACCACCAGGGCTGAAATGACGGAAGCACCGCCAACAGTCGGCGGTGCTCCCCTGGTCGTTACGACCACAGCGGAAGCGCGGCAGTCGCACCGCCGGGGCCGGCGGTTTCCCGCCACAAAGGCCCCGGCGGTAGTAATCCGCCAGGGCAGCGCTGCTTGCAGCGCTGCCCAGGGGATTACGAGTCCCCATACCGCCAGCCTTTTCCTGGTGGTTTGAACCGCCAGGAAAAGGCTGACGGTACGGGGAGTCGCGGGGCCCCTGGGGGCCCCATGCGGCTTTTCATTGTCTGCTCTGCAGACAGTGAAAAGCGCGACGGGTGCAACTGCACCCATTGAACGGCCGCAACACCGCTGGCTCCATTTGGAGCCGGCTCAGAGTTTCCGCCCAGCGGGGATATCATAATGGGCACCGCGGGTGTGCGGCTGCATTGGTGGCCGCATGGCGGTTACAACTTGGCGGGCGGCGGTTGCCGCCCGCCAATGTTGTAATGACCCCCTTTATGTTTTCACTTCACTGGGCTGGTTAAACACCAGGGCTCTCATTATGATGGACCGCCAGACTCACGATGGTGGGCGGACCGCCACGGTAGTGGCAGTCTGCATGCCCTTTTATGATCATAGTGGAAAAGCCACAGTGGAAACGCCGCCAGGCTGCCGCCACCAGGAAGCTTGCCGGTGGCGGTTTTCCAGACCGACAAGGCAGCGCTGCAAACAGCGATGCCCTGGGGATTATGAGTCCCATTCCGCCAGCCTTTTCCCGGTGGTTTACACAGCCGGGAAAGGCTGGTAGAATGGGTGACTCTGGGCCCCCCTGGGGGCCCCTGCATTGCCAATGACCAGCCCTGTCGTGCACTTCACTGCCCAAATTACGGGCAGTGAAATGCACGACGGGTGGTGCTCCACCTGCCGCACTGCCACATTGGCGACGTCAATGTAAAGGCCCTGTTTCCAGCTGGGCTGGCGGGCGGAAAAGGGCCGGCGGGTGGAAACATGGTTTCCGCCCACCAGCCCAGCGGGAAAATCATTATAGGGCCGGCGGGGGCTTTGCCGCGCTGGCGGTCTTCCATTGACGGCTGTCGTCGGAGAAACCCGCCAAGATCATAATGAGCCCTCAGGTGTTTAGGAAGGGGAGCTGCAGCCTCTGCAGTGACACATAGCCTGCATGTCCCCTGCTCAGGGATGCAAGTTCACTGGTGCTGGAACAGAATAGGTTGCACCCATTTGGGTTTGGTCCAGTACGGGCATTGAACTAAACCAGGCACCATAGCACCTATCCCACTTACAAGGACACCAGTATTTCCAGAAGCCTCTATAGAGATCTAGGATCAAACATATCATGGTCTGATTTACATTGGTCTATTGTCTCAACAGGTGAAGGTCAGAATTGGACAACATAGAGGCACATTAGATGCAAAGTTGAAAATGTGGCCTTGGAGATGCACTTTTTGGAACAAGGTCACACCCCGAATGACATCAAGTGGCAAGCGATTCAAAAGTAATTACGTCACCATGGGGAGGAGACTTGTCTTACACATTACAGACAGTGGTTCCCAAACCTCTTTGACCCGTAGCTCCCTTTACCTATTGGCTCCCCATTTTGTTACTTTTCTTATGGTGGGTGGAGGGATGTAAGCCCGGCCGCGGAAGTACTTGCATTTTTCGCCCTGAAAATAATTTGGATGATGCAGATGAAGGTATTATAACCAAAGATGTAACAAAAAGTAAATTAAAGTTGTTTAATAAAAAAAACTTTAATTGGTTAAGTCAGAAACAATACTACTCAGCACTGTGGTCTACATATGGTTTTTTTTTTAAACTATTTTTTTTGGGGTGAAAAATATTCCCTCTAGCTGGAACAATGGCTGGAGAGTGGAGCAGGGCGGGGATAAAGTGAGCTAGTAGTAGATTTAATAAGGAAGTTGACATCCGTTGAAGGCGAAGATGCAAAAATGGACTTGTGTAGATAAGGCATGGGGAGAGCTGCATTCCATCTGTCAGGCGCTCTAAACTACAAGGACGGGGAAAGAATTGAGGGAAACAGAACAATGTTCTGCATAAGCGCTGACGAGAGAGGATGAATGCATAAATAATGGTTTCTCACGCATACATTGTGGCTGTAGGAACAGAGATCTATTCAGGTACAATAAATACAGCCTTAGGTTGCCCTGTATAAATCTATTATTAACCCACCTCTTTCTGTGGGTCCTGGACTGCAATATACTTATACTGGACAACATCAGAAACACACAAAAACTACCAGGAGCTGAAACTATATTCTGCAGCGTCATCACCAGGCTGCCCGAAGAAACACCACCAGAAAAAGACCTTGGGCTGATGAAGCCGTTCGCAGCATGAGTAGAGGCCTGCAGACAGCACTATTAATTCACATAAGAAGCATATTTCCTTTTTCGCTCTTTGTCAGTGGTGCTGGTGACTTGAAAAATTGGCAGGGAGTGGGCGGGGGGAATAAAACAAAATTAAACAATACAAAAATAAATAAAAACTTACCTGAATGGTGCCGCCGCTCTCCGCTGCATTGCAAGCACAGGCTCCCAGCCTGCCCTGCGCCAATCATGACGCTGCTCCAAGCGGCGTTATGATTGGTTGGAGCGCCCCGGCTGGGTGCTCCAGTGCAGACTGGGAGCCTGTGCAGGCTCTCTCCAACTTGGCAACACAGTGCCGGGTTGGAGAAAGCCTGTGTGCGCATGTGTATTTGGCCGGCCTGAGACGGCCGGTCAAACATACATGCGCACTGAGGGGAGTGCTCTGTGCTCTCCCTCTACTGCTCGTCACACCAAGGCCCCGCCCCTTTAGAAATAAAAGGATAATAAACACTGTTTATTATCCTTTTATTTTTAAAGGTTTGCAGGTCCTGCTGCTGCTGGCGGGGTGACACTCCTCTGCCCAAGCAGAGGAGCCGCCCCTCCTCTTTGTTGAATTAATTTCAAGGCGCAAGTAGGTTGTACTCCTTCCCTAGAAACATTTACCTTACCTAAGTAGTGCTTCAGTCCTAATTCTCCCTCACCCTTGTAGGCTCCCCCAGAATTCCCTCAGTCCTGATGAGACCCTCATATTCTCTACAGGGTCGAAACTCTGTTGAAAATACTCACAAATTGTTGCTTACTCACAGCATTGGGTGATTCGTTAACAGTGTTTACTGTGCCAGACAAAAAAAGACTGTAATATATGGTTGTTTGCAGAACAATATAGAGTCTATTTTTACCCAATGCTTTACTTTTTCTATTTTGCTATGATAGTTACTCACTTGGGGGTCACTAAAAAGTTCCAATGATTTACCATTCTTTAAATTGTGACTTACAAGGTGAAATAAATTCACTTGCATGACTGAAGTTCTACAGGTGTATTTTTTACCATTAGATATATATTTAGAATGAGTTCCATGTGAGCTACTGTAGAAACTTTGAAAACATATCATGTGGTACCTCATATAGTTCTCGAACAAGAGTTATTTAGCATAATTAGAGGAATCATCTACATTTCGAAGCACAATGGTCTTCTTGCATGCACATATGATTTTAAGGCAACCTTACAGGGGGTCTTGGGTTTACCCCCTGAAATACTTTAGATATGGTGTACCATCATCATCATACTGTTTACTTCTGATTCATGATCCATAAAACATAGAGCAATTTAAAATATAAAATCTTAAAAGTAAAGTACAAATAAGAACATCCACATATAAAAGCAGTAAAATCTAAGTTTTAAAAACGATGATTCACCCTTCAGCTTACAATGCAAACCTTCAATTACACTAGTTCATCCTCGTAAAAAATAGAACACAACTCCGAGGGAAGGTGGAGGAACAAAAAGTAGAGATCGCGTTATATCATATGGCACACACAAGATTAAAAATGACAGAAGTCAAGTGCATCAATATTTGGCTGGTAAAGTAAGCAAATCAGAAAGGAAAATAGGGACAATGCTTTAAGCAGTTTTAGACATGTATAGTCTCAGATGGTTTGCCTATAAAAGTTATGCAAATAATGGAAGCTCCTAGCAAGGAGCAGGCTGGTACAAAAGGAAGCTCTCTTAGTTCTGTTAGATGTTGCTAGGGGCGCTATCAAGAGTGTCCGCAGATGCCTTTTCCGTGTAAGCCATGCGGCATGCAAGAATCTAGCCGCACTGAAGACTCACCTCTATAGAATCGGATCTCAGGATTCTTAAGCTGGCCTTATAATGTCTGACACCTAACAATTTACACACTGGCTTGATCCACTTTTTGCGTGAGGTCTTGTATGTATTGAAAAAGAAAAAAATTTGATGATTAGTTTTGGATGCCTGCATGCTGGGCATAACATGCTCAAACCAGAGTAATTTTCCCAACTGCTAGTAAAGCTATTATTAGGGAGGGGCCAATAGCTAGATCTTACATATAGCTGCTTAGGTAGAAGACATAGGATCTTGTAGAAAGAAACTTAATTTACAGGAGCTTATTTATGTTCAAGGAATCTATCGGTTGAGCTGGTTATCTCGCAGCTCTTGAGATCCTGGCTCCATAGGTGCTGCCTAAGCCCATCCTTCACCAGCTGCTTGGCTGTCACAACTACTTCATCTGGGAAGGCCCAAGGGGATGGAGATCTAGCGAATATAACGTTCTTTATATACGCCATCCAAGGAATTCTCAAGTGATCCTGAGTACTTAGCACTTCTCTAAGTGGTAAGTCATTAGGATTCTAATTCTTCGGTAGACCAAACCCTATGCCAAAACAACAGAAGTCTTACATTCATGGCAAAAGAAATCAGGTACAAACCCATAGCTAAAAACACTGGAAGCCAGGAGGTACTTTGCAGAATATTAACTAATGACCTAAGAAACGTATTGTCGGCCATAGTTAACTCTTTACCACTTGTGTGGCCCCAAAGTTCTGCACTGTTTAGGGCTGAGTTTTTTTACTTTGGCGTTATAGGTTTCCGAAGCTGGGGACAGATTTCTAGTTTTCATTCTCTTTACTTCCTTTAGGACCGCCCTGATTCCTGTTGCAATTTCAATGCGCTCTTGCTTACTAGAGTCCTCCAACTAAAACTGTGGGTCAAGTTGACTCCCAAGTAGCTAAGTCTTGTTCTCAGGGCCTTGCATGGATTTAACACTGCCATACTTTAAATATGTTTTTGAAGACAGAGATGCTCAAGCAAACACAGTAAGCATTGGCAATAACAATGCAATCCCTGGTAACCCACAATGGGTCGAGAATGGACAGCAGTAAAGACAGATTCGGGGTGCAGTAGCTCTGCGTTCCTCAGACTGACAGGGCAAGTTTAGCCCACACACATAATCAGTAAACTCAGTTGACAATTTCTTCATAAGGTTCACCACACACAGCAGCCGCGCCTCTAGCAGCTTTCATATGCGTTTGCAGTGAAAGGTGTCATGAGATATAAGGAGCCGCTGGATGCGGCAGTACAAGCTTCCCTCGCACACAGAATAAGGATATTTGAGTCTTGCTGAGTTCACATTTCTCTCCCTGAAAAATCACAGGTACACAACTTACTTCAACCAAATACAGAAATTCAAAACCCATTGGCACAATCGGCTCAGGCTTCTCTCATGCAGATGCAAGTAGAGACTTGTGCGGTGTCGGCCTGCAGGTCTCAAAAACTACATGCACAACGCTATGGTAAATGCTTAAAGATTCTGACCCTAAGGCGCGTACCATGTACTTTTATTTCTCAATCCCACGTCATGGGAACTCTTACCAATAGATCACTGGCATACAGTGGCCGTTACCCAAAAGGGAGCCCCTGTGCTGCCAATGCACAACACCCCATTCTGCCAAAAATACGGAAGTTAGTAACACAACCTATCAAAAGAACACAACAAACATTGGTAAAGCCAATAGATCTACCTTGTGCATGAGCTATTGGCTTAACCAATGTATTTAAGCCAGCATGTCTGCTGTCCAGCATGGCTAAAAGTCAGCAGCGTACAAAGTGGAGTGTCCTGGAGTGAAGTGTCATAGAGTGGCATGGCTTAGAGTGGGGTGGAGTTACAAAGTCAATCGTAAGCAATGGAAGGAATGCATGCCTATGTCAGCTTTCAGAATGTCCCAACGTAGTCTTTAGCAATCACACAGCGCTGTCTGGTAGGCTTCGACCTAAATATCTGCACCTTCATTCATTGCACACATTCTCTACATTTCTGAATGGAGCAAGATCAGCTGGAAGGGTCTATCAGGTCCTTCAGTCGGATTAAGAACTGGAGAGCTGACGACAGCCGTGCACGTTTCCCTTACATGCACAGAACACGCACAGCACAGACATATTCTGCAAGCTTCTCTAATACACAGAGGTGCCTTCTCGGCACGAGTGCACTGAAGCAGACACCTTCACAAGTAAAGAGAGAGACGATTCAGTGGCTCGAGTGGTCCATCCCACACAATGTTGTCAGAGCCGACGAGAGTATGATCTTGCAAAATAACAGGAGAAATCTGGGATGCTTGACGAAAACACACATTCTGTATCAATTGGCATCTACAGCTTATTTTTTTAACCACCCTGACTCTTTAAAATAGCACTACAGTGACCTCTAGTGTTTTTTTGCAGTCTATGAACATAAAACGGTTCTTGAAATAATTATGCATCGAAGCGTGGCAGTCATTTTCCATAATATTTCAAAAGGCAAGTTAAACAGGCACCATATCAATTGTGTATTATTCTCAGTCTAAAATTTTAATCCCGGCTGTCAGGCTCCCTAAAATTATGGGACTAGTAAACAAAATAATTATTCCTAACGTGGCACAACACACTCAAGCAAAGCTGTCAGTGGGGTGGAAAATGTGGGGGTCTCTAAAGGACACAGGTCCTAAGAAGGAATGAAAGCAGGTGTGCCTGTGTAAAGAAGGGGGTCTCCTAGTATGTGAGGCCCACAGTAATCTCTAGTCCTGGTAGCTGTTGTCCTTCCTCCCTGTCCGTTTCCACCTTCTCTTTCAGTCCTCTTCGTCCTGGTTCTCACCGTGGCCTCCTCCGCATCCTTCCCTGGTCCTCCTGATCTTCAGCAGGTGGCTTCTCTCTGTCCTCATTCCCGTCTTGGAAGTCTTACCTCTACTCTCAATCCCCGCTTCCATCCTCCTGGCCATTCTCCTCCTCCCGGCAATCCTCTTTCGTCCACTCCTAGACTTCCCGGCCCAAAGGTGGTCCGGTTCGTCTCGATGAATGAATACTTCTTTATTTCGGCACATGTGGCAATAAAAGCAGATAAAGATTAAGAATCAGTAAATACAACCTTTCATACCATTAAAATTCAATAAGACCAATAAGCACATACATTTATCACCCAATGTTAATAAATAATAAAATAAAGCACTGGCTAAACACATTGTGATAAAATAATTAAACACCATCTTATTCCCCTTCGAAGGGCACTCATTCCTTATTTTGATCTTCAATTTAGTCTCACCTGTCTAGCTAAACCAAATTGATAGGGTTTTTGATATCTAATTACGTGACCCTTGCCACCTCCTAAAGCACCGACATGCCTAAATCCTGGCTCCGCTACGTTTACTAGTCAAGACAACCGCTAAATTACAATAAAAAAAATAAAAGCCCAAAGTTCCTAATAAAACTGTAAACGCTAAAAATAACCCTGCTCCACGGGGGATCTTCTGACCAGACAGTTTCCCTTTAGGTTGGGTAAACGTCTGGATTGTAATTAATCGTGTTGACTCAGGGCTACAAACTTAGCTGCTTGTACCAGGCACTAAGAAGGAAGCGGCTCACCGAGTACACAATAGGCTCTGCTGTGTTTGTTCTGAATAAGTATCGCCACCTGGTAATTCCCAGCCCTCCACATGTAGAAAAATAGGCCGAAGCCAAAGCCGCCTTATTTCTGAATAAGCCCATCATTGTCGAGAGCGCAAAATCCCTTGGTGTCATTCTCGAGAAAAAACTTAATCTACTCTCCCACATTAACTCCATTGCAAAGTCTGCTCGACACCAACTGCGCCTTCTTTGGGGGATTCGTCGCTTCTTCCTGGAGCACGACCTTAAAACCCTGGTCCAAGCGCTGGTTCTCTCCAGATTGGACTACTGCAACTCTCTTCTTACTGGCCTTCCCAAATCCCACCTTTCCCCCCTGAAGTCTATTCTCCATTCAGCAGCTCGTTTCATATATGGGGCCAAAAGAAGCGACCACATCACACCCATTTTATCCACCCTCCGTTGGCTTCCCATAGAGGCAAGATCTATCTACAAAACTGCATGTATCACCCACAAAGCCTTGCACTCCTCCTCCCCTCGCTACCTGGTGAATAAACTGAAACTCTCTGGGGGCTCCAGACCATCACGTAATGCAGAAAAGTTATTGCTTGAACCTCCCATTTTCAAGAAGGAAAGATTGATGGCCCAATCCTTTTCAGGCAACGCGGTGAGAATCTGGAACTCACTTCCGCCTCAGCTTCGGACCACCACCTCTTCCCAGGCCTTCAAAACTGACCTCAAAGCTCTCCTCCTTCAAAGACACTTCCAAAGTTAATTCAAGCCCTCTGTTTTCAGAAGGAAGTCCTTCCATTATAGGATATTCTGTTCTCCATGCCTATAGAAGTGCCTTCCCAGGGTGTTTTTGTGTTTTGAGTGTCTGCCATTTAGTGCAGTATTTTACCTCTACCTGTATCTTGTACTCGTTTGTACCATGCACACAGCACCTTTCCTTTTCAACGTATCATTTGCTACCTCTTATATCTTGTTTGCTTTTGATACATGCACAACGGCCACCACTGCCTCATGTAACGTAACTATTGTTTTAGTGTTTTGAGTGTCTACCATTGATTGCAACTTTTTTTACCTCTATTCGTACTTTATTTGCTCTTGTAACCTGCACACGTCACTTTTTCCTCTCATAACGTATCGTTTGCTACCTCGTTTATTTTTTGCTCTTGATACGTGCACAATTATCACGATTGCCTCTTGTAATGTAACGCTTGTTTTTGTAACAGGCTCACTTGTAATTCTTCTCCTCTTGTATCTTTACTTTGCCTATTGTGAAGCGCTCTGACACCTTCGGGTAAAGTCCGCGCTATATAAAAACGCATTAAATAAAAATAAATAAAATAAAATAAAATAAAATGATTCACTGTCTCACGAGCAGATTCACAGATAGGACATGAAGCAGGTGTACATCCTTGGTACCATAAGCTACAAAAGCATTCAATGGAAGGCAGCAATATCTAAATCACAAGTAGAGGCTTTTGGCCAAAGGGGGAGTTACGGTGTCCAAGAAATCTTCAAACATCGGTGCTGGTTTAACCCCAAGAAACTTTTCTGTTAAGTGACCCAAATTGGCCCTGGATTGTTGGTGCACCAGGATGTGGCTCCAAAACGCTGACTTCGTAGCCTGTTTATCCAATTTTCAGATTCGATCAGGGTTCTCCCAGGGTGCATCAAGCATCAGTCTCTTGCACCAAGTATATATAGACCTCAACCAGGTACTTTTAGGGCACGATCCCATCTTATTAGATCACTTAAACAATCTCTGTGTAAAGCCATTTCAGTAGACCAAATGCAAACCCAATAAAGAAGGGGGTTCATCTGAACAAGATCAGACACCCCATTAATGCCTAGGTCATCGCAAGGGGAATAAGCAGTGCACTTACTGGTACAGCTCAAAAGCTCTAATAAAATTGTTTTCAGACACTGCTAAACCGTATGTCTTAGTGTACCCCCAGATTTCAGCGCCGTAAATAGCAGCATTCAGGGCCTTGGCGCATTAGGCCTCAAGAGCAGGTGAGATTGATCGAGTGGAGGTCGCTCTGATGAACCGTAAAAATGCATTAGACCTGTGCAACAACGTCAGGGAACTCTTTAGAATTTGAGGATCCCACTTGGACTTGTCCGACATGGTGATTCCTAAATAATAAAAAAAAACACAACACCCTATCAAGAATTTAATTTCCCATTTTAATACACTTAGTTCTAGCAGGGCTCTAGCTAAAAACCATGTATTTTGTTTTTGAGTAATTTATCTCTAAACCTCTTTCATCACAGAATGACCTAAACCTAGTCAACAGGTTTTGAAGCTCCATTGGTGATTTAGAGATTAGCACGGAATCATCTGCAAAAAAAAGAATTGGGATTTTTTCTCCGTTCATGGTAGGCAAATCATTAACACACTGCCCGAGGAACTCAGTTACGTCATTCATATAAAGGAAAAATAGTGTGGGAGCGAGCACACAATCTTGGCGTACTCCACGGCCAATAGGAATTCTGGACATCAGTTCCAGATGCTCCCAAAAGCGTACCTGAGCATAATTTCCATGATGCAATCCAGCCAAGATATTCACATGGTCACTAGGGACACCCATGTTCCTTAACACCCTCCACAAACTGTCATGAGGAATCAGGTTGAAGGCGGCCCGAAGATCGACAAAAGCTTCATATAACTACTGCTGTCCCAAAAGAGCCTGCCTCCAATATAGGACAGAAAACCTAAATACCAGGTCGATGGTACTAATCTTTGTCCGAAATCCTGCCTGAAGGGGCGAAACTACGTCCTCACTAGCCACCCACATAAGTAATTTATCAAGCACTTGTCGCACAAACATTTTTTTGAGATTATCCAGTAAGCCAATGGGTCGGTAAACGGCAGGGCAACTTGCGTTCCCATTTTGAAAACTGGGAAGATTTTGGCGCCTTTCCAAGTGTCCAGCATCTTACCCCCACTGACTATTGCGTTTGACAAAGTATTTATATACCAGGCCCACAGTCAAAGTCCCCTGGGATACAATCTGGACCAGGGGGTTTTAAGGGTTTCAGGCTATCTATTGCAGCAAGAGTGTCCTCCATGCTAAAAAAAAAGTGAGACACGTGCACCAAGCGCTAGGCTAATATTATCGGTGTGCATCTCCTCCCTTCCCTCTGCTAAGGAGTTCTCATGATTATTACTCACAGAATATAAGGTACCAAAATGATCCTACCACTTATCTGGAGAGACATGAGAGCACCTGGGATTCCCATGACCTCTGGCCCCAGCCGAAACTTGTGACCAAAAGGTACGATTATCCCTCACTTCAAGAGACTGTAGTAATTCTTGTCATTTATCTTCATCCCATTTTTTCTTCACCGCTTTAAGTGCCCTTGTATATCTGGCGTGGGCACATCTGATATCTTCCCGTTTACACTCCCTCACTGCTGTCTTTAAGAATCGTTTAGCCTGCTTGCAGTCCTGGGTAAACCATTTGGGGGGTTTCCCAAACAAACTAGGTCTGCCCTGACAGTCCTATAGAAGATTGCTTTAAGTTTATCAAAAATATTGTGTGGGTATTTACCATGGGGTCAGGATCCACAATCGGTCCTTAAAATTCCGACATGAATTGAACAAAGAGTTGGTAAATCGCTGCGTGCTGTTCTTGATCTGCCACAACTCTAGGCCACGCTACTCTACGACAGTTGTTAGTCACAATAGGTTCTGGCAAAGCTGCAAAGTCCATACAGGTTGTCCTGTGGAAATGCCCCTCCCCCCCCAAAGAGGTAACCAAGGGATTGTGATCGCTAGCAGTAGAGCTCATCACCTTCATGTCGCTGAGGTCCGGCCACAACCGGACATCCACCAACACATAGTCAATGACACTCCTCTGGCAGCCTCTTTTAAATGTAAACGCTCTGTTGGGATCTGAACAGGTTCTCCCATTACTGGTGTGCAATGCATGCGCAACCACCACTGTGGCTGTTTGCAAGGCAGCTATAATATAGTGGCTCTGCGGGTTGCCTGCCACATATGAAACACCCCAGTGCTCGTCCTCTTCCACAGTTACCAGATTGAATGCACTACAAGGCTCAAATGAAGTACTGGAATCGCCAGCCATTGTTACTTTAGCATCCTGTTTATAGGTCTCCACTAGATTGTCTAACATACTTAGGACTGGTGACTCACACTGTGCTGGCATAGAACGAGCATATACATTCAATAACATTAATGACAAGCCCCTAGGAAACTTTAACTTGATACCCATTAGATTGGGTGAATCTATCTGGAGGGGTTCCTGTACACAAGCAATGATATTATTTACCTAGATTATAAGACCCCTCATTGCCCGCCCGTTTTCCTAGGAGAAATTGCCTCTACACTATGAGTAGTAAATATGCTGACAAATACCTTGTTTACAGCCCAGGTTTCTTGGAACAAACATACATCATGCTTCCCAATAAAGGAGATCCAATCCTTATCGACCAACTTTGAGTTAACCCTGCCACATTCCATGAAATTAGATAAAAATCTTTCTTAGATGTAGCCATTGCTGAAAGAGGGGCATCCATGCGCTCTACATTTACTGGCAAGCTAATCGCCCCTGCAGGGGGAACTTCAAGATTTAGCCTGTCTGCTGGGTCCAAAGATAAAAGGATACTTCTATTAGCTAAGCGTGGCCCAAGAGGACATAGTCAATCCAGCTGGTCTAAAGAAGAAACAGCAGAGAATCGATTGTGAGTGGGAATTTCGAAGTTAGCATTATATTACCCCTTGCTGTACAAGACTCTGCTGGGCAGGCTGTTTGGCAGTGCCTGTGCCCAGTACTACTGGTGGGTAATAGAAAAGCCTAGGGGAGGGCACTAGTGCCCCCCTTGCTATGACGAGATTGCCTGAGCAGATGTAGAAGGGTTCAAACACGGCTAGGTGCTTTAAAATTCACAATAACACAGTCACCCTGTGACATTTTTCGAGTGGCGCCCCCCAAGAGGTAATGATTTCCCTAGTAAGATCACAAGTCCAGCCGGAATGTTACCGTAAGCAATAGGCAACTTTCTTTAAAAGTGAAGCGTGCGACTCCTGTTTCGCTACAGGAAGAGGCGGAACATTCTCAAGAACAATAATATATGGGGATCATTTAGGTGGAATATGGGATCTGACAGCAGATTTTTCAGGCCTGGTGATTGTGTTCCCCGAGTCCACTATGCCGCTAGCTGGTGCTACTTCCAGTCCCCCAGTTGCAGGATTAGAGGGATCAGTACATATTTGCTGTTGGATACCCTCATTAGGCCCATTATTAACACTGATAGACCTGCTCTCCCTTCTCAGTAGGGAATGCCCAGAAGAACAGTCAACAGTGCTGATCGAGCAAGCTACCTGGGCCTCAGTAACTGCTCTCTGCTCCAAATTCTTGGATCAAGTCATTTTCATGGAGCTGGAGGAAGATAATCCACAGGTTAGTACAACTCCATTCTTTTCAAGTTCTATTTCGATTAATCCCAAGCGCTCAACTAGTGGTTTCAATTTTAAATCCAGGGCGGTATATATCATATCTTCCAGCCGGTCGATCAACAGGCCGTGGTCAGATTCGAGTGCTCACTCAACCCCGTTTGATGGCACCTTCTAATGGACTGGGTAATGCTAATCCTTTGGTGCTTCTGTGTTAACAACAACAAACTTTATTGCGTGATTACTTAAAATCTTTGCAAAATGAACACATAATGTACCAAGTTACAAACATCAGCTAAAAATACAAATAGTGCGCCTCTGTTTAAACAATACTCACACTTCTTGGTTTGTAAAGTCATTAAAATTGAGGCCTAATGAAGTTAAAGGAAAATAAGAGATGCAGCACTAGATACCAGGGCTTGGTATATTCCTTGCGTCAAACTTTAAAATAAGATATTAGTTTATATCAGTTAAACAGTTTAAAAGTTAAATCAGTTCGATGTGCAGTTTTCAGTTAATTTTGCTTGCAGTTGTGAAATATATTTCCCAAATCTGGCCAGCTCTACTGGCTTTTTTAGAGTGAATACCAAAGTTCTAGCCTCAGAGCAAGATCTTATGCCGTAGCAGAGAAAGAGAGGTCTTAGTAAAGTGCGTTGTGCATTTAAAAGTGCCGAACAGCAGCATAACAAACAGATAAATGTCTCTGTTTTATAGCCACAAAGTGTGCAACAGCTTATACAAGTAAGGGAGCGCCAGTTTGGATTCATTTCATTTATTTTTAAGCCAAGTAGTCTGGCAAAGGCAATTTATGTCACACAGGCCTTCCTGATTGTGCAAGCTAAGTATGGCTGGCGTGACAGATGCTGTGAATCACTCTTATAAGATGCCACCTCCCTCTTTGTACTGCTGTGTTATTCAGTTTACCCAGATCACATGCTCGGGAAAGGAATTTTTGTCTGTGTTTTCAGGATCGCCTTGATGGATATTTGTGACTGTGCTAGTTTTGTCAGCACAGCTTGATCGATTTGAGGGCCTGTTAATGCTGTGGTTAAGTATTTTGACCATGGGTTTGACTTTGTTTCGAAGATGTAACAAATAAATTATTTCAGAGTATTGGAAGGTGCCATAATTAATTTGTGGTAGTACTCCAGGAAAGCCTGCATACATTCCCAGTTTTGACCTTCCAGCCCAAATTCTAATCTTATCAGGACACTCCTTAGATACTGAAGGAGTCTGAATATTCTTTTATAGATTTTCACTTGAAGCTTTTCTATCAGTGCAGTAGGGTGGCCTGGGTATGCTTAATGGCCATAATTTAATGCTGGTAAGAAAGAAGTTTTCGGTACTTGAAGGATTAGTCTGGCGGTCTGGCTTTCCGTGGTTTTGTTTAACTGGTAGAGTCTAGTTATTATGAAATCAGCTTTTGGCTTCAAGTGATGAAGATGAGCTTTGGGCTTTCCATTGGCCGATAGCCAGACACCCAGATAGTTGTAGGTGTCTGTGGTGCAGATGTTAATTTGCCCAATTTTCCAGTTGAGGAGCCGGTGTTTCTGCGGCCCACCAAAGATTATTACTTTCGTTTTTGGGGGATTCACCATCATTTTATTTGCGGTGTTCTAGTCATACAGAGCAGTAAGTGCTTTTTGTAGGCCAGTTTTTTGAGTGGTCCTGCAAGATGATTTCATCTGCATATGGCAGGAGGGTGAGTTTGAGGTTCCCAATTTTTGGTGGTATCAGATTTGTGTGTTTTACTGTTTGTGACATGTCTGGTGTGTAGAGATTAAATAGAAGTGGCGCAAGCACACAACCTTGCTTTAGCCCTCTGGTGGTGGTGATCTTCTTACTAATGGCAGAGTTCGATAGCTTAATTCTTACCCAGGTTGATGAGTAAAGTAAAATTATTGCCCTTAGTAGTTTGCTTGGAACTCCCCAATTTTGGAGTTTCTCCAAAGCCGGTTCCGGTCCACCGCGTCAAATGCTGCAGAATAATCTACAAAGCACGCAAATAATGGAGGAGTCTTTTTGGTAGTTGCTTTGTGTATCAGAAATGAGAGAGCCAATACGCTATCTATGGTTGCATATTTTGCCCTAGAGCCGGTTAGGCAGAGAGGTACTACCCCTGTGTCCTCCACCCAGTTTTGTAGTTCATCCAAGAGGACAGAGGCAAGGCCTTTTGCTTCGATGTCTAATAGGGCAATAAGGAAATAGGTGGCAGGGTTGTGTCTGTCCCCCTTTTTTAAAATTGGGTGCAGTATGGAGCCTCTCCAGACTGGGGCAATTTCCCCTAATTCCAGACACAAACAGTAGAGAGCCGATAAAACCGGGGACCAAAGCTGTTTTCCTTGAAGATTTGTGCAGAGATGCCATTTAGAGCAGGGGCCCCCGATGATCTCATATTTTGCAAGATGTTGGAGACTTCCCTTGATGCAGGTGCAAAGTCCCGTGCCATCGGGTATCATATGTGCCTGGTTTAAGCAGTTGATGGTTGGAAATCGTTGAGTTGACTGTGTACAATTTCTTGACATGTTTTATCCATTCCGTTTCGTTTATTGCATTAATTTGAGGATTGCTCTATCTCACCTTGTTTAATGTACCTCCATAAATGAGCATGATTGTGCTTTCCCATCAAGGAGTATATATGGACGGCCTCTTTTTACGTGTATTTGTGTTTTAACAGCCAGATCAGCTGTTTATGTTGTTTAACATGTTCCCGTAGTTTTATGGCTAGCACCATTTTCTCTGCAGCATTCCTAGTTTTGTTGTGTTGTGCTCTCAATCTACCAAGACTCCGTTTGCTTTCCATTATGGGTGGTTGGGGGAGGGTTTTACTAAGGCTCTGTTGTGGGATATATGATGATCCTGCATATTTCAAGAGATTGTTGGTGATGACCGACCAATCAGCCTGAAGTGTATCACCAGCCACTGTCAGCATTGTGGGGCCATTTAGTTTCATCCGCGAGCTTTATAGCCGGATTGCCACTGGACCACATTTTATCTTCCTGATTATTTGTGATTCTTCCTCTCCTCATGAAGTTCCTACTAACTTTTGTGTTTCCATGCATTTTATATCTGTTTTTAAGTTCGCTATGAGTGGGAGGTGGTCGCTGGTGTTGACCTGTAAGATTTCAAAAGAGACCAGGCGGTTAATGGTTGCCTCTGACGTGAAGATATAATACAAGTGCTTTTACCCTGATAAATTTTTGGGAATGACTGTGTGTGAAAACTTATATTTTTCTAGTGTTGGAAGGAGAAGAGACTATGGGGGTCATTCCGACTCCCGCCGGCGGCGGTAACCGCACGCCCGGCGGGAGCCGCCGAATGACTGCACCGCGGTCAAATGACCATGGCGGCCATTCTGGCTTTCCCGCTGGGCTGGCGGGCGATCGCCAGAAGGCCGCCCGCCGGCCCAGCGGGAAAGCGCCTTCAACGAGGAAGCCGGCTCCGAATGGAGCCGGCAGAGTTGAAGGCGTGCGACGGGTGCAGTGGCACCCGTCGCGATTTTCAGTGTCTGCTTGGCAGACACTGAAAATCAATGTGGGGCCCTGTTAGGGGGCCCCACGACACCCATTACCGCCATCCTGTTCCTGGCGGTGAAGACCGACAGGAACAGGATGGCGGTAAGGGGGTCGGAATCCCCATGGCGGCGCTGCAAGTAGCGCCGCCGTGGAGGATTCCCTGGGGCAGCGGGAAACCGGCGGGACACCGCCGGTTTCCCGTTTCTGACCGCGGCTGTACCGCCGCGGTCAGAATGCCCATGGAAGCACCGCCAGCCTGTTGGCGGTGCTTCCGCGGTCGTTGGCCCTGGCGGTCGGTGACCGCCAGGGTCAGAATGACCCCCTATGTTTACTGAGAAAATTATGGCAATATTGAGTAGCCCTGCATACTGGTTGTTCAGTAGTTGGCCTCTTTCCCAGGGACCTAAGGTTAAGGTCTCCGCAGATTAAAACGTTGTAGCTAATGTGATCCGTCCAGAATATCTACTAGGTGGGCCATATTTTCTGCTCTATCATAACCAAATTTACTAAAATAAATATTAACTATAAAAATGTTTGACTTTTGGTGTTTTGGCGTTGAAGTTTCTAGCCTAATCATCTGTAACATTTCATTTTGTGTGGGAACCACTGAGACAGTGAAGTCAAGATTGATGTTTAGATATATTGAGAGGCCGCCAGATGGTCTGCCAAATATATATATTTTTAATGTCCCACTTTTTGTATTTCTTGAAAGCCTGGGATTGACAATGGTGAAATTATCCATGTTTCTTATAGGCATAGTATGTCAGCTTTTTTTCCCAGCAGTTGTGTCTGGTCATACTTCATAAGCCTAGTCAGGCCTGCCACATTCCAGGAGACAAGTGTCAGATGGCGATGCAGCGTCTCTATGGTGCTTTCGTTGTTAGGTATATTGCTGGCTGATATGCTGAGAGAATAGGGGAGCTTCTGTTGGTGTTGGTTTCAGTTCCTCGGCTTGGAGTACTTTTCTAGTGCTGCTCGTTGGAGTCGAACAGGTGCAAAGTATGGAGAAATTGGTGTGCTGCCCTGCTACCTTGAAGTAGCCTGTCTCTTTTAGGATACCGTTGGTGTTGTTTTTTGATGCTGTGGCTCACTGGGTTCTTTTTTGAGCGGGATGGGGTATTTGGTCTGGCCAGGCGTTACTACTTTAATGCCCCATTACCGAAGGACCAGCTTGTTTGCGGGTGTATGATCAGCCAATGTCAGGGGGCTTAAAGTTATTATAGTTGATTCTCTGTAATTGTTGTGTTCGGGTAGTACCTTAAATGCCACCTTAAAATATTATCAAAGTTGACAGTAAACTTTTCTGGTAATGCCTTAAATAACCTCAGTGAATTCAACTGGTTCAGGATATCGTGTCTCCCTTCTGAGCAGTAATGGGGTGTGAGAACTAATTCTGCAGAGAGCGCACTATTCCTTCGAGCGTTTGTCCCTTGGATCCCTTCTTCGCTAGCTTTTAATTCTACTGGAGTATTTCTTCTCATCTTAGATTGTGCTGAGTTATTAAAGCTTTGCGCTTCGGGTTTATGTAGTAAAGACAATGTGTAAAGAGGCGGGCAGAGGAGGGTTAACATTTCTGAAATGGAGTGTGGATCCTGTCGAAAATAACTGGTCGTCGTGCTCGAATATTGTTGTACTCGGTCTGCCCTTGTTGTGAGGTGTCCGCTGCCTGTCTATCATCATCGTGCTTCTGATTTGTTTGGTCAATCTTCGTGCCCTTGAAGATAGGGTAAATGCTAAGATCACCTGGTGGTGCTGCCTTACTTTCCGTGTTTTGCTGTGCTTTTAGTGAGGCCTTATTTGTTTAGAGCTTTGCCTTTTTTAATCTTTTTCGCTTTCTTCCATAAAACTCTTGTCCAGTGTGGCGTTCTACTGTTCCCATCTACGTTTCTGCATATCTCTGCTTCACTGTCGCTTTGAGGAAGTGAGAAATATTTTTGGAGTGTGTGGGTCTCATCCATTTGTAAATTTTCCCTTGCGACTGGGAAATTGCGCTGGTTAAGATAATTGTCCTGCTGGTGTGCCTGGGCCAGGGGTGAGGTGGTAGTTTGGGAAGTATCCACCACTTCCGTTGATACTTCAGTTGGTGCTTTCGTTAGAGGCTGGTCTGTGGAATTAGCTTGTGCTGTGTCTAGCATTGATGGCCTGGCTGTGCGAGCGCTTTGCAGGGCTGTTTTCCATTCAATAACCATGGAGGACAGAACTTCTGGTAGAGATGACTATTTATCCACAATCGCCATGCAGGCAAATGCGCTTGTAGTTGAAGTGTTGCCCAATATTACGGAGTCGGTGTTTAACTCTCTTTGTTCTAAGGCTGTGAATTTCAATTCCAGTTTATTAATGGATTTGGCGAACGCATATATGAGATCTAGTTGTATTTCAAGCTTATCCGATTACCAGGTAAGCACGTTTATTGCAGTTGTCAGAGTGGTGTTGATTTATGCCAGCAAACCTGATTGGTCTGTATCCATTAGAAGGTCCAAGATGCTTGTTCTTTCCTGGGTGTTTGGTGGATCCGTCTGGCTCAGGGTGTAGGACGAGTAGTATTGTTATTGTAGGAATCTATGTGCCTCTTTTCGTTGCTGAACCTCAGCCTAAAATCTCGCTCAATAGTGGGTTCGTGCTCGAAGTCACGTTGTCCTGGCTGTCCTGGCCTGGGGTAGCAAGTTGGCTTTCCTAGTTGGCAGGTATCTCGCGATGAAGTCTGTGATGGTGGAACAGTGCAGGACACAGGGGTGCAAGTGCTGTATTCCTGTGTTTTTTTAACTGGCTGAAGGGTTACCTCGTTTGGGGTCCTGGAGAGGGTGGCCATGCTGCATCCATGGTCGACTTGATACACATGGCGTAGGTAATCCTTTATTACAGGTGGGGTGTTATCTATAATACTGTTGGATGATATTTCCATGATTGTGTCGTCCGTCCGCTGGACCGACCCACTGTATGATTGAACCTGGGGTTCCTTTGCCCACTGTTCAGCCCCTATCTTGGCACAGGAATTGCTTTTGCATGGAGGATAGTCTTCAGCTGAATTGAGGTTTTTTTGGAGCCCTGTTAAAAAAATCTAAAACTGATCTCTGAGCTAGTCTGCACTATTTAGTTGTTGTTGCTGCATTGGTGCTGTTCCTAATCAGGCGGTTTCCCTTTGTTGAATATTGGTTTTGCGCCTTTATGCTTTGATGATGATTAAGCAGTTCGTTTTGCATAGGTTCTGGTCTTTGGGCAGCTGCAGCCCAGATGCCCAGGGCCTCGGTGACTGTGTATGGATTGAACCCGAAACCCCTGAGGTCGCCTCCCAGAACTTCCTTCTGGGGATTTTTGAGTCTCTTGTGTGGCCTCAGGTGGAAAGTCGGGTTGGAAATATATCATTGAATACCTTGCTTTCAGATCAGTTCGTCAGCTGAAGGATAACAGGTTAGATATTTTCCAGGTGGGTAGTAGCATGTGTGGCACTTTTAGGTTGGTATGGGAGCCTTCCTGGGCTCATCCTAATGCCCCTGGGTTTGCCCCTAGTTTTGCGCAGAGTGATCGAGGGGGGCACGGTGGACATTGCTCATCTCTGTCATATTAGTTTGGGTCTGAATTTAGAAATTTTGAGATTTTGAGATTTGAATTGGGGAGCTGAGTGGCAGTTGAGGAAAAATTTAAGAAAAGTTCTCCGCAGATCTTGCCTGGTCGTTATGATTATGTACAGCTAGTTGAACTGATAGTTGTCCAGTTATCTAGCAGCGTGTCGACTGCCCTGGAGGGAGCCAAGGAGAGTCCAGAGGGCCAGGAGAGACTGACTAGGTTGCTGAATAGGCAGAGATAGAACAGTGGGGCGCTCTGCTGGCGTGGGGGTTGAGGTTGGAGGGAGTTGGGAGTGAGGCTCACCAGACCCTCAGCAAGGTGCTTCTGAGTTCTAAGGGGCTCCTGTTGCTTCCTTTCCCCCCCACCGGCAGATCTTCACCAGTCCTAGGAGTAGTGGCAGTAATTACAACTTCAGGCTCCAAAGGGACAGGGGCCTGGGGTAGGGCCTGTAATTGCAAAAGGGTACCCCCATTGGCCCCTGCTAGAACATCTGCAGGAGTCAACTCAGAAGGTCCACCGCTTTTTAAGATCGGCACTATGACATCTGAACAGGGGGATAAAACCTCTGAAGCTCTTAAGGGGGAGAATACTGTGAGGCAACAGAGAGCCCACGCTCTGCCAACTCGATTTTCTTGTCAATAATGCCAACTGCCTGCATTAAAAAGTTATCCATACTTGTTCTCTGAGGGCCGGGAGGGCCAGGGGCAGCTTTAGAAGCAAGCTTACGTTTACAAGTGTATGCCTTCGAAATGCTGAAGTAACAAATAGGCTTTACTCGTAGTCAGCAGCAATCTGCAGCATAAGCCACAATAATTGGTACCTCCTCAAGACCACAAACATCAAAGCTGCACTTCCAAGAGAGATGGCCCACCCCAGCCTCTTCCGGCCGCGGACTGGTGCAGACGGGCCCCGTGCTGCGGGCAAAAGTGTCCCAGAAATAGTGCCTCTGGGTGCTCAGCAGCGTAGTGCGCCAACCTCTAGCCGCTAGGCGGGATAGAAGTCGAAGTCTCACTCCACCCTGGTTCCAGACCAGCGCGTCCCAAGACATGGTGCAACAGTGTCCCAGAAGTAGCGCCTCCAGGTGCTCTGCAGCGTCCTGCGGCCACCTCTAGCCGCTAGGCACGATGGGAGTTGGAGTCCTACTGCACCTGGTTCCAGACCAGCACGTCCCATGTCACTGGGAGAGTGTCCTAGAAGTAGTGCCTCCGGGAGCTCAGCAGCGTTGTGCGGCCACCTCTAGCCGCTAGGCATGATGGGAGTTGGAATTCCACTCCACCCTGGTTCCAGACCAGCGTGTCCCATCCTGATCCTTCTGGTCCTAGCTCTCCTGGTGGGCAGTTTATATTCCTAGTACGTCTAATGGGCCAGCCCCCTTTCTTCTCAGTTTCCACCACTCCCTGGTGTTACTGGGGCTTCTCCACCTGGTCCTCTTCTTTATCATTCTGTTTCTCTGCTTCTTCCTCCTCCTGAGGTCTTGGGCCTCGTTCTGATCCTTCTTCTTCTACTCCCACTGCTGGTTTTTCTGAAGTCCACCTGTCCCTCCTTCACGCATTACCGATGCTCTGCCTTGTCTTCCTTGCACTCCTGATGTTAACTTCATCCTTTATGGTTCTCCTTCTCCACACTTGCTCCTCCACTTTGCAACTTCATTCTCCTTGTCCCCCACCTACCCATGCAGTGCTCTCCCCACCCTAATGAAGTCTGCAAGATATGACCCTCAAGCAAGGATACCTTCATGTCCCTCATGAGGCTCTACACACTGTGAACCCCAGCTGTGTAGCGTGGCCTGTGAGATGCCAGTGTTTTTTTGCAGGGTGACTGGTAGGGAGAAACTTCAGCACAGGTGTCCTGCAAGTCACATTTTTGGAAAGATGTTTTCATCATTAAATCTTCTAAGTATGAGGGAGTTGAATATCTGCTGTGAAGCCGACCAAGAGCCAGACAGGGACTGATCTCAACATGAAGGGTAGGCAAAGTTGCATGATTGTTAAGAATGAAATGTGGTCTGCTAGTAGAATGCATTAGTTTTGTTCACGCGAGTGTGCACGCCGCATACTTGCAAGATGTTGGTAGGATACTGGTTCAAGTAAAAAAACCTCTTTGCAAACTTTTTTCTACTCAAACAAGTCTCTTGTGGGCAAAAATAATATGTGAAATTCCGTACTACGAAATTGCAAGTAATTTTGGAAAATTTGAGTAACCTGAAATTCTGGAATTATGCAAATTACGCCAGTGTAAATAACATTTTTCCTAGGCCTAGACACCACCCAATTTTGTACTTTTCCGAAACTCCGTCACAGCAGGATCCACCAAATTACAGTAATGCAAACATTCTTCAGACCTGTCGCAAAACACCTTTCCTTATGGGGATGCGAGAATCTAGTGAAATGAGGTATAGTTACCCTATGTCTTCATGTCATATGGTAACAGCTCTGTGACAGAGAAGTTAGGGCTGTGGAATTTCGGTTTACAGATAATTGTTCTCAGTGTAATACTTTGCTGTATGCCAAGACCACAAGTCCCTGCGTGCACTAGTAGTTGGATACCTAGGATTAGAGAGAAGATCAAAGTGACATGCTAACCTTACATGAAGGCCACCTTAATCTCCAAATGCACAGAAGGAAAAGGAATTTAATGTGCACTTTCCACTGGGTAGTCCAAGTTCACCAGGTCCTGCTTTTCACAAGGGACCATCCCTTCAAAAGATATTGCCATTTATTTGATCTTTAATGTAGCAATTCCCCCACCTGCTCTTACAGAGGTGTCAGGTATGACCCATTCAGCAAGTCCGTACTTTATAGCCAACAGCGCTTTGCATGATGGGATTTTATGGCAAAGGTGGACATTCCTGTTACGCTCCCTTTTCTTGCTTTAATATAGCAGCAAAGCTTCAACTGTAAAAGTACACGTCACAGAGAACCACAGAAAGAACAAACACCAGTTAATCACTAATGTGTGACCAGTAGGCAGTTTTTATGCCCCCACTAGACTGAATCGCGCACTCCTACCATCTTGGTCAGTCGTAGACTCTTCCAGCTTGAGGGTTCCATGTTAGCCTGGTATTTCATTTATTTTTGGGATGCGTTTACTAACGTTTTAGAAGTGTACCCATTTACATGCAATTTATATTTCTAATTGTCTTTTGTTTTCAAACAGCCAAATTACTATTTCTATACATTCTAATTCTATCCATTGGGTTCTTTTTTCCTTAATTACATAAATATATGTTGTTAATTTTCTGAACCATAGTATTCAAAGACAATGCACAATGTCTGATAAGTCTAAGGCGGTCAGAGCATATGAACAGCAGGTTGATGAGTAAAATATTTATAGACAGTATGAATTCCTATATAAGAACATCTGGTTCTACCTCTGTAAAAAAAAAGGCTATACTTGCCACTGTACAAACAATTTCTAAGAAAACTCATACTTCGGTCCCTCACATTTTAGAATGCTCTAGCTTGATCGGTTCTGCTGATGAAAGTAGGAAATATTTGGCACTTCCTGATACACAAAAAAGAACCGGGAACAATAATTCCTGTAGTGATTTTTGTTTAGACCAGGTGTGCCCTCAACCAGCATACATCTATGCTGGCAGACAAAAAATCATACCATATCCCTGGCGTCAACACTTATTGTTGGTTGCCTACTTTGAATGGAATTACTTCACATATGAAGAGTTGTTCTCAACCACCCAAACTCTCAGGCTGAGAGGTAGAGAATTTGGCAAACATGACTCAAAAGTTTATTGTGCTAGACACTGTATCTGAGGCAGATGATGACTATAATTCACATTATTATGAGGATAGGCCTAACTTCACAACATATTAATTAGTTTGGTTCCCTTACAAAAAGTGCAAACTTTATCAACCTTTTATATAATGAGAGCTACTTCTGCTCAATAAAATTAATTGCAAGCACTAACAAATGTAATCACTGTCCAATAGCAACTATGTCCATAAACAATAGAAATAGAAAGACCCAAACATTTCATGTGGACTTACCAGCAGAAATGCCAGGAAAAACATTATTAGTACAAATGTCTCCACATGACTACTGAAATAACAGCCAAAGCAGCATGCGCACACTGGCACAATGTTAATAACCACTGCAATGAGTCCACCCAACTCAGCTTAAATTATCATTTAACTATCAGATTTAAATATATTTTAGAAATGCAAATATTTTGTCTTAATCAGCATATCTTTTTTTCAGAAAAAAAAACATTTTTCAATGGAATACTCCCATTTAGAGCAAACAAACTCAATTATCAGCATTTATTTACTGAACGAAACATATTTTCCCTCCTAATAGCAGTTTTCATTTTCGGTAAATATATGGTTGCCAAACATCAGCTTCTATATGTCATCAAATTCTCACATGAACAAATGCATCACATGTTCAGGATTTCCTTAAAATGTCCAGGTTTTATGATAATCTGCCATGAATGCTCACAAGAGCAGGCACGCCTCCGACAATAAAGCTCACCATTTTATCGGAGGCACCATTGTGCCAAGGCTGGACAGCATAATGACCAGGATGCTCACGTCATAATACACCAGTCGTGATCCCTATTATACCAGAGGCAACCACTTTAATGTCACAGGTGGACAAAATCATATGTCTGTGATGGCTGTCAGCATGAACCAACTAGACCGGGAATGCTGAGAATGTGTCAAGAATGATAAGTATTATTCCAGGTCTACTATTATTTCACGAGTAGTGGGAATCAACATATATGTTTGGTAGTTTGTTTACACCAGGAATTGTATCCAAGAAGTAACAGTCTGTCAGGCAGAAACACAATGCCAAACACACACAAGCAGATAGATACGCTCATAAATGTGCACACATTTATGCTTAAACAATGGGGCTTGCATAGTGATTCTTGAAAATGGATTTCACTTTGGGTCCAGCCTTTGCTATCCCCAGCTTCTAGCTGATCATGCACTCAACTCATACATTTTCTGTCTGGTCTTTCCTGCCAGCCAACTCTTACATGACTGCACTCTGGCAACTGCTATCCTGGCCCATTGTTCAGACACATACTGTGACTGATAGAGAGGAGCCTGAAACATGTCCAATCTCCTTGTGCTTTATTAGATTGACAGAAGATGCATAAGGTTATGTTTCAGGCCTTCTAGGCTAACACATAGGGCCTGATTCTAACTTTGGAGGACGGTGTTAAACCGTCCCAAAAGTGGCGGATATACCACCTACCGTATTACGAGTTCCATAGGATATAATGGACTCGTAATACGGTAGGTGGTATATCCGCCACTTTTGGGACGGTTTAACACCGTCCTCCAAAGTTAGAATCAGGCCCATAGTGTGTTTATATTTTGTTTGGCATAAGCTGCTTTCATTGGATTTGTTGGTTGCCACTGAAAGTGTCTTGGGATGTGGAGTGCTATTGTCTTTAATATGCACAAACCCTCACAATAATGTACTGGACTGAGCTCCCCTTTGGAGAGCTACTTCAAGAGTGTTGGCATGCTACCAGTAGCATCTAAGCTACTTGCTGAAGAGCCACGGAGTAGGGTTACCATTAAACAAAGTGTTATGAAATAAAACTGAAATGTGACTATCCCACTAATACAGATAAAGTTGTGGCTACTTCTCTAATTCAGGTAAAATTGTACTTTCTTTCTCATAGTATAACGACGGTTCCAAAACCTGCAGAGATTCTAACTCATTTTAATGACAGTATAAGCTTTTTGACATTATGGGCCTGATTACAACTTTGGAGGAGGGTGTTAATCCGTCCCAAATGGGACGGACATCCTGCCCACCGTATTACGAGTTCCATAGGATATAATGGACTCGTAATACGCTGGGTGGTATATCCGTCACATTTGGGACGGATTAACACCCTCCTCCAAAGTTGTAATCAGGCCCTATATTTCCTTCAACCAAGATGCTAGAAATAGTTGAGCAAGATCTGACTTTCAGAGAAAACATTATCAAAGAAATTGTTAACTGTGTCTCTGGTTTTGCTTCCATAGACAAAAACAAATCCAAGAATGAGTGTTAGCCTTGGGATTTTTAAAAAAGTTAGTAGAGGCTAAGGAAACCTAGAAACATGCACTCAGGTTGCATGACTCCAAAATCGCCCGAGACCCCAACCCATCCGAAAAATGAAAAAAAGGGTTTTGATCTTTTCGATCAAGAGGTCATGTAAGAGAATGGTCCTCGGTAGTAGGAATTTTCAAATATTGCGTCTTCCCATAGTGGGTTGATTATGTATGTTTTACAAAAGTTAGACAAAGTAAGCAGGAGATGATTGTGTTTTTTTCTAGTCTGCTTTTGGCTTCACACCCTTTACCCGTATAATTTTCAGAAGCAAACACACAAATTGAGCAGCTAGTATCATATTTGAAATAAAAGGATGTGAAAGAACAAACATGGTTTTCCTACATTTTTGCTCAGCACACTATTTTAGATCAGAAAAAAACACTTAACGTGGACAGTGATAAATATAGTTAATTTAATTTGGTGTTTACTGATATTTCAGGATGAAAATGATTGTTTATCTGAAAGACTCTCTTACCAGGAGAGTGGAAAGTCTAGATTCAATCTCTAATGTGCCTGGGTGGACATCTACACGGATGGTCCATGAAAAGAGCAGCCAACTGCATCTCACAATGCACCTTCAAAACTCTGGTGTAACCATCAACAAGAGACATCTATGCAATCAACCTCGCTTCATTCCAGGTGGTATGTATATCAAGAGCAATACTCAGCTGACGCAGATGTATGATGTTGCATATTGTGGACGATGCTTTACGCATCCTTAATGATGGCCACTCACACTTACTCATCCTCCTAGAACTATCAGCTGCATTTGATAATATTGGTCAACCCAACTTTCTTAAAATCCTCTAAAGTCGGGTGAGAATGGATGTAGCAGTCCTTGCTCCACAGTGGCAAACATGGTTGTGACATCGACTCTGGAGCGAAGGAACAGCAAGATTGGCAGGCTAACTCAATCACGTTTCTGGGAGAGTACTCTGCCAAATTCTGAATGAGCTCTTAATCTACAAACCCATATCAACTGCTAAGCTGAGAGCACACAGCCTCCACTCATCCCAGAACTTTATTTTAAAACTGCCAATAAATCTGTGTTCCCATCTTTTGGGAATCCAAAAAGACCAAGTACATCTGTAAGCAGTGCTTCAGGCTGCAGTAAAACTGGTATCAGTAAGAAACGTTCGGGCTGTTTCTACCATGTGGCTTTCACAATACAATGGGAGTCCACTGAAGCCAGAGCCTTGTTCCAAGAGGCCGCATAGTACGTAAAACCCTCTATTAAAATTACAGCAAATTACCAGGACACACAGTCATGCTCTGTGGAGGCCCTGGAGGTCACGGAGGATCTGACTCTCTTTGACTGGAAAAAAATGATCTTAAAAAATCAAAGAACACTTTCACAACCCTTCTTCCTACAGAGACCTGACTAAACTTCAAATGAAATAGTGAAAAACGTTCTGAAGCATCTAGTATTTCATCGCCACTCACTAATAACATCTGTTTCTCTCTGCCAGGTAAAGACCCCTCTCGAAAACATGCAGCACATAGGGCTGCTAATATCTTTTAGGTCTATGGTGTAAAATTATTTTTTGTTAATTTGCCTTTATATCTATTTCCTTGGTAAATAAATACAGTACCCATGCAGTATGGTTCAAGCTATGCAAACGTTCAAATAAGAAAAATCACCTCCCAAAGTATGTATCCTGCGCTCATACAAGCGTCTCCCTGCCCCCCAGCCTCTTAAATCCCCCAAATCTGGTTTACAACTTCTTGTAGTGCTACCTCCAGTGAATTCCTCAGCTTACTCTGCTTCTCAACGCTCCATTCAAATTATGAACTCCAATCAGTTTGACTCTCCATGGAAAAAGAGTGCTAAATGGATTTCAGAAAAGGCTGGCACGTATACACACTAAGGGCCAGATGTAGGAAGGCTTTTGCACCTCGCAAATGGCGAAAAATGCCGTTTGCGAGGTGCAAAAGCCCTTACGCGATGCAGAAACACATTTTGCGAGTCGGTACCGACTCGCAAAATGTGTTTCCGACTCGCAAATAGGAAGGGGTGTTCCCTTCCTATTTGCGATTCGCACCGCGATGTAGAGTTCATTTGTGACCGCGAAAGCGGTCGCAAATCAACTCGCAGTTACCATCCACTTGAAGTGGATGGTAACTCATTCGCAAAAGGGAAGGGGTCCCCATGGGACCCCTTCCCCTTTGTGAATCCTCACAATATTATTTTTTCAGAGCAGGCAGTGGTCCTATGGACCACTGCCTACTCTGAAAAAAACCAAAACAAAAAGGTTTCGGTATTTTTTCTATTTGCAGCTCGTTTTCCTTTAAGTTTGCTATGGGGTCGCAAACTGCGACCCACCTCATAAATATTTTTGAGGTGGGTCTTTGCGACCCCATAGCGAGTCGCAGAAGGTGTCTGAGACACCTTTCTACATCGCGAATTGCGAGTTGCAAATTGCCACTTACATACATCTAGCCCTAAATTACCCTGGCAGCTCCTGGGGCAGCCAAATGCATATAAATTGCAGCACAACTCAACAATGTAGGGAGGAATCAGAGTGCGCGTGCAGATGTTTCTGACTACATCCTCTAGGTTCCAATGTTCTATGCCAGATGATCCAACAAGGACACCACACTGCACACAACTCGCCCTCGCAATAAAAGTAGTTTCAGAAGTACAAACTGCGGGAAGTTAGGGCAGCAATAAAGGCAAGTTTAAGTTTTCAAATAAAAACTCCCACCCAATAGCAGCCACAAAGTCATGGTGTACACAAGTCACAACATATGCAGTAAAGAAGCGTCTTCAAACATGTCAGAGCTGATACCACAGAACAAAAGACCATTTGAAAAGGTTAACTAGTTTAGTTTAGTTGCTCTACTCGGGTGACAAATTGGTACCAATGGGGTACAACCTGCCCAAACATTATTAATATATCTTAAAGTGACAAAATAATTAAATAACTCTCGCAGAGAATGCCTCATTACATCATGTAATTTGTGGCCCTTCTTTTAATTACTAAAGTTTGTATTGCTAAAATGTAAATATGATTTGTGAAATATAACGCTACTATTTAGCATTTTAATAATGTACACAATATCATGGAATGTGTATAAAATACAGTCTATGTTTTGGGATTAAATGGCATCCTGTTTTCACCATTCCTGGCTAACTAGTATTTCGACTTAAGTGCTCCCCTGCTGTTTGAGATTGTGCTGCATCTCCCTTGGTGCAATTTTAGGTCGATACAGCTTACAGTAGACATCTGTAAGGGCGCCACAAAGAAGATGAAGCTGTAGACAGTTTATTACTTGACTGGCCACCTAGGGTGTCACCAGCCGTAGTACAAATTGCTCCGAACAGCAATAAAAGTTAACTCTACGATAAGAGAAGCGGCTTCCAAATGTCACGTCAGTAGAAAACACTTCGGCCCTCATTATGACATTGGCGGTAAATGCTGCTTACCACCATGCTGATGGCCGCCAGCTTACCGCTGCACTGGCGAATATCCGTTCACCATATTATGAAACACACACCAATCCGACAGAAAACAGTCACATACACAAATCCGACAGCCCAAAGGTCAGTGAAAAAGTGGCGGTCCCAAAACCCACACTGTTACGCCAATAGAACTACGCCCATCACATTATGACCCACGAATCACCACAGTGGACATTCAACGGCAGTAAACCATTGGCTGTACATACCGCTGCGCTCACAATGGACACTCACAGACAAAACACCACCACCTTGGCCAATTCAAAAAACACACACCTGACACCCATACACACACCACACCCACACCACTATAAAACATGCACCCACATTACCCACAACCCTTTACGAATACAAATCATTGCCACCAGACTGACACCACACCACTCCCACCCATACACCCCTCACGCACGCCACATCACACACCCCAAAACATTACCCAACACATCCTCACCAACGCACATCACATAACACACATGGCACCACAAGGGCACCCCCGTTTCACTGAGGAGGAGTTAAGGGTCATGGTGGAGGAAATTGTCAGGGTAGAGCCACAGCTATTTGATGCACAGGTGCAGCAGATATCAACAGCAAGGAAGATGGAGCTATGGCGGAGAATCGTGGACAGGGTCAACGCCGTGGGACAGCACCCAAGAGCAAGGGACAACACCAGGAAGATGTGGAACGACTTACGGGGGAAGGTACGTTCCATAGCAGCAAGACACAAGCTCGATATACAGAGGACTGTCGGTGGATCCCCACCCCCCATTCCCACACAACTCACAGCACGGGAGGAGCAAGTCTTCCATTACTGCATCCTGAGGGACTCGCCGGAGTTGGAGGAGGACTGGACACTGGTAAGTCTACTTTTAACAATTATCATCCCTCATACCTGCATGCCATCACACACCCTCACCTCCATCACTCCACCATATCCCACACAATCCACCATCACATCTCACTAATCACAATGCCAAGCCCTGCTTGCTGTACCAATGCATGGACACCCCTCCCAGCCCTGCATGAACAATTATCACCAAAGCATGCAAAGCATAGGGAAACTATCATAACCACAATACACCAACATACACAAGCAAAATGTAGCAGGGCAACACCAACGATAGAGGGGAAGCTACAGAGGTACAAATGTCAGACACCTGAAGCATAATACATCATTTACATCCCCACAGGTACATCAGCCAATGTCACTGGAGGGGAGGTGCCACCATTATGAAGTCCCCCAACAGAAGAGGCCCGCATTAATGACAGTAACTCTTCAGGATCTGGAAGATCTACCTGGCCCATCGGGACCACTGGACAGTCGGTCACCCAAGCCCAGTCACGGACCACCACTGAGCCTCCCCCATAAGGAACCAACAAAACAGCACTCACCCAGCATACCCACACCTCTGTCCCCAGGACACATCAATCAGCAATGTGCCCACCTGTAGAGGGACCCCAGGCCACACCTCCTACACAAGACAATCAGGGACCTGGGGTCAGTGGGCACACCATTCAGGGGACAGAGGCATAGGCCAACAGGGACACTGGGATGACTGCTGTGCACCAGGGGGAGGACAGGACCAGGGAGCCGACACTCCAGGAGGCACTCTCTGAGATCCTGGGAGCCTGCCACCATTCCCAGGACACAATGGGCCAAATTCTAGACAACGTGCAGGAGAACAGGCGCCTGCAGGAGGGACAGTATCAGGGAATCAGGGAGGACTTGCAGGCCATTAACACCATCCTGGTCTCCATAGCAGGAGTGCTGGCAGACATGGCCAACATAATGAGGGAGGCAGTGTCATACCAGCGGGCCCCTACCACTAGCCAGTCATCTGAACAGCCCTCCACTTTTACTGCTGCTAGTGGCCAGGAGGCTCCGCCACAGGACCAACAGGCCACCAGTACCCCTCCCCTTGCAGAAGGTGAACCTCCCGGCAAACGTTCCCTGTGAACCAGACAGAAGCCAGAGACACTTGCCAAGACCACCACCAGGAAATGAGACTCTCCTGATTGTCCCCCTTCTGTCCCACTCAGTCACCTTGTCCACCTTGAACTGCTGTTGCTCCCCTTCCTATGTCCCCATGGACAATGCACCTGTGCTACAAACAGCCTGGAACAATACCCTGGACTTTCCTCTATCCTTCTTTCCATCATCACCCCATTCCATTGCACTTTCCCCTCTATATCTTGACACAACAGCACACACCCTTGGATAAAACTTCACTACTAGTATTTCATGAATTGCAAATTTGTATTTATTGAAACAGCTACAGCCATTGCAAATGAACCGTAAATAGAATGAGCATAGAATTAACAACCTGTTGTTGTTGTGTTGTGATCACACCAGGAGAATATGTCATATCACCAATATCTGCAGAGTGAATATCCAGAGGTAACAGTAAGTAGTGCAAAGAAGTGGGTAATGTCAGCATGGCAGTGCCACACAGAATACACCAATAGTCATAGAAAAGTAAAGTTGCACTGTCTCACCTGTGTGTCATTGGAAGTACTGACGTATCACAGATATTCTGTTGTCCATATTCTCATCCTCTGCCTCCTCATCCTCACTGTCCTCAGGGTCCACTGCTGCTTGAGGGGCATCTCCAGTCTCCTCCTCCTGCAGAAAAGGTACTTGGCGTCTGAGGGCCAGGTTGTGCAACATGCAGCATGCCACTACTATCTGGCAGACCTTCTTGGGTGAATAGCACAGGGATCCACCTGTCAGATGAAGGCACCTGAACCTGGCCTTCAGGAGGCCAAAGGTCCTTTTAAGTATCCTTCTGGTTCGGCCATGGGCCTCATTATAACGTTCTTCTGCCCTTGTCCTGGCATTCCTCACAGGGGTCAGCAGCCATGATAGGTTGGGGTAACCAGAGTCACCTGCAAATATTGAGGGACAACATTTAGCCACACACTATCCCATATGGCCCACACCATAACCATACACCAACATATACTGGGTGGGAACCAGGGCTCACCTATTAGCCACACCTTGTGCCTCTGTAGTTGGGCAATCACATTCGGGATGCTGCTATTCCTCAGGACAAAGGGATCATGCACCGACCCAGGATACTTAGCATTGACATGGGAGATGTACAGGTCCGCCAAGCACACCCTCTGTACATTCATAGAGTGGAAACTCTTCCGATTTCTGAACACCTGTTCATTCTGGCGGGGGGTCAAATGCAATATGTGTTACATCAACCTCCCCAATTATGTTGGGGATATGTCCCATTGCATAGAACTCGGCCTTCACTGTGGCCAAATCTTCAACCTGGGGGAAAACAATGTAGCTGCACATGTGTTTAATCAGGGCAGACAACACTCTTGTCAGCACTATTGAGAACATTGGCTGTGACATTCCTGCTGCCAAGCCCACTGTCACTTGGAAAGAACCAGTTGCCAGGAAATGGAGCACTGATAGAACTTGCACAAGAGGGGGGATCCCAGTGGGGTGACAGATAGCAGATATCAGATCAGGCTCCAATTGGGCACATAGCTCTGTGATTGTGGCCCTGTCAAGTCTATAGGTGAGGATAATGTGCCTATCCTCCTGTGTTGTCAAGCCCACCAGGAGTCTGTACACGGGGGTATGTCTCCACCTCCTATTCATCCGCAGCAGTAGGAATCCAAGGGACAAAAGAGTGAGGAGCCGGTCACAAACTGAACAATGGAGCTTCAACAGAACTTTGCATCCAGTTAACTTGT
This sequence comes from Pleurodeles waltl, assembly GCF_031143425.1. Classification (NCBI taxonomy): domain Eukaryota; kingdom Metazoa; phylum Chordata; class Amphibia; order Caudata; family Salamandridae; genus Pleurodeles; species Pleurodeles waltl. The sequence continues at coordinate 76,875,928 of NC_090449.1, read as the reverse complement.
AATGGGTCAGTGCGATTTGTCCAGTATGTCATAATATCACCAGTGACGCGGCAATATTCCAGGGCCTGCCCCCCTCCCGAAATGCCATCCGCCTGTCCTGTGTGTAGGGACAGGTGGAAGTGAGGTAATTCCGCTGACGTCGTGCCCAGTTGCGGGAGGCGGTCGGGAACCGCCGTGCAACTCCTCATTGGTTATAATTGGGCCCTATGGGGTACAGTGGCCAATGGTGATCTACGCAGGCGGTGACGTATGCACCGCCGTGGACATTACCGCCATTTTGTATCTGATTCCTCACTTGCTACCTGACCTTCCACAGGAGAGGACCTACACTGCATGTGCTGCTGTGACCTGTGTCTGGAACCTACCATGGCCCGTGTGACCGGGGAAAGGGCCCCAGCCTTCACTTCGGATGTGTTGGAGAGACTGGTGGATGGGGTCCTACTCCAGTACGGACCGTTGTATGGGCCACCAGACCAACAGGTGAGTACACTATGGGCACGATGCATGTCACATAAATGCATGGAGTGGTGTGTGTGAAGGCCTCGTGTAGGGGGGGGTGGGTGGATGTCCTCTGGGCGGCGTATAGGTTGTGTGCTGGGCCATGTGTGTGCCAATCGTGATGGAAACAGGTATGGTGGGCAATATGTGTAACTGGATGGACTGTTTGTCTAAATCTATTTTCTTGTGTGTATTGCCTCTGCAGGTCAGCACCCATCAAAAGAAGGGTATATGGCGTGCCATCGCCAAGGAGGTGCAGACCCTGGGGATCTTTGGCAGGCAGAGCACCCACTGTCGGAAACAGTGGGAGGACCTGAGACGCAGGGCACGGAAGACGGCGGAAGCCCAGCTGGGCTCCGCCTCCCAACGAGGAAGGGGTGCCTGTACTGGTGGTGGCCTATCCAGCCTATCCAGAGCTGGATGGGTGCTTTAGGGCATCACCGCAGCCACAAGGGGGTGAGTACAGTGCCCATCATTACAACTTACGCATGGTAGGGTGGTATCCAGGTGGGGGATGTGTGTCAGTGGGTGCCCCTAGGCCAGGCCAGACATTGCAGCATAGGTCCCCTGGTGGCTAGGGTTCAGAAGGGAAAATCTTGCTACCTAGCTCGTAGGCATCCACTACTGGTCAGGGCTGCTTGGGTCCCAGGTGTGCTGCATTTGGCGGTGTGTGCCCCTACCCATGCCTTAGTTGCTATTTCTCTGGTAGTGCTATGGCATATTGCGTAGGCCTGTTCCCTGTGTGTTTGGTGCTGTGTACGCCAACGGTGGTGTTGTTGCAGCCACTGACCAAGTGTATCCTTTGTCTCTTCCCCCCTTTTTGTTTTGTCATCCTGTCCTTATGCGCATTAGCATCATCTGGTGGAGGAGTGGAGGCACCGGCGACGGAGGGAGCTGCATCCCACAGGACCCAGGATGAAGAGTCCACTGACGGTGAGAGCACCAGTGGGATGGAGGGCGAGGGGAGCACCACAGCGGAGACTGGAGGGGACAGTTCTGACACAGATACCTCCTCCGATTGAAGCTCCCTGGTGGTGGCGGATACTTCTGTGACCACTCCAGCTACAGGTACATCCGCCACACCCGTACCAGCACCGCCCTCCCAGAAGCCCCTCATCGAGTTTCCCGTGCTCGCTCACCCAAGAGGGTGGGCATTTCCTTCGCCCTGCTGCCTGAGTGAGGAGGCTATTGACCTCCTGAGATCCATCTCTGTAGGGCAAACAACCATTGTGAATGCCATCAAGGGGCTGGCAGCCAAGATGCAACAATCTAATCCATTCCTGGAGGGCATTCACACTGGATTGGCGGCCCAACAGAGATTGATTCAGGCTCTGGCCTCCTCTCTGATGGCAGCCATTGTCCCTGTTTCTACCCTCCCCCCCAACTTCCACTGCCCAGTCCCATTCTCCTCATCCCCAACCCATCCCAAGCACACAGCCAGACGAGCATGCACACAAGACAACATCCAAGAGTGTCACAGGCAAATATAAGCACCACACTTCATCCCACAGGCACTCACACAAACACCATCCAGTTGCAGACACACCAACATCCACTATTTCCACTGTCTCCCCCTCCTCCTCCTCCTACACCACCTCCCATCCAGTTACGCCCACACTCACACCTGCATGCACTACATCATCATCCACTACCAACATCACCACACCAAGCAGAACACGCACCTCACTGGCAGACACCTCCACAACAGCCATGCACACGTCCCCTGTGTCCTTTCCCACTGTGTCTCCCCCCTCCTAAAGTACACAAACGCAAGCACTCAGACACTCAACAGCCATCCACCTCACAACAGCATGCAGGCCATGCACCTGCACCCAAAAGCAGCAGACAGACACCTCCAACAACCACTCCCTCATCCTCCACTCCTATTCCTTCTCTGTCTTCCAGCCCCAATGTCCCTAAAAAACTGTTCCTATCCACCACTGACCTCTTCCCTACCCATCCCACCTCCCCGTCCTGCACGTATGGGCAAGGTAGGAAGAACCCAGCCAAGCACCTCAGCCACACAGTCCACGGGCCCAGTCTTCACCACACCCACTTGTAGTGGAAAAGGATCCAGGCCACATGTCCTGAAGGTGAAGGAGCCTACACCAGGCAGGCTCAAGGGAAAGGAGCCTGCCCCAGCTTCCAGGAAGACCAAGGAGCCTGCACCAGCAGATAAGAAGGGAAAGGAGCCTGCCCCAGCTGCCAGGAAGACCAAGGAGCCTGCACCAGCAGGCAAGAAGGGAAAGGTGCCCGCCCCAGCAGCCAGGAAGACCAAGGAGCCTGCACTAGCAGGCAGAAAGACCAAGGGGCCAGGGACAGGATCTGTGACGGACCCCCCACCACCAACCATGGTTGTGCAGCCGTCTGAGGTTGCCGGTGATGGGCTGGAGCCTCCCCCCACCAGTAGCACCACCACCACTGTGCAGCCGTCTGAGGTTGCAGGGCATGGGCAGGAGCCGCCCCCCTCCAGCAGCACCACCACCACTGTGCAGCCATCCGAGGTTGCAGGGGATGGCAGGAGCCACCCCCCACCAGCAGCACCACCCCCACTGTGCAGCAGTCACCACCGGCGGACGGTATGTAATCCTGCCTCCATGGGCTGCTGTACAGCCTGCCCCCTCCAAAGCCAGTGGGTATGACACCCAACTGAGAGACTGTGACCTTGCACTTCCCAGGATCAAGCACGGGGCATGTAGCCTCCTCCAGAACCAGTGGGTAAGACACCCACATGGCCACCACTCCCCAGGACAAAGAGCACAGGGCATGTTGCCTCCTCCAGAACCAGTCGGGAAGACACCCACCTGAGAGACTGTGACCTTGCAATCCCCAGGATCAAGCACAGGGCATGTGGCCCCCTCCAGAACCAGTGGGTAAGACACCCACATGGTCATCACTTCCCAGGACAAAGAGCACAGGGCATGTTGTCCCCTCCAGAACCAGTGGGGAAGACACCCACCTGAGAGACTGTGATCTTGCACTCCCCAGGATCAAGCACAGGGCATGTTGCCCCTCATGAACCAGTGGGGAAGACACCCACCTGAGAGACTGTGGCCTTGCACTCCCCAGGATCAAGCACAGGGCATGTTGGCTCACTCCAGAACCAGTGGGGAAGACACCCACTTGAGAGACTGTGGCCTTGCACTCCCCAGGACACAGAGCAATGGGCATGTTGCCCCCTACAGAACCAGTGGGGAAGACATCCACTTGAGAGACTGTGGCCTTGCACTCCCCAGGATCAAGCAAAAGGCATGTTGCCCCCTCCAGAACCAGTGGGAAAAACACCCACTTGAGGGACTGTGGCCTTGCACTCCCCAGAATCAAGCACAGGGCATGTTGCTCCCTCCAGAAGCAGTGGTCTTGTAATATCTCCCGACTGAGGTGCCCCACCTCCCCCATCTCCCTGAGGTGCCTTCCTATTTACCAACTGATGCCCTTGCAGTGTTCTCTCCGTGTTGAGGCAGGTGACATGTGTGGCCGTGGACTTTGGCATGTGGCCATGTGGCCTACGTACATTGTGGACTGGGCTGTGTCCCTTTTTCTGTACATATGTATATATCTATTATCTTGCCTAACTTATTTTTCATCTGTGTTGATCTCATTACATTCACTTTTGCAAAATCGTTTTGTCCTTGCATTACTCAGCCCACTTACGGGGTAAAATAGTTTTTATAATGCATCTGGTTGTGTGTATGGTGTGTGTGTCTGGGGTGTGTATGATGCGTGTGTGTGTCACTCTCGTTTTCCTCCCCCCTCCCTTGTGTACTAGGCTGCTGTACTCACCGTCGTCGTCTTCGCCGGCGTTGGTGTTCGTGGTGGAGCAGAACGCAGATCATTGGGAAGACATGCAGTTCTGGTTCCACGGTGGTGTGGTTGTTCCCTGTGTCTCCAATGGTGAGTCCTTTTCCTTCTGAGCTCAGTTTCCGCCAGGCTTTTGATGTCGTTGGTACCGCCCGGGAAAAGGTGGCGGTTTCCAGGGTCATAATATGGTGGGCGGTACATTGACTTCCACCTGGCTGTAGGCGGCTGCCGCCGTGGTGGCTGTTGTTTCCGCCCTGGCAGTCGGTGTGATGCATTGGCTGTCTTTCGGAGATCTTTCCGCCATGGTCATAATTTGGCGGTAGTTACCGCCAGCCTGTTGGCGGCATTACTGCCACTTTATCACCGACCGCCAGGGTCGTAATGAGGGCCTAAGTGTTTCTCAGATAAGCATAAGATAAAGTGTCTCAGGAGAGCACCGGAATATGTGTACTTGGTCAAGCGCCTTGAGGAGCTTTAATTGAAACCTCTCAAGTGGGCATGCATGACCCTCAAGGTGATGTCAATGATGTGCCACTAGTGAGCAATCAGTCATGCACCTCAGGGATGCACGGGGTCATGAGCTACAGAAACAAAATGGATCATGAGACTGAGGAGTGGAGCAGGTGATGTGTTTCGCAGGCTCGATGGATCATGCCCTCAAGAGTGTGCTCTGTCATGCGCCTTAGGAAGGCAATTTCGAAATCACTTAATAAAGCGAGTAAAAAATCTGTATCCAGCAGGTGTGGAGTAGATTACCTGAATATCTTGTATGCAGCTACCCTTCCAGTTAAAGACTTCATACACAGTGTGAACATAAGATATTGTTTTATAAAATAGTGCTTAAAATAGGTTCGGTTTAGTTATCATAATTAGGACACATTAGCAAAACTGCTTGTCACATTGCACAAAAGTGCCTGTTTATTTGTTGTGCACGAGCTGCTCTTTCATATTTCATTCAGAAAATCCTAGAAATCCAGCTGCAAACCATGGCCTTTGTCCCTGGGTGCAGCTGTAACTAATAACTAGCTTCCTCGATAAGGGATGTACGTGTGTTGCCACGTTTCAAGGCTGTGAGCTAAGCCTGTTTTATGAATATGTAGAAGCAGTCTTTTGTTTTCTAATGTTTTGCATTAGTAAAAAGGATGATTTATTATGTGCAACAAATAATGTAATTTACACCAAATTAATATAATTTGCAAGTACTTTATTTGACTTCAATAGAAAATTGATTTACTGCACAAGAAACATCAGTGCTGCCCATTTACTTAAAATCAACTTATGAATGTGCATTTTCTTTGTACAGAACATTATAAAAGATGTGCTTTTTGAGGATTCTATAAGCTAACTCCACTGAAAACCATCAACAAAATATAAAGGAACAATCTATGGCCACAGGTTGTATTTATATGCTTTTGATTAAAATATATGGACACCCAGGGGTACAAAAAGGAGAAGTGTGCAAATTGAAATATTGTTTTGTCTCAGATGATTCTTCCTTATTGTTGTGATATGTGGTATATATTGTCCTATATATTTATTTCATTTTAAGGATTTATATCATAGGATTAAAACCATATATATTTTTCAAAATCTTATGTAGTGTTCAATTTTGCTGTGTCTATAGGTATATGTTAATATAGATGATTGAGGAGAGTTTGAACAGTTGTGGAGTGCTCATGATATGTTTTAATATTCACTAAGGGGAGAATTTAATATTTTGGTTTAGACAACCTGTCCCCTTGGCTTGAGAGGGTACTCTCTATTTTGTTTGGATTTTGGGGTAAAAAACTGTTTTATCCTTCTTAAGCTTTTACACTTTTTCTGCTTGTTGTTTAGCAGAGGGCTAGATGTTTGTGGTACTATCTGTATTTTTGCCTGTATACTATTATTAAAATGACTGATTGACAGATGTGCTGCACTTGTTTAATTTCTTAAAGGCACATTGCATTATATTTATTATGATTTTGGTTTAATGCTAATTCCCCTAACTAAATGTTGCTACATGTGCGTCAATGATGTGCCATCAGTCATGTGTCTCAGGAGTGCACTGGTTAATGTGCCACAGGAGAGACATGGATCATGATCTTATGGAGAGCACTAGGTGATGTGTCACACAGGCTCAGCGGGTCATGTGTGTCATGGATGCCCTTGACAGTGCTCAAGAGTGTGCTGGGTCATGCACCCTGGGGAGGTAATGAACCATAAGTGTGCCAGAATACTTTGCTCTTTTCATCCAAACCTGTGACCTGGAGTCCCCACATCCACTGACCCAACCGTTAGTGAACCGCTCCACCCCCCCACCCAAGCTCACTCAATATCTATTTTAGCTATGATCCAACCTTCCCTACCTCCTTTTTAACCACTTATCACCCAAAAGGTGACTTAGGGGGTTATTCTGACCCTGACGGGCGGCGGAGGCCGCCCGCCAGAGTTCCCCCACCAAAATACCGCTCAGCGGTCGAAAGACCGCTGAGGGTATTTTGGGATTTGCCCTGGGCTTGTGGGCGACCGCCAAAAGGCCGCCCGCCAGCCCAGGGCAAATCATCCTTCCCACAAGGACGCCGGCTCAGAATTGAGCCGGCGGAGTGGGAAGGTGCGACGGGTGCAGTGGCACCCGTCGCGTATTTCAGTGTCTGCATAGCAGACACTGAAATACTAAGTGGGGCCCTCTTACGGGGGCCCCTGCAGTGCCCATGCCATTGGCATGGGCACTGCAGGGGCCCCCAGGGGCCCCGCGGCACCCCCTACCGCCATCCTGTTCCTGGCGGGAGACCCGCCAGGAACAGGATGGCGGTAGGGGGTGTCAGAATCCCCATGGCGGCGGAGCACGCTCCGCTGCCATGGAGGATTCACATGGGCAGCGGAAAACCGGCGGGAGACCACCGGTTTTCCGCATCTGACCGCGGCCGAACCGCCGCGGTCAGAATGCCCTGCGGGGCACCGCCGGCCTGTCGGCGGTGCTCCCGCCAACCCTGGCCCCGGCGGTCTCTGACCGCCGGGGTCAGAATCACCCCCTTACTGCTACAGGAAGAACTCTGCCTGAATCAAGAGTAATACTCGTCTGCACTCCATCTCCGAGTGGCTGCTCCCTCAACCTCCCTGCAACACTCAGAGAAATTGTCAACTGAAATGTAATGATTTAAAAGAAACAGTAAAGCCTTATTTCAAATGGGGAGTACCAGCACTTTGCAGCATATGCAGTCAGTGATAGCCTTAGGGAGGTGAAACCGGTACCACCACGCTTTGCTCCTAGCTCGGTGGAAGGCTGTATTTTGAATTATCTGATGGATAAAAGCAACTGCTGCAGAGTTCCTTATGTGACCAGAAACTTTCAGGCAACAAAAAGTCTGGGTAACTCTGCTGCTTAATGGATCTACTAGAGAGTGCTTTGTTTTGACTAATGCAGTGTTGACTCATCATAAAGTTAGGCAGAAGGTAACTGTCCCAGCTGCAAAGTGGGTGTAACATCATGCAGATCACAACATTGTATTTTATGTAACTAGCTCAGTGGGTTACTGCTTTTGTCACGGGGATCCATTACTTGTAATCATAAGTTAAAGTCCTTACAAAATAGCACAGTGAGGTATGAACTGACATCGAGGAACTGCATGGAAATTGCAAAGCATATGTTTAGAATCTTATTTTTTCCCCCTCGGTCTTTCATTAGTTTAAGGTAAATAAATGGATTTGTTTTGGTAGAAACAAATTCTTAGGGGTAGTGCCAACCCCAACCATTGTGTTACGTTTTAAATCCTGAGTTTGTGCTCCCCAGACTAAGCACTCCGACAAATGACTTCTACACCTTGCAATTCTGATTGTCTTGTGTAACATTTCCTATACACTGACTCAAGATTCATTGTCTCTGTATAGGGTGTGTGTGATGTAAAATGGCCTGACACCCTACGCTGTTATGACCAGAACGATAAAAGAAGTGAAATACATATGATAATAATAATGAACAGATGAGGGGCACCACTGTAGAGCTGTAGTAAGGGACTCTGTGGAGAATGAGGTCATTGGACAAGGGGCGCCACCAAAGATCGTTGCACCGGGCACCAACAGTGATAAAGCAGGCCCTGTGAAGAGTTCTTTTATCGGTACAATACCGCCAGTACTGTAACTGGGCAGGCACTGGCCGGTACTGAGTACCTGCACTTCTTTAATTTGATGTGTATATATATATATATATATATATATATATATATGTGTGTGTGTGTATGTTTTGTATGCTTAACATGTTCATAGGTCATTGCATAGCTCCTAGATAAGTTGTTATATTAGATACTTATATATCCCTGCTCTCATTTTATATCACACTGATCACATGTTGTATTATTAAAGGCATTTGGCTATTCAAAAATCGAGTAAAGATAAATAAATGTTAGAAAAGTACACTTATTCATTAACTTGAAGTATTACAAATCTTGAAAGTCTGTGTTTATACAATACTACTTGTCTTCTCATATTATACCCATTATTATATTCCTTGGACATATATTCCCTTACTATGTATTTACATATCTGTTTATTTATTACTCTAGTCCTACTGTACTATAGAAAAAATGAAATAAAAATAAAATCTATAAATAAAATTCAAATTATAAGTAAATTAAAAAATATATATTGATAATAATGAATAAATTAAATTAAAATGATCAAAAAATGTATATATATATATATATAATTATAAATAAAAAATATTATATTTGTACTCTCTTGCCAGCTTTACCTTGTCTACCCATCACCATGTCATGTCTCTATCAATCTATCCTCCATCCCCACTCTGACTCATCCTAAATCCATTATACTACTTTCATCTCCTAAAAAACCCTGCCTAAACTCTTCCCTCCTCTTCCCCATCTCAATCACCCAAACCTGTTTACTACCATGATCTCCCAAACAACCCTACTAAATTCTCCCTCATTTATCTCACCTTTGACTCATCCAAAACTACTCCTGCTACTATGATCCCCCCAACCCTTTCCACAGACTCTTCCCTCCTCCATCCCTCCCTTATTCATCCCAAGCCTTATCCTATTACTATAAACTCTCAATTAACACTTCTGGATTCTTCCCTCCTCTACCCCTCCATTATTCCAGTCCAATTAACTCATAATAAAACTAAACTCATATTTCCCTATACTAATCCACCACTAATTCCTTTTGGGTTCCGGAGTAGCGTGCTACTCATCGAAAAGCGCTTTGGCGCCTCGTCAGGAGAAGTAAGCGCTATATAAATACTACTACAATATGGAGAGTGCCTGCACTTCTTAGCCCTGCTACAATACATTTAAAACGGAGTGTACCGGCTCTTCTCAGGAGCAAACGTGTAATCTAGTGAGTACCTGTACATTTGCATTTCCATATAAAGCGTTTACCGCCATAGTTGTGCGTTCCCACTTGCAGCATAGGTTTTATTCAACCTATTCCCCACCCCCCACTATATCCTCATTCACCACCGCGTAAACTACAACTGGTCTCCTTCCCCTGTGAGCTTCCCAAAATAGCTAGCTAGCAAAAGATTCCCCCGAAAGCCGATTCAGACACTGCCAGAACCGTAGCTCCGCTACTCTTTTGCCGCGAAGCTCTCTACAGTATTTCCATAAACCCCAGCAACAACCACCAAATAAAATGCCGGCCGCGCATTTGGCCGCAATGACGTTTGAAAACACGCTCGCGGTAGCACGTTGTTATGCGTAGTTGCTAGGGACGCCACATACGTTCTACTAATAAGAACTAAATGAGAAATAAGAAAACGAAGGCTGAAGGCTGAGGGCGAGGATGTACCCAACATGCTGTGCGAATTCAATATGGCGGCGCCCAGTGAAAGACGTCCAGACTCCTCCGCAAAGTCTCCCGTTTCCTCGGCACAGAACACTTCTGCGGCACCCTCCCCTCAGGGTCACCGTGTTTTGTCTGATCAGTCGCAGACTTTAGCACAATTTTTCCAGGCTGGGCTAGCTGCAGAAGGGAGCGGGGATAAAAAGAAACCATGCCGAGCCTGCATGGACTTTAAGAGTTGGATTAAACAGCAGCGGAAACAGAACCCGGGGGAGCCGGGGAAACAGGTAAGAAATTAGGATGACAAGAAATACCAGGCATAATTAGTAGGGTGACCAGATTCTCAAAATCAAAGAAGAAAGAGTAAATGGTCGCATAAGGTTGCCTCCTTTCTCAGAGAAAAATGCCGGCGATTTATTCACTTTATAATGTTCTGGAATGACGCTAACATGATACTTACATTATATTTTACTTAACCGATATTTACTGATTAAAGCTTGTAATGATAAGAGAAAAGAATATCGGCTTTCAGCGATTTTCTCTTTTTTTTAGCGGTTGGGGCATTAAAACATGCCGGTAAAAAATGGCCAGGTGGCAACCCTAGGCACTAACAAGGATTACACAGAAACACCCCCACAGTCTATGAGACAATCTATATTGTAAGATAAACACAAAGAGCGGTGTTTTAGAGGGTTTATCTTTGTTTCAGTTCCGAGTTCTTTGTGTGTTCCACAGAAAACATCACAGAGGTCTGAAGTTGCCTCATGAGCAACCTCTTGCATCTTATTTTTTTTTATGCATACTTGGAAATGAAGTGATTATTTTTTTTAACTGTAAGAACAGAACCATTCAACGCCTCTTCAGGGGTAGTTAGCGCCAGATAAATACAATAAATAAGTATCAGAAAGTAAAATATAAAATCAGGATTTGGTTAGCATTAGTATGTGAGTGTGAGGCAGAGGAAAGTAAATGTGTACAGAGATGCACATAGATCCACAAAAATAATTTGAAGTTCCTGTTATGTCACTACTAAACATGCATGGTGAGTTTTAATACATAGTAGCATTAACGTTGAGACAATCTCTATTATAGCCTTAGTGCCCGCCGTAGTGGGCTATACCGGCCATTAAAGGCCCGCTGCTTTGGCTCGGGCCTTTAATAAGGGAGCAGGACTTTAATTGCCGGTATAGCCCAGCTACGAAGGGCTATAAAGCTGTTAGAACATTCTGCCACTAGAGGGCAGAATGTTCTAATAAATAAAACAAAGTTCTCGCGGAGCTCGAGGGTATGGAAATCCCCCGGGCTCCGTGAGACCTTTGTTCAAAGCTGTTGCTTTGAACAAAGAACATTGGAATGTTGACTCTCTGGTCTTTTACCAGCCAGTAAAAGCCCAGAGCACTCCATTGTCTCCAATGGAGCTCCCAACATTCCAGTGTTCTAATATAGCCTTAGAACCCGCCATAGCGGGCTCTACTGGCTATTAAAGGCCCGCTCCCGCGTTAAAGGCCCGAGCCGAAGCCTATTAGAACATTCTGCCATTAGAGGGCAGAATGTTCTCATAAATAAAACAAAGGCTTCATGGAACCAGAGGGGATTAAAATGTTGCTGTGAACAAAGAAGATTGGAATGTTGGCGCTCCGGGCTTTTGCCGGCCAGTAAAAGCCCGGAGCACTCCATTGTCTCTAATGGAGCTCCCAACATTCCAGTGTTCTAATACATGTTAAAAGATAATGGTGCAAATAAAGTGTGCATGAGAAAACATTCCTCCCTCCCACATGCTGAGAGGAAGGCTAATGGGCACTGGTGTTGGCCAATTGCTTTCTCGTATGCTGATTCACCCTCTTTACACCCTAATACAAGGCATGATTGGCACTGCAGTATGTTAGACAATTTACGGCTGTTCCATTTGTGACGTAAATAGAGGTGGTGGATGGAAATGTGAGCTTGCACCACATTTTTAAAACTTAAAGTGCATTCTCATTTAATCCACCCACCGTATTGCCAAACCCAAATCGTATTTAAATTGGGAAAATAATGCTAGGATGCATGGACAGGCTGTAGATAACAAGGAATGTCTGGGCAAACTTGTATATCTGTTCACCCTGGCCATGGAAATATGTGTGTGTTTAGGCATGGAAAGAAAATACTTGAGTGGTTGAAGTACAAAGAAGGTTCATACCTTTCAACAGGGTGCAGCTCCTCTATTCGGGTGGAGGAGTGTCGCCCCTCTCTCCTACCCCCCTTTCCCCTCCCAACAGCAGCAGAAGCTCCAAAACCTTTCAGAACAAAAGGATAATAAACTATGTTCATTATCCTTTCGTTCTGAAAGGGGCGGGCCGTGGGATTGACTAGAAGTGAGGGGGAGTGCACAGCACTCTTCTCCCCCCCCCCCCCCACCACGCATGTGTGTTTGGCCGGCCGTCTTGGGCCTGCCAAACACACATGCGCGCAGTAGGCTCTATCCAGCCCGACAACACAGTTGCTGGGCTGGCGAGAGCCTGCACGGCTCCCAGTCCGCCTGGGAGCAAACCTGGCTGAGTGCTCCCAGCCTATCGTGATGCTGCGTGAGCAGCGTCAGGATTGGCCGCAGGGCAGGCTGGGAGCCTGTGCCTGCAGCGACGCTGGAAAGGAGGGCGGCGTGGTCGGCGGATCAGGTAAGTTTGAAGAAAAAAAAAAAAAAACATTCAATTATTATCTATTTTTTTTTTTTTTTTTTTTTTTTAACACCCTCCGTGCCACATCCGCCCCTTTTTAGCGCTGCAAGCCATGACTACCTTTCAAGTGGGCTAATTTTGTGTACATCGCACTGCGCCATGCACCTAGCTTTTCAATTACTATCATTTTTAATGCTGCTATTTATTAGTCCCAGTACTTGAAGGACTCTCAAAGGACATGTAATGTCTTGGCAGCTAGGCGGCAGGCTGAGCTAGTAAGTGATGTATGAAGGTAAACTGAGGGAGACTATTTAAACAGACCCAGTAGGGAGTATTGTTGAAGAGAAGGCTAAAAGTGACAGGTCAAGGACATTTCCTTATTACTGGATTATCTTCAGCACTCCAACTTCTAGTATTTCTTGACCTAGACCTTACATACCTGAGGTGGTGAGCTACCCCACTTACATTGACCCACCTCCTCACATACATAAGGACTGGGATAAGGAAGGCTGGAGGGAAGGTAATTACAGAGGAGGTGATTTGTTAAAGTAACTGGAATTTGTGTAGCACACATCTTAGTGGTGTGACCTTGTAGCTTTTATCAGGTATCCAGGTTGGTTTTGCATACATCAAAGACAAACGTAAACCACCAACTATACATTTCTGCTCTTAATTCAATAAAACAACAAGGCAAAAAAAAAACTCCTGTCTCAAAACATGAATGAATCAATTTTCTTTATGAAGATTGATTACCTTTGGTACATAACATATTTATAATAGACAGGATCGAATTCACTGTCATTATAATCTTAAACAGTAATTCTAAGTCAAAATGTGTAACGAAAGTTGCACAAGGACTGTTTTTTTCCAATGATTTTTACGAGAAATCATAGCTTGAGACTGGTTTTGTAGGTTGTTTGGGGTCTATGTTTGACTTTTTTCATCATTGCTATAGTCCCCCCAGTAATAGAGAGTAGGGTGTTGTAAAAGATATTTAGAATCAGATGTTCAGTGTCTCTGGTGCTGATTGTCATTCACTTTAGTGGAAGATTTCTCTTCTAAGCAGTGATTCTAATTCAAGATGGTTTAATGTAGCCCATTTAAGTACACCTCCTTTCTGTATGTTGGTAAAGACGGAAGACAGGTTGCTACTTTTTATCTAATTATGAATTTTTAGAATGTTTTCTAGAAGATGCTTGCAACGTTATTTCTTTCTAGCGTCGACGAGAGCGTATTTTTGAATATGTCTAGGTATTCTCAAGTCTCCTACGAGTAGTGAGTATTCATTATGATAACCAGATTTTTGAAATGTTTGAGTAAGTATCCTGAATAGTGACGGATGATATGGGATCGGAGTTGAATTTGTTTTAGAGGAGGTACAGAAAAGAAAATGATGGAATGTTAGTAGTTAAGCATGGCATGTTTTCCAACGAATTATAGATAGTCTGTTGCCATTTTTATTGGGTCCTACTTCAGAGATGACATCGGAGCTGTCTGAAACTATTATGTCAGTGAGGGTGTGGCTCGGGGTGCAAGCCAAGTTTCCGTTATGAAAAATAGTTCTAGACTAGTGCTGCTTAATCTTTTGACTTGTGTGGACCCATACAGAATCATTACTGGAGTCCCTGGATCCCCACCGAGTCTTTATTGGAAGCCAGGAAAACAAATCACAAAAAAAATACAAAAACAAGTATACACCTATCAAATGCTCCAGTATCGAAATATTTTTCTTAATTCATAATCAAATATAAACATTTTTCAACATTTTCCATTTTGATTCTTTAAACGTACATGCTTTATTAATTTAATTATTATTTGATTTAGTAAAACAATATCAGACCACCTAAGTCTTACCGATCCCTCCAGGACTCCTCGGACCACATATTAAAAGCCACTGCTCTAGACAATATGGAGTTCGTTATGAGTTTGGTGGATGGAAAAAACTGTCCGCCAAACTCCTGAAAGGGTGGCCGCCGCCTATGCAGCAAACTCCCTGCCGGAGTTATTTAGAGTTTCCGGCTAGGTCAGTTGGTGGAAACCTACATTTCTGTGTGCTGGCCTAGTGGCAAACAGACTACATCATTGTCACCGGCTCATAATCGAGCTGGTACCAATGCTGTAGCGAGCAAGATGCGCCAGCACCCTCGCAATGCGATGATGCTGGGCAGGGGGGCCCCTGCACTGCCCATGCCAAGTGCATGGACAGTGCAGGGGCCCCTCTGCGCCTCTGGCGGAGAACGAGGTCGTAATCCCCAGGGCTCCACCACCTCCAGACTGCCAGGATCCAAGATCCTGGTGGTTCCTGGCAGTCTGACCACCATGGTTTTAATGTGGAAGTCGGACTGCTGTACTGGCGGTGATCCAGACCACCATCACAATTGTGGCAGTCTGTAGACCACCACACTCATAATGAGCCCCTCCTAGGTTATAATTAGGTCTGCACATTCACATGGATGAGCTTGGATAGAACTGACTGATTAACCAGCATTTTATTGTAGATATGTGGTAAATGACTCGCCCACAGGATGATTGCAGCATATATTTTTTTGTTTTTTAAGATGGATGCCCTGATGTGAGTTCATTGCAGTGAGCTCTGTTCTTCCTGGATGTAGTAGTACAGCACAATCCGTTTTGGATTTTGTAATGTACACTATGCTGGTGTTCCAAGATTGTGGATTTAGAAAGAAGGCCAAACAGCACTGAGTCAACATTTCCACAGACATTGTTCACTTTGACAGATTGAGCCTGCATAAGTGTATTCATCCCAATAAATCAGGGGGGTCAAACAGTATCCTGAGGCTCACTGTCCTCTCCAAAGGCAATTCTCAGATGTTAACAGGTAGTTAAGTAGGGCAGCCTTTCTGCCTTTTTGCTTTTGTTTTGGGTTGCTCCTGATACACAACTCGCGACTCCATCCCACTTTTCTGCTCCTGCTTCATGACCTATATCTTTGTTGGCCCAGTCAGAGTGAAATAACCAAACTGCAGTACTGCCAAGAACCAGCCTTAGAAGTGGTATTTGAAATAATACATAAGGGTCATTTTGCATAAACATAGGACACAGACTTCCAGCCAGTGTGCCAAGATTTATTTTCTTGAATCTGGGTCCCTACACCAGCGGTGACAAAGCCCCTGTTGAGTTCGAGGGGTGTGGTAGCCACTGCCGCTCTTCTTGCCAGGTTAGAGACCAATAAGCTGGAGGCTTCAACCCAAGGCTGCCAGTAGAGGCTGGATGAACCTTGATTCGTGGTAGAGAGCCGACAAACTACTCAGGAGGGATAGTGGATCTATCCTTGCACAAGGAAGATGCTTCTCAGCAGAAGATGGACCATGAAGGACTTGAGGTGGGGTGAGCTGAAGAGGCCCACTGCCACCTCAACGAAGGACCTGCATCATCCTACGAGGGTTGGGACTAGAATCCCACATTTTCCCAACAATGGAATCAAACTGCTTACCTACCATGAATCGCGGGAACAAAGAAACTTGTGCCCAGAGCAGCTCCCGAACTAAAAAGTAGCAAGAATCCACATACAGCTGAATAAAGTTGTGACCGTGCTTGTGGTACAAAAGGATCAAGCGTGCCTGAGGAGATTTGCACTAGCCGAGTGTGCATCTCTTTAGACTATGAAAAGTGGGCACCTACTTTGTTTTTACAGTTTTGCTTGCTCTGATGAGACAAGCTGGCTTCCACCTGAAATTTGGGGAGGCTTGCTTTCAACATATTTCCCCCTTCGTTCAAAGATCTTTAGGGAGGGTAGTTGAATCTAGGTCAAAAGGATGCCTGGATTTTAAGATCAGTGGGAGAGTAGAAACCATTGTAGCCACCGCCGGTAGGTGGAATACAGAGACACCCCCCACTTGGATCTGAGACTTTCAAAGGAGACAGCTGCTGGAGGTATAATAGGTAGCCCAGTCCCTGCTGTTGCTGTGTCGCTGGCAATAATTGAGGTAACACTCACTGTTCTGCTAAAAGTATTTCTGTTTGTGGAGGATTGCAGCGGGTGTCGTGCAGCCCAAAATGAGCCCCATTTGCTTATTCTGTAGTAGGCGGGTTCCTCGATATTATTTGACAAATCAGAGGATTCACGTTTCATCATGGCAGGGTGATATCCAGACACAAGTGTGGTTTTGAGCGTTGGTGTCCAGTGGACCTGACTTAGATCTGCTGACGTTCTCCTCTGAAGTAGAGGACGAGGTGGGCACAGGTTGGTCTGTTCTTCTTTATGTCCACAGTACTTCTGTATGTGCCAAGGGGTCCTTGTGTTCCAGATTCTAGATGGCCCAGGCTTGCATCCGTAAATTATTGTTAGTGGAGAGTGTGGAGAAGAGGACTAGAATGAGGAGCCTTTGGCTTAGTACTTTTCACCTCACTGTTTCTCATGAATGACCCTTGTTCTGGCTCCAAATTGGTAACCTCATACTTAATTTCATAATACTTATAACTTCCCAGGATCATAAATACATTTTGAAACAGGCTCTGCTACCTCCCACATTCCGTTTGGAGCTACATGTGTTCTGGTCAGAAGTGGTATTTGGTTGTCTTTTCAGTCTCCTTTTTGACCTGTTTATTAACAGGCTTGTTGATAATCTGCAAGGAGTGGCACAGGACATATTGCAGTTTTGTGGGCCGAAAATACAGGTGTATATATATATTTTTTCTTTACAAGGATAATTCTGTGTGTTTGGTGATAATACATAATTCCTCAAGGAAAACTATTGGGTATGAGTTTAGTACTTTTTTGTACAGAAAAATGGTGTGGGATAAATATTTACAGAACCTAAATCTATCAGATCGGTTGGGGGCCTAGAAGAGTTCACTTTGTATAAGTCAGATCAATTCTGGCCGACTGCTGTATTATTATTGGGCAGTACAATATCAACAGAGAAGGGTAGCGCTATCAAATCACAATGGGACACCTGGGTAGTTCAAATACATAGCCATAAGTTTGGACATTACACAGTTCATCAAAATGGCAACTTCTTAATTGAGTCTGTTTGACTGATCTGTGAGAAGGTGGGTCAGACAGCAGTAGGACCCGTAGTATCCTGGTCCTGGTTTATAAATCTACTGGATCTTGTGGCTGAGTGAACTATGTTTGATACTAGGCTAATCGGTTTAAATATTGGTGGGTCCACTCAGCCATTCGTCCTTCCAAGGTCAATTAAATGAGTATCGTTTGAATTGAAGGACCGTCTTGAGCTCAAACACCTGTTCTACAAACACACCTGTTATTTTATTCTATCAAATCGTAAAGTATTTCAGCTCCCTTGTCCAATCTGTAGCTAGTGTTTGGATTATGATTATTAATTGGCACATTAGCACCTTTATGTTTGTGCAGCAGAATGGAGCAGATGTGTGAATGTTAATCCTTTGACCACTGCAAAGAATATTTCTATGTTAGAGAAAGGTGAGTGTGAATCAGGTTCCTCTGCCATTGTTTCTAGGGTCCTTTCTCAATTACTGCTTCCTCACTGCCCACCTTCAGTGTAAGTTTTGGCTGAACATTTGAAAAGCTTTCACTCTTATTGTTTTTTTTTAGGGGACTGTTTTTGAGTGTCAGATAATTGTTTAGAATTGAGTTGTGTACTGTAGCACATTGTAGATTACAATAATTTATAGAAATAATGTGCAATGATCTGTCGTATCACAAAAGGTTTGTAAATCTGCAGTGTTATTTTTATTTTTTTGTGTGCACATATCAATTGATTTGTTGCTTCTTGACGTGTTCAGGATGCCCAGAGTTGACATGAACAGAACTGAATGACGAGCATTCAAGATTCATGAGAGTTTTCGGCTATTGTGTTATTATTGTGAGTAATCTGTGAGACTGTGCTTGAGCTGTTTATGAGAGTGTGCTGTTGTAAAACTGCTGTGCTCATGATTGGTATGGACAAGAGGGGTGTGATGGTGTAAGTGAGATGGCGCTGACATTCATAAGCATGCTGATCTTAGGAGGAGTTCAGGGAGTCAGCTAGTAGTGTGTGTAAAGATATCTGTTTGAGGTGAATGGCTGTATTTCCTATTTCAGGGCTGTTGCCAGCACTGCATGAGTGGGTGATGCAGAGACAATGTATATAGAAGTGCTGGTGGTCTTTTAGTTGTGGTGGACTGAGCACAAGGTGAATGTGATGAGGAGTGGTTGAGACTAGATGTACTTGTGTGCTAACCCATGTCCATCCTGGGCTCCCGACTCTTGCCTAAGTCAAAACAACTCGTGCTCAGTGCCTAAAGTCTTGTGGTCACTATACACAGAGCCTTCTTCACTCCTGAACTATGTACATGCACAAACATTTAGGCCCTCATTACAACCCTGGCGGTCGGTGTTATAGCGGCGGTAATTCCGCCAACAGGCCAACGGTAACAAAAATGGGATCATGACCATGGTGGAAACCGCCAACACATACAGCCTCTTTAACACTCTGACCGCCATGGCGGTAGCAACAAACACCGTGGCGGTCACTGCCAACAGCCAGGCGGAAGACAATGTACCGCCCACCCCATTACAACGTGCCCATCCGCCAGATTTTCCGGGGCCATCGAAAGCACGGCGGAAACAGTACTTGGAATGGAAACCACTCACTTCTCAACACTCAACGAAGAACCAGGACGGCATGGGTCCCGAGCTGCGTGTTCTGCCCATGCTGGTGTATCTTCTCATATATCAGGAGCACCAACGGCTACGACGACCACAGTGAGTACAGCACCTAGTAGACAGGGGGGGAAGAAAAAGAGAGTGACACATACAATATCCTCACCCCCAACACCATGCACACAAACACATGCAACAACATTACATAGACACCCCGTAACCTTCTTGAAGAACGCAAGGACAAAAGCAATTGAGTCAAATTAGTGTTATATTAGAATTCAAGAGAAATACGTTCATAAATAAATAAACAGTATGTACAATATATACAATATGAGGGACAATGTCCACACTAAAATAGTCCGTGGCCCACTGGGCCATAGCACATAGGCCAAGCCCACACTTGAATCCTGCCTCAAAATGGAGAGAACACTGCAGGGGCATCAGGTTGAAAACACACAGGCACCTCAGGGGGACAGGGAAGGGGGGCACCTCAGCCGGAAGATGGTACAATGCCCCTGCTCCTAGAGGGGGCTCCATGCCCACAGTGATGTCCTGGGGAGTGCAAGGCCACAGTCTCTCAAGTGGGTGGTTTGCCCACTACCTGGTCCTGGGAAGTGCAAGGCCACAGTCTCTCAAGTGGATGGCTTCTTCCACTGGTTCTGGCGGCGGCATTGTGCCCAGTTTGCTTCATCCTGGGAAGGATAGGGTGAGTGGATGCCTTTCTCCACTGGCTCTGGAGGGGGCTTTGTGCCCAGTGTGCTTCATCCTGCCGAGGATAGGGTGAGTGGATGCCTTTCTCCACTGGTTCTGGAGGGGGCTTTGTGCCCAGTGTGCTTCATCCTGCCAAGGATAGGGTGAGTGGATGCATTTCTCCTCTGATTCTGGAGGGGACATTGTGCCAGTGTGCTTCATCCTGGGAAGGAGAGGGTGAGTGGATGCCTTTCTCCACTGGTTCTGGAGGGGGCTTTGTGCCCAATGTGCTTCATCCTGCCAAGGATAGGGTGAGTGGATGCCTTTCTCCACTGGTTCTGGAGGGGGCTTTGTGCCCAGTGTGCTTCATCCTGCCAAGGATGGGGTGAGTGGATGCCGTCCTCCACTGGTTCTGGAGGGGGCTTTGAGCCCAGTGTGCTTCATCCTGCCAAGGATAGGGTGAGTGGATGCATTTCTCCACTGGTTCTGGAGGGGGCTTTTTGCCCAGTGATGCAGCACGTGGGGGGTGCCAGGTCACAGTCCCTCACCTGGGTGTCAGACCCACGAGATTTGCAGTGGTCAGGATGCATGATCGTCCATGGAGGCAGGGCTACAGTCCATCCGCCGGAGGCTACGGCTGCACAGTGGTGGTAGTGGCGGTGCTGGTGGGGGTGCTGCCAGTGGTGGGGGGAGGCTCCAGCCCTTCTCCTGCAGCCTCAGACGGCTGCCCACTGGGACTGCTGCTGCTGGCAGCGGTGCCACTTTCATCGGTGCTTGCGACGGTGCTGGCCGCGGTGGAGGTGCCGGTGCTGGCAGTGGTGGGGGAAGGCTCCAGCCCTTCACCTGCAGCCTCGGATGGCTGCCCACTGGGACTGCTGCTGCTGGCAGTGGTGCCACTTTCAGCGGTGCTTGCGACGGTGCTGACCGCGGTGGAGGTGCCGGTGCTGCCAGTGGTGGGGGGAGGCTCCAGCCCTTCTCCTGCAGCCTCGGACGGCTGCCCACTGGGACTGCTGCTGCTGGCAGTGTTGCCACTTTCAGCGGCGTTTGCAACGGTGGAGGTGCCGGTGCTGGCTGTGGTGGGGGAAGGCTCCAGCCCTTCTCCTACAGCCTTGGATGGCTGCCCACTGGGACTGCTGCTGCTGGCAGTGGTGCCACTTTCAGCGGTGCTGGCCGCGGTGGAGGTGCCGGTGCTGCCAGTGGTGGGGGAGGCTCCAGCTTCTCCTGCAGCCTCCGACGGCTGTCCACTGGGACTGTTGCTGCTGGCAGTGGTGCCACTTTCGGCAGTGCTTGCGGCGGTGCAGGTGGCGGTGCTGGCCGCGGTAGAGGTGGCGGTGCTGGTGGTTGTGCTGGTAGTCACCAGGCCTTCACCTGCAGGCTCGGACGGCTGAAGTGCCTTGCCTAGTGTTTTGTGCCCCTTCCTGCCCTTGGCAGATGGTGGTGTCACCTTGGGTCTGGCAGCTGGAGTCTTTGAGGTGGCCTTGCTCAGTGGTTGTGTCTCCTTCCCCTTATTGGATGCTGTCCCCTTCTTCACCTTGCCAGGTGGCGGAATGGTCTTTGCCTTGGCAGGGGTTGGTGGTACAGTGGCTGGCTTGACGGGTGCCCCTTTTGAGCCTCTGACAGCTTTAGGAACAACAGCGGACGTGGACCTGGTGGATGAGGTGCTGGGTCTTGGCCACCCTGGCTTGAGGCGAAGGACGGGGGGGGAGGGATAGGAAACTGTCAGTGTTGGCTAGGAAAATCTTAGGGACACTGGGGCACGAAGAGGGTGAAGGTTTGGGAGTGGAGGAAGAGGGAGTGGTTGTAGGAGGTGTTAGTCTGCTGTGCTTGGGTGCAGGTGCATGAGCTGGATGCTGTTGGGAGGTGGATGGCTGTTGGGTGGGTGTGTGCTTGCGTTTGTGTACTTTGGGAGAAGGGGTCACAGACACAGTGGGAGAGGACACAGGGGACGTGTGCATGGATGTGGGGGTGGTGACTGCCAGTGAGAGGTGTGTAGTGATGGGCGTGCTGGTGATGGAGGTAGTGGATGAGGACGTAGTGCAAACAGGTGTGAGTAGAAACGCAACTGGGAGGGAGGTGGGCGACGAGGAGGAGGGGGACACATTGGAGGCAGTGGATGTTGGTGTGTCTGCATGGGGATGGTGCTTGTGGGAGTGCCTGTGAGATGAAGTGTGGTGCTTGTGTTTGCCTGAGCCACTTCTGTGTTTTGATTTGGGTGAATGCTGGTCTGAAGGTGTGCTTGTGATAGGCTGGGGTTGAGGGATTGGGACTGGGTAGAGGAAGTTGGAGGGGGGAAGCTAGAGACAGGGACAATGGCTGCCATCAGTGCGGGGGCCAGAGCCTAAAATGCTCTCTGTTGGGCCGCCACGCCAGAGTGAATGCCCTCCAGGTAGGCATTTGTTTGTTGCAAATGCCTCTCGACACCCTGGATGGCATTCAGAATGGTTGACTGCCCAACAGTGAGGGATCTCAGGAGGTCAGTAGCCTTCTCACTGAGGGCAGCAGGGCTGACTGGGGCAGGGCCTGAGGTTCCTGGGGCAAAGGAGATGCCCACCCTCCTGGGTGAGCGGGCACAGGAAACACGCTGAAGGGGTGCTGGTAGGGGGGGGTGGCGGCTATACCTGTTGTTGGGTTGGGCACAGAGGTGTCCGCCACCGCCAGGGAGCTTCCATCGGAGGAGGAGTCGCTGTCTGTAGTGTCCCCTCCTGTCTCTGTTGTGGTGCTCCCCTCACCCTCCGTCCCACTGGTGCCCTCACCCTCAGTGGATTTGGCCTCCAGGCCCATGTGGGATGCAGCTCCCTCCGTCGCCGGTGCTTCGGCTCCTCTGCCAGATGATACAAATGCACACTAGACCGGGTGACAAAACAAAAAGGGGGGGGGAGAGACAGAGGATACACTTGGTCAGTGCCAGCAACAACACTACAGTTGGCATACACAACACACAGGAAGGCTGCCCTATGCATTAGGCCATGCACGACCAGTTACAATGCTAGTCACCAGACCATGGGGGACATGGCATAACATCATCAGCTGCGCACCTGAAACCCACAGGACCCTGCCCAGTAGTAGATGCCCACTAACATAATCAGGTTTGGAGTCCTTCAGAACCTGCACAACAAGGGACCTACCCTATCATGTACGCCCTAGCCTAGGGGCACCCACAGTCCATCACCCCATCTCAGGTAAAACCTTAACGCGCACCAACGAATGAACCAGAATTTGTACTCACCCCCTTGTGGCTGCTGTGATGCCCTCAAGCACCCATCCGACTCCGGACAGGCCACCCCCATGGTGCGGAACATCGGGCGGTCAGGGTAGGACGGGCACCCCTTCCTCGTTGGGAGGCCAGCCCCAGCTGGGCTTCCGTCGTCTTCCTTGCCCAGCGGCGCAGGTCCTCCCATTGTTTGCGGCAGTGGGTGCTGCGCCTGTCAAAGACCCCCAGGGTCCGCACCTCCTTGCCGCTGGCACACCACAGGGTGCTGACCTGCAGAAAAAAATACAGCAGAAAAGGGATTAGTCATACCGCCTGGAACGTCACACTCATGGCCCACCATATCCCTCCCATCCACTAACGCACATACATTGACCACCATACATGCAGCACTCTGCCCAGGACCCTTCAGCCATCCCCCCCTTTACAGGAGGCTTACACACACAGCACTCCATGCATTCAGGCCCCATGCACCGTGCTCACAGTGTACTCACCTGTTGGTCTCGAGGACCATAAAGTAAACGGTACTGGGGTAGGACCCCATCCACCAGTTTCTCCAATTCCTCCGCAGTGAAGGCAGGGGCCCTTTCCCCAGACACATGAGCCATTGTCGCTTCCAGTCACAGGTCACAGCAGCACTTACAGTGTAGGTCCTCTCCTGTTGAAGGTCCGGTAGCAAGTGAGTGAACAGAAAGAAAATGGCAGTCGCATACGTCACCGCCGGCGTACATCGCCATTGGCTCCTGGCACCCATAGAGCCCAATGATAACCAATGCGAAGTTGCGCGGCGGTCTTCGACCGCCTACCGCAACGGCGCACAACGTCAGCGGAATTACCTCATTTCCACTTGTCCCTCCTCACAGGTCAGTCAGCCGCCATTTCAGGGGGACACAGGTCATGGCACCTAACTGCGTGACAGCAGACATTGCTACATCCGCTGACTCTGATTCACATACTGGTTCTGTAAATGAAGAGATGCATCATTATAGCAATGGATGAGTGAATATGACCCTTTGCTCACCGTTTTCCTCCCTAGGCTTCAACCGCTGAGGATGAATATGAGATGGAGACATCCTCCTGTGTACAGACCCTTGGTGAACCTTGCGACAATGGAGGACAGACACATTATCCTAACCTACAGACTTGGTAGGGCCACAATCCAAGAACTGTGTGCCCAATTGGATCCAGACCTGATGTCAGCTATCCGCGAGCCCACAGGTATCCCCCCCCTCTAGTGCAGGTCCTGTCAGTGCTCCATTTCCTGGCAAGTGGTTCCTTCCAAACAACAGTGGCCATGGCATCAGGGATGTCTCAGCCAATGTTCTCCAACGTGTTGACCAGAGTGTTGTCTGCCCTGCTGAAACACATGCGCAGCTACATCGTATTCCCCCAGGTGGAGGATGTGGCCACAGTGAAAGCTAACTTTTATGCCCTGGGACATATCCCCAACATCATTGGTGCCATTGATGGTACACATGTAGCATTTGTCTGCACCCCCCCAGAGAAATCAACAGGTATTCAGGAATAGAAAAACCTATCCCTCGATATGCAGATGGTGTGTTTGGCTGACCAGTACATCTCCCATGTGAATGCCAAGTATCCTGGCTCTGTGCATGACTCCTTTATCATGAGGAATAGCAGCATCCCGTATGTGATGGCTCCACTCCAGAGGCACCGGGTGTGGCTAATAGGTGAGCCCAAGGTCCCCACCCAGAATATCTTGGTGTCTGGGTATGGGGTTGTCCCTAAGGGATAGTGTGTGTATAACAGATGTCCCTCGATATTTGCAGGTGACTCTGGTTACTCCAACCTCTCATGGCTACTGACCCCAGTGAGGAATCCCAGGACAAGGGCAGAGGAACGTTACAATAAGGCACATGGGCGAACAAGGAGGGTTATTGAGTGAACCTCCGGCCTCCTGGAGGCTAGGTTCTGGTGCCTCCATCTAACAGGTGGATCCCTGTACTACTCACCCAAGAAGGTGTGACAGATCATCGTTGCATGTTGCACAACCTGGCCTTGAGACGTCGGGTGCCTTTTCTGCAGGAGGATGAGCCTGGAGATGGTCTTGTGGCAGCAGTGGAGCCTGTGGACAGTGAGGAAGAGACGGCAGAGGAAGAAGATGTGGACGTCAGAAGTAATATCATACAGCAGCACTTCCAGTGACACACAGGTAAGACACTGTAACTTCACTGTTCTTTTCAGTTTTCTGTTGGACATTGTACATGGCAGCATGATTTCCCTATGTCTCTGGCCACTTACTGTACCCTTTGGCATCTCTATTTTCAGATCTCTGTACCCTACTCTGGCTCCTGGTATGTTTACTTCTGCCCACTACAGGTCATACCAATGTATAAATTAGTGTACATAAGATTTGCAATGTTTTCAGATTGTTGTACTAATACATATTTCAATCAATTGACAGACTCCAGAATTGTATTTGTTCAAAGGGTGTTTATTTAAGTGCTAATAAGTAGAGGGGGATGTGCAATGGGCTGGGGTGATGGTGGAGGAAAGTCCATGGTAGAGTTCAGTCTCTTGGTATCACAGGTGCATTGTCTAATGGGGCATAGGAAGGGGAGCAATGGCAGTTCAAGGTGGACAGGATGACAGAGTGGGACAGAAGGGTGACAATCAGGAGAGTCTTATTTCCTGGCGGGGGTCTTGGCAATGTTCTCTGGCTTCTGCCTGGATCGCAGGGACCGTTTGCGGAGTGGTCCTCCTTCTGCAGGGGGTGGGGTGCTGGTGGCCTGTTGTTCCAGTGGCGGGGTCTCCTGTCCACTAGCACCGGCGGAGGTGGAGGGCTGTTCATCGGTGTGGCTAGTGTCAGGGGCTCGTTGTTGTGCCACTGCCTCCCTCATGGTGTTGGCCATGTCAGCCAGCACCCCTGCAGTGGTGACCAGGATGGTGTGGATGTCTTTGAGGTCCTCCCTGATCCAGGTACTGTCCCTCCTGCAGCCGCTGTGTCTCCTGCAACTTGGCCAGTATCTGGCCCATGGTCTCCCGGGAATGGTGCTATGCTCCCAGGATGTTGCCGAGTGCCTTGTGGAGAGTGGGTTCCCTGGGCCTGTCCTCCCTCTGTCGCACAGCAGTCCTCCCAGCTTCCCTGTTGTCCTGTGCCTCACGGACCGGTGACGTTCAGTGGGGGTCCTGTGGGAATGAAAATGCAGTGTTATTGTATCTGCATATGCCATCTTGTGCATGGGTGTGTTCCCCTGTATGGTTGTGATAGCTCTGTCAGCTTTGCCTTGTGTGCGTTGTGATTTTGTGGGCTAGGTGATTCTCTCTAATTGGCATGCTTTAGTGATGGGTGTCCATGCATAGGTGTTGCATGCAGGGCTAGGTATTGGGATGGGTGGGTTGTGATAGTGGGGTATTTGTGAGTTGGTGGGGTGATGGGGGTGAGGGTAGGGATGGGAGTTTGTGATGGTATGCAGGTAGGGTGGGGGATAAAGTAGTAAAGATTTGACTTACCAGAGTCAAGTCCTCCTGCTACTCCTGCGAGGCCCTCAGGATGCATGATCGCCAAGACTTGCTCCTCCCATGTTGTTAGTTGTGGGGGAGGAGGTGGGGTCCACTGCCAGTCCTCCGTACAGCTACCTGGTGTCTTGCAACCACAGAATGCACCTTCCCCTGTAGGTCGTTCCACCTCTTCCTGATGTCATCCCTTGTTCTTGGGTGCTGTCCCACAGCGTTGACCCTGTCCACAATTCTCCGCCATAGCTCCGTCTTCCTTGCAATTGACGTCTGCTGCACCTGTGATCCGAATAGCTGTGGCTTTACCCGGATGATTTCCTCCACCATGACCCTTAACTCCTCCTCTGAAAACCTGGGCTGTCCTTGGAGTGCCATGGATGTGGTGTGAGTGGTATGTGTGGGGTGATGTGTTGTGGTATGTGCTGTGAGGTGCGTGGATGGTGTATGGGTGATGATGTTCTGTGGCTCAGAATGAGTGGGTACTCCTGGATTGTCTCTCTCTCTCTCTCTCTCTCTCTGTTCGCAGTCCTTGTTTTCGTTGAAAGGGTTGTGGGTAATGTGGGTGTGTGTTTTATATTGGTCTGAGTGTGTGGGTGTGGTGGGTGTATGTGTGTCAGGTGTGTGTATTTTGAATTGTCCAATGTGGTGTAGTTTTGTAAGTGTGTGTGTATTTTGAGCGCAGCAGTGTGTACCGCTAATGGTTTACCGCCATTGAAAGACCGCCGCAGTGATTCGTGGGTCCCGATACTGTGGGCGTATTTCTGTTGGCGTAACTGTGTGGGTTTTGGCACCGCCAGTTTATCACTGACCTTTGGTCTGGTGGACTTGTGTGTGTGTGTGTCTTTATAATGGCGGATTTCCCTGTGTGGGTCATAATACCCGTAGCGGTATACCGCCGCGGTCACAGTATATTGGCGGCCGTCAGCACGGCGGTAGGCGGCATTTACCGCCAAGGTTGTAATGAGGGCCTTAGTTTTCTTTTACAACCTTTCTGTTCCACTTCTCACCAGCTGCTGCCTTTACTTAACTACCCTCGGCTTACCCTACCCACTAATATTTACTCCCTCACACACTCCCCGACTCGTCCATCCATGCAAACTCACATACAGTCTTGCTACTCAATAAACACCTGGCTGCTACATGTTCGTTTTATCTGTTGGATTGTGTGGGTATCTTTTTCTGACGTTGCTTCTGTCGCCACGTATCCTAGACATGGATCAATGAGGAGCTGAAGGTAAAAAAATTAGGTTAGTGTCTCCCCAACTCTTGTCTTGAAGGCTTTAAAGATTGCAGTCATATCTATAGGATCTCCAGGTCACACACAGCAGTGCCAACACCAATTGGTGGTTAGGCTTCAAATCCTAAAGTAGCCATCCAATTTACGATTTTTTTTATTTATTTTTTTGATTTAAGATATAATGTGTCAATGAGTTTGAGGCTGAATATCTTAATTTCTCTATGTCTGTCAATAATCTGATGATGTCTGGTTGGTCAGACAATGGACCTCTTGTCCTTAGACACTCCAGCCCCTAAAAGCTAAAGTACTCCGACCCACCCCCCCTAAATCCACCCTGCTAAAAACTACTCACCAACCCTGACAAACCCCACTTACCTCCCTGTGTCCTCTCACGCTCCTTCCTCCTCTTCTCTCCTCCCTTCCTTAAACCTCTCCCACCCCTTCAAAAATAAACTACGCTGCTCCCCACCCTAAATAAAAAAATATATATATACCCAAACCCCCCTCCGCCCCTGAAGAAAACAATCTATAGCCCGACCCCCGCCTCTTAAAAAAACAAATAGCCCGCCCCCACCCACCACAATCCCTTAATCCGCCCTCCCCACCCCTGCTAAAGCCCCACTTTACCTCACCACGTCCTCTCCCGAACAAACATGGCTTTTTCTGCATGGTTAAGGCACAGAAAAAGCCATGCGTTGTTACGTTTGCGTGGGAAACGTCCACGTTGTTTACAACGCGTGGTTGAGGACTTTTCCCTTGTCTTAGTGCCCCTGTTTAGGTTAAAGTAATCTGAAGTGAACCCAATGATCATAACTGCTGGTTTTGGATTTTCCTATAGGGCCATCATTGTTTTATTACCTTTTGGACCAAATTGGAATTTGGATGAATTCTGAAATGCCTTCTCTGCTTCCAAGGTGATGGATGCCGCTGAGGTGTTTATTTTGTTAAGGTGTTCACTTAGCTTGTAGTTGTTTAGAATACCCCTCCTGAATATTCTGCCATTTAAGATTCTTGAGTGTATGAGTTAGGGGTGACCTTCATGTTCCGATTTTTAGATCTTCCCTTTGAATTTATAGTCCAAAAGTCTTTGAATACTGGTCTGTAGTTTGCATGCGACGTGTGGGCTATGCCTTCTTTAGGAATGGCTATGATGGTTGTCTTTGACATCATGCTTTATATTGCTTTATATTGCGGGTCCGGTGGAGTTTGTGAAAAACTGAATTAAGTTTCAGTGCTAAAATGTTGCATGTTTTCTATAAACTTTGGCTGAGGGGCCATTTAGGCCTAGGAATTTACTATAGAGGGCATTGTTAAAAGGCCTAATTACTTCTGGTAGTGTAAGGTCTTGCTCTAATTCTGTTGCAATATTTGTCATCTATGGTAGGTAGAGGTTTTTTCATACATATGTGATGGTATCCTTTTTTACAGTGCACGATTGTTCTCTATGTAGGCCTTGGTAAAACAATTTCATTATTTCTGCTGTCGGTATCCTCGCCTCTTAGTTCTCTGGATTTTGCAATTATATGAAATCTCTGTTGCTTGTGTTTTCAGGAAATTAGCTAGCATTTCACCCACTTCATTCCTTCTACTTCATTTTTGAGCATTAATGTTTAGTGATGTACCTGCCCTCTGCCAGAGAAGTTCGTAATAAGCATGTTTTAGGTTCCTAAGGGAGGTATTAGTGGGCTTTTAAAGTTCTTGGTATCTATGTCCTCGAAACTCCTTCCTAAGTCGATTGTTTTGTCTGCACCTATCGATGTTCATTTGCTTTAACTGTTGCTTTAATTACAGTCCACCTTAGTGAGAATCCCTCACAGATTCTTCAGCACGCTTCACCTGCTGCTGCCGCAGCTGGTCACTGAGTATTGTCATGAAACGGTCACGGTTGGAATTGTGGCCACCATTTTGTCTTTTCCAACCAATGGTGGAAAAATGTTCTACTTTGCTCCACAGCAGTGACCTCAACTCAGCAGTCACTTGGTGGTAGTCCTTATTGTTAAAGGTTTTGTGTGTTCTCTGCCAGGTGGGTTGCTGTACCAGAGATTAAGCTTGGGTACCAGTATGAAGGAGAGCTATTCATTTTTGATATGTGACCACATGTCTGAGTTTTCGAACAGGGATATCATGTGATTCTTGGGGTGTTTTTTTCGAAATGTTTTTTTTGTTTTCCCACTGATTTAGAATTGAACACCAAAAAATCAAGTGCAGTTCAGTAGATAATAAGTGTCCTAACATTCTGAATTTGTGTGCTTCTCCTGTTGAAATTGGTACTCCACATTTGTAAATTGGCATATCACATTGGGCATGAAAGTCCCAAAAGCTCATCGGTGTGAACAGAAGACATAAAGTGTGAATAAAATAGGCCTTTCTTTTAGTGGTTGTCGACTGTAATAGTGCCAGGTGATGTCTGACGTACCAACCCAAGTTATTTCTTGAAACTAGAAACCCATGGGAGTCCAGTATAGTGTGACTTGCATGGATCCCACCACACCTTCATATCCATAAGTCCTGTAAATGTCAACATTTGGATGAAATCAGATAATTTTATGATATTTGTGGAAGATAAAGTTACAGAATCTACAGTACCCTACATGTGTGGGCCTATTGCAAGGGGCAGCAAATGCGGCAAACACACTGTGGAAACGTTAGGCTGTTTTAATTTCATTGATTGTTATAATGAAGTTAGCTTCGGCATTAGGGCTCAGGTACCCATGGAAACTAGACATGTGGAATTCCATTTTGGTTTGTATTTTATGGATCTCACTATTTTTACTTACTCGGAGTCCTGCAAGTGCCAAACACTGGGAAAAATTACACATTTTCCAAGTATTTCTGTGAGGGAAACATTCTGGAATCTCAAAGAATCTTACCCCCCAGAATTCTTGTCTCCTGATATAAATGTACCCTACATGTGTGGCTGGGACCACCAGCTGGGCTATGAAAGAACAACAACGTACCATGGAAACATCAAGATTTATTATTTGAAAGGTATTGATTCTTGGAATGGTATAGCTTTGGTATTTGGCCATAGGGTTGGCTGCATCCATTGAAACATATGAACCCCAGACATTTCTGGAAACTAAGCACTCGGGCAAGCCCATGTTGGTTTCCTGTATGTGAATCCCATTACTTTTTCCTAGCCCAGAACGACTTTGGGCAAAGTCACAGATTTTCAACATATTTTTGGTAGAAATGTTAATTTCTGAGTGGGCCTGTCACCCAAGATAAGAAAGGCCCAACAGCATAACATGGAAATGTCATGAATTTTGTTTCCACAGGTTCTTGGCATGTGAGTAGCTGCTGTATTTGGGCCTGCGATAGGCTGGAACCTTTACTGAAAACTAGAAACCTAGGGGTATCCAGAGTGGCGTGGCTTGTGTGGATTCCAATGTATTGAACCCGTAATGGCCTACAAACTTAAATACTGCCTAAAACAATTTCCTGTCACATTCCCTGGGGTTGAGCTTCACAGTTTGGCCCGGAGTTCAGTCTGCACCCAAGGAATCCTCCAAACCCATGGCTTTTCTGAGAACTGCATGGGTGGATCTTATTATGTTTCTTAAGCAGTGTCTCCAGTAAACATTGAAACTATGCCTACAAAATCCAATTTCCTCACACTTTCCATGTGAGATGGCTGCTTCATTCAGGCTGGGAAAGACTGGTACCCAGGAAAACCTATTGTCCCTATATTCTGAAAACTACACATTTGAATCTAAAGTTGGTGGAATGGAACCAACCATCATTTCTTGCCCAGAATGCCACAGTGTGCAAATGCCAAAATATAGCAAAAGTTCTATCATTCTGCCTTCTCACTATGAAAAGCATACACCACATGAGTGGATGGATTTATCCTACTAGACAGGAGCTGGGCAAAATTGGGACTGTTTAAAGTCATTGTGGTTTTGACATGGTTCTAAGTTTTGGTCCATTCCTATCAAATGCCATAGACCCACCCACATATGTGAAGTATGGCTTTTCTCTGGAGAGAAATGGGATTGCATGCTGGTAAAAATGTTGTCACTGGCTGGAAGTTCCCAAGATATTTGTCACCTAATGTAGTGAAATAGTATTTTTGTGCCCAATTCTTTGACCTTTACAGGTTATTTACATACAAAAAAACTTGCTGGGATCTAAGCATTCAACACCAAGTTAAACTCATGGATTTCTAGTTTGAGAAATAGGCTGCTTTAGTGGGGGTACTCTAGGTGTCGGACCAACCACTGTGTGCCCCCCCCACCCCCTATTCCCCTACAAAGACTGTTTTGGCTTCCCTGGTGGAGGGGTCCAGTACAATAGTGCGACTGGGTAGGGTCCCATACTATTCATTATTTATAAATAAATACATTCAACATGTCTAGTGGGCTTTCTGTTGCTAAGGTGGTCAAAATGGGTGTAAGCCACATTTTGGCTTTCCCCAGGGGGGCAGAAATTCTGACATGGTTTTGTGGTGGCGCTTCCAACCTTCAATTTGTCTAGCAGTGTAGTAGCATGGATATCTATTTGGGGATTGCCCTCTTCTATCATTCCCTGAGCAGGGATGCATTAGGGAGAAGTACCACTGGAAAGGGGATAGTGGAGAGGTTCCCATTACCAACTCTACCTCTGCCATCAAAATCGATGCTCAAGGTGTCTGAACTGTGTCCCTGAATGCCAATCTAACTGAAAGCAGCTAGACTTTTGAGCCCCAGCTGCTTTCGTTTTTACATTTGATGTAGTCTGTGCGTATAGCTCACTGATCCTTATAAAAAAATAAAAAAAAGCAAACCTCGGGCTACAATGGGAGCTCTTTCTTTGCTGCCCAAGATAGTGGCTTCTAAAGGGCATGGGAAATATCTCCAGGCCTGGTTGCTTGGAGAAACCTTCCCATTTATAGTGACCAGTGGGTTCTGCTGTGGATAGAGAAGTTATATTCACACAACCCAAGTGGGTAGCCAGCTCTTTCACTAATAAAAAGTCATATTTAATGTCTGTGCCAATGTCTGTTTTAATGAAATGCTTAAATTAATCTCAGCTACTGTTAATTACTCAAGGCAACATACCAGCTCATCATTCTTGAGCCCACCCTGCCCCCTCAGATTAGAGCCTATCCTATGTGAATCAGCCTTGCTCCTGCTCCAGTAGGAACAGTCCACCCTGAATTGCAAAGCAAGTTCTTCTCTGAACTGGAAAGACGGGCAACCTAAGATCAGTTTCAGCCTGTTTAAGCCTTGTCACACTGGTGCAGCTTGGTTCCAGTGGCACAATGAGCATGGGACCCACTTCTGGGCATAGTCATTGCACGCAGTGAAAAATACAAAAAAGTAATAGATGGAATGCTTGAATTATTCTGGGCTACTGGTTACTACCTTAGGGTGCAAGTAAGGTCATTGTTGTTTTGCTGCCAGTGCCATCTTAGACTAAACCAAGCTATATCCAAACCAGCCTTGGTATTTCACAAGTAGGAAAAGTCTAGCCCTGATTGCCAAGCTAGGTCCTCTCTCTGAAGTGGAACAAAATCAATTCAAGACCAGTTTCCACCTGTTCTGTTGGGTGCAGCTTGGTTCCAGTGAGCACAGGTCCCACTGATGGTGCACCTATTGTGCTGATTTTTTTTATACGGCTGGATCTAATCTGAGGTGGCATGGCGGGCAAAACAATGATGGCGTTTTTTGTATACTTCAGTGTATTTTGAGTGAGGCTCACCAATTTCTACTACCAAGTTTCTGTCCATCCTGTTACCCCTTGTGTGTCTGAAGGTGCAGGCAAAGAGTATGTTGAACATCCTACGAGTTACCCCTTTGATAATGCATTGACATTTGTTCATTCACTTTGCCCTATTTTCTACAGGAGATCAGTGTTGAGGAAGAAAGAGAACGCCCTGCAGAATGTCCTTTAGACCGAGAAGAACTTGGCAGAAGCACGTGGTCGTTCCTTCACACAATGGCTGCTTATTATCCAGACCAACCAACAAATCCCCAGCAGGAGGACATGAAAAACTTCTTTACTTTATTTTCCAGGTTTTTCCCATGTGATGAATGTGCTGAAGACTTGAGAGAAAGGTGAATATTTTTTTTTTTCCTAAATTGGATTTAAAAAAAACCCAAACATAATGTTGTCTTCTTTGCCTCGTAGATCATCTCGCATGTGCTACATCAGTAGGTCTCGATGAACCCTTTATATTGTGTTGTGGTGTAACCTGTTTTTTTAGTGAACACTCAACAATCACTTGGTCTATTAAGGCTTTTGTTCAGACCTGGTCTGTGGTTGTAGGTTCACCCACACATCGGGGATTTGTGGAGCTGTGCCCATGGACATGCCTTGGTACAATGAGCAATTCTGGTGAGGAATGAGTGTAAGGCTTTTCCGTTCAGTTCGGGTTTGTAAGGATGGGAAGGGAAATGTCCAAACTTCTGTTGGGTTGGTATATTTTTGGTTGTATGTGCAAGACATGTCTCCGAGTGGCTGACTAACTTCTGGCCATCTACCAAACCTGAACTGGCTTTAATCTCACCAGAGCTTGAGTATCAGCATAGAGCCCCGGTCTTTTTCTCAGATACAGGATTGGGTGTGTTATCTTGCTTGGTTAAGGGACTCTAATTGTTTCTAGTATCTCAGCAGTATTCTATCCCAGCCCATCTTCTAGTTGCTGAGTTTCACGTACCCTGAGGAGAAGACAGAAAATCAGGAGACAAGCTGAGCTTAGAACCAACTTGTCATTAGTTTAGAAGTTGGTGAGAACCTGATCTGTCCTAGAGAGGAAATTTATTTATAATATACAATATTTTAAACAGTAACATGTCCAGAAGCTAATCAAAGAACTTCATGACAGGAGTAATCTAGTATGCCCATTTAAGAAACAACTGTGTGAGCCACCCTTTTTCTAGGTCCTATTAAATGTGTTCAGTGACTCACACCCGCACCTATAACAAGAATCTAGTTGGGTTATTATCTCTGATAAAACCCAGACATTCTTATGAGCAGCAGTCAATTGGTAGAGTTGAAGTACAGATCAGACTCTAACAGACCCCCTGAATTAGGGTCTCTCATAGTATGAATAGTGTATGGTTCATGAAAGCAGACTATCTCAATGCAGTTGGGCCCAGTGGAGCAGTAGAACTCACTTACCCAGTTATGCATCTAATTTTAGCTCTGTGCCCGTCACTCAGAGACTTAATGTTGTGACACAGACACAAATTGAATCCTGATCTAGTTGCCTTTGCCATACAAATGGAAGCCTGCTTCTTGGTTGGGCAACCTGTACAACCATTGAAGAGAAACAACAAGAGGGATGAAGTTTATTGAACAGGGAGAGCCGTGCCTTCCCAGGAATCGTGGGAACTGGATCAGGAAAGGAATCCTTTCGGTGTAACAAACTTGCAATTGTTTTGGCCTCCTATTCTTAAAAGCAAAGCAGTAGAAGGCAGAACAGTAAAATGATGGGGGATAAAAGGTTTTTGAAAACGATTTGACCTTGACCACATAGGGCCTGATTCTAACTTTGGAGGACGGTGTTAAACCGTCCCAAAAGTGGCGGATATACCACCTACCGTATTACGAGTCCATTATATCCTATGGAACTCGTAATACGGTAGGTGGTATATCCGCCACTTTTGGGACGGTTTAACACCGTCCTCCAAAGTTAGAATCAGGCCCATAGTGTATTTAAAGTGGTATAGAAAGAAACAAATCATTTAGACATCGAGAACCATGAAACGTTCAAGTCCCTGGTCTGGAGCACACTATAGATTATTCAATTCTCACTCATTTGTGAGCGATAAAGAAAATGTCCAGCAATTTTATGTGGTGTTGTAAATGCGTTTAGACTTGGATTTCCTTTCAAAATGTGGCGTTGCAGCCTTCAACACCGCCCCATGAATGTTAAATGACTGATTTTGAGAAGCCAATACTTGTGTGAGCATTCTGACTAGGGCTGAGAATAGGCTCATAACTACATAATCATGTCATAGGTGCAGTTTTGAGAGAGAGAGTGAGGAATCTGGTGCATGCACTTTAAAGGAAGTAACATAAGAACATCACCAGAACAATTCTGTTTTTTGTTTGTTTTAGACTCGCCACAAATCAGCCAGACACCAGCACCAGACACAACTTATCCCAGTGGCTGTGCTTCCTCCACAATGACGTCAACAGGAAGTTGGGAAAGTCTGAGTTTGACTGTTCCAAAGTTGACGAGCGGTGGCGAGACGGATGGAAGGATGGCTCTTGTGACTAACCTTCACACCAAGTTGTTAATATTCAAATACATGTATATATCTCTGTAGTGCATTTGTAGCTAAGTATTTGACGTAAAGATCTAACCATGTAAACCTTTTGTGAATGTAAATGAAGTGGTAGGTTTCTTAAGTAAAAGACAAGTGCATATCAACTGTAAATATATTTTTAATAAAGCTCTTGATAGACGTTGCACTTTTGGAAGACCGAGACAACCCTAAAATTATTTATAAATGCTGATGTGAAATGCAACAGGAAATGGAGCAGTGACATTCGTTAGTGGTACATCAGGCTTGCTTCATCAGAATTTACTGTACTGACACGTTGAGATCGATCCTAACTACTGAACGTTTTGCGAGTCACATATCTTAGTCAGAAAGATTTCAACACATCACACCTAGGCTGAGGAAGGTTTCCATCTTTTGATAGTGTTTTTACTGCCGTCATATTTTTGGGGAAGATTGTTCACGGCACTATATCCGATATCCGATGTAAAAACGACCTTACACATTGGCATCTCAGTGTTGTGAACTCCTTCCGGCGTATTGTCTCTGTTGTAGAGGACCTTTATCTGGTCTCTCCCTAAGGCACTATATATTCTACAAATATAGCCAAGTTTTAAATGAATGAATTATAACACTCGTATCACACACACTGCCACAGGGCTTGGGTCTTCTAAGCCTCTAGAGTTGGGTTGCTTTTAGCCTTCTTTAAAAAAGGCAGGATATCTGTCTGCTTCAAATTGTATGGCAGGAGTTCCGAAGGATGGCACCTGCACAGAGAATGCTCTCCTGCTCTGCTTTCACGTCTGAATTAGGGAACAGCCTTTATTTACTGGTTCTGGCATCTAAGCACCCTGACTTGCTGGGGTGTGGAGACTGTTCCCCTAGATAACTGAGTGCCTGATTGTTAATGCCTCTGAACATGATTGCACCAAGTCTAAAGAGGATTCAGTCATTGATCTGCTATATAAGTAAGTTGTGCCATGCTTGTGTTTCGTGAGCTCTCCTAATGTTAGCCTAATTTCTGTTGTGTACTCTTTGGAAGCGAGGGATGGTTTGGAATTTACTGCTGCCGCAGTAACTGTGGAATGGCAAGTTTCAGGCGTCTACTAGTAACAGATCCAGTGTATTCTTAAAGGGACTTCTCAGCATTTAAAGAACACCATGGTCCTTAACCTTGATGGATAAAGGAAGTTATTACTTTAGGATGGGTATTGCTGAGAGGCACATTACATAGCCCTAAGTATATTGAGCTTGGTTGTGGAAAGGTAGGTTGCATCCAGAGTTCCTCTTCTTAAGAGATTTGTATTTGAACTACAGTGGCTGTCTTCCGCTACCAAAAGTAGGAGAAACATTGGATCCCTGTGTCAGAGTCCTTAATGATTTTTAACGGGTTAGTGACAAAGGAACATTTTATATCCGGGCCCAGAGATACTTGTTCTTACGGCTGTAGAAGAGTGTCAACTTCTTTATGGTGGCTGGAACAGGATCTGCTTCCAATGCTAGTGTTCTTGGTAAAAGAGAGGGATCTTTTGTGCCTAAGGCATAAATAAGTCCAGCATGACTAATTAACAGAGACACCCTCATCTGCAAACCTCTGTGCATTTTTCCTGAAATCAATCTTAAGCTGTGGGAGGATGCCAGAGTGGTCTCTTTTTGACAAGGACTTATCCCTGCCTCACTTATAGGCTGTGCATGTCTCAGATGGCATTATTTCTACTGGACGTATACCCTCTAACACCTATCCAAGGTTGCAAGTGAATTCCTTTTAAATATCTTTGTTTAGATATATCTTTGCTTAGACACAACACAAAATCAGTGACCTCAATTCAAGGCTATGCAGTGTCTCCAGCAAATTTGCTGGTGAAGTTGCACCATCTAGCTTCAATCAAAGGCTGCTAGACAATAGTGAAATACGTGTGCTGCACATGCATCACTTAACATCAACCCTAACCGGTATGGACTAGTGAACTACCTCTGCTGTAAATGCACCCTGCTACAACAATTTAAAGCGTGCTGTTTTTAAGGTACTATCCTTTGTTTACATAAACCCGAAACATCAATCCTGTGGTGGGACTGATGAGCTTTGGATCTGTTGGCTAATTTGAAAACTTGCAAAGAATTGGACTCATCTACCATCAGTTTGTTCCTAGAGGACACCTTTGCTGGCATTACCTTTAAATTATAATATCCCTAAATTGATATTTTAAGTCCTGCTCTACCTAGCACTAGTGTGCCCTGTGTCTTCTCACAAAAGTCTCTTCTATTTACAAACATATTTTCTCATAGTTTGGGGTATTTTGGAAAGAAAATGTAGTTTGTTTCGTGCAACACGGCCTTTACGTCTAATCCCAATAAAATGAAAATCTTTGTAGTAGTATTCCTTGTTATAGGGTGCATTTATATTTCCTAGTAGCGAAGAACTTGAAAGAGCCATTTTACCATGTTGTTTACTCATGGCCTGTCTTTTCTTTAGTGTAGCAGTTTGTTAGCATTTATTATACTTTATTACTGCAAAGCATTAACTTTAAATACAAAAAAATACATTTTATTTCTGTCTGCTTGCACATTGGGTAATCTGACTTCTGAGTAGTTCCTGAATTTATGTATCTTTCTAGGCTAAGCCAGACTAGGATATCACTTATGGTCTCCACCCTAGGTACATAAGGAAGAATAATAAATTGTTTTCAAATGAAACTAAGTAGAAAAACACCACCAACACATGAAAGTAAAAAGAAAGGTTGTGAGTAAATGCCTAATAAAATACAACGATGTTTAACTGATCCTTTTAAATGTTATTAGTTTGAAGTTAGCACTTTGTTTGTCTCGTTTAATAATTTCAGTATTGCCCATGACATTGAGTGCATCATGTAATAAAGTGATTAGCTATTGAACTACTTTATAAATATATTATTGTTCAGTTCACTTAATTTATAAAATTGTGTGTCATTTGGAAAAGTATTTCTCCTGCATGATTCTGAGCTCCTTCACCTTCAAAACATGGGCAGTTTTAAAAATAGGCCAACTCTTTGTGGTAAGTGCTTTCTGAAAAAAAAGTTACTCTCTTCTATTCCTTTTCCTAGATAGATAGATATGTTTGTATTGTGCAATTATTTGAAATCATTACAGTAAAATCAGTGATGCATATATTTTCCTTTTTGTGACCACATCTAAAACAATGTTTGCCTTGGCCTAAGCGGCCTGCAATCATTACATGAGATATATATATATATATACATACATATACATATATATATATATACATATATATATATATATTTATTATTATTTTTTTTATTTTATTTTTTAAGATAATAACCCTTTATAAAGTTCATGATTGTTAATCAGAAGGTTAAAGAGCCGAAGGAGTCTAAAGTGCAGCTTTTGCCCCTGAACTAGGAACCGGACAAGTCTCAATCTGAACTTCAAGTCTTCAGGAGATCTCAGAGACAGAAACGAGTCAAAAGTGCGAGGTATAGTGTCTGGTGCATTCAATGGTAGAGCCCAAACTGCTCTCAAAAACCTCATAAATCTAGCTGCCAACTGAGAGGACTCATTTTTCAAGCATGCTTCCATGGCCGCACTGCAAGGGTGGATGTGCAGTGTGCGCCATATTGAGCGCAGCCAGAATACTCTAAGGGGAAGCAGCTTTTCACATACACAAAGATATGGATTAATGATTTCTCCTGTGTAGTGCAAAATCTGCACCGACTGTCCTGAGCTTCAAAATTACTCCGTCCATACCAGTACATGTTTAGTGGAATTAGCACCAGACACAATCTCATTAGCTCCTGGTTTAAGGTCAAGCTAAATGGCAGAGAGAGATTAATCGGTAAGACCCCCGGCTCATAAAGGATGGGCGCCCACCGGCCATAAGCCAGTTTCTTGATTGACTTGGAGTCCTGGTCCCTATATAATAACTTTGCTTGCTTAGTTATCAATCTAGAAACTATTGGCACTAGGAGGCCACTTACCCAGATCTCCCGAGCCTCCATGGTATCCAATACATGGTTGAAATATTTAAACCAATTAGTTTGAGCGTTGTTTATTGTTTCCCAGATTATACATTTAGCATACTTTCTTTTGCCTGCTTTGCTTTCGCACAGTATATTAAAAACTTGGCTTTAAGGGCCCAATGCTGGGAAAACAGACAGAACTCCTGATGAATTTGGACATGTGCTGTATAGTGAGGTAGGGAAAAAAACTCTCTTATATCAAATGGATTGCATCCTGTCAAGCCAGATTGCCATTCTCGGTCTATATACAATTGTTGCATGGGTTAAAAGTTGGACATAGTTTACTGCCCATCACCTTTAGCAAAAGCCCCAAGTCTGGGTTCACCAATGACTTCCGAAATTTACGAAAGGCCCACTCCAGTGAATTCGCTGCTGCCTGGTGAGTGCAATAAGAGGTGAAGTGTGGTCCCTATGGTCCAGCCAAACCCTCAGGTATTTATAAGATTTCGCAACTTCCACAGTGCTTCCCTTAACCCCTTCGCTGCCAGGCCTTTTCCCCCTCCTGTGCCGAGCCTTTTTTTGGCTATTTGGAGCAGTTCGCGCTTAGGCCCTCATAACTTTTTGTTCACATAAGCTACCCATGCCAAATTTGCGTCCTTTTTTTCCAACATCCTAGGGATTCTAGAGGTACCCAGACTTTGTGGGTTCCCCAGAAGGAGGCCAAGAAATTAGCCAAAAAACAGTGAAAATTTCATTTTTTTTAAAAAATTTGGAAAAATGGGCTGCAGAAGAAGGCTTGTGGTTTTTTCCCTGAAAAGGGCATCAACAAAGGGTTTGCGGTGATAAAATCACCAGCTTCCCAGCTTTCAGGAACAGGCAGACTTGAATCAGAAAACCCAATTTTTCAACCCAATTTTGGCATTTTACTGGGACATACCCCATTTTTACGATTTTTTGTGCTTTCAGCCTCCTTCCAGTCAGTGACAGAAATGGGCATGAAACCAACGCTGGATCCCATAAACCGCAACATTTCTGAAAAGTAGACAAAACTCTGAATTCAGCAAGGGGTAATTTGTGTAGATCCTACAAGGGTTTCCTACAGAAAATAGCAACTGAAAAAGAAAAATATTGAAATTGAGGTGAAAAAAACATCAATTTTTCTCTAAGTTTTACTCTGTAACTTTTTCCTGCAATGTCAGATTTTCGAAAGCAATATACCGTTACGTCTGCTGGACTCTTCTGGTTGCGGGGATATATAGGGCTTGTAGGTTCATCAAGAACTCTAGGTACCCAGAGCCAATAAATGACCTGCACCCTGCAGTGGGTTTTCATTCTATGCCGGGTATACAGCAATTCATTTGCTGAAATATAAAGAGTAAAAAATAGCTATCAAGAAAACCTTTGTATTTCCAAAATGGGCACAAGATAAGGTGTTGAGAAGCAGTGGTTATTTGCACATCTCTGAATTCCGGGGTGCCCATACTAGCATGTGAATTACAGGGCATTTCTCAAATAGACGTCTTTTTTACACACTGTCTTACATTTGGAAGGGAAAAATGTAGAGAAAGACAAGGGGCAATAACACTTGTTTTGCTATTCTATGTTCCCCCAAGTCTCCCGATAAAAATGATACCTCACTTGTGTGGGTAGGCCTAGCGCCCGCGACAGGAAACGCACCAAAGCGCAACGTGGACACATCACAGAAAACAGACCTGTTTTTAGCAAAGTGCCTACCTGTAGATTTTGGCCTCTAGCTCAGCCGCCACCTAGGGAAACCTACCAAACCTGTGCATTTCTGAAAACTAGAGACCGAGGGGAATCCAAGATGGGGTGATTTGTGTGGCTCGGACCAGGTTCTGTTACCCAGAATCCTTTGCAAACCTCAAAATTTGGCTAAAAAAACACATGTTCCTCACATTTCTGTGGCAGAAAGTTCTGGAATCTGAGAGGAGCCACAAATTTCCTTCCACCCAGCGTTCCCCCACGTCTCCCGATAAAAATGATACCTCACTTGTGTGGGTAGGCCTAGCGCCCGCGACAGGAAACACCCCAAAGCGCAATGTGGACACATCACAGAAAACAGACCTGTTTTTAGCAAAGTGCCTACCTGTAGATTTTGGCCTCTAGCTCAGCCGCCACCTAGGGAAACCTACCAAACCTGTGCATTTCTGAAAACTAGAGACCTAGGGGAATATAAGATGGGGTGATTTGTGTGGCTCGGACCAGGTTCTGTTACCCAGAATCCTTTGCAAAGCTCAAAAATTGGCTAAAAAAACACATGTTCCTCACATTTCTGTGGCAGAAAGTGCTGGAATCTGAGAGGAGCCACAAATGTCCTTCCACCCAGCGTTCCCCCACGTCTCCCGATAAAAATGATACCTCACTTGTGTGGGTAGGCCTAGCGCCCGCGACAGGAAACGCCCCAAAGCGCAACGTGGACACATCACAGAAAACAGACCTGTTTTTAGCAAAGTGCCTACCTGTAGATTTTGGCCTCTAGCTCAGCCGCCACCTAGGGAAACCTACCAAACCTGTGCATTTCTGAAAACTAGAGACCTAGGGGAATATAAGATGGGGTGATTTGTGTGGCTCGGACCAGGTTCTGTTACCCAGAATCCTTTGCAAACCTCAAAAATTGGCTAAAAAAACACATGTTCCTCACATTTCTGTGGCAGAAAGTGCTGGAATCTGAGAGGAGCCACAAATGTCCTTCCACCCAGCGTTCCCCCACGTCTCCCGATAAAAATGATACCTCACTTGTGTGGGTAGGCCTAGCGCCCGCGACAGGAAACGCCCCAAAGCGCAACGTGGACACATCACAGAAAACAGACCTGTTTTTAGCAAAGTGCCTACCTGTAGATTTTGGCCTCTAGCTCAGCCGCCACCTAGGGAAACCTACCAAACCTGTGCATTTCTGAAAACTAGAGACCGAGGGGAATCCAAGATGGGGTGATTTGTGTGGCTCGGACCAGGTTCTGTTACCCAGAATCCTTTGCAAACCTCAAAATTTGGCTAAAAAAACACATGTTCCTCACATTTCTGTGGCAGAAAGTTCTGGAATCTGAGAGGAGCCACAAATTTCCTTCCACCCAGCGTTCCCCCACGTCTCCCGATAAAAATGATACCTCACTTGTGTGGGTAGGCCTAGCGCCCGCGACAGGAAACACCCCAAAGCGCAATGTGGACACATCACAGAAAACAGACCTGTTTTTAGCAAAGTGCCTACCTGTAGATTTTGGCCTCTAGCTCAGCCGCCACCTAGGGAAACCTACCAAACCTGTGCATTTCTGAAAACTAGAGACCTAGGGGAATCCAAGATGGGGTGATTTGTGTGGCTCGGACCAGGTTCTGTTACCCAGAATCCTTTGCAAACCTCAAAATTTGGCTAAAAAAACACATGTTCCTCACATTTCTGTGGCAGAAAGTTCTGGAATCTGAGAGGAGCCACAAATTTCCTTCCACCCATCGTTCCCCCACGTCTCCCGATAAAAATGATACCTCACTTGTGTGGGTAGGCCTAGCGCCCGCGACAGGAAACACCCCAAAGCGCAATGTGGACACATCACAGAAAACAGACCTGTTTTTAGCAAAGTGCCTACCTGTAGATTTTGGCCTCTAGCTCAGCCGCCATCTAGGGAAACCTACCAAACCTGTGCATTTCTGAAAACTAGAGACCTAGGGGAATCCAAGATGGGGTGATTTGTGTGGCTCGGACCAGGTTCTGTTACCCAGAATCCTTTGCAAAGCTCAAAAATTGGCTAAAAAAACACATGTTCGTAACATTTCTGTGGCAGAAAGTTCTGGAATCTGAGAGGAGCCACAAATTTCCTTCCACCCAGCGTTCCCCCACGTCTCCCGATAAAAATGATACCTCACTTGTGTGGGTAGGCCTAGCGCCCGCAACAGGAAACGCCCCAAAGCGCAACGTGGACACCACCAAAGTTTTGGAAGAAAACAGAGGTGTTTTTTGCGAAGTGACTACCTGTAGATTTTGGCCTCTAGCTCAGCCGGCACCTAGGGAAACCTACCAAACCTGTACATTTCTGAAAACTAGAGACCTAGGGGAATCCAAGGAGGGGTGACTGGCGGGGCTCGGACCAGGTTCTGTTACCCAGAATCCTTTGCAAAGCTCAAAAATTGGCTAAAAAAACACATGTTCCTCACATTTCTGTGGCAGAAAGTTCTGGAATCCGAGAGGAGCCACAAATTTCCTTCCACCCAGCGTTCCCCCACGTCTCCCGATAAAAATGATACCTCACTTGTGTGGGTAGGCCTAGCGCCCGCGACAGGAAACGCCCCAAAGCGCAACGTGGACACATCACAGAAAACAGACCTGTTTTTAGCAAAGTGCCTACCTGTAGATTTTGGCCTCTAGCTCAGCCGCCACCTAGGGAAACCTACCAAACCTGTGCATTTCTGAAAACTAGAGACCTAGGGGAATCCAAGGAGGGGTGACTGGCGGGGCTCGGACCAGGTTCTGTTACCCAGAATCCTTTGCAAAGCTCAAAAATTGGCTAAAAAAACACATGTTCCTCACATTTCTGTGGCAGAAAGTTCTGGAATCCGAGAGGAGCCACAAATT
This sequence comes from Pleurodeles waltl, assembly GCF_031143425.1. Classification (NCBI taxonomy): domain Eukaryota; kingdom Metazoa; phylum Chordata; class Amphibia; order Caudata; family Salamandridae; genus Pleurodeles; species Pleurodeles waltl. Next base: position 76,831,245 of record NC_090449.1, on the reverse strand, counting down.
TCCTTCCACCCAGCGTTCCCCCACGTCTCCCGATAAAAATGATACCTCACTTGTGTGGGTAGGCCTAGCGCCCGCGACAGGAAACGCCCCAAAGCGCAACGTGGACACATCACAGAAAACAGACCTGTTTTTAGCAAAGTGCCTACCTGTAGATTTTGGCCTCTAGCTCAGCCGCCACCTAGGGAAACCTACCAAACCTGTGCATTTCTGAAAACTAGAGACCTAGGGGAATCCAAGGAGGGGTGACTGGCGGGGCTCGGACCAGGTTCTGTTACCCAGAATCCTTTGCAAACCTCATATTTTGGCTAAAAAAATGCATTTTCCTCACATTTGAGTGACAGAAAGTTCTGGAATCTGAGAGGAGCCACAAATTTCCTTCCACCCAGCGTTCCCCCAAGTCTCCCGATAAAAATGATACCTCACTTGCGTGGGTAGGCCTAGCGCCCGCGACAGGAAACGCCCCAAAGCGCAACGTGGACACCACCAAAATTTTGGAAGAAAACAGAGGTGTTTTTTGCGAAGTGACTACCTGTAGATTTTGGCCTCTAGCTCAGCCGGCACCTAGGGAAACCTACCAAACCTGTACATTTCTGAAAACTAGAGACCTAGGGGAATCCAAGGAGGGGTGACTGGCGGGGCTCGGACCAGTTTCTGTTACCCAGAATCCTTTGCAAAGCTCAAAAATTGGCTAAAAAAACACATGTTCCTCACATTTCTGTGGCAGAAAGTTCTGGAATCTGAGAGGAGCCACAAATTTCCTTCCACCCAGCGTTCCCCCACGTCTCCCGATAAAAATGATACCTCACTTGTGTGGGTAGGCCTAGCGCCCGCGACAGGAAACGCCCCAAAGCGCAACGTGGACACATCACAGAAAACAGACCTGTTTTTAGCAAAGTGCCTACCTGTAGATTTTGGCCTCTAGCTCAGCCGCCACCTAGGGAAACCTACCAAACCTGTGCATTTCTGAAAACTAGAGACCTAGGGGAATCCAGGGAGGGGTGACTGGCGGGGCTCGGACCAGGTTCTGTTACCCAGAATCCTTTGCAAAGCTCAAAAATTGGCTAAAAAAACACATGTTCCTCACATTTCTGTGGCAGAAAGTTCTGGAATCTGGGAGGAGCCACAAATTTCCTTCCACCCAGCGTTCCCCCAAGTCTCCCGATAAAAATGATACCTCACTTGCGTGGGTAGGCCTAGCGCCCGCGACAGGAAACGCCCCAAAGCGCAACGTGGACACCACCAAAGTTTTGGAAGAAAACAGAGGTGTTTTTTGCGAAGTGACTACCTGTAGATTTTGGCCTCTAGCTCAGCCGGCACCTAGGGAAACCTACCAAACCTGTGCATTTCTGAAAACTAGAGACCTAGGGGAATCCAGGGAGGGGTGACTGGCGGGGCTCGGACCAGGTTCTGTTACCCAGAATCCTTTGCAAAGCTCAAAAATTGGCTAAAAAAACACATGTTCCTCACATTTCTGTGGCAGAAAGTTCTGGAATCTGGGAGGAGCCACAAATTTCCTTCCACCCAGCGTTCCCCCAAGTCTCCCGATAAAAATGATACCTCACTTGCGTGGGTAGGCCTAGCGCCCGCGACAGGAAACTCCCCAAAGCGCAACGTGGACACCACCAAAATTTTGGAAGAAAACAGACCTGTTTTTAGCGAAGTGCCTACCTGTAGATTTTGGCCTGTAGCTCAGCCGCCACCTAGGGAAACCTACCAAACCTGTGCATTTCTGAAAACTAGAGACCTAGGGGAATCCAAGGAGGGGTGACTGGCGGGGCTCGGACCAGGTTCTGTTACCCAGAATCCTTTGCAAAGCTCAAAAATTGGCTAAAAAAACACATGTTCCTCACATTTCTGTGGCAGAAAGTTCTGGAATCTGGGAGGAGCCACAAATTTCCTTCCACCCAGCGTTCCCCCACGTCTCCCGATAAAAATGATACCTCACTTGTGTGGGTAGGCCTAGCGCCCGCGACAGGAAACGCCCCAAAGCGCAACGTGGACACATCACAGAAAACAGACCTGTTTTTAGCAAAGTGCCTACCTGTAGATTTTGGCCTGTAGCTCAGCCGCCACCTAGGGAAACCTACCAAACCTGTGCATTTCTGAAAACTAGAGACCTAGGGGAATCCAAGATGGGGTGATTTGTGTGGCTCGGACCAGGTTCTGTTACCCAGAATCCTTTGCAAACCTCAAAATTTGGCTAAAAAAACACATGTTCCTCACATTTCTGTGGCAGAAAGTTCTGGAATCTGAGAGGGGCCACAAATTTCCTTCCACCCAGCGTTCCCCCACGTCTCCCGATAAAAATTATACCTCACTTGTGTGGGTAGGCCTAGCGCCCGCGACAGGAAACGCCCCAAAGCGCAGCGTGGACACATCACATTTTTTCATTGAAAACAGTGCCTACCTGTAGTTTTTGGCCTGTAGCTCAGCCAGCACCTAGGGAAACCTACCAAACCTGTGCATTTCTGAAAACTAGAGACCTAGGGGAATCCAAGATGGGGTGACTTGAGGGGCTCTTACCAGGTTCTGTTACCCAGAATCCTTTCCAAACCTCAAATATTGGCTAAAAAAACGCATTTTTCACACATTTCGGTGACAGAAAGTTCTGGAATCTGAGTGGAGCCACAAATTTCCTTCCACCCAGCGTTCCCCCAAGTCTCCCGATAAAAATGATACCTCAGTTGTGTGGGTGGGCCAGGTGCCTCCAACAGAATAAGGCCCAAAACTTGTAGAGATACAGGGGATAGTACTGCGAGTTTATAAGGACATATTCTTTTATACATCTTTAGACTGACTCTGCTTTGGGGACCCACATACGTGAGGTGTCATTTTATTTGGGAGACTGAGGGGAACACTGGGGAGTAGGAATTTTGTGCTGGAGTGGTGATCGTACGAAGAAAAGTCAGGAAAATATGCTTTTTTTAAGCACATTTTGAGGTTTACAGAGTAGTCTGGGTAAGAAAATGTTGGGGGATCCACGCAAGCCACTCCTCCCTAGACTCCTTGGGGTGTCTAGTTTTAAAAAATTTCTGGGTTTGGTAGGTTTCCCTAGATGAAGGCCGCACACAGGACCAAAAACATAGGTGCCCTCTCCCCCCCCAAACACAGGTAGTTTTGTAATATATCGTTTTGATGTGCCCACATACGTCCGTGATGTGCCAAACACTAAAATTTTGAAAAGAAACACACTTAGGTTATGTGAAAAAGACCCCTCACCCACCAACCAAGTTGGTGGCATGCTTCATCATCGGGGTCCCACCTGAGGCACCTAGCGTGTCATAGGTGTGCTGCGACGCCTGATTACAGCGGAGCAGGTTTGGTCATTTTTACCACACATACTGGTTGGATTTGGCACGAGGGTGAGTGATGGTTCAGTGGATCAAATTTTACTAACAAGAGCTTTCACAAAAATGAAAAGCACTGTTAGTAACTGAAAGGCAAAAAACTGAACCAATGACTCACAGCTCGTGAGCTGTAAAGCCGCGACAAGGCACCAACCGCTTTACAGTCCATTCACACAACTTTCATACATGACACACACAAGGCCATTCACACCGCCAGCCACGGGCCCAGCACATTACAACACTCACATCGACAGACAGCGCCACTCAAGGGCCCATCACTTACATACGCCCACATGCCTGATACAACAATCACACCAGCTGATGGGAGTGTGTGGACTGGTGTTTGGCTTGCAGTGTGTTGCAGTAGCCAACATCAAGTCAATATGTACAGTCTCAGCCAAGCCCCACTCCACACACAATGGCATCATATTTTTTTTTTTTTTAACAGAGGAACCCCTAACTAAGTAGAAAGAATTACAAAACAACAAACACAAAAGCTCTAACTAACAACATGACAGAAATGCTAACCATGAAACTAAACACATGAAAATACTAAACAGACATGAGTTTACACTCATGGTTGTTCCCAGAAATTCTTCTGGGTGTGGTAATTCTTAAAACAAGCACCGACACACAGCCCAGGCTTTGAAGGACAATCTGGGCAGTACATTCGAGTCTCCCTCCGGATACCTTTTCGAAAACACACTCTACATTTCTTAGCTGGAAAGTCTTTTTTGGGTGTGGGAGGAATGTGCTCAGCAAAGTGGCGATCTTTCAATCTAGCCACATCCTCCACCACTGCTTCTCTAGGAACTCTGGCCTGTTCCACCACAATAAGGCTCTCTATCACTGACTCCTGAAATTTCACAAATGTCATCTTTGAGTCTGGAGACCTATCCCTAAACACAATAAAAGCATTGAAGGTTGCTAAGTGGAAGAGGTGAAGTGCTAACTTCTTATACCAAACATAAGACTTACGAATAGCAGTATAAGGTTCCAACCTCTGGTCAACTCTATCTACACCTCCCATGTGCTTATTATAATCTAAAATGCACACAGGTTTGCGCACTTCAGCAACCTGGCCCCAAACAGTCACAGGGGAAGTACTCTCATCATGGATGGTACTTAGCATGTAGACATCCCTCTTGTCTGAAAATTTCAAAGCTAGCAGCTCCTCGTTCCGCAAGGCACAGCACTGTCCCCTCTCAAGTTTTTTACAGACAAGCTCCCTTGGATAGCCTTTCCGGTTAGAACGGATTGTGCCACAAGCAACTGTGTCCACTCTAAACAATTCCTTGAACAACTGCACACCAGTGTAGAAGTTATCTACATACAAATGGTGACCTTTGTTGAACAGTCGTCTACCAAGATCCCACACTATTTTCTCAGTAACTCCAAAAGTGGGAGGACAACCAGGGGGGTCAATATTGGAATCCCTACCAGTGTACACACGGAAACTATACACATATCCTGTCCTACTTTCAGACAGCATATACAATTTAATTCCATATCGTGCCCTTTTGCTAGGAATGTACTGCCTAAAAACCAAACGACCCTTGAAGAGGACCAAAGACTCGTCCACACTTATCTCTTTGCCTGGAACATAGACCTCCGAAAACCGATCTACAAAATGATCAAGGACAGGCCTAATCTTAAAAAGACGGTCAGAATCTGGGTGATCTCGTGGCAAGGCTAATGCATTGTCAACAAAATGCAGCATCCTAAGAAGAAGCAAATACCGATTACGACTCATGGTAGCTGGAAATATAGCTGTTGCCATCAAGGGACTAGTAGACCAATAAGAAGCCAGTGACGGCTTCCTTATCAACCCCATCAAAAAAGTCAAACCCAAAAACTTTTTTAGCTCCTCCAAATTTGTGGGAATCCACTGGGCAGCTCTAGAGTGTGGCCTAAGTCTAGCAGCGTTGTCCCTCAAATGCTGCTCCGCATACAAATTAGTCTGCTCAACAATCTCTTCCAAAAACACATCATCCATGAATAACTCAAAGAAATTGATAGGCATAAAGTTCTCTGTATTGGCGTTACACCCCGGGAGACCAGTAAAGGCAGGCAACTCTGGCTGCTCCATGTTTGGGGCAACCCAGACATCAGGTCTTCTAACGGGAAACCTTTCAGCCCCAGGTTGCTGCACTATTGGCACATCAATGTCCTCCTCTAAAACAGAACCTTCATCTGCACTGAGTGTGGCTTCATCATCAGAAGATTCCCCTCCAACAGAAACATCACTGCCAGAATCTCTGACTTCCTCCTCTGCCTCAGATGCAGAGTCCGTCTCATAGTCATGATCAGACTGTGACTCAAAAAGCATACCAACCACCTGCTGAGCGGTCATCCTGCGGCTAGCCATGATCTCTCCTGCTAAAATTAACTGGACAAATTCACCACCAACAACCAGCACTGTGTAAGACAAGTAACAAAGTGTAGCTTTGTTAGTAAGAGTTACAAACTCAAAAACTATACCGCTCACTTGCCTGAAAAAGCTTGATTCACCAGCAACTACACAGCAATCACCAATGATATCCCACTAAAAAGAAAGAAAGAAAGGCAAATTAGAAATAAGACAAAACAAATATCATTGTGCACAAACCTAAGGACAATTTCACACACAATCCTGCATTTAGTACACCCCCTACAAACATGTCATTCATGCATGGCAACAATACTCCTTTGGAGTAAATTGTTTTTACTTACCTAAAACATGCAACTGTGCAAACTGCAGGTCAACCACCGCCAAAACCGCAAGGAGCCACAGCAAATAAAGCAAAAGCTTTGAACTAGAACAAAAAGGAGGAATTTTTTTTTTATCACAAATGCAAAGACTTCTTCAGTTGACAAACACCCCACCATCAAACATTTTAGAAATTGGTGCCTAAGTGGATTCTGTCATAGGGGCAGATGGGCCTACTAAAAAAATAGGCCTGTCTGCCCCAAGGAAGCCAGAAAATACCTTTAGTACTGTGTCCCCATGGAGAGCGACCCTTGCCAAAGGGGACAGCCCTCAAACAAAAAAAACAAAAAAAAAACACACACAACACTATCCCTGGTGCCTAAGTGGCTTCTGCCCCCTTGGGGGCAGGTGGGCCTAAGAAAATAGGCCCATCTGCCCCCAGGGGGTGTAGAAATGGCCAACAGGTCAATGCCCCCCTTGGGGGGGCGCCCCCCGTGACCAAGGGGACGCCCCCCCACAAAAATAAACAAATAAAATAAAATCCCTGGCGTTCTAGTGGTTTCTGCCCCCCTTGGGGGCAGATCAGCCTAAAAATAATAGGCTGATCTGTCTCCAAGGGGTGCAGAAATGGCCTGGGTACATGTGCCCCCAAAGTGGGGGGCGACCCTTGCCCAAGCCCCCCCCCCATCCACTAACACACACACACACTATCCCTGGTGTCTACGTGGCTTCTGCCCCCATTGGGGGCAGGTGGGTCTAGAAAAATAGGCCCATCTGCCCCCAGGGGGGGCAGAAATGGCCAACAGGTCAATGCCCCCCTTGGGGGGGCGCCCCGTGCCCAAGGGGACGCCCCCCCACAAAAATAAACACATAAAAAAAAATCCCTGGCGTTCTAGTGGTTTCTGCCCCCCTTGGGGGCAGATCAGCCTAAAAATAATAGGCTGATCTGTCTCCAAGGGGTGCAGAAATGGCCTGGGTACATGTGCCCCCAAAGTGGGGGGCGACCCTTGCCCAAGCCCCCCCCCATCCACTAACACACACACACACACACACACACTATCCCTGGTGTCTACGTGGCTTCTGCCCCCCTTGGGGGCAGGTGGGTCTAGAAAAATAGGCCCATCTGCCCCCAGGGGGGGCAGAAATGGCCAACAGGTCAATGCCCCCCTTGGGGGGGCGCCCCGTGCCCGAGGGGACGCCCCCCCACAAAAATAAACACATAAAAAAAAATCCCTGGCGTTCTAGTGGTTTCTGCCCCCCTTGGGGGCAGATCAGCCTAAAAATAATAGGCTGATCTGTCTCCAAGGGGTGCAGAAATGGCCTGGGTACATGTGCCCCCAAAGTGGGGGGCGACCCTTGCCCAAGCCCCCCCCCATCCACTAACATACACACACACACACACTATCCCTGGTGTCTACGTGGCTTCTGCCCCCCTTGGGGGCAGGTGGGTCTAGAAAAATAGGCCCATCTGCCCCCAGGGGGGGCAGAAATGGCCAACAGGTCAATGCCCCCCTTGGGGGGGCGCCCCGTGCCCGAGGGGACGCCCCCCCACAAAAATAAACACATAAAAAAAAATCCCTGGCGTTCTAGTGGTTTCTGCCCCCCTTGGGGGCAGATCAGCCTAAAAATAATAGGCTGATCTGTCTCCAAGGGGTGCAGAAATGGCCTGGGTACATGTGCCCCCAAAGTGGGGGGCGAACCTTGCCCAAGCCCCCCCCCATCCACTAACACACACACACACACACACACTATCCCTGGTGTCTACGTGGCTTCTGCCCCCCTTGGGGGCAGGTGGGTCTAGAAAAATAGGCCCATCTGCCCCCAGGGGGGGCAGAAATGGCCAACAGGTCAATGCCCCCCTTGGGGGGGCGCCCCGTGCCCAAGGGGACGCCCCCCCACAAAAATAAACACATAAAAAAAAAACCCTGGCGTTCTAGTGGTTTCGAAAAATAATAGGCTGATCTGTCTCCAAGGGGTGCAGAAATGGCCTGGGTACATGTGCCCCCAACGTGGGGGGCGACCCTTGCCCAAGCCCCCCCCATCCACTAACACACACACACACACACACACTATCCCTGGTGTCTACGTGGCTTCTGCCCCCCTTGGGGGCAGGTGGGTCTAGAAAAATAGGCCCATCTGCCCCCAGGGGGGGCAGAAATGGCCAACAGGTCAATGCCCCCCTTGGGGGGGCGCCCCGTGCCCAAGGGGATGCCCCCCCACAAAAATAAACACATAAAAAAACATCCCTGGCGTTCTAGTGGTTTCTGCCCCCCTTGGAGCAGATCAACCTAAAAATAATAGGCTGATCTGCCCTCAAGGGGGGCAGAAATGGCCCTAAAAGACATGCCCCCCAAAGGGGAGCGACCCTTGCCCAAGGGGGCGCCCCCCCATCCACTACACACACAATCCCTGGTGCCTAAGTGGCTTCTGCCCCCCTTGGGGGCAGATGGACCTAAAAAAAATAGGCCGATCTGCCCCCAAGGGGGGCAGAAATGGCCAACAGTTCTCTGCCCCCTTGGGGGGGGCGCCCCTTGCCCAAGGGGGCACCCCCTCCCAACATACCTGCACAGAAAATATAAATCCCTGGTGATCCAGTGGTTTCTGCCCCCCTTGGGGGCAGATCCGCCTAAAAAGTAGGCCAATCTGCCCCCAAGGGGGGCAGAAATGGCCGTAACTAATTGCCCCCACAAGGGGAGCGACCCTTGCCCAAGGGGCCGCTCCCCGCCAGCAAGAAACACGAGCAAACAACAAAAAAAACAAATCCCTGGTGTCTAGTGGGCATTCCTGCTGCCCGATCGCAATGCGATCGGGCAGCAGGAATGCTCAAAGAGACACCGGGGGAAAGGAAAAGCCTTTCCTTTCCCCCGGTGCCTCTTTAGCCCAAACCCCCCACCCACCGGGAAGAGCAACTCACCTCTTTCCTCGTCGCCGCACAGGAAGCAAATGGCTTCCTGTGCGGCGAAATCCCCATAATGAAGTCAGCGCGCGATCGCGCGCTGACGTCATTATGGGGGGGTGGGGGGGTCGGGGGTGGAAGGGGAAGGGCTTCCCCTTCCATCCCTGACTTTGGGGGGGTGGGGGGAAGCACACAGAGGGAGCGAGAGCGCTCCCTCTGGGCTGTGTGCCGAGGACGTAGTGGTTACGTCCTCGGCACAGCAGCACTGTGCCGCGGGACGTAACCACTACGTCCGCGGCACAGAAGGGGTTAATAGACCAGGACCTGCGCTTTTTACATTTCGGTGAAATTATCAGAACTTTTGTTTTTGTAACATTTATCTTCAGGCTGCTATTTTGGTAATAGACTGCAAGTGCATTAAAGGGTCGCTGCAGCCCGATAGGCATCTGATCAAGAAGCACAGTGCCATCTGCGTATTGTAGTGATTGTATTCTGATGTCTGCCATTTTTTACGGAAAAGCCCTCGCCCCCTCTAGATGGCTTGGCAGGTCAGGCAGATACAAATTAAACAAAAATGGTGAATTGTTTTACATCTTTGTTTTAAGCCCTTCTCTGTCATAATTTTTACTGTAGTGGCCCATCTGGTGCTGACCTTTATTTTAACCCATGTATCTGTATGGAGCGCAATTGTGGCATTTAGTAGATTAGTTGGAATTGCTCAGGCCTGCAATTTTGTCCAAAGCTGCGATCTCGAGATGCTGTCAAAAGCTGTTTGAAAGTCTATAAAGCCTGCATATAGAGCCTTTCCATTTGCGGTCATAGTTACTTCACTCAAGTGGGCCAGGCAAGGGAGATTTTCCTTGATGTGGCAACCCCTTTGAAACCTGTTTGGGTAAATGGGATTAAGGTGTTACTTTCTTCCCAGGCATGGAGCTCCGTGTTTAAAGTACTGCCAAAACACTCCCCTTCTACATCAAGGAGTGCAATTAGTCTGTAGTTCACGGGAGATGACCTGGGGTCCTTTATATGTAGCGGTACCAGCAGTGAGCCCCTCTATGACTCTGGAATGGCTGATCCCAGCAAATATTGTTGAAAAAGTGGGGCCATAACCGAGGCCCATCTAGTAGAAGCCAATTTATAAATTGCATCCGGGATGCCACTTAGACCAGGGGCGCCACTTGGGCACATTGCTTTGATTGCCTTTGTTACTTGCGCCAGGCTAATTATTATTGGGTTGCTGGCCACCGCGCTAAGTAATCTTGGGAGCAGGTGCAAAGTCTTGCCGGAATACATGCTTTAATTTTCCTCTATGATGATGTCTTCTGCATGTTCCCGATATAAGCTGAGACCTACAGTTCCCAGTCGGCTGGAGCGACATTGCCACCTTTCACTGAAGACCTTGGGGTGAGGCCTTTGTTTAGCCACCTCCAGAATTTCTTTTGGTCCTTTGAATTTAGTATTAGATCTGAGTCAACACGTTTTCTTACTTCCTCCGCTTTTCTTTGAGTATAAAGTGCTTTTCTAAATTTTGTTTCCTTAACATGGTGATCTGGAGTTGCAACCACTTGTTCTCCCCCTTGCTGTGACTCCTGGTCTTTAGGGCTCTATTTAGTTGCTGTTTTAGGGCCTGTATTAGATTTTTACAGGTTTTTATGGAGATGAACTGGAGTGATTCCTTACAGCTGGCATTTCTTGTGTGTGAGCTATCCATCTCCTTTAAGAATGTGGCCAGGGGCCCCCAGAGGTTTGAGTTAGAATATTCCTTACCCTCAGTCAAGATCACCTCAAGAAACTCATCCGCACACGATGTTCCACCTCGCTCTATTGATCAGTTCAAAGTCATCTTGCGTTCCAATGAGGACCACATTAGGGCGGCAGGGTTGCAGTGTTGAAACTTCACAGCTAAGAATAGCATGGTCACTGGCCAGAGTCATGCAAACCTCAAGATTGCCTACAAGATGGAAGTGGGCCGGGGACACCCAGACATAATCTAGGGTGCCAGTCTAAAGGCAGAGGAGTGTGTATAGGCCACAGGAATGTCCGGTGCTTCTCTGCCATTTATAATGCAAAGGCCCAGTTGATTTAATTGTGCTTCAAGTTCTTTACCCTGCTTATCACTCCTTTGATATTGTGCATTGAGTGCCTGAATGTCCCAGATCTCATTGTTGAGACCTACCAGGCTGTTATTCTGATTTTCTTGCATTAAGTTACTGTTGAAGTCGCCCATGATTATCCACATATCCGATTTTGATTACTTTCAAATTACTCTTAGTTGACCATCAAACAACAGTTCAATACATTGGGTAACACCAGCCTACACCTCTAGTAAGCACAGTCCCACAAGCCAGAACAAAAGTTCACATAAGCTTGGGCTCCAACCACATGTAGAACCCTTGGGGGGGTATCCTTCTTTTGTCCCACCCTACCTAGGGTGGGGACACAAACGGCGTTGGGGGGAGGCTGTGCTGCTCCTGCAGCTCCCCCTGTCCATGGGCATGAATTTGGTGGTGGCCCCATCTTCCTGGGACCACCACAAGCGTGTTCAGGGGACTGTCTCCCGGCACCAGCCCTGCAAAGCATGCTGGGGCGGCCGCATATTGAATGAGCGGCTCTCCCGCTGCGCCCCCGCACAAGGTAAAGTCTCCTTTGTTGGAGGGCGGCGCAGGAAGCCCATCGCTGGCCGCCCCTGCCGGCTCCCCGCACGGCCAGCACCTTCATGTGCTGCCGTAGGAGCTGGCCTTCTCTGTTCTGTCTGCCTGCTCCAGCGGGCAGCCGCGTGGAGGCTCACGGCTGGATGGGCCGCTTGGGGGAGTGCAACGGCACTCCCCTCTTCCTCTCTGCAGCTTCGGGGCCCTGGGATGAGGTCCGGGGCCCTTCCTCGTCTCCACGGGGAGCACGACGGTGCCCCCCGATGCCACCATCTTCTTGGGGCCATGGGAAGGGTCTGGGGCCCCTCCTGGGGATCTTCACGGGGACGCGACAGCACCCCCCTACTTGACTTCAGCTAGGGGCTGCAGGATGGAGTCTGGGCCCCCCCAGCCAACCTTCACGGGGAGCGCAATGGCGCTTCCCGGCTTCTTCTTTGCCACAGGCTCCTTCACAGCCGGCGGCCATCTAGTGGGGGTACACAACGGCGCCCCCCATTCCTCATTCTTCACGGGGCCCCGTGATGGGGTCCGGGGCCCCCCGCCTCAAATCTTCACGGGGAGCGGGATGGCGTTCCCTGACTTTACTTCGGCCGAAGGGGGCCCCAGGATGGGGTCCGGGGTCTCTACCCACTGCGGCGGGGGTTGCGCGATGGCACCCCCCTCCCCCCCATCGACTCAAATCAGGCCAGACTTCACGGGGCCCCGGGATGGGGTTCGGAGCCCCTTCCTCGTACAGAGGGGGGAGTGCGACGGCCCACTCCAGGGGCACAGTCTGGAGCAGCTGCGGAGCCCCACGCGCTTCGTAGCTGCTTCTCCAGAGGTCAAAGGTCACCATCCTTTTTCCTTGGATATCTTGGGCCCCCAAGGGCTGATTTTCATTATTCTTGTCGTTTCCCTCCTGGTGACAAGCCTTTGCCACCAGGAGCACTCTCCTCAGGCCTCCTGGCCTTGAAGGGTCCCAGATCATAGGGAGCCCGTCCCACTGACTCCCTGCGCCAGCCTTTCCTCTGGGTTCCCTCTTTTCCTTCTGGCCAGCGTGTTCTCTTTGTGCTAGCCCAGTCCTTCCCCCAACTAGTCCTCTGGGGGGGGGTGATAAGGTGGCCAACTTACCTGGCCCTGGCAGTCGCATCGCTGGCCTGGAGTCCTTCAGGGGCAGAGTCCCTGCCCCAAGGGCAGTCAGGAGGTTCTTCCTTCCAGTTATCCATGACGCCCGTCTGCAGTCCCAGTGTCCAGCAGTGAAGCACAGCCAAGAGGGAGAGCTCTCCCCTGTGCAGGACCTTTTAAGTGGGGGCGGAAGTGTCCAGAAGGTCTGCACCTCTGGCCTATCCAGGTGTGCCACATCACTTGCTTGCCCCCGTCCCCTCCTTCTTGCACCGTCTTCTGGGATAGCTCAAAATGGCATCCTCCAGGAGTTAGTTGCCACATGTGCTCTGAAAGTCTCAGCCCCTCCTCACTGACATTCCTCGCAGGGCCTCTCCAGCCTGCTCTAGGCACGGAATGACAGCTGGCTGATTGATGCCAGTCCCTGCTCAAGCAACTGGACAGAGCAGTAATTGGCCCTAATCCTGAGCTGATTCAGAGAAAGATGACATCCATGGATGACCCATAAGTTGTACAACTATGCTCTTGTAACCTACTGCATCTTTCTTTTCTTACAGGTTACAGTGTACTTTGGTGTGACTCTGGTCTCGGTGGACCCCAGAGAACTGGAGTTGCACCCTAGGCCCTCCTTTCCCATTGACATTTAATGGAGTATCCCCACAATGCAAATACCTTAAGCGCATTGACATTGGCATTGAACTGAGTGTCCCTATAGTGAAAAGACAGTAAGCACACTGACTCTCCCTCACATGTGTACACCCCTCTCATAGACCTACTCCAGGTCACCACCCACTCTGCATAGCTCCCCCTGCACCAGGCTTACCTAAGTGCAGTTCTTGGGCTGCGCATACCAGGAATCCTTCTCCCACAGCCCTCACATGGGTGCACATCCATGTGCACACATGATCACATGTAACCCGCCCGGGGCCTCCTGCCCTTGCTGCGCCACAGCAGCCTTTCCATAGCCCAGTGGCACCGGCGGTAAACACGCGCAGTCCATTTTACCATGTGTTTACTGTGCATGAGTCCCCTCCTAGGAGGCTCCCTCACAGTAAAAAGTCAAAAGCCAGGTAGTCAAAAAGTGAAAAATCAGGGCAGACCGGATGGTCAGAACCATCCTCTTACACCATGTTTCTTGAAGAGCGATAATGTCACATTTCTGCAACTCATCGATAATTTTTCCCTTGACTGTACATTTAGTTATCCCTCTTATATTCCACAAGCTTATTTTCAAGCCGGGCGCTCCGGATTGTTTTTTTTTACTATTTTGGGACCTTGGGCCCAGGACTAGAATTTAATGCTCTTGGAAGCCATTCCCACTCCATTGGGGTGCGCTGCTGGGATGTGCACAGCCAACCTTCACCAGGTTAACTTACTGTGATTATTAATTTCCTCACCCTGATTTCCATGGGGCAGCTTTCCTTTGTGGTGCCCTTTAGAACTAAACAAGGTCATTCCTGTTTTTTAAGTTACTCTCCTGGCCTGTCACTTTATTCAAACAGGTGTCTGGCTTCAGAAAGCAGGCGGGTTACTTATTTACCACGGGATCAGCAAGTTTTATGCCTCATTGTTCAAACTGCCTCAAGCTTTTCCTCAGTGTGTTAACTATGGTTGGACTTTTGAAGGTGATTTCGGTATGCTTGTTGGTCTCTCCTATCCCAGGGGGAAGGAAGGCTACCCCTTCAATATCGGAGGAGCATATTAGTCCCAAGCCTGATATATTTGCACATAGTTTCAGAACATTTCCTCCATTAAGGATATCCAATGTGCCCCTTGATACATATTCTGGGTAAAGTATTATTGATTGATCTGTTCCAAATTTGTTTTCCTCTGCTTTTGGGGCATAACCACTCCTGCAGGAGCTTTCCTCACTTTCCCCTATCCATTTAATTGCTTTGTTTATAAACAGGCCTGACTCTATACCATGTCTGTCATTCCCTTGGTTCTTGGTCCTGCATGTTGGGATCTACCCCCCCCCTACCAAAATTATTAATGATGGAGTAGATCTCGGCAGCAGATAGGTGGTTGACTTCCCTGGCACCCTTCATCTCCCAAGCCTTCAATTTTTTAAGTTGATTACATTGTTTGAGGCTCTACTCCGAGCTGGGGGCAACAAGACTCATTTCCGTCAGCTGTGTTACCTGAGTTGGGTAAAAAAAAAAAAAAAAACATCCTAGAGAATGTATCACATTACTGTCTTCTCCTGACGTCACTGACCCTTTTGGTATTTCTATTGGCTCCAATACTTTATGGGCCCCCTAATCTTCAATGTGCGCTTCTTCAGTGGATTTGCCATGCTCTTTAACTTTTGGCACCACCTCAGGTTTCGGTCCTAGGATGATCCCCGAGGGGGAGACAGTGACACACGTCATTTCTACTCCATGAGTTATTTGAGGTGTATCTTCTTCCACCTGTATTTGCTCGCTGGCTGGCAAGAGTGTCTTTGGGTAAGATTCTGGGTTTTGGTGGTGACCCAGGCCATTGCTGTTGTTCTGAAAGGTGGATAGGACAAGTTTTTCAAATCATCAATCAATCAATATAGTAATTACAGATGGTAGAGATGACTGTTTTTCTATTATTGGCCCACAAGTACACTGCTCTTGCCTTGATTCAATTCGAACGGAGTCTTGAGCGCTGGTGATTAAATTATTTAAGGCATACAATTTGCCATCAATCCTTGTGATTAACGTACCAATCATTTTCAAGATCGAGATTTGCGCTTCCAGCTTATCTGCATGCTGCTTTAGCCATGGCTTTGACTGTAATTTTAATGTTGGCAATTGCTGCTGTTTGTGACCTGGTTTCTGGCTGCTGTCCCACCCTACCGGCTGGTTGCTCGAAATCCTGATGACGCATGAAACATTAATTTGAAAAGTCAAAGCACCAACTGGACAGAGAGCACCTCTCAAGCCTGGCCTCATCCATCAAAGCTGCACATGCTTGTTGTCCAAGTGGCACTTCGGCTGGTGGCGGCCCTGTTGTCGGCGATCCAGCTTGGGGGTGGACAATATGGGCTTACTCTGGCGTTATCTGACGCACTATTTGAGTTTGTGTTTTCCGCAGTGTGATGTTAGCCCACCTCTCTTATCTTTCTTTCTTTCTTTATGTTCCTAGCTTCTCCTGTATCGGCTGTGTCTCCTATATCTGTTGGCTTGTTAGATGGGCTGGATGCAGGTGAGAAGATTCCAGCTGAGGTGACTTGGGCGATCCTCTTGGGGCCCTCTGGGTAAGGGGTTTACCCGTGTCCTCCATGAGACTTCGCATTTCATATTCCATGTTAGGCTTGCCCTTAATCACTTGTATCTCTGGGCTTAATGGTACGACTGCCAGATGCCTGGCCAATTTGAGCCATTTTGAGAGCCTCCTCCATGGCTGCATGATCTTCCCTCCTCGGGATTGCCTTTATGGATGGAGATGATCCCCAATTCGCACCCTCCTTTTGACCACAGTGAGCTCTGAATTATGAGGTGTAGAAGTAGCCATTAAATCCTCATTTGCCCTTGATATTCGGGGCAGATTAAGCACAATGCTTTCATCTTTGAAGGGGCTACTGGTTCAAATGTCTGACCCCCTGCAACCAGCTTCGTGCCCCTGAGTTGAACTTATATATGTTGGAATTGGTGATTCTAATGTTAAGTCCTGCACAAAGTATCCCTCTAATTAAGGCTTACCTTGCTAGTCTGTAATGCACCTTCCTTATGTATGCCCAGAGCCTGGATCGTTTCCACCTTGGTGGGTCCTCACAGATTTCAACACTCTTGCCTACTGGAGGGCAGGAATTTCTAGTTGTGGCATTTTGCTGATTTATGAAGCCTGTGATGGGCCTGAGATAGGGCCAGTGCGGCGCTGCGCATCTACATTTATTGCTGCGTCTCTATGGCGTGAGTTAACTAGCAATTATCTCCTCAGGGCTGGCCTCAGACTTCCAGGCCTTGAATTTCCCGAAGAAGCTGCACCACAACTCTCCGCCCGACTCTCCTTTCCTGCAGGATGGGGGGGGGGGGGGGCACGCAGAATATACTGAACCCAAGAGCACAAGGCACGAAAATGCTGCACACCAGTTGCCAAGCGGCTAGCCCTACTAAGTGTCTTATTAGATGTATTTATTGAGTTCCTTGCCTCACCGGGTCAGCTGTGTTGCCTGAAGGTTGCAGGTGTGGGCTAAAAAAAACAGGTGATGGTAAGGGTGAAGGCGAAGGGGGAGGCCAAAAGGGGGGAAACCGACAGGAGGCCGGAGCCTTGATCTGCACCAGAGCCGAGCTCAGCAGCCCGCTGCACGCGTGCCCCTGTACCCTGCCGCCCCCAAAGCTGATGTCCGCCTCGCCTGCTTCTTAATTGCTGGCGGACGCTGGTGTCTGATAGCTAATGGCTGCTAGTACCGAATCCTCTTCTGATTTACTCCACTCTTTCTTCTTACTGGTGCTCGATGGGCCAGAAAAGTCCTTCAGCGGCCTGGACTCAGACAAGCGAGGGCGCAAGGAGGTAGGTGTGTTCTGGAAACTGGTGCGGCCGGCAAAGGAGGTCTTGGGCCCGGCTGTTGGATGCGGGGTGAGGGAGGCAGATGCCGTATCCCGCCTGCTCAAGCCCGGCTATCCGCCCCTAGTAAAGTTGCTGTAATTTTTGTTTGACCGCTGCCCTTTGGTGCATTCTACAGCGCCCCACCGTCCAGCACTGCGCCCCCGCTCCTGAAGAGACGACTTTCAACCCAGAAGCTGTAGGGACAGGTTACGGGTTTCCCTAGTTTTTTTGGTAAACATGATTGTAATTTTGGTGACTTACGTGTTGAATTTATTGCCTGTTTGGAATTGGCTTAGGGTCTGATTTCGAGGTTGGCAGACAGGTTACTCCATCGGAAACATGACAGATATTCCGTCCACCATATTATGTGTGCTATACCACATAATGCACTTGTGATAAGGTGGGCATCTTTGACAGTGAATATTGATTGATTGGTACATTTATTTGCATTGGTTAGTAAGATTACTGTTGCAATTAGTGCAAATTTTTAAGTATTTAACTACTTTATTTTAGCATTCTTCAACAAAACGCACATCATAACACGAATCGCATGCTATTGTCCCATCCAAGTGTGCCCTGTGCGCTCTATCCCCCCCCCCCCACCTAGACTGTAATATGGGATTGTATCATGCAAAGGCAGCTACTAAGCAAGTGCACAGCGCCCTTAATCAATTCAGCTGGCAGGTGTCTAGTGATGCCACGAGGTGGGTAACATAAAGATCTAGGTCAGTGATGCCCAATAAGCGGTGTTTAAGAGAGGAGTACACCTGAATTCCCGTTGCCCCTATTACTTTCAAGCAAACAGTAATACAGAAGTGTTTGTCGTCTGAACAGTTCCACCCCATATGCAAAAAAGAGGTACCGTGTTCTCCACACCGTGGGAAGTTGCATATCTAGATTGATAATTTTTACTCAACGTTATTAGGGCCAAGTATGTGCGACCCAAGAAGATAAAGTGAATTCATTTGAGCCTGGCATTTCTTGATACTTTCCTGACCAATTCACTTGCCACCTCCCATTCTTTGTCGGTGGTTATTCAAGATCAGCGTCTCATGTGTGCCTAGCCTCACATGGAAGCTTCAGTCTGTCAACTTCATGGCTTTGTAGTGTAATGTGATTATATGCCAGCCCTCCCCATAGCAAAGAATAGCATCCAACACATATGATGTGGGTAGGGTCTTTGGAAATCCCATTCAAATCTCCTGCACCGCACTACCCAATTTAGTGTATTGGAGAAATTGTCTGAAACCAACCCCAAAGGCCTCGCAGGCTTCCTGAAAGGTAAGAAATGTCTCCCCACGGTGTAAATCACCACTGGTCTGGCAGCCTTCTTGCCACCACCTTGCAGTTGCCATAATGCGGCTTGTATGATGGAAAGGCTGTAAACCCTATATGGCCACCAAATGTGCATATCTGATCATCCGCTTACCAACTCTTTCCCAAAGAGTCGCAGTCTGGCGTACCACATATGTCGATTCTAGCCCCACACCCCTCATGAGCAGAAAGGGGAAGGTCTCCAACCCATACATTCCTCACAGTAGCTGTTTTTCCGAATTATCCCCCATGGTTAACCACCTGGCTGCGTGCTGCATATGAGCAGTGTAATAATGTAGTTCCATGTTAAGGAGGCCAAAACCACCTGACCCCTGGTCCACAAGACCTCCATTGCCACTCTATTTCACTTCCCAGCCCACATCAAGGCTACCATAAACTATTTAGCTGCTTAAAGACTGAAATCGGTACAGAGGTAGCTAATTCTGGAGATGGTACAAGCAGCATGGTAGGAGGATCATATTTGTGATGGCTATGTGTCATGCAAAGCGGAAGTGTATTCCAAAACCGCATGGAGGAGTTCAGCCCCTCCGTGACTCATATTGTAGGATATTGTTTCTCAGCAGCCTGCGTGACCTGGAAGCCCAAGTATTGGACGCTATCCAGCTCCCAGCATAATCCCATGATCAGCAAGCTGGTCTTCAAAGTAGGTTGCCAACCCTCCCAGGGGAAATAATACCTCTTGCGTTATTAGCGCCTGATACTCTCCCAAACTCCCCCAGCAGGTGCATCATTTGTGGAAGTAAGCATTCAGGGGCCCTAAGATAGATGTGCGTATCAACCGCATCCAGAGACACCACGTGTGTGGCGCAAAGGGTATTCTGTTGCAACGGTGATGGAGTATTCTTGCAGCCTACACAATGGTCCGCCTGCCTGATTTAGATGTGGGAGGACCAAAGGTTTGGCTGTGGTGGTGACTACTCCGTCACTGCCATTGTAAAATCTCTCTGGCAGAGTAAGGGCCATCAGACAAATGGCATTATGCCCACCCACCCAATCAGGATGGGTGTACATATACCCATTTCATTTTTCTTTTTTTTTCTTTCCGTTACCCTGGGATAGTATGAGATATAAATCCCATGGCATGGGCAGAATTACATTTTTTTACTATCAAATAGACAATCCCGTTTTGGGATTTTGTTTTTCAAAATAGAAAAAGAAAAATGTTTGGTGTAAGGGCTCCGTTATGGTGATGCAGCCCTGCACCAAAGAGAGAAATACATAGGCAGGAACTGCTGTGACAGCAGTTCCTGATAATGCGTTGTAAATGACCACCTGCTTGGGAGCGGAGTAATTTACTCATTCCCCCCTGTGGAACAACGGGCCAACACCAACTTATAAATGAGGCCCTAAGCCTGGTGCACAGAAGCCACCTTCTGTCACCAAAAATTTCAAGTTAGTGAGCTCAACCTTTGTATGAACAGTCCCCATATCAAGTCCACTGACACAGTATTCAGGGAATCTAAAAAATATTTTGGTGATACACATGGGCAAGTGTGTAAATTGTTATGAAAGGCGTGGTAGCATCACAATGTTGTCCAGCATGATCTTGCCCCTGACTGATACAGTCAGTTAGTTCCAGATTCGACACAGCCGCCCAGCGTATACATCACACAGATGTTGTTTTTCGGAGATCCACCAGCATGCCCTGTATGCCAAATATAAAACTATAAAACATGCCACCCTGATTAAAATCAAAATCTGCTATTAATAAAATACTTCTTTGACAGGGAGTAGATAGTGATTGTAGGAATGTTTTTCTGTGGAGTCATCTGATCTCTTATTTATCACAGACTGTGTATTTCCCCACCTTATCCTCAATGCTCTTTTCCAAAGTGCACACTTTTGAAGTTTTATTTATGCATTGAAACCTATCCACAGCTTACATTTGCATGAAAACATCCAATTCTATAAGGCCAGGCATTAAATCAAGATGTACAAACAAATACAATTTCAAGGCTCCCATAAGAAGATATCAAGGTCATTCTGATGTGGCTGAAACTGGAAATACCAGCTGAATCCCGACTTTGAGGTTCCCCATTCACGTTTCGCCAGGGAAAACCTGTTGAGTAGCCTAATAATACAGGTAGAGTTTTTAATTACTTGAATGCATTACCTTTACTTTACTTCTAACCACACGGGAGCTGTGTAGCTGGTCTGTTGAGAGATGGGCAGTTTTGTAACAACATCTTATCCTAACCAAGAGTCATTTCAAGGAGGAAAGGACAGGTTGATGTGATCATGTTTCAGAGTTTGAAACATGTTGGGCTGCCATATTCTAAATTACAAGATTGTTTGATTTAGAAAAAAAAGCCTGCCTTGTCACGATTTAGAGCTTCTTGGTTAGGTTTCCTAGCAAATACGTAGCTTAGGAATTTTGCTCATTCAACAATTTGAGGCTGAGTGAGCCAGCATTCTAGAATATTGTTTCAAGTCTGCTTTCAAGGGAAAATTTGAGTTTGGCAAGAGAAAGACAAACACTATTCTAAATTAATTTCAGGAGTCTAATTTTTTATGTTTAAGCGGGAGATCAGCATTTATTGGTCAGAATTAAAATTCGTTTGACTTGTGTCCCTATATGGTTGTGTAGAGATCATAATGTATACGCGGATTTGTCAGCAAAGATACAGGTTTACACATGCTGATTAGTAAGGGTGACACTATTAAACCTCCTGGTACACCAGAGGTTCCAGGGGTGGGTTTGGAGAGAGATTCTTTTCATGCATTTGGATGCTCTTTCAAAGGTAGGATTTCAAGCATTGTAGAACAACTTAATCATCTTTGGTTCTTTCTCTCAGTTCGTGGAGAAAGATGACAAGGTCTACCACATCAGAGGCTGAGATTAGGTCTAACAGAATGAAAAGGCAATTTTCTTTTTCATTAGAAATATTTAATGTGTCATCGACCACTATGCACATTTAAGTTTGTGTTACGTCCTGAGTGTAAACCTGATTGAAAGCAGCTCGAAGGTTGGTTACTTACGAGAAGTCCTTACATTTAGGAATAACCTTTTTTTCAAGTTTCCTAAGAAATGGCAGTCCTGTGATGGGGCAGAGGATCTCAAAACAGTTTTCATCATCAGATGTGTTTTGAACAAAGATTTGACATATCTAATTTTTAGAGTCCATACCGTGTCTGAAAGATAAGTTCATGATTTTGACCATGGTTTGGTATTAATGTGTGCCAGTTTATTTTTTGCACAATTCAGAAGCATTGGGTCCACAGCATAAACTAAGATTTCATGAGGTTTGCTCTCTCTCAGATATAATCTTCAGAAATCTACTTGAGACAGGCCCAGGTAAGATTTCTTTCTTAGCCATAATGCTATAGGAATGTTTTCTAGGAGGTGAACAGAATTTCTGTCTGACAGGGGGCCTGATTTAGAGTTTGGCCAATGGGTTAATCCATCACAAATGTGACGGATATCCCGTCTGCTTTATTATAATCTTCACACGCTATTATGGGATCGTAATAAGGTGGGCGGAATAGCCGTCACGTTTGTGACAGAGTATCCCCCTCTGCCAAACTCTAAATCATGTCCAAAGTTTGTATTATTGTTAACAAATCATCTGTTTTGTTATTTATGCAAGTACAATAGCTAATATTAGTAGCATTTAAAAAAACTTTCTGGACCTGTTATTTGGTTCATTGAGAGGAGGTAATTTTCTCGGCTTGTAGTTTCTTACTGTATGCAATGTTTTTTATTGGTGTTCATTGTTTACATTTCCCCGAATGGCTCTTCTTTCCTCATTTAGAAGTGTGGAGTAACGGGGCATGGACCTTCTGCCTTTTTCTTTCTCTTAAACTTCCTAGCAGTTACTAATCCAGTGAGAATGCTGGAGTGTGATCACCGACTATACCTTTTCATTGTTCAAGATAACTAATCCACAGTGAATTTCAGTCATTTTCTGTAATCTCAGAAAATGTGGGCTGTTTAGGTATCTGGTCCAGGTTAGTTCTTTTAATTTGCTGTGTAGTATTATTTATCTGCTTATTCAAAAGAGTGATCGGGATCACAAGGTGAACTGGTGAGTAAACTGATCAGAAGTCGTCAATGATTAGAGAGCCTAGTTTGGCTATGAAGAGATTATAGATGCCTTCTTTAATGGGGGTCATAGCCGTTTAGGTTGGGGATGACAGATTTACATGTTCCTTAAGGGAAATTAAAGTTGCATGGAAATGTATTTTCTTTATTTGCCAATTGTTGGGTTGCTGTGTTGTCTGCACATTTGTCAACGAAATGTAATTTACAGCCAATAAGGGTGATTAAAAATGTGGAGATTTTTGTTGGTTTGTGAGTTGACATCCAATGGCAGACAGACATTAAATGTATGCGTGAATAGTAGTGCGAGATAAGGAAGTCTAAGGCAATTTCCTCCTGAGCCCCAACCTAGTCTCGCAAGTCTCATGATTTCAGATCCAAATAGGGTTCATGTGTGGTTAATTACTACCTGTGCACCAGGTTTCCATTAGTTCTGTAAAGTGTTCTTTTTGTTAAAAAACGCAGTCTGCATTTTCAGTATTAAGGGAAATTGCAGATCTAGAACTGTGGAAAGCACCAATCAGTTTTCATCCGACCAACCTTTTTTGTAGGCTCCAAGAAATATTTTGATTTGTATTTACACGGTTATTCATGTGAAGGAACAGATGGCCAAAGACAGAGTACCAGGTCACCCATAAAGTCAGTCTTCCAATGCCATCAGCACTTTCGGCTCACTGAGATTAGTTTTTATTAACTCCAAATGAAAAACAATATTTTTGTAAAAGTATTTAGGACACCATATTTATGTCAATGATATTCTGATAAAAATATCCTGGTACATTGCATCCTGGAAAAAGGTTTATCCATAGTCAACATGTTTTCTGAGCATGGATAGTTTGTTTTTACAGGGGGTGGCTATAACTACACAGAGGGCACATATTTCTAGACTCTTTAGAAATTAAGATTCATTTTCAACTAATCGACATGTTGCAAATGTTTAAAGAATATTTCTTGAGAACTGTGTCTCCTGTTTTGTCAGGTCTCTCCTTACAACCACTACCTTTTACATTCAATGCACTGTACCAGCATGTCACATTTGCAATAGCTGTGTCCACTGTGTAAGGGATAGTAATAAATCACATATAAAATCAGAATAGAGAATTATCTTGTATGCTAAACAGTATGTGCTCCTTTTCCAAGTGTCGTCTACTTTTGGTTTTCTCTGAGATGTGTCCCTTTAAGTAATTTGAATGTGTCGACAGTGTATTGTGTGCCCAGCAGCTTTTTTTAAACCCATGGTGACCCTCATATAAGCCTGGCAAGACCCAGCCTCCCAGAAACCTAAGCATGTAGGAAGTGGATTAGATGGTCACCAGTTATGGATTCCCTCTGGTAATGACCGTCTGGAATTCAGTGTTGCATCATTTTCCCCTAGCATTGGTGTGCATGTCTGACCTCTTATACCATCAGACCTCTTTACATCATTCTCCTCATCAATATGAAACATCTTTCTTTCAGAGGTTGTGTAAGGCTTCTGTCTTGCAGGCAAAATACCGCGAGGCGGCAGTTAACAGGTGATCCACAAGCCTAAGAAATAACTATAATCAATTGATGGCTGGTCAAAGTTCCTGCACTTTCAGACACTACACCAATAGCACAAACAAAATAAACTTTTGACCGCTGTTTAAAAGACTTCGAGTTCCACCCCTGGAATCATTTAAGCAGGGCAGTGCCACAGCATGGACAAGTCCATCAGCAATTGTGGCCCCTCCAAGGCTGTGGTTTTTGTATTCACTTTGCCAATGCCTGGCACCTCCTTCAGCTGAGCTGTCTTCCAACATGTTTGTGGCTGAGTTCGCAGCTCACAACGACTGCCGAGGACATCAGGGACAATGTGCAGCTCAGAACCCACCCGTCCAGCAACTGTAGCCTCAAAACCACCCTACTGTGTCCTTTCTGGCACACATCACCTTGTCAGAGGCTGGATCAAATATTTCCTGATGTGGTGGTAAACAATCACCTCAGACATGTGGGCCCTCCAAATTGAACATGGGCGCTCCGCCTTCCCATTTCTTTCCACTCAGTCAGCCTCCCTGATGTTGGAATGTGCAACAGAGGACCACCTGTCCATCTTGCAGCAGGAAGTACAGGACTGTTTGGCCAAATGGGCCTTAGATAGGGTTCTGCCATCGAAAGTAGGAACTCTGTGTTACTACTGCTACTTCCTGGTGCCAAAGAAGGATTGAGGCCTTTATCATATATTGGTTCTCTGCACTTTCAATGCCTACCTGTGGAAGGACAAATTTGAGGTTCTCACGCAAGCCCATTTCCTGTCTTCTCTAGACTCTGGAGACTGGGTGGTGGTAATGGACTTTCAGGACTCTTATTTCAATACCCCAGTACTGCAGGTCCATAGGCTCAAACTGGGATTCACAGTGTGCCAGGAGCATTTTTAGTTTGTTGCGGTCACTTTTAGCCTCAGTGTTCACGAAAATAATAGCTGTGGGCGCCGCACACACTCAGAGGTTGGGGGGGTACCCCTCTTTCCCTCCCTCGACGACTGGCTGTTCATGGTGGGCTTGCCTCAGGCAGTTGTCAACCAAATCCAGACAACAGTAAATCTCCTCATATTGTGGGGGTTCACTATCAACATGTCAAAGTCACCTGGGATTCTTTTGCAGCCACTCCCTTTCATCAGAGCCATTCTAGACATGGCACAGTTTTGTACCTTTCCACTAGAATGGAAAGTCCAGGACATTCGGATTATGATCCTTATGTTTCAGCCTCTGTCCTGGAACTCAATGCAGAAGACTCTTGAGGCTGCTGAGATTGTTGCCCTCCTGCATCCTGTTGGCGAAACATACCAGATGGCATAATCAGGCTCTGCAGTGGGACCTAAAGCACCACTGAGCACAGTACCAAGAGAATCTGTCTGATTTTATCCATGTTTCAGAGGAAACTGCAAAAGATCTGCAGTGGTGGGTGTTGGGCTGTGATTGGGTCAGTGGCTGGTTGCTCTCCTTACCCCATCCAAATTTGGCAGCAGTGATGGATACCTCACTTCTGGATTATGGAGGCTATCTTGGAGAGGTGGCAATCAGAGGCCTCTGGTCTCCAGTGGATGCTTGACTGCACATCAGTTTTTTGGAATTGAGGATGATTCACTTGGCGTTGAAGGCGTTCCTGCCTACTATTAGAGGAAGGCTGGTGCAGGTGCTCACAGACAACACCACTGCCATCAGATACTGCAATAAGCAGGGCCAAGTGAGGTCAAGCGTCGTGTGCCTGGAGGCTCTATGCCTCCAGAAGTGACTGGGCCAACAGGGAATTTCTCTTATGGTGACCTGGCAGGATCTCAAAACGCCATGGCAGGCAAAGTCAGCTGCTGACCCTAAAGGACAGCGAATGGCAGCTACATCCAGAGGTGGCACTGGGTGTCTTCCATCAGTGGGGAGGAGCCTCGCTCCATCTTTTATCCACCCCTAGAACAAATAAACAATGTCAGCAGTTTTGTGCTTTGGTGGCCCCATGAATGCTCTCGGAGACATATTTCGCCTATCGGGTCTTCTGTATAACTTGCTGCTGCTGCTTTTCCAGCCCGAGTTCTGAAGATCAGGAACGACCGGGCCCAAGTCATCCTAGTGACACTGGATTGGACCATGAGTGTGCTACTTGGAACCTTTGAGCATGATCATCTGTCCTCCAATCTAGCTGCGACTTCAGTAGACTCTTCTATGACAGAGGTGTTTCAGGGTGCTGTACACAAAGCTGCGCAATTTACATCTCCATGCTTGGACATTAAATGGCCACAGTTGACCTCATTTGACCGTCTTCCTGAGGTTATGTCACCTTAATGGCAAAGGCATCCCTCTACAAAACCGGTGTATCCAGTTAAAGGAACAAATTTATGGGTTGCTGTGGCATTCTCCAAGTTGATCCACTGCAAGTTGTCTCAAGTTTTGCTGTTTGTTTTATCCCTAGCACAGCAACGATCTGCTTCGAGCACTGTTAAAGGCTATTTGTCAGCTCTTGCAGTTCTTTTGAGGTTGTGAGAACAGCCTTCTTTATTTAAATCAGCTGTTGTGATAACATTTTTGAGAGGTTTGCAAACCTTTTTTTCCCACTAACACCTTTTTTGATGCTGCATTGGAACTTGAATTTGGTGGTGTTTGTTTTTTTATGTGCACCCCTTTGGAGCCATTGTACATGTGACTTCAGATGTTGAAAAGGGTCTTTCTCATTCCTACATCAGCTAGGTGTGTGAGCAAGCTGTAGGCTCTTCCTGTTAACCCTCCTCTTGTAAATTATTCCCAAATAGGTTGGTGCTGAGGTCCCAAGCATCCTTTCTACCAAAAGTGGTCACTCCATTTCATGTCTAGCAGGCTAACATCTGCTCCCCCTCATCCTCTAAGGAGGAAAAGAGGCCCCATCATTCAGACCATAAGAGAGCACTATTTTTTATAGATCACATCAAAGAACAACCTGTGGACAGTCACATCTTTATTGGGTTGTCCAGGGCAAAGAAAAATAAGGCAGTTCAAAAAACAAACCATCTCCTTACGGGTTGTTCTCTGCATCGAGATCTG
Source organism: Pleurodeles waltl (assembly GCF_031143425.1). NCBI lineage: Eukaryota > Metazoa > Chordata > Amphibia > Caudata > Salamandridae > Pleurodeles > Pleurodeles waltl. The sequence continues at coordinate 76,804,146 of NC_090449.1, read as the reverse complement.
CTATGCTTGGGCTGAAACAAAAAAGCCTCCAGAAGACTCACAGGCTGATTATACCGTAACCGGAACCAAAGCTGCTACCACTGTGTTTGCATGCAGAGTGCCTGGCCTGGATATTTGTGAGGCAGATAGGAGGGCATTTGCACATACGTTCACAAAACACTACTGACTCAACAGCCGGGTCCCTCAAGATGGGTGTTTTCCCGCTCGGTCTTGCAGGACTTTTTGTATGAGTCATCACCTGGGAAGGTACTGTTATGGTATGGATTCACAGGGTGAGGAATCTGCGTATCAGAAGTATCCATGAGAAGGACAGGTTGCCTTCAGTAATGAGCTTTCTGCCGGATACTCTTTCTAACTGCAGGTTGCTCACAGGCCCTCGTATCTTCGTGTTCTGTGATCAGGGCTCTTTTTCCATTTATAAGGGTCCCAATTTAGGGATCTGCACATTGATTATGCCATCCTGCCAATAGGCTCTGCGTCTGAGGGTGTAGACAGCCTGAGAAAGCACCCAACATTAGCAGACAAGGATGGTGCTTAAATGCGGCTCTGCTTATCCCTTCCGGAATGGAATGCGTTTGGCGTGCGTAGCACAGGAACACCTGCCTGCATGCAGGTGTACTGCTTTAAAGTTACCAAACCCAGTCTAACACCTGGGGAATACTCACAGGATGAGAAATCAGTTTTCCTACCTTTAGTACGTCTTTGAATGTAAGAGGGGAACAGAACGGCCACCTAGAGCGGCAGGTCGAGAGCTGTATCCTTTAGGTAGCGGAAGCTACACCTTAAATCTCTCTTTTACTAAAATATGCAAACATTTATAATTAGTGAAGATAGGAGAATGCCTAAGATTTAAAAAATGAATGAAAATTATGTAAATGCCCTAAGCCATAGTAGCTGATAGTTCATACGAGCAGTGGTGGCTCAGGGTAGCGAAGATGCTGAAGTGTGACTGGCAGGCACCTGCCCGCATTCCCCTTCAAGGTAATGCAAAGAGTCAGCACAGTCACACTGTGCAAACAGAGGCGGGTGGATCTAAGCCTCAAGCAAAGAAAGCAAGGAGAGCAGGACCAGATGCCGGAGCCAGCAGATAACAGCCTGAGAAAGGGAGTGTTACTTTGAAGCACAAGCAAGCTTCACCAAAACTGTTAGTAAGTGCAGCAAGGGGTAGCTGGCCCATAGCGGGGGTCAGACCGACTTGCGACCGGTGAACCAAGGTATGCACTGAGCACTATCCAATAAGAAAGATGAGAAGCATAGAAAAAGAGGTTCAGTGGGAAAAGGCTATCAGCTGCCAAGGAGGATTCAGCAAAGAAAGGAAAGAATAGAAAAGATACAAATTTACCCAAAAGAGTGCAAATTAAACCTCTAAACAAAAACAGACTACTTAGAGAGGACAGAGGCATGAAAACTAGATTACAAAATGAAAAGTATGCCCGCATTAAGTGCTTTGAAAAAATCATTCAGAGAAGGATCTCAGATTATAGCCAAACCACCTCTCAAAAGGGCAGAAGCAAATATGTGTAGAGATGGTTGCTCTCCACAAGGGAGAGTTTAATCCAAAGTGAAGATAGCATAGAGGAGAGGAGGTGTAGATATAAGGACAGATTTGAGGTACTTAGAGACGAAGAAACGGAAATCAGTGACAGTCAGTTTCTGTACAAGTAGTGAGAATTATAGGGAAGTGTAAGTACCTATGAGAGACAGACCAGAATCCTTCTCCGAAGGAAAAATACAAAAGAAATTGTTTGAACCTACTACAGATGTCAAATCCAGGTTTACTATACCCGAAGTGATCCAAAAGGAAACACGTGAGGCGTATACAGTTTTGGAGTAGAAGATAGACAACTTGTCACAATGCAGACCATTTCTAGAAAAAGCGATGCAGGGGCTTGAGGTTAGTAGCCCCTGCATCTGAAGGTATGAAGATATATAAAAGTTGAAACAGTGAGATAAAGACAATGCAATCTGGAAAAGTTGGAAAATAATGCTAGGCGAACAGCAAAATAATGTTAAATATTCCGGAGGGAGCACAGGGTCGCATCCTAAATTTTGTTTATAGAAGAACTAAAACGAGAAAGACATTCCCCTTTGTGACACATCAACCTCACCACAGAAATTCAGAGAGGGTATCCCTTTAGGATTAGGATTTAGGATTAACTCAAATCGGAAAAAACTGAGGAAAATCCTTGTGAATTTTTAATCTGATGCTGTTAAGGAATGGATATTAGCAATAGTGCTAAAGGCCAAAAGATTGCTAGTGAAAGAACACACTTTCAGTATTAGAGCAGAGATATCAAGAACACAGTAAAAATAGTTTGAGTTGGAGAAGCACATAGAAGACCTCAAAAAGATGGGTATAAATGGTAAAATTCCTTGCTATGCTCGGGTTGATGTAGAACAGAAAAATGTGGAACTTGACAGACTCTACAAAAGTAGAATTTGATACGACAGATAAATTCATATCCACAATAAAAGGGAGGAAAAGTGATAGTGATACTTGGTGAGAACTTAAAGATGAAAAACGCAAATGGGCAGAAAAATCATGCCCAATTAGGAACAAAGAAGAATTCGCTAGGAATAGAGTAGAGGATTTACGCACGGGGGGCAGCAGTGTGAAAATAAAACAAAATCTTCATGTCAATCAGTAGGCAAATGCTTATAAAGATAAAAAGGAGAAGGAGAAGTGTGCACCATCATGACTGATACTGTAAAGGACCGAGCACTTCTAATCTTATGCAATGTAAATGGTGTAAGAGTAAAAAAGAAATCCCAGAATGTTATGTGTATGGTAGAGTGGAGCACAGATTATATTGCTCCAGGAAACACATCTGCTAAGAAATTAACAAGGATTTCTAAAGGACTCAATGTGTCCAACAATTTTAAGTATGAAACCAATTATGCTGCTCAAAAGGGGTAGCAGTACTACTGATAAGGGTGAATCCAGGAATAGAAATACTAGGCTATGAAGCAGACGAGATGCATAGTTACATAACTGAAAGCACAGTGTAGCTGGGTATTATGGTCCTAATATTAATTACCTTGAACCTCTGAGTAACCTGATGAATAGTTTACTAGAATATACATTACCAACAATAATTGGGGGGGAGAGGGGTAATGTTCTGCTAGATAACAATTTAGATCTTCAAAGTGTAAGAACGTAAACCCTTCCTATGCATGTATACATAAAATCGATTATAAAAGGTCTGGGGCTATATGATGTCTGGTGATTGAGAGCTCAACTTAGACTAAATATTATAGCAAGAAATATGGAAATTATTCCAGGATAGACTATTTCTTGTTCAATCAAGTGATCGTAGACAAGGTGATTTTAGCAAAGCGTTACCCCGATCTTTGATCACATCAGACCACCAGCTGCAGTTCTGCACAGCGGGTCTCGAAAATGGTATGGGTCAACAAAGGGAGCTAATAAAGTTCTATTGGTATGGGGGTGAGGTGTTGATATTGCTTGAGGCCCTGCATAAAACGTGCTGTGGCATCGAGGTTGTGCTTAAGGGGTGCCATTGTGGAGTCTGGGAGGCCATGGTTATGGACATTACTACCACCCGTATGCAAGACCCCTGCCTCAGCCTCTCTATCTCCACTCCTCCTGATTTGGTCACATGCACTTTACATTCCACTGTGTGCTGATACATCTACAATTAATCTATTACCTGCATAGTTGAGGTACTCGGATCAGCACATCATCTGCAAAGAGTGCAATTCTGTGGACGTCTTTCCCTAGTTTCATTGCCTTAATAAGGTGATTATGTGTCGGGGGCTCCATGTGACTTTCAGGCCCTTTACAGAGCCACAAAGGTACAATTACAGCTATAGAGACCATATAGCATTTCATTGGTAGGATGCGTAGCAGGCACTAAAATATCTTTACTCCCCAAAATATTGTTCGTATTTCAAGCACTACTGCTATGACTCCCCAGAAGTGATTCAATTAAATTGGAAAAATCTTCTGACTGAACATACATACATATATATGTATATAGGAACAGCAGCACACTGCCTTGATATCCCAGCACCTAGTTCATTCAGATGCTATCTGATAAATGTAATGCATAGCAACACTTCCATTAAACAATCTTTCATTTTCACCATGGTTGGTGCAGCCAGTGCTGAGTATCTGTAGACATAAGCTCATGTTTCAGGATATTCATCCTTCATCAGTAGAGAATAATACATACAGTTACACGTGCTGGAAATGCTGCTCAACAGTCTTTTCAGGTCACAGTGCCACTCCTTGAGCCTAGGTCAGCCCTTGAGCTGCATCTATCAGAGCACATCAGCTCAACTAGCTGAATATATATATACACTACTGCCAGTTGGTAGTTATAGTTGAGACCTAGTTTTCAGAGGAAGAGAAGTTTTTTGTTTTGCCAATAACTTTGGCACCGCTTGACCAATCTTCACAAAATTTTAAAAACTGATACTTCAGTGGATTCACCTGCTGCCTCCAAAGTTTTGGGGGATCCGTCAAGCAGGGGGCGAGAAAAAGGGGGGGTCTCAAAACTGATTTTCTCTATGCATATTCCCATAGGGATTTTGAACACGACTACAGCTCGAACGGCTGGGCGGAATTACACCATGTTTGGCAGAAAGCTAGCTCTTGGTCCAAAAGGCATGCTTGTTGTAATTTGGTGTAAATCAGTTCAGTGGTTTTGGATTAAATAGAGATTAAAAAATATAGATATCTAGTGATGCGGATCCACCCCAGATCCAACTATTCCTGTGCTGATATCTGATTGGCTGCCAACACTTCAACAAGGAAGTGTTGGCAGCCATCTTGGGACTCAGCTTCAGCTGAGTCCCACAAAAAAATGTCAAAAAAGAAAAGGGGCCACAGTAGAGTCACCCTAAGCCCCTAGTTTTGGTCTGGGGGGTCCCTCATGGACCCTGCCAGGGCTAGAAATCTGTGGATTTTCCCAACTTGTAAAAAAAAAAAAGGGGAGGTCTCCTGCCCTTTTTTTTATTTTGCCCCTAGGTGGGCCAGGTCCCGGCAGCATTGGGGGATTGAGAAAGTAGGGGGGCACATGGGGACCCCCTCCTTGGGCTTATATCAGTCCCAGGGACCGCCACCTCCCCAGGACGATTAGACAAAAATGTGTGGGGGCGGGCAGGTACCCCTCCCCCCGCGTCCAGGGGTCCACAGCTTCCTCAGGGTGAAATGTTTATGTTATGTGGGGTGGCCCGTACGGCCTTCCCCAAAGCCCCAGGGGGGATAAATAATGAATTTGTGTGGGGGCGTTTGTGCAGCCCCCCCGCACAGCCCCAGGAACCTCCAACTCCGGGAGCTGAAATATAATAATGAAGGGGGTCCGCTGTGGTCTCCCGGCCCTGGGGACTACCAACTCCTTGGGGCAAAGTTTAAGGGTGGAGGGGGGCTGCGTGACCCCCCCTTGTGGAGCCAATAATGGCCATTGGGACCGCCACGCCCAGGGCCGGCTCCTGCTATGTCCCGGGGTGCCCACCCCTGGGACATAGCTGTTTACTCTGACTTGGCAGGAGTTTTGACAACTCCTGCCACGTCAGAGCAAACACTTCGGTTCCAGGAAGTGAGAGCTGTCAAATAGCTCTTGTGTGCTGGGAGCAAAGGTTTCCTCTGTTTCCCTGCCTGCAGACATGCTGGGATGGCTAAGGTCTTCAAGCTCCGCCGCAGTCCCATTGCACACTGGGTGCCCTAGGGAGCGGCCAGGAGAGATGGTGGGGTCCACAAGGCTGAAAATCAGACAGAGGAGGGTGGCCACATGGCCCCCCTCCCCTAAAAAAAAAAATGTGTATGCTAAGTCTGGGCCCCAGGGGATGGGGTCCCCAGGGCTGAAATCGGCCAGGGGAGGGGGGGGGAAGGGGGTGTGCGGTCCCATTCCCCAAAAAATACAATATATTGAGGCCAGGCCTCGGTCCCCGGTGCCAAAATCAGCCATACGGCCCCACTACCCCATTGAATAGAGGTGGGCTGCAGGGGATGAGGTCCCCAGGCCGACATCAGCCAGGAGAGGGGGGCCACATGGTCCTCAGGAAATGACAAGGAAGAACCCACTCATCACACACTCGTACAGATTGCTCTCCAATAAATCAACAATGCATTCACATCCACAAAGGGTTTCAGATAATTTTCAATATGGAATCGCGGAGTAAACACACTTGCTTTGTCTTCGCCAAGTCCAGGAGTTAGGATCAATTGTCCTTTCCAGAAGTGGGGCTTCAACTGGGGCACCGGCCACGTTTATATGTGTAGGTGCTTCCTGTTGAGGTTTGCATTTCTGTGAAATTAGCATTATGGCCAGAACGGAAGCTCTCCTGCTTGTTTATCCAACAAGAGCCCACAGTTCTGCAAAAAATGTCTACCCAACTGAAGTACTTTCTACTGGTTAGTTAGTAAGTGGTACATCGTTGGGTAACAGCTGCCTAGTGGACCATGAAGAAATGTCTCCAGCAACCTTGTGTGTGTTTGGCAATGAGATTGTATCTCGTGCATCTGTCTCTATTCTGTGATAACATGAATCCTCCTATAGAGAGGCCAACAAGGCTACAAAGATGCCACCAGAGGCCCCACAGTGCGTTTCCCGATGATTTTGATGGTGCGTTCTTGTTTGGCAGGGACTATGAGGACATCGCCATAAAACAAAGAACCATTTCATATAGATAAGAGGAAGGACTCTAGTTTGGTGGAGATTTGTGTCTTTGTAGTCTTGTTGGCCTTTCTAGGAGGATACGTGTTATCACACAATTCTAGAGCCACAGGCAACAGAAACAATCATGTTGCCAAAACGCACACAAGGTCACTGGTGACATTTCCTTGTACTCCATTACACAGCTGTAGTGTTTAATACATACTGGACATTTACCCAAGGAGGCAGAAAGAACTCCATTTGGGGAGATATTTTGTGCAAAGCTGTGGACTCTTGTTGGATAAAAGGGCAGGTGATATTCCCGTGTGGTACTAAAACAGCTACTGACACACCCACTCAGACACTCACAGACACACTCTGACACTCATGCGTCCACTCAGACCCACTCAGGCTCACGCACCCAATCACAGACCTTCTTACTCACTCATGCCCCCACTCACAGACCCACTCAGAGACTAACCCACCCACTCACAGGCCCACTCAAAGACTCATGCACCCACTCACAGACCCACTCAGACACTCATGTACCCACTCACAGACCCACTCAGACTCATGCACCCACTCATAGACCCACTCAGACTCTAACACATACACTCACAGACCCACACTGACACTCACACACTCACTCACAGAGACACTCTCATACTCACTGTCACACCTAGACACCCTCTTACACCTACTCTCACACCCAGACAAACTCTCACACCTTCTCTCACATCCACATAGAGCCTCTCACACCCACATAGACACACTCACACCCAGTTTCACACCCAAAGACACGTCCTCACACCTAGAGAGAAAGGCCCTGCGGCCAACTCCTGCTGCACATGGACAAAGGCGCAGTGTGGGTTTGGTTAGTTAGGAGGGTTGGCTGCAGGCCAGGCCTTGTGGCTAACCCCTGCCGTGCACGGCCAAAAGCCATTTGTGGCCCGAGATTGGGTGGTTATAGGTGGTTGGCCAATGGACCTGGCTGCAGGCCTGGCCCTGTGGCCAACCTTTGCTGGCGTGGCCAAAGGCCCTTTGTGGCAGTGGTTGGATTAACATATAGTAATGAAAATGTCTTTACATTTAAAAAAATCATATCAATTCACTGAAAAAACTTAAGGTTACAGGGATGTCATTGTTAGGAAACAGAATTTTAAAAAACAACATAGAAATTCCGTTAAAAAACCAAAGGTTACAGGGACATTATAGTTAGGTTCTAAATGTACTCGCCCAAAACCAGAGAAATTCATCAGTTATAGTTAGTCATTTCAAGTAACTATAACTCCTGGCCTAAGGTAACTACAACTCACACCCTCACCATGCACTGCTAATTATCCCAGATATTACAGACCCATGACAACTTTTATAACGTCAGTAAAAATACCATTGAAACCATAGAAGTCAAATTATTGAAGAAAAAACTGTGCATAGTGAGGCCATGAGTTATAGTTACCTTAGGCCGTGAGTAATAGTTACTTGAAATAACTCTGCTGAATTTCTCTGGTTTTGTGCGAGTAAATTCAGAACTTAAATATAACGTTCCTTTAACTTTTGTTTTTATTAAGTGAATGTATATGTATATCCATAGATATATGGATATATGGTGGGTGATGATCTGGTCGTTATTGGGTATGGAGAAGCCGGTAAGTGGTTTCCCCAATAAAGAGAAAGCATTTATGAAAACATGGAGCCCACTGATACAGAACCTGGAGAATTACTACGAAGCACTCCATTGCCCGAGAGAATCGAAGTGCACTGGATGGTGGACACACCTTAAGGCTACCTAAAGTGTCAATGAGAACATCCGCAGGTGTGGAAGCGATTTGATGGATTCATGCCTTGCAGTTTATTCTAGAGCTGGATAGGGGAGGACTAGAGACAGGAAGGGATTTAAGAGGGAGGAAGATTTGTTTTTGGAGGCTGTTGTTACAAATATCTTTTGTGTATTAATGTGTATCAATCCTCGGACAGAAAGACCGATTTACTGTAAAGCAGTGAAACTGAAATTAATAAAACTTTATTGAAAAGTGTACATGGCTTGGGGTCTGACCAAACTCCTGCGTATTCCCTTTGTGACTCAACCATCTTGTTAGTCTAATGGTCGTACTCTTGTTTTTTCTGAGTACAAGGAGTCACGGCTGGGCTCTGATGCTCTGAGGGCACCCAAAGTCCAACCCTATTTCACGAGACTGGCTACTGCCCTCTCTTCCCAAGCTATGTCAGTGATAGTGGTGTCAGCAGGTATTCTGGTAAGTGGCAGTAGTCTTACACTGTACCATCAAGGGGGCTCTTCATACTTGCTCCCTTGTGTAAAGGTCTGTTTAGTCCTTTGCCCTTAGGCTGTGTTGAACTCGGGGGTGGGGAAGGTGGGCGTGTGTGTGTGTGACCAATCACGGCGTACTAGACTCGAGGCAAGTGTTTGAAGGAGAAAGGGGACGAGGATAGGGTTAAATACAGAAACACAAGACTGCATGCAGGGCCTCGTCACTTCTGACGTCGAGGAGGTCTGCAGGTTCTACTGGATATCTACAAGAGAAATGAGTGCCTTTAGTAATGTATTTAGGACACTGGCAATATCTTGTAATTGTGAAGTGTAATGTTTTTTAGCAATATTTACGCTATATATAGCTATATGTTCGATGGCATGTGTAGCTGCAGATACACATGCTGTGCACAGTCCGCCATCTGGTGTTGGGCTCGGAGTGTTACAAGTTGTTTTTCTTCGAAGAAGTCTTTTCGAGTCACGAGACCGAGGGACTCCTCCCATTTCGACTCTATTGCGCATGGGCGTCGACACAACTTAGATTGGTTTTTTTCCGCCATCGGGTTTGGACGTGTTCCTTTTCGCTCCGTGTTTCGGGTCGGAAAGTTAGTTAGAATCTCGGAAAAAATCGTCGGTATTGTTTGCGTTCGGTATCGGGTTAGTTAGAACAAATCAACACCGAATTTTGAAGAGCTCCGGTGGCCCTTTGGGGTTTTTTCGATCCCCCGTCGGGGCCTGGTCGGCCCGGCCACGTGCGACTTCAAGGCTGATGGAACAGACCCCATTCCGCTTCTGCCCAAAATGCCATAACAAGTATCCGTATACGGATCAGCATCTGGTCTGTAACCTGTGCTTGTCCCCCGAGCACAAGGAGGATACTTGTGAAGCCTGTCGAGCGTTTCGGTCGAGGAAGACGCTGAGAGACCGAAGAGCCAGGAGACTACAAATGGCGTCCACGCCGACAGGTCAAGAACGTTTCGAGGAGGAAGAAGAAGCTTTCTCCATCCGCACACCAAACCGTGAGTAAGACGTCGAAAATCAAGACTCACGAGAAGTCCACAAAAGCCCAGAGGACGCCAGCGCCAACAGGCCATGGCTTAACCCGAAAACTAGGTGACCAATCCAAGGCACCGAAAAAGGGCATGCTGGTGTCGAAGTAATCCGACTCCGGTCGAGATACCGCCACACAGCAACCTCGGAGCCGAGACAGCGGCTCCGAGAAACTTCGGCACAGAGACAGCGTCACCGAAGAATTTCGGCACCGAGACACCACGTCGAAAACAAAGAAAGTTACTTCGGAACCTAAAAAGACTTCCGAAAAGGTTTCGGTTCCGAAACATCCAGCCTCGGAGCCGAAAACTAGTTCCTATACAGAGGAACAAGGATTAACCTCCCAATTACATAGATTTGGAGAGGAGCTTCAAGCTGTAGAGCCTGACTACACGCAAAGAAGGCTGCATATTCATGAGGACACAGGGTCGATAACCACTCTTCCCCCAATCAAAATAAAAAGGAAACTTGCCTTTCAACAAAAGGACGAGCAACCACAAGCAAAAGTGGCAAGAAAAACAACCCTGCCACCGTCTCCACCACCATCAACACATGCATCACCAGCAACAACTCCACCACTGATGCACTCACCAGCTCATACTACAATGAGTCAGGATGATCCCGATGCATGGGACCTTTACGATGCTCCAGTGTCTGACAACAGCCCAGACTCCTACCCCACAAAACCGTCACCACCTGAGGACAGTACATCCTACACACAGGTGGTCGCAAGGGCAGCCGAATTTCACAACGTCACCTTACATTCTGAACCAATTGAGGATGACTTTCTGTTTAACACCCTATCCTCCACCCATAGCCAGGACCAAAGCCTTCCCATGCTCCCAGGAATGCTAAGACATTCAAAACAAATATTTCAGGATCCAGTTAAAGGCAGAGCCATAACTCCAAGGGTGGAGAAAAAGTACAAGCCACCGCCAACAGATCCAATCTATATTACAACACAACTAACACCAGACTCAGTAGTTGTCGGGGCAGCTCGTAAGAGAGCCAACTCTCATACCTCAGGAGACGCACCACCTCCAGACAAAGAGAGCCGCAAATTTGATGCAGCGGGAAAAAGGGTTGCAGCACAAGCAGCAAATCAATGGCGTATTGCCAATTCACAAGCACTTTTGGCAAGATACGACAGAGCTCATTGGGATGAAATGCAACATTTCATCAAACACTTACCCAAGGAGTTCCAAAAAAGAGCGCAACAGGTGGTAGAAGAAGGACAAAGTATCTCAAATAATCAGATACGGTCTTCCATGGATGCAGCAGATACAGCTGCAAGGACAATAAACACTGCAATCACGATATGAAGGCACGCATGGCTGCGCACTTCAGGGTTCAAGCCTGAAATCCAACAAGCTGTGCTCAATATGCCATTTAATGAACAGCAATTGTTTGGGCCGGAGGTAGACACTGCCATTGAGAAACTCAAAAAAGACACTGATACAGCCAAAGCCATGGGCGCACTCTACTCCCCGCAGAGCAGAGGCACATTTCGAAAAACACCTTTTAGGGGAGGGTTTCGAGGTCAACCCACAGAAACCACAACCTCACAAACAAGGCCTACTTACCAGGGTCAATATCAGAGGGGAGGTTTTCGGGGGCAATATAGAGGGGGCCAATTCCCAAGAAATCGAGGAAAATTCCAAGGCCCCAAAACTCCTCAAAATAAACAGTGACTCACAAGTCACACAACCCCATCACATAACACCTGTGGGGGGAAGACTAAGCCAATTTTACAAACTTTGGGAGGAAATAACAACAGACACCTGGGTCTTAGCAATTATCCAGCATGGTTATTGCATAGAATTTCACCAATTCCCTCCAAACGTCCCACCGAAAACACACAATATGTCAAAACAACATATAGATCTTCTAGGACTAGAAGTTCAAGCATTGCTACAAAAGGACGCAATACAATTAGTGCCAAATCTACAAAAGGACACAGGAGTTTACTCACTGTACTTTCTAATACCCAAAAAGGACAAAACTCTGAGACCAATACTAGATCTCAGAACACTAAATACCTACATCAAATCAGACCACTTTCACATGGTCACGTTACAAGACATAATCCCACTGCTCAAACAGCAAGATTACATGACAACATTAGACCTAAAAGATGCGTATTTCCATATACCAATACATCCTTCACACAGGAAATACCTAAGGTTCGTATTCCAAGGAATACATTACCAATTCAAAGTGTTGCCATTCGGAATAACAACTGCGCCAAGAGTTTTTACAAAATGCCTGGCAGTAGTAGCTGCACATATCAGAAGGCAGCAAATACATGGGTTCCCGTACTTAGACGACTGGTTAATCAAAACCAACACGCTAAGACAATGTTCACAGCACACAAACTACGTCATACAGACCCTTCACAGGCTAGGTTTCTCGATCAACTACGCGAAGTCACACCTTTTGCCGTGTCAAACACAGCAATACTTAGGAGCGACAATCAACACAGCAAAAGGGATTGCCACTCCAAGTCCACAAAGGGTTTAAACATTTCACAAGGTAATACAGGCCATGTATCCAACACAAAAGATACAAGTCAAAATGGTAATGAAACTCCTAGGCATGATGTCTTCATGCATAGCCATTGTCCCAAACGCAAGATTGCACATGCGGCCCTTACAACAGTGCCTAGCATCACAATGGTCACAAGCACAGGGTCAACTTCTAGATCTGGTGTTGATAGACTGCCAAACATACCTCTCGCTTCTATGGTGGAACAGTACAAATTTAAACCGAGGGCGGCCTTTCCAAGACCCAGTGCCACAATACGTCATAACGACGGATGCTTCCATGACAGGGTGGGGAGCACACCTCAATCAACACAGCATCCAAGGACAATGGGACATACATCAGAGGCAGTTTCACATAAATCACTTAGAACTGTTAGCAGTATTTCTAGCGCTGAAAGCATTTCAACCCATAATAACCCAAAAATACATTCTTGTCAAAACAGACAACATGACAACAATGTATTATCTAAACAAACAAGGAGGGACACACTCGACACAGTTGTGCCTCCTAACACAAAAAATATGGCATTGGGCGATTCACAACCACATTAGCCTAATAGCACAATTTATTCCAGGGATTCAGAACCAGTTGGCAGACAATCTCTCTCGAGATCACCAACAAACCCACGAATGGGAAATTCACCCCCAAATACTAAACAATTACTTTCAAATTTGGGGAACACCTCAAATAGATCTATTTGCAACAAAAGAAAACTCAAAATGCCAAAACTTCGCATCCAGGTACCCACAAGATCAATCCCAAGGCAATGCTCTATGGATAAACTGGTCAGGGATATTTGCGTACGCTTTTCCCCCTCTCCCTCTCCTTCCATATCTAGTAAACAGGTTGAGTCAAAACAAACTCAAACTCATACTAATAGCACCAACATGGGCAAGGCAACCTTGGTACACAACACTACTAGACCTTTCAGTAGTACCTCATGTCAAACTACCCAACAGACCAGATCTGTTAACACAACACAAACAACAGATCCGACATCCAAATCCAGCATCGTTGAATCTAGCAATTTGGCTCCTGAAATCCTAGAATTCGGGCACTTAGACCTCACACAGGAATGTATGGAGGTCATAAAACAAGCTAGAAAACCTACCACTAGACACTGCTATGCAAATAAGTGGAAAAGATTTGTTTATTACTGCCATAATAATCAAATTCAACCTTTACACGCATCTGCAAAAGAAATAGTAGGATACTTACTACATTTGCAAAAATCTAACCTAGCTTTCTCTTCCATTAAAATACATCTTACGGCAATTTCTGCTTACCTACAAATTACGCACTCAATTTCATTGTTTAGGATACCAGTCATAAAGGCGTTTATGGACGGCCTAAAGAGAATTATACCACCAAGAACACCACCAGTTCCTTCATGGAACCTCAACATTGTCCTAACACGACTCATGGGTCCACCTTTTGAGCCCATGCACTCTTGTGAAATGCAATACTTAACGTGGAAAGTTGCATTTTTAATTGCCATCACATCTCTAAGAAGAGTGAGTGAGATTCAAGCATTTACCATTCAAGAACCATTTATTCAAATACACAAAAATAAAGTTGTTCTACGGACCAATCCTAAATTTTTACCAAAAGTAATCTCACCGTTCCACCTAAATCAAACAGTAGAATTACCAGTGTTCTTCCCACAGCCAGATTCGGTAGCCGAAAGAGCACTACATACATTAGACATCAAAAGAGCACTAATGTACTACATTGACAGAACAAAACTAATTCGAAAGACAAAACAATTATTTATCGCCTTTCAAAAACCTCATACAGGAAATCCAATTTCAAAACAAGGCATTGCTAGATGGATAGTTAAGTGCATTCAAACCTGTTATCTTAAAGCTAAAAGACAGCTGCCTATTACACCAAAGGCACACTCAACCAGAAAGAAAGGTGCTACCATGGCCTTTCTAGGAAATATTCCAATGAACGAAATATGTAAGGCAGCAACATGGTCTACGCCTCATACATTTACCAAGCACTACTGTGTAGATGTGTTAACTGCACAACAGGCAACAGTAGGTCAAGCTGTACTAAGAACATTATTTCAAACTACTTCAACTCCTACAGGCTGAACCACCGCTTTTGGGGAGATAACTGCTTACTAGTCTATGCACAGCATGTGTATCTGCAGCTACACATGCCATCGAACGGAAAATGTCACTTACCCAGTGTACATCTGTTCGTGGCATTAGTCGCTGCAGATTCACATGCGCCCACCCGCCTCCCCGGGAGCCTGTAGCCGTTTAGAAGTAGATCTTAAACATTTGTACATTTGTAAATATATTACTTTAAACTTCATTATGTACATACGCATTCACTCCATTGCACGGGCACTATTACTAGCATACACAACTCCTACCTCACCCTCTGCGGGCAAAACAATCTAAGATGGAGTCGACGCCCATGCGCAATGGAGTCAAAATGGGAGGAGTCCCTCGGTCTCGTGACTCGAAAAGACTTCTTTGAAGAAAAACAACTTGTAACACTCCGAGCCCAACACCAGATGGCGGACTGTGCACAGCATGTGAATCTGCAGCGACTAATGCCACAAACAGATGTACACTGGGTAAGTGACATTTTCCTTATTAGCTTAATGCTTTGACAAATAACTGGAGGTTCCTGAAATCGAAATATAAATAACCGTGAATATCTTGCTAAACACATGTACAATTGACCTTATGTTTAGAATAACTGCCCCAAGCTATGTTCCCTTTTGTGGGCCATGAGAGTAGTTTCTATCTGAGATTTGTAGAACTGGAAAATAAAGAACATCGTTTAAATGACCTAGTTACCTACCCATAGCAATATACAAACAGACTGGAAATCATATACCTTATCCACAGTATTCATTAACATTTATAAACCTATGAAATACCCTCTTATGAATCTGTGCTGTCTCAAAGCAGGAATTCTTAGCAGGGACTATAAATAAATACCAAAGGAAAAGTTAAAAATTAATGTTCAAATCACGCACAATTTCAGAATAGTTCTCTGTAAAGTAAAATATACTTAATCCAATCCTTTGATGCTTGAAACCCAACATCCACGTAGAAGATCTGGCTGCAGCAACATTATAGCAATTGCCTAACAAGGACAGCAGGCACCATGAGGAAACGTCTGTCTGTACATCCAAGCCTAATCCAAGTCTCCCTAGAGACATACAAGAGTCGTGGCAAATTGGGAAACGTAGTTCAGTGACAGAGCTCTACCACACATCATGTCTCCCTGAGAACTCAGCCTGAATCCAGTCACCACCACACCCTGTAATTACCGCCAGCGTTTCCTTCACTGAAAAGTGCTCATCGTGGATGGTCTCAAGATACTGCTTCCACGCCCTCAAACCAGACTTGATGGTAAGCAGCACCCCCAGCACCACTTCCTGTCAACAGGTTCCTGGACAGGTGAAGGCCCCGGGACCTTAAGAAAAGGCTTGACAGTGGACACATTGAAATAAAAGGCAGTCTGGAAAGTTTGGAGGAGTCCTGCTAGGAGATCAATGAATACAGGCGGAGACAGTTGGCCATTTCAGAGACTCCATAATGCTTGCAGATCGCCTTCAACAAAGTACCAATGGCCATAACTGAGGTGGTAGGTAACATCAGAGTAGACAAAGCACTAACCAACCTTTAAAGAACTGCAGGCCACTAACTCAGGAAACTCTGATGGTAACTCCTAAAACAAGCACCAGAATGGGGAGATTGCTTGAATTAATCACTGCCCCTGGTGATCGCTTGGACTGCATTCCAGTCCATCATTTTTTAACTACTTTGTCACTCTAGACTGCTAGGCAGAGACTAGTCATATGCAAATCATTGAGTTTTCTTCCAATAGGAAGAGTCCAACCTGAACATCCAGGCTAGATCCACTTCAGACAGAAGCAGAAGCAGCCCCAGACTGGTTTGGGCTTGTAATTGATGGACCATATGCTTAAACTGTCCTGCCACAGTTTCATCTTGTTTACTTTTTCCTCTTTCTGGATTGCTGTCATGGGAAACAAAAAAGTAGCATCAGGACGGTGTTGCTCATACCTCAGAATAGCCTAGTCTAACATATATTAGAATGTCCAGCCCTTAGCTAATTGCACTTGGCAAGACATTAGTGGTCCAGAAGGAGACACCTAACATTTGTAGGGGCTATTGACATGAACCACAGAACTGACAGTTTTTAGGCTGTGGGGCAGGATCAGAAGGTGAGGCATTAAAGGGTGGCTACCATGGACGGCTGTCAAGACACATAGAGGGTCAGTACCTTAGTCAGTGAGGTTTGGGGAAAGTAAGTCTGATGTGTCCCAAACAGCTCAAATGTGAGTTCAACTAAAACAGTGTAAAGAGCGGGTTGTGGGGCTGAATGAGTGTTATTGGAAGAGTGGGTGCTTTGGCCATTCAGGATATTGACAGCCGGGACAGCTAGATGCTGAAAAGTAACCAAATTCTTTGGTGCTGTTTAAATATATCTGATCATTGGTTGTTTTATGAAAACAAAAAAGCAATAGGTTGGTAGTTGGGCACATGCTGGGAAATCTGTCATCTGTAGGAAAGTATGTCACATGTAGTTTACAGATTACATTCCCAATTAGATAACTTACTATTTTGAGTTCCTGCAGCAGTGATCTGTTTGCAACAACTTTCAGGTCATAGGCTTCAATGCAAGTAAGATAGCTTGAAGCGATAAGGTGCCTACTGTACAAAGTGTGCATGTGGGTGTGTATTTGTGAAGGAGTGTGTCTGTCTGGGTCGGTATGTTAGGTGGCTGCTATTTTATGAGGTATTTGATTTACAGATTTAACTTAAATCTAAGGTGCATGGAGTTCTTTAAAGATGACATTTTATACCAGCAGAAGCTGCTCAGGTTTAGAGAGCTGTTCTGCAAACACTACTATGTCTGTGGAGTCTCGGAATTGAAAGGGATGGGGAGGCAAGGAGTGTAACTTTGTATGGACCCCTGGATAATTACCATGGCATCTCTTCAATTACCCTCCTCTCCTACCAAGGAAAAGATGCCTCCAAACATTGACAGTATTCATTTTGTGTATTTCTTGCATACCTGGTAATGGAAAGAATTATGGAAGTTCACAACTGGAGAAGGAGTTAAGGATACCTTTTGGTTCATGAAGCAGGGAGACTGCTTTAGTGAAAAGTGTTTCAGAAATTAAGCATATAACCCCTATATATGTATGTGTCCTTTTTAAAATGTCTCCTATATTTTTTTATCAACAATACCCCAGTGCTTGATTTGTAAAGAAAAAGGTGCTGGTGCCCAAAGCCCTCTTCTTAAACACGCGGCTGCTGCAATTCTATGTGTGAACACGGAATCCTGAGGCGGCGTAATCCTGAAGCTAGCTCGGGCCTCTTCAATCCATGTAAAGCCACTCCCTGCCCCTTCAGCTCTCTCTTGCAGCTTTCTACTTTCTCCCTTTCTGACGCTTTTTCGTTTTTCTCTTCCTCTGTCTTTCCCATATGTGTCTTTGCTCGCAGCAAATGCTTGAGGCAGAAGAATAAGCCCCGGCCCTCAAAAATAAGTGCCGGTGCTCAGCACCGGCAACAACAAGCACAAATTAAGCACTGCAATACCCCTGCTGTGAGCAGGACTGCCTTACTTTAAATGCACGAGGGCTAACATTTCTCAGCAGCACTGTCACAGCTGTAATGCATGTTACTGAAGAGGGCTTACACCTCTTCTCAAGGATGTAATGTCTTACTGCAGAGGGCCACGGCTGCTCAGCAAGGTTGCCATGTATTTAATAGGATATCGCCCACTTTTCAGTGAAACTGCCTTTCCGTGATTGGACCATGCCGAAACCTCGTTAGTAGAATTGCTATCATTTTATGGACATTACCAAGGCTACATAGGGCAGTAAAGCATTTATTGGGCAGTACCTCTGCTTTCCACTGCCCGTCTCAGTTGAGCAGCCTTTTCAGCACAGCCGCTATGGTTTCAGTAGACACTACCAACAGTATTCAGCAGGCTGCTGTATTTTTCACGGAGCAAAAATAAATATGGAACAATGGGCCCAAAGAGCCATTCAAAGAATCTCTTAATTAAATAATCATGCCTATCACGTGCTTTATGAATTGGCACTCAACATTTGGTTGCTACCAAAGTAATTAATCCATATACCTAATGTATTTAATCCATATACCTAATGGAAATATCAACAAGAACAAAGACAAATATTTTCATAAATAAAATAAATATGTACAATCCACGCTAATACATATGTTATTACTATAAAGTGCAGCGCTTTCGGCGAAATGCTATGCTGAGTGGGTAATACAAGTGCAAACAAGTGCTGTAGGTTGAGTTGTAACTTGAAGGACGATGAAAACAATGTCAACGACATCTCAGTAAGCCCTAGGTGTACATGGTCAGTTTGGTCACCCTTGACGTTTCAACCCTGTGCGGTAATAAACCAGTGGGCCTTACTATGGGCATGTCAGACTACTGTCTATCACAAATTGTTCGAAATCAGAACTAAAGGATAATTCTCGCCCAAGGACTTAGTAACCACCAGGGTCAATAAAGAAAACTAAAAGTACAAGAAAACCAAAATTGGCATCACTTTCGAAAGTAGTAGCTTGTAGTCACTGCTGGCATCTGACAAGCATTTTTCAGTGAGAGCATCTAGATTCCTCAGCCGGGCATTTCAACTTGTATTGAAAAATGTCCTTTGCCTGTGCTGCAGAAAGAAGCAGTTTTGAGACAACTTGTTGCAATCTGGCACCCTGCTGTGATGCCTGCAGTGTTTTAATGTGGCACTGTCCCAGCATTATTAGAGAAAAATCTTATTTTACTTTTGTTTTTTGTAATATTAATTGTAACCAATTGTCTTTAATATGTATGTTCTTCCAACACATTTTGTGTGGCAACTGGGTTAAGGATTGCACTTTTATACAGTTTTCAGCAACACCTAAAACTTTGATTTGTCTCCTATAATATGGATGTGCCAAAACTTGTAGTTATCTTTAGTCACAAACTACATTTACTTCTCATTCCCTTTATGTAACTCAAGTTTAAATTACACCCGTGCAAGCTACACTTTTTTTAGGAGTACATCAGATTTATACATTTTGAACCAGATCCAATCCCTCAAGATGCCTTAAGTGCAGTGGTTAATTTGTAAACAAATAAGTGCATGCAGCCAGATTTTTATTAGGCGTCCTCCGCCCACTTCTACCACGCGCCCTGTACGCTTCCACCACTGGCATCTCTCAAAGCTGGATGGAAAACCTGACCTGAGTTGTACCAAAGACCACCTTCCTCAAAAAGGACGTGGGGATTCCCTGTTCTACTCGAGTTACAAAAACGGGGTAAAATAGGAAAAGAGTCCTTTTTGGGTAGTAGAGGACAGGAACACTTATGGTTCAGTGGACCACTTGTGCCCTTAGTTACCGGTGCTGTTTCACACGTTGGGCTAATGGAAGCTGCGCCCCATCTCCTCTGTGTGATGGAATCTTGTACTGCCGATGTGGGTGATTTTTGTTGTCTGCACAAGTGCTTAGAAGATGCTAACATTAGACTTAAATCAAACGGAACATGTATAAAATGAGATGCTTGACATTATGCAAACTCTGCCTTGCCTGATGTTTTTTTTAAAACTTCTAGTGATGAATGTGATAATTGTGGTATGATGCGCCTAGACGGTGCTGGTGCTGAAAGTTTTATTTCATTCCAGTGGTATGTGCCATCCTGCTCCATTCATGTCTGTCTTCGGTTTCCATTCCTGGAAAGCATTGACTGAAATAGGTCGCGCAGGGTGGCAAAGGTCGTTGGCCTATGTTAGAAACTATCAGCAGCAAAACTGGATGTGCCAGCTCTCATACTTATTGAGACCTCGTGCCTTCATGTTGTTTTAGATATGGTTTCAAATGGGTCCCGGTCCCTTGCTGGATTGATGGACAGCAGGCTGCTATCAGGACCAGAGGGGCTAAGGAAATCGTAGCCCATCAAGCCTCGAAATCAGCCTTGGGTAAATAGCATGCAAGTTCCCTATGGCTGTATGTTTACAGAAGCCATATGACTACTTTTCTCAAAAATAACTCCCCCGGTGTTGGGTGCTGCCTTTCCAGAACACTTTTTGCAGGTGTGTTAGTGGCATGAGCTCAGTTAAACTAAAACAAGACTGTTTGCAGAATTCTCTGACCTTTGATATTAAAATGTAGGGCTGAGTAGAAGGAGCCCTCCTGACACTGTTTCGTCTGGGATCCCATGCCTGGTAGCCCATACCTGCCAACATTTGAGGGCACCATCTAATGGAGTGAAGGGTGCAAAAAAAGATGGAAGATGATATTGGGAGGCGAGATGAATACAATGAAGAGTGGATGGATAGAAAATGGATGAATAGAGTGAATGATGGAAAGAAGGAAGGAAGATAAGGGGGAACGGAGGGATGTATTCCAGGGTGGATGGTATATATACGGATGCATGGAATGATTGAAGAAAGCTACAAGGATGGAGAGAAGAAGGATAGCTGGATAAAAAGAAAGAAGAAAGGCATGAAGGATGGATGGGAGTAAAAAGACAGAAGGATAGATTGTGGATGAATGGATAAACGTACAATAAAGGTTGAAAAGAAGGACGAAAAGCAAGGTGGAAATCCATCAGAAAAAAGGAGTGTGAGAAGGATGGAAAGAATTATCAGACATTCAGGATTTCGTCAGAGGAAGCAATGCTGCAATGACTGCTTGTCAGGCGTGGCTCCTCCGCCAGGTTGGAGGGGACTCGCCATCCCTGGCCAGCAGCGGCAGCTGCAAACTGTTTGCTAAAAACAATAATAAACAATGTTTATTGTTGTTTTTACTCAAAGGGGCGGGCCACAGGGTGTTACAAGCACTGCACTCCCCCTCACTGCGCATGTATGTTTTGCCCGCGGTCCTGGGCCGCCCAAAAACACATGCGCAGTAGGCTCTCTCCAGCTCAGCAACACCGTTGCCGGGCTGGAGAGAGCCTACACAGGCTCCCAGTCTGCCAGGGAGCACCCTGGCTGGGTGCTCCCAACTAATCCTGACGCTGCTCTGAGCAGTGTCAGGATTGGCCGCAGGGCAGGCTGGGAGCCTGTGCCTGCAGCCTGTCTACAGGAGAGGAGAAGTGCGGTGGTGACAGAGGCGGCCGCGATGATTCAGGTACGTTTTTTTAATTAATCCCCCCCCGCAGGTGCCGCCCCATCCCCTGTTACCACGCGAACTTCCCATCCCCTGTTACCACGCCCCATCCCCTGTTACCACGTGAACTCTGCTCCTTCTGCTTGTCTAACGTATTTGCTCAGTGCCATTTTGGATACGATTCAAAGCTGGGTTATTTTATTTTTCCAGCTACTCCTACTCCCTTGTACTGGACATTTATTTTTTTGCCCACCATACCATCTCAGACAGAAACTAGCAATATGTAAACCAGCATTATTTATGCTCCATCTAGAACAGTCCAGCCTGGAGATGCCATGCCAGATCCTCTCTGAACTGGAACACGAGCAACCTCATACCAGTTTTAACCTATGTGGGCCTAGTCTGTCTGTCACAGATTGGTTCCAGTGGCACATTGAGCATGGAATCCACATATATGCGCTCCCATTTCAATTAAAGCATCGCACTGAGGCAGGTCTCTCTCTGGAGTGGCATTGTGGGTGAAAAATGATGGGTCGGGGTGTTCCCCAGAGTAATTTCCAGTGGTAGACGTTTTGCAAGCATTCCTCCCATCAACTTTTGTGTGTTTAATGTAACATGCTCACCTCTTTTTTCATTTTTGTCCATTTTCCCCTTCTTCTTTTCTTTCTTACTTTTTTCTTTCTCTTCTTTCATTCTATTTATTTCTACTCTTTTTCTCTGCCTTGTTCTTTTTCCTCTCTAATCCTTTCATCTCTACCGTTTTCTCTCAACAATTATTTCCTTTGTACCTTTATTCTTTCCTCCTTTCCTTTTAAGCTTTCTCCTTTGTCCATTTATTTTCCCTCCTCCCTTCTTTCTTTATTTCCCTCCACCTCTACTTCTTTCCCTCGTCCTATCCCTTTCTTCTGTGCTTTTTTCTTTTTCTATTTTTCCCTCCTTTCTTTCAGTCTTACCCTCTTTTTAGTCTTCATCTTTCTCCCTCTCTCTCTAGTTGTTTTTACTTATAGTATTTTTCTTTTCTTTTTCTCATGTTTCCTCCATTGTTACCCTTTTCTTCATGTCTCTCCTTTTTATTTGTTATTTTGTTTTCTTTTACCCTTTCTTACCTTTTTCTTTTATTTTCCCCCTTATTCCTCTTTATCCTTTTCTTGTTCATGTTTCGTTCTCTTTCAGTATTTCTTTTCTCTCTTTCATGCTCTTTCTTTCTCTACTTCGTTTGTCACTCTTTCTTCTACTCCTTTCACTCATTTATTTTCTTTCTGTTTCCCTTTCATCCTAATTTCTCTCATTCTTCCGCATCTCCTGTAGTTATTTTGCTCCTTTCTGTTTATTTCTCCCTTTATTCTTTCTTTCCCTACCTTTCTCTTCTTTCATTCTTATTTTCTTTTGTTTCTTCATCTTAGTCTGCCATTCTTTCCTTTTCGACTCTTTCTCTCATCGCTCCCTCTCCTTTTGCTCTCACGTTCTCTGTCTCTCTATGTATTTATCGCTTTTGCTGTCTCAAGGAGAAATGACAAACCTGACCCTCGGAGACGCCATTTAAACATGTTAACAATACAGTCCCTGTGCCATTAATACTGCACACTCCCTGAAGCAGGATTAAGGTACTCCAGGGGCAGTGTTTAAGTTATTTGGCCTGTCTGTACACAGGGGCATAACTTCAGGGGGTGTCTGGGGTGTGCCAGCCCCCTAATAAATATATTATGTAGGAAATAAGTGGGAACCGGTGCTTCCGGGCGGGTATGATGAGGTGTTTTTCCAATTTCAGCTAGGATTTTTGCATGCTCACACAGATTAAAACACACATACACAAAACCCATGTCCTCCTTCTCAGACAATCTCTGTTAACAAGATATGCAAGCAAGATTGTTGGGTAATTTGAGCTCAACGTCCCCGCCGCCAGTCTTAATTACCAAGCTATGCCCCTGTCTGTTCATTTATGGAATCACTCTATTAAGGAGCACCTTACAACAGTTTTCAATGATCATTTGTCGGTCTCTATATAAAAGGTTGGAGACGGCTATGCTATGACAATGTTGAGCTGCTGAGTTTACTCATGGATAGACGACAAGAGGAGGGCGTTTCTTTCCTCTTTAATGATAGTTGAAGAAAGGGAAATGTTCTCACCTCACAAACGAGTGCCTTTCCCTTTTACCACAGATGGTGTGTTTTTTCCTAGGCAGTCTCATAATGTCTAGGCAGGGAGACACCAAGTGTCACATTTGACAGGCTAAAGCTCGCTTGTGGGCGTGGCATTGTGTAAGACATTTTAGGATCAGGCGAGAAATCACGGTTTTATGAACTCAGAACAATGAAAACTCGTGGCCGTTGCCTGGCCAAAAAATGGCCGTCCCCGGCGGACTAGCTCCGCCCATGCGCAGTTTGGCGTTTTTAAGGTGTGAAGAGGAGGGTGTGCATACTAAGCAGGCGGTGGCGTGTGTTGCTGGGCGGCTGCGCGCGCTGTCTGACGGGGAGCGCGCGCTGTCAGGACAGGTGCGCGCGCCGAGCTGCCCGCAGTTTCCTCCGCTCTCCTCCTCCAGTGCCGCTAACCCTCTTACCGCAGACAGCAGCAGCGGGTGCAGCACCGGGCGGGCGGGCGGCGGCGGCGGCAGCAGACATGGACGGAGCCTCCTTCGGTGCCGCCCGGGCAGGTACTGCCTTTCAGCCCGTGGAGTTCCTGCGGGAGCCGCAGACCATCCTCAGGGTCACCTCCTGGGTAAGGGAAGATGATTTATGGTGTAAGGTGGAGGTGCATGCTCGGGCTGTGCAGGAGGATAGGGAGTTGTGCACGGGGGGGGGGGGGGGGGCTTTTGCATTGGGAGGGTGCTATGCGTTGGTAGAATGCGGAGAAAGCTGCAGAGAAATAAGGTACTGTGCATACAGAGTACCCTAGATAGAGTATACTGTGAGCGTCTGCATTGTGGTCTGGGCAGGTAAGACGGTGTGTTTTTAGGGGGGGGGGGGGGCGGGTCCGTGGGTAATGCTGTATATGAGAAGGAGGGGTGCACAATAAAGCGTTATCCTAGGCAGGAGGATGGGGGGAGGGATGCTGCTGTAAGTAAGGGATGCTGTATTTTTGGAAGTGCTCTGCATTACATATGCTGATAACTGGGCGATGTATACTGTGCACCGAGGTTTCTGTGAGTGTGGGTACTGTGTATAGGGCACGACGTGTCTTGTGAGGGTAATGCTGCTATTCATAGTGGTTTAGTGATTTTGAGGGTGGGCGATGTGTATGGAGTGTTACATCCTGCATATGGACAGGGCGCGTTGATTTTGTAGGGGCTCTGTTTATGGGAAAGCTCGGTATGGTGGAACACAAGGGAAGAAGGGTGCTGTCCGTGGTAGATACCTGTGTGTATGGCGTACTGTGCAAATGGTGATGGGTGTGCATGAGGGTAATGCGTGTGGGGACGCTCTGTTCAGGGAACACCCCATCGAGATGCTGTGTTGGGGGGGGGGGGTGCTTCTGTATGATGGGATGTTGCACCTGCGCGTGCTGTGCATACGTACGTGGGGAGCGAGATCGTGCCTAGTGGGTGGGGATTCTTCACAAGGGGTAGCTGTCCACGGTCGGGTTGTTGAAGGTTGTAGAGGGTATTATTCTTAAGTAATGTGGTAAATTGGAATGGCATACGTGTATTGGAGAGGAGGGGGTTTATTAGGGGCATACCATATCTTCGGCGCAGTGGGGGCCGAAGATATTGCTGTGCAGTGGTCTTTGCTGGCTATAGCTTGAACCCGCCCAATCCTTGCGCTGGCTCGATGATCAAGCTGTGGTCGCATCTCGCGCTGTTTTTAACGGGGTTGAGGGGAGGGCTATCGAGCCTGAGTGCTGGGTACCCCCTGAGCCTGCGGACCATTGCCTCAACCTCATTCCCTACTCCACTCACCGCTGTGTCTCCGTCCACTGGAAGTGCAGAAGCCCTAGGCCAGGTTCGCACCGCGCCACCTTGAGCCCGTAGTGGAGGGAACGACTGCTGCCCCAGGGATTCTTGTTCAGCCCGAGATGAGAGGGTGTGATTAGAGCGTGTTTCTCACACCTCCCCTTTACTCACTGATGCCATCCACGGGGCGTCCATCTCCCCGAGCCCCCTACCTAACCCCTCTAATATTGGTAGCAAGGGGACCAAAGCGGCCTTGGCAAAAATGTTCACATTAAACTATACCCACTCTGGAGGCTGCGACCTAAATGTGTCTTGGCTTTCATGTCAGTCCGTCTAGGTCCGAGAGCGACCCTGGTGTGCAGCCCACCGGCAAAATGCAAGAGTGACAGAACGGACTGTCTCTTTGAACATCCCCCTCACCCCCCCCGCCGAAAGTCCGCCCATGACGTGCATTTCTGTGTGTGCGACGAGATGTGATAGTGTTGGATTCGACTGTAATCACCTTTTCCCTTCACCTTATGAGGTTTGAGTGCAGGAAATCTCTCACAGCCACCACCGCGTCACCGCGTTCAGTGCTTGTGCACTGATGATACACGGTAGGGGGTTGAGGGGTCGGGGAATTTCTCCTCTCCTTTAGGAGGGTCGATGTTGTTCTTAACTTCCGGTGCGCACGGCTGCCACAGTCCCCAGCTTTCTTTTGTTGTGCAGTCCTTATGTACCTCTCCATCTGGGGTACAGTGACCCATTGCACCATCCACGGTAGGACATGTGCTCCGAGATACAGAACCTAACATTCTCTCCCCATCGATCCCCTCCCTTGTCTACTTCTAATGCTAAAACTTTGCCTTGCAATATAGGCATAGGGCGACGGGGGAATTTCATTGGCCACAGTCCATCCATTGCCCCACTGAACCGTGGAAGCACCAGAGTACTAGACACTCGTTTGCTCCCCCAGGCTCTCTGTCGTTATTCTTTTATTTTTCTGTGATTTGTTCAGTGGGGACATCCGCACCAGCTACAAGGAATGAAGCTATTGCCCCTCCAGCTCCCCAGGGGCACAGATGCCGTGGGCCCACCACTGCTGTCCCCGCCGCCCCATCCCCTCCCTTGTGATTTGATAAACGCCGGACGGCTTCATGGCCTAGTGGCTTCGGTGCTACTACTCCTCGTGGCAGTGGCTAGTAAGATGCAAATATCTCCTGGATCACGTCACCAGTTGCCCTCTTTCCGTGTCATTTGGCGAATGGAGCGAGTTGTAATTGGGTTGCAGTGCCCCGCCCGCTCCTTTCGAGGACGGATGCCCGGGAGGCCCCAAATTCACTGTGCTCATGAAGTCCCTACCCTTTCTCTGGGCCTTTATGTGACGATTCAATGTTTTTTAAGTGGTGTAAAGTACCCCCCTTTTCTCTTTCTCTCTTGGTCCCAGCGTGCGACCCCCTCTTCTCCTCCAGACCCACTCTCTGACTCCCCTCTGCCTGTGCATGCCCCTGGTGGCAGTAGCCAGAGCGCTTGCACTTGAACCCCTTCCCGTCCAGTGGTTCCTCCGGGATGCTAAGCCCAGTGAGGTGAACGAGCCCTTTGACTGCGCTTCCTGGGTGGAGACATTTTTATGCCGGTGTCCTCGTGGCTAGATGGACCGGAGCCTCCTGAGATGGTGTCATTCTTAGGAGGAACCTCTGCTGTCAGCTGCCTGGGCATGAGACACTTTATGCCCGGATGTGACGCTGCAGTAAGCGGATGTATTTATAGGCAGCTAGGTAACGGGATCATTATTTATCACACAACCTTAGGTTCCTTCATGTCTAAATCACCTGCTAACAATATAGGAAGGCCTGTAATGCTTGTGGTTGTGAACATACTGTAAATAGGCTACATCAGTACCTCCTCAATAATGTGCTTTATGACTAGGCAAGTCTCTCGGTTTAAGGTATTTATGTTTTATTAGAATGTACCGCCTGTATTTGTCCGTATTTATTTTTTGCTAGTTTTACCTCTGTTTACCCACATTTATTTTGTGTTTTATGAAAAAATGAAGCTGCAACTAGTATATTTGCACTTTTATTTAATTATTAAGGGCGCACTTTGATGCCTGATTGGTTTTATTGCTATAACAAGACGGATACGATACATCAGTCATATGGCATACGCTCATTCGATAACATTAGCATTGTAGTTTAAACACAGGCACATTAGAAAATCTTTTTAACTCCCCTGTCAACCTGCACAGCCATGTGCCTGGCAGTAATAAACGACTGCATTGAAAATAAAGCAAAGAAGACACATATTCAGTTCTTTACACATTTAAAAACTGAGTTGGAGAAACATGTTTTGTGTGTGTTCATCTGTAAAATCAGTAAGAACGCTTAATTTATAATTCATCACTGTGTGCCAAATATTCTAAAGTATTGGAACAGTTACACGCATGTGCCTTCACATTTATGCAAATAACGCATCCTCAACATACACCTTTCCTTTTGTAAATGGACATAATTTCAAATAAAATGCATCTTATACGTTTGTTTTGGTGCAGTTTGTAAAATGGTTCTACATCGCTATAAAGGGGATCTGCTGACATCATAAACCACTTGACCAAAAGCTGAGCTTAAATTCAAGATGGCGCTGTAGGACTATATTACATGTTCTCTGTGGAGAAGGAAGAAATTGTTGAAGCTCTCCTCTGCAGGGTGCAGCTAACAACTGGCACAGAGTCAGAATTGGAATGATCATGAAGGCAATATTGATTAAACAATGGGCACTGTTAAAGCTCTTCAGAATGGTTTATAGCTGTCATTATTATGATGTAAACCATATTTCACATGGACCAAGGAAATATTTTTCATATTTTACACAGCATGTGAAATATTTTCCATATTTCACGAGTCCCTGTAAAATATGTTTTTATACTGCTCTATTTTGTGCTGTAAAAGATTATGGCCCTTATTATGAATTTGCAGTCTATTTTGTAGACCGCCGAAGTCACCACCGCCATATGACCGCCAGTGTTGGCGGCCTGAAGACAGTCATATTATGGCTGCTGGCTGCTCTCCGCCACTATTTGGCAGGGAAGCCACCAGCAGCCATACTGGCGGTCGGCGGTCTAGTGGAGCGTGCTCCGTCGCCACCGCCACTTTACCACAACACCGCCTGCCTTAGTACAACATTGTAAACGATGTGGTGGTGTTGTGTTGGCGGGGCACTGGCAGCGGAGCAAGCTCCATGGACCCCGTTACCTCCCGGACAACCACGGCAACCACCAGGTAAGGTGATCATCCGACAGGGGAGGTGGGGTGTTAAGTGTTTTGTGCATGTGTGTGTGTGTGAATGGAGGGGGTGGGGGTTGTTGTGTGTGTTTGTGTGCAAGTGTCTCTGTGCTTGTGTGAATGCCTGTATGGTGGGGGTGGGTGTCATAGCCGTGTGTGCATGTGTGTGTGAATGTGTGAGCGTGGATGTATGCAAGTGTGGTGTTTGCGTGCGTAGATGGGGATGGGGGGGCAGAATGGGTATTGGGGGGCCAGAACACAGATCAGGGGGAGGGGGCATCGCTGCTTGGGGGGGTGGAGGGCTTCTGATGGGGTAGGGAGGTTCCTACATGGAGGGGGAGGGTTGGGGAGTCCTGTTGTGGCGACAGGGATGAGAATTCCTGTCGCCAGTATCCTTACTGCCAGAGATTTCGTGGCAGGGCTGCCACAACATAATCCCTGGCAGTAAGGATACTCAATATACCGCAGGCAGTGTTAGGTGGGCCTCCGGGTCTAAGGTGGTCAACCTTCGGCCAGGCGGCCCCACCCCCATGGCGGTACAGGTGGTGAACTGACTGCAATGCAGCCAGTTCACTAGCGCTGTCATAATTTGGCGGTCCTGCACCGCCGCGCTGTCGGCGGTCTGACCGTGACCGCAGGCGTGGCAGGGCAGGTCCGCCAAGGTCATAATGGCCACATATATGTGCATGTATTTTTTAAAGATATATATACTTAATATATTGGTTCCGGTCAATGCATTGAAAGTGTGCTGTCAGCATTATGGTGCTGTATATCACACTTTCAGTATCTTTTTCTATTTTCAAAAGCAAAACATTAAAGCAGGAATTTCTTTTAAAAAAACTTTTAAAAAACAATGACCTCCTCGTCATGGGAGTTTTCTCTCATGACGGGGGTGGGGTTAAAATGTTTTTAGTTTTATTTACCGCCACGTTATGGACGGTGGGGTGTGAAAGTAAAAACTCACCAATTGTCTTCCCATTCTGATTAGGTCGGGCGGAGGACTGAACCAACCTGCGACGGCCCCTTCGCCCATTTGGGCCAGCAATGGAGTATGTCAGTGGCGGAGACACAGTATCCTCCATCTCTGACATACATAAGTTTGCTGACGCTAAATGAGTTGTAATGGCGTGCCCTCTCTGCCAAACTCGAAATCAGGCCCTGAGTTATTCATAAATAAAAGGCAAATTATGCAGCACAATGTGACACATTCTATGGCAGTATTTTTTCACTTTTTTGGGTATTCGAAAACCCATAAATACCGTTTGGCTATAAGTTGAAAACTTCCACTTCACGAGCACCAGCTTAAACCAGAATGCAGCGGCCGGTAACTTAAAAGTGGCCAGTTAAACTTTGTTAATGGGCTACTCTGCACAACATGTCACATTTTTAATAACTTTTAATCGGTTTGAGCTAGTAGACATTCTTTGATCAAAATCTGCGAAGTCTGCAGCAGAAGGGTTATGTGCAAAGTGCAGTAAGTCCTTGATTATGTCGAAAAACAGCACAAAGACACTTTAGGTGGACCTGGGCCTGGTGTCATTCCAGCCCCTTGATAATGTGATGTACGAGAGCAATAGCATGGCATTTCATCTAGACTGGTGAAAGTTTATGGTTATGTACCAGTTCCTATTCCATGGTATATATGCTGATGTGCAGCGTGTAATATGCTATTTATTACCCTTGTTAAGTGTGGAGAGGGGCCATGACTCACAAGCGGGGACGCCTCGAGAGAGTCATGATGCCCCCCCCCCCCATGTTGTTTTTTTAGGCTGGGTTCTCTCTGGGCTGGTGATGTGAGGATGTTAGGTATCTCATTTTGGAACCTAAAGACAGGGGTGTGTCTGTTCCGGTCCGGAGGGGATGTGGACAGGTAAGCTGGGCCGGAGTCTGTGGGACAGGTTCTCTATTGTATCGCATATGGTGGGCCACAGTCTGCAAGGTCGACAGTGGAATGGAATGTGCACAGAGTAACTAGCAGTGATTCACGCAGGTAAACTCGTTTCCACACATCACTTTTGTGCTAAGTGAGGTGGAGTCCAAGCGTGGCTTTTGCAGGTGACCAAAAAATCATGTGTTTTGAGTCAGATAGTTTTCTCCCTCTGTGCCTCGGGTTGTGGATGTGTGTTAATGTGGGAAGCACAACAGTGCAGCGTGCCTCGCGGTGATGTCCCAATTAAATGTTCCTTTTCTCACACAACGTCTTTCATTGATTTGTGAAAATCACCACAGCTACGATGCAAAGAGTCCCACTGCTCCCCCAAAAGAGCACTTCAAGAAGTGCCTACAAATAATCCTGTGGATTAATTTTCTAGTGCAAGGAGCAGACTGTCGTCTGCAAGAGCGCTGACTGTTTTGACAGAGAAGGGAATGAGGCAGACAGAGTGAGATCGTTATTCACTCAAGTTGAGACACTTTTATCAGGTTGGTTAGAGTGGAACTGAACACATGAACAAAGGCCTCAACTCACCCTCCCACCCAATCCACTGAAGGTGAAAGGCAAGTCTAGTTAGTGCACCCATCCAAACCTAGGCCTCTCTTCTGAGTGTAGTACTGAGTGATACTTAGCAAGAGTTATTTTTACAAGCATTTAAAAGCCCTTCTCCGTTGCCTCCAGCGGTGTGACATCTGCTTAAGGCAACTTTAAAGGATCACGCTAGCCACTTGTGGGTTCCAGTGGGAGGACCTGCCACCTCTGTACCTCTTTCCCAAACAAGTGGCACTTACACACACCCCTGCTCGCCGTCAAAGAACTGCATCTTCTGCCCTGCACTACACCCACCTGCCCCTGTACATTCACCTCCCACAGCATCATCTGGGAGGATTGAAGCCAGGCCCTGGGATAAAGTCTCACCGCCTACTAAACCCCAGCCCTCTCCCCCCCTCTACCTGCTGCTCCTCTGTATCACTGAATGGAGACATATTTAGACTGGGAATATCCCCCAACCCCAAACATGAAAATATACGTTTACCCATGGATTTATATTCATGGTGGGGTGGTCTGAGAGCCTTGGTCCCAGAGGTTGATTACATAGTAACAGTGCGAGTTGATCTGTCAACTCACAAGGTCTGACCATGGCCCTAATTACGAATCAAGCGGAAATCCATCCGGAGATTCCCAGCAGCTGAAATTGCCAATACTGGTCAGTATCTCCGCATAGATTTCCGGCTATTATGAATTATACAACTTAAAATGGGGAATAAATGTACAGAGATGGAATTACATTGTTGAATTCGGCACACTATTCCCTAATCCAAGGTGGGCTCCCCTTTACCACCTGCTGAAAGCCTTTGATTTTAGCATCTCATCCGGTAAGGGTCCTTTCCCTTCAGGTGCAACCCTACTTCATCAACCCATCAGCCTAGCAGCCCTCAGAAATACAGCAGATTACTTGCTCTCAGTGTACAGCATTGGGACCCTCACTTATCAGGCAGCTCAAACCCAGTCTTCTGAAGAAAACAAATATATCACCCTTAAGTCCAGCATCAACATCTCTACTTGTATGGGACTAAAATCGCAAATCCGACACCTAGCACAAACCTAGGGGAGGGTAGGAAGGAACTCTTGGCATCAAGTCGATATTTACACTTCACAAGTGTACAATTCCATTGCATTTGTGGCATATTAACAATTTTACACACATGGCGGTTAATAAAACGCTCAAGATCACACATTTTTTTAAGTACTGGAGCCAGGTTTAGAACCCAAGCTTGCAGGTTCCAAAGTCGACCGCTCGGCCATTAGCCCACATCTCCCTTTTGTGTGTCCGTTTGCACTCAGTGCACATTATTCAACACTGAGCAGAACGTACTGATTTATTATTTACAAACTATAACTCAGGTTAGTTTTTGGGTGACAGATTTTTTTCACATTCTAGTTTCCCTACAAAAGATATAAAAAGTGCAAACATGTTCAAGAGCGAGATGCATCTGTGCACCATCCCCCACCTATGCCACCCTCTCCTAGACGGCAATAGCTTGTCAGTTTCATCCGTCTACACCAAAGTTTGCAAACAGGGCCCAGCGTATTAGCCCCGCCCCCACCTCTCTTCTAACATAACATTAGCTGGTTCATGCTATAAATATAAATCTGGCCTCACTCAGGGCAAGTTTACCCACTTTAGTACAAGGTCATGAGAGCTAAGAGAGGTGGTTCTGAGAGCCGCACATTCCTTGGCAGCCATAGCACCAGCAAGGACGGCATGTCAAGTATGCCAGCTCCAGTAGTTTGGCGCTCTTTCAGGACTGGTCAGCGACGAGGCCTAGAACCACGTGGAAAGGTCGGCCAGAATTCTCTGAGTGATGCGAGGCCATACAACAGATGGAAAGGTGACAGCAGCATAACAATGCACCGCCGGCAATCATGCCCATTGGCCATTCAGCCGCGCGCCAGCCCTTTCCGAGGAAAGGGAACTGCACGGCGAATCATGGCCAGCAGCTGTGGTGATGTTTGCTGTTTCCGGCATTTTCCCGACCAATTTGGGATTTGCCGCATTTGCCACATTATCCGTCATCTGCTCCATAAACTGCATATTTAACATCACTAGACAGTGGCGGCCGGCAGCTTTAGGAGGGAGGGGGGCACACACACACACATCCATTAACAACACTCATACCATTCAAACATGCACGCACGCACCAAACATTCATTTTAAAACATCACACACACTCATTATTTCACACACGCACGCACGCACGTCCATTAACACTCATAACATTCAAACATGCACGGAATTTATTTGGCTGTTTGTGGGCCTGTTTTATGGCCCCTTAGGCCAATTTGTGCGGTTGATTCCCCTATCATTACAAGAAACATTGTCTGCAGCATGTACACATTAATGCGGCCTCTCATCTCTTGCTAAACACCTATACAGTGTGTCTTTACAAAGGGAAAAGAGTCCCACTTTACATTTATGTGTCACTTTTTTTTTGCTATCTGGTATGCTAATGGGGAACACTTTTATTCAGGTTCCCGGTCATATTGTCTGTCCCAGTCCGGCCTTATTTATCAGTGTTCGGAGTTTTGCCATAATCATCATACCATGTGAGTTGTTCACCACATAGTTTACAAGAGGTAAAACCTAGAGTAATTCAAGTACAGATAATCCATCTCATCTTCTGTTCTTCACCTCGAACTGGGGGAAACACACAGTACAGCTGCGTAATCTCAATGCAAAGGTGCAGAAGTCAGAATTATGTGGTAACATTTTACCCTGGAACACTGGTTCCCAAACTTTTGACTTCTGTGGACCCCCACTTTATCATTACTGGAGCCTGGGGACCCCCACTGAATTTTTATTGGATTCCGGGGATCCCCCACTGAATCATTATTGAAAGCTGGTGACCTAATCTTTTGCGGACCCCCTGAGTAGGTTTTGCGGACCCCCAGGGGTCCCCGGTCCACAGGTTGGGATTCACTGCCCTGGAATACTGCCACACGCAGTACTGCTGTTTCCTGGGTGCGGTAATTCTGCACCTTAATATGGGATCCATAAAGAGGCTCTAAGTGGGTCATGTAGACATGATCACTGGTTGATGCCCAGTGACTCACTAAGCTTTTCCTCTTAATTTACCATTTGGGGAAAGTAAACACATGGGGAAAAGTGCATGCAAACTTTTTTTTGCAAATATCTTCCCATGTTAATTTTTTTAGATTTTGAAGTTACTTACCGCCCAATAGCGGAGCATTTGAGTGAGTGCAATTACCGTTCATCCCCTGATCGGTGGCGGCACAAAGAAGGTATGCAAACTTATTTGCTTCATTTTTTGGCCAGGTCTACCCTGTGAAGGTGACGGATCTGTTGTATGGGGTAATGAGTCAATTATTTACCAGTAGTCTTCATTACTCTGATTGTAGTCCTCCATATTGCAGAGTTACCTCAATCTGTAAGGACTGGGACGAGGAGGATGGAGATGAGGGGGTAATGCTAAAACACTCAAACTGTTAGGATGCAGTAAATTCACTGATACTCTGAACTACAGACAAACTCTAAAAACTTGCATGTGAGCCATCCATGGTGCTAAACTGAGAGTCCTCAGCAAGCTTTCTACAATAGAAGTAAACTGATTGAGATAAAATGCTAAATTAGCTAAAGTCTAAAAACACCCAAATGTTATATCTACTATATAACTCTCGTTCATTTTCATCAGTTTTAAAATCCCAGTTGTAAATAGCGAACCAGCCACATCACTCCGCACAGTGTTTCCAGTAAGTGGGTTTGCATTTTTGATTAGTTTTTGTCTATCCCGCTAAGTTGATTGTAGCTTAATGAATAACAATTAACTATTTGCGCCTCTTTTAAATGCATTATATGAAATTCTGCATGCCCTAATCCAGTTTATGCCTTAGGTTTTCATATCTAGGACAGCAATTAGTCCACGCTGATGTCATCTGAGAGCCAGTCGGAATGCTTCTGGAGTACTGCAGGCCTCAGCAGCTGCAGGGCAGACTCTGTGTGCACAGCTATCTGCCCTATGCAGGCTTTTGTGCAATAATCACACGCCATACCACCATGTAGCGTGAAAGGGTCTTTATCAGGGCCAGCTTGCAAACAGTTAATCAACCTTAACACAACATTGAACATAATGTCAAAACATCTTTAATATGTCATTCCTTTTTTCACCGAACACTTCTCACTTCTCACCAAACTTTTACTCCAGTGCCTCACATCTTGCTTCCCCTTTCATTCACTGACCTCCTTCCATTCCCTGGTCTCTCTTTCACTTCCCCTACCAAACATCCCCCTATGAACACTCTTTGGCCTGTTCGAAGAATCCTGCACACCATTTCCTTCATCTGTGCTCCCTTCACCCATCCTCCCCCTGTGCTGGATACGCTCGCAGGTGACTCTCACCCCACACCCTAAAATACCACCATCCAGGAAAACCCCTTAGGGAGTTTTACTGCCTCCCTCCTTCTGCCCGTGCCAGGGAATTTATCAATATGTTCTCCTGTACAAAATGTTGTCATTACACATCTTACTACAGCCCTCATCTGCATCATATAGAAAGCATTGTCCAGCTGCCAGCTAAGAAAGATGTACCCCATCCTTCCTAAAGAGACACTGCTTTTCCTCTTCAATGCCCCAGTGGGCTATCACCTTAATGTCTCTTTCCAATGAAAATACCCTGATTGCTCTATTGAGTTTCTCTAAGCCTTGTCAATCGCAGCATTTTTCATTGCCCCCTTCCTTCCTCTGTCTATGTGGCACAATCTCTGTTCATCCCAAACATGTCTCCAAAAAGTTATTTTTGATCGTCTTTAAGTCCTGCTGCATGTGTTGCAGCAAAATCAACCTGATATCTGGACCAAATCATTCTCCCCCAAGTGCACCATG
The DNA here is from genome assembly GCF_031143425.1 of Pleurodeles waltl. Taxonomy (NCBI): domain Eukaryota; kingdom Metazoa; phylum Chordata; class Amphibia; order Caudata; family Salamandridae; genus Pleurodeles; species Pleurodeles waltl. The sequence continues at coordinate 76,768,057 of NC_090449.1, read as the reverse complement.
AGCATATCCAGGCAACCTCTCTTCTGGATCAGCTTCACCAAGCACTGCAATAAATTGCCCTAGCACATCCCACCTTTTCCCCACCATAGCATCTCATGTCTGCTGCTGGGCAGTCCCAGGCTTTGTCCAAATACCTGCTGGTCTGCATGCTTCGCTGCCATTGCATGAAAGAGTGTCCAACAATCCATGTCACCAGTTTGCTCCTCCCAGGACCGTTCACGCATCCTGCAGTAAAAAAGAAGGAATTAGCATTGACTGCACCCCCCCCCCACCATCTGTCATGCAGACACCCCTTTTTTCGGCACATAGCGCTCCCAACATCTTGGCTTCCACTTGCCTATCTGTCTCCAATCCCTCCCCAAGGGTGCTGCTGTAGTTGCTGCCCCAACCCTAAAGGAGTGTGTCTCAAAACGGGACGTATTCCCGCCTAGCTTACGCAATGCCATGCATAACAAGGGAAACAACTGAAAAGCAGTAAACCTACCTCCTGTTTCATGACAAAGTAAAGCCTCATACCTGTGCCCGGCCATGTCTGAAACCTACGCCACTTATTCATTGGGCATGCCACAAAACTGCCTTCTTTGTGCAACTATATCCACTTGCCCCTCCCTGCTTGATCCATCTTGGAGCGTCTCAGCCAAATTCCCAGCCGTCCCTGCTCTTTATGTATCTCACCATGTAACACCTCAGATTCACGGGCTGACCCTAACAATTCAGAAACTCGAAAAGCACCAAAAAACATCCAAATCTTGCATAACCTGAACACAGCCACATCAAAACCATAATAACAACAATTGGACAATACCTTAAGAAAACCCAGTAACAGTGAAATGTAATAGCCTCCAGTAATATGGCCCCCTGCACCACGCTCCCTGCCCCACCCCTTCAAAATACTCCCCAAAATCTCACCCCTGTACGGGTCAAAACCCCAATACAAATTTCCATAAAAAGAAACGCCCGCTAACTTGCCTGCAATGGTCATGGACGATAAACATTTTTCAGTGAACGACATAAAACATAACACTCTCCCTTCAGTTTCACTGTGATTCTGTATTATTGCATTCTGGGAGTCCCTCAAACTCCCCAAACCTTCCATGCAAGATGATAGCTCCTTCTGGTAGACTCAGTTGAAGATCTCCCGACCAGACCAATCAGTCTCACTTCCTGTACTCCCAAATGACTGCAGGCAATGGCATCTTGTTGTCCTCTGCTCATGGTGCCGATCTTCAGGACTGTGCCCCTACCCCGGTGGTGCTTAGGAGTCAGGAAGAGGCTGGTCCTGCCTCCCCTGACTCCTTTATACCTAACCTTACACCCACCCCTTACTCTACCTCAGTCCCGCCTGGCCGCGTTCTTGCAGGAATTTCCCCAGGGAAGACTAGTCTGCGACTATCACTTCCCCAAAGGCCCTTCTTTGTATAAAACACAATAGAGAGCCTGTCACTTCAAGCCGGGTGTCTCCTGAGCTGAAAGACACACTCACTTTTGTAGAAGAGTGTGACAGGCAGGGGGCACACAGGTAAAGACATATACTGGACGCTCATTTTTAGGTCTAACATAGAAGCAGCTGAAGCAGCTTTAGCAGTCTCACCAACCTCATGTTGTATAAAAAATACACAAATAAAAATCCATAGTGAGACTTTGGGTCAGCGCTTAGAGGTCCCTCAGCTGAGTGGCCCGGTGTTTCTGGGACTGACATATATGGGTGCAGAAACACCATACCGTTTCTTTGGGTGAAAATCTGCATGGTGAAAATCCGGGACAGGGGCTGCGTACATGCCAACATTTGTGCAGAGGAAAGCGGGTGATTTAAAAAAAAGAATCAGGAGAATGTATTTTCTCCATTGACTTCTATTGAAGGAGAGGCAATTTTAGGCAGGAGACTGCCAAAATAAAAAAAAAAAATACTTCGAAAATTGGGAGTCTCCTGCCTGAGTTAGGTCTATTGGGCATGCAAGTGACTGCAGGGCAGAGGCAGAGCCGGCCTCCACCACCCCCCCAGGCATCATACTTGCCCCCCACCCGCCTTTATCTCTAGATGTCCTCAGCCATCCTACGAAAACCCCCGACCACAACGTCCGCCAATAAATATGTACTGCAAGCTCTCAGCAGGTGGTAAATATCCTCATTAAACTCCCCTGGAATCTGGGGGAAAGCCGGGCAAAGTGACCTCGAAATTCTGAGGTCACCAGGTTATTCCCGGGACAAACTTGTAGTCTCAGTAATCTCGTGGCGAGATGCCAGCCAAAAGTGTTAATTGTAACCCAGGTATCCCCCATCAGACATAACGGGAAACTCGTTATCCATGCCTTACTGTTCTAGTAAAATTTTATGAGAAGGGTAAGTTTTTACATTTAAAATTATTGCACGTTTATGGTTGCTACATTTTCTTTTTTCTTTTTCATTTTATATTGTTGATGCAATAAACCAAATTAAAAAACCATCGCACTGTGATGCAAAAGCCTAGCTCTTGGCGATCCAAGTGCTTGCTGTTTGTTGTTGTGGTTATTTTTCCTACAACCCTTTTCCAGTTCCCACTTAATTTGCTTCTAGTTTCGTTTGTCATTCTCCCACTTGCACACGTTACTTTAGAGTGGTAGTTTTGTTTTCTTTTTCCCGTTTTTATTAGTCTTTTTTTTCTATATGTGTGTGCTTCTTAGCAAACACTACCTCTTTACAGTCGAATATTTCTCGTTTCTGCTTTTCTTGACCCTGACTCTTTCACATAAGAAGTGCATTAATTGAGACAGCTAATGGGATTCAAGTGTGGCTTGAAAGATGGGAGGCTATGAGAGTTGCCCAGGATCACACAATTTTGAATTCAGTTGTAGAGCCGGATCTAAACCCATCCCCGCAGGTTCCTAAATCGACAGCTTAGCCATTAGACCACATCTCCCTTCTGTGTATGTATTGGCTCTGAGTACACATTACTCAAGACTCAATAGAACTTGCCAATTTTATGATTTATAAAGTATAACTCAGGCTAGTGTCTGAGCTTTACAGATTTTTTTCACCTTTTTTTCTCAAGAAAAGATTTAAACAGCGCGAACCTGTTGCAAGATGTATGTGTACAACATCACCACCCAGCCTATGTCCCCCTCTGCATCCCATCTGGGAAAATAAAACAAATCATTTTTACTGTTGCAGTCTGTGTTACTTGGCAAGCTGAGGTAAATGCTCACTTCTGGATGGATGCTTGCATTGCAGATGCATTGGGTGATCCGGTTGCACGAGTTGCTTTTAAAATGGTATCATCTCAAAGATGTCTGATGTTGAGTGGACTCTTGCAGAGAGATGTGCCAGCTAGGTGGGCTTAAGCTAGAGCATATTGGTATTACAGGAGCGAAGATTGCATATGTGCCCATAGTTTAACATAAACCCTTCTAAAAAAATCTTTATCTTTACACATAGACATGGGCATTAGAGGAAACAGTTCTCAAGGTCTGTCTGGATCATTTTAAAGAGAGCTGTATGTTTTTCTTCAAAGTCTTTAAGGATGATGAAAATAGTTGTGGGGAAATTATGACACTGTTGAGGATACGAGTGGGTAAGGTGGTTCAAGGTAAACAAGTGTTTTGGAAAATGACAGTGGACCTTAGGGCCTTTCAGAGAATCACTGACTTCAGTCTGCAAGAGATGCAGGGCTCCTTCTATGGCATAAGCAGACGAGCACCTTTGCAGGCACAGTAGGTGAACCAGGTGCAGCAGGGTACGTAGATCCTCGTTGAGGCATGTGTAAGGTAGAAGAGAAGGAACACCCTTTTTGGTAGCCCAGAAGAATCTTGATCCCGACAGTAAAACAGAACAGAAATGGGGTCTCTTAACCACACAGGCATTGTGGTGGTTCATGTCTTGGAGACAGATGTGATGCTGACCTTCTGACAGTGCTATGGTCAAAGCCACTGATGGAAGTGTGTTCTTCCAGGTACTAACACATAGATCCCGCTACCATGGAAGAGCCTCTGACAGACGCGTACTGCCCCTTAGTTCGAATAAGCTGACAGAAACAAACCCAGTCATCTGTGGTCCAGCCCCACACAATCATTGAAGCCAGTCAGTTAAATAAAGGGACCATAAAGCAATAGTAAAAATGTAAACCAAAATATGGAAGCCTATCACTCACTTTGATTTTCTAGGAAGTTCATCCTCCCACCTAAAATTAACATTTTTTGAGGGACTATATATTTTTCCTTGAGTTAGTCATGCCTAATACTTAAATATACTAGAACTAGACAACAATGATCCATCCGGTAACAATTATTTTAATTAGTCATACACTTTCGAATAACCAAACACTTGTTACTCAAAGAAAATATAATATAATGTACAGCATAGACATAAATAACATTCCCAATATATTCTTTATTACTTCTATAGTGTAGTGTTTGGTTATTCGAAAGTGTATGACTAATGAAAATAATAGTTACCGGATGGATCATTGTTGTGTGGTACTATAATTAGCCCAGATCCTTCGGTTAGATTACTGGGTCACCCTGTGTGGTTTGTAATATAATACTTTAAAAGGGCACCAAACTTTAGGAAGTTGATTTATTTTGATAGATTACCACCATGTGGGATCTGCCAATATTTATTTGTGATTTCAGCTCTATTACATATGTTTGCAATGAACTATAAAAAAACAATAGAACACAAATAAAATGGTGGATGCGTGCTTAACCAGCATAGGTCGATGGAAAGGTGGAAATCTCATTCATGAATACTCCTAGTCACTCTTTTTAGTCCATTTGGAGAAACATTAACTGGAATTAAAATATTGAATATTAAAAAACATATTTTACTTGGATTGAGTTCAGATCCCCAACCCACTTCCCTTTGCGTACAGTATGTGTATCTATTTATGGTATAAACGTATGCATGTGCTGTTTCCATGGCACAAATCTATCCAAATGACAGTGGGTCGTCTTACAGAGTCAAAGACAAGTCAATGAGTGATATGAGAGGTAGCTGATTTGTGGCCTGTTAATGCATTCTGATGCAGTGTGCCATTGGTGCTGGGGCGACCCTGATGGGGGTGTTCTAGATCCTGGGTGCATAGATAGTGAAGTCCTGCTGCTTTGTTTTTTTCTTTTTTATACTCTTTAGTACGCATTCCGAGGGTGTCCTGGCTGCGGCTGTGCCTAATACTACCAGAGATGGTGAGCCTATATGCAAGATAAGCAGGGGTGTCGATTGTGATGACTTTGTAAACGAGGTGGCTGGATATTTTTTATATCAGTGGTTTCCAACCTTTTGACTTCTGTGGACCCCAACTTTATCATTATTGAAACCCGGGGATCCCCATGGAATTATTATTGGAATCCAGGGACCCGCTCACTGAGTCATTACTGGACCCCAACTTAAACCTTGTCAATGATTCGACCCGCAAAACATTACACATAAAATACAGAAACATTTATTCCATCAAACACATACACAAATGATAACACAATTTTATTTAATTTGTAAACAAATAAAATAAAAAAATACGTTTTTAGTTTTAATAGGAGGGTTGGAAGTTCTCTAAATTAAGTTGAAGCCCCACATCGTCCGTACTATATTCTGTTTGATGCATCTGCACCGCTCCCACAAATCAATCTGAGGATAATAATTTAATTTTTAGCCTCCAATTTCAAATTTCTTGCCATTTACAGTAAGTTGTAAAATTTTCAGTTGTACATTTAGGCACTTTATTTATATACACCTTTATAATTTGTCAATATTATTTAATTTTCCAAGCAGTCACAGACCCCCGGAGGAGGCTTCAAGGGCCCCCAGGGGTCCCCGGGCCACAAGTTGGGAACCGCTGTCTTATACAAACTTTACATATTTATTTGCAGATCAATTTCATCCATGAACACTAACATTCTTCAGACTCGCCTTGGCATCCAGGATACCATGGAGGGTGATACTATGCTTTTCAAATACATATAACACACACTATGGTTCGGACAGTGTTCAGTATTTATAATGCATGTGACTCAACACCCTATAATCAAGCGTCGAGAATCAGTGGCAGAATATCTCTTCATTTTACTCCCATATCTCTGGGCGAATATGAAATAAGCCAAATAACAAATTTGGTATTTTTGGGACTTTCCAGGCATAAGATCACTTTTAGGAGAAAATAATTAGATTTGGAGCATCAGATATATTTATCCACACCACATGCACATATTCTCCAAATTCTAACGCAAACAGTTTGGAGTCTCGCTCAGCCAATATTAACACGCCTGTCATAGGAACATATTTAAAAGTGTAATTTAGTGAAAGATTTCACAGTAGGTTTTACCAACCAATCAGAAGTCATCAAACAAAGGGACATTGTGGAGCCATTAATATTGGTGATTGTTGATGATGTCAGACCGGATAAGAGAAGGACCTATTCTCGTTTCACTTGATGGCTCCTATAAATGTGCAAACATAACTGGTTATTTCCACCTATTTCCAGACACTCTCTTTTGAGTCTTCTGGAGTATTTATGAGACTTAACCCGAAAACTTTGGAAATTGACTTTAAATAGGAGCCACGAGGGTGATGAGTCACTCTGGTATGTATCCTCGAAGTTGACACATACACATATGGCAGATGGAGTTTGGCCGCAAACCATCCAAAGCCCACATCCTGTCCACACCTTCCCACACAACATCCCGCGGGCCACACATTTACAACCTCTATGTTTGTAAAGTAGGTAGAAGGCTATCTGCCTCCCTGGGGCTCGTGCTCTCTTCCCCACATCTCTCATCCTCTTTCTCTATTGGCTCATCATGGAGCTGTGATAGAACATCTTCGGGTTATTGAATCTGGTGATCTGAATATGAGTAAGCAATGTGCGTGTGCTGTGGGAGTGCCTTGGAAATGTTGGAGTTCAGTTGGAGATGTAAAATTTAAGAAGACAAGTTACACGTTAGTCAATGCGACACATACACAGTCCACCAAATCTCAGAAGCACCTTGTAATTTAAGCTCACCGAGATCAGGAGAAGACTCTGTTCTTCATAAAACTATGTACCCCTCCATGATAAGGCATAACACAAAAGACCCCACCGCTAGTCTGGTTTAAAGGGATACTGTGGACCCTCCCAAGACACCATACTCAATAGTGTCTCATACACATAAAGCTGAGCAATACACGTAACAATCCCTACAAATGAAACTTTGAGCCATATTCACATTGTATTTTTGCAGTACACAAGAAAACACTACAGTTGATTTACTCATGTACTACAAAATGCAATTCACAAACCTATGGCTGGAGGCCTCAGCCTCTGCCTCTATAATCTTTTTAATGTGTAGGACTCTGATGCATGCAGAGATCACCATGTAAATAGGTGTACATTTTCATAGTAAATGTTGGAAGGATAAAGCAGAATAGCTGGAAAATGGGGAATACTTAGTATGGGAGAGGTTTAGGGAAACAGGTCTGGGAATGGCATGCTAATGCAAAAATAAACACCCACAAAAGAATAAGACAATTGCAAATCACCAAGCGCACCCCTAAAGTTACTACTAGCCTAAAGGTATCAGAACACATGTAAATGTACCCCAAACCTTGCAGTAATTCAAGCACCACACATGGCTAACTACTGGTACTAAAATACAGTCCTACAGAAATAAACAGAATCAAGAAATGTAAATAACACTGTAGGAAGCGGGCTCTATATGTACTATATCAAAATGAGATAGTGTGTACAGAGTCCAGGGGTTCCCCAGAGGCTAAAGTAGATAATACTAAGGCTCTTTTTTGTGGTAGTGTGGTTGAGCAGTTAGGCTTAGCTAAGGGCACTGCAAAGCATTTGTTATATACATACAGTCAATAAATGAGGCACACAATCAGGGAGTCATTACAGGTCTGGTGGCCACTAGACTGCCGGACTCGTGGATGGTGGTCGGACCGCCGCTAATGCAGAGGTCTGAGTGCCACATTACAACCCTGGCAGTCGGGCCCCCAGGGAACCGCCAGCTCCGTCAGAATCAGAGATCCCAGCGGTCTGAAGGTGGTGGCGGTCCTAATCCGCCAGGTCAGCACTGCAGGCAGCGGTGCCCTGAGGATTATGACCCCCCTTCTCCGCCAGCAATTTCATGGCGGTACCACTGCTATGAAAATGCTGGTGGAGAGCAGGTGCAAGGGGCCCCCCTGGCCAGCACCCTCGCAATGTTCACTGTCTGCTCTGCAGACAGTGAACATTGCGAGGGTGCGGGTGCACCTTGCAGGCTACAGTATTGCCGCCGGCTCAATTAGGAGCTGGAGAAAATGCTGTAGCCTGTATCCTACTAGGCCAGCGGGCGGAAACTCAGGTTCCTACACTGACCTAGGGGGAAACTCTTAATGGGGCCGGAGGGGAGGTAGCGTGTGTGTTGGCAATCTCTCTGTCCGAAGTTCGGCAGACAATAAAAATCGTCCACCAAACTAATGATGACCCCCCCATGACTAACTCCAGACCAATGTATTTATATTGGAAAATATATTTTGCTACCTTATTTCTAGAACCAAAAATTTCTTGTTGCAGGTAAGTACATTTGCAAGTAAGTATCGAACAAATGTATGAATAGCACTTTGTTAAGATTTGGCAAAGAAAATGGTTTACAGGCAAGTAACACTTTTTCGCTTTAAAAAGTGCAATTTTCAGAACTGTCCTGGGGGGAAGTGTTAGTGCAGTTTTGAGGTAAGTACTCAACTAAGAGTTCCAGCCTCCAGGGTTTAGGATGTCCACTGGTCGGGGTTCACTATGACCCAAAACTTACACCACCAGCAACACGGGGCCGGCCGGGTGCAGAGGTCAAAGTTTAAGTTCGATTTAGAATGGGATCCTATGGAGACTGGGGGCATTTTTAAACAGATCTGCCAGCAGGTAAGTACCCGTTATTTGCGAGGGCAGACCTGGGGGGTTTAGGTGACCACCGGGGGGCCACAGGTCAGCACCAAACTCACACCCTTAGTGGCACAGGGGCGGTAGGGTTCAGGGTGCAAACACAGTGTCGGGCTCCTAAGGCTTTCCAATAGGAGGATCCCAGGTGGTCACAAAGATGCTGCAGGCTGGGCCCAGGGGGTCGGTTCCAGGAAACCACAGCCTGGACAAGGAGAAGGGCCGCCTGCTGAATGTTGCTGGGCCGGTGGCTGTATTCCCCAAGGCCAGGGGGCAGCGGGTGCAGGGGTACATTTAGGCGTTGGGAATCCTTGTCTGGTTCTCTTGCAGTTAGGGGGGTCCTCAGGATTTAGACTGCAGGCTTCGTCCTGTTGGCAAGGAGGGATCAACCCAAGGTGGACACAAGGTCTGAATCGCCTAGGGTCCTGCTCTGGACTGGTGGGTCACTTGGGCCGTGGGCATCAGGTGCAGAGTGGGTAGGACTCGCGGCTGTTCTGAAGTCCTTTTGGAGGGTTTCTTCTAGACAGGGTCACTGTCCTCGGGAGTTCTTGGTCCTTTGGTGGGGAGGCAGTCCTCAGGGGTTTGAAGAGGTCACTGGTCCTGCAGGATGTGTCGCCTTCTTGGAGCAGGGCTTCTGAAGCTGAGCCAGGCCGGTAGGGCTGAGGCCAAGTCAGTTGTCGTCTGGAGTCTTTAATGCTGGGGGATCGGCTTAGAATCCTTCTTTCTTCTTTTCTTGAGGTCGCCAGGAATCTGGTGAGCCAGGTTCAGGGGAGCCTTATATCCTAGATTTAGTACCACCAACAAGCCTAGACATTTTTCAATAATGTAATACAATGATAGGGTCATATCCCTGAGGGACTTGTGGGGCTGGGCGGGGACTGGAATGACATCATGGACATTAGGTTGGACAGGAGTCGCACTCACGATGGCGGGGATAAGACCCATAGAACTAGGCTTGCTGCAATGGTCGAGTCGCTGAGGTTGACAAACAGCCACATTAAGAGGTTGGGGGGCAGCCCTGCCAACCTACTGCCGTCCCTGCTGGGATCGGAGATCCCGACGGGCTGACGGCTGTGCAGGCTGTAGTCAGCCAGGGCGGGACTGAAGTCAGCGCCACCCTGCTGTTTACATCCTGGTTCTCCTCCAGCCGCCATGAAAAGGCTGGCAGATAATAGGTGAAGGGGGTGGTCGACTACGCTACCACCACTTTCCCGCTGTGCTGAGGTTTCCGCTGGTTAGCCCAGCCGGAAAGTCTTAATGGGGCTGCTGGGGAGGTAGCCAGCATGGTGGCAACCACCCAGTCCGGAGTTTGGCAGATGGGTGTTCCCATCCGCCAAACTCATAATCGGGCCCTGTGTCTTTGTTCCAATGAATTACACTCATAGAGTAGTGGATGTGGAGGTCCTGCCGAGGGGCTTATCCGATCACTACCCACTTCTGGTGGGGCTCTGCTTGGGGCCGAAGAGACCGCTGATGTGATGGTGCATGTCGCTGTGACATTTCCAGGATGCTACATACGGTAAGAGCCTCTCAAAAGGCATAGAGGATTACTTTCAGTATAATGTGGGGTAATGACGTCGGCCCTGACACTGTGGGAGACCTTTAAGTCTGTACTGCGAAGGATTGACATTAGCCATTTTACAGGGGAGCGAATGCGCTTGAGACTGAAACAAACTCAAACTCGAAGCGCAGATTCGGGATCTCAAGACTTGCATGGAACAAAGTGCCCTTGGGACATCGCGATGGCAGTATGGCTTCGTGCAGCCGGAGTCAGCTTCTTCTGGAGGAGGCTAGGTTGGCACGGACGGCGACCCAGAGTAAAATCTATCAGTGGGGAGATAAGTCAAGTAGACCCCTCCATAGATTATGCCAAAACGCTTCTAAAAACTTACTTTACCGCACATTAGGGACCGTCAGGGTACACTATTGATGGACCCCATAGAGGTAGCACTAAAGTTTCAAACACATTTCCAGAGGGTCTGCGACCAACATGACTTGCTATCCCACAATCAAATCACTGACTTTCTTGTCGACTTGCCCCTACTGACCTTATCAAATGGCACGAGCACAATTGGACGCAGACATTACAGAAGCTGACATTTCTCCTGCGGCAGCGGGTCTTCGTTCCAGAAGGGCTCCTGGCTCAAATGGGCTCCCAGGAGAATTCTTCAAAATCATAATAGGGAAGTATGTTATGCAGGCTATACAAGCCGCATCAACAGAAGCGCGGATGCCTTGCGACTGGTTGCAAGCCAAAATAGTAGTCCTCCCCGAACCTGGTCGTCTGCCTGACCACATGGAATCTTACCGCCCCATTTCACTGCTAAATGGCGAGGCCAAGATATTGGTTAAAGTACTAGCAGACAGACTCCTCCCCATATTACTACTCTCATCCACGTGGACCACGCCGGCTTTCTGCCTGGGTGCGCAACAAGGCATGACATTAGACAAGTATCTAACACCATTGGTCTTACAAGTTGCCTTGGATGCCCGGCTGCCATCCTTTTGGAAGATCTCGACAGAGCATTTGATTCTGTAAGCTGGGGATATATGTTTACATTACTGTTGAGACTAAATTTTGGCCCCTGCTTCCTATCCTACATGCCTCTGCTGTATACCGATCTCATGGCTGCAGCACGCAGAGCGGGATACGTCTATGATGAATTTCCAATCTGCCAAAGGACACTTCAGGGATGTCCCCTCTCCCCTCTACTGTTCACCTTAGTTATTGAACCCCAGGCAGTGTGAGTAAGAATGGACGCTCAAGTAAGCTTCCAGTGGGGTCTGGGTCCATCAGACAGGATTGCCCTCTACGCTGACGATGTCCTGTTCTTCATGATGGATCCTGAACATACCGGTGCCCAAATACTTCAGATCATGCAAATATTTGGTGAGATGTCAGGCCTGTTCATAAACCCATCTAAATATACTCTGCTATCGGTAAACGGATACATGGGGCCCTTTGACTGGACACATAGGGGGTTATTCTAACTTTGGAGGAGGTGGTAATCCGTCCCAAATGTGACGGATTTACCACCAGCCGTATTATGAGTTCCATAGGATATAATGGACTTGTAATACGGCTGGTGGTATATCCGTCACTTTACCGTCACTTTTGGGACGGATTACCACTTCCTCCAAAGTTGGAATAACCCCCATAATGTCCCTGTAACTGAATGGGCTTCAAATGTCACAGGATGCAAAACAGTTGTGTGCTAGAAATATTGCAGTAGCTATACCTAAAATGCAGGAGGAAATCCATACCTGGTCCCTACTGCCTCTGTCCCTGAGGGGCTGATCGGCTATCTTCAAGATGGTCACGCTCCCTCAACTGTTGTACGAATTCCAAGACTTCCCTTATGCCATTCCCAAAAGCTGATTTACACAAGTTAACTCAATTATTTCTGCCTTTCTTTGGGCCGGAAGAACTGCTTGTGTGGCACTGCCCACATGTGATCAATCCACTTACTGCATTGGCATCACCGTGGCGGACGTATACTCTTATTACGCAGCATCACGTTTACTTATAATAAATGAATGGTGGTACGCCTGCCACGATGACCCCGACAAACACCACTGAGAGATAGGTGATGGGCAATAATAACTTGTTGTCATTCTCGTACAACACTGCTTTTTTAAATGTACTCCCTTCCACAACACAGGTAGTGTGCAACATATGGAGAATCACACTGCAACGCAGGGACTGGTTGGGAAAGCTCACCGAAAGTACACCACTATGGCATGGGACCTTTCTGGGTCAGGTGGCCAACTTAGAGGGCTTTCAAAAATGGGACATGATAGGCATCTCGACTTTGGGGGATGTTATGACAGGTATGGTGCTGAAGTTCTTCCAGGAGTTACAGCACGAGTTTCAACTTCACCACAGCCAATTTCACCCTTACCTCCAGTTGCGACATGCCCTTGCACCCCATATCAAGTATTTAGACACCCTACCTGACTTTAACCCCTTCGAAGGAAAACTTGTCACTGGTGACATGGAGGACCACAAAATCTCCACACTGGATCCCTCACTAACGATTAATGAAGCAAATCCACTCACGTACCACCAACAAGCCTGGGAACAGGATTTGGGTAGTCTAGATGATGATGATGACTGTATGGAGACCCAGAGAGGCGGTGATGTTGGCCCGACTGCACCTCATTCAATTTGAATGTCTGTACAGGCCATGCTATACCAGGCATAGACTGTGGCGAATGGGAATGGTGGGGTCCCCAAAGTGCCATAGATGTGACGTGGCAGATGGTACTTTCCCACACACAGTATAGAAGTGTCCCTCCCTGGGTCCTTTCGGCGGAGGGTGACCGCCTGCCTTGGCGAGGTACTCACTTGGGAGATTCCATAGGATCCTGAGTTGGCTATTCTGCACATCACAGACGGGATTGGGTAAATCAATCAAAACGGATGCTTCTGTTTTTGGGGGGTTACAGTGGCTAAAAGGTACATAGCACGTATGTGGAAATTCCCCCATTGCACCCTTACTGAACGCGTGGAAGAGGGGACTGGACTTCTGTATGGGGATGGAAGTATCGATATTTCAGTCGCGGGTTGTCCACAAAAACACCCCAAAGTCTGGCGACCTTGAGCAGACTACAGGGGTATAGTGCTGCTGCCTCTTCGTACTGTTGCTACATGCCTATGCGAATAAATCAGAATATTAGGCGAGTGGCAAGCCTGCCATGGCCAAAACCTACGCAAAAGGGATTCTTCCTTGGGTTTGGAGAAGGGGGCGGATTAGGCGGGATGGTGGGATGGGGATGTGAGTACCTGAATAATGTTAACTGTACAGGTTCTTATTATAAAATTGATTCTTTATCCTTCTTGCTCACGAGCCAGAATTTGCGAAACTTAATACAATTTGTTATTAAAAAAATAATTGAAAATATTTAAAATTAATAAAGTATAAAACTTTTACCTTAGTTCTCAGAATGTGTCAAAATAAAAATGCTAGTGTGAGTAATATTTCAAAATTATTGTTTAAAACGAATTAATAAATGCAATTAATGTATTTAAATCTTTCTAATACTTATTACACATGTATTCCAAAGAGTGAATTTGCTGTAAAACTCTTTTTTTTATTTCCATGTTAATAATATTTTTTTAATGAATTTGTATTTAGAGTTGTATTATACATTAAAATATTTTTATTTTTATCGTCTAATAGTAAAGTTTATTTAATTTCCTTGTACTTTTACCGTCGCCAGATCTCCATCTCTGTGGCAGAGGTCTCTCTGGCTGACATGTTTTCCAGCTATACAGAACATAAAAAATAGGCTGTAAAGTTACTCGTGGTATGTTAATAGTTGTAGATACAATTGTATGAGGCGCCGCTCCATCATTTAGGGATGTGGAGATAGGTAAGTCTACACCTCGGTGTAAACCTTCATTCGAAAATGGCGAACAGCAAAAAAATTGACAGTTACTCCTAGGTTCTTCGTAATAGTGGTAAGTATGCACAAGTAAATATCCAGGTGAATATTTACCTTTGTGAGTCAGGCCCTTTGTATCCTAACCCGGAGGCCACATCTTCAGAAAGCGTAAGTCAAATTAAAAGCAGGCATGTGCTATTTAATCTTTAGCTCCCATGATCCCTAATTAATAACTACTATTTACCCCTCTAATTGAAGAATCATGTAGTCATATGCTCAAAATCTTAATATGCTTGAAGAAAGTCGGTGAAGATCAAGACAAAATAGTCTTTCTGCAGAGAGGCCATGAGCAAGGCAACGAGAGGCCATGGAAGGTATTGGATGCAAATATGTTTTTTTCCTGAAAAGCAGCAAATGGACAAAAATGGCAGATGCAATTGCACATGGTTTCAAGCAGCGGGGCTGCTGCGAGGCATGGAAGAGCAGTAGATGCGTGAAAGAAAGCCCTTTCTCATACGAGAGGATATCTCTACCAAGCATTAGCTCCTTTCAGATTCATTGTTCATATGAAAGTGGCCACGGTGCACTGACCACCAGTGAAGTCTGGAGGTTTGGTGATGGGCCGGTACCTCTGAAAGGCAGGTAGTACTGGGACGAAACATGGGGTTGCATATCGAGTGATGACCAACATAAGACTGTGGTTGTACTGGTCTATTGAAAATCTCTATATTTGCATATCTGCCTGGCTATGTTTCGAAAGATGAATTGCAAACTCATTCGCTCATCAACTCATTAGTTCTTTAACCAGTGATTCCCAACCTTTTGACTTCTGTGGTCCCCCACTTTATCATTACTGGATCCCGGGGACTCCCACTGAATCATTATTCGGATCTGCAGACCCCCCATTGAGTCATTACTGAAAGCTGGGGACCTGATCGTTTAATATCATTTAATTTTCTAAGCAGTCGTGGACCCCCTGCACCACAGGTTGGGAACCACTGCTTTAGACTTTGCAGAGAATCCTCAACTTTGTTCCCCCCTCATCTCGAAGACCCTGTTGTTTCTTGGTATCTGCTGGGGGAAACAACCCAACATTCTCCAATACAAAAAAAAAACCTTCAAAATATAAAAACTAAAGTGAAGGTATCCATATTTCCTTAAAGGACATACATAAAAACCGTTTCCATGGTCCAAATGGGGATTAAATGTATTGGGAGCTTCTGTAAAGACTTTGATTACCACAAGCCCGTTGTGGGTCGACCAACAGAGGAAAACCAGTGTTATTTAGGGCCAGATGTAGGAAGCCTTTTGCATGTCGCAAACTGCAAAAAACGCAGTTTGCAGCATGCAAAAGGCCGAACGCGATGCTCATCCTCAAATTGCGAGTCGGTACCAACTCGCAATTTGAGGATGCGACTCGCAAATAGGAAGGGGTGTTCCCTTCCTATTTGCGACCGCATCACCATGGTGAGTTGCTTTGTGACCACGAATGCGGTCGCAAACCAACTCGCAGTTACCACCAGTGTCACACTGGTGGTAACTCATTCGCAAAAGGGAAGGGGTCCCCATGGGACCCCTTCCCCTTTGTGAATGCCGAAAAAAATATTTTTTCAGAGCAGGCAGTGGTCCTATGGACCACTGCCTACTCTGAAAAAAACGAAACCAAATGGTTTCGGAAGTTTTTTCTTTTTGCAACTCGTTTTCCTTTAAGGAAAACGGGCTGCAAAATGAAAAAAAAAACAGCTTTATTGAAAAAGCAGTCACGGACATGGAGGTCTGCTGACTACAGCAGGCCACCATCCGTGTGAGTGCAGGGACTTGCTATGGGGTCGCAAACTGCGACCCACCTCATTAATTTTAATGAGGTGGGTCTTTGCGACCCCATAGCGAGTCGCAGAAGGTGTCTGAGACACCTTTCTGCATCCCATTTTGCGAGTTGCAAATTGCGAGTCAGTCAGACTCGCAATTTGCAAGTCGCAAAAATTTCCTTTACTACATCTAGCCCTAAATGAGTAGCAGATAACTGCTGTATACCAGATATCAGTAGTTACTATGACCTGCAGTGTTTTTCTCTTGGCTAGCAGTGAATTCCAACACAGTTTCGAAGGCATACAATGTGATAGGTGGAAGGCTTGCCGAAAACCAGCCATGTGCAGGGGAGCTTTCGTCTACCTCCAATAAGAACAGTTCAGCCCGGACTGTTAGGCCACATCTCATCCGACAGGGTCTCATCAGTGATGGGCAGCTTGGTGGCTTTCACAGCCCCCTTACCACTTCTCCCAGTGGTACTTTGACACACATGGCTGTGACACCCTGAAGAACCACCTTCTGCCACAGAAGACCCCATAATCAATGCATTAACGAATTGGATAGTTTTGCCGTACTAAATGACAAAATATTCTTCTGTACTGTAGTTTCGTTTTTAAAATATTCTAGATGACTGAATAAACGAAAGATTACTCCCTCTTTTGTGTAATGCATAGTCTTTACATATTTGTTCCGCGCGGAATTAGGGATGCCCTCAAACATGTCCAATTCATCCCAGGCCCCTTACAGTGCGTGCATAAGACGATGCAACGACCTACATCTGCCTGAAGCATCTTGGGACCGCACCTGCGCGAATACAATTCTGAAAGATGTGTCCATGTCCTTGCAGCCGGTGATGCAGGCCTTTCCAGATTAAAGATGGCTGCTGCAAGCCGTAATTTGTTTCCAAAGGACACAATTGTCAACCAGGCCTTTGTGTTTGCATCTAATCAGCCTGCAAGCTGACGTGAAAGCGCTAGCATCTTTAATTGTGTCCTCTGGGAACCCCCTAAATTCGTTCATGATTCTTTCCACTGCTGAAAACCCCCTTGAGACGCGGGGGGGAAGCAGAGAAGGATATTCAGAGAGCGCAGCGCTAATGCGGAGGATGCAAACGACTGGAACAGACGGCTGTTCTTTTCAGTTCCCTGTAAATGTTTCTTGTTGAATTTCAGTTTCCTAACAGCTCGTTATACTACAGCGACGTAAGTACCAGTGAGTCAAGTGCATGAGTCAGTGACGATGTATGTAGTTTTGTAGTTTGGAAGCCCTCCCCATGTCTGCAAATGTGGGAATTTCATTCTGCATCACGGACAGCAGGCGATCAAGTTTTCGGTGCTTATAGAACAGGTAAAGCATAGTCAGAAGCAGAATGATTCATAAACAGGATAATGACTCGTTGGAGATTGTTAATGACACAATTGGCTATGGGTGAAGGTAACTTGCACTGATGGGTAATTCACACGTACAATTTGCTCTTAAATTTTTGAATAACTTTACTACTTTGAGTTATTCACAAAATACAAGCGTAAAGTTACTGAAAAGCGTAGACTTACACATCTAACATCCTGGACGGGGTTAAGCCAAATTTACGAATGTAAGGGCCAGATGTAGCATTATTCCAAATTGCGACTTGCAATTTGCGAGTCCCAGCGACTCGCAAATTGCAACTCGCAATTTGGAATGCAGAACGGTGTCTCAGACACCTTCTGCGAGTCGCTATTGGGTCGCAAAGACCCAACTCATTAATATTAATGAGGTGGGTCGCAATTTGCGACCCCATAGCGATTCAGGGCACTCACGGGGATGGTGGCCTGCTGGGAACAGCAGACCACCATGTCCGTGACTGCTTTTAAATAAAGCAGTTTTTTTTTTTTTCCAAAATGCAACCCGTTTTCCTTAAAGGAAAACGAGCTGCACTTTGAAAAATAAACCGAAACCTTTTGTTTCGGTATTTTTCAGGGCTGGTAGTGGTCCATTGGACCACTGCCTGCTCTGAAAAATTATTTTTAGTACCAGACCCCTTCCTGTTTGCGCCTGGGTTACCATCCACTTCAAGTGGATGGCAACTGCGCTTTCATTTGCGACCGCAATCGCGGTCGCAAATGAAAATGCATACCATAGCGACTCGCAGATAGGAAGGGAACACCCCTTCCTATTTGCGACTCGGAAATGCATTTTGCGAGTCGGTTCCGACTCGCAAAATACATTTCTACATGGCAAAGGGCCTTTAGCGACTCGCAAACGGCGATTTTCGCCGTTTGCGACTCGCTAAAGCTTTGCTACATCTGGCCCTAAGTGTCTACTGACAGAAAAACACAAGTAAGCCCAGCACCACACCTGCCTAACCACTGGTAATGCACACCACCCCAGAGGACATAATGGAGGTACGGACTTATCAAAAAAATGTGAAATTAAATGAGTTAATTATAATGTATTGTTAAAACTTTAAAAATAATATGTATTTGCTATTGAATTCTAAAATATTTTAACAACCATTTTTAATTGAAAATTTAATTTTGCGTTAAACTTTAATAAAATGTAGTTAAATGACTTTAAATTAATTTCATACACAACTTTCAGTAATTATGAATGCATATTTTTTCTAGCTTCAGGTGGGAATTTATTTTTTATTTTAAACGTCAGCAGAATAATTTCACCTTAAAAATTTAAAATATATAAACAAAAATGTTTCCATGCCTTTCTCCAAGTTGTATAAACTTTGTAATTATCCTTATACTTTACCACGGGGAGATCTCTGTCACAGGGGTAGAGCTGTTCCCATGGTGTAGCATAGGGACCTTATTCCCCCCACTTTAAAATAGGGAGATCTCTGCCTCGATAGTAGAGCTCTCTCTTTCATAAAATATAGGGAACTGTTCCCTGTACTTTACCAAAGGGAGATCTCCACACAGGTGGTGCAGTTCTTCCCATCATGAAGTAATAAAAAGTAAAAAAAGGTTATTAAACGTTAAAAACATACGTAAAAATATTAAGGTACATTGTTTCCTTGTATTTATTTTAAAATGTAGAGCAAAATAAAAATATCACAGCTTAAATAGCAATTTAAATTTACAATTTAATTATATTGAGTTTATTAAATGAAATTCAAAATATTTTTTTCTGACGTTTACATAAAACGAAATAATTCCCACAAAAATAAAAAAATATCTTTTTATTAGGTATTAATCATTATTAAAAGTGATGTATAGAATGTATTAAAATAAATGTGATGATATAATAACATTTCAAGTTACATTATTTTTTTAAATCAAATAAGGTAATTAAAATGTGTTAAAATAAAATGAGAATGTGTTTTTGTCAATATTAAAATACATTATATTTTAACTATTTTAAATAACTTACTTTGACATTATTTGCTATGGAGTTCTATTTTAAGTTCATACCTCCACTGATTTCTTTGAGGGGGTGTTGTATTACCTGAGGGTGATCATTTCGGTTGGTAGGCTTATTCCAGCTCATAGCTGAAGTAATTTACTACTGTTTTGAGTCCTTTTTGTTTGCAGTAAGTTTAGAATTGTAATTTCCGATTAGCAATGGGCTTACTCTTTTGTATGTGTCTGTCTCTCCCTAAGTCCCCCGCCCTCCCTAAACCCGTCCTATTGAGTAATAAGTATCCCCTTCTTCCAGCAAATTCCCTAGTCTCTTCCTCATTTACTACTAAGCAATAAATTACATGTGTAAGGATCTTCCCATAGAAAAGACAGGAGAGGTAAAAGGAGCGATGTACGCTTGCAGGTTAGTGAATAACATTTCATAGTACATTAGAAGTATTACTAAACATACTACAAAATGCAGTTGGTGAATAGGGCCCATAATATCTACAATTGGTTGCACAATAATTATTGAAAACTGAGGTTCAGTTTCATAAGAACATTTCTTTTTGTGGCCTGCAGGATGGTAGTCACCTACACAGCTTGTATTGCTTACATATAGGTCAGTGCTTTACTTCTCTGTTTTTTTGCTTTCTTTCTCCCTTTGATACAGTGGCCAACATGTGCTTCTCAAATGGCCAGAAACCTGGGGCATTTTCAATGCTGAAAGTAACAATACAATGAATGATTCACATATTTACATGTTTAAAGATCAGTTTGTGGGCACTTTTGATCACTTGTTACAAATCCAACCAACCCAACACACTGGTGGAAATAGGAGTGAAAGAGTAGACTATCACCCTTTGCTGTGTGTGGAACACACTAAAATATAATTGGACTAAAATTAGTACCAGTCTTCTTTTGTATCCAAAATATTAATAAAGTTGTCAAGGTTTGCGCTTCATTATTTGAAACAATTAACAGTAGCAAAGTTTATTAAAAAAACAAACGAGTCATTTTCTGTATTTAAGTGTGGTAATATAGTCAAGCAGATAATATTTCAGACAGCACTAAGGCTACATCACTACTGCTTCACAAAACGAGACAAGAGCAGAACGGGGCACTGAATATGTACTGACCGAGACATGTTTCCCTTGATGACTGTGTGCCTACAAGGAGATGTCCCTTCTCTTCCTATGATGCCTAAACATATCTCACAATAAGTGATGATCTTACTATGAAGAGGGCAGGATATCCTCTTTGCATGTTCAGTGTTTGTCATGAGCATTAGGGGTTGGCTGTTGACGGTACATTACAAAGATAGATCTGGCGCATTAGATTAAGTCCTGAAGGAGTTTTTGGACCTCTAGAAGCTACATTTAGAAGGCTAAAACATTTTGATTTTATAAGGGTGTAGGGACACTACACCCCACTGACACCCCCTTTCAAATTTAACATGACCTCAGACACTCATTAATTAAAGGAATCCTAGATGACCTGTAAGTCTTTTTGAATATATCCAAAGAGCTCTCTGGAACATGGTTGTTCCCATCCTGGTTAATAGGGACCAGAGTGAGGCCAGATGATGAGGCATGCCACTAATAGAGTTGGTGGGAGTCTAACAAAAACAACCTGGAAGACTCTCCTTTCGCGCCCCTTATTAAGTCCCATTTACTCTGTTGAATGGCCACTGCATTCTAGGCTACTGGACTCTATGCTACTGCACTCTGGGCCACTCTACTCTGTGCCACTCTACTCTACACTACTTCAGTCTGTGCCACTGTACTCTAATATGCACCATGATAACCTATGCCACTGCATTCTATGATGCTGCATTGAATGCCCTGAATTCAGTGCCACTACACTCTACGCCACTATACTCTGCAACACTCTGCATCAGTGCCCTCTATACTAGCCCACTTTACTCTGTGACACTCCAGTGTATGCCACTCGGCGTGACTCCACACTATGCCACTCCAATACACCAGACTCTCTGCCACTGGACAACACTCTACTGCACTCTTCATCATTCCTCCCTACGACACTCCACGCCAGTCTTTGCCACTCCACTCTATGACACTCCACGCAGCTCTCCTCTGTGCCTCTAACGTTTAACCATGAACAGCAGCCAAGCTGGTGAACAACATGGCTAAAATATATTGGCAAAACCAATAGATCTTGCATAGTGAGACTTATTGGTTTTGCCAATGCTTGTTTTTCTAACCTTTGCTATGGTTAACTTTTTAACAGTGAATTTCTACGCTTGACAACTTTATTAGGATTTTATATACAGCTGAAGATTTTAATCTCATTAAGTTTCCTCACATCGCACAGTGTGATCACACAGTCTCGTTCTCCCATTTCACCCAGTGTATAGTGTTGTTTTTTCACGAGTGCTCACCATCCTAAAAGAAGCCCCGGGCTTTTGCCCATAAAGAGCGAGCCTTAGGTTGGCTGTTGTATCAAGGGGAGAAAGAAAGAGAACACAGGAAAGAAAGAAAGTATGGAAATGCCTGTTAACAGGGTCTGTCGTGTAAAATAAGTACCAAGACATGGAAATAAAAAGAAATAAACATCCAGCTGGCCACAGTAAGAAAATATCTGGAGAATCGTGTGAAATAAAGTTCACGGTTTTCAATAATTATTGTAAAAACAATTGTAGATTTTATGTCATTAACATTCTACCAATTGGCCTGTTTGCGAATTTACGTATAATTTCTGGGGCTCATAGGGTTGACTCGTAATAGAACATATTGAAGAAATGCACCAAATTGGTATATAATTGGGGGTATCAAGTACCTGCACTCTTTTGTTTATCATGTGCACATCCCCAATATAAGCTTCCCCCACACACACTCGTGACGCAATCGCAGTGCAAGCCTCCCACCGCACTGGACAGAGACACAAGAGGCCACCGCAGAGCAAGAATCCGGCACACAGTAAGCAGGGACAGCAGAGGCAGCAGCAGTGCAAGCCTCCCTCACACACTTAACAAGGACACAAGGGGTACCTGTCGTGCAAACTCACTCACATACTGAAAAGGGACACGAGAGGTAGCAGCGGTGGAAGCCTCCCTCACACACTTAACAAGGACGCAAGGGGCACCTGTCGTGCAAGGCTCCTTCACATACTGAAAAGGGACACGAGAGGCAGCAGCGGTGCAAGCCTCCCTCATACACTTAACAAGGGCACAAGTGGCTCCTGCCGTGCAAGACTCCCTCACATACTGAAAAGGGACACGAGAGGCAGCAGCGGTGCAAGCCTCCCTCACACACTTAACAAGGACGCAAGGGGCACCTGTCGTGCAAGGCTCCTTCACATACTGAAAAGGGACACGAGAGGCAGCAGCGGTGCAAGCCTCCCTCACACACTTAACAAGGACGCAAGGGGCACCTGCCGTGCATGGCTCCTTCACATACTGACAAGGGACACGAGAGGCAGCAGCGGTGCAAGCCTCCCTCATACACTTAACAAGGGCACAAGTGGCTCCTGCCGTGCAAGACTCCCTCACATACTGAAAAGGGACACGAGAGGCAGCAGCGGTGCAAGCCTCCCTCACACACTTAACAAGGACGCAAGGGGCACCTGTCGTGCAAGGCTCCTTCACATACTGAAAAGGGACACGAGAGGCAGCAGCGGTGCAAGCCTCCCTCACACACTTAACAAGGACGCAAGGGGCACCTGCCGTGCATGGCTCCTTCACATACTGACAAGGGACACGAGAGGCAGCAGCGGTGCAAGCCTCCCTCATACACTTAACAAGGGCACAAGTGGCTCCTGCCGTGCAAGACTCCCTCACATACTGAAAAGGGACACGAGAGGCAGCAGCGGAGCAAGCCTCCCTCATACACTTAACAAGGGCACAAGTGGCTCCTGCCGTGCAAGACTCCCTCACATACTGAAAAGGGACACGAGACGCAGCAGCAGTGCAAGCCTCCCTCACACACTTAGCATGGACATAAGGGTGCCTGTTGTGCAAGACTCCCTCACATACTGAAAAGGGAAACGAGAGGCAGCAGTGGCGCAAGATTCTCTCACACACTGAACAGACACACAAGAGACAGCATTGGTGCAGATTTCCCTCACACACTGAAATAGGACACAAGAGGCAGCAGGGGTGCAATCTTCCTTCACACACTGAACAGGAATACAAGAAGCAACAGTGGTGCAATACTCCCTCACACACTAAAGAAGGGCAGAAGAGGCAGCAGAGATGGAAGCCTCCCTCACACACACTTGACAAGGACACAAGAGGAACTTGTCATGCAAGACTCCCTCTTACACGGAAAACGGACACAGGAGGAAGCAGTGGTGTAATCTTCATCACTTATGGAACAGGAACACAGGAGGCAGCAGTAGTGAGAGCCTTCCACACCCTGGAAAAGGCCACAAGGGCTGCAGCAGGGCAAAATTCCCTCACACACTGAACTGGGACACAAGAGGCAGCAGTAGCTCAAGCTCCCCTCACAGATTGAACAGAGACACAAGTGGCAACAGCCATGCAATATTCCCTCACACACTAAAGAAGGACACGAGAGGCAGCGTTGGTGCAAACACAGACTGAAGAGCACCAGGGTAGCAGTGGTGAAAGATTCTCTCACACACTGAACAGGCACACAAGAGACAGTAGTGGTGCAAACCTCCTTCACACAATGAACAAGGAGGCAAGAGGCAGCACTGGTGCAAGATTCCTTCACTCACTGAACTGGAACACCAACCCTTCCACACGCTGAAGGACACACGGGTAGCAACAGAGCAAGATTCTCCCAGACACTAAAGAAGGACATGACAGACAGTGCTGGTGCCAGCCTCCCACAGACTGAAGGACACCAGGGAAGCAGCGGTGTAAGATTCTCTCACATACTAAAGAAGGAAGCGAGAGGCACCACTGGTGCAAGCCTCTCAGACTGAACGACACAAGGGTAGCCACGGTGTAAGATTCTCTCAGACACTAAAGAAGGACATGAGGGGCAGCACTGGTGCAAGCCTCCCACAGACTAAAGGACACCAGGGTAGCAGTGGTGCAAGATTCTCTCACACACTAAAGGAGGATACGAGAGGCAGCATTGGTGCAAGCCTTTCAGACTGAAGAACACAAGGATAGCAGCGGTGCAAGATTCCCTCACACACTAAAGGACAGGAGAAGCCCCCCTGGTGCAAGCCTCTCAGACAGAAGGACACAAGGGTAGCAGCGGTGCAACATTCCCTCACACACTAAAGAAGGACACGAGTGGCAGCACTGGTGCAAGCCTCCCACAGACTGAAGGACACAAGGGTAGAAGCGTTGGAAGATTCTCTAACACACTAAAGAAGGACACGAGGGGCATCACTGCTGCAAGCCTCCCAGAGACTGAACAACACCAAGGTTGCAGCGGTGTAAGATTCCCTCACACACTAAAGAAGGACACAAGAGGCAGCACTGGTGCAAGCCTCCTGGAGACTGAAGGACACAAGGGTATCAGCAATGCAAGATTCCCTAACACACTAAAGAAGGACACGAGAGGCAGCACTGGTGCAAGCCTCCCACAGACTGAAGGACACAAGGGTAGCAGCGGTGTAAGATTTCTTAACACACTAAAGAAGGACATGAGAGGCAGCACTGGTGTAAAATTCCCTCACACACTAAAGAAGGACACGGGGTGCAGCACTGGTGCAAGCCTCTCAGAGACTGAACAACACCAAGGTAGCAGTGGTGTAAGATTCCCTCACACACTAAAGAAGGACACAAGAGGCAGCAATGGTGCAAGCCTCTTAGAGACTGAACAACACCAAGGTAGCAGTGGTGTAAGATTCCCTAACACACTAAAGAAGGACACGAGAGGCAGCACTGGTGCATGCCTTCCAGAGATTGAAGGACACAAGGGTAGCAGTGGTGCACGATTCTCTCAGACACTAAAGAAGGACACGAGAGGCAGCACTGGTGCAAGCCTCCCAGAGACTGAAGGACACAAGGGTAGCAGCAGTGCAAGATTCTCTAACACACTAAAGAAGGACACGAGAGGCAGCACTGGTGCAAGCCTCCCACAGACTGAAAGACACAAGGGTAGCAGCGGTGTAAGATTCTCTCATACACTAAAGGACACGAGAGGCACCACTGGTGCAAGCCTCCCATAGACAGAAAGACACCAGGGTAGTAGCGGTGTAAGATTCCTTCACACACTAAAGAAGGACACGAGGGGCAGCACTGGTGCAAGCCTCTCAGAGACCGAAGGACACCAGGGTAGCAGCGGTGTAAGATTCCCTCACACACTAAAGAAAGACACGAGAGGCAGCACTGGTGCAAGCCTCGCAGAGGCTGACGGACACAAGGGTAGCAGCAGTGTAAGATTCTCTAACACACTAAAGAAGGACACGAGAGGCAGCACTGGTGCAAGCCTCCCACAGACAGAAAGACACAAGGGTAGCAGCGGTGTTAGATTCTCTCATACACTAATGGACACGAGAGGCACCACTGGTGCAAGCCTCCCATAGACAGAAAGACACCAGGGTAGTAGCGGTGTAAAATTCCTTCACACACTAAAGAAGGACATGAGGGGCAGCACTGGTGCAAGCCTCTCTGAGACCGAAGGACACAAGGGTAACAGCAGTGTAAGATTCCCTCACACACTAAAGAAGGACACGAGGGGCAGCACTGGTGCAAGCCTCCAAGAGACTGAACAACACCAAGGTAGCAGCGGTGTAAGATTCCCTCACACACTAAAGAAGGACACGAGAGGCAGCACTGATGTAAGATTCCCTCACACACTAAAGAAGGACACGAGAGGCAGCACTGGTGTAAGATTCCCTCACTCACTAAAGAAGGACACAAGGGGCAGCACTGGTGCAAGCCTCCCAGAGACTGAACAACACCACGGTAGCAGCGGTGTAAGATTCCCTCACACACTAAAGAAGGACACGAGTGGCAGCGCTGGTGCAAGCCTCTTAGAGACTGAACAACACCAAGGTAGCAGCGGTGTAAGATTCCCTCGCATACTAAAGAAGGACACGAGAGGCAGCACTGGTGCAAGCCTCCCAGAGACTGAAGGACAACAGGGTAGCAGTGGTGCACGATTCTCTCAGACACTAAAGGACACGAGAGACAGCACTGGTGCAAGCCTCTCAGAGGCTGGAGGACACAAGGGTAGCAGCGGTGCAAGATTCTCTCATACACTAAAGGAGGACACGAGAGGCAGCACTGGGGCAAGCCTCCCAGAGACTGAAGGAAACAAGGGTAGCAGCGGTGTAAGATTCTCTCATACACTAAAGGATACGAGAGGCAGCACTAGTGCAAGCCTCCCAGTGACTGAAGGGTGCCAGGGTAGCAGCGGTGCAAGATTCTCTCACACACTAAGGGACACGAGAGGCAGCACCAGTGCAAGCCTCCCAGAGACTGAAGGATAC
This sequence comes from Pleurodeles waltl, assembly GCF_031143425.1. Lineage (NCBI taxonomy): Eukaryota > Metazoa > Chordata > Amphibia > Caudata > Salamandridae > Pleurodeles > Pleurodeles waltl. Next base: position 76,741,285 of record NC_090449.1, on the reverse strand, counting down.
CAGGGTAGCAGCGGTGCCCGATTCTCTCATACACTAAAGGACACCAGAGGCAGCACTGGGCAAGCCTCCGGGAGACTGAAGGACACCAGGGTAGCTGCGGTGCAAGATTCTCTCACACACTGAAGGATACAAGAGGCAGCACCAGTGCAAGCCTCCCACAGACTGAAAGACACCAGGGTAGCAGCGGTGTAAGATTCCCTCACACACTAAAGAAGGACACGAGAGACAGTGCTGGTGCCAGCCTCCCACAGACTGAAGGACACCAGGGCAGCAGCGGTGTGAGATTCCCTCACACACTAAAGAAGGACAGGAGAAGCACCACTGGTGCAAGCCTCTCCTACTGAAGGAAACAAGGGTAGCAGCGGTGCAAGATTCCCTCACACACTAAAGAAGGACAAGAGAGGTAGCACTGGTGCAAGCCTCCCACAGACTGAAGGACACAAGGGTAGCAGCAGTGTAAGATTCTCTCATACACTAAAGAACATGAGAGGTTCCACTGGTGCAAGCCTCCCACAGACTGAAGGACACAAGGGTAGCAGCGGTGTAAGATTCTCTTACACTAAAGGACACGAGAGGCACCACTGGTGCAAGACTTCTACAGACAGAAAGACACCAGGGTAGCACTGGTGTAAGATTCCCTCACACACTAAAGAAGAACACGAGGGGCAGCACTGGTGCAAGCCTCCCAGAGACTGAAAAACACCAAGGTAGCAGCGGTGTAAGATTCACTCACACACTAAAGAAGGACATGAGGTGCAGCACTGGTGCAAGCCTCCCAGAGACTGAAGGACACAAGGGTAGCAGCGTTGCACGATTCTCTCAGACACTAAAGGACACAAGAGACAGCACTGGTGCAAGCCTCTCAGAGGCTGAAGGACACCAGGGTAGCAGCGATGCACGATTCTCTCATACACGAAAGAAGGACACAAGAGGCAGCACTGGGGCAAGCCTCCCAGAGACTGAAGGACCCAAGGGTAGCAGAGGTGTAAGATTCTCTAATAAACTAAAGGACACAAGCGTCAGCACTGTTGCAAGCCTCCCGGAGACTGATGGACACAAGGGTAGCAGCAGTGCATGATTCTCTCACACACTAAAGGACACGAGAGGCAGCACTGATGCAAGCCTCCCGGAGACTGAAGGACACCAGGGTAACAGCAGTGTAAGATTCTCTCACACATTAAAGAAGGAAATGAGAGGCAGCACTGGTGCAAGCCTCCCACAGACAGAAAGACACCAGGGTAGCAGCGGTGTAAGATTCCCTCACACACTAAAGAAGGACACGAGAGACAGCGCTGGTGCCAGCCTCCCACAGACTGAAGGATACCAGGGCAGTAGCGGTGTAAGATTCCCTCACATACTAAAGGAGGACACAAGAGGCAGCACTGGTGCAAGCCTCTCAGACTAAAGGACACAAGGGTAGCAGCAGTGTAGGACTCCCTCACACACTAAGGAAGGACAGGAGAAGCACCACTGGTGCAAGCCTCTCCGACTGAAGGACACAAGGGTAGCAGCGTGCAAGATTCCCTCACACACTAAAGAAGGACACGAGAGGCAGCACTGGTGCAAGCCTCCCACAGACTGAAGGACACAAGAGTAGCAGCAGTGTAAGATTCTCTCATACACTAAAGGACACGAGAGGCACCACTGGTGCAAGCCTTCTACAGACAGAAAGTCACCAGGGTAGCAGCGGTGTAAGATTCCCTCACACACTAAAGAAGGACACGAGAGGCAGCACTGGTGCAAGCCTCCCAGAGACTGAACAACACCAAGGTAGCAGCGGTGTATGATTCCCTCACACACTAAAGAAGGACACAAGAGGCAGCACTGGTGCAAGCCTCTCAGAGACTGAAGGACACAAGGGTGGCAGCGTTGCACGATTCTCTCAGATACTAAAGGACACGAGAGACAGCACTGGTGCAAGCCTCCCAGAGACTGAAGGACACCAGGGTAGCAGCGTTGCATGATTCTCTCAGACACTAAAGGACACGAGAGACAGCACTGTTGCAAGCCTCTCAGAGGCTGAAGGACACCAGGGTAGCAGCGATGCACGATTCTCTCATACACTAAAGAAGGACAGGAGAGGCAGTACTGGGGAAAGCCTCCCAGAGACTGAAGGACCCAAGGGTAGCAGCGGCGTAAGATTCTCTAATACACTAAAGGACACGAGAGGCAGCACCGGTGCAAGCCTCCCGGAGACTGAAGGACACCAGGGTAGCAGCAGTGTAAGATTCTCTCACACACTGAAGAAGGAAACGAGATGCAACACTGGGGCAAGCCTCCCAGAGACTGAAGGACCCAAGGGTAGCAGCGATGTAAGATTCTCTAATGCACTAAAGGACGCGAGAGGCAGCACTGGTGCAAGCCTCCCGGAGACTGAAGGACACCAGGGTAGCAGCAGTGTAAGATTCTATCACACACTAAAGAAGGAAATGAGAGGCAGCACTGGTGCAAGCCTCCCACAGACTGAAGGACACAAGGGTAGCAGCGGTGTAAGATTCTCTCATACACTAAAGGACACGAGACGCACCACTGGTGCAAGCCTTCTACAGACAGAAAGACACCAGGGTAGCAGCGGTGTAAGATTCCCTTACACACTAAAGAAGCCCACGAGAGGCAGCACTGGTGCAAGCCTCCCAGGGACTGAACAACACCAAGGTAGCAGCAGTGTAAGATTCCCTCACACACTAAAGAAGGACACAAGAGGCAGTATTGGTGCAAGCCTCCCAGAGACTGAAGGACACAAGGGTTGCAACAGTGCAATATTCTCTCACACACTAAAGAAGGAAACAAGAGTCTGCACCGGTGCAAGCCTCTCAGAGACTGAAGGACACAAGGGTAGCAGCGTTGCACGATTCTCTCAGACACTAAAGGACACGACAGACAGCACTGGTGCAAGCCTCCCAGAGACTGAAGGACACCAGGGTAGCAGCGTTGCATGATTCTCTCAGACACTAAAGGACACGAGAGACAGCACTGGTGCAAGCCTCTCAGAGTCTGAAGGACACCAGGGTAGCAGCGATGCACGATTCTCTCATACACTAAAGGACAGGAGAGGCAGCACTGGGGAAAGCCTCCCAGAGACTGTAGGACCCAAGGGTAGCAGCGGTGAAAGATTCTCTAATACACTAAAGGACACGAGAGGCAGCACCGGTGCAAGCCTCCCGGAGACTGAAGGACACCAGGGTAGCAGCAGTTTAAGATTCTCTCACACACTGAAGAAGGAAACGAGGTGCAACACTGGGGCAAGCCTCCCAGAGACTGAAGGACCCAACGGTAGCAGCGGTGTAAGATTCTCTAATACACTAAAGGACAGGAGAGGCAGCACTGGTGCAAGCCTCCTGGAGACTGAAGGACACCAGGGTAGCAGCAGTGTAAGATTCTCTCACACACTAAAGAAGGAAACGAGAGGCAGCACTTGTGCAAGCCTCCCAGAGACTGAAGAACACAAGGGTAGCAACGGTGCAAGATTCTCTCATACACTAAAGAAGGAAACGAGAGGCAGCACTGGTGCCAGCCTCCCACAGACTGAAGGACAAAAGGGTAGCAGCGGTGCAAGATTCCCTCACACACTAAAGAAGGCCACGAGAGGCAGCACTGGTGCAAGCCTCCCACAGACTGAAAGACACAAGGGTAGCAGCGGTGCACGATTCTCTCACACACTAAAGGACACGGGAGGCAGCACTGATGCAGGCCTCTCAGACTGAAGGACACCAGGGCAGCAGCGGTGTAAGATTCCCTCACACACTAAAGGAGGACACAAGAGGCAGCACTGATGCAAGCCTCTCAGACTAAAGGACACAAGGGTAGCAGCAGTGTAGGACTCCCTCACACACTAAAGAAGGACAGGAGAAGCACCACTGGTGCAAGCCTCTCCGACTGAAGGACACCAGGGTAGCAGCGTGCAAGATTCCCTCACACACTAAAGAAGGACACGAGAGGCAGCACTGGTGCAAGCCTCTCAGAGGCTGAAGGACACCAGGGTAGCAGCGATGCACGATTCTCTCATACACTAAAGAAGGACAGGAGAGGCAGTACTGGGGAAAGCCTCCCAGAGACTGAAGGACCCAAGGGTAGCAGCGGCGTAAGATTCTCTAATACACTAAAGGACACGAGAGGCAGCACCGGTGCAAGCCTCCCGGAGACTGAAGGACACCAGGGTAGCAGCAGTGTAAGATTCTCTCACACACTGAAGAAGGAAACGAGATGCAACACTGGGGCAAGCCTCCCAGAGACTGAAGGACCCAAGGGTAGCAGCGATGTAAGATTCTCTAATGCACTAAAGGACGCGAGAGGCAGCACTGGTGCAAGCCTCCCGGAGACTGAAGGACACCAGGGTAGCAGCAGTGTAAGATTCTATCACACACTAAAGAAGGAAATGAGAGGCAGCACTGGTGCAAGCCTCCCACAGACTGAAGGACACAAGGGTAGCAGCGGTGTAAGATTCTCTCATACACTAAAGGACACGAGAGGCACCACTGGTGCAAGCCTTCTACAGACAGAAAGACACCAGGGTAGCAGCGGTGTAAGATTCCCTTACACACTAAAGAAGGCCACGAGAGGCAGCACTGGTGCAAGCCTCCCAGGGACTGAACAACACCAAGGTAGCAGCAGTGTAAGATTCCCTCACACACTAAAGAAGGACACAAGAGGCAGTATTGGTGCAAGCATCCCAGAGACTGAAGGACACAAGGGTTGCAACAGTGCAATATTCTCTCACACACTAAAGAAGGAAACAAGAGTCTGCACCGGTGCAAGCCTCTCAGAGACTGAAGGACACAAGGGTAGCAGCGTTGCACGATTCTCTCAGACACTAAAGGACACGACAGACAGCACTGGTGCAAGCCTCCCAGAGACTGAAGGACACCAGGGTAGCAGCGTTGCATGATTCTCTCAGACACTAAAGGACACGAGAGACAGCACTGGTGCAAGCCTCTCAGAGTCTGAAGGACACCAGGGTAGCAGCGATGCACGATTCTCTCATACACTAAAGGACAGGAGAGGCAGCACTGGGGAAAGCCTCCCAGAGACTGTAGGACCCAAGGGTAGCAGCGGTGAAAGATTCTCTAATACACTAAAGGACAAGAGAGGCAGCACCGGTGCAAGCCTCCCGGAGACTGAAGGACACCAGGGTAGCAGCAGTTTAAGATTTTCTCACACACTGAAGAAGGAAACGAGGTGCAACACTGGGGCAAGCCTCCCAGAGACTGAAGGACCCAAGGGTAGCAGCGGTGTAAGATTCTCTAATACACTAAAGGACAGGAGAGGCAGCACTGGTGCAAGCCTCCCGGAGACTGAAGGACACCAGGGTAGCAGCAGTGTAAGATTCTCTCACACACTAAAGAAGGAAACGAGAGGCAGCACTTGTGCAAGCCTCCCAGAGACTGAAGGACACAAGGGTAGCAACGGTGCAAGATTCTCTCATACACTAAAGAAGGAAACGAGAGGCAGCACTGGTGCCAGCCTCCCACAGACTGAAGGACAAAAGGGTAGCAGCGGTGCAAGATTCCCTCACACACTAAAGAAGGCCACGAGAGGCAGCACTGGTGCAAGCCTCCCACAGACTGAAAGACACAAGGGTAGCAGCGGTGCACGATTCTCTCACACACTAAAGGACACGGGAGGCAGCACTGATGCAGGCCTCTCAGACTGAAGGACACCAGGGCAGCAGCGGTGTAAGATTCCCTCACACACTAAAGGAGGACACAAGAGGCAGCACTGATGCAAGCCTCTCAGACTGAAGGACACAAGGGTAGCAACAGTGTAAGATTCTCTCAGACACTAAAGAAGGACACGGGAGGCAGCACTGGTGCACGCCTCCCACAGACTAAAGGACACAAGGTTAGCAGCAGTGTAAGATTCTCTCATACACTAAAGAAGGACACGAGAGGCAGCACTGGTGCAAGCCTCCCACAGACTGAAGGACACAAGGTTAGCAGCGGTGTAAGATTCTCTCATACACTCAAGGACACGAGAGGCAGCACTGGTGCAAGCCTCTCAGAGACTGTAGGACACCAGGGTAGCAGCGGTGCACGATTCTCTCATACACTAAAGGACACGAGAGGCAGCACCAGTGCAAGCCTCCCAGAGACTGAAGGACACCAGGGTAGCAGCAGTGCACGATTCTCTCACACACTAAAGAAGGACATGAGAGACAGCACTGGTGCAAGCCTCCCACAGACTGAAGGACACAAGAGTAGCAGCGGTGCACGATTCTCTCACACACTAAAGAAGGACACGAGAGACAGCACTGGTGCAAGCCTCTCAGACTGAGGGATACCAGGGTAGTAGCGGAGCAAGATTACCTCACACACTACGGGATGACACGAGAGACAGCACTGGTGCAAGCCTCCCAGAGACTGAAGGACACCAGGGTAGCAGCGGACAAAGATTCCCTCGCACAGTAAAGGAGGACACGAGAGACAGCACTGGTGCAAGCCTCCCAGAGACTGAAGAACACCAGGGTAGCAGCGGAGCAAGATTCCCTCTCACACTAAAGGACACAAGAGGCAGCACTGGGACAAGCCTCTCAGACTGAGGGATACCAGGGTAGTAGCGGAGCAAGATTCCCAAACACACTACAGGATGACACGAGAGACAGCACTGGTGCAAGCCTCCAAGAGACTGAACAACACCAAGGTAGCAGCGGTGTAAGATTCCCTCACACACTAAAGAAGGACACGAGGGGCAGTACTGGTGCAAGCCTCTCAGACTGAAGAACACCAGGGTAGCAGCGGACCAAGATTCCCTCGCATACTAAAGGAGGACACGAGGGGCGGCACTGGGCAAGCCTCCCAGAGGTGGTTCTCTCACACTCTATACAAGGAAGACAAAGCAGCAATGGTGCAAGCCTCCCTCACATACTGAACAGTCACAGCAGAATCAAAGGCAGGACGGAACTGTACGTTGAGCTACGATGGTAATCGCTTACTCTTTTGGCTGGACAGTGTACGAAAGCAGCGACAGTCACCTTCACACAACAGGTACACAAAGGGCAGCAGTAAGAAAAATGTCCTCCCACACGGAACACGCCAACATTGGGGAGCAGCGGTGCAAGCCTCACTTTCATAGTGAACAGTAACAATACAGTGCTTCCGGATTCAGATCCACCAGTGGCACTCACCCCTGCCTGGGAGGGTGTGCAGGTGGCGCAGTCTCCATGTCCTTCTGTGACCGCTGTCCTTGGCCAGTCCTTGCCTAGGGTGGCATAATGGGCCAAAAATGATGGACTGGAATGGAGCGCTGTGTAATTTACCAGTGACTGAGATCTTTTCAGGCACTGCACGCATTAATTTGTTGTTCACCTCTTCCCTGACTCTGGCAGCAACGAAGCCTGTGAAGGCAGTGAGGGATGAAGTGAGGGGCATGCTAATATAGTGAAATGTCCCGCTGTGAAGTGGCCTCTAGGCGCTGCCAGTGAAAGCCACGGGGACAGATACTACGCACTATGGATAAAAGCATTCTCCTCCCAGACAGGACCACAAATAACAATTTCTTGTGGCTACCTGTGGCCACTGCCGGGCTGTGGCTGTAACCTGGTGCCGAGTGGACTGTCCAGACACCTGCCATACATTTTCCACTGTGAAAGGAGAAAGATTGACCCCTCAGGAATGGAAACAAAATCGACACAACAGTAAAACTAGTGAGCTCGAGTTTGCATCTTGAGAGCAGCCTTTGTGCAAAGGTCTTTGATCTCTTTCTGCTGTGTACTCTGAATTTGACTCTTGCATTTTTTTTTAGTTCTTATTTTTTCAACAGTTCTGCTGATGCTGATGTACAAACGCCTGGGTGTTTTAAGGTCCTTGGCAGGTGTGTTCGTGGCACGCTGACTGTGGCCCCATCCCTTCCCACATCACGGCTCACTTTGTGAATCCTGTGGCTGGTTTTCCTGTAGAAGTAGGCAATGAAAAGCATTTATTGCCTCTGATTACCCACCTTTGCCAGAGAGTGAGGCGAAGGAAAGGGTAGCGGTGACCAAGCTCACACAGCAGGGCCCTGCAGCCTGCTCCCGGCGCCAGGAGTGAAGGCCCAGAAGGGCTCGAGGTCTTCAGAGAGCAAACACTGGCGTTGAGAAGATTGACATTGTCTGATGCGAGGACAGAAGTCTTCAACCATTTTTTTCTGTGCTTCCCTTGTGTTTTTTAATCTTTATTTTTGCTCAGTCTGAGTGTCTCATAAGGCACCCATCCATCAACAAATAAGGCGCTTTCCAGGGACACCAATGTTGTTTCCCGAGATTGGGGAGACACTCCGTTGATCTGTTATACCATTAATGTGGCGGGGTACCGCCTCAACCCCTTTCCCTCCAGCCCTGACTGAGGGTAGCACTAGAAGGGGGTAGGGGTGGGCTAGCTGAACTAAGGGATGGTGCCCAAGACGCCCCTTCTGACTCCTTTTAATAGTGATCACAAGCATTGGGACGCGGGCACGCAGAAGATGGTTGCAATCACTTTCAGTGTACGTCATTACGATTAAACTCTGCTGATCCCAGGCATTAGTTTACATGCAATGGAGGGTGGAAGATGGCTGCTGTCCACAGAGAAATAAGGTAGCCCAACAACCACATGTTCTACCTTGCCCCTTTCCTTCGGTTAGAGGACCTTGGGAAGGGGGCCATGGGAAGGCACAAGGGTTCCTGCCGAAGCATCACCCTGGAGACTTTGCATGAATGGCTGAACGTAGAAACTGGCCACCCGAGTTCATTCTGAAAGGATGGGAAGTAATGCCCTTCCAGGAAGCCCCTCTTATGATAAATAATCTGCCCAAACCTGCTTGGTTTGTTTTTTTTAAACTGACAGAGTGCACTGACTCTGTTTGGCAGAGGTCTGCTCCCCCACAGACCAGAAAAGGACATAAAAGCTGGAGCTCCTCCCCAGCTGAGGAAGGAACCCCAACATTAGACAGGCCTCTGTGGATCCTCCAGCCGTTGGTGCTTCCAGAACATGGAGTAAAAGAGCTGCTCATTTCCTCCTGACTGAGAACAAGCCTCAGTGCACGAGTGGAGCGCTGCTGGTCTGCCCTGCTGCTGCAGACTGATTGCCTGCATGGAAGCCCCATTGGCCACTCCAAGGAGTCTTGAATGGTGGACATTGCACCTGAAGTCGTCTCCTGCCTCACCAAAAACTGGCACAGGAAGCCAACATTTTAAAGTGGAGGTGCGCTGAGGGGTGATTATCCCAGGTGAACAAACACCCTCCAAACGAGTCTGGGGTTGGTTGTTTTTCCATCCTTTTTCCTTATCCTGCCTGGCTGGGCCGTTTTGGTAATGTCTTATTGGAGTAAGTCCAAGGCTGATTTGCATATGTCTGGTCTAGGTCTAGGGAGACACGGTGGGTGAAAAACGTTGGACTGGAATGCGATCCCAGCAATTACCAGTGGATAAGATTAATTCAAGCATTCCCTCCATCACTTTGTTGTTTGTTGAATTAGAGATGTATGCCAAGACATGGGTCCTGTGATGAGGCCTAAGAAGGCCGAAAACAATCTGATTTTGCTTGCGTTTCCATCTGTAGCGGAGCTGGTTTGGGTTTTTGGCCTGGACCGTTCATTTTGGAATAGTATTAGGCTAATTTGCATATGGTTGGTCTTTGTCTAGAATGGCATATTGGACAAAAAAAAACATGTTTGAACTCCACTCAAGTGATCGCCAGTAGTTGAGACTAATTCAATCACGCCTTCCATTTCTTTGTTATTCATTGCTTTCCTTTGCAGGCTGGCTGGGCCATTGTTTCATAGTCTGCCTCTGTGTTTCCTTTCTTGCTTTAGCTTACAACTGTTACAGTTACCAGGATAACAAAAGGTGGGTATTTGTGAGACAAACACAAGGAACCATGTCTTTGCCAGAGGACTGCTTTCCTCCACTTTCAAGTACTGTTTTTAGGGTTAGATAGTGAAATATAGTAAAATGTTGTCTCTTTCCCAGACCCCACCATTTTGTCTGTACATTCACATCTGTATTGCATCTGTGATAATAATAATGTACTGTATCTCAGTTCAACCTCACATCACTTCCGTTGAGCTAAGCCTCAGAGTTTTGTCCACAGCTACCCAAAGAGTAAAAGAGGCTCAGTAAGTAAATCTTCCAATGCATTCCTAGTACTCAATAACCTGGCTAGTAGGGAATTCTGTCCACGTGGCTTCAAAGATGAGGGAAAAGCGTGACATATATAGTAGGCCTACGTAAATAGTTGTCTAAAAATGGCATGTTGGCTTGTGTGGAGAGTATATTGATCTATTGCACTAGTGCTCAACATAAACCCCAGGTATCCAGGAGGGTGGAGCCACCTCCTATTTCGCTTGTCGCTTGTTGCTTGATTCATTTCCCATTAAGGTAGTCTTTGTTGATGAGAAGAACAAATTTTGAGGTGGAGCTGTACTTTTACCTATACCTTGAAGCCTTCCTTGTGTAAGTGAAATTGGTATTTGGAAACATAACTAGACAGTCTCTTGCTAACCCCCTACTTTTCCACTGAGGCTTTCAGAGCTGGCACAGTTAAATTTGCCGGATTAGGCTAATAAACATTTGGTCACCCCCTTGTAGGCTCTTCATGACATGGACTTTGACATCCATTGACATTGCAGGAACTGCTGCCACAGGAAGGACTGTCAGTAAAATGGTTACCTGTAGTCCAGTGGCTTTGCCTGTGTCTGTTGGTATCTTGTGTTTGCTTCAAGTGTGAGTATCAGCATTATTATTACAAAAGTTTTGTACAGCGCTCAGCTGCCCAAATAGGGGTTCCCGGTGCTTCGGTTTAGGGAGGGGCAGACCGGGGGTGCCAGGCATAGAACACCCAGATCTTCAGCTTCTTGCGAAAGACTGTCAGTAAGGTATAGCTTCTCAGAGACTCAGGTAGGGCATTCTACAATTTAAGGCCACAATATGCAAAGGAGTGACCTCCCATATGAGCCAGTCTGACTGTAGGAGCCGCGCATAGGGACCGGTTGTGAAACTGCAGCATGCAAGCTGGCTGGTGAGGAACCACAAATTCTTGTAAATATTGCGAACCTGTGCCTGACCTAGCTTTATGCATGTAATACAAGGCGGCTTTGAACTGTATTCCTTTTACTACAGCAAACAAGTGAAGCTCGCAGAGGAGGTTTGACCCAGAGGCACATTTAGAGAGTTGATACAAGAGACTAGCCACAGAGGTCTGGAGTCCTCGTCTGCTCCTAGATACAGGATGGTTCCATAGTCCAGTCTTGAAAGTATCAAGGCCTCGATCACCGTTCTTTGGGCTGAAAGCAGAATCATCATCAAACTGAAAGCCTAGCTTCTTTACCTTGGGGTCAATTTAGGGAGAGCCCCGAGAGTCTCAAGCCAATGCCATGTACCCTAGAGCTGAGGGTTCTTGCCCAGGACCATTACCTCCATCCTATTGCTGTTAGGTTTTAGTGGATTGCTATTCATTTAGGGGCAATCTGACTCAAGCAGGAGTTCTGGGCCTCAAAGTTGTGTCCCTGTGCTGATGACAGAGATAAGATGATTTTAGTGTCATCTGTCTAAGAAACCAAGGTTAGGCCGCAAATTTCCACCACACCAACCAGTGGGCAGACATAGACATTGAAAAGCATCGGACTTAGGGCTGAGCCCAGGGGGACTACAGAAGTGAGGACACATGGCTCTGACATAGATGTAGCAGAGAAAACTTGGAAAATTATGCTGGCTCTTTCTGTACATCCATTGTATCCAGTAAATATTGATTAGCTTCTTAGCTGGCAGTTAGAGTCCCCCCGCTGAAAGCACTGTTTGCCTATTGATTTCTGCTAAGAAATTCTGTAAAGATCCCAAGGAGGATTTCTCCCACTGGCAACAAGTTTGTGTGAAGTATGTTAGGTAGTTCTGCTTTTACCGGCTGACGGAGCAGGTACGGAGCGGAGTAGAAGTGCTAGTGTGTTGTGGACACAGTAGAGTAAGAGTGGTATGCTTGTTGAGAAAAGTAGAAAGTGAAGTTGGTAAAAGTGCAGTTGCAATGGACATAAGTTGGCTCTAATTGAGTGGAAGTGCCATGTGAACACTGGCAGGGGCATCTTGGTACACCTGGACAGCGAATTATCGTGCGGCCGCAGGAGAAGTCAGCATTTAAATAGACTGTGGCATGTGATTATCTGGAGGCAGGATTGGGCAGAACATGATTCCAGCTTGAAGAGGAAAATAAAAGTGAAACCTGGAGGCGAGGAGACCAACCACCATCTGCAAGGGAAGACACGCAACTCCCAGGAAGTTTCAACCTCATTAGACTTCTCTGGTGACATGCAACCTGAGTTGTAAGTGAGCACCGGACCCACATTTGGGGATAACTCTTGGACTTGTGGTGTCTGACCAAAAACAACAAATATGTGATTGGTGGAATATCAAATTCATCTCGCCCACTGATACCTGGGGCCCCATTCCAGTCTATAATTATTTTTCCTCTCTATGCCACAGTAGACATAGGCCATTCATATACAAATCAGTGATATCTTTGGTGATGTTTTAGGCGACTTTGATAAGACCATATTTAGGATCTTTTGTGATGTCATTAATGATGTCAACAACCATAGGATAGCTACACTCCAGGAGGTAGGCATTAATGCTAACTCATGAGCAGGAAGACAGAGGGACACAATGAATGGTAGCGAGATAGGAAGTCTTATGCCTTCAGTCTGCCTACGGGAAGTCCACGATTTACCCAGAATCATGCTGCCCAGACAGCTCACTGCATTACAAGGCCATACTGATGGCTGAAGTGAGATGTACAAATTTCAAGTAACATAAAACAGCAATCATTGGCAAAACCAATAGTTCTGGCATTGGCCACAAGCCTTCTGGCTTTGATAGCACTTGTTTTGCAAAACTCTGTTGTTGGGGAACCTGCAAGCCCCACATCAGTCAAAAAATGGCTAAAAGCAAAAACGTTTGTTCGGTCTCAAAAACACACATTTCCCAAGTATACCCTGGCATTTAAGGGGCATACTTTGGGTGTGGATGTGCTCCTTCAGAAAGGGCAGCATGCCATCACTTACAATGAAAATAGCCTTTGGCAGTAGTAGGCTCATACAGTGCCCTTAAATATATAGGGCCTGATTACAACTTTGGAGGAGGTGTTAATCTGTCCCAAATGTGACGGATATACCAACAGCCGTATTACGAGTTCCATAGGATATAATGGGCTCGTAATACGGCTGGTGGAATATCCATCACATTTGGGACGGATTAACACCTTCCTCCAAAGTTGTAATCAGGCCCATAGTGTAGATGGTGGACGGAAAGTGTGAATGTCACAATAACAAACCAATGGATAATGAAGGCTGACAGAAAGCCCCTATATGTCTATTAATCAAGTCATTTTAGTAAAATCAAAAGGTGCTGGCTAACATCAGACCTAAAAAACACATGGGATGAAAATAGCTGGCGTGAGAAGAACCAATCACAGGGAGACTTTAGTATCCCCAATCCCAAGTGAGAAACTCCCCCTAAAAAGACCCCAGAACTACATGGTCATAACAATGGAGGAAAATTAATATTTGCAAGTTTTCTGCATCTTTCTTGGACAGGCAAGCCCCAGTCCTGCCCCTAAGTGAGCCACAAGGACCAGTATGCTGCAGAGAATTGTCCGATTAGTTCCAGTCTGCACCTGAGTACATGAGCGTATGCATAAATGTTTTCAGGGGGAAGGGGGTGGCTCGCGGTGTCCCGGACTGTTTTTTGGCAGGAGCCACGACCGTACTAGTGCAGGCAGCGTAACACTACGGCGGCTGTAGTGTTACATTGCACTGTGAGCCTGCACACCAGGCTGTATATAAATCCAGGGTGGCAAGCACCCACCCTCTGCGGACGACCATGAGCATCTGACATAGATGAGGGCAGTGATTTCCAACCATTTGACTTCTGTGGACCCCTATTTTATCAATACTGGAACCCGGTGACCCCCACTGAATCGTTATTGGAATCCGGGGACACCCCGACTGAGTCATTACTGAAAGGTGGGAACCTAATCTGTTAATATTATTTAATTTTCTAAGCAGTTGTGAACCCCCTAAGGAGGCTTTGTGGAACCCTAGGGGTCCCCAGGCCACAGGTTGGGAACCACTTGAATAGGAGACTAATGAGGGGTCGTCTGTCACATCTGCGACTGAAGCAGATGGGAGTGGTCAACTTTTCCTCTGCTAAGATCTCAAACCGAGAGTTGAAATGGTAACATGCAGCACAAGTCTGAAAAAATGGATTCAAAATAATAACGCTATGATACTTTGGATAAAAAGTTCCTTCAAATGCCCAGAAACACTCTAGATAGTTTTGTGACAGTCTGGATTTTGACAGCGATAACTACCGAGAGAGGGCTCTTCATGCCACAATTGAACCCTAAGGGACCAGAGGCACACAGCCAATTGATAAAACACAAGAAATGCCATCCGCAACCTTCGAAATGAAGAAAGCTATATATTCCCTTTAGTAATCCATGCACTACCACACTTGCATTGAGCTTCCTCCAGTAATACTTTGCTGTGATTAGGCCCTGGGAAATCTATAATATGCAAGTGAAACATTGTGTAAATCCCATTTAATGGGTTTTCAGGAATACCACATAATTTTTCTTTTCTCCTGTTTAAGCTTTTTAACTTTCTTGACCAAGAAGAAAATATTTTCTGGGAATTGTGAAACTGGCGGTATGCCTCGACAGCATGTGCTTCAGGAGCCCCAGCAATCACTAGTGGCTGAGATTAATTCAAGCACACCTTCCATCACTTAGTATCCTAGCTAGTGGGGAACACTTTCCAGGTGACCTTTGTTACTTTAGAAACTGTTAGGAAAATACATTGAGACAATATCTCAAATAACTGTTGTTTGCGAGATCATTAGTTGTATACAATTTTCAAGCGGATTTACTGTCTTAGTTTATTGCATTTAATATGGATAATTTTCATGTAAATTACGTTGAAATTGCATGGAAGAAATAAATCATTGACCTAATCAGCAGTGACTTATATGCAGGGCCACTGGAATTATGTGAATGTGCGGCCATGGCGATTTTCACAAAATGAAAGATTTGCCATGTTTGCCGCATAGTCCGTTATCTGCCGTGTAATCTGCAGATTTTAACAAATACATTTGTTTCTAGCTCAAATGGTTCAAAAGTTACTAAAAATGCAGCAACATGTGTTGCTGCGCAGTAGAGGCCTTTTGCAAAGCTGGGCTGGTCACCTTACTTTCACTTATTGTTGCTGTATTTGGGTATCAAACTGGTACTAATGATGTGCAACTAATGCCCAGACAGTGTTACCAAGTTTACAAATTAGGAAGTAATGAAATAATACTATTACAAAATGTGCCAAATTATGCTGCATACATTGCCTTTTCTTGACACATAATTTACTCAACCCTGCAACATAATTTAACCCTCTCTTGCCACATAATTCAAGTGGCCCTGCCTATATGGTCTGTCTCATCTTCCTTTTAGGGCTCGCCTAGGCAGTGCATGCGCTCTCTCTGAGACATGCTGTTTTAGTTATGTGGGCTTTTACCACGCCCACCTTTTTCATTTGTTCCTTCATGTGCCTTTAGAAATCCCTTGCTTTTCAGTGGTCATTCATTGCCATTTATCCCTCCTATTGGCGTGTTGTTCCCTCCCATGCTTCTGCCCCTGCTACATGTCTCATTTCGCTTCTGGCCATTTAAGTTAAGTTTAGGTTAAGTTACCCAAGCCACAGCAAACTATTTTTTTTGTTTGCTGCGGCTTGGCTTTTCAGAATGTTGTGTCTTTTGTCTTGTGGAAAAACACAGCTTTTTTGAATGTGCATCACATAGGAAATGCAACGAGACACGGAGGTGTAAGTATTGTGTACTTATGAGGGCACTGGCCACCTTTATAAAGCACCCCCACTCTTGACCTCCCCCTTCCTTCTCGCCACTACAAGTCCATATAATTCATAAAATAGCAGGCTGGCTCAGTTTCTATTCCAATGACTCTCTTAGCTGGGCAGATGGCAGCTGAATCCTCCTATGAAAGGCCTGAGTTGATGCCCCATCACTCACTCACACATGCGCACACACACAGCCCTCCCCCCCACCTCTCAGGATCCCAGGGCTGAACTTGGCTGAAGATGCAAGCGAGCGAGAGATTTGCTCTTCCAGGCAGCAGGAAGAGCTTTGGAAAGCTTCTAGCGCAGTTGGCGCTGGCCCACTAAATTGACGGAGAATTTTTGATAGGTGTAAACATAGCACTTTTTTTGAAACCCTGGCCATCTAATCTCAACCAGAATTGGAAACATATAAGCACAGGCAGACCAAGAAGTTACATCAAAGAGGAGCTTGCTCGAGGACCATACAACACTTTAGTGGCGAGTTTCTTCATAGCAAGTTGTTCTGGAGGGGCTGCAGGTGCCATGAAGCCCAACAGGGCTGGCGGGCAACACCGCGGGCTGGGAAAATAGGGCCTTGTCAACAAAAATATCATGGTGTACGTCTGCATTCCCACAACCTGTGTTCAATTATTTCATGAGACATGTAGCGTTCAGGCTCTACAGCGGCAAGCATACATGATTTTATGGGTATTATATCGGACTACGGCAATCTAGACCAGCAGATGAAATTGGTTAAGTGCTGGAATAAGTCTGCTTAAAACCATGATTTTCACAATCAAGCACACTCTGTGGTTCATAACTACTCTGTGAGATTATCACTGAAGACTCTGGTGTGTCTCATGTGAAGACTCTGGTGTGATTATGTGGGTTAGTTAGATCTTTGGTCTGTGAATATTTGAATAAATTAGCACTTACTAATCACGAAAGTTAATAAATGGCTATATAAACAGGCATTGACAAAGTCAATAGTTCTGGCTTTTGTAAAATTGGAAGGTTTTTTATCAAACATCACTAACACAAAGAAGAGATCCAGTAAAGCCAGCAGTGATGCAAGCTTCTCACACCTAAAAAGGCGCAGTAGGAGGAACCGGAGTACACTTCGTTCACTGGCAGCAGAGGCAGACCTAGTGGAAACATCCAAACAAGTTGTGGCACAGACAGCAGCACTGTACGCTTCGTTCATCCACAAAGCAAGCTTCCCTCAGGCACACTGAACAGGTGCAGCACGCACAGCCGCGGTGCAAGCTTCTCTCACGTACACATAAAAGTGGACAAGGCGGGAAGTTCACGGGGAGAGCGCAGGCAAAGCCAGCCAGGGCTCTGGCTTGACGTTAAACCTCGAGCTGAGTTAAAAAGATTCTGCAGGTAAAATTTACAGCAAATTGTGGTAGAAACATGATCAAGACTTTAGATAAGAATTGCTTATTTCTTCCACGAGCCAAACAAGAGATGTCAGTTTATCACGTGCGCCTTATACATGGCCAGTGTTCAGTGGTGGCTGGTGACTGAAAGCAGTGGTGGGGCACAAATACAAGACGGAATTGCCCCTTGTGAGAGAGCCTCATTACCCACGTATTTCCATTCACCTACTCACCCACTGCCTTTGGTCACCTACCCATTTACTCATCCAAATTGTCATCCACTGCCAGTCACACAACTCTTATTCAGACACCCACATTTTCTCAGCCACTCTGTCAAGCCCTGCAAACACATTCAAACAAACACACATTCCTCACCCATCCAGTATCCAGCAGTTTCAGTGATAAAAGGTACACGTTTATTTGAGCTGCAGATTACATGTTTAATATGACATATCACGTCATTAGTCTGCAGAAGAAATAAAACAATAACTAGCCATGATAAATTACTGGAACCATTACTGCCTTTGAGAGAGGAAATCACCTACAGAGGCAGTGAAGGGAAGGGAGAGGAGAGCTGAGAGAACAGATTATTTTCTTATTGTCTGTAAAAAAGATAGAGCTGCAACTTACTTGTGTGCAGGGCTGTCTTTGGCATATTTATGACTTGAGGTCTTCAGGTCACACTCCTGTCTCCCAGAGAGCCCTGGATGGAGTTATTTATTGTATTTATTCCATTTCTCTGCCACAGAAGGGGATTTTCTTTGTGCAATGCCACATTCTTTTAATAAAATGTGAACTCTGGTACGTAGACCCTTCTGATCACACCCCACCCTTTGAGTAAATAGGAACACCCCACCATTTGAGTAAATAGGAACACCCCACCATTTGAGTAAAAAGGAAAGGGTGGAGAATAATATTGGAGTGACATGAAGTTTTGAGAAAGCCGGGCTGAACAAAAAACGCTCCAGGCTGTTTACAATTAGGGCTTCTGGTGGAGGAGGAGATAAGCCAGGGACGTCACTGCGTTCTGAGAAAACGTAAGGGCTTTGCGTGGGCAAGCCCTATCAGCCCTACTGTGCAGCTTTCAGCCACATACTGACGCAGGCGCAGTGGGGCTTTTCAAAGTGTACAACTTTCACTCCGAAAATGTTCTGCAGAAAATGTTTTACTTTCATCATGTAATTAAATTTATGCTTCCCTAGAGAGGCCAGAAAAGGCTAAGGGTGCAGCCCCTTAGCCCTTGAACACCAGCCGCCACTGCCAGTGTTGTATGTCGAACAACATGCGTATCTACTAGATCACATGGAAGTGTGTTTTTTACATAGCATGTACCGAATTTCTCAGGCACAGAGAAGGGATTTACATAGGATCACACAGGTTGGACAAGAACTGAACCCGATGTTTGAACTCTAGTTTCCTAGTTGCACTGTTCAGCTATGGGATATTTCCTTCTTTTTCCCTTTACAGACAGTGTAAAATGGTTTGTGTTCACTTATTTCTTAACCTAAATTAATACACTATGTTGAAATAAATATATATAAATGTATATAAAAAGGTCAAAACGTCTTTCTCGAACAACGTTCAGCCTAAGAGAAGTCACCCTCACTGGCTTCTCATGACCTAGTAGTAAAAATGTAGGGTCAGCACCTCAGTGATGGCAAGTACATTGATTAGCAGAAGAAAGAGGACTCTGACCTCCCATACGTCTTCAGTGAGACAGACACATATAAGCTGCAGCTCAGCTTGGCTGCGGATAGACACAGCAAACAAGCACTGGCAAAGTGGATACCTACGCAAGATCTATTGGCTTTGACAATTCTTTTAGTCATGTTGTACAGTATAGTATGGTCTGCTTTTCATGGTTTGGTATACCAGTCATGGTACCCACGCTGGCACCCGTGGTCACCCCGGTTGTCAATGTCACATTACTGTCTCCTTGAGCTTCCGCAAAGGCAATTGTAAATAGATGGAAGCAATTCTGCTCAACCCCTACATTCTTGCACCCCGGGTACCATGCACAATCATATTTCTTCCTTTGGCACTGGGATCTGAGACTCAAACTGCAGCTTTTATAAACATTCACAGTTGCTTTTACGGGAGCAACAGACTTACAAAGATGAAATGGCTGCCTTGAGTGTCATGACGCGAACTGGAAACCTATTAGCTATGCCAATCCTGTGTTGTGGGGATATAAGGGAACTAGTGCCTAAAAAAGTTAATGCTGTTTTCATTTTCCTTCCACCTCATCGGGAAACAATCTGCCAATTACACTGGCTTATAAAACCAAATATACTTTATTGGAGTTGTCATGAACACAAGCTTCTCCAGGAAGTGTAACCTAACATTTTCCTGAAAATAGATCTTGTGAGATAGCCTAGGGACCTATGCACGTGCTGCACAGGTCTGGGAGTCATCTGACTCTTGTTGAGTTATGTACCTTTGAGGATTTAAGCATTTGTCCTGCAGATTAATTGGGTATTATCATTACCAAATTCGGTGCCACTGACTGTATTTTCTTCAGAAAGGTGGATGTTGTGCTGTTCATTCCCTTATACAAGCCTGTAACAACCCAGTTAAAAATAGGTAATAGTATTAACCACTTCAATAGTACTAATTGTATCCACTTCATTGGCGTTTGTTTCTTTCACTGTCCTTTTATAACGCTTGCTTTCACGTGTACTGCCCAGGATAACGTGCTGCATTGGTAAACACTTATAAGGTCCCAAAGGCAAGACCTATTGGCTATGCCAATGCTTGTTTAAGTATACTGTCAGGTTTGTAGCATGGCCGTCATTTAGGGGTCGCCAGGGGTTGCAGCTGCGACCCCGAGCCTGCCCCTTGCAACCCCTGCACTTCCTTTGCAACCCCTGGCCCAGAGGTGGCAAAATAAGTGCAAAGAAAACAGGGAGGACTCCACATTCCTTATTTTCAGTCCGTTTTCCTTTATACTAATAGCAAATAATATTTTATTATTCACTATTAGTGTAAATGAAAAGGAGCTCACTTAGCTGGAATGGGACCTTTGGTGGCAGATGTGGCAAGTACACATGTTTGTAAATGTATGTTGTATGCATGTTTGCAGGTGAGAGTGTGTTTATGTGAGAGAGTGTGTGGATGTGTGAGCATGTGTCTGTATGTGTAAGCATGTGTGTGTGAGAGAAAGTGAGTGAGAGTCAGTGACAAGTAATGAGTGAAATTTTGTGAGACTATTCATTGGTGCAAGGCAATGCTGCACCAAACATGATGTGCTGTCGTGCTTCAACAGAAGAGAAAAATGCACCATAAAAATGGTGCATTGTTTCCCTAACTATGTGCTGGTGCAGTTTTGGGAGCTATGTGCTAGCTCACAAACCCTTGCGGGATAGTGCAAGGGTGTGTGCATTCTCTGAAGCATAGGTTTTGTACTGGAAAAATTTCCTTCCAGTGCAAAAACTATGTTTGAAGGCTTTTCCCACTTTGTATGTGTGCTGTACAATGCAGCACATGTGCAAAGTTGGAAAGCGAAGAGAAAGTAAAACATTTCTACTCATTATGCCTGCCTCCAAGAGTCATTAGATTTTGCCACAAATTCCTCTTTACCAATGTTTGTAGACCAGTATTTGCATCAAAAACCATAGGTTGTTGCATGAGAGCTCCCAAGCATTACCCATGAAACGCCCACTTGACGCAAAATAATACAAAGCAGTGTATCAGGATTTGCTTCGGATATTAAACTCCACCCTAACACAAAAGTGACACAAACATGGTGCAAAGCATTAGCAAACCTGGGACTGAGTGTCAGTAATTATGAGTGAGATTGAGGGAATGCATGTGAGTGAGAATGATTAAGAATAAGAAGGTGCAAGAGAGTGTGAGTGTGATGTTCGGGTCCTGTAACGCTTCTGTACAGCATCCATTTTAGGATATCATCATTCCTCACTCCTCATCTCTACTTCTCATCCCTGCTTCTTATTCCTGCTTCTCATCCATCATCCCTACTTCTCATCCATCATACATCATCCCTACTTCTTATCCATCATCCCTACTTCTCATTCATCCCCACTTCTCATCCATCATAAATCAGCCCTACTTCTGGACCATCATCCCTACTTCTCATCCATCATACACCATCCCTACTTCTTATCCATCATCCCTACTTCTCATTCATCCCCACTTCTCATCCATCATAAATCATCCCTACTTCTCATCCATCATCCCTACTTCTCATCCATCATACAGCATCCCTACTCCTCATCCCTGCTTCTCATCCATCATACACCATCCCTACTTCTCATCCACCATCCCTACTTCTCACCCATGGTACATCATCCTTACTTCTCATCCATCATCCTTACTTCTCATCTATCATCCCTACTTCTCACCCATCATTTCATCTTCTCACCCCTCACCCCTGCTTCTCATCCATCATCCCTACTCCTCATTCCTCATCCCTCAGTCATACCCACACATTTTCAGTTTTGTGAAACACACCTTCAAACTGATTGGTTGGCAACAGCCAGTCAGAGTTATGAGAGAGGCCTGCATTCAATTTCACTGAAAAGCAGCCTTCTCATTGTATGTGCTGGGTAAAGATGGAGGAGAGAAAATGCAACTGCCACTAGACAAAACCCAGTCTTCCCTCTCTCTCTAGCAGGAGCATTAATCACAAGAGTTATCTTGACATTAATTGCTGCCTGAAAGCTGGATGCACAAGGAACTCTGGAGCAGGTGCTTTTAAATCTCAAGTTAATGCTCAACACAGCACCCCCTCCCTGAGGTTACTGCCCCCTTCCCCACCCCCTCCAGCTCAGTGCCCAGTACTGCTGCAACCAGTTGCACTGCCCAAAAGCCGGCCCTGTCCATCTGCACAGAGCACACATTGCCCACGGGGAAAAATCTACATAGAAATGATAGCAAATGGCTCAAGAAAGTGTACATTTTGTGCTTGGTTCGAAATTCTCGAGCAGGGAACTTGCTGATGGCCAATACTAAAACAGGGGAGGAATTGTTTCCCTGGGAACAGTTAATAAACAAAATGGGGCAAATCAATTGGTTTTGTCAGCAGGGTCATAGGTCGTAGGTTCAAAGATCATTTCCTTTGCTTTTCTTTCAACAACTCGGACACTGTTCCATAAACAGAAGGAAGCAAATCAGAGGATTTAGTAGTTCCAGACCTTTCTCTGCTCACTTTTTGTCACCGTCTCACACATATTTACGTACAGGCAGCAGCGGTCACTCAAGCAGCAAAGGATGCACACAGGTTATGGTAGTCCTATCACACAGCTTTTTGGACTCATGTGGCTTAAATCCAAAAGCGTGCGTTCTGAATGTGGGCCTCAGTGCCTCCCACGCCCAGCGTACTTGGGAAACTCGGTACGACCTTTGCACAAGCATTGTTAATTTTCCTCTATATGATATGCTTTTTCACTGGGCCTTTCTGTATCTGCCACGCAGGCCACCCCTGTCTCATTGCTTCTGGCTTTGCATGGAGTTCCCTGTAAGCTTCTTTGACCTTTATAGACCACCCCTTCTGCATGTGCCACCATAGGTAGGTAAAAGGTGCAACACTTGGATAATGCAAACATATCTCAATAAAGGAGACTGAGGCCACTTTTATTTTAAAACTAAATGAAGTTAGATTGCCCATAGCTAGTTTGTATATTTCCAGGTATCTAATGGTCTAAAATACACTGGCCTTTTTTACTTAACTTTCCCTTCATGATGCCCTGCCTTCACTGTCTTCCTTCTTCCCGACTTACATGTCACACACATGTGCTCTCAAGCATCAGGCTACTCCTTGTCTATCATTCTGGTCTCTGTTGGTCTAACCCTTCTGGGCTCCACCCTCTTAAACTCACTTTCTTCACGCCTTCGAGTGAAATCAGATTGTTACAAGTTCAGGTGGTCTCTCATTAAAGCAACTATCTTCTGCTCTGCCTATGGACTGTGCATTTCCCACATAGAACTTTTTTATTTTTCTGTCCCTGCTTTGGTTCTCGGAAACCACCACAAGGGGTGTGTGAGCCTCTACAAACCACCATACATGAATAGCCCTCTTGCTCTGTCTAGGATATTTCACACTCACACCCCCTGGTATTCCCTTCAATTAATCAGTCAATCAATTAGGATTTTTAAAGCACGGCTAATCACGAGATAGGGTAACCAGGTGCTTGCAGGTCCAGGAGGCTTATTCGAACAGCCAGGTCTTGAGGGCCATTCGGAATTCCGAAAGTGAGGTGATGGTTCAGAGGTGCGTGTGGAGGGTTCCAGATTTTTGCTGCATTGTGAGGGAAGGAGCGTCCTCCACTTCAACTTCGGTAAATGCAGGGTAAATGCAGGGAGTATGGGCAAGTATAAGGGAGGCAGACCATAGTCTTCTCGTAAGTAGGGGTGGCCACTTGATTTTACATAGCATGCACAAAGTGAGGAAGCAGACGGAGGAGATGGCGTTGATCTGTGAGTCCTTGGTGAGCTTGTTGGCAGTGATGATTCCAAAGTTTCTGGTGTGGTCGGAGGGAGTGGGTGTGGGTCCTAGGTCTGATGGTCACCAGGAGTCATTGAGTATGTATCCCTGGGTGCGCTTTGTCTTTTCCCATATTGGTGGATTGCTCTTCAGTTGGAAAAGGTCTTCACAATGTCTTTGTTCCCTGAGATCTGTTCAAGAAGTCCATTGAAAGTTTACAAAGAGTTCAAAGGGCTGCAGCCTCTTTACTAGGCACCGGTCATTTAGAGTTTGACGGAATTGTTCATACGCCATAAACCAGCAGATTGCATGGTTTCAGCAAACATGAAGTTCAGCTTCATCTGAAGGTGGAGAAACTGACAGGTTTTTACCGGCAGGGCCTCAGCCAGTTCTGCTGATGAAATGTCTGGGCCTGGCAGTTCACCCACCACAGTCCCGCTTGGCTGCAGAAGAGGTTGCCTTATTGCCAGCCTGTTTGGGATGTGGTGACTATCACCCATTCTCCTTACCCCGAACTACCAGGCGAGACACTGAAGTGCTGAATTGGTAAAAGAGCACTGTTGCCTTTGTGCATGCACTTGGAGAGTTTGCCGAGCTAGCCTATCAAACATGGTGCCCACTTGGCAAAAAATCAGTACCTTCGGTGGAGGCACAAAGATCCCTTACCCGCCGAGCTGGTGTGACGCTAAATCCAACAAGTAGTTTTAAACCTGGGGAAGCTGGTGTGATCTCTATGTCTACAAGGTCGTCCTCCACCTGGTAATGCTATAACCTTTGCTGGCGTGGTGAGCAGCCTTCCTGCCATACCCTAAATCCCCTCATAAGCTCCCTGAATACATCTTCTATAAATACCTCTAATGGCATATATAGAATCAGCACGCATGGCAGAGACACCTGCACAGACACCTTCTATTCCTGAATTCAAATCAGCCTATTTAAATAATTTATGCATCCAGGGGACACTGATTTGCTGGAAAACCCACAACCACTTTTGTTCTGAAATCGCTGGAGACAAGAGCTTGCGAATTCATTCTGAAATCCTGTTGAGCCCAAAGTTAGTCATGTCCCTGGACTCCTACGCATTTTCTCACTCACTGTTTGTTGTTCCTCACACTCCTGCGAGATCCTGCTTCCTGCTTGAATATATTTGGAGCTCCAGATGCCAGCAAATAAATTTTGGAAGCTGTTCCTGTGTGTTCATTAGAGGAGAGTGCTTCTTGGCTGAGATATTCATGCGCTGGATAACTTTCTGCTGTGGCTGCCTTTTAGAGCCCTTTTCTGCCAAGTGTCCTAATTATCCAAACTCTTTTCTATTCTAATAAATCAAGTTTAAACATATCATTGCCTACATCCGTAGGCCAACAAGAGGTTCTTCAATATTTAGCCCAAGTTCTAGAAGCACAGCAGAGATTGTATGAAGAAGAGAGAAAGAGAAGAAAACCAAAGAAATGCTAGAGAGAAAGATATAAAACACCTAGATTAACAAATGTCCTTCCAGCCCAGCTTGTTCCCTCCAACTCCCCCATGGTCTTGCGTAGCTCGCTTTGGTTGCCATTATATTCTCCCAAACATTTTCCCTCTGAGTCTGTCTCTACATTTGTCTTGCTTGCAGTTACTTCAATCACATCTGCAAGAGGTCTTGTGGAATCAAGTGGAGAGCTTTGAGATATGTTGGACATGTTAACGCTTCATGCTTTTTATATAGATAGGTCAGTAGAGGGTCACCATCAGTTTCCTTTGTCAATCTCATATCTCCTGTTATGTTATGTGTATTTGTAAAGCACAATATCAGCCCAAGGGTATCCTGGTGCTGAGTAAGTGTGTGTTCCTAGCCCTGCCTACGGTAGGTTGGTTAATTGAAAAACCAGGCCTTCAGCTTCATTTCAAAAAGAGAGTAGGAGGCTCTGGTGTGGAGAGGGAGGTTGTTCCACACTGTAGGAGCGATACTACAGAACTCCTGTCCTCCTAATCTGGTTTTGCATATGCATGGGCTGTGTACATGCAGGAAGCCTGCGGAGTGGAGGTATCTGGGTGGTTGGTGGAAGGAGATGCGACTGTTCACAGAGGTGGGGCCTGAGTCATGTAGAGCCTTGAAGGTGTTTGTGAGGAGTTTGACTTGAATGCGTTTGTGTATCGGGAGCCAGTGGTGTTCCCTGAGGTGTGGTTTGATATGATTTCTGTGTCATAGGTTGAGGATGAATCTGGCTGCCGAGTTTCCTAGTGAGTTGGTGATCCCGGTGTTGAGGGTTTTCCGTAGTTCAACTTGCTGGTGGTAGGGTGTGAGTGCCAGTTTTTCTAGTGCTTCTTTAGAGTAATTTGAAGATGTTTCCAAGAAACATCAGGGATGCAGCGATGGCATGGACTTGCTTGGTCAAGTCCTGATTGCTGTCTATGATTGTTCCAGGCTTCCTGGAATGTTTTCTTGGTGTGGATCCAAGTTCGGCTGGACACTACTTGTAGTCTCATGGTGAGGTGTTCTGCGAGAAGATCACTACTTCTGTCGTCGCTGTGCTCGAGAGAATTGGCTTTTATCAAGTTAGCGACTTCGATCGTGCAGGTGGTGAAATTGTTTCTTGTATTGGGGGGGTCTTATCCAAGAGAAAGAGTGTTAGACTTGGCATCCTTGGCGTTGTCTCCCCTAACTTTGTTCCTCTGCTTCCCAGGTTGTTGATGCGTGCTGGACTCTGTTTTTGATACTCTGTGCACATTACCACTACTAACCAGTGCTTAAGTGCAGGTGCTCCTGTGTACATTTTATGTGTAATTGGCTATCCATGATTGGCATATTTGATTTACTAGTAAGTCTCTGATAAATTGCAATAGAGGTGCCCAGGTCCTGTAAATCAAATGCTACTAGTGGGCCTGCAGCACTGGTTGTGCCACCCACCTGAGTAGCCCTGTAAACATGGCCCAGGCCTGCCCCTGCAGTATCTGTAAGTGCATTTTTAAACTGTCAATTCGACCTGGCAAGTGTACCCACTTGCCTGGCCTAAACCTTTCCTTTTTATACATGTAATCACCCTTAGGGTAGGCCCTAGGTAGCCCCAGGGGCAACGTGCAGTGTATATTAAAGGTGGGACATGTACTGATGTGTTTTACATGTCCTAACAGTGAAATACTGCTGAATTCAGTTTTCACTGTTGCAAGGCCTGTCTCTCTTATAGGTTAACTTGGGGGCTGCCTTTAAATAACTTTAAAGTGCAAATTCCTTTTGGGAGCAGATAGAAATATGGATCTTGGTGTCTCTGAACTCACAATTTACAAATACATCTCTTAGTAAAGTTGTTTTTTAGATTGTTAGTTTGAAAATGCCACTTTTAGAAAGTGGACATAGTGTTTGCTTTAACCATTCTGTGACTCTGCATGTTTGTGGATTCCCTGTCTGGGTCAGCTTGACAGTTGGGCTGTTTGTGAATCCCCTCTAGACAGTGAGACAAAGGGTGCTGGGGTGTAGCCTGCATATCCCGATGAGCCATCTGTGCTAGAGTGGAGGGGTGTGTGGTCAATTACACCTGAATGGGCTGTGCCTGCCCTCCCACAGTGCAGTCTCCAACCCCCTGGGTTGTGCCTGGGACCTGGCCTGGAAAAGGCAGGATCTTGCAAACAAGAGAGAGTCCTCTTTGAAGTTTACTAACTTCAAAGGCAGAAAGGGGTATACGTATTGGACCCAAAAGCCCTGAAAATTAGATCACTTCTGGATTCAAGAGGAACCTCTGCCAAGGAAAAGAGCTGAAGAGCTAAGGAGAAGTGCTGCCCCTGCCTGTGACTGTGCTTTGTTGGGCTATCCTGCAGTTTCTGCTTCTGCCTGTGAAATAGGACAAAGGCTGGACTTTGTTGTGCATTCCTACTTGAGAAGAATCTCCAAGGGCTTGAACTGAGCTTGCCTATGGTTTTGAAGTTTCAGAGCCATCAAAGTCTTCCTCTGCCAGCACCTGGACTCTCTGCTGAGACTCCTGCCCTGCCAAGTGGTGCCCTATCTAGTCCCTGGGCCCTTGAAAGATGAAGTTGGCAGACCCGCACAGCGCGGTTTTCTAACACCGCGTGACCTGAATTTCCACGCATCGTCCATGGGTGTCAAAGTCATCCTGACTCTGCGCGGATCCGAGGTGCCCCGCCCAGAAATCAACACATCGCTCTCTTGCAAGGGAGAAATATGACGCCTCACCGACCCGACCGGAGGAGAAACGACGCACGGCCTCCCTTGTGAGGAAGGAATCGACGCATTGCTGACTTTTCTGATGCACACATGCCCGTGCAGCTTTATTTTTGACGCAAACCAGGTACTTTGTGCAAAATCTTTGTTTCCATTGTTTTCTATGGAGTAAGACTTATTCTTTTGAAAATTCATATTTTAACTTGTGTACGTTGGATTTTTGTTGTTTTGGTCTTGTTTGAATTAGATAAATATTACCTATATTTCCAAACTGGTGTGGTGTCCATTTTGTAGTGTTTTCACTGTATTACTGTGTGTGGTCGTACAGATACTTTACACATTGCTTCTGAGTTAAGCCTGCCTGCCTGTGCCAAGCTGTAGGGTTGAGTAGGGGTTAAACAGGTGTGTTTCTCCTTTGGCCTGCCTAGAGAGGGTCCTTGAATGGACAGGGGGTAACCTGACTGCCAACCAAAGACACAATTTCTAACAGAGAGCCTGAGCTGCATGTCGTTGGCACAAAGAGGATGTTAATGTTGTGTGCACCGATGACATTGGCTAGAGGGATTATGTATGCATTGAAGACGATGGGACTGAGCGATGGACCTTGACGCACTCCACAGAAGTGTTTACTGGCTTCAGAGGAGTAAGGTACCAGGCTGACATCTTGTGTTCAGTTTGTTAAGAAGGAGAAGCTCCAGCAGAAAGCGGGTCTTTGGATGCCAATCTTGAGCAGGCGCCTGATAAGGACAGGATGTGAGACCATCTCAAATGCTGTAGAGTGATTCAGGAGAATGAGAGCTGTTGTGCCTCCTTTGTTATGGAGCATGAAGATTTTGTCTGTGGCGGTGATGAGTGTTGTTTCTGTACTTTAGTTGGGCCTGAATCTGGAGTGCATTGAGTGGAGGAGCTGGTGGTTCTTGAAGTGGATGATGAGGTGTTGTTTAATTAGCTTCTCTAAGACCTTTGGCAGGTATAGTAGAAGGGAGACAGATCAGTAGTTGTTGATGTTTCCTTGAGCAAGGACATGATGGTTGCATGATTCCAGGTGTCTGGGAACGTGGCTGAGTCGATAGAGGTATTGAGGATAGGCGTTAGTTCTTTGCTGATAATTGGGTTCTATGGTGAATGCGCAGTGGGGGCAAGGGTCAAATGGCACCCCATGTGGATGGTCTTTATGGTAGCAGCAATTTCAATGGTGGTGATAGCAGGCTATGAGATCAGGATTTGTTTATCAGCTGTGATTGGAAGTTGAACTACTACGGTGATGGGGTTTAAGTTGCTATATATGGTGGTGATTTTGTTACAAAACAATTCAGAGAGCTTGTTGCAAAGGTCTTGTGAGGAGTGATGTTGCTGGAGGTGCATGGTATATTTCATGATGGTGAAGATTTCCTTGCTGCTGTTAGTGCTGGTGCCAATACGATCTGCAAGAGATGTGCACTCGGTGTTGCCTATATGCTGTTGGTAGTGTCTTAAGGCTAATTTGAAGATGCCTTTATCTATAGTGTCTTGATTTGATCTCCATTTGCATTCCAGATTCTTGCAGTGGAATTTCATCAGCCTGAGTTCCTCTGTGTACCAGCTGGCCTGTGGTAGGGTTCTTGCCTTTGGGTTGTGCTTGAGGAGAGCTAGGGTGTCAGCGCATGTGGTGATCCAGCTGTTGTGGTTCTTGATGGCTTGAGGTAAGTTGCTGGTGTGTTCATGCCAGTGCTCGAAGATAGCAGACTCCACTCCTCTTCTGAGATGCTTTTCCAGCTGCAGTGGACAGCTATGGTGGTGGTAGGTCTGTGGTGGTGTGGAATAGATATGCTGAAACTGACGAGGGCGCGTGGCCTTGCAGCTCATAGTTTCTGACCTGTCGACTGTGATGTTGGTGATTGAGGAGAAAATCAGGGCAAATAGCTGTTGTTGCAATAACATGCTCGATAATGCAAAAGGTTCTGAGGTTTTGTAGAAGGGCCATAGAGTTTGGGTTGGTGTGGTCTTCTAGGTGAAAGTTTAGGTGTCCAAGACGGATGAAGATGCTAGCGTTGATGATGAGGGGTGAGATGAACTGCGTGATGTCCCTGGTGAAATTTGTGTTGGGTCCTGGTGGCTGTTTTTGAGGGTTCCGCCTAGGGAGGGCAATTCTAGTTTTCCCCAGGCTAATACCTCCCATTTCCTGAAAAGTCAACCCAACCAGGAAGTTATTTCGTCTGTTTCCCGTCTTACCATAATTACAGCAAGCACTGCACCCAATGGCATGCATCTCTGTTTGTCCCGTAATGTTCTCAAAGATCTGTCTCATTTATACCCCGCTTCAAGGATTATCAATCACATCCAGATTCCCAGGGATAATTTTAATTGGTAAACATTGTCAATGGCCTTTAACGCCAAGTCACAATAATTTGCATCCCCACACTGTATGACTTAAAGCCCCAGCTTTGGCGCATTCTCTCCAGTAATTCTGGCTTCTGTTTTTGTCCTAATCATATAGTTTGGCTGCTTTTAGATATCAATATATGGCAAGTGCAGAGTGTTTCTCTTCCTTTTGTGCTCTTTGTAGTTTTATGAGCCCGCCTGTCAATGTGTTCAAATTCTTTGGTTGTGTATGAATTGCCCAATTCTAACTCCCATCAGGCCTGATATGCTAGCTTCTCAGTTTGAGTTAGTAGATGGAGGCGAGCACAGGCTTGTTGTTGTTCCATCCCATCATCTACTTGAAATACCCACCTGTAAACAATGAAACCTCACTCCTTCCTGGAGCACATTGAATTTGCATTTGAAATGTCTAATACTTCAGGCGACGTACAGCTTACCTCTGGCAAATTTCCATTGTAGTCAGAGACTGCAACCCGCACTTCACACAAACACACACATGCATTCATTGAACTTTCACAATCTATCCTCACTGCCGTAGAAGGCGGCTGGGGAATGATGTTTTCATCACTTGACAGAGGCAGATTGCCACCAGTCTGCCTTTCTTGCATGAGTGGCTATATGGCATTCTGGCACCTCTTGCTGGCGACACCCTAGGCAAATGCCTACTTTTCATTTGCCATTGAATTGGCACTTCACATCTCTCATCCTCACACAAGCAGGCATTACTACTCAGCCGGGCCGAAATTTTAGTTATGCTGGATAATTGGAGTCATTTTGGTAATTTTGCATTGCTCTTATGATGCACAATTACCGCAAATTACAAAAATATGCCAGTTCGTGTAAATATGAGTAATTTGATATAAAAATCCTGCAGCAGGAGCACGAGAACAAGAAACTTGGTCAATGCGAGCATTTTAGGCGTGAAGGTGCATTTTTCACCAAGAAAATAGTGCTAAATGCTGGGTTATGCTCCTCGTGTAATTCCACATAATCTCTCGTAATTTTGCATAATTACGCTACAGCAAATTACGTGAGTTGCACCCCCCAAATTACTACCTCCAAAAATATTCACACATTCGCCATTCTTACTAGTGTTACACCTTTAAGGGTCCAAATGTTGCTTACATATTCATTTATAGATATAAATGAACCCAGACCATATTTTATTTCCCTGTATGTATTTTATTTGGTAAAAACGAAAAAAATAGAAATAGGTCTTTTGTTAGGCTCCCCATTCTATCACTAAGAATTCTACTCCGGTGTCTGAGGGCGTGTTGGTCATTAGCGTGGCCTGAGTGTCCCCGGCTCTCATGCAAGCCAAGAAAATAGGCCTTCTGCCCCCGCGTGGGGCCTTATTAAAATACATACATAATTGGGGTGCAGTAGGCCCTTCGCACATCTGGACCACAGTGTCCCTGCCCCTGCTGCACTAATAGTAGCTGGCCCATTGTTATTCTTCTCTTTCCTTTAATCCTTCCAAACTCAGGGCCTGATTACGGCCTTGGCGTATGGGATACTCCGTCACAAATGTGACCGATATCCCGTACACCGTCCTACAAGCTCTATTATATCCTATGGTACTTGTAAAACAGCAGGCAGGATATCCGTCACATTTGTGACAAAGTATCCCATCCGCCAAGGTCGTAATCAGCACCTCAGTTCCTTTCTCCACTCATATCCCATCACTAGGCTCCATTTGCTTTTCGATCTCCATCTCTCTCCTCTGTCTCTCTCTTACTCTCCCTTCCTCTTTCCCCTTCTGTCTCTCACTCTTCCTTGTCTCTGTCCTACGTTCTACCCCTGATATTCCTATATCTGGCCCTTTTCTGTGCTCTTCGGCTTTGGCTCGTTTTGATCTAGTTGCTCTTTTATTCCCCTATCGCCTTCTCTCATTGTCTCACTTTTTCATCTCCCCGTCCCCTTTCTATCTTCCACCCTTTCCTATACTTTATATATTTTTCCTCTCCTATATATTTCTCCCTTATTCTCTACTCTTCTCCACCCTCACCATCTCTGGTGGAGTAAACACAGGCCCCGGGCCCCAGGCAAGCTCCGATGGATCGGCCTTGAAAATAAAACACAACCAACAAAGGGCCCAGGGCAGACTAGGTCCCCTCTCAACTCTGGGACCCTGTGCCACTGCACCTGCTTCACCGTTGATAGCTATGCTTATTTTGACAGCCTACAAAGAAAAAAATCTGAGTTGGCCTTGCAACTAGCCAACTCTGAAGTTATTTTAATTCCCTTTCCATTTGCTGTTCTCAACTGGGTAAAACCCATCTCATCCACTGGGCAGGAAGCCGCTTGTTGTGGTGTTTGTAAATGGTGGGTGCTCCCTCACTCCAAGAGCCTGCCTCACAAACAGTATGCTGTGATTTACTATTGTGATACTCATGGCTTACTTCTGAATTACAAGTGTAAAGAAAAGTAAAACAAGAGTACTCCTGGATTACTCCTGAAATTCAACAATACCCTAAGAGTACTATAAGGGTAAGTCACAACTCTCATACGAAAATCAATGAGTATCAGGGAACAACTATGAATCTCCGTGATTCATCCTCCTTGTGGTCTTTTCGGGGAATGCTTGCATCAATAATTTTGGGTAAAAGTAACTCAAGTTCCTTCCCAGTCCAGAATCAAGTGGTTTGGTTGTCGAGTCACAGTGAGAGCTAACTTTAATTAACCACTCTTTGCACTCTCACATGAGAACTAATGTTTACAGTGCCTGAACAGTTTAGCCACAAGAGCTCAAGAAATGTAATCAAATCATGTGCATTCAAGAAAACTCTTATATATGGCACAATAGGCCTATCGGCATCCTAGTGTGTGTATAGTTTCTATTAATAAATATTTATGAATCATACGTACAATAACTAACTATGGCTACATACTGATACAATGGTTACACAACCTTGGCCAAGGCAGTGGGACTCGCTTTTCATAAACATGTGGTGACAAAGCTAATTGGTTTGCCTTTTTCTTAGGATAAGTGTATGGTAACAGGTCAATTTGTGTGTGTTCATCCTAGCTGTCCTAGAAAGTAAATACCTAATAAAACAATATATTGGTCTAAAACAAAAAGGAAGCCGAGAGTACGACCTCTTAGTTCAACAGATTTCATTTGCATATTGAATCTGAACCCTCAAAGAAGAACAGGAGCAACCATCGAGGGCTTTAGTTGTATAGTCATCCCTTATGCAGTTCAATGAAAGTGCTTGAGTGAAGTTGTCAAACCAATAGGTGAGAAATGAATAGTCTGGGCTTAGCCAAGGCAATATTGACAAAGTATCAAGCAAATGGCTGAAAGATGCTGGTCAAAGAAAGCCAATGATTGAAAGGGGTGGACCAAAGCCAACTCAATGAATATAGTTGACAAAAGGTATTTTTCTTTCAGAAGCCATGTGGGACATATGATGAGCCAGAGGCATGAATTTGATATGGTTATTTTTAATAGTTTTTTCTGTCTTCATCATGTCTATGTTGCTCTTATATTGTTTACTCTCTCATGGAACAAAATAGAAAATGTATCAATTAACTTTTGAATTTGGAGCGATCTAGTTTTGCAAAGAGGTGGGATTAGAAAGTGATTCTCGTGCAATGAATAGTTCTTTTGGGGCACTGAGGGCAACAGATATTTTTTTTCAAATGTTTTGTGTCAGTTTGTTCAAATAGTTGTAGGTCTTTGCTTCAAGTAACTGATTTTATCTTGCAGAGTAATTGATTCGTGCCAGATTTTTTTAATTTGCGAAGCAGTTTTTTTAAATCTATCAACTTCAAGAGTGAACCACCTCAAATAAAATAGTTGAGTTTCTCAGTATGTTCTTACAAAGAGGCAGTTTAATTAAGGGCCATCTCTAAAATGGAGTTTGTCTTTGAATATTAGAATTTAGAATATTAGAATTTGTATTCATTACATTTGCTGTTGTAGTTTCCTTCTCTAGGCCTTCAATCAGTTTTTCTGTAGTTACGGATTTCCTAGGGTAGTATGCAAAGTCTCTACCATGGGCTATCAGACCCATAGAAAAAGTGAGTGTAATTCCTAGAGATAATATATTCTTGCTTTTACACAGGGAAGATGGGATTATCAATATGTTAAAGTTTATGAGGAAGAAGTCTGATCATGGCAATTCCTCTAATAAACTAAACACAATACAATTATTCAGACTGAAGATTAAATCTAATTGGTGACCTCCGGCATGAATGTGTTGCCATAAATGTACTGGCAAAAATCCAATTCTGTATAGTTGTATTTATTGGAGTTGCATTCACCCCAGACGTTAATGGCTCCTATTATAGTGGCCATGCCATAAGGCAAGAGCATGTGTCCTACAAAATCCTCAACCAATCAAAGTAGTCTAAGGATTAAGATAAAATACAAGCTCCAGGCTCTTTCCCACCGATCTTAATAAACAAAGTTCTGGGACCTTTCATCTTTTCACATTCTGTAGGTGTTATCTTAAGCAATGCATGTGAGATGACAGCTACATGCCCACCTTTTTCTCAACCTGATCAAAGCTGATGAATTTATAATTGTCTGGTACCCGAACATCTATTATAGACTGACAGTTTTTGGGTAGCTGGGTTTCTGTTAGGAAGATAGTTTGTCTGTGTTCTTTTTCATTGAACTTTTATTGGCATACATTGCAGAGGTGAGTGTGAATTTTAAACAGTTTCTTGAAAGAATGCTTCTTTGGTGATGGTTTGTGAAAGCTAAATGTGGGCAGATTTAGTGAGAGGGAGCCTCATCTGGTTTAGGCCAGAATCAAAATATTATATTGTATAATTAATACAGAACCACAACACACTAATGATAGACATTTCAATAGAAATTCACAACAATAAAATACACATTACAACATTGTATGTTAATTAGTTTTAATCAAACACTTTAGGTAACTGAGTCACTGGAAGAAATCTGCATTGTCTTTATTACCCAAATTGCATGATAAAAATATTTGACAACCCTAGATAATAACTGAGGAGAGGGATTGTTCTAATAGCTCAGCTGAGAGTGTATGCTTTAGCAGTCAGGAACAATAGGTTTAATAATGTGTGTCTTTCGTTAAGAAGTCAAGAACATAAGTGCAGGATGCGTGGTAAATTTTTCTCCCAGCTGCCATAAAACCAACAATCTCTTTATATGGCTGTCATCCATGTCTCAACATTAGCAAATATGTTAAAAAAATGTTTTAATTATTATTTATTTATTGAATTTTGAAGATTAACAACAATTTATGGCCACCGGCCGAAGGGCAATTAATCATTATCACCAACATTATAACAGACCCACCCTGTGCATCAATTTATATTTTGTGTCCATAGCAGGCCCAGTACCTAAGGAGCAAATATGTTAACATTAATCTAAACCTGAATAACTGGCGCCATGCATGTTTCTTTTAGGGGAATTTTTAAATATGCCTGTGGTTTAAGGTTTGTATTGCTTTCATTGGTATATTTAGCTGAAGTGGACTGATGTTGAGAGCTCCACATCTTGTGAATATGACCAAGTTATGCATTATGGTGTGTTTAAAAACAAGGTAGTTTAAATTACCTGACCAGGCTTCCAGTCAAGTTCCTGCTGTCAGGGACATAGACAAGTAAGTGTTCCATGATTAGATAGTGCCTTTTTTGGAACAGTGGTAGATGGAAGTCCCTAATCTGAGGTTTAATGGAGTCAACAGAGACCATTCTTTCCCTGATGCCGAATTTGAAGTCATTAAGGAGCAAACAAGTTCAAAAATTTCACTTCAAAATCCATAAGTTCAATCCTCTGATACTTACCTGGGAAGACTGGCTCACCCTTCTTATTTAAGGGAGTACAGAATCAAACCCCTCCATGGTTTGGAGGTGTTGGAGGTTTCTATCTACAACCTATAACAAGCCATAATTGATGACCAGAATTTGATGGAAGATTTAAATAGGACGTTGACTTGCCATTTATACCTAGGACTCCACTGGTTCTGCTGACGGAAAACCTTTTAAGTATTGATTTAATGAATGAGTTGGAATGAGAATAATATTATGCAGTATTTGAGAATGTAAATAGCAAATATATGATTTACTGGTACACATTAGTGTGAAAGTGTTGGGCATCCGGCATCAAGCTTATAGACAAACTTCACAACCGTCCTGCAGTGAACAGTCTTCCAAAAATTGATTTATGGCTAGTACAAATGTACAAAACGTTTTTGCAGTTGTAAGCAGGACAGATCACAGAATTGGCCCATTTGCGAACGGAAAAAGACATTTCTAAATTTAATGCAGTAACTTGTTACCAAATCTCAATTTGTTTTAGGCATTCTTTATTTGGAAGGGGGGTGTTTAGGGCGTCCCCTCCAAATACTGAATTGAGTGATATGTATGAATGTTTTGCAACCAACCCTGAAGGGTGTAAACCCATTTGCAAATTAGAAGGGGTCCCCAAGGAACCCCCTCCCCTTTGAGAATGTAAACAAAAATGATTTTAAGAGCAGCGAGTGGTCCCACTGACCACAACCTACTCTTTAAAAATGATACGTCGAAGCTTCATTTTTTCATTTTAAAGGCATCCAGTTTTACTCTAAGGAAAACAGGCTGCATTAAAAAAATTGTTTATTATAAAGCAGACATGGGCATGGTGGTGTTCTGACGTCAGCAGGCCACCATCCCTGTGATGGCTGCAATTTCTAATAGATCACAAATTACCACCTACCCCCCTTAATATACAGTAGGTAGGCCTATTTGCAACGCACCAGAAATTAAAAGGTGTACGTTTTCTTACATCAGGAATTGCAATTATCTAATTGCGATTCAGTTGAGCCGCAATTAGGAAATCGCATTTCTAGATTTTGGTACTTCTGGCACCTTGTGACTAACTCTATGGCACAAGAAAATATATGCTGCATCGCCTTGAGATGGAGAAGAAGTGGAGAGAAAGAGAGAGATAAATAAAAGAGAGAGAGAGGAGGGAGTGAGGGGAAGATAGAGCAATAGAGAGAGAAAGGAGGGGAGGGAGAGGAGGAGGAAAATATTGGAATCTTGTAGGGCATTGGAAATTCAATTGATTTGATGAATTGCACTGCTAAAAGTCATGAGTAACTTTGCAAACCACGCATAAGAGTCAGACTTTTATATTCTCTCTCATCTGGAGCCAAGCTAGCTGAGCGTGATAGCAGGAAATATGATTCCTTCTCTGAAGACCAAAGATGATTCAGAGAGCAGGACAGTGTACTGGCAGGAGACTATCAGTATGTTTCTGAGAATATTCAAGCATCCAGCTGAGCAGTAAAAACGTCTGGAGAAGCCCACAGCTTGTATCAGTTGAATTAAAGATGAGGAATGGAAAAGAAAACGGATTTATGAGATACTGAACATATGGTAGTGCGCGGTCTTCGCTGTTGCCTGCACCTGTAGATCGAAATGTAGCTAGGATTTAAGGGCCAGATGTACGACCGTGAGTTTTGCGACTCGCATTTGCAACTCATTTGCAAGTCTCAAATTGCGAGTCGCAAAACCAAATGCACAACAGTGTAACTCACACTGTTTGCGATTCCCAATGGGGTCGCAAATGGTCTACCTCATCAATATTCATGAGGTAGGTTGCAATTTGCGACCCCATTGGGCATGGCTGCACTCACAGGGATAGTGGCTTGCTGGGGACAGAAAACCACCATGTCTGTGACTGCTTTTTCAGTAAAGCAGTCATTTTTTTTTATATGCAGCCCACCTCCCTCAAAGGAAAACAGGATGCATTTCAAAAAGAAAAATGAAACGTTTCAGTTTCATTTTTTTAGAGTAGGCAGTGGTCCATAGGAGCTCTGAAAAAACATTTTCGCATCCATTCACAAAGGGGAAACCCATTTATAAATGGGTTACCACCAATTTGAAATTGGTGGTAACTGCAATTGTTTTGCAACCGCAATTGTGGTTTGTACATAGCAAAATGCTTTTTTTCTTGACGCAAATGGTTTCTGTGAATCATGCTGTTTGCGACAAGAAAAAAAGCTATGTACATCTGGCTGTTAGTATGAGGCACCCAACAGAGGAGCGAACAAAGCCAACAGATGAAGGTTGCTCACAACATATCATAAGTATTTTGTCTTGTCAGCACTGAGACAAAACATTTAGTTGTCAGCCAAGCATTTACATCTGTAAGACAGGCAGTCATCAAATGATCTTAGCCACCATAATTTGATTGTCGTCAGAAACCGGAGACCATTTTCTGCAAATATTTGTGCAAAGGATGATAATAGGGAATGAGGCAGACCCTTGAGTGATGCCCCAAGTCAGATTGTGAAGGCAAGATGAAAATTAGTCTTGGTGGATCTGCTATTTGTGACCCCATATTCCTTCCTTTCTCCCCGTTCTCCCAAGGAATGATGAATCCAAGACAGAGTCCTTCTCCTCATGCCCTTCTGCCATTGAGGCATTCTCCGCATGACTCAGGATTTCCTTCTGTGCTGTACCTGGTGATACCACACATACTGGAAGTGTGTACCCCAGTTGTAATCAGGGCTTTAGACTGCTTACTAACCCCTTTTCCACCAAGCACTGTCAAAGCAGATAGGTATGGGGTTGATGTTCCAACACACTTAACATTAGTGCTTTAAAGCAAGACCCATGGGATCGAGCCTGGAGAGTGGCCAGAGAACACTTTAGCTGTACAATAGTCTCGTAGGTATAATGCAGACACTTGTTTAGAGGTGGGATGATGCTCCCAGACAGGCAATAGTATTAGTTTAGAGATGAACACACCACCGGGTTAAGCCAAGACTTGATTGTCAAAAGCTTGCTGGTTGAATAAAGCCACTAAAAAGGGAGATCTCACAAATCTAGTCTGCACCGTAATTAAAACATCATCATTAAAAAATTCAGTATATAAACTTGAAAACTCTATTTTTAAAAGCTATAGAATACAAGAACCTCAGGCATTATCTTCAGTTTTGGTTCCCTATCGAAAAGATGTTTATATTTCTAATCTCAGAATATTTAATCCATTTATGAGATAACCGCAAAAGTATGGATATATTTCTAGACTTGAATAGGGAAAACACTCAGGGGAAAAAGGCTTGCATTATGGGAGACATACACAATTGTTAAACTACATTAAATGAAAAATATAAACGGTGATGTCAAATTAAAAGTAACAAAAATATAACAAACACATATGTAACATAATTTAACTATTAAAATGAATGTATAAAAATGGTTTATGTAGTACTGTAAACTATGTAAATACAATGTATATATTAAAAAATATAAAACCAAAATGCAAACAATTAAAATATGAAAGTAATAATAGTAACAACTAAGAAAAAAATAAAAACATATTCACAGTAACATATATCACAATTAATTAAAGAAATGAACTTGATATACAAAACAATGTCAAATAAAGATACATTTTTAAAACGTATATACTAATAAAAAAAGACAATTTTTTTAAAACAACAATACAGCTTAACAGCATCAAACATGAGTGATGTAGCTCCAATTGAAACAAAAGTAGGTAACCTGGTATTCTTTGGAGAGGTTATATTTACTATTTCCACTCCAACATAAACAAAAACCGGATATAAGCAGACAGGAAGTGCAGGGCGACGAAACAAAGAATTATGACCATAAGTCAAGACTGGGCAACCTTGAAATTCAGCAGGCCCGGCACTCGGCAGCAGCAGGGGCAGGCACCTATACATTTTGGGTAA
This sequence comes from Pleurodeles waltl, assembly GCF_031143425.1. Lineage (NCBI taxonomy): Eukaryota > Metazoa > Chordata > Amphibia > Caudata > Salamandridae > Pleurodeles > Pleurodeles waltl. Next base: position 76,701,448 of record NC_090449.1, on the reverse strand, counting down.
GGAACTTGTTTTTTACAAAGTAAACCTTGATGTTCCATCCGGTGACACCAACCATCTTACTTGATGCTTCTAAATCGTAATTACAGCCGCGAAATCCCGGCACTGGCATTATTTTTAATTCATTAGCCAGAAATGTTTTCACGCCACGCCCAGAGCGTTCACCTTTGATGCGTGATGAGCTGCGGCGTGAGCGCCATGGCAGGGCTGCCATGAACTAAAAACACACCGGAGGGGCAGACTGGACACGTGAGAGCCATTACAGGCAGGTCCTCGCACGCGGCGACGGCGCCAGGCTCTGAGGGGATAGTCTTACAGGACAGGCCGCATGAAGCCTTCTAAACTCATGACGTGGTCTGGAACTTGCCAACACCCAGATGAAGCAGATCAGAGGGCAGCAAAATGGCACCCTCTTTCCACAGTCTATTTAAAAACAACTTGTTTGTATTGGGGTTCCTGTTGTAAACATTGCTGCCAAGATGTCAATTTGCCTAAGGGTGACTTCCATGTTTTCAGTGTGCTTTATGTGTGACACACGGATTGGCACTTTATTGGGAGTGGAACAACACAGATATGTCCATAATGGCAGTCGAAAAACAGAAAACATCCATCTTGTGCAAGGCAATGGTTCAGACATGGCCTTAAAACACCCCAGAATGGAAAATGATCTTGGTAGGGACTAAATGCAGGACCCTGCAGCCCCAGTGGTGCCTCATTCACCCAAAGGGGAATGAATATGTGTGAGATATTGAAGAATCGGGGCTCCAATCACATTCTGACAGGGGTCCCCATCATTTTTCATTAAGCCACTGGATCTTTGCTAAAAATCAGAGATAGACGGGCTGTGTTAGACACCCAACACACAGGACCGCCTGCCAACTATATATATCATGGGTTTATCATAGCTTACCCTTATGTGTGCAAACACGCAATACCTGTAAACATGCGTACGCACACGGGATTTCAATTTGTGGGAACTGTTCTTTTTTGTTTCTTTATTGCAAAACATAGGACATTCAAACATCAATTTATTATAAGCAAAACCACTATAATCTAGTAATAGCGCAGTTGAAGAAAGCAAAAAGTCCACTTCTCAGAATCCATTATGTATCCATTATGTTAAATGAACACTCCTGACTGGGCCGAGCATTTCAAAATAAACCCACAGGGCCTCTCGATTATAAACATCGCTCATTTTCTCAGCACAGAGGGTTGAAAGGCCGAGTAGGCTTTGGCAGAATTTTAACCTGCGACCTTTAGATTATTGGCAGGTCTTGGAAGCCACTGAGCTATTTTACTTTAAATGTCAGAAACCGTGAACAATCACCCAAAATGTTGCTCAACTGCCAGGAACTAAAGACAATTTCTGTGAAACAGGACTACGATACTGCAACTAAGGAAGTCAGACCAGGACGAATATGTGATTCGGTTTTCAGAGCACTCTTTCTGTCTAAGGAACAACATATACATGTCCATGACAATCTTTTCTTTTAAAGAAAATATTACGCTTTTAGCAGTGTCGTACCAAAAAAAACAATATTTAGTGTGTTTATACTTTTCACACTCAAGTTCCAAAACCTCCCACCACCTACCTGAACCACATCGACGTATGAAGTAACATTTATTTATATTTTAGTCTAAAGAGAGTAGTGAAACCCACAGTGCATCCGAGGCTGGAGTATCAAGGGTCGCATTCTGTAATGTAGAAAGTATAGAGTAATCGTATTGAATCCAAAAGTTCAGTTCAGAGAAGTTTATTGAAGTGCTTTTTATAGGAAGTCGTAAGCCGTATATGCAGAGAGCCGCAAACAGCCGACACGTGTTTCAACCCCTCCTGGCAGGTCTGCCGGGGGCTTTCTCAAGGCTAGTTACTTAGTCACCAGAGAAAGTCCGTTGTAGTAGAATATAAAGTATGTTCGATTGTTCAATCGGTGTAAAATTATACAGAATTCTAAAATTCTTAATTTAGTTTCAGCCACACAGACGCCATTGCTCACACCGCCCTGCCACGTGAAGGAATGAAAAAGATTTATCAGGTGATGTGGGCGGCAGCAGCTCAGGCAGTGCCAGGGCAAGCCAATTTTAGTGTGCTGGCTGCTTCAGTGAGATGCAGCCTAGTTGAGCCTTGGTGGTCACAGATGCTGACATTAGCACTAAACCTACCACACCTTGGTTGTAGATAAATAGTAGGTAGGTTTATGGTACACTATTTGATTAAAACCTTTTGTAATTAAAACTACTTCGTTTCAAACTAACAACCAGTTATCCATGTTGAGTGTTTGCTGCTTGGAGTTGAGCATATTTTCTTCTTCATTAAACTGCGGGCATCTCTAATTGTGATGGATGTGAAGGTGGTGATGAGAAGAGTTCATTATTGGCTTTTTGACTGCCTGAGGTGTTATTTGGCAGTGGGGTAGATGCAGACTCTCTGACTTGTTCCAAGAGGAACGTCAATGTTTTTCTTTGTTTGTGCCCAAGAGGAAATTGGATCATCGCTTTAGTGGGAAAGTCAGAACTATGGACCTTGTTTTTGGAGCATGACAGGGCATCGGGAGTGTTTCTCTTTGGCGATTCTTAGTGGTGGAACAGGATGTTTTTTGTTCAGTGTCAACGCTCTACCAGTTCTACTTTGGTTGTGGAGAATTTAAGTGTGGTTCCCTTTAGGTGACAGAACTGCAGGTTGCTCCTTTAAGTCACCATGAAACTGCAGGGAGTTTTCTGTTGGCCGTGATACGGTTGAAGGGCTTCCGCAACCCTTTAACCCTTGGTTTTTAAGACCAAGGTGAAGAACAGTTTTTATCTGGCCAATGTGATTCTGCAAAAGTTTTTTTTTTAACTGGTTGGAAATACATGTTGGGTACGTGAGCGTGGGAATTAAGCTGGTTCCTTCTTGATGTGCGTAGCCTTGGGTCTTCCCTATTGTCCGGTGCTAATTTCCAGAGGATTTGAGGGGGATTGGGGTCCTTTTGCCATCAGTAAACTTGTAGATGCTCATTTCAGATCTGACCTAGAGACATCTTTAGCTGTTTCGTCAGCCCTTCTGTTTAAAAAAAATCATAATAAATATATATATGTATGTATATATAATTGTGTACATAAAGAGCTTTTGGTCCTCTTCAGCGATTGTTCAGATCAAGAGTATTTCACATTTGGCTTCCCCCCACCCCCTCAACATTTCGCATTGTCAACCCACTTCGGCCATTCTCATTATGGGTGATGCCTTTTTGCTTGTGAATCTGTTCCCATCTGCTTAAAAGGGATTGTGTTTTGGAATACAGAAAACTGGACATTGAGATACGCTAATATCATGGACAGAATATCAAGGGATAAAATAGCAAATGATAATTGCAAATAAAGGCACCGCATCATAGATGTACTATCAACTCCACATCTGTGCACTTTGAACATATATATTGTCAAGTTACATACATGTGGAGTTAGGTATATAGTTACTTACCTTTCGATATTTTGTCCTTGGATATTGTGGCCAAGATATTCGGTGCTTTTGAGATTCCCACCTCGATAATCCGGCGGCACACCCTTAAAAAGTAATTGTTCACTGCCAAGGCTAGTAAACCAATTCCTGCTTTTATCTCATGTTTTTAGTAGTTTTTTAATGTGGCGTTATTTACAATTTATTTTTCAAACATAAGCAAGCCGCCTTTAGACGAGGGCATTTTCACTTGTCATTACTTTAAAAACGTGTAATGTTTATTGCATACATTTGTGTAAAAAAACATTGCCAATAAAGAAAATGACAGGCTCGCCAAGGCCTGCGCTGCAGTAATTGTTTTTCTTGGTGAAGTTTAGGGGCTCTTTTTTGTCAGTAATAAAGCTGTGTTTATTTCTGGTTTGCAGCCAGAAGGAAACTGCAGAGAGGACGGATGGAGCTGCCTGTTTGGAACGGGGGCGGAGGGATACTTTTCCTCTATTGTATAACACTGGGCAGTGAACGCACACACGCACGCGCACATAGACACGTGCTCACGCTCATATATGGCATGAACAGTGCCTAAAATACACAAAACACAGATTTTTGCAAAGCCGCAGGAGAGGAGTAAAATGGCAGTGAGCTCCAGAAGGGCAGGTATATTAAACTCAAAAGGGCAAAATAAGTCACCTCTGAAATTACTGTCCAGAGTGAGTAATAAAAGGCATTTTACCGGAGCAAAATGAGTTTGTGTAAAGTGAATCACGTCAAACTAATCCTATTTCCCTCTTCCAAGAAATCACAAGTAAGCTGAAGCAGGAGATGCAGTATGCACGGTCTTCCTCAATTTTCTTAAAACACTGATAGGATGCTACATGACAAAATAAAGACTGAGATGGACTTCCATGTTATGTTGTGAATTCCGGATTCCTCAAAAGGCCACAGTCATACAGGAATGGCAGGTGTAATAACTTTACACGGGGGATAGCAGAGTTTGCAGGACTGCAAATCCTACAGATGGATAAAGCAGGTTTCTGCCACAAGGCTCCCATGTCCCAAGGGCAGCAGCCCCAGGTGAGGAGGCATTCTCCATCCCACGTGCATATTGTGATGCTTCAATTCTTTGTAGTTATAATCCATAGGGCTCTTAAGAGATAATGCAGAGAACTGATTAGTGAAAAGAGGAGGTAGTTTTAAGAATTGACCTCGCTGAGGGATCACATATTGTGCTAAAAATTTAAAGGTAGGTTATCAAATGTTGGTCAGAAAAACCTGCACCCATGGCACATCTTAAGGATATCACACAAGCTACATTTGCCCACAGTTAAGTAGTGGCATAGATCTGGCCATCCCAGAGATAAGGCCAAATTGCGAAGTAGTGTAAAAATGTTCTTGATATGGGAACCCAAAAAGACCCTGGCAGATAAAAACCTGACAGATGTGAATTATAAAGTGCACAGTTTATTCTCAACAATCTGGAACACCTGACTGAAATGTCAGAAGAGAAACCCAGCACACATTATAGACTGTAGAGGATCCTTCCTAGTCAGTGTCTGCAACCAGCTTACTCCTTTAATGTGTGTTGCACCATTTGTGGATTGGTAAGGACCAGCCCACATATCTGCTGGGGCATGGCATGCCAGCTCCTCCCACCACCAGGGTTGGCGTTTAAATGCCACCCTCTGTACCATGTTGTATGTCCACACACACCATCTGCTATTTCAAGTGGCCAGGGGCCCGGCCCTCTGTGAAGTCTTGATTTAATGTATTTTAGTTGTGGGACCTTTGTTATTTCTCCGCTAAGTTAAATACCGCTAGAATGAACTTTGTTAAACAACTTTTGAACTGTGCAATGCATTTAATTAATATAAAAACATCTATATGCTTTCTGTCCAGGCTCCGGACCCTTGAAGACTCCATGTTGGATAGGTATGCCTTAGCATTTTTCTGACCCACACTAGGTTTGCTCATATATGCGGGCATGGAAAAGTTTTTATCATGGCTCTCAACTTACTCTGGGTACCTTTTGTTACCTGCAGAGGGGATTTGTGAAGTGGCTTCTCAACCTTTAATAGATTACTGTATTGTAATAGGTGCTCTTACCTTCAGCATGTGTCTGTGGGGCTTGGTATGGCCATGTATTACACGCATGACATTGTGTCAACGCTTTGGAGAGTATTTGAGTGTCCAGTTCGATTGTAATGCTGGTTTTTGTAAGCATGGTCCTGCATGCTCTTGAATCATACGGATGGAGAAAATTAGGCAAAGCACACCACCCTCTCTGAGCCAAATGGACCTCTACAATATACTTTTATTAACCTTAACATTTACCGGACACATAGCTTGTAGGCATTATCATCCCTTGATATTTAATTAATGGGCCAGCTAGCTGACTCCGTTGAATCATCAGTGGTTGATTAACTCAGTATTACCTGTAATTCATTCAGCTTTGGACAATGGAAGAAATATCCATCAATGATGTAACAGTACTGTGTCGTACTCGGTAGAATTGGTTTTCCATGCTTTTCGTCCCCAACCACCCTCTGTTTCCACAGAGTGGAAGCCTACATCGGCCCAGCATGAAGGTTTGCCCATCTTCCCATTGTTTCAGGGGAGCTTAATATAGCTTGGTATAAGATCATATACTATATTTTAAATTGCATAAAGATACTTTACCGTCTGACTTTTGAGGTCAGTAATTTCAAAATAATCATAAGCCACATAATTATAGGACGCTCCCCTAAATTGTGCATTCCAGCCAACCAATAGGAATTGTATATTCCACAATAATATCTTTTAACATTTAACATATCATGTGATACTGTTGCCTGGAAGGCCCTGGTTAGCATGACAAACCATTTCAATATTAGCACCTGGAAAGAATTCCAGGCACATTTAAGGCCAAGGTCAGTACTTGTCAATCTAATAGAAATAACGTTTGGAAGTTCCAGAGAAGCAGTAGTGCATTTTCAGTGGTGGAACCATATAGGTGAAACATGCACAACCTTAGATAAAACCTTTCCTCTTTGGAAAGTGCCGTTACGGGCTATATTTGGAGCAGTGGCTACTAGAGCCACCACTACATTTACACAGACGTCTTCTTACTGACCATCAGTTGGCCCTACAAGAGTTTACTATAGCTTTAGAGCCCGCCTTAGTGGGCCACACCGACCATTAAAGGCCCGCTCCAGCGTTAAAGGCCGAAGGCAAGCCAATGCTGTGAACAAAGAATGGAATGTTGACGCGCCGGGCTCCAGACTCTTATCAGCCAGTAAAAGCCCAGAGCATTCCATTGTCGCCAGTGGAACTCCCAACATTCCAATGTTATAATATCAGTTATCATGCTCAGGCATCAGTATTGGACTGCTACTTCCACCATTCCATTTCCCAGAAACCAATGTCTGAGGTATCCTTTACAGAGCACAAGGATACCATCTCCATAAGTATCATTTTTGCTTGAAAATGATTCTTTGGAGTATATCGGTAGAACATAATTAGCATGCTTTGTGGCCCTATCAGCATCAGGTTGGATATAACTGTACAAAATGTGTAATATAGTGTCACAGAGTTTTGCTACCTTGATGGATTCATATTACACATTACTCTGTATCAGTATTAATAATGGGACGTTTCCATTGTATTATTCAATGGAGGATATCTCTGCTGCATCTGTATTGCTTTTTTGAATTAAGTTTAGCAAAGAGGCTGTCACTCAGTAGTAAATTATACAGTAAGAAATGTGTATGATGAAGAACAAGAACCCAAGAGTTAGATACTGTGAAAGGAAAGAATTAAGCCGAGGTGAGACCTTGCATTGTTTCATTGGATGTCATTTACAGTGAGCTCCATGGAGAGAACATTTTTTTTTTTTATGAGAATTGGTCAAATTTGGCTGCACACATATTTAAAGAATATACATTTCTCACCGTATTGATAAAGATATATTCAGATACCACCCATAATGGTGGACGTATTGATAGGAGTTATCCATTTATACAAAAACACCAATATTTTTCAAATAACATCACTTACCTGTTTCATTACTAAAACCACCACTTTAGCATCTACTTTAGCATCTTCTGTGCTCAATTATCGGTCACCAAATTATTTTCTCACTTTTGCTATCTGATTTCTCTGACTCCCCTATCGCAATAAAAAGTCAGTTGCTCCATCAAGGCTGTTTCCTTGATAATTCTTCAGTCCATTTTTCCACCTGAAGGTTTCTTAATTTCTGTTTCACATTGTGATATCTTGGCCACCACTAGAACTTTTCTGATGTACAGATTTTCAAACCTGCATACCTTCATCCTAGAAAGATCACTGAGCAGCGTCTGTCCAGGGATATCTTGAAATCTATAGGAATCTTTGTGCCACCACAGCAATACTTTTCATTAGGTACACGACCATTAATGCAAACCTTGCTGGTTCACCTCAAACATTTTGAAGAACTGGATATTGTAAATCTAATTATTCTAGGGTAAATCTCTTATAAGTGGCAAAAATAATATATTAATTTTATTAATCCTTTACAGAGCTTAATAGCAAAGTGCTCTATAAATGTTACACAAATAGGGCACTATAAATAACTATGAAGATAACAAATAATAGAAAGAAAATGGGCATCGAGAAACCATATGACAAGGTGAAATGAAAACTATGTTTTCATACTGTGAAACTATCCTCACAAAGTAAACCGAGAGCAGTTGTATACATTTAATGTGGACAGTAATGGAAATGTCCCAAACTCAAGTCTCCTAATTTCTCCTCAAGTTAGGCAACTATGTTGGGGCTAGTGTGTGAGGACTCTTGCTCCTAGTGATCAGGACTCCCTAATATTTTTTTCTTTCTTGGAACAGTGTATTATATTATACTATTAGATTCTCTGGAGGGCATACACTGGACCATTAATCCTCCCATCCCTTTCCTTTTTTGAAGACAAAATGCGACAGCAGAGGTGAACATCAGCCAAACGTCCCATTTCTCAGTGCAAAGGGGTTCCTCGAGAGATCAATTATCCAGCCTGCAAAGTTGTTAAACCAACTCCATGGACATCGAGTAAGAATAGAGTAAGAGATGGCAAATTTCCAACAGATTCTGCATATTATTCAGGAGCAAAAAAGAGAATTTAGAAGAGATAAAAAATCAACCTGGTACCCTGAAAGTCCAGAATAACAATGAACCTGGATTCTTAATCTTCAGCCCAGGTCAAATGATGAACCTAGACAAGAGGTGGGGAGAGCAAAGAACTCGTGCAGCGCCATATCCCTGCAAACCCTAGTAGTTCTGCTGCCTCAGCATGGCTGGCCACAAATGTCCACTCACTCCTTGACTTCCGCCAACACAAGTGCAAAGAAAACAGCAGGGACAGCCCAATGAAGACCATATTGCAGATCACAACCAACAGTGCAGGGTGGCAGTCGGATACGCTGTGCGCCTTGCGGCTTTGCAGCGGGCCTAGCCAGACCCATTAGAAGAAACTGAGGAGAGGGGCATACGCCAACGAGCCCAGCAGCGGTCTCAGCGTCAGCTGTCCCATGTATTTCTTACCAGCCATATTGATGCAAACCTTGTGCATGTTAAAATGGCATCAATTCAATTGCTCCTATACGTCCAAGGACTTACGTTTCTCATCCCACTCTTCTCTGCTCAATGTGAACATTGACCACATATTATTCCCACGGTGGCTGGCCTGGGAACCACGTCCATGTTGCACTTCGGCTGTGTTTTTCAGTACAGTACTTTCATATTTCACTTTGCAGAAGGCAGAATTGAAAGTCAAGCTTCCCGCAGCTTCTTCTTTCGTTGCTGCAAACAAGTTGTGCTACACTGAGGTCTCATGTTCAAGCAGATTCTTACACAGTTCATTATTTTCTTCTTCAGTAGGAAGCCTAGTAAACAAATAAAAAAAACACTGTGAAGAAGATACGAGGTGCTTATCCTGACCTTTAGTTCATTGCCTTTTTTTTTTACGTATCTCTACGTAACCAACCCTTTTTTAAAAAAAAATCAGAGGCTTCCAGAAAAGTCCAAACTTTGTTTGGCTTTATATGACTCCTAAAGTTTGATCCAACGTGGGGTTATGTCCAACGTCAGCAGAAACCTCTGCCTGCTTTCAGGAATAATTCAACTACTCCCTATCTTGATAAATTGTTGGACCACAGCCATACTTACACCCTCTTGTTTGACTGTTTTTAATGGCAGTAAGAGTTTTTTTATGATTTGGTTTAAACCTTTAGGTACTATTAATTATTAATATTGAGAAAGATGTTGAGGACATCAGTAGCTTTGGTCATGTTTATATTTTACATTAATTATCTTTCCCCTGAGACCTATTATCCTAGATTTCCATCTGTTATGTCACCTTTGTTATCAGTTAGTAACTAGTTGATGAAAACATAAACACATGTGTAATGTAGGGCCTCGGAGTATCCTCTTATTTGTCTATGTAGTTCTTTATTGTATGGATGTATTTGGGCATTTCATCCGCATTTATGGGCTGCTAAGCACTTTGCATGGAGTGCCCTCTGCTAGGGACTAGTGCAAATATTTGATCAAAAAGAAACAGCTGTTTGGCTCACTCGGTAATTATGTTAGATCCGACCGTATGGCACAACAACTCTGCTCTGATAAGGCAAACATCTTTATTTCTAATTTACACCTTATAATTTTGATCTAATCTAATTTTGCTCTAGTTTGATTTCCTCATATACGTCTTCATCCCTGCACTGTGTTTGTATTTTCTGCATTTACTCGTATTATGGATTCTTTGTTCTTATTACAAAACTACAAGTCATATGAGCTTTGAAATCAGGATTCCCATTCGACCCTGCCTTGCTGATACACCAGCCCTGGCCATGGAGGACATTTGTGCTAATGCTATAGCCAGCCTCAGCAAGTGAAGCTTGGAAGATGGCTTTGAGGATCCTCTTTTGAAGAAGAGCTGAGCAATTATGACCTATAAACCTACTTCTTTTTACTGCCAGAGAATGCGGTGAGTCAACTGTCTCCCTTTATCAACTCAAGCAACGGTCTCAACACTTTTATTCCATGCCGGTGCCTGGGTCACCCCGCTATTTCTCCTCGACCGGCTCAGAATGATTATGGATTAGGACGCAGGAGCTGCTCTTGGCAGCCTTCGCTATGGTGTTCCAAGCCTTTCTCTTATTTCGCCTTCTTGACATTGCCATAAGGTCAGATATGTTGAAATATATATCCTCCTAAGAGGCAGTGCTTAATTTGTAAATAAAAACGTGCTGGTGCTATAAGCCCTCCTGTTAAACACGCGGCTGCTGCAATTAAATGTGCGAGCACTGACTACCGAGGCAGTGTAATCCTGAAGCCATGTTGGGACTCTTTAATCCATTAACAGCCACTCCCTGCCCCTTCAGCTCACTCTTGCAGCTTCCTGCTTTTTCCCTTTCTGACGCTTCTTCTTTATTCTCTTCCTCCATCTTTCCCACGTGTCTTTTGCTCACAGTAAATGCTTGAGACACAAGACTAAGCGCCGGCCATCAGAAATAAATGCCGGTGCTCAGCACCGGAAACAACAAGCACAAATTAAGCACTGCTAAGAGGCCGTCTCAAAAAATATAGCCTTGCCTCCTTTTCAATAAACTTTCAGGGCCCTTTCTTGTGGGGCACCTTTGAACTCTTCACTGAGCCCTGCGCTGGTGTAATATGTATGCCGCCTCCCTTGGCATCATCAATAGACTGATTTGAATTTCCCTTCATGTAATACGCAGGAGACACACAAATCAACTTGTGACTAGATAGCAACCTTCAGTGAGTATAAAGAGACTTTCAGGACGGACTGTATGTCTGCAGTGGCCAACTGAATTATTAGGAACTCATTGAAATTAAATGTAGGTCCCGAAATATGAAAATGTAGGTCCCGAAATATGAAAATTGGTTTATTAAAATTGTTGGTTCGTAAAATTCAAAAAATATTAGTAGATAATTTGCAAGGGAGGGCCCGAAATGTCGACTGCCTATGGGCACATGGTTGGTTTGACCGGGCACTGGGTCAGTGTGCTGTCCATGCCATTGTAGGACCCCCTCCCTTCTCGTCACCCGCGCGCACCTGCAAACGAGCCTCCGTCATGTCCTGCCCACGCCTCAGTTAGTGGCCCCGCTTTGTTTAACAAATGCAAAGAGCACAGCGCACAAGCAAATGTTACCCAGCTCCCCACTGGCACGACGGAACCGAAAGCAAAAAAACAACCCATATCCGGTGTGTGCTGCTGCAGAGGGCAGGTGGGCAGCTGATGCAATCTTTCCGGGAACGCGCCATCCGAGCCGGCGCGTGGGACGGAACATATCACACGAGCATCATGCACCGGGACTTAATGAAACCCAAAGCAAAGAGCGCGCCCCCGCCCGCTCGCCCATCTGCCAGCCCTGCGTCTGGGCGCCAGGGAGCGGGCTGAAAGTGCGGCTGGCGCGGACGACGCGGGTCTGTTTGCAGACAAGCACGCCTTTTCCCGCCGTTTCACCGACATGGCAGATGACAGGCAGCCTGTGCACACAGAGCGCGTGTTGGTGATGGCGAGGTGCATTGTCATTAAAAGGTCGTTAGTCGAATATATTGGGGCCGTGACGTCGTATTGGCGCTAATGTCATTAGCAGAGCGCTTATGGCTGCGAGCGTGTGAGGCATGACAGCAGCTGAAGCAGGAATGGCCTATTACGAGTCAGTATTGTAGCAAGGATGCCACATGCCCTGGTGCAAGCAGGGAAAAGGCGCTTTCCAATTTTGTTGTCTGGGTTCAATGGTACCCTCATGGGTCTCGGCCGTGGTGCGACTGCACTAATTGCACCAATCGTAGCTGCTTCCATATTATAAGTGCACTTCTGAAAGCAAACATAGCTATCCATAACTAACATTTCTTTGGCAGCTGCTGTTACACACAAAATAGTTTACTTATGGGCTCGCCCAATTCCATTCCTCGCATGGAAACTTCTGTCGCCTTCTGATAGGGCTAGAAAACGTCACAGCGTTTGAAATGTGCATATTTTTCAACCTGTCCTCAATGTATGCTCATTTGAAGGGTGTCACTGTTTTTGGGTTCGTTTTCACCCTCCAACAGCAAAACGCCCCAGTAGACTTCAGTGGGATCATTCTAAACATGTTCCTTGCCATCTCAATCATGTTTTAATCTCTGTTAATTTTAATTACATCACCTTCCAAAAATCTCTCAGTCTCACCCTCCCCTGACTCTCAAAAGTTTTCGAGGTGTGATTTTTTCTAGTGCGTCTCCATTGCACAGTCTCCCTGACCCTTTTCAACAAACAGCCTGTGTGGGTCCTGGCACTATTTTCTCGCCTGGATGAAGGTGGGGGAGTGGAGAGGATGGGGAAGAGAGGATAGAGGATAAAGAAGAAATGGAGAAAACCGAGGAAAATAATGAAATAAAACGAAAAGGAGAAAGATATGAGAGGAAAAGGTGAAACAAAGGAAGAAGAAGATGAGGACAAGAAAAAATGTATAGGAAGGAGCAATCATGGATGTGCAGTAGGGCCCTCAAGCCCCGGTGCAATTACACCTACAGCACTATTGATACCCATGCCCCTGCTTTCCTTAATGCAACCTACTCAACTTAATACTCAGTTCCATCACATGCTTCTTTCTTTCCCTACCCATTGCATCATGCCTCTTTCTCACTCTTGCAGGTTCTTTTTCAGTCCTGGATTCTGCATTTGTCACAGTTTCCGTTCCTTCTTCTCCCTTCTTGGACTGTCTCCCTCTTGCATTAGATCAAAGTCTGATGATCAAAAAAATATAGTGCCTTAGAGTAATCAGACGGAGTTGCATGGCCTACCAACAAACTTCGATGTTTAAATGTCAGTAGCCGCTGATATGTTGAAGCTTTTCCATATGGTAATGTCAATTGTTAGCGACATACAGGGTCAGACTGTGACAGAAATAGGCCGAGCTCCAACATGAAAATGTCCCCTATCCCTGAATTGGATTGCTAACAGGTGGCCTCAGCTGCTATTTGAGGCAGTATTGAACGTGTAGACAGCTGTGTAGATGTCTTGCAAGGAATGGGAGACTGCAAGCATTTGTGCTCGCTGCAGGCCATGCAAAAATCGACCCAGCGGACAATAAAACAGGTCCATACGCAGCCAAAACATCAGCGCACGCACGGACCCGACCAGCCCATCCCTTCTGGCACTGCCAGATTGTCCTATGGGCCAGTCCCACACTGGTGAGGTACCTCAGCTGTGGTGCCAGTGTGATATTATAATGCTCCGAGTGGTATTCTGGCACCGCCCTGCGTCCTTGTCGGCTGCCTAATTGCTTTAATGCCGCACTGACCTTGCAGATAACCATTATCTTTCAAAGGCCATGAGCTGTGACCTTCCTGTTTTAAAACACAGATAGACGCTGTACAGTAATAATGAGCTTCTATCGGTGGAGTAACATTGGATAAGCAGTTCTTCATTGACATATTGAGAACTTGTAGAAATGTTCAGCCTATATGATATATTTTCACTTCCCCCCCACAAAACAAGACAATATAGGCCACGTGTTTAAGTGTTTTGTGATTAGGGTTGCCACCATTTCCATGTTTAAATTGTTTACACTGTACATCCAGAAGTAAAGTAAAATATCTACAGTGATTAATGAATACACTAAAAAGCAGAAGGAAAGGTCAATACAAGCTCCAGGGGTGAATCATGGCTGTAGGCTGGGAGATGTCATCTGCGCTGGAAATTGGCCTGACAAGAAATCATTGGCTCATTAAGGGAAAGGCAGAGACCGTGCTCTGCAGTCAGCTCACTGTCTGGGCCGGGCTGAGTCTACAAAGTCTGAAACGTACCAGCGAGCACTGAACAAACTCATTTCACCGTCAACTTGATTAATTCAGCAAGCAAACACCTGTGTACAAAGAATTAGCAATGGTGCATCCTTAGATAGCAGACACGGAGCGGGCCAGAGCACACCGACTGATCATCTGAATCCTTCCTGCTCCTTCACTTCTAAATCAGACTTAAAGGGGCCACCCGGTGAATGACGTCACAGTACATTTCAAAACCCAAGGAGACATCATCAAACAAAGCAACATTCTGGAATGCCTATTGTTTTTGATTTTCTGAGTAAGGAGAACTGATATTTTGTTTACCCTGGATCGGCAACGTCAGAAAAAAACATGGTGGTCTTGCCATTGTTTCAACCAGCCTTTCCACAGGCTGGGCATTTCCATAAGGTTGGGAATCGTAGGGGCCTGGATTGGGAAAGCTTGGTGGGGAGTATGGATAATTGGGTAAGTTCGAGGCACAGGCATCAAGACGTGAGTGACATTCTGTAACTTCATCTTCTGACGACACTTGATCTTGCGATGTTTTAAGCAATCAGAAAACATGACGAGTTTCAGGTGATAGTGTGTCATCTTTGTCTCCGCATAGTGAGCATAAGACCAACGATGTACAGAGTAAATTGGATCCTTCCTTTTTTTTGACCGGGGTACAGCGGTTAAGCTCTCCTTCTCTGGTAGGATTTAATCTTCTTCATATGATGCTGCTTTGGATTTCCTTGTGTGGGGAACTTGTTTAGCTTAGCATGGGGTCAAAAGGGAGTTATGCTCCTTTGATTAAAGCCCACGTAGTAGGCGAAGTTGTCAAGTTGTTTTTGCTAAACTGAGGACCATTGAGGCATTTCACAACCTTGGAACGGAAGGTGAAGAAGCTCTTGTTGATGTCTTTAAAGATGATGTCAGCAAATGAGCTGGGGACGTCATATCCTCAAGAAAACTGAAGTGCTCATCTCTGAGAAGAAGAGAGTATTATTAACCTGTCGAAAATGGCCAACAGAAGTAAATAGCCACACGGTCCATAGTAACTTGCTGAGGCTCAGAAGAAGTGGACTTGTCGGGGCTTTGACTCTCATGACAGCTTCTCAATGTTTTCCTGCATATTTACCCAGGAAATCGAAACAGACTTCCGGTGAAAGTATTATAAAAAGAGGCCTGTGGGGGATCTGTGAACTCGGCTGTGGTTTGCAAGTACCTTCATTCTTTGCAGTTGCATTTATATAGCTCTTCATATTCGACATGTGCCAAACATTTTCTACCATGAGCAAGAGCACAGTGAGTTGAATACTAAAGTTGATTCTCTACTGCAGTTGGGTAAAGAAATCCTAAAGCAAGCATCTCCTTGCCCTGAGCATGATGTCCCGAGCTGAAGAACCCTCGAAGAATGAAGGGGTTTGGGGCACAAGGAATGGAGTCGGTCCACATGTGAGGCCAATAGTGAGCAGAGTCAACCAGAAAGTGGAAATAGTTTGGTAACCTCAGATGTAAACAGTAATGGAAGCAGTGGTAAATTTGTAAAACAAATAAGTGCAAGTGTGCAGGATTTGTAAAATAAATGAGTGCAGGTGGGCAACGTTTTCCTTAGGATGCTGCCATCCACTTCCACCAGTGACGCTGCCCAGTTCCACCAACGATGCCACCCATGGTTTGCATGGACACCTCCCAAATCCAGTTGTATTATCTGATCTGCCCTGAATTGTAGCGCACAAGGTGTGTGAGACTACATTCCTCCCCAGATGTTTCTGGGTTATCCCTCACCTGACATTTTATAAGAAATTGGGTCAATTGTTTGTAGTCCAATTTTCACTTACATTTGCTTTTAAGCCAGAGGCTCGGAAAGGCCACTGAAAAAATATTCCACTACTTTCAAGATCTGGTTGGTAGGCTGTTGGAAATGGGCTTTCTGCAGGGTCACCCCCAAACTTTTTGCCTTCCTCCTCTTCTTTTGCTGACCTCATTTTTGCTGGCTTTAGGACTCTAGACACTTTACTACTGCTAACCAGTGATAAAGTGCATGTGCCCTCTCCCTAAAAACATGGTAACATTGGCTCATACCCAACTGGCATATTTAATTTACTTTGAAGTCCCTAGTAAAGTGCACTACATGCACCGAGGGCTTGTAAATTGAATGCTAGTAGTGGGCCTGCGGCACTCTCATAAGTAGCCCCTTTAACCATGTTTCAGGGCTGCCATTGCAATGCCTGTAGGTGCAGTTTCACTGCCACTACAACTTGGCATTTAAAGGTATTTGCCAAGTCTTAAACTCCCTTTTTTCTACATATAAGTTATCCCTAGGGTAAGCCCTAGGTAAGCCATAGGGCAGGGTGCTATGTAGGGAAAAGGCAGGATATCTACCTGTGTGTTTTATATGGCCTGGTAGTGGAAAACTCTCATATTAGTTTTCCACTGCTGTGAGGCCTGCTCCTTTCATAGGCTAGCATTAGGCCTGTCCTCACATACTGTTTGAGTGGTAGATTCTGTTCAGAAAGGTGTAAATAGGTCATGTTTAGTATGGCCAGAATGGTAATGGAACATCCTGCTTATTGGTGAAGTTGGATTTTATACTACTATTTTAGAAATGCCACTTTTTGAAATTGAGCATTTTTCTGCACTAAAATCCTTCTGTGCCTTACAACCTATCTCCAATCCACGTCTGAGCAGGGCTGGTTGACAGCACCCTTGTGCATTCCACCCAGACAACCTCAAACACAGGACACTCAGACACATCTGCATTCATCTGCATACGGAATGGGTCTTCCTGGGCTGGAAGTGTGGAAGGCCGACACTCACATTTCAAAGGACAGTGGCCTGCCCTCACACAATGGACTGCGAAACCCCCTACTGGGACCCTGGCAGACAGACCTGTACTGAAAGGGGACCTTGTGCACTTCAAAACCACTCTTTGAAGTCTCCCCCACTTCAAAGGCATTTTTGGGTATATAAACTGGGTCCCTGAACCCAACAACTCAGACACTTCTGGACCTGAACCTGCAATCTGTCAAGAGAAAGTGTCTGGCTGTCCAAAGGACTCATCTGGACTGTTTTGCTGAGAAGGACTGCTGCCCTGCTGCCTTGCTGCTCTCTGACTTTGCTGAGAAGTGCTCTCCAAGGGCTTGAATTGAGCTTGCCTCCTGTTTTCTGAAGTCTCAGGGCCTAAAAAACAAGGAAATTCCTTGTATGCTGAAAATCGACACACAGCCTGCCGGAAACGACACACAGCCTGCTTTGCTACGAGAAAATTGCCACACAGCCGAACTAGAACGACACAGCCCGACTTCCCGAGTGAAGATCAATGCAGGGCCTGCATTGCGACTGGAAATTCGAAGCACAGCCCTACTGGATTGACGCACAGCCGAGCTAGAATGATGAAGCCCGACTTCCTGAACGAAGAATCGACGCAGTGCCTGCCGTGCGTCGAAAATTCGATGCATCGCCTACCAGATTGACGCAACACCTGTGACTTCATCCCGCATGCACAGGATTTCCATGCATCGTCCCTGGGCGTCAAAAGATCCCTGCATCCCAGTGAGGGAACAAAGACTGCGCACCGGAAATCAACACAAAGCCCCTTACAGTGTGGAAAAAAACAACGTAGCATCTGTGCCCCGTCAGAACATCTGACCTGCACCCTATTTTTCCTGGCATCTCCTCCTCTGCGATTTTTGTGTGAGATAATTTTGACGCAAACCATGTACTTTGTGCACACAACAGACAGCTGTTGATTTTTAAGACTTAAGACTCTTTTTTAATCTTGCAAAAGTGATATTTCAGCTTGTGCTTATTGAATGTTTATCATTTTGACCTTAATTTAACCAGAAAACTATCTTATATTTTTCTAAACCTGTGTGGTGTATTTTTGTGGTGTTTTCACTGTGTTACTGTATGATTTATTGCACAGATACTTTAAACATTGCCTTCTAATTTAAGTCTGACTGCTCAGTGCCAAGTACTAGAGGTGGGCACAGGATAATTTGGATTGTGTGTGATTTACCCTGACTAGGATTGTGGTCCCTATTTGGACCAAGGTGAATACCTCTACCAACTAGAGACCCCATTTCTAACAGAGGCAAATCAAGGGCTGTAGTATGCTAAAATGCAGTTATTGCTGCTTTAAACTATAGTTCAGACTTCATTGGGCTGGGTCAAAGTCACACTGCACCTGATGCACCAATGATAGCTACGCCTCGGTAGGACTTCTTAAACTTGGACCAGTCCTAACACAAATGTTTTTCTGTACAAGGCACAGGCCACAGTCATGTCCCCACCTCAGAGGACACCACTGACATCACCAAAAGCCACCGCCACAAAACTCAGAGACCTGGAATCCACCACCAGCCTGCTGATTTCACCTCCCTTAACTTCTTTTTCAGACTTTGCAAAGTGCCTCAGAAGCGAGGGGAGACAAGTGCTCGGTCTTTTCTTTGGCAGTTTAATGTATAAGGTGGGGGCGGTGGAGATACTGGAGATTATTATCCCATGAAAGCTCTCGGGCAAAAGTCACTGTATTGTAATTAGGGCCACTGGAATTATGCTGCAGGAAATGATGAAATTATGAAGCACAGTTGAATAAATTGGGTGGCAAGAAAAGTTAAATTATTCCGCATAATGCAGCACATTTTATGATAGTATTACTTCATTATTTTGTAATTTGTACACTTCTTATCACTGCAAAAAATCATCTAATTAGTACAGGTTTAACACTCAAATATAGTAATAAGACACAGAAAGGTGTCTCTGCATTTTTAGTAACTTTTGATCCATGTGAGCTGAAAACGTTCTTCGCAAAAATATTCAGATTATGCAGCAGATGATGGGTCATGTGGCAGTTGCGGTAAATCCATAATTATCCAGATAAAACCGTGGCCGCAAATTGGCATAATTCCAGGGACCCTGGTTGTAAAGAATTTCAAAATGAGGACATTATGCAGATACAAGTAAAGAACAAGAAGTGAAATTGGATTCTCAGCCTTTGTCCCCACTCCCGGTAAGTACTTCAACAATAGCACAAGCCATGTTCTAAAAATCAGTGATTCAAAAGCAATACTTTAAACTTGAAAATCCATGGTACTTAAATTGCTGAGTCTGCAGAGTGAAACATGTGGAGATCTGCTGGAGCTTTTGTAAAACATCGATGAGATAGGGTCTCTCTTATTCTCAGTGTCATCCTCAAATCAGCAAGGCTGCGTTTGATGTATGACATTTTGATCTAACATAAGGATACTTAAGGGTTGTGGGAGTTGGTCTTCTAGTAGCGATGCTGTTATTTGTATTTGAACATTGGAGGTGTACCTTCTAGTTGTCCGTGGTTGTTCTGTCTACTCTGATAGATAAGGGCGTGCAGGGTTTAGAACTTATTTATGATAGAGCAAGCATTCCAAAAGTTCAAGGATAGCTATGCTTTACAGAACTCTGCAGGTACACGATTCAATATAAATCGCTGAGATAGCCTATTTCATGATACAACAGATGATCAGCATAAACAGTTGTTGGATCTAGAACTCAACTGCAGAGCTGGTATTTATAAATGTGGAATAGAATGCCCTTGGCAAAGGTTTACTGATTACATTTTTTTGTTTTTTTTTACTGCATTTGTGTATTAAAATGGTGCTAAGGATCTGAAACATTTGTCCAGCCAGTGTTAACATGTGTAAAAATGACAAAATAAGGAAATAATACTATCAAAGAGTGTGCCACGTTACACCACATAATTTGCCCTTTCTTACCACATAATTAAGTCAACCCTGTCACATAATCTGATCCTCTGCTGTTGCCTAATTCCAGTCCTGACCATAATTCATTTAAATGTGCATAGTTTTCTGTTCTAACATATTTTTAACCCACTCAACATATAGTTGGATATATGGATGAAGAAATAGATGAATGAAAACATGCTCAGGAAAATGAGTCGCCAATAGGTGCAGTGAACATGTGCCTTAAGAAGTGCTGGTGAATTGAGAAGTTTGGATGTAAGAAATGTCACAATAGATGGGTCTAATTATGACATGTTTATATTCTAATAAAGATTTAGGGCCTGATTTAGACTCCGGCAGAGGGGAATACTCAGTCACAAACATGACAGATATCCCATCCTTCATATTACGATCCCTTTATATCCGATCTGATGGAGATCTGTCATGTATGTGACAGAGCATTCCCTCCACTGAGATCTAAATCAGGCCCTTAGTTAGATATATGGTTGAATGAATAAATGAAAACACACTCACGAAAATGAGTGTGTGGTTGGCGCTGTGAATCTGTTTTAGAAGCCATTATGAATAAACAAACTTAAACTCACTGTAACTTATTTTAATAGCTGCATGGGGTTTCGAACAGACAACATTTAAGAAGTATATCTAGAAGTACAAGCATTAATATCTGGAGGTAGAAGCATTAATATCTGGTGATTAGAAGCATTAATATCTGGAGGTAGAAGCATTAATATGTGGAGGTAGAAGCATTAATATCTGGTGGTACAAGCATTAAAAGGAGCATTAAGAACTAGTGGTAATAAGCATTAATATCTGGAGGTAGAAGCAGTAATATCCGGAGTTAGAAGCATTAATATCTGGTGGTTGAAGCATCAATATCTGAAGGTAGAAGCATTAATATGTGGGGGTAGAAGCATTAATATCTGGTGGTACAAACATTAAAAGGAGCAATAATAACTAGTGGTAATAAGCATTAATATCTGGAGGTAGAAGCTTTAATATCCGGAGTTAGAAGCATTAATATCTGGTGGTTGAAGCGTTAATATCTGAAGTTAGAAGCATTAATATCTGGACGTAGAAGCATTGATATCTGGTGATAAGAACCAATAATATCTGGAAGTAGGAGCATTAATATCTGGAGGTAGAAGCATTAATATCTGGAGGCAGAAGCAATATTATCTGGAGGTAGAATCAATAATGTCTGGTGGTAGAAGCATTAATATCTGATGGCAAGAAGCATTAAAATCTGGTGGTAAGAAGCAATAATATTCGGAGGTAGAAGCATTAATATCTGGAGGTAGAAGCTTTAATATCCGGAGTTAGAAGCATTAATATCTGGTGGTTGAAGCGTTAATATCTGAAGTTAGAAGCATTAATATCTGGACGTAGAAGCATTGATATCTGGTGATAAGAACCAATAATATCTGGAAGTAGGAGCATTAATATCTGGAGGTAGAAGCATTAATATCTGGAGGAAGAAGCAATATTATCTGGAGGTAGAATCAATAATGTCTGCTGGTAGAAGCATTAATATCTGATGGCAAGAAGCATTAAAATCTGGTGGTAAGAAGCAATAATATTCGGAGGTAGAAGCATTAATATATGTAGGTAGAGGCACTAATACCTGGAGGCAGAAGCGTTAATATTAGGTGATAAGAAGCATTACTGTCTGGAGTTAGAAACTTTAATATTTGGTGGTAAGAAGCATTAATATCTGGAGGTAGAAACATTAATATACAGTGTTAGAATCATTCATATCTGGTGGTAGAAGGATTACTATCCGGAGGCAGAAGCATTAATATCTGCTAGTGATGCTTAGGGGGTCATTACGACCCTGGCGATCTTAAGACCACCGGTGCCACGGTGGCGGTTGAATCAGATTGTGAGTTTTCGTCAGTCTGGCAGTCGTAATCTACCAGTACAGCACTGCAAGCAGCACTGCCCTGTGGATTACGAGCCCCTTCTCCACCGGTGATTTCATGGCGGTAGCACCGCCATTAAAAGGCTGGCGGAGACGGGGTGCAGGGCCCACAGGGGCCCCCCTTACCAGCTCTGTTGCGATGTTCACTGTCTACCTCGCAGACAGTGAACATCACAACGGGTGCTGGTGCACTCTATGTACTACAGCATAGCCGCTGACTCTATTATGAGCCGGAAACAATGCTGTAGGCCGTTTCCTGCTGCCAGTGGGCGGAAATACCATTTCCGCCTGCTGACCCGGCGTGAAACTCTTCATGGGGATGGGAAGGCTGCCGCACTGTCGGCAACCTGCCTGTCTGGACTTCGGCGGATGGACTTTTCCGTCTGCCGAAGTCCTAATGACCCCAAGTCTTTGCTGTCTTTCGATACAGTAAACCAAGGCTTGCCTTGGTAGCTCATGCCAATGAACACATACTTAAATGTGTCACTTCCTTTCTGTCCGACCACATTCAGAGTTTCTGTGGATTCCTGGTTTAGAGTTCCTCAGAAATCCCAACTTTCACCAGCTTTTTTCAACATCTCTTTGGCTCGCCTGTTTACAGTCCCAGGTTGGGGTTCAATCATATGCTGTCAAGAGCAAAGTTTACCAAAACTTTCCAGTGGCATCCACAAACCATCTTGAGCAAAGTACTTCTACTTATATGTAGTAATATATCATTTTCATCAGGATTGGCAAAATGTGTTTAATAGCGATGCTGCAGTACTTAACTTAAAATGTAGAAAGATTAATAGCTGAAGCAGGGAGCATTTAGGAATTATGCAAAGCAGAAGAAAATAACTTTTTTTTGCTATTGGTTTTTATAAGTAATCAAAGGAGGAGCAAGGGGAACATGACTATGGAGAGCCTCCCTTAGTGTGGGTAGCAGGAGAAAGAATTAAAGAAATGTTTGTTTAGAGGAAAGAGGATTGAGGTTGTTAAGAGTGCTAGGACTGGAAGGGAGCTACTCAAAATGTTTAATTTTGGCCACATATTGCATAAGCGATCAAGAACTTTAATCCAGCCCTATCCAGGGCAGTTCCTTATGTTGGGGTATGTTTTAAAGCACAATTATCCAAATAGTTTGGGAGATTTACATGTAGCCCTCAAGCGGCATGTATGAAATATTACAATATTATAGATACTTCAGAGTACGGCCGAGTACACAGGAGATCTATTTCTCTACATAAGTAAATCATGTTTGTGACTGTAAAACAAATGTATGTTGCTCTCTCAGCGCTGCTCTCCAGATTGAGGATCCTGTAACCCTCAAAACACTGCAATCAGAAACTTATCCCCCAGCTTTGCTAATGATTTTGTTGTATCCTGCCTGGCCAGACATGTCCTCGTTGCTAGCAGAGAGGCAGACTGGAGAGAACTCTAAGGATGTTATCGATGCCTGCAGGGTGTTCCTGAAAAATGTTTCAAGGGTGGCTTGACGTGTTAGGATAAATAGCATCAGCTGATTTCATTTCCAGGTATCCAGGTTGATCTAGAAACTCCTCAGGTTGTTTATAAAATTAAAAATGGTATTTAATTATTTTTTGCTAAAGTAAATTTACAATGCATTTTTGTCATCACTCATTGTTAGAAGAAAAGGAAACACTGTTGTTTAGAAACCCATCTTCATCAAAGGTCAATGTTAATTAGATCCATTCAAAGTCAGTTTTCTTTGGATCTTTGTGCCATAACTAGCTAGGGTGGTCCAAACCTTTCTTCTGTGACATTCCTTCTTGGATTGGTTTTGCGGACTCTTTTGAAGGATGGTTCTATTTAGCTGTCCAACTGAAGCACTCAGTGCTTGCAAATCATCATTAGTTTGTTTGGCTGTTTACGTAATACCCTTTCAGTGGGAACCAGAGTACTTGAATGATTAAATGTTTATTCAAAAGTTAATAATATAGCCTTCCTTGTCCATGAATACCTGTATAATATTTGATTCCAAATAAATCACTCTGTAGCTATTACTAAATTCCCCAAAATACTTAGAAGTGGTCTTCTGCAACTTTCTAAGTCTTAAAATGCCAGCAGCACTTCTTATTTTGAATGGGGCAGTGGAAGGGGAACTCATGTTTTGGGACCTGCACTTATTTTCCGTCAATAAACTTGAATCCAGAGCATGAGAGATAAAATCACAAAAGGTGGAAAGATGGAGGAAGAAGAAGGCAGAAAAACAGAGACAAAGGGTGAAAGCATGAATGAAAAGGAACCTTCAAGAGTGAGATAAGGGAGAAGGGAGTGTCTGGTGGTGGAGAGGCTTGAGGTGGAGTGAACACCAGACAGCCATGGTATTCGGCAACCCGACATGTGATAGCGTCCCCTGCTGACTTCTGAGCAAAACTTTGAGACCTTGCACTTACTCTTTTGCAAATTAAGCACAGGAACAGGGTGTTGTTCCCTATCCTAGATGCACAGATGGGAAAGGTATGTCTTCTAATTTTCTCTTTTGGATAGTTTCTTTGTATCCAGTCCAGTGGTATCCTAGCTTCTGGTGTGGCTATGTCCATAAAGGCCATCAGAGCCGGTGTCCCAGTTACCCTGGGACACTGGTTCTGGTGGCCTTTATATGACACATATAAAGTTTTAGTTTTAATATTCAGGGGCAAATGGTGCCTCCCCGAGGAGTGCCCTCAGAAGAAACACAATCAGGCCACAGTGCATAGGAAGATCTGAGAGGCAGAGACCGGGTAAATATAACTGTAAAAAAACAAGAACAAAGTGCATTGTTCTCTTTCTGTTTGTGCAGATTTTCGCCATCGTGGTGTTTGGCTCCATAGTGAACGAAGGCTACGTAAACCATGAAAACCCTGAGCTGCATTGCGTCTTCAACAAGAACGAGAGCGCCTGCAACTATGGAATCACCATTGGCCTCATTGCCTTCCTCGCCTGCATCGCCTTCTTCATCGTGGACATTTACTTCCCACAAATCAGCAGCGTGAAGGACCGGAAGCGAGTGGTACTCCTGGACATGGGCTTCTCAGGTAAGGTCGTGCACCACACATTGGGCGGGTTTAGATACTGAGATGTTCGTTTGCGTATTATCATGCCTGCAGGAACACGGTGCATCACTTGTGATTTATCTGAAGACTCTTGCTTCTAAAAATAGCTGAAATCTCCAGGTGTAAATCTGGTAGAGAATGAGAAATTACCAAGGGGAATCAGACCCAGAGCACACTATGTAAAACACAGGCCCACTAATGTGCGCATAACATGGCAACCATTGGGCATACAATATAATATTATAAATATGTACACAAGTACATTTGCCAAAACAATATACAACCCCTCTCAGTAGAGCATAACAAGAATCATCACAGTAAAATTCTACTCCTAGATTTTAGGTCTGTCAGAGAGAATGACCAATAAAAAACATTTCTGATTATGGGCATTTATGAGATTATAGATCCCCAAATATCTTTCAATGGCACGTAGCATAATGTGGTAACAATCCACTTTTAGAGGCCTATTGGCTTTACCATATGTTTTTTACAATAAATAAACCAGTCCTACTGTTATTGTAATAACGTTTCATAATCCTATGATGTCTGGCATAACATTTCTGTGCGCAAATAAGCCTGTAGCTGTCATCTTTGGCACCATAACCAACTCAGGCCTACTGAACTGAGTGTAAGCTTTGCCACAGGACAGCCATCAAGCTTAGAGTTATAAAACTACAAATGTATACACAATTACAGCAGGCAAATAGTGTTGTGTTAGCTAATGTGTGTGTTGAATACAAACTTTCGTTACATACACCTTGTGTGAAGTCTCTTTTGTGATGCTCAGCATAGTTGTTGTTTGGTATTGCTGTGCAGTTGCTTTACACATTGCCCCTGTGATATGCCTGTCTGCTTTGTGCCAATCTACCCAAGGATGTGCACAGGTTATACAGTGATTGTAATCACCCACCCCTGACGGGAGTGGCAGGTTCTGTCTTATTAGGGTCACAGCCAACCAAAACGTGCCTCCTCCAACAATAACCAACTAAGGGCCATATGTACGAACATATTTTCCCATAGACACAGAATGGGCAAAACCGCTTGCTACATCTGGCCCTAAGTCCTGCTGTGTGATGTATAAGCTCTGCCACAAGCAAAATGTGCAATAAACGCAGTATTTTTAGAGGAAGAACACAATTTTGCCAAAATCAAATCTTGTACTCAGGAGAACCAACATGTGGATGGAGCCTAAGACCCACTGAAAACTATTTTTAGTTAATCATTTAAGGTGAGTGGGAATTGCGCTGTCAAGCCAGAACTAAAAATCCTTGTAGATGAGTGTAGCCCTGACCATCCCATACTGTTCTCTACCACACAACTGTACTGTAAAGTCTTAATTTAATGATGAAAGCGCGGAGGGTGCTGGGAATGCCTGCAATATATTCCTTATGACTGCCTTCATCCCATCTGTGCTGCTGACAGAGAAAAACAAAAAATGTAAATTAACTGATTACCTAAGACTTTTTGACAGCATTACAATGTCATGTGTGTGCCCCTGAAAGTTCAGACTCAGGCAGCCATACTGCTGCTGTCTCAGGTGGCTGGATAAATGAACAAAATAATCACAGCTTCAAGAAGTGGAAGCACATACATACCTTATGCTTAATCAAAACACGTACCCCTGGTTCCTATGGAGTGCAGCTAAAGCCCCACTCTGTAGTACTAGCCAACTCCCTTTTTTAGGTTGATCTCATTATATCTGGTAAAAGCTACGCTGTCAAACCAGGCCTAAAAAACAATGGGCTGATTATACCCCCCCACAAAGTACAAAAACAGAAAGCCCTTTTGGCATGCATGTCCTTCAGCATAAAAATCCACAAAGCTCTTTCTAGATTAAAGGCATCTTACTTTCACAATAGCTCACAGATACCAATTAGAACATTAACAGCAACCCAACACAACCAAAGACCAATTAAAATTAAGATATTCTATCAAACCATGATTCCTCCAGTTTAATCGATGTTCTTACCAGCTAGCTCCACAGGAGAGAGTGCCAGGGGAGTAAATGTGCCACAATGACATAAAAATAGTAATTAGCACTAAATAAAAGCAAATAACATTTTGTGGTGGCCCCTTATAGGCTTGTTATTGTAGGTTTGGCCGTCTGAGGTTTCAGTGGAAAATTTTGCCCAAATCACTTGTCACTTTTCTAAATACAAACTGTATCCATTCAACATTACAAATGCAGGGAAATATGGGGATCCATTAGGATGCTGGATCTGCAAGCTATCATTGAGCCGTTTCCGGACTGGCCACCTTTAAATATGCTGAATTTGACCTGGTGTACTTTGGCGACCCCAGGACACATTCAGCAGGACCTGCACGCTGTCTGATTTCTGTTCCGAGCAGCAAGGGGCTTTCTTATTATCACTTCTGTCTGGGCCCAAACCAAGTTCTAACGTGAAGGTCTATTAGCCCTACTTTTGTTTGAGTGTCACCCTGGCTGGGAGCTATCTGGAGCCTACACCTAGATGCCGGTTCAATAGAGGGAAACAAAGGCACACAGCTTGTTATCACTTCACAAGTACTTATGAGATCTGTGATTTGGAGGCAAATGCTCGACTTTGTCGAAACCCCTGTATATAAGAAATATACATGTACTATAAAAATTTGACATTTATCGTTTGCCTTAGTAATTACATAAATCATTTAAATAGCACTTACTAATATATATATATTTATTTAATTCTTTTATAGCTCTAGTTATTGCAATATAGTGCGTCGGAGAGCTTTACACGACATGCACATTATACAATGATAATTAATCATACAAGTGTGTAAATCAATGTACAGGATATGTTCCATAAAACTATAAGATTAACACATTGTCCTTACTGGTAGGCATTATATGTTAAGAGTGCATGATAGTGAGAATATAGAGTTAGGCTTTAAAATGTAATGCAGTATTTTATGTTGTCTGTACTACTAAGAATTATTTACAACCCAAAGAAACCCTTTTTCAGAAACCTTTGAATAATGACAGATTGAGAAAAAAAACAGTAAGCTTCTAAACCCATGCATTGCAGTTTTACAGCGCCTTGATGCCAGTTCATAGCTCTTTTGCGCTTTATTAGCAGGATTGCAACATATGAAGTGCAGTACACAAAAGGATCTTGGTGTCAAAAGCAGTAGCCAACTTACACACCTATACAATTTCTACAAATCTGTGATCTGCATGTTAAACAGTGTGCTTTTCAGGAGACATGCTAACCATCAATGTCAGATTTATCGCAAACTGTGTTGTCACATTTGCTGCGCTTCAAAGACAGAAGTTGAAATGTCACGGTATGTCTTCTGGCAAATTGCCCCTTATGTTTTTTTAATCTGGGTATTGGTGTTTACAAACTCCTCTCACTTTGCAGTCAGAGAAAGAAAACGTAAAGTGAATTATGTGACAATCTTGTTGGAGTACAGGGAGAGTGAAAACAAAAGCTGTAGGATGGAATTTTTTTGTAACGTACATACCTGTAAATTAACTGTAGTTATTCGGACGATAGTGAAAAAAAAATGAAAGCACATTTTTGTCATTCAGAAGTGTGAAGGGAACAAGGATTTTAATAGGCTCAAAACAAATCAAGACACCTTTCTTGGTGATGCGAAGATGATAAATATTCACTGAAACGTGATTTACACACATCATTTGAGCACAGTATAGATTGAGCAGTAAAACTGTACATCAGTGCAAATTTAGTGGCCGTTTCACTAGAAAATGTGCTGTCTGTAAATGACAGTGTGCTACCACACATGCTTTAGGTACATAAAAAAATTGCCCGCCTCATGTCCAATAAAGCTAGGATGGTCTGCGAATGTTTGTCCTTGTGAAAAATAGATCGTAGTTCCAGGGGCGGCTCCTCTGTTATGGCGGAGGAGCGTCGCCTCCCGCCAGCAGCAGAAGCTGCAAAACTTTCATAAAACTTTCACAACGAGGGGATATGTTTATTTATCCCCATTGTGAAAGGGGCGGGGCATCTGGGATGATGAGCAGTGAGGGGATGGCCAAACACACATGTGCGGTAGGCTCTCTCCAGCCCAACAACACCGTTGCCGGGATGAAGAGAGCCTGCACAGGCTCCCAGACTGCCTGGGAGCGCCATGGCTGAGCACTCCCAGCCAATCCTGACGCTGCTTTGAGCAGCGTCAGGATTGGCTGCAGGGCAGGCTGGGAGCCTGTGCCACCAGCGACAGAGGAGAGGAGCTGGGCCTACGGCAAGAAGGTAAGTGTTTACTTTTTATTACATTTTAGACCGCCCTCCCACAGCCCCACCTCCACGTGATTCACCCGGCCTGCTCCTTATGAGTGAAGCGAGCCGTGACTGTGTTGTTCTAAAAAGTTTGGGAAGCACTGCTCTGTGCTACTTTATGAGTCAAACTGTGAGTAGACAAAACCGAGATCACTCCAGCAGGTGCATTAACCAACAAAGCTATCTTACTATTATTATTAACCTCTGAAATGTGCTGGGCACACAAAAATCTCTGCAGCATGTGCCTTAAATGCATGAGATATTTTAAAAAATGCAGCCTCTTTGTGACCAATTAAGGAAACCAGACAGATTTTCTGTCACATTTGCCTTGTTGCAGCTCTTTGCCACAGAGCTTTTAAAAAAATCAACATACAAATTGACTGCAAGACTTCGCTTTTCATGACTCTGCTCCTCGTGACCTCTGAGCTGCCGCACCTGGACCCCTAGTTTCTACCAGTATTTTTCACTTTCAGTTCCATCCCTGTATCTGACTCGTTTTTTCCACACAAGGACATCCCCGCGGTGGGCTTGCCTGGCACTATTACAGTGCGGCCGCGGACGCCTTCCGAGGCGCGGCTCCCAGGCGCGTGGGCAGCGTGACGCGCGCGGCGCGCGGACCCTCAGGCGAGCGGGCGCTTGTTTTGTAACTTCAGAAAAGGGTTCGGGCCTCTGGGCAAAAACACACCGAGGCTGTGATTGTGGAAACGGTCGAGTTCTGTTTGCACAGAGTGTGGGCCGAAGGTTCATCAACAGCAGCGCTACTTGCTGACAGGCAGAGGGGGCTGCGGAGGGGGGTATTTCAATAAAGCTGACGCATGTTAGTTATCTTCTTTTTATTTCAGAAGCGGGGAATGCCCTTGCTTCTGTGGACAGTCATTAGTTGGTGTTATAACTTGGATGTTGTGTTGCGTCATCTTTTGATATGTTGTGTTATGCTAAGGTTAGGTTATGTCATGTCGTGTCATGTCATGGTATGTTATGTTGTTATGTTAAATTGTGCCGTGTTATGCCATGGTTATGTTATATTATGTTGTGTTGTGTTATGTTGTGTTATGCCGTTGTGTAATGTTAAGTTGGGTTGTGTTATGCCGTGGTTATGTTATGTTGTGTTATGATGTTGTGTTATGTTGTGTTATGCCTTGGTTATCTTAAGTTGTGTTATGTTGTGTTATGTTGTTATGATAGGTTGTGTTGTGTTATGCCGTGGTTATGGTTTATTATGTTGTGATGGGTTATCTTATGTTAAGTTGTGTTATGTTGTGTTATGCCTTGGTTGTGTTATGTTATGTTATATTCTGTTATGTTAAGTTGTGTTGTGCTATGCCATGTTTATGTTATGTTATGTTAAGTTGTGTTATGCGTGGTTGTGTTATGTTATATTGTTAAGTTAAGTTAAGTTGTGTTGTGTTATGCCATGGTTATGTTATGTTATGTTTTATTGTGTTATGCCCTGGCTATGTTAGGTTGTGTTTTGCTATGTCATGGTTATGTTGTGTTGTGTTATGCCGTGGTTATGTTGTGTTGTGTTATGCCGTGGTTATGTGATGTTATGCCATGGTTATATTGTGTGGTGTTATTCCATGGTTGTGTTGTGTTATGTTACATTACCTTACGGGATGTTATATGTTGTCATGTTATTGGGATTTGTATATCACACAGTCTGCGTTAAAGTTACCCCTGGGCACCCGAAAGCGTTGGGCATCCTTTAGAGGCCCCAGTTTTCTTCTCCATAAGTCGCTGGGTGAGCGCCTTCATCTTATGAACCCATGGAACGGCTTTTATTAAATCTCCTGATACATTTCACTTACACCGTAGAACTACTCCCTCACTTCACTCCACTGGGCACGTTGTCCCCTCTTTCTGATGCCCCAAGAAGATCTGGGGCCGAGTCTGAATCTCAGGTAGTCGAAGTGTGATTCTTTTTTTATTGGTATACCATTCACGGAGAACATTGGTTTCAGTGGTATCATCTGGTCTATGATCATACATGTTTTATTCATTTAAATGTTTCGCTTCTTTTCTCCACAATATGTAAAAAGCCCTTAATACCATAATTTGTTGCCAATGTTGTCAATGACGAGAGAACTGCATTGTCAGCGAAAAGGATCAGACCTTTTTCATAAAGTAGCCTTGCAGCAACCTGGTTCATATTTAATAAATGTGCTTCAAATCAGTTGTGTGCTAGTATATATTGTTGTCGAACCTCAGCGTTTAGGGCAAAGGTGTTGTCGCATTCACCTTTCCTCCCGTATCTGACTTTTGCTGTCTTGTTTTGGTGAGGATGTAGCAAAGCTCCAGGACGGTGTCCTGGAATACCTTGTGCCTTCACAGTTGCCCACAGTAGGGGCCAGATGTAGCAAAAGGTTTTACCCATTCTGTGTCTATGGGAAAATGTGTTCGTACATATGGCCCTTAGTTCCTGCCCAATGATTCCCAGGCAGAGAAGCTAAGCATGCTGCAGCTTTCTTGATTTGATTATACTCTGTGCCAATTAAATGGAGTCTCGTGGCTTGCTCAATAGTACTTAAGCCAACCTCGAACCTGGGTTGTGCACCAGGCTCTATATTTTATTTCTCAAACCAGTCTTCAAGCTGATTTAACAGTAGCTAATTATATATTTTTTCCTAACTCCTGCCAGTTATGTGTTTGGGCAATAATTTGCAGCATCTGAGAAAATGTCTTACAATGATGGTCGATCGACGTGATTGAGAAGAATAGCCACATATATACACAGCCTTTCACCCAGTGGATAATATTGGGGCACAAATCTCTACTAATAACTTGCGAATATCAACAAGGGCTCCTCTGGGGCCTGGGGTTTATTAGCTTTTTGCTTATGGATGGCATTCTGGTCTGTGGTGAATTCTGTACCTCTGACTTCTACTCTGTGGCTCGTAGATTCTTCTTCTCTAAACATAGCCACCTACTGTATTTGGATTAGCAATAGGGAATTTTGGGTAGAAGAACTTACTGGAATCGCCCTCCTTTCTGTGTTAAGTGATACAACCATTTTTGGCTCAGCTTCTAAGCAGATGATCTCATCTCTACATCCGCTTAAGATCAGTTCACAGAATCTCGTGCAATCTTTCTCTCCTAAAGCCTTCTTTACTTCGTCTAAAAGTCTGTTTTGGCATTCTTTATTCTTCACTCTGGTTACATGTTTCTATGCTTTTTTTTGTCACATATAAGGGCTTGTTTATGATCAATCAATCAATCAGTACTTGTGGACCGTGGGGTCTCAAGGCGCTGTTGTGGGATCACTAAAAAAGCCAGGTCTTGAGATCCTTCCTGAATTGCTGTCTGAGATTGAGTGGGAGAGTATTCCTTGTCCGGGCGGCGACGTATAAGGATCTGCCTCCAGCTGTGTTTTCCCCGATTCTGGGGATGGTGGCGAGAACGGGATGGGAGGATCGGAGTTGCCTGGTGAGGGTGTAGAAGGTCAGTTGGTTTACGGAGTTGCCCTAGCATTCTAGCTAGCTCCTTTTTTCCCTTCTGCATTCTACGTCAAACCAGGTCTTAAGTTTTTTTTTCTGTTGTTTATACCATAGTCAATGTTTTTGGGGTGTGCTTGCTTCTATGTTGCGTGAAGTATGGGGAGATTGTTTCCAGGACTCTCCAAGACAAGGGTGACTGAGGGTATTGTCATGTAGAGCCAGCTCACAAGCACATGCCTTATTCAGGAGAGTTGAAGGAGTCTATGTGCATGCTTGTGTTATTTTCCTAGTTGGCCATGCTACAATTGACTTGAAGGATGTGGTTTTCCAATTGCAGCAGTAGGAAGGTCTCTCCTGGTTGTCATTGTGCATAGGCATGTGACTAAAGTGCTGGGTGGACGAAGGGATGAAGAGTTGTGCCTTTTCAGAATGTTTTGCTATTCTGGTGCTTTAGTTAGTCCTTGGAGGGGTAGAGCACAAAGTAAGAGGGTTGGTATACAAAGCCCTCACCAGTGGATTGTCCAGAGAAGGATCCCTGCATGAAACGGACCCAGAGACAGATTGAGAATTTAATAGATGGGCACTTGGCCTCACCTGAGCCTCTTATTATTCCTTGGGTCACCTTGTGTCCCAACACTCGAATTGGAATGGCTTGACATAACAGATCCTAGAATGTACCGGTAAGTAGGTCACTATGGCCCTAGGTGGGTCAGAGCAGCAAAGCAGTATTTTGTCTGGAGCTTTCCTGTGCTGCCCCTCCCTCCTCTGACACCTGAGGCCCTAATGGAAGACCTCAGGCAGCCCTGTTGAATAGAAGCTGGCTGAGGTGTTGCCACCCCTGTGTGGTATCGGCTGCAGTTTTAGCTTCAACTTATCAGTAAAAAAGAGCAGGGGGCACTTGTTGCTTGCTGCCACCAGTCCTGAATGGCTTTGTTGAGACTGTGTTGGTCATGACCTCAAGGACAGCATGGCCACTTAGTTGGGGAAGATGCTAGAACATCAGGTCATTATCCTGAGCATCGCTGTGCTTGATAACGTAGGTATTACAATGTGAATGTACTTTAAAAGGTATAGTAAAGGCATCACGTATACAGGGAGTGCAGAATTATTAGGCAAATTAGTATTTTGACCACATCATCCTCTTTATGCATGTTGTCTTACTCCAAGCTGTATAGGCTCGAAAGCCTACTACCAATTAAGCATATTAGGTGATGTGCATCTCTGTAATGAGAAGGGGTGTGGTCTAATGACATCAACACCCTATATCAGGTGTGCATAATTATTAGGCAACTTCCTTTCCTTTGGCAAAATGGGTCAAAAGAAGGACTTGACAGGCTCAGAAAAGTCAAAAATAGTGAGATATCTTGCAGAGGGATGCAGCACTCTTAAAATTGCAAAGCTTCTGAAGCGTGATCATCGAACAATCAAGCGTTTCATTCAAAATAGTCAACAGGGACGCAAAAAGCGTGTGGAAAAACCAAGGCGCAAAATAACTGCCCATGAACTGAGAAAAGTCAAGCGTGCAGCTGCCACGATGCCACTTGCCACCAGTTTGGCCATATTTCAGAGCTGCAACATCACTGGAGTGCCCAAAAGCATAAGGTGTGCAATACTCAGAGACATGGCCAAGGTAAGAAAGGCTGAAAGACGACCACCACTGAACAAGACACACAAGCTGAAACGTCAAGACTGGGCCAAGAAATATCTCAAGACTGATTTTTCTAAGGTTTTATGGACTGATGAAATGAGAGTGAGTCTTGATGGGCCAGATGGATGGGCCCGTGGCTGGATTGGTAAAGGGCAGAGAGCTCCAGTCCGACTCAGACGCCAGCAAGGTGGAGGTGGAGTACTGGTTTGGGCTGGTATCATCAAAGATGAGCTTGTGGGGCCTTTTCGGGTTGAGGATGGAGTCAAGCTCAACTCCCAGTCCTACTGCCAGTTCCTGGAAGACACCTTCTTCAAGCAGTGGTACAGGAAGAAGTCTGCATCCTTCAAGAAAAACATGATTTTCATGCAGGACAATGCTCCATCACACGCGTCCAAGTACTCAACAGCGTGGCTGGCAAGAAAGGGTATAAAAGAAGGAAATCTAATGACATGGCCTCCTTGTTCACCTGATCTGAACCCCATTGAGAACCTGTGGTCCATCATCAAATGTGAGATTTACAAGGAGGGAAAACAGTACACCTCTCTGAACAGTGTCTGGGAGGCTGTGGTTGCTGCTGCACGCAATGTTGATGGTGAACAGATCAAAACACTGACAGAATCCATGGATGGCAGGCTTTTGAGTGTCCTTGCAAAGAAAGGTGGCTATATTGGTCACTGATTTGTTTTTGTTTTGTTTTTGAATGTCAGAAATGTATATTTGTGAATGTTGAGATGTTATATTGGTTTCACTGGTAATAATAAATAATTGAAATGGGTATATATATTTTTTTGTTAAGTTGCCTAATAATTATGCACAGTAATAGTCACCTGCACACACAGATATCCCCCTAACATAGCTAAAACTAAAAACAAACTAAAAACTACTTCCAAAAATATTCAGCTTTGATATTAATGAGTTTTTTGGGTTCATTGAGAACATGGTTGTTGTTCAATAATAAAATTAATCCTCAAAAATACAACTTGCCTAATAATTCTGCACTCCCTGTAGTGAATGAGAAACCTCAACGCAAACTTACTATTGTATTGATAAGAACATTACATAATGGATGAGGAGGAAGATTTCTCTTAGGAGATGGAGAAGTAACAAAGGTTTCACTCTTTAAGGCAGTGGTCTCCAAATCTTTTAATGCAGAGCCCCCCCAGTTGAAAAATAAGAATAATTGGGCCTCCCTCCTCAGAATTTTTCACAAATATTTTATAAAGATGACAATGTTTAAATATGTCTAGACGTATTTAAACATTGCAGTTAAGTACTGTTACCTTTAAAAAAATGCAATAACATGTTTCTGCTTAAAACAAAACACTGTTATCTGTGTAATGCTTCTTTTGGTCAGAGCCTGCCCCCCTCCCCCCCAAGGATCACTTGAGACCCCGGCCCCCAGTTTGAAGATCCCTGCTCTAAGGTATCATGATGAGTAGCTGTGAGTGTAGGGAGAGGGAAGGGTTGTTAATTTGACAATCAAAGTGTGATCCAGAGTACATTAAGATCAGAGAACTAGTAAGGGAGAGTCTGAAGGTTTTGAGGTGTAGATTTAGGACCTCATTGAGACTCTGGCGGACAAAGCGCTGGGGGCAGAGGTCATGATCTCTGTCATACTGTGGAAGGCATGTATGCGCCAATTTGCGACCGACCACCCCACCTATGTGGTGGGATAACAGTGCTATAAAAGGAAGCACAGCCATGTTGACTCTCTTCACAAACAATGTAGGTTTGCAGAGCGGGCGCCATGTTTAAAGCACCGTTTCAACAAAACCTATTTGACCATAAGTGAGAGTTTGCTTTCTCACAACAAAAATAAGTGGCCCTACCGACAGGCAGTTCTCTCCCGCATGTGGGTGCCATTCTGCATTTTCCCTGCCTGTGTCCGCCATGTCTCACATGGCAGACATGGACAGGAATAATGATTGACAGTCACACCTCCTCAATAAGGCGGGACTGCCATGACAGTGACCTGGTTCTCCTTTGGCTGATGCCAGGTGGCCAGGCAGGTAATGGGTTGCACCAGTAGAGGCAGCAGATGCATCGCCATTTTAAAACTGATGCTTCCCCAGACTAAATAGAGCAACTACAATTTAAAAAGATGCTCCCACTCTGTCATTTTCTACATGAGGCCTTTGGTCGGTGTTAAGCTGGGCCAGTAGTAGGTTATTTTTCTGTAAAGCTTTGAAAGAACTATGCATTCCAAAGTTCCTGCATGCTTTACTAATTGTTATATCCTGGTACTTTCCCCTAAGTCCCTGAAGGGGTATCTTCCCTACCCCTGCCCTCCCATGCTAATGTATAATGGAACATTCCTCTTGTTGACTACTGTTATCTGACTCTTGGCTCCGATTAGACTGGTGATGATGAATTAACAGACTTGTGCTCTCCTGGTGTGCCAACATTCCTCATTTAAACACCAACAATGATAGCCTTATGGAGGCAACACAAACATCGCCCCAAGGAAATGCCTTCGCATCCTCAGGCTGATCCTGCCAACTTCCAGCTTACCCCACTTTAACACTAAGGTCCATATTTATACTTTTTTAGCGCAGCATTTGCGTCATTTTTTGACGCAAAAACGGTGCAAACTTGCAAAATACAATTGTATTTTGTGAGGTTGCGCCGTTTTTGCATCAAAAAGCGGCACAAATGCAGCGCTAAAAAAGTATAAATATGGGCCTAAGTCTCAGTATACTTAGAGTAGGTGTGAAAAGCCTAAATATATACCCTAACTTCTGCTCACCGGCTGGATGTGAGACTCATGGGAGTTTGTGTGCAGGAAAAGTGTAAAGAAGAGGGGTGTTAGAAATTGGATTACTGGTTGAGGGATTGAAAACCTACTCAAGCATCAGCCACAATCCTTGTCAGGGTGAAGGCACACGCAATCTCCAAACTAACCTGTGCTTACCCTCTGGTGGCATGGCACAGAGCAGTCAGGCTGAACTCAGAGGCAATGTGTAAAGAATTTGTGCAGCATCAAACAATCATAAAGTGAAAACATCATACAAGAAAATTCCCACTCCAATTTAGAAAAATAGAATAAATTGTAATAAATAAATCAAGACTAAAGTATCCAATCAGCAGAACCAGACATATGCAAGCTCTATGATTTGAGTGATAATAGCGCCAACAATCATCAAGCACCAGTGGTGATTATCTGTTCACGCTGGACTGGAATAAAATGACAAGTTCAGGCTGACTGCTGTGAGCGCAGGCTGGCTACAGGGATCCAGTTAGCTCCACTGAACCAGAGCACTCTAAATCCTGGTTGAGAAGAGCTGCAGAGTACGATGTTGAGGATGCACCGTGCCGCAGAGGCAATGTGAGGTACAAGCGAGGATATACGTTACGCAACTGACGTTTTAGTGGGCTGCATTGAGCAATGCAGTGTTGTAGGAAGTTGGCTCTGTATGTGCTATTTCAAAGTAAGGAATAGCATGCACAGAGTCCAAGGGTTCCCCTTAGAGGTAAAATAGTGGTAAAAAGAGATAATACTAATGCTCTATTTTGTGGTAGTGTGGTCGAGCAGTAGGCTTATCCAAGGAGTAGTGTTAAGCATTTGTTGTACATACACATAGACAATAAATGAGGTACACACACTCAGAGACAAATCCAGCCAATAGGTTTTTGTATAGAAAAATATCTTTTCTTAGTTTATTTTAAGAACCACAGGTTCAAATTCTACATGTAATATCTCATTCGAAAGGTATTGCAGGTAAGTACTTTAGGAACTTTAAATCATAAAAATTGCATGTATACTTTTCAAGTTATTGACAAATAGCTGTTTTAAAAGTGGACACAGTGCAATTTTCACAGTTCCTAGGGGAGGTAAGTTTTTGTTAGTTTTACCAGGTAAGTAAGACAATTACAGGGTTCAGTTCTTGGTCCAAGGTAGCCCACCGTTGGGGGTTCAGAGCAACCCCAAAGTCACCACACCAGCAGCTCAGGGCCGGTCAGGTGCAGAGTTCAAAGTGGTGCCCAAAACACATAGGCTAGAATGGAGAGAAGGGGGTGCCCCGGTTCCGGTCTGCTTGCAGGTAAGTACCCGCGTCTTCGGAGGGCAGACCAGGGGGGTTTTGTAGGGCACCGGGGGGGACACAAGCCCACACAGAAATTTCACCCTCAGCAGCGCGGGGGCGGCCGGGTGCAGTGTAGAAACAAGCGTCGGGTTCGCAATGTTAGTCTATGAGAGATCTCGGGATCTCTTCAGCGCTGCAGGCAGGCAAGGGGGGGGTTCCTCGGGGAAACCTCCACTTGGGCAAGGGAGAGGGACTCCTGGGGGTCACTTCTCCAGTGAAAGTCCGGTCCTTCAGGTCCTGGGGGCTGCGGGTGCAGGGTCTCTCCCAGGCGTCGGGACTTAGGATTCAAAGAGTCGCGGTCAGGGGAAGCCTCGGGATTCCCTCTGCAGGCGGCGCTGTGGGGGCTCAGGGGGGACAGGTTTTGGTACTCACAGTATCAGAGTAGTCCTGGGGTCCCTCCTGAGGGGTTGGATCTCCACCAGCCGAGTCGGGGTCGCCGGGTGCAGTGTTGCAAGTCTCACGCTTCTTGCGGGGAGCTTGCAGGGTTCTTTCAAAGCTGCTGGAAACAAAGTTGCAGCCTTTCTTGGAGCAGGTCCGCTGTCCTCGGGAGTTTCTTGTCTTTTCGAAGCAGGGGCAGTCCTCAGAGGATGTCGAGGTCGCTGGTCCCTTTGGAAGGCGTCGCTGGAGCAGGATCTTTGGAAGGCAGGAGACAGGCCGGTGAGTTTCTGGAGCCAAGGCAGGTGTCGTCTTCTGGTCTTCCTCTGCAGGGGTTTTCAGCTAGGCAGTCCTTCTTCTTGTAGTTGCAGGAATCTAATTTTCTAGGGTTCAGGGTAGCCCTTAAATACTAAATTTAAGGGCGTGTTTAGGTCTGGGGGGTTAGTAGCCAATGGCTACTAGCCCTGAGGGTGAGTACACCCTCTTTGTGCCTCCTCCCAAGGGGAGGGGGTCACAATCCTAACCCTATTGGGGGAATCCTCCATCTGCAAGATGGAGGATTTCTAAAAGTCAGAGTCACCTCAGCTCAGGACACCTTAGGGGCTGTCCT
The DNA here is from genome assembly GCF_031143425.1 of Pleurodeles waltl. Classification (NCBI taxonomy): domain Eukaryota; kingdom Metazoa; phylum Chordata; class Amphibia; order Caudata; family Salamandridae; genus Pleurodeles; species Pleurodeles waltl. The sequence goes on along the minus strand of NC_090449.1, from coordinate 76,662,154 downwards.
GACTGGCCAGTGACTCCTCCTTGTTGCTTTCTTTGTTCCCTCCAGCCTTGCCGCCAAAAGTGGGGGCCGTGGCCGGAGGGGGCGGGCAACTCCACTAAGCTGGAGTGCCCTGCTGGGCTGTGACAAAGGGGTGAGCCTTTGAGGCTCACCGCCAGGTGTCACAGCTCCTGCCTGGGGGAGGTGTTAGCATCTCCACCCAGTGCAGGCTTTGTTACTGGCCTCAGAGTGACAAAGGCACTCTCCCCATGGGGCCAGCAACATGTCTCTAGTGTGGCAGGCTGCTGGAACTAGTCAGCCTACACAGACAGTCGGTTAAGTTTCAGGGGGCACCTCTAAGGTGCCCTCTGGGGTGTATTTTGCAATAAAATGTACACTGGCATCAGTGTGCATTTATTGTGCTGAGAAGTTTGATACCAAACTTCCCAGTTTTCAGTGTAGCCATTATGGTGCTGTGGAGTTCGTGTTTGACAGACTCCCAGACCATATACTCTTATGGCTACCCTGCACTTACAATGTCTAAGGTTTTGTTTAGACACTGTAGGGGTACCATGCTCATGCACTGGTACCCTCACCTATGGTATAGTGCACCCTGCCTTAGGGCTGTAAGGCCTGCTAGAGGGGTGTCTTACCTATACTGCATAGGCAGTGAGAGGCTGGCATGGCACCCTGAGGGGAGTGCCATGTCGACTTACTCGTTTTGTCCTCACTAGCACACACAAGCTGGCAAGCAGTGTGTCTGTGCTGAGTGAGAGGTCTCCAGGGTGGCATAAGACATGCTGCAGCCCTTAGAGACCTTCCTTGGCATCAGGGCCCTTGGTACTAGAAGTACCAGTTACAAGGGACTTGTCTGGATGCCAGGGTCTGCCAATTGTGGATACAAAAGTACAGGTTAGGGAAAGAACACTGGTGCTGGGGCCTGGTTAGCAGGCCTCAGCACACTTTCAATTGTAAACATAGCATCAGCAAAGGCAAAAAGTCAGGGGGCAACCATGCCAAGGAGGCATTTCCTTACACAACCCCCCCCCAAACGAAAGAGGATGAGACTAACCTTTCCCAAGAGAGTCTTCATTTTCTAAGTGGAAGAACCAGGAAAGGCCATCTGCATTGGCATGGGCAGTCCAAGGTCTGTGTTCCACTATAAAGTCCATTCCCTGTAGGGAGATGGACCACCTCAACAGTTTAGGATTTTCACCTTTCATTTGCATCAGCCATTTGAGAGGTCTGTGGTCGGTTTGAACTAGGAAGTGAGTCCCAAAGAGGTATGGTCTCAGCTTCTTCAGGGACCAAACCACAGCAAAGGCCTCCCTCTCAATGGCACTCCAACGCTGCTCCCTGGGGAGTAACCTCCTGCTAATGAAAGCAACAGGCTGGTCAAGGCCATCATCATTTGTTTGGGACAAAACTGCCCCTATCCCATGTTCAGAGGCATCTGTCTGCACAATGAACTGCTTAGAATAATCTGGAGCTTTTAGAACTGGTGCTGAGCACATTGCTTGTTTCAGGGTGTCAAAGGCCTGTTGGCATTCCACAGTCCAGTTCACTTTCTTGGGCATTTTCTTGGAGGTGAGTTCAGTGAGGGCTGTCACAATGGATCCATATCCCTTCACAAACCTCCTGTAATACCCAGTCAAGCCAAGGAATGCCCTGACTTGAGTCTGGGTTTTTGGAGCTACCCAGTCCAGAATAGTCTGGATCTTGGGTTGGAGTGGCTGAACTTGGCCTCCACCTACAAGGTGGCCCAAGTAAACCACAGTTCCCTGCCCTATCTGGCATTTGGATGCCTTGATAGAGAGGCCTGCAGATTGCAGAGCCTTCAAAACCTTCTTCAGGTGGACCAGGTGATCCTGCCAGGTGGAGCTAAAGACAGCAATATCATCAAGATAAGCTGTGCTAAAGGACTCCAAGCCAGCAAGGACTTGATTCACCAACCTTTGGAAGGTGGCAGGGGCATTCTTTAAACCAAAGGGCATAACAGTAAACTGATAATGCCCATCAGGTGTGGAGAATGCTGTTTTCTCTTTTGCTCCAGGTGCCATTTTTATCTGCCAGTACCCTGCTGTCAAGTCAAAGGTACTTAAGAATTTGGCGGCACCTAATTTGTCTATGAGCTCATCAGCTCTTGGAATTGGATGAGCATCTGTCTTGGTGACAGAATTGAGCCCTCTGTAGTCCACACAAAACCTCATCTCTTTCTTTCCATCTTTGGTGTGAGGTTTGGGGACTAAGACCACTGGGCTAGCCCAGGGGCTGTCAGAGCGCTCAATTACTCCCAATTCCAGCATCTTGTGGACTTCCACCTTGATGCTTTCCTTAACATGGTCAGACTGTCTAAAGATTTTGTTTTTGACAGGCATGCTGTCTCCTGTGTCCACATCATGGGTACACAGGTGTGTCTGACCAGGGGTTAAGGAGAAGAGTTCAGGAAACTGTTGTAGGACTCTCCTACAATCAGCTTGCTGTTGGCCAGAGAGGGTGTCTGAGTAGATCACTCCATCTACTGTGCCATCTTTTGGGTCTGATGACAGAAGATCAGGGAGAGGTTCACTCTCTGCCTCCTGATCCTCATCTGTTACCATCAACAGATTCACATCAGCCCTGTCATGGAAGAGTTTAAGGCGGTTCACATGGATCACCCTCTTGGGGCTCCTGCTTGTGCCCAGGTCCACCAGGTAGGTGACCTGACTCTTCCTTTCTAGCACTGGGTAAGGGCCACTCCATTTGTCCTGGAGTGCCCTGGGAGCCACAGGCTCCAGAACCCAGACTTTCTGCCCTGGTTGGAACTCAACCAGTGCAGCCTTTTGGTCATACCAAAACTTCTGGAGCTGTTGGCTGGCCTCAAGGTTTTTGGTTGCCTTTTCCATGTACTCTGCCATTCTAGAGCGAAGGCCAAGTACATAGTCCACTATGTCTTGTTTAGGCTCATGAAGAGGTCTCTCCCAGCCTTCTTTAACAAGAGCAAGTGGTCCCCTTACAGGATGACCAAACAGAAGTTCAAAGGGTGAGAATCCTACTCCCTTCTGTGGCACCTCTCTGTAAGCGAAAAGCAGACATGGCAAGAGGACATCCCATCTCCTTTTGAGTTTTTCTGGGAGTCCCATGATCATGCCTTTTAATGTCTTGTTGAATCTCTCAACCAAGCCATTAGTTTGTGGATGGTAAGGTGTAGTGAATTTATAAGTCACTCCACACTCATTCCACATATGTTTCAGGTATGCTGACATGAAGTTGGTACCTCTGTCAGACACCACCTCCTTAGGGAAACCCACTCTGGTAAAGATACCAATGAGGGCCTTGGCTACTGCAGGGGCAGTAGTCGACCTAAGGGGAATAGCTTCAGGATACCTGGTAGCATGATCCACTACTACCAGGATATACATATTTCCTGAGGCTGTGGGAGGTTCCAGTGGACCAACTATGTCCACACCCACTCTTTCAAAGGGGACCCCCACCACTGGAAGTGGAATGAGGGGGGCCTTTGGGTGCCCACCTGTCTTACCACTGGCTTGACAGGTGGGGCAGGAGAGGCAAAACTCCTTAACCATGTTGGACATGTTGGGCCAGTAGAAGTGGTTGACTAGTCTCTCCCACGTCTTGGTTTGTCCCAAATGTCCAGCAAGGGGAATGTCATGGGCCAATGTTAGGATGAACTCTCTGAACAGCTGAGGCACTACCACTCTCCTAGTGGCACCAGGTTTGGGGTCTCTGGCCTCAGTGTACAGGAGTCCATCTTCCCAATAGACCCTATGTGTTCCATTTTTCTTGCCCTTGGACTCTTCAGCAGCTTGCTGCCTAAGGCCTTCAAGAGAGGGACAGGTTTCTTGTCCCTTACACAGCTCCTCCCTTGAGGGTCCCCCTGGGCCTAAGAGCTCAACCTGATAAGGTTCAAGCTCCAAAGGCTCAGTTCCCTCAGAGGGCAGAACTTCTTCCTGAGAAGAGAGGTTCCCTTTCTTTTGCTGTGCTGCAGTTGGTTTCCCAACTGACTTTCCTGTTCTCTTGGTAGGCTGGGCCATTCTTCCAGACTCCAGCTCTACTTGTTCACCCTGTGCCTTGCATTGTGCTCTTGTTTTCACACACACCAGTTCAGGGATACCCAGCATTGCTGCATGGGTTTTTAGTTCTACCTCAGCCCATGCTGAGGACTCCAGGTCATTTCCAAGCAGACAGTCCACTGGGATATTTGAGGAGACCACCACCTGTTTCAGGCCATTGACCCCTCCCCATTCTAAAGTAACTATTGCCATGGGATGTACTTTTCTCTGATTGTCAGCGTTGGTGACTGTGTAAGTTTTTCCAGTCAGGTATTGGCCAGGGGAAACCAGTTTCTCTGTCACCATGGTGACACTGGCACCTGTATCCCTCAGGCCCTCTATTCTAGTCCCATTAATTAAGAGTTGCTGTCTGTATTTTTGCATGTTAGGCGGCCAGACAGCTAGTGTGGCTAAATCCACCCCACCCTCAGAAACTAGAGTAGCTTCAGTGTGGACCCTGATTTGCTCTGGGCACACTGTTGATCCCACTTGGAGACTAGCCATACCAGTGTTACCTGGATGGGAGTTTGGAGTGGAACCTTTCTTGGGACAGGCCTTGTCTCCAGTTTGGTGTCCATTCTGTTTACAGCTATGACACCAGGCCTTTTTGGGATCAAAGTTTTTACCCTTGTACCCATTGTTTTGTGAAGAGGCTCTGGGCCCACCCTCCTGTGCAGGTTTTTGGGGGCCTGTAGAAGACTCTTTACTATTTTTAGTTTTGGTTGTCTCATCACCCTTCCCCTGGGGAGTCTTTGTGACCCCTTTCTTTTGGTCACCCCCTGTTGAAGTCTTGGACACCCTTGTCTTGACCCAATGGTCCGCCTTCTTTCCCAATTCTTGGGGAGAAATTGGTCCTAGGTCTACCAGATGCTGATGCAGTTTATCATTGAAACAATTACTCAATAGGTGTTCTTTCACAAATAAATTGTACAGCCCATCATAATTACTTACACCACTGCCTTGAATCCAACCATCTAGTGTTTTCACTGAGTAGTCTACAAAGTCAACCCAGGTCTGGCTCGAGGATTTTTGAGCCCCCCTGAATCTAATCCTATACTCCTCAGTGGAGAATCCAAAGCCCTCAATCAGGGTACCCTTCATGAGGTCATAAGATTCTGCATCTTGTCCAGAGAGTGTGAGGAGTCTATCCCTACACTTTCCTGTGAACATTTCCCAAAGGAGAGCACCCCAGTGAGATCTGTTCACTTTTCTGGTTACACAAGCCCTCTCAAAAGCTGTGAACCATTTGGTGATGTCATCACCATCTTCATATTTAGTTACAATCCCTTTGGGGATTTTCAACATGTCAGGAGAATCTCTGACCCTATTTATGTTGCTGCCACCATTGATGGGTCCTAGGCCCATCTCTTGTCTTTCCCTCTCTATGGCTAGGATCTGTCTTTCCAAAGCCAATCTTTTGGCCATCCTGGCTAACTGGATGTCCTCTTCACTGGGGTTATCCTCAGTGATTTCAGAGGTGTTGGTCTCTCCTGTGAGGGAACCAGCATCTCTGACTATTATTTTTGGAGTCAGGGTTTGAGGGACCCTGTTCTCCCTAGATAGGACTGGTAGGGGGGAATTTTCCTCCTGGTCACTATCCTCTTCCTCTGAGTTGCCACCCTCAGAGGGGTTGGCCTTTTCAAACTCTGCCAAAAGCTCCTGGAGCTGTATTTTGGTAGGTTTGGGGCCCATTGTTATTTTCTTTATTTTACAGAGTGACCTTAGCTCCCTCATCTTAAGATGGAGGTAAGGTGTGGTGTCGAGTTCCACCACAGTCACATCTGTGCTAGACATTTTGCTTCTAAAAGTTGGAATACTTTTTAAGAATCTACAACTGGTTCTAGAATCTAATTCAAACTTTTACAAACTTTTAAACTCTAAAAGAAATGCTAAACAGGATCTAACACAAGGCCCTAGCAGATCTTTTAAGAATTTAGAAAACTTTTCGAATTGCAAAAATCAATTTCTAATGACAATTTTGGAATTTGTCGTGTGATCAGGTATTGGCTGAGTAGTCCAGCAAATGCAAAGTCTTGTACCCCACCGCTGATCCACCAGTGTAGGAAGTTGGCTCTGTATGTGCTATTTCAAAGTAAGGAATAGCATGCACAGAGTCCAAGGGTTCCCCTTAGAGGTAAAATAGAGGTAAAAAGAGATAATACTAATGCTCTATTTTGTGGTAGTGTGGTCGAGCAGTAGGCTTATCCAAGGAGTAGTGTTAAGCATTTGTTGTACATACACATAGACAATAAATGAGGTACACACACTCAGAGACAAATCCAGCCAATAGGTTTTTGTATAGAAAAATATCTTTTCTTAGTTTATTTTAAGAACCACAGGTTCAAATTCTACATGTAATATCTCATTCGAAAGGTATTGCAGGTAAGTACTTTAGGAACTTTAAATCATAAAAATTGCATGTATACTTTTCAAGTTATTGACAAATAGCTGTTTTAAAAGTGGACACAGTGCAATTTTCACAGTTCCTAGGGGAGGTAAGTTTTTGTTAGTTTTACCAGGTAAGTAAGACACTTACAGGGTTCAGTTCTTGGTCCAAGGTAGCCCACCGTTGGGGGTTCAGAGCAACCCCAAAGTCACCACACCAGCAGCTCAGGGCCGGTCAGGTGCAGAGTTCAAAGTGGTGCCCAAAACACATAGGCTAGAATGGAGAGAAGGGGGTGCCCCGGTTCCGGTCTGCTTGCAGGTAAGTACCCGCGTCTTCGGAGGGCAGACCAGGGGGGTTTTGTAGGGCACCGGGGGGGACACAAGCCCACACAGAAATTTCACCCTCAGCAGCGCGGGGGCGGCCGGGTGCAGTGTAGAAACAAGCGTCGGGTTCGCAATGTTAGTCTATGAGAGATCTCGGGATCTCTTCAGCGCTGCAGGCAGGCAAGGGGGGGGTTCCTCGGGGAAACCTCCACTTGGGCAAGGGAGAGGGACTCCTGGGGGTCACTTCTCCAGTGAAAGTCCGGTCCTTCAGGTCCTGGGGGCTGCGGGTGCAGGGTCTCTCCCAGGCGTCGGGACTTAGGATTCAAAGAGTCGCGGTCAGGGGAAGCCTCGGGATTCCCTCTGCAGGCGGCGCTGTGGGGGCTCAGGGGGGACAGGTTTTGGTACTCACAGTATCAGAGTAGTCCTGGGGTCCCTCCTGAGGGGTTGGATCTCCACCAGCCGAGTCGGGGTCGCCGGGTGCAGTGTTGCAAGTCTCACGCTTCTTGCGGGGAGCTTGCAGGGTTCTTTCAAAGCTGCTGGAAACAAAGTTGCAGCCTTTCTTGGAGCAGGTCCGCTGTCCTCGGGAGTTTCTTGTCTTTTCGAAGCAGGGGCAGTCCTCAGAGGATGTCGAGGTCGCTGGTCCCTTTGGAAGGCGTCGCTGGAGCAGGATCTTTGGAAGGCAGGAGACAGGCCGGTGAGTTTCTGGAGCCAAGGCAGTTGTCGTCTTCTGGTCTTCCTCTGCAGGGGTTTTCAGCTAGGCAGTCCTTCTTCTTGTAGTTGCAGGAATCTAATTTTCTAGGGTTCAGGGTAGCCCTTAAATACTAAATTTAAGGGCGTGTTTAGGTCTGGGGGGTTAGTAGCCAATGGCTACTAGCCCTGAGGGTGAGTACACCGTCTTTGTGCCTCCTCCCAAGGGGAGGGGGTCACAATCCTAACCCTATTGGGGGAATCCTCCATCTGCAAGATGGAGGATTTCTAAAAGTCAGAGTCACCTCAGCTCAGGACACCTTAGGGGCTGTCCTGACTGGCCAGTGACTCCTCCTTGTTGCTTTCTTTGTTCCCTCCAGCCTTGCCGCCAAAAGTGGGGGCCGTGGCCGGAGGGGGCGGGCAACTCCACTAAGCTGGAGTGCCCTGCTGGGCTGTGACAAAGGGGTGAGCCTTTGAGGCTCACCGCCAGGTGTCACAGCTCCTGCCTGGGGGAGGTGTTAGCATCTCCACCCAGTGCAGGCTTTGTTACTGGCCTCAGAGTGACAAAGGCACTCTCCCCATGGGGCCAGCAACATGTCTCTAGTGTGGCAGGCTGCTGGAACTAGTCAGCCTACACAGACAGTCGGTTAAGTTTCAGGGGGCACCTCTAAGGTGCCCTCTGGGGTGTATTTTGCAATAAAATGTACACTGGCATCAGTGTGCATTTATTGTGCTGAGAAGTTTGATACCAAACTTCCCAGTTTTCAGTGTAGCCATTATGGTGCTGTGGAGTTCGTGTTTGACAGACTCCCAGACCATATACTCTTATGGCTACCCTGCACTTACAATGTCTAAGGTTTTGTTTAGACACTGTAGGGGTACCATGCTCATGCACTGGTACCCTCACCTATGGTATAGTGCACCCTGCCTTAGGGCTGTAAGGCCTGCTAGAGGGGTGTCTTACTTATACTGCATAGGCAGTGAGAGGCTGGCATGGCACCCTGAGGGGAGTGCCATGTCGACTTACTCGTTTTGTCCTCACTAGCACACACAAGCTGGCAAGCAGTGTGTCTGTGCTGAGTGAGAGGTCTCCAGGGTGGCATAAGACATGCTGCAGCCCTTAGAGACCTTCCTTGGCATCAGGGCCCTTGGTACTAGAAGTACCAGTTACAAGGGACTTGTCTGGATGCCAGGGTCTGCCAATTGTGGATACAAAAGTACAGGTTAGGGAAAGAACACTGGTGCTGGGGCCTGGTTAGCAGGCCTCAGCACACTTTCAATTGTAAACATAGCATCAGCAAAGGCAAAAAGTCAGGGGGCAACCATGCCAAGGAGGCATTTCCTTACAAGTGTCCTTTCATTGAGACGCATCGCACAGCAGCGGTTCTGATGGGCTGCTTTGGACAAGAAGATGTTCTTGCGTGGAGGTGTGTTAGCTCCGATGGGCAGTGATGGGCGATGCAAAGTCAATGCTTCGGGGAAGTCCACGCTGCAGAAGTGATGCATTGGTGCAGGGGATGATGCGTCTAGCACCAAAGGCAATGCGCTGGTTCTACTTGAGATGTGCTATGCTTGGGGGAAGGGTTAATCCATTCTGCTGGGTCCACAGAGCACCTTCAGGCCCACTTCGAGGGGTCCTCGACTACGATGGCACCACATGGGCGGGACAGGACTCACAGATGGCAGATTCCAGATGCTGAGTTCAAGGTATTGGAAGTCTCTTATGTCCCTGAAGCTTCTGATCAGGAGGCCAGCCTCCTAGCCCTTGGAGTCACTCTGGGGTCCTGGGTTTAGAGATGTAGGTCCAATCCTTCTCACTCAGGCAAGAGGGCAGCAGCTCAGCACAGCAGGGCAGTGGTGCTTTGGAGCAGCAGTCCAGCAGAGGGGCAGGCCTTTCAACAGCACAGCAGTCCTTCCAGGCAGATTCCACAGGTCCTGAAGTGTACTGAAGAGTTGGGGTCTGAAGTCCAATATTTATATCTGGTGCCCAGTTTGAAGTGGAGGAAGCTTCTAGAGGGTTCCACCCCCTGAGGTGTCAGGCATCCCCTTACTCCCTGTCCTGGCCCCAGCTTGTCTGGGGTCACACAATCTTTGTGAGAGTGCTAAGGAAGAGCCGTTGTGATGTGAAAGTAGGGTAGGTCACAGCTCCTCTCCCTCGTTAACTCAAAGTGGCCCAACTTGCCAACACCTGTCTTCCCTTTGTCTCACTGTCTGGGAGCAATACACAAAGACCAACGGCCAGCTACACTTAGTCATGTGACCCAGGATCAGGCAGCAGGCACCAAATGTTTAGGACAAGAAAATGCCAAATTTCTAAAAGTGGCATTCTCAGAATTGTAATAAAAAATCCGACTTTATCATTAAAGAGGGCTTTTACATACAATTCTTTAGACACCAGAGTCGACCTATCCACCTGCTCCCAATTGGATGTTGTAGCTCATTAGAGGTAATAAGGTAACCCACTGTTATCCTATGGAAGAGGCAGGATTCGTAGTGAAAAACGAATTTAGCATTTATTTTACTACCAGGACATGTCCTACAATTCATATACATTACAGTGGGCAGTTGAAGACCTGCTGTAAGGGTGACCTATATGTTGTAAAAAGGAAGGTTTGGGCCTGGCAAAAGGTTCATTTTGCTAGGACGAAATGGCAGTTTAAACCTGCACATACAGGCTGCAATGGTAGGCCTGAGGCATGTTTAAGGGGCTACTTAAGTGGTTGGCACACTCAGTGCTTCAGGTCCACTAGTAGAATTTAATTTACATGCCCTGGAAATACTCAGTACCACTTTACAAGGGACTTACAAGTAAATTAAATAGACCAACTGGGTGTAAGCCAATTCTACCATGTTTAAAGATGAAAGCATAAGCACTTTAGAACTGGTTCACAGTAGTAAAGTGCGAATAGTCCTAAAAGCCAACAAAAATGGGTTGAGAAAACAGGATGGTGGAGGATAAAAGTTTGGGGATGACACTGCAGAAAGGGCCAAGTCCAACAAGGAGGATCCAAAAGGTAGAGAGAGATCGGCATGGATGGAGAGAATTGGAAGAGTTCAGTGTAGAGTTGGAGTCATGGATTGATGATGGATGAAGCAGAATGAAGGGAAGTCAGCACAGGATTTTGAGGTGGAATTGTTGGAGGAAGTGAACAAAATTTGAGTTGACACTGGTGTTGGTCTTAGTGTGCTAGTTATGGATATCAGTCTTGCAGCAAAAGAACAAAAGTGGACAATGAAGGAAGGGGTGTGCTCTCTGCTTTCTGAATGTGCAAAAAGTCATTACTGGGAGAGATGGAGATAGAGAGTTCTTTGTTCGCCTTATATTCTCCTTTAAGAAGCCAGGCACTCCCAGAGGCCTGCTTCACATACAGCCTAGGAGGTAAACTTATTGGTGGTCAATGAATTTTAGCCGGTAGAAGGGTGGGAATGAAGCGTGGTGTACTGTATGGACACGCACAGAGCTTCCGATCTGACCCTTACCACTGGGAGACAATATAACATGAACGTTCTAGAAGTGATAAGCTCTCTTTGATCAGCTTTCATTAGGAGTTGCAGAAAAAAGGAGACAGAAATTTTGAGGGAGGCTTAAGTGAGAGGTGGAAGAAAGTACCGGATGATTGGAACTGTGGATGGAGGGAGAGCACAGAGGATGGATTCTGGCTTGAGCAATGGAAGGAGCGAACAGTCAGTGGGAAAGAGAGTAGTGAATGAAGGGAGAAATGGGTGAACGGGAGATCAATAGTAGGATTTATGATGGGAAAAGAGCAAGATTGTTGTAATAGAGCAACAAAAGAAAAGAGGTAAAGAGAGTGGATTTGATCAGTAAAGGTAGCGAGGAATGGAAGGTGGGGAGGGAATGGAGTAGTGAGAAAGATATGCTGATCGCGTAGTAGTCACCCACAAATCATTGTGTCAGACATTTGCATGTGTCAGTTCCATAAATGAGTTTCTTCGATGGATTCAGAGCGTCTTATTTCGAGTGAGACTAATTCGCACCAGCAAGTGGATTTATCACACTGATCAAGTACTTGTAGATATTAAACCCTGTTTTCTCTTGCCTGGTACACAAGGCATCCATTAATGTCCCATAAATACAACAAGCTGCTATTCGTTGCTCATTTCCCAGCCCTGTGCTCCCAGCGGAACAATATGGCAGACATCATTAACTCATTACAAGTGCTTGTGTCAGGCGTTGACGACTCCATGGTGAATTATTGATTTCAAAATAGTGGCCTCTTACTGCATGAACATGGAGAATATATGATCAATTCATTGTACTCATGTTTTATGAGCGTAGGGAACTCATTTATGAGGAAGGATTGACAGTGTAAAGCATCTCTTCTGTGCCTGATCTTCCTGTCAATTAAGATGTGATTCAGTTCGAGTTAAATTGAGATTTACAAGATATGAAAACATCGAGAAAGGAATTCAGCATAGGATGAAATGATTTGAACTCTTGACACTGAAGAATGTTTGAACATGTGAGATAGTATTGGGGAGTTTGATGACAATGGGCCTGATTACAAACTTGGCGGAGGGGATTACTCTGTCCCAAATGTGACGGATATCCCACCCGCCGTAATAAAAGTTCCATTATATCCTATGGAACCTGTAACACAGCGGATGGGATATCCGCCACATTTGGGACAGAGTAATCTCCCCCAAGCTCCCTCCCCCCGACCGAGGTCGTAATCAGGGCCCGTATGTTTATCATTCAGGCAAGTGGATTTTGAGTTAAGCACAGTAAATACACCCCTATCTATAAAGTGTAGGCAATTGTGTAATTAAACCAATATTTAGATCTTGAAAAAAACAAATCAAATGTTCTCAAATTAAAAATGTCCCTAGGCTCTCAATTTATTGGCATGTAGCTATATGCATTGTAACGTGGAGCTAAGAAAAGTCGATCAAGACTTGCTAATATATTCTTACCTTGGTGATATAGCGGTAGCCGGTATTCTGGAGTCAATATGACCACTAGTTGACTTTTGTGATAGAACACCCCTAAACTTCGGTATTCTAGGTACGCGGACTGTTGAAGACCACATGCTCTTTGGCCTGCTAGAGCGCAGGTAGCCGGGGCAGAACTGTAGAGTACCATGAGAATTACTGACACTTGTATCACAAGAGAATCATTACATATATATTGCTAGAAGTGTGTGGGCATTGTTTTGGATATATGTTGCTGGCCCATAGCTGCACTGTAATCTGCCTCATGTGCAGTGAAGCCTATCGTGTGTATGCTAGGGACTGCCAATGAGGTCATCCACAGACCAAGGATTTGTGACAAATCTACACTGCCGTCTCCAATACAAGATGAAGTGGCGATTCCTACTGCAGGACAAGGGTGAACAGCTGAGAACTAAATTAGTACAAGCAGTGAGTGATAAATACAGTAGTGCACTGGAAATTACTTACAGGGATAACTCCAGCAATATGGAATGTTGGAATGGCTACACTATGAAGCAGAACAGATAGGCTACCTTCTGATCATGCACCAGTGTAAACTTAAGCATTACTATTCAGTCTTTCCATCCTTGTGTTCACTCAAACTTTGTTTTTTATAGAGTCTCTGCATGTGCCACAATTTAAAACTTTAGTGTCCAATCCAAGGCCTTTTCATAGGCACAACAGCAGTATGTTGACTTCATTGTAAAAAACGCATATCCGCTGGAAAGCCCAATAACTAATAAGGATAAAAGGATGAAGCTATTCTTATTTCATGCTTTGGCTATGGAAAGTCCAAACATCTTTGATTCTGTCATCCAGTGGTGGCAAGGTAGGGAGAAGCATTGCTTGAAGAACACCAATAAACTCTTAAAGATTGAAGGCCAATTCACAACTGACTCCTGAACATCCCTAATCCATCACGCTACATTTCTCTGCTATCTTGCATTTGGTGAGAAGTAGCATAAGATCAATATACTCATTTCTTTTGTGCCCTTTGGGCTTGACTGTATTCAGCCTAGAGACACATCTCCAGGCTATTAGAAATAGAGTCTCTAATTGGCAGTCAGTTTGCACTCTGTCCAAATAGGTACCCTCACTCTAGTGAGAGTAAGGGAGATACACACTTAGGATAACCCCTGCTCACCCCTTGGTAGCTTGGGACAAGCAGTCAGGCTTATCTCAACGGCAATATGTAAAGTATTTGTACCAACACACACAGTAATGCAGTGAAAACACTACAAAGTGGATACCACACCAGTTTAGAAACATGGCCAATATTTATCTAAATCAAACAAGACCAAAACAACAAAAATCCAACTTACACAAATAAAGTTATGAATTTTTAAAGTAAAAAGAGTCTCACTCTATAGAAAACAATGGAAGCATTGATGTCACACAAAGTACCTGGTTTGCATCAAAAATAAAGCGGCACTGGCGAGTGTGCATCGGAAAAGTCAGTGGTGCGTAGATTCCTTACTCGTAAATGAGGCCGTGCTTCGTTTCTTCTCCAGTCGGGTAGGCAATGTGCCATTTTTCACTCCTGCAAGAGAGTGTTGCGTCAATTTCTGGATTGGCCCCTCGGATCCTGGCAGGTTCACGTCGATTTTGACACCAAGCGATGGTGCAAAATCAGGCTGCACAATGATGAGAATCCACGCTGCATGGGGTTTGCGTCCTTTTCATCAGCTGCAAGCAGGTGTTGTGTCGTTCCTCCAGCCGCGATGCAGGTGATGCCTCGATTTCCCAGCAGTGATTCAGGTGGTGCATCGATTTTTTCAGCCGCGATGCAGGTGGTGCTTCGTTTTTACAGCCGCGTTGCAGGTGTTGCGTCAACATTTTCCCTGCATGGCTCCTGTGCGTGGATTTCAGTCTTTGTTCCACTAGCTTCTCCTTTCAAGGGACTGGATAGGGCACCACTTGGCAGGGTAGGAGGCTCAGTCTTTGTTGGCCCTGAGACTCCAAAACAGGAGGCAAGCTCAATCCAAGCCCTAAGAGACACTTCATAAGCAGGAATATACCACAAAGTCGAGATTTTGTCATCTTTCAGGCAGAAACAGCTGCTACAGGCCAACCCAGCAAATCACAGTCACAGGCAAAGGGGACAGTATCCTCCTCCGGCTCTTCAGCTCATCTCCTTGGCAGAGGTTCCTCTTGAGTCCAGAAGTAATCGAAAAATCTGGGGTTTTGGGTCCACTACTTATACCCCTTTCTGCCTTTTAAGTTGGCAGACTTCAAAGGAAAGTCTCTGTTGTTCACAAGATCATGCCTTGCCCAGGCCTGGCTCCAGACTCACAACAGGGGGTTGGAGACAGCATTGTGTGAGGGCAGGCACAGCCCTTTCAGGTGTAAGTGTTAGCTCCTCACTCCACTCTGGCCCAGATGGGCAATCAGGATATACGGGCTACATCCCAGCTCCCTTTGTGTCACTGTCTAGTGGAAATTCAAAAACAGCCCAGCTGTCAGTCTGACCCAGACATGGAATACACAAGCAGGCAGAGGCACGGAATGGTTAAGCAAGAACATGCCCTCTTTCTAAAAGTGGCATTTTCAAACTGACAATCTAAAAATCAACTTTACCAAAATATGTATTTTTTAAATTGTGAGTTCTGAAACCACAAACTCCATATCTCTATCTGCTCCAAAAGGGGAACTGCACTAAGAAGATATTTAAAGGCAGTCCCCATGTTAACCTCGGAGAGAGAAAGGCCTTGCAACAGTAACAAGTGAATTTGGCAGTATTTCACTGCCAGGACATGAAAAACACATCACTACATGCCGTACCTTTAACATACACTGTACCCTGCCCGTGGGGGTACCTGGGGCCTACCTTAGGGGGGCCTTACATGTATAAAAAGGGAAGGTTTGGGCCTGGCAAGTAGGTACACTTGTCAGATCAAATTGGCAGATTAAAACTGCACACACAGACACTGCAGTGGCAGGTCTGAGCCATGTTTACAGGGCTACTCCTGTGGGTGGCACAATCAGTGCTACAGGTCCACTAGTAGCATTTGATTTACAGGCCCTAGACACCTCTAGTTCACTTTACTAGGGACGTACTAGTAAATCAAATATGCCAATCATGAAAAAGCCAACTGCACATACAGTTTACACAGAGAGCCTATGCACTTTAGCACTGGTTAGCAGTGGTAAAGTGCCCAGAGTCTAACAACCAACAAAAACTGGTCAGAAAACATAGGAGGAAAGGAGACAAAAAGTTTGGGGATGACCCTGCAAGAAGGGACATGTCCAACACAGGCGAAGCAAAGTCACTCTCCCAGTTTGCACTCACACTGTGTCTGCAACAATCCCATAAGGACTCCGGGACTGGGCACGTCCAGACATTGTAGAGGAGATCAATGCTGTTTGTGCAGTAAGAATTGCCCCAAGGTAACACAAGGAATGTATGGAGTCCCATGTGAGTCAGATAGGTGGAGTGAAAGTAGTTGAACTGCACTAGCTTGAACAGGACATTGCAAGATGCTTTGGCAGGGTTCAGATGAGCGCCCCCACTATTCATATCCTTTAGGCCCTGTCCTATATTGTCATACCATCTGCCCGTCAGGTAGGCCAGTCAGCTGCTCAACATCAACAGGGACATAGAATTATTTCTGTCCCCAGATCCAGTAGAAAATTAATCATGTTGTGTGTATGAGATTCCTGGCCCTTGGGTGTGACCTTCTTCGTCCAGAAAAGGCAAGCCACCCATTTTATACAATCATAATTCATAAACTGGCTAGTAAGGACACTATACTCCAGTCGAACTTCGGGAAAAGCTGCAATGTAACTGAGCCACACAAACTGAAAACTCCGCAAAGTGGGTCAGGTCTTGTAACAGAATGGAAATGTATATATTGATGTTGATGTATTCCTCTTCAGGCACCTTCCCAAAAAATACAGGACTAAAGCTACAGTACTAGGAACAGGGGAGAGCCACTGATGTCCTCTAGGAGAATGGAGCTCAATGCTGATGCATGCACGTGATTCATTCTGATTCACGCCCAGCGGCTACACAGAGAGCCTTCAAGCTGCAAAAATGCAGATTTGTGGCCAAGTAGTGTAGCTTCAGATCAGGGACCTTTGGCTGGTCTTATCTTACAGAAGCCAGTGCTTGACAAGCGCAACTTTATTCCAACCGCCATTCCAAATCCGTTCAGAGAGGAAGGTCACAAGTGTTGTTGAAGAAGTGGGGAGCAGGCTGAAGAGATGGGTCGGTGTTGATCTCCACAGTGGAGGAAATGCCTCTATCTTTCCCATCCAGTAGAGAAGATGTGTCAATTTTCTCCATGCAACAGCAGCGATGCATTGGGTTCAAGATGCGGCAGTTATGACGGTGATGTACCAAGGTCGATCCATGCTGGAGAGGCAGTCCGTCGAGTCCGATCCACGCAATGGGGCCGATGCACCAGTTCTGATCAACACAGTGGGGCCGATGTGCTGGTTCAGATCCACGCAATGGGAGTGACTTACCTGTTCTGATCCGCAGAGACGAGCGATGCATTGTTTAAGATTTATTTATTAATTGCATAGTCACTTAAAACCTTTGCAATAAAATGCAGCAACTTAAAATACAAAACACAGTTTCTGTAATGGCTAAAGTAACTTCCTTAAGTTAATTAGTCTTAGGTAAAAGCCCCATGCATAAGCAAGCTGACCCCATTCATAAACAAGCAATAAAAGAGGGTTAGATAAAATGCTGCAGATAAAAGACCTTAAAAGTTCAACTGTACAGGTATGTTCCACAGCAATAAGTTAAAAGTGGGCAGCCAGCCTTAAGCAGCCTATGATAGGGGAGCGAGACAAATTAAAGCTAAGCCCATGTGTAGAACTGGAGTTGTTTGTTGCATGTTCAGAGTGACGAGGCCTCAAAGACCAAAATGAGAGTCGTTTCAGCTGCAGCAAACACCTTAAGCCCACTTTCAAGTGTCCAGGACTGGGGTGACACCACTTGGCAGGGCAGACTCACAGATGCAGAGTCCAGGTGTAGCTGTAGGTTGGTTGGCATTCTTTTATGTGCCTGAGACTTAAATCAGGAGGCCAGTCAGCTGTCCTTTGGAGTCCCTCTGCTTTCTGGGTTGAATGGATGCAGGTCTGTCTCACTCCCAGGCAAGAGGGCAACAGGCAGCAGGTCAGCACAGCAAAGCAGGAAACCAGCAGAGTAGCAGGCCAGCAGAGTGGCAGTCCTTGTAGCAGCACAGCAGTCCCTCTTCCTGGCAGAGTATCCACAGGTAAAGAAGTGTACTTAAGTGATGTCTGAGGCCCAGTATTTACACTTCGGTGCCCTGATTCTGGAAGGTGAGAGAAGCTTTTAGGCAGTGGCTTTGAAGTGCATGGAATCCCCATCTCCCCCGCCTTGGCTCCAAGCTGGCTGGAGTGAAAATGCAGGGTTATTAAGCCCTTTGTGCGGACAGGACACAGCCTATTAAGGTGTGTGGGGCTGTGGTCAGTGCCTCCCTTCCATTCTGTCAGGATGACCTTCAAACCCATCAAGTCACACCTAAGTGCCCATTGTGTGTGGCTTTCTAGCGGGAATACACAAAGCCCAGCTTTAGTGAACAGAGACAAGCTGAAGACACACAGGGTTAGGACAAGGAAAATGCCATCTTTCTAAAGGTGCATTTTCAAAATTGTAGCAATAAATCTGACTTTAACAACAAAGAGTGTTCATCATTACAATTCCATAGGTTCTAAATATGACAGATCTACCTCCTCTCAAACAGGAGTTACAGCTTATTAAATATATTAAGGAGTCCACAGTGCTATCCTATGAGAGGGGTAGGCCCCACCGTAGTGATAAACGAATATGGGATTTTTTCACTAGCAGTACATGTCCTGCCATTTAATTACACCCCACTCTTCCCTATGTGCTATAGAGGGCCTACCTTAGGGGTGGCATATTTGTAAGAAAAGAGGAGTTTAAGGCTTGGCAAGGGGTTTTAAACGGCAAGTCGACATGGCAGATTAAACTGCACACACAGACTCTTCAATGGCAGGCATGAGACATGCTTAAAGGCCTACTTCAGTGGGTGGCACAATCAGTGCTGCAGACCCACTAGTAGCATTCAATTTACAGGCCCTGGGTACATGTACACCAGGAACTTACCAGTAAATTAAATATGCCAATTGGGTATATGCCAGTCAAACAACATTTTAGGGAGACAAGAAGTTTAGCACTGGCTAGTAGTGGCTAGGTGCACAAAATCCTATGGCCAACAAAAACAAATTCAACAAACAGTGGAGGGAAAAAAGCAAAAGGTTTGGGGGTGACCCTGCAGAGAGGGCCATTTCCCACACTGACCAATATGAATCATGCATCCCACACCACCACATTAACCACCTCTCACTCAGTCCTGATGCCACCTGTGGAATTCTCCTGATAGTTGTTGTGTATGGTATCACCAATGCCACGCCTTAAGGCTAGTTCACACAGATTCACTGCATGGAGACACCACATAGGAAATCAGGTCCGAAGCCTCACCTGGAATGATATTACCAAAAGAAGTCTATGATTGGGAAGAGGCTTCTACAGCGATTCATGCTGTTGCACCTTATAGCAGGAGCTCATACCACTGCTGGGTCTTGTATGCAATGTGATGTTAAACGAATGTGAACCATCTCCCTGCAAAGGAAGCACATACAGCACCAAGCATCTTAGCAGATGAGGGTGCTCTGTAAACTATTCCCTTGCAGAGGGATACAGACCAGATGCAGTGGGCCCAGCTGTTCAAACTGAATAATAGCTGCATTGTGCCCAATACACGGAGAAACGAAGTACTGAGCAAAGAATAGAAGCTTCAGCAAAACAAGAACCCACAAGAATAATAGTGCAAGAATTCTGGAATGACAACTTCCCAAAGAGAAAATTACTAAACTAGATCTAAGCATGCCACCCACTTGCAAAGCGCCGCAACTCTAGGGCACTAGAGATTAAGTAGCTGTCAGCCCTGTTGAGGGCATTGTCGAAGATGATGCCCTAAATAAATAGTAAAAAAAGGGATTACCCTTATTCCTGTCCTCCTTATTGTATTTCCATGCAAACTGAGTTGAGAACAGAGACAGAATACATTTGGAAAAGTGGATGCCCGCCTATTGGGTAGGGGCGTGAAGGTCCATACCTGCGGCCCGTTAGGAACACCCATCTTACCACCATTCTGAAGTCAGGTCATCCACCATCAGTGGGTTTGCGGAAGAACACCCTGTGCGCAGGCTTCTGTATCAGCCAACAAACGATTTGAATGTAACTCACAATTTCTGTGGGTTTCAGGGGATACTCCACCCACAGGGTACTCAGTGTAGCAACTGTGCCAGCGCACTCTGCTGTCTGCTTCGTGGTGTATCTGTGGGGGTCCTGGTTCGCCCTCCTTCTCGGGCACAAGGGACAGGAGAAGGTGATGAGTTTCTGCATTTGCCATCAATCGCAGCAATGATTTACATGAGTCAAGTGCCACACTCAGTGTTGTGAAGGAGAGGTTCTCACCTTTTGCGTTTTTAGGTCACAAAACGTTTTCTTCAAATCTGGTAAAGATCAGTGCTGCTGTTGTACATCCTGGGTAAAGTTAAGGAAGGCCAGCATAGACAAGCTTTAGTTTTTCAGAGAGCCTTGTGGTCATGCCTTTTGCAATATGTGATCCCAAGCTCTGCAGTTTAGCAGGTGGCAATAACAGTGTGCAGGTAGACACTAGTCCGACAGGTAGAGGTAGGAACCTGGTGAGCCTGTTCCAGCGAGATGACCTTGCAGAGCATCAGTAAGGGTGAGGCTCTCCGTAGGGAAAAGTTTGACACTTTGAGCCTCCAATGTGAACGGCAGATCCATCACCATGATGCTGTTTCCTCACAAATCACCATATGCATATTCTGTTCCGAAGTTGACAAATTTCATGAGTAGGAGGAACTTATATATTCTAAGAAGATATGCATAAGGAGACTATGTACCACTATTTGAAATTTCAAATTGAATTTCTGAGTTGAGGACTTATTTCCCGAGATACTACAAGATACACAAATGATGAAGTTGACCACCATCTTCTAGTTCACTTCACATACCAAATGCAGAAGTGCCTGAAGCCAGACATCCTCACTTAAATAGGTGCATCATTTCAACAGCACACAGAAAGTTATCATTTTGACACTTGAGCAATTTATGGTGCTAATCTGTACAGATTCTGGCTCACAACTTTACCAGTCAGCAAATGGTACTACCTGTCCCCAGACCATCCTTCTTTGGAGCGTCATACCTCCTGTCCATAATGGAAAACATGTACCTTGTCATTAAGTTTAATACCAAGCCAGGAGCAGGTCCAACCCCTGTACATTGGAGTAGGCACTATCTCCTGCACTGTGCACCCACTGGCTTAGTAACCCTTTCAGGTGGAGACGTGTACTATATATGTCCACTTTTTGTTGCAAGAAGGTATCGGGTCTGGGCTCCATTTACATCTTCTTCATCCACCTCATCTCAGTACTTACTGGAGGAGACTCGGGGACCAGGCTACCATTTAAAATCGGGCCACAGGAGACCTGATTCATACCTCTTACTTGGCTCTCCAGCTTTTGGGTCTCTGTGGATTCTGTCCCGTCTTGTTGTTCGGGCCTTCCTTAGTGACAGTCAGGATACAATGTATCTCTGTCTCCTGGGCACACTAGCTCAGAATACGCCTGAAAGTTTTGCTGCATTCAATGAAAACAATTCCTGGCTTGAGACCTAGTGTGCATAGACATGCATAGTCATGACACACCATAGAGACTAAGAGCCAGATGTATGGACACATTTCCTAGTCATAAACCCTACAAATAGGTTAACAAAGGGTTTACAAGAAAATGTGTTTTTCGAATGTACTAAATCTATTCAGTGATTCAGTAACATATCGGTTTAGGAAACTGTTAGGAATCGCTATTTTGAAGGGGCATTGTTGGAAATGGCCCTGTTTGCAGGGTTATCCCCAAACTTGTTGCCTTCTCCCTTTTATTTTTTCAGGTCTCTTTGCTGGTTTATTGTCTCTGCACACTTGCACTTTACCACTGCTAATCAGTGCTAAAGTGCAAGTGCTCCCTAGGTAAACTGTACTGTTGATTGGTTTATCCATGACTGGCATATTTCATTTACTGGTAAGTCCCTAGTAAAGTGCACCAGAGGTGCCCAGGCCCTGTAAATAATGCTACTAGTGGGCCTGCAGCACTGGTTGTGCCACCCACATAAGTATCCCTGTAAACATGGCTCAGGCCAGCCCCTGCAATATCTGTAAGTGCAGTTTTAAACTGCCGATTTGACCTGGCAAGTGTACCCACTTGCCAGGCCCAAACCTTCCCTTTTGGTACATGTAAGGCACCCCTAAGGTAGGCCCTAAGTAGCCCCATGGGCACATGGGCAGGGTGCAGTGTATTTAAAAGGTGGGACATGTACTGGTGTGTTTTACATGTCCTAACAGTGAAATATTGCCAAATTCAAGTTTCACTATTGCAAGGCCTATCTACCTCATAGGTTAACATGGGGGCTGCCTTTAAATAACTTTAAAGCTCAGATTCCATTTGAAGGCAGATAGATATATGGAGTTTGGGGTTTCTGAACTCACAATTTAAAAATACATCTTTTAATGAAGTTGGTTTTTAGATTGTGAGTGTGAAAATGCCACTTTTAGGAAGAAGGCATTTTCTTGCTCGAACCATTCTGTGACTCTGCCTGTTTGTGGATTCCCGGTCTGGGTCAGTTTGACAGTTGAGCTGTTCAAAGGGAGCTGGGGTGTAGCCTGCATATCTTGATGAGCCATCTGAGCTAGAGTGGAGGAAGGAGCGGTCACTTGCACCTGAAAGGACTGTGCCTGCCCTCACACCATGCAGTCTCCAACCCCCTGGTGTGTGTCTGGGGCCTGGCCTGGACAAGGAAGGATCTTGCAAACACTTGAGACTTTGCTTTGAAGTTTGCCAACTTCAAAGGCAGAACGGGGTATTAGGAGAAGACCCAAAACCCCAGACTTTTAGAATCTTTCTGGAATCAAGACGAACCTCTGCCCAGGAGAAGAGCTGAAGGAGTACTGTCCCTTTGCTGGATTGCTCTGTTGGACTGGCCTGCAGTTGCTGCTTCTGCCTGAAAAGAGTGCAAAGGGTGAACTTTGCTCAAGCTGCAGCACTGGGAACTGTGTGTTTTGTGCTGTTCAAGAGGATAAACCACTGCGCCGCCGCGAACAAAGCCACTGGCCTGCACCGTGACCTGGCAAAGTTGCACAGAGCGGCACTGCCCCGCTTCACACCACGACCCTGGTCTCACCAACGCCATCATCGGATGACTTCCCCAAGCCGCTGCTCGCACAGCGACCTGTGGGCTCCCACTCAGACATCACCTGCTCACACCGCAGCCTGGGCATCCCCGACGACGACGCTTCTGCTGACACCAGCGCCGCTGCCTGCACTGTGGCCTATGGACACCGCTTGTGAGGAACACAAAGCATCGTCTCGTCCCGCACTGCAGCCCGGTAACCGACCCCAGCACCATCGACACCAGTGTCATCACCAGGCATCCCTGCCTGCACCGTGGCCTGTGGACACCACTCGTGAGGGCCACAAATCACCGCCCCATCCCGCACTGCCGGCTTGGGCCTACCAACGACAGCCTGCACTGTGACCTGGTGACACTGCACGTTACATCGCACGCTTCACACCGCAGCACCGGTCTCACCGACACCGCTGGACACAGTCCCCAAGCTGCTGCCTGCACCATGACCTGTGGGCACCACACTTCGCATGGACCTGCTTCGCACCGTAGCCCAGACGCCATCCACACCTGCGCTCCTGACTTCATCAGTCCGGAGTTCGATCTGCAACGTGTGCGACTTCAAGGGCCCGACGACCCCCGCACCGTCTCCGGAACCGACAATGTGACATCAGGGACGCCACTCTCCGGAGCTCACCACGAGGATCATGACGCCCTGCAATTCCAAAAGTACTGTTTTGTGGGTCTTCCTGACACTGTAGCTGGCCTGCAATGCCGCGGCTGGCCTGAACTGTTGGTTTTGTTGATCACAATGCCGTGATAGCCCCAGGTGGAGCTATTGACTTCAAGGATTGTATGTTTGAGCAAATCTTGCAAAATTAATATCTTTAACACTGCATGTTGTATTTTTAAAGTTTTGGTCTTGTTTTTACATGGATAAATATTGGCTATGTTTCTAAAAGTGGTGCGGTGTCCTTTTGTAGTGTACTTATTACTGTATGTTATGTGCAAATGTTTTACACATTGCTTCTGAGATAAGCCTGACTCCTCGTACCAAGATACCAAAGGGATGACCAGGGGTTATCTGAGTGGGTATCTCCCTTATCCTGACTAGAGTGAGGGTCCCTACTTGGACAGGGTGCAAACCGACTGCCGACAAGAGACCCCATTTCTAATATGCATGTTTGGGGCTTAGCTTCTAAACATTGATTCCTTATGGTATGTATCTATGTTTTGTGACCGATATCTGATCCCAAAACATTAAGGCCCATATTTATACTTTTTTAGCGCCACATTTGCGCCGCTTTTGCGTCAAATGCGGCGCTAAAAAAGTATAAATATGGGCCTAAAATTTTTACTGACTACTGAAAGGTAGTGGTAACCCATTCGCAAACCTGAAGGGGTTCCCAAGGAACCCCTTTGATATCTACATCATTACTATGTATGAGGTAAATCGAATTGTAACCCACTGCAATCCGGTATTTTGTGAACAACCTATAGGTCTGTTTGCAAAATACCATAGGATCTGCAAATAGTTGTTGCCCAAATTACAACCATTTTTTAGTGAATCATACCTTTGTACATCTGGCAGATGTTCATACAGTGAGTAGTATGCCTTGAATTGGCCAAGCTTTCTTTTTACTTCATGTGTGTGCAACCTTTTAGAATGTAGGAGGCAATCCCTTGATTCTTCTGAAACGAGTGCCTTTCTAGGCTCGTGTCTCTTTTGGAGAGACGTTTTCCTTCCCACCCTTTCTTTACCCTTGGTTGATCCAGGTTGGAACACTGGATTTTGGCTTTGGTTGAAACGCCTTTCTTTTTCCCATTTCACCTTTTATTCTGCTGGTGGGGGTGATTAGATGGTATTGCCCACAGTATATTTCAGCTGAAGTGAGAGCACTGCAGCTGAGCTCGCCTATAAGGGGCTGGGGTTTTCCTGTTGTAGGACTGTTGTAGGGCTTCCTGTGTTGGCTGATTTTGTTCGCCTCCTGCTCAGTGTTGAAGCTTTCTAGTACTTTCACAAGGATGTAGGAAGTGGGAGTGAGTATCAGGAAGTTCACGTTACTCACTCTACTGATAGTCCTGAGTAACCCTTAATCCAGATGACTCACCAGCCTGCGCTACTTTTATATGGGAGGCCATTGCCCTCTTTCTGTTTAGGGAATGAAAACCAGGAATTTGAAATCCAGCTTGTGCAAGTGGATGGTGGAGTCTGGGCATGGATGAGCTTAGGTATAGTTTTAAGCTTTTGTGCAAGTTTTGTACGAAGTCTACAGGGAGGCGCAATGAGATGACCTATACAACACTCATTATCACGAGTTACCTTCACTTTTCAAAAGATATTTCTAGAAACATTTTGCATTTTTTCATAAACAGGTAGCCGTGTTTTCTCCAGTGGTGCACCGCCTTCGATGGCATCACTGCTTTTGACCCCAATAAGTGCTAGTTTGAACAGAAAGAGACAGACTTACTAGTCCACACTCTGTCGCGATATACATTCAGTAAGCAACTTTAATGCCTCTATTTGTGGTTCCTGAGCACCCTTTATCACATAGCCTCCCCAAAATGTATCACACTCAGAAGCTGGCTGGGCAGAAAGGTTACTCACTGCACCCTGTCACAGCAGGTCAAATTGTAGCAACAACAACAGCTTTATAGAAAACCACACATAAAGTGGCCATGTAAACAGTCACACAGAACACCAGCCCCAGTGGCTCACACACACAGTGGTGAGGTAACAGCCTTCTCTGCAGCACTAATTCCTATTGCCATTGTAGCTGCGAGAAGTGCTCAACACCTACTCAAGGAAGCAGTTAGTTGGGGTGAAGCAGCTAGTGGTATTTTAAGCATATATCATTCCACCTTTTTCCTGTCTGTCTTGGGTGCACCAAAGTACTGGACTCTGCTTATGGTCACAAACAGAGGAATTGATGGTCTCTTTGCACCCAAGAGCCTTGCAAGAACATCCAGCTGTTAAGTCCCTGTGATTCCGGTTCTTCCTCTAGACTGTGGAACCTGATGTTACAGGATCTATCCATTCAGGGAGGCTGTCATATACCTGCCACTCGTGCGGCACCTTGTTGGGCAGGGGTCCTATTTGGTTGCCCTTCACGGAGTGGCCATGAGCGCTGAAACCTCTCTCCAGACCCACCTCTCCTAGCAGAAAACTCAGCTCTTCAATAAACTGCCATGTGCATTCAGCCAGTCATTCAGATGAATACTTCTCGTAGTCCCCCCATCAACCAGGAACGCATTACATCATCAGCGTTTACATCATCCTTCCATCTGGCAGAAGATAGTGTTAGCTCTCTTCCAGGCATCACCCAAAAGCACATTCACATATGCCTATAGGAAGGTTGGGTCTATATTTTCTTTCTATCATCTATTAAAAGCTTTTTGGGATTCCTCAACAAAGTCAATGGAAACCCCACAACTCTAGATTGCTTTGGTGGTGCACGGAAAAACCTCATGCTGCAGCCATGCAAACTGCATTTTCCACTGGATGTTTTAGTCACTCTCTCTTTTTGATCGTCAACGTGCTTATAAAGTAGTCTATAATTGTAACAAAGCTCCAGCGTGGCGTTTGCTGTCTGGTGCAGCGCCAACGATAAACACTAATTATCCTTTGTTTTCCTGTTAGAGCAGGGCAAACCCATTGATTGCATACTGATTAGATCGGGCTATCCACACTTATTGTGAATTAATTAACTGGCGCGTTTGATCTAGAATCCTGGCATCATAATCACATAGGCTGTTGCCGAACAAGTTGGGTGCTTGGCAGGCTTTGGGCAAAATACAGAGTTGTGTTTTGTGCATAAATTGGCTGGAGATGCCTTGTCTTTCCCGACTTGTCGCCCATTCACTGAATGCTGATGAAGGATTTTTTTATGTTATTTGCCTTCCACGATATCAAATCTAAATGAGGGTTCTCAAAGTAATGGCCCTTGCGGTGCACTGTTGTTAATGGGATTATCTTCACCAAGGTGGGATTTTACACATCATGACTTCTGTTTTGTGTAGCGCCTCATACCACACTTGAAGCAGTGTAAAGTATGAGATGTTACCATTAACAGCCTCTATCAGCTTCTAAAGGATGGAAGGCTAGGTTGACCTTGGCAAGATTCACATTTGTGACCGGCAGATCAATCATATCTCAGCAGTGTTTTGCTCACAGTATTTTTTAATGGGCTCACTTATCAAAAGGCATCTTTTTCTATGTTCTTGAATACTGGGAATGGGCCAAATGAACTAAATGAATATTCATTACCTCTCTTCTGCCATTTACAGGCCAATATGAAATGGATGCTTCTTGGTCAAATTGAATAAAAAAGGTGACCTAAATCCAAATAGTGGAGTTAGTTGAAAAAAGTCAAACCTTGTCCAATGCACTGGTTGGTTTCTGCCCTTGCTGAGGGATGGGATTTATCCTTACTTCATGGAGCTAACATTGGCTGACTCTAGTGGAGTAGCTGCGTGGGTTCTGCTAGACCTCTCTGCTGCATTTCATGCTGCCCAGTACCCAACTATTGACCAGGCTCTTGAATGTGCCTATTCAGGACAAAGACTTGAAATGGATGGCCACCTTCCTGGCAATATGTAACCACGTAATCTTATTGCCCTTACACATAAAAGTAATAACACCTGGCCACAGGTGTTCCCAAACCTCCTCCATCTTACGCCCCCCTTCAGCATTTACCATTTCTTTTTGCCTGGATTGATTCCACGCTTTGGTCTCACTTGTTTCGATTAAACAAATGCCTTGCAGCTGAACTTCAGGTTCCAGAACCTCAATTGCTCTATACCCTCTAGGATTGTGTCCATCCTATTTACTAGCAATGATTGAATGACAGCTAAATACCCCACACTCAATCCAAACAAAACAGAAATACCTCAAATTTGGGAATTGGCCACCGAAACACGAGCTGAAAGCCTTGACTGCAGTTTTAAGAAAGGTACCCTCAACAGATTTCCAAAAGAAGCATATTAGACACACACTTTACACAGACCATTTCTTTAGAACCCTAAATACATTCCTTCCTTTATTCTTTGTGAATATGATTAGAACCTCAATACAAATTTTCCAGTATCTATATTTTCCTAACAAACTTTAAGTCATAATCTTGTACTGGCTCACCTGGATTTTGCAGTTTGCCTAGAAGCACTGAAATTTGTCCTAAACACATTGAAGTCAGTGTTAAACTCAAATGTCTTAAATCCTGGCATCATATTATCCCATTCCTCTTGACTCTGAACTGCCTTCGTCAAATTCCTTTCCAGCCCTGTACTTAACGCACCAAGTGCTGCAATGAATCAAATCAAGATTACACTATCAAAAATTTCAAATCCACTACTTTAGACACTGTGGCGGTCATTCTGACCTTGGCGGACGGCGGAGGCCGTCCGCCAAAGTACCGCCGTCAGAACACCGCACCGCGGTCGAAAGACCGCGGCGGTGATTCTGACATTTGCCCTGGGCTGGCGGGCGGCCGCCAAAAGGCCACCCGCCAGCCCAGGGCAAATCAACCTTCCCACTAGGATGCCGGCTCAGAATTGAGCCGGCGGAGTGGGAAGGTGCGACGGGTGCAGTTGCACCCGTCGCGTATTTCAGTGTCTGCAAAGCAGACACTGAAATACTTTGCGGGGCCCTCTTACGGGGGCCCCTGCAGTGCCCATGCCATTGGCATGGGCACTGCAGGGGCCCCCAGGGGCCCCGCGGCACCCCCTACCGCCATCCTGTTCATGGCGGGAGAGCCGCCATGAACAGGATGGCGGTAGGGGGTGTCTGAATCCCCATGGCGGCGGAGCGCGCTCCGCCGCCATGGAGGATTCAGACGGGCAGCGGAAAGTCGGCGGTACCCCGCCGGCTTTCCGCTTCTGGCCGCGGCTGTACCGCCGCGGTCAGAATGCCCGGCGGAGCACCGCCAGCCTGTAGGCGGTGCTACCGCCGACCTCCGCCCTGGCGGTAATTACCGCCAGGGTGAGAATCAGGGCCTGTGTCTGTTCCGACAAATATATGCTAGTCTAGCAAGCATTTTTC
This sequence comes from Pleurodeles waltl, assembly GCF_031143425.1. Taxonomy (NCBI): domain Eukaryota; kingdom Metazoa; phylum Chordata; class Amphibia; order Caudata; family Salamandridae; genus Pleurodeles; species Pleurodeles waltl. The sequence goes on along the minus strand of NC_090449.1, from coordinate 76,633,542 downwards.
TTTCAAAGCAACTTCTTCATCCGTGGCAGGGTTTCCACCAACACTTGATCTAACCCAAGACTAATTCTAACTGTAATGGCTTAATGGACACATGACACGGTAAAGATAAAAATCACCACAACCTTTTGCTTCTGTGGCATTTAACAAGAATTGTTTTGTGCATATGGATGTGTACTTCAATATGGGTATAGGCCTGTATGTGTGTGAGATTGCATATTGATTAAAAAAACGCCTGTTATGTATATAAAAATAAATATATGTTTATATATATATGTGCGTGTGCCATAGTATGTAGATGAGCGTCTATATATGGGTTTATGCTTGTTTGTATGATAATACATTCATTTTAGAGCATGTAAATATGATTATAAGGAAGGTACCAGTAAAGGTCTATATAGATTTATGCACAACGTACATGTACAATGTAAATATAAAAGCAAATATGTATATACCATATATAGAGGTGTATATATTATTTGTATTATTTATTAAAACAACAACCTTCCACCTATGTCTGTCGCACCACTGGTTTACTCATCCCAAACCTTTCTGACTACTATGGTCATCCTTCAAAACTCTTCCTTCCTCCTATCCAGTGCATCCAACCAATGGGCACACGTCCACCACCCACTAACATCTCACATCTTCCCTTTACTAATCCACACCACTTAACCTAGTCCTATTCAAAACACTGGAGTAAATGCATCAGCACAAACTGAACAAGCTTACCACAATTAATTCTACAGGGAAAAGGGCACATATTATCACAGCTAACCTTGGGTTCCGGTGTCCCCTGCCACTTACTCCAAAGCACTTCAGGGGTAGTTAGTGCTATATAAGTACAATTTACAATTACATTTACAATTGTCGGTGGACTATTTCCTAAATTAATAGGAACGGCGTTAGAACTATTGCAAAAATAAGTTGAGCAGGATTCTCTTTGGAAGACATTGGATATGCTTAGTAGGGAGCAAAGGAGCATTTAAATCCAAAAATGCGGTAAACTGCTACACAGGATTATGGGTATGCGTGGAAGCCTGGAGGAAATTCTGGCTGCTATGAGGTTTTGCCCCATTTTATGCAATGAAGTGGGAGGCAGGCAATCACCCCTGAGCTGGAAGTTACTCAGAACTAAAGGTCCAGCAGAGAGAAAATTAAAGCACATCTTTCCCAAGTACAAAAAAGAAATGCCAAGACAAGTTATGTATTGGAAACGCATTCCATGAAAATGGAGAAGCGCACTATTTCAGGCGAATTCCAAATACACACGAGGAGGAAACCGCATTCTTTAGGCAAAACAGAAAATTTTGGGATTTGTGAACTAAATACGCCCAATTAATTAATTAGTTGAAAATGACCAATTTCCTATAAGCATATTTCAATAAGTAGAAGCAAAATGGGGTGGTGGATCACTCTATGCAAACATTGGATTATTTTGTAATTATTTGTTATGAAATAATTGGTATGCAGGAAACAATTTATGATTGATAGGCGGTTGTTGATTTACTTGTTTAATTTGCATAAACGTGTTTGAGGCAGGTTAATATTTAAATGGTTAGAATACAGCGCACAGTGATTTATGTCCGAACTTGTTAGCACATTAGTAGGAGTTTTGAATAGAGTAGATGGTAAGAACAAGTATCTTTTACATTGATTGACAAAGGATCTTAGCTAAATGCACTACAGTAATCATTACGACTGGGTTCAAACAATAAAGTTATAATTTGGGGTGTAATCCCTCTTTGATATTGTGCACCTGAGGAAGGTTTGTGCTCAAAGTTTAGTATTTAGCAGTTCTGGGAGAGGAAAGCAATACTGCATATCAATTGAAATGCATGCTAATAAACTCTTTGACACATCCTTAAACTCCAAAGCAATGAAATATTTTTGTAAACAATGTTGAATTTGCACCCTGAATATTCCTAAATTTTTTTTTTTTTTTTTGTGGAGGAGTCGGACAAACTTTTTTAATTTGAGTAATGAGTCTCCCTGATGAGCATTGGTATTTCAGAATGTGTGGGGTTCAAATCTCCTCTAAACTAGGAGTATGTTAATTTTGAAACCACCCCAAAAATAAGAGTGTGGAATCTACGCATTCTTGAAGTGGAAATCATAGCACGTGGAACACATTCATGTCGGCAAGCACATCCTTAGTTGCACCTTATGTAAGAATTATTTCTTCAACACAGCCTTCTCCTTTTCAGCGAAATTACAAGAGTGCCAGTTCAATACCAGATTTTCAGTCCAACCACATACTGTACCTTTACCCACAATCAATCTAGAAGGGAATCATTTACATAGTCAATAGTAAACCCTATGTATGCTGTGGATCCAAGCCTCCTGAACCTCGATTTAATATCCCTTAAGTATTTTAGCTTGAATTTTGATTTTTGAAGAGCAGTTACCCGATTGAATATGAGATGTCTGTACTGAAGTATAAAAATATTGTTGGTGGCTTGTGCCAACCTTCTGAGGTCAGTGCGACTTTCTGAAATGTGAATTATGTGAGGTTCTTCCAGAAGGTATGGTAGTTGTGTTCCTCAGTGGTAGCACCCCTATCGTCTGTGATGCTATCAATTGATTTGTGTATGTGTTCTACTTTCTTCTAAATGTTATCTCAGAAATCTGCTTGGTCCTTTGCTGCTTTTACTGACAATGACATCACGTGGAAATTAAGTGAATCAATTTATATTTAACATGATTCATGATTTAAAAGCTCTGCTTGTTGAGCACTGTAGAAGATTTGTATATGTTTATATTTTTGTGAATCATGGACAATGTGCAGAATGCATTTTGACACCTAATTTCAAATGTATGCACTGATATAGTTCTGTAGCTCTTGAAACAAATTTCCTATGATGTGTCGAAGTGTGCTTTTCTGATAAATGCAAACTAGGCCACAAATTAGATACAAACGCCATCTTTCTCAAGATGGTAGTCACCCTTGTCACTCATGTGTCACTTGCCCACCTTCTCTCCTCGCAAACTCTGCAGTACGCAGTCAAGCTGAAATGTACTGGTTTTCACTGTCATGGCTTTTCTGCTCAAACATCTACCAAGCTCCTTCTGTTGGTTCGCAGGTCCTAAGTATTCACATAACACATTATTGTTCATGTATCTAGTTTTGTACTAGCATCTCCTGACAACATTAGAATAGAGGGTGCTGAAAAATACTTATTTAGTGGGAGGATGCTTAGGTATTAAGGCAATGTGAAAATTATATTTTTGCGTTCTGATTTGCAGAGGAAATGTTACATTTGCTCACACCATTGTGAGAGTGCCAATTCTGTGATTTCATATGTGAAAGTAGAAACATCTTGATCTTGGGATGAGGGAGATATTTTAGAGAAGACTTGCCTGTTGTGCTAGGGATTCTGGCCATTACTCTCTTGATTGTGCTGACTATTTTGTACTTGAAATAGTTTCAGATTTTTTGCACTCCTTGCATAACCTTACTTTGAGAGCCTTCTTAGCACTGACTCAGTCCCACATTCATTTTGAATTCTGTAATAAAACCTGTTAACTTTTTTCATTGATCTAGAACAGGGATACTCAAAGTACGGCCCGCGGGCCTCATGCAGCCCCTCTCACCTTTACCTGCGGCCCCTGGGGCAACAGAAGCACTGGGCAGCTGTTTGCTCGACTCCGCACTAACAAAAATATTAAATACACACACAATCATTTATTTCAAACTTAATTGGTGCCAAAGAAAGGAATTAACTAGGGACTTCTGAACTTAACTTTAAAAACGCCTTCATTTTTAAAGACATCTTGCAGCATAAGTGTAAAACTAAGACAGTCTTCAAAATTAATTTAGTGTATTTAGTTAACATGCAGAACCTTTTCGCCTTAGTACAATTTATTTTATCAGTACATTGAGATGTATTCCTTTTAAAGTGATAGTTTTCAAACATAAATTTGGAAACAATAATTATTTCCCTTACCCTGAGAAGACCACCAATAGTAAATTAAAGAGGCAAACCACTTGGTATGTGCACTTTATGGGTGGCCTGGGTTCCTATCATACATAAAAAACATTATAGTTTATTAAATCAAACATAGAAGCAGGTTTTGTGCAGCGCACACCATGAATCATGTATTTCGAGGTCCTCTTAAATGTGATAATTCAGAAAAGGAGGGAAAGTGACACTAAACAATTGCCTAGGATCACAGAATTTGGAAAAGTGGGTAAGCCAGGATTGATTCCAGGTTTTCTGGTTTCCCATTGTTTATTTCAGCCACTAGATGTATATCCTTTGCTTCCCCTACACCTACCTTGCCACCAATCCCCCTAGTCACCCTGCACGACCGCCACCGCCCTGGCATCAATGCGGCCCCCAGGCACGTTACAGACCAAACCTTTTGGCCCCTGGGAAAATGTTTGTGAGTACCCATGATCTAGAACTTGATTTTTGAGTGGATCCATTTACTTAATGATTGTATTTTCACAGGTTCCGATTCAGTAAATCTGGTAACTCTGATTGAGGTAAAATTTAAGGTGTCTAAAATTTCGGGCACCCCTTCCTCCTACACCACTATGTAGAAAGACCTCAATTGAGAAATGTTGTTGAACATAACCCTTCTGTGTGCAGGCATTACCCATGATACATGTCATAGTGTGCACCAGGATTTCATCACAGCTGCTGCGTCCTATGTTTTGTGCCATGGTTTCTAGTATACTGGGCCACCAACGTTTGTCTTTCAATGTTTTAGGATTCTGGGCTTTCCTGTGGTTTGTCAGCTTCTGTTTCCTGGCTAACCAGTGGCAGCGTACAGAGTCCAACGCCAGCACAGCACAGGGAGGAGACGCAGCCAGGGCGGCCATCGCTTTCTCTTTCTTTTCCATCATCTCCTGGGTGAGTAAATGATGTGATCATCCTATGACTGTGGGATATGCCTAGCCTCTCATGCGAGTAAACATTGGGAAGCAGTGGGAAGGGGGCGAGCTAAGTCTTTCTACGAGACCTACGTGTCCCCCTTCCTCTCTACATTTGTATCTATATTATGGTGCCTGCTCCTTTTTCAGATTGGTAAATTATTGTGTTTGTGGGGCGGCTCTGGGCAAGCTAGATTGCGTCAGCAGGTACAAACCAGTTTATTGAAGAGCGAGTGTGTGTGTGTGTTAAGTTGTTCCACTTATGTGAAATGAGCTAGTTTGGTAATGGGGATCATCATTTTTTTTATCAAATTTGTTACTGGGTTTTGTATTTAGTAAAGCAATACACATCATACATTAAGGCCCATATTTATACCTTTTTAGCGCTGCATTTGCGTCATTTTGTGATGCAAAAGCGGCGCAAACATACAAAATACAATTGTATTTTGTAAGTTTGCGCCGTTTATGCGTCAAAAAGCGGCGCAAATGCAGCACTAAAAAAGTATAAATATGGGCCTAAGTCCCTGATGCCACATGCTGGACATTATTTTTGAGCAAGAGACTTTATTATGTCTGTGTCGGTGGCAAGACATCAGTTACTTTTGAATGTAGGGAGGTGTGGCGGAATGCGGAGTGTGCTTTGGTAAGCTGGAAGGGTGCTGTCTATGTTTTTCCTTTAAATTTGAACGTGGGTTGTTTTGCTAAAGCGGGTTGGTAGAAGGCAGAAGGCAGGGGGTCTAAGACAGGTGTGTAGTACACAGCTTCCTATAACTCCTCCATCCCTGTACAGAAGGGAGAAATTAAATGGGGACATACATAATAGAAAATTGTTGCCCGTGTAGCTGCGGATGAAGGGATAAAGGGATATCTTTTAACTTGGAGTTAGTTCTAAGTGACTTAATGGACAACTCCTGCTTTGTTCTCTATTCTCTGTCACAGAGAACTCCTTGATAAAGAACCCCTTCACTCACAGTACCTACCTATAATTCTGAGACTAGTATTATAAGTGGGCTGGATGGGGGTGAGGTATTTACCAAAGCTGGTAAGTACCATTACTGATGCTCAGAATCAAATCCAAATTCACGTGTTGCCTTCTTGTGGGTACCCCTGCCCGCCATAAAAAATGTAAGCAGCTTTGGACTCTTGAAATCTGTCATGGGAAAACAGCAGGAGTGCAGTCATCATTACAAAGCTCTGAATACTGATCAATTGGCAAACTCCTATTTTCAATGTCATTGGAATTTCACCCACTACTTGTAATCAGGGCGGATATGATGTGCCTAGTGCGGATCCAGTGGTAGCCTCCAGTGGTGGTGATGGATCAATATCTCACCCGAAATAACAAAGCTTTACAAATTTAGGTGAAAAACTTGTTACATGCAACTCTATCATTAATGTTTTTAGTTACAATAGTTACATTCATGCAGTGGAATACTTAGTACTAGCCCAAATTAGCACTCCAGGATCACCGATCAGATCACTTCAGGTTGACCTCCCTGGCAGACCGCTTCTTTTTGCTTCCATCAAGATACAGTTAGTTTGAGGGATGATCACTACACTTTCAAGACTCCAGCTCTTGGAACACCCTGCTTTTGCGTTAAGTTGGAGTTTAGAAAATTAAACGCCTAAAGACCTTCTTACGGGAACAACAGTCAGTCATCCAGGCACGATATTTTGCTCTTGGCATACTCTACGTCCAATAATTGCACAGTCAAGGTGAGCATTTTGGAGGCAGGGCATGCAGGGCTTGGAGGCAACAATAGATTGGACCTCTTTGCCGGCACCCTTGACGAGTGTTTGACTACAAGGTCCATCCGCCTCCATTGTTTCCAGTGGAGCCATATTGAGCGCCTCATTTAGGGTTTGAGCTATTGTACTCTAAAGGATCTGCAAGTTACTCTGCTTCCTTATAAAAAGTACATTATTTTGATTATAGAAACAGGATTCTCTCTTTAAATCTACACTAGGAATCTGTTTATTTAGGTCCGGATTAAAGTCACGTGACCCGGTTGGGCCAAGGTAGCCGAAACTTGTAGACTGTGGCTGATTCTAGAGGTAAGAGATCATTGATTTACTCCCAGGTTACATCTCCCTCTGGCTTGATCCTTCCTTACTCTGATTCCTGAGAAAAGAAATAAAGTAGATGCGGAATTAGAGGTTATTTTTTATCGACATTAGGTACAGATCCCGCTGAGCCTCACACTTAGAACTGCTCCCTCCTTCCAGAGGTGGAGCCCACTCTGACACATTAGGTGTCGGGAGTGCCGACCCGACGATGAAGCATGCCACTAGTTGACTCTAGTGGGCGAGGGTCTCTTAAAAACGTTTTGAGACTTCAAGTTCATATTGGCTGTTGTGGACTCCATTCTGTTGTGATTACTGATTTTTCACTGGAAGCGACTGGGTGTATCCCCCAATACTACTTTCCCCACCATTTTTTGATTATTATTTCCACTCTGAGGCATCAGACCAACCCATGTCCTCCATAAAGTATAAAGACTTTGATCTGGTTTAAAGTCTGGTAGCACGTGAAAATTTGCCATTTATTGCAGGGAAATACTAAAACTGGAGGATGTTTCACTCACTGATTTTCCTCTACCATATACAAAATTCTGTAAGTAGATTTGCCTTCATACATAGCAAATATCACGAAATTGGAATGAATCCCATTACCACCAATACTAAATTAGGCTGTTTGACTTATTAACTTTCTCCTGCTGCTCCTTCATTTCTTACATCCCCTCGCAACACAAGTACTTTGCATCCATTTCCATTGGCTACATCAAAACTAAACAACATTAATATACAAAATGATAAATAAACAGTCCGAAGAGAATGAAATAGGAGTAGGATGGAAGGGGCTGCCAGAATCCCCACTTTACATTTCATTTTCCACCCGGATTTTGAAGGTTCTTCCTAATTTTGCATTGTAATACTGGGTGTTCTAGGATTGTCTACAACTGTTATACGCTTCTTGCTAAGATAATAGGACTGCGTATTAGGACTCCAGAACTTCAGAATGTGGGAGACTAAGGGGGTCATTCTAACCCTGGCGGTCGTCGACCGCCAGGGCTAAAATGACGGGGGCACCGCCAACAGGCTGGCGGTGCCCCGCAGGGCATTCTGACCGCGGCGGTTCGGCCGCGGTCAGAAGTGGAAAACCAGCGGTCTCCCGCCGGTTTTCCGCTGCCCTTCTGAATCCTCCATGGCGGCGCAGCTCGCTGCGCCGCCATGGGGATTCAGACACCCCATACCGCCATCCTGTTCCTGGCGGTTCGCCCGCCAGGAACAGGATGGCGGTATGGGGTGTCGTGGGGCCCCTGGGGGTCCCTGCAGTGCCCATGCCAATGGCATGGGCACTGCAGGGGCCCCCGTAAGAGGGCCCCACAATGAATTTCACTGTCTGCATTGCAGACAGTGAAATTCGCGACGGGTGCCACTGCACCCGTCGCACCTTCCCACTCCGCCGGCTCCATTCGGAGCCGGAGTCCTCGTGGGAAGGTTGTTTTACACTGGGCTGGCGGGCGGCCTTTTGGCGGTCGCCCGCCAGCCCAGTGTAAAACCCAGAATACCCGCAGCGGTCTAATGACCGCGGTGCGGTATTCTGGAGGGGGGAACTCTGGCGGGCGGCCTCCGCCGCCCGCCAGGGTGAGAATCACCCCCTAAGTGCTTCCACACCATCAGGAGCTGTCAGACGAATTCCTGGCTAGCTCACAGTGCCTCACCTAAACTCCTAACCTTATCGGGGTGGGAGGTGATTGTGATGACCTGAACTTGACACTCTGATTCCCAAGAAAGTCGTGGAAACCGATCTCACCCTGTCCTTGGTTTACTCATGCATGCCCAGGCGAAACACGAGAGATACGAGATACGTTTTCAATACTTTTATTGGAACAATTGTAGTCTTGCATAGAGAGAACGAGCTGTGACAATTAGGCAGAGGAAACAAAGCAAATTAACTGGCATTACGGACATGGTAAAGCGGATGAATAAACCAACCGTGATAAATGATTTCTAAATGATCGAACACAACCCTAAGACTATACCAAGAGCATAGGGGTGTACCTTTTGCCTTCACCCGATCTAAAGAGTTAGCCAGAGCCCCATACCTGGAAACTGGAATTGGCTATTTGGGTGCATCCTTCTGCCTCTTCTTGCATAGTCGCATTTAATTACACAAGGTACTATTTTGCAACTGTAACCCTCTTTATTTGAAAAAGAAACAATGACAGGAGTTTATCAAAGGCAAGGAAGCCTTCATTGTAGTCCACTTTTTATTCCTTGTTTTGATGTGATGTGCTTTTGCTGCATTCTTTAGTGCATTAAACTCAGAACTTTAGCTTAGCCAATGCTTGTTATCTTTTTTTATCACTGAACGGTAGGCATCTATGAGAGCAACGTGTTCAGACCCCCAGCAATGCAAGTGATAAATTATAATAAACAGAAGACAAACGATGTTCCACTTTAGAAATTGGATCATTGCCTGTTAGAATTCCCTCTGCTTATTCATGTGATGTTGCAAGTATTTGGAAGACAGTCAAAATATTTCCTATTTGCACCTGTTCTCTAGCTGTGTCGTCATTCTATCCACAGTGAGATGTTTCTACATTGAATTAGAATTTTATTTTAGGAAGGTCCCAAATAAAGACACCATCTGGCATCTTAATGTTTGGAAGGAGAGTACAGAAATAGGTGTCTCTCTGGGACTTCTTTCAACATAGTGCTCTCTGAAGGTGCATTTGTCAATGTTTTTTTCTAGGAGATGCTAGCACCTGGTGTTGTCAGAGCTGTGAATAGCAGACACCTAGAGGCCTGGTGCACAAAGCCAGCCCGTCAAGAGAAGTTTTGTGTGCTCGACACACAAAATAATTGTGCACTGTGACTCACAAAATATTTTACCTGGTATACTTTTTAAATCTGATCCAAATTGTGCTCATTACCATGGACGTCGATTAGTGGTTTCCAAGCATAGAATCTGCTATCCCTGGCTTGCCCTTTTGCTTCCCCTATCCTCAAGGGTTATGAAACCAGTGGCAGGAAGAGGAGTTAAATAAAAAAGGGCCTTAAGAATCCTGTTAATTTACAGTAGTTTCAACTCCCCGCTATGCCCAAAACACCTCAGCAATAAATACTTAGGGCCTGATTGAGATCTTGGTGGATAAGTTACTCCATCACGGTGATGAATATCCTATCCGCTGAAATATAAATCCCAAAGGATATAATGTGATTTATATTTTGGCAGACGGATGTCCGTCACTGTTGTGATGGAGTAACTCATCCGCCAAGATCTAAATCAGGCCCTTAGTTGTTGAGGGGCTAAGAGTTGACAAAAGACCAACCCAATGATGTCATCAGTGGTCAGTGTGTGCATGACGTCACTACTGCTACCCCTGCCATTTCTGCTCTGACCTGTAGCAAAAGTTACTCCAAATCATAACCAAATAAAACCTTACAGACAATTGATATTTATTAGTGGCACATCTTTGTGACTCAAGGGTTTCTTGCAAAAGATCTTGGGGAAAAAAACAATGGGCTATATGGGAAACCTGTATGCTTGTGATTTCATTACACCAGGGGTCTCCAACCTTTTCTGTAGTGAGAGCTATTGAAGGCTAAGCGACTCATGCATTGTTACCAGGTACTCCCATGCCGAGCTTCATTAACTTCAAGCCTAATGTCCATAAAGCAAGTTACTATTGTTTGAACAAAGTACTTTGACTAGGGCCAATATGACAGGACTGCCATGTGTGTCAGTGAGAGCGTGGTATATGAGAATGTATGAACATGTGTGCGTTTGAATGGGATGTATGTGTATTGGTAAATGTCAGCATGTGTTGTGGTACAGGACATACTTTTCGCCAAAAGGGGCACTGTTATATGTACAACACAAACATGCACCCACTTTTTTTAATAGGAGAAATTTAAAGTACAGAAGAATGTTCTTCAGAATGTTCATAATATGGAACATTTTACGCCACTTTAAATTTCTCCCACTTATAATAATGGATGAATTTTTCAGTTATAAATTTCCACTGCGTCTACTAGCCACTGGGAGCAAGATGCTTATGTGTGTAAAGGCGACACTTTGAAATGGAAAGAAATTAAACTGAAGTGTTAACTTTGTTTAATGGATTCCATAAACCTTTTCATGTAAATGTTCTCCTATTTCAAAGTGTCACATTTACAAACAGCGGGCATCTGGTACCCAGTAGCCTGTAGATACAGCGCCATATTTGTTACAGAAAAATACAGGTGTTTGTTCAAATTGGAGGAATTTAAAGTAAAGAAACATGCTTCATAAAAGGTTAAGATGTAATTGGCATAAGTGAAAGTGGATAAAAACATGAGGACTTAATGTTTCATAGAAATATTGTTCTTCACTTTATATTTACCCCTTGCAAAAAAGGTGATTGTATGTTTAGTTGTAAATATAGCATAATGTTTACTGGCCACTGGGATCAAGAGGCCTGCTGCTTGTAAATGCATCGCTTTGAAATGGGATAAAATTAAAATGAAGAGTTAACTTAATCATTAAGGTACCTTTCATTTTAATTTTCTCTCATTTAAAAGCATTCAGAAACATGATTCTGTTCTTACACTCTGATATTGAGTTGATAAGGACTTTTATTTAAGAGTTAAATACCTCACTGCTTCAGTTCTTCCCCTCTGTGCCCTAGCCTGAGTCATAAATCTGACTGATCACTGGTCATTATCAGGCCTTGCTATCTGAAGTCCGATGATAATAATGTCAAATAAATACCTCCTTCCCTTAACTTTAAAACTAAAATGTGACCCTGTGCTTATCTAAAAATGAACTCAAGCCTGCAAGATCCTCTGAAGGTGTCTGGGAGGTATTGGAGACACCTGCATTACACTAACCAATACGTATTGTTATTTTCAGAGAATTTGGAAGATGTATTCTTTTCTTCTAAATGTATGTATGTTTCTTCTCAGACCTTTAGTAGCCAAAGATGATTAGTTGAGTATTTGCTACCAAAGATTGTAGGAGTGTTTGGAACTACAAATCCTGTTAGGTTCCAGTGCTGTACTACACAAAGGTGGGCGTTCATCCCACTCCTTTCACTGCCTGATCTCTTCTGTGCCACCAACATGTTGGTATCATACTACAGGCAGCAAAGAAACACTCTGCAGACTACTCCCAAGAGACTAATGTCAAGAGTTAAAAGTTTTTGACATTACTAGCTAGACTGTGACAAAGGAGCATCATGTCCTGACTACGGGAACCTGCTCCTGTGATAGCAATGATCAATGAAAAAACTGCTGAGGTCTTTCAACCAGATGAACTGGAAGACTTGCTGGATTCCTCTGAGGCATCACTGATGGAGCTATTAACACCTGGGTCAGATCAGGATCTGGAAGGGACATTGCACTGATGCCAGTCTTAAGGCACAACTGGCTGCAAATCCAAAGAACAGACTGACCCATAGATACTGGGGAACCTGACTGTTAGATTTCACTTATATAATTTAGAAGTTTACTCCAGCTATTGCAATGGCTGTACACCTACACTGCAGCAAACCACTGATTATTGTCTTATTGAGTATGAATGACATGGCACTTTTTATTAAAAGGATACAAAGCAGCTGTGACCACTGTTCAGGAGGCACGCCTCTCCGTCACCAAATCAGAAAAGCATAAGCGGGAGTGGGTAAGCCGGGTGGTCAGCAGGTGTTGTTTGGTTGCTGCCTCCGAAATACCTGAATTAGCCACCACCTGCAAAAGAAAGTCTGGCACCGTAATCCTCCTTAGGAAGTCTCTCCCTCATACAACAGGCAATGCTTGGTCAATCTAGATGGCAGGTATTTATTTTATTAAGCCAAGGAACACCATAGGAACATTCATTCTGTGGTCAGGTTCTAATCCAGATTCTGGTGTAGTGTGGTTAGTTTTACGTATTCATTGCGCTTTAGCTTCAGGCTTTAGGCCTTTGTGCATTTTGCCCTGAATATATTTTATTCATTTGCTGATAGCTTAGAGCCTCTGTGCACTTTGCTCTACATGCTTTTTATTAGGCTTTGTACTGTTATTTTTCAAATAGCCAGTTCTACGGTGTTGTTTTTTATTCATATCACACTGTTTTGCCTACTTCAGCACTGGAGTTCTCCATAACATGTTTACTCTGTGCTTCAGTCAAGGATACAGTCTGGTACATTGCCGATAGACGTGGTAAGAGTTTAGACTTGGCATTCCTGCGTAGGGACATTTTGTGATCACGCTGACATGTTAGTTATAAAATCACTTCCTTGTCCCAGTACACGCAAGAGGGAGATTCCGACCAGGGAACCACAACTTGACGCTGACTGCCTCGTTGCAGATGCTGAACCAAGATCACAGGTCTTTGCTCAGGTATGAGGGCTGATGTATCCACAGTGATTCTAATAGGCAAGCTAGAAGCTTAACATGCTGTGCTCTAGATAAAACAAGCAGAGGGAGAGTAGAAACTGTTTGACAATATGATAGCTTTGTTTTTATGTTTTACTCTCCTGGTAACTATTACAATCCTACTGTGTTGTATCGTTCTGGTTATTGCGGCTCACGCCTTAATATCTAAAATACAGTTGTTTTATTAAAACATTATATAAAACTTATACTGTCTTTGTCATTTGTATATGAGATCATATTGGAAATAAGAGAGTTGGTTTGGATCTGAGTAACCACGACTTCCCTGAGAAGTTCCAAAGATGTCATGCACTCGGCTGCCAAATCATTCCTTCCACATGGGAGAAATGAGGCACTGCTAGTTAGCCGGAGCAAAAACCGGATTTAGGGTGACAGAGTTCTTTACACGTGGGTCAGACTCAGTCCCCCACACCGTTATAGATCCTGCAACCTAGAAATCCAGTAGTCTCATTTAGAATAATGAGAGCCCACGCGACCCTGGTTGATTGGGATTCCTTTCTTGCCTGTCCACACTTTTATGATTTGACAAGACTTTGTTGTTGTAGCAGGATACTGGCACTGGCTACTGACCTGGCTTTGAACAAATTAGGAATGGTAGACAAGTGTAATAATTCTAATATAGTTGTGCTGTCTGACTTAATGTCCAGTCATGGTCTAGTAACACATTCTGAAGAAGAATTCAAAGATCTTTCCGCTGCACATAGCACAACATCGTTCATTGGCCATTTTCTAGTGCAAGGCACTATTTTATATTTTATTTCGACCATGATATACCTGCAGAAGACATTCTAGAGCATCTCCCTTTATTATTGGACATTGACATGGACACTATTCCCCTTCTCATGCATACTGGAGGGCGCAGTCATCCAGGAATAGGCTCCCTGAGTGCAAAGAACCCTAGAATCTGATGTGAGGGCATTTAAAGAGAATACAAATTCTCTTTCTTTAGTCCTGGTGATCTGGATGGCAGGTAAGATGCCTTGGTGAGGGCCTTTGATTTAAATTAGTAACTTTTTCAGCATGCTTTTTACCTTGGCTACAGAGAAAGCACAGATAAAGATGTAATGTGCACTATAAAAGAGGTCTTGTGTTTACGCTTTAACATGGGAAGCGCAACTGGCTATATCGGCTCTCTGAGCCAGTTCTGGACATCTACTGATACATCTGATGGACATCTCTGAGGCCTTTGTTTCCTTCTGTAAAGCAGTGTATGACTCGAATCAGGTGGACACGATGTCAGAGGAAAATGACGCTTTGCTGCTAACCTGCTTTGTTGGAATGCTGAATGACAGGCTTCATAGAGGGTGTGATCATTGGTCACAGCCAAAACTGAGATGCCTATTGTAGATTCTCTAGTGAAGATTCTTGGTGAATTCTGTAATATTTTCATGACTCAACTGGTCCCTGTGTTAAATAATGGTCTGAAAGATGCTGAGGAGTCTGGCTACTTGGGCATTATTTCTAATAAGGGCATTATAATCCTCCTTCCGAAGTGAGGTAAACATCCACTGAAAGGCGGGAGCTATACATCTGCTCATTTATCAGTGTACACTTGAAGATCCTAGCTAGGATCTTGGCATCTAGAACAAAGGAATCAGTAGTTCACTCATTACAAGTGGGATTAGAACATGGCTCTCCTTTGGGAGTCATCTGAGAACTCTGGTTCATCTACAGTGGAGATTTAAGGGCCTACAGGAATGTGTCCTGACCATCTGTCCTAATGCTGAAAAGGTTGTTGCCTCAGTTCAGTGAGGATCCATGATCCGAATGATGGCTAGATTTTGCTTGGGACCAGATTTCATATTCAAATTTAACTGTCTGTATTCTTGTCTGGCTGTGCACGTGCAAATGTTTTCTGTCCTGCCCTATGTTTACAAGAAGAGGTGAGGCAGGGCTGTCCTCTGTTCCCACTTCTCTTTCTGCTTACACTGGACCCCCTGCCCATGAAAGTCTGCAATTTTACACGCATGCAAGGCATCTTTATAGACCTGCCTGACCTGTTAAGTCCGTCTGTGATGCTGATGATATACTAAGACTGTCTCTGCCCAGATAAATCCTTGCCAGCTTTAATGCTTTTTATAGAGACCTTCATCCAATTATCTGGTTAAAAAGATAACTGGGAAACGTTTGAGGATACATCCATGCCTTACAGTACCAAGAAAACCTGCTCTGCCAGATTCATGTCATGTGGGTTCCAAAAGGCCTGAAGTATTTGGGAGTTCTCATCAACAGGGGACTCTGTAAAATGGTCAAGAACAATTTAGTTATTTAATGACTAAGGGCCAGATGTAGCAAGCAGTTTTGCCCATTTTGTGTCTATGGGAAAATGTGTTCGTACATATGGCCCTAAGACCTGTAAGGATTTTGCGAGGTGGACACAGCTACATGTGTCAGATTGGGTTGGTCAGGATGGTGGCAGTCTCTAGATGTAACATCTGCAGATTCATCCACCAATACTAACCTGAATGGACTCTGTTGTCAAATTGTTTCTATGGGGAGGATTGAAACCAAGACTAATAAGCTACAGGCATGTACAGAACCTTGAGGGCTCTTCTCTGAGATCCAGTTTCTTGGCTCATCAGTTGTCGTACCTGACTTCCCTGAAGCCTGAGATGAAGCACACTCTCTATGTGTTGACATAGTCTACTTTAGTTCCAGTGAGGACTGACTGCTGTACAAATGTAAACCTCCAATGACCATGACCAACAATCCTACTGGGAGTCAGTTTGTAAACAGCTTAAAGTAGATCCATGGCTGCATACTTCTGCCTGTTTACTTATCAGCCATTGCCAAGGTTTCTTGTTTACACCATTGGAGCAAACACACAGTCCCAAAACTGGAAAATGGATGACAAAGATGGCGAGGGTTGCCCTATTGGAACACATAACATGCCAAGTGAATGATAAATTGACAACTTTTGACCAAATCTGCAAACCTTTGCTGCATATCAAATAGCATTCTCTTGGCTATTACATATGCTTATGCCGGAACGCTGTCCCAGCACTGACTTTTAACTTCATAGGTTTCTTTATTCAGTGGTGACTCTGTCACAATTAACTCACTAACCTCAAAGCTTATTGGAGAACCAAGGCTCATAGGTCTGAATGTGAATATTGTTTTTGATTAGTAGTCAGGCAATCACATGGGCATCATTAAGCTGTGAGCCTCCTTTTGGGATGGGCTTGGTCACCATGTTTTACTCCTACTATGAATATGACATATTCTTTGCAATATCGTCTTTCTGTGCCATACAGGTTGTCTGGTATGTAAGTGTCTTCATGCACCTCTGCACACTACCAAGTGACCTGCTCTATGGTTCCTATGGTCTGTTTTTATTTCACATGAGGTTTTTCCACTATTGTACAAGCCCCTGGTGCTGATGAATCTCCGACATGTCCCAATGTTTGGTTGAAAAATGAAGAGAAATAAAAATATAAGACAGTATGCAGTATCTGTTGTCAAACCTCTAGTCTGTATTATTGATTACTAACGTACCTCTGGAGTTAAAACTGGTACTATTAATTCAAAGTTGGTTAACAAAAGGTTTCATTAGACATCTGAATTTTAGAAAGTGCTTATAGGTAACTTAGATGCTAATGGATAACACTCTCTGGGTGCTTTGCAAATGATATAGAGAAAGTAATCTCTATATTATTGTGTCGTATTCAAATATGCCTCACAAATGTGCAATAATTTTGAAACATGCTACCACCATAAATGAGTTTAGTCATCAGTGCATTAGGCGGAACCAAACTTGGGAGAGGGTGAGTTGGGGAACTAAGGTATGAGATTATTCACAAATATCATCTCATCCATGCTGGTCTCCCTCAGCTTCCTGCTAGCCTCGAAGGACAAACTGAAGGACAGCCTGCTTTGGTGACTCAGTACTGCAGACCTGTGTACAAGCAGATCCCTCTGATCCTCATGGAACTCCCTCTCACGCAAGAGGTCAGGGTGTGTGGGTTCTAATATGGACCCTGATGCATAGCGTGATGGTGAAAGTACAGAGAGGCAGAAAAGTTACATTCCACCAGAAGTGGTGAGGGCACTGAATGTTCTTTCGGTAGGACCTCGACTTCATCACTAGAGAATGCATATGTTTATGCTCTAATGGCATCATCTGCTCCTGCAAAAAAACAGTACATCTTTAGAGAAAAGCAAGCTGAGGCATAGGCATATTTGTGTCTAGTGGAAGCATCGCTCTGAACCATTCATGTCCAAGAATCTGCCAAAATATACGGGGCACTCAAAAATATGCCCAGTCTGGCGATCATCCTGATCAGTCAATGATAGTAAAGATGCGTATTTGAAGACAATGATACCTCGCTCCAAGATCAAATCCACAAATGTGTCCTATCCATTTTTAAAACAGCATATCCACTCAAACCACTTGTTTGTACACCTCACTTTTATACATATAAGAAATAAAAAATGCAGACAAGACCAGGCATGGGAACTGAAACGGGTATCCTCTCAGCCGTTCTAGACCTTTGAAGGATTCTGGACAGTGGTGGTTCAAGAGTAGCCGAGTAACCAAGCAAGCCTCAACTTCATCACCAGATTTGCATTCAGAAGGAATTTTGTGACCAAACTCACTGGCAGGTTCAAGGGCATAAGGACCATTATTAGGAATAAAAAATGTTCGTCAACAATACAGTGACTCTTCTGCAGTATTATATGCCATCTGCTGTAATTATCCATTGATGCTGGTTGCAATAGGGTTGCTAGAAGGGCTGTTGGAAGAGTCCTGTTACCTTATGGGGTACTCTAGTAAGGGCTCATCTGTTTGGATAATTCCTGGTGTGTTTAGTAGTCACCTCTTCATTTTAATTTCTGACCCAACTCAATGCCAGGTACCAGAGCTTTACATGATAGGTTGGTACTGTGCCTTAGTTTGTTATAGTCTAAAAATCAACTGATTGTTGAAGTATGTTATCATTCCTGTGCTGTTAATCTTTAAAAAAAAAACTCAAAAATGTTCATGACAGCCCTGGGTGTTCCACCCTTCTAGTGATCCCAGTCTGGCTGTGTCAGGTCTGGCTCCTACACATACACCACCCAGATGTCATTAGACTCCTTCTTCGGACAATTCCAGATTATTTAGCTCTTCCTTAAGTGCCTCAGTTTGAGTCTAGGCCTCTCCATGGACAGCACTGTTGTGATGCACTTCATGGGGTGTCAGTAAAATGGAAAGTGACAGAGGTGTTCCCTTAGCCCTGACTAAAACGCCCTACCCCGAACATTCTGTGTGTATGTCTAATGTCCTTTTCTAGACATTTATCCAAGCCGTACTTCTTTGTTGATGAACATAAGGAGACATAAGGCAAATTTGATTGCACTTGGCACCAACAGAAACAAGCCAGAAGAATCAAACAAGGTCATTCAATGCCATCTCATTGATCTCTCGCCTTCTCCCCCTTAGTCAGCCTTCCTTCAACTAGGTGACTTCAGAACTAATTCTCTCCTGTTTAACTGACCAGGGTTGTGAGCTCAGATTCCCCCCAAGGAAGACAAGCTTTCTTTTTTGTCGTCACCCCTGCACGACTTATTATTTAGCATTCATCTCTTTTTTTTCCTCCAAAGAAGACAACATTTTTCATCATGCCAAGATTGTTGTATGGCATAGACAAAATTTGTCTCAAATATGTTTTTGGATGCCATCTTATTGAATAAACATGTTTTCCGGCCATCTTCCTGTTCTCCCAGTCTTCCTCACGTGAAAAAGGTGTTGTCCAACATCACTATGAGGAAACTCCGCCCTAGAACAGTATGATTCCCCAGTAGTAAATACTTGGCTTTACCACAGTGTAATAGTAATCCACACTTAAATGTCAAACGGCTTTACTATATGCTTTTCACAATAAATAAGTTGAGCCTACTGTTTTTGCCATAACTTTTCATAACAAAACAGGGCAGACACATCAGGCATATGCCATCTGGCATAACGCTTCCCAAACAACCTATTACAGGCCTACAAACTTAATCATAGGGCTGTCACCCTATCCAACACAGGCCCACTAGACTGAGGATAAACTTTTCCACACAACAACTATTGGGTATAGAATCATAGAATTGCACAAATGTACTACATTACAGGTGGCCAAACAATATACGCCAATTACCATAGTGCAACTATTCTACGTATAGGGTTGGTCAGATTGGTAATCAGACTAGCGCCAAACCTCTTTCTCAATACTGTAATTTGTGAGATTCAGTACCATGAACCAAACACTTGTGCACAGGTTTTCACACAGTCTGCTCCCTCTGTCATAACCTTTTCCTAGTAAACAGATCATACCCTTGGCATCTGACATATTGCCCCCATAGCAAGTTCAATGACTATTTAGACCATATCATTTGCAACAAGACTGCTCTCGTTTCTAACTAACATTCCCACAATTTCTAAGCTCTGAATAACATCTTGCTTCTTATATTTGGCTTTCTCTAGGTCATCTCGCATCTTGTAATGCACTTCATCTTTAGCATAGGCAACCCCCTCTGCCCATCCCTCTTAAAATTATTCACTTCTGTTTTAAATTCACTTGCTTTGTGCTAATTCACTAACTTTGTACACAATTCTGAGGACTTCCCGGAGTCATGGCCATCTGAGAAGATTTCAGTTTACATTATAAGAAGAAAATCAGTTTATTAATTATCAAGGAGGCAGACGCAATGGGTTAAACTATAAAGCGCTACAAGCCAGATCACACATTTGGCTTGAAAGCCTCATTTTTAATTTACTTTTGGAGTACATAGGATTGTGAATATCTTGCAGGTGGGAAAGGACATATTTTTAAATGACTTTGGAGTACATAGGATCATCAGTAGCTGCAAGGGTAAGATCATTCCATACATTTACAGCCAGATATAAGAGCAGAAGGCCATCCTCAGTTTTCCTGATGCTGAATGCTGCATATGGCACGGGGTAATATGGACATAACGTGTCTTGGAAAAAAAAAGCTGGCTGAGGCAATTAATGGCAGAAAACACCGTGCAAAGTACGTTAGACTTTGTACCAAAACAAAGTTTTCTAAATTTAGCTATTGTGCTAGATCAAGGTTTCTAATGCAACCTTTCTTACAGTATTTAGTGTCTCTGCAGTGTCACAATGGTAAACAACTAACTTTTTGTGTTTTTAGGTACTAGAAACCTATAGAGTCAGTTGGAAGAGATGCTCGGATTTCTAACAAGTCAGCAGGGCTAGGTCTATGCCCCTGGTCGGAGAGCCAAGCACTGCATGTGACTATTAGAATTCCCCTCAGACAGAATCTTGGTGATGTCTGAGCTCTTCATGTGGATGTTGAATGTGTCCGAGACCATCTATCCTCACCTCTGAGACTGAAAAGGAGTTACCTTAGCTGGAGTCAGAGGGAGATCTAGGGACCAGACCGGTTCATGTATCTTCTTCACATTTCATTCAAGAACATCCACATGACTGGATGACAGCACAGAAGGGGCGAAAATACTAATAAAAAAGTAGGGATAGAGTCAAACCTCTTGGCTTTCTACAAGAAATTCCTAGGGGTCTGGATACACACAAAAGGAGAAAACACTCTGGACCCCGTCCAAGAGAAAAGAAACATATTCATTGTAAGATGATTTCTATTATTCTGCATTGTTCACCTGTGGTTCACAGAATGGCATGAGTGATGGAGAGAATGCGTCTGGTAGATCCTGTCGGACTAAGGAACTGTCTCTCAGACTTTGGTCAGAGCAGAGCCCCTTCTTCATGTGGCTCAAGAACAGCTCGGGCATCATTCATTGATTGCATTGAATGTATTACCACCTTTTCCCACACTTAGCTCAGTACGTTCCAGTTCACACAGCGTAATTTACGTGCAGAATGCAAATGCTGCCTAATTGTTTTCAGTATATATTTTTATCCTGTGTAATTAACACATTAATGTTTTTGTGATGCATTCATTTGAAATCTGCCTTTTGTTTTAGCTGCTTCCGTTTCCGAATCCTTTCATTTAGAGACAACAAGAAAGTTTCTGTGGTTACTTGTTGCACTTTTTTGATAATGTGCCAGTAAATGGTACAACATTTGCCCACTTTACAAATTTGTAACTTAGGAATCCAAGTTCACCCTTCGGAATAACTTGTTCTTGCATGACCACTCAGATCCGTGGATCTTGGTTCAATGTACTTTATACGGGCATACTCTAAAATATATAGGTTCTTCTGCAGCTAAAATAAGGCGATATGTAAATTAAGCGATGTGATCTGTATTGTTTTCAATGGTGTGGTCTTGTGATTGGGTAGGCACTGGAGTGATTCTGCTACAGGGCATGTTTAATTACAATAGGTAGAATGCTGGGTATAGATGTCCTCATTAGAGTTTCTCTTTTTTTTTCATTTCCTTCAGGTTGGTCTCACGATCAAGGCGCTACAGAGATACCGTCTGGGCACCGATATGAGTCTCTTTGCTACAGATAATTTTGACACCAGTGGCACCTCAGGTTACCCCGGATACCCAACTGGCAGTGGTGTGGAGACCACCGAAACATACCAGAGCCCACCTTTTACTGAAACACTGGACACAAGCCCTAAAGGCTACCAGTTGCCCGCCTACTAAGAGACAGAGGTCCACGAAGGTCGTGGACACAAGAGATGGAGTGTATTTATGATGCAGTGAAGTTTACTGGATGGTTACAAGTGTATTAAGTGCTATTCCCTTCATGTGGCAAATGGGTTCTGAGTTCCTTGCAGTTAGTTAGTTTAACAGTGAAATCTGTTCAGTGGTGTTGGTTTCCTGTATGTCAACCTGTGGAGGATTATTTTTCAAACTCAGTGTTCCCTCTAGGCATTAGGGAAATGGATAATTGCCAGCAAATGAAATAAGAAGGCATTTGACCTTGAAGGATCACTCGGCTTTCTTCCAAGGGCATTGCAAGATCTGCAGATTCTCTGTACAGCATCATTGGGAAATAAAGACGTTTCCTCGGAGACCTGCCGCCTACATTCCTTACTCTCAAATTTTGGTCTTCCCTTTGGCACTCCTGTGTCCTGGGACTTCCCAAAAGATCAATCTATGTCTTCACCCTAGACACATCGTACAATCTTGGAAGACAAAATAGTTTTGCATTCTAATTTTGGAAGCTTGCTTTGATGCAGCGCTTGGTGTCACTGCTTGCCGAGGTGTGGCGCTTTAGCTTTAGATATTAGTTCATATTTTTACCCAGCTCAGTTTTGCTGGTTTCATCCATCAAAGTAGGTTTGAAGCCTTTGTCATGTGGGTTCAATGCAGACTCTGCAAGTGATGCCCTAATACTCAGCCATCTCAGCTGTAATATGCTTCAAAAAGAGGGGCCATGCCATAAAGTACATTCCTGGCATTACTATCCAGAGAACTTGACATTTGTGACACTTTTCTCTCTAATTCTAGATACGTGAGTGAGTCCCAAGCACAGAGAAACTTTCAATGTAGATATAAAAAAAACTTTTAATTTGAAAGATTATCTGCTGTGAAATATGCTGCATATTGAAAACATACTTAACTAAAGATACCACTTTGAAAGTTTCAACCTCTGGATTGGACACACTGACTCTTAATGAGGATTGTAAATTTAAACTAAAATTTTTGGAGATCACTATTTTTAAATGTTGAGACTTGGAAAAGTGTCCATACTTTGGGATCTGAACTTGTAATGTGAGGGTAGGTCAGCATCCTTAATTTGAGTAATAAAAAGTGACACTGGCCAAATTTGTGCCTATGCCTATGTCTGTCTGAATGAAGTAAGGTGTCTAGGTTGCCATTGCTGAAAGAGCCCTTGCAGTTGGCTGTATCCATTTCACATTAGGCACGAGATGTGCTGTACAGATTCTGCTGCTGACTCTGGAACCGACTTAGGTTGTAATGCCTGTTCTTCTACTTAGTAAATATTATGTGATTCTTGGGAAATCACTACAGGCTCATGTAGCTCAGTTCTGCCTCCTGCCAATGCTGAGACGATTGAGACACAGGCTGGAAAATAGTGTTAGGTGCTATTTGGGCGATGGTTTATTTGCACAGTCACCCTATTTAGACTAGAAGTCATAAACCAAAAATGTGTTTTTCCAAGTTTGTATAGTGTCCGTATACTGTACGAGTGTGTTCTCAGAACTCTTGAAAATGCGGTTTTGCAGCACAGCCGTTTTAATTCAGTGGGTCACTAAGAACAGAAGACATAAGCAAACAATTCCCCATCAGACATCCAAGGCGTAGTAAAGGATTTCATGCAATACCAATTATTTTAGCTTCTTTTAGATAAAAAAGCTCAAGTGGGTGTTTTGCAATGAGGCCTTGCAAGAAAGGCGCCAGGGGTTATGGCTCGAGAGCCAAAGTGCCCTTCCTCAGGTCTTTCTACGAATGCTGAGATTTCACAACTGGAGCTCAACAATTTTGGCCATTGAATCCACATCTCAGCTGATGCACTTGGAACCCACTTGTCTTTTCTAGACCTAGTCCATCGCTGAGTAGCCTAGTTAGTGAGTAACAACTTTACCCAGATAATTCAAATATCCACATTACCTTACATAAGGGAGGCAAAAATCTGTGCTAAGTAGACATTACTGCACTTGTGTCTTTGTTTAAAAGTGAAACCCTACTGCACGACATGCAGTCCACTGTTGTATATTAACAAAGACTACACTGCTGCCCATGGACATCCGTAAATCCTGATAGTATGGGGAGAACATACTGATTGCAAAGCGAGTAGAAAACTTCTCCAAAGAATTCCTTCGCAGGTTCTTCACAGCGTGTTTTGCCCGCTCCGAACAACCAATGGTTAATACACATCACATAAGCGCACCTTTCTAACGGCAAAACCGAAACGGGTACAGGAGAGACATCTACGGATCAAAAATTACATTTAAAATACGCATCCTCAAATGCGAAACAGGCAATGATTGATCTATGGCTGCAAGAACCAGGCACGTTTTGAAGTGGCAAATTTAAACCCAGAGCAATACTGCACTTTGAGGGAACACTGGCACTTTTCAGTAGCACAGAGACCTAAGTTAAAGTGTAACAAATTTAACTGTTTTGCTTAAATTGATTGTATCTATGGGATAATGTTTGTTGAGTACTTTGTATCCTTTTCTCTCTAATTTATTTATGTATCTATATATATATATATATAACTGTTTAAACACCCTTTTCTGTAATGATAAAGGACCAGGTGATGTGTGAATGCTAGAATCAGTTCTGATCTGTGCTGTAAAATGTTTCTGATAATACAAAGGAATGCAAGCAGAGGATTCCGACAATGTATTATTTCACTGGCTCACTGCAGAGATTTTTAAACTTTCTATATTGTATCTTCACCTGATTGGCCAATGCACAAAGTGTTCGTCACAAAGGGCGTGTCTTCAGATTTCATCACGATTGGTCACTACTATTCTGTCCTTGTCCACATACTTGCTTGTGAATGAATAGACTTTACTTACATAGTTCCTGGCAGTAGAAGCTGCCACAGCAGAGAAGGTAATGATCTGTATGACTTGTGGCAGCCATTTTTATTTTCCTTTGCTCGTTCTCTTCTCCCTCGCTAGCCCAGCTCTAAGCTGACATAAAATTGGGTGGATTCTGAGAAGCTATCACACCGACATCCCCTCATACTTCAGATTGCATCTGCCCCAAGTACACTTCCCCTGTCTACTTTCCCCACCCTCCACCATTACTGGGTCTCTTTTGAGGTTGGGGCAAGGATGTTTGCCGCCCCTGGTTAAAAAAACACCTGCAGCACAGAAGCAGCATTTGTGGCTTGCAGGATAATGTACTGCCGGCGTGCCGATAACACCGTAGATGGCATGGGCTTGCCATGGATCATGCCTTGTGCCTGCAATGGCTGTATTTTGGGCACTTTCGCTAACATCCAAGCAGAACTCCTTGCTCCTCAGAACTTCACCCATACACTACAATGCTTATTTTTTAACTCCTTAAACATTGATCAGCATCCACATATTTGCATTGTCCTGGTGGGTATGTACCCTAATGCATTATATTATGAGTGTTGTATCACATCTCAACAGTGCCTTGTTTGCCTTTAGTAACAGTGTGACACAACAAGGTGGCACATTTTACTCCATCAGTAGAGGCTGCAGAATCCATCTCTGCAGGTTTTTGCTATCCACTCACCAAAAACGGAATTCTTCCTCCATAATAATACTTGGTAAAATGTGATATTCCACCCAACTGTTTTAACGGTTCAAGGAATGTTGCCTGACTCACCACAACAAGACGTGTAAAAGCTGCAGACCCGTAAAAGACATAATCTATAACAATTTAGCAACGCATGCCCCATTTGAAGGTTCAGTGCACCGAAGAGAGCATCTTCATCAGTCACTTGCAGCTGGGTCAATCATGAGCCGTTTTGCTGATCCTGCTGAAGGGGCAACAAGTTTGACGCACTTCCTACCAGTGCAATAATGTTGGCCAGTCGCGATGTACAAGATCCAGTATACATTGCTGCGTGTCTAAAATTTATGTTCAGGAGGGCCAGATCCACACCAGATTTTCCATATAAACACAGACTATGTAGATGTGTTTCTTATAGATCCATTTATCTAAATTTGTCTGTTGTGAATATCTAGATAATGTGGCATGGAACACATGGTGAAAATTGTGCATTGACCAACTCACAATCCAATTCTAGCAAGTTGGCAGCTAAAATCATTTAAAAGTCCTCAACTGAAGAGCTCCCAATGAACCCTTAAATTGGGTGACTAAGGTAGGTCCCCCAATTTAAGGGTTCATTGGGAGCTCTTCAGTTGAGGACTTTTAAATGATTTTAGCTGCCAGCTTGCTAGAATTGGATTGTGAGTTGGTCAATGCACAATTTTCGCCATGAGCCAATGTAAAAAGATGCATCAACTAGGTTCCCCCCACCATATGTTTATCATTAGTTTTGTCCCCATTTCGCACAATGTGGAGGATACTAAGGAAAACTTTCACTGCTGTATGACAGCTATTAATAAATGGATGAACTGTAACTGGTTGAAACTGAATGGGAATAAAACCGTGATTATGTACCTGGGGGGCAAAGTGTCCCCTTGGGACAATAATTGGTAGCTTCCAGTGTGTGGGGGCTGCCCCTCACCTGTTTCAGAGGCCAAAAATTTGGGTATTGTGTTTGACGATTCATTGTCCTTCAAATGTCAGATCAATCAGTTGGTTAAGGTCTGCTTTTGGACTCTAAAAACCCTCAAAAAAATTCTCCATTTACTTGAGGAAGACCTTAGACACGCGGTGGTACTGGCGTTGATCACCTCTAGGCTTGACTACTGCAATTCTTTACTGCTTAACGCAAATAAGTCTTCGCTGGATAAATTACAGTCTATCCAGAATGCGGCGGCCCGCTTAATTTTAAATTCGCCCAATTCTGCCTCTGCCTCCAGGTGCGTGGCATCTCTTTACTGGCTTCCAATCCGGAAGAGAATAATGTTTAAGACACTTTGCCTCACGCATAAAGCACTTCAGTCATCAGGATGTGATTATCTTAAATCTATTTTCTCGTTTTATCAACCCCCGAGACTTCTGAGATCTGCTTCCAGGTTTTGGATTAAAGTCCCACGCTGCAAAAAAGTGAGATGGGGAGAACGTGCTTTTTCTGTGCAAGCATCCAGACTCTGGAATGGCTTGCCGCTCCCTCTACGACAATTACGGAATCATTTGACCTTCAGGAAGGGCCTGAAAACCTGGCTCTTCGCAAACTGACTAGTATTATTCTCAGTTTTTCTCTTCTTTGCATTAAGGTCCGCATAGCGCTTCGATGCTCCCGCCGGAATGCGCTCTACAAATACAAATACAAATTTATCCATGCACGCTGATTGGCTCATTCGCTGTGTGACGGTTATGTTGGTTGTTTTGATGGATTTTTGTAGTTCGTATGCTACGCAGATATCATTCATGCTACTGCTTGCCAATAAAGACTAAGCCAATGAATGATAGTTTAGTGTGACACATTTCAAAAAATGCATGTACCTCAGATGTGGTGAGTGGGATGCCTTGCAGATTTTGTACAAATAATATCTGTACCACCCATTTAGTGAATTATATCAAATAATATTGTTGCATGGATGCCTAGGACGCTATCACCTCAAAAATAGCCATTTGATATTAATTCGATTTAAGACAATGAAAACATTCTTGCCCATATTTATACTTTTTTAGCCCCGTATTTGCGTCATTTTTTTATGCAAAATCGGCGCAAACTTACAAAATGCAACTGTATTTTATAAGTTTGCGCCGCTTTTGCGTCAAAAAGCGGCTCAATTGTGGCGCTAAAAAAGTATAAATATGGGCCTCTGTTTCACCAATAAGTGTATTTCAGCCAGCCAAAATTCTGGTGGGTTCTTTTTAGTTCTGGGAATTTCACCACAGAGGTTTATTGTTGAACCTGTTATGGCGCTACATATTTGTG
This sequence comes from Pleurodeles waltl, assembly GCF_031143425.1. Taxonomy (NCBI): domain Eukaryota; kingdom Metazoa; phylum Chordata; class Amphibia; order Caudata; family Salamandridae; genus Pleurodeles; species Pleurodeles waltl. Next base: position 76,605,840 of record NC_090449.1, on the reverse strand, counting down.
TGTGATTGGTCAGATGGGATGGAGAACACAAAATGTGCCCTATCCTGGTTGAGTAACATTTTACAGTTGAGATACTGGGTCAAAGCCTGTTTTTTTCCAGTTAGCGCAACTGACGTGTGTCCTTCACTTTTTATCAGTTCGCCCCACGTGTCCAGTCGTCCATCCTTTATCTCCTATCAGCTCCATTGCAGGAATGCTACTTATCTGGTTCTGTCAAGATGGATTTTCTCGAGCCTGTCCAAAACACAACGTCTCGCCTGCGCGTGAAGCTCAAACTGAATCACATTTCTTCAAGTCTATACTAACTTAATTGGCTTGCAGTCCTGAAGCTTATGATGTGTTATATGTTATGCATAGCGCATAGATACGTTTTTAACAAAGGCCCTGGTGAGTTCACTTACTCAGACCCTCTGGTTCAGAGTCTGAGCTCCTGTTCTGCAGGATTGTTGGTTGTTCCTGCCTCGGTTAACCAAGACCACCCCAAGGCACTACAAAGACCTCTTTCTGAGTGCCGAGCGCTCCCCTCTGGCATTCTCTGCCAAGCGTCTGTTTGTAATGTTGTCTCGAAATGTGAAAGCCTTTACAGACTTGACGTTTCAACCACTAGATCGAGCCAGGCTCTTAATAATCCATCTTCTGTTTTTACAGTGCCACAAGACGCCAGATCAAGGGCTTAAGCTCTTCAAAACACGCAATTAACATAATATATAACCAAAACGGACAGTCCCAGAGAACAGCCATATTGGTTCTTCATGCATGGTCTAGGGGGTCGTTGGAAGAGGTTTGCGTCTCAAAGACGTATTTTGTAGCTGTTATCAAACAAGCCCCAAGCTCTGTGTACTGTGCATAGTGTTCTGCAAGAATTGTGCATCTCCTGGCGTGTGCCTTTTGTAGCAGCCCACGCCCACTTGATCTTGTGGCCGAAGTTAGTGCAAGACCTCCTTTGGTGGTCACTGCATCCACTCTTAGGTCGAGGCTTATAAATGATTTCCTTGGCACGAGTAATGTGTGTGGTTTGCTGTTTTCGCCTTCTTGCCAGTCTAAACTTTTGATGCAAAGAAGAATACCTGCAAGGCTCCAATCCTCAGACAGGTTGGTCAGTGGCTGATACCATCGTGGACAGGAAGGGCATATTAATGGCCAAAATGTAGCAGGAGAGCGAATCCTGAGTGTAAATTGTGCATCGGCTACTTCCTGTTGTGCTACTTAATGGGTGAGCAGTTTACACCAGATTTCAACTTCCACACCTAACAAGGGGGAACCAAGTGCAAATGGTACGTTTCCACGTGGGCAAGGTGAGCAAAGAGCATTGTGCACTACTTGCCCTAACAATTCGCACATGGTATGACCTGGAGAAGAACTTAGGAGTCCCCATCCGTCTGACGTGTGATCCCATGCCAGACAAAAGCTCCTTTTTTGGTCATGAACTCCTGTTTGAACATGAAACAAACTAAGGGGACACCTTTAATCAGTGTCTATTACTCTGCTTCTTAGAACAGTGGCTCTTAACCCTTTTACTTCTGTGGACCCCGCAGTGAGTCACTTCTGGAAGCCGGGGACCTCCACCTCACCAATTTCTGTGATTAAACCTCAAACGGTACACAGAAATATAGAAACAAGTGCACATCAAACAAAAACATACATTTTAAAATATTTTGTTTAGTTCACAAACAAAAATCGAACTTTTATCTTAATGGAAAGTTGGGGATTTTCAAAATGTTCTTTTATTTCTAAAAGTTGAAGTGATACGCTAGGCTATAGCAAATTCCTTTGTTGCTCCAAATGCATGCTCTTTTTGTCAATAATTACCAGTGCTTTGATTGAGCCGCCAATCGTCCCTACTAATACTACTAAATTCTATTTGTAGTACTTGCGCTGCTGACATGAATCAAGATGATACCCTCTCCCTTATTAGCCTCCAATTTCAAATGCCTTCATGTTCACTTGCTATTATTCTGCCAGTCTTTTAAAGACATTTGTGAACCCCCGGAGTAGGTGTCATAGACCCCCCTCCAAGGATCCTGCCAAAAGGTATGCACCTTACAATGTCTAGGTTTGCAAAATCTACATACGTTACTCATAGGAATGCCATGAAATATCCCTCTTGCCCATTACGTGTTAATGGCTTAACTTGTCATTAGGATTTCGCACAAAGCCAGATCACATTGTTTTAATTGATTGGCTTTGAGTCACATACCAAAGCTGTTTCCTTTGACACCTCACCATTACATCCCCTTTGAGTTAATTAATTGCTGGAGGGGAGGATGGCCCTGAGCAATGCAAAGGATGTTTGGCAGTGCAGCCCCCTCAACTTATGGCACAAAGTTGCTTCTGTACCAGAAAGTTGGTCACTGGTGAAACTTGCCGCGCTTAGTTGCACACCATAAGGTAGTTCAGCCAGTTCTACGCTAAGCTAAATTCGGGTCTTAATTCGCAAAGTTTTGAAAAAAAAAAAATATATATATATATACCAACACACATACACACACACACACATATATATATCTATATATACATATATATTTATAAAATAAACAGCCTTAAACACCAGCCATGCCGAGTCGTGACAATGGTAAATTGTAATAGTCAGAGCTCAAATTTCAAACTTGTTTTCCAAAATTGATGTTTATTTAAATGAAAATGTCAAACTAAAATGTTCAAACTTTGTAAATCTGTTGACCGAAGACCTTTTTAAACTTTACTTTGCCACCTCTTTGCAAACTAAATCATTGAACGTGTAAGGTGACCAAGCACCACCCAACTAGTCGACTAATTCACGCTAGTACATTAAACTCACACCCATTTTTTAATCCGTTTTTGACATATTTGCCATTCGTGTGCCCCCTTTTTCTGCACTGCATGCCTCTCTCACCTCGGCATAATGAGTAGGTCCCAGGCATACTTGTTGGAAGCACACACTTTGTTGTATTTAAGCTCCTTTTAGCACCTATGCTGTGCAGTGCCAGGGAGGACACCGGAAATTCAGTCTTCTGTAAGCAGTGCAGGCCAGAACTTCTGCAAATGTGGCAGGCACATGGACAGATGTCTAGAAGAATTTATAAGATTTCATGTTTACGTACCACCACCAAATCTAGGCAACTTGAACTGTCCTTAGAGCATCAATTGTTCCAGTGTTCTCTAGCCGGTGCGTTCGTGACCCCAGTCAATTTCTTAGACCACAGCACGAGCCTGCTGATTCCTTCCCCTTTCCCCCATGTAGAATCGCTATATTCGAGCAAAAATACTGCCAATTTGTTCTATAACATGAAGAAAAGCCTCAACAAATCAAGAGATTTATAAAAGCAAAACTATACCAAATCTAGTTTGCAGGTCATAACAGATACCTCTTGGAAACTAGAATAAACCAGTTACAAATATAGATGAAAATAATAAAAATAAAAAAATGGTTGCAGTTGTTCGTGAACGTATGTGCATTGTAGTGTACAGGATGAACTGTCTGAAACAAAGTGAAATGTTTACATTCTTTTTTGTATATGTATATAAATATATAAATATATATGCTATCACCAGAAAGAACAACCTGTGATTGTGTATTTTTAGTAATGTCTGTGCCCAACTGCAGCTTTGTTTTCAATAAAGATTAAAAAAAAGGGAATAAAAGTGCATTGGAAAAAAAATGAAGACATTGACGTTCTACTTTAAATTGTGATATTTTTTACGCAGCAAGGGTGAGCTACGTTCTTCTGCATTTGAAAACGGGAGATTGAACCACTTCGTCCTTCTTTTACCTCCATGGTCTAAGATATTGAATCATAACATAAATTTCCAAGTTAATAGTGTGAGTTACAAAAAAATCGAACTCCTAGTCACCAATTCTTTTTCAAACACTTGTATGGAAACACTACCACCTAGTGGTCAAGTAAAGGAAAGTGCCGGTAACAATTTCAGTTATTCCTCTTTGGAAAGTTCTTCGTTCACAGTGAACTGATCTTCAGGCACTTGTTACCATCATTGGGAAACCCTAACAGTGCTTTAACCCCTTCGCTGCCAGGCCTTTTCCCCCTCCTGTGCCGGGCCTTTTTTTGCCTATTTGGGGCAGTTCGCGCTTAGGCCCTCATAACTTTTTGTCCACATAAGCTAACCAAGCCAAATTTGCGTCCTTTTTTTCCAACATCCTAGGGATTCTAGAGGTACCCAGACTTTGTGGGTTCCCTTGAAGGAGGCCAAGAAATTGGCCAAAATACAGTGAAAATTTCGTTTTTTTCAAAAAAATTGGAAAAAGTGGCTGCAGAAGAAGGCTTGTGGTTTTACCCCTGAAAATGGCATCAACAAAGGGTTTGCGGTGCTAAACTCAGCAGCTTCCCAGCTTTCAGGAACAGGCAGACTTGAATCAGAAAACGCAATTTTTCAACACAATTTTGGCATTTTACTGGGGCATACCCCATTTGTGCAATTTTTTGTGCTTTCAGCCTCCTTCCAGTCAGTGACAGGAATGGTCATGAAACCAATGCTGGATCCCAGAAACCTAAACATTTCTGAAAAGTAGACAAAATTCTGAATTCAGCAAGGGGTCATTTGTGTAGATCCTACAAGGGTTTCCTACAGAAAATAACAGCTGAAAAAGAAAAATATTGAAATTGAGGTGAAAAAACCATCAATTTTTCTCTACGTTTTACTCTGTAACTTTTCCCTGCAATGTCAGATTATCGAAAGCAATATACCATTACGTCTGTTGGACTCCTCTGGTTGCGGGGATATATAGGGCTTGTAGGTTCATCAAGAACCCGAGGAACCCAGAGCCAATAAATGAGCTGCACCCTGCAGTGCGTTTTCATTCTATACCGGGTATACAGCAATTCATTTGCTGAAATATAAGGAGTAAAAAATTGCTATCAAGAAAACCTTTGCATTTCCAAAAAGGGCACAAGATAAGGTGTTGAGGAGCAGTGGTTATTTGCACATCTCTGAATTCCGGGGTGACCATAGTAGCACGTGAATTACAGGGAATTTCTCAAATAGATGTCTTTTTTACACACACTCCTATATTTGGAAGGAAAAAATGTAGAGAAAGACAAGGGGCAATAGTACTTGTTTTGCTAATCTATGTTCCCCCAAGTCTCCCGATAAAAATGGTACCTCACTTGTGTGGGTAGGCCTAGCACCCGCGACAGGATATGCCCCAAAACACAACATGGACACATCACAGAAAACAGAGCTGTTTTTAGCAAAGTGACTACCTGTAGATTTTGGCCTCTAGCTCAGCCGCCACCTAGGGAAACCTACCAAACCTGTGCATTTCTGAAAACTAGAGACCTAGGGGAATCCAAGGAGGGGTGACTTGTGTGGCTCGGACCAGGTTCTGTTACCCAGAATCCTTTGCAAACCTCAAAATTTGGCTAAAAAAACACATGTTCCTCACATTTCTGTGGCAGAAAGTTCTGGAATCTGAGAGGAGCCACAAATTTCCTTCCACCCAGCGTTCCCCCACGTCTCCCGATACAAATGATACCTCACTTGTGTGGGTAGGCCTAGCGCCCGCGACAGGATATACCCCAAAACACAACGTGGACATATCACAGAAAACAGAGCTGTTTTTAGCAAAGTGACTACCTGTAGATTTTGGCCTCTAGCTCAGCCGCCACCTAGGGAAACCTACCAAACCTGTGCATTTCTGAAAACTAGAGACCTAGGGGAATCCAAGGAGGGGTGACTTGCGGGGCTCGGACCAGGTTCTGTTACCCAGAATCCTTTGCAAACCTCAAAATTTCGCTAAAAAAACACATGTTCCTCACATTTCTGTGGCAGAAAGTTCTGGAATCTGAGAGGAGCCACAAATTTCCTTCCACCCAGCGTTCCCCCACGTCTCCCGATAAAAATGATACCTCACTTGTGTGGGTAGGCCTAGCGCCCGCGACAGGATATGCCCCAAAACACAACGTGGACATATCACAGAAAACAGAGCTGTTTTTAGCAAAGTGACTACCTGTAGATTTTGGCCTCTAGCTCAGCCGCCACCTAGGGAAACCTACCAAACCTGTGCATTTCTGAAAACTAGAGACCTAGGGGAATCCAAGGAGGGGTGACTTGCGGGGCTCGGACCAGGTTCTGTTACCCAGAATCCTTTGCAAACCTCAAAATTTGGCTAAAAAAACACATGTTCCTCACATTTCTGTGGCAGAAAGTTCTGGAATCTGAGAGGAGCCACAAATTTCCTTCCACCCAGCGTTCCCCCACGTCTCCCGATAAAAATTATACCTCACTTGTGTGGGTAGGCCTAGCGCCCGCGACAGGATATGCCCCAAAACACAACGTGGACATATCACAGAAAACAGAGCTGTTTTTAGCAAAGTGACTACCTGTAGATTTTGGCCTCTAGCTCAGCCGCCACCGAGGGAAACCTACCAAACCTGTGCATTTCTGAAAACTAGAGACCTAGGGGAATCCAAGGAGGGGTGACTTGCGGGGCTCGGACCAGGTTCTGTTACCCAGAATCCTTTGCAAACCTCAAAATTTGGCTAAAAAAACACATGTTCCTCACATTTCTGTGGCAGAAAGTTCTGGAATCTGAGAGGAGCCACATATTTCCTTCCACCCAGCGTTCCCCCATGTCTCCCGATAAAAATGATACCTCACTTGTGTGGGTAGGCCTAGCGCCCGCGACAGGATATGCCCCAAAACACAACGTGGACATATCACAGAAAACAGAGCTGTTTTTAGCAAAGTGACTACCTGTAGATTTTGGCCTCTAGCTCAGCCGCCACCTAGGGAAACCTACCAAACCTGTGCATTTCTGAAAACTAGAGACCTAGGGGAATCCAAGGAGGGGTGACTTGCGGGGCTCGGACCAGGTTCTGTTACCCAGAATCCTTTGCAAACCTCAAAATTTGGCTAAAAAAACACATGTTCCTCACATTTCTGTGGCAGAAAGTTCTGGAATCTGAGAGGAGCCACAAATTTCCTTCCACCCAGCGTTCCCCCACGTCTCCCGATAAAAATGATACCTCACTTGTGTGGGTAGGCCTAGCGCCCGCGACCGGATATGCCCCAAAACACAACGTGGACATATCACAGAAAACAGAGCTGTTTTTAGCAAAGTGACTACCTGTAGATTTTGGCCTCTAGCTCAGCCGCCACCTAGGGAAACCTACCAAACCTGTGCATTTCTGAAAACTAGAGACCTAGGGGAATCCAAGGAGGGGTGACTTGCGGGGCTCGGACCAGGTTCTGTTACCCAGAATCCTTTGCAAACCTCAAAATTTCGCTAAAAAAACACATGTTCCTCACATTTCTGTGGCAGAAAGTTCTGGAATCTGAGAGGAGCCACAAATTTCCTTCCACCCAGCGTTCCCCCACGTCTCCCGATAAAAATGATACCTCACTTGTGTGGGTAGGCCTAGCGCCCGCGACAGGATATGCCCCAAAACACAACGTGGACATATCACAGAAAACAGAGCTGTTTTTAGCAAAGTGACTACCTGTAGATTTTGGCCTCTAGCTCAGCCGCCACCTAGGGAAACCTACCAAACCTGTGCATTTCTGAAAACTAGAGACCTAGGGGAATCCAAGGAGGGGTGACTTGCGGGGCTCGGACCAGGTTCTGTTACCCAGAATCCTTTGCAAACCTCAAAATTTGGCTAAAAAAACACATGTTCCACACATTTCTGTGGCAGAAAGTTCTGGAATCTGAGAGGAGCCACAAATTTCCTTCCACCCAGCGTTCCCCCATGTCTCCCGATAAAAATGATACCTCACTTGTGTGGGTAGGCCTAGCGCCCGCGACAGGATATGCCCCAAAACACAACGTGGACATATCACAGAAAACAGAGCTGTTTTTAGCAAAGTGACTACCTGTAGATTTTGGCCTCTAGCTCAGCCGCCACCTAGGGAAACCTACCAAACCTGTGCATTTCTGAAAACTAGAGACCTAGGGGAATCCAAGGAGGGGTGACTTGCGGGGCTCGGACCAGGTTCTGTTACCCAGAATCCTTTGCAAATCTCAAAATTTGGCTAAAAAAACACATGTTCCTCACATTTCTGTGGCAGAAAGTTCTGGAATCTGAGAGGAGCCACAAATTTCCTTCCACCCAGCGTTCCCCCACGTCTCCCGATAAAAATGATACCTCACTTGTGTGGGTAGGCCTAGCGCCCGCGACAGGATATGCCCCAAAACACAACGTGGACATATCACAGAAAACAGAGCTGTTTTTAGCAAAGTGACTACCTGTAGATTTTGGCCTCTAGCTCAGCCGCCACCTAGGGAAACCTACCAAACCTGTGCATTTCTGAAAACTAGAGACCTAGGGGAATCCAAGGAGGGGTGACTTGCGGGGCTCGGACCAGGTTCTGTTACCCAGAATCCTTTGCAAACCTCAAAATTTGGCTAAAAATACACGTTACTCACATTTCTGTGGCAGAAAGTTCTGGAATCTGAGAGGAGCCACAAATTTCCTTCTACCCAGCGTTCCCCCAAGTCTCCCGATAAAAATGATACCTCACTTGTGTGGGTAGGACTAGCGCCCACGAAAGGAAAGGGCCCAAAACACAACGTGGACACATCACATTTTTTTATAAAAAGCAGTGCCTACCTGTGGATTTTGGCCTGTAGCTCAGCCGACACCTGAGGAAACCTAGCAAACCAGTGCATTTTTGAAAACTAGAAACCCAGGGGAATCCAAGATGGGGTGACTTGCGGGGCTCTGACCAGGTTATGTTACCCAGAATCCTTTGCAAACATCAAAATTTGGCCCAAAAAACACTTTTTCCTCTCATTTCGGTGACAGAAAGTTCTGGAATCTGAGAGGAGCCACAAATTTCCTTCCACCCAGCGTTCCCCTAAGTCTCTCGATAAAAATGGTACATCACTTCTGTGGGTAGGCCTAGCGCCCACAAAAGGAAATGGCCCAAAACACAACGTGGACACAACATATTTTTTCACAGAAAACAGAGGTGTTTTTTGCAAGGTGCCTACCTGTGGTGTTTGGCCTGTAGCTCAGCCGGCCCCAGGGGGGGGGGCAGAAATGCCCTAAAATAAATTTGCCCCCCCAACCCCCACCCTCCCCCGCCGGGAGCGACCCTTGCCTACGGGGTCGCTCCCCCTGCGTGACATTGGCACCAAAAAACAAATCCCCGGTGCCTAGTGGTTTCTGCCCCCTTGGGGGCAGGTTGACCTAAACTCAGCCAATCTGCCCCCAAGGGGGGCAGAAATGGCCTAAATACAATTTGTCCCCCAGGGGAGCGACTTTTGCCTGTTGGGTCGCTCCCCATCTCTAAAAAAAAAAAACAAAGAAAAAAAATAGAAAAAAAGAAAAATTCCCCTGGCGCCTAGAGGTTTCTGCCCCCCCCCCCCCCGGGGGCAGTTCGGCCTAATAATAGGCCGATCTGTCCCCCGGGGGGGCAGAAATGGCCTAAAATAAATTTGCCCCCCCAACCCCCACCACCCCCCCGGGAGCGACCCTTGCCTACGGGGTCGCTCCCCCTGCGTGACATTGGCGCCAAGAAACAAATCCCCGGTGCCTAGTGGTTTCTGCCCCCTTGGGGGCAGATTGACCTAAAATTTGCCAATCTGCCCCCAGGGGGGCAGAAATGGTCTAAATACAATTTGCCCCCCCAGGGGAGCGACCCTTGCCTGATGGGTCGCTCCCCATCTCTAAAAAAAGAAACAACAAAAAAAAAAAACACAAAAAAAAAATTGCCCTGGTGCCTAGAGTGTTCTGCCCCCCCCCCCAGGGGCAGTTCGGCCTAATAATAGGCCGATCTGTCCCCCGGGGGGGCAGAAATGGCCTAAAATAAATTTGCCCCCCCAACCCCCACCCCCCCCCCCCGGGAGCGACCCTTGCCTACGGGGTCGCTCCCCCTGCGTGACATTGGCGCCAAAAAACAAATCCCCGGTGCCTAGTGGTTTCTGCCCCCTAGGGGGAAGATTGACCTAAAATTGGCCAATCTGCCCCCAGGGGGGCAGAAATGGTCTAAATACAATTTGCCCCCCCCAGGGGAGCGACCCTTGCCTGATGGGTCGCTCCCCATCTCTAAAAAAAGAAACAACAAAAAAAAAACACCAAAAAAAAATTGCCCTGGCGCCTAGAGTGTTCTGCCCCCCCCCGGGGGCAGTTCGGCCTAAAAATAGGCCGATCTGTCCCCCGGGGGGGCAGAAATGGCCTAAAATAAATTTGCCCCCCCAACCCCCACACCCCCCCCCCCCCCGGAGCGACCCTTGCCTACGGGGTCGCTCCCCCTGCGTGACATTGGCGACAAAAAACAAATCCCCGGTGCCTTGTGGTTTCTGCCCCCTTGGGGGCAGATTGACCTAAAATTGGCCAATCTGCCCCCAGGGGGGCAGAAATGGTCTAAATACAATTTGCCCCCCCAGGGGAGCGACCCTTGCCTGATGGGTCGCTCCCCATATCTAAAAAAAGAAACAACAAAAAAAAAGACACACAAAAAAAAAATTGCCCTGGTGCCTAGAGTGTTCAGCCCCCCCCGGGGGGCAGTTCGGCCTAATAATAGGCCGATCTGTCCCCCGGGGGGGCAGAAATGGCCTAAAATAAATTTGCCCCCCCAACCCCCCCCCCCCCCCCCCGGGAGCGACCCTTGCCTACGGGGTCGCTCCCCCTGCGTGACATTGGCGCTAAAAAACAAATCCCCGGTGCCTAGTGGTTTCTGCCCCCTTGGGGGCAGATTGACCTAAAATTGGCCAATCTGCCCCCAGGGGGGCAGAAATGGTCTAAATACAATTTGCCCCCCCAGGGGAGCGACCCTTGCCTGATGGGTCGCTCCCCATCTCTAAAAAAAGAAACAACAAAAAAAAAAACACAAAAAAAAAATTGCCCTGGCGCCTAGAGTGTTCTGCCCCCCCCCCCGGGGGCAGTTCGGCCTAATAATAGGCCGATCTGTCCCCCGGGGGGGCAGAAATGGCCTAAAATAAATTTGCCCCCCCAACCCCCCACCGCCCCCCCGGGAGCGACCCTTGCCTACGGGGTCGCTCCCCCTGCGTGACATTGGCGCCAAAAAACAAATCCCCGGTGCCTAGTGGTTTCTGCCCCCTTGGGGGCAGATTGACCTAAAATTGGCCAATCTGCCCCCAGCGGGGCAGAAATGGTCTAAATACAATTTGCCCCCCCAGGGGAGCGACCCTTGCCTGATGGGTCGCTCCCCATCTCTAAAAAAAGAAACAACAAAAAAAAAAAACACAAAAAAAAAATTGCCCTGGCGCCTAGAGTGTTCTGCCCCCCCCCGGGGGCAGTTCGGCCTAATAATAGGCCGATCTGTCCCCCGGGGGGGCAGAAATGGCCTAAAATAAATTTGCCCCCCCAACCTCCACCCCCCCCGGGAGCGACCCTTGCCTACGGGGTCGCTCCCCCTGCGTGACATTGGCGCCAAAAAACAAATCCCCGGTGCCTAGTGGTTTCTGCCCCCTAGGGGGCAGATTGACCTAAAATTGGCCAATCTGCCCCCAGGGGGGCAGAAATGGTCTAAATACAATTTGCCCCCCCAGGGGAGCGACCCTTGCCTGATGGGTCGCTCTCCCATCTCTAAAAAAAGAAACAACAAAAAAAAAAAACACAAAAAAAAAATTGCCCTGGCGCCTAGAGTGTTCTGCCCCCCCCCCGGGGGCAGTTCGGCCTAAAAATAGGCCGATCTGTCCCCCAGGGGGGCAGAAATGGCCTAAAATAAATTTGCCCCCCCAACCCCCACACCCCCCCCCCGGGAGCGACCCTTGCCTACGGGGTCGCTCCCCCTGCGTGACATTGGCGCCAAAAAACAAATCCCCGGTGCCTTGTGGTTTCTGCCCCCTTGGGGGCAGATTGACCCAAAATTGGCCAATCTGCCCCCAGGGGGGCAGAAATGGTCTAAATACAATTTGCCCCCCCAGGGGAGCGACCCTTGCCTGATGGGTCGCTCCCCATCTCTAAAAAAAGAAACAACAAAAAAACAAAAACACAAAAAAAAAATTGCCCTGGCGCCTAGAGTGTTCTGCCCCCCCCCGGGGGCAGTTCGGCCTAAAAATAGGCCGATCTGTCCCCCGGGGGGGCAGAAATGGCCTAAAATAAATTTGCCCCCCCCACCCCCCCCCCCCGGGAGCGACCCTTGCCTACGGGGTCGCTCCCCCTGCGTGACATTGGCGCCAAAAAACAAATCCCCGGTGCCTAGTGGTTTCTGCCCCCTTGGGGGCAGATTGACCTAAAATCGGCCAATCTGCCCCCAGGGGGGCAGAAATGGTCTAAATACAATTTGCCCCCCAGGGGAGCGACCCTTGCCTGATGGGTCGCTCCCCATCTCTAAAAAAAAAAAAAGAACAAAATAAAAAAACACACAAAAAAAAATTGCCCTGGCGCCTAGAGGTTTCTTCCCCCCCTGGGGGCAGATCGGCCTAATAATAGGCCGATCTGCCCCCAGGGGGGGCAGAAAAGGCCTTCCCAAAAAATTGCCCCCCCTGGGAGCGACCCTTGCCAAAGGGGTCGCTTTGTTGCGTGACATTCGCGCGCAAAAACAAACTCCCTGGTGTCTAATGGTTTCTGCCCCCCTTGGGGGCAGATTGGCCTTATCAAAATAGGCCAATCTGCCCCCAAGGGGGGCAGAAATGGCCTAAATATATATTGCCCCGTAGGGGAGCGACCCTTGCCTAAGGGATCGCTCCCCACCTAAAAAAAAAGAATTCATCACAAAAAAAAAAAAAAAAAAAAAATGGTCCCTGGTGCCTAGAGGTTTCTGCCCCCCCTGGGGGCAGATCGGCCTAATAATAGGCCAATCTGCCCCCAGGGGGGGCAGAAAAGGCCTTCCTAAAAAAATGCCCCCCTGGGAGCGACCCTTGCCCAAGGGGTCGCTCCCTTTTGCCAATTTCAAGAAAAAAAAAAAAATCCCTGGTGTCTAGTGGGGTTTCAAAAGCCGGAATGCAAGCAATCCAGCTTTTGAAACCTGTGAGAGACTTCAAAAGGAAGGAAATACATTTCCTTCCCTTTGAAGCCTCTCGGGGCCTCCCCCATGGGATTGAAAAAGAAATGCAAAAGCATTTCTTTTTCAATCGCGCTGGAAGCTCTGCTTCCAGCGCGATGGGGGAGACCCTGTGACTAATCAGCGTGCGCTCGCGCGCTGACGTCACAGGGGGGGTTGGGGGGGGTCGGGGGTGGGAGGGGAAGGGCTTCCCCTTCCATCCCTGACTTGGGGGGGTGGGGGGGAACCCCACAGAGGGAGCGAGAGCGCTCCCTCTGGGCTGTGTGCCGAGGACGTAGTGGTTACGTCCTCGGCACAGCAGCATTGTGCCGCAGGACGTAACCACTACGTCCGCGGCACAGAAGGGGTTAAATGGGCAGGTACTCTCCGAGACTGAGTACCTGCACTTCTTTAATTTGGAAGGGATAGTACCTGCACTTCTTAGCACTGCCGCAATACATTTGACAGGAATGTACCGGCACTTCTTATCCTCAAACAGGTACTCCAGTTAGTAACTGCACTTTTATATTTCCATTTAAAGCACTTATTAGTACATATGTCGCTGACAGTAGAGCGATGTGGCCTTCATTTCCAAAATAAATGCCTTCGCATGCAGCATGTGCAAGGTAAAGACCACTGCCTAGCCAACATTTCTCAAACTACCTTGCATCAATGAGATGCAAGGTAGGCATTCCTGGGCAAAAACCCACCCTATGGCCCTAGCGCCATATTTATCCTCCTGTGCTAAATTCACGCACTGGAGGAGGAGGGCCTGAAATAATGGCGCTAAGCCTGGTTATGGGCAAGCATTTGAGGACCTATGGATCTTTTTCCATGGACAGAGACCACGTAAACAGCCCACAGGTGCCCTTCCCTGCCCCCAGGGACATCCCCACCCACCCGCACCCACACCTGGTGGACACCTAAGGATGGGTGTGCCCATCCCAGGTAAGTCCAGGTAAGTATTTTTAAAAAAATGTCAAAGTGCCATGGGGGTCCTAACTTGGGCCCCCTTACATGCCACTGTGCCCAACGGCAATGTCCCCTGGGCATGGCCATTGGGCTGGGGGGCATGACTCCTGTCTTTCCTAAGGCAGGATTCATGTCCATGGGGGTAGTGCGTAGCTAGAGTGGCGCTAATCAGGTTAGCGTCAGTTTTCTGACTCGAATCTGACTAGCAACATTCTATCACGCACAATCTCCATTTGCCCCTACGACTCTCCCACCCGGTTAGCATCCAGAATTTTGATGTGGGGCGGGGGCTGGTGTGTGTGTGTGTGTGTGTGTCTGTGTGTCTCCCACCCCCCCTCCCTCCCTCAGCTGCCGGCCTCCACTGCATGCACATCTTTCCTCTGATAAAGCTGACGCTTCGGGAGAACCATCTGTTGCAGCATCAGGGAAGGGTCCTGCCTCTAGGACTGCACAATCTACACGTCCATAAGGTGAGCTGTGACAGTTGTCTGGTTTTGGTCTCCCTTCCGCACTGGATATCATTCTAGTGGCCTGATGTCCGTCCACAAAATGAGTTCTGTAGGATGTTGAGAGAAGTTTGAGGCCTGGTGTAGATCCATTAAAGTTAAAGTTTCCTTATGTTTTGCTTTTTATGCTGTCTTTAGCCCAGTAAAGACTTGCAAAGGACACTGTTAAAGGTTGTAAGCCCCTTCAAACCTTTTGCATTTTCCAGATCAACCATTGTTTTTCAAATCACCTGTTGTGATGTTTCTTAAAGCTCTGGTTTATACACTATGCCTTTTGTGATACTGCAGTAGGACCTTAATTTGGTTCTTACTTTCCATAGGTGTACCCCACTATGGTCAATGCTTCAATGTCCTTTTCATCCACGGACTCTTGAAACATCATGATACCTTCAGTTCACTGCCAAAGTGAGCTACGAGACCTGTCTGTTCACCCTCCATATAGCATCTTTTTCTGAAGAAAAAAAAAAAAATGGTGTTGCAGACTAGGACAGCGTTGTTGCCTAAGGTTGACAGTTTTTCATGTCTGACAATCCATCACCTTTTCGTCATTCTTTGCTCCAAAATAAAACCAGTTTATACCCTAAGAAACTGGAGTTTTGACATAGATTGATCAACACGTGGACGTTCAACTCATTGTGGCGCTCGCGGTGGCAAAGCACGACAAGAAAGTGCAGAAAAAGATCATGTAAAGGTGGGTAGTATTATGTATTAACATCAGCCATGTACTGGCCAAGAATTCCGGTGGTCTGAGGGCTCCTTTGGCCAAAGCGAAGGCTGCTAGCATAGTGTTGGCAAGAGGAATTCCTGTTTTGGATATCTTTCAAGCCACAAAATGGTTGTCAATTAATTCTTTCACGAAACACTACTGCCTTGATAGCCATGTCCTTTGTGAGGGGCACTTTGCCAGTTCAGTCCTTCTAGGCTTTTTGGTTTTAGCCATTTCACAGACCCACCACCTTGGAAGGTACTGCTTTGGTATCTCTTCACAAGCCGAGGATTTTGTCATTTGAAGTATTGATCAGAAGAACAAGTTACTTACCTTAAGCAATGTGGTTTCTGGTGGATACTCTAACAGATTTGTCACCAACCTTTCATCTCTCCGTTCTGTGGAACACAGTCTTTTATTCATCAATAAAAAGGTCCCAATTTAGAGATATACACAGTGTCATATATGATCAATTATGAAGCTCTGCGTCCAACGGCATGTAGGGGTCAAGTCAAGTGCACTTAACACCACCTGCTGGTGTGTGTGAGAAATGCTAAGAAAAATCTCCTAATCCAGTCTGGCGCCTGGTGGTATCCACACAAGGATGAATCTGTGGTTAGAATTCAAACAGAAAGAGCGTTCCCAAAGGTAAGTGATTTGTTCTTGCTGCTAACAATCTTCGATGAGGGAATAAATGAGGCAATACAGTGGGCTCATTATCAAACAAGACAGCAGGCCTTTTCCATCTATGGTTACAGGATCTGGAACAACATCCCAATATCCATCAGGATCGCACCAGGCCACCGCTGCCCCAATGTAGGAAAGAAATGAAGACTCATCTCTTTAAAGAACACTATATCACACTGCATTATTCATTCACAATTCAGTGTCCTCTTTTCTTACTTGTTCAGTTTATGCTTATCTTTCATTCTGCACAACACTCCCCTTCCTTTGGCGAGATTCATGCTACATACGTACATAAATGAAATGATGACACTACGGTGGTCATTCTGACCCTGGCGGTCTTTGACCGCCAGGGCGGAGGACCGCGGGAGCACCGCCGACAGGCCGGCGGTGCTCCAATGGGGATTCCGACCGCGGCGGTAAAGCCGCGGTCGGACCGGCACCACTGGCGGGGTCCCGCCAGTGTACCGCGGCCCCATTGAATCCTCCGCGGCGGCGCAGCTTGCTGCACCGCCGCGGGGATTCCGACCCCCCCTACCGCCATCCAGATCCCGGCGGTTGGACCGCCGAGATCCGGATGGCGGTAGGGGGGGTCGCGGGGCCCCTGGGGGCCCCTGCAGTGCCCATGCCACTGGCATGGGCATTGCAGGGGCCCCCGTAAGAGGGCCCCTACATGTATTTCACTGTCTGCTGCGCAGACAGTGAAATACGCGACGGGTGCAACTGCACCCGTCGCACAGCTTCCACTCCGCCGGCTCGATTCCGAGCCGGCTTCATCGTGGAAGCCTCTTTCCCGCTGGGCTGGCTGGCGGTCTGAAGGCGACCGCCCGCCAGCCCAGCGGGAAAGTCAGAATTACCGCCGCGGTCTTTCGACCGCGGAACGGTAACCTGACGGCGGGACTTTGGCGGGCGGCCTCCGCCGCCCGCCAAGGTCAGAATGAGGGCCTACATTTGGTAAAAACAAATAAACTGGGGAAAGTGCATAGCACAACTCTGTCCTGGTGTACTTGTATGAAAGCATCCTCAACTGTTAATGCTTGAAGCTCACTAACTTTTCTGATTGTTGTAATAGGATATAAGAAAAATTAGCTTTAGAGGCAGAAAATGTAGTGAATACAAGTGCAGAGGCCCAAAAGGGGGCTCCCAAAAGTCAAGCAGGCACAACATTAATGTCCCAATAAGAGATCAGTGGGAGTCTGGAGTGCAAGACCCTTTTAAGTCCTTTCATTAATGCATCGGTGAATGGAAATCCCACAATTGTTTGGTGTTCTCCATTTTGAAGGTATGCAGCAAATACCGCTAAATAAACTATTATCGATGTGCATCAAGCACGCTTTTGCATGTGCAACGGATAACACACCATGTGCTGTACCGGAGCTGCTAATGGTTCATTATGAAGGCTAGAACAATAAACAACAAACCCCAACCAGCATTGATGCATCCATTACAAATGTCAACTTTAGGTGGGGTAAAAAGAGATGTATGCCACAGGTCCCAATTGAGGTCTTGCAGCCTTCACTGCAGGTCTTTCCCAGTCTACTCGAAACCTCAATGGAATCAGTCAGCAATCCTTGTTGCCAGGCCCAATGAGACTTCAGCTCCCACTGCAAAGCCCGGTTTTGCCTTTTTTCTCAAGAACAATGCAGGAGCACAGAAAGCCATGAAGCCTCAAAGCTGCTCTCACTGAGACCCAGGATACAATTTTAAATATATTCTAACTATGTAATGGCCTAGATAAAGGTTGGGTCGCATCTTAGTCAAAATGGGGTTGAATTAGCTGCATTTGAGGCTAAGGAGAGGCCTGACTTCAGTCCAGGTCATGTCAGATTCGCTTCAGAATCTCAAAGAACAATTGGTTCTTCCTCCAGCAGCAGTAACAGTGTCGGCAGGAGGGGGATCGGTGCAGGTCTCAGAGACAGGTGTGTAGTCGAGATGGGTGTTGGTCTCTAAGTTTAGGTAGACCCTCAGCAGGGTTAAGAGAAACAGACAGGGTGGAGGACAGATTTGCCAGTTGTAATCCAACTGGATGCCAGCGGTCCGCCAGGGGGAGCTGGAATGGTGCCAAAGGTGTGCACCTTGGCCTCCCTTAAAGTACCCAACTTGTGGCATAGCCGATGGAATAGGCAATTCAGGTAGGACTGGAATAAGGTGTGCCATCGGCTCCGTGCCTGGATACCCTCACAGGTGGCAAGCAGCGCTCTACACATCCACATTACATTATATAAAAGAGCAAAACCCTGATTCCATGCAGCTTTTCCAAATGAGAGGGGTGGGAAGATGGAGAGGCACGGTTCGACTTTTGGTGTTTTTTTCTTTGACTATGAATGTTAAGAGATTATTTCCCAACAATGGTCTCTGGAGCGAGAACAGGTCCACGTCCTCCACTTCGACCAACACCAGCCCTTATGTGTCTTCCAGTGGTGTTCAGCAATCCCGAGCTTGGCTTGGTGGTCTTAGACCATCTTTGGATTTACACAGGTGCAGTGCTCGCAAGATTTTGAGTCGTGCAATGAACCCAGCAACCAAATGAACCTGGTGGGGGTTGTCACAGACCTTTGTTTGCAACAGTCTCTGCAGGGTTTAAATCCTGTGGTCTTTGGAGCTGGCATACCACCCGCACACAGTGGGATAATTAGGACAAAAAGTCCTGTCAGACAATAGAAAAGCTGAGGCGGTGAGCTCGGCAGAAAGGAACTGATATCAGCAATCAGGAGTGGAGTTAAATATGTGGCTTTGGTGTCCCTTCCAGGGTGCGACAAAGTCAACACAGATCTACACGATGCCACCTACTAACGTGTGAGGAATTGCTGGAAAACATTCTCCAGATCACCAGTCTCGTGCCTATGGGTATTCATATGCTGAGGAAACTGCGGTTAGAAGCATCCATCAGAGCAGTTTTGCTTTTCCAACAGGTCCTTTGATCAAGTGCAGGTGAGGTGATTTGCAGCTGTAAGATTATCCTTCCGATGAAATGAGCATCAAGAGAAATGTTTTGTGAACGTCTGTATCACAAAGAGGATGGCAATTGGATCTAAACTGTTGATATGTACGGTAGACCCCTCCTGAGACCATGCACCTCCAGTTGAGTATTGGCTGCAATGAGTCACTAAACCAGACACACTTTGCATCAGGCTCTTAGCGGAGATCCAGGACGCAATTAAAGATAGTTCTGCCATTCTTGCCATGAAGTCGCTCCAGGCACTCTGACATGCATTCCTTTGTTTCTAAATCAAAATGAATTGTGTCCGAGTACAAACGACCTTGTCTCGGATAGTGAATTTTTAGGCACTCAAGGATAACCAAGGAGACTAGGAAAAACTACTTGTATGGAAGACACTATGTTGCATAGTTATACTATTTCAGAGCCGCATTTGCGTCATTTATTGACGCAAAGGTGGCGCAAACTTACAAAATATAATTGTATTTTGTAAGTTTGCGCCGCTTTTGCGTCAAACAATGACACAAATGCGGCGCTAAAAAAAGTATAAATATGGGCCTAAGAGTCCAATACATCTGTCTAGGTTATGTAGTGAAATGTGATAACATGTTAAGAGTTTGAGTAACTCTTTTTGAATTGTCAATTTTGCTTCTGGTCATTTGAGTGTGAAAGAAAGAGAAACGCTCTGAAAACATAGGAACTCCAGTCACTGAACAAGAGAAAGCAGATATTTTACATAGCTTATTAGAAACTCAGAATTGCCCAACAAAGAGATTAATAACTGAAGGGTGTTGGAAAACAGCAGACATGCACATAACCACGATTAAAGTATTGTCCAAATAAATAATGAAGCTAGCATTTAGAGATCTGAGGTAGGCCACCACTGGTTTGAGGAACTTGGTGAAAAACAGAGGAGCAGGAGATAATCTGAAAGGGAGAGGAAAAACAGATATGTTTCTTTCTTCCAATTGAATTAAAGGAATTTTCTGTGGTGAACTTAAATTGGAACAGACAGGTATGCATCTCGGGAGTCCAATCTTGTGGTTGAAGGTAGTTCATTAAATAGAGAATAGTTTCCATATTGAAGTGAGGCTACGTAATGAACAAATTAAGATGCCTCAGGTTGATGATCCGAACATCATTTTATGATTTTCGTTTTTCACCAAAAAAATACAATTTAAAAACCCTGAATAGCACTTTTTGTTAATATATCTTGAACCTCCTGGTGGACCAAAGAATGGGCTGTGAGCGAAAGGAATTTGGAAACCAAGTCGGAATTTGCTCTTGAAAGACCTTGATTTACTAATGCTGAACGTTTGGATTATCCCGGAAGCTGTGGGAATAGAAAGCTAGTTTTTAAGAAAGAAAGCCTATATCTAACCCCCTGTATGAGAAGAAGTAGGTTGCACATTTTTGGAATTGGGTTTACATCTTGGTTGTCCTGTAGTTGCTCCATGGTGGTAACCTCTTGTTCTCTGAGGAAATAAGCTGCATATGGATTGGAATCCATAATTACCCCTTTAGCTGAAGAATTGGGCCCAGTTATCAAATGTTAAGTGACTGGTGGAGCAGATGGATCTTCTATGGGTCCTTTTAAAATCAGGATGTCTAAATTCATTCTGGCCTTATTTGATAGATGTAAATATATTTATATATTTGGAGAGCTCCTTTTATAAAGCAGTCTTCGAAAAGAAATCCTTGTGCTGACCGGCTTGATCTTGATGAGGCCAAATCACCAAGTTTTGGATGTATTTTGAATAAGCCCTTGTGGCGTTCCCGTAAAACATTAGCATTACCAATTAGATATATCCGCTGAATATAGCAAGACAATTCAGTTAGAGCTACGGAAATCATGCCCTTGTTAGTCAGCTTGGCCATGTCAAAAATCATTGACACAAGACTCAGGACAACAACCAACTTCTCTTTGCACAAAGGCTAAATTCCTTTTATACCCTTTCAAGGGTCTTTGCCATGCTTAGAAAAGAATGCTAAGGATTTTGGTAGACAGCTTGCAAGGAGAGCACTTTGTCTAGAATCAATGGACACCAGTAGTCTGATTTTAACTTGTTCCTGAGTAAGTTGTGAGGAAGAATTCTTATTCCAGCCCTACTACAGCCTGAAATGTGAGGAAAGATAGACCAGTCCAAGGATAAATGATGAAAAATTGTAGTGTCAAAGATATTTTCATTGGTGAACTTTAAGACATTTCCTATTTTCCCTGGTATCAATTTAGACTTTTTTTTCAACAAAATGTAAACTATTTCTAAAACAAAATCTGCAGTATGTGAAAAAGTAATAATGTTAATAAATGCAGTAAACACATTCTTGAATTTTGCAACAAAATAACCAGTGCAGGAGTAGAGACTACTTCCTAAGCATCTCTAGAGAAAGCCAGACCTAAGCTTGAAAAGACAGAGAAAAGGACATGCCAAAGAAACCGGTTTGTTGCGAAGGTCTGATCGCATGAGGGCAAGTGGGACCAGAGGTGCTATGCAACTATGGCAGCCCAAATTGACAGGTGGGGTTTCCAGACACCAGATGCAGCAATTGTGGGAGGGGTTTGGGGGCCGGAGACCAAAGTGCCTACATGAAGATGGAAGACCTGATAAGGAGGATAACACCTTAAAGGTTCAACTTAGGTCTACACGTGCAATTCACATTACATGTTTTTTTTTAAAAGAGAAAGCATTCTCAAATGCTCAGCAGCAGAAACAGGAGATGGTAGGCCACAGACTTTAATAGGACTCACTGCTCACCTGTTCGATCAATTGCAGTCCGTGCACACAGAGGTTCTAGGTAATGTAGTTTTGGAATCAGTAAGGGCATAATTGTCTTTTTTCCTTTCTCTATTTTCTTGTGTTTTGTCTGCCTGCTGATTAAATAAAGCAAGGAAGTGAGACACAATTGGAGCCTGCAGTCTGGTAATAAAATCCTTAATCCTATTGATACCCGTTGAGTTAAGCCACTGAGTTTTTAATGTGGCACTGCGTTACTGTCCACATGCGACTCTGATCATCTGAGACAATCGTTTTACTCTTTTTTTTTTTAAAGATTATCCTCTGATCCTTGCAATAGTGCCCTTTTCCCAGCAGTATGGACTACTGGAGAATCAGGTGGTACATGACTCGACCTAATTCGAATCCTATGGGGCTGGCCAGTAATTTTCTCCATCATCTGTATTGCTACTCTGACTTTTACAAGGTCTTTTGAAGTTCTCTGTTGAGTACACCATCATAGCTATTAATATTGGCAAAACTTGAATAATCTTCTCTATTCTTGACAAACAAGTTACCTTCGATAACGCTCTTTCTGGTGAAGTCTAACTGCATATTCCTCACCTTATGAATTTTTCCCAGGCGCCAGACTGAACCTGGATTTTTTTTCTCATAATAATAGCTTCTGAGGGTCGCACCAACCGCAGGGGGTACCGCTGAACTCTGCTGTGACCTTGCTCCACTTCCAGAAGTGACAGCGCAGAGATGTCCAGCATCGAGTTTACCTTAGAATGTTCCACACTTTCAGAAGCAGATTACAAATGTAAGAAAATGGAAGAATGCCTGTATGTGGAATCTAACTTACGTTCTCTTTAGAACCCTAAAAGTTCACATGACAGAATTGCGAGGAGGGAGGGCAGTGAGTAAACTGCAGTTAGACAGCGTATCCACCAGAAACAGTGTTAACCAAAGGTGAGTAACTTGTTCATTCAATGCATAGTACTAACTGCAGTTTCCTTGATCCTTGAATAGATACCAAAGTAGTACACCTCAAAAGGTGGCGAGTTCTAACACTGGAATGAGAATGGGAGAAGCTGCAGGACCAAACAAGCAAAATTGCCCTCCTTAGAGAATTGATTAATCAGAAAGTATTGTCTAATGAAGCTGTATGTACTGATGCCCTTTTTGTAGCCTGGGTGAAGTCCAACAGCAGACCATCTCTCACCAAGGGCATCGTGGTGGCTTTGGCTATGGTGAAACGGACTGAAGCCCTTAAGAGGCTATTGTTTTGGCCACGGCATAACATTTTTATGCATAGGAAAACAGACTAGACAAGGTTTGTTTATGACGTCTGAGCAGAGGCAAAGCTAATAAAAAGATGGTCTTCCACTCACTGCTCTTTCGTGCATGATGTACAAGCTAAGGGCACTGTTTGGGACTGGAATAACCTCTCCTCCTCTGTAGAGGGGTGAGGGAAAGTGAAAAAAGTAGGGAGAGTGATGGACCACCCCATCGGAAAGGGCAATACCATTTATGACGAAAAAGAACTTCGACTCCGCAGCACTAATTTATCCCTGCAATAGGTGGTTATGGAGGTTGCACTGAGAGAACAAGTAACAAAACATCCAACAGTTTAGCCTGCAGGTGATCATCTTGATGGTCTCTGCACCAGGCAACAAACTTCTCACTGACCAGAATGGAAAATTCTACTTCCTGTAAAAGAATGTTTTTAGCCAGTAGTGCTGTAGATACATAGATTCATGTGCTTAGAATACTCTTTCCATCTAGTGCTGGGCTTAGGGTGTTTGCAAGTTGTTTTTCTTCAAAGAAGCCTTTTGAATCACAAAACGTGGTGTGACTTGCACATGGACATTGACTCCAGTTCTGACCGCTGTCTGCCCACCGTGGCCTGTTTTCAGGCAAAGGTGTCCGCACAGTAGTGCTTGGTAAAGAGTGTGGCATTTTATGTGGCTTCCTTTAAAGTATCCACTAGTGGGATATTTCCCAGAAAGGACATGGTTGCTCCTTTTCAACAAGAGGGTGCACCTTCAGTGGAGCTGTTAGAGTTCTCTTTGCTTTATGGTAGCTGGATTAAATTCTTTTGACCATCCACCTAGCTATGCGTCTTAGATTTTGGATGCCCTTTATGAGACTTTGAAAAGGCAACAAAGAGCTGATCAGAAAGGGCTTGGTCCTGTCAAAGTAACATATAAGAGCTGTTTTAAAATATAATGTGTGCAGTGCTCTTACTATGCCCGAATCCAGTTGCCAAAAAGGACTGGGAGCTGAATGGTTTGGTAATGTGGAGGAGTGACCCCATCAGGAACTTAAAACTGGTACTAAGAATAGTCCTGACCTTGTGGACCTGGATAAAGGACTCTTGTAGAGTAAGCACTTGTAGTCCACTAATGCGTCTCAGTGAAGTGGTGGCCACCATTCAGGAGAGGAACTTATATGAGACATAAGTATAGAGCAGAGGTCTTCAAACTGGGGGGCTTCAAGTGATCCCGGGGGGGGGGGGGGGGGGGTGCCAAACTCTGGCCAAAAGAAATATTATACAGATAACATGCCTTTGTTTTAAGCAGAAGCATGTTTTTTTTTTTTTTTTTTTTTTTTAAATCTGTTTATTAATCATAAAAATCACATACCAGTACATTGGCTGTTTATGATTTAACAAATTATTTGCTTACATATATAAACTTGCACAGCTTCGTTGCATATTAACTGGTATGTAGGAAAAAAGAGAAGAAATCAAATTATAGACAAAACATAAAATATTGCTAACAAAGCAGAAAAGAAGAAACATGCAGCTTAAATACTGTGCAACAAATACTTGCCGAGTAACAATGCAGCTCAGCACGGCTGATGTCATTAATAATATATACTACCTCAGACGGAGGTAAGGAGACGTTAGAGGAAGGATTGCATCTTATATATGTAAATGTGTGTAGAGCGGGGGACAGGAGTGAAGCAGGGATTTACATTTTGCGGTGTTCAACGGAATACTGAACAGGATTAGCATTAAGCGAGCTGGGTTTGACCTGTGCACAGGTTTGTGCGCAGTGAGAACAGCCTGGTGTGTTAGGTTAATACTTTGAGGATAATAATGAGAATGTCAGCACTGTCAGTAATTGAAATTGAGGCAGTTCAAGTGTCCTACTGACCATATCCACCTGGTTGTTAGAGTTGTGTATGGTGCGCTATTCACGGGGGGTGCAAGTCATCGCGCGCTTCTATTGCCACCACAAAAGTGTTCCAGACTTCAGGGCCCACCTCAATGAGACCTCTGCGTTGCAGTAGATTGAGTGTCTGCGCCTCGGCCTGTGAGCGACTATGTAAGTCACGCAGCCAAACCAAGTGGGATGGAACATGTGGAGCCTTCCAATGTGTTGCGATCAAACGTTTAAAGACAGCAAACGCTAAGTCTATGAATCTGTGTGTCTGTTTATCTTCCTTAGTACGGTGACGTATGCCTAATAAGCAGGACTCTGGTGTGGGGGATAATGCGAGGGATGAGATGTCTGCTGTGGCGTCTGTAACTCGGTGCCAAGCTGAGTTTATTGAGTGACAACTCCAAACCATGTGGTAAAAGTCGGCTGCCGGGATAGCACATCTTGGGCATGACGGAGTTGTGTTCGGGTATATTCTTAGAATGCGGGCTGGGGATAAATAAGATTGGTGAATATAATTGAATTAGGTGTAGCGTAGGCGAGGATTTCGGGATATTGTTTTAATCGTTGCAAGAGCCGCAGACCAGGTTTTTTGTGGTAATGGTGTAGGAAGGACCATGTCCCAGCGTGCCTTAGCGTGCGGCAGGGTGGTACAGACTGCTGCTAATAGTATATTATATATTTTAGTTATGGTTCCTTTTACGCTACCTATTGTAAGGATAGTAGTGAGCAATGGAGACTCAGGAGGCTCGTCATTGCCGAGGCCCCAAATTTTGTTTAGTAGCCGTTTAATGGCGCTATATGTCAAAAAGGCTCCCTTATGCATCACCCCAGCCGACACCAGATCCGTAAAGGAGTACAACGCGGAATTGGAGTACAGATCACCCACCTTCAGCATATTTATGTCACGTGTGTTATGATGTGTTGAAATAATTTGGGTGCCCGGTAATTGAAACAGCGGTAGCAAGGGGGAGTAAGGGGGGAAGGGGGTCTTGCCACGGACATACCTATGCCAACAAAAGCGAGCTGCCTCCATCAGTATATATTTCGAGGATAGGGAATGAGGGGTAGATAACAATGTGAGCAGCAGCCCCTGTGGGGCCACGCATGACTGCAGCATTACGCCCTCATTGGAAGGGGCATCACGCAGCCATGCAGTCAGCCACGACAATTGAGCGGCCGCGTAGTATCTTTCAAGGTTAGGCATGCCCAGCCCGCCCATTTCCTGCGGATGTTGTGTTATGGTCAACGCTACTCTACGTCTATCTTTGCCCCAGAGTAAGTCGGTTAACATTGAATGTAATTTACTAAAGAAAGAGCGTGGCAGACACACTGGAAGGGCAGTGAAGTAATATAGGAACCTCGGGAGGATAAGCATCTTGGCGATTGCTACACGGCCCATCGGGGAAAAGGGGAGTGAGCTCCAGAATGGTATCGAGCTGCGGGTGGATCTCACCACTCTGTCGATGTTGCCCTCTTTTAGATCTATAACAGAGTGGTAAATCTGCACCCCGAGGTATTTAATGGTCGTATGCGACCACGGCAGTTTGTACTGCGGTAGTGTCGTATGTGTGTCATCCGGAATGGGGACAAGAGGGAAAATACTGGACTTAGACCAGTTGACGTGTAGTCCAGAGGCGAGGGCAAAGGAGTCCAGCAATGCCAACACCTCTGACATGGAGGTAGAATGATTACGCAGATAAATCAGGGCATCATCTGCATATAAAGATATGACATGATAGGTGTTAGATTCCGGGATGCCCCACTTATGCCCACAGCTACGTAATTTGATTGCCAATGGCTCCATGGCAATGGCAAACAGCAAGGGGGACAATGGGCAGCCTTGCCTGGTGCCTCTGCTTATGGAAAATGCTTCAGAGATAATACGACCATTTTTTACACGTGCTGTGGGCTTAGAATACAGTGTTTTGATCCAGTTTATGAAACCGGGTCCAAAACCGAACGCCCTAAGTGTGCAAAGAAGATAATTCCAGCTTAGAGTGTCAAACGCTTTTTCAATATCTAAGGAGAGGGCGACCGCTTCGGTGTTTGTGCTGTTGTGCATTATATGGAGCAGCCTCCTAATATTTAGGAAGGTGCTCCTACCAGGAATAAAGCCGGACTGGTCTTGATGTATCAGACTCGGTAGGTGAGGGAGGAGCCTGTTCGCTAATATTTTCCCTAATAATTTGCAATCTGTATTTAGGAGGGATAGCGGTCTGTATGATTTAACATCCAAGGGGTCTCGGCCAGCTTTTGGAAGGACCACTATTAAGGCTTCACGCATAGAGTCTGGCAGTTGTAAATTATGGTACGCCTCATTAAACACTTCTACGAGCGGGGGCAGGAGATGACTCGGATAAGAGTTAAAGTATTCTACCGGTAGTCCATCCGACCCGGGGGTTTTACTGCGCGCCATTTGTGCTAGTGCTGAGCGCAGTTCTTCAATGGTAATGGGGCCATCCAGAATAGGGGAATTATCGAGGATAAGTTGGTTTTGAGAGACAAGTTGTAATATATCAGTGAGGTGTGATTCCGACGGAGGAGATGTGTAAAGTGTGCGGTAATATATGAAAAAAGCTTCATTAATGCCTGACTGAGTGTTAACGATATCGTCGGGGTTTAGGCGTATCGCGCCGATAGGCGTTGGTTGTGAGGGCTGTCGAGTCAGCCAGGCTAATAGTCTACTGGATCTATCTCCTTCAGCATGCTGTTTTGTCATATAATGTCTGTAGTCATGTTTGCCCAGCCTAGTATCTGCTTCGTTATGGGCAGCCCTGAGTGAGTTCAGTGTTGTTAGTGTGGACTCGTCTCTGACAACCACATTCTCTGCGTTGCGGATTTTTACCTCTAGTGTTTGAAGCTCTTTAGTAAGTGCTTTTCTCACCCCCACCGTAGCTGCTAGGCAGTGTCCTCGTATCACCACTTTATGGGCATCCCACTCTATAGAGCGGGATGATGACGAGTTTTTATTTAGCAGGAAATAATCAGTTAATTTTTTAGCTATGTCTGTTTGAAAGGGGGGGTCTAAAAGAGCTTCCGGCTGTAAACGCCACGTTGGTATGCGAGTGTGCATATGACCCCAGGCTATTGTTACACATAAAGGATTATGATCTGATATAGTGCGAGCTAAGTATTCAGATCCGCACACTTTCTGAATTACTGCCGTGGATACAAAGACCATATCTATTCTGGTATATAACTTGTGTACAGGGGAATAATAAGAGTATTCCCGTTGGGTGGGATGGGCCGTCCTCCATACCTCACTCAGGCCGTTATTTAAAGCCCAACTTGCTAGTGCTTGAGAGGCGCGGTTGGAAGGAGCTGAGGTAAGCGGGGGGAACGATCGATCTATTTGAGTGTCTAAGACACTGTTGAAGTCTCCCCCCCCAAACGCATTCCGACGTAGGGTCGTTAAGGTTGCCGGTAGAAAGTGTGGATAGGAAATCGCGTTGGTCTGCATTTGGGGAGTACAGTGCAACTAGGGCTAAAGGGGACCCATCCGGTATGCCCTCAACTATCACGTGTCGACCATTTGAGTCACATTGTGTGCGAGATACCGAGAATGGGACCCCGGGGGCGATCCAAATCGCTACCCCACGGGCAAATGATGAAGAAGTTGTGCCATGCAATTGCCCCTTCCATTTCGAACGTGTGTTTTCTAGCGTAATTTTAGAGAGATGTGTCTCTTGCAATAGAGCTATGTGTATCTGATGTCTCTTGAGAAAGGCATAAACCCTTTGACTCTTCCGTGGAGTTGCCATGCCTCTAATATTCCATGTGAGCATCTTGTATTTTACTATGCTCTGATTAGTTTGAGTGGCCATAATATTTTTGTGATTTTCGTATATTCCAGGGAATGGGTGTCCGCTGACCACGGCGCAAAAACATTGTGATATGCACGCGCTAAGATTGGGTAACTTGTACCTACAATATTACGAGCTTCAATCCTGTTACTATAATAACTATGACATATACGTTTGCTGCTGCATTTGCGATTAACTAGCATGTGACAGAACCAACGATTAAATAAAAAGGTGCACTCTAAAACCACACACAATAACAACTGAATCAAAAGATAAAGATCAATTCCAGCAATTGCTGGCACGAGAGAATGGTCCATATGGAGTAGGGGGGTGTCGGGGAGCATTGTTGCAAAGTCTAGGGTTTACCCTGCCCTGTTCGCTTGTGATGTAGAGTGTGCCGCCCAGGGGCACATCCGATTCACGCGGCACAGCAGGGAGATGACGACGGCGCCCAGAAGGAGGTGTGGTAGAATTGTGATGCTATCTTCACTCTGTAAGAACCAGTAGAACCCAACTGCTTAGCAAATATCGTCCGCTGTGCGTGGTGTGAGGGTAGGGCCACGTGTGGATTCCGCTGAGTCAGAGTTTGGATCTTGCTCCTGCTCAGCGTCTGCTTGTGTAGAGGAGAAAGTTGGTGAAGCGTTAACAAATCTGGATGTGGCCCGCAGGAGTCGGGAGCGTTCAGTTTGCGCTTGTTCAGGCGAGGGCTTCGCGCCTTGTTTTTTGCGCTGTCTGCGACCCAACGTGGAGGAGGGTCTATTGACTCCCAGAGCATTTGTATCTAACGGGTCAGCTAAACCCTTGGCATGTAGCCAGGTCCAGGCGTCCTCCGGAGAAGTAAAGAAGAGTGTGCGGGTGTCATCTTGTACTCGAAGTCTGGCAGGGAACAACAGCGCATACTTAATGTGTTTACGGAAACACGCCTTAGCATGGTAGAAAGAGTTGCGTTTCTTCTGTACTTCTGCTGTAAAATCTGGATAGGCTGTAATCACACCATCTTCGAAGTTTACCGGACCAGATTTACGGAATAACTGTAGGATAAGGTCTCTGTCACGGTAGTTGAGGAGTCTTACTATAAGCGGACGTGGTTGTGAGCCAGGAGGGGGAGGCCTGGCGGGAATCCTGTGTACCCTTTCGACAGAAAAAAACTTCGGGATGTTGTCCTTCAGAATGGTATCGGTAAGCCATTTCTCTATAAATAGTTCAGCACTGAGGCCCTCGGCTCGCTCGGGAAAACCTACCATACAGATATTGTTGCGGCGGGATCTGCCTTCTGCATCCTCAGCCCTACGTTTTAAGGAATCCACCTCTGTTGTTAAGTGAGCTAACTGCGATTGAAGATCTTTCACAGAGCGGGGGAGGACCCCAGTGTCTTTTTCAAGTTCTGATACCCTATCAGCTAGTGCGTGTTGGTCAGTGCGAAGTATGTTAAGATCTTCTGTTACCGAACCTATCTTAGCTTCTAGAGTAGTTTTAGTGTCTAGGATGGCTTGTAGTATCTTTTCAAATTGTGATGTGTGTGATTGTAGGGTCAGTTCTAGCTTCTGAAGTGCCACTTGCGTGGTGGCGTAGGGTTCTGAGGAGGATGAGGTGGCATGTTCCATCGTGCCCAACGGTGCACGTGAGGTTTGTGGTTTGACCATTTGGCAAGTGCGGAAACTCTTAGACGTTAGCGTGTTGAGAAAACGCGAGGCAGTGTATACGACCAAGTCAAGTGTCCTGTCAGTTCAACCTGGACGCCGAGGAGGAGCAAGGCGGGGATCAAGCGAAACTGCTAATAGATGATAGCCTGGCGCTTTTGCTATCATATACGGATCTTAATAATTACAGTACTGGTGTTAGCTTGTAAGCCTAGTTGGATAGGGAGCAGCCCGCTGTTTAGTATAATGGATGTTGCAGCCGCACATGGTATCTTGTGTCTCAAAAGAGATGACTCCTGCGTATGCACCCTACAGTTCGGTAACTGTCACCAATAAGCACTCCATTTATAAACGACCAGGACCATTTTACGTTTTCCCCACACTCAGATAGCTGACTACTTGTCACCTCGAACTCTTAAAGATGGAGCACCGGCCAATACAGGGCAAGGAACCGTGCAGCAGGGGCTGTGGCCTCTTATGCTGGTACAACATTTCACATTAATCCAGTGCGTTTAATTGCCCATGATTAATAATCCAGCGCGGCCTGCAATGTTGGAGCTGGTTGATTTGTAAGACCGTTCCCGCAAGCCACTCCATGCAGGGAGCAGGAATGCCACAGGACTGTGCCGCGACTCAACAACGCTCCAGAGTGAGTTTTCAGGGTGTGCGCTCTAATGTATTTCACTGCTGTGTTCGCCTCCAGCGCTCTGATGGGATTTTTATGGCAGAGCTCGGCGCTGTTGTCTGCTAAGGACGCAGCAGTAGAGATCACTGGCCGTTAAGCAGAAGCATGTTATTGTAGTTTTAAAAAGGTAACAGTACTTAACTGCAATGTTTAAATCGGTTTAGACATATTTAAACCTTACCATCTTTCTAAATTAATTGTGAAAAATTCTGAGGGGGGGCCCAATGATTTTTATTTTTCAACTGGGGGGGCGCGGCATTAAAATGTTTGAAGACCACTGGTATAGAGGATCAAAGGGTGATGTATTAGCCTTGTGAGGACTATAGTCAAATTGAACATGGGGGGAGGAGGCACTCTAGCCGGTATAACCCTCTTGACACTCCATGAAGGGCTTAACAACTAAAATTATAAAGAGGGGTTAATGTACCCTATTCTCCGTGTAGGCTGGAAGAATATGCCTTATATGGTAGGGACTATATCTAGCTGCATATTACTTACCTTTGAATTTCCCAGGCGTCAGTTTGAATCCGGAAGCTTTTTGTTAGCGTAAACCCTGCGAGCTGACAGGTGGCATCAAATGGCTCATCGTGCACTGTCGGCATCAGCATCATCTGTGCAGAGTGACGTTGCGGTATCTAAGCGCCACCCGGGGCGCTGACATCAGTTACATTTTTTGACTTTCCACTCTACAGCCATGAAGTGCACTGACCACTTGTGTGAACTAGGGCCCTGATAGGGGTCAGCCCTATCCCTAGAAATACGTACGCAGAGCAGGGAGGATGGGTGGATTGCTAAGAAATCTGCAGCTACCAGATAAGGCCTTCCTGAAGGTAAGTAACTACTTCATCTGACAGACTTCTAGCTGTAAATTCCTTACCTTTCAATAGATATCCAAGCAACACCTTCCCAGAGGTAGGTCTGTGGACCAATTTCAAACAAGGAAGTCCTGCAGGACCAAATGGGCAAAGTGCACATCCCTGTGGTCCTGACTGTCCAAGCAGTAGTGTTTGGTAAACGTATGCAGAGATACCCATGCTGCTACCTGGCAGATTGTCCAGGACCGGAACCCCACATGCTAACACAGTGGTCGCAGTTTTAGCTCTGGTGGTGTGAGCTTGCAAGCCTTCAGGAGGTTGCTTCTTTCCCAGTACGGAGCAAATTTTAATGCAGAGCATGTCCCAAGAGATGGCCCACTGTGCACTGCTTGACCTTTCTTCGGACCAACATATCCCAAGATGAGTTGGTCACCCACCCAGAAATTTTTTGTGCAATCAATGTGTACACCAACACTCTTTTTAGGTCCAGATGGTGGACTCACTCCTATTCTTTAGTGGAGGAGCAAAACATGTAGGCTTTGTGATTGAATGGCCTACATGAAATCGGGTGACAAATTTCAGTATAAAGGAGGCTCTTGTGCAAAGCACCAATTTGTCAGGATAGACAGAGGAGTAAGGCGGCTTAGATGATAAAGCCCACAGCTCACTCTGCGGGCAAATGTAATTGCCACAAGGAAGGATGTTTTCAAAGTTAGAAGCCTGGGCTGGACTATTGTGGAGAGGCTCGAAGGAAGGAAACATTAAGAATGCTAAGATAAGATTGAGATCCCACTAAGGGATTATAAACAGTGAAGGAGGGAAAAGGTTAACAAGATCCTTTAGGAACCTACGTACAATAGGGGACTTGAACAAGGAGGGTTGGGCAAGCAGCTGCAGGAAGGCAGAAAGAGACGATAGTTAGCCCTTAAAAGGGCCCAGAGCTGTGCAAGGGAAAGAATACAGAAAAGGACTTCAGAAAGGGGGCAGAGAGATGATCAACATGTTTCTTTGTAGACCACGCCACAAATGTCTTCCAACGCCTGGCATACACAGTCTTGGTGGAGGGACATCTGGTGGCCAGAATAACATGACAGACTTTGGGAGGAAGGTTGAAAGCTGTCAACTGCCCCTGCTCAATCTTCAGACAATAAGGTGGAGAGTGAACAGGTTCAGGTGAAGCTCCTGCTGCGACAGAAGATCCTCCCAAAGGGACAGTTTGATGGAAGGATCAGTGGTCATGCTCAGTAGCTCGGGGTGCCAGACTCTCAGTGCCCAGTCCAGCACCAAATTGTGACATGCTCGGTGGTCCTGATCTTCTTGAGAACTCTGTGCAGGAGTTGTATGAGTGGAAAGGTGTACAGAAGGCCTGAGCTCCACTTGAGATGAAAAGTGATTCCGAGCAAAAGCTGCCTTGGTACCGCCACCGTGCAAAACTCTGGACATTGTAAGTTATTGGTTGTGGCGAACATATCTAACCAAGGCTCTCCCCACTGCTGAAAGAGACCTTTCATCTCCTCCAGATGGAGATGCCATTCGTGATCCATTCGTGATCCGCTAGGCTGAGTTTGTCTGCCCTGGTGTTCAGAGAGCCCGCTAGGTGTAACCACCAAGGAAATGCCCTGTTGTTCCAGCCAAGTCCAGAGATGCAATGCATCTCAACAAATGGTCCACAACCCCACCTCCCCTGTTTTTTTACGGTACCACATGGTGGAGGTGTTGTCCGTGAATGCCTGCACTAGCCTTCCCATGATGGAGGGTAGAAAGGCTAGTTGGATCACTCGGAGCTCCAGCATACTGATGTGGAGTCCTACTTCCACCAGAGACCGGAGTTCTCTGATCTCCACCTTTCCCAGATGGCTGCCCCATTCCAGGAATGACACATCTGTCACTACTGTGAGATATGGTTGGGGACGGGAGAGGGGTCTGCTTCTGACCCAATCACAGTTTGTTAACCACAGCTATAGGTCTTTTACAGTTCCCCACCAAGATGTGGCCAATGTCTGAGAGATTCCCCTGATGCGGAGAGCCCGCATATGCCAGTGGGCATGTGACACTAGCAGGGTGCAGGAGACGATGAGGCCTGGCAGCCTCAGAGTCCCGCTGTAGAGCCCACATATGTCAGTGGGAATGTAACACTAGCAGGGTGCAGGAGGCCATGAAGCCCAGCATCCTCAGTCTGTCTCACCGAAATACAGGATAGCAGCTCAAACATCAGTATCATACCCTGAATATCCTGGACTCACCATTCGGGAGGATATGCCCGAAAATGCACCGTGTCCAGAACAACTTCAATGAAAGGGAGCATCTGAGAGGGAGCCAGGCGTGACTCTGGCATGTTAATAGTGAACCCCAGCAAATGCAGAAGGTCTGCAGGACTCTGTAGGTGGGAGGCAACATCCAGGGGTAAGCTTGCCTTCAACAGGCAGTCATTGAGATAGGGGAAGACTGGCACCCCTGATTTCTGCAGATGAGCTGCGACCACCGTCATCACCTTGATGAATACCCGAGGGGCACTGGTAAGGCCAAAGGGAAACACGGTGAACTGAAATTGCTCATTGCCAACTGTAAACTGGGAGTAATGTCTGTAGGTAGACAGGATGGAAATGTTGAAATATGCGTCCTGAAAGCCCAACGCTGCCATCCAGTCTCCTAGGTCAGGGGCAGACAAGACCTGAGCCAACATGTGCTTTTTGAATTTCTCCTTTTTTTATATATATATATTTTTATTGGCATTTCAAAGTTACAGACATCATTTGTGTAGGAGGGAAGTGCTACATAATCAACATTAGCAGTAAAGTCTCATCTGCACAGACTACCACCCTACTGTCCGCTCGGCTTCCCCCGAATGTATCCCACTTTATACAATCTCCGCTTAATGTGGTGCCATTCAACAATAGTATAACTAGAACATGTGTATGAAGTTTAACATGTCTCAATACAACTCCCCCTCTTCCCCTTTAGCTTCCGTAGGTTATTGGATGTGACGGAATCATTACGCTTCTGTGCTGAGGGTGTTACACGGCTTTGGTTATGGAGCACATTCTAGTTAAGGTGCCTTTATCCCTCCAATCTGCAGATATGGTTCCAGGTATGGTTGAGCACCTTGTGGGTTAAAGGCTGTTTAACTGAAAGGGTGGATGGTCATCCAGCAACCTCGTCAGGTCTAACACCACTTAGGAGATGAATCACAGATAGAGTGCCTTCCATTCAACAAGACAAATGGAGATACTCCTGTGGATGAATGGGGAGAATTATGGTAACTCCATACTCTGTCTTGAACAACTTTAAAGACATCCATCCCAGATGCCAATGCCACTTCGATATAGTCTTTCAACACCCTATTCACCCTTTCAACCATTCATTTCCTTCTTGGTTGTAAAGAGCTACCGTAAGGTGCCTCAAGCCGTGGGTGTTAAGAAATTCATGCATGCTACACAACTTGAAATGCACCCCATTGTCAGTGACAATCACTTGAGGATAACCTTTTCTGCTAAACAAATAGGTGAGAAAGTCAACAACTACCTCCTTTTTGGCCTCTTTCCAACATTTTCAAATGTGCACTCTACACATTTGGAATGGTAGTCCACTACTACCAAGGCATACCTTTTACATAGCTCCAGTGGCCTAGACAGCTACGACTTCCTTGCAGAGAAGGGACAGATGATACTTTGTCAGCCGGTCATGGGATGGTGGCTTGGAGGGAGAGGTTATCTTCGGACAATCTGCAAAACCCAACTGTCCGATGTTATGGACTGAGAGTGTGGCAAATTATGGTAAACCCTGCTGCAAACTGGGGGCCCATGATGGTTCAGGGGCAGATTAGGAAGGCTTGGAGGATGCCGGGTCGTGGACTGACCAGAGTGTTGGCTACCTGACCCATGAAGCCACACAGCGACTGGGGAGCATGCGTGGCTTGGATATAATTGGCACAGCTGTAAGCCCCTTCCATAGCCGCAAAAGGAGGGAATGGCAGATTGGGCAACATTGGGGTGCCTAGAGGCCCAAGAACTTGGCCATAGTCCGAGAGTCCTTAAAGAGCTCCAGCACCCAATTTGCCTCGTCTCCAAAGACGGGTGCCATCGAAAGGCATGTCTATAAGGGAAGCTTGGACATCTCCCGAAAAGCCAGATGTCCGCAACCAGCCATGGCGCCTCAGGGCCAAGGCCGATGAAACCGCTCTACCCAGTGTGTGTATCATGTGGAGTCAACTTTGCTGCATCTCTCCCATCGGCAACAGCCTGAGAGAGTACAGTCTGGACCTCCTCCAGGACCTGTAGCAGCACTTGAGCAACTGTGTCCCACAGAGCATGCAGCATACACAGACCGCAATACAAGGCTGGCAGAATAATAACACCTCTTCCCCCAAAGAGTCCAGCCCTTTAGATTCCCTATCCCTTTGGAGAAGGGGGGACTGTCGGGAATGCACCTTAGGATGTTGAGGCTTGGACCATCAAGTTCTCGAGGGTAGGGTGTTGGGTGACAAAGTTTGGGTCTCCTGGGGCGGGGAAGTGGGTGATCATCCTATTCACAGGAGCCCCTGCCCACTGTGTTGGTATTTAGCAAGGTCCAGCGACCCCTCACATCGCCCCCGAGGGCTTTCCCCTGGGGAATAGGGACCAGGCTCCGATCTAGGGAGCAAGGTTCCTGCTGGGGTCAGATTCATCCCTCCGGCTCTGTGTCAGAATCGAGGATCACAATGGGGATGGTGCTGCCAGTGGGCGCCGGAAGCATGGACATCGGGACCCGCATTGGGGAAGGTCAAGTTGATACGAACATCGCTGGTCAAGATCAAAGAACGGATCCCTGGGAGCCCACTGGAGCAGAGGCCAAAGCCGCCAGCGTGCAACCAGAGGAGGCCCCACCTGACCCATAAGGGGTCCTAAGGCAGTTCAGATGGGTCGAGCTGCCCAAAAATCAGGAGCATAAAACACCTTCAGTTGGACACAGATCTCTCTGGCTCCCAGAAAGGCAGGGAAGCATGGTGTTGGGCAAGGTGCAGGCCCCGAAGAACCAGGCCGGGAACATCAAAACTCTCTCGCATCTGACAGATAAGACGGAAGACCTCTTCAACTTCTTGTGCCTCAACTTACCTGACGTCCCGAGGACTTGGAGTTGGATGACAACGGCTTAGGGCGCCATGACTGGTCCCGGGACCTTCTTCTCAACCGGGGCCTGGATTTGCAAGGAGTCGCATTCCGGGCCACTATGAGTTTTAGGGACTGCTCCCTCAAAGCCTTTGGTTGCGCAGTGGGGCAATCGGACCACGACTTTGAGTCATGTTCACGCTCCAGACACCACTGGCAGAAAGGTGTGGGTCTGACACAGACATCAGCCAATGACAGGCTTCACAGGGACCGAATCCTGGCTTCCTGGATGACATGATCTGCCGACCAGGAGTCCTAATAAACTCTCGACAAAACATCGAAAAACGCCAGTCAAAAACATAAGTGAGGGTTAGTTCTTCTCCTGATCAGCGCTGGCATGTGCGTAAATAACTGACATTAGCACACCTAGGTGGCAATTGTACAGGTACCACTTGGCATTCAGGCGCGGACGATTGCGACAATGCAAATGGGAGTCGATCAACGCCTCCTGACGGTGCACAGGGGTACTGCTTACGAAAATCTTCTGGGTCCAGACTGATGACTGTGAAAGGTAAGGAATCTGCAACCAGAAGTCTCTATCATATGTTTTGCTAAGAGTAGGCGGATGGAAGTGTAGGCAGGGTCTGCTTTTTTGCAAATGCCAGAGGTACCCAATAACATCCTGGACGGAACGGGCCTAAAAAGGTCAGATTCTTGGAAATAGTGAGTAACAAACCTTTCTCATTTCGCAGCATAACATTTGCTTTATGCCACTGAACATCTTTAAGATAAACATACACTTACGGGTAAGGTTGAAGTAACCAAATTCTAGGAACTCAGGTGCCAGACCGTAAGGTAGAATTTTCTGGGTTCTGGATGACTGATCAACCTTCCCTCATCGTGAGGGCTAACCAACATCTCAAGGAGAGTGTAATAGTAGTATTGTGTTGGCCAGGTTGGAGCAATGAGAATGAGCGTCAAAGATATTTGACACAACTTCCTCATCAAATCATCTGCGCTGGGACAGCAGAGAAAAGTGTGTGCCGGTTTGTTTCGGTAGGTGGTACACGGCAGTCATGGCTGTCTTGATAAGGACTAATTTGCCCTGAATGGCCAGCAGCTCCAGATATTGATGTGGTGACTGTTGAGATGGCCACATTCCCTCCACTAGTGTATTTGTCACAATGTATTATGAAGTGCCTATGGTAATAGCCTGTGAAACACAGTAAGAGGTCTGTGAAATGGCTGCCTTGCAACAAACTGTTGCTGTTCCACAACCGCAGAGAGTAGTGTGCACTGGCCCATACCAATTCTAAATCTTTCCAATGATACTCTGCTTGGGACCACTGAACCGCTAGGCAGTCTTGTAGGGGGGGGGGGATCTATGGTGCATAAGAAGCAATGGTACGCAACAACATCATCACTAGAAGGTGTGTGACAGTGCTTACCATGAGTCGATGATTCGTCTGAAAAAGATGGAACTGCTGTTGAAAGGCTGTCACTCTCTGTTTGGGCTAAGCTTTCCCCATTACTGCATCCAACAAGCAGTCTAGAAATAGTTGGATCTACAGAGGCTGTAGGTAGGGACTTGATAGAGTTTATGGAGACCCGTTGGCTGTGGAGCAGGGATACCTCTGTGTGTTTGGGCTAGAAACTGCAACCTGCTGCTACTATTGATCAGGTAATGATCGAGTTTGGGTAAAATGTGAATGCTCTCCCATTGTACGTGTGCATTAGGCACTGAGAGGCACTGTTGTAACACCCTTGGAGCAA
This sequence comes from Pleurodeles waltl, assembly GCF_031143425.1. Taxonomy (NCBI): domain Eukaryota; kingdom Metazoa; phylum Chordata; class Amphibia; order Caudata; family Salamandridae; genus Pleurodeles; species Pleurodeles waltl. The sequence goes on along the minus strand of NC_090449.1, from coordinate 76,567,459 downwards.
TGGGGACCCCAAAAGGAAGTACTCTGAATGGGTATTGTTGTCCACTTACCACAAAGTGAAGTGGTCGCTGATGAGTAGGATGGATAGGTATATGGAAATTGGTGTCCTTGAGTTAATGAAATCTCCCTCTTTTAGGAGGGGGATGATATCCTACAGAGTTGTCATGGCAAAATGTTTTGATAGGATGTAGCAGCTGAGAGACCGGAGGTCAGAGATGTGTCTGAAGGAGCTGACCTTTTCAGGGTTGAGCGATAGCATGCTCTAGCGCATACATCTCACTTACAAGACTTAAGTTAAAAGGGCTTGGAGCCCACCTGCTCTTTATCATTTGTTGCCTTGCATGGCACTCTTCTACGCAGCCTTCTAATTTGTCACAGCCAGTCAAGCATCATATCAGTTCCTGTCTGTGGAGCAGGGACCAAGCACAGATCAATTCAACTTAAACAGTGCCTGTCTGCTGCTCCTGACGTGATTGTTTTTTTTTTATTTTTTTTATTTTTTTACTTCAGGGCCCTGCAAACACAAAGCACGTGACTTGCAAATACATGGCAAGCAGGAACAAGTTGTAACATTTTATTTTCTGTTGTTATCTCTTTTTTCCAAGTTTTCTTTTCCCACTTTGCACTAATGTTGTATTATGTTTTTGCTTCTGGGTGCTCTTTCTCAAAAGATTATTTTTATCCTGTTTTTAATATTGCTAAGAGTCATTGTTTCTTTCTTATGTATAATTTCAGAAATTATGCTTCAAAACATAATCCACACCACTCCAATCCGAACCGCCCACTCCAATCCATGACACCACCCCACCCACACCAATCCACCCCACTCAATCTAATCCATCCCAGTCAATCCAATCCAACCCCTTACCCTACACCTGTTTGCCCCACTCAATCCAAATGACCCCAGACCAATCCACTCCAAACCAAACCACTCACCTCAATCTACTCCAATCTACCACACTCATCTTCTCTCAAAACACCCAACTCCAATCTGCCCCACTCCAATCCAAAACAATCTGCCCGACCCCAATACCAATCTGCCCCTCTCCAATCCAAAACAATATGACCCACTCCAATATGCCCCACTCAAATCTGTCCAACTCCAATCCAAAACAATCTGCCCCTCTCTAATACAAAACTATCTGCCCCACTCTATTTCAAAGCAATCGGTCTCACTCCAATTTATCCCACTCCAATTTGCCCCACTCTAGTCTAACAAAATCTAACTCCAATCCAAAACAAGTCGGCCTCACTCCAATCTGCCACCCCCCTCCAATTCATCCAGCCAAGCCCAGTCTAAGCCACTTAAACTTCTTGTCCTTACAGCACGAACAGTCCATTGACTTAGTTCAAACTTCCCAGAAGACAGTGGTCTGACCCAGGGACAAACCCCGCGACTTTGAATGGTAGCAGTTCCCACTGTTTAGTGAGCATCCAGTCCCAATTTGTGTTCAGTAACATATAGCTGCACCTCCTGCTCCCGGATTGCATTGGGGTCATCAAGGAGCATTTACCATGGCTTTGGGTTCTGCACTAACCCTCAGACATATGTCATGTAGATCCACGACAAACATCTGCTTCCTGCAGTTGTAGCACAGCTTGAAGTCTGCGATTTTTGGAGGGGACATTTCCTTAGCACACTCTGGGGGAAAAATACAATTGTGGTGAAAACAAACAAAAGTGGGAAGCGGCTCTCTTGATACACATCGAAGGGAGGGGAGATCAAATAACTGACGTAATAGAACTGTGTTTGCACCTATGTAGCTCCACACCCCCTCTTCCAAAAGTTGAGCAGGATCGCTGCAGAGTTAATAGCACCTCTAGCAGGCATGCAGGAGCTATAACTACGAAAAAGTTCTGGATTCAGTGTAGAACTTCAGAAAATTCAAACTTTGAGTAATCTGCAGTTATATGTATTCATCCAAATGTTAAACATCCTCTTCCTCTTATACATGCAGATGAACATTATGGTGGGCTGCTACCGTAACTATTACTGGAGGGTAAGCTGAAGTATTATCAGGTGTGGAAGTCTTAACACGGTAGGGTTCAAAGAAAAAGTTGTTCTGAATTTATCTACCCCATAATCATCCCTTGCATCCATTTGTTTCTCCGTGGGTGCTGTTTCCTCATACAGAGATACCTAACCGGACTTTTCTTGCCATATTAAATGAAAAGAGAAAAAGTACTATAGAAACCATACGGAAAACATGGAGCCTTGTATGTTTTCAGTAGTTTACCGGTGCTCTTGAGGAGGGCTAAACACTGGAAAAGGCATGACGTATGCATGCCTTTCACGAATGAAAACAAGTGGATTTTAAAAGGCAAGCCCACAAGCCAATGAAAGTGACTGACGTAACATGGGTGTAGTTAAAATCCCCCTAAACAGAGATTAGAAGTGTGACAGAGCACTTTGCGCTCACCCCGAAAACCAGCTCATAACATTCTGAGCCCAACATGTGGTTACAGGAGAGTTCACAGCGTGTGATCTACAGTCGAATTGGGGGTTGGGAACACATTAAATTCCTAGCTGTGCCACAGAATTTGCATTTCTGGAGATAGTCCAGGAGGAAGTGTATGGGTCTTGTAAGACAAATCCCTGTGGTGTTAGAATATCATACAACAAATCTTAGCCACTTACTCCCAACATTCAAAACGTATGTCTGTTGGCTTTTATTTTGGCCCCTCTTCTATTTGGTGTGCTAAAGTTCAATCTACAATAGTAGGTAGTAGGGAAGAAGAGCAAATGAACACCTTTTCAATGGGTTATATTTTGCTGGAAATGCTGCTCTGGTTGTTCAAAACAAATGGTGTGGCCATGAGGGAAGGAGGAATCCTTGGTCAAGGTAAGGAATCTGATATGGTCTGAAATTGGGCGTTAAGACTTTTTTTTTCCGCAATCCCACAGCTTTTATTGTGGTGGCATCCACCATCCTAAGATATATATTACTTTCAATATGAAAATCAAAATTCCTAAAGCCTGGAAAGGAAAGGCTCACACATTTGGTTTGGTGAACATCTCATCTGCAGACCATTAGCCATAAGAGCGCTAAGACTCCATGTCAGTGATCCCAAGTTCAGAAGTCTGGTACATACAATGCCACCCTAACAATTAGTTTTGCACCAGCACACACTTGTGCACTGAATGCTAAAAGCCAATCTTTGCTCTCTGGAAAGACTAAAAGTTTGAACTGAACTTCATAATGATATTTCACATTCCCCTACAAGTGCAAACACTGCTGCGAATCTCATGAAATGGCGGATGACCAACCTGTACTGGTGCCTCAGTCAATCTTTCTACTTTCCGACACGGTCGAAATGCCGTTTCTTTTTGACTTTGCCTAAATGAAGTGCGAGCAATTCCAAATACTGTCTGTTTGGATGAATTCTTTCCAGACGAGTGATTTGTCAAAATGCTATTTGCGCTCCGTTGGACAGGGTAAAATAAATCACCACACAACCAAAAGATTACAGCAAGGCAATTAAGACTAGGACATGGAGACACACCCCTGCAAGAGCCTTGATAAAGTCCAGAATAGGACGAAACACGTGTCGGCTGGAGTATTTGGCTGTTTTTTCCAAGCAGAGTGAACTATATGGTTACAAATGGAACTACTTCTGATTGAATCTTAGGTTTGGATGGAACTTCTTTGTCACCAACAGGATTTTTTCTGGATGGACTTGTTATGGATACTATCTTCATGTTTGTTTTTGATTCATGTATGTCTAACATAATCATAATCATAAACATTTATAAAGCGCGCTACTCACCCGTGCGGGTCTCAAGGCGCTAGGGAGAGGGGGTTACTGCTGCTCGAAGAGCCAGGTCTTGAGTTGTCTCCATAATGCGGAGTGGTCCTGGGTGGTTCTGAGGTTGGTGGGGAGGGAGTTCCAAGTCTTGGCCGCCAGGTAGGAGAAGGACCCCCCACCCGCTGTGGTGCGGCGGATGCGGGGGACGGCGGCGAGAGCGAGGTTGGTGGAGCGAAGAGGACGGGTGGGTGTGTAGAAACTGAGGCGGCGGTTGAGGTACTCGGGTCCCTTGTTGTGGAGGGCTTTGTGTGCGTGGGTGAGGAGACGGAAGGTGATCCTTTTGTTGACGGGAAGCCAGTGCAGGTGTCTTAGGTGGGCGGAGATGTGGCTGTTGTGGGGTATGTCGAGGATGAGGCGGGCAGAGGTGTTTTGAATTCGCTGCAGACGTTTCTGGAGTTTAGCGGTGGTTCCTGCGTATAAGGTGTTACCGTAATCTAGTCGGCTCGTGACGAGGGCCACGGTCTTTCTGGTGTCACCGGGGATCCAACGGAAGATCTTTCGGAGCATGCGGAGGGTGAGGAAGCAGGAGGATGATACAGCGTTGACTTGTTTGGTCATGGTGACAAGTGGGTCCAGGATGAATCCGAGGTTGCGTGCGTGGTCTGAGGGGGTCGGTGCGGTGCCAAGGGCCGTGGGCCACCAGGAGTCGTCCCAGGCAGTCGGAGTGTTTCCGAGGATGAGGACTTCCGTTTTGTCTGAGTTCAGTTTCAGACGGCCGAGTTTCATCCAGTCTGCGACGTCTTTCATTCCATCTTGCAGGTTGGTCTTGGCGCTGGTGGGGTCCTTGGTGAGGGAAAGTATCAGCTGAGTGTCGTCGGCGTAGGAGGTGATGATGATGCTGTGTTTGCCTATGATGTCGGCGAGGGGGCTCATGTAGACATTGAAGAGAGTCGGGCTGAGCGAGGAGCCTTGTGGGACGCCACAGATGATCTGGGTGGGGTCTGAGCGGAAAGGTGGGAGGTAGATTCTTTGTGAGCGGTTGGAGAGGAAGGAGGTGATCCAGTCCAGGGCTTGTCCTTGGATCCCGATGGAGCGGAGGCGGGTTATTAGGGTGCGGTGGCAGACGGTGTCGAAGGCAGCCGAGAGGTCGAGGAGGATGAGGGTGACTGTTTCTCCGTTGTCCATCAGGGTGCTGATGTCGTCTGTGACTGAGATGAGGGCGGTTTCTGTGCTGTGATTGGCTCGGAATCCGGACTGAGAGGGGTCGAGTAGGTTGTTGTCTTCAAGGAAGTTGGTAAGTTGCTTGTTGACGGTCTTCTCTATGACTTTGGCCGGGAAGGGGAGGAGCGAGATGGGGCGGAAGTTCTTCAGGTCGCTTGGGTCCGCCGTAGGTTTCTTCAGTAGGGCGTTGACTTCAGCGTGTTTCCAGCTCTCGGGGAAGGTAGCAGAAGAAAACGAGCTGTTGATGATGGTCTGGAGGTGCGGGGCGATGATGTCGTCGGCTTTGTTGAAGATGAAGTGTGGGCAGGGGTCCGAGGGGGCACTGGAGTGGATGGAGTTCATGGTTGCTTCGGTCTCTTCCGAGTTGATGTGAGTCCAGGCGTTGAAGGTGATGACTGGGGTTGGAGGTTCTGTGGTGGTTGGCTGGGTCTGGTGTCCGAAGCTGTCGTGAAGGTCGGTGATCTTACGATGGAAGAAGGTGGCGAGGGAGTTGCAGAGGTCTTGTGAGGGCGTGATGGCGTTGGCGTTAGGGTTGGAGAGCTCTTTGACGATGTTGAAGAGTTCTCTGCTGTTGTGGCTGTTTTTGTCCAGTCTGTCTGTGAAGGAATTTCTTTTGGCGGCGCGGATCAGTTGGTGGTGTTCGCGGGTAGCGTTCTTGAGGGCAGTCATGTTATCTGCGGTGTGGTCCTTGCGCCAGGCTTTCTTGAGGGTGCGGCAGGTTTTCTTTGATTCCTTAAGGGTGTCCGTGAACCAGAGAGGTTTTTTGGTGTTGGTTTGTCTTGGGGGGCGTCTGAGGGGAGCGAGGTTGTCTGTGCAGTTGGTGATCCAATTCGTGAGGCTGTGTCGTTGGGGTCGGAGGAGAAGGTGGGTTGGTTGTCGCTGAGAGTGGAGAGAAGCTGTTCCTCTGGGATTTTGTTGCACTGTCGGCGTGGGATGGGTTGTGTGCGGAGGTGGCGAGTCTTGCGTCGGAAGGTGAAGTGGACACATCTGTGGTCGGTCCAGTGGCTGAAGGATACGTGGTTGCTGGTGGAGAAGATGGGGTTGAGCGTGTGTCCGGCGATGTGGGTGGGGGTGTTCACCAGTTGCTTGAGACTGAGGTTGTCGAGCAGGGCGGTGGTGTTGGGGTCGTTGTTCTGTTCCAGGTGGAAGTTGAGGTCACCGAGAAGGGTGTAGTCCGGCGAGGCAAGGGCGTGCGGGGAGATGAAGTCAGTGATAGAGTCGCTGAAGAGGGCGCGTGGTCCAGGGGGTCGGTAGATGAGAGCTCCTCTGAGGGTGGTCCTGGGGTCAGTGTGGATCTGGAAGTGCAGGTGTTCGGCGGCGAGGGGGGTGTCTTTGGTGGAGGTGGTGACGTTGATGGAGTCCTTGAAGACGATGGCGATTCCTCCACCTACTTGGTTGGTGCGGTCTCTCCTGGTGATCTTGTAGCCGTCGGGGATGGCTATGGCGATGTCGGGGGCCGAGGAGGCGTTCATCCAGGTCTCAGTGATGAAGGCGACATCCGGTGGAGTCCAGGATGTCCCATAGTTCGGCGGCGTGCTTGTGGACGGAGCGTGCGTTGATCAGGATGCATTTGAGGTGGTTGTTTGCGCGTTGGCTGGCGGGCGTGGTAGTTTCGCGGTGGAAGGTGAGTTTGCAGGTGCGACATACGAAGGGTCTGTGGGTGCGTTTCGGGTTGGCTTGGAAGCAGGTGCTGGAGCGCCCCGGGTTGAAGGCGTGGAGGGTTTTTGGGGTCGTAGCGGTGCTGCAGGGTTTGGGAGTGCTGGGGGCCAGTGGTCGTGGCGCTGGGCGCAGACGGGCTTGCGGTAGCGGCACGGCCGCCATAAGAGGGAGGAAGGGTCAGCTGGGGGCGGTGACGAATGGGAGCGGGGTGGCGGGGCGAGCAGGAGGTGGCGGCGGGAAAGCGGAGGGTGGGGGGCTCAGGTAGAGGGGAGGGGAGAGAAGATAGGGGAGGCGGGTTAAAGGTGGCGGGGAGTAGGAAGAAAGATAGGAAGATAGGGGAGGGGGAGTTACAGAGGTGGAGGGGAGTGAGGTAGGTCAGAGAGAAGAGTCAGGAGTAGAAGAACCGAAGAGAGAAGAGCCAAGAAGAAGGTAAAGAAAAAGAGGAGCCAGGAGCAGTAGAACCGAAGAGAGAAGAGCCAAGAAGAAGGTAAAGAAGAAGAGGAGCCAGGAGCAGAAGAACCAAAGAGAGAAGAGCCAAGAAGGAGGTAAAGAAGAAGAGGAGCCAGGAGTCGGGAGCAGAAGAGCAGAAGAGAGAAGAGCTGAGAAGAAAGGTAAAGAAGAAGAGGAGTGGAGAGTCAAGGAAGAGGAGAGACCTGAGAAGCAGAGGATACGAAGAACACAGAAGAAGAACACAGATGAAGAAAGAAGAAAGCACACGCAGGTCGTGGTGCAGAAGAGAAGGAAGAAACACAGATGAAATACACAGAAGAAGAGCGCAGAAGAAGAACACAGAAGAAGGACAAAGAAGAAGAGAGAACACGCAGGACGGGGTGCAGGGAAGAAAGAAGAGCACAGAAGAAGAACACAGATGAAGACAGAAGAAAGAACACGCAGGACGGGGTGCAGGGAAGAAAGAAGAACACGGATGAAGAATACAGATGGAGAGCACAGAGGAAGATCAAAGATGAAGAAAGAAGCAGGAGAAGAGGTGAGTAGCACGGGGCAGGGCGAGGGGCTGGGCGGGGGGGGAGTACTTACTGTAGCTTCGCAGGACTTCCTTGGAGGTTTCAGGAGCCTGGCTGGTGGAGCTGCAGCGGCAGAGGGAGCGACCTACCCTTGGGTCAAGGGTCGCTAACTCTGTTGCGCAGCAGCCGCCATAAGAGGGAGGAGGGGGGGAGGAGAGGTCACCTGGGGGCGGGAGGGGGCGACGAATGGGAGCAGGGGGGCAGGGGCGAGCAGGAGGTGGCGGCGGGAAAGCGGAGGGTGGGGGGGTCAGGTAGAGGGGAGGGGAGAGAAGATAGGGGAGGGGGGGTTAAAGGTGGCGGGGAGTAGGAAGAAAGATAGGAAGATAAGGGAGGGGGGGGTTACAGAGGTGGAGGGGAGTGAGGTAGGTCAGAGAGAAGAGTCAGGAGTAGAAGAACCGAAGAGAGAAGAGCCAAGAAGAAGGTAAAGAAGAAGAGGAGCCGGGAGCATAAGAACCGAAGAGAGAAGAGCCAAGAAGGAGGTAAAGAAGAAGAGGAGCCAGGAGTCGGGAGCAGAAGAGAGAAGAGCCAAGAAGAAAGGTAAAGAAGAAGAGGAGCGGAGAGTCAAGGAAGAGGCGAGACCTGAGAAGCAGAGGATACGAAGAACACAGAAGAAGAACACAGATGAAGACAGAAGAAAGAACACGCAGGACGGGGTGCAGGGAAGAAAGAAGAACACGGATGAAGAATACAGATGGAGAGCACAGAGGAAGATCAAAGATGAAGAAAGAAGCAGGAGAAGAGGTGAGTAGCGCGGGGCAGGGCGAACGGCTGGGCGGGGGGAGTACTTACTGTAGTTTCGCAGGACTTGTTTGGAGGTTTCAGGAGCCTGGGCTGGTGGAGCTGCAGCGGCAGGGGGAGCGACCTACCTTTGGGTCAAGGGTCGCTAACTCTGTCTCGCAGCGGTCGCCATAAGAGGGAGGAGGGGTCAGCTGGGGGCGGGAGTGGGGCGACGAATTGGAGCAGGGGGGGCGGGGCGAGCAGGAGGTGGCGGCGGGAAAGCGGAGGTGGGGGGGTCAGGTAGAGGGGAGGGGAGAGAAGATAGGGGAGGGGGGGTTAAAGGTGGCGGGGAGTAGGAAGAAAGATAGGAAGATAGGGGAGGGGGGGTTACAGAGGTGGAGGGGAGTGAGGTAGGTCAGAGAGAAGAGTCAGGAGTACAAGAACCGAAGAGAGAAGAGCCAAGAAGAAGGTAAAGAAGAAGAGGAGCCAGGAGCAGAAGAACCGAAGAGAGAAGAGCCAAGAAGAAGGTAACGAAGAAGAGGAGCCAGGAGCAGAAGAACCGAAGAGATAAGAGCCAAGAAGGAGGTAAAGAAGAGGAGGAGCCAGGAGCAGAAGAGCAGAAATGAGAAGAGCCAAGAAGAAAGGTAAAGAAGAAGAGGAGCGGAGAGTCAAGGAAGAGGAGAGACCCGAGAAGCAGAGGTTCCGAAGAACACAGATGAAGAAAGAAGAAAGCACACGCAGGTCGCGGTGCAGAAGAGAAGGAAGAAACACAGATGAAATACACAGAAGAAGAGCACAGAAGAAGAACACAGATGAAGAATACAGATGAAGAACACAGAAGAAGGACAAAGAAGAAGAGAGAACACGCAGGACGGGGAGCAGGGAAGAAAGAAGAGCACAGAAGAAGAACACAGATGAAGACAGAAGAAAGAACACGCAGGGCGGGGTGCAGGGAAGAAAGAAGAACACGGATGAAGAATACAGATGGAGAGCACAGAGGAAGATCAAAGATGAAGAAAGAAGCAGGAGAAGAGGTGAGTAGCGTGGGGCAGGGCGTGGGGCAGGGCGAGGGGCTGGGTGGGGGGGGGGGGAGTACTTACTGTAGTTTCGCTGGACTTGCTTGGAGGTTTCAGGAGCCTGGGCTGGTGGAGCTGCAGCGGCAGGGGGAGCGACCTACCCTTGGTACTGATGTCCAGTTTGTAATGTTTAGTTTATATGTTAAATGTTGTTCAAACTGTCAGAAATACTGAATTATTAGACTGAAAGTAAACATTTGGTTTCTATATACCGCATCCCCTAATGTGTTCATTTACATTCTTCTAAAAATTGTATATATTTGCTCGATCTTCATATACATGTAATTGCATTGGTTTCTTTTCCATGACTACTTAGAGATGACTTTACTAACTGAATAGGAGTGCCCCACATATTTTCATATTTGATAATCATTTCACTCACCTGGTCTGAAACTTTGAGGACAAAACCCATGAGGGTATCTTTTCCTCACAAGCTGAATGGGTGGGTGTTTGTGTGTCAGAGTCTGCATGCACATACGAGACCTCAAGAAAAGGGGATCTTGCTCTTTGGGCCTCTATTTTTTTGCAAGTGTGGAGGATGAGCCTCTCTGGTTCAAGGTCTTAAGATATTTTGATGGTAGGTGCCCACTATTTAAGAACCAACATCCAGAGCATATCTGAAGTGGGAGTGCGGCATGTAAGGAACACAAAGATCTAATCATCTCTCCTAATGTGAAATGGAAAACAGAATAGGTAATGCTCCTGGTCCACTGTGCTGAAGTCATATTATAATGAGAAACACGTATTATTGGAGGCATTTATACACAAATGTTATCATTAAGTTTATATTACTTAGTTTTAGTTCTTTTGCACATCAAAGCAAATGTTGTTGTGAAGAGCCACCATGTTTTGCAATCGCAACATCGAGTAACTATACCATCAACATATAGATTAAGAATAAATTAGCTCTTACATGCCTCCTAATAGAACCCAGCCTCGCATTTTACCTCGACAGCCATGTGGTTATGCCACACATGTACAAATGTTTATGGAAATATTTGTAAAGATCGTTGTGGCCAATGGATTCTCTCTTGCACCCCTTAAAAATCTATGCACCTCGGCTACAAGCTGTTTTCTCCGTGATAATTAAAGTATATGTTAAAGCCTTTACTGGCAGCGCTCTGAGGTTCACGGTATATAAACTGTAGAACAAAAACAAAAATATATATATATGGAAAATGTCACTTACCCAGTGTACATCTGTTTGTGGTATTAGTCGCTGCAGGTTCACATGCTTTGCCCATCCCGCCATCTAGTGTTGGGCTCGGAGTGTTACAAGTTGTTTTTCTTCTAAGAAGTCTTTTCGAGTCACAAGATCAAGGGACTCCTCCCATTTCGGCTCCATTGCGCATGGGCGTCGAATCCATCTTAGATTGTTTTCCCCGCAGAGGGTGAGGTAGGAGTTGTGTATTATAGTAATAGTGCCCATGCAATGGAGTGAGTATGTATGTACATAATGTAGTTTAAAGTGATATATTTACAAATTTACACATGTTCAAGATCAACTTCGAAACGGCTACAGGCTCCCGGGGAGGCGGGTGGGCGCATGTGAATCTGCAGCGTCTAATGCCACGAACAGATGTACACTGGGTAAGTGACATTTTCCGTTCGATGGCATGTGTAGCTGCAGATACACATGCTTTGCATAGACTAGTAAGCAAAAGCGGCGGTTCAGCCTGTAGGAGTTGAAGTTGTTTGAAACAATGTTCGTAGTACTGCTTGGCCTACTGTGGCTTGTTGTGCCGTTAACACATCCACGCAGTAGTGTTTGGTAAACGTATGAGGCGTAGACCATGTGGCTGCCTTACATATTTCAGTCATTGGAATATTTCCTAAAAAGGCCATGGTAGCACCTTTCTTTCTAGTCGAGTGTGCCTTTGGTGTAATAGGCAGTTCTCTTTTTGCTTTGAGATAACAAGTTTGAATACACTTAACTATCCATCTAGCAATACCTGGTTTTTTAAATTGGATTTCCTGTATGAGGTTTTTGGAAAGCAATAAATAATTGTTTTGTTTTCCGAATTTGTTTTGTTCTGTCAATGTAGTACATTAACGCTCTTTTGATGTCTAATGTATGTAGTGCTCTTTCAGCTACCGAATCTGGCTGTGGAAAGAACACTGGTAGTTCTACTGTTTGATTCAATTGGAACGGTGATATGACTTTTGGTAAGAATTTAGGATTTGTTTGTAGGACTACTTTATGCTTGTGTATCTGAATAAATGGTTCTTGTATGGTAAATGCTTGTATCTCACTTACTCTTCTTAGAGATGTGATAGCAATTAGAAATGCAACTTTCCATGTTAAGTATTGCATTTCACATGAGTGCATAGGTTCGAAAGGTGGACCCATGAGTCGAGTTAAGACAATGTTGAGGTTCCACGAAGGAACTGGTGGTGTTCTTGGTGGTATAATTCTCTTTAGGCCTTCCATAAACGCTTTTATGACTGGAATCCTAAATAATGAAGTTGAGTGCGTAAATTGCAGATAAGCTGAAATTGCGGTAAGATGTATTTTAATGGATGAAAAAGCTAGCTTTGACTTTTGCAAATGTAGTAAGTAGCTTACAATGTCTTTAGCAGATGCGTGTAATGGCTGGATTTGATTATTATGGCAAAAATAAACAAATCTTTTCCACTTATTTGCATAGCAATGTCTAGTGGTTGGTTTCCTAGCTTGTTTTATGACCTCCAAACATTCTTGTGTAAGGTCTAAGTGTCCGAATTCTAAGATTTCAGGAGCCAAATTGCTAGATTCAGCGATGCTGGATTTGGGTGTCTGATCTGTTGTTTGTGCTAAGCTAACATATCTGGTTTGTTTGGTAGTTTGACATGAGGCACTACTGAGAGGTCTAGTAGTGTTGTGTACCAAGGTTGTCTTGCCCAAGTTGGTGCTATTAGTATGAGTTTGAGTTTGCTTTGACTCAATTTGTTTACCAGATATGGAAGGAGTGGGAGAGGGGGAAAAGCGTATGCAAATATCCCTGACCAACTCATCCATAAAGCATTGCCCTGAGACTGATCCTGTGGGTACCTGGATGCGAAGTTTTGGCATTTTGAGTTTTCTTTTGTTGCAAATAGGTCTATTTGTGGTATCCCCCATCTTTGGAAGTAAGTGTTTAGTATTTGGGGGTGAATTTCCTATTCGTGGATCTGTTGATGATCCCGAGAAAGATTGTCTGCTAACTGATTCTGAATCCCTGGAATAAACTGTGCTATTAGGCGAATGTGGTTGTGAATCGCCCAATGCCATATTTTCTGTGCCAGGAGACTCAACTGTGTTGAGTGTGTTCCTCCTTGTTTGTTCAGATAATACATTGTTGTCATGTTGTCTGTTTTGACAAGGATGTGTTTGTGTGTTATTATGCGTTGAAATGCTTTCAACGCTAGAAATACTGCCAGTAGTTCTAAGTGATTTATGTGAAACTGTCTTTGCTGAGTGTCCCATTGTCCCTGGATGCGGTGTTGATTGAGGTGTGCTCCCCACCCTATCATGGAGGCATCTGTAGTTATTACGTATTGAGGCACTGGGTCTTGGAAAGGCCTCCCTTGGTTTAAATTTATATTGTTCCACCACAGAAGCGAGGTGTATGTTTGGCGGTCTATCAACACTAGATCTAGAAGTTGAGCCTGTGCCTGTGACCATTGTGATGCTAGGCACTTTTGTAAGGGCCGCATGTGCAATCTGGCGTTTGGGACAATGGCTATGCATGAGGACATCATGCCTAGTAGTTTCATTACCATCTTGACCTGTATTTTTTGTTTTGGATACATGGTCTGTATTACATTGTGAAATGCTTGTACCCTTTGTGGACTTGGAGTGGCAACCCCTTTTGTTGAGTTGATTGTCACCCCCAAGTATTGCTGTGTTTGACACGGCTGAAGGTGTGACTTTGTGTAGTTGAGTGAGAAACCTAGTTTGTGGAGGGTTTCGATTACATACTTTGTGTGTTGTGAATACAGTTCTTGCGTGTTGGTTTTTATCAACCAATCGTCTAGGTACGGGAACACGTGTATTTGCTGTCTTCTGATATGCGCAGCTACTACTGCCAGGCATTTTGTAAAAACTCTTGGCGCAGTTGTTATCCCAAATGGCAAAACTTTGAATTGGTAATGTACCCCTTGGAATACAAACCTTAGGTACTTTCTGTGTGAAGGATATATCGGTATATGGAAGTATGCGTCCTTTAGGTCTAGTGTTGTCATGTAGTCTTGTTTGAGCAATGGGATTACGTCCTGTAATGTCACCATGTGAAAGTGATCGGATTTGATGTAGGTATTTAACGTTCTGAGATCTAATATAGGTCTTAGAGTTTTGTCCTTTTTGGGTATGAGAAAGTACAGAGAGTAAACTCCTGTTCCTTTCTGATGAATTGGTACTAATTCTATTGCTTCTTTTCGTAACAACGCTTGGACCTCCAGTTGTAGAAGATCCATGTGTTGTTTTGACATATTGTGTGTTTTTGGTGGGACATTTGGAGGGAAATTGAGAAATTCTATGCAATAACCATGCTGGATAATTGCTAGGACCCAAGTATCTGTTGTTATTTCCTCCCATTGTTTGTAGAACTTGGTTAGCCTCCCCCCCACAGGTGTTATGTGTTGGGGATTTGTGACGTGTAAGTCACTGCTTGTTCTGTGGAGTTTGGAACTTCCCTTTACTTTTTTGGAACTGTCCCCCTCTATATTGTCCCCGAAAACTTCCCCGCTGATATTGGCTCTGATAAGTGGGCCTTGTTTGTGAGGTTGTGGGTTCCGTGCTTTGTCCTCGAAACCCCCCTCGAAACTGTGTTTTACGAAATGTGCCTCTGCTCTGTGGGGAGTAGAGTGCGCCCATGGCTTTGGCCATATCAGTGTCCTTTTTAAGCTTTTCGATGGCAGTGTCCACCTCCGGCCCAAACAACTGCTGTCCGTTAAATGGCATATTCAGCACGGCTTGTTGTATTTCCGGCTTGAATCCTGATGTACGCAGCCATGCATGTCTCCTTATTGTCACTGCTGTGTTTACAGTTCTAGCAGCTGTGTCTGCTGCATCCATTACTGACCGTATCTGATTGTTTGAGATACTCTGTCCTTCTTCCACCACTTGCTGTGCTCTCTCTTGGAACTCCTTGGGCAAATGTTCTATAAAGTGTTGCATTTTGTCCCAATGAGCCCTATCGTATCTGGCCAACAAAGCCTGTGAGTTTGCAATACGCCACTGGTTTGCTGCCTGTGCCGCCACCCTTTTCCCTGCTGCGTCGAATTTATGACTCTCTTTATCTGGAGGTGGTGCATTTCCTTAAGTGTGTGAGTTCGCCCTCTTGCGAGCTGCCCCTACTACCACTGAGTCCGGTGTTAACTGTTGTGTGATGTACACTGGTCTGTTGGTGGCGGTTTATATTTTTTCTCTACTCTTGGAGTAATGGCCCTTCCTTTTACAGGCTCCTCAAACACTTGTTTGGAGTGTTTTAGCATTCCAGGTAGCATGGGGAGGCTCTGGTACTGGCTGTGTGTGGACGACAGTGTATTAAATAGAAAGTCGTCTTCAATCACCATCTGTGCGTAGGCTGTACTATCTTCTGGTGGTGACGGTCTAGCTGGATAACAGTCGGGACTGTTATCTGACACTGGCGCATCATAAAGATCCCACGCGTCTGGATCATCCTGACTCATCCCTGTATGAGTTGGAGATAGCATCATTGGTGGAGAGGCTACCGGTGACAGTTGCGGAGAGCGTTGTGGAGACGGTGGCGGGGTTACTTGTTTAGCCACCTTTGCCTGTGGCTGCTTGTCTTTCTCCTGGAAGGCAAGTTTGCGTTTCATTATAATCGGAGGGAGAGTGGTGATCATCCCAGTTTCCTTTTGGATGTGGAGCCTTTTTTGTGTGTAGTCTGGCTCCATTGTCTCCAGTTCCTGTCCAAATCTATGTGTTTTCATTTGTGAGGACAGGCCTTGTTCCTCTGTATAGGAACTTGATTTAGTTTCCGAGGCCGGATGTTTCGGTATCGAAACCTTTTCGGCTGCTTTTTTCGGGTCCGACTACACTTTTTTGCTCTTCGGCGTACAGATTTCTCGGTGCCGACTCGTTTCGGTGCCGCTCTCTCGGTGCCGAGATTACTCTGACCCGGCGTCTCTGGGTCAAGTGTGCTCTGACCCGGTGTTTCGGGCTCGAGTGTGCTCTGTGCCGGTATCTCGACCGGAGTCGGATGACTTTGACACATGCATGCCCTTTTTCGGTGCCAATGCCCGGTCACCTATTTTTCAGGTTAAGCCATGGCCTGTTGGCGGTGGCGTCCCCTGGGCTTTACTGATTTTTACGTGAGTCTTGTGTCTTACTCACGGTTTTCGGTGTCTGTTCAGGATCGCCCTCTTCCGAGTCCGAATCCTCGATGGAGAAGGCTTCCTCTTCTTCCTCCATGTGTTTTAGTCCTGTCGGCACCGACGCCATCTGTAATCTTCTTGCTCTAAGGTCCCTTAAAGTTTTTCTGGACCGAAATGCTTGAAAGGCCTTACAGGTATCCTCTTTGTGTTCTGGCGATAAACACAAATTACAGACCAGATGCTGATCTGTGTAAGGATACTTGTTGTGGCATTCGGGGCAGAAGCGGAATGGGGTCCGTTCCATTAGCCTTGAAGACGCACGCGGTCGGGCTGACCAGGCCCCGGCGGGGAATCGAAAACCCCGAAGGGTCGCCGGAGCTCTTCTGTCGATCTGTTGTAGCTAACCCGATACCGAACGCAAACAATACCGTCGAATTTTCCGAGTTTTTCACTAACTTTCCGAACCGAAGCGCGGAGCGAAAAGGAACACGTCCAAACCCGAAGGCGGAATGAAAACAATCTAAGATGGAGTCGACGCCCACGCGCAATGGAGCCGAAATGGGAGGAGTCCCTCGATCTCGTGACTCGAAAAGACTTCTTCGAAGAAAAACAACTTGTAACACTCCGAGCCCAACACTAGATGGCGGGATGTGCAAAGCATGTGTATCTGCAGCTACACATGCCATTGAACATATATATATATTTAGTGTCTATTAAAGCTTTTACTGCATTCAGATAAAGTGGACAAGCCTTGTAAAGTTGTTGTGCTTTTCTTACCTGAAAAAATGCAAATATCATTCATACGGAACATTCATCGCAGCGTTCATGAATAAAAAGTGAACTCTCCGCAGGGCTCGATTGGTTAACGAAGGCATATGATTGGAATAGAACACATGAAACAGACAAAAAGTAATGCTCCGCAAGGTTTATTGTTTGAATACGCTTTGGGGAAGCCTGTGCCGTCTTAACCTGTGCCACCCTACTGAACAAATGACAGCAGCTCTTTCAAATACATTTCATTGTAATCAATTGTTCTATACAGAAAAGAAATGGCCAAATACTTTACACTACAAGCAGACTGCAGGAAGAATTATGCTAAGCAACAAAAAGGTCAATTTTATTTTTGTGTTATACTGTTTCATCTTGTATTTCTGGGATGGCCACAGTTTAATGTTTTCAGTATTTCTGGATAAATTCTTAAATCAGAAATATAATTTTAAACCCCCTAGCTTTCAAATCTGACTCTTGCTTTAACCCATCTCTGTGCCTCCATGAGGCAGTGTTTAACTGAGCATGGTGGCATAACCAAAGTATTTTTTTTATCTTGTTGAGCACATGACATCCTCCACCCTGCCTCTGCTCGGGGCTCTCTTTTTAAAGGGTCAAGTAGCAGCCTCCTTCTTGGGTGCCCTCTCCTCAGATTATTGATTATTTCTGCGCACCTGGATTCAACATCTTACTAGAATCAAATACTGCTCTTCCTCTCCCCACCAGACACCAACAGGTGTGCCTCTGCTAGAGTGCCAGCATGTGCCTGGGAACAAGTGCAAACATTAGTTTGGTGGCTGCCCTGTGAGGTTAGCTGATGATCCTGCTGATTGCTTGCAAGGATGGAAAGTCATCGTCCTCAAGGTGCAGGGTTTTGTGTGCGGCAGTGTCCTGCTGGGACAGTACTTGCTTACAGGTGGGGCAGGTGTAGCAGTCAAGTTGGTAGGAGGTGGAATTCTTCTGCCACACATTCTTCTTGTTCTTCTTCTGTTTGTTGGATCCTTGTTTTTCTTCGATGAGAAAGTCATGGTGGGCAGACAGCAGCTCTTGTTGTTTGCCATTATCGGGAAGGAGAACCAACAACTCGTTAAAGATTCTCATGAAGTTTTCTCCTAAAAGTTCACGGCAGCACTTGTAATACTTTGGGGCATCAATCAGACCCTAACATATAAGGGAAAAAAAAGCTGTTACGTCCCCACAGTGGCAATTGTTGTAAACACCATCATTTATATTGAGTACAAATTCATTTGAGCCTTTGGCATCTGCCTGAAGACAAAAATATTAACTTTTAAGCTCTAAACATAAATCGACTGGCACTTGCACTAGCATGCCCCTTGTACACAGACACTTAATACTGTAAGATAATTGGGATATTCTAAATTAAAGTGTGATTACCTGGCTAGAATTCAATATCCCTTTCTGTTAGTCATTTATGCTGTAGCTAGCATTTCCAATTGTTAATATCTTCCACAATCCGAAGTCAACACTTCCTAGTTACCCTGACATTCACACACTAAAACACCTGCTCCATATCCAACAACTTCTAGGCTAGACTCGCTAGGCTTTTGGAGATTTATGTCTTGTAAAGATACAAGAAACTAAACATCAAAAAGGATTGTTACCCTGTAAGCGTCTGTTCGTGGTAGTGCTGGAGATTCACATGCTCTGCATACGCTTGCCATCTCATGTTGAACCCGGATGTGTGCAAGTTCTTTTTCTTTGAAGAAGTCTCGAGTCATGAGGCAAAAAGACTGCTCCTCTCAGTGATAATGACCATGGGCATAGACTCCATTGTTAGATTGTTTCCCTGCAGTTGGGTGAGAAAGGAGGGCAAGTGTTGGTAAAGAGATGTCCATGCATATGAAAGTATAAGAAGGTATAAGAAGGTACTGCAACGATCACAGGTGTCTGGGGAGGAGGGCAGGCATGTGTGAATCCATAGCACTACATGCCAGGAACAGATGCTTACAGGGTAAGTAACATAATCCGTTCGATGGCATATGTGGCTGGAGATGCACACACACTGCATAGACTGTAGTGCCTTCCAGGAAATGGTGGCTTACCTGTAGGTGTTGCAGTTGTTTGAAAAAGTGTACGAAGCACTGCCTGTCCTAATTTGCTTGTTGGCGTGATAAAACATCCACACAATAATGATTAGTGAAAGTGTGTGGAGTAGACCATGCAGCTGCTCTACAAAACTCAGCTACAGGTATACTGCCCAGGAACGCCATAGAAGTTCCTATCTTATGGGTAGAATGTGCTCTAGGAAGTGTGGGTAAAGTTCTTTTAGCTTTGGCGTAACAGGTTTGAACCCATTTAATTATCCATCTGGAGATACCCGATTTAAAAATAGGCTTTCCTTTGTGAGGGGCTGAAAAGGCAACAAAGCGTTGCTTAATTTTACAAAACTCTTTAGTTCTGTCAATATAGTATATTAAAGTTATTTTTACATTTAGCGCATGAAGGGCCCTTTCTGCAACTGAATCAGGTTGCAGTAAAAATAGGCAATTCAACTGACTGCTGGAGGTCGAAAGCGGAAACCACTTTTGAAGGAATTTTGGGTTAATTCGAATGACCACCCTATCTCTGAGTAGTTGGAAGAAAATATCTTCCAAAGTTAGTGCCTGGAACTCACAGACACGTCTAACTGAAGGGATTGCTCCTAAAAAGGCTACCTTCATAAATAGAAAATGAAGAAGGCAGTTATGCAAAGGTTCAAATGGGGACCCATAAGTCTGGTAAGTATAAAGTTAAGATTCGAAGCAGGTGCAGGGAGAACCCTGGGTGGAATTACTCTTTTAAAGACTTCCATGAATGCCTTAACAACTAGTACTTTAAACAATGATAAATGTCTGGTTTGCAGGTAGGCAGCTACTGCAGCTAAATGCAGGCGTATTGAAGTGTACACTAGGCCAGAGGTCTGCAAATTAAGTAAATAGCAGATAATGTTTTGAACGGTTGCACTGAAGAGGTCAATGTGATTATCATAGCAGTGAAATAAAACTAATCTTTTCCACTTAGCAGCTGGTTGAGGGTTTATGTGCTTCCTTGAGAATGGTCATACATTCTGGTGGGAGATTCAAATAGCAGAATTCTAGAACTTCAGGAGCCAAATCACAAGGTTGAGTTCCTTTGGATTTGGGTGCCCGATTTCTCTATGATTCGGAGGGAGAAGATCCAGGTTGAGGGGAAGTTTCTTGTGCTGCAATACGGAGAGCTTCAATAGTGTGGTGGACCATGGCTGTTGAGCCCAAGAGGGAGCCAGCAGAATGAAGTCGAGAGAGGTTTGCCTCAGCTTCAGAACCACAAATGGAAGAAGTGGGAGAGGAGGAAAAGCATAGGCAAATATCCCTGACTGATTCATTCACAGTGCATTGCCTTGGATAGTGGGTGTGAGAGCCGTATGGGAAGTCTCAACATTTTGCATTGTCTGCTGTTGCAAACAGGTCTACTTTGGAAACCCCCACCTGTGGAAGTATGGGAGGACAACTTAGGGGTAGAGTTCCCACTTGTGGACTTGTTGCTGCATCCAGCTGAGGAGGTTGGCCAAGTTGTTGTTTGTCTCTGGGAGGCGTTCCCCTAGTAGGTCAATGTTGTGATGTATTGCACAACGTAAAATTGTCTGAGATAGGCGTGATAACTGTCGAAAGCGTGTCCTCCCCCACTGTTTTTGTAAATAGAAAATAGCTATTGTGGTGTCTGTCTGAATCAAGACAACCTTGCCTTTTAGGTGAACTAGAAATGCTTTCAATGGTAAGTGAACTGCTTAAAGCTCTAGGTAGTTGATATGGAAACTTTGATGTTTGGTGTCCCGGAGACCCGGAACTGTGAGATCTTGTATGTTCCAACACTGCAGAGAGTTATGTGTGCAGTAGTCTACCAACACCAGATCCTGTAACTGAGCCAGTGGCTGACACCAGTGACTTGCCAGACATTCTTGCAACGGACCCATACGTAGTCAAGCATATGGCACTAATGAAATATAAAATGCCATTATGACTAAAAGTCTTTGAACTGTTCTGACGGTTGTGTTGATAGGGGTGAAACTGATGTAGCAGCGTGGTGATGTTGTGAATCCTGGGCTGCATTTGGGTGGGTTAGACCCAACTGTGTGTTGAAAATAGCCCCTACATAAGGCTGAATCTGTGAGGGATGAAGGTGTGACTTTAGTATGTTGATTGTGAACCTCAGTTTATGAAGAAGTTGTAAAGTTGCCTGAGTGTGTTGCAGACACAACTGATGCATACTAGCTTTGATGAGCTAATCGTCCAGATACAGGAAGACATGAAGGCTCTGTGTAGATGTGATGTGACTACCGCTAGACATTTGGTGAATGCACAGGGTGAGGTAGTGACTCCAAATGGGAGCACTTTGAACTGATAATGTGTTCCTGTTATCACAAACCTGAGGTATTTGTGTTGAGCTGGATGTATTGGGTTGTGAAAATAAGAATCCTTTAGTTCCAATGCAGACATAAAATCACCCTGTTTTAGTAGAGGAATTAGATCCTGAAGAGTTACCATGTGGAAGTGCCCTGATAGGATGCAAAAATTTAACGGCCTGAGGTCTAAAAATGGGCCGAAGTGAACAGTCTTTTTTGGGAATGAGGAAGTATAGTGAATCTTCTTGTTCTACAGGAACAGGCTCTATGTCCCCCTCCCCTTTTGGAAGAGAGCCTGTAATTCTTATTTGAGAGTTTGTGTCTGCGAGGTGGGATGTTTGGAGGAGTTTAAAAGAGCTCCAGTCAATAACCATGTTGGATACAATCCAACAACTACTGGTCTGTTACGTTTTTCCATGCAGGGAATTAAAGTTGAGAGCCGACAGGTGTTAAATGGTTGGGGGGTTGAGATTTGAGTCAGTGTTTAGAGGTGGAGGGTGTGGTGCGGGTGTAAGCACTTTTCCACTGCCTCTGGAATTATTCCCTCTGTATGTATCTCTATAATATCTTGTTGTGGAGGAGGTGGGATGCCACTATAGGAAGAGTTTGAGGCATTTGATGATGTTTTGGTGCCCTGTTTCAATGTGGGACGCCAAGAGGAAAAAAGAGAAGTGGGTATTTGAAGCATCCCCTTTGATATGGCAACTTCTGGATCATTTTTTCTAATGTTTGTTTCACCTGAGGACCAAAAAGATATTTTTGTTCAAAAGAAGCATTCTGC
Organism: Pleurodeles waltl; assembly: GCF_031143425.1. Taxonomy (NCBI): domain Eukaryota; kingdom Metazoa; phylum Chordata; class Amphibia; order Caudata; family Salamandridae; genus Pleurodeles; species Pleurodeles waltl. The sequence continues at coordinate 76,545,785 of NC_090449.1, read as the reverse complement.
TGTACCATTGGCTTAAAAACAGATGTGTAGCCAAGCGTGTCTGTGCAACGGTATGCTTATAGTTTATGACCCTAGCAGCTGTGTCCGCTGCATCAAGGGTGCATCTGATCAAGTTATTTGAGATTAGCTTCCCCTACTGGACAATCAGATGGCCTCTTTTCTTGCACTCCTCAGAGATATGTTGGAGTAGTTCCTTCATTTCATCCCAGTGGGACCTACTGTACCTTGCCAGCAACGCTTGGATGTTGGCAATTCGCCAATGGTTGGCTGCTTGTGCCGACACCCTTTTTTTTCCTGAGATATCAATGAGTTTATACTCCTTATCAGGTGGAGGGGCTTCTGCTGATGTCTGAGAATTAGCCTTCTTATGGGTATTGGATACCACCGGCAAGTCTGCAGGGAGTTGGGCCTTGATGTAGGGTGGGTCTGAGGGTGAAGATTTGTATTTCATTCTACTCTTGGTGTAATAATACATGCGTACACTGGATCTTTAAAGATCTCATCTATGTGGCAAAGCATCCCCTTTAACGTGGGCAGTTATTGACATGTTCTAAGGTAGATTAAAGTGTCTCAAAGAGAAAGTCATCCTCCATGGGGTTTTTGTGCAAGGGGACCTCGTGATGCAGCTGCCCTAGCTATAAGCTCCTGGAAGGATGTAGCCTCATCTTGGGGTAATGGCTAAGCTGGATATCAGTCTGGGTTGTTATACCTGTGGGGCTGGTCAATATCGTAGCTGTCCCATGGATCTGAGGGTTACTGATCATTAGCATCCCCTTCCCCTTGATCCCCTGCATAGGATTGTGGGGAGCCCTGTGGAGTAATGTCCCCTAAATCACTGAGAGTGATGTGGTGATGAAGGAGGTGGAGGATGCAAAGGTGGCTGTAGAGGACTGGTTGTATTGTTCTTTTTCTTAAGAGGTACAGGCAGGTTGATAACCTTGTCAAAAGACAGTTGGTGCTTGGGTGGAGTAGGCGCTGACTGGACTGCTTTTGCCAAAATTGGGCCAGTAGAAGGTTGGATATGTGTCATCATCTGCTTCGGATTGAGCCATTTCCTTTGGCATCTCAAGGACTGGTTCTGGTGCTGAAATGGAAGGTTTCGGTGCCGAACTTTGTTCTTGAATGGGTGCAGAGGTGGTCGGAATCAAAGCGGCTGAAGCCAGAGTGCTTAGCGCCGATAAGGCAGATGGTCAGCTCGGAGGCAGGAGGTTTTGGCATGGCTTTTGGTGCCAGGCCAGAGGGCAGGGCATCCCTTGTAAATGTTAGGTGTCTACCATGACCTGTCAGTAGTGGTGGCCCGGGAACCAAAGTTTAGGTTAGAACTAAGTGCTGTCCTGAAGGAAGACCCTGCACCTGTAGACTGAATTCTGTGTCTGAATCAACGCTGGAGTCTGGTATGGAAAGGGCCTCCTTCTCAGCTGCCGAGGCCTCATGCAGTTCCTCCTCTGCCTGTTCGACCTCGTGAAGGCCTAAAATGTTGGGTGTCTTCCAGTTCTTTTTGTTGCATTTCTTTCCGAAGCGTCCATAGTCCTGCAATGTTTTCTTTGCTCAGAAAGATCAACAGGCCTCACAGTTTTCTTTGTTGTGGTCAGGAGAAAGACAAAGGGTGCAAATCTGATGGAGGTATTTCGCGTGGCATCTGGGACAGAATTGAAAAGGAGTTTGGTCTATTAGCAGCAGATTGTTGGTCAGAGACGCTGATACGAAAAAGAAGGGCTGAAGGTCACGACCAGATAACGTCTGATCGACAATCGAAGGACTGCTTAGGTTTTCAAAATATGACAGTGGAACACAAACAAAAACAAAACAGTTAGGTATAAAGAATAACAATAAACCGAAGGGGAACCAAAACAGTTTGGAACAGGAGCTCCGAAAACAACCCCGACTCCGATGGCGAAATAAAACTATCTAACAATGGAGATGATGCGCATGTGTATAATCACTGCGAGGAGGAGTCACTTAGCCTTGTGACTCGAGAGACTTCTTGGAAGAAAAACAACTTGCACACAACCAGAGAAACACTTGATGACAGTCCTTATTTTCACAGAGCTATTCACTGATTAATGCTAAGGTGAATACCAGGCACTGGTTTAACATATGCAGTCGGCACTCAGGAGTTTCGTTAAGCTTATTGCAACAAGCACTTGAGAATAGAAAACTGCACGCAGGGTAGCAAGTTCAAAATGTTTTTTTTTAAAACATACACAGAGACAATGCACCATGCAGGGCACACATTCAAACCAACTACAACATGCACACTCCACCTTCTACCACTAATTTCACATCAGGTGCAAACCCTCACACCATCTGCGTTTGACAAACACACAAACAGGAATCTCACACCACACAAACGCACATGCAAACGTGTAGAACATAGACATACATCAAGTGTGCTTTAAGTGTACGAATGCGAATCACACATCACATTACCATATCGGGCAAAGCTACCTGTCTGAACTTTCCAGAGTGTGTTTTGAACTCATTGAATTTAGACTCATCGCTCTGTAGGAACTCCTTAATTGATTGAATCAGCTGAATGTTCCTCTGCTGGAAATGATCAGGAACAAGGTAAGATCCTGTAGTAAAAAGTGGCCTGAAAGGGAAGAAGGAAATACATTTTATTGATTAGAACTGGTCTCATGTCTTTTTCAAATGTGTGAGCAAGCTGTCGCACTAACCGCCAACAAAATTCCAAGTCTGAACTGTGCTTCCACATATCACCAAAACCTCCAAAGCCATTACTTTGTCAATGATCCATGACATTCCAAAATAAAGCCAACTCAACTTATGGCACAACCAGACCCAGGCACTTATCACTATACATACCTGGTATTTGGCTACAAGTACCATCTATCCCACCATACTTACAATACTGGGAGATTTGGGGACTTGCGTACAGACTGCGTGAGAATCAACTGATGCCAGGGTAAGACTTTGAAGCATACCACCATTCCTTTTCTCTAATACTAAGATACTTTTTGTACTGCTAACAGAAAATGCTCTCACTTGGAGAGTAAAATGTGGTTATAAGATTTGCAACTGAGCAGGAACTTGTCTCTCCTGGAATGGTAAGAACAAGAGTAGCCTTGAAAGGCTGGAGGCTCTCTTTTAACTCCTGGTTTTGCTCACACCTACTGCTGGATCTATATAACTGCTGTTATTCACATTCTTGCAAATATACCTGTTCATCTTAAGCTGCTATAACATGTATAAGCAATACAAATGTGAGTGTATGAAATGTGTTAGGGTAAGCTTTGGAAGGGCTGTAACTTATAAGTTCCTGAGGGTCTGTATGACTTCTGTCATTGTAAACCATAAGTAGGATGCAACAGTTCACCCCTGGCTAATCAAGGGCACTGAGATTTATTTAATCAGTCTGAGTGTATGAGTGTAGGGCTTTTATTACTGTATGCCCTGCAATGTAAACTGATTACACTTTCCTCTGAACTTTATGAGTTATGTTAGCATGTGCAGGTGGCTCACCCACTCTTCAGGCACGCCTGAGCACTACCTGCCTTTATCATCAACCGAATGCCTGACACAAATACATGTAAAGCTAGTGCTGTTCAATCTTATGTTATTGTTTATTGGAAATCACAATAAAAACACTTGGTTAAAAAAAAAAAAAGAGTTTTCTTAGTATACACACTACAATGGTTTTACTCGATGCTTGTGGTAGTCTACGTTTTAGGTAAAGGCCTCCGTCCACAGGTGCAAGAAACTGGTTACTGACCTGTAACAATAGTTTTGCTACTTGACGTTCCTCCATATTTACAAGCTGTGTATCATTTCACCATGTAGTGAATGGATCTGGAAACAACTTGTATACCAGTTGTCCTTTGGGCATCGATCTTAGGAAGAGTTGCGATGAATCACTAAGATGTTGCGCTTAAGACCACAATGCCATAGCACAGCGATCATCTTCAGATTTTTTTATTGCTTTGATCAGTTTGTTTCACCTGGGGTATACTTTGCAATATTTAAATTTATTAACCGCTTAGGAAAGACTCTTTTTTTAATTTTTATTTCAAGAGGGTGGTAGAAGGATCACATGTGAATCGCCTCTACAATTACGTACAGCAATTACACAGAAGTGTTAACTGTTGTTGAAGGAACAATGTGAAAGTGATTTGTTGAAAACATCATCTCCTATCCCACTAAGATCTCCCTTCTTGAGTGTACATCCACACAGTATTGTTTGGTAAAATGTGCACTCGTGAACAGAGTTGCAGTCATACGTATGTAGTGTAATAAGGCATTGCCAATGTATGCTAACTGTGACTCCTTTTTCCTTGTATAATGTGCCCTTAAGCTTCCCTTCGAATGTTCATCCTGCTAGGGAGTAGCACAATTTTATTGCTTTGCTATCCATTTGATATATCTCCCTTGGAGACGGATAACCTTCTTGATTGTGCAACACAGATCTGATCTGTCTTTCTTAATGTCTTACTCATCTGTATGTAGAGCACAGCTGCCCTAACATTTAGTGGGTGGCATGCTCTTTCAGCCTGCTTCTCTGGTTGCTGAAAAGACATGAAACGACCTGGGTAGATTAACAGAGTGGTCTACACAAAAAAGGTGAAAAACACAATGGAGAAATGCATGGGTTGGTTTGAGTTACCACCTTATCCCTGGGAAATTGTAGGCATGATTCTTGAATGATTGAACTACAGGCTTTAATCACACAGTGTAGGGATCTGATTGCTTTGAAGAAGGCTGTTAGTACGAGTTGCGTTATTCTGACTGAGGTCTGGGTCAAAGGATTTTTCCATCCTTTGGGGGTGTAAGTGACTGATGGGGATATACTCTTTGTTCCTTCGAAAATTGATTGCTTGCCTGAGCAGTAGAAAGATTTCTCGGAATAGTTTTCCCCAATGTATGTTACTATGGTTAATAGACGCATTCTTGCGTACGACAGTTAATAGTTTAGCAAATGCATTAGATATCTGTTATAAGCATAAACAGCGAAATGCAGGAACGAGAGAGAAAGGATTTATTCGGTAAATAACAACCCAACAAGAACACATCTGCTACTCAGTTGCCCAACCATCTAACTGAAACAGAATCCAACATCGTCAGTGCCTGGAACATCGGCATCAACCAGGCTCCAGAACGTGAGTCTTGATGTCACCGAGGTTCCATGCCTAGCGTATGCATGCAAGGAATAGAAGTAGGAAACATTTAACATCGCAACACATCCCCCTCCCACACAATAATCCATTAAACAAAACTATGTAAAAATAGAGTCAAGTAATATAGTCCTTCATCCAGAGTGGTTTTGAACGTAACCTGGATGAAAACTCTGAGTGTGGTGATGAATCCTTGGATGTTTCCATGAAATCTCTACTTTGATCTTGCAAAGTGGGAAAATTTGAGTCTTTCACCAGACCTTTCCACCTCACAATTCTAGACATGCTCCAAGCATCTCCATTATCAAGAATCACAATGTTTCCCTTTATTTCTTTAATACAAAATGGGCCCTTGAAGACAGATTTTCCCTTGGTCGTAAAACAGGGATTCTTCACTAACACCAAATCACCAACCTTCCACCTAACACCAGAAACACCATGTTTAGTATCAAATCGCCGCTTGTAGTCACACTGATATTTTTCCCTGCGACTGGGTGCCATATCAAATTTCTCGTGATTGAGGTTGGTCTGTGCTACCTTGTTATTAAACCATACTGGAAATAGTTTAGTGCAACCCAACCTTTCCCTCATGTATTCAAAAGGAGCTATGTTGGTGACACTGTTTGGGGTGTTACGATAAGCCCACCACAGATCCCTTAAGAGGTTAGTTAAAGAAGTTCTAGTCTCAATAGCTTCCTGCACACAAGCCTTGACCATCCTGTTCATGCGCTCAGCTAGACTATTGGCCTGTGGTAGATATAAGGCCGTCTTCAAATGCACAATAGCCAGGGAATCTAAGAAATGTTTCATGTCCTGCGAAGTCAATTGTACATCATTGTCAGTGACCAAATGGCTAGGTATACCTTCCTTAGAGAACTCCTCTTCAAGAAACTCAATTACTGTACGAGTATCGATTGAATTCACACATTTGGTCACCACCCACTTGGACGTATAATCCACCAGAAGCATGACATACTGTTCATTCGCTGGTAAAAGATGGGAAGGACCCATAAAATCAAAACCTAATTTCATCCAAGCTTTCTCTGGCACTTGTACGGGAGACAATGGTGCTTTCGCCACAACCTTGCTTTTGTCATTGCTTGCACAACTCAAACAATCCCTCACAACCGCCTCAGCCTCACGGTCTAACCCTGGTCACCAATAAATAGCCCTAAGTCTAGATTTGGTCAAGCTCCTTCCCAAATGCCCTTCATGAGCCTTTCATGACTAATCCATTGTGCTTTGAACGCGTGGGTTCGGATCCCATCCTCGTTGCCAGTGTTATAAGCATAAACAGCGAAATGCAGGAACGAGAGAGAAAGGATTTATTCGGTAAATAACAACCCAACAAGAACACAGCTGCTACTCAGCTGCCCAACCATCTAACTGAAACAGAATCCAACATCGTCAGTGCCTGGAACATCGGCATCAACCAGGCTCCAGAACGTGAGTCTTGATGTCACCGAGGTTCCAGGCCTAGCGTATGCATGCAAGGAATAGAAGTAGGAAACATTTAACATCGCAACAATATCTAACAATAATAGTTTTTCTTATTAATGCCCCTAGTTTTGTTGACATATAATCCCCATTTCAAAAAGGTGTCCAATCCGTGGCACAGCACTTACACATGGTTAGTATTCTAGCCTCTTTTGATCTCTTGCACTTTAGGCAGAAGAAAATGACCACATTTTGTCTATAGGAGTCAAGAAGGTAGGAGGAGATTTCCCTGCTGCATTGTTGGTGACCAAGAATAATTGTCATGTGGGTCTGTCTGCACTGGTGACTCTCAGCTCGCATCAGCAGCTCTGTCAAGAAAGGTATAAATATTCTGTAGGGGCTTTCGAACAGTGCGTTCATCCTGGACTGGGGGTGTGGCTATTCGAAGGTGAAGTCCAGGGTTTTTTGTTATTGTTCATTAGAAACAGATCTATTTCAGGTGTCCCCAACAAGTCTTGAAGACTATGTTTACCACTTCCTGGTGCAACTCCCATCCCTGCGTTATTCCTTCTTGCCTACTTTGCCTATCCGCTTCTGTGTTTTGTTATCCTGGTAGGTGAATCACCACCCACCATCACGAGTTGGCCAAATGCCAAAGTTTCCTGGGGTAGCTAAAGGAGTGTTTAGGACTTTGTCCCTTCCCACAGATACAGGGAGGTAGACACTGATGTGGTATATCTCGACAGTTTTCTCTGACTGCCATCTGTGGAAAACCTTGGCATCCAGAAATACATGTTTAGATCACCTAGCCTGAGTGTGATGCACGGAGCATATTGGGTCTTTGAACTTTCTATCATCATATCCTCTTGTGACCACCACAACAGTTATTTTGTAATTTGCTAAGGCTAACCATCATGCCCAACATCTTCATTACCATGCTGTCAGATGCTGAGGCATGCACTGTAGGGTGAACCTGTTCCTGTGACGCTAAAGTTCTCTTCTGAATGGGAAAAGCCATTGCTTTGAGTGTGCCCATCTCCAACACATAGAAACACTCTGGTCTGTGATCGATGTGAAAGTATTGATTTTTTCAAGCAGAACATGAAACCTACAGTGAACCAGGTGTGTATGCCTTGGTGCTTGCCATTCTGGCGCTGTTAGAAAGAGTTTCTCTTTAATTTGACAGTTGTTCAAGTACACATGTATCACATGGCGTCTTATGTGTGCCGCCCCCACTGGTACACATTCTGGCAACATCATTAATGCTGGCGTTATCCCAAAAGTTAGCACACTGAATTCACAGTCAGTGTCCACCAGTTCAAAGCGGAGATGCACTGACGAGAGTTGATTTTTGAGTAGGTGACAGGCATGACTTTCCATTCCAGTACCACAGCAGGTCCCTTGTCTTGTATTTCCCTGCTGTGTACTGAAAAACCAACTAAGTCTTGTCCTTTTGCTGCCGCCAATATTTAATGAGGAGTGCATTTCAGTTAGTAATTCTCTACTCTGTTGCTGTTTCCATTCTCATATTGTTACCAATGGCAACTAGCTCCTTGCTGTCATTGAAGGGGGAGGGACAAACTGTGGCTTCAAGCAGATTGCCCTTTTGCGTGCAGTGAGGACGAGTGATCTGGGGGTATGTTAATGTTTTTTTCAACGCTATGAAACAATGCCTTACAATAAGCTGCTTGCCCTAAGGCCTACCCATCCTGCTGGGTTACACTAGATAACACTCGGAAATACTAATTTATCCCCTGTAGAGAATGTAATGTTTCCAGAAGGCAATGGTACTCTTCTGATTATTCTTCTGGCTGTACCCTACAGGAAGAGTTATTATCGCGATAAGGGCAGGGTGCAGGGACTACGACGACGTATGGGGATGCTTTGGAGAGACATGGATAAATACCCTTCTGTAGTGAATCTGCTTCTGTGTCCTGCCATTTGCCCCTTCCTGTTCTGTACGCCCGTGAGAGGGCAGTGATGTGCCTTCCTCAGAGTGGCCCTGCTCCTCCTCCTGTGGCTCAGGAGATGTTGGTAGGATACAGTCTTCCACTTCCTTATCAAACTCTTCCGAAGGTGCTTAAGGATATGCCTTGAAAGGTATTTTGTACAAGCTCAGTATCTAGTCTAACTCTTTTTTTTGTCTCAAAGCACCAAGTTATTGCTTTCTTCTTTTTTTCCAGTCGATTTCCTTCTCTTTTGATTTGAGGTCGACCGTCAGTACACTCCTATCAACATATACAGTTCCTTTTTCATTTCTGCTGCCCTCAACTGCTTATTTTTAACTGTCTGCTTCAAGTGAACCTTTTTTAGCCCTAGAATTTGGTGTCCTACGTTAGCTCTGAAAAGGTTTTTCTGCATCCAGATTATCATTTTCTTAGGCCGATTTACTTAATTTAATCTCGTTCAGTTTTGATTCTTTGATGACACGCCCTACTGTTCTCCTTGAGGCCTCTTCGATGTCCTCATCTACACTGGCGTTCTCGTCCTCTAAAAACCCAAAATCCTTCTGGGAGTATTGCTTGACTTGTGCCATGGCGTAATAATCAAATGTTATGTTTCTCTAACTTTTAGAGTCTTGGTACATGTTCAACACCCTTCAGGCCTATGGTCCTTGGGTAAGAAGAAGTAGCACACTTAGTATGTGTCCTTTCAAGTCACTTAAAGGGTGTGATATCCATTTATTCCTCCCACTAGACAGAAAAGAGACCCAGAAATTTGAGCAGGTTTCGGACTTTATATTTTCCAACCCCCAGGGTCAAACCTAACAAAAAAACATCTTGTTTCCAAGATGTGTTCTTGTCACCAACCTCAAGCACATTTGTGCTTGGCCTTTTTAGTCAACTTCTTGATATCTATTCCAACTTTGTTATCTTCTTTAATATCTTACATCCGAGCCTCAATGCCATCCTGCAACTCCTAAATGTTTTTGACACATATCTCCTAACCCTACTACTGAAACCAACAGTAAAATAAATAATCTAAAGATGGCTACTATGTGCTGGGCACTGCAGACTTGCACTCATGATCATATTGAGCTACATGACTCCTCCTATGGTCGACGCCTGAAAGATAAGTATATTTTTAAGGGATGCAAGAAAGGTTTCTGGTATAAAGAACCTTTGCACATAGGTGGACTGTGAACTTTTAAGGTCTGAGAGGGAGCATGGCCTATTACCTAAAACCACCTTCACAATGCACTTAGAAGTGACTTCACAACTAGCACCTGACGCTTATGTTAAGTGGGACAGGAAACCCCATTACTGCCTCCGACTACTGTAGCTGCAGACTACTCCAAGTCCAACACTTTCCCATTAATAACTATCAAAGGCCACAAGGATGCAGCTTATGAGAGCTGTGCTAGCAAATATCAATGTGCTACTTACTCTTTTGGGCTTGTGACCACTGGTTCTGGGACAACAGTTGCAGGCTGGATGTTAGAGAAACCTGGCGGCGGTTTGCTGACTGGTGCTGATAATCCAGGAGGTGGAGGAGGACGCGATGTTAAGACTGCCACGGTTGAGAATCCTAGAAGAAATAAAAAACTAATCAGAGTTCTACTCTGAGAAAAGCAATCTGTATTAACAACACATTTATTACTGCTGCATCCAATGCAGCCTAAAACATCAACCCCACTGCATCTAAGATGCTACTCTCCTTCAAGAAGATCAGTGGGAACCAGAAACCTATCACTGCTTTATGTATAGAGGAGATTCACATCCCATACAAATAGGTGGCGTGAATTTGAGTACACAACAACAACCTAGAAAAGGCACAAATAGAAGCCACAGCACTAACAGTCGAAATGGAGATAACAAAGCACATGTATTACAAGTTGTTTTTAAAACAAACATCTTTGGACCCTTATAGTGAGAGCTTTCTGCTCTCGGGAGGCCCAGAAAAAAAGCATCTCCAGGAAGATGGTGTAACACTCTCTCCCACAGGATGACCTGCTGATTAACCTTTCTAAGGTGGCAAGCCTCAAAGGGCTGCTGCCTTCGAGATGCGAATCTGGCTCCCCTCACAGGAGGGGATGCCACAACCCCCTGTCTAGAGCCCTTTGGCACTGGGACAGGTGGGAAAATTAGCTAGTCAGGTAGGTGAGCCACCTCCAGGCTAGCAGCACCCCTAAGGTGGGCTACTGCGAAGTGGACACCATTTTTCAGAGGTAGCCATCTTGGAGATGGCATACCTAGGAATTTTAGGACAGGGTTATGTCCAGTGGGTTATGTCCAGTGGTCATAGAGGGGGCTTAGTGACCCCATTGGCTACTACCCTATGCACCCCTAACGCCCCTAAATTCAGTATTTAGTGGATATCCTGGCACCAGCGAAGCAGATTTTGTTGACCTAAAGAAGGACACCCCAGAGACACAAAAGCGAGAACTGAATACCGGTGACGGACTCCCCGCCAACCCTGCCATCCTGCCTACTTCGACAATTGTGCCAAAGCTGCCTTGTCTTCCAACTGCTGAAACTTCCATAAGCCCGGGAAGACTGCCAGCCTTCAACCCAGCACCAGGAAACTTCCATGGAGTAGGTGAGCTGCTCCCCTGCATCCTTGCAGGCACTCAACAACCACTTAAGTGTATTACGAACCGCCAAAACCACAGCCTGACAGCACCACTGCATTCGAGCCTCATAGTCTATGTTGAAGTGGGCCAACGGTACCCATGTGGTCCCAAACCTCTCCAGAGACAAGGTCCATTGTGGGTTTCTCCACTGCGACCTCCACTCTGAAGTCTGCAGTCTCTTTGTGCAGGTCCCCCTCCACCGCCTTCTTTGTCAGCAACCCATATGGTCCACTGCACCTCTGCACATGGACTGAAAAGAAGAGGACCACTGGTGTCGCAACGTCCCCCAGGCTCCTGAGACTTGAGCCCACTTATTGGTTCACCCGGAAGGGTCCCCCAGTCCTCACCTTCAGCCTGTTTCTGTGTGCCCCTCTCCACCGCGAGCGCCACCAGTGACGGACACCCGAAATTCCAAGAACACTCTGTATCCAGCCACCCCAGACAGAGGAGAATAGACCACTGGTGTCCCTCCATCCCTAAGCATTGCAAGACCCGAGTCCACTTGGTGGCTCACCCAAGCCGGACACCTAGTCCTAACCTACAGCCTCTTTTCGCAGTGACTGATCTCCATTGGCACACATTGGGTAGCGGATGTTGTTTTGCACTCTGCATCTGGCCACCTCCATGCCACTGAGGGTGTACTGCTGGTGCTGCCGTGGACCTTGCCCACTACTCACATTTACTCCTGGAGATTGGTCTTGTAAGACACTGTACTTTACCTGTTCGCAGAACTTGTTTTTCACTCCCATAATAAAACACTGCATACACAGAAATTGTACTGTGTCTGCTTTTTAAAGTGAAAAGAATTCCTATTTATCTGAACGGTTTTTCTCTGATGCCTAAACATAATGAAAATGTCACTTACCCAGTGTACATCTGTTCGTGGCATCAGTCGCAGTAGATTCGCATGTTTTGCAATAGCTCGCCATCTGGTGTTGGGCCGGAGTGTTACAAGTTGTTTTTCTTCGAAGAAGTCTTTCGAGTCACGGGACCGAGTGACTCCTCCTTTTGTCTCCATTGCGCATGGGCGTCGACTCCATCTTCGATTGTTTTTCCCCGCAGAGGGTGAGGTAGGAGTTGAATTGTAATAATAGTGCCCATGCAATGGAGTGACTAAGTATGCACCTATTTAAGGTTGAGATGATACATATATAAATAGTTGAAGGTAACTTCCAAACTGCTACAGGCTCCCGGGGAGGCGGGTGGGCACATGCGAATCTACTGCGACTGATGCCACGAACAGATGTACACTGGGTAAGTGACATTTTCAGTTCGATGGCATCTGTCGCTGTAGATACGCATGTTTTGCATAGACTAGTAAGCAGTTATCTCCCCAAAAGCGGTGGATCAGCCTGTAGGAGTGGAAGTAGTCTGAAATAATGTTCTTAATACGGCTTGACCTACTGTGGCTTGTTGTGCGGATAACACGTGTACACAGTAGTGCTTGGTGAATGTGTGAGGCGTAGACCATGTGGCTGCCTTACATATTTCTTGCATTGGGATGTTTCCTAGAAAGGCCATGGTAGCACCTTTCTTTCTGGTTGAGTGTGCCCTTGGTGTAATGGGCAGCTGTCGTTTAGCTTTAAGGTAGCAGATTTGGATGCATTTAACTATCCATCTGGCTATACCTTGTTTTGATATTGGGTTTCCTGCATGAGGTTTTTGAAATGCAATAAATAGTTGTTTAGTCTTTCTGATGTTCTTTGTTCTGTCAATGTAATACATCAATGCTCTTTTGACATCTAATGTATGTAGTGCCCTTTCAGCTACGGTATCTGGCTGTGGAAAGAACACTGGAAGTTCCACTGTTTGATTTAGATGGAACGGTGAAATAACCTTTGGCAAAAATTTAGGATTGGTCCTTAGGACGACCTTATTCTTGTGTAGTTGTATAAAAGGTTCCTGTATTGTAAACGCCTGAATCTCGCTTACTCTTCTTAGGGAAGTAATGGCGATGAGAAATGCCACCTTCCAGGTTAGGAACTGTATTTCGCAGGAGTGCATGGGTTCAAAAGGTGGACCCATAAGTCTAGTTAGGACAACATTTAGGTTCCATGAAGGAACAGGTGGTGTTCTTGGTGGTATAATTCTCCTAAGGCCCTCCATGAATGCTTTAATGACTGATATCTTATATAGGGAAGTTGAATAGGTAGTCTGCAGATATGCAGATATTGCTGCAAGGTGTATTTTAATGGAAGAGAAAGCCAGGTTAGATTTTTGTAAGTGAAGCAAGTAACCCACTACATGTTCTGGAGTTGTGTGTAATGGTTGTATTTGATTAATATGGCAGTAGCAAACAAACCTCTTCCATTTACTTGCATAGCAGTGCCTGGTGGATGGCCTTCTGGCTTGTTTTATGACTTCCATACATTCTTGGGTAAGTTGTAAGTGCCCGAATTCTAGGATTTCAGGAGCCAGATTGCTAGATTCAGCGATGCTGGATCTGGGTGTCTGATCTTTTGGTTGTGTTGTGTCAACAGATCTGGCCTGTTGGGCAATTTGATGCAGGGTACTACTGATAGGTCTAGCAGCGTTGTGTACCAGGGTTGCCTTGCCCAAGTTGGTGCTATTAATATGAGTTTGAGTTTGTTTTGACTGAGTTTGTTTACCAGGTAAGGAAGGAGAGGGAGAGGAGGAAAAGCGTAAGCAAATATCCCTGACCAGTTCATCCATAGGGCATTGCCTTGGGACTGTTTGTGTGGGTATCTGGATGCGAAGTTTTGGCATTTTGCGTTCTCCTTTGTCGCAAACAAGTCTATCTGAGGTGTTCCCCAGAGTTTGAAATAAGTGTTCAGAATTTGGGGGTGAATTTCCCATTCGTGGACCTGTTGGTGATCTCGAGAGAGATTGTCTGCGAGTTGATTTTGGATCCCTGGTATAAATTGTGCTATTAGGCGAATTTGGTTGTGAATTGCCCAACGCCAAATCTTTTGTGCTAGCAGGCTTAACTGCGTGGAGTGCGTCCCCCCTTGCTTGTTTAGATAATACATTGTTGTCATGTTGTCTGTTTTGACGAGAATGTATTTGTGAACTATTATTGGTTGGAAAGCTTTTAGTGCTTGAAAAACTGCTAGAAGTTCTAGGTGATTTATATGCAGTTTTGTTTGATGTACGTTCCATTGTCCTTGTATGCTGTGTTGATCGAGGTGTGCTCCCCACCCTGTCATGGAAGCATCTGTTGTTATTACGCATTGTGGCACTGGGTCTTGGAAAGGCCGCCCTTTGTTTAAATTTATGTTGTTCCACCACAGAAGCGAGAGGTAAGTTTGGCGGTCTATTAACACCAGATCTAGAAGGTGACCCTGTGCTTGTGACCATTGTGATGCTAGGCACTGTTGTAAGGGCCTCATGTGCAGTCTTGCGTTTGGGACAATGGCTATGCATGAAGACATCATGCCTAGGAGTTGTAGTACCATCTTTGCTTGTATCCTTTGTGTTGGATACGTGTGTTGTATGATGGTGTTGAAATTTTGAATTCTTTGTGGACTTGGAGTGGCTACTCCTTTTGATGTGTCTATTATGGCTCCCAGGTATTGTTGTACCTTGCGCGGCAGAATTTTGGATTTTGTGAAATTGACGGTGAACCCTAGTTTGAAGAGGGTTTGTATGATATGATTTGTGTGATTTGAGCACTCTATTAACGAATGGGCCTTGATTAGCCAGTCGTCTAGATATGGGAACACATGTATTTGCTGCCTTCTTATGTGTGCAGCGACTACCGCTAGACATTTGGTAAAGACTCTTGGTGCGGTTGTTAATCCGAAAGGCAGTACCTTGAATTGGTAATGTATTCCCTTGAATACAAACCTTAGGTATTTCCTGTGCGATGGGTGTATTGGTATATGGAAATAAGCATCCTTGAGGTCTAAAGTTGCCATGTAGTCGTGTAGTTTTAGCAATGGCAATACTTCTTGTAGTGTGACCATGTGAAAGTGGTCTGATTTGATGAAAGTGTTCACTACTCTGAGGTCTAGGATTGGTCTCAGCGTTTTGTCCTTCTTTGGTATCAGAAAGTACAGTGAGTAAACTCCTGTGTTTATTTGTGTGTTTGGCACTAATTCGATTGCATTCTTTTGCAATAGTGCCTGCACTTCTATCTCCAGGAGATTGGAATGGTGTGTTGTCAAATTTTGTGCTTTTGGTGGTATGTTTGGAGGGAATTGTAGAAATTCTATGCAATAACCATGTTGGATAATTGCTAGAACCCAAGTGTCTGTAGTGATTTCCTCCCATGCTTTGTAATAATGACTTATTCTTCCCCCCACTGGTGTTGTGTGGAGGGGGTGAGTGACATGTGAGTCACTGTTTAGTAGTAGGGGTTTTGGGGCTCTGAAATCTTCCTCTATTCCTAGGGAATTGCCCTCCTCTATATTGTCCCCGAAAACCTCCTCTATACTGTCCCTGGTAACTGGACGGTGTTGCTTGTGAGGTGCTGGCTTGTGTGCTCTGACCCCGAAACCCCCCTCGAAAGGGTGTTTTACGGAATGTGCTGTAATTCCCTCTGCTCTGCGGGGAGTAGAGTGCGCCCATGGCTTTGGCAGTGTCCGTATCTTTTTTGAGTTTCTCAATCGCTGTGTCCACTTCTGGACCGAACAGTTCTTTTTCGTTAAAAGGCATATTGAGAACTGCTTGTTGAATCTCTGGTTTAAATCCAGACGTTCGGAGCCATGCATGCCTTCTGATAGTTACAGATGTATTAATTGTCCGTGCAGCTGTATCTGCAGCGTCCATGGAGGAGCGGATCTGGTTGTTGGAAATGGTCTGTCCCTCCTCAACCACTTGTTTTGCCCTATTTTGTAAGTCCTTGGGCAGATGTTCAATGAGATGTTGCATCTCGTCCCAGTGGGCTCTGTCATAGCGCGCAAGTAGTGCCTGGGAGTTCGCGATGCGCCACTGGTTTGCAGCTTGTGCTGCGACTCTCTTACCAGCTGCATCGAACTTGCGGCTTTCTTTATCTGGGGGTGGTGCATCTCCAGATGTGTGGGAGTTGGCCCTTTTCCTAGCTGCTCCTACAACGACAGAGTCTGGTGGCAGCTGTGTAGTGATGAAAACCGGGTCTGTAGGAGGCGCCTTATACTTTTTTTCCACCCTTGGTGTGATTGCCCTACTTTTGACCGGCTCCTTAAAGATTTATTTTGCGTGCCGGAGCATACCAGGGAGCATAGGCAGGCTTTGGTATGAGCTGTGGGTGGAGGAGAGTGTGTTGAATAAAAAATCATCCTCGACCTGTTCTGAGTGGAGGCTTACGTTGTGAAATTGTGCTGCTCTAGCCACCACTTGAGAATACGCGGTGCTGTCCTCTGGTGGAGATGGCTTCGTAGGGTATGCCTCCGGACTGTTATCTGACACTGGGGCGTCGTATAGGTCCCATGCGTCTTGATCTTGGTCACCCTGACTTATGGTGGTGTGAGCTGGGGAGTGTGATGGAGTTTGTGCTGGTGAGACGTTAATCACGGGCGGAGGAGAGGGTGGTGGGGTAACTCTTTTCACCACTTTTGGTTGTGGTGTCTGTTCAGTTTGGAACTCCAACCTTCTCTTTCTTCTAATGGGGGGAAGGGTGCTTATTTTTCCTGTCCCCTGCTGTATGAAAATACGCTTTTGCGTATGGTCCACATCAGTTGATTGTAGCTCTTCCTCAAACCTATGCTTTTGCATTTGGGAGGTTAGCGAGTGCTCTTCTGTATAAGAGCCTGAAGCTGGGTCGCTTGCAGTTTGTTTCGGGACCGAAACCCTGTCTGCGTGTTTTTTCGGCTCCGAGGTGACTTTTTTCTTTTTCGGGGCCGAAACCTCTCGGCGGCGATCTTCTTCGGTGCCGCTGTCTCGGCGTCGAGCCGTGTCCACACCGGCATCTCGGTGTCGAGGCTTGTCTCCAGCACTTTCTCGGTCCCGAGAAGGCTGCGTGCCGGTGTCTCGACCGGAGTCGGACGATCTCGGCACTGTTTGGGCCTTTTTCGGTGCCGACGGTCGGTCACCGAATTTATGGGTGGAGCCATGGCCTGATGGCAGTGGCGTCCCCTGGGCCTTGTAAATCTTCCTCTGTGTGGTTTTCGACGTCTTACTCACGGTTTGTGTATCGTCGAATCCTTCGGAGTCCGATTCTTGGATCGAAAAGGATCCCTCCTCTTCTTGTTCCTCGAACTCCCGGTGGGCTGTCGGCGCGGACGCCATCTGAAGTCTTCTGGCTCGACGGTCTCGGAGAGTTTTTCGGGACCGGAACGCACGACAGGCCTCGCAGGTGTCTTCGCTGTGCTCAGGTGACAGGCACAGGTTACAGACCAAGTGTTGGTCTGTATAGGGGTATTTATTGTGGCATTTGGGGCAGAAACGGAACGGGGTCCGTTCCATCGGCGTTCTTCAGCACGTGGTCGGGCCGACCAGGCCCCGACGGGGGATCGAAAAACTACCCCGAAGGGCACCGGAGCTCTTCGATCCTTCGACGCGGTGTTGAATCTAACTACGCCGATCCCGAACGCAACAATACCGACGAAAATCTTCCGAAATTAGCTATCTTTCCGTTCCGAAACTCGGAGCGACAGGAACACGTCCGAACCCGATGGCGGAAAAAAAACAATCGAAGATGGAGTCGACGCCCATGCGCAATGGAGACAAAAGGAGGAGTCACTCGGTCCCGTGACTCGAAAGACTTCTTCGAAGAAAAACAACTTGTAACACTCCGGCCCAACACCAGATGGCGAGCTATTGCAAAACATGCGTATCTACAGCGACAGATGCCATCGAACATATACTTTCTATATTTATACACTGGTGTGAATCTCCTTCTTGAGTTGTGTCTCATTTATTGCCTACTGTGTATTTGTAGGTGTCTTGCACTCCTCTGTGTTAAAGCTACTCGACCACACTATCCCTAAATAGAGCACTTTGAGTTTGCATAGCAAGCCCGGTCCACTCACTGGGGAACCCGTGGACCCTTTACACAGAATTCACAAACCACATAAAGAGCCAGCTTTCTACAAATGCCCTGTCAGAGGGCGCAGCAGGGAAGATGTTGGGGTTGGTTCGGCTAGTGGAAGCTTGCACCACCAGACTTCTCAGGAGAGGAGTACTATGATAAAAAGGCTGGTCGCCTCAAGCAGAACGGTGGCACATGGCAATTTGCAGATTAAGTGGAAGGCTGGTGCAAGGCTTAGCCCAAGCCCAAAGAGGTTATCTATCAAGGCCCGAATGAATGGGAGAAGAGGTTCAGAGGCAGTCTGGTCAGGCTGTAGGACTACCATCAGGACATTCGTTTTCACCTCCACATTGGGGAGGTGAAGGTCAAGGACTTTGGCCAACCTACGCACAAGATGCAGGTTCTTCCATGGCTAGGCCAGGAGGAGAGAAAAGAGCTGCCTCTGGGGAGGTACGTAGGCGACTAGCTTACTGCAAGTCCTCACACCAATTGCCATCAGCAAGGACTGAGCAAACTCATTACGTGGTCATAATAGGTATCAGAGTCTGTTCCGAAAAGAGAATGTAAAGAATGTTATCTGACACAAGAGCTGGAGCAAAGCTACGCAGAACTCTTTGATCTGGTGCAATGTGGCTGAAGCCACAGAAATTCCAGTTGGCCCACAACCAGCTGAAGCTTCGAGAGTGGGAACGGAATCGTTGGTGCCACCCACTCATTTCATCCGGGGAGTGGGAATGGCATGAAGGAGCAGAACTCTGCTTTGACTTTTTATGTTTTTTGTGCTTACTGGAGGGTTAAGAGCATGATGAAGACAGGCCTTGAGTGGCTCATTCACTTCTGGTAGTAGGAGTGGAACTGGAATGGATCTTTGGACTTAGAACGCTTCTGGCGCTGCATCTTCTTGTACTTCGCGATAAAGTTTTGCATTGCGTTTCCTGATTGCACCCTGGTTCATCAACACACAGTCTCTGCAGGTCTTGCAGTTGTGGCTCAACCCCAGTCACTACAGGCAAACCTGGTGGGGGATCGATCTCAGACAACTGTTTGCGAAAGTTCTTACAAGGTTTAAAAACACTAGACTTAGGGGGTGACATCCCCTGAACATTTTGAGAAATCTGGAAAAAAAAAAAAAAAAAAAATCACAAAATGGTCTTTAAGAGAAGGGACACTCAAGGTCTGCATCTAGAGGTGCATAAAGTGAGGAACTGATGTCAAAGCGCAGGAGTAAGCTTTTATAGGGCCTCCACGCAACTTCCGGTGAGGAATGGAATCAGTATAGCGCTGCACAGTGCCGTCTTCCAGTGCGCAGCGGTACTGTGAAAAAGTTACCTAGATCCAGGCTGATGCATAGGTTAATATTCAAAAAGGTGGGGAAACTGCAGCTCGAAGTCTCCATCATGAAAATTGACTGTAGTAGTTTTTCACTGCTACGACACATAAAAGTTAAACACACGTCCTACTTTTTAAGTACAATCTACCCTGCTCTTTCAGCCTTTAGGGTCTACCTTAGGGATGACTCGTATAAAAAGCACACTTCTGGCCTGGTAAACGTTTTAAGTTGCTAGGTTGAGGGGGCAATTTAAAACCGTACTACAGGCTGCAGCGTCAGGCCTGAGAAATGTTTTAAAAGGCTACATTAGTGGGTGGCACAATGTCTAATACTGCCCACAAGTAGTATTTAATTTACAGGCCCTGGGTGCAAGAGTGCCACTTTACTAGGGACTTACAAGTAAATAAAATGTGCTAATTAGGTGCAGTCCAATTTCACTAGGCCTGAAAGGGAGAGCACAAACACTTTTTCACTTGTTAGCAGTGGTGAAGTGCACAGGATCATTGTGCCAAAAAAGCAGATTTAGGAGGGGTGATGGCAAAAAATTTGGATGAATATCATG
Source organism: Pleurodeles waltl (assembly GCF_031143425.1). Taxonomy (NCBI): domain Eukaryota; kingdom Metazoa; phylum Chordata; class Amphibia; order Caudata; family Salamandridae; genus Pleurodeles; species Pleurodeles waltl. The sequence goes on along the minus strand of NC_090449.1, from coordinate 76,525,844 downwards.
TCAAGGATGTCCGGTATAATAATTATTTTCCAGGTATCTCTGGTGAGGAACCCTCAATGGTTTGTGTGTGTGTGGTGCACTTGAAAAGCATGACTTGTCATATAGCTCTGGCTTTATGTCATGCACACATTTATTATTTTGAAAATGCTAATAAACAACCACGTAAAAAATAATAATCTAATTTGCAGGATATTGACGGTTGCCGAACATTACTCGCCTTCTATAAGGCATGCAAAAAATTAACATACCTGTTAATTGTATGTAAGGAAATGCCTCCTTGGCATGGTTACCCCCTGACTTTTTGCCTTTGCTGATGCTATGTTTTGAATTGAAAGTGTGCTGAGGCCTGCTAACCAGGCCCCAGCACCAGTGTTCTTTCCCTAACCTGTACTTTTGATTCCACAATTGGCACACCCTGGCACCCAGATAAGTCCCTTGTAACTGGTACCTCTGGTACCAAGGGCTCTGATGCCAGGGAAGGTCTCTAAGGGCTGCAGGATGTATTATGCCACCCTAGAGACCCCTCACCCAGCACAGACACACTGCTTACCAGCTTGTGTGTGCTAGTGAGAACAAAATGAGTAAGTCGACATGGCACTCCCCTCAGGGTGCCATGCCAGCCTCTCACTGCCTATGCAGTATAGGTAAGACACCCCTCTAGCAGGCCTTACAGCCCTAAGGCAGGGTGCACTATACCATAGGTGAGGGTACCAGTGCATGAGCACTGTGCCCCTACAGTGTCTAAGCAAAACCTTAGACATTGTAAGTGCAGGGTAGCCATAAGAGTATATGGTCTGGGAGTCTGTCACACACGAACTCCACAGCACCATAATGGCTACACTGAAAACTGGGAAGTTTGGTATCAAACTTCTCAGCACAATAAATGCACACTGATGCCAGTGTACATTTTATTGTAAAATACACCACAGAGGGCACCTTAGAGGTGCCCCCTGAAACTTAACCGACTATCTGTGTAGGCTGACTGGTTCCAGCAGCCTGCCACACTAGAGACATGTTGCTGGCCCCATGGGGAGAGTGCCTTTGTCACTCTGAGGCCAGTAACAAAGCCTGCACTGTGTGGAGATGCTAACACCTCCCCCAGGCAGGAGCTGTAACACCTGGCGGTGAGCCTCAAAGGCTCACCCCTTTGTCACAGCACCGCAGGACACTCCAGCTAGTGGAGTTGCCCGCCCCCTCCGGCCCCGGCCCCCACTTTTGGCGGCAAGGCCGGAGAAAATAATGAGAATAACAAGGAGGAGTCACTGGCCAGTCAGGACAGCCCCTAAGGTGTCCTGAGCTGAAGTGACTCTAACTTTTAGAAATCCTCCATCTTGCAGATGGAGGATTCCCCCAATAGGATTAGGGATGTGACACCCTCCCCTTGGGAGGAGGCACAAAGAGGGTGTACCCACCCTCAGGGCTAGTAGCCATTGGCTACTAACCCCCCAGACCTAAACACGCCCTTAAACTTAGTATTTAAGGGCTCTCCCTGAACCTAGAGATTAGATTCCTGCAACAACAACAAGAAGGACTGCCTAGCTGAAAACCCCTGCAGAGGAAGACCAGAAGACAACAACTGCCTTGGCTCCAGAAACTCACCGGCCTGTCTCCTGCCTTCCAAAGAACTCTGCTCCAGCGATGCCTTCCAAAGGGACCAGCGACCTCTGAATCCTCTGAGGACTGCCCTGCTTCGACGACGACAAGAAACTCCCGAGGACAGCGGACCTGCTCCAAAAACACTGCACTTTATCCAAAGGAGCAGCTCTAAAGAACCCTGCAATCTCCTCGCAAGAAGCGTGAGACTTGCAACACTGCACCCGGCGACCCCGACTCGGCTGGTGGAGAACCAACACCTCAGGGAGGACCCCCGGACTACTCTACGACCGAGTACCAAAACCTGTCCCCCCTGAGCCCCCACAGCGCCGCCTGCAGAGGGAATCCCGAGGCTTCCCCTGACCGCGTCTCTCTGAAACCTAAGTCACGACGCCTGGAAAAGACCCTGCACCCGCAGCCCCCAGGACCTGAAGGACCGGACTTTCACTGCAGAAGTGACCCCCAGGAGTCCCTCTCCCTTGCCCAAGTGGAGGTTTCCCCGAGGAAGCCCCCCCTTGCCTGCCTGCAGCGCTGAAGAGATCCCTTGATCTCTCATTGACTTCCATTGCGAACCCGACCCTTGTTCTAACACTGCACCCGGCCGCCCCGCGCCGCTGAGGGTGAAATTTCTGTGTGGGCTTGTGTCCCCCCCGGTGCCCTACAAAACCCCCCTGGTCTGCCCTCCGAAGACGCGGGTACTTACCTGCTGGCAGACTGGAACCGGGGCACCCCCTTCTCTCCATTGAAGCCTATGCGTTTTGGGCACCACTTTGAACTCTGCACCTGACCGGCCCGGAGCTGCTGGTGTGGTAACTTTGGGGTTGCTCTGAACCCCCAACGGTGGGCTACCTTGGACCAAGAACTGAACCCTGTAAGTGTCGTACTTACCTGGTAAAACTAACAAAAACTTACCTCCCCCAGGAACTGTGAAAATTGCACTGTGTCCACTTTTAAAATAGCTATTTGTGAATAACTTGAAAAGTATACATGCAATTGAAATGATTCAAAGTTCCTAATGTACTTACCTGCAATACCTTTCAAACAAGATATTACATGTTAAATTTGAACCTGTGGTTCTTAAAATAAACTAAGAAAATATATTTTTCTATAACAAAACCTATTGGCTGGATTTGTCTCTGAGTGTGTGTACCTCATTTATTGTCTATGTGTATGTACAACAAATGCTTAACACTACTCCTTGGATAAGCCTACTGCTCGACCACACTACCACAAAATAGAGCATTAGTATTATCTCTTTTTACCACTATTTTACCTCTAAGGGGAACCCTTGGACTCTGTGCATGCTATTCCTTACTTTGAAATAGCACATACAGAGCCAACTTCCTACATTGTACAATACAATATGCACAAATTAATATACAGTGCAGTTGTTAACCTAAAGTTGGCTTTGGCACTCAACTAAAATCCGTATGAGTCTGCCCTATTATCTCAGTAGACACAAATATTAAACAAGAATTGGCAAAGCCAATAAATTTCAGCTGTACAAGCGCTATTGGCTTTGGCAATGTGGTTTCGCCATGTTGTACACCAGTGTGGCTGCTGTTCAGCATGACTAAAAGTTAGTGGTGTGGAGTGTCAGAGTGGAGTGGTGGTACAGTGCCAGAGCGGATTTGTTGGAGTTTTGTACAGAGAAGTAAGGGGAGTAGAGATCAGTGGCAGAGGGTGTCGTAGAGTGGAGTGGGTTGGAAAGGACTGAGGTAGTGAGGTGGATTAGACTAGAGTGGGGTGTATTGGAGTGGGGTAGAGTGGGTGGATTGGATTAAATTGGATTAGGATGCGTGGATTGGAGTGATAAAACTGGTGTTGGGTGTATTGACTGGGGTGGTGTGGACTGGAGTGGGGTGGAGTGGATTAAATGGAGTCAGTGGATTGGAGAGGAGTGGGATGGATTGGATTTGAGTGCGGTGGGGTAGGGTGGATTGAATTAGGGACGAGTGGGGTGGATTGGAGTAGAATGTGGCATAGTGGGGTAACAGCAGTTGATTGGTTGGGGTGGATTTAACAGGGGTGTGGTGGGATGGACTGGAGTAGGGTGGGGTATAGTGGGTGGAGTTGAGTTAAGGTGGGATGGATGGTAGTGGGGTGGACTGCATTGAGTTGGGATGGACTGGATTGATGTGGGGATGAATTGGATTTAGTGGGGTGGACTAGAGGGGGTGAGTTGGATGGATTGGGGTGGGCTGAACTGGCATCGGGAGAGGTGCACTGGACTGGGATAGGTTGTATTGGAGTGGACTGGATTGGCGTGGGCTAGGCTACATGGGTTGCATTGGAGTGTAGTGGACTGAACCGGGGTGGGTTAGACTGGATTGGGATAGAGTGTGGTGGACTTGAGTGAAGTAGCGTGAGGTGATGTGGGTGGAGTGGACTGAAAGGGGGTGGAGTGGGGTGGATTGGATTGCGGTGGGTTGGACTGGAGTGCATTTGAGTGGGGGGACTGGAGTAGGGTAGATAGATCTGGGGTGGATTGCACTGAGGTGGGGTGAACTGGATTGGTATGGCGCGGACTGGATTGGCACAGGGTAGATCAAATTGGGGGTCATCAGAATGGGGTTGGGTGGACAGGATTGGAGTGAGGTGGACTGGATTGAGTGAGGTGGATTGGATTGAGTGGGGTGGGTTGGACAGAGTGGGGTGGGTTGGACAGAGTGGGGTGGGTTGGACAGAGTGGGGTGGGTTGGACAGAGTGGGGTGGGTTGTGCTGGAGTGGGGTGGGTTGTGCTGGAGTGGGGTGGGTTGTGCTGGAGTGGGGTGGATCGGGGTGGGGTGACTGGTGTCTGGTGTACTGGAAGGGGGTGGATTCAGGTTCACTGGAGTGGGGTGGATTGGACCAGGGAGGATTAAGGTGGACTAGAGTGGATGGATTAAGGTGGATAGTACTGGAGTGGAATGGATTGGGGTGGTGATGGTGGATTGGAGTGGTGTGGAATTGATTTGAGTGGGTGGTTTGAGGTGGGGTGGGTTGGATTGGAGTGGGTTGGAATGACTGGAGTGGAGTGGGGTGAACTGGAGTGGACTGAAGTGGGGTGGTTTGGACTGGAGTGGGGTGGTTTGGATTTTAGGGGATGGGAGAGTGGATTGGATTGGGTTGGGGTGAGGTGTACTGGATTGGAGTATATTGGACTGGACTGAATTGCAGTGGATTGGAGTTGGTTGGACTGGATTAGAGTGGGGTGGATTCTGGTGGCTTGGAGTGGGGTGCGTTAGGATAGAGTGGGTTGGAGTGGATTGGGTGAGGTGGACTGGATTGAAGTGGGGCAGATTATTTTGGATTGGAGTGGGTTGGTTGAGATTAGAGTGGGGCAGACTGGAGTGGGGCAGATTGGGTTGGAGTGGGCAGATTGGGTTGGAGTGGGCAGATTGGGTTGGAGTGGGGCAGATTGGACTGGGTTGGAGTGGGGCAGACTGCTTTGGGTTGGAGAGGGGCGGACTGCTTTGGGTTGGACTGGGGCAGAATAGAGTGGGGCACAAAAGCCAACAAATGTTAAGTAACAAATGGGCTCCAAAGCCCTTTACTGTAGAGAAGCGACTTTATCATTACTGGAACCCAAGAACCCCCCATTAATTATTATTGGAATCCAAGGACCCTCTACTGAGTCATTACTGGAAGCTGGGGACCCAGGCCTAAACATTGTTGATGATTTGAACCACAAAACACAAAAAATGCTCCATTCCATCAAAAACATACACAAATGATAATTAAATAAAATGCTTTTTCACACTTATAAAATAAAAAATAAACATTTTAATAGGAAGTTTTGAGTTTTTCTAAATTCAACTGAAGCTACACATTGTACATACTGTATTTGTTTGATGTACCTGCACTGCTCCCCCTAATCAATCTGAGGATACTTATTACGTTTTTAGCCTCCAATGTAAAATTCATTGACATTTACAGTACATTGTAAAGTATTCAATTGCATATTTAGTAATTAACCTGTTTTTTTTTTAAATATATTTTTATTAACATTTTGTTATACAGCTACATGCTTGTTCGTATTACATTTCCGCATTTGTTACACATGCTTTTCTTTTTTTTTTCCTTTACCTTTTAACATTTCGTTTTTATACCATACTTTGCTTTTTACTCATTGTTTGTTACTTTTATGCTATTAATCTTTCTGTTCCTTATTTAGTAAATTGTGTTCATTTACTTGCTATAGTGTATTTACTTTTTACATTTCACTGTTTTGTATAATTAACAATCAAATAATAAACTTAAACCCCTTCCTTCTTGTAACTTGGGTGGGAGGTGGGGATGTTAAAGGCGAGATGGCAAGAATAGTGAGGGAGTAGGGGAGGGAAGCGGTAGGAGGGGAAAACACGAGGTGGAGGGTATAAAACTACAGAGGACATTGATGTTGGTCTAATTGTAGGTAGGGAAAGGAGGAAAGGGAATAAAGACCCCGAGAGGTCAACTTTACGGCTTTGTGTGAGTGGCTTTTGTAGTTGTTAGTGCTTAAGGTAGGATAGTGTAGCAATTTTTGGGCGGGAGAGGGGGTCAACCCAGGGCGCACCGGCGTGCAGCGGGGACGGCAGGTCACTCACTCTTCTTGCTACTTCTGGTGGTAGAGTGTGGGTCAGCGGGCTAATTTTCTTCGCATCCCCACTCTCGGTGTGATTTATTTGTGACTTGGGCCAGTTTTGGGTGTCTGTTTATGCATTTTCCCCACTTGGTTCTATCCTTGGTGTGGGCTGGATTTCACTGGTTTCTCCGACTGGGTTTGCCAGCCTCTTATTTATACTATATCCCAGTTCATCATTAAATCTTCCCATCCCGGGGCAATGGGAACCTGGCGGATATTCCTGGCTTCTTCAGCTTTTAGGACCTGTAGTTCAGCTCTGGACCATGCTGAGATATCTTTCCCTCTGCAACCACTCGCAGTCTTGCTGGATAGAGCAGCGAGTACTGTATCCCCTCTTTTCGCAAGATTCTTTTAACCGCCAAGAAAGAGGCGCGCTTGTTCTGGACTTCCAGGGTGAAGTCAGGGAACAGTGTCGCTTCGCCATTGGCTACCTTCAATGGGCCCGTTTCCCTGGCTTTCTGCAAGAGGATGTCTCTGTCTCTATAGTGCAGGAGTTTAGCAATTACTGCCCGCGGGGCCTGCCAGGAGCCAGTGGTCTAGATGGCACACGATGTGCTCGCTCCAGTGAGTAGAAGGGGGTCAGACATCCTGGTGCGACGACCGTGCTTAGCCATTTCTCCAGAAATTCCACCATATTCGACCCCCTCAGGGAGGCCCACCACGCGCACATTATTCCTCCTGTTTCTACCCTCTGCGTCCTCGGCTCGCTGTTCAAGATTTGCCACTCTGCTAGCCAAGGAGGTCACCTCTGCTGACACAACATTTTGTTTTGGGACGACTTCCGCCAATATTGCTTCCGTTTCCTTTACTCTGTCCGCCAATTTATGATGATCAGCTCTCAGGAGGCCCACCTCTATCGCCACTTGATTGATGTCACGCTGTAATGTTGATTTGGTGTCTTTGATGGCACCCAGTATCTTGTCTAGGGTGTCTTGCACTTTGATTTGTGACTGGTTCAGTATGGTCGACTCATTATCCCCCGGTGGTGTTGTCGGGTCCATGGCTTTGTTCTTATGTCTGCCCTTGGGGGGCATTGGTCAGGCAGGGATAGGCGTCCCAATGGGCCCGGTACGTAGTCCAGGCGCCTATGCTGTTCGCTGCTGATTTGTCCACTGATCTAGGCCTCGGTTGTCTCAGTCACTGAACCCGGGTGCTCCAGGGTGAGCCCTAGGTGTTCCGCCAACCGCTCCCAGCGCGTTAAATGGCAGGGCCGTAGGTCCCCGTCAGCGCTGTGCAGTCCGATCCCGCCGAAAGTCCGCGCCGGGTCCACAGCCGCGTCCCAGCGGTTCCGCTCGTCCATGCGGGTCACCGCGTCTGCCCCCCGGTAAATGGTCACTCGATCCAGCGCGTCCGGCACTAGGTTTACTGTCGGCCCTTTCAGGGCTGAGCGATTAAGCGTGTGTCGTGTTCAGCTCCATGGTCGCGTCCCATCTGCTCTTTGCATGAAGAAATAATTTGAGTTGATCCGGAGTAGCTGGGTTTCATGAATTGAGCTGTGATGTGTTTAAGAGGCGGGTGCAGTAGACCCCCGAGCCGGTGGTGACCCTGCCGGCCAGGGGGAGCCCCGCGCCTGACGAAATGGGCACCCAACCTTCAACTTCGATGGGACGTGTTGGTTGGTGCGGGCAGACTCTATGCTACTCTGCTTCCCAAAGGACGAACAGTTTTCAATTGGAGCTGCTTAGGATAGAGAGAGTTCCGTTGTCTATGACCGAGGGCCCCTGGGCAGCAGCCACGGCAACGCCGGTTATGTGTCCCCATGGGGGATGTGCTTGAAGTTGTCTCCTCGTTGGATAGCCCCGGGGGATTCCCCACGTTCGTACAGCTGTAGCGCCGGTGGTCCCACAGTCGGTGGGCACCAGGCTCCGCCCCCAGCGAGAGAGGCCGGCCCGCCACCGGGAGGTATTTTCCCCGCTGCTGTTGGTTATTAATCCTTGTGGCGTTTCTCTCGCACCCAGCCCCGGGCACAGCCCGCGGCCCCGGCCTCTGTTTGGCGGTAAGCCCGCGGGCCCCCACCAGCGCCGGGCAGCCTGAGTCCACCGGGGGCCCGCGTCCCAGTGGCCCCGTCCGCTCGCGCCGGTCGTCTCGTCCGCCTCAGAGTGGGAGATCGCCCAGTCCGGCACGCCCTGCCCTCGATTAGCCGCAGGGCCGCGGCTCCTCACCAGCGCCGGGCAACCCGAGCCCGCCGGAGGCCCGCGCCGGGGCCGCGACCGCACTCCAGCAGCTCTGCCCGTTCGCACAGGTCGTCGTGTCCGTCCCGGATGCGTGACCGCTCGGTCCGGCGCCTCCAGGATACAAAATAGTGTTGTCCCCTCCGGAGCTGAACGGCGAAGCGTGCGCCATGTTCAGCTCCGTGGCCACGCCCCCTTAGTAATTAACCTGTTAATATTTATTTAATTTTCTAAGTCATGGACTCCCTGAGGAGGCTTTGTGGTCCCCCAGGGGTCCCTGGACCACAGGTGGAGAAACAATGCTGTAGACAACAGTCTCACAAGTAAGACGTATGAGCTACCATAAGCACTTGCAGACTCGACTCTAAAAATAACAATGTAAATAAAGTGAGGAATACGTTACTTGACCCTTAAAGCACCTGCAAACGGCATGTAGTGCTGTAACTAAAGAGATATCTATGTGTACACAAAGTAAACTACAAGGGCCACAGGAGTCCAGGGAGGAGGATGGGCGAATATGGATCTAGAGCACTACATGCCACGAACACATGCTTACAAGTTAAGTAACAAATTCCGTTCGATGCATATGTGGCTGTAGATGCTTTACATAGACTAAGCAGTGATTAACCAGTGGGTGTGGCGTTGTTTGGGAAAGTGTACGCAGTACTGCCTGAACCTACATTAGCTTGTTGGCGTGCTAGCACATCCACACAATAGTCTTTAGTGAGCGTGGGTGATGTAGACCATGTAGCTGCTTTGCATATATCAGCTATTGGAATGTTTCAAAGGAAAACCATGGATGTTCATTTCTTCAGAGTAAAGTGCGCTCTAGGAGGTGTAGGTAGAGTTATTTTGGCTTTAGCATAACATGTTCGAATGCACTTAACTATCCAACTTGAAATACCGAATTTGGATATTGGTTTTCCTTTATGAGTTGGTGAAAAGACAACAAATAGTTGTTTAGTGTTTCTAAAAGATATGGTTCTATCAATGTAGAACATAAGAGCTCTTTTGACATCTAATGTGTGACAAGCCCTCTCCACAACTGATTCTGGTTGAGGGAAAAAAAGGCAACTCAATTGACTGAGGTGACAGTCAGACAACTTTTGGGAGGAATTTAGGGTTGGTGTGGAGGACCACCCTGACTGTGGAGCTGGAAGTAAAGTTCTTCCAAGGTTAATACATGGAGCACCCTAACATGTCTAAGTGAGGTAATATCAAATTAGATACTGAAGGGGGCAGGAATGCACAAATGGAGGGCCCATGGGCTTAGTAGGTAAATAATTCTGAACAATTCATCCATACATGTGGGAGCCACTAGTATTAGTGTGCAAGACGATTGCCTGAGCTTCTGAAATAGAAGGGGGGGGGGGGAGGGGGTGAGGGAAAGCTGGTTAATAACTCTGATCAACTCATCCATAGGACGTTGCCCTTCGATAGAGGGTGTGGGAACCTAGACTCAAAGTCTGGGCATTTGGTATTGTCCACAGTTGCAAAGAGATCTATTTAAGGGAACCCCCATCCGTGAAAGTATGGAAGGAGGACTTGGAGGTGGAGTTCCCACTCCTGGACTTGCTGCTTTATCCTGCTGAGGAGGCCTGCAAAATCGTTGTCTTTTCCCAGAAAGTATTCCGGTAACAGGTGAATGTTGTGATGTACAGCCCATCTCCAAATGGTCTGAGATTGGTTTGATAATTGTGGAGAAGGTGAACACCCCCACGCCCCACGTTTTTGTAGATCATACATGGCTGTCATATTGTCCATCCAGACTAGGACAAACTTGGCAATTAGGTGTCATAGGAATTCTTCAATGCTAGGTGAACAGCTTGAAGCTCTAGGTAGTTGATGTGGAGACCCTGGTGTTTGGTGTACTGTGATATCCTGCAAGTGTGCACCCCATCCAGCAAGTGATGCATCCGTTGTGACAGTGATGTGGGGAACAGGGTCGAGAAAAGGCCGTCCTTAAAATAGGGGTTTGGTGTTCTGCCACTGCAGAGTGATGGGTGCGGTGGTCTATCAACACTAGATCTTGTAACTGACCCTGTGACTGAGACCACTGTTGAGCTAAGCATTTCTGTAAAAGACACAAGTAGTCGTGCATTGGGTACCATGGATGCATCATTCCTAAGGAATGCATCAGTGCCCTCACTTTAAGTTGTTGATTAGTCTGGAATTGGGTTAACAACTCTTCCAAATTCTAGATTTTTAAAAGACTGGAGAGGCTAAACCTATTTGTGTGTTTAGAATAGCCCATAGATATGGTTGAACCTACAGAGGTTGAATGTGAGCTTTTGTGATATTGATGGTGCACCCTAAGCGATGGTGCAGCTCTACTGTAACCTAAGTGTGTTGTTGACACTGTTAAAGCGTGTTGGCTTTAATAAGCCAATCGTCCAGATAAGGAACTACAAGGACATGCGTAGATGGACTGCTACAACAGCTAGGCATTTGTTGAGTACACAATGAGCAGTAGTCACCCTGAAAGGGTGGACTTTGCACTGACAGCCATCCCTCACAAACCTGAGATATTTGCGATGTGCTGGGTGGATTGGTATGTGTAAATAGGCATCCTTTAGGTCTAGTGTATCCATAAAGTCACCTTGCTGGAGAAGGCGGATCAAGGCTTGTAAGGTGACCATGTTGAAATTCTCTGGCAGGATTTACTCATTTGAGGGCCCAAGGTCTAGAATTGGCCATAAAGACCATCCTTTTTGGGTATTAGGAAAGATAGAGAGAATATCCCTGAACCCCGATGACGTAGATGGGACAGGTTCTATAGCTTCTTTAAGAAGGTTTGATGGTTCAGTGATAGCCTGTGAACGCAAGGTAAAATGTTGGGACGTGTGGTAATGAGATCTAGCCACGATGGATAACGTCCAACACCCACTAGTCTGACCTGATAGCCACGTAGGTAAAAAATCCTGTAAACCCGTTTCCACAGGGGCTATAATGTTTCCCTCTGCAAAGAGACTGAACACATGAAAACAAAAAAATCAACAGTAAGCGTGTTGTTTTTTAAGCAACAATAAAGTATTGTATACTATCACATTATTAAAGAACATATCAATAAATTTGAAAGGCAGTGCACAGAAATAAATCATACAAGGCGCACTTATGTCCTTTATGATTCCCTATACACTTTCACAGGGGACCATTAGGTGGACTACTTCCTCCTAAATAAAAATATATAACTTTCACAGTCCTTAAATAAATTTCAAATGTTTGAAGGTAAACTGACCCAATGTTATATAGTAAATTCTATCATAGAGGACATGAAGTTCATGTTACGGTCTAAAACAGAACTCCACAAGACAATCATCACGACAGTTTCGAGATGGAATCAAACCTCCAAGCACTGCACATAAGAACGTCACAAAATCAATTCAGTGATCTTATTCAGCCGGCACCATATAAAGATATGAGGCAAACTTCAAAGTCAGATGTGTCAATTTGAACCGTCGGCACTGAATCAATCAGAGTCTTTTCCTCTGCTAATTATCCAACTAGGGAAGGGAATGTCACACAATCAATGACAAAGTTCCTATAATTATCAAAAGCGCCGACACGTGACTAAATCAACTTCTGCCACTTTGCACTTATTGCCGTCCACCAGAAATCTGAGATATCTGCGATATGCTGGGTCTACTGGTATGTGAAAACAGGCGTCCTTTAGGTCTAGTGTAGCCATAAAGTTTCCTTGTTGGAGAAGAGGGATCAGAGCTTTTAAGGTGACCATGTTGAAATTCTCTGGCAGGATTTACTCATTTAAGGGCCTGAGGTCTAGAGTTGGATTAATACCCAAAATCACTGTCCTTTTGGGGTATTAGGAAGTATGGAGCATATACCCCTGAAACCTGGTGACGTAGAGTGATAGGTTCTATAGGTCCTTTGTGAAGAAGAGCTTGGGCCTCCGGTTTGAGCAATGTTTGATGTTTCAGTGATAGCCTGTGACAGCGAGGTGGAATGTTGGAAGGTGTGGTAATGAGATCCAGACAATAGCCATGTTGGATATTGTCCAACACCCACTGGTCGGATGTAATTTTAGCCATGCAGGTAACAAATCCTGTAAATGCCCGCCAACAGGTGTCAAATGGTCGGAGATAGAAAAGGGAATTCACTGCTTGGTGGTGGGTGCTGTTATATTTTGATAAGCACCCTTACCTCTGCCTTTGGCATTTTTAGCACTGTGGGAGCCTCTGAAGTAACCTTTCGGAGAGCTATGTTGACCCTGATTATGGTGGTAGGAGGTGGAGGCGTGGGAAGAGGCCTACTTGGAACCTCTAAGATGGTTAGGCTGCGAAAAGAGCCACATGGAGTAGATGTCTAAAGGGTCCCCATTGCTTTTGCTGACCATGTTTTTTTATTTTTTATAGTGTTTGATCTACTTGGGGACCAAACAGATGTTCCTTATCAAGAGGCATATTAAGGGCATTTTGCTGTACTGCTGGTTTGAAAGCAGAAATCCGATGCGATGCATTACGCCAGATCAAGATGCTGGTGTTGATACCTCTAGCTGCAGTGTCAGCAGTGTCCAACGCACAGCGTATTGAGGTATTTGATATAAGTTTGCCTTCAGAGACAAGTTCTTGTCCTTGCTTTTTGTGTTCTTTTGGGAGTTACTGGAGCAGATCCTCCATTTCATTAAAGTAAGCATGATCGTAATGAGCAAGTAGGACCACTGAATTGGCAATATGCCAGTGATTGTTGGGCCCTCTTCCCTGCCACATCAATATGCTTGCTTTATTTGTCTGACGGCGGAGCATCTACACTAGCCTCGAGTTGGCACACTTGCAAGCAGTGGTAATGACAAGAGAGTCTGGTGGTAAGTAGCCCCGGATGTAAATTGAATCAGATGGGGAGGGCTTATATCTTTTGTGTACTCTTGCAGTTATAACCCTAACCCTAATAGGGTCTTTAAAGATGCCCTCTGTGTGTATTAACATGCTCTTTAGTATGGGAAGACACTGTGTAGCCCTATGATTAGTGGAAAGTGTTTCAAAGAGGAAGTCCTCTTCTTAAGGCTCTTTATGGAGCTATAGGACATGAAATGCAGCAGCTGCACCTATAAGCTCCAGACACAATGTTGAGTCATGACAAGGTGAGGGACGGGTGGAATACAGATCTGGGTCTGTTTCTCCTGGTGGGTCAATATCATAAGTGTCCTAGGGGATGACATGTGGTGGTGTTCCAAAAGTGTCTTGTCCCTCACCCTGCCAACCTGTATAATAATGTGGAGAGCCCGGAGATGAAATATCTAGTGGGTCTTCTACAGACTGTGGTGGAAAAGGTGTGGCTGGTGGTGGGGGTGGAGGTGGTGAAGCGGGTGAGGGTGGCAGATGAGGCAAAGGGCTGCTGGCCTTGCCAACCTTTTCCGGTGTTTTGGTGGTACCGGTAAGTCTTAAGTCTCCTGGAAAGACAGCAGTCTTTTGGGTGGTAGAGGACTCGGAGCTGAATATTTGGCAAGGATATATCCGGTGTGAGGATGGATCAGTTGCTCTTGGGAGTCTGTGGAGAATGGGCTCCAGTGGCCTCCCAGAATAAGGCTTTGAAGTCTGTTTCGAAGATTTCGGGTCCGCCCCAGGTTTCAGTACCGAAGCTCCTTCAACATCAAAGCAGCGGATGTCGCTGACGATATTTGGCTCAGCACCGAGGGTCAGGTAGTCGTAGCGTTCCAGGCCCAAAGTGCTCAAAGCTGAAGGATTTGGTTGGTGTTTTGGTGCAGCGGAGGAGGACAGGGGGTCTGAACCAGTCACTGGGTGCCTGAAGGCAGTGGTGGACAGAGGGCCTCAGTATGTTGTTTGTGAAGGGCAAAGTGTCTTTTGGTGGGTTCAAAACAGGGATAACCATACTCGCAAATTGTTGAGCCGGTTAACTTACTCCATCTCCAAGTCGACCTCAAGATACGAGCCAGAACTGCTCTCAATCGACAACGCCTCTTCTTTTGTAGCTGATAGCTGAGGATGTTTTTCATTTCCTTCAACATCTTCTGGACCAAACATTTCTGGAGTATCCTCGATTTTCCTGAGCGATATTTTGGGGCGACTTGTTTAACGGTACTGAAGGGTTTTCTTCAAGCAGAAGGAGCGGCAGGTGTTGCAATCCACTTCACTGTGCTCTGGTGACAAACACAGATTACAGACCAGGTGTTCATCGGTTCGTGGATACTTCCTTTGGCAAAGAGCAGTAACAGAATGGCATCTGTTCCATCACGGGCAAACCATTCTCTGAAGAAGGTGATGGAGACCAAAAAAAGGTCCAGACGGGGCTGCGGCTGAAGCAACTGGACAACTGATGGAGAAATAACTTGATACGCAGCATGGCAAATGCGATTGAAAGGATACCGGCGAGGGGAATATTGTTGCACAAACCGAAAGGAGAACCGTGACGGTGTCAAACCGGAGCACAGACACACACATCTGAACTCGACAGCGGAAAGAAAACAATCTAACAATGGAGTCGATGCCCATGCACATTATCACCAAGAGGAGGAGTCACTCTGCCTTGTGAGTCAAAGGAGTTCTTCAAACAAAAAACAACTTGCACACATCCGGACCCAACACTAGATGGCAGGGGTATGTAAAGCATGTGTATCTACATCCACATTCCTCGAACATCTGGGTTAAAACATTTTAGGCTTCTGACAACTGCCCCATTTAAAAGTACACACACTCTATGATCCTCTGGCTTCCTTTATCTAGGTTCCATTAGACCCTTTAAATTTATAGCACATTTGTTACGATTCTGCTGCACTAGAAATGTTCTCTGAAAATCACCACAATATTCCCTACTCTGTGCTACATCAAATATGTTAAAATGGAAAATCCCAACTCCAATTTTCTTTTGTTTATTATGAAAGTGGGCGTTTTGAGCAGCTCAACTACCGGTTAAAACTCTCTTCGTACAATGGAAATGTTTAGGGCAATATCTTACCTGGAGGAGGCATTCGAGGTGTGACATAATTTCCCAAAGCTGGGAAGTCTTCATCAGCCAACGTACACAAACTTGGCATGGATGGCTTTTTAAGACCAGGTGGTTCCTTGGGCACACTGGTCTTCTCAGAAGATTCTCTCTTTGTATGCCCATTCACTACCATATTTGAAGCATCACTCAAGACTGAATTTGCAGGCGCGGTAGGTGTATGCTCAACATGTGTAGTGTTTTCCTTTACAGAAGAGTTTGTGACCTCTTTGTTGGAGGTGGGCACTGGGGAGGGTATGCCTTGGCGGTCAGAACCCATACGCTTTTTCTTGCCCACTTTGGCAACAGTGTGAGAAGAAGGTGCTGCAAGAAGTGAGGATATGTCCATCATCGTTGGTGCATTTCGGAATTCTTGTGCAGTCATTCCACCACTATCATCTTCTTCATCAGAAAAGGATGCTTTGCTACTAGCCTTATTGCTTGTTTTGCTACTGGGCATACTGGCCTTTTTGGCTGGTGGATTTGATTGTGTACTGCTCGCTATTTTGGGTTTTACTCCCTTTTTCGTGGAGCTACTGGCCCACGCAGAAGGAGCAGATGTAACAGTTTTACTAAAAGGGTTCGATTTTGAAACAAGAGCCGGAAAGTCCTCCTCTTCAAACTTAGAGGTTTTTCTTGCATTTACAAAGGTAGGTAGGGGTTTTGCAGAGACCGGTGCTCCAGAGGTTGTAGTAGCTGGTGTTAGGCTTGGAAAGTCTTCTTCCTTGAGCTTTGCTGCCACCGGCTTACCACAACTGTGAGTATAAAGAGAATAAGAACATGTAATTAGGGTTAAAACAGCCAAATGTGCCAACACACATTTCTGAGTAAATATGCTGCTGTGTAACTTGTATGTTTAATTGCCTATAAATGAGACTAACATAAGACATAAACCAAAAAGTTGTTCCATTTTTTTAGGAATGTGACACATCCTCTCTGGCTGTATCAATCAAAAAAAGGCCAATCACCTGAAGGGAAAGCTTATACATGAAATCGTATTTACCTGGAACAATAATGTCTTCCATAAGGAATATTCAGTTTTTGTGTTAGGCAGATATTTATAAGATAGCTGTCTTTCCGGTTCTGCGTATTGACGCTTGAAGTAAAGTGCCCCTTTTGACATTGTCACTCCCACTTTTTCTTGAAACCGGTACGGAGGTTGACTGAAGGGGTACTGGGTTCCTACTAAACAGGTCCCCAGTGCTATTACTCATTCCCTAAAATTAGGTAAGGGTTAATTGGCATACACTCTAGTACCTCTGTAAACCCCCAGTAAATGGTCCCCCTGGTAACTAGGGACTGGGTACTAGAGAAAGTCCTTAAAGGCTGCAGTATGCATTGTGTCACCCTAAGGGACCCTCCTCAAAATTGCACACAGATTGCCTGTCATATGCAAGCCATGAGTGAAAACATGACACGGCACACTCACTGTGTGCCATGCCCAGGCCACTGCATCTAACATATGTAAGTCGCCCCTACAGCAGACCTTACAGCCCTAATGCAGGGCGTATTACATCTGATGTGAGGCCATATCTGCATGAACAGTTAAGCCTCTGTGATGTCTAGTTCACTTACTAAAAATTGCAAGTGAAAAGAGAAGCCAGTATGTACTGGGCACTGGTAAATAAGCGTTACCCAGCTACATAATGGCTGCACTAAAACCGATGGTGTTTGGTATCAAACACTTCGTTTTAATAAGCTGAAACTGATGCCAGTATTGGATTTATTAAGACATGCACCTAGAGGGGACCTGAAAGGGGCCCCCTAAAAACCTACTAGTCCTCTAATGTGCTGGCTGACTGATATCGACCAACCTGCCACCACAGGCAAATGTATGACCCGTAGAGGTGAGAGTCCATGCTCTCAGAGGCCAGAAACAATGCCTCCTCCAGCAGGATGGCTAGCGAATCTGCATACCAAGCCCGGGGACTTCAAAGTCCCTTCCGCCATTAATATGCAACCACGGCTTCCCCCAGGCCAGCATGCAGGCAACAACCACAACGTCTGGCTCACCGTTCTACTGACCACTGGGCCCACCAACACAGCAGTCACCCTGACGGAGGTCACCGTGCTTCAGGACAGACCTGTCTCCCCACTAAGGGAAAAGATGCCAGGATCCACCGGAGCTGTCCTTCTCCAATACCCTGGCTACCGAATTCCTTGTAGCAACCAAAGCTTGTTTGAGCCCAAGCAGGAATCCAACGTCGCAAAGATCAACCAGCTGTCGAGGATGTCAGCAACAAAGAGGCCAGCACTGAGAGTGACCCAGCAGTCATGCTTTGTCCCCCTCTTGCAGGTCTAACCAAGAACTGTGGGAGCCTTTGATGCAGGAGCACCTGTCGACCAAAACACTTGCCATGCAAGCTCTCCGGCCCAGGTCCACAACAGCTGACAGTGTTCCCCTACTCAAAGGACCCCCACCGACTGAGCCCTCCATTGGGAGCCCCCGGACTTGTCCCCAAGTAACGGCTCACCCACACTACCACAAAAGAGAACATTTAGGGCTATAAATTAAAGCATCTGTCTACCAGTAAGGATTGTCTGGCCTATCTGTACCCCTAAACTGGTACACTGCATAGATAGCAAGCTTTCTACAATGCTCTAGATTCTACTCCAAAAATAATGCTGCATTAAATTTATGGCCTGTATCAGGTTTTACAATCTGAAAGCAACAGATAGTCTTTAGTTGTTCTAGAGAAAGATATGACAGGGGGCAATGCAGTCTCAAGAAATTCTATGAGCCTTCTCTTTCTGGTTAACAAAACTGTATAATAAAATAATGGGCTAAAATGTTTTATGCACATGAAAGGCTGTACACAAATTTGAGGAGCAGGATTCCAAAGGATACAGTTGCAACACTCCATCAATATGTTTCATTGTGTTAGGCTTCAGTGATGGATAAAACACATGGAGGAGGCTTTGGTGGATTCATATTATTTTCAAAAGGACCAGGATAACTTTGCGGGGAATAGTGCACTTCACAAATACACATGACATTAGCATTTACTTTATAGTGTTTCAGGTGGAATTATTCCCAGCAGTGCAGCCTATGGCAGCATTTCTTTTAACTTGCTCACCTGGGCATATACCAGTTTTTAGAGAGCCAAGAAACCAACTTAAGTAATGTTAGGGAGGGACAAGCAATCAGCCCTCCCTGTTGAAAGAGGAGATGTAGAACCTGAGGACATTTCCGGCAGTTGCTATGCACTAAGACAGGGTTCCACAAATAAACTGTTTAGGCAAGAAAGGAGGAATAAACATCAACTGAGTCACTAAAACTCTTTATTTTCTGGAAAGTTAAATGTATGAGAATTGGTGGAAAGCGTACAGATGGTGAACATGTGGTGGAAAACATCCTTTAATGAAATTCCCCACCTCCAAGTAAATGTAAATGTAAATTAGCACTTGTATAGCGCACTACTCACCCGTTAGGGTCTCAAGGCGCTGTACTCATACTGCTATGGAACCCCTCCTGGCTTTTCCCTGTGAGGCGCCCACTCCTGAGCACCCCCAGGGTGAAGCCAGGCATCCAAGCACTGTTGGGGCCGTTGTGGAGATTAAGCAAGCTATTGCCCAGAGTTGCAGAGTGGGACCCATGAATTAGATTAGGCACCGAGGCGAGAATTATCTGGTCAAGGGGAATTGAGCCCAAGACCTGCCGAAGCAGGACTTGAACCCTGGTCTTGAGCCAGATCTCTGCTTCAGGGTCTGCCGCTCTAACCATTGAGCCACACTTCTCCACTGATGCAGTAGGAACCAAGCTCGGAGTAATGACTGCTACCCTGAGTGACAGAACAATGCTTGGGATGGCCCATATCTTGGAAACTGTTAGTACACTCAATGATTGCTTTCTGGACATGACTGCAAAAGAGGATTTCCAAGGTGACATTCCAAGAGAACTAGTCCTCACAATTTATTGGCGGCATTAAAAGTGCCCTACGACGGACACTTGGAATTTGAACAACCCTTCCACATATGCCAGATAGAAGGATTTGAGGTTCAGTGCATTGGCCCCAAGTTGTAGGTGATTGATAAGAATCGTGCTGCACTCAACACAACTTCATTCCAACAGTTTAGACAATATATAGCACCACCCCTCAAAATGAAATTATCTTTATAACCACTGTGATGTGAGGTAGTGGAACCTGTAAGCAGAATTCTTTAGTAGGAATCTATCCAGAGCTGGAAACTGTATAAACCAAGGCCAGGGAAACAATCTTGTGTAACTGAAGCATTAGTGACTGATCGCAGCTTACAGCTAGAAGTTGTGATAAGAGTCCTCATTACAAATTTTGCTCAGCCAGAATATGAATGCCTAAGGCCACACAGCATAGCTGACTCTGGAACTACCAGGTGTTCCTTATTCTATGTGTGGAGAAAAGTTAAACTGCTCAACTCAAAAGCCCAAGCGTCTGATTTGGTGCTTGGCGGAAGCGTTAATCAGTCACAAACATGACGGATATCCTGCACAACTTATTTTATGTGCCATAGGATATTATGAAATTGTAATAAGGCAGACAGGACATCCGTAACGTTTGTGATGGTGTAATCCATTCAGATACATCTAAATCAGGCCAAAATTTTCACTGGGTGAAAAATCATCAGCCCTGAAGATAAGTAGACTAATGTCCATATGAATGGACTTTTTTTCCAATATTTTTTTTTTTTTTTTTTTTTACAGGGAATGAAATAGGACATCTGCTGACAGATGCAGAGTGTAGATCCTGAAGGAATTTTTCTGGAGAATGAACCACTTCTAGGGAAAGATAGATGGGGATGGACATTGCTTAGATGATTTCATAATCCTTCTGGGAACCTGATTAGTCCCAAAAGACCAGTATCTCTATTAACGTCATTAACCGTCAATGGCAAACCATTGTTCTTAAACTTCCTCTGAGTCAGGCTCGAGCTTTCACTATTATGTCAGGAATTTGAGCATCTACAGTAGTTCTCACTACATCATCCGGGTCCTTTTCCCTCCTCCCCAAATACCTAGGTCTCCGCTGCAAAATACTGAACCAACGCTCAAGGGTTACAATAGAGAGGAAGAGGCCTACTATTACCGCTTTAGAGAAAGTTCTTATCGGCAGGGATGGAGTAAATATTGGCTGCCATGTGTCTACAAAGGAAGGCCATGTTTAATGTGTGCCAGCCACTGAGATTTCTGAATCTTGGAGGGAACTATGCAACTCGCCGGTATTACAGTTATACCTAGTAAGTACCATCCAGTTACAGCGAAAGACTTTCCCTGAAAACAAAACCAATTCCAAAACATCCTGAAGCCTCACAGAGAAGCAACTTTCAGCAAAAGGATGAGCAACACTAAGTTACCTGGTAGAAGCATTGAACAATCTGATCTGGGATCAGGTGGCGGTAGCAGCAAAGGCATCTCATTTAGCTGTATTATCTTGGTGTAGAATTTACCCTGACTTTTTCCCCCCCAAAAGGACTGCTTTGTGAAGACAATACGGACCTCATGGTGACAGTGAGCAGCTTAAAAGCTAAGTTTCCCACATAGATAGTGAGGGATTTCAGTTTGGTAATTTCATTAATTAGAATTGAACATTGTCTTACAGCATTGTGCAATTCCGATCCAACTTTTCACCAAATCAAATCCCCACATCGTTACTCCCACCTGATACCGACAGACTCAAAGTTCCAGTCTGGCTACCTAGTTAACCACAGATGCACAAAACATAGCTCTCCGTTCCCTCGCCCTTACATCAGTATAACAACCCCTGCCCCGACCGACTCTTCAACCTCAGAACCATCTGCATCAGCACCAAACTCACCAGCATCAACACCTCCATCTCCATGGCAGCCTTCCCTGCAGATGGAAACACGTAAAGGTCAGACCCCTCCTAAAGAAACCCTCTGCCGACCACAGTGATCTAAAAAAATTATCGACTGATTTCCAACTCACCGAATACCTGGAACAAAACCACCTGCTTGACACCTCACAAGCAGGTTTCTGCGCCGGCCACAGCACTGACAGTTGCCACAGACAACATTAGATCTCTGCTTGACCGTGGAGAAACTGTGGCCAAGATCCACCTCGACCTCTCTGCTGCATTCAACACCGTCTCCCACCACAACCTCATTGACAGAGACTACAACATAAGCATACAGCAAAACACCCCCAAGTGAATTGCTTCTTTCTTACAAGTTGCACACAGAGCATGCGGCTGCCTCCCTTCACCTTCAAACCTATGGACATCATATGCGGTGTACCCCAAGGATCTGGTGAATATTCGAGGTGCTGAGTGAGTCTTAAAGAAAGTTCCTTGAACTGATATTGCTGACCCACAACTGAAAATCAAAGGTACTTTTGCTGAATGGGTTTGGGAAGTATGCATCCCAAAAGGTCCAGGGAGTTCATAAAATCCCCTTCCTGAATCATCAGGAGGACATATTGTAAAGTAATCAAGGAGTCGAATTCAGAGTCTTATATTTTTTCTCTAGACTAGGTATCACCACTGGAACTGTAGAAGTGTCTTCATTAATTTGAATCCATCCGACCAGACAGTCAAGAACGGGTATGGTTTTAACAGCCATGCGAGGTTGTTCTTTAAAATCATAAGGAAAACATGGTGGATCTACAGACATTATTGATTGGCAGGTTTCATTTCTTGGCAGCTCTAGTAATTAATGATATTTAGAGATAACATCTGCAGAAACCTGCGGATTCGGTCAATCATCATTTCCACTTGGGACAATGAATTCCACTCTCCATCATCTTCTGAAAGTTTAGCCTCCTTCCCATCCATATCTAAATATACTGGAACCATTAGCGCTAACAGCATCCATGTCCTCTAAGAGAACACATCTGGAAGATGGGTCTCTTGGATGTGGAGGAGGAGGTAGCAGTAACGGTTTCTAAGGAGATGAAACCAGCAAAGAAGCAGATGGAGAGGATGGCAGAATGGGTGTAGCAGGTAACACCATTTTAGGATTATTTGCTGCATATGAGGTAATAACTTGGTGAAAGTATCCATCATCTGTTTCAAAGTTGATAAAAAGGTGATCAGCACTTGAACCATAGCTGGCTTCCTACAATATTTTGGCAGTTTCTCTCTCATATCAATTTGATAGCCATAGTGACGGTTGTCAAGATAAAAGGCCTCCTTGAGCTAGAAAATAGTAATCTTCCCTAAAAACAACACACAGTACATCTCTGCTGAAGTCAGGGCTGGCTCAAACCCAGGGCAGACCAAAATAATAACTGCAGGTTTACTGAAAGGTCAGAGCAGAGCTCTGCAAGGGGACTCACCCACATATGATATGCGGAGATGATACATGGTGGCCTATAGGGGGAGTAGGAGAGCTTAAGCTTCCACCTTACTGGTTGAGGTTTTGGTTCTTTTAAAGGAGGTGGATGTGCTACTAAAGAACCTGGGGGTCAGACCTATGGCCTGTTTTGGAATGTATTTGATATGCTTAAAGTTTTTATACTGTTTACTGCTGCATTAATATACTGGGATTCCCAGCCTAACGACCGGGAATGATTCAAAATGTGAATATATGAAGGAACCAATGTTGGAGAAGTGTAGGAACTGGTTCAACTGTAGGTTTGATTATTAGCAAAGACGTTAACTTCTAAGTGATGGATAGCTGGAAATTTGGAGCTAGATTTGAGAGAACAGGCAGTGGAGAAGCCTTGAAACGTTGTACTATCCATCTCCTACCATGGTCAGCATACAGTTATCCTTTGTGACCATTCTCCACTCTTTCAGAAATCACGATGTTGCTCCCTCCATTGGAATGGCTAATGGAGGGGAAAGGAGAGAGTCCTCGTTGACAACCATTTAAGAGCTGTCACATCCTAAAGTACCCTAAAGTGCTGGCTAGCTGAGTTTGTGCCGATTTTCCCTTAGATCCACTACTTTGCTAAAGGTTTGCTGTCCTTCATGTGAATGATGATGCTGATGTGGCTACAAGGGTATTGAACCCTTTGAGGACAATAATGGCAGTCTCTAGGCCTATACTGTGATGTGACTTGAAGAGTTTCCTCTTTTCTTCAAGACCCACTGTTTGTAGGGTCTCAGCTTCATTCATTATCCTCACAATTTCTTATTCTGTGTGTTAATCATACAATGCAAATGGAAGGTTGCTAATTTTCAGTTGCACATCCGGTTTCAAAGTAGTCAAGCCCTACCAGGTAAAACAGCAAAAGCAGTGGCAATTGGCACATGCTGTCAACTCAGCTGAATGAACAGTGGCAGTCATAAGAGAACTTTGCTGGTTTCCCTTCAAAGCTGAAAGAAAGGGAACTGACATCAGGCCAAAGGGGTGGCCCTACATTGCTCTGATGTAATGCTTGGGCTAATACCCCACATAGAGAAAGAGCTGAATGCCATCTCTCACCGTAGGAGAGCTATTGCAAAGTTTACAGATCCAGTCTGGCAACTGAGTAAAATCAAAAGGTGAGGAATTTGCAGGCAGACTTATCCTTCAAAAGCTGCCTTTACAATGGCCAGTGTTTGGCCTCTGCAATTGCCAGGTAGCAGTGAAAGAAGGGGTTTTGGAGATGCTAGAGGCTGTAGTCTCTCGCCATCATAACCAACACTTCTGTTTATGTGACTCCAGTAGAATGTTTAATTTAGATGTATCGCTCACAAAACATGAAATGTGGTGATGTCATTCACTCCTAAGGTCCTCGACTGTGAACCTCTTAGAGAGATGGATTTATATGAGGATCACAAGTCCATTAAGTGAGAAGGAGACGATGAACAGACTCTACTACACTTCCTTGGTGTGCATGAAGACTCTGAACCACTCAATAGAGACTGAGTGGTCTTAGGATGAAAAATGCCATATGAAAAAGCAGTTGGCAGAGGCAATTTGCTAGTGCAAGTCAAAGTGCAGGGGGCCAAGGCTAGTCAAAGTGCAGTGACCCAGAATAAGCAGAGCATAATATGGCCCAAAGTATTCACAGCTACAACCAGTAGAGTGTATAGAGGAGGAGCCCTGAATTTGACACTCTTACTTTGTTGTTCAGAATCTTATTTAAACTACACAACTCACACATCCTTACATACTTGATAATAGACATGTTAAATTATAAAAACTAGTTTTAAATTACGAATGCAGTCAGTTGTGAACAAGCACCTGATTAACAACTGACACACTGCAACAAGTTCTCCATTTACCTTAAATTTCCTCAATTTCAGTTAAAACATTAAAAACGGTTTAATCAGTGCACGTATCAATGAAGTTCATGTTTGGATCCTTCTTAGGAATTACAACATCAGTAGAAACCTATCAATACGTTGTGGCTTAAAGAATTTATCAGCCACTGGATTTCTGCTCATTACATACCACTGAACAGGAACAGCAGTGGAAGAGCCGAAGGCTGGAAAATCCTCTAGGTTTAGGGCATCAATTTCAACTGCCAGCTTTGTCACTTCCTTTAAAACTTGCACTGGAAAAAATGAAAATATCTTTGGTTGTGCTATCACAGAAAACATTCTAATCTTGCTATTAAGTTCAGCCCTCCCTTTGACAAGGTTTACATTTTAGTAATAAACATCACCAATGACCACCAGTCAGATGTATAAGATTTCTACTTCAAATGCTGACAAGAAACCCACGTCAAACTTCAACCATACTGACGGACAGCAATGAAATCACACATTCTGCAAAGCAATAACATACCAGTTATCTATGAAAATTTTGTAAAGCACGCAATACACAATAAGTCAACTTTTTACTTACATACGTGGATAGTCGTAAATGGCACTAAGCTTAGTTCTATGATACGGTAAACTTCAGCCTAGTAGTGTTTAGAAGATTACTTCAACGGTAAGATACTTAGACACAAACCAATGGAGAGAAATGACACAAGGTGCCACAGCGAGGATGAGTAAAACAGTCTGGCTTTGTTTGAAACAGAGGTGACCACTGCTAACCGCCATAATATGAGGGAGACTCTCAATTACTAAGTTGATTCTGGACACTAGACAGGCAACCATCAGCAAGGTGTTAGGAATGTTTTGTTTTTAAGAGATGGAAGGTTTAACAGCATTTTGAAATTTCAAGAGCAAGGAAAAATATATTTCTGTGATGTTAATTTCCAGTGCAGTACAGTAGTTGAAATTGCCAAATTCCAGAAGCCAAAGTTAATAACTTGGGACAAAAAGGGAAAAAATAAATGTTTATCTACTACATTATTTTCAATCTCAGTCAATTTGGAATGTGCCTTTGTCCAAAACTAGAGTGTTCAGACTTAGAGAAGATGTGATGGATAATGAAAGACCATGATTAATTCTGCAGGCTGTCCAAGCTCAATTTAAATAGAAATGTAACTAATTTCGTCCTGAGAATGGATGCATAGATTTAAATGTGTAGCAGTCAAACACTATTAATTACACAATTGAAAGTTTAACTACTAGGATTGTCAATCCTAAACAGAGTGTTATGAGGGCTCACTTTCCAGGAGCACCTGGTGGTGCTAAACATAAGCCATTTCGAACTAGTCCAAATAAATACAAAGTGATGGGTTTCATTTCCTAAACAAAACTAACTTATCTCTAGGTTCTTCAAAAGAACTTAAAATACAAACTTTAACTAGTAATCCATGTGGGAGCACAGCCACAGTGAACTGTGGGTCATTGCTATTTATCAGTTAACATTCTCCAGGAAGCGGACTGTGTGGACTCTAGAAAGCGCAGTGTTCCTACTGTTATCAATTCTCATCTTAAAAATTCAATGGAGAAGCTTTCTGGCGAGAGCCGAACCTTTGGCGATTTTGCATTTGACTGTTGGTTAAAAAAAAAAAAAAAGCACAATCCAGATTATTAATTTCATGATTTAGTAATTGTCTGATTTTAAGACCTTTTTTTAACTTGTGTCAGATCATACCACAGGGCAGCTTTAAAAACAAATTAAAACTAAAACCTTTTGCTGTATATAAATAAAATACAAATCTTACATAGTAGTTTCCCATTCTGTCAAATGTGGATTTATGAGAAGGTGCATGCATGCTAAGTAGCACCATGATCACAGAAGGCAGCTCATGGTCACTGGAAAATATCAGATAGTTGGGTGGCACCTTGAGCTCCCACTCCCCAGATCTTATATTTACGGCCTATGTTGTGAATGTTTTCTGTAGTGAATTAAACTGTGGGAAAGGTGAACAACTGTTATCCTGTGAGTTTTTCTGTGTGCCGTTTTTCTAAATCAAAAAAATATTTTTCGATTTGTTAGGTTGTGATAGGTTTGTAACTAGTTTACAGTCCTGTGTGGGTTTATGGTTGTTGTCTTTTATACTGTAGCACTTGACTATGTTAAAATGATCCCAATTGGAATTTGATCCAAGCTCCTTAATCAGTTGTGTGATTAGCAAAATAATCATTTGTTTTCTGAGAGGAGACAAAGGCTTAAACTATGGTAATCCAATTTTGTTTTCAAGATGTTCCAATCGTGCACATTGGTGCTTACCTTTTACCGATTTCCTCAAAATCTTCCTCTCGCTCTATTATACATGTCAAAAGCAGCAAGGCAGGAGCCTCTTATTTCATTTACCTGGCATTTGGAGGTCCAGCATCCTTGTGGCTAAATAAGATTTCTAAAGGTAATCACTTACTAGTGACACCTTTGACTTCAATTCAGCCTCTGTTATTTTGGTTTCTTCCTCATTGCCTTTCTTCTAACAATAGCACAATCAGTGAGTGCACATAAAAGTAGATTGTTTTGCATCAACTTTAGATTGGAACAACATTCTAATAAGCGTTAATGTGGTAGCCAGAAAAGAGGTCTTCATCAGCTTTGGTGGTCGCTGTATTAGGGTATCTCTTGGCAACAGCAGCTGGTGAAACTGTGGTCTTCATTACTGAAATTGAGCCAGCAGAAAAGCACCAAATGCAGTACTGTATACACTAACAGACAACTCATAGTTTTTGTGTGTGAGGGTGGGGACTTTATGCTGAAGAGTGCAGGAGCCAGAGCGGATAGGCTCAGCTAGGCCATGTCCCCAAAATCGCCATTAGTCGACATCTAGCATAGTGGTGGCCATCTTTGGTATGTTGAGGAGATCTGTGGCAAGGCCGTGCTCATCCCAGACATAACATCCTTAAATAAAGCAGGCATTTCTGGTATTCTGAAACTCATTGCGGATGCAGAACTTGGCATCACATAAAAGAGATCTTCCCTCACATACTGTGGTCATCTGAGGCACAAAAGTGGTATATTTTGGTAAGAATGTCCCGCCCCTCCCCAATTAGCCATTAACCTAATCATAATCCTTGGAATATTGTAGTGTTCACTGGAATTATGAGGAGAATCCTTGGCAATAATGGTGGATCTTACATAATGGTGCGTACCCTGTACTGACATAACTATGGTCTTCCCTGGTATGATAATTACTGGCTGGTGATGAACAACCCTTGCATTTGAATGTGACACAATAACACCTGAAGCAGAATCTGTACATATATAACAGCAGCATAAGCTAATAATAGGGAAAACGACAAGTGTAAGCTTAGGGGAAAGTGCGTCTTTTACTAAAAAAGAAACAGCTTGAGATTTAAAGATAATGTTTCATGAAAATGGTAAACTTCTGGTTGTCAGAACTTACTTTATTTATCCAAAATAAACATTTATTTGAAAGCATGTGGCAAGTTGACATTTATGGTCCAAATGGTCAGATTTCCAAATCTATACATAAAAACCTGTTAATCAAGTTCAGGAGGGGATGCTGTTTTTGGAAATTTAAACAAGATCAAACCTAAGCTCTCTGCAACTTAGTTTAACCTAGAAACTGAATGGCATCAAAAGGTATATCTGCAGTCTTCTAAAACAAAAATGACATCAATCCAGCACACCTTATTGTCCTCAAAAGGACACACCTAAACTCAGTTAAAAGATTGTAATTAGTAGCCATCCTTAAAGGCTGCAAAGTATCCCCACTGCTGAGAGCCAAAAATACATTATTCCATGCATCACAAAATGCTCCAACCCCTTATCCCTCCTTTCCAGTGCTTACACTGTACAGAAACAAACCCACATAAATGAGTACAGATTTTTTAAAAAGACAAATCAAGACTCATTACTGTTAAATCCAAAACCACTGATCTCCGACCCTGCTTTGAGCAGGCAGGGCGCTCCCTTCGCTCCTCGCTACTGCCAGCTGCCTCCATTTGCTGCCAGACT
Source organism: Pleurodeles waltl (assembly GCF_031143425.1). NCBI lineage: Eukaryota > Metazoa > Chordata > Amphibia > Caudata > Salamandridae > Pleurodeles > Pleurodeles waltl. Next base: position 76,497,367 of record NC_090449.1, on the reverse strand, counting down.
CCTGGTATTTTATTTCTTTTGGCTTCTCTCCCATGCCGCAGCCGCTTCGTCCCTGCGGCCCGCCCCCCTCCCTCCTCGTAGCCTTGCCTTCCCGCCCTTGCTCCTCTGCTGGCTGTCCCCCCCACCCTGCCATTGGTTACCGCCACCCAACCTCCCAGCTGACCCAACCTCCCTCCTCCCCTGTTATGCCGGCCGCAGCGCGGCGATGACAGCGACCTCCGACCCTGCTTTGAGCAGGTAGGGTGCTCCCTACGCTCCCCACTGCTGTCAGCTGCCTCCATTTGCTGCCAGACTCCCGGAATTTTATTTTTTGGGGCTTCTCTCCCATCCCGCAGCCGCTTCGTCCCCGCGGCTCGCCCCCCTCCCTCCTCGTAACCTTGCCTTCCCGCCCTTGCTCCTCTGCTGGCCCGCCCCCGCCCTGCCATTGGTTACCGCCACCCCACCTCCCAGCTGACACACCCTCCCTCCTCCCCTCTTATACCGGCCGCAGCACGGACACGCTGCTGGCACGCCAAAGGCAAGCCCGTCTGCGCCAAGACAGCGCCTAGCGCCAGACCCCCTGGCCAACATGCCCCCCCCACACTACCTTTCAACATTATACTGCCGATGAACCCCACGCCATAAACCCAGGTCGTTCCTCCGCCTGCTGCTAGTCCACACCAACGCGCACCAGAGGACCCTTCTCTTGCAATGGCTGCAACTTCACCTGCAAGCCAACCCCGAGCACCATACCAAAACAACAGACTGCCACCTAAAATGCATCCTGCTGAACACCCGCTCCCGTCCACAAACACCCAATTGAACTCTGGGACTTACTGACCACTCACTCGCCGGACATCGCATTCCTCACCGAAACATGGATGGACCCTGCCTCGGAACCAGACATAGCAATAGCTATTCCAGATAATTACAAAATCACCAGAAGAGACCGCAACAACAAACTAGGAGGAGGAATCGCAATAGTCCATAAAAAAAACACCATAAAAATCTCCATCACCTCAGACGACATCATCAAGTCCGCCGAGCACCTCCACTTCACAATCTACGTAAATGCCAACAACACACTCAGAGGAACACTGGTCTACAGACCCCCCCGGCCCGAGACCACAGTTCTGTGACGATATCGCGACACCATCAGCTCCCAAGCCCTCGCCTCAACGGACTACATCCTCCTAGGCGACCTGAACTTCCACCTGGAAAATAACAACGATACCAACACCACCACCCTAATCCACAACCTCGCCAACCTCGGCCTCAAGTAACTTGTCACCTCACCAACCCACTCCGCAGGCCACTTACTCGATCCCATCTTCACAACCAGCAACCACGTCGCCTTCAGCCACACCACCGAACTCTACAGGACAGACTACCGCTGCATCCGTTTTTCCTACCAGAAACCAGTCACTCACCACCACCGCACACAGCCGCCCCGACGCAACTGGAGCAAAATATCCACGGACCAACTTATCTCCACCCTCACCCAGACACCACCCCCCACCCCCCAGGGCCTCAGACCCCAACACAGCCACCACCAACCTGCACCACTGGTTAGAAGACTGCACCAACACCCTCGCACCGCTCAAAAAACACCCAAATACCCCGGCGCAGAATCAAGGCCAGCTGGTTCACCCCAGATTTACAGGAATCCAAACGACGCTGCTGCAGAATTGAAAAAACTGGCGCCGTGACCCCACCACCTCCAATCGCTTCACCTTCAAGGAGGCCCTATGCAGACATCACCAATTGATACGCACCGCCAAAAGGACCCACTTCAAAAACCGCATAGACACCAACGCTCACAACATCAAAGAACTCTTCGGCATCATCCATGAGCTATCCACCTCGAAGGTATAATCCAACGAACCCCGCCATCACAAGAGCTCTGCAACGCACTCGCATCCAACTTCCGGCGAAAGATAGAAGAAATCCACAACAGCTTCAACTCCAAATCCCACCAGCTAACTACAAACCCCCTTGAACCCTATGCTCCAAGAAACACCCACCTCCTCCACACCTGGATCCCGGTCAACACAGAAGACACTGCGAACACCATGGCCACCATCCACTCCGGATCTCCATCGGACCCCTGTTCACACCACATCTTCAACAAAGCCAACACCATCATCGCCCCCATCTCTGCCACACCAACAGTTCCTTCGAATCAGCCACCTTCCCAGAGAGATGGAAGCACGCAGAAATCAACACCTTGCTAAAGAAACCTAAGGCAGACCCTGATGACCCCAAGAACTACCGACCGATCTCCCTCCCCCCCTTCCCAACCAAGGTCATCGAAAAAATCATGAACAATCAACTATCCTGGTTCCTGGAAGACAACAAGGCACTCGACACCTCCCAATCCGCATTCCGCAAAAACCACAGTACCGAGACCACACTCATTGCTGCACCAGACGACATCAGGACCATGCTAGACAAAGGAGAACCAGCAGCACTCATCCTCCTGGACCTATCCGCAGCTTTCGACACGGTATGCCATCACACACTCTGCACACGCCTCCACGACGCTGGAATCCGCGACAAAGCCCTGGACTGGCTCTCGTCATTTCTCACGGGCAGGACCCAAAGAGTTTGCCTCCCGCCTTTCCTATCAGAAGCCTCCAATATTACCTGTGGCGTCCCTCAAGGATCTTTACTCAGTCCCACACTTTTCAATGTATACATGGCCCCCCTCGGCAACATCGCACGAACACACCACATCAACATAATCTCCTACGCAGACGACACTCAGCTCATCATCTCCCTCACGAAAAATCCCACCATTGCAAAGGACAACCTCCACAACGGACTCTACGCCATAGCCAGCTGGATGGAATCAAGCCACCACAGGCTAAACACAGACAAGACAGAACTACTCATCTTAGGCACCAACCAGTCAGCCTGGAAAGACTCCTGGTGCCCCACCTCCCTAGGATTTGCACCCTCACCCACCACGCACGCACGCAACTTGGGCTTCATCTTGGATTCCACACTCAGCAGGTAAATGCCATCTCTTCTTCCTGCTACAACACCCTCCACCTGCTCCACAGAATCTTCAAATGGATTCCCATCGAAACCAGGAAAACCGTCACACACGCCTTGGTCAGAAGCCGATTGGATTACAGAAACGCCCTATATGCAGGAATAACAAACAGAACTGCAAAGAATCCAGAACGCATCCGCCCACCTCATTCTGGACACCCCACGTAGCGACCACATCCCACCCCACCTCAGAGACCTACACTGGCTACCAGTATCAAAGAGGATCACCTTCAAAATCCTCATCCACGCACACAAGGCCCTCCACAACACAGGTCCCACATACCTCAATGACAGACTCACCTTTCACACCCCCACTCGCAACCTTCGCTCCGCCAACCACGCCCTCGCCTACGTTCCTCACATCCGCCGCACGACCGCCGGAGGAAGATCATTCTCCCACCTTGCCGCAAAGACCTGGAACTCCCCACCATTCCTCCTCCGCCTGACCAATGACCTTCCATCTTTCAGGAAACACCTCAAGACTTGGCTTGTCAACCAGTAGCTCCACCCCGCCCCCCCAGCGCCTTGAGACCCATCGGGTGAGTAGTGCGCTTTACAAATCCCTGATTGATTGATTGATCACACAAAGACCCCAAGAAAAATGTTATAACCCACTAAACCCACCTCTGGATGCTGCCCCCTCCTCCAAACTTGCACTGCACAAACCTCCCACTCCCTAGAAGGTATCCTCCTTAACACCCACACATCTATACATCCTTACTACTCGCATAGGCTCCCCCTAACCCATGCATAAATACACTTAGTCCCTCCTCTCCCTTATGTTCACCCCCTGCAACATCACATACATCACTAGCCATCTCCTAGGTTTTATCTCCCTCAAACACCTGTCCCCAATCTTTCCTGCAAGAATCCCCCAACCACACCAAGCAGCTTTTGCCTTAAAAACCCCTGCTAGGCCTCTTGAACTCTTTCGTGTTCATCACCTCAACCCCCATGTTCATCTCTCTGTAAACCCTGAATATAGATTAATCATCTAGAAAGCATTATGTGCAATGCTGAATCCTCTATCAAACACAGTGTCTAGCACAAATAGCTTGCATTCCACAGAAAAGGAAAAAACCAACCTGTAGCTTCATCCTCCGTTTTATGGGCTTTCTTTGTGATACGACCCTCCTCAGTTTCCATAACATCAGCTCTTCTGAGCTTGATGGCATTTTTATCCTCCATTGTTTTTCTCTCCTCTTGTCGCCTTCCTCCCAATACTCGCTCATCATTCTCTTCCAGTAGCCTTCTCTCCTCCTGTTTCCGTGATCCTCGCACATCTTTGTCATTTATTAGCCTTCTCTCTTCTTGATGGTTCAATGGTTTGATATCTTTATTGTCATTCGGGATCCTATCTTCTGCCCGTTTTGAAGTTCGAGCTTCTTTATCTTCTACCATTCTTCTGTCTTCTGGTCTTCTAAATGTCCTTTCATCTTTATCTTCCTGAGTTCTCCTCTCTTCTTGCCGCCGTGTAGGCCTTCCATTTTTATCATCCACAGGCCTCCTCTCCTCTTGCCTACTCGCTGCTATTGATGCCCTGACAGCAGCTGCAATATCTGGATTCTCTTCTTCCCTGTGGAAAGACAAATAAACTGTTTAAGTTGCTTATGATTTTGAAACAGTAATGGTTCTCGCTCTCTTTGGACTACTGAATGAAAACTCTAACAACAAAGTTACAGTTGTTAAAGCTGGTAAAAGTATGTTAAAGAAACTAACTCAGATCACAAGGCTAAAGCCTGCCTCGCTTCATAAGTCACAATTCTTTAATTCCATACACTAAATAAAAAAACAAATATTTAATGCTATCACATACTAGATTTTTGGAAATTCCCACTTTGCAGAGTTGTTTTGAAAAGTTCAGTTTGAGTATCCATACTGAGTATTTGAAACTTAAAGCTTCAAGAGTCGTCATTCACACAAATGTCACATACCGAACAAGATGAAACAAGTTATCAACATATAGGGGCTCATTCCGAGTCCGGCGGGCGCCGCCCAAAGCGGAAACCGCCCAAAGACCGCACCGCGGTCAAATGACCGCGGGGGTCATTTTGACTTTCCCGCTGGGCCGGCGGGCGATCTCCAGAAGATCGCACGCCGGCCCAGCGGGAAAGCCCCTGCAACGAGGAAGCCGGTTCCGAATGGAGCTGGCGGAGTTTCAGGGGTGCGACGGGTGCAGTAGCACCCGTCGCGATTGAAAATCATGGTGGGGCCCTGTTAGGGGGCCTCACGACACCCGTTCCTGCCATCCTGTTCCTGGCGGGTCTTACCGCCAGGAACAGGCTGGCGGGAAGGGGGTCGGAATCCCCATGGCCATGGAGGATTCCCTGGGCCAGGGGAAAACCGCCGGTTCCCCTTTTCTGACCGCGGCTTTACCGCCGCGGTCAGAATAGCCCTGGAAGCACCGCCAGCCTGTTGGCGGTGCTTCCGTTGCCCTCCACCCTGGCGGTTTGAAACCGCCAGGGTCGGAATGAGGGCCATAGTGTAGTAATGCTAACCATTAGATGACATTATCTTGTACAGCTTATGAATTTACAATTTCACACATCAAAACAATTGTATTCTATTTTTTCAAAGCTTGTCCAGCACACAACAGTCAGCCGTCCACAAATTTGTCTTTCTGAGGCTCTCACCTCTTAGATTCGTGAAACGGTTTCTCATTTTACATTTAAACTCTTTATTTTTATTACACCAACATTAATAAAGTAAAAAAAAGGTTGCTCAGCAATTTAACTGCACTTTGTATGGTTGCATATGAGTGACCTGAAACTGAAGCAGTTCTCTATACAATGGAGGCAGTGGGCTCCATTCCCCCCTTTTTACAGTACAGCTATTATTACAGAGCTTTGCATTGCTGCATTTCTAAATCTACACTAGTTTTATTAAATAAATATTCTCCGAGTCTTTTCTATATAGAAATTCTGCATCTCTTCCAGTCTTCAGATAGGTTTTATGGTATTTTATATTGAATATGTCTCTTGAAAATGAAACTATTTTATGATTTAAATTGCTCTGCCGCATCCCTATGTTGACAAGCTGGTATACAGGAGGAAGGAAAATGAAAATGTCACTTACCCAGTGTACATCTGTTCGTGGCATTAGTCGCTGCAGATTCACATGTTGTGCATAGTCCGCCGTCTGGTGTTGGGTCGGAGTGTTACAAGTTGTTTTTGTTCGAAGAAGTGTTTTCGAGTCCCGAGACCGAGGGACTCCTCCTCCTTTGTTCCATTGCGCATGGGCGTCGACTCCATGTTAGATTGTTTTCCCCGCAGAGGGTGAGGTAGGAGTTGTGTATGTTAGTAATAGTGCCCATGCAATGGAATGAATAAGTATGTACCAACTAAGGTTTAAGTAATATATTTACAAATGTACAAATGTTGAAGATAACTTCCAAACGGCTACAGGCTCCCGGGGAGGTGGGTGGGCACATGTGAATCTGCAGCGACTAATGCCACGAACAGATGTACACTGGGTAAGTGACATTTTCAGTTCGATGGCATGTGTAGCTGCAGATACACATGTTCTGCATAGACTAGTAAGCAGTTATCTCCCCAAAAGCGGTGGCTCAGCCTGTAGGAGTGGAAGTAGTCTGAAATAAAGTTATTAGTACAGCTTGACCTACTGTGGCTTGTTGTGCGGATAGCACGTCTACACAGTAGTGCTTAGTAAATGTGTGAGGCGTAGACCATGTGGCTGCCTTACATATCTCGTTCATTGGAATGTTTCCTAGGAAGGCCATGGTAGCGCCTTTCTTTCTGGTTGAATGTGCCCTTGGTGTAATGGGCAGTTCTCTCTTTGCTTTAAGGTAGCAGGTTTGGATGCACTTAACTATCCATCTGGCTATACCCTGTTTTGATATTGGGTTTCCTGTATGAGGTTTTTGAAATGCAATAAACAGTTGTTTTGTTTTCCTAATTTCTTTTGTTCTGTCAATGTAGTACATTAGTGCTCTTCTGATGTCTAATGTATGTAGTGCCCTTTCAGCTACTGAGTCTGGCTGTGGGAAGAACACTGGTAGTTCTACCGTTTGATTTAAGTGGAACGGTGAAATAACTTTTGGTAAAAATTTTGGATTGGTTCTTAGGACCACCTTATTTTTGTGTATTTGAATAAAAGGTTCTTGTATAGTAAACGCCTGAATTTCACTTACTCTTCTTAGAGATGTGATGGCAATGAGAAATGCAACCTTCCACGTTAAGAATTGCATTTCGCAAGAGTGTATGGGTTCAAAAGGTGGGCCCATGAGTCTTGTTAAGACGATGTTGAGGTTCCATGAAGGAACAGGTGGTGTTCTTGGTGGTATAATTCTTTTTAGGCCTTCCATAAACGCTTTAATGACAGGTATCCTAAATAGTGAAGTTGAATGGGTAATTTGCAGGTATGCAGATATTGCTGCGAGGTGTATCTTTATGGAAGAGAAGGCTAGATTTGATTTTTGTAAATGTAGCAAGTATCCCACTATATCCTTTGGACATGCATGTAATGGTTTAACTTGATTATTATGGCAGTAGCAAACAAACCTTTTCCAATTGCTTGCATAGCAGTGTCTAACGGATGGTCTTCTAGCTTGTTTTATGACTTCCATACATTCTTGGGTGAGGTTTAAATGTCCGAATTCTAGGATCTCAGGAGCCAGATTGCTAGATTCAGCGATGCTGGGTTTGGATGCCTGATCTGTTGTTTGTGTTGTGTTAACAGATCTGGTCTGTTGGGCAACCTGACATGGGGTACTACTGACAGGTCTAGTAGTGTTGTGTACCAAGGTTGTCTTGCCCATGTTGGTGCTATTAGTATGAGTTTGAGTTTGTTTTGACTCAATTTGTTTACTAGATATGGAAGGAGAGGGAGAGGGGGAAAAGCGTACGCAAATATCCCTGACCAGTTCATCCATAGAGCATTGCCTTGAGACTGCCTGTGTGGGTACCTGGATGCGAAGTTTTGGCATTTTGCGTTCTCCTTTGTTGCAAATACTTCAAAATTTGGGGGACACCTCAAATAGACCTAAGTGTTTAGAATTTGGGGGTGAATCTCCCATTCGTGGACCGGTTGGTGATCTCGAGAGAGATTGTCTGCTAGTTGATTTTGGATCCCTGGAATAAATTGTGCTATTAGGCGAATGTGGTTGTGAATTGCCCATTGCCATATCTTTTGTGCCAGGAGGCACAGCTGTGTCGAGTGTGTTCCACCCTGTTTGTTTAGATAATACATTGTTGTCATGTTGTCTGTTTTGACAAGAATGTATTTGTGGGTTATGATGGGTTGAAATGCTTTCAACGCTAGGAATACTGCTAACAATTCGAGGTGATTTATATGCAGCTATGTTTGATGTACGTCCCATTGTCCTTGGATGCTGTGTTGATTGAGGTGTGCTCCCCACCCTGTCATGGAAGCATCTGTTGTTATCACGTATTGTGGCACTGGGTCTTGGAAAGGCCGCCCTTTGTTTAAATTTATACTGTTCCACCATAGAAGCGAGATGTATGTTTGGCGGTCTATCAACACCAGATCTAGGAGGTGACCGTGTGCATGTGACCACTGTGATGCTAGGCACTGTTGTAAGGGCCTCATGTGCAGTCTTGCGTTTGGGACAATGGCTATGCATGAGGACATCATGCCTAGGAGTTTTAATACCGTCTTTGCCTGTATCTTTTGTGTTGGATACATGGCTTGTATAACCTTGTGAACATTATGAACCCTTTGTAGACTTGGAGTGGCTATTCCCTTTGTTGTGTTGATTGTCGCTCCTAAGTATTGCTGTGTTTTGCACGGCAGAATGTGAGATTTTGTATAGTTGATGGAGAAACCGAGTTTGTAGATGGTAAGTATGACATAATCCGTGTGGTGTGAACACTTTGTTAGGGAGTTGGTCTTGATTAGCCAATCGTCTAGGTACGGGAATACGTGTATTTGCTGCCTTTGATGTGTGCAGCTACTACTGCCAGGCATTTTGTAAATACTCTTGGTGCGGTTGTTATACCGAACGGCAACACTTTGAATTGATAATGTATTCCTTTGAATACGAACCTTAGGTATTTCCTGTGCGAGGGATGTATCGGTATATGGAAATACGCATCTTTTAGATCTAACGTTGTCATGTAGTCTTGTTGCTTTAGCAGTGGTAACACGTCTTGTAGCGTGACCATGTGAAAGTGGTCTGATTTGATGTAGGTGTTTAGTGTTCTGAGATCTAGGATTGGTCTCAGTGTTTAGTCCTTTTTTGGTATTAGAAAGTACAGTGAGTAAACTCCCGTGTTTTCTTGTGTACATGGTACCAATTCTATTGCGTCCTTTTGCAGTAATGCTTGAACTTCTAGTTCTAGAAGGTCTAGATGTTGTTTTGACATATTCTGTGTTTTTGGTGGGACATTTGGAGGGAGTTGGAGAAATTCTATGCAATAACCATGTCGGATAATTGCTAAGACCCAAGTGTCTGTTGTTATCTCCTCCCAAGATTTGTAAAACTGACTTAGTCTTCCCCCCACTGGTGTTGTGTGAAGGGGTTGAGTGACTTGTGAGTCACTGTTTGGTTGGAGGGGTTTTTGGACTTTGAAATTTTCCCCGGTTTCTAGGGAATTGTCCTCCTCTGTACTGGCCCCGAAAGCCTCCCCTTTGGTACTGTCCCTGGTATGTAGACGGTGTTGATTGTGAGGTGCTGGCTTGTGTGGCTTGACCCCGAAACCCCCCTCTGAAGGTTGTTTTGCGGAAGGTGCCGAAAGTGCCTCTGCCCTGCGGGGAATAGAGTGCGCCCATGGCCTTGGCTGTGTCAGTGTCCTTTTTCAATTTCTCAATTGCCGTGTCGACTTCGGGTCCAAACAATTGTTGTTCATTGAACGGCATATTGAGCACCGCTTGCTGTATTTCCGGTTTAAAGCCAGATGTGCGCAACCATGCGTGCCTTCTTATGGTTACTGCGGTATTTATTGTTCTTGCAGCTGTGTCCGCTGCGTCCATAGAGGAGCGTATTTGGTTATTGGAGATGTTTTGTCCTTCCTCAACCACTTGTTTTGCCCGTTTTTGAAATTCCTTGGGTAGATGCTCGATGAGATGCTGCATCTCGTCCCAATGGGCTCTATCATATCGCGCTAGGAGCGCCTGAGAGTTGGCGATGCGCCACTGGTTTGCAGCTTGTACTGCGACCCTTTTCCCAGCTGCGTCGAACTTGCGGCTCTCCTTATCCGGAGGTGGTGCCTCGCCTGATGTGTGCGAGTTGGCTCTCTTGCGAGCTGCCCCTACCACGACTGAATCTGGTGGCAGCTGTGAGGTGATAAAAGTAGGGTCCGTGGGCGGTGCTTTATATTTTTTTCTCCACCCTTGCAGTTATCGCTCTACTCTTGACAGGTTCTTTGAAGATCTGTTTTGCATGCCTTAGCATTCCTGGAAGCATAGGTAGGCTTTGGTAGGAGCTATGGGTGGAGGAGAGGGTGTTGAAAAGGAAGTCATCCTCGACAGGTTCTGCGTGTAACGACACGTTATGGAATTCTGCTGCCCTAGCTACCACCTGTGCATACACTGTGCTGTCCTCAGGTGGTGAGGGCTTGGTAGGGTACGACTCAGGACTATTGTCTGATACTGGGGCGTCGTATAGGTCCCAAGCGTCCTGGTCGTCTTGGCTCATGGTGGTATGAGCCGGTGAATGTGACGGAGTCTGTGCCGGTGATGTGTGAGTTACAGGTGGAGGAGAGGGTGGCGGAGTTACCTTCTTCACCATTTTTTGTGGTGTTTGTTCTTGTGTTTGGAACTCGAGTCTCCTTTTTCTCCTGATTGGGGGAAGAGTGCTGATCTTCCCTGTCCCACTTTGTATGAAGATCCGCTTTTGTGTGTGGTCTACATCAGTGGTCTGTAACTCTTCTTCAAATCTGTGTTTGCGCATTTGAGAGGACAGTGATTGTTCCTCTGTATATGAGCTGGCAGTTGGTTCAGTTGCTGGTCGTTTTGGCACCGAAACTGTGTCTCTGCTTTTTTTCGGCTCCGAGGAGAATTTTTTCTTTTTCGGCGTCGAGCTTTCTCGGCGTCGATCTTCCTCAGTGCCGCTGTCTCTGCGTCGAGCAGCTTCGGTTCCACTGTCTCGGCGTCGATCTTTTTCGGCAGCACTTTCTCGGTCCCGAGATGGCTGCGTGCCTGTGTCTCGACCCGAGTCGGACGATCTCGGCACCAGTTCGGCCTTTTTCGGTGCCGATGGACGGTCACCTACTTTATGGGTTGAGCCATGGCCTGTTGGCAGTGGCGTCCCCTGGGCCTTGTCTGTTTTCTTGTGTGGTGCTTGCTTCGACGTCTTACTCACGGTTTCTTCTACGTCGAATTCCTCCGAGTCCGATTCATGGATGGAGAAGGCTTCCTCTTCTTCTCCTTGTCCCTCGAACTCTCGGTGTCCTGTCGGCGTGGACGCCATCTGCAATCTTCTGGCTCGCCGGTCACGGAGCGTTTTTCGGGACCGAAACGCACGACAGGCCTCACACGTTTTTCTTGTGCTCGGGCGACAGGCACAAGTTACAGACCAAATGTTGGTCTGTATATGGATATTTATTGTGGCATTTAGGACAGAATCGGAACGGGGTCCGTTCCATCAGTGTCGATGTTACACGCGGTCGGGCTGACCAGGCCCCGACGGGGGATCGAAATTACCCCAAAGGGTTACCGGAGCTCTTCACGATTCGGTGTCGATTCTATTCTTACCCAATACCGACGTAGTTTTCCGAAGTTAAGACTATCTTTCCGTCCCGAAACCCGGAGCGAAAAGGAACACGTCCGAACCCGATGGCGGAAAAAAAACAATCTAACATGGAGTCGACGCCCATGCGCAATGGAACAAAGGAGGAGGAGTCCCTCGGTCTCGGGACTCGAAAACACTTCTTCGAACAAAAACAACTTGTAACACTCCGACCCAACACCAGACGGCGGACTATGCACAACATGTGTATCTGCAGCTACACATGCCATCGAACACATTGTTTCTCCAAAGGTTTCTTGCTTACCTTTTGTACCTCCAGCTCCCTCTTTTGTTGGGTTGTCCACCTCTGCTTCCTCCACGAGCAGACCTCCCACCAGGTCTGTTAAACCGATCAACTTCATCGTAATCTTCCCCGCCTACAACACCTGAAAGAGATGTACTTTTTTTAACTAAAAATATACAATTGCATCTACACATATCTCCAAGCAAGCAAAGACAGAAAGACCCTTCCCTCTTGAAACACATAAATAATGATGCAAGTTACTGGAGTATAGTAAAGTCCTTTCAGGTGCATAATTGGGTCTATGCTACAGCGACACAGTCTACGTGAGGAATTTTAGTAAAATGGGTTTGCTTGAAGAGAGAAAATGTTGTGTATTTTGATACTAAAAATTATTATTGTCTATTTTTAGCAACTTAAGATACATCAGCACTAAAAAGCCGAATTGGAAAACAGTTGAAAAGAATGGCAAAATATTAAAAGTTACCAGAAGTTGCAAACAATCACCAATAGGACCACATGAACAAAATCTTATAGGAAAGGGATTATGGTATTTAAACTTATGCTTATCTACAAAATGTAAAATTATCCTAGTTATTTATTCAAGATGAACTTACTCTGGGCAAATTCCAACAACAGTAATTGCAGGTACCTCAGGGCCCCAAATTTCTGGGTCTGCAAATCCCAAACCAATGATTCTGGGCTCTGAAACACTGAACCTCTCTTTCATACTTTGGGTGCAGGCAGCATTGTTTTTAGCCAAAACACTGCATGTGACAGAGTGGATAATGCTCCCCTTGTTCAAGTTTAAATCAGAGAAGGTTTAAGCCTTCCCTGAGTTAAGTTTGTCACCAACGTGCTGACAAGCCTTTTTTCGACACAGCACTCCAGGCTCAGGAGTCACTACCCTGACTAAATAGAACTCCCATTGGGGGTATATAACCACAATTTGGAGAGGACTTAATGACGAAGCATGCCACACAGCATGGATGACAGTCCAGCGTTTTTAGAAAAAGTATATCATACTACTATAATAAGGTAAAACGTAGATTAAAATACACTTGAAACCTAGTTTTGAGCTACAGGACCAGGTAACTGTTGAGTTTATTCACTGTCCATCAGCACCATCTCTATGTACACTCTTTTAAACACAACACTTACCTTTGTCTTTTGAACAACAAGGATCTTACCTTCGTTCCGTCGCTGGTGCCGGGAGGCGTAGTTGAACTGAAGATCAATCTGTCTATTCTGCCGGGCCTCAGCGCGATTCTTGCTGTGGCAGCTGGTTTTGTGTGCTTTGTAGTCTATTTCGCTCCTGAAGGCATGTGTAAACTGTTCAGTGCTGCAGCTGCCCTCCTCACACAGAAAATGAGATTCTCTGAAATGTTCGCGAAGGTAATCGTAGTCGCTGCAAAAGGACAAATTCAACCATTATTTTATAATAACCTCTGGTTCAAAGATGTTTCTAACACATGCAAGGAAATAATAGAATGAAAAAAGATACTTCCTTCTAAATAAAGGTTTGTAGTTGTCATCTATCCTAGATTCACCTACTGTGTTGAGGTTTACATAGCTTCCACCTGGAATGTCAGGTTTTTTACTTTAAGGTTTTTAAACATAAGCTAAAAAGGAACATCCTTAGCCAAAGATAGGTCACTATACATTTAGCTTTGCAGATCTCTCAAAGGTCTTTAACAGACACATTTTGAGTTTAGGCCTATTTATGGCAGCACCCAGGCCAATACATCCATATAAAGTAAAAAAACAACAACAGTATGACGCCTCTTGCTACCTTGAAATGGGACTGAGAAAAAGGAAAGGGAGAGGGGGTCACTGGCTGCCAAATTTCAGGTGTTCGAGTTGGAAAATATGTTACAGAAAGTGCAGTAAAAATATAAAAGAACTGGATGATACAGAGATCTTATGTTGTGGGCCAGTCACTGGCCAAATATCTGGTGATTGGAACTTCATCTGTGATATACTGTACTGCCTTTTACGAGACAGAATGTTCCAAACACAGGATCACAAAATAACTTGTCAGCAAGTTATTATTAGAGCAACTTGCCATATATTATTTTTTAAAGATCACATTCCAAAATGAACCCTTTCCTTTGCCACCCATCACTTAATATCCAGAGAAGCAAAGATTTAGAAAAGACTGCATTATTCTGTAACATGTTCAACAAGGTGTATATTGTATGCTATGGCTTGAGGTCAGAGTATGCATTTCTATTTCCAGTTTAATTTTCTCAGCAGCTTAATACATATAACTATCAACATGGCTAGACTACATGTACCATGAGTCTTTTAGAACTTGTAACACCATCACCAATAAAAATGCTTCATGCTCTTTAAAGCATTATTATATGAAAATTCTGCAAATTACAAATATGAGAACCAATTAATCTGAGTTTGTTAAAAAGTAAATTGTAGACACTGCCCTAAGCTCTGATTTATTTGTTCTGTTGGACTTTTTTGCTTATGCAGGGTCAACCCCAATCATTTTGCCTCCTACCTCCTATTTTTTTCTGACCTGTTGCTGTTGGCTTTTGAGCTCTGAGCACTTTACCACTGCTAACTAGTGCTAAAGTGCATATGCTCTCTGTGTAAATTGTATGTAATTGGTTTATCCATGATTGTCATATTTGATTTACTAGTAAGTCCCTAGTAAAGTGCATTAGAGGTGCCAGGGCCTGTACATCAAATGCTACTAATAGGCCTGAAGCACTGGTTGTGCCACCCACATAAGTAGCTCTGTAATCATGTCTCAGACCTGCCACTGCAGTGTCTGTGTGTGCAGTTTTAACTGTAAATTTGACTTGGCAAGTGTACCCACTTGCCAGGCGTAAACCTTCCCTTTTCTTACATGTCAAGACACCCCTAAGGTAGGCCCTAGGTAGCCTCAAGGGCAGGGTGCAGCGTATGGTTAAGGTAGGACATATAGTAATGTGGTTTATATGTCCTGACAGTGAAATATTGTTAAATTCAATTTTCACTGTTGCAAGGCCTGTCCCTCTCATAGGTTAACATGGGGGCTACCTTTAAATCTGATTAAAGTGTAGATTCCCTTTGGGAGCGGATGGACAAGTGGAGTTTAGGGTCTCTGAGCTCACAATTTAAAAATACATCTTTTAGTAAAGTTGATTTTAAGATTGTATGTTTGAAAATGCCACTTTTAGAAAGTAGGCATTTTCTTGCTTATACTATTTCTGTGACTCTGCCTGTTTGTGGATTCCCTGTCTGGGTCAGTTTGACAGTTGGGCTTGTTGCACATCACACTAGACAGTGACACAAAGGGAGCTGGGGTGTAGCCTACATATCCTGATGAGCCATCTGTGCTAGCAGGGAGGGGAGGAGTGGTCACTCACACCTGAAAGGGCTATGCCTGCCCTCACACAATGCAGTCTCCAACCCCCTGGTGAGTGTCTGGGGCCTGGCCTGGGCAAGACAGGATTTCACATTCAAAAGAAACTTTACTTTGAAGTAGGCCTACTTCAAAGGAGAAATTGGGTATAAGAAGGGCACCCAAAACCACAGACTTTAGAAACACTTCTGGAACCAAGAGGAACCTCTGTCTGGAGAACAGCTGAATAGCTGAGGAAGAAGAGCTGCCCTGCCTGTGACTGTGCTTTGTGGAGCTATCCTGCAGTTGCTGATTCTGCCAGAGTAAGAGGGCAAAGACTGGACTTTGTGTGCCTTCCATCTTGTGAAGAAATCTCCAAGGGCTTGAGTTAGAGCTTGCCTCCTGTTGTTAGAAGTCTCAGGGACAGCAAAGACTTCTCTCTGTCAGCACCTGGAGTCTCTGGAGAGACTCCCTGTGGTGCCCATCCAGTTCCAGGGACCCTGAAAGGAGAAGCTGCCAGCCTAAAGACAAGAAAATGCACGCACAGAGCGCCGTGCGGGGAAAAGATTGGCGCGACTCCGATCTGCGGCTGAAAAAATGACACTCGCAGGAAACGCAACCGAAGAATCGACACACTGAGCAGGCGAATCGACGCAAGGAGCAGTAGAAACGACGCGCAGCTTCGCTGTCGGACGCTGGGAGATCACAACCTGTGCTGCAGGGTTTTCAGATCATTGTGGGGCTGCATTTCTGACTCACGTACCACTGTGCAGAGTTATTTTTGACGCACACCAGGTACAAGTTCACGCTAGCAGCGCTAGTGTGTGTTTAAAACTACTTAAATACTCTTTTTGCATTTTTATTGATAACTTGACTTGTGGATTTTTGTCGTTTTGGTCTTGTTTTGTTTGGATAAATATTTCCTATTTTTCTAGACCTCTGTTGTGTCATTTTGTAGTGTTTTCATTAAGGTACTGTGTGTGTTGGTACAGGTACTTTACACCTAGCACTCTGAAGTTAAGCCTACTGCTCTGCCAAGTTACCAAGGGGGTAAGCAGGGGTTAGCGGAGGGTGATTTCTGTTTTACCCTGACTAGGGTGAGGATCCTTGCTTGAACAGGGGGTAACCTGACTGTCAACCAAAGACCCCATTTCGAACATGTTCATTTTGCCCATATAGCTGGAGAAGATAACCATAGGAAAGCGCATATTGAATTCCCAATTCTTTACGCAAAGCTCTCCAAAACTTGTGAGATATTTAATTTCTATCAAAATCAGAAAGACATAACACATCAGTCAAGAAACACTTAGCCACTTCTTCACGTTGGCTCAGTTGATTAAAGGTGAATATTGGGGCATCTCTGAAAAAGTATCTACTATAACAATGGTCACACAATAGTCTTCTGAAAGTGGAAAATCTACAGAAATCATATGCCGCAGTTCAGGGGCTACCGTTAATGACTGCAGGTATCAGAATATACAGATTTATGCTGAGCACACACTGGAAAGCCCAGAAAAAAAGTGCTGAAAATCAGAATGCACAGTGAGCCACCCAAAAAGTTATAAGAGAGCATCCATAACTAGTCTCCATTCTTCTATGAAGAGAAATGGCCAGGTCATGGCACATTTTTGTCACAACCAACTGCAATACGTGGGCCGGAACAAAAATAGGTTTAAGGTTAAAATACAATTCATATTGTTAAACTACAGAGGTCTTTATATAAAAATAATCTTCAGTACCTTCATATCCATCTGATTTTCAATCATCTTACCTTTGTCTAAACCACTGGCTTATAGGAAATTAGAGGATGATCATAAGTGAGTGATGGTTTAGGTCAGTGACACAATACAGTATCTCCAAACATTTTCTTTATATCAGGAAATAAGAAGATAGAGAATCATACTGGACAAAAAAAACGACATGCCAATGAGGTTTGGTGACTACTTCTGCAATTATGTTTTGCCTGATGGCCTGTTCAAACTGCAAATGGTTCTCTAGTATGCCTCTCCACTAACTGCAAGCCATGTTTGTAGCTGAATGTTCTCTTTCAAATACTGAACAGTTATGTTCAGATTCAGACACTACATGGCATAAGTAAGAGACTGGCTGTTTTTGTTAATCACATTCTAGATCTTGTAGTAGATCTGCTCCAACAGCTCAGCCAGCGGTGTTTAAGGAAATTTCTTTGAAATAAGAGGATGACATAAATGGGTGCTTGATTACACCTTTAAATGTAATAAAGCCTTCCCAGCTTGACACTTGCAGTTAAAACCCTTTGTCATATTCTTTTTCAAAACACGACTGTTATCACTAGTTAACTCAGCAAAGTTCATGATGAATGGATGGTAGAACTTTGTAAATATAAGGAACTCTTGGTCTCCTTAATGTTTGTAGGCGAAGGGCAACCACAAATTGCCTTACCTTTTCTAGATCTACTGATAAGTTGGAGACATTCAATCGGAACACAAGAGACTAAACTACTTTCTTAAACTTACACTTCTCAGGTTTGCAAGATAAATTATATTGCTGAACACCAAGTCATGTGTGTTTGATGTTGATCATCAGTCTTTCGGAACACAGCAATGCCACTCTAATATAGAAATAAACTGAATCAAGATTATCTACGAATACTGAGCAACCGATGTGCTGAAAGAAGGCAGGAGCACATCACAATTCAAATGCATTACACAATATCTAGTAAGCAAAAGAACATTTTCCACTCATTGCATTTTTTTATTCCCAGCAGAGGGGCGCTTCTTAAATTAAATTGTATGCTCCACAGATGGGCTTCCGAAATTTCCTTAATAAGAGGCACTGAATCATATTGTGTTTTAAGTCTTTATAATCAATATAATGTTGAACAATGTGGTCTTTTGTAGATGCAACAAATAATGGTTCTCAGCAGATGAACGTGGTACAATTAAACTATCCTTTACATTCATATGAACATAAGCTGCTGAAGATCTCAGTTTCCACCATCAAGGAATAAATACTTCCAAAAGGAACAATGGCTCAAGAATCAGTTCATATTCTACAATCATACTCCCTGTGAGGATAAACAAACTTCAGGCCATGTAAACACTGGACAAAAAGTATGGTACTGCAGTGTTACTAACAAAAAGGCGCTGAAGATGTATATTAGAAGTGAAGTCTCCCAGTTGAAATATACATTGTGCCTCTTGAATCAAGGAGTTCCAAAAATAACACCATAATAAGCAGCGGCAATAATGTCAAAATATAGTATGGCTAAATGATCTCCAAATGAGACTTGTAATGAAACAGAATTCTAGTATATTGCAGCAATAGGTTAATTCACTTCAGGAGTCTACTTAACTCTCTTACGTAAGGGTATTATTTGTGGCTCATTCATGATCAATAAAACATTCCACATCCACCACAATCGAACAAAGCAAAAGTGTTACAAAACCTTTGTTCTTGTGTTCTTATAATAATTGCTTCAAGGAACAGATGTTGATCAGTATTATTCACAGAGGAGTCAATACAAGGGAATTCATCTTCTGCTCAGAAGGTGACAGAGTGTCTGCATAGTTATACTGAGGGCAATTAATACAGGCTTAAATCGGGTTCTGCTTTGCCATAATATAAACACAGTCCTGTGTTACATCAATGATCTCTTTCTCAGCAAAGGAACATTCAAATTGTAACTGTACAGGCTCTTCTTGAAAAAAGCCCCCAGAAATTTCCATCCTTCCAGATATAAAAACTCTAGGAAAATCAACATGGCCTTCTGAGACTTCCTTCTTTCCTGCAATCCTTGTACAATCTGCAAGATTAAAATCAGTAAGTTAAAAAAAAAAAAAAAAAAAAAAGAAAAGACAGCTGCACAAATCAAATGCATTTGTCCCCAATTTCTTTCCTCAGACCATATCAAGAGAGCATCATCTAAGGCATTTCAACCCAAGTAGTTTCAGCTGCCAACTAACTAAAAAGAGACACACAAAGTCACTACATACAATCCACTTAGCTGGGTATAACAAACTTCAGCAGAATCCTCCAAGTCACAACATTCAAGCATCTAATTAAATGCTAGCAAGAAAGTACTATAAGAGTGTAGATAAGTATTCAAATTAGTTACTAACAGAGTATCTCAAATTAATGCTGACCCAGTAAGGCAATTACAGAAGGCACCTCCTTTGACTTGGGCTTGTCAAAACTGTGGGATGAAAGGCAAAATGCCCATAATAAAAAACAATAATTATCTTAACTTCACTGGATCCCCACAAACACAGGGGGCACTAGAAGGGTCGACTGGGATGTTGGTAGCCCATGACAACTGGGTCTGCTTTAACACTGAATTCTCATGGTACAATTGTTGTAACTCCATGCTAAGTCCTGGAAAGGAGCCACAGTGTTAGGTCTTGTGCTAGGTTCTGTGAAAGATACACAAAATTACCAAACAAATGGAGTGTGTCACAATTTGTCAAGGATACAACTTGGAGGTATGTAAAGTTGTTTCCTTGACCACCCTAGGAAAGGGCAAACCAACAGAGGAGCAAATGTGTCCATATTTACAGAATAGTAAATGTGGAAGGTGTCAAGTCTACTTAGAAGGGTCCAATTTAGGAGGAAAACCTACAAAGGGGAATATTATTGGGAAACAAGTAGCTCTTGATTGAAGATTTGTATTAGAGAAATCAGCAACGGACATCCTCCTCCTGACATCATGAAGGATGAGAAAGCCAAAAAGAATCCAGACAAAGGAGAGAAAGTCAAAAAGGTAGAAGCAAAACTCTGGGGAACAAATAGTAGCAAAGGGCAATAAACATGGCAAAAAAAACAAGGAAAGTAATGTGTAGTGCCACATCTAGAACTTGCGTAAACCTCCTTTATATCATCACAGGAAAACCTATGTTCTGCCCCGGGTTTGAAAGCTCTGTTAACCGTTTATAAGCAACCCACCAGCTTTGAGAGGGGTGTGTAAACGGCTTAACCATGCCTCCTTTCTGAAAATAATGCAGTTGTACTAGGGACACAGAAAAAAATCCAGAGTTTGATATCTCGGTCTGCTATTCAGACTGGGGCTCCTGCTAACTCACAGAAAACCCCTCTGGGTTGCCATGACCATTGGGACCCAAGTGTTGTTCAGGCAGTGTGGTCACTCAGCATAAATATATTTGCGGTATCTCCGACCACGCTACCTGTAAATACAGAGCACGACCCATCCAGAACCCCCTCTGGGTTGCCATGAGCATGGAGACCCAAGGGTGGTTCAGGCAGTGTGGTAACTCGGCATACGACATTTGCAGTATCTCAGATCACACTACCTGTCAATACAGACTAAGACCCACCTCCTTCGGCCAGTGAAGGTCCTGTTGTAAATTCCCAGTTCTTTCTCCGCACAGTTAAAATAATACAATTAACAGGTCTGATCTATTTAGTGTGAAAAACATACTAAAAGCTAATCATCCTTTAATGGTGTATTTTTATTACACTATCTTACAGTCTTTAGACAGGTAGGTTGTTACTAGAAATCTCAGATTACGTATTAGGAAAGCGCTCCTGTGTAGGTTTCATCATCTGCCAACTTTAGGTGAGAAGATTGACAATGCAATAATCCTTAACAGAACATCTTACAAGAGGTACATTATTTAGCCAACTATAATTTTGCGAATATTTATAATCTGAGTATTGTTTAGCTGTGTGTGTTGTAAGGTAGTTTTAATTGTCTGACAGGCAAACAATGTTGTCTGCCTGCCTCTTGTAATAATAATAATTAAAAAAATGTTAGAATATACATACATGGAGAACTGTGCAGTGCCATTCACTAGCTGCTTCTGCCAATGACAACCCAAAGCATTGGGCAATGGAGTAGACCACTTTAGCAACTGACTCTATTGCATTGTTAGTGATGGCATTTTGCCTTTTCGCATATATATTTAACCTGCTCTGCAGCAGGACAAAGGGAAGTTGCCTCCAGTAACTAGTTTTCTACCCAAGGATCAAGGTCAACTACATCCATGAACTTTAAAAGCAACCAAGTAGCTGAAAGCAGTTGCAATGGAAGAACTGAAAATTGGAAAGGACAGTTCCACATAGAGAATCAAAGAAGCTTTCTGTGGCACTGAAAGGGAGTAAGCCTCGTCCAAGGTGCCATAAAATAAGGGAAATCATTTCTGTTTTAAAGAACTCCACTGGGTCCCTCTCAAAACCCAAATAAACTTCAAAATTGCCTGCAGCAGATACAATACACTTCACCTAAAATATAAACGCTAACCTATGGGATGGAAAGGAAAGACACTTTATACAAAACAAAAATCGTAACCGAAATCCACACTCTGCCCCACTGAAAAGGAAAAGAAGAAAAAAAAAACTTTAAGAGACTTCTCAATTTTTCTGCCCCACATCCACTCAGCAAAAAGCTCAGAATCAATTCAAAGTTGCAAGCCTGAACCACGAGGGTCTAAAACTCCCTTGCTTACACTACACCTACAGACCAAAGAATGATCTCCATGTAGCTTCACCAGTTCAGCTGTCATTCTAGTTTGCTGTACACTGTTACATGTTGTCCATGTCACTAAATCTGCACTATATTGTTATCGGTACAACACAAATAATAAAATACAATTTTCTGATGTCTTAGCACACTATCAAAATTCTTTGTGACAATATCCTCTAAAATTTGCTTTGTATTCTTTGGGTGTTTCCTCAGTGGCCTGAGCTGTAGAGGTCCATAAGCTCACAGTCTAAAAGTATCATTTTATTTATTGAAACTCCCTCCCAGCAGGTAAAGAGCTAACTTCACCATAACACCCCTCAGTACATGTGGGTAAATCCCTCACCTCCAGTCAGCACATTCAACCTAAATCACTCAACTACATTCAGGCATCTGCATGCAACACCTTCCCCACAATACAAAACCAGAGGACTGTAAGAATAACATTTAACATCCAGTTACCCCTAGCATATGAAAATCAAATCCCTTCTAACTTTGGTCTCCTGGTGCTCTGGAAAAGTAGAATGCACTAAATCAGTCATTTCCAGCTTGCGCACATTAAGCCTAACAAATCTCTTTTAGAACAAAACAATACTGACTAACCCAGCAGAACACTCTCCTTTAAAGTGTCTGCAGATTACGTCACAGCACTTAACCCAACCCGAACAGACTACAAAATAAATCATTACCTGTTCTTAAGTACAACGTAAGGCCATCAGAACCTAAACTGAACCACTCCATCATAACAGATGACATTTAAATCTCACTATCCTCCTGGAGAATAGGCTTCATCATGCAAATGAAACACTAGGCACTCCTATCAAATACAAGATACATCGTACCACTCTATTGTTGAAACACAAAAACTGTCCAAATTATGCAGGCTTATTTCCTTCACCGCAGCGCAAGCACAGATTAAACATCACTGAAAAATCCCATGACATACAGTTTATTACCTCCCTTCTCTCAGTTGATGGAAACTTATCCCAATCAGTCCCCCTTCCTGCAAGAAAAACAGCCTTGCCGCCTAAAAGACTTCATGCTAAAAGTTATTCCTCTCTTCACCACATTCTGATTAAATCTGGGTAATCCCCCTAAGACTTCAACTGCCACCACATCCTCTGAGGACTCACACAATCAAATGCTTACTCTTCACTAAACGCATGCAGATTAAACAGCAACTGACTGGAGGACAAATTCCAGAAATTAAATTATATTGCATAATATCCGTTCCCCTGCACGAAGCCCCATCCCAGTATAACAAGTAAAAGCAAACCAAGTGTATTGTTCAGCTTGTAATTTGTCAGTCACCCAAAGTGAACAGTGGTTAATAGAATAAGATGAACACTGCTAGTTGAGATACTCAATCTGCCCCACAGCAACCACAGTCTGTGGTAGTTATTGTCTTATAATTAAAAGACTGCCAGGTATTGTATATAGAACTATCAATACAAATCCAAAAAGCTGTAAATAATGAAGACACAGTAAGACAATATATGTTGCACTAGCCTGACTAAAGAAGGTAGAGAAACACTAAAAAGGGGCGTAGGGCATGTGGTCCATCATTTGGTACAAAATCTACCAGGGAAGCTCACAACCAATCTACTAAATGTTCTGGAAACAAAAGAAAACTGTCATTTTGAGGAAATTATTTGGCAGCAAGTATTGTACAGGTGCTCAAAAAAACAGGGACTACGTGCCCGTCACCCAATATAATATAATATAAAACTTTCCTTACTTTCGTTATAGAAAGTTTCAATTTTATTAAGGGCACAGGGCGAGGATTATGCTGTCCTTCTTTGCTTTAATTCTAACAGCAGCTATCACAGAAAAACACAACTAGAACTCCCATGAACATCGGGATAGATTTCATACAAATGCACCAATCAGCACGTTCCCAGTCCATAAAGGTTGCTGTCCTTTTGTTTTGTTCCTTTTTCTCCAAACTACGAGCAGCCAGAGTCATCCACTACTCCCGTTTGCCCGAATCGTTACCTAAGAAACAAAAGAGGAACTAAGCAGTCCGACCAAAACTGGAACTACTGCATGAGATAAGTAACCCAAGAGGACATATACACATTACCAATTTCAAGCAATACATTGGAAATTTCGATATGGAGCTTTACTTATACGAGGGATGGTTGCTCCCCGACCCCAGGTGGG
This sequence comes from Pleurodeles waltl, assembly GCF_031143425.1. NCBI lineage: Eukaryota > Metazoa > Chordata > Amphibia > Caudata > Salamandridae > Pleurodeles > Pleurodeles waltl. The sequence continues at coordinate 76,473,423 of NC_090449.1, read as the reverse complement.
AAAATCCTTACCTCCGTGTCCTTAATAGGATTTAAACTTTCCGTTATGAAAGCTACAAAATATTATATTCTATGTCAGGACCGGAGGCGAGGATTATGCTGTTCAAAGCTTACATGCCACCAAAGATGCCATAGAATGGAGCGGCTTAAAGTAAAAATGCTTAATGAGAGTCTGAAGACCAATCAGCTGCACTTCCAGGCGAGAATCCCAACGTAAATGCTTTAGAGGCCATGGCCCGTCTGGTGGAGTGGGTGCCAAAATACAGGGTGTTGATACCAGTCTCTTGCATGGCCCACCTCAACTAACGGGTGATTGTCGGGGAAGAGACTGTCTTGTGAGGCTTAGTGAGAGCAATGTGAAGTTGACCTTCCACTGGGGGACGAAAGTCTTCTGTCATGGCCTTGTAAGACTTAACACACTTAACGACAAAAAGCTTCGGAGAACTCCGAAAAGCCGGATAAGAGATTGCCCTGGAATCTGTGTTCGTACCCCTTGACAGGTAGAAGGTAGGAGTGAAAATCCTGCCTGTGATATTCAGGGCTCGGACATCCGAAACCCTGCAGCAAAATATCAAGCATAGGAGTGATGCCAGCTTGGCACGAAAGTCGCTAACGTGAGAAATATATATTATTCAGCCAAGAGAGAAAAAGGTTCAGTAAGATGTTTACGTCCCAAAGAGATGAATAATGTGGAGCTGGGGAGATGAGCCCATCAGAGACGTTTTCGAGTAAGTTGGTGTTCTCCCACCAGGTAACCATCAATGGGAGGGGGCTGCCAAAAGTGCGGAACGGAAAGAGTTGACTGTTCTCTAGGCCATGCCGTCAGAGGCTAAAAAGGCAAGAAGGTTCAAGATATGAACGATTGAACCTCCCCGCCCCCCCCCAATCGGATCCACGTGTCATTGACGACACCAACACAGCCATCAGGACCAAGCTGATGGATACTACTTAACAGCGGAACCTGCCCACGCTTCGGAGAGGAGATCTGCAGCCTGGCATGAAAGGCCTGGGACATGCCAACATCCATCAACGATAGGGACCCGCCCAGAAATTATGGGGATTCCGGAGGGATCTCGGAGCAGGTGAGAAAATCGGGGTAGGTGGATGCGAGAATCCCAAGAAAGTTCCATCAGAACTGGAAACCACTCCTGAGATCTCCAAAGATCACTATGACCGCCGCGCGATGGTGGAGCACCTGGGCCAATAGTCTCATTATCATCGGAAATGGAGGGAAGGCATTACCTTTCTCTTTACCCCAAAACTGTTGAACACCTCCATCGCCAAGGCTAACGGGTCTGATCTCCAGTTGAAGAACCTGTCCAACTGATGGCTCAGGCAAGAGGCAAAGAGATACATTGAGAATGGGCCCCATCTGCTGTTCAGCTCCTGGAAGACGGAGGGGTCCAGTTTCCAGAGAGTGAGGTCCTGTAGGTATACACATCCACATCCCTGATTGTCGAACCCGGAAGATGTTCTGCCATGACAAAGATCTGGTTCTCCAGGCAGTATTCCTAAAGGCTTCTGGCTAGATCCGACAGGGGTTTGGAGCCTAACCCCCTCCCCCGTCCCCCCACCATCAACTTACGTAACGACCACTGCAAAATTGTCCATCTTGAGGGGGACGCGACAACAAACTCGGTCCTTCCCCCAACATTGGACCGCAAAGGAACCGGACAGAAGCTCCAAGCAATTGATGGGCAGCGAGCCCTCAACATCGGACCGCTGGCATCAGACTCTGTGATGAGGTCAGAATGGGATGGCGGGGCCGTTCCACGCCTCTAGATGTGTTAACCACCAGAAGAGCTCCGCCCTTCACCTCGTCCGTAAGTGGAGTGCACTGAGAGTAAGTCAGCCCCTTGTGGGGGTGTGCGAAATCTTCAGACACTGAAGGGCCCGATAGTGTAAGGGACTAGGGAAGATAGTTTGGATGGAGGATGAGAGTAAGCCCACTACTCGGGTGATCTGCCCCACTACCCGGGCAATCTGCTGGAGAGATGTCTTTGGTTTGGCCAGAACGTGGGTAATCTTGTGTCAAATCTTGGGGACCTTTCTGCAAGCCAGGCTGAGGGAGCCAAGGACCGAATTGACCATGAACCCTAGAAACACCAGGGATTGAGAGGGGGATAGCACAGACTTCTGTACATTGATATGAAACCCCAGAGACTGGAGGAAGGTTATGGCGCACTGAAGGTGAAGGATCACAGTCCGCCTCTTGTGATGCATCAGGAGGATATCTGCCAAGTCCATTATCAGACAGATGCCCCGGGACCTGAGAAGCTCCACGACTGGGCAGAGAAGCTTGGTGAAGCACCACGGGGCAGAGGACAAGTCGAAAGGAAGTGTTGTGAACTAACGGGTGACGCAGCACCACTGGAACTGGAGGAAGTGCCGGTGGGGTGGAAAAATAGTGACCGACAGGGAGGCGTCCTTTGTATCGAAGCAAGCCAATCAATCGTTTAGTAAGAGGGTCACGCAAGAGGTGCTTGCACTCCATTTTGATGTGGCAATACACCATCCACTCTTTGATGTGTTTCAGATTGATAACTGGGCACTTTCTCCCATGCCTGATGTCCACTCCAAAGAAGTTGTTGGTAATCCCATGAGGGTGAAGGAGTGATGGCTCCCTTGAACAGGCGCTCCCGAACCTTAGCTTGGACTAGAGAGGATTCCTCTGTGGAAAAAAGAAGTGGAAGAGAAAACCTTACCTGGGCAGGGGAGTCATAGGACTCTTTCCAAAACCCACAGACCGCCTGCAGAACTCAAACATCTGAGGTAAAGGCCTGCCAATTGTGAATAAAATGCGCAATTCTGCCTCTAACCGTACTCCCAAAAAAGGAATTACACTCACAGTGCCAGGCTCCTGGCTGGTATCTGCCGCAGGAGCCCCCTCTGGCACCTCTCGGTCTACGGTACCCTCGTGTCGGATAGAAGCCTCCGAAGCTGGATGAGTCTTGGTAGTATCCAAGTTGGAGAGTTGAGCCTCTGGAAGAAGCACGTTGCTGCCCGCGGACAGCCGAGCGCCCCCTTCCTCGATAGGGCCTGGAGAAAACCAGAGGAGTAAAAATCTTCTTTATGGAGGATTGAGCCTTATCCAGGGATTTAAAGGCGGCTAGACATTTGCTGAGTTCCTTAATGAAAGGCTCAACAAACAGTCCTCCCTGTGCCATGGGGCCCGCCTCCGAGGTGGCCAGAGCTCCCTATTTGGGGTCTAGCTTTATCAATTGGGATCTCCTCCATTCCGAGGAGAGGGCACAATTGGCATTGCCAAGAAATATAACGGCCCTTTATGCCCAACCCGAAAGAGGCTCAGGAGATATCTACGCCTCAGAGGTCTTGGAATCCTCCACCATATCCAGAATCTTTCTAAGTGGCCCGATAAGCCCAACAGTTTAGCCTGGCAGAAGTGGCAGGACCTGTTGATCCCTTTTGGGGGGGGGGGGGTGGGGGGGGGGGGGGGGTCTTTGATGTATTTCGCTAGGAAGGTTGCCATGCGCGTATCTATGTCCAGAGTCATGGACACTTTGTCTGGGAGAGAGAGATGGGGGCACTCCACCCTGAGGCGGTTGCGAACCTCCTTGTCAAGAGGTTTCTGCAAACGCTCCGATACGTAAGCGGCCACCTTATTCAGAAGGGACCCAGTCCGAAGATCGCAGGTGTAAGAGCTGATCAGGGTCCAGCATGTCAGCATCAGGCGTTGAATTTTGGGCACCATCTGGAGAGAAAGGGAAAGGTCAGACTGAGGGTACCAGGGCCGGTCTGGCTCTTGCTCTCTATCCGAGGCTGGGAAATCACAGGCATCTGAGAAGTGGGGAGGGGGACAAGGCAGGTTAAGAGTAGGCAATGGGCGTGAGATGGCTGCCTTATCGGAGGGAGGCTGCTCTAGAAAAGCACGTTCAAGGTGGGCAAAATCGTTGAGGTACACGCCAGTGCTCTTCCGGGAAGACGTCTTGGGTAAGCCCTAGAGGCTGAAGGGGAATGAGCCCCTTTAGGTCTGCCCTCAGATCAAGAGGTGTAAGGCACTGTGCCGTCAGGTTAATCAATTTTTTCTCCAACGGTGCCATAGCTTCCAAGACTGCATTATGGATGGAGGCATCCATAATGTCACAAGTGTTCGTCGATGGGGACGTAGGTGATGGCCTCCTGCGAAAAGGAGTCATGAATCTCCAGCAAAATGCAGGCGTTATGGCAGTGGCAGAGCCAAATATGGGGGCCCAAGGCACCAATTACTATGGGGACACTACTACCTTAATATTGCAGTGCTTAGTATCTCCTGTAGGCAAACCAGGCTGGCAGTCTTGTATAGGGGCGCCTGGGTGGTGTCCCCGGCTAGTAAAACCACTCAAGCATTAATGCACGTCAGAGGCAGGGTAGAGGCCTCACTTAAACCTGCCTGTTGGGTTTAACAGAGTATGGCCAGGCTCAAGGCTCCTTAATTCCCCTGCGTGAGGCCGCAAAGGCTCCTGTATTGACCCCGGGAGGGGCGTATTTCACATAAACAGGGTCTTTGACCCATTATATTGACCCCTATGGGTGTCTGTGGGAGCACTTTCACTTTGAGGTGAGTCCACACAGGCCGATACTGACCCCTGAGGGCATCGCACTCCAGGTCGGGGCGTAGAAGAGGTTGCCCACGGGCATCGGTGCGTGCAAGTCTGAAACTGGCTCGTTGCGCGCGAGGCTCCGCGACCACCGGAGCCGAGATAGACTCCACAATACATGCAGGTGAAACGCAGCGGTGGGGAGACCACACCGCACAGCCCCACACACAGCAAAGGACGCTTTTGCTGCATATAAGCGAAGCACACTTCTGCGGCGGTAGAAGGCCCGAACAGGGCTTCAGCAAGTCAACAAATCACAAAACTGTAATAAAAATAGTACCATTATACAAGATTACACATTAGAACAAAAGAGCAGTACTTATCTCAAGGCTGCGAGGAGCAGCAAAGAAAGAGGAAAGAAACGGAAGGATGACTACCTTTATGGACTGGGAACATGCTGATTGGTGCATTTGTTTGAGGAAATCTATCTTAATGTTCATGGGAGTTGTAGTTTTGTTTTTCTGTGGTGGCTACTGTTACAACTAAAGCGAAGAAAGAAAGCATAATCCTCACCTCCGGTCGTGACATAGAACACAATACTCAAGCTTAAACAAGAGCTTTACCAAAATCTGCTAATTGCTCCAAACTGAAGAGACCGCAACCAAAAAAAATTACTTGTATGGACCCAACATGTAGTCATCACTTTTACACACTTGATTTTGAAATGCTGACAACCATAGCTCTTACAAAGAGCATGTGCTTGTATGATGCAGCTTGTTAAACACTGTACTTAATTCTTAAAGGAATTAGAAAATTAAGGCACCCCTACCAACACACAGTCTTGGATGAATTAATTCTATTCCTTTTACGAAATACATCAAATCAAAAAGGTTTGTTGCAGATCTCAGTAAACATGGTTTGAAAACAAAAGAAAAAACCTGATAAAAATCTTACTTTTATTACATCAGGTGAGGCCCACTTTCGAAAACAGGGATATTAAAACCAGTTAAGCTGGCCTAACATAATCCTTTTCTGACAAAAGAGGGACGTTTCGCTTCAGAAAAACAGTGAGTTTCACATACCTGTAATACTCCTGAGCACCATCCGAATCACAGAAGTGACAGAAATAGTGGTCCCTTCGCAGGTGTTTTAACAGCTCATCATTGTCCAAGTAACGTTCGTCACAGAATTTGCATAGGGGGTGACCTCTGTGGGAAGTGTCATCGGGGTCACCAGCTATCCGATGTCGAGCAAGGTCTTTGCGGGAATACCACTTTCGCTCGTATGTGAAGTTCTATGGAAGAGGATGGTGCAAAGGTGATTTTAAGTGGTGAAGAAAAATATTCACAACATACAAACTACACAGAAACCAGGGAAAACAAATTATTTAAATAGTGATGCAGTTTAAGGCTCGTCAACTTTGCTTTGTTCAAAAAACTATACATCAATGCATTTTTCGTCTAGAATGCATCTACCTGACATTTCTAACTATTTAGCACAACTAACCTTGGAATTTCAAGCATAAATAAGTTACTTATGAAAAGCTGGTTTGCAATAAATGATCAGCAAGATAAATGCAAAATATTGACACCGTCTAGACTTTACATCCGAGGCGCGTATTTTAGCATTCTTTCGATTTTATGAGATGTCTATTTGAGCTTAATTTTAACTAAGAGTGGAAAAGATTTGTATATCTGGAGGCAGGTACATTCCAGTTGAGGAGACCTTGAAGGTGAAGAGATTGGAATCTGGATTCAGTGCAAGGTGATTTTGGTGTGACAAGCAAATTGGTTGGCAAATTGCAAATTACTGAACATATGTAACTGGTCAAATCAGCAAGAGAATGTGGTTAGATTCCATCAACCACAGTGAAAACAACTGTCAATAGCTTATACAGTGCCCCGTTATCGAAGAGCTGCAACTATGAACAGGGGGAAAATGGAATACTGAAAAAGGTTCACAAGTGGGTGATTACAATAATGTAATGCATTTAGTAGCAGAGAATTATCTGGAGCATTAGCATTATGGAATGGTCGACAAATATATTCTTCACCCATTCAGTATTGTGCCAGTGTGTTAGTGGTAAAAGTGAGAGCAGGTGAAGATCCTGATTTGTGGGGGAAGAGGATCAAGGTAAGTAAATAGATGGGAGCAGAGGAAAAGAAACAGTAGAGAGTCTATATTTAGGAACAGTTCAAAATAAAAGCCATCCAATATTGAATTGACCTGAGACTATTAGAAATGCGTTATTGGAGGTAGTGAGCGAATGTGGGAATACAGAAGATAGGTGTGTTGTGTGCAATGTAGAGGAGGAAGGAGAAACCATAGGAGATGTTAACATTTTGAGATGGTATAGAAAGAGAATATGAGAGGTCCTTGATAGGTTTCTTGTAGGATTTAAACAAGAAGAATGGATGAGGAGATGTCTAGCAGTTATAGTCCACTGCGGAACAGAGAACAGACACAAATAAGGAAAACCAGCTGTAGGAAGCGGACTCTTTATATAATATATCAAAATGAGATATATTGTGCAAAGAGTCCAGGGGTTTCCTTACATGTTGAGAGGGGCTTGCTCTAGCAATCCCAAGGTGCTCTTTTAGGGGGTAATGAGGTTGAGCAACCAGAGGCTTATCAGAGAGGAATGTTAGACATCTGCAAAGACGCACACAGTCACTAAATGAGACACACAAGGAGGAGATCCACACCAATTTACAAAAATAACAAGTATCTTTACATATGTTTAGGCACCAGAATCAATACGATCAGGTATGTTTTGCAAGAAAAATACTTTGAGGCTTCAAAAGTTGACAGTGCAATTTTCAGAACCGGCAATGTTATCTTATGGAGAGAAAAACAAGTACTGCATTCAGGTATAGTACAGCGCCTTACAGGACCAAGCTCCTGGACCTAAGTGGGCATGGGTAAAGTCCACACCAACAGGTCACACTGGACTCCCCTAGGGCGGCTGGGGGCAGAGGTGCAGTATGCGTCAGGCATCCAATGTTAGTCAGTGGGGATCAGTCTGGTTGAAAAGATGCTGCAGGTTAGGATCAGGGATGCAATCAGGGTGAACAAACGGGTGTGTTCAAATCTTGAGGTGCTGGGGAAACCTTAGGTCCTCTTTTCCATGGGCCAGGGACAATGTGTGCAGAGGTGTCTTGAGGCATCTGGTTTTCTCCACCGTAGCACTGACGGTTGAGGGGGCATTCGGGCAGAGGCTGCAGCCAACATTAGTGAGTCCACAATGGGCAAGCCCTCCAGCTGCGGGACCACGCTGGCACAGTTGGTCCACTTCACCTTGGTCTGTGTGGTACGGGTGCAGTGGGGCTCTCAAGTGTCTGGTTCCCAGCAGACCGGAGGTCTTGCAGTTCTCCTGGGGTGCCTGCAAGATGCAGGGAAGCAGGTCCACTGCTCCACATGAGTTCCTGGGTCTTTGTTGAAGGCTGGCAGACCTCCCAGGCCTTGAGGCACAGCAGCTTGCAGGACGAGTCAACTTTGGTGCAAATCAGCAGAAAAAACAGACAGGCCAGTAGGACTGGGGCCAAGTCAGGTGCTTCTTGGGCTTTGCTGTTGAGTGTCCTTTTTCGTAGGTCAGCAGAAATCTGATTTTCTGTGGCCCGCGGATGCCCTAAATACAGAATTTAGGGGTGTTTCGGGGAGTGTAAGGTAGTAGCCAATGGGCTTCTTACCCCTGGGGTCACTACACCCCCTAAATGACCCTTTCCTGTGGCAATGTGGCATAACCCTGTCACAGAGTTCCTAAATCTGCCAACATCAACATGGCTGATTTCTAAATGATGTGTCACATCAGGCTGCGACCTTAAGGGTGGGACTGAACTGAGGGGTGGACACACCTCTCTGAATATTAAATTTCCCACCTGGTCATGTGTCAAATGGGCCCATAGGGTGGGGGAGAGGGAATGGGGCTGGCATCTCTCCTTTGAGTGAAGCCAGCTCTGCAATACCAAGGGTGGTAGTCTTCTTCTCAGAGAACAGGCCTTGTTTCTGACTGCCCGCGAGCAAAGGCTCTCACCCAAGGGGGTCAGAAACATGTCTGGTGGTGGCAGGCTAGCTAAAACTAGTCACTCCGCACACAGGTAGTTGCTAGGTTTTTTTAGGGGGCACCTCTAAGGTGCCATGTGGGTCCGTGTATTAATAAATACATCACTGGCATCCGTGGGGGTTTATTAGTACGAGATGTTTGATACCAAACATTCTTATTTTCAGTGAAAAAATCAGGCAGCAGGGGAAACTCAGTGATCAGTGTCCAGCATGTGTAGTTAAAATGGCTTAACTGTCCACTCACTACGTCTGAGAATCGACAAAGACATAGCAGGGGCATATCTGCTCTTGCAGATATGCCCTCACATGCAACTTTGTGCACCCTGCCTTAGTGCTGTAAGGCAGGCTGTAGGAGTGACTTACATATATTGCATGCAGTGTTTAGGGGACCTGACACACACGCTGTATGCACTGTCGTGTTTTCACTTTTAGCTGCACCAAGACACACAGCCTGCAATATGCTTTAAGTGAGGGGTACCTGGGGGTGGCACAATACATGCTGCAACCTTTGGGGACCCTATTTGGTACCCATGCCCTAGGTCTCCGGGATACAATTTACTAGGGCTTATTAAGGGGCCAAACGTATTGCCAACTGGGGAACAATTGCACAGGTTTAGGGATCAACATCTGGCACTGGGGACCTGGTCAGCAAGAACACAGTGCACTTTCAGTCAAAATTGCATCAAATGCTAGGCAAAAAGTGTGGGGGGGGGGGGTCACCGTGTCAAAAAGGAGCACATTCCTTCCGCCAGTGACAAGCCAGAGGGTTTACAGGAAGGAAATGAAGTGGGTGGTGAATGGGGTCATAAAGTGCATAAAAGTTCTAAAAATGAGAATATGGGTGGCGGTGTGGTAAGCAAGCAAAGTAAAGCTTCTGAACCAAACCCCAGCATTATCAGGTCACTGGTGCACCAGCTTCAATATGAGAGGATGACTGGCACCGATGTCGGAATGCAGTAGTTGCAAAAGTGTTAATCGTCCAATGTTTATTACCCTAATTGCTGTCCATTAAACCTAATTATGTTGTACCACCGCACCATAGTAGGAGAAAGGTCAGAGGTCACAGGATCCACAGAGTTGGATTACAAACAATGGCCACAGAAGACTTCCAGAGAATACAGGGAGTGCAGAATTATTAGGCAAATGAGTATTTTGACCACATCATCCTCTTCATGCATGTTGTCTTACTCCAAGCTGTATAGGCTCGAAAGCCTACTACCAATTAAGCATATTAGGTGATTTGCATCTCTGTAATGAGAAGGGGTGTGGTCTAATGACATCAACACCCTATATCAGGTGTGCATAATTATTAGGCAACTTCCTTTCCTTTGGCAAAATGGGTCAAAAGAAGGACTTGACAGGCTCAGAAAAGTCAAAAATAGTGAGATATCTTGCAGAGGGATGCAGCACTCTTAAAATTGCAAAGCTTCTGAAGCGTGATCATCGAACAATCAAGCGTTTCATTCAAAATAGTCAACAGGGTCACAAGAAGCGTGTGGAAAAACCAAGGCGCAAAATAACTGCCCATGAACGGAGAAAAGTCAAGCGTGCAGCTGCCACGATGCCACTTGCCACCAGTTTGGCCATATTTCAGAGCTGCAACATCACTGGAGTGCCCAAAAGCACAAGGTGTGCAATACTCAGAGACATGGCCAAGGTAAGAAAGGCTGAAAGACGACCACCACTGAACAAGACACACAAGCTGAAACGTCAAGACTGGGCCAAGAAATATCTCAAGACTGATTTTTCTAAGGTTTATGGACTGATGAAATGAGAGTGAGTCTTGATGGGCCAGATGGATGGGCCCGTGGCTGGATTGGTAAAGGGCAGAGAGCTCTAGTCCGACTCAGACGCCAGCAAGGTGGAGGTGGAGTACTGGTTTGGGCTGGTATCATCAAAGATGAGCTTGTGGGGCCTTTTCGGGTTGAGGATGGAGTCAAGCTCAACTCCCAGTCCTACTGCCAGTTCCTGGAAGACACCTTCTTCAAGCAGTAATACAGGAAGAAGTCTGCATCCTTCAAGAAAAACATGATTTTCATGCAGGACAATGCTCCATCACACGCGTCCAAGTACTCCACAGCGTGGCTGGCAAGAAAGGGTATAAAAGAAGGAAATCTAATGACATGGCCTCCTTGTTCACCTGATCTGAACCCCATTGAGAACCTGTGGTCCATCATCAAATGTGAGATTTACAAGGAGGGAAAAGAGTACACCTCTCTGAACAGTGTCTGGGAAGCTGTGGTTGCTGCTGCACGCAATGTTGATGGTGAACAGATCAAAACACTGACAGAATCCATGGATGGCAGGCTTTTGAGTGTCCTTGCAAAGAAAGGTGGCTATATTGGTCACTGATTTGTTTTTGTTTTGTTTTTGAATGTCAGAAATGTATATTTGTGAATGTTGAGATGTTATATTGGTTTCACTGGTAATAATAAATAATTGAAATGGGTATATATTTGTTTTTTGTTAAGTTGCCTAATAATTATGCACAGTAATAGTCACCTGCACACACAGATATCCCCCTAACATAGCTAAAACTAAAAACAAACTAAAACCTACTTCCAAAAATATTCAGCTTTGATATTAATGAGTTTTTTGGGTTCATTGAGAACATGGTTGTTGTTCAATAATAAAGTTAATCCTCAAAAATACAACTTGCCTAATAATTCTGCACTCCCTGTATGTACATTCAAGCACACTCAGACTTAGGAATGAGAATGATTTCTCAGCACGTACCCGAAAAATCTCACCCAACAAGGAGAAAACTAACCCAGAGTGTGAGTCAAACATCTAATTCTTGTACAGGAACCCTATTGGTGAAACTGAATCCATCAACATTTTGGGAAAGTCCAGGGCGTACTTTTTCTTCTATTCAGTTTATTTCCTAAGCAAAACAACCTCACAGGCCAAAGATATGGTCCACACCAGCCTATTTAAGCTCAAAGACCTGCTCTACCAGAGTCATTTTGTTCTGGATGCCTGCTTGTAAACCTGTTCTACTGTCTATCAAGCATACTTGGTTCTCCTGGAGCCAGGAATGCCTTGCCGATTCCAGGCAGGTTCCATGAAACTTGATTCCTTCATTTTTGATGTATTAAAAAGCCAGGCTGTTCTCCGAAATCATTTACTTATATATTCATTTTCTTAACAGCAAATCTTCAAATGAAACAATACATGGAAAATTAGACAAAATACACGAACAAAATGAAAAAGACACTAACAGTAAAGCAATAATTCACTATGATGCGATTACACTGGGAGTCAAAGGAGGCCCAACAGAAAATCTTATTTCTGGATCCTTCCATAAACCATGATTAAGAGGTATCTGGAAGATAACAGATATCACAAAAGAAGAAAGGATGCCTGTGTAACTAGCTAGTTATGGATTTTTAGGCTAGCCCTAGAGTGTACTGGCAACTTTTTGAGGCCAATCCAAGCCAAACTAGTATTAAAGTGCCAAAAATAGGAAAGCACTTGTGAAAAGCACTGTGTACTGCACCCAGAAAAAGTTTCTAGGCTGGTCTCTGAAAGTATTCAGGTACAACTCACCTTCAGGTTGTGCACACAAAGCCTACAGCAAAAGAGCTCGTGCTGTTTCCTCATGTGCTGCTCCAAATCCATGAAGGTGAGGAAAGGATGAGCATCTGCACACATCAAGCACTCATGCTGCAGCAGCTTCCTGCGGATTCAAAACATGATCTAGTGTCAAACTGACATGGCATCCTCACAATAAAATGAAGGTATGAAAAACGATATAATGACTTCACGTTAGATAATTTACTTGCCTCCTATAGGGAATGGCATTCACACAAAACAACAGCAGCACTCTATACTACTTTCTGGGTAAAAAAGTTAGAGCATGCATGAAAAGGTGAGTGGGTACAAGTAGCAAGAAAAACATTGAAGTTAGTAGACTTTGTAGACAAAACCATATATTAGCACTTGTAACCTCTTGTTACTATTTCATTTGAGAAAGTCATACAACGAAATATTGTACATTTTCACGTGCCTTGCCACAGACGCAAAAAACAAGTCCTTGCTTACTGACTCGTTCCTGAAGACTCAAGTGGCCAGCAACCTTGGGCTTAAAAAAAAAGTCTGACAAGACAAAGCTTTTCTGGGTTCCACAATATCACCTAGATTCTGCATCACTTCCCAAAATGGACATGCCAATACTTTCATAGTCATATACTAGTGTAAATGTGATTTTTCGGCAATACCCATGTGTTTTCAGAACTAGACTGGAAGGAATTTTCAGACTAGTCTTCCTAGGACCGAACTGCTGCTCGGCATTGCAACGTATGCTTAATCTTCCAGATGATGTAGATAATTCCTTTTTCTTTCATGAGTTTCAATATAATACTCCCATACTTTTCTATTAAAGGTTTTCCTGATACATATTTCTATTTAAGTCTATTCGGAAAGCACATGCTGCTTGCTCTGTTTTTAGACAAGAGTTAAGCTATTGCTTTTGAAACGTTGAAGGCGTTATGTTTAAAAGATAATCTGAAATGCACTCAAACACAACTTTGTAGACCCAGTTCTAATAAAACAGATGCATGATTTTATTGTAAAAGAAAAGGGAGGTATATTTTACAGCACAGAGCTTTATCCAATAGACACCTAGAGAAACAACATTATCGCTCACACTCACAGCCCCCAAAAACCCCAACGAAGATTTTGAGAGAGAGAAAAGGACGTGGCAAGGAAGGGACACGAGTAAACTGAAACTGTTTTGGAAACTATTTTCAAAAGAAACACAAGCAGCAGTTTTAGCAGACAAAAAAACTTATGAATAATGGTGCACATTCAGTGTTATATCTCAAAGGGATCGTTGTATTACTCGACCAACCACTCATCATCAGAGCAGGAGCATAGAACAGAAATATATTAGCTGTTTCACCCTGAGTGAATACATAATTCAGGGTGGCATGTGGCCATAGTAAAAAATAATTAGTTATGCAACAGGTCTGTACATGCATGAAGGTCATACTCAAAATTTCTATTAGTATGAGTCCAGATAGTATATCATTCCTCCATCACTAGTATGCATTTGTTTCATCACTAGTCATTCACCGATAACTTTAATCCCCAACTGGATTAAGAAGACTGCAACCAATGAACTCCCAAGTAGGGTTTGTTGAGAAAGAGGCAGAGGACTGTCAATTTAGGGATAGTTTCCCACTCTGTTGCTACTGGAATCCATCCTATTAAGCATTGCCTTAGGAAATATTCAATAATCTGACCTCTGGATTTTTGATAAAAATTTAGTCCACTGAACGATAATCAATGGGAATTGCCAGACCATATAGAGTAACGCCGGCATCTTCTCCACAAGTGAGGCATATTCTTGGGCATTCATCTGCTGTAATGGGTTGAAGCAAAATCTGAATGATATCTGAACAGATTAATGGATGAGGAGAAAGAGAGAAAGGGAAACAGCGTGTTTTTTATTATTATTAATTTCTTAAGAAACAAGGAGGATATTGACACACCTACCATTGTCTCTAGGCCAGATCTTAAAGATACAGGAACTGAAGTGTTTAATATACACAGTAACAGACTATATTTAAATCAGAAGTACCACCATAGTTTCTACTCTTACCACTCAGGTAGGTGTATTTTCAAAATAGAGAGCATAAGTAAAGAGCAATGCGGCAAAGCACTCAAATATTTAATAAATAAAAGTATCAGTACATAATATGTGGTTAGAAACCGAAGACAAATACGGAAGGTTCCTCTTTTCACACTCACAGAACACTACACATTACAAATAGCAAACAATTTAAAAATAAATGTGTATCACAAACTGATGAAACAATTTTCATTGGCTGATCACGAAAAGTAATAGAGTTTTGAACCAGCAAGACAGAGTGGGACGAGTGAACAACAGACAGTGAGCTGTAGAGGAAAATAAAATGTACATCACCCAGCAGCCAAGACTGATGTGCCGTTTGTAGATGGCACAGCCATTTACTGGGAACGACTAAAACCAACAACTATTTGGTGCTTCCACTCTGCATGAGCAGTTAGTGAAAATAGACGCTATTTGGTCAGCTGCTCAACCGCTGGTTTTTTTGTAGAAAAGTAGGACATATGCACAAGAAAGCAAAGTAACAAGGACTTGTGAGCTATATTTTTACTCAGAGCTGCATAGCAACAAATTGAAAATTAAAACAATTTACCCAGTTTCCAAAGTCAATACTGAAGATGAAAAAGCACCCCTGTGAAAAGTGTGTGCAAGTGCGACGTCACAGAGATATCAAGGTGAAGTTGATACTGTTAGAGAAACTATGAAAACATAATAGTAGAACCTTCAAGTTGTGGTCATTAAAAGTTATAAACAAATGCCACTACATTAACAGGATTGTATTCTCTACCCATAATATATTCATCAGAAAATGGACTTAGTCTATAAAATTGGGCACAATTCAAAAGGTCTTCCTTAAGGCGTGTGACAAGCACTTGGACATGAATAATGCATTCAGAAAAAAGATAGACAATGTTGCAACTGCCTTTTAATGCAGTCTCAAGAATGTGAGTTGAGGAGACCACATGATCCTATCACCACAGAATTCAGTGGTCGGTGAGAGAATGGAAGCCACAAAATATCAGTAGACAGAGGCCAAGGAGACTTCAGAAAGCTAAGGCAAGTGCTAACAGGCTATGGACACACCCCTTCAGATACTGTATTACTAATACTACACACAAATTAGACTTAAGAACAAGGTCCAAGAAAGATCAAAGCTCTGCTCAATAGCGGTCTGAAAGCAGAAGTAACTTGAGCAACATTATGTAAGACTTCAACTACAAATCGTAGACTTTGTCAAGTTTTAGGATGAGATTCTGACAGACAACAATATAGTTATAAAGGAGGTGCTGCCAAGGGCCCTGCACATGCTTGGGGTAGGCTTAGAAGACAAATTCTAACTCCTTCTTGTGGCAAGATGAAGACGACCACGAAAAACCTGTCAAGGATAATGACAGAATAAGCTGACACACTTCATGAACACCTTAAATCTGTTCATAGTTTCATTTTTACCCTACTAAAACATGTCCTTAGTGAGAAAGGCAACATGCCCTAAGCACCGACAACAGAACCTTTAGGAATAAAGCAGACTAGACATTTTGAGACAGCATTAAATAATACATCCATCCATCTTCTGACCCAGATAGAGCTGAGATACCATGTCTATCCTGGTAGTCAATGATACACTCTGAATTACTGTAGGAAGAGACCCCTGCCTCCAGGTGGTGCTGAACCAGTCTGTAGCATTGGACACAATCAGCCATAAGTTCCCACTGGTGCTACTAACTTTCTGCTCACCAACAATTGCCCGAAATGGTAATTTTCAGATCCATCCACCATTCAGTACATTCCTCAAAGCTCTATTTTATAACCCATCCTACTAAAAAAAAAAGTATAGACCGTTTGGTGCCATGCGGTTCCCTTCTGCCATCAAAATCCATCAGCACACCAAAGACACACAGCTTTACCTTAGATGTCGTCGCCATCGGTCATGCAAAACCCTCAGATTCTGTCTCAGGTACTGCACATAGCCTAAGCTACCCACTATACAGATTTATGGTTGTGCAGACACATTTTTGTAAAATTACAAACAACAACCACTAACCCTCAGTCAGCAACTGTATACATTGCATCTAGAGAGCCATGTCGTGCACAATGAAGACCTCCACGTCAAACTGAAGGTCCTAAAAAATATTTGTTCTCTTATGCAACAGCATCCGCCAAATATAAACCAGGCCATGATTTAAACTTGAAGGCTTGTAATCAGCCATGAAGTCCTTCAGTTTTAATACTGACTCTTCTTGCTCCCTCGGGCCTACATAAAGAAGACTCAAATTAACTAGCTAAGATAGAACCTCCTTCCCAATATCATTTATCCTGCTAACTTCTGAAATCATAATAATGTTATAAGACTATCTGTAAGGAAATGCCTCCTTGGCATGGTTGCCCCCTGACTTTTTGCCTTTGCTGATGCTATGTTTACAATTGAAAGTGTGCGGAGGCCTGCTAACCAGGCCCCAGCACCAGTGTTCTTTCCCTAACCTGTACTTTTGTATCCACAATTGGCAGACCCTGGCATCCAGATAAGTCCCTTGTAACTGGTACTTCTAGTACCAAGGGCCCTGATGCCAAGGAAGGTCTCTAAGGGCTGCAGCATGTCTTATGCCACCCTGGAGACCTCTCACTCAGCACAGACACACTGCTTGCCAGCTTGTGTGTGCTAGTGAGGACAAAACGAGTAAGTCGACATGGCACTCCCCTCAGGGTGCCATGCCAGCCTCTCACTGCCTATGCAGTATAGGTAAGACACCCCTCTAGCAGGCCTTACAGCCCTAAGGCAGGGTGCACTATACCATAGGTGAGGGTACCAGTGCATGAGCATGGTACCCCCTACAGTGTCTAAACAAAACCTTAGACATTGTAAGTGCAGGGTAGCCATAAGAGTATATGGTCTGGGAGTCTGTCACACACGAACTCCACAGCACCATAATGGCTACACTGAAAACTGGGAAGTTTGGTATCAAACTTCTCAGCACAATAAATGCACACTGATGCCAGTGTACATTTTATTGTAAAATACACCACAGAGGGCACCTTAGAGGTGCCCCCTGAAACTTAACCGACTGTCTGTGTAGGCTGACTAGTTCCAGCAGCCTGCCACACCAGAGACATGTTGCTGGCCCCATGGGGAGAGTGCCTTTGTCACTCTGAGGCCAGTAACAAAGCCTGCACTGGGTGGAGATGCGAACACCTCCCCCAGGCAGGAGCTGTAACACCTGGCGGTGAGCCTCAAAGGCTCACCCCTTTGTCACAGCCCAGCAGGGCACTCCAGCTTAGTGGAGTTGCCCGCCCCCTCCGGCCACGGCCCCCACTTTTGGCGGCAAGGCTGGAGGGAACAAAGAAAGCAACAAGGAGGAGTCACTGGCCAGTCAGGGCAGCCCCTAAGGTGTCCTGAGCTGAGGTGACTCTGACTTTTAGAAATCCTCCATCTTGCAGATGGAGGATTCCCCCAATAGGGTTAGGATTGTGACCCCCTCCCCTTGGGAGGAGGCACAAAGAGGGTGTACCCACCCTCAGGGCTAGTAGCCATTGGCTACTAACCCCCCAGACCTAAACACGCCCTTAAATTTAGTATTTAAGGGCTACCCTGAACCCTAGAAAATTAGATTCCTGCAACTACAAGAAGAAGGACTGCCTAGCTGAAAACCCCTGCAGAGGAAGACCAGAAGACGACAACTGCCTTGGCTCCAGAAACTCACCGGCCTGTCTCCTGCCTTCCAAAGATCCTGCTCCAGCAACGCTTTCCAAAGGGACCAGCGACCTCGACATCCTCTGAGGACTGCCCCTGCTTCGAAAAGACAAGAAACTCCCGAGGACAGCGGACCTGCTCCAAGAAAAGCTGCAACTTTGTTTCCAGCAGCTTTAAAGAACCCTGCAAGCTCCCCGCAAGAAGCGTGAGACTTGCAACACTGCACCCGGCGACCCCGACTCGGCTGGTGGCGATCCAACACCTCAGGAGGGACCCCAGGACTACTCTAAGACTGTGAGTACAAAAACCTGTCCCCCCTGAGCCCCCACAGCGCCGCCTGCAGAGGGAATCCCGAGGCTTCCCCTGACCGCGACTCTTTGAATCCAAAGTCCCGACACCTGGGAGAGACCCTGCACCCGCAGCCCCCAGGACCTGAAGGACCGGACTTTCACTGGAGGAGTGACCCCCAGGAGTCCCTCTCCCTTGCCCAAGTGGAGGTTTCCCCGAGGAACCCCCCCCTTGCCTGCCTGCAGCGCTGAAGAGATCCCGAGATCTCTCATAGACTAACATTGCGAACCCGACGCTTGTTTCTACACTGCACCCGGCCGCCCCCGCGCCGCTGAGGGTGAAATTTCTGTGTGGGCTTGTGTCCCCCCCGGTGCCCTACAAAACCCCCCTGGTCTGCCCTCCGAAGACGCGGGTACTTACCGGCAAGCAGACCGGAACCGGGGCACCCCCTTCTCTCCATTCTAGCCTATGTGTTTTGGGCACCACTTTGAACTCTGCACCTGACCGGCCCTGAGCTGCTGGTGTGGTGACTTTGGGGTTGCTCTGAACCCCCAACGGTGGGCTACCTTGGACCAAGAACTAAGCCCTGTAAGTGTCTTACTTACCTGGTTAAGCTAACAAATACTTACCTCCCCTAGGAACTGTGAAAATTGCACTAAGTGTCCACTTTTAAAACAGCTATTTGTGAATAACTTGAAAAGTATACATGCAATTTTGATGATTTGAAGTTCCTAAAGTACTTACCTGCAATACCTTTCGAATGAGATATTACATGTAGAATTTGAACCTGTGGTTCTTAAAATAAACTAAGAAAATATATTTTTCTATATAAAAACCTATTGGCTGGATTTGTCTCTGAGTGTGTGTACCTCATTTATTGCCTATGTGTACGTACAACAAATGCTTAACACTACTCCTCGGATAAGCCTACTGCTCGACCACACTACCACAAAATAGAGCATTAGTATTATCTATTTTTACCACTATTTTACCTCTAAGGGGAACCCTTGGACTCTGTGCATGCTATTCCTTACTTTGAAATAGCACATACAGAGCCAACTTCCTACATTGGTGGCAGCGGTGGGATACAAGACTTTGCATTTGCTGGACTACTCAGCCAATACCTGATCACACGACAAATTCCAAAATTGTCATTAGAAATTCATTTTTGCAATTTGAAAGTTTTCTAAATTCTTAAAAGTCCTGCTAGGGCCTTGTGTGTTAAGTCCCTGTTTAGCATTGTCTTTTTAGAGTTTAAAAGTTTGTTAAAAGTTTGAATTAGATTCTAGAAACAGTTTTAGATTCTTAAAAAAGTATTCCAACTCTTAGCAGAATAATGTCTGATACAGAGATGCAGGTGGTGGAACTCGACACCACACCTTACCTCCATCTTAAGATGAGGGAGCTAAGGTCTCTCTGTAATATCAAAAAAATAACCATTGGCTCCAGACCTACCAAAATTCAGCTCCAGGAGCTGTTGGCAGAGTTTGAAAAAGCCAACCCCTCTGATGATGACCTCACAGAGGAAGAAATTAGTGACTTGGAGGCCAATGTCCCTCCTCCAGTCCTAAATAGGGAGAACAGGACCCCTCAAGTCCTGTCTCCAACTGTGTTAGTCAGAAATAGTGAGTCCCTCACAGGAGGGTCCCACATTTCTGAAATCACTGAGGATGCTCTCAGTGAAGATGACCTCCTGTTAGCCAGGATGGCCAAAAGATTGGCTTTAGAGAGACAGCTCCTAGCCATAGAAAGGGAAAGACAAGAGATGGGCCTAGGACCCATCAATGGTGGCAGCAATATAAATAGGGTCAGAGATTCTCCTGACATGTTAAAAATCCCCAAAGGGATTGTGACAAAATATGAAGATGGTGATGACATCACCAAATGGTTCACAGCTTTTGAGAGGGCTTGTGTAACCAGAAAAGTGAACAGGTCTCACTGGGGTGCTCTCCTTTGGGAAATGTTCACTGGAAAGTGTAGGGATAGACTCCTCACACTCTCTGGAAAAGATGCAGAATCTTATGACCTCATGAAGGGTACCCTGATTGAGGGCTTTGGATTCTCCACTGAGGAGTATAGGATTAGATTCAGGGGGGCTCAAAAATCCTCGAGCCAGACCTGGGTTGACTTTGTAGACTACTCAGTGAAAACACTAGATGGTTGGATTCAAGGCAGTGGTGTAAGTAATTATGATGGGCTGTACAATTTATTTGTGAAGGAACACCTATTGAGTAATTGTTTCAATGATAAACTGCATCAGCATCTGGTAGACCTAGGACCAATTTCTCCCCAAGAATTGGGAAAGAAGGCGGACCATTGGGTCAAGACAAGGGTGTCCAAGACTTCAACAGGGGGTGACCAAAAGAAAGGGGTCACAAAGACTCCCCAGGGGAAGGGTGATGAGACAACCAAAACTAAAAATAGTAAAGAGTCTTCTACAGGCCCCCAAAAACCTGCTCAGGAGGGTGGGCCCAGAGCCTCTTCACAAAACAATGGGTACAAGGGTAAAAACTTTGATCCCAAAAAGGCCTGGTGTCATAGCTGTAAACAGCATGGACACCAAACTGGAGACAAGGCCTGTCCCAAGAAAGGTTCCACTCCAAACTCCCATCCAGGTAACACTGGTATGGCTAGTCTCCAAGTGGGATCAACAGTGTGCCCAGAGCAAATCAGGGTCCACACTGAAGCTACTCTAGTTTCTGAGGGTGGGGTGGATTTAGCCATACTAGCTGTCTGGCCGCCTAACATGCAAAAATACAGACAGCAACTCTTAATTAATGGGACTAGAATAGAGGGCCTGAGGGATACAGATGCCAGTGTCACCATGGTGACAGAGAAACTGGTTTCCCCTGGCCAATACCTGACTGGAAAAACTTACACAGTCACCAACGCTGACAATCAGAGAAAAGTACATCCCATGGCAATGGTTACTTTAGAATGGGGAGGGGTCAATGGCCTGAAACAGGTGGTGGTCTCCTCAAATATCCCAGTGGACTGTCTGCTTGGAAATGACCTGGAGTCCTCAGCATGGGCTGAGGTAGAACTAAAAACCCATGCAGCAATGCTGGGTATCCCTGAACTGGTGTGTGTGAAAACCAGAGCACAATGCAAGGCACAGGGTGAACAAGTAGAGCTGGAGTCTGGAAGAATGGCCCAGCCTACCAAGAGGAAAGGAAAGTCAGTTGGGAAACCAACTGCAACACAGCAAAAGAAAGGGAACCTCTCTTCTCAGGAAGAAGTTCTGCCCTCTGAGGGAACTGAGCCTTTGGAGCTTGAACCTTATCAGGTTGAGCTCTTAGGCCCAGGGGGACCCTCAAGGGAGGAGCTGTGTCAGGGACAAGAAACCTGTCCCTCTCTTGAAGGCCTTAGGCAGCAAGCTGCTGAAGAGTCCAAAGGCAAGAAAAATGGAACACATAGGGTCTATTGGGAAGATGGACTCCTGTACACTGAGGCCAGAGACCCCAAACCTGGTGCCACTAGGAGAGTGGTAGTGCCTCAGCTGTTCAGGAAGTTCATCCTAACATTGGCCCATGACATTCCCCTTGCTGGACATTTGGGACAAACCAAGACGTGGGAGAGGTTAGTCAACCACTTCTACTGGCCCAATATGTCCAACATGGTTAAGGAGTTTTGCCTCTCCTGCCCCACCTGTCAAGCCAGTGGTAAGACAGGTGGGCATCCAAAGGCCCCCCTCATTCCACTTCCAGTGGTGGGGGTTCCCTTTGAAAGAGTGGGTGTGGACATAGTTGGTCCACTAGAACCTCCCACAGCCTCAGGAAATATGTATATCCTGGTAGTAGTGGATCATGCTACCAGGTATCCTGAAGCTATTCCCCTTAGGTCGACTACTGCCCCTGCAGTAGCCAAGGCCCTCATTGGTATCTTTACCAGAGTGGGTTTCCCTAAGGAGGTGGTGTCTGACAGAGGTACCAACTTCATGTCAGCATACCTAAAGCACATGTGGAATGAGTGTGGAGTGACTTATAAATTCACTACACCATACCATCCACAAACTAATGGCTTGGTTGAGAGATTCAACAAGACATTAAAAGGCATGATCATGGGGCTCCCAGAAAAACTCAAAAGGAGATGGGATGTCCTCTTGCCATGTCTGCTTTTCGCTTACAGAGAGGTGCCACAGAAGGGAGTAGGATTCTCACCCTTTGAACTTCTGTTTGGTCATCCTGTAAGGGGACCACTTGCCCTTGTTAAAGAAGGCTGGGAGAGACCTCTCCATGAGCCTAAACAGGACATAGTGGACTATGTACTTGGCCTTCGCTCTAGAATGGCAGAGTACATGGAAAAGGCAACCAAAAACCTTGAGGCCAGCCAACAGCTCCAGAAGTTTTGGTATGACCAAAAGGCTGCACTGGTTGAGTTCCAACCAGGGCAGAAAGTCTGGGTTCTGGAGCCTGTGGCTCCCAGGGCACTCCAGGACAAATGGAGTGGCCCTTACCCAGTGCTAGAAAGGAAGAGTCAGGTCACCTACCTGGTGGACCTGGGCACAAGCAGGAGCCCCAAGAGGGTGATCCATGTGAACCGCCTTAAGCTCTTCCATGACAGGGCTGATGTGAATCTGTTGATGGTAACAGATGAGGATCAGGAGGCAGAGAGTGAACCTCTCCCTGATCTTCTGTCATCAGACGCAAAAGATGGCACAGTAGATGGAGTGATCTACTCAGACACCCTCTCTGGCCAACAGCAAGCTGATTGTAGGAGAGTCCTACAACAGTTTCCTGAACTCTTCTCCTTAACCCCTGGTCAGACACACCTGTGTACCCATGATGTGGACACAGGAGACAGCATGCCTGTCAAGAACAAAATCTTTAGACAATCTGACCATGTTAAGGAAAGCATCAAGGTGGAAGTCCACAAGATGCTGGAATTGGGAGTAATTGAGCGCTCTGACAGCCCCTGGGCTAGCCCAGTGGTCTTAGTCCCCAAACCTCACACCAAAGATGGAAAGAAAGAGATGAGGTTTTGTGTGGACTACAGAGGGCTCAATTCTGTCACCAAGACAGATGCTCATCCAATTCCAAGAACTGATGAGCTCATAGACAAATTAGGTGCTGCCAAATTCTTAAGTACCTTTGACTTGACAGCAGGGTACTGGCAAATAAAAATGGCACCTGGAGCAAAAGAGAAAACAGCATTCTCCACACCTGATGGGCATTATCAGTTTACTGTTATGCCCTTTGGTTTAAAGAATGCCCCTGCCACCTTCCAAAGGTTGGTGAATCAAGTCCTTGCTGGCTTGGAGTCCTTTAGCACAGCTTATCTTGATGATATTGCTGTCTTTAGCTCCACCTGGCAGGATCACCTGGTCCACCTGAAGAAGGTTTTGAAGGCTCTGCAATCTGCAGGCCTCTCTATCAAGGCATCCAAATGCCAGATAGGGCAGGGAACTGTGGTTTACTTGGGCCACCTTGTAGGTGGAGGCCAAGTTCAGCCACTCCAACCCAAGATCCAGACTATTCTGGATTGGGTAGCTCCAAAAACCCAGACTCAAGTCAGGGCATTCCTTGGCTTGACTGGGTATTACAGGAGGTTTGTGAAGGGATATGGATCCATTGTGACAGCCCTCACTGAACTCACCTCCAAGAAAATGCCCAAGAAAGTGAACTGGACTGTGGAATGCCAACAGGCCTTTGACACCCTGAAACAAGCAATGTGCTCAGCACCAGTTCTAAAAGCTCCAGATTATTCTAAGCAGTTCATTGTGCAGACTGATGCCTCTGAACATGGGATAGGGGCAGTTTTGTCCCAAACAAATGATGATGGCCTTGACCAGCCTGTTGCTTTCATTAGCAGGAGGTTACTCCCCAGGGAGCAGCGTTGGAGTGCCATTGAGAGGGAGGCCTTTGCTGTGGTTTGGTCCCTGAAGAAGCTGAGACCATACCTCTTTGGGACTCACTTCCTAGTTCAAACTGACCACAGACCTCTCAAGTGGCTGATGCAAATGAAAGGTGAAAATCCTAAACTGTTGAGGTGGTCCATCTCCCTACAGGGAATGGACTTTATAGTGGAACACAGACCTGGGACTGCCCATGCCAATGCAGATGGCCTTTCCAGGTTCTTCCACTTAGAAAATGAAGACTCTCTTGGGAAAGGTTAGTCTCATCCTCTTTCGTTTGGGGGGGGGGTTGTGTAAGGAAATGCCTCCTTGGCATGGTTGCCCCCTGACTTTTTGCCTTTGCTGATGCTATGTTTACAATTGAAAGTGTGCTGAGGCCTGCTAACCAGGCCCCAGCACCAGTGTTCTTTCCCTAACCTGTACTTTTGTATCCACAATTGGCAGACCCTGGCATCCAGATAAGTCCCTTGTAACTGGTACTTCTAGTACCAAGGGCCCTGATGCCAAGGAAGGTCTCTAAGGGCTGCAGCATGTCTTATGCCACCCTGGAGACCTCTCACTCAGCACAGACACACTGCTTGCCAGCTTGTGTGTGCTAGTGAGGACAAAACGAGTAAGTCGACATGGCACTCCCCTCAGGGTGCCATGCCAGCCTCTCACTGCCTATGCAGTATAGGTAAGACACCCCTCTAGCAGGCCTTACAGCCCTAAGGCAGGGTGCACTATACCATAGGTGAGGGTACCAGTGCATGAGCATGGTACCCCTACAGTGTCTAAACAAAACCTTAGACATTGTAAGTGCAGGGTAGCCATAAGAGTATATGGTCTGGGAGTCTGTCACACACGAACTCCACAGCACCATAATGGCTACACTGAAAACTGGGAAGTTTGTTATCAAACTTCTCAGCACAATAAATGCACACTGATGCCAGTGTACATTTTATTGTAAAATACACCACAGAGGGCACCTTAGAGGTGCCCCCTGAAACTTAACCGACTGTCTGTGTAGGCTGACTAGTTCCAGCAGCCTGCCACACCAGAGACATGTTGCTGGCCCCATGGGGAGAGTGCCTTTGTCACTCTGAGGCCAGTAACAAAGCCTGCACTGGGTGGAGATGCGAACACCTCCCCCAGGCAGGAGCTGTAACACCTGGCGGTGAGCCTCAAAGGCTCACCCCTTTGTCACAGCCCAGCAGGGCACTCCAGCTTAGTGGAGTTGCCCGCCCCCTCCGGCCACGGCCCCCACTTTTGGCGGCAAGGCTGGAGGGAACAAAGAAAGCAACAAGGAGGAGTCACTGGCCAGTCAGGGCAGCCCCTAAGGTGTCCTGAGCTGAGGTGACTCTGACTTTTAGAAATCCTCCATCTTGCAGATGGAGGATTCCCCCAATAGGGTTAGGATTGTGACCCCCTCCCCTTGGGAGGAGGCACAAAGAGGGTGTACCCACCCTCAGGGCTAGTAGCCATTGGCTACTAACCCCCCAGACCTAAACACGCCCTTAAATTTAGTATTTAAGGGCTACCCTGAACCCTAGAAAATTAGATTCCTGCAACTACAAGAAGAAGGACTGCCTAGCTGAAAACCCCTGCAGAGGAAGACCAGAAGACGACAACTGCCTTGGCTCCAGAAACTCACCGGCCTGTCTCCTGCCTTCCAAAGATCCTGCTCCAGCAACGCTTTCCAAAGGGACCAGCGACCTCGACATCCTCTGAGGACTGCCCCTGCTTCGAAAAGACAAGAAACTCCCGAGGACAGCGGACCTGCTCCAAGAAAAGCTGCAACTTTGTTTCCAGCAGCTTTAAAGAACCCTGCAAGCTCCCCGCAAGAAGCGTGAGACTTGCAACACTGCACCCGGCGACCCCGACTCGGCTGGTGGCGATCCAACACCTCAGGAGGGACCCCAGGACTACTCTAAGACTGTGAGTACAAAAACCTGTCCCCCCTGAGCCCCCACAGCGCCGCCTGCAGAGGGAATCCCGAGGCTTCCCCTGACCGCGACTCTTTGAATCCAAAGTCCCGACACCTGGGAGAGACCCTGCACCCGCAGCCCCCAGGACCTGAAGGACCGGACTTTCACTGGAGGAGTGACCCCCAGGAGTCCCTCTCCCTTGCCCAAGTGGAGGTTTCCCCGAGGAACCCCCCCCTTGCCTGCCTGCAGCGCTGAAGAGATCCCGAGATCTCTCATAGACTAACATTGCGAACCCGACGCTTGTTTCTACACTGCACCCGGCCGCCCCCGCGCCGCTGAGGGTGAAATTTCTGTGTGGGCTTGTGTCCCCCCCAGTGCCCTACAAAACCCCCCTGGTCTGCCCTCCGAAGACGCGGGTACTTACCTGCAAGCAGACCGGAACCGGGGCACCCCCTTCTCTCCATTCTAGCCTATGTGTTTTGGGCACCACTTTGAACTCTGCACCTGACCGGCCCTGAGCTGCTGGTGTGGTGACTTTGGGGTTGCTCTGAACCCCCAACGGTGGGCTACCTTGGACCAAGAACTAAGCCCTGTAAGTGTCTTACTTACCTGGTTAAGCTAACAAATACTTACCTCCCCTAGGAACTGTGAAAATTGCACTGTGTCCACTTTTAAAACAGCTATTTGTGAATAACTTGAAAAGTATACATGCAATTTTGATGATTTGAAGTTCCTAAAGTACTTACCTGCAATACCTTTCGAATGAGATATTACATGTAGAATTTGAACCTGTGGTTCTTAAAATAAACTAAGAAAAGATATTTT
The DNA here is from genome assembly GCF_031143425.1 of Pleurodeles waltl. Lineage (NCBI taxonomy): Eukaryota > Metazoa > Chordata > Amphibia > Caudata > Salamandridae > Pleurodeles > Pleurodeles waltl. The sequence continues at coordinate 76,446,672 of NC_090449.1, read as the reverse complement.
TCTATATAAAAACCTATTGGCTGGATTTGTCTCTGAGTGTGTGTACCTCATTTATTGCCTATGTGTACGTACAACAAATGCTTAACACTACTCCTCGGATAAGCCTACTGCTCGACCACACTACCACAAAATAGAGCATTAGTATTATCTATTTTTACCACTATTTTACCTCTAAGGGGAACCCTTGGACTCTGTGCATGCTATTCCTTACTTTGAAATAGCACATACAGAGCCAACTTCCTACACTATCCAACACTGACAATGGGAATACCCTTAGCACATCGCTCACAAGCATCAACACTGACTTTCCGTACCAGCAGGTATTACATTTGAAACTCACGGTGTCACATTTTAAGACTCAGAAACATCTGTATTAGGTTGTTTTGCCTATAAGATCAATAACTCTGGAAACCACAGACCTTCAAGACAAATGCCTTTTTCATGCTGTACATCTAAACTTGGGAGTAACCCAGTCCATGTCAAGACCTGTTCCTTTCTTACACTTTCCTTTTTTTTATTTATTTATAATTTTCTATTTTCCTTTATTTCCTTGTTTCTTGCTAATTTTTCCATATACCTCGATTTTACTTTACATCTTTTCCTTCTTTTTCGTTCATCATTCTATCCTTCGTTTTTCTTCTGAGATATTTTTGTTTGCTTTTTCCATACTTCTTTTCTGTTCCTTTCTTTCCATCTTCTTGAATACCTTTCCAGACACTTTTCATTTTTCTTCCCCTTGCTTATTCATTCGATATAGCTTCCAATATTTCCATACTGACATTTTCCCACTTCTCTCTGCTCCCTTCTTTACTCTTCTTTCTATGCCTCTCCTTCGGCACACTATTTCCTTGCTCACTTCTTATTTGTTCCAGTTTCTATTATTTCACTTGCTCGCTATATCTTGGTCAGTGTGTCTGGCTTCTTTGGAACCAGTAGGCCCTCCCTTATCAGCCCAATCATGCCACCATTTGACGTGGTATTAATGTATTCATGGCTTCTGTCCAAAGATCTTCGAGTCTCATGTCAAAGTTGAGGAGATTGGCGATGCCCTAGAATCACCATAACTTCTAGTATCCTGACGTTTTATCGGAAAAAAAGGCCTCAAAATAAACAATTGATATATTTTGATACGGAGGGAAAACTAATCATTCCTAAACCATATGCTGGTTGGTATGGCAAAAAAAAAAAAAAAAAAAATCAGTGGATAGCAAGGGGGTCAGTTAACATGCAAGCAAGTTCTTAGAAATCCATAGCAAATTTAGCATGAACGAACTGCTTTGACACTAGTCACAAAACTTGTATTAACGAAAGCCAAAAAAAAAAATATATATATATATATATATATATATATACATTTACCTGAATTGGGCGGAAACATCTGCATCCTCAAAGTAAATGTCGTACTTCTTCTCGTATTGCATATTGTGGGTGTCTATCATTGAAAAAGCCACTCTCTTCTTGACAAAGACCACCTATGAAACAACGGAAAGGTCTTTAATTTACAATGACTCCTCTTTTCACGTTCAGTGAATATTTTTGCCTATAGACTAAGATAGCACATTAAAATCCTCAAAAACAAGCCAACATAAACTGAAGCATTTATATATGAATGGTCTCTGTTTAAAATTGAGCTTGCCCATAGTGTTCTTTGCTGAAACATGTTTTCACATGTACTGGCTGGTTTGCTCATAGTTAGTTGAAGTGATACTCCTAAAATGAGCTTTAGGGAAAATAAAACATAACAGGGGTCTGCCACACTTCAATTTTCGATTTTCCTTGTGCCTGTGAGAAGGTCATATCAGCATCTTATATTAGTCTATACACACACACACACACACACACACACACACACACACACACACACGTAATTGAGCCCAACAGTACAAATAGACACACATTCATTACTACAAGGTACAGATCAAATTTTAGTTCTTACCACAGAACAGCACAACTGACATTAGAAGAGCACTTCTGACTGCCATATAGAAAGTGTCTAGTTGGACCTTCCGCGAAGGTAAGGGACACAGCCACAATACATGTTTGCTATCCCTGGGAGAGGTCCGGCACAGATTGTGAACCCAAGAGCAGGCTTCGCAAGCTCTTAAAATAAACAGGTGCAGGCAGTCTGTGGGCCAAAAGGTCATGCTGACCTTAAGGTTGGCTAAGGGTTTGGCCAAAAGCCAGTCCACACTGAACAGTTTACAGTATGCTTTCATATACAGTGGACGTAATGTGTGATCAAAGAATGCAGAAATTGGCTGAAAAAACAAGATTTAAGTGACCATTTCTTTACTGGGAAAGAAAAACTACATTTGCCAAGTCATCCTACAACCACTATAGAGACACAAATTGATGTCTGGACATCCGTTGCAACACATTATTATTAATCTCAGATTACAGCAGCCATCTATCATCTGAAAAAATATTAACAATTGTTCAGTAGGCAACAGAGCTATCTTCAAACTCAATGTATTATTTCCGGACAGAACAGTTTAGAAAAAATGTTTTTGACAGAGGTGATGAGTGGCTTTATATTATGGTGGAGTGGTTTTCAGTTGACAGTGCTTGAATATGTCCTTTCAACCCTTTAACCGGATAACACCCCAAATGTGACCAAACTGGTATACAATCAGAAAGGAACATCAACCCTCCCTGTAAAGAAATGGCTCCCTGTTGCACTTACCCCCCACTTTTTGCCTGATAATGACTTGACTGAGAAGTGTGCTGGGACCCTGCTAACCAGGCCCCAGCCCCAGTGTTCTTTCACCTAAAATGTACCGTTGTCTCCACAACTGGCACAACCCTGGCACCCAGGTAAGTACCTTGTAACTGGTACCCCTGGTACCAAGGACCCTGATGCCAGGGAAGGTCTCTAAGGGCTGCAGCATGTCTTATGCCACCCTAGGGACCCCTCACTCAGCACAGACACACTGCTTGCCAGCTTGTGTGTGCTGGTGGGGAGAAAATGACTAAGTCGACATGGCACGCCCCTCAGGGTGCCATGTCAACCTCACACTGCCTGTGGCATAGTTAAGTCACCCCTCTAGCAGGCCTCACGGCCCTAAGGCAGGGTGCACTATACCACAGGTGCATGAGCACTATGCCCCTACAGTGTCTAAGCAAAACCTTAGACATTGTAAGTGCAGGGTAGCCATAAGAGTATATGGTCTGGGAGTCTGTCAAAAACTAACTCCACAGCTCCATAATGGCTGCACTGAATACTGGGAAGTTTGGTATCAAACTTCTCAGAATAATAAACCCACACGGATGCCAGTGTTGGATTTATTAAAAAATGCACACAGAGGGCATCTTGGAGATGCCCCCTGTATTTTACCCAATTGTTCAGTGCAGGACTGACTGGTTTGTGCCAGCCTGCTGCTGAGAGACCTCGCCCCTGCAGGAACTGTAACACCTAGCAGTGAGCCTCAAAGGCTCAGGCTTTGTGTTACAATGCCCCAGGGCACTCAAGCTAGTGGAGATGCCCGCCCCCATGGACACAGCCCCCACTTTTGGCGGCAAGTCCAGGAGAGATAATGAGAAAAACAAGGAGGAGTCACTGGCCAGTCAGGACAGCCCATAAGGTGTCCTGAGCTGAGGTAACTGACTTTTAGAAATCCTCCATCTTCCCCCAATAGGATAGGGATGTGCCCCCCTCCCCTCAGGGAGGAGGCACAAAGAGGGTGTAGCCACCCTCAAGGACAGTAGCCATTGGCTACTGCCCTCCCAGACCTAAACACACCCCTAAATCGAGTATTTAGGGGCTCCCAGAACACCGCAAGATAGATTCCTGCAACCTAAGAAGAGGACTGCTGAACTGAAAAACCTGCAGAGAAGACGGAGACACCAACTGCCTTGGCCCCAGCTCTACCGGCCTGTCTCCCCACTTCTAAAGACACTGCTCCAGCGACGCGTTCCCAGGGTCCAGCAACCTCTGAAGCCTCAGAGGATTACCTTGCATCTAGAAGGACCAAGAACTCCAGAGGACAGCAGCTCTGTTCCCCAAAGACTGCAACTCTTCAACAAAGAAGCAACTTTGAAACAACACACGTTTCCCGCCGGAAGCGTGAGACTTTTCACTCTGCACCCGACGCCCCCGGCTAGACTTGTGGAGAACAAACACCACAGGGAGGACTCCCCGGCGACTACGAGACCGTGAGTAGCCACAGTTGACCCCCCTGTGCCCCCACAGCAACGCCTGCAGAGGGAATCCCGAGGCTCCCCCTGACCGCGACTGCCTGCTTCAAAGACCCGACGCCTGGTAAAGACTCTGCACCGCAGCCCCCAGGACCTGAAGGATCCGACCTCCAGTGCAGGAGCGACCCCCAGGTGGCCCTCTCCCTTGCCCAGGTGGTGGCTACCCGAGGAGGCCCCCCCCCCCTTGCCTGCATCGCTGAAGAGACCCCTTGGTCTCCCACTGAATTCTATTGCGAACCCGACGCTTGTTTGCACACTGCACCCGGCCGCCTCGTGCCGCTGAGGGTGTACTTTCTGTGCTGACTTGTCCCCCCCCCCCGGTGCTGTACAAAACCCCCCTGGTCTGCCCTCCGACGACGCGGGTACTTACCTGCTGGCAGGCTGGAAACGGGGCACCCCCTTCTCCATTGAAGCCTATGCGTTTTGGGCACCACTTTGACCTCTGCAACTGACCGGCCCTGAGCTGCTGGTGTGGTAACTTTGGGGTTGCCCTGAACCCCCAACGGTGGGCTACCTTGGACCCAAACTTGAACCCCGTAGGTGGTTTACTTACCTGCAAAAACTAACAAACACTTACCTCCACCAGGAACTGTTGAAAATTGCACTGTCTAGTTTTAAAATAGCTATATGTAATTTATGTGAAAACTGTATATGCTATTTTGCTAATTCAAAGTTCCTAAAGTTCCTAAGTGAAGTACCTTTCATTTAAAGTATTACTTGTAAATCTTGAACATGTGGTTCTTAAAATAAACTAAGAAAATATATTTTTCTATACAAAAACCTATTGGTCTGGAATGGTCTTTGAGTGTGTGTTCCTCATTTATTGCCTGTGTGTGTACAACAAATGCTTAACACTACCCTCTGATAAGCCTACTGCTCGACCACACTACCACAAAATAGAGCATTAGAATTATCTCTTTTTGCCACTATCTTACCTCTAAGGGGAACTCTTGGACTCTGTGCATGCTATTTCTTACTTTGAAATAGTACATACAGAGCCAACTTCCTACACTCCCCATGACTCTGTGTCTTCTTATGTCAATAAAAATATTTATTTTAAATGAAAACTCACTTCATCAAATGACAAAAAACTGTTTATAAATCAAGATGGCCCAAAATTATGATATGATAAAGTATGCTGCTGTTACTTCGGTCTAAGTAATTGCCAAAGACAGCCTTGCTGGTTGTACCCAAATTCAAAGATCTACCTTTAAATGGCTGTGTTCGTCCCAATTATGGAGAAACGGGCCTCAAATTGGACCGAAATAGGCAAGATCTGTGTAACTATGCATTTTAAATGTTGATAATTTATCAGCCTTCCAAATTTGCTTATATTTTTCATTCTGGGTTAATTACAGTGATATAGCTACGATGAATCCAACCACTGTTTGAATTGGATAATTAACAGTGTAACTCAATGGTAATATTTTAACAGCCTGCCTACGACCTGTTGTATCCCAGGGCTCAGCTATGTACCCAGCCAATAATAATATTACAGTAGGTCTAGTAAAGAGCTTCCACATTTCCTCCTACCGGAAAAACTGACAATATTAAGATTCTATTCCACCTAAAGCACAGTGCAAATATTCACCCGTATATTGCTACCTGAGGCAATGCCGGATTAGGGCAATTAGACATTGACCCAATCAGGGACATGTTGGAGTTTGTTAAAAGTCTATGTTATGGATGACATTTGTACCGCTTTAACGTCACATATCAGTACAGCCTCAGTGTTTTTAGTGAAGGCAGAAAAACAGAGCATCAACTATGAATTGGCCTTCTTACAAGATGGCCATTTTCACTGCGTGCCTTCAAATTCTGCATTTTTAGCGTATGTACATGGGGGAAGGAAGATCTACACCACTGGAGTGACAGGTGGAAAAGACACACCATAATCATCTTTACAACCGGAAGAAAAAGTTCCAATTGAATAAGAAAGTGGAGGCTTGAGGAAAACAAAAATCTTTAAGCAACATCTAAGTAACATCTCCTTCCCCCGGCAAGAAAAACTGGAAAAGATATGGGCACATACAAAACAACAGACTGAGGCATCTTATAATTATGTCTTTTTTTTTAAAAGCAAACATTAACAATTTTCAATACAAACGTCAGTTCGCTACATTCTAGCACTCATTAGTAATATTTTGCACCCATGCCAGTTTATTGAATCTTATCAAATTCTAACTCTTATTAATAATAATTTACACATAAGGCAACTCACTGAATGTGCCAACACGTTTTGTGACCTTGTTAGTAATTTAATGCTTCTTAAGCGCAATGAATTACATTGCTCAAGTTTGATGTTGTGCTATTATTAATCCCGAACAACCAGAGAAGTAGTGAAGCGAATTTTCTGAAATTAATCGCAATACCTCTTAGTAAATAAATAGGACGTAATCAGAGAGGAGAAAACGTGAAAGGGTGTTTCACACAGATCCAGCCAGCCGACGATTCCACAGATGCTGCAGGTATTTTTTTGGTTCCAACGTACAACACAAGTTTTGAGGAATAGTTTAAATTCTGAAGGGGAGTTGTTACTTTACTATAATGCGTCCATTCACAGAAGTACTCAATATCAGGTACAGTAGTCCAAGGACAATGTTTGTACTCTAGGTAGACTGCTGACTACTTCAAGCACACACACGTTGACCCAGAAATGATCACATGCAGTGTTTTGCGAATACGAGTCATCTTCTAATGTCTGTTCTGATTTTCATTGAAATCTGAAAATATTTTCTCTTCTATTAGTTGAGATTTCTTCCACAAGCGACACCAATGAATAGGCGGCAAGAGAGCATGCTGGGAATTATTACAGACACTACATTTTACTCCGATTTTAAACTGGAAACAAAATACGTGCATTAGGAGAAAACAAGTAACTCAAAGCCAACATGACTGCTCGTTTGAATTGGAGATGTGGGAATGTAAGAATTGTTTTGCCCCCAAATACAAATGGTACTTCTTGTGAAAAGAAGTACCTCTTAATGATGTAGTGAGCCAAGCATGTTCGGTAAGTTTCATTTTCTCGATGGTGCCGTTTCATAAACTGCAGCAGCAGGCGGTGAATCAGTAACTGGGAAAAAACTGGAGTGACAACAGTACATACCTTATCATGACACACTGTCGGCCAGGCAGACAGCAACAGAATACCCTACATTCACGACTCGCAACGTCTCCCTCCAGAGGAAGCAAGTATCCACTGCTACAAGACCTATCACGCTTTCCACTGGTAACTTCCTACCCAACGCCACTCTCTACCTATTTTTGCCCAAGATGATCGAAAGCTAGAAAATCTCTCTTTAAAATATTGGAAACTCTCACAAAAAGCCAAAATATTTACACTCATCCATTTTTCCTATACATTTCTAAATCATTTTAGTGGAAAATCCGCAAAGATTCTAAACTCCTGTGGCGTCTAATCCGTTACAGTCACCTGCAGTTTTATCACTTCAGCATAAAACTAACAAAGAATAAAAATATCTGTTAAAAAATAATTGAAATTTGAGTTTTATTAATATACCAGATACAATGCTAGACTAAAAGAGCACTGTGCAGAAACAAGGAACTACATTTTAGTATACTTTTGTAAGTCCCGCAGCTTGACGTGATGTTGCCAAAGGAAATTAAACTAGAAGGTAGATATAGATCTGGTGGGCGGCACCACCGAACACCCTAGCCTGGTAAAAGAAATGTTTGACATACAAAAGAAAAAACAGCAAGGCTAGTAGAGGCCACACGGAAGAGGAAACCTGCAACAAGGAGGATAACCCCCCCAAAAAAAGAGAAAAAGGTAGCTCCTACATGTGAGAACCACACACCACAAGAAGAGTAAGCCTGATACAAAGAAGCACAGGCAAAAACATCTCATATAAAGAAGCCAACCAAGCAATATAAGTTGGCAGCCGGGCTGTCAGAAGAAGCACAGACCAGCATGAGTGGGGTGGGGGGAATACTTTTAGGAGGTCAACATCGGACAGGGAAAGAGTGAGACTGCCTGCTGTGGCAAGAGAAAGGGCTACCATACATACAGATAACTGTGTGGGAGTGGAAGACTATCTACATAGGAGGACAACTCGGGACAGAAAGAGGAAGCATGTAAGAAAATCAAGCACAGAAAGCCCACACATATGAAAGTCATAAATATATATATATATATATATATATATATATATATATCTACCAAACACGAAAAGCCCAGGCACCAGTCCATGTTAAAATCCAAGCATTTTGTAGCAATTCTGTGCAGCAAGACAAAAAATCCTGATGCGTTTCGGCAACAGCATGCCTTGTTCACAGGTAAGTAAGAGCAGGTGTGAGTGAGCCAGTGCTTTTTAAAAACACAGCCATGTGACTTCAATAACCAAACTCCAACTCCCATAATGCACAGTTCCATATAAATAACTTCCTGAGCTGGAGCGCTTAATTTCCATATAGCTGCAATAGCGTCACAGGCACTTCAGATCACCGTACAAATGTTCTTATGTGCATTAGGTATCCATTACTTGATTGTCCACTTGCTTTTACAGTTGCTGCCCAGCATGATAACAGCAATACAAGGAATGCATGAAAAGTAAGAGGAGAGGCACACTGTCTCCCCTCCTATCCCTTGCTTACCTCCATCACAATATATTTCTCTGATAAATGCCTTGTTTGCATGAAGGTGAGCGGGTCGGGCCCCTTCCATAAAACTATCATTGTCACCTCCTGCTCCGTTAGGGGCCACAGACCCTGCAGGGCGGCCTGGGTTACTGGGACGAAGCATTATATTATTATATATATATCACATATATATACACACATATACATATACATACCTACATACATCTATCAAGAGGAAGACCTTTAAAACAGGATAGTAAAGAAATGGGGTACTGCACACTCCAGCAACAAAACCTACGGAATTAGCAGAGTTCACATTGTGGAGTGAAAACAAGATGTATGTGTTGTAAATTGTAATGGGCTTATCTTTGGGGACCTACAGATGGGGCAGGAAAATATTTAGATTGGTGGAATCTTGTACTTCACTGAGGAGGAGATGGAGAACTGTCAAACTGGAGATAAGCCAGTATTATGACTCTGGGAAGAGCATTACATTATCACTGGAGATAGGAGGGGGAAGAAACCAACAGTTTCAATATAGAGAGATTACCCTTCCACATGGGCTGCACAGGCCAATACTGCAGGCATAAACATGTATGTATCACAGTGCGCAGGAAACAATGGGGAAATGAGGAAGTCAGAATTAGCAAGCCCCGACGGAATAAGTCAAGAAAAAAAAACATGGGGAAGTAGGCTGCATAATGCAAAACAAATGTCAACCCAAACCAGTACAGTAAGAGCTTCATGCTTCCACCAGCCTACTATTATGGAAAAAATGATGCCATCCTTATTAAGGAAGATACTACAGATATAACAAATGTTTCTGTTGTCTTGGGGACTGCCTCACTGACCACTAAAGCAATTGCATTTGGTCCAAAACGCAGCTGTCTCAGGTACTGCAGAGCTTGGAGCACAAAAATAAGACCATATTTTCTTCCATCTAAGGTTCTTGTATTGGCTCCCTTGAAAGCATTCCTTTAATGTAGCAAGACTGGGCATGAAACTGCACGGTTTCTTCTACTGGAAAAGCTATAAGCCTATAAACCCGCTTGTGACTTGCATTTGGCACTATAATACCTTGACTGGATCACCCAATTCCATCAGTGGATGGATAACGGCTAGTACTTTAGCCTCTGGATTTCAAAATAATCATCCATCGGATCTTTGAGTTAAACACACTCGTCGTTGTTTCCAAACAGCTTATGAATCTTGTATGAATCTACAAGTGCTGAAAAAGACCTCATCACACTGCGGATGGAAACAAAATGCTTGTTTTTTATTTTATTAACAGCAATTGAGTTCGCCACATCAGCAAGGGGTAGTATAGTACATCAGTCTTGAAGAACAAGGAGTAAACACTGCCTTTTCTGTATTTGTGGGGAGTAGGATGCAAGAACTATCAATATATTTGGAAACCCTGATCTGGAATGCTCGAAAAAGAGTGCAATCCAGAGTGAGTTTAAACATGCAAATCAAAAAGGAGAGCCTGACACAGAGGGAAGGATGTCTCCTCATGCTGGTGTTGGCAGATATTGAGGTGAGTGGACCAAAGGCAGAGGTTGATTTATCAACTTTAGTGCTAACAATTACAAGCAGACGGTGTCCCGATTCAAATGTATTTTACAAAACGATGCAAAGTATTCACTCTGAGTTGTGGAGTGTCTTCAAGAAGAGAACTTATGGATGCAGGACATCATGATCTTTTTGGAGTAAAAACAAGAATGAAATCTTGTTCCTAGTCTGTCCTTAGCCTGTACTCTTCTTTTTCTTTGTGCCCTCATAGCTGGGCAATGCTCCTATTCAGAACTTTGCTGTGACTTATCGCAGCAAGTTATCATTCGAACCACAGGTGGATGCAGTTGTTAAACTATCTCTCACCATCATATGCATTTGCTCGATAGCACCTGCATACTACTGGGGGTAGGATTTTTGTGGTATACGCAGTCGTTTCGAGTTGACAATACTAGAGGACTATTTACCCAAGTACTTCAGTAAGCTACGAAACAAACTGTGATCACAGCAGAATAGACGAATAAGGACTTCTTTTCACGTTAAAATACAGTATTATTTGGCTTAGTGGAGCAACATCTTTCAAAGTTCCTTGGAGGGACAACCTGGAATTCCCATGCAGAGAGTTTTAGGGATAACTCTTGCCCGCACCTTGTGCAAGCAGCTGAAAGATTATCCATTTCATATAGACCTCTTGGTAGAAGTTAACTAGGTTTTGCTCTTTTTTTTTTTTTCACTTAGGTGGTATTTCATTTTTATCTCGTATGGATTTGCATTTTGTCTTATTGATTTCTATGTTCATGTTTGAGCTTTATACCGCCACAAAGTTCTACTCAGAACAGCACCTGTGCAGTACGTGAACAAAAACAAAACATGGATAAGAAAATGAATGTTCACAACGAAGAAGGAAAGAACCTGACAGAGTAGATCCTACCCATTTCACACATGGAGAATACTAAACAGTACTTATTTGTTCAAGGCTTTCAAAACTCTAATCACCCGCTCTCTATGGCGAGTCTTCGAAGGGCCGACTGGCTCTTTCTGGTTGACAAAGAACAGATGTTCTGTTTATTTAGAAATTGAATGAGAAATAAATATTTTATTTATCTTGTAACATTTGCTATGTGTTCAAATACAAAGTTAGAATATTAGCTTATATCTTTCTTATAAATTGCTGCCTATTTTATACTGCAGATTGGGGTTTACTTTTCTTTGTATGGCTGCAAAGTTAGAGGATTTTGTTAAGCGATCTGTTTGGGGAGGCGAGATTGTGAAATGAAAGGTATATGACAAAACCCACACCTCATCTCCTACAAAAGGTTTTCAAACTGACTGAAAGGCTATATGATGGCAGTTTTTCTTCTAAAATGTAATTAGCTTGTAAATAAACTGCACATATTTCACAATTTGTATCAAAGAATCTGGAAAGTAGAACGCCGGCACTCCAGACAACTTCAGTGTTTATTTAATGGCTTTTAAATCCTTCAATAGTAACAAAGTAACAGCTTGAGTCGGCTACGCGTTTCAACCATTGCAGACTTCTTCTTAGCCCAAATCTTTACAGAGGCCCCCTATCCCATAGAAAATATATCGTATGGTTTGCTAGACATAGAAAATATATAATATATATAAAACATACTATATAAATCTAGCATATTGTTCAAAGCAAACAAAAATTATGTATAAAAATATAAACAATTTTGTTGTGAATCACAATTTTATACTACTTCATTACCAAGCCAAAATCACCTAATAATACTATATACCATCCTGTTATTGCAGTATTGGTGCTATAATTATCTAAGACAATTACATTTCCATTGTTAATATAATATAAAATGCCAAGTGGCTCAAAGATGATTCCATTTGGAACTGATACATCTGTTTGTTATATACCATCCTGTCCTTGCTACCATTATCCATAACAATTTAATTTCCATTATTTATATCATAGTCATAGCATTTTAATGCCAAGTCGCCAACACTAATATAACATCCTGTCATTTTTAGAGTTGATACATCAGATTGGGATCTTATCTTTGTATATAGTCTCGGGGGTACAGACCAACCAATGAGATGCAAACCAACTGTTATCATATAATTCCAGAACCCCAGAAATCAAACATCAAAAATCAAAGTATAATCAAATTTCAGTGACACTATTTGTGAATTATCCAAATCAACCTACATGAACATAAAGTTCCTCATCCTGGTTCAATTCCCATGGATAACTACTGTTTAGTCGAATTATATACTCAGATTCCATTTTCCTAAGAAGCCGTTCCCTATCACCCCGTCTCGGGGTCACCAGCACCCTCTAAATTCAATATATATCTGTAATTAATTTTGAAGCATGATGGAACAACGCTTTTTTACAGGATTTACTTGGTGACATGCACGTGATAAATATGTAATGAAAAACAATTTCCAGACATTATCACGTATACAAAGTAGTTTCATCAGTATAACTGCATGTCAGTGGGAACTTTTATGACTATTTCAATTGAAAATGTGCTGTCTGTAAATGACAGCGCACTGCCGAATCAAGTTTTAGTGATATATTAAAAGTGAGAATAAAAATAAGGGGGGCGTGGCAAAAATGGCGACCAGAGCGGCAGCATAATCTGCAGCTCCACGGACGGCCCTTATAATTATCCTGTTGACGTTGCCTCTAGTCCTACTCGATGCAGCGCCGCTCAGGACCCCCAAGGGAAGCTGCAGCTTTAATCTTGGCGCAGCCTCTGCCTGACGAAGCGAACGATGGCCGGGGAGGAGGTGCGCCAGGACCCGCGGCCCGCGACTGTGGTGGGCGCCGATTGGGGCCGGGGCCGAACGTCGCCCCCAAAAAATGGAAGCACCAGGGCGCCAGGCTCCACTCCGACACAAACAATGACTGGCGAGGAGACGAGCCGGGACCCACAGCCTGAGACTGAGGTGGGTGCTGGTCAGGGCCAGAGCCCAACTCCGCCCCCAAAAATTTGAAACACCAGGGCGCCAGGCTCCACTCCGAAACAGACAGCGGCTGACGTGAGGGTGAGCCGTGGCCCACGATCGAGGAGGGCGCCGATCGGGGCCCAATATCACCCCCAAAAAATGTAAGCAACAGGGCGCGGCCTGCGACCGGTGAGGGCGCCGATCGGGGCCGGAGCCCAATATCGCCCCCCCATAAAATTGAAGCACCAGGGTGCTGGGCTCTGCTCCGACGCAAGTGGCAGCCGTCGCGGGGCTGGGCCGCGATCTACGGACCGTGACCGGGGTGGGTGCTGATCGGGCCAGAGCCCAATACAGCCTCCTCCCCTCTCCCCCCACCCCCCCCAAAAAAACAACAATTGAAGCACCAATGCGCCGGTCTCCACTCACGGGAAGAAGCAGGTAAGGAGACGGGGGACGGGAAGCTCCTTGTTTGGTCCCGGGCGCACATAAAATCTTCTGCGGCACGCACCGAGCCGCAGGGCAAATACAGAGGCCTGGTTCCCGCCCCAAACGGAGGGAGCCGAGACGATCGTGGTCCCGAAAATACACCGCTGCAACCACCTCAGACCCCCAAGCCACCACAAGTAACCCTCTTGTATGCAACCGCCTATCTCTGGGCACTGCGGCCGCTCTGATCCACAATCCTGCTCGTCCCTTCTCCTGCGGCCTTCCGGTGCCCTGACTGGCCGACAGGCCCGCCGTGGATTGAGACGTTGAGTCCTGGGGTCCCCAATTTCGGACCCACAGAGCAGGCGCTACACCAGACCCACAAAATCGGGTTAGACACAGCTATCCACACCACTCCATGCAGCGGGGCGAACTGGGCCCCCACCCCTGCCGGTGCCCAGGTGCGCGGCGGAGAGTCGGGTGTGGGGACAACACGTTGCGAGTGACCTTGAGCTGGTCTGGCCTGCATATATGAACGCCAATTTCTTGCCTCACTTCGCGACTGGTGGACGACCACCCCGGTCCTCGCCGGGCATACCATTAGCACTGACGCAGCAACATGGGCCTGGGTCTAACACCCATGGACATAAAACAGTAGCCCAACCTGTATAGCGCCACAGATCTCTAGATGTGTCGTTCAACTTAAGTTGAATCCAACCGGGTACACGTCACCTTAAGCCTCCTACTGCCGTGGACACCAAATGGGCAAGCCAAAAACACTACGTGCACCCCCGGGGACCATGGAATCAACTGATGACCACACCGCGACGCACCAGGCACTGCTGAAAATGGAACTTACCTTACATGCCCATACAGCACAATTCAAAAAGATATTACAGGCCATCCTGGACACCAAGACCACCTTGGAAGCCAAAATAGGATTCTGTCGCAGCAGACGTCAGCATACTGCGGGCAGACCAGCATGCACTGTCAGATCGTGTGACAGAACCGGAAAAGGACACTGCAACCCTTCCCCCGACAGTAAAGGAACTACAAACACAGATGAATCACCTGACAGCTGAAGTAGACGACCCAAATCACAGAGCCAGGGACGCAGAGGGAAGGTCATGGCGCAACAACATCCGACTAGTGGGGTTCCCAAAACGAGTCGAGAACAATGGCTCACAGAGACAATACTAAAAGACAATATCCCGAAGTTCTTCTCAATAGAGGGTGCCCACAGGGTCCCAGGCAGACCCCCCCCCCACCTGGAGCACAACCCCACCCTCTGATAGCAAGGCTCCTCAAGACTTTATCCTGCAGCTATTCCGCAAAACAGGCCCTATACGTTTTGAAAATGAAGCGATCACAGCCTACCCGGACTTCACTACGGAAGTGCAGAGGAAACGTAGTTCTTTTTATTGTGTTAAGGAACGCCTTCGCGAGCACAACATCAAGTATTCGCTGATGTATCCGGCCAGACTCCTTGTGCAGGACGACTTCCGTGTCCTTTTCTTCACTATACCAGAAGACACCTGGTTGCATGCCAAGGGCCTGGCCGGCCCGACAGACGTTGATAATCCCAAGGAAAGATGGTCTACCCCTAAGGCAAGACGCAGGCAATGCAAAAAAACAAGGCACTAAACCCACACCCAAGCAGTCTTGGGTGGAGTGCTCCCTCCTTCTGCAGGCCACATCTCGATTTGTTAATGTATCACCAACAACTTGGTCCAACCAAACAGATGGCGAACTAGACCAAGATACGCACTCGGATTCCGCTGATTCTACCCGGGGCCCGCCCCTTACTACGCGCACGGCAGACAATATATGAAAACTACTCGGAGCTTGGCTACTCAAGTGCCCCGAGATGCGACCAACCCGCAGCAACATGGTTTGACTCAAATAGTCACCTAGGAATCGACTGGGCGATACTGAAGACCTACGATACTTTACATCACAGTAGGTTATGTAACTGTGGTCCTGGGCGGCGGACCCAGTGTCAGTTGCATTATGGGCCGGGTACCTCAACGACTTGTTTCCATCAACCCTATGCACACCCTGCTCTATATGGACCGTTCACTCAAGCTGGCAATCGGTGGAACTTTACCCGCCCTGATACAACCAAAGTTAATGTTTTATATTGTTATTAACTCTTATCACCCAATGGGTCTCCCCCATGTCTTTCACATGGGCTTACTCTTTCAGTATTTTACGTCACATTTGCTACACTAGTAATATCATGACCAACAGAATTAGGGGCATAAATAGGTTGTTACCGGGTGGCAATGGGCACATCACTATTATGAACGTGATGAGGATCATGTTTGTCCTTCGATTAGTTAAACCTACAACCTCACATGACCTCCCAAGCTCAACAACATATCCCAAGATATAATGTGCTCACATGGAATATAAGGGGAATGGCATATTCGTGCAAGAGGCAGCGGGTATACACTTATCTCAGGAGACACCAGATACACCTAGCCATGTTGCAAGAGCCACACCTCTCAATCACTACACTTGAAAACACACGTGTAAAATGGAAAGGGCAACTATATGGAACTACATCCTCCTCATTCGCTCGGGGGTGGTGATCTGGATCGCCCGGTAGTCCCATTTGTCATGACTTGCACGCAGATTGATCCCAATGGTAGATATGTGGTCCTGGAGGGTGACCTTGACGGCTCACCCCTAGCGTTGGTAGCATTATATCTCCCTAACACAAATCAACGAGATTTTTTGGGAACACTAACAACCGGAAACCTTAACGACCCAACAGCAGATAGCATATGGGGTGGCGACTTTAACTGCGTCCTAGAGACCCACAAGGACCGCTCCTTCCCCCCGCTTGACACCGCCCCGACCAACCGTGCCTCACACGACCTAGTAACTTGGGTTTCCAAAAATGGCCAGAGAGACATCTGGAGATTCGGACATCCCACACATCGCGAATACTCCTACTATTCCTCAGTGCACAGCCTACACACCAGGATAGATATGCTCCTCGCATCTGTGACTGTAATCCAGAAGATATGCTCAGAGTATCTAGCCCGCACCATCTCAGACCATAGTCCGCTATACTCAATTCTAGAATGGGGCCACACACACACACACATGCATACCAACATGGCACCTGCAAACAGAGGCGCTCGCAGACCCCCCCCCCCCCCTCCTTCAACGCAGAATTGGCCAAGTGCTTGTCTAACTATTTCTCCTTGAATAATAACACAACCACATCATGCACAACCGAATGGGACTCCTTTAAGCTGTGATACGAGGTCATTGTCTCGCAGCCTCAGTGAGGGTAAGACAGACACTAACCAAAGAATTGCAAGTACTAGAGACTAAGTTGTGCAGGGTATAGGTTGTGGTCTCCAGAAACGAGACTCCGTTAGAGGAACTGAAATCGCTAAGGACCAGCCACAGAGAGGCAGATACTAGGCTTTGTAAACACGATTACAGACATTTCATGGCACGACAACACGCAGAGGGAGACAGATCGGCCGATTATTGGCATGGCTGACCACCTATAGGTGCGATCCGACTGCACTCAGGTAACATTATTAACACTCAGGTGGAAATCAACGAGGCCTTTTAAACATACTATCGCTCCTTATATTCACCCCTTCCCCATCAACTGAACAGCAAATGGCTGAACTACTGTCAATAATCCCCCAAAATCGACAACTAACTGAAAACGCAGACGCACTGGAGGGCCCTATTACTATAGATAAGGTACGCCTAGCACTGTCACAGATGGCACACAGCAAAACACCTGGCTCAGACGGTCTGCCAGTAGAGTATTTTAACTCCCAAGCAACCCACCTCTTGCAACCACTTCTAGATGTGTTTAACGAAGCACACACCAGGGTGCAACTACCCAACTCCATGTGTGAGGCCTTGATAGTTGTGCTCTCAAAACCGGGCGGTGACCCTCTAGATGTCAGATCGTATAGCCCACTCTCCCTACTAAATTCGGACTGCAAACTTCTTGGGAAAATCCTAGCAAATAGGCTGCTCCCCTACCTACCAAATCTGATACACACTGATCAGTCCGGATTTATCTCAGGGAGAAGTACCTTTTTAAATATCAGAAGACTAATCTGCATAATGCACAATGACATAGGGGAAGAAGCGGTGGCCCTATCCTTAGATACAGAAAAAGCATTTGACACACTGAGCTGGGACTTTCTTATGCACACACTCATTGCGCTAGGTTTCGGCAACGGCTTGTTCAGATGGATTGAAACACATAGCCAAAATGCCCATCTTCCTGAGATTCCTATATTAATTCACTGCGCTCCCGATACTCCTAACACTCTCGTTCTTTCACTCGCTGCACTCCTTGCTGACTGATCTGCTCTGGGGCAAAGACAGGTGCAGAGGAACATTATCTACAACACAATACCCACAGGACGCAGGTGGATTGGGCATGCCAAATTTCGAACTATACTACGCCGCTGCTCAACTGCAATGGCCAACCATGTGGCTTAGCGAGCCCCCCCTAGGAGAAAGCAAAGCACTGGGAGAACACACAGTACCACTGCTGATTATAACCTTGCTATTAGCTAGCCCCCACCGCCCACAGAAAAAGACCCTATTGCTGGATGTAGCCAGATCTTGCTGGCGCAGATATGTCCAAGGCAAGGCACTCATGCCTCCTTATTCCCCCTTGCTGCCGCTGACAACTCCCGGGAGCCCAAAAACTCTCACTACACCACGATACACGCGACATGAGACTATTAAACGCAGGAGACTGTTACATAAGCTCCACACTGCGCTCCTTCGAGGAACTAGTGAACACCGGGGTTACTCATACCGGGGCCTTTCTGACATACTGTGCAGTGAAAAGTCTACTCAATAACCTATGGGGGCTCGGCAATGTTGAGCCACAAGAATCTCAGCTGCTCACAGCAACCCTCACTATAGGCAACACAAAAGGCATCATAACAAAACTATATAAAGTGCTCCTAGCAGAGGCTTGCTCTGACTTGGCACAAGCTAAATCCCGCTGGGACGCCGCCCTCCCCTCACCATTACCCCAGATAACTTGGGCCGCAGCACTCTCTATGGTCAAGAATGTATCCCACAACACTAGACTGCGCTACACCCAGGTCAACTACATTCATCACTCCTATCTCCAGCCCGCATTAAAAAAATATATCCAAACTCAAACCCAGCATGCCCTAGATGCGCTACCCCTGCAGCAGACTTCTATCATATGATTTGGATCTGCCATCCAATGAATACGGCCTGGCAACGGATCACTGATACCACAGCGGACATCAACGCTCACACCCTAGCATCCACGCCGGAATCATGATTACTTGGCATACGCCGACGCGATAAAGGTGAAACACACCTCCATAAATTTATAGACATTGCCTTCGTAGTTTACAAGCGCCTAATTGCCATGCATTGGAAGGCCCCACACGCCCGCCACATGCTGCCTGGCTCCGGGATCTACATAGCCGCTCGCAAGCAGAGGCTCAGACACTGTGCCAGCTACAATATAGGGGACTGATCCAGGGCGGCGCTGAAATCTGGGATAATTTTGTGGTAAGCATTGAAGCCAGAGACGATACATACCCCCCCGAACATTGTGTAACCCATGTGCTACATCCCTGTCAAAACGCCACACTGCGCACCCCCCGGAGTGCTCCAAAAATTAGCCCAGACATCATCACGTCCACCAGATGCGCAACAATAATAGGGTAAACAAACTCCCCCTAACAGCGGTCCCCGGATCTGCCACGGAGCCATGACACCACCACTTTCAGAGCTGCGCGAACTCCTGCCTCGACCAGCCCCCCTCCCACAGACCACAGACACAATAGAAGTGCCACCCCACCCTTCAGGCAAGTACTGCCCGAACCACACCTCACTCCCGTTTATTTACTCCTAGAACACAAATGTGACATCAATTGTAAGTTGTACAGTTATATGTTGCATTACAGTATGTCAAAATACAAACCGCATTGTACAAAATGACATATGCGTGTAAACAGACTGCAAAACCGTAATGGTGAAATGTACTGCTGCTTGTTTATCATGTTTAATAAACAGATGAAAAAAAAATAAACAAACATAAAATGAGAAACACCTGCCCCCGCCTTGGTGGCAATGCTATTAGTGGTCTAAGAGGCAAGAAAAGTGTAACGAGTACCCTTCATGTTGGGATTTTTACTATACACGGAGCACACGTTTAGTATGTTAAATAAAAAGAAATAGTTTTTTGTACACCAGATATGCTGAACTCTTGTATTTGAGGGTGCTCTCTTGTATGATAATAATGAAGAAACAGGCGGCTCAGTGAAATAAAATATTTGTACAAGATTACACAATTTGTGACCACTTTATAGATCAAGAGCGTTATAGCTAGGCCGAGTAGACTATCAAGTCCCTAGACCTTCAGGTCTGATAACATTTTTATGATTTTTTCGGAGCCCGTTCATACAATAGGGACTGATAATGTTGGTTATCTTCAGGAGTGGTCACATGAGAGCGACAAACTGAGTCTAATATTAATAATGTTGACCTGCACAACTGGACAGGCATACTGGGTAAAATAATACCTTTTAAAGTGTGAGCTGCACGCTAAGAGACCCTTAAAGTGATTACTGGCATACTGAGGGGGTACTTTTCACACTGAAGGTTGATAAACTGAATTAAAGGTTATCCAGCACAAGAGAATCGTATTCCGGCTCACTAAAGTTGACCATCCGAAGGATGACTCAGTGCCCACGCTGGAGTAATTGTAAGATAAATCATCTGTCATCGTTGGGGTTGATACATCTGGAAAACGCCCATTATAATGTGATGTAGAGAGAAAAATATCTCTTACGGTGTGGGGTGCTTTCTTACTGATGAAGGAATGATCGATCACGCGGGGAACTAGCAGGCTAGGAGAAGGTTTAGTTCTTGAACTGGGGTAAATATTAGTATATTGGGGCAGGTTCAACTGTCAGACTGGGTGAAGGACAAAAGGCATAAGACCACTCTGTAAAACAGTCGATTGCCTTAGTGGCAGGAAAACTGTTTTTTTCTTATGATCGAGAGCAAGCCGACCTCTGCCGATAGCTGAAAACCAGAAGGACTGTAAAGACAGATAACCATCTTTCGCACTGTTGAGTGACTTGCTGATTACAGCTAATGGGTAACAAAGTCAGCTGTGGAAAGTCTGAGTTTTTACCGAAAGGGGCACAATGATCGAAAGTGGCTTTGTCAGACTGCAAACAGTCATTTTGAAGGAAGGCTGCCCTGTCACACTGGGGTTGACGGAGTGACATATGGGCACGCTTGGTGAACGTAGGGTATGTCACACTGGCGAGTTAAAGGTCGAGCTGTGACTGGGAGAGTGGACATACCAAGTCACATCGAGAAATGAGATCTACACTTCTATACAAATGCAGACAAGTACTGGGAGTGATCTGTTATGATACAGTGACAGTCTAGCGCATTGAAGTAACTTTGGTCCTTCAAGTGGTAGGTTACACCCCCTCTCCCCCCACTCTCCCTCAGAGTGCCGTTTTGACAGCTGTCTCTACCCACCCACCCGCTCACTTACCTTGTCCAGCTCCTCCCGGCACACGGCGCAGTACCTCTGCTCGCAGAGCACCCGCATCTTGGTGGAGCATCGGAAGCAGACTGTGTGATCGCAGCGGCCTAGCGCCAGGACATCCAGCTCCTGGCAGCATAGCACACAGCTCCGCTCAGGCGCCAGCTCCGGGTGGATGGTCTGGGGCAGAGGCCGACCGGCCGTGGACAGAGAGGTGGGAGGTCGGTGAAACTTCCGGGAACCACGGTGAGCCTCGGGGCCCATGCGGGATCCGCGGGGCGGTCCGGGGCCCGCTGACATCTCGGCACTGGAAGCTGTCGTGCCTTCGCTGCTGGCCGGCGTCAGGGGCGGCCCCGTGGCCGGGCTGCGCTGAGCGGACACAGGGAGCCGAGCCCAGCTTCGCCGGCTCAGCCTGACGTCACCGGTCCTAGCAACAGCACGTCCGGAAGTGAACCACACCGGATCCTAGAATTCCGGACACGTGTTCCAGAATAGCTTCCGGGCCGAGGCTTCATCCACCATCATGGATATAAATATGGCACAGGGTAGCGTGGCAATTGGCCGCAGAGTTAAAGTCGTCGTTTTTCGTCTAGTGATCGGTCTACAGCTGTCAGGGTGCACTAAAAAAGGGTTGAAGGTAGCAAGGCTTTAGGTTGTTTGGGTCCTTCTTGGTCTCAGACCACGTAGTAATTAAAAACGGACATTGAAACAGGTCTCTTTCGGCCTTATATGGATGTTCTTAATTTTACAGGCGAAACACTGATTGATTTCTGAAAACTCTGTTTACAAAAGGGTAAAGTAATACATGTAATTCCTGTTTATATTTCACATGCTTTACTTAGTCTCGCGTTCCCCGAGAGTGTTTGTTTTTTTCCTGGATGTTGTGTTACGGTATGGTTTTTTACAAGCAGGGCATTATTCTTGAATAGTGTATACTTTGAATTGAGTCGCACCCACTTGCTTTTAATGGGGTACTATTGAGCCGTGGCCTGAGGCTGTGTCAGTTTCTCTCACTGTCTGCCACAGGGTCAAAAAGGTGTTCAGAATACATGGTCATCCAGTTGCAAGCATGCAAACCCACAACTTGGTTTACTCCTGGGCACTCTGATTTTCTAATACAGGGAGCAGCATAGTCCAGATATGGGGCTCCCCGATGGACCAGTCTCTCTTGGAAATAGAAATTCACTTGTGCCTTGTTACACAATAATGACAGAGACTTACGAAAAGGACAGACAAAAGAGTCTCAAGTTGAAAATTTAGGGGCATGTATACTATTGCTGGGATATACAACTCCCTAATTGCAGCTCTTTGTGATTTGTAATTAGGAATTCTCACAATTGCAATGTCCAACTCTGTCTCGGACACTTTGCGATTCCTAAATGGGTTGTAGGAGACCTGCCTCCTTAATATTCATGAGGCAGGTCGCAATCATGCCACAGTCACAGGGATGGTGACCTGCTGGGGGTCATAAGACCGCCATGTCTGTTACTGCTTTTTAAATAAAGCATTTCTTTTTTAAATACAGTCCACTTTCGTTAAAGGAAAACGGGAAGTGTTTTAAAGACAAAAATACAAAGTTTCATTTTCATTTTTTTTAAGGGTTGACAGTGGTCCATGGGAAGACTGCCCGCTTTAAAAAAAATGCTGTTGACCCCATTCACAAAGTGGAAGGGATCTCTTGGGGACTTCTTCCTGTTTGCGGATGGGCTACCACCTCCTTCACAGAGTCAAGAAAGTGTGAATGTTTTGCAACCACATTCTGGTTGCAAAACATTTATATATGCTCCTGCAACTCGCTGTTATGAAGGGCTATCTTTTACACGCTCCTTCCTAATAGTGACTAGCAACCCCTATTTTGCGAGTCAGTAGTAGGTTACTGACTTGCAAAATAGGGTTGGTACATGTCAAAAGACAATTAAGCGGTCGCAAATGCCCAAATTCACCATTTGCAACCACCAAATCTTTTTGTACATGTGACCCTTACTTCTAAAATTTTCAAAGTGCAAAGACAGAAATTACAGGTAGTCAAATAGAAATTCAATTAGCCTACTAGGCCCAAAAAGGTTCAGAAAAAGGTGAATTCAAGAAGATTCAGAAATAAAACAGGTTGTCATTCTAAGAATGGGGAACTGGCTTCCACATTGGATCGTAAAATTGCACTCTTATAGGATTTCAGAAAAAAAGGTTCATACTTTCACTAGATTATTGCATAGCTCTCATGCTCCTAACTAATATAAATCAAGCAAAGTGATACATTTACAGGGTGCACATTTGAAAATGTTCTCACTATTGCACTGCATGAGATTCTGTATTCACTACAACAGATACATGGGAACACAATAGTTACAAACAATGTTATGTAGCTGGGACAATTAAATTGAACCTTGAGATAATAACAATTTGTTCAGAACATTCCACAAAGTCTTCCACTTGCTTTTCAGAGCCTAACAACTTTTATTCTAACAGAAAATAAAACAGCAACATTAGTCATGTGGTGTAGTACAACGTCACACCCAAATAAGGACAACAGATGCTCAGTTAGCCTAATTTACTTAAAGCACGATTTCTGCAGTTATCAACATTAAACCTGTACAATTCTACATCCGCAGCCCCTCCCTCTGATGATTCCCAGTATCATCACACTTCTCATATATGTTATAGTAGAACAGTCTTCATTAGCTTCAGACTTTTTCGATTGAATCCTTCCAATTCCTTCATGTTGTCATCTATGCCACTTCACATTTCCTTTAGTTTAACTTCCGCTCTTTTTGTCCTTCTTTCACTCCTTGCTGACAACTTCTTCATTCTACTTGATGACAGTTTTATGCAGCACATTAGAAAAAGAACTATGCATGTAGCACCTTTTAGTATGATCAACAAAGGGATCAAAAGCAACTTTAGTGTTCCTCCCCCACACTTCTTATCCATTCACCTATTCTGAAAAATCCCTTTCCTATAGAACTAAATACAGGTTCTATTTTCATCCCCAGCACCTGTTTCTTCTAGTTCATTTACTTCATGTGTGATGTTACTAATGATAGCAATATAGCTATTAATCCGGTAATCTGCTTTGTGCATGTATACACAGCATTCTCTGCCTGACTGAGAAGACCACCACCATCAGAACCAACTTCACCAGCTGCATGACGGAAGTACTGGTTGTCAAAAAGATCTCCCTTTGGGACTCTACCTGGTGGTCATCAGAGCTAGGACCAACACCGATAGCACAGGCAAGAAATCTAGGGATCATCCTAAACGACAAGCTCAGCATGACGGCTCAAGTCAATGCTGTGTGCATCTCCTGCAGCCACATCCTGTGCATGCTGTGAAAGGTCTTCAGATGGTCGCCTCAGAATACCAGATAGATCATCACACAAGCACTTCTCACCAGTAGGCTGGACTACTGCAACACTTTATATGCCAGAATCTCCAAACTCCTCCTACACATATTCCAGACCATCCAGAACACTGCCACAATACTTATACTTGACTCCCACTCTGCACTCACATAACACCACTCCTCAGGAAGCATAACTATCTCCCCATTCTCAAGTGCAGCTGATTCAAACTTCTAACGCACACATAAAGGCCCTAAGCAACACAAAGTCAGAATACCTGAACATCTGCATACACTTTCACCAGCTCACCAGGCACCTATGCTCTGCCTCACTCGCACCTCCGCAAAGGAAAACAGGTCAATCTTCTCCTACACCTCACAAAGACATGGAATGACCTCCCTCAACATAACAGAGCCTCCTCCTCACTTCTCCAGTTCTGCAAGGAGCTAAAGATCTGGCTCTTCATATAAGCACCTTGGGGCCCACACACCTGCACGCCTGCCCAAGGGCCTGGATACCCTCTCAGGTGATTAGCGTGCTACACAAATCAACACAACGTAACATTCTATAGCATGTATTACCCCGCAAACTCTGCATTACTTTGCGAGAAGCATGTCTAAAGCAAGCCATTTTTTAATTATCATGGTTCTCATTGCAAGCAGCTCTTTGTTAATAACTGTTAGTGCATGTCACTAATCTATTTACCAAAGTGAATAACTTTCTAATCTTTGCATTGTTTATTGCCACTCACAGTGGGGGAATCATTGCACTGAAAATATCACCCCACACCTGTCCAAAACTTTGCCTACTCCTCTTAAGTATTGGTTGACTTTGCTGTCTACATCATTAGTGTGATATATTTTTGGGAATACCAGAGCTACATAATAGCTTCTCACCTAGTTGTGCAGCAATTGAAAGTATGCTGCTTTGCCAAATACATAATAAATGCCTTAAATACTAACTCCAAGATCTAAAAAACCCTTTCCTATATTTTGGACTGTTTCGTTCTCTTCATGCCTTACACTATGCATAAAGTTCCCTTCTTGGCTAGATCTAAGCTCAAGTTCGAGTGCAAACTCTTTACTTTACTCTTCTTCCTTTTTTCCTTGTTTCTGGTTTAACCTCCTTATTTGCCTTCTCTTCGTCCAGTCTATTTTTCTCATTCAACTCATTTACTAATATTCTTTCATTTGGACTAAGATTACAGGTTAGTTCATGCTGCTCACCGTTAGTGAGGTTTGCATTAGTCAGGAGGGTGAAAAATTCCATCATACACTCACACTTGTCCATTCGCTTGTAGGTTTTTGAAAATCAGTAAGTATGTTTACTTGCCCATATATACATATTCAAACCATTGGACACAGGAACATTCTCTAGAGGACACACATTGTTAGAGTAAAACTGCATCTTCAAATACTGATAATAAAATAGGTTCTGAAACATGGTGCAAAAAAAAGCATACAAAAGGAGTAGGTGAAGCCAGCAGGTATGAACAGGAATGACAATTTTCTATCTTCAGTAATTTTACAACTCCAGACACCATTTGGAAGTAACCATTATAATCATAGACTCTCCCAGAATGAGGAATATGTGAAATTCTACCTACCTGGGTTTCTTTATTAACAGAGATTGTTTTGGTTACATTAAACAAGTTTGGTGAAGCATTTCCCTCCAGGAAATAGAAATCTAATACCCAGGCAACTACAGACACTACTATGGCAACTATGAAAACTACTAAAACAATTTTATAGCTTTTATGCTCCATGTTAATCTTTCTCCGGGTCTAGGGAAAGTGTTATCTTCTTGCCGGTTGCAACGTGTCAGTCCTCTATTCTTACCCTATTGGCTCTAGTCTTTCTCAGAGTCTACTGTGACAATGAGCTACGTCAGCTGGATGCCTAAAGTTCTAAGGTCCTCTTACTGTTACCCCAATCTTGTTGATTTACTCCTTGACTTTTGTCAGTCATTAGTCAGAAGGTCTGTGACATCTTCAATGCCTCTTGCCACTTAGGCTCACTTAATGGAGGTTCATCAGTGTCAGTCAAGCAGTCATGTGATTCATTGTCATTTTTCACAGAATAAGTCTGATCAGAACCTGTGTACTTCTGATTGAGGTTCTCCTCTCTCTTAGGTCTTTTACTCCCTATCTGTTGCCTTTGGTCTTCTAGGTCTTGTCACTTTGCGGAGCACTCTTGTCTCTCTGCTTCCAGTTTTTGGCCGTTTTTTGCCAGTGTGCTCTCCCTTCTGTCATGCTAGATATTTCAGGCTCATGAGACACAAGTTTGCCGTCAGACGCCGGACCTTGCCTTGGGGTTTCTCCTGCTCCATTCTCTGCTCCAGAGGAGCTCTCTTTACCCTGTTCTGCTTTAGCTCTTCAAGTAACTCTATATTCTCAGTATATTTGAAGTCTTAACCTGTGATCTCATCTGTCATTTGCTGCTGTGGATTCTGCTACCACGATGTTCTGGATTCGACCGTGACTCTGTTGCATGGGTTCGAGGATTCTCAGGCTGACCCTCTACTTTGTCTTCTGATGCCTTAGAAACTTTAAATCGAGGTGGACGTGAGGAATTAGTGGACTTTGGCTCCACTTCTTCCTATTCTCGCCCTCCTTGTATGTGAAACTCAAATCCAGTTATGCAAGCCTGCACATTTCACTGTGGTGTTGGTCACTAGGCTGACCTGGTACAGCCCTTGTCAATGTTCTTCCAGGTGTGACATGTGAACATGTCTTCTCACATGAACCTAGTCATCAGGTTTCAGGTCATGGCAGGGTGCTGTCTTTACAGCTGGTGTTTGTTAGAAATGGGGTCTCTAGTTGGCAGTGGTTTGCGCCCCCTCCAAGAAGGGATCCTCACTGTAGTCAGGATAAGGGAGACACACAGCCAAGATAACCCCTGCTCACCCGTTGGTAGCATTGCACGAGCAGTCAGGCTTATGTCAAAGGCAATGTATAAAGTATTTGCATACTCACACACAGTAACACAGTGAAAACACTACAGAAGTAATCCACACCAGTTTAGGAAATTGCCAATATTTATCTCAGTAAAACGACCAAAACGACAAATAATCTAACATACACCAGTAAAGATACAAATTTTCAAAGATGACATCTTAGTATAGCACTTAGAAACACAATAGCTCCAACTGGAGCTATCATAAAGTGTTGATGGAGTTGTTCCCAACAGTCTAATGCCATTCACAAGGGAGTGCAGGCCAGTCATGTTCTCGCATGGATCCCAGGTACAGTACCTTGGAAATCAAGGAAACAAAAATGTCACACAGGGCGGGTAGGTGAGGCATTGCTCAAGCCGGTGCGGCGTTGGTTCTCTACGGCTACCGAGGAGGTGAGGCATTGGTTCCTTACTGCTAGGCAGGGGAGGTGAGGCGTTGGTTCCTTATGGTTACAGGGGAGGGGATGCAGCATTGGTGGTGAGGCATCTGTTCCTTACTATCCAGCAGAGTGGAGGAATCCAGCAGATCAGGACACAAGGGGTCGACTTTGCTGTGTTACAGTCACACCACAGGGCGACAGATGCTGCGGCGGAGTCGGGCATCACAGACTTCGGTGGCACGGCACTCAGGACTCAGGCTGACACAGCAGATAATTGCTGTGTCAGTGTCTGGTCTGGGGGGACCACTCAGTGGGGACCACTTTCTCCTGTGCATGCAGCAGTGCACAGTTGGACAGCAACGCTGGTTCTGAAGTCACTCTGGAGTATATGTACTTGGTTTCTTCTTGATTACACCACAACTCACTTCCAAGGGCCCAGTAACTGGATTTGGCACCACTTGGCAAGTCAGGATTCTCAGCAAGAGAGCCCCAGTGCTGAAAGATGAAGTCTTTGATGTCCCTGAGACTTCTTAACAGGAGGCAAGTTCAGTCCAAGCCCTTAGAGATCCTTTGGAAGCAGGATGTAGAAAGCCAAGTCCAGTCCTTTCACTCCCAAGGACAGAAGGAGCAAGCAGCAGGTCAGCATAGCAAAGCAACAGACAGAGTGGCAGTTCCTCATACAACATACAGCTCTTCTTCCTGGCAAGATGTCCTCAGTCCAGAAGGATTCTAACTCTGTGGTGTCAGAGATCCAATACGTATACCCATTTCTGTTGAAGTAGACAAACTTCAGAGTGAAGTCTTTGTAGTGCACAAGACCCTGCCTTTCCCTGCCCTTGCCCCAGGAACACCCCAGGGGGTTGGAGGCTGCTTTGTGTGAGGACAGGCACAGTCCTATTTAGTGCAAGTTTCAGCTCCCCCCACCACTCCAGCTCAGGAAGACCCATCAGCTTAGTGATGGGCCACCAGGATCATCACACCTCAGCTCCCTTTGTGTGACTGTCTAGAGTGAACACACAAACAGCCCAACTGTCATCCTGACCCAGGCATGTATTCAGCAGGCAGGCAGAGGTACAGAATGGTTAAGCAAGGAAACACCCACTTTCTAAAAGTGGCATTTTCAAACTTACAATTCAAAAAACAACTTCACCAAAAGATGTTTTTTAAAATTGTGAGTTCAGAGACCTCAAACTCTATATCTCTATCTGCTCCCAATGGGAAATTGCACTTAAATGATATGTCAAGGCAATTCCCATGTTACCCTATAGGAGAGTTAGGCCTTGCAATATTGAAAGCCAATTTTGCAGTATTTCACTATCAGGCATGCACAACACAACAGTACATATCCTAACTTTTAAATACACTGCACCCTACCCATGGGGCTACTTTGGGCCTACTTTAGGGTTGACTTACATGTACTGAAAGGGAAGATTTGGGCCTGGCAAATGGGTGTACTTGCCAGGTCGACATGGCAATATAAAACTGCACACTCAGGCACTGAAGTGGCAGGCCTGAGACATGCTTGCAGGGCTACTCATGTGGGTGGCACAATCAGTGCTGTAGGCCTACCAGTAGCATTGGATTTACAGGCCTTGGGCACACCTTGTGCACTATACTTGGGAATTACTAGTAAATCAGATATGACAATCACGGATAAACCAATCACCAATACATTTTAGACACAGAGCATATGCACTTTAGCAGTGGTTGGCAGTGGTAAAGTGCCCAGAAGCCTACAGTCACTCAGAAAAATTCAGAAAAAATAGGAGACAGAAGGCAAAAAGTTCAGGGATAACCCTGCAAAAAGGGCCAGGTTCAACAGCAATCTCAACATGATGTAAGACAGAGCGCAACATATCAGCCAGTCCT
This sequence comes from Pleurodeles waltl, assembly GCF_031143425.1. Taxonomy (NCBI): domain Eukaryota; kingdom Metazoa; phylum Chordata; class Amphibia; order Caudata; family Salamandridae; genus Pleurodeles; species Pleurodeles waltl. The sequence continues at coordinate 76,416,911 of NC_090449.1, read as the reverse complement.
TTACAATACTCGGGAACTAGGTCACCTGTGATAGTCACAAGTGCTGCTGCTGGAACAGAGGGAATTCTCTTTGCACTTCTCATCAGTCCTTCATGTGGGGAGAGTCCAGTCATTCTGCATGGAGTACTTCAAATGCTCATGAGTACCAAGGCAAGTGCCTGTATCCAATTGAGAGTTATAGAAATGCATGTTTTAGCTAGTTTTGCCTTGATCTGCCCATATACTTTCTCTACAAAGACGGAGACTTCTGGTCTGTAACTACAATTGTATCTTTGATCAATCCCTCAGATTATAATAAAAGATGCATGACTTCATTCTCGAAGTGATTCAAGATGAAGTGGCATTCTGAATCGAAGGATCAGTTCTCTTAGGAGTAGAATGACAACTTCCAGACTATCTCCTGGTTGGGTAGATGTAGGAACATTTTTGCAGATGTCCCTACACTTTCTGCCCTCTTTACAACTGCAGGATGCTGTTTTTTAACTGTGACAGTGCACTGTTGCCTGCTAATCAGACCTTGGTGCCAGTGCTCTTTCCTTAAAAACAAAGTATATCTGATTGTTCCCAACTGGCATAGGACCTTAGCACCCCTGAAAGTACCTAGTAAATGGAAATGCATGGTACCTAGGGCATGGGTACTAAAGAGGGTCCCTAAGGGCTGCAACATATCTTTTGCCACCCTAAGGAACCCATACACATATTGCACACAGCTCGCCATTACAGACAGCGTGTCAGGGTGCAAGCTCTGAGTGAAAACACGACATGTCAAACTCATTGTGTGCCATGTCAAAGTCTCTGCATGCAGTATATATGTCACCCCTACAGCAGGTGTTGAGACCCCTAAGGCAGGGTGCATTATAATACATGTGAGGGCATGTCTGCGTGACCTCTATGACATCTGGTTCTATTACCAGATATTGCAAGTGACTGAGCAGTCATTTTAGGGCATATACTGGACACTGGTCATCACAAATACCCCAGCTACATTATGGCTGCACGGAAAATAACTGTGTTTGGTATCAAACTCCTCATCTTAATAAATCAATTCTGATCCCAGTATTAGATTTCTTATGACAAGCACTCAAATGGCACCTTAGATGTGCTCCCTTAAACCTAGTAGTCCTCTAGTGTGCTGGCTGACTGATATTGACCAGCCTGCCACCACGGATGAGTTTCTGACTGTGACGGGGCGGCCGCCGACAACAGGTCCACAGTGCTGGCCGCATCCGTAGCAACATACCCCCGGGGCACCAGAGAGAGCCTAGGGGGTATGACGCCTGACGCAGGGGGCGTCGGGACGTTTAAAAACAGAGAAGACGGACAGAAAGGGAGCGCAAGAGAAGAGACGGAGAGAGACGCGCTGCGGAGACAAACCGAGGACAGAGAAAAAGGAGAAACGGAACCCGGCCGAACAGAGCCTCACGGAAAGGAGAGGAACCACAGGGCGCCTACCGCCCCTCTGGAAGAGAAGCCGGGAGACCGCCAAACAGCCGGCCGCGTCCCCAGAGGGGCGTGGCCTCCTCAGGTACGTGTGTACCATAACTGGGGCGCTCTGACAGAGTGGCTGTCAGGAATAAGGGGCGGTTGGGGGAATAAAGGGAGGACACCGGGGAGGTCCTGCAGGGCAGGGGAGACCCTCTAATAGAAGGGAAACCTAACCTCGAACTCCCTAACCCACAGATAGGAGCGCCGCTACAAGAACTATCATGAGAAAGGGAAAGTCCTGGGAACACACCAAAAGAGCTAAGAGCACAAACAATTAAAGATTATCCCATCACAACCGCCACCCCTTCTACCTATCCCCGCACTACCCTACTAACCCTGTAGAGACTTTTTTCCCCGTACGCCCCACTTACCTGCTTTTGTTCTTCTTTTTCGTTTCTGGGAAACCTGGGCGGCTGGACCAAGGGGAAGACCGGACCTCTCTCAAGGTTGGACCAAACCACATCTGGATCACCGCAAGAGCCCTGCAAGGAAAAGAAACGGGCCTTTAGTGAATGTAATCGGACAAATCTTGTGAAAAGAACAAGAGATTAAAACACTCTGCAGTAATTAGAAATTAAATAAATAGTTTATCCCCCTCAAATCTTGCGCCTGTCGCATTTTTCCAATATCTCCCTCTCGTGGGATAACAAACCCATTACAGTGGTGTCAGAAGTGGGATATTGGAACGGGCGACAGGATAATTCAAGAACATGGAGGGTACTCCCACAATAGCGGACATGATGCAGCAGTTAGCTGAAGGACAGAGACATCTACAAATTGTGTGGGAGGAGCAACAGAAAGAAGCCAAAGTGGAAAGGGAGGCACTACAAAGCGCTCTTAAAAGTCAGGCCACTATCATGGCCAACAACCAGTTGGTACATGAAAACGCGATAAAAACCCTGACTGATACTATTGCAGCCACCCGGGTACATCCTAATGTACCCAGTTCAGTTTTACAGAGATATCAGGAAGGCGAGGATCCCGACGCCTTCTTTACTAACTTCGAACGCGTTGCCACTTCAGCCACCTGGCCGCAAGATAGATGGGGTCAGTATATCGCTCCTTTGTTAACAGGGACTCTCCAAGCAGCATATCAAGCGGTTAACCCGGGAGGAACAACGCCCTATCAGGACATCAAGAAGAGCATCCTGGAACGGGTGGGCTTTGACACAGAGCATTACCGGGTTAGGTTCCGTAAAGCCAAGTGGGGCCCCTCCGAGAACCCTCGAGCGTTATACTTTAGGATCAAAGATTTGGGTCTCAAGTGGCTAGGTCCCATAGGGACGAATAGGGAAGAAAATATTGAGGTCGTCCTCTTGGAACAATATCTAGACGCCCTACCTACCAATACACGCAACTGGATCAAGCAACACCCAAACCCAGATACGAACACTACCATTGAGCTAGCCTGTGCCTTCCATCGCTCCCTTGAGTTTAAAACGCCCCTCCCGCGCACATTGCCTAACCCCCTTAGACCGAGCCTGGGACAATCCTCGACCATGGGGAAAAGACTAGTAGAAGAACCAGGAAAACCACGCGGGACGGAGAAGCCCTATGTGCAACAACCCCAATGCTTTAGTTGTGGGGAATGGGGTCACATTGCCCGCTTCTGTCCTCTAAAATCCGAAAAACCTGAACCTATGGAAATAGGGGTTACTAGGGGCAGGGTATTCTACACCGGGGGAAGAGAAACCCAGTACAAAAAGGAGCTCGTCATCAGTGGAAGAAAAATGGTGGCCCTCATTGACTCAGGGTGCAGTCAATCCGTAGTGAGGGCAGATTTAATGGCCGACCTTACCTTCACTCCGGGACTCACAGTATCTATTTGCTGTATACACGGGGAGACAAGAGAATATCCCCTAATATGGACCACCCTTTCATGGGAAGGAAAGGAGATCCCCATAAAGATGGGGTTGGTTGAACGTTTGGTTGAAGAAGCCATAATAGGAACAGACTTTAAAGATTTCCCGATACTGTTAGACAGTACACAGAATAAGGAGGACCTGAATGCCTGGTGGAGAAGTGCTCCTTTTTCTAAGCTACCCATACAAGCCCCTGTTGGTCGCTATAAACCTACTAAAAGAGAAAAACGAGAAGCAAGGAAGTCCTATGTAAGAGGAAACGCGAGCCACGCTAGGGTACTTACACAGGTACACACCCTCACGGGTCTTCCCCCTTTCCGTAGTAGTCAAAGAGAAGATCCAAGCTTGATCAATGCCTGGAAAAATGTCATACCCCGAAACCTAGATGATAAGGGCCCCTCCTTTACGATAATTAAAAACTTGTTATACCGAATCACCAATAGCGGCAGAGAAGAAAAGAGACAACTACTGGTTCCTGAACCCTATAGACAGCAGGTGCTGCATCTAGCTCACAACCAACCGGGGGGTGGTCATTATGGGAGGGAGAAGACAGAAGAGTACCTGTTAAGGAAGTTCTACTGGCCTGGGGTCTTTTCTCAAATCAGGAAATTCTGTCAGCAATGCCCTAAATGTCAATTGATCGACCCTGGACCTAAGAAAAGAGCCCCATTACATCCCCTTCCCATTATTGACATACCTTTCTCTAGGATAGGAATGGACATAGTAGGTCCCCTGCTACCCTCTTCCAGGGGTTACCGTTATATTTTAGTGCTGGTCGATTACGCCACTAGATACCCTGAGGCCATACCCCTCACCAGTATTAACACCAAAAGTGTTGCCAATGCCATGATAGGGTTCTTTTCCTGAATCGGCTTTCCACGGGAAATATTAACGGACCAAGGTACCCAGTTTATGTCCAGTTTGATGGCTCAGATTTGTCAATTGCTAGGGATCAGACAGTTGAGGACAGCGGTCTACCATCCCCAAACAGACGGGTTAGTGGAGAGGTACAACCGCACCCTAAAGACACTCCTAAGGAAGTCAATTTCCGAGTCAGGTAAGGACTCGGACAGGAAACTACCCTTGGTATTATATGCCATCAGGACCCATGAACAAGCTTCAACAGGTCATAGTCCATTTGAACTGCTGTTTGGACGGCAGCCTAGGACATTACTAGACATGGCAGCAGAGTTATGGGAGGAAGAGGAGGATGGGGAAAAGTCTCTTCTGGAATACACCTGGAAATACACCTTTAAAATCCCGATTACAAACGGTATGGGAAGATGTAAGGGGGCATATGGAAAAAGCTCAGGAGAAGCAAAAGCGTTATTACGACAGGAATGCGCAAATGCGGACTTTTGTGGAAGGAGACAGGGTATTAGTGCTTCTACCCAGTTCAGATAACAAACTTTTGGCCAAATGGCAGGGGCCGTATAGGGTGATAGGAGTGGTAACTCCTGTTACATATAACATACAACTCGCAGTTAATCCCAAATGATCGCAGATCTTTCATGTTAACCTGCTTAAAAGGTGGGAAGAACCGCAGGTAGACCAGACCACGGGCTGTTTAGTTAATACGGTCAAGGAACTGGAAATAGGATGGTGTCCCACCGAACTTCCCTCACGAGACGATGTACCCCATCGGAATATAGAAATTTCGGTTCAACAGAACAGACAATTAACCCAACTCCTCAACATTCATAACCATGTATTTTCTCCGATACCGGGTAAAACCGAACTAGTGCAACATCGGATTATAACGCAACCTGGTAAGGTAGTCAAGCTACGGCCCTACCGTATTCCCGAAGCTAGGAGAGTCATAGTTGAAAATGAAGTAAAAAAAATGCTAGACCTGGGTATTATAGAGCCTTCCCAAAGTCCCTGGTGTTCCCCTGTGGTGTTAGTACCAAACCGGATGGGTCTATACGCTTTTGTATTGACTTTCGGCAAGTCAATGCTGCATCCCAATTTGATACTTATCCCCTTCCAAGGGTAGATGAACTCCTAGAAAGACTAGGTAAAGCTAAATACATGTCTACCCTAGACTTAACAAAAGGGTACTGGCAGATACCTTTAGGCAAAGAAGATAAAGAAAAAACAGCGTTCTCCACATCCTCCGGCCTATATCATTTTAATGTTCTCCCTTTTGGACTACATGGGGCCCCCGCCACTTTTCAACGACTCATCGATACCATCCTACGACCTCATACAGGATACGCGGCCGCCTATCTGGATGACATCGTTATTTATAGCGAGACCTGGGAAGACCATTTAACGCATTTAGACAGAATCCTTACAGCACTACGAATGGCTGGACTGACAGCCAATCCCTCAAAAAGCCGACTAGCGTTTAATGAAATTCCCTACCTGGGATATCATATCGGAAAAGGGAGCATTAGACCCCAAATGAATAAAGTAGAGGCCATCCTACGCATTAGTACCCCCACCACAAAAAAATAAATCCGTTCATTCTTGGGCCTGGTGGGGTACTATCGGAGATTTATACCGCATTATTCCACCTTGGCAGCCCCTCTGACGGATCTCCTAAGGAAAGGTCAGCCCAAAATTATTTCAAGTCTAAACCCGGTACAGTTACATAGTTATCACACCTTACAAAAGTGTCTCACTACACAACCGGTTTTAAAATGCCCTGAGTTTGATCTTCCATTTCACCTTCAAGCAGATGCCTCGGACGTAGGTCTGGGGGCTGTGCTTTTTCAGAAGGATAAAACCAATGTAAACCATCCAGTAGTCTTTATTAGCCGCAAGCTTTTTCCCCGGGAACAGAAATATCCAATAATAGAACGTGAGTGTCTCGCCATTAAGTGGGCCATTGAAAGCCTTCAATATTACCTCCTAGGGAGACCCTTCCTATTGTACACGGATCACGCTCCTCTTACCTGGCTCTCGAGGTATAAAGATACCAACGTTCGCATTCTGAGATGGTTTATGGAGCTTCAACCTTTCTCCTTCCAGGTTTGCCATCTCCCTGGAGATCTTATGGGACAGGCTGACTATTTGTCTCGGTATTCGGAGCTTTTGGGGCTCGAACAGCCCCATTCAAGGGAGGGGATGTGTGACGGGGCGGCCGCCGACAACAGGTCCACAGTGCTGGCCGCATCCGTAGCAACATACCCCCGGGGCAACAGAGAGAGCCTAGGGGGTATGACGTCTGACGCAGGGGGCGTCGGGACGTTTAAAAACAGAGAAGACGGACAGAAAGGGAGCGCAAGAGAAGAGACGGAGAGAGACGCGCCGCGGAGACAAACCGAGGATGGAGAAAAAGGAGAAACGGAACCCGGCGAACGGAGCCTCACGGAAAGGAGAGGAACCACAGGGCGCCTCCCGCCCCTCTGGAAGAGAAGCCGGAAGACCGCCAAACAGCCGGCCGCGTCCCCGGAGGGGCGTGGCCTCCTCAGGTACGTGTGTACCATAACTGGGGCGCTCTGACAGAGTGGCTGTCAGGAATAAGGGGCGGTTGGGGGAATAAAGGGAGGACACCGGGGAGGTCCTGCAGGGCAGGGGAGACCCTCTAATAGAAGGGAAACCTAACCTCGAACTCCCTAACCCACAGATAGGAGCGCCGCTACAAGAACTATCATGAGAAAGGGAAAGTCCTGGGAACACACCAAAAGAGCTAAGAGCACAAACAATTAAAGATTATCCCGTCACAACCGCCACCCCTTCTACCTATCCCCGCACTACCCTACTAACCCTATAGAGACTTTTTTCCCCATACGCCCCACTTACCTGCTTTTGTTCTTCTTTTTCGTTTCTGGGAAACCTGGGCGGCTGGACCAAGGGGAAGACCGGACCTCTCTCAAGGTTGGACCAAACCACATCGGGATCACCGCAAGAGCCCTGCAAGGAAAAGAAACGGGCCTTGAGTGAATGTAATCGGACAAATCTTGTGAAAAGAACAAGAGATTAAAACACTCCGCAGTAATTAGAAATTAAATAAATCGTTTATCCCCCTCAAATCTTGCGCCTGTCGCATTATTCCAATATCTCCCTCTCGTGGGATAACAAACCCATTACACTGACCCCCTGGAGGTAAGAGCCTTTGCTCTCAGCAGTCCGGAACGGTGCCTGCTCTGGCAGAAGGTGTTATCAACTCCGCCAACAGGATGGCTAGTAAATTTGCATACCAAGGCCAAAAACTTCAAAGTCCGTACCACCCTTGATATGCGACCCCAGCTTCCCCAGACCTAGGAGAGGCAACCCCGACCCTGAGGCCCATTTGGCACCAAGATAAGTGGAAAAATTAGCTATGCTAGGAGGCATGTCACACTTACAGGGTGAGCATATCCCTAAGGTGGGAAGCCTGAAGTGTACACAAAAAGAAAATTCCACCATCTTGCATATGGTGTAATTAGGATTTCTGGGACAGGGTGATGCCCACTCCCCACATCAAGTGATTATTTTTGGTGTTATAGTGACCCCAATGGTAAATAGCCCATTGGCTACTACCCTTTACTCCCCTTAATGCCTCTATATTGAGTATTTAGGGAACCCCCTAGCACCAGGAAAGCAGGTCAAGTCAAGATTCGACTACTGGGAACCAAGGAAGAAAGAAGAAGGACCGTAGAGATCAAGAACTGAAGACCTGCACCAAAGATTGGCGCAAAACCCTGCCAGGCTGCTTGAACTTCGACAATCACTGGACTGACTTCGCAAAGAGCTGGACATCCTCCACAAAACCCTTGGAGGATTGCTCATCACCTCAACAACTGGAAAAGGTCTCCCTTGGAGCAGAGGAGCTGTTCCCCTGCATCTGCAGGCACCTCTTGCAAAGTCTGGTACTCTGTCACGTTGGTCATCAGGGTCGCTGAGGGAACTACGAGCCAGGAGAAGATTGTTGGGAGCTCAGGAGATCCACATGCCACTTCACCAAAGTCCCAAGATGCTGACCGCTCCCAAAGTCTTCCTAAGAAGTCACCCTTGCAGCAACTAAGGCTGGTTGGTGGTTGAATCCGGACTGGAACAGCACCAAAGCAGACCTGCCGTTGAGAACGACAAGATACAAAAGGCCGGTCAGGAGTGTGGCTCCACTGCCCTGTTTCCCCTCTTCACCAGGTCACCAAGAGAGAGAGTCTCTCACCACCGTGACCCGATGCCTCAAAGTACCGCTGCACCCGAGCCCCACAGCCTGGGTCTGAGTAAGGCGAAGGTGCAAAGGGAGTTCTGAGACCCCCAGAAGCTGAACCCACCCTTGTGTTTGCCCAGGTTGGTCCCTCTGTCGCTGCCTGCAACTTCTTTCTGCAGGGATCAATAACTGTGAGTCTTCAGCAGCACAACCCGAAACCCCAAAGCACCACCGCACATGAGCCCCACAGCCCAGGTTTGAGTAGACAACAGTGTCCCTGCATGCCCAAGACCCTCAAGACCTGAGCCCCCTTTGGGTTCAGCCAGACTAGTCACCCAGTCCCCATTTCCAGCCTCTTTTCCCCAGGACCGTTTCCCATTAGAGTGGATAGGACACCCAACACTGTAGAGCACCTCTGCACCCAGACTCCCCATTGCCTCCTGAAGTAAACTCTTGGTGCTGTCCTGGACCTTGCCCCATACTCACCTTAACTCCTGAAGACTGGTCCTGTAAGTCGATGCAATACCATAGGATTACATTACCGCTTGAAACTCACAGGATAAGAGTATTTTACTGTGACTTACAAATTGATAACTTGAAAAGTATTTACCTGATTACGATGATCTTGGTGTCTAAATTAATTAAAAAATCTGTGGTGTTTTTCATAAATTGTTGGATTTCTTTATTGCGTGTGTGTCTTGCTTACTGACTGTGTGTGTGCCGTAAATGCTTAACACTATTCGCTGATAAGTCTAACTGCTTGCCCACACTACAACCAGAGAGAGCTTTTAGGGTTATTGTTTTAAACCCTGTCAGCCAATAATGGTCACCCTAGACTATCTGCATAGTGTCCCATTACACTAGTACACTACATACATAGCCAGCTTCCTTCAATAGGCCAAAACCCAACAAGAAAATAAGCATACAATGACTATTATATACCTTAGTTGATTTCATCAAGTCATTTCCAAAAATATCGATCTGGAGATCATTAAAAGGACCATCAGACTTCCCTATCTGACTCATTCTCACAGCAACTCTTTTTCCCACATTCTGTCTCTGACATTTCATACATCTCAGACACCATTTTTTTAGCCATTATCCGAAAGTGAGGATTATACCAATAAAGCTTGACAGTCTGGACCATTACTTCTTTACCAACATGGGTCGGGCCATGCATGTGTTTCATCATGGTGGGCAATATTAAATCAGGCAATACAATTTTTCCTTCCCCAGGCACCCAGATATCTCTGCTATCCTTTACTCAACCCGGCTTTTCCCATCCAATCTTTTCAGTTTTGGGTGTTTCATGCTGTAATTCTCTCACTTCTTTAAAGGTGTCACTGTGTTTTGCATTGTTCGTTCAAGTGGAATGTGCTAGACCCAAGAGCACATTATTGGGCAACTTTGTTTGTGCATTGATTAGTTCTGGTAACAGACTCATACCCAATCTTGTGGGCAACACACTTCACAACAGTTATATCCCTTGGCAACTGGAGTGCATTTAGTAAATTTAAGATATACAGCCTGTTCCAAATGGGAGAAGCAGACAACGTAAAAAGTTCTCTCTGTGACTGCAGCTGTTGGGAATCATGCATGATACCGAACCCGTACTGGCTGTCAGTATAAAGGGTGACTCTTAATCCATCAAAGGTAAAACAGGTTCGGGTAATGGCAATCACGTTTGCTACTTGTGCTGAGGTTACATGGCACAGATAGGATACTTCCACAACTCCTCTCAAGTACAGACGGCACAGGCTGCTCTTAAAATGCCTTGTTTGTCTCTCAAATAGAATCCGTCAACAGTGTATGATCAGATGGGGCTAGGGACACATTAAAAACATCTGGTCATGGTTTGGTGCACTATTCCGTCACATGTATACAATTGTGGTTGAACTCATATTCACTATCTTCATCAGGTGTGGGCAAAAAGGTACTAGGATTGAGGGTATTACATTTAAGTGACACATTCTCTGAAACGAGAGTGATTCTATCATAGCAAGTTAGATGGTTATTGGTCAGATGCTTTGTGCCTGTTGGGTATGAGAATTGTGATGGAATGAGGAAACATAACAAGCAAGTGATGGCCCATTACAATGCCCTCAGTCTGTTGCATGCTCTGACAAATCACTGGGAATCCACTTTTGACAGTATCCAAACATTCCCAAACACATTCTCACCTCTCTTAGTGTTGTCGGAAACTTAATTTTCAGAGGTTTCAATGAGATCCTGGGACACTGTCCTTACTCCCTTTCAATCTGATGTCCCAGATACCTGACTTCCTTTTGGCAAGATTGTAATTTCTCTGGGGAGACCTTATGCCCATTTTCAACAAGGTGGCTGAGCTGGGCTACGGTATCTTGTAAGCAAACTTAATTTGTCATTGACACCACAAGCAGGTCATCAATGTACTGAACTAGAGTGGAGCTAAATGGTAACTGCAAGCTCCTAGGTTTTTCTTCAGGATCTGAGGGGCCTCCTGTATGCCCCTGAGGAGTACAGCACCACACAAGAGTTTTCTCTTTAAACCTGAACACGAAGAGGTATTGACTCTCTTCTTGAAAGAGGATACAAAAGAATGCCAAACATAAGTAAATGACCGTGAACCACTGGACTTCTGAGGGAATTTAGAACAGGCAAGTTAGGTACCACAGGATAGCATTGAACAAGTATTTTGTTTGTTTTACAGAGATCCTGCAGTACTCACCACTTACTCAGACTCCCAATAACTTATTTTAGGATGTCCTGTTGAGGGGTTTAAATGGTGTCTATCTTCACTGGAAGTGGGGCTGAAAACCGGTTAATGTGCCGCTGATTCGTGATACTTAAAACTTTTACCAAGAGGGGTAGTTTTGGGACCTCAACCTGTTCTGACAGTTGAACAAGTGGTTCTGGTGTCAACCAGAAAGGACGTGGGATGTCTGTTAATTTCACCTGCCTCATACGGACCACTCTGATCAACTTCCAGAAATGCACCAAGTATACATTCCCCTGCCCCAGGTGCTGTCATTGGGCCTGCTCAGATCTGACAGGACTCTGAAACATGATGAGAACTTGCAAAACAGGAGTCACAAATGGGTTCTGATGAGCTTTTGCTTTGGGCTGGAATATAGTGCTTCCACTCTCCATCTAGGAGGGTATCTGCAGAACTTGGGTTAACCCTAGTCTTGGACCTTTTAAATTCATCCCATGGGGCTTTGGAATCTGGCAGAACGCTTCCTGGAACATTGAGTTGGTGCTTGAGAGTTGAACTGTACGCGGTCCAGACTGTTGCGATATTCCCTCTTCCAATAGCCAACCTTTTTGCAGATGTGACAAGGGGTGACTTTCTTTGAAGGATTGCTACTTGTGCCATTTTAATTTCCCCTTCCTCCTCCTGGCATTGAACCACTCCCTCCATAGGGCACATCAGCTCCTAGCATTTCTGCTCCTACACTACCAACAGGGTCTTACTCTGGATTTATCGTAACCCAAACCTCTTGCACACCACTCTATCTGACTTAGTCTGTGCAGTCATACATTTCTCCTTTGGTCCCTTTAACATTGCCTCTAGTGTGTCACTGCAATATTTTGTGCTCTGGAAAATCTCATCAAATGGCTTCAATTCCTAACAAAGTACTTCCCGATGTATCTGAGGACTAATCATGGGTCTCAATCCATAGGCAAAGTATGTTAGGAAACCTCCAATCTTTTCACTAAGCAGCCATTCATCCCGCTATGCTCCCTGTACACCTACATTGGTCTGTCAAAATATGCATGCACAGATTCCTTTGGCTCTTGTGTCGTCCTAAAATGTTTGGGCCAATTCATCTCTTTCTGTGGGACCTTTGTTTTGAGGTGGGCAATGACTGCATCTTATTTGGATTTCACTATGGTTACTACTCTTGGGGATTCCTGTGTGGGTCAATCAATGGCTCATTTACTTTCAGCCCAAGGTCTTTCAGGGCCACCACTTTGAAAAGTATATTTAGATCTCCTCACAATACCTTTGACATAGTGATAATCTGATTGGTATGGATGTTACCATTTATCTTGATTTTCTCTCAGCTTGGGACGGTGTTTTTGAAGTGAAAGAGATCTGCTTGTGACCAAGGGACGTTTATGTAAGCTCCTCGCTGTACCTCTCTCAACGGATATTGTTGCACTGTTATTTCTGCACTGTCTGCCTTTTGATTCTCTACAGGTTCTGATTTCCATTTTAACTTCCATCTCTCTTTCTGAGGCCACTGCTTCCTGAGGTTCTTTAAGTCACTCCACTCGCTGATGGATTCATTCAGCTCTTTCACGTGCACTGACTTGACTTCCAGATCTTGTCACTTATGGGCACCCTGAAATTCTTTTGCAGCTTCTTTCTCTGAGTCAGATCAAAGCCACCTTCGTCCGCCAATATTTTGATCTTTGCATACGCCTCATGCACCACTCTTGTGGCTTCCTGGTTCAAATGGGCTAACTCGTGCTCACTTGAATGACCCCAAAATTCTACATTTCCCAATCTCTTCCAGCTCGGACTTTAATTGTGCTATGTTTATTCTCATTGATGGGCCTGAATTGTGCTGCAGTGTTGTTCTTGGGGCTACAATTGGAGCAGCTCTTCCTGCAAAGGGGTTTTGGGAAGTCTCTATTCCTGATTTCTAGGGGTCGCAATGTCTGATGTGTCTACCGTCATGTGAGGATTACTTAGGGCAGGTTGGATTTTGGGAGTACTTGTGATTATGGGCATAGAGAGAAGATTCATGATAGTCAGGGTCTGCGATGTAGTCATGCTTTTTGTTGCTGTGGTCTGTGAAATTCCTGCTGCCATATAACTTAGGGACACACTAGCCTCAGTAGAGGTTAGTGTGCAGTGATTTCATTTTTGAGGGAATTCTGAGGTGTCACCTCTGTTCCTTGAATTACATTAAATAGGGGCAGTCTTGTCCTCAAGAGTCATCTAAAAAGCGAATCTCCTGATCACTCTCTAGGCCTGTCTGTATTTCTGGATCCTTTTTTGCTGAATACTTCTCCCTCTCTAGTATTTTGCTGTCTCTTGTGGGGTAAGATTCAGTTTGAATCTTTGCACACGAGTGCTTGTACAGCAAAGGCACAGTTCTTGGACCATAAAGCCTGTTTGCCTCTGCAGGTCCAATCAGTGCCTGAGGGATCCCAGCAGAACCATCAGCTTTGCTACTAGATCTGCCAAAGCACAAACCCACAACTTGCTTTACCCCTTGGTGCACTGATTTTCTCAGACGAGGATTGGCATAGTCTTGATAAGGACTTTGGTGCTCCCTGATGGACCTGCCTGTCTTGGGAATAGAAATTCAGTAACACCTTGATACTCAGTCATTACAAAAGCTAAAAAACAACTGACACAAAAGTCTCCTATATACTCAGGATATTGTATTGTATTGTATTGTATTGTAATCGTATTTATATAGCGCTTACTACCCCTGACGAGGCGTCGAAGCACTTTTCGATGAGTAGCACGCTACTCTGGAACCCAACAAGAATTAGTGATGGATTAGTATCATTTAATAATGAGTAAAGTTTTAGTATTATTATGAGTTAATTTGAGCCGCGGATATGAGAGTTTGTTAGTTAGATTGACTGGAGTAATGAAGGGGTGGAGGAGGAAAGAAATCCAGAAGTGTTAATTGGGAGTATATCCTTCATTTACTCAACCCAAAGGCTTGGGATGAATAAAGGGGGGCGGAGGGGGAAGAGTATGTTGAAGGGTTAGGGAGATATTCAGCTACTTGCAATAACGAATCTAAAACCAGTGATAGAGGAAGGGTGCAGATCCCTTCAGAGATGGATGTACCTTCCCCTGACATTGGTAGGGAGGGTTAATTTGGTAAAGATGATGATTCTGCCTAAACTCAATTTTTTGTACAGCTCTATACCTTTGTTAATACATAAGCAGTATTTGTTAAAGCTTCAACAGGCTATTACTTCTTTTGTTTGGGCATCAAAGGGATCTAGGATATCATGGAAAAAACTGAGGAGAAAGAGGGAAAAAGGGGGGCTAGCGCTCCTGGATTTGAACTATTATGCCTGGGCTTTTCAACTGAATTCAGTAAAAATGCTGTTTTCTATTCATGACGCCTTGGCAATCGGTGTAATGTTTAAAGCTATGTTGAGCTCGGTTGAGGGAGCCGTTAAGGGATATCTTTTTAAGTTTGGAGACCCAAAATTCTTTAAAAAAATAATATTGAAAATCCTCTGCGATCTCGCATCAGGTTGGTACTATTTGAGGCTGGCAGCAGGAGTTAGTTATTACAGTCCATATGCTCCAATTTGGGACTCTCCTGGTACCCCTGAATGTTTTAAGGATGTTTTAGCATTACCATTGAAGAAGGCAGGGATAATGTCCTGGGGGGATCTGTTTAGCGATGGAGTGCTAATCCCTCTGGAAGATCTTGAGGTGAAGCTGGGGTGTACCTTTTCTATATTGAAGTGTGCTCAAATAAAAGGCTGGTTACGAGAATCACAACTGGCATGTGGGACTGCTGGCTTTTTGGAAGAACTTGTGTTATCTGAGTCCCCCAATCTTAAGCGGGTCTCAAGTTGGTATTGGGAGATATTAGAAGGTCTGGATAGGGAATTTACATTGCCCACCTCCCAATGGGGGAAGATTATGCCACAGGGAAAAGTTGTGCAGTGGTGGGAATCCTCTATGTCAACTCTGTTTAGGATTGCCAAGCGGGCATCTCTTCGGAGGAATCATTTGTTTAGGATTCATAGAGCATATCTTTCCCCAGGGAGACTCTCTAGAATAGGCAGTAACAAGGTAATTAAGTGTCCCAAATGTGACTTACAGCTTGCCTCTGATCTTCATATGTTTTATGAGTGTCCAGGGATGGAGCTTTTTTGGAAAGATCTTTGTAAATATCTCTCTCATGTGTTGGGATGGGAGGTTTTGGTAACTCTCCCTTTGATTATTTTTGGCCAGACGCAAGGGGCGGCTGGAGGAAGGCATAACATTAGTAAAGCACACAATGACTTAATCTTCTACTCCATCTTGGTGGCCAGGAGGTAAATTTGTCGAAAATGGACAGCAAATACGCCTCCCTTGTTCAAAGACTGGCTACAAGCCCTTTTCTATTTTGCAAAAATGTACTTATCGGTGGGAGGCTCATGCAAGAGGAAAGAGGGAATGTGGGCCCCCCTGCTTGATGGGCAAGGAAGATGAATATGGTTATAGTCTAACAGGGCGCGTATAAAAATGGTTTGGTTTCTCAAGGTCCAATGATTAATTCTCCTCCTCCCCATCTTACGTTGACTGGGTGGCGCGGGTACACCATTTACCGCTTGAAGCCTATATGAGAGAAATTGGGGGCTACTCAGCAGGATCAGGTCTTTTTGGGAAGTGGTGCCAGGATCAACCATGGGGCTGATATAGGAGTTTCTGTGAGGTGTCTGAGGACAAAAAAAAAGGTCTTAAGTTGAAGATTTACTTCTAAAATGCTCAAAATTCAAAGGCAGACATTGCAGCTAGTCAAATAGAAATTCAATCAGCGTACTAAGCCAAAGTGTTACACAGAATCACGAAATCAGGAGAGTTAAAAAACAAAACTGAGTGATTTGCCTTCTAAGATTTGGAAAATGGCTTTCTCCTTACCTAGTAAAATTGCACTCTAATAAGATTTCTGAAAACAGTTTCTTAAAGTCACTACATTAGTACATGGTTCTCATAGAAATCAAGCAAAGAGAAATATTTACAACAGAATACATTTGAAGATTTTCTTACTATTACGCTGTATGAGATTCTGTATTTACCGCATCAGATACATGGGGATACTATGGATACTTCCGCCGTCCGCCAAGGTACCGCCGACAAATGACCGCACCGCGGTCAAAAGACCGCGGCGGCCATTCAAACATTTCCGCTAGGCCGGCGGGCGCTCTCCAAAAGAGCGCCCGCCGGCCCAGCGGAAATGCCCCTGCAACGTGGACGCCGGCTCAGAATTGAGCCGGCGTAGTTGCAGGGGTGCGACGGGTGCAGTTGCACCCGTCGCGTATTTCATTGTCTGCAAAGCAGACACTGAAATACTTTGTGGGGCCCTCTTACGGGGGCCCCTGCAGTGCCCATGCCATTGGCATGGGCACTGTAGGGGCCCCCAGGGGCCCGCTGCACCCCCTACCGCCATCCTGTTCATCCTGGCGGTAGGGGGTGTCTGAATCCCCATGGCGGAGACCGCCGGTTTACCCTTTCTGACTGCGGCTGAACCGCCGCGGTCAGAATGCCCTTGGGAGCACCGCCAGCCTGTTGGCGGTGCTCCCGTGGTCGGTGACCCTGGCGGTCACCGGCCGCCAGGGTCAGAATGACCCCCTTAATATATTATTTCGTCTGGGTCAGCTAAATTCAGCCTTGAGAAAATCACATTTCCCGTGGAACCTTCAATAAAGTGTTCTACTTCTAGCAGAGAATGAAACAGCAAAGTTAGTTACATGGTGTAGTACAATATCACACCAAAGATGGACGACATATGCAAAGTTAGTCTAATTTACATAAAGCATGATTTTGCAATTATCAACATTAAATATCTACAAGTCTGCGTACTCACAGTCCTTGGCTTCTCTGCATAGCGCACAGAGCAATGGTCATGTATGCCAGTTTCAGTCTTGATTCTTTGCAAATCTATGGGTAGGGTGGCATTCTATGGAAATGTTAGTTTACTTGTTTAAGCCACACCCTTAATTATATAGGCTATGCCCTTTCAGGCCCCACCCTTTTTCCCCATACCACTTAAAGCCCTAGAATGCAGCAAGCGGGGGCAGACAAGAGCAATGAGTGGAGTCAGGGTCTGCCTTGGCTCTAAGAAGCAGGAGTGCAGTCATCAAGACTTGGCATGTAAATGACACAGCAAACATGTTGAAATGTCCCATACCTTTTTTGTAATTAAAATTCTTCATCAGTCCAACGCCTAGGGAGATATTTTTCAGGTGTTTGGAGAGGTTTCTGGGTTTGCAGTGAACTGGGATAAGTCCTTGTTGCTCCCCCTTCGGACCTGGGAACTGAACAAAGCACTGACATTGCTACTTAGAGTGGAGCAAGACAGGTTTAAATACTTGGGGCTCTGGGCCACTAAACAGTCCACTCAATACTATGACGCTAACCTGCCCTCCCCTGCTGCGACGTTTCGAGAAAAAAGTCAAACACTGGTAGGCCCTACCGATATCTCTGATGGGGATGGCGGCGTTGTTCAAAATGATTTCCCTATATCCTTCAAAACTCTCCATACCATATCCCAGATGCTTTCTTCACCAGAGTGGAGGCCGTAGTTTGTACATCAATATGATCGAGCGGGCACAGGTTTGCGTGGTTAACCACTCGGCATTTGCCCCCTGAGGATCTAGCATTTAGGGCCGATAGAGAAAACATGAACAATCACAGTTATCTATACTGTCTCTATGGGTGGAGGGTGGTTCCCACAGTATGCCCAGCAATGGCTATAGTTATCCGGATATGGAGGAAATTGAGAAGGGAAATGGGATGGGCCAATCGTCTTATCCCGAGGACACCCCTCTGGGAGGGCACACAACTTCCTAAGGTGCATACCCCACAGGGATTCCGAGGGTGGGATGCTATAGGGATATCTACTCTGGCTGAGGTGTGGGATGCCAGCGGGGTAATACCCTTTGCATAACTACAACAAACAGTGGTTGCGCTATGCACAGCTGAGAAATGCCTTGAATCTTAGTATTCCTGCCGATGCGGAAAAGCAGGTGGACGCTCCGCTGGCACTGAGACTGACTATTAGATGGGGTAGTTCTGGAGAAATTAATATCACTTACATACGGTACATTAATGAGGAACACACAGCCCCCGAATGCTTTGTATGAGAAATGGAAGAGGGTCTGTGGGGACTTTGAGGAGGCTGATTGGTGGGAGGCGCTTATGTTCCCCGCTGAGGTGGCCATACCCGCATTGTTCAGGCTAATCCAGCTTAAAATATTGCATTGGGTTTATTACACCCGTACACTACTCCATAGGTTGGGAAGGACGACTAGAGCAGAGTGCCTTCGTGGGTGCAGAAGGGATGGCACATTTGACCACACACTGTGGAACTGCCCCAAGACTGAGAAGTATTCCGCGGTAGAGGCAATGAAAAGAAGTATGCGGAAATGTGGCGTGGATGGGAGGCAGTGCTGGCGACATAAAGCTATTCGCAATGGGCCCACAGACCAGGAAGGAGACATGCATATAGGGGAAGATGGAAGTCCTACAATGAGCCCAGGGGGCATTGAAGGCCCTATGGAGCACTGTGGGGTACCCAACCCATTGGAACCCCATGTTTATTGTTAATGTAAATAGAAAACTACCATGTGGAGGGGATGGGGGGAGTTTTATTACACAGTTGAGAAGGCTGCATGTTCTGTGACAACTTCTGTCGAACTAATAAAAATGTTGTTCCCAAAAAATGTTACTCATTGAACTCATCTTGCTTATATCATTATATTGCAGTATATGCATCTATTAAAAGCGGTACTGGAAAGTATGGAGATCCTGCCAGTCTATAGTTCCGGCAGCTATTTCTGGGTTGGATCACCTGACAGAGGGAAACATGCTGAACTTAACCTGGGACATAATTCAGTTGCGCCCGCATGTAGTCTGCATTCTGTTTGGAGCAGCCACCTGCAGGCAGCTTTCTTATTTTAATATTTAAATAGGCTGAAAACAGAGGCCTGATTTAGAGGACCATCAGCCCTTCATTTCTTTAAGTATCATTCTGGCTGTGAGCCACGTGGAGCTTAGCTCCTAGACGCCAATGCAGTGGAAGGAAACCAAGGCACCCAGCTTATCCCTTCACAAGTACTTTAGAAAAACTATAACTTGGAGGCAGGTTGTTGACCTTATTCAACTTCCTATTTAACAGATGTGCACGCACTGTAAGAATGCAAGTTTTCTCTGGTTGTATGAGTGATTGCACAGATAGCGATTTAAATGGCACCTACTCATTTTTAACATTTTCATTCTTTTACAGATCCTCTAGCCCAGCAGGAGCTAAGCCTGGCCCTTTCCACAAGGTAAAGAAGCGAAAAAGCAGCAACCATTCAGCCCCTCCGTTAACTAATTGTCCCTTTGCAGTGCACTGGGTTGGTTTATTACACCAGCAGCATAATTCATTTTATTCAAATGCAAATTGGTGGACAACGCCTACAGTGGCACAATGGTGTTAAAAACGTTTTGCAGGACATAGGCGGCGAGGACCATAGTCTGCTGCTCAGTCACACAAATAAATGATCCTTCCCTAGCCCATGATGAAGTTCTCTTCCAAACCCTTAATGGAATTATGACCACATGCGTTGAAGACAGGAGTTTTGTTTCAAACGGTTTGCAAACTCCCCCAACCACTTTTTTTCCTAATTTTAGCCAATAAACGAAGAGCTGTGAAGATGCCAGGTTTATTTGACTCTGTCTATCTGACTTTACATTTTTGTAAGAGAGTGGTAACAATAGGGCACTCTTCCTTCTCTGGTTGCATTTTTTTATCAGGGCCGTTAAAATATGGGAAATGGTTTCCAACACGTGGATAGAAATAAAGATTTTCAAAATGGGCAACCCACTCACATGGCAGAATAGATGTCTCCACTGGCCTGGGGAAATTCCCACTGCATTGGCTCTCTAACCTGCCAAAATGTCCTTGAGCCATTGTTAGTGGATGCTTCTAAAAGATCATCCGATTTGTTACTCACTCAATTTGCCTTGGCTTGCCTTAATACAGATCAATATAGAATTCTGCACTCCCTGATCTCATGTTTTACTCTTTTTTCAGTTGTTGCAAGAAGGTCATTCTTAGCCTCTGAGCACTGTTGGGAGAACCATCCAATCTGACTGGCCTTCTTTGGAACCTTCCTAAAGTTCTGGAGAAAGGTGTTTTTAAACAAAACAAACACTTTTACATGCTCAGCAACAATCTTCATTACCCCCTAACTGTCAGACATTGCAGCCATATGAGAAGCGACAGTGGCCTACATGCCTGTATCCACCTCTGGGGAGGAACACACAGCTTCCCACTTCACATTCTGTACATTGTTGGTATCCTTCAAGAGATGCAATAAAACAAAATAATTCAAAAAACCCACAAGCAACCAAATTCAAAGGAATTGATCCATTACTGTAAAAATGTACATATAAACAATAATAATGGATAGATTAATTTGAATGTGTTTTTTGTTTTTTTTGTTTTATTGTGTTTATTTCTCCTGCCCCAAGAACCAGGAAGTATTTCAGTGCATCCCAATAGATATTATAGACATACCCACAACTGGTCTGAGCGGGACGTAATTACTTATGTTATACGAACCTCACTCGGGTCAGGACCTTGAGTTATGTTTGGTAGGTATCGACTACTAATTTGTCTACTAACAATTTGACACACTGCTACTTTACTGATCAATATGGAAAGGCTCAAGTGTTTTGGCTTGAATAATAGGCAGTACAGTAGGTTTCGACAACCAATCTACTAATAAAACCACCAATAATGAGGATGTAAATAAATTGTTACAATTCAAAAAGAAAATTAAGAGGATTGAATGTCATGGAGAATTTGTGCTGGAGTATTTACGGGCAGGGGTGATACCACAGGGCCTGAGAGTAAGAAATATCGCTGGACCGCTTGTCCATATACGACAGTTCTTGGAAAATGGTCGCTTATAGGCAATCCTTGCTATACATAATTAACAGCCATATGTTTACAATCAAAAATGATGAATTGATCTTTGATGTAATAGAGTGCAGGTTGAATGAAATTGTATATAATATATTTTGAATTATATATACATATTATAAACCTCCAAGAGTTGGCCATGAGGCTGGGAGAGTAAAGGTGAGACACGGGGAATCAAGTCCTCGCCGTCCTCCCTCTCTATCACTTTCATGTCCTCCATCCACCACCATATCCGGATTTCTAAGATAATATAATCAATTTAAGTTAAATAAGTCCCTCTTTTAAAGGTAGGGGTGGGAGTAGCATCAGACAACGAGCGGCCATTGCAGGCCCGCAGGCCGTATGTTAAGGTAAGGTCTACCCTTTGAAGGGCAAACCTTGGGAAGTGGCGGTTCACTGTAGATATTAATTCGGAGATACCCCAGACTAAGGCTTCATTGTGTCACAGGTCCTGAATGATACCATACAGTTAATACGTTGGGTTCAGGTCCTCTGCCACAATGATGTAGTGATACTTGGACTACAGTGTTAGAACCTCGTCTAATAGATAGAAGGTTGGTGATTCCTTCCTGTCACCAAGGCTCCGATTGTACATATTAACAGGAGAGGGGTTCCCTTAACTGAAAATAATAATTAGCCTTTGAATATAAGGTGATGCTGAAGGGAGCTCCACTGTGGAGCTGGACAGTATGGTCTTCACCCAAACAAGCAGCCCACCCTGCAGGGTATCCTGCAGAGGACCTAATTGCAGGAGCACCGTAGCTTTTAAAGCCCTTCTAAAAATGTTATCAATTGTCCATGTTTCCTGGAAGCAACAAATCACATGGTTATCTATAAATTGACTTCATCAGTAACTATCCCTTCCCGACCCTTCAATAATAGAGCAATATTACTTACCTATCAGGACAACTCTGTGAAGGATCTAATGATCACATGCTTCAAGCAGTATTTGTGGACAAGTTTCCATTCCACCTACTCAGGCTCCTAAGGTTAGTATTTCCTTTCCTTGATTCTTGCACTGCATTTAAGCTATCAAATTCATGTACTGTCTCACCTGAAGAATGCCAACAAAGTCTGCCTTGACGCACTAATATGGTTACTCTGTAGACTCCAATGGGCTTGGAACAGATCTCCACCATCCTTATGTTATCACCACTCATGGGACCCTCCACCATTGCAAACCCTCCACCGGCTATTTGTCATGCATGCAATCTCACTCAAGGCCTTGAACTCCAAGTGCTCCATGGAATCAGACAACATGATGGTATACCCAAAAAGTTGTACAGCTACCAGCCCTGTGAAAGTCTACACTTAAATACCCAGCATATGATTGAGATTACGCGATATTACAAGTCAGTCTGGGAGGTTCCGTCTTCTTAACCAAGACTCTAAAGCTATAGAAAGCTGTACCATGATATATCCAAACAATCCAGGACCATCTTTTCTTCCATAGAGCTCTTAACAGTAGACTGTTGCCTTGTGACTGCACTGAAGCACTCCGTATTTGTCCTATTTACTAAATTCTAGGACCACCTCTCTACACAGAGCGCTCTTATGTTATGGCCAAATCCTTCATCTAGAACTTGAGCCCCTTGATCCTCCACACTATGTCCACCAGACAATGCATCCCTTCATTCTCAGATATGCTTCAGGGAGACCTCACCAAGGGAGCTATGGAATGCACAGCAACTATACCAATCTAATATATATCTTCCTGGCATAAACACGTCTAGATTCAGCAGCACGTCTGATGTGGAATGATTGGAACAGATCTCTTGCCTTCACACTTCATGCCAAACCTTTCCACTGTAGGACATCCTCCCATATGCACCAACATGCGTTCAGGCTTAGGCATGCAAATGGTTCTGCAAACCCCAATAGCATTCCGGTGCCGCACTAGTGGCACTTTCATACCAGATGAAATATTATACCCTTGTCCCAAATGTTTCGGGGTCAAAGTAAGTGTATGTGACAAAGTTAATAAGATGATTTATAAGAGGGCACTAAGATGCAAATGGCCGTCATCTGAACGTCATCACAATCTGCTGCTTACAATTGCGCGGCTTATTCCAAAGAATGTGAAGAAGGTTTGAGGAGATTTATTTTGAGAGGCATCCCAAAAGTAAGGTAGTTCTTCTTGGATTGGATACCAAGGAGACTATTCATTTGTTTTAACAACTTCCTGATGACCATTTAAAGTGGGGGACTAATAACAGAAATGTGGTGGGCAACATTGTAAGGATAAGGGTGGGTCCAATCATGAGAACAGTCGATGGTCTATTGACCAGGACTCATGCAGTACAGGTTTTTCACAGCCAACTTTAAAGCCATTTTGAAGTCAAATGGCTGTATAGAGTTTGGTGGCACAATAAAGGTGTACATAGTTGTGAAGTTAGGTGACTTGCAGGTTTTTCTTAAAACTATCAGCTCCTTCTTTTGAGGCTGTACTGAGGGCCTTCTTCTGTTCCCTACCCACCCACCCTTTGTTTGATAGAGTAATGTTTCAATGTTGTTCCGTACAGGTAATACGCTTTCTTTTGGGCTTCTGCCTTTTTGTCTAATTGTCTTATTCATTGTCCGCTTGGTGCCTCACAAAAAATAGGGCTAATAAAATGCCATTTTCAGTTGGACCTCCAAGGGGGCATGTGCAGCATTTCAAAACATTTTACTGCTGGTTGGATCAGATGCTTACAAGGTGCTTAGCTGCCTTTCATCCCTGGTCCTTGGTGGTTGCTCAAGTTGTCGGTGGCCCTTTAGAGTGGTGGAGGATGCACCATGGGACCAGGTAATGGCCCAGTTGCTCAGCTCATCTCTCCTGTGGGTGCTAGGACTATCCAAGGAGGGTTGCTCTGCTCTGGGGGTTGTGGGGAGGGGGGAATTGACTTCTTGCATAGGTAAATAGAGACAGGGTTTGCAGAAGAGCAGACTTCTCTGGGGTGCGGCTGATGTCAGGCCTAGACAGCCTAGGGGTGCTCTGGGCACCAAGTGCGAAGCCAAACCATGAGTTCAAAAAAATGTTTTGGAACATGGGACGATATTGGCTTGCCTGTTACTTGATGTCTAGCTGACTATATATTTGGGGAAATAGTTTTGTGCAATTTTAGTAAGAACTGTGCCTATGAGATTTGAGTTGTTTTTGTTAATAAACATGGCCTGAAAAATTATTCTCCTACCAAGCAAGACATGGTTCTCATGCTATCAGTGATTGTGTGGTTATGGGTAGGGGTTACTCGAATCGGAGCAATGTCAAGGGGCATAGAACATGAATGTGTCAGTCTGTGCAACGGGGCACATAAAATATATCTGTATAAGTCTATGCAAAGGGGCATAGAAAATGTATGTGTCAGTCTACGCAACGGGGCACAGAGAATGTATGTATATCAGTATATGCAATGGGCACATGGAATGTATGTGTATAATCCCAATCTTCCCTTAAAAGAATGTTTAACCCAATTTTTGGATGGGCCGGTCGATTTCGAGTACGCTCGGCTGGCCGAGGTTTTCAACAAGGTCCTGCAAGAGGAAATTATTCAAGACGCAGGGGTTACTCCCAAGACCCTTCACAAGCAGGTTTCTACCCCTCCAGATATAGAGGAGCATGCAACCACAACAATTAAGGTGCAAATAAGGGTTACAGAGCCATTGATAACACCCCCCCAGGTAATAAATCTTAATTTTCCTTCTATCCCGTTAGGAGGCAGACTGAAATATTTCATTAAAAAATGGGCCTCCATTTCCTCAGACACATGGGTTCTAGATACTGTTCAAGGGTATTCCATAGAACTTTTAAGTGCCCCTCGACGGCAAACCCTGCCTCCTCCTATCCTTTTTTCCCAACTAGACAAATCCTTTATAGATGGCGAAATTCAAGAATTGATGACAAAGAAGGCTAATTCTCTCACTTCCCATCACCCAAAGGGTTTCTGCAGCAACGTCTTTTTGGTGCAAAAGAAAAGGGGCGGGCAGAGGTTAGCACTCAACCTCAGAAACTTCAACCCTTTTGTGGTGTACTGCCACTTCAAGATGGAGGGCATCCATCTGTTGTGAGATCTACTTCCGGAGAGAGACTGGATGGTTTGTCAGTTCCCGTAGCTCCTTCTCACCGGCGGTTTCTTCAGTTTCATTGGAGAGACAGTGGGTACGAATATCTGATGCTCCCCTTCGGGCTGTCTTTAGCTCCTTGGGTTTTCACCAAACCTTTGACTAGTAGTGGAAAATCTTCACGAGAGAGGCATTCACCTGATAGTCTATCTACATGACATGATTATCATGGCACAGGATCAATCTCTGGTATTGACTCACTTGCTATGGGTAGGTCCTCTTTTCAAAGAACTGGAGTTTGTGATCAATCACAAGAAATCTTGCATGATTCCGTCCCAACAAATGAAGTTCTTGGGATTCCAGGTGGACTCAGTAAAAGCTCAGCTGTTCCTTCCTTCTCAGAAAATGAAGTCGATCAAGAGGGAGCTGAGATTGTCATTATCGAAACAGATGGTTTCTTTGAGATCCCTAGCACGGATTGTAGGCCTTTTGACCACTTCGATTCAGGTGGTCTTTCCGGGTTCTCTCCACTACAGAGCCTTGCAGAGATTAAAAATCCAATTCGTACAACAGGGTTTCTCATATGATCACCTGGTTCTGCTCTCTCTAGAAGCCCGAAAAGAGTTCAATGGTGGCTCTCTCACATGGAGGCCTGGAACAGCAGGGCCATATTTGGAGAAACACCTGAGGTGATGATAGAGGCAGATGCCAGTCGCTGGGGCTGGGGAGCGAGATGCAGTCCTTTTTTGACAGGAGGGCGTTGGTCCTCATAGGAACTGCAACTCCACATCAATTGTCTGGAACTCTTAGTGTGTTAATTTGCCATCAGATCTCTTTCCCCTCTCAGGAGCAATTGTTGTATTCTTCTGAAAATGGACAATGTGTCCGCAGTCCGGTACATGAACCATTTGGGGGGAACGAGGTCTCTCCTGCTGGCGAATATTGCCAGGGAGTTTTGGCTTCTTTGTCTGGACCGTAAGATCATGGTTTCCTTCCAGGCAAAGACATCTAGTGGCAGATTGGAACTCTCGGTTTTTGAGGGATTCCACCGATTGGAAACTTCTTCCTTCTGTGTTTCAGAAGGTCATGGTGTTGATGGGACCGTGTCAGAAGGATCTGTTTGGGTCTCGCCTCAATTTTCAGATCCCAACATTTTTCAGCTGGAGACCAGATCTGGTGGCTCTGGCAACAGATGTGTTTCTGCAGGATTGGTCAGCTCAGATGAATTATGTATTTCCTCTGTTTGCCATGATTCCACGAGTTGCAACGTGCTTGTGCCGCCAAGCAGCATCTGCAGTTCACATCACCCCCTTTTGGAGGAGTCAACCCTGGTTTCCATCCCTACTGGAACTCTCGATTGCTCTTCCTCTACAGCTCCCGATTTTTCCTCAACTCCTTCTGGATCCAGTGGGATCCTGGCACCCTCTTCTTCTATCGGGTCTGCTGTGTCTCATGGCCTGGAAGTTATCAGGAGACATTCTCAAGTGCAAGGCCTTTCGGCTTCAGCTTCCTCATTTATACGACAAGCTTGAGCTCTTTCCACCCACAAACGATACTCTTTGGCATGGAAAAAGTGGGTGGGTTGGTGCCTTCGAGAAGAAGTGGATCCCGTGAGATCCGAGGCCAAGGACATTATACATTTTCTGTCTGAGTGTGCAGAAACAAGTCTATATTACAGGTCAGTAAATAATTTTAGATCGTCTATTTCGGATGGACACTCATGGATCAATAAAAAACCAGCTGGTCAACATCTATTGGTATGTAAATTACTGAAGGGTATCAGAGTGGCAAACCCACCTAGACCACGCTATTCGCAACTTTGGGATGTGAATGTTGTTTTATCTTTTTTGACTAATTGCCCTGATAACCATCTGTTATTTATTAAACAATTGTCGGCAAAATTGACCATGTTACTCTGTTTAACATCTTGTCGCAGGGTATCAGATGTAAAAGCGTTAGATTTATCAGGCATTTTGTTTTCCCCTTCTGGTATTTTGTTTCTTATTTCCAAACTTACAAAATGCAAATCTTCTTCTGTGGATTACCCAGCTTTTCCGCATAATGTGAATCTGTGTGCGGTCAAGTGTTTAAAGGTTTATGAAGAACGCACTGCAAGTTACAGAGTGGATCTGTTTGGTCCGCTTCTTATTTCCACTCAGAAACCCTTCAAACCGGTGTCAGTGGCTACTTTGGCCCACTGGGTTTGTTGGGTGATTTCAGAAGCAGGCATTGATATGTCTTTATATGGGGCCCATTCCACCAGAGGGGTTATGGCATCTAAAGCTTTTCTTCTGGGTTCTAGGTTAGAAGATATTCCTAGGGCGGCTGACTGGTCCAGTGATTCTATGTTTAAAATGTTTTATTATAAACCAATAGTGCATTTTTCTAATTTGGTGGTGGATCAGTTTGAACCAGTAATAATCAGAGCCTCAGGTCCTGACATAGAATACAACATTTTCTAGTGTAGCGTTAAGAATTTTAGATTCTATTAAGGACACGGAGGTGAGGATTATCCCACCCAGCACATAAGTTGAAATAAATGTTATTACGCAATATGTTTTGTGATATAATATTTTTCCCACCCTGGAAATTACTGGTTGTAATATTCTTGAGTCTCATAATGGTTTTTTTTCTTTCAGAATTGGATTCCAAACAAGGGTGAAGTTTTGACGGAACTTCAATTTGTCCAAGAGACTGTTTATGGACTTCGGCACTGAATGGTTTCTCTGAATATACAAAGAAAGAGGACGTCAGCTAGTGCCTCCCCAGTTTATAGACTATGTTGGTCTGCTATTGGTGGTTATGGGAGGCGGGATTCAAAGCCTCATTAAGTGTTTACTGCTTTTTCATTGGCTGCTGTTTATTGAGTAGTAAAGAATTGAGAAGCATAATCCTCGCCTCCGGGTGCTTAATAGAATCTAAACGTCTTAAAGCTACACTAAAAAGTTTTGTATTCTCCAGAGCACTTTTCTGCACTGCTGAGGATTGCATTCAATCTTGCTGTTGGACACGTTCGCCGAAGGCACCCCAGCGTACTGGTCTCTCATGGCCTGGCTCCTAAAGGGGGCCTGATTCTGCTGCTGAGGGCTTTGTTTTACCCACTTCTTGTTGTCACCTACCTTTTGCCCAAATACTGCATTTCAGTAGAGTCCACATTAAGTCAACATCCGTTATGTGTTTGTACTTCTTATCCAAGTGGCCTACCCTGAGCTGGCCCCAAAACTATCCCAACCGTACGATGGTTGCCCCAAAAGATCCAAATATATGGTTCTTGTACATCCGCCTTGGGACCCTCACTGGTGAAAATTGATAGACAAAATAATGCATTCATGGAGGAAACTCTCCATGTTGAAACCTGGGGGGTGTTCCAGATTACGGACTGCCCACTCCACCGCAATCGCCACTGGCTGTTATGGGATGACACCAACCTGTTCGCCATTGAAATAAGGCACACATAGTTGGCACTCCTGCAGTTAAAGGCTGTTGCCAGCCGTGGCACAAGCCGGTGATGGGTATGAGAACGAGACCGCCTCAGCAGAACACACATGAGCAGGGGAGAGGTAAGCTATGAAACACCTTGGCTGCCTTTTAAAAGCCTCTTTCCTTGCACCATGTTTGAACTCTGACCTATGTTCGAGAATCCCATGTTTCACCGCAGTACTGTTTTAAGTGTTGCTTGCCCAACAATTGCTGTCTATTATTATTAAATTTGAAATTGTTCTCAATTTAATTATTTATGTAAGTATTTATTTTAGATGTAGGCTCTGAATACACTTGAAACCTATATCAGGATGAAGTCATTAGAATCCATCAAGAAAATACAGTACTTTTAGGTCATGGTATTTCTTCAATATAATCTCCTTTAAAAACCTAGGGACATATTTACAAGAAAGTGGTGCATCAGTCCCGATGTTCCACTTTTCTTGCGTCGTCCCCGCCCCACCTAGTGACACCATGGTTCCGCTGTATTTACAACACAGCACACCATGGCGGTTGTTAGGACAATACTGTCAAACAAGTTTACGCTATTGTGGCGCTTTGCTGCACTAGTGTCAAAAACATTTATTCATACAAATAGCATTAAAATGTCAATAACAGTCATCTTCTCATTAATGGACTGTGGAATCTTGATGGCATTGGTTTATGGAGCTTCTGCAGTTGTGGCCTCTGTCCTGCTTGGCTCACCGCATTAATGGAGGAGTCTAATTCAAATTCACTGTTTTCCTTTAATATAATAACAGACAGTGGGGTAGAATATTCCCCACTCAGAGGTCTACAATTTGAAAAGGACTCTAGAGTGTCTCACTGCTTCACTATGCACTGTCCCTTATGTCAAGTGGAGGCA
This sequence comes from Pleurodeles waltl, assembly GCF_031143425.1. Classification (NCBI taxonomy): domain Eukaryota; kingdom Metazoa; phylum Chordata; class Amphibia; order Caudata; family Salamandridae; genus Pleurodeles; species Pleurodeles waltl. Next base: position 76,387,439 of record NC_090449.1, on the reverse strand, counting down.
TGGTGCATGCAGAAGGTGACATTCATGTACTGCTCTGCTCTTTTGATGGACAAATATTGGCTGCGGTTAACTTTAAATGTGTATTCATAATGTTTACGTTCACTCTTGAGGCATCTTGGCACTCAATAACAGATGTTTATTGTAACCCAACTCAATTGTACTCATTGTATTGACCTCAGAAAGCGGAAAGGCTGAGTGGAATCTCTTGCATTGGAACCTGTGACCATCAGATCAAACTGAGATTGCTGAAGTGGATGTATTTGCCCACTGAGCCACCTGACTCGCCCCTGTGTTATCATCAGGGGCGTAACTCTGGTTAATGTAGCAGGTGTAGTACTACTGGGGTTCAGAAGTGTGAGGAACCCACTGCACTCCAAGTATGATTGCCTTTTTCTATCCAGCTAGGGAATGGGGGCCATTGTCCTTTTTGCATTAGGGCACATAGCATCCTTGCTACACCTGTGGTCATTATACAAGGTGCATATTCAAGAGATCTGTGGAAATTTGGATGCCGATGCGTAGCTCAGCACACAAGGCTTAGGGTTACCGTAGGGCTCCATGTCATACCCTCTGGTGCTGTCCCTACACCAATGGCAGAAAGAGTGATGTAGAACTGGCTTCACCCCCAGGTCCCTTTGGATTGGAAGCACCTCTGTTCAGCTGGCAGGGAAATCCTATTTGTAGGAAGAAGCAGGACAGCAGTTGAATGTCTATGGCTTGGGAGTGCCAGTGCTTGTTCAGCAAGTGTAGGGGGCACTGCTTTGGAGGAGCAAGTAAGTGATGGGTAAACATCTTGCTACCAGTATAATGTTGGCAAGTAGCACACAGAAAAGAGAAATCCCAGATGGAAGTCGCCATCTTTTCTAAAACATCAGACACTCACTTGCCTATGTGCTCCTCCGTACAGCACGTGTGCCACGGTCTCAGCATGGCACAACAGCATCACCTCCTCTAATGTGAAGGAGCTGGGATGCCCTCTAGGACTGTGAATACATTTCCGTACACTAGAGAGTGATTTACATGCCAGCCAATAAGGTAAGCTATCACATATAAAGCATAACTGCATAGCTTTATATGTATGTGATTTCCAATAAATCATTACTTGGAAACCCCAAACCACACCATGCATTCCCCTAGACCACCACTTCAGCAACAATCAGCACCACCACTGCCAAAAACTCAACAAAGAGTAGGTGATGCTCAAGATACTCCTTTACTGGGACGCGGTTTAGTTGACTCCCAGCACAAGCAGATATTCCAAGATACCAAAAGAGGCTTGGTGTGTGTATGTGGGCAGTAAGACAGGTATACAAAGTGAAAAGTAACAAGTATTCAGTCTCACCAGCTGCCTCTGGAAGAGGGAACCTTTGTTCCAAAACAGGAAGGAGTGATCCATCAGACAGAAGCTGTTGTGCATTATTAGAGCTATTTACAAGGATCTTTCATGTGGACGTTAACTGAATTGACCAAGGTGTAACTGGCTTTCTTCCATATGTCTCAAATGATGAATGAGGGATAAATGATCTCCATGTTCTTTATCCACTGAAATCATATTAAAACAATGTCCTACAGTTGAGCAGTTTCAGGAATACAAACGTTTGTCAAAATGGTACAGATGTGCTTAATTCTACGCAAGTGACCAAAGTAAGGCAGAGCAGGAGGTCACTATATCATGGTAGAAAAATATAGGCCTACAAAAATATTTAAACCGCAATATAGACTTCTATTATATCATCCCTGGAAGCACAAGTGAAATTAACAATAGTAAATCTATACTTCCCTGTGTATCCAATACTGTGTCAAAACCCAGGATTCCAAAGGACAACATCTAGCAAAGATTCAGTGCTTCTGGTAGGTCCAGTCCCCTCAACCCTTCAGGAAACGATGGCTGCTGCATGATGGAAAATGTTAAGGCATTCCTTTGAGGCTGTCTGCTGTGTCATAAGCAGAACCAATGAATGAGACCTTCTATAAGTGTCAATGATGAGTAAAATGTTAAATGCCCTTGGAGCTTGTGGTGGAACTCTGATGGCTAAATTTGGACAAATAACCACACTATATTGTCCCCAGAGTTAAAGTCCCATCCCAGCACTATCGATTGTATAAGATGCGGGGCCAGTCGTTCAGTAAGTTTTACAAAAAATGACCAGTGATCTGTATTTGGCTCGTAAACATTAATTAGAATCAGATTCTGACCCTCCAATTTCCCCTTCACAGCGGCATAGTCCCCTTCGGGGTCGATGAGACTGTCTATGGGTTGGAGCGGGACCCCAGCCCGTATCCAAGTCAGGGTCTCTCTGGCATATGCTGAGAAAGTGGTATAATATACCTGATAACTCCACAGCTTTTGTGTAGCCCTCCCCTCAAAGGCTGTCATATGAGTTTTATGGAGCATCGCCACATGGACGCCATGTCTCTGGAAATAGGAGAAGACCTTATATCTTTTTGTCATCGTATGCATCCCACAAATGTTCCATGAGATAAATGTATAAGTTCAAGTACAGTCATATCTTCACGTCATTACTGTGCCCCATCCCCACCCCAATCTCATCATGTAACCGGTAATCCACCCCAACCCTGATTGTTTTGTCACAAGATTGTATAACTCAAGATACCCATTACAAACAAACCAAATATAAACTTCCCAACTTCTCCTGGACATTAAGACAACTGTCTCTCATCCAAACTAAGAATTATCAACTGTTCTCACTCAGTTGGTAGTGGGCCACTCTTCCATTATAAGAATGCAGTGTCACCACCGGCATACCCCCCCAGTCTTACGATCTCTTAAATGTCACGTCTCCTGGAGCCCCAATCCATGATCCTCTCAGCAAATCTCTCCCACTTCTTGAGGTATTGCTGGGCAGGTACGCATCCGTCCAAATGCTGGCATCTGAGTTACACATAGGTCCCGGGGATAGGTGTCGTGTGATACTGTCCGACGTCCCAGGTGCCACCTCCTGCATGCCATCTTCAGGCATATGTGTGGCGAAGGAATCTTAATCTGACCCTGAATGTTCCTCTTCCTCGTCAAGCGCTGGGGTTGGGCTCTGGTCTCGACCACTCAGAGAGGCCACTGTCTCAATCACCTTTTGGTGTTCGTGCCGTGCCTCCATCCTAGAGCGAGCATATGGCCTACATTTAGGATGAGTTTATGACCATCTCCATTCGGTGCTTTTGAGGGATTCGGCGTCTGTTCCAGATGACAGATCAGTGTCGATCCATTGCCATTGAGCTTTCGGGTATGAAAGAATTGTGCCCCATCCACCACCATCATGTGAATTCGGGCCGGGAACGTCATGCTATATTGACCGCCCAATTGTCGTAATTTTATTTTAGTCTCTCTTAAGGTAGATCTCTCTTTCTGCACCTCTCGTGAAAAGTCTGGGAAGAGACGGACCATGCTGGTATCCACTATGCATTCTCTTTTCTCCCTTGCCTGCCCTAGGAGGTCATCTCTGTCCTTATGATGTAACAGTCTCGCTACAACCGGTCGCAGTGGAGCTCCCGGCGGAGGAGAGGGCGCTCGGACTCTATATGCCCTCTCCATGGCAAAAAATGGAGAAAGGCCATCTCTTGCTATTGCCTCTCAGAGCCAACGTTCCAGAAAGTCCACCATATTTGCCCCTTCTATTCGCTCTGGTAGGCCAATCACGCAAATGTTATTTTTTTATTATTATTTTTTGAAATAGTTGGGTCCGAACTGGGAAGCATATGTTTAATCCTGGCCGGGGAGAGATACGCTTGATGTGTGTAATTAAATTGCGTATAGCGGAACCTGGGGTTTCTTGATACCCCTTGTGTGTGGTGCAACGCATTCGGCCATTCCTCTTGTGAAATCGGGGTTGGGAGGACTGCGTTCCACCTTCTCCGAGTATTTTCTAAGTTAGGTGTGGGGTGTTTGTTCAGAGTTTTGTATAGGTTCGATACTACTTTCGACTGGCTGTCATATTGTAGCATGTGATGTAATGCTGAGGAGGTCGCAGGTTCTTGGTTCCCTGCTAGCCACAGCTTCTTGATGGAGTGGCATATAGCATAATATGTCATGAACTGACCAGGGTTTACAGAAGAGAGGTCCCGTATCTGTTCGAAGGACATTAATTTCCCTTCTTCAAAGCAGTCACCTATCGTCTCTATGCCCGCCTCCGTCCAGACCGATAGTGAACATTTTCTTTCTCCTCTTTCCCAGCCAGGAATTACGCCCAGCTCTATGAGGGGTGGGTAGGGGAGCGCGCTACGACCGTTTTGAATATATCTCTTCCAGCATGCATGCGCCACTAGCATGAGTGGTTTATCGGATACATCCCTCTGGGTCCTGGTAGCCAGCCATGCCACCAAGGGTGTGCCGCACAAGTGCATCAGTGCCCGTTCCGATTCTCCCAGTGTGGGCCTGTGTATCCAGCTCAATATCCACTGCAGCTGTGCAGCCGCGTAGTAGCGTTCAAAGTTAGGGGCGCCTAGGCCACCCTCAGACACTGGCCGCTGTAGTATAGTCAGTGCCACGCGCGCCCTGCCTCCCGCCCATATGAGTTCCGACAGGGCTCCGTTCAGGTCCCGGAAGTAACTCCCAGGGATCAAAAGCGGCAGTGCCGCAAAATAATATAGTAGCCTAGGTAGTATCAGCATGTTTGCTATCGCCACTCTGCCCACCGGTGATAGTGGAAGTTTGCACCAGAAACGTAGCAACCCTGTTATAGAAGCCAGAGCTCTCCCCAAATTCCCATCTCTGAGGTCCTCTGAGCTATGATATATTTGTACCCCCAGGTATTTGAATGAGTCGAAACACCATTTCAGTTGTCCGGTCTGGGATGTAGCTCTGTTTAGCAGCGGTCGTGGAGACAGGGGGAACACACATGATTTACCCCAGTTCACCGCCAGGCCAGATAACCCTCCGAATTCAGTCAGAAGTGAAACCACTAGTGGAATCGTCTCAGTTCCCTTCTGCAGGTATATTAGGGCGTCATCAGCATATAGAGATATTATATGTTTCGCCCCATTCCTGAGTATGCCCTAGCTGTCCTCCATCATCCGCAGACGGGTCGCCAATGGTTCCATTGCTATTGCGAACAGCAAAGGGGACAGGGGGCACCCCTGTCTAGTGCCCCTGGCAATCGGGACACTGTCAGATACGACTCTCCCTGTCTTCACGCATGCTTGTGGTCTGGAGTATAGTGTCTGAACCCATTGTATATATTTAGGGCCTATTCCCATTTTCCGCATGGTATCGAACAGAAAGTCCCAACCTAGCGTGTCGAATGCCTTCTCAATGTCTAGTGCAAGCACCATTTCTTCAAGCGCCTCCGGTGGTGTGCCCCCCAACACTTCCAATAATCTGCGAATATTTAGAAAGGTGTTGCGCCTGGGGATGAAGCCATTTTGATCGTCGTGTATTAAAGTGTGAATGACAGGTGCTAGTCTGTTAGCCAATACTTTACCCAGGATTTTACAGTCAGTGTTTAATAATGATAGCGGTCTATAGGATTTAACGTCCATGGGGTCCCTACCCTGTTTGGGTAGGACCGCTATCATGGCTTCTCTTTGTGAGGGGGGCAGCACCTTGTGGTTCCAGGCTTCTTCAAACACTTTTAGTAGATGAGGCTTTAAATAATTCGAGTATTTTGTGTAATATTCTAGTGGGAGGCCATCTATTCCCGGTGCTTTATTCCTGGGCATCTGTGTTATTGCTACATTTAACTCCTCTACACTCAACGGGGCCTCCAGTTTCTCGGCGTCTCCCTGGGACAATTGTGCTAACTGGGATCCTGCCAGGAATGCGGTGAGCTGTGTGGGCGTACAGGCAGTTCTCTTGGCGTAAAGGTTAGCGTAATATTCCCTGAATGCCCCATTTATCTCCTGTTGTGTGGAGACCATCTCTCCGTTGTCTAGTCGTATGGCCCCTATTGGGGGTTGTTGTCGGTCTCCTTTCAGGAGCCATGCCAGTAGCCTGCCTGACCTGTCTCCTTCCGACTGCTGTCACATCAAGTAATATTTGTAATCATGCCTGCGAAGGCGATCATCCGCTTCTTTATGTTTTGTGCGTGCCTCTTGCAGTGCGGTGTAGGGTACCTCCTGTCTTGCCACCGCTGTTTCAGCGCTCTCAACCCCTTCTCTAGTTTACTGATCTCCGAGTATAGTGAGCGTCTAACTCCCCAGGTGGACGACATACAATAACCCCTGACCACCACTTTATGTGCCTCCCATTCTGCTGCTCTTGTGCTCGCGGAATTTATGTTGGTTTCCCAATATTGTCTCAATGCCGTGCCCAGACCCTCTGCATATGCCTGATCTTGGAGTGCCTCTGGTTGTAGCCGCCAGGTGGGGATCGCTGATCGAGTTCCGCCCCATTTTAATAACATTTTGAGCGACGAGTGGTCCGACAGTGTCTTAGCCAGGTACTCAGGCTCGCTCAACATTGTACATATATCTGCAGTGCCCCAGAATATGTCTATTCTAGTATACACTCCGTGGGGTATTGAATAGAATGAGTATTCTCTTTGTAGGGGGTGTAGTATGCACCATACATCATAGAGTTTCATATTTTCCACCCAGGTCTGTAGGGGGCTCTTAGTGCTTCTATCTATTGTACCTTTCTTGGGTGGGGTTGATCTATCCAGCGCTGCATTCGGTAAGCCGTCAAAATCCCCGTTAAAATCCCCTCCCCATATGGCCGGGGCCGCAGGATTTGCTAGTAGCGCCGGGGTGAGTGTTTCTAGAAAGCCCGCCAGTGCGCTGTTGGGGGCGTAAATCCCTATGAGCGCCAAGTGCCTCCCGTCCAATTGTCCTTCCACTATCACGTATCTGCCTCCTGGGTCTACTTAGTGTGAGGTTCATGTAAACGGGACGCCTCTTGCTATCCAAATTAAAACCCCCCTAGCGAACGCTGAGTAGGCTGTGCCTGTTATCTGCCCGCCCCATCTCCCACGGATTTCCTGCAGCTCGGTTCCAGTAAGTGTGTTTCTTGTAGGATAGCTACGTGTGCTCTCTGGCGTCTGAGGCGGGCGTGCACCTGCGCCCTTTTTCCCGGTGTGCCCATGCCCCTCACATTCCACGTAATTATTTGGTATTGGTGTTCATGTGAAGTCATATGCCCAGACATGTGTCACTGTCGATCCCGAGTCTGAGCCCTCCGAGTGGCGCTCCCTGAGTGTCTCGAAGGAATTCTGTGTTAATAACTGAGTTTCTTTTAGTACTTTTGCTCTTTCCTCTGCTGCTTGCTTCTCCGTGGGCTGTCCCTTGTGGCGTTTCTTGTTGCGTTTTCTCGATGTGGAGAGCATCCATTCCTCCTCTTCATTCGCTCCCTCCCTGGGCAGTGCTATGCCTTTGGCGTGCATCCAGGTCCAAGCATCTTCGGGGGATGTGAACACATGGGTACGTTCTTCAGAGATCACCCTCAATTTGGCAGGGAAAAGAAGAGCATATTTGATGTTGTGTTCCCGGAGCCGTTGTTTGACTTTCAAAAAGGAGTTCCGCTGTTTCTGTACTTCCTGAGTGAAGTCTGGGTAAGCATGGACCACTGAGCCCTCCAGCCGGAATGGGCCTTTGCCGTGAAATTGCTGCAGTATCAAATCACGGTCTCTGTAATTTAGTAGCCTCACTATTAATGGTCTGGGAGGTTGACCCGGTAGAGGCGGTCTGCCCGGGATTCTATACGCTCGCTCAACCGAGAAGAACTTCGAAGGGGCCCCGCTCAGTACTTCTTTAATTAGCCATTAGTTCTGTTCTGGTGAGTGATTGGGGAACCCCACGAAGCGGATGTTGTTGCGACGGGATCTACTTTCCACTTCCTCGGCGCGCCTCCATAGGATCTTCACATCTGCGTCCAGGTGCTGGAGTTGTTTCCGGTTGTCAGAGGCCATGGGGGTCGTCTTACTCAGGGTATCCTCTGTAGTTTTCACCCTCTCAGTTAAGTTCCGATGATCCACTCTGAGTAGGTTTAAATCTTGTGATACTGTGTCTATTTTTAGTTCTAGAGTGGATTTAGTGTCCATGATTGCCTGTAGCACTTTTTCGAACTGCACAGAGTGGGATTGAAGCGTGCTTTCCAGTTATTGCAAGGTTAGGAGTTGCTGTTGGACAGTGGGCGGCGACGGGCCGGGCGCGGTTCGTTCTTGGTGTTTCACTGACTTAGATTTCCCGGCCATTGTTATTCTTCTTCTGTATTTCCCGTTGTCAGAGATCAGTTAAACTATGCGTTTCTAAAGCGACAAAGCGCCCCGGGAGTACCAATCTACCTTTCGGCGTGGTGTACTTTGTTGAGGCCCCCAGTCTCTGTTCCTGGTCCCTCCTTTTCTATTCGATCTGTGAAGGAGTATGCTGGGTCAAGTGCAGCTGTCGGGGGGGATCTTGGTCCTGCTAGTTGGGCGCTCCGGTCCCAGGTCGAGCGCAGGTGCCTCCGCTGAGTGTCCGCCCCGTGCTGAGCCCCCGTCGAGGGGGGGGGGGGAGTGAGGGAAGAGGCAGGGCAATCCTGGTGGGCACAATATTCCTCTCCAGCATCCCCTCCGTGTGTGTCCGCAGGCCCCAGCCCGCGCGATGCGGGAATGTCCGATGAGGGCGCAGGGGGGAAAAGGAGGGGAGGGGGGGGGAGCCCTCCGGTTGGGCTGTCCCTCTCCTTAGTTTTTTTGTCTGCTTGCTGTGTTGCCCCCCTTGCCCTCCTCGCTCCCTTCTGTATCCCCGTCCCTGGATGAGGGGGGGGGAAGGGGAGCAGCTGTTAGTCGGTTTCCTAGTGATGAAGGGCCTGTCCCCTGTAGCGCCTGGGCGTCTCCCCCTCGGGTCAAGTGAGCCTTCAAGTGGCTCTTGCTGCTTACTCGATGTGGCTCCTTTAAAATTTCTTCATGTCCGGGCCGGATACCGGGCCCGGACACAGCTGCTTTTCCTGCTCCTGTGTCCCCTCGCTGTTTAATGCTTCGGGCGGCTCATTCCCCGCAGCGCAACCCGCTGATGCCCGCTGCACCGCTCAGCCGGCACAAAGGAGGCAGGGAGGGAGGGGTGGGGAGAAGAAAGAGCGATACAGCCGCGGGGGGTCGCCCCAGCACCTGGGCCGCGGCCCCCGATGCTCCCCCGACCCAAAGGCCCCCCGCCTCCTACCTCCGCTCCCGGTTTCCAGCTCCTCTTGTCGGAGGCACGGGGCTCCAGGGCGCCGCCATTGCGCGACTCAGTGGCCGCGCCCTTCCTCCGGCTCCCTCGCCGGCTAAATCTCTCCACGCGTGCTCGAACAGCCCCGCGCGCCCGCGCGCCTCCCAGGGACCGGGCGCACACTACCAGGGAACTGCCTCCGTTCCACGGGAGTGCCCTGCAGGATGTTTTTACCAAGTCCGAGTCGGAGCTCCTCAGGCGCCCGACTCAGTGGCCATCCTGGCTCCGCCCCCACGCAAATGTTATTACGCCTGGATCTGTTTTCAGTATCTTCCGCCCTCAGTTCTAGATCATGAATTTACCGCTCCAGGGTATGCAATTTGTTAGTTGAATCGGATACTACTTGCAGAACCTCTTTGATGTGTATCTCCAATGTGGATACCCTTTCTGCCAGCCAGCGGTGATTGTCTTGCAGTATGGTCAAGTCTGTCACCAGTTAGTCAGTTTTGCTTGTTAGGGCTTCGCAAGAGCCTGAAGAGTGTCTTGGAGGGTAGGATCTCCAGAACTCTCAGCTGAGAGGGTGCGTTTTGCCTCCAGCTATGATGTTGAGAGGCCCACAACAGTCTCCTCCCTCAACTCGGGGTCCCGCTTGCGTCCTATCTTCCCCATTGTTGACTCCCACAAGGGGCTCGATGAGGTCTTCAGGCCCCTGGGGCTGCGGATTCCTATAGTGTGTGACAGTACACGCAGTTCAACTATTCAGTTTGCCACTGCTGCCTGTCAGTAGTGAAAAGCAGTCCTTACGTGGGGTGGTTCAGGCAGTACCACCCCTATTGTATCGCGCGGGTAACCCTGAGATGCTGCAGGTCCGCACCGACCGAGGAGGGTCCCCTCCTTGCCAGCCATCCATCTCTCCAACCCCAGCTGTCACGTGACTGGGCTTATGCCTTCTTCTCACCTCTATCAGAGAACCATATAAGAATGTGGGCCCCAAGAGTGTATGGCCCCTCGTTATGGCTGAGGAGCCCAGGTACTCACAGTCAGGCCATTGGGTGATCCTCCCAATTTGGGTGCTCGTCTATCTGGGCCTCCAGGGATTGCCGTGCAGGCACTCACTCCTCTGAAAACCACCTAGCAGCTATGCAGGCATGGGCTCCCAGTGCAGGGCCGTCTCCTCGTTTAGCCCACTGCACTCAAACATTGTCTGTGGCCCACAGGAGGCCACTGCCCGGTGCACATGATCCAGGTAAGCAGCACGGGCATCTGCCTCCTCTGCTCCTCCGTGGCTCCCATATTCCACAGCCGAAGGCGCCCCTTGCAGCTTCTCCACTTTGTATGCTCTCCATCCCAGACAGCTCACACCTCCACGGCCGCATGGCTCTGAAGCATTCACATGGGAAGGATATTCCGTTGGGAACACACCGACTGCGGCCAGCCACCGCAAGCTTCCTGTCGTCAGACCTGGCTCCACGATGTTCTTTACTGGAGCCGCTCTAGTGATATTAAAGGGCCGTAGCCACCATCTTGGCTTCAGCGCAGCCTTGGCCATATCGGCATCTATTTCTTTTTTTACCACTCCGACGCCAGTATTGGGCAGCCTCCCACTCGTGGGGGCTGTTGTGGAGCATCAGCAGCAATTTGGGGGCCTGTAAGTCTTATTATAGATCAGGATGGCATGGGGTGGAGGATCACCGGCAGGAGCCTCACGGAGAGGCTTCTTTCTGAATTGGCGTGAGGCCATACCCTCCCATCAGCCCATCTGTGTTGTGAACGCATGATGCAATATTTTGGAGCATCACTGTTGTAGGACCTAGACAAAAATTGGTCATTGTCATTTAGACCAGTTCTCCATTGTGTGTAGCCCATTTTCCATTGCTTGTGTTACCCTTAGGAAACACACTGGAAGCGTACTTGCCTTACCATATGTACGTTCTTTGGATGTACATCTGCTAATGTTCCCGATGAGGGCTCATTGCCGGACTTGTTTGAGATTGGGATTGTTGTGGGAATGCCTTCTATGAGCTGCACTTTGTGGATTTGGTGGCTCCTGTTGCTTCAACACCTAGCAGAGCACGGAATGCTTCCCCCTCGGCTGGAACTAAGGCTGAGATATTGAATCATATATGCTCCTTCCACTTTTTGTCTGACAGTCTGGTGGATTTATCACTTGCTGAAGTGGGGTCCACACTGGATTTCCTTTCCATTGACACGCTTGGAGACCTCCTGCGGGATCATGATTATTAATAAATTGGTATTTTTGAATGTTTTTCTAAATCTCTAAATTACACTGTTTTAAGTTGGCCGCATAATTAGGACTGGGATGTTTGTCAACTTCAACATTTTTATCTCTTTTATGTATATTTAAATGAGCTTTTAGTTAGTAGGCTTAGTATAGTTCTTTTTAGGTCCTGGACCTTGCAAGCTTGCACCGAAATTGGGGAGGGTGTCGTGGGTTCCTTTTTAGTGCCTAGATTGGGCACCCATATTTTAGCCCTTGGGCACATCGTCTGTGCCTTTAAGACACACACACATTTTTCTTGCTTTTATTCATTTTATTATATTTTAGCACAGCTCGCTTTTCAGCTTGTTGTTTTATATTTTATCAGCTGCCTTGCTCAGAAAACACATTTGTTCTTGTTCTATATTTATCTGCTCATTGTATGCATTTTTTTCTGTGATTTACTCAAGGCAGTTATATTTATGCACAATATAGTTTACTCAGTATTGCCTCTCCAAGAGTACGGAGTCAGCTTCTAACCATGGACACACAATCACGTCAGGCCTGTTCTCAGAACATAAGATGTTTTGTTTTATAAACACTACAAAGGCCTATGCGGGTTAGAGGGCATTCCAGCCAGCAAGCCATCTTATGGTAAGTGCCACTTCGTCAACAGCTTTGCTAATCTTGGCCTTGTCTTTCCAGCCAACTGAGAGGACTGCCAGCAGACCAACAGGCATATCCTGGCCTGTCATTCAGGTATGTGGTCAGGGATCCTTCATTGTGACCAGGACAGCAACAGGGCTAACACTGCTACTCTCTCATATTAGAGAATAGGGTTTAGGTAGGAAATCTTAGATTCCTAATTATCTCAGGGTGTTGGGACTGTTTATATGTTTCACCCTAATGGTCACAATCATCACTGTATTATGTTTCATCCTCCTAATAATCACAATATCAAAGAATGCAGTCATTTCAATAAATACATTGAAACTTGTCCTGCATCTTTGTCTGCCTTCCCATGTGTGAGGCATTGTGTGACTGAGAGGAAAAGGGTTGATCTGTCAACCACAACTTCCCTGAGAGGTCAGAGTGTCATGTTTCAGGCTGCCACAAATCACCTTAACTTTCCAGGATTTGGTGAGGTGCTGCTAGCCAGCTAAAGAGGTCAAACCGGCAACTTCGAACCAGTGCGGGACTGACTGAATCAGCAACATGTGGTGGTGCTGCCACCCAAAACCAAGCAGTCTTACCTTCAAGGTAAGAGTCCTATGACAAGATCTTGTATTTTCAGGCTATAGTTGTAAAGAAAGACCTACCTGCGCAACTGGAAACAGTGACTGTGATCGCTAGAGTGCTGGTGCTTGCCTTTGCTGTGGTGCCCATAGTTGTTGTTAGGGTGATTGTTGTCCTGGGAGTGTTGGTAGTCTTTGAAGTGGTAGAGGATGTTGTTGCTCTGGTGCTGGTGGTTGTTGATGGAGTTTTGGTGATTGTTGTCAATGGAGTGGTGGTGGCCTTTTCAGTGGTTTAGGTTATTGCCCTCATGGTGGTGGTTGTTGATGGATTTGTGGGCATCATCGTTATGACACTATAAACATAGTGCTAAACATGCAAACATAATAAAACTGTGATGAAGAGATGAACCTTAGGAGGTACAAAAACGAAGGAACTGTTTTGCTTTCAAAATCACTACGAAGAGGTTCCTCGTTGTTTAGAACAAAATGTTTTAGATGTTTATTTTTCTGCAGCTGTTATTACCAATGAAAAATAAAAGAAAGTTTTGACACTTGTGTTTATGGTGTTGGTTCATTGGTGTTAAGAGTGCTCTCCAAAACTAATGCCACTGATGGCTTGGCTATGTGCCATAGTCTGGGTTACCAGAAGACTCAAAGTCAAACAGGCCATTAATATTCCTTTACTGGGGTTTTACGAGAGGAAGATAATACATTCTGGTTGTTGTAGTCTTGGCTCACTTCAATGGAACAACATCAGTATCACAAATGATAAAATTCAATTAATTGCTAAATAAATGCCTAGGACTGAATAGGTTGGGTCTCTGTGACATGTAGCCATAAGGCAACCCTAAGAATTGTAAACTAGTCATCTGCCCATTAGCACCAAAGTTGGAAAGCTCTATGAAGCATAAAAACGCTTTTAGACCCAAGTGTCCGATGATAACAGAGAACTGGTTACAGTACGTCCATTGCAAAGCCCTGCACTGCTGTATGTGGCACTCATATGTTGGCACCATGAAACACATTTACGATTGGCACAACAAATACTGAGGAAGAGAGATATTCTAGAAGACTTTTTGAGTTTGGGCCTTCAACCAGGAACCATTCTATGCTATTCAGAGCTCTTAAGTTCCCCAGGTCCATCCATGAGTAGCTCATCCAGTCCAGGTTTGCATTCTCTGGCTTGTAGTCCTGATTATATAGTGGGAGAAAGATAACAGAACTACAAACGCCAGAATGCAAATCATAGATCAAGGCAGAAGATATCACACATGAAAATAAAGAAACTTGAGTGGTATGAATTGCCTCTGTTCCTCCACAAATTAAAGGAAAAACTTGAAATTGCAACTGGGCTCCTCCACTCATAGCTCATGCCAAGGGGTGCCCCCCCCCCAAAAAAAGAAATGTTACGGTGCCCTCAAGGGATGAGGGAGAAGACTGCTCCGAGCTGTGCTTGGCTGGATAGTCACAGCGCTTGGTTACCTTAGAGTCCCAGACCTAATGCTGCCCTTCTGAGCAAATATCAAGATGGGAAGGGGAGGCGAACAAGACAGAGCTGATAGGGAAAGTGCGGGGAAGAGAGCTCAGGGGATGCAAGTGAAAAGAAAAGTGTTTATTACCCCACTTAATTCTTCTTTTTATCCACTTTGGAAAGATGCAGGGTGGGGTCAGCCTGACTGGGGTTCACAGATCTCTCGATGAATGCATCCACTCACCGAGCTATCTCATCAGGAGTGAAAAAAGGTGAGCCGAGGGAGTTGGAAGAATAGGGAAGTGGGAAACGTGGTAAGGATAGAAGCAAGAAGAGATGTATTGCGAGACCTGAACAAGGGTAGAGAAGAGAAGGGGGGTGGAAAAGTAAGAACATGAAGAGAGATGGGGGAGCGAGAGGGAGGGGAGAACGGGAGTGAGGAGAAATGTGTAGGACAAGTGTAGGCAGAGAAAGAGAGAGCAGGCTATAGAAAGGATCAGCTGTAAAAAGACCTATTCAGCACTGGTTCTTACAAATGTAAATACCTCAGGAGAGTCTACACAAGATTTCATGTCAGCAGGACACCATGTTTCCAGTCTTGGGCAGCCACTTGCATTCTGGTACTTATGACCATGCTGCCCAAAGAAACCAACTGGACTACAGCACCCATAATGCATTCTTTTTTTAAGCTCTAAATGCAAGGCTGGGACTGGAAACATGGTAGCTGGGTGATAGAGCGCCTTATGGTCGCCCCTTCTACACTGTCACATAACACTGTTTCTACATATTTTATAACTAAATACCTCAATACACCTTTAAACATAAAGCTATACTCACATTTAGGTCTAGATGGGTTTTGCAGCCCCACGGTGATTCTTTATTTTGTGCACCAACCTATTGGTACATAGGTCAGTTCACAAAATAAAATACTGGTGGGAAAAGTTGGCACAGAATTTGCAAATGCTTTTTTACAACTAGTATGTAAGTAAATCTGTCTCTTAGTTTAATAGCGAAGGGTCAAATGTGCATCTTAAAAGCAAATTTGAAAATAAATTTGACATGGCTCTTATAATCTTCAACATTAATTTATATTCTCCCCAAATATAGAACTGTTCTTCCAAAATATGAATTAACTATAGACACATATCGTGCTAAGAGTTGCATTACCTCTTACTGTTCTATATGATGTTAATGGCAGGTTGCACATATTACCACTTATTTGTTATTGGATCACATGGATTTAGCTGTTGGAAAATTAAGCCTAAAGGTTGAGGGAGATGTAGATTTACCTGAAGGGATTTTAGGCTCACAAGATTGAAGAACAGGCATTACACCTCTTTGGGCATTTCTGGTTATGGTAATGTGCAGCCATTTTTTTCTGTATCCTAGAATGCACCCTGAAATGGATCTCCATCATTGCTACCCAGCATGCTTTATATTTTGTGTTTTAAAACCATTTATTTATTAAAATTTACTATGTGAATCACTTATTGTTACATGGCATAACATTTATACTGCTAGGAGCCACCCCTAACATTTACAATTGTGTGGTAGGTAAGTGTGTGTGGATGTGTGTGTGGCAGAAAACATTCGCTGCAATCGGAATCGGATTATAGGAGATTTGTCACTTGCATGCTATTATGGAAAAGTCTCAGGCATAACTGGGAGATGCAGAGGTAATACTACAACAGAATTGAGTAATGCTACACATTTCTATGTAATTTTCGTAAATATCTCCAGTAGCTTCTAGCTACCTGAGAAAGGTTGAAGAATTAGGAATGGAAATAGTGTTTTCACAGTTAGTCTTCTAGTCCCTGGCTCATAAAGTACAGCATAAAGTGTTTCTAGAGACAGCATTACCAATGCAGCTCTCTCTGCCATCTTTGTCAGCAAACTTCGTTAAAAGAATAGTTATTTTCCCTTCATGCACTCCGGGGTGAAGGCTGACAACCTAACATTATATGATGTACTTTGTTATTTGAATCAGTATTTTGATTATACATCCTCTAATCTTCTGATTGATTATCATGATGCCTTGAGAAAGCCCTAGGCGGATGCACCATAAAGGGTGAAACACGTGTCGGCTGTACCCGTTTGGTTGTATCTACATTGAAATAATTGAATAAATGATTCAACTTCAAGGACAGTTTTGCAAGTTTTCAATTCAGTTAATTTGGACATTATAACAAAATTACAAGTGGGTTCTCACTCTCAATTATTTTGGATGCACTGATTTCTGCATCTTCTAAAATATCTCTTCTGATCTCTGTTCAGTTTTCTTTTAAAGATGAAAGCAAGGAATTTGTGAAACAATTAACTTCATTATCTGGTCTGCATTGCCTTGAATCTGTTTTTTTACATGACTACTGTTCGG
Source organism: Pleurodeles waltl (assembly GCF_031143425.1). Lineage (NCBI taxonomy): Eukaryota > Metazoa > Chordata > Amphibia > Caudata > Salamandridae > Pleurodeles > Pleurodeles waltl. Next base: position 76,371,069 of record NC_090449.1, on the reverse strand, counting down.
GTATTGCATAGCACATCCATGGGTGTACGAAGGAAATAGCCCACATTGAGCTGACACAAGTGGCAGACACTGCCATGGAGGACTGACTTCAACTTTGCATGTTTGCTTCATGTTTTTCCCTATGTGCATATGTCTTATTTTAATACTATGCACGAGTCCAATAAACACCTAACAAGTTACTCTTACCAAGGTTCTTCCTACAATGGGAGGTACAAGCTGATTAGACACTTAATTTAGCATAAAATGTTGATTTTACACATAAAATAATCTAGTTTCAAACTCGGAAAGAAATTACCCTATCAATGCTGGCTGAGGCTTTCTGTCCGTGTTATTTGACTGGCAGATTAGGGGGGTGGGGGTGGAAGCATGAACTTTCAGCAGTTTTTGCGTGCCCCAGTTTCTGAAGGTTTAACATATAATTCAGTATTATTTGGCATCACTGAGGGTTTGAATGAGCTAAAAAGTGTAATAAATTAGATGCTGTTCTAAACAGGTAGCCACAAATATATCTTGCTAGAGGCCCCAAAGATTCTTAAGACATCACTGGTTGCACCTGTTCGAATGGATTCCTAATATGATTTGGGTTTAAGAAAGTGAAGTAACAGAGTGAGGGAATGGTAGATTGTGATTAAATAGGGTGTATAGTGAGTTGTGACAGACATCATTTACCATACTTGTGTGAATAGATTGCCATTAGTGGAGAGACTTGGGTTACGGAAAGGGGTACATGAGTGTAGAAAGGCTGGAGTAGTTAGAGACAGAGAACTAGTATTTGTGCTAACCAGTCTCCACTCCAACTGGAATTGCGGCAGTGCCTTCAGTGAGAACTATGAACAATACTTCCTCTTCCCAGGGCATGAGTTTGAGCGGGCAGGGAGACACCACCAGTTGCCAGGGCATCTTGGAGGGCCCTGGACCCAAGGGAACAAACTCTCTCAGGCTGGCCGCTCCACAGCTTGTGGATGTCCTCCTGTGCATCCCAGGTATTAGACGCAGCATTCAATATATCCTCCATTCCGGCCCACATTTGTCTTCTCTAGCACATGGTGGCTGTCTGGACCAGGGCTCCAGACAATTGTATCAAACTTAATTATCCAATCCACCATAACAGTTAACACATTTTCAGAAAATATAGGAGCTTTTCCTCCAGCCATCTTTATAAATTTGTAGCCAGAAGCTGCACTGCTTGTGCTTTGTGTTGTGAATGGTAAAACGTTTGTGTAGCTTGAGGAGTTTGTTTGTAGTGGGATCTGCAGGTGTTGTTTTTGAGTTGATTTCAACAGGTGTTTGTTGACGGATGCATCTTTCTTTTTGACGACGGACAACTCTAGATATGGTGGACACATGTCCACAATACCTAAGTTGCTGGAGTGAACTGGGGAATCAATGAAGGAGGACTGAGGATCAGTCGATGGACAGTCCTCCAATATAACTGACGGCGGCCGATTTAGGCCATACCCTGAATAGACATAAGTATGTAGGCCTGACGGATGGATACGTCCTCTAAGACAGAGAAACAAGTTCTGTCCGTTAAACTATAAATCAGGCAGCCTTTGTGCCCCAATTACAGGTCGGTTTGATACAAAATGACAATGTTATTTTAAATTGTAATAATGAAAACGCATAACTGATTGTTAGGTTTCTTGCTCTGCCTAGTGACTTTACAGAGCATTTTGTGTAAGTACGTATGGAAAGGCCTAAACTGTATTGCACTATGGGAGAACTAGTATATTTGTCTTTCCTATAGATAATGAATAATATTTGCTGAAATGTGTCAGTGTTTTCTATTGTTAACAGTACTTATAATTAATACTATTTTTTATTATTTAAAGTCCATGGTTTAGGCCAGTGGTTCTTAACCTGTGGTCCTGGGACCCCTGGGATCCTCAAAGCCTACTCAGGGGGTCCGCGACTGCTTAAATCAGTTAAATGTATATGAATAAAGACTCAACATGTACATTTGAAAATTTTAAAAAGTTCTATAAATGTGAAGAATTTGAAGGTTAAAAATTAAGTTAGTATCCTCAGATTGATTCGTTGGAGCAGTGCAAGTGCACCAACAGAACATAGTATGCACGAGTGGCCTCCATTTAAATTAGAAAAGCTCCGATCTCCCATTAAAATTTTAATTTTTTGTATTTGTGTGTGAGTTAAATATAAAATTCAATAATTGTGTATTTGGCTGATGAACGCTTATTTCTGTCTTTTTGTATGTTGTTTTACGGTTCAAGTCATCGAAAATGGGGTGCCCGGCTTACAGTAATGACTCAGTTGGGGTCCCCGGAATCTAATTCAATTCGAAAAGACAAAGGGGGTTATGCTAACTTTGGAGGAGGTGTTAATACGTCCCAAAAAAGTGACGGAAAAGTGACGGATTTACCACCAGCCGTATTACGAGTCCATTATATCCTATGGAACTCGTAATACGGCTGGTGGTATATCCGTCACTTTACCGTCACTTTTGGGACGGATTAACACTCCTCCAAAGGTAGAATAACCCCCAAAATGTTAAAAAACACTATTTGAGACAATAATTTACTGAGATTGTCTTCACATTCTCCAACACAAGATGGCACTGCAGGAGAGGATTTGAGAGCCAAAAGCCAAGTTGCCTTTGAAAATGCAACAGTTTTCATAGCGCAGATAGTAAGCCAATGAGTCCTCTCTCGCCGTAAGCGTTCCTTGGGCAGAGTGATGCTCTCAGTAGTGCACATCCTGCCCCTGCAACATTTCTTAATAGTGAATGGGACAGTTTTTATTAGCATTTCTCGAATCAGTTCCATGTTGTGCTCCTCCCCTCTGAACCTCACATGTTCTGCTTCTCGTATTTGGAATGGGTACTATTACAGGTATTTTCATTTACAGTTAACTTTTATGTTGCTCTGTCCTGTGCTTGCTCATTGACGCCTGCTCTTAATATTACTTCTGTTTTATTTTCTCGGATTTAACTCTGACATTGAAATATGGGGGTGTGAGTCGTGGATTTCCTGACAAACGCTCTGAAGTTCGTAACTGAAAACAATCACAGGCTCTATTCACAAACAAAATCGAAAAAGCCGCAAAGAAGATCTTTGCCTCCCCGGAACATACTTTTACAAATTTTTGCTCTTCATCAAAATTTACAGATAGGTCACTTTTCTGGCCGACTACTACTTAAACTATATATGCTCTTTTTTTTCTCCATGTGAAAATACCTATGATTCAGCATAGCAGCGCACAAGCGCTGCTCTTTTCGACCTGTTGTAATCTAGTCTGAGGGCTTTAACCACGCCCAACTCACACCCACCACCACTTTCATTCATTCGTGGGCCTGCCTTTCAAAAATCCCTTGATGTTGTTGGTAAATGCTTTACGTTTGTCACGCCTTGAGTCGGTTTTATTACTGCCTTGGAGACTGACCATGTTGCATGAATTATTGCGCAGTCAGCCAGATAGCTTCGTGTCGGTGCACTATTTTTTCTTTTTCCTCGCCACTTTGCTCATGGCAGTATGTTGTTTCTTCGTCTTCCTTGGTTTCGGGCATCTTGCTGTTTCTTTGCGATGTCTGCGTTTTTTTTTTAACAGTTTTATGTAGCGCAAACTCAACACAAAGCTATTGGAGCTCTTTATTTTATTTTTTGCAGGTTTTTATAGAGTAAACTCAATACAAAGATATTACATAAGTTAACATGAGCATTGGTTACATTACACAAGAACACAATTATTGTTGGTGCTTAGCCCAGAACCACAGGATGTTGAGCCGGCGCCGAGACTCAAAACGTGTTCTCCAGCTCCAAAGTCGGCAGCTCTGGCCCTTACATCACATACTCTTCCCTAGTGTTCTTTGTGTGGTTCATGTTGTGGCAGTCTGGGAATATTTTTTTTTTCTTTTTCATATAGCACATAGGGTTGTTCTAGGCAAGAAGATGGCGAAAGGTGTTGTCTCTAAAATTGTGGAAAAGGAGTCGTGACCCCATAACCAAGCACTTCACGGCCTCAAGCTCAATAACAAAAACCATCTAGCCTTTGGATGTAAATTGGGACTCTTAAAATAGAGTTCAGTTCGGGCGACTCAACACAAAGGTATTACAGCACTTTACATGAGTGATTTGCCCAGAATCACAGGATGTTGAGCCGGCTACGAAACTCGAACCGTGTTTTCCCGCTCCAAGGTCGGCAGCTCTGGCCCTTAGGCAACATTCTCTCCCCTAGGGTTCTTTGTCTGGTGCATGCTGGGGTACTCTGGGAATAACTTGTTTTTTTAATAATGCACTTGGTAATACAGGTTTGTCATTTAATAGCGCTGCAAAGTAGGTGCCATTTTTAACAAAATCGCTATAATTAATTTGTAGTTAAGCTGACTCTTATGTTATTCTCTTTGTATAGAATCAATGTTTTTAAACGTAAGGGTGCTGTTGCCAATGTTGATGAATGCTTCCGACAAAGTTTAACTCTTTTGACCCCCTCATTCTCTGGGTTAAATGCCACAAAGGTGCCTCTTTGTGGCTTGTTTGGTGCTATAAAAGTTTAGGTAAACACACTAGAAAGGGTTGCATCCCTAGGGTATCACAGAAACACTCCCAAGATGGTGGCCTTGTTGTGTCCTCTCTCCTGCAGCGAAAGGCCTGGGAGGGTTGCTGAGGCACCTGGCATACATCCACTACACTCCAACTCAAACCACATAGGTAAAAGACATTGTATTTTACAATGCCAACAGCTCTAACTCTCGCAAATGCGAGACTTATTGCATTGCCAATACTTGTTTTCTTTGGTGAAAACACTTATCTCTCAATCTGGCCTCCAGTCAGGCACTTGGTCAAAAAGTAAGCAAGTGAAAATGTCTCTTTGGACAGAAAATGCGATTAACAGCAGACATTAATTTATTAGGCTGGGACACCCCGCAAACACCCTCTTAAAGTATGTGTTGGAAATTGCCCTTCTGCAGGGTTATCCCCAGACTTTTTGCCTTCCTCCTTCTCTTTTTCTGACCTCATTTTTGCTGGTTTTTAGATCTCTCCCTTTAAACATGGTAAACTTGGATCACACCAAACTGGACTATTTGATTTACTTATACGTCCCTAGTAGAGTGCACTATGGGGGTCATTCTGACCCCGGCGGTCTCAGACCGCCGGGGCCAGGGTCGGCGGGAGCACCGCCGACAGACCGGCGGTGCCCCGCAGGGCATTCTGACCGCGGCGGTTCGGCCGGGGTCAGACAAGGAAAACCGGCGGTCTCCCGCCGGTTTTCCGCTGCCCTTGGAATCCCCCATGGCGGCGCAGCTTGCTGCGCCGCCATGGGGGATTCTGACACCCCCTACCGCCATCCTGTTCCTGGCGGTTCGCCCGCCAGGAACAGGATGGCGGTAGGGGGTGCCGCGGGGCCCCTGGGGGCCCCTGCAGTGCCCATGCCAATGTCATGGGCACTGCAGGGGCCCCCATAAGAGGGCCCCACTGTGTATTTCAGTGTCTGCAATGCAGACACTGAAATACGCGACGGGTGCAAACTGCACCCGTCGCACCCCTGCAACTACGCTGGCTCAATTCTGAGCCGGCGTCCTCGTTGCAGGGGCATTTCCTCTGGGCCGGCGGGCGCTCTTTTGGAGAGCGCCCGCCGGCCCAGAGGAAATGTCTGAATGGCCGCCGTGGTCTTTTGACCGCGGTGCGGTCATTTGGCGGCTCCCTCCAGGCGGGCGGCTCCTGCCGCCCGCCGGGCTCAGAATGAGCCCCTATATGTGCCCAGGACCTGTAGATTAAATGCTACTAGTGGGCCTGCAGCACTGGTTGTGCCACCCACTTTAGTAGCCCCTTTACCTTGTCTCAGGCCTGCCATTGCAAGGCCTGTGTGTGCAGTTTCACTGTCACCTCGACTTGGCATTTAAAAGTACTTGCCAAGCCTAAACCTCCCCTTTCTCTACATATAAGTCACCTCTAATGTGTGCCCTAGGTAACCCCTAGAGCAGGGTGCTGTGTGGGTAAAAGGCAGGACATGTACCTGTATAGTTTACATGTCCTGGTAGTGTAAAACTCCTAAATTCGTTTTTACACTACTGTGAGGCCTGCTCCCTTCAAAGGCTAACATTGGGGCTGCCCTCATACATTGTTGAAGTGGTAGCTGCTGATCTGAAAGGAGTAGGAAGATCATATTTAGTATGGCCAGAATGGTAATACAAAATCCTACTGACTGGTGAAGCTGGATTTAATAGTACTATTTTAGAAATGCCACTTTTAGAAAGTGAGCATTTCTCTGCACTTAAATCTTTCTGTGCCTTACAATCCACGTCTGGCTGGGTTTAGTTGACAGCTCCTTGTGCATTCACTCAGACACACCCCAAACACAGGGTACTCAGCCTCACTTGCATACACCTGCATTTTGAATGGGTCTTCCTGGGCTGGAAGGGTGGAGGGCCTGCTCTCACACAAAGGACTTCAACACCCCCTACTGGGACCCTGGCAGACAGGATTGAACTGAAAGGGGACATGGTGCACTTCTAAGCCACTCTTTGAAGTCCCCCAACTTCAAAGGCACATTTGGGTATAAAACAGGGCCTCTGCCCTACCACCTCAGACACTTCCTGGAGAAGAAACCTGAACCAGAACCTGCACCCTGACAAGAAGAACTGCCTGGCTGCCTAAAGGACTCACCTGACTGCTTTCTACAAAGGACTGCTGCCTTGCTGCTGCCCTGCTGTCTTGCTGCTCTCTTGCTTTGCTGCAGAATTGCTCTCCAAGGGCTTGGATAGAGCTTGCCCCCTGTTCCCTGAAGTCTCAGGACCAAAAAGACTTCTCTCTTGCAACTGGACTCCTTGTGCGGCGAAAAATTTTACGCACTGCTTGTTCCATGGTGAAAAATTCACTGCACGCCGGACCGGAAAGATGCCGCTTGACTTCGCGAGGAAAAGATCGACGCAGCGCCTGCGGTGGGACCGGAACTTCAACGCACGGCCCGCCTGGACAACGCCGCCCGACTTCCAGAAGGGAAATCGATGCAGCGCCTGCCGTGAGGGAGAAAATTCCACACACAGCCCACCGGAACGGCGCGCAGCCGGACAACAAGCCCAGGATTCCACGCACAGACCCGGGGTGTCTGAAAACCCTGCGACCCACAGAGGAGACTTGTTTGCGCGCCGGAAATCAACGCAACGTCATCCCCGCATGAAAAATAGCGACGCAAGTCCTTGTGTGAAGGGGCGTAACGGACGCTCACACCATTTTCCGCACATCTCCTCCTCTGTGGGCCTTTGCAGGGATTTTGTGCTTGAAAGAGACTTTGTTTACTTTTTAAAGACTTAAGACACTTTATATCACTTTCCAGTGATATCTTTACATTTTCATATTGCATCTTTTATCGTTTTGACCTGCAAATATCCAGATAAATATTATATATTTTTCTAAACACTGTGTGGTGTATTTTTGTGGTGTTATATTGTGTTATTGTATGATTTATTGCACAAATAGTTTACACATTGCCTTCTAAGTTAAGCCTGACTGCTCAGTGCCAAGCTACCAGAGGGTGGGCACAGGATAATTTGGATTGTGTGCGACTTACACTGACTAGAGTGAGGGTCCCTGCTTGGACAGGGGGTAACCTGACTGCCAACCAAAGACCCCATTTCTAACAGTATGCATCTGGTTATTTACGGTGGCAGGCTCTACTGAGGTAAGTAAAAACAATCAACCCTTCTAAGTAGCTCAATAAATGCTTGTGAGGGAGTGCTTCAAGGATTAATATGTAAAAGCTCATACTTAAGATATGTTGATACCTAGAAAATTCTTCTATGAAAGAACATAGAACTGTTTTTATTAAGTCATCTGAATAATCCAGATCTTTGGGTGTGCTCAATAGGACAGTATGTAAATACTTCTGAACCTAGGGAGCACCTTCTATAAGGATACACAAATACACCTGATCCTTAGAAACAACTCCTATGTGTGTATGTGAATACACCTCATCCTTGTTTGGCCTACTTTGAAGGCACATGCACTCTCCTGATCCTTGGTTAGCCCTCATATAACAACATGAATATTCCTGAGCCTTAGGAGGGCCTCCTGGTACGTACATCCTCCCGATTCATGGTTGGTCCTCCTATGAAGGGACATGGATACTCATGAACTTTGTTTGCCCTCCTATAACTGAACATTAATATTCCTGATTCTTAGGAATGCCAACTCCTAGGAGGGTATGTGAATACTCCTCAGCCGCACTTGGACTGCCTATGAAGGTACGCACATACTCCTGATCCATGCTTGGGCCTCTTTTGAAGGTACTTGAATATTGTGAATATCAGGGAAGGCCTCCTATAAAAGGGGCATGAATACTCTTGATCGCATTAGGGACATCCATGAAGGAATGTGAAAGTTCGTGGTTCATGTCTTTCTTCGAATGCACGTCAGTACTCCTGAACCTTAGGAAGTCCTCCCATGAAGGCATGCTAATACTCTTGATCCTTGAGAAGGCCTAGTATGCAGGTATGAACATACTGCTGGTCCTTGGCTAGGTCTCCAGATGCTCCTGATCCTTGACCAGGCCTTCTATGAAGGTGTGTTAGTACTCCTTATCCTTAGTTGGGTGTCTAATGAAGGTATGTCAATACCCCTATTCCTAGGGAGGTCCTTCTATGAAGGCAATCATGTTACCACAGAGTGCCTTCTGTGATTTGAGAACACATCTTCTGAAACTTGGGAGAGATCGTGAGAGGGCCTCCCATGAATGTGAAGAGTAAAGTTGCTAAAGACATTTATGAAATTTCTAGGAACTCTTGAGCCGTATGTGGGATTTATATACTAGTGGGGATGTTAAAACTTTTCATGCCTAGGATCCTCATCATCGAATGTAAAGTAAAACTCTCAAAGGTAGAGAAGCTCTGATACTTGTAGAGAAGCTCTGATTCTTGTGCATATTCTCCTATGATATGCTTCTGATGAAGCACAAGAATACTGCTGAACCTTTGTAGGGCTATGATAGGACTGCAAATTAATTGGGTCTTTGGGCGAGCCTTCCGTTAAAGTATGTGAATATCCATGATGCTTTGTAAGGCCCTCTATGAAGGTACATTAGTACTCCTGGTCCCTGATAGGGCCTTCTGTGAAGATATGTGCATACTTTTGATCTATAGTTAGACCTACTACATAAGGGTGTATGAATACTTTCGATCTTGTTTTACTCTTCTGCATGAAGGTATTAGAATATTCCTTATCCTTGGTAGGACTGTCTGTGAATGTATGTCTATATTTGTCCTTTTCATCTTTAGGTGTCTCTTCTATATGCATATGGGTATGTGTCCACAAGTCCTGCCATGCTTTGTATAAAAAGCCTAGCAGAACTCCCAACAGATCCATCCATTAAAAGTTCCACCATTCTCGGTTTTTGCTTTGCATTCTGGAGCTTGTAGTTCGGTATGTCCCACCAAAGGATTAGAATTACAGTTTGCAAAATGAATTAAAAATCTTGACTAGATGAGATACTCGGGCATATACCTGGAAAAGTTGCTAGCTCTATGATTGATGAGGGTACCAGATGGCTCCATGTCTTCAGGTACACCACGTTCAAGTCCTGGGCTGTCATTTTATAAATTGTTGTTTTAAGGTTTGCTATTCCAATTAGGTCAATTGAAATGAAATAGGACTACAAAACCCAGAATTCATATGTTGGGGAAGGACAGCTCAAGAATAAATGATTACATGGAGTTATCTGCTTGACTTATGAACTGGTGATGTTGTCACATACAGGCTACTTTGCAACTCCTTGTCAGCAAGTATACAATGCTCTAGTCCTCTGCTTCTTTTTTAAAACTGTTTTCAAGAAAGTAAAAACCCAAGAAGGTTTTGGGGAAATGGAATTTATTGCCCAGTATTTGTCTGACGCTGCCTTTGCTCCTTGTAGGCAGCATCCACAGCATCAGGGATTTCAGTAGCCGATGGGAGGCTACTGTGGCTCAAATTGTGGAATATGAACGGTAACAAAAGTCTTTGATTTATCACCTTCTATTTTTGGGGGACAATTTATTTGCTTCTCTGTTTGATGAGATAGTAATAAAGTCAAAGAAGGAAAGGAAGATGCTGTTTCTGTTTCAAGCGCATTTTGCAAAGAAATAAATTTTTCAGAAGAAGCCAGAAATGGCTTTGCAAGAAATGGAAACCCCTTTCCAAGGCAGGTCTCAAAGTCAAGGTGATATGCCCTTTCAAAATCCTGACCGCAGTTTGACACCAAGCAGTCTTGTAAATCCTGACTATATGGACAAGGTAATAGAAGCCCACCTAAGGGATTTCTATTCTGAATGGGTTTGATAATTTCCTACCAATGTGTCCTGGAAGTAAAAAGTGAGGGATATGCCATAGTGTTTTCAAGGCAACCTCTATGACATTATTTTTTGAGTCCTCCAATGCCAAATGTCCTGGCAAATAAACAAACAATGCTAGAGAGAGTACAGACGTTGCTCCAGAAAGGAGCCATGGTAAAGATATCAGACTCAGAAAGAACATGTCAATGTTTTCAATTGATTTCTTACAGTGGAGTCCAGTGTGAAGAAGGTATGCTCCTGTAGGGAATATCCTGGATTGACAGTGAACTATCAGAAGTTCAGTCCAGCACCAGAACAGTTAAATACATTTATTGAGCATTCATAGGCACACAGAAGGGGCAAGTGTTCTTGTCGGAGAGCAGGATTCAATTATTACACACAAAAGTTGATGTCAGCAACAACTGCTGTATTCCCTTGGGCATGCCATCATTTGAAACCAGTGGGTTATCAAATTCTGGATCATTGGTCTCCGAGATACGGATGCCAAGTCTGGTCTCAAGGGAGTTGAAAGCTTACTTACATTACAGTAGTGGTTGAGTCATAACATTCAACACAATTGCAGAGGGATTGGGTGCCATTCTCGGATGGATAGAAGAAAATGGAAGTGTTATAGTAGCTGAATTCCTCAAACTGGAAGGGATCGATGGCAATATGGAATGCAAATCAGAAGTTTCCTCCATACATATAGAACGCCTCGGTGTTGATAAAAACTGAAAAGTAATGTCGAAAGCCTACCTGAACAGGGAAAGAGGCACAAGGAACAGGAATTTGGCAGAGATAGTCACATGGGCAGAGGTTCACCTTAGAATGAGAGCAATTCCCAGGGTTGAGAACATTCAGGCGGACAGGTTGAGCCACAATCTACCAACTAAGGGCCTGATTTAGAGTTCGAGGAGGGGGGTTTAGTTTACTCTGTCACAAACGAGACGGATATCCCGGCCACCATATTACGATTCCATCATAGCCTATGGAAATCTTAATGTGGCGGACGGGATCTCTGTCACGTTGGTGACAGAGTAACCTTCCCACCAAACTCTAAATCAGGCCCTAAATCTCATATCATCTGAACGGGGACACCTTCCAGTGATAGACAATACGATCTGGAGTCCATGGCTGGTCCAGTGTGCCTCTGCAGCCAAAGTTCTTCTACCTCACTTCTGTTTAGAGACCTAGCATCAATATATGTGGGCAGTGGACACAGTGTTGTTTCCGTGGGTATCAGGAATTCTATTTACAATCCCTTTAGTACTCCTCCTTCCAAAGATTCAGTGCGAGCAGGTGCAAATAATACTGGTGGCTCTGTTCTGGTCCAGGGATGCCCGGTTCCCATTGCTGAGAATATCTTCAGCTTCCTCTTACACCCTCACCTCTTCAATTTCTACCCCTTTCAGCAGCACCGTTAAAGACTTTGTGTCTCAAGGGTAGGAATTTGAGCAGCAGGTGGCAACAATCGATATTGAGGCTTGTAGGGAGATTTTCTGGAACTGTGTGCAAGGCACTGAAAACAATTTAAAATTGGTACCAAAAGAATGGGGTACATGCAAGGTCTTCTGACCAATACCTTGTATTATATTTTTAAAGACATGACTTAGTGCTAGGGCTATTTCCTTCAACACTGCCAGCCCAATAGGCAAAGGTTAGAGTTATGAGAGAACCACCTGGAAATATTTCAAAATCATTCCTTTAATTTTTAAGCTATTGAAGAGTTTTAGGTTGAAGATGTCGGTGACCCATACTCCTGCACGTACCTAATAATTGTCTGTGGTTTGTGAGGGGTTATAGGGAAGCCATGTGAACCTTTGGATCTGCAGGCATGGCTTGGGTCTCTGTAACGTTGACGTTTTTTAATGGCTATAATGTCAGCCAAGAGTCTAGGGGAGGTAGGTCTGTTGGTGATTAATTACCTCTATCTAAAGTTCCTTCCCAACAGAATGATGTTGATACCTTATTCCATGTTCAGACGTAAGGTCCAGAATCAGTTCATTGATCACATGACGTTGGATGCCCGTTAGACGTCAAGAGAACTTTGGTGATTTATTTGTCCGGAAAAAATTGAGTTTTGTTCTTTGAACACTTTATTGGTAGCTCATGCGGTGACAAATAAAATAAAGTGGCAATTACAGCCTTGGGTAGGGGATAAATATGCCCATGACGTATGTTTATGTTTCTGCTGGGTGGCTTTTCCCAAAAGGTCTGTAAGGTCTCTGTACCTGGGCAGGTTCTAAATCCTGGGCGGAGTTAGCAGGCATGTCGCTGCAGGAGATATGTAGGGCAGCCACTTGGTCCACTTGTAACACTTTTGTAGCTCATTGTAGGTTAGAAGTGAACAGGAGGAATTCTTAGAACTTTGCTAAGAGTGCTGTGATGTTGAAAGCTGCAATGAAGTAATTGTTGGAAAATTTCTGAGATCTATTGGAGTGGATGTATTTGACAAAGTGTATGTGAAATAGTATTGATGCCTGAGAGGTTTGTTTATATCCTTTTATATTATGACTGGGATGAGGAGGGATGTTGTAGAGATGGTGAACCTATGACTTACAGGTGATCTCGTGCTGAATCAGGAGCTCCTCGTCTCAGTGCACTTCCCAGACCCTCCTCCCGTCTTGGCACTAAGAAGTTTGGCTTGTGAAGACAAGCAGTGCCTGGGGGTGGATAGGACCTTTTGAGTAGTCTGGGAAATAGAAAAAGGACTATTTTTTGGAAAAGAATGGACCTTGAAAGGCGCTAGTGAGCGGCACATATATTGTGACTGGCACAAAGAGCTCTTGATTCGGAGTAACAAAGCTTACCAGTAAGTAATAACTTAATTTTAAATTGAGCCCTCTTCTTCCTCCACTGGAGTTTTTATAGAGGTCTACCACCTTGTACCATGCTGCCAGGGCACTGCTTTCTGGCCCTGAGTTTTCCTATCATTTCTTCACAGATGGATCGGTCCAACTGGCTCAGTGAAAGCAACCCAGAATGTAGGATGTCATATGAAAACTGCCGTCTTAACAACGTGGGTATTATCGGCAGATGATGCCATGTCACGAAGAGCTTTCTTCAGACTTGGGTTTTTGTGTATCAACCTAGTGCATTCTGGGAGTTGTGGTCCTGGCCAACCAAAGGTGATCAGTTTGAACTAGCACACCTGGAAACAATGACTTGTAAAAAAAAAAAAAGTTTTGGACCAGAGCACTGTATCCTGGGTGACACAGAGTCATCTGGGACGTTAGGCATGAAGTGAGGTGGCCACCAGGGTGGGCTTTTCAGTCTTTGTGCTCTTTTAGGGGTCGCTGGTAAATGTTACTGGTAATTGGTGACTGAAGCAGCCTGTTTAACCTTAGAGCAAAGCACATCCCGGGATGGAGTCCGTTCTCACTGAGCGCCTGTGGCTGCTAATTTCGGCCTCTCTGCGCTCACGCTCATTAGTGGCTTCTTAAGCATGTCAAGTGGCCGTTTAGCGTTAATTAACAGAATTAGTGTGAAATGAAAGAGAAAATTGCTCCACTTCAAACTACTTTGCGGAAGCCATTCTGGGCGGTCTTTGAAAATGGAAATGGGGTTTCATCGCCGAACTGTTGCAGTGTGTGTTGACCTTCTACCTTGAAGGTCATCTGGTAACACTTACATGTGGATGAATTATTTATGTACACAAATTAACCATTATACCGCTAATCTGCACATCTGAAAAAAGGGTTTAGTTCACATTGGCATGAATGTTGATGAAACAAGCGTTGTCTTATAGTTAAAGTCCTTGGGCCTAAGCTATCGATCGTTGGTGGCCCCGACGCAACCCTAAGATGAAACCAGCTGCAGTTTCCAGCGAGGCTTTCCATATGTACAGCAGGGTCACGCAGCTCCTGAAAATATTCTACATCCAGAGTAGGGACGGGCAGCTGGACCAACCATCGGCTTTCACCCAACCACAAAAAACTAACGTCAGCCACAGAGGGCTTCTAGGGACAGGTCAGTGGCTAAGAAAGAAATTTGTCATGTTTCTCATATTTTTTGCATTTCCCGTTGAATTACATTAATGCCCTTTTCCGATGCTTTTCTGTGAGTCTGTGTTTTTTTAAAATTTATCATTTGATCCGTGTATCTGATCATCTTTGTTGTTGTTAGATTTTTCTTGGTACATTTTTGTATTTTTAACTAACGTTTTTAAGGTCTTTATTTGAAGACTGTCTTGCGGTTTTGGGTAGGTGTGTGTGTGCGCGTTTTAGAAATCAATGTTGGGTGGTTGGATGTCAGCCTAATTTGTGCAGGGTCTTTATCCCGAACTTCTTCCAGTTTGGAAACATATCATATGCCCGAGCTCAGCTGAAGTGCATTTTAAAAGGGATAAACATTGCTGTCTGTGATCACATCTCGTCCCCACATTCTGGAATGCTGTGTCTGCAGTATGCCTCTTAAAGGACCTGCCCACTGGATGAGAGACCAACAATCTCTGGAAGCTGCCAAGTGCCAAGCCGCCATAGACCCCTCTCTCACACAATGCTGCCCTGAGCCAGGCACTCAGGAGGCCTGGACTGAGTGCTGCAAAGGGGAGAAAATCTTCTGTGAACTCCTGCGAGCTAGAGTACAAGGCTCAAGGCTGGGGATGGTAGACCGCAGAGAGTTCCACACAAAAGAGGGAGGGAAGCAGCAATTTATGTTTGTTTTGGCTGGATGGGGCTGATCTATTGCTACAAAGTTTGTTATAATAAATTGTAAATTGTGGTGGCAAAGCGCTCTGCGGCGAGTAGCGCGCTACTCTGAAGCCAACTTAGTGACTGGTCAGTCAACCTGTTATTGGGGTTAGTTGTGCAAGCTCATCCCAAGCATTCTGTGGTAATGGCCGACATAGATGTGATCATTAGAGGGGGACTAGGTGAGACACAATTTGTAAATGGAATTAATAGATATTATTATGGTTTCCAAAAAGCTTTAAGGCAGATAGGCATGAGATTTTTTTTAGAGTGACAGAAGGTAGAAAGAAGCAGAGGACGACTTAAAAAAGTATAAGCGATGGCCAATTTTTCATGCAGGATTTTAAGGGTTATTACAGGTTCAGGTTGATGAGTTTTGCAGGCACATTGTGGCTGTAAATCTGTTGAAAGAAACAGTTTCAAAGATACTTCTCACAGTAAAAAAGGAAACATAAGAGACCATATTTAATACCATGCTCTAAAGTATTGTTAGTTTATGCAAATTACATGCACCATAAACAATATATATTATAAGAAATGTTACGTAAACACCCCACCAATTAAAAAATATAACAAGGCAATTAATATAGACACATTGTGGTAACCATCAGCATATCCAATGCCATGTTTGTCACCCATTTAATGTCTGCTTTGGCAGGTGCTGCCCCCTTCATTTGCCCCATGAGCACCCCTACAGGCCAGACACCAGGCCCAAAGAATGGATGTGTCTGGGGTCACCTTCTGCTTCCAGCATCCACCTTACCTCGCAGTGAAGCACACCCAAAAAGAAAATGGATTGTTTTCCTGAAAAATACCTGAGTGCCAAGATTACTATCCTTATTTCAGGATTGGCTAGGATTTGTCACTAAACGCTGAATTATTTACCTGCTCTTCAAAACTTGCTGAACAGAGAAAGGAAGAGAGGTCTTCCCTGCCTGCTGCACTGAAGAATTTCTATCTGACTGAGTACTGGAGACAGGTGTCTCCTGCTCTGTCTTGAAATTCTGGTCCTGCAGTTTCTTGTACTTTTCCTTGTGGAACGGCTGCCTCCTGCTCGCCCAGAATGTGAAGGTGTGCAGGTGTGCAGGTCCTGCTAGAGAAGGCTGCACAACTACCCTTGTCCTGAGGATATGAAGCTGGTCAAGCATTTCAGTGGGCCAGTTGGAACTGGACATTTATCTTGTTTGCCGAATCCAACTTTGTGAAGCTGTGCCCTACTAAAGGTTCCAGACCTGCCCACTTAGGATTTGTGACCTCCAGAAAAAGTGTCTGAAAAATGTAAAGACGTTTAGTGGGACCGTTCACCAGTTTCCACCGCAGGTGAGCCTCAACGTGTGCCGAGGTGTCACTGTACAACATTGAAGACCCTTTGACATCTTTTGAAAAATATTTTAGAGTTTTGCATAAGTTCACATTGAATCCCATGTTCCAATGATTTTGTGTAAGGCTTTTTTTTACTACCGTTTGAACCCTCTGCCTTCTTTTTTTCCTTTTGTGGCATTTTTCTCATTACAGTTTTGCCTTTTTAAATAATGTCAATTAGACATTTTAGGTTCTTTGTTCCTTGGCTGTATTGTTGCTTTGGATGGCTGTTTGGATGCATTTTTCCTGAGTACAGCCTTGCTGCTACTTCCAGGCTACTAAGGATTGGCCAGAGAATCCATCAGGAAAACAATTTGACTCTATCTATCATATTATTTGGGATAATCACAGCTCACAGCTAACATTAAGATTAGCATTGGGCTAGCTATTGAAAGCTCAAGTCACGCACGAGGCAGATGCCTGGTTCTGGCCAAGCTCGAGGCCTTCTTGAAATACTGAGCCTAAAACAAGCTAAGCTTTAATGCGAGGCAATGTGGCCTATTGATTACAGCTGAGGACCATGCAGCATTCGCGTGAATCCCAGCCTCAGCATCCTGCCTGTGACTCACAAATCTCCCTGGGAGAAAAAATGAGTGATGTAGATTCTGTCTGTTGTGGAATGCTCCTATGCCCTTGGCCAAGGTTTGCACTATGTAAAACTGCCAAAGATAAAATGTGGGTTCTGCCTCCCTTGATCTAACCCAGATGTCTTCAGACTGTGAGGTGCACACCCCTGGCGGGCCGTGGCTGCATTACCGGGGGGTGCAAAAGGCTCAACACTTATTTGGAAATGAAGATGGCCTGGAAGGTACCTTGGCACATTTCCAGGCTGTCTTCCTGTGAATGCCATCCCCAAAATGGTTAAGAAAACATACATGGGGAATCTCATAATGTATAAGAATGTATTTCCATTCGACTAGCTTAACTTGCTTTTATTTTTCAAGGTTTCTGTATTTTGTTTTATGCAGGTAACTCAAAGTGGAAAAAAAAATACTTACAGAGTATTTGGTGTATTTTAGAAACATGGTGGCAGGGTAAAAAAAACTGACTAAAAAGAACAAAATATTCTTCCAGTGTTTTGTTTTTCGCTTTCAGTTAATTGCATATAAAATAATGCAGAAACCTTAAACGGAGAATAAATGCAAGTTAATCTAATCCGATAATAATACATTCTTTACGTTATGAAATTTCATTTGGGTAATGTGACCAGTGCCTATGTAAGGAAAAGTGCCTTGTATACTTATAGTACCACAAGCTACCAGCCTGAAGCAGAAAGCACTGTGGATGTGCAAGTCATTATTTGAAATTTGAATTGTACACATTGTATTGTACACAATATAAGGTAAACTGCTCCACAATGATTTGATGTTTTAAGATAAAATACATGCTTTCAACATATATATTTTAGCAATCGGTAAACTATATCGAATGCAAACATTTGTCTATGAAAAGTACACTTTCTAGAACTCAGCTTATCACACCTTACATTAAGTTTCAAAACAAATAAATCATTGTCCCCCTGAAGCCTCAGGTGACCATCCATTAAAGCCTAAACTGGCTTCCAAACAGGCCTTTACATTTGGTGATTCACCAATCGCACACATTTGCATTCTTTCAGGCTCCAGGCACCCTGGTGAGATTGCCTGTTTTGTTCTTAGCTCTGTGTCCTTCACTGAGCTTCACAGCACATGAAAACTCCTCCCCCCCCCCCAACCTCACAATCTTTCACTTTCACTCGGAGGCACTTCAGGAGCCACAACAACTCTTCAGGGATGGTTGTTTTTAAACAGACAATATGGGAACTACTTTTGTAAAATTAAAAAAGCATGGGCATGTGGGTCTCCATAGATCCCGTCCGCTTCGACCACCGTATACTTGCACATGTCCTTTAAGGTGAGTCGTGTGGGTGACGAGGAGGATAGTGGAAGGGTCATGTTCAGATGGAGCGCTCTGATCGTCCAGATGCCTTGGGCCTCAGAGTAACTGTCCAGGAGAAAGAGGAAAATCGTGAGATCCTGGGATAGCATCAACAAGATCAAAGAGGTAACCTAGAGGAAATGGAGCTATATGGGGTGAGGATAATTGTTTAGATTACACATGATAGAGGTAGCTTCCTCAGAGGGATGCCTTAAGGAAGGTGGGGAATTTTGGGCACTTTTTCAAAGGAGTTTTTTTTGCAGCAGGTGCAGTTGCATTGGGAATCAGGCTCAAAAGACCCCAATTATGAGGTGTTTTGTTTATGGTCAATTTCTGTTTTGGTTTGATATATTTGTATGTCTCACACATATCGTATATTATGAGCTACAGAAACATACCTCTGAAATGATCTCCTAAGCGCTGTCCCAGAGTTCAACTCTACCTGCCCCACTCTCCCTATTCTTGCTGTACATTTTTGGAGGTGGGGGGGCAACTTCAAAAATTTTACTCCGGTGGGGCTCAGAGCTTAAAAGTTTGCAGACCTCTGATCTAACCTTACATTCCGAGAATTAAGGAAAAAGCATTAACATTTGATGCGAGAAGGAGATACCCATCTAGTGGCTTAATTGCACAGTGTCAAACTGGAAAATCTGCAATCAATCCCAGCTTCCCTGGTGACCAAATTGCATTATCCTAGGCGAATATTTTATTTCATCTAGCCTCCTTTTTTCATTACCACTTATGAGAGGACCTTCAAATACGTGTGTTCAGGATGTGTACAGTACAGAAACCTCTCTAGTGTTTGGTTGAATAGCCTGGAAATTCCTCTATAATGGGAACCTAGATCACATAGAGGCTACACATGGCCACTGACTTGCCTCTTACTTCACTAATAGCTTTATCGACATGGTGTGGGACGGAATGTTTCTCAGTAGTTGTTTAAAAACTCTCACTTTTAATAAATGCTTCTCAATGCCGTGACGTCATGTGGTGGAAATGGTTCAGTATGTTGAAGAATGCACTATATTGAATTTTTAGGACACTGTATCATATTGTTACATAATGTTGCACGATTACATGCAAATATTTTCACAGGCTCGGTTCGTGCACAGACTTTTAGTGCCAGAGCCAGCCCATGACTTGGATTTGGCTCGTCTCTCCTTCTTAATTTGTTGGCTTGCTCACCTCTAATTATGACTGTGGCTTCTCTTCCCCCTTGCTGAGGACTGGAATTCCTAATAGACCCCAAAGAAGTACAGCCTATGTTCCAAGAGAAAGCTTGGAAGCTAGGAGATGGGGACTAATAAACAGCTGCCTGGAGTATTGCAATTCTTCCTTCATTGAGTTATGATATCACTTCCCACGTCACTAGCTCAACTTTGGCACCATTTTCGAGGCTGGCACCTGGTGCAAACCCTTGTATACTACAAGGAATCTGTTTAAGACACAAAGGTGGTCATTCTAACCCTGGCGGTAAAAACCGCCAGGGCGAATGACCGCAGTAGCACCGCCAACAGGCTGGCGGTGCACCGCTGGGCATTCTGACCGCGGCGGTTCAGCCGCGGCCAGAAACGGAAAGTCGGCGGTGTACCGCCGACTTTCCGCTGCCCTTGAGAATCCTCCATGGCGGCGGAGCGCGCTCCGCCGCCATGGGGATTCTGACACCCCCTGCCGCCATCCTGTTACAGGATGGCGGTAGGGGGTGCTGCGGGGCCCCTGGGGGCCCCTGCAGTGCCCATGCCAATGGCATGGGCACTGCAGGGGCCCCCGTAAGAGGGCCCCAAAAAGAATTTCAGTGTCTGCCTAGCAGACACTGAAATTCGCGACGGGTGCTACTGCACCCGTCGCACTCCAGCAACTCCGCTGGCTCCATTCGGAGCCGGCTTCATCGTTGCTGGGTCTTTCCCGCTGTGCTGGTGGGCGGCCTTTTGGCGGTCGCCCGCCAGCACAGCGAGAAAGCCAGAATGGCCGCCGCGGTCTTGTGACCGCAGTGCGGTCATTTGGCGGTAACCGCATGGCGGGCGGCGACCGCCGCCCGCCGCGGTTAGAATCACCGCCAAATTGATCTAATCTAGCCTAATCTACTTAACCTTTGAATTGTAAGCCTGTAGCTGCACCACTGTTCTGAAGGCTCATCTGGGAGGCCAACGCACCCTCCCATGAACCTGCAGGAGGTCACTGCGTTATGGTGTACACTAGTACATAGTGCAATAAATTAGAATTTCATAAATGTGGTGAAAACTATAATAACGCCACATTAAAAAATGTATTCTAACGTGTACCTTACTTTCTTTCGACCTACACCTCTTCTGCCAGTTTTCTTTCTTCCTTTTCTACCCTGCTTTTTTGCTTTTTTTGCCTCCTTTGTTTCTTTTATTTCTCCATGTGTTTCACATCTTTCTCTCTCTTTTAATTTCCATCTCTTTCTCATCACAGTTTTTGTTTTCCCATCCATCTATCTATCTATCTATCTATCTATCTATCTATCTATCTATCTATCTATCTATCTATCTATTGCTGTACACAGGTAAAAAGGTTGGGTGTCTCTGTGAGTGGCGTGACCAAAGAAGGAAACCATGAGTCCTTTCCAAGAGGTGTGGCCTCTGCACTTAAGAGTGTACACTAAAAGCTTGTGCTTCACCCATCATGCCACTGGATTAGTACTTGACTGCATCTCTTTGAGAGTTATTGCATCCAGACACATCAAACAATTTCAGACATATGCCTAAAACAATCCAGATGTATTGACTTGGCCAAGCATTGGTATTAGAATCAGATATATGAGTAACAATGATATTGTTGTAAAAAAAAAAACAGTTAATTGAAAATATTTCAATTTTGAAAATGTGAGATTGTGAATTAAACATTACAGAGGTCTGTGGAAGGAGTGTGCTCTCTAGAGTGCCTCAATAACTCCTGTTCTCCCCTTCACAGCACTCTCCTCTGCAGTCTCCTTGTTAGACATTTACACCCTTTTTCTCCCCACAGTCCTCTTAAATTTTCTGTATGGATATGTCACCTATTTCTTTCCTCCTCGCCCTCTTTTCACTCTGTCCTTCTGCGGGTGCCTTGCATCTCATTCGCCTCACCATCCCCTACACTTGCACCTGTAAGCACTTCATTTAGTTTTATTTTCGCTCTGCCAGTATTGCGGCAGCCTTTTACCTCTTTCACACGCTTTAGCGTAGAATCACAATTACAATTAGCATGTCACTGTTGTGCTGTGTGCTTTACAGAGAGGCCAAAGATTTGATGAGCATGCATTCAGAACACCTTTATGAACCACTGACAGGACTAGGAGAACATCGCCCCGCCTCCAGCCTCAAATCCACAGCTCTCAGTGGTGGCTAGGCTTAAATTCCCACCCACAACCAGATCTCACACAGACACCTAGAGGTAACCTGGTCACACTACGCGCAATACATGATTAATAAGCTCTATGTGAAAACTACAGAAAACGGGCATCCTAGAACAAGCGAATGCACTAATGGAAATAAATTAACTAAAATGGGAGCTACCTCACTTTTCTTGAGTAGGACATCAATATAACGCACGAAAGGGGGTCCTTTCACAGTAAGCTATTAATTACTGTTGGGTCTAAGACGCGGAGGGACTCGGCCCACTTCATTGTAGTGGATTTGTATAGCGCTTACTACTCCTGACGAGGCATTGACATTCTTTGTGGCAAGTAGCACGCTACTCCGGAACCCAAGGTTAGTGGCTAATCTAGTGGTTATTGTGGGTATTGCAATTAGTTGCGTGCTCTCAAGAAAAAAATTGCATGTATATACATCAGTTACTTTGTGATATATTAATACCAGGTAGCTGTGATTATTAGCGGGCCACGTGGTTTCAGGTGAATGCATGGTGACGTAGGTAGGTTGGCAGAGATTAGGCAATATTAGATTACAGGGTAAGGTTTTAAAGAGGCGAATTTATGATGTAAGCAATGAGGAATCAGCCAATTGCAAAATTACAATAAGGAGTGAGACAGGCGGGCATGAGACAGAGAGAAGGCCATAGTCGGAAACATAAGGTATGCAGAGAATGGAAAGTAAGAAGAGGATCACTCTGAAGTAAGAAAGTGTATCAAGGTCAATTTGTCATCCAAGATTTTTAGGAGTTTAGTGGGTGAAGGATTTCTGGGGCAGCAAACAATCGGAGAAAGTAAGATTGAAAAAGAAACATTATACATAGTGCTCCATATCCTGGGCAGACAGCTTAAACATGTGCTTCCGAGTGCACACATCATTTATATACTAAGAGACCTAGCCTGCTGTCTGCCAAGCCTAGGACAGTCATTTTTAACATTTTCTGAAGTATCCCAACCTTTGTGCAAGGTCAGGACAGAGCATAAGGGTGGATGGCTCAGAAAAAGAAAAGGTCTCATTTAAAAATCTTCCCTCCTTATTCTGTAAATTAAACTTTTTTTCACTCACTCACTAAAAATGAGTCATTTGGCACCGGCAGAGAGTATCTTGCTAATGGGCAGTCGGATTTATACCCTGTTTGGTCATCTAATTCAATCAAAGTGCATGTTGTGTGTGTTTGTGACTACTGTAGTATATGCATTGTACGTATAAGCAAAGCAGAGTGATGAACGCGTGTGGTTTCCATTTTAAAAGTCCCTGGCCGGTTCCCTGTGTAAGTTGAGGGTGATGTGGTTTTTCCACAAAATGGAAATGTATTACAATGCAGGCGGTGGAGACCTAGGCAGTGAAGTGAGGACAAAGGAGACAAGGCTTCTATAGAAATTCAATTAGGTCCTTCCTGTAGCACCCCTATTTGGGAGATAGTGGGGGTGAAGGGGTCTGCAGTCTGTTGTTCAGAGTGAGAAAGGGCTGTTAGGTGAGGCCAGACTTTTGTTTCTTTCCTGACTGCTGCCTTTGTGGGCTGGTGCAGATAGTTCCCACCTCTTTATGTCTCTGTTCTGGGTGCTCCGGGCTGGAGACTAGCTCGCTGCGAGGAGCATCGTCCCACACAATGGCTGAGTCTACAGAACTGCAAAGAGAGGTATTTGGAAAGGAAATCATCCCAACCACAAGTTCTGTCTGCAGAATTCTGAAAGTATCTATCTATCTATCTATCTATCTATCTGTCTGTCTGTCTGTCTGTCTGTCTGTCTGTCTGTCTGTCTGTCTATCTATCTATCTATCTATCTATCTATCTATCTGTCTATCTGTCTGTCTGTCTATTGATCTATCTATCTATCTATCTATCGATCTATCTATCGATCTATCGATCTATCGATCTATTGCTCTATCTATCTATCTATCTATCTATCTATCTATCTATCTATCTATCTATCTGTCTGTCGATCTATTGCTCTATCTATCTATCTATCTATCTATCTATCTATCTATCTATCTATCTATCTATCTATCTATCTATCTATCTATCTATCTATCTATCTGTCTGTCGATCTATTGCTCTATCTATCTATCTATCTATCTATCTATCTATCTATCTATCTATCTATCTATCTATCTGTCTGTCTATCTATCTATCTATCTATCTATCTATCTATCTATCTATCTATCTATCTATCTGTCTGTCTGTCTGTCTGTCTGTCTGTCTGTCTGTCTGTCTGTCTGTCTGTCTGTCTGTCTGTCTATCTATCTATCTATCCACTTTTATGAACCACAGGTTCATAATATCGCGAGAAGTCGTGCTGTCGTCCATACCTCCCAAGCATCTGCTTGTCCGGCCATCAATAACATATACATGTGTCAGCAGCGCCCCCTGTTTATAAACTCACGCAGGTTCTGGAGCCTCTGCTGAGAGTGGGGGCCGGGGGAGATTACAGTTAAGCACATCTGACTCAGGGGGATGAACACAGTAATTGCGCTGTGAATTACGCTGGTGAACTAATGATAATGTTGAAAATGTTTTCATGTTGGAAGAGCGTAATTCTAATCTCTGAGTGCAATTAGCATGAAATGAGATAGCAGCCGCCGACGCTAATCGTCTGTCTGAAGTGTCCCTCTGCCAGGTAATAATGGACGCAGCCGGCGTACCCGTCCAGCAAGCGGAGACTGTGAAAATGGCCCATTAGCTCCTTGACTGGGCCCACGTCAGAGGCACACTTTTGATCTGATATTTACAGTACACAGTGAAATATATGTTGAGCAACAGGGATCTTCTGTACTTCCTCCTTGCTAAGGTGATAGCTCATAAGGAGGACCACCGGAATTATGCGGCCATGGAGTGCCAAATTATGTGGCAGGGTTGAAAATATTGTGCTGCAAGAAAAGACTTATTATGTAGCATAATGCGGGACAGTGTGTTGTGGTTTTAGTTCCTAGTATTGTGATTATTATGAAACACAATTTATTGTATTTATTCACAACATATTTGCATAATTACATGAGAGATAAAATACCCCCTACCTTACATTATAAGGATATTGCAGGTCACCGAGGACTTTCATAACCATATAGAGGAACAAGGCCGAAGGACCAGTTCCTTATGAGGTTAGTGAACTCAACTGAAATACCATATAGTCGGAAACTGAGTGCACCACTAATAAATAGCCTACTATAAAGAAATTAGAGATGTGCACTTATACAGGGATTACAGAATCTCATATTACAGTAATACCATTGTAATGCCAGTATCCAAAGACCATCAAGAGCACAGCTATAGGCACAGATAGAAAATAGACATTTGAGCTTTAACCTGAGGACTAGCACAAACTGAGGCTCCTAAGAGCACAATAGATTCACCCTTGTGAGGTGTGGGAGGGTTCCGTTATACTAAATTCATCTCTCCTCCCCAGGTGTATTTCTGTCATTTCTCACCCCTCCTGTAGATCCTCCTGCAGCTTTTCATCTGTTCTCGCCATCTTTATCCTGAGTCCTCACCTGCTTGGCTACAGCCCACTCAGACACATCTTTATACCACAGTTGCAAAGAAAGGCCTTGCAGCTGTTTCCAGTGAATCGTGATCCCATGCTTGGCTAACACCAAGAGACAGTATTAACATAAATATTTCCCCTTTTATGTTTGAGTTGTCATCCTAATATGCAATGTGTCAAAGAGCATTCTATCGGCATCCTTGAGTCCAGAGACAAAGCCTCCACCACCGGAGGCCAAAATTCATTACCTGAACCCACTACCGGTCTGTAAATGGGGCGGTCCAATCCCTCTCCCTCTTGATCTGCAACTTCAGAGGCTCCAACATCCGATCTTGTATTATCGAGAGGGATCTGCCCCATCGGTAAGGGCCAGAATCGCCTGTGGTGTACCGATTCCTGGGGATGTCCCAGGAATCCTCTCCAGCACACCATGCCATCCTGGCAAACGTAAGAAATTGTCACAGACTCACCAAGTATTTTTCTTCTTGCCTCATAAAACGGGGCAAACCTCTGTCTCTTGTTATTCACCCACCATCAGTCTATCCTGCAGTTTCCACAGTTCTTTTTATTTTGTGGAACTGAAGGAAATCTCATATTCTCATACACAATAAGTAATATGGTCTCCCCACCACACATTTACTGTACCTACCAAAGATCTGTGATATCGAGGTATGGTGCTCCCTGATCCACCTGTCTCTGTCCCCAGAGACGTTTATGGGTAACATCCCACCCAGTGGCGTAGCGTGGGTTGTCAGCACCTGGGGCAAGGCAAGTAATTTGCGCCCCTAACCCGGGGCAAGGCAAGTAATTTGCGCCCCCTAACCCGTGGATTTTAGCACTCAAGTCTCTTCCAAGATGTTGCGCCCGGTGCGGCCGGCCCCCCCTGCATCCCCCACGCTACGCCACTGATCCCACCAGAAGGTCACACTGTCTGATGGCTCACACATGTCCCAAACTGGCAGAAGTTGCATCCCGGATGCTAAATGATAACACTCAAAGTTAGGCAGTGCCAATCCTCTTTTCTCATGTGGATGCTCCAGTGTGGTAAGCTTAATCCTAGGGCTTGATCCACCCCATAGGAGGAAGGTGAATAGTGTATCTGTTCTGCAGAATGAAGCTCTGAGTAGCAGACGCATCACACCCTGAAAAGTGTAAAGGCATCTTGGAGACAGTATAATTTCACTCAGGGCCACCCTTTCCATGAGTGACAAAGGGAGCTTTTGCCAAATGGAAAGGGCCCGCTCCAGGCCCTGATGACCTTTTCGATATTAAGGTCTATGTCTTCCTGCGCTGTAGGGGTAATGTGTATTCCCAAATATTTAAAAGAGCGTGGATGCCACAACATTCCCAAGTCTGGCAGTGCCCCCGCTGGTCTACAGGCCAGACCCCAATAGGTCATTGCTGTGATTGGGATTTATTAGCAGCTAACCCAGACATCTCTCCAAAGTCTTCCATTTGTTTCAGTAGGCCTGGGACGCATCTCTCATCCGGGTTTCTCATGTAGACCGTGGTGTCATCAGCGTACAGCAACACCACATGCACTATATGTCCTATTGGTATACACCTTCACTGTTCATTTCCAGTCTCAGAATACCAGCCAGTGGCTCTGTAGCCAGGGCAAATAGCAGGGGCACCAATGGGCACCCCTGCCACATACCTCTTGGCGTTGACCGGGTATATAACATTTGCACCCTGTGCATAAAATAAAGGCTCAAGTTCCTAACCTCAAGGACCCAGAACATATAGCCCAATGCCAACCGTGTCTCAAGCATTCCCAATATTGAGAAACGCCACTGCATATTTCAGGTCGTGAGTGTGCAAATAATGCTCCACATGCGCCAGCCTACGAAGATCACATCTGGTGCTCCTGTTTGATATGAATCCCATCTGATCTTCATGGATGAGCACAGGCAGGACTCTTGTCAAACGTCCAGGTAGTAATTTACTAAGGATTTTCCCAAGGACTTATTGTGAATTGGAGGTAGCCAGCACGACCTGCCTCTTCTGCCACCTTAAGCAGTCTGTCCATCAGCTGCCCTGGAGCTAGCCCATAAAAGTCAAGGGGAGGTCCGTCAGTGCCAGGAGTCTTTCCATTTTATACATCTTCCAGCTCCGCCGCTATCTCTGCGCCTGTCCTAGGCTGATCCAGTTGATCCCAAGCAACCTGAGACGATCTTCATAGCTTCGCTTTGTCTAAATACTAATGCAGGGTTCCCTGTCTGGCACAGTCTCACATGTGTATATCCCTTTACGGTGTTAAAAGAAAATCTGCATTTATCTGTTCCTGTGTGTAATAAACATGTCCCCAGAGCCTGCAATGGACACCATAGTAGCCCTGTTGTGCTCTCTCCAGAGCAGCCAGGATATCATAATTTTCAACGTGTCTCCTTCTCTATGTAAACGCTGCCTATACATTTTATGGGAAAACTTGCCCAACCTATCATACCCATCCACTAGTAGACGCTTTTGCTGCATTTAGGCCTGGGCATCCCCTCCAGTATGTGGCAAGGCAGCCTCCATGTCCTGAACCTTTTGTTCCATGTTCATGACTTTCCTGCGGAGCTGGCCAGTAAACCCCACCATTTTACTAATGGCAGCCACCAAACAACAGCATTAATTGCTTCCCATTCAGTGATTCCCTTGTTTGTCAAACCCCGAATAATGTCAATATAGGCGGTCATTCTGACCGCGGCGGGCGGCGGTCGCCGCCCGCCATGCGGTTACCGCCGAATGACCGCGGCGGCCATTCCAACTTTCCCACTGGGCCGGCGGGCAACCGCCAAAAGGCCGCCCGCCGGCCCAGCGGGAAAGCCCCTGCAACGAGGAAGCCGGCTCCGAATGGAGCCGGCGGAGTTGCAGGGGTGCGACGGGTGCAGTGGCACCCGTCGCAATTTTCATTGTCTGCAAAGCAGACAGTGAAAATCTGTATGGGGCCCTGTTAGGGGGCCCCTGCACTGCCCATGCCAGTGGCATGGGCAGTGCAGGGGCCCCCAGGGGCCCCACGACACCCGTTCCCGCCATCCTCGTTCTGGTGGTGAAAACCGCCAGAAACAGGCTGGCGGGAAGGGGGTCGGAATCCCCATGGCGGCGCTGCAAGCAGCGCCGCCATGGAGGATTCCCTGGGCCAGGGGAAAACCGTCGGGAAACCGCTGGTTCCCCTTTTCTGACCGCGGCTTTACCGCCGCGGTCAGAATAGCCCAGGAAGCACCACCAGCCTGTTGGCAGTGCTTCCGCTGCCCTCCGCCCTGGCGGTCACAGACCGCCAAGGTCGGAATGAGGCCCATAATCTTTTACTATAGTCTGTCTAGCAGTGCCTTTAATCTCAGTCGCCATGTAGGTATATAGGGTCTCCGCTGACCCTGTTTGAGTGGCAGTATCACAGGAGAGCGGTCCAAGAGAGGTCTGCGCATGTAATCAACATTCAGACATGGAGCACTCAAGTCTGGACTGAGAAACAAACAAAGTAGTCAAGTCAACTAAAAGAGCCATGTGGTGGTCAGTGAAAGGAACATGTTCTGGCTTCTGGGTGTCTACCTCTCTAATACGTCTTTCAGTTGTAACTGACCAGCAACATTAACCAGCTGGCATGAGAGCCTATATTAGGGATCCTGTCTAGGTGGATGTCTGTCCTTCTCAGGAGACATGGCACAATTAATTAAAATCTCCCTCCCACATCACTGGTTCACCCAACCAAGTTAGCATCAAGCCTTGTAGACTTGGAAAGAAGTTTATTTCCTCTACATTTGGGGCATAAACATTCAACATGCATATTGGGCTACCATTCAGTGTCCCCCCAACCAGGAGATGCCGCCCCTGGGGGTCACTTTGTACATCTGTAAACAAAAACAGTTTCCCCCACCACCAAAATGGGGACCCCTTTAAGTAAGAGGCGTAGACCCACAAATATAGTTGGCCACTCCACGTCAATGCCATCCTCATATGTTCTCACAGTGCCAAATGTGTGCCTTGGAGAAACGCTATCTACGTGGTGCTGGTTGATGTAGGAAAATATTCTATGCCTCTTATCGTAATTCTTAAGGCCTCTCACATTCCAGATTCATATTTTAATGTTATTCATACCATAGCCTTTTCACTTATGTTAAACGAGAAAGGATCCTGTAACCACAGGTGACACACATCAACATGAATAATGGTGCCTGTATCATTTATTTC
Organism: Pleurodeles waltl; assembly: GCF_031143425.1. Lineage (NCBI taxonomy): Eukaryota > Metazoa > Chordata > Amphibia > Caudata > Salamandridae > Pleurodeles > Pleurodeles waltl. The sequence continues at coordinate 76,341,815 of NC_090449.1, read as the reverse complement.
TGTGTATAAATTATGTGGTCTACTGGTCAATTCAGCACTTATCATTATGTGACGGTAACCCCCAGCATCCAACCCCTGTAATATTTTGAGAGCTTCCTCAATGGGGGTCCCAGTTCACATAGATGCCAACAGATCTGATTCAGGCGAGAGACTCTCAATTTTTGGAGCTAAAAATTGCTTTATTTTGGCTGTCCCTCACCGGAAATTGCCTTTACTTCAATGGAAGCTGATGAGGGAAATATATTCACCCAAATTATTTAAAAAAAATATCCCACTTATCTCTTCTAAAATAGTAGTATATGTGCTGGCTCGTCACCGGGGCGTGCCTCTTCTCCACGTTACCCAGAGAAATGCCGAAACTTGTAGGTTGAGGGACGCTTCTAAGTAAGTCCGGCCCGAGAAACCCAGACAGGGCCTAAACAGATCCCCTTGAAGGAGCCCTCACCAACATCAAGGAGTGACTGCTCATGGAGGTCCCCACTGGAGTCACTGTGTTGCTCGAAGCTTTCCAGTGGCGTAACATAAGCCCCAGCAGTCCTGCGGTGCGGGGAACCACCGACCTCCAGTGGCCGCCCCAGCAAACTGGAAGGTGGTGGGCCTGGGAGGGTGGGCCAGGGAGGGTGGCTGGGTCCCTCCATGTACTTTGTAGGGAAGGCCCCCAAGTTTTGTTACGTCACTGAAGCTCTCAGATGGAGTCCCCACAAAGCACCAGTCTACCCCTCTCCACTTCGGCGAATGTGGGGTCCAAAGCCACACACGTCAGATACTCTTTCCCCGGGCCACAGCCAAACCACCACGGAGGATCCCCTCTCTTCCCATGGCACCACTCCAGTCCATCTGGCATTATCTGCAGGAGGCATCGCGGCCGAGGTGGGCCACCATTTGGGCCCAGCCCACAGAGCGTAAACTGCATTTTCTCAGCTCCTCGTCCAAGGAGCCTTTAGTGGAGCCGTTATGTTTTCCTTCAATAAAGTTTGGGCTGGCAGGAGATGTGTTGGGTTTTGTCTGCTCCGCCATCTCGCCAGAAGTACCCCCATTATTTTTTTATTTTAAGACATACCACATGGCCAAATGTTTCACCTCATTAATACTGGCTTAGCTCGTGGTTCAGAAGTCAACAGCTGAAACGAGGCCAGGCCACATTTGCAAAAGGTCTGCCACTCTGTGGCACCAGGTGTGGCGCTTTTTTGGTAACTCTTGACTTGTCTGAGCAGGAACCACATTTGTTCTTGAAATCTGCAAATTATTTAGCAGATGGTAAATTAAGGTGCCAGTGCTGTGATTACGTAAACATCCAGAGAATGCAGCAGCCGCAGAATTGTATAATTCCAGTGGCCCAGTTCTTAAATTATATGATGTGCATTTGTATAGTGTATTTGTGCTTTCAGAATCTAAGCTCCTTTTAGAGTTCTGGAGTACTCGTTGATAAGAGTCAATGTGGTCTGCAGATTTTGAAATTGGTTGTTTTCTTTTCTTTACATGTGGTGCTGAAACAATTTCCAGTGGTGTTGATGCCATGAATGTTCTATCATAGAAGTCATAGGGATTGTGAAAAATCTATGCAGCACATAAAGAACAAGTGTAGCAAATGAGCCTCTCCCATCCATCATGAAAGTAATAAGGGTGTAGTATGTGCATTACGGAGCACATTTATGCAAATATACTACTAAAGCATGGAGAGGTAGTCTACTGGCAATTATGGACAGCACATTTCCTATCAAAATAGATAAGCACATTGATATGAAGGGGAACTGATAAACTATATAGCGCACAAACGATAGTGTGGGGAAATCAGGCTTCAGCCAATATTTATCATTTGTGCATCAATCAATCAATCAATCAATCAAAGAGACTTATAGAGCGCGCTACTCACCCGTGAGGGTCTCAAGGCGCTGCAGGGGGGAGAAAGGAGAGGGAGGGAAGGGGAGATCACTGTTCGAAAAGCCAGGTCTTAAGGCTCTTCCTGAAGAGTAGGAGGTACTGGGTCTTGCGGAGGTGGGTGGGGATGGAGTTCCAGGCCCTGGGGGCTAGGTAGGAGAAAGATCTGCCTCCAGTGGTGGTGTGTTTGATGCTAGGAACAGTGACGAGAGAGAGGTTGGCGGAGCGGAGGTGGCGTGTGGGAGTGTGGAAGGTCACTCTTTCGTAGAGGAAGGTTGGGCCGGTGTTGTGGAGCGATTTGTGTGCGTGGATGAGGATCTTAAAGGTGATCCTTTTGTCTATGGGGAGCCAGTGGAGGGATTTGAGGTGTGGTGAGATGTGTTCATGTCGGGGGAGGTCGAGGATGAGTCGTGCTGCTGAGTTCTGGATTCGCTGTAGTTTGCGTTTGAGTTTTAGTGTGGTGCTGACGTAGAGGGCGTTGCCGTAGTCAAGCCTGCTGCTGATGAGTGCGTGGGTGACTGTCTTTCTGGTCTCTGTGGGGATCCACTTGAATGTTTTTTTCAGTGTGCGGAGTGTGTTGAAGCATGAGGAGGTGAGGGCGTTGATTTGTTGGGTCATCAAGAGGGAGGAGTCCAGGATGATGCCGAGGTTGCGTGCATGGTTTGCGGGGGTGGGTGCGGGGCCGAGCGTGGTGGGCCACTCCCAAGTGTTTTTGTGTGGGCCAAAGATGATTATTTCGGTTTTGTTGGAGTTGAGTTTAAGGTGGTTGGCTGTCATCCAGGCAGCGGTGTCAAGGAGTGCAGTGTGTAGGTTGGATTTGGCGTGTTGGGGTTGCGGGTGAGGGAGAAGATGAGTTGTGTGTCATCAGCGTATGAGAGGATGGTGATGCCGTGGGGTTTGAGGATGTTGGCTAGTGGGGTCATGTAGATGTTAAAGAGTGTGGGGCTGAGGGATGAGCCTTGTGGGACTCCACAGGTGATTTTGGTGGCAGAGGATTGGAAGGGTGGGCGACTGACTTTTTGGGTTCTGTCGGTAAGGAAGGAGGTGAGCCAGTCCAGGGCTTTGTGGCTGATCCCGGCGTCGTGAAGACCCATGCGGAGTGTGTGGTGGCAGACAGTGTCAAAGGCTGCGGAGAGGTCCAGGAGTATGAGTGCTACAGTCTCGCCCACGTCGACTCTGGATCTGATTTCGTCAGTGCATGTGATGAGAGCGGTTTCTGTGCTGTGGTTCTTGCGGAACCCAGATTGGGAGGGGTCGAGTGTGTGGTTTGTCTCGATGAAGTGGGATAGGCAGGAGTTGACTATTTTTTCTGTGACCTTGGCTGGGAATGGGAGGAGGGAGATGGGGCGGTAGTTGGAGAGGTCGTCTGGGTCGGCTTTGGGGTTTTTAGGAGCGCGGTGACTTCCGCGTGTTTCCAGAGGTCTGGGAAGGTGGCGGTTTCGAATGAGCTGTTGATTATGGCTCGGAGTATGGGGGCGATGGCGGGGCTGGCCCTGTTGTATATTCGGTGGGGGCATGGGTCGGAGGGGGAGCCAGAGTGAATGGAGTTCATTGTGTTTTCAGTTTCTTCGTCGGTGGTGGGGGCCCAGGTGGTGAGTAGGTTGGGGGGTGTGTGTGTGGTGGGTTTGTGTTGGGTGGGTGGAGGGTGCATGTGGAGGGTGTGTGTGGTGTGAAGCTGTTGTGTACGTCCAGGATTTTGCGATGGAAGTGATTTGAGAGGGAGTTGCAGAGGGTTTGTGTGTGCATGGGGTCGCGGTTGCTGGCTTTGGGATTGGAGAGCTCTTTGATGATGGTAAAGAGTTCTTTGCTGCTTTGGGAGTTGTTGTCAATGCGTTCCTTGTAGTGTGCTCTTTTGGCGGTGCGTATGAGTTGGTGGTGGATGCGTGTGGTGGTTTTGAGGGCGGAGAAGTTTGTGGTGGAGGGTTCTTGTCTCCAAGTTTTCTCTGCTTTGCGGCATTTGCATTTGGACTCGTGGAGTTCAGTGGTGAACCAAGGGGCGTTCTTGATATTGCGGCTGGTGATGTTATTTCTAAGGGGCGCAAGAGCGTCGGCACAGGTGGTGATCCATTTGTTGAGGTTGTGTGCGGCGGTGTTGGGGTCAGTGATGTTGGGGGGGGTTTGTGTCAGTTGGGAGTTCAGGAGCTCAGTGGGGATCTTGTCCCACATGCGGTAGGGGGTGGTGTGTTGGTGGTGGTGTGTGGGTGGTTTGTTGAAGGAGAAGTGGACGCAATGGTGACCCGTCCATTGGAGTTTGGTGGTGTGGGTGTAGGTGACGTGTTGGCTTGAGGTGAAAATAGCATCGAGTGTGTGTCCAGCCGAGTGGGTGGGGGCTGTGACCAGTTGTTTGAGTCCCAGGTTGGTGAGGTTGTCCAGGAGGGAGGAGGAGTTGTGCTTGTGACGGTTTTCCAGGTGGAAGTTGAAGTCGCCGAGGAGTATGTAGTCTGTGGAGGTGAGAGCATGCGTGCTGATGGTGTCAGCGATGATGTCACAGAATGGGGGGCGTGGTCCTCGGGGTCTGTATATGAGTGTGCCTCTGAGGGTGGTGGTGTTGTTGATATGGATGAGGAAGTGCATGTGTTCTACGTTGTTGAGGGTGTCGAGAGTGTTGGTGGTGACCTTGATGGTGTCTCTGTGAAGGATGGCGATGCCGCCTCCTGGTTTGTTGAGGCGGTCTTTGCGTTGGAGTTTATAGCCCTCCAGGGTGGCTGTGGCTATGTCTGGCTCGGATGTGAGGTTTGTCCATGTTTCTGTGAGGAAGACGATGTCGGGTGAGTGTGATGTGATGAGGTCCCAGAGTTCTATGGCATGTTTGTGTAGGGACCGAGTGTTTAGTAGCAGACAGCTGAGATGGGTGCCGGTGGTGTGGTTGTTGTGATGTGTGATAGTGTTTGCGGAGATGCTTGTGGTGTTGAGAGGGTAGAGGTGGCATTGGGGTGTTGCTTGCGTAGGTTGTGGGATTTATTGGTGGGTGCAGATGTTGTTGTGTGGAGGCTGTTGTGTTTGGTGTGGGGTGCGTGGGGGGTGGAGCAGCAGAATAGGCAGGTGCGGCAGGAGAAGGGGCCTTGTGTGTGTGTGGGGGTGGTTTGAAAGCAGTTGGGGCGGGCTCCGGGGTTGAGGGAGAGGAGCGAGTGGGGGTGGTAGTGTAGTCTGGGGGGATTTTGCCTGGTAGGGCCAGGGGAACTGGTGCTGGGCGCGGTCCGGGCGCGGACGGGCGCGGCGCACAGCGACCGACATTAAGAGGGGGAGGTGGGAGGGAGGGGCAGCTGGGAGGTGGGAGGCAGGAGGGCATCATGAAGTGAAGTGTCTTGATTTTTTTTTTATCCTATTAAAATCTTTGTTTCCATCACACTTCAGAATTACAAAAAATGCGCTTCATTTGTGTTTTCCTAACTGCGATATGTATTAAATATTTGTACAGGTAATTTTGAGGTATTTAAAGTTGATGTTCGTTTTACAGACTTTCCTTTTATACTCCCTGTACCTCAACAAAGTTGTTAGATAGTTCACTTTACAAAATCCTCTACCTTTGAAGTCAGGGAAACACCGGTCTGCATGTTAAAGTAATAAGCTGTGACGTGTCAGAAGATACAGCCTGACATTTGACCTCTGTCTTTAGAAGCATAGCACATAGGAGGAGATAAAATCTAAATTTAAAGGCATCTTTATTACTCATTCACCCTCTGAACTATATCATATTCATTTTGACGATACTGCAGCACCCCAGCACCCCTAATGCCTGCACCTATGAAGATGTGAGGCAAAATGGATAGTTATCTGCAGTGCTACCTGGAAAAGACTAATGTATTGGTTACTGGTGGACTGTACTAGACAATGGCTGGCCCCTTAACAAGCAAGAAAAATGGGACACTTACCTCCCAATTGCTTAGTGACAGGCAGCCACAATTGTCGTGCTGTGTGTCCCCCCTCGGTAGTTATTCTACGGTGGAGGAAAATTGGTCTTAATGCTTATACATTAGTGATCCATTAGGACTGCATTCTTTCTAGCTTAGATCTAAGGGGATTTAAGGGGACACTCATCTGAGATGTTTTTATCTCGAAGAAGAAGAAGGCAGCTGTCTAACAGATGCTGCCAGTGGCCATTGAAACCTTTTCAGCCCATTGTAGATAAAAGAGTCACAAATGCTGAGGAATAGGAGGCAGATGTAATAGGCACAGAAGTGGTAATTTCAGGTACTCAGGTTTAGGGGTTTATGTGACGGTTCATCCAGGCCACCCCAGCTGCCTACGATGAGATTCGCAAACACAGGTATTGTGAGTGTGAGACATGACAGATTGCACATGGCGTTCGAACCACCAAAATGTCAAGGCTAGTAAGAGTGAGATCACCCTATGACATAACTGTGTTGACAACTGTCCCCCAAGCAGCATGGATGTCACTTGTCCTTTGCTACCCCTGGCCTCGGAGGTGGCAAAATCAGTGCCAGGAACACAGTGTAGGCGCATCCTTATGGACGTCGGTGAGGGCTCCACTCTTTGTTTTCTGTCAATTTATTTATGAACCTAATAGTGAATTACAATATATTATTCACTATGAGTGTAGTCAAAATGGGGTACAATTAGCTGGAATACGCCCTCCCATTGTAGCTGAGGTAAGTAAAAATGCTTTTAAAGGTATGTTGTGTGCGTTCTTGATGGTGAGAATGTGTTTTATTGAATGAGGGTGTCTGTAAGTGTGAATTTGTGTGTATGTGTGAATATGTGTGTGTGTGAGTGAAAGTGGAGGTCAAAGGGTGTGTGATGTCACTTCCACTACCTGGAAACGTAGGGGAGGATGAAAGAAGAGAGACTTCAGGAAGTAAACAGGGCTGGCAGAGGTAAGCCCCCTTCAAATTATTCTGAAAGAAGGTGGGTGTCTCACATTTTTCTTTAAAACTTATTTAGTGTACATGCGCGGTATGGTGTGTACCTCCGTAAGGATGGAGAATGGGCGAGGGGGGTGTGACCCAAGTAGATAAGAGGTCTATCCGGTTCCATCAGAAGAGGCTTAACTTAACCGGTGATGAAGCCAGTGCTGGATGCTGGATAGAGTATTTTGGATCACAGCGCGGTTTCAACAGTGGATCAGTGAAGGGATTAGATTCTGTCACATGCACAAAGTGGAGTCATACCTGTCCATTCATGGATGCTCGAATAACAGTTTGGTTTATGAATTACAAATTGATTAACACTTGCCTAACAGTTTCTGCAACAAAGTAGAATTTGGATAAAAGACTGCAAAGTATAAGAAATTATGAATAACCTTAAGTAAAAACTCCTAAAAAAAACTCTAAAACTGCCTTCTCCACGTCCAACCCACTCACAGCCACCAACTTCCCATCACCAATACAATGGTACAACACGACAGTGTGCAGTTAACAATGCATACGCTGTGGATAACCTTGTTTTGTCCTCTAACGTAAAATCACCTGATCCCATAAACCCCAGCCCAACAAAACACAAAATTAATGTACCCAAAAGCCCATTTCAAAACAAATTTAGTGATGGGGTTAAGTGCAGGGAAACAAGGTGGGTGTTCCAAAAGTGAAGAACGAGGTCGAAGAAACCTGAGGCGTCTGATATTTGAGCAATTTCAGAACATCAACCGGTAATTGGTTCTTGCTTTAGGTCGCGGGCATCCCATGGCTACGAGGACTATCACCAGTGTGGGACTAATGTGCCGCAGTCAGTGCCAGGAGGCAAGACTGGCTGGCATGCCATTAAATGTTCCCCCTAAAGCAGTAAGGGTGTCAGCAGCATGAAAAACACTTTTGATCACCAGTAGTGCAAATTTAGGGTCTAGTTACCAAGCTGATAGCACTCTGCAGGTAACCCATAAATACTGATACTATGCAGTGTTGCATTACAGGGTGTTACATCACTGGACATTTTCCAATTTTATATTCTCCACCATACCATGGGGTTACCGTAGAATTAGAACGCCTTTTTAACTCTCCTGGGCTGCAAAAAGCCAAAATCAAAATATCAAGATCATCTACTTATTTCTCAGTACCAATTCGATTATGGTTTCGAGCATGGTAAAACCTGTGGGGTGCAGTAATGTCAGCAGATCTTGGACTCACAATTCGGACACAAATTCCATTTTGCACCCAAATGAGATTTCACAGGCCTTGCAATGATCCAAGTTACATTTATCAATACTGCATTTGACCATCCACATTGGACGTTATCACCCGAGACTCAGCCAAACAGTATAAGCTCAAAAAGACCAAAAAGGCTTGAGCCATCTACAAAAAGTCAACCGATATTGCGTCATTGGTTCGGATTCCTCAAAATGCGCAGAGAGTGACAATGTAGATTCTAGAAGAGTTCCTGATGAGTCGGCAGGATTTACCATTACAGGTTATGCCTTCTTTGGTAAGAACAGTGAGCCAGGATAGAGAAACAGGATAAGGTTTTCCTGGAGCACAAGCAGTGTGTATGTTATTATAGAATTGAATTTTAGACATTCACCCATTTTCTAGGTCTCAACCTCTCCAGGAGATGAGCAGTGTCTTTTGTTGATACTCATAAATACAACTGTGTGCCATCAGTGTATTGATGAATTGGGACCCTGCTGCCAGCCCCATGTCATTCAGTCAGCCATATCTATGCGAAAGCGAATGAAGACAGGATAAATCTGTCTGGCACCTTCATAGCATACATCACCACAACAAGATCTCCACATACTCTTTGCAGCCAGAGCCTCGTACTGCTGAATTTCAACATCAACAGTATATATCGAGGACAAAATATAGAGGGGCAAAATATCTAAAGGGGAGTGCGTATAGGGAAGTATAGGGTTAATGTCCCTAACTCTCCATCAAAGTACCTTGAAGATATGTGCAACACCTGGGTACATATTTGTGGCATTAGATACAGAAAATCCAGACTTAGTTACCACTAGATATTTTATTTTTTATATTCTGGCCTCGATATTGTGTCCCAATGATACTGTGGTTTTGATATTAAAGGGGCACGCCCAACCAGTGAAGGAAGGTGTAAACCAGCTGAGGACTACTCTACAAAAGGCCACCCAACCAGTGAAGAAAGGTGTAAACCAGCTGAGGACTACTCTACAAAAGGCCAGCCACATGGCTAACAGGGAGATATTGGCCAAGGTTGACTGTATGAAGCACATCTCATTGATCCAGTGCCCAAACAGAGAGGGGTCACTGGAGATCAGACAACAACCCTTCCTAACTTCAACGGGCTAGATGCACCTACTAAGCTCGATTGGACTCCTCACTAAATGATACGGTTCAGAAATAGAGCATTCATCAATGATTGTCTGAAACCCACCAAAATCCTCAAGAGACTACTTTACAACACTAGGAAAGCTCTTCCCAACTCACACTTAGTCAAAGTCCTTTTCCCTTCCAGAATCAAAGACCTCACTAGTCACTAAAATAAATACTCCTGACATCATCTACAAAATTGCTTCCCTTTCTGTACAATCCTGGGGGCTGTCAAAGAGTGGAGCCACAATAGAAAAACCAAATACTGATCAGAATATTTCTTTAACTCATGTATCAATACAATTCTTAAATGATGTCTTCATGGAACAGTGCAAAGGCCACATTTATCACGACATCAGTGCAGCGTTCTGTTCAAACACCCAGGGTGAACAGCTAATTGAAAGCCACCAACTAAACTCATATACAACAGTCTCCTTGTAATAAAACTATTGGTAAATCTCTTGCCTAGTTCATATTCCCACCATTACTCCCAGGAGAGCGGAAAGGGAAAAGTTTAAGTAATTTTGCATGTGTGACTAATACAATCTGTAGAACCACATATTGTAAAAAGACATCAGACACTTGCTTGAGAAACTGAACATTTATAGGTAACAGCCACCTGTAAAAAGCACTATTAGTTGTACTATAAATCTATCCTCCTCTGCCCCATCTTGCATTTTGACATAAGGACAGGTCTAAAGGCTTGAGCAGCAAATAATGTCTGAAAAGTGGCAAATTGAGTGGGAACGGCAAACACTTGTCTACTTATAAGTTCTATAGAAACAGAGAAAATGGTACAAATATATTTTACTTAATTCCAAAGAATCTAGCCAAAAATACACTATCAGTACTCTGTCAAAATGCTTGCCACACTGCTGATTTATTTCCTAGAAATATCTGAACCTCTCTAAAATGTCTCTTAATGGTAATCTATTCAACTACTGGTCTTACCATTCTTACTACCACTTATGTCATGTTTAACACTTTCATTTAGTGCTGACAACTCTATTACAGCTAAGATAGCAAAACAATGCACTAGTAACCTGGCTCGTGTACACTTCAAAATGTTAAACAGTTACCTAATAATAGGGACATCTTCATCTTTACTAACATCTGGTTGCATCGCTCCATTATTCAGGGAGGTGAGCCTTGACTTCCTTTGCCACCAGGATCTCCACCCTCTCTACAAAATTCCCTTTATTGGTAAAACCATTGCAATAACTATGTCATTCCATCTTCTGGGCAATATATCCAACCCTAACATTCTGACATCATTTAAAACTGACTTTTTCCCAAGATGCAACATGGATTGTAATGGGTATGCTCATGGCTGAACTCCTGGAGGAGAGTCACAAAGCTGGTTGAAAAAGCCTTTCAAGAATAACAGAATTTCTAAAAGAATTATTGAGTAAGTCAAAGCGGGAAACCAATTCCAAGGCAAACCAGAAATTGGAAGTAGGAGAGCAGGCCTGAAATCCAGAAGGACATGCAGAAAGAGACAGGGTGTGGGTTCTAGTAGAACTCCAGGACCTGGTAGCAGCAAGACAGAGACAAAACACATTTGCTATTAGGGAGAGGATATCACCAACAAACAGCAACGAGAAGCATGTGTGACACATGGTTCAATGCCAAAATACCAATGACATCCCACTGAGTAATAAACTCAAAAGCATTTGTTGTGGATGTTTTTGGTGCAAGAAAACCCTTAGCTAGGTAGGCAAAGTAAACATGAGGTTCTGAGTGTTGGCTCCGCCTTCACATGGGGATGAAGATGGTCATAGTATGAAAGCATTATTATGGGTTGGACTATTTGTCTTTTGTACTCCTGAATATGTCCTCTGGATGAAGGAAGACAGCCTCAACAATGGTCTCCTCAGGCTACACTAGAGACCCCACATGGCATGGAGACTTGCAGCAAGAACCCATGACACATTCCTAATCTCAATCAAATAACAACAGGCATGAATGGGCATTTTTCACCTTCCAGAGCAGTAGCTTCTAAGTCTCCATGCCGATTCATGAAATAAAGCATGCTGATATCTGCACAGCAAACTAGAGTCAGCAAAGCCAATAGGTCTCCCCTAAGCAAGAGCTATTAGCTTTGCCATTGTGTTTTAGCCATGTTGTACACAAACATGGCTGCTGCTCAGCATGGCTAAAAGTTAGTGGCATGGAGAAAAGTGATGTGGCATGTCAAAGCGTGGAATGGCAAAGAGTGGAGTAGAGTGTTGTAGAGTGGGGTGTCAGAGAGCGTCCTGTAGTGGAGTGGCATAGTGTGGAGCCACATACACTGGAGTGGCATGGTGTAGAGTGAGCTGGTGTAGGGGGCATTGCTGTAGTAGAGTTTTATAGAGCATAGTGGTATAGAGTGCAGGGGCATTGAATTTAGTAGCATACAATGCAGCCTCAGAGTAGAGTGGAGCAGATTAGAATAGAGTGGCAGAGATGTGGTAGCATAGAGTGCGGTGGCGTAGCACGAGAGAGGCCAAAAGAAACATCTATCTAACCTCCGATGTAGGAGCCTGGGAACAAACACTGATTGTCCATGAATTATATAGACATTCCTTTTTACTTGTAACATCCAGAAGTTCATCCAAAGTAGCCACCACCTTTTAGTAACTAGATTATCCTTTTCTTCATTTATCTCAGTTGATGACTAAACCTTACAATGCTACATCATATTGTCTGAGTTATTTTACATGGCTACACAATTTTGAACAAAATATGATTTGCTTTTCTTAATAGCACCTTATCTATAGGCCTGGTTCACAACCGTTGTAAGTTTACGTTTTTGGGGGATTTAGAAAAGACCAATTTACAACTGTGGAGACTCCGCAGTCGAGTGGAGAACTCCGCACATAGAAAGATAGGCCTGCCCTATCTTTTTATGTGCGGAGTTCTCCATCTCGACTGTGGAGTCTCCACACTTGTCAACTTCCTATTAACTCTTAGCTTGTGGATACCCAAAAAACCTAAACTTACATGAAAGTGTAAGTTTACCTTGGTGAATCAGACTATATATCTCTATCTTCGTACTGCCATTATCTACTTATATTACGCTTCAATATTTTACACATATTCCCAAAAACATAAATACAAGGTAAAAACAGAAAAGGTAAAGGAGAGTCAGAGTCCAGGGTCCCTTCCTACTTCTTTCATATAATCACTCAAACATATTTGTGTTATCTAAGACGTTACTTGTTATACTAATTCTGATATTCACTCACTACATTCATCTTTCCACAACATCAATCCATCCTGAATGTGAGGAATGGAGAAAATAAAGTTTCTCACCTAATTCATCCCAGCACAGAAACATAAATTTATTATTTAGAAGTCTTTTACTTTTTCCTCTATTACCTTCCTATTCAGACCCTTTTCCTCAAGGTTACAAATGGAAACTCCAGTCTTGTTCAATTACTTTGCCCTTTCTGACTTGGTCTTTCACTTGATGGTAAGCTGATTTTAAATCTAATGAGGTAAAGTAAAGCACACTCTGCAAAATGACTGAAAGTTTCTGATTTTTAGGGAGCGGGCGAGAAATAATTTAGATTTTTTTCTGAGGGTTCTCAAATCAGTTAATCTTTTTTTTTTTTTTTTTTTTAATAAAAACAAGTGGAGCAATCCATTCCCTTGAATCAGCCAGCACAATGACCCCCTTGTGCTTGCAGTTCTTCAAACACAGAGCTTATTTCACCAGTCCCACTCAAGGGTATGTCTCTCAATTTGTGTATGATGGATATAGCATTATCTTTCAGTTCAATATTGTGAGAGAATCCTAACAACTTTCCCAGACCTTTTTGAAATACAGGCTTACATTTTGGAAATGTCATTTTCTATACCTGTTGCACAGCCATAGAGTGTATAAGGATGTTTGTGGATTGAAACAGGTTAAACGCCCAGTATACCTTAGTACTATGAATAGTAATGGAGCAGTACTAGCAGTGGTTAGATGTTCCACATGGGGAACAAATAGTACGTATGGAGAGTATGGCACTAGAATATTGAATTCTAAATTCCATGCAAGAGAAAATATAGAAAACATTTTTAATGAGCACTAATATATTATAAATTTCTTCAAGATAGGTTAATAATAGTCCTAGACGTCCAGACATATTGGTGCTCTCTTACGCTTACTTTAGGGGGGATCTACACCGTGGTTACTCAGTAATTGTCACTGTAGCCGACATGTGCATCTCCACGTTTTATTTTTACCATTTGGTATCCAAAATGGAAAGACGTGTCCACGTGGAGGAAAGACTCCTGAAAATATTGCGCTTTCTCAGAATTTTTAAATCCCAATTTCAACACTTAATTCAGAAACGTAAGTAATAGGGTTAGGTGCAAAGTTGGGAGTGGAAAGCCACTGGGAATATTTGTGAATACTCACAAAGTTACATGGTAGTTGGTGTTCAAAACATGTTCAGTGGCCCCCGCCTGCTCCTGCCCACATGACAGCCATATTCCCACCAGAACCCCATGAATGAAATGAAAAATAAGGCCCATATTTATACTTTTTTTGCACCGCATTTGCGTAATTTTTTGACGCAAAAGCGGCGCAAACTTACAAAATACAATCATGGCACTGCGGCACAGAAAGAACTTAGGGACTGATTACGACCTTGGCGTCTGGGATACTCCGTCACAAACGTGACGGACATCCCGCCCTCTGTATTACAAGTTCCATTATATCCTATTGAACTTGTAATAGGGCGGACGGGATATCCATCACGTTTGTGACGAGCATTCCCCTCGGCCAAGGTCGTAACCAGGCTCTTGACCAAAAAAGAGACCCAAACAATACTAAAAAGATCAGAAGAGGAAAGCAAAGAATAAAGACTAATGAATGAGGAAAAAGTGACGTCTGCAAACTTTCTTCAGTTGCACATGACACATATATTTCCCGAAATGTCCACTCTGTGAATGCAAAAGAAAAATCACACAGGTTGTGAAACAGGGGGACAATGTCTCTGAAAAGTCATAGTTTATCCAAATAAATGTCCCTATTAAGAGTTTTGCATTACTCACTGCAGAGCTCCTGCGTCACTGGGCTGGCCCGCTTATTACTGCCTGGCTGCCATCTGATTGTAGTGTGTGCTTTCAGTGACGTCAGGCCGTATTTGTGTTCTGTAATTAGGCGGTACTTTAGCATTGCCGAAAGGTAATTGACTAATCACGAGAATTACCCGGTTGTAATAAGTTTGATGATGACAACCGGGCAGGTAAAATGTACATTAAGTGCTGTGATAGTCATGGTACATCTTGAACGTCAGTTCTGGGCATGAAGCGCGCACTGCCAGGGTGTGGGGGTGGTAAAAGCTGGCCTTGTCTCACACCAGGTGCCAACATTCATGAAGGCAAAAGCACCAGGGATGAGAGCTGGGGACTTTGAGCTGGAAAAATGACTCTGCAGTTTACTGGAAGCCTCCAAAAGCTGCCACTCCAGCCTGGCGAAGCAGAGCTCGCAAGCATGGACCCCAAACCAGCATGGAGGTTGAACCAAGGCGCTGCCTGCTCACTGGTAATTGTCATTTTTAGAGGGCACAGTGCAATTCTGGTAGTTTGGATACAGACCCAAGGCTGATTCCCATGCCATAAAGTCCACCTTGTCTTGTGACAGACATGGCAATTGTAACAGAACATGTATTTGTAAAAGTTGTGTTCACCCCGAGAGATTTCTAGGCGCTATACAGCACATATTTGTTTCCAAACTCGGTGGCACTCGACCTTCAGAAGGATGGAATCTGAGTGGGTCCCCTGCAATTCGGACCAGTGACTATGGAAGTCAAACATATATCCTCCAGTGGATACTGTGGGCCACTGACGCCCTCATTACAACGGATTTGCAAATACCAGTTCGGCGGTAACATCATTTACCGCTGAATTAAGACTGATGTGGTCGTAAACTCTCGCCTTCTGATTTTCCCTACTAGGAGCAGCCAGGTTATAATCACCAACATGTTTTGGAAACATGGAATAAGATGCGGAAAGCAGGGTGCAACGTTAAGCCCAGGGGTGTTCGCCGTTCCCTGCGATAATAAAACAACCATGGATTGCCATACCCTAAGCATCGGTAACTCCAGGTGAGGTATTACTGATGCAGCTTTCCTGTAAGAGCCCGAGTCATCAGATCCACAGAGACATGTTGTCCCAAAAGGCTTTTCCATGAGAAATATCTTGATGGACACCTGCCAAATGTGTTCAAAAACACACAAGGCCAATAAACAGTGAACTTGTAAGACTTAAACCGTCTCATCCATGGATGATAATTCACCAAAATGCCAGGGGTAGCGGAAGTGACATCACACGCCCTTTGACCTCCACTTTCACTCACGCACATACTTACACATACACACAAACCCACACTTACATGCACACTCTCTCATGTAAACACACTCTCACCCGCAAGCATGCACACAGCATACATTTAAAAGCATTTTTACTCACCTCAGCTGCCATGGACGGGCATATTCCAGTTAATTGTGCCACATCAATAGTGAATAATATCTTATTATTCTCCATTAGTGTCATAAATAATTGACAGAAAAGAAAGAGTGGAGCCCAAACTGATATCCATAAGGACGAGTTGCCCCTGTGCTCCTGGCACTGATTTGGCCACCTCTGATGCCAGGGGTCGCAAAGGCAGTGCTAGGGGCAGCCAGGGGCTGCAGCTGCGACCCCTAAGTGACGTCCATGGTGTCATCTTCTGAATGTAAACATGTACGATGCTGTGGCATATTAAGAGTCAAACTTCTTGAACTTATTTTTAAGAAAAGTTACCAAGAATAATCTTGTGTCCTTTTGTTACAGACACTAATTGAGCTGCCCCCGAACCTGGTAGTTCTCTTATGATTGGTTTCCAAATATGGAAACATAATATGCTAATTTGTGTTAAGTTCTCAAAAAAATGGACCCACGGAATCTGTAAGTGTGACCTACCTAACCCTCACAAAAATCTTAGGGACACATACTTTTGTTTTGCTCTTATGTAATTGATTTTGCAGTTGGAGGTCATTGGCTCAATAATTATGTTTTACCTGACTTGCAAAAGTCAGCAAAAAATGTATTAACCGAAAAATGGGAACCCGGAAATATATACATTTTTAAAACCAGGCAGTAGGTTGAATTCAAGAAAGGATGACGTTCCAATTAACAAAATAATATCTTCACTTAGTATTAACCAACAGACAGAGAAAGAAAAGTGCAATAAAAACAAATTTACTCACAACTATCTATTGTTAGTTAACTTTAGGAACTGAACATACTTAATAACATTAAAACAAACATTTTGGGTTGTTCAGTTAAAAAATGTTTCAGCATCCACCCTAAGAGCATTACTAGACGCTTCATTAAAATATCAATGGCTTCTAAAAACAGAATATGTTCCATTCTCTCAATCACTTTATAACACAGTCTATCAATCTGACGAGACCGCTACCAGATACAATATAGGAAACAGGAAGTGACAAATGTTTTGCAACAGAATATCGTTGTCACAGTGTCATGGGAAATAAATATTGTGTCCAAAATATAGTTTCCAAACATATTACCCCTTTGGAGTGAATAACAGAAAATCTCCACCCAAACATCTAACCCAGCGATATTTATGCCAGATGATATCCTGAGTTATTCTGATGTACAACCGTTCTACTTATATTTGTGTTTTTAAAAATGAAAAGCCTAAAACTTTGCTAAAAAAAGAAAAATGAACAATGAAAGTTTGAGTCAATCTGAATCACTAATTCATTCCTGCTATCCAGTGGCTTAAACTGCGCACCACGCATGTGGCCCAGCAAGGGCCAGGGTCGAACTGAGGCAAAAAATAGACCCTGGCCTGAAAAAAAGTTGCCCCTGTTAGTGAACCAGATAGGTAAAAAGTGGCCCACAATTTCAAATCAGGCCACTTTTGAGCTTTGAAAGACATGCTGTATGGGAATTTTGCAAGGTCTGAGAGACTGCATGCACTGTGTTTGCTGCAATGTTTGTGGTAACATAAGGGAAATCAACAGTAGAAACCGGCCCACCCCTGTATAAATCAGGCCCATAAACTGCTAAAACAATGGCCCACACACTGTTCTGTCAGGCCAGCTCATTGGGCTCTGCCTCATTGCCCGATAGGCCAACCCAACCCTGGCAAGGGCTAGAAACATGTAGGAATGCCACTATTCCTGTTTAGAGGGGGTGTGGCCTAGTAATACAGGCTGCTCAGACCCTTCAAAGGCAGAATCATGATTAATTCATAATAGGGTGGGGCTACCACCACAGAGACCCGGTGAGCTTGTGGTGGACTGACACCTGGTCTGGGTTATCATCTGCAGAGCCAACTCAAGCTCCCCACCTCCAAACTAGGTAATGGAATAATAGGCTTTGCTGGATGGGATAACTAACACTTTACAGTTTTCCGCCATTACCATAAAACGCTAAACGAGGCAATTTTCTCTCTTGTTTTGGTTCCTCTGATCCCTGGCCTTGGCTTCCTCAGGGAGCCGAGGCTAATGCCCTCGGAATGCGTACTGCCATAGCAGACAGTGCACATTCCGAGGGTGCTGATGGGGGGGCCCTGCACTGCTCACGACATGGTCGTTGGCAGTGCAGGAGCCCCCCTGTGTTCCTCAATTCTGCCTTTTCGCTGGCCTTTTCATGGCAGGGACCCCACCATGGAAAGGAAAGTGGTGATCAGCATGGCAGTGACGAACTCGGCACCACCACGGCTGGCCATGACTTTGACCGCTGCCAACCCATCAGGATCCCTGATCGTAATGTGGCGGTCGGACCGCCAGGTTAGTGGCAGTCTGAGCGCAACCACTAGTTTGTCACTCCGAGGAATGGCAAACTCATAATGAGGCCCTCAGAACTGCATTTGTATGGTCTGTAGATGAAAGGGTAGCTCGTTCCATGTCTTCGCTGCTAGGTAGGAGAAGGAGTGATCTCTGCATCTGCTATGTTGGATGCAGGTGGTAAGGGTTAGAGTAAAAGATGCGGACAATGGGCGTAGCTCCAGGGGAGTGTTTTGGGGGTTATATCACCCTAAAAAATGTATTATGTAGTAAATAGTTGGGTTCAAGTGCTTTTAGTCAGTAATGTGAAGTGTCTGTCTGATTTCACCTGGAATTTTATAAATGCCCACATAACAAAAACACACACACTCTCTCTCGTCTATGTTTTGAAGACCTAAAAATTATGATTAATTTAAAAATGAATACCCCTAACCATCCGCACTTCTCTCTCTTTCCATTGCCCCTCAAGTCTCTTTCATGTCCTGCTTCTCATATAATGTGCTTTAACTAGATCTCCCAGCAGGACTGTTAAGAAATTTGAAGCTCACTGACCAAGCTACACCCCTGTACGTGAAGTAGAGGTGACTGGTGGGCTGATGGAATTTCAAGCAGTGGTTTGAGTAGGCCGTCTGCAGTTGTATAGGGCCTTGTATGCGTGGGTCAGGAGCTTTTCTGTAAAGGGAGCTTGTGGCGCTCCCTGAGGTAGGGGGTGATGCGGATTCATCTGGGGAGCTCCAGGACGAGTTTGGCTGCAGCTTTTTGTTTGGTCTTTAGTCAGTGGAGGAGGTGAGGTGCGATCTCTGCATAGAGAGGGTGTTGCCATAGTTTAGTTGGCTGGAGATGAGGGCCTGGGTGATGGTGCATTTGGAGCTTTGGGGTAGCCATTTGAATATTTTATGAAGCATTCGGAGGATGAAGAAGCACGAGGAGGAGACAGAGTAGACCTGAGTCATCATGGTTAGCTTGTTGTCCAGAATGATGCCTAGGTTCCTAACGAGTTCAGTGGGGGTATGAGTAGGTCTGTGCTCTGAGGGTCACCAGGAGATGTCCCATGGGGGACTTTTGCTTCTGAAAATCAGTACCTCTATTTTGTTTTGCTTCAGGCATGTGTCCTTCATTCAGTTGGCGGCGTCTGTCGTGCAGTTGTGGAAGTTGGTATAAGTGGTGATGGTCTCTGTAGAGAGGGAGAGGATGGGGTGTGTGTCATCAGCATAGGATATGATGTGAGTCCATGGATTTTGTCCTTGCTGGATAGAGAGATGATTTCCTTGAGTTCAGAGGTGAAGGGAGGAAGGCGGACTTTTTGTGATCTTCTGGTGAGAAAAGAGGCAAATGAGGGCGGCCTTCGGGAAGACTATGTTGTACAGCCTTGTGATGAGTGTATAGTGAAACACCATATCCAAGGCTGGCAAGAGGTCTAGGAGGATCAGAGATTTGCTAGGTTGAAGATGTGGTGAGAGCATGGGTCGGATGAGGTCCTTGAGTGGACCGAGTTCATGATGCAGGCAGTGTCCTGTGGGGCAAGCTGGCTCCATTCGGTTAGTAAGATGTCTGTGGTGGTAGTGGGGTCGTTTTGTTGCTTGAAGAACTTAGTGACCTTGGGCTAGGGTTTGAAATTTCTGTAGATGTTGGCAATCTTGTTGTGGAAGAAGTTTGCAAGGTTTTCGTAGAGTTCCTGTGAGGGGATAGTGTTGTTTATTGCAGCTGAGGAGTTGGAGAATTCTTTGACAACTTTCAAGAGATTTGTTTGCTGCTATTGGAGCTTGATTTGATGCGGAGGATAAGGCCTTTTCTTTGATTCTTTCAACTTTCCGTGGTAGAGGTTTGGTTGAGGGCTGTCTTGATGGCAGTCTTATCAGTCCTTCCCTCCTGGTGCACCATCACATTTCCAGTTGTTTAAAGTGTTGTTTAGCAGTTCTAAGCTCTTCAGTGTACCAGCTAGCCTGCTTAGTGGGCCTTCTGTGGATGTTGTTGCCAATAGGAGCAACACTGTTGGCACAGTTGGTGACCCAGTTATTGAAGTTTCTGACATTCTGGTTTAGGTTCTTGGAGGAGATGGAGTGGTTGATGTTGAGGGTGTTGATCCACATGTCCTTGTAGACTTTTCTCCATCTGTGGTAGAGGGCATTGGGCATACTTAGGTCAGTGGTCCATAAGCTGGTGATATTGAAGTGAACAATGGAGTGGTCAGTCCAGGTGAGTTCTGTGGTGTGGCTGTAGTTGATGAGGTCACTGGAGGTGAAGATGGATTCTTGCCTGTGGCCTGCAGTGACTAGTTGGGTGAGTCTGATGTTGTTCATTTTGTCAAGGAAATGCAGGTGGGACAGCAGAGTTCATCTGGGCCTTATGAATGTCCCACACCAGTGATAATTTGTTTCTTGTTGCTTGGGATGTGCCCCCCTCCTCCATTGTGGTACTCTATGAACAGGGAAGCTTGAGTCACCGCCCTAATGAAGTGAACATCCGTCTTATGAATAACACCATATGTCTTCCATGAGTATGTTATCTATACAGTATTGTCTTCAAGCATTTCACTTGTACTAGAGTCACACAACACTGATCACAAGGAAGAAAAATATCCCAGTTAGCCACCGCTCCAAAAAATAAAGGTGGAGGTCACTGACAAACACATAGCCTAGGCATCCTAGACTTAACCACTTAAGCCAGCCCAGTCATACATTTCATGATTTCATGCCTTGTGTGTTAACAGTTTATCAATCAGACAGCATAATACTTTGCAATATCTTTCCTTTAATACGTTTTCAGGTGAATCTAGATGGTTGGGTTCACCCTTTTCACTCCTTCATTAGCCCACTTGCTCCAGTACAGCCAAAGGCAAATCCCTTAATGCTCATATGAATGTTTAGCAGAATAGAAAAACATTTGAGTGCATCAAGTCTGAAAATGTGTAATGTAAGGACAGCCAATGCCAAATGTACAACCCCAGCAAACAAGTAAGTGGCAATGTATTTGAGTCAACGGACATGTCTATTGAGCAGTGAAAAACTTAAGCCCATATTTATACCTTTTTAGCGCCGCATTTGCTTCATTTTTTTACACAAAAGTTTGCGCTGCATTTGCATCAAAAAATGGCACAAATATGGCGCTAAAAAAGGATAAATATGGGCCTTAGCTTTTCAACTAGTTCTAGTCTGATGATGGTTGCTGTGCTCATGCCTTCCTCTCAGGACAAACGGCCCCTTGGGCAGCTGTTGCTCTTTGTAATTGATCTCATTCATTCATTCATGCAAGACAACCCTCTAGATACTTCACTAAAACTTTACATCATTTTGCAAAGAGGAAAAAAGCTTGAACGATTTTTTTTATGTCTGCAAAATACACAAAATTCAACCTTTTTTTGTTCTGCGACTTTCGGGAAATGTCTTGATCTTTGCTCACAGAAGCCTGGTTCACTTAGAAAATGTATTGCGGGAGAGATTTTCGACTGCAACCAGTCTCCTGCCCATACCCTTCATGCCCTTTGTTTGCAAGGTACGCCCTCATGTTAGGGTACCAGCAAGTGAATTTCACAATTTTAAACCTCCACGAAGACACGAGGGATTGAATATTTGATTAATATATTGTTACTGAAATCCCTTCGTAAGAAACCTTACACTACTAACAATTAAAATCTTGACATAGGCATCTTGAATAATTCCTCTTTTGCATCCTGCCTCCCTGCAAGAAAAGTAGTTCTTGGGATGGGCCCTTGCTGATGATCATCACTCTCTTTCTCAGTAAAATACAGCTCCTTTCCAGGTAACAGCAGAATGCACCACATGATAAATATGTATCTTTTCAGAATAGTCAAGTATTTTTCACCATGTCACATTTCATTGAAACTACTTCAATGTGAAACCATCAGAATTACAACAGACATTTGAGTAATTTGTTGAAGGACTAGGTCAACATTAGGGCTAAGGGTATGACCATGGATCACTATGGGGCATATTTACAAGAAACTTGCGCATCAGTGTTGATGCACCAGTTTTCTTGCATCACCCCTGCCCCACCTAACGACACCATGGGTGCGCCGTATTTACAATAGCGCACGTTAGGACAATAGCATAAAAAGTTTTGATGCTATTGTGGCACTTTGCTGCACTAGCGTAAAAAATGTTGATGCTAGTGCACAAAGTGCAAGGAGACCTATTGATTAAAATGGGTGCATCACTTTAACATCTGCTTTGAGCAGGCATTAAAAATGATGCCAAAATGGTGCAGTGAAATCTTGTCATTTTTACAGGCCTCCTAATGCTGGAACGCCCCCTTGCATACATTGTGCCTGACGCAGGCATAATGTGGTGCAATGCGTGCATTGCGTTACTTTGTGAATGTGGCATGACAAAAAATGCCTCCTTGAGCCACATTAGCATAAAAAAGTGACGCTATAGTGGCACAATTAGGCGCTAGGGCCTTGTAAATCTGGCCCTATGTGTTTAGCATCAGTGTGAATTATATAATCCTGATAAATGTTTGTTTATATTACAGTTAAATAAAACCATCTTAATCGTATATCATAACCATAGAGAGTGTATTCACAAAACAATTAAGGTAGTTTCATTATCAGAAAAAGGAGCAAATTTACCTAGTAATGCCAAACCCGTTCTTTAAAGAAGCTCCAGAGTTATTTTGGCGCCTACAGATCTCAGGGGCCCGGCAGGCCCGACTGCTCTAGTGAGCATGCTGCCATGTACACTGGGCCCCACCTGGATGGAGACAGCTTTAAAGTCCTCTGCCTAAGATACAGTGCTTGGTCAAGGATTGAGTACTTCTAGACATGTTTAGGGGTGTGAATCCAGTAATCTGATCCGATTCATCTTCTCGATTGCCTGGCGCTCAGGCCCTGATTCATTATTTGGCCACAGCAAGTTCTACCACCAGGGGAACAGAGTAAAGTACTCTGTCCCCATGGCAGAGGGACCATCCGCTGAAGTTATAAATGACCGCAAAGCAGTTGGCTATTTATATGCCAAAGGCAGGAACTGACGTTACCGCGGTTCCTGCCAATTTCGCTGTTTGGTGCAGGACTGCGTCAGCATGATGCAGTCCTGCATTAAACAGTTTTCTTTTTTTATTTTAAAAAATACATTTTTTTAACGAAATTTTCATTTAGAAAAAAAAACTAATATTTTTCTCGCCATGGGAGTCATTCCCATGACGGGAGTTGTCCCTCACTGCCAGGGTTCGCCTAGCGGTTACAGACAATAACAATATGGCTATATTTCCACCAATCATGCTGGGGGGTTGGACATATAGCCATTTCTCCAATGACCCTTACACTGTCGGGCCGACAGAGAGAACACATACAGCCAACATAAAAATCAACCCATTAGTGCCTGGAGGCAATGGCCTCGTTCTTTAAGGAAGCATTGTTCACTTAGCACCATTGGGGATTAATGCCATGATAGTCAATCACTGGGTGAAACCTTGGGCGAAGACCACAGGGTTTGCATTCTTCACTTTTGGGGCAGCTCAACCCCATGGTACAGAGTTGGCAGTCCTGCCGTCATGCTCTCCAGGGCGCAGACATGATCAGGGTGCACAGGGCTAATATCAATCCTGTCTATAGGCCTCCTAAACAATTGGGTACTCTTTCACAACCCCCACAAAGGTAACGTACAGGGATGACAGAAGAGGACCATTGAGCATGATACTCAAGTGCATCAGATCTCTGGGACCAGTCTGCAACTTTGATCATGCCAGTTACGCTGTCTGTGAAGATCTGGAGGATGGGCTCCTGCACAAGGGTCAATTGCTTCTACCCGATCCAATGATCAGCTCCTTGTGCAGTGTTGGCTCACTCCTTGCCCTGTGCACAGTACAAGCCAGGCAGTTCATGCTCCAGACTCCAGGGGATGTCCCTAAAGACCCCTGCTCCCTGGGATTCTGACTGTCAGACAGACACCACCCCCGGTTGGTTAATAGTCCTCTGGGTGCTCCATGCAGCACAGCCTCCTTTTTCAGAGCAAACTTGGAACTGGAAGTTCTATATGGATCTGGCAGGTAGGATTTGCATTCTCTGTTTGTCTTTGCCAAAATGGTTTGGATCGGTTCTCCTTTCACATGTCTTTCTCAAGTAGTCTTCCAGCTTCAAATTTTGCCTTGGCTGGGTGGGTCACAATGGTACACCATGCAGGGGACATTCCTCTGTTACAATCAACCACACAGGTTTTGTTTATATTTCTGTTCCAGGAATGTCAGTGTTCCACCAATATTTCAGAGAGTTTAAGGCATGGAGATATTCTGGAGTTATATCATTTGCTATAGCAAGTTTGTGAAGAATCTATACAAAGATAAGTTAGAAACAATATCATTCTTGTGTTTCGATACCCACCACCACCCAGTAAAAATCAGCACTCAGAAGAGGGACAAATTGTTAAATCTAGTGCCTCTGTTTTCTCTCTTATGCCAGTTCTTTTCTTTGGGCCTAGTGCTCACCATCATATTTCTTCTGTGCATGGTTGGCCGTGGATATGTAGAGGTAAGGAATAGCATATAATTTACATTGTAACTGAAAATCAGATGATTGAATTCTGAATTTCCAGCAGCATTATACATATTGACGATTATGTATAGGGTGAGGCACTACTGGGATATACCACAGCCTTGAATGCTAGGTGGACCTCAGAAAGGATTCCTTCATTCTTAGTCAATCCTTATATTTGACCTAGTAGGATTTGATCTGTCAATGTAACTTTAAAATTCAACAATGTGATTGGCCCTACTACTTCTTTTGAAAATAGAGATGATAATGGGCATGCTCCAGGACTGAGGAAACTCCAAAGAACCCGAATTGATCTAGAGGTCTAGGCTGCATTTAAATATATTGAGCGGGCCCCATTTAACCATGGACTCTTATCTTATGAGATGCTCTGCCCAGCAATCACTACTTCCTGTAACAAGAAAGACACATATTTCCTATTAGGTTTAACCACCACTGCTGATCCATCATCACAGTTAGAAGATCCAAATAGTCTTAAATTATCCATCCATCTCTCCGGAGATATGACCTTGTTAAGACTACTCCCAAATACTTTGCTTGCCACTATGTTCCAAAAATCCCTAGAGTCTGTGGCACTAAAAACAGCATGTAGCTTTGACCATACTGATCATCCAATTGCTAAGGTTCTTGCGGTAACTGTTTTTTGTAGATAGAATGCTGTGGATTTCCTTCTGATTGCGAGCAGAGCTTTCGGGCCTTCCAAAGCTAGCACTTAACTTTACTGCAAGTGGCACTAAAGTCCTGCACCTTATGTTCAGGAGGTCTACGCTACACAGTACTGATTAGCGTACTGAATAATCAGTATCTAGATGACACTGTAGGCTCCAGCTCCTGATTATATCTTCTAACCATCCAATATTTTGGACAACGTGGATGAGGTGCAGGTCTCCATAAATGGAGTCCTGTCCTGCAGACATGAAGTAATCCATTGCAAAATAATGTCCTGGTATATGGTAGGCCCAACAAGTGCTGCATGGCCTCAAGATCAATTTTGACATCTGTTGACTGTAATTTACTACGCATGACTGTAATTTACTGCGCAGAGCAGACAAGAAACCATCCAATGAACACTAGCTGATAAGCAGTGTTCAACACTCTACGGCTCTGCAAAACATGGAGACCTCCCGGACTGATATGCCTGGTGTAGACTTCTACATACTGTCACTCTTGTTGGACTTTGTAAAGGGGATGATGGCAACTTTTAAGTTTCATTACGTCTAGTGGGACCTGTTTGATACTTAGGTTGGACTCAAGTTATTTACAGCTTGCAGGTGTATTCACAAAGTGGTGGAGTGTATGCATCTCCTGATGAGCTATCCTAAGTACAAAAGAAAAGATGCGACAAAAAGAGTCTCTATGCAAAAGAAAATCAAGAGAATATCAGTGATCATGAGTGGGGAAACATAAAACTGTGATGCCCAACGACTCAATGTAATTGCTCAGATGAATCTGCTATGTTTATGCAATGCTACAATGGTCTAAGACTGGGTCACTAACCTTCCTGTGGTTTTAGGACATTCAAGGCCCAGAGAGATAATCATAGCACTAGGCTGGCACTAAAGTGACCCTCAACAGAGAAAATGGAGCACACAATGAGTGCAGTGAGAAGGAGCATAGAGTACAGACCAAGACACCAGGAAGGAGTAATTTAAGCAGCATTTAATCAAATCGACACCTTCAGGGAAGTACTCAGGTTGTCACACCCAGGACATCGTATAAAGTCAACACACCTCTGCTCCTATCACAATTGAACTACTGTGAAGTTTCCTACACTGGTGTGGTCAAGAAACAGATACCAAAAATCACAGAGAATGACAAATCAAGTGGCACAAAAAAAGGTTTGGGCTAAAAAGGTTTGGCCACAGCACTCCTGCACTGAAGACACAAATAAGTGTTGGGAAGTGCATGTACCCCTATGAATGGAATATTTTAACACAATGAGGAAACCCAACACAATGTCACGGTCTTTAAAAAGAGCTTCTCCACACTTTTCAGGCAAACCTTTGGATTATAGTTCACATATCAATGGAGGACCACCAGGCTCTGGGGAGAGAGACACTTTATCCAACATCCACAAAGCAACACAGCCACAACATACACCAGACATGTCCCTCTTTGCAGACCACTTACCCAAGTGGGAATCCAGCCCACACAACCTGGCACAAAAAAACACCAAACAATTCTTTGTGAACTTGGCATGCACAGCCATGCCAGAAGCCATTTTGATGTAAACACACTGAAGCAAAAAGGAGGACACCCTGAGGCAACATGAAGGTGCACAGAGATTGGGAAAGATCTTAAGGTCAGTTTCTCCAGGTTCGATTTTCTTTTAGCTTACAAGAAGCAACAGGACTAAACCACATTCATAAGCCAAGGCACCCCAGGATAACATTCAGTGCGTAGTAAGCAGGACATTAGAGCCCTTCAACCGTCCATTGTCTGGTACACATTTTGTAAACTTATGGTCTCAGCTTTTTTAGACTTTATCACTAATTGCTGGCATGCGACCATCAACATTCATGAAGCACCAACACACCACAGAGATGCTTTCAATTTTGAATAGTTGGAACTGCTGCCACCACCCCAGTCAACTCCTCATCCAGAGTTGATGTCACCATATCTACAAGGAGTAGCACACCAGTCTTTTCACCTTGGTAAGATTTGGTATAGATATTGTACGAGTCCCACCTCATGAAGGTAATCAGTTCAGACCTGGGACTCATGTCTCTCTATTCAGGCTCAGCCACCAGCAAAGACACAAGAAAAATCACACAGAACATCTGAAATGCACATATACACATCTACACAACTCTGGCAGTCACACACACAAAAGCAACAACAAAGAAGTGGAACCTTTACACTCACAAGCAACTGACTTATGCACTGTGAGAAACTGGGTTGTTGGTTGACTAAGGTGTGAGCCCCGGCCATGCAACAGCCACAATACCTTGCAAGGTAAATAACAAAAAGTCACTAGATTAACCTGTGCTCAACCCTGGGTAGCTTGGCACAAAACACAGTCAGGCTTAACTTAGAGGCAATGCGTGAAGTATTTATGCAACACACAATCAGTTATACAGAGAAAACACAACATAAGAAAAATACCAAACCAATTCCTGGGAGTTTCTTGCCTCCCCTGCCCTGGCTCCAAACTGGCTGTACTGACAATATAGGGTCGCTAAGCCTATTGTGAAGAGACAGGGCACAGCCTATTAAGGTACTCAGCTCTGCCCCACCCCCCTCCAAGCCAGTTAACAGCTCATTCAGGCTATGCTAATCCCACTATTGTGTGACTGTCTGGAAGGAATTCTCAGAGGGACTTAGAAGTAAATTAAATTGTGTAAAAAACAGTTAAAGCATATTTTTGGGAGAGAGCACAAGCACTTTAGTACTGGTTAGCAGTGGTAAAGTGCACAGAGTTGTAAGGCAATCAAGCAAAAACCCAGGAACACATAGGAGGAGGAGGGCAAGAAAATTGGGGGTTACCCTGTAGAGACAGTCATTTCCAGAAGCTGACCTCCTAATAAAGCTACAGGAACACAACAAGCTACAAGAGGCTTTTTATTGCAACTGCCCTTTTGGCCAATGGCATTTGGACCTGGAATGGACTCTCCTATTGGCCTCAGCCTGCCACCCTTTGAGTCTCTAAGGGACATATTTAAGAGCCCCTTGTGCCTCCTTGCAGTCATTTTTTTACCCTAAAACAGTGCTAATGTGGCTTTTTCCCTGTGCCATACTTACAGAGTGGGGCAGTGCATGCATTGCCCCACTTTGTAACCTCTTGCGCTACATTATGCCTGCTCCAGGCATAATGTATGCCAGTGGGGCATTCAGGCACTAGGAGGCCTGCAAAAAATGGTGTAGTGAAATTTAACAGATTTTACTGTGCCATTTCTGGCATCATCTTTAACACCTGCTCAGAGCAGGCGTTAAAATGACGCACCCATAGAAACCTATGACCTTCCTTGCACTTTGCAACACTAGCGAATACATTTTTTTACGCTAGTGTAGCAAAGTGCCGCAAGAGAGTCAAAAATGTTGACTCTATTTTGCTAACGATCGCCATGGTGCACCGTATTATACATACGGTGCAACCATGGTGTTGTTAGGTGCCAGTAGGGGGGAGCAGAAAAAGTAGTGCATCAGCTCTGATGCTCCACTTTTTCATGAATATGGGCCTTAGTGCCTCCCCTTAAGTCATGGTGTCTTTAAAAGTGTACTTTCGTGGTGGATTAGGACCTAAGGGACTGATGTCAGAATGTGAAATCTTTGACCAGAAAAAACCTGGTGAGAGTATCCGACCCGAGCTCCATCATTGTCAGCGTCAAATTGCACCTAGAGCTTGATCTACCATGACCACTGACTATCATGGGCACATTGTGCTTTCTGCTACAATTGAGCTCAGGTAATTTAGTGATCTGACCACTGAGTGCCCTGACTAAGGCAAGTGCTTGGATGGAGGGGAGTGTCAAAGAAGGCAACCCACTCGAAGAGATCAAGGATCAATGGCATGCTACTTCATGACATGACCATGGCATTCGATGATTAAGACAAACTAACAAAGTTAGTTGTAGAGTCCAGCCCAGTGGGGCTGGGATTCATGCTAACCTAGGAACAGGGATCAGGTGCCTGGAAATCCATTGCCTATCCAACCAGCACCCTGAGGGATACTGAGATCCAACTGCGAATATAAAAAGGGATGCACTAGTCATCAAGTGGGGCAGTCACCACTTACAGGAGGGAATTTCAACTAGTAAATATTCACAAACCACTACTTCCTATGTTAGACCTGGCCGCTCTCGACATGGTTTCCCTGTACTTTTTGCTTCTGACCTCCTGTTTTTGGACCCTCTGCTGTAATTAGTTGTTCTGGTTTTGATACTTGGTGCACTTTGCCACTTCTAACCAGTGCTAAAATGCAAGGGCTCTCTGTCTAAAAGGTATTAGTAATTGGGTTTCCCTCACTGGCACATTTGATTTATTGGTAAATCCCCAGTAAAGTGCACTATGAGTGTCCAGAGCCTGCAAATCAAATGCTATTTGTGGGCCTGCAGCACTGATTGTGCCACCCACATGAGTAGCCCTGTAAACATGTCTCAGACCTGCCACTACAGTGTCTGTGTGTGCAGTTTTAAAATGACAATTCTACCTGGCAAGTGTACCCACTTGCCAGGCCCAAACCTTCCCTTTTACTACAAGTAAGTCACCCCTTGGGTAGGACCTAGGTAGCCCCATGGGCAGGGTTCCGTGTATTTTAAAGGTAGGACATGTACTGATGTGTTGTAAATGTCCAGATAGTAAATACTGCCATATTTGGTTTTCACTATTGCAAGGCCTATCTCATCCGTAGGTTAACATGGGAACTGCCTTTAAATATCTTTTAAGTGCAGTTTCCTATTGGAAGCAGCTAGAGATCTGGAGTTTGGGGTCTCTGAACTCACACTATAAAAATACATCTTTCGGTAGAGTTGTTTTTTAGACTTGTCAGACTGACAGTTCGGCTGTGAATTCCCTCTAAACAGTGACTCAAAGAAAGCTGAGGTGTGTCCTGCATATCTTGATGAGTCTTCCTGGTCTAGAGTAGGGAGAGAGGAGCTGACACCTGCCCCTGAAAGGTCTGTGCATGTCCTCACACAATGCAGACTCCAACCCCCTGGTGTGTGTCTGGGGCCTTGCCTGGGCAAGGCAGGATCTTGTGACCTACAGAGACTTTCCTTTGATGTTTGCCTACTTCAAAGGCAAAAATGAGTATAAGTAGTGGACCCAAAACCGCAGACTTTTATTTACTTCTGGATCAAGAGGAACCTCTGCCAAGGAGAAGAGCTTTATGCTTGAGGAGGACCTGCCACTCTGCCTGTTGCTTTGTTGTGGGGACTGCTGCTGCTTCTGTCTTAAGAGAGAAAGGACTGGACTATGCTTTCTGAAATCCTGCTTGTGAAGTTTCTCCAAGGGCTTGCCTCCTGTTAAGAAGTCTCAGGGACATCAAAAACTTCACCTACCAGCCTCTGGGTTTACTTACTGTGGACCCTAATTCGCCAGGTGGTGCCTATTTAAAGTTTCAGGGTCCTTGAGAGTGAAAGCTGACCTAGAAACAAGAAGAACCAGGTGCACCGACTCTGAATGACTTCAGGACTGATGCTGATGCCCGACTCCGCAATGCTGGCTGCTCCCGAAGCCGTAGTCCCCACTGGAGTGGTTTGACGGTGACTGACACCGCAGACCCAATGCTGCCACAGCCCGCTGATATCCTGAGACTTTGTGAGTCCCGAGTGTCGTGACACCTGACTCAGCCGTGGTGCCTGTAGCCCCATGGCGTGACCACATGAGGTCACTCAACGTGCCTTGACCCGTCGGATTCATCGACTCAGCCGCATCGTCAGGGACCAATGCCTCGCACCGACACCGCATCACCTCCCCTGCTGTGCAGTAAGGAACCGATGCTACACCGGATCAAGCGACACCGCACCTTCCTGGCTTCGTGCACCGGCTTGTTTTCTTTGTTACCAAAAGTACTGTACCTGGGGTTCCATGCGACTCCATGATCTGTGCAGCCCTCCTCGTGAATGGGGTCGGACTGTTGGGAACGACTCCATCAACGAGGTTGTGTTAGCCCCAGTTGGAGCTATGGTGTTTTTCAATGTTTCTATGACGATTTAATATTTTGAATGTCATATTATTGCTTGTGTATGTTGGGTGTTTGTCATTTTGGTCTTTTTTGATTTAGATAAATATTGGCTATTTTTCTAAACTGGTGTGGAGTCCTTTTGTGGTGTTTTCACTGTGTTACTTTGTGTGTTGGTACAAGTACTTTACACATTGCCTCTGAGATAAGCCTGACTGCTTGTGCCAAGCTACCAAGGGGGTGAGCTGTGCATCTCTCTTACTGTGAATAGAGTGAGGTTCCCTACTTGGACAGGGTGTAAACTGACTGCCAACTAGAGACCCCATTTCTAACACCCTCTTTTCACAGGCACAACACCCCCTCTGATAGAAACGTGTGCAGTCTAACTCCAGAAGTATGACTTTGCAGTAACCTATTGGCCAGGGTAAAACAACCCATCACACTATTTATTTAGACATCCTCCACCAAAGACTGAGGGTGCGACAAGAAGGTGTGTGCCTGACTGGTAGCACAGGGAGCATGCGTGTGAGCAATAAGTCTAGAGGAAATTGCTGCAGCTGCTAGTGAAGATGAATGCATACAGAAAGCCAGGGATATCCTGCAGACCAACCAGTGGAACATCTTCCTGAGCTAATACAAAAGAAGAGCACAGACAGAATGAATGACTCTAAGCCAGATATGGACAGTGCAGGAGGATCTCAGTGTGGTGGGGGATGGTCTCCTCTAAGTGATGGTCTCATCCTGTGAGGGTGGCGCATTGTGGTGCTGCATACACAGTGAAAGTGTGATACTAAGCTAGCCCATTTAGAGCACGAAGTGGCAGTCAAAACGAAAGCACAACTCAGGGACAAGCTGTGGTTTCCAGGCATGGAGCGCTCCCTTTGTCACTGTGCAAGCCCAGCGGAAGTGACAAGACAACAATGACCAAATGAGCATAGAGTGCACGCCCCCAAGCTTCACGAGTTAGGTGGGGGAACAGGTACTCATTCAGGATCCACACCTGGGATTCAAATTCCAGACACCATTAGAAAGCAGGCCATGATTTGTGGAGAACATGCAAGGGACAATGGTAATATTGAGGCGAGGGGGGGCGAATAAGTGACTCGCAATATCTCATGGTTTAAAAAGCTCCCCGGGACAAGCAGGGAAGATGAGTGGAGTCACAACCTAGCAGAAAATTTTAAAGGGGGGCTAACACCAGCCTGATGTCCAAGCATCCCAGATGAGCCGCGAGAAAGCCCAGTGGCCCTCCCTGAGCCTGAAGGAGTGACTGGGGCCAAGAAATCTGGAGCTCAGGTCATGTGTAGGTAATAAGAATTTATGTGCGCCCGCTGCCAGAGATATGCTCAATGGCCAAGCCCTGCATGACAATGCTGGTCACTTGCATCGAAAGAGTGGAGAGCCACTTGGATGGGTGAAAAGGCACTAACTAAAGTAGTGATGAATGTAGTGACCACCCTGCTCATGCATGATGTGGCTATATATTGCATGCACCCAAGATTGCCAGGTGCCGCCGTGAGGTTAAATAATGGGTAGTGGACAAATGAGGGTCACTCAAACACAGTACCTGTGGTGTCTCATTTGTGTGTTTTTAGAGCTGTACTGGAGTGGCACTAGAGCACATAGCACCTTGAAAGCAACTGACATAATCATGTACACCATCACACTAATGGAGCCACAAAGGAGTGGCACCCATGTTCTGAAAAGCAACTCACCCAGCCATGAACACTTAATAAAGCACAGGTGACTGGTATACAATTATACATACTCTTGCAGGCACCTCATAGAAGCACATACACAATATATTTTTTTAGAAAGTAATTTGACTGCCTTAAGGGACATTCTGAGACTTCTGGAGATGTAATTTCCTAGACTAATGCATTTTTGACAGAATATTGCTATAACATTCACCATAGTTTATTTGGTATAAAAATTCTTCCTTGGAAACTGAGTCTAAAAGCAGTTTGCTTAGATAAATCCCTGGAGATCTACACATACTTCCACCCTCATCCCCTTACAGGAGACCAAAATACACTCCTACCCCCCATCTTCCCGATATAGGAGGCTGAAGGTCCTCCTGCCCTCCTCCCCACCGTGCAGGAGATTGAAACATACTTCGATCCTTCTCTTCCTGCAAGAGATTGAGCATACTCCTATCATCCTTAACCCCCTTAAAGGAGAACGAGCATACTACTACCACCCTCTGTCTCCCAGTTACAGAAGATTGAAACTCCTTCCCCCTAGACAAGGAATTTAACAAAATTCTCCCCTCTTTCCTCTCCCTAGAGTTCACATTCATTCACACACACAAACTCCTTTCTGAGTAGCATCATTTATTAATACAGCTGAATGTTATGGATATTCTCCGAACAGTCGTCCGATGACGAGTAAAAATTGTGTCATTTTATTCTGATACCAGGGTAGTGACATCACGCCTTATGTGACTCCAATGGCAAAACATTGTACGTTTTTTATATTTTCTTGATGGGAAACTGAAGGCAGTGGAATTTTAGCAAGTGATTAAAGTTGTAAGCAAAAATCATCTTCCACTATATATAGCAAATGCCACAGGCATTTTTGCTTTCAACAAATCAGGCACCTGGTCATCAAAAGTGCCATGGGGTGACATGGACCTCACATAATAGCTATGTGCACCTGCTCTTGTATTGGGCAGCGTTCTGAAGAGGGCATTACTATTTCACTGAAGCAAGGTCACAGGCATTGGGATTTGGGGGCATGGGGTGCTCTAGAACAGTGCTTCTTAACCTGTGATCTGGGGACCCCGGGGATCCTCAAAGCCTTCTTAGGGGGTCTGCAACTGCTTAGAAAATTAAATAACGTTGAAAGCTTAATAAAGTGTACATAATATAAGGAAGAAAATGTAAAAATGAACATTTGAATATCAAACTGTAGGTTAAACATTAAATTAGTATCCTGAGATTAATTTGTGAGTGCAGGGCAAGTGCATCAAACAGAATATAGTACGGACAATGAGTGGCCTCAATTGAATTTAGAGAAGCTCCAACCTTCCTAAAAAATATTTTTTTTCTCTATTTTTGAAAATTTCATGAGTTTATTTCTTAAGTGTATTTGATGGTTTTTCCTGTGTTTTTAGTATCTTTTTTTGAGGTTAAAATCATCAAAAATGAATAGGTTGGGATCCCCAACTTCCAGCAATGACTTATTGAGGTACCCCAGATTCCAATAATGATTTAGTGGGGGTCCCTAGGTTCCAGTAAACATTAAGTGGGGGTCCACAGAAGTCAAAAGGTTAAGAACCACTGAGGAACTAGAACACCTATTGCGAGGGGTTGGGGGAGGGGAGGTACAAACAGGGGAGCTAGTGGAAGTTCTCACGGATTAGAGGCCTATGGAGAAAGACAGAGCTGTGTGCGAACCCACTGCTTCCTGTCTTCCTGAGACTCATTTACAAAGACATTCACCCTGAGAGTGCAAAGAGGCAACTCTTCTCTTCCACCTCAGGAGTTCCTCTGAAAACAGAAAAGTCCAGTCAGAGCTAAGTTTGTGCCGGGGTTGCAGGTGGTGGCACAGGATGATAAAAAAAGGCAGAAAAGGGATAAAGCAGGAGGATGAGAAAGACAGGGAAAGAAAGAGAAGGGGATGAAAAAGAATCTGCAGTAGGGAGCTAAAGAGACCGGAGGTGTATGGTGAGGATAAGAAGGAGGCAGTGGCGGCCGACAGTTTTGGGAGGGAGGGGGTGGGTGGGAAGCACACTCACGCCTTCACACACGCACACACGTACATCCATTAACAACACTCATCAACATTAAACATACACGCACGCACCAAACATTCATTAAAAAAGATCACTCACACACTCACTTACCTTCAGCCTCGGAGGTCCCAGGAGGGTTGGGACTGCTGCCTTCCCTCATTGGCTGACACTAGGTCAGCCAATGAGGGAAGGCAGCAGTCCCAGCCTCGTCACAGAGTGGGATGGGGTCAGTGAGACTGCTGACCCCACCCCACTCTGTGACCAGGTGTCACTGATTGACACTTGCCCTGGGCGCTTCAGGGCTTAAACCTGAAGCGCCCAGGTCGAAGTCAATGGGTGACACTTTCCTCGTCACCTGGGGGAGGGCCTTGAGGCACCTTTGCTGAGCCGAGGAGGTCACGCCCATAGGAGATGTGACCTCTTCAGCCCAGCAAAGTTCAGCTCAGGCAGCCAGGAGTCTGTGCAAATCACGCATGTCTGCTCTTGGCTGCCTGACCCGAACATGAAGAGTGTCTGTCAACCTTTGTTTAGCTTGACAGACACTCTTCATGAGGGACAAAAGGTGGGGGGGGCGTGGCCCCTCCACCCTAAAGGAAGGGCCTCGTCTGGAAGGAGGCCTATGGTAGATCATGGGCCCAGTGGCGTAAGAAAACTTGAGGGGTCCCTCTGCAAAGTACCTGGAGGGGGCCCCCATCCCCCCTGGACCCAATCAGGGGCCTGCTGCCTATGCACAGTGTACTGCGATGAGGGGACCCCCCTCGGAGCTCACCCCCACTCTGCACTGTGGGGGCTGTGGGGCCCATTGTTACGCCAGCGTTAGGGCCCCAGCCCACGGCTCTCAGTAAACAGCGACACAATGCAGTCGCTGCTCCCACAAGTTAACTTTAAACTCCCTTTACACCTCGGGAGTTCCTCTGACGCCAGAATCGCCCAGGCACACACATGCCAACATTTCAGAAGAGGCAATTGGCAGATTTAAAAAAAAAAAATCCAGATAATATATTTCCCCAATTGACTTCTATTGAAACAGAGTCGATTTCAGCCAAAATTAAGCTATTTTTTGCTTTAAGAAAACTGGAGTCTCCCGCCTGGAGTGGGTCAGTTGACACGTATGCAAGCCGGAGACCAATTTGGAATATTCTAGATTCAAACATGAAGAGAAGTTGTGAAGCTTTATCTTCCCTTCGCTGTTTTGTGACAAAAAAAGGATGACGACGCAATGACTGCTCTTTATGGACATTCTTGACGCTTCGACTCAATCAAATCTAACAACCGAAGAAGGACGCCTCCCTCTTCGCCTTCCCCTCCTCAACACCCCCGAACTAATCACCTAAAATGTGGTGATCGCCCCCGGGGGACCGCGCGTCGTCGCCATTACACTCTCACGAGCTCTGACTGAGCGTCACCGCGCTGCCGGTATTTAAATCACCGGATTATCCTCAAATATTAGCCCGAAGAGATGCGCGTTAATGGAGCGTCTGCGGCGCTCGGAAATGTTAATTGTGTCTAAAACCACACAGCGATGCCGATGGATGCGCTGACTGTTTGTGAACCTTTAATCAGCCGCGGTCTCGGGATAATTAATCGCCGTGGAAATGAGTATAATTCCTCATCAAAGCGCTGAGCGGCGTCGCATCTCATCAAACATTCATACCTGAACCTGAATTACTATTCTGGGGGCGCAGAATTGGGTCTTCGTTGACGGCTTTACGTGCTCCCGCGTAATGGGGGCGCCTGGGGCATAGATGCTTGTCTACTATCATAACAATTGCGGATGAAGACCCCCTTGGATGGTAATTGTGGAACAGAGGCATAACACACTCGGATATCTATTGAGATTTCAATTGCATTTATATAGCGTTTACTACTCCGGATGAGGCGATGAAGCGCTTTATTGAGCTACCCAGAGGCCACAGATGAGTGATCAGTTCATTGGTTATTGACTACTTCTAGATTCCATACAACCCTCAGCCAGGCCTACTCGGATTCCCTGCTTTTAATACCTTTTCTGATAAATACTTTTATGATTCTGTAACTATATCTTTTTTGATTTCTCCATGCCTTGCACATCTGTTCCTCTTTCATCCGTGCTTCGCGTGCCATTTAAACAATCTGTTTTGTGCTGTGTCTAATTTTGTTGGTCATTAAATTGCCATGCTGTGGATGTTTTAGAAAGGGCAAGAAGATATTAACACACTTTCTGTTTTAGTTCAGCTCGCTATTTATGCAAATGATCACTGTTAATGTTTGACGTAGACACTGGTAAATCCTGTAGGTCGTATTCAAGTTTCTTGTTTATTTCACTCATAGTCAGTGCCACTGGAATTATGCGGTAGGGACGCACCAATCTATGTGGCAGAGTTGACTAAATTATGCGGCATGAAAAGGCAAATTGTACAGCACAAAGTGGAACATTTTTTGATAGTATTATTTCATGATTTTGTACATTTTGCACATGGCAGTACTGCCAAGACAAAGATTTCAGCTCATTAGTGCAGTTTAAGCAAGTACATAAATATGCAACTGAAAGATGATCAGTTAACCTTTGTGAAGGGTCTTCAAACACGTGTGAACACATATCACCACTTTTTTAGTATGCGCGAAATGTGGTAAATCCATAATTATGTGAAAAAAGATGCAGCCGCTGAATCGCATATTTCCAGTGGCCCGGCTCATAGTGCCTCTCCAGACAAGGACCAGTCATATGCAAATTCAGCCTGGTCCAACTGCAAATAGAGCAGCCCACCCTGAACATCCAGGTTAGGTTCAGTTCAGAAGGGGTCACAAGGAGCTCTAGACTGGTTTCAGCTTAGTTGTTCCTCATCAGTGCGGCCCAGAGCAATTACCAGTGGCTGAGATTAATTCAAACATCATATCCATCACCTTTTGCACTGAGTCCCGATTTCCTATTTCACTTCAACACGGAGAGTTCTTAAATCAGTGCCCAAAATATAATCTCTGCTGCATTTTTTAGTCCAATAGCATACATCTTCTTTGAATCAGAATAACTAGTAGCAAATTGTTTATATAGTATGGTTTGCTACAGTCTTGTGCTTTTTACCACTTTCAATAAAAGATCTTAATGGTGGCCTCACAGTATAACACAAAATGATTTTGACCTTCTTGGTCCTGCAACAGCTAATGAACAGCCCTAGTATAATGCTTGCTCTCAGAAGCACCTCTATCTCAAGACTTCCATGATGACCCCAGTAATTGCCGTCCAATCTCTCAAATCCCGTATCCGGTAAAAATAATGGAGAAATACGTAAGCAAAAAATTAGCAAGCTACCTAGCAAATCATAATATCCTGGAGAATGAACAAACAGGCTTGTAGATCAATGCATGGCACAGAAATAGCATAGATTCTAGCCATGGACAAACTGAGGATGACGGCTGACAGAGGTCAAGCATCACTTCTGATATTATTGGACCTGTCAGCTGCGTTTGACACTGTTAACCAACAACTTCTGACACTCAGACTGAAAGAAATAGGGGTGGAAGGAACTTTTTGGGAGTGGAGTTAATCCTATTTGTCAAACAGATATCATCCAATTTCACTCCCTTTTTTCTGCTCAGAGTTTAGGAAAACACCACATGGGGTACCACAGGGACCAGCACTAAGCCCTATTCTCTTCAATATATATTTACAACCACTATTGACCCTGATTAGATCTTATGGGATCTCTTTTGTAAACTATGCATATTACACTTAGCTATTTCAGTCCCTAGACAAAAATAGCCATACTCCTATAGAAGGGCTTCACATTTCCGTAAAGGAGATGACAAGCTGGCTTTAAAAGAATTCATTAAAGTTTAATGGAGGAAAGCTGAATTCTTATGTTGCTCTTGCCCCAAAAAGCCTATTCGCTTCTGAATAATTTCTAGCTCTGGACCAGTGCAGAGAACGTCAAGACATCTCAGGCAGTGCGCAGTTTGGGAGTATATGTGGATGAGAAATAAGCCATGGAAACACACGTCAATAAAGCTGCAGCCACATGTTTAGAAGTTCTGAGGAATCTTTAAAAAATTGTTCCACTATGTCCTCAGCCAGCCAGAAAGTTAGTGGTTCAATGCACTGTTTTGAATATAATTGACTGCTCCAATGCACTCTTACTTGGAGCACCAGACTACCTATTTAAGAGATTATATAAGGTACAAGCAGCAGCAGCAAAACTTGCATTTAATAAATCAAGATACTTGAACTCCCTGAGAGAGCTACACTGACTTGCAGTAAAAGAGAGACTTGTCTTTAAATCAATGTGTGTGGTCTACAAGGCCTTAAAAGGAACAGGACCAGTGCTGTTACAAAGGGAATTCAACCACTACAGGCCATGGAGAAACCTATGGTCCTCATCGGCTCATCTGGTTTGTATCTCAAAGTTCAGGAAAGTGAGGTCAGGTGGAAGGTCCTTTTAGTTCAAGGCAGCCCAGTGTGGACCAAGCTTCCAGCTCCCCTCAGTGGAAATCTTAATAGCGTTAGTAAGAATCCTAAAATCTAGTTCTTTCCAAATAAGGATTAAGGACCATAGTTAAGAAGCAATAGAAATAATGGTGCAGAAGTGGGACTGTATTGTGTTTAAGGATGTTGCTACAGCGCCAAGATACCTGCAACGTGAACGTTTGCACTCTATACATGTCCATTACTTACTTACTTAGAAAATTTAAATAGAACTCATCTAAAAAATCGAAGCAATCGAAATATACATAACACACAAAATAACCAGTGCACAGACTGCAAATAACAACTCCGGCTCTGTGACAAACATCTCAGATCCACCAACCACTGCCTTCTACACTCTCTCCAAAAATAATTCAATGATAGCATCCTGATAGATTATCAGGATCCCAGGCAGGCCCCACACCACCTAATCTTTTCAAGGAAATACTTGGAACGACGTAAAGGGGAGGTATCCAGAAAGCAAATGAACACATTTCTAGAAGTGGCATTCTTTCCACAGGAATTAAAACATGTATATTAGACCACTCTTCAAGAAGGAAAACCTTCACCCATCAAACCCAGCAAATCATTGTACCACATTACAGCAAGAAATCCGTTGTAGGACCTGCCTTTAGCCTTCAATCTGCTAAATTCTGGAATACCCTACCAGCAGAAGGAGGGTATTTAGAAACACTTAAAGCTCAGAAGAGAAATAAGAACCTAGTTATTCCCAAGATAACTCTTGTTATTTCTGAGCTTGAATCTATATACCAACCTTTATAAACAACGATTCCTAGGGCCCATCTTATTAGGTGAATTGACCAAATTTGGGAAAGCATTTCCACCTAAACCCAAAAGTAGGACGAGAGGTGAAAGCCAGCCAATGTGGACCTACCTACTTCAACCCAGATTCTGAACAATACCGGTAGTACCAATCCCCCATGTCTCAGTCTTCCCTAAGTAACACTCCCACTCTCTGTAGTCCTGCAGATGATGGTAATCAAATTCAGACTGCATACCAACACAACCAGTGATGTTCATTTACTCTCGATTTTATTTCCCTTCCTACCTAATATCTCAACACCCTGAGTTCTACAGCTGACGGTACTCTAATATGGACTGCATACTAATACACCCATACCAATAACATTCACCTGCTTTAGTTAGTAGATCTCTCCGGTAATAAATACTACACCACGCTGCGGTTCTGTAGCTGTGGGTTGCCAACACGGACTGCATACTAATACTCCTGTATCAATGATGCACAATGAATTCCCTAATCACACCAACACTGTCCTGTCCAGTACCTGATCTTAATCCAACACAGAGTGCATACTAATACACCTGCGTCATTGATCCACAGTTACTTTCCTAATCACACCACACCAACACTGACCTGCAGCTGATAATAATCCAATACTGAGTGCATACTAATACAACTGTATAGAGATGCACAAGTACTTCCCTAATCACACCAACACTGTCCAGCAGCTGATAATAATCCAATGCTGAGTTCATACTAATACACCTGTATCAGTGATGCACAATTACTTCCATAATCATACCAACACTGTCCTGTCTTGCACCTGATTATAATCCAATACCGAGTGCATACTAACACACCTGTTTCAATGATGCACAATTACTTCCATAATCACACCAACACTGTCCAGCACCTGATGATAATCCAGTTCAACGTGCATACTAATACACCTGTATCAGTGATGCAGAATTACTTCCCTTATCACACCAACACTGTCCAGCAGCTGGTGATAATCCAATACCGAGTGCATACTAATACACCTGTATAGAGATGCACAAGTACTTCCCTAATCACACCAACACTGTCCTGCAGCTGATGATAATCCAATACAGAGGGCATACTAATACACCTGTATCAGTGATGCACAATTACTTCCCTAATCACACCAACACTGTCCTGCAGCTGATGATAATCCAATACAGAGGGCATACTAATACACCTGCATCAGTGATGCAGAATTACTTCCCTTATCACACCAACACTGTCCAGCAGCTGGTGATAATCCAATACCGAGTGCATACTAATACACCTGTATAGAGATGCA
Organism: Pleurodeles waltl; assembly: GCF_031143425.1. Lineage (NCBI taxonomy): Eukaryota > Metazoa > Chordata > Amphibia > Caudata > Salamandridae > Pleurodeles > Pleurodeles waltl. Next base: position 76,300,537 of record NC_090449.1, on the reverse strand, counting down.
CACGTACTTCCCTAATCACACCAACACTGTCCTGCAGTTGATGATAATCCAATACAGAGGGCATACTAATACACCTGTATCAGTGATGCACAATTACTTCCCTAATCACACCAACACTGTCCTGCAGCTGATGATACTCCAGTACAGAGGGCATACTAATACACCTGTATAGAGATGCACAAGTACTTCCCTAATCACACCAACACTGTCCTGCAGCTGATGATAATCCAATACTGAGTGCATAATAATACACCTGTATAGAGATGCACAAGTACTTCCCTAATCACACCAACACTGTCCTGCATCTGATGATAATCCAATACAGAGGGCATACTAATACACCTGTATAGAGATGCACAATTAGTTCCCTAATCACACCAACACTGTCCTGCAGCTGATGATAATCCAATACAGAGGGCATACTAATACACCTGTATCAGTGATGCACAATTACTTCCCTAATCACACCAACACTGTCCTGCAGCTGATGATAATCCAATACAGAGGGCATACTAATACACCTGTATAGAGATGCACAAGTACTTCCCTAATCACACCAACACTGTCCTGCAGCTGATGATAATCCAATACAGAGGGCATACTAATACACCTGTATCAGTGATGCACAATTACTTCCCTAATCACACCAGCACTGTCCTGTCCTGCAGCTGATGATACTCCAGTACAGAGTGCATACTAATACACTTGTATAGAGATGCACAATTACTTCCCTAATCACACCAACACTGTCCTGTCCTGCAGCTGTGGATAATCCAATACCGAGGGCATACTAATACACCTGTTCCAAACAGACTGCATACATGAACACCTAAACCGATTTCGCTCACTTACTTTCGATGGTAAAACCCTTCGCTGACTAACACTACAACACTACCTGGTGCTGCATCTTATAGCAATCCAATGAAGACTGCATACATGAACACCTAAACCGATGACGCGCACTTACTTTCGATGGTAAACCCCTTCCCTGACGAACACTACAACGCTCTGCGGCTTTGCATCTGGTGGTAGTCCAATGGGGACTTTATACTAACATTCACTTGCTTTCAATAGTATGGTATGCCTAAAATCTAGTAGCCACCAGTCCACTAAGCTAGCCACTTTAGCCTGGTTTCTTCTGTCAAGAATGCATTAGTCTAGGCAAATACATCTCCGGAAGTCTCAGAACGTCCCTCAAGACAGTCACATAACTCTCTAAAATGTATTCAACCCCAGCAGATTTCTGGCCCTATCACTCCTGAGACTGCCTGCCCAGCTCCAAGTGACCCAGGATGAGTAACTACTGACTGTGACCTCTCAGGTGGGCTACATGTACATGAAGACATGAGGGACCCACAGAGCTGAGCAGGGTGGCAGCACACCACAAGCAGTACACTGTGCATCTACCCCTCAGGCTTTCCACCATCACACCACAACACCATAAGCACACCCCAGTGGGCATCACGCATGACATGAAGAGGTTTGGCACATAGGATCAAAATAAAAACAACACTCCGGCAAACATGCACCCTACAAGGGGCAGCAGGCTAAAGGTTCAGGAAGTGCTTCACCACCTCAGATGCGGCACTGGGCGCTATATAGCTGCCGCAATACAATACAATATTTTTCTTGCCATTTCACAGCTCTACAAAGACTGTCAGCCATGTTAGGGGCCTTTTCTCCGTTTGGTTCACACTGGCCTTCGTTGCACCCCATATCCCTTAATCAGCCTTGGAAGGATGAAACACTGAATCAACCCACGAGAATGCAGACGTGGGTTTGAGCACCACCCGAGCTTCGCATGAGGCACATTCAGGTCACAGGATAATCTATCCTGCTGCATGCTGCAAGCCCCCAGTAACCGAGGCAGGCAGAGCCAAAAGGGCGTCACTGACACGAGTAAATTTAAGGCAGAAGCTGCTCCAATCCATGAGGCATCTGTGGAAAGCAAAACAATGACGTGATGTTTATGAAATGGAGTCTAATAGCTGCAATTTCTAAGTGTAGGATGCAGGGATGGGAGGGAAGCGAGAAGCATTCCTGCTGTGTAAGAAAACACTAGGGCGCATAATGCCTGGTTCAACAATACTTATGAGATGGGGATATCTTTAGCGCCTGTACATTCTCAAGTGGGATCACAGCGCTCGAGGTGACAGCCCATAACTGTAGCTACCTGCAGGGAGGTTTCTGGCTCAGCAGCCCTGTATAGTGGAGCTGGGAGCACAGTAAACACATTGGAAGACACGTAGCTTTCAATGGCAGATGCGCTACAAGTTACCTGAGGTTAAACTTGTTTACCTGTAGCTTTTATTCCCTTTCTGTCGTTGGAGGATTTAGGTTGCACCGTGGCTGGGTAGATGGGAGTAGGGTGTTTGAGGGTGACTTGTCCAGGGGTTTCTCAGTGAACAGCACATCCCTGTTACCAAGGGAGTAGGAAGAAAATAAAATACCCCCACTTAGAATCTAAGCTCTGATGGCACCAACCATGCCAGTGTTCTGAACCTGAACCACCCTTCTCTCTTCCATCCAAGAATTGATCTGTTCATCTTTTCACCCTTTTATCAACCCTCCGACATCCACCATTTCACCTTTACAATATCTTATCCATTCATTCTGTAATCCATCATTCAGTCTTTCACCATTCCACCCACCTATTCCACCCACCATACATATGTATAGACAGCTATTTTCTATGCTTGCATCCATCTATACGTTAATTCACCCATACATCCATTATTTGACTTACCCATATATCAATAAAGCCTTTCATCCCTCAGTTGATCTTTGTGTCCATCCATTTACCCATCCATCATCCATTCTCCCCAATTTCCATTTACTTGGGTAAAGCGCCCCCCCAAAGTGGGGGGGCGTGGCCCGTTAGGGGACGGGGCCTCAGAGGCCCGACGCTCCCCTTACGCATCGGTGGTGCGCAGGGCTGGCCGGGGCTTCCGCCCCCACGCCTCGTGAGGTGTGGAGGCGGAAGTACTTGGGGAGGTAATCGTTGCGGCAACAGTGGCTGCCGGCCGGATCCGGCCGCGGACCAGTGTGGGGCTATTTAAGAGCCCCTCCAAGAAGGCTTGTCTTTCTTCTTCATTTGCGGCGGCCAGGTTCGCACAGAGCCCAAAATTGTCCCACCCACCCTTTCCTTGGTTAAGTTGGAATTTTAGGTCTTTTTAGCGGAAGTTGAGATCTAAAAGTGACTAAAAATAACAGGGGGGTCCCATGGTTGGGGCACTGGGAGGACACCAGGGATGGGATCCTGAAGTTCTGAGCCAACCGGCGGACGTACACACCAGATCAAGTGGTAAGGGAGTTCAGATCGCTTGGGGGGGGCATGGGGCGCCCAGCTCTTGGCCGCCCTGGTACACCCCGAGTTTGATTGGTGTTTGGAGGGGGGGGCGGAACCCTGGGCGTGAGGACAAGGAACGGCGTAGTCAGGGTAACCACCCCTCCTAGGGATACAGGTGAGATATGGGTCACCTGTGTGGTCCAATGGTGGTTCAGGACAGGAAGAGATCCTGTCAGAGAAAGATTTATGGTCACTAATTAACAGGACTTGTAATTATTGTAAATATTTGTGCAATGCTCTTTATGCTTGATTTATGACTGTGTTTGCTTTAAAGAATTAATTGGTGTTTAAATAAAAACCTCTTCCAACAAATTAAGTTTGTCGGTCTGTGTATAGCTGGTGGGGGGATTGTGGGCTACCTGGAGGCCTCCGGATCCTATACCATCCATTCTCTCATATTTTCTAGTACTATGCCACACATCCTCTCAAATAACCATTTACTTTGCCATCCTTGCACCCACCCACTCATTCATCCATCGACTCAGATTTCCATTTTCTCTGCCATCCTTTAACCCACCCACCCATCCAGTCAGATGTCGATTTACTCTGCCATCCATTGATCCATCCATCTGTCCATCGATCCTCTCAGATCTCCATTTACTCTGCCTACCTTTCAATCTACCCAACCACCCATCCATCCATCCATCCATCCTTCATCAGATGTCATTTATTCTGCCATCCTCCCATCTCTCAGATTGTAATTTACTCTACAATCCATCCATCTCAGATTTTAATTGTCTCTCATTTTATCATGCACCCATCCAGCCTCTCAGATTTCTATAGACCCATCATCTCACTCACTCATCTATCCACCTTAAAACCCACTGGTCTATCCATCCTTTCACCTACTCATCCTTCTATCCTTTCACTCTTCAATACTTTCACCAATCCATCTATCCATGCATCCATCCATCCATCCACCCACTCAGCTTTTTACCCACACTTCCATCCTTTTACCCACCTAGCCTTAAAGCCTCTCATCCATACATATTTTCATCCACCCTATCTTTCTCCCACTCATCTTTCCATTTCATCCACCCACCCTTTCACCCAATCATCCATCCTTTGACTTACTCGTGCATCCATTAGTCCATCCTCCTTTCCCATTTCTATCAGCTTATCATACTTTCTTCGTTTAAGCAATAATTATGCGCCTTTATCTGCAAAGTTGCAGATAAATGAGGCCCATGAAGAACCCCACTCCAGCAGCAACCCTGCCCGTAACTGTGAGAGTAGGCACTTCCTTTCTGGAATGCTGCTGCATGAGTGAAAACGTTGTACCCTCAAAAGTTAGGACGCATTGGTGCGAGCTAACCATCCATTAATATTCCCTGCATAGTCCCTCTAACTAAAGTCGGTATGCCCAGTGCTTTACATGGGCAGGTACTGCCTGGTACTGAGTACCTGCACGTATTTAATTTGAAAGGGAGAGTACCTGCACTTCTCAGCACTGATTCAATACATTTAATGGGCAGAGTATTGGCAGTTTCTAGGAGCAAACGGGTACTCTAAACAGTGAGTACCTGGACTTGTATATTTCCATTTAAAGCACTGGGTATGCCCATAACGGATTACGGGGTTGTGCCGCATGGCAGACCCCAGCAGAAAGGTGAGGCCTCCACTGCCTACGGAGGACTAGCGGCAACTGCCCTGGTGATTTAGAAATTGCGGCAGGACCTAGTGAGACAGGATGTAGGCCTGAGAGCTGTAGGGATAGACAACCCCAATGTCAGCTTTCAAACCTTTAAGATTGGGTCATTTACCTCTGCAGTGGGTTTTGAGCTGGATTTTGATGTGGTCAAAAGGATTGGCATGTGGAAGTCAGATTGCTACAGTTCTTAAGTTTACCTCATCCTTGTTTGACAGCATCGAATCTGTGGGGTGGGGGAGGTGGGTGGAAGAGAAAGGGTGGGCAGACCAACATCGCAGGAGAATGAATGGTCCTATTTTAAATTTTTATCCTTTAATCCTCTGTTCATACAGGTTGCTTGGGTTCTGCCAGTGTCTGGATGTTCGGTAATTTCTTCATGTGACGAGCAGGATTCAGATTTAATCAAGGCTGCTAGTGGAGGCGGGCAGCGGGTGCAGGCCTTTTAATGTATTGGTTTGGAGCAACAGACTACGCATTGGCAACGTTTGCCTGTTGGCAGAGAAGACGTCAAGCAGTGGGCTGTAGCTGCCAGTGCTCATAATATTGCACATTGGTAGTAACAATATTACAGCTGTAGGTCAGATGGGTGTTTTTTAGTCCCTCCTGGTTGATATACTTATTATACTTCAGCAGGGGTGGAAGCTCCATCCCTATACTAGGGGTCTCCAGGAGTCATCTAGGCACTTCAAGAGCTGTTTCACATAGGTTCTTAACACATCTATTCTCAAAACAGTGCCTCATGGTTGCTTTCAAGGCCATGTTTATTTTCACAGGGGTTGTGCTCACTTGTCCATCCAGGGAATCAAATTGTTTGTTGAGCCATTGCATGCGTTAGTGGTGCAAAAGTTCCTCCAGCATGTAAGAAAGGCTTTCATTTGAAGGGGAGGTCAGATATTCAGTTAACCAACTGGGCATGCGGTGGGTAGATTTATGGTTGGCCACAAAACAGGTAAACATCTTGGCATCAGATAGTCAAAGTCAGGCCAACTCTGGATTTGACTTCAACTCCAACCCAAGCAAGGGCAGTGGTACTGCAGTTACAGTCTGCAAAGACAGCTCGCCAGGTCTGCCTGGACAAGTTATAGCACTTTACATGTGAGGAAAACACTTCTCAGTCACCGCTTATGGACAGTACCTCCTGATTGCTTATGGTTGATGCACCACTCCCACAGCTGCCTGTCATCTTTCTGGCTCACTTTTGGGTCTCCGGCACTGGTTGTGAAGAACCTATTGTGAGCACCCAGTGAGCTTGCAGCCTGCCCATTACTTAACATTGGCCAGCTTTATTGTCACTCTCTTCTTATTTGATGACTTTCCTTCCTCCCCTCATTTTTGTCCAGCCACTGGAGTACGGCTTCTTTGCGATCATTTAGATTGGCTAACTTGTAGCCTTCTACTGCTCACACTCATGGTACTAGTTTTTAGGTCGAGCACGCGCAAGCGCTCTGGACCATGTTGTAATCTCTATGTGGGCTTCTAATCACGCCCATATCACACCAATCACTTTCCTTAGTTCATGGGCTTGCCTTTTAAAAATCGATTGATTCCATTTGTGAAAGGCATGCGTACGTCATGCCTGTTCTGGTGCTTAGCCCTCCTCAAGCACACCAGTAAACTACTGAAAACATGTGAGGCTCTGTGTTTTCAGCTGGTTTCTGGACTGCTTAATCTTTTCATTTTCTGTGTAGCGTGATCTCGCTGGGCAGAAGTCGAGCGCTTTGCATGACATCTACCCTGTTACATGGATAATTGCACTTTTGCTGGTTACATGGATAAATGCATTTTTGCCGGTAACATGGAGAATTGCACTTTTGCCGATAAGTTTCACTGTAAGTGAACTTCTGCTTCCTTTTCTGTGTCTCCTTCACACTCATGGCGACCATCGGCTCACATATGTGAAACTGTTTTACTTTTCATTATTAGTTTATGTGGCAAGAAAAGTCCAGTTAGGAGTTTACAACGCTAATAGCTCTAACGCGAGCAAACGCGAGACCCGTTGCATTGCAAATGCTTGTTTCTTTTCCATTCAGCACTCCATGAGAGTGCATATAGTTTTAAGTTTTCTCCCATTTATGCTGGTTCACCCACAAATACCCTCCAAGCGATTCGTTGCTCCCGACCCCTCCCAGTTTGTCTGTAAAAACACTGTAACGGATGTTTTTGATGAGATATGGTAGAAGTTTAATTATTTTTATTGTCTTAGCTTCAGGATCCCGCATATTGCATGAAAGCAAGTGTTTAGCACACAAATACTTTTATGGAGCTGGAAAAAAGGCCATCTGCTGCACTCCCTCAGCAAGCATCTGAAGTGGAAGATGCACTAAGCATGACACTTCTCATAGAGGCCCATAATTCTGATCTGTGTGCAACTGCTGAGGAGCAAAAAGGCTGCATCCGGTGGAAAGTAAATTGACCTTGACAGTAATTTGCCTTTACATTCTAACGTTTTCTATTTCTCTTAAAATCCTGTTCTAATTTTCCTAAATTAAAAAAATCTCAAAAAATAAATCACACCATTTATAAAGACAGAAAACATTTAGGGGGTGATTCTCACCCTGGCGGGCGGCGGAGGCCGCCCGCCAGAGTTCCCCCCTCCAAAATACCGCTCCGCGGTCGCAAGACCGCTGAGGGTATTTTGGGTTTTGCACTGGGCTGGCGGGCGACCGCCAAAAGGCCGCCCGCCAGCCCAGTTCAAAACAGCCTTCCCACTAGGACGCCGGCTCAGAATTGAGCCGGCGGAGTGGGAAGGTGCAACGGGTGCAGTGGCACCCGTCGCGTATTTCAGTGTCTGCAAAGCAGACACTGAAATACAAAGTGATGCCCTCTTACGGGGGCCCCTGCAGTGCCCATGCCATTGGCATGGGCACTGCAGGGGCCCCCAGGGGCCCCCGACACCCCATACCGCCATCCTGTTCCTGGCGGCAGAGCTGCCAGGAACAGGATGGCGGTATGGGGTGTCAGAATCCCCATGGCGGCGCAGCGAGCTGCGCCGCCATGGAGGATTCTACAGGGCAGCGGAAAACCGGCGGGAGACCGCCGGTTTTCCCTCTCTGACCGCGGCTGAACCGCCGCGGTCAGAATGCCCTGCGGGGCACCGCCAGCATGCTGGCGGTGCTCCCGCCAACCCTGGCCCCGGCGGTCCATGACCGCCGGGGTCAGAATGACCCCCTTAATCTAATGTACAGTTCTGAGATAACATGAAGAAACCTGTTAACTTCCCCTCCAACATTCTGAATTATTTTTTTTCAATTGCTTCTTCTAATCAGTAAATTACAGACAAACACTGGCAAAGCTAACAGCTCAACACTCACATTATAGAGGAAAGCCCAATTGGCATTGCCAGTGCTTGTTTCTTGTCCTGCCAAAGATAAGAGAAGGAGCTGCACACAGAATCCAGGCTTCTTGGCTAATCCTGTTTCAGAATAAAGTGCAGTCAGAGAGGAAAAAAAACTATTATTTTGCATAATGACAAAGGAGATGTTGTTTGCTGTAAATGGCTCCTAGTGCACTTGTCAAAGCTGGGGTGGCATTTACCACCATTATTTTTCCATTCGATGGATAATTAAGGGGGTCTTGTGGCTCCTTTGAGATTCCGCAGCGCTTTGCTCAAGTTTCACGCAGCGCTAATGCCTTCGTTTAACGGGTGCAGCACGTCACTAAACGCAGCCCGCAGATCTTTCCATTTAAGAGATAATGAGGAGGAAGCCATTTGTTAAAATTGGAAGCGCCTTAACATAATGTGCCCTAATGAAAGAATTAAACTCCTACAGCAAGCTAGGTTCTATATTTTTTGATTCAGAATGGTGCAGTGTGAGGGAGACGAATCATCATTTAAAAATGCACTTATCTCCCACAAGTTTTTGCCACGTTACCTGCAATCATGTTCACTGAATCCAGCTCATTTCCCAAAAATATTAAGGAAGTTGCTAGTCCCTCAGTTGTGTCAAGTGCAAAGTGGATTGCCAAGTCTAGTGTCGACCTCTCAAAGCACAATACTATTCTCCTATCACTTTCCATCCCACAATGATAAAATCATCAAAATAATTGCACACCAGCCGGTTGCCACTACTCTTTCTGAAAACCCATTGCAAGGAAGTACTAAACATCTCAGACCATGAGCAAGAAATCTCACATCCCATGGGCAGAACTTTTTCCACTAAGATTTCTCCCCCAAATTACATTCCCAGCAATGAAAAATCTCCTGGGTACACAGGCAATAACCGAATGCCAAATGAATGTTACTTATTGCAAGCTTGCTCCCGCCCTCCATGCCGCACCAATTTTATTGTGTCATTCACCGATGCATAGGTAAGCAGAACATCTTCTTTCATAATGTAGCCATTAAATGAAACCCCTCTGGCCATCAGAAGTGATGTATCAGGTGATACCCTTCTTTTGCCTTTTTGGCACTATCGTCAAAGAAGATGTCATCAAATTAGGAAGAGGCCAGCAACAAGACAGGTCCCACAATCCTACCATCTTTCAACTCCTTAGACACGTTCTTCTCAGCAAATTTTGGTAACTCCTGTGCACACTTCAAATTATCAGCCTATCTCTGAAATCTAGGTCCCTGATACCCCAAACAAAACCTTTATTTGAAACCCCATTCCAAATTCGTGGCTATGTCCATATCTGGGCAAGATTACAGCCACCCCCACAACTGTTCCACATTAACTGGAGTAGGGGCCCCATGAAACAGGTTTGGACTGCTGTCCATCACCCCTTGCTGGTCTCTGCTGATCCCCGGAGCTAACCATGGTGAAACACTGGGCCAGTAGTTGTTATCGACAGTAGTGGCTCCTCTGCTATGGTGGAGGAGCAACGCCCACCCTGCCAGCAGCAACCGGTGCATATCCTTTAACAATGAAAGGATAATAAACTAGGTTTATTATCCGTTCACTGTTAAAGGGACGGGCATTGGGGGTGATGAGCAATGCAGGGAGTGCACTGTGCACTACCCTCAGCGCGCATGTGTGTTTGGCCGGCTGACTCGGGCCAGCCAAACACACATGCGCATAGTGCTCTGAGCAGGCACAGGCTCCCAGTCTGCCTGGGAGCGTCCCGGCTGGGTGCTTCCAGCCAATCCTAATGCTGCTCTGAGCAGCGTCTGGATTAGCCGCAGGGCAGGCTTGGAGGCTGTGCCTGCCTGCTGCTGATGGAGATGGAGGATCGGCGGTGCGGCGTGCAGGTAAGTTTTTTTTTTTTTTGTTTTTAATATTATTTACATTCCCAAATCCCCCCCCACCCCACGCACCGCTCCACCCCCGGTAGCCTCCACGAGCCGCGACTGATTGTCGACCACATTTAGAGCACTCATATTTATAAGGACAAAACTGCCTGGGAAAAAATCCCTAGTAAATCCCCAACATACTCCTGCATTAAGACCCAGTCCCTGTCCCATGAGTCCGCCCCTGGCTGGACGAGTTTATATAGAAATTGCTGATATGTAATTGTAAGCCCACTCGCAGTATGCCTCGTAGCCAGTGGATGTGTAGCCGACATCCATTGCAACCATAATTCTGAATCTATGTCTCCCATTGTTTGCTAGGATTCATACTCAAGTGTGCCCGAATCTCCTCATCATATCTTAGCCATGCATAACTTCCAAAATGCATTTGTGCATTATGAATTATATCCATGTTCTAGAGAAGAGCAGTTGCCCGGTCCCCATGTTTTTCACAGCATAGGATCACTAGCATCAATAAGAAAAGCAGATGTCCAGTTGTCTACTGTCATAGGAACCCTTTAGTCTTCATGCTAGTTTCCATTCCTCCTCCTTGGACCCTTCTTTGGATTGTAGGTCCCTATGTAGGAATTTGAAAACATCCACATATTCATGCTTCCAAATTAAAATTTTGTTTTGTCTGATAAATGGTTGCCCAACATTCCCATACAGGGCATTTTTTCTATGTTGTGGGATCAATTGTCTCACCCTCATCTTTTTATTCTTCTTACTTTTCTTTACCCTTTTTATTTCACATTGGATTACATTATCACACATAATCTTTTTTTTATCGTCTCACTATTATCACTTGTAGTGACTGTGAGCTGACAAGCCCTTTTTTGTGGTCATACTGCCACAACCCTTCTCCTCAATCAAACCCTCATACGACTGATTTCGTTTGTGTTTTAAATCCACCGCCCTCCCCTATACCCCGGACCGACCACCACTGCCCATTACCTTTTTGAAATCTCTCTCTTCCTCTGTTGTCAGCATCCCTACCCTCAGACAAACTTCTTTGTGCTTGTCCGGCGCATCTCGTGATGCTCCTTTTGTGCACACATAACCTCTAAAAGGCAGAAAACTTCTGTTATGTCTGCCTAAAATCCTTCCACAATTGCTCCAGTGCTGTCTTTATATATGCCTCCTTGTGGAATGTTAATCTCCCTGAAATATGCTATCCTGGCTCCTTGCTTCAACTTTGCCCAAGATGGTTTCCCATTAAGGCCAAATCCCCCTTCTCTCTGTTCCTGCATAACGACTTTCAGATACATATCATTATAAATCAAATGAACTAATTCACTTGGGTCAAGATCAGCAAACCAGAACAACAAACCCCTCAAAGGCATTACATTGTCAAACAAGAGTTGGAGCTATTGGTATTGTAAATGCATAACTGGACTGTTTTTGCCACATTAATTGGTCAACCCTGCTGCATATTTTGGTCCTCTCTGCCACATGATTTCAGTGGCCCTGTATACAACTAAAGGGCTACCAGGCCTACTGGAATATTTTTTTAAACAAGGCCCTTAAAACACAAACTACTCCCAGGTGAAAAATGTATTTACTTGGTAGTTGGTACAGGTAACATTGCCCAAGTGCAACAAATAAATAATTGTACTACAGATTTTGCATAGGTAAAACATTTTGACTTTACCAATGCTTGTTGATTTTAGGCATAGGGAAATTAAATTGTTTAGCTAGGAATCACAGGATAGTAAGTGGACGTCGAGACTAGAACCTGATTTCGAAGTTCCTTAGTTGGCAGCTCTGGCTGTTATGCCACACCTTCTCTAGAAACAATTTGCCCTTTGGAATATATGAGATGCTGCGGCACCCTGAGTGCGTGTGCAACAGTGTGCATGACTAGGCAAGGGCAATTTTGTCTGCATGCAAGTGCATTCCAGCTGTGGATTCTGAAAATATATGTGTTTGTGTGAAACAGCAAGAACTTTAGCACCAGTGGACTAGGGGGTGTGACATTTAACAATGCATGCATCCCTACCCAAACCTACCACCAAAATGATTCAAAATACACTGAGAGTGCTGCATTAAAAGGTATTAGATTGGAGTGGTGCTTTCTGGAAAAGAGGGGGAGGTTTGGACAACTCTATTTATTGTAGCAATTACTTAATATTAAGTGTTGGAGTGACAAGAGGATTTACATGGGGTCTTGCGGGAGGGATGTTTAGAGTGGAGTTTGTGCTGGAAAACTATTATGTGGATGTGAATACTGCTCTAGGAGATTGGTGAGAGATGTAACCAGATATATTACACATAATTGGGAGGTGATACTCTTAATGACTTTGTGAATATAGTTTCTAAAATAAATCGGTAACTGTTTTTTTTGGCTAAACTTGCTAAGCAAAACTAACTAGATACTTGAACCCTGACATAAAGCACTATCCACCTTAGCCTTCTCAATACTTGAAGATGAAGCCAAGGAGCCTGATTTGTAAAAAGCATGGTTCTATTAAATGACCATCTGCAGATAAAGGTTCTCGAGAAACTAATTGTACCTTTCCTCACCTATCACACAGAGTGCCATACCCACAGAATAGCAGTAGCACTGATGGCAGACTGAAATACTAAATCTTTAACTCTCTCAGTTCCGACAAAAATAAGATGAGCCATGAGCATGATGTAGGTGGAAAAAAACGAGTGCAAGCATAAAGAGGTACGCTGAGAGATCTTGGGGAAAAATAGACCAGGGTTTAATGTATTAATGTATACAGCATTAGCAGATCAGAGGAAGACACACTGGGCAGAGCCAGAAGTCCTAGCAGTGAGGGCTATAGTTTTAAAGCAGTCATCCATACCACTGAAAGACAGCACTTGAGTGAAGGCGAAAGGCTACACCTAAACTCCCAACAGCTTTAGGTGAGAGATAAATACTCCACTGGGTTGAGACAAAAGGTGACTGACAAAATTTCAAGCCAATGGCTAAAAGGGGCTGGTCAAAATAAGCCAATGATTTTAAGGGAAGAGATCTCTCTACTGTATTCTGTTTGACAAATAAAATGTATAATCCCTCTGAACATAAGAAAATTAGATGATCTCACAGATGTACCATGAACTACCATTGGGCTGTACGATATAGGCAATGACCCATTCAATAAGTATTGGACAAGAACCCAATTTCATCCCTATTATTATTCAGCAAGGCATCAGCATGACGTGTAGCTCTACACTGAATAGCACAGGTAGGCAGAGCTGGTAAGGAGTACAGAAACTGAAGATACCATTCCCTTTGCAAGGATGCCTCACATGGCCACAAGTTTCCTTCACCGAGGTGGTTTCATACTCATAGTTGTGAAAGAACCAGCAGGGTCACTTAGGAAGCTGCACATTCTACTGTGAGCCCCTGATGCTTTCATACAGAACACTGAAACAGGTTATCGAAAGTGGTCGTTATCATAGCTGTGGGAACTGCCTGCACTTCAGTGGAAATATCAGAGGTGGAAGGCTATAGCCCAACAGCAAACCCTAACAATGTGCACCGTTGCTACCCAGACACAATATGCCAAAGGGACAATGACGTAGGGCCACAGACTGACACTCGTGGTGAACTTGGTGACTATCAGGGAGGAAACTGAAATTCATACTGGTATCGAAACTCATCCTCCAACCAAGAACTCTGTGATGTTTACCTCATCTCCAATTCTGGCAGCAAATATTGGCAGCAGCTGTAGTGACCCCGAGATTCCCCTTATGAACGGCAAAGAATGTTACTGCTTTCTTGCCTCACTTTTGGTTGGTTTATTTTCCGATAAGAAACTGCAGTGATTTAAAGCGGTTTCCTGTTTTTAGAAGTATGTTTTGATAAGAACATCAAGAAACGATAGGTATGAGTTAGAAACGTGCCCTACTGAGATGATGACTTAATCTCATGGCACGTCTAATACCCTACAGCTAGGGTTCAGAAAGAACTCACAAAATCCCAAAACAGGGCCAGATATCCGAAATTAATGAAACACTCCACGTAGTATCCCAGGTCCAAAGATCTATAACAACTTTGCTAGACTATAGAAGTGAAAAAACGAGTTAGAGCTATTAGCGTTCTAAATTACTAACTGGACTTTTCTTGCCACACAGACTGAAAATAAAAAGTAAGACAGTTGAAATAAGCACGCTGATCAAAGCACCGACATTTGCGTGAAGAGAGAGACCAAGGAAAAAAAAAGTTTGCTTGCAGTAAAAGTTATTGCCAAAAGTGCAGTTAGCCATGTAACAGGGGCGATAGCCAAGGTGGTAACAAAACTGCCCCACGGAGGGACAAACGTAAAGCATTTACCAAAGGAAACAAAGAATTTTTAAAGGGCAAGCCCACGAATGATAGTGATAGGCATGCTTGGGTGTGGTTAAAAGCCCGGATACATACCAACACGTCAGAAAAGCAGCCCTTGCGCGCTGCCATGCTCACCCTAAAAAGGAGGACATATGATTGGAAACCGAATGCTTTACATAAAGAGGGCTATAGTTTTAAAGCAGTCGTCCATACCACTGAAAGCAAGCACTTGAGTGAAGGCAAAAGGATACACCTATACAGCCAACAGCATTGGGTGAGAGATAAATACTCCACTATATATATAAGGGTAATTTTTACATTGTTTTCATTTACATAAGACTTGCCTTTCAGTATATTCTATAAAGGTAATTTTGTTCACAAAAACAACATTTTATTTAATTTCATAAATTAGCAGTGCACTGTTTCATGCTGGAAGGCCCACACCCAGGATGACCACTCAGTGTTTCTATGGCCAGGTCTAGTCGTTCCCCTGGGTCCGTGCAGCCAAATGTGTTGGCCCAAAAACATTACAAGTAGCAGGTATTCAAACCATTCAACTTTCATTCTCCAATTCAATCTGAGGTCCTTGGTGACAGAGCTGGTAACATCGTGGCATCCTCACTTGAACCTGAAATGCCTCACAACTAGCTGTAACATGTTAACATTTACAGAGGATACACCAAACTTCTAAGAAAACTTAGATTAGTCAGCTACATGTAGCTACAGAGAGTGAATGCCCAACCAGGAGTTTTGTGTAGTCACAGTCTCCTGGAAACATCTGCTTTCTACTGTCACAAGAAGACTGTCAGAATGGATTTGGATAACCTTATAGTCTCAGCCAGAGCATGACACAGGACAGAACTGAAAATACACACTCACTCAGGACCAGTTCAGGACATAACAGATAGTTCTCTGCTTCTAAAGCTCCAAAACATGCAAATGATCTGAAGTCACAGCAGCTCTAGCAAACATTCAGATAGCAAGCATTGTCACAGTTTAGTTCAACACCACTAGTCACTTGAGCAGTCTACTGTATGAATTTTCATGATTCAACTTCGCTCCGCCAACCTCGCACTCGCTGCTGTCCCTCACATCCGCCGCACCACGGCAGGTGGGAAATCCTTCTTCTACCTGGCGGCCAAGACATGGAATTCCCTCCCCACCAACCTCAGGACCACCCAGGACCACCTCGCATTCCGGAGGCAACTCAAGACCTGGCTCTTCGAGCAGCAGTAACCCCCTCTCCCTAGCGCCTTGAGACCCTCACGGGTGAGTAGTGCGCTTTATAAATGATTTGATTTGATTTGATTTGATTTGATTGAACAGGGTAACTTGTTGAGAGCTCTGAACGCTCAAGTTCATTGGGTGGTCCAAATGTTTGCCATGCATGGGCAAACAGATCTTCTCTCTACCAGTGTCAGGGCTTTGTCCAGTTCCTGCTGCTGTTCTTGAACCTGCAGCTCAAGGTCCTCCTTCCACACTTTCAACTGTATTTTTTTGGGGTAGAAGCAACCCTAAATATTCTGCTTGCGTTGTGTGTCAAGCGCTTTTCATGATGTCAATTAAGAGTAGTTATGACAACGGTTGTAAGGATTGCTTCTCGATAATGCAATTTAGCTGCCTAGGGCGGCATCAACTACGGTGCCAGTTGCCCCTGTGAAGAGAAAAGTAGCCTTTTGCCTGGGCACCGTGCACAAACTCTCAGTTCACCAACCCTAGCTATCAAACAAGAGTGTACCCCCAATGCCTCATGACTTCAGTAGGAACTCTAACATAGCCACAGTGGCACTTCAGCCACTTCGGGGCAATGGTGAAGTCTAATGAGTTTGTATAATGTCACATTTCTTGGCATAGTTTTCAATAACATAGCCCTTTAGTGGGGCACCACAAGCAGAGTTTTCACTCTCATAATCCCATCAAGGGCGCAGCAAAAGCATAGTTCTCATTTACATAACCATTTAGTGGAGCACCAGCGGCATAATTCTCAAACTAATAACTAATTAGCTGAACAGCAAGAGTGCTGTTCTCAATCGCATCGCCCTCTAGCGGGAGAGGCAAGAGTGCAGTTCTCAATCACATCGCCCTCTAGCGGGAGAGGCAAGAGTGCAGTTCTCAATCACATCGCCCTCTAGCGGAAGAGGCAAGAGTGCAATTCTCAATCACATCGCCCTCTAGCGGAAGAGGCGAGAGTGCAGTTCTCAGAGGCAAGAGTGCAGTTCTCAATCACATCGCCCTTTAGCGGTAGAGGCAAGAGTGTAGTTCTCAATCACATCGCCCTCTAGCGGTAGAGGCAAGAGTGGAGTTCTCAATCACATTGCCCTCTAGCGGAAGAGTGCAATTCTCAATCACATCGCCCTCTAGCGGGAGAGGCAAGAGTGCAGTTCTCAGAGGCAAGAGTGCAGTTCTCAATCACATCGCCCTCTAGCGGGAGAGGCAAGAGTGCAGTTCTCAATCACATCGCCCTCTAGCGGGAGAGGCAAGAGTGCAGTTCTCAATCACATCGCCCTCTAGCGGAAGAGGCAAGAGTGCAATTCTCAATCACATCGCCCTCTAGCGGAAGAGGCGAGAGTGCAGTTCTCAGAGGCAAGAGTGCAGTTCTCAATCACATCGCCCTTTAGCGGTAGAGGCAAGAGTGTAGTTCTCAATCACATCGCCCTCTAGCGGTAGAGGCAAGAGTGGAGTTCTCAATCACATTGCCCTCTAGCGGAAGAGTGCAATTCTCAATCACATCGCCCTCTAGCGGGAGAGGCAAGAGTGCAGTTCTCAGAGGCAAGAGTGCAGTTCTCAATCACATCGCCCTCTAGCGGTAGAGGCAAGAGTGCAGTTCTCAATCACATTGCCCTCTAGAGGGAAAGGCAAGGGTGTAGTTCTCAATAACATCACCCTGTAACGGGAGAGGCAAGAGTGCAGTTCTCAATCACATCGCCCTCTAGCGGTAGAGGCAAGAGTGCAGTTCTCAAACACATCACCCTCTAGCGGTAGAGGCAAGGGTGTAGTTCTCAATCACATCGCCCTGTAACGGGAGAGGCAAGACTGCAGTTCTCAATCACATCGACTTGTAACTGGACAGCAAGAGAGTAGTTCTCAATCACATCGTCCTGTAGCGATCCTGTTACAACTGGGCCAATGAGAGGACGGGTGAGGGACCTACTCAGTCAAAGATGGTGAGAGGGCGAACAGCTTTTGTGTTTTGCCTGCAGCGCCACCATCTTTATCCCACCCACACCACTAAGGCAGGTGGGCATCACAGCCACCGGGAGGAGGTCAGTGCCTCTTAACCATGTTAGTAAGAGAGTGGCGTAAGCACGCACAGCACTTGCAGCCCTGGCACTGCCAGAGTGTGCCTCATTGGTAGGAAGGGGGAGCCTAGAACGCCACATGAACAAATGGAACTTCTGCAATGGGTGCAGGTGATAGGGTGATTTATGCATATGGGTTTAGTGCCAAGGTCAAGGGCTTGATGTCAACGTGATGATTTATGGCTGGACGTTGCTGTTCCTGGTCAGAGCTAGCATGCAGTGAAACTATGTTCAGGATGTCATTTATGGTATAGATGAACTGTGACAGATTGATGTCAGACTAGTGTTGTGATGTTTTTAAGTCCATGGTTCAACTCATGATGTGAGTATCAATAAACTTTGGTCTTCTACCACCCCGCCATCCTGTGATCTTTTTTGTGGCAACATGAGGGCGGGGTTTGACTGGGAGTTGGCTGTAAATAGTGGGCAGAAGCCAAGGGAGCGAAGGGTTCATGTCTGGAGCTGGTTATGTATATTAACACCTGTTCATTCATTCATTCAGTCACTTAAACCCAAGTCACCACACATACTCTGTCTGTTGGCATCAAAATGTGCTATTACCAAGCACAAATAGGTTCCTTTGTTTCATTTGCGCATCATGATTGTCCTTATCAATCCAAACTGCTCACTTGGTACCCATACATCATTTTCTAGCAGTTTTCCAGAACTAGGTAAAATGTGGGCCTGCCATTCACAACTCCCCCCAGAACTCGCGGCATGAGATTCTTTCAACAGTCATGGCCCAGAGAGACATCATTTGAGGGATATTTAAGGCAACAGGAGTAGGTTTACTGTCAGCTGTCAGAAATTGTGGTGTGTTAAAGTGTTGTTGTAATTGGATTCCTAGTAATGGGAAGGGATCAGGAGGAACAATTATACCCTATTCGTGACTTGGGGCTGCTTCAGTTCCTACTTCTGCACTATACCTTGGGGTATTAGACTGCAGATGAACACTTAATGGGTGTGTTGACTCAGGCGACAGCTAAGAGCATGGGTATTGTCATGAAGAGAAGAATAACATCTTTACTTTTCTGTATTTTTTTTAGGGACAGGTGTACAGACCTATGCTGTGGTCTCAAATGGTGTGAGTTGCAAAATAGTTATGTTTGCGATCACAAAACAGCTTTTTAGTATATGCTAATCCCATGAAGTCAGTAAACTTTTACCACCCCCTAAAATGGGTTTACACGTCGGTACGAGGTGTATCAATGTTTTGTGACTGTAATCCTCAGGCACCTGGACGCAGCCAGGGCTGATAGAAAAGCCATAGGCCAGCGACAGTGCGAACTGCACAACACCATCATGGTTGGGGTGTGATCCTCCCAGGAGTCGGACGGATTCAGAGGTGGAGTTTTACTGACACCATCATCCTCCCAGGTCTCCAATCCAAATGCACCTACTCATTCGCTTTACTCCCCCCCCCCATTGCTGCAGACCTGCCAACTCACTCGGAGCCACCCCGTGACACACGATATTGGCTTCCCTCACACGGTCTCCCAGTGAGGAGCCAATATCACACGGCGCAGGGAGAAGGAACGGAAAACCACTGTAAATAGTGCATTCAGCTCGTTTCCAGAGGCCTTTAACTGTTGATGTCCATTAATGGGTGTGAAAAACACCCCAAGACATTAGTAGCAGCCTCAGCAAGCTGTTGTTTTTGAGGAAGGGTTTTGGGGCCGAGGTGGTGGCTAAAGTTCTCTTAGGTGCTTCTTGGCACACCCCCTCCAAGGCTCCGCACCTTCCTCACCCTGTGAGGTTTTTGGTGACGTTGGCAGGCCTGTTGCTGTCACCTTTCCCTTCCCTCAGCTGTTAACCTGAACAAAGCTGTTTATTCTCTTCTACAGGTATAGGTCATTCCCCTAAAAGGCCAGCCTCCTGCAGGCGCTCCTTAATACCCTTCTCTGCTGGGCTTGCTGAATGGAGGATGAGTACATAGCGTAAAGATGGAGGAATTCATGTCGCTTACAAGATACATTTTTGTGCCGAGGTATGTGCTAATGACTGTAGACACAGCTCTCCAGACCCTTGTTTCAGGGGGTGGTGGGGTGTTTGAGGTGCGATACCCCCCAAAACAATGCATTCTTGGATTGGTAGTTAGGACCGGGGGCACTGAGTTGGGTCTGCTATGTCTCTAATGGTTTTTCTTGTCATGGTCTAAGAAGAAAAGCCAAAACAGTAACATTTGATGTAAAACAGGAAAGAGTGAAAACAACAGAGATAGACATCGGGTGGCCGAATTTCAAAATGTGAAACCGGATAATCTGAAATCAATCCCGGCTTCCATGCTTCTTCAAATTGTTTAACCCTGGGCAAACATTTTATATCACAGAGCCTCCTTTTTTTAGGTATCACAAATGAGAGCAGTTTTGAGTACAAGATATTGCCTGTCAAAGACTTGTCTCTTAGTTCACTAATGGCATTGTTATTGGAAGGGCGACCCCAGGCCTGCTGCAATTGCCCATGTTTTTAAGTTCATGTTTAAAAACAATCGCTTTTAATTAATGTTTGTTTATGCAGTGAAATAATTTGATGTACTAAGGTGAAATGCTTCAGCATGTTAAAGAAATACACTTTTTTGAATTTTGAAGAGACTGTATCACATTTTTAAGTTATGGTTGTTGCATAATATACATGCCAAATGTTTTCATGACTTGGCTTGTGCACGGAGTCTTGGAGCCAAAGCCAGAAGCTTGGCCCAACTCTGCCTCTTCTTGCCCCATTAATTTGCCGGCACGTCCAACCCCATTTGCAATTCGAGCTTGGAAGTCAGAGCTGTCAGTCACTTGAGAAAATTATTCTTAAAAGGGTAAGGACTGGAAACATGGAACCCTATCCACATGCACGCGTGGAGTGAAAATACATTTAAAATAAGTTATCTTAGGGCAGGGACTCCAGGCCTTAGTGTTTTATGTGACCATAGTTGTGAGTTCCCAGTGAGAACTACCGGACCAGGTGGGACGGGCAATGGTGAAGCTTCTGGTGGGGAGGTGTTCGGTGTGTGGCATGCCCCCAAATGCATTCTCGGCATGGTAGTTGGGTCTGGTCGTTCGAGAGCATTTTACCGAAAGACTCCACCTGTAAGTACCTTGTCGAGTCTCTGGGTGGAATAGCAGGGTGTGGTGGTTGTAAATCTGGAAAAACCAGAAAACTCAAAACAAGTTTTACTGATTCCTCTGGCAATACCCAATTTCTTAGGAGACCCAATACACAATGTCCATATGGCATTTGAGTGCTGTGTAAAAAATAAGTATTCTAATGTGCGTTGCGAAGAGCATGATAGGTAGCATCTGTTAGATGCACTTAGAACGATGGGCATTTGTTTGTCTAGTTCAGCATCCTACCTGTGCTGTGACTGCTATTCAATGTGGTGGATGAACCCTAACAATAGGGAGTCTTCTGCTTCCTCGCAGATCATTTGCTAGAAATGGCAATTTGATTTGTATGTGAGATGTTGGGGATGCTTCTCAGGGATGATCGTCCAGGGAGGTGGCAGCTTCTAGGGCTGAGACACTTATCTCCTTCAGACCAACAGAGGGTATGTAAATGATGGCCCCACTGACAGCTGAATGAGGACCAGGGAGTCCTTGGAGCTCCAGAGTACTCTCCTCTGTCATGCAGGTTGTCTTCTTTATATAGCCATTGTGTTCTTGCATTGAGTGGAGGTGCTACCAAGTGTATGGAGTTGGCATGTATTTGGTGTGGTTATTATGTTGAGGACAAAGATGTACTCCCGGGGAATATTTTCGTCAATGTAAAGGCTTGGATGAGGAAGAGAGTGTGGAGATAATGCTCACATTATTTACAAATATTCTCCATTATCCTAATTTTGCCTTTCTCACCATTCAGGACCACTTCTTTCCAAGGAGTGATTGGCCATCTGAGGTGCAAAATGTTACAGCATCGCTGAAACCCATAAAAAAGCCAAAAGGCGCGAACTATTGAATTTACCAATGCTTGTTTCATTCAAAGTCAGAAAAAAAGCGCAAACAGACAGTTCACCAAAGACCTTGTCTTTGAATTTTGGCAGATCGCAAGGAATACGTGTGGACCAAGAAAACAAAACACAACACACAAACGTTGTTCAACTCAATCTGTGCTTCCAACACCCAGAAATAATGAGGTGACACATGTGCCCACCCCACACCCTGACAGCGGCTTCCCAACCTCTCTGTGTCGGCGAATAAGAGATGCTTCAACTAAGATGCTTTCATTACACGCGAGTCTCGAACAATAGGAAACATATGAGCAGTACAGTCTCGGATGAATAGCTGCTTTGTGACTCGTGCGGCTTGAGGCGCTCAGGCTCACACTGCACCTGGCTTCCTCTGTGCATCCCTCACAAGTGGCAGTGATTCTCCTCCCAAGTTGCAGATTGAGTGGAATAAGTACCGATTGTTCAGACTGATGTCATTGACTAGCCGAAGAGCTCTGTGTGCTGTTTAACACAATGTGCTGCACGTGTGGTGCTTGCCTTCATCACAGGTTGTGGCAGCACTCACACAAAGCAGCACAGACTGCATCACCGCTCTGTGCCTTCAG
Organism: Pleurodeles waltl; assembly: GCF_031143425.1. NCBI lineage: Eukaryota > Metazoa > Chordata > Amphibia > Caudata > Salamandridae > Pleurodeles > Pleurodeles waltl. The sequence continues at coordinate 76,278,190 of NC_090449.1, read as the reverse complement.
TGAGGCTCCAGTCTGACACATGCACTTCTTGCATTTTTCATTTTTTCCGTCGAAGCTTTGATACCAAAAACTGATCTATTTTCAGAGAGAAAAACTAATTTCATCTAAAAAAAAAAAAAAAAAGTTGCTATAGGTCTGTTAACACCTTGGTCATCTCTTCCCATCAGGGCTGGACTGGGGAGCCAAAAACAGCCCTGGCAAAGATATTCAAACCAGCCCTGCTCTCTTTCTCTCCTCACACAATCCCTCTCTATCCATTCATGCATTCTCTCTCTCCTTCTCTCCTCAGTCTCTTCTCCTTTTCTGGTCGCTTTCTCCCTATGTTCCCTCTCCTTCCCTCTCTCTTGAAGCCTCCCCGGGCCTGCTGCAATTGCCCTCCGTGAGGTGTGGACAGTGGCTGGCACCAGAAGTTGCCCCGGGCTTTGAAAACTGGTTTCCAAGGTCTCCAGCCCGCAGGGGAATTACCCGGTGGCATAGAAGGCCTGTCCGGCCCTGCTTTCCAGGATGTTTCTCTTTCTTTAAGGGTCTCAGTGGACCGTCACCTTGTTAAATGGTGCTTGTGGGGTACGTCCCCCTGGATTTCCTTTTCACTCGCACTGGATGTTTCAATTACATCATCACAGCCCAGGCTCTGGACTTCGGAAACACCATGGACAGCGTAGGCCTCAGTGCACACCAGATTAACTTCTTAGCTGGGCCAAAGAAAAGTCAGGATATCATTTTCACATGCAGTTGAGCACTATGGGCAGCGGGCACATGCCCGTTTACCATGCACGGGATATTCCAGTTCCACTGGTAATCCTCATTGAGCCATTTGGAACAGATATCACAGAGTGATGGAAGGAGTCTAACCAGGAATGCAGAAATGGCCAACCAGAGCTGTGTGGAGACTGTTCAGCAGTTAGTGAAGGACAACCCTTCAAAGACTGGGAGGAGCACTGCATCCTCGCAGGCACCCATTGAGATACGAGGCTTGGGGCCACATGTACAAAGCATTTTTCTAGTCGCAAACAGGCCGATTCGCAGATTGTTTATTATGAAGGATACCATAAAGACATAAGACATGAGTTATTGGTGGGGGCATGGCACAGGCGTCAAGATGGTGGTCGCACTTTTGAAATGCTCCAGACCCCTCCCTCATTCTCCCTAACTAATGCCCTTCTTGTCCCCAGTATTGGAGCCGAGAACATCCAGTGCACTCCGGGGGATCCGAAGTAGCTGCCAGCTGATGAGAAAGGGAAAACGTTGTGCCAGAAGACGCGTCTTCTCTGAGGGTTAGGCCATCCCTCAAAATCGTGACCGCCACCAGACGCAAATAAGGAGCTGAATGGCTTGAGGCAGCGGAGTTGTCCGGTGAGGGATTGGACTGGGGTGAGTGCAGCAGGGGTGCTCTCAGCCTGACGCTGAGCCTGTTTGCCTCCCCAACCTTTGCACTAGCTGGCAAGTGTGGGGTCGGAGGACGCACTGCCCTGTGGGGAGGTGGGGGCCGGAATGGACATGCGTGTCCTGCAGGTTCTGGGCACCAGGTGTGCTGCTGGTGCCTAAGAGCGGGCTGGAGTGTCGGGGCGAACCTGGGCGCCGGGCGCCTGACATCAATGAAGGGCTTGCCAGGAAGAGGTGCACAACTACTGCAGATCGCATGGGATGGCCCCCTGCAGCAGTGGAGACAGAGAGGTGAAGGCCCGAGGCTGAGTGGGCAGAGCTGTAGGGCACCTTGTATACAAGAACCATCAGAGCATGGTTTGGACCTGCCTCCTGGTGTCCATTTGCTCCACAATGATCGGCGAGACACGGCATTCCCCCTGCTTTTAACTGAAACAACTTAAGAGCGCTCCAAAACTTGCCCCCGCTGATCTTATGGACTGCATCGGAGGAGGCATATTCAGGAATGCAGGGGCACCTAGGATCATCTGCGGCAGATACCTAACATTACCGGGGAAACCAGCATCACGTTCTGAGGCTGTGGGCTGAGTGCCATGAGGATGAGGCTGGCATGCAAGGGGCGCTACCTAAAGAAGTTATACACGGAGTGCAGGTCAGTTCAATGACCGACGGGGAGACTGTGGAAACCCCAGAGGCCCAGGTACATACAGTGAAGTGCAGGGAGCGGGGTGTGACGTCGCATCTGCGTGGTTAGTGGAATATCAACTGGGGGATTCTGGCTACAGCTCTTACTTTTATGGACTGGAGCATCTGGGGAGTGGTACTCCACCTGGGCCTGGTCTGTGATCTGAGGTGGCAGACTGAGGGGCCTAAGAGGCACAGAGACGTTGGAAATCACTGGGAGGAACATATACAGCGTTGACCCCTCCCGTCTGTCTGGGGATGTGGCTCTCGAGCACTGCCTAAGGTGTCCTGGAGTGTTGCCCTTCGTCACTGGCGGAGAAGACGTTCCTCCTCCCCATCGCCACAAGTCTCGGAATAACAGGCGGTATGGCGATGGGCAAGGACAAACCAGCCCAGTCAGCCTCAGTCAAACACACATGGATCAATTCACCATGAGCGTGGGCTCGACCTCCGCCGGGGAGCTGAGGCCGAGTGAAAAGATCCTGCCCGCAGGAGACTTGAACACCATTCTCCAGGCAATAACTCTTCTCAGGCAGCAGTGGAGACAAAAATTGGAGAGGTCAGAGTTGACGTGGCGCTGCTGCTCCAAGACCTCTGCAACGCGACAGCTAAAATCACCGAAGCTGAATCCAGGTTATCCACTGTGGAAGACGAAGTGAGCGCACTTAAATCTCAAGTGTCTAAACTTCTGGGCCAGGCACCTGAGCTACACCGCAGAGCTGAGGATGCCGAAAATTGCTCACAAAGTAATAACATCCAAATAGGCATCCCCGAAAACACAAAGATGTCATTCGTGGCCTCCTTTCTGGAGGACTGGTTCACAACCTGGGTACCGCCAAACCCCCTTATGCCTTGATTTGCCATAGAACGGGCTCATCGGGCTCTGCAGGACAGGCTTCCTCCTGGATCATCACCAAGGCCAGTGATACTCTGATTCTTCAACTACAAAGACAAGGATGCGGTGTTGCATGAAGCCCGCTCTCGGGACGAGCTGCGCTGCGGTGCAGCTAAGGTCCTTGTGTTCCCAGATTACACCAGAGAAGTCCATCAACAATGCAGATCCTATGTGGAAGTTAAGCAGAAGTTAAGGGCAATGGAGGTGTCTTACCATCTCCTCTTCTCGGCTTGGCTTAGAGTAGTTCATGCCAATAAAACACACTGTTTTGATCCCCTAAAGTGGCCGGACATGGCTAACTGGGGAGGGCCCACTGGCTTCCTCTGGCCCCAGCTCCCGGTGGGGGCGGCTAGCAACAAACCTGGACAATCATCCGTCAAGGATCAAGAACCAACAAAAACGTACTAGTTTTAGACGGAGCAGAGGATAGCATAGGTATGGGTCAGGTTCCCCCTCGTCTCACCCACGAGGCAGGACCTTCCGTACTGAACCACCCGCAGGGACTGCTGCGAACAATACCAAAGGGGTTGTGGTGGAGCCACCAGCGAGGGTATCGGCACCTGGTCAGGTGGATCTTCCCAGTGACTCCTACCTGTACCGAAGTCCACCACTGTGACATTTCTCGTGTGGGAAAGGGCGAGTAAAACTAAAGTCTGATTATTTGTTGTCATATATCTGCGTTTCGAATTATGACTTTTCTAATCCTGTCCCATGGAGGGGTCCAGCACAGCTCATTAGTTTAGGGCTAAGAGTTGAAGAACCAAATGTTATAAATGGGTGACAGATGCATCTGGGGGAAGTATGAGGTGGGAGTTGGAGGGTATAAGGGTATGTGCTATGTTGTGCAGCACCTGTTGTTGTTGTTGGGGGTTACTGTTTGTTTTTATATTTCATCAGGTACCCAGGTATTTAGACACACACTCTGCTGACAAGGCGATATCGCAAATATAAGAGTAACAGTCCTGAACCCTCGAACCGGGATCATGGGAGTGAGGTGGAGGAGACTCATTCGACCATTACACTGGTTTGCATACACATAATTGGTGGGCCCAATAAAAGTTATTTCATGTTATGTTAATGGACTCCTGGACAAGATAAAGTGTACGGCTGTACTCACATATGCCCAGCATCATCAGCCAGATGTGCTTCTGCTTCAGGAGACCCACCTTCTGGGTGACCAATATCCCTTCCTAGCATGCAGAGGCTTTGATAGGGTCTATCATGCCAGGTTTGTCCATGGATCCAGGGGGTAGCTATTCTGTTGCACCTCTTATCAACCATGGTGGTTACTAAGACATAGCAAGACCAACAAGGAAGGTTCCTGGTCCGAACTGGGCGTGTCGAAGGCCTTACCATCAACATTGTAAGAGTGTACGCCCTTCCAGTGGCCATACGCACATTACTAAGCAACTTCACTAAATTACTTTTAGACTTACCCCAAGGGATCACACTCCTGGGTGGAGACTTTAATGCGGTTCCTGACCCTCTGCAGGACACCTCAGGCCACCTTCGACCCATAGGCAGACAGTGGCCTCAGACCTCCTGAATTGGTTGGCATCCCAGAGGTTATGCGATGCATGGACAATTTGGCACCCAAGGCGTCGCCAGTTTCCTCAGACTTCGGCAGCACACCATACACAATCCAGAATAGACCTTATTTTCCTGCCGACAATGGACTGCCACCACCTCACCCACATTGAGATTCTCTGAGTAGTATTTCGGACTATGCCCTACTACGTTTTGTGTTCCGATCTGCGCAAACAGTGACCCATCCTGATGTGGCGCTAAATGCTTGGTACCTACATCACAAATCCTGCACCCAATATTTGCATAAAGTAATCCAAGATTACTTTGATTCTAGCGAGGACTCGGTCTCGTCGGTGGGTACCCTCTGGGAGGCAGGCAAGGTGGTTGTGCAGGGTATGGCCAAAAATTTCATAAGATCTCGAGAAAGGGCACAATTGCTACACATCACCCAGCTAGAGGCCCGGGCCCTTCGGTTGGAAGCCAAACAGACTTCACAACCGACAGGAGATGTAACCTGGCAGATCTTGCTTATATAGGAGAAATATGTGATGACTCCTTGAAAGCAGGTCATCACATTTGGCGTTCATCCACTGCCCAGATATATCGGTGGAGCGACAAAAATGGGAAACTACTTTACTGGTTGGTCTCACACCACCAATCATCTAGAATCTCCCCCAAAATTGTCACTACACACGGGGAAACAATCACTAAGCTGCAAGATGTAGCAGGTACATCCGCATCCTATTATAATGCGCTATATGAGGCCTCCCCAACGATTGATCCAGATCATGCCCTTCAATTTCTTACGGATATTCCCCTCCCGACGTTATGAAAGGTGGATGCAGGCATGCTAGATTAACCCATATCTAGCATGGAAGTGAGCAAGGCAATCTCATCAGTGGTATCTGGGAAGACTCCCAGACACAATGGGTTCCCATCTGAATATTCTAAAGTGTTTCAGAACTGTCTGATGCCTAAACTCAAGGCTTTATACGATGAAGTTGACCGGGTTGGTTCCTTCCCAGAGGGGATAGATATGGCCAATATTGTGGTGCTTCCCAAAACTCACCCAACATCACTGTCCTGTGCTGACTACAGGCCAATTTCCCTTCTCAACAACGAAATAAAAATGTATGCCACAATTCTAGCGACCTACCTTGAGAGGGTCCTACCATTAATAATCCACCCTGACCAGTGTGGATTCATGACTAATCGCAGCACACGACATTATGTATGTCGTCTCCATGTCGCACTAACACAGCGCCACTGCTTACCTTCCGATTTGGTGTTTCTCTTTGTCGACTTTGAGAAGGCATTGGAGATGGTGGTATCTACAGGTAGTGCTTCACCAAGCTGGCATGGGGCCCTGATGCCGTCAGCTGGTTCACGCTCTATATGACAATCCAGTGGACCGGGATCAGATTAATGGTATCTTGTCCCTGACTTTTCCTTTCCATCAGGGACACGTCAGGGCTGCCCCCTATCCCCTCTTTTTTTTACCATGGCCATCGAGCCGCTGGCACAGTTGACTAGGATAGATCCAATCTACTGAGGGTGGAATTGGGACCAAGCACACAAAGATTGTATAGCATTGTATGATGTCCTTCTCTACATGGTGGACCCCGTAGACACTGGCCCACTGAGTTTTCACCTTTTATGTTGCTTTGAGAAAGCGTCAGGGTTCCAGATCAATCCGGCCAAGTCAGCACTAGTGCCATTGGCATCATCTCACGATTGCTATGCCTGGCAGGGCACAGTGCCGATCCACCAGTTGAGGTTCAAATACTAAGGTATTTGGGTGGCCCTCCTCCTAGAACCAACATAGACCCTGAACCTTGCATCACTAACGCCTCGGGCCAACGCGGATCTGGTAAGATGGCAAGCATTGCCCCTAAATGTTCTGGGCCATGTAGCATTGTACAAAATGATGATTTTGCCTCGGTTTTTATATGTATTTCAAACTTTTCCATTCCTAATCCCACACTCCTGGTTCCAGGCACTGGATAGAGTAGCAGCTTCATTTCTGTGGCGTGGAACTGGACACTGAATTGCACTGCAACATTGCCAGAGAGAGACATATGATTGGATGATGGGTATGGCCAACCGTAACCTATACTGCTTGGCAACATAACTCTTGGTTATCCCTGACTAGTTTAATGGGGGTTGGGCAAACCCGACATACCAGCTTGAATTCACTTCACTTAACATCCCACAAATTTTAGATCTACTCTATCGCTCCCCATTCCCCAACAACCTGGAACCAGTAACCAAAGTGGTATTCCTTGCCTGGCGATTGGCCTTGTGTCATCCACGTTGGGAAAACACTATTACCATGTGGCAGGGTATCTGGTTGAAAGAATCAGCAACCATACAAGGGTTTGGGAAATGGGATCTACTGGGCGTATCTCAGCTGGGGAATGTATGGAAAAGGAAGTCCATGAGGCCCTTCCAGGATCTACAAACCGTGTGTCAACTCTCCTGTACTAAGTTTTAGAAATATCTCCAGCTTTGTCATGCTCTCAATGTACACCTGTCTCATACTGACAATCTGCCAGAATACAGTTCACTAGAGGCCAAATTGCTTGTGGGGGCCTTGGGGAATGTGGTGTGTCACAAATTTATAAAATGTTAGTTAACCATGCACCAGGTGACCTAATTCATCCTAGAGATTGGTGGGAACGATCGCTGGGTCCCCTCGAGGAAGTAGATTGGCAGGATGCCCTAATGGCGCGGAGACTAATAACTATGTTGTCCAGGTTACGGTTGATACAGCTATACTTTTTGTACGGGTTATACCTCTCATCTATCAGACTACATCGAACGGGACTCCGTCCCAACTCCTGTTGTCAAGGTACTCAGAGGACTCTGCGGACTTCTTTCATATGATTTGGAGATGTCCCTGCATTACACAATATTTCATGAGCTTAATGAAGTGATGGGATGGGTGCTACAAATGTCTCCCTTGATGGTCTTACTGGGAGTGATGGAGGGTGTGGATGGTACCTTTGTGGGGACTGCCCATATGGTAGCGAAAAAAACCATTGCGACTAACTGGAACTCTTCAAACTCACAGTCCCTCTCTAAATGGAGACGGGGGCGTCGACTGGTGTGCACAACAGGAAAAAACAGTTTATGAGGCCAGGGGCTGCCCCCAGAAAGGTATGGGTGAAATGGTTAGGACAATTATCATGAACATCAAGGGGAGTAGGGTGTTTGATGATTCAGTACCATTGGGCTGTAATTGTGTCTGCTTGTTGGACCTAAAATTGCACAGTTGCCTGTATATTGCAGGTTCAATCCTGGAGAAATGGTCTGTTTTTCTTTGTTTCCATTTTTCCTTGTAAAAACCAATAAAATTGTTTATAAAAAAAAAAGGACATGAGATATTAATTGTAAAAATAGATGTTAGAATCACTAGGATTTAAGGGTGGATTGTATTACTCTGTACTACAGCCTACAGATAGGTGTATTGTTACATGGAATGTTGTGGATTACTGTAGAAGGAAAGGCTTTTGGTGTAAAGTACCGCTTGTGACAAACCATGGAAATAGAAGATTTGTTTTGTAAAAATCCATGTTAGGCTGTTTTAGATGAGATATTATTTTGCTCACCAGCTGCAATGTAGTATACCTTTTTTATTTTATGACTGTGTGCTTGATGGTTGCCTTGTGGAAAAGTGTATGCTCAAAACTGTAGTCCTGAGTTGGTGAAGGTTACACTCTATAAGCCTCATTGGCACATTGGAAAACACTAGTGGCCTGATTACGATCTCGGTGGATGGGATACTCCGCCACAAACATGACGGATATCCTGTCCACCATATTACAAGTTCCATTATATCCTATTGAACTTGTAAAACGGCGGGCAGGATATCCGTCACATTTGTGAGGGAGTATCCCATCCGCCAAGGTTGTAATCAGGCCCTATATCTGATGCCATAAGTCAGATCTGGTTAATATGGAAAGTTTTGGCAAAGGCAGTAAGTCTGGTTTCTGTTTTGTGAAAAGCATTTGTAGAAGCCAGTAGGCCTCCAAGAGCAGATTGCTAACACATTATGTTGCAGTATGTAGACAGGTATTTGATTACATGTAATCTTACATATATCCATAGTAGACATAGAGTTTGGTGCTCGTCGCCTAATCTGGCAAATCTTATGATAGAATTTCACTGTGATGACTCATGTTAGCTCCTATTGACAGTAATTGTATATTGTTTTGCCAATTATAATTTTGTACATGTTTGTGGTTTTATAACTGATTGTCTAGTGGTTGTTTATGCAAACTTCAGTAGGCCTATGTAGGATATAGAGTCAAGCCAATGGTAAAGTCTATAAGCCGTCTCGGTTTACTGGGAATGATTATTTCAGATTCCTAAGGGTGATCTGTTTGTAATGAAGTTATGACAAAATAAGTAGGCGTGATTTAAAGACAATAGGCTTATAAAGACGGATTGTTATTACACTAAATAGTATGTGTGTATTGCACTTTCAACTTGTGACAAAGCTTATAATCAATGTGGCATATTGATTGTGAAAAGCATTTGTTAAAGTCAATAATTATTTAAATGTGGGTTGTGGATTGTTAAAGCCTACAAATAAGTATTTTTGTACATGAAATCTCACAGGGTACATTTTTTACGGAAGGATGTTGTTGTTAGTTACGCTTTCTAACAAACCCACGAGGTGGGAGATCTGCCTTGTAGTTATGCTTGCTAGAATCTCTTCAGAAGGCTGACAGACTTAACTGACCGCCAGGATCTCGTAATGAAAAGAAATCATTAAATAATTAATGCATTCATATGTAAATCGTAACCTAATTCATACATTATATGCAGCCTTTGGATCAGTCTTCTTCCGCTATTGGTTTGACTGAGTATCACTTGCACTCTGCTTCCATCCATGAGAGAGTTCCACATGGGGTAATTGTTCAATCCTTGTCAGTCACTTGATCTCTTGGCCTGGGATTGATGGCATTTTCTGATCACTTGTACACTTCCACCTGCAAATGTGTGCACTTTTGTGTCAGGGCTGGTTGACTAGTTCTTTCATTTTCAATTTTCTCCTTTATTAGCTCTCCTTTCATTTATTTGTTTCTTCTTTTTATTTGGATTTTTCTTAAGAGAATAGTGAGGCTCTCCGGGCAGTGTTAAAAGGTCACTTGCATGCTTTTAATTTCATCTGCTGTGCTCTACATACCACACGGACACTTGCTCTGAACCAGGTGACTTTTATGTAATGCTGTAGTCAATAGTGTATTGTTGTTTTATAGTTCGTTCTAGAATGGTTAATACATTGTTCTAAATGGGGTGTCTATTTAAGAAGTTTAAAAAAACAAAATACTATATACAAAACCTCTGCAAGACGAACACCCGCTGCTTTTTTACATTTTGTTATTACATTCATACACACACTTTGTTAAGACAGCAGCATGTATTCGATTTTCTACTTGTATTCTTTTTATTTATCTTGCATATGTTGTTGAGTTTTTGTGTGTTTTACTGTAGTTCTCTCCAAGAATGAGTCAGTTGATGGATGAATGGATCAATGAGTGCAAAGGAGAATGACAGAGTGCAATTGTGATGACTTGAGCACCTAAGCCCATCTATGAAACAAAAGGCACTTTCATTAGTGATCCAGACTGATAGGCATTGCCAATGCTTGTTAAAATGGCCTTCTAGCCCCCTTAAACTGGCTCTTTCACTCCATCCATGTGAGACATAGATTGCATTGTGATTGTATTTGATTAGTTCTTGCTACCTTTGAGAAGGCATTGTCCTACTTGATGGTGGGTAACACACTACTTTTTGACCCATGGTTAGTGCTTAATGTAGTGATTATTTTGGTCAGTGGGTTTAGTCTTGTGCTCTTAAGGAAACCTTTCCATTAATCTTAAAAGGGATTAGGACCTGATTGCTATGGGGATACGGTTGCTAGCTTCTGTGAAATATTAGAGGGGTGAATAGGTAGGATAGAACACAATTGGGTTGGATTTATTATAAGAAATGATTCATGGGCTGACGATGAGATCAAGGCAATACACAGTTAGATATAGAAAAGAACTTGAGAGCATGCAGCTATGTACAGAAATTGAATAGGGGAATGCAGCTTGAGGATTAAAATAAGTAGGCAGTGCATGCAGAGAATTGTAGTTTTTGCACATTCATGTTTTGTATTTTGTTTTAAGAACTACATTGTCCACAAGAGTTGGATTGGATTGAACTTAGTCAGTTATTCATCATTCTTCTAAAATCCAGGTGGTCATAAGTGGCTTTTATGATTTTTATTTTTCCTGATGATAAATTCCATATTTTGCAGCCTGGTGTGAGAAACTACTACATCTGACTGCTTTATTTTTGTAAGGTGGAATGATTTGTCTTTGTGCTAGTGTTAACCATACATTCCTGGTTTGGGAGTATTTGGTAACTGTTGTCTGGAGTATTTCCACAGCTCTACTGTTTATTGCCAGGTGCGTGATGCATAACTAGAAGCCAGTGGAAAGCCTTTAGTGCAAGGGAGGTTATGGTGCATCTAAAATGTAAAATCAGTCTTGAGACTTCATTTTAGATTCTCTGGAGATGCCACATAGTTAACAGTAGAATGCTGTGACACAGTGTATTTGCATAGTTACCTTTTTAGAGAATGAGTGATGTTGTTTCTTGAACCTTTAATGAAAATGCATTATGGGGATAAATACAATGAAGTGTCTTCATGGTGTAGAAAGGACATGCAAATAGTTTTATTGCAGGATTTCAAGCATCTTTTAATATCTTTGAGAGTGAACCTAGCTAAAAGATCATAACTTTCATTTTCAATGCATTTAGTTGGAGATAGTTCTATGTCATCCATTGATCTAAGACTTTGAGGCGGTTTTGAGTTTTGAGGTGCCTACTTCTATGGGGTTTTCAAGTTTGAGTACTATCTGGGTGTCGTCCACATATTTGTAGCAGCTAAGAGCAAAACTGTTGATGTTCTGTGTATACATTGAAGAGGAAGGGAGAGATGATAGATATTTAGTGTACTCCTGTTTTTACTTTTTATGGATTTCAATTCTTTCTTTACGCTTTGAGTGTGTAGTAGGATGGGTATTATAGCCCAGGAATCCACTTGGATCTCCTGTGTGTATATGTCTCAAAAGATGGGAGTTGGATGGACCTGAGAGACAGCAATGTCAGATGCACAACTCTCCTTTGCGTTTCTGAGGTCTTTTAATGTGCAGCACTCTCTAGCGTCTGAATATTGGGAGACAGATGGCTCCTTCGAAATAGAGGAACCGACCTTTCTCCGTTTCTGCTCCGTTCTTCCATAGACGTGTTACTGCCAACAGGTTATAAGGTAGCTGAGTGAGGAAGTGTCTCCCACTTTTGAGCTGTTGTCTTGGCTCTCCCTGACACGAGCTCCTAGTCTCACCCCTCCTCCCTGCTGACACTAGAGGACAAAGACTGTGACAATGTGATAAGAATACACAATAGGCAGGAAACATCTAAAAACCTGCCCAGAGCTGCGTCTGTGGGTTCCGCAATCTCCATCTGCAAACTGAGTTTAATTATGGGAAATAAATCCACTGTCAGTGTGTGATAATTTTTCATTGGCCAGTGTAAGACGTTGTACACCAGTGGAGACAGAGACAGGCTTCTGAGCTGTATTGTTGGGGCCACCTTTTGCCAACTCCCCTTGCCCAGTTTGGAAACAGGGACATGGAAGCCAGGTATCCTGCTAGGAAGTGCTGCTTTGAAACCACCTTAATGGAATCACCCCACTGCCTCCTTGGAGGGATGATGGTGATACCATTGCTCAAAGGAAAGGCTGGCTACACTAGAGGGCAATGAGGAGATGAGAGGAAGAACTAAAGGTGACATGCTGCAGCCCGCAGAACAATATATGTACCCCAGGGTCATGTGGTTAGTCCATATAATACTGGAACCACTGCAGTGTGCCACAAAGTAAGGCAACTTGCTCTTAGAGTTTATACTTACAAGGGGACACTCTGAGTTTCTTCTTGACCAGACCATGGAGAACTGCTGAAGGAGTCGGCCAGTTCTAGCATGGCAATGAAAAACAGACAAGACAACAAAATGATGATTTGGTGCTAAGAAAAATCACAGCCAAAGTCTGTGGTTTTATCTTTAGACAACAAAGAACCTTTGACGGCTTAGTGCTAAGAAGGATTGCATGCCTGATCAACTGTTTCATTTCCCTTCCCAACAAGATCAACTACTGTGATCCAAGTGGGCTCTTTGTTTTGTTTGGGTGGTGGGCTCAAGAGTTTGGGACTGAGGAAGATCCACCAAGGATGTTCATGTTTTATCCTTCAGGAATAACAGGGTTTGGTGTCCCCTACTTCTGTGTATGTGCCCCTATTCTCAGAATTCCAGTGCACACCTGCACACAGAGTCAGTGTTAAAGGACGGTGGGAGAGTCCACAGGCTGGGGGGTGGTCAGTGCAGCCTCCCTTCATGGTCCATGTGTGAACACACTCCACCTGAATTGCTGCGACCCCATCCACTGGCCAACAGAGGCAGAGAAACCCTGTGCTTGACTTCTTAAAGTTATATTGTATTATTATCTGCAATACTTGCAATCTCTCAGTTATGCACTGACACTTACAATTGTGACTTTGAAAACAGCAATACCATCTCCATATTGAGGCTACCTATAGACATAGGGAAGTGTCAATAGACTGTAAACCTGCCTCCAGTTAGCCATTTATTATAGTTCACATTGATGGTTTCTTTACAATATAATTATCAGTAGGAGTCTGTGGAAATCCTAATAGTCAGAACTGACAGACCCCCAACGCAGTGATTCCCACCCACCCCAGGTGTAACTGTGAGCATTGCTTTCCCTTCTGCATTTTATGCTTATAATTTGACTGTGTCATTGCTAAACCACATTTTCGTTTCAAGTGAGAACAAAGGGTGAACAATATGTAATAACTAATACCATTAGCTTGATTGAGAGCTCAATCTCTACCCCATACAACCTTCCTTAGTAGCCAGGGGCCACTCTACCTGGCTACTCTGAGGTTTAAGTTATAAAGGGGTGTAATTGGTTTTCGGTTTAGGACTCAACAGCAAGGTTAAACCACAGGACCGTACAGATAAAAGGCACTCATTGTCACAATTTGTGCCCAGTAACCCCTCATTGTCTTAGGACTCCTGAAAATCTCTCCATACGTGGCATTAGATTAAGAGGTTTTTCCTTACTTGGAGAATATGAGAGCTGATTTAGATTATGTGACCTAGGTAGAAAAAAAACAAATGTTAAATACAAATGAAGGCCAAGGAATTTATAAAATGTGATTGAGTGAATAATACAAGAAAATAAGAGATTCTAATCTTTCCTGAAAGGTATTGATTTTGTGGCTGTGCTGTGTGGAGTATGGAGTACTGTGAAGTTGTGTGTTACACTTTAGAAAATGTTGATAGCTGCTGGCTGGTACCAGCACTAAAATGATCCTTCCTGCATCTTTGGGGGGGTTGATGGTAAAGGGGTTAGACCAACACGAGGATTAATACGGGCTGTCATGAAAGCATGCTATTTTCTAATGCTAACACTTGAGCACCCTTCTGGGAAAGTGACAATCAAATCACAGATTTGAGTTGTATGTTCAATGTTTCACTAGGATCTCTTCAAGATATTTTCAGGGATATTCCAGATTCAAAATTAATGAGCAAGGGTATGTTTTGTATTTAGGGCATGTAATTCTCTCAAGGCTAGAGGGTGTTGACCTTTAGCAAGACTTAGCTGGGATGTTCAGTTCATGTTGCCATATTCAAAGTTAGGGCCTGATTTAGCGCTTGGCTGACAGATAACTCCATCACAAATGTTCTGGATATCCTATTCGTCTTATTACAAGTCAATTATATCCTATGGCATGTGTTATACTGTGGACAGGACAACTGTCACACTTGTGACATCCATAAAGCTATAAATCAGGCTCTAAGTCACTTTCCATCTCAGTTTGAGTTCATGTAAGTCACAGGCGTCATGAACCCCTCACTTTAGCAGCTTGAGTGGGGGTTATGCTACTGGACACGTCTCTGTAGTATGGAAGATTTAAGTTGTCTTTGGCACCACTGACTTTGTTCAGAAGCTAAAAAAAAATCACCTCTTGCATTGGAAGGGAGGGATGGAATGAGGGAGGAATAGAGAGCTGAATAGATGGAGAAAAGGAGGGGTCGAGAGAAGGATGGAGAGAGGGTAGATGGGTCAGTGCAGGGATGAATGAGGAAGGGGATGGGTGGATAAAGAGAGTAAGATAGATGGATGGAAAAACTACAGAAAAATAAAGAGAAGGAAGGAAACCAATATGAAAAAAGACAGAAAAAAATGCTAGGAAAAAGGAAGAACAAAATATAGAAAAAGTATGGAAAGAAGTAAGGAAGAAAATTTCAGGAATTCCCTCAGGCGGAGCAATGTCCTGAATGATTGTCGCACTCTATCTTGTCTCTTGTCTATTCTCCTTCTGGCTTCTTTACTGCCATCACCTATTTCTTGGCCTGGTGCTATTTTTGTCTTCCTTTGGTGTGCACTAAAAGGACAAGCATTGGCAAAGTCCATAGGTCTCACCTATGCAAGAGCTATTGGCTTTGATTATGTGTTTTAGCAATGCTGTACACCTGTGTGGCTGCTGTTCAGCATGGCTAAAAGTTGGTGGCATTAAGGGAAGTGGCGTGAAGTGAGGTGGAGTGGAGTGGAATGTAGCGAAGTAGAGTGTTCTGAGTGGAGTGGCATACAGTGTTGTAGAGTGAGCAGAGTTTCATAGAGTGGAGTGCTGTAGAGTGGAGTAGTGTTGTGAAATAGAGTGGAGTAGCATAGAACAGAGTGCCATAGAGTGTAGTAGAGTGGCATAGAGTGGAGTAGAGTGTCCTGGAGTGGAGTAGCATACAATGAAGTAGCGTGTCCAGAGTGGAATGGCATACAGTGGAGTTGAGTGTTGCATAGTGTAATGGGATAGGGTGGAGTTGTGTAGAGTGGAATGGCGTAGAGTGGAGTAGAGTGTTGTGAAGTGGAGTAAAGTGGATTGGTGTAGAGTGAAGTGGTATAGAGTGGTTTAGAGTGTCATAAAGTGGAAGGGCGTAGAGTGGCATATATTGGAGTAAAGTGGAGTGGAGTAGTGTAGAGTGGCGTAGAGTGGAGTAGCATAGAGTGGAGTGGAATAGAGTAGCATAGAGTGTTGTGAAGTAGAGTGTCATAGACTGTAATGGAGTGGAGTGTTGTACAGTGGAGTAGAATGGAGTGTTGTAGAGTAGTCAAGTGTGTCCTCACGTGGAATGTCATTGAGTGGTGTAAAGCAGAGTGGCATACACTGTGAAAGAGTAGAGAGTCAAGTGGCTTAAAGTTGGATATAGTGGAGTAGAGTGTTGTAGAATGGAGTGGCATAAAGTAGAGTGGCAGTAATGTAGAGTGAAGTGGCATATAGTGGTGTAGAGTGTCTTATAATGGAGGCGCGTACAGTTGCATAGAGTGGAGTAAAGTGTTATAGAGTGAAATGGTGTAAAGTGGAGTAGATTATCATAGAGTGCAGTAGAGTTTCATGGAGGTGAGTGGCATAGAGTGGAGTGGCGTAGAGTGGAGTTGTTGTATGGAGCAGAGTGGGGTAGCGTAGAGTGGAGTGGCATAAAAAGGAGTGGAGTGGAGTGGCGTACAGAGGAGTTGAGTGTTGCAAAGTGAAGTGGTGTAGAGTGGAGTGCCATAGTGTAGAGTGACATAGAGTGGAGTGGTGTAGAGGATAGTCGTTTGGAGTGCAGTGGAGTAGAGTTGAGTGGGGTGTTGTAGAGTGGAATGGAGTAGTGTAGAGTGGAATAGTGTGTCATAGAATGGAGTGGAGTGTCTTAGAGTGGAGTGGAGTAGGAGCTGATTGTTGCGGAGTGTCATACAGTGTAGTAGAGTGTCGTAGAGTGGAGTGACGTGGAGTGGCATAGAGTTGAGCGGGGAAGAATGGAGTAGAGTGTTAAAGAGTGGAGTGTTGTAGAGTGGAGTGTCATAGATTGGAGTCTCATAGATTGGAGTCACGTAGAGTGGAGTTGTGTAGAGTGGACTGGAGTGGCATAGAGAGGAGAAAAGTGGGGTGGAGTGGTGTAGCGTGGAGTAGTGTAGAATGGAGTACAGTGTCGTAGAGAGGAGTAGCACTGAGTCGAGTGGGTAGAGTGGCATAGAGCGGAGTGGCATAGAGTGTCATAAAGTGGAGTAGAATGTCTAATAGTGGAGTCGTGTAGAGTGGGAGTGTTGTAGGGTGGAGAGAGTGTCATGGAGTAGAGTGTCATGGAGTGGAGTAGTGTCATAGAGTGGAGTGGCAAAATGCAGAGTACAGTGGAGTAGTGTAGACTGCTGTAGTGGAGTGAAGGGGCATAGAATGGGGTGGAGGGGCATAGAATGCCGTGGAATAGAGCACCATGGAGTGGAGTGTCATAGAGTGGAATGGTGTAGAGTGGAGCAGAGTTGAGTGGAGTAGAATGTCTTAGAGTAGAGTGGAGCACAACAAACTAGAGTGTTGTTGAGTGGCTTGGCATAGAGTTGAGTAGAGCATTATGGAGTATCGTAAAGTTGCGTAGAGTGGAGTACGCAGGGTGTGGTAGCTCACTGCCATTACAGTGAACAAATTTCCAATTGAAATCACCATTACATTTGCCTAGGCATACGTTTTACTGATACACCTATACAGCGTGCAAACAATAATGTTTGGAAACCAGCATTACCTAGTGTATTGATTTTACAAAAAATTTGTTTTCCTAATTCTGATATATTCTGAAATATTTGCACAGTTCATTTTCAGGCATTTACATTTTTTGTGTGCTAGAAAAAAATATCCTACAACCTTTTTCCATTACCATGTCCAACAAGATTGTCACATAAATCCTCTCTATTTCTGCAGTGGAGAAAGGATAGTAAACACCAAGCTCACTGGAACACAGAGCATAACATTTAACCTCTGTCTTTGAATGCACAGCAAATGTGACAAGATAATGTTTATTGCTCATTTACTTCTGGACTCCAGCATGGTTGTTCTCCCCTTTAACTACGTCAAGTGCCCATGGCATGGGCATGAAACTGAGGAAGAGGATTATTTACATTATGCTATCAGTGAAGAGCAATGACCAAGATAAACAAGATGTAGACAGAGCATGATCCTCACAGGCATCTTGTAGTTTCAGAGATAAGTAGAATCAGTCAAGCAGAAAGATAGGAGGGAGGAAACCTTTTTGAAGGCATATAGCAGCTTACGCCTGTGAACTAGCATACAGCAAACAAATCAAGACACATCTACTCTCCTAGAGTGCCTCACAGAAAAAAAGAGTTTGCAGAAAGTGAGCACTCATGGCAGAATACAGGGAGCCAGTAAGATAGGTGGTAAACAGGCTATGCTCCACAGGAGGGACACAGACATGCTGGACAGCATAAAACAAATATAAACAGCAAATAGGAAGCAAGAAAATGTGTCTTACAAACCACAAAGCCAATGGTAAGCAATGGGCAGAATGCATTCCCAGGGAAGTTTCAGAATATCTCCAAGAAGTCTTTCACAATAAAACAGTTGCGCTGTCTGCTAGACTTTGGCCTGAAAATGGCAGACGTCCAGTAAATAAATGAAGACAGTTAAGAGGCCTGAAAAAAGATGGACAAGAGGCAGGAGCTGTGTGTCCTGGCTTTGAAATCAAGAGGACAAAACAGGCTTGGACCAGGAGTTGAGGCAATGGTGGGGAACAGAAACTGACGGAAGACTACATGTGGCTCAAAGCAGGGGATTTAAGCCCTCGTAATACATATCATTGATTACCCACCACTCCAGATCCACAATTATGTGGATAAGTAGAGTTTTGCATTTGTTTCCATTTGGAGAAAAGGTGGATGCTCATTACTCCATGAAAGTATAAAAGAATTAAAATATTTGAAGGAAACCTACAAAGTTATTGCTGAATTTGAAAATACTTGAAATGAATTCAATTAAGTACAGAGATGGGTGTGTGAACATTACATTGTGTTATTAGTATTTTGCAGTCATGGCAGTTCCTGTCAATGATTTTTTAAGTTTGATGCATGTCTCCATTACCATGACAAAGCTGTTCGCCAAAAGGATTTTTTTTCCCTGAAATAAAAGCCTCAGGTGAACTGTTCTTTTTGAAAAAAAAAAAAAAACTCCCATGACGAGGGGGCTTTAGACAGTTTTCACTGCCCCCTACCTCAACTGCTTTCTTGGTGGTGACGGGCAGTGAAAACTGACCTGTATGTCCGCCCATCTAAATTAATTCAGCAACCATAGAGGTCAACCTCAGATGGCCTTATTCCGTCCAGCCATCATAGGGGTTTAACTATGGCAGAGACAGAGTACTCTCTGCTGTGGTTACACCTAAGGTCTACTCAAGTTTACATCGGGTGGGCGAACCATTATTTTGGTGGTAAGGATAATCTGTTGCAACAGCGACGGAGTATCCTTACCACCAACACATAAACCTACCCTTAAGTGTGTAAAGATACAGGAGGCGTTTGGATACATAGGAGCAGCTAGAGTGTACATCACAAGTGTGAAAGCTTAGTGGTGTGTAAATATATAAAAAGTGTTGGAAAGTATAGCAGGACTGAGTTTAGAAGGTTAGGACGTGTGTAAATGAGAAGAATGTGATTAATGTGTGGCAGTAGTGAGAATATGTAGCAGAAACTTCAATGTATTTTATGCATGTAAAGGTATAGAAGCTTTTAAGGTACAGCAAAAGTGAGAATATATAGTGGAAGCGTTGATGTATTTCAGGTGTGTAAAGGTAAAGAAGGTGTTTGGCTGTATAGCATCAGTGTGAATGCACTATAGACGCGTGGATGTAAAAGGCTGTGTGGGTGTACACCCTGTGCGGAAAGGTAAAGATAGTATTTGGGTGCATAGCAGTAGTGACAATGTATAGCAGACGTGAAAAGGTATAAATAATATTTGAACGAATTTTAGCAGCATGAATGTGCACAAGTGTGGACCTATAGCACGTATGTAAACGTATAGCCAGTGTTCAATGTTTACTATTCTTGCAAATAAGTGTCAGGTGTGGGGTAAGAGGCTACTTGGAGTAAAGTTGTGATTTTCACTTCAGGAGCGAGATTGCGTACCCTGTGAACCTGGAATCCTTTCTGAAAATGGTGTTTAAGGCAAGTATGTTAGGAGTTGAGTTTTGTCGGTGTAAGTGGGCGCTGCTGTGCGGTTACACTAGTGAATACAGGTTCCCGGTGCGGAAGGAACAGGTGTACAACCTCCACCCCTGCTACTGGGTGCTTCGCAGCCCCCACTTCCCTTGTGCCCCCAGCACTTCGCCTTGGCCACGCCCCTCCCGCTCGCCCTATATATGACATGGAAGAGGTGAGGAGCGGGCGCCGGTATTCAAGGGGGAGCCCGGAGAGAGCAGGGACGCTGCACACACCCCGGTCCGCGAGCCCTCCGAGCACAGCATCGCTGGGGGAGACCTGGAACCCCCGACGCCCTCCCCACAGACGCGGGGTGTCTGACCTCTCACTCCACGCAGGCGGGCATCAAGAGGAGCACCGACACTTTTTAAGGAGAAACCGCCACTGGGGACCATCTTCATATGCCACCTGTACCCCTCTGCGCCCCGATGCACCCTCACTTGTCTGTGAATGTGCTTTGAGGCGTCCGCGCGCCCTCCCGTGTTCTCCCTCGCTCCTCATCCTCTGCCCTGTCCTTCCTCTGCCTGCCACACCTTTCCTCACCGGGACCAGGGGGTCTGCTCTCTCTCGTTACACCCAGAGTTTTCTTTCCTGTGTTTCTCTGCGTTGCGTGAGAGCTTTCTCTCCTTAACTTTCCCGCCACTCTCTGTGGAGCAGTTTCCTGAGTCAGGGGAGGGTTCCTCTGCAATACCCCAAAATCCCCTTTCATTTGGGGTCTTCAGTCCCTCAGGCGAGTTTCTTTCCTGGAGATTCCCTCCTTTATCCCCGTGTGAGGGGTTATTTTCACCCTGTTTCTCCCCTCTTCGGTGTCCCTCATTCAACTTCCGCGCGCGGATCTTTCCTCAGTAGGTGCATCTTTTTATTTAATTATTGTTCATCTCCTCTGCCTTGAAGGGGGCTCCGGCTTTGCCTCATCTGCTGAGGATCTCCCCTGCCTCCTCGGCTGAATATCTACCCCCCCTTCCCTCCCTGAGGGGCTCTTCCCAGTAGACTTTCCGCAGTATCTTGAATAGTTCTTTTCACAGATTTACCCATATCCCATATTTTTCCTCAGAAATTTTTCTCTGGGCTCCTGTGAAGGCTTCTTCCTCGTTATTTCCCACTTCTCTCATTTGACTTCTCCTCTTTTCAGTAGTTTTCCTCTCAGTTTCTTTTGTCATTTTCTGTTTTCTCTTCCGTTCTTCCCTGTAGATTCCCTCTCCGTTGTTGTGAGTTTTTTCCCTGAATATTTCCTTTCTTGAGATAGTTCCTTTCCTCACACATACCCTCTCCCCTCACTTTAGTTTTTCTTTCCTTGTGAGACATTGTTTTCCCTTGCCACAACTCTAGTGTAGTTTGTTTTAGAATTTCCCCTCACTCACTTTTCCCCTTTGTCCTCTCCTACGTCCCACAGCACAGTTTTCTTGTCAGGATTTTATTTTCACACCTCATTTTAGGAGTTATCTCCTCGTGATTTCCCTCCCCTATGAGAATTTCTCTCCTCAGTAGTTTTCCTTCCCCTCTAACTAAGTTTCTCTCCAATCTTCCTGTGATTTTTTGCCTCCTCAGTAGTTCTCCCCTCACATGAGGTTTTCTCGCGGGTTTTTCCCTCGTTTGAGGCTTTTCCCCCTCTGAGGTTTCCAGTTACTGTGAGTGTTTCTCTCCTCAGACGTTTTCTTCTCCCGTGAGGATTCCTCTCAGACAGTGTTTCTGTAATTTGAGAGATTGACTTCCCTCAGCAGCTTTCCTCTTCCCTGAGGCCTCGCTCGGAAGCTTTCTTTCAGGAGAGTTATTTCCCCTCTATAGGCTCCCTCTTCCGTGAATTTTCCCCACCTTAATAATTTCCCTCTCCTGTGAGATTTTCTCTCCTCTTTTGCTTCTCTCCTCTCTGACATTTTCTTTCTGGAGAATCCATACCACGTGAGCTTTTTCTTCACGTTGTTTCCGTCTCACGTAAGGTTCTCTCCTCTGCAGCTTTTCATTTGATTATGGATTGTGTCTGAACTTGTCTCTTGTGAGGCTTCTATTGCCTAAAAAGATTGGTCTCCTCTGCGTTTTATCTCTGCTCTCCTTTGAGGCTCTCGCTCACCAGGAGTGTTCCTCCTCATTCTTTCCTGTGACTTTCCTGTGATCTCCATTCGTTTTAGGAGTATCTCTCTACCTTCTTTTGTGACTTTTACTCTTTCCAGGATCTCCTCAGAGAATTTTACTGGTCGGAGTCTCTATTATTCTTCTCGGTTTGTTCTGAGGTCCTTTTTGCCTCACCTCCTGTGGCCATCTTGCTTCCAGCCATGTTCTTGATACCCAATGTGGGTGGGTCCTGGGCCTTGCTGGTCCTGTTGGCCTTGCTACAGGAGCCTGGACCTGGGTCTGCCTGGTATAAGCATGCGGCCAGTCGTCGCTACCACACCGTTGGACGAGCCTCTGGGCTACTGATGGGCGTTCGTCGCTCACCCTACATGTGGCGCCGGCAGGAGGGCGAGGTGGACCCGGCCTTGACACTGGGTTTGGAACAGGCGGGAGGAAGTCAGGCAGAGCGAGGAGGAGAGACGGACTCTGAGGAGAAAGACGGAGACACAGATCCCACGTATGTCATGGCAACCAGAGTGCTGGCAGGCTTAGAAAGAGACATGCAGCCTCCCTTCAACAAACCGACCAGCCAGAAAATTGGCATGGACGCAGGCACGCAGGAACCGATCCACGAGGGGCATGCTGTCCATGCACCTCTGAAGTACATTCTGGCTTTACATCACTCTTGGAACCCAGAGCAGATAGACAGAATGCAGAATCCCATCCTCAGTCAATTCCCAGTGGAACCTGACATGGACACATCTGTACCACTAGGAACGTGGCTCCCAGAGGGGACCCGTCCAAACAAGGGCATTGCGGAGTCCAGCAGCAAGCGAACTCCAGAGGAGACAGGCATGGAGTCACCAAATGACGGGATGTCCATCGCGGAGCCAAGCATGGGCAGAAGCAGAAAGACACCCACTCAATACATTCTGGCACTATATAGAAAGCTGACCCCGAAAGAGATCCAGCCGGACAATAGCATGGATGCCCCCTATAACAAGCTAACACCGCAGGAGTCAGGAGCGGGACGAGACATTAAGATAACAAAACAGTACCCACTGGGACTGCACAATAAGCAGACACCAGAAGAGCCAGTCATTGAGCAAGGAAGATCAGAAACCCAATGGTTTATGGTGCCCCCATACAGCAAACAGACCGTACAAGAGGAAGGCGTGGCTAGTGGCCTCATGAGACCCTCCAGAAAGTGGAACCCAGAGAAGACGTACTCGGGAAAGCCTGGATCCCTCACCAAGCGAACTCCTCGGGACCTCATTGGGTACATCATAGCGCCATTCACAAGCTGGGCATCGGAGAGGATTGACATGGTGAGTGGCATGCAGACCCCATTGAGGACAGGCAAGGACGGGTACTTACCCTCAACCTTCACCAAGGTTAATGAAGAAGAAACAGGAGTGAACAAGAAGAGTCTCCATCCCAACTTGAAGTGGTCCCAAGAGGGTATGGAGAGAGACATGCAGCCACCAAATGCCTATCTCATGGGGGCCTAACACCAGGAGGACCAAGCACTTGCATTGTTTCGCTCCAAGTAAGTTGCATAATCTTGAGTACAATGAACTTCAAGCAAAGCAAGCTAAATTTGAATGAAAGTAGCCTAACAATGTATATAGGAATAGGGGATCCAGCTGTAGCATGCATAGGAATTCAATGTCTAGACACAGAAAGGGGAACCATTATAAGGTCATGGGACTCTGGGATGACTTGCAATATGTACTGGCTGAAGATAGCTCGGAGAGTGGACCCTATGGGCTTCCAAAGGAGTACCCCTAAATCATCCTGGCCTTTGCAGGGCTGGTTGGAGGCATTGTTTGTATGTGTGTGAATTAAGTATGTGTGTCCACACAAGTGCACTATAAGGACTCTTCCGAACCTTATAATGGGCAAATTAACCAAGAGGCTTCTGTGTGTAGGTGTTACTTCTCAGGCCTCGAAAAATCATAAAAATGTTGCTAGACCTGCAGGTCGAGTAGCTTGAATAATCTACTCGACCTAACTGTAATGTACTTGACCCAGAAACGGGTCTCAAATTATGTGAGCCTAAGCAAATATTGTATTTTACAGTCACCTTTTTCTTCATTCTCACTTATGAGTGCACCTTCAAATATGTGAGTTCAGCATTTCTGCTGTAAAAAAATTCTCTTTTGTTTGATTAAATACAGTAAACGTTTGATCCATGTATAATAAATCTAGCTCACATATAGGGAACACATGATCCATGAATGACTTGGTTCTTAGTTTACTAATAGCTTTGCCATCAGAGCACAATTGTTTCTCAGTTTATGTTTAAACACTCACTTTTAATAAATATAGTACTGAAGCATGATGTGGTAGCGCGCTGTCATTTACAGACAGTACATTTCTAAGAAATGTCCAAAAACCTTCACACTAACTTGGTGCATTGACTGCATAACTGGTCAATGTCTCCAATTATAGAAAAAAATGTCCTGCCTCCTGTGCAGGCTTGGACTTCCAAAGTTCTGCCTGTCATTATTGTGCTACTGAGAGCCCTGTAGATGGGAGTGGTGTGCAACTACACCTGCCTGCTTGGATCCCTGGGACACCTTTGCCCTTTTTATAACTCTGGGTCCAGTCATATCAAGAATGTAGCGGCTAGTCTGTGAACCATATCACTGAAGGAATCCCATCCTGTTGAGAAGTTAAGAGTAGGTCAGCATCCTTTGGCTTCCAACCTGTGACCTGCTGGGTATCTGCTTACCTCTGCAGCAGAGTAACACTTTGAAACGTAACTACACTTCCAGCCTTTCTTGTTTGGTTTTTAGAGAGAACTTTTTGATATTTGAGAATGAAAATTGCTGGTAGAGCTGACAATTGGCACATGTTTAATGTAATACTTACTAACAAAGGGGGGACTGGGAGGAGAAACCGTGGAGGATGTCATCTTACATTCAGTAACGTCACAAAGAAAACCCTCGTTCATATAAGTCAAAATTATTGTAATTCCTGGAATGTTTAGATTAATTTCTCTAAAGGACAAAAGCCTTCGCCCACCCACGGGTGGCATGCTTCATCATAAGGCTTCTTCTCACACTGATACCCACCGGAGGGTGGTGTGGGCTGCAACCCTCGCGGAGAGGAACTATTGAGGCCTAAAATATCTGTGAGTGCCCCCTATGAGGAGTGGTGCGGTTGTCACATTTAGAAATGTGCAGAGGGGACTCAAGTAAGGAAAAGATGTAAAAATTACCTCCTGGTGGACGCACATTTTCTTCGTGTCCCCAGTCGCTATATATTAAAAAGGGCAGGGTTGAATAGGATCTGACAAGAGAGGTCGACTTGTTACTGCCTGTCTATATACCCTCAATTACAAGGAGTCTGGCATTGTCCATGACCTGCCCTTCCCCTGGTGTTCTGAACCCAGTGAATGAGTAAAGAGTATAAGAAGATACAAAACCTGTAGCAAATCATTCAATAAATGTCTATAGGCTGGAAAAACATTGTTGAGTTTGTTACATGGGCGCAAGTTTTCTTCCTCTGGACTAGGCATGGACAACTTCCATCTCTGAGGATGAGGAGACCTGCGTAATATACATAGGGTATTCACCACAATATAGTTGCTATAATATGGTATTGAGGACCCACACAATGTTATTAAGATTATTTTCTGAATTTCAATACACAGGGTTATCTGAGGAGTCAGTAAATCATTTGCGTTTTAGAAGATGTTAACCCTTTCACTCGCAGGTTGGGCAGTGCGACCCAAATTATAGGCCTTCTGCGCTATTTGTACATCTTTCAAGCTAGCTTGCATCAGATACACCAAGGCTGGAATTCAATGACCTGGATACATTTTGAGTTGAGTTTCCTGGGTGGGTAAAAGGAGCAACATCAAATTAGATTAGGCTTAATTGTAGGAGGAGGGTAAAAAAATTCACCATTACGAAAGTTACTATTTAGCTGCACAATTTAACTGGGTGTTTGTTACCAGATGGAAACACAGACACTCAATTGTGAGAAGGCTAAATTACCAATTTGGAAATGTTAGCCTCATGCTTAATGGGAGGAGAATGAATGGCCCTACTCCAAACGGCAGTAATATCCAGATGGGTTAGCAATTGTGTGAACATGGAACATCTGCACTGTCCACAAAGCCTTCGTGGGGGAAAGGGCAATAATAATAGCCAACAATAAGCACCGAGCAGAAATCTTTGCTGAATGACTGCAAACCGTGTAGCCCTGAAACCACAGTTACAGCTGAGCCAAATTATGTATGATTTAGAAAACAATGGATTGTTTTTTTAACACAGACTTTATTGCGTTTTGTCGTACAGACATAAGCCATGTTATGGCTGGCAAGGATATAGGGCCTGATTATGACCCTGGCGGACGGCGGAGGCCGTCCGCCAAGGTACCGCCGCTGAATGACCGCACCGCGGTCAAAAGACCGCGGCGGCCATTTAGACATTTCCTCTGGGCCGGCGGGCGCTCTCCAAAAGAGTGCCCGCCAGCCCAGAGGAAATGCCCCTGCAACGAGGACGCCGGCTCAGAATTGAGCCGGCGGAGTTGCAGGGGTGCGACGGGTGCAGTTGCACCCGTCGCGTATTTCAGTGTCTGCTTAGCAGACACTGAAATACTTTGCGGGGCCCTCTTACGGGGGCCCCTGCCGTGCCCATGCCATTGGCATGGGCACGGCAGGGGCCCCCAGGGGCCCCGCGGCACCCCCTACCGCCATCCTGTTCCTGGCGGGCGAACCGCCAGGAACAGGATGGCGGTAGGGGGTGTCAGAATCCCCCATGGCGGCGCAGCAAGCTGCGCCGCCATGGGGGATTCTAAGGGCAGCGGTAAACCGGCGGGAGACCGCCGGTTTGCCTCTTCTGACCGCGGCCGAACCGCTGCGGTCAGAATGCCCTGCGGGGCACCGCCGGCCTGTCGGCGGTGCTCCCGCCGACCCTGGCCCCGGCGGTCTTGTACCGCCGGGGTCAGAATCACCCCCATAGTGTATTCAGCAAGTAAAAGAAAGCAATCCAAACATAGACAAATAACTCCCACCCCCTAACCCTTATCCTGTCATCACCTTGTTAGCAAACGTGTGTCTATGTCGTGTCACTGGGTGAGGAACAGCGGATCCTGGGAATCTATCTAGAACCAACTCCTGTAAGGTGGCGTGCCTACAGCGTCCGCCCTGCTGGTATGGGTCATCACTTGGTCATGTGGGGGCAAACAGTAGTGGTCGCATTCGGAAACAGATCGTGGTGGTCTGCCTACTCTGTAGTACAGATGGGAGGGTTGTGTAATCTGTCCTTGTCAAGACGAGTCATCCAGTGTTCCCTGAGCTGTGAAAGTTACAAGCAGTGCACCCAATTCCAAGGAAACAGTGGTTTTCAGTGCGCCATCATGTGTACAGCAGCTCGTCGGGAAGGTCTCGGCGCTGTCCCAAGTGCTGAAACCTGCCAGCGCGTGGCTGCATGGCTGATAAGTGCTGCTTCTGTGCTATTTTAGAAGTGCAGTACTGTGTCATTCCACAGGCAACCCCTTTAGAATTTTTTTTACGTCTCACTGCCCTCCAGTGTAAAGTATGCCTACCCAGAGGCATACAAGCACGAGTGAATATCCATGAGGCATAGAGACACGAGTGAATATACATGTACACACACTCACTCGCTGCCCCTGTTCAGTCCTTATTATCAGTTGTACGGTAGCCAAAGAGGGATACCGCTCTCTCCATCGGCCCCCAACACCAGGATGTAAGTGCGCAGCCGGCCACATCCAGAGCCTCGGTCTGGAGACTGTGGTTCTGGGGCAGTCAGTGTGCCCCCGCTCTAATATCTGCACTGAGAAGAAGATAATGTTCCCCGTAAGTAGGCCATTGCCTCCTCCTGTCAGCGGGCACACTCCTCGCATCCGCCCTCATCCCACAGCCGCGATGCTGGGCGCGAGTCTGTCCCCTACAAAAGGATGTTGCCTGGGTCCACTGGCGGAGCCCGGGGCTGGTGGCTCAGTACGTAAAACCCCGCTACGCCTACGGAAGGATAGTCAATGGCCACAGGCTGGGCCTGGGCGAGTGTGCCAGCCCCTGCCCAGAACACAACAGAGCGGGGTCAGACAACCCTCCCTCTGGACTGTCTCTGCCCTGGCCTGCCATGATTCCACAACTAGAAAACGTCCTTAGCCCCCCGCCCCCCATCGCCCTCCCCTGACATTCTCCACCTGATCTGTTCAGTGGACGTCTCTGTTATGTTTTGCCATGCTATGCTGTGTTGTGCTATGTAATGCAATGTTATGGTGTGCTCTGTTATGTTATGCTATGCTCTGTTATGTTTTGTTATACTGTTATGCTATGCTAAGTTATGCTATGATATGTCACGCTGTAATGCTGTGCTAAATTATGCTCTTCTATTTTATGCTATGCTTTGTTCTGCTATGTTCCGCTATGCTATGTTAGGCTATGTTAAGTTTTGCTGATATGCTATGCTGTGTTATGCAATGCTATGTAATGCTATGTTTTGTAATGCTATGTTATGTTATGCTAGGCTGTTATGCTATGTTATGCTATGCTACATTCTGCTATGTTATGTAATGACATGCTATTTTATGCTATGCTAGGCTATGCTGTGTTATGCTGTGCTCTGTTATGCTATGCTGTTATGTTATGTAATGCTATGCTCTGTTATGCTATGCTATGTTATGATATGCTATGTTATGCTATGCTGTGCTCTGTTATACTGTTATGCTATGCTAAATTATGCTATGTTATGCTATGTTAGGCTATGTTATGTTATGCTGTTATGCTATGATAAATTATGCTACGCTATTTTATGCTATGCTGTGTTCTGCTATGTTATGCTATGCTATGTTAGGCTATGTTATGTTTTGCTGCTATGCTATGTTATGCTATGCTGTGTTATACTCTGTTAGGCTATGTTTTGTAATGCTATGTTATGCTGTGCTATGCTGTTATGCTACGTTATGCTGTGTTATGTTGTGCTATGCTACATTCTGCTATGTTATGCTATGTTATGTAATGCTATGATATTTTATGCTATGCTAGGGTATGCTGCGTTATGCTGTGCTATGTTATGCTATGCTGTTATGTAATGCTATGCTATGTTATGCTTTGCTGTGCTGTGTTATGCTATGTTATGCTTTGCTGTGCTGTGTTATGCTATGTTATGCTACGCTGTGTTATGCAATGTTATGCTATGTTATGCCAAGCTATGTTATTTTAGGCTGTGCTATGTTATATGTTATGCTATGCTATCTTATTTTAGGTTGTACTATGTTATGCTGTGCTATGCTCTGTTATGCTACGTTATATTATGCTATGCTCCGCTCCCATGGCCCAATGCGTTTTTGCTGTGATACCCCATTCCAGTAACAAATCTCTTGATGGCTGCAGTTTAGTGTGGGATACTGGTGGGAATTTCCCAACCACCGCTATCCCACACAAAGGGACCACTGATGTTCTATGAGTAACCCTGGAATATGGTGGGCTCCTTGGCCTAATGCTGACTATGATTGGCCTATTGTGAATCAGCCTGACATTATGAAGCCCACCCCTAAAAATGATAATAATTATTATTGTTATTAGTGTAACTATTATTATTATTGCTATTACTATTGTTATTGGTGTTGCTATTGTTTTAATTATTACTGTTATTTATATTCTTTTTTTTAATTCCTATTCTTACCTCTACTACTACTTTCATATGGTTCTCGTACTATGCTGCTGCCATTTCTAAGCACCACATACTCCATTTGTCTCTAATACTCATATTAATAGTAGTTAAAGTACCACCCACTAGATGTGTGGAAATCTGACTTTGCCTTATGGAATCCAGGCTGCTGACCTCTAGATGTCAGCAGCAGGAGTTTAACTCACTGCTCCATCCCTGGCAGAAACCATAGAGTTTCTTGGCTTCTTGGATCATCATCGGCGTGATGGAGCCTCACTCTTGGCACAACGCTGACCATGTTTGACTCATTGTTTCCATCACTGGTATTATGGGTCTCTTCCTTGAGATAATGCAGGCCGTGGCATAATGGTGCTCACTCCTGGGTTAAGGAGGCATCCTTGGCATGATAGTGTAATGCTGGCCACCCATGGTATATTGTGGGCATCACTGGCATCATGATGCCTGCACCTGGCTAGTGCTGTATGTTTTGCACATTAATGGCCATTCTTCACATATTGTGAACATTACAAAAGCTGTTAGTAATAAGGAACCTAACAGTAAAGCAAAACTCAGAATTGCAAATAACTACACTGACAACGCAAAGTGGTCCTGGTTAATCAGTTGCTAACAGCACTGACATCCTGCATGGATGTCCCGCTAATTACACTGAACTGCAATGTGAACGCTACCCTAGCATTCTCCAGCTGGAAGGACACACTGGTGATGACGAGGGCTATCACTTCACTGATGATGTGTGGATGTCTACTTCACATTAGAGTCAATGATGTTAAAGTGATTGATTCCAGGCTGGCGGAGTATTCGCTTGCATTTTCTAACCTTCAAGGACACCTAGACATTTGGAATTTTCACAGACATACTCAATAATCTTGCTGCAAGAAACACCGTGTGTATGGGTGGCCCAGACTCATTTCTCAGTTTGCACAGCACAGTAGCTACATTAGGAAGGTGAACACTCAGCAGAGGCCTGGTAATGGCAATACTAGTGCTAACTTTATGCCTAATGGTAGTAATTTCAGATCCGCTACTGAATATGTGATACTTTGCCTGATTCCATGAGTCTTTTTTTTAGTCCCACGCTGCTGGCTATAATAAACAATAATTTCCTCCGGGTAGTTTGGTAATCTGGTAATTTGTTCTGGTGATTTTAATGTCCCCTCTTGCGCCTATTTAATGGCACGGGAGCAAGTGGGGAAATTCAGCAGAAGGTGATGGTTGGCTAATTACTGCTCCCAGAGGATTGCATGTACAAGTGTTAAGAGAGGGGCCATCATTGTCAGTAGTTTGCATAAAGTAGAAGAACTGAATACACTAAATAAACCAGCCAGAGGCACTTGGTCTTGGGGCCGGGGAGGAATCCATGGTTGAGTATATATTTGTTTCATGTGAGCTGTGCAGATGATTACACATCAGGCCTCGCTTAGAAGGCAATCGCCAAGATCCTCAATTAGCGGAAAATTGTATCATAGATGGCTCAAGATTGGAGATTTGTGGAGCACCTGGAAAGAAGTTACTAAATTTTACCTGAAAGTGGCGACTTCGGTGACTACAGTTCCACTTTTGTTCTGCTCCGAACTTCTGGCAGGGAATTTTGAGGCTATTTCTGGCCACAAAAAACGTGCATCTGATCACACAAGACCTTTTCAGCTACAGTTTCCTGTCTTGACCCGCTGAAGATGTGACCCTCCAGAATAGCTTTTAAGTCCAAAGGTAAAACTTTTGTCCGAGATGCACAACCAACCATTTGCCAAACGCACTCCATTGCCAGCCAGCCACAGAGTCCGATTGGTCCTGGTCTGTTGTCTGAACAGCATTATGTTCTGTCGTGTCAGACATGTTTGACCTCTGACCTTTGGTCTTCGGCCCTCAACCTCTCACATATATCTGATTGTGCATAATGCCATATAAGTTACCACAGCTCAGGGTTGATTATTATTACTTAAGATAGTTAGCCTTTTCTCCATATATATAGTGCATTTGTGTATTAGGCATGCCTATCATTGGCATCATTTTTAAGGTATATGAGGCAGACATAAATGGCCAATGATCTCTGTATGTCAATGTACCCCCATTACTAGTTCTCGGGATAGTTCTCTCAGTCAAAGCATCATCACAAAAACACTTTCTCCTGCATCCTTGTGAGACATTGGTGTGCATCAAGCCCCCCATAACAAGTAAAACAGCAGCTTGCCTATGACCTTGCCGCATTGCGGGTAGGCCTCAGAGGGTGCAAAGGCCCAATTCAGTCACATCCCACTGGCTTACTTTGGTTTTGAGTCCCTATACTTTTGTATGGAAAAGTTGTCACTTTTGTAGTAATACTGGATCTCTACATCCAGTTGTCTTCATTGTGGTTTAATTTCAACCATTACACTCTACTGGTTCTAACTAGATTGGTGTGGGGGTCGTAAAAGAATCATTTTGTAAGCCTAATGTTGTTTTTGTGTTGCGGCAAAATACATCAGATGCAATTTTCTGCGAGGAAAGCTTTGCTGCTTGTGCCAAGCTACCGGGCATCTCTTGCTGAAACCTATTCACCTTCTAGGAATTCAATATTTTTACTTGGCGAGAGCTCCTCCGTGGCTCACATCGGGACTCGGGCCTTACTCTCTCGTGTCTCAGCAGCCTGCTTCCCTGCACTGCTGCTGGTAATGCTATGATAATACTCCGGCAGAATCTGAACTTCTGCAGCATCATTTGTTCCTATTCAGCACTGCTTGTAAAACCCGAGGCCCTCAGGGAAATGTGTTTAGGAAATGGTATATTATATCCGATTATCTGTTTATACCATTAGGGATTCCTTTTCCAATATCCAGCAGTGAGAAATCAGGTTTTGTTAATTCCCACCTTTCACATTTAAAGTCTGTTACCTACAACTTTGTCTGGAGATCACGGCACTGCACTTCAGTGTAATTCAGAAAGATGCAAAACTTTAGAATATATCTCAGGATAAGAGAGCTGTCAAGTTACATATTTGGGGGCTGAATGACAAACATGTAAGGTAAACGAATCTTGAGTTATGCATGAGCTTGGTTTGCAAGAGTCCCTCTACATTTGCATATATGTCCACGGAAAGCAGGCAGGGCCACTGGAATTATGCGGCAGGCCCAAATTAAGTAGCAGGGTTGATAAATTATGCGTCACGAAAAGGTAAATTATGCGGTGTAATGCGGCACATTTTATAATACTATTTTGCCACTTTTACAATTATCAGCAAAGTCTTACCGCAGGTTATATCTCACTGTTAACAGTTTTACTCTTAAATATGTCAGTAAGCAACAGAAAGGTGTCAGTCATCCTTTGCAAAGGGCCCTCCACTGCGTGACAGCACGTGTTGCTGCGTGTAGTAACTTTTAACCTTTTGAGCTAGAAACACATTTTTGTATTGAAACCTGCAGATTTTGCAGCAGATGGTGGATGAATATGCAAATGCAGCAGATCCATAACAATGCAAAAAACACCGCAGCCTCACAGCCGCATAGTTGAAGTGGCCCTAAAAACAGATGAAAGTTTAATGTAGTTTACAGACCTACGTGCGCATTTGGAATCCACATACAACGGGGAATAGTTTACCGATAATATTTTTCAAGCATTTTTTTTAGTACACCGATTTGTACAAATAAGTATTTATAAAATTAAATAACTGGAGTTTGTCCTGCACTTTCGAAAAATTCATTCCGAACCCTTGGGGGTGGTGGGGAGAATTGTTAAATTAAGTGCTCGTAAATGCAGCAGGCTAATTTGCAGTGCTTAACTTGTAAATAAAGACTTTCCGATGCCCAAAGTCCTCCTCGTAAACATTCGGCTGCTGCAATTAATTGTGCGAGCAGGGAATATTGAGGCGGCATAATCCCGAAGACACCTGGGCCTCTTCAATCCATTTTCAGCCCCCCCTGCCCCTTCAGCTCACTCTAGTAGCTTTCTACTTTCTCCCTCTGTGACGCTTTTTCGTTTTTCACTTCTTCCGTCTGTCCAATACTGTCTTTTACTCGCAGCAAATGCTTGAGGCAGACGAATAAGCCCCGGCCCTCAAAAATAAGTGCGGGCGCTCAGCACCGGAAACAACAAGCACAAATTAAGCACTACTAATTTGGGAACGTTTGTGAATTACTACATGGTGTGGATGTAACAGCATTTGTATTACGTATTCTTCGCTATTTCTTAGGATCTCCAAGGCCCAAATGCTCACATATTTTGCATGAACCTGGAGTACACACGGACTGGGCGCATTTTACCGAAGAATCACACACTTGCGCAGTGCCGGATTTCTTTTGTTAATCATCTATAATTTACAAAGGTCTGCACCTTTTTATAGGACCATTTCGCACTCTGCCAACAAAAAGTTTGCGATTTATATAGATATCTGCCTTTCATCAGTAACTTTGGCTGCCCTGCTAAAGCTCTTGCTCTGGGAACACCCCTGCCGTTCAGAATCTTATACGGGCTCCCTGCTCAGGTTTGCATATTTTTCAGCGTTTTAATGTTTATTGCGCCGTTCATGGCACCTCTGTAACAAAACAACCTGCCGAAATAAGCTGACGAGATACGTGTGCTTCCCGAGAAGTCTCAGTTATGAACACGAGTGGGGTGACGCAGCTTTTCAATCTTACGAATTTGAGAGCTGACGAGTTAATGATTAGGGTAATATCTGGGAAATATTAAATCCTATTAATAAAACCCCTATGGGATTGTTCATTGTATGGAGCGCAATCGCATGAAAGAAACGGCGTGAGTAATCAGGACACTTGTCGGATTCTGATCTTTCTTCTCCCATCATGCCCAGGCTGACAATAATAGCATCAAAGGTCCCACAGCCCCAGTCCAGGACAGGTGCTGGAGGGTTCTAGGGCCAGAAGTACAAAAACATTTTGTGGTCGCTAACAATACAATTCACAAAATCACCATGGCACAGTGCTTAATTTGAGCCGGTGGTTTCCGGTGCGGGAGCACCGGCGCCTATTTTTGTGCCTCAAGCATTTTCTGCGAACAAAAGACGCATATGGGAAAGACGGAGGAAGAGAAAAACGAAAAAGCATCACAAAGGGAGAAAGCAGAAGGCTGAAAGGGTGAGTTTAAGGCACAGGGTGTAGCTGTTAACGGATTAAAGAGGCCCGATATGGCTTCAGGATTATCCTCACTCGGTATTCCGTGCTCGCACATTAAATTGCAGCAGCCCCGTGTTTCAGAGGAAGGCTTTGGGCACCGGCACCTTTTTATTTACAAATTAAGCACTGGGCTCTCACCAGAATGGCAGTTAACCACGTACTAAACCCCTTTTGAGAATTGTGAAGACCTTTCCAACTCACATCTGGGGTTGTGTGAACCTCTGAGAACTACAGTTAGCAGGTGGTGCAATTTGGAGAAGGCGCCCCTGTTCCAATGTCGATTTTCAATATTATCTATCACTTGTTTCCGACTGCGGTCACACATAATTGAACAGTTACCAAGACTACAAATTAAGCAGTGGCGGCCGGCAGCTTTAGGAGGGAGGGGGGCAGGCGGGATACACACACACTCATTCTTTCACACATAGACACGCACGGAAGCACATCCATTAAAAACACTCATACCCTTCAAACATGCACACACGCACCAAACATTCATTTTAAAAGATCGCACAAACTCATTCTTTCACGCACGCACATCCATTAACAACACTCATAACACTCAAACATGCACGCGCACACCAAACATTCAATTTAAAACATCACACACATATACACACACACCTTCAGCCTCCAGGTCCCAGGAGGGTTGGGACTGCTGCCTTCCCTAGATCAGCCAATGAGGGAAGGCAGCAGTCCCAGCCTTGTCACAGAGTGGGATGGGGTCAGTGAGACTGCTGACCCCACCCCACTCTGTGACGAAGTGTCACTGATTGACACTCGCCCTGGGCACTTGAGGGCTTAAACCTGAAGCACCCAGGTCGAAGTCAATGGGTGACGCTTTCCTCGTCACCTAGGGGAGGGCCTCGAGGCACCTTTGCTGAGCCGAGGAGGTCATGCCCATAGGAGCTGTGACCTCCTCAGCCCAGCAAAGTTCAGCTCAGGCAGCCGGGAGTCTGCGCAAATCACGCATGTCTGCTCCTGGCTGCTAGAGCTGAACATGGAGAGTGTCTGTCAGGCTGACCTTTGTTCAGCCTGACAGACACTCTTCATGAGGGGCAAAAGGTGGGGGGGGGCGTGGCCCCTCCGCCCTAAAGGACGGGCCGCCACTGAAATTAAGCACTGTCGGACAGGCATTTTCTTGAACTGGCCATTTTCCCAGTGGGCTGGGCCCTGGAAGACTGTGGAAGCCAGGGCCGCTCCTGGTGCCTCTGTCACGTACCTCAGCTGCCCGAGGTGAATCACAGCAGGCAGAGGGAGGCTTCAGGAGATAGAGAAAGAGGACTCACAGGAACGTGTACAGATGGTGAGAAGAGTGGGAGAAGAGAGAATGAGAATGGAACAAGAGCAATAGCTATAGAAGGAGAAGAGAGCAGGGCTGGTTTGAGCATTTTTTCCAGGACTGTTCTTGGTTTCTCACTCTGGCACTGCAATTATCCCTGTTACTAATTAATTAAACCAGAAGTCCCTTTGCATACTCTGATTATTAGGGGGCCCGAAGTTATTGAAAACTGCACTTCAACGGCACTTACAAAAATGCTACAGCGCAAAACAGTTTTCAAAATTCATGGCCCCGAATAAGAAATAAAGACAACATATGCTTTTCTGCCGCTCTTTTATTTTCAGAATAGAGTATTAAAATATCTTATAATTAAATAAAAAATATTTACTTTGCTATGTATGTTTTAACATTAAATTATCTTTATAGTTTAACTATTTTAAGAAAATGTAATTTAACATTTCACACAGGGTTTTAATGTAATTTCCTACCTCATTATTTTCTACGGAAGGTTGTTGGTATACCCGTTGTTTGACGTGTGTAGTGCAGTTTTTTTAGGAGCAACTAACACAAGGATTTTATCACCAAGCAAAAAGCAGTACACTTGCTCAAAACTGTAAATTACTCAAAAATGTAAGTTACCGTTGTGAATCAGCCCCAGAGGGTTCCCATATCAAAGTAATGAACTTTTGGTCAGTAACAGTTCTACAGTCTATTTATTGCAAGGGTGAAACCGGTCCAATCTATGATGTTCCATTAGAGGACTGTTCAGAGGACATTCCTTCTCTCCTCTTTAGGGGACTCAGTTTCTGGGACTGAGTAAATGGTGGCCAACCATTTCTAGCTAAGATTGTGAAAAATCTAG
The DNA here is from genome assembly GCF_031143425.1 of Pleurodeles waltl. Classification (NCBI taxonomy): domain Eukaryota; kingdom Metazoa; phylum Chordata; class Amphibia; order Caudata; family Salamandridae; genus Pleurodeles; species Pleurodeles waltl. The sequence goes on along the minus strand of NC_090449.1, from coordinate 76,241,573 downwards.
ATACACAACAAGCGACCAGCTGTCTTTAGAAACTTGGATACTGAATCCTGCCTCCTCCTGCTTTTACAGTTAAAGGTCTAGTCCACCTTTTCTTGAAACCGAGCTGCAAATAAGGGTAGTGAGTGTCAAATCCATTCACAAGTGGAGTAAGACAGCAGCATTCATTCATTCAGCAACAAACAAATAGAGCAAGAAATAAGCTCCAGCTGATCCTGAATGGTGCAGCATACTTAGTTATGGGATTGAAACCACCTTCCAGCCTGTTTGCATTCATTAGCAAAGGCAATAGGTCCCACTTTTACAACCTATTGGCTTTGCTAATAGTTGTAGCCATACTGCACTGCATCGTCAGTGCTGTGCAGCATGGCTCAAAAAAAGAAACAAAAGCCTATAACGCGTCAAGCTGTCATTGTGTAAATGCCTGTACAATGTATGTGCGTGCCTACAAAATGACGTAGGCCCTTTTTTAGGTCGCAGCCTATCAGAAAGCACAGCTGTCTAGTTTGGTAAAGGCATCTTGGGGACGTTCAGAAAGTTGACCTTAGAATGTATTCTGCCCGTTGATTATCATTGGCTTTGTAGTTTGTAACTCACATTTTCTGGCTTTCTATTTGCTAGCTTTATTTGCTTTAGGCTCGCCAGGTTCAGTTTGCCCCCTCCCCCATTGCCTAAACCGTGTTTACTGTATCCTTCCACAAACTCTCTTTCTGTAAACAGGCCTTTAAATTTTCTGTTTGTCTTTTCTCATTTGCTGTGCATTCAAAGGCGGATGTCAAATGTCAGGCATTGTCTTATAAGGGCGCTTGTTTACTTTTCTTTCTCCGACTTCCAAGTGAAAGGATTTATGTGACAATCTCTCTGGATAATGGGGGTAGAAAAGAGCTTCTGTCTAGCACACACCAACATTTAAAAGAATTGTGTAAGTATTTCAGAACATATCAGAATTAGTAACACTAACGTAGCAAATTTTTTGTAATTTCTGAAGTGTGTTGGAAACAGATACTTTAATATGATCAACACAAATCATTGCACTGGGTGATTCGATTTCCGCACATTTTCGTTTGTGCACGGTATAGTTTATTAGTAAAATCTACGTCTGTGCAAATGTAATGGTCATTTCAATTCAAAATGTGTTGTCTGATAGTGCGCTACCATACCATGCATACTCTGCTCTACGCCACTATACTCTATTCTGCACCACTAAACTTTACACCAGTGCACGCCAATGCACTCTGCACCACTCCACTCTGTGCCACTTCACAGTACACCTCTGTATTCTACCTCGTACCACGCTACTCTGTGTCAATGCACTCTTTGCCACTGCACTCTAAAGCACTCCAGTCTAGGCCACACCAATCTATTCTGCACAACTCCAATCTACGCCATTCTACAACACTGCATTCTATGCCCCTGCACTCTATGCCACTACACTGTACACCAATGCACTTTACTCTGTGAAACTCTACTCTATGGCCCTGTAATCTCCAGCAATCCACTGCAGGCAATTACTCTCTGTGCCACTCTATGTAATTGCACTCTACCATGCACCACTCCACCCTATGCCACTTTACTCTACTCTGAAACAATCTGCTCTACGCCACCCACTCTATGCCATTCTACTCTACTCTGTGCCACTCCACTCCATGCCACTGCACTCTACGCCACTCTACTGTTAACCACAACATTCTACCCCAATGCACTCTACACAACTGCACTCTGTCACTGCACTCTATGCCACTGCACTCTACTCTGCATCACTGTGCTCTATGCTACTGCTCCCTACACCTCTCTACTCCACTGCATTCTTAACACTCTACTCTGCAACACTGCACTTTCTGCCAATGAACACTATGCCCCTCATTCTGCACTATTCCACTCTATACTACTCCACTCTATGCCACTGCACTCTACGCCACTGCATTCTACGGCACTAGACTCCACTCTGCACCACTCTATGCTGCTCTACTCTGCACCACTTTATGCCTCTGCACTCTATGCCACTCAACTCTACTCTGCACTCTATGCCACTGCACTCTACATCACTATACTCTACTCTGCACAACTCTATGCTACTGTACGCTGCACCACTCTAAGCCACTGCACTATATGCCACTCAACTCTACTACACTGCCCTCCACATCACCCAACTCTATGGCACTCCACTCTATGCCACTCCACTCTATGCCACTGCACTCTATGTCACTATGCTCCACTCTGCACCACTCAATGCAGCTCTACTCTGCACCACTTTATGCCTCTGCACTCTATGCCACACAACTCTACTCTGCACTTTATGCCTCTGCACTCTGTGCCACACAACTCTACTCTGCACTTTATGCCACTGCACTCTGTACCACTCGAATTTACTCTGCGCCACTGCCCTCTGTATCACTGAACTCTACGCCACTCCACGCCACTCTACTCTATGCCAGTATACTCTGTGCCACTGCCCTCTATGCCACTACAATTAATTATTATTTAACTTCCCACCCTACAAACCTAGCATCCCGCAACTAAACTGTAAGTAAAATAAGTATTCCATAAATTAAATAAATGAAATCAATTAAATCAATAATTAACAATTAAAAATTAATTGTTAATTAATTATTACTTAATTTACTTCCCACCCCGTTCCCCTAGAACCCCAACAATCCGTTAGGACACTATGAATCAGTATACAAATTAAACAAAACATTCTAAATCACTTAAAATTACAAGCTATATTTATAAATACCTGTATATAAACAATAGTAACACATCCAATAAATATATCAGCTAAAACACATTCAGATAATTAGAAAATTATATTTTTTATCACTATACTATTGAAAGCGATACTAAAAACATTAGTTATTAAAAACAATATTACTTACCTAAAAAAACTACCTTCATGTCAGCGATAATATTGCATCACTATATTAATTTCCTATATTTGTGCCTCCCGATATTTTTAATCCGATATTTTGTCCAAATACCAAGCCAGTAGATTTTGCCACAGGGGACTATTGTCTTTGCCAATTGCTGCTGGTAGGGTTGTACAGTGAAAAAAGGTGTAGTGGCGATCCACTGAAGTGCACTTGCGTTAAAGTGCATGCGCATGTCAGCAGAATGACTTAGGCTCCATTTGCCGTAACATTTAATTTTACTATGCAAGATGGCAGAAGCCACTTGGATAGGTACATAAAAAATATTGATTTTTATAGTGCCAAATTACCAATTTTTATTTTAAAAAAGAGCTATGGGTGGCGGTGTGGGGAAATGGAGGAACTGGTGGTGGAGAGGAAAAGGAAAAGCAGCATACGGACAGAGGAGAAACAAGATCAAGCGAGTGACCACCACAAAAGCACACAGGCAAGAGGAAGCAGCATGGAGCATGGGGTAGGGGGAGAAGAGTAAAGATGAGTGAGTATGGTGGTGGGAGAGAAGCACATGGACGAGAGAGAGAAACATGTAACAAGAGGGGGAGAGACGCACACAAGAGAGACAGCTGGGAAACCCATGCACTCATGCACTGGTTAATCAAAAAGAAACTCGTGAGAGCAGCGTAGGCATGGAGAAAAGAAGTCAGATGAGAGAGAGGAACACAGAGCGAGAGGAGGGAGGGAAGCACATAAAAGAGAAAGGTGGAAAGCACAAGCAACATGTGCAAAAGGGAAAATGGGAGGGACAAACTCTGGATGGAAATGGCAGGTTATTGAATAAGAAGTAAACAAATGAGAGCGACAATAAAGCCAACCAATGGTAAGCAATGGTTGGGCTTCAATATCTTGGTAAGATGACAATAGGCCTTTTGCAAGTAGACAGCGTGTGCTGTCTGGTAGGCTCGACCTAAAAACAGTGATAGTTTTACAGACAATGTACTTTTTATGTTTTCAAAAACATGTATGTCCCACCTTTTTTAAAATACTTTTTTTATTGATTATTTATTATAACAAAAGAGACAAGGAGACATGTGACATCATTTACCCTTAGTTTTCATCATACGCTGACATTGTCACCAGCCTGAAAAACACTCAGTCCTCCAACAGCAGCTCATCCCATAGTAATATTCACTACAGATAATTTAACTGCAGAAAAGGTACACATTTCTGTGTGTTAGGACAGGGATTATAAAGGCCCCCCTGGATACTCCTTTTAGGGCCTAGACCCACAATATTTTGTTACTGTTTATGACCACAACCCTGACCAATAAAACTGGTCTCTCAAGGCTCATACAGTGATCTAATCCTCCTTTCCATCTCTCCTGGGATGGGGTAGGGGCTGTTTCTTTCCACACTTGAGCAATGTCCCTCTTGGTGACCAAGAGTCCTATCCATGAGAATGCTAAAGGCAAGATACAAAACGTAGCTACTGATTTCTGGCCACAACCTACAACTAGAGAGAAGCACAATCAGACGAAATGTGAAAACTGTAGATTTTGTTAACAAATTGGGAAAAACTTGACCCTCTTTCCTTGAAAGGTGGACTTCGAAAAGTCAAGTTCCTGCAAGAAGGTCAAAATGCACAGCTCGAATATTATTTACTGAGGTGCATGTTAAAAGAAATATAATCTTGGTTGCACATAGAGCACACAGTAGAATGAAAAAGGTGGCGGTGGTCTGTGAAAGGGGTGTAGCCAAAGAAACGTAACTAGGGATCGTCTCCAAGAGATGTGGCCTGTGTAAATATGGAAACGGTTTAAAATGTGTAAACTGAAACCTGTGCCCTTCACAGCATGCACACTGACCAGTATTTAGGTGCCTCTCTGTGAATTGTTTGCTACTGCATCCAGACATGTCACATAGCCAACCCATATACCTAAAGCAAGCCTGACCTATTGCCTTTGCCAATGCTTGTGAACTGTATCAGCTAAATGAATAACAACACCGATTCTGTTGTGAATAATTAGAATTAAACATGTTTAAATTTTGAAAAAATATTTGTGGATTAAACATTACTAAGATCTGTGGAAGGGGTTAATGGCCTTCGGAATGTCTCTGCATGGTTTCTGCACATCTTCACGATCATCTGTACTGACTTCAGCCTCAACGTCAGCTCACTCAATTTTGTGCCATCATAAACACCCACCTGCAGCCTGAACTCACTCAGACATCTGGTGGTCATTCAGCTGAAAGTGTGCACCACAACAGTCATGTGTTGCATGGAAAAAATATGCAAGGTGAAGTCAAACATGAAAGGTAAACACAAATTGCATCACTCACACAGATTACCTTAAGTGGTTTTACAGTCATAGATGAGAAATTGAACATTGTTTTTGCCAGTAAAGTTAAGGACATGTACATAGAGTCAGATAGGGACCTGCTTCAAGCTTGTGTTTTAATTACTGCCACAACTGATACCTGGCCATACCCCATAAAGCATTGGCTGCACCCTGAGGACCCACAGGGAACCCTGACTTTAAAGCTCAGGAAGTAGGGCTTTTCGATTCCTCACCCTGGGTGGGACAGTATTGTTTACAGCGACAGAAAGAACCTCAGGAAAGAAATTAAATAGTTTGTTTTGTATTTTCCAACATTTGTGGAAAGCCACTGGCTCTCTCTTTTTAACAATCAGCTTTTATTACAGTAATTAAGAAATTTGTCATAGTCGTGTACATAAAAATCCACAAGTGTGGACGACGGACCCATAGAGGTACCGTGAAAGTACCAGGGGCGCACTTTCTCAGAGTTGGATAAAGATTATTGAAGCAAATGAATGATAACCAGCAACAGAATTTCCTACTTGTTGATGAATCAATTAATGGGAGGCCGACTGGAGGGATTTTCTCAATGTATTAGAGCTCTTTAATCAGTTAGGAGTTTTGGAATAACTGCATTCTGAAATATTTCTCTCAGAGCCTGTGGGGTGATCTCTTTAACTGTACATCACTACATTGTCAGTTCCCTTGACTAGTGTGTACGTATTTTCTTATAATTTCCTCCATTACAAGATATTGTTGCCAAAGACTGGGACATATCTACTCAAGCAATTTTCTAAGATTTTCAAGACCATTTGTGATTCCTCCAACCTACGCTGTTTATGTAATAGTGCTGTTTACTTTCAAAATCAAAGGACTCCAGTGTGCTAATGTCTTTTTCTAAGCCATTTGTAGAATTCCCGCATGCGGTGGGGCCAGCGCGCTGTCATTGAAAGCCCCATAGGAAAATAAGTGTAATGCTTTGTCTAGGAAAAATGGCAGATCATCTCAGATACCCCACTAGCCACAGTGGCCACACCAGTAATAGACACCAAAGAAAGTGCTTTGTTTTGCCCCTGACATTGTACAAGGACTGCACCCTCACTATTGTGCTAGACAGTGGTGGAAAGCAAATGATGGCCCCCCTGAATGTGAAGATGGGCACCTGTGTTTCCCATAGCTCATAAATATTCATCGCTGAATGGGTCCCCATGAAGGGTTAGGTGCCCCCCCCCCAAAGTCTTGGGGGCTTGTCTGAGCTGCAGGGGCTTACCTAAGGCCCATGGTGCTAGAGAACGAGACTATCACAATTTTTCCAGAGCATTAGCTTTTTTGATTGTGTTAAATACTTTTTCAGCCTCAGTGAATGAAAATGGGAATTACTTTATGTCATGCAGAGCACTGCAGACAAGAGGTACTACAGAATGTGCCCATCTGTTGTGGTCAAAACAAGTGGTTCCATGTGGAATTAACAGACAGAATGTAGCAGGCACGTAAAAGTACCTTCAAATGTATAACTTACGTGCAAACATGAGTAAAAGGATACTGCACCAAAGCAGTCCACTTTTGTGTCATACTTACCAGGTTGAACAACGCTTGGCAAAACACACTGGGAACAAAACCTAATGCTATCATATAATTTTACACAACAGGCTGATAATATCCTGGTACTGAAAATACAGCCACGTCATAGATGGGAAGCCGAGCAGACCACACCACATGTAAACAACTAAGTACAGCAATCAGAAGCTCTCTAATGAACTCCATTCACTTGGGAGCACACTCTGACCCATGCCCCCACTGACTTTTCAGCTTCGGAAGGGACAAGATCAGCCACGAGCTCAAAAACATCCTTAACACCTCCATCGCCGCAGTCATCTTTCCTGATGTCTGGAAACACACAGAGGTCAGACCGCGCCTCAAGAAACCCTCTGCAGATCCCAGCGAGCTTCAGAACTACTGTCCTATCTCACTGCTCCCGTTTCCCGCCAAAGTCCTGTAGAAGGTCATCAACCTCCAACTCACAGAACACCTGGAGAGAAACAGCCTGCTGGACCCTTCCCAGTCAGCATTCAGAGCTAATCACTAAACAGAAACAGCCCTGATCGCTGCTACAGATGACATCCGCACCCTACTCAATAGGAGAATCAGCCACACTCATCCTACTCAAACTCTTTGCAGCCATCAACATGTCACTCTCATCGAGTGACTACGCCAGATCAGAATCACAAACCGCACACTTGAATGGATGGCTTCCTTCCTCATGGGGCTCATCCAGAGAATTAGCCTCCACCCCTTCACCTCTCAACCCAAAAGTATCATCTGCGGCACCCCTCAAGGCTCATCTCTCAGTCCAACCCTCAACATCTAAATGACACCACTCACAGACAACGTCAACCCACACAACATCAACGTCTTCTATGCCAATGACACACAGCTCATCTTCTCGCTCTCAGCGGACTCTACCACTACAAAGACCAACTTCCACAACTGTATGAAGAATGTCACAGCATGGATGAATAACAACTGCCTGAAGCTCAACATGGACAAAACCGAAGTATTGATCTTTGGCAGACACACCTCCCTCTAAAATGACTCCTGGTGGCCATCACAACTCAGACCCACCCCAACTTCGAAAGAACACACCTGCAGCCTCGGCATCATTCTTGACAGTGAACTCTCAATGAAACGTCAGGTCAATGTTGCCTCCTCATCCTGCTTCCCCACTGTCCGCATGCTCCACAAAGTCTTCAAGTGGTTCTGCATCAGGACCAGTTAAAGTGTGTCACAGGCCCTCATCATCAGCCGACTGGACTACAGCAATGCACTCTATGTAGGCACCACCACTGAACTCATGAGGAGACTCCGGAGGATCCAGAATGTAGCTGCCAGACTGATCCTCTACCTGCCAAAGAGGACCCACATCACCCAACATCAGAGAGACCTCCACTGGCTCCCCATCGTGGACAGATGCCAATTTAGGCTCCTGACCTATGCCTAAAAGCCCTCCATGACCAAGGACCCAGCTACCTGAACCACCAACTGAACTTCTACCTTCCCCCAGGACCCTCTGCTTCATTCACCTCGCCCTTGCACAGGTACCACAAATCCACGGCTGTTGCACCAGAGGACGCTCCTTCTTCCTCCTCGCCGCCAAGTACTGGAACACCCTCCACCTCTGCACCTCACCCTCGCTGACCCACTTCAGGAAGGGACTCAAGTCTTGGCTCTTCGACTCCGCAGCAGAGGACCCGGAAATCCTCACGGGTGATAAGTTGCTCTGTACAAATACAAATACTGTCTGTGCCTATGAAATGGTGTATAAGAATAAGGTACACCCTACTGTGAAGCGGGGATGCCTGCAGAACTCCTGCAAATGCCAGTGACATAGCGCAACAAAGCCTCAAGTGGAAGGTGACTGAGTCTGATACCTGTCATCCATTGTCAGCTGGCAGGCAGGTTGGAAAAAGAGGAAGCAGTAATTTGCAGACAGCGTCAGTTATGTCTGCAGCAGTATGAGAGATGACCTGGTCTGCCGAGCAAAGCAGCATGCTAGGAATGAGTTGAACCCCTGCTATGACGCCTTATGCATCTCTGTGGTTTCACATTATAAGCTGGTTGCCCTTGTGCAGCTGATCACATCAGTATGATGTGTTTACCCTAGTAGCTCAGTTGTTTGTCCCAGGACAAATGTCATCTGTTTGCCCCATAATGAATATCATCCTGAACTAGTTCCTATTTTCCAGCTCTACAATGAGCAGTTTGCCTTGTAAAGTACCAAATATTTCACGTTTTCTAGTACCAACGTATGCTATTGCCCACTCACATCAGATATCTCCCACTTCCATAGACAACATTTCACCGTCAGTGCTGAAAATGAAGAAAAACAATCTAGAATCCCTTAAGGTCGGTGTCAAGGGGTAGGGGAGAGGATGTGATGTTACAGCCAAATCTGCCCACCTTGAAACTGGGGAACCAGGTTCGAGTCACAGCGTCAGCTCGACATCCTGTGATTCTGGGCAAATCACCTTATCTCCCCGTGCCTAAAAAAACATGACCTTGTCTAATGTACTTGGTGCTCATGTAAAGTACTCCAATACTTTCAAGTTGGTGCTATATAAAACTGCAAAAACAAGGTGAGGCATTAGAAAAGGGGTGGAGTCATGAGCAGCAGTGTCTGTCAGTCAACTTATACATTTTTGAAAAACTCTCCTCAAAAAAAATTGGCAACAGGAGCAAATGTGATACTAAATCTGTTATGGCTGACTTAGTTGGCCACGAACAATTCACATTTTTAGGCCCCTGCTGCTTGTGTGTTTAGCACTTTCTATGTTACAATATAACTCTGGTGGTTAATGCACTTGCTGGAGAAACATTTTGTGTGTGGCTAGACATAGGTTTGACTCGAGGATTAATATGTCCAACACCAAGCGCAAAGTGAAACATGCCGGTCACAGATTTATATTTTATTTAGATAGCTCAGTAGGTTACTGTTTTTGTTGCAGAGATCCTTGTGCTGCCTGTAGGACGCAAGTTACTCTCTTTGTCATATACCTCAGTTAGTTGTGAACCGGCACCAAGGAGCTGCATGCAAACTGCAAGACATGCCTTTAAAAGCTATGGGCGCCACTGACTGTGTCCCTATGTTGGCAAATTAAACTGCGACAGAGTTGACACATTTCACTGGGGCTGCCCAGGATCCCGTATCTGGCATCTGGCTACCCCCTCATTTCCTTCACTGTGGATAGCAAGGATGGTTGTTTGCCAAAAGTGTCACCGATTTTCAAGTACTACTGATAGCAGTTTGTCCAGTTAAATTGTTTTGTATCTCCCTTTATCAATATCTGTCATCTGCTCACTACCTATATCCACTGCATTTCCTACTAAAAATATCAGTATTTTGCTCTGATCAAATATTAAGTATCTGCCCCAAAATATAAGGCATCTGGCTGGTCATCACAAATGTCAAATATCTCCCAATGTCAATGTCAACTGTTTATCCAGTACAACAGTTTTCCTAGTAAGAAGGTCACATGCATGCTCAGTCCTTGTGTGGGCTTTTTGCTCCAGTGCCAGGTGAGCTGTTTGCCTTTGATTGATGTCTGGCTGTGTCCCAGGACTGAGCCTTTGCCATGGTCCTTCTCTCAGAGGGGCGTGTGAAGGCCAGAGTCGTTTGTCCCTTGCACTGTTGGCAGTTTCCCCGGGCTGTGATCACATATCTGACCGGTTACGATATCATCAATTTTTCATCAATAGTGTCTGTTATTTCCTGACTTACACTACTGAGCTGTTTTTCCTAGTTCCTTTACAATTTTAGTTGCCAACTTTTGAGCAAATTCAGTCATTTGTCTAGTAGTTGCTTGCCTACTATCAGATAATCGACCTGATACAATATCTTAAGTTGGATCCAGTACTATCAACTGTTGGATACTGTGCTGTTATCAAATGCTCCACCCAGTATGCACAGCAGCTCTCTGATACTGTACTAATATTGAATATTAAACCCAGTAGGCACAGCAGCTCCTTTACTGTACTAATATCAACTGTTCAACCCAGTATGCACTGCAGCTGTTTCATACAGCACTAATATTGGATGTTAAACCCAGTAGGCACAGCCGCTGTCTGATACTGAACTAATATCCAGTGTTAAACACAGTATGCACAGCAGACATTGACTAATATCAAATATTTTACCTAGCAGGCACAGAAGCTGTCCGATACTGTACTAATATCAAATGTTAAACCCAGTATGCACAGCAGTCATTTGATACTGTACTAATATCGAATGTTAAACCCACTAGGCACAGCAGCTGTGTGATACTGTACTAATATCAACTTTTAATCCCAGTATGCAATGCAGCTGTTTCATACATCACTAATATTGGATGTTAAATACAGTAGGCACAGCCGCGGTCTGATACTGTATTAATTTCAAATGTTAAACCCAGTATGCACAACCGCTGTCTGATACTGAACTAATATCAAGTGTTAAACCCAGTATGCACAGCAGCCATTGACTAATATCAAATATTAAACCCAGTATGCACAGCAGCTGTCCGAAACTGTACTAATATCAAACGTTTAACCTAGTATGCACAGCAGCTGTCCAAAACTGTACTAAAATCAAATGTTTAACCTAGTATGCACAGCAGCTGTCCAATACTGAACTAATATCAAATGTTTAACCTAGTATCCACAGCAGCTATCCAAATCTGTACTAATATCAAATGTTAAACCCAGTATGGACAGCAGGTGTCTGACACTGTGCTAATATCAAATGGTAAACCCAGTATGCACAGCAGCCGTGTGATACTGTACTAATATATAATGTTAGCCTAAGTAAGTACGTCAGCTGTGTGATACTCTACTAATATCAAATGTTAAACCCAGCATGCACAGCAGCCATTTGATAATGTACTGATATCAAATATTAAACCCAGTGTGCACTGCAGCTATCTAATACTGAACTAATATTGAACGTTAAACCCAGTATGCACTTCATCTGTTTCTTACTGTACTAATATCGAATGTTAAATCCAGTATGCACAGCTGCTGTTTGATACTGTACTAAGATCAAATGTTAAACCCAGTGTGCACTGCATCTGTCTGATACTGAAGTCATATAAAGTGTTAAACCCAGTGTGCACTGCAATTGTCTGCTACTGTACTAATATCAAATGCTAAACCCAGTATGCACAGCAGCTCAGCTGTGTGATACTGAACTAATATCAAATGTTAAACCTAGTATGCACAGCAGCTGTGTGATACTGTACTAATATCAAATGTTAAACCAGTGTGCACAGTAGCCATTTGATACTGTACTAATATCAAATGTTAAACTCAGTAGGAACAGCAGCTGTGTGATACTGTCCTAATATTGAATGTTAAACCCAGCATGCAGAGCAGCTGTGTGATACTGTACTGATATTGAAAGTTAAACCCAGTAAGCACTTCATCTCTTTCATACTGTACTAATATCAAATGTTAAACCTAGTATGCACTTCATCTGTTTCATACTGTACTAATATCAAACATTGAACCTAGTATGCACAGCCACTGTTTGATACTGTACTAAGATCAAATATTAAACCCAGTATACACAGCAGTCATTTGATACTGTACTAATATCAAATGATAAGCCCAGTATGCACAGTAGCTGTGTGATACAGTACTAATATAAAATGTTAAATCCAGTATGCACTGCAGCTGTCTGATACTGTACAAATATCAAATGTTAAACCCAGTAGGCACAGAAGCTGTGTGATACTGTACTAATATCAAATGTTAAACCCAGTATGCACATCAGCTGTTTTATACTGTACTAATATCAAATGTTAAACCCAGAATGCATGGCAGCTGTGGGATACAGTACTAATATATAATGTTAACCTAAGTAAGCATGTCAGCTGTGATACTGTACTAATATAAAATGTTAAATCCAGTATGCACAGCAGCCATTTTATACTGTACTACTATCAAATGATAAACCCAGCATGCACAGCAGCCATTTGATACTGTACTAATATCAAATGTTAAACCCAGTAGGCACGGCACCTGTGTGATACTGTACTAATATCAAATGTTAAACCCAGTATGCACAGCCGCTGTCTAATACTGAACTAATATCAAATATTAAACCCAGTAGGCACAGCAGCCGTCCGAAACTGTACTAATATCAAACGTTTAACCTAGTATGCACAGCAGCTATCCAAAACTGTACTAATAATGTTTAACATAGTATGCACAGCAGCTGTCCAAAACTGTACTAATATCAAATGTTTAACCTAGTATGCACAGCAGCTGTCCAATACTGAACTAATATCAAATGTTTAACCTAGTATGCACAGCAGCTATCCAAATCTGTACTAATATCAAATGTTAAACCCCGTATGGACAGCAGCTGTCTGACACTGTGCTATTAGCAAATGTTAAACCCAGTATGCACAGCAGCCGTGTGATATTGTACTAATAAATAATGTTAACCTAAGTAAGTACGTCAGCTGTGTGATACTCTACTAATATCAAATATTAAACCCAGTATGCACAGCAGTCATTTGACACTGTACTAATATCAAATGATAAGCCCAGTATGCACAGTAGCTGTGTGATACAGTACTAATATCAAATGTTAAATCCAGTATGCACTGCAGCTGTCTGATACTGTACAAATATCAAATGTTAAACCCAGTAGGCACAGAAACTGTGTGATACTGTACTAATATCAAATGTTAAACCCAGTATGCACATCAGCTGTTTTATACTGTACTAATACACAAATGTTAAACCCAGAATGCATGGCAGCTGTGGGATACAGTACAAATATATAATGTTAACCTAAGTAAGCATGTCAGCTGTGATACTGTACTAATATAAAATGTTAAATCCAGTATGCACATCAGCCATTTGATACTGTACTAATATCAAATGTTAAACCCAGTAGGCACAGCAGCTGTGTGATACTGTACTGATATTGAAAGTTAAACCCAGCATGCACAGCAGCCATTTGATACTGTACTAATATCAAATGTTAAACCCAGTAGGCACAGCAGCTGTGTGATACTGTACTAATATCAAACGTTAAACCCAGTATGTACAGCCGCCATTGACTAATATCAAATGTTAAATCCAGTATGCACTGCAGCTGTCTGATACTGTACTAATATCAAATGTTAAACCCAGTATGCACTGCAGCCTTTTGATACTGTACTAATATCAAACGTTAAACCCAGTATGTACAGCCGCCATTGACTAATATCAAATGTTAAACCCAGTATGCACTGCAGCTGTCTGATACTGTACTAATATCAATTGTTAAATCCAGTATTAACTTCATCTGTTTCATACTATACTAAAATCCAATGTTAAACCCGGTATGCACAGCCGCTGTCTGATACTGAACTAATATCAAGTGTTAAACCTAGTATGAACAGCATGCTTTTGATACTGCATCAGAATCAGATATAAAACTCAGAATACACATCAGTGGTTTGGCCCAGTAACAGGGTGGCCTGTTTGCCAAGTGCGGCAAAGAGCAGCTTCCCTCATTATCACCTTCAGTCGTTTGTCTAAACTGCCCGTATCCCCTATTTTCCTGACACTAATGTCAGCTTTTAATCTTGTTTTATTTGCCTTTCACTCATCGACCCTTCGTTCTGGTGCCATTATCACCACTGCGGTCCGGGTACCAGCTGCTTGATGACATAGTAAGCTTGGTCTTTATCACAGCCTGCTGTGTGTTTCACCACCATCGTTAAGTGACTAGCCAAGCCTCAATGCTAGTTACTTACTCCTGGACCAATATTACCAGAGTGATCCAATAACAGCTTTTTAATAAGTATGAGCTATTTGCCTCACTACCAAGAACAACTAGTTCTCATTCCAAACCCTCATCTCCATTCCCTATCATGTCTTGCACGTAATCCTATGGTTTGTACCACTGTATAAATAACAGAAAAGCTAAGAATATTTTTTAAAACAGATGGTAGCAGAAGTATTTCAGTGCTGGTGATAAATGGGGGAGCAGTATGTTCTTCGGACTCCCCTTCCCTGGGAAGTTGAGAAGAGTGGTTCATTTATTTTGCAAATGCAGTGTGTATTGTCCAGAACAATTATAAACTATAAAGAATCACGTCCTATCTTAAATTATTTCATGAACCTCGATTCACCAAAATGCCAGGTGTAGTGGAAGTGACATCACATGCCATTTTACCCTAATGACATCACAGGAAGTGAAGTCAAAAGGCCTTTGACCCGTTGTCTCCTTCTCCTAAACTGTCTGTTTCTCAACTCTCAGTCTTTTTTTTATCTATCTCTCTCAACTCTCTTACTGGCCTGTTGCCTAGTTCTCACCCCTCCTGTATCAGACTCTTTTAACTACCTTTCTCACTTATCTCATGTCTTCCCCCTCACCTGAATTTTTCGCCTCTTGTAGTTTTCTACTCTCTTTCACCTGTCTCTCCCCTCTTACTCCCTTGTCTGTCTCTTTCCACAATTTCACCTTCATATTTCGCCTATCCCACCATTATTTATTTGTAAACTGTCTCTTTCTTCTAATCACCACTTTCTCTCTATGGCTCACTTTGCCTATCAGTTATCTATCAGCATCTCTCTCTGATCACTTTCCTCCCACCTGTCTGTAGCAAGGACAGTACCAGGGGTCGCAAGAGGCAAGGCAGGGGCCGCAGTCGAGGGGTACGTAATTTCATGGACCCCAAAATGATGTGCATAGAATTATGTACCCCTCTCTAACTACAGCATAAAGTTTCTTGGTGCCATTGTACGCGATTTCTTATCTCGAATCTCTCAGGTACATTTATCATCACTTATTATATAGTATTCTGTTATTAATTTAAGTGTCTCTCTTTCAGTACAAAGATGTATGTCCTCTGTAAATGCCTTTAGAAAATTCCTCCAAGAAAACACATAATGGATATTAATTTTGTAATAGTTATTAGTTACAAAACATGCAAAACTTTTATGAATCAGTCATATATGTAGATTCAGCAAAATACTCTGGATATCAGAAGTGATGCCCTTTCACCCCAACGACACTACAGGAAGTCACATCATATGAACTTTGACCACCCAGTGTGTCACTGAAAGTGATTTCACTTGACGTTTTAAACTGATGACATCACAGGCGGTGACATCACTGAAGATAAGAACCGAGCAGTAAGAGCAAGATCAATAAAAAGACATAGGTTTTAGGGTAGCCCTTAACTGAGGATATTGGGCACCATCTGTATTTTAATAGAAAGTTACCAAATAATCCCAGAGGCCCAGCTATCTCCAGCCCTGGTACTGCAACCATCAGCATCCATGCAATTCATAATATAAATATAATTTGAAAAAGTCATCCTGTCACCATCATGCATGTGTTAACGTTCAAATTAAACTAAGCATTTTAGTCAGTTGTGGCATTCATCCCATCTGGTTATATAATGTATATATAAGAGGCCTCTTTGGAGCAAGAATCAGGGGTCAAATGGGCTAAGATTGGATTCTCAAAAGCAGTTGCAAATTGTGCAGTGACTTTTTGCGAATCCAGTGTTATTTTGCTAACGGACTTGTGCAACACAGGGACCAAAATAGATAATCAGCGGGTCACACAACAACCAGTCTAATTATTATTTATTAGGCATGTCAGAATTTGCGAATCTCTGGCTTTAACTACAGTTACAAGGATGGTGGCCTACAAGGAAGAGCAGATCACCATCCATATGAGTGCATTTTAAGATGAATCTTTTTGTTGAAAGAAGCCCGATTTCCTAAAAAGAACCAGGTCTGGGTTTTAAAAACGTTTTCCATTTTGCTAAACTTTATAGAGAGTTGACAGTGGCTCCCTGTACCACTTCCCACTCCCCTCGAAGTTGGCACACTAATACCCACAGGGGAAGGTGTATACGGGTACCCTTCTCCTTTGTGAATTAGTTATCACTCCCAACTTGGAAATCGGCACTGATTGATGGTTGGTGACCGTAATTGTGATTGCAGACCACTCATACAATCCTTACAGACTCGCGTATTGGATGGAAGTCCAAAACACCCCCACTCAAAACTACAATATAATAGGAGTCAAAACCCCAATTTGTGATTCGGAAAAACATTTCAAGTCTCAATATGGTGTTAAAGGATTAGAGAAAAGGGTTTGGAGGTTGCAAACCCCATGATTTTGTGTATCGCAGGGTTTGTGACCCCAAAGTGCATGAGTATATCTGACCCCTCGTTTTGTCTCCCATAAAATGTCTATAGTATTTTAAATCTTAATTAAATGTTTTATGTTTTAAGGTAAAACACCTTAGACATCCATTAGGAGTAACTAATGATTACTTTGTGTCAAAATCTGTATATGTACAAAACATAACACAATTGCACAATTAGCAAGCAGAAATAAATTAGGTAGGTAATTAATGTTCAAATAATCCACACTGAACCAGTGCACAGGACAGGCTTGTCAATATCTTCCTAGCTAGAGTCCTGATGTAGCAGTTGTCATGATGTCATGTTAGGTAGACACTAGGATCATGCAGTGGCAGGGGATAGCATTTGGACAGTGGGCACTACTTCCTGTGGGTCATGGGAAAAAGGCAGGAAGTGATAGATACAAAGGGGATTCCAGCAAGGGACATCCTAGGGACAACACAGGTGGAGGTTAGTGTCTTAAGCAGTAGATGGACAAATGAGATAGGCAATGGTTTTGGAATAAACATCCGTTTAGATCACAAACCTGTCTCTGAGTTATCCATTTAATCAGCAACTAATACCAACTACAGTCAGATGTAAAATACTTAGGAAATAGGTGGTCAGGTATTAATATTAGGTAGCCATATCGGCAATGTATCAGACATGTGCAGACGTGTTTTCACTGGTCCTTACCACACCACTCCATGTGGCAACACATTTTCCATAGACTTATAAGATTACTTTAGTGATGTGTGTGGTATTACCAGGACATCTGTTTCCATTGACAAGCCTATCACATAATATTTGCAAATATTTCATATGTTGAGGTAAACATACTTGGTAATTCGATTACTGGACATTTTTACCACCCTGGAGCATTATTGGCAATGTCTACAAGAGGAAAACATGAGGATGACTTTCCTAACCTTTCCATTAACCAAGAACCAGGTGAGAGATTACTTTTTGTACTGATCTTCAATTTTCATTTTTTTTGCATATGTTTTGCAAATTGCTATTTGCAGTTTCTTAACGTGGCACTGCACATCTTTCACTTTTGTGCAGAGCAGTGGTAATTTTGTGAATGATTAGCATATTTTTGTGAATCCGACAGTCGATTTTAGCATTTTTAATAGGTTTGTAGGCATTGTTTTTTCCACTTGTACAGCTGAGATTTTATCATTTGACAAGCTGCTTTGGGTTCAGTTGCCTTCCAATGTAAATTATACTAAGATATCGAGGAGTGTTTCTGCACTATTGTAAATACTGTAGTTTTGTTATACACTTTGTAAAACACTGATAAGAATGGTGGCACCGCCCACGAGGTATGCAGTGCAGAAGTAAAGCTAAATAAGAGATTGTGTTTATAAAAAATCCTACAACTTGCACCACCGCAATGTGCAAATTTGCTAAAGGATCAGATTGTTGGAAAAAGCTAGCAATTTAATTGCAGTCATGGCTGGCGACTGGACAAAGCGGCCGGTAGGGGTGGGGGGAGCAAAACACAAATAAAAAAGTATATAAAAAAAAAAAACTTACCTTAAGGTAGCCGCTGCATCGTCGCCACACTCCAGGCACAGGCTCCCAGCCCACCCTGCGCCAATCATAACGCTGCTCAGAGCAGCGTTATGATTGGCTGGAGCGCCCAGGCTGGGTGCACCAATGCAGACCGGGAGCCTGGGGTGGCTCTATCCAGCTCGGCAACATAATGCCGGGTTGGAGAGAGACCTTGTGCGCATGTGTGTTTGGCCTGCCCGGGACGGACGCCCAAACATACATGCGCACTGAGGGGAGTGCTTTGTGCACTCCCCTCACTATTTGTCACCCCCACGACCCCCCCCCTTAAACATAAAACAATAATAAACACAGTTTATTACTGTTTTAGTTTTAAAGGTTTGCAGATCCTGCTGCTGCTGGCGGGGGGAGCAACGCTCCACCATCATAGTGGAGGAGCCACTCCTGTTTATTTGTGCAGTTTTACTTATTCGTTTGCAGTAAATATTCCACATATTTAGAACTCAGGGAATTTCAGCAGTACACAAAAGAAGCTGTGAAGCTCACAGTATCCCTGAAATAGTTTTGGAATTCTTTTATGAATTTAAGGTTCCTCTGATTGCATGCTATTTTTGTCTGCACAAATGTAACTGGTGTACATTTGCACGTGCACATAGTTTTCAGTAGCGCAGATACTTTTTATTAGATCACATCCAAGAGAAGGAAAATATTTATCCTTTGTGGAAACTCTTCTACCTACACCGCAACCAGATTTGCCAATGTCCCTCCGGGTTGCTACACTTTATACATCCTGCCCATGCGTTAATATATGGCAATAATGGTGTTTTAAAGTCTAGAACACCCAAGAGCCTTAAAGCATTGATCGACTCTTCTTTGGAATCTAGAGATAATTTAGATTTGGAAACTAACTTCGGAAAAACGTACTACATGGTTTGTGGCAGAATCAACAGCAAGATTAGAACGATATCCAGCAAGGGCAAGATCATGGGTAAGGTGGCACATTTCCTGTATCTGGTTATTACCTATGACTCTTCAAACTCGTGGGCACAGTGCCTTTCATCAGGTGTGTGAAATTCAGCAAGCTGTATGTGCCATACTTAGCTTTGCCCAGAAGACTAGAAACAAATCGATCCTCCCTCTTCTAGAAATCTACAATCCCAAATGGATCCCAATTCTGACCTGCAGGGCCCCCATCTCAGGATATCAATCTAGCCAGAACGTGCAGGTAGAGAAAATCATTTTTATAGATAGCTCCTGATCTTCCACCCAACAACCCCCATTTTGTACTGAATGAGGACTTAGGTTTGGGTTATGCAGAGGGCAGTGTTAAATTAACACCTTTTTTTTTATTACTGCGTTCTGTTTGGAGTAACCCTCATGCTTCACTGAACCGCCCAGTTATTGAAGATTGTTTAGCCTGTAATTATGGGCTTTCGATTCCTTGGCAAAAGCAAATAAAAAAGTAGCCATCTTGCTTGGAAGGCCAGAATTATTTAGTAACCTGCCATGAATAACAAAAGCAGATTAATCATGGGTTAGGGAGAACGTCATAGCAAATGCTAAACTATCTAGAGAGGTCGAGGAGTTGATGAAGTCATCTAGACGGGAATATGCAATAATGGAAACTACACCGGCCCTGAGCCGCATGTAAAATGGTTATTAATCCATGGTAAAGATCTCTGATAACCAGATTTAGATTAGGCTCCATCCAAGGCCTTTCATGCTTTCCTTTAGGCCACTACAAACTGGCTGCAATTTTGCCAATGTGCCAAATCCTTGCCCCCAAACACCCTTGCACTTTGTCTTCTTTTGCATATTTTATCATAATTTCAACAGACTACGTTTGATACCCCTGCTGAAAGGCACTGGCTTTTTTTAAAGTGAACTGACTTTGATTAAATACATTAGGTGCCCCAGCTGTATGTAAAGGTGTGAGGGCTTCTTAAAATCAACTCAAAGGCATTGTAAATTCTTGCTTTCTTAATCTGGCTTCGTCTCTTTTTAATACATTTCTAAATTGTGCTTAGTTAACAAATTCTTTTGTATTTTTATTTTTCATCTGTCATTCACTTATCAGATCAGTGTTGCCATTGTTGTACTTTTAGGATTCTTTTTTAATAATCTTTTAAAATATGTCTGCCTACTCTTTATACAAGTTTACTCCTGATTTGACAGGGATACATTTTCAACTGATCTGAAAAGATATTGCTTATGAAAGTCCAGAAAATAAAGCATACCCATGCCAGTGGTAGATTGCTATGATTACTGGCCCCATAACTCTGGGTTATCCTGCCACTGCAGCTGAGAAAACTACAATCTGTTACACCCAGGAAGGTACATTAGACCTACCTGTTCTGTTGTCCTTTCTGAAATCTGTTTTCGGTGTACTTTCTTGCTTCTAGTTTAGGTTTGTACAAAAGACTAATAAATACTTTAGATAACTAAGCCTCATTAGCAACAACATCAAATCAAAATCAAATCAGGAGAGGACAGAAGGTAATAAAGCATAAAATACAGACACTGGTCAGTGAAATGTATTTGCTGTCCTCATCAAAGCTGCTGAGCTGGTGAAGAATGATTAATCGCAGAAAGTAGATCAGTATTCAGATGAGAAAAGGGACTTGATGGGTGAAAGGATACGATAAACAAAAATAAAGTTTAACTATAGGTACTCTTTTTTTTAACATGGGACTAGCTTGACAAATTTGAATCTACTGGCCTACCTCTGAGTCCTGGAAACATTCAACAAAGCTTCCACCGGAACACCCCACAGAAGAGCCTACTGATCCTGGTTTGTAGGAGATTTTAGTAGAGGCTAATCCTATCCTAAGGATACTGCTAAAATTCGATGTTGAAATGAAACAAAGGAACAAAAACATCAATATAGTTGTAGTGAAGGACTATTATCAGTAAATGAAGATGCAAGCAATGATCAGAACAAATTTAAGGTTAATTGGTATAACGTAATGTGAAGCTGAAGTAGACAATCCACATAAATAACCATTGCGCCTACCAATAGGAGTTGAAGTGTACAAGAGTACTTGTGCTAACGTCTCTTGAGCAGGCAGGCACAAATCATACAATGCAGCTGAAAATTACAAACATGAAGAAATAGAAACATTGAACTTGTGGGCGTATCCTGCATCTCTTTGTAATTATGAAGAGGGTACAAAGGCACTGACCGAAAGAGGACATTACATTAGTGATACCTGAAACCCTCTACAAGCATTTCCCAAATATGAGAAATTAGAAGGTTATGAGGAAATACAGCCCCTCATTAATTTTGATAAAAATCCTAGAGCAAATAGATGAACTTGTTAACTATTGAGAATTAACTGCTTTCAGGTAAACTGCGGCCGCCAGGCTACCCAAAGTCATTGTTACACAGAAATAAACATTTCACAGGGAAGATGCGGAGATTAACACCAAGCACGAGTTCACGCACAACCTTGGATCTAACTCGGTGACAACAACCTCATGCTTTCACAACCACTGTGGATGCAGCATGCAACCAGGGTCAAGATACCACACAACTCGAAAGGTGTAAAAGTTGTTGTTTAACGAACTGTGGCATAATAAGATAGCAACATGGAGTAAAGCCCCCTTTTCCAGCTCAAACCATTACTGAGTCAATTTGAGAGTATCCTTGACAAATTTGTTAAACCTTTCCATCTGCTTATTTGCTTTCAAATGGAACACAGTGATCTTTTTGTGCAAAATGCCCAAATGCTCAATAGAACCTTTCGTGGCGTGCTGGTGAATTGTTTTTCTTTATTGGATAACAAACTCTCAGAAAACTTTTGTCTCGAAAAAACGTTGTCCAAGAATCCTATAACAGTATCAGTGTCAACCTTAGCTACCTTCTTGACCTCAGGCCACTTAATAGTCAATGAGGACGCTTTTCTGAGTTATCATTTGTTCAGATACTCAGAGCAATGAAGGATCCAGCTGGTCAGACCATTGTCCATTCCTGGACACTTGAAAAATTCTCTGCCATGCGTCATGGTGGTAGTTAAACCCAAACACCCATAATGACATTGATCACAACTACCTCTTGAAACTGTGAGGAGGAACAATTTTGTCTCCACATGCAATTATAACATGGTGTGCACTTATTTCATCCTTTATCTCAAAGAATGCTCGCAACTATCTTCTCAAATTGCCCTCCGCCATCCACTATGATTTAATGTACTCAATGATCTTCACCATACACACATCTGAATAATGATTACCACTCCATTCTTCCATTTCAGATGTCATGGACAATGAGTCACTGTTTACCAGATTTTCTTCCGTAATAGCTACCGCACACTCCATGTCACCACTCACAATATCATCCAACCCCCCCTAAATTCATCCTTGACATACGATCAGTGTGTATGTTGCATGTACCCGCAACATATTCAATGACAAAACCGAAAGCTTGCCATTTTCCTGCACACCTAGTTAAGCTGTTTGACAAGTTCTTTCCACCACCGGGAGACAGGATGTTGACTAACTGTTACTGGTCAGGTCTGATAGTAAACCTCACCCCCTTACATTTTGTACTACTATGCAGCCCAAACACATGCTTGGAGCTCTCTCTCAGCTACTGAATACCTCCTTCTTGTCTCCTTCAGCATCCTGGAACCATGCTCAACAGGTCATTCATTCTTCTTGTTTCTTTGAATCACAAAACCTCACACTACTTGCACCTACACAAATTGTGTCAAACAAGGTGAATTTGCTGATTCTCTTTTCAATGGTCCATAGACTGCTGCCTGTTGCCTGCACTATACACACACTGAGCCTGATTCACAAAGGTAAACTTACACTTTTTCAGAATTCACAACGCTGCATTTCAATAGTACGTTTATGAGTGTAGAGCAGTGATACTCAAAGTACGGCCCGGGGGCCGCATGCGGCCCTCCTGACATTTACATGCGGCCCCCAGGTCAACAGCAGCACTGTGCTGCTGTTTATCTGACTTGGCACCAGCACTAAACATTGCTAACTAAACGGGCAAGTATTTCATTGGAGGCTAATTGAAAAGGGAGTAACTAGGGTGTCCTGGAAATCAACTTTAGAAACACCTTCATTATTAAAGACATCCTGCAGCAAAAATATAAAAGTATGATCTGTTTGAAATTCAAAATTTCATTAACCTGCACAACCATTTCACCTTAGTACACACAATGATCTCACTGCATTGAGATGTATTTTTAGAGTGATAGTTTTAAAACATAAATTAAGAAACTTTCATCCCACTTTCCCCCACACCCTGACAACAATGTGAACTGTGAACTGTGAACTAAGAGGCAAGCTAGCTGTTATGTGATCTCTTTGGGAGGGCTGGATTTTTATCGTACATGAACAACATTATATTTTATTAAATCAGACACAGAAGGTATTTTGCAGCATACGTCCTGAAGATGTATTTCAAGGTGCTTATATGTCATGATGAAGAAAAAGGAGGAAAAAGTGAAGTCAAATATTTGCCTAGGATCACACAATTTGGTTAAGTGAAGAAGCCGGGATTTATACCCAAGCTTCTGGTTTCACATTGCGCAATACAGACAACAGATGTATATGCTTCACTTATCCTACAACCACTTTATCACTAACCCTCCCCACCACCAGCCCTCCGACCGCCGCCCTGCTGGCATCAATGTGGCCCTCGGTCACATCACAGACCAAACAGTGCGGCCCCTGGGAAAATGTTTGTGAGTACCCAGGGTGTAGAGGCTCCGCGGTTGGGGCAGAGAACTTTGCACACAAAAAGATAGATGTGTGCTGCCTTTTTATGTGCGGAGTTCACCAAACCGACAGCGGAGTCTCCACACTTGTAGACATTTAACTTTAGGAATCAGGCCCCATGTGTTTTTCCTTATTAAAACTCAAAGTCTCTGCCTTTTGCACATAGTTCTCCAGTTCTGTTGATCTACCAGATGACATCATTAACACTGCGAAGGTCGATCCACAGATGAAGCTCGCCAGGAGACTTCAAGAGTATCACAACCGGCAAAACCCAGGGCAAAACTCTATTGGTTCAATTGTACCCTCACCACACAAATCCTGTAATACACTTTTTTAAATTTTACCCGTAATTGATTAGTATGTTCCCAACTTTGTGATATGCAGGGAAAACCCCATCTGTGCGTATGGTTTTATGTTTAAAATCCAGTGCTCCCCTCCGTTATCTTCAAAAACGTCTGGGAACTTACTTTTCGGAGCCTATACTAAACTAGCAGCATGTTATTAACTGATACACAGATGGAATAGCATGAAGGTTCAATCTTCTTGGTGTAGCCAACCTAGAATTGACTCACTCCCTGTCAACAAGAAAGACCACCCCTTTGAAACTTCATCCTTTCAATTCTAATACAGCCCAAACAAATCCCAATTTTTTGATCTTACAGCCAAGGTGCCCACCACAACTTACATAATTAGGAATTCATTTCTTACCCGGCCACAATAATCTGAACAAATCCTGGTCAATTATTGAATATCAGGCACACAAGTCCTCCATCATGTGTATTCACAAAGCCTTCCTTGATAATGGTGGACTACATTTTGCTCTTAGCTATCCTTAGTACAGATGAGATGAAGCAAAGTTCTTATGGTCTCTCTCTTGCAGCATTGATGGGCAGGCTGTGTGATGAAGGGGCAGTAGAGAACGATGGAGTAAGCTGTATTTAGAGGCAGAGTCTCTGTCCTGCAGGCTCTGGCAGGCAGTCTACTGCAAGGCAAAGAATCCCTGTTCCTCATCAGGTACTCGAGAAGAAGCAGAATCCTGTTGGAAACCCACTAGTCTTCCTGTCCCCGAGTTTAAAGCTTACTAGGTGAATAGAAAACACTTATAACTGGGAACTATGAAAGCGGAGCAGGGTGGAAGGATGAACGAGAGAGAAATCAGCCATGAGCCTGGACTGGAGTATTTAGGCAAGTCACACCTAAGCCTGGAGTAGGAAACAGCTACTCCTAGAAAACACTTTGAGAACTGGACCTGTCCTCTTTTGATGCTGAACCACATGTGGTTGGCCCAACACCGATAGGTTACTACATTCCCATTTCCAAAGAAGTGGTGACATTGAAGTTGCCTAAACATTGGGTCTGGGCCACAATTCTCAATTCAAGAAAGTCAAAAATGTATGCTTCTTTGCTTACAGCTACGTCTTGGTAACATACGTGAACTCTACACATAAGGAAGTGAAGCAAGTCTACATTTCCACTTGTGGAAATGTAATACACATGTTTATTTGGACTGACTGCTTTTTTTATTAGTTTCTGGGTGAGGAAATATTTTTTTCTCCCACAAAAACGCCACCCCTCTCACCCTAAAAACAGCTGTACTATTGCCCACAACCAGATTAAATCATTGACCATGTTCAGTGTGGGAACTAACTGCAAAATGTTTGTGAATATCTCCAGACCTATTGTCTTGTATCTGATCATCACCATTCGTTGAGTACCTGCGCAAGAACCCTCCCAATCAGCGCTGTTTTGTAGATTTACGATTCTGAAATATTAGCTGAATAAAAAATTGTGACTAAATCTATTTACGAGGAAAAATCCATCTGTTTCTGATTATGTGTGCTAGGGATTGGATTTTTTCCCTCCTAAAATACTGCCCGGTGTTTAGTGTGCAAACAGCTTTGTGTATTGAGCCAACTAGTTAATAGTAAATAACCCATGATAAGATAACTTCTCCCAAAAGGGACTTGGTTTAACACTCCCTACCCCACATACTGTATATTCTGTACAAATTCTTATCCACTTCACATGCTATGTGTTGATTACAAATGCCCTGCAAGGCAATACAACACCATCCTTGCTTAGCTATGTCCCCCTTAAATTGCATTATTTTAAATTAAAAAATTGTAGGAAGAAAATCTCATTATTTTCATTATATATCTTTAAAGGTTTCTTTCAATGTCTAATGGGTTTTTTCTGAGTTCAGCTGGTATCAGGTGTAAAGAATGCTTT
This sequence comes from Pleurodeles waltl, assembly GCF_031143425.1. Classification (NCBI taxonomy): domain Eukaryota; kingdom Metazoa; phylum Chordata; class Amphibia; order Caudata; family Salamandridae; genus Pleurodeles; species Pleurodeles waltl. The sequence goes on along the minus strand of NC_090449.1, from coordinate 76,215,238 downwards.
GCTCGATTCTGGATTCTGAAGTGACAGGAATTTTAGCTCTGTGCTCACACCCTTTGTGGTTACCTGCAAAGCTCACTCTAGTTATTCCTGAAGGAATTTGTCAAGGGAAGATAGGTAAAAATGAACAAACTGTACAATTCTAACACACTGTAAAACTGAAACAATAGGCTACATCCCATTCTTACCTTAAAAACTCGAAAAGATATGCAACAGAACTGAATGTAAAACTGCAGCCATCGGTTCCACCCCATTCTGACCTTAAAAATTCAGAAATATATGCAAAATATATTGCACCTGAAAATATTTCAGGACTTAGAATGAATCAGTAAATATTTTTGTTTTTTTAAAATCATAGTATGTTTATGAACTAAATCAAAAAGACAAAGCTCATTCTTACATTGAACAATTGAAAATGAGCACAACTCATCAACATTGTTAGAATGGGACTATGAAGTTTATTTAGAATTTGATGAACCAGAAGCCCTGCCAGACTCATAGGCCCTCATTCCCCAAACGGGAACCGCCACTTGGCCGCTCCGCGGTCAAAAGACCGCGGAGGCCATTCTGGCTTTCCCGCTGGGCCGGTGGGCGCCCGCCAAAAGGAGCGCCCGCCGGCCCAGCGGTTAAGGCCCTGCAACAATGAAGCCGGATCCGAATGGAGCCGGCGGAGTTGCAGGGGTGCGACGGGTGCAGTTGCACCCGTCGCGATTTTCACTGTCTGCAATGCAGACAGTGAAAATCTTTCTGGGGCCCTGTTAGGGGGCCCCTGCACTGCCCATGCCAGGGGCCCCACGACACCCATTCCCGCCATCCTGGTTCTGGCGGTGAAAACCGCCAGAAACAGGCTGGCGGGAAGGGGGTTGGAATCCCCATGGCGGCGCTGCAGCAGCGCCGCCATGGAGGATTCTCCCAGCCGGGGGTAATCCGGCGGGAAACCGCCGGACCCGGCTGGGTGACCGCGGCTTCATAGCCGCGGTCGGAATACAAAAGGAAGCACCGCCAGCCTGTTGGCGGTGCTTCCATGGTCGTCGACCCTGGCGGTCGATGACCGCCAGGGTCAGAATGACCCCCATAGTTTCCTCACAGTAACAGTCAGATTTCTGAAAGAGCCTCAGCTGGCTCGATCATTCAAAACCTTACATTAATGTGTGAGGGCTATTGCTTTTTTGTCAGAAAAACATTCTTAATATGGGAGAATGTTTCTGAATAACAAAAACTTTTCTGAGCATGACATAGAGCCTGCCCGGAACTGATTTTTTACAAAAAGTGTTCGCGCTGTATGGGAGATGCAACGACCAAAATGATACCCTACCCTCACCGTCTTAGAAGTTTAGTTAGTGGAAATTGGATCACCATTTTTGAGTTATTGTCATTGTTTTGAAAACAGCAGTGTGAAAAAGTGTGTTGGATACAAGCCTGTAACTTCCCCCCTGTAAACTTTAATCATGGGATTGCAATGTCAGAGGTGTGGTGGCAAAAGTTTCAGTATGAAGCTTCATGTTTTTTCAATTAGGGGGTAAAGATATGAACAAATCAAAACGAGGAAATACATACAAATGTGATTGTATCCCTGGCTACTGTGTCTTCAGCACAATTTACACTGATAATCTACAAAGATTGTGTGTCTCTACTTCCCCTATTTCTATTTCTCCAGACATTTGTTCCTTTGCCTTTGCTTTATTCCTCCTTTCCTTCTCCCATCTATTTATAACAGTGAAATTACTTAAACTGTAACATTAACTTTGTCCAGTTTACTTTTTCTACCCATCTCTACCCTAAACCCATAATAATGCTTTCTTTTTACTTCTTGTTTTATTAACTTTAATTTAATTGCATTACATTTCAGCAAAACTAACTCTACGCTGAACATAATTTCTTAATTAATTAAAATATTACATTCTAACAGTAACGCTAGTCCCATGTCTAAAATTAAATTACAGTATGTTTATTGCAATAAATGTCTGTGAAACTTAATTTGTTAAATACATTTTTAAATTTTTACTTTGATATTGTTAAATACATTTATTTTTAATTTAAATTTCTTCAATTGTTTTGATAGAAATCCTTCCTCGAAATTCAGCTCAATTAATTTAAATCAAACTATTTTTTTATTTCCAGTAAGTCCAACCCTAAACAAAAGTATGCAAAGCTACATTAATATAACTTTATCACTAATAATGTAGTATTTTTAACCATATTACTACATAATACCACCCATAAAAATAAATTTCCTATTGCAAAGGTGCGGAGCAATCAATTTCACAGATATATATGGCAGGTAAAGTAAAAGTCAGAAGTAAAGGTCTGACACTTCTATGGATATATACATAATTTGATCGATAAATAGCAGGCAGACGCAAATTAAATTGTGCATGTTTGCTGATGAGTAGTTCATTTTACTTATTGAGCTATTACCTTTTTTGGTAATGTGAATATTGTATTTTGATTGATTCTTTTGTAAACATGCCTTCTCTTTTTCACAGTCGCATCAAGTCATCTATCGATTTGCTGATCTGGAGATTGATGAAGAATTGTCTCTATCTAAACATCAGTTCACTTCATACCTGACATGCTGACTTCCTCTGACAACAAGACAGAAATCCTAGGTGGTGGCACTACTCTGTTTTGCCCTGGTTACAATGGTGGCACCTTTGAGATGGACAACTTCCAAAGAAGTAATCTTGTGGTGTTCAGTAACCGCACCATGTTAGTTCTGTATTACGCCTTCATTCAAGCAAGCCCACACATTCAAAGGAGGAATAGAGAGATGAAATATGTATTTATTTTTTGAGCATTGTAATGGCTTATTAGCTGTATGTTATGATGTTTATGTATTATGTATGTTTTGTAAGAATTTACTCATTAAATGCAGAATTATTGAAATTAATTGTGTGTTCCATTTTGCCCAGTTTGGGGTGACTTTGGATGGCCTTGGATTAATGTCTTTATGTGCCAAGGTTACATAAAACTCTGCATAAATAATTAAACAAACAGATAAATAAATACATACATATTGTGGTAACTTGTAACGTCCACACTCATAGGTGTAAGGTGTATAGACAGGACATGCATTAAAGGTTAAAACTACATTGTGGACATTAGAGTCCAGCAGGATGTGCAGAGAAATCCAATCTAACATTATTTGTTTCCAGGCCAAGGAAGTAGAATTCAGAAAAATAACTCCTTAATAGAACATTGGAATGTTGTGAGCTCCATTGGAGCTCCATTGGAGACAATGGAGTGCTCAGGGCACTTACTGGCTGGTAAAAGCCCCAGCGTCAACATTCCAATGTTCTTTGTTCACAGCAACAACTGATAACAAAGGCCTCACGGAGCCCAAGGGGATTTTAATCCCCTCGGGCTCAGTGAGGACTTTGTTTTATTTATTAGAAAAGTCTGCCCTCTAATAGCGTAATGTTCTAATAGCCTTATAGCCCTTCATAGCTGGGCTATACCAGCAATTCAAGTCCCTCTCCCATGTTAAAGGCCCTTGCCTTCGGCTGGGGCCTTTAACGCTGGAGGGGGCCTTTAATGGCCGGTATAGCCTGCAGCGGTGGGCTCTAAGGCTATAATAGAATGTAATTTATTCATGTATTTGTTTTGTTTTATATAATGCTAAAGACCGTGGATTAGTAAGAAGAGGTTGGTGGACTAGAAACGTATGGTCAAGGTGTAGGGCAGCCTGATCTGAGCAGGGTGATTGATTGACCTTGGCTCAGGCCTTAATCTGTGCCTGCACCCAATGTTGATAGTTAAGAATTGAAGACCTATATGAACTTTGTTTGACTCAAAAGTTTTATGTAGTGCAGATATTTTGGCTAGGTACTGAAGGAGTGAACTCAAACGTTCCAGAGTATTCGGACCTGGACACCGGGGGACACTCGCCCCCCACCACCACACACACACACATAGACACATACCACCACCATCATATGGTTTGGGTATTGTATGACCTTGAATTTCTAGTTGTTGCATAGAGAAAGACTTCTTTAACACTTATCTTTGAACCCTTCTCTAGAAGGCCTTGTGCATGCAGGAAACACATTTTAATTTTTCCAGAATTCCAATGGAATAACTGCATTTTATTTTTTGAAGCTGCGTATTATGATATTAGAATCAAGAACATAATTACCTGGTTTTGTACTTTCTGTAGCTGGCTTAGGTTTTTTTAGGAAAACTTACATACATCATGTTGCAGAAGCCCAGACTTGTCATGACTAGTCATAATGTTAGCTCAACCCCATGAGTGGCTTAATGCAGTGGTAAAAGTTTTCATAGTCAATACAGTAAAAAATTATACTTTAGACCACCCTTTTTAGTTGATGGGTGAATGTCACAATGGAGTCGACTGCTTCATGGGTGGGATGGATTTAATGATTAAGATTGAATCAATTGTATTCCCGTGCCCCCAGCATCACCCAGCACCAGTTTAGGTTATTTTAGGGTTTGAGTCGATTTCATTCACCCAGTAATATATATCAACATTTGTGAGGCTTTCCTGTCTCCTAGGTTGGCTTTTGAGGCACTAGTATATTTAGGTGTCTTCTGTGTACACGTGGAACTGCAAATGATGCAGCAGAGGGAAATTGTGCAATGCCCTTTGTTGTTGATTGTTGTGTGAACATTTATTTTTTCTCTGCACTAGATGACCCCTTTGAAATCATTACTGAATTGACTTGTTAGGAATTTCTAAGAGAGACACACTTTCTTAGTTGCTCAAGCAGAGTCTTCCTATTGACAATGCATAAGCTAAAGAAAGTTTGTAAAGTTTGAGAGCAGTGTGGTGGTGTTCATCTTGGGAAATGAGGAAGTCCTTGGAGATACTTACAAAATGCCATCTCTATTTCTCTGGTGGAGCTGAGTCTGGACTCATTATCATAAAGTAAGTAGCAGTGTTTGTCATACACCAGCATTGTCACATCAGTTCAATTTCTCTTGTAAAATTCATCACACTTTGCTTCATATACCAATCAATTCTTAAGTAATGATTATTCAAAACCAAAGAAAGAATTGCATAAATGAATTGAAAATTCCATTGCAGACAACTTTACTTTGTTTTTGCCTGTGTCATGAAACCATTTTTTCTTTAATATTGTAATGAAATTCTCTTTTATTCAATATTGTCAACAAATGCTTTTCGTCTTCAGATATGATGCCTTTCTTTTCAAGGCTGAACAGGAAGAAAAACTGAACAATAGAATCATAGGGCCTGATTCACAAAGGAACCTTACACTCTTGTTTGACTTTATTCATTTTTTGGTATTCGCAAACTGTGAGTTTAATTTTATTAATAGTGATTTTATGAGTGCAGAGACTCCACACTCGTGGCGGAGACTCTACACATGAAAAGATAGGCCTGTGCTATCTCTTAATGTGTGGAGTTCTTTGTCCTCACTGCAGAGTCTCCGCTGTTGTTACTATTAGTAAAATTAAACTTGTAGTTTGTGAATACTAAAAAATAGAAAACGTACACAAAGGGGATGTGGGATCATGTTTACCTTTGTGAATCAGGCCCATATTTGAAACTATAATAGCGTCTATTGTTATGGGAGAAATATTTTCAGTTAACGTCATCAACAACAGAACATGAAACACTACTTAGATTTACGTACTGACAGGCTGGGGTGGGGAATGGGCAAGGTTGTTTACCTGATTTGCCAAATTGAAATGCTGGGTCACTAAATTAGTCTCACTGGTACTTCCATTGAACATAGCACAAGAAAATGTGAAAAGAATATTTTTTGCTTCATTTTTTGCTTGAGTATTTGATTATTTTGTGGGAGGTGTTGTCTATGCATTCTTGCTTTTTTCCTCTCCTAGGGTTCTACGTTCATGTGAACATCTTTATCATCTTTCTGGATGTTTCTGTTTTCTTTTTGGTGCCCCATTCAATATCTTTCTTTTTTCATCCAAAAATTCTGGAGAACTGTATTGAGGCTGATTAACACAAAAGATACAATGGTAATGTCTATTATGGCCCACTCAGGCATATACCAAAATGATGGTGATGTCTGTTATGCCACACTTAGGGTCACACCTGAACCCTATCAAACCTAGGTATGGCAGTCACATTGGATGAGGAAGTCTCACCCACATCTTGTGACATGCTTCATCCTTGGGAACCTCCCCCCACCTATGGTAGGATAATACTACCAGGGTGAGCTCAACCTGAATAAGAGGGAGTTATTTATAAGACATCACCTAAATGAAGGGGGACTGCCCGGATAAGATAAACACCTTACGGAAAAGCAAGGGAAATACATTTAATGGAAGGTACTTCAGGTATATTTAAAAACAGAAAGAAGTGGATGATAATTAGGTTCAATGACCTATTCATCTGCATCAAGTCAACATGTTTCTACCCTCTCCAGGGGCAAAACAGGTCAGGACATTCATCAGGGCCAAGGGGATCCCTGTTTCTAACTCTAGATAAATTATTTGGATTGTTCCATTACCCAAACGTTGAGCTAACATTATGATAGGTAGTACCACTGATTTAAAGATTTTTTTCTCTCTGCATGTTTTAACTTGTATACCTATTGACCCTTAATCATCATTCTTGCCACCTTAGAAGCAGCTAGTTACTAATCGAAGACTTTTTCAGCTCCCTGTCCTGGTTAGACATATAGAATATGTACATATGTTATCATCTACTAAGTGGTTGCTATGATGGCAACTTTGGTGATGGAAATTGTCTGGCTTAGGCCAGCAGCCTGTGACCAGAACACATTAGAGTGCATAGTGGATAATGCTAGCTGTGCGACTGATGCACTGCAGAACATTGATAAAGGGCATTGCCTTTTATTGAAAGCTCCCAACAAAATCAGTAGCCAACAAGATCAAAAAGTGATCCTGATACAAATTCTGTACATCCCCCTGTACATATCTCAAGGAGCAATGGAAATAAGAGACAGGTGGCAGCACAGGCTACATAGAAAGGTAGGTAGGCTTCTCTTACCTAGCCGCCAAGACCTGGAACTCCCTACCACTCCACCTTCGCCAGAATGAAGACCTCTTGACGTTCAGGAAATGCCTCAAGACATGGCTTTACGACCAGTAGCTTCCCCCCCCCCCCAGCGCCTTGAGACCCTAATGGGTGAGTAGTGCCCTTTATAAATCCTTTGATTGATTGATTGAGAAATCACCCCATGGATTTATAAAACAATAATCATATACTCTAAAAAATCATAACTGGTTGAACTTTTGAAAATCTTCAAAGGTAGTCAGATTTCGTCTGGCTGTGATACAACATAAGGTTCAGTTTATTGGCTGTCTTATATTGACCCCACAGTGAGGAACTCTTAAAGCTAGATCACATTCCTTGCCATTGCTCAGTGCTTATGCTTTCACCTCCTTCCCAGCCTTTTATGTTTGCCCACAAGTGGAGATTTCTGTTCCTGTTCAGTTATATGGAAGATCCTGAAATCAGAAATCAAGTTCCCACAATAGTTTTATGGTAGCGTTCAAATTTAGTCAGAGTTTACTGGTCGAAGACTGATAGTTAAATTGAACAGATCAAAAATTTGTCTCAAGGCTATTCTTCAATCGCAAGATGATCTTTGCCAATTAAAAATCTAATTTCAAAAACTTGTTTGTGTGAAGCTCTTGAGAAAAGGACAGATGTTAATATGCCTGTGCCAGGCGCATGTGAAACTCACTGAAGCACAACGCATTAATGAAAAGGAAAGTCATCCACACCAGAGAATCTGAGCATAAGTACACCACCAAGACCACACCAGTCAGAAGAGAACTACAGCAACCTACAGAAGACAAAATGATTCATAATGGTGCACAAATGCAAACCTTGCACAGTAAAAACAATGAGGCCAAGATAATGCCCTGACAGAACCACCAGATTGGCACACATCATCATCTTTCTCTATGCAGCTGGTATGCACCACAAAAAAGTAGTTCAGTACTGCACAAGCCATAAGTTGCATTCCTCATATGGCCCACCAGTCAAGGTCAAAATACTGTTTATTGCACACAGCAGCTATCTTCATTATTAAAGTGTTTATATAGGGTGTAACTAATTGAATCATACAATCAACAAGTAACCAGGATAAAAATATAAAAATAGAAGTTCTCATCTGTATTTCTTCAACTCTTACTTCCAAGGCACTGGTCCAAGAACACAGAAGTCTCTAACATGAGATGCAAGTACCCAAATGTTTAATGTGAAGCAAGAAATGGCACATATAAGGACAGACTCAATACTACCATCCACTCTTATAGAAGTGAATGTTATGCCCATAAAAATTGTCCTATGGTTTGGACCACCATAGAAAAATGCTATCAGCATACTGACTGCAGGACTACATGGTGACACCTATTGAAATAACTACACCTGCATCTCACCACCTAGCTGCCCCAGTTCCATTGCAAGGGTAAACCACCATTCAAAGGAAAAGGCAATAGCTACCATAACCATTAAGTCATCACTGTCCCAGCTCTTGGCCACTCCATCCCTTTACAAGACCTATTCAGTGGGGACAAGTGTAAGGTAGAGATGTGCCATTATTAATCTAGATGTTAAAAAATATTTGACTGAATAAATTGGAAGCTTCTATGTTGAGTGCTATAAGGACTCAATTTAGCCACCTCAGTGCTACATTGATACAATTCTTAAATATGTATCCCACAGTGAGAATCATTGAGGTCTCGATGTATTGCAATGAGTGGAAGATGGAAAGACCATACATCATTCAGCTCCCCACTATGCTTTGATTGAAAGATTGATCTTCATAAAGTTGAAAAATATTGCCTTGTATTTGCAAAAGCAGTAAAGCAACATAAAGTTAGGGTGCGGGGACTGAGTGGTGTTCAGTGAAGGTAGTAAAATGTGACACATACCCTACAGACAATATAATTGTCCTGAAAAAACATGTACCAGAATGTTGAGATAGATCAATAATTTGAGGTTAATATCTTGGTTTAGCATCAAGTGAGGGAAGCGTTCTATATTCCCACTTGAGAAAAATACTAAGGGGATCATTGACAGAGCTGATAGAACGTGGGCTCTGGGCGGAGATCAAATGTCTGGAGATGCACATGGACTGCTAAATTAACACAACTCTAAATGGAGAATATGAAACACTATTCATTTATGTGGAGGACTACACATTTGAATGCATAGGAGAGCAGAGTGGCCCTAATGCAAATGCTGATATTGCCAAGCTTATTACACACATGCCGAAATCAGCCATTACCATTACCACCACAAATATTGAAACTGTTTTCATTTGCTCATCAACCTGCAAAATAGTGAAGTATAGTCAGGTCTTTAAATAAGTATGAGGCAGATTTACATATAATGAATTCCAGTGAATAGTTGAATTATTTACATATTTTTTTGTTCATTCTGATAACTTAACTTGATGTTATAATTTGGCGGATAGACAAACCCCCACATACATCAGCAGGACTAATGTCAAGTCACTGATGAAATCAAAGTGTATTTGTGTATGTGGTATAGTTCAAAAAGGAGTTAGCTGCTGTAAAATGTATTGGGAACCCAGTTAAATATGTTCCTTTGTGGTCTTTGAAAGAAAATTAAAGGACATCTTTGATTGTACAATTGTTACTGTTGTACGTTCAAATGTGTGGTAATAAAATATCCGGGTGAAAACATCAAGGATCAAAATATTGAGAAAGTAGGTATATAGTAAGTACAGTTTACATTACTTAACTCTACATATTTGTGTATTGATGGTATATATATATATATATGTATATATATATATATATATATATATATATATATATATATATATATATATATATGTATATATATATACATATATCTTCAAGGTACATAGAAATGGAGCAAGAGTAATAAACCTATACTTTCCTATGTGCACTTACTCCCTGATATTCTAGTACCACTATATTCTGGAGTTTATATTAAGGTAGAACAACGTTTCCTCAGTTACACCGGCCAAATGATTGAAAAGACAGTATAACTTAATCTGCGGTTAATTGACACAACAGAAGAAAACCAAAAAAAGACGGCTAGTCCTACATCAAAATAGAAACAAACGAGGAAAGATAATGTGAAGGTACCAGTGCTGGCTGCCATTATTGAAGGATGTATAGCTTTGGCAGAGAAAGAGTGTTAGAAATGGGGTCTTTGGTTGACAGTCATGTTACCCCCTGTTCAAGCAAGGAACCTCACTCTAGTCAGGGCAAAAGAGAATCACCCTCAGCTAACCCCTGCTTACCCCTTGGTAGCTTGGCAGAGCAGTAGGCTTAACTTCAGAGTGCTAGGAGTAAAGTATTTGTACCAACACACAGTAACTTAATGAAAACACTACAAAATGACACAACACCAGTTTAGAAAAATATAATTTTTTTATCTAAACAAAACAAGACCAAAACGACAAAAATCCACAATACACAAGTCAAGTTATCAATTAAAAATCAAAAAGAGTCTTTAAGTAGTTTTAAACACATGCTAGCATTGCTAGCGTGAAAATGTACCTGGTGCGCGTCAAAAATAACCCCTCACGGGCGGGTGTGCATCAGAAAGGGCTTGCGATGCATCGATATCACTCACAAGCGAGACCTTGCGTCGTTTCCCCCTTCTGTTGAGTCGGCGTGCGTCGGTTCTTCTCTCCGCAGGAGAGCGATGCGTCGATTCTGTCCGCACACGGGTCCGGGAAGGCCTTGCGTTGATTTTGCACGCACAACAATGGTTCGTGTCAGAAATCCAGCCTCACAATGATCCGAAAACCACGCAGCGGGGGTCGGGATCTCCCCGCCTCTGCCAACGGTGCTGCACGTCGTTTCTCCTGCTCCGTGCGTCGATTCTTCGGTCACGTTGCCGCTGAGCGTCGATTCTCACCCGCGGAGCCTCATTTCTTCAGCCGTGGATTGGAGTTTCGTTGATCTTTTCCCCGCATGGCACTCTGTGCGTGGATTTCTCCCTCTTAGGCTGCCAGCTTCTCTTTCGGGGTCCCAGGAACTGGATGGGCACCACAGGACAGAGTAGGAGTCTCTTCAGGGACTCCAGGTGCTGGCAGAGAGAAGTCTTTGCTGTCCCTGACACTTCAAACAACAGGAGGCAAGCTCTAAATCAAGCCCATGGAGATTTCTTCTCAAGAGGAAGGCACACAAAGTCCAGTCTTTGCCCTCTTACTCTGGCAGAAGCAGCAACTGCAGGATAGCTCCACAAAGCACAGTCATAGGCAGGGGAGCTCTTCTTCCTCAGCTCTTCAGCTCTTCTCCAGGCAGAGGTTCCTCTTGTTTCCAGAAATGTTTCTAAAGTCTGTGGTTTTAGGTGCCCTTCTTATACCCAATTTCTCCTTTGAGGTTGATGATCTAATTTGCAATTGCTATTTAATGCCAAATGTGATGTCACTGCTGATGTTGTTTCTAAGGTCATCAGTGTATTTAATACATTAAAGTTGATGCATTTCCACTCACATATTATCATCAACATTTTTGGAGTAAATGCTGCCTTTACGACTTTCCACTTGTCCTTGTAGTGCATACCCATAGAAACAAGGTTTTAGTTCCACTGTCAACAGAGAGATGCAGGAAAGAGCAATCTTTTGAGGTATAATATAGTAATCAATGGTATGTAGTGTCACCACCAGGGTCAACAATGACCTTGTTTGGGGTATCATCTTTGCATAAATAGATAACAAAGACTGATACAATTACACCCACTAACAGTTGGTATACTCATAACCTTTCAATCTTTTACAATCTTAGGAAAGCCGCAGTACTGATATACGTAACTCTGGTCCATATGATGAATACACTTAGGAATATATGTATCCGCCATAACCATACCCTTTGGTAAGTGCAGGACGGCAGGTCCATTGGATGAATTTTGTGGGGTGTCACATGCTTCTTTCTGTATCTGAGGGGGTCTACAGCTCGACTCTGGGGGCATCCTGTTGATGGGTTGGGAGGGCCCTACACAGCATTCTTGGCCTGTGCATCATGGGGAGCCATAACAACTGGTTGCTTGTCAGAATCTTAGTCAGAATAACATTGTGCTATAAAATATCATATCCAAAACATTGACTAGCAAAATATAGAGTAAATAAGTATATAAAGGTGAGCGGAGATTTAATATTAACCCACATCTACACACCTTGAAGATCTATGTATCACCAGGGTACATATTTTTGGAGTTAAGAATAGTACATCTGTACCTTTCTCTATGCCCTCACAATGCTGTGATTGTCAGTATTTTGTCAGCCATATTTATTGCATGATGTTTAAAATTCAATATTTCTGATTCAATACCAGACACCTGCCAGCTGGGTAATCTGGACGAGCCATATGCAAATAAAGCAGAGAAGCCTTCTTGGAGGCTTAACATTGGTTCATGCCTGGCCAATGGCACTCGCCAATCATACAATGCTTTGATGTCATTGGAAGCTTTCTCGGTTGGTTCTTGATCTGATTGGAAACCCAAAAGCCTCCTAATGATATTAAGCGATCACAACTGCCTTGTCCTGACCATCATTTTTCTGGCTGAAAAGATTACGGAGGAAGGCAGATGCTTAAATGGAGGAGCTTGCAAGCTTTGATCACGGTTCATTGGCCAAATCTGCCGCCCACTAGATGTACAGATCTCTGTGACCTGGCAGAGATCTCTATTCCCTTAGAGGAGCCCCTTCCACAGCGGATACCCTGAAAGCATTGATTGCTTGCTGAGCAGCCACAATTAGTTATGTGGCGGCTCAGAAAACCTTTATTTTCCAAAAACAAACTCCAAAGGTGAAAGTTTGTTTCCGTAAACAACACACTAGTGTTGTTTTCTCCCAGGGTGTGAGGGTAATCTTTTTATTTTTTTCACGTCTGGACAGTGAGGCTTTTACTGGTGGTTCCAAAGAAAAATAAAGTGGACCAGACCTTCTGCTGTAAATGGGGCAGATGGTCTGATGTGCTGACACCGACGGTGTAAGGTTTCTGCCAGTGGAGCCAGCATGAGCACCACCAATGGTTAAGAGCACAGGTTTCTCATTCTAGAGCACACAGACCGTGAATTCGGTGGACAGGGTACTGTGCCAGGGTACTGTGCCAGGGTACTGTGCCAGGTTTGTGATGCAGTACCCTAGCTACCAAATTCTAATTTATGCCCAAAATGTCAGTGTATTATTCATATATGTAAAAATAGTGACATAATTTCAAAGGAAAAAGCAGGGAGGAAATGGCCCATGAATAGGCGTCATTCCAAGGGTACATGGCATCTGTGAGATGAGTTAGGCAGCGGCTAAGCCTCTACTTTTCAGACAGTATTCAAAGCCATTTTACCACATAGTCCAATGTATCACCTTTATGTTTCTCTACAGACAAGTAGCCTGGGCTACTTGGATGGAATACCTAGAGGTGCGAGGAGCTTTGCACTTTACGAAGATTCACAAACATTAACACCAGAAACAGATCTGCAGGCCTATCTTGCCTGTCTTCATTCCCAACTACTGCAGCAAGTAAAAACCTATCTTTCCTCTGGTATTACCCTAGCTCCCCTCCAGCATTCAGTACTCTTTCCCAATCTTAGGAGTTTTGCATTATATGTCTTTGTTGACCACCACTTGTATATATGCTTAGGTTCACACTTTATGCCTTAACTTTGCCTCCTTGATATAAAATAATCAAATAACTCCAGCTCAAGGCTTTCGTCACTCACCCAAATCTGTACTGGGAACTTTCCTGTCCTTGGAAGGTTTTTTTAATGTCTACATGGATATCATTCTTTGGAGCAGACTCTGTGGAACATGAAATTCATCCATCAGATTCGGCCTTCAGCCCTTCGATGCTCTAGACGTCTGAGACCTCACCCCTTGCCCTCGTCACTGGACAGCCACACCCAGGAATCTTTCATAGAAGCATGGCCAGATGTCCCTTGCTTATAAGTAGGCTGCCTGTTTGTAGCAAGGTTGTGGTGGGGATTAAATCTTGCATCTATAACTCTTACTACTTCATCACCAGTGTAATGCTCCAAGACACGTACTTGCAGGGGTGACTGGACAGGGACGGGTATCTTCATGAGTGGTTTACTCCAGTTATCTGGATAAATGCACCAGTAGGAACAGCAGTGAGTAACTTGCTCAGTTCCTCAAGATCTATGTATTTTGGTATATGCTAGTGCAGCATTCATCCTCCAATCAGGGTGTCTTGGAGCTATCGAGGCAGAGAGTGGTCTAGAAATAAGTTCCTGTATTCAGTTGTTAAGCAACCAGGTCTTTAAGTTTCTCTATGAGTGATAACCCGGTTGTCATGATCTGTGGGTGACACTGATATCTGAGTGCAGTTCTCTGAACTGCTTGAGAATGTGCGCTTTCAGAATCACGAAGGTCGTGGTATGTGCTGCATCTTGGAGAAGGGGCTTTGCGTCTTCACTGGACATCCTATGCAGCATGGGAGAGCTCAGTCAAGGAAACCACATGTTGTGTGAAGCTGCAGTACCCTTCTCAGGTTTGCAAGCCAGGTGGCCATCTTTAAGTGATAGGCTTCTTGGTCCAGAGCATCCTTGATAGGCAATTGAGACAGACACGAGTTGAAGCCAGGGCCTTGTTGTCAGAGTCGCAAGAAATCTTGCACAACTTGTTAGTTCTTGTGAAGCAAAAGGAAGGATGCTCAGCTTTTCGCAGACTATGGTAAACATTCCTTCTTGACACTCGTTTGGTTCTAACTTAGGTATTCATAGAGATTGAATAAGTGATTGCTTGTTGTCAGGAGAACTTTATAATGCTAATGCGCAACTTTATGTTGCAACTTATGAACCAGTCACCTGGAGCATAACTCGAATCACTGAGCTTCTTCATATAACATACATTAGTTATCAATAGGGCCTTAATCATAGATGCTATTGTGTTTCCGCTCTAGGAAGCCACAGAATTTCACCAGGCTTTGGAAAGTTGGGAGATACAGAGATGTACTAAGGATATATCATGTGCCATCTTTGAAATTTGATGCTGGAGCCAGATTGATAAAAACACTAAAGACTTCTTTACTTTTGATATCAAGGCTTCACCAGTTGAAGACAGTGTCCAGCTGTCAGACCAATCAGAGTGGTGATAGTCAGTGTCTCAGTTTTCTCTCTTATCCCATACCTCCTTCCCTGGCCTACATGTAATCAACCTATTATTCACCGCCGGGCTAAGAGGGGATTCAGAGAGATGTGGAAACGTGTGTCGCTTCTGCTGGATTCAGACTACAAAGACGGTGCTTTCTGAGACTGAGTTCTTCCCTAACAGAAAGGGTGAGGGAATTCCACAGCCTGGAGCCTTGATGACTAGGGCCTGTATTTAGAGTTTGGCAGATGGGTACTCCGTCACAAACATGACATGCACTATTACAAATGTGTTAGAATATAAGGAACTTGTGATATGGTGAACAGGATATTGGTTACACTTGAAATGCAGTACTGTTCTGCCAACCTTTAAATCAGGTCTTGAGGCTCCCATTACAAGTTGCCCACAGTGGTAACCTAGAGAGTGCTACCCATGGAGAGGCTACAACTTCCCCAACCATCCCATGCCCTTCCTGCCCAACACCCACCCAGCCGCAGCCTCACACCCCCACCTGAAAACCCCCAACCCCAAGGATATTTACCATCCATTCAGAGCAGGGAGTAAATATAAGCATTAAACTCCCTGGAATGGGAGAGAGTATGCATTATTCTGGGTCAAGTAGGTTAATCCACATTCAAGGGAGTTAAACTTGGTATCATCATTAACTGATGTGGATAAACCAGCCTAAACATTCATTTTTGCCTTGATGTCTCTTCAATGAGGTAACAGGAAACTCAGAATGGGGGAATAACAGCTGTTTCCCAATTTTGATATTCCCATAAGAAGAACTGATGATGGGCCTAGACTGTGCCATAGTGAATATGTGTTAAATTTAGGTGAGGTTGATTGGCCTAACTATAAGATGTAACACATGGACACCCATCAGTGCATCAGGAGCAGTCAGGTCTGAGGCCTTGTCAAAAGGGTCACGCCATTCACACAGGACAGAGCTCAGGATAACACAGAGAGCAGTTGCGAATGGCATTTGGGCAATAAAAGGTAACCACTGACAGTCTGTCCCCAGTAGACTTCCCAAATGGGAAGCCAATTATCCATATGGAAAAATGTGGAGAAACTAGGAAACAATATGCAAATACTCTTTCCCTATAATCATCCAAGTGTTGTGGCTATGGAAAATCCATAAAGGCAGGCCTTGGGGAAGCAGGAATACATCTGGGTGGAGGGAACAGGATGTGGTGCGACAGCCACAGCTGCCAACTTTGGAACATGGGGAAGCAGGTTAGAGTCTCGGCGTCGGCTCAACATGCTGTGATTCTGGGCAAATTACTTAATCTCCTGGTGCCTAAAAAAATTAAGGTGTCTTTTTATAATAAAACTGGTGCTCATGTAAAGTGTGCCAATACCTTCGGGTCCCGTTCAGGCTGTCTTAAAACTGCAAAAAAAAAAAACAGGGATTGTAAATTGTTTGCAAATTGGAATGTACTCTTTGGGATTTTGTGAATCCCTAAAAAAGAAGTAAATACAGGCATGTGGTAGGTGCAGATTTACAATGTTAATATTTACACATTTTTTAAAGAATTGGATCTGAGTTCATTACCTGTGTCTGTGTGACTGCGTGGCGCTCGTCTTCCACACGTACCAGTCGCAAAAGGACCCCAATGCGGCATGATGATGCCAGTGTGCCATGGGCCCTAGGGAGACAATGGACCTTTTGGGAACTTTTAAATACATCACTAATCGAGGTTCAGTAGGCTTCTCAGGTCTCTGGGCCCCGGTGCCACTGCACCTGCTGCACCCATAGAGCTACACCCCGGTTAATGCGCCAGTAGAAGCTGGTTACTGGATGCAAAACCTCCTCATCCCTCTCTAATTGGTTCTTCTGCCCTGGCGAAGTAGATGTCTTCCATATCCCTTTTGTGTCGTGTGTTTAATTAACTAGCAATACAAAAAGTTTTATCCATAACTGGTCACAAAGCTAGAACTTTCAGTGTGCTCTTCAGCCAACAGACCCTCAATTATTAAATTACATTAAGCAGACAATGAAACACAGCCTTTTGCGAAAAAGTATTATGTGGGATCATCATTGAGGCTTCGAGGACATAATTAATGCCCATTTTAAGCACGCCAAAATGTTGTGCATTCATGCTGGAGAGAAAGCGAGTATTCCAAATGCTTCTAGGTCATGGACCTAGCAAAAACGATTAACTGTTACTTAACACAGCACATGGCTTTTGAACGGTTGAACATATGTGTGGCATGCGCACCAGTTATGTCAATCAACAAATAATACATAACAAATAATGCATTATTCAAAATGCTTTGAGGAGGGACTTTAAAGTTGCAAATACTAGGCATTGTTTATTTTCTATAACTTTTATTATTATTTTAGTATTCAAAAAGACAAAAAAACAAAGGGCCTGAATTTGTACTCAGTGGATATCCCGCCCACCAAAATCTAAATCCAATAGAATATAATAAGATTCAGATTTCGTCGAAAAGCATATTCATCACGTTGTGACGGAGTAACCCGTCCGCCGAGTTCTAAATTGGGCCCAAAATCTTCAAATCTATTCCTACCCCAAACCTCACCCGCCATCCCATCGATGCTGCCTGATCCCTTCGACTAAAAGTCTCACCCTCTCCCTCCAGAACGTGTCTTGACCAATACATATGTCGCAGACAAGTAAGTGTCATCAAGCAATTCAGATCAAGTTGTCCTTCCCTCATTTCATAATTCAGCACCTTCATTCTAGGGTGAGGCATCGTTCAAAATGTTCAGAAATGTCCATTTCCAACACACAACAGCGCTTTAAAAGTCATAGTGAGGTAGCGTAGACAGGACCCCCATATCTATTCAAACTTATTTTCATTCCCTCCAATCTATACTCAACCTCCATCCCCAGGAAATACTGAATTCTCTGGAACCATTGCCAGATTTCCTGAAGCCAGGCCATTCCTAACCTGCTTAAAATCACCTGTTTTGACTCCTTTCGTGGGTGGGATACTATTTTCCCCTTCATTGAATAGTTCGGGGACACCATCCCAAGATAATTGGTACTGTTTTTGGTGGAACTAACGCACCTCTTATTTGGCCCTTTGTTTTTTGATTTTTTGAATACTAAAATAACAATTGATGTCTTTTATCACCCCATCTGGAGTGGCAGCAATATCTTTGAGGTGGGGTTGACTGGCCGGGTTGGCAGTGGGTGTAGTTGAAAAGGACAAAGTAGTTCCTTACCTCCAGGGCTTTAATTGAAATTTTATGATTTTGTGACAGTGATTATCCTGTAAGGGTTTAAGTTGTCACAAGGCTAGAGGCCTGCCTCTCTTTAGGACAAGGGCTGGTGCTAACATGCCAGCATTGGGCTCATTGTGCATCATAATTGTTGCAGACTCCTGGCAGAAGGAGCTCTTGTTGGCTGATCAGCCAGAGCTTGGAGAGGTTCTTGTCCTGAGAAAATAAAAGCAGATTGTTAAGCAGCCCCAAAACAAAGGACTGCTCTGTGCTGAAGAAGGCCAAACAGCACGAAGGCCAAACACGTATGCAGAAATGTCCAGCAATGGCTGCGCCAATTTTGGATGGTGAATACTTAGTATTGTGAGTGCAAACATTACAGTGGACTGTGTTGAGAGGACTAGTGCTAACATGCCAACCATGTGCTCCCCTCTATGGAAAAATCCATCTCTTTAAAGTAAATGTTGGAGTCAGAGTCAATGGAAAGTTTATACAGGCTGGCTTAGGAGAACCCACCAATATATGCTTGCTTCCATTTGAAGGGCCTGTGGGTAATCCATTGGCACTTTGGAACTTGATTGGCATATTGAAAAAGAAGAGCCCCACTCCCAGCACTTACACTTGCTGCTGGGAATTTTTTTTCCTGTTGCCAGACGGATATAGGAAGGTAGTCCTTACCCTGCCTCTGATTTAGATCTCTTTTTCCCGGACTATGGTCCAGGATATGGGAAGCCATCTCCCTGCCATTTTCACAGGGATTTTCGTCGAACTACCACTGCTGGGAAAACTATCTGCTTGAAAAAGCCTGCTTCAAGAAGATGCATGTAGGAAAGATAAAAATGTCTTGGATCCAAAACCACCTTCTGATGCAAGAAGAATACTGAACCAAGTAACCTGTCTGCTGAAAATTAGGGGTGAGTGATAAATTCCGCTCCACAGGCAGAGTTGGCAACGTTTTTGCCTCTTTGTGTTACACTTGTTACGTGGAGTTCTGTGCAGATTCCACCAACCGCCATGTGGCATAGTTTTTTCTCATGCGCAGCTCGACAACAGTAAGTTGTGAGTGAGATTTGGCATCCTCTAGCATTATTTTCAGTCGCAAGTAGGTAATAAGGTGAGATTTCTGCAACGTGGGCAGTCGCAACCATTGGCGGTCAGAAAGCTGCTGCTCGAGTAGAAAATCTGCTCGAGCAGAAGTAAAATCGACTTGAGAAGCATCACCTTCTGGATTTAAATCAGCGCAACATGCCTATTTCTATCAATTCATAAAACTCAGTGGAATCTCACAGAGTATTCATGTAACTCTACAGAATTCCACATAGTGAAACTCCGCAAGTTTCACCCACCACTATTAAGAATTCAGTCTGAAGATCTGCCAAGACTTCAAGGGATGGTAGAAGGACTCCAGCTGTCCTGGAAGAAGTCTCTTCTGGCTTATAAGGTGGCATAAACAACAGACAAGACTGATGAGGTTGATTGGTGTTGCTCAAACCCTTTATAAAAAAGGCGGACCACAGAATATAATTTCATACTTGTTTGAGGATTGCCATGATGTTGAGAAATCTTTTAAACTATTCCATGACAACCCACTACAGGAGCAGTGTGCATCAGATGAAGGTAACTCTCTCCGGCCAGTCCATCTGGCTTTCCCACGGCTGGCTGATTTCCTTTCCATTAACAAAATACCACTAATGCCGTGGTGAAAAAGGAACTTTTTTGTCTT
The DNA here is from genome assembly GCF_031143425.1 of Pleurodeles waltl. Taxonomy (NCBI): domain Eukaryota; kingdom Metazoa; phylum Chordata; class Amphibia; order Caudata; family Salamandridae; genus Pleurodeles; species Pleurodeles waltl. The sequence continues at coordinate 76,195,284 of NC_090449.1, read as the reverse complement.
TTATTTTAAACCCATTATCCCCTTAATTTGGTAAATTGTGCTTTTGCTCACCTACCTTAATCTTTTAATCCTACTCTTATTACTAGTCAAGTATTGTGTTTAGTAATGACGACCCTTAAAGTTCTTAATTTTTTAAACACCTCATACATTTTCTCTGTTGGATGCTTTGCTGCTCTGGCCAACTACCAGCCCTAAGGGAAACCTTTTACCCACTGATGACTGAACTGTGGGATACTGCCTTACAGGACATCTTATGACACCTTCTATCAGACAACACATGAAAGAGACGAGTTCTGTTGAAAGCACTTACATCATCGTGGAGGCCCTATGCAATCACATGGATGCATGTGTATAAATGTCATATTACATCCCGTGAATGCAGTTCTTATCATACACAGTTTCACAGTTGGAATCTGGGTGGCATGGGCCCATGGCCCAGACTATAATACAAAAAGGTACAACACAAATCGTGATTTGTCCACTAGTAACAGGGCCAGACTTGAAACCCAAAGCAGCCCTGGCAAATTTTGTCAGACTAGCCCCCATGGGGTGCATAGCGAGCGAACCTGGCCACTAAGGTGGGGCTTTGGGGTCCCCCCCAAGAAAATTTGGAGAAAATGGCAAAAATGATGCATTGTACAACACATTTTTCATTATATTTTCAATTGTATTAGTTTTTGAAGCACAGTAAATGGGACCTTACAGTGCACTATGATACAGCAATCTTTATTGGGACTCTTCAGTGATTCCCTGGCCATCGCCCTTCAACAGTACCTCTCATCTTTACATAGTCCTTCTTTGACAAGTATTTCATTTGTCTTATAGTGACTCTCTTACCAGCGTAGCATGTTGGAGAACTTTACATCATACACACACACAGAGAGACAATAAATTATGCATGTGTAAGTCACTGTATAGAACATGTTGCATAAGACAAAGGGGACTACAAGGTGTAAGGTTCACATGTCATCCATACTGGAAAGCATTTTTGAAGAGCGGCTGGTCTGGGGAAGCAGAACTTAACACAGTGGTTAGGGTTGACTTTACTAAGAATTTATTTCTACACAAACAAGCCCTTTTTAGGATAATCAAAGACTAATAAAAACATAACTTTCTAACCTGTACCATGCAGTTTGCATTCAGCTCTTTGATGGCAGTTCATAGCTCACTCTGCTAGATTATGATTGTAAGTTATGAACTGCACAGTAGCAAAATAATCTCTGTGACAAAGCAGTATCCTACAGAGCATTGCACATAACATACTTTTCTGTGATCTCCATAGTACACTTGCTTTGCAGCAGGCATACTAATGATCTGCACTATATTAAATGAGTTACAACTGACACTAGACAAAATTCCATCTCTCTCCAGAGGTACATTAATCACCAGAGTTATCTTGGCACTTTTATTGTTGCCAGGAAACTGTTGGATATAAAAGGTAATCTGCAGTGGTTTTAAAACTTCTGCACTGCTACAAAACCGGCCACCTAGTAACAAAAGCGGCCCCCACACTTCCAGCCTCCCAGAGAAATGCCTGATTCCCGGTACGGTCAGTCTGGCCTTGGCTAGCAACTGTCAAATATATAACGCTATCATGATTTTTCACTCATAATTTAGCTACCCATCACTATCGATCCAAAATCTTAACACCTCATAATCTGATTAGACTTTTGTCACATAACCTTCATGGTGCACTTGGAAAATACGTACCTGTTGTCTTTAAAAGTGGCATGTCAGTGAAATCCACTGGACACAATTGTTTTTTTAAGGGTGACCCCTTGCACAAAACACACAGATCGATTCTTAAATGAGAGGCTATATCCTGCAGAGTTTGGGATTCCTCCATTATCACATAATCAGTTTGATGCTCTTAGAGAATGAATCTTGCTTTTGGTGCAAATATCTGCCAACACCCAATTTTATCAGTGATCATCATTACTCCACAGCCTGGTCTTTCGTCTAAGTCCTAGATACCAAATCTTTCTTGCCAGTCATTTCAACCACAGGCCTGTCAGAGTGCTTGGTATTTCAGATAGTGTGGCAGGCAAATTCCCTCTTCATGGCAATGCATGACCCCATTCTTGCAAGAAATTCATGATCTACCTGTAGTGAGAGGATCAATTGTCACAGCAATTTTCATCCCCCATAGAGCCTGCCAAGGAAAAATAAATTCATGCAACACAGACAAATTAGGACACTGCCCTCTAGGAATGCTCCATGGTTTTTCATACTGACTTACAATAAAAAATCCATAGGAGGCACCACATCTCAGTACAAGGCGCCAAGTTCTGAAAGCCAAGATTCAAAGTATCCAGGAGCGCTTACTGTTCAGAAGAGAGATGAAACCATGGCTGTTCCCAAGGTAACTTCATCATCCCACAACCTAGAACAACAATCGGACTTCAAATACAATCTATAAACCACAGATATGTAACAGCCCGACCATCACAATCTCCTCGTGTTGCCAAACACTTCTACAACTTTCTATATCTAGGTAAGTTCTGATGGCTTGACCTGTGTCTAGGTTGGGCATTAGATAGTAATGCAAATTCATACATGACCCTGCTTTCCCTCACTAATTCTAATACTGTTCCAAAGAATAGGTGTGGAGCTGATTGCAGTTCAAACAGGCTGCACAATAATTCCCTTACACTGCTTGGCCCCCTTCTACTAACATGAGGTATAACCACTGAAAGGCATGCCAGTCATCCATCATAGTGCCGGTCTACAGCACCAAACAACCCATCATCATTTGAACAGGCATGAAATAACTGAAGAGATAAGCCTTGTAAATTCATCCATCTGAGGACTCCAATTTAGTCCACCAATGCAGGTCCCAACTAACTACATGCTATGACCTCTTCTTGAATTCTTACAAAGGCATTCAAATGAAGGATGATTATAAGGAAGTCCATCCCAGCAGATCTCTTGACCATCTATACCTCTAACCCATGCCTGCCCAGGACTCTAATTGTAAACAAAAATCTCAGAATGGATAACCCTGTGTGGTAACCAGATTAGTAGACTGGAACCATAAGTGATTTCATAAAGGGACCTGCAGAGCTGATCAAAGCTGCCAGCTTAGCAATCACACTGCTGAGAGCTGCATGCCCTAACATGATAACTGCACCTGGGTGTCATCAAACTTGACATGGAAACATTCTCACATAGGATCAAAACAAACAAAGCAACCTTGCAACCACAGCCCCTGCACAGTGTAGCATGCTACCCTTGTAGGCAAGTGCTTGAGTGCCCCGCATAGGAAGTAAGTATTGTATGGAAGTTACAATAAAATCCAATAATGATTCAGCTTTGCTTTTTGGTAGATATTCTACTTCTGCTGAACTCTAAAGAAGGCCCAAGGTGTCCCGGTTCACATGATTATTGTTGGATATTGACTAATATTTTCCAATTTCAATTGTCCAGTACTCTATCTACTTTCTGCTTCTATACTATACTTTATATATATATTCCTTTCCTCCAGCCTGTCTGTATCCCTTTGTTTTTGTCCATTTGAACCTGTCTTCATAATAATGTTTGTATCTCATTGTATAATTACCATGCTGATGCCTCACTACACCACATGTCCTAATTACTTAATTTCCATGTTGGATACATATTAAAGAGAAGGAGTGACTATCTAGACTCTTGAATCCTACAAAAGGCACAGGACTTAGAAGCACAGGACTTAGATAAATGAATCTATTGTCATGAGCAGAGACCTCTGACTTACAGAATTTTAGTAATTTAAACTGACGTGTAGGAGTTTCTACAGTATTAAATACATTTAGGTTTCAATAAACAAATTCATAAAATACTGACTGTGCATGGGTGAAATCCAGTTATTTTGTGAGAGGAATTCATTTGTTTCCATCTTTCAAATCTATGTTGGCAAGAAGAAGGGGCAACAATGGAGAGTTGCTAACCCAATATAAGGCTTCTTAAATGTTACAACAACACCCCTTAATCAACCAAATCAATGGCTGATGAGAGATCCAGCATTACAACACCAAAGAGCCATAGATTGTGGCCCGTAGAAGGCCATGCTAGCCTTTCATGTGTTTTCCCCAAGGCTTGGAGCAGTTTCCGATCAATATTGAAATGTACTATTGAACTAATATTTCAGAAATTCTGCTATTATTTTTATAGTGTTTAAATGATAAAGTGCTGTATTGTATGAACATACATTGGTGTTTGTATGAATCTGGGCTTAGCATGTAAATGTGGTGATGTTGGGTGTAAAATATTTTTGTATCTGGATCAGATCTGGTTATCTGCAAAAGTGTGAGTGTTTGCTAGTTATTTGAACCAGTAAAGATGTGTTTTAGAACCCAGAGGGATGAGCGAGAGAACGCCAAATTCCGGGACCCATTACTCTGACTCCTTTGTGACAGTCATAATTAATTTTCATTGTTTTGATTTCCACCACAAATTTTAAATGGAGAATGTCCATAGGTATTGAAAAAAACTCTTCATATTTTCTTTGCTATTATAAGAAAATAAATACCTCATTGTATAATAAAACCAATTTGAACTTTCTTGGGTAGGGTGACCAGATTTTAAAAACCAAAAATCAGAACACTCCACAAAAATAGAAGAACTATTTTTTCATCAACCAAAGGGCAGAGAATAACAGCGCTAATCAACATAGAAATGCAGATGAGACACCAAGAAAATAAATAAAATAAAATTTTTAAACCCAGTTTCAAACCTGTTGCTTCTGATAACAGTTACAAACAGCCATGGTTTGGAACACATGCAAACGTGCCAACTTTTGGTTACAGTCGACCCTTTCTGAAAACCGGGGCAGCTGGTGAAACAACTGGACTGACCCAACAAATTCAGGGCGCCCGGTCACCCTACAATGGCAGATCTCATGAGATCCTTAGGCTATTCCTGGAAAAGGAAAACATTTTTTTTTTTAATATTGTTGTTATTTCAGAGAGCCGACCCTAATGCAATATCTCACACTCTTTAAATTACAATATAACATTGCAACACATTATGCTACAAAAATATAATTTCGCCAAATAAGAAACTATCCATCACGTGGGAAACGTAAATTGATAAAGACTGATCTTATGTGGCTCATGAAGCAACTACATTTCAAACTATAAGGCTTCATCTTAACTACTAGTTTAGAAATCCTGAACTGTGCATCTACTACCCTTTGCCCCTTAGAAAGAAGGCATTTTACGTCACTCATTTGTAATAGATTTCACATTTCTTACTACTACTGTGCCTGTTTATTTAATCCCTTATTTCAGACGACACAATGTAGGACCAAAGGACCTTAACTTGCCAGTAAGTGGCCCTGGAAAATGTATTACAACACATGGGGGTGGTTCACCCTTTTTGGGGGACTTTCAATGCATTTTCTGGTTGATTCATAGTCTTGTCTAGTGTTTGCATAGACTGAGGACTGAAAACATTTTTGAATTTGATTTATAGACACAATTAACTTAAGGGAGTAAAAACCTTGCCACTGATTTGAAATGTTGAAATTTGATGATATTAGAGGACAAGTGGAAAGAGGTCGCTTTGACAAGTTCAGATTGTGAATTGCAAATCAGGAATTTATTTTGGGATTAATTAATATGGTTTTGACACAAATTGATTTGTTTTTGTCATGGGGGCTAATTTTGGGGGATTTTTGGTAAAATTGTTTTTTAAAAGAGGGTCTGTTTTACAACATTTATTTAACCATATATTACAGGTGGGAACAGTCCAGGAAATGTATGTGTAGCATAGTAGGAAAGCCAGAATAAAAGGGATATGCAAATCTGCAACGCTTTTCTCATGCAAAGGTAGTGAAGTTATTTCTGAAAAGTTGAAAGATTTTACGGAAAAATCACTGAAAAAAAAACATAGTGGGAGAATTTGCTGCTACTAAAAGAATTCATGTGAAAACTTTTCAATAACATATTTTTGCAAGAATTCCTGCCCACGTATGATAGTGATGTGAAGTTGACAAAGCCTCACAAGTACCTGCCACAATTTAAACAACTTCCATCTCCACACTCCAAACATGCTGATGTGCTTGTTAAATACTTTTGGTAACTCCTGTTAGAAGTGGTGACAAAAGAAAAACATTATTTATGGAAAAACAAATGCATCTACCATATACATCTATCTTGTAAACTTTTTTGGCTGACTTGTGTATTACTGTTTCAGTAAATGTGACACATTACATGGATTGTTTCCAAGATGACCCCTTCCTTAGGCTTGCACAGGTTTTGCAAATATTCAGTGGAGATGTGATCTCTGACAAACAAAACAAGTCACCCAGACTGTTAATAGTATTCTATATACCTCTTGAAGAATACAATCAGACAAGCTATTACACTAAGACTATTGATAGGTCAGTGTGTTTTACAAAATTAGGTGTGAACTGAAAATGTAAGAGAATAAATAAATTATCATGCAGAACACCATGAGCACCTCAATTGAAACTGACTGGAAAAGAGCAATACACAATGTCCTTGTCTGCAGTATGCAAATAGGATGGCTCCCACTGTAGATGGGAAACGAACACACAGAGCTATTTAGAACTCAACCATTAGGATGTAAAAGGGTACATTTTGTTCAAAGATTTATTTGAAAACTTGCATTATATCAAGAGTAAAAAGCGACAAAAACAAACCATTGTACAGACCTTGTATGCTTGTTGTATAAAGTGCTGTTAGGTGGCTTGGGTTGTCAGTTTGTTTTTTAATTTATTTTTATATTATTTGAGAAGCTAGAGCAAAGCTTGCCTCCTCCCTGTGGCCGCTGTCTCTGTCGAGCTCTTACAATGAACTTTCTCTGACAACAGTGCATCAACTTTGTAGCCCCCCCCCCAGAGCTTGATGTTTTATATAAATATAGATATATATTCTCCACATCTTCGAGGGCAAAGCTGACGACTGCAGCCGCACCACAGTATTCACCTTCCGAACACCATGACAAAAAATGCTCCAACACAGCTGGGAAGGAATGCACAATTTTTACTCAAAACAAGCCCCAAAACTACGAGGCATAGCCAATGTGTTTCGGCTTCAGCCTTCAACCGGACATCATAACCAACAACTTCTTTGTTCTAACCAGTCCCTCTTCCATTGCTTCATTTCACCACAAACAACTAGACCCTTTCTGTTTAACCCATTGTCTCCATGTGAACGCCATCACTGAGGCTCATATGGGTTATTGCATTGATGTAATGCTGAAATCCTGGTGCTATGTGCATTGTTCAAAAAATGTTGTTTTCAAAGTGATGGGATAGTTTAATTTTTCATTGTCCAATCAATACTTCTCATTCACATCAATCTAATCACTGATGATAAATCAGAACAGTGTACAGGGGCAACAGAAGTCTATACACATCTTACTTTGACCCAACTATTTCAATGTTCCCAAGTTTGAACTTTGACACATTGTCATCATCAATAAATCATATCAAATAAATTATTAGCCCACAACACATCTAAGGTGCCACATATCTTGCATCTCCAAAACGTAGCATACATACAGCCCATAATAATATGAAAGTCATATATCCAACACCAAGCATACAACTCTATACATAAAGACCTGTGTGCGGAAATCAGATTAATAAGACCTGAAATGTTAAAGTGTCTTATGTTGTGCAAAAAGGCGCTATAAAAGTGAATTTTGTTGGTTCCAAAAATATTGGAGAACTCATCATATGAATGTTACTAACTCACTGATGATGAAAAAAACATCCGACTATATATTAATCAAACTCTGTTGATGCCCTATTCTCACCTATCTATTGTACTATTCTGAATTTGAACTATAACATATTCCCATCCACAACACTTCATATCATGTAGATACATTTCTCTTGGTTCATCTAAAGTGCCATATATCTTGCATTTCTAAGAAATAAAATACATATAGACCATAATAAAGGAATGGTCATGTATTAAACACCAAGCATTTAACTATAAATATGAACGCTTGTGTGTAAATTTCACATTAATCTAACCTGAAATTTTAAAATGTCTTATGCTGTGCAAAATAAGGCACTATATTGAATTGTAAAAATTCATCATATTGTGAATATTACTAAGGAGAAACATAACTAAAGTACTAAGGCTCCATGTGCTATATAATACAAGGACATAGTAAAAGTACATATAATCAAGTTACAAAACATCTGTACAATCTTCATGTTATAAGCACCACAGTTTCAGTCCTCTGCAATCATAATGGTCCACATCTTACAGCTAATACTTATATGGAAAGCTTTCTGGTCAATAAATATCAGTGCACAAGTAAACCTGTATCAATCTGTGGAAGGGGACGAGAATGGACCAACAGTCTAGGTTAAAATCAACTCTCACTGTGTGACTCTTAGAGAGTTCAGCCAATCAATCTTTCAACATAGTTTTCATCCTAAAACATCATGCGGAGCAGTCAGATTTTCTCAACCCAGGTCATTAAATGTAAAACCTGAACATACCCAGCAACGGACAAGATGGTAGATGTGTATGTGTAATTCCACATCAAGATTGTGTCCCCATGACTTTTCTGTACCTAATTGTACAATCATCCTTGAGTCAACCCTACTCAGTTCCAATTCACGATTCCCCAAACGAGGATGATGCTTGACATATTTAATGCCATAAAATTGCAAATTTATGGGGTCACCATTATGTTCTTCCCAAAAATGTTTAGTCATCGGATATGTCCTATGATAGTGTTTGATGGCTCGTAGATGTTGAAAAATTCAAACTTTAAGCTTATGAATGGTGCTGCCAACATATCTCTTCAAACAGGGGCACTGAATAAAATATACTGCAAACTGGGTTACACAAATAATTCTCTCATGGATGTTGCAGACTCTCCCTTCAAATGTGTTATATATTTGTCTGTTGATACCGAATTTGCATGCCTTGCAACAGCACCAAAAGCCCAAACTTTTTTTAGACAACTGGATAGAGCCATCATTGTTGGTAAACATGCCATGAGAAAGCAAGTCCCCCAATGTTTTGGCCCTGTAAAATGTAATCTGAGGGTGTGGGCCAATCTTGGATTTTATGTGCTCATCATGTTGAAGAACATGCCAATTACGTGTAAAAAATGTTTTATTGATTGATGTTTCTGACTGAACTCAAGAAAAAGACCAATAGGGTTGTCAATTGCTTGTTGCTGTCCTTGGGATCTATCATTACCATACAGGAGATCATCCCTCTTTTTGACTTGAACTCTGGTATATGCATCATGGAGTATCTTAGGAGGGTATCCTCTTTCTCAGAACCTGCTAATAATTAAGACAGATTCATTTTCAAATGATTCATCACAAGACCAAATCATATGTGCTTTCAGCAACTGGCTATATGGAATATTCAATTTCAAGGAATTTGGATGGCTACTATTACTGTGTAAAATTGAGTTACATGCCACAAGTTTGTGAAAAATATATGTTCCCAGATTTTGATTCTTCACTTCAAGAGAGACATCCAAAAAGTTAATCTTAGATTTCCTGCAGTTTGCTAACTGGATGCAGAGATCATTATCATTTAACAGGTGAATGTACTGTTGCAACAAGTTCTCCTCTCCTTCTCAAATAATAAACAAGTCAACAATAAAGCATACCCACAGAATGATTCTATCGAGGTACTCGTGAACTTGTAGGACCAGGCTACCTCTTGTTCCCACCCACCCATGTATAGGTTGGCATATGATGGTGCAAATGAAGCCCCCATAGCTGTTCCTTGCTTCTGAAGAAAATATTTCTGATCAAACAGAAAGACATTATGAGCCAGGCAAAATTTGAGCATGGGAGTCAACATCTCAGTGTGACGTATATACTCAACCGGTCGCGCTCTCAAAAAATAAAAACATGCCTTCAAACCATATTCATGTTTGATAGATATATATAAAGATGTTACATCAATGGTCACCATGATGTAAGTGTCTGACCATGGAATATTATTTATCTTCTTCAGAAATTTGGTAGTATCTTTCAGCTACGAGGCTAATTCAGTGACATAGGGGCATAGAAATAAATCTAGGAGTCTCAAGTGAGTTACTCATACTCACTATCAGTCTTCCAGGACTATAAGGTAACTATAACTCACACCCTCGCCATTCACTGCTAATTACCCCAGATATTATAGCACTCATGTCAACTTCTATAACATCTTTAAAAATATAAATTAAATATTAGCAGTCACATTATTGATATAAAAACTGTGCATGGTGGGGGCACAAGTTATAGTTACCTTAGGGCAGAAGTTATAGTTACTTGAAATAAATCTAACTATAATTGCTGAATTTCTATGGTAAATTCAGAAACTAATTATAAAGTCCCTGAAACATTTGTTTTTTTTCAGTGGAAAAACAAATATATATATGTGTATATATATACATGTATAATTTGCTTTTTTTTCTGAAAAAACAAAAGGTTACTGCAACATTATAGTTAGATGAAAATGTCACTGACAAAATAACATTTTAAGCCTACAAAACAACTGAAATTCACCAGTTATAGTTATCTCAAGTATTTATAACTATTGCCAGGGGCCTGCAATATGCACTGGGCCCTGGTGATTGGGGTCTCAGGGACACAACTCAGCCCAGGGAAGGGGACCATATGCCTCCTCTCCCAATAAATCAATCAATCAATAAAAATAATTTATAAAGTGCGCTTCTCACCCGTGAGGGTCTCAAGGTTCTTGGGGGGGGGGAGGGGCTGGAGGGTCACTGTTCGAACAACCATGTTTTTAGTTTTTTTCTGAAGAGCAGGATGTGATAAATGATACCAGGCATCCTCCAGGGTGAAATTGGCCTGGGAAGGGATGCTGCATGCCTCCCATCCCCCTAATAATGATGCCGGGCCCCAGGGGCTTGGGTCCCTGGAGCTAAAATCGGACCGGGGAGGGGGCTGCATGCCCCTCTTCCCTCAAAAATGTAGCTGGGCCCTATGGGATGGGGTCCCAGGCCCAAATCACCCTAGGGTGGGGGCCATGTGCCCCCCTATTAATGATGCTGGGCCCCAAGAGATGGTCCCCTGGGGCAGAAATTGGCCTTGGGGGGCTACGAGAGGGTGGGTGGCTACTATCTACTGCTGTGTGTGTCCTGTAACATTTCATACTATTTCCTTAAGAAAAATGCATCCTTAGGCCCATTTTGGACTCCAGGGGGCATTTTTGAAAATAGCACTAAATGCTGGATTACACTTCTCTCACAATTATGTGTAATTCCGAGTAATTTAGTAGAAATTACGAGTATTTAAAATACAGAGAATTACGCCAGTTATGCCCGCCCATACCATCAACCCTTGCTAGATTATGTGAGTGAGACCAGACAGTTAAAAGGATTTACCCAGCCATTGGACTGAACTATGACATCTGGATTAGTACTTAGGTCAGACATGTTAGAACTTAGGCCTCTCAGTTGCAAAACTGACTAAAAATACATCACATCTTTCCACAATATGCTCTTTCTTAAGCTTAACTTAACTTATCACCTCTCCTTTTAAAGGAGAGTTCCATTAACATCTCATTAAAGTAAACTATTTTTCATAGCACGTGTCCCTCACCTCGTCTACCCTACACATGCCGAGCAATATACAACCACTGCCACAGCATCACTCTATGAAGTGACAGCAACATGAAGCTTCGAACTCTCTGTCCCTCATCAACCACTACCACTTGTACGTTTCACCGTGCAAGTATCGGACACCTGCTTCAAAAAACACAGCACAAGTCCTCAAAAGCCCCTTCGGGTCACATTTCCCAAAAGATAAACAGATCTCTATAAGGTCCACCTGCAGGGCCTTCGCAGCACAGACACCTGAGAGCAATCCTCTCTGCCCCCATTTCCTTGACCAAGATGAACTAAACTGATTTAGCACTGGCAATGGCCACGCCCTCAACACCAAACGACTAAACACAGACTTTATTCCCTCATTAATAATTCCTTCAATGGGTAGCCCAATTTAAAGATGGTGATTTCTGTGTTGTTCCTGATGTCTCACTCTTATAGCACAATGCTAGCATTCTAAAAGTAACTAGATAGATAGATAGATAGATAGATAGATAGATAGATAGATAGATAGATAGATAGATAGATAGATAGATAGATAGATAGACAGACAGATAGATAGTACATGGGTGCTTGCAATTGCCAAATAGCAAATCGCAAAAACTCACTATTTGGTAATTGCAATCCTATCCCTACGTACATCTGGCCCCTAGTTTAGTGTAAGAAATTTAACAGGAACGTTCTTTGCCCTTATTGTCAGTTGGACAAGGCAAGATTGATGCATTTCTCTAAGATTTGCCTCGGTCTTACAAGCCTAAAAAAATATATACCTTGGAGGTATTTTAAAGACTATAAGTGATGCCAGTAATCTATATCTGAACAACCTATGCAGGGTTACACAAACAGAGCGATTTGACAAATGTGCCATAGATGAGGACTGTCATTGACTTTGGCAATAAATAGACAATATTTGGGTGCTGTGTTTGAGTAATCTACCAGTGTGATGGGTGGGTTGACCCTTGATCCAGGCTAGCCTACCCACAGAAACATCCAGGACACCCATTGTGTATTTGGGGGAGCATTGTTGACTTCCCGTGGGGTCTATTCTTCCATGTGTTGAAGGACTCACAGGTCGTTGTCCAACAGAGGCTGGACCAGTGGCCAGGGACTAAGCAGAGCTTGCTGCCAGAGGGCTCTCATGGAGTTGTTGATTGGCTCATCTCAGTCTAGTTATATAAAACAATTCTTATTGACAACAAAGGAGGCACAGCTTTGTGGTCATCTACTGTTTATTGTCTCAGGTGAGGGGAAGGCGGTCTGACCTGCATTGCTTGGGTTATAGGGAAGCGGGCAAGGGTGGCAATCAGAGGTAACCAGGCATATCAGCTGGTATCCTGGTTTACCCTGTGATGCCCTTGGCTCTGCCCTTCATACCACTAACCTCAGATGGCCCCAATCTAGAGCCCAGAACAGAAAAAACAGGACTCACACAACCCTGTATACGTTTTGCAGTTTTGACCCCTTGCCTGTGCCTGGCCTCTCAGCAGTAAGTAGGAGGCTGCTTTTGGCTGGCTCAGAACGCATCCTGCTGAGCGGAGCTCACTAAGTTGTTGTCATAACTTAATGATATTAAACCTAGTCTCCATTTATACAGCAATAGTAATGGGAATGAATCATCTGGAGTCCTCTGTTATATGAGGATGGCCCCGTTCCTCGGGTCTAAGGAGACTCCGAGGGCAGCAGCTTCTCGGTGTTTGCAACAGACTAGCAGCGGAGACGCCGAAATAGGAACACACGTTGACTTTTGTGAAAACCCGGTATTCTCCAGAGCCTTCTGCAACCTCCCGCGCGCCTCGAAGACAGCAGCGCGAATGAAGCTCCTCCTTCCGACGGCCGCGGATGGATACCTGGGGATTAGGGGCTCTGCGCATCCCCGCACAGCGGCGGCGGCCTCGGTGCGCAAATAGCAAGACGTGGTCCCTAGACAAACACAGGAGCGAAGAGAGGCAGAGCTCCTGGAGAGCTCGGAGTGTGAGAGAGAGGGAGAGAAGACAGACAGGAGGAAGAGAGGGGAGCAGAAGACAGAAGGAAGAGAGATAAACACTGGACACGGAGAGACGGAGAGCGAGAAGAAAGCGAGAGAAAATAGAAAGGCAGAGGAGAGAAAGGGTGAGAGGCAGACAGAGGGAAGAGGGGGCAGAGAAGACAGAAGGACGAGAAAAAAACAAGGGACTTAGAGACAAAGAGAGCAAGAAGACTGAAAAGAGGAAGAGAAGGAGAAAGAAGAGAAAGTTAGAAAAGAACGGGAGAGATAGAAGGAAAAATGAGGAATAGGAGACAGAAGGAGACTAACAGAGCAAATAGAGAAAAAGAGCAAGAATAAAGTTTGAGAAGCATTTGTGAACGAGAGAAAGAAATATAAATAGAAAGGCAGAGTCGAGATGGAGGGGGCCAGAGGGAAGTTAAGTTGAAGAGAGATGAACATGGGACGTAGGGAAGGAGAGAGTGAGAAGAATGATTGAGAAGGTGTATAGAAAGCGCAAAAGAAAGAGATAGTGGAAAGTTAGAATAGAGGTGGCGAGAGACAGAAGAGAAACAGCAATAGAGAGCAAGAACAGTGCAAAGTATAGAGAATGCATAGGTGGGAGAGAGAGTGTGGTAGTGCAAGAAACAGAAAGAACCAGAAGAAGATGTGTAAATAGAGAGAGTGTGAGAAACAGCAAAGGGAAGTGGAGAGGGAGAAGAGGACCGCACCGTAGAGGTCAAGGCGGATAACATGAGGAGACAATAGAGAGAAGAGTTAAGAGTGTGAGACAGGAGAGCAAATCTGGTGAAAAACAGTGATATTCAGACAGAGGAGAAGAAAGAAGGGAGTGAGAGTGCAGATGGTGTGGCAAAATAATATTGTACAAAAACATTCTCCTAAAAAAATATTGTAGAAAAAATATTGACTACCAAAATATCTTCGCTCTAAGCATCCATAGGTAAGCAAAGGTTCCCTATACGTAACTCCTCATACATATGCACTTTGAGGATATATGTATCTCTGAAGTACTTTGATTTAAGCATGGCAGATCTATACTTACCTTGGCAATATTTTGGTTGTGGATATTTTGGCTGTGATATTTTTGCAACACAATATTTATGATTATGATATTCCGATATATATCCTTCAAAATAGGTTGAATTCTGTTGTGAACAACCCCTTTAAGAAGTTTAGAAAGAGAAAAAGAGGAGAAACGTGGCCGAAATTGGCAGGAGGGGAAAGGTGAATCAAGGGTTTCTTCAGGGCCAAGAATACTAGCATGTGCTGTGATTAACAGGGAAGAGAGATCACAGGATAAATTAATGATCTCTGTTTTATAGTAACTCAGTAGTATTGCATTAGTACTACTTACTTCCTACAAATTGCAGATCACAAACCTACATGCAGAGATACGCACCTTTCGTGTCTTTTCTGTGCAGAGATCTTTGCCAAGAGTGCAGAGATCTCCACACATAGGTCTACCTCTACTAGGGCGGAGGGGCGTTGCCCCCCTGCCAGCAGCAGCAGCAGCAGCTGCAAAACCTTTAAAAGGAAAGGAGAATAAACGTTGTTTATTCTCCTTTTCTTTTAAAGGGGTGGGGCCATGGGGTGAAGAGCAGCGAGGGGGAGTGCTCAGCACTCCCCCTCACAGCGCATGTATGTTTGTCCGGCTGTCCCGGGCTGGCCAAACATACATGCGCAGTAAGTTCTCTCAAGCCCGGCAACACAGTTGCCGGGCTTGAGAGAGCCTGCACAGGCTCCCAGTCTGCTTGGGAGCGCCCTGGGCGTGCTTCTAGCCAATCCTGACACTGCTTTGAGCAGCGTCAGGATTGGCCACAGGGCAGGCTGGGAGCCTGTGCCTGCCTGGATCGATGAGGGACAGAGGAGGTAAGCGTTTTTATTTTTAATTTTTTTAATTTCATTTTTATTTACAGCCCCCCGCTGCACGCATGCCACCCTGCACCTTCTTGTTATTGGGAGCCGCAAATGAGTAAATTTGCAGGTAGCTGGGGAGGGGCAGGAAAATGGGGAATGCTTGAATCTAAATGGAATGATTTTAGGGAGGGTTAAGGAGGGATTAAGGACAGGCTGTCATGCAAAAACAAAACACCCAACACAAGAATAAGCCCAGTGTTATTCACAAGCTGCATTTCCAAAGCTACTACAGTAAAAAAGGTCCCAAAAAAGTTGCACATGGACTGCAGCCCAGCTTTGGCATAAGTCCAGCACCACACATGGATGCTCACGGTTACTGGAACACACTCTCCTAGAAAATAATGGGGACGGTGACTTAAACACTATCATATGGCAAATAAATAAATAAATGTTGCTAATTTGAAAAATATGTAATTAGTAAATAAGTATTACGTTATACAAAAAAGTAATAATAAACTAATTTTAATAATACAATCATACACATTTTGAAACTTCTGTTAAATAAATATCAGTATTTGAAATAATGTCACGCTTACATTATAATAACTTTTTATACATATTAAATAAAAATGTAAAGTTTAGTTTTGGTCGGATTTTTTTAAATATTCTTTAGGATATTATTTTAATAAAAATATTTTGAATAATTCATGATTTAATACACATTTAAGTTAATCTGTTATAACATTTTATTATATTCACTCTAGATTTAAACTAAAATGATCACATTATTTTTACATTAATAATTATAATGTAATATTTCTAATTTTGTATATTTAATCAAATTTCATAAATTTTTCTATACTTTACCATGAGGACCTCTCCGCTTTTGTGAGGTCTCCTTCTACTTGTGAAAAGTTATGCGTAGTAATTTTACACTCATAAAAACTGGTCTAAGAGACTCCACCAGGGCGTGGCGGTATGTAAGTCTTCACCTACGAGTAACTTTACACTCGGAAATGATGATTAGCAAAAAGTGTATTGTTACACGTAGGTGCAGGAGAAAATTTACATGTGAGCAAATCTACACATGCAAATTTATCTTGAGTCGGGCCCTTTATGAGGACATTCTGGTATTGTTCACTGGTACCTTCATCTCTGATCTGATGTTTATGGTATTTAATGTGGAACCCCAAAAACAGAAGATATGATGGCTACAATCAATTACGTTTCCACTTAGATACTTCAGGGCCTTGTTTAAAGTTTGGAAATTAGTTCATCTTCCAAACCAAGGAGGTATTTAAAGCTCGGTTTTTCAGAATTCCATCAGCTGGCAAAGAGAGTTGTTTCTTTGCTCAGTGCTTGACCACCCAAAATACACTGCCAGTGGCAAGAGTGGGCACAGACCTCCATTTGATTGGCTCCTAAGACTCAGAGCCTGATTTAGAGTTTGCTGGAGAGGTTACTCTGTCACAAACATGACGGATATCCCGGCCGCCGTATGCAAGTTCCACAGGCCTTAAGGAAATAGTGATATGGCAGACAGGGTGTCATTCAAGTTTGTGACAGAGTAACCCTCTCCGGAAAACTCTAAATCAGGCCCTAAATCACTTTGCAATATACTTAGGGTGTGATTCACAAACTGCATTTTGTAGTACATTTTGTAGTAATATGAAACATATTACAAAATACAATTTGTATTTCGGGAGGAGTTTTACCGTTGCACACTTTGGATACTTATGTGTGCGGAGTTCTCCGCCTTGACTGCAGAGGAAGTATAGGGAGTGCAGAGCCATAAAACTCTGCTCGTAGTTTTTTCAAGAAAATAGTAAACTTACTACCAAGGGTAAGTTTACCTTTATAATTCAGCCCCTCAGTGTTTGCAAATTTGGAAGCATGGAGTGTCAGTGAAAAAACACTTTGTGAATATAAGCTTCTATGAACTACAAAGATCATAAACTACTAAGACACCGGATTTGATTGTCAAGAGAAGGAAAATATCACACACTCTCTAGCACCTCTTTGTTTTATGAAATAAGTATGAGCTATCAAGAAGCCTCTGTTTTGAGTCTCCAGTATAGCATGGCTATTTATTCAATTTTTCTGGTGATAGGTAAATTCCTATCAGAGTCCTAAGCACCACTTTACTGCAGTGCCGAATAATCACTGATTATTTACATCAGGGGTGTCCAGCACAGGTACAATAGGGTTGAATTTAAGCTAGAGGTTTGGGACATCCACGAAAAGATGGATTTATCTACAATAAAACATACTCTGAGGTTTTCCGGAAAATCTGGCAGGTGTCCAGCCTTCTGGACCTATGTTGGACCCCACCTATGAAGAGCAAGGAATAAGGATGTTGAAATGAGAAATGAAGAGTGGGAAAGGGGAAGTAAGGCATAAGGAATGAGGAATACGAGTTCTGAGGTGAAGAATGAAGAATTAGGAATGAGAAGCAGGGGTGCGGATTGTGAAGCAAGAAATTTGGAATTATGTATTTGGGATGAGAACTGGCTGATTGATGAATGGGAGGTAAGGAATCGTGAACAAGAAATGAAGAGGGATGACTGAGGAATGAGTCTTCTGAATTTTGGAGTGACATGGGTGACTGAGGAATGATGAATGAGGTGTGACAAATGAGGAGCACGGAATTTAAGTGGCAACTGAGGGAGGAAGAGGTATGAGGAGCGATAAGGAGGCAGGAGGAATGAGAAACTATGAATCTGAACATAAGAATGGATAGTCAGGAATGAGGACAAGTCAAACAGTAGTGGAGAAGATAAAGGGTGAGTGAGGAGTGAGAATTGAGAAGGATATGAGCAGGATTCAAGTCCTACAAAAAGAAGTGGCGGACTCACCAAGTGAGGCAGAATGGGTGTGACATCACCGGAAGTGACGTCACCGGGAGTGACATGCATGCTTAGTGGGACTTTCATGACTACACTTGAATTTATTAAGAGATTTAACAATGGATTCTGATCAGTACTTAAGCCTGTGGCATACTAAACGTGGCACCAAGAACAAAGCACTTAACACATTGCAATAGAGATGCTGGAAACTGCGGTTGTGAACTATAAAATGTATTAATATACCCAAGATAGCACCATTGTATACACCAACAATTATAAACACTCTGGTCGTTATAAGAAAAAACTGCAAGTTGCACACTATATTTGATATTCTCAGCTTGGCGATTTATGTTGTCTCCTGTTGTCGATTTATGTTGTCTATGTTGTCGGGCATTAGACCCGACGCAGCCATGCTGTGTTGGAGATGGACCATGCCAGGTGTGCACAGGACAGAGAAATGGGGCTTCAGGCGAAAGGAAGGGAGCTCTGTTTAGTTGGGTGGCTCCCGGGATAACATCTGTAAGCTGTGGCACATAAAAAGAAGACTACATATATTTGAAGACTTTAAGCATTTTGGCAGTTAAAGGACACGTGACATCATTTTGGCCCTGTTATTCATTCCTTACAAACATTTCATGAATATCCATGAAGCTGGAACCCACAAATATTAATTTTCCAAAGAACTGAAGGGATTTTGGCTTCTGAAGTAGGAGCCTGTTGCCTATGGTGAAAATTAGATAAAGTTCCAGGGAACAATTTGTGGTCTCTGGTGCAAGGAATAATGAAAATAGATTGAAGATCTGGCATCATAGCACATGCCCACGTAGTGAGACAGATCTCATAAGTACTGGGACCAAGGAGTGAGAATCACAGTGCTGATGAAGTAATCAGACCAGTAAATCCTCATCCCCATCCTCGTCCCATTCCTCACTCAATGAGGATATATGTAGGTGGCATGTCTTTGCCACGATCCACCAAGATACAGGCAACCACTGCTCCAAGACCCTGGCAAGCATATGACAGTAAACAAACCCTCAGTGCCATTTTTCTACAAACGACCGCAAATTATACACACTCAAAATTATTCTTACAAATTCATGTGAGGGACCTGAAATGATGGTGTTTCTGCAGCTGTTAGTTTAAATGTTACATGAAGGACATACATGAAGATACAACCTGAGCAGCAAAGTCCTTAAGTACTTGGTTCCTTGAGCTTTAACCCCACACCTTACACTGCTGTGAGCAACAGTAATAAAAGACAACATGAAGGACATTTCCACATATAATAATGAAGAGGGCGACATCAGGAAGGTTAGTGTGAAAATGTGCGTGACTGGGGGCATAACAAAGGCCCCCACAGCCCTTGCGGTGCGAGGGGCACAAGCTCCAGGAGGCCCCTTCAATACAGCCCCTGCCTGAGTGAGTCCAGAGGGCGTTCGTCTCCATGGTCTTTGCAGGGGGACCCTTTCAGTTTCGTTATGCCACTGTGCATGACAAAGCTACTCTTTAAAGTGCTTCAGTCACACTTAATATAGGGCAGCTTGGTGCTGACTGAGAATGTTACCAACAAACATTCTAGCTCAATACCCTGAAAATAGCACAAAGTCATTTAAAGGACATTCCAGTATTTGGCAACCCACACAAATCAACGTTTCCTCTCAGGTCACAAGTCCTAAAAAAAGAAGCGGGGGGACTAATCAAGTTAGGCAGTAGTTAAGTGAGATCATTGCGTGTGACATCACAGTGCGTGACATCACCGTGCATGACATCGCATGTGGCATCACAGGAAGTGGTATCACAACTCATGACCTCACAGGAAGTAACGTCAGATCTTAAGACCTCACATATGTTTAGCAGGTCTATCATGAGTACATTTGAGCGGGTTACAATATTTAACAAATTAGATTTTGCATTGGGGTTGTGCCAAAATATTGACACACCCCAGCCTCAAAACCTTGGCCTCAACTTATATACTTTTTTAAAAACCCTGGCACAAAGTAATTGGCAGCAAGGAGAAATGTGGTAGTAAATCTGTTCTGCTTAATTGGTTACAATGTCTTTATTTTAAAATCTCTTATGGGGGTAAGGCACCTGCTGCGGTGATCTTTGTGTGCCAGATACATCTCAGGGAATAATAATTAAGGTAAGATAACTTTGGAGGATAACATTTGCTGGAGAGAGATATCTGTGTTTTGTCTAGTTCCAGTTTTGAATCAAAGTAGCATAGAGAGATGATGGCGGTCATTACAACATTGGCGGTAAAAGGCGCTTACCGGCGTGCAGAGGACCGCCAACACACCGCCTCGGCCGCGGAATTCCGCCACAGCTATTATGACCCACATCTCGAAATCCGCCAAAAGTCAGACACCCACACAAGTCCGCCACACCAAAGGTCAGTGATGAACTGGCGAAAACAAAACCTTCACCGTCACGCCAACAGAAATACGCCCACACTATCACGACACACGAATCCACGCGGCGGTCTTTCAAACGCGGTATTCCATTGGCGGTACACACCGCCGCGCTCAAAATACACACACTCTTACAAAACACAGCCACATTGGACAATTCGAAATACACCCACCTGAGACACATACACACACCACTCCCACACACCCATAACAATATAAAACACACACCCACATCACCCACAAACCCCCACGACAAAAAATTCCGAAAGAAGGCCAGAGAGAGACACCACCACAACAGCATCCACAGGCACACAACACCATCACCCACACAACTTCCACGCACCTAACACAACACACCACTACATATCACCACACTTATCACCACACACTCCACCCCACACATCACATACACCACCCCATGGCATGGCAAAGACACCCCAGGTTCTCGGAGGAGGAGTTCAGGGTCATGGTGGAGGAAATCGTCCGGGTAGAGCCACAGCTATTCGGATCACAGGTGCAGCACACCTCCATAGCTAGGAAGATGGAGCTATGGCGAAGAATAGTGGACAGGGTCAAAGCAGTGTGACAACACCCAAGAAATCGGGAGGACATCAGGAAGCGGTGGAACGACCTACGGGGGAAGGTGCGTTCCGTGGTCTCAAGACACCACCTGGCGGTTCAGCAGACTGGCGGCAGACCCCCACCTCCTCCCCCACAACTAACAACATGGGAGGAGCAGGTCTTGGCGATTCTGCATGCTGAGGGCCTCGCAGGAGTAGGTGAAGGAATGGACTCTGGCAAGTCAAAGCTTTACTATTACATCCCCCACCCTACCTGCATGCTATCACATACCCCCACTCTCACCCTCACCCCCAGCACCCCAACTCCTCACAAATGTCCCAACATCACAAACCACACATCCCAACACCAAGCCCTGCATGCAACAACAAAGCATGGACACCCATCACCAAAGCATGGCCACTGCACATACCCATACACCCCCCTAAACCATCATCACACAAGCTCCCACACAGGAATGCTAGCACTGGGGTACACGGTCACCCACCCATTGCACACCATTACACACACAGATTTAAGAAACATCCTTTTATACCCCTGCAGGACCCCTACCCAACGTCACCGGACAGGTGGGTCCACACATGTCCACACCACCAACAGAAGAGGCCCACAGTGATGACAGCACCTCTGTCCAACTGGATCTAGATGACCAGCCCGGACCATCGGGGACCTCTGGACAGTCGGTTCCCCTAACACAGGCACGGCCACCACAGACCTTCCCCCCTCTGGAAACACCAGCACAGCACCCACCAGCGGGCCCATACCTCCGTCCCCAGGACACGTCAATCAGCTGTGTGTCCACCACTACAGGGAACCCAGGCTAACCCACCACCTCAACAACAACATGGACCTGGGGCAGTGGTAGTGGGCACACGGTCCAGGGGACGGAGGCACTGGAACACAGGGGGCGGACAGGCCAAGGGAACCCACTCTCCACGAGGCCCTCTCCTCCATCATGGGAGCCTACCAACACTCCCAGGAGACGATGGCAACGGTACTGGCCAAGTTTCAGGAGACCCAGCGCATGCAGGAGGAACAGTATATGGGCTTCTGGGAGGAACTCAGAACCATCAGCTCCACCCTGGGCACCATCGTAGGGGTGCTGAAGGAACTAACCAACACCAGGAGGGACACTGTGGCACTACAAGGGGCCCCTGACACTAGCATGGACGATGAACTGCCCACCACCTCCGCCGGCACTAGTGGACAGGACGCCCCGCCACAGGACCACCATACCAGCACCCCACCCCCTGCAGTGGGAGAACCACCCCGCAAACGGTCCCTGAGATCCAGGAACAAGACAGAGAATGATGCCAAGACCCCGCCAAGAAATGAGACCACCCTGATTGTCATCCTACTGTCCCACTTTGTCACCCTGTCCATAATTAAACTGCCCCAGCTCCACTTCCTATGCCCATATGGGCAATGCACCTGTGAGACTAATAGACTGGACTCTGCCATGGACACTCCTCCGCCATCACCCCTCACCATTTCACTAACCCCTCCAATTTTGAGCATTTATATAAACACACCTAAAGCACAAAATGATCTGGAGTCTGTCTGTGATTTCGAAATAGTGTATTAGCAATTGCAGTGACAAAATGTTTTTTAAATAGTAATGTCAACATACCTATGTCACACAGCTCTTGTCCATGAGGAATCTAAGCAGATGTCATACAGTGGGACCCACATCTGTGAAACCGTAAGGGAAAGTGATAACTCAGTGACCATACACTGGGTGAAAACGACAGAAAGGAGAGAGGTAGTAGTGTTAAAGTACATGTAGTAGGCAGGATTGTACTCTTACCTGTGTCTCACTGGAAATATTGCTGGATCACTGAGTCCCTGTTGTGCATGTCTTCTTCCTCTGCTTCCTCCTCATCACTGTCCACAGGCTCCATAGCTGCAACAACACCGCCATCTGGACCATCCTCCTGCAGCAAAGGCACCTGGCGTCCCAAAGCCAAGTTGTGAAGCATACAACAGGCCACAATGATCTGGCACACCTTCTTTGGTGATTAGAATAGGGATCCACCTGTCATATGGAGGCACCTGATCCTGCCCTTCAGGAGGCCGAAGGTCCGCTCGATCACCCTCCTAGTTCGCCCATGGGCCTCATTGTAGCATTCCTCTGCCCTGGTCTAGGGATTCCTCAATGGGGTTAGTAGCCATGACAGGTTGGGGTAACCAGAGCCACCTGCAAATGGTGAGGGGCAACTGTTAGACACACACTAAGCTGGAGGGATAACCCCAGACCCAGACAACCATTCCCACTGACTTGCTTCCAGGTGCTCACCTAATAGCCACACACGGTGCCTCTGGAGTTGATCCATCACATAAGGGATGCTGCTATTCTGCAGGAATTAGGCGTAATGCACTGAGCCAGGGAACATGGCATTCACATGGGAGATGTACTGGTCTGCCAAACATACCATCTGTACATTCATAGAATGATAACTCTTCCGGTTTCTGTACACCTGTTCACTCCTGTGGGGGGGATCAAAGCCACATGGCATCAATGGCACCTATGATGTTGGGGATATGTCCCTGGGCATAGAAATCACCTTTCACTGTAGGCAAATCCTCCACCTGAGGGAAAACGATGTAGCTCTGCATGTGTTTCAGAAGGGCAGACAACGCTCTGGACAATACGTTGGAAAACATAGGCTGGGACATCCCTGATGCCATGGCCACAGTTGTTTGAAAAGATCCACTTGCAAGGAAATGGAGCACTGACAGCACCTGCACTTGAGGGGGGATTCCTGTGGGATGGCGGATTGCTGACATCAGGTCTGGCTCCAACTGGGTACACAGTTCTTGGATTGTGGCACGGTCAAGCCTGTAGGTGATTATCAAATATCGCTCCTCCATTGTCGACAGGTCCACCAACGGTGGGTACACCGGAGGATGCCGCCATCTCCTCACATGTCCCAGTGGACGGTGCCTATGAAGGACAACAGCAAGCACAGAGTCAAACAACTCAGAGGTGCGTACCCACAGTTTACCCAGAACACCAATCATACACAAAAGGTGGCCTGTATGTGTGTTGAGACTAGGCCTAGGTATGTGTGACGCAGTTGAAAATGAAGCCACGTAGGCCCCTGAAATGGCGGCTGCCTGACCTGTAAAGTGGGACAATGGGATGTGAGGTAACTGCGCTGGCGTTGTACACCGTCGCGGTAGGCGGTCGAAGACCGCGGCGCAATGCTGCATTGGTTGACATTGGACCCTATGGGTCCCAGGAGCCAATGACGATGTAATCCGGCGGTGACGGTATGCACCGCCGATGACGTGACCGCCATTTTCTATCTGTTCAATCACTCGATACCTGATCTTCGACAGGAGAGGACCTACACTGCAAGTGCTGCTGTGACCTCGGTCTGGAAGAGACAATGGCTCGTGCGTTTGGGGAAAGGGCCCCTGCCTTCACATCGGAGGAGTTGGAGAAGCTTGTGGATGGGGTCCTCCCCCAGTACACGCTACTCTACGGTCCTCCAGACAAACAGGTAAGTACACAGGGAGCATATTGTATGGGCTATGCCAGTGTGGAGAGGGCTGGATGTAAGAAGGAAGGGGGCAGAGTGCTGCGTGCATGAAAGACGGTGAATGCATGTGCTACATGGCAAGGTTAGGGATGGGGGCCAATCACTTTGACAGTGCAGTTGGTAATGACTTCTCTTCTTCCCCTGTACATTTCATGTAGGTCAGCGCCAACCAGAAGAAAGATATTTGGCGTGTCATCGCCAAGGACGTCTGGACCCTGGGGGTCTACCACAGACGGAGCACCCACTGCCATAAAAGATGGGAGGACATTCGCCACTGGAGCAAGAAGATGGCAGAGGCTCAGCTGGGGATGGCCTCCCAACGTGGGAGGGGTGCCCGTCGCACCATGACCCCCCTGATGTTCAGGATCCTGGCGGTGGCCTACCTGGAGTTGATGGGCGCTTGAGGGCATCCCAGCAGAAACAAGGGGGTGAGTACACTCTCATTCTGCTGACTTTGCACGCAGTGGAGTTGTCTGGGTGGGGGAGGAGGGCTGTGGGTTTCCCTAGGCCAGGGCGGGTTCCGTAGGCAAGGCCCCTCCATAAGGCAGGCCATGTGGCACCCCAGCCCACCTCTGTAGAGTGCCAAGTACAGCTATTCATGCCCCTGTGTCATCTATGTGTGCAGATGTCGTCCATAGCCTTGTAGGCCATTTCCCAGGAATTGAACAGTGGAGCCCAAGAGCGCGGCGTAGTGCAGGGGGCTTCTGTGTCTGTCTTGTCCGCCAACGGTAGCGGTAATCCATGCACTCAACATGTCTTTCTTCTGTCGTCCCCCCCCCCTTTTTGTGGTCTCCCTGTTCTTGTGTGCATTAGCATCATCAGGCGAGGAGGTGTGGAACCGGAGCACGAGGGAGCTGCATCCCACATGGCCCTGGAGGGCGAGACTACGGACTCGGAATTTACCAGTGGGACGGATGGCGAGGGGAGCTTCACGGAGGGGACAGGAGCTGACACCAGCGACACGGACTCATCCTCTGATGGGAGCTCCCTTGTGGTGGCGGCAACATCTGTGCCCCCCGCATCTACAGGTACAGCCACCACCCCCCATACCAGAACTGCCCTCCCAGCAGCCCCTCAGCCTTCGCCCCGTGCCCGCTCACCCATGAGGGTGGGCATCACCTTCGCCCCAGGCACCTCAGGCCCTGCCCCAGTCACCCCTACTGCCCTCAGTGAGGAGGCCATTGACCTCCTCAGGTCCCTCACTGTTGGGCAGTCTACCATTTTGAATGCCATCCAGGGTGTAGAAAGGCAGTTGCAACAAACTAATGCATTCCTGGAGGGCATTCATTCTGGTCAGGCGGCCCTTCAGCGTGCTTTTCAGACTCTGGCCTCAGCACTGATGGTAACCATTGTCCCTGTCTCTAGCCTCCCCCCTCCAACTTCCTCCAACCAGACCCAATCCCCTGTACCTCTGACTATCCTAAGCACACCATCAGACCAGCCTGCACACACGTCAACACACAAGGGAAGCTCAGGCAAACATAAGAACCACACATCCCACAGGCACTCACGCAAGCAACACACACATGCAGACTCACCAACATCCACTGCCTCCACTGTGTCCCCCTCCTCGTCATCTCCCTCCTCCCTCCCAGTCTCCTCTACACTCACACCTGCACGCACTACCTCTACAGCCACTACGTCCCTCACCAGCACACCCACCAGCACACCCCGCTCACGTGCAGTCACCACCCCCACTACCATTCACACGTCCCCTGTGTCCTCTCCCAGTGTGTCTGTGACGCCCCCTCCCAAGATACACAAACGCAGGCACACACCCACCCAACAGCCATCCACCTCACAACAGCCTCCAGCGCATGCACCTGCACCCAAAGTCACCAAACGTACACCTCCTACTACCACCACCTCTTCCTCCACTCCCAAACCCCCTCCAGCTACCCGTCCCAGTGTGTCCAAAAAACTTTTCCTGTCCAGCCTTGACCTTTTTCCCACACCTCCCCCACCCCGTCCATCTCATAGGTCCCGAAGTAGCACCTCAGCCACAACATCTCCGGGACCAGTGGTGCCTGTAGTCACCGGTATGTGGAGTGCACCGGCCACCAGGACAGCCAGTGTGGCACGGAGCCACAGCACAGACAGTCCCCCACCTGTGAAGCATCAGAAGTTGGCCAGTGCCCGGCGGGAGAGGGGGAAGACTCCAGCCACCAAAGCCGCTCCCAGGGGTCCCGTTGGGAGTGTGGAGTCAGCTGTGACACCTTCCAAGGTGGGGAAGGGCCACAAGAAACCCGACAAGTCTGGGAAGAGCTGCACGGCGGAGAAGACCGCCATCATCCCCGCTGCCCAGGAGGCCACCGCCAGCCCCAGCCCAGCTGCCCAGGAGGCCACCGCCAGCCCCAGCACAGCTGCCCAGGAAGCCACCGCCAGCCCCAGCCCAGCTGCCCAGGAGGCCACCGCCAGCCCCAGCACAGCTGCCCAGGAGGCCACCGCCAGCCCCAGCCCAGCTGCCCAGGAGGCCACCGCCAGCCCCAGCACAGCTGCCCAGGAGGCCACCGCCAGCCCCAGCCCAGCTGGCCAGGAGGCCACCGCCAGCCCCAGCACAGCTGCCCAGGAGACCACTGCCAGCCCAGCTGCCCAGGAGGCCACCGCTAGCTGCCCAGGAGGCCACCGCCAGCCCCAGCACAGCTGCCCAGGAGGCCACCGCCAGCCCCAGCCCAGCTGCCCAGGAGGCCACCGCTAGCTGCCCAGGAGGCCACCGCCAGCCCCAGCACAGCTGCCCAGGAGGCCACCGTCAGCCCAGCTGCCCAGGAGGCCTCCGCCAGCCCCAGCCCAGCTGCCCAGGATGCCACCGCCAGCCCCAGCACAGCTGCCCAGGAGGCCACCGCCAGCCCCAGCACAGCTGCCCAGGAGGCCACCGCCAGCCCCAGCCCAGCGGCTCAGGAGGCCACCGCCAGCCCCAGCCTAGCTGCCCAGGAGGCCACCGCCAGCCCCAGCCCAGCTGCCCAGGAGACCACTGCCAGCCCCAGCACAGCTGCCCAGGAGGCCACCGCCAGCACCAGCCCCGCTGGGCCTTGAAGGACCGCCAGCACAAGCCCCGCTGGTCCATGAAGGACCGCCAGCACAAGCCCCGCTAGGCCATGAAGGACCGCCAGCACAAGCCCCGCTGGGCCATGAAGGACCGCCAGCACAAGCACTGCTGAACAGGGCACAGCCAATTCAAGCACCGCTGAACAGGGCACCGCCAACTCAAGCACCGCTGAACAGGGCACCGCCAACTCAAGCACCGCTAGCCCATGAGCGGCAGGGGCACTGACGCAACTGGGTCCGTCACGGGGTGAGTGATGCACTCTGGGCACTAGTCCCTCTCCAGAACCAGTGGAGACATACATCCACTACCTCTGTCCTTCACAGGCTGAAGCACTCTGGGCACCAGTCCCTCTCCACAACCAGTGGAGACATCCATCCACTACCTCTGTCCTACACAGGATAAAGCACTCTGGGCACCATGCCCCCTCCAGAACCAGTGGAGACTGTTATCCACTACCTCTGTCCTTCACAGGATGAAGCACTCTGGGCACCAGTCCCCCTCCAGAACCAGTGGAGACATCCATCCACTACCTCTGTCCTTCACAGGATGAAGCACTCTGGGCACCAGTCCCCCTCCAGAACCAGTGGAGACATCCATCCACTACCTCTGTCCTACACAGGATGAAGCACTCTGGGCACCATGCCCCCTTCAGAACCAGTGGAGACTGTTATCCACTACCTCTATCCTACACAGGATGAAGCACTCTGGGCACCAGTCCCCCTCCAGAACCAGTGGAGACTGTTATCCACTTGAAAGACTGTGGCTTTGCACTCCCCAGTATATGGCAGTGGGCAACCCACCCACTGTAGAGACTTGAGAGACTGTGGCTTTGCACTCCCCAGGATTGAACAGTGGGCAACCCACCCACTGTAGAGACTTGAGAGACTGTGGCTTTGCACTCCCCAGAATTGAACAGTGGGCAAACCACCCACTGTAGAGACTTGAGAGACTGTGGCTTTGCACTCCCCAGGATTGAACAGTGGGCAACCCACCCACTGTATAGACTTGAGAGACTGTGGCTTTGCACTCCCCAGGATTGAACAGTGGGCATCTGGCCCCCTCGTGGATTTGGCGTCGTGCACTCAAGCGGCTGAGGTGCCCCCCCTTTCCCGCCCCTTGAGGTGCCTGTTTTCGTGCTGTCTGATGCCCCTGCAGTGTTCTCTCCGTCATGGTCGGAGATCTTGTGTGGGCCTCGCCCATACCATGTGGTCCCAGTGTTCCACGGACTTTCTTTGTCCAGTACCTGGACTACTATGCCTGGTATATATTTTGTACATGGTGTATATATATATTTCTGCCTACTTGTTTGTAATATATTCCGATGGTTACATTCATTTTCTTTGGTCTTTGCATTCTTCCGGGGAGCTTTGGTGGGTGTAACTGTGATGTATTGATATGCATTAGTGTGTGTGTTGTAGTGGGTGAGGGTGGGGGTGGGGGTGTTGCGTGTGTGTGTCCCTGTTTTTTGCCTCCCTCCTCCCCTGAGTCGTAGGTGCAGTACTCACCGTGGTCTTTGCCGCCGGCGATCGTGCTCCTGGTAGAGGAGCAGGAAGACTATCGCAGGTAGGATTTGGAGTTCCGGTTCCATGGTGTCCCACTGGAGTGTGTAGAGGTGAGCGCTTTCCCTTCGAAATTCCTGTTTCCGCCGTGTTTTTATCCGCGGTGTATCTGCCCCGGAAAAGGTGGCTGATTGGCCTGTCATAATAGTGTGGGCGGTGCGTTGTCTTCCGCCTGTCTGATGGCGGTGACCGCCGCGCTGTTTGTTTGTACCGCCGTGGCGGTCGGAGTGTTAAAGTGGCTGTCTTTGTTGGCGGTTTCCGCCACGGTCGTAATTGCTAATATTTTACCGCCGGCCTGTTGGCGGTCTTACCGCCGCTTTAACACCGTCCGCCAGGGTTGTAATGACCACCAATATGTCTCCACCAAAGTAACATGCAGATAACAGATTTTTATTTTATGTAAATGAGTAAGTGGGTCACTGCATTTAAAACTGAGATCCTTTTGTTATTTGCAGTTAAAAAATTGTAAGTCACAGTGAGCTATGAAAGACATGTCACTCCTACGCCTTGTAACCTTTGCTGTCTAATGTAACACTTCTGTACATTGATTTACACACATATGATTGTCAGTGCTTAAAATGCACGGGCCAACCCAATGAGAGGAGCCACACTTATGGCAGTGGCACCGGGCCAGAAGGGGGTGGGGGACGGGGAGCGACAGGCACTCCAGCCCACACCCCGGTACAAAGGCACAGCTGATTGATTGTTTGGGCTGCTACGGCCCCAGATGCCTTTTCGTGCTTCTGTGGCTGTGCGCATCAATGACATCACAGGCCCTGCCTTTGAAGGGTGGCCGCAGTCGGCGGGCACGTCTCTTGCTCGCGCTCACCGAACGGACTCAGGGCTCTAGCGTGCCGGTGGGTAATTTCCCTTTATTGTTTCTGCAGCATGGCAGGGAATGGGCAGAGGGGCACAAAGCGCTCACGCACGGAGGCACTCTTAGAGGCCCTGATGCTTTGGATGGATGCTATGGACCAGGCCATAGCATCCTTGAAGGCCCAGACATCTCCTTCAGTGGAGGTTCCATGTGATCAGGTGAACAGGCCCCAGCAGGCGGGAATACCGCCTAGGGAGGCATTCTCCCCGGTTCCGAAGGGGGTGCGTGGGCAAAGAGAGGGAAAGGTGGCTAGGGAGGAGCGAGCTAAGGCCACCCCTGAGCAAGTATTGGACCGCATGCCAACTGCGGAGGGGCTGGCCTCACCTCAGCCTTTACTAAAGTTTGTGGTTTGTGCATCCCTGGTTGTGAGTACAGATCAGCCCACAAGTGTTTGAATAGGTCAGGTGGCAGCTCAGACCATGACCCAGAGCGTTGTAGGGGTAGGACTTGTGGGTAATGTGTCTGTTAGGAATACGGGTGTTTCTAATCGTGGGGAGGCCGGTCAGCTGGACCTGGTGGGACATCTGGCTTCGGTGTTGCCATGGCTTTCTGAAATGGGTATGCTGCCAACCGCTTTGGTGGTAGGGCCTGTTGGCAGGTACTAGGGAAGGTGATGTTATGGAGCGGGCTTGATGTTTGATTTTCCATCTAGGTACGGGGAAAGGCAGCCAGGGGTCCAAGGAGAAAGGACTGGGGTCAGGCAAAAGTGAGGGGGTGGAGAGATCCGGCTGCCCATCCTTAACTTCCTCGGTGGGGGTTAGGGGACTCCTGCTACAACGTCCTCTGCGCAGTAGGTACTTCTGCGTCAGGGGCATCCACTCAACAGTTGGGTAATGTGCCAGCAGTTGTGACCACTACGCCGACGTCTTCTCTCGCCCAGGGAGCCGCAATTTCAGGTACTGGTCTGACTTCTCCCCTTACGGACCTGGGTGATATTCGCTCTGAACCTGGACAATCAGGGCTGCATGTACCAGTAGAAGTGACGGGGGAGAAGACTTGGAAGGGGGCTTACTTTGATATATTTGACTTACTGGTTGACAAATCCAATAAGGAGGAGGTGAAGCGGTGTAAGGAGTGTGCGCACTCGGGGGAGTGTGGCCATGGGCTCTTAGACAAAGAAAGTGGAAGAGTCTGTGTCCAACGGGGTGAAGCCTTTCTCCATTTATCAGGCCATTTTAGCGGAATGCTACAGTGATTTAGGTGCCCAGTTAGCCTGTTACCAGAACAGGATCGTGGGGGCGCACGATGAGTATGGAGGCACGGCATGGAAAGACTATGATAGGGAATTCAGGAGAATCAAGTCCAATAAACCTTCATTAGGATGGGATCAGATATATATAATTACTTGGTTTCGATACATGAATCGCACTCAGGGGCCCAGACACCAGTCCTTTTGTGAGACGTCGGGGACGGCCTTGGGCACCGCCGGAGGGGTTGTGGCTAAGAGAGGGGCCTGCTGGGATTTCAACCAGCGCACCTGCTCACGGTCCCTGGAGATCTGCTGTTTCAAGCACTGCTGTTCTTTCTGTGCCACGCCTCCCACCCCAAATTCAAGTGTTTCAAGAAATCACAGGAGAAGGGTGGCAAGAAACAAAAATAATGATTCGATAGGCAATGGGCAAAGTGTTTCTTTTTTCGTTGAGGCTTCATCCCCCGTTAACCTATTGGCTATGGTCCCTTTGCTTAGTTCCTAATCCAATCAGGCAGCTGCACAGGTTCTGTATCACGGTTTTAAGCACTGTTTCAGGACACCAGTTCAAGGCTATGTGGGCCATCCCCATTGCAAGAATCAGCTGTCTCTGAAGTCCAACCCGAGGTGGCAAGGGCTAAAATTCTAAAGGAGCTGGGGTTGGGGAAGGTTCATGCAAGGTTTTATCTGTTCGCCATCAGGGGTGGTCCCCAAGAAAGAACCTGGCGAGTTTTGATTGATACACAACTTGTCTGCACCAAAGGGCCAATTGGTGGACGGGGCCATTGATGCAGCACTGTGTTCTGTCAGGTATGCTTCTTTAGAACAGGCAATTCAGATGCTATGGGAGCTGTGGCCTAGAGCTCTGATGGCGAAGTCTGACATTGAATCTACATTTCGGTTATTGCTGGACCATCCAGACGATTTCCATCTCATGGGTTTCCAGTGGGAAGGGAAGTACTATTTTGATAGGTGTATGCCTATAGGCTGCTCTGTGTCATGTTCTTATTTTGAGAAATGTTGTACTTTCTTGGAGTGGGTCTTTAGGTGCAAGACACACCAATGGGCTTTGCACTACTTGGATGGTTTCCTCATTCTTGGTCCCTCTGGTCCTATTCAGCGTGCTGGTGCGTTGGAAGTCTTTTGAAACCTCATGTTGGATTTCGGAGTCCTGCTAGCAGAGGGCAAGACAGTGGGGCCCTGTTCTACGATTGAATTCTTAGGGATTGAGTTGGATTCAGTGGCAGGAGTGTCTAGACTACCTTGGGAGAAGGTTGTTTCTTTCTCTCAAACATGGCAGTCATGTTTGAGGGCGCGGAAGGTCATACTCCATCAGCTACAATGTTTGGTCAGGCAGCTCAACTTCGCGCTGCGAATCATCCCCATGGGGTGCCCATTTTCTCGGTCTATTGCTCAGGCCATGTCAGAGGAAAGGGTCAAACAACACCACACCAGGCGTTTCATTGAAGTCATGCAGGTTATGAGGATTTGGGAGACCTTTCAAAGTGATTTTAATGGGACGATAGTGTGGCTGAGTCCGCCTAGATCCAATGAGGAACAGGGCCTTTTTGCAGATGAGGCAGCCAGTGAAGGTTTTGGGGCTTTATTTGATACGGCCTGGTATGCACTGCGATGGCCCTTGCAATGAGTCCAGGAGGGCCTACTAGCTAATATCGGTTTCCTGGAGCTTTTTCCAATTCTAGTGGAATTGTCAATCTGGCCAGAGGGAATTCGGAACCAGTCTGTGATCTTCTGGTCCGGTACACGTTGGTTGTGGTGTGCATTAACCAGCAAGCAGCCAGGTGTAAGATTATCCTGTGGCTACTGAAGGAGATAGTATTACTGTGTTTGAGGTTGAATGTGAGTTTCAGAGCTAAACCATGTCTGGTGTTCTGAATAATGCTGCTGACGCCCAGTCCTGTTTTAAGATGCAGGTTTTCAGGTTCCACCTCTCGGGAGCGGAAGAATTCCCAACACCCTTCCCAGAGCATCTGTGGCAGATTGGTGCCAAGGAATACCGAGCCTCATGGCAGCCAGCTTAGCACCTGGAACAAAGAAGGCTTATCAGGGAGCATTTGTGGCCTATATATGAATTTCCTGGGTGAGATGGGATCATCTCCTAGTTTTGATGCATCTTCAGTCTTGGAATTTTTGGAGTTTTTGAGGGGGGGAGGGGAAATCTATTGCATGTGCCATGTGTCACACTGCAGCTATTTCTTTCTTTGCACAGCTGTGGGGTATGCCCGATGAAGCAAAATCATTCAGGTTGAGAAGAGCCCTTAAGGACTGGCACCGGATCCAGGGCGCTAAACCAGACTTTAGGTGTCCTATAAATGGGGCAAAGTTAGGAGCCTTGCTAGTCACATTAGATCGCATTTGTATCTCTCCTTAGGAGGTCACCTTATTTAGGGCAGCCTTTACCCTGGCCTTTTATGGGGCCTTCAGATTGGGCGAACTGGTGGCTAGGAATAAGGGGGACTTCACAGGACAGCTGCAGTTGGCGGATATTCATTGGCCGGAAGGATCCGGGTCCTTGGTGATCAACATCCCTTGCTCAAAGACGGATCAGGAAGGGAGGAAGGATCACATCCTACTGCAAAGAGCCCCTGATAGTGTGTGTTGTCCTATACATAACCTGGAGGTCTTCTTAGCACAGAGTCATCCATGATCAATGGGTGCGGTTTTGGGACAACATGACGGCACGCCACTCACCAGGTGCCAGTTTCCACAGGTGCTCAAATACTCCCTTTCAACAGCTGATTTTGACGCCTCTGAGTTTGGCACTCACTCCTTTAGGATAGGGGGCAGCCCCGGTGGCGGTGGCAATGGGGTTTTCTGGAGCGGCGGTTAGGAGATTTGGAAGGTGGACTTGGACTGCTACAAGCGATATGTGAGATTGCATATGCTGTGAGTTCATGTCCTTTACACTTTGTTTTCTCCGTACACTCTGTAGGTGTCCGTGACAACTGGTTGATGGTCCCGAAAGTTCTGGTGCATGTAGGAGCTGCTGGTGTCCCTTTTGTGTG
Organism: Pleurodeles waltl; assembly: GCF_031143425.1. Lineage (NCBI taxonomy): Eukaryota > Metazoa > Chordata > Amphibia > Caudata > Salamandridae > Pleurodeles > Pleurodeles waltl. The sequence continues at coordinate 76,160,812 of NC_090449.1, read as the reverse complement.
GGTAATCGACCACTCTCATGTCTAACGGGCAGGTGACCTATATGTAAGTAGTGCCTTTGTGTTACATGCATCGAAGGCTGTTTTTTGTCTTTCTTTGGCCAAAGTGAATTGCGGCTCACTCAATTAAGGACAGTTCTGGGCTCAATGCTGCCCTCAGGGTGCTCGTCGCCTGACGTCATCATTTTGCATCTTGCGTGTAACGATTTGGTCTCACTTTGGCACCGATGGCTGTTTGAGCTGGAGGTATTGGAGGTCGGTTGGTTGGCCAAAAACTTTCCACAGGCGGTTCTTGCTGGGTTGAACATGATTCCTCGTAGGCTGTGGAGGGGCATTCTCTCAGTTAAGGCCCTCAATGACTCAGTGAAAAGAATTAATAACAAACTGGCCTAGTTGTTTCAGACTCCAAGGTTAGCTGTGGTCTCACATGGCTGCATTCATGGAGAGGTTTTTTTCCTGAAGGATGGAATACATCTTTTTCGAGTTGGTTATGAAATGTTTTTGGAGAACTTGCTTGTTTGATTGTGTCATCATACTTGGTAATGGGAACTCTGCCGGGGAGGGAGGCCACATAGTCGGTCAGGTGAGATCATGAATGGGAATACAAATGGGTACCTTTTCTTACAGGAACAGGATGGCAAGGTAATTGGATCCTCCAAGGGGTGCTGGCTGGGAAGTGAGGTTTAAATGTAGGGGCACGGGCGGTTGCTGGCATCTGGCCCTTAGGGCCAACCACCCGCGCATGTGCAAAAGGCGTGAAGCGAGCACTGGCCCTTGGGAGGTTGCAGCCTGAGGGTGGCGGGGGCACCCAAGGTAGGCATCCTGGCGGACAGGTGGGCCTCCTCCACGGTGATACAGTTTAGGAAGGGATACGAATCCCGTTATGGAGATCCTACTCCTGGGATTCATAGCGGGAGGAAGGGCAGGGACTGGGGGTACTAGCCAAACAGTCATGATCTCATTCATAACTATCAACATTGGGTATGCAGGTACGAACTGTTTTAGTCAGTGTTATGAATTTGGATGTATTAGCGTACACTGTTAAGGCTAGGCATCCATCAAAAACCATGTAAATATGATTGTGGTTACTGCGTATAATTTTAATGATTGTAATCAATTAATGTTTTGTGGACAATAAAAATATGGCTGGGGGTTCATGACTCCTAAACCCAAAGAAGTATGACTGAAGTATGAAGCAGGCTTGGGTGCAGGGGAGTGGTTGCTGCTGGGAGGAGGCCTCGGCAATACCCGGCCATATGTACATGTGATGTAAAGCGCTCAAAGACCCTGCATAGGGGTAAGTAGCGCTAAAGGGCTACAAAAGAAATAAAACAAAATAGTGGTATTTAAATCATTATTTGTTTAAATACTGGGACAGACCAGCACACCTGACATTCTTAAAGTGCATGCTTATTTCATAAAGACAGTGGCTGAACAAATATAAAAACATCCATCTCGAGGACCTGTGAAGAGATAAGCTGCCTGCCTTTGGTTCCCCTCCATTGCTTTTAGGTGTGAGGCTCCCAATAGCTTCTAGCCAGCATACTTCAACAAAAAGAGCACTGATGGCCTTTTAACTTCGGCCTTTGTTATGGGCCCAGCAAGAATCTGACAAGCCCCTTCCCCACCTGCATGTCTCTGCTCCGAAGAAAAGCAATACTGTGCAGGCGCTGCTGAATGTGCAGAAAACGTGCCTGTGCTGCTGAATGTGCAGACAACGTGCGGGCGCTGCTGAATGTGCAGACAACGTGCAGGCGCTGCTGAATGTGCAGACAACGTGCAAGCGCTGCTGAATGTGCAGAGGACGTGCAGGCGCTGCTGAATGTGCAGACAACGTGCAGGCGCTGCTGAATGTGCAGACAACGTGCAGGCACTGCTGAATCTGCAGACAACGTGCAGGCGCTGCTGAATGTGCAGACAACGTGCAGGCGCTGCTGAATGTGTCCCGGTGACTACAAATTACACCGGAACAAGCTTAGCATATTTCTGTGGGGCCCACATTCTTTGCAGGGCAGACGGCATCCACCCTGTGAAAAAAAGTGGGTGGACGCCATCTACCCGCGTCCACCCTCAACTCGAGCCCTGGATATGAAAGGAGAATAAAGGAATATGTCGCATGAGCCAAGGGTAGGTGGTGGAAAGAGCAGCGGTGTGTAAGGAAGATTGAGGCAAGAGGAATAAAACGTGTAAAAGAAAGAAGAAAGATATTTGAGGCGTAAGGAATAAAAGGGAAGAATGGAAAAGAAGCGAGGATATCTCAAGATGCACAGTGTACGACGTGTGCACAAAGAGAAACAAGGCGAGGAGGTGCGAAAGGGGAGCAGAGAGGAGGGATAATGATGAACTCTTAAGAGGTATGCTGCAGTTTGTGACTTCTCAGCAGCATCCCTGAAATGTGCTCACTCTGTAAGCCCACACAAGTTTGCTAAAAGTATGACTCGTTCCGAGAAATAACCTATTACAGGTCTATAATAAGGCAGGAAGGCAGTGCTAACTATCATTTCAATCCAAGCCTAACGCGAAATTTGTAAAAGAAGCAAACAAACAAAAAACAAACTTTTTTGACATGCTTATTTATCTTGGGCAAAATAGACCATCATTGTCTTGTAAACCGAATACCCTGTGGATCGGCTATTTGTGGAATATCTTATCATAAACAACACTAACACCTCAGTAAAAAAAAAAAACATGTTTTATTTTTCAAGAATATAGGCAGCAATACATCTTTAAATAACACTCAACAAAATGGTTTAACACTCGTATTTTCTACAATATCTACTCAGAATCAAGAAAAAACATAAATGAATAGAGAATACATGTAAACAAATGATTTCTTGGTATATCTTGGAACCAACTTTATCACATTTTGGGGCCTGACAAAGCCTTGACCTATCTTGTTTTTTGAACCTTTGTGGTCCGATGTGAGATGCTGTCCATACTTTTACTCTGCAAAGAAAAGAAAAAGGCTGATTATTTTCGCGTTGTTCATATTTTCAGTAGGTGATAAGTTTTCAGTTAATGGGTTCCACATTTTGACAAACACGACTGTTTGGCACGGTTCATATGCCTCCAGGCCTCCCGGGGGGCAGGAAGATGGTACAATAAGTAGTAAGGGAAGAGGGTAAGATCAGTTATTTCTCACAGTATCATTAACCCTTTAACACAAGATCCCTTGTATAGCTCTAAGAAGTAACTGCACTGTGCTCCACCTGGCTGGTATTAACACTGTGAAATTAGTTTTTGGTGTAAGTCCAGCAGTGGGATTCTCAAGTTTGCAAGGTCCATGCGTGACAAGCTTACCCAGGCCAATTTTTATTTTTGACACACTCTAACTTGAAGTCCCATCTCTCCCCTTGTAAAATTAGAACCGCAAACCCCATAATGGAAAGAAAAAACTTGGACTTGGCTAGCTACTTATGCATGTACCTGTGAAACTTGAGAGGCTCTGCAGCAACCCCTGCATGGTTCTCAGCTTGTCCTCTGCCCCTCATATTTTGAGTCCAGGCGCTGAAGTACTTAGCCCTATCCTTACTGAATTATTCAATTACTCCTTAGCCATGGCCTGGGTCCTCTGATCCTGGAAACCGTCACTCAAGGCTCCTCATTAAGGCTTGTATTGTTTAATATATACATAGCCACATTGGCCATCGTAGTTCAATCATTTGGTTTCAAATTGCTCTCATTTGCTGACAAAACTCAGCTTATTGTCACCATGTCAAAGAACACCGTCCTGACACTAAATGAATTCAAAGCCTGACCTCTTTCCTTACCTAAATGGATGAAGGAAAGCTGTCTGCAAAGCAATGCTGAGATGATTGAAATACTTATTTTGCATGAGTCCCAATTCACACTTGGTGGCCTTTTTTTAGCTTGGAGCCCCTCTGCTGCCAGTGAAGTTGGCCAGAAATCTGAGCGTCTGTTTTTATCAGGAGCTCTCCTTTGGCCCTCAGATTTTGCCAGTCTCAACTTGCAGCCTTCCCTCCCGTGCTCGCTCGGAAAGTAGATAGCTTGCGGTCATCCACTCAAACAGATGTGGTGCGAGCTCTCATCACGTCTAGACCTGATTAAGCCAATTCTCTTTATTTGGGGCTCCAAATTATATGTAGAGAAGGCTTCAGTTGGTGCAAAACGTGGTGGCCTGACTGATTTTGAACATCCCACACTGACAGCTAATTCCCTCTCAGCACCATAAACTTAAATAGCTTCTTGTACATAAGAAAATCCTATTTACATCCACAACTAGACAGAAACAGGGCCCTCCTTTTTTGTTTTGTATCATCTGATTCTACCCTGTGTTCCTCCGCAGAACTCTTCTTCGGCTAGTCCGATAGTCACCCTGAATGATCAGTGCTAGAGTTGGCAGATGTTCTTTAGGAGTTCTGGCTACCAAGCGCTGGTACAACCTACCTCCTGATCTTCCCAAAGTTCTATTGGTGGCCCATTTCTGTCAGCACCTTAAAACTCGGCTGTTAACAACACTTTAGTTACTCTTCAATTATTCTCTCTCAGACTGCTCAAAGACCCTTGTTCTCCAGTGCCGGAAAGCCAAAACTCAGGGAGCTGTTTGCACTTTATAAGCTAGTCATTCATGATTTAGAGTACAGCTGTGTAGGAAGTTGGCTCTGTATGTGCTATTTCAAAGTAAGGAATAGCATGCACAGAGTCCAAGGGTTCCCCTTAGAGGTAAAATAGTGGTAAAAAGAGATAATACTAATGCTCTATTTTGTGGTAGTGTGGTCGAGCAGTAGGCTTATCCAAGGAGTAGTGTTAAGCATTTGTTGTACATACACATAGACAATAAATGAGGTACACACACTCAGAGACAAATCCAGCCAATAGGTTTTGTATAGAAAAATATCTTTTCTTAGTTTATTTTAAGAACCACAGGTTCAAATTTAACATGTAATATCTTGTTTGAAAGGTATTGCAGGTAAGTACATTAGGAACTTTGAATCATTTCAATTGCATGTATACTTTTCAAGTTATTGACAAATAGCTACTTTAAAAGTGGACACAGTGCAATTTTCACAGTTCCTGGGGGAGGTAAGTTTTTGTTAGTTTTACCAGGTAAGTAAGACACTTACAGGGTTCAGTTCTTGGTCCAAGGTAGCCCACCGTTGGGGGTTCAGAGCAACCCCAAAGTCACCACACCAGCAGCTCAGGGCCGGTCAGGTGCAGAGTTCAAAGCGGTGCCCAAAACGCATAGGCTAGAATGGAGAGAAGGGGGTGCCCCGGTTCCGGTCTGCTTGCAGGTAAGTACCCGCGTCTTCGGAGGGCAGACCAGGGGGGTTTTGTAGGGCACCGGGGGGGACACAAGCCCACACAGAAATTTCACCCTCAGCGGCGCGGGGGCGGCCGGGTGCAGTGTAGAAACAAGCGTCGGGTTCGCAATGTTAGTCAATGAGAGATCACAGGATCTCTTCAGCGCTGCAGGCAGGCAAGGGGGGGGTTCCTCGGGGAAACCTCCACCTGGGCAAGGGAGAGGGACTCCTGGGGGTCACTTCTCCAGTGAAAGTTCAGTCCTTCAGGTCCTGGGGGCTGCGGGTGCAGGGTCTGTTCCAGGCGTCGGGACTTAGGTTTCAGAGAGTCGCGGTCAGGGGAAGCCTCGGGATTCCCTCTGCAGGCGGCGCTGTGGGGGCTCAGGGGGGACAGGTTTTTGTACTCACAGTATCAGAGTAGTCCTGGGGTCCCTCCTGAGGTGTTGGATCTCCACCAGCCGAGTCGGGGTCGCCGGGTGCAGTGTTGCAAGTCTCACGCTTCTTGCGGGGAGCTTGCAGGGTTCTTTCAAGGCTGCTGGAAACAAAGTTGCAGCCTTTCTTGGAGCAGGTCCGCTGTCCTCGGGAGTTTCTTGTCTTTTCGAAGCAGGGGCAGTCCTCAGAGGATGTCGAGGTCGCTGGTCCCTTTGGAAGGCGTCGCTGGAGCAGGATCTTTGGAAGGCAGGAGACAGGCCGGTGAGTTTCTGGAGCCAAGGCAGTTGTCGTCTTCTGGTCTTCCTCTGCAGGGGTTTTCAGCTAGGCAGTCCTTCTTCTTGTAGTTTGCAGGAATCTAATTTTCTAGGGTTCAGGGTAGCCCTTAAATACTAAATTTAAGGGCGTGTTTAGGTCTGGGGGGTTAGTAGCCAATGGCTACTAGCCCTGAGGGTGGGTACACCCTCTTTGTGCCTCCTCCTAAGGGGAGGGGGTCACAATCCTAACCCTATTGGGGGAATCCTCCATCTGCAAGATGGAAGATTTCTAAAAGTTAGAGTCACCTCAGCTCAGGACACCTTAGGGGCTGTCCTGACTGGCCAGTGACTCCTCCTTGTTATTCTCATTATTTTCTCCGGCCTTGCCGCCAAAAGTGGGGGCCGGGCCGGAGGGGGCGGGCAACTCCACTAGCTGGAGTGTCCTGCGGTGCTGTGACAAAGGGGTGAGCCTTTGAGGCTCACCGCCAGGTGTTACAGCTCTTGCCTGGGGGAGGTGTTAGCATCTCCACCCAGTGCAGGCTTTGTTACTGGCCTCAGAGTGACAAAGGCACTCTCCCCATGGGGCCAGCAACATGTCTCTAGTGTGGCAGGCTGCTGGAACTAGTCAGCCTACACAGATAGTCGGTTAAGTTTCAGGGGGCACCTCTAAGGTGCCCTCTGGGGTGTATTTTGCAATAAAATGTACACTGGCATCAGTGTGCATTTATTGTGCTGAGAAGTTTGATACCAAACTTCCCAGTTTTCAGTGTAGCCATTATGGTGCTGTGGAGTTCGTGTTTGACAAACTCTCAGACCATATACTCTTATGGCTACCCTGCACTTACAATGTCTAAGGTTTTGTTTAGACACTGTAGGGGTACCATGCTCATGCACTGGTACCCTCACCTATGGTATAGTGCACCCTGCCTTAGGGCTGTAAGGCCTGCTAGAGGGGTGTCTTACCTATACTGCATAGGCAGTGAGAGGCTGGCATGGCACCCTGAGGGGAGTGCCATGTCGACTTACTCGTTTTGTCCTCACTAGCACACACAAGCTGGCAAGCAGTGTGTCTGTGCTGAGTGAGAGGTCTCCAGGGTGGCATAAGACATGCTGCAGCCCTTAGAGACCTTCCTTGGCATCAGGGCCCTTGGTACTAGAAGTACCAGTTACAAGGGACTTATCTGGATGCCAGGGTCTGCCAATTGTGGATACAAAAGTACAGGTTAGGGAAAGAACACTGGTGCTGGGGCCTGGTTAGCAGGCCTCAGCACACTTTCAATTGTAAACATAGCATCAGCAAAGGCAAAAAGTCAGGGGGCAACCATGCCAAGGAGGCATTTCCTTACAAGCTGTAATGGTAAATCTTTCGATTGCTGGAGAAAATCTGAATCCACCAGTGGAATTTCCTCCAACATATTGTCTCTGTCTTGGATACAATTCCATTAGAGGATTCTCATTTGGAATTAGTTTTTGTCCAAAAATTTGGAGGACTCAGAGTAAGAGTACTAGAAATCAATATTACAGACACTGTATTAAGTACCCTTTTAGAGGAGTTCTCCTTGTTATCCTCTCTTTGTGACTCTCTATTCATCTGTAAATGGCTCATATACGTTCTATTTTAGGCTTTAGTATAAACAAGTCTTAATATTCATATTTTAATTTTATGCAGAACATAATTTGGTAAATTACTATCTGTTACTTTGAAAGATGAGTCAATCAGTCTAGATATTTGCATTTGCCATTAGTCCTAATACATTTTCATGGATGGGAATAGCACATTTATATAAAAATCACTAGATCAACTGTAAAGAGCTAAACGTGAATCGAGTGCTCTTTCCAAAGCCTTTATTAATTTCACTGTGAGTGACTGGATGTGCAAAACCCCACTTTCAAATTAGGACTAAATGACAATTGAGAGCGCTTTACAAATGGCCAAGCGGTGTTCCTATTCGTGGTGCCCAAGATACTGTGCCCAGCATCGCTGCCCCACAACCAACCCTCAAAGGCAACAAATGCTGTATCCATTGATAAACTCATTCATCTCTATCTTCTTCTGCTTCTTTTTATTGCGAACATTTTATTTACGTCAATAAATGAGTGCATTCATTGAAGACTGACCATCTCAGTTACTCTTTAAGAGGTTCAAGTAAATCCACTTGGCTTATACGATATATACTGCTCAATGTAAACACACCTCAGCCTCACGCTCTTTTCATAGTAGATAGAAACATCTTAAAGGAAGGGACAGAAAGATCTGTACAAAGAAATATATAAAAGAAGGAAATGGTAGGCACAGAGGAACAAGACTTTGCTTTTACAGGTAGCAAACTGTAGTATTCACAGTCCACAAGCTTGCAGTTTCACTTCAATTGGTTTGTTGATCTGTGTACAAGTTCAGGAGTATGTCTTCTACCTGTTATCTATGTAAAAGTTCAGGATTAAGTTATCAACCAGCAGAACCTACAGGACCTACTTGCTGTGACTTTAACTTAAGGACCTAACATGGAATAACATAACTGACTTCCTGCTTGAATGCCTCCAGACTGTTGTATGAAGACTTTGCCCTCCAACTACAGCGCAAACCCCACCCAAAAATCAAAATGCATTTAAGAGTCTTTCCAAGGCCACTTATTGATGCACGATACTCAACCCAAGTTTTAGTGCATGGTTTTGTAACCAATATCCTGACCAGTTATATTTTCATATCCTTTCTAATCGTACGTTTAAAACATTCTGTGTTTTTCAGGCTGCTCTGTCTCGTGTCGGCCTACCTGCTATGTAGCGTAGTCTGAAGCCTCTCGTCTGAACACTGAGGTCACTCACAAAGACCACTTGCACGGGGCTTCCGAAGGATATCCCGGTGTTGTGTGGGATGACACCACAGTATTTGTTGTTTGGTAAGTATGAGAGTATGTGGAGTCCACCATCCAGCTCAAGGTAGTCGGAGGAGCAGTGGTAATTCTTTTCCAACTCAAAGTCCAGAAATAAAATGATCACCTAAGGGAAGAGAAGTGGCCGCTGTTACACATCATAGGCCAAATTCAAATCATGTTTTGTTCTTGCAGCTTTGCCATTTGGAGAGATCACAAATTGCGCTTTGATATGTCAGCGGGGAACTAAGGGCCTGATTTACAACTCAGCGGACAGTTTACTCCATCACAAGGGTGACAGATATCCCGTCCGCCAAAATCCAAATCCCATTATAGTGTATGGTTTTTAGATTTCGACTGACAGGATATCCATCACTATTGGGAGGGAGTAACCCATCCACCAAGTTCTAAATCAGGCCTTAAGTTTATATACTGACTTTACCATCTACTCCACTCCTAGAAGCATTTCCACTAAATAATCTTCACATAATATTACATACATGCAGAGATCTCGAGGTTATCCTCTCTCCTAACTTGCGTACACCAAAAGTATTGTAGATCAGACCTTCTAACAAGATCAGTTAGTAACATAGGTACCCTCTGTCACTTTGCCTCCTCTCAATTTTTAAAAGACCAGTTTGTTTGCAGCGCAGAATATTAAGGAGTCATCCAGTGAATGAAGCCACAATAGTAGCCCCATCCCGGGTACCGCTGCCTCACAACTTTATCACAACTGACCTAGAGTTCACGCACCCATTTCCCCCAGATTCTATAACACCAGACCGTGTTTTACCGGCTGGTAATTCTGGCTGGTAAATCTTATGACGGTTTGGCTGCAACAGCAGCAAAGCCTCTATTACTGTCCCTCCCCAAGTTTTTTTTGGGCAACTAGCCAGGCCATACGTTTCCTCTTGCCTCCCCTGCCCTCCAGGCCACCAATGTGTGCATCAATCCGCACAGAAGAGGGAAAACCATGCAGTATTTTGCCTGGTAAAGCTGAGTCCACTACGGTATTCCCCATTCTGGGGATTTACTTGTAATTGCATGGTACTGTCGAGTGTTACGATAAGATAACATTAAATGCATGCAGTTTGGGCCCCACCTGTTTCATGCAAGTTGCAATGAGGGACCAAGTCTCAAAATCCAAGCAGACTTGGCACAAAGGAACAGAAGAACTACAATGGTTATTGTTGGTGATTGTTAAAGATGCAGCGCTGGGACCTCGCACCTGGGTAAAGAGAACAATTGTTCTTTTTTCTATGCACTGACTGGAACCTTTAAGGCTACTGTTTTGTCCTTTCATGATTTTATTTTTTCTTCACTTTGTCGCATTAAGAACAGCTTCTAAAACTTGGTCTGTCCTCTGGTGGCTACGAGATGGAACTAAAAGGATATGATGGGCTGTTCTCACAAAGAAAATCCCAGGAATGCCACTGGTCAAACGTCCAATGACATACATCTATAGGCTTCTTTTGGTCTGTTTTGTAGTAGCAAGAGAGGATGAACTCATGCATCGATCTGAAAACGACTGCGAAATGCATCTATAGCATTGTAAGTTTGAAATCAGTAGAATTGCAGACAAGTAAAGAGACGTGGTTACGCCTTGGTCCTTGGTGCTAGTGAAGGTTTGTCACATCTCCTCTCTAGTGGTAAAGAAGAAGAACTGCAAGTCTTTCACAGTGTATCTGAAAGAGGACTAACAGCAGGTATTCATGCAAAGCTTTGGTCGTGCGCAGGGTAGGGTTGGCCTATACAACAATCTGTCATTGCCAGAAGAGCTGGTCTGACAGATTGTGTGGACCTTATTTGCCTCTTTGTGAGCCTGTTTATGTCCTGTGTCCTTTGTTTTACTGTTGATTTCTCCATCATTACTAGAAGTATTACCCGTACCAAGTACAAATGCATGGAATCTCCCACATCTTGCAAAACACATACAGAGTTATCTTTACAAGTTCAAAATTGCCCCAATTTGCAAATGTAGGCCACTTTTTAACTAAGCTACAGGATGATTACTTTTTTTGGCACCCGGGCCTATTTTCTGTCCCAGTTTGACTCATATGTATGAGACAATAGCAGAAGCCACAGCTTAGGCCCTGGTCGCAAGGATAGGGGACTTTATTTCTGATAAGGCTTGCCAAACAGCAGCAAGTAAAGAGAACTGGCCGACTTTCTTTCCCAGTCCGGCCCTGTTTGAGCAAATATGATTCCTGCCTTCCCCCTTGAAAGGGGCAGACTCCCTCAGAACAGAAGTGTATTAACTTTATTTACAATTAGGCTGATTATGTGTTCCCTGTATTTATTTGTCAGTTCACCCGATGTAAATTCTCCTGCTCATCTCTACCCCCAATGGAAGTAGGGTCCTATGCTAAAATAAAGAACAAATACTATAGCTCATGCTACCTTTCAGCTCATGTAGCTAAATGGCTTCCCAGAGGGAACCAAAAAACAGAGGTAGGTTTGCACCTGCTGCCCACCCACAAAGGATGCTCCTCTTACCCTCCGTGTGGCGGTTATGTTCCAGTGGCAGTACGCATTCCGTGGGTAGGGATCGGGATAGTTTGGTGAAGTTATTTCTCCGGATAGATCTGTCAGAGTTCCTCCACAACCTAGAGAACAATTGAGAGTTAAATTATTATTAATCCTAACTATTATTAATTAATAAACATCCACAAGAGAATACCTGGCAGTATTACAATATAGTAGACAGAAGCCTGTAAAAACATGTGTATGACTGTATCTCATTCCATTCTTGTAGTGTAGTGGTCAACTTGCTGCTAACTTGTAATATGCAAATAAGATCACTTTTCACCTTCTCACTTCTTCTATGACTTAACCACTTATTACAGTTGAGTTGTGACATTGTAATGTCTGCCACCTGAAACAGTAGAATGTTCAAAGGACAGGCCACTTAGCAGAGTTACATCTCCCTTTAAAGAAATGGATGGGCTGTCTAGGTTTGCATCTCTTTCACACTGGAATACTTTTCCTTGTAAATTTACAGTTATTAGTCGACAAAGATACAATTATGGCAGTATGGTTATTTTTGCTTACATTTGATTCACATGAGAGCAGTAAGGTATCTGCATTTTATCACACATACTGAACTCGAGCGTTTTTTAAAAATGATTTACACTGAACTACTTTAAATATTTTTGCAACAGAGTGCAAGCTATTTCCCTGTTGATTATAACAGTACACACTCCACATATATATAGTAAATATTTGCAACTGTAGTATTTCTCACACAAAAAGAAGACAGGTTTAACGAAAGTGTGATCATATGTTGTATATGTATTAATAATCTCTCCTTATTACAATTATGACCATGATCCAGGCCAACTTAACATGCGTATTGCAATATGACTGTTTGAATACTCTACATATGTATGGGTGACCCTTCGAGTTTATTTCTCCTCTGTGGCTGTCTTGTTTTTTGGGGGTATGGTGTTAGCCAGCCAGCAACTCTGATGGTGGGGTGATTAAAGTGGCATTCTATTGGAATTAGCATGTCAGATTTAAATTAAGATGCTAAATGGCAACATTTTCAATTTTTGCTGCAGATAGAGGAAGAAGGTAAATGGAAGTTCTTTAGCTATATGCAGGTCCCCTGGAATTATATAGCATGAAAAGACTAAATTATGAGGCACGATTGACCAATTTATGTGGCAGAAAAGTCCAGTTATAAATTTACAATGCCAATAGCTCCAACCCAAGCAAATGCGAGACCTATTGCACTACAAATGCTTGTTTTTTAATATATCTATATTAATGTATAGAAAATGACCTTTTTGCACTAAGTTGCAAAGCTATACTTTGGTCTCTGCAATATTGGAGAAGCCTCAATTTATAATGTAGCAAACAAAGAACCAGATGAAAGGGAGTGTGAAAGATTCTCCAATGACAAATAAACCAAGTGAGATGACAGAAGACAGAAGCTGTCATCTGCAAAGAAACATACAATTTACTTTGATTTTCCTTAAGAAAATAAAAAACTGAAGGAAAATGCTGCCAGCATTGACTTACTAGGTGGCAAAGGTAAATGCACACTTCCAAAGCATGGCACCTCCGTTTGACTGCAAGCGTGTGCTTAGTATGTAAACGAAACATCTATGTTTTAACAGCAATGCCGACATTTTAATCTGCAAGACAGCTATGCAGAAACCATTGGTTTCAAATGTTCACAGCTGCCATTCTAATGTATCATTTTGTTGCAAAAGGATAAGACTTCACGGGCCAGATTTACAAGGCCCTAGCACCACTTTTTGTGACGCTCTAGTGGTGCTGTGCCACATTTACAAGGCAGAGCTAAGCAACGTTTTGTGGCTTAACGCCACCTTGTAAATATGGGCCCCCCAATGCAGTTTTATCTATTAGAGGGGTGTGCAATGGGTGTTGCTGTGGCTGTTCCACCGCAAACCCATTGCTTTTAATGCTGCCCCAGTTTTACATGAAGACGTAAATCTGTGGCAGCGCCAAAAATGAACGCCCCCCAAGGGGTGGTGTTAACCTGGCGTAATGAAGAGGAATACTTTTATTACTCCTCGTTTCTGCTTTTCTATAGAAAGAGCAAAATGCCATGAATGATTATTTATGGGCAGAAAGGTGTCCCTTCCTGCACATAAACAATCATTAAAAAATGACGATTTGGTACTTCTATGTGTGCTGCAGTATGCAGCACATAGATTGTTTATGTGCAGGAAGGGACGCCTTCCTGCACATAAACGATCATTAAAAAATGACGATTTGGTACTTCTATGTATGCTGCATTATGCAGCACATAGATTGTTTATGTGCAGGAAGGGACGCCTTCCTGCACATAAACAATCATTAAAAAATGACGATTTGGTACTTCTATGTGTGCTGCATTATGCAGCACGTTGATTGTTTAAGTGCAGGAAGGGACGCCTTCCTGCACATAAACAATCAGTCCTGTCAACTCAGACACCCTTGCACTATGGTTCAAGGATGCCTGCATTGGCAATGGCAGCTAAATTTATTGCCTTTGTAGGGGGAAACACAGGGGTTTGGCGTATTTTAGTAAATACGGTGCATCCCTGCTTTCTAAAGTGACGCAGCGCAGAGCTGCAAAGTGTGGCGCAGCACCGCGCTCCACCACCTTTAGGTAAATCTGGCCCCATTTATTTAAATCATACTTGATTGATGTCATGTGAACCTAGTTGCTGTGCTCTCCTTTAAATGTATCCTTGCACCAAAAATTGACGTGAGGAAGCATTTCAGTCTAAAAATATAGAGCAAAATAATGGATTCGCACTTTGTTTAATTTGTACTGTAGAGTTCCAGACAATTCTGCCAATCACAGTGTGGCGGATTCTCTTCCCATTTGATCAAAACAATGACAACAGGAACAGTGCAAGGCTTCAGAATGTGAGGTGGCCGACGCGAGTGAGATTTGGCATATCCTAGTACAATTTCTAGTCACTGAGAGGACTTCTGGCAAGATTTTACAAACACGGGTAGTTGTGAGCAGTCAGGGGACTCCTTCCCACGTAGTAGTAGAAAAACAAAGTCAAAAATATTTTGGTGCCATTGGCACTGATTTTTCTCAGCACAGAACGTCCTACTGGAGCTAAAATCGGAACATAAGAAGCACAACATGCCTTTTGGTTCCTTTTGGCAGAACTCCGGGGAATCTCGCAGAGAATTTACGCAGCTCCGAATGATTCCAGAGAGTGAACTTCTGCATGTTCCGCCCAGGCCTAGCTGAAAGTTTAGAAGGCAGGCAGAGTGCAATATTGGGGATGCGAACTAACGCAGAACATAGACAGTCTATCTTTTGGTGTAATCTTCTGTATGTCAGGGTCTTATTCAAATTCTTTTTGGCCAAACACTGGGATACATAAGGAGAGAACACAAAGGAGAAAAGGTAAAGAGGAGAAGAGGCAACATGAAGAACAGGCAAAGTAAAGAAGAAGATAAACAAGAGGGAGACTCTGGTGTATAAGGGAAAATGTACAATGGTTGCTGCAGAAACGCACCAGGCCCTAGAGGAAAAGAGATAAGAGGAAAAGGCCCAGGTAGAGAAGATACCAGAAGCACATTGGAAGGGATGTAGACAGACCAAGACTTAAATACCCTGATAAGCTTATCACATCAGTGGTAGAAGGGAACTATTAAGTTTGGACATTGGTCAAGAGAATCCCTCCCTTGGGGCAGCTGGAGAATTGAGTCCTCTCCTGTAGTGGATTTCCTTCATGCAAGGGTCCCCAGTATGGTTTAGAGCAATTAATGTGACTGCAATGCAGAAATGAAAATGATAGGGATGCAGGGTAGGAAGATCTGAGTCAGAGCAGAGAGGCATGTGAAAAAGGTTGCCTATCATGGGTGTTAGTTCCTTTGGTGCTAGTAGGTAGCAACTCCAAGCTGCAAGGCTTCCAGTGGCAATTTTCCAATGTTACAGGTGTAGGCATTTTTACTCAGATTATAAGGTTGTTTGCCCACCAGATCACAGATAGAACTTTACTGTACACAGTGTAATGAGAAGTTAGGATGCGTAGTGCGTAGGGAATCTCTAGAACACGCTATGGACTGCTGTATCCATATTGTGTTTGAACTTAGATACAACATTGTCAGTAGTTGATTGGTTGATGTATACAATGCCTGGTTTTAGTGCTCCTATAGGGTTTTGAACTAAACACATAGATGGGTGACTTGTACTAACCTCTGCACACAAGCACCAATAGAAGGATGCTTCATTACCTTGGACAGAGTGATCCAGGGTAGTGAATTACCTCAACTGAGACAAATGTGAAAATGCTAAAAAGGCTGCAAGTGACACTGCCATGTGACATGGCACTGCTTAAGTGCTGAGGGATGTGCAAAAAGAGCCTTGCTGTACTTGACCCCATAGGTTCCAACAGATTTCTCTGAATGCTCCTCCAGTAGAGACCTTTGTGTATGCAATCTGGAGGCAGCCCCAGTGCTAGGAACCCCTTGACTCATGACTTACTTTGGGGCTGATAGAGAATGATAGAAAAGCGGTTCCCTAGAATGTAAGATTTCCTTGTTTGTCCCTCCTTCTTCTCGACCCTGCAGTGATGGTGTATGGCGCTCTGCAGGATGTAGGCCGCACTTTTTGGATGACGCCAACTCTGCATTGATGGCACGGATGTTTCATTCCCAAAGGGAGTCGGAGGGATACAACGACAGGCAACAGGGAAAAGATAAATGCAGAATAGAATGATGCAGTCATGGAAATCTCCTTGGAAACTAGCCATAATAGTGTGTGTGTGAAAGAGGTAGAATTACCAGAACCTAGAGAGGTCAAACCCTGAAGTTCTTTCCAAAGCAGCTCAACTCCTTGGTTAATTGTGGAGAACAGTATGACAGCTACTGTCATCACTTTGCCTTATTTCAAAATGTTCTCTCCGATCACATGATTTGACCAACTATAGTAGCTCCAAGACCTTATAGGAATCCAGTCACATGTGCTCTGCTTAAAGGGCAACTAATTATTCAAAAGCTATCATACCTGAAACTGCTATAAACCTACTAGCAATGAGCAGAGACTACACATAGCTGTGTAACGTGCAGCTATGTGGGGCAGGAGTGAAAGTAAAATGTTCCCCACATGCACCTTAAAATGTAACATACTTTTAAAAGTGCATAGTTTCAGCAGCAATGGTCTAGAGTATATTTAAAAAATGTATCAGGTAGATTAAAACTTTCACTGACATTGGATTAGAGAGGCTATCAAAACCACAATTGCAGCCAAAAGGCATGAAAGTATGAAAGTTAACTGAGACTTTTATGAGCTATATCTCAGTAGGTCTTAAATGTATTTAGTCATATTTAATATAGCATGACTAATCCCAGCTGAGTGCTTAAGAACTGACATTCACATTACTAAGTGCCTTCCAAATTCACCCCTTGTTCATCCATCCTGGAAGCTGATCCAACAGCCATCACTGCCGAGGAAGTGAGGCCACACAAATGACAGGATGGGGAGAGGAGATTATCCCCGAGTCTCACAGGTCCCCTCTGCTTCTGAAAGGTTCTTGTAGCATCTTCACTCTTTTGGCCTGGAGGACACAGGCGGGCTTTTGGGTCCATATAAAGGAGGGTGAAGAGGATGAAGACGTAAATATGAAAAATGTAAATCGAAGCCTCGGTCAACCTGGTGTAGCTTCAGGCGGCAGAGAGAGCTCGGTACAAGTGACCAAGAGGTTCGCCATCACTGTGTACAGTGAAAGGAATGGAGGGATGGGATTTTTCTTGCCTGACACCATGTCCAAACCATAGAAACTAATCCGGCTACTGCATAATATGGGGAGTGGCATCCTGGGAACTTTAGTCCTGTTTGCTGATATGAACTGACTGAATGGTCAAAAAAACTGTCTGCCTAAAGCAAAGCCTGGAACCCCTTGGTCCATAAAGTTGTTCCTACGACTAGTGATGTTAGTGATGTTAGTGATTATAGGGATGTTAGTGAAGCTAGTGATGCTAGTAAGGCAAGTGATGCTAATCCCTTGATGGGCCACAGGAATATGGGGGCACCGATCCAGCCAGGGAAGCTTGCTTTGCCCTGAAGAAGGCCTCTCGTGTGGCTGGGGAGTTGAGGAAGCACTGCAGCAGAGCTAAACATTGCCACGCTTGAACAAAACCCAGTGGGCCGGTTATAACTAGAATACTGCAATGCCTGAGCCTGTGGAATGTGCCTCCTGTGGCAGGAGGGTTCAGAAGCCTCTAGGGCAGAGGCAGAGATAGGTGTTTGCTTCTACAGAGAACTCATGAGACTCTTTGAAGTCACGGCCCGAACAGGCTTAACGCTTAGACAACTTTTTTTTATAAAGATACCTTTTATCAAGAACATTTCCTACAAAGTTAGATAGTACTCGCAAGTGATATAAACTTTTGCATTTTAAATACATTTTTCCTAGATAGAGTTTAATACTGAAGAAATTGGTCGGGGCTTACTGATTACTTTTTGTTTTATAGAGATTCACATACCAGGGTTTGCAGTCACTAAAATCAGCACAGATGAGCAATTGATAAAAACCGTGCAAAATTGTTTGCAGGTCACCTCAAATAGAGTCAGAGGCCAGGGAGTCAGTAAAGGCCTCCTAAGCATGCTATTCCCACACCATAGTGGTGGAGAGGACTGACAATACACCTGTCTTAGGTGATCAGTTTCAACTACACGCCCCTCAGTGAGGATTGCTACCAGGGTGCTGTCAGTCCAGCAAGGGTGCCTCTCAGTATCTTGCCATTTAAGCCAGGACATGCCCTAGCGTGCTGTCACTCCACTGTGAAGAGCAAAAAATGATGGGTGCTTGAATTAATCTCAGTCAGTGGTATTTACTCAATCCGCATTCCAGTCCCTCATTTATTGCCGCCTCTTCCAGGGTAAGGCTCTGCTTACCGCTTGTGTCTGGGCCTAGGCCACGCCCCGGACACAGGCGCCATCTGCCTCTATGGTGTAGGGCTGCGTCGAGCCTGAGCTTGAGCATAGCTCCTCTAGCAGCCACACTATGCACATACTAACCCATTGAATAGATGCTGGCTTCCTGGTGGTACATCTTTGTAACTCCACATGCCAAGACTCTGGTTTTCAGCCTGTAGCGTCTCTGTAATTCTGCAAGCAATATAACGGCATATCTTTTTTCCATGTGCTCTGCTTTATAGTATTTTTGTTGGCAATAGACAGTTTTTCTTACTTTTTGTGTCATTTCGTCTATATGCAAAATGGTGGACTCTTACTTCCTGTTTCTTTGCAGAGTGACTTCCTGAAAGATCCTATTCAAGAACAGTACTAAAGGCGCTGCTCATCCTGTCGACTGGCCTGGTGAGGCGGAAGGTTTTTTCAGATTTCCAGATTTTTCTCCTTCTATCATTCAGTTACTTCCAGGTGCAACTCTTGGCTGTCTAGTGTCTGAGCTTGTTACAATAGGTAAATATCAATTCCTTTGCATTAAGAAGAGGCCACAACCCTCGCCCTTTAGACCAGTTCTTGACATCGACTATCCCGTCTAGATAGAGATCAGCTGAGTGCACACCAGACTTGATCCTGCTACAAAAAAAACAGTCCAGCCTGAGCTCTTAGGTCTGGTCCCCTCCAGACAGGTACACATGCAACCCCAGACCTCTTTCAGTCTTTGTGGTCTCATCAGTGTGTCCTGTGACACACTGAAGATGAGAAAGGCATCTGCACATACTTGTCACACTTTGGGTGTTTCACTGAGAAAAAGAAAATAATGGGTGGAATGCTTGAATTAAACTCAGCACAGATAATCACTCACCGAATATGGGCCAGGTACCTGTGAAAACATGTCAGACTTAGAATGTCTTACTTATTTTTTTTTTAAATGGGTTGAATGCTTGAATTAAACTCAACACAGGTAACCACTCACTTAGTAGTGGACAGGCATCTGTGCATACATGTCAGACTTAGAATGTCTTACTTAAAAAAATAAAGAAAATGGGTGGAGTGCTTGAAATAAACTCAACACAAGTAACCACTCAGTACAGTCCAGGCATCTGTGCAAACATGTCAGACATAGAATGTCTTACTTAAAAGTGCTTGAAATAAACTCACCACAGGCAACCACTCAGTACAGGACAGGCATCTGTGCATGCATGTCACACTTTGGATGCCTTATGTCTCAATCACGAGGGTCAAAAAGCTGAATCTGACCTGGGGGTGCTTATGTTCCCATCTGTGGGGGTAGGCCTTGCAGTTCAGGATCGACTGGTCTTAATCGAGCAGGATCAAGTTTGAGTTACATGGCTGATCTCTTATTGGCATAGAAGAGTCGGAAAATGATGGATTGAGATGTGGCCTAAAGTTAATTTAAGCTTTTAACCCATTCATTATTTCTTGTACTAAGCTATTCTGGTGAGGCCAGTCTTGTGCTGTAACTGTATATGTCACTGCACTCATGACAGCTGTCATCATGCTACATTGCAACGAGTAAAGCTCTTATGCTGCCTGGGTCTGCTGGCTTAGTGGACTACTGCATCCACTGTAGGGGCCTGTGTCTGACCTCATGGTCACAGATTGAAATCTCAGCGGCTCCACTCAGCTTTTCATCCTTCTGAGGTCAATAAGATGAGTACCACTGAGTTGGGTAACAATAAACATCTGTTATTCAGCGCCAAGATACCCTTCTGGGTGAATGTGCTCTTTGTAAATACACGTCATGTCGTGTGTGTGTCGTTGAGTAGGATTTTCCCCAATTTACTCCTGACATTTAACACTATTTTTGTAGCACCAAATGTAACCTCACGTTCTGAATGGAGCTAAATGCAGCAGAAGACGAATAGCAAGTGCGAGTGGCTGCTCGCGCTCGCTAAATGTGCTCTCATGGTGGGATTGTTTTCCCTCCAATTACTCTTAATTACATGAGCAGGAGTGACCCTGTTTTTATCAGTAATTCTGCATCAAAGAGTAATGGGGAATTACTAAAATGGCTCTGATTATTCCGGCATAATTGAAATTCCATCCATGCGGACTCTAAGTAAGCTTTAAATGCAGTGACGTGAAGCAATCGCTCCAGCCTCACTGCAGCAGCGGCAGTCGCTGGTGTTTAACAGTGTAGTTCATCCTCTGCTTGAGCTACAGGTAGGATGCTTCCTAGCATGCTCGAAGTGCCATAGTGCAAGCCTCACTGCGCTGTTGCTGCAGTTCGGGCAGCTTGCAGTAAGTGCGTCACTGAATATAGGTGGGAGATCCATTTAAAGCTTGGGGTTTAGCTCTAATTGAGGTTCTCTCTTTGTGATATTAGGCAAATATTGTCTTTCACTAATCTCCATTTTCTTCATTAACTGCAGTGCAGTGAACGTGACCTCCACTGTACTCTAACTGCTTGACAGTGCCTTAGCACAGTGTGGGCAGCTGTCAGCATGTTTCAAGTGCATGTCAGTTTCGCACATGAATCTAGTGATTAACTGCAATGAATGCAGGATCCATTGCACTTTAACTGCTTGATATTTTGGCGCTACTCCTGCAGAGTACATCAATAGTGTCACATTGAATAACGTTATTGCCCCCTACCCTGTGCCATGGTGCGACGTATTTTAACTGTGGCGCACACATGGTGGCAGTAGGGGGCTCTAAGGGGCGCAAGGAAAGTGGCTCTGCAATCAGTGCTGCACCACTTTCCATAAATCTGTCCCAAAGTGTCTTAACTGCAGTGGGAGCAGCCTCCATCGTGCTTTAACTGCTTGCTGGGGACACAGAAAGTGCCTTCACTGCAGTGGGAGCGGAGTCCAGTGTGCTTTAACCGCTTGCTAGGGTAGCACATCCAGATCGGGGGCAGCTCTCAGTGCTGGAAGACAGCAAAGCACAGACCGGCCTGATAATGAAGCCAGGAGCAAAGGAAAAATACAGGGAGGAACCAAAAAAGCATAGATTCAACAACAATGGGATTATAACAGTCCCTTTGGAAAGACAGAACAAATGAAAAGCAGAAAAACAGTAAAACCCAAAAAGCTTTAGAAAAATATGTAATGAAAAACCACCATGGAAGCTCTCTCTGTTAATTATACAATTACTGGTAGAGTTGGTAGGACAGCAAATGCGCTGTTCTGTCATTTCAGCACCTTAGAACATGCAGTAAACCACCTCCATTTTGTAAAAAAAACACTATAAAGGTACAAATAACCACTGAACTGTGCCACATAAATGATTTCATTTTAGATTACTAGGGGGCCCATGATTTTTGTTACCACTTACCAGCGCTTCTGGATGTAGTAGCTGGTCTTACTGTGGTAGTTGTCCTTGAGGTGCTGGTGGTGGTTGTTGGTGCTGTGGTCGTTGGGATGGTGACGGTTGTTGGAGGAACTTCTGTGGTTGGTGGAGTGGCAGTGGTTTCCAGTGGGATGGTGTTAGATGTTTGAATGTAGCCAGTTGTGGTTGTTGGGATTTTGACAGAGGTCGGTGTTGGTGGGAAGACAATATCTGTTGGTTGGTTGATGGCATTCATTGTGATTTTGGTGGTGGTTGCTGGAATTGTTGTGGTAATTTGAGTCATTGTCTGTGCAGCTTCAGAGTTTGGTCCTTGCACTGTTACTCGTGTCACATTATTCAGGATACCTGTGGAAGAAGAAGATAACAAATTCACAATCAAACTTCTCATTTTAAACGTACAAAAACATAGAAATTCACATGTTAGAGTTCTTTCAAGTAACTATAACTCATGCCCTAAAGTAACTATTTCCTAACTACAGTGTTCCTTTTCTGTGAATTTATATATATATATATATATATATATATATATATACACACTTTTACACTTATCTGATATATATTTACGCTTTTGTTGTAAAGCAATGTGTGGTAAAGGCATATGTGTGGTAAGGCATGCGCTTTAAAGACATTGCTTTGTAAAGGCAAGGTGTGGTAACTGTTGAGTGGTAATGCCTGCATCGTAAAGGCTGTTTCCCCTACAAAGTTAGTATATCCATGGGCATACAAGTGGTTGTCCTCTGTGCCCAAAGTGTTTTGGTAAATCATTTTTTTAGGCCCTGGTGGAATTTCAATTACATTGTCTAATTTGCATAATTTCTTTATGCAAATGGGAATCATGGTGTAATTGGGGGTTGCTCTAGTAACAACTGTTATCATGGAAGCAGCCAAGTAACTTTAACAGATCAAATGCAAATAGCGCAAATAGTGTTTTTCAAGCCATTTTTTAATGTGAAGTGCGTCCTCCTGTTAATACTTGGATGCAAATATATATTTTATAATTTTCTGTAAAAACAATTCTTACAAAATGCTAGAGTCGTGTTTCGTGTAACTTCATGTCATTTTTCAAAAGTTTTGCACAATTACGCAAAAGGAAATTCCACAAATTCCGCCCAACCCACTATTTTTTTATAGTCCTTATAAGACTTCACTGCCTACTGAATGGTCCCTTTTATTGTTTGGTTGAATTGGCAGCCATCGCTATGACCTGGCGGCCCAGTGAAGGCTGAGCTGCTGCTGGGTTAAACATTTTCAGCAACAGAGACAGCTGAAGTTTGACCAAAGGTTCCCCTGCGAGTTTGGGTGTGGTGAGGGATGGTTAAAGCCTTAATTAGAGTTTAGAAGATGACTACATCAGCACATATGCTATAGTATATATATGTATATATATATATATATATATACACTTGTAAAAAGGCATTTGAGACATCCCTATGTTTGAGGAAGACTGCCTCGACTGCCAACTCTAAATCAGGCCCTGAATCCTTTAATGCCCATGAGCTATGTCCCTCCTACGGGGCGCTGCATATAGCCCTCTCTGCCTCCAGTGTGCATTAGCTGTGCTCGAAATGAGAATGTGTTTTATACCAAATCCGAATGCCAGATCGTTAGCATGACTATAACTAATTGAGAGCAGGAGCATAACACAGGCCCCTGCAGTCCCTGAGGCGTGAGGAGAGCCAACATTTGAGGGTCACTCAAACCCTTCAAGTGGCTTCTATTCCGCCCAAGACCAATGAAGTATATGTGAGATATGGGAGACTCAGGGGCCCACTTCATATTCTGTATGGGGCACCATCATTTTGCTTTACACCATTGGTTGTGACGGAGAAGTCAGCGAGTTGTGGAGGGCAGTGATGGCAAGAAGTAATGAGAACCAAATGGATCGACAGACAGAGCTAAAGGGGAAAGCAGAGAAGGCTGTGAGGGCTAGAGAGGACACAAGAAGAGAGAAGAGGTGTGGAGGCTTGCGCAGTGGGAAGGGTCTTCTCTTCTAGGTGGGCCTGGGCCCTAAAGGTGTTTGAGGCTCCTCATCACTGGTGAATACACAACTCTTACCGAATCCAAGGTCTTCATGTGTGGTGGGGGTACGATGGGAGGTCTTCTCTGTTTCTGAAATTCCGGTAGACATGTCTGGAACATGCGGGTAAGCACAGTCAAAGATGACCAAATATGGATAAATTGGCAATAACAATGGTGATGTCCACACACATATACATTTTATCAATATGTCAAATATTTAAAAATACAGATGTACATTATCGCCAGAACTTCTTAAGAAGCTGGAAAATTTTCGAAATTTATGACAAAGCCCAGAAAAGTAAAAGTGCAAAGAGAGGAAGAAAGTAAAATGTATTATCTGTAGTATTAAAGCATATACCATAGGATATAAAGCCGCTTGCAATAAGGTAGTTGGGATATCCGCTATGTTTGTGACAAAGTGCCTTGTCTTCCAAATTCTAACTCAGGCTCTAACTATTTTAATGCCCATGAGTTCTGTTCCTCCTATGGGGATGCTGCACATAGCCCTCTCTGCCTCCTCTGCCCACTCACTGTGCTTGAACTAAGAATGTGTTTTATAGCAAATCTAATAGGCAGAAAGTTAGCGTGGCTAGAGCTGGTTGGAAGCAGAGGCGTAACACAGGGCGCTGCAGCCCCTGGGGCACGAGAAGGGCCCAACACTTCAGGGACCCCCAGACCCATCAAGTTGCTCCCCTTCAGCCCAAGACCAATGAATATATGTGAGGAGCCCCCTCTTCATATTCTGCAGGGGGCATCATCATTTGGCGTTACACCATTGGTTGTGATGCGGAGGTCAGCTGGAGGGATGGGAAGAAGTATTGAGAACGGAAGATATAGATAGGCAAAGCCGAAGGGGTCAGGAGAGAAGGTCTCTGAGGCCTGAAGAGCACTCAAGAAGGCGTGAGCAGAGAGAAGAGATGGGGAGGCTTGCACCATTGGAAGGATGTTCTCTTCAAGTGGGCCTGGGCCCGGTGTGTGTTTGAGGCTCCTCACTACTGGTAAATATACAACTCTTACCCGGTCCAAAGTCTTCATTTGTGATGGGGGTATGATGGAAGTTCTGCTCTGTTTCTGACATTCCGGAAGACATCCCTGGAACACACGGGTAAGCACAGTCAAAGATGAGCAAATGTGGGTAACCTGGCAGTAGCAATGGTGCAGTACACACGAAATACATCATCTAGATAATCATGAAATTCTGAGCAGGACCACACTGGATTTTAATCTGTGTCCAAGTGCCCTTTGATTCTAGTCTCGGTTTTCCAAACACATCGAAAAATAAAATCTGGTAAGGGTTTCATAATGGCCAATGAAATTCGTTATGTGAGAGTGTGCCTCATACATTTGCATCATCGATTCCCAGAAGGCCTGGCTCCCTTTTATTGTACAGTTACGAATCCACTCAGAATGTAAAGCTTTCTGTGCCCTAGAGATCTATAGCAACATTACAGAGGCCTTGTCGTGCCTGTATAATTCAAATTGACACCCCGACCTTTAGGAAATCACATTTTTAAACCATAATGCGTTTGCCTTGGACAAACTGAACTGAACTAAGGGTAGAAGTGGACCTTGAAAATGCAAACTTTCGTTCTGCTATGTTTGATGCAGATTGGGTCAGCACAGTAACTTTCTAAATAAAGACCTTTTGCAAACACACGGTGTTTGGCTCAAGTCTGTGGCACCTCTTGGTCTGATGAATCTCCATCCAAGGTCAAGCTGGACATTCGTCTCATAGGACTTCTACAGGTGATGGTGCCAGTTCATTCCAGTTTATTCCTGCGGGTAGGGTAGGTGCATGAGCAGAAAGGGAGAGAGAAGAGGGTGAACGGGAAAGAGACAGAGCTAGGGGAAGAGAAGAGAAGAGAAGAGGCATAGAGAGAGAGAAGATGGAGAGAGATCAGAAAGAGATGGAAAAGGGAGAGGCAAGGGGAGAGAAGGAGAACGGATGGATGGAAAAAGAAGGAGAGAGAGAATGGAGGGGAGCAGGATGGTTTGAACATCTTTACTTGGCTTCTTTTGATTTCCAGCCCAACATTGTCTGCATCCAACCGTGTTTGAGTTATTATGATAAACATTGTCACGTGAACGTGTATTCTGCTGCTTTGTCTGTCCTAAGTCGGAAAATGAACGAGTTCACACCGATCCCAAACATTCACGAACCTTAGTAAATTGTTTTAAAATATTTATATTAAAACCATCTTGAAAATTGGAGTGGCCAAAGCCCAGACCCCGTTAGTTGTAGCTGACACTCTGGAAGACATACATGGACCATATGACCTACAACACCCATGCAGGCCTCAAGTTACGATGGTCTGAGAAGTAAAATCCCCACCAGTGCTCACAAACAGCAAACTCACCTAGGGGAAGACCTTACCCAAGCAGGCCAGATGGTCACACCATACACATACACCCCACAGAATTATTTGGGGCTGACTACGAGTTAGGTAGCGAGGGTACTCTCTTGCAACGGTGTACCCTCTCTGCCAAACTAATGATCTGCCCGCCTGATTTACACTCAGGCAGACCATAGGTATGTCAGTGACGGATCCAACTCCATCTCCTTGACTAACATACGCCTTCGATGATCTGATGGAGTATGGTCGATCGAGCAGGGGATGTCGGAGGTTAGGCCATTCAACCCCTCTCCAAATGTAAAGAGGGCAGTCGAATGATCTAAATGTACCATGGAACTGCATATTACAGCACAGCATACCATAGCATAACACATCATACCATAAAATAACATGGCATACAATACAACAAGCATAGCATGGCTTAATGTAACATGAAATAACAGCACAGCTTACTATAATATAAAATAAGATAGCTTACAACATGACATAGCAGAACATAACATAGCACAGTACAGAATAAAACAGCACAGTGTAACATAAGGCAACATAAAAGAATAACATATAACATAGCATAATATAACATTACATCACAACATAACATAGCATAGCATGGCTTAATGTAACATGAAATCACATAACAGCACAGCATGCTATAAAATAAGATAGCTTATAACATAGCAGAACATAACATATAGCATAGCACAGAATACAACAGCATAGTGTAACATAAGACAACATAAAATAGTATCATAGAAACTAACATTGCGTAACATAACACAGCACAACGTACTATAACATAAAATAATATTTCTAATAACATGATCTAAAAAGCATTACACGATTCCAAGGCATTCAGTATCAGACACATGATGCTCACCTTCCACGTCCCTCTCGAATCTTCTTACTCTTTCAAAAAATTCATTCTGCAAACAAGCATAGGTTATAGGTCAGCCTTTGAGTCATACTCTGCCTCCCCCAGCCCCCCATCCGTCTGGAAGCCAGGCACTGGGGTTCAGCACAGGCCTGGTACCTGTGTGAATAGACAACAGTGCAGAAAGCTTCTTGTCTGTACCCAGCCCTCGCTGCCACTCACTCGCCCAGAAACCCAGTCTGCGAGGAAACAACACAACTTAGATCCCAACATATGACACTTCATAAAAGGAACATAGTGGGGGGCTGCTACCACCCCTATATAAAGGGATAGACCAGGACAGATGAGGAGGACCTGAGTACAAGTGTACAAATGGAACTTCAAGTTTAAACTCAGGACTGCACGCTCAAATAAGGACAAATTAGAAACAATTTGACGAGGGTCCCTTGCAAAGAAGATGCAAGTGTCCTTGCTACAGAGGATGGCCCCTTAGTAGGTAAAGCGAGACTCCAGCATATGAGCCTACAGTGTGCCGAAGTCAGCTACTGAGAGCGGCCCATGGCATGTGCTCGTCTGTGCCATATCAGGGAACTTTGCTCAAACTTTTTATCCACGTCATGACATTATACGAAAACATGCAAACCGGCATTTTTTATATTCTTGTGCTAAAAATAATGAATTTGTAAAAGAAAGAATGAAAATATATGTTTTCCAATTGTAGAATATGCAAAATATTTTTTTTGCATTTTTAGCAGAGAAATAACCGAAAACACCTTGGAGGTTTTTGCTAGAGAGAAACCCAGCAACTTAATTTTTTGCATAATGTTTTTGACACAAAATGTGCGAAAAAATCTTCAGTGAATTTTCACTTATTGTGCTGGAAAAAAAACAATATACTATTTTTTTTAGGAGAAGCTTCCAACAAAAGGACTGCTGCTGGGGAATTTCACCAGTAGTGTCTTTGATCTAAAAAAATGTTTAGGTCAAAATAATCTATATTTTTTAATTTCCTCAAACATAAAATTAAGAATTTCCATCTCATCCTGGCAGCTTATATAAAAGGTTTTCCTTTCTTAGTCCTGAAGTTGGAGTCTCACAATTCTTCACACTGTATGCATTTCCTGCATTATAGAGGGTGACACACGAACCCCATATATATAGTAATGTGCACCATCAAATTCACACAAAGACTGTAGCCCACTACTGGGTACAAAGTCCTGATGGAAATGATTGCTGTGTCCCATTGCATAGATGTGGACTTACACACACTGGTTGCCCCCATAGATATGAATAAGCACACTCGTGGTGTCCCATAGTTTGGACCTAGGCTCACATACACTGATTGTGCCCAGTTGCATTGATTTGAGCTCCAGTACACAAGCCGTGCACTATTACTTAGACGTGACACTCACACAGGTTGTGCCCTATTGAATGCATCTGGGGTGCACATACACTTGGTGTGTGCTATTGCATAGCTTTGGCACTCGAATACATTGATTGTGTCCTATTTTATTGATTTGGCTTCTAATACACAGTTTTTGCCCTCTTGCACAGATATGAAACTCACATACATAGGGCGTGTCCTATTCCATAGATCTGGCACTCATATACACGGATTGTGCCCTTTTGCATAGATTTAGCACTCATATACACTGTGGTGATGTCCTGTTGCACAAATGGGGCACTCACATACACCGGTCGAGTCCCATTGTGTAGAATTGCCACAGACATACTGTGGTTATGTTCCAGTACATACAACTGGCACACATACATGCACTTTTCGAGACCCATTGTGTATAATTGCCCCAAACATACAGTGGTTATGTGCTGATACATAGAGCTGGCACACACACACACGTGCACTGGTCGAGTCCCACAATGTGTAATTGCCACAAACATGCAGTGGGTATGTGCTGGTACATAGAGCTGGCACACACACACATGCACTGGTCGAGTCCCACAGTGTATAATTACCACAAACAACAAGTGGTTTTGTGCTGGTACATAGAGCTGGCACACACACACACATGCCCTGGTCGAGTCCCACAGTGTATAATTGCCACAAACATACAGTGGTTATGTGCTGGTACATAGAGCTGGCAAACACACACACATGCACTCGTCGAGTCCCACGGTGTATAATTACCACAAACATACAGTGGTTATGTGCTGGTACATAGAGCTGGCAAACACACACACATGCACTGGTCGAGTCCCACAGTGTATAATTACCACAAACATACAGTGGTTATGTGCTGGTACATAGAGCTGGCACACACACACACACACGTGCACTGATCGAGTCCCACAGTGTATAATTGCCACAAATATACAGTGGTTATGTGCTGGTACATAGAGCTGTCACACACACACTAGTCAAGTCCCATTGGATATAACTGGAAGACGTTTACACTGGTTGTGCCCTATTACTTGATGATGCCACACAATGGTTGTGTCACATTGTATAGGTGTCACCCTTACGACACTGGCTGTGCCTATTGTATAAATTAGGGTCGAACATCCATACTGTTTCTGCCCCCTTGCATAGATAGGCCTGGCACTCACTGCACTGTGTGTTGCATGCCTTTTTCACATACACTGGCTCCAGCCTTCTACATAAATGTGTGTGCAGTAATTGTGTTTGTATACATAGTTTTGGAACTTACACACAGTGGTTATTTACATTAATATGCCACTCTACACTGGCTGTGACCCTGTTCTTAGACTTGGCATTCGCATGTGCCCCATTGCAAGGTCCATGACAATGGTAATACAGAGATATGCAAATCTATGTTAACAGAGCATACACTCGTGATCAATTGCATCTATTAGACACTACATACAATGCTTGGCACATATTGCACAGATGTTGAACTTTGTACCACCGGTTGTGACCCATTGTGTAAATTGGGCACATGCACATAGACTGGTTGTGGCCCATTGCCCAGTTTTGGCACAAACATACACTCACTGTATCTGGAACACACATATACACTAGCTGTGCCCCATTGCACAAATGTACCACATATAGACACTGGTTGTGCCATGTTACATATAATAGGCACATACATGCAGTGGTAGTGCCTAATTGCATAGAGTTTTGTAACATTTGTTCCCTAATTGTGCCCCACTGGATAGATTTGGCACGTGCATACCCTAGTTCTAACCCACTACATAGATTTTGCATGTACATATCCTGGCTGTACCCCATTACATAGATCTGGCACATACGTACCCTAGCTGTACCCCATCACATAAATCTTGCGCATACATACCCGAGCAGGACCCCATCACATAGACCTGGCATGTACATAGCCAAGCTGTACTCCATTACATAGATCTGGCACATACGTACCCTAGCTGTACCCCATCATATAGACCTGGCACAGACATACCCTCGTTGTACCCCATCACATAGACCTGGCACGTACATACCCAAGCTTTATCCCAGTACATAAACCTGACACATACATACCCAAGCTGCACCCTATTGGATATACCTCGCACACACATACCCAAGTTGTACCCCATTACATAGACCTGGTACATACATACCCAAGCTGTACCCCATTACATTGGCACATACATAACCAAGCTGTATCCCATTACATAGACCTGGCACGTACATACCCAAGCTGTACCCCAGTACATGCAGTTGTCACATCCGTTCACTAGTTGCGCCCCATTGTGTAGATTTGTCACATACATTCCCCAGTTATTCCCACTGTATGTATAGATTTGGCACGTGCGTACCCCAGCTGCTCCCGGCTACATAGGTTTGACACACACACATTTCCTTTTTGCCATTGCTAACATTTGCAGATGTTGACACCCTGGTCGCTCGCTAATGCATACATTTAATATTCCCATGCACAGGCGGTGCCCCGCTTCTTTACACAATCTATATATAAAACGCTAGGATTAACTGGACAAACGAGTGCGTAACACAACATGAAGAGGCGCTTCCAGGAGCCGGAAGCCTTACCTGCGCAGGGAGGGCCCAGGCGGGGGCACCGAGGCCGAGGAGCATCAGCAATGCCAGGGCGTGCATGGCGCAGGTCAGAGCGAGGGTCAGGCGGAACAGAGAAGAGCTGCAAGTGCCTAGAAGCAGGCCGGTCTATGAACTAGCTTCATCCCGACGACATTTATACAGCACCCAGGTTCAAACTCCCAGACGGGGGTGGAGACCGCGAACCCCTGCACAATGGGGCGATTGTGCTAGGTTTGATGGAGTTAGAGAGCCGTGTGTACTCACTGTATCAAGGTGATTCTCTGACTACATCAGGGGGACCCCACCCCCAACCCATCCCTGCTCTGCCTACAACTCGTCACTGCTGTCCTTCTGCCTTCGCATCTCCCAGCACGTGGGCTGAAAACAAGGGGTCAGGAACAAGTAATGACCAGAAACTAAATATTTGCATTCAACCAGAGACAGATGTTGTCTAATCAACTGTTTGTCTTTATTTGTGGCCTAATCTTTCTCGCTGTTTACAGCCCTGAAGAGCCTCGGGCCTCGGGGTGCGCTTTTGTGACCTCGCCACCCCTATTTCTGTCTGCTGGACACAGCGTTCTTGCATCCCATATCCACACAGTGGGTTATTAAGTCATAAACAGATGCATCTGGGATGGATGGATGTGTGTGTGGATGGATTGATACACTGATTTGCTCTTTTGGGGGGCGGATGGATGGATGGGCTTGTGGATGGATAGAAGATGGGTGTGTGGATGGATGGATAGTTAGATTGATTTGCTCTCTTGGAGGGATGATAGATGGATGGGTTTGTGGATGGATAGATGATGGGTGGCTAGAATGATTTGCTCTCTTGGGGGGCGGATGGATGGGTGTGTGGATGGATAGAAGATGGGTGTGTGGATGGATGGATAGATTGATTCGTTCTCTTGGAGGGGCACTATTGGTGCACTTCATGACAGGCTGTGATGGATAGGGTCAGGGCAACCTCCTCGATATTTGTGCTCTCAATAAATATATTATAAAATAATTGGATGGGTGGCTGGATGGATGAATGTCAGATGGATGCAAAGATGAATGGTAGCGGACAGACTGATGCAGAGGGTCCATCAGTGGTGTACTGAATGAGTGCGTGAATGCATCTGATTGTATATATTGCCTCAGCATTGTTCTTGTTTAGCCTCCTAGCATATGAAAATATTCAAAACAATAATATCGCATCGGCATTTCATGTTATCAATATGCATTTGAAATCTGTCTCTGCGTGTGTTCACCAAAGGGGCGTTGCCAGTTTTGAAGAAATCAATGCACAAGTGAGGCGAGCCCCGGACATTGACTGCATGCGGGTGTTTGTGGACTGAAAGGAGACCCGGAGACTTTACACTGCGATGCAAACACCGGATCTGGGCCCAAACTATCCCCTTCTCTAAGTTTATTCAACTATAGACCCGCGGCTCAACTCCAGGTCTTGAGGCCCGGTTCCAGGCCAGAGTTTCAGGCTGCTCGTTTATCCAGAAAAGTAGGAAACAATTCCATTGCGAATGGCAATAGCAATAAGCATTGGCAAAACCAGAAGCCCTGGCCATGGCAAGCTGGTGAAATGGTAAGGTTTGATTTGCAATGCAAGCAAATGACACACAATTGATAAGAAGAAGAAAAGCAAAACAAGAAGCCACATAAAAGTAGTAGCCACGTGCTTGTAATAAGATGTGCTGACTAACAAGCAGGAGTACTTACTTTAGTTTTAATGAACATCTCTGGAAAATAGGATATTTATAGCTGGAAGGAAAATATATAATTGTTTTTGAATTACGGTAACCTAAGAACAAAGGGCCTGATTTAGAGTTTTGCGTAGGGGTTACTCTGTCACAAAACATGATGGATATCCTGTTTCAAAGTGCTCGGTTGTTTGTCAGTCAGGGTTGTAATTCTTAAACTCCAAGGCACACAAGTTGCATGATATACTTTCTTCCAGGAGGAAACTCCTTTCTACCAGCGCCACCAACAAAAACAGCTGTAGCAGTCGGCCAAATCCAAGCCCCATTTTTGAGCACAATGCTTGCCTTCTTCTCCCACCACGCCAACCACACTTGCACTTTCCAGTTGTTGAGCCTCAGACCATTGAATGCACCCAAAATGACCTGGCAAGAATGGATGCCTCATGTGAACAGGACATTTTGTAAAGTATGAGTAGGAAGGTGCCCCTTTTTGACAAGGTCACCCCCACTTTTTGCCTGGTATCTGATAGATTTTGACAGAAGTGCACAGGGCTCTGCTAACCGAGTCCCCTGTGCCACATCTATTTCCCTAAAACTGTAGAATGGAGTCCCAATTGGCAAGTAATCCCTAGTAAATGGTACCCCTGGTACCTAGGGAATAGGTACGATAAAGGTGTCCCTAAGGGCTGCAGAATGTATTGTGCCACCCTAAGGGACCCCTCACCACACCCATGCCAACTGCCATTGCAAGATGCGTGAAATGGTGCAGAGAAAAATAAAAACACAACCCACTGTGTGCCATGTCTGCAGAGTCTGCATGCAATATATGTAAGTCGCCCCTACGGCAGGCCTTAAAACCCCAAGCCAGGGTGCATTATATTACATGTGTGGACACATATCTGCATGAGCAGATATGCCCCTGTGATGTCAGAGTTGATTCTTAGAAATTACAAGTGAACATGGAAGCCTTCTTAAGTATATGTTGACTACTGGTGATAACGAGTTTCCCAGCTACTTGATGGCTTCACTGAAACCAAAGGTGTTTGGTATCAAACACCTTGTATTAATAAACCTACAGTGTGTACAGTGATGGATTTATCAATACATGCACCCATAGGATACCTTAGAAGAAGCCCCTGAAACTTAGTAATCCTCTAGTGTGCTGGCTAACTGGTACAGACAAGCCTTTCACCACAGTTGTGCTTCTGACCCCACTTCCCCACCCCCCAGGAGGTGAGAGCCTTGCTCTCAGAGGTCAGGATTAATGCCTGCTCTAGCAGGAGGTGTTTTCACCTCCTTCAGCAGGATGGTGAGTGAACCTGCATCCTGAGGCCAGGGACTTCAAAGTTCCTACCACCTTTGATATGTGAACTTGGCTTCCCCCAGACCTGGGAGATGCCACCCCCTACCTGGGGCCCATTTGGCACCAGGACAGGCAGAAAATTAGTTAAGTAGTAGGCATGTTGCATCTCCAGGCCAACCAGACTCCTAAGGTGGGCAGCTTGATGTGCGCCACAAAAAAAGGGTTCCGCCATCTCATTTTTGGTGGAATTAGGAACTCTCACATAGGATTACGACCACTCCTCAAAAAAGTGATCACATAGGGGATGAAGTCAATCAATCAATCAATCAATCAGGAATTTGTAAAGCGCACTACTCACCCGTGAGGGTCTATAGAGGCTGAGGAGGGGAGGAGGGAAGAAGGGGGGAGGTGCTGCTAGTGCTCCAACAGCCAGGTCTTGAGAAGTTTCCTGAAGGTAAGGAGGTCTTTGGTATGGTGCAGGTGGGTGGGAACAGTGTTCCACGTTTTTGGCGGCAAGGTGTGGAATGATTTACCGCCGGTTGTAGTTCTGCGGACACGTGGGACGGTTGTGAGGTCGGCGGAGCAGAGATGCCGGGTCGGGGTGTAGAAGGAGACTCGTCTGTTGAGGTATTATGGTCCGGTGTTGTGTAGTGATTTGTGAGCGTAGGTGAGGAGTCTAAAGGTGATTTTCTTGTTGACTGGGAGCCAGTGCAGGTTTTTCAGGTGGTCTGTGATGTGGCAGTGGCGGGGGATGTCCAGGATGAGTTGTGCGGAGGCATTCTGGATGCTGAAGTGACCCCTAAGGGTAAATAGCTCATTGGCTACTACCCTTCACCTCCCTTAACACCCCAAAATTCAGTATTTAGGAGACCCCTGACACTAGGAACTCAGATTTGTCTTCCAGAAGATGAATGACGGACAAAGAAGAGCCCACGATGCAAGAACGGATGACTTCATCACCACTTGGTGCAAAACGCTGCCTTGCTAATGGACCTTGACAACTGCACGGACCTGGCTCATCTAGTTAGCTGTGTCATCTCCCAAATCCGTGGAGGAGGAAACCACAACGTCACCTTACCAGCGACATCTCCCTTGGAGCAGAGGAGCTGTTTCCCTGCATTCTGCATGCAACAAAAAGATGGACAGCAAGAGCCTCTACCAGTGTGAACCCCCAGGACAAAGCAGCACTGCACATGATCCCCCAGCCCGAGTACCAGTGAACCGATGGTGCCCCTGAAGCACTGAGACTCTCAAGAGCTGAGTCCCATGTGGGTTTGCCCAGACTGGTCCCCCAGTCCCCACCTGCAGCCTCTTTCTGCGGGATAGCAGGAAGTGTGAGAGCCTTGGATGCCGCGACTCAACATCTGAAAACACCACTGCACGTGAGACCCACAGCCCGAGTAGAAGAGGATCAACATGCCAATGGGGTCCAGAGACCCTCAAGAGCTGACCCCCCCCCTTTGGTTTGGCCATCTGGTCGCCCAGTCCCTGCCTGCAGTATTGTTCGACAGGACAGCAGGATCCACATGAGCCTTTTACCACTGCACTCCGACACCAGAAAGCACCACTGCACACAAGCCCCACAGCCCAAGTAGAAGTGGATCAATGGTGTCCCCATGTGCCAGAGTCCCTTAAAACCAGAGCCTCCTTGTGGGTTCCACCGGCTGGCCTCCTAGTCCCTGCTTGCAGTCTCTTTTTGCCATGGATGTTTCTCATTGATTTAAACGGGGCACACGTTGATGAAACAAACCTCTGAACCCGGATGTCCCAGAGCCGACCGAGGGGACCTCTTGGTGCTGCCTTGGACCTTGCCCCCATACTTACCTGAAATCCAGAAGAACAGTCCTGCAAGTCTCTGAAAATTATCCATATGCAGTATATGTTTCTTTCCCAGAGGATACCATTACCGCTTTAAAGCAACAAATGCAAGTGAATTTCTGTATATTTCAAAAAGTAATAACTCAGAAAGTACCTACCCAATTAGAAAGTTCTTTGTGTTAAAATATATATAAAAGTATGTGTTATTTTTCTAAATATTACTTTTTTCAAATTCCATGTTAGTATATCTGGCCCAGGATTACCAGTAAATCTATGTGGATCTCTTTCTTGAGTGTGTGCATCAATTATTGATTCTGAGTATGCAAAAAACATCTAAGACTCCCTTCTGATAAGCCTAAGGCTGCTCGACCACACTACCACAATTAGAGCACTTGGGGTTGTTAAAACAAGCCCCTGTCCTCATACAAAGGATACAATCTTAAAATGGTATGTAGCTAATGATATTTGTAGAACTCAAGTCTAGCTGGGAAGCAAAGGAGTGCAGATGATGCTTATGTTTTGACATCTATCTGGCTAATTTAAATCTTCGCGGTAGGGATGCTCTTACGCACTGTTGGTGGAGTATCCTTACCACCTAGACGATGGTCCACTCACTGAATTTATATACGGGCAGACAATTGGGGTAACAATGGCAAAGATTACTTTGAAGACGCCGCGACGGATTGAGGGATGTTAGAGGCTGCCCTCTGAACCCCTCCACCTAATTTAGATAAGCTGATTTACAGCTCTATTTTCACTGCCTCTCACCACCAGCAAAACCTTTGTGGTAATGTGCAGTGAAAACTGTCTAATGGTCACCTCACCAGGGGAGGTCACTCCTATAGCAAGAGTGGGGCATTCTTTTTTTGTTTTCAAAACAGAAATCCCGCTTTAGGATTTTCTTTTCGAAAATAAAACAAATCAGTTTGACGAATAGCTCCGTCATGTTGACGGAACTGTGCACTAAACTTTAAAAAGCATTAACCGGTACCAGGGTGATGCTGGATCCCGCCAATGCTTCAGAAATGACCTGTGGCTTGGCGGTCATTTCTAAATTTGTAAGGCAGAGTTATCTCGGACTGGTGGACATTAATTCAATAGAGCTTACTCTCTTTGCCGAATAATTAATTGGGTCCCCTCTCATCACCACCTCCCAGTGGACTCTTGTTTTTGGAAGCCTCCTGTCTCTTCCTCTACCTAGTTGAGTCCGCCTTGTCATGGTTTGTAGGCGTCACACCAGAATCCTAAGCAAGGGGCCTTTGTGTTTCCTAAACGTGAAATTAAAATGATTCTGCAGTTCCCCTCTGCTCAGTTAAGTTGTAATTGGTGTACAGGGCCCAATGACTTGACTATGGCTACTACTGTAAAAAAACACTTCAATAATATTAAAAAGTAATTCAAAATGCAAAGGATAACAAGCAAGGCTATGTAGGGATGCTTACACTTAAGGGAACTCACATAAATGGTATCAGGCTTTGCGCTGTAATGTGGACTCTGTGCATATGGTGACGCGGAAATGAAGGTTTTACATTTATTAGCGCTTAAACGTAGTACTGCAATAATCGAGTGTGACTTTAACCGAACTAATAAAGATTGTACGGGGACAAAATGTGCCCTCAGAGTAGTTTGCCATCATTTATAAGCGTGCTTTATATAATGTGATGTATTAGAATTGTACTAATCCGACATAATCGTAAACGTGTGCCATGATTTGCTCGCTCAAATGTATTAGCTTAGCATAACTTTAATAGAGGCTTCGGCCTAGCTGACTTGTCTCACGGTTTCGATGCTCGTATTTTTCCACTGTGCTAATAAACGTGTATTCTTGCTTGAAGCTGTACTTTTCCAGTGGGCTCGGTTCACATGCTTATCTTAAGGTTTCATGCCAGCGTGGCATCTTTTTTCTCTGCTCCAAGGTCAATCTGCAGGTGCGGACAATGGAAGCTCTGAGAGTGAGTTAATTGGTATAAAATGTTGCAACCTACGTTCCCGACTCCAAGGATAATGTATGCTTAAGTAAAAGCTTGTAAACTGTTGTTTTTGATTGGTCAATTTGAAGCTAACCTATGAACCCTCCAATGGAAGACCCTACTGGATTTGAACTGTTGTCTATAAAAATCAGGTGCACGAGGAGAAAGTAGCCCATTGCCGCCATTACAGCCATTGATGCCATTATCGCCATTGACGCCATTTTGACTGAGACCCTGATGCTTTCTCTAATCGAGAGAAAGAGACTTTGATTAAATTCTTGCCCTAGAGACTTTAACTTTGATCTGTCCCTTGCATGAAGTAGTTTGTCCTTTAGTCTTGCCGCCGTGAGGCAATTGCCCCGTCCACCCTACCCCTTTGCCCCATCCCATGCTGATCGAACCTGGTACCTGCGAGACGAAGACTTCCTTGAATGCTGATTGAATTTGGTAAATATGAAAAGATATAAATGTACAATTGCATTGTGTTCTCTTTTTAGGTAACCAACTGCTGATTTTGATTAGTGCCCTAGTTAGGAGTTTTCCAAATTGATGTTGCCAAATTGTTTTGCATGAAGTCCCACATGCTGATGCTAATTTGAGGTTAGGTGAGGATTCATTGTTGCACGATGCAATTTGAGACCTTGTTATGCTGATCAATGTATGCAATTAGTTCATTGCAGATTATTGTTTTAGTAGTTTGCGTTGCCATTATAGAAGGCATCATTATTCAAATGCTGCATAGATTGCATCTTTTCCGCAGATATGGACAGCTATTAATGTTCATTTACATTTATCATTTGGTGTTGAGACACATTTACATTGTGCTAGCTTTGTTAATATAGGGAAATAAATTCACTAACTTTGCATAAAACTGGTGTGGTTATTCGCGGCCGAAAGGTCACGGTTTCGCCGAAATGATGTCTGGATTAATTGTGAAATGTTATGTTGTTCGTGGTACTGCCTATGTTCGTTATTGATTATCGATTATTGATTATTGATTTGGTAAAATTGGTTTTCTCTCGGGTAAGGAGAGCCCCACTTGGTCAAAAGATTCATCGACCCAAGAGCGTCCAAAATACAGGTAAATTGTTAATACGGAACGCTCTATCAGTAGATGGTAGCAGAGGATGGTTTCGCCTTTTGGGACCTCTACTCGAGAAGTATATGGTGTTGAATTAACGGTTTCGTCCTTTGGGACCCCGCTCGAGAGGTTGAATTAAAATTTTCTTGGGTAAAACAGATTGAGAGAATGATGATGGGCTAAGTCCCCCGCGACTTTCCCGGGATCTCGGAGCTTGCGAATGGAGAGAATGGAGGTGTGAAATCGGCGTTGGTGGTACTAGTGATGGTATGAGTGAAGTTAGAGTTTTGCGCTTGCACAGCTTATTGCCGCAGATTGTGTGAAAAGGTTGCGAGGATTTTAGAGAATAGCGGAGGTGCGACTCTGAGTGTAGAAGTAGGGAAGTCGTCGAACTTCATAGAAAATAGCGGAGGTGCGACTCCGAGTGTGAGAGTAGGGAAGTCGTCGAACTTCATGTGCGTGTGGCGCTTTGTGCAGGAAAAAAGGTCCACGTGGTTGTTGTTGTTGAGACGGGCCCTGCGAGGTCAAGAGACTCCGGAGTATGTTGAAAAGTGCATGAGACACTTGTTATATGTTGTGGTCTGGTCGGTTTAATAGGTTGATCGGGCGTGGTCAACGAGTCGGTACGTGTGTTAAGGGAGTGAAAGAAACTTCGACTTCGGGCTTTGACAAATTCTAAGTGCACTAGAATAGATCATTGACAAGTTGAGAGCAGAATCTGCGGGTCAGATTTGCTTGCGAAAGTGGGGACCGAGAAAGATGGAATTACTGCCGAGGCTAGCGAAAAATCCCTAAGGTCCTGAAGCGATTGTGTCACCCTTCC
This sequence comes from Pleurodeles waltl, assembly GCF_031143425.1. Classification (NCBI taxonomy): domain Eukaryota; kingdom Metazoa; phylum Chordata; class Amphibia; order Caudata; family Salamandridae; genus Pleurodeles; species Pleurodeles waltl. The sequence goes on along the minus strand of NC_090449.1, from coordinate 76,121,368 downwards.
TGTAGTAAGCCGACAGATCTGTTTTATTATTATTTGGTTGCTCGCAATACATGCCAAGTTGTTACGAGAGGAGGTGAGTGAAGGAGGACAAGCCGCGAGGCTTTGTCAGCCGCAGTGTGTGTGAGTGTGACGTCACTAGGAGCCGCGCTGGGATAGGTTGGTTGTAAAGACGGGTCGCTCACGGATTGGACGCAGTCCGTGGGGCTCGATTGGAAGGGGAAAGGCAAGCGAAGAGTATTCCGGGAATTAAAGTCACTTATTGATTACAAATTTTTGTGAAATAAAGACGAGAAAATGAAATTTTTGAAAGCATTCAGGAGTGCGATGAAGGGAGAGTCTTACATTAAAGCGAGCGTAGGAGAAGAGACGCCACCCAAAGGTACACCAGCTTACATTGTAATGGAGGAAAGGGGGGTAGTTCCGTGCCTTTGGCTAAAGCAATGGCACAAGCTGACAGAGAAACATGGGAGCGTAGCGTTCCCGATCCATGGGACATTCAATATAAGGATTCTAGAGAATTTGAGATTCGCGATGTACGACATGAAGGTACCTCCAAGACCAGCACAGTTTGAGGCTCTAGCGATTTGGGAACTAATGGCTAGACAGCAGCAGCAAAAGAAGTTCGAGACCAGGATAAGAAAAGTAGAAAAGACGCTAGCGGACGCTAGGTGGGATAATGCACAGAAGGTGTGGAGGTCAGATGTATTGCAGGGGATAAAATTGTTTCCCGCAATTGCTAAGGAAGAAGAGGCGACAGGCAAGAAAGCTACCTGTAAGACAAACAGGGGGTGTTCCAAAGATAGAGAAGATGAGTCAGAGGATGAGGAGTTCATCACGCAATTGCTGAACGACCGTCCACCACCTTATGCAGAGAGTGAACAAGGTCCAAGTACCAGTTCTGCCCCTCCGGCACCAGTACAGAATAATGAAACCCCGAATTCAGAAACGCCATTGGGATCTAAGGACCCGAGTTTACTGTTCAGCCCGCAGATACCGCAGGTTAGGAGAATATACCCAGATGTGCCTGTGTTGAAAGCAGCAGAGAGTTATCAGCCGCAGGTCCCAAGGTACTACAGCAGTGATCCCGGTGTGGGAATGGTTCTAGACCCCACCGTAATGGGAATACAGAATGGTCACAACCCGACGTTGGCACAAGCTGAATCAACCCAGCTTTTGATGCCTCAAAAGCAGATGCAGGGGGGAATTGCACATGCTCAGATGACGGGGAGTCAAATGGGCATGCCGGCAATGATGACCCATGGTGTGGGAATGAACATGCCTCAGAGCATGGGGAATGGACAGAACCCAGATGCGATATCCCTACCCATTACTGTAGGTCCACCTGTACCTTTGTACGTTCAGCCTGCTAACTCAGGTATGAGCGGTCAGGGATCATTGATGCAGAGTGGGATGGAAAGGAGGTGCATAGAAAACACTCCAGGGATAACCCCGATAGCGGCTCAGCCAACTGGATCAGGATCCTTGATGGAGTTTAGCCCCATGTGCGCTCAGTCCACAGTGGTGAGGTCGAGTCCCCCACTGATGATACCGCTATCATCACACACTGAGAAGTTGCCGCAACCATCAATGGCAGTCGATGTGAATGCTACACTGATGGGGTTGAATGCGCAACAGCTGACGCAGTGGTACAACAGCCTGAATTCCACACAAAGCCCAGCCAGTGGGAAGGGAGAGGACTATCTGAATAGGGTCAGGTTGAACATGGAAGCAGAAGAATTGGTGGAAGGGACTATGGGTGTGAATAGGTTAGAATCCTACACAGAAGAAGAGCTAAGATACCTATGTCCCAGGATTACAAGGGAAGTGAATAAGATACATAGAAGGTTGCAGGAAATAGCTGACAAGAACGGGGTTGAGATAGACAAGACAAAACACTTGAGCAGGAGCTATAGATTGGATTTTGGGACCACAGACTTTGAACACATGAGGTCAGCAGGCATGAAAACGCACCTTAGAGAGTTGCTGCAGAGTGCGCAAGTGTGGAGGTGTCTAGACAAATGGGAGAGCAGATGGGTAAAGAGAAAGGAAAAGAAGAAAGACAGTGTCCCAGAGAACCATGAGAAAAGACCACAGAGCAGTGATGCAGTAACTATGTTACCAATGAGGGAGACGGCAGGGGGAAAGTTGATACATGTACCGTGGCACAGAAGTGACATTCAGTCCTTTACGGACGATTTTCCTAAGCTGAGAGAGAAGCCGATTGAATGGTATCAGCAGACTGATAGGTTTGTGAAGCTTGTAAAATGTCTTTGGGAGGACCTGAACACCCTCTTTGAGATTGTGGTTCCGGCAGATTTGTGGGAAGACTGCAAAAGAGCTGTAGGTTGGCCGACAAGTGAACCAGAGAGAGATAGGGATACAGGTGCACCATCACCTATGGTAATGAGTTTGTACTATAAGGTGATTGAGCACTTGAAGACAAAGGTTCCCGCGAAGAATGTGGATTGGCAGAAGATTGATCGAACTGCCCAAGAGGCTAAAGAGTCGATTCACAGTTACTATGAGAGGTTGTTGAAGGCGTTCAAGAACTACAGTGGCACGGAGACAATAGAGGCGAAGGACATGCTTCATTTTGTGTTCAGATTTGTGGAAGGGCTGAGACCAGAGATAAGTCAGATGATAAAGTCGCATTTGATTTGTTGGCAGTCGAAACCGATTGATGAAGTGTTGACGTATGCGAAATACTGTAGCGGCGAAATTGAAGTGAAACAGAAAAGGTTGAAGGAGAAAGTGATGGTGATGCAACTTAAGGCAGCTCAGACGGGTTTGCAAGGGTTGCAAGGGTTCTCACAGCAGGTACCGCAGCCGCAGCTGCAGGGAAATATGGTGTTTCAGCCACAGGCGAGAGGCAGAGGTAGAGGAGGCTTTGGGAGCAATGGTCCGGATTTGAGCACTGTTGTGACTCCGAATGGTGTGCAGGCATTGAAGAAGGTGATGCCGTGTCACGTGTGCGGAATCGTCGGACATTGGAAACGCGAGTGCCCGATGTTGGTGCAGGAAGGTGCAGGTGTTGGTCAGCAGAACAATGATGTCAATGCATTACAGACAATGAGGGGACCGAAAATGAGAGGTCCAAACCCAAATTTTCAGACCATAAATCAGCTGCAGGGATTACAGCCCATGCAACCGCAGCAGATGCAGATGCCCCGTATGCAGATGCCGCAAATGCAGTCGATGCAACAGCAGTTTCCCATGGTACCTAATCAGCCAATGCAAATACCCTTGGCACCAATGAATCAGCAGCAAGTGATGGTTCCTCCACAGGTCTCAGGTCCTGTGATGAGTACAAATGACACAGTGCAACAGTTCCCATTACACAGTGAGAATGGAATAAACGATGCATGGGAGAGTGAAAGTTCAGATGAGGAGGGAAATTGTGTGCTTGCAGCATCCTTGGAAGTTGATCAGAAGGGTCCGTATGTGGAGGGAAGAGTGATGGGTCATCGTGTTTCATTTTTGGTTGACACAGGAGCCACACGTTCAACTGTTAGGAGCATTGAAGTACCAAATTTGCCCCTCTCAGGGAGAACGGTTCAAGTAGTGGGAGTAGCGAACAGACATCTGACGAACCCAATCACAGATCCAGTGCCAGTCAGCATTGGTAACTATCAAGGGTCACATAATTTTGTGGTCTGTGACTCAAGCCCGGTAGCACTGTTAGGGAGAGACCTATTGTGCAGATTGGGATGTTCGATCATGTGTTCGAACGACGGAATTAAAATTCAGACGAACAGTGATGGGGAAGAGGAGGACAGTGAAGAAGGGGACGGGATAGAGACTGTCGATGAAGCATATCCTTTGATTAACCTTTTCCCGATGATAACTGAAGAGGATATTCCAGCTGAGTTAAGGGAAACAGTGGGAAAAGAAGTGTGGGATATGACAGGAAAGGAGGTGGGATTGGTGAAAGGAGTGGAACCAGTGAAAGTGACCGTAAAACCCAATGCAACCTTTCCCCAGACCCCACAATACCACATGGCACAAGACACCCTTATGAAAGTGGCCCAACTAATTGACGAGTTCGTGAAACAGGGAGTACTGAAAGAAGTGTTGAGCAGTCCATGTAATTCACCAATCATGGGACTGATAAAGCCGAGTGGAAAGGTCCGACTCGTGCAGGACTTGAGAAAAATAAATGACATCGTGGTTAAATGCTGCCCTGTAGTACCGAATCCAGCTGTGATAATGTTTCAAATTCCTTGCGATGCTGAGTGGTTCTCAGTCATCGACCTGTCACAAGCATTCTTCTCGGTGCCTCTTCATGAGGACAGCCAATTTCTCTTCTGTTTCAAATTCCTAGACAGAGTTTACAGTTGGTGTCGAATTCCTCAAGGGTTTTCTGAGTCACCATCGATTTTCAATCAGATCCTGAAGAAAGACATGGAAGCATTAAAATTGCCATTCGAGTCGACCCTCGTGCAGAACATTGATGACTTACTGATCGCATCCAAGACAGAAAGTGACTGCACAGCCGATACCATTGCCCTACTGAACCATTTGGGAGGGAATGGGCACAAGGTGTCTCCTTCGAAATTGCAGTTCTGTCAGAAGAAAGTGAAATACTTGGGTCATCAAATAGAGAAAGGGTCAAGGAGAATAATGAAGGAAAGAATAACAAGTGTGCTTCAAATGAGTCCACCAAAGACGAGAAGGGAGGTGAGGAAGTTTTTGGGAATGGTGAGCTATTGTCGCCAGTGGATTCCCAACTTCTCGGCTCTAGCAAAGCCTTTACTGAAACTGACCCAGAAGGATGCATTGGATGCAATTGAGCTGAAAGGAGATGAGATGGATGCTTTTATTGAATTAAAGGAATGCATGTGCAGAGCTCCAGCTTTAGGTATGCCTGACTACACAAAGCCTTTCACATTGTTTTGCCATGAACGTGATGCATGTTCTTTGTCTGTCTTGAAACAAGCCCATGGTGGCATAAACAGACCAGTAGCGTATTTTTCAGCTACTTTGGATCCGTCGCAGCAGCACTGCCAGGGTGTTTGCGCGCCGTAGCAGCAGTTGGTATCAGCCTAACTCAGAGTGAAGGAATAGTGATGGGACATCCAGTAACAGTCATGGTCCCTCACTCAGTTGAGATTCTTTTGACCCGCTCCCGAACGCAGCACATGACTGGAGCAAGACTCACAAGGTATGAAACGATAATCCTGGGCTCACCGAATGTGCAGCTGAAAAGGTGCACTACGTTGAATCCAGCAACCTTGCTTCCCGGGCACGACTGTCTTCAGGTGACTGAATTTTGCACAAAACCCCGACCTGACATTAAAGATACTAAGCTTGATGAAAATGACCAAATTGTTTTTGTTGATGGGTCATGTTTAAGAGATGCATTGGGAGTATTGAAAGCAGGATATGCTGTATGCACTGTAGCAGGTGTTTTGGAAGCGTCCTGGCTTCAAGGAGTCTATTCTGCACAAGTAGCAGAGCTTGTAGCCCTTACAAGAGCATGCCAATTGTCAACATTGATGAAGGTTACTATCTACACTGATAGTCAGTATGGGTTTGGAATTGTGCACGACTTTGGGCAACTATGGTCACAGAGAGGTTTCCTGACTTCTTCAGGATCCCCAGTGAAAAACGGGGAGAGAATAAGGGAATTGTTACATGCCATTCAAATGCCAGCCGAAATTGCAGTGGTAAAGTGTAGTGCTCATACAAAAGGACAGGACTATGTTTCCCTGGGAAACGCATATGCGGATCAAGTCGCAAGATTCTGTGCCTTGAACTGTATATTGCTCAAGGATGAATGGAACTCGATCACTGAGCCAGAGCTTGAACCAGCTGAAGCATTTGCCTTGAAGGTCGTAGATACAATGGATGAATTAAAAGCATTACAGAATAGCGTCAGGGAGGATGAAAAAGTTTCCTGGATTAAGTCACAATGTGTAAAGAGACCAGATGAGCTATGGGTTTCAAATGAGGGAAAATTTGTCTTACCGAATAGTCTCTTATCGCAGCTAGCGCGGTTCTATCATGGGCAAGCTCACCTAGGGAGAGATGCCATGATAAGATTGTTCAAAACTGATTGGTTTAACCCCAGATTTCGTCAAGTTGCAGAAGCAGTCTGCCACCGATGTGTCACTTGTCAGCAGATGAACCCAGGAAAGGGAACAGTCGTGAACATGGGGCACATTGGCAGAGCAGCAGGCCCGTTCAGTCGAATGCAAATGGACTTCATTGAGATGCCTGTGCATGGAGGTCTGAAGTATGTGTTGGTGATTGTGTGCATTTTTAGTCACTGGATTGAAGCATACCCCACACGTAGAAATGACAGCCTTACAGTTGCTAAACTATTGTTGAGGGAGTTGATACCACGTTTCGGATTCCCGATCTCTTTAGAATCAGATAGGGGAAGTCACTTCAATAACGAGGTGATAAAGTTACTTTGCGCAGCGCTGAACATTGAGCAGAAACTGCACTGCAGCTATCGCCCCGAAGCATCAGGACTGGTGGAGCAAATGAATGGTACCCTGAAATCAAGAATGGCGAAAATATGTGCATCGACAAATTTGAAATGGCCTGACGCATTGCCTTTGGTGTTAATGTCAATGAGAAACACCCCTGACAGGAAGACTGGATTGACCCCGCACGAAATTCTCATGGGCAGGGCTATGAGACTTCCTGCAGTTCCCGCAAACGCGCTTTTGAATATTACAGATGATATGGTATTAGACTACTGCAAAGGTCTGGCTGACGTGGTTCGCTCTTTCTCTCACCAGGTGGAAGCGACCACCTTGCCACCGATCCATGGTCCAGGACACACACTGAAAGCAGGTGACTGGGTCGTGGTAAAGAAGCACGTGAGGAAGTCGTGTCTGGAACCCAGTTGGAAAGGCCCTTTCCAAGTGATCCTGACAACAACTACTGCTGTGAAGTGTGCGGGAGTTCCCAACTGGATTCACGCCAGTCACACAAAGAAAGTGTTGTGTCCCACAGAAGAGGAAGTTGAAGCGCTGAAACTGCCAATACCTGATAAAGTGCCGAGCGCTGAGGCAGAGCAAACCAGAACTAACAGCGAACAGGCAGTAACAGAGGAGAGAGAAATATTCTCTGAGGACGAAGCAACCAATTCACTTGGGGAAGACCAAGGAGAAACCTCAGACAGCGACCAAGAGGCTGAGGGTAGCAAAGAGCCTGAAGCAGCTGAAAGTGACAAAGAGCCTGACGAGAGTAGTGGTGACAACGGGCTCGACAGAAGTGAAAAAGCAGGAGAGCCTGATCAGAGGAGGGCTTTCCCAGAAACAGACGATACAGAAAGAGGTGAAAAAGCAGGAGAGCCTGATCAGAGGAGGGCTTTCCCAGAAGCAGACGGTACAGAAAAAGAAAAGGAAAACGTGACTGATTCCCAAGAAGAAGGGGACAAGGAAAAACAGAACGAAACTGTTCAGTCTTTTTCAGAAGAAAGCGCAGGTCCATCAAATGGTCACAGTGCAAGGAAAAGACCGAGCATATCACCAGAAAAACTGAGAATGAGGAAAAAGTCGATCGACTGTGAAGGGCCAAAGGTGAAGGAGAAAAGAAAGGAAGTGTCTGTCGTGGTACCAACCTCAAGTGAAGAGAAAGACTTGACCAAAGAGGAAAGTACCAGTGAGGCAGAATCAAAGAGAGAGGCAAAATTGAAAAGGAAAAGAATACCAAACAGGAGGTATTCCGGTCCAGAATGGGCATATGCAGTCAATGATGATTGGGCTGACGAATTTGTATCTCTTAGCCTCGAGAACGAAGAAGAAGAGATACCTATAGAAAAGAAAAGTTTTATAGACGCTGTTGATTGAAAAGCTGGTAAATGACATTGCTTGCTATAATTTTAGGTTTAAACAACCAGCTGAGACATTGCTAAATCGGATGAGACATTTGTTAACCGGATGAGACTTTGATAACCTGATTGACTCTTAAACCCGAATTGAGACTTTGCTGCTAATAGAGAAGTGACTGGCCTTCTGAAGAAAACTGTGTGAACATTGCACTCGTTCAGCTTTGTAACAAATTGCTACCTCGTTTTCTTTTATAAGTGTTTTCAGCTCTCTGATTCTATACAGATCATGTCTAGATACGCTACACAAAACGGTATAATGAAATATTGTAAATATGTGTGTATAGGCTTGGTAGTTGCATGTGTACTAATAATAATGGCAATAGTGCTTGGAATGCGTGGGAAGGGTGAGAATGGGAAAATTGAGGCTTCTACTCTTGCTCCTGTTCCTGTCACTGAACTATCTGCATTGAAAAGACTAGAATTAGATGAGAGACACTTGCATGAGAAGAAGGAACTTTCATATAACGTTTTCTATCGCTTGCTAACAGAGTATGTTGAGACTATGGATGCGAAAGATTGTTATGTGTGTACACAGATACCGACATCAGTAACGGAAGGGGTGACTTATCATCACATGCCTCTTACATATGGGATTACATGTAGTATAGTAGCTTCTAGATTTTATGGTCAGACTAACATACAGTATTTTTATTCCAATTATGATGTTACCTTTGCATATGTGCCTGTAATCACGCAGCTAAGCCAGACTGCTAAAGATTGGGATGCTAAACTAATGAGGGAATTTTTCGAGCCAATGTTACCTTTTGAAACGGCACACGCTCACAGAGAAAACCTTACCTGCTCGCTCACTGCAGTAGAAATAAGCTTTTTGGATCGCACAGATGATAGAAGGGCACAAATGAATGCGAAATTAGAAAAGGAGCTGCATAAGAGGACTTCAGTAGATAATTATGCTTTTGCTGCAATAAAAACACAAGGGAAAATAGCTTTAGATGCTTGGCATGTAGGGAAATTTTGTATATATCGTGGTGAGTCTTATTATGATAATATTTTTGTGGGTGCGAGTGAATGTAAACACACGTTTATCTTTAAGGCCAAATGGACATTCATGCTGAACGGACTTGACCCTGTCATACCAGGGGTATATTACATTTGCGGGCATAATGCCTATTATCGTCTTCCAAAGGGATGGTGGGGGAGATGTTATTTGGGTATAGTGTTCCCAAAGGTTTATCAACTGGATGACCTATCGGTGATTCCAAAGACGCCTGGATCTCATCGTATCCAGAAAAGAGAGACTGCAGCTGCTGTGGTAGGAGATATATTTGGAGCCATGATTCCTTCATTGGGAGTTGTGTTAAATTCCATCAAAATAAGAAAGTTGTCTACTATAGTGGATAACATGTTGACAAAGTTTTCAGGTGCTATAATCCTGATGGATGCTGAACTTGCAGCGGAAAGAGCTATGACTCTTCAAAACCGGCTTGCCTTAGACATTCTTTTAGCAAAGGATGGCGGCGTTTGCAAAATGCTTGGTGCACGACACTGCTGTACTTATATTCCAGACAACAGTGTGAAGATTAAAACAATGCTTGCAAATCTAACAAAAGAAAGTGCAGATTTGAAGGAATTGAAAGAACCAGGAGTTTGGGAGAAAGTTGGAAAAGGAATTGCGTCAGTGGGGAGTTGGTTAGGTGAGATTTGGAATGGAATATTGCTGAAGATAATACAGGGAATTCTAATAGTGCTAATTTGCATCTTTGGGATTTGGGGAATAAAAAGGGGAATAATAATGATAATGGAAAGAATTAGGAGAAGGAAGGAAGAGAGAATGATGAAAAGAATGGCAGAAGAATACAAAGCGAGAACAAGGGGAACTAAAAGGCAAAGAGAACTGACAGAATTTTAATGGAATAAAATTTGTGGGAATGTTTTGTGTGATGACAAGTAGTCATCAGAGGAGGGATTGGTGACGCGGAAATGAAGGTTTTACATTTATTAGCGCTTAAACGTAGTACTGCAATAATCGAGTGTGACTTTAACCGAACTAATAAAGATTGTACGGGGACAAAATGTGCCCTCAGAGTAGTTTGCCATCATTTATAAGCGTGCTTTATATAATGTGATGTATTAGAATTGTACTAATCCGACATAATCGTAAACGTGTGCCATGATTTGCTCGCTCAAATGTATTAGCTTAGCATAACTTTAATAGAGGCTTCTGCCTAGCTGACTTGTCTCACGGTTTCGATGCTCGTATTTTTCCACTGTGCTAATAAACGTGTATTCTTGCTTGAAGCTGTACTTTTCCAGTGGGCTCGGTTCACATGCTTATCTTAAGGTTTCATGCCAGCGTGGCATCTTTTTTCTCTGCTCCAAGGTCAATCTGCAGGTGCGGACAATGGAAGCTCTGAGAGTGAGTTAATTGGTATAAAATGTTGCAACCTACGTTCCCGACTCCAAGGATAATGTATGCTTAAGTAAAAGCTTGTAAACTGTTGTTTTTGATTGGTCAATTTGAAGCTAACCTATGAACCCTCCAATGGAAGACCCTACTGGATTTGAACTGTTGTCTATAAAAATCATGTGTACGAGGAGAAAGTAGCCCATTGCCGCCATTACAGCCATTAATGCCATTATCGCCATTGACGCCATTTTGACTGAGACCCTGATGCTTTCTCTAATCGAGAGAAAGAGACTTTGATTAAATTCTTGCCCTAGAGACTTTAACTTTGATCTGTCCCTTGCATGAAGTAGTTTGTCCTTTAGTCTTGCCGCCGTGAGGCAATTGCCCCGTCCACCCTACCCCTTTGCCCCGTCCCATGCTGATCGAACCTGGTACCTGCGAGACGAAGACTTCCTTGAATGCTGATTGAATTTGGTAAATATGAAAAGATATAAATGTACAATTGCATTGTGTTCTCTTTTTAGGTAACCAACTGCTGATTTTGATTAGTGCCCTAGTTAGGAGTTTTCCAAATTGATGTTGCCAAATTGTTTTGCATGAAGTCCCACATGCTGATGCTAATTTGAGGTTAGGTGAGGATTCATTGTTGCACGATGCAATTTGAGACCTTGTTATGCTGATCAATGTATGCAATTAGTTCATTGCAGATTATTGTTTTAGTAGTTTGCGTTGCCATTATAGAAGGCATCATTATTCAAATGCTGCATAGATTGCATCTTTTCCGCAGATATGGACAGCTATTAATGTTCATTTACATTTATCATTTGGTGTTGAGACACATTTACATTGTGCTAGCTTTGTTAATATAGGGAAATAAATTCACTAACTTTGCATAAAACTGGTGTGGTTATTCGCGGCCGAAAGGTCACGGTTTCGCCGAAATGATGTCTGGATTAATTGTGAAATGTTATGTTGTTCGTGGTACTGCCTATGTTCGTTATTGATTATCAATTATTGATTATTGATTTGGTAAAATTGGTTTTCTCTCGGGTAAGGAGAGCCCCACTTGGTCAAAAGATTCATCGACCCAAGAGCGTCCAAAATACAGGTAAATTGTTAATACGGAACGCTCTATCACATACTGACACATACAGGGCACAATTTCTTTGCAGCCACTGCTTACAACTTGAGGGATTTCATTTACATTCCGTTTACTAATGGGCATTGCTAATATCTTTTCCAGAGGTTGCTCATATCTTGAGAAGACCCAATACCCCACATTTCGTCTACATTTACTGCTCATCAGAAATTTAAAGTACGATGGGTATTTAAATGCACATTGGAAACTAAAGGTAAAAATGGGAACTGCAGATACCAGAATGCACTGCGTTTGGGCCTATGATAGTGGCCAACAACTGACAAATACTGTGGAATGCATGTTCACACGAGAATGCTCCAACAGCCCTGTCTGGTAAGCATCATGCCCAGGGTGCTCTACAAGTGAGTGAACAAGGCTGACTTGCGGGAATTCCCAGCTAGATAAAGGTTAAGATACAGGAAAATCCGCCCATAGGATAAGAAGGTGAAAGGAGTATTTGTGATTATTATACACAGTGTACAAACGAGGACAATGCACTGCAAAAAAGTCCAAGCTGCAGGAAACCTTTTTAAGAGTCAATCACTGGTCGGCAGACGAGGCGGAAGCTGGTGAAGGACAGTTCACATTTATGACAACCCACAACTGTGCCCTATACACATCAACAACCTGATAGTTAGAGATGGAATCATGTGGATGCTGACTTTAAGGCCCATATTTATACTTTTTTAGCGCCGAATTTGCGTCGTTTTTTGACGCAAATTCGGCGCAACTTGTATTTTGTACGGTTGCGCCGAATTTGCGTCAAAAAACGACGCAAGTTCGCCGCTAAAAAAAGTATAAATATGGGGCTAAGTTTCTTTGTGGTTCCTGCCTTCCCCTTCTGCCTGGCTGAAGGTGTAAACTACAGGGAGAAATGCTAGCCAAAGTCTACAAAGCGACTGCCAGGGATGGTTCAACATGAATTAGGGGAGCAGATGTACAAAGCATTTTAGAGGTTGCAAGCCCTGTGATTCGCTAAATATGGATCAAACCCATTTTGAGATGTGGAAAATAGTTACCGAATCACAAAATAGGTTTAGAAGCTCATTATGAATCGCAATTTAGAAGGGAAACTGCATTCAGAATGCAATGTGCCAATGGTTCGTGACCGCAGTTTAGAACACTCTACAACACCCCCAACAGTCTAAAACTGCTCATCTCAAATTCTGTTTTTCTAGAAGAGTTCTTAAGCACAGGACTAGCATACTGCCATTCACGCTGAGCTAGAAAAGTGACTGAGTACTTTTTATGGGCGAGCAAAAAGTGCTCCGTCCATTCTGTAATCTCTCTTTGGGATTGAAACCACGCCCATGCCACGTCAGTCACTTACATTGGTTTGTGGGCTTGCCTTTTAAAATCCGCTTGCTTTCATTTGTGAAAGGCATGCATTGGTCATGCCTTTTCCGGTGTTTAGCCCACCTACGCAGCACCGGTAAAGTACCAAAAACATACAAGGCTCGATGTTTTCAGCCTGGAGTCCGGACTACTTTATCTGTTTATTTTCCACGCAGCGCGATCATGCTGCATTTTATATAGCGCGATCTTGCTGCGTTTTTTTTACTTTACAACGCTAATAGCTATAACTCGAACAAATGCGAGACACGTTGCATTGAAAATGCTTGTTGAATTTTTGCAGTAAAGTATTTAAGCATAGGATTAGCTAATGAAATCGATGCCAAGCTGAAAAAGCTGTAATAATGCTGCAAAGGGTAGACCGACCACAAGTAACTAAGGACTACGATGAGGAAAGAGATGAGGGACACAGATATTCAATGGGCGAAATAGGGGGGCGTGATGAGCTGTAATGACAGAATGCAGAACCCAGTAGGTGAAATGTAGAAGGGCAAGTGGGTTCCATGAGTGACTGTTGAGAGAGTATCTGACGTTTTACAAAGTGCTATGATCCTTCCTCTTCTGCTCATACATTTATTTTTTTCATGACATATCCAATTACCTATGAGTCCTTGTCCATGCGATGGGGGTTTCAATTCAGGTCACACACACCATGATTGCACCCACATACTGGCCCTCTCCTTTCCACCATGTCTCTTTTCTCTTATGTGGTGCTGTTCCGCCCACCCCTAATCCTGCTTATGCTGAACCCACGGACCGGGCAGGGATTCTAGTCCACTGACATTCAGCATACACGTTCCAGCGTACACACTAATTTCAGCTCTGATGCAGCGGTTCTGCACCCATGGGTGCATGTTTTGCAAACACTGTGACAGGGCTAACTCCATTAGTCTGTTTTCATTCTGTGATCGCTTTCAGCTTCCTTTTCTTTATCTTTAATAAAAAGTGTGAAGTTCTTACAGCACATGCAAAAATGCTAATATCTTTATGCCCAACAACTCTGTAGGCGCTCATGTTTTTTGCTTATGTTAATAGCTGCAGCCATTTTATTATGCTCCCATGCAGCGTGAGACGATTGTTTACAACGAAGGGTGCTTAAAGTCAACATGTGGATCGATTCTGTGCCATGTTAGTTTAGACTTGCAGGGCTGCTCATCGGGTTGGTGTCAGGGCTGTAGTCCAACTGGCTTTCTAATTCACTGTTGATGCATTGAGCTAAGTCCTTGAATCAGATCTGCTGCTCTGAGACCCACTAGATTTCATATCATTTGGATCTCAACACCAGTTTCAGATTTTTCTGAATTTTGGGGTAGTTTTTGATAACATGCTCTAAAAACAAATATTACAAACACTAAGAGACATCTGGTTACCTTCTTCAGATTAAATAAGAAACCCCTTTGGATTTGTCAAAATTGGCTCTTAAAAAGGGTTTTCCCCAATCTGTGGTTTCTTATATTCAAATCTTATTTTCATTGAATCTGTTCACTAAAAATGGAAACTCCTGTTGTGATAAAAGTAAATTACAGGGCAGCAGATACACAACATCTCGAAGAAAGCTGCGACCCTGGTAGCGGGTGTGCAGTAACATTTGAGGTCAATGCACATGCTGCATATGCCTTGAGATTTTTTGCTCTTGGGTGGAGTTTGATCCTGAAGTTGCCTAAACAGGGCACTTTCCTACATATACACTGGCAGCTGTGCCTGCATATTATACATTATCAGTACTTAGAAGTTCCTTTGGCCTGCCAGGAACACCAAAATAGGTTTGGCCGTCAATTACTGCACACACATCAGAATGTCAGGCTGGGTCTACTTAGTAACAAAAGGTCCAGATGGGCTGTGTGTGCTGGATATACACCTTTTCGTAATCCACTGCAATTACAGTCGGGCGGTTGTCAACAACGGTTCGACCCTCATCCAGATAAAGGGGTCTCATGAAGACAATTCTGTGTAGGAACATCTGTAACAAATTATCAAGGAGTTAGATATGTATTGTGCAATAATTGTTTGTTGTAGAAGAGAGACAACAATAGTTGAGGGTCTTAACATTGTCGACTACTAAACAACAAACAAGCTATACCCCCACCCCTACTGACCAAACACGCAACTTCTTCGTATATCCTCGACTCAACACTCACCATGACCAGGCAGATCAACTCCGTCACCTCCACCTACTTCCACACTCTCTGACTCCTATGAAAGATTGCCAGATGGATACCAACTGACTGCCGGAAAACCGTGACACACTCCCTTATCACAAGCAGATTGGACTACGGCAATGCCCTCTATGCTGGAAGTTCCAAAAAAGAACCTGAACAAGCTGCAACAGATTCAAAACGCTGCCGCAAAACTCGTTGTGGACATCCCCCGCTGAGAATACATCACAGAACTCCTGAAGAACTTCCACTAGCTCACCATCAAGAAGAGGATAAATTTCAAACTCCTCGCACACGCCAACAGAGTACTCCATGACAGCGGAGCCAACTACTTCAACAGCCGCATCAACTGGTACTCCCCCTCCAGACCTCTCTGCTCATTTCAACAGTCACTCACAGCATACCCGGCATAAACAAGAACATATTTTTCTTACCTAGCGGCAAAAGGTTGGAACACCTTCCCACTGCACCTCAGACAGTTGCCATCGCTGGGTGAGTAGTGCACCCTACAAGTTCATGATTGATTGATACTTGAGCTGTTGGAATTGTATAACTCATATAAAGTTGTTTGTTGGAAAGAATTACACAAGGATTCACATCACTGTGATCAGACCCTGTCCTCAGCGGTCTCCTTACCTGAAATAGACATGCAGCTTCCTGCTGACACCATACACTGTTGCGCACACCAACAGGAACCTGGGTAAAACTCTCTCCCAAACACATGGTGAGCAGAGACAGGAAACTCACCAACAGTGACAAAGGACTTCTCTTCAAAAGCGAAACAGGGCTGGACCGACCTTCACGAGAGGCTCACCGACTGGCCAAGAGTTGGGTCGAAAAAGTTCAAGGAAAGGCCAAAGGAGGAAGACAGAAAAGGAGAGAGTGTGAGAAAGAGACTGTCCGGCAGCAGCAGCGAGAAGGAGGCGAGGGAGACAGCCCCTATCAAGAAAAGACAGGAGCAGAGGGACTACAGCAGCCCAGGTAACGAGGAAGTCAACGCTAACGTATGGATTCGACGCAGAAGGGGGCCTAACGCCGGAGATGCTGCTGCATCCCGCCACAGTCTATGGAAGTCTATGGTTCATGCAGTGAGTGCATGGGGCTGAGGGAAGACCATAACTGGGTCACTACAAAACTGGAGGGAGTATGGCTGGTCTGGCCACAAGGAAGGCACTACTAACCAAAGGGTCAATAAATGAGCTGAGAATACTTCCAAATGGCTTATGCTGAACAACCTGATCTCATCGCACAATTGTTCCTTTCCCTTTCAGTCACAGGGGTTCTCCCTCTAACCCGGCACTTTCTATGAGTCACTCCCAAAGCCTCTTGTCACAGATACTCAATCTGACTCAAAGCTATGAATTGAATGGTTATAGAATTTTGATCATGTGTTTTTTTTCTCTTTGCTGAATCGGTGACAGGATAATAACTAGGAAAGGGCTGAAAATACTCACCGCACAATTTCTTGTTGTTTTCCCCAGAGGGCTCTGGCGGCAACCCTGCATCCCAGATACAGAAAAGGAAAGGAACAGAGATTAACAGAATAGGAGAGAAGAGCAAGACCCTAACAACCACTTCTAAGACTGTTGAAAGACTCCTTTTTCCCTGTGCACCTAACTTGATACCTTTGTTTTTCCTTATTATATATAAAGAGCTAAATGAAAAGGCAAAGATTCATCACCCTATCAAGCATCTGAAGCCATACTTACGTCCTGGTCTCCCACAAGTGGTGTCAGAAGAGAGATTGGAGGGAATGGAGGCTTATATGTCCAAAACGGTGTAAGGACACCAGCGTCTTGAGAAAATAATGGAGAGTTTTCTGTCGGCCGCCGAAGAAGATAGGAAAGCTACCTAAACCGCACTGACGGGCCAAGCGGAGAAAATGGAGACAGTGATCCAGTCTCAAGATGCAGCGACTGGCAAGTTGGCAGATGTGTTACGTTAGCAACAGGGACATAACGCCCTTCCCTCTGTGGTGCTACAGACGTATGTGGAAGGGGAAGACCCCAACTTTTTTTTAACAACTTTGAGAGGATAGCCCAGGTGGCAGCATGGTCAACAGAGAGATGGGGACAATATCTGGGCCCTCTTTTGATGGGAGAAATGCAGATGGTTTACCAAGCCACCAATCCATGGGGTACAACACCCTATGGAGATATAAAACAAAGCATTTTGGTTCACTTAAGGGTTGACTTGGAGACATATCGGATCTGTTTGCAGCAGCTAAAACATGGCCCAGAGAAACCTTCCCAAGCTTTATATTATAGAGTATGAGACTTAGCTGACAGATGGCTGTGGCCGGAGTTATCCACTAAATACGAAATTTTGGACCCCATATACTTGGAGCAGTTCCTCTTATCTAACTTATCTTATCTAATCAACAAAGAAAGAAAAGAGACACAAATCTATCATATCAGTGTACTGAAGAAATGGGAAGGTCTCCTCTCGGCGTTTTTCAGTAATATGGGGGAACAAGACATTTCGTTTACATCTTCTTTTGATCCGGAACTAAGTTTCCCTCAGAAACCTCAGGAACTGATTGACAGGTTAGTACCATAAGACCTTCTCCGCAGTCCCAGGAAGGACCTCTATAATATCCCATGCCATTAACACAAAACCTGGGGACAAGGTTAAACTAAAACCCTAAAGAATACCACAGGCCCATAGGAGGGCCATTGAAAAGGAAGTGCTGACTATGTTGCAGTTGGGTGTCATTGAACACTCCACCAGTGAGTCAAACTCCACCATTGTTTTGGATCTGAAACCAGATGGTTCAATCCATTTTTGTGTAGACTTTCAGGAAGTGAACAAGAGTATCCAGTTCGATATGTATCCCATTCTGAGAGTAGATGGAATGATCGAACAACTGGGAGGTGCTCAATACATCAGCACCCTTGACCTATTTAAAGGTTACTGGCAAGTACCTCTACAAACTAATGACAAAAAAACAGCATTTTCACCTCCTGGGGGTTTATTCCAACTTACTGTTCTTATCTTAGGGTTGCATGGGGCTCCAGCCACCTTCCAGAGGATGATGAATAAGGTCTTAAAACCACATGAACAGTACCCAGCCACATATGTTGATGATATTGTTATCTACAGCCCCTAGTGGGAGTCACATCTCCAACACTTGGCTAGTGTATTGTCATCATTGGAGTCTGTGGGTCTCAAGGTGAACCCTGCAAAAAGTCACCTGGCATCTAGGAAGGTGAAGTACCTGGGGTATTTGATAGTAGAGAGCCTCATTTGACCCCAAAAAGATAAAGTTACTGCCATCCTTAAAATACCTTTCTCCAAGAATAAAAGAGATCTATCGCGGGGCTATTTGGGATTGGTAGGATATTAAAGGAGGTTCATACCCAGGTTCTCCCAAATCACTTCTCCCCTCACTGATCCGTTAAAGAAAGGAAAGGAAGCAGGCATAGGGCTGCATTATCCCTTCCCTGAGGTGTTAGACGCATTTCATAAGCTACACACTGGTCTCACCTCAGAACCCATAATCCAAAGCCCTAACTTTACAAAACCCTCTAGACTGCAAACAGATGCTTCAGGGGTAGGCTTAGGGGGTGTTCTCTCCCAAAAAGATAAACACGGAGATGATAAACCAGTTCTCTACATGAGTCAAAAATTATTTCCCCAAGAGACTATATACTCGACAATAGAAAAAGAAGCACTAGCCATCACATGGGCCATAGAGGTGCTACGCTACTACTTGGAAGGACTGGAGTTTACCCTCTATAATGATTATGCTCTCCTCTAGTGGATGGCTCACAACGAGGGGCCACATCCCTGGGTGCTCAGGTGGTTTCTGGCCCATCAGCCCTATCAGTTCACTAGGTATCAACGCAAGGGACCAGAACAAGGCAATGCCAATTTATTTTTTGTGCAGCTATCCAGACCAGAAGATGCATTTCTTCCAAGGAACAGCTACTGAAGAGCCCAGAGCTGAATACCCACCTGGAGACTGGCGCAGAATATGTGGCATACAGAAGACTGACTCAAAGTGTTTCTCAGAGGGCCAAAGTCTTTTTAACCAAGGCTCACCAGCAGATGCGGTTAGGCCACTAGAATCCCCCGGCATGCAGGGCATGCAAAGTGAGTGGTTAACTCCATCTAAGGCTCAATATGGGTGCAAGACTGATAACCAATAAGTACGGTCTGGGAAAGTAGAAAAGAACTTTGAAGAGAGAGTTCAGGATTGTGTGTAAAACTTTGATGTGAAAAGGATGGGATCTGTGCAGTCTGCCCGAGGATTCAACAAGACACGAAGCTTGGTTACCTGGGAGGCCAGAACCCCTTCGCTGGACAGCTGCAAGGGTGCACCCAGCTCCCACAGGGCCATATCCTCCATGACGGTGCACCACAACCAGCTCTGGGTTGGCTAGGAGAGCTTCAGGGTGGCAGCTCGCTTTCAGCTCCCAAGGAGAATGCTGCAACCCCCTGCGAGCAGCTTTGTCATCACAGTGGGGCCGGGGAGGATTGACTGCCTCTGTGCCCTCCCTAGCAAAGGAGGCCCCATCCCCTTTCCTGGCACTGGTGCATCCTTAGAGGGGATGGGGCCTCCTGACTACGGCACATCTGTTGACCAGGGTGGACTTTGCTCAGTGCTCTCTGACTGCATCGCAATGCCTGGCATTGAGTCCCACCCTGGATGCCAGGAATCTGCAAACATTTTGGTTATCCACCTGCCCTAACTTGAAGCATGGACCAAGGAGTCTCACACATATGTGAGTCGAAGGGCCAGTCAAAACCCTGCATCTTAAGAAAGGTGAGGGCCGGCGTGTACAGGCTGAGGTAAAATCCCCTTGTTGCCTTGCGGGGAGGGGACTGCTGACCTGTCTTTGGCAATTTGTCGAGGAGGTGAAGCATGAAGGTGTGTGATAGGACTCAAAAGATGGTGAACTATGCCTGGGCAGGCCAATGCCAGAGGAAGCTCTGGTGGAGGTCCGAAGCAGCCTTGACTTGCACATGGGCTGTCCAAATTGTGTTTAGGGTCAAAAGAATAATCAAAGCATGTAGTAGCCGGTTACCTCCAATGTTTCCATCAGGAATACTGCCATTCAGTAATCTCTGCTTTTTCTTGCAGGTCTTATGACTATATTATCTTCCCTACCTTCTCCTTCTGTGCTCCTCTCCTTTGCTGCCCTACCCCTTGCCATTTTCTATGTCACTGCTCTACTGTTGTCTCTCATTACAGTTGGACATCCTGTCTGGCTTCATTTCTTCTCCAGGGCCAGACCGCAAACCGGGTATTTCAGAAGGCTGACAGGCTTAGGACTGGTTTCACTGATGGTGAGGGCCAGTTTTGTTGCTGGGGACCAGCTCGCCATATTCCTACTTGCAGCATCTAAATAAACAATGAAAAACAAATGGTTTTAAAGCATGCTTCACGTATAAGTCAAAACCATTTGCATTTCCAATGTTTATTAATAAGGGCTGCAAGTAGGAACATGACTGGCAGGTCCCGGCAACAAAATTGGGCCCCAGCCGCAGTGAAATCGGCCCCACACGACCAGCCCACCAATATGCCTGATGCCCAATAGGCCAGTCCGGTCCCGCTCTTTTCCCTTTTAAGCCTCTCTCGCCCAGCAATCATGCTCTCTTTCCCACTGCCCATCTCACTCTTTTCATGGGCCAGTAGTAAATTTGTAAAAACAGTAAGTGGCAGGGTCTAATTTATCTCTCAGTAAGCCACCAAGGGCTCACAATACCCACACCTAGTGCTAGGACTACAAAATGACAGCTCTACTGCTACCTACTACCCATCACAATGATACAAACGTGATATTTGTGACTATTCCAGACCATCGAGAGCTGTGGTGAACTATGCATCCTAGTTCATTATGATGTTTTACATATATGAAACTGTGAAACACTTTTCTGTTGTTACAGACAGCCAGCACCCCCATGTGGTGGATTGTCACAATTACATGCCAGCCTTTGAAATAAGTGCTGGTGCCGAGCGCTGGCAAACACCGGCACAAATGAGGCAGCCACTTCTATCTCCCACCATGTCTCTCTATTATTTTCACTGGTTACCTTTCTATCTTATTCTCCCCTCAGGAATACCCATTCCCCTCCAGAAAGCTCTCTCGTTCTCCACACCTACTTGTCTGTTTAGTATTCTTTCGATTTCCACTCCTTCCAGCAGCTCCATCACCCCCTTATACTTTCTCTGCTCTCTCTTCTTGCTCTTCCTTTCCCATGCTCTTCCCTTCTCTACCCTTTACGAGGTCTCTCCTTTTATGTCAGTGCTCCCATCCTTACTTAGGCCTGGCCAAAATGTTAATTACGCCAGAGTAATCTGAATAATTGAAATAATTTTATGTTACTCTTTTGACATGAAATTAACATACAATATGTGATTTTGCCCCTTTGCGTCATTATGAGTAATTTGGCGTAAAAATCTAAAGTACGAACAAAGAACTTAGCGAGCAGTTGCTGGCTGCTGTTGATGTTCTGTGCCATTTAGCGCTACATTCAGCACAAAGTGCATTCTCTGGTCCATTTTGAGAGCGCAATTTGTGCTACGAAAGTATGTCTAATTGTTGCATTACACCCCTTACATAGTTCTATGTAAGGACACCTAATGTTGTTGTAATTATACATAATTACACTACAGCAAATTATGCGAGTTATGCCCCGCCCCCATACATATTCTGTTCCTCACCACCTCCCCTTCCATCCCCCACTGTCCCTCTTCTTATTCCTAATGAGATAGCCCAGTAGGTTGATGCATTCATCGAGAGATCTGTGTAACTTGGTGGTCACAGATTTGAACCCAAGCCCGACTGACCCCGCATCTTTTCAAAGTCGATAAAATGAAGAATTGAATGGGTAATAAAGACTGTTTTTCTCTTTTCTTTCCCCTCATTTCTCTTCCCCGCACTTTCCCTATCTGCTCTCTCTTGTTCGCCTCTTGATCTCAACTTGATATTTGCTCAGCAAGGCAGCTTTGGGTCTTGGACTCTAAGGTAACCAAGCGCTGTGGCAGTCCAGCCAATCACAGCGCGGAGCAGTCTTCTCCCTCATCCCTTGTGGGCACTGGGGCATATCTTAAGGGGTTTGCAGAACGTGAGATTTTTATATGAAATACTTAAAATCCGTATGTTTTCTTATTTTTAGATCCTCACACTCCTGGGGAACACAGAACCACGAACACACGGATTATTTGAGCATAAACACAAGATAAATTAAAAATACCCGGATCAAATGGAAAGAGAGGGTTTCAGGGTGGGGGCCGCCTGATATCTAGGGGCTTGCTGTGTCAGAGCTCTTAAGTTTCCCCGTGGACGTAGTTTCCTTTTGTGCAGGTGGTGCAGTGGCACCAGGGTCCTGAGGCTTCAGGGACCAATTCAAACCTGATTATTGCTGAATTTTTAAATTCAATCCACAGCAGAGGAGCCACGCCCTTCCATACACTATGGCCAATGACACACTGGCTATGCTGCTGAGTTTCCCAGGCCCACGCATGCGGAGTTCACCCATTACAGGCTCCCTATCAGGAAAAACTGTTCTGGCCTATATTAGAGCTGAGCGCCTGTTTTCTTGAGCTCACGGTGTCTAAAGTTTACTTGCTCAGAACAAAGGTATGAAACAAAGACAGTACAAGTCGGAAACACTGAGCAGAGGGTCGCTTCAGTCTGCTGCCCACTTGCGCCATATAAAGCTTATGCATTACCTTGGAGAATTTGTGTTAATACGTTTTAGACACCTCAAATAAAAAAAAAAAAACAGAAAAACGCCTCGGCGATGAGCCCCGGCATCTCTTCATGATACAATATCCTTGTTTCTTTTATTGCGATACTTGTAATCTTTAATTTACGGTGGAAACAACAGGACTACTGGTGCCAGAGGGCAAAGGCCACCTGGGGCTAGATGAGCGGCGTCGAGGTGCCCCATACCGTAGCATCTGATGAGCTCTGACTGCTGGTGTGCCTCCAGAAATGGGGGTGCATCGGCACCGCTTGGCATTCCCTATGACTGGAGAAGCCAAGTGGCAATTCAATTTTTTTCCTTTAATTTGCACGGGCATAACACAGGCCCCTGCAGCCCCTATAGGGTGGTTTGCGGGCAACCTTTCAAGTTGCCCCATCCATCACAAGGCCACTGAATATCTGTGAGATATGGTAGACTCGGGAGCCCCTCGTCACGCCCTGCAGGGCGGTCCTGTCATTTTATGTTTCCCCACTGTTAATTTGGTGAGGAACTTAAGGATGTACAGAGCTCTCAAGTTTACCTATACCTTGTGTGAGAACACCCAGTGTAGATTTTGCACTCGATTTGTTGGGACTACATATCAGAGAATGCAAACTAAGGTGGGATGAGCTACACATGCACAGACCTGGGAAACCTGAGAATTCTGTATTGCGTATAATGATTTCCTACTGAAAGGCTCCATTAGACCTGTCAGCCATAGGGTGGTCTTCCCCCACACTCTGGCGGTCATTCTGACCCTGGCGGTCAAAGACCGCCAGGGCGGAGGACCGCGGGAGCACCGCCGACAGGCCGGCGGTGCTCCAATGGGGATTCCGACCGCGGCAGTAAAGCCGCGGTCGGACCGGCACCACTGGCGGGCTCCCGCCAGTGTACCGCCGCCCCATTGAATCCTCCAAGGCGGCGCAGCTTGCTGCGCCGCCGAGGGGATTCTGACCCCCCTACCGCCATCCAGATCCCGGCGGTCCGACCGCCGGGATCCGGATGGCGGTAGGGGGGGTCGCGGGGCCCCTGCAGTGCCCATGCCACTGGCATGGGCATTGCAGGGGCCCCCGTAAGAGGGCCCCTACATGTATTTCACTGTCTGCTGCGCAGACAGTGAAATACGCGACGGGTGCAACTGCACCCGTCGCACAGCTTCCACTCCGCCGGCTCGATTCCGAGCCGGCTTCATCGTGGAAGCCTCTTTCCCGCTGGGCTGGCGGGCGGTCTGAAGGCGACCGCCCGCCAGCCCAGCGGGAAAGTCAGAATTACCGCCGCGGTCTTTCGACCGCGGAACGGTAACCTGACGGCGGGACTTTGGCGGGCGGCCTCCGCCGCCCGCCAAGGTCAGAATGAGGGCCTCTATGTCTTATTCCTCTATTTTTTGCTGTTCTTGGTTCTGTTGGCCATAGTACTCTGTCACTTTACCACCGCTAACCAGTGCTAAAATGTGTGTGCTCTCTCCTGTAAACATGGTGAAACGTGGCTTACAACGAATTGGCATGTTTAATTTACTTGTAAGTCTCTAGTGAAGTGGTACTACATGTACCCAGTAGGGTGGTAACCCTGCCCATGCTACATGGCTAACCTGCCAGTGGCATTTGTTGTGATGTTGCTGCAGTGTCATGACTATAGTTACTCAGTTTTGCTGTCGATCTGTATGCTCTTTATGAGCCTCGAATAAGATGAGGTAACAGCAAAAATTACAAATTAAGGAACTTTGATATTCAAGTAAACAATATTGTCAATCAGAGGAGGGAGTAAGGAATTGGATGAGGAGGGAGGTGTGGCCATAACTAAAAAGTACAGGGACCAGTGTTACGGCGATACTACTCCTCTTCTAGGACTGCGAACAGGTTTCCTAACACAAGTGAGTGATTAACATGTTAGGAAAAAAGATACTCTAATTAGCTGATAAACAAAAGCAAGTTATAACTACACATCTTTGTCTTTATTTGCTTTTCAGACAACTCTATACTTAGGAATTGGTAGGTCAGCATGTCTTGTCAATTCAGCAGAAGTGGCCACTCCAATACCAAACCAAACCCTGCATCCTGTTATACCAACAGCCCAGCAACAAGGATCACCAATCCAAGTGCTACCACCACAGCCCCTCTGACCATGACATCTAAAGTGATGACCTCCGGCACTCCAAGTATGACAACTACTTCCAGGGACATTAAAAGCTCAACAAAGGCATTGTTGTCGGGGTGGGAGATGGGGGAGTGAATGTTTCTAAATTCTGGTTAGAAAATTATCACTTTTAAAAAATATATTTCTTCAATGCACTGACATAATATGGTGAACTAAGGTGAAGTTTCTGTGTGTTAATGAAATACACTTTTTGAATTCTGGGGAGACTTGATCGTGCTTTTACATTTTTGCTTCAAATATGTCTTCAAAAAAAGAAGGTGTTTCTGATGTTACATTGTAAAGAACCCCTCTCTTATCTCTTTTCTTCACCTTCAACTCACCTTAAATAAATGCTTGCCTGTTTATTTACATTTTTTTAATGTTAGTGCCAAGAGCAGCCCAGTGCTGCTGGGCCGCATGTAAAGGTCAGGAAGGCCGCATGGGGCCCCCGGGCCGCACTAAGAGTATCACTGCTCTAGCTGAACATTCTCCAGGGCTGCGGGGAGCACCCAGACAGTCCTAAGAGCAGCTCCCCCTGTGCCGTCCTCGCTCTCAGCTTTCAACAGTTTGAACAGGTGCAGCACTAAGACCGAGCTGAAGGCTCGTCCACGATACCTGGGTCACCCGTTGACTCTAGGTTATCAGGTTACCTTTTACATTTAGGGGTTTTTCATTTAGAAATCAATGTTCCAGTAACTTCAAAGGTACGACTCGGAGGATACACTGATTTGTTAAGCAAAGGTTTATCACTGGAAATGAGCGTTCCCAGTGCTTAATATGAGCCCGCGGTTTCCGGTGCGGGGCACTGGCACTTACTTTTGAGGGCCAGCACTTATTTTTCTGCCTCAAGCATTTGCTGGGAGCAAAAGACACATATGGGAAAGACAGAGGAAGAGAAAAATAAAAAAAGCGTCACAGAAGGAGAAAGCAGAAAGCTGCAGGAGTGAGCTGAAGGGGCAGGGAGCGGCTGTAAATGGATTAAAGTAACCAGAGATGGTTTCAGGATTACTCTGCCTCAGTATTACCTGCTCGCACATTTAATTGCAGCAGCCACATGTTTAAGAACAGGGCTTTGGGCACCGGCACGTTTTCATTTACAAATTAAGCACTGGAGCTTCCCCTAAAATGGTATCACAGAGAATCGGTGTGTAAAGTGCGTGTGTGTATTGCTACATACACTACGTGCATGCGGCAGCACTACGTGCAAGGTAAACAGTGGTGCAGAGTGTGGACCATTGGCCTCTGCTTTCATTGGCCTTCGCTTCCATTTTGGTTCACGACTCCATTTTGTCAAGTCTGGTTCGGTGCGTAAGGCACTGTTCTGTGTTTTTCCACAAGCTTCGGCAAGCTGAAGGGTGGGGTGTTTTTCTGCTCAACTTCGCTCCATCTGCCTGGTACGAAGGGCGCTATTTACATTCCACGAGCTATCAGTTAGAACAACAGGGGGATGCGCCTGTACACAAGGAGGAATGCAGGCTTCACCTTGGAGTCCTCTCCTGGGAACTTGGCCCGTTCTGAGGAGACGTCTCGAAGGGTGAACAAGGTACCGCCGATTGCACAATTTGTAAAGGAGGGGGTCTTTTTCTAGAAAAGACTCCTGGGCGTTAGTAAATACTATAAAAGTTGGGGGCCTGGATGGGCTGGTTTAGGAACTCTCTTCTGGGTTGGACGCAACGCCAGGAGGACTGATTGTCCCGAACAGAGGCTCCCTGTGTCAGCTGATTTGGGTTCCCCAGCTTTGTGTACGGCGGAGGGATGCAGACGCTCTTTTCGGTGAAGCTTTTCAATTTATTAAGTGTATTGTGTGTGCGCGCGTAATGTGTACTTATTCTTGCAGTAATTTTCATGCTATTGAGCATTGAAGTATATTGTGTGTGCGCGCGTAATATGCACTTATTCTTGCAGTCATTTTCATGCTATTGAGCATTGAGGTATATTGTGTGTGTTTGTATTATATGCACTTACTCTTGCAATTATTCACAGAGTGCTTATATCTTTATCATTATTCTCATGTTATTCTCCTGATGTATATATATATATATATTAGTGTGGTTTAGTTTTGCTAGCTGAGAACTTGCCCCTTAAATAAACTTGATTATTCTACTTACGAAGGTGTTTGAGAGTGATTGCTTTACATTGTGCCTTAAAATATCCTGAAGTGCATAGTTTTGATATTCTGAAGAGTAAAGCAGCACAAATTGGCGTAGTCGTTTGCAGGATTCGAAAAAAAAAAAAAGGGAAAATGCTTAATAAGATCAAAGCGAGCTCAAAAGCAGGTTCTCAGGTAGCAAATCCAGACATAGAAATACCGGGGTGGGAAACTGCTCCATATAAACTTTTAGCTCAGGAATGGTCACGTTGTGCTGGTTTGTGTGAAAATTGGAATGCGTGTATGTTAAATGTGGAACCTGAAGATCTTCTCATATGTTTACGGAAAGTTTCAATTGACAAGGGAAGGGAGGTTTGTGCGTTGGGGAGGCGAGGCTGGATCTTGCTTTCTGCGTACCGAAAGTTGTATGAAAAATGTTTACAGTTACAAAAAGACCACGAGCAGCTGGAGAAGGAGTTAGTGGAAGCCCGAAATTCCTCTACCATGCTAGCTTGTCAAAATAAATTATTAAGTGATAAGTTGGAAATGTACCAACTGGTTGCGGAGAGAACGGCTGTTAGCGTAGCTAAATATAAACACAAGAAACGAAGAGGGAAAGTTAATAAAAAGAAGGTGCATTTAGCTATCTCTCAGGCAGGATTAGCCTTTGACCCTGAATTTTGGGATGGAAACATCTGGGATACATCTGATTTTTCAGATGGGTCCGGGGGCGATGACTGCCAAGATGTTAGACAGGAGAAGACAGAGCGCAGGAATGTTGTCCGTGCGCAGCCCATATATCGGCGAAAGTTACAGCATAGCCCAGCTAACCCTGGAGGGGTGATGTTGGATGCCCTGGAGGATTATACACAGCAAGAACTAAGTGATGTGATAGACAGATTTCGACAGAGGTCTGGGGAAACATTGCTTACGTGGTTGGTGCGGGTGCACGATATGGGGGGCCAGGGGGTCCAATTGGATCACGGCGACGCCCCGAGGCTTTGTATGTTAAGTACAGACCCGGTTATTCAAAATGAGTTTAGAACCTATCCAGGGAATGGTCCCATGACCAATTTGTTAGAGCTAGCTGCGCAAGGGTGTGCTCAGAAGTATCCGACAGAGTCAGACTGGCCGCCTAATGATAAACCTTGGTATACTTTGAGAGATGCAGTACAGAGATTGAAGGAAGAAGGGATGAAAACAGCTATCTTTATGGGTAATGCCCATGATTTGATGAATGGAATTTTAAGTGTGTCTGCGAAACCGGCTGATTAGGGCCGCTCCTCCTGCATATAAGCATGTCATCATGACTTTGTTAATTAATCAGACAGGTAACCCATTGTCTCAGGTGGTAGAAGCGGTGCGTGAGTTAAGTGATTTAGGAGAATGGGCTAAGCCAGAGAGGAATTCACGGTCTGAGAATCGTACTGATAACAACAGGGTGACAAGGCGAGACATGTTTCAGGCCTTGATGCGAGATGGGGTGACCAGGAATGAAATTGATGGGATAAGCACCAAGGACATGTGGGAAATGTACCGCAAACGCGGTTTGGATAAAAAGGAGGGGAGTAGGAAAGGGAACAAGAAGGATAACAAAGTGGTGAACCAGAGAAAGGCAGGAGGGGAGGAGCGTGAGAGTGAAAAGGGGGAGAGAGGGAGAAAACCCCACAGTAGAGAGAGATCCCCAGAGGACGGAAATTGGGAGGAAGAGCACCGAAGCGTAGAGGGAACCCGGAGCAGGGAGAGAGACCGGGAACTGACAGGTTCTGGGAAAACTCGAGGAAGAGAGTGGGAGAGGGAGCTGGTAAGCTCAGAGAGGTTGCGAAGCAGAGACAGGGAGGAGGAGTTCCCTGAGAATTACCGCAAACTGTATCCAGATTTGACTTGGGCAGACTCTGATGTGCGCAGAGTGAAAATAGATTAGGAAACAGGCCAAACTCCGGTGCAGGGATGGGCTCGCAAAGATAACAGACCTCATGTCAAAGTAGAAATTTATTGGAAACGTGGAAATGTTCAAAAAGTTCGAGCCCTCGTTGACACCGGAGCGGAGGCCACTTTGATTCATGGCAATCCAAGAAAATTCAGGGGACAGTACTTTACCATTACGGGATTGGGCGGAAAAGAAACCCCGGCAGTGCAGATAGTGGTTCCCATGAAAATAGGGGCACTTCCAAAGAGAGAATACACTGTCCTGATTGTGCCCATTCCCGAATACATTATTGGAATTGACATTTTGAAAGGGATGACCCTACATTTGGAAGATGGATGTTATCAATTTGGTTCCAAAAGATTTATATCAATAGCCGCCGCAAGGCTGGGGCTGTTGAAGATTCCTCCGGTAACACTTCCCCAAGCTACTAAGGTGATTCAAATGAAACAGTACAGAATACCGGGAGGACATGAGGAGATTAGCCAGACTATACATGATTTACTAGAGGCCGGGGT
Source organism: Pleurodeles waltl (assembly GCF_031143425.1). Lineage (NCBI taxonomy): Eukaryota > Metazoa > Chordata > Amphibia > Caudata > Salamandridae > Pleurodeles > Pleurodeles waltl. Next base: position 76,092,142 of record NC_090449.1, on the reverse strand, counting down.
AATAGTTCCCATCACCACTGCGTGGAATAATGCCCTCTGGCCTGTTCGTAAAAGTGATAACAGTTGGAGGATTTGCATTGATTATCGCCAATTGAATAAACATACACCTCCTCTGACTGCAGCGGTCCCAGACACCATTACCTTGATTGAGAACATACAGAAACACAGTGGGACTTGGTATGCAACCATTGACATTGCCAATGCCTTCTTTACGATACCAATAGCTACTGAGAGCCAGCCTCAGCTGGCATTCCAGTGGGCGGGGCGTCAGTACACCTTCTGTAGATTACCCATGGGGTATTTACATAGCCCCACTATCTGCCACCGGCTGGTGGCAGAGCATTTGGATGAAGTACCAGTGGTTCCTGGAGTGCAAATTTCTCACTATATAGATGACGTGATGATGCAGGGAGAGACGCAAGAACAGGTGCAAATTCAGCTAGACAGGGTGGTGGAACATTTGCAGAATCAAGGGTGGGAGATTAACCCCGAGAAAGTGCAGGGACCGTCTCAGAGCGTGAAATTTTTGGGCATTCAGTGGAATCAGGGACACAGAGAAGTGTTGCCAAAAGTGAAACAAAAGATTAAGGAATTCGCAGTACCGCGAAATCGGAAGGAAGCCCAGAGTTTTATTGGACTATTCATGTATTGGAGACAACATATACCCCATTTGTCTCAGATTTTGGCCCCATTGTACAAAGTTACACGAAAGAAAAATGCGTTTGAATGGGGAGAGCAGGAGCAGCGCGCGTTTGAATTGGCGAAAGACGCCATTCAGCATGCTTTGGATTTGTGGCCGATTCGAGAGGGAGACATTGAACTGAATGTGACAGTCCAGGGGCAGTATGCCAATTGGAGTTTATGGCAAAAACAAGGAAGAAAGAGGGTGCCCCTGGGATTTTGGACAAAGAAGTTACCTGAGGCAGGAGAGCGGTATACTCCCTTTGAGAAGCAGCTGCTGGCCTGCTATTGGGCCCTGGTTGATACTGAGCAAATTACACTGGGACACAATGTGATTTTAAGGCCTGAAATTTCCATCATGCAGTGGGTGATGAGTTCCCCAAAAACTCATAGAATTGGACATGCGCAAGAAGCCAGCATTATAAAATGGAAATGGTATGTCCAGGACAGGGCACGAGCAGGTCCAAAAGGGACCGCCGTTTTGCATGAGCAGGTAGCGCAGGCTCCAGTGGAGAATTCCGAAATGTTGCATGATGTACCTTCAGTGTGTGAATCCCCAGTAGGGTGGGGCCAGCCGTTCGCAGACTTGTCTGCAGATGACAAAAAACATGTGTGGTTCACAGATGGTTCAGCAAAATATGTTGGAGCAAAAAGGCACTGGAAGGCAGTGTCCTATAATCCTGTTACCAAGAAGCTTTTGACAACTACAGGACAGGGAAAAAGTAGCCAGTATGCAGAGCTTTATGCCGTGTATCAGGCTTTAAAACAGGAGCTACCCGGAAAATGTCACATTTATACAGATTCCTGGTCTACCGCCAATGGGTTAGCTACTTGGCTTCCCACGTGGCATGCACATCAGTACAAAATCCATAACAAAGAGGTATGGGGGAAGGAGTTATGGCAGGAGATCTGGGAAATGTTACCTCAAAGCACCGTGACTGTCTATCATGTGGACGCTCACTGTACAACTGATTCATTAGACCGATGGTTCAATTGTCTTGCAGACGATCGAGCCAAGATTCAAGAGGCTGAAGTGGAGGCGCAGAGTTCTGATTTGGTGGGAATGGCTAAATGGGCACACCAGAAATGCGGACATCTTGGAGAAAAGGCTACTCACAGGTGGGCTGAGATTAGAGGGATGCATCTTCCCCTAGATTTGATTAAAACAGCGATCATTGAATGTCCCATTTGTCAGCATGCACAGCACAGACCGGTCCCACAGGTGGTGAGAGGCCAGCTAGGTAGAGGTAAATTGCCAGGACAGATTTGGCAGATTGATTACATTGGACCAATGCCAGTGAGCAGAGGGTGTCAGTATGCCTGCACTGTGGTAGACACTTACTCTGGTTATCTCATAGCCTTTCCCTGCAAGCGCGCAACTCAGCAGAGCACCCTGAAAACACTAGGGGCCTGATTCTAACTTTGGAGGACGGTGTTAAACCGTCCCAAAAGTGGCGGATATACCACCTACCGTATTACGAGTCCATTATATCCTATGGAACTCGTAATACGGTAGGTGGTATAGCCGCCACTTTTGGGACGGTTTAACACCGTCCTCCAAAGTTAGAATCAGGCCCTAGATCTGTTGATTCTGTACTATGGAGTGCCACTCCAGATTCAAAGTGATAACGCCAGCCACTTCAAGGGCAGACTAGTGCAGGACTATTGTGCACAACGCAATATTGAGTGGATTTTTCACATACCTTACTACCCACAAGCAGCGGGACTGATTGAGAGAATGAATGGGTTGCTGAAAGAACAATTGCGTAAACTGAATGATGGGACACTGAAGGGGTGGAGGGATAATTTGTATGATGCTTTGCAAATTTTGAACAACCGACCCCTTACAAATGCTGAGACACCTCTCATGAGAATGCTCACACCTGCTTTACAGATTAATCCGTTTACAACGAGCAATACCATTGTGTATTGGGAAACAGCTCCAGGAGCTTTGGCCCCATATCGAGCTACACCAGAATCTGCAGGACTTGACTTACATGCTTTACACATGCATCGATTGAAACCTAGAGACATCACTCTGATTGAAACTGGGGTGGGAATTCAGATTCCCCCTGAGCATTACGGTCTGATCGCCCCTCGATCTGGGCTTGCCTTGAGGGGCATCCAAGTTTTAGGAGGCGTGATAGATGCAGACTACCAAGGCGAGTTGAAAGTCATTCTCTTGAACAGTGGTGACACAGACCTAGTGGTGCAACCTGGTGATCGCGTTGCCCAAATTGTCATTATGCCGGTTTATGGAGGTGTTGTTAAGAAGGGGAGCGCCCCAGCTCTTCTCACTGTGAGAGGCAAAGGAGGGTTCGGATCTACTGACAAGAACCCAGGGGCCAAAGTGTGGATTGAATCCCCAAATAACCCTCCTCAACCCGCTGATGTCATCGCCACTGGACCAGACAATGTCCTGGTAGTTATGCGACCTGGTCAAGACAAATGGGAACATGTTCCCGCTGACAAATGCTATCTGCGAGAATGATAATACGTGTTTTGTCCTTTATTCTTTTCAGATCATCCTGTGGAGTGCCTGTGCCATGAGTGTGGTGTATGGAGCCCGTTCGGGAGACTCCACCGGGGAGCGGGAGGGGCTCATAGCCCAAAAATTCAACCGTCAGCCGCAGATGCCAACGCTGCTGCATCAACCGAACAATGTTTGGATTCATCTAGCGCAGGAAGTGCTGAATATATCTCACTTCTGTATGAGTAACATGCAAAGCGTTCAAGATTTGATTACCACTTGTCTAGTGGCAGTGCCCACTCCTGCTGCTGTATTATTACACATCTTTAACAATACAAACCAGGATGGAATGGTGGATGTGAGTGACGTTCGCTCCCATCTGTCACTCTATGAGTACTGCCGTCATTGCCCGGAGGTGGGCAGGCGGTTGTGGAGGAACATGACATCTATACTCACGTTTAACATCTCAAGTGGGGATGTGTGCTATTCATTGACCTGTGATCCTATGAAAATAGGTAAATGTGCTCAGCTCAAATTGGAGAAAAGAGACAAAAACTTAACTGCTGCACAACGGACGTTGTGCCACTCACGGACTGACCTAACCTGTTTGAATGTAAATAATTCAATGTTTTGCCAACATGTGGTGCCTGCTGCCAGCCACATTCAAAATGTTAAGTTGCCTAAAGGTTGGCTCTTTTCTTGTGGTAATCTTTCTTTTACTTATATTCCAGCCAATCTAACCGGAGGGCCTTGTGCCTGGTCACGCTTAGGCTTTCTCATGTTTCCTATGGATACTGCTCTACACCCTCGCTATACCAGAGACACTATTCAATTACCTACGGACTGTGATTCTGAAATTTCATTGCTGTCCAAAACAGAATATGTTAGTTTAGCTGGTTCTATCGTAGGGGTGCCAGGACTTGCAGTATATAATACCAGAGTTATTAATAAACTTGCATGTTTAGTAGTCAAGAATATTAACTATACATCAGCTGCCTTAGCTGGGCTGTTATTAGATGTACAGGGAATTAGAAGAGCTGCTTTGCAGAATCGCGCTGCTATTGATTATTTAGTGCTTAAACACAACCATGGCTGCAGTGATTTTGAAGGATTATGTTGCTTCAATTTATCCGACCACTCCATATCAATCAACTTCCACATAGAGGCCCTGCATAAGTTGGTGAAGGGGATGCAGCAGGATGTTGACAAGGGGTGGTGGGATTGGGCTTTTGGATGGCTGCCTAATTTAGGCCAACTGCGTTATATCTTTGGTGTAATCATTATCATAACAGTTATTTTAATTTCATTATGTTGTTGTATTCAGTGTGTGCCTAACCTTCTATCTCAGTTTCGCCCAAGAGCATTGCCATTTCAGCTTATAGGATATACTTAGTTGTAAGTTGGCCAAATGGTCCAAGGGTGGAAATGTATTGCTACATACACTACGTGCATGCGGCAGCACTACGTGCAAGGTAAACAGTGGTGCAGAGTGTGGACCATTGGCCTCTGCTTTCATTGGCCTTCGCTTCCATTTTGGTTCACGACTCCATTTTGTCGAGTCTGGTTCGGTGCGTAAGGCACTGTTCTGTGTTTTTCCACAAGCTTCGGCAAGCTGAAGGGTGGGGTGTTTTTCTGCTCAACTTCGCTCCATCTGCCTGGTACGAAGGGCGCTATTTACATTCCACGAGCTATCAGTTAGAACAACAGGGGGATGCGCCTGTACACAAGGAGGAATGCAGGCTTCACCTTGGAGTCCTCTCCTGGGAACTTGGCCCGTTCTGAGGAGACGTCTCAAAGGGTGAACAAGGTACCGCCGATTGCACAATTTGTAAAGGAGGGGGTCTTTTTCTAGAAAAGACTCCTGGGCGTTAGTAAATACTATAAAAGTTGGGGGCCTGGATGGGCTGGTTTAGGAACTCTCTTCTGGGTTGGACGCAACGCCAGGAGGACTGATTGTCCCGAACAGAGGCTCCCTGTGTCAGCTGATTTGGGTTCCCCAGCTTTGTGTACGGCGGAGGGATGCAGACGCTCTTTTCGGTGAAGCTTTTCAATTTATTAAGTGTATTGTGTGTGCGCGCGTAATGTGTACTTATTCTTGCAGTAATTTTCATGCTATTGAGCATTGAAGTATATTGTGTGTGCGCGCGTAATATGCACTTATTCTTGCAGTCATTTTCATGCTATTGAGCATTGAGGTATATTGTGTGTGTTTGTATTATATGCACTTACTCTTGCAATTATTCACAGAGTGCTTATATCTTTATCATTATTCTCATGTTATTCTCCTGATGTATATATATATATATATTAGTGTGGTTTAGTTTTGCTAGCTGAGAACTTGCCCCTTAAATAAACTTGATTATTCTACTTACGAAGGTGTTTGAGAGTGATTGCTTTACATTGTGCCTTAAAATATCCTGAAGTGCATAGTTTTGATATTCTGAAGAGTAAAGCAGCACAGTGTGAAGAGCACATTGGCCTTGTGCCACTTGGGAAACTTTTACAGGACTTAAAAAACACTTTACAAGGGGTCACGGGAGTATTCCACCAGGACATTTATAGGCAAGGCATCCAAAATTATTTACTTTCACCTGCAATGCATGGCCTGTCCTTGTCTTCCTACCTCTTGATTTGCCCTGGGCACTCACTCTTTTTCATATATTTGCAAGGCTACATCCTTGGCCTTGAATGTAATAAAAAAAAATCTAGCATTCGCGTTAAGAATTTTTCAATTCTATTAAGGACACGGAGGCGAGGATTATGCTTCTCTTTCCATGCTTTATTTTTAACAGCAGCCAATGAAAAACCATGGAAAGTAAAAACTACATTTCCCAATACTATTAATAACACGTGATGAACCAAAGAGGAGGAAGCCTATAAAGTGTTGCATCACACCCAGCCACTCCTCTTTCTTTGTCCAAAATTCGCAACAGAAAAAAACAAAGTCTTAATATGAACTTGAAAACGAAATCCTGAAAAAACAGAAGAACTGGAATGCCACTTGACTGGAGGTAGAACGATGTCGAAACGGCCAAACTACTTCTCATCATTTCCTAGGAAAAAGGAAAATTCAGGCCATAAAAACTGAATATCATAACAGATACTTATATCAACTATTAAACAGGGTGGGAAGCACTAAAAAACAGTAACTCGTACAAGAACTTCAATGAAAATAATATATACCACAATGGATAATATACAACAGTGCGGTGGGATAATCCTCGCCTCCGTGTCCTTAATAGAATTGAAAAATTCTTAGCGCGAATGCTAGAAAATATTTTATTCTATGTCAGGACCGGAGGCTCAGATTATGCTTGTTCAAAGCTGATTTACAACCACCGATGCAATATCTACAATAGGTTTACAATAAAAAGTTTTAAAAGTCGACGGGGAAGACCAGTCTGCCGCCTTTAAAATGTCCTCTAAACGAGAACCCAAAGCTAAAGATTTTGAAGCCATAGCGCCTCTGGCCGAATGAGCACCAAAAACAGAAATATCAATGCCCGCTTCACTCAGTAACCAACGCATCCACCTTGCAATGGTGGCTGAGGAAACAGGATGATATGGCTTAACAAAAGAAATGAGTAACTGACCCCCCCCATATCAGAACGAAATTCTTCTGTCTTCACCTCATAAGCTCTAAGACACTGTACGACACAAAGTTTGGGATTGTCCACACAACAGGGATAAGAAACAGTCTTCAGATTGCATTTAGTTCTACGTGAGATAGAAAAAGAAACCCCATCAGGGGAAAAAACTCTCCCAGCCAGATCCAGGGCTTTAACGTCTGAAACTCTTTTACAAGAAATTAAGCATAACAACATAGTTAGTTTAGCTGACAGTTGTTTCCTAGACAAAAATCTATTGGCAGGCCAAGCTTCTAAAAAACGAAGAACAATATTCACATCCCAAAGGGACGAATAACGAGGACGAGGGGGATTAGAAAATCTGATACCTCTCATTAACTTACACACAATTGGAGATTCACCAATGGGTTTACCTTCCACTGGTAAATGACCTGCCGAAATAGCAGAACGATAATTATTGATAGAGCGATATGCTAGACCTGACGCTGCAAGAGAGGATAATAAATTTAGGACCAGACAGCAACCTGCTGAAGAAGGATCCGCACTCCTAGCACTACACCAAGAATCCCATCGCTTCCAGGCCGAAGCGTATCTCTTGTGAGTACTGGAGGACCAGGAACTTGCAATGAACTCGGAAGACTCTTGCGAAAGCCCTGGGATGATCCATCTTTCCCTGAAAGACGCCAAGCCACCAGGGATAGCTGACCTGACAGGATTAAAGGATGAAACAACCCCAGAGGGTCCTGGAGGAGATTTTCCCGGAATGGAAGAAGGATCGGATGATCGCAGCTCAATTCCATTGCCAACGGGAACCAAGCCTGAGATCTCCAAAGAGGAGTCACCAGGACCAACTCCGCTTGTTGACGCCTTATCTGCGCCAAGACCCTGGGAATCATCAAGAAAGGAGGGAAGGCGTAACTCCGATCCTGAGACCAGTCCTGAAGAAAAGCATCTGTCTTTGACGCTTCCGGATCTGGCCTCCAACTGAAAAAAACGTTTTATCTGCCGGTTGAGGCAAGATGCAAATAGGTCGGTTGAAAAGGGGCCCCACCGTGCCGACAGAGTCCTGAAAACTCTGGGATGCAACCTCCAATCGCTGAAGTCTCTCAACTTGTTGACATATCTCACTGCCAAGATATTGTCCATGCGAAGTAGGATACAACAGTTCGCTCTGATGGGAGAGAGACTCTTGATTGCAAAAGAGCCGGCTAGGAGTTCCAAACAATTGATGTGGAGGCTCAACTCCGTGCTGGACCATCTGCCTCCCGTGGACACTGATCCGCACCGGGCTCCCCAGCCCCAACGACTGGCGTCGGATTCTATCACTACATCCGGATAAGAGCTGAAGATGGCTCTGCCGTTCCAGGCCTCCATATGATCTAACCACAATTCATCTCTGCACGAGACTCCTCTGATAGGGGAACCTGATCCGCATAACGGAGGCCTTTCTGAAGATGAGATATCTTTAGACGTTGAAGGGCTCGGTAATGCAAGGGACCCGGAAAGATTGCCTGAATCGAAGAAGAAAGTAGGCCCACCAGGCGGGCAATCGCTCTCAAGGATACAGTCTGTTTGGATAATAGAGACCTCAACTCGCTCTTGATCGAATTAATCTTCCCGGGGGGAAGAATCAATAGAGACTGCATGGAGTCTATCTGGAAACCCAGAAAATCTATCCGTTGAGATGGGACCAGAATGCATTTTTGGGCATTGATTATGAAGCCCAGACTCTGAAGCAGGGACACTGAACATTCCAGAAGGGACAAAATAAGACCTCGATCCTGAGCCATGATCAGAATGTCGTCTAGGTAAATGGTTAACCTGATCCCTTGAGACCGAAGGAATTCCACGACTGGATGCATTACTTTCGTGAAACACCAAGGGGCAGACGATAGACCAAAAGGGAGAACTTTGTATTCGTAATATACATTTTCCCAACAGAACTGGAGAAATCTCTGATGCGGAGGCAATATAGGAATGGTCAGGTAAGGGTCCTTTAGATCTAGACGGACCAACCAGTCTCCCACCTGGAGAACGTCCCTCAGCAAGTGGATGCCCTCCATCTTGAAATGGCGATATAGCAAAAAAACGTTGAAGTCTTTTAAGTTGAACACCAGGCGAGAACCGCCACCTTTCTTGTTTAATAGAAACACTGGGCTGACGAAGCCCGAAGGGTGACGAGGCACTCTGACAACGGCGCCTTTCTTTACCAGAACAGAAATTTCTGCGGAAATGAGATTGAGCTCTTTACGGGAAAAATACATCTGCCTCGGAAGGCACTGTTGATACGGGGATTTGTAACATTTTAGCTTGAATCCCTGCACGGTCTCTAAGACCCAAGCATCTGAGGAAATCAGGTGCCAGGCCTCCAAGAAATTCTGAGTTCTGTCCCCCAACATTACATCTGAACTTACAATCAAGCTCACCTGTGGCTCCCGAATCCTGGGAGAAAGATTGTTGACCTTTGGCTCTCCCCCTGCGGAATCTGCCCCGACCATATCTTGGTCTCGATGGGTAGAAGGTGGAGGAAGAGGAATCGTACTCCTGGAAACCTCCTCGTCCTTGTTGGTAGAAGCCACGTTGAGGGCCTTGTTGATTGAAGCGGCCGAAGGCACGCCCTCTGTAGCGTCCGGCCCCTCTAAAAAGTGGACGTAGCACTCTCCGGATGGATCCTTGTGCCTTGTCCAAACTGGCGTAAGCGGAAACAAACTTGGAAAGTTCTTTCATAAAGGGGGACCCAAACAGCAAACCTTGGGCCACGGGGCCTGATTCGATGCAGCGAGGTCCGCCAATTTGGGGTCCAGCTTCATCAGCATGGATCTGCGACGTTCCGAAGAAATGGCGCAATTAGCATTGCCTAAGAAGCAAAGAGCTCTCTGAGCCCAACCCACAAGAATGTCCAGATTGATAGGATACCCGGACTCTTTGGCCTGAAAAGCCAATTCTAAGATTTTTGTTAAAGGACCGGAAATATCCAAAAGCTTATCTTGGCATCCGTGCCAGGCACGATCTATACCCTTCTTAGGGTCTTTAGCGGATTTCTTGAGGAACGTGACCAGAGTAGGGTCTAATTCGTGAGTCTCTGTAACTTTGGAGGGAAAATCTGGCCTGGGGCACTCAGATCTCAGTCTGGAGCGAATATCTTTATTGAAACTGTGCCTAATGTGGGCCTCTACATAATCCGCTACCTCAGGGGGCGGTAACCACAGTGAAGATCTGGGGTGCACTATGTCCTCTGGTTCGAAAGTCAGAACCTTAGGGGCAGGAGCCTCCTGATGATGAGCTTTCTTTTTGCGCTTACGAGGGGGGGGATCACCCTGCTCGGAGGATTGCTCAGAGGAAGAAGAAGAAGCTGGGTCACTAACAGCTTTCTTTTGCGAGCCCGCATTATAGTCATGCTCCCTTGCCATGTTTCTTATAAGGGATTCAAAGTCCGCAGCATGCGAGTTAGTAACCTGTTTAGAAGCTTGAGTGCTCGATGAAAGGGAAGATTCCCCAATGGGTTGGGCACTCGCCGGGGCTACCCAGCCCTGCTTCTCCACCAAACCCAAAAGATGGTGTTTGATGGGTTGAATGGCTTGAGCTAAAGCCTGATTAACTGAGTGACTTACTCCTGCATCAAGAGCATACACCAAATCCTGGTCAGATGACCCAGTTGTCTCATCCAGATAGTACAATTCTTCGGCCTGGTCCTCATAGCCAGCCATACTGTATAACAGAAGAAGGTGCCCCAAGGGAGCAGTCAAAAAGTCTTAAGAAGCAGGGCAGAAAAGAAAATATTCAGATAGGATGTGGAGGGAGCTGCCCTGTGAATAGGTTCAATAACCTTGGAAGCAGGCCCAGCCTTAATAATAATTATTTCAACCCCAGTGTCCAGGCACTGGGGTGTAGTTGGGGAGCTGAGCCGGTGGTGACAAGGAGAAACAACCAGTAATTAATAGCGCAGCAGCGCTAGTTTTGGGAGAGGCAGAGCCTCTGTAGTAGCGCTCGCACGAGCGTGAAGCCAAACGTCCTCAAAGGGCTTAAATTATAGAAAAGCACGCGCTCCGGAACGAGCGCTAATTGCAAGGGGTTTTCCCAGAGGGAAAGAAAAACAAAACTCCGCTCGGAAGACGAGCGCGAGTAATTAGAAGGCCCCCCGGGGCAGAGAACTCAAGCGCGGCTGATCGCGGGTTGGCACAAGACCAGAAGGGCTCCGGAGCAGCGTGCAGGCGAACAGCACTGCTCCGGCCAACGTGCTCACGTAGCGCGAGTAATAAAACTTGGTAATAAAAACTTCATACACCGGCAAAAAGAGAGGACTGCGCGGGAACGCGCAAGCCCTCGCTCCCCTGCTCCCACTCCACTATTTACATAAAGCGATCCAAAGGACGCTTTAAAACAGAGGGAAAAAACGCTCTATACATTTTTACAATTATATAACAGAGAAAGACAAAATCACTTAACTGGCTGCGAAGCAGCAAAGAAAGAGGAGTGGCTGGGTGTGATGCAACACTTTATAGGCTTCCTCCTCTATGGTTCACCACGTGTTATTAATAGTATTGGGAAATGTAGTTTTTACTTTCCATGGTTTTTCATTGGCTGCTGTTAAAAATAAAGCATGGAAAGAGAAGCATAATCTGAGCCTCCGGTCCTGACATAGAATTGCCTCATCTCTTTTTATTTACCTTTATTTTATTTTCTCATCCTGCCCATTGACCTCTCCAACTTGCAACATGCGCCCAGCCTGTGTTGCAGATTCTGAAGGCGATGTGAGCAGGGCCCTTGGCTGACCTTGTAGTTAGTATTTTTAAGAGCAGTTTCTTATGTACAGCCTCTGATGTAAGGGCAGATTCTGTTGTGCTGTCATTGCAGCAACGACAGCTGCCCCTGGGGTTCACAGTGTGCTGTTATTGCAGTGAGGACGGCTGCTCCTGTGGTGTCACAGGGGGGTGGACAGATTCTAGTGCTGTCATTGCAGTGAGGACAGCTGCCCATGAGGTGTCACAATGGGATGGATAGATTCCAATGCTGTCATTGCAGTGAGTAAATCTGTACTGGTGATGTCACAGAGAGATGGACAGATTCCAGTGCTGTCATTGCAGTGGGGATAGCTGTGCTGGTGATGTCGCAGGGGAATGAACAGATTCCAGTGCTATCATTGCAGTGAGGACGGCTGTACTGGTGATGTCGCAGGGGAATGAACAGATTCCAGTGTGCTGTCATTGTAGTGAGGACGGCTGCTCCTGTGATGTTGCAGGGGCATGGACAGATTCCAGTGCTGTCGGTGCAGTGATGACAGCTGTTCCTGGGGTGTTGCAGTGGGATGGAGGTGGACAGATCCCAGTGCTGTCGTTGTAGTGAGAACAGCTGCCCCTGAGGTGTCACAATGGGGTGGATAGATTCCAGTGCTGTCATTGCAGTGACAACAGCTGCCCTGTGGCGTTGCAATAAGATGGACAGATTCCAGTGCTGTCATTACAGTGAGTATATCTGTACTGGTGATGTCACAGAGAGATGGACTGTTTCTAGTGCTGTCATTGCAGTGAGGATAGCTGTACTGGTGATGTCGCAGGGAAATGGACAGATTCCAGTGCTGTTATTGCAGTGAGGACGGCTGCTCCTGTGATGCAGCAGTGAGGTGGATAGATTCCAGTGCTGTCATTGCAGTAAATGCAGCTGCCCCTGCGGTGTCTCAGTATGGTGGATAGATTCCAGTGCCATCATTGCAGTGACAACATCCGCCCTGTGGCGTTGCGATAAAATGGACAGATTCCAGTGCTGTCATTGCAGTGAGTATATCTGCACTGGTGATGTCACAGAGAGATGGACAGATTCCAGTGCTGTCATTGCAGTGAGGATAGCTGTACTGGTGATGTCGCAGGGGAACAAACAGATTCCAGTGTGCTGTCATTGTAGTGAGGACGGCTGCTCCTGTGATGTTGCAGGGGCATGGACAGATTCCAGTACTGTCGTTGCAGTGATGACAGCTGTTCCTGGGGTGTTGCAGTGGGATGGGGGTGATCAGATTCCAGTGCTGTTGTTGTAGTGAGGACAACTGCCCCTGAGGTGTCACAATGGGATGGACAGATTCCAGTGCTGTCATTGCAGTGAGGATAGCTGTACTGGTGATGTCTCAGGGGAATGGACAGATTCCAGTGCTGTTATTGCAGTGAGGACGGCTGCTCCTGTGATGCAGCAGTGAGGTGGATAGATTTCAGTGCTGTTGTTGCAGTAACGGCAGATGCCCCTGTGGTGTCTCAGTATGGTGGATAGATTCCAGTGCTGTCATTGCAGTGACAACAGCTGCCCTGTGGTGTTGCAATAAAATGGACAGATTCCAGTGCTGTCGTTGCAATGAGTATATCTGTACTGGTGATGTCACAGAGAGATGGACAGATTCCAGTGCTGTCATTGCAGTGAGGATAGCTGTACTGGTGATGTGGCAGGGGAATGAACAGATTCCAGTGTGCTGTCATTGTAGTGAGAACGGCTGCTCCTGTGATGTTGCAGAGGCATGGACAGATTCCAGTACTGTCATTGCAGTGATGACAGCTGTTCCTGGGGTGTAGCAGTGGGATGGGGGTGGACAGATTCCAGTGCTGTCGATGTAGTGAGGACAGCTGCCCCTGAGGTGTCACAATGGGGTGGATAGATTCCAGTGCTGTCATTGCAGTGACAACAGCTGCCCTGTGGCGTTGCAATAAGTTGGACAGATTCCAGTGCTGTCATTACAGTGAGTATATCTGTACTGGTGATGTCACAGAGAGATGGACTGTTTCTAGTGCTGTCATTTCAGTGAGGATAGCTGTACTGGTGATGTCGCAGGGGAATGGACAGATTCCAGTGCTGTTATTGCAGTGAGGACAGCTGCTCCTGTGATGCAGCAGTGAGGTGGATAGATTCCAGTGCTGTTGTTGCAATAAATGCAGCTGCCCCTGCGGTGTCTCAGTATGGTGGATAGATTCCAGTGCCATCATTGCAGTGACAACATCCGCCCTGTGGCGTTGGATAAAATGGACAGATTCCAGTGCTGTCTTTGAAGTGAGTATATCTGCACTGGTGATGTCACAGAGAGATGGACAGATTCCAGTGCTGTCATTGCAGTGAGATTAGCTGTACTGGTGATGTCGCAGGGGAACAAACAGATTCCAGTGTGCTGTCATTGTAGTGAAGACGGCTGCTCCTGTGATGTTGCAGGGGCATGGACAGATTCCAGTACTGTCGTTGCAGTGATGACAGCAGTTCCTGGGGTGTTGCAGTGGGATGGGGGTGGTCAGATTCCAGTGCTGTCATTGTAGTGAGGACAACTGCCCCTGAGGTGTCACAATGGGATGGACAGATTCCAGTGCTGTCATTGCAGTGAGGATAGCTGTACTGGTGATGTCTCAGGGGAATGGACAGATTCCAGTGCTGTTATTGCAGTGAGGACGGCTGCTCCTGTGATGCAGCAGTGAGGTGGATAGATTCCAGTGCTGTCGTTGCAGTAACGGCAGATGCCCCTGTGGTGTCTCAGTATGGTGGATAGATTCCAGTGCTGTCATTGCAGTGACAACAGCTGCCCTGTGGTGTTGCAATAAAATGGACAGATTCCAGTGCTGTCGTTGCAATGAGTATATCTGTACTGGTGATGTCACAGAGAGATGGACAGATTCCAGTGCTGTCATTGCAGTGAGGATAGCTGTACTGGTGACGTGGCAGGGGAATGAACAGATTCCAGTGTGCTGTCATTGTAGTGAGGACGGCTGCTCCTGTGATGTTGCAGGGGCATGGACAGATTCCAGTACTGTCATTGCAGTGATGACAGCTGTTCCTGGGGTGTAGCAGTGGGATGGGGGTGGACAGATTCCAGTGCTGGCGTTGTAGTGAGGACAGCTGCCCCTAATGTGTCACAATGGGGTGGACAGATTCCAGTGCTGTCATTGCAGTGAGGATAGCTGTACTGGTGATGTCGCAGGGGAATGGACAGATTCCAGTGCTGTTATTGCAGTGAGGACAGCTGCTCCTGTGATGCAGCAGTGAGGTGGATAGATTCCAGTGCTGTTGTTGCAGTAACGGCAGATGCCCCTGCGGTGTCTCAGTATGGTGGATAGATTCCAGTGCTGTCATTGCAGTGACAACAGCTGCCCTGTGGCGTTGCAATAAGATGGACAGATTTCAGTGCTGTCAATGCAGTGAGTATATCTGCAGGTGATGTCACAGAGAGATGGACAGATTCCAGTGCTGTCATTACAGTGAGGATAGCTGTACTGGTGATGTCGCAGGGGAATGAACATATTCCAGTGCTGTCATTGCAGTGAGTACATCTGTACTGGTGATGCCACAGAGAGATGGACAGATTCCAGTGCTGTCATTGCAGTGAGGATAGCTGTACTGGTGATGTCGCAGGGGAATGAACAGATTCCAGTGTGCTGTCATTGTTGTGAGGACGGTTGCCCTGTGATGTCGTAGTAGGATGGATCGATTTCAGTTCTGTCATTGCAGTGACAACAGCTGCCCCTGGGGTGTTGCAGCGGGATGGATAGATTCTAGAGTGCTGTCACTGAAGTGAGAAAAGCTGCACTTCTGATATTGGAGTGGGATGGACAGATTCCAATGCGCTGTTATTGCAGTGAGACCAGTGGCCCCTGCGATTTTGCAGTAGGATGGAGTGATTCCAGTGTGCTGTCATTGCAGTGAGGACAGTCTGCACTGTGATGTTGCGGGGGATGGACAGATTCTGGTATGCAGTAATGGCAGTGGGGACGACTGCCCCTGTGATGTGGCTGGGGGATGGACAGATTGAAGTCTGCTGCCATTACAATGAAGACAGCTGTCCCTGTGATGTTGCAGAGGGATACTCAGATTCTAGTGGGCAGTCATTGCAGTGAGGACAGCTTGCACTGTGATGTGGCAGCGGTATGGACAGATTCTGCTGAGCAGTGACTGCAGTGGGACAGCTCCCCTGTGATGTCGCTGTGGAATGGACAGATTCCAGTGTGCTGTCTTACGGTGAAGACAGCTGCCCCTGTGATGTTGCAGCAGAATGGACAGATTCCAGTGTGCTCTCAGTGCAGTGAGGGTAGCTCCATGTGTGCTGTCACTGGCGTAAGGACAGCTTCCACTGTAATATCACTAGAGTAAGTGACTCTCCCCAGTGATTTCCTAGTTGCAAGGGCAGCTTCCACTCTGTGATTGTGGCAGTCTAAGCAGCTTTCAGACAGCAGTTACTGCCGAAAGGCTGCCTTCCACTGGGAGATGTGCAGTGCTGGCAAATACCAGTGTGCTGCCAATGCTGTAAAAACTGGTGCCATCATCGAGTCACTGCAATAAAAGCAGATTTCAGTGTGCTGTCATTGTAACAAGTGCAGCACCCAATCTGTGCCACTGCACGGAGGGGTGTTTGCTGTGTTCAATTATTGCACTAAAAGCAGCTGTGAGTCTGCAATAGCTGTAATAAGAACAGCTCACAGTTTGATGGCACTGTAATAAGAGCACTTGTCAGTGTGATAAGAGCCGCTACCTGTGTGCTGTCCTTGTAATAACAGCAGCTGTCTACATGCCACCACTGCAAAAACAGCGGTTCCTATAGTTTTGTCACTATAGTAGGAGCACCTCCCCTTGTGTGCTTTCCCTCAAATTACAGCAGTTCCCAGTGATCTATAACTGTAATAAGAGCGGTTCCTAGTATGTTGACACTTTAAGAATAGCTGCTCCCTGTCTGCTACCACATTAAAAAAGAGCAGTTCCTAATGTGCTACCACTGTAATGACCAAAGCTCCCCGTATTTTATCTGCTTAATTAAAAAAGAGTGGTCGCCAGTGTGCTTTCACTGTAATATATTCAAAAAGCCAATGATGGAATGCTTGAATGAATCTCAGCCACTGGTAATTACTCAGGCTGCATTGCAATGCACTGTTATTTTGCAAATCATGCCATATCAGTTTGGACCTATCTTTACACAAATCAGTCAGGACCCTGCTCCATTCGGAATAGTCCAGCCCAAATTGCCAATCCAGGTCTTCCCTGAACCAGAACACAAGCAAACCAGGACCAGTTTCTCCCTAGTTATGGGCTCATTAGCAGGGTACAGCTTGGTTCCAGTGACATAATGAGCCCAGGACCATGATCTGGGCATACTGGTCCCACTTAAAATGACACACTAAAGTGATTATGGATGGAATGCGTGAATAATCTCAGCCACTGTTAATTGCTCAGGGCCACATCCCAATTCATTGTTATTTTGCACAGCATGTCACCTCCATTTGGACCCAGCTATAAGCAAATTAGTCTTGTACCTTATTTTATTTTATCTTCGCCATACTAAATGTATCCTGCCTCAAATTTTAATATTAATACTAGGAAGATTAGAGATATTAGAATTTAAACTAATGTGAGCTAAAGAGCCAAGATTATCTGAACATCTACCACCTGACATGGAACACTTTGAGTACATCAAATTAAAAAGATTGCGCAGAGGTACATTGCTTTGTCTAATGACCATTTTATTTAAAGCTTAATGTTAATGTATTTTCACAAAACAAAATATTAAACTAAATTGTTTATACAAATTTGGAATAAGACATTTAAAAAAATAATGGCAGCAAGACATTAGTCGTTGCTGCAGACATCAATTTGTAATTTGCCGGAGATGTGGTGCATCAACATTTAATGAGTGTAATTCAATCTGATTAAAATCACAGTGTTTCTTGGTGGTTAAGGTGCTAGCCGTAGGTATTTGTGCTTTACCTTCAGGTCAAACCCTGGACATTTGGCGGCCAGCTCTGGCTTCCATCCCTGGAAGGTAGTTGTATAAGTTAGTCATAGAATATAGAAACATCATAACTTACATTATGCCGTGTATTACACATGTTATTCTATGTGGTAAAACCACATATCAAGGATGAACCATGAGGCAATTCACTTTGTCCTGTTAGCTGTCCAAGTAGTCATGGCTTTTTGTTTTAGTTTGAAAGAGTTTTATCAACCTGAATATATCATAGGTACATTGTAATAAACATATATGTAACCTTGAATTCAGTTTGATAAACAAACTTAATGTTGGAATGTAAGACACAAACCAGGTAATATTAAACAAGAGATAAAGTATTAGACAGTTATAGATCAGTGAAAAATACTATATAGCAGGGTACCTTGGTAAAAATGCACTTTATGTTTTTACATTCTGTAAAATGGGAAGTGGGGAAGGGGAAAGAAAAAACAAGAGAGAAAATAAAAGAGAAGAAATATTGAAATATTTTCACTTTAGATGTATACATTTTGTTCATTAAAAAATAATAAAAGAATAATACAGTGCAACATAATTAAACAGATTAATGGCAGTTGAAATGCAAGATTCCTGTTCTCAATCTGAGCAGAATTTTAGACAAGTACATTGTAAAATGTTTCCAATATGCATCATTTTGAAGAAGTTGATTAGTAGAACTTACAGATGCTCTATCCAGTCTGTGGTGATGACAAAATAAATTCCACTATCAAGTAAATGTGACTTTAGTAGCGTCTTTCAAATTGGAGGTGATAATTTGAAATGCTAAAGTAATAAACAAGACTACAAATTTACCCCTTTTTGCCTACCAATCCAGATATGAGAAGAACTTACCAAAAACATATTGAATCTCAAAAAGAAAGTTTATAGAACAAATTGGTGGAATTAACCTACATATGTTCAACTAGAAATATTTAATGGGTGGACAGTAAAAAAACCTATGTATGAATGTGCCAGGTGTTTTTTTACACATCCAGCATGTGTTTGGTATATTAGAATAATATTTGCAGAGAGATTTTGGTGTTAAAAAACATAAGATAAAAACAATACAAAGTCTACGTAGTACTGGCAATGCATGAGGTATGGTGAATTTTTGTTCAAATAGAATTCCAAGTTTTTAAAGAGAAGGTATGATGTTGTTCTAATTCCCATAAATGTTCTATCTTTAATTTAGGATGATCTGGAAATGTATAGTGAAGATAAGTATGTATATTGGAGGCTTTAGTAAATGCAGAAATGTTAGGTTGTTCCGGGTGCAAGGGAGAGCTAGGATGAGGTTCCTGTGATAGAGTGGATATATGCTGTATAATTGTCTTAATAGATCGTATTTATTAGTGGCTGTTAGTGAGAGACCATATTTACATTAAACTTTGGAAGAGGAAAGGAGATGTGTACCCCAAAATAGCTATTTAACCTGAATTATTTCTTTAGCTACCCAATCTTTGATATTTTAATGTTTTTATGGTGCCATACTGAAGAGTCCCAAAATGCCTCCAATGGCGGTAAAGGCTTTGTAAGGAGTGGGTATACCAATGATATAGAGTATTTCATGATGGGAGACAGGAAAGCTATTGGAGTGTGAGAAAAGTGAGTCAGAGAATGAAAAGAAAAGGAAAATGTGAAATTAAAGAATTCTCCAATTTTCTCCACACATTTGAAGGCGCTTCCACATCTTCGTACAGATGAGGTAAAACTTGTTTAATAGTAAATGAGCAGTGGTATTGTAGAAAATTAGACTTTGACTTTGTTAACCGATTTTCACTGCTTAAGTTTGCTTTGTTGTTCTAGAATAAAAGGTGTACACCTTATTTCATTCACATCAGAGTTCCCCAGATTTTGTAAATCATGTGACTGGTTCTCTTTCAAACTCCAAAACCTCAACCCTCTCTTTCTAAAGAGTAGACACCCACAGATCTGACCCTCGGATGATGCTCAGTCTGAGAAACTAAGGGTTATATAATTGAATTTTGTAAGTTTGCACCGTCTTTGTGTCAAAAAAATATCACGCAAATGCAGTGCTAAAAAAGTATAAGAGAAGACCCCAAGTGACATTGCTGTGTCATATTGCTGAAATGTAGTGGCCTCTTTCAATACAGGGAGTCTCCCATAAGTCATACTGCGTCAAGCCGGCCTTGCTCCTGCTGGCCCATGTGGCATGAAACACTTTTCCATCTGGGCACCTGCAGCAATCTATAATAGTACACACTAATGGTTTACTTTAGGAAAGTCAAAGGACATATATATATTAAATAAAAACAAATCTTTTTCACCACCTGACCTCCTTCACAGCCCACTGTAACCAAACTATTTAAGAGTGGAATAATGCAGCTACTGGCCAAACAAATGTCAGCATAGAAAAACATCTATATAAGGGAGGCTCCAAAGTGCCTCTCTCATGACTGCTTTTAAAAGCTGTTTTTTGGTTATTACATTTTTCCCGGGACACAGCTAAATCTGCCGCTAGACAGACAATAAAAGTACTTTCATGTACACAATGAAAGCCCAACAGCTCCGACCCCTTCTGAACTAGAGATTTGTATACAATGATGTCTCTTTATCAATAATGCTAAACTACTTCGTATGGTTTTGGTCACAGAGTTTACACTCTATATAACACATTCCTACTATATTTGTTAGAAAGTGGACAGTGGCTTCTTGGACTACTCACAAAGGTACATGTGTAAATTTACTCCTACACTTTGGAGTGAAATACTTAATATCTTTTATTTGGGTGATTTGAAATTTAATGTGTTTTAAATAAATATATATATATATCCGTATAGCTATATATTTATATATATATATATATATATATATCTAGCTATCTATATAGACATATATATATATATATACATATATATATATATACATATATATATATACACATATATATATATATATATATATATATATATATATATATATATATATATATATATATATTTATACCTACGTTGAATTTGACTCCTTAACATATCACAGGGTAATGTATTATGCTTTGACCAGCGTAGATTCAACCAGTATTCCCATTAAGGTACTTTCAACAATGAAATAAAGCAACAAAAAGAACACTGGAAAACCAGGACTGGATGGACAATGCCCCATTGGTTGTGGAGCATATGTGTGAAGTAGGAGTGTTTTTTTTCTTTTGTATATAAAAGGGCACTCTATCACAATGAACTCTATGGCCTGTTGAAGGCTAAGGCCGAAACAAGTTGCCATGTTTACAAGCACCGAGCACTTTTAAATCTAATGAATGAAAAAATAAGGATTTTGAATCTTATCCTGGTGGTGCTGCCTTATTTCTCCTTCTTGGGATTGGAATTTTCAACTAGCCCCGGAAAAGAAAGGCTCCTGGAGGGGAGAAAAGAAAGAACATATTGTGTGCAGTTACCGCACTGCATAGGCTGAGCCCTCGGAGACGACCAGGATAGCATTTATTCCATGACCTGTTGACAGTAGAAAAGGTACGATCCTGCTCTGCACAATTTCTTGAAACAAGACTGTTTTTCTTCATTTGATTGCAAATGAACTATTATTTGGCCGCTCTATAATAGTTCATTTGCAATCCAATGAACGGACATTTAACTCCGATGAGATGGACCTCTGTTCATTGTAAATAACAAGAGATAAACTAGAAACGTGTTTAGTAAATGTTATGACTCACAGTGTGGGAGGAAATGATGTGTGTAATTGATCTTGGAGCCGAGGAGCCAATAGAGTCATTTTTTTAACACAGAGGTTTCTTGGAGCAGTAGGCGGGTGAAGGCAATCGTGGATTTGGAGTGGATGGAATGCAGAACAAGTTTTTGGCACATAGTTATCAACGGTAGAGCCATGCGGTAAGAGAGCTAAATTTGAAATATACGACACGTATTGCTTTTACAAAATTAAAGTTGCGAAGTAACACTTTCAATTTAGAAACAGTTTCTCTTACTGCTTCTGTGGAGTATCAATGAATGGAAACACTGTCTATAATATTGAGGAAGGATCATGGAAAAAAACAGGAGAGTGAATCAAAAACGCGGAGTAGGCACATCATTCGAAACCGCGTATTTATGAAATAATTTGACCTCTGAGAGAGACAATAAATACAAAGTGACGGTTTGCAGGCTACATAATAAATAAAGTTAATGACATATTTTACGTCAAAGGAAGACATTTATATTTCTGATGGGCCAAAAATTAAGCAAAAAATTAGGAATAGAAAGGCCTTGGAGTCACAAAAGGATGAAGATAATTATCGATCTGAAATATACTTTGGAACAAAGCAACAAAAACAACAAGTCGCATTAAGAACATGCTGTGAAAGCCAAATTTATTGAAGTAATATACATCAAAGCCTGTTATGTATTCTGACTAGGCAACAGAACTCTGGGCCTTACATTTGGAAATACTGTTCTCCTGTTTGTTTGCTGATCAAGGAAGTTAAACAGAGCACTGCTGTTACAGTGAGTCTTTTGTTCACAATTTCGATTTAAAGGATCACTTTGTATTTCTTATTCTTTAGTGAGCATATTCCGACACACCACTGACAAACTATAACTGGGAAGGTATAAATTTAAAAATAGTTCAATGATTGTTGTGTGATCGCCAGACTTTTTTTAACGAAATCATAATATAGAATAAGGCAAATAAGGATAGTGCTTGGTGCTTTAATAGTTTTTGATTGTTCATATTTTGTCAAACATTAACCTGCTAATTTTAAAATCATGGCTGAGAGAATATTACAACGAGAGGAAATGTGCGGAACCCTTTTAGCTGAAAATTCAACACTAATGGATCAGGATATCTTACTTTTAAAAATCAAGAAGTTACTCATAATATGTTAATTAAGGAACTTGAACAGGTAAAAAAAATGGAAGTGAATAAATGGTGGGAGAAAACAACCTTGAAAAAATATATAGATTGTGGAAGAATCCCGAGAGGATTAAAGATATTTGTAATACCTACACTTAATGACATGGATGCTGATCTACTCAAACAGTGGCAAACTGATACAAGTGAATGCTCTTTTAGATTAATGCAAACAGTAATTATTCAAGCAGAAAGAACACTGAATAAAACATTAGAAAGAATAAAAGATATTGAAGATCAATTGGAATCAGGAAGTGTATCAGAGGATATAAAAAATCTGCTAAGTGCAATGGATAAACGATTGGAATAACATGAAAAGGAGGGACAAGAGAAAAAACTAAAGAAATTCAACAGAGACAAGGCTGATTACTCCATGGGAAGAATATATACATTTGCAAGACGTTTTCACTCCTTTTATGACAAACAACATATGGATAAGACAATTGAAAAAGATAAGATCCTGTCTAGTGCTGAAAGCTCTGATTTGAGTTCGGGGACGAATTCCCCTTACAAAAGGTCCAGCATTGGACTTTACAGGAGAGATGCGCCTCTACAATATGGATATGAGACAGAGGGGAAGAGACCCACAAAAAAAATTAGCATAGGAGAACAAGGAGATCAAAGAGGAAGAGGAAGAGGCAAGAAAAGAGGAGGCGGACAGCAAATATCAAAAGCTGAAACAACAAGAGGATTTAGTTATCAATCTGTCCTCAAGAGTATTACAAGACAAACATATTAGATTATTAAATAAAGGGTTGACTTTTTGCCCCATGTTTGGAATGGACCTTGCCACTGCTAGAATTGATCAATATAAGTTTTCAAGGAAGCTAAAATTAAAAAAGGATTTTGCATCAAAAAATCAACATAAGAAAGCGGAATTTAATGTTAAATTACAAGAGATATCTCCTACAAACATCGGTGAGATGGAACATCTTAGAAGCCTTATAGAATTGGAAAAAGAGTCTAAATACAATGATGATATGATAAATAAATGAACAAATTCTCTCTGATCAAGAACTATGCCACATGATTGGTATTACAACAGATGATACAGTTTCTAATGGATGCAATCCCAAATCATGATTTTGCCCTCAACTTCCCATGGGAAATAAGGTAGATCTATTTCAAGAAGTGATGGTAGAAGGATTAATGAGAATTGCCTGGGATACAAATAAAAACAAACAGACCAATATTACGCAAGAAGAAAGGGAAGCATTAAAAGAATTGAGAAATTATGATACCATCATCATCAAAGCGCCTGATAAGGGAGGTAACATTGTGATCTTGGATCGCACGGAATATATCAAGGAGGCAATGAGTCACCTCAATGATAAAGCAAGTTATATCAAGCTAAGTACAAACCCTATGGTTGAGAATATGGTGAAGTATCATGGCAAAATGAAAAATTGGCAAGATGTGGGTCTTCTTGAGGAAGAAGAAGTAAAGTATTTAAAGATAGTCGATCCCACTATTCCAACAATGTATTTCTTGCCAAAAATACATAAGAATAAACAAACCCAGTAAGAAGACCAATAGTGAGTTCCATAGGATAATTATTAGAAAACACCTCAAGATGTGTGGATATATTTTTGTTTCCCTATGTTCCAAGCCTTCCGTCCTATATGAGAGACTCTATGGATTTTCTTAACCTGCTCAATAACATCCCATGGAAGAAGGAATATATTATGGCTGCAAGGAATGTGGTTTCTCTTTATACCTCCATAAGACATGAAGATGGTCTTGAGGCTTGTAAATATTTTCTAGGAGCAAGATCTATTGGTTTATTACAGCACACAGAGGTGATGTTGGAGATGTTGCAATATTGTTTAACTCATAATATTTTCTTTTTGATGGTCAATACTATTTACAAAAGAGAGGAACAGCGATGGGTACTTCCTTTGCACCAACGTATGTGTGATGGGCTGGAACCTGCCCGCCCGCACTCCGCTCCTGCTTGTGCTGACTCTGCCCCTGGTGCTCTGAGGCTTCCTGCACGGGATTGGTGGAAGGGTCGGCAGTGGCGGAGCGCTGGACGTTCAAAAGTACCGCGGCATACTGATGCGGCGTGCAGAGTTTTGGAGGAGAAACCCGGAGACCAGAGAGGAGCTGTGAACCCTTTTATGGAGGAAGGAACGCTTAGCAACAGAGAGGTGAATGTGAGAATCCAGGATCGGATATCGCCAGAGAGTCGGAGACGGCGGTCTCTTCCAAGCACCAGAGCTGAAGACGGAAGACGAGCGTCAGGAGATCCTGCTCCAGGCAACCGGGAAGACGAGTGGCTGCAACACACCACGCTTCAGGAGAAGCGTGGCCATTCAGGTGCGTGGGACTACGTCCCAGAACGAGAGTGCGAGTGAGAGACAGAGTGCAGAAAGAGGGGGGGGTTGGAAAGCACGGAAGGGAAGGAGGGGAAGGATAAACCGAAAAAAACTCCTAACAAGCACGAGCACGGGAAAAAGGGAAGCGGGGTGGAACAAGGGAAACAGACAAAGACAAGAGAAGGAGGGGGGGGGAACGAATACAAAACTTACCACCAGTCACTATCGAGCAACCTCACCGACACGGAAACCAGCAAACCCTCACACGGTTCCGATAAGCCCTAAAAAGAAAGAGATAAAAGGACAGGAGTGGAACCACTGAAAGACAGAGGGAATACAGCACCTACTAATCTATAATTTGGCATAAAAAGAAGACCAGTGAGTCAGGGAAGGGGGAAAGAATACAGAGACTAACCAGAGGTCGCTGGCATACACACTTACTGCTATCTTCTCTTCTCTCCACATGTACTTCCCGGGAACGACCTGTGAACCAAGGAGACAGAAAGGTGAAGACCAAACCTCAAGAACATCCCCACCCTCAAGACCCAAACCAAATACTCACCTGTTTTCTACTATATCTTCTATCTTCAATAAAAGACCTTTTATTGACTATCACGGTCTAGATTGCTTTATCCGCGAGCTCCCGCTCACAAGTGGTGGCAGTGGTGGGATTTGAGAAAAACCCCAAGGAAAGATTACACAACCATGGAGGAGAAGACAACTATGGCAGATGTCATAGCCCAGTTGGCTGAGGGGCAACGACATCTTCAATTGATATGGGAACAGCAAATGAAAGAAGCCAAAGAGGAACGGGAGGCATTGCAAACAGCACTCAAAAGCCAGGTGACGATTATGGCTAATAACCAACTGGTACATGAAACAGCCATGGGTAAACTGACCGACACCATCGCCCATACAAAAGTACACCCCACGGTACCAAGTAGTGTGTTACAACGATACCAGGAATCGGAGGATCCAGACTCTTTTTTCACAAACTTTGAGAGAGTGGCCAATACTGCTAATTGGCCTGAGGACAAATGGGGCCAATATATTGCGCCCCTTCTTACTGGCCACTTGCAAACAACATACCAAGCTATCAATCCGAGTGGAAACCTACCATATAAGGACATAAAGAAAACAATTTTAGAAAGAGTGGGTTTGGACAGTGAGAGCTATTGCACCAAGTTTAGGCAAATGAAATGGCAACACCAGGAGAATCCCCGTACATTATATTATAGAGTCCAACAGTCGGCCGGGGGTGGTTGCAACCTACAGAGAAGACAAGGGAAGAAATGTTTGACATAATAGTGTTAGAGCAGCACTTGGATGCTTTACCTCCTACCACTCGGAACTGGGTACGACAGCATCCAGGACTCACAAATGAAACGGCCGTAGATCTTGCCTGCGCATATCACCGAGGCTCTGACTTCCGTGCTACCGTTAGCCGGGCTCCTCCTCCTACGATCCGACCTGCCATTCCTAGACCACAACAACCAAGGCCAGTCAGAGCCCACGGGCCGGTACGAACGCAACCCGGGGGCCCGGGACCCTCTGGATACACCGGTCCTGGTCCTCACTGCTACAATTGTTCAGAATGGGGCCATATAGCCAGATATTGCCCACATAAGAAAGACGCCGAGGAACCCATGGAGATAGGGCTAACAAAGGGGAGAGTATTCTGGACTGGAGGTGAGAAACCGAAATATACCCTCCCTATCTTTGTCAATGACGTAGAAAGACTGGCCCTAATCGACTCTGGATGTAGCCAGAGTGTGATCAGCGAAGATTTAGTGATGCCAGGGCAAGAAGAACCCGAGACCCAGGTTCTCATCACCTGTGTACATGGAGAGCAACGGTATTATCCTCTTGCCACTATAAGATTAAAATGGAAAGAACAAATCGAGAACCTTCGGGTCGGGGTACTCTCCACCCTAGATGAAGATATAATTCTGGGGACCGATTATGAGTACTTCCCTTCCTTATTGGAGAAACCCAGGCAAGAGCACCTCTTGAGGGGATGTTGGACGGAGGCACCTAGTGGAGTCATAACAGAAGAACCCACACGGGAACGGAGTATCCTCAGCAGGAAACAAAAACGAGAACAACAACAGGCTTACATACAGCAAAGTACATCACAAGACAGGCCTGTTACCAGGGGGAAAATTTGCACAATCACCGGGGATTTCCGACGGAATCAGAATGAGGACCCCACTTTAAAATACGCATGGCAGCAGGCTGAGAATGGGGCAGCACCAGGGGTAGGTCCCAGGTTCCTGATTCGTAATAACCTGTTATATAGAAATCCCACACCTACTAGAGGAAATGACCTGCAGTTAGTAGTGCCCAAAAGCCACCGCCCACAAGTGTTACAATTAGCACATGGGGACAATGGGGAAGGGCATTTAGGGAGAGAGAAAACCGAGGAAGCAATCCTTAGACTATTTTACTGGCCCGGGGTTTATGGTGAAATAAAAAAGCATTGTTCAGAGTGCCCCAAATGCCAGTTGTATAATCCCTCGCCACAAAAACCCGTGGCCCTACAACCTCTTCCGATTATTGACATTCCCTTTACCAGGGTGGGAATGGACCTTATAGGACCCCTCACCCCTTCCACTCGAGGTAGACAATATGTTTTAGTTCTAGTGGACTATGCCACACGCTATCCAGAGGCCATACCCCTTCCCAGTATACACACTAAAGCTATTCCCCAGGCAATGATAGAGTTCTTTTCACAGGTGGGTTTCCCAAAAGAAATATTGACGGACCAAGGGACTCCTTTTATGTCTAGGTTAATGGCTGAAGTATGTTGTTTACTAGGGGTTAAACAAATCCGTACTTCAGTGTATCATCCCCAGACTGATGGGCTGGTGGAACGATACAACAAAACCATTAAATCCTTACTAAGAAAGAGTATATCGGAAGCTGGTAAGTATTGGGAAAAGAAACTACCGCTGGTTCTATATGCTATTCGTACCCATGTACAAGCCTCGTTAGGCCATAGCCCTTTTGAAATGTTATTCGGTCGACAGCCAGGCACACTGTTAGATATGTTAGCTGAACAGTGGGAGGACACGGAGGAAGAGGTAAAAGATCTCTTAACATATACCAGGGAGTTAAGAGAGAACCTTTATACAGTATGGGAGGAGGCCCATACTGCTTTACAGGAAGCTCAGAATAAGCAGAAGCAAATCTACGATACCCGAAGTGCAATGCGCACCCTAACAGTAGGAGATAAAGCTCTAGTTCTACTCCCTAGCACTGAGAATAAATTATTGGCCAAATGGCAAGGGCCGTTTGAAGTAATAGCTCAGATCAATCCCACCACATATAAGTTGGCCATTCCCCAAGGAAGTGGAAGGGAACAGATATATCACATTAACCTGCTAAAAAAATGGCTAGAACCCACAGGAGGCTCTTCCATTCATTTTATTAACTCAGAGGTTATTGAGGACATCCCATATCCCATATTACCTCACCGGGATTCGTCGAACCAGGCACAACCCTGGATCAATCCCACTCTTGAAAGAGGGTATCACAATCAACTAACCGGCCTAGTACAGCACAATCAAGATGTCTTCTCTGAATATCCAGGCAGAACCACCCTGGTCCAACATCCCATTCGTCTAAAAATGAACACTGTCTCACGACAACGACCCTACCGTATTCCTGAAGCTAAACAAAAAGTTGTTGAAGAGGAAGTCCAAGCCATTTTGAGGGCCGGTATCTTAGAACCATCCGCCAGCCCATGGTGCTCGCCAGTTGTGTTGGTACCCAAGCCAGATGGTAGCACCCAGTTTTGTGTCGATTATAGGGGAGTCAACAACTTAACCTATTTCGACGCATATCCCATGCCTAGGACAGATGAACTGATTGAGCGGCTAGGCCAGGCCAAATTCCTCTCCACCCTGGATCTTACCAAGGGTTATTGGCAAATACCCTTGAAAAGGGAAGACAAAGAAAAAACAGCATTTGCCACCCCCTCTGGCTTATATCAGTTTACTGTCCTCCCTTTTGGGCTACACGGGGCCCCTGCCACCTTCCAAAGACTCATGGATGAGATCTTACGGCCCTTTAAGCAGTATGCTGCTGCCTATCTTGATGACATTGTTATTTATAGTAACAATTGGGAGGAGCACTTGACACACCTAGATACTATATTACAAGCTCTTCGAAAGGCCCAGTTAACTGCTAACCCTGACAAATGTAGACTTGGACAGACTAGTATAAAATACCTGCGGTATATTGTTGGGAATGGTCAAATTAGACCCCAAGTAGAAAAAATGTAAGCCATCTCCAGAATGACATTCCCCAAGAGAAAGAAAGATATCAGAGCATTTTTAGGTTTAATTGGGTATTACAGACGTTTTATTCCTCATTTCTCTACGGTGGCGGAACCCCTTACTGACATGCTCAAAAACACATATCCCAACACCGTTGGTCCTCCCTCTGTAACTGTCTTGCAAAGTTTGACAAGTTGAAAACGGCTCTCATGTCTGAACCAGTACTTTGCTGTCCTGATTTCTGTAAACCGTTTGTGTTACTGACGGATGCCTCTGATGTAGGAGCAGTGTTGTCCCAACCACAGGATGATGATGTCCTCCACCCTATCTTATATATCAGCAGAAAGCTTCTACCACGAGAATTACATTATCCAACTATAGAGAAGGAATGTTTGGCGATTAAGTGGGCGATCGAATCCCTCCGATATTATCTGTCTGGCAGGACCTTTACTTTGATTACTGATCACGCTCCTCTGACGTGGCTTGCCCATCAAATGGACACTAATTCCTGTGTTCTCCGCTGGTTCCTTTCCCTACAGCCCTTTTCCTTTCGGATACAGCATCTTCCGGGTAAACAAATGGTGACTGCGGATTTTCTTTCCCGCTATCCGGTCTTGGAGCGTCTCGACAGGCCGCTCTCTAGGGGGAGTGTATGTGACGGGCTGGAACCTGCCCGCCCGCACTCCGCTCCTGCTTGTGCTGACTCTGCCCCTGGTGCTCTGAGGCTTCCTGCACAGGATTGGTGGAAGGGTCGGCAGTGGCAGAGCGCTGGACGTTCAAAAGTACTGCGGCATACTGATGCGCGTGCAGAGCTTTGGAGGAGAAACCCGGAGACCAGAGAGGAGCTGTGAACCCTTTTATGGAGGAAGGAACGCTTAGCAACAGAGAGGTGAATGTGAGAATCCAGGACCGGATATCGCCAGAGAGTCAGAGACGGCGGTCTCTTCCAAGCACCAGAGCTGAAGACGGAAGACGAGCGTCAGGAGATCCTGCTCCAGGCAACCGGGAAGACGAGTGGCTGCAACCCGCCACACTTCAGGAGAAGCGTGGCCATTCAGGTGCGTGGGACTACGTCCCGGAACGAGAGTGCGAGTGAGAGACAGAGTGCAGAAAGAGGGGGGGTTGGAAAGCACGGAAGGGAAGGAGGGGAAAGATAAACCGAAAAAAAACCTAACAAGCACGAGCACGGGAAAAAGGGAAGCGGGGTGGAACAAGGGAAACAGACAAGGACAAGAGAAGGAGGGGGGGGGAACGAATACAAAACTTACCACAAGTCACTATCGAGCAACCTCACCGATACGGAAACCAGCAAACCCTCACACGGTTCCGATAAGCCCTAAAAAGAAAAAGATAAAAGGACAGGAGTGGAACCACTGAAAGACAGAGGGAATACAGCGCCTACTAATCTATAATTTGGCATAAAAAGAAGACCAGTGAGTCAGGGAAGGGGAAAAGAATACAGAGACTAACCAGAGGTTGCTGGCATACACACTTACTGTTATCTTCTCTTCTCTCCACATGTACTTCCCAGGAACGACCTGTGAACCAAGGAGACAGAAAGGAAGAAGTGAAGACCAAACCTCAAGAACATCCCCACCCTCAAGACCCAAACCAAATACTCACCTGTTTTCTACTATATCTTCTATCTTCAATAAAAGACCTTTTATTGACTATCACGGTCTAGATTGCTTTATCCGCGAGCTCCCGCTCACAGTATGCTAATCTAGTCATGGGTTGATGGGAAGCAGAAACAATTTGGTGCAACAATAACTAAGAAAACTTAGAACATGTGGTAATATGGGTCTGGTATATTGATGACCTGTTCTTGATTTGGGAGGGAGAACAAGAAGCACTAGAGAAATTCATCATCTCATTTAATGATAACCCACAACAGCTAAAAGTCACATATGAAATCAGCACAACAAACATCACTTCGCTGGATGTAGGCGTGTATATAAAGGATAATATGATATGCACACTGATTTATAGAAAACCTACAAGTGTAAATAGTCTATTGCATGCTAATAGTGCTCATCTTCAAGCTCTTAAATGGAGTATACCATATGGTGAATTACTGAGGGTTAGGCGGAACTGTTCAGATGACTCTGCCTTTGAAAGACAAATGGAAGACATGCACATGCCCTTTTTACAGAGAGGATACCCAGATATTGTCTTGAAGGATGGAATGATGAGGGTGAGAAAACGTAAACAATTTGATCTCTTGACACCTAAAAACAAGAATACTTTAGCGATTTCGGAAGAATGTGAGATCCGATATATCATGAGGTTTGACACTGCTAGTCCTGAGGTTAAAAAATTGTTGAATAAGAACTGGAGTTTATTGCGATTGGATGAGACATTGAAAAGGACATTACCAGTTCACCCACAAGTTACATACAAAAAAGCATTTTCCTTAGGAGAACATTTGTCTAATAGTTTCATGGCCCCACAGAAGAAACATATTTCGAACTGGTTAGACCAGAATACATTTGGATTTTGGAAATGTGGGAAATGCAAAGCATGTTCTATTGGAAAAAATACTTCCACCTTTCAGATGTATGAAGGGAAGATCATGAAAATTAAGGAAAGAATTACTTGTGAGACAACATTTGTAATTTACGTATTGGAATGTGGATGCGGTAAAAAATATGTGGGAAGTACTGTGGGCAAGCTAAAACTTTGTATACTCCAACATCTAAGAGCAATCAACAATAAAGACATGACATACTCCATGGCAAAGCACATTTGGGAACAACACAATAGAGAATATACAGGACTACAATACTATGGGATACAATGCATCAACCTCAATCCCAGAGGTGAAATCAAGAACAACATCTGCAGAGAACTGAATCAATATGGATAGTCTTAATTAGAACTGAGAGTCCCTAGGGGTTGAATGCAGATGCAGAGTTACATGTTCATCTGTAATATTAGATCCCAAGAAGGTTATTTAATATTAGAAGTATATTTTAAATCTCAGTGAGAGGAAATCCAATAGAGAGAATATAGTAACAATAAGATGAATAGGTATCCTCTGTAAGAACTTACTTTTTGATAACTATTAGTAATATATAGAAATTCATGTAATGAAAAGTATGTGCATTTTATAGGGCATTTCATTGGAATAATAATTTGATGAAGAATTTCTTAAGGGTAAGGCACAGGCACTTCATAGGGTGTTTTCCCTTAAAACATATTTCCTGAGCCATTAAAATTCATAGAGTCATTATTTTATCAGACTTCAAACAATCTGTCAAATAAATTTTAACATCAAAGGGAAGAAACTAGTCAATATATTTGAGAAACTAATGGATGCAAACATATTATAGTTACTGTGAGTTATTGGAGTGCTATGTTTTATAAAATTAATTTTGAACATCTTTTATATAACAATGCATTTGCACTTTTGAGAGGTATTTGATCACAATAGTGTGATTATAAAGATAACTAACAGTGCACGTCATCCGATATATAATGTGTGTTACATTTTTATATTTGCGAATATTTGATTAT
The DNA here is from genome assembly GCF_031143425.1 of Pleurodeles waltl. Taxonomy (NCBI): domain Eukaryota; kingdom Metazoa; phylum Chordata; class Amphibia; order Caudata; family Salamandridae; genus Pleurodeles; species Pleurodeles waltl. The sequence goes on along the minus strand of NC_090449.1, from coordinate 76,059,689 downwards.
TTTTTACATAAAGACATGATCTAATTATATTATAGCATGGTGTAATTACATCAATGTCTTTCATCCCAAATATTCCCTAGATGACATAAAAGTAAATTTTATTAGCGGTATAATAATGACTGATAGGATATGCCAGTCTTTGATACTTTGGAACAAATATTGGAGTTAGACACAGATGAGGGAATAAATCATTAGCATATGGTTATGATAGTTATCAAGGAGTGACAATAGATATGATTAATAAATGGGCACTTTACCAGGTTGAATTATATCATTACAATACTCCTTAACATATCACAGGATAATGTATTATGCTTTAACCAGTGTAGATTCAACCAGTATTCCCATTAAGGTACTGTCAACAACGAAAGGACTGGATGGACAATGCCCCATTGGTTGTGGAGCATATGTGTGAAGCAGGAGTGTTTTTTTTTCTTTTATATATAAAAGGACACTCTATCACAATGAACTCTAGGCCTGTTGGATGCTAAGGCCGGAACGTGTTGCCATGTTTACAAGGACCGAGCACTTTAAAATCTAATAAATGAAAAAATAAGGATTTTGAATCTGATCCTGGTGGTGCCACCTTGTTTCTCCTTCTTGGGATTAGAATTTTCATCTAGCCTCGGGAAAAGAGAGGCTCCTGGAGGGGAGAAAAGAGCAGAAATATTTATATATCACTGGAAAAAAAACAAATGTTACAGGGACATTATAGTTAGGTTGACATTTTAACTATACAAAGTCAGAACAAGCATTTTCATAAATAAATATATGCCAGCAGAGAGACCTCCGAGTGCGGTTTATTTCTTTTCCGGATAACAAAGAAAAGGAAAAAAATTATTGTTTGATATATATATATATATAAATTTATATATATATATAAATAATGAAAAACAGAAAAAAATTGGGCTGAGGAAGACAGAGGAAACCTCTGCTCACAGAAAGGCAGAGCGGTTTGACAGCCCCCATTTGACGGATCACCCCAAAACTTTCCGTGCACAACAAAAATCACAGGGGCACTTTTTTTGGAAAATTTTGAAAATTTTGTGAAGATTTGTCAAATAGTGCCAAAGATATAGGCAAGCCACAAGCCACTTTTTCTATGGAATCATGGTCCTAACTGTAACTACCTAGAGGTGACTGCCACTAGGTAATTATACATATATATATATTCTGCTGTATGTCACTCCACCCTACTTTATTCCACTGTATGCCACTCCACTATATGATACTCCTCTCTACAGTACTCCATTTCATTCCAGGCTATTCAATTGGACCCCGTTCCAAAGTATGGCACTCCACTTTATGCTGCTACACTGTACCCCATGCCGCTGTACACCACTTCAGTTCAAATCAATCCATTACGCCAATCCACTGTATGCTACTCCACTGTACATCATTCCACTCTATGCCACTCCACTGTACACTGCTTTACGCTAAGCTTTTACACTGTAAACAACTTCACTCTATGCCAGTCCACTCTACATTATTACAATATATGCAACTCCTCTCTATGTCTCTTCAATGTACGCCACTACACTGTATGCCACTCCGCTATACGCTAGTCCAGTATATGCTATGCACTCTGCGCCATTCCACTGTATGCCACTCTACTCTGTGCTATTCCACTCTATGCCACTCCACTGTATGCTACTCCACTCTATGCCATTCTAGTGTATGCCACTCCACTCCATCCACTCCGTTCTACGCTATTTAATTGGATGCCACTCCACCGTATGCTATTACACTCTACCTCATTCCAGTGTGCGTCACTCCAGTCTATAACACTTCACTGTACTCCACTGCACTGTACGCTACTCCACTATAAGCTATTCCAGTCTACACCACCCTACTATACACCACTCCACTCAATGCCATTCTACTGTATGCCACTTCCCTATATGCTACTTCACTCTACACCACTCCATTGAGCACTTCTTCACTCTATGCTACTCCGTCCTATGTTGGTCCATCGGACATCACTCCACTCTGTGCCATGCCACTTTATGTTATTTCACTCTACACCACTCCACTTTACAATACTTCAGTCTATGCCATTTCACTGTACGCCATTCCACTCATATGCTATTCTACTCTATGCTATTCCACTCTAAACTATTCTACTCTATGCCACTCCAATCTACACTATTCCACTCCATTCAAAGCTTTATCACTGTAGGCATCTTCAATATTTGCCCCAGTACTGTAAGGTATTCCACTCTACCCCACTCCACTATAGCTCACTCCACTGTATACTATTACACTGTACCCAACCCCACAATACATCAATTCAGTCTAAACGACTTCACTTTGCACCACATCACTGTACGCTACTACCCTATATTCTATTACACTCAACGCCACCCCACTGTATGCTACTACACTATACACTATTACACTCTACGCCACTCCACTGTATGCCACTCAAGTCTACACTACTCCACTCTATGATATTTCACTTTATGCCACACCACTGTATGCTACTTCACTCTACGCCACTCTCCTCCACTCTATATAACCCCACTGTACAAAACTCTCCTACACTTTATGCCACTGTACTACACTCTACTCCACTCAATCCACGTACACTCCACTGTCTAAATTTGCACTCAACTCTATGCACGTACACTCTATTGTTCAACACTCTACTCCACTCTACGACAGTTTCCAACACTGTAGGACACAGCATTTCACTATACTGTATGAGACACCACTCCAATGTATAACACTTTCCTCTGCTCTAAGCTATTACCCTCCAATGTGTGCCATCCCACTCTACGCTAATCCACAATAGCCTACTCCACTCTACGCCACTTCACTGTACACCACTCCACGCTATGCTGTTCCACTCTATGCCATTCAACTTTTCTATGCTCTACTGTACAGCATTCCACTGTACACTATTACACTGTATGCAACCCCTCTTTACAGTAAGCCACTCTATGCCACTACAGTGTACGGCACTCCATTCTACGCCACTCCATTTTATGACACTCTCCTCCACTCTATATAACTCCACTCTATAATAGTCTACCACACTTCATAGCACTCTATGGCATTCTACTCCACTCTGTCTGAGTACACTCCTTTGTCCACTCTATACTCCATTCTATGGCCATGCACGATAATGTACAACACTCTATTCCACTATATGACACAGCACTCCCCTCTATTGTACGGGACCATACTTCAATTTATAACAGTTTAATACCAACACTACGCCAGTACACTCCACTCTGCCTCTCTACTCTACGACACACCAATACACTCTATTGTACTTTACTCCACACTGCGTTTCACCACTACACTTGACTCAACTGAACAAGGTTTTACTTTACTCTATGCTACTATACAACAATCCACTCTACGCAGCACCATTTTTCTCACACAATAACTTTATGTAACTCCATTCTACAACACTCTACTACACTGTATGCCACTGTCTGACACTTTAATCATTCCACTCTACAAGACTGTACTATACTGTATGTCACTGTGGCACACTGTGAGCTACAATACTCTAGTCCACTATATGACACTGTATGCAATTCTTTGTATGCCACTGCACCCCACTTTACTTTACTTCACTCTACTCTACCACAGCACTCCACTCTACTCCACTACTACACTGTATGCTACTCCACTCTACGCCACTCATTGCCATCGTACTCGATAACACTGTATGCCAATCCACTGTGCCACACTCTACAATACTGTACTCTACTGTACACCACTCCTTTCTAGAAAAATCAGCAAGACTGTATGCCACTCTACTCTCCAGTAATCTAAATCACTTTCCAGTACTGATCGACATCCCACTACTCTTTACTGATCAACACAGTACTCCAACTTATGACACTTTACTCAGCTGTATGCTACACCACTCCACTCTACTGCACTCCATGCCAGTAAAGTCTACAACACGCCACTCCAATCGATGACACTTTAATCCACTTTACACAACCCCTATTCCAGGGTACTCAACAGCAGTATACTCATCTTTACTACACTTTTTCCCCCTCTACACCACTGTACTTTACTCCACTCTGAGGCGCTCCACTGTCCGACACTGTACTCCACGCTATACAACACTTTATGACACTCTACTCCACTCTATGCTGATGCACTACGGCACTGTACTACACTGTATGACACTCGACAAAGTGCAACTATTCCACTCTATGCCCATGCACTACGGCACTGTACTACACTGTATGACACTCGGCAACATGCAACCAAACTTCTCTCTATAATATGCCACTCCACTATATGACACGTCACTCCACTCTACAACACTCGCTTCCATTGTACTCTATGACACACCTCTTGATTATACTGCACCCTGTGACACTCCACTTCACCCTACTCCACTCTAAGATACTCTACTCCAGTTTTTTCAGTATACAAAATCCTACTCTACTGTTCAACACACCATTACACTGTACAACTCACTGCTCCAGCCTACAATACATGACTCCAGTACATGAGACATGAAGCAACAACACTATATAACACCTTACTACACTGTACAATACGTTATTACACTCTACTCTATTACACTCAATTGTATCTACAATATTCCAGTCTATGCGATACACTTTACAACACTCTCCTCCACTGTACTGTACAACACTCCACATACCAACTCTCCACTTGCAATACTGGATGATACGCTTTAAAGCACATTTTTATTTAAAAAAATGTAAAAAAACATTGAAATTCAATGACAAAAAACAAAGATTAAAGCTTAGTTATGGTTAGGAAAATACATTTCCCTACACAAACCAAGTTTAGACTACACAAACTTTAAAGATTCTAAAGTTATAGTTATAACTTTCGTTTAAAATTCATTCACCACCTTCAAATTATTATAAGTATCTGACCTCGTTACACACTCTTTTCAGCGTACTAACCAGACAACACTAACTATAACTCGCCACTCTACCATGCACTGTATTCTCACAGATAATGATACACCACTGTGCAACACTACACTGTACGAGACTCTCCTCCACTCTACTGCACAACAATCCACTCAACAACACTGAACTATATGACACTACTCCACTGAGCTCCATTCTATACCACTACACTCTACAACACCCTGCTACACTCTATGCCACTCTACTTGATGACATTTCACAACACTCCATTTCATGACACTCCACTGAAAAACACTAAGCTCTACTGGTTGACATGCCACTACACTGTACAACACACTGCTCCAATCTATGATATTCCACAATATGTCACACCACGCCACTCCACATTACAACACTTTACTCCACTGTTCGCTAAGTCACTCCACTACTTGACTCCACTTTATTCCACTCTACAATACTGTACAACATTATACTCTACGACACTCTTTTTCACTGTCCTGTACTGCATTCCTCTTTATAACACTCCAATCAATGGCACTCCACACTACCATTTGAAACACATTATTATAGAAAAATAAAAACCATTAACATAAAATGCAAAAAACAAAGGTTACAGATAATTTATAATTAGAAATACATTATGTATTCTTTCGGTACAAACCAACTTAAAATACCCAAAGATTAAAAATGGCGAGGTTATAATTACAACTTCAATTTATAATTTCTGCACCGCCTTCAAATTACTATGTTGTGCACCTCCGAACACATTCTTGTCACCTCACTCGCCACGCTTTTCCATGTACTGTTTATACCCTTGCATTTTACATCAGTTATAGCATGTAAAATCATAGCATTCACAACACTTCTTAATTGACACTTTGTCAAAATATAGTGCATGGTAGAGTCAGCGGTGAGGATTCACAGCCCTACATGCATGGGCTTAGCTCACTGAGCCATGTGGACATGCTTATAACTAAAGGGCAGAATGGTATGAAAGCATGGATGGCACCCAAATGGAGAAGCAACAGAGCGAGTCCATACACATGTATGGAACACAGGGGGTTTAGCTCTTGTAATGATATAAAAAACCCTTGTCATATGTGATAGAGAAGGGGAGAGGGCTGTCCCAGATTCACTCTCTCACAATGATTACAAATTGGTCCACGTTATGCCAAAGGTTGGAGTTTGCTGCAAAATGCTGAGATAACTGCAATGTGCCATTTTGCACACCCACTTATGTGTGAATCCACACACATTTGCATACATTTTCTCATTTTAAGGTAACAATCTTAGAATTGGGTGCAAATTCCATAATCGCTAATAGCACACCCTGTGGTAGCTGTAGTTGCTGGGTGTGCAATTTGCAACTGAGATTTGCACACTAAACATAACTGAGGCCTATATTCAGTAATACCATTTTAGGAATAAGCTCCTATTTGCAACCAAACCATAATTACTAATTGAATGCAGGGTTTGCCCTGCACTGGAGGTTACCCCAACAATTTACAGTTTCTAAAGCCTACCACAGATCAGGGGTAGTGGGATAAGTTGTTCAGAATGCTGACTGGCATTTCTGGGAACAGGGTTTATTCATGGACAGTTAGTCGGTATGTACAATTTCCTCCCACAATTTTTGGGCGAGACATAAGCAGGGCCATAGTCAGTGCCTTAATGAATGGTTTGAGTCTCACAAAAAGGATCTAATTCCTCTGACTGCCTCATTTGTAGGTGCCACAGTAAGTTTAAAATATTTTGACTCTGTTTTACAAATGTATTGTGTTGTAACATTCATAAAGGGCTTACTACTCCTAAGTGGGTCACTAAAGAGCTTTCCAAAATGGGTAGCATAATACACCATATAGGGTGTGTGGTTGGAAGGGCTTTGTCTTTGGTTTGATCTTATGTGGAAGTGTTTTCGTGCCATACATGATGATCAATGAGGTGGATTTATCATGTTATAGGACACAGCTCCAATGTGATGGATGGAGCAGTATGAAAAACAGGCACACAGTTTATGGTTTTCTGTAAGCTGGCAGCTTTTAGCAGCTCTGCGGGCCACTTTATGGTACTTCTTATTATCATAATCCACCTACCTGGTTACTGCACTAGGTTGTCCTTTCTGAGATACTTTGGTTAAAGTTTAAGGGCCTAAGTAGGCATTGATTAAAGGGAAAAATGCTGGAGAGAACTGTTGGGACAGACTTTGTTAATCTCGTCCAATATCTGATTGTCCTAGTGGGGTGTCAAGAAGCGGTTTAGTATGCATCTTCTTGGGTCCTACAGCGGTCAACTAAATTAGAAATCCTGTTGGCCAGTGGTATGTGGCAGATCTCTTCAGTTATTCCATGCCTATTCCAGTGGTGATGGGTAGTTAATGCTGTGGACTGGTACAGTACTGGGTGATGGACATGACCCGTAGCAGTTTTTTTCTTATAGAGTGTAAGAGGGTCAAGCAGTGTACGGAATTATTAGATAGTCTGTATGAACTACAATTAACTGCTGACCGCTGTGCGCTATGGTATTAGAGTTAGTGTGGGCCAGGAGGTTTATATATATATTGTATTTTAATTGAATTTATATAGCACTTACAACCCTGACAAGATGTTGAAATAATTTTTGTTCCTTGCTATGGAACGCAAGGTTTGTGGCTTTTCCAGTGGTCATTGTTGGTTATTAGGATTAGTCTTGTGCTCTTAAGGAAATTGTTCAATACATCTATTCCAGTTTCTATGTGGTAAATTAAATAAATAGGTGTTAGTTGTGATTTTTAGTCTGAGGGGGTATGTGATTTCTTGCAAATGCTTGGCAATATTAGTATGTGAGCTACAGGAGCTTGAGAATGCACTACAGACATACCCATTTGTACTTAAATAAAAATGGAAAGGTTCTCAATGAAACAAAGTAACCAGACGAACTGCAACCCCATGAATGGGCTCTATATAACTCTAGTCTGCCTGCGGCCTTATGTACATAGGAGTGACATCCAGAAAAATGAAAATCAGGATAAGGAAGCATCACAGTAAGATGACATTGAGACACCACAAAAGTGACTACACCTTTCCTATCAACTGGTCATTCCAAAAACAGACTAACCTGGACCATTATTGAAAAAGTTCATAACAGCTTGAACATATCCAAAAAACTTTCAGAGCGTGAACAACACAGGGTATATGGTCTTAAAACGCATTTAACTAGTCTCAATGATGATAGTCTTGGAATCACATCAATTACTTGTAATGTGACACTCATTCAACACCACAATTGGGATTACAGCCCCTAATCATGTCCCATGATGCAACAGGCAAGCCCGGCTACAATAATCTGGGGGAAACTCCTGCACCACGACTCAGGAACAACAATGACACCTACAAAGCAAGCGTAACCACGCTTGCCGGAACAACAACTGTGTTTTTCTCTGCCTTAACCACGCATGTGCTGAACTATTCATATGCGTGATTAAGGCGGAGAAAAAGGCAGAGTGGATCGGGAGAGGGCGCGGTCAGGTAAGTGGGCCTGGGGCAAGGGTGGGGGTAGTTGATAGGGGTGGGGTGGATTAAGGGCTTGGGGTGGGTTTTTTAATCAGGCTTTTTTTTAGGACCGGGCTTTTTTTTTTAGGGTGGGTTTGGGTATTTAGCTTTTTAGGGCTTAGGGTTTTATTTTTTATGAGCAAGGGCGGGGGGTAGTTATTTTTATGTAGGGCTTAGGTTGGGGGCGGGGTAGTTTACTTTTAAAGGGGAGGGGAAGGCTTAAGGAAGGGCGGGAGGAGGTAGGAGAGAAGAGGAAGAAAGATCGGGAGAGGATGCGGTGAGGTAAGGGTTAGGGCAGGGTTGGAGGGTAGTTTTTAGGGGTTGGGGTGGATTAAGGGCTTGGAGTGGGGGTTGAGGTAGTTTGGTTTTTAGGGGCGGGGTGGGGGAATTGGGGTAGTTTGGTCAGGTAAGTGGGGTGGGGTTGTTTTTAGGGGTAGTGGTGGATTAAAGGCTTGGGGCGAGGGTGGGGGGATCAGGGTAGCTTGTTTTTTAGGGGCAGGGATGGGGGATCGTAGTAGTTTTGTTTTGAGGGGCGGGTGGGGGTGTTGGGTCTTTTTACGGCTGGTGGGGGGTTGAGGAAGGTTTTAGGGCTCAGGGTGGGTAGGGGTATCGGGGTAGTTTTGTTTTTAGGGGTGGGGGGCCGGGTAGTTTTGTTTTTAGAGGTGGGGGATGGGGGTAGTTTGTTTTTTAGGGCTGGCAGGATCGGGGTAGTTTTGTTTATAGGGACGGGGTGAGGGGATCAGGGTAGTTTTTAGGGGCGAGGTGGGGGTCAGTTGTTTTTACAGCTGGTGGGAGGGTCGGGGAAGGTTTTAGGGCTCTGGGTGGGTGAGGGGTGTCGGGGTACTTTTGTTATTCGGGCACGGGTTGTGGGGTCAGGGTACTTTTGTTTTTAGGGGTGGGTGGGGGTTGTTGTAGTTTTGTTTTTAGGGACGGGGTGGGGGGTCAGGGTAGTTTTGTTTTTAGGGGGTGGGATGGGGGTCGGGATAGTTTTGTTTTTAGGGGTGGGGGTGGGAGGGGTTGGGGTAGTTTTGTTTTTAGGGGAGGGGTGGGAGGGGTCGGGTAGTTTTGCTTTTAGGGGCAGGCAGTTGTTTTTTAGGGCAGGTGGTGGGTCGGGGAAGGTTTTAGGGCTCAGGGTGGGTGGGTGGTTTAGGGGTACTTTCGTTTTAAGGAGCAGGGGTGAGGAGCTGGGTAGTTTTAGTATTAGGGGTGGGGTACTTTAGAACCCTTATGGTGGGTAGGGGGTGGCTTAATAGAGCCAAGCATGCCATTCCCACACATGCTTTTACTAAGCATGCTTTTACAATGAAAAATCATTGTAAAGGCATGCGAGGTAAAGGTATTCGTGGTAACAACGTGGTCGTTGTTCCGGCTGCATTGTTCAGGCGTGCGTGGTTCTCGCATTAGTTGTTCCATCATACATTCCATAATAAACGATCGTACTCAGAGTTTTCCATTTACCTTAAACAAAAGAATCTTAGGCACCGGGCTTAAAGTGGGGAGGGTCCTGCCAGTGCTCAGTGCTGACAGTAATTAGTAAGACACATTAAAACGGGTCTCTTCATGCCCTATATGTATGCCCTTACTTTTACAAGTCAAGCACTCTGCTTATCGACAATTCAAGAACCAGTGCAGTCAGCCAAGTCGGTGATGCAGTCAGTCCCTGTCACACGATTTACTTTATTTCGCTTGGTTTGTGTATCCCTATTTCCTAGGAGCATTTCATTTTCCCATCTGTGTTTCTCTAGTTTTTAGGGTCGAGCCTGCGTCGCATGCGCTTGCGCATGCGTTTCACTATGCGAGACGCTTTAGTAATTAAAAAGGGCTCGGAGCCCTGTCCACATCACGTCAATGTCTGTCATTGGCTTTTGGGCTTGCCTGTTAGAATGTGCTTGATTTCATTAGTGGAAGGCATGCACATGTCATGCCTTTTCCGGTGGATAGCCCTCCTTGAGCGCATCGACCAAGTACAGAAAACATGCGAGGCTCGCTGTTTTCTGTCCAGCTCGTGGACTACTTTTTCTCTATTTTCCCAGTGCGATCTCACTTGGCAGAAGTCGAGCGCTTTACATAATATCGGCCCTGTTACACAGTTAATTGCACTTTTTCGGGTTACGTATCTAAATGCACTTTTGCCAATAGGTTTCATTACCACTGAAAATTCGGGTTAGGAGTTTACAATGCTATCAGCTCTAACACGAGCAAACGCGAGACCCGTTGCATTGCAAATGCTTGTTTTTGTTTGTCATTCAATGTACAGGAGTGTTTTATAGCGCAAACTGTGACCCGAGTTGCCTCCCGGTGTTAGGGTGAGTACAATGTGTGGATGGGTGTTCATCATCGGGAAAGATTGAAAGCTCTGAAATGAGGATAAAAGCAGTATGAGCTTCTCACGGTGCCTTCCACTGTGTTAATAGTTGTTCAGAGAGTACAAGCACATTCAGGTCCGGCTTCAGGACTGGTGGCGCCCTGTGCGACAGTTAATTTTGGTGCCCCCCACCTCATGACATCCTCCTCGATTTCACTCACTACCACCCGGAAAATGTGCTCCATATCTCTCCATCGCTCCCCTTTCACATATATGCATGTGTTTTAAAGCACTTTGGCTTTAGTAATCCACTCAGCTATCCGTATAAAATATAGGGGCATATTTAAGATCTCCTAGCGCCATTCTAACGCCACATTTGCATCATTTTTTTAAGCTAATGTGCCAAAAACGCTGTGCCATATTTACAAAGTGGCGCAATGTATGCATTGCACCATTTTATAACCCTTTGCGCTACATTATGCATGTACCAGGCATAATGTATGCAGAGGGGGCATCCCCCGTTATTGGGGGCCAAAAAAATTACGCAAATAAATCTGTCAGAAATCTGCTCAGAGCAGGCATTTAAAGGAGGCTTCCATTGGTTACAATGAGCCTCTGGGTGCTTTGCAGGATTAGTGCCAACTTTTTTTATGCTAATCCTACAAAGCGCCGGACTAGCGTAAAAAATTCTGACGCTAGTCCCCTAACTACCGCCATGGTGCACCGCATTTTAAATTTGATGCACACATGGTGGTGTTGGAGGGGCGGTAAGGGGTGCAAGAAAAGTGGCGCTGAGCTAAGTGCAGCGCCACGTTGCTTAAATATGACCCATAGTCCTGTGTTTTGCAGCAGGCATATTTGTCGTAGTTTGGACTCTTGCCCTAGGCAAGACTGCTGGTTAGAGGATGACAGTACTTTTGTTTGTAGGTGACTACGTCTTTCCTACAACAAGTCGCAACTGTTGTCCCAACCTTACCGGCTCACCAGAAACACAATAGTAAAAGGTGATTTGTGGCAGCCTTTACGCATGGACTCAAGAGTAAGACATCTCAGGGAGTGTCGTGGTTAAACTGAGAATACCCCTTTCTCACAGATATATCATGTCTCATACAAACACAGGCAATGACAAAGATGCAGTAAAGTTTCAATACTTTTTATTCAAAATAACTGCAATTTGCGATAAGTTGCATGGGCTGCAATGAGTAGGATAATGAATAATGCAAGTAACAGAATTGTGAAGATGAGAGTCATTATTACAAAGACCCCCACCATCTTGCAATGCATAGAAAAGACATACGAGATGTAATATGCCCTAGTACCCTAGTGTTTGTCTTTGGTGCTTGGTCTTGAGGCCTTAGCGCGGTGACACTGATAATGTAACTCATAACAAGTGGCCTAACTCTAAACAAGGCAGCCATTTTAGAAGAAATAAATAATTAAATGTGCTAAGACAGAGCAAGCTAAGTAGGTTTAAAGTCACTAGGTTACGGGGGCACGAGTCTGCAAGCCAAAGGCTAAGCTAACTCCTGTTATCCCATTAAAATGAAGTAGGATTCACTACACCCTCCCCATTGCCGTAACAGGTATGATGAACGTATAGGAAACCAAACGCCAAAATTGCTATGAACTAAAAGCTAAAAGCATAAAAAATCAGCTAAAAAAAATCTTTTAAATATGTTAAAAAGTTAATAAAAACAATTTCACTAAAACACATACAGAGATGTTAATGTCAAACATGACAAGCACAGCATGCCAAAGCAAGTTAATTGAAGTGTACAATTTTAAACGGGAATGGCAAATCAAATTATCAAATTATGTGCTCTGCGCATGATCTTGAAGAGTGTCATTGAAGTCCCCAACCAAGGACCTCAAAAACGAGTCAACATCATCTGATGTAAAATTGAGTGATGGGCAGACAAACGGATCCACAGAGCAATAGTGAGCAGTATTTGCTGGTGTAACGTTATCCCTTGCAGTGTTCCCATCCGTGGTAGATCTCAAAACGGAAGGCTCATAGGTGGCCTCGCGAAGCAACCTCAGTCTCAAGGGGCATGACCATGTATGAACCCTCATCGGGGACATCAGCAGTGCGTGGTCCACAGGAGATGTCGGTGCAACAGCAAGACAGACCATAGGCAGATGTTCAAAGAGACACCATATGCAGCGGAAGACTGGTTGTACGCACCAGAGAAGGGCCCAAAATGACAACGGCTAGTCATGCTCCAATTCCACCAGCAAGGGTGCACCGAAGATCTGAACCTTGCGCTCACGGCACAGTGGAGTTGGTGGGAGCGGCTCCATTGCTCTGCGTAGCTGGAAAGAAACAACCACTGCGAATCAGAAGAAATAGCAGTAGTAGTCCGCCAACCAAAGCCAAAATAATTGGAAAGCCACCAAACACACTTGAAAAGAGTGAGTGGATGGCTGACGGAATGACTCCGAAGACAGTCTGGAAGATGGATACGAAACCAGACCGACAGCCTTAAAGAAGTGAACAATCCCAGAAGTGCTTGAAGCATTGAATATTCTGGATACCAGCTCTCCAAAGTGCTTGGGGAAGTTGGTATTTAATAGGGATTGTATTTCGGCTGATGATCTCGCAATCTGGAGAACATACGTTCCTTTTGCGGATGTCAAGGCGACCTGTTTTTGAAACAATAGCGCCTTTAGCCTTCTCAGCTTGTCATAGTTCACATTAATAGTATCTATGTGGGGCCACATGTCAGATACTTTTATCACTTGTGTGGGGGGAAACAAAACATGTCCACAACACGTAATGACCTTCGAGACCGAGATTGCGTAGGCAATTCCTGGTCGCATGCCGCAACAACTTTGATCGTTCAGTACCACATAGCTTCCATTGGAAAGTACATGAAATACCGGGTGAATCAACGGGACGGGAGTACCTCTCAGCAAGCAGGCCAAATTTGCGACCCCCGCATTGCAAAGACCGTGAAGAGACACCTGCTTGCATATCATTGAATGACGAACAACAGTCTCACATTCGCTTCCGCTAAGAAAGACCTCTGTTTTGCCATTCAGACATCTGTAGTCAAAGGGCAACTTCCACTCTTCCTTAATATAGCTATCTCATAGTTGCTCGTATCGTCCCACTGCAAGATGTTTCAGGCAGCTCGAGAAAGGTAAGGTCGAAATCGGCAAATTAATTATGCCATGTAAGAGCCAGATAGTTGAAGGACTCTCTGCTACCGTGAAGGGCAATTTATCTAATTTTTCTACGCGAAGCATGGTGAAACTAGCCTCCCTTTTAGCCATTGTCTGTTGTTCCTTGGAAAAATTAAAAGCAGTGAAGAATTCTCCCCGTTAATATACTTCCATAGAATGAGGCCATTTTTCAGTGTCTGTAGTGTCCAACCTAGCTGCATGATGGAACGTTGCTGTGTTTGCCCATGATATAACCGAGACAAGTCTGTCTGAGTGATATCAATAGAAGACTACACTATATTTGATAGTGAATATATCCTGTTGGACAGTGTATTCATGCCGTTGTCGACAACAGCTAATGCTTTTTCAAATTTTCTTTATCCAATTGCCTTAAACGCGCAGCAGCCTCAATCTGGGAAAGTTTCAAAATTTATTTGTACATAGCATATAGAAACCTTTTCGTGCGCTGTTTCCTAGGACCCAGCAGAAAATCCTGCAGGTCTATATCTTCAGAAAGAGTGTTCATATGTTTTTTAATTGAAGCTAACGTGTTGGTCTGTACCCATTGCTGGCACAGCTTACCCACACTGTATGTCATAACTATACCAGTATGTTGACCCGATATAAAGTGAGGGTCTGGCCTGTTAATTGAAAAAAACCCTGAAGAGTTCAAAAAACGCGCTTGACACTCATTTGTGTTAGTGGGCCATATTAACGACCCGCCGGGACTGAAAAGTGAAGAACTATAAGTACCAGCCTTAACCATTGCATCTAGCTTGTCCTCTGTGATATTGAGGAAGTATTGCCAATCTTTAAACTTTGCCAGGGTGGGGATACTGGGCGTATTCAAGTCTTTAATTTTTGCTAACACCAGACAGGATGTCTGCTGGATTATGTCATTTAAGAAAAGCATTTGTACAGGAATCAGGCGTGCTCGGAATGAAGCCTCCCTACCCTTTATCTGCCAATCTTGTGTTCCCCATACACTTTTCAAATCAATAGTGCTCTTCCAGTATTCGTAACCTTCAACTGCAAGCCGGGAAACAAAAGGATCTGAATAAATCAGTTTTGTATCAGTTAGCAAATTTTCCTAAATTGTGCCGAAGGTATCTTAAAATAATATGACTCTGCTTTTCTTGTGTCATGCCCAGAAAAGTATGTAAATTTATCCTTATAATACTGTGGGCTCCCCGCCGGTGGTGTAGAACAGTGTTCCCACTGTGTGTAGTTTAATACTGGCCTGTATCTTGTGGCACGGTGTAGGTAGTAATGTCCCCAATTGTTATAGCAGAACATTTCACCATAATTCATTGCATATTCATATCCATCATCACTTTCAAAATCAGAATAGTCCTTCATTTCTGTTAGCATGGAATCAACTGTTTGGACATCCCAATCATCAGAGACAACATCAGGTGTAATTACATCAGTCATTGAAATTTTGAACACGTATGGTATTTGAATAATTTCAGTAGGCCCGTATATATCGAATGGAACTTTGTCCCACACAATCCCATCAGAAATCCGTATTGCTGTAATATTTACATGGGACAAATCTCTCCAGCCCTTTTGTGAAGAATGATGTGGAGTTAAAACTTCATCAACAGGCTCCACAGAGGAGCGATCAGGAATATAGTCACCATTTATAAGCAAAAAGAAAACAGTCACAAAGCCAATCCACAAAAATAATGCAAAAAATGTCAAACAGAACCATAAATAGTTCCATGGGTATTTCAAATAGTTCTTTTCAAGCCATTAATACAGCTGACTTCTTTTTGAAACATTGTCAATCACAGTAGTGGATGAGTCTGAAGAAAAATCATCAATGTCAACGAAATAGCCAGAGGCAGTCTCTGCAAACACAGGAGCCGGTGCACCATCCGTACTTTGGTCCACTTCACCTGGGGGCTCTTGATAGACAGGGTCGTTAGTCTGTGATGTGTTTGTGTAAAAAACAGCTAGATCTTGAACCGGGGTGGTCACTGAAGTAGTGACTGGAACCAACAAAAGTTCATTTTCCGCCCTCCCCATGGTTAAGGAGGTGTCTGGAACAGCAGTTGACATTTTTGCATAGTCTGTAGTAGTGGTGTTCATCCTACCATGTATATGTATGTCCTGTTGGGTAGTAAGAGGGGATCGGGAACCACCCAAGGGATCTCTTGGTCTACTGTGAAGGATCGGCCACATGGTGTCGTTTGATGTCATCAATGGAGATGAATCTGTTTGTCTTAGAACCAGACAGTGGTGGTAAGATGACAGTCCTAGTGCCTTTTATTCCCAAGACCGGTACAGGTGCTCTGTATGATGGACCAAATTCTTTCTTCACTGCGATCTTCTCACAAACCAGATCCCCAACTTTAGGAATCCAGCCAGTCGAAGTTTTCGCTAAATCCCTTATTCCTAAGGTGGCAGCACTTGCAGATGATTTATCATCATGAAATAGCTGAAGCTCTTGTAAAACAGTGAGACGTTCATTTATGTCAAATGGTGTTTCTGCTGCCACCATACCAGGGGCATCAAGATCTGGGACATAAATAGGTATCCCAAGAGAACCTCATATGGACTGCGTCCCCCCAAGGACCGCCTTGGCAGGTTATTCAGTGCTCTCTGGACCCCATACAGGTGATGTAAACAACTGCGGCCTGAACCTAATACTCGATCTGTTAAGGATTGCTTTAGATCACGATTCCGCCTCTCCACAACCGAATTCCCCTCGGGATGGTATGGTGAGGAGTAATGGAGTTCAACACCCATCGTCCCCATGGTATCCCTGAATGCCTTAGAGGCAACCCACAGGAATATAGAACAAGAATCTACAGCGACTAAAATGTACTTGTATGCACAATCAAGCTGTAAGGGATCACAATGGTCCAGATACACACACTGTAGTGGCCTGTTGGACACTAAGAGGGATATCTGAGGTGGGCGTTTGATATTAGAACCCTTGATCTGCTGGCAAATGTCACAGCAAAGGACATACTGCTATGTTCGTCTGCATAGAACAGGCCACCAGAAGGGTTTCTGTAGGAGTGTTATCGTGGCCTGTACACCAGCATGTGCAGAAGTGACACCCTTATGCGCTGCTTTAATTAGATCTAATCTCTGGTCTTCATTGGGAATCACTCGATCTCCAACCACAGGAATTGTTGTGTAAGCAACATTCTGCGCACTGATATGGTAAGTATAGTTCGTAGGGTACCCTTTAAGAAGGGGCTTGCCTGCAGCCAAAGCTTTAACGGCCATCAATATTTCATTATACAATCTTGTCTGAGAACGAGTCACTGCAGCCACAGAAGCCGAAGCTACTGCTGCTTTGGCCGCTTTATCAGCCAATGTATTACCGGCAACGTGTACTCCTACACGTCGGTGTCTCAATGTATGGACTAAATGGACACATGGCAGCTTACCCTTAAGATCAGCCACCCTCCCCCACAGTATTTTGTGTTTAATGGTGTTCCCTTTAGAATCTCTAAACCTGTTCAGTTTCCAATGATTGAGATAGTCATTGTATGAATGGACGCAGTAATAAGAGTCACAGACTATTAAAGTCTGGCTCAGTATGTTCGAGCGCTAGAATAATAGCTTTAAGCTCAGCCAACTGGGCTGTGCAATCCCCTAAGGTCTGCGTGTAGGTATTGTGAGGGTGGAAAACTCCATCTTCCATCACTTCACTCACGGCTGCGCAAGCTGCCGAGTATTGATGTTTAGTACCTACAGCCGGTTGTGCTGAACCATCAGTGTATATGACAGTATGTTAGTTGTCTAGTGGCAAAATATTTAGAGGAGCAGGGTACTCTTGTTCGTACTGGAGAAATTCTTGTGTCTGAAGTTTTGGATCAAAAATGTAATCGACATCAGTGGCGGTCAGAGACGTTGCCCATTGAATCCAAAGTGGATGTAATGCTTCAGCGTTGGGAACACTTGCTTTGGTGACAGCCTCTAGAGCCGGTACCGGGGAGACAACAATAATACGTTTCCCCTGGGCAAGCGGCCTCTCTTTTATGACGGCCATCTGAACTGCTGTCAGAATCCTTTCTGTAGGTGCAAAACGCTGTTCAGCATTGGAGTAATTTATATGCTATGGGTACCGTGTCATCCTCATTAAAGGTGACATAAGTAAATCCAATGGCACCAGCAATTATTCTGATGACCAAATTTGTTTTATTGTCACATGTGTGCAATTGTTTAGCTTCTAGCATGCCCCGTTGCATTTCCCTGAGGATGTGCGTGTGTTCAGTTGTCCAGTGTCTGCTAGAAAATTTGGGCTGAACCAAGTCATAAAGTGGCTTGATCCGTTGTGCCTAATCTGGAATGTATGTTCTGCCAAAATTAAAGAAACCTAGTAATGACTGGAGTTTCTTCAGCGAGTTAGGAGGGTGCAGTTGAGCACATTTTTCTAGAAAGTGCGGGGCCAGGCTCTTTCCCTCGTTTGATAGCTCATATCCCAGGAATAATACACTAAGAAAGGCTATCTTGTTTTTCTTAAAATTGAATTTGTAACCGAGATCTGCAAATCCCAAAATGATCCGATCGACCTTTGCAAGATGAATGTCGAGGACATTGTCTGTGAGATACATGTCATCCACATAGGATAAGGCCTTGGAATCAATATCGTGTAGTATCGACGTTACACGGGCTGAAAATAGCCCTGGGCTATTCTTATAGCCTTGAGGTAAACGACAAAAGCGTTTCTGAGAGCCAAATGAGAATGCGCTCAGGCCCCGACTTTCTTGTTCTAAATTCTGGCAGAAGAATCCATTAGAAATGTCTAATGTTGTTTTATATTTTTTACGCACTATATTATTTATTAGTGCCGTACTGTGTGAATTCTGTATAGCACATGTACGTGTCTGACTATTTAAGTGTCTATAATCAATGACTATTCTATATGAATGGTCTGGCTTTGCAACGGGGAATAACAGATTATTCATTGCAGATGTACAGGGCTCAATTACTCCCTGGTACTCAAGTTGGGCGAGTATTTCCCTCACCGGAGCTTTCGCTTCATGTTTGACAGGATATTGTGGCTGCCGTTGGGGTGTAGACCCAACTGGAATAACTTGACAAGGAGACTCCTTGTCCCAACCTACATGATTGCGGTATAACGCAGGTGCTTGCGCTAAAGCCCATTCAGAAGCATAGGCTTCTTTGTCTGCTTCCGGGACAAGATCGGAAAAAGAACGCAAAATGACATCTTCCCCATGCGGGAGCTTGCGGATGTGTTCAGGTGGCCAGTCTCTTTCTGCCAATAGGATATCACTAGTAAGTTCATCCCAAAATATCACACTAATAATGCGCTCCACGTCTCCCTCTATCTGAATTTTTAAATCATAAACCCTACTGGGGAGAGTACGCAGCCATCCGCTGTTTCAACTGCGATAAAATCGCTAGTTGCTGTCGCATCCAGATGATCTTTCAGACTCTGGCGACATATCGTAACCTCTGCCGCGCTGTCTAACAGAGTCACTGCCCACGTCTTGTTCCTCAACAGTGTTCTCAAGTATACTGGCACTCTTAGCTGTCAGTGCTGCCACCTTCTTCTTTTTAAACTGTGGCTTTTGCTGAGGAGTATTTTCTTCTTTTTTAATGGTAGACTGAGGAGAGTCTTTCTTTTCTTTCACGTATTCAGGACGTCAATCTTGATGCCCCTCTCTCTCGCTACATCTATCCGGTGCGTCCTGAAAGGAACGAGAGGGACGTGAATCAGTATATCTATCTGGAGTTTTAATATTCTCCCTATTTCTGAGATTATGGGGGTCATTACAACATTGGCGGTAAAAGGCGCTTACCGCCGTGCAGAAGACCGCCAATACATCGCCGCCGCGGCATTCCGCCACAGCTATTATGACACACATTTTGGAATCCGCCGAAATTCAGACACCCACACAAGACCGCCACACCAAAGGACAATGATAAACTGGCAGAAACAATTCCTCCACCTCCACGCCAACAGAAACACGCCCATGCTATTACGACCCATGAATCCACGCGTCGGTCTTTCAACCGCGGTATTCCTTTGGCGGTACACACCGCCGCGCTCAAAATACACACACATATACAAAACACCGCCACATTGGACAATTCCAAATACACACACCTGACACACATACAAACAACACACCCACACACCCAATACAATATAAAACACACACCCACATCACCCACAAACCCCTACGACCAGAAATTCGAGACGAAGGCGACAGAGAGAGAGCACAGAATAGACAACCCCACTACACAGAGGCACACAACACCATCACCCACACAACATCCACGCACAAAACACCACACACCACTACACTCATCACAACCATCACCACACACACCACCCCACACATTACCCACACCACCCCATGTCACGCCAAAGACACCCCCGCTTCTCTGAGGAGGAGCTCAGGGTCATGGTGGAGGAAACCGTCTGGGTAGAGCCACAGCTATTTGGCTCACAGGTACAGCACACATCAATAGCCAGGAAGATGGAGTTATGGCGCAGAATAGTGGACAGGGTCAACGCAGTGGGACAGCACCCAAGAAATAGGGAGGACATCAGGAAGAGGTGGAACGACCTATGGGGGAAGGTGCGTTCAACGGTCTCCAGGCACAACATCACGGTACAGCGGACTGGCGGCGGACCCCCACCTCCTCCCCCACAACTAACAACATGGGAGGAGCAAGTCTTGACCATCTTGCATCCTGAGGGCCTCGAAGGAGTCGGTGGAGGATGGGACACTGGTAAGTCAATTCTTAACTATCATATCCCCCACCCTACCTGCATGCTATCACACACCCCCTGCCTCACCCCCTCCCCTATCACTACAACTCCTCACTAATGTACCCATGACACAAACCACCCATCCCAACACCAAGCCCTGCATGACACAACTAAGCATGGACACCCCTCACTAAAGCATACCCACTGCACATACCCAGTACACCCCCCCCAACCATCACCACACAACCCCACACACAGGAATGCTTGCACTGGGGTACACAAACACCCACCCATTGCACACCATTACACACACACATGCAATAATCTAGCTCTTATGCCCCTGCAGGAACCCGAAGGACCGTCACCACACCAGAGGGTCCAGACAACACCACTCCACCCCCAGAAGAGGCCCACAGTGATGAGAGCAGCTCTGCCCTATTGGATCCTGATGACCAGCCTGGACCATCGTGGGCCTCGGGACAGTCAGTTCCCCTTGCACAGGCACAGCCCAACACCGACCTTCCACCCTCTGGTAACACCAGCACAGCACCCACCCAGCGGGCCCAAACCTCCCTACCCAGGACAGGTCAATCAGCGGTGTGTCCACCACTACAGGGAACCCAGGATAACCCACCACCCCAACAACAACAGGGACCTGGGGGCAGTGGTAGTGGGCACACGGTCCAGGGGACGGAGGCACAGGAACACAGGAGAACTGGGAGGGCTGCTGTGCGACAGGGGGCGGACAGGCCAAGGGAACCCACTCTCCACGAGGCCCTATCCTCCATCATGGGAGCATACCATCACTCCCAGGAGACGATGGCGACGGTCCTGGACAAGTTGCAGGAGACCCTGCGCCTGCAGGACAAACTGTATTTGGGGTTCAGGGAGGAGCTCAGGACCATCAGCTCTGCCCTGGGCACCATCGTAGGGGTGCGGAAGGACATACAGCAGACCATGAGGGACACCGTGGCACTCCAAGGGGCCCCTGACACTAGCATGGACGATGAACTGCCCACTACCTCCGCCGGCTCTACTGGACAGGACGCCCCGCCACAGGACCACCACACCAGCACCCCACCCCCTGCAGACGGACAACCACCGCGCAAGCGGTCCCTGAGATCCAGGAACAGGACAGAGGAAGATGGCAAGACCCCCTCCAGGAAATGAAACCACCCTGATTGTCGTCCCACTTTCTTACCCTGTCCATACTTAAACTGCCCCAGCTCCACTTCCTATGCCCAGATGGGCAGTGCACCTGTGAGACTAATAGACTGGACTCTGACATGGACATTCCTCCGCCATCACCCATCCTCATTTTACAACCCCCTCCCATTTCTGAGCACTTCAATAAACACCCTTGAAACACAAAACAATCTGGTGTCAGTCTGTGATTTAGCAAAAATGTATTATCAATGACAGTGTCATAATGGGTTTACCATTGTAAAGCTAACATACCTATGTCGCACATCACAAGCCCTTGAAGGATGCAAGCAGTTGACACGTAGGTAACCACACCTGTGAAACCGTAATGGAAGGGTACAACTCAGTTACCAAATAGTGATTTAAATCGAGAAACAGGATAGAGGTAGACGTATGAAAGTTAATGTAATGCTAAAAATGAAAATGTTCTCACCTGTGTCTCACTGGAAATATTGCTGTATGACTGACTCCCTGTTGTCGTTGTCTTCTTCCTCAGCTTCATCCTCATCACTGTCCACAGGCTCCACAGACTTCACAGCTGCTAAAACACCGGCATCGGGATCATCCTCCTGCAGAAAAGGCACCTGGCGTCGCAAAGCCAAATTATGGAGCATGGAGCAGGCGATGATGATGTCGCACACCTTCTTCGGTGAGTAGAATAGGGATCCACCTGTCATATGGAGGCACCTGAACCTGGCCTTCAGGAGGCCGAAGGTGCGTTCGATCAGCCTCCTAGTCCGCCCATGGGCCTCATTGTACCGTTCCTCTGCCCTGGTCCTGGGATTCCTCACTGGGGTCAATAGCCAGGACAGGTTGGGGTAACCAGAGTCCCCCAATAGCCATACATTGTGCCTCTGGAGTTGACCCATCATATCAGGGATGCTGCTATTCCGCAGGATGTAGGCGTCATGCACTGAGCCAGGGAACATAGCATTTACCTGCGAGATGTACTGGTCTGCAAAACAGACCATCTGTACATTCATGGAATGATAACTCTTCCGGGTCCTGTACACCTGTTCACTCCTGTGGGGGGGGGACCAGAGCTACATGGGTCCCATCAATAGCACCTATGACGTTGGGGATATGTCCAAGGGCATAGAAGTCACCTTTGACTGTAGGCAAATCCTCCACCTGTGGGAAAATGATGTATCTACTTACGTGTTTCAGCAGGGCAGACAACACTCTGGACAACACGTTGGAAAACATAGGCTGGGACATCCCTGATGCCATGGCCACTGTTGTCTGAAAAGAGCCACTTGCAAGGAAATGGAGCACTGACAGCACCTGCACGTCAGGGGGGATTCCAGTCGGATGGCGGATTGGAGACCTCAGTTCTGGCTCCAACTGGGTACATAGTTCCTGGATTGTGGCACGGTCAAACCGGTAGGTTACGATGACATGTCTCTCTTCCATTGTCAACAGGTCCACCAGCGGTCGGTACACCGGAGGATTCCGCCATCTTCTCATATGTCCCAGCTGACGGTGCCTACGAAGGACAACAGCGAAGAAACAGTCATTATTCCTCCAGGTATGTACCCACAGTTACACACAAGACTACACCACTCACAAAACCCTTCCTGTATGTGTTTTGAGTGTAGGCCTAGCTATGTGTGACGCAGTAGTAAATGAAGCCATGTGGGCCTCTGAAATGGTGGCTGCCTGACCTCTAAAGTGGGACAATGGGATTGTGGGGTAACTGCGCTGGCGTTGCACACCGTCACGGTAGGCGGTCGTAGACCGCGGCGCAATGCTGCATTGGTTACCATTGGACCCCATGGGTCCCAGGAGCCAATGAACAGGTGCGCTAGCGGTGATGATGCACACCGCCGCGGACGTCACCGCCGCGGACGTCACCGCCGCGGACGTCACCGCCATTTTCTATCTGTTCAATCACTAGATACCTGACCTTCGACAGGAGAGGATCTACACTGCAAGTGCTGCTGTGACCTCGGTCTGAAAGCGACAATGGCTGCTGCGTCTGGGGAAAGGGCCCCTGCCTTCACTGCACAGGAGTTGGAGAAACTGGTAGACGGGGTCCTCCCCCAGTACACGCTACTCTACGGTCCTCCAGACCAACAGGTTAGTACACAGAGAGCACGTTGTATGGGCTAGGCCTGGGTGGAGAGGGCTGGTTGGAAGAGGGAAGGGGGCAGAGCTCATAGAACATTAATGCATGTGAATGAATGGGCCAATTGGCCAGAGTAGGGAGGGGGCCACTCACAACGACGGTGCAGTTGGTAATGACTGTTCCTCTTCCCTTGTGCATGTCATGTAGGTCAGCGCCCACCAGAAGATGGACATCTGGCGTGCCATCGCCAAGGAGGTCCGGACCCTGGTGCCCCACCAGAGACGGGGCATCCACTGCCGGAAGAGATGGGAGAACATTCGCCGCTGCAGCAAGAAGACGGCGGAGTCTCAGCTGGGGATGGCCTCACAACGTGGGAGGGGTGCCCGTCGCACCATGACCCCCCTGATGTTCCGGATCCTGGCGGTGGCCTACCCGGAGTTGGATGGGCGCTTGAGGGCATCACAGCAGACACAAGGGGGTGAGTACACTCTCATTCTGCGGACTTTGCGTGTAGTGGAGGTGTCTGGGTGGGGGAGGTGGGCTGTGGGTGTCCCTAGGCCAGGGCGCGTTAGGTAGGCAAGGCCCCTCCATAATGTAGGCCATGTGGCACTCTACAACACCTCAGCAGAGTGCCAAGTCGAGGTATAGTTGTCCCTGTGGCATCCATGTGCGCAGATGTCCACCGTGGCCATTTAGGCCATCTCCCAGAAATTGCATGTGCAGAGGGCAGGAGCACGGCGTAATGCAGGGGGCTGTTGCGTTAGTCTTGTCCGCCAACGGTAGCGGTATGCCATGCACTAAAACTCTCTTTCTTCTGTCTCCCCCCCTTTTTCTGCTCTCCCTGTCCTTTTGTACATCAGCATCAACAGGCGGAGGTACAGTGGCACCAGAGCACGAGGGAGCTGCATCCCACATGGCCATGGAGGGCCACACCACGGACTCTGAATGCACCAGTGGGACGGAGGGCGAGGGGAGCTTCACGACGGTCACCGGATCACCAACCAGCGACACAGACTCGATCGACGATGTGGGCTCCCTTGTGGTGGCGGCACCATCTGTGCCCCCCACCTCTACAGGTACAGCCGCCACCTCCCCTACCAGCCCCGCCTTCCCAGCAGCCCCTCAGCGTTCGCCCCATGCACGCTCACCCAGGAGGGTGGGCATCACCTTCACCCCAGGCACCTCAGGCCCTGCCCCAGTCACCCCTGCTGCCCTCAGTGAGGAGGCCATTAACCTCCTCAGGTCACTCACTGTTGGGCAGTCTACCATTGTGAATGCCATCCAGGGTGTAGAACGAGAGTTGCAACACGGTAAGGCATTCCTGGAGGGCATTCATTCTGGTCAGGCTGTCCTTCAGCGAACCCTGCAATCTCTGGCCTCAGCACTGATGGCAGCCATTGTCCCTGTGTATAGCCTCCCCCCTCCAACTTCCTCCACCAAGACCCAATCTCCTGTACCCCAGCCCATCCCAAGCACACCTACAGACCAGCATGCACACAAGTCAACAGACACAAGTAGCTCAACCAAACATAGGCACCACACAAACCACAGGCACTCACGCAAGCCTCACCCACATACAGACACAGCAACATCCACTGCCTCCACTGTGTCCCCCTCCTCCTCTTCTCCCTCCTCCCTCCCAGTCTCATCTACACACACACCTGCATGCACCACATCTACAGGCAACATGAATCGCACCAGGACACCCAGCACCACAAGCCGCTCACCTGCACTCACCACCTCCACTGCCATTTACACGTCCCCTGTGTCCTCTCCCAGTGTGTCTGTGACGCCCCCTCCCAAAGTACAAAAACGCCGGCAATCACTCACCCAACATCCATCCACCTCACGACAGCCTCCAGTACCTGCACCTGCACCCAAAACAGCTAAAGTGACACCTCCGACAACCACCTCCTCTTCCTCCACTCCCAGACCCCCTCTAGCTACCCATCCCAGTGTTCGTCAGAAACTATCCCTCTGTAAAGTTGACCTTTTTGCCCCCACCCCCCCCCCTCCAATTCATCAGTCCCGTCGTAGCGCCTCAGCCAAAAAGCCTCCAATACCAGTGGTGCCTGTTCAAGGTTTGTGGAGTGCACCGGCCACCATGGCTGGCAGTAGGACCCGGAGCCAAGGCACTGGCAGCCCACCCCCTGTAAAGGCTCTAAAATTGGAGAGTGGATGACGGGACCCTGTTAAGACTCCTGGTTGTAAAACAACTGACATGGTGGGGAAGGGCCAGAGGAAGTCTGCCCAGCCGGTTGTGAGTGTCACGGCGAAGAAGTGCGCCATCATTTCCGGCGGTCGAGACACAACCGCCATCACCGTTGTCACTGGTCCAGAGACCACTGCCAGAGTCACAGCCCAGGAGGGCCCAAGTATCGTCACTGGTCAGGAGACCACTGCCACCGCCGGAGTCATTGCCCAGGAGGGCACAAGTATCGTCACTGGTCAGGAGACCACCGCCAGGGTCACAGCCCAGGAGGGCCCAAGTATCGTCACTGGTCCAGAGACCACCGCCACTGCCGGAGTCATTGCCCAGGAGGGCACAAGTATCGTCACTGGTCAGGAGACCACCGCTGGAGTCATTGCCCAGGAGGGCACAAGTATCGTCACTGGTCAGGAGACCACCGCCAGAGTCACAGCCCAGGAGGGCCCAAGTATCGTCACTGGTCAGGAGACCACCGCCAACGCCGGAGTCATTGCCCAGGAGGGCACATGTATCGTCACTGGTCAGGAGACCACCGCCAGAGTCACAGCCCAGGAGGGACCAAGTATTGTCACTGGTCCAGAGACCACCGCCAGAGTCACAGCCCAGGAGGGCCCAAGTATCGTCACTGGTCAGGAGACCACCGCCACCGCCAGAGTCACAGCCCAGGAGGGCCCAAGTATCGTCACTGGTCCAGAGACCACCGCCAGAGTCACAGCCCAGGAGGGCCCAAGTATTGTCACTGGTCAGGAGACCACCGCAACCGCCAGAGTCATTGCCCAGGAGGGCCCAAATATCGTCACTGGTCCAGAGACCACCGCCACCGCCGGAGTCAGTGCCCTGGAGGGCCCCGGCTGCCCCAGCCCCGCTGGGCAATGATGAAACGTCATACCACACACCAATGTCCAGTATAGAAGACGTCATGCCACACACCAATGTCCAGTGTAGAGAACGTCATGCCACACACCAATGTCCTTATCAGAACCGCCATGTCAAAGCACCACTGAACAGGGCAAAGACCGCCATGGCAAAGCACCGCTGAACAGGGCAAAGACCGCCATGTCAAAGCACTGCTGAACAGGGCAAAGACCACCATGGCAAAGCACCGCTGAACAGGGCAAAGACCGCCATGGCAAAGCACCGCTGAACAGGGCAAATACCGCCATGGCAAAGCACCGCTGAACAGTCCTGAACCGCCATGTCAAAGCACAGCTGAACAAGGCAAAGACCGCCATGGCAAAGCACCGCTGAACAGTCCTGAACCGCCATGTCAAAGCACTGCTGAACAGGGCAAAGGCTGCCATGTCAAAGCACCGCTGAACAGGGCAAAGACCGCCATGGCAAAGCACCGCTGAACAGGGCAAAGACCGCCATGGCAAAGCACAGCTGAACAGTCCTGAACTGCCATGTCAAAGCACCGCTGAACAGGGCAAAGACCGCCATGGCAAATCACCGCTGAACAGGTCAAAGACCGCCATGTCAAAGCACCGCTGAACAGGGCAAAGACCGCCATGGCAAAGCACCGCTGAACAGTCCTGAACCGCCATGTCAAAGCACCGCTGAACAGGGCAAAGACCGCCATGGCAAAGCACCGCTGAACAGTCCTGAACCGCCATGTGAAAGCACTGCTGAACAGGGCAAAGACCGCATGTCAAAGCACCGCTGAACAGGGCAAAGACCGCCATGGCAAAGCACTGCTGAACAGGGCAAAGACCACCATGGCAAAGCACCACTGAACAGGGAAAAGACCGCCATGGCAAAGCACCGCTGAACAGGGCAAAGACCGCCATGGCAAAGCACCGCTGAACTGGGCAAAGACCGCCATGGCAAAGCACCGCTGAACAGGGCAAAGACCACCATGGCAAAGCACCGCTGAACAGGGCAAAGACCGCCATGGCAAAGCACCGTTGAACAGTCCTGAACCGCCATGTCAAAGCACCGCTGAACAGGGCAAAGACCGCCATGGCAATGCACCGCTGAACAGGGCAAAGACCGCCATGTCAAAGCACCGCTGAACAGGACAAATACCGGGTAGGAATGAATGGACCGCCACATCAGGCATCCTTATCTCATGTGCAGCTGGGACAGTGACAGGACACGAACTTTCACGGGGAGACTCATCCATTCTGGGCACCAGTCCCCCCCCAGTACCAATAGAGACCTGCATCAACTTGAGAGACTGTGGATTTGCACTCCCCAGGATGGCACAGTGGGCAAACCACCCACTGTATAGAATTGAGAGACTGTGGCTTTGCACTCCCCAGGATGGCATAGTGGGCAAACCACCCACTGTAGAGACTTGAGAGACTGTGGCTTTGCACTCCCCAGGATGGCACAGTGGGCAAACCACCCACTGTAGAGACTTGAGAGACTGTGGCTTTGCACTCCCCAGGATGGCACAGTGGGCAAACCACCCACTGTAGAGACTTGAGAGACTGTGGCTTTGCACTCCCCAGGATGGCACAGTGGGCAAACCACCCACTGTAGAGACGTGAGAGACTGTGGCTTTGCACTGCCCAGCATGGCATAAATGGGCATGGAGCCCCGTCGTGGATCTGGCTTTGCAGTCATCCGGCTGAGGTGCCCCCCTTTCCCTTCCCCCTGAGGTGCCTGTAGTATTTCTATCTGATGCCCTGGCAGTGTTTCTCCGATTGTGGTCAGGTATCGTTTGTGGGCCTCGCCCATGCATTTTTGGACTGATGGTGCACGGACATTGTTATGTACATATCTGCACTACTTCTCGTATTGTATATAATTATGACTGGTTTTCAAATATATATCTGTATATTTTTGTATGACATGTATATTGGCACATTACATTGTTTGACCGATTTTCGCTTTGTGTTTTCATTCTTCCGGAGGGATTGTGGGTTGTTACTGTGATTTTTTGTGAATGCATTGGTGTGTATGTTGTAATATGCGAGGGCGGGGGTGTTTGGTGGGTGTCCCCCTAACTTTTGCCTTCCCCCTCCCCATGTCGTAGGTGCAGTACTCACCGTTGTGTTCGGCGCCTACGTAGCTGTAGGTCATAGAGGAGCAGAAACACAAGGGCAGGGAGTATTTGGAGTTCCGGCTCCATGGAGTCCACGTTCCTCGTGGGATATGTTCAGGTGAGCGTTTTCCCATAGCAAAAGCTGTTTCTGCCGTGCTTTTATCCACGGTGAATCCGCCACGGAAAAGGTGGCGGATTGGCGGGTTGTAATACTGTGGGCGGTACATTTTCTCCCGCCTGTCTGTTGGCGGTGACCGCCGCGCTGCTTGTCTGTACCGCCGTGGCGGGCGAAGTTTTAAAGTGGCTGTCTTTGTTGGCGGTTTCCGCCAGGGTCATAATTCCCTTTTTTTGTCCGCCGGACCGTTTGCGGTATTTCCGCAGCTTTAACACCGTCTGACAGGGTTGTAATAACCCCCTATATCTCCTTTCTGAGTTCTTCGGGTGTGGAGAATCAGCTCTCCTATTTCTTCTTTCTTTGAAATCTTTTTTTTTGCCCCAGCGCTTCCTTGTGCCCTCTTATGCCTGCTTTGTACCCTCCTTATGGGTGGTACCTTGTAATTCTGATTTCTTTGGTTTGGCTCCCAAACTATCCCGTCCTATACTGGTATAGGTATCGGAAATAATTTTCGGTAGCTGTCTCTCTTGTTCCTGGTGTGGAGTTTCCCGGAGATGATGGCGAATTGCCAGTGCTACCGCTTCCCCTTTAATGTTACTGAGTATTATTGAGGATACTGCGTCAAAGTTACGCATTAATTTCATCCCCAAATCCAGGGCTGGTGCAGCCCCATGCTCATTTGTATTTGTTTTAACACTTCTGGTAAATTGGCAAGTGTTGGGGTACCATGTGTGGTAGTATATATGGCAGTGAAGACTGTACCCCATGTGGCACAGCTATCCACCGAGGGAACCATCCCAAAGGGCAAGCACATAGTGAGCAGTCTATGTTTTTCCTGTAGTCCCGTATGGGGAAACACAGCTTCCAGCTGATTAGTTTTCTGGGCAATCCAGAACGGTATTTTTTCCCGTTCCGCGGGTACTTTACCCATAATAGTATGTATTGTTTGCAGACTAATCCCAGTAGCCAATTGATAACCACCAGGTGCTGGCGGTGCTGGACGCCCTGGTATTGTCTTTAATGTTCGCATTACGAACTGAACTAATCGTCTATATAATGTCACTAATTCATTATATAAATCTCGCAGATCTGCTAGTGGCATATTCTGTATGCCTGGGTGAGGTGTGTATGTGGCAAACATAGGCCATGTAGGTCCGTTGTTACTTAAGGGACCTAACCTCACTCTTTGTAGTACATGTGGTAAGGCGCCTTCAAACCAGTTCTGATGCTCTTGGTAAGTGAGCGATATTTCATGATAATGGTATGCTCGTACCGCTGAGGTACGTTCGCAATTTCATATGTGTGGAATGTATGTGTTCTTTGGTCAACCTCAGGAAAGGTGACCCAACAGTAAAATGTTTCTGTTTGGTATGCTTCATTAGCTTCTATTATAAGAGTAACATCCCCGCCCTCATCTGTAGGGCCATGCATTAATAAATGTTGTGTTAGTGCTTGTCTAGCATTTTCAGGAATGTCAATGGTGTCAGCCATATTTGTTTAGAAAAACGGAACACCAAAAATGGGGAGTAAAGTCCTTTTATGAGTTCGAGCTCGAACAACCTATAGCGTAATCAGGTGTTACCTTTTCAGCTGAGGAGGATTTTCCCAAAGACCACGGACGTCTCCGTATAACGGTACTTAGGGTACCTGTTGTCTGTGAGACAGTGATAGTCGGGTATCCGTAAATGAGTGCCTAAACATCATTGTTGGGCGCCATGTCGTAGTTTGGACTCTTGCTCTAGGCAAGACTGCTGGTTAAAGGATGACAGTACTTTTGTTTGTAGGCGACTATGTTTTTCCTACAACAAGTCGCAACTGTTGTCCAAACCTTACCGGCTCACTAGCAGCACCTCACCAGAAACACAACAGTAAAAGGTGATTTGTGGCAGCCTTTACGCATGGACTCAAGAGTAAGACATCTCAGGGAGTGTCGTGGTTAAACGGAGATTACCCCTTTCTCACAGATATATCATATCTCATACAAACACAAGCAATGACAAAGATGCAGTAAAGTTTTAATAGTTTTTATTCAACATAACTGTAATTTGCAATACGTTGCATGGGCTGCAATGACTAGGGTAATGAATAATGCAAGTAACAGAATTGTGAAGACGAGAGTCATTATTACAAAGACCCCCACCATCTTGCAATGCATAGAAAAGACATATGAGATGTAGTATGCCCTAATACTCTAATGTGAAAGGCTTAACCTCCTACCTAAAGGAGAGCTGGGTTTGTTAAACCTAATCTGCCAATGCCATGTCCATGAGAGGAGCCCCCAACCCTCATTACCTTGGAATGAGGTCTCTATCTCAGACTCGGCAGGGACACGAAGACTGGGTCAGCGTCAAGACGACTGCAGCATCGATATCAGCGATGGTGGCAATGCCCTCTGGTCGGAATCCCTCTGACTATCTGTCTAAAGTGCGATATATTTATACAGATCTTCAAGGACCCCTGACGTAGGTGTGTTCCCAAACAATAGATAACAGACATGCTTGGACGGTAATTGATATAAACAATCCCTCAAAGTATGGAGAGGGAAAATCCCTAAGTGTGAACACCTACTTTTTGTTTGTCTTTGGTGCTTGTTCTTGATGCCTTAGCGCAGTGACACTGATAATGTAACTCATAACAAGTGGCCTAACTCTAAACAAGGCAGCCATTTTAGAAGAAATAAATAATTAAATGTGCTAAAACAGAGCAAGCTAAGTAGGTTAAAAGTCACCTGGTGACGGGGGCACGAGTCTGCAAGCCAAAGGCTAAGCTAACTCCTGTTAGCCCACTAAAATGAAGTAGGATTCACTACATATGAACCCTCTGTGCTACTTTATGTTGAATCAAAGCTGTTGCTAGGCAAAACTCCCATCTCTCTCCCTAGTAGGAACATTAATCACAACAGGTATCTTGACATTTTAATTGTTTCCTGAAGGCTGGACGCACAAGGAACTTTTCAGCAGGTGCTTTTAAATTGCAGGGTTCGGAAGTTATTGCTAAACACAGCGCCCCCGTGAGGTCAGCGCCTGGTGCGGCTGCACCGCTCGCACTGCCCAAAAGCCGGCCCTGCGCACATTCAGGTGCTCATTCTGACTTCGGCAGTAACTGAACCGCCACGCCGGCAGCGGTCTTTTGACCGCTGCCAGGGTGGCGGTGCAGACCGCCAAATAAAAAGTGTGGCGGTTTGGCCTGTGCCAAACCACCATTTCCCTGTTGTTACTGCCAGGGCGGTTGGATCTGCTGCGCCGGAGACGAGCATCTCTGATCCGGCGGGCCACCCAATACCGCCGGCGGTATTCCAAGTCCACGTTCCACAAGAGATTCCGTGGCAGTAGCACCGCTGCGAAATCCCTAGCGGAAAGGCTACCGGCAACAGGAATTTGCATTCCTGTTGCCGGTAGATGACTCCCCCCCCATTCCCAGTAGTGACCCCCTCACTACCACCCCAGTAGAGACCCCCCCAGGAGAGACCCCCAACCCCTCACCCCCAGTAGAGACCCTCCACCCCGATCCCCTTACTGAGCCTCGCCCCCCAATTACACACACGCACACCCTGACACACACTCACAACACCCTTACACTCACGCGCACACACACGCATCACCACAATTACACACAGACACACACACACATGCACCCACAAACACTCCCTTCCCACCCCCCATTCATTACGCGCATACACAGACTCACACACACCCATTCACACACCCCACCTCCCTCCCCTTGCGAAGGACATTTACCTTGTCTGACGAGGTGGTCCTCCATGAGGCGGTCCCACCGCCAGCTCCGCACCACCATCAGAACACCGCCAGGCGGTACAGGTCATAATACGGTTGGCGGAGTCCTTTTTGCGGGGTGGGGCCGGCGATGGGACCGCCTCTGCACGGCCGACCGCCAGCACGACTACTGGAGGATTTCTGCCCAAACTGAGGCAGAAGTCCTTCAGCACTCGGAATGTGGCGGTCGGAGGACCACCAGTACTGGGTCCTCTGGCGTCCGCCACTTCGGCAGTTTCACCAGAAGACCGCGGAAGTCGGAATGAGCACCTCAGTGTTTGGCCTCTCTGCAGAGAGTAATGGGAGATGGATACAAATGTGCCAATCGTAATTAGGATTCTATGGGACAGTATGAAAGAGCTGTCGAAATATGTGTGTGGGAGTGAAAGGATATGGTGACATAAAAGAGACAAAAGGGAACACATGCTGAAGGAGAGAGTGAAATTACAGCAATGGAGAGGAAGCAGTTCAGAAATAGAGAGTGTGTAAGTGACTGACAGAGAGAGAGAGAGATTGTAAAGGACATTGATATGAAGGCACAAGTAGGAGCTGTTACTCATTTATCGGACATTGAATAAAAATCAGTCCTAACAAGCACTGGTAAAGGCAATAGGTCTGACTGGCTTTAGCTGTGTGTTCGTTGTTGTGTGAATTACGTGAATTAACTGACAGAAAAAAAACAATGCGTCCGTATCCAAATGCTGGTCAGGTGGCATGCATTGTCAAGCACAGGATTGTATTAGGACACAGGATGTTGGGATACAGGATGCTTGTAAATAGTGACAGGTATGCTGGAGGCCAATGATCTGAAAAGGGTGACTTCTGGGTGAGGCTTCTGGCAGCACAATCTGAAACACTACCAGGATAGCTCTACCAGGAGAGGGCCTGGATAGCCTCACGGGTGATTGGCCGTGCTCTACAAATCCGAGTTGATTGATTGAACAATTGCTGGACAATATGGGTGGATGGAGGAATGGTGGGCATCCTTGCGGAGCAAGTGACAAAAGGAGGAATTCCAGACCACTAGCGAAACAGAATCACTGCCCAGATTGCACCCTTTGATACCAACATTGATTTGTTTAAGCAGTTCTGCATGCTTACATTGCCTGCGCAGTGGCTAAAAGATGAAATGTTAGAACTACAAAAATCACCTCAATAATCAAGCAAAACCTGCTAGACTAAGTAAGTCGGTTCAGGGTTCAAGTGTCCCCCTCAAAAGACTGAGATCATTGGTACAATATTCTGCATTTTGTATTTGGAATGGGTAAAAGTATCTGAACAGGACAAATCACATTTGTGCTGTCACACACATTGAACTGAGAGGCTCAGAGGGCCTAGGAATGTATCAGATCATTGGATGAGATACTTTTTTACTGACCGGTATGTGCATAAAGATCATTTATAGGACATTATGCACAGACCCAAGAATCAATGAGTGTATGTGTCTGGCATGGACAGTGTTGGAGCATATTTAATAAATGTTCATGCAACGCAAGGCAGCAAACAAAGTTGCTGTGCTGTGCTATGCTGTGGGAGAGAGCTGAACAGTGCTGTTTCTACTAAGACATGGTGCTCTTCAGCTATCTACCTACACTGGCGTACTTGAGGCGGCTAGAACCAAAGCAGACACCCTTCTGCCATGCTGCAAGTATGCCTGTATTACAGGCAGGATTGTGTTCGTGCAGGAAGGACCACCTTCCTACACAAAAATTATCCTAAAAGTCAATTTCCTCTGTTTATGTGTGATGCAGAATGTGTTATACATTGAATGAGGATGTAACAAGGAGAATTAAACATGTTTCTCCTTGTTACACCTCCAGTGGTAGGTCTCTCCTCCAGGACTACTGTGCCTTGCTGCCTAGGTTCTCGAGCTCCCACAGCAAGCCTTCTCTCTGTTATCCCCTTCTCCACAGCAAGGCATATTAGTTTGCTAAACCTCGGTCTTCATGCCTCCCCCTATAAATCCCTAATCTACTTGTTGACTGCTACAAGCCCTAGGACTTCGTAGACATCCACCCTCAGCTTTTCCTGTTTCTCTCAGGCTATATGAAGACACGCGACAACAACACACAAAGTATGTGGGCTAAATAAAAATAAGAAACGACCAGCCATTATGATAGAAAGCTGAGTTTGTGCTGGCAGCTCTGGCAGAATTCCAGTTGACCATTTGCAAATGGTTTTAACAGATTTTTAGTTGCAGATGGATGTTTTATTTTTGGGGGAAATTGGCCTGTTTGTGCCCACATGAAAAAACAAATGCTCTAGTACTGAAACCAAAAAAATGGTTGTATGTCAAAATATAAAACATTAAATATCGACCTGCAATAATATCCACTGCAAGATATCAACTTGTACAATAATCACCTAGCACACAAAATGGAGTGGGATTCACCACTCTAACTGCACATCTGCCTGATGTGATATTATGGAAGTCGATATCTTGTAGTCAATATGAAAGTCAACATTGTGGTACCACACCTCAGTAGACACCAATACCCAGCTCCAAACCGCAACTGGAATCAACTAGAGTTTCTACACAAGACTTCATTATATATTCCAATATACATTGCATCCAATATACATTGCGAGAAGTTAGCAGACTATTTTGTCGACAAGATAGAAGATATTTATACACAGTTTCCCACGGACATTTCTACAGCTAAGTTAGAGGACATAACATCATTTGAGGACACCAATTCTTTTCCCCTCTTGGATTTGCCAGAGCTGACTACCATCCGTCGTCAAGTCAAATCTGGGTCTCCTGCACACCCATTAAAACCTGATTGGTTACTTAAGCTCACGGACCCCCTCCTCCCGCTCTGCTTACAAGTTATAAATGTATCTGTGTCCTCAGGTCAGGTGCCTACTAAGTGGAAACATGGTAAGGTCATTCACTCCTTGAAGAAGCCATCTCTAGGTGCCTCCAAGCGAGAAAACCTCTGCCATATTTTACTCCTGCCTTTCTTAGCAAAGGTAACAACGAAGCATGTAAACAGCATTTTGGCAAAATATCTGGACGACAACCATCTCCCAGAATGCTTTCAGGCCATGGCGCAGCACAAAATCTGCACTTCTTGTGGTCACTGAGCAACTCCGATGTGCCCTAGATGAAGCCCGTACATCTGTTCTGATCTTGCGTGATTTGAGAGCTGCTTTTCATACCGTGTCGCATAAAATTCTGATACAGCGCCAACAGAGCATCGGCATAGGCTGTACGGCACTGTCCGGGTTCACCTTTTTCTATAAGAATGCTCCTTTCAGGTTATTTCCCCTCCTTTTAGTTCTGATACACATATTTTACAGCATGGTGTTCCACAAGGGTCTTCACTAAGCTCTACCCTGTTTAACATGTATATCCAACCACTAGCACAGGTCGCTAAATCCACCAGAATGACGCTGAAAATCCTGCTTGTGCTCTCACTTACAGATAATCCCTCACTTGACTGTGCCAACTTCCAAAAAGGACTATTAGCGCTTGCAGAGTTGATGAATGTTAACTGTCTCCGCCTCAACATTAATAAAATGGAAGTACTCCTTTTAGGCAAAGATACCCACCTTTGGGAGGACTACTGGTGGCCTACCCCCTTGCGGCTTCCCCCACACCTAAACCTCCTGTAAAAAATATAGGTGTCTGCATGGAAAAATCACTGATGTTTGAGGCCCATGCCAGCTCGCTTCTGATACCTGCTT
Source organism: Pleurodeles waltl (assembly GCF_031143425.1). NCBI lineage: Eukaryota > Metazoa > Chordata > Amphibia > Caudata > Salamandridae > Pleurodeles > Pleurodeles waltl. Next base: position 76,023,053 of record NC_090449.1, on the reverse strand, counting down.
TGGGCTCCTGAGGAGTCTTAAACCTATTCTTGTTTTTTTTATTCCAATATGCGACAGACTATTGTCCAGGCGGTAGTTCTATCCCAGATTACTGTAACATCCTGTACTTAGGAGCTAACAAGTCAATTATTAGAAGACTTTATCTGGTCCAAAATGCTGCAGCTAGGCTGCTATTCTGGCTCCCAAAGTCTTGTTCTTTGTACAGACTTTTGTATAAATTACACCGGCTCCCTGTGGCCTTGTTCGTGGTTCATAACATTCTGTATTCCCAGGGGGCTCCTATTTTGTCTAAACTGGTTCTTCCATATTGGCCCTCCCGCTCGCTGCGCTTGGCAGATATTATTCCGGCTGAGATTCCCCGTGTCAGGCGTATAAGGGACAGAGGACGCTCCTTTCGAGCCAAGGGCCCTGCCGGCTGGAACTTGCTACATTTTTACATCAGGAACACTGAGAACCCCCTGTGTTTTAGGAAGATTTTAAAGACTTGGCTTTTTTTCCTCCAGCACTTTGCAGAGCACTGCTCCTTCACTTTTAGCAGTAGCAGTTCCTTCCACCGCTCAGGCTTAGCACTGGGAAGCCCCGATGCTGCGGCAGCCATGCACTTTACAAACCCATTCACATAACATAACATTATACATTCACAATGCAGCATATTGAACTTGTCAATTGGAATTTACACTTATCCAATCTTGACCTATTAAATTATATTATGATAAGATGTGATGTTTCTAGTAATAATTCCCATTCTGGTACATTCAGTTCCACTTTTCTATTCCTAATTAGTAATACCATTGCCTTAATGCAAGGCTGGATACAAATAATATGAGAAATAAAATATGGATTCTAAACTGCTAAACATTTTTGATTGCTAGAATTTTTTATAATGAAAATTGTCTCAATTTGTAATTACTGTTTGGGTTTTTTCACACTGCTCTATCACTTTGGGTCTGCGTTTGTGATATATATCTCTCCATATAAAGGCACGCACAGTCCGTGATTTCCCAAAAACAAAAATATTTTCACAAGAAATTTGCAGAAAAGTGATATTTTATTAAACTATGTATATTATGAAAAAAACACTAAATAAAACATTAAATAACACACACTCCATTCAGTTTTTTATACAATCTACATTAAGCGAAGCAAAAACGTTGGAATTAACGCAGCAGATGCTATAAATCCATAAAATGGACAATTCTTCTCTTCTTTGGAAACATGTGTACCAAAGGCTGGGTCTGGCCAAATTCTCCATTGTTGCAGAGCGCTCTTTTGTGCAGTGCGCTTGTCATGGTTATTCTAGAACAGAAAATAAAAATGAGTTAGTGTTATAAAGTCTTTCTTTCTACCTCCTGCAGCAGGAATCAGAAATACGCATAGCACCTGGAAGAATCTAATGCAAAGATCTCAGCTGCTCCATGACGCCCCTTGTCCGGTATAGAAATGTGAGCAAGCCCAGGTTCTTCTTTACATTCTGGTACTGGTACTTTTGCTTTTCCCAGAACGTGGAGGACATACAGGCACACACTCCCACAACACAGAATGGCAGGAGCCCTGGAAGGCAGAGTGAAGGGCCCTGGGGGTTCCCACCATCCATAATATCCACTCCCCTCCTCCCACAAGCAGGCCAGATGAGGGCTACACAAAGAGCTTGGCCAAGCGGAAGGTCCTGAAGTTCTATCAGGCCCTGCGGTGCAGACGCTTCGTGGATCTATGTTTCACCTCAGCAGGTCCAGAAAGCAAAAACTATGACTACGGTTGCTACACAGAATTGACACTGAACAACTTGAAACATCTGGCACAGCAACTACCATCACCAACCACTTTCAGAGTTTGGAGGGAAATGAAAATCCTCTATTTTTTGGAGGAAAGTAATGCAGAGTAGAATCCAATGGCAATTCAGACAGATGAGGGCCAATGCTTTTGACAGTCATCATGGTGTTCACCCTCCATTGTACAGAACACATTCTGGTACTAACATTAATCCTGTGCCAACCACTGCAACTACAGTGAAATGCAACATGCGTGAACACTGTACAGCACATACTGCGACCCGAGCTGCCTGTTGGTGTTTGGATGAGTTCAGAGACAATGTCCACCAGCCAATCAAAACAAGAGACCAAAGGTGGTCTTGAGTATTACGTTTTGTTAAAAAAGTCTGAACCTAGCAAGGGCTGTGGTCTTACCTGCAGTGTAACATAGTTTAAACCCCCTCATCTGCACAGTGCTGTCGCTGGAGAAGATTATTTGCACAGAGCTTCTGAAAGACACCCAAGTGTTGGGTGCAACAGTTCTGCAGTATTTGCGTTTCGGAATGTATACTGGAATTTCAGATAGGTCATCAAACTTCATGAAGTCGAACATACAATTCGTGCCATTTTCCAACTCAAAATCTACAAATGTTATGTTCACCTGTGAGAAAGGGAAAGGCACCGTTAAATACCACAAAGCAGATGATTATTGCATTCCAGCAAAGCAGCCCTTTTAGTACCACCCACCAGCAGGAGGCAGTGTGGGGCACAGTACTTATGTAAATAAAAGCAGATCTTTCATTCCCACCATTCATGTGTGGCCATTACATGGTGTGCCTGTGTGGAAGATGAACGTAATCTATTCTCGATTACTGTTATTTTCTTACCTTGTTAACCCTTGCCTTCCTTTTACAAAAATCGCCATTTCGTGAATTTTTGGGCAAATCACAAAATCCTGGAGAGTTTGACTAAACCATGACAAGTCACAGAGGACACGTGACTTGAATAACAAACATATATTATGAAACATCCTGCGATGACCGGTCTGAGCCCCACCAACAGAATTGATAGCCACCCTGGTATTGATGTTAATAGGAGGATGTGCCTTTGGATGCATTGAAGAGTCAAGTGTGAACCTCTCTTACCAGTTTAGTGGCTCTGATGATCCAGGTGCACTGTGTAGATCTTGGGTACTGCTCAGGATAGTATGGGGTGGTTATTTCTCCAGACTTAGCCGTCAGTGTGCCACCACAAGCTGCAAGAGCATTTACAATTTTACTCATCATTGACACATACAGAAGGTAACCTTCATGGGTTCTCCTATGACAAAGCAGGCAACCTCACAGGTATGCTTTAACATCATGCACAAGCCATCGTTTCTTGCAGAGTTGAGGGAACAGACCACTTCTGAAGCCCTGTATGTCTGTTAGATGTTTTTATTCAGCACCTTGGCTTCTATGTCACTATAACAAACATATAGGAAAGTACAGATTTACTACTGTTAACTTTGCCTAACTTGAAGATATAATGGTAGTCTAAACTGTAGATTCCATATTTTTGCAGAGCTATATTTTTGTACCATTTTTTTTATCAACCGTCCCTCCCACTCCCAACTTATCTTGGTCTATTGCCCTAGAACTGGCTGACATTGTGCACAGGTGACTATTTTGGCAAATGCCTGTTTTCCCAAAAACGGGTCTGCTCTACGGCAATGTTTTAATATGATTTTAATGGATACATTGCCTATGGATCATTCATCCACATTCATCATTTGCACTAAATGGAAGAAAGCCACTGTATGCTGCTCCCCCCACCCCTCCACCCCCACCAGAAACCACATAAAGGGAATGGAAACACCTTGGTCAATCAAGTTAATATTCAAAGGAAACTGTGGCTCTAATGATGCACAACACCTTCTGGCTGAGGGATCACCCCTTCCTATATTGGAACCAGGTTTCCCTCTTCCAGTGGCAGCTCTTGTTTCTGAATACCTGCTACTTTACGCTTTCTGAGCCTGACTTACCACACATTCACAAACACCAAGTCTTCGTTGGCTGCATGGAATATCTGTTTATGTGGAGATTATAGACTCAACCGCACCCCAATAAAGGAATGTTATCAGCATCCTCTACTCTGTTCAGTGTTTGCATTCCTTTATATTTCCTTGCACCCAGAGTCTATTGCTCCCATCCCAAAGCTAGATCTGGCCACCGAGCTTGAGCTAATGTGAGCTGATATGTTGTCTTCTCCAGGAAGAAGCAGCTCCAGAACGATGCAATGATATGGAGGTACCTAACACACTGGAATATGCTCCGATTGCAGCGAGAGCACATTAGCAGCACACTGGATGCTCTTATTACAATGATGGCACACAGGGAGCTGTTCTTATTATAGTGACAGCACACTAAAACATGCTTCTACTGCAGTGACAGCACAAATCATCTCCTATTACAATGATATCACACTGGACACTGCTCTTATTGCTGTGACAGCACCCTGGAAGATGCAGCAACCGCAGCAACAGCATAATGGTAGCTCTTTTTGCAGTGACTGCACACTGAGAACTTGCATGTGAAATATCTATCTGTAGCAGAAAAGGATGGTAGTACTTATAAGACAGTGTTTAATATTCATTCAGGGCTGCTTCCTGGATTTGGTGATCCCTCCTTCATGCAATCCTGAAAGCAGCCCTGTATCCCTAGGCTGCTGCAGGGTGTGGTTATCCCTTGTGCACACTCTGTCTGTCCAGCATATGACTGTGGAAGCACACTGCTAGTGTTTGTCACTATGGACCCTGCAAGAGGCCATTAATGATATTTTTATGGTAAAGTATACATAAAAAAAGATGGGAAAAGTGCACAAACAGATGCAACACACAGAACCATTCTAACACTTCACTGAAAAAATACTGATGTGATGGAAAGAGACCAAATTCAGAAAAAGACACATAAACATGTTTCATGGCTATTGAGTCAGCTTTGCAGACGAAACCAACTTCCTAACTTTTTAGTTGTGTGGTCCAAGTAGTAAAGTTGTATAATATATTGAAGATTCAGAATCCTGTGGTTCCCCTTTTAAATTTGTAACAATGTCAACTCAGTAGTAAAACTGTGAAATAAAGCAAAGGTTATTGCAACTTTAAGCCCAAGGGCCCGATTCTCAAAGAGCCTCTACACTCATGGCGAAGGCGCCGCAGTCATCGCGAGGGGGGCCGCATTCGTGGCAGGGCCTTTGCACTGCAGTTTCTCATTATGGAGGCCCCACTGCAAGGGCAATCCCCCCACCATGAATGCAGTGCCTCCAACACGAATACAGAGGCCCTTTGTGATTGGGTCTCACGTGTTTTCAGGTTGTGGTTGTAAAACCTACCTCGATCATTGGAAACAGTGGTAGTTCCCAGAGTAGTTGGAGTTGTTGTTGCCTTTGTGGTTGTAGTTTCAGTTCTTTTGGTCGTTGTCGTTGGAGTGCTGGTAATTATCTTCATCAACGCAGTGGGAGCCTTTACAGTGGTGGAGGTCGCTGAAGTGGTGGTGGTGGTTGTTGCTGCTGTGGTGGTGGTTGTGGTCTTCATCGTCGTACGTGGAGTGCCGGTGGTCGTAGGTGTTGTGGTGGTTGGAGTGGTAGTGGTGGTGGTTTTTGCTGAAGTGATGTACTGAGAGGATACTAGGTTTGATTTTGAATTTTCCAGATAACGATCTGTTGGAAAGGAGATAAATATAAAGACATAGATATATATGTATCTTTATATTTAATAGCCAATCTGCTTATCTTATGCTCTCACATGTAAATCACTCATTTGTGCATGGAAATCTATTCACAGTCTTAGAACAGCAGCAGTATCGACATACCTTTGTTCATAGACTACTTCTGCCTCCCAGCTCCTTCTTATAAGCAGAGGGGATGCTGGAGTGCCATGCTGATACCTGGGCACAAGTGTTGAAGGCGAGCGCCCATGGGCAAGTAGGTGCCTGATGTTTTGGAAAAGACAGTGGCTGCTATGTGCGGTTCCTCCTTTCTGTGTGGTAGGTGCACACATTATACTGGCAGCAATAAGTTTAGCCATCACTTACTTGCTCCTCCAAAGCTGTGCCACCCTACACCTGCTGAACAAGCACTGGTATTCCCAACCCATAAACATTCAACTGCTGTCTTGCTTCCATCTACATCCCAGGTTCCCATGCCAGCAGAACAAAGGTGCTTCCAACCCAAAAGGACACAGGGGCATTGAGCCATTTGCTACATCAACATAGAAGAACATCATCATTGTCAGAAATGACCAAAGCCACTCACTTTTACCTTCAATGGTGTATTCTCCCACCATCAGCAGACATTTATGAATGCATGCTCCAATTCCAAGCCTGCTTGTATCAGGGGCCCCAATGCTTCATTCACCTCCCTCAGCCAACCTTTTTTTCATGCCTTGTCAGCTTTTTAACGGTCTGTGATTCACTTCATTGACTTACTATCTATTGGGTGCACTGATACTTAACAAAGACTTTCTGGTGCTCAGAAAAAAAACAATGATCCTTTGAAACAAAAAAAAGTAAAACTAAGACAAGATCACAGTAGTGGATCAAAGACAACATAAACATGATTTTCAGTGCAATAATCGTGAATTTCTAACCCCTGCATTTGAAATGGCGTTATTCCAGAGTGGACGCATGAGATACTTGGGGTGCCTACCCTTGTGGGGCTTATCAGTTCTTGACACATGGTACATGGAAATATTTGGATACCACAAACTCAAATAAGAGCATGATTCTTCAGCAACAGGCTGGTCTCTGATCTCTCGTGTTGTAAAATATACTGCTGGCCCTACAGAGAAATTTAGGCGCAGATTTACTTAAACTTTGCACCAGTGCATTGTTATCCAAAGTGACACAAACTGGAATAAAGTGTTGTTTTTGGATTTACTATCCAGCTCAAAGTTCGCTTTGTGTTGAAAAGCATTCCTAAAGTAACACAAAGCAGTAATTTGCATTACTTTGTCCTACTTTGCATCAAGAGGGCATTGCATGGGTGGTACATAGCTGCTCCCATCCACTCAACCATGGGTTTTACACAATCTCTATTTGCTAACATTAGTAGATGTGGATGTGCACCAGAAAATTACAGCTCCTCAATAAAGCCATACCTTTAGAAGGTTATCTAAATGTTTCCAAACCTTTCAAACTTTGGATGTGTGCGTCATTGTAAACAAGCACACATAAAAACTGAGAAACAATGTAATATTTAGGCATCGTATTTTCTTACTGGAAAAGTATCCTTCCACTACAAAACCTTTGCTAAACATCACACTTGCAGTTTGGTGCAAGGAATTGTGGGTGGCACAAGACAGCCTTAAGTGCACCAGCTATGAGGAAGAGAGCAACAACCTCATATTTTAATAGATAAGGCTCTGCCCTCTGTCTTCTTTTCACGCAACAGTTGCTGTGCTGACTTGCTGCATGACCTCCTAGTACATTTGCTTACTGAAGTGAACATGTTACACCACGGTTAGCCAATGAAAGCTTCCACAGGCTCACAAACATGATCAAATTATTGGAATACACAAAGAGTTCTCACAGAGTACTCCACTCTCTGAAGGATTGCCATGACATAGGTCAGAGGTTCAGAATACTAACTATTGCAGTAGTTTAATTAAGATATAAGACAGGCCACATTAGAACATATGTGTTGACTTGGTGCAGGGAGGGTGTGTGATGGTCGAACATGGTTCTGGAATTGGCAACAATGAGGTGTACACTTGCCAAATATTGAGATCTCGGTTTTACCACTGTTGAGACAGAAGAGGCTTTTTTCGCACAATAGCAGGAGTGATCCAAGTCATCTGATGCAAGCCTGAATTCATAAGTTCCTTTCCAGACAAAGATGGATTTGTGCATCCTCAGCATACATCTGCAGATTGTGGTGGATGCTTAATTCACCTAAGGGACTGATTCAGTTAAACAGAATTGTTGCATCCATTTCAGGATGGTCCCTCAGATCACTATCCCTAGATTTAGCCTTGGAATGGAGTAGTCTACAGTGTGATAAGCCATCAAGAGATCCCCAAGGAGCTGGTCTTACTGGTTCCAGGTACCCATCGTCTAGTACAGGATCTCTAGAATTATTGTAACTGCAGTTTCGGGTCCCCTCATAGAAATGAAGGCTGACTGGTGGTCTTGAAGTATATTATTTCCTAACACAGGGGCTTTCAGTTGCCTTATCATTTAACTCTCAAATACTTAGTTGGAGTGATGGAAGTTTGAGACCAGTTTAGACTTGGCTAATATCACCGGGTCAGCTGTGGGCTCCTTCAAGCCTCACATAATGAATGCTCGTTTCATGCAGATGGGGACTGGTCCTTTAAGATTCATGTTATTGGAAAATACATTTAGGAGCAGGTCTTTGTGGGATGCTGGTAAGTAAAGTCCAACTGCCGTGTTAGAGAGTTTGGTTCTTCTGTTTAATTTTCTGCAGTCTTTCTTTTATCTCTATTGAAAGGGTGCAGAGATGTAGGCTTGATGGCTGGAGTCAAGGTGTGGGGAAAGGCAAGTTCACAAATTGACTGTATAATGCCAGATAGCAACTATTTTTATTTTAAAAAGGCTACATTTTGGGCATTCTTCAGCACTTGTAGATTTGGTTTTAATAGAAAATATTGGCGATACCCCGAAACTGGTTGAATACTTGATTGACACAATTAGAATAGGAATCATTTTGCACTCGTTAATAGCCTCATTCATGGATTTTTCAAAGAACCTCAAAACATTGCTGCCCCTCTGCTGGTGTTCCAAGTTAAGGCCTACACATTGGTGTGTGGCCAGTTCCGAGTCGTACAGATTGCTGCTCTATGACTTTATTTTGCTTTGGTATGGTCCCTTCAATTTGGTTAGTGTGATAATGTCTAATGTTCTTGTGGTGTTCAAGTGAGGGGCTTATAGAAGGACTCCACTTTCTGTGATTTCAGGAGGTGTTTGTTGTACTGAGATGGATTGTTGTGGAAGTGATTTTGCCCTGTTTTAAGTCTGATAGCCATTTGCTTTCTGGTGCACGATATGGTGAGGTGCCCGGATCTGCCTCATTCCCGGGAGCAGAAATCTGATCAATGAGTGTTCTGACCAAAGCTGATGTTATACTGATAGAACAGATATTTCAGCATTATATATAAGCACCAGGTTTAGCCTGTAGTCAACCTTGTCTTGGGGTCATTCAAGAGTTGGCTGATTCCCCAGAGCTGCCCTGCACTTTATGAAGTATGAACCCCATTTATTCCCAGGAATGTTCATCCACAGATTAAAATCTCTAACTATTGATCTTCTGGGCTTTCGGTTACTGGTACAGTACCAGATTCAGGTACTCCTCGAGGAGGGCTTTATTTACCCCATATTAGAGATCACTGTAGTGATGAAAGTCATATTTGGGGTGACTTAGCAACTAACTTTCACACATTCATACAACTTATTTGTTGGTACCATGATGAAGGCACATAGTTGGTCATGTGTGAGTACAATGATCTCTAGCCCCTCCACATACCTTACTATTTGTGTAAATGATCCTGTAACTCAATGGCGAAGCAACCCAAAATCTTTGAAATAAGGTTTCTGTCAAGTGTGAGCCGAAATTCAGATTCACTAACCAACGGAGGGATGTTGAAAACATGCAATGGGCAATCATGACCAAGCCAAGGGGAGACACTTGGCATCCATGGGTCATGCACCAGACGGTGTTGGTCAGACCCCTTCTACCATTGCTGTAAGAACAGTTCCAGAGTCTATGACGTGGAGCTTCGTGGAAACCTTAACCGTGTTGGGCTGATCACCTATGCATCGCCATCCAAATTTCTGAGGAACTCTTGAATGTGCATCTGCTCTAAATATAATCACCAGTGGAATTGACATGTGTCCTAATGCAAAATAAGACAGTAGTCCCCGTTCCCTATCTGGAAAGCAAAAGAGAGTCATTATCGTGGTGCAGTGGGTCCATCATTCCTCTCCTCTGGGCCCCTATAGCACTGCACCTGCTACATTAAAAACAACTACACCCCTGATGATTGCGGAGCGGTGGGTCTGGCAGCTCAGTGGGTTAACACATCCACTTCAGGAATCTCTGGTTGATGTCATGGTCACGGTTTCTGATCCAAGTGAGCCCACTCAGCCTTTCATCTTTCTGTGCTCAACAAAATTAACACAACTGAGATAGATACGTACAAACATTTGTTAATGAGTGCCAAGATGCCTCAAAGGTGAAACTTTTACATTAGGTGTAGTGTATGTAAGTCCTTCGGAGACCAGAGCACTACCATGTGAATACCTTCTGTAAGCACTGTCCCTCTATATTACAAATGGGACAGGGTCAGGTGAAGCAGCAAGATGCTCTACATTTCTTTTTAACATAGAGTCCTCCAAGTGGTAAACATTTTTTGCCACTGACTGTTCCCTTACTAAAGGAAAGACTCCTCCATCCACAGAGTAAGCTGAGCGGGCTGGGTCCCACATCTGCAGAAGTGCCTTAAAACCCCTTTAACTAATGCTCTTAAGTTGCCCCAACCCATCCATGTGTAGATTACTGTACCATACTATTCTGCTATACTATTATTATCATTATTGTATTTATACAGAGCAGGCCTCACTACATGGGAAGCAGGTTACAGATTACATACAACTAGTTAACAACAACAAGGTTGTGTCTACTGCTGTAGAACAAGTTAGATGTAAACTACAAGAAAACCCGAATAAAGAATGTCTCCATAATCAGTCCAATGTCAGATGGAGTTTGAACAGGTGAATTTGTAGTGCCTGTCTTAAATTGAGCCTGAGTCCTCCAGGGAGTAGATAATCTAGTTTAAAACTTTCTTTGCATTCTGGAACTTGTAGTCCTGTTTATCCCATTGTAAACACAGGACTACACGTAAAGAAATGCAAAAACACGAGAACAAAAAGAGAAACTCACTCAAGGACCTGGGAGACATGAAAACTCTGCTCTAGGCAGCTCTCAGAATTCATCGCCACAGCCTTCAATGACACCCTATCTTCCTGATACTTTTTGCCCAAGTAGTCTCTGGGTGAGTGTCTGTGTTCCTATGTCACTATGTACACAAGCATTGGCAAAGCCAATAGGTCTCACTTTGGTCACCAACCTTTTCACTTTGTCAATGCTTGTCAAGGTCTTTACAAAACATTATGGTTAAGGAGGCTGCAGGGTCCCGAAAAAGAACAATGATTAAAAATAAAAAATAAAAATGTTTTAGGTCTCAAAAGCACACATTGCTATAGCAGTCTCTGGCACTTAAAGACAACTCCTTTGTGGACGTGATCATTGTGGAAGGGCAGAATGATGTCACTCACAGTGAAGTTAGCCAGGCATGGGCTGAACACTCTCATGCGGTATGCTGAGGTGGGACAAAATAAAAAGTAAATGAGACAATAACCATATCACTGGATGAAGAGTGTTAGACTTTCCATCCCTAGCGTGGTCTGCCCTAACTTTTTGCCCCTGTTTCCCAGATTGTTGATGTGGGCTGGACTCTGTTTTTGCTGTTTTTGTTACTCTGGGCACTTTACCACTGCTAACCAGTGCTAAAGTGCAAGTGCTCCTATATAAAATGTGTATGTAATTGGCTTTCCATGATTGGCATATTTGATTTACTATTAAGTCCCTGGTGCAATGCACTAGAGGTGCCCGGGGACTGTAAATCAAATGCTACTAGAGGGCCTGCAGCACTGGTTGTGACACCCACATTAGTAGCCCTGTAAACGTGGCTCAGACCTGCCACTGAAGGGTCTGGGTGTGCAGATTTTCACTGCCAATTCGACTTGGCAAGTGTACCCATTTGACAGGCTTAAACCTTCCCATTTCTTACATGTAAGACACCGCCATGTTAGGCCCTAGGTAGCCCTATGGGGGGGGTGCAGTGTATGTTTAAGGTAGGACATATACTATTGTGCTTTATATGTCCTGACAGTGAAATACTACCAAAATCGTTTTCATTGTTGCAAGGCCTATCTCTCTCATAGGTTAACAGGGGGGCTACCTTTAAATATGATTAAAGTGTAGATTCCCCTTGGGAGCAGATAGACGTGGAGTCTGGGGTCTCTGAGCTCCCAATTTAAAAATACATCTTTTAGTGAAGTTAGTTTTGAGATTGTGTTTTAAAAATACCACTTTTAGAGAGTGGGTATTTTCTTGCTTAAACCATTCTGTAACTCTGTCTGTTTGTGGATTCCCTGTCTGGGTCAGTTTGACAGTTGGGCTGGTTGCACCTCACACTAGACAGTGACATAAAGGGAGCTGGGGTGTAGCCTGCATATCCTGATGAGCCATCTGTGCTAGGACGGAGGGGAGGAGTGGGCACTTACACCTGAAAGGGCTGTGCCTGCCCTCACACAATGCAGTCTCCAACCCCCTGGTGTGTGTCTGGGGCCTGGCCAGGGCAAGGCAGGATTTCACAAACAAGAGAGACTTTCCTTTGAAGTAGGCCTACTTCAAAGGCCAAAATGGTTGTAAGAAGAGGACACAAACCCCTGAAAATTAGATCACTTCTGGACACCAAGAGGAACCTCTGCCTGGAGAAGTGCTGAAGTGCTGAGGAGAAGTGCCCTGCCTGTGACTGTGCTTTGAGGAGCTATCCTGCAGTTGCTGCTTCTGCCTGTGCAAGGGGACAAAGACTGGACTTTGTTGTGCATTCCTGCTTGTGCCAAGCTACCAAGGGGGTGAGCGAGGTTAACTAAGGGTGATCCTCCTTTACCCTGACTAGAGTGAGGATCCTTGCTTGGACAGGGAGTAACCTGACAGCCAACCAAAGACCCCATTTCTAACAAAGAGAGTTTGTTGAAAATCAATGAGTAATAATAGTTAAGGCTCCTGCTTTTCCGGTTTTACTGAGTTTTACAGAAAAATACAGACAGAAACCCGTCTATTTTCCTGACTGTATTTATTTTTAAATATGGATAAATACGGAAAATAGATTTTCTTTTGGATGACTCTCACTACTGTCAGTCACAGGTGCTAGGTCAGTAGCTGTGCAGATTGTCAGCTAGAGGAGTTAAGAAATGAAAAACTGATTTTCTATTGAAGCTTAAACAACTGCAGCAGTACATCTGTTTAAGCTATTCTACAATCCAAATAGTTCCAAATGCATGTATTGTACTGTAAGAGATTAGAACTCATTGGACATTTAAACATGAGTAAACAATTGCCGGGTAAATAAATGTGGAAATATTCCCATTACAGCTTTATTTTTTTACAATAAATACACAATAAATATATAAATACAGATAAAATTAACAAAAAATTAATACTAAACAATTCAGATGGAAATGTCAAAAAATAACTAACATAAAAGAGGAAACCCTAATAATGATATACATATCATTTTAGTAAGATCAAAATGTCTTTGCAGACTTTGAATTGGTCTTAGGTGGCCTGAATTGACTTGTTTATGAAATGCAGCACTAGTCGGTATCTAAAAACACCACAACCTACTTTTGAGGAATGCAACTGAATCTCACCTTTTGCACAAAAAAAACAAGGATTTCCCAGTGGCCACAAAGAATCAGGAAGAAGCCGGCTCTGCGCAGTGATTGTATGCAGAGCCACAGCACTTGGTTACATTGAGTTGAAGCGCTCTGCGAATGAGTGAATATCAACAGTAGGCTTGCTGAGCAAATATCAAGGGGAGATAAAGCGGCAAACAAAGGAAGTGTCCGAACGAGAGGGAGTTGTGGAGATAGGAGCGAGAGTCTAGGAAGTGTCATGGAAAGTGCTGAAACCAAGTTAAGGGTATGGAGGAAAAGGAATATAAAAAAGGAAACCATGGGGGAGGGAGGGAAAGGGAGAGGGGAGAAAGAAGACAGAGTGGAAGGAAAAGAGATGGGATAGGTTTGAAAACTAAGAGGGAGACAATTAGAAGAGGAGAAAGAGAGGGCAGTCTAAAATGAGGAATAACAGCTTCATGAGGGAAAAGTGAAATAGAAGGGTTGATGGCGAGAGGAATCGAGAGAGTGATAGTGGCGGAGGAGAGATAGGGTCAAGCGGAAAAAAGAAAAGTAGAGAGGAAAGAGACTATAACTACTGGAGGAAGATGAGGCAAGAGGATAGAAGAGATAGAGGGGTGGATGCGTGAGAGGGGAAGAGGGAGAAAAGTATATTGGGAGGGAAGAGGAAAAAAGAAAGAGACAAGAGGTGGACGATGGGGGAGTGATGGTGAGGAGCATGGGGAAGGAGGAAGGAAAAGTAGTATCTCAACATCAGGCAAGCTTTGAGGGGGTATCTGAAGCATTGGTACTACTAGAGAGACAGGATGTCCAACCCTCTCCCATGGGTTTTTGACACTGTGCTTTCACTTTCTTACATATTCCTGCCTGGAACTTTAATCTCTGTATATTCTAGGGTATCTCTTATTTTTGTGTTTACTTCTTTTTCTACACCCCTTGCCTCTGCATTTAAAAATCCCAATTTTCCAAGGAAGAAAAGGCCTCAAGTGCTATCTGTTTCTAAGTAATGATTATCTAAATTGGAAGTCTATCACTTTTTTAGGACTGGAGCTAGCGAAGACGTTTTCCTTTTACTGAAATAATATATAAACATACTTCCCTACCTAGGCTACCAGCCAACCCTCTACTTCCACTGGTCTGTTGTTGTGTCATTCAAAATTTACTTCCACCCACCATAACATCCAGCATGGGAAAGTTGGTCAGCCCACTTCAGCCATTGGCTAACTTCACTGTGAGTGACAGCGTTCTGCTCTTTCACAAGGAACACTGCCACGCACAAAGTAGTTATCTTCAGTGCCAGAGACCACTTAAGCAATGTGCGCTTTTTGAAACAAAAAATGTTTCACTTATACATATATTTTTTTAAAGATTGACTAGAGCCTGGCATCCCAAAGTATGACGTTTGGCAAAAGCCATGGCAAAACAAACATCGGCAAAGCCAAAAGGCTAGCAGCCAGGACTAGATCTATTGGCTTTGCAAATGGTTCTTTCTATCAGAGCACGTGAGGTTTTTGGTTTTAACTAAAAGCCTATATTTCTGTCTGGTGGACTGTTTTCAGTGGTGATCAACTGAAACCAAAATCATGTACACCATTTACTCAGATCTCTTCAAATATTCCCTATCGGGCACCAAAAACTTCTGAACCAGACAGCCATAATTTATCCTGCCCCTAAACAAGTACCAGAATCACATCAGATCAAACTCACACTGGAAGCATTCCACTGGCTCAATTCAACTAACTTGTGCACTGTCCATAAAGCATACTAAGGCATGAGTCCCAACTGAGGAACTTCAGATACTGTCATTCACCCATCTGCCTGGAATCTTGAATCCCCGCCACACTGTAGTATACCAACCGACAAGGCTCTTAGGTAAGCAGAAAGAGGCACACTGCACTTTACAAACTAACTTCACAAACAAATAACTAAATATGTCTCATATGCTGTGTTTTTAAACAATCACTTGATGAAACAATGATAGAGCCAGCACATTTTGAATTGCTGGTTGTTCTACAGCATAACATTCATAGTGAGATCTAGCCCTCTCTTTCAGATGTTTGCAGAGGAGAAAAAGTATCCGGTAATCAGGCTATCAGACATTTTTCATACTATGCACCATTATGAAAAGATGTTCAGCGTTAGTGTAAAAGTGAGCTGTAATGCCAGTAGATGACATTCTAATGCCACTTATTTTCAACAATTTCACCCACCCACAGCTTTTTGCTGTCAGAGGAAAGTTACACAATTACCAATGGTAACAATACTTCCGTCAGTAAGTCCTCTAATTACTGACCCCAAATCTAAATACATCAGAAAGAGTTGCCAGGAATGGTATTACCAGCACTGCGATCTCTACCAATGTTACTGGCATACAGTGCAATTGAGTCCAGGAAAAAAAGGTTTATGTTGTTCTCTTGAATACTGAGGCAAGACCTTTGGAAATCTTAAGTATCTCTTTTCTTCTATTTCCAATTAAGAAAGAAAGAAGAAGAAAGTAAGCAATTAATTTTTAAAAACTGGCTGCATACTGAAGATACCATCACCAAGGATCTAGGGTGATCTCGTAAACCTGATTAGATTCGCTCGTAGAAAAAGGAGAAAGACCGCCATACTTGACCAAACTTACCACAATGGTAGAGCAGATTGATTTTCTGGATATCTACATCGCTCATGGCAAAAGTCTGCCCTATGTTGACACTGCTGTCGGGAACTGGGATCAAGGTCTGGGAGACACCATCTTTAGAGTATGCCTTCCTGATGGATATAAAGAAGAATAGAGTAAAACAGATGCGTAATCTCACATATTTCTCTCAGTCGTAAGATTTTTAGAGATGTTAAATGGTGAACTACTTTGTGATATACATATAATATAATAAAAATGAACATCTTGAAATATTAAAGTGAAGTTACACAGTTAGGTAAACTGCACAACCTCGTCCAGGAATGTTTATAAACATATAGGATAAGATACAAAGAAATATATTCATGTGGCTAAACATGGCCTTACCACAGTCTGCCCAATAATCAAAACCTTTGCCTATCACTAGATCAATAATGCAACCCCATTTACAGAGTAGCTGACAAACAATAGCCCACTGCACCATGCTGATGACTTCCATGGGTATGTATGAACTATGATTTGCCTTTGTGCTTGTTCATGTTCAATCACATGATACATTTGCATGTTTGCAAATGTATTGCATGCATTGCATGTCATTGCATGTTCAATCACATGATACATTTGACCCAAAGAGGGCAAATGTGCTGGGAATTACACCCAAAAATCAAAGTTCTAAAATCCTGAAATGCTCAGTAATGTTTTAAATTGGATCGGTGGCATCATGCACAGACTAGTAGGTAAGTAGTTGGCTTTCTGATCTGGTCTTTATTGGTACACACTACTACTGTAGGTGGCTGCCCATATGCTGTTCTACAGTATTATCTCCCCTACCCCACTCACTACCTGTGCCTTGCCCTTGCAGGAGGTGGTGTCATTTGCCCAGAGGCAGGCTATCAGTCTTCAGTTCCTGCTGCCCCTTCTAATGACACAATATCATATTTTCTGAACATGCCACGTCCACCAGCTGTGCAGTATCCTTTGTGAAAGAGCAACTGCAAAAAGCAGAAGAAGCCCATACAAAAAATACCCTATGTCTGAGAAAAGCCTCCCCAGTAGAGGCCATGGATCTAAACATCAGCCAGCCATCCTCCTACTTAGACAACAGATTTAGAAATATAACCCCAAAGTCACACATGCCATGATGGAGTCCCACAGAGGGTACAGTACTTACTTCCCATAGTGCAGGATGGAGCCATAGTCATATGGAGTGTATTTTATATTGTTGGTGTCATCCATTTCGAATTCATATTCATGACCTGAAAGAAAAAGAAACACCCACCCCTGTAAATATTGACCCACGCCAGTCACTTTGTCATGTAGATGTACCAAATGAAAAACAAATTAATACAAAAAACTGCATCTTTGGCAATGTATGTTCAAGTCAATCTGCATTGCTTTACAGGTACTATAAAGTTATGGGATGGGCCACAACACGAATTGTGGAATATATGACCCTCCGCCTAACAAAATAATTGGAAAAAACTAGAAGTAACCAGTAAACCCACCAGAATCAAGGGGGAAACACAAACAACAGAGTGATGAATGAGTAGTTGTGCGTCAAGGTAGGTCTACTGCATTAAGGGATAGCTGGTGCTTTAATCTAGGTCAAATGGTGCACATGTCTCACAGTTCAAAGTCAGCACTCTAGAGCTCTGTAGAAAGGAAGAATTAGACTTACTGGTGAGGCATGTGAGAATATTTCTATATTCGCTAATTGCTTTCCTTAGAGATTGAACAAGTAGCATTCTATGCTGTACAAAATATTTTCTTTCACAGTGCTTGTGTCACACGTAAATGTGTTCTGAAATTCATGTTATGTCCCAAATAAGGTCTGGTTGCAACTGATGACTTATGAGGGCTGAAACACATGCAAACAAGTGACATATATTCGGTACGTATTTTTATCTTTCTCTTTTGTGACCAGTGTTGAACAGCAAATTGCCACTGCATGAATTTATTTTATATTTAATCATGATCACTGTGAAATTAATCTTGTAATTTATGTTGCAATTATATGAATTGTATTTCTCTGCTCATTATTTCTTCAATGTCTGTTTCCTGTCAAACTTTGAAAAATATTCTACAATAAACATTGAGTTTTAAATTGTTGATCAATAGTATAATGTCGACCGCTTAAAACCGATTTACATATAGCAGCCTCATTTCGAATATTTATACAATCTCTCTCGGAGTCTTAAAGGACATATAATAATGCTGTTCTCCAATGCAGTCATTTAAGGGGGCACTGTAATAGTCCACAATTATTTACCGATTGCCCCCTATGTTCTTTACAACATTCTGGATCTTTTCTTGTAGTAAGTCCGTCAGGGATTCTACATACATTTTGCTATTCAAATTTACAAACGAGATAGGTCAGTTCAGCACACAGCTAGGATATTTGCCTGATTTATTAAAAACCACAATGTATGTTCTCTGCCATGAAGTTGGAGTTTGTTCTGTTCAAATACCTCCCAACAGCATATTAACAAACACCCTTTAATTTCTCCTCAAAATTACTTCCAAAACTCATTGGGTAGACCATCTGGCTAGCTCATTTTCCTACTTTAAGTTACAAACACCTTTTTCAATCTCTTATGTATTAATTTCAGACGCAAGATTCTTTTGTTCGCTGTCTTTTATCATCTGATTCATAATCAAGAGTTCAAAGTTCTAGGGAGCACTGGTTGGGATACAAGGTGGCAAAACGTTCGAGGATCTCATCTTCTTTGTAAACTTGTACCATGTTTTTTGTTTATTAGCGTTTGTCTTAAGATTTGAGTAGGTTAACCATTCAGTATATCTTTCTTGTTGAGCTGTCAATTTGCTTTCTATCTGGAAGGATAGACTTTCTTAAAAACATAGAAACATTTCATCAATTGGTCAACCTTTGCTGGTGTAAGTCCATTTTGAGTCTGCAGTAAGACACCAACATTTGCTAACAAATGAATATTCTTAGGGCTGGGCATCTCCTGCCCATTGGTGCCCTGGTGAATCAAGATATTAGTGAAAGAAACTAATACTCATGTCGTTATTGTATATTAAAAAAAATGTTTACTTGGAAAAGTATTGCAATTATTCAAGGAACTAAAAAACGGCTTCAGCTTCAGAGTCAATACTGCTAAAACATGGAAAGGCTAGAGGACACATTTGGAGCTGGTTTGTGAGAACAAAAGTGTAGGCCTAATTTAAACAGACAAAAATCCTGTAGAGAAAATGAAAAAAGTTCAAAGAAATATACCGCTTAGAATGTTGTCCCACTGCACAGACACATAATTGTCTCTGTCCTTCCTGACATGCTCGTGGTGGAAACCCAGACTATGCATCAGCTGGTGTGCTATGACGCCGGTCACCATGCAGGACGATTTGGCTATTGAGACAAACTGCTGGTTCCCCATACGGCCTATTGGAGACCAGCACCTAATGGGTAAAAAGAAAAGTGCAGAGGCAAGGCACATGTTACATATTTTTCCATGCACAACACAATAACAATCGCACAGTTTTGTTTGCAGTCTATCAGCATTTAAGAACAATGAGCCTAGTATTTTTTTTATTTGATCAAATGATTACTAGAGCCGTTGCTACTTTTACACAAAGCAGCACTGGAGCTTGACTTTTTCTACATCCATGGAAGTTGTAGAGCACTTCCTCTATGAACCGAGGGAGCAAGAGCTCCATCCGCTGTGCCGCATGAGGAGCTGAACAATCCATCCAGCATCTTTTCAGCTGTGTTGAGCGGTTCTGACATCAGGTCTCCTTCCAGGTGAGAACATCTCCATTCCCTAGCTTGAGTTTTTACGCCCTCATACCCACAGAACTACATTATTTGACCCTTTTGTCTATTCTTGTAGCTTGCCTACTGTGACACTTGACGTAACTATGAGCTCCGTCTTCCAGAGCTACCATATTTACATGCGTGCCAACTTGAGGCAACTTCCACCAAACAGCTGCGGAGATTTCTTGTTTCTACTTGAATCTAACAAAGTTTCTCTCTGCGCTCCCAAAGGTATTTTACTACACTTATTATTATCATAACGATGTACAACTACTTCAAAAGTACTGCATCCAGGACCACAACATAGTCAAGGCAAGTATGTAATGTATTTCACAACTACTTTGACCTCTCTCATTTACCTTACACCTATACATACCTTTTTATGAGTTTATCAAATTATAATTTGAATTATTTTTCTCGATTGTAACTTCATTGCCACCTTTTCTTCTATATGCATAGTAAAGTGTTCTCTTATATGTTGCCCTTTATTTAATTCTAATATTAACCCTAAATAGTAATTATTTGTATTGCCTTTACCTTATTTCTCCTTATTCTAGCCTTAATTATTATCTGAACCTCAACTTTTTGTTCACTTTTTATTTCATTAACGTACATTATTCAACCTTAACCAAAACCTAATGTTAATTCAAACACTTATTTTTCCATTTTAATGTCACTCATCCTTAACCTCAACTGAATACTCATTCTAAACTGATTTAATTTAAATTGTTTACTGAACCTAAACCTATACAAAACACTAACCTCTCAAATTATTTTAATTATTTATATATTGTATTGTGTTTTTTTCCCTATACTAAAACTAACCCATAATTATTCTAAAATATGTTAATCTAAAGTAAATCACCTGATTAAAATGGGAAATATATGTCTCAAGGTCAACTCTACATTTTAAAAATAAATGTAGTTATACTATAAATGTTATTTTCTTTATATATATAAATGTACTATATCAATGAACCCCTTTTTTAAAGAATACATTATGTTAATTAATGATTTATGTCTTGCGGGTGGGGAAGTGGGTTGGAAACCTCTTGTGATCTTTTTATTCCTTTTTCATCAAATGGTAATACATTTCAGTGGGTTGTCCTTAGGTTTCTTTAAAATGTATTTATTTTTTAATGGACCGAACTTATTTTCCTTCGTTTTTAAATGCTTACCGTAGTTGACGCAGTGGCTCATTATGTTGTTGTTATCTTGAAATGATGTCCCATGAAGTAGAGTTCTCAATGTTGAGCCATCAATGCTGCAGAGCTTTACCCATGCAGTCACCACGGACCTTGCAAACATTCTGTCTATTCCTATGGTGTCTACCAGGCCGCCTCAATGTTTCACTCTTAGATCACTGCACAGTGAAGTAACCTCTGGTCTACTCAATCTCTGCCATCCAGGCCTCAGCCTCTCTGGTATCCTACTTAAATCTCTTATTGTGAAGTCTCCCACCAATCAATACCTGAAATAACAAGCTTTGTGCATTTCAAGTCATACTACCCTACCATGTAGGCTGAGTTCCACATCAGCCATTCAATTGCCCTTTTGCCCACTACCCTGTACCTTGCCATGTATTTTCAGCCTTTCCTTATTTTCAGATATTACGCTTTGGTAGCAATTTATTTATATTTTTTCATTTTTAAGTGTATTCTATCCTTGGAGGTATGTGCTCTTCTGTGTCCCCTATTTTGCTCTTCTAGTCATATTGTTTGAAATCAAACATCGGAATCATCACACACCATAAGAAGAACAACATTTAGGTGGAGGAAAGAGTTGGTTAGTCTCTCTGGCAACTTTCTGCCTTCACTATCTACCAAAGTGCAAGCATGTTAGGAAAAGAAGTTAGCATTGCTGAGCACAAAGGGGAATTACTGTGCATTAATGCCTCCTTTTACCGCTCTGTTGTCGCCATGAATCAACATATGTGCCAGTTGAAAATTAGGCATACTTTATATGTATGTGTTATGATGAGTTGGGCATACTTCAACCTTGCAAATCAGGTCATACAATGTATTCAGTTAATTCTTACCCGCTGCCTGACTCAAAGGTGATGTAGTCTGTTTCGTTGGTTCGTGGCACAAATCGAATACAAGTCGCACTGGCAAATTCTCTGAACGCAGTGAGAAAGACAATGTTGTGGTAGCGGGCTACAGAGGAGACAGAAGCAACCCATTGAGAAAGATGTTTTGGAGTAAAGAGGCGTTCTTCCAGAAAACACAGAAAGGTTTATGAAAAGAACTAGCTGAGTAATGGATTTTATATAAACCTATTGCAGCCACAGATGCAAGCAGTGCCAACGACTAAATGAATCAGACACCAGGATCTGACCTCCACCCTGAACTACACCATTCCCAAACACACTCATCTTCAGGAACCAAAGTGTACCTGTTCATTCCAGAAATTGTCATTGGTCTCTTGTGAGATTACCTCCCTAAAGGGGGGCAATAGAAGATGACCAAAAAGTAAGCAAAATGTCTATTCTGAGCAGGCTATGGACAGCGCATGCTCAACCAAAGTATAAAATTTGCAAGCCCCAGTTGCATTGCACTTCTTCAACTCACTCATTTGAAGGTGCTTTCATATGTGGTAAGAAAGAAGAAGAAGGTTCGTTGAAATAAAATATTTGCCTACAATCACAATCTGTTGAAACGGGGAAGCTGGAATTGAGCCAAAAAGTTCTGGTTTCACATTGTTCAATTCAGCTACTAGATGGGTATTTTTCTCTCCCCCTTTTTACATCCAATGTCACTGTTTTAATCTTTAATTCATGGTGAGTGAGGCTAGATGTGAGGGCATGCAGAAGGCATATGAAAGCTTAGCTCTTTTTGTGTTCAAAGATCCAAGATGACCTTAAGATGAGCTGAAACCAGGCTTGAGCTTTCAGTGGCTTGGCCACCTCTAAGACTGGGCCAGATATGGCAGAGTGACCTATGAAAATGTGTGTGATGCGCAGGCAGAGCCGATGGCACTATTCTAATTGGGCCCCCAGCCTGTCAATCAGTCCATAGCAGGGTGCAACCTGCAGGGCATAAAGCAGATTGAATCCTGCCAGGTCTTAGATGTGACAGTAATTAAACACCAGCTGTAAAAGCCTTGAGGTAATCGATCACAGCCATGAGGTCCCTGTTAACATTTAATTTTAACTTCATCATGCATTCTTAAAGAGTATTTGATTTTTTCTGTATGTTGTGTTTCTGTAGTTTTTTCATGCAACATTTGACACTTATGTGAGACAAGTCGCCTCTAAACGCCTGGGTGAGTTCCAGTTGTGGGTCAGTATTCATGATGGGGCACAACTGAGAGCTATGGATATGAGCCTATAGGTGATATGTCTTTCTCATAGTGACTGTCAGTGGTTCATAAAGGTATTAAGACTTCATACACGTGGAATCCTTGGCCTCTCTACAGAGTGCGAAGAGTGATGGTCACGTATCTAGTAATTGAGAATTTAGGCCAAAAGTGTGAAAGTGGTACACATAATATGAACAGTGCCAGATGAAAATAATATGCAGTGCTTAAAGCTAACTTGTTGGGTGGTGTTTGGGGCTGGGGTGAACTTAGGACATGAACCGAAAGAACTTAATAACCACTTGAAGTCGTATGTACTATTTTACACCACAGTAGAACTAAACTAATTGCAAAGTACTTCGACATACAAATCCACACACATCATCTTCAAAGCTTTAAATTTGTGTTGTCATTTAAATTTTTTCTGTCAGAAGGGAGAAAGCAAGAGGGATCACTGGTTTCTTTCTGTTATATCACCCCAGTGTGCAGGGTTTTATGGTCTAAGTAGATTTTAAACTTTCCTTTTCTGGAGTTTTATGTGCCGTATGTCACTACACCCAGCTGGGTATTTTGCAGCCTTTCTTCTATTTTGCAGCTTTCAACTAGCCTATTCTCTCTGATTCTTGTCTTCTTCCACATATCATCTGCTGCTGGGCCTGTGCTAGTAGGACGCCTTCTCTTGCTGCCCATCCTGGTCTGCTGATGTTAGGTATAAGTTTATGCTAGCCTACTCTGCTGGGTCTCTTTGCCCTACATTGCCACAAGGAAGAAATGGACTAGAGTGGACAGGCTACCTCACTGGAGCTCCACGCTAGCTAACCATACTTTTCAGAAAAATGGACAATTGATGCACCAAACCTTGTTTATTACCACTGTCCAGCTGCCCCAGCCTGCCCTATTCTTTTTAGTTGGGTCCACCTCTTTGCTTTTTGGGAAATCTAAAACTCGCACCCACCTAACTTTACAGACTTTCTGACTAACTTTACGCTAAAACCTTGAAGAAACCTGAAGCAGCCCTCCTCTCCTGGGTACTCACACAAATGATGGCTCTGTCTCATCAGTTAGCTAAGACCCAAACTCCACTATTCAGGTGATGCTTGAACATGGCTACCATCTAAATACTGGAGGAAATTACATCACACACTTTGTATCTCCCTCCGCCTTTCCATGACGTCAAAAGGACCCTGTTGGCAGTGCATTCAGTGAAATATGGTGCCAGCTGCTTCAAATACGCTCCATGTTCTCTGTGCAGGTGGCAACGCGCCTGCACTTTGAAGAGGGTTTAGAGGTCCCCATGCAGGCAGGAGAAGTGATTGACTGCTGGAGGATGTCTGGGGGTCCATGGGATCCCCTTAACCGGCTCTAGAGGGCTTCCTCCAGGAGACACACTGACAGTGCACCACCTTTTTGGGGCACTTTGTCAGTGTGCTTCCTTAGGGCATGTTTGCCTCTGAACCTGCATCCACTGCCCATTTTGTAATACTATAGTGCCTGAGGGTGTAAAAAGTGGGTGCAAATGTCCATTGGGACCCAAGGGCACTCTCTGTAATATGGCTCTAGCACTACTCATGTAACATTCACTGGATGCTTGATATTTCCTTTGAGGCAATGTTGCATTGCAGCCACAGAATTCTCTCAAAAGTGTAGTAGAGATTCTGTAGGCAACTATCTGCTGTGCTTAACACGGATGGTGTCTTCCTAGTAAAGCTACAAACATCTTCTGTTCTCTTGAGGTTTTCTGGGACTTTCCGACCTTTGTTGACATTCTTGTACATCATTTAAGACCCTTTAAATTCATTGGGAAAATCTGTCCTGTTGTTGTAGACATGGGTGGAGCCTGGGATATTGCAGCTTCTTGTTCGTCAGTACCCTTTTTTTTTACTCTCAGCACATTCTGGGCCAAATCTACTAAGCATTTTAAAAGTTACAAACACTCCGATTCAGGGTTGTGATTGTTAAAATATTTTTTTTCAAATATGTTAAAGTCATTTTAGGAGTTAGTACGTTTTACAGAGTTTTAAAATGGCTTTGCCAATTGATACAGATTCACAATTTGGAAGGGATACGTTGTACGAGTCCTTCCCAAAAATGCAAGTTCGTTTGGAATGTATCAGTGTTTTGCAATTGTAATCCGGTCGCAAAAAAATACCAACACCCAAGACAGTGATGTTAATCCATTCTCAAATGGTAAGGGGTCCCAAAGGCACCACTGCCAATTCTTATTTTTTTAATGTACCCATGTTTCCTTTAGGAGAGATAGGCTACATTTATTCAAATGCAGCCCATTGCATGACGCCTGTCCCTCGCAAAAGACTAGTATTTGCATAATGGCGACATTCCCTGCCATTCAGGGCATCATGCCCACCAGTACTAAAGTCCTGGCCCTGGTATAATAGTAGCATCACTTCATATTTAGTGGCAAACCATGGTCTGATGGTATGTATCTCTGCATTATGGTAGTACGCCAATATATATTGTGCAAAGGAGTGCCATAAAGGTGCCCACACTGGCAGAATTATGGCACCAGTTTAGTGATGGTACATTATGGGCAGTCATGGTATGATGGCGCTAAGGGACAAATGTAAGAAAGAGAACATGGGAGCAAGGGCAAGTCAACATACGTCCTATGTACGCTAGTGTAACATGCTTAGCCAACTCCCTCTCCAGAGCCCAGGAGAGACATGTCTTTAAAATGTCCCAGTTTTGGAGAGAAAATGTTGATCAAGGTGAAACCTGCTGAATTACTAAACGATTTTTTGTTATAGACATCATTTACATCCAACTTTCAGGTGCAGAAATATTGGCTTTTTGGACGTCATGGTACAGAATTGTATCACTTCCTCTCTTAAGAAATAAAGTTGTGTGGGTGGGTATCGAAGATGCACCTATAATATTTTAGGATCACCGCTGTGTTAAACACTCCTGCATGTTTAAATGGCTTCCTCAGTCAGCATGGAGGTCTGTCGATATAAGCAGTGTATGAGCCCTAACAACCTGGGACAGCAAAGTGGGAATCTGCACTTGAGTGTAAAGATGGGTGTTTGAAGATGGTGTCAAGTGGTGTCTGTGGAAGCAGATAATGCAAGGCTGTTCAGTAAACTTGGTCCATCCCGGGATTCAAGAGACATGGAGCATAATTTGTCTACAAAAGCAGTAATGCTAGCACTGCTTTATCAGGAATTACAAAATCAGAGGTTTGCAGCTTTGTGAGTTCTGCTGTTTCAGTAGTAAATTTTAGAATAGAATTCCTTTTCATTTCCGGTAAGGAAACTGTTTCATACTCTACTCTGAACTGTTTTGAAAACAGTCAGCTGAAAAAAGTGTTTAAAGTAAGTTTTTTTCGAGAGGTTACTGGCAGGAAAAAAATAACAGGAAAATTTTCTTGCGAAACATTTCCCTTCAAGTAGATTTACTCCACAGTTGAAGTTGTGCAACCCAAAATACAGAATCTTCGCTACTTCTTGAGCAAAAGTTTTGAACTTTAAACACATTTACCCTATAATTTGAATATGTACACCCTGCTATGAGAGAGTAATGGTCAGAGACTGGAAAGCTGTAGAAACAACTTCTGAAAAAAATTACATGCTCTTTCTTGGACCATCCAGTTCTCGGACTGGCAAGCATCCTTTCTTGCCTTCTCAACAAAGAGGGGTCCATATCAAAGCATAAAGTGATTGCTATGTATTTTGAATAAAGTGTGTCAAAACCCCAAACATATGATGTTACATTGCTTTCCAGTATATCCACAAGTAGTGGAGAGGCGTAGGTTAGAGTCAAAATGCCCCAAGTTAAGTTATATCTTAAAACGGTTTGTTTGAGCGGAACCCGAGATGACAGTGGTTGCAAGCTTGCAACAACAGAGAAGGAATGTTGAAGAGATTACTTAGCATTAGAAGACAACACATCTCTCCTCTGATAGCTCAAGAAGTTAAGATTCCCAATGTAATACAACATAGGCAGGTTGATTATAATCAAGAGGTCATTACTGAAGCCACAAACCTTACCCACCCAAACCTAGTTGACATGGACAGCCAGTCACACTTACTGTAATCTTTCGCCTGTGTGTAGGGAATATATACATTTCCATCCGGGTTTTTGCGCCACGTACAGGTGCCACTGCTGCACATGCCTGCAATCCTTTTGGTTGATCTCACAGTATCAAGGTCTATCACAAAGTACTTTCCGGGCTGTTGCACCACTGAAAACAAAAAAAACGGTAAAAACTGTAACCTTTGCACATGTATAGCGCACTACTCACCCGTTAGGGTCTCAAGGCGCTGTACGCATACCGCTGTGGAACCCCTCCTGGATTTTCCCTGTGAGGCACCCACTCCTGGACAGCCCCAGGGTGAAGCCAGGCATCCAAGCGCTGTGAGGGCCATTGTGGAGATTAAGCAAGCTATTGCCCAGAGTTACAGAGTGGGACCCATTAATTAGATTAGGCACTGAGGCGAGAATTACGAACACTCACCATTCTCATTGGCTTCAGCTATAATGTCGAAGGTGCTCTTCAGCGATTCTCCACCTGGAGAAAGGCACACAACATAAATATGCTATTTTTACTCTGCAGAGTTAAAGAGGATGCAGGAGCATCTGCTTGAAAGACACATAAAACGTTGTACCATTTTGCCACAATGTGTATATATGTGTTTTACTCAAATATTTGGCATTTAGTGTCGATGTGACTGCCGTTTCTATCAGTGAGAAACTGAATGGAAGGTGAGAGGATTAAATGTGGTTCTAAATATTGGGATGTGTAGGAAGTTGGCTATGTATGCACTATTTCAAAGTAAGGAATAGTATGCACAGAGTCCAAGGGTTCCCCTTAGAGGTAAGATAGTGGCAAAAAGAGATAATTCTAATGCTCTATTTTGTGGTAGTGTGGTCGAGCAGTAGGCTTATCAAGGGAGTAGTGTTAAGCATTTGTTGTACATACACAAGCAATAAATGAGGAACACACACTCAGAGACAAATCCAGGCTAATAGGTTTTTGTATAGAAAAATATATTTTCTTAGTTTATTTTAAGAACCACAGGTTCAAGATTTACAGGTAATACTTTAAATGAAAGGTATTTCAGGTAGGTACTTTAGGAACTTTGAATAATCACAATAGCATATATACTTTTCACATAAATCACATATAGCTATTTTAAAACTAGACACAGTGCAATTTTCACAGTTCCTAGGGGGAGTAAGAGTTTGTTAGTTCTTGCAGGTAAGTAAACCACCTACGGGGTTCAAGTTAGGGTCCAAGGTAGCCCACCGTTGGGGGTTAAGAGCAACCCCAAAGTTACCACACCAGCAGCTCAGGGCCGGTCAGGTGCAGAGGTCAAAGTGGTGCCCAAAACACATAGGCTTCAATGGAGAAGAGGGTGCCCCGGTTCTAGTCTGCCAGCAGGTAAGTACCCGCGTCTTCGGAGGGCAGACCAGGGGGGGTTTGTAGGGCACTGGGGGGGACACAAGTTAGCACAGAAAGTATACCCTCAGCAGCACGGGGGCGGCCGGGTGCAGTGTGCAAACACACGTCGGGTTTCCAATGGATTTCAATGGGAGACCAAGGGGTCTCTTCAGCGATGCAGGCAGGCAAGGGGGGGGGCTCCTCGGGGTAGCCACCACCTGAGCAAGGGAGAGGGCCTCCTGGGGGTCACTCCTGCACTGGAGTTCCGATCTTTCAGGTCCTGGGGGCTGCAGGTGCAGAGTCTTTACCAGGCGTCGGGATCTGGGAGTCAGGCAGTCGCGGTCAGGGGGAGCCGCGGGATTCCCTCTGCAGGCGTCGCTGTGGGGGCTCAGGAGGGACAACTCTGGCTACTCACGGTCTCGCAGTCGCCAGGGAGTCCTCCCTGAAGTGCTGTTTCTCCACAAGTCGAGCCGGGGGCGTCGGGTGCAGAGTAGCAAGTCTCACGCTTCCGGCGGGAAACGCAGTTGTTTTAAAGTTGCTCCTTTGAAACAAAGTTGCAGTCTTGGGTGAACAGAGCCGCTGTCCTCGGGAGGTTCTTGGTCCTTCTAGGGCAGGGCAGTCCTCTGAGGATTCAGAGGTCGCTGGTCCCTGGGGAAAGCGTCGCTGGAGCAGTGTCTTTAGAAGTGGGGAGACCGGCCGGTAGAGCTGGGGCCAAAGCAGTTGGTGTCTCCGTCTTCTCTGCAGGGTTTTTCAGCTTAGCAGTCCTCTTCTTCTTAGGTTGCAGGAATCTGAGTTCCTAGGTTCTGGGGAGCCCCTAAATACAGAATTTAGGGGTGTGTTTAGGTCTGGGAGGGCAGTAACCAATGGCTACTAGCCCTGAGGGTGGCTACACCCTCTTTGTGCCTCCTCCCAAGGGGAGGGGGTCACATTCCTATCCCTATTGGGGGAATCCTCCATCTGCAAGATGGAGGATTTCTAAAAGTCAGAGTCACCTCAGCTCAGGTTGCCATAGGGGCTGTCCTGACTGGCCAGTGACTCCTCCTTGCTTTTCTCATTATCTCCTCCGGCCTTGCCGCCAAAAGTGGGGCCGTGGCCGGAGGGGGCAGGCAACTCCCCTAGCTGGAATGCCCTGGGGTGCTGTAACAAAGGGGGTGAGCCTTTGAGGCTCACCGCCAGGTGTTACAGTTCCTGCAAGGGGGAGGTGATAAGCATCTCCACCCAGTGCAGGCTTTGTTACTAGCCACAGAGTGACAAAGGCACTCTCCCCATGTGGCCAGCAACATGTCTCGAGTGTGGCAGGCTGCTAAAACCAGTCAGCCTACACGGGTAGTTGGTTAAGGTTTCAGGGGGGCACCTCTAAGGTGCACTCTGGGGTGTATGTTACAATAAAATGTACACTGGCATCAGTGTGCATTTATTGTGCTGAGAAGTTTGATACCAAACTTCACAGTTTTCAGTGTAGCCATTATGGTGCTGTGGAGTTCGTGCATGACAGACTCCCAGACCATATACTCTTATGGCTACCCTGCACTTACAATGTCTAAGGTTTTGCTTAGACACTGTAGGGGCACAGTGCTCATGCACTGGTGCCTTCACCTATGGTATAGTGCACCCTGCCTTAGGGCTGTAAGGCCTGCTAGAGGGGTAACTTATCTATACTGCATAGGCAGTGTGAGGTTGGCATGGCACCCTGAGGGGAGTGCCATGTCGACTTACTCGTTTTGTCCTCACCAGCACACACAAGCTGGCAAGCAGTGTGTCTGTGCTGAGTGAGGGGTCCCCAGGGTGGCATAAGATATGCTGCAGCCCTTAGAGACCTTCCCTGGCATCAGGGCCCTAGGTACCAGGGGTACCAGTTACAAGGGACTTACCTGGATGCCAGGGTGTGCCAATTGTGGAAACAAAAGAACAGGTTAGGGAAAGAACACTGGTGCTGGGGCCTGGTTAGCAGGCCTCAGCACACTTTCAAATCAAAACTTAGCATCAGCAAAGGCAAAAAGTCAGGGGGTAACCATGCCACGGAGGCATTTCCTTGCAGGATGTTAATATTGATTAGAAGCTGTGAAAAGAATGAACCTTGTTGTTGGCATATGAGAGTGCTATTTTACTACTAATGTATTTCTGATGGGGTGTAGTTGCACCTGCTTGCGTCAGTGGCTTATTCATGGGAGTTTTTTCTATGCGTGGTGTAGTGTCTTGAGTTTAGAATGGAATCTTAGTAGATTCCTTTATAGAACGGTCGGGGGACGTGCAAGGAGAAGGGAGAGGAGAGTTGGAGAGTGTCGGTTGGTAGCGCCGGTGGCTGAGGTCTTTTTTCCTGATTTATGTCTTAATAAACTTATCTCTTCGGAAGAACTGAAGAATGGATTTCGTGAATTAATCTACACAGAATACAACACTTGGCGACGAGCGTTTTGCGATCGAACTCTACAATTAAGACCTCAACATCAAGATATGCAGCGTGGAATTTCTACTGTTATATTGAAGCTGTGAGTCTCTCGTTTAGTGGGAATTCCTTTGTTTTCAAACATTACTAAATTTGTAATCACCTGTTTAACAAGCTGACCTGCTCTTTTAACGGCTTGCATATACCTCGCGCTCACCGATAGTGGTCTCGTGATGCTTTTCAGTCAAGCAAGCGCGTGTGCCATCCTCTCTCTCTCGTGTTTTTTTTTTCTGTCTTAACTCGTCAACACGAGCAACATGGAAATAGACAAGAGACTATGGGGGTCATTCTGACCCTGGCGGTCTATGACTGCCAGGGCGCAGAATGACTGAAGCACCGCCAACAGGCTGGCGGTGCTTCAATGCCCATTCCGACCGCGGCGCTAAAGCTGCGGTCGGAAAATCGGGTCCAGCGGTTTCCCGCCGGATTTCCCCCGGCTGGGCGAATCCTCCATGGCGGCGCTGCAAGCAGCGCCGCCATGGGGATTCTGACCCCCTTCCCGCCAGCCTGTTTCTGGCGGTTTTCACCGCCAGGAACAGGCTGGCGGGAACGGGTGTCCTGGTGCCCCTGGGGGCCCCTGCACTGCCCATGCCACTGGCATGGGCAGTGCAGGGGCCCCCTAACAGGGCCCCAGCCTGCTTTTCACTGTCTGCCTAGCAGTTACTAGACTTAGACTTACTAGAGTCTAGTACGCTAACCTGCAACACCTGTGGATTCTTTTGGCTGCCATTTTTTTTTTTTTTTTAATAAAGAGAAGGATATAGTGATTTCTTATTACTATTGGAATTCAACTATAATATATTTTCTTGTGTTTTTTCTCTTCTATTTTTTTGTCTTTTTATCGAAAATTGATAATGCAGAATGTACCTGCTCCACCATTTTTTTTATCCTCCCCAGGTGAACCACCAATTCCATGGTTGAAATGGAAAAAAGTATTCTCACATTATGCCAGAGTGTGTGGTACGTCTTTAAGTGCCGAAAGAAGAACCTCCCTTCTAATGCATTGCTTAGGGTCAGAAGGGCAAGAAATTTTTGAACATCTTCCAGAACTTCAAGACCAAGAGGCCACTAACCTGAATGAATTTGAGATTTGTATTAAAAAATTGGACTTGCACTATCTACCCAAAATCAGTACCGTTCTTGAGAGATTTCATTTTGGGCGACGCACTCAACGTTCAGGGGAAACAATTGAACAATATATAACAGAATTACGCAAGTTAGCTTCTACATGTAATTTTGGATCTTCCTTAGAGGAGAGGCTAAGAGATCAGTTAATGCTAGGTAGTTCTTATGAAAAAGCCTGGGAGAGCATGTGGCATAAAGACAATCCTTCTTTACAAGACGTGGTGTTGGCTGCTAAGAATGTTGAACATGCGAAAGCCTGTACGGAAGTTTTAAGGAAGGAATTGCCTTCGACTTCGAGTGGTTTTGAAACTGGAAAGGGAGACTTTATACATACCATACAAAAATCTAAAGTTGCCAACAAAAATATTGAGTCTAGTAAGACTGTCAGTGGATTTCACCAAGGGAAGTGCTTCAGATGTGGCAATGAAGGCCATTTCGCAAACAATAAAGGATGTCCTGGGTGGAAAGCTATGTGTAAATCCTGTGGGAAGAAGGGACACTTCACCAGATGTTGCAGATCTACAAGAAGCTTGAAGAAAGTTCAAGAAATTGATTTAAGTGAAGGAAATCCGGAGGAAAAATACAATATTTTTCAAGTTGAAGGTTTTTCTCCAAATGGCCCAATAGAAGAAGTCAAAGTCAACGGGAATATTGTTAAAATGCTGTTTGATTCAGGAGCCAAGATAACTTTGATTCCGAAGACATTTTATGATCATAAATTGGCTGGGCATGTTCAAATATTCAAACCGGACATCAAACCTAGAGGTTATGGGGGTGTTCCAATACCTCTTCTGGGATATTTTTGGGGAACCATTGAGTTTAGTGACATAATTATATCTGGAAAGATATATATTTCTATGAAGGGTGATTCTCTAATAAGCTGGTTACACCAGTGAGATCTAAACGTAATTTTAGATCCAAATGCTGACTTCCCTGTGTGTAGTAGGAAGAGTATTGCTAGCTCTCTTTCCGTTGATTCTGTTAATGTGCAAGGAGAAAATTAATCACGTAGTGAGCAAGAAAGTAGTATGTCTTGGATGAAAGAATTCCCAGAAGTATTTAACAAAAAGATTGGATGTCTTAAGAATTATTTGCACTTAATAAAGTTGAAATCCAATTCTAATCCAAAAATAGCTAAAGTTAGAGGGGTACCGTTATCAGTGCGAGACAGTATGAAGATGGAGTTGGATAGGTTGGTTAGTGAAGGGATTATACAGAAGGTGCAGGCTACGGAGTGGTTGTCTCCAGTAGTTATGGCTTGCAAGGGTAATGGGGAGGTGATATTATGTGTAGATTTGAGAGAGTTGAACAAAATGGTGGTAGTGGATCACTACCCTCTGCCCAATATATGTGAGTTGTTGTGCTTCTTAGATGGTGCCAAGCATTTTTCGTCACTAGATTTGGCATCCGCCTAGCATCAGATAAAGTTACATCCAGACTGTCAGGAATTAACTGCTTTTGTTACACCGTTTGGTACATTCAAATACACAAGAATGCCGTTTGGGTTGATTTCAGCTGCTGCTGTGTTTCAAAGAAGCATGGAACATATTCTGAAGGGTTTAGAAGGAGTCAGAGTTTACCAAGATGATGTATTAATTGTGGCTTCGTCTGAAAAAGAACATGATGTGCGGGTGAGAGCAGTATTGTCAAAGCTGAAGGATGCGGGTTTGACTCTGAAGAAAACAAAATGTAAATTTAATGTTGCAGAAATTGAGTATTTGGGTCATATCATAAGCAGCACTGGGATTAGACCAAAAAATGACTTAGTCAATACCATCAACAGTATGAGATCTCCTCAAACTAAGGAGGAAGTATTTACATTTTTGGGTATGACTGAGTTTTATAGTAAGTTCATTCACAATATGGCTCAAAATACTACAGCCATAAGAGAACTTTTGCATAAAGGGAAGGAGTTCCGTTGGACAGAACATTGTGAAGAAGAATTTTGTTTTTTGAAGCAATGTTTGAATTCAGCTCCAAATCTAGGTAGCTTTGACTGTAGAGATGAGACTTGGGTTGTGACTGATGCCAGTTCCAAAGGTTTAGGAGCAGTGCTAATGCAAAGGAACAATGGACTAGAATGGACAATTTTATTTAGTTCACGTGCATTCGTAGGAGCCGAGTATAACTATTCTGTGGTTGAAAAGGAGGCACTTGCTGTGTATTGGTCGGTACGCAAACTAAGGATGTTTTTGTGGGGAAGGAAGTTTTTGGTTAAAACTGACCATAAACCACTGAAGGAAGTATTTGGTAAGAAAGGGATTGACCTAGTGTCTCATAGGATACGTAAGTGGGTTGTGGCATTACAGGAATTTAACTTCGAGGTGACATATATCCCTGGTGTGGACAATGTCTTGGCTGATTGTCTTTCAAGATTGGTGGAGATTGGATGCGAGCTGGAGGATGATTGTGAAGATTCTGAGGAGAAAATCAGAGTGTGTGAGATTTCGGAAGGAAATATTTCTGAGGAACAATGGAAAGATGAGTTGAAGAAGGATGATGTTTTAATAAAGGTTATGTTTAATGTATGTAATACTTGGTGTGAAAAAAATAAATGTGAAGAAGGTATGAGAGGCTTTTGGCAAATCAGGAATGAATTATCTGTGTTGGATGGACTACTCACGAGGGGCACATAATTAATTCCACCTGCTGCTGTGAGGAATGTGTTGATAAAGCATGCTCACGCTAGTCATATGGGCATAGCCAAAATAAAAGAAAGAGTAAGGGAAGGATACTGGTGGCCTGCCATGGACATAGAAATTGAAAGACTGGTTAGAAACTGTGTTGAATGCTCTCAGTGTGATAAGGGTTTGAAGTGTAGGACACAACCCATGGTTGTGAGAGAACAAGCTAGTGGCCCATGATCTGATATTTCAATTGACATTTTGGGGCCCATAAAAAATAAATTCTTGTGACAGATATGTTTTAGTATGTATTGACATGTTTTCACGTTGACCAGAGGTAAAAATTGTGAATTCAGTAGAGTCTAAAGTTGTCATGGGATTCTTAGAAAGCTTATTTGAGAAAGAAGGGTTTCCTTCTTCAATTTTATCAGACAATGGGGTACAATTGGTCTCCAATGAGATGGAGAAATGTCTTCAAGAAAGAGGGGTAAGACATAAAAGGGCTGCTTTATACCATCCTGAAAGTAATGGCGTTGTGGAAAGGTTTATTAAGGTGTTGAAAGAAAGTATACAGTTAGCAGTATCGACGGGCAGTAATTGGAAAAGTTTTGTAAATAAAAAAGTGAGGGAGTACCGTTTTACCCCGCATTCGTCCACTGGGGTTTCACCGTTCAAATTGTTTAGAGGAAGGAGACCTAATACTCACATCATGCCTTTGTGGGTTTCTGAGAAAAGAACATTGGTTGACAATCAAGTTGACAATACTGGGGAATGGAGAGAGAGAGAGAGAGAGAGAGAGAGAAAGAGAAAATGTTGAGTAGGAAGGTGGTGTTTGATGAGAGAAATGCTGTTAAGGAGACAGTAGTGAGAGTGGGAGACTGGGTTAAAATAAAGCCTCCTAAGAAGTTAGGTTCATCTGGTTTTAGTCAACCTTTTCAGGTGATCAAGGTATTTAGGAATGCTGTGAAACTTGATGATCATAGGGTTTGGAACCTTAATAGAGTAGCTAAGTTCATTCCCATCAAGTGAGTTGGTGGGGAGGAGCTTAGAAAATAGCTCCTCAAGCAGTGAATCTCTACAAGGATACAAATCTCAACGTGTTCGGAAACGTCCTTCTTACATGAAAGATTATGTCTTGTAATGTTATTAGTATGATACACACACGTTGCATACGCATACATAAAAAAAAAAAATTAAAGTTACATTTATACATATGTTGTACATCTATTTAATAGTGAAGTAAGGGAGGTGGTGTAGTGTCTTGAGTTTAGAATGGAATCTTAGTAGATTCCTTTATAGAATGGTCGGGGGACATGCGAGGAGAAGGGAGAGGAGAGTTGGAGAGTGTCGGTTGGTAGCGCCGGTGGCTGAGGTCTTTTTTCCTGATTTATGTCTTAATAAACTTATCTCTTCGGAAGAACTGAAGAATGGATTTCGTGAATTAATCTACACAGAATACAACACGTGGCTATACAAGCAAAAGCCTAGTACTGGTACCAGCCCAGCCTGTATCAGGCAAGGTACAGGCTGAAGTTGTGCAAAAGGGGGGGGTCCTTGCAATGAGGCTACCCTCAGAGCACACCCACTCTCCTGCCCTCCTCATAAAGATCCCTTCTTCCACACTGCTTCTTGCTCAGAGTATAAGAGCCTGAGTGCAAGCAGAGATGCGTCAGCATTGAGAGCCCGCCCCTGCATCCCTTCTCTCCTCTCACTCTTTTGGAGTGGAATGCTCTAGGAGTGTGGGGACTTCACCCCTACCTACTCTGTTCCTGATTGGTAGACAGACCAAATCCCTCTCCAGTCAGGATGCCCTTCAAGTAAGAGTGGACTAGGACCTATACCTGAGCTTATAAAGCTGAGTCTGGCATATACCGGTGGTGCTGGTGCAATGAGGATGTATCAGAGGTATGATGGAAGGACCTGCTCATTTGGGACTACAGCTAGCATGATTATGTGGACATTTTACATGACCTGATGAGGTGGTATAACATGGACCGCTGTAAACTGAGGCTGGTATAAATAAGATGGTGGGCATATGGGGCTGCAGGTAGCAAACAATGGCTGTTTCTTAGCATAGCAAGGCTTTTTCTGTGTGTGCGTGTGTGTGTGTGTGTCAGTGACGGTCCCTTAGCAAGTGAGGCAGTATCTATCAAAAGGAGAATGTATTTACGCAAGAAGTGCCATATCTAGCTATGGGAACCTGTACCTGGTTATGTAAGGCTGTCTCAGGAATAAAATAGCAGTACCTGGGCATGTGTGTATGTATCTGGCACATGATGGTTACACGGGTCCGCAACTTCAATACCTGAGCATGTAAAGTTGTACCAGGACAGCCGTGGTCGTGACTGTGCATGGACATGTGAAACCATACATGAACACGAGAAACTGTGGCTGTGTATAGTCTGCTATATCTGGCACATGATCACAATATCTGGTCCTGGGATGGTTTACCTGGGCACTTGAGCCTGAGCATGTCAAGCTACACACGGGCATCTGAGGGTGTAGCGGCCATAGACAACTGAAGGCAGTCTGGGAAGGCAGACCATCTGGATTTGCCAGTGCTAATTTAAAGATCAAAGTATTTGCTTAACAGGGTTTGGGTGGGTAGAGTAATTGTGTAATTAACCGAGACCCCTTAATTGGAGGCGACAGAACTATGAAACAAAATGGGGAGTTTTGCATACCTAATTAAAATGTAAGCACACATTGTGAAATAAAAAAATTATGTCGTCTAGTCTGACACATTAGTGAGAAAGACTCTCCTTTTCACTACAGACCTTACCGCACTGCACTTTGGGGGTCATGACATGTGAGAAGTTCTACAGTACAGCTGGAGGTCAAACCATAGCACATAGGGTAATCTAATAGTGACTGAAAGGCCACATGGAGCACAATGCTGCAACCTTAGCCAACCTCACCCTTGCTAGGTGCTGACCACATGGGAACCCTGCTTCCCAACGCACTGGGATGCTGTAACCAGGTAACATGTAATTGGCTACAGATTAGATGCATCTAATTGTCACTCAGCTATACTGCCGTTTGCAGGAAGAAAAAAGTAAAGACAGTAAAATTAGCAAACTGCAGTGCTTAAAATAAATAGAAGACGAGTCGATAGCAACTGGACTGGGAACAGATATTTCCCATGTAAGATGCAGATCACTTGTCACAGTTATTTCTGCTGGTAGATGCTGGACCCCGTGGGAATCATTCTACACTACAAATGCGTCAATAACTTATTACTGTAAAGATGCTACAGTGCTACCAGATGAACAGTGCTGGGGTGTAGCTCCCAGAATATGGACTACTACGTTGGAGAGAGCTCAAACCTTCAGATAACGTTACGTAACCACAAAACTTATTTCATCTCAATGCACAGATAGAGAAGAGTCAATTTTGTACAGCAGAAGTGCCATATCTAATATGGAAATGATAATTTTGCATTTTGGCATGGCATCTCTCCTTTGCTTAACACAGGCCATACATGAGTTTTCCCATCTAGTCATTCTCCTTCAAGATGTGTGGAGTATACTGGTCGGAGTGATGCTCGGAGGAGCACTGACCAAGCACATCGACCAATGGAGGTTTCTGCCTCTTCTCCCCTCCCGCCCCAGGACCAGCAACCCATTTTGGGGAAACATACATCATTATCTATGACTCTTAAAAGTATGGAACATCCGTATGTATCACAAAAATACAAAGAGTATTTTCAATTTGCTGTCATCCCTCCTTGCACTCCATGCAAGGTATCCCTTCTTCACAAAATAGTAAAGAAACCTGTGTTTCTAAAAATCAAGTCTCTTTATTTATAAGCATCATAAGAAGGCACTGGTCAAAACGTCTCATGACATGAAAAACTCCCAGGCTGTGGAAAAATCATGAGCCTTGTGAAAAAATAATGAGAGATAGAAATTCAAGATAGCTGGCAAATGTACCAATTTTTTTTACAGTCGCGGACATCTGATTAAAACACAGGAGATTAAATATTCTACCCCAATGAGTATCTGTTCCACAAAGTGCAAAACATATGCAGAAATCTATTACAAACTGTATCCCAAGCATACTATGCTCACCTTCCAGGTCTCTCTTCAGTCTTTGATTTCTCTCCAAAAGAGGATTCTGGGGGAAAAAAAAAAAAAAAAATCACCACTTGGAACCACAGTTTATTTTAAGAAACTAAACGCTTAATACAGTCTTATGCTAAATGCAGCACTGGAGGGCAATTATTCAATATGAAACCTAAGCAGGAGGGATTAAATCAATGCAATCCTATATAATCCCCATCAATAGGCAGGCGTGTTAGATGTATTCAAAATATCCCTTCCTTAAACATGGCATGCACTCCTCTTGCCATGTAGTGCAGGGATTACGTAGATTGCACAGGTTGTGTGCAAATTTGTGGTCAAATTTCCATGGTACATATTTGCCCCAATATTTACAGTAGCTTTCTGTATGTATGTGTGCGGTTCTCAAGGGGCTAGGTGGGCAAAATCCTTTGCATTCTTTTGAACACAGTTATTCTGTCTCTGGTTGCTTTCAAGATCAGTTAGGAATAATCTTACTGAGTAAAAACCTTTTTGACTTGTTTTAAGGTAATGTTTAAAAGTGGGAAAATGCCACATTTTAATATTTTGCTTTACCTGTCTTGGAAGGAAAATACTAGTCATGCTGGTAAAATACTGATCGGGTGACATCCCTAGTGAAACAGGAATGCCAAATTGCACCAGCACAAGTGCAACCTATATAATCCAGAAATACATGTGCAAAATGTCACTAGCAGTCACGCACAAAATATAACTCCCACCTAGACTTAAAACACAGAGGTCTACAACTGCTTGACTGCTCAGATTTGCAAAATAATGGCTGTTGAAGTAAAGTCACAATGATGCAGTGTGTACTGTATGCTTCTTTTAACACCAGCATCCATTGGTGGGTTTTTAAGAACAATAATATACCACGCCACACGCGCGCCTCAAGAGCAAAGGTTTTAGTGAAAGCGTTGTGGCGCGCGGGTAGGGACAACGTAGTTCACAAGCAGTCTCGCCTCTACCAGGCAGCGTCAGACTAACCTAAACTTGCGCACCCTGTAACGTCCCGCCGACGCGAGCGCATTACGTCATTGCGCCTGTTGTCTCCCAAAACCTTCTACACATGCACACAGTACGTCTTTCTGCGTAGGTGTGAGTTGTTACATTGACATCCATGAGAATGTGCGTAAAAATAAAGTTTGGTGTCTATATAAAGTTTCTGGTAACAAATTAATACACCTGTCTGTAAGTTTATCTACTAGGACAAATGTTTGTGGAAATTCTAGATCCATTAAGTAGGCACGCCCCTGCCAAAATGCAAAGAGGTAAGGCTAGGGTGCCTAGGAGACCCTGAGACAAAGAAGGAATATTGTCCCGTCAGATGTGATGTGCAGTCGGCCACTAGAGGCCTGTATCGCTCCCCCTAACGCTCTAGTGAAAGATGTTTGGCTCTGATGGAGTCCACCCAGTTCTGGAACTAGAGGGGCACTTGGACTCCCCGCAGAGAGTGCAATCTGAAAAGAGTAGTTATTACCAGTGCATGACATGGAAAAATAGAAGCGTAGGTATTCTGCACCACGGTAACTGCTTGTTTCTGAGAAGTGCCGGTTCTCTCCAATTATAAGTATTACGTTTCCCCCTCGCCCCCCCCCCCCCCCCACACACACACAACCGACACACGAAGTGGTAGAAACAAAATCTGAAGCGCTCTTCCCGCTGAAGCAAGACTTACCAGTGCAGGGAGTGCCCACCCGGTGGCACAGAGTGCCAGCAGCCCCATCAGTGCCAGGGCGTGCATGGTGCAAGCAGTTTCTGAGACAGCAGGGGCTCGGGTGCCGCGTGCCAGGCAGAGGGCGCGATGCTTCGTGCCGCAGGAGTGGCCAAGTATGAGGTGCCATCCCCGGTTTAAGCCCTTTATACTCTGTCATTCGAACCACACCCCCTACCCAGGGGCATTCGCCGAGTCCGAATCAATCCCATGGACCTCAGTTTCTGGGAAATGACAGCAGGGAGCTATTCTGAGGCTAGTGAGTGTCTAAGAAAGTGTGAAAACCGCATGTAATCGCGCTGGGCGAAAAACAACGAACCTCGGATGGGGACACATTCTCATATGAAGTGTCTTTGTTTAATAGGAGGTGACCCCTGCATTGGGAAATTCCAGCTTCCCTTCTGAATTGCTTCAAGGTGTTCTCTAGGGGTCTGAAGTCACTGACCCGGGGTTCAAACGAGTCTTGGATAAGGCGGTCCCCACCTGACCTGGCTAGTAAAGAAAGTGTGATCATATATTCATTCGTCGTGTTATACTGTATTGTAATCCCACATATATAATTCTTACTTTCTCTCAGAAGCCTAATCATGGCTGCAAACATTTAACCAGAGTGTCCTGCATGTGATGCTAAGAAGCCCCCCAAAAAAGTATTAACGGGTCACCAAAAGTTTTCTCTTTTGTTTCCATCTCTCATGCATCGTGCCCTTCCACGATGCCCTGTACCCCTTCCTCCCACACCTCTGCCTGGGTATGGACTCTTTTCAACACCATCGACTGGTTTTACCTCCTGTTTACACTCAGAGGTGTGTTTATTTACTAAAAGTTATATTACCCGACAGCGTAAGAACATTCTATATATAAAAGAATCACATAACACACGTGTAAAACGTTGCACGAGAGTTGCAAATGGAATTACAGGTTACAGGCACGAATAAAGTTGCATAAACTTATTTAAATTTCACTACGCCATTTTTCAGGCCTTTTAACAGGGGAACACCCCCCTTGCATATATTATGCCTGGTATAGGCATAATGTGGCACAAGGGGGTACAAACTGGCGCATTTCTAAATATGGCGAGGGGTAAATGCCACCTTACCGTCGCTTTAGCGTAAAAAAATGACTAATGGGGGGTTCTGATTTGCCCAGAATCACAGGATGTTGAGCCAACGCAGACTCGAACCTTGTTCCCCAGCTCCAAGTCCGGCAGCTCTGGCCGCTACTAAAGAATATACCATTCCCGAAATGTGAAACGACGTCATTATTCTAATGATGTTTTATGACTACCACTCCCTGAAAGTTAATTGAAGCTTTGCCTTGCCCTTGGGGGTTCGGAGCCCTCCATCTCAAGGGGAATCCCTTATCTGGCTCTGCTAAGGCTTTGGAGATGCTTCCCACCGGGTCACGTGATTCCAAGATATGCGGTGCGTTTATCAGCGCTCTGGGGCAGGGCAGAGGCGCTATAAGCAAAGGACGCTGGCCCTTTCCAATTTAAAATAGCTTAATCTTTATTAATTAGGGCATTGGAAAGGTGTTCACAAGGCCAAGTTATTAATCCACATAATTATAATGTATTCTTTCGGATTTATTAAACTCACATCAGCATCTGCAGGTCCCCTTTCGAGTTTACAGAATGACCAAGAAAGACCACCGAGGAGGACATTGTATACTTGCGTGCTGCGGACCCCCTGAGGGAAGCCAGTAATTCCCCACTGCTTTCAGGGGCGTAGCTTGGTCAGTAAACTTGGGGGGTGGGGCAGTGGCGTCACAAGACGTGAGGGGGCCCCCCTCACTACAAAGTACCTTGAGGCCCTCTCCACCCTGTCCCCCAGTCAGGGGCCTGTCGCCTGTGTACACTGTATTGTGCTGAGGGGGTCCCCTGGAGCGGGGGCCTTTGTTAAGGTACCTGGTGGTGGGGCGCAGGAGTGGGGTGCAGATTTTCAAATACATTATAGGACAAGTAGGGAGCACGAGAGGTGCTCATGGGGCGGTGGAAAGGACGAGAGAGGCGAATGGGCATTGTACTAAGTGAGAGAAGACAACAAAATATTTGGCAAAATAATCAACATTTTTGCAGACTTTCAAAATAGAGACAGAGGAGAGTCTGTGTGTGGGTTTCTGTCAGTGTGTATGGAACAACTCCTGGTGAAATCCGACAGGCACCTCACAATACCCAACTGAAAGCCCCCGTTCCAAATTATTTACCTGAAAATACATTTATTGGGGGGAGGGGTAACACCCCAAGCACCCCCCACCACCACCACTACCTGAAAATAGGCCCCTGGTTGCTTGCCAGGAGCTGTGGGCGGGGGTTTAATGAACAGCAGCTAAAGTAAAGTGCAGAGATGGGGGGGGCACCCCCCCCTCTCCACCACCACCTGACGTTGGCCCCTGGCTGCTTGCCGAACTGTGGTCGGGGTTTAATGTACAGCAGCTAAAGTAAGGTGCTGAGATGGCGGCTGTAGCAAATACAACAGCGAGTCCAGGGAGAAGCCGTCAGTAGCAGATTCTATGATCTGAAACAAACTGAATTAAAATTAATACTAATTAAGTGCACAATTATGTGATTTACCTCCACGAACTGCA
The DNA here is from genome assembly GCF_031143425.1 of Pleurodeles waltl. Taxonomy (NCBI): domain Eukaryota; kingdom Metazoa; phylum Chordata; class Amphibia; order Caudata; family Salamandridae; genus Pleurodeles; species Pleurodeles waltl. The sequence continues at coordinate 75,980,170 of NC_090449.1, read as the reverse complement.
TGTTTTCAAGTAACTGAAGTCTCACTCGTTCAGTGTGACCTTCACGCTTTTGCGGACAGTCTCACTCTTGGTCACAATGGTATAAGAGGGCTTCCATGCCAGGGAAACAACATGCAACAGGATGTTCGTAAGGTGTGCATTCTGTGGCAGTGCATTCCGTAGCATTACTAGTGGCAGCAACCACGCCCTGCATGCATCAGGCGTGGGCCTAGGGAGGTGGGGTACAAAGCACGGCATACCGAGGTGTCTGGTGGTGCTGCACAGGACATTGTACATTAAACAGTATGGATTCGTGCTCTGAAAGATAATAGTGCAAGGCAGGAGCAGGGCTGACCCAGAACTTGCTGTGATCAAAGGCGTAACACAGGCCCCTGCAGCCCCTATGGTGCAGTTTGCGCCCCAGGTATCAAGGGGTACTGCATTCAGCCCAATGACCAAGAATATCTGTAGGATAAGGCAGACTCGGGATCCCTCATCACATTCTGCACAGGCCCCATCCTTTTGTGCTACCCTGCTGACCATGATGGGATCTCACAAGGGATGGAGTACTTTCCTGCTGCACAAAGAAATGCTCAACATGCTCAACATATAAAAAAAAGTCGCAAACTTTGTATTATGTGGACTTTGCATGGTTTAAAAAAGAACTTGCAAGTCTAACTTTAGATCTTTGCTCCCCTCTCCTGTGCCACCACACATTGCGCTGCCCTTTGATCTAAAAGTTGGTGTGAAATACTCTACAGCAAAGGACATGGCCTATAGACTGCAGACTCTGTTCTCACGAATGGCCCCATCTTGGATTTATTGCCAACTATCCACTATTAATATACTGTTTTTATTGGTCCATCAGAACACGCAATTGTTAGAGTACTTGGGGTCTTACAACAAGGAAATACTTCCTCCTAGGTTTCAAATTTAAGGAGAATCACCTTACCTTGGGGTGCATCTCAAAATTCACCTACTTAGTTTCCTTTGCCTATGTTGGAGCATGTAATAACATTGTGAGCGCTTGTTCGAATAGGCCATTTGCATTTGGTGTACCCCTCATATATGGTCATCTTAATTCTCTCACGCACACTTACTTTGACCTCCCCCCCAAACATTTTGGGCAATGATAAGTGATTTAATCTGGCATGAAAGTGCCAGTGGTGCAATCGTGGTTTCCAGGAGCACTTGCATGCGCACACTTACATGTGTGGTTGCTATGGTGCACGGGGAGGAGGTACTAGTGTGAAAGAGTTTGGTGTGGCGTGTGAGTTTGAGAGATTTGTTCCAGTCGTGCCATGGCAGGCGTGCTGCTGAAGCAAGGTGGGCATATGCCAGGGAGATGCTTATTAGATTGTAACAGTTCCGTACATTTCATGGCTGTCATGGCGAGGTCTTCCTGAGGCACACTGAAGACTGAATGCCGGTGGATGTAGTGTGGAGACCACATGGCTCAACAGCCATGCGAGGGAAGCAGCCGTGATGTAGCAACGCTTTGTATGGAGGGTTGGTCCTAGAATGTGGTAAACAGGACGGATCCTGAGTGCTTCAGTGTCGTCAGGGGGTAACAGCCTACTGTTGAGAGCTCTATGGAAGGAAAGATGCTCCCGGATTGTGTGGCTGCATCCACACTTTTACAGTCTGGACTGGGAAGGAGGGAGCTCGCGATAGAGCTGTAGTATCGAGTAATCTCAGTTACGAGGAGGGTATTTGAGTGTAGACTTGCTCAGAGCTGGTAGCTTCACAACTCCTCTTGCACGTTGTTTTATCTCATTCCCTGGAGTCTTCAGTATTCATTGTGAAGACCTTGATTGAGGTTGACCATGACCAGAAGCTGGTGCAGGGCTTGCAGCGGTGGAGGGATGCTGTTCAATGGATGCAGATAAAAAATGAGGGGTGTAGCTTTGTTCTGAACCCATTGGAGTTTGACGAGTGAGTACAACTGTAGGTCAAAGAAGAACCCAATGCTGTGCTTCTGGTAAGAGAGTATTATGAGGACGTGGCGGATTGAACTCATTGCAGCAATCCAAGGAAAGGAAACATTCCCCTTAGGCGTCTGAGCATGTGGGAAGGAAACTTGACCTCAAAGTTGGCTTTAGGTCCCAACATGACTGTGAGTTTCCTCACAGAGCTCTCTTGCTTGGTAAGGAGTGTAGCCGTACTAGCCAAGAGTATGGGAGGGTTTTGTTTGCAGAGACAGCCAGTTGCCATGTGTCATAAGTATGATTTTGATTCATTCAGTTTCGGATGGTTCTTGGTCATTCAGTCATCAACTTGGAGCCACGGAACAAATGTGCAAGTCGAGAAGTGAGATGAATGAGTGCATTGTGAAGGGGATGAAGCACTGGGAGTCAGAAAAGATTGCTTGACATGCTTTACTAAATGAGGCAGACACCATGAGGAGATATGTAACTAAAGGTACCTAGCGCATGGACATAAAGTGCACTAGTGATACAGGGCAAAGCCAACATGATTCACAACACTGGATTAAATCAAAATACATTGGCAAGGAAACATCATTCCAAAGTTATGGTAAAGAACGATATTCAGTCATCTTGTCCATTGATATCCTAAAAGTAACAGAGACCTTCCTTAACTTTTGGAGTAAAAAAGCTTGAAGTTGCATAGTGATTGGTTGCATGAGAAGCCCGGCAATGCCAATTATTTTGGCAGCGCAAAGGAACTGCCTGGTGTCAATAACCGGGAGCTAAGCGAAGGCTAGCTAAACAGAAGTGAGACACGAACATGAGCAGCTCAGTGTTTAGTTTGTAAATAACAACGTGCGGGTGCCCAAAGCCCTCCTCTTAAACAAGCGGCTGCTGCAATTAAATGTGTGAACACAGAATACTGAGGCTGCAGCGTAAGCATTGAGCCATCTCGGGTCCCTTTAATCCATTCTAAGCCACTCCGTGCCCCTTCAGCCCACTCTTGCAGCTTTCTGCTTTCTCCCGTTGTGACGCTTTTTTGTTTTTCTCTTCCTCATTCTTTCCCATATGTGTTTTTTGATGGCAGTAAATGCATGAGGCAGAAAAATAGGCGCCGGCCCTCAGAAATAAGTGCCGGTGCTCCGCAACTGAAACAACAAGCACAAATTAAGCACTGGTGCAGCTAGACATTGCAAGGTAAACTTAAAGAAGTCTTCAGTTATGTGTCCTTGTATATATGAGTGTGTGCCTGCCTGTCTGATACTGTGTCTGTATGTGTGTCTCTGACTGCTTGTCTGTTTTAGTACAATTTTACCATGTACTCTTTCAGGACATGGGCCCTTTCAGTTGAGAAGATAGGAAGTAGGATCAGTAAAATATTCTGTTCCACCTGCGAAATTGGCAGAATTTTAGCAACTTCTCATTACTCCTGGAACACAGAGTTCTGTCCAAATTTCACCAATCGCTGTGTGGCAGATTTTTTTCTCTTGAAATATGCCCCATAGTCCTGTGTTTTGCAGCAGGCATATTAACCCTCTATGCTACTTTATGTTGAGTCAAAGCTGCGGCTAGGCAAAACTCCCATCTCTCTCCCTAGCAGGAACATTAATCACAAGTGGTATCTTGACATTTTAATTGTTTCCTGAAGGCTGGACGCGCAAGGAACTTTTCAGCAGGTGTTTTTAAATCGCAGGTTTCGGAAGTTATTGCTAAACACAGCGCCCCCCCTGAGGTCAGCGCCTGGTGTGGCCGCACCGCTCGCACCGCCCAGAAGCCAGCCCTGCGCACATTCAGGTGCTCATTCTGACTTCAGCAGTAACTGAGCCGCCACGCCGGCAGCAGTCTTTTGACCGCCGCCAGGGTGGAGGTGCAGACCGCCAAATAAAAAGTTTGGCGGTTTGGCCTGTGCCAAATCACCATTTCCCTATGGTTACTGCCAGGGCGGTTGGACCCGCCGGGCCGGAGATGAGCATCTCCGACCCTGCGGGCCACCCAATACCGTTGGCGGTATTCTGAGTCCCCTTTCCACAAGAGATTCCGTGGCAGTAGCACCGCTGCGAAATCCCTAGCAGAAAGGCTACCGGCAACAGGAATTTGCATTCCTGTTGCCAGTAGATGACTCCCCCCCCACTCCCAGTAGTGAGCCCCCCACTACCACCCTAGTAGAGACCCCCCCAGGAAAGATCCCCCAACCCCCCACCCCCTGTAGAGACCCCCCACCCCGATCCCCTTACTGAACCTCGCCCCCCAAATACACACACACACACCCTGACACACACTCACAACACCCTTCCACTCATGCGCACACACGCATCACCACAATTACACACAGACACACACACATGCACACACAAACACTCCCCTCCCACCCCCCATTCATTACACGCATACACAGACTCACACACACCCATTCAGACACCCCAACTCCCTCCCCTTGTGGAGGACACTTACCTCGTCTGACGAGGTGGTCCTCCCTGAGGCAGTCCCCCCCGCCGGCCCCGCACCACCATCAGTACACCGCCAGGCCGCACAGGTCGTAATACGGTTGGTGGAGTCCTTTTTGGAGGGGTGGGGCCGGCGGTGGGACCGCCTCTGCACGGCCGACTGCCAGCATGACTACTGGAGGATTTTGCCCAAATTGAGGCAGAAGTCCTTCAGCACTCGGAATATGGCGGTCGGAGGACCACCAGCACTGGCGGTCCTCTGGCGTCCGCCACTTCGGCAGTTTCACCAGAAGACCGCCGAAGTCGGAATGAGCACCTCAGTGTTTGGCCTCTCTGCAGAGAGTAATGAGAGATGGATACAAATGTGCCAATCATAATTAGGATTCTATGGGACAGTATGAAAGAGCTGTCGAAATATGTGTGTGGGAGTGAAAGGGTATGGTGACATAAAAGAGACAAAAGGGAACACATGCTGAAGGAGAGAGTGAAATTATAACAATGGAGAGGAAGTAGTTCAGAAATGGAGTGTGTAAGTGACTGACAGAGAGACAGAGATTGTAGAGGACATTAATATGAAGGCACAAGTAGGAGCTGTTACTCATTTATCGGACATTGAATAAAAATCAGTCCTAACAAGCACTGGTAAAGGCAATAGGTCTGACTGGTTTTAGCTGTGTGTTCGTTGCTGTGTGAATTACGTGAATTAACTGACAGAAAAATAACAATCTGTCTACATCCAAATGCTGGTCAGGTGGCACGCAGTGTCAAGCACAGGATTGTATTAGGACACAGGATAATGGGATACAGGATGTTTTAGGCCACGCCCTTAATTATGTGAACACATTGGACTGGGCGCTTGTAAATAGTGACAGGTATGCTGGAGGGCAAGCATCTGAAAAGGTGCCTTCTGGGTGAGGCTTCTGGCAGCACAATCTGAAACACTACCAGGATAGCTCTACCAGGATAGTGCCTGGATAGGCTCATGGGTGATTGGCCGTGCTCTACAAATCCGAGTTGATTGATTGAACAATTGCTGGACAATATGGGTGGATGGAGGAACGGTGGGCATCCTTGCGGAGCAAGTGACAAAAGGAGGAATTCCAGACCACTAGCGAAACAGAATCACTGCCCAGATTGCACCCTTTGATACCACCCTAGGACTCTCTCAACATTGCTTTGTTTAAGCAGTTCTGCATGCTTACATTGCCTCAGAGTACTGCGACGTGGCTAAAAGATGAAATATTAGAACTACAAAATTCACCTCAATAATCAAGCAAAACCCGCTAGACTAAGTAAGTTGGTTCAGGGTTCAAGAGTCCCCCTCAAAAGACTGAGATCATTGGTACAATATTCTACATTTTGTATTTGGACCGGGTATAACTATCTGAACAGGACAAATCACATTTGTGCTGTCACACACATTGAACTGAGAGGCTCAGAGGGCCTAGGAGTGTATCAAATCATTGGATGAGATACTTTCTTACTGACCGGTATGTGCATAAAGGTCGTTTATAGGAAATTATGCACAGACCCAAGAATCAATGAGTGTATGGGTCTGGCATGGACAGTGTTGGAGCATATTTAATAAACGTTTATGCAACGCAAGCCAGCAAACAAAGTTGCTGTGCTGCGCTGTGGGAGAGAGTTGAACAGTGCTGTTTCTTCTAAGTTATGGTGCTCTTCAGCTTCTCTTCTACCTGCACTGGCGCTCTTGAGGCGGCTGGACCCAAAGCAGGCACCCTTGTGCCATGCTGCAAGGATGCCTGTATTACAGGCAGGATTGTGTTCGTGCAGGAAGGACCACCTTCCTGCACAAAAATAATCCTAAAAGGCAATTTCCTCTTTTTATGTGTGATGCAGAATGTGCTATACATTGAATGAGGATGTAACAAGGGAGAAACAAACATGTTTCTCCTTGTTTCACCTCCAGTGGTAGGTCTCTCCCCCAGGGCTACTGTGCCTCGCTGCCTAGGTTCTCGAGCTCCCACAGCAAGCCTTCTCTCTGTTATCCCCTTCTCCACAGCAAGGCATATTAGTTTGCTAAACCTCGGTCTTCATGCCTCCCCTTATAAGTCCCTAATCTGCTTGGTGACTGCTCCAAGCCCTATGACTTCGTAGACATCCGCCCAGTAAGGAAATGCCTCCTTGGCATGGTTACCCCCTGACTTTTTGCCTTTTGCTGATGCTAAGTTTTGATTTGAAAGTGTGCTGAGGCCTGCTAACCAGGCCCCAGCACCAGTGTTCTTTCCCTAACCTGTACTTTTGTTTGCACAATTGGCATACCCTGGCAGCCAGGTATGTCCCTTGTAACTGGTACCCCTGGTACCAAGGGCCCTGATGCCAGGGAAGGTCTCTAAGGGATGCAGTATGTCTTATGCCACCCTGGGGACCACTCACTCCTCAGCACAGACACACTGCTTGCCAGCTTGTGTGTGCTAGTGAGGACAAAACGAGTAAGTCGACATGGCACTCCCCTCAGGGTGCCATGCCAACCTCACACTGCCTATGCAGTATAGATGAGTCAACCCTCTAGCAGGCCTTACAGCCCTAAGGCAGGGTGCACTATACCATAGGTGAGGGCACCAGTGCATGAGCACTGTGCCCCTACAGTGTCTAAGCAAAACCTTAGACATTGTAAGTGCAGGGTAGCCATAAGAGTATATGGTCTGGGAGTCTGTCATGCAGGAACTCCACAGCACCATAATGGCTACACTGAAAACTGTGAAGTTTGGTATCAAACTTCTCAGCACAATAAATGCACACTGATGCCAGTGTACATTTTATTGTAACATACACCACAGAGGGCACCTTAGAGGTGCCCCCTGAAACCTTACCCAACTATCTGTGTAGGCTGACTAGTTCTAGCAGCCTTCCACACACCAGACATGTTGCTGGCCACATGGGGAGAGTGCCTTTGTCACTATGTTGGCTAGTAACAAAGCCTGTACTGGGTGGAGGTGCTTCACAGCTCCCCCTGCAGGAACTGTAACACCTGGCGGTGAGCCTCAAAGGCTCACCCCCTTTGTTACAGCACCACAGGGCACTCCAGCTAGTGGAGTTGCCGCCCCCTCTGGCCACGGCCCCACTTTTGGCAGCAAGGCCGGAGAAGATAATGAGAAAAACAAGGAGGAGTCACTGGCCAGTCAGGACAGCCCCTAAGGTGGCCTGAGCTGAGGTGACTCTGACTTTTAGAAATCCTCCATCTTGCAGATGGAGGATTCCCCCAATAGGGATAGGAATGTGCCCCCCTCCCCTCGGGAGGAGGCACAAAGAGGGTGTGCCCACCCTCAGGGCTAGTAGCCATTGGCTACTAATCCCCCAGACCTAAACCCGCCCTTAAATTTAGTATTTAAGGGCTCCCCAGAACCTAGGAACTCCGATCCCTGCAACCTAAGAAGAAGAGGACTGCTAAGCTGAAAAACCCTGCAGAGAAGACGGAGACACCAACTGCTTTGGCCCCAGCTCTACCGGCCTGTCTCCCCACTTCTAAAGACACTGCTCCAGCGACGCTTTCCCCAGGGACCAGCGACCTCTGAATCCTCAGCGGACTGCCCTGCTCTAGAAGGACCAAGAACTCCCGAGGACAGCGGCCCTGTTCACCAAAGACTGCAACTTTGAAACAAAGAAGCAACTTTGAAACAACTTGCGTTTCCCGCCGGAAGCGTGAGACTTGACACTCTGCACCCGACGCCCCCGGCTCGACTTGTGGAGAACAATCATTTCAGGGAAGGACTCCCCGGCGACTTCGAGACTGTGAGTAGCCAAAGTTGCCCCCCCTGAGCCCCCACTGCGACGCCTGCAGAGGGAATCCCGAGGCTCCCCCTGACCGCGACTGCCTGCTCCTCAGATCCCGACGCCTGGTAAAGACTCTGCACCCGCAGCCCCCAGGACCTGAAGGATCCGAACTCCAGTGCAGGAGTGACCCCCCAGGAGGCCCTCTCCCTTGCCCAGGTGGTGGCTACCCCGAGGAGCCCCCCCTTGCCTGCCTGCATCGCTGAAGAGACCCCTTGGTCTCCCATAGCTTTCTATTACAAACCCGACGCATGTTTACACACTGCACCCGGCCGCCCCCGTGCCGTTGAGGGTGTACTTTCTGTGCTGACTTGTGTCCCCCCCGGTGCCCTACAAAACCCCCCTGGTCTGCCCTCCGAAGACGCGGGTACTTACCTGCTGGCAGACCGGAACCGGGGCTCCCCCCTTCTCCATTGAAGCCTATGCGTTTTGGGCACCACTTTGACCTCTGCACCTGACTGGCCCTGAGCTTCTGGTGTGGTAACTTTGGGGTTGCTCTGAACCCCCAACGGTGGGCTACCTTGGACCCAAACTTGAACCCCGTAGGTGGTTTACTTACCTGCAAAAACTAACAAACTCTTACTCCCCCCAGGAACTGTTGAAAATTGCAGTGTCTAGTTTTAAAATAGCTATATGTGATTTATGTGAAAACTGTATATGCTATTTTGCTAATTCAAAGTTCATAAAGTACCTACCTGCAATACCTTTCATTTGAAGTATTACATGTAAATCTTGAACCTTTGGTTCTTAAAATAAACTCAGAAAATATATTTTTCTATACAAAAACATATTGGCCTGGAATTGTCTTTGAGTGTGTGTTCCTCATTTATTGCCTGTGTATGTACAACAAATGCTTAACACTACTCCTTTGATAAGCCTACTGCTCGACCACACTACCACAAAATAGAGCATTGGTATTATCTCTTTTTGCCACTATCTTACCTCTAAGGGGAACCCTTGGACTTTGTGCATACTATTCCTTGCTTTGAAATAGTGCATACAGAGCCAACTTCCTACATGCCCTCAGCTTTTTCTGTTTCTTTCAGGCTCTAGGAAGACACGCGACAACAACACACAAAGTACCTGGCCTAAATAAAAATAAGAAACAACCAGCCATTATGATAGAAAGCTGAGTTTGTGCTGGCAGCTCTGGAAGAATTCCAGTTGACTATTTGCAAATTGTTTTAACAGATTTTTAGTTGCAAATGGATGTTTTATTTTTTGAGAAATTGGCCTGTTTGTGCACACATGAAAAAAAATGCTCTAGAACTGAAACCAAAAAATGGTTGTATATCAAAATATAAAACATTAAATATCGACCTGCAATAATATCCACTGCATGATATCAACCTGTACAATATTCACCTAGCACACAAAATGGAGTGGGATTCACCACTCTAACTCCACATCTGCCTGATTTGATATTATGCAAGTCGATATCTTGTAGTCGATATGAAAGTCAACATTGTGGTACCACACCTCAGTAGACACCATCAGACACCAATAACAAGCTCCAAAATGCAACTGGAATCAACTAGAGTTTCTACACAGACTTCATTATATATTCCAGTATACATTGCATCCAATATACATTGCGTCCAATATACATTGCGAGAAGTTAGCATTTTGTCAACAAGATAGAAGATATTTATACACAGTTTCCCACGGACATTTCTACAGCTAAATTAGAGGACATAACATCATTTGAGGACATCAAGTCCACACCTGCACTCAATTCTTTTCCCCTCTTGGATTTGCCAGAGCTGACTGCCATCCGTCGTCAAGACAAATCTGGGTCTCCTGCAGACCCAATCAAACCTGATTGGTTACTTAAGCTCACGGACCCCCTCCTCCCACTCTGCTTACAGGTTATAAATGTATCTCTGTCCTCAGGTCAGGTGCCTACTAAGTGGAAACATGGTAAGGTCATTCAACCCTTGAAGAAGCCATCTCTAGGTGCCTCCAAGCCAGAAAACCTCTGCCCTATTTTGCTCCTGCCTTTCTTAGCAAAGGTAACAGCGAAGCATGTAAACAGCATTTTGGCAAAATATCTGGACGACAACCATCTCCCACAATGCTTTCAGGCCATGGTGCAGCACAAAATCTGCACTTCTTGCGGTCACTGAGCAACTCCGATGTGCCCTAGATGAAGCCCGTACATCTGTTCTGATCTTGCGTGATTTGAGAGCTGCTTTTCATACGGTGTCTCACAAAATTCAAATACAGCGCCAACAGAGCATCGGCATAGGCTGGACGGCACTGTCCTGGTTCACCTTTTTCTCCAAGAATGCTCCTTTCAGGTTATTTCCCCTCCTTTTAGTTCTGATACACATATTTTACAGCATGGTGTTCCACAAGGGTCTTCACTAAGCTCTACCCTGTTTAACATGTATATCCAACCACTAGCACAGGTCGCTAAATCCACCGGAATGACGTTGATATCCTATGCTGACAATCCCCTGCTTGTGCTCTCACTTACAGATAATCCCTCACTTGACTGTGCAAACTTCCAAAAAGAACTGTTAGTGCTTGCAGAGTGGGTGAATGTTAACTGTCTCCGCCTGAACACTAATAAAATGAAGTTACTCCTTTTAGGCAAAGATACCCACATTTGGGGTGACTATTGGTGGCCTACCCCCCTTGGAGCTTCTCCCACACCTAAACCTTCTGGAAAAAATATAGGAAAACTCTTTGACACTTGAGGCTGTAGGAGGCTGGCCTGGCTTGTAGTGGGTACCAAGGGGTACTTACACTCTGTACCAGGTCCAGTTATCCCTTATTAGTGTAGAAGAGGTGTTTCTAGCAGCTTAGGCTGATAGAAGGTAGCTATAGCAGAGCAGCTTAGGCTGAACTAGGAGACATGCAAAGCTCCTACTATACCACTGGTGTCATATGCACAATATCATAAGAAAACACAATACACAGATATACTAAAAATAAAGGTACTTTATTTTTATGACAATATGCCAAAAGTATCTCAGTGAGTACCCTCAGTATGAGGATGCCAAATATACACAAGATATATGTACACAATACCAAAAATATGCAGTAATAGCAAAAGGAAGTAATGCAAGCAATGTAAAGTTACAGTAGATTGCAATAGGAGCACATAGGTATAGGAGCAACACAAACCATATACTCCAAAAGTGGAATGCGAACCACAAATGGACCCCAAACCTATGTGAGCTTGTAGAGGGTCGCTGGGACTGTAAGAAAACAGTGAGGGTTAGAAAAATAGCCGACCCCAAGACCCTGAAAAGTAGGTGTAAAGTGCACCTATAACTCCCAGAGAGCACAGAAGTCGTGATAGGGGGTTTCTGCAAGGAAGACCAGCAAAGCAACAACAGTGGATTTCCGGACCTGAGTACCTGTGAAACAAGGGGACCAAGTCCAAGAGTCGCGACAATGTCGAGAGTGGGCAGATGCCCAGGAAATGCCAGCTGAGGGTGCAAAGAAGCTGCCACCGGATGGAAGAAGCTTTGGTTTTTGCAAGAAAGAAGAGGACTAGGAACTTCCCCTTTGGAGGATGGATGTCCCACGTCGTGAAGAAGCTTGCAGAGGTGTTCCCACGCAGCAAGACCACAAACAAGCCTTGCTAGCTGCAAGGGTCGCGGTTAGGGTTTTTGGATACTGCTGTGGCCCAGGAGGGACCTGGATGTCGCCACTTGGATGAGGAGACAGAGGGGGCGCCCAGCAAGTCAGGAAGCCCTCACAGAAGCAGGCAGCACCCGCAGAAGTACCGGAACAGGCACTTGGAAGAGGAGTGAACCGGAGTCCACCCGAAGACACAAAAGGGAGTCCCATGACGCCGGAGGACAACTCAGAAGGTTGTGCACTGCAGGTTAGAGTGTCGGGGACCCAGGCTTGGCTGTGCACAAAGGAAATCCTGGAAGAGTGCACAGGAGCCGGAGCAGCTACAAATCATGCGGTACCCAGCAATGCAGTCTAGCGTGGGGAGGCAAGGACTTACCTCCACCAAACTTGGACTGAAGAGTCACTGGACTGGGGGAGTCACTTGGACAGAGTTGCTGAGTTCCAGGGACCACGCTCGTCGCGCTGAGAGGGGACAGAGAGGACCGGTGATGCAGTCTTTTGTTGCCTGCGGTTGCAGGGGGAAGATTCCGTCCACCCACAGGAGATTTCTTCAGAGATCCTAGTGCAAGAAGGAGGCAGGCTACCCCCAGAGCATGCACCACAAGGAAACAGTCGAGAAGGCGGCAGGATAAGCTTGTTGCGGTTTTGCAGGCGTCCTGAGCAGTCAGCGGTCAATCCTTTGGCAGAAGGTGAAGAAAGAGATGCAGAGGAACTCTGGTGAGCTCTTGCATTCGGTATCTGAAGAATTCCCCAAAGCAGAGACCCTAAATAGCCAGAAAAGGAGGTTTGGCTACCTAGGAAGGAGGATAGGCTAGTAACACAGGTAAGAGCCCATCAGAAGGAGTCTCTGACATCACCTGCTGACCCTGGCCACTCAGAGCAGTCCAGTGTGCCAGCACACCTCTGAATCCAAGATGGCAGAGGTCTGGGGCACTCTGGAGGAGCTCTGGGCACCTCCCCTGGGAGGTGCAGGTCAGGGGAGTGGTCACTCCCCTTTCCTTTGTCCAGTTTCGCACCAGAGCAGGGCTGGGGGATCCCTGAACCGGTGTAGACTGGCTTATGCAGAGATGGGCGCCATCTGTGCCCATCAAAGCATTTCCAGAGGCTGGGGGAGGCTACTCCTCCTCAGCCCTGACACCTTTTTCCAAAGGGAGAGGGTTTAACACCCTCTCTCTGAGGAAGTCCTTTGTTCTGCCTTCCTGGGCCAGGCCTGGCTGGACCCCAGGAGGGCAGAAACCTGTCTGAGGGATTGGCAGCAGCTGCAGTGAAACCCCGGGAAAGGCAGTTTGGCAGTACCCGGGTCTGTGCTAGAGGCTCGGGGGATCATGGAATTGTCTCCCCAATGCCAGAATGGCATTGAGGTGACAATTCCATGATCTTAGACATGTTACATGGCCATGTTCGGAGTTACCATTGTGACGCTATACATAGGTAGTGACCTATGCATAGTGCACGCGTGAAATGGTGTCCACTCACTCACAAAGTCCGGGGAATTTGCCCTGAACTATGTGGGGGCACCTTGGCTAGTGCCAGGGTGCCCACACACTAAGTAACTTAGCACCCAACCTTCACCAGGTGGAGGTTAGACAAATAGGTGACTTATAAGTTACTTAAGTGCAGTGGTAAATGGCTGTGAAATAACGTGGACGTTATTTCACTCAGGCTGCAGTGGCAGGCCTGTGTAAGAATTGTCAGAGCTCCCTATGGGTGGCAAAAGAAATGCTGCAGCCCATAGGGATCGCCTGGAACCCCAATACCCTGGGTACCTCAGTACCATATACTAGGGAATTATAAGGGTGTTCCAGTATGCCAATGTGAATTGGTGAAATTGGTCACTAGCCTGTTAGTGACAATTTAGAAAGCAGAGAGAGCATAACCACTGAGGTTCTGGTTAGCAGAGCCTTAGTGAGACAGTTAGTCATCACACAGGGAACACATATAGGGCACACTTATGAGCACTGGGGCCCTGGCTGGCAGGGTCCCAGTGACACATACACTAAAACAACATATATACAGTGAAATATGGGGGTAACATGCCAGGCAAGATGGTACTTTCCTACACAACCCCCCCCCAAACGAAGGACAATAAGACTAGCCATGACCTGATGAGTCTTCATTGTCTAAGTGGAAATATCTGGAGAGTCCATCTGCATTGGAGTGGGTACTCCCAGGTCTATGTTCCACTGTATAGTCCATTCCCTGTAGAGATATGGACCACCTCAACAATTTAGGGTTTTCACCTTTCATTTGTTTTAGCCAAAGTAAAGGTTTGTGGTCTGTCTGAACAATGAAGTGAGTGTCAAACAGGTATGTCCTCAACTTCTTCAGTGCCCAGACTACAGCAAAGGCCACCCTCTCTATGGCAGACCAACACATTTCTCTAGGGGTCGACCTCCTGCTGATGAAAGCAACAGGTTGATCCTGGCCCTCAGAATTGAGTTGTGATAAGACTGCCCCTACCCTTAATTCAGATGCATCAGTTTGAACAATTAATTTGTTGGAGTAACCTGGGCTTTTTAGGACAGGTGCAGTGCACATGGCCTGTTTCAGCTCCTCAAAAGCTTTCTGACAGCTAGCTGTCCACAATAACTTTTTAGGCATTTTCTTGGAAGTGAGATCATTAAGTGGGGCTGCAATAGAGCCATAGCTCTTAATGAACCTCCTGTAATACCCAGTGAGGCCTAAGAAGGCTCTCACCTGGGTCTGAGTTGTAGGGGGAACCCAATCCATGATTGTTTGGATTTTCCCCTGAAGTGGTGCAATCTGTTCTCCACCTACCAGGTGTCCCAGATAAACCACTTTCCCCTGCCCTATCTGGCACTTTGAAGCCTTGATAGTGAGGTCTGCCTTCTGCAGGGCCTCCAAAACTTTCCACAGGTGGACCAGGTGATCATCCCTGGTGGAGCTAAAGACAGCTATATGGTCCAGATATGCTGCACTAAAAGCCTCCAACCCTTGCAGGACTGTATTCACCAATCTCTGAAAAGTGGCAGGTGCATTTTTCAAACCAAAGGGCATTACTGTGAATTGGTAGTGCCCTCCAATAGTCGAAAATGCAATTTTTGTTTTAGCATCCTCTGATAACTTGATCTGCCAATACACTGCAGTTAAATCAAAGGTGCTTAGATTCTTGGCAGATGCCGGTGTATCGATGAGCTCATCTGCCCTGGGTATAGGGTGAGCAGCAGTTTTAGTTACCTGATTGAGACCTCTGTAATCTACTCAAAACCTAATTTCCCTATTTCCATCTTTGGAGTGAGGCTTTGGTACAAGCACCACAGGAGAGGCCCATAAGGCTTTCAGAATGTTCAATCACTCCTAGTTCAAGCATTTTCTGAACTTCTTGTTTTATGCAGTCCCTGACATGGTCAGGCTGCCTACAGATCTTACTTTTGACAGGCATGCTGTCTCCAGTATATATAGTGTGCTCACACCAAGAAGTGGTGCCTGGCACAGTAGAAAAGAGTTCAGAAAACTGACCTAGGAGGTTTATGCAGTTGTCTTTTTGCTCAGCAGTAAGACAGTCTGCCAAAACCACACCTTCCACTAGAGCATCCTGTTATGTGGAAGAGAAGAGATCAGGGAGAGGGTCACTCTCTTCTTCCTGTCCTTCATCTGTAGCCATGAGCAGGGTGAGATCAGCCCTGTCATAGTAGGGTTTAAGGCGATTGACATGGAGCACCCTAAGGGGACTCCTGGCAGTGCCCAGGTCAACCAAGTAGGTAACCTCGCCCTTCTTTTCAACAATGAGATGGGGTCCAGTCCATTCATCTTGGAGTGCTCTTGGGGCCACAGGCTCCAATACCCACACCTTCTGTCCTGGTTGGTACTGAATCAGAACAGCCTTCTGGTCATGCCATTGCTTTTGGAGCTCTTGGCTGGCCTGAAGGTTTTTACTGGCCTTTTTCATGTACTCAGCCATTCTGGATCTTAGGCCGAGTACATAGTCCACTATGCCTTGCTTAGGAGCTTTTAAAGGTTGTTCCCAACCCTCCTTTACAAGTGTTAGAGGACCTCTTACAGGGTGCCCAAATAGGAGTTCAAAGGGGCTGAAGCCCACTCCTTTTTGGGGTACCTCCCTGTAAGCAAAAAGGAGGCCAGGTAACAGGACATTGCATCTCCTCCTGAGTTTTTCAGGGAGTCACATTATCATTCCTTTCAGAGTTTTATTAAACCTCTCTACCAGTCCATTTGTTTGTGGATGATAAGGTGTGGTGAATTTGTATGTTACACCACATTCCTTCCACATGGCCTTCAAGTATGCAGACATAAAGTTGCTACCCCTGTCTGATACCACCTCTTTTGGGAAACCCACCCTGGAAAAGATTCCCAGGAGGGCTTTTGCCACTGCAGGAGCTGCAGTGGTCCTTAGACGAATAGCTTCAGGATATCTTGTGGCATGGTCCACTACCACCAAGATAAACCTATTGCCTGAAGCAGTAGGAGGGTCAAGCGGGCCAACTATGTCAACCCCTACCCTTTCAAAGGGAACCCCAACCACAGGCAGTGGAATAAGGGGAGCTTTTGGAGTGCCACCAGTCTTGCCACTGGCTTGGCAGGTCACGCAGGACTTACAAAAGTCTTTTGTGTCCTCTAACATCCTAGGTCAGTGAAACAGGGGGGCAAGCCTTTCCCATGTTTTAATCTGACCCAAATGTCCAGCCAAAGGAATGTCATGTGCCAGAGTTAGGAGGAACTCTCTGTACTGCAGGGGAATGACCAATCTCCTGGCTGCTCCAGGTTTGGGTCCATTGCCTCTGTGTACAAGAGGTTGTCCTCCCAGTAAACTCTATGTGAGTCACTGACATCCCCATTTTGCTGTTTGACAGCTTGCTGTCGGAGACCCTCTAATGTGGGACAGGATTGCTGTGCCACACTCAGCTCCTCCCTGGCAGGCCCCCCTCCACCCAAAAGCTCAGCAGTGTCTGCTGCCAGCTCCTCTGGTGAAGGTTCTGCACAGGGTGGAAATTCTTCTTCCTCAGAAGTTGAATCATGTGTAGAGGGAGGGATAGTGGGTAGGGACTTACCCTTACTAACCCTAGCTTTAGGGAGCACTTGGTCCATTGTTCCAGGATCCAAGTCACCCTGTCTTTTTTGCTTTTTGGCCTGAGCCCTTGTAAAAGCAAAAATATGCCCAGGAATGCCCAGCATTGCTGCATGAGCCTCCAACTCCACTTCTGCCCAAGCTGATGTCTCTAAATCATTCCCTAGTAGACAGTCTACAGGTAAATCTGAGGCAACCACAACTTTCTTTGGACCAGTAACCCCCCTCCAGTTGAGATTTACAACAGCCATGGGGTGGCTAAGAGTGTTGTTATGAGCGTCTGTCACTTGGTACTGGTGACCAAGTAGGTGTTGTTCAGGGTAACACTGGCACCTGTGTCCCTGTAGGCCTGAACCTCAACACCAGTGATTAGGGGGAGTTGCTTGTACTTATCCATATTAAGGGGACAAGCAACCAAGGTGGCCAAATCAATGGCACCTTCAGCGACTAGCACAGCCTCTATGGTCTCCCTAACAAGACCAACCCCAACTAAATTACCAAAAGTGAGCCCAGCTACTCCCTTGGATTGGCTATTAGTAGGTTTGCTCCCACCACCACTGCTATTACTAGGGGCACTAGAGGTTGCAGTAGGGGTTGTGGTAGTGGGAGGCTTGGTGCTTTTCTTTGGACAACTGGCATCAGTTGTCCAATGGCCTTTTACTTTACATAAATAGCACCATGTTTTTTTTTACTTGATTAGAAGAGGATTTGGACCCACCACCCCCACCAGAGTGTTTTTGTGGGCCTGATGAAGACTCATTTTTAGATTTGTCCCCACCCTTGTCTGAAGACTTACCATCCTTCTTCTTGCCATCCTTGTCACCCCCTGTATGAACTTTTCTGTTCACTCTGGTTCTGACCCATTTGTCTGCCTTCTTTCCCAATTCTTGGGGAGAGGTCAGATCTGAGTCAACTAGATATTGGTGTAACAAATCAGACACACAGTTATTCAGAATATGCTCTCTCAAGATTAGATTGTACAGGCTTTCATAGTCAGAAACTTTACTGCCATGTAACCACCCCTCCAAGGCCTTCACTGAATAGTCAACAAAGTCTACCCAGTCTTGTGAGGACTCTTTTCTGGTTTCTCTGAAGTTAATCCTGTATTGTTCAGTGGTTAAGCCAAATCCATCCAAGAGTTAATTCTTCAAAACTGTAAAATTATTGGCATCACTTTCCTTAACGGTGAGGAGCCTATCCCTACCCTTAACACTGAAAGATAGCAATAGGATAGCAGCCCACTGCCTTTGAGGGACTCCCTGTACCATACAGGCCCTCTCAAGTGCAGCAAACCACTTGTTAATGTCATCCCCCTCCTTGTAAGGGGGAACTATCTTGTGCAGATTCCTAGAATCATGCTCTTTTACAGGTTTGCTATCAGGAATACTGCTGCTGCCACCATGGGGTCCAAACCCCAACCTCTGTCTCTCTTTTTCTAAGTCTAGGGATTCCCTGTCTAGAGCCAGCTGTTGCTGTTTAAGCCTCAGCCTGGTCTCTTCCACTCTCAACTTATTGAGTTCCCTTTCTAACATCTTGTCATCAGGGTGGGTGGGTTGGGTATGTTTTGACACGGAAGAAAGATTTGAATGAGCAGAGGGAGACCTGTCCCTAACAGTTGGCACCCTAACAACCTGGCCTACAGGAACAAAAACATCCCTACTGTGATGGGAGCTTCTGGTACTACCAGCATTGCTAGGTGGTCTGCTAAGGGGCAGATTAAGAAGGGAACCCTGTAACACTCTCTCAAGGGGCTCCCCTGAGTCAGAGTGGGAGCTATCTATCAGCTTTTCAGATGAGGTGCCACCCTGGGCCTTATCATTCTCAATAAGCATATTAGACAGTAACTCTCTAGAAGGGTTCTTTCCTACCACTAAACCTCTATCAATGCAGAGACTTCTTAGGCTCTTAAAGTTTAGATTGTCATAAGTTGTACTGACCAAATTAAGAGGAGTTCCTACACCAGACATGATAGAAAAAGGTTTAGAGACAGATAAAAGACAGAAAAAGTTTCAGGACTTTTTAAGGAACAAGAAAAAAACTTTTTCAACTTTTTTGAAACTTTTTTGAAAGTTTAGGAGTACTTTTCAGCACTTAGCAGATAGTGTAAGAGAAGAAAAGTAAAACTTTTTGGTTAGGTGTACATAGACTGAACTTGTTTTGATTATTATTATCTTATGAAAAGTACACAATGACAAAGTGGTAAGTAGTTGCAAGTACTTATCCCACCGCTGCACAACCAATGTAGGAGGCTGGCCTGGCTTGTAGTGGGTACCAAGGGGTACTTACACTCTGCACCAGGTCCAGTTATCCCTTATTAGTGTAGAAGAGGTGTTTCTAGCAGCTTAGGCTGATAGAAGGTAGCTATAGCAGAGCAGCTTAGGCTGAACTAGGAGACATTTAAAGCTCCTCCTATACCACTGGTGTCATATGCACAATATCATAAGAAAACACAATACACAGATATACTAAAAATAAAGGTACTTTGGCCCTCATTCCAACCCTGGCGGTCGTTGTTAAAGCGGCGGCTAACCCGCCAACAGGCTGGCGGTTAAAAAAATTGAATTCTGACCCTGGCGGAAACCACCAACAGAGACCGCCACTTTAGCACTCCGACCGCCACGGCGGGACAAACAAACAGCGCGACGGTCACTGCCAACAGACAGGCGGGAGACAATGTACCGCCCACCCTATCACAACCCACCAATCCGCCACCTTTTCCGGGGTGGTAGCCCCGCCGATAAAAACACGGCGGAAACAGACATTTCAAACCGAAAACGCTCACCTCCATACACCCCACGAGGAATCTGGACAGCATGGAACCCGAATTACACATCCTACCAGCTATTGTATTCCTGCTCCTCTACCAGGAGCACGAACGCCGGTGCAGAAGACAACGGTGAGTACTGCACCTATGACACAGGGGAGGGGGGAGGAGAAAATCTTACGGGGACACACATACGCGACACACCCACCCCCACCCACTACAACACACACATCAATGCATAGCAATACGTCACGGTTACAACCCCCAAGCCCCCGAAAGAATGCAAAGACAAAAGGAATAGATCATAAACAGTCGAATATATTGGATCATTGCCTTATAAAAATATCACACATTTAAAACTAATATATACATAAATATTAAAAGTCTGATAATTCTAGCTGTCATTGTCCGTGGACCACTGGGCCCAAATCACATGGGCAAGGCCCACACAAGATACCTGACCTAAACGGAGAGAACACTGCAGGGGCATCAGATAGAAAAACTACAGGCACCTCAGGGGGAAGGGAAGGGGGGGCACCTCAGCCACATGAGTACACGACGCCAGATCCACGAGGGGCCTCCATGGCCACTGTCCCATCCTGGGGAGTGCAAAGCCACAGTCTCACAAGTTTCTACAGTGGGTGGGTTGCCCACTGTTACATCCTGGGGAGTGCAAAGCCACAGTCTCACAAGTATCTACAGTGGGTGGCTTGCCCACTGCCATATCCTGGAGAGTGCAAAGCCACAGTCTCTCAAGTCTCTACAGTGGGTGGCTTGCCCACTGTCCCATCCTGGGGAGTGCAAAGCCACAGTCTCACAAGTCTCTACAGTGGGTGGCTTGCCCACTGCCATTTCCTGGGGAGTGCAAAGCCACAGTCTCTCAAGTCTCTACAGTGGGTGGCTTGCCCACTGTCCAATCCTGTGGAGTGCAAAGCCACAGTCTCTCAAGTGGATAACAGTCTCCACTGGTACTGGAGGGGGACTAGTGCCCAGAGTGCTTCGTGCAGCCCTGCCCGACACAGATGCGGGCCTGCCCCTTCTGCCAATGGGCCAGCCGTGCTTGAGATGAAGGGCCCAGTTCAGCGGTGCTTGAGACGGCGGTGCCCAGCGGAGCGGTGCTTGAGATGAAGGGCCCAGCGGAGCGGTGCTTGAGATGAAGGGCCCAGCGGAGCGGTGCTTGAGACGGCGGTGCCCAGCGGAGCGGTGCTTGAGATGACGGGCCCAATTCAGCGGTGCTTGAGATGAAGGGCCCAGTTCAGCGGTGCTTGATTGAAAGGGCCCAGTTCAGCGGTGCTTGAGACGGCGGTGCCCTGTTCAGCGGTGCTTGAGACGGCGGTGCCCTGTTCAGCGGTGCTTGAGACGGCGGGGCCCAATTCAGCGGTGCTTGTGATGAAGGTGCCCAGTTCAGCGGTGCTTGAGACGGCGGTGCCCTGTTCAGCGGTGCTTGAGACGGCGGGCCCAATTCAGCGGTGCTTGTGATGAAGGTGCCCTGTTCAGCGGTGCTTGAGTGAAAGGGCCCAGTTCAGCGGTGCTTGTTTGAAAGGGCCCAGTTCAGCGGTTCCGGCCCAGGCATGGGTGTCACTCGCCACCTGGCATGTGGCTGGCAGGGCCTTCCTGCCCATCTGTCCGTTGGCTTGCGTGGCCCTCCTGGGCTGCCGTACCGGGCCTCTGGGTGTCCTCCTGCACACCTGGGAGGGGGCTGGTGGGGCACTCCTGGGCAGCTGGCCTGCTGCCGGACTTGTCGGCCGTGCTGCCCTTCCCACCCTTCCCTGGTCATCTGTGGCCCTTTGATCCCTTTGGCGGTGTGCCAGGTGGCACCCCACTTCCAGACGGAGCCAGGGTAGGGATTTTGGTCCCTGGTGTCCGTGACCTCTCGCGCCGGGCACTGCTCACTTTTGGGTGCTTTTCCAGGGGTGGGCTGGGCGTGCCTTGGCTCCTCGCCGGAGTTGTTGCCCTTGAGAGTGGGGGACTCCACAGTCCTTGGACAACAGTCCTGATAGGTCCTGGTTTGGTGGTGGCTGAGGTGCTGATTGCAGTCTTATGAGATGGACGGGGTGGGGGAGTTGTTGGAAAGAGGATAAGGTTGGCAAGGAAAAGCAATTTGGAAAGAGAGTGACGGGTAGGTGTAGTGGGTATGGGAGTGGAGGAAGAGGATGTGGTTGTAGGAGTGTGAAGTCTGGTGTCTTTGGGTGCAGGTGCTTGGGCTGGAGGCTGTCGTGAGGTGGATGGCTGTTGGGTGGGTGGCTGCTTGCGTTTGTGTGGTTTGGAAGAAGGGGTGACAGACACACTGGGAGAGGACACAGGGGACGTGTACATGGTAGTGGGGGTGGTGACTGCACGTGTGCGGAGTGTTCTGGTGGGTGTGCTGGTGATGGACGTAGTGGCTGAAGATGTTGTGCATGCAAGTGTGAGTGGAGACGTCACAGGGAGGGAGGAGGGAGACGAGGAGGAGGGGGACACAGTGGAGGCAGTGGCTGTTGGTATGTCTGCATGTGGATGTTGCCTGTGTGAATGCTTGTGTGATGTGTGGTGCTTATGTCTGGATGAGCTTCCCTTGGGTGTTGAGGTGTGTGCAGGCTGGTCTGTAGGTGTGTCTGGGATAGGCAGAGGTACAGGGTCTGGGTGGAGGAAGTTGGAGGGGGAGGCTAGAGACAGGGACAATTGCTGCCGTCAGTGTTGAAGCCAGAGCGTTGAACGATCGCTGATGGGCAGCATGACCCGAATGAATGCCCTCCAGGTATGCATTACTCCAGTGCACCTCCCTTTCTACACCCTGGATGGCATTCAAAAGGGTAGACTGACCAACAATGAGCGTCCTCAGGAGGTCAATGACCTCCTCACTGAGGGCAGCAGGGGTGACTGGGGCAGGGCCTGAGGTGCCTGGAGCGAAGGAGATGCCCACCTTCCTGGGTGAGCGGGCACGGGGCGAAGGCTGAGGGGCTGCTGGGAGGGCGGTGCTGGTGCGCTGGGTGGCGGCTGTACCTGTTGTTGCGGGGGGCACGGATGTTGCCGCCACCACAAGGGAGCTCCCTTCAGAAGACGAGTCGCTGCCACTGACATCAGCACGAGTCCCCGCTGTGGAGCTCCCCTCGCCCTCCGTCTCACTGGTGAAATCCGACTCAGTTGCATGGCCCGCCATGGCCATGTGAGATGCAGCTCCCTCGTGCTCCGATGCCACTTCTCCTCCGCCTGATGATGCTGATGCACACATGAACAGGAAGACCACAAAAAAGGGGGGGGAGAAATGAAGACATGTTGAGTGCATGGATTACCGCTACCGTTGGCGGACAAGACAGACACAGAAGCCCCCTGCACTACGCCGCGCACTTGGGGTCCACTACGCAATCCGTGGGACATGGCCTACAAGCCTATCGATGACAACTGCACACATAGATGAGAAAGGGCCATGGATACCTGAACTTGGCACCCTACAGAGGTGGGGGGCGGGGGCACAGGGCCATGCCTTACGGAGGGGCCTAGCCTACAGAATTCGCCCTGGCCTAGGGAGACCCACAGCCCTCCTCCCCCACCCAGACACCTCCACTGCGCGCAAAGTCACCAGAATGAGACTGTACTCACCCCCTTGTGTCTGCTGTGATGTCCTCACGCGCCCATCCAAATCGGGGTAGGCCACCGCCAGGATCCGGGACATCAGGGGGGTCAATTGACGACTGGCACCCCTCCTACGTTGGGAGGCCATCCCCAGCAGAGCCTCCGCCGTCTTCCTGCTCCCGCGGCGGATGTCCTCCCACCTCTTCCGGCAGTGGGTGCCCCGTCTGTTGTGGATCCCCAGGGTCCGGACGTCCTTGGCGATGGCATGCCAAATCGCGATTTTCTGGTGGGCGCTGACCTATGTGACATGTACAGGGAGAAAAAAATTGTCATCACCTTCTGCATGCTCAATGTGAGTGGCCCCCCATCCCCACCCTTGCCATGTGGCACATGCTCTCATCTGTCGTCTGATGCATGACTCAATCGCTCCCCTCCTCACCATCTTTCATCCACCCGACTCAACCCAGGCATTGCCCACAAAGCATGGTCCCAGTGTACTTACCTGTTGGTCTGGAGGACCGTAGAGTAGCGCATACTGGGGGAGGACCCCATCCACGAGTTTCTCCAATTCTTCAGAAGTGAAGGCAGGGGCCCTTTCCCAGTCGCAGCAGCCATTGTCTCTTCCAGACCGAGGTCACAGCAGCACTTGCAGTGTAGGTCCTCTCCTGTGGAAGATCAGGTATCGAGTGATTAAGCTGATAGAAAATGGCGGTCACGCCTGCGGCGGTACGTACCGCGACCGCCGGCGCACATCGTCATTGGCTCCTGAAACCCATAGGATTCAATGTGAACCAATGCGGCTTTGCGCCGCGGTCTTCGACCGCCTACCGCCACGGTGTGCCACGCCAGCGCATTGACCTCACATCCCAGTGTCACACTTCACAGGTCAGGCAGCCGTTATTTCAAGGGCCCACATGGCTTAAATTCTACTGCGTCACACATACCTAGGCCTTTCCTAAACACTCATACACACCATTCAATGCATAGTGAATCGTGTTGTGTGCAAGCTGTGGGAACGTACCTGTGGGTTGATTGACTCTGTGCTCGCTGTTGTCCTTTCTAGGCACCGTCCGCTTGGCAATGCGAGGAGATGGAGGAATCTTCCCGTGTACGGACCGCTGGTGGACCTGTCGACAATGGAGGAACGACATGTCATTCTGACATACAGGCTTGACCTAGCCACTATACATGAACTGTGTGCCCAGCTGGAGGCAGACCTGATGTCACCCATCCGCCAACCCACAGGGATCCCCCCTCTAGTGCAGGTGCTGTCAGTACTCCATTTCTTAGCAAGTGGGTCATTTCAAACAACAGTGGCCATATCATCAGGGATGTCTCAACCTATGTTTTCCAAGGTGTTGTCCAGAGTGTTGTCTGCCCTGCTCAAACACAGGCGGAGCTACATCGTTTTCCCTGAGGTGGGGGATTTGCCTACAGTGAAGGGTGACTTCTATGCCCTTGGACATATCCCCAACATCATAGGTGCCATTGATGGGACCCATGTGGCTTTGGTACCCCCAGAGAAAGTGAACAGGTGTACAGGAACAGGAAAAGTTATCATTCGATGAATGTACAGATGGTCTGTTTGGCAGACCAGTACATCTCCCATGTTAATGCCAAGTTCCCTGGCTCTGTGCATGACGCCTACATCCTGCGCAATAGCAGCATCCCGTATGTGATGGGGCAACTCCAGAGGCACCGTGTGTGGCTATTAGGGGACTCTGGTTACCCCAGCCTTTCCTGGCTATTGACCCCAGTGAGGAATCCCAGGACCAGGGCAGAGGAACGCTACAATGAGGCCCATGGGCGGACTAGGAGGGTGATCGAACGCACCTTTGGCCTCCTGAAGGCCAGGTTCAGGTGCCTCCATATGACAGGTGGATCCCTAATGTACTCACCAAAGAAGGTGTGCCAGATCATCGTGGCCTGCTGTATGCTTCACAACATGGATTTGCGCCGCCAGGTGCCTTTTCTGCCGGAGGATGGTCCAGATGGTGGTGTTGTAGCAGCTGTGGAGCCTGTGGAGAGTGAAGAAGAGGAAGCCGAAGAGGTCGACATAGACAACAGGAACACAGTAATAGAGCAATACTTACAGTGACACACAGGTAAGAGTACACACCGGCATATTACATTTACTTAAAGACTCCTACCTCTCTACTGTCTGACTTTTTCCCCCAGTGTATGGTAACTGTGTTGTGACTTTCTCTTCCGTTTTCAGAGCTGTGGACCCCACTGCGTGACATCTGCTTAGTTTCCCCATGGACTACAGCTGTGTGACAGCGTTTTTTTGGCATCACTATGTGAATAACAATTTTGCCACTGTCATGTCTAATACATTTGTTAAAATCACAGACAGACTCCAGATTGTTTATGTGCAATAAGTGTGTTTATTCAAGTGCTCTAATTTGGATGGGTGGTTGCAAATCGGTGAGGGGTGATGGTGGAGGATTGTCCATGGCAGAGTCCAGACTATCAGGTTCACAGGTGCATTGTCCAAATGCCTGTGGGAAGTGGAGCAGGGGCAGTTTAAGATTGGACAGGGTGACAATGTGGGACAGTGGGATGACAATCAGGGCGGTATCCTTTGCTGGCGGGGTCTTGACATGTTACTCTGTCTTCTTCCTGGATCTCAGGGCCCGCTTGCGGGGTGGTTCGCCTTCTGCAGGGGGTGGGGTTCTGGTGGCCTGTTGGTCTTCTGTCGGGGCCTCCTGTCCACTAGCGCCGGCGGAGGTGGTAGCCTGTTCTTGGTCCATGCTAGTGTCAGGGGCCCTTTGAGGTGCCACAGTGGTCCGCAATGTGGAGATTAACTCATTCAGGGCCACTACGATGGTACCCATGGCGGTACTGATGTTTCTCAGTTCCTCCCTGAACCCCATATACTGTTGTTCCTGCAGAAGCTGGATTTCCTGAAACCTGGCCAGGACCGTCGCCATCGTCTCCTGGGAGCGGTGGTATGTTCCCATGATGGAGGAGAGGGCCTCGTGGAGAGTGGGTTCCCTTGGCCTGTCCCCCCCTGTCGCACAGCTGCCCTCCGAGTTCCCCTGTTTCCTTGGGCCTCCGTCCCCTGGACCGTGTGCCCACTACCACTGCCCCCAGGTCCCTGTTGTTGTTGGGGTGGTGGGTTACCCTGGGTTCCCTGTAGTAGTGGACACACCGCTGATTGACGTGTCCTGGGGACAGAGGTATGGGCCCGCTGGGTGGGTGCTGTGCTGGTGTTCCCAGAGGGGGGAAGGTCTGCCTGTGCCTGTCTGAGGGGAACCGACTCTCCCGAGGTCCCCGATGGACCGGGCTGGTCATCTAGATCCAGGGAGACAGCTGCTGTCATCAATGTGGGCCTCTTCTGGGGGTGGAGGGGACATCTGTGGACCCTCCTGCGCGATGACCTGGCGTTCGGGTCCTGCAGGGGTATAAAAGTATGGTTATTGCTTCTGTGTTTGCCAATGGCGTGCAATGGGTGGGTGCCTGTGTACCCCAGTGCTGGCATTCCTTTGTGGGGGCTGTTGTGACGGTGTTTGGGGGGGGGGGGTGATGGGTACGTGCATTGGGCATGCTTTGGTGATGGGTGTCCATGCCTTGGGGCCGCATGCAGGGCTAAGTTTTGGGATGGGTGGGTTGTGATGGTGAGACATTTGAAAGGGGTAGATGTGAAGGGGGTGAAGGTGGGGGTATGAGTTGGCATGCAGGTGGGGTGGGGGGGATGAAGTAGTGAAGATGAGACTTACCAGAGTCCATTCCTCCGCCTACTCCAGCGAGGCCCTCAGGAGGCAGGATGTTCAAGACTTGCTCCTCTCATGTTGTAAATTCGGGGGGAGGAGGTGGGGGTCCGCCGCCAGTCCGCTGTACCGCGATGTTGTGCCTTGATACCATAGAACGCACCTTCCCCCGTAGGTCGTTCCACCTCTTCCTGATGTCATCCCGATTTCTTGGGTGCTGTCCCACAGCATTGACCCTGTCCACTATTCTGCTCCATAGCTCCATCTTCCTGGCAATGGTGGTGTGCTGCACCTGTGTCCCGAACAGCTGGGGCTTTACTCGTAGGATTTCCTCCACCATGACCCTGAGTTCAGCATCTGAGAACCTGGGTGTCTTTGAGGTGCCATGGGGTGGTGTGGATGATGTATGGGGTGGAGTGTGTAGTGATAGGTGGGGTGCTATTTAGTGGTGTGTTGTGTGAGGTGCGTGGAAGTTCTGTGGGTATTGGTATTGTGTGCCTGTGGATGCTTGTTTGTAGACTGTGGTGTCTCTCTCTGGTCTTCGTTCGAAATTTCTGGTCGTAGGGGATTGTGAGTGATGTGGGTGTGTGTTTTATAATGTATTGGGTGTGTGGGAGTGGTGTGTGTATGTGTATCAGGTGTGTGTATTTCGAATTGTCCAATGTGGTAGTGTTTTGTAGGTGTATGTGTATTTCGACCGCGGCGGTGTGTACCGCCAATAGAATACCGCGGTTGAAAGACCGCCGCGTGGATTCGTGGGCCGTAATGGCATGGGCGTATTTCTGTTGGCGTGACGGTGGAGGTTTGGTCATCGGCAGTTTATCGCTGACCTTTGGTGTGGTGGACTTTTGTGGATGGCGGTATTTTAGCGGTTTGCCTAGTGTGGGTCAGAATGACCGTGGCAGTTTACCGCGACCGCGGCGGTGTTATGGCGGTCTTCTGTCTGGCGGTAAGCGCCTTTTACCGCCGAGGTTGGAATGACAACCTTTATCTTTATGACAATATGCCAAAAGTATCTCAGTGAGTACCCTCAGTATGAGGATGCCAAATATGCACAAGATATATGTACACAATATCAAAAATATGCAGTAATAGCAAAAGGAAGTAATGCAAGCAATGTAAAGTTACAGTAGATTGCAATAGGAGCACATAGGTATAGGGGCAACACAAACCATATACTCCAAAAGTGGAATGCGAACCACGAATGGACCCCAAACCTATGTGAGCTTGTAGAGGGTCGCTGGGACTGTAAGAAAACAGTGAGGGTCAGAAAAATAGCCTACCCCAAGACCCTGAAAGTAGGTGTAAAGTGCACCTATAACCCCCAGAGAGCACGGAAGTCGTGATAGGGGGTTTCTGCAAGGAAGACCAGCAAAGCAATAACAGTGGATTTCCGTACCTGAGTACCTGTGAAACAAGGGGACCAAGTCCAAGAGTCGCGACAATGTCGAGAGTGGGCAGATGCCCAGGAAATGCCAGCTGAGGGTGCAAAAAGCTGCCACCGGATGGAAGGAGCTTCGGTTTCTGCAAGAACGAAGAGGTCTAGGAACTTCCCCTTTGGAGGATGGATGTCCCACGTCGTGAAGAAGCTTGCAGAGGTGTTCCCACGCAGAAAGACCACAAACAAGCCTTGCTAGCTGCAAGGGTTGCGGTACGGGTTTTTGGATGCTGCTGTGGCCCAGGAGAGACCAGGATGTCGCCACTTGGATGAGGACACAGAGGGGGCGCCCAGCAAGTCAGGGAGCCCTCACAGAAGCAGGCAGCACCTGTAAAAGTACCAGAACAGGCACTTGGAAGAGGAGTGAACCGGAGTCCACCCGAAGACACAACAGGGAGTCCCACGACGCCGGAGGACAACTCAGAAGGTTGTGCACTGCAGGTTAGAGTGTCGGGGACCCAGGCTTGGCTGTGCACAAAGGAAATCCTGGAAGAGTGCACAGGAGCCGGAGCAGCTGCAAATCACGCGGTACCCAGCAATGCAGTCTAGCGTTGGGAGGCAAGGACTTACCTCCACCAAACTTGGACTGAAGAGTCACTGGACTAGGGGAGTCACTTGGACAGAGTTGCTGAGTTCCAGGGACCACACTCGTTGTGCTGTGAGGGGACCCAGAGGACCGGTGATGCAGTCTTTTGATACCTGCAGTTGCAGGGGGAAGATTCCGTCGACCCACTGGAGTTTTCTTCATAGTTCCTGGTGCAAGAAGGAGGCAGGCTACCCCCGAGCATGCACCACCAGGAAACAGTCGAGAAGGCGGCAGGATAAGCGACACAAAGTTGCAGTGGTCGTCTTTGCAACTTTGTTGCGGTTTTGCAGGCGTCCTGAGCAGTCAGCGGTCGATCCTTTGGCAGAAGGTGAAGAGAGAGATGGAGAGGAACTCTGGTGAGCTCTTGCATTCGGTATCTGAAGAATTCCCCAAAGCAGAGACCCTAAATAGCCAGAAAAGGAGGTTTGGCTACCTAGGAAGGAGGATAGGCTAGTAACACAGGTAAGAGTCCATCAGAAGGAGTCTCTGACGTCACCTGCTGGCCCTGGCCACTCAGAGCAGTCCAGTGTGCCAGCACACCTCTGAATCCAAGATGGCAGAGGTCTGGGGCACGCTGGAGAAGCTCTGGGCACCTCCCCTGGGAGGTGCAGGTCAGGGGAGTGGTCATTCCCCTTTCCTTTGTCCAGTTTCGTGCCAGAGCAGGGCTGGGGGATCCCTGAACCGGTGTAGACTGTCTTATGCAGAGATGGGCACCATCTGTGCCCATCAAAGCATTTCCAGAGGCTGGGGGAGGCTACTCCTCCTCAGCCCTGACACCTTTTTCCAAAGGGAGAGGGTTTAACACCCTCTCTCTGAGGAAGTCCTTTGTTCTGCCTTCCTGGGCCAGGCCTGGCTGGACCCCAGGAGGGCAGAAACCTGTCTGAGGGGTTGCCAGCAGCTGCAGTGAAACCCCGGGAAAGGCAGTTTGGCAGTACCCGGGTCTGTGCTAGAGGCTTGGGGGATCATGGAATTGTCTCCCCAATGCCAGAATGGCATTGGGGTGATAATTCCATGATCATAGACATGTTACATGGCCATGTTCGGAGTTACCATTGTGACTCTATACATAGGTAGTGACCTATGCATAGTGCACGCGTGAAATGGTGTCCCCGCACTCACAAAGTCCGGGGAATTTGCCCTGAACTATGTGGGGGCACCTTGGCTAGTGCCAGGGTGCCCACACACTAAGTAACTTAGCACCCAACCTTCACCAGGTGGAGGTTAGATATATAGGTGATTTATAAGTTACTTAAGTGCAGTGGTAACTGGCTATGAAATAACGTGGACGTTATTTCACTCAGGCTGCAGTGGCAGACCTGTGTAAGAATTGTCAGAGCTCCCTATGGGTGGCAAAAGAAATGCTGCAGCCCATAGGGATCTCCTGGAACCCCAATACCCTGGGTAGCTCAGTACCATATTCTAGGGAATTATAAGGGTGTTCCAGTATGCCAATGTGAATTGGTGAAATTGGTCACGAGCCTGTTAGTGACAATTTAGAAAGCAGAGAGAGCATAACCACTGAGGTTCTGGTTAGCAGAGCCTCAGTGAGACAGTGAGACAGTTAGTCATCACACAGGGAACACATACAGGGCACACTTATGAGCACTGGGTCCCAGTGACACATACACTAAAACAACATATATACAGAGAAATATGGGGGTAACATACCAGGCAAGATGGTACTTTCCTACGCAACCCCTCCCAAACGAAGGACAATAAGACTAGCCATGACCTGATGAGTCTTCATTGTCTAAGTGGAAATATCTGGAGAGTCCATCTGCATTGGAGTGGGTACTCCCAGGTCTATGTTCCACTGTATAGTCCATTCCCTGTAGAGATATGGACCACCTCAACAATTTAGGGTTTTCACCTTTCATTTGTTTTAGCCAAAGAAGAGGTTTGTGGTCTGTCTGAACAATGAAGTGAGTGCCAAACAGGTATGGCCTCAACTTCTTCAGTGCCCAGACCACAGCAAAGGCCTCCCTCTCTCTGGCAGACCAACACTTTTCTCTATGGGTCAACCTCCTGCTGATGAAAGCAACAGGTTGATCCTGGCCCTCAGAATTGAGTTGTGATAAGACTGCCCCTACCCCTAATTCAGATGTATCAGTTTGAACAATAAATTTGTTGGAGTAACATGGGCTTTTTAGGACAGGTGCAGACCACATGGCCTGTTTCAGCTCCTCAAAAGCTTTCTGACAGCTAGCTGTCCACAATACCTTTTTAGGCATTTTCTTGGAAGTGAGATCATTAAGTGGGGCTGCAATGGAGCCATAGTTCTTAATGAACCTCCTGTAATACCCAGTGAGGCCTAAGAAGGCTCTCACCTGAGTCTGAGTTGTAGGGGGAACCCAATCCATGATTGTTTGGATTCTCCCCTGAAGTGGTGCAATCTTTTCTCCACCTACCAGGTGTCCCAGATAAACCACTTTCCCCTGCCCTATCTGGCACTTTGAAGCCTTGATAGTGAGACCTGCCTTCTGCAGGGCCTCCAAAACTTTCCACAGGTGGACCAGGTGATCATCCCAGGTGGAGCTAAAGACAGCTATATCGTCCAGATATGCTGCACTAAAAGCCTCCAACCCTTGCAGGACTGTATTCACCAACCTCTGAAAAGTGGCAGGTGCATTTTTCAAACCAAAGGGCATTACTGTGAATTGGTAGTGCCCCCCCAATAGTCGAAAATGCAGTTTTTGCTTTAGCATCCTCTGGTAACTTGATCTGCCAATACCCTGCAGTCAAATCAAAGGTGCTTAGATACTTGGCAGATGCCAGTGTATCTATGAGCTCATCTGCCCTGGGTATAGGGTGAGCAGCAGTTTTAGTTACCTGATTGAGACCTCTGTAATCCACACAAAACCTCATTTCCCTTTTTCCATCTTTGGAGTGAGGCTTTGGTACAAGCACCACAGGAGAGGCCCATGGGCTTTCAGAATGTTCAACCACTCCTAGTTCAAGCATTTTACGAACTTCTTGTTTTATGCAGTGCCTGACATGGTCAGGCTGCCTATAGATCTTACTTTTGACAGGCATGCTGTCTCCAGTATCTGTGGTGTGCCCACACCAAGAAGTGGTGCCTGGCACAGTAGAAAAGAGTTCAGAAAACTGACCTAGGAGGTTTATGCAGTTGTCTTTTTGCTCAGCAGCAAGACAGTCTGCCAAAACTACACCTTCCACTAGAGCATCCTGTTCTGTGGAAGAGAAGAGATCAGGGAGAGGGTCACTCTCTTCTTCCTGTCCTTCATCTGTTGCCATGAGCAGGGTGAGATCAGCCCTGTCATAGTAGGGTTTAAGGCTATTGACATGGAGCACCCTAAGGGGACTCCTGGCAGTGCCCAGGTCAACCAAGTAGGTGACCTCGCCCTTCTTATCAACAATGAGATGGGGTCCAGTCCATTCGTCTTGGAGTGCTCTTGGGGTCACAGGCTCCAATACCCACACTTTCTGTCCTGGTTGGTACTCAATCAGAACAGCCTTCTGGTCATGCCATTGCCTTTGGAGCTCTTGGCTGGCCTGAAGGTTTTTACTGGCCTTTTTCATGTACTCAGCCATTCTGGATCTTAGGCCGAGTACATAGTCCACCATGTCTTGCTTAGGAGCTTTTAAAGGTTGTTCCCAACCCTCCTTTACAAGTGTTAGAGGACCTCTTACAGGGTGACCAAATAGGAGTTCAAAGGGGCTGAAGCCCACTCCTTTTTGGGGTACCTCCCTGTAAGCAAAAAGGAGGCAAGGTAACAGGACATCGCATCTCCTCCTGAGTTTTTCAGGAAGTCCCATTATCATTCCTTTGAGAGTTTTATTAAACCTCTCTACCAGTCCATTTGTTTGTGGATGATAAGGTGTGGTGAATTTGTATGTTACAGCACATTCTTTCCACATGGCCTTCAAGTATGCAGACATAAAGTTGCTACCCCTGTCTGATACCACCTCTTTTGGGAAACCCACCCTGGAAAAGATTCCCAGGAGGGCTTTTGCCACTGCAGGAGCTGTAGTGGTCCTTAGACGAATAGCTTCAGGATATCTTGTGACATGGTCCACTACCACCAAGATAAACCTATTGCCTGAAGCAGTAGGAGGGTCAAGAGGGCCAACTATGTCAACCCCTACCCTTTCAAAGGCAACCCCAACCACATGCAGTAGAATAAGGGGAGCCTTTGGAGTGCCACCAGTCTTGCCACTGGCTTGGCAGGTCACGCAGGACTTACAAAAGTCTTTTGTGTCCTCTGACATCCTAGGCCAGTGAAACAGGGGGACAAGCCTTTCCCATGTTTTAATCTGACCCAAATTTCCAGCCAAATGAATGTCATGTGCTAGAGTTAGGAGGAACTCTCTGTACTGCAGGGGAATGACCAATCTCCTGGCTGCTCCAGGTTTTGGGTCCCTTGCCTCTGTGTACAAGAGGTTGTCCTCCCAGTAAACTCTATGTGAGTCACTGACATCCCCATTTTGCTGTTTGACAGCTTGCTGTCTGAGACCCTCTAATGTGGGACAGGATTGCTGTGCCACACTCAGCTCCTCCCTGGCAGGCCCCCCTCCACCCAAAAGCTCAGCAGTGTCTGCTGCCAGCTCCTCTGGTGAAGGTTCAGCACAGGGTGGAAATTCTTCTTCCTCAGAAGTTGAATCATCTGTAGAGGGAGGGATAGTAGGTATGGATTTACCCTTACTAACCCTAGCTTTAGGGAGCACTTGGTCCATTGTTCCAGGATCCAAGTCACCCTGTCCTTTTTGGCCTGAGCCCTTGTCAAAGCAAAAATATGCCCAGGAATGCCCAGCATTGCTGCATGAGCCTCCAACGCCACTTCTGCCCAAGCTGATGTCTCTAAATCATTCACTAGTAGACAGTCTACAGGTAAATCTGAGGCTACCACAACTTTCTTTGGACCAGTAACCCCCCCCCCCTCCCCCAGTTGAGATTTACAACAACCATGGGGTGGCTAAGTGTTGTTATGAGCGTCTGTCACTTGGTACTGGTGACCAAGTAGGTGTTGTTCAGGGTGTACCAGTTTCTCTATTACCATGGTAACACTGGCACCTGTGTCCCTGTAGGGCTGAACCTCAACACCATTGATTAGGGGGAGTTGCTTGTACTTATCCATATTAAGGGGACAAACAACCAAGGTGGCCAAATCAATGGCACCTTCAGAGACTAGCACAGCCTCTGTGGTCTCCCTAACAAGACCAACCCCAACTAAATTACCAAAAGTGAGCCCAGCTACTCCCTTGGATTGGCTATTAGTAGGTTTGCTCCCACCACCACTGCTATTACTAGGGGCACTAGAGGTTGCAGTAGGGGTTGTGGTAGTGGGAGGCTTGGTGCTTTTCTTTGGACAACTGGCATCAGTTGTCCAATGGCCTTTTACTTTACATAAATAGCACCATGGTTTTTTACTTGATTAGAAGAGGATTTGGACCCACCACCCCCACCAGAGTGTTTTTGTGGGCCTTATGAAGACTCATTTTTAGATTTGTCCCCACCCTTGTCTGAAGACTTACCATCCTTCTTCTTGCCATCCTTGTCACCCCCTGTATGAACTTTTCTGTTCACGCTGGTTCTGACCCATTTGTCTACCTTCTTTCCCAATTCTTGGGGAGAGGTCAGATCTGAGTCCACTAGATATTGGTGTAACAAATCAGACACACAGTTATTCAGAATATGCTCTCTCAAGATTAGATTGTACAGGCTTTCATAGTCAGAAACTTTACTGCCATGTAACCACCCCTCCAAGGCCTTCACTGAATAGTCAACAAAGTCTACCCAGTCTTGTGAGGACTCTTCTGGTTTCTCTGAACTTAATCCTGTATTGTTCAGTGGTTAAGCCAAATCCATCCAAGAGTGCATTCTTCAAAATTGTAAAATTATTGACATCACTTTCCTTAATAGTAAGGAGCCTATCCCTACCCTTTCCACTGAAAGATAGCCATAGGATAGCAGCCCACTGCCTTTGAGGGACTCCCTGTACCATACAGGCCCTCTCAAGTGCAGCAAACCACTTGTTAATGTCATCCCCCTCCTTGTAAGGGGGAACTATCTGGTGCAGATTCCTAGAATCATGCTCTTTCACAGGATTGCTATCAGGAATACTGCTGCTGCCACCATGGGGTCCAAACCCCAACCTCTGTCTCTCTTTTTCTAAGTCTAGGGATTCCCTGTCTAAAGCTAGCTGTTGCTGTTTAAGCTTCAGCCTGGTCTCTTCCACTCTCAACTTATTGAGTTCCCTTTCTAACATCTTGTCATCAGGGTGGGTGGGTTGGAAATGTTTTGACACAGAAGAAAGATTTGAATGAGCAGAGGGAGACGTGGCCGAAACAGTTGGCACCCTAACAACCTGGCCTACAGGAACAAAAACATCCCTACTGTGATGGGAGCTTCTGGTACTACCAGCATTGCTAGGTGGTCTGCTAAGGGGCAGATTAAGAAGGGCACCCTGTAACACTCTCTCAAGGGGCTCCCCTGAGTCAGAGTGGGAGCTATCTATCAACTTTGCAGATGAGGTGCACCCTGGGCCTTATCATTCTCAATAAGCATATTAGACAGTAACTCTCTAGAAGGGTTCTTTTCTACCACTAAACCTCTATCAATGCAGAGACTCCTTAGGCTCTTAAAGTTAAGATTGTCATAAGTTGTACTGACCATATTAAGAGGAATTCCTACACCACACATAATAGAAAAAGGTTTAGAGACAGATAAAAGATAGAAAAAGTTTCAGGACTTTTTAAGGAACAAGAAAAAAACTTTTTCAACTTTTTTGAAACTTTTTTGAAACTTTTTTTGAAAGTTTAGGAGTACTTTTCAGCACTTAGCAGATAGTGTAAGAGAAGAAAAGCAAATCTTTTTGGTTAGGTGTACATGGACTGAACTTGTTTTGTATATTATTCTCTTATGAAAAGTACACAATGACAAAGTGGTAAGTAGTTGCAAGTACTTATCCCACTGCTGCACAACCAATGTAGGAAGCTGGCCTGGCTTGTAGTGGATACCAAGGGGTACTTACACTCTGTACCAGGCCCAGTTATCCCTTATTAGTGTAGAAGAGGTGTTTCTAACAGCTTAGGCTGATAGAAGGTAGCTATAGCAGAGCAGCTTAGGCTGAACTAGAAGACATGCAAAGCTCCTATTATACCACTGGTGTCATATGCACAATATCATAAGAAAACACAATACACAGATATACTACAAATAAAGGTACTTTATTTTTATGACAATATGCCAAAAGTATCTCAGTGAGTACCCTCAGTATGAGGATGCCAAATATACACAAGATATATGTACACAATACCAAAAATATGCAGTAACAGCAAAAGGAAGTAATGCAAGCAATGTAAAGTTACAGTAGATTGCAATAGGAGCACATAGGTATAGGGGCAACACAAACCATATACTCCAAAAGTGGAATGCGAACCACGAATGGACCCCAAACCTATGTGAGCTTGTAGAGGGTCGCTGGGACTGTAAGAAAACAGTGAGGGTTAGAAAAATTGCCCACCCCAAGACCATGAAATGTAGGTGTAAAGAGCACCTATAACCCACAGAGAGCACGGAAGTCGTGATAGGGGGTTTCTGCAAGGAAGACCAACACCAGCAAAGCAACAACAGTGGATTTCCAGACCTGAGTACCTGTGAAACAAGGGGACCAAGTCCAAGAGTCGCAAAAATGTCGAGAGTGGGCAGATGCCCAGGAAATGCCAGCTGAGGGTGCAAAGAAGCTGCCACCGGATGGAAGGAGCTTTGGTTTCTGCAAGAACGAAGAGGTCTAGGAACTTCCCCTTTGGAGGATGGATGTCCCACGTCGTGAAGAAGCTTGCAGAGGTGTTCCCACGCAGCAAGACCGCAAACAAGCCTTGCTAGCTGCAAGGGACGCGGTTAGGGTTTTTGGATGCTGCTGTGGCCCAGGAGGGACCAGGATGTCGCCACTTGGATGAGGAGACAGAGGGTGCGCCCAGCAAGTTAGGGAGCCCTCACAGAAGCAGGCATCACCCACAGAAGTACCTGAACAGGCACTTGGAAGAGGAGTGAACCGGAGTCCACCCGAAGACACAAAAGGGAGTCCCACGACACCGGAGGACAACTCAGAAGGTTGTGCACTGCAGGTTAGAGTGTCGGGGACCCAGGCTTGGCTGTGCACGAAGGAAATCCTGGAAGAGTGCACAGGAGCCGGAGCAGCTGCAAATCACACGGTACCCAGCAAAGCAGTCTAGCGTGGGGAGGCAAGGACTTACCTCTACCAAACTTGGACTGAAGAGTCACTGGACTGGGGGAGTCACTTGGACAGAGTTGCTGAGTTCCAGGGACCACGCTCGTCGTGCTGAGAGGGGACCCGGAGGACTGGTGATGCAGTCTTTTGTTGCCTGCGGTTGCAGGGGGAAGATTCTGTCGACCCACGGGAGATTTCTTCAGAGCTCCTGGTGCAAGAAGGAGGCAGGCTACCCCCAGAGCATGCACCACCAGGAAACAGTCGAGAAGGCGGCAGGATAAGCGATACAAGGTTGCAGTAGTCGTCTTTGCAACTTTGTTGCGGTTTTGCAGGCGTCCTGAGCAGTCAGCGGTCGATCCTTTGGCAGAAGGTGAAGAGAGATGCAGAGGAACTCTGGTGAGCTCTTGCATTCGGTATCTGAAGAATTCCCCAAAGCAGAGACCCTAAATATCCAGAAAAGGAGGTTTGGCTACCTAGGAAGGAGGATAGGCTAGTAATACGGGTAAGAGCCCATCAGAAGGAGTCTCTGACGTCACCTACTGGCCCTGGCCACTCAGAGCAGTCCAGTGTGCCAGCACACCTCTGAATCCAAGATGGCAGAGGTCTGGGGCACGCTGGAGGAGCTCTGGGCACCTCCCCTGGGAGGTGCAGGTCAGGGGAGTGGTCACTCCCCTTTCCTTTGTCCAGTTTCGCGCCAGAGCAGGGCTGGGGGATCCCTGAACCGGTGTACACTGGCTTATGCAGAGATGGGCACCATCTGTGCCCATCAAAGCATTTCCAGAGGCTGGGGAAGGCTACTCCTCCCCAGCCCTGACACCTTTTTCCAAAGGGAGAGTGTGTAACACCCTCTCTCTGAGGAAGTCCTTTGTTCTGCCTTCCTGGGCCAGGCCTGGCTGGACCCCAGGAGGGCAGAAACCTGTCTGAGGGGTTGGCA
Source organism: Pleurodeles waltl (assembly GCF_031143425.1). Taxonomy (NCBI): domain Eukaryota; kingdom Metazoa; phylum Chordata; class Amphibia; order Caudata; family Salamandridae; genus Pleurodeles; species Pleurodeles waltl. The sequence goes on along the minus strand of NC_090449.1, from coordinate 75,942,210 downwards.
GCAGCAGCAGCGGGAAAGGCAGTTTGGCAGTACCCGGGTCTATGCTAGAGGCTCGGGGGATCATGGCATTGTCTACCCAATGCCAGAATGGCATTGGGATGACAATTCCATGATCTTAGACATGTTACATGGCCATGTTTGGAGTTACCATTGTGACGCTATACATAGATAGTGACCTATGCATAGTGCACGCGTGAAATGGTGTCCCCGCACTCACAAAGTCCGGGGAATTTGCCCTGAACTATGTGGGGGCACCTTAGCTAGTGCCAGGGTGCCCACACACTAAGTAACTTAGCACCCAACCTTCACCAGGTGGAGGTTAGACATATAGGTGACTTATAAGTTACTTAAGTGCAGTGGTAAATGGCTGTGAAATAACGTGGACGTTATTTCACTCAGGCTGCAGTGGCAGGCCTGTGTAAGAATTGTCAGAGCTCCCTATGGGTGGCAAAAGAAATGCTGCAGCCCATAGGGATCTCCTGGAACCCCAATACCCTGGGTACCTCAGTACCATATACTAGGGAATTATAAGGGTGTTCCAGTATGCCAATGTGAATTGGTGAAATTGGTCACTAGCCTGTTAGTGACAATTTAGAAAGCAGAGAGAGCATAACCACTGAGGTTCTGGTTAGCAGAGCCTCAGTGAGACAGTTAGTCATCCCACAGGGAATACATACAGGGCACACTTATGAGCACTGGGTCCCTGGCTGGCAGGGTCCCAGTGACACATACACTAAAACAACATATATACAGTGAAATATGGGGGTAACATGCCTGGCAAGATGGTACTTTCCTACAGAGGCCCAGGCCAGCTTGGTTGCTGACACCTGCTTTGGGCTCCTGAGGAGCCTTAAACCTATTCTTGTTTTTTTTTTATTCCAGTAAGCGACTATTGTCCAGGCGGTAGTTCTATCCCAGTTGGATTACGGTAACATGCTGTACTTAGGAGCTAACAAGTCAATTATTAGAAGACTTTATCTGGTCCAAAATGCTGTAGCTAGGCTGCTATTCTGGCTCCTAAAGTCTTGTTCTTTGTCCAGACGTTTGTGTAAATTACACCGGCTCACTGTGGCCTTATGCGTGGTTCATAAAATTCTGTATTCCCAGAGGGCTCCAATTTTGTCTAAACTGGTTCTTCCATATTGGCCCTCCCGCTCGCTGCGCTTGGCGGATATTATTCTGGCTGAGGTTCCCCGCGTCAGGTGCATAAGGGCCGGAGGACGCTCCTTTCGAGCCAAGGGCCCTGCCGGCTGGAACTTGCTACATTTTTACATCAGGAACACTGAGAACCCCCTGTGTTTTAGGAAGATTTTAAAGACTTGGCTTTTTTTCCTCCAGCACCTTGCAGAGCACTGCTCCTTCACTTTTAGCAGTAGCAGTTCCTTCCACCGCTCAGGCTTAGCACTGGGAAGCCCCGTTGCTGCGGCAGCCATGCACTTTACAAACCCATTCACATAACATAACATTATACATTCACAATGTAGCATATTGAACTTGTCAATTGGAATTTACACTTATCCAATCTTGACCTATTAAATTACATTATGATAAGATGTGATGTTTCTAGTAATAATTCCCATTCTGGTACATTCAGTTCCACTTTTCTATTCCTATTGTAAATGTTAGTAATACCATTGCCTTAATGCAAGGCTGGATACAAATAATATGAGAAATAAAATATGGATTCTAAACTGCTAAACATTTTTGATTTCTAGAATGTTTTATAAAGAAAATTGTCTCAATTTGTAATTACTGTTTGGGTTTTGTCACACTGCTCTATCACTTTGGGTCTGCGTTCGTGATATATATCTCTCCGTATAAAGGCACGAACAGTCCATGGTTTCATTAAACAAAAATATTTTCACAAGAAATTTGTAGAAAAGTGATATTTTATTAAACTATGTATATTATGAAAAAAACATTAAATAACACACACAGTTTTTCATACAATCTACATTAAGCGAAGCAAAAGCGTTGGAATTAACGCAGCAGATGCTATAAATCCATCAAATGGACAATTCTTCTCTTCTTTGGAAACGTGTGTACCAAAGGCTGGGTCTGGCCAAATTCTCCATTGTTGCAGAACGTTGTTTTGTGCAGTGCGCTTGTCATGGTTATTCTAGAACAGAAAATAAAAATGAGTTAGTGTTATGAAGTCTTTCTTTCTTCCTCCTGCAGCAGGAATTAGAAATACGCATAGCACCTGGAAGAATCTAATGCAAAGATCTCAGCTGCTCCATGTCGGCCCCTTGTCAGGTATAGAAATGTGAGCAAGCCCAGGTTCTTCTTTACATTCTGGTACTGGTACTTTTGCTTTTCCCAGAACGTGGAGGACATACAGGCACACACTCCCACAACACAGAATGGCAGGAGCCCTGGAAGGCAGAGTGAAGGGCCCTGGGGGTTCCCACCATCCATAATATCCACTCCCCTCCTCCCACAAGCAGGCCAGATGAGGGCTACACAAAGAGCTTGGCCAAGCGGAAGGTCCTGAAGTTCTATCAGCCCCTGCGGTGCAGACGCTTCGTGGATCTATGTTTCACCTCGGCAGGTCCAGAAAGCAAAAACTATGACTACGGTTGCTACACAGAATTGACACTGAACAACTTGAGACATCTGGCACAGCAACTACCATCACCAACCACTTTCAGAGTTTGGAGGGAAATGAAAATCCTCCATTTTCTGGAGGAAAGTAATACAGAGTAGAATCCAATGGCAATTCAGACAGATGAGGGCCAATGCTTTTGACAGTCATCATGGTGTTCACCCTCCATTGTACAGAACACATTCTGGTACTAACATTAATCCTGTGCCAACCACTGCAACTACAGTGAAATGCAACATGCGTGAACACTGTACAGCACATACCGCGACCCGAGCTGCCTGTTGGTGTTTGGATGAGTTCAGAGACAATGTCCACCAGCCAATCAAAACAAGGGACCAAAGGTGGTCTTGAGTATTACGTTTTGTTCAAAAAGTCTGAACCTAGCAAGGGCTGTGGTCTTACCTGCAGTGTAACGTAGTTTAAACCCCCTCATCTGCACAGTTCTGTCACTGGAGAAGATTATTTGCACAGAGCTTCTGAAAGACACCCAAGTGTTGGGTGCAACAGTGCCGCAGTATTTGCTTTTCGGAATGTATACTGGAATTTCAGATAGGTCATCAAACTTCATGAAGTCGAACGTACAATTCATGCCACTTTCCAACTCAAAATCTACAAATGTTATGTTCACCTGTGAGAAAGGGAAAGGCACCGTTAAATACCACAAAGCAAATGATTATTGTATTCCAGCAAAGCAGCCCTTTTAGTACCACCCACCAGCAGGAGGCAGTGTGGGGCACATTACTTATGTAAATAACAGCAGATCTTTCATTCCCACCAAGAGGTGTCGCTGTGTGGCCATTACATGGTGTGTCTGTGTGGAAGATGAACGTAATCTATTCTCGATTACTGTTATTTTCTTACCTTGTTAACCCTTGCCTTCCTTACATTTTTTTACAAAAATTGCCATTTTGTGAATTTTGGGGCAAATCACAAAATCCTGGAGAGTTTGACTAAACCATGACAAGTCACATAGGACACGTGACTTGAATAACAAACATATATTATGAAACATCCTGGGATGACCGGTCTGAGCCCCACCAACAGAATTGATAGCCACCCTGGTATTGATGTTAATAGGAGGATGTGCCTTTGGATGCATTGAAGAGTCTAAGTGTGAACCTCTCTTACCAGTTTAGTGGCTCTGATGATCCAGGTGCACTGTGTAGATCTTGGGTACTGCAGAGGATAGTATGGGGTGGTTATTTCTCCAGACTTAGCCGTCAGTGTGCCACCACAAGCTGCAAGAACATTTAAAATTTTACTCATCATTGACACATACAGAAGGTAACCTTCATGGGTTCTCCTATGACAAAGCAGGCAACCTCACAGGTATGCTTTAACATCATGCACAAGCCATCGTTTCTTGCAGAGTTGAGGGAACAGACCACTTCTGAAGCCCTTTATGTCTGTTAGATGTTTTTATTCAGCACCCTGGCTTCTATGTCACAATAACAAACATATAGGAAAGTACAGATTTACTATTGTTAACTTTGCCTAACTTGAAGATATAATGGTAGTCTAAACTGTGGATTCCATATTTTTGCAGAGCTATATTTTTGTACCATTTTTTTATTAACCGTCCCTCCCACTCCCAACTGATCTTGGTCTATTGCCCTAGAACTGGCTGACATTGTGCACAGGTGACTATTTTGGCAAATACCTGTTTTCCCAAAAACTGGTCTGCTCTACAGCAATGTTTCAATATGATTTTAATGGATACATTGCCTAAGGATCATTCATCCACATTCATCATTTGCACTAAATGGAAGAAAGCCACTGTCTGCTGCACCCCCCCCATCTCCCCCCTCCCCACCAGAAACACATAAAGGGAATGGAAAAAACCTTGGTCAATCAAGTTAATATTCAAAGGAAACTGTGGCTCTAATGATGCACAACACCTTCTGTCTGAGGGATCACCCCTTCCTATATTAGAACCAAGTTTCCCTCTTCCAGTGGCAGCTCTTGTTTCTGAATACCTGCTACTTTACGCTTTCTGAGCCTGACTTACCACACATTCACAAACACCAAGTCTTCGTTGGCTGCATGGAATATCTGTTTATGTGGAGATTGTAGACTCAACCGCACCCCAGTAAAGGAATGTTATCAGCATCCTCTACTCTGTTCAGTGTTTGCATGCCTCATATTTCCTTGCACCCAGAGTCTATTGCTCCCACCCAAAGCTAGATCTGGCCACCGAGCTTGAGCTAATGTGAGCTGATATGTTGTCTTCTCCAGGAAGAAGCAGCTCCAGAACGATGCAATGATATGGAGGTACCTAACACACTGGAATATGCTCCGATTGCAGCGAGAGCCCATTAGCAGCACACTGGATGCTCTTATTACAATGATGGCACACAGGGAGCTGTTCTTATTATAGAGACAGCACACTAAAACAGAACCATTCTAACACTTCACTGAAAAAATACTGATGTGATGGAAAAAGACAAAATTCAGAAAAAGACACATAAATATGTTTTATGGCTATTGAGTCAGCTTTGCAGATGAAACCACCTTCCTAACTTTTTAGTTGTGTGGTCCACGTTGTAAAGTTGTATAATATATTGAAGATTCAGAATCCTGTGGTTCTCCTTTTAAATTTGTAACAATGTCAACTCAGTAGTAAAACTGTGAAATAAAGCAAAGGTTATTGCAACTTTAAGCCCAAGGGCCCGATTCTCAAAGAGCCTCTACACTCATGGCGAAGGCGCCGCAGTCATCGCGAGGGGGGGCGCATTATTGGCAGGGCCTTTGCACTGCAGTTTCTCATTATGGAGGCCCCACCACAAGGGCAATCCCCCCACCATGAATGCAGTGCCTCCAACACGAGTACAGAGGCCCTTTGTGATTGGGTCCCACGTGTTTTCAGGTTGTGGTTGTAATACCTACCTCGATCATTGGAAACAGTGGTGGTAGTTCCCAGAGTAGTTGGAGTTGTTGTTGCCTTTGTGGTTGTAGTTTCAGTTGTTTTGGTCGTTGTCGTTGGAGTGCTGGTAATTATCTTCATCAACGCAGTGGGAGCCTTTACAGTGGTGGAGGTCGCTGAAGTGGGGGTGGTGGTTGTTGCTGCTGTGGTGGTGGTTGTGGTCTTCATCGTCGTACTTGGAGTGCCGGTGGTCGTAGGTGTTGTGGTGGTTGGAGTGGTAGTGGTGGTGGTTTTTGCTGAAGTGATGGACTGAGAGGGCAGGGCAGTCCTCTGAGGATTCAGAGGTCGCTGGTCCCTGGGGAGAGCGTCGCTGGAGCAGTGTCTTTAGAAGTGGGGAGACAGGACGGTAGAGCTGGGGCCAAAGCAGTTGGTGTCTCCGTCTTCTCTGCAGGGTTTTTCAGCTTAGCAGTCCTCTTCTTCTTAGGTTGCAGGAATCTGAGTTCCTAGGTTCTGGGGAGCCCCTAAATACAGAATTTAGGGGTGTGTTTAGGTCTGGGAGGGCAGTAACCAATGGCTACTAGCCCTGAGGGTGGCTACATCCTCTTTGTGCCTCCTCCCAAGGGGAGGGGGTCACATTCCTATCCCTATTGGGGGAATCCTCCATCTGCAAGATGAAGGATTTCTAAAAGTCAGAGTCACCTCAGCTCAGGTTGCCTTAGGGGCTGTCCTGACTGGCCAGTGACTCCTCCTTGTTTTTCTCATTATCTCCTCCGGCCTTGCCGCCAAAAGTGGGGCCGCGGCCGGAGGGGGCGGGCAACTCCACTAGCTGGAATGCCCTGGGGTCCTGTAACAAAGGGGGTGAGCCTTTGAGGCTCACCGCCAGGTGTTACAGTTCCTGCAAGGGGGAGGTGATAAGCATCTCCACCCAGTACAGGCTTTGTTACTAGCCACAGAGTGACAAAGGCACTCTCCCCATGTGGCCAGCAACATGTCTCGAGTGTGGCAGGCTGCTAAAACCAGTCAGCCTACACAGTAGTTGGTTAAGGTTTCAGGGGGCACCTCTAAGGTGCCCTCTGGGGTGTATGTTACAATAAAATGTACACTGGCATCAGTGTGCATTTATTGTTCTGAGAAGTTTGATACCAAACTTCACAGTTTTCAGTGTAGCCATTATGGTGCTGTGGAGTTCGTGCATGACAGACTCCCAGACCATATACTCTTATGGCTAAGGTTTTGCTTAGACACTGTAGGGGCACAGTGCTCATGCACTGGTGCCCTCACCTATGGTATAGTGCACCCTGCCTTAGGGCTGTCAGGCCTGCTAGAGGGGTGACTTATCTATACTGCATAGGCAGTGTGAGGTTGGCATGGCACCCTGAGGGGAGTGCCATGTCGACTTACTCGTTTTGTCCTCACCAGCACACACAAGCTGGCAAGCAGTGTGTCTGTGCTGAGTGAGGGGTCCCCAGGGTGGCATAAGATATGCTGCAGCCCTTAGAGACCTTCCCTGGCATCAGGGCCCTTGGTACCAGGGGTACCAGTTACAAGGGACTTACCTGGATACCAGGGTGTGCCAATTGTGGAAACAAAAGAACAGGTTAGGGAAAGAACACTGGTGCTGGGGCCTGGTTAGCAGGCCTCAGCACACTTTCAAATCGAAACTTAGCATCAGCAAAGGCAAAAAGTCAGGGGGTAACCATGCCAAGGAGGCATTTCCTTGCAGGATGTTAATATTGATTGGAAGCTGTGAAAAGAATGAACCTTGTTGTTGGCATATGAGAGTGCTATTTTACTACTAATGTATTTCTGATGGGGTGCAGTTGCACCTGCTTGCTTCAGTGGCTTATTCATGGGAGTTATTTCTATGCGTGGTGTAGTGTCTTGAGTTTAGAATGGAATCTTAGTAGATTCCTTTATAGAACGGTCGGGGGACGTGCAAGGAGAAGGGAGAGGAGAGTTGGAGAGTGTCGGTTGGTAGCGCCGGTGGCTGAGGTCTTTTTTCCTGATTTATGTCTTAATAAACTTATCTCTTCGGAAGAACTGAAGAATGGATTTCGTGAATTAATCTACACAGAATACAACACTTGGCGACGAGCGTTTTACGATTGAATTCTACAATTAAGACCTCAACATCAAGATATGCAGCGTGGAATTTCTACCGTTATGTTGAAGCTGTGAGTCTCTCGTTTAGTGGGAATTCCTTTGTTTTCAAACATTACTAAATTTGGAATCACCTGTTTAACAAGCTGACCTGCTCTTTTAACGGATTGCATATACCTCGCGCTCACCGATAGTGGTCTCGTGACGCTTTTCAGTCAAGCAAGCGCACGTGCCATCCTCTCTCTCTCGTGTTTTTTTTTTTGTCTTAACTCCTCAACTCAACATGAGCAACATGGAAATAGACAAGAGACTATATTTCTTTTACTAGAGTCTGGTACGCTAACCTGCAACTCCTGTGAATTCTTTTGGCTGCCATTTTTTTTTTTTTAATAAAGAGAAGGATATAGTGATTTCTTATTACTATTGGAATTCAACTATCATATATTTTCTTGTGTTTTTTCTCTTCTATTTTTTTTGTCTTTTCATCGAAAATTGATAATGCAGAATGTATCTGCTCCACCATTTTTTTTATCCTCCCCAAGTGAACCACCAATCCAATGGTTGAAATGGAAAAAAGTATTCTCACATTATGCCAGAGTGTGTGGTACGTCTTTAAGTGCCGAAAGAAGAACCTCCCTTCTAATGCATTACTTAGGGTCAGAAGGGCAAGATATTTTTGAACATCTTCCAGAACTTCAAGACCAAGAGGCCACTAACCTGAATGAATTTGAGATTTGTATTAAAAAATTGGACGTGCACTATCTACCCAAAATCAGTACCGTTCTTGAGAGATTTCATTTTGGGAGACGCACTCAACGTTCAGGGGAAACAATTGAACAATATATAACAGAATTACGCAAGTTAGCTTCTACATGTAATTTTGGATCTTCCTTAGAGGAGAGGCTAAGAGATCAGTTAATGCTAGGTAGTTCTTATGAAAAAGCCTGGGAGAGCATGAGGCATAAACACAATCCTTTACAAGACGTGGTGTTGGCTGCTAAGAATGTTGAACATGCGAAAGCCTGTACGGAAGTTTTAAGGAAGGAATTGCCTTCGACTTCAAGTGGTTTTGAAACTGGAAAGGGAGACTTTATACATACCATACAAAAATCTAAAGTTGCCAACAAAAATATTGAGTCTAGTAAGACTGTCAGTGGATTTCACCAAGGGAAGTGCTTCAGATGTGGCAATGAAGGCCATTTCGCAACCAATAAAGGATGTCCTGGGTGGAAAGCTATGTGTAAATCCTGTGGGAAGAAGGGACACTTCACCAGATGTTGCAGATCTACAAGAAGCTTGAAGAAAGTTCAAGAAATTGATTTAAGTGAAGGAAATCCGGAGGAAAGTTACAATATTTTTCAAGTTAAAGGTTTTTCTCCAAATGGCCCATTAGAAGAAGTCAAAGTCAACGGGAATATTGTTAAAATGCTGTTTGATTCAGGAGCCAAGATAACTTTGATTCCAAAGACATTTTATGATCATAAATTGGCTGGGCATGTTCAAATATTCAAACCGGACATCAAACCTAGAGGTTATGGGGGTGTTCCAATACCTCTTCTGGGATATTTTTGGGGAACCATTGAGTTTAGTGACATAATTATTTCTGGAAAGATATATATTTCTATGAAGGGTGATTCTCTAATAAGCTGGTTACACCAGCGAGGTCTAAACGTAATTTTAGATCCAAATGCTGACTTCCCTGTGTGTAGTAGGAAGAGTATTGCTAGCTCTCTGTCCGTTGATTCTGTTAATGTGCTAGGGGAAAATTCATCAAGTAGTGAGCAAGAAAGTAGTATGTCTTGGATGAAAGAATTCCCAGAAGTATTTAACAAAAAGATTGGATGTCTTAAGAATGATTTGCACTTAATAAAGTTGAACTCCAATGCTAATCCAAAAATAGCTAAAGTTAGAGGGGTACCGTTATCAGTGCGAGACAGTATGAAGATGGAGTTGGATAGGTTGGTTAGTGAAGGGATTATACAGAAGGTGGAGGCTACAGAGTGGTTGTCTCCAGTAGTTATGGCTTGCAAGGGTAATGGGGAGGTGAGATTATGTGTAGATTTGAAAGAGTTGAACAAAATGGTGGTAGTGGATCACTACCCTCTGCCCAATATATGTGAGTTGTTGTGCTTCTTAGATGGTGCCAAGCATTTTTCGTCACTAGATTTGGCATCCGCCTATCATCAGATAAAGTTACATCCAGACTGTCAGGAATTAACTGCTTTTGTTACACCGTTTGGTACATTCAAATACACAAGAATGCCGTTTGGGTTGATTTCAGCTGCTGCTGTGTTTCAAAGAAGCATGGAACATATTCTGAAGGGTTTAGAAAGAGTCAGAGTTTACCAAGATGATGTATTAATTGTGGCTTCGTCTGAAAAAGGACATGATGTGCGGGTGAGAGCAGTATTGTCAAAGCTGAAGGATGCAGGTTTGACTCTGAAGAAAACAAAATGTAAATTTAATGTTGCAGAAATTGAGTATTTGGGTCATATCATAAGCAGCACTGGGATTAGACCAAAAAATGACTTAGTCAATACCATCAACAGTATGAGATCTCCTCAAACTAAGGAGGAAGTATTTACATTTTTGGGTATGACTGAGTTTTATAGTAAGTTCATTCACAACATGGCTCAAAATACTACACCCATAAGAGAACTTTTGCGTAAAGGGAAGGAGTTCCGTTGGACAGAACATTGTGAAGAAGAATTTTGTTTTTTGAAGCAATGCTTGAATTCAGCTCCAAATCTAGGTAGCTTTGACTGTAGAGATGAGACTTGGGTTGTGACTGATGCCAGTTCCAAAGGTTTAGGAGCAGTGCTAATGCAAAGGAAGAATGGACTAGAACGGACAATTTTATTTAGTTCACGTGCATTGAGAGGAGCTGAGTATAACTATTCTGTGGTTGAAAAGGAGGCGCTTGCTGTGTATTGGTCGGTATGCAAACTAAGGAAGTTTTTGTGGTGAAGGAAGTTTTTGGTTAAAACTGACCACAAACCACTGAAGGAAGTATTTGGTAAGAAAGGGATTGACCTAGTGTCTCATAGGAAACGTAAGTGGGTTGTGGCATTACAGGAATTTAACTTCGAGGTGACATATATCCCTGGTGTGGACAATGTCTTGGTTGATTGTCTTTCAAGATTGGTGGAGATTGGATGCGAGCTGGAGGATGATTGTGAAGATTCTGAGGAGAAAATCAGAGTGTGTGCGATTTCGGAAGGAATTATTTCTGAGGATCAATGGAAAGATGAGTTGAAGAAGGATGATGTTTTAATAAAGGTTATGTTTAATGTATGTAATACTTGGTGTGAAAAAAATAAATGTGAAGAAGGTATGAGAGGCTTTTGGCAAATCAGGAATGAATTATCTGTGTTGGATGTACTACTCATGAGGGGCACAAAATTAATTCCACCTGCTGCTGTGAGGAATGTGTTGATAAAGCATGCTCACGCTAGTCATATGGGCATAGCCAAAATGAAAGAAAGAGTAAGGGAAGGATACTGGTGGCCTGCCATGGACATAGAAATTGAAAGACTGGTTAGAAACTGTGTTGAATGCTCTCAGTGTGATAAGGGTTTGAAGTGTAGGACACAACCCATGGTTGTGAGAGAACAAGCTAGTGGCCCATGGTCTGATATTTCAATTGACATTTTGGGGGGCATAAAATGTCATTCTTGTGACAGATATGTTTTAGTATGTATTGACATGTTTTCACGTTGGCCAGAAGTAAAAATTGTGAATTCAGTAGAGTCTAAAGTTGTCATGGGATTCTTAGAAAGCTTATTTGAGAAAGAAGGGTTTCCTTCTTCAATTTATTAGACAATGGTGTACAATTTGTCTCCAATGAGATGGAGAAATTTCTTCAAGAAAGAGGGGTAAGACATAAAAGGGCTGCTTTATACCATCCTGAAAGTAATGGCGTTGTGGAAAGGTTTATTAAGGTGTTGAAAGAAAGTATACAGTTAGCAGTATCGACGGGCAGTAATTGGGAAAGTGTTGTATATCAAAAAGTGAGGGAGTACCGTTTTACCCCGCATTCGTCCACTGGGGTTTCGCCGTTCAAATTGTTTAGAGGAAGGAGACCTAATACTCACATCATGCCTTTGTGGGTTTTTGAGAAAAGAACATTGGTTGACAATCAAGTTGACAATACTGGGGAATGGAGAGAGAGAGAGAAAGAGAAAATGTTGAGTAGGAAGGTGGTGTTTGATGAGAGAAATGCTGTTAAGGAGACAGTAGTGAGAGTGGGAGACTGTGTTAAAATAAAGTCTCCTAAGAAGTTAGGTTCATCTGGTTTTAGTCAACCTTTTAAGGTGATCAAGGTATTTAGGAATGCTGTGAATCATAGGGTGTGGAACCTTAATAGAGTAGCTAAGTTCATTCCCATCAAAAAAAGTGAGTTGGTGGGGAGGAGCTTAGAAAATAGCTCCTCAAGCAGTGAATCTGTACAAGGATACAAATCTCAACGTGTTCGGAAACGTCCTTCTTACATGAAAGATTATGTCTTGTAATGTTATTAGTATGATATACACACGTTGCATACGCATACATAAAAAAAAAAATTATAATGTTATCTTGTAAAGTTAAGTTTATACATATGTTGTACATCTATTTAATAGTGAATTGAGGGAGGTGGTGTAGTGTCTTGAGTTTAGAATGAAATCTTAGTAGATTCCTTTATAGAACGGTCGGGGGACATGCGAGGAGAAGGGAGAGGAGAGTTGGAGAGTGTCGGTTGGTAGCGCCGGTGGCTGAGGTCTTTTTTCCTGATTTATGTCTTAATAAACTTATCTGTTCGGAAGAACTGAAGAATGGATTTCGTGAATTAATCTACACAGAATACAACACTTGGTGACGAGCGTTTTACGATCGAACTCTACAATTAAGACCTCAACATCAAGATATGCAGCGTGGAATTTCTACCGTTATGTTGAAGCTGTGAGTCTCTCGTTTAGTGGGAATTGCTTTGTTTTCAAACATTACTAAATTTGTAATCACCTGTTTAACAAGCTGACCTGCTCTTTTAACGGCATATACCGGTGATGCTGGTGCAATGAGGATGTATCAGAGGTATGATGGAAGGACCTGGTCATATGGGACTGCAGCTAGCATGATTATGTGGCAATTTTACATGAGCTGATGAGGTGGTATAACATGGACCGCTGTAAACTGAGGCTGGTATAAATAAGATGGTGGGCATATGGGGCTGCAGGTAGCAAACAATGGCTGTTTCTTAGCATAGCAAGGCTTTTTCCAGTGTGTGCTTGTCAGTGACGGTCCCTTAGCAAGTGAGGCAGTATCTATCAAAAGGAGAATGTATTTACGCAAGAAGTGCCATATCTAGCTATGGGAACCTGCACCTGGTTATGTAAGGCTGTCTCAGGAATAAAATAGCAGTACCTGGGCATGTGTGTATGTACCTGGCACATGATGGTTACACGGGTCCGCAACTTCAATACCTGAGCATGTAAATTTGTACCAGGACAGCCGTGGTCGTGGCTGTGCATGGAAATGTGAAACCATACATGAACACGAGAAACTGTGGCTGTGTATAGTCTGCTATATCTGGCACATGATCACAATATCTGGTCCTGGGATGGTTTACCTGGGCACTTGAGCCTGAGCATGTCAAGCTACACACGGGCATCTGAGGGTGTAGCGGCCATAGACAACTGAAGGCAGTCTGGGAAGGCCGACCATCTGGATTTGCCAGTGCTAATTTAAAGATCAAAGTATTTGCTTAACAGGGTTTGGGTGGGTAGAGTAATTGTGTAATTAACCGAGACCCCTTAATTGGAGGCGACAGAACTATGAAACAAAATGGGGAGTTTTGCATACCTAATTAAAATGTAAGCACACATTGTGAAATAAAAAATGTATGTCGTCTAGTCTGACACATTAGTGAGAAAGACTCTCCTTTTCACTACAGACCTTCCCGCACTGCACTTTGGGGGTCATGCCATGTGAGAAGTTCTACAGTACAGCTGGATGTCAAACCATAGCACATAGGGTAATCTAATAGTGACTGAAAGGCCACATGGAGCACAATGCTGCAACCTTAGCCAACCTCACCCTTGCTAGGTGCTGACCACATGGGAACCCTGCTTCCCAACGCACTGGGATGCTGTAACCAGGTAACATGTCCTTGGCTACAGATTAGATGCATCTAATTGTCACTCAGCTACACTGCCGTTTGCAAGACGAATAAAGAAAAGACAGTAAAATTAGAAAACTGCAGTGCTTAAAATAAATAGAAGACGAGTCGATAGCAACTGGACTGGGAACAGATATTTCCCATGTAAGCTGCAGATCACTTGTAACAGTTATTTCTGCTGGTAGATGCTGGACCCCGTGGGAATCATTCTACACTACAAATGCGTCAATTAGATATTACTGTAAAGATGCTATAGTGCTACCAGATGAACAGTGCTGGGGTGTAGCTCCCAGAACATGGACTACTACGTTGGAGAGAGCTCAAACCTTCAGGTAACGTTACGTAACCACAAAACTTATTTCATCTCAATGCACAGATAGAGAAGAGTCAATTTTGTGCAGCAGAAGTGCCTTATCTAATATGGAAATGATAATTTTGCATTTTGGCATGGCATCTCTCCTTTGCTTAACACAGGCCATACATGAGTTTTCCCATCTAGTCATTCTCCTTCAAGATGTGTGGAGTATACTGGTCGGAGTGATGCTCGGAGGAGCACTGACCAAGCACATCGACCAATGGAGGTTTCTGCCTCTTCTCCCCTCCCGCCCCAGGACCAGCAACCCATTTTGGGGAAACATACATCATTATCTATGACTCTTAAAAGTATGGAACATCCGTATGTATCACAAAAATACAAAGAGTATTTTCAATTTGCTGTCATCCCTCCTTGCACTCCATGCAAGGTATCCCTTCTTCACAAAATAGTAAAGAAACCTGTGTTTCTAAAAATCGAGTCTCTTTATTTATAAGCATCATGAGAAGGCACTGATCAAAACGTCCCATGACATGAAAAACTCCCAGGCTGTGGAAAAATCATGAGCCTTGTGAAAAAATAAAGAGAGATAGAAATTCAAGATAGCTGGCAAATGTACCATTTTTTTTTTATAGTCGCAGACATCTGATTAAAACACAGGAGATTAAATATTCTACCCCAATGAGTATCTGTTCCACAAAGTGTAAAACATATGCAGAAATCTATTACAAACTGTATCCCAAGCATACTATGCTCACCTTCCAGGTCTCTCTTCAGTCTATGATTTCTCTCCAAAAGAGGATTCTGGGGGGGGAAAAAAAATCATCACTTGGAACCACGGTTTATTTCAAGAAACTAAAAGCCTCATACAGGCTAATGCTAAATGCAGCACTTGAGGGCAGTTACTCAATATGAAACCTGAGCAGGAGGGGTTAAATCAATGCAATCCTATATAATCCCCATCAACAGACAGGCGTGTTGTGAATTCAAAATATCCCTTCCTTAAACATGGCATTCACTCCTCTTTCGATGTAGGGCCTAGATTACGTAGGTTGCACAGGTTGTATGCAGATTTGTTGTCAAATGTCCATGTTACATATTTGCCCCAATATTTACAGTAGCTTTCTGTATGTATGTTTGTGGTTCTAAAGGGGCTAGGAGGTGGGTACAAACATTTCAATTTTGGGTAAAATGCTATGCTTTCTTTTGAACAGTTATTTTGTCTCTGGTTGCTTTCAAAATCAATTAGGAATAATCTTACTGAGTAAAAACCTTTTCGACTTGTTTTAAGGTAATGTTTAAAAGTGGGAAAATGCCACATTTTATTATTTTGTTTTACCTGTCTTGGAAGGAAAATACTAGTCATGCTGGTAAAATACTGATCGGGTGACATCCCTAGTGAAACAGGAATGCCAAATTGCACCAGCACAAGTGCAGCCTATATAATCCAGAAATATATGTGCAAAATGTCACTAGCAGTCACGCACAAAATGTAACTCCCACCTAGACTTAAAACACAGAGGTCTACAACTGCTTGACTGCTCAGATTTGCAAAATAATGGCTGTTGAAGTAAAGTCACAATGATGCAGTGTGTACTGTATGCTTCTTTTAACACCAGCATCCATTGGTGGGTTTTTAAGAACAATAATATACCACGCCACGCGCGCACCTCAAGAGCAAAAGTTTTAGTGAAAGCGTTGTGGCGCGCGGGTAGGGACAACGTAGTTCACAAGCAGTCTCGCCTCTACCAGGCAGCGTCAGACTAACCTAAACTTGCGCACCCTGTAACGTCCCGCCGACGCGAGCGCATTACGTCATTGCGCCTGTTGTCTCCCAAAACCTTCCAGACATGCACACAGTACGTCTTTCTGCGTAGGTGTGAGTTGTTACAGTGACATCCATGAGAATGTGCGTAAAAATAAAGTTTGGTGTCTATATAAAGTTTCTGGTAACAAATTAATACACCTGTCTGTAAGTTTATCTACTAGGACAAATGTTTGTGGAAATTCTAGATCCATTAAGTAGGCACGCCCCTGCCAAAATGCAAAGAGGTAAGGCTAGGGTGCCTAGGAGACCCTGAGACAAAGAAGGAATATTGTCCCGTCAGATGTGATGTGCAGTCGGCCACTAGAGGCCTGTATCGCTCCCCCTAACGCTCTAGTGAAAGATGTTTGGCTCTGATGGAGTCCACCCAGTTCTGGAACTAGAGGGGCACTTGGACTCCCCGCAGAGAGTGCAATCTGAAAAGAGTAGTTATTACCAGTGCACGACATGGAAAAATAGAAGCGTAGGTACTCTGCACCACGGTAACTGCTTGTTTCTGAGAAGTGCCGGTTCTCTCCAATTATAAGTATGACGTTTTTTCTTGAGAAGTGCAGCTACTCTCCCTCAGAATAAAAAAGTGCCGGCACTCAGTACCGGACAGTACCGACCCATTTAAAGCACTGGTAAACATCACCTTGTTTTCCGAGGAAGAGATGGCGTGCTCGCCCAGCTACTTCTTAGATTAAAACAATAAAGTGACGAATGCTTACATTCATTAAATACACCCGATTTTCCCCCTCGCCCCCCCACACACAACCGACACATGAAGTGGTAGAAACAAAATCTGAAGCGCTCTTCCCGCTGAAGCAAGACTTACCAGTGCAGGGAGTGCCCACCCGGTGGCACAGAGTGCCAGCAGCCCCATCAGTGCCAGGGCGTGCATGGTGCAAGCAGTTTCTGAGACAGCAGGGGCTCGGGTGCCGTGTGCCAGGCAGAGGGCGCGATGCTTCGTGCCGCAGGAGTGGCCAAATATGAGGCGCCATCCCCGGTTTAAGCCCTTTATACTCTGTCATTCGAACCACACCCCCTACCCAGGGGCATTCGCCGAGGCCGAATCAATCCCATGGACAACAGTTCCTGGGAAATGACAGCAGATAGCTATTCTGAGGCTAGTGAGTGTCTAAGAAAGTGTGAAAACCGCATGTAATCGCGGTGGGCGAAAAACAACGATCCTCGCATGGGGACACATTCTCATATGAAGTGTCTTTGTTTAATAGGAGGTGACCCCTGCATTGGGAAATTCCAGCTTCCCTTCTGAATTGCTTCAAGGTGTTCTCTAGGGGTCTGAAGTCACTGACCCGGGGTTCAAACGAGTCTTGGATAAGGCGGTCCCCACTTCACCCGGCTAGTAAAGAAAGTGTGATCATATATTCATTCGTCGTGTTATACTGTATTGTAATCCCACATATATAATTCTTACTTTCTCTCAGAAGCCTAATCATGGCTGCAAACATTTAACCAGAGTGTCCTGCATGTGATGCTAAGAAGCCCCCCAAAAAAGTATTAACGGGTCACCAAAAGTTTTCTCTTTTGTTTCAAGCTCTCAGGGCATCGTGCCCTTCCACGATGCCTTGTACCCCTCCCTCCCACCCCTCTGCCTGGGAATGGACTCTTTTCAACACCATCGACTGGTTTTGCCTCCTGTTTACACTCAGAGGTGTATTTATTTACTAAAAGTTATATTACCCGACAGCGTAAGAACATTCTATATATAAAAGAATCACATTACACACGTGTAAAACGTTGCACGAGAGTTGCAAATGGAATTACAGGTTATAGGCACGAATAAAGTTGGATAAACTTATTTAAATTTCACTACGCCATTTTTCAGGCCTTTTAACAGGGGAACACCCCCCTTGCATATATTATGCCTGGTATAGGCATAATGTGGCACAAGGGGGTACAAACTGGCGCATTTCTAAATATGGCGAGGGGTAAAGGCCACCTTAGCGCCGCTTTAGCGTAAAAAAAAAGACTAATGGCTAAAGTGTCCACGGGGTTCTTAAATCTGCCCCATGTGATTTGCCCAGAATAACAGGATGTGGAGCCAACGCAGATTCGAACGTTGTTCCCCAGCTCCAAGTCCGGCAGCTCTGGCCGCTACTAAAGAATATACCATTCACGAAATGTGAAACACGTCATTATTCTAATGATGTTTTATGACTACCACTCCCTGAAAGTTAATTGAAGCTTTGCCTTGCCCTTGGGTGTTCGGAGCCCTCCATCTCAAGGGGAATCCCTTATCTGGCTCTGCTAAGGCTTTGGGGATGCTTCCCACCAGGTCATGTGATTCCAAGAGATGCGGTGCGTTTATCAGCGCTCCGGGGCAGGGCAGAGGCGCTATAAACAAAGGACGCTGGCCCTTTCGAATTTAAAATAGCTTAATCTTTATTAATTAGGGCATTAGAAAGGTGTTCACAAGGCCAAGTTATTAATCCACATAATTATAAGGTATTCTTTCGGATTTATTAAACTCACATCAGCATCTGCAGGGCCCCTTTCGAGTTTACAGAATGACCAAGAAAGACCACCGAGGGGGACATTGTTTACTTGCTGCTGCAGACCCATGGGGAACAGGGTCAAGACTGATTTGCATATGGCTGGGTCCAAACTGGGGTGGCATGGTGAGCAAAAGAACGATGGATTAAACCCAGATCTGTGACTGGGGGTGAGTGGGCAGTGGCCTCACAAAACGTGATGGCCCCCCCCCTCACTACAAAGTACCTTGAGGCCCTCTCCACCCTGTCCCCCAGTCAGGGGCCTGTCGCCTGTGCACACTGTATTGTGCTGAGGGGGCCCCCTGGAGCGGGGGCCTTTGTTAAGGTACCTGGTGGTGGGGCGCATTTTCAAATACATTATAGGACAAGTAGGGAGCACGAGAGGTGTTCATGGGGCGGTGGAAAGGACGAGAGATGCGGATGGGCATGGTACTACTAAGTGAGAGAAGACAACAAAATATTTGGCAAAATAATCAACATTTTTGCAGACTTTCAAAATAGAGACAGAGGAGAGTCTGTGTGTGGGTTTCTGTCAGTGTGTCTGGAACAACTCCTGGTGAAATCCGACAGGCACCTCACAATACCCAACTGAAAGCCCCCGTTCCAAATTATTTACCTGAAAATACATTTATTGGGGGGAGGGGTAACACCCCAAGCACCCCCCATCGCCACCACTACCTGAAGATAGGCCCCTGGTTACTTGCCAGGAGCTGTGGGCGGGCGGGGGGGGGGGTGCTAATGAACAGCAGCTAAAGTAAAGTGCAGAGATGGCGGCTGTAGCAAATACAACAGCGAGTCCAGGGAGAAGCCGTCAGTAGCAGATTCTATGATCTGAAACAAACTGAATTAAAATTAATTAGTGAATTAAGTGCACAATTACGTGATTTACCTCCACGAACTGCATGTTTTCAAGTAACTGAAGTCTCACTCGTTCAGTGTGACCTTCACGCTTTTGCGGACAGTCTCACTCTTGGTCACAATAGTATAAGAGGGCTTCCATGCCAGGGAAACGCCATGCAACAGGATGTTCGTAAGGGGTGCATTCTGTGGCAGTGCATTGCGTAGCATTACTGGTGGCAGCAACCACGCCCTGCATGCATTAGGCGTGGGCCTAGGGGGGGTGGGGTACAAAGCACGGCATACCGAGGTGTCTGGTGGTGCTGCACAGGACATTGTACATTAAACAGTATGGATTCGTGCTCTGAAAAATAATAGTGCAAGGCAGGAGCAGGGCTGACCCAGGACTTGCTGTGATCAAAGGCGTAACACAGGCCCCTGCAGCCCCTATGGTGCAGTTTGCGCCCCAGCTATCAAGCGGTACCGCATTCAGCCCAATGACCAAGAATATCTGTAGGATAAGGCAGACTCGGGATCCCTCATCACATTCTGCACAGGCCCCATCCTTTTGTGCTACCCTGCTGACCATGATGGGATCTCACAAGGGATGGAGTACTTTCCTGCTGCACAAAGAACTGCTAAACATGCTCAACATATAAAAAAAAGTCGCAAACTTTGTATTATGTGGACTTTGCATGGTTTAAAAAAGAACTTGCAAGTCTAACTTTAGATCTTTGCTTCCCTCTCCTGTGCCACCACACATTGCGCTGCCCTTTGATCTAAAAGTTGGTGTGAAATACTCTACAGCAAAGGACATGGCCTATAGAATGCAGACTCTGTTCTCACGAATGGCCCCATCTTGGATTTATTGCCAACTATCCACTATTAATACACTGTTTTTATTGGTCCATCAGAACACGCAATTGTTAGAGTACTTGGGGTCTTACAACAAGGAAATACTTCCTCCTAGGTTTCAAATTTAAGGAGAATCACCTTACCTTGGGGTGCATCTCAGAATTCACCTACTTAGTTTCCTTTGCCTTTGTTGGAGTATGTGATAACATTGTGAGCACTTGTTCGAATAGGCCATTTGCATTTGGTGTACCCCTCATATATGGTCATGTTAATTCTCTCACGCACACTTACTTTGACCTCCCCCCCAAACATTTTGGGCAATGATATGTAATTTCATCTGGTATGAAAGTGCCAGTGGTGCAATCGTGGTTTCCAGGAGCACTTGCATGCGCACACTAACATGTGTGGTTGCTATGGTGCACGGGGAGGAGGTACTAGTGTGAAAGAGTTTGGTGTGGCGTGTGAGTTTGAGAGATTTGTTCCAGTCGTGCCATGGCAGGCGTGCTGCTGAAGCAAGGTGGGCATATGCCAGGGAGAGGCTTATTAGATTGTAACAGTTCCGTACATTTCATGGCTGTCATGGCGAGGTCTTCCTGAGGCACATTGAAGACTGAATGCCGGTGGATGTAGTGTGGAGACCACATGGCTCAACAGCCATGCGAGGGAAGCAGCCGTGATGTAGCAACGCTTTGTATGGAGGGTTGGTCCTAGAATGTGGTAAACAGGACGGATCCTGAGTGCTTCAGTGCAGTCAGGGGGTAACAGCCTACTGTTGAGAGCTCTATGGAAGGAAAGATGCTCACGGATTAGGTGGCTGCATCCACACTTTTACAGTCTGGACTAGGAAGGAGGGAGCTCGCGATAGAGCTGTAGTATCGAGTAATCTCAGTTACGAGGAGGGTATTTGAGTGTAGACTTGCACAGAGTTGGTAGCTTCACAACTCCTCTTGCACGTTGTTTTATCTCATTCCCTGGAGTCTTCAGTATTCATTGTGAAGACCAAGATTGAGGTTGACCATGACCAGAAGCTGGTGCAGGGCTTGCAGTGGTGAAGGGATGCTGTTCAATGGGTGCAGATAAAAAATGAGGGGTGTAGCTTTGTTCTGAACCCATTGGAGTTTGACGAGTGAGTACAACTGTAGGTCAAAGAAGAACCCAATGCTGTGCTTCTGGTAAGAGAGTATTAGGAGGACGTGGCGGATTGAACTCATTGCAGCAATCCAAGGAAAGGAAACATTCCCCTTAGGCGTCTGAGCATGTGGGAAGGAAACTTGACCTCAAAGTTGGCTTTAGGTCCCAACATGACTGTGAGTTTCCTCACAGAGCTCTCTTGCTTGGTAAGGAGTGTAGCTGTATTAGCCAAGAGTAGGGGAGGGTTTTGTTTGCAGAGAGAGCCAGTTGCCATGTGTCATAAGTATGATTTTGATTCATTCAGTTTCGGATGGTTCTTGGTCATTCAGTCATCAACTTGGAGCCACGGAACAAATGTGCAAGTCGAGAAGTGAGATGAGCATTGTAGTTTCAGCATGTCCTGAGTGCATTGTGAAGGGGATGAAGCACTGGGAGTCAGAAAAGATTGCTTGACATGCTTTACTAAATGAGGCAGACACCATGAGGAGATATGTAACTAAAGATACCTAGCGCATGGACATTAAGTGCAATAGTGATACAGGGCAAAGCCAACATGATTCACAACACTGGATTAAATCAAAATACATTGGCAAGGAAACATCATTCCAAAGTTATGGTAAAGAACTATATTCAGTCATCTTGTCCATTGATATCCTAAAAGTAACAGAGACCTTCCTTAACTTTTGGAGTAAAAAAGCTTGAAGTTGCATAGTGATTGGCTGCATGAGAAGCCCGGCAATGCCAATTATTTTGGCAGCACAAAGGAACTGCCTGGTGTCAATAACCGGGAGCTAAGCGAAGGCTAGCTAAACAGAAGTGAGACAAGAACATGAGCAGCTCAGTGTTTAGTTTGTAAATAACAACGTGCGCGTGCCCAAAGCCCTCCTCTTAAACAAGCGGCTGCTGCAATTAAATATGTGAACACGGAATACTGAGGCTGCAGCGTAAATCTTGAGCCATCTCGGGCCCCTTTAATCCATTCTAAGCCACTCCGTGCCCCTTCAGCCCACTCTTGCAGCTTTCTGCTTTCTCCCGTTGTGACGCTTTTTTGTTTTTCTCTTCCTCATTCTTTCCCATATGTGTTTTTTGATGGCAGTAAATGTTTGAGGCAGAAAAATAAGCGCCGGCCCTCAGAAATAAGTGCCGGTGCTCCGCACCGGAAACAACAAGCACAAATTAAGCACTGGTGCAGCTAGACATTGCAAGGTAAACTTAAAGAAGTCTTCAGTTATGTGTCCTTGTATATATGAGTGTGTGCCTGCCTGTCTTATACTGTGTCTGTATGTGTGTCTCTGACTGCTTGTCTGTTTTAGGACAATTTTACCATGTACTCTTTCAGGACATTTGCCCTTTCAGTTGAGAAGATAGGAAGTAGGATCAGTAAAATATTCTGTTCCACCTGCGAAATTGGCAGAATTTTAGCAACTTCTCATTACTCTTAGAACACAGAGTTCTGTCCAAATTTCACCAATCGCTGTGTGGCAGATTTTTATCTCTTGAAATATGCCCCATAGTCCTGTGTTTTGCAGCAGGCATATTAACCCTCTATGCTACTTTATGTTGAGTCAAAGCTGCGGCTAGGCAAAACTCCCATCTCTCTCCCTAGCAGGAACATGAATCACAAGTGGTATCTTGACATTTTAATTGTTTCCTGAAGGCTGGACGCGCAAGGAACTTTTCAGCAGGTGCTTTTAAATCGCAGGTTTCGGAAGTTATTGATAACACAGCGCCCCCTCTGAGGTCAGCGCCTGGTGTGGCCGCACCGCTCGCACCGCCCAGAAGCCAGCCCTGCGCACATTCAGGTGCTCATTCTGACTTCGGCAGTAACTGAGCCGCCACGCCAGCAGCAGTCTTTTGACCGCCGCCATGGTGGAGGTGCAGACCGCCAAATAAAAAGTGTGGCGGTTTGGCCTGTGCCAAACCACCATTTCCCTGTGGTTACTGCCAGGGCGGTTGGACCCGCCGGGCCGGAGATGAGCATCTCCGACCCTGCGGGCCACCCAATACCGCTGGCGGAATTCTGAGTCCCCTTTCCACAAGAGATTCCGTGGCAGTAGCACCGCTGCGAAATCCCTAGCAGAAAGGCTACCGGCAACAGGAATTTGCATTCCTGTTGCCAGTAGATGACTCCCCCCCTCCACTCCCAGTAGTGAGCCCCCCACTACCACCCTAGTAGAGACCCCCCCAGGAAAGATCCCCCAACCCCTGTAGAGACCCCCCACCCCGATCCCCTTACTGAACCTCGCCCCCCAAATACACACATGCACACCCTTCCACTCATGCGCACACACGCATCCCCACAATTACACACAGACACACACACATGCACACACAAACACTCCCCTCCCACCCCCCATTCATTACACGCATACACAGACTCACACACACCCATTCAGACACCCCAACTCCCTCCCCTTGTGGAGGACACTTACCTCGTCTGACGAGGTGGTCCTCCCTGAGGCAGTCCCCCCACCGGCCCCGCACCACCATCAGTACACCGCCAGGCCGCACAGGTCGTAATACGGTTGGCGGAGTCCTTTTTGGAGGGGTGGGGCCGGCGGTGAAACCGACTCTGCACGGCCGACCGCCAGCATGACTACTGGAGGATTTCTGCCCAAATTGAGGCAGAAGTCCTTCAGCACTCGGAATATGGCAGTCGGAGGACCACCAGCACTGGCGGTCCTCTGGCGTCCGCCACTTCGGCGGTTTCACCAGAAGACCGCCGAAGTCGGAATGAGCACCTCAGTGTTTGGCCTCTCTGCAGAGAGTAATGAGAGATGGATACAAATGTGCCAATCATAGTTAGGATTCTATGGGACAGTATGAAAGAGCTGTCGAAATATGTGTGTGGGAGTGAAAGGGTATGGTGACATAAAAGAGACAAAAGGGAACACATGCTGAAGGAGAGAGTGAAATTATAACAATGGAGAGGAAGTAGTTCAGAAATGGAGAGTGTGTAAGTGACTGACAGAGAGAGAGAGATTGTAGAGGACATTGATATGAAGGCACAAGTAGGAGCTGCTACTCATTTATCGGACATTGAATAAAAATCAGTCCTAACAAGCACTGGTAAAGGCAATAGGTCTGACTGGTTTTAGCTGTGTGTTCGTTGCTGTGTGAATTACGTGAATTAACTGACAGGAAAATAACAATCTGTCCACATCCAAATGCTGGTCAGGTGGCACGCAGTGTCAAGCACAGGATTGTATTAGGACACAGGATGTTGGGATACAGGATGTTTTAGGCCACGCCCTTAATTATGTGAACACATTGGACTGGGCGCTTGTAAATAGTGACAGGTATGCTGGAGGGCAAGCATCTGTAAAGGGTGCCTTCTGGGTGAGGCTTCTGGCAGCACAATCTGAAACACTACCAGGATAGCTCTACCAGGAGAGGGCCTGGATAGCCTCACGGGTGATTGGCCGTGCTCTACAAATCCGAGTTGATTGATTGAACAATTGCTGGACAATATGGGTGGATGGAGGAACGGTGGGCATCCTTGCGGAGCAAGTGACAAAAGGAGGAATTCCAGACCACTAGCGAAACAGAATCACTGCCCAGATTGCACCCTTTGATACCACCCTAGGACTCTCTCAACATTGCTTTGTTTAAGCAGTTCTGCATGCTTACATTGCCTCAGAGTACTGCGAAGTGGCTAAAAGAGGAAATATTAGAACTACAAAATTCACCTCAATAATCAAGCAAAACCCGCTAGACTAAGTAAGTTGGTTCAGGGTTCAAGAGTCCCCCTCAAAAGACTGAGATCTTTGGTACAATATTCTACATTTTGTATTTGGACCGGGTATAACTATCTGAACAGGACAAATCACATTTGTGCTGTCACACACATTGAACTGAGAGGCTCAGAGGGCCTAGGAGTGTATCAAATCATTGGATGAGATACTTTCTTACTGACCGGTATGTGCATAAAGGTCGTTTATAGGACATTATGCACAGACCCAAGAATCAATGAGTGTTTGTGTCTGGCATGGACAGTGTTGGAGCATATTTAATAAACGTTTATGCAACGCAAGCCAGCAAACAAAGTTGCTGTGCTGCGCTGTGGGAGAGAGTTGAACAGTGCTGTTTCTACTAAGATATGGTGCTCTTCAGCTTCTCTTCTACCTGCACTGGCGCTCTTGAGGCGGCTGGACCCAAAGCAGGCACCCTTGTGCCATGCTGCAAGGATGCCTGTATTACAGGCAGGATTGTGTTCGTGCAGGAAGGACCACCTTCCTGCACAAAAATAATCCTAAAAGGCAATTTCCTCTTTTTATGTGTGATGCAGAATGTGCTATACATTGAATGAGGATGTAACAAGGGAGAAATAAACATGTTTCTCCTTGTTTCACCTCCAGTGGTAGGTCTCTCCTCCAGGGCTACTGTGCCTTGCTGCCTAGGTTCTCGAGCTCCCACAGCAAGCCTTCTCTCTGTTATCCCCTTCTCCACAGCAAGGCATATTAGTCTGCTAAACCTCGGTCTTCATGCCTCCCCCTATAAGTCCCTAATCTGCTTGGTGACTGCTCCAAGCACTATGACTTCGTAGACATCCGCCCTGTAAGGAAATGCCTCCTTGGCATGGTTACCCCCTGACTTTTTGCCTTTTGCTGATGCTAAGTTTTGATTTGAAAGTGTGCTGAGGCCTGCTAACCAGGCCCCAGCACCAGTGTTCTTTCCCTAACCTGTACTTTTGTTTGCACAATTGGCACACCCTGGCATCCAGGTAAGTCCCTTGTAACTGGTACCCCTGGTACCAAGGGCCCTGATGCCAGGGAAGGTCTCTAAGGGATGCAGCATGTCATATGCCACCCTGGGGACCCCTCACTCAGCACAGACACACTGCTTGCCAGCTTGTGTGTGCTAGTGAGGACAAAACAAGTAAGTCGACATGGCACTCCCCTCAGGGTGCCATGCCAACCTCACACTGCCTATGCAGTATAGATAAGTCACCCCTTTAGCAGTTCTTACAGCCCTAAGGCCGGGTTCACTATACCATAGGTGAGGGCACCAGTTCATGAGCACTGTGCCCCTACAGTGTCTAAGCAAAACCTTAGACATTGTAAGTGCAGGGTAGCCATGAGAGTATATGGTCTGGGAGTCTGTCATGCACGAACTCCACAGCACCATAATGGCTACACTGAAAACTGTGAAGTTTGGTATCAAACTTCTCAGCACAATAAATGCACACTGATGCCAGTGTACATTTTATTGTAACATACACCCCAGAGGGCACCTTAGAGGTGCCCCCTGAAACCTTAACCGACTATCCGTGCAGGCTGACTAGTTCTAGCAGCCTGTCACACACCAGACATGTTGCTGGCCACATGGGGAGAGTGCCTTTGTCACTCTGTGGCTAGTAACAAAGCCTGTACTGGGTGGAGGTGCTTCACACCTCCCCCTGCAGGAACTGTAACACCTGGTGGTGAGCCTCAAAAGCTCACCCCCTTTGTTACAGCACCACAGGGCACTCCAGCTAGTGGAGTTGCCGGCCCCCTCCGGCCACGGCCCCACTTTTGGCGGCAAGGCCGGAGGAGATAATGAGAAAAACAAGGAGGAGTCACTGGCCAGTCAGGACAGCCCCTAAGGTGTCCTGAGCTGAGGTGACTCTGACTTTTGGAAATCCTCCATCTTGCAGATGGAGGATTCCCACAATAGGGATAGGAATGTGCCCCCCTCCCCTCGGGAGGAGGCACAAAGAGGGTGTACCCACCCTCAGGGCTAGTAGCCATTGCCTACTAACCCCCCAGACCTAAGCACGCCCTTAAATTTAGTATTTAAGGGCTCCCCAGAACCTAGGAACTCCGATTCCTGCAACCTAAGAAGAAGAGGACTGCTAAGCTGAAAAACCCTGCAGAGAAGACGGAGACACCAACTGCTTTGGCCCCAGCTCTACCGGCCTGTCTCCCCACTTCTAAAGACACTGCTCCAGCGACGCTTTCCCCAGGGACCAGCGACCTCTGAATCCTCAGAGGACTGCCCTGCTCTAGACGGACCAAGAACTCCTGAGGACAGCGGCCCTGTTCACCAACGACTGAAACTTTGAAACAAAGAAGCAACTTTGAAACAACTTGCGTTTCCCGCCAGAAGCGTGAGACTTGACACTCTGCACCCGACGCCCCCGGCTCGACTTGTGGAGAACAATCACTTCAGGGAGGACTCCCCGGCGACTGCGAGACCATGAGTAGCCAGAGTTGCCCCCCCTGAGCCCCCACAGCAACGCCTGCAGAGGGAATCCCGAGGCCCCCCTGACCGCGACTGCCTGCTCCTCAGATCCCGACGCCTGGTAAAGACTCTGCACCCGCAGCCCCCAGGACCTGAAGGATCCGAACTCCAGTGCAGGAGTGACCCCCAGGAGGCCCTCTCCCTTGCCCAGGTGGTCGCTACCCTGAGGACCCCCCCCTTGCCTGCCTGCATCGCTGAAGAGACCCCTTGGTCTCCCATTGCTTTCTATTACAAACCCGACGCGTGTTGGCACACTGCACTCGGCCGCCCCCATGCCGTTGAGGGTGTACTTTCTGTGCTGACTTGTGTCCCCCCAGTGCCCTACAAAACCCCCCTGGTCTGCCCTCCGAAGACGCGGGTACTTACCTGCTGGCAGACTGGAACCGGGGCACCCCCTTCTCCATTGAAGCCTATGCGTTTTGGGCACCACTTTGACCTCTACACCTGACCGGCCCTGATCTGCTGGTGTGGTAACTTTGGGGTTGCTCTGAACCCTCAACGGTGGGCTACCTTGGACCCAAACTTGAACCCCGTAGGTGGTTTACTTACCTGCAAAAACTAACAAACTCCTACTCCCCCCAGGAACTGTTGAAAATTGCACTGTGTCTAGTTTTAAAATAGCTATATGTGATTTATGTGAAAACTGTATATGCTATTTTGCTAATTCAAAGTTCCTAAAGTACCTACCTGCAATACCTTTCATTTGAAGTATTACATGTAAATCTTGAACGTGTGGTTCTTAAAATAAACTCAGAAAATATATTTTTCTATACAGAAACGTATTGGCCTGGAATTGTCTTTGAGTGTGTGTTCCTCATTTATTGCCTGTGTATGTACAACAAATGCTTAACACTACTCCTTTGATAAGCCTACTGCTCGACCACACTACCACAAAATAGAGCATTGGTATTATATCTTTTTGCCACTATCTTACCTTTAAGGGGAACCCTTGGATTCTGTGCATACTATTCCTTGCTTTGAAATAGTGCATACAGAGCCAACTTCCTACATTGGTGGATCACCGGTGGGGTACAAGACTTTGTATTTGCTGGACTACTCAGCTAATACCTGATCACACGACTAAATTCCAAAAATTGTTATTAGAAACTGATTTTTGCAATTTGAGCTATTTTTCTAAATTTTTAAAAGTCCTGCTAGGGCCTTGTGTTAGTCCCTGTTAGCATTTCTTTTAGAGTTTAAAAGTTTTGTGAAAGTTTGAATTAAGTTCTAGAGATAGTTTTAGATTCTTAAAAAGTATTCCAACTTTTAGAAACATAGGGGGTCATTCCAACCCTGGCGGTCGGTGTTAAAGCAGCGGCCAACCCGCCAACAGGCAGGCGGTCAAAAAAATGGAATTCTGACCCTGGCGGGAACTGCCAACACAGCACGCCACTTTAACACTCCGACCGCCACGGCGGGACAAACAAACAGCTTGGCGGTCACCGCCAACAGGCAGGCGGCAGACAATGTACCGCCCACCCTATCACAACTTACCAATCCACCACCTTTTCCGGGGCGGGAGCCCCGCCGATAAAAACACGGCGGAAACAGACTACGAACGGGAAAACGCTCACCTCTATACACTCCACGAGGAATCTGGACAGCATGGAACCTGAATTAAACATCCTACCAGCTATTGTCTACCTGCTCTTCTACCAGGAGCATGAACGCCGGCGCAGACGACAACGGTGAGTACTGCACCTACGACACAGGGGAGGGGGGAGGAGAAAAGGTCACAGGCACACACATACGCGATACACCCACCCCCCCACCCCAAATACCTACACACCAATGCAGAGCAACAAGTCAGAGTGACACCCCCAAACCCCCCGGAATAATGCAAAGACAAAATAAAATGATCATTAAAATAGAAGTATATTATAGCTCAAATGAAGTAATGTGAATTATGAAAGATGAAATATACATATTAAATAAAGAACATAGTTAAAAATATATACATAGGCTATAAGTCCAGCACATTTTGCCAAAGTTCCATCGTTCGTGGGCCAATGTGCACAAACACATGGGCAAAGCCCACACACGAGACCAGATACCATTGGAGAGAACACTGCTGGGGCATCAGATGATAAAATTACAGGCACCTCAGGGGTAAGGGAAGGGGGGGCACCTCAGCCACATGAGTCCACGACGCCAGATCCACGAGGGGCCTCCATGGCCACTGTACCATCCTGGGGAGTGCAAAGCCACAGTCTCTCAAGTCCATACAGTGGGTGGGTTGCCCACTGTACCATCCTGGGGAGTGCAAAGCCACAGTCTCTCAAGTCTCTACAGTGGGTGGATTGCCCACTGTACCATCCTGGGGAGTGCAAAGCCACAGTCTCTCAAGTCTCTACAGTGGGTGGATTGCCCACTGTACCATCCTGGGGAGTGCAAAGCCACAGTCTCTCAAGTCTCTACAGTGGGTGGATTGCCCACTGTGCCATCCTGGGGAGTGCAAAGCCACAGTCCATCAGGTGGATTACAGACTCCACTGGTCATGGAGGAGGCATGGTGGCCCGAGTGCTTCGTGAAGCCCTGCTCGACACAGAACCGTCACTGCCAATGGGCCAGCGGTGCCTGACAGGAAGGGCCCAGCAGAGCAGTTCAGAGACGGCGGTGCCCAGCGGAGCGGTGTTTGACAGGAAGGGCCCAGCGGAGCGGTGCTTGAGATGAAGGGCCCAGCGGAGCGGTGCTTGAGATGAAGGGCCCAGCGGAGCGGTGTTTGACAGGAAGGGCCCAGCGGAGCGGTGCTTGAGATGAAGGGCCCAGCGGAGCGGTGCTTGAGATGAAGGGCCCAGCGGAGCGGTGCTTGACAGGAAGGGCCCAGCGGAGCGGTGCTTGGCAGGAAGGGCCCAGGAGAGCGGTGCTTGACAGGAAGGGCCCAGCGGAGCGGTGCTTGAGATGAAGGGCCCAGCGGAGCGGTGCTTGACAGGAAGGGCCCAGCGGAGCGGTGCTTGACAGGAAGGGCCCAGCGGAGCGGTGATTGACAGGAAGGGCCCAGCGGAGCGGTGCTTGAGATGAAGGTCCCAGCGGAGCGGTGCTTGACAGGAAGGGCCCAGCAGAGCGGTGCTTGACAGGAAGGGCCCAGCTGAGCGGTGCTTCTCACGGCGGCCCCTGTTCAGCGGTGCTTGTCTTGGCGGGGCCCTGTTCAGCGGTGCTTCTCACGGCGGGCCCCTGTTCAGCGGTGCTTCTCACGGCGGGCCCCTGTTCAGCGGTGCTCCTCACGGCGGGGCCCTGTTCAGCGGTGCTTCTCACGGCGGCCCCTGTTCAGCGGTGCTTCTCACGGCGGGCCACTGTTCAGCGGTGCTTCTCACGGCGGCCCCTGTTCAGCGGTGCTTCTCACGGCGGCCCCTGTTCAGCGGTGCTTGTCTTGGCGGGGCCCTGTTCAGCGGTGCTTGTCTTGGCGGGGCCCTGTTCAGCGGTGCTTCTCACGACGGGGCCCTGTTCAGCGGTGCTTCTCACGGCGGGGCCCTGTTCAGCGGTGCTTCTCACGGCGGCCCCTGTTCAGCGGTGCTTGTCTTGGCGGGGCCCTGTTCAGCAGTGCTTGTCTTGGCGGGGCCCTGTTCAGCGGTGCTTCTCACGGCGGGGCCCTGTTCAGCGGTGCTTCTCACGGCGGGGCCCTGTTCAGCGGTGCTTGTCTTGTGTTTCTAGGGAACCAGACCTGGCCAATACTTCCCGCTCAGTCGCCATCCGACCTTTCGGTTGCGGGGCCCTCCTGTGATGGAGTCCTGGGCCCGTGGGTGTCCTCCGTCACACCCAGAATGGGCTGGTGGGGCCCTCCTGGCCAGCTCGCCTGCTGCCTGACTTGTCCACCCTGCTGCCCTTGCCCTCCTTCGCTGAATCTCTGGGGCCCTTGCCTCCCTTTGTTGATGTGCCAGGTGACGGGGTAAGGCTACTGTCCTTGGTGGCAGCCATCTCAGGCTTGTCGCGCAGGCCCTTCACTTTTTTGGTCCTCTTCCCAGGGGGTGGGCTCGCTGTCCCCTTGCTGCTGGCCGATGTTCCTGCCCTAGGAGCTGGTGGACTCCAATAGCCCTGAACTATGGTCCTAGTAGGTGCAGGGCTTGTGGTGGCTGAGGTGCTGTTTGGACTCGTACAAGATGGAGGGGGTGGGTCAGGTCATGCAAAGAGGTCAATTTTGGAGAGGAAAAACTTTTTAGGAGCAGTGGGAAGGGTAGGTGCAGTGGGTATGGGAGTGGAGGAAGAGGATGTGGTTGTAGGAGAGTCAAGTGTGCTGTCTTTGGGTGCAGGTGCTTGTGACGGAGGCTGTCGTGAGGTGGATGGCTGTTGGGTGGGTGTCTGTCTGCGTTTGTGTGGTTTGGAAGAGGGGGTGACAGACACACTGGAAGAGGACACTGGGGACGTGTAAATGGCAGTGGGGGTGGTGACTGCACGTGTGCGGACTGGTCTGGAGGGTGTGCTGGTGATGGACGTACTGGCTGATGGGGGTGTGCATGCAGGTGTGAGTGGAGACGTCACAGGGAGGGAGGAGGGAAACGAGGAGGTGGGGGACTGTTGGCATGTCTGCATCTGGATGTTGCTTGGGTGAATGCTTGTGTGATCTGTGGTGCTTATGTCTGGATGAGCTGCCCTTGGGTGTTGAGGTGTGTGCAGGCTGGTCTGATGGTGTTGATGGGGTAGGCAGAGGAACAGGGGTTTGGGACTGGGTGGAGGGAGTTTGAAGAGGGAGGCTGGAGACAGGGACAATGGCTGCCGTCAGTGCTGAGGCCAGAGCATTGAACGATCGCTGATGGGCAGCCTGACCCGAATGAAGGCCCTCCAGGTATGCATTGCTCCGATGCACCTCACTTTCTACACCCTGGATGGCATTCAAAAGGGTAGACTGCCCAACAATGATGGTCCTCAGGAGGTCAATGACCTCCTCACTGAGGGCAGCTGGGGTAACTGGGGCAGGGCCTGAGGTGCCTGGGGCGAAGGAGATGGCCGGCTTCCTGGCCGAGCTCGCACCGCCCAGAAGCCAGCCCTGCGCACATTCAGGTGCTCATTCTGACTTCGGCAGTAACTGAGCCGCCACGCCGGCAGCAGTCTTTTGACCGCCGCCATGGTGGAGGTGCAGACCGCCAAATAAAAAGTGTGGCGGTTTGGCCTGTGCCAAACCACCATTTCCCTGTGGTTACTGCCAGGGCGGTTGGACCCGCCGGGCCGGAGATGAGCATCTCCGACCCTGCGGGCCACCCAATACCGCTGGCGGAATTCTGAGTCCCCTTTCCACAAGAGATTCCGTGGCAGTAGCACCGCTGCGAAATCCCTAGCAGAAAGGCTACCGGCAACAGGAATTTGCATTCCTGTTGCCAGTAGATGACTCCCCCCCACTCCCAGTAGTGAGCCCCCCACTACCACCCTAGTAGAGACCCCCCCAGGAAAGATCCCCCAACCCCTGTAGAGACCCCCCACCCCGATCCCCTTACTGAACCTCGCCCCCCAAATACACACATGCACACCCTTCCACTCATGCGCACACACGCATCCCCACAATTACACACAGACACACACACATGCACACACAAACACTCCCCTCCCACCCCCCATTCATTACACGCATACACAGACTCACACACACCCATTCAGACACCCCAACTCCCTCCCCTTGTGGAGGACACTTACCTCGTCTGACGAGGTGGTCCTCCCTGAGGCAGTCCCCCCACCGGCCCCGCACCACCATCAGTACACCGCCAGGCCGCACAGGTCGTAATACGGTTGGTGGAGTCCTTTTTGGAGGGGTGGGGCCGGCGGTGAAACCGACTCTGCACGGCCGACCGCCAGCATGACTACTGGAGGATTTCTGCCCAAATTGAGGCAGAAGTCCTTCAGCACTCGGAATATGGCAGTCGGAGGACCACCAGCACTGGCGGTCCTCTGGCGTCCGCCACTTCGGCGGTTTCACCAGAAGACCGCCGAAGTCGGAATGAGCACCTCAGTGTTTGGCCTCTCTGCAGAGTAATGAGAGATGGATACAAATGTGCCAATCATAGTTAGGATTCTATGGGACAGTATGAAAGAGCTGTCGAAATATGTGTGTGGGAGTGAAAGGGTATGGTGACATAAAAGAGACAAAAGGGAACACATGCTGAAGGAGAGAGTGAAATTATAACAATGGAGAGGAAGTAGTTCAGAAATGGAGAGTGTGTAAGTGACTGACAGAGAGAGAGAGATTGTAGAGGACATTGATATGAAGGCACAAGTAGGAGCTGCTACTCATTTATCGGACATTGAATAAAAATCAGTCCTAACAAGCACTGGTAAAGGCAATAGGTCTGACTGGTTTTAGCTGTGTGTTCGTTGCTGTGTGAATTACGTGAATTAACTGACAGGAAAATAACAATCTGTCCACATCCAAATGCTGGTCAGGTGGCACGCAGTGTCAAGCACAGGATTGTATTAGGACACAGGATGTTGGGATACAGGATGTTTTAGGCCACGCCCTTAATTATGTGAACACATTGGACTGGGCGCTTGTAAATAGTGACAGGTATGCTGGAGGGCAAGCATCTGTAAAGGGTGCCTTCTGGGTGAGGCTTCTGGCAGCACAATCTGAAACACTACCAGGATAGCTCTACCAGGAGAGGGCCTGGATAGCCTCACGGGTGATTGGCCGTGCTCTACAAATCCGAGTTGATTGATTGAACAATTGCTGGACAATATGGGTGGATGGAGGAACGGTGGGCATCCTTGCGGAGCAAGTGACAAAAGGAGGAATTCCAGACCACTAGCGAAACAGAATCACTGCCCAGATTGCACCCTTTGATACCACCCTAGGACTCTCTCAACATTGCTTTGTTTAAGCAGTTCTGCATGCTTACATTGCCTCAGAGTACTGCGAAGTGGCTAAAAGAGGAAATATTAGAACTACAAAATTCACCTCA
Organism: Pleurodeles waltl; assembly: GCF_031143425.1. Lineage (NCBI taxonomy): Eukaryota > Metazoa > Chordata > Amphibia > Caudata > Salamandridae > Pleurodeles > Pleurodeles waltl. Next base: position 75,907,926 of record NC_090449.1, on the reverse strand, counting down.
ATAATCAAGCAAAACCCGCTAGACTAAGTAAGTTGGTTCAGGGTTCAAGAGTCCCCCTCAAAAGACTGAGATCTTTGGTACAATATTCTACATTTTGTATTTGGACCGGGTATAACTATCTGAACAGGACAAATCACATTTGTGCTGTCACACACATTGAACTGAGAGGCTCAGAGGGCCTAGGAGTGTATCAAATCATTGGATGAGATACTTTCTTACTGACCGGTATGTGCATAAAGGTCGTTTATAGGACATTATGCACAGACCCAAGAATCAATGAGTGTTTGTGTCTGGCATGGACAGTGTTGGAGCATATTTAATAAACGTTTATGCAACGCAAGCCAGCAAACAAAGTTGCTGTGCTGCGCTGTGGGAGAGAGTTGAACAGTGCTGTTTCTACTAAGATATGGTGCTCTTCAGCTTCTCTTCTACCTGCACTGGCGCTCTTGAGGCGGCTGGACCCAAAGCAGGCACCCTTGTGCCATGCTGCAAGGATGCCTGTATTACAGGCAGGATTGTGTTCGTGCAGGAAGGACCACCTTCCTGCACAAAAATAATCCTAAAAGGCAATTTCCTCTTTTTATGTGTGATGCAGAATGTGCTATACATTGAATGAGGATGTAACAAGGGAGAAATAAACATGTTTCTCCTTGTTTCACCTCCAGTGGTAGGTCTCTCCTCCAGGGCTACTGTGCCTTGCTGCCTAGGTTCTCGAGCTCCCACAGCAAGCCTTCTCTCTGTTATCCCCTTCTCCACAGCAAGGCATATTAGTCTGCTAAACCTCGGTCTTCATGCCTCCCCCTATAAGTCCCTAATCTGCTTGGTGACTGCTCCAAGCACTATGACTTCGTAGACATCCGCCCTGTAAGGAAATGCCTCCTTGGCATGGTTACCCCCTGACTTTTTGCCTTTTGCTGATGCTAAGTTTTGATTTGAAAGTGTGCTGAGGCCTGCTAACCAGGCCCCAGCACCAGTGTTCTTTCCCTAACCTGTACTTTTGTTTGCACAATTGGCACACCCTGGCATCCAGGTAAGTCCCTTGTAACTGGTACCCCTGGTACCAAGGGCCCTGATGCCAGGGAAGGTCTCTAAGGGATGCAGCATGTCATATGCCACCCTGGGGACCCCTCACTCAGCACAGACACACTGCTTGCCAGCTTGTGTGTGCTAGTGAGGACAAAACAAGTAAGTCGACATGGCACTCCCCTCAGGGTGCCATGCCAACCTCACACTGCCTATGCAGTATAGATAAGTCACCCCTTTAGCAGGCCTTACAGCCCTAAGGCCGGGTTCACTATACCATAGGTGAGGGCACCAGTTCATGAGCACTGTGCCCCTACAGTGTCTAAGCAAAACCTTAGACATTGTAAGTGCAGGGTAGCCATGAGAGTATATGGTCTGGGAGTCTGTCATGCACGAACTCCACAGCACCATAATGGCTACACTGAAAACTGTGAAGTTTGGTATCAAACTTCTCAGCACAATAAATGCACACTGATGCCAGTGTACATTTTATTGTAACATACACCCCAGAGGGCACCTTAGAGGTGCCCCCTGAAACCTTAACCGACTATCCGTGCAGGCTGACTAGTTCTAGCAGCCTGTCACACACCAGACATGTTGCTGGCCACATGGGGAGAGTGCCTTTGTCACTCTGTGGCTAGTAACAAAGCCTGTACTGGGTGGAGGTGCTTCACACCTCCCCCTGCAGGAACTGTAACACCTGGTGGTGAGCCTCAAAGGCTCACCCCCTTTGTTACAGCACCACAGGGCACTCCAGCTAGTGGAGTTGCCCGCCCCCTCCGGCCACGGCCCCACTTTTGGCGGCAAGGCCGGAGGAGATAATGAGAAAAACAAGGAGGAGTCACTGGCCAGTCAGGACAGCCCCTAAGGTGTCCTGAGCTGAGGTGACTCTGACTTTTGGAAATCCTCCATCTTGCAGATGGAGGATTCCCACAATAGGGATAGGAATGTGCCCCCCGCCCCTCGGGAGGAGGCACAAAGAGGGTGTACCCACCCTCAGGGCTAGTAGCCATTGGCTACTAACCCCCCAGACCTAAACACGCCCTTAAATTTAGTATTTAAGGGCTCCCCAGAACCTAGGAACTCCGATTCCTGCAACCTAAGAAGAAGAGGACTGCTAAGCTGAAAAACCCTGCAGAGAAGACGGAGACACCAACTGCTTTGGCCCCAGCTCTACCGGCCTGTCTCCCCACTTCTAAAGACACTGCTCCAGCGACGCTTTCCCCAGGGACCAACGACCTCTGAATCCTCAGAGGACTGCCCTGCTCTAGACGGACCAAGAACTCCTGAGGACAGCGGCCCTGTTCACCAACGACTGAAACTTTGAAACAAAGAAGCAACTTTGAAACAACTTGCGTTTCCCGCCAGAAGCGTGAGACTTGACACTCTGCACCCGACGCCCCCGGCTCGACTTGTGGAGAACAATCACTTCAGGGAGGACTCCCCGGCGACTGCGAGACCATGAGTAGCCAGAGTTGCCCCCCCTGAGCCTCCACAGCAACGCCTGCAGAGGGAATCCCGAGGCTCCCCCTGACCGCGACTGCCTGCTCCTCAGATCCCGACGCCTGGTAAAGACTCTGCACCCGCAGCCCCCAGGACCTGAAGGATCCGAACTCCAGTGCAGGAGTGACCCCCAGGAGGCCCTCTCCCTTGCCCAGGTGGTCGCTACCCTGAGGACCCCCCCCTTGCCTGCCTGCATCGCTGAAGAGACCCCTTGGTCTCCCATTGCTTTCTATTACAAACCCGACGCGTGTTGGCACACTGCACTCGGCCGCCCCCATGCCGTTGAGGGTGTACTTTCTGTGCTGACTTGTGTCCCCCCAGTGCCCTACAAAACCCCCCTGGTCTGCCCTCCGAAGACGCGGGTACTTACCTGCTGGCAGACTGGAACCGGGGCACCCCCTTCTCCATTGAAGCCTGTGCGTTTTGGGCACCACTTTGACCTCTACACCTGACCGGCCCTGATCTGCTGGTGTGGTAACTTTGGGGTTGCTCTGAACCCTCAACGGTGGGCTACCTTGGACCCAAACTTGAACCCCGTAGGTGGTTTACTTACCTGCAAAAACTAACAAACTCCTACTCCCCCCAGGAACTGTTGAAAATTGCACTGTCTAGTTTTAAAATAGCTATATGTGATTTATGTGAAAACTGTATATGCTATTTTGCTAATTCAAAGTTCCTAAAGTACCTACCTGCAATACCTTTCATTTGAAGTATTACATGTAAATCTTGAACGTGTGGTTCTTAAAATAAACTCAGAAAATATATTTTTCTATACAGAAACTTATTGGCCTGGAATTGTCTTTGAGTGTGTGTTCCTCATTTATTGCCTGTGTATGTACAACAAATGCTTAACACTACTCCTTTGATAAGCCTACTGCTCGACCACACTACCACAAAATAGAGCATTGGTATTATATCTTTTTGCCACTATCTTACCTCTAAGGGGAACCCTTGGATTCTGTGCATACTATTCCTTGCTTTGAAATAGTGCATACAGAGCCAACTTCCTACATTGGTGGATCACCGGTGGGGTACAAGACTTTGTATTTGCTGGACTACTCAGCCAATACCTGATCACACAACTAAATTCCAAAAATTGTTATTAGAAACTGATTTTTGCAATTTGAGCTATTTTTCAAAATTTTTAAAAGTCCTGCTAGGGCCTTGTGTTAGTCCCTGTTAGCATTTCTTTTAGAGTTTAAAAGTTTTGTGAAAGTTTGAATTAAGTTCTAGAGATAGTTTTAGATTCTTAAAAAGTATTCCAACTTTTAGAAACATAGGGGGTCATTCCAACCCTGGCGGTCGGTGTTAAAGCAGCGGCCAACCCGCCAACAGGCAGGCGGTCAAAAAAATGGAATTCTGACCCTGGCGGGAACCGCCAACACAGCCCGCCACTTTAACACTCCGACCGCCACGGCGGGACAAACAAACAGCTTGGCGGTCACCGCCAACAGGCAGGCGGCAGACAATGTACCGCCCACCCTATCACAACTCACCAATCCACCACCTTTTCCGGGGCGGGAGCCCCGCCGATAAAAACACGGCGGAAACAGACTACGAACGGGAAAACGCTCACCTCTATACACTCCACGAGGAATCTGGACAGCATGGAACCTGAATTAAACATCCTACCAGCTATTGTCTACCTGCTCTTCTACCAGGAGCACGAACGCCGGCGCAGACGACAACGGTGAGTACTGCACCTACGACACAGGGGAGGGGGGAGGAGAAAAGGTCACGGGCACACACATACGCGATACACCCACCCCCCCACCCCAAATACCTACACACCAATGCAGAGCAACAAGTCAGAGTGACACCCCCAAACCCCCCGGAATAATGCAAAGACAAAATAAAATGATCATTAAAATAGAAGTATATTATAGCTCAAATGAAGTAATGTGAATTATGAAAGATGAAATATACATATTAAATAAAGAACATAGTTAAAAATATATACATAGGCTATAAGTCCAGCACATTTTGCCAAAGTTCCATCGTTCGTGGGCCAATGTGCACAAACACATGGGCAAAGCCCACACACGAGACCAGATACCATTGGAGAGAACACTGCTGGGGCATCAGATGATAAAATTACAGGCACCTCAGGGGTAAGGGAAGGGGGGGCACCTCAGCCACATGAGTCCACGACGCCAGATCCACGAGGGGCCTCCATGGCCACTGTACCATCCTGGGGAGTGCAAAGCCACAGTCTCTCAAGTCCATACAGTGGGTGGGTTGCCCACTGTACCATCCTGGGGAGTGCAAAGCCACAGTCTCTCAAGTCTCTACAGTGGGTGGATTGCCCACTATACCATCCTGGGGAGTGCAAAGCCACAGTCTCTCAAGTCTCTACAGTGGGTGGATTGCCCACTGTACCATCCTGGGGAGTGCAAAGCCACAGTCTCTCAAGTCTCTACAGTGGGTGGATTGCCCACTGTGCCATCCTGGGGAGTGCAAAGCCACAGTCCATCAGGTGGATTACAGACTCCACTGGTCATGGAGGAGGCATGGTGGCCCGAGTGCTTCGTGAAGCCCTGCTCGACACAGAACCGTCACTGCCAATGGGCCAGCGGTGCCTGACAGGAAGGGCCCAGCAGAGCAGTTCAGAGACGGCGGTGCCCAGCGGAGCGGTGTTTGACAGGAAGGGCCCAGCGGAGCGGTGCTTGAGATGAAGGGCCCAGCGGAGCGGTGCTTGAGATGAAGGGCCCAGCGGAGCGGTGCTTGAGATGAAGGGCCCAGCGGAGCGGTGTTTGACAGGAAGGGCCCAGCGGAGCGGTGCTTGAGATGAAGGGCCCAGCGGAGCGGTGCTTGAGATGAAGGGCCCAGCGGAGCGGTGCTTGACAGGAAGGGCCCAGCGGAGCGGTGCTTGGCAGGAAGGGCCCAGCGGAGCGGTGCTTGACAGGAAGGGCCCAGCGGAGCGGTGCCTGAGATGAAGGGCCCAGCGGAGCGGTGCTTGACAGGAAGGGCCCAGCGGAGCGGTGCTTGACAGGAAGGGCCCAGCGGAGCGGTGATTGACAGGAAGGGCCCAGCGGAGCGGTGCTTGAGATGAAGGTCCCAGCGGAGCGGTGCTTGACAGGAAGGGCCCAGCAGAGCGGTGCTTGACAGGAAGGGCCCAGCTGAGCGGTGCTTCTCACGGCGGCCCCTGTTCAGCGGTGCTTGTCTTGGCGGGGCCCTGTTCAGCGGTGCTTCTCACGGCGGGCCCCTGTTCAGCGGTGCTTCTCACGGCAGGCCCCTGTTCAGCGGTGCTCCTCACGGCGGGGCCCTGTTCAGCGGTGCTTCTCACGGCGGGCCCCTGTTCAGCGGTGCTTCTCACGGCGGGCCACTGTTCAGCGGTGCTTCTCACGGCGGCCCCTGTTCAGCGGTGCTTCTCACGGCGGCCCCTGTTCAGCGGTGCTTGTCTTGGCGGGGCCCTGTTCAGCGGTGCTTGTCTTGGCGGGGCCCTGTTCAGCGGTGCTTCTCACGACAGGGCCCTGTTCAGCGGTGCTTCTCACGGCGGGGCCCTGTTCAGCGGTGCTTCTCACGGCGGCCCCTGTTCAGCGGTGCTTGTCTTGGCGGGGCCCTGTTCAGCAGTGCTTGTCTTGGCGGGGCCCTGTTCAGCGGTGCTTCTCACGGCGGGGCCCTGTTCAGCGGTGCTTCTCACGGCGGGCCCTGTTCAGCGGTGCTTCTCACGGCGGGGCCCTGTTCAGCGGTGCTTGTCTTGTGTTTCTAGGGAACCAGACCTGGCCAATACTTCCCGCTCAGTCGCCATCCGACCTTTCGGTTGCGGGGCCCTCCTGTGATGGAGTCCTGGGCCCGTGGGTGTCCTCCGTCACACCCAGAATGGGCTGGTGGGGCCCTCCTGGCCAGCTCGCCTGCTGCCTGACTTGTCCACCCTGCTGCCCTTGCCCTCCTTCGCTGAATCTCTGGGGCCCTTGCCTCCCTTTGTTGATGTGCCAGGTGACGGGGTAAGGCTACTGTCCTTGGTGGCAGCCATCTCAGGCTTGTCGCGCAGGCCCTTCACTTTTTTGGTCCTCTTCCCAGGGGGTGGGCTCGCTGTCCCCTTGCTGCTGGCCGATGTTCCTGCCCTAGGAGCTGGTGGACTCCAATAGCCCTGAACTATGGTCCTAATAGGTGCAGGGCTTGTGGTGGCTGAGGTGCTGTTTGGACTCGTACGAGATGGAGGGGGTGGGTCAGGTCATGCAAAGAGGTCAATTTTGGAGAGGAAAAACTTTTTAGGAGCAGTGGGAAGGGTAGGTGCAGTGGGTATGGGAGTGGAGGAAGAGGATGTGGTTGTAGGAGAGTCAAGTGTGCTGTCTTTGGGTGCAGGTGCTTGTGACGGAGGCTGTCGTGAGGTGGATGGCTGTTGGGTGGGTGTCTGTCTGCGTTTGTGTGGTTTGGAAGAGGGGGTGACAGACACACTGGGAGAGGACACTGGGGACGTGTAAATGGCAGTGGGGGTGGTGACTGCACGTGTGCGGACTGGTCTGGAGGGTGTGCTGGTGATGGACGTACTGGCTGATGGGGGTGTGCATGCAGGTGTGAGTGGAGACGTCACAGGGAGGGAGGAGGGAAACGAGGAGGTGGGGGACTGTTGGCATGTCTGCATCTGGATGTTGCTTGGGTGAATGCTTGTGTGATCTGTGGTGCTTATGTCTGGATGAGCTGCCCTTGGGTGTTGAGGTGTGTGCAGGCTGGTCTGATGGTGTGGATGGGGTAGGCAGAGGAACAGGGGTTTGGGACTGGGTGGAGGGAGTTTGAAGAGGGAGGCTGGAGACAGGGACAATGGCTGCCGTCAGTGCTGAGGCCAGAGCATTGAACGATCGCTGATGGGCAGCCTGACCCGAATGAAGGCCCTCCAGGTATGCATTGCTCCGATGCACCTCACTTTCTACACCCTGGATGGCATTCAAAAGGGTAGACTGCCCAACAATGATGGTCCTCAGGAGGTCAATGACCTCCTCACTGAGGGCAGCTGGGGTAACTGGGGCAGGGCCTGAGGTGCCTGGGGCGAAGGAGATGGCCGGCTTCCTGGCCGAGCGGGCACGGGCCGAACGCTGAGGGGCTGCTGAGAGGGCGGAGCTGGTGCGCTGGGTGGCGGCTGTACCTGTTGTAGCGGTGGGCACGGATGTTGCCGCCAACGCAAGGGAGCTCCCTTCCGAGGACGTGTCGGTGTCGCTGAGGTCTCCACGGGTCCCCGTTGTGGAGCCCCCCTCGCCCTCCGTCTCACTGGTCAACTCGGAGTCGGTTGCATGGCCCTCCGGGCCCATGTGAGATCCAACTCCCTCGTGCGCCGATGCTACTTCTCCTCCGCCTGATGATGCTAATGCACACATGAACAGGAAGACAAAGAAAATGGGGGGGGGAGAAATAAAGACAGGTTGAGTGCATGCATTGGCAACACCGTTGTCGGAGAGGACAGACACAGAAGCCCCCAGCACTACGCCGCGCACTCGGGGTACACTACTCAATTATTGTGACTTGGCCTACAGGTCTATGGACGACAAATGCACACATAGGTGAGGCCGGACCATGGATAGCTGTACATAGCACCCTACAGAGGTGGGGGGCGGGGGCACAGAGCCATGCCTAACGGAGGGGCCTAGCCTACAGAAAGCGCCCTGGCCTAGAGATAGCCACAGCCCTCCTCCCCCACCCAGACACCTCCACTGCGCGCAAAGATAGCAGAATGTGCTGATACTCACCCCCTTGTGTCTGCTGTGATGTCCTCACGCGCCCATCCAAATCGGGGTAGGCCACCGCCAGGATCCGGGACATCAGGGGGGGTCAATTGGCGGCTGGCACCCCTCCTACGTTGGGAGGCCATCCCCAGCAGAGCCTTGGCGGTCTTTCTGCTCCCGCGGCGGATGTCCTCCCACCTCTTTCGGCAGTGGGTGCCCCGTCTGTTGTGGACCCCCAGGGCCCGGACGTCCTTGGCGATGGCACGCCAATTGTCGATCTTCTGATGGGCGCTGACCTATGTGACATGTACAGGGTTGGAAAGGAAATATCATCACTTTTCTGCATGGTCGATGTGAGTGGCCCCCCCTCCCCAACCTTGCCATGTGGCACATGCTCTCATCTGTCGTGCGTTGCACTCCTCATTCGCTCACCTCCCCACCATCTTACAGCCACCCCACTCAACACAGGCATAGCCCATACTACGTGCTCCCTGTGTACTTACCTGTTGGTCTGGAGGACCGTAGAGTAGCGCATACTGGGGGAGGACCCCATCCACAAGTTTCTCCAGTTCCTCAGATGTGAAGGCAGGGGCCCTTTCCCCAGTCGCAGCAGCCATTGTCTCTCCCAGACCGAGGTCACAGCAGCACTTGCAGTATAGGTCCTCTCCTGTGGATGATCAGGTCGCGAGTGATTAAGCAGTTAGAAAATGGCGGTCACGCCCGCGGCGGTGCGTACCGCGACCGCCGGCGCACATCGTCATTGGCTCCTGAAACCCATAGGGTTCAATGTTAACCAATGCGGTTTTGCACCGCGGTCTTCGACCGCCTACCGCTACGGTGTGCCACGCCAGCGCATTGACCTCACATCCCATTGTCACACTTCACAGGTCAGGCAGCCGCCATTTCAAGGGCCCACATGGCTTTATTTCTACTGCGTCACACAGGCCTAGGCCTTGCATTGCCACTCATACAAGCCATTCAATGCATAGCGAATCGTGTACTGTGCAAGCTGTGTGAACGTACCTGTGGGTTGCTTGACTCTGTGCTCCATGTTGTCCTTCCTAGGCACCGTCCGGTGGGACTTGCGAGGAGAAGGATGAATCCTCCCGTGTACAGACCGCTGGTGGACCTGTCGACAATGGAAGAACGACATATCATACTGACATACAGGCTTGACAGAGCCACTATACATGAACTGTGTGCCCAGCTGGAGCCAGACCTGATGTCCCCCATTCGCCAACCCACAGGGATTCCCCCTCTGGTGCAGGTTCTGTCAGTACTCCATTTTTTGGCAAGTGGATCATTCCAAACAACAGTGGCCATATCATCAGGGATGTCTCAGCCTATGTTTTCTAAGGTTTTGTCCAGAGTGTTGTCTGCCCTGATGAAATACATGCGGAGCTACATTGTGTTCCCTGAGGTGGGCGATTTGGCTACAGTGAAGGGTGATTTCTATGCCCTTGGACATATCCCCAACATCATTGGTGCCATTGATGGGACCCATGTGGCTTTGGTTTCCCCCAGAGAAAGTGAACAGGTGTACAGGAACAGAAAAAGTTATCATTCGATGAATGTCCAGGTGGTCTGTTTGGCAGACCAGTACATCTCCCATGTAAATGCCAAGTTCCCTGGGTCAGTGCATGACGCGTATATCATGCGAAATAGCAGCATCCCGTATGTGATGGAACAGCTACAGAGACATCGTGTGTGGCTATTGGGGGACTCTGGTTACCCCAACCTCTCCTGGCTATTGACCCCAGTGAGGAATCCCCGGACCAGGGCAGAGGAACGGTACAATGAGGCCCATGGGCGTACTAGGAGGATCATAGAAAGAACCTTCGGCCTCCTGAAGGCCAGGTTCAGGTGCCTACATATGACAGGTGGATCCCTAATGTACTCACCAAAGAAGGTGTGCCAGATCATCGTGGCCTGCTGTATGCTTCACAATATGGCTTTGCGACGCCAGGTGCCTTTTCTGCAGGAGGATGGTCCAGATGGTGGTGTTGTAGCAGCTGTGGAGCCTGTGGAGAGTGAAGAGGAGGAAGACGACGGGGACGACACAGACACCAGGGACACAGTGATACAACAGTATTTTCAGTAGCACACAGGTAAGAATCAACCACCCCATTTTACATTTACTGACAGCCTCCTGCCTCTCTACTGTCGGTGTTTCCACCCAGTTCCTGTTCACTGATTTGTGACTTTACCTTCCCTTTTCAGAGCTGTATGCGCCACTGCGTGACTTCTGCTTTGTTTGCCCATGGACTACAGCCGTATGACAGTGGTATGTTGTCATCACAATGTAACTGAACATTTTTGCACCGTTATGTGTAATACATTTGTTAAGAATACAAGCAGGCTCCAGATTATTTGAGTGAAATAAGTGATTTAATTAAAGTGCTACATTTAGGTACATGATTGTAAAACGGTGATGGGTGGGGGTGGAGTAATGTCCATGGCAGAGTCCAGTTCTCAGTCTCACAGGTGCATTGTCCATATGCCTGTGGAAGGATGGAGCAGGGGCAGTTTGAGGTTGGACAGGGTGACAATGTGGGACAGTGGGATGACATCAGGAGGTATCTTATGCTGGCGGGGGTCTTGGCATCCTACTCTGTCTTCTTGTGAGATCTCAGGTTCCGCTTGCGGGGTGGTTGTTCTTCTGCAGGAGGTGGGGTTCTGGTGGCCTGTCGTTGTGTGGGGGCCTCCTGTCCACTAGCGCCGGCGGAGGTGGTAGGTTGTTCCTGGTCGAGGCTAGTGACAGGGGCCCTTTGGGGTGCCACATGGTCCCGCAATGTGGTGACTATCTGGTTAAGGGCCACGACGATGGTCCCCATTGCGAACTAATGTTCCTCAGTTCCTCTCTGAACCCCATGTACTGTTCCTCCTGCAGTGCCTGGATCTCCTGGAACCTGGCCAGTACCGTCGCCATCGTCTCCTGGGAGTGGTGGTATGCTTCCATGATGGAGGAGAGGGCCTCGTGGAGAGTGGGTTCCCTTGGCCTGTCCCCCCCCTGTCGCACAGCAGCCCTCCCAGTTCCCCTGTGTTCCTGGGCCTCTGTCCCCTGGACGGTGTGCCCACTACCACTGCCCCCAGGTCCCTGTTGTTGTTGGGGTGGTGGGTCAACCTGGGTGCCCTGTAGTGGTGGACACACCGCTGATTGACGTGTCCTGGAGACAGAGGCATGGGCCCGCTGGGTGGGAGCTGTGCTGGTGTTCCCAGAGGGGATTGGGTCTGATGTAGCCTGTGGCTGTCTGAGGGGAACCGACTGTCCCGAGGTCCCCGATGGGCCGGGCTGGTCATCTGGGTCCAGGGAGACAGAGCTGCTGTCATAACTGGGGGCCTCTTCTGGGGGTGGGATGGACATCTCTGGACCCTCCGTGGCGGTGTAGTGGCGTTCGGGTCCTGCAGGGGTATAAGGGTATGGTTATTGCTTCTGTGTGTGGCATTTCCTGTGATGGGTGGGTGGCCGTGTACCCAAGTGCAGGCATTCCCTTGTGGGGGCTTTTGTGAGGGTGGCTTGTGGGGGAGATGTGTGTGTGCAGTGGGCATGCTTTGGTGATGGGTGTCCATGCTTTGTGGACGCATGCAGGGCTTGGTGTTGGGATGGGTGGGTTGTGATGGTGAGCCATTTGCAAGGAGTTGGTGTGATGGGGTGGGGGTGAGGGTGGTGGTATGATTTGGGATGCAGGTGGGGAGGGGGTGGGAAGAAGTAGTTAAGATTAGACTTACCAGAGTCCATTCCTCCAGATACTCCTGCGAGGCCCTCAGGATGCAGGATGTGCAAGACTTCCTCCTCCCATGCTGTAAATTCTGGGGGAGTAGGTGGGGGTCCGCCGCCAGTCTTCTGCACCGCTATGTTGTGCCTTGATACCATGGAACGCACCTTCCCCCGTAGGTCGTTCCAGCGCTTCCTTATGTCATCCCGATTGCGTGGATGCTGTCCCACAGCGTTGACCCTGTCGACTATCCTTTGCCATGGCTCCATCTTCCTAGCAATTGTGGTGTGCTGCACCTGTGCCCCGAAGAGCTGGGGCTCTACACAAACTATTTCCTCCACCATGACCCTGAGTTCTGCGTCAGAGAACCTGGAGTGTCTTTGGGGTGCCATGGGGTGGTGTGGATGAGGTGAGGGATGTTGTATGTGTTGTAGAGTGTGGTGTGTGTGGTGGTGTATGGTGTTTTGTGCGTGGGAATTGTGTGGGTGATGTTTTGATTTGCCTCTGTGTGATGGTCTACTCTAAGCAGTGCTGTCTCTCTCTGTCCTTCAGTCGCTATTGTGGTCGTAAGGGTTTGTGGGTGATGTGGGTGTGTGTTTTATATTGTATTGGGTGTGTGGGAGTGTTGTGTGTATGTGTATCAGGTGTGTGTGTTTCAAATTGTCCAATGTGGTTGTGTTTTGTAAGGGTGTGTGTATTTTGACCGCGGCGATGTGTACCGCCAATGGAATACCGCGGTAGAAAGACCGCCGCGTGGATTCGTGGGTCGGAATGGCATGGGCGTATTTCTGTTGGCGTGACGGTGGAGGTTTGGTCATCGCCAGTTTTTCGCTGACCTTTGGTGTGGCGGACTTTTGTTGATGTCGGGTTTTTGGCGGTTTGCCAGTTGCGGGTCAGAATGACCGTGGCGGTTTACCGCGGCCGCGGCGGTGTTATGGCGGTCTTCTGACCGGTGGTAAGCGCCTTTTACCGTCGAGGTCAGAATGACCCCCATAATGTCTAATGCAGAAGAGAGTGTGATGGAACTCGACCTCACACCTTACCTCCATCTTAGAATGAGGGAGCTAAGGTCTCTCTGCAAAATAAAGAAAATAAAAGTTGGCATAAGCCCTTCCAAAGCACAGATCCAGGAGCTGCTGGCAGAGTTTAACAAAGCCAACCCCTCTGAGGATGACCTCCCAGAGGATGAAGCTAGTGACTTGGAGGAAAGTTCCCCCCCTCCAGTCCTAATTAGGGAGATCAGGGCACCTCAAGCCCTGACTCCAACTGTGATAGTCAGAGATGCTGCTTCCCTCACAGGAGGGTCCAGCACCTCTGTAATCACTGAGGATAGCCTCAGTGAAGATGACCTCCTGCTAGCCAGAATGGCCAAAAGATTGGCTTTAGAGAGACAGCTCCTAGCCATAGAAAGGGAAAGACAAGAGATGGGTTTTGGTCCCGTCCATGGTGGCAGCAACATAAATAGGGTCAGAGATTCTCCTGACATGTTGAAAATCCCAAAAGGGATTGTAACTAAATATGAAAATGGTGATGACATCACCAAATGGTTCACAGCTTTTGAGAGGGCTTGTGCAACCAGAAAAGTAAACAGATCTCAATGGGGTGCTCTCCTTTGGGAAATGTTCACTGGAAAGTGTAGGGATAGACTCTTCACACTCTCTGGAAAAGATGCAGAATCCTGTGACCTCATGAAGGGTACCCTGATTGAGGGCTTTGGATTCTCCACTGAGGAGTATAGAATTCGATTCAGGGGGGCTCAAAAGTCCTCGAGCCAGACCTGGGTTGATTTTGTGGACTACTCAGTGAAATCACTGGATGGTTGGATTCAAGGCAGTGGTGTAAATGATTATGATGGGCTGTACAATTTATTTGTGAAAGAACACCTATTGAGTAATTGTTCAAATGATAAACTGCATCAGCATCTGGTAGACCTAGGACCAATTTCTCCCCAAGAATTGTGAAAGAAGGCGGACCATTGGGTCAAGACTAGGGTGACCAAGACTTCCACAGAGGGTGACCAAAAGAAAGGGGTCACAAAGCCTCCCCAGGGGAAGAGTGTTGAGACATCCAAAGGTAAAAATAGTAAAGAGTCTTCTACAGGCCCCCAAAAACCTGCACAGGAGGGTGGGCCCAGAGCCTCTTCACAAACCAATTTTGGGTACAAGGGTAAAAACTTTGATCCCAAAAAGGCCTGGTGTCGTAGCTGTAATCAGCCTGGACACAAAACTGGAGACAAGGCCTGTCCCAAGAAAAGTACCACTTCTAACTCCACTCCAGCTAACACTGGAATGGCCAGTCTCCAAGTGGGATCAACAGTGTGCCCAGAGCAAATCAGGTGTCACACTGAAGCTACATTAGTCTCTGAGGGTGGGGTAGATTTAGACACACTGCTTGCCTGGCCTCCTAACATGCAAAAATACAGGCAGCAGCTCTTAATTAATGGGACAAGTGTAGAAGGCCTGAGGGATACAGGTGCCAGTGTCACCATGGTGACAGAGAAACTGGTTTCCCCTGGTCAATAGCTGGCTGGACAAACTTACCCAGTCACCAACGCTGACAATCAGACTAAAGTACATCCCATGGCTATGGTAACTTTAGAGTGGGGAGGGGTCAATGGCCAGAAAAAGGTGGTGGTCTCCTCAAATATCCCTGTAGACTGTTTGCTTGGAAATGACCTGGAGTCCTCAGCATGGGCTGAGGTAGAACTGAAAACCCATGCAGCCATGCTGGGTATCCCTGAACTGGTGTGTGTCAAGACAAGGGCACAGTGCAAGGCTCAGGGTGAAAAAGTAGTGTTGGAGCCTGGAAAAAGGCCCCAACCTACCAAGAGAAAAGGAAAGACAACTGGGGAACCAGTTGCAACACAACACCAAAGAGAGAACCTCTCTTCTCAGGAAGAAGTTCTGCCCTATGAGGGAACTGAGCCTATGGAGTTCGGACCTTATCAGGTTGAGCTCTTAGGCCCAGGGGGACCCTCAAGGGAGCAGTTGTGTAAGGGGCAGGAAACCTGTCCCTATCTTGAAGGCCTTAGGCAGCAAGCTGCTGAAGAGTCCAATGGAAAGAAAACAGGAACACATAGGGTTTATTGGGAAGATGGACTCCTTTACACTGAGGCAAGAGATCCCAAACCTGGTGCCACTAGGAGAGTGGTAGTGCCTCAGGAGTTTATGGAGTTCATACTGACCTTAGCCCATGATATTCCTCTTACTGGGCATTTGGGACAGACCAAGACGTGGGAGAGATTAGTCAACCACTTCTATTGGCCCAACATGTCCCAGAAGGTCAAGGAGTTTTGTGTCTACTGTGCCACCTGTCAAGCCAGTGGTAAGACAGGTGGGCACCCAAAGGCCCCCCTCATTCCACTTCCAGTGGTGGGGGTCCCCTTTGAAAGAGTGGGTGTGGACAAAGTGGGTCCACTTGAACCTCCCACAGCCTCAGGGAACCTATGCATACTAGTAGTAGTGGATCATGCTACTAAATACCCTGAAGCAATTCCCCTTAGGTCGACTACTGCCCCTGCAGTAGCCAAAGCACTCATTGGTATTTTTACCAGCGTGGGTTTTCCTAAGGAGGTGGTGTCTGACAGAGGTACCAACTTCATGTCAGCATACCTGAAACACATGTGGAATGAGTGTGGGGTGACTTACAAATTCACCACACCATACCATCCACAAACCAATGGCCTTGTTGAGAGATTCAACAAGACATTGAAAGGCATGATCATGGGGCTCCTTGAAAAACTCAAAAGGAGATGGGATGTCCTCTTGCCATGTCTGCTTTTCGCTTACAGAGAGGTGCCTCAGAAGGGAGTAGGGTTCTCACCCTTTAAACTTCTGTTTGGCCACCCTATAAGGGGACCACTAGCTCTTGTTAAAGAAGGCTGGGAGAGACCTCTTCATGAGCCTAAGCAAGATATAGTGGACTATGTACTTGGCCTACGTTCAAGGATGGCAGAGTACATGGAAAAGGCAAGTAAAAACCTTGAGGCCAGCCAACAGCTCCAGAAGTTTTGGTATGACTAAAAGGCTGCAATGGTTGAATTTCAACCAGGGCAGAAAGTCTGGGTTTGGGAGCCTGTGGCTCCCAGGGCACTTCAGGACAGATGGAGTGGCCCTTACCCAGTGCTGGAAAAGAAGAGTCAGGTCACCTACCTGGTGGACCTAGGCACTAGCAGGACCCCCAAGAGGGTGATCTATGTGAACCGCCTTAAGCTCTTCCATGACAGGGCTGGTGTGAATCTGTTGATGGTAACAGATGAGGACCAGGAAGCTGAGAGTGAACCTCTCCCTGATCTCCTCTCCACCAACCCTAAAGATGGCTCAGTTGATGGAGTGATCTATTCAGACACCCTCTCTAGCCAACAGCAATCTGACTGTAGGAAGGTCCTGCAACAGTTTGCTGATCTCTTTTCCCTAACCCCTGGTCAGACACACCTGTGTACCCATGATGTGGACACAGGAGACAGCATGCCTGTCAAAAACAAAATTTTCAGACAGTCTGACCAAGTTAAGGAAAGCATCAAAGTGGTAGTCCACAAGATGCTGGAATTGGGAGTCATTGAGCACTCTGACAGCCCCTGGGCTAGCCCAGTGGTCTTAGTCCCCAAACCTCACACCAAAGATGGAAAGAGCGAGATGAGGTTTTGTGTGGACTACAGATGACTTAATTCTGTCACCAAGACAGATACCCATCCCATTCCAAGGGCTGATGAACTGATTGATAAATTAGGTGCTGCCAAATTCTTAAGTACCTTTGACTTAACTGCAGGGTACTGGCAAATCAAAATGGCACCAGGAGCAAAAGAAAAGACAGCATTATCCACACCTAATGGGCATTATCAGTTTACTGTTATGCCCTTTGGTTTAAAGAATGCCCCTGCCACCTTCCAAAGGTTGGTGAATCAAGTCCTTGCTGGTTTGGAGTCCTTTAGTGCAGCTTTTCTTGACGATATTGCTGTCTTTAGCTCCAGCTGGCAGGATCACCTGGTCCACCTGAAGAAGGTTTTGAAGGCTCTGCAGTCAGCAGGCCTCTCTATCAAGGCATCCAAATGCCAGATAGGGCAGGGAACTGTGGTTTACTTGGGACACCTTGTAGGTGGAGGCCAAGTTCAGCCACTCCAGCCTAAGATCCAGACTATCCTGGACTGGGCAGCTCCAAAAACCCAGACTCAAGTCAGGGCATTCCTTGGCTTGACTGGGTATTACAGGAGGTTTGTGAAGGGATATGGATCCATAGTGACAGCCCTCACAGAACATACCTCCAAGAAAATGCCCAAGAAAGTAAACTGGACTGTAGAATGCCAACAGGCCTTTGACACCCTGAAACAAGCAATGTGCACAGCACCAGTTCTAAAAGCTCCAGATTACTCCAAGCAGTTAATTGTGCAGACAGATGCCTCTGAACATGGGATAGGGGCAGTTTTGTCCCAAACAAATGATGATGGCCTTGACCAGCCTGTTGCTTTCATTAGCAGGAGGTTACTCCCCAGGGAGCAGCGTTGAACTGCCATTGAGAGGGAGGCCCTTGCTGTGGTTTGGTCCCTGAAGAAGCTGAGACCATACCTCTTTGGTACTCACATTTGTAGTTCAAACTGACCACAGACCTCTCAGATGGCTGATGCAAATGAAAGGTGAAAATCCAAAACTGTTGAGGTGGTCCATCTCCCTACAGGGAATGGACTTTATAGTGGAACACAGACCTGGGACTGCCCATGCCAATGCAGATGGCCTTTCCAGGTTCTTCCACTTAGAAAATGAAGACTCTCTTGGGAAAGGTTAGTCTCATCCTCTTTCGTTTGGGGGGGGTTGTGTAAGGAAATGCCTCCTTGGCATGGTTACCCCCTGACTTTTTGCCTTTTGCTGATGCTAAGTTTTGATTTGAAAGTGTGCCGAGGCCTGCTAACCAGGCCCCAGCACCAGTGTTCTTTCCCTAACCTGTACTTTTGTTTGCACAATTGGCACACCCTGGCAACCAGGTATGTCCCTTGTAACTGGTACCCCTGGTACCAAGGGCCCTGATGCCAGGGAAGGCCTCTAAGGGATGCAGCATGTCTTATGCCACCCTGGGGACCCCTCACTCAGCACAGACACACTGCTTGCCAGCTTGTGTGTGCTAGTGAGGACAAAACGAGTAAGCCGACATGGCACTCCCCTCAGGGTGCCATGCCAACCTCACACTGCCTATGCAGTATAGATAAGTCACCCCTCTAGCAGGCCTTACAGCCCTAAGGAAGGGTGCACTATACCATAGGTGAGGGCACCAGTGCATGAGAACTGTGCCCCTACAGTGTCTAAGCAAAACCTTAGACATTGTAAGTGCAGGGTAGCCATAAGAGTATATGGTCTGGGAGTCTGTCATGCATGAACTCCACAGCACCATAATGGCTACACTGAAAACTGTGAAGTTTGGTATCAAACTTCTCAGCACAATAAATGCACACTGATGCCAGTGTACATTTTATTGTAACATACACCACAGAGGGCACCTTAGAGGTGCCCCCTGAAACCTTATCCGACTATCCGTGTAGGCTGACTAGTTCTAGCAGCCTGCCACACACCAGACATGTTGCTGGCCACATGGGGAGAGTGCCTTTGTCACTCTGTGGCTAGTAACAAAGCCTGTACTGGGTGGAGGTGCTTCACACCTCCCCCTGCAGGAACTGTAACACCTGGCGGTGAGCCTCAAAGGCTCACCCCCTTTGTTACAGCACCACAGGGCACTCCAGCTAGTGGAGTTGCCTGCCCCCTCTGGCCACGGCCCCACTTTTGGCAGCAAGGCCGGAGGAGATAATGAGAAAAACAAGGAGGAGTCACTGGCCAGTCAGGACAGCCCCTAAGGTGTCCTGAGCTGAGGTGACTCTGACTTTTAGAAATCCTCCATCTTGCAGATGGAGGATTCCCCCAATAGGGATAGGAATGTGCCCCCCCTCCCCTCGGGAGGAGGCACAAAGAGGGTGTGCCCACCCTCAGGGCTAGGAGCCATTGGCCACTAACCCCCCAGACCTAAACCCGCCCTTAAATTTAGTATTTAAGGGCTCCCCAGAACCTAGGAACTCCGATTCCTGCAACCTAAGAAGAAGAGGACTGCTAAGCTGAAAAACCCTGCAGAGAAGACGGAGACACCAACTGCTTTGGCCCCAGCCCTACCGGCCTGTCTCCCCACTTCTAAAGACACTGCTCCAGCGACGCTTTCCCCAGGGACCAGCGACCTCTGAATCCTCAGAAGACTGCCCTGCTCTAGACGGACCAAGAACTGCCGAGGACAGCGGCCCTGTTCACCAAAGACTGCAACTTTGAAACAAAGAAGCAACTTTGAAACAACTTGCGTTTCCCGCCGGAAGCGTGAGACTTGACACTCTGCACCCGACGCCCCCGGCTCGACTTGTGGAGAACAATCATTTCAGGGAGGACTCCCCAGCGACTGCGAGACCGTGAGTAGCCAAAGTTGCACTCCCTGAGCCCCACTGCAACGCCTGCAGAAGGAATCCCGAGGCTCCCCCTGACCGCGACTGCCTGCTCCTCAGATCCCGACGCCTGGTAAAAACTCTGCACCCGCAGCCCCTAGGACCTGAAGGATCCGAACTCCAGTGCAGGAGTGACCCCCAGGAGGCCCTCTCCCTTACCCAGGTGGTGGCTACCCGAGGAGCCCCCCCCCTTGCCTGTCTGCATCGCTGAAGAGACCCCTTGGTCTCCCATTGCTTTCTATTACAAACCCGACGCGTGTTTACACACTGCACCCGGCCGCCCCCGTGCCGTTGAGGGTGTACTTTCTGTGCTGACTTGTGTCCCCCCCCGGTGCCCTACAAAACCCCCCTGGTCTGCCCTCCGAAGACATGGGTACTTACCTGCTGGCGGACTGGAACCAGGGCACCTCCTTCTCCATTGAAGCCTATGCGTTTTGGGCACAACTTTGACTTCTGCACCTGACCGGCCCTGAGCTGCTGGTGTGGTAACTTTGGTGTTGCTCTGATCCCCCAACGATGGGCTACCTTGGACCCAAACTTGAACCCTGTAGGTGGTTTACTTACCTGCAAGAACTAACAAACTCTTACTCCCCCGAGGAACTGTTGAAAATTGTAGTGTCTAGTTTTAAAATAGCTATATGTGATTTATGTGAAAACTGTATATGCTATTTTGCTAATTCAAAGTTCCTAAAGTACCTACCTGCAATACCTTTCATTTGAAGTATTACATGTAAATCTTGAACCTTTGGTTCTTAAAATAAACTCAGAAAATATATTTTTCTATACAAGAACCTATTGGCCTGGAATTGTCTTTGAGTGTGTGTTCCTCATTTATTGCCTGTGTATGTACAACAAATGCTTAACACTACTCCTTTGATAAGCCTACTGCTCGACCACACCACCACAAAATAGAGCATTGGTATTATCTCTTTTTGCCACTATCTTACCTCTAAGGGGAACCCTTGGACTCTGTGCATACTATTCCTTGCTTTGAAATAGTGCATACAGAGCCAACTTCCTACATGCCCTCAGCTTTTTCTGTTTCTTTCAGGCTCTATGAAGACACGCGACAACAACACACAAAGTACCTGGCCTAAATAAAAATAAGAAACAACCAGCCATTATGATAGAAAGCTGAGTTTGTGCTGGCAGCTCTGGAAGAATTCCAGTTGACTATTTGCAAATTGTTTTAACAGATTTTTAGTTGCAAATGGATGTTTTATTTTTTGGGAAATTGGCCTGTTTGTGCACACATGAAAAAAAATGCTCTAGAACTGAATCCAAAAAATGCTTGTATGTCAAAATATAAAACATTAAATATCGACCTGCAATAATATCCACTGCATGATATCACCTAGCACACAAAATGGAGTGGGATTCACCACTCTAACTCCACATCTGCCTGATTTGATATTATGCAAGTCGATATCTTGTAGTCGATATGAAAGTCAACATTGTGGTACCACACCTCAGTAGACACCATCAGACACCAATAACAAGCTCCAAAATGCAACTGGAATCAACTAGAGTTTCTACACAAGACTTCATTATATATTCCAGTATACATTGCATCCAATATACATTGCGAGACGTTAGCAGACTATTTTGTCGACAAGATAGAAGATATTTATACACATTTTCCCACGGACATTTCTACAGCTAAGTTAGAAGACATAACAACATTTGAGGACATCAAGTCCACACCTGCACTCAATTCTTTTCCCCTCTTGGATTTGCCAGAGCTGACTGCCATCCGTCGTCAAGACAAATCTGGGTCTCCTGCAGACCCATTAAAACCTGATTGGTTACTTAAGCTCACGGACCCCCTCCTCCCACTCTGCTTACAGGTTATAAATGTATCTCTGTCCTCAGGTCAGGTGCCTACTAAGTGGAAACATGGTAAGGTCATTCAACCCTTGAAGAAGCCATCTCTAGGTGCCTCCAAGCCAGAAAACCTCTGCCCTATTTTGCTCCTGCCTTTCTTAGCAAAGGTAACAGCGAAGCATGTAAACAGCATTTTGGCAAAATATCTGGACGACAACCATCTCCCACAATGCTTTCAGGCCATGGCGCAGCACAAAATCTGCACTTCTTGCGGTCACTGAGCAACTCCGATGTGCCCTAGATAAAGCCCGTACATCTGTTCTGATCTTGCGTGATTTGAGAGCTGCTTTTCATACGGTGTCTCACAAAATTCAAATACAGCGCCAACAGAGCATCGGCATAGGCTGTACGGCACTGTCCGGGTTCACCTTTTTCTCCAAGAATGCTCCTTTCAGGTTATTTCCCCTCCTTTTAGTTCTGATACACATATTTTACAGCATGGTGCTCCACAAGGGTCTTCACTAAGCTCTACCCTGTTTAACATGTATATCCAACCACTAGCACAGGTCGCTAAATCCACCGGAATGACGTTGATATCCTATGCTGACAATCCCCTGTGCTCTCACTTACAGATAATCCCTCACTTGACTGTGCAAACTTCTAAAAAGAACTGTTAGTGCTTGCAGAGTGGGTGAATGTTAACTGTCTCCGCCTGAACACTAATAAAATGAAAGTACTCCTTTTAGGAAAAGATACCCACATTTGGGGTGACTATTGGTGGCCTACCCCCCTTGGAGCTTCTCCCACACCTAAACCTTCTGGAAAAAAATTAGGAAAACTCTTTGACATTTGAGGCTGTAGGAGGCTGGCCTGGCTTGTAGTGGGTACCAAGGGGTACTTACACTCTGTACCAGGTCCAGTTATCCCTTATTAGTGTAGAAGAGGTGTTTCTAGCAGCTTAGGCTGATAGAAGGATGCTATAGCAGAGCAGCTTAGGCTGAACTAGGAGACATGCAAAGCTCCTATTATACCACTGGTGTCATATGCACAATATCATAAGAAAACACAATACACAGATATATAAAAAATAAAGGTACTTTATTTTTATGACAATATGCCAAAAGTATCTCAGTGAGTACCCTCAGTATGAGGATGCCAAATATACACAAGATATATGTACACAATACCAAAAATATGCAGTAATAGCAAAAGGAAGTAATGCAAGCAATGTAAAGTTACAGTAGATTGCAATAGGAGCACATAGGTATAGGGGCAACACAAACCATATACTCCAAAAGTGGAATGCGAACCACAAATGGACCCCAAACCTATGTGAGCTTGTAGAGGGTCGCTGAGACTGTAAGAAAACAGTGAGGGTTAGAAAAATAGCCCACCCCAATACCCTGAAAAGTAGGTGTGAAGTGCACCTATAACTCCCAGAGAGCACAGAAGTCGTGATAGGGGGTTTCTGCAAGGAAGACCAGCAAAGCAACAACAGTGGATTTCTGGACCTGAGTACCTGTGAAACAAGGGGACCAAGTCCAAGAGTCGCGACAATGTTGAGAGTGGGCAGATGCCCAGGAAATGCCAGCTGAGGGTGCAAAGAAGCTGCCACCGGATGGAAGAAGCTTTGGTTTTTGCAAGAACGAAGAGGACTAGGAACTTCCCCTTTGGAAGGTGGATGACCCACGTCGTGAAGAAGCTTGCAGAGGTGTTCCCACGCAGAAAGACCACAAACAAGCCTTGCTAGCTGCAAGGGTCGCGGTAAGGGTTTTTCGATACTGCTGTGGCCCAGGTGGGACCAGGATGTCACCACTTGGACGAGGAGACAGAGGGGGCGCCCAGCAAGTCAGGGAGCCCTCACAGAAGCAGGCAGCACCCGCAGAAGTACCGGAACAGGCACTTGGAAGAGGAGTGAACCGGAGTCCACCCGAAGACACAAAAGGGAGTCCCACGACGCCGGAGGACAACTCAGAAGGTTGTGCACTGCAGGTTAGAGTGTCGGGGACCCAGGCTTAGCTGGGCACAAAGGAAATCCTGGAAGAGTGCACAGGAGCCGGAGCAGCTGCAAATCACGCGATACCCAGCAATGCAGTCTAGCGTGGGGAGGCAAGGACTTACCTCCACCAAACTTGGACTGAAGAGTCACTGGACTGGGGGAGTCACTTGGACAGAGTTGCTGAGTTCCAGGGACCACGCTCGTCGTGCTGAGAGGGGACCGAGAGGACCGGTGATGCAGTCTTTTGTTGCCTGCGGTTGAAGGGGGAAGATTCCGTCCACCCACGGGAGATTTCTTCAGAGCTCCTAGTGCAAGAAGGAGGCAGGCTACCCCCAGAGCATGCACCACCAGGAAACAGTCGAGAGGGCGGCAGGATAAGCTTGTTGCGGTTTTGCAGGCGTCCTGAGCAGTCAGCGGTCGATCCTTTGGCAGAAGGTGAAGAGAGAGATGCAGAGGAACTCTGGTGAGCTCTTGCATTCGGTATCTGAAGAATTCCCCAAAGCAGAGACCCTAAATAGCCAGAAAAGGAGGTTTGGCTACCTAGGAAGGAGGATAGGCTAGTAACACAGGTAAGAGCCCATCAGAAGGAGTCTCTGACATCATCTGCTGGCCCTGGCCACTCAGAGCAGTCCAGTGTGCCAGCACACCTCTGAATCCAAGATGGCAGAGGTCTGGGGCACGCTGGAGGAGCTCTGGGCACCTCCCCTGGGAGGTGCAGGTCAAGGGAGTGGTCACTCCCCTTTCCTTTGTCCAGTTTCGCACCAGAGCAGGGCTGGGGGATCCCTGAACCGGTGTAGACTGGCTTATGCAGAGATGGGCACCATCTGTGCCCATCAAAGCATTTCCAGAGGCTGGGGGAGGCTACTCCTCCTCAGCCCTGACACCTTTTTCCAAAGGGAGAGGGTGTAACACCCTCTCTCTGAGGAAGTCCTTTGTTCTGCCTTCCTGGGCCAGGCCTAGCTGGACCCCAGGAGGGCAGAAACCTGTCTGAGGGGTTGGCAGCAGCTGCAGTGAAACCCCGGGAAAGGCAGTTTGGCAGTACCCGGGTCTGTGCTAGAGGCTCGGGGGATCATGGAATTGTCTCCCCAATGCCAGAATGGCATTGGGGTGATAATTCCATGATCTTAGACATGTTACATGGCCATGTTCGGAGTTACCATTGTGACGCTATACATAGGTAGTGACCTATGCATAGTGCACGCGTGAAATGGTGTCCACGCACTCACACAGTCCGGGGAATTTGCCCTGAACTATGTGGGGGCACCTTGGCTAGTGCCAGGGTGCCCACACACTAAGTAACTTAGCACCCAACCTTCACCAGGTGGAGGTTAGACAAATAGGTGACTTAAAAGTTACTTAAGTGCAGTGGTAAATGGCTGTGAAATAACGTGGACGTAATTTACTCAGGCTGCAGTGGCAGCCCTGTGTAAGAATTGTCAGAGCTCCCTATGGGTGGCAAAAGAAATGCTGCAGCCCATAGGGATCTCCTGGAACCCCAATACCCTGGGTACCTCAGTACCATATACTAGGGAATTATAAGGGTGTTCCAGTATGCCAATGTGAATTGGTGAAATTGGTCACTAGCCTATTAGTGACAATTTAGAAAGCAGTGAGAGCATAACCACTGAGGTTCTGGTTAGCAGAGCCTTAGTGAGACAGTTAGTCATCACACAGGGAACACATATAGGGCACACTTATGAGCAGTGGGGCCCTGGCTGGCAGGGTCCCAGTGACACATACACTAAAACAACATATATACAGTGAAATATGGGGGTAACATGCCAGGCAAGATGGTACTTTCCTACACAATCCCCCCCCCCCCCAAACGAAGGACAATAAGACTAGCCATGACCTGATGAGTCTTTATTGTCTAAGTGGAAATATCTGGAGAGTCCATCTGCATTGGAGTGGGTACTACCAGGTCTATGTTCCACTGTATAGTCCATTCCCTGTAGAGATATGAACCACCTCAACAATTTAGGGTTTTCACCTTTCATCTGTTTTAGCCAAAGTAAAGGTTTGTGGTCTGTCTGAACAATGAAGTGAGTGCCAAACAGGTATGTCCTCAACTTCTTCAGTGCCCAGACCACAGCAAAGGCCTCCCTCTCTATGGCAGACCAACACATTTCTCTAGGGGTCAACCTCCTGCTGATGAAAGCAACAGGTTGATCCTGGCCCTCAGAATTGAGTTGTGATAAGACTGCCCCTACCCCTAATTCAGATGCATCAGTTTGAACAATGAATTTGTTGGAGTAACATGGGCTTTTTAGGACAGGTGCAGGGCACATGGCCTGTTTCAGCTCCTCAAAAGCTTTCTGACAGCTAGCTGTCCACAATACCTTTTTAGGCATTTTCTTGGAAGTGAGATCATTAAGTGGGGCTGCAATGGAGCCATAGCTCTTAATGAACCTCCTGTAATACCCAGTGAGGCCTAAGAAGGCTCTCACCTGGGTCTGAGTTGTAGGGGGAACCCAATCCATGATTGTTTGGATTTTCCCCTGAAGTGGTGCAATCTGTTCTCCACCTACCAGGTGTCCCAGATAAACCACTTTCCCCTGCCCTATCTGGCACTTTGAAGCCTTGATAGTGAGGCCTGCCTTCTGCAGGGCCTCCAAAACGTTCCACAGGTGGACCAGGTGATCATCCCAGGTGGAGCTAAAGACAGCTATATCGTCCAGATATGCTGCACTAAAAGCCTCCAACCCTTGCAGGACTGTATTCACCAACCTCTGAAAAGTGGCAGGTGCATTTTTCAAACCAAAGGGCATTACTGTGAATTGGTAGTGCCCTCCAATAGTCGAAAATGCAGTTTTTGTTTTAGCATCCTCTGATAACTTGATCTGCCAATACACTGCAGTTAAATCAAAGGTGCTTAGATACTTGGCAGATGCCAGTGTATCTATGAGCTCATCTGCCCTGGGTATAGGGTGAGCAGCAGTTTTAGTTACCTGATTGAGACCTCTGTAATCTACACAAAACCTCATTTCCCTTTTTCCATCTTTAGAGTGAGGCTTTGGTACAAGCACCACAGGAGAGGCCCATAAGGCCCATAAGGCTTTCAGAATGTTCAATCACTCCTAGTTCAAGCATTTTCTGAACTTCTTGTTTTATGCAGTCCCTGACATGGTCAGGCTGCCTATAGATCTTACTTTTGACAGGCATGCTGTCTCCAGTATCTATAGTGTGCTCACACCAAGAAGTGGTGCCTGGCACAGTAGAGAAGAGTTCAGAAAACTGACCTAGGAGGTTTATGCAGTTGTCTTTTTGCTCAGCAGTAAGACAGTCTGCCAAAACTACACCTTCCACTAGAGCATCCTGTTCTGTGGAAGAGAAGAGATCAGGGAGAGGGTCACTATCTTCTTCCTGTCCTTCATCTGTTGCCATGAGCAGGGTGAGATCAGCCCTGTCATAGTAGGGTTTAAGGCGATTGACATGGAGCACCCTAAGGGGACTCCTGGCAGTGCCCAGGTCAACCAAGTAGGTGACCTCGCCCTTCTTTTCAACAATGAGATGGGGTCCAGTCCATTCGTCTTGGAGTGCTCTTGGGGCCACAGGCTCCAATACCCACACCTTCTGTCCTGGTTGGTACTCAATCAGAACAGCCTTCTGGTCATCCCATTGCTTTTGGAGCTCTTGGCTGGCCTGAAGGTTTTTACTGGCCTTTTTCATGTACTCAGCCATTCTGGATCTTAGGCCGAGTACATAGTCCACTATGCCTTGCTTAGGAGCCTTTAAAGGTTGTTCCCAACCCTCCTTTACAAGTGTTAGAGGACCTCTTAAAGGGTGCCCAAATAGGAGTTCAAAGGGGCTGAAGCCCACTCCTTTTTGGGGTACCTCCCTGTAAGCAAAAAGGAGGCAAGGTAACAGGACATTGCATCTCCTCCTGAGTTTTTCAGGGAGTCCCATTATCATTCCTTTGAGAGTTTTATTAAACCTCTCTACCAGTCCATTTGTTTGTGGATGATAAGGTGTGGTGAATCTGTATGTTACACCATATTCCTTCCACATGGCCTTCAAGTATGCAGACATAAAGTTGCTACCCCTGTCTGATACCACCTCTTTTCAGAAACCCACCCTGGAAAAGATTCCCAGGAGGGCTTTTGCCACTGCAGGAGCTGTAGTGGTCCTTAGACGAATAGCTTCAGGATATCTTGTGACATGGTCCACTACCACCAAGATAAACCTATTGCCTGAAGCAGTAGGAGGGTCAAGCGGGCCAACTATGTCAACCCCTACCCTTTCAAAGGGAACCCCAACCACAGGCAGTGGAATAAGGGGAGCCTTTGGAGTGCCACCAGTCTTGCCACTGGCTTGGCAGGTCACGCAGGACTTACAAAAGTCTTTTGTGTCCTCTAACATCCTAGGCCAGTGAAACAGGGGGACAAGCCTTTCCCATGTTTTAATCTGACCCAAATGTCCAGCGAAAGGAATGTCATGTGCCAGAGTTAGGAGGAACTCTCTGTACTGCAGGGGAATGATCAATCTACTGGCTGCTCCAGGTTTTGGGTCCCTTGCCTCTGTGTACAAGAGGTTGTCCTCCCAGTAAACTCTATGTGAGTCACTGACATCCCCATTTTGCTGTTTGACAGCTTGCTGTCAGAGACCCTCTAATGTGGGACAGGATTGCTGTGCCACACTCAGCTCCTCCCTGGCAGGCCCCCCTCCACCCAAAAGCTCAGCAGTGTCTGCTGCCAGCTCCTCTGGTGAAGGTTCTGCACAGGGTGGAAATTCTTCTTCCTCAGAAGTTGAATCATCTGTAGAGGGAGGGATAGTGGGTAGGGATTTACCCTTACTAACCCTAGCTTTAGGGAGCACTTGGTCCATTGTTCCAGGATCCAAGTCACCCTGTCCTTTTTGCTTTTTGG
The DNA here is from genome assembly GCF_031143425.1 of Pleurodeles waltl. Taxonomy (NCBI): domain Eukaryota; kingdom Metazoa; phylum Chordata; class Amphibia; order Caudata; family Salamandridae; genus Pleurodeles; species Pleurodeles waltl. The sequence goes on along the minus strand of NC_090449.1, from coordinate 75,879,874 downwards.
CCTGAGCCCTTGTCAAAGCAAAAATATGCCCAGGAATGCCCAGCATTGCTGCATGAGCCTCCAACTCCACTTCTGCCCAAGCTGATGTCTCTAAATCATTCCCTAGTAGACAGTCTACAGGTATATCTGAGGCAACCACAACTTTCTCTGGACCAGTAAGCCCCCCCAGTTGAGATTTACAACAGCCATGGGGTGGCTAAGAGTGTTGTTATGAGCGTCTGTCACTTGGTACTGGTGACCAAGTAGGTGTTGTTCAGGGTAACACTGGCACCTGTGTCCCTGTAGTCCTGAACCTCAACACCATTGATTAGGGGGAGTGCCTTGTACTTATCCATATTAAGGGGACAAGCAACCAAGGTGGCCAAATCAATGGCACCTTCAGAGACTAGCACAGCCTCTGTGGTCTCCCTAACAAGACCAACCCCAACTAAATTACCAAAAGTGAGCCCAGCTACTCCCTTGGATTGGCTATTAGTAGGTTTGCTCCCACCACCACTGCTATTACTAGGGGCACTAGAGGTTGCAGTAGGGGTTGTGGTAGTGGGATGCTTAGTGCTTTTCTTTGGACAACTGCCATCAGTTGTCCAATGGCCTTTTACTTTACATAAATAGCACCATGTTTTTTTTTACTTGATTAGAAGAGGATTTGGACCCACCACCCCCACCAGAGTGTTTTTGTGGGCCTGATGAAGACTAATTTTTAGATTTGTCCCCACCCTTGTCTGAAGACTTACCATCCTTCTTCTTGCCATCCTTGTCACCCCCTGTATGAACTTTTCTGTTCACTCTGGTTCTGACCCATTTGTCTGCCTTCTTTCCCAATTCTTGGGGAGAGGTCAGATCTGAGTCCACTAGATATTGGTGTAACAAATCAGACACACAGTTATTCAGAATATGTTCTCGCAAGATTAGATTGTACAGGCTTTCATAGTCAGAAACTTTACTGCCATGTAACCACCCCTCCAAGGCCTTCACTGAATAGTCAACAAAGTCTACCCAGTCTTGTGAGGACTCTTTTCTGGTTTCTCTGAACTTAATCCTGTATTGTTCAGTGGTTAAGCCAAATCCATCCAAGAGTGCATTCTTCAAAACCGTAAAATTATTGGCATCACTTTCCTTAACAGTGAGGAGCCTATCCCTACCCTTTCCACTGAAAGATAGCCATAGGATAGCAGCCCACTGCCTTTGAGGGACTCCCTGTACCATACAGGCCCTCTCAAGTGCAGCAAACCACTTGTTAATGTCACCCCCCTCCTTGTAAGGGGGAACTATCTTGTGCAGATTCCTAGAATCATGCTCTTTCACAGGATTGCTATCAGGAATACTGCTGCTGTCACCATGGGGTCCAAACCCCAACCTCTGTCTCTCTTTTTCTAAGTCTAGGGATTCCCTGGCTAGAGCCAGCTGTTGCTGTTTAAGCTTCAGCCTGGTCTCTTCCACTCTCAACTTATTGAGTTCCCTTTCTAACATCTTTCCATCAGGGTGGGTGGGTTTGGAATGTTTTGACACAGAAGAAAGATTTGAATGAGCAGAGGGAGACCTGTCCCTAACAGTTGGCACCCTAACAACCTGGCCTACAGGAACAAAAACATCCCTACTGTGATGGGAGCTTCTGGTACTACCAGCATGTTAGGTGGTCTGCTAAGGGGCAGATTAAGAAGGGAACCCTGTAACACTCTCTCAAGGGGCTCCCCTGAGTCAGAGTGGGAGCTATCTATCAACTTTTCAGATGAGGTGCCACCCTGGGCCTTATCATTCTCAATAAGCATATTAGACAGTAACTCTCTAGAAGGGTTCTTTCCTACCACTAAACCTCTCTCAATGCAGAGACTTCTTAGGCTCTTAAAGTTAAGATTGTCATAAGTTGTACTGACCAAATTAAGAGGAGTTCCTACACCAGACATGATAGAAAAAGGTTTAGAGACAGATAAAAGACAGAAAAAGTTTCAGGACTTTTTAAGGAACAAGAAAAAAACTTTTTCAACTTTTTTGAAAGTTTAGGAGTACTTTTCAGCACTTAGCAGATAGTGTAAGAGAAGAAAAGCAAAACTTTTTGGTTAGGTGTACATAGACTGAACTTGTTTTGTATATTATTCTCTTATGAAAAGTACACAATGACAAAGTGGTAAGTAGTTGCAAGTACTTATCCCACCGCTGCACAACCAATGTAGGAGGCTGGCCTGGCTTGTAGTGGGTACCAAGGGGTACTTACACTCTGCACCAGGTCCAGTTATCCCTTATTAGTGTAGAAGAGGTGTTTTAAGCAGCTTAGGCTGATAGAAGGTAGCTATAGCAGAGCAGCTTAGGCTGAACTAGGAGACATGCAAAGCTCCTACTATACCACTGGTGTCATATGCACAATATCATAAGAAAACACAATACACAGATATACTAAAAATAAAGGTACTTTATTTTTATGACAATATGCCAAAAGTATCTCAGTGAGTACCCTCAGTATGAGGATGCAAATATACACAAGATATATGTACACAATACCAAAAATATGCAGTAATAGCAATAGGAAGTAATGCAAGCAATGTAAAGTTACAGTAGATTGCAATAGGAGCACATAGGTATAGGGGCAACACAAACCATATACTCCAAAAGTGGAATGCGAACCACGAATGGACCCCAAACCTATGTGAGCTTGTAGAGGGTCGCTGGGACTGTAAGAAAACAGTGAGGGTTGTAAAAATAGCCTACCCCAAGACCCTGAAAGTAGGTGTAAAGTGCACCTATAACCCCCAGAGAGCACAGAAGTCGTGATAGGGGGTTTCTGCAAGGAAGACCAACACCAGCAAAGCAATAACAGTGGATTTCCGAACCTGAGTACCTGTGAAACAAGGGGACCAAGTCCAAGAGTCGCAAAAATGTCGAGAGTGGGCAGATGCCCAGGAAATGCCAGCTGAGGGTGCAAAGAAGCTGCCACCGGATCGAAGGAGCTTTGGTTTCTGCAAGAACGAAGAGGTCTAGGAAGTTCCCCTTTGGAGGATGTATGTCCCACGTCGTGAAGAAGCTTTCAGACATGTTCCCACGCAGAAAGACCGCAAACAAGCCTTGCTAGCTGCAAGGGTCGCGGTACGGGTTTTTGGATGCTGCTGTGGCCCAGGAGGGACCAGGATGTCGCCACTTGGATGAGGACACAGAGGGTGCGCCCAGCAAGTCAGGGAGCCCTCACAGAAGCAGGCAGCACCTGCAAAAGTACCAGAACAGGCACTTGGAAGAGGAGTGAACCGGAGTCCACCCGAAGACACAACAGGGAGTCCCACGATGCCGGAGGACAACTCAGAAGGTTGTGCACTGCAGGTTAGAGTGTCGGGGACCCAGGCTTGGCTGTGCACGAAGGAAATCCTGGAAGAGTGCACAGGAGCCGGAGCAGCTGCAAATCACGTGGTACCCAGCAATGCAGTCTAGCGTGGGGAGGCAAGGAATTACCTCCACCAAACTTGGACTGAAGAGTCACTGGACTGGGGGAGTCACTTGGACAGAGTTGCTGAGTTCCAGGGACCATGCTCGTCGTGCTGTGAGGGGACCCAGAGGACCGGTGATGCAGTCTTTTGTTGCCTGCGGTTGCAGGGGAAGATTCCGTCGACCCACGGGAGATTTCTTCATAGCTCCTGGTGCAAGAAGGAGGCAGGCTACCCCCAGAGCATGCCCCACCAGGAAACAGTCGAGAAGGCGGCAAGATAAGCGATACAAAGTTGCAGTGGTCGTCTTTGCAACTTTGTTGCGGTTTTGCAGGCGTCCTGAGCAGTCAGCGGTCGATCATTTGTCAGAAGGTGAAGAGAGAGATGGAGAGGAACTCTGGTGAGCTCTTGCATTCGGTATCTGAAGAATTCCCCAAAGCAGAGACCCTAAATAGCCAGAAAAGGAGGTTTGGCTACCTAGGAAGGAGGATAGGCTAGTAACACAGGTAAGAGTCCATCAGAAGGAGTCTCTGACGTCACCTGCTGGCCCTGGCCACTCAGAGCAGTCCAGTGTGCCAGCACACCTCTGAATCCAAGATGGCAGAGGTCTGGGGCACGCTGGAGGAGTTCTGGGCACCTCCCCTGGGAGGTGCAGGTCAGGGGAGTGGTCACTCCCCTTTCCTTTGTCCAGTTTCACGCCAGAGCAGGGCTGGGGGATCCCTGAACCGGTGTAGACTGTCTTATGCAGAGATGGGCACCATCTGTGCCCATCAAAGCATTTCCAGAGGCTGGGGGAGGCTACTCCTCCCCAGCCCTGACACCTTTTTCCAAAGGGAGAGGGTGTAACACCCTCTCTCTGAGGAGGTCCCTTGTTCTGCCTTCCTGGGCCAGGCCTGGCTGGACCCCAGGAGGGCAGAAACCTGTCAGAGGGGTTGGCAGCAGTAGCAGCTGCAGTGAAACCCCGGGAAAGGCAGTTTGGCAGTACCCGGGTCTGTGCTAGAGGCTTGGGGGATCATGGAATTGTCTCCCCAATGCCAGAATGGCATTGGGGTGATAATTCCATGATCTTAGACATGTTACATGGCCATGTTCGGAGTTACCATTGTGACGTTATACATAGGTAGTGACCTATGCATAGTGCACGCGTGAAATGGTGTCCCCGCACTCACAAAGTCCGGGGAATTTGCCCTGAACTATGTGGGGGCACCTTGGCTAGTGCCAGGGTGCCCACACACTAAGTAACTTAGCACCCAACCTTCACCAGGTGGAGGTTAGACATATAGGTGACTTATAAGTTACTTAAGTGCAGTGGTAAATGGCTGTGAAATAACGTGGACGTTATTTCACTTAGGCTGCAGTGGCAGGCCTGTGTAAGAATTGTCAGAGCTCCCTATGGGTGGCAAAAGAAATGCTGCAGCCCATAGGGATCTCCTGGAACCCCAATACCCTGGGTACCTCAGTACCATATTCTAGGGAATTATAAGGGTGTTCAAGTATGCCAATGTGAATTGGTGAAATTGGTCACTAGCCTGTTAGTGACAATTTAGAAAGCAGAGAGAGCATAACCACTAAGGTTCTGGTTAGCAGAGCCTCAGTGAGACAGTTAGTCATCACACAGGGAACACATACAGGGCACACTTATGAGCACTGGGGCCCTGGCTGGCAGGGTCCCAGTGACACATACTCGAAAACAACATATATACAGTGAAATATGGGGGTAACATACCAGGCAAGATGGTACTTTCCTACGCAACCCCCCCCCCTAACGAAGGACAATAGGACTAGCCATGACCTGATGAGTCTTCATTGTCTATGTGGAAATATCTGGAGAGTCCATCTGCATTGGAGTGGGTACTCCCAGGTCTATGTTCCACTGTATAGTCCATTCCCTGTAGAGATATGGACCACCTCAACAATTTAGGGTTTTCACCTTTCATTTGTTTTAGCCAAAGTAGAGGTTTGTGGTCTGTCTGAACAATGAAGTGAGTGCCAAACAGGTATGGCCTCAACTTCTTCAGTGCCCAGACCACAGCAAAGGCCTCCCTCTCTATGGCAGACCAACACTTTTCTCTATGGGTCAACCTCCTGCTGATGAAAGCAACAGGTTGATTCTGGCCCTCAGAATTGAGTTGTGATAAGACTGCCCCTACCCCTAATTCAGATGTATCAGTTTGAACAATACATTTGTTGGAGTAACATGGGCGTTTTAGGACAGGTGCAGACCACATGGCCTGTTTCAGCTCCTCAAAAGCTTTCTGACAGCTAGCTGTCCACAATACCTTTTTAGGCATTTTCTTGGAAGTGAGATCATTAAGTGGGGCTGCAATGGAGCCATAGTTCTTAATGAACCTCCTGTAATACCAAGTGAGGCCTAAGAAGGCTCTCACCGGGGTCTGAGTTGTAGGGGGAACCCAATCCATGATTGTTTGGATTTTCCCCTGAAGTGGTGCAATCTGTTCTCCACCTACCAGGTGTCCCAGATAAACCACTTTCCCCTGCCCTATCTGGCACTTTGAAGCCTTGATAGTGAGACCTGCCTTCTGCAGGGCCTCCAAAACTTTCCACAGGTGGACCAGGTGATCATCCCAGGTGGAGCTAAAGACAGCTATATCGTCCAGATATGCTGCACTAAAAGCCTCCAACCCTTGCAGGACTGTATTCACCAACCTCTGAAAAGTGGCAGGTGCATTTTTCAAACCAAAGGGCATTACTGTGAATTGGTAGTGCCCCCCAATAGTCGAAAATGCAGTTTTTGCTTTAGCATCCTCTGATAACTTGATCTGCCAATACCCTGCAGTCAAATCAAAGGTGCTTAGATCCTTGGCAGATGCCAGTGTATCTATGAGCTCATCTGCCCTGGGTATAGGGTGAGCAGCAGTTTTAGTTACCTGATTGAGACCTCTGTAATCTACACAAAACCTCATTTCCCTTTTTCCATCTTTGGAGTGAGGCTTTGGTACAAGCACCACAGGAGAGGCCCATGGGCTTTCAGAATGTTCAACCACTCCTAGTTCAAGCATTTTATGAACTTCTTGTTTTATGCAGTCCCTGACATGGTCAGGCTGCCTATAGATCTTACTTTTGACAGGCATGCTGTCTCCAGTATCTGTAGTGTGCCCACACCAAGAAGTGGTGCCTGGCACAGTAGAAAAGAGTTCAGAAAACTGACCTAGGAGGTTTATGCAGTTGTCTTTTTGCTCAGCAGCAAGACAGTCTGCCAAAACTACACCTTCCACTAGAGCATCCTGTTCTGTGGAAGAGAAGAGATCAGGGAGAGGGTCACTCTCTTCTTCGTGTCCTTCATCTGTTGCCATGAGCAGGGTGAGATCAGCCCTGTTATAGTAGGGTTTAAGGCGATTGACATGGAGCACCCTAAGGGGACTCCTGGCAGTGCTCAGGTCAACCAAGTAGGTGACCTCGCCCTTCTTTTCAACAATGAGATGGGGTCCAGTCCATTCGTCTTGGAGTGCTCTTGGGGCCACAGGCTCCAATACCCACACCTTCTGTCCTGGTTGGTACTCAATCAGAACAGCCTTCTGGTCATTCCATTGCTTTTGGAGCTCTTGGCTGGCCGGAAGGTTTTTACTGGCCTTTTTCATGTACTCAGCCATTCTGGATCTTAGGCCGAGTACATAGTCCACCATGTCTTGCTTAGGAGCTTTTAAAGGTTGTTCCCAACCCTCCTTTACAAGTGTTAGAGGACCTCTTACAGGGTGACCAAATAGGAGTTCAAAGGGGCTGAAGCCCACTCCTTTTTGGGGTACCTCCCTGTAAGCAAAAAGGAGGCAAGGTAACAGGACATCACATCTCCTCCTGAGGTTTTCAGGAAGTACCATTATCATTCCTTTGAGAGTTTTATTAAACCTCTCTACCAGTCCATTTGTTTGTGGATGATAAGGTGTGGTGAATTTGCATATTACACCACATTCTTTCCACATGGCCTTCAAGTATGCAGACATAAAGTTGCTACCCCTGTCTGATACCACCTCTTTTGGGAAACCCACCCTGGAAAAGATTCCCAGGAGGGCTTTTGCCACTGCAGGAGCTGTAGTGGTCCTTAAAGGAATAGCTTCAGGATATCTTGTGGCATGGTCCACTACCACCAAGATAAACCTATTGCCTGAAGCAGTAGGAGGGTCAAGAGGGCCAACTATGTCAACCCCTACCCTTTCAAAGGGAACCCCAACCACATGCAGTGGAATAAGGGGAGCCTTTGGAGTGCCACCAGTCTTGCCACTGGCTTGGCAGGTCACGCAGGACTTACAAAAGTCTTTTGTGTCCTCTGACATCCTAGGGCAGTGAAACAGGGGGACAAACCTTTCCCATGTTTTAATCTGACCCAAATGTCCAGCCAAAGGAATGTCATGTGCCAGAGTTAGGAGGAACTCTCTGTACTGCAGGGGAATGACCAATCTCCTGGCTGCTCCAGGTTTTGGGTCCCTTGCCTCTGTGTACAAGAGGTTGTCCTCCCAGTAAACTCCATGTGAGTCACTGACATCCCCATTTTGCTGTTTGACAGCTTGCTGTCTGAGACCCTCTAATGTGGGACAGGATTGCTGTGCCACACTCAGCTCCTCCCTGGCAGGCCCCCCTCCACCCAAAAGCTCAGCAGTGTCTGTTGCCAGCTCCTCTGGTGAAGGTTCTGCACAGGGTGGAAATTCTTCTTCCTCAGAAGTTGAATCATCTGTAGAGGGAGGGATAGTGGGTATGGATTTACCCTTACTAACCCTAGCTTTAGGGAGCTCTTGGTCCATTGTTCCAGGATCCAAGTCACCCTGTCCTTTTTGCTTTTTGGCCTGAGCCCTTGTCAAAGCAAAAATATTCCCAGGAATGCCCAGCATTGCTGCATGAGCCTCCAACTCCACTTCTGCCCAAGCTGATGTCTCTAAATCATTCACTAGTAGACAGTCTACAGGTAAATCTGAGGCAACCACAACTTTCTTTGGACTAGTAACCCCCCCCCCCCCCAGATGAGATTTACAACAGCCATGGGATGGCTAAGAGTGTTGTTATGAGCGTCTGTCACTTGGTACTGGTGACCAAGTAGGTGTTTTTCAGGCTGTACCAGTTTCTCTATTACCATGGTAACACTGGCACCTGTGTCCCTGTCAGAGAATTGTCAGAGCTCCCTATGGGTGGCAAAAGAAATGCTGCAGCCCATAGGGATCTCCTGGAACCCCAATACCCTGGGTACCTCAGTACCATATTCTAGGGAATTATAAGGGTGTTCCAGTATGCCAATGTGAATTGGTGAAATTGGTCACTAGCATGTTAGTGACAATTTAGAAAGAAGAGAGAGCATAACCACTAAGGTTCTGGTTAGCAGAGCCTCAGTGAGACAGTTAGTCATCACACAGGCAGGGAACACATACAGGGCACACTTATGAGCACTGGGGCCCTGGCTGGCAGGGTCCCAGTGACACATACACTAAAACAACATATATACAGTGAAATATGGGGGTAACATACCAGGCAAGATGGTACTTTCCTACGCAACCCCCCCCCCCTAACGAAGGACAATAAGACTAGCCATGACCTGATGAGACTTCATTGTCTAAGTGGAAATATCTGGAGAGTCCATCTGCATTGGAGTGGGTACTCCCAGGTCTATGTTCCACTGTATAGTCCATTCCCTGTAGAGATATGGACCACCTCAACAATTTAGGGTTTTCACCTTTCATTTGTTTTAGCCAAAGTAGAGGTTTGTGGTCTGTCTGAACAATGAAGTGAGTGCCAAACAGGTATGGCCTCAACTTCTTCAGTGCCCAGACCACAGCAAAGGCCTCCCTCTCTATGGCAGACCAACACTTTTCTCTATGGGTCAACCTCCTGCTGATGAAAGCAACAGGTTGATTCTGGCCCTCAGAATTGAGTTGTGATAAGACTGCCCCTACCCCTAATTCAGATGTATCAGTTTGAACAATACATTTGTTGGAGTAACATGGGCTTTTTAGGACAGGTGCAGACCACATGGCCTGTTTCAGCTCCTCAAAAGCTTTCTGACAGCTAGCTGTCCACAATACCTTTTTAGGCATTTTCTTGGAAGTGAGATCATTAAGTGGGGCTGCAATGGAGCCATAGTTCTTAATGAACCTCCTGTAATACCCAGTGAGGCCTAAGAAGGCTCTCACCTGGGCCTGAGTTGTAGGGGGAACCCAATCCATGATTGTTTGGATTTTCCCCTGAAGTGGTGCAATCTGTTCTCACCTACAAGGTGTCCCAGATAAACCACTTTCCCCTGCCCTATCTGGCACTTTGAAGCCTTGATAGTGAGACCTGCCTTCTGCAGGGCCTCCAAAACTTTCCACAGGTGGACCAGGTGATCATCCCAGGTGGAGCTAAAGACAGCTATATCGTCCAGATATGCTGCACTAAAAGCCTCCAACCCTTGCAGGACTGTATTCACCAACCTCTGAAAAGTGGCAGGTGCATTTTTCAAACCAAAGGGCATTACTGTGAATTGGTAGTGCCCCCCAATAGTCGAAAATGCAGTTTTTGCTTTAGCATCCTCTGATAACTTGATCTGCCAATACCCTGCAGTCAAATCAAAGGTGCTTAGATCCTTGGCAGATGCCAGTGTATCTATGAGCTCATCTGCCCTGGGTATAGGGTGAGCAGCAGTTTTAGTTACCTGATTGAGACCTCTGTAATCTACACAAAACCTCATTTCCCTTTTTCCATCTTTGGAGTGAGGCTTTGGTACAAGCACCACAGGAGAGGCCCATGGGCTTTCAGAATGTTCAACCGCTCCTAGTTCAAGCATTTTATGAACTTCTTGTTTTATGCAGTCCCTGACATGGTCAGGCTGCCTATATATCTTACTTTTGACAGGCATGCTGTCTCCAGTATCTGTAGTGTGCCCACACCAAGAAGTGGTGCCTGGCACAGTAGAAAAGAGTTCAGAAAACTGACCTAGGAGGTTTATGCAGTTGTCTTTTTGCTCAGCAGCAAGACAGTCTGCCAAAACTACACCTTCCACTAGAGCATCCTGTTCTGTGGAAGAGAAGAGATCAGGGAGAGGGTCACTCTCTTCTTCGTGTCCTTCATCTGTTGCCATGAGCAGGGTGAGATCAGCCCTGTCATAGTAGGGTTTAAGGCGATTGACATGGAGCACCCTAAGGGGACTCCTGGCAGTGCTCAGGTCAACCAAGTAGGTGACCTCGCCCTTCTTCAACAATGAGATGGGGTCCAGTCCATTCGTCTTGGAGTGCTCTTGGGGCCACAGGCTCCAATACCCACACCTTCTGTCCTGGTTGGTACTCAATCAGAACAGCCTTCTGGTCATCCCATTGCTTTTGGAGCTCTTGGCTGGCCTGAAGGTTTTTACTGGCCTTTTTCATGTACTCAGCCATTCTGGATCTTAGGCCGAGTACATAGTCCACCATGTCTTGCTTAGGAGCTTTTAAAGGTTGTTCCCAACCCTCCTTTACAAGTGTTAGAGGACCTCTTACAGGGTGACCAAATAGGAGTTCAAAGGGGCTGAAGCCCACTCATTTTTGGGGTACCTCCCTGTAAGCAAAAAGGAGGCAAGGTAACAGGACATCGCATCTCCTCCTGAGGTTTTCAGGAAGTACCATTATCATTCCTTTGAGAGTTTTATTAAACCTCTCTACCAGTCCATTTGTTTGTGGATGATAAGGTGTGGTGAATTTGTATATTACACCACATTCTTTCCACATGGCCTTCAAGTATGCAGACATAAAGTTGCTACCCCTGTCTGATACCACCTCTTTTGGGAAACCCACCCTGGAAAAGATTCCCAGGAGGGCTTTTGCCACTGCAGGAGCTGTAGTGGTCCTTAAAGGAATAGCTTCAGGATATCTTGTGGCATGGTCCACTACCACCAAGATAAACCTATTGCCTGAAGCAGTAGGAGGGTCAAGAGGGCCAACTATGTCAACCCCTACCCTTTCAAAGGGAACCCCAACCACATGCAGTGGAATAAGGGGAGCCTTTGGAGTGCCACCAGTCTTGCCACTGGCTTGGCAGGTCACGCAGGACTTACAAAAGTCTTTTGTGTCCTCTGACATCCTAGGGCAGTGAAACAGGGGGACAAACCTTTCCCATGTTTTAATCTGACCCAAATGTCCAGCCAAAGGAATGTCATGTGCCAGAGTTAGGAGGAACTCTCTGTACTGCAGGGGAATGACCAATCTCCTGGCTGCTCCAGGTTTTGGGTCCCTTGCCTCTGTGTACAAGAGGTTGTCCTCCCAGTAAACTCTATGTGAGTCACTGACATCCCCATTTTGCTGTTTGACAGCTTGCTGTCTGAGACCCTCTAATGTGGGACAGGATTGCTGTGCCACACTCAGCTCCTCCCTGGCAGGCCCCCCTCCACCCAAAAGCTCAGCAGTGTCTGCTGCCAGCTCCTCTGGTGAAGGTTCTGCACAGGGTGGAAATTCTTCTTCCTCAGAAGTTGAATCATCTGTAGAGGGAGGGATAGTGGGTATGGATTTACCCTTACTAACCCTAGCTTTAGGGAGCTCTTGGTCCATTGTTCCAGGATCCAAGTCACCCTGTCCTTTTTGCTTTTTGGCCTGAGCCCTTGTCAAAGCAAAAATATGCCCAGGAATGCCCAGCATTGCTGCATGAGCCTCCAACTCCACTTCTGCCCAAGCTGATGTCTCTAAATCATTCACTAGTAGACAGTCTACAGGTAAATCTGAGGCAACCACAACTTTCTTTGGACCAGTAACCCCCTCCCCCAGTTGAGATTTACAACAGCCATGGGGTGGCTAAGAGTGTTGTTATGAGCGTCTGTCACTTGGTACTGGTGACCAAGTAGGTGTTTTTCAGGGTGTACCAGTTTCTCTATTACCATGGTAACACTGGCACCTGTGTCCCTGTAGGCCTGAACCTCAACACCATTGATTAGGGGGAGTTGCTTGTACTTATCCATATTAAGGGGACAAACAACCAAGGTGGCCAAATCAATGGCACCTTCAGAGACTAGCACAGCCTCTGTGGTCTCCCTAACAAGACCAACCCCAACTAAATTACCAAAAGTGAGCCCAGCTACTCCCTTGGATTGGCTATTAGTAGGTTTGCTCCCACCACCACTGCTATTACTAGGGGTACTAGAGGTTTCAGTAGGGGTTGTGGTAGTGGGAGGCTTGGTGCTTTTCTTTGGACAACTGGCATCAGTTGTCCAATGGCCTTTTACTTTACATAAATAGCACCATGTTTTTTTTACTTGATTAGAAGAGGATTTGGACCCACCACCCCCACCAGAGTGTTTTTGTGGGCCCGATGAAGACTCATTTTTAGATTTGTCCCCACCCTTGTCTGAAGACTTACCATCCTTCTTTTTGCCATCATTGTCACCCCCTGTATGAACTTTTCTGTTCACTCTGGTTCTGACCCATTTGTCTTCCTTCTTTCCCAATTCTTGGGGAGAGGTCAGATCTGAGTCCACTAGATATTGGTGTAACAAATCAGACACACAGTTATTCAGAATATGCTCTCTCAAGATTAGATTGTACAGGCTTTCATAGTCAGAAACTGTACTGCCATGTAACCACCCCTCCAAGGCCTTCACTGAATAGTCAACAAAGTCTACCCAGTCTTGTGAGGACTCTTTTCTGGTTTCTCTGAACTTAATCCTGTATTGTTCAGTGGTTAAGCCAAATCCATCCAAGAGTGCATTCTTCAAAACTGTAAAATTATTGGCATCACTTTCCTTAACAGTAAGGAGCCTATCCCTACCCTTTCCACTGAAAGATAGCCATAGGATAGCAGCCCACTGCCTTTGAGGGACTCCCTGTACCATACAGGCCCTCTCAAGTGCAGCAAACCACTTGTTAATGTCACCCCCCTCCTTGTAAGTGGGAACTATCTTGTGCAGATTCCTAGAATCATGCTCTTTCACAGGATTGCTATCAGGAATACTGCTGCTGCCACCATGAGGTCCAAACCCCAACCTCTGTCTCTCTTTTTCTAAGTCTAGGGATTCCCTGTCTAGAGCCAGCTGTTGCTGTTTAAGCTTCAGCCTGGTCTCTTCCACTCTCAACTTATTGAGTTCCCTTTCTAACATCTTGTCATCAGGGTGGGAGGGTTGGGAATGTTTTGACACAGAAGAAAGATTTGAAGGAGCAGAGGGAGACGTGGACTTAACAGTTGGCACCCTAACATCCTGGCCTACAGGAACAAAAACATCCCTACTGTGATGGGAGCTTCTGGTACTACCAGCATTGCTAGGTGGTCTGCTAAGGGGCAGATTAAGAAGGGAACCCTGTAACACTCTCTCAAGGGGCTCCCCTGAGTCAGAGTGGGAGCTATCTATCAACTTTTCAGATGAGGTGCCACCCTGGGCCTTATCATTCTCAATAAGCATATAAGACAGTAACTCTCTAGAAGGGTTCTTTCCTACCACTAAACCTCTATCAATGCAGAGACTCCTTAGGCTCTTAAAGTTAAGATTGTCATAAGTTGTACTGACCATATTAAGAGGAATTCCTACACCAGACATGATAGAAAAAGGTTTAGAGACAGATAAAAGATAGAAAAAGTTTCAGGACTTTTTAAGGAACAAGAAAAAAACTTTTTTGAAACTTTTTTGAAAGTTTAGGAGTACTTTTCAGCACTTAGCAGATAGTGTAAGAGAAGAAAAGCAAAACTTTTTGGTTAGGTGTACATGGACTGAACTTGTTTTGTATATTATTCTCTTATGAAAAGTACACAATGACAAAGTGGTAAGTAGTTGCAAGTACTTATCCCACCGCTGCACAACCAATGTAGGAGGCTGGCCTGGCTTGTAGTGGGTACCAAGGGGTACTTACACTCTGTACCAGGTCCAGTTATCCCTTATTAGTGTAGAAGAGGTGTTTCTAGCAGCTTAGGCTGATAGAAGGTAGCTATAGCAGAGCAGCTTAGGCTGAACTAGGAGACATGCAAAGCTCCTATTATACCACTGGTGTCATATGCACAATATCATAAGGAAACACAATACACAGAGATACTAAAAATAAAGGTACTTTATTTTTATGACAATATGCCAAAAGTATCTCAGTGAGTACCCTCAGTATGAGGATGCCAAATGTACACAAGATATATGTACACAATACCAAAAATATGCAGTAATAGCAAAAGGAAGTAATGCAAGCAATGTAAAGTTACAGTAGATTGCAATAGGAGCACATAGGTATAGGGGCAACACAAACCATATACTCCAAAAGTGGAATGCGAACCACGAATGGACCCCAAACCTATGTGAGCTTGTAGAGGGTCGCTGGGACTGTAAGAACACAGTGAGGGTTAGAAAAATAGCCCACCCCAAGACCCTGAAAAGTAGGTGTAAAGAGCGCCTATAACCCACAGAGAGCACAGAAGTCGTGATAGGGGGTTTCTGCAAGGAAGACCAACACCAGCAAAGCAACAACAGTGGATTTCCAGACCTGAGTACCTGTGAAACAAGGGGACCAAGTCCAAGAGTCGCGAAAATGTAGAGAGTGGGCAGATGCCCAGGAAATGCCAGCTGAGGGTGCAAAGAAGCTGCCACCGGATGGCAGGAGCTTTGGTTTCTGCAAGAACGAAGAGGTCTAGGAACTTCCCCTTTGGAGGATGGATGTCCCACGTCGTGAAGAAGCTTGCAGACATGTTCCCACGCAGCAAGACCGCAAACAAGCCTTGCTAGCTGCAAGGGTCGCGGTTAGGGTTTTTGGATGCTGCTGTGGCCCAGGAGGGACCAGGATGTCGCCACTTGGATGAGGAGAGAGAGGGTGCGCCCAGCAAGTCAGGGAGCCCTCACAGAAGCAGGCATCACCCGCATAAGTACCGGAACATACACTTGGAAGAGGAGTGAACCGGAGTCCACTCGAAGACACAAAAGGGAGTCCCACGATACCGGAGGACAACTCAGAAGGTTGTGCACTGCAGGTTAGAGTGTCGGGGACCCAGGCTTGGCTGTGCACGAAGGAAATCCTGGAAGAGTGCACAGGAGCCGGAGCAGCTGCAAATCACGCGGTACCCAGCAAAGCAGTCTAGCGTGGGGAGGCAAGGACTTACCTCCACCAAACATGGACTGAAGAGTCACTGGACTGGGGGAGTCACTTGGACAGAGTTGCTGAGTTCCAGGGACCACGCTCGTTGTGCTGAGAGGGGGCCCAGAGGACTGGTGATGCAGTCTTTTGTTGCCTGCGGTTGCAGGGGGAAGATTCTGTCGACCCACGGGAGATTTCTTCAGAGCTCCTGGTGCAAGAAGGAGGCAGGCTACCCCCAGAGCATGCACCACCAGGAAACAGTCGAGAAGGCGGCAGGATAAGCGATACAAGGTTGCAGTAGTCATCTTTGCAACTTTGTTGCGGTTTTGCAGGCGTCCTGAGCAGTCAGCGGTCGATCCTTTGGCAGAAGGTGAAGAGAGATGCAGAGGAACTCTGGTGAGCTCTTGCATTCAGTATCTGAAGAATTCCCCAAAGCAGAGACCCTAAATAGCCAGAAAAGGAGGTTTGGCTACCTAGGAAGGAGGATAGGCTAGTAACACAGGTAAGAGCCCATCAGAAGGAGTCTCTGACGTCACCTGCTGGCCCTGGCCACTCAGAGCAGTCCAGTGTCCCAGCTCACCTCTGAATCCAAGATGGCAAAGGTCTGGGGCACGCTGGAGGAGCTCTGGGCACCTCCCCTGGGAGGTGCAGGTCAGGGGAGTGGTCACTCCCCTTTCCTTTGTCCAGTTTTGCGCCAGAGCAGGGCTGGGGGATCCCTGAACCAGTGTACACTGGCTTATGCAGAGATTGGCACCACCTGTGCCCATCAAAGCATTTCCAGAGGCTGGGGGAGGCTACTCCTCCCCAGCCCTGACACCTTTTTCCAAAGGGAGAGGGTGTAACACCCTCTCTCTGAGGAAGTCCTTCGTTCTGCCTTCCTGGGCCAGGCCTGGCTGGACCCCAGGAGGGCAGAAACCTGTCTAAGGGGTTGGCAGCAGCAGCAGCGGGAAAGGCAGTTTGGCAGTACCCGGGTCTGTGCTAGAGGCTCAGGGGATAATGGCATTGTCTCCCCAATGCCAGATTGGGGTGACAATTCCATGATCTTAGACATGTTACATGGCCATGTTCGGAGTTACCATTGTGACGTTATACATAGGCAGTGACCTATGCATAGTGCACGTGTGAAATGGTGTCCCCGCACTCACAAAGTCCGGGGAATTTGCCCTGAACTATGTGGGGGCACCTTGGCTAGTGCAAGGGTGCCCACACACTAAGTAACTTAGCACCCAACCTTCACCAGGTGGAGGTTAGACATATAGGTGACTTATAAGTTACTTAAGTGCAGTGGTAAATGGCTGTGAAATAACGTGGACGTTATTTCACTCAGGCTGCAGTGGCAGGCCTGTGTAAGAATTGTCAGAGCTCCCTATGGGTGGCAAAAGAAATGCTGCAGCCCATAGGGATCTCCTGGAACCCCAATACCCTGGGAACCTCAATACCATATACTAGGGAATTATAAGGGTGTTCCAGTATGCCAATGTGAATTGGTGAAATTGGTCACTAGCCTGTTAGTGACAATTTAGAAAGCAGAGAGAGCATAACCACTGAGGTGCTGGTTAGCAGAGCCTCAGTGAGACAGTTAGTCATCACACAGGGCACACTTATGAGCACTGGGACCCTGGCTGGCAGGGTCCCAGTGACACATACACTAAAACAACATATATACAGTTAAATATGGGGGTAACATGCCAGGCAAGATGGTACTTTCCTACAGCGGCCCAGGCCAGCTTGGTTGCTGACACCTGCTTTGGGCTCCTGAGGAGCCTTAAACCTATTCTTGTTTTTTTTTTATTCCAGTAAGCGACTATTGTCCAGGCGGTAGTTCTATCCCAGTTGGATTACGGTAACATGCTGTACTTAGGAGCTAACAAGTCAATTATTAGAAGACTTTATCTGGTCCAAAATGCTGTAGCTAGGCTGCTATTCTGGCTCCTAAAGTCTTGTTCTTTGTCCAGACTTTTGTGTAAATTACACCGGCTCACTGTGGCCTTATGCGTGGTTCATAAAATTCTGTATTCCCAGAGGGCTCCAATTTTGTCTAAACTGGTTCTTCCATATTGGCCCTGCCGCTCGCTGCGCTTGGCGGATATTATTCCGGCTGAGGTTCCCTGCGTCAGGCGCATAAGGGCCGGAGGACGCTCCTTTCGAGCCAAGGGCCCTGCCGGCTGGAACTTGCTACATTTTTACATCAAGAACACTGAGAACCCCCTGTGTTTTAGGAAGATTTTAAAGACTTGGCTTTTTTTCCTCCAGCACTTTGCAGAGCACTGCTCCTTCACTTTTAGCAGTAGCAGTTCCTTCCACCGCTCAGGCTTAGCACTGGGAAGCCCTGTTGCTGCGGCAGCCATGCACTTTACAAACCCATTCACATAACATAACATTATACATTCACAATGCAGCATATTGAACTTATCAATTGGAATTTACACTTATCCAATCTTGACCTATTAAATTACATTATGATAAGATGTGATGTTTCTAGTAATAATTCCCATTCTGATACATTCAGTTCCACTTTTCTATTCCTATTGTAAATGTTAGTAATACCATTGCCTTAATGCAAGGCTGGATACAAATAATATGAGAAATAAAATATGGATTCTAAACTGCTAAACATTTTTGATTTCTAGAATTTTTTATAAAGAAAATTGTCTCAATTTGTAATTACTGTTTGGGTTTTGTCACACTGCTCTATTACTTTGGGTCTGCGTTCGTGATATATATCTCTCCATATAAAGGCACGAACAGTCCATGGTTTCATTAAACAAAAATATTTTCACAAGAAATTTGTAGAAAAGTGATATTTTATTAAACTATGTATATTCTGAAAAAAACATTAAATAACACACACAGTTTTTCATACAATCTATATTAAGGGAAGCAAAAGCGTTGGAATTAACGCAGCAGATGCTATAAATCCATAAAATGGACAATTCTTCTCTTCTTTGGAAACATGTGTACCAAAGGCTGGGTCTGGCCAAATTCTCCATTGTTGCAGAACGTTGTTTTGTGCAGTGCGCTTGTCATGGTTATTCTAGAACAGAAAATAAAAATGAGTTAGTGTTATAAAGTCTTTCTTTCTTCCTCCTGCAGCAGGAATCAGAAATACGCATAGCACCTGGAAGAATCTAATGCAAAGATCTCAGCTGCTCCATGTCGGCCCCTTGTCAGGTATAGAAATGTGAGCAAGCCCAGGTTCTTCTTTACATTCTGGTACTGGTACTTTTGCTTTTCCCAGAACGTGGAGGACATACAGGCACACACTCCCACAACACAGAATGGCAGGAGCCCTGGAAGGCAGAGTGAAGGGCCCTGGGTGTTCCCACCATCCATAATGACCACTACCCTCCTCCCACAAGCAGGCCAGCTGAGGGCTACACAAAGAGCTTGGCCAAGCGGAAGGTCCTGAAGTTCTATCAGGCCCTGCGGTGCAGACGCTTCGTGGATCTATGTTTCACCCCGGCAAGTCCAGAATGCAAAAACTATTACTACGTTTGCTACACAGAATTGACACTGAACAACTGGAGACATCTGGCACAGCAACTACCATCACCAACCACTTTCAGAGTTTGGAGGGAAATGAAAATCCTCCATTTTCTGGAGGAAAGTAATACAGAGTAGAATCCAATGGCAATTCAGACAGATGAGGGCCAATGCTTTTGACAGTCATCATGGTGTTCACCCTCCATTGTACAGAACACATTCTGGTACTAACATTAATCCTGTGCCAACCACTGCAACTACAGTGAAATGCAACATGCGTGAATACTGTACACCACATACCGCGACCCGAGCTGCCTGTTGGTGTTTGGATAAGTTCAGAGACAATGTCCCCCAGCCAATCAAAACAAGGGACCAAAGGTGGTCTTGAGTATTACGTTTTGTTCAAAAAGTCTGAACCTAGCAAGGGCTGTGGTCTTACCTGCAGTGTAACGTAGTTTAAACCCCCTCATCTGCACAGTTCTGTCGCTGGAGAAGATTATTTGCACAGAGCTTCTGAAAGACACCCAAGTGTTGGGTGCAACAGTGCCGCAGTATTTGCTTTTCGGAATGTATACTGGAATTTCAGATAGGTCATCAAACTTCATGAAGTCGAACATACAATTCATGCCACTTTCCAACTCAAAATCTACAAATGTTATGTTCACCTGTGAGAAAGGGAAAGGCACCGTTAAATACCACAAAGCAAATGATTATTGTATTCCAGCAAAGCAGCCCTTTTAGTACCACCCACCAGCAGGAGGCAGTGTGGGGCACATTACTTATGTAAATAACAGCAGATCTTTCATTCCCACCAAGAGGTGGCGCTGTGTGGCCATTACATGGTGTGTCTGTGTGGAAGATGAACGTAATCTATTCTCGATTACTGTTATTTTCTTACCTTGTTAACCTTTGCCTTCCTTACATTTTTTTACAAAAATTGCCATTTTGTGAATTTTGGGGCAAATCACAAAATCCTGGAGAGTTTGACTAAACCATGACAAGTCACAGAGGACACGTGACTTGAATAACAAACATATATTATGAAACATCCTGGGATGACCGGTCTGAGTCCCACCAACAGAATTGATAGCTACCCTGGTATTGATGTGCCTTTGGATACATTGAAGAGTCTAAGTGTGAACCTCTCTTACCAGTTTAGTGGCTCTGATGATCCAGGTGCACTGTGTAGATCTTGGGTACTGCTCAGGATAGTATGGGGTGGTTATTTCTCCAGACTTAGCCGTCAGTGTGCCACCACAAGCTGCAAGAACATTTAAAATTTTACTCATCATTGACACGTACAGAAGGTAACCTTCATGGGTTCTCCTATGACCAAGCAGGCAACCTCACAGGTATGCCTTAACATCATGCACAAGCCATCGTTTCTTGCAGAATTGAGGGAACAGACCACTTCTGAAGCCCTGTATGTCTGTTAGATGTTTTTATTCAGCACCTTGGCTTCTATGTCACAATAACAAACATATAGGAAAGTACAGATTTTCTATTGTTAACTTTGCCTAACTTGAAGATATAATGGTAGTCTAAACTGTGGATTCCATATTTTTGCAGAGCTATATTTTTGTACCATTTTTTTTATTAACCGTCCCTCCCACTCCCAACTTATCTTGGTCTATTGCCCTAGAACTGGCTGACATTGTGCACAGGTGACTATTTTGGCAAATACCTGTTTTCAAAAAAACTGGTCTGCTCTACAGCAATGTTTCAATATGATTTTAATGGATACATTGCCTAAGGATCATTCATCCACATTCATCATTTGCACTAAATGGAAGAAAGCCACTGTCTGCTGCTCCCCCCCTTCACTCCCCCCTCACCCACCCCACCAGAAACCACATAAAGGGAATGGAAACACCTTGGTCAATCAAGTTAATATTCAAAGGAAACTGTGGCTCTAATGATGCACAACACCTTCTGCCTGAGGGATCACCCCTTCCTATATTGGAACCAAGTTTCCCTCTTCCAGTGGCAGCTCTTGTTTCTGAATACCTGCTACTTTACGCTTTCTGAGCCTGACTTACCACACATTCACAAACACCAAGTCTTCGTTGGCTGCATGGAATATCTGTTTATGTGGAGATTATAGACTCAACCGCACCCCAATAAAGGAATGTTATCAACATCCTCTACTCCGTTCAGTGTTTGCATGCCTCATATTTCTTGCACCCAGAGTCTATTGCTCCCATCCCAAAGCTAGATCTGGCCACCGAGCTTGAGCTAATGTGAGCTGATATGTTGTCTTCTCCAGGAAGAAGCAGCTCCAGAACAATGCAATGATATGGAGGTACCTAACACACTGGGATATGCTCCGATTGCAGCGAGAGCACATTAGCAGCACACTGGATGCTCTTATTACAATGATGGCACACAGGGAGCTGTTCTTATTATAGTGACAGCACACTAAAACATGCTTC
The DNA here is from genome assembly GCF_031143425.1 of Pleurodeles waltl. Lineage (NCBI taxonomy): Eukaryota > Metazoa > Chordata > Amphibia > Caudata > Salamandridae > Pleurodeles > Pleurodeles waltl. The sequence continues at coordinate 75,858,574 of NC_090449.1, read as the reverse complement.
TACTGCAGTGACAGCACAAAGCATCTCCTATTACAATGATATCACACTGGACACTGCTCTTATTGCTGTGACAGCACCCAGGAAGATGCAGCAACCGCAGCAACAGCATAATGGTAGCTCTTTTTGCAGTGACTGCACACTGAGAACTTGCATGTGAAATATCTATCTGTAGCAGAAAAGGATGGTAGTACTTATAAGACAGTGTTTAATATTCATTCAGAGCTGCTTCCTGGATTGGGTGATCCCTCCTTCATGCAATCCTGAAAGCAGCCCTGTATCCCTAGGCTGCTGCAGGGTGTGGTTATCCCTTGTGCACACTCTGTCTGTCCAGCATATGACTGTGGAAGCACACTGCTAGTGTTTGTCACTATGGACACTGCAAGAGGCCATGAATGATATTTTTATGGTAAACTATACATAAAAAAAGATGAGAAAAGTGCACAAACAGATGCAACACACAGAACCATTCTAACACTTCACTGAAAAAATAATGATGTGATGGAAAAAGACCAAATTCAGAAAAAGACACATAAACATGTTTTATGGCTATTGAGTCAGCTTTTCAGATGAAACAACCTTCCTAACTTTTTAGTTGTGTGGTCCACGTTGTAAAGTTGTATAATATATTGAAGATTCAGAATCCTGTGGTTCCCCTTTTAAATTTGTAACAATGTCAACTCAGTAGTAAAACTGTGAAATAAAGCAAAGGTTATTGCAACTTTAAGCCCAAGGGCCCGATTCTCAAAGAGCCTCTACACTCATGGCGAAGGCGCCGCAGTCATCGCGAGGGGGGCCGCATTCGTGGCAGGGCCATCGCACTGCAGTTTCTCATTATGGAGGCCCCAATGCAAGGGCAAACCCCCCACCATGAATGCAGTGCCTCCAACACGAGTACAGAGGCCCTTTGTGATTGGGTCCCACGTGTTTTCAGGTTGTGGTTGTAAAACCTACCTCGATCATTGGAAACAGTGGTGGTAGTTCCCAGAGTAGTTGGAGTTGTTGTTGCCTTTGTGGTTGTAGTTTCAGTTGTTTTGGTCGTTGTCGTTGGAGTGCTGGTAATTATCTTCATCAACGCAGTGGGAGCCTTTACAGTGGTGGAGGTCGCTAAAGTGGGGGTGGTGGTTGTTGCTGCTGTGGTGGTGGTTGTGGTCTTCATCGTCGTACTTGGAGTGCCGGTGGTCGTAGGTGTTGTGGTGGTTGGAGTGGTAGTGGTGGTGGTTTTTGCTGAAGTGATGTACTGAGAGGATGCTAGGTTTGATTTTGAATTTTCCAGATAACGATCTGTTGGAAAGGAGATAAATATAAAGACATAGATATATATGTATCCTTTATATTTAATAGCCAATCTGCTTATCTTATGCTCTCACATGTAAATCACTCATTTGTGCATGGAAATCTATTCATAGTCTTAGAACAGCAGCAGTATCGACATAACATTGTTCATAGACTACTTCTGCCTCCCAGCTCCTTCTTACATGCAGAGGGGATGCTGGAGTGCCATGCTGATACCTGGGCACAAGTGTTGAAGGCGAGCGCCCATGGGCAAGTAGGTGCCTGATGTTTTGGAAAAGACAGTGGCTGCTATGTGCGGTTCCTCCTTTCTGTGTGGTAGGTGCACACATTATACTGGCAGCAATAAGTTTAGCCATCACTTACTTGCTCCTCCAAAGCAGTGCCACCCTACACCTGCTGAACAAGCACTGGTATTCCCAACCCATAAACATTCAGCTGCTGTCTTGCTTCCATCTACATCCCAGGTTCCCATGCCAGCAGAACAAAGGTGCATCCAACCGAAAAAGACGCAGGGGCATTGAGCCATTTGCTACATCAACATAAAAGAACATCATCACTGTCAGAAATGACCAAAGCCACTCACTTTTACCTTCAATGGTGTATTCTCCCACCATCAGCAGACATTTATGAATGCATGCTCCAATTCCAAGCCTGCTTGTATCAGGGGCCCCAATGCTTCATTCACCTTCCTCAACCAACCTTTTTTTCATGCCTTGTCAGCTTTTTAACGGTCTGTGATTCACTTCATTGACTTACTATCTATTGGGTGCACTGATACTTAACAAAGACTTTCTGGTGCTCAGAAAAAAAAACAATAATCCTTTGAAACAAAAAAAAAGTAAAACTAAGACAAGATCACAGCCGGGTAATGGATCAAAGACAACATAAACATGATTTTCAGTGCAATAATCGTGAATTTCTAACCCCTGCATTTGAAATGGCGTTATTCCAGAGTGGACGCATGAGATACTTGGGGTGCCTACCCTTGTGGGGCTTATCAGTTCTTGGCACATGGTACATGGAAATATTTGGATACCACAAACTCAAATAAGAGCATGATTCTTCAGCAACAGGCTAGTCTCTGATCTCTCGTGTTGTAAAATATACTGCTGGCCCTGCAGAGAAATTTAGGCGCAAAGTGACACAAACTGGAATAAAGTGTTGTTTTTGGATTTACTATCCAGCTCACAGTTCACTTTGTGTTGAAAAGCATTCCTAAAGTAACACAAAGCAGTAATTTGCACTACTTTGTCCTACTTTGCATCAAGAGGGCATTGCATGGGTGGTACATAGCTGCTCCCATCCACTCAACCATGGGTTTTACACAATCTCTATTTGCTAACATTAGTAGATGTGGATGTGCACCAACAAATTACAGCTCCTCAATAAAGCCATACCTTTAGAAGGTTATCTAAATGTTTCCAAACCTTTCAAACTTTGGATGTGTGCGTCATTGTAAACAAGCACACATAAAAACTGAGAAACAATGTAATATTTAGGCATCGTATTTTCTTACTGGAAAAGTACCCTTCCACTACAAAACCTTTGCTAAACATCACACTTGCAGTTTGGTGCAAGGAATTGTGGGTGGCACAAGACAGCCTTAAGTGCACCAGCTATGAGGGAGAGAGCAACAACCTCATATTTTAATAGATAAGGCTCTGCCCTCTGTCTTCTTTTCACGCAACAGTTGCTGTGCTGACTTGCTGCATGACCTCCTAGTACATTTGCTTACTGAAGTGAACATGTTACACCACGGTTAGCCAATGAAAGCTTCCACAGGCTCACAAACATGATCAAATTATTGGAATACACAAAGAGTTCTCACAGAGTACTCCACTCTCTGAAGGATTGCCATGACATAGGTCAGAGGTTCAGAATACTAACTATTGCAGTAGTTTATTTAAGATATAAGACAGGCCACATTAGAACATATGTGTTGACTTGGTGCAGGGAGGGTGTGTGATGGTCGAACATGGTTCTGGAATTGGGAACAATGAGATGTATACTTGCCAATGGACTGCTAAACATTGAGATCTCGGTTTTACCACTGTTGAGACAGAAGCACTGTCCCTCTATATTACAAATGGGACAGGGTCAGGTGAAGCAGCAAGATGCTCTACATTTCTTTTTAACATAGAGTCCTCCAAGTGGTAAACATTTTTTGCCACTGACTGTTCCCTTACTAAAGGAAAGACTCCTCCATCCACAGAGTAAGCTGAGCGGGCTGGGTCCCACATCTGCAGAAGTGCCTTAAAACCCCTTTAACTAATGCTCTTAAGTTGCCCCAACCCATCCATGTGTAGATTACTGTACCATACTATTCTGCTATACTATTATTATCATTATTGTATTTATACAGAGCAGGCCTCACTACATGGGAAGCAGGTTACAGATTACATACAACTAGTTAACAACAACAAGGTTGTGTCTACTGCTGTAGAACAAGTTAGATGTAAACTACAAGAAACCCGAATAAAGAATGTCTCCATGACCAGTCCAATGTCAGATGGAGTTTGAACAGGTGAATTTGTAGTGCCTGTCTTAAATTGAGCCTGAGTCCTCCAGGGAGTAGATAATCTAGTTTAAAACTTTCTTTGCATTCTGGAACTTGTAGTCCTGTTTATCCCATTGTAAACACAGGACTACAGGTAAAGAAATGCAAAAACACGAGAACAAAAAGAGCTACTCACTCAAGGACCTGGGAGACATGAAAACTCTGCTCTAGGCAGCTCTAAGAATTCATCGCCACAGCCTTCAATGACACCCTATCTTCCTGATACTTTTTGCCTAAGTAGTCTCTGGGTGAGTGGCTGCGTTCCTATGTCACTATGTACACAAGCATTGGCAAAGCCAATAGGTCTCGCTTTGGTCACCAACCTTTTCACTTTGTCAATGCTTGTCAAGGTCTTTACAAAACATTATTGTTAAGGAGGGTGCAGGGTCCCAAAAAAGAACAATGATTAAAAATAAAAAATACAAATGTTTTAGGTCTCAAAAAGCACACATTGCTTTAGCAGTCTCTGGCACTTAAAGACAACTCCTTTGTGGACGTGATCATTGTGGAAGGGCAGAATGATGTCACGCACAGTGAAGTTAGCCAGACATGGGCTGAACACTCTCATGCAGTATGCTGAGGTGGGACGAAATAAAAAGTAAATGAGACAATAACCATATCACTGGATGAAGAGTGTTAGACTTGCCATCCTTGGCGTGGTCTACCCTAACTTTTTGCCCCTGTTTCCCAGATTGTTGATGAGTGACTATTTTGGCAAATACCTGTTTTCCAAAAAACTGGTCTGCTCTACAGCAATGTTTCAATATGATTTTAATGGATACATTGCCTAAGGATCATTCATCCACATTCATCATTTGCACTAAATGGAAGAAAGCCACTGTCTGCTGCTCCTCCCCCCTCCCCCCCCCCACCAGAAACCACATAAAGGGAATGGAAACACCTTGGTCAATCAAGTTAATATTCAAAGGAAACTGTGGCTCTAATGATGCACAACACCTTCTGTCTGAGGGATCACCCCTTCCTATATTGGAACCAAGTTTCCCTCTTCCAGTGGCAGCTCTTGTTTCTGAATACCTGCTACTTTACGCTTTCTGAGCCTGACTTACCACACATTCACAAACACCAAGTCTTCGTTGGCTGCATGGAATATCTGTTTATGTGGAGATTGTAGACTCAACCGCACCCCAGTAAAGGAATGTTATCCGCATCCTCGAATCTTTGTTCAGTGTTTGCATGCCTCATATTTCCTTGCACCCAGAGTCTATTGCTCCCACCCCAAAGCTAGATCTGGCCACCGAGCTTGAGCTAATGTGAGCTGATATGTTGTCTTCTCCAGGAAGAAGCAGCTCCAGAACGATGCAATGATATGGAGGTACCTAACACACTGGGATATACTCCGATTGCAGCGAGAGCACATTAGCAGCACACTGGATGCTCTTATTACAATGATGGCACACAGGGAGCTGTTCTTATTATAGTGACAGCACACTAAAACATGCTTCTACTGCAGTGACAGCACAAATCATCTCCTATTACAATGATATCACACTGGACACTGCTCTTATTGCTGTGACAGCACCCTGGAAGATGCAGCAACCGCAGCAACAGCATAATGGTAGCTCTTTTTGCAGTGACTGCACACTGAGAACTTGCATGTGAAATATCTATCTGTAGCAGAAAAGGATGGTAGTACTTATAAGACAGTGTTTAATATTCATTCAGGGCTGCTTCCTGGATTGGGTGATCCCTCCTTCATGCAATCCTGAAAGCAGCCCTGTATCCCTAGGCTGCTGCAGGGTGTGGTTATCCCTTGTGCACACTCTGTCTGTCCAGCATATGACTGTGGAAGCACACTGCTAGTGTTTGTCACTATGGACACTGCAAGAGGCCATTAATGATATTTTTATGGTAAAGTATACATAAAAAAAGATGGGAAAAGTGCACAAACAGATGCAACACACAGAACCATTCTAACACTCCACTGAAAAAATACTGATGTGATGGAAAGAGACCAAATTCAGAAAAAGACACATAAACATGTTTCATGGCTATTGAGTCAGCTTTGCAGACGAAACCAACTTCCTAACTTTTTAGTTGTGTGGTCCACGTTGTAAAGTTGTATAATATATTGAAGATTCAGAATCCTGTGGTTCCCCTTTTAAATTTGTAACAATGTCAACTCAGTAGTAAAACTGTGAAATAAAGCAAAGGTTATTTCAACTTTAAGCCCAAGGGCCCGATTCTCAAAGAGCCTCTACACTCATGGCGAATGCGCCACAGTCATCGCGAGGGGGGGGCGCATTATTGGCAGGGCCTTTGCACTGCAGTTTCTCATTATGGAGGCCCCACCGCAAGGGCAATCCCCCCACCATGAATGCAGTGCCTCCAACACGAGTACAGAGGCCCTTTGTGATGGGGTCCCACGTGTTTTCAGGTTGTGGTTGTAAAACCTACCTCGATCATTGGAAACAGTGGTGGTAGTTCCCAGAGTAGTTGGAGTTGTTGTTGCCTTTGTGGTTGTAGTTTCAGTTGTTTTGGTCGTTGTCGTTGGAGTGCTGGTAATTATCTTCATCAACGCAGTGGGAGCCTTTACAGTGGTGGAGGTCGCTAAAGTGGGGGTGGTGGTTGTTGCTGCTGTGGTGGTGGTTGTGGTCTTCATCGTCGTACTTGGAGTGCCGGTGGTCGTAGGTGTTGTGGTGGTTGGAGTGGTAGTGGTGGTGGTTTTTGCTGAAGTGATGTACTGAGAGGATGCTAGGTTTGATTTTGAATTTTCCAGATAACGATCTGTTGGAAAGGAGATAAATATAAAGACATAGATATATATGTATCCTTTATATTTAATAGCCAATCTGCTTATCTTATGCTCTCACATGTAAATCACTCATTTGTGCATGGAAATCTATTCATAGTCTTAGAACAGCAGCAGTATCGACATAACATTGTTCATAGACTACTTCTGCCTCCCAGCTCCTTCTTACATGCAGAGGGGATGCTGGAGTGCCATGCTGATACCTGGGCACAAGTGTTGAAGGCGAGTGCCCATGGGCAAGTAGGTGCCTGATGTTTTGGAAAAGACAGTGGCTGCTATGTGCGGTTCCTCCTTTCTGTGTGGTAGGTGCACACATTATACTGGCAGCAATAAGTTTAGCCATCACTTACTTGCTCCTCCAAAGCAGTGCCACCCTACGCCTGCTGAACAAGCACTGGTATTCCCAACCCATAAACATTCAACTGCTGTCTTGCTTCCATCTACATCCCAGATTCCCATGCCAGCAGAACAAAGGTGCTTCCAACCCAAAAAGACGCAGGGGCATTGAGCCATTTGCTACATCAACATAAAAGAACATCATCATTGTCAGAAATGACCAAAGCCACTCACTTTTACCTTCAATGGTGTATTCTCCCACCATCAGCAGACATTTATGAATGCATGCTCCAATTCCAAGCCTGCTTGTATCAGGGGCCCCAATGCTTCATTCACCTCCCTCAGCCAACCTTTTTTTCATGCCTTGTCAGCTTTTTAACGGTCTGTGATTCACTTCATTGACTTACTATCTATTGGGTGCACTGATACTTAACAAAGACTTTCTGGTGCTCAGAAAAAAAAACAATAATCCTTTGAAACAAAAAAAAAGTAAAACTAAGACAAGATCACAGCCGGGTAATGGATCAAAGACAACATAAACATGATTTTCAGTGCAATAATCGTGAATTTCTAACCCCTGCATTTGAAATGGCGTTATTCCAGAGTGGACGCATGAGATACTTGGGGTGCCTACCCTTGTGGGGCTTATCAGTTCTTGGCACATGGTACATGGAAATATTTGGATACCACAAACTCAAATAAGAGCATGATTCTTCAGCAACAGGCTAGTCTCTGATCTCTTGTGTTGTAAAATATACTGCTGGCCCTGCAGAGAAATGTAGGCGCAAAGTGACACAAACTGGAATAAAGTGTTGTTTTTGGATTTACTATCCAGCTCAAAGTTCGCTTTGTGTTGAAAAGCATTCCTAAAGTAACACAAAGCAGTAATTTGCATTACTTTGTCCTACTTTGCATCAAGAGGGCATTGCATGGGTGGTACGTAGCTGCTCCCATCCACTCAACCATGTGTTTTACACAATCTCTATTTGCTAACATTAGTAGATGTGGATGTGCACCAACAAATTACAGCTCCTCAATAAAGCCATACCTTTAGAAGGTTATCTAAATGTTTCCAAACCTTTCAAACTTTGGATGTGTGCGTCATTGTAAACAAGCACACATAAAAACTGAGAAACAATGTAATATTTAGGCATCGTATTTTCTTACTGGAAAAGTATCCTTCCACTACAAAACCTTTGCTAAACCTCACACTTGCAGTTTGGTGCAAGGAATTGTGGGTGGCACAAGACAGCCTTAAGTGCACCAGCTATGAGGGAGAGAGCAACAACCTCATATTTTAATAGATAAGGCTCTGCCCTCTGTCTTCTTTTCACGCAACAGTTGCTGTGCTGACTTGCTGCATGACCTCCTAGTACATTTGCTTACTGAAGTGAACATGTTACACCACGGTTAGCCAATGAAAGCTTCCACAGGCTCACAAACATGATCAAATTATTGGAATACACAAAGAGTTCTCACAGAGTACTCCACTCTCTGAAGGATTGCCATGACATAGGTCAGAGGTTCAGAATACTAACTATTGCAGTAGTTTAATTAAGATATAAGACAGGCCACATTAGAACATATGTGTTGACTTGGTGCAGGGAGGGTGTGTGATGGTCGAACATGGTTCTGGAATTGGCAACAATGAGGTGTACACTTGCCAAATATTGAGATCTCGGTTTTACCACTGTTGAGACAGAAGAGGCTTTTTTCGCACAATAGCAGGAGTGATCCAAGTCATCTGATGCAAGCCTGAATTCATAAGTTCCTTTCCAGACAAAGATGGATTTGTGCATCCTCAGCATACATCTGCAGATTGTGGTGGATGCTTAATTCACCTAAGGGACTGATTCAGTTAAACAGAATTGTTGCATCCATTTCAGGATGGTCCCTCAGATCACTATCCCTAGATTTAGCCTTGGAATGGAGTAGTCTACAGTGTGATAAGCCATCAAGAGATCCCCAAGGAGCTGGTCTTACTGGTTCCAGGTACCCATCGTCTAGTACAGGATCTCTAGAATTATTGTAACTGCAGTTTCGGGTCCCCTCATAGAAATGAAGGCTGACTGGTGGTCTTGAAGTATATTATTTCCTAACACAGGGGCTTTCAGTTGCCTTATCATTTAACTCTCAAATACTTAGTTGGAGCGATGGAAGTTTGAGACCAGTTTAGACTTGGCTAATATCACCGGGTCAGCTGTGGGCTCCTTCAAGCCTCACATAATGAATGCTCGTTTCATGCAGATGGGGACTGGTCCTTTAAGATTCATGTTATTGGAAAATACATTTAGGAGCAGGTCTTTGTGGGATGCTGGTAAGTAAAGTCCAACTGCCGTGTTAGAGAGTTTGGTTCTTCTGTTTAATTTTTTGCAGTCTTTCTTTTATCTCTATTGAAAGGGTGCAGAGATGTAGGCTTGATGGCTGGAGTCAAGGTGTGGGGAAAGGCAAGTTCACAAATTGACTGTATAATGCCAGATAGCAACTATTTTTATTTTAAAAAGGCTACATTTTGGGCATTCTTCTGCCCCTCTGCTGGTGTTCCAAGTTAAGGCCTACACATTGGTGTGTGGCCAGTTCCGAGTCGTACAGATTGCTGCTCTATGACTTTATTTTGCTTTGGTATGGTCCCTTCAATTTGGTTAGTGTGATAATGTCTAATGTTCTTGTGGTGTTCAAGTGAGGGGCTTATAGAAGGACTCCACTTTCTGTGATTTCAGGAGGTGTTTGTTGTACTGAGATGGATTGTTGTGGAAGTGATTTTGCCCTGTTTTAAGTCTGATAGCCATTTGCTTTCTGGTGCACGATATGGTGAGGTGCCCGGATCTGCCTCATTCCCGGGAGCAGAAATCTGATCAATGAGTGTTCTGACCAAAGCTGATGTTATACTGATAGAACAGATATTTCAGCATTATATATAAGCACCAGGTTTAGCCTGTAGTCAACCTTGTCTTGGGGTCATTCAAGAGTTGGCTGATTCCCCAGAGCTGCCCTGCACTTTATGAAGTATGAACCCCATTTATTCCCAGGAATGTTCATCCACAGATTAAAATCTCTAACTATTGATCTTCTGGGCTTTCGGTTACTGGTACAGTACCAGATTCAGGTACTCCTCGAGGAGGGCTTTATTTACCCCATATTAGAGATCACTGTAGTGATGAAAGTCATATTTGGGGTGACTTAGCAACTAACTTTCACACATTCATACAACTTATTTGTTGGTACCATGATGAAGGCACATAGTTGGTCATGTGTGAGTACAATGATCTCTAGCCCCTCCACATACCTTACTATTTGTGTAAATGATCCTGTAACTCAATGGCGAAGCAACCCAAAATCTTGGAAATAAGGTTTCTGTCAAGTGTGAGCCGAAATTCAGATTCACTAACCAACGGAGGGATGTTGAAAACATGCAATGGGCAATCATGACCAAGCCAAGGGGAGACACTTGGCATCCATGGGTCATGCACCAGACGGTGTTGGTCAGACCCCTTCTACCATTGCTGTAAGAACAGTTCCAGAGTCTATGACGTGGAGCTTCGTGGAAACCTTAACCGTGTTGTGCTGATCACCTATGCATCGCCATCCAAATTTCTGAGGAACTCTTGAATGTGCATCTGCTCTAAATATAATCACCAGTGGTATTGACATGTGTCCTAATGCAAAATAAGACAGTAGTCCCCGTTCCCTATCTGGAAAGCAAAAGAGAGTCATTATCGTGATGCAGTGGGTCCATCATTCCTCTCCTCTGGGCCCCTATAGCACTGCACCTGCTACATTAAAAACAACTACACCCCTGATGATTGCGGAGCGGTGGGTCTGGCAGCTCAGTGGGTTAACACATCCACTTCAGGAATCTCTGGTTGATGTCATGGTCACGGTTTCTGATCCAAGTGAGCCCACTCAGCTTTTCATCTTTCTGAGCTCAACAAAATTAACACAACTGAGATAGATACGTACAAACATTTGTTAATGAGTGCCAAGATGCCTCAAAGGTGAAACCTTTACATTAGGTGTAGTGTATGTAAGTCCTTCGGAGACCAGAGCACTACCATGTGAATACCTTCTGTAAGCACTGTCCCTCTATATTACAAATGGGACAGGGTCAGGTGAAGCAGCAAGATGCTCTACATTTCTTTTTAACATAGAGTCCTCCAAGTGGTAAACATTTTTTGCCACTGACTGTTCCCTTACTAAAGGAAAGACTCCTCCATCCACAGAGTAAGCTGAGCGGGCTGGGTCCCACATCTGCAGAAGTGCCTTAAAACCCCTTTAACTAATGCTCTTAAGTTGCCCCAACCCATCCATGTGTAGATTACTGTACCATACTATTCTGCTATACTAATATTATCATTATTGTATTTATACAGAGCAGGCCTCACTACATGGGAAGCAGGTTACAGATTACATACAACTAGTTAACAACAACAAGGTTGTGTCTACTGCTGTAGAACAAGTTAGATGTAAACTACAAGAAAACCCGAATAAAGAATGTCTCCATAACCAGTCCAATTTCAGATGGAGTTTGAACAGGTGAATTTGTAGTGCCTGTCTTAAATTGAGCCTGAGTCCTCCAGGGAGTAGATAATCTAGTTTAAAACTTTCTTTGCATTATGGAACTTGTAGTCCTATTTATCCCATTATAAACAGAGGACTACAGGTAGAGAAATGCAAAAACACGAGAACAAAAAGAGCTACTCACTCAAGGACCTGGGAGACATGAAAACTCTGCTCTAGGCAGCTCTCAGAATTCATCGCCACAGCCTTCAATGACACCCTATCTTCCTGATACTTTTTGCCCAAGTAGTCTCTGGGTGAGTGTCTGTGTTCCTATGTCACTATGTACACAAGCATTGGCAAAGCCAATAGGTCTCGCTTTGGTCACCAACCTTTTCACTTTGTCAATGCTTGTCAAGGTCTTTACAAAACATTATGGTTAAGGAGGCTGCAGGGTCCCGAAAAAGAACAATGATTAAAAATAAAAAATAAAAATGTTTTAGGTCTCAAAAGCACACATTGCTATAGCAGTCTCTGGCACTTAAAGACAACTCCTTTGTGGACGTGATCATTGTGGAAGGGCAGAATGATGTCACTCACAGTGAAGTTAGCCAGGCATGGGCTGAACACTCTCATGCGGTATGCTGAGGTGGGACAAAATAAAAAGTAAATGAGACAATAACCATATCACTGGATGAAGAGTGTTAGACTTTCCATCCCTAGCGTGGTCTGCCCTAACTTTTTGCCCCTGTTTCCCAGATTGTTGATGACGGCTGGACTCTGTTTTTGTTACTCTGGGCACTTTACCACTGCTAACCAGTGCTAAAGTGCAAGTGCTCCTATATAAAATGTGTATGTAATTGGCTTTCCATGATTGGCATATTTGATTTACTATTAAGTCCCTGGTGCAATGCACTAGAGGTGCCCGGGGCCTGTAAATCAAATGCTACTAGAGGGCCTGCAGCACTGGTTGTGACACCCACATTAGTAGCCCTGTAAACGTGGCTCAGACCTGCCACTGAAGGGTCTGGGTGTGCAGATTTTCACTGCCAATTCGACTTGGCAAGTGTACCCATTTGACAGGCTTAAACCTTCCCATTTCTTACATGTAGAACACCGCCATGTTAGGCCCTAGGTAGCCCTATGGGGGGTGTGCAGTGTATGTTTAAGGTAGGACATATACTATTGTGCTTTATATTTCCTGACAGTGAAATACTACCAAAATCGTTTTCATTGTTGCAAGGCCTATCTCTCTCATAGGTTAACAGGGGGGCTACCTTTAAATATGATTAAAGTGTAGATTCCCCTTGGGAGCAGATAGACGTGGAGTCTGGGGTCTCTGAGCTCCCAATTTAAAAATACATCTTTTAGTGAAGTTAGTTTTGAGATTGTGTTTTAAAAATACCACTTTTAGAGAGTGGGTATTTTCTTGCTTAAACCATTCTGTAACTCTGTCTGTTTGTGGATTCCCTGTCTGGGTCAGTTTGACAGTTGGGCTGGTTGCACCTCACACTAGACAGTGACATAAAGGGAGCTGGGGTGTAGCCTGCATATCCTGATGAGCCATCTGTGCTAGGACGGAGGGGAGGAGTGGGCACTTACACCTGAAAGGGCTGTGCCTGCCCTCACACAATGCAGTCTCCAACCCCCTGGTGTGTGTCTGGGGCCTGGCCAGGGCAAGGCAGGATTTCACAAACAAGAGAGACTTTCCTTTGAAGTAGGCCTACTTCAAAGGCCAAAATGGTTGTAAGAAGAGGACACAAACCCCTGAAAATTAGATCACTTCTGGACACCAAGAGGAACCTCTGCCTGGAGAAGTGCTGAAGAGCTGAGGAGAAGTGCTGCCCTGCCTGTGACTGTGCTTTGAGGAGCTATCCTGCAGTTGCTGCTTCTGCCTGTGCAAGGGGACAAAGACTGGACTTTGTTGTGCATTCCTGCTTGTGCCAAGCTACCAAGGGGGTGAGCGAGGTTAACTAAGGGTGATCCTCCTTTACCCTGACTAGAGTGAGGATCCTTGCTTGGACAGGGAGTAACCTGACAGCCAACCAAAGACCCCATTTCTAACAAAGAGAGTTTGTTGAAAATCAATGAGTAATAATAGTTAAGGCTCCCGCTTTTCCGGTTTTACTGAGTTTTACAGAAAAATACAGACAGAAACCCGTCTATTTTCCTGACTGTATTTATTTTTAAATATGGATAAATACGGAAAATAGATTTTCTTTTGGATGACTCTCACTACTGTCAGTCACAGGTGCTAGGTCAGTAGCTGTGCAGATTGTCAGGTAGAGGAGTTAAGAAATGAAAAACTGATTTTCTATTGAAGCTTAAACAACTGCAGCAGTACATCTGTTTAAGCTATTCTACAATCCAAATAGTTCCAAATGACTGTATTGTACTGTAAGAGATTAAAACTCATTGGACATTTAAACATGAGTAAACAATTGCCGGGTAAATAAGTGTGGAAATATTCCCATTACAGCTTTATTTTTTTACAATAAATACACAATAAATATATAAATACAGATAAAATTAACAAAAAATTAATACTAAACAATTCAGATGGAAATGTCAAAAAATAACTAACATAAAAGAGGAAACCCTAATAATGATATACATATCATTTTAGTAAGATCAAAATGTCTTTGCAGACTTTGAATTGGTCTTAGGCGGCCTGAATTGACTTGTTTATGAAATGCAGCACTAGTCGGTATCTAAAAACACCACAACCTACTTTTGAGGAATGCAACTGAATCTCACCTTTTGCACAAAAAAACCAAGGATTTCCCAGTGGCCACAAAGAATCAGGAAGAAGCCGGCTCTGCGCAGTGATTGTATGCAGAGCCACAGCACTTGGTTACATTGAGTTGAAGCGCTCTGTGAATGAGTGAATATCAACAGTAGGCTTGCTGAGCAAATATCAAGGGGAGATAAAGCGGCAAACAAAGGAAGTGTCCGAACGAGAGGGAGTTGTGGAGATAGGAGCGAGAGTCTAGGAAGTGTCATGGAAAGTGCTGAAACCAAGTTAAGGGTAGGGAGGAAAAGGAATATAAAAAAGGAAACCATGGGGGAGGGAGGGAAAGGGAGAGGGGAGAAAGAAGACAGAGTGGAAGGAAAAGAGATGGGATAGGTTTGAAAACTAAGAGGGAGACAATTAGAAGAGGAGAAAGAGAGGGCAGTCTAAAATGAGGAATAACAGCTTCATGAGGGAAAAGTGAAATAGAAGGGTTGATGGCGAGAGGAATCGAGAGAGTGATAGCGGCGGAGGAGAGATAGGGTCAAGCGGAAAAAAGAAAAGTAGAGAGGAAAGAGACTATAACTACTGGAGGAAGATGAGGCAAGAGGATAGAAGAGATAGAGGGGTGGATGCGTGAGAGGGGAAGAGAGAGAAAAGTATATTGGGAGGGAAGAGGAAAAAAGAAAGAGACAAGAGGTGGACGATGGGGGAGTGATGGTGAGGAGCATGGGGAAGGAGGAAGGAAAAGTAGTATCTCAACATCAGGCAAGCTTTGAGGGGGTATCTGAAGCATTGGTACTACTAGAGAGACAGGATGTCCAACCCTCTCCCATGGGTTTTTGACACTGTGCTTTCACTTTCTTACATATTCCTGCCTGGAACTTTAATCTCTGTATATTCTAGGGTATCTCTTATTTTTGTGTTTACTTCTTTTTCTACACCCCTTGCCTCTGCATTTAAAAATCCCAATTTTCCAAGGAAGAAAAGGCCTCAAGTGCTATCTGTTTCTAAGTAATGATTATCTAAATTGGAAGTCTATCACTTTTTTAGGACTGGAGCTAGCGAAGACGTTTTCCTTTTACTGAAATAATATATAAACATACTTCCCTACCTAGGCTACCAGCCAACCCTCTACTTCCACTGGTCTGTTGTTGTGTCATTCAAAATTTACTTCCACCCACCATAACATCCAGCATGGGAAAGTTGGTCAGCCCACTTCAGCCATTGGCTAACTTCACTGTGAGTGACAGCGTTCTGCTCTTTCACAAGGAACACTGCCACGCACAAAGTAGTTATCTTCAGTGCCAGAGACCACTTAAGCAATGTGCGCTTTTTGAAACAAAAAATGTTTCACTTATACATATATTTTTTTAAAGATTGACTAGAGCCTGGCATCCCAAAGTATGACGTTTGGCAAAAGCCATGGCAAAACAAACATCGGCAAAGCCAAAAGGCTAGCAGCCAGGACTAGATCTATTGGCTTTGCAAATGGTTCTTTCTATCAGAGCACGTGAGGTTTTTGGTTTTAACTAAAAGCCTATATTTCTGTCTGGTGGACTGTTTTCAGTGGTGATCAACTGAAACCAAAATCATGTACACCATTTACTCAGATCTCTTCAAATATTCCCTATCGGGCACCAAAAACTTCTGAACCAGACAGCCATAATTTATCCTGCCCCTAAACAAGTACCAGAATCACATCAGATCAAACTCACACTGGAAGCATTCCACTGGCTCAATTCAACTAACTTGTGCACTGTCCATAAAGCATACTAAGGCATGAGTCCCAACTGAGGAACTTCAGATACTGTCATTCACCCATCTGCCTGGAATCTTGAATCCCCGCCACACTGTAGTATACCAACCGACAAGGCTCTTAGGTAAGCAGAAAGAGGCACACTGCACTTTACAAACTTACTTCACAAACAAATAACTAAATATGTCTCATATGCTGTGTTTTTAAACAATCACTTGATGAAACAATGATAGAGCCAGCACATTTTGAATTGCTGGTTGTTCTACAGCATAACATTCATTGTGAGATCTAGCCCTCTCTTTCAGATGTTTGCAGAGGAGAAAAAGTATCCGGTAATCAGGCTATCAGACATTTTTCATACTATGCACCATTATGAAAAGATGTTCAGCGTTAGTGTAAAAGTGAGCTGTAATGCCAGTAGATGACATTCTAATGCCACTTATTTTCAACAATTTCACCCACCCACAGCTTTTTGCTGTCAGAGGAAAGTTACACAATTACCAATGGTAACAATACTTCCGTCAGTAAGTCCTCTAATTACTGACCCCAAATCTAAATACATCAGAAAGAGTTGCCAGGAATGGTATTACCGGCACTGCGATCTCTACCAATGTTACTGGCATACAGTGCAATTGAGTCCAGGAAAAAAAGGTTTATGTTGTTCTCTTGAATACTGAGGCAAGACCTTTGGAAATCTTAAGTATCTCTTTTCTTCTATTTCCAATTAAGAAAGAAAGAAGAAGAAAGTAAGCAATTAATTTTTAAAAACTGGCTGCATACTGAAGATACCATCACCAAGGATCTAGCGTGATCTCGTAAACCTGATTAGATTCACTCGTAGAAAAAGGAGAATGACCGCCATACTTGACCAAACTTACCACAATGGTAGAGCAGATTGATTTTCTGGATATCTACATCGCTCATGGCAAAAGTCTGCCCTATGTTGACACTGCTGTCGGGAACTGGGATCAAGGTCTGGGAGACACCATCTTTAGAGTATGCCTTCCTGATGGATATAAAGAAGAATAGAGTAAAACAGATGCGTAATCTCACATATTTCTCTCAGTCGTAAAATTTTTAGAGATGTTAAATGGTGAACTAATTTGTGATATACATATAATATAATAAAAATGAACATCTTGAAATATTAAAGTGAAGTTGCACAGCCTCGTCCAGGAATGTTTATAAACATATAGGATAAGATACAAAGAATTATATTCATGTGGCTAAACATGGCCTTACCACAGTCTGCCCAATAATCAAAACCTTTGCCTATCACTAGATCAATAATGCAACCCCATTTACAGAGTAGCTGACAAACAATAGCCCACTGCACCATGCTGATGTCTTCCATGGGTATGTATGAACTATGATTTGCCTTTGTGCTTGTTCATGTTCAATCACATGATACATTTGCATGTTTGCAAATGTATTGCATGCATTGCATGTCATTGCATGTTCAATCACATGATACATTTGACCCAAAGAGGGCAAATGTGCTGGGAATTACACCCAAAAATCAAAGTTCTAAAATCCTGAAATGCTCAGTAATGTTTTAAATTGGATCGGTGGCATCATGCACAGACTAGTAGGTAAGTAGTTGGCTTTCTGATCTGGTCTTTATTGGTACACACTACTACTGTAGGTGGCTGCCCATATGCTGTTCTACAGTATTATCTCCCCTACCCCACTCACTACCTGTGCCTTGCCCTTGCAGGAGGTGGTGTCATTTGCCCAGAGGCAGGCTATCAGTCTTCAGTTCCTGCTGCCCCTTCTAATGACACAATATCATATTTTCTGAACATGCCACGTCCACCAGCTGTGCAGTATCCTTTGTGAAAGAGCAACTGCAAAAAGCAGAAGAAGCCCATACAAAAAATACCCTATGTCTGAGAAAAGCCTCCCCAGTAGAGGCCATGGATCTAAACATCAGCCAGCCATCCTCCTACTTAGACAACAGATTTAGAAATATAACCCCAAAGTCACACGTGCCATGATGGAGTCCCACAGAGGGCACAGTACTTACTTCCCATAGTGCAGGATGGAGCCATAGTCATATGGAGTGTATTTTATATTGTTGGTGTCATCCATTTCGAATTCATATTCATGACCTGAAAGAAAAAGAAACACCCACCCCTGTAAATATTGACCCACGCCAGTCACTTTGTCATGTAGATGTACCAAATGAAAAACAAATTGATACAAAAAACTGCATCTTTGGCAATGTATGTTCAAGTCAATCTGCATTGCTTTACAGGTACTATAAAGTTATGGGATGGGCCACAACACGAATTGTGGAATATATGACCCTCCGCCTAACAAAATAATTGGAAAAAACTAGAAGTAACCAGTAAACCCACCAGAATCAAGGGGGAAACACAAACAACAGAGTGATGAATGAGTAGTTGTGCGTCAAGGTAGGTCTACTGCATTAAGGGATAGCTGGTGCTTTAATCTAGGTCAAATGGTGCACATGTCTCACAGTTCAAAGTCAGCACTCTAGAGCTCTGTAGAAAGGAAGAATTAGACTTACTGGTGAGGCATGTGAGAATATTTCTATATTCGCTAATTGCTTTCCTTAGAGATTGAACAAGTAGCATTCTATGCTGTACAAAATATTTTCTTTCACAGTGCTTGTGTCACACGTAAATGTGTTCTGAAATTCATGTTATGTCCCAAATAAGGTCTGGTTGCAACTGATGACTTATGAGGGCTGAAACACATGCAAACAAGTGACATATATTCGGTACGTATTTTTATCTTTCTCTTTTGTGACCAGTGTTGAACAGCAAATTGCCACTGCATGAATTTATTTTATATTTAATCATGATCACTGTGAAAT
The DNA here is from genome assembly GCF_031143425.1 of Pleurodeles waltl. Classification (NCBI taxonomy): domain Eukaryota; kingdom Metazoa; phylum Chordata; class Amphibia; order Caudata; family Salamandridae; genus Pleurodeles; species Pleurodeles waltl. The sequence continues at coordinate 75,839,789 of NC_090449.1, read as the reverse complement.
TAATCTTGTAATTTATGTTGCAATTATATGAATTGTATTTCTCTGCTCATTATTTCTTCAATGTCTGTTTCCTGTCAAACTTTGAAAAATATTCTACAATAAACATTGAGTTTTAAATTGTTGATCAATAGTATAATGTCGACCGCTTAAAAACGATTTACATATAGCAGCCTCATTTCGAATATTTATACAATCTCTCTCGGAGTCTTAAAGGACATATAATAATGCTGTTCTCCAATGCAGTCATTTAAGGGGGCACTGTAATAGTCCACAATTATTTACCGATTGCCCCCTATGTTCTTTACAACATTCTGGATGTTTTCTTATAGTAAGTCCGTCAGGGATTCTACATACATTTTGCTATTCAAATTTACAAACGAGATAGGTCAGTTCAGCACACAGCTAGGATATTTGCCTGATTTATTAAAAACCACAATGTATGTTCTCTGCCATGAAGTTGGAGTTTGTTCTGTTCAAATACCTCCCAACAGCATATTAACAAACACCCTTTAATTTCTCCTCAAAAGTACTTCCAAAACTCATTGGGTAGACCATCTGGCTAGCTCATTTTCCTACTTTAAGTTACAAACACCTTTTTCAATCTCTTATGTATTAATTTCAGACGCAAGATTCTTTTGTTCGCTGTCTTTTATCATCTGATTCATAATCAAGAGTTCAAAGTTCTAGGGAGCACTGGTTGGGATACAAGGTGGCAAAACGTTCGAGGATCTCATCTTCTTTGTAAACTTGTACCATGTTTTTTGTTTATTAGCGTTTGTCTTAAGATTTGAGTAGGTTAACCATTCAGTATATCTTTCTTGTTGAGCTGTCAATTTGCTTTCTATCTGGAAGGATAGACTTTCTTAAAAACATAGAAACATTTCATCAATTGGTCAACCTTTGCTGGTGTAAGTCCATTTTGAGTCTGCAGTAAGACACCAACATTTGCTAACAAATGAATATTCTTAGGGCTGGGCATTTCCTGCCCATTGGTGCCCTGGTGAATCAAGATATTAGTGAAAGAAACTAATACTCATGTCGTTATTGTATATTAAAAAAAATGTTTACTTGGAAAAGTATTGCAATTATTCAAGGAACTAAAAAACGGCTTCAGCTTCAGAGTCAATACTGCTAAAACATGGAAAGGCTAGAGGACACATTTGGAGCTGGTTTGTGAGAACAAAAGTGTAGGCCTAATTTAAACAGACAAAAATCCTGTAGAGAAAATGAAAAAAGTTAAAAGAAATATACCGCTTAGAATGTTGTCCCACTGCACAGACACATAATTGTCTCTGTCCTTCCTGACATGCTCGTGGTGGAAACCCAGACTATGCATCAGCTGGTGTGCTATGACGCCGGTCACCATGCAGGACGATTTGGCTATTGAGACAAACTGCTGGTTCCCCATACGGCCTATTGGAGACCAGCACCTAATGGGTAAAAAGAAAAGTGCAGAGGCAAGGCACATGTTACATATTTTTCCATGCACAACACAATAACAATCGCACAGTTTTGTTTGCAGTCTATCAGCAACTAAGAACAATGAGCCTAGTATTTTTTTTATTTGATCAAATGATTACTAGAGCCGTTGCTACTTTTACACAAAGCAGCACTGGAGCTTGACTTTTTCTACATCCATGGAAGTTGTAGAGCACTTCCTCTATGAACCGAGGGAGCAAGAGCTCCATCCGCTGTGCCGCATGAGGAGCTGAACAATCCATCCAGCATCTTTTCAGCTGTGTTGAGCGGTTCTGACATCAGGTCTCCTTCCAGGTGAGAACATCTCCATTCCCTAGCTTGAGTTTTTACGCCCTCATACCCACAGAACTACATTATTTGACCCTTTTGTCTATTCTTGTAGCTTGCCTACTGTGACACTTGACTTAACTATGAGCTCCGTCTTCCAGAGCTACCATATTTACATGCGTGCCAACTTGAGGCAACTTCCACCAAACAGCTGCGGAGATTTCTTGTTTCTACTTGAATCTAACAAAGTTTCTCTCTGCTCTCCCAAAGGTATTTTACTACACTTATTATTATCATAACGATGTACAACTACTTCAAAAGTACTGCATCCAGGACCACAACATAGTCAAGGCAAGTATGTAATGTATTTCACAACTACTTTGACCTCTCTCATTTACCTTACACCTATACATACCTTTTTATGAGTTTATCAAATTATAATTTGAATTATTTTTCTCGATTGTAACTTCATTGCCACCTTTTCTTCTATATGCATAGTAAAGTGTTCTCTTATATGTTGCCCTTTATTTAATTCTAATATTAACCCTAAATAGTAATTATTTGTATTGCCTTTATCTTATTTCTCCTTATTCTAGCCTTAATTATTATCTGAACCTCAACTTTCTGTTCACTTTTTATTTCATTAACGTACATTATTCAACCTTAACCAAAACCTAATGTTAATTCAAACACTTATTTTTCCATTTTAATGTCACTCATCCTTAACCTCAACTGAATACTCATTCTAAACTGATTTAATTTAAATTGTTTACTGAACCTAAACCTATACAAAACACTAACCTCTCAAATTATTTTAATTATTTATATATTGTATTGTGTTTTTTTCCCTATACTAAAACTAACCCATAATTATTCTAAAATATGTTAATCTAAAGTAAATCACCTGATTACAATGGGAAATATATGTCTCAAGGTCAACTCTACATTTTAAAAATAAATGTAGTTATACTATAAATGTTATTTTCTTTATATATATAAATGTACTATATCAATGAACCCCTTTTTTAAAGAATACATTATGTTAATTAATGATTTATGTCTTGCGGGTGGGGAAGTGGGTTGGAAACCTCTTGTGATCTTTTTATTCCTTTTTCATCAAATGGTAATACATTTCAGTGGGTTGTCCTTAGGTTTCTTTAAAATGTATTTATTTTTTAATGGACCGAACTTATTTTCCTTCGTTTTTAAATGCTTACCGTAGTTGACGCAGTGGCTCATTATGTTGTTGTTATCTTGAAATGATGTCCCATGAAGTAGAGTTCTCAATGTTGAGCCATCAATGCTGCAGAGCTTTACCCATGCAGTCACCACGGACCTTGCAAACATTCTGTCTATTCCTATGGTGTCTACCAGGCCGCCTCAATGTTTCACTCTTAGATCACTGCACAGTGAAGTAACCTCTGGTCTACTCAATCTCTGCCATCCAGGCCTCAGCCTCTCTGGTATCCTACTTAAATCTCTTATTGTGAAGTCTCCCACCAATCAATACCTGAAATAACAAGCTTTGTGCATTTCAAGTCATACTACCCTACCATGTAGGCTGAGTTCCACATCAGCCATTCAATTGCCCTTTTGCCCACTACCCTGTACCTTGCCATGTATTTTCAGCCTTTCCTTATTTTCAGATATTACGCTTTGGTAGCAATTTATTTATATTTTTTCATTTTTAAGTGTATTCTATCCTTGGAGGTATGTGCTCTTCTGTGTCCCCTATTTTGCTCTTCTAGTCATATTGTTTGAAATCAAACATCGGAATCATCACACACCATAAGAAGAACAACATTTAGGTGGAGGAAAGAGTTGGTTAGTCTCTCTGGCAACTTTCTGCCTTCACTATCTACCAAAGTGCAAGCATGTTAGGAAAAGAAGTTAGCATTGCTGAGCACAAAGGGGAATTACTGTGCATTAATGCCTCCTTTTACCGCTCTGTTGTCGCCATGAATCAACATATGTGCCAGTTGAAAACTAGGCATACTTTATATGTATGTGTTATGATGAGTTGGGCATACTTCAACCTTGCAAATCAGGTCATACAATGTATTCAGTTAATTCTTACCCACTGCCTGACTCAAAGGTGATGTAGTCTGTTTCGTTGGTTCGTGGCACAAATCGAATACAAGTCGCACTGGCAAATTCTCTGAACGCAGTGAGAAAGACAATGTTGTGGTAGCGGGCTACAGAGGAGACAGAAGCAACCCATTGAGAAAGATGTTTTGGAGTAAAGAGGCGTTCTTCCAGAAAACACAGAAAGGTTTATGAAAAGAACTAGCTGAGTAATGGATTTTATATAAACCTATTGCAGCCACAGATGCAAACAGTGCCAACGACTAAATGAATCAGACACCAGGATCTGACCTCCACCCTGAACTACACCATTCCCAAACACACTCATCTTCAGGAACCAAAGTGTACCTGTTCATTCCAGAAATTGTCATTGGTCTCTTGTGAGATTACCTCCCTAAAGGGGGGCAATGGAAGATGACCAAAAAGTAAGCAAAATGTCTATTCTGAGCAGGCTATGGACAGCGCATGCTCAACCAAAGTATAAAATTTGCAAGCCCCAGTTGCATTGCACTTCTTCAACTCACTCATTTGAAGGTGCTTTCATATGTGGTAAGAAAGAAGAAGAAGGTTCGTTGAAATAAAATATTTGCCTACAATCACAATCTGTTGAAACGGGGAAGCTGGAATTGAGCCAAAAAGTTCTGGTTTCACATTGTTCAATTCAGCTACTAGATGGGTATTTTTTTTCTCTCCCCCTTTTTACATCCAATGTCACTGTTTTAATCTTTAATTCATGGTGAGTGAGGCTAGATGTGAGGGCATGCAGAAGGCATATGAAAGCTTAGCTCTTTTTGTGTTCAAAGATCCAAGATGACCTTAAGATGAGCTGAAACCAGGCTTGAGCTTTCAGTGGCTTGGCCACCTCTAAGACTGGGCCAGATATGGCAGAGTGACCTATGAAAATGTGTGTGATGCGCAGGCAGAGCTGAGGGCACTATTCTAATTGGGCCCCCAGCCTGTCAATCAGTCCATAGCAGTGTGCAACCTGCAGGGCATGAAGCAGATTGAATCCTGCCAGGTCTTAGATGTGACAGTAATTAAACACCAGCTGTAAAAGCCTTGAGGTAATCGATCACAGCCATGAGGTCCCTGTTAACATTTAATTTTAACTTCATCATGCATTCTTAAAGAGTATTTGATTTTTTCTGTATGTTGTGTTTCTGTAGTTTTTTCATGCAACATTTGACACTTATGTGAGACAAGTCGCCTCTAAACGCCTGGGTGAGTTCCAGTTGTGGGTCAGTATTCATGATGGGGCACAACTGAGAGCTATGGATATGAGCCTATAGGTGGTATGTCTTTCTCATAGTGACTGTCAGTGGTTCATAAAGGTATTAAGACTTCATACACGTGGAATCCTTGGCCTCTCTACAGAGTGCGAAGAGTGATGGTCACGTATCTAGTAATTGAGAATTTAGGCCAAAAGTGTGAAAGTGGTACACATAATATGAACAGTGCCAGATGAAAATAATATGCAGTGCTTAAAGCTAACTTGTTGGGTGGTGTTTGGGGCTGGGGTGAACTTAGGACATGAACCGAAAGAACTTAATAACCACTTGAAGTCGTATGTACTATTTTACACCACAGTAGAACTAAACTAATTGCAAAGTACTTCGACATACAAATCCACACACATCATCTTCAAAGCTTTAAATTTGTGTTGTCATTTCAATTTTTTCTGTCAGAAGGGAGAAAGCAAGAGGGATCACTGGTTTCTTTCTGTTATATCACCCCAGTGTGCAGGGTTTTATGGTCTAAGTAGATTTTAAACTTTCCTTTTCTGGAGTTTTATGTGCCGTATGTCACTACACCCAGCTGGGTATTTTGCAGCCTTTCTTCTATTTTGCAGCTTTCAACTAGCCTATTCTCTCTGATTCTTGTCTTCTTCCACATATCATCTGCTGCTGGGCCTGTGCTAGTAGGACGCCTTCTCTTGCTGCCCATCCTGGTCTGCTGATGTTAGGTATAAGTTTATGCTAGCCTACTCTGCTGGGTCTCTTTGCCCTACATTGCCACAAGGAAGAAATGGACTAGAGTGGACAGGCTACCTCACTGGAGCTCCACGCTAGCTAACCATACTTTTCAGAAAAATGGACAATTGATGCACCAAACCTTGTTTATTACCACTGTCCAGCTGCCCCAGCCTGCCCTATTCTTTTTAGTTGGGTCCACCTCTTTGCTTTTTGGGAAATCTAAAACTCGCACCCACCTAACTTTACAGACTTTCTGACTAACTTTACGCTAAAACCTTGAAGAAACCTGAAGCAGCCCTCCTCTCCTGGGTACTCACACAAATGATGGCTCTGTCTCATCAGTTAGCTAAGACCCAAACTCCACTATTCAGGTGATGCTTGAACATGGCTACCATCTAAATACTAGAGGAAATTACATCACACACTTTGTATCTCCCTCCGCCTTTCCATGACGTCAAAAGGACCCTGTTGGCAGTGCATTCAGTGAAATATGGTGCCAGCTGCTTCAAATACGCTCCATGTTCTCTGTGCAGGTGGCAACGGGCCTGCACTTTGAAGAGGGTTTAGAGGTCCCCATGCAGGCAGGAGAAGTGATTGACTGCTGGAGGATGTCTGGGGGTCCATGGGATCCCCTTAACCGGCTCTAGAGGGCTTCCTCCAGGAGACACACTGACAGTGCACCACCTTTTTGGGGCACTTTGTCAGTGTGCTTCCTTAGGGCATGTTTGCCTCTGAACCTGCATCCACTGCCCATTTTGTAATACTATAGTGCCTGAGGGTGTAAAAAGTGGGTGCAAATGTCCATTGGGACCCAAGGGCACTCTCTGTAATATGGCTCTAGCACTACTCATGTAACATTCACTGGATGCTTGATATTTCCTTTGAGGCAATGTTTCATTGCAGCCACAGAATTCTCTCAAAAGTGTAGTAGAGATTCTGTAGGCAACTATCTGCTGTGCTTAACACGGATGGTGTCTTCCTAGTAAAGCTACAAACATCTTCTGTTCTCTTGAGGTTTTCTGGGACTTTCCGACCTTTGTTGACATTCTTGTACATCATTTAAGACCCTTTAAATTCATTGGGAAAATCTGTCCTGTTGTTGTAGACATGGGTGGAGCCTGGGATATTGCAGCTTCTTGTTCGTCAGTACCCTTTTTTTTTACTCTCAGCACATTCTGGGCCAAATCTACTAAGCATTTTAAAAGTTACAAACACTCCGATTCAGGGTTGTGATTGTTAAAATATTTTTTTTCAAATATGTTAAAGTCATTTTAGGAGTTAGTACGTTTTACAGAGTTTTAAAATGGCTTTGCCAATTGATACAGATTCACAATTTGGAAGGGATACGTTGTACGAGTCCTTCCCAAAAATGCAAGTTCGCTTGGAATGTATCAGTGTTTTGCAATTGTAATCCGGTCGCAAAAAAATACCAACACCCAAGACAGTGATGTTAATCCATTCTCAAATGGTAAGGGGTCCCAAAGGCACCACTGCCAATTCTTATTTTTTTAATGCACCCATGTTTCCTTTAGGAGAGATAGGCTACATTTATTCAAATGCAGCCCATTGCATGACGCCTGTCCCTCGCAAAAGACTAGTATTTGCATAATGGCGACATTCCCTGCCATTCAGGGCATCATGCCCACCAGTACTAAAGTCCTGGCCCTGGTATAATAGTAGCATCACTTCATATTTAGTGGCAAACCATGGTCTGATGGTATGTATCTCTGCATTATGGTAGTTAGCCAATATATATTGTGCAAAGGAGTGCCATAAAGGTGCCCACACTGGCAGAATTATGGCACCAGTTTAGTGATGGTACATTATGGGCAGTCATGGTATGATGGCGCAAAGGGACAAATGTAAGAAAGAGAACATGGGAGCAAGGGCAAGTCAACATACGTCCTATGTACGCTAGTGTAACATGCTTAGCCAACTCCCTCTCCAGAGCCCAGGAGAGACATGTCTTTAAAATGTCCCAGTTTTGGAGAGAAAATGTTGATCAAGGTGAAACCTGCTGAATTACTAAACGATTTTTTGTTATAGACATCATTTACATCCAACTTTCAGGTGCAGAAATATTGGCTTTTTGGACGTCATGGTACAGAATTGTATCACTTCCTCTCTTAAGAAATAAAGTTGTGTGGGTGGGTATCGAAGATGCACCTATAATGTTTTAGGATCACCGCTGTGTTAAACACTCCTGCATGTTTAAATGGCTTCCTCAGTCAGCATGGAGGTCTGTCGATATAAGCAGTGTATGAGCCCTAACAATCTGGGACAGCAAAGTGGGAATCTGCACTTGAGTGTAAAGATGGGTGTTTGAAGATGGTGTCAAGTGGTGTCTGTGGAAGCAGATAATGCAAGGCTGTTCAGTAAACTTGGTCCATCCCCGGATTCAAGAGGCATGGAGGATAATTTGTCTACAAAAGCAGTAATGCTAGTACTGCTTTATCAGGAATTACAAAATCAGAGGTTTGCAGCTTTGTGAGTTCTGCTGTATCAGGAATTGCACAGCATCACAGTAGTAAATTTTAGAATAGAATTCCTTTTCATTTCCGGTAAGGAAACTGTTTCATACTCTACTCTGAACTGTTTTGAAAACAGTCAGCTGAAAAAAGTGTTTAAAGTAAGTTTTTTTCGAGAGGTTACTGGCAGGAAAAAAATAACACGAAAATTTTCTTGCGAAACATTTCCCTTCAAGTAGATTTACTCCACAGTTGAAGTTGTGCAACCCAAAATACAGAATCTTCGCTACTTCTTGAGCAAAAGTTTTGAACTTTACACACATTTACCCTATAATTTGAATATGTACACCCTGCTATGAGAGAGTAATGGTCAGAGACTGGAAAGCTGTAGAAACAACTTCTGAAAAAAATTACATGCTCTTTCTTGGACCATCCAGTTCTCGGACTGGCAAGCATCCTTTCTTGCCTTCTCAACAAAGAGGGGTCCATATCAAAGCATAAAGTGATTGCTATGTATTTTGAATAAAGTGTGTCAAAACCCCAAACATATGATGTTACATTGCTTTCCAGTATATCCACAAGTAGTGGAGAGGCGTAGGTTAGAGTCAAAATGCCCCAAGTTAAGTTATATCTTAAAACGGTTTGTTTGAGCGGTACCCGAGATGACAGTGGTTGCAAGCTTGCAACAACAGAGAAGGAATGTTGAAGAGATTACTTAGCATTAGAAGACAACACATCTCTCCTCTGATAGCTCAAGAAGTTAAGATTCCCAATGTAATACAACATAGGCAGGTTGATTATAATCAAGAGGTCATTACTGAAGCCACAAACCTTACCCACCCAAACCTAGTTGACATGGACAGCCAGTCACACTTACTGTAATCTTTCGCCTGTGTGTAGGGAATATATACATTTCCATCCGGGTTTTTGCGCCACGTACAGGTGCCACTGCTGCACATGCCTGCAATCCTTTTGGTTGATCTCACAGTATCAAGGTCTATCACAAAGTACTTTCCGGGCTGTTGCACCACTGAAAACAAAAAAAACGGTAAAAACTGTAACCTTTGCACATGTATAGCGCACTACTCACCCGTTAGGGTCTCAAGGTGCTGTACGCATACCGCTGTGGAACCCCTCCTGGATTTTCCCTGTGAGGCACCCACTCCTGGACAGCCCCAGGGTGAAGCCAGGCATCCAAGCGCTGTGAGGGCCATTGTGGAGATTAAGCAAGCTATTGCCCAGAGTTACAGAGTGGGACCCATTAATTAGATTAGGCACTGAGGCGAGAATTACGAACACTCACCATTCTCATTGGCTTCAGCTATAATGTCGAAGGTGCTCTTCAGCGATTCTCCACCTGGAGAAAGGCACACAACATAAATATGCTATTTTTACTCTGCAGAGTTAAAGAGGATGCAGGAGCATCTGCTTGAAAGACACATAAAACGTTGTACCATTTTGCCACAATGTGTATATATGTGTTTTACTCAAATATTTGGCATTTAGTGTCGATGTGACTGCCGTTTCTATCAGTGAGAAACTGAATGGAAGGTGAGAGGATTAAATGTGGTTCTAAATATTGGGATGTGTAGGAAGTTGGCTATGTATGCACTATTTCAAAGTAAGGAATAGTATGCACAGAGTCCAAGGGTTCCCCTTAGAGGTAAGATAGTGGCAAAAAGAGATAATTCTAATGCTCTATTTTGTGGTAGTGTGGTCGAGCAGTAGGCTTATCAAGGGAGTAGTGTTAAGCATTTGTTGTACATACACAAGCAATAAATGAGGAACACACACTCAGAGACAAATCCAGGCTAATAGGTTTTTGTATAGAAAAATATATTTTCTTAGTTTATTTTAAGAACCACAGGTTCAAGATTTACAGTTAATACTTTAAATGAAAGGTATTTCAGGTAGGTACTTTAGGAACTTTGAATAATCACAATAGCATATATACTTTTCACATAAATCACATATAGCTATTTTAAAACTAGACACAGTGCAATTTTCACAGTTCCTAGGGGGAGTAAGAGTTTGTTAGTTCTTGCAGGTAAGTAAACCACCTACGGGGTTCAAGTTAGGGTCCAAGGTAGCCCACCGTTGGGGGTTAAGAGCAACCCCAAAGTTACCACACCAGCAGCTCAGGGCCGGTCAGGTGCAGAGGTCAAAGTGGTGCCCAAAACACATAGGCTTCAATGGAGAAGAGGGTGCCCCGGTTCTAGTCTGCCAGCAGGTAAGTACCCGCGTCTTCGGAGGGCAGACCAGGGGGGGTTTGTAGGGCACTGGGGGGGACACAAGTTAGCACAGAAAGTATACCCTCAGCAGCACGGGGGCGGCCGGGTGCAGTGTGCAAACACACGTCGGGTTTCCAATGGATTTCAATGGGAGACCAAGGGGTCTCTTCAGCGATGCAGGCAGGCAAGGGGGGGGCTCCTCGGGGTAGCCACCACCTGAGCAAGGGAGAGGGCCTCCTGGGGGTCACTCCTGCACTGGAGTTCCGATCTTTCAGGTCCTGGGGGCTGCAGGTGCAGAGTCTTTACCAGGCGTCGGGATCTGGGAGTCAGGCAGTCGCGGTCAGGGGGAGCCGCGGGATTCCCTCTGCAGGCGTCGCTGTGGGGGCTCAGGAGGGACAACTCTGGCTACTCACGGTCTCGCAGTCGCCAGGAAGTCCTCCCTGAAGTGCTGTTTCTCCACAAGTCGAGCCGGGGGCGTCGGGTGCAGAGTAGCAAGTCTCACGCTTCCGGCGGGAAACGCAGTTGTTTTAAAGTTGCTCCTTTGAAACAAAGTTGCAGTCTTGGGTGAACAGAGCCGCTGTCCTCGGGAGGTTCTTGGTCCTTCTAGGGCAGGGCAGTCCTCTGAGGATTCAGAGGTCGCTGGTCCCTGGGGAAAGCGTCGCAGGAGCAGTGTCTTAAGAAGTGGGGAGACCGGCCGGTAGAGCTGGGGCCAAAGCAGTTGGTGTCTCCGTCTTCTCTGCAGGGTTTTTCAGCTTAGCAGTCCTCTTCTTCTTAGGTTGCAGGAATCTGAGTTCCTAGGTTCTGGGGAGCCCCTAAATACAGAATTTAGGGGTGTGTTTAGGTCTGGGAGGGCAGTAACCAATGGCTACTAGCCCTGAGGGTGGCTACACCCTCTTTGTGCCTCCTCCCAAGGGGAGGGGGTCACATTCCTATCCCTATTGGGGGAATCCTCCATCTGCAAGATGGAGGATTTCTAAAAGTCAGAGTCACCTCAGCTCAGGTTGCCTTAGGGGCTGTCCTGACTGGCCAGTGACTCCTCCTTGCTTTTCTCATTATCTCCTCCGGCCTTGCCGCCAAAAGTGGGGCCGTGGCCGGAGGGGGCAGGCAACTCCACTAGCTGGAATGCCCTGGGGTGCTGTAACAAAGGGGGTGAGTCTTTGAGGCTCACCGCCAGGTGTTACAGTTCCTGCAAGGGGGAGGTGATAAGCATCTCCACCCAGTACAGGCTTTGTTACTAGCCACAGAGTAACAAAGGCACTCTCCCCATGTGGCCAGCAACATGTCTCGAGTGTGGCAGGCTGCTAAAACCAGTCAGCCTACACGGGTAGTTGGTTAAGGTTTCAGGGGGGCACCTCTAAGGTGCACTCTGGGGTGTATGTTACAATAAAATGTACACTGGCATCAGTGTGCATTTATTGTGCTGAGAAGTTTGATACCAAACTTCACAGTTTTCAGTGTAGCCATTATGGTGCTGTGGAGTTCGTGCATGACAGACTCCCAGACCATATACTCTTATGGCTACCCTGCACTTACAATGTCTAAGGTTTTGCTTAGACACTGTAAGGGCACAGTGCTCATGCACTGGTGCCTTCACCTATGGTATAGTGCACCCTGCCTTAGGGCTGTAAGGCCTGCTAGAGGGGTAACTTATCTATACTGCATAGGCAGTGTGAGGTTGGCATGGCACCCTGAGGGGAGTGCCATGTCGACTTACTCGTTTTGTCCTCACCAGCACACACAAGCTGGCAAGCAGTGTGTCTGTGCTGAGTGAGGGGTCCCCAGGGTGGCATAAGATATGCTGCAGCCCTTAGAGACCTTCCCTGGCATCAGGGCCCTTGGTACCAGGGGTACCAGTTACAAGGGACTTACCTGGATGCCAGGGTGTGCCAATTGTGGAAACAAAAGAACAGGTTAGGGAAAGAACACTGGTGCTGGGGCCTGGTTAGCAGGCCTCAGCACACTTTCAAATCAAAACTTAGCATCAGCAAAGGCAAAAAGTCAGGGGGTAACCATGCCACGGAGGCATTTCCTTGCAGGATGTTAATATTGATTAGAAGCTGTGAAAAGAATGAACCTTGTTGTTGGCATATGAGAGTGCTATTTTACTACTAATGTATTTCTGATGGGGTGTAGTTGCACCTGCTTGCGTCAGTGGCTTATTCATGGGAGTTTTTTCTATGCGTGGTGTAGTGTCTTGAGTTTAGAATGGAATCTTAGTAGATTCCTTTATAGAACGTTTGGGGGACGTGCAAGGAGAAGGGAGAGGAGAGTTGGAGAGTGTCGGTTGGTAGCGCCGGTGGCTGAGGTCTTTTTTCCTGATTTATGTCTTAATAAACTTATCTCTTCGGAAGAACTGAAGAATGGATTTCGTGAATTAATCTACACAGAATACAACACTTGGCGACGAGCGTTTTGCGATCGAACTCTACAATTAAGACCTCAACATCAAGATATGCAGCGTGGAATTTCTACTGTTATATTGAAGCTGTGAGTCTCTCGTTTAGTGGGAATTCCTTTGTTTTCAAACATTACTAAATTTGTAATCACCTGTTTAACAAGCTGACCTGCTCTTTTAACGGCTTGCATATACCTCGCGCTCACCGATAGTGGTCTCGTGATGCTTTTCAGTCAAGCAAGCGCGTGTGCCATCCTCTCTCTCTCGTGTTTTTTTTTTCTGTCTTAACTCCTCAACACGAGCAACATGGAAATAGACAAGAGACTATGGGGGTCATTCTGACCCTGGCGGTCTATGACTGCCAGGGCGCAGAATGACTGAAGCACCGCCAACAGGCTGGTGGTGCTTCAATGCCCATTCCGACCGCGGCGCTAAAGCTGCGGTCGGAAAATCGGGTCCGGCGGTTTCCCGCCGGATTTCCCCCGGCTTCCCGCCGGATTTCCCCCGGCTGGGCGAATCCTCCATGGCGGCGCTGCAAGCAGCGCCGCCATGGGGATTCTGACCCCCTTCCCGCCAGCCTGTTTCTGGCGGTTTTCATCGCCAGGAACAGGCTGGTGGGAACGGGTGTCCTGGTGCCCCTGGGGGCCCCTGCACTGCCCATGCCACTGGCATGGGCAGTGCAGGGGCCCCCTAACAGGGCCCCAGCCTGCTTTTCACTGTCTGCCTGCCTAGCAGTTACTAGACTTAGACTTACTAGAGTCTAGTACGCTAACCTGCAACACCTGTGGATTCTTTTGGCTGCCATTTTTTTTTTTTTAATAAAGAGAAGGATATAGTGATTTCTTATTAATATTGGAATTCAACTATAATATATTTTCTTGTGTTTTTTCTCTTCTATTTTTTTTGTCTTTTTATCGAAAATTGATAATGCAGAATGTACCTGCTCCACCATTTTTTTTATCCTCCCCAGGTGAACCACCAATTCCATGGTTGAAATGGAAAAAAGTATTCTCACATTATGCCAGAGTGTGTGGTACGTCTTTAAGTGCCGAAAGAAGAACCTCCCTTCTAATGCATTGCTTAGGGTCAGAAGGGCAAGAAATTTTTGAACATCTTCCAGAACTTCAAGACCAAGAGGCCACTAACCTGAATGAATTTGAGATTTGTATTAAAAAATTGGACTTGCACTATCTACCCAAAATCAGTACCGTTCTTGAGAGATTTCATTTTGGGCGACGCACTCAATGTTCAGGGGAAACAATTGAACAATATATAACAGAATTACGCAAGTTAGCTTCTACATGTAATTTTGGATCTTCCTTAGAGGAGAGGCTAAGAGATCAGTTAACGCTAGGTAGTTCTTATGAAAAAGCCTGGGAGAGCATGTGGCATAAAGACAATCCTTCTTTACAAGACGTGGTGTTGGCTGCTAAGAATGTTGAACATGCGAAAGCCTGTACGGAAGTTTTAAGGAAGGAATTGCCTTCGACTTCGAGTGGTTTTGAAACTGGAAAGGGAGACTTTATACATACCATACAAAAATCTAAAGTTGCCAACAAAAATATTGAGTCTAGTAAGACTGTCAGTGGATTTCACCAAGGGAAGTGCTTCAGATGTGGCAATGAAGGCCATTTCGCAAACAATAAAGGATGTTCTGGGTGGAAAGCTATGTGTAAATCCTGTGGGAAGAAGGGACACTTCACCAGATGTTGCAGATCTACAAGAAGCTTGAAGAAAGTTCAAGAAATTGATTTAAGTGAAGGAAATCCGGAGGAAAAATACAATATTTTTCAAGTTGAAGGTTTTTCTCCAAATGGCCCAATAGAAGAAGTCAAAGTCAACGGGAATATTGTTAAAATGCTGTTTGATTCAGGAGCCAAGATAACTTTGATTCCGAAGACATTTTATGATCATAAATTGGCTGGGCATGTTCAAATATTCAAACCGGACATCAAACCTAGAGGTTATGGGGGTGTTCCAATACCTCTTCTGGGATATTTTTGGGGAACCATTGAGTTTAGTGACATAATTATATCTGGAAAGATATATATTTCTATGAAGGGTGATTCTCTAATAAGCTGGTTACACCAGTGAGATCTAAACGTAATTTTAGATCCAAATGCTGACTTCCCTGTGTGTAGTAGGAAGAGTATTGCTAGCTCTCTTTCCGTTGATTCTGTTAATGTGCAAGGAGAAAATTAATCACGTAGTGAGCAAGAAAGTAGTATGTCTTGGATGAAAGAATTCCCAGAAGTATTTAACAAAAAGATTCGATGTCTTAAGAATTATTTGCACTTAATAAAGTTGAAATCCAATTCTAATCCAAAATAGCTAAAGTTAGAGGGGTACCGTTATCAGTGCGAGACAGTATGAAGATGGAGTTGGATAGGTTGGTTAGTGAAGGGATTATACAGAAGGTGCAGGCTACGGAGTGGTTGTCTCCAGTAGTTATGGCTTGCAAGGGTAATGGGGAGGTGAGATTATGTGTAGATTTGAGAGAGTTGAACAAAATGGTGGTAGTGGATCACTACCCTCTGCCCAATATATGTGAGTTGTTGTGCTTCTTAGATGGTGCCAAGCATTTTTCGTCACTAGATTTGGCATCCGCCTAGCATCAGATAAAGTTACATCCAGACTGTCAGGAATTAACTGCTTTTGTTACACCGTTTGGTACATTCAAATACACAAGAATGCCGTTTGGGTTGATTTCAGCTGCTGCTGTGTTTCAAAGAAGCATGGAACATATTCTGAAGGGTTTAGAAGGAGTCAGAGTTTACCAAGATGATGTATTAATTGTGGCTTCGTCTGAAAAAGAACATGATGTGCGGGTGAGAGCAGTATTGTCAAAGCTGAAGGATGCGGGTTTGACTCTGAAGAAAACAAAATGTAAATTTAATGTTGCAGAAATTGAGTATTTGGGTCATATCATAAGCAGCACTGGGATTAGACCAAAAAATGACTTAGTCAATACCATCAACAGTATGAGATCTCCTCAAACTAAGGAGGAAGTATTTACATTTTTGGGTATGACTGAGTTTTATAGTAAGTTCATTCACAATATGGCTCAAAATACTACAGCCATAAGAGAACTTTTGCATAAAGGGAAGGAGTTCCGTTGGACAGAACATTGTGAAGAAGAATTTTGTTTTTTGAAGCAATGTTTGAATTCAGCTCCAAATCTAGGTAGCTTTGACTGTAGAGATGAGACTTGGGTTGTGACTGATGCCAGTTCCAAAGGTTTAGGAGCAGTGCTAATGCAAAGGAACAATGGACTAGAATGGACAATTTTATTTAGTTCACGTGCATTCGTAGGAGCCGAGTATAACTATTCTGTGGTTGAAAAGGAGGCACTTGCTGTGTATTGGTCGGTACGCAAACTAAGGAAGTTTTTGTGGGGAAGGAAGTTTTTGGTTAAAACTGACCATAAACCACTGAAGGAAGTATTTGGTAAGAAAGGGATTGACCTAGTGTCTCATAGGATACGTAAGTGGGTTGTGGCATTACAGGAATTTAACTTCGAGGTGACATATATCCCTGGTGTGGACAATGTCTTGGCTGATTGTCTTTCAAGATTGGTGGAGATTGGATGCGAGCTGGAGGATGATTGTGAAGATTCTGAGGAGAAAATCAGAGTGTGTGAGATTTCGGAAGGAAATATTTCTGAGGAACAATGGAAAGATGAGTTGAAGAAGGATGATGTTTTAATAAAGGTTATGTTTAATGTATGTAATACTTGGTGTGAAAAAAATAAATGTGAAGAAGGTATGAGAGGCTTTTGGCAAATCAGGAATGAATTATCTGTGTTGGATGGACTACTCACGAGGGGCACATAATTAATTCCACCTGCTGCTGTGAGGAATGTGTTGATAAAGCATGCTCACGCTAGTCATATGGGCATAGCCAAAATAAAAGAAAGAGTAAGGGAAGGATACTGGTGGCCTGCCATGGACATAGAAATTGAAAGACTGGTTAGAAACTGTGTTGAATGCTCTCAGTGTGATAAGGGTTTGAAGTGTAGGACACAACCCATGGTTGTGAGAGAACAAGCTAGTGGCCCATGATCTGATATTTCAATTGACATTTTGGGGCCCATAAAAAATAAATTCTTGTGACAGATATGTTTTAGTATGTATTGACATGTTTTCACGTTGACCAGAGGTAAAAATTGTGAATTCAGTAGAGTCTAAAGTTGTCATGGGATTCTTAGAAAGCTTATTTGAGAAAGAAGGGTTTCCTTCTTCAATTTTATCAGACAATGGGGTACAATTGGTCTCCAATGAGATGGAGAAATGTCTTCAAGAAAGAGGGGTAAGACATAAAAGGGCTGCTTTATACCATCCTGAAAGTAATGGCGTTGTGGAAAGGTTTATTAAGGTGTTGAAAGAAAGTATACAGTTAGCAGTATCGACGGGCAGTAATTGGAAAAGTGTTGTAAATAAAAAAGTGAGGGAGTACCGTTTTACCCCGCATTCGTCCACTGGGGTTTCACCGTTCAAATTGTTTAGAGGAAGGAGACCTAATACTCACATCATGCCTTTGTGGGTTTCTGAGAAAAGAACATTGGTTGACAATCAAGTTGACAATACTGGGGAATGGAAAGAGAGAGAGAGAGAGAGAGAGAGAGAGAGAGAGAGAGAGAGAGAGAGAGAGAGAGAGAAAGAGAAAATGTTGAGTAGGAAGGTGGTGTTTGATGAGAGAAATGCTGTTAAGGAGACAGTAGTGAGAGTGGGAGACTGGGTTAAAATAAAGCCTCCTAAGAAGTTAGGTTCATCTGGTTTTAGTCAACCTTTTCAGGTGATCAAGGTATTTAGGAATGCTGTGAAACTTGATGATCATAGGGTTTGGAACCTTAATAGAGTAGCTAAGTTCATTCCCATCAAGTGAGTTGGTGGGGAGGAGCTTAGAAAATAGCTCCTCAAGCAGTGAATCTCTACAAGGATACAAATCTCAACGTGTTCGGAAACGTCCTTCTTACATGAAAGATTATGTCTTGTAATGTTATTAGTATGATACACACACGTTGCATACGCATACATAAAAAAAAAAAATTAAAGTTAAACTTATACATATGTTGTACATCTATTTAATAGTGAAGTAAGGGAGGTGGTGTAGTGTTTTGAGTTTAGAATGGAATCTTAGTAGATTCCTTTATAGAATGGTCGGGGGACATGCGAGGAGAAGGGAGAGGAGAGTTGGAGAGTGTCGGTTGGTAGCGCCGGTGGCTGAGGTCTCTTTTCCTGATTTATGTCTTAATAAACTTATCTCTTCGGAAGAACTGAAGAATGGATTTCGTGAATTAATCTACACAGAATACAACACGTGGCTATACAGGCAAAAGCCTAATACTGGTACCAGCCCAGCCTGTATCAGGCAAGGTACAGGCTGAAGTTGTGCAAAAGGGGGGGGTCCTTGCAATGAGGCTACCCTCAGAGCACACCCACTCTCCTGCCCTCCTCATAAAGATCCCTTCTTCCACACTGCTTCTTGCTCAGAGTATAAGAGCCTGAGTGCAAGCAGAGATGCGTCAGCATTGAGAGCCCGCCCCTGCATCCCTTCTCTCCTCTCACTCTTTTGGAGTGGAAGGCTCTAGGAGTGTGGGGACTTCACCCCTACCTACTCTGTTCCTGATTGGTAGACAGACCAAATCCCTCTCCAGTCAGGATGCCCTTCAAGTAAGAGTGGACTAGGACCTATACCTGAGCTTATAAAGCTGAGTCTGGCATATACCGGTGGTGCTGGTGCAATGAGGATGTATCAGAGGTATGATGGAAGGACCTGCTCATATGGGACTACAGCTAGCATGATTATGTGGACATTTTACATGACCTGATGAGGTGGTATAACATGGACCGCTGTAAACTGAGGCTGGTATAAATAAGATGGTGGGCATATGGGGCTGCAGGTAGCAAACAATGGCTGTTTCTTAGCATAGCAAGGCTTTTTCTGTGTGTGCGTGTGTGTGTGTGTGTCAGTGACGGTCCCTTAGCAAGTGAGGCAGTATCTATCAAAAGGAGAATGTATTTACGCAAGAAGTGCCATATCTAGCTATGGGAACCTGTACCTGGTTATGTAAGGCTGTCTCAGGAATAAAATAGCAGTACCTGGGCATGTGTGTATGTATCTGGCACATGATGGTTACACGGGTCCGCAACTTCAATACCTGAGCATGTAAAGTTGTACCAGGACAGCCGTGGTCGTGACTGTGCATGGACATGTGAAACCATACATGAACACGAGAAACTGTGGCTGTGTATAGTCTGCTATATCTGGCACATGATCACAATATCTGGTCCTGGGATGGTTTACCTGGGCACTTGAGCCTGAGCATGTCAAGCTACACACGGGCATCTGAGGGTGTAGCGGCCATAGACAACTGAAGGCAGTCTGGGAAGGCAGACCATCTGGATTTGCCAGTGCTAATTTAAAGATCAAAGTATTTGCTTAACAGGGTTTGGGTGGGTAGAGTAATTGTGTAATTAACCGAGACCCCTTAATTGGAGGCGACAGAACTATGAAACAAAATGGGGAGTTTTGCATACCTAATTAAAATGTAAGCACACATTGTGAAATAAAAAATTTATGTCGTCTAGTCTGACACATTAGTGAGAAAGACTCTCCTTTTCACTACAGACCTTACCGCACTGCACTTTGGGGGTCATGACATGTGAGAAGTTCTACAGTACAGCTGGAGGTCAAACCATAGCACATAGGGTAATCTAATAGTGACTGAAAGGCCACATGGAGCACAATGCTGCAACCTTAGCCAACCTCACCCTTGCTAGGTGCTGACCACATGGGAACCCTGCTTCCCAACGCACTGGGATGCTGTAACCAGGTAACATGTAATTGGCTACAGATTAGATGCATCTAATTGTCACTCAGCTATACTGCCGTTTGCAGGAAGAAAAAAGTAAAGACAGTAAAATTAGCAAACTGCAGTGCTTAAAATAAATAGAAGACGAGTCGATAGCAACTGGACTGGGAACAGATATTTCCCATGTAAGATGCAGATCACTTGTCACAGTTATTTCTGCTGGTAGATGCTGGACCCCGTGGGAATCATTCTACACTACAAATGCGTCAATAACTTATTACTGTAAAGATGCTACAGTGCTACCAGATGAACAGTGCTGGGGTGTAGCTCCCAGAATATGGACTACTACGTTGGAGAGAGCTCAAACCTTTAGATAACGTTACGTAACCACAAAACTTATTTCATCTCAATGCACAGATAGAGAAGAGTCAATTTTGTACAGCAGAAGTGCCATATCTAATATGGAAATGATAATTTTGCATTTTGGCATGGCATCTCTCCTTTGCTTAACACAGGCCATACATGAGTTTTCCCATCTAGTCATTCTCCTTCAAGATGTGTGGAGTATACTGGTCGGAGTGATGCTCGGAGGAGCACTGACCAAGCACATCGACCAATGGAGGTTTCTGCCTCTTCTCCCCTCCCGCCCCAGGACCAGCAACCCATTTTGGGGAAACATACATCATTATCTATGACTCTTAAAAGTATGGAACATCCGTATGTATCACAAAAATACAAAGAGTATTTTCAATTTGCTGTCATCCCTCCTTGCACTCCATGCAAGGTATCCCTTCTTCACAAAATAGTAAAGAAACCTGTGTTTCTAAAAATCAAGTCTCTTTATTTATAAGCATCATAAGAAGGCACTGGTCAAAACGTCTCATGACATGAAAAACTCCCAGGCTGTGGAAAAATCATGAGCCTTGTGAAAAAATAATGAGAGATAGAAATTCAAGATAGCTGGCAAATGTACCAATTTTTTTTACAGTCGCGGACATCTGATTAAAACACAGGAGATTAAATATTCTACCCCAATGAGTATCTGTTCCACAAAGTGCAAAACATATGCAGAAATCTATTACAAACTGTATCCCAAGCATACTATGCTCACCTTCCAGGTCTCTCTTCAGTCTTTGATTTCTCTCCAAAAGAGGATTCTGGGGGAAAAAAAAAAAAAATCACCACTTGGAACCACAGTTTATTTTAAGAAACTAAACGCTTAATACAGTCTTATGCTAAATGCAGCACTGGAGGGCAATTATTCAATATGAAACCTAAGCAGGAGGGATTAAATCAATGCAATCCTATATAATCCCCATCAATAGGCAGGCGTGTTAGGTGTATTCAAAATATCCCTTCCTTAAACATGGCATGCACTCCTCTTGCCATGTAGTGCAGGGATTACGTAGATTGCACAGGTTGTGTGCAAATTTGTGGTCAAATTTCCATGGTACATATTTGCCCCAATATTTACAGTAGCTTTCTGTATGTATGTGTGCGGTTCTCAAGGGGCTAGGTGGGCAAAATCCTTTGCATTCTTTTGAACACAGTTATTCTGTCTCTGGTTGCTTTCAAGATCAGTTAGGAATAATCTTACTGAGTAAAAACCTTTTTGACTTGTTTTAAGGTAATGTTTAAAAGTGGGAAAATGCCACATTTTAATATTTTGCTTTACCTGTCTTGGAAGGAAAATACTAGTCATGCTGGTAAAATACTGATCGGGTGACATCCCTAGTGAAACAGGAATGCCAAATTGCACCAGCACAAGTGCAACCTATATAATCCAGAAATACATGTGCAAAATGTCACTAGCAGTCACGCACAAAATGTAACTCCCACCTAGACTTAAAACAGAGGTCTACAACTGCTTGACTGCTCAGATTTGCAAAATAATGGCTGTTGAAGTAAAGTCACAATGATGCAGTGTGTACTGTATGCTTCTTTTAACACCAGCATCCATTGGTGGGTTTTTAAGAACAATAATATACCACGCCACACGCGCGCCTCAAGAGCAAAGGTTTTAGTGAAAGCGTTGTGGCGCGCGGGTAGGGACAACGTAGTTCACAAGCAGTCTCGCCTCTACCAGGCAGCGTCAGACTAACCTAAACTTGCGCACCCTGTAACGTCCCGCCGACGCGAGCGCATTACGTCATTGCGCCTGTTGTCTCCCAAAACCTTCTACACATGCACACAGTACGTCTTTCTGCGTAGGTGTGAGTTGTTACAGTGACATCCATGAGAATGTGCGTAAAAATAAAGTTTGGTGTCTATATAAAGTTTCTGGTAACAAATTAATACACCTGTCTGTAAGTTTATCTACTAGGACAAATGTTTGTGGAAATTCTAGATCCATTAAGTAGGCACGCCCCTGCCAAAATGCAAAGAGGTAAGGCTAGGGTGCCTAGGAGACCCTGAGACAAAGAAGGAATATTGTCCCGTCAGATGTGATGTGCAGTCGGCCACTAGAGGCCTGTATCGCTCCCCCTAACGCTCTAGTGAAAGATGTTTGGCTCTGATGGAGTCCACCCAGTTCTGGATCTAGAGGGGCACTTGGACTCCCCGCAGAGAGTGCAATCTGAAAAGAGTAGTTATTACCAGTGCACGACATGGAAAAATAGAAGCGTAGGTATTCTGCACCACGGTAACTGCTTGTTTCTGAGAAGTGCCGGTTCTCTCCAATTATAAGTATTACGTTTCCCCCTCGCCCCCCCCCCCCACACACACACACACAACCGACACACGAAGTGGTAGAAACAAAATCTGAAGCGCTCTTCCCGCTGAAGCAAGACTTACCAGTGCAGGGAGTGCCCACCCGGTGGCACAGAGTGCCAGCAGCCCCATCAGTGCCAGGGCGTGCATGGTGCAAGCAGTTTCTGAGACAGCAGGGGCTCGGGTGCCGCGTGCCAGGCAGAGGGCGCGATGCTTCGTGCCGCAGGAGTGGCCAAGTATGAGGTGCCATCCCCGGTTTAAGCCCTTTATACTCTGTCATTCGAACCACACCCCCTACCCAGGGGCATTCGCCGAGTCCGAATCAATCCCATGGACCTCAGTTTCTGGGAAATGACAGCAGGGAGCTATTCTGAGGCTAGTGAGTGTCTAAGAAAGTGTGAAAACCGCATGTAATCGCGCTGGGCGAAAAACAACGAACCTCGGATGGGGACACATTCTCATATGAAGTGTCTTTGTTTAATAGGAGGTGACCCCTGCATTGGGAAATTCCAGCTTCCCTTCTGAATTGCTTCAAGGTGTATCTAGGGGTATGAAGTCACTGACCCGGGGTTCAAACGAGTCTTGGATAAGGCGGTCCCCACTTCACCCGGCTAGTAAAGAAAGTGTGATCATATATTCATTCGTTGTGTTATACTGTATTGTAATCCCACATATATAATTCTTACTTTCTCTCAGAAGCCTAATCATGGCTGCAAACATTTAACCAGAGTGTCCTGCATGTGATGCTAAGAAGCCCCCCAAAAAAGTATTAACGGGTCACCAAAAGTTTTCTCTTTTGTTTCCATCTCTCATGCATCGTGCCCTTCCACGATGCCCTGTACCCCTCCCTCCCACACCTCTGCCTGGGTATGGACTCTTTTCAACACCATCGACTGGTTTTACCTCCTGTTTACACTCAAAGGTGTGTTTATTTACTAAAAGTTATATTACCCGACAGCGTAAGAACATTCTATATATAAAAGAATCACATAACACACGTGTAAAACGTTGCACGAGAGTTGCAAATGGAATTACAGGTTACAGGCACGAATAAAGTTGCATAAACTTATTTAAATTTCACTACGCCATTTTTCAGGCCTTTTAACAGGGGAACACCCCCCTTGCATATATTATGCCTGGTATAGGCATAATGTGGCACAAGGGGGTACAAACTGGCGCATTTCTAAATATGGCGAGGGGTAAATGCCACCTTACCGTCGCTTTAGCGTAAAAAAATGACTAATGGGGGGTTCTTAAATCTGGCCCATGTGATTTGCCCAGAATCACAGGATGTTGAGCCAACGCAGACTCGAACCTTGTTCCCCAGCTCCAAGTCCGGCAGCTCTGGCCGCTACTAAAGAATATAGCATTCCCGAAATGTGAAACGACGTCATTATTCTAATGATGTTTTATGACTACCACTCCCTGAAAGTTAATTGAAGCTTTGCCTTGCCCTTGGGGGTTCGGAGCCCTCCATCTCAAGGGGAATCCCTTATCTGGCTCTGCTAAGGCTTTGGAGATGCTTCCCACCGGGTCACGTGATTCCAAGAGATGCGGTGCGTTTATCAGCGCTCTGGGGCAGGGCAGAGGCGCTATAAGCAAAGGACGCTGGCCCTTTCCAATTTAAAATAGCTTAATCTTTATTAATTAGGGCATTAGAAAGGTGTTCACAAGGCCAAGTTATTAATCCACATAATTATAATGTATTCTTTCGGATTTATTAAACTCACATCAGCATCTGCAGGTCCCCTTTCGAGTTTACAGAATGACCAAGAAAGACCACCGAGGAGGACATTGTATACTTGCGTGCTGCGGACCCCCTGAGGGAAGCCAGTAATTCCCCACTGCTTTCAGGGGCGTAGCTTGGTCAGTAAACTTGGGGGGTGGGGCAGTGGCGTCACAAGACGTGAGGGGGCCCCCCTCACTACAAAGTACCTTGAGGCCCTCTCCACCCTGTCCCCCAGTCAGGGGCCTGTCGCCTGTGTACACTGTATTGTGCTGAGGGGGTCCCCTGGAGCGGGGGCCTTTGTTAAGGTACCTGGTGGTGGGGCGCAGGAGTGGGGTGCAGATTTTCAAATACATTATAGGACAAGTAGGGAGCACGAGAGGTTCTCATGGGGCGGTGGAAAGGACGAGAGAGGCGAATGGGCATTGTACTAAGTGAGAGAAGACAACAAAATATTTGGCAAAATAATCAACATTTTTGCAGACTTTCAAAATAGAGACAGAGGAGAGTCTGTGTGTGGGTTTTTGTCAGTGTGTATGGAACAACTCCTGGTGAAATCCGACAGGCACCTCACAATACCCAACTGAAAGCCCCCGTTCCAAATTATTTACCTGAAAATACATTTATTGGGGGGAGGGGTAACACCCCAAGCACCCCCCACCACCACCACTACCTGAAGATAGGCCCCTGGTTGCTTGCCAGGAGCTGTGGGCGGGGGTTTAATGAACAGCAGCTAAAGTAAAGTGCAGAGATGGGGGGGGCACCCCCCCCTCTCCACCACCACCTGACGTTGGCCCCTGGCTGCTTGCCGAACTGTGGTCGGGGTTTAATGTACAGCAGCTAAAGTAAGGTGCTGAGATGGCGGCTGTAGCAAATACAACAGCGAGTCCAGGGAGAAGCCGTCAGTAGCAGATTCTATGATCTGAAACAAACTGAATTAAAATTAATACTAATTAAGTGCACAATTATGTGATTTACCTCCACGAACTGCATGTTTTCAAGTAACTGAAGTCTCACTCGTTCAGTGTGACCTTCACGCTTTTGCGGACAGTCTCACTCTTGGTCACAATGGTATAAGAGGGCTTCCATGCCAGGGAAACAACATGCAAGAGGATGTTCGTAAGGTGTGCATTCTGTGGCAGTGCATTCCGTAGCATTACTGGTGGCAGCAACCACGCCCTGCATGCATCAGGCGTGGGCCTAGGGAGGTGGGGTACAAAGCACGGCATACCGAGGTGTCTGGTGGTGCTGCACAGGACATTGTACATTAAACAGTATGGATTCGTGCTCTGAAAGATAATAGTGCAAGGCAGGAGCAGGGCTGACCCAGGACTTGCTGTGATCAAAGGCGTAACACAGGCCCCTGCAGCCCCTATGGTGCAGTTTGCGCCCCAGGTATCAAGGGGTACTGCATTCAGCCCAATGACCAAGAATATCTGTAGGATAAGGCAGACTCGGGATCCCTCATCACATTCTGCACAGGCCCCATCCTTTTGTGCTACCCTGCTGACCATGATGGGATCTCACAAGGGATGGAGTACTTTCCTGCTGCACAAAGAAATGCTCAACATATAAAAAAAAGTCGCAAACTTTGTATTATGTGGACTTTGCATGGTTTAAAAAAGAACTTGCAAGTCTAACTTTAGATCTTTGCTCCCCTCTCCTGTGCCACCACACATTGCGCTGCCCTTTGATCTAAAAGGTGGTGTGAAATACTCTACAGCAAAGGACATGGCCTATAGACTGCAGACTCTGTTCTCACGAATGGCCCCATCTTGGATTTATTGCCAACTATCCACTAATAATATACTGTTTTTATTGGTCCATCAGAACACGCAATTGTTAGAGTACTTGGGGTCATACAACAAGAAAATACTTCCTCCTAGGTTTCAAATTTAAGGAGAATCACCTTACCTTGGGGTGCATCTCAAAATTCACCTACTTAGTTTCCTTTGCCTATGTTGGAGCATGTAATAACATTGTGAGCGCTTGTTCGAATAGGCCATTTGCATTTGGTGTACCCCTCATATATGGTCATCTTAATTCTCTCACGCACACTTACTTTGACCTCCCCCCCAAACATTTTGGGCAATGATAAGTGATTTAATCTGGCATGAAAGTGCCAGTGGTGCAATCGTGGTTTCCAGGAGCACTTGCATGCGCACACTTACATGTGTGGTTGCTATGGTGCACGGGGAGGAGGTACTAGTGTGAAGGAGTTTGGTGTGGCGTGTGATTTTGAGAGATTTGTTCCAGTCGTGCCATGGCAGGCGTGCTGCTGAAGCAAGGTCGGCATATGCCAGGGAGATGCTTATTAGATTGTAACAGTTCCGTACATTTCATGGCTGTCATGGCGAGGTCTTCCTGAGGCACATTGAAGACTGAATGCCGGTGGATGTAGTGTGGAGACCACATGGCTCAACAGCCATGCGAGGGAAGCAGCCGTGATGTAGCAACGCTTTGTATGGAGGGTTGGTCCCAGAATGTGGTAAACAGGTCGGATCCTGAGTGCTTCAGTGCAGTCAGGGGGTAACAGCCTACTGTTGAGAGCTCTATGAAGGAAAGATGCTCCCGGATTGTGTGGCTGCATCCACACTTTTACAGTCTGGACTGGGAAGGAGGGAGCTCGCGATAGAGCTGTAGCATCGAGTAATCTCAGTTACGAGGAGGGTATTTGAGTGTAGACTTGCTCAGAGCTGGTAGCTTCACAACTCCTCTTGCACGTTGTTTTATCTCATTCCCTGGAGTCTTCAGTATTCATTGTGAAGACCTTGATTGAGGTTGACCATGACCAGAAGCTGGTGCAGGGCTTGCAGTGGTGGAGGGATGCTGTTCAATGGGTGCAGATAAAAAATGAGGGGTGTAGCTTTGTTCTGAACCCATTGGAGTTTGACGAGTGAGTACAACTGTAGGTCAAAGAAGAGCCCAATGCTGTGCTTCTGGTAAGAGAGTATTAGGAGGACGTGGCGGATTGAACTCATTGCAGCAATCCAAGGAAAGGAAACATGCACCTTAGGCGTCTGAGCATGTGGGAAGGAAACTTGACCTCAAAGTTGGCTTTAGGTCCCAACATGAGTGTGAGTTTCCTCACAGAGCTCTCTTGCTTGGTAAGGAGTGTAGCCGTACTAGCCAAGAGTAGGGGAGGGTTTTGTTTGCAGAGAGAGCCAGTTGCCATGTGTCATAAGTATGATTTTGATTCATTCAGTTTCGGATGGTTCTTGGTCATTCAGTCATCAACTTGGAGCCACGGAACAAATGTGCAAGTCGAGAAGTGAGATGAGCATTGTAGTTTCAGCATGTCCTGAGTGCATTGTGAAGGGCATGAAGCACTGGGAGTCAGAAAAGATTGCTTGACATGCTTTACTAAATGAGGCAGACACCATGAGGAGATATGTAACTAAAGGTACCTAGCGCATGGACATTAAGTGCAATAGTGATACAGGGCAAAGCCAACATGATTCACAACACTGGATTAAATCAAAATACATTGGCAAGGAAACATCATTCCAAAGTTATGGTAAAGAACTATATTCAGTCATCTTGTCCATTGATATCCTAAAAGTAACAGAGACCTTCCTTAACTTTTGGAGTAAAAAAGCTTGAAGTTGCATAGTGATTGGTTGCATGAGAAGCCCGGCAATGCCAATTATTTTGGCAGCGCAAAGGAACTGCCTGGTGTCAATAACCGGGAGCTAAGCGAAGGCTAGCTAAACAGAAGTGAGACAAGAACATGAGCAGCTCAGTGTTTAGTTTGTAAATAACAACGTGCGCGTGCCCAAAGCCCTCCTCTTAAACAAGCGGCTGCTGCAATTAAATATGTGAACACAGAATACTGAGGCTGCAGCGTAAGCCTTGAGCCATCTCGGGTCCCTTTAATCCATTCTAAGCCACTCCGTGCCCCTTCAGCCCACTCTTGCAGCTTTCTGCTTTCTCCCGTTGTGACGCTTTTTTGTTTTTCTCTTCCTCATTCTTTCCCATATGTGTTTTTTGATGGCAGTAAATGCATGAGGCAGAAAAATAGGCGCCGGCCCTCAGAAATAAGTGCCGGTGCTCCGCAACTGAAACAACAAGCACAAATTAAGCACTGGTGCAGCTAGACATTGCAAGGTAAACTTAAAGAAGTCTTCAGTTATGTGTCCTTGTATATATGAGTGTGTGCCTGCCTGTCTGATACTGTGTCTGTATGTGTGTCTCTGACTGCTTGTCTGTTTTAGTACAATTTTACCATGTACTCTTTCAGGACATGGGCCCTTTCAGTTGAGAAGATAGGAAGTAGGATCAGTAAAATATTCTGTTCCACCTGCGAAATTGGCAGAATTTTAGCAACTTCTCATTACTCCTGGAACACAGAGTTCTGTCCAAATTTCACCAATCGCTGTGTGGCAGATTTTTTTCTCTTGAAATATGCCCCATAGTCCTGTGTTTTGCAGCAGGCATATTAACCCTCTATGCTACTTTATGTTGAGTCAAAGCTGCGGCTAGGCAAAACTCCTATCTCTCTCCCTAGCAGGAACATTAATCACAAGTGGTATCTTGACATTTTAATTGTTTCCTGAAGGCTGGACGCGCAAGGAACTTTTCAGCAGGTGTTTTTAAATCGCAGGTTTCGGAAGTTATTGCTAAACACAGCGCCCCCCCTGAGGTCAGCGCCTGGTGTGGCCGCACCGCTCGCACCGCCCAGAAGCCAGCCCTGCGCACATTCAGGTGCTCATTCTGACTTCGGCAGTAACTGAGCCGCCACGCCGGCAGCAGTCTTTTGACCGCCGCCAGGGTGGAGGTGCAGACCGCCAAATAAAAAGTTTGGCGGTTTGGCCTGTGCCAAATCACCATTTCCCTATGGTTACTGCCAGGGCGGTTGGACCCGCCGGGCCGGAGATGAGCATCTCCGACCCTGCGGGCCACCCAATACCGTTGGCGGTATTCTGAGTCCCCTTTCCACAAGAGATTCCGTGGCAGTAGCACCGCTGCGAAATCCCTAGCAGAAAGGCTACCGGCAACAGGAATTTGCATTCCTGTTGCCAGTAGATGACTCCCCCCCCACTCCCAGTAGTGAGCCCCCCACTACCACCCTAGTAGAGACCCCCCCAGGAAAGATCCCCCAACCCCCCACCCCCTGTAGAGACCCCCCACCCCGATCCCCTTACTGAACCTCGCCCCCCAAATACACACACACACACCCTGACACACACTCACAACACCCTTCCACTCATGCGCACACACGCATCACCACAATTACACACAGACACACACATGCACACACAAACACTCCCCTCCCACCCCCCATTCATTACACGCATACACAGACTCACACACACCCATTCAGACACCCCAACTCCCTCCCCTTGTGGAGGACACTTACCTCGTCTGACGAGGTGGTCCTCCCTGAGGCAGTCCCCCCCGCCGGCCCCGCACCACCATCAGTACACCGCCAGGCCGCACAGGTCGTAATACGGTTGGTGGAGTCCTTTTTGGAGGGGTGGGGCCGGCGGTGGGACCGCCTCTGCACGGCCGACTGCCAGCATGACTACTGGAGGATTTTGCCCAAATTGAGGCAGAAGTCCTTCAGCACTCGGAATATGGCGGTCGGAGGACCACCAGCACTGGCGGTCCTCTGGCGTCCGCCACTTCGGCAGTTTCACCAGAAGACCGCCGAAGTCGGAATGAGCACCTCAGTGTTTGGCCTCTCTGCAGAGAGTAATGAGAGATGGATACAAATGTGCCAATCATAATTAGGATTCTATGGGACAGTATGAAAGAGCTGTCGAAATATGTGTGTGGGAGTGAAAGGGTATGGTGACATAAAAGAGACAAAAGGGAACACATGCTGAAGGAGAGAGTGAAATTATAACAATGGAGAGGAAGTAGTTCAGAAATGGAGTGTGTAAGTGACTGACAGAGAGACAGAGATTGTAGAGGACATTAATATGAAGGCACAAGTAGGAGCTGTTACTCATTTATCGGACATTGAATAAAAATCAGTCCTAACAAGCACTGGTAAAGGCAATAGGTCTGACTGGTTTTAGCTGTGTGTTCGTTGCTGTGTGAATTACGTGAATTAACTGACAGAAAAATAACAATCTGTCTACATCCAAATGCTGGTCAGGTGGCACGCAGTGTCAAGCACAGGATTGTATTAGGACACAGGATAATGGGATACAGGATGTTTTAGGCCACGCCCTTAATTATGTGAACACATTGGACTGGGCGCTTGTAAATAGTGACAGGTATGCTGGAGGGCAAGCATCTGAAAAGGTGCCTTCTGGGTGAGGCTTCTGGCAGCACAATCTGAAACACTACCAGGATAGCTCTACCAGGATAGTGCCTGGATAGGCTCATGGGTGATTGGCCGTGCTCTACAAATCCGAGTTGATTGATTGAACAATTGCTGGACAATATGGGTGGATGGAGGAACGGTGGGCATCCTTGCGGAGCAAGTGACAAAAGGAGGAATTCCAGACCACTAGCGAAACAGAATCACTGCCCAGATTGCACCCTTTGATACCACCCTAGGACTCTCTCAACATTGCTTTGTTTAAGCAGTTCTGCATGCTTACATTGCCTCAGAGTACTGCGACGTGGCTAAAAGATGAAATATTAGAACTACAAAATTCACCTCAATAATCAAGCAAAACCCGCTAGACTAAGTAAGTTGGTTCAGGGTTCAAGAGTCCCCCTCAAAAGACTGAGATCATTGGTACAATATTCTACATTTTGTATTTGGACCGGGTATAACTATCTGAACAGGACAAATCACATTTGTGCTGTCACACACATTGAACTGAGAGGCTCAGAGGGCCTAGGAGTGTATCAAATCATTGGATGAGATACTTTCTTACTGACCGGTATGTGCATAAAGGTCGTTTATAGGAAATTATGCACAGACCCAAGAATCAATGAGTGTATGGGTCTGGCATGGACAGTGTTGGAGCATATTTAATAAACGTTTATGCAACGCAAGCCAGCAAACAAAGTTGCTGTGCTGCGCAGTGGGAGAGAGTTGAACAGTGCTGTTTCTTCTAAGTTATGGTGCTCTTCAGCTTCTCTTCTACCTGCACTGGCGCTCTTGAGGCGGCTGGACCCAAAGCAGGCACCCTTGTGCCATGCTGCAAGGATGCCTGTATTACAGGCAGGATTGTGTTCGTGCAGGAAGGACCACCTTCCTGCACAAAAATAATCCTAAAAGGCAATTTCCTCTTTTTATGTGTGATGCAGAATGTGCTATACATTGAATGAGGATGTAACAAGGGAGAAACAAACATGTTTCTCCTTGTTTCACCTCCAGTGGTAGGTCTCTCCCCCAGGGCTACTGTGCCTCGCTGCCTAGGTTCTCGAGCTCCCACAGCAAGCCTTCTCTCTGTTATCCCCTTCTCCACAGCAAGGCATATTAGTTTGCTAAACCTCGGTCTTCATGCCTCCCCTTATAAGTCCCTAATCTGCTTGGTGACTGCTCCAAGCCCTATGACTTCGTAGACATCCGCCCAGTAAGGAAATGCCTCCTTGGCATGGTTACCCCCTGACTTTTTGCCTTTTGCTGATGCTAAGTTTTGATTTGAAAGTGTGCTGAGGCCTGCTAACCAGGCCCCAGCACCAGTGTTCTTTCCCTAACCTGTACTTTTGATGCACAATTGGCATACCCTGGCAGCCAGGTATGTCCCTTGTAACTGGTACCCCTGGTACCAAGGGCCCTGATGCCAGGGAAGGTCTCTAAGGGATGCAGTATGTCTTATGCCACCCTGGGGACCACTCACTCCTCAGCACAGACACACTGCTTGCCAGCTTGTGTGTGCTAGTGAGGACAAAACGAGTAAGTCGACATGGCACTCCCCTCAGGGTGCCATGCCAACCTCACACTGCCTATGCAGTATAGATGAGTCAACCCTCTAGCAGGCCTTACAGCCCTAAGGCAGGGTGCACTATACCATAGGTGAGGGCACCAGTGCATGAGCACTGTGCCCCTACAGTGTCTAAGCAAAACCTTAGACATTGTAAGTGCAGGGTAGCCATAAGAGTATATGGTCTGGGAGTCTGTCATGCAGGAACTCCACAGCACCATAATGGCTACACTGAAAACTGTGAAGTTTGGTATCAAACTTCTCAGCACAATAAATGCACACTGATGCCAGTGTACATTTTATTGTAACATACACCACAGAGGGCACCTTAGAGGTGCCCCCTGAAACCTTACCCAACTATCTGTGTAGGCTGACTAGTTCTAGCAGCCTTCCACACACCAGACATGTTGCTGGCCACATGGGGAGAGTGCCTTTGTCACTATGTTGGCTAGTAACAAAGCCTGTACTGGGTGGAGGTGCTTCACAGCTCCCCCTGCAGGAACTGTAACACCTGGCGGTGAGCCTCAAAGGCTCACCCCCTTTGTTACAGCACCACAGGGCACTCCAGCTAGTGGAGTTGCCGCCCCCTCTGGCCACGGCCCCACTTTTGGCAGCAAGGCCGGAGAAGATAATGAGAAAAACAAGGAGGAGTCACTGGCCAGTCAGGACAGCCCCTAAGGTGGCCTGAGCTGAGGTGACTCTGACTTTTAGAAATCCTCCATCTTGCAGATGGAGGATTCCCCCAATAGGGATAGGAATGTGCCCCCCTCCCCTCGGGAGGAGGCACAAAGAGGGTGTGCCCACCCTCAGGGCTAGTAGCCATTGGCTACTAATCCCCCAGACCTAAACCCGCCCTTAAATTTAGTATTTAAGGGCTCCCCAGAACCTAGGAACTCCGATCCCTGCAACCTAAGAAGAAGAGGACTGCTAAGCTGAAAAACCCTGCAGAGAAGACGGAGACACCAACTGCTTTGGCCCCAGCTCTACCGGCCTGTCTCCCCACTTCTAAAGACACTGCTCCAGCGACGCTTTCCCCAGGGACCAGCGACCTCTGAATCCTCAGCGGACTGCCCTGCTCTAGAAGGACCAAGAACTCCCGAGGACAGCGGCCCTGTTCACCAAAGACTGCAACTTTGAAACAAAGAAGCAACTTTGAAACAACTTGCGTTTCCCGCCGGAAGCGTGAGACTTGACACTCTGCACCCGACGCCCCCGGCTCGACTTGTGGAGAACAATCATTTCAGGGAAGGACTCCCCGGCGACTTCGAGACTGTGAGTAGCCAAAGTTGCCCCCCCTGAGCCCCCACTGCGACGCCTGCAGAGGGAATCCCGAGGCTCCCCCTGACCGCGACTGCCTGCTCCTCAGATCCCGACGCCTGGTAAAGACTCTGCACCCGCAGCCCCCAGGACCTGAAGGATCCGAACTCCAGTGCAGGAGTGACCCCCCAGGAGGCCCTCTCCCTTGCCCAGGTGGTGGCTACCCCGAGGAGCCCCCCTTGCCTGCCTGCATCGCTGAAGAGACCCCTTGGTCTCCCATAGCTTTCTATTACAAACCCGACGCATGTTTACACACTGCACCCGGCCGCCCCGTGCCGTTGAGGGTGTACTTTCTGTGCTGACTTGTGTCCCCCCCGGTGCCCTACAAAACCCCCCTGGTCTGCCCTCCGAAGACGCGGGTACTTACCTGCTGGCAGACCGGAACCGGGGCTCCCCCCTTCTCCATTGAAGCCTATGCGTTTTGGGCACCACTTTGACCTCTGCACCTGACTGGCCCTGAGCTTCTGGTGTGGTAACTTTGGGGTTGCTCTGAACCCCCAACGGTGGGCTACCTTGGACCCAAACTTGAACCCCGTAGGTGGTTTACTTACCTGCAAAAACTAACAAACTCTTACTCCCCCCAGGAACTGTTGAAAATTGCAGTGTCTAGTTTTAAAATAGCTATATGTGATTTATGTGAAAACTGTATATGCTATTTTGCTAATTCAAAGTTCATAAAGTACCTACCTGCAATACCTTTCATTTGAAGTATTACATGTAAATCTTGAACCTTTGGTTCTTAAAATAAACTCAGAAAATATATTTTTCTATACAAAAACATATTGGCCTGGAATTGTCTTTGAGTGTGTGTTCCTCATTTATTGCCTGTGTATGTACAACAAATGCTTAACACTACTCCTTTGATAAGCCTACTGCTCGACCACACTACCACAAAATAGAGCATTGGTATTATCTCTTTTTGCCACTATCTTACCTCTAAGGGGAACCCTTGGACTTTGTGCATACTATTCCTTGCTTTGAAATAGTGCATACAGAGCCAACTTCCTACATGCCCTCAGCTTTTTCTGTTTCTTTCAGGCTCTAGGAAGACACGCGACAACAACACACAAAGTACCTGGCCTAAATAAAAATAAGAAACAACCAGCCATTATGATAGAAAGCTGAGTTTGTGCTGGCAGCTCTGGAAGAATTCCAGTTGACTATTTGCAAATTGTTTTAACAGATTTTTAGTTGCAAATGGATGTTTTATTTTTTGAGAAATTGGCCTGTTTGTGCACACATGAAAAAAAATGATCTAGAACTGAAACCAAAAAATGGTTGTATATCAAAATATAAAACATTAAATATCGACCTGCAATAATATCCACTGCATGATATCAACCTGTACAATATTCACCTAGCACACAAAATGGAGTGGGATTCACCACTCTAACTCCACATCTGCCTGATTTGATATTATGCAAGTCGATATCTTGTAGTCGATATGAAAGTCAACATTGTGGTACCACACCTCAGTAGACACCATCAGACACCAATAACAAGCTCCAAAATGCAACTGGAATCAACTAGAGTTTCTACACAGACTTCATTATATATTCCAGTATACATTGCATCCAATATACATTGCGTCCAATATACATTGCGAGAAGTTAGCATTTTGTCAACAAGATAGAAGATATTTATACACAGTTTCCCACGGACATTTCTACAGCTAAATTAGAGGACATAACATCATTTGAGGACATCAAGTCCACACCTGCACTCAATTCTTTTCCCCTCTTGGATTTGCCAGAGCTGACTGCCATCCGTCGTCAAGACAAATCTGGGTCTCCTGCAGACCCAATCAAACCTGATTGGTTACTTAAGCTCACGGACCCCCTCCTCCCACTCTGCTTACAGGTTATAAATGTATCTCTGTCCTCAGGTCAGGTGCCTACTAAGTGGAAACATGGTAAGGTCATTCAACCCTTGAAGAAGCCATCTCTAGGTGCCTCCAAGCCAGAAAACCTCTGCCCTATTTTGCTCCTGCCTTTCTTAGCAAAGGTAACAGCGAAGCATGTAAACAGCATTTTGGCAAAATATCTGGACGACAACCATCTCCCACAATGCTTTCAGGCCATGGTGCAGCACAAAATCTGCACTTCTTGCGGTCACTGAGCAACTCCGATGTGCCCTAGATGAAGCCCGTACATCTGTTCTGATCTTGCGTGATTTGAGAGCTGCTTTTCATACGGTGTCTCACAAAATTCAAATACAGCGCCAACAGAGCATCGGCATAGGCTGGACGGCACTGTCCTGGTTCACCTTTTTCTCCAAGAATGCTCCTTTCAGGTTATTTCCCCTCCTTTTAGTTCTGATACACATATTTTACAGCATGGTGTTCCACAAGGGTCTTCACTAAGCTCTACCCTGTTTAACATGTATATCCAACCACTAGCACAGGTCGCTAAATCCACCGGAATGACGTTGATATCCTATGCTGACAATCCCCTGCTTGTGCTCTCACTTACAGATAATCCCTCACTTGACTGTGCAAACTTCCAAAAAGAACTGTTAGTGCTTGCAGAGTGGGTGAATGTTAACTGTCTCCGCCTGAACACTAATAAAATGAAGTTACTCCTTTTAGGCAAAGATACCCACATTTGGGGTGACTATTGGTGGCCTACCCCCCTTGGAGCTTCTCCCACACCTAAACCTTCTGGAAAAAATATAGGAAAACTCTTTGACACTTGAGGCTGTAGGAGGCTGGCCTGGCTTGTAGTGGGTACCAAGGGGTACTTACACTCTGTACCAGGTCCAGTTATCCCTTATTAGTGTAGAAGAGGTGTTTCTAGCAGCTTAGGCTGATAGAAGGTAGCTATAGCAGAGCAGCTTAGGCTGAACTAGGAGACATGCAAAGCTCCTACTATACCACTGGTGTCATATGCACAATATCATAAGAAAACACAATACACAGATATACTAAAAATAAAGGTACTTTATTTTTATGACAATATGCCAAAAGTATCTCAGTGAGTACCCTCAGTATGAGGATGCCAAATATACACAAGATATATGTACACAATACCAAAAATATGCAGTAATAGCAAAAGGAAGTAATGCAAGCAATGTAAAGTTACAGTAGATTGCAATAGGAGCACATAGGTATAGGAGCAACACAAACCATATACTCCAAAAGTGGAATGCGAACCACAAATGGACCCCAAACCTATGTGAGCTTGTAGAGGGTCGCTGGGACTGTAAGAAAACAGTGAGGGTTAGAAAAATAGCCGACCCCAAGACCCTGAAAAGTAGGTGTAAAGTGCACCTATAACTCCCAGAGAGCACAGAAGTCGTGATAGGGGGTTTCTGCAAGGAAGACCAGCAAAGCAACAACAGTGGATTTCCGGACCTGAGTACCTGTGAAACAAGGGGACCAAGTCCAAGAGTCGCGACAATGTCGAGAGTGGGCAGATGCCCAGGAAATGCCAGCTGAGGGTGCAAAGAAGCTGCCACCGGATGGAAGAAGCTTTGGTTTTTGCAAGAAAGAAGAGGACTAGGAACTTCCCCTTTGGAGGATGGATGTCCCACGTCGTGAAGAAGCTTGCAGAGGTGTTCCCACGCAGCAAGACCACAAACAAGCCTTGCTAGCTGCAAGGGTCGCGGTTAGGGTTTTTGGATACTGCTGTGGCCCAGGAGGGACCTGGATGTCGCCACTTGGATGAGGAGACAGAGGGGGCGCCCAGCAAGTCAGGAAGCCCTCACAGAAGCAGGCAGCACCCGCAGAAGTACCGGAACAGGCACTTGGAAGAGGAGTGAACCGGAGTCCACCCGAAGACACAAAAGGGAGTCCCATGACGCCGGAGGACAACTCAGAAGGTTGTGCACTGCAGGTTAGAGTGTCGGGGACCCAGGCTTGGCTGTGCACAAAGGAAATCCTGGAAGAGTGCACAGGAGCCGGAGCAGCTACAAATCATGCGGTACCCAGCAATGCAGTCTAGCGTGGGGAGGCAAGGACTTACCTCCACCAAACTTGGACTGAAGAGTCACTGGACTGGGGGAGTCACTTGGACAGAGTTGCTGAGTTCCAGGGACCACGCTCGTCGCGCTGAGAGGGGACAGAGAGGACCGGTGATGCAGTCTTTTGTTGCCTGCGGTTGCAGGGGGAAGATTCCGTCCACCCACAGGAGATTTCTTCAGAGATCCTAGTGCAAGAAGGAGGCAGGCTACCCCCAGAGCATGCACCACAAGGAAACAGTCGAGAAGGCGGCAGGATAAGCTTGTTGCGGTTTTGCAGGCGTCCTGAGCAGTCAGCGGTCAATCCTTTGGCAGAAGGTGAAGAAAGAGATGCAGAGGAACTCTGGTGAGCTCTTGCATTCGGTATCTGAAGAATTCCCCAAAGCAGAGACCCTAAATAGCCAGAAAAGGAGGTTTGGCTACCTAGGAAGGAGGATAGGCTAGTAACACAGGTAAGAGCCCATCAGAAGGAGTCTCTGACATCACCTGCTGACCCTGGCCACTCAGAGCAGTCCAGTGTGCCAGCACACCTCTGAATCCAAGATGGCAGAGGTCTGGGGCACTCTGGAGGAGCTCTGGGCACCTCCCCTGGGAGGTGCAGGTCAGGGGAGTGGTCACTCCCCTTTCCTTTGTCCAGTTTCGCACCAGAGCAGGGCTGGGGGATCCCTGAACCGGTGTAGACTGGCTTATGCAGAGATGGGCGCCATCTGTGCCCATCAAAGCATTTCCAGAGGCTGGGGGAGGCTACTCCTCCTCAGCCCTGACACCTTTTTCCAAAGGGAGAGGGTTTAACACCCTCTCTCTGAGGAAGTCCTTTGTTCTGCCTTCCTGGGCCAGGCCTGGCTGGACCCCAGGAGGGCAGAAACCTGTCTGAGGGATTGGCAGCAGCTGCAGTGAAACCCCGGGAAAGGCAGTTTGGCAGTACCCGGGTCTGTGCTAGAGGCTCGGGGGATCATGGAATTGTCTCCCCAATGCCAGAATGGCATTGAGGTGGCAATTCCATGATCTTAGACATGTTACATGGCCATGTTCGGAGTTACCATTGTGACGCTATACATAGGTAGTGACCTATGCATAGTGCACGCGTGAAATGGTGTCCACTCACTCACAAAGTCCGGGGAATTTGCCCTGAACTATGTGGGGGCACCTTGGCTAGTGCCAGGGTGCCCACACACTAAGTAACTTAGCACCCAACCTTCACCAGGTGGAGGTTAGACAAATAGGTGACTTATAAGTTACTTAAGTGCAGTGGTAAATGGCTGTGAAATAACGTGGACGTTATTTCACTCAGGCTGCAGTGGCAGGCCTGTGTAAGAATTGTCAGAGCTCCCTATGGGTGGCAAAAGAAATGCTGCAGCCCATAGGGATCGCCTGGAACCCCAATACCCTGGGTACCTCAGTACCATATACTAGGGAATTATAAGGGTGTTCCAGTATGCCAATGTGAATTGGTGAAATTGGTCACTAGCCTGTTAGTGACAATTTAGAAAGCAGAGAGAGCATAACCACTGAGGTTCTGGTTAGCAGAGCCTTAGTGAGACAGTTAGTCATCACACAGGGAACACATATAGGGCACACTTATGAGCACTGGGGCCCTGGCTGGCAGGGTCCCAGTGACACATACACTAAAACAACATATATACAGTGAAATATGGGGGTAACATGCCAGGCAAGATGGTACTTTCCTACACAACCCCCCCCCAAACGAAGGACAATAAGACTAGCCATGACCTGATGAGTCTTCATTGTCTAAGTGGAAATATCTGGAGAGTCCATCTGCATTGGAGTGGGTACTCCCAGGTCTATGTTCCACTGTATAGTCCATTCCCTGTAGAGATATGGACCACCTCAACAATTTAGGGTTTTCACCTTTCATTTGTTTTAGCCAAAGTAAAGGTTTGTGGTCTGTCTGAACAATGAAGTGAGTGTCAAACAGGTATGTCCTCAACTTCTTCAGTGCCCAGACTACAGCAAAGGCCACCCTCTCTATGGCAGACCAACACATTTCTCTAGGGGTCGACCTCCTGCTGATGAAAGCAACAGGTTGATCCTGGCCCTCAGAATTGAGTTGTGATAAGACTGCCCCTACCCTTAATTCAGATGCATCAGTTTGAACAATGAATTTGTTGGAGTAACCTGGGCTTTTTAGGACAGGTGCAGTGCACATGGCCTGTTTCAGCTCCTCAAAAGCTTTCTGACAGCTAGCTGTCCACAATAACTTTTTAGGCATTTTCTTGGAAGTGAGATCATTAAGTGGGGCTGCAATAGAGCCATAGCTCTTAATGAACCTCCTGTAATACCCAGTGAGGCCTAAGAAGGCTCTCACCTGGGTCTGAGTTGTAGGGGGAACCCAATCCATGATTGTTTGGATTTTCCCCTGAAGTGGTGCAATCTGTTCTCCACCTACCAGGTGTCCCAGATAAACCACTTTCCCCTGCCCTATCTGGCACTTTGAAGCCTTGATAGTGAGGTCTGCCTTCTGCAGGGCCTCCAAAACTTTCCACAGGTGGACCAGGTGATCATCCCTGGTGGAGCTAAAGACAGCTATATGGTCCAGATATGCTGCACTAAAAGCCTCCAACCCTTGCAGGACTGTATTCACCAATCTCTGAAAAGTGGCAGGTGCATTTTTCAAACCAAAGGGCATTACTGTGAATTGGTAGTGCCCTCCAATAGTCGAAAATGCAATTTTTGTTTTAGCATCCTCTGATAACTTGATCTGCCAATACACTGCAGTTAAATCAAAGGTGCTTAGATACTTGGCAGATGCCGGTGTATCGATGAGCTCATCTGCCCTGGGTATAGGGTGAGCAGCAGTTTTAGTTACCTGATTGAGACCTCTGTAATCTACTCAAAACCTAATTTCCCTATTTCCATCTTTGGAGTGAGGCTTTGGTACAAGCACCACAGGAGAGGCCCATAAGGCTTTCAGAATGTTCAATCACTCCTAGTTCAAGCATTTTCTGAACTTCTTGTTTTATGCAGTCCCTGACATGGTCAGGCTGCCTATAGATCTTACTTTTGACAGGCATGCTGTCTCCAGTATATATAGTGTGCTCACACCAAGAAGTGGTGCCTGGCACAGTAGAAAAGAGTTCAGAAAACTGACCTAGGAGGTTTATGCAGTTGTCTTTTTGCTCAGCAGTAAGACAGTCTGCCAAAACCACACCTTCCACTAGAGCATCCTGTTATGTGGAAGAGAAGAGATCAGGGAGAGGGTCACTCTCTTCTTCCTGTCCTTCATCTGTAGCCATGAGCAGGGTGAGATCAGCCCTGTCATAGTAGGGTTTAAGGCGATTGACATGGAGCACCCTAAGGGGACTCCTGGCAGTGCCCAGGTCAACCAAGTAGGTAACCTCGCCCTTCTTTTCAACAATGAGATGGGGTCCAGTCCATTCATCTTGGAGTGCTCTTGGGGCCACAGGCTCCAATACCCACACCTTCTGTCCTGGTTGGTACTGAATCAGAACAGCCTTCTGGTCATGCCATTGCTTTTGGAGCTCTTGGCTGGCCTGAAGGTTTTTACTGGCCTTTTTCATGTACTCAGCCATTCTGGATCTTAGGCCGAGTACATAGTCCACTATGCCTTGCTTAGGGGCTTTTAAAGGTTGTTCCCAACCCTCCTTTACAAGTGTTAGAGGACCTCTTACAGGGTGCCCAAATAGGAGTTCAAAGGGGCTGAAGCCCACTCCTTTTTGGGGTACCTCCCTGTAAGCAAAAAGGAGGCCAGGTAACAGGACATTGCATCTCCTCCTGAGTTTTTCAGGGAGTCACATTATCATTCCTTTCAGAGTTTTATTAAACCTCTCTACCAGTCCATTTGTTTGTGGATGATAAGGTGTGGTGAATTTGTATGTTACACCACATTCCTTCCACATGGCCTTCAAGTATGCAGACATAAAGTTGCTACCCCTGTCTGATACCACCTCTTTTGGGAAACCCACCCTGGAAAAGATTCCCAGGAGGGCTTTTGCCACTGCAGGAGCTGCAGTGGTCCTTAGACGAATAGCTTCAGGATATCTTGTGGCATGGTCCACTACCACCAAGATAAACCTATTGCCTGAAGCAGTAGGAGGGTCAAGCGGGCCAACTATGTCAACCCCTACCCTTTCAAAGGGAACCCCAACCACAGGCAGTGGAATAAGGGGAGCTTTTGGAGTGCCACCAGTCTTGCCACTGGCTTGGCAGGTCACGCAGGACTTACAAAAGTCTTTTGTGTCCTCTAACATCCTAGGTCAGTGAAACAGGGGGGCAAGCCTTTCCCATGTTTTAATCTGACCCAAATGTCCAGCCAAAGGAATGTCATGTGCCAGAGTTAGGAGGAACTCTCTGTACTGCAGGGGAATGACCAATCTCCTGGCTGCTCCAGGTTTGGGTCCATTGCCTCTGTGTACAAGAGGTTGTCCTCCCAGTAAACTCTATGTGAGTCACTGACATCCCCATTTTGCTGTTTGACAGCTTGCTGTCGGAGACCCTCTAATGTGGGACAGGATTGCTGTGCCACACTCAGCTCCTCCCTGGCAGGCCCCCCTCCACCCAAAAGCTCAGCAGTGTCGGCTGCCAGCTCCTCTGGTGAAGGTTCTGCACAGGGTGGAAATTCTTCTTCCTCAGAAGTTGAATCATGTGTAGAGGGAGGGATAGTGGGTAGGGACTTACCCTTACTAACCCTAGCTTTAGGGAGCACTTGGTCCATTGTTCCAGGATCCAAGTCACCCTGTCTTTTTTGCTTTTTGGCCTGAGCCCTTGTAAAAGCAAAAATATGCCCAGGAATGCCCAGCATTGCTGCATGAGCCTCCAACTCCACTTCTGCCCAAGCTGATGTCTCTAAATCATTCCCTAGTAGACAGTCTACAGGTAAATCTGAGGCAACCACAACTTTCTTTGGACCAGTAACCCCCCTCCAGTTGAGATTTACAACAGCCATGGGGTGGCTAAGAGTGTTGTTATGAGCGTCTGTCACTTGGTACTGGTGACCAAGTAGGTGTTGTTCAGGGTAACACTGGCACTTGTGTCCCTGTAGGCCTGAACCTCAACACCAGTGATTAGGGGGAGTTGCTTGTACTTATCCATATTAAGGGGACAAGCAACCAAGGTGGCCAAATCAATGGCACCTTCAGCGACTAGCACAGCCTCTATGGTCTCCCTAACAAGACCAACCCCAACTAAATTACCAAAAGTGAGCCCAGCTACTCCCTTGGATTGGCTATTAGTAGGTTTGCTCCCACCACCACTGCTATTACTAGGGGCACTAGAGGTTGCAGTGGGGGTTGTGGTAGTGGGATGCTTAGTGCTTTTCTTTGGACAACTGGCATCAGTTGTCCAATGGCCTTTTACTTTACATAAATAGCACCATGTTTTTTTTTACTT
The DNA here is from genome assembly GCF_031143425.1 of Pleurodeles waltl. Classification (NCBI taxonomy): domain Eukaryota; kingdom Metazoa; phylum Chordata; class Amphibia; order Caudata; family Salamandridae; genus Pleurodeles; species Pleurodeles waltl. Next base: position 75,797,169 of record NC_090449.1, on the reverse strand, counting down.
GATTAGAAGAGGATTTGGACCCACCACCCCCACCAGAGTGTTTTTGTGGGCCTGATGAAGACTCATTTTTAGATTTGTCCCCACCCTTGTCTGAAGACTTACCATCCTTCTTCTTGCCATCCTTGTCACCCCCTGTATGAACTTTTCTGTTCACTCTGGTTCTGACCCATTTGTCTGCCTTCTTTCCCAATTCTTGGGGAGAGGTCAGATCTGAGTCAACTAGATATTGGTGTAACAAATCAGACACACAGTTATTCAGAATATGCTCTCTCAAGATTAGATTGTACAGGCTTTCATAGTCAGAAACTTTACTGCCATGTAACCACCCCTCCAAGGCCTTCACTGAATAGTCAACAAAGTCTACCCAGTCTTGTGAGGACTCTTTTCTGGTTTCTCTGAAGTTAATCCTGTATTGTTCAGTGGTTAAGCCAAATCCATCCAAGAGTTAATTCTTCAAAACTGTAAAATTATTGGCATCACTTTCCTTAACAGTGAGGAGCCTATCCCTACCCTTTCCACTGAAAGATAGCCATAGGATAGCAGCCCACTGCCTTTGAGGGACTCCCTGTACCATACAGGCCCTCTCAAGTGCAGCAAACCACTTGTTAATGTCATCCCCCTCCTTGTAAGGGGGAACTATCTTGTGCAGATTCCTAGAATCATGCTCTTTCACAGGTTTGCTATCAGGAATACTGCTGCTGCCACCATGGGGTCCAAACCCCAACCTCTGTCTCTCTTTTTCTAAGTCTAGGGATTCCCTGTCTAGAGCCAGCTGTTGCTGTTTAAGCCTCAGCCTGGTCTCTTCCACTCTCAACTTATTGAGTTCCCTTTCTAACATCTTGTCATCAGGGTGGGTGGGTTGGGTATGTTTTGACACGGAAGAAAGATTTGAATGAGCAGAGGGAGACCTGTCCCTAACAGTTGGCACCCTAACAACCTGGCCTACAGGAACAAAAACATCCCTACTGTGATGGGAGCTTCTGGTACTACCAGCATTGCTAGGTGGTCTGCTAAGGGGCAGATTAAGAAGGGAACCCTGTAACACTCTCTCAAGGGGCTCCCCTGAGTCAGAGTGGGAGCTATCTATCAGCTTTTCAGATGAGGTGCCACCCTGGGCCTTATCATTCTCAATAAGCATATTAGACAGTAACTCTCTAGAAGGGTTCTTTCCTACCACTAAACCTCTATCAATGCAGAGACTTCTTAGGCTCTTAAAGTTTAGATTGTCATAAGTTGTACTGACCAAATTAAGAGGAGTTCCTACACCAGACATGATAGAAAAAGGTTTAGAGACAGATAAAAGACAGAAAAAGTTTCAGGACTTTTTAAGGAACAAGAAAAAAACTTGTTCAACTTTTTTGAAACTTTTTTGAAAGTTTAGGAGTACTTTTCAGCACTTAGCAGATAGTGTAAGAGAAGAAAAGTAAAACTTTTTGGTTAGGTGTACATAGACTGAACTTGTTTTGATTATTATTATCTTATGAAAAGTACACAATGACAAAGTGGTAAGTAGTTGCAAGTACTTATCCCACCGCTGCACAACCAATGTAGGAGGCTGGCCTGGCTTGTAGTGGGTACCAAGGGGTACTTACACTCTGCACCAGGTCCAGTTATCCCTTATTAGTGTAGAAGAGGTGTTTCTAGCAGCTTAGGCTGATAGAAGGTAGCTATAGCAGAGCAGCTTAGGCTGAACCAGGAGACATTTAAAGCTCCTCCTATACCACTGGTGTCATATGCACAATATCATAAGAAAACACAATACACAGATATACTAAAAATAAAGGTACTTTGGCCCTCATTCCAACCCTGGCGGTCGTTGTTAAAGCGGCGGCTAACCCGCCAACAGGCTGGCGGTTAAAAAAATTGAATTCTGACCCTGGCGGAAACCACCAACAGAGACCGCCACTTTAGCACTCCGACCGCCACGGCGGGACAAACAAACAGCGCGACGGTCACTGCCAACAGACAGGCGGGAGACAATGTACCGCCCACCCTATCACAACCCACCAATCCGCCACCTTTTCCGGGGCGGTAGCCCCGCCGATAAAAACACGGCGGAAACAGACATTTCAAACCGAAAACGCTCACCTCCATACACCCCACGAGGAATCTGGACAGCATGGAACCCGAATTACACATCCTACCAGCTATTGTATTCCTGCTCCTCTACCAGGAGCACGAACGCCGGTGCAGAAGACAACGGTGAGTACTGCACCTATGACACAGGGGAGGGGGGAGGAGAAAATCTTACGGGGACACACATACGCGACACACCCACCCCCACCCACTACAACACACACATCAATGCATAGCAATACGTCACGGTTACAACCCCCAAGCCCCCGAAAGAATGCAAAGACAAAAGGAATAGATCATAAACAGTCGAATATATTGGATCATTGCCTTATAAAAATATCACACATTTAAAACTAATATATACATAAATATTAAAAGTCTGATAATTCTAGCTGTCATTGTCCGTGGACCACTGGGCCCAAATCACATGGGCAAGGCCCACACAAGATACCTGACCTAAACGGAGAGAACACTGCAGGGGCATCAGATAGAAAAACTACAGGCACCTCAGGGGGAAGGGAAGGGGGGGCACCTCAGCCACATGAGTACACGACGCCAGATCCACGAGGGGCCTCCATGGCCACTGTCCCATCCTGGGGAGTGCAAAGCCACAGTCTCACAAGTTTCTACAGTGGGTGGGTTGCCCACTGTTACATCCTGGGGAGTGCAAAGCCACAGTCTCACAAGTATCTACAGTGGGTGGCTTGCCCACTGCCATATCCTGGAGAGTGCAAAGCCACAGTCTCTCAAGTCTCTACAGTGGGTGGCTTGCCCACTGTCCCATCCTGGGGAGTGCAAAGCCACAGTCTCACAAGTCTCTACAGTGGGTGGCTTGCCCACTGCCATTTCCTGGGGAGTGCAAAGCCACAGTCTCTCAAGTCTCTACAGTGGGTGGCTTGCCCACTGTCCAATCCTGTGGAGTGCAAAGCCACAGTCTCTCAAGTGGATAACAGTCTCCACTGGTACTGGAGGGGGACTAGTGCCCAGAGTGCTTCGTGCAGCCCTGCCCGACACAGATGCGGGCCTGCCCCTTCTGCCAATGGGCCAGCCGTGCTTGAGATGAAGGGCCCAGTTCAGCGGTGCTTGAGACGGCGGTGCCCAGCGGAGCGGTGCTTGAGATGAAGGGCCCAGCGGAGCGGTGCTTGAGATGAAGGGCCCAGCGGAGCGGTGCTTGAGACGGCGGTGCCCAGCGGAGCGGTGCTTGAGATGACGGGCCCAATTCAGCAGTGCTTGAGATGAAGGGCCCAGTTCAGCGGTGCTTGATTGAAAGGGCCCAGTTCAGCGGTGCTTGAGACGGCGGTGCCCTGTTCAGCGGTGCTTGAGACGGCGGTGCCCTGTTCAGCGGTGCTTGAGACGGCGGGGCCCAATTCAGCGGTGCTTGTGATGAAGGTGCCCAGTTCAGCGGTGCTTGAGACGGCGGTGCCCTGTTCAGCGGTGCTTGAGACGGCGGGCCCAATTCAGCGGTGCTTGTGATGAAGGTGCCCTGTTCAGCGGTGCTTGAGTGAAAGGGCCCAGTTCAGCGGTGCTTGTTTGAAAGGGCCCAGTTCAGCGGTTCCGGCCCAGGCATGGGTGTCACTCGCCACCTGGCATGTGGCTGGCAGGGCCTTCCTGCCCATCTGTCCGTTGGCTTGCGTGGCCCTCCTGGGCTGCCGTACCGGGCCTCTGGGTGTCCTCCTGCACACCTGGGAGGGGGCTGGTGGGGCACTCCTGGGCAGCTGGCCTGCTGCCGGACTTGTCGGCCGTGCTGCCCTTCCCACCCTTCCCTGGTCATCTGTGGCCCTTTGATCCCTTTGGCGGTGTGCCAGGTGGCACCCCACTTCCAGACGGAGCCAGGGTAGGGATTTTGGTCCCTGGTGTCCGTGACCTCTCGCGCCGGGCACTGCTCACTTTTGGGTGCTTTTCCAGGGGTGGGCTGGGCGTGCCTTGGCTCCTCGCCGGAGTTGTTGCCCTTGAGAGTGGGGGACTCCACAGTCCTTGGACAACAGTCCTGATAGGTCCTGGTTTGGTGGTGGCTGAGGTGCTGATTGCAGTCTTATGAGATGGACGGGGTGGGGGAGTTGTTGGAAAGAGGATAAGGTTGGCAAGGAAAAGCAATTTGGAAAGAGAGTGACGGGTAGGTGTAGTGGGTATGGGAGTGGAGGAAGAGGATGTGGTTGTAGGAGTGTGAAGTCTGGTGTCTTTGGGTGCAGGTGCTTGGGCTGGAGGCTGTCGTGAGGTGGATGGCTGTTGGGTGGGTGGCTGCTTGCGTTTGTGTGGTTTGGAAGAAGGGGTGACAGACACACTGGGAGAGGACACAGGGGACGTGTACATGGTAGTGGGGGTGGTGACTGCACGTGTGCGGAGTGTTCTGGTGGGTGTGCTGGTGATGGACGTAGTGGCTGAAGATGTTGTGCATGCAAGTGTGAGTGGAGACGTCACAGGGAGGGAGGAGGGAGACGAGGAGGAGGGGGACACAGTGGAGGCAGTGGCTGTTGGTATGTCTGCATGTGGATGTTGCCTGTGTGAATGCTTGTGTGATGTGTGGTGCTTATGTCTGGATGAGCTTCCCTTGGGTGTTGAGGTGTGTGCAGGCTGGTCTGTAGGTGTGTCTGGGATAGGCAGAGGTACAGGGTCTGGGTGGAGGAAGTTGGAGGGGGAGGCTAGAGACAGGGACAATTGCTGCCGTCAGTGTTGAAGCCAGAGCGTTGAACGATCGCTGATGGGCAGCATGACCCGAATGAATGCCCTCCAGGTATGCATTACTCCAGTGCACCTCCCTTTCTACACCCTGGATGGCATTCAAAAGGGTAGACTGACCAACAATGAGCGTCCTCAGGAGGTCAATGACCTCCTCACTGAGGGCAGCAGGGGTGACTGGGGCAGGGCCTGAGGTGCCTGGAGCGAAGGAGATGCCCACCTTCCTGGGTGAGCGGGCACGGGGCGAAGGCTGAGGGGCTGCTGGGAGGGCGGTGCTGGTGCGCTGGGTGGCGGCTGTACCTGTTGTTGCGGGGGGCACGGATGTTGCCGCCACCACAAGGGAGCTCCCTTCAGAAGACGAGTCGCTGCCACTGACATCAGCACGAGTCCCCGCTGTGGAGCTCCCCTCGCCCTCCGTCTCACTGGTGAAATCCGACTCAGTTGCATGGCCCGCCATGGCCATGTGAGATGCAGCTCCCTCGTGCTCCGATGCCACTTCTCCTCCGCCTGATGATGCTGATGCACACATGAACAGGAAGACCACAAAAAAGGGGGGGGAGAAATGAAGACATGTTGAGTGCATGGATTACCGCTACCGTTGGCGGACAAGACAGACACAGAAGCCCCCTGCACTACGCCGCGCACTTGGGGTCCACTACGCAATCCGTGGGACATGGCCTACAAGCCTATCGATGACAACTGCACACATAGATGAGAAAGGGCCATGGATACCTGAACTTGGCACCCTACAGAGGTGGGGGGCGGGGGCACAGGGCCATGCCTTACGGAGGGGCCTAGCCTACAGAATTCGCCCTGGCCTAGGGAGACCCACAGCCCTCCTCCCCCACCCAGACACCTCCACTGCGCGCAAAGTCACCAGAATGAGACTGTACTCACCCCCTTGTGTCTGCTGTGATGTCCTCACGCGCCCATCCAAATCGGGGTAGGCCACCGCCAGGATCCGGGACATCAGGGGGGTCAATTGACGACTGGCACCCCTCCTACGTTGGGAGGCCATCCCCAGCAGAGCCTCCGCCGTCTTCCTGCTCCCGCGGCGGATGTCCTCCCACCTCTTCCGGCAGTGGGTGCCCCGTCTGTTGTGGATCCCCAGGGTCCAGACGTCCTTGGCGATGGCATGCCAAATCGCGATTTTCTGGTGGGCGCTGACCTATGTGACATGTACAGGGAGAAAAAAATTGTCATCACCTTCTGCATGCTCAATGTGAGTGGCCCCCCATCCCCACCCTTGCCATGTGGCACATGCTCTCATCTGTCGTCTGATGCATGACTCAATCGCTCCCCTCCTCACCATCTTTCATCCACCCGACTCAACCCAGGCATTGCCCACAAAGCATGGTCCCAGTGTACTTACCTGTTGGTCTGGAGGACCGTAGAGTAGCGCATACTGGGGGAGGACCCCATCCACGAGTTTCTCCAATTCTTCAGAAGTGAAGGCAGGGGCCCTTTCCCAGTCGCAGCAGCCATTGTCTCTTCCAGACCGAGGTCACAGCAGCACTTGCAGTGTAGGTCCTCTCCTGTGGAAGATCAGGTATCGAGTGATTAAGCTGATAGAAAATGGCGGTCACGCCTGCGGCGGTACGTACCGCGACCGCCGGCGCACATCGTCATTGGCTCCTGAAACCCATAGGATTCAATGTGAACCAATGCGGCTTTGCGCCGCGGTCTTCGACCGCCTACCGCCACGGTGTGCCACGCCAGCGCATTGACCTCACATCCCAGTGTCACACTTCACAGGTCAGGCAGCCGTTATTTCAAGGGCCCACATGGCTTAAATTCTACTGCGTCACACATACCTAGGCCTTTCCTAAACACTCATACACACCATTCAATGCATAGTGAATCGTGTTGTGTGCAAGCTGTGGGAACGTACCTGTGGGTTGATTGACTCTGTGCTCGCTGTTGTCCTTTCTAGGCACCGTCCGCTTGGCAATGCGAGGAGATGGAGGAATCTTCCCGTGTACGGACCGCTGGTGGACCTGTCGACAATGGAGGAACGACATGTCATTCTGACATACAGGCTTGACCTAGCCACTATACATGAACTGTGTGCCCAGCTGGAGGCAGACCTGATGTCACCCATCCGCCAACCCACAGGGATCCCCCCTCTAGTGCAGGTGCTGTCAGTACTCCATTTCTTAGCAAGTGGGTCATTTCAAACAACAGTGGCCATATCATCAGGGATGTCTCAACCTATGTTTTCCAAGGTGTTGTCCAGAGTGTTGTCTGCCCTGCTCAAACACAGGCGGAGCTACATCGTTTTCCCTGAGGTGGGGGATTTGCCTACAGTGAAGGGTGACTTCTATGCCCTTGGACATATCCCCAACATCATAGGTGCCATTGATGGGACCCATGTGGCTTTGGTACCCCCAGAGAAAGTGAACAGGTGTACAGGAACAGGAAAAGTTATCATTCGATGAATGTACAGATGGTCTGTTTGGCAGACCAGTACATCTCCCATGTTAATGCCAAGTTCCCTGGCTCTGTGCATGACGCCTACATCCTGCGCAATAGCAGCATCCCGTATGTGATGGGGCAACTCCAGAGGCACCGTGTGTGGCTATTAGGGGACTCTGGTTACCCCAGCCTTTCCTGGCTATTGACCCCAGTGAGGAATCCCAGGACCAGGGCAGAGGAACGCTACAATGAGGCCCATGGGCGGACTAGGAGGGTGATCGAACGCACCATTGGCCTCCTGAAGGCCAGGTTCAGGTGCCTCCATATGACAGGTGGATCCCTAATGTACTCACCAAAGAAGGTGTGCCAGATCATCGTGGCCTGCTGTATGCTTCACAACATGGATTTGCGCCGCCAGGTGCCTTTTCTGCCGGAGGATGGTCCAGATGGTGGTGTTGTAGCAGCTGTGGAGCCTGTGGAGAGTGAAGAAGAGGAAGCCGAAGAGGACGACATAGACAACAGGAACACAGTAATAGAGCAATACTTACAGTGACACACAGGTAAGAGTACACACCGGCATATTACATTTACTTAAAGACTCCTACCTCTCTACTGTCTGACTTTTTCCCCCAGTGTATGGTAACTGTGTTGTGACTTTCTCTTCCGTTTTCAGAGCTGTGGACCCCACTGCGTGACATCTGCTTAGTTTCCCCATGGACTACAGCTGTGTGACAGCGTTTTTTTGGCATCACTATGTGAATAACAATTTTGCCACTGTCATGTCTAATACATTTGTTAAAATCACAGACAGACTCCAGATTGTTTATGTGCAATAAGTGTGTTTATTCAAGTGCTCTAATTTGGATGGGTGGTTGCAAATCGGTGAGGGGTGATGGTGGAGGATTGTCCATGGCAGAGTCCAGACTATCAGGTTCACAGGTGCATTGTCCAAATGCCTGTGGGAAGTGGAGCAGGGGCAGTTTAAGATTGGACAGGGTGACAATGTGGGACAGTGGGATGACAATCAGGGCGGTATCCTTTGCTGGCGGGGTCTTGACATGTTACTCTGTCTTCTTCCTGGATCTCAGGGCCCGCTTGCGGGGTGGTTCGCCTTCTGCAGGGGGTGGGGTTCTGGTGGCCTGTTTGGTCTTCTGTCGGGGCCTCCTGTCCACTAGCGCCGGCGGAGGTGGTAGCCTGTTCTTGGTCCATGCTAGTGTCAGGGGCCCTTTGAGGTGCCACAGTGGTCCGCAATGTGGAGATTAACTCATTCAGGGCCACTACGATGGTACCCATGGCGGTACTGATGTTTCTCAGTTCCTCCCTGAACCCCATATACTGTTGTTCCTGCAGAAGCTGGATTTCCTGAAACCTGGCCAGGACCGTCGCCATCGTCTCCTGGGAGCGGTGGTATGTTCCCATGATGGAGGAGAGGGCCTCGTGGAGAGTGGGTTCCCTTGGCCTGTCCCCCCCTGTCGCACAGCTGCCCTCCGAGTTCCCCTGTTTCCTTGGGCCTCCGTCCCCTGGACCGTGTGCCCACTACCACTGCCCCCAGGTCCCTGTTGTTGTTGGGGTGGTGGGTTACCCTGGGTTCCCTGTAGTAGTGGACACACCGCTGATTGACGTGTCCTGGGGACAGAGGTATGGGCCCGCTGGGTGGGTGCTGTGCTGGTGTTCCCAGAGGGGGGAAGGTCTGCCTGTGCCTGTCTGAGGGGAACCGACTCTCCCGAGGTCCCCGATGGACCGGGCTGGTCATCTAGATCCAGGGAGACAGCTGCTGTCATCAATGTGGGCCTCTTCTGGGGGTGGAGGGGACATCTGTGGACCCTCCTGCGCGATGACCTGGCGTTCGGGTCCTGCAGGGGTATAAAAGTATGGTTATTGCTTCTGTGTTTGCCAATGGCGTGCAATGGGTGGGTGCCTGTGTACCCCAGTGCTGGCATTCCTTTGTGGGGGCTGTTGTGACGGTGTTTGGGGGGGGGTGATGGGTACGTGCATTGGGCATGCTTTGGTGATGGGTGTCCATGCCTTGGGGCCGCATGCAGGGCTAAGTTTTGGGATGGGTGGGTTGTGATGGTGAGACATTTGAAAGGGGTAGATGTGAAGGGGGTGAGGGTGGGGGTATGAGTTGGCATGCAGGTGGGGTGGGGGGGATGAAGTAGTGAAGATGAGACTTACCAGAGTCCATTCCTCCGCCTACTCCAGCGAGGCCCTCAGGAGGCAGGATGTTCAAGACTTGCTCCTCTCATGTTGTAAATTCGGGGGGAGGAGGTGGGGGTCCGCCGCCAGTCCGCTGTACCGCGATGTTGTGCCTTGATACCATAGAACGCACCTTCCCCCGTAGGTCGTTCCACCTCTTCCTGATGTCATCCCGATTTCTTGGGTGCTGTCCCACAGCATTGACCCTGTCCACTATTCTGCTCCATAGCTCCATCTTCCTGGCAATGGTGGTGTGCTGCACCTGTGTCCCGAACAGCTGGGGCTTTACTCGTAGGATTTCCTCCACCATGACCCTGAGTTCAGCATCTGAGAACCTGGGTGTCTTTGAGGTGCCATGGGGTGGTGTGGATGATGTATGGGGTGGAGTGTGTAGTGATAGGTGGGGTGCTATTTAGTGGTGTGTTGTGTGAGGTGCGTGGAAGTTCTGTGGGTATTGGTATTGTGTGCCTGTGGATGCTTGTTTGTAGACTGTGGTGTCTCTCTCTGGTCTTCGTTCGAAATTTCTGGTCGTAGGGGATTGTGAGTGATGTGGGTGTGTGTTTTATAATGTATTGGGTGTGTGGGAGTGGTGTGTGTATGTGTATCAGGTGTGTGTATTTCGAATTGTCCAATGTGGTAGTGTTTTGTAGGTGTATGTGTATTTCGACCGCGGCGGTGTGTACCGCCAATAGAATACCGCGGTTGAAAGACCGCCGCGTGGATTCGTGGGCCGTAATGGCATGGGCGTATTTCTGTTGGCGTGACGGTGGAGGTTTGGTCATCGGCAGTTTATCGCTGACCTTTGGTGTGGTGGACTTTTGTGGATGGCGGTATTTTAGCGGTTTGCCTAGTGTGGGTCAGAATGACCGTGGCAGTTTACCGCGACCGCGGCGGTGTTATGGCGGTCTTCTGTCTGGCGGTAAGCGCCTTTTACCGCCGAGGTTGGAATGACAACCTTTATCTTTATGACAATATGCCAAAAGTATCTCAGTGAGTACCCTCAGTATGAGGATGCCAAATATGCACAAGATATATGTACACAATATCAAAAATATGCAGTAATAGCAAAAGGAAGTAATGCAAGCAATGTAAAGTTACAGTAGATTGCAATAGGAGCACATAGGTATAGGGGCAACACAAACCATATACTCCAAAAGTGGAATGCGAACCACGAATGGACCCCAAACCTATGTGAGCTTGTAGAGGGTCGCTGGGACTGTAAGAAAACAGTGAGGGTCAGAAAAATAGCCTACCCCAAGACCCTGAAAGTAGGTGTAAAGTGCACCTATAACCCCCAGAGAGCACGGAAGTCGTGATAGGGGGTTTCTGCAAGGAAGACCAGCAAAGCAATAACAGTGGATTTCCGTACCTGAGTACCTGTGAAACAAGGGGACCAAGTCCAAGAGTCGCGACAATGTCGAGAGTGGGCAGATGCCCAGGAAATGCCAGCTGAGGGTGCAAAAAGCTGCCACCGGATGGAAGGAGCTTCGGTTTCTGCAAGAACGAAGAGGTCTAGGAACTTCCCCTTTGGAGGATGGATGTCCCACGTCGTGAAGAAGCTTGCAGAGGTGTTCCCACGCAGAAAGACCACAAACAAGCCTTGCTAGCTGCAAGGGTTGCGGTACGGGTTTTTGGATGCTGCTGTGGCCCAGGAGAGACCAGGATGTCGCCACTTGGATGAGGACACAGAGGGGGCGCCCAGCAAGTCAGGGAGCCCTCACAGAAGCAGGCAGCACCTGTAAAAGTACCAGAACAGGCACTTGGAAGAGGAGTGAACCGGAGTCCACCCGAAGACACAACAGGGAGTCCCACGACGCCGGAGGACAACTCAGAAGGTTGTGCACTGCAGGTTAGAGTGTCGGGGACCCAGGCTTGGCTGTGCACAAAGGAAATCCTGGAAGAGTGCACAGGAGCCGGAGCAGCTGCAAATCACGCGGTACCCAGCAATGCAGTCTAGCGTTGGGAGGCAAGGACTTACCTCCACCAAACTTGGACTGAAGAGTCACTGGACTAGGGGAGTCACTTGGACAGAGTTGCTGAGTTCCAGGGACCACACTCGTTGTGCTGTGAGGGGACCCAGAGGACCGGTGATGCAGTCTTTTGATACCTGCAGTTGCAGGGGGAAGATTCCGTCGACCCACTGGAGTTTTCTTCATAGTTCCTGGTGCAAGAAGGAGGCAGGCTACCCCCCGAGCATGCACCACCAGGAAACAGTCGAGAAGGCGGCAGGATAAGCGACACAAAGTTGCAGTGGTCGTCTTTGCAACTTTGTTGCGGTTTTGCAGGCGTCCTGAGCAGTCAGCGGTCGATCCTTTGGCAGAAGGTGAAGAGAGAGATGGAGAGGAACTCTGGTGAGCTCTTGCATTCGGTATCTGAAGAATTCCCCAAAGCAGAGACCCTAAATAGCCAGAAAAGGAGGTTTGGCTACCTAGGAAGGAGGATAGGCTAGTAACACAGGTAAGAGTCCATCAGAAGGAGTCTCTGACGTCACCTGCTGGCCCTGGCCACTCAGAGCAGTCCAGTGTGCCAGCACACCTCTGAATCCAAGATGGCAGAGGTCTGGGGCACGCTGGAGAAGCTCTGGGCACCTCCCCTGGGAGGTGCAGGTCAGGGGAGTGGTCACTCCCCTTTCCTTTGTCCAGTTTCGTGCCAGAGCAGGGCTGGGGGATCCCTGAACCGGTGTAGACTGTCTTATGCAGAGATGGGCACCATCTGTGCCCATCAAAGCATTTCCAGAGGATGGGGGAGGCTACTCCTCCTCAGCCCTGACACCTTTTTCCAAAGGGAGAGGGTTTAACACCCTCTCTCTGAGGAAGTCCTTTGTTCTGCCTTCCTGGGCCAGGCCTGGCTGGACCCCAGGAGGGCAGAAACCTGTCTGAGGGGTTGGCAGCAGCTGCAGTGAAACCCCGGGAAAGGCAGTTTGGCAGTACCCGGGTCTGTGCTAGAGGCTTGGGGGATCATGGAATTGTCTCCCCAATGCCAGAATGGCATTGGGGTGATAATTCCATGATCATAGACATGTTACATGGCCATGTTCGGAGTTACCATTGTGACTCTATACATAGGTAGTGACCTATGCATAGTGCACGCGTGAAATGGTGTCCCCGCACTCACAAAGTCCGGGGAATTTGCCCTGAACTATGTGGGGGCACCTTGGCTAGTGCCAGGGTGCCCACACACTAAGTAACTTAGCACCCAACCTTCACCAGGTGGAGGTTAGATATATAGGTGATTTATAAGTTACTTAAGTGCAGTGGTAACTGGCTATGAAATAACGTGGACGTTATTTCACTCAGGCTGCAGTGGCAGACCTGTGTAAGAATTGTCAGAGCTCCCTATGGGTGGCAAAAGAAATGCTGCAGCCCATAGGGATCTCCTGGAACCCCAATACACTGGGTAGCTCAGTACCATATTCTAGGGAATTATAAGGGTGTTCCAGTATGCCAATGTGAATTGGTGAAATTGGTCACGAGCCTGTTAGTGACAATTTAGAAAGCAGAGAGAGCATAACCACTGAGGTTCTGGTTAGCAGAGCCTCAGTGAGACAGTGAGACAGTTAGTCATCACACAGGGAACACATACAGGGCACACTTATGAGCACTGGGTCCCAGTGACACATACACTAAAACAACATATATACAGAGAAATATGGGGGTAACATACCAGGCAAGATGGTACTTTCCTACGCAACCCCCCCCAAACGAAGGACAATAAGACTAGCCATGACCTGATGAGTCTTCATTGTCTAAGTGGAAATATCTGGAGAGTCCATCTGCATTGGAGTGGGTACTCCCAGGTCTATGTTCCACTGTATAGTCCATTCCCTGTAGAGATATGGACCACCTCAACAATTTAGGGTTTTCACCTTTCATTTGTTTTAGCCAAAGAAGAGGTTTGTGGTCTGTCTGAACAATGAAGTGAGTGCCAAACAGGTATGGCCTCAACTTCTTCAGTGCCCAGACCACAGCAAAGGCCTCCCTCTCTCTGGCAGACCAACACTTTTCTCTATGGGTCAACCTCCTGCTGATGAAAGCAACAGGTTGATCCTGGCCCTCAGAATTGAGTTGTGATAAGACTGCCCCTACCCCTAATTCAGATGTATCAGTTTGAACAATAAATTTGTTGGAGTAACATGGGCTTTTTAGGACAGGTGCAGACCACATGGCCTGTTTCAGCTCCTCAAAAGCTTTCTGACAGCTAGCTGTCCACAATACCTTTTTAGGCATTTTCTTGGAAGTGAGATCATTAAGTGGGGCTGCAATGGAGCCATAGTTCTTAATGAACCTCCTGTAATACCCAGTGAGGCCTAAGAAGGCTCTCACCTGAGTCTGAGTTGTAGGGGGAACCCAATCCATGATTGTTTGGATTCTCCCCTGAAGTGGTGCAATCTTTTCTCCACCTACCAGGTGTCCCAGATAAACCACTTTCCCCTGCCCTATCTGGCACTTTGAAGCCTTGATAGTGAGACCTGCCTTCTGCAGGGCCTCCAAAACTTTCCACAGGTGGACCAGGTGATCATCCCAGGTGGAGCTAAAGACAGCTATATCGTCCAGATATGCTGCACTAAAAGCCTCCAACCCTTGCAGGACTGTATTCACCAACCTCTGAAAAGTGGCAGGTGCATTTTTCAAACCAAAGGGCATTACTGTGAATTGGTAGTGCCCCCCCAATAGTCGAAAATGCAGTTTTTGCTTTAGCATCCTCTGGTAACTTGATCTGCCAATACCCTGCAGTCAAATCAAAGGTGCTTAGATACTTGGCAGATGCCAGTGTATCTATGAGCTCATCTGCCCTGGGTATAGGGTGAGCAGCAGTTTTAGTTACCTGATTGAGACCTCTGTAATCCACACAAAACCTCATTTCCCTTTTTCCATCTTTGGAGTGAGGCTTTGGTACAAGCACCACAGGAGAGGCCCATGGGCTTTCAGAATGTTCAACCACTCCTAGTTCAAGCATTTTATGAACTTCTTGTTTTATGCAGTGCCTGACATGGTCAGGCTGCCTATAGATCTTACTTTTGACAGGCATGCTGTCTCCAGTATCTGTGGTGTGCCCACACCAAGAAGTGGTGCCTGGCACAGTAGAAAAGAGTTCAGAAAACTGACCTAGGAGGTTTATGCAGTTGTCTTTTTGCTCAGCAGCAAGACAGTCTGCCAAAACTACACCTTCCACTAGAGCATCCTGTTCTGTGGAAGAGAAGAGATCAGGGAGAGGGTCACTCTCTTCTTCCTGTCCTTCATCTGTTGCCATGAGCAGGGTGAGATCAGCCCTGTCATAGTAGGGTTTAAGGCTATTGACATGGAGCACCCTAAGGGGACTCCTGGCAGTGCCCAGGTCAACCAAGTAGGTGACCTCGCCCTTCTTATCAACAATGAGATGGGGTCCAGTCCATTCGTCTTGGAGTGCTCTTGGGGTCACAGGCTCCAATACCCACACCTTCTGTCCTGGTTGGTACTCAATCAGAACAGCCTTCTGGTCATGCCATTGCTTTTGGAGCTCTTGGCTGGCCTGAAGGTTTTTACTGGCCTTTTTCATGTACTCAGCCATTCTGGATCTTAGGCCGAGTACATAGTCCACCATGTCTTGCTTAGGAGCTTTTAAAGGTTGTTCCCAACCCTCCTTTACAAGTGTTAGAGGACCTCTTACAGGGTGACCAAATAGGAGTTCAAAGGGGCTGAAGCCCACTCCTTTTTGGGGTACCTCCCTGTAAGCAAAAAGGAGGCAAGGTAACAGGACATCGCATCTCCTCCTGAGTTTTTCAGGAAGTCCCATTATCATTCCTTTGAGAGTTTTATTAAACCTCTCTACCAGTCCATTTGTTTGTGGATGATAAGGTGTGGTGAATTTGTATGTTACAGCACATTCTTTCCACATGGCCTTCAAGTATGCAGACATAAAGTTGCTACCCCTGTCTGATACCACCTCTTTTGGGAAACCCACCCTGGAAAAGATTCCCTGGAGGGCTTTTGCCTCTGCAGGAGCTGTAGTGGTCCTTAGACGAATAGCTTCAGGATATCTTGTGACATGGTCCACTACCACCAAGATAAACCTATTGCCTGAAGCAGTAGGAGGGTCAAGAGGGCCAACTATGTCAACCCCTACCCTTTCAAAGGCAACCCCAACCACATGCAGTAGAATAAGGGGAGCCTTTGGAGTGCCACCAGTCTTGCCACTGGCTTGGCAGGTCACGCAGGACTTACAAAAGTCTTTTGTGTCCTCTGACATCCTAGGCCAGTGAAACAGGGGGACAAGCCTTTCCCATGTTTTAATCTGACCCAAATTTCCAGCCAAATGAATGTCATGTGCTAGAGTTAGGAGGAACTCTCTGTACTGCAGGGGAATGACCAATCTCCTGGCTGCTCCAGGTTTTGGGTCCCTTGCCTCTGTGTACAAGAGGTTGTCCTCCCAGTAAACTCTATGTGAGTCACTGACATCCCCATTTTGCTGTTTGACAGCTTGCTGTCTGAGACCCTCTAATGTGGGACAGGATTGCTGTGCCACACTCAGCTCCTCCCTGGCAGGCCCCCCTCCACCCAAAAGCTCAGCAGTGTCTGCTGCCAGCTCCTCTGGTGAAGGTTCTGCACAGGGTGGAAATTCTTCTTCCTCAGAAGTTGAATCATCTGTAGAGGGAGGGATAGTAGGTATGGATTTACCCTTACTAACCCTAGCTTTAGGGAGCACTTGGTCCATTGTTCCAGGATCCAAGTCACCCTGTCCTTTTTGGCCTGAGCCCTTGTCAAAGCAAAAATATGCCCAGGAATGCCCAGCATTGCTGCATGAGCCTCCAACGCCACTTCTGCCCAAGCTGATGTCTCTAAATCATTCACTAGTAGACAGTCTACAGGTAAATCTGAGGCTACCACAACTTTCTTTGGACCAGTAACCCCCCCCCCCCTCCCCCAGTTGAGATTTACAACAACCATGGGGTGGCTAAGTGTTGTTATGAGCGTCTGTCACTTGGTACTGGTGACCAAGTAGGTGTTGTTCAGGGTGTACCAGTTTCTCTATTACCATGGTAACACTGGCACCTGTGTCCCTGTAGGGCTGAACCTCAACACCATTGATTAGGGGGAGTTGCTTGTACTTATCCATATTAAGGGGACAAACAACCAAGGTGGCCAAATCAATGGCACCTTCAGAGACTAGCACAGCCTCTGTGGTCTCCCTAACAAGACCAACCCCAACTAAATTACCAAAAGTGAGCCCAGCTACTCCCTTGGATTGGCTATTAGTAGGTTTGCTCCCACCACCACTGCTATTACTAGGGGCACTAGAGGTTGCAGTAGGGGTTGTGGTAGTGGGAGGCTTGGTGCTTTTCTTTGGACAACTGGCATCAGTTGTCCAATGGCCTTTTACTTTACATAAATAGCACCATGGTTTTTTACTTGATTAGAAGAGGATTTGGACCCACCACCCCCACCAGAGTGTTTTTGTGGGCCTTATGAAGACTCATTTTTAGATTTGTCCCCACCCTTGTCTGAAGACTTACCATCCTTCTTCTTGCCATCCTTGTCACCCCCTGTATGAACTTTTCTGTTCACGCTGGTTCTGACCCATTTGTCTACCTTCTTTCCCAATTCTTGGGGAGAGGTCAGATCTGAGTCCACTAGATATTGGTGTAACAAATCAGACACACAGTTATTCAGAATATGCTCTCTCAAGATTAGATTGTACAGGCTTTCATAGTCAGAAACTTTACTGCCATGTAACCACCCCTCCAAGGCCTTCACTGAATAGTCAACAAAGTCTACCCAGTCTTGTGAGGACTCTTCTGGTTTCTCTGAACTTAATCCTGTATTGTTCAGTGGTTAAGCCAAATCCATCCAAGAGTGCATTCTTCAAAATTGTAAAATTATTGACATCACTTTCCTTAATAGTAAGGAGCCTATCCCTACCCTTTCCACTGAAAGATAGCCATAGGATAGCAGCCCACTGCCTTTGAGGGACTCCCTGTACCATACAGGCCCTCTCAAGTGCAGCAAACCACTTGTTAATGTCATCCCCCTCCTTGTAAGGGGGAACTATCTGGTGCAGATTCCTAGAATCATGCTCTTTCACAGGATTGCTATCAGGAATACTGCTGCTGCCACCATGGGGTCCAAACCCCAACCTCTGTCTCTCTTTTTCTAAGTCTAGGGATTCCCTGTCTAAAGCTAGCTGTTGCTGTTTAAGCTTCAGCCTGGTCTCTTCCACTCTCAACTTATTGAGTTCCCTTTCTAACATCTTGTCATCAGGGTGGGTGGGTTGGAAATGTTTTGACACAGAAGAAAGATTTGAATGAGCAGAGGGAGACGTGGCCCTAACAGTTGGCACCCTAACAACCTGGCCTACAGGAACAAAAACATCCCTACTGTGATGGGAGCTTCTGGTACTACCAGCATTGCTAGGTGGTCTGCTAAGGGGCAGATTAAGAAGGGCACCCTGTAACACTCTCTCAAGGGGCTCCCCTGAGTCAGAGTGGGAGCTATCTATCAACTTTGCAGATGAGGTGCACCCTGGGCCTTATCATTCTCAATAAGCATATTAGACAGTAACTCTCTAGAAGGGTTCTTTTCTACCACTAAACCTCTATCAATGCAGAGACTCCTTAGGCTCTTAAAGTTAAGATTGTCATAAGTTGTACTGACCATATTAAGAGGAATTCCTACACCACACATAATAGAAAAAGGTTTAGAGACAGATAAAAGATAGAAAAAGTTTCAGGACTTTTTAAGGAACAAGAAAAAAACTTTTTCAACTTTTTTGAAACTTTTTTTGAAAGTTTAGGAGTACTTTTCAGCACTTAGCAGATAGTGTAAGAGAAGAAAAGCAAATCTTTTTGGTTAGGTGTACATGGACTGAACTTGTTTTGTATATTATTCTCTTATGAAAAGTACACAATGACAAAGTGGTAAGTAGTTGCAAGTACTTATCCCACTGCTGCACAACCAATGTAGGAAGCTGGCCTGGCTTGTAGTGGATACCAAGGGGTACTTACACTCTGTACCAGGCCCAGTTATCCCTTATTAGTGTAGAAGAGGTGTTTCTAACAGCTTAGGCTGATAGAAGGTAGCTATAGCAGAGCAGCTTAGGCTGAACTAGAAGACATGCAAAGCTCCTATTATACCACTGGTGTCATATGCACAATATCATAAGAAAACACAATACACAGATATACTACAAATAAAGGTACTTTATTTTTATGACAATATGCCAAAAGTATCTCAGTGAGTACCCTCAGTATGAGGATGCCAAATATACACAAGATATATGTACACAATACCAAAAATATGCAGTAACAGCAAAAGGAAGTAATGCAAGCAATGTAAAGTTACAGTAGATTGCAATAGGAGCACATAGGTATAGGGGCAACACAAACCATATACTCCAAAAGTGGAATGCGAACCACGAATGGACCCCAAACCTATGTGAGCTTGTAGAGGGTCGCTGGGACTGTAAGAAAACAGTGAGGGTTAGAAAAATTGCCCACCCCAAGACCATGAAATGTAGGTGTAAAGAGCACCTATAACCCACAGAGAGCACGGAAGTCGTGATAGGGGGTTTCTGCAAGGAAGACCAACACCAGCAAAGCAACAACAGTGGATTTCCAGACCTGAGTACCTGTGAAACAAGGGGACCAAGTCCAAGAGTCGCAAAAATGTCGAGAGTGGGCAGATGCCCAGGAAATGCCAGCTGAGGGTGCAAAGAAGCTGCCACCGGATGGAAGGAGCTTTGGTTTCTGCAAGAACGAAGAGGTCTAGGAACTTCCCCTTTGGAGGATGGATGTCCCACGTCGTGAAGAAGCTTGCAGATGTGTTCCCACGCAGCAAGACCGCAAACAAGCCTTGCTAGCTGCAAGGGACGCGGTTAGGGTTTTTGGATGCTGCTGTGGCCCAGGAGGGACCAGGATGTCGCCACTTGGATGAGGAGACAGAGGGTGCGCCCAGCAAGTTAGGGAGCCCTCACAGAAGCAGGCATCACCCACAGAAGTACCGGAACAGGCACTTGGAAGAGGAGTGAACCGGAGTCCACCCGAAGACACAAAAGGGAGTCCCACGACACCGGAGGACAACTCAGAAGGTTGTGCACTGCAGGTTAGAGTGTCGGGGACCCAGGCTTGGCTGTGCACGAAGGAAATCCTGGAAGAGTGCACAGGAGCCGGAGCAGCTGCAAATCACACGGTACCCAGCAAAGCAGTCTAGCGTGGGGAGGCAAGGACTTACCTCTACCAAACTTGGACTGAAGAGTCACTGGACTGGGGGAGTCACTTGGACAGAGTTGCTGAGTTCCAGGGACCACGCTCGTCGTGCTGAGAGGGGACCCGGAGGACTGGTGATGCAGTCTTTTGTTGCCTGCGGTTGCAGGGGGAAGATTCTGTCGACCCACGGGAGATTTCTTCAGAGCTCCTGGTGCAAGAAGGAGGCAGGCTACCCCCAGAGCATGCACCACCAGGAAACAGTCGAGAAGGCGGCAGGATAAGCGATACAAGGTTGCAGTAGTCGTCTTTGCAACTTTGTTGCGGTTTTGCAGGCGTCCTGAGCAGTCAGCGGTCGATCCTTTGGCAGAAGGTGAAGAGAGATGCAGAGGAACTCTGGTGAGCTCTTGCATTCGGTATCTGAAGAATTCCCCAAAGCAGAGACCCTAAATATCCAGAAAAGGAGGTTTGGCTACCTAGGAAGGAGGATAGGCTAGTAATACGGGTAAGAGCCCATCAGAAGGAGTCTCTGACGTCACCTACTGGCCCTGGCCACTCAGAGCAGTCCAGTGTGCCAGCACACCTCTGAATCCAAGATGGCAGAGGTCTGGGGCACGCTGGAGGAGCTCTGGGCACCTCCCCTGGGAGGTGCAGGTCAGGGGAGTGGTCACTCCCCTTTCCTTTGTCCAGTTTCGCGCCAGAGCAGGGCTGGGGGATCCCTGAACCGGTGTACACTGGCTTATGCAGAGATGGGCACCATCTGTGCCCATCAAAGCATTTCCAGAGGCTGGGGAAGGCTACTCCTCCCCAGCCCTGACACCTTTTTCCAAAGGGAGAGTGTGTAACACCCTCTCTCTGAGGAAGTCCTTTGTTCTGCCTTCCTGGGCCAGGCCTGGCTGGACCCCAGGAGGGCAGAAACCTGTCTGAGGGGTTGGCAGCAGCAGCAGCGGGAAAGGCAGTTTGGCAGTACCCGGGTCTATGCTAGAGGCTCGGGGGATCATGGCATTGTCTCCCCAATGCCAGAATGGCATTGGGATGACAATTCCATGATCTTAGACATGTTACATGGCCATGTTTGGAGTTACCATTGTGACGCTATACATAGATAGTGACCTATGCATAGTGCACGCGTGAAATGGTGTCCCCGCACTCACAAAGTCCGGGGAATTTGCCCTGAACTATGTGGGGGCACCTTAGCTAGTGCCAGGGTGCCCACACACTAAGTAACTTAGCACCCAACCTTCACCAGGTGGAGGTTAGACATATAGGTGACTTATAAGTTACTTAAGTGCAGTGGTAAATGGCTGTGAAATAACGTGGACGTTATTTCACTCAGGCTGCAGTGGCAGGCCTGTGTAAGAATTGTCAGAGCTCCCTATGGGTGGCAAAAGAAATGCTGCAGCCCATAGGGATCTCCTGGAACCCCAATACCCTGGGTACCTCAGTACCATATACTAGGGAATTATAAGGGTGTTCCAGTATGCCAATGTGAATTGGTGAAATTGGTCACTAGCCTGTTAGTGACAATTTAGAAAGCAGAGAGAGCATAACCACTGAGGTTCTGGTTAGCAGAGCCTCAGTGAGACAGTTAGTCATCCCACAGGGAATACATACAGGGCACACTTATGAGCACTGGGTCCCTGGCTGGCAGGGTCCCAGTGACACATACACTAAAACAACATATATACAGTGAAATATGGGGGTAACATGCCAGGCAAGATGGTACTTTCCTACAGAGGCCCAGGCCAGCTTGGTTGCTGACACCTGCTTTGGGCTCCTGAGGAGCCTTAAACCTATTCTTGTTTTTTTTTTATTCCAGTAAGCGACTATTGTCCAGGCGGTAGTTCTATCCCAGTTGGATTACGGTAACATGCTGTACTTAGGAGCTAACAAGTCAATTATTAGAAGACTTTATCTGGTCCAAAATGCTGTAGCTAGGCTGCTATTCTGGCTCCTAAAGTCTTGTTCTTTGTCCAGACGTTTGTGTAAATTACACCGGCTCACTGTGGCCTTATGCGTGGTTCATAAAATTCTGTATTCCCAGAGGGCTCCAATTTTGTCTAAACTGGTTCTTCCATATTGGCCCTCCCGCTCGCTGCGCTTGGCGGATATTATTCTGGCTGAGGTTCCCCGCGTCAGGTGCATAAGGGCCGGAGGACGCTCCTTTCGAGCCAAGGGCCCTGCCGGCTGGAACTTGCTACATTTTTACATCAGGAACACTGAGAACCCCCTGTGTTTTAGGAAGATTTTAAAGACTTGGCTTTTTTTCCTCCAGCACCTTGCAGAGCACTGCTCCTTCACTTTTAGCAGTAGCAGTTCCTTCCACCGCTCAGGCTTAGCACTGGGAAGCCCCGTTGCTGCGGCAGCCATGCACTTTACAAACCCATTCACATAACATAACATTATACATTCACAATGTAGCATATTGAACTTGTCAATTGGAATTTACACTTATCCAATCTTGACCTATTAAATTACATTATGATAAGATGTGATGTTTCTAGTAATAATTCCCATTCTGGTACATTCAGTTCCACTTTTCTATTCCTATTGTAAATGTTAGTAATACCATTGCCTTAATGCAAGGCTGGATACAAATAATATGAGAAATAAAATATGGATTCTAAACTGCTAAACATTTTTGATTTCTAGAATGTTTTATAAAGAAAATTGTCTCAATTTGTAATTACTGTTTGGGTTTTGTCACACTGCTCTATCACTTTGGGTCTGCGTTCGTGATATATATCTCTCCATATAAAGGCACGAACAGTCCATGGTTTCATTAAACAAAAATATTTTCACAAGAAATTTGTAGAAAAGTGATATTTTATTAAACTATGTATATTATGAAAAAAACATTAAATAACACACACAGTTTTTCATACAATCTACATTAAGCGAAGCAAAAGCGTTGGAATTAACGCAGCAGATGCTATAAATCCATCAAATGGACAATTCTTCTCTTCTTTGGAAACGTGTGTACCAAAGGCTGGGTCTGGCCAAATTCTCCATTGTTGCAGAGCGCTCTTTTGTGCAGTGCGCTTGTCATGGTTATTCTAGAACAGAAAATAAAAATGAGTTAGTGTTATGAAGTCTTTCTTTCTTCCTCCTGCAGCAGGAATTAGAAATACGCATAGCACCTGGAAGAATCTAATGCAAAGATCTCAGCTGCTCCATGTCGGCCCCTTGTCAGGTATAGAAATGTGAGCAAGCCCAGGTTCTTCTTTACATTCTGGTACTGGTACTTTTGCTTTTCCCAGAACGTGGAGGACATACAGGCACACACTCCCACAACACAGAATGGCAGGAGCCCTGGAAGGCAGAGTGAAGGGCCCTGGGGGTTCCCACCATCCATAATATCCACTCCCCTCCTCCCACAAGCAGGCCAGATGAGGGCTACACAAAGAGCTTGGCCAAGCGGAAGGTCCTGAAGTTCTATCAGCCCCTGCGGTGCAGACGCTTCGTGGATCTATGTTTCACCTCGGCAGGTCCAGAAAGCAAAAACTATGACTACGGTTGCTACACAGAATTGACACTGAACAACTTGAGACATCTGGCACAGCAACTACCATCACCAACCACTTTCAGAGTTTGGAGGGAAATGAAAATCCTCCATTTTCTGGAGGAAAGTAATACAGAGTAGAATCCAATGGCAATTCAGACAGATGAGGGCCAATGCTTTTGACAGTCATCATGGTGTTCACCCTCCATTGTACAGAACACATTCTGGTACTAACATTAATCCTGTGCCAACCACTGCAACTACAGTGAAATGCAACATGCGTGAACACTGTACAGCACATACCGCGACCCGAGCTGCCTGTTGGTGTTTGGATGAGTTCAGAGACAATGTCCACCAGCCAATCAAAACAAGGGACCAAAGGTGGTCTTGAGTATTACGTTTTGTTCAAAAAGTCTGAACCTAGCAAGGGCTGTGGTCTTACCTGCAGTGTAACGTAGTTTAAACCCCCTCATCTGCACAGTTCTGTCACTGGAGAAGATTATTTGCACAGAGCTTCTGAAAGACACCCAAGTGTTGGGTGCAACAGTGCCGCAGTATTTGCTTTTCGGAATGTATACTGGAATTTCAGATAGGTCATCAAACTTCATGAAGTCGAACGTACAATTCATGCCACTTTCCAACTCAAAATCTACAAATGTTATGTTCACCTGTGAGAAAGGGAAAGGCACCGTTAAATACCACAAAGCAAATGATTATTG
This sequence comes from Pleurodeles waltl, assembly GCF_031143425.1. NCBI lineage: Eukaryota > Metazoa > Chordata > Amphibia > Caudata > Salamandridae > Pleurodeles > Pleurodeles waltl. Next base: position 75,773,411 of record NC_090449.1, on the reverse strand, counting down.
TATTCCAGCAAAGCAGCCCTTTTAGTACCACCCACCAGCAGGAGGCAGTGTGGGGCACATTACTTATGTAAATAACAGCAGATCTTTCATTCCCACCAAGAGGTGTCGCTGTGTGGCCATTACATGGTGTGTCTGTGTGGAAGATGAACGTAATCTATTCTCGATTACTGTTATTTTCTTACCTTGTTAACCCTTGCCTTCCTTACATTTTTTTACAAAAATTGCCATTTTGTGAATTTTGGGGCAAATCACAAAATCCTGGAGAGTTTGACTAAACCATGACAAGTCACATAGGACACGTGACTTGAATAACAAACATATATTATGAAACATCCTGGGATGACCGGTCTGAGCCCCACCAACAGAATTGATAGCCACCCTGGTATTGATGTTAATAGGAGGATGTGCCTTTGGATGCATTGAAGAGTCTAAGTGTGAACCTCTCTTACCAGTTTAGTGGCTCTGATGATCCAGGTGCACTGTGTAGATCTTGGGTACTGCAGAGGATAGTATGGGGTGGTTATTTCTCCAGACTTAGCCGTCAGTGTGCCACCACAAGCTGCAAGAACATTTAAAATTTTACTCATCATTGACACATACAGAAGGTAACCTTCATGGGTTCTCCTATGACAAAGCAGGCAACCTCACAGGTATGCTTTAACATCATGCACAAGCCATCGTTTCTTGCAGAGTTGAGGGAACAGACCACTTCTGAAGCCCTTTATGTCTGTTAGATGTTTTTATTCAGCACCCTGGCTTCTATGTCACAATAACAAACATATAGGAAAGTACAGATTTACTATTGTTAACTTTGCCTAACTTGAAGATATAATGGTAGTCTAAACTGTGGATTCCATATTTTTGCAGAGCTATATTTTTGTACCATTTTTTTATTAACCGTCCCTCCCACTCCCAACTGATCTTGGTCTATTGCCCTAGAACTGGCTGACATTGTGCACAGGTGACTATTTTGGCAAATACCTGTTTTCCCAAAAACTGGTCTGCTCTACAGCAATGTTTCAATATGATTTTAATGGATACATTGCCTAAGGATCATTCATCCACATTCATCATTTGCACTAAATGGAAGAAAGCCACTGTCTGCTGCACCCCCCCCCATCTCCCCCCTCCCCACCAGAAACACATAAAGGGAATGGAAACACCTTGGTCAATCAAGTTAATATTCAAAGGAAACTGTGGCTCTAATGATGCACAACACCTTCTGTCTGAGGGATCACCCCTTCCTATATTAGAACCAAGTTTCCCTCTTCCAGTGGCAGCTCTTGTTTCTGAATACCTGCTACTTTACGCTTTCTGAGCCTGACTTACCACACATTCACAAACACCAAGTCTTCGTTGGCTGCATGGAATATCTGTTTATGTGGAGATTGTAGACTCAACCGCACCCCAGTAAAGGAATGTAATCAGCATCCTCTACTCTGTTCAGTGTTTGCATGCCTCATATTTCCTTGCACCCAGAGTCTATTGCTCCCACCCAAAGCTAGATCTGGCCACCGAGCTTGAGCTAATGTGAGCTGATATGTTGTCTTCTCCAGGAAGAAGCAGCTCCAGAACGATGCAATGATATGGAGGTACCTAACACACTGGAATATGCTCCGATTGCAGCGAGAGCCCATTAGCAGCACACTGGATGCTCTTATTACAATGATGGCACACAGGGAGCTGTTCTTATTATAGTGACAGCACACTAAAACAGAACCATTCTAACACTTCACTGAAAAAATACTGATGTGATGGAAAAAGACAAAATTCAGAAAAAGACACATAAATATGTTTTATGGCTATTGAGTCAGCTTTGCAGATGAAACCACCTTCCTAACTTTTTAGTTGTGTGGTCCACGTTGTAAAGTTGTATAATATATTGAAGATTCAGAATCCTGTGGTTCTCCTTTTAAATTTGTAACAATGTCAACTCAGTAGTAAAACTGTGAAATAAAGCAAAGGTTATTGCAACTTTAAGCCCAAGGGCCCGATTCTCAAAGAGCCTCTACACTCATGGCGAAGGCGCCGCAGTCATCGCGAGGGGGGGCGCATTATTGGCAGGGCCTTTGCACTGCAGTTTCTCATTATGGAGGCCCCACCACAAGGGCAATCCCCCCACCATGAATGCAGTGCCTCCAACACGAGTACAGAGGCCCTTTGTGATTGGGACCCACGTGTTTTCAGGTTGTGGTTGTAATACCTACCTCGATCATTGGAAACAGTGGTGGTAGTTCCCAGAGTAGTTGGAGTTGTTGTTGCCTTTGTGGTTGTAGTTTCAGTTGTTTTGGTCGTTGTCGTTGGAGTGCTGGTAATTATCTTCATCAACGCAGTGGGAGCCTTTACAGTGGTGGAGGTCGCTGAAGTGGGGGTGGTGGTTGTTGCTGCTGTGGTGGTGGTTGTGGTCTTCATCGTCGTACTTGGAGTGCCGGTGGTCGTAGGTGTTGTGGTGGTTGGAGTGGTAGTGGTGGTGGTTTTTGCTGAAGTGATGGACTGAGAGGGCAGGGCAGTCCTCTGAGGATTCAGAGGTCGCTGGTCCCTGGGGAGAGCGTCGCTGGAGCAGTGTCTTTAGAAGTGGGGAGACAGGACGGTAGAGCTGGGGCCAAAGCAGTTGGTGTCTCCGTCTTCTCTGCAGGGTTTTTCAGCTTAGCAGTCCTCTTCTTCTTAGGTTGCAGGAATCTGAGTTCCTAGGTTCTGGGGAGCCCCTAAATACAGAATTTAGGGGTGTGTTTAGGTCTGGGAGGGCAGTAACCAATGGCTACTAGCCCTGAGGGTGGCTACATCCTCTTTGTGCCTCCTCCCAAGGGGAGGGGGTCACATTCCTATCCCTATTGGGGGAATCCTCCATCTGCAAGATGAAGGATTTCTAAAAGTCAGAGTCACCTCAGCTCAGGTTGCCTTAGGGGCTGTCCTGACTGGCCAGTGACTCCTCCTTGTTTTTCTCATTATCTCCTCCGGCCTTGCCGCCAAAAGTGGGGCCGCGGCCGGAGGGGGCGGGCAACTCCACTAGCTGGAATGCCCTGGGGTCCTGTAACAAAGGGGGTGAGCCTTTGAGGCTCACCGCCAGGTGTTACAGTTCCTGCAAGGGGGAGGTGATAAGCATCTCCACCCAGTACAGGCTTTGTTACTAGCCACAGAGTGACAAAGGCACTCTCCCCATGTGGCCAGCAACATGTCTCGAGTGTGGCAGGCTGCTAAAACCAGTCAGCCTACACAGTAGTTGGTTAAGGTTTCAGGGGGCACCTCTAAGGTGCCCTCTGGGGTGTATGTTACAATAAAATGTACACTGGCATCAGTGTGCATTTATTGTTCTGAGAAGTTTGATACCAAACTTCACAGTTTTCAGTGTAGCCATTATGGTGCTGTGGAGTTCGTGCATGACAGACTCCCAGACCATATACTCTTATGGCTAAGGTTTTGCTTAGACACTGTAGGGGCACAGTGCTCATGCACTGGTGCCCTCACCTATGGTATAGTGCACCCTGCCTTAGGGCTGTCAGGCCTGCTAGAGGGGTGACTTATCTATACTGCATAGGCAGTATGAGGTTGGCATGGCACCCTGAGGGGAGTGCCATGTCGACTTACTCGTTTTGTCCTCACCAGCACACACAAGCTGGCAAGCAGTGTGTCTGTGCTGAGTGAGGGGTCCCCAGGGTGGCATAAGATATGCTGCAGCCCTTAGAGACCTTCCCTGGCATCAGGGCCCTTGGTACCAGGGGTACCAGTTACAAGGGACTTACCTGGATACCAGGGTGTGCCAATTGTGGAAACAAAAGAACAGGTTAGGGAAAGAACACTGGTGCTGGGGCCTGGTTAGCAGGCCTCAGCACACTTTCAAATCGAAACTTAGCATCAGCAAAGGCAAAAAGTCAGGGGGTAACCATGCCAAGGAGGCATTTCCTTGCAGGATGTTAATATTGATTGGAAGCTGTGAAAAGAATGAACCTTGTTGTTGGCATATGAGAGTGCTATTTTACTACTAATGTATTTCTGATGGGGTGCAGTTGCACCTGCTTGCTTCAGTGGCTTATTCATGGGAGTTATTTCTATGCGTGGTGTAGTGTCTTGAGTTTAGAATGGAATCTTAGTAGATTCCTTTATAGAACGGTCGGGGGACGTGCAAGGAGAAGGGAGAGGAGAGTTGGAGAGTGTCGGTTGGTAGCGCCGGTGGCTGAGGTCTTTTTTCCTGATTTATGTCTTAATAAACTTATCTCTTCGGAAGAACTGAAGAATGGATTTCGTGAATTAATCTACACAGAATACAACACTTGGCGACGAGCGTTTTACGATTGAATTCTACAATTAAGACCTCAACATCAAGATATGCAGCGTGGAATTTCTACCGTTATGTTGAAGCTGTGAGTCTCTCGTTTAGTGGGAATTCCTTTGTTTTCAAACATTACTAAATTTGGAATCACCTGTTTAACAAGCTGACCTGCTCTTTTAACGGATTGCATATACCTCGCGCTCACCGATAGTGGTCTCGTGACACTTTTCAGTCAAGCAAGCGCACGTGCCATCCTCTCTCTCTCGTGTTTTTTTTTTTGTCTTAACTCCTCAACTCAACATGAGCAACATGGAAATAGACAAGAGACTATATTTCTTTTACTAGAGTCTGGTACGCTAACCTGCAACTCCTGTGAATTCTTTTGGCTGCCATTTTTTTTTTTTTAATAAAGAGAAGGATATAGTGATTTCTTATTACTATTGGAATTCAACTATCATATATTTTCTTGTGTTTTTTCTCTTCTATTTTTTTTGTCTTTTCATCGAAAATTGATAATGCAGAATGTATCTGCTCCACCATTTTTTTTATCCTCCCCAAGTGAACCACCAATCCAATGGTTGAAATGGAAAAAAGTATTCTCACATTATGCCAGAGTGTGTGGTACGTCTTTAAGTGCCGAAAGAAGAACCTCCCTTCTAATGCATTACTTAGGGTCAGAAGGGCAAGACATTTTTGAACATCTTCCAGAACTTCAAGACCAAGAGGCCACTAACCTGAATGAATTTGAGATTTGTATTAAAAAATTGGACGTGCACTATCTACCCAAAATCAGTACCGTTCTTGAGAGATTTCATTTTGGGAGACGCACTCAACGTTCAGGGGAAACAATTGAACAATATATAACAGAATTACGCAAGTTAGCTTCTACATGTAATTTTGGATCTTCCTTAGAGGAGAGGCTAAGAGATCAGTTAATGCTAGGTAGTTCTTATGAAAAAGCCTGGGAGAGCATGAGGCATAAACACAATCCTTTACAAGACGTGGTGTTGGCTGCTAAGAATGTTGAACATGCGAAAGCCTGTACGGAAGTTTTAAGGAAGGAATTGCCTTCGACTTCAAGTGGTTTTGAAACTGGAAAGGGAGACTTTATACATACCATACAAAAATCTAAAGTTGCCAACAAAAATATTGAGTCTAGTAAGACTGTCAGTGGATTTCACCAAGGGAAGTGCTTCAGATGTGGCAATGAAGGCCATTTCGCAACCAATAAAGGATGTCCTGGGTGGAAAGCTATGTGTAAATCCTGTGGGAAGAAGGGACACTTCACCAGATGTTGCAGATCTACAAGAAGCTTGAAGAAAGTTCAAGAAATTGATTTAAGTGAAGGAAATCCGGAGGAAAGTTACAATATTTTTCAAGTTAAAGGTTTTTCTCCAAATGGCCCATTAGAAGAAGTCAAAGTCAACGGGAATATTGTTAAAATGCTGTTTGATTCAGGAGCCAAGATAACTTTGATTCCAAAGACATTTTATGATCATAAATTGGCTGGGCATGTTCAAATATTCAAACCGGACATCAAACCTAGAGGTTATGGGGGTGTTCCAATACCTCTTCTGGGATATTTTTGGGGAACCATTGAGTTTAGTGACATAATTATTTCTGGAAAGATATATATTTCTATGAAGGGTGATTCTCTAATAAGCTGGTTACACCAGCGAGGTCTAAACGTAATTTTAGATCCAAATGCTGACTTCCCTGTGTGTAGTAGGAAGAGTATTGCTAGCTCTCTGTCCGTTGATTCTGTTAATGTGCTAGGGGAAAATTCATCAAGTAGTGAGCAAGAAAGTAGTATGTCTTGGATGAAAGAATTCCCAGAAGTATTTAACAAAAAGATTGGATGTCTTAAGAATGATTTGCACTTAATAAAGTTGAACTCCAATGCTAATCCAAAAATAGCTAAAGTTAGAGGGGTACCGTTATCAGTGCGAGACAGTATGAAGATGGAGTTGGATAGGTTGGTTAGTGAAGGGATTATACAGAAGGTGGAGGCTACAGAGTGGTTGTCTCCAGTAGTTATGGCTTGCAAGGGTAATGGGGAGGTGAGATTATGTGTAGATTTGAAAGAGTTGAACAAAATGGTGGTAGTGGATCACTACCCTCTGCCCAATATATGTGAGTTGTTGTGCTTCTTAGATGGTGCCAAGCATTTTTCGTCACTAGATTTGGCATCCGCCTATCATCAGATAAAGTTACATCCAGACTGTCAGGAATTAACTGCTTTTGTTACACCGTTTGGTACATTCAAATACACAAGAATGCCGTTTGGGTTGATTTCAGCTGCTGCTGTGTTTCAAAGAAGCATGGAACATATTCTGAAGGGTTTAGAAAGAGTCAGAGTTTACCAAGATGATGTATTAATTGTGGCTTCGTCTGAAAAAGGACATGATGTGCGGGTGAGAGCAGTATTGTCAAAGCTGAAGGATGCAGGTTTGACTCTGAAGAAAACAAAATGTAAATTTAATGTTGCAGAAATTGAGTATTTGGGTCATATCATAAGCAGCACTGGGATTAGACCAAAAAATGACTTAGTCAATACCATCAACAGTATGAGATCTCCTCAAACTAAGGAGGAAGTATTTACATTTTTGGGTATGACTGAGTTTTATAGTAAGTTCATTCACAACATGGCTCAAAATACTACACCCATAAGAGAACTTTTGCGTAAAGGGAAGGAGTTCCGTTGGACAGAACATTGTGAAGAAGAATTTTGTTTTTTGAAGCAATGCTTGAATTCAGCTCCAAATCTAGGTAGCTTTGACTGTAGAGATGAGACTTGGGTTGTGACTGATGCCAGTTCCAAAGGTTTAGGAGCAGTGCTAATGCAAAGGAAGAATGGACTAGAACGGACAATTTTATTTAGTTCACGTGCATTGAGAGGAGCTGAGTATAACTATTCTGTGGTTGAAAAGGAGGCGCTTGCTGTGTATTGGTCGGTATGCAAACTAAGGAAGTTTTTGTGGTGAAGGAAGTTTTTGGTTAAAACTGACCACAAACCACTGAAGGAAGTATTTGGTAAGAAAGGGATTGACCTAGTGTCTCATAGGAAACGTAAGTGGGTTGTGGCATTACAGGAATTTAACTTCGAGGTGACATATATCCCTGGTGTGGACAATGTCTTGGTTGATTGTCTTTCAAGATTGGTGGAGATTGGATGCGAGCTGGAGGATGATTGTGAAGATTCTGAGGAGAAAATCAGAGTGTGTGCGATTTCGGAAGGAATTATTTCTGAGGATCAATGGAAAGATGAGTTGAAGAAGGATGATGTTTTAATAAAGGTTATGTTTAATGTATGTAATACTTGGTGTGAAAAAAATAAATGTGAAGAAGGTATGAGAGGCTTTTGGCAAATCAGGAATGAATTATCTGTGTTGGATGTACTACTCATGAGGGGCACAAAATTAATTCCACCTGCTGCTGTGAGGAATGTGTTGATAAAGCATGCTCACGCTAGTCATATGGGCATAGCCAAAATGAAAGAAAGAGTAAGGGAAGGATACTGGTGGCCTGCCATGGACATAGAAATTGAAAGACTGGTTAGAAACTGTGTTGAATGCTCTCAGTGTGATAAGGGTTTGAAGTGTAGGACACAACCCATGGTTGTGAGAGAACAAGCTAGTGGCCCATGGTCTGATATTTCAATTGACATTTTGGGGGGCATAAAATTTCATTCTTGTGACAGATATGTTTTAGTATGTATTGACATGTTTTCACGTTGGCCAGAAGTAAAAATTGTGAATTCAGTAGAGTCTAAAGTTGTCATGGGATTCTTATAAAGCTTATTTGAGAAAGAAGGGTTTCCTTCTTCAATTTATTAGACAATGGTGTACAATTTGTCTCCAATGAGATGGAGAAATTTCTTCAAGAAAGAGGGGTAAGACATAAAAGGGCTGCTTTATACCATCCTGAAAGTAATGGCGTTGTGGAAAGGTTTATTAAGGTGTTGAAAGAAAGTATACAGTTAGCAGTATCGACGGGCAGTAATTGGGAAAGTGTTGTATATCAAAAAGTGAGGGAGTACCGTTTTACCCCGCATTCGTCCACTGGGGTTTCGCCGTTCAAATTGTTTAGAGGAAGGAGACCTAATACTCACATCATGCCTTTGTGGGTTTTTGAGAAAAGAACATTGGTTGACAATCAAGTTGACAATACTGGGGAATGGAGAGAGAGAGAGAAAGAGAAAATGTTGAGTAGGAAGGTGGTGTTTGATGAGAGAAATGCTGTTAAGGAGACAGTAGTGAGAGTGGGAGACTGTGTTAAAATAAAGTCTCCTAAGAAGTTAGGTTCATCTGGTTTTAGTCAACCTTTTAAGGTGATCAAGGTATTTAGGAATGCTGTGAATCATAGGGTGTGGAACCTTAATAGAGTAGCTAAGTTCATTCCCATCAAAAAAAGTGAGTTGGTGGGGAGGAGCTTAGAAAATAGCTCCTCAAGCAGTGAATCTGTACAAGGATACAAATCTCAACGTGTTCGGAAACGTCCTTCTTACATGAAAGATTATGTCTTGTAATGTTATTAGTATGATATACACACGTTGCATACGCATACATAAAAAAAAAAATTATAATGTTACCTTGTAAAGTTAAGTTTATACATATGTTGTACATCTATTTAATAGTGAATTGAGGGAGGTGGTGTAGTGTCTTGAGTTTAGAATGAAATCTTAGTAGATTCCTTTATAGAACGGTCGGGGGACATGCGAGGAGAAGGGAGAGGAGAGTTGGAGAGTGTCGGTTGGTAGCGCCGGTGGCTGAGGTCTTTTTTCCTGATTTATGTCTTAATAAACTTATCTGTTCGGAAGAACTGAAGAATGGATTTCGTGAATTAATCTACACAGAATACAACACTTGGTGACGAGCGTTTTACGATCGAACTCTACAATTAAGACCTCAACATCAAGATATGCAGCGTGGAATTTCTACCGTTATGTTGAAGCTGTGAGTCTCTCGTTTAGTGGGAATTGCTTTGTTTTCAAACATTACTAAATTTGTAATCACCTGTTTAACAAGCTGACCTGCTCTTTTAACGGCATATACCGGTGATGCTGGTGCAATGAGGATGTATCAGAGGTATGATGGAAGGACCTGGTCATATGGGACTGCAGCTAGCATGATTATGTGGCAATTTTACATGAGCTGATGAGGTGGTATAACATGGACCGCTGTAAACTGAGGCTGGTATAAATAAGATGGTGGGCATATGGGGCTGCAGGTAGCAAACAATGGCTGTTTCTTAGCATAGCAAGGCTTTTTCCAGTGTGTGCTTGTCAGTGACGGTCCCTTAGCAAGTGAGGCAGTATCTATCAAAAGGAGAATGTATTTACGCAAGAAGTGCCATATCTAGCTATGGGAACCTGCACCTGGTTATATAAGGCTGTCTCAGGAATAAAATAGCAGTACCTGGGCATGTGTGTATGTACCTGGCACATGATGGTTACACGGGTCCGCAACTTCAATACCTGAGCATGTAAATTTGTACCAGGACAGCCGTGGTCGTGGCTGTGCATGGAAATGTGAAACCATACATGAACACGAGAAACTGTGGCTGTGTATAGTCTGCTATATCTGGCACATGATCACAATATCTGGTCCTGGGATGGTTTACCTGGGCACTTGAGCCTGAGCATGTCAAGCTACACACGGGCATCTGAGGGTGTAGCGGCCATAGACAACTGAAGGCAGTCTGGGAAGGCCGACCATCTGGATTTGCCAGTGCTAATTTAAAGATCAAAGTATTTGCTTAACAGGGTTTGGGTGGGTAGAGTAATTGTGTAATTAACCGAGACCCCTTAATTGGAGGCGACAGAACTATGAAACAAAATGGGGAGTTTTGCATACCTAATTAAAATGTAAGCACACATTGTGAAATAAAAAATGTATGTCGTCTAGTCTGACACATTAGTGAGAAAGACTCTCCTTTTCACTACAGACCTTCCCGCACTGCACTTTGGGGGTCATGCCATGTGAGAAGTTCTACAGTACAGCTGGATGTCAAACCATAGCACATAGGGTAATCTAATAGTGACTGAAAGGCCACATGGAGCACAATGCTGCAACCTTAGCCAACCTCACCCTTGCTAGGTGCTGACCACATGGGAACCCTGCTTCCCAACGCACTGGGATGCTGTAACCAGGTAACATGTCCTTGGCTACAGATTAGATGCATCTAATTGTCACTCAGCTACACTGCCGTTTGCAAGACGAATAAAGAAAAGACAGTAAAATTAGAAAACTGCAGTGCTTAAAATAAATAGAAGACGAGTCGATAGCAACTGGACTGGGAACAGATATTTCCCATGTAAGCTGCAGATCACTTGTAACAGTTATTTCTGCTGGTAGATGCTGGACCCCGTGGGAATCATTCTACACTACAAATGCGTCAATTAGATATTACTGTAAAGATGCTATAGTGCTACCAGATGAACAGTGCTGGGGTGTAGCTCCCAGAACATGGACTACTACGTTGGAGAGAGCTCAAACCTTCAGGTAACGTTACGTAACCACAAAACTTATTTCATCTCAATGCACAGATAGAGAAGAGTCAATTTTGTGCAGCAGAAGTGCCTTATCTAATATGGAAATGATAATTTTGCATTTTGGCATGGCATCTCTCCTTTGCTTAACACAGGCCATACATGAGTTTTCCCATCTAGTCATTCTCCTTCAAGATGTGTGGAGTATACTGGTCGGAGTGATGCTCGGAGGAGCACTGACCAAGCACATCGACCAATGGAGGTTTCTGCCTCTTCTCCCCTCCCGCCCCAGGACCAGCAACCCATTTTGGGGAAACATACATCATTATCTATGACTCTTAAAAGTATGGAACATCCGTATGTATCACAAAAATACAAAGAGTATTTTCAATTTGCTGTCATCCCTCCTTGCACTCCATGCAAGGTATCCCTTCTTCTCAAAATAGTAAAGAAACCTGTGTTTCTAAAAATCGAGTCTCTTTATTTATAAGCATCATGAGAAGGCACTGATCAAAACGTCCCATGACATGAAAAACTCCCAGGCTGTGGAAAAATCATGAGCCTTGTGAAAAAATAAAGAGAGATAGAAATTCAAGATAGCTGGCAAATGTACCATTTTTTTTTTATAGTCGCAGACATCTGATTAAAACACAGGAGATTAAATATTCTACCCCAATGAGTATCTGTTCCACAAAGTGTAAAACATATGCAGAAATCTATTACAAACTGTATCCCAAGCATACTATGCTCACCTTCCAGGTCTCTCTTCAGTCTATGATTTCTCTCCAAAAGAGGATTCTGGGGGGGGGAAAAAAATCATCACTTGGAACCACGGTTTATTTCAAGAAACTAAAAGCCTCATACAGGCTAATGCTAAATGCAGCACTTGAGGGCAGTTACTCAATATGAAACCTGAGCAGGAGGGGTTAAATCAATGCAATCCTATATAATCCCCATCAACAGACAGGCGTGTTGTGAATTCAAAATATCCCTTCCTTAAACATGGCATTCACTCCTCTTTCGATGTAGGGCCTAGATTACGTAGGTTGCACAGGTTGTATGCAGATTTGTTGTCAAATGTCCATGTTACATATTTGCCCCAATATTTACAGTAGCTTTCTGTATGTATGTTTGTGGTTCTAAAGGGGCTAGGAGGTGGGTACAAACATTTCAATTTTGGGTAAAATGCTATGCTTTCTTTTGAACAGTTATTTTGTCTCTGGTTGCTTTCAAAATCAATTAGGAATAATCTTACTGAGTAAAAACCTTTTCGACTTGTTTTAAGGTAATGTTTAAAAGTGGGAAAATGCCACATTTTATTATTTTGTTTTACCTGTCTTGGAAGGAAAATACTAGTCATGCTGGTAAAATACTGATCGGGTGACATCCCTAGTGAAACAGGAATGCCAAATTGCACCAGCACAAGTGCAGCCTATATAATCCAGAAATATATGTGCAAAATGTCACTAGCAGTCACGCACAAAATGTAACTCCCACCTAGACTTAAAACACAGAGGTCTACAACTGCTTGACTGCTCAGATTTGCAAAATAATGGCTGTTGAAGTAAAGTCACAATGATGCAGTGTGTACTGTATGCTTCTTTTAACACCAGCATCCATTGGTGGGTTTTTAAGAACAATAATATACCACGCCACACGCGCACCTCAAGAGCAAAAGTTTTAGTGAAAGCGTTGTGGCGCGCGGGTAGGGACAACGTAGTTCACAAGCAGTCTCGCCTCTACCAGGCAGCGTCAGACTAACCTAAACTTGCGCACCCTGTAACGTTACGCCGACGCGAGCGCATTACGTCATTGCGCCTGTTGTCTCCCAAAACCTTCTACACATGCACACAGTACGTCTTTCTGCATAGGTGTGAGTTGTTACAGTGACATCCATAAGAATGTGTGCCTAAATAAAGTTTGGTGTCTATATAAAGTTTCTGGTAACAAATTAATACACCTGTCTGTAAGTTTATCTACTAGGACAAATGTTTGTGGGAATTCTAGATCCATTAAGTAGGCACGCCCCTGCCAAAAAGCAAAGAGGTAAGGCTAGGGTGCCTAGGAGACCCTGAGACAAAGAAGGAATATTGTCCCGTCAGATGTGATGTGCAGTCGGCCACTAGAGGCCTGTATCGCTCCCCCTAACGCTCTAGTGAAAGATGTTTGGCTCTGGTGGAGTCCACCCAGTTCTGGAACTAGAGGGGCACTTGGACTCCCCGCAGAGAGTGCAATCTGAAAAGAGTAGTTATTACCAGTGCATGACATGGAAAAATAGAAGCGTAGGTACTCTGCACCACGGTAACTGCTTGTTTCTGAGAAGTGCCGGTTCTCTCCAATTATAAGTATGACGTTTTTTCTTGAGAAGTGCAGCTACTCTCCCTCAGAATAAAAAAGTGCCGGCACTCAGTACCGGACAGTACCGACCCATTTAAAGCACTGGTAAACATCACCTTGTTTTCCGAGGAAGAGATGGCGTGCTCGCCCAGCTACTTCTTAGATTAAAACAATAAAGTGACGAATGCTTACATTCATTAAATACACCCGATTTTCCCCCTCGCCCACACACACACAACCGACACATGAAGTGGTAGAAACAAAATCTGAAGCGCTCTTCCCGCTGAAGCAAGACTTACCAGTGCAGGGAGTGCCCACCCGGTGGCACAGAGTGCCAGCAGCCCCATCAGTGCCAGGGCGTGCATGGTGCAAGCAGTTTCTGAGACAGCAGGGGCTCGGGTGCCGCGTGCCAGGCAGAGGGCGCGATGCTTCGTGCCGCAGGAGTGGCCAAGTATGAGGTGCCATCCCCGGTTTAAGCCCTTTATACTCTGTCATTCGAACCACACCCCCTACCCAGGGGCATTCGCCGAGTCCGAATCAATCCCATGGACCTCAGTTTCTGGGAAATGACAGCAGGGAGCTATTCTGAGGCTAGTGAGTGTCTAAGAAAGTGTGAAAACCGCATGTAATCGCGCTGGGCGAAAAACAACGAACCTCGGATGGGGACACATTCTCATATGAAGTGTCTTTGTTTAATAGGAGGTGACCCCTGCATTGGGAAATTCCAGCTTCCCTTCTGAATTGCTTCAAGGTGTATCTAGGGGTATGAAGTCACTGACCCGGGGTTCAAACGAGTCTTGGATAAGGCGGTCCCCACTTCACCCGGCTAGTAAAGAAAGTGTGATCATATATTCATTCGTCGTGTTATACTGTATTGTAATCCCACATATATAATTCTTACTTTCTCTCAGAAGCCTAATCATGGCTGCAAACATTTAACCAGAGTGTCCTGCATGTGATGCTAAGAAGCCCCCCAAAAAAGTATTAACGGGTCACCAAAAGTTTTCTCTTTTGTTTCAAGCTCTCAGGGCATCGTGCCCTTCCACGATGCCTTGTACCCCTCCCTCCCACCCCTCTGCCTGGGAATGGACTCTTTTCAACACCATCGACTGGTTTTGCCTCCTGTTTACACTCAGAGGTGTATTTATTTACTAAAAGTTATATTACCCGACAGCGTAAGAACATTCTATATATAAAAGAATCACATTACACACGTGTAAAACGTTGCACGAGAGTTGCAAATGGAATTACAGGTTATAGGCACGAATAAAGTTGGATAAACTTATTTAAATTTCACTACGCCATTTTTCAGGCCTTTTAACAGGGGAACACCCCCCTTGCATATATTATGCCTGGTATAGGCATAATGTGGCACAAGGGGGTACAAACTGGCGCATTTCTAAATATGGCGAGGGGTAAAGGCCACCTTAGCGCCGCTTTAGCGTAAAAAAAAAGACTAATGGCTAAAGTGTCCACGGGGTTCTTAAATCTGCCCCATGTGATTTGCCCAGAATAACAGGATGTGGAGCCAACGCAGATTCGAACGTTGTTCCCCAGCTCCAAGTCCGGCAGCTCTGGCCGCTACTAAAGAATATACCATTCACGAAATGTGAAACACGTCATTATTCTAATGATGTTTTATGACTACCACTCCCTGAAAGTTAATTGAAGCTTTGCCTTGCCCTTGGGTGTTCGGAGCCCTCCATCTCAAGGGGAATCCCTTATCTGGCTCTGCTAAGGCTTTGGGGATGCTTCCCACCAGGTCACGTGATTCCAAGAGATGCGGTGCGTTTATCAGCGCTCCGGGGCAGGGCAGAGGCGCTATAAACAAAGGACGCTGGCCCTTTCGAATTTAAAATAGCTTAATCTTTATTAATTAGGGCATTAGAAAGGTGTTCACAAGGCCAAGTTATTAATCCACATAATTATAAGGTATTCTTTCGGATTTATTAAACTCACATCAGCATCTGCAGGGCCCCTTTCGAGTTTACAGAATGACCAAGAAAGACCACCGAGGGGGACATTGTTTACTTGCTGCTGCAGACCCATGGGGAACAGGGTCAAGACTGATTTGCATATGGCTGGGTCCAAACTGGGGTGGCATGGTGAGCAAAAGAACGATGGATTAAACCCAGATCTGTGACTGGGGGTGAGTGGGCAGTGGCCTCACAAAACGTGATGGCCCCCCCCTCACTACAAAGTACCTTGAGGCCCTCTCCACCCTGTCCCCCAGTCAGGGGCCTGTCGCCTGTGCACACTGTATTGTGCTGAGGGGGCCCCCTGGAGCGGGGGCCTTTGTTAAGGTACCTGGTGGTGGGGCGCATTTTCAAATACATTATAGGACAAGTAGGGAGCACGAGAGGTGTTCATGGGGCGGTGGAAAGGACGAGAGATGCGGATGGGCATGGTACTACTAAGTGAGAGAAGACAACAAAATATTTGGCAAAATAATCAACATTTTTGCAGACTTTCAAAATAGAGACAGAGGAGAGTCTGTGTGTGGGTTTCTGTCAGTGTGTCTGGAACAACTCCTGGTGAAATCCGACAGGCACCTCACAATACCCAACTGAAAGCCCCCGTTCCAAATTATTTACCTGAAAATACATTTATTGGGGGGAGGGGTAACACCCCAAGCACCCCCCATCGCCACCACTACCTGAAGATAGGCCCCTGGTTACTTGCCAGGAGCTGTGGGCGGGCGGGGGGGGGGGGGGGGGGGGTGCTAATGAACAGCAGCTAAAGTAAAGTGCAGAGATGTGGGGGGGGCACCTCCCCCCACCCTCTCCACCACCACCTGACGTTGGCCCCTGACTGATTGCCGGACTGTGGTCGGGGTTTAATGTACAGCAGCTAAAGTAAGGGGCTGAGATGGCGGCTGTAGCAAATACAACAGCGAGTCCAGGGAGAAGCCGTCAGTAGCAGATTCTATGATCTGAAACAAACTGAATTAAAATTAATTAGTGAATTAAGTGCACAATTACGTGATTTACCTCCACGAACTGCATGTTTTCAAGTAACTGAAGTCTCACTCGTTCAGTGTGACCTTCACGCTTTTGCGGACAGTCTCACTCTTGGTCACAATAGTATAAGAGGGCTTCCATGCCAGGGAAACGCCATGCAACAGGATGTTCGTAAGGGGTGCATTCTGTGGCAGTGCATTGCGTAGCATTACTGGTGGCAGCAACCACGCCCTGCATGCATTAGGCGTGGGCCTAGGGGGGGTGGGGTACAAAGCACGGCATACCGAGGTGTCTGGTGGTGCTGCACAGGACATTGTACATTAAACAGTATGGATTCGTGCTCTGAAAAATAATAGTGCAAGGCAGGAGCAGGGCTGACCCAGGACTTGCTGTGATCAAAGGCGTAACACAGGCCCCTGCAGCCCCTATGGTGCAGTTTGCGCCCCAGCTATCAAGGGGTACCGCATTCAGCCCAATGACCAAGAATATCTGTAGGATAAGGCAGACTCGGGATCCCTCATCACATTCTGCACAGGCCCCATCCTTTTGTGCTACCCTGCTGACCATGATGGGATCTCACAAGGGATGGAGTACTTTCCTGCTGCACAAAGAACTGCTAAACATGCTCAACATATAAAAAAAAGTCGCAAACTTTGCATTATGTGGACTTTGCATGGTTTAAAAAAGAACTTGCAAGTCTAACTTTAGATCTTTGCTTCCCTCTCCTGTGCCACCACACATTGCGCTGCCCTTTGATCTAAAAGTTGGTGTGAAATACTCTACAGCAAAGGACATGGCCTATAGAATGCAGACTCTGTTCTCACGAATGGCCCCATCTTGGATTTATTGCCAACTATCCACTATTAATACACTGTTTTTATTGGTCCATCAGAACACGCAATTGTTAGAGTACTTGGGGTCTTACAACAAGGAAATACTTCCTCCTAGGTTTCAAATTTAAGGAGAATCACCTTACCTTGGGGTGCATCTCAGAATTCACCTACTTAGTTTCCTTTGCCTTTGTTGGAGTATGTGATAACATTGTGAGCACTTGTTCGAATAGGCCATTTGCATTTGGTGTACCCCTCATATATGGTCATGTTAATTCTCTCACGCACACTTACTTTGACCTCCCCCCCAAACATTTTGGGCAATGATATGTAATTTCATCTGGTATGAAAGTGCCAGTGGTGCAATCGTGGTTTCCAGGAGCACTTGCATGCGCACACTAACATGTGTGGTTGCTATGGTGCACGGGGAGGAGGTACTAGTGTGAAAGAGTTTGGTGTGGCGTGTGAGTTTGAGAGATTTGTTCCAGTCGTGCCATGGCAGGCGTGCTGCTGAAGCAAGGTGGGCATATGCCAGGGAGAGGCTTATTAGATTGTAACAGTTCCGTACATTTCATGGCTGTCATGGCGAGGTCTTCCTGAGGCACATTGAAGACTGAATGCCGGTGGATGTAGTGTGGAGACCACATGGCTCAACAGCCATGCGAGGGAAGCAGCCGTGATGTAGCAACGCTTTGTATGGAGGGTTGGTCCTAGAATGTGGTAAACAGGACGGATCCTGAGTGCTTCAGTGCAGTCAGGGGGTAACAGCCTACTGTTGAGAGCTCTATGGAAGGAAAGATGCTCACGGATTAGGTGGCTGCATCCACACTTTTACAGTCTGGACTAGGAAGGAGGGAGCTCGCGATAGAGATGTAGTATCGAGTAATCTCAGTTACGAGGAGGGTATTTGAGTGTAGACTTGCACAGAGTTGGTAGCTTCACAACTCCTCTTGCACGTTGTTTTATCTCATTCCCTGGAGTCTTCAGTATTCATTGTGAAGACCAAGATTGAGGTTGACCATGACCAGAAGCTGGTGCAGGGCTTGCAGCGGTGGAGGGATGCTGTTCAATGGGTGCAGATAAAAAATGAGGGGTGTAGCTTTGTTCTGAACCCATTGGAGTTTGACGAGTGAGTACAACTGTAGGTCAAAGAAGAACCCAATGCTGTGCTTCTGGTAAGAGAGTATTAGGAGGACGTGGCGGATTGAACTCATTGCAGCAATCCAAGGAAAGGAAACATTCCCCTTAGGCGTCTGAGCATGTGGGAAGGAAACTTGACCTCAAAGTTGGCTTTAGGTCCCAACATGACTGTGAGTTTCCTCACAGAGCTCTCTTGCTTGGTAAGGAGTGTAGCTGTATTAGCCAAGAGTAGGGGAGGGTTTTGTTTGCAGAGAGAGCCAGTTGCCATGTGTCATAAGTATGATTTTGATTCATTCAGTTTCGGATAGTTCTTGGTCATTCAGTCATCAACTAGGAGCCACGGAACAAATGTGCAAGTTGAGAAGTGAGATGAGCATTGTAGTTTCAGCATGTCCTGAGTGCATTGTGAAGGGGATGAAGCACTGGGGGTCAGAAAAGTTTGCTTGACATGCTTTACTAAATGAGGCAGACACCATAAGGAGATATGTAACTAAAGGTACCTAGCGCATGGACATAAAGTGCACTAGTGATACAGGGCAAAGCCAACATGATTCACAACACTGGATTAAATCAAAATACATTGGCAAGGAAATATTATTCAAAAGTTATGGTAAAGAAAGATATTCAGTCACCTTGTCCATTGATATCCTAAACGTGACAGAGACCTTCCTTAACTTTTGGAATAAAAAAGCTTGAAGTTGCATAGTGATTGGCTGCATGAGAAGCCCGGCAATGCCAATTATTTTGGCAGCACAAAGGAACTGCCTGGTGTCAATAACCGGGAGCTAAGCGAAGGCTAGCTAAACAGAAGTGAGACAAGAACATGAGCAGCTCAGTGTTTAGTTTGTAAATAACAACGTGCGCGTGCCCAAAGCCCTCCTCTTAAACAAGCGGCTGCTGCAATTAAATATGTGAACACAGAATACTGAGGCTGCAGCGTAAATCTTGAGCCATCTCGGGCCCCTTTAATCCATTCTAAGCCACTCCGTGCCCCTTCAGCCCACTCTTGCAGCTTTCTGCTTTCTCCCGTTGTGACGCTTTTTTTGTTTTTCTCTTCCTCATTCTTTCCCATATGTGTTTTTTGATGGCAGTAAATGTTTGAGGCAGAAAAATAAGCGCCGGCCCTCAGAAATAAGTGCCGGTGCTCCGCACCGGAAACAACAAGCACAAATTAAGCACTGGTGCAGCTAGACATTGCAAGGTAAACTTAAAGAAGTCTTCAGTTATGTGTCCTTGTATATATGAGTGTGTGCCTGCCTGTCTTATACTGTGTCTGTATGTGTGTCTCTGACTGCTTGTCTGTTTTAGGACAATTTTACCATGTACTCTTTCAGGACATTTGCCCTTTCAGTTGAGAAGATAGGAAGTAGGATCAGTAAAATATTCTGTTCCACCTGCGAAATTGGCAGAATTTTAGCAACTTCTCATTACTCTTAGAACACAGAGTTCTGTCCAAATTTCACCAATCGCTGTGTGGCAGATTTTTATCTCTTGAAATATGCCCCATAGTCCTGTGTTTTGCAGCAGGCATATTAACCCTCTATGCTACTTTATGTTGAGTCAAAGCTGCGGCTAGGCAAAACTCCCATCTCTCTCCCTAGCAGGAACATGAATCACAAGTGGTATCTTGACATTTTAATTGTTTCCTGAAGGCTGGACGCGCAAGGAACTTTTCAGCAGGTGCTTTTAAATCGCAGGTTTCGGAAGTTATTGATAACACAGCGCCCCCTCTGAGGTCAGCGCCTGGTGTGGCCGCACCGCTCGCACCGCCCAGAAGCCAGCCCTGCGCACATTCAGGTGCTCATTCTGACTTCGGCAGTAACTGAGCCGCCACGCCGGCAGCAGTCTTTTGACCGCCGCCATGGTGGAGGTGCAGACCGCCAAATAAAAAGTGTGGCGGTTTGGCCTGTGCCAAACCACCATTTCCCTGTGGTTACTGCCAGGGCGGTTGGACCCGCCGGGCCGGAGATGAGCATCTCCGACCCTGCGGGCCACCCAATACCGCTGGCGGAATTCTGAGTCCCCTTTCCACAAGAGATTCCGTGGCAGTAGCACCGCTGCGAAATCCCTAGCAGAAAGGCTACCGGCAACAGGAATTTGCATTCCTGTTGCCAGTAGATGACTCCCCCCCTCCACTCCCAGTAGTGAGCCCCCCACTACCACCCTAGTAGAGACCCCCCCAGGAAAGATCCCCCAACCCCTGTAGAGACCCCCCACCCCGATCCCCTTACTGAACCTCGCCCCCCAAATACACACATGCACACCCTTCCACTCATGCGCACACACGCATCCCCACAATTACACACAGACACACACACATGCACACACAAACACTCCCCTCCCACCCCCCATTCATTACACGCATACACAGACTCACACACACCCATTCAGACACCCCAACTCCCTCCCCTTGTGGAGGACACTTACCTCGTCTGACGAGGTGGTCCTCCCTGAGGCAGTCCCCCCACCGGCCCCGCACCACCATCAGTACACCGCCAGGCCGCACAGGTCGTAATACGGTTGGCGGAGTCCTTTTTGGAGGGGTGGGGCCGGCGGTGAAACCGACTCTGCACGGCCGACCGCCAGCATGACTACTGGAGGATTTCTGCCCAAATTGAGGCAGAAGTCCTTCAGCACTCGGAATATGGCAGTCGGAGGACCACCAGCACTGGCGGTCCTCTGGCGTCCGCCACTTCGGCGGTTTCACCAGAAGACCGCCGAAGTCGGAATGAGCACCTGAGTGTTTGGCCTCTCTGCAGAGAGTAATGAGAGATGGATACAAATGTGCCAATCATAGTTAGGATTCTATGGGACAGTATGAAAGAGCTGTCGAAATATGTGTGTGGGAGTGAAAGGGTATGGTGACATAAAAGAGACAAAAGGGAACACATGCTGAAGGAGAGAGTGAAATTATAACAATGGAGAGGAAGTAGTTCAGAAATGGAGAGTGTGTAAGTGACTGACAGAGAGAGAGAGATTGTAGAGGACATTGATATGAAGGCACAAATAGGAGCTGCTACTCATTTATCGGACATTGAATAAAAATCAGTCCTAACAAGCACTGGTAAAGGCAATAGGTCTGACTGGTTTTAGCTGTGTGTTCGTTGCTGTGTGAATTACGTGAATTAACTGACAGGAAAATAACAATCTGTCCACATCCAAATGCTGGTCAGGTGGCACGCAGTGTCAAGCACAGGATTGTATTAGGACACAGGATGTTGGGATACAGGATGTTTTAGGCCACGCCCTTAATTATGTGAACACATTGGACTGGGCGCTTGTAAATAGTGACAGGTATGCTGGAGGGCAAGCATCTGTAAAGGGTGCCTTCTGGGTGAGGCTTCTGGCAGCACAATCTGAAACACTACCAGGATAGCTCTACCAGGAGAGGGCCTGGATAGCCTCACGGGTGATTGGCCGTGCTCTACAAATCCGAGTTGATTGATTGAACAATTGCTGGACAATATGGGTGGATGGAGGAACGGTGGGCATCCTTGCGGAGCAAGTGACAAAAGGAGGAATTCCAGACCACTAGCGAAACAGAATCACTGCCCAGATTGCACCCTTTGATACCACCCTAGGACTCTCTCAACATTGCTTTGTTTAAGCAGTTCTGCATGCTTACATTGCCTCAGAGTACTGCGAAGTGGCTAAAAGATGAAATATTAGAACTACAAAATTCACCTCAATAATCAAGCAAAACCCGCTAGACTAAGTAAGTTGGTTCAGGGTTCAAGAGTCCCCCTCAAAAGACTGAGATCTTTGGTACAATATTCTACATTTTGTATTTGGACCGGGTATAACTATCTGAACAGGACAAATCACATTTGTGCTGTCACACACATTGAACTGAGAGGCTCAGAGGGCCTAGGAGTGTATCAAATCATTGGATGAGATACTTTCTTACTGACCGGTATGTGCATAAAGGTCGTTTATAGGACATTATGCACAGACCCAAGAATCAATGAGTGTTTGTGTCTGGCATGGACAGTGTTGGAGCATATTTAATAAACGTTTATGCAACGCAAGCCAGCAAACAAAGTTGCTGTGTGATGCGCTGTGGGAGAGAGTTGAACAGTGCTGTTTCTACTAAGATATGGTGCTCTTCAGCTTCTCTTCTACCTGCACTGGCGCTCTTGAGGCGGCTGGACCCAAAGCAGGCACCCTTGTGCCATGCTGCAAGGATGCCTGTATTACAGGCAGGATTGTGTTCGTGCAGGAAGGACCACCTTCCTGCACAAAAATAATCCTAAAAGGCAATTTCCTCTTTTTATGTGTGATGCAGAATGTGCTATACATTGAATGAGGATGTAACAAGGGAGAAATAAACATGTTTCTCCTTGTTTCACCTCCAGTGGTAGGTCTCTCCTCCAGGGCTACTGTGCCTTGCTGCCTAGGTTCTCGAGCTCCCACAGCAAGCCTTCTCTCTGTTATCCCCTTCTCCACAGCAAGGCATATTAGTCTGCTAAACCTCGGTCTTCATGCCTCCCCCTATAAGTCCCTAATCTGCTTGGAGACTGCTCCAAGCACTATGACTTCGTAGACATCCGCCCTGTAAGGAAATGCCTCCTTGGCATGGTTACCCCCTGACTTTTTGCCTTTTGCTGATGCTAAGTTTTGATTTGAAAGTGTGCTGAGGCCTGCTAACCAGGCCCCAGCACCAGTGTTCTTTCCCTAACCTGTACTTTTGTTTGCACAATTGGCACACCCTGGCATCCAGGTAAGTCCCTTGTAACTGGTACCCCTGGTACCAAGGGCCCTGATGCCAGGGAAGGTCTCTAAGGGATGCAGCATGTCATATGCCACCCTGGGGACCCCTCACTCAGCACAGACACACTGCTTGCCAGCTTGTGTGTGCTAGTGAGGACAAAACAAGTAAGTCGACATGGCACTCCCCTCAGGGTGCCATGCCAACCTCACACTGCCTATGCAGTATAGATAAGTCACCCCTTTAGCAGTTCTTACAGCCCTAAGGCCGGGTTCACTATACCATAGGTGAGGGCACCAGTTCATGAGCACTGTGCCCCTACAGTGTCTAAGCAAAACCTTAGACATTGTAAGTGCAGGGTAGCCATGAGAGTATATGGTCTGGGAGTCTGTCATGCACGAACTCCACAGCACCATAATGGCTACACTGAAAACTGTGAAGTTTGGTATCAAACTTCTCAGCACAATAAATGCACACTGATGCCAGTGTACATTTTATTGTAACATACACCCCAGAGGGCACCTTAGAGGTGCCCCCTGAAACCTTAACCGACTATCCGTGCAGGCTGACTAGTTCTAGCAGCCTGTCACACACCAGACATGTTGCTGGCCACATGGGGAGAGTGCCTTTGTCACTCTGTGGCTAGTAACAAAGCCTGTACTGGGTGGAGGTGCTTCACACCTCCCCCTGCAGGAACTGTAACACCTGGTGGTGAGCCTCAAAAGCTCACCCCCTTTGTTACAGCACCACAGGGCACTCCAGCTAGTGGAGTTGCCGGCCCCCTCCGGCCACGGCCCCACTTTTGGCGGCAAGGCCGGAGGAGATAATGAGAAAAACAAGGAGGAGTCACTGGCCAGTCAGGACAGCCCCTAAGGTGTCCTGAGCTGAGGTGACTCTGACTTTTGGAAATCCTCCATCTTGCAGATGGAGGATTCCCACAATAGGGATAGGAATGTGCCCCCCTCCCCTCGGGAGGAGGCACAAAGAGGGTGTACCCACCCTCAGGGCTAGTAGCCATTGGCTACTAACCCCCCAGACCTAAACACGCCCTTAAATTTAGTATTTAAGGGCTCCCCAGAACCTAGGAACTCCGATTCCTGCAACCTAAGAAGAAGAGGACTGCTAAGCTGAAAAACCCTGCAGAGAAGACGGAGACACCAACTGCTTTGGCCCCAGCTCTACCGGCCTGTCTCCCCACTTCTAAAGACACTGCTCCAGCGACGCTTTCCCCAGGGACCAGCGACCTCTGAATCCTCAGAGGACTGCCCTGCTCTAGACGGACCAAGAACTCCTGAGGACAGCGGCCCTGTTCACCAACGACTGAAACTTTGAAACAAAGAAGCAACTTTGAAACAACTTGCGTTTCCCGCCAGAAGCGTGAGACTTGACACTCTGCACCCGACGCCCCCGGCTCGACTTGTGGAGAACAATCACTTCAGGGAGGACTCCCCGGCGACTGCGAGACCATGAGTAGCCAGAGTTGCCCCCCCTGAGCCCCCACAGCAACGCCTGCAGAGGGAATCCCGAGGCCCCCCTGACCGCGACTGCCTGCTCCTCAGATCCCGACGCCTGGTAAAGACTCTGCACCCGCAGCCCCCAGGACCTGAAGGATCCGAACTCCAGTGCAGGAGTGACCCCCAGGAGGCCCTCTCCCTTGCCCAGGTGGTCGCTACCCTGAGGACCCCCCCTTTGCCTGCCTGCATCGCTGAAGAGACCCCTTGGTCTCCCATCGCTTTCTATTACAAACCCGACGCGTGTTGGCACACTGCACTCGGCCGCCCCCATGCCGTTGAGGGTGTACTTTCTGTGCTGACTTGTGTCCCCCCAGTGCCCTACAAAACCCCCCTGGTCTGCCCTCCGAAGACGCGGGTACTTACCTGCTGGCAGACTGGAACCGGGGCACCCCCTTCTCCATTGAAGCCTATGCGTTTTGGGCACCACTTTGACCTCTACACCTGACCGGCCCTGATCTGCTGGTGTGGTAACTTTGGGGTTGCTCTGAACCCTCAATGGTGGGCTACCTTGGACCCAAACTTGAACCCCGTAGGTGGTTTACTTACCTGCAAAAACTAACAAACTCCTACTCCCCCCAGGAACTGTTGAAAATTGCACTGTGTCTAGTTTTAAAATAGCTATATGTGATTTATGTGAAAACTGTATATGCTATTTTGCTAATTCAAAGTTCCTAAAGTACCTACCTGCAATACCTTTCATTTGAAGTATTACATGTAAATCTTGAACGTGTGGTTCTTAAAATAAACTCAGAAAATATATTTTTCTATACAGAAACTTATTGGCCTGGAATTGTCTTTGAGTGTGTGTTCCTCATTTATTGCCTGTGTATGTACAACAAATGCTTAACACTACTCCTTTGATAAGCCTACTGCTCGACCACACTACCACAAAATAGAGCATTGGTATTATATCTTTTTGCCACTATCTTACCTCTAAGGGGAACCCTTGGATTCTGTGCATACTATTCCTTGCTTTGAAATAGTGCATACAGAGCCAACTTCCTACATTGGTGGATCACCGGTGGGGTACAAGACTTTGTATTTGCTGGACTACTTAGCTAATACCTGATCACACGACTAAATTCCAAAAATTGTTATTAGAAACTGATTTTTGCAATTTGAGCTATTTTTCTAAATTTTTAAAAGTCCTGCTAGGGCCTTGTGTTAGTCCCTGTTAGCATTTCTTTTAGAGTTTAAAAGTTTTGTGAAAGTTTGAATTAAGTTCTAGAGATAGTTTTAGATTCTTAAAAAGTATTCCAACTTTTAGAAACATAGGGGGTCATTCCAACCCTGGCGGTCGGTGTTAAAGCAGCGGCCAACCCGCCAACAGGCAGGCGGTCAAAAAAATTGAATTCTGACCCTGGCGGGAACTGCCAACACAGCACGCCACTTTAACACTCCGACCGCCACGGCGGGACAAACAAACAGCTTGGCGGTCACCGCCAACAGGCAGGCGGCAGACAATGTACCGCCCACCCTATCACAACTCACCAATCCACCACCTTTTCCGGGGCGGGAGCCCCGCCGATAAAAACACGGCGGAAACAGACTACGAACGGGAAAACGCTCACCTCTATACACTCCACGAGGAATCTGGACAGCATGGAACCTGAATTAAACATCCTACCAGCTATTGTCTACCTGCTCTTCTACCAGGAGCACGAACGCCGGCACAGACGACAACGGTGAGTACTGCACCTACGACACAGGGGAGGGGGGAGGAGAAAAGGTCACGGGCACACACATACGCGATACACCCACCCCCCCACCCCAAATACCTACACACCAATGCAGAGCAACAAGTCAGAGTGACACCCCCAAACCCCCCGGAATAATGCAAAGACAAAATAAAATGATCATTAAAATAGAAGTATATTATAGCTCAAATGAAGTAATGTGAATTATGAAAGATGAAATATACATATTAAATAAAGAACATAGTTAAAAATATATACATAGGCTATAAGTCCAGCACATTTTGCCAAAGTTCCATCGTTCGTGGGCCAATGTGCACAAACACATGGGCAAAGCCCACACACGAGACCAGATACCATTGGAGAGAACACTGCTGGGGCATCAGATGATAAAATTACAGGCACCTCAGGGGGAAGGGAAGGGGGGGCACCTCAGCCACATGAGTCCACGACGCCAGATCCACGAGGGGCCTCCATGGCCACTGTACCATCCTGGGGAGTGCAAAGCCACAGTCTCTCAAGTCCATACAGTGGGTGGGTTGCCCACTGTACCATCCTGGGGAGTGCAAAGCCACAGTCTCTCAAGTCTCTACAGTGGGTGGATTGCCCACTGTACCATCCTGGGGAGTGCAAAGCCACAGTCTCTCAAGTCTCTACAGTGGGTGGATTGCCCACTGTACCATCCTGGGGAGTGCAAAGCCACAGTCTCTCAAGTCTCTACAGTGGGTGGATTGCCCACTGTGCCATCCTGGGGAGTGCAAAGCCACAGTCCATCAGGTGGATTACAGACTCCACTGGTCATGGAGGAGGCATGGTGGCCCGAGTGCTTCGTGAAGCCCTGCTCGACACAGAACCGTCACTGCCAATGGGCCAGCGGTGCCTGACAGGAAGGGCCCAGCAGAGCAGTTCAGAGACGGCGGTGCCCAGCGGAGCGGTGTTTGACAGGAAGGGCCCAGCGGAGCGGTGCTTGAGATGAAGGGCCCAGTGGAGCGGTGCTTGAGATGAAGGGCCCAGCGGAGCGGTGTTTGACAGGAAGGGCCCAGCGGAGCGGTGCTTGAGATGAAGGGCCCAGCGGAGCGGTGCTTGAGATGAAGGGCCCAGCGGAGCGGTGCTTGACAGGAAGGGCCCAGCGGAGCGGTGCTTGGCAGGAAGGGCCCAGCAGAGCGGTGCTTGACAGGAAGGGCCCAGCGGAGCGGTGCTTGAGATGAAGGGCCCAGCGGAGCGGTGCTTGACAGGAAGGGCCCAGCGGAGCGGTGCTTGACAGGAAGGGCCCAGCGGAGCGGTGATTGACAGGAAGGGCCCAGCGGAGCGGTGCTTGAGATGAAGGTCCCAGCGGAGCGGTGCTTGACAGGAAGGGCCCAGCAGAGCGGTGCTTGACAGGAAGGGCCCAGCTGAGCGGTGCTTCTCACGGCGGCCCCTGTTCAGCGGTGCTTGTCTTGGCGGGGCCCTGTTCAGCGGTGCTTCTCACGGCGGGCCCCTGTTCAGCGGTGCTTCTCACGGCGGGCCCCTGTTCAGCGGTGCTCCTCACGGCGGGGCCCTGTTCAGCGGTGCTTCTCACGGCGGGCCCCTGTTCAGCGGTGCTTCTCACGGCGGGCCACTGTTCAGCGGTGCTTCTCACGGCGGCCCCTGTTCAGCGGTGCTTCTCACGGCGGGGCCCTGTTCAGCGGTGCTTCTCACGGCGGCCCCTGTTCAGCGGTGCTTGTCTTGGCGGGGCCCTGTTCAGCGGTGCTTGTCTTGGCGGGGCCCTGTTCAGCGGTGCTTGTCTTGGCGGGGCCCTGTTCAGCGGTGCTTCTCACGACGGGGCCCTGTTCAGCGGTGCTTCTCACGGCGGGGCCCTGTTCAGCGGTGCTTCTCACGGCGGCCCCTGTTCAGCGGTGCTTGTCTTGGCGGGGCCCTGTTCAGCAGTGCTTGTCTTGGCGGGGCCCTGTTCAGCGGTGCTTCTCACGGCGGGGCCCTGTTCAGCGGTGCTTCTCACGGCGGGGCCCTGTTCAGCGGTGCTTCTCACGGCGGGGCCCTGTTCAGCGGTGCTTGTCTTGTGTTTCTAGGGAACCAGACCTGGCCAATACTTCCCGCTCAGTCGCCATCCGACCTTTCGGTTGCCGGGCCCTCCTGTGATGGAGTCCTGGGCCCGTGGGTGTCCTCCGTCACACCCAGAATGGGCTGGTGGGGCCCTCCTGGCCAGCTCGCCTGCTGCCTGACTTGTCCACCCTGCTGCCCTTGCCCTCCTTCGCTGAATCTCTGGGGCCCTTGCCTCCCTTTGTTGATGTGCCAGGTGACGGGGTAAGGCTACTGTCCTTGGTGGCAGCCATCTCAGGCTTGTCGCGCAGGCCCTTCACTTTTTTGGTCCTCTTCCCAGGGGGTGGGCTCGCTGTCCCCTTGCTGCTGGCCGATGTTCCTGCCCTAGGAGCTGGTGGACTCCAATAGCCCTGAACTATGGTCCTAGTAGGTGCAGGGCTTGTGGTGGCTGAGGTGCTGTTTGGACTCGTACGAGATGGAGGGGGTGGGTCAGGTCATGCAAAGAGGTCAATTTTGGAGAGGAAAAACTTTTTAGGAGCAGTGGGAAGGGTAGGTGCAGTGGGTATGGGAGTGGAGGAAGAGGATGTGGTTGTAGGAGAGTCAAGTGTGCTGTCTTTGGGTGCAGGTGCTTGTGACGGAGGCTGTCGTGAGGTGGATGGCTGTTGGGTGGGTGTCTGTCTGCGTTTGTGTGGTTTGGAAGAGGGGGTGACAGACACACTGGGAGAGGACACTGGGGACGTGTAAATGGCAGTGGGGGTGGTGACTGCACGTGTGCGGACTGGTCTGGAGGGTGTGCTGGTGATGGGCGTACTGGCTGATGGGGGTGTGCATGCAGGTGTGAGTGGAGACGTCACAGGGAGGGAGGAGGGAAACGAGGAGGTGGGGGACTGTTGGCATGTCTGCATCTGGATGTTGCTTGGGTGAATGCTTGTGTGATCTGTGGTGCTTATGTCTGGATGAGCTGCCCTTGGGTGTTGAGGTGTGTGCAGGCTGGTCTGATGGTGTGGATGGGGTAGGCAGAGGAACAGGGGTTTGGGACTGGGTGGAGGGAGTTTGAAGAGGGAGGCTGGAGACAGGGACAATGGCTGCCGTCAGTGCTGAGGCCAGAGCATTGAACGATCGCTGATGGGCAGCCTGACCCGAATGAAGGCCCTCCAGGTATGCATTGCTCCGATGCACCTCACTTTCTACACCCTGGATGGCATTCAAAAGGGTAGACTGCCCAACAATGATGGTCCTCAGGAGGTCAATGACCTCCTCACTGAGGGCAGCTGGGGTAACTGGGGCAGGGCCTGAGGTGCCTGGGGCGAAGGAGATGGCCGGCTTCCTGGCCGAGCTCGCACCGCCCAGAAGCCAGCCCTGCGCACATTCAGGTGCTCATTCTGACTTCGGCAGTAACTGAGCCGCCACGCCGGCAGCAGTCTTTTGACCGCCGCCATGGTGGAGGTGCAGACCGCCAAATAAAAAGTGTGGCGGTTTGGCCTGTGCCAAACCACCATTTCCCTGTGGTTACTGCCAGGGCGGTTGGACCCGCCGGGCCGGAGATGAGCATCTCCGACCCTGCGGGCCACCCAATACCACTGGCGGAATTCTGAGTCCCCTTTCCACAAGAGATTCCGTGGCAGTAGCACCGCTGCAAAATCCCTAGCAGAAAGGCTACCGGCAACAGGAATTTGCATTCCTGTTGCCAGTAGATGACTCCCCCCCCCACTCCCAGTAGTGAGCCCCCCACTACCACCCTAGTAGAGACCCCCCCAGGAAAGATCCCCCAACCCCTGTAGAGACCCCCCACCCCGATCCCCTTACTGAACCTCGCCCCCCAAATACACACATGCACACCCTTCCACTCATGCGCACACACGCATCCCCACAATTACACACAGACACACACACATGCACACACAAACACTCCCCTCCCACCCCCCATTCATTACACGCATACACAGACTCACACACACCCATTCAGACACCCCAACTCCCTCCCCTTGTGGAGGACACTTACCTCGTCTGACGAGGTGGTCCTCCCTGAGGCAGTCCCCCCACCGGCCCCGCACCACCATCAGTACACCGCCAGGCCGCACAGGTCGTAATACGGTTGGTGGAGTCCTTTTTGGAGGGGTGGGGCCGGCGGTGAAACCGACTCTGCACGGCCGACCGCCAGCATGACTACTGGAGGATTTCTGCCCAAATTGAGGCAGAAGTCCTTCAGCACTCGGAATATGGCAGTCGGAGGACCACCAGCACTGGCGGTCCTCTGGCGTCCGCCACTTCGGCGGTTTCACCAGAAGACCGCCGAAGTCGGAATGAGCACCTCAGTGTTTGGCCTCTCTGCAGAGTAATGAGAGATGGATACAAATGTGCCAATCATAGTTAGGATTCTATGGGACAGTATGAAAGAGCTGTCGAAATATGTGTGTGGGAGTGAAAGGGTATGGTGACATAAAAGAGACAAAAGGGAACACATGCTGAAGGAGAGAGTGAAATTATAACAATGGAGAGGAAGTAGTTCAGAAATGGAGAGTGTGTAAGTGACTGACAGAGAGAGAGAGATTGTAGAGGACATTGATATGAAGGCACAAGTAGGAGCTGCTACTCATTTATCGGACATTGAATAAAAATCAGTCCTAACAAGCACTGGTAAAGGCAATAGGTCTGACTGGTTTTAGCTGTGTGTTCGTTGCTGTGTGAATTACGTGAATTAACTGACAGGAAAATAACAATCTGTCCACATCCAAATGCTGGTCAGGTGGCACGCAGTGTCAAGCACAGGATTGTATTAGGACACAGGATGTTGGGATACAGGATGTTTTAGGCCACGCCCTTAATTATGTGAACACATTGGACTGGGCGCTTGTAAATAGTGACAGGTATGCTGGAGGGCAAGCATCTGTAAAGGGTGCCTTCTGGGTGAGGCTTCTGGCAGCACAATCTGAAACACTACCAGGATAGCTCTACCAGGAGAGGGCCTGGATAGCCTCACGGGTGATTGGCCGTGCTCTACAAATCCGAGTTGATTGATTGAACAATTGCTGGACAATATGGGTGGATGGAGGAACGGTGGGCATCCTTGCGGAGCAAGTGACAAAAGGAGGAATTCCAGACCACTAGCGAAACAGAATCACTGCCCAGATTGCACCCTTTGATACCACCCTAGGACTCTCTCAACATTGCTTTGTTTAAGCAGTTCTGCATGCTTACATTGCCTCAGAGTACTGCGAAGTGGCTAAAAGATGAAATATTAGAACTACAAAATTCACCTCAATAATCAAGCAAAACCCGCTAGACTAAGTAAGTTGGTTCAGGGTTCAAGAGTCCCCCTCAAAAGACTGAGATCTTTGGTACAATATTCTACATTTTGTATTTGGACCGGGTATAACTATCTGAACAGGACAAATCACATTTGTGCTGTCACACACATTGAACTGAGAGGCTCAGAGGGCCTAGGAGTGTATCAAATCATTGGATGAGATACTTTCTTACTGACCGGTATGTGCATAAAGGTCGTTTATAGGACATTATGCACAGACCCAAGAATCAATGAGTGTTTGTGTCTGGCATGGACAGTGTTGGAGCATATTTAATAAACGTTTATGCAACGCAAGCCAGCAAACAAAGTTGCTGTGCTGCGCTGTGGGAGAGAGTTGAACAGTGCTGTTTCTACTAAGATATGGTGCTCTTCAGCTTCTCTTCTACCTACACTGGCGCTCTTGAGGCGGCTGGACCCAAAGCAGGCACCCTTGTGCCATGCTGCAAGGATGCCTGTATTACAGGCAGGATTGTGTTCGTGCAGGAAGGACCACCTTCCTGCACAAAAATAATCCTAAAAGGCAATTTCCTCTTTTTATGTGTGATGCAGAATGTGCTATACATTGAATGAGGATGTAACAAGGGAGAAATAAACATGTTTCTCCTTGTTTCACCTCCAGTGGTAGGTCTCTCCTCCAGGGCTACTGTGCCTTGCTGCCTAGGTTCTCGAGCTCCCACAGCAAGCCTTCTCTCTGTTATCCCCTTCTCCACAGCAAGGCATATTAGTCTGCTAAACCTCGGTCTTCATGCCTCCCCCTATAAGTCCCTAATCTGCTTGGTGACTGCTCCAAGCACTATGACTTCGTAGACATCCGCCCTGTAAGGAAATGCCTCCTTGGCATGGTTACCCCCTGACTTTTTGCCTTTTGCTGATGCTAAGTTTTGATTTGAAAGTGTGCTGAGGCCTGCTAACCAGGCCCCAGCACCAGTGTTCTTTCCCTAACCTGTACTTTTGTTTGCACAATTGGCACACCCTGGCATCCAGGTAAGTCCCTTGTAACTGGTACCCCTGGTACCAAGGGCCCTGATGCCAGGGAAGGTCTCTAAGGGATGCAGCATGTCATATGCCACCCTGGGGACCCCTCACTCAGCACAGACACACTGCTTGCCAGCTTGTGTGTGCTAGTGAGGACAAAACAAGTAAGTCGACATGGCACTCCCCTCAGGGTGCCATGCCAACCTCACACTGCCTATGCAGTATAGATAAGTCACACCTTTAGCAGGCCTTACAGCCCTAAGGCCGGGTTCACTATACCATAGGTGAGGGCACCAGTTCATGAGCACTGTGCCCCTACAGTGTCTAAGCAAAACCTTAGACATTGTAAGTGCAGGGTAGCCATGAGAGTATATGGTCTGGGAGTCTGTCATGCACGAACTCCACAGCACCATAATGGCTACACTGAAAACTGTGAAGTTTGGTATCAAACTTCTCAGCACAATAAATGCACACTGATGCCAGTGTACATTTTATTGTAACATACACCCCATAGGGCACCTTAGAGGTGCCCCCTGAAACCTTAACCGACTATCCGTGCAGGCTGACTAGTTCTAGCAGCCTGTCACACACCAGACATGTTGCTGGCCACATGGGGAGAGTGCCTTTGTCACTCTGTGGCTAGTAACAAAGCCTGTACTGGGTGGAGGTGCTTCACACCTCCCCCTGCAGGAACTGTAACACCTGGTGGTGAGCCTCAAAGGCTCACCCCCTTTGTTACAGCACCACAGGGCACTCCAGCTAGTGGAGTTGCCCGCCCCCTCCGGCCACGGCCCCACTTTTGGCGGCAAGGCCGGAGGAGATAATGAGAAAAACAAGGAGGAGTCACTGGCCAGTCAGGACAGCCCCTAAGGTGTCCTGAGCTGAGGTGACTCTGACTTTTGGAAATCCTCCATCTTGCAGATGGAGGATTCCCACAATAGGGATAGGAATGTGCCCCCCTCCCCTCGGGAGGAGGCACAAAGAGGGTGTACCCACCCTCAGGGCTAGTAGCCATTGGCTACTAACCCCCCAGACCTAAACACGCCCTTAAATTTAGTATTTAAGGGCTCCCCAGAACCTAGGAACTCCGATTCCTGCAACCTAAGAAGAAGAGGACTGCTAAGCTGAAAAACCCTGCAGAGAAGACGGAGACACCAACTGCTTTGGCCCCAGCTCTACCGGCCTGTCTCCCCACTTCTAAAGACACTGCTCCAGCGACGCTTTCCCCAGGGACCAGCGACCTCTGAATCCTCAGAGGACTGCCCTGCTCTAGACGGACCAAGAACTCCTGAGGACAGCGGCCCTGTTCACCAACGACTGAAACTTTGAAACAAAGAAGCAACTTTGAAACAACTTGCGTTTCCCGCCAGAAGCGTGAGACTTGACACTCTGCACCCGACGCCCCCGGCTCGACTTGTGGAGAACAATCACTTCAGGGAGGACTCCCCGGCGACTGCGAGACCATGAGTAGCCAGAGTTGCCCCCCCTGAGCCCCCACAGCAACGCCTGCAGAGGGAATCCCGAGGCTCCCCCTGACCGCGACTGCCTGCTCCTCAGATCCCGACGCCTGGTAAAGACTCTGCACCCGCAGCCCCCAGGACCTGAAGGATCCGAACTCCAGTGCAGGAGTGACCCCCAGGAGGCCCTCTCCCTTGCCCAGGTGGTCGCTACCCTGAGGACCCCCCCCTTGCCTGCCTGCATCGCTGAAGAGACCCCTTGGTCTCCCATTGCTTTCTATTACAAACCCGACGCGTGTTGGCACACTGCACTCGGCCGCCCCCATGCCGTTGAGGGTGTACTTTCTGTGCTGACTTGTGTCCCCCCAGTGCCCTACAAAACCCCCCTGGTCTGCCCTCCGAAGACGCGGGTACTTACCTGCTGGCAGACTGGAACCGGGGCACCCCCTTCTCCATTGAAGCCTATGCGTTTTGGGCACCACTTTGACCTCTACACCTGACCGGCCCTGATCTGCTGGTGTGGTAACTTTGGGGTTGCTCTGAACCCTCAACGGTGGGCTACCTTGGACCCAAACTTGAACCCCGTAGGTGGTTTACTTACCTGCAAAAACTAACAAACTCCTACTCCCCCCAGGAACTGTTGAAAATTGCACTGTGTCTAGTTTTAAAATAGCTATATGTGATTTATGTGAAAACTGTATATGCTATTTTGCTAATTCAAAGTTCCTAAAGTACCTACCTGCAATACCTTTCATTTGAAGTATTACATGTAAATCTTGAACGTGTGTTCTTAAAATAAACTCAGAAAATATATTTTTCTATACAGAAACTTATTGGCCTGGAATTGTCTTTGAGTGTGTGTTCCTCATTTATTGCCTGTGTATGTACAACAAATGCTTAACACTACTCCTTTGATAAGCCTACTGCTCGACCACACTACCACAAAATAGAGCATTGGTATTATATCTTTTTGCCACTATCTTACCTCTAAGGGGAACCCTTGGATTCTGTGCATACTATTCCTTGCTTTGAAATAGTGCATACAGAGCCAACTTCCTACATTGGTGGATCACCGGTGGGGTACAAGACTTTGTATTTGCTGGACTACTCAGCTAATACCTGATCACACGACTAAATTCCAAAAATTGTTATTAGAAACTGATTTTTGCAATTTGAGCTATTTTTCTAAATTTTTAAAAGTCCTGCTAGGGCCTTGTGTTAGTCCCTGTTAGCATTTCTTTTAGAGTTTAAAAGTTTTGTTAAAGTTTGAATTAAGTTCTAGAGATAGTTTTAGATTCTTAAAAAGTATTCCAACTTTTAGAAACATAGGGGGTCATTCCAACCCTGGCGGTCGGTGTTAAAGCAGCGGCCAACCCGCCAACAGGCAGGCGGTCAAAAAAATGGAATTCTGACCCTGGCGGGAACTGCCAACACAGCACGCCACTTTAACACTCCGACCGCCACGGCGGGACAAACAAACAGCTTGGCGGTCACCGCCAACAGGCAGGCGGCAGACAATGTACCGCCCACCCTATCACAACTCACCAATCCACCACCTTTTCCGGGGCGGGAGCCCCGCCGATAAAAACACGGCGGAAACAGACTACGAACGGGAAAACGCTCACCTCTATACACTCCACGAGGAATCTGGACAGCATGGAACCTGAATTAAACATCCTACCAGCTATTGTCTACCTGCTCTTCTACCAGGAGCACGAACGCCGGCGCAGACGACAACGGTGAGTACTGCACCTACGACACAGGGGAGGGGGGAGGAGAAAAGGTCACGGGCACACACATACGCGATACACCCACCCCCCCACCCCAAATACCTACACACCAATGCAGAGCAACAAGTCAGAGTGACACCCCCAAACCCCCCGGAATAATGCAAAGACAAAATAAAATGATCATTAAAATAGAAGTATATTATAGCTCAAATGAAGTAATGTGAATTATGAAAGATGAAATATACATATTAAATAAAGAACATAGTTAAAAATATATACATAGGCTATAAGTCCAGCACATTTTGCCAAAGTTCCATCGTTCGTGGGCCAATGTGCACAAACACATGGGCAAAGCCCACACACGAGACCAGATACCATTGGAGAGAACACTGCTGGGGCATCAGATGATAAAATTACAGGCACCTCAGGGGGAAGGGAAGGGGGGGCACCTCAGCCACATGAGTCCACGACGCCAGATCCACGAGGGGCCTCCATGGCCACTGTACCATCCTGGGGAGTGCAAAGCCACAGTCTCTCAAGTCCATACAGTGGGTGGGTTGCCCACTGTACCATCCTGGGGAGTGCAAAGCCACAGTCTCTCAAGTCTCTACAGTGGGTGGATTGCCCACTGTACCATCCTGGGGAGTGCAAAGCCACAGTCTCTCAAGTCTCTACAGTGGGTGGATTGCCCACTGTACCATCCTGGGGAGTGCAAAGCCACAGTCTCTCAAGTCTCTACAGTGGGTGGATTGCCCACTGTGCCATCCTGGGGAGTGCAAAGCCACAGTCCATCAGGTGGATTACAGACTCCACTGGTCATGGAGGAGGCATGGTGGCCCGAGTGCTTCGTGAAGCCCTGCTCGACACAGAACCGTCACTGCCAATGGGCCAGCGGTGCCTGACAGGAAGGGCCCAGCAGAGCAGTTCAGAGACGGCGGTGCCCAGCGGAGCGGTGTTTGACAGGAAGGGCCCAGCGGAGCGGTGCTTGAGATGAAGGGCCCAGTGGAGCGGTGCTTGAGATGAAGGGCCCAGCGGAGCGGTGTTTGACAGGAAGGGCCCAGCGGAGCGGTGCTTGAGATGAAGGGCCCAGCGGAGCGGTGCTTGAGATGAAGGGCCCAGCGGAGCGGTGCTTGACAGGAAGGGCCCAGCGGAGCGGTGCTTGGCAGGAAGGGCCCAGCAGAGCGGTGCTTGACAGGAAGGGCCCAGCGGAGCGGTGCTTGAGATGAAGGGCCCAGCGGAGCGGTGCTTGACAGGAAGGGCCCAGCGGAGCGGTGCTTGACAGGAAGGGCCCAGCGGAGCGGTGATTGACAGGAAGGGCCCAGCGGAGCGGTGCTTGAGATGAAGGCCCCAGCGGAGCGGTGCTTGACAGGAAGGGCCCAGCAGAGCGGTGCTTGACAGGAAGGGCCCAGCTGAGCGGTGCTTCTCACGGCGGCCCCTGTTCAGCGGTGCTTGTCTTGGCGGGGCCCTGTTCAGCGGTGCTTCTCACGGCGGGCCCCTGTTCAGCGGTGCTTCTCACAGCGGGCCCCTGTTCAGCGGTGCTCCTCACGGCGGGGCCCTGTTCAGCGGTGCTTCTCACGGCGGGCCCCTGTTCAGCGGTGCTTCTCACGGCGGGCCACTGTTCAGCGGTGCTTCTCACGGCGGCCCCTGTTCAGCGGTGCTTCTCACGGCGGGGCCCTGTTCAGCGGTGCTTCTCACGGCGGCCTCTG
Source organism: Pleurodeles waltl (assembly GCF_031143425.1). NCBI lineage: Eukaryota > Metazoa > Chordata > Amphibia > Caudata > Salamandridae > Pleurodeles > Pleurodeles waltl. The sequence continues at coordinate 75,736,280 of NC_090449.1, read as the reverse complement.
TTCAGCGGTGCTTGTCTTGGCGGGGCCCTGTTCAGCGGTGCTTGTCTTGGCGGGGCCCTGTTCAGCGGTGCTTCTCACGACGGGGCCCTGTTCAGCGGTGCTTCTCACGGCGGGGCCCTGTTCAGCGGTGCTTCTCACGGCGGCCCCTGTTCAGCGGTGCTTGTCTTGGCGGGGCCCTGTTCAGCAGTGCTTGTCTTGGCGGGGCCCTGTTCAGCGGTGCTTCTCACGGCGGGGCCCTGTTCAGCGGTGCTTCTCACGGCGGGGCCCTGTTCAGCGGTGCTTCTCACGGCGGGGCCCTGTTCAGCGGTGCTTGTCTTGTGTTTCTAGGGAACCAGACCTGGCCAATACTTCCCGCTCAGTCGCCATCCGACCTTTCGGTTGCCGGGCCCTCCTGTGATGGAGTCCTGGGCCCGTGGGTGTCCTCCGTCACACCCAGAATGGGCTGGTGGGGCCCTCCTGGCCAGCTCGCCTGCTGCCTGACTTGTCCACCCTGCTGCCCTTGCCCTCCTTCGCTGAATCTCTGGGGCCCTTGCCTCCCTTTGTTGATGTGCCAGGTGACGGGGTAAGGCTACTGTCCTTGGTGGCAGCCATCTCAGGCTTGTCGCGCAGGCCCTTCACTTTTTTGGTCCTCTTCCCAGGGGGTGGGCTCGCTGTCCCCTTGCTGCTGGCCGATGTTCCTGCCCTAGGAGCTGGTGGACTCCAATAGCCCTGAACTATGGTCCTAGTAGGTGCAGGGCTTGTGGTGGCTGAGGTGCTGTTTGGACTCGTACGAGATGGAGGGGGTGGGTCAGGTCATGCAAAGAGGTCAATTTTGGAGAGGAAAAACTTTTTAGGAGCAGTGGGAAGGGTAGGTGCAGTGGGTATGGGAGTGGAGGAAGAGGATGTGGTTGTAGGAGAGTCAAGTGTGCTGTCTTTGGGTGCAGGTGCTTGTGACGGAGGCTGTCGTGAGGTGGATGGCTGTTGGGTGGGTGTCTGTCTGCGTTTGTGTGGTTTGGAAGAGGGGGTGACAGACACACTGGGAGAGGACACTGGGGACGTGTAAATGGCAGTGGGGGTGGTGACTGCACGTGTGCGGACTGGTCTGGAGGGTGTGCTGGTGATGGGCGTACTGGCTGATGGGGGTGTGCATGCAGGTGTGAGTGGAGACGTCACAGGGAGGGAGGAGGGAAACGAGGAGGTGGGGGACTGTTGGCATGTCTGCATCTGGATGTTGCTTGGGTGAATGCTTGTGTGATCTGTGGTGCTTATGTCTGGATGAGCTGCCCTTGGGTGTTGAGGTGTGTGCAGGCTGGTCTGATGGTGTGGATGGGGTAGGCAGAGGAACAGGGGTTTGGGACTGGGTGGAGGGAGTTTGAAGAGGGAGGCTGGAGACAGGGACAATGGCTGCCGTCAGTGCTGAGGCCAGAGCATTGAACGATCGCTGATGGGCAGCCTGACCCGAATGAAGGCCCTCCAGGTATGCATTGCTCCGATGCACCTCACTTTCTACACCCTGGATGGCATTCAAAAGGGTAGACTGCCCAACAATGATGGTCCTCAGGAGGTCAATGACCTCCTCACTGAGGGCAGCTGGGGTAACTGGGGCAGGGCCTGAGGTGCCTGGGGCGAAGGAGATGGCCGGCTTCCTGGCCGAGCTCGCACCGCCCCGAAGCCAGCCCTGCGCACATTCAGGTGCTCATTCTGACTTCGGCAGTAACTGAGCCGCCACGCCGGCAGCAGTCTTTTGACCGCCGCCATGGTGGAGGTGCAGACCGCCAAATAAAAAGTGTGGCGGTTTGGCCTGTGCCAAACCACCATTTCCCTGTGGTTACTGCCAGGGCGGTTGGACCCGCCGGGCCGGAGATGAGCATCTCCGACCCTGCGGGCCACCCAATACCACTGGCGGAATTCTGAGTCCCCTTTCCACAAGAGATTCCGTGGCAGTAGCACCGCTGCGAAATCCCTAGCAGAAAGGCTACCGGCAACAGGAATTTGCATTCCTGTTGCCAGTAGATGACTCCCCCCCCCACTCCCAGTAGTGAGCCCCCCACTACCACCCTAGTAGAGACCCCCCCAGGAAAGATCCCCCAACCCCTGTAGAGACCCCCCACCCCGATCCCCTTACTGAACCTCGCCCCCCAAATACACACATGCACACCCTTCCACTCATGCGCACACACGCATCCCCACAATTACACACAGACACACACACATGCACACACAAACACTCCCCTCCCACCCCCCATTCATTACACGCATACACAGACTCACACACACCCATTCAGACACCCCAACTCCCTCCCCTTGTGGAGGACACTTACCTCGTCTGACGAGGTGGTCCTCCCTGAGGCAGTCCCCCCACCGGCCCCGCACCACCATCAGTACACCGCCAGGCCGCACAGGTCGTAATACGGTTGGTGGAGTCCTTTTTGGAGGGGTGGGGCCGGCGGTGAAACCGACTCTGCACGGCCGACCGCCAGCATGACTACTGGAGGATTTCTGCCCAAATTGAGGCAGAAGTCCTTCAGCACTCGGAATATGGCAGTCGGAGGACCACCAGCACTGGCGGTCCTCTGGCGTCCGCCACTTCGGCGGTTTCACCAGAAGACCGCCGAAGTCGGAATGAGCACCTCAGTGTTTGGCCTCTCTGCAGAGTAATGAGAGATGGATACAAATGTGCCAATCATAGTTAGGATTCTATGGGACAGTATGAAAGAGCTGTCGAAATATGTGTGTGGGAGTGAAAGGGTATGGTGACATAAAAGAGACAAAAGGGAACACATGCTGAAGGAGAGAGTGAAATTATAACAATGGAGAGGAAGTAGTTCAGAAATGGAGAGTGTGTAAGTGACTGACAGAGAGAGAGAGATTGTAGAGGACATTGATATGAAGGCACAAGTAGGAGCTGCTACTCATTTATCGGACATTGAATAAAAATCAGTCCTAACAAGCACTGGTAAAGGCAATAGGTCTGACTGGTTTTAGCTGTGTGTTCGTTGCTGTGTGAATTACGTGAATTAACTGACAGGAAAATAACAATCTGTCCACATCCAAATGCTGGTCAGGTGGCACGCAGTGTCAAGCACAGGATTGTATTAGGACACAGGATGTTGGGATACAGGATGTTTTAGGCCACGCCCTTAATTATGTGAACACATTGGACTGGGCGCTTGTAAATAGTGACAGGTATGCTGGAGGGCAAGCATCTGTAAAGGGTGCCTTCTGGGTGAGGCTTCTGGCAGCACAATCTGAAACACTACCAGGATAGCTCTACCAGGAGAGGGCCTGGATAGCCTCACGGGTGATTGGCCGTGCTCTACAAATCCGAGTTGATTGATTGAACAATTGCTGGACAATATGGGTGGATGGAGGAACGGTGGGCATCCTTGCGGAGCAAGTGACAAAAGGAGGCATTCCAGACCACTAGCGAAACAGAATCACTGCCCAGATTGCACCCTTTGATACCACCCTAGGACTCTCTCAACATTGCTTTGTTTAAGCAGTTCTGCATGCTTACATTGCCTCAGAGTACTGCGAAGTGGCTAAAAGATGAAATATTAGAACTACAAAATTCACCTCAATAATCAAGCAAAACCCGCTAGACTAAGTAAGTTGGTTCAGGGTTCAAGAGTCCCCCTCAAAAGACTGAGATCTTTGGTACAATATTCTACATTTTGTATTTGGACCGGGTATAACTATCTGAACAGGACAAATCACATTTGTGCTGTCACACACATTGAACTGAGAGGCTCAGAGGGCCTAGGAGTGTATCAAATCATTGGATGAGATACTTTCTTACTGACCGGTATGTGCATAAAGGTCGTTTATAGGACATTATGCACAGACCCAAGAATCAATGAGTGTTTGTGTCTGGCATGGACAGTGTTGGAGCATATTTAATAAACGTTTATGCAACGCAAGCCAGCAAACAAAGTTGCTGTGCTGCGCTGTGGGAGAGAGTTGAACAGTGCTGTTTCTACTAAGATATGGTGCTCTTCAGCTTCTCTTCTACCTGCACTGGCGCTCTTGAGGCGGCTGGACCCAAAGCAGGCACCCTTGTGCCATGCTGCAAGGATGCCTGTATTACAGGCAGGATTGTGTTCGTGCAGGAAGGACCACCTTCCTGCACAAAAATAATCCTAAAAGGCAATTTCCTCTTTTTATGTGTGATGCAGAATGTGCTATACATTGAATGAGGATGTAACAAGGGAGAAATAAACATGTTTCTCCTTGTTTCACCTCCAGTGGTAGGTCTCTCCTCCAGGGCTACTGTGCCTTGCTGCCTAGGTTCTCGAGCTCCCACAGCAAGCCTTCTCTCTGTTATCCCCTTCTCCACAGCAAGGCATATTAGTCTGCTAAACCTCGGTCTTCATGCCTCCCCCTATAAGTCCCTAATCTGCTTGGTGACTGCTCCAAGCACTATGACTTCGTAGACATCCGCCCTGTAAGGAAATGCCTCCTTGGCATGGTTACCCCCTGACTTTTTGCCTTTTGCTGATGCTAAGTTTTGATTTGAAAGTGTGCTGAGGCCTGCTAACCAGGCCCCAGCACCAGTGTTCTTTCCCTAACCTGTACTTTTGTTTGCACAATTGGCACACCCTGGCATCCAGGTAAGTCCCTTGTAACTGGTACCCCTGGTACCAAGGGCCCTGATGCCAGGGAAGGTCTCTAAGGGATGCAGCATGTCATATGCCACCCTGGGGACCCCTCACTCAGCACAGACACACTGCTTGCCAGCTTGTGTGTGCTAGTGAGGACAAAACAAGTAAGTCGACATGGCACTCCCCTCAGGGTGCCATGCCAACCTCACACTGCCTATGCAGTATAGATAAGTCACCCCTTTAGCAGGCCTTACAGCCCTAAGGCCGGGTTCACTATACCATAGGTGAGGGCACCAGTTCATGAGCACTGTGCCCCTACAGTGTCTAAGCAAAACCTTAGACATTGTAAGTGCAGGGTAGCCATGAGAGTATATGGTCTGGGAGTCTGTCATGCACGAACTCCACAGCACCATAATGGCTACACTGAAAACTGTGAAGTTTGGTATCAAACTTCTCAGCACAATAAATGCACACTGATGCCAGTGTACATTTTATTGTAACATACACCCCATAGGGCACCTTAGAGGTGCCCCCTGAAACCTTAACCGACTATCCGTGCAGGCTGACTAGTTCTAGCAGCCTGTCACACACCAGACATGTTGCTGGCCACATGGGGAGAGTGCCTTTGTCACTCTGTGGCTAGTAACAAAGCCTGTACTGGGTGGAGGTGCTTCACACCTCCCCCTGCAGGAACTGTAACACCTGGTGGTGAGCCTCAAAGGCTCACCCCCTTTGTTACAGCACCACAGGGCACTCCAGCTAGTGGAGTTGCCCGCCCCCTCCGGCCACGGCCCCACTTTTGGCGGCAAGGCCGGAGGAGATAATGAGAAAAACAAGGAGGAGTCACTGGCCAGTCAGGACAGCCCCTAAGGTGTCCTGAGCTGAGGTGACTCTGACTTTTGGAAATCCTCCATCTTGTAGATGGAGGATTCCCACAATAGGGATAGGAATGTGCCCCCCTCCCCTCGGGAGGAGGCACAAAGAGGGTGTACCCACCCTCAGGGCTAGTAGCCATTGGCTACTAACCCCCCAGACCTAAACACGCCCTTAAATTTAGTATTTAAGGGCTCCCCAGAACCTAGGAACTCCGATTCCTGCAACCTAAGAAGAAGAGGACTGCTAAGCTGAAAAACCCTGCAGAGAAGACGGAGACACCAACTGCTTTGGCCCCAGCTCTACCGGCCTGTCTCCCCACTTCTAAAGACACTGCTCCAGCGACGCTTTCCCCAGGGACCAGCGACCTCTGAATCCTCAGAGGACTGCCCTGCTCTAGACGGACCAAGAACTCCTGAGGACAGCGGCCCTGTTCACCAACGACTGAAACTTTGAAACAAAGAAGCAACTTTGAAACAACTTGCGTTTCCCGCCAGAAGCGTGAGACTTGACACTCTGCACCCGACGCCCCCGGCTCGACTTGTGGAGAACAATCACTTCAGGGAGGACTCCCCGGCGACTGCGAGACCATGAGTAGCCAGAGTTGCCCCCCCTGAGCCCCCACAGCAACGCCTGCAGAGGGAATCCCGAGGCTCCCCCTGACCGCGACTGCCTGCTCCTCAGATCCTGACGCCTGGTAAAGACTCTGCACCCGCAGCCCCCAGGACCTGAAGGATCCGAACTCCAGTGCAGGAGTGACCCCCAGGAGGCCCTCTCCCTTGCCCAGGTGGTCGCTACCCTGAGGACCCCCCCCTTGCCTGCCTGCATCGCTGAAGAGACCCCTTGGTCTCCCATTGCTTTCTATTACAAACCCGACGCGTGTTGGCACACTGCACTCGGCCGCCCCCATGCCGTTGAGGGTGTACTTTCTGTGCTGACTTGTGTCCCCCCAGTGCCCTACAAAACCCCCCTGGTCTGCCCTCCGAAGACGCGGGTACTTACCTGCTGGCAGACTGGAACCGGGGCACCCCCTTCTCCATTGAAGCCTATGCGTTTTGGGCACCACTTTGACCTCTACACCTGACCGGCCCTGATCTGCTGGTGTGGTAACTTTGGGGTTGCTCTGAACCCTCAACGGTGGGCTACCTTGGACCCAAACTTGAACCCCGTAGGTGGTTTACTTACCTGCAAAAACTAACAAACTCCTACTCCCCCCAGGAACTGTTGAAAATTGCACTGTGTCTAGTTTTAAAATAGCTATATGTGATTTATGTGAAAACTGTATATGCTATTTTGCTAATTCAAAGTTCCTAAAGTACCTACCTGCAATACCTTTCATTTGAAGTATTACATGTAAATCTTGAACGTGTGGTTCTTAAAATAAACTCAGAAAATATATTTTTCTGTACAGAAACTTATTGGCCTGGAATTGTCTTTGAGTGTGTGTTCCTCATTTATTGCCTGTGTATGTACAACAAATGCTTAACACTACTCCTTTGATAAGCCTACTGCTCGACCACACTACCACAAAATAGAGCATTGGTATTATATCTTTTTGCCACTATCTTACCTCTAAGGGGAACCCTTGGATTCTGTGCATACTATTCCTTGCTTTGAAATAGTGCATACAGAGCCAACTTCCTACATTGGTGGATCACCGGTGGGGTACAAGACTTTGTATTTGCTGGACTACTCAGCCAATACCTGATCACACGACTAAATTCCAAAAATTGTAATTAGAAACTGATTTTTGCAATTTGAGCTATTTTTCTAAATTTTTAAAAGTCCTGCTAGGGCCTTGTGTTAGTCCCTGTTAGCATTTCTTTTAGAGTTTAAAAGTTTTGTGAAAGTTTGAATTAAGTTCTAGAGATAGTTTTAGATTCTTAAAAAGTATTCCAACTTTTAGAAACATAGGGGGTCATTCCAACCCTGGCGGTCGGTGTTAAAGCAGCGGCCAACCCGCCAACAGGCAGGCGGTCAAAAAAATGGAATTCTGACCCTGGCGGGAACCGCCAACACAGCCCGCCACTTTAACACTCCGACCGCCACGGCGGGACAAACAAACAGCTTGGCGGTCACCGCCAACAGGCAGGCGGCAGACAATGTACCGCCCACCCTATCACAACTCACCAATCCACCACCTTTTCCGGGGCGGGAGCCCCGCCGATAAAAACACGGCGGAAACAGACTACGAACGGGAAAACGCTCACCTCTATACACTCCACGAGGAATCTGGACAGCATGGAACCTGAATTAAACATCCTACCAGCTATTGTCTACCTGCTCTTCTACCAGGAGCACGAACGCCGGCGCAGACGACAACGGTGAGTACTGCACCTACGACACAGGGGAGGGGGGAGGAGAAAAGGTCACGGGCACACACATACGCGATACACCCACCCCCCCACCCCAAATACCTACACACCAATGCAGAGCAACAAGTCAGAGTGACACCCCCAAACCCCCCGGAATAATGCAAAGACAAAATAAAATGATCATTAAAATAGAAGTATATTATAGCTCAAATGAAGTAATGTGAATTATGAAAGATGAAATATACATATTAAATAAAGAACATAGTTAAAAATATATACATAGGCTATAAGTCCAGCACATTTTGCCAAAGTTCCATCGTTCGTGGGCCAATGTGCACAAACACATGGGCAAAGCCCACACACGAGACCAGATACCATTGGAGAGAACACTGCTGGGGCATCAGATGATAAAATTACAGGCACCTCAGGGGGAAGGGAAGGGGGGGCACCTCAGCCACATGAGTCCACGACGCCAGATCCACAAGGGGCCTCCATGGCCACTGTACCATCCTGGGGAGTGCAAAGCCACAGTCTCTCAAGTCCATACAGTGGGTGGGTTGCCCACTGTACCATCCTGGGGAGTGCAAAGCCACAGTCTCTCAAGTCTCTACAGTGGGTGGATTGCCCACTATACCATCCTGGGGAGTGCAAAGCCACAGTCTCTCAAGTCCCTACAGTGGGTGGATTGCCCACTGTACCATCCTGGGGAGTGCAAAGCCACAGTCTCTCAAGTCTCTACAGTGGGTGGATTGCCCACTGTGCCATCCTGGGGAGTGCAAAGCCACAGTCCATCAGGTGGATTACAGACTCCACTGGTCATGGAGGAGGCATGGTGGCCCGAGTGCTTCGTGAAGCCCTGCTCGACACAGAACCGTCACTGCCAATGGGCCAGCGGTGCCTGACAGGAAGGGCCCAGCAGAGCAGTTCAGAGACGGCGGTGCCCAGCGGAGCGGTGTTTGACAGGAAGGGCCCAGCGGAGCGGTGCTTGAGATGAAGGGCCCAGCGGAGCGGTGCTTGAGATGAAGGGCCCAGCGGAGCGGTGCTTGAGATGAAGGGCCCAGCGGAGCGGTGTTTGACAGGAAGGGCCCAGCGGAGCGGTGCTTGAGATGAAGGGCCCAGCGGAGCGGTGCTTGAGATGAAGGGCCCAGCGGAGCGGTGCTTGACAGGAAGGGCCCAGCGGAGCGGTGCTTGGCAGGAAGGGCCCAGCGGAGCGGTGCTTGACAGGAAGGGCCCAGCGGAGCGGTGCTTGAGATGAAGGGCCCAGCGGAGCGGTGCTTGACAGGAAGGGCCCAGCGGAGCGGTGCTTGACAGGAAGGGCCCAGCGGAGCGGTGATTGACAGGAAGGGCCCAGCGGAGCGGTGCTTGAGATGAAGGTCCCAGCGGAGCGGTGCTTGACAGGAAGGGCCCAGCAGAGCGGTGCTTGACAGGAAGGGCCCAGCTGAGCGGTGCTTCTCACGGCGGCCCCTGTTCAGCGGTGCTTGTCTTGGCGGGGCCCTGTTCAGCGGTGCTTCTCACGGCGGGCCCCTGTTCAGCGGTGCTTCTCACGGCGGGCCCCTGTTCAGCGGTGCTCCTCACGGCGGGGCCCTGTTCAGCGGTGCTTCTCACGGCGGGCCCCTGTTCAGCGGTGCTTCTCACGGCGGGCCACTGTTCAGCGGTGCTTCTCACGGCGGCCCCTGTTCAGCGGTGCTTCTCACGGCGGGGCCCTGTTCAGCGGTGCTTCTCACGGCGGCCCCTGTTCAGCGGTGCTTGTCTTGGCGGGGCCCTGTTCAGCGGTGCTTGTCTTGGCGGGGCCCTGTTCAGCGGTGCTTCTCACGACGGGGCCCTGTTCAGCGGTGCTTCTCACGGCGGGGCCCTGTTCAGCGGTGCTTCTCACGGCGGCCCCTGTTCAGCGGTGCTTGTCTTGGCGGGGCCCTGTTCAGCAGTGCTTGTCTTGGCGGGGCCCTGTTCAGCGGTGCTTCTCACGGCGGGGCCCTGTTCAGCGGTGCTTCTCACGGCAGGCCCTGTTCAGCGGTGCTTCTCACGGCGGGGCCCTGTTCAGCGGTGCTTGTCTTGTGTTTCTAGGGAACCAGACCTGGCCAATACTTCCCGCTCAGTCGCCATCCGACCTTTCGGTTGCGGGGCCCTCCTGTGATGGAGTCCTGGGCCCGTGGGTGTCCTCCGTCACACCCAGAATGGGCTGGTGGGGCCCTCCTGGCCAGCTCGCCTGCTGCCTGACTTGTCCACCCTGCTGCCCTTGCCCTCCTTCGCTGAATCTCTGGGGCCCTTGCCTCCCTTTGTTGATGTGCCAGGTGACGGGGTAAGGCTACTGTCCTTGGTGGCAGCCATCTCAGGCTTGTCGCGCAGGCCCTTCACTTTTTTGGTCCTCTTCCCAGGGGGTGGGCTCGCTGTCCCCTTGCTGCTGGCCGATGTTCCTGCCCTAGGAGCTGGTGGACTCCAATAGCCCTGAACTATGGTCCTAGTAGGTGCAGGGCTTGTGGTGGCTGAGGTGCTGTTTGGACTCGTACGAGATGGAGGGGGTGGGTCAGGTCATGCAAAGAGGTCAATTTTGGAGAGGAAAAACTTTTTAGGAGCAGTGGGAAGGGTAGGTGCAGTGGGTATGGGAGTGGAGGAAGAGGATGTGGTTGTAGGAGAGTCAAGTGTGCTGTCTTTGGGTGCAGGTGCTTGTGACGGAGGCTGTCGTGAGGTGGATGGCTGTTGGGTGGGTGTCTGTCTGCGTTTGTGTGGTTTGGAAGAGGGGGTGACAGACACACTGGGAGAGGACACTGGGGACGTGTAAATGGCAGTGGGGGTGGTGACTGCACGTGTGCGGACTGGTCTGGAGGGTGTGCTGGTGATGGACGTACTGGCTGATGGGGGTGTGCATGCAGGTGTGAGTGGAGACGTCACAGGGAGGGAGGAGGGAAACGAGGAGGTGGGGGACTGTTGGCATGTCTGCATCTGGATGTTGCTTGGGTGAATGCTTGTGTGATCTGTGGTGCTTATGTCTGGATGAGCTGCCCTTGGGTGTTGAGGTGTGTGCAGGCTGGTCTGATGGTGTGGATGGGGTAGGCAGAGGAACAGGGGTTTGGGACTGGGTGGAGGGAGTTTGAAGAGGGAGGCTGGAGACAGGGACAATGGCTGCCGTCAGTGCTGAGGCCAGAGCATTGAACGATCGCTGATGGGCAGCCTGACCCGAATGAAGGCCCTCCAGGTATGCATTGCTCCGATGCACCTCACTTTCTACACCCTGGATGGCATTCAAAAGGGTAGACTGCCCAACAATGATGGTCCTCAGGAGGTCAATGACCTCCTCACTGAGGGCAGCTGGGGTAACTGGGGCAGGGCCTGAGGTGCCTGGGGCGAAGGAGATGGCCGGCTTCCTGGCCGAGCGGGCACGGGCCGAACGCTGAGGGGCTGCTGAGAGGGCGGAGCTGGTGCGCTGGGTGGCGGCTGTACCTGTTGTAGCGGTGGGCACGGATGTTGCCGCCAACGCAAGGGAGCTCCCTTCCGAGGACGTGTCGGTGTCGCTGAGGTCTCCACGGGTCCCCGTTGTGGAGCCCCCCTCGCCCTCCGTCTCACTGGTCAACTCGGAGTCGGTTGCATGGCCCTCCGGGCCCATGTGAGATGCAACTCCCTCGTGCGCCGATGCTACTTCTCCTCCGCCTGATGATGCTAATGCACACATGAACAGGAAGACAAAGAAAATGGGGGGGGGAGAAATAAAGACAGGTTGAGTGCATGCATTGGCAACACCGTTGTCGGAGAGGACAGACACAGAAGCCCCCAGCACTACGCCGCGCACTCGGGGTACACTACTCAATTATTGTGACTTGGCCTACAGGTCTATGGACGACAAATGCACACATAGGTGAGGCCGGACCATGGATAGCTGTACATAGCACCCTACAGAGGTGGGGGGTGGGGGCACAGAGCCATGCCTAACGGAGGGGCCTAGCCTACAGAAAGCGCCCTGACCTAGAGATAGCCACAGCCCTCCTCCCCCACCCAGACACCTCCACTGCGCGCAAAGATAGCAGAATGTGCTGATACTCACCCCCTTGTGTCTGCTGTGATGTCCTCACGCGCCCATCCAAATCGGGGTAGGCCACCGCCAGGATCCGGGACATCAGGGGGGGTCAATTGGCGGCTGGCACCCCTCCTACGTTGGGAGGCCATCCCCAGCAGAGCCTTGGCGGTCTTTCTGCTCCCGCGGCGGATGTCCTCCCACCTCTTTCGGCAGTGGGTGCCCCGTCTGTTGTGGACCCCCAGGGCCCGGACGTTCTTGGCGATGGCACGCCAATTGTCGATCTTCTGATGGGCGCTGACCTATGTGACATGTACAGGGTTGGAAAGGAAATATCATCACTTTTCTGCATGGTCGATGTGAGTGGCCCCCCCTCCCCAACCTTGCCATGTGGCACATGCTCTCATCTGTCGTGCGTTGCACTCCTCATTCGCTCACCTCCCCACCATCTTACAGCCACCCCACTCAACACAGGCATAGCCCATACTACGTGCTCCCTGTGTACTTACCTGTTGGTCTGGAGGACCGTAGAGTAGCGCATACTGGGGGAGGACCCCATCCACAAGTTTCTCCAGTTCCTCAGATGTGAAGGCAGGGGCCCTTTCCCCAGTCGCAGCAGCCATTGTCTCTCCCAGACCGAGGTCACAGCAGCACTTGCAGTATAGGTCCTCTCCTGTGGATGATCAGGTCGCGAGTGATTAAGCAGTTAGAAAATGGCGGTCACGCCCGCGGCGGTGCGTACCGCGACCGCCGGCGCACATCGTCATTGGCTCCTGAAACCCATAGGGTTCAATGTTAACCAATGCGGTTTTGCACCGCGGTCTTCGACCGCCTACCGCTACGGTGTGCCACGCCAGCGCATTGACCTCACATCCCATTGTCACACTTCACAGGTCAGGCAGCCGCCATTTCAAGGGCCCACATGGCTTTATTTCTACTGCGTCACACAGGCCTAGGCCTTGCATTGCCACTCATACAAGCCATTCAATGCATAGCGAATCGTGTACTGTGCAAGCTGTGTGAACGTACCTGTGGGTTGCTTGACTCTGTGCTCCATGTTGTCCTTCCTAGGCACCGTCCGGTGGGACTTGCGAGGAGAAGGATGAATCCTCCCGTGTACAGACCGCTGGTGGACCTGTCGACAATGGAAGAACGACATATCATACTGACATACAGGCTTGACAGAGCCACTATACATGAACTGTGTGCCCAGTTGGAGCCAGACCTGATGTCCCCCATTCGCCAACCCACAGGGATTCCCCCTCTGGTGCAGGTTCTGTCAGTACTCCATTTTTTGGCAAGTGGATCATTCCAAACAACAGTGGCCATATCATCAGGGATGTCTCAGCCTATGTTTTCTAAGGTTTTGTCCAGAGTGTTGTCTGCCCTGATGAAATACATGCGGAGCTACATTGTGTTCCCTGAGGTGGGCGATTTGGCTACAGTGAAGGGTGATTTCTATGCCCTTGGACATATCCCCAACATCATTGGTGCCATTGATGGGACCCATGTGGCTTTGGTTTCCCCCAGAGAAAGTGAACAGGTGTACAGGAACAGAAAAAGTTATCATTCGATGAATGTCCAGGTGGTCTGTTTGGCAGACCAGTACATCTCCCATGTAAATGCCAAGTTCCCTGGGTCAGTGCATGACGCGTATATCATGCGAAATAGCAGCATCCCGTATGTGATGGAACAGCTACAGAGACATCGTGTGTGGCTATTGGGGGACTCTGGTTACCCCAACCTCTCCTGGCTATTGACCCCAGTGAGGAATCCCCGGACCAGGGCAGAGGAACGGTACAATGAGGCCCATGGGCGTACTAGGAGGATCATAGAAAGAACCTTCGGCCTCCTGAAGGCCAGGTTCAGGTGCCTACATATGACAGGTGGATCCCTAATGTACTCACCAAAGAAGGTGTGCCAGATCATCGTGGCCTGCTGTATGCTTCACAATATGGCTTTGCGACGCCAGGTGCCTTTTCTGCAGGAGGATGGTCCAGATGGTGGTGTTGTAGCAGCTGTGGAGCCTGTGGAGAGTGAAGAGGAGGAAGACGACGGGGACGACACAGACACCAGGGACACAGTGATACAACAGTATTTTCAGTAGCACACAGGTAAGAATCAACCACCCCATTTTACATTTACTGACAGCCTCCTGCCTCTCTACTGTCGGTGTTTCCACCCAGTTCCTGTTCACTGATTTGTGACTTTACCTTCCCTTTTCAGAGCTGTATGCGCCACTGCGTGACTTCTGCTTTGTTTGCCCATGGACTACAGCCGTATGACAGTGGTATGTTGTCATCACAATGTAACTGAAAAGTTTTGCACCGTTATGTGTAATACATTTGTTAAGAATACAAGCAGACTCCAGATTATTTGAGTGAAATAAGTGATTTAATTAAAGTGCTACATTTAGGTACATGATTGTAAAACGGTGATGGGTGGGGGTGGAGTAATGTCCATGGCAGAGTCCAGTTCTCAGTCTCACAGGTGCATTGTCCATATGCCTGTGGAAGGATGGAGCAGGGGCAGTTTGAGGTTGGACAGGGTGACAATGTGGGACAGTGGGATGACATCAGGAGGTATCTTATGCTGGCGGGGGTCTTGGCATCCTACTCTGTCTTCTTGTGAGATCTCAGGTTCCGCTTGCGGGGTGGTTGTTCTTCTGCAGGAGGTGGGGTTCTGGTGGCCTGTCGTTGTGTGGGGGCCTCCTGTCCACTAGCGCCGGCGGAGGTGGTAGGCTGTTCCTGGTCGAGGCTAGTGACAGGGGCCCTTTGGGGTGCCACATGGTCCCGCAATGTGGTGACTATCTGGTTAAGGGCCACGACGATGGTCCCCATTGCGAACTAATGTTCCTCAGTTCCTCTCTGAACCCCATGTACTGTTCCTCCTGCAGTGCCTGGATCTCCTGGAACCTGGCCAGTACCGTCGCCATCGTCTCCTGGGAGTGGTGGTATGCTTCCATGATGGAGGAGAGGGCCTCGTGGAGAGTGGGTTCCCTTGGCCTGTCCCCCCCCTGTCGCACAGCAGCCCTCCCAGTTCCCCTGTGTTTCTGGGCCTCTGTCCCCTGGACGGTGTGCCCACTACCACTGCCCCCAGGTCCCTGTTGTTGTTGGGGTGGTGGGTCAACCTGGGTGCCCTGTAGTGGTGGACACACCGCTGATTGACGTGTCCTGGAGACAGAGGCATGGGCCCGCTGGGTTGGAGCTGTGCTGGTGTTCCCAGAGGGGATTGGGTCTGATGTAGCCTGTGGCTGTCTGAGGGGAACCGACTGTCCCGAGGTCCCCGATGGGCCGGGCTGGTCATCTGGGTCCAGGGAGACAGAGCTGCTGTCATAACTGGGGGCCTCTTCTGGGGGTGGGATGGACATCTCTGGACCCTCCGTGGCGGTGTAGTGGCGTTCGGGTCCTGCAGGGGTATAAGGGTATGGTTATTGCTTCTGTGTGTGGCATTTCCTGTGATGGGTGGGTGGCCGTGTACCCAAGTGCAGGCATTCCCTTGTGGGGGCTTTTGTGAGGGTGGCTTGTGGGGGAGATGTGTGTGTGCAGTGGGCATGCTTTGGTGATGGGTGTCCATGCTTTGTGGACGCATGCAGGGCTTGGTGTTGGGATGGGTGGGTTGTGATGGTGAGCCATTTGCAAGGAGTTGGTGTGATGGGGTGGGGGTGAGGGTGGTGGTATGATTTGGGATGCAGGTGGGGAGGGGGTGGGAAGAAGTAGTTAAGATTAGACTTACCAGAGTCCATTCCTCCAGATACTCCTGCGAGGCCCTCAGGATGCAGGATGTGCAAGACTTCCTCCTCCCATGCTGTAAATTCTGGGGGAGTAGGTGGGGGTCCGCCGCCAGTCTTCTGCACCGCTATGTTGTGCCTTGATACCATGGAACGCACCTTCCCCCGTAGGTCGTTCCAGCGCTTCCTTATGTCATCCCGATTGCGTGGATGCTGTCCCACAGCGTTGACCCTGTCGACTATCCTTTGCCATGGCTCCATCTTCCTAGCAATTGTGGTGTGCTGCACCTGTGCCCCGAAGAGCTGGGGCTCTACACAAACTATTTCCTCCACCATGACCCTGAGTTCTGCGTCAGAGAACCTGGAGTGTCTTTGGGGTGCCATGGGGTGGTGTGGATGAGGTGAGGGATGTTGTATGTGTTGTAGAGTGTGGTGTGTGTGGTGGTGTATGGTGTTTTGTGCGTGGGAATTGTGTGGGTGATGTTTTGATTTGCCTCTGTGTGATGGTCTACTCTAAGCAGTGCTGTCTCTCTCTGTCCTTCAGTCGCTATTGTGGTCGTAAGGGTTTGTGGGTGATGTGGGTGTGTGTTTTATATTGTATTGGGTGTGTGGGAGTGTTGTGTGTATGTGTATCAGGTGTGTGTGTTTCAAATTGTCCAATGTGGTTGTGTTTTGTAAGGGTGTGTGTATTTTGACCGCGGCGATGTGTACCGCCAATGGAATACCGCGGTAGAAAGACCGCCGCGTGGATTCGTGGGTCGGAATGGCATGGGCGTATTTCTGTTGGCGTGACGGTGGAGGTTTGGTCATCGCCAGTTTTTCGCTGACCTTTGGTGTGGCGGACTTTTGTTGATGTCGGGTTTTTGGCGGTTTGCCAGTTGCGGGTCAGAATGACCGTGGCGGTTTACCGCGGCCGCGGCGGTGTTATGGCGGTCTTCTGACCGGTGGTAAGCGCCTTTTACCGTCGAGGTCAGAATGACCCCCATAATGTCTAATGCAGAAGAGAGTGTGATGGAACTCGACCTCACACCTTACCTCCATCTTAGAATGAGGGAGCTAAGGTCTCTCTGCAAAATAAAGAAAATAAAAGTTGGCATAAGCCCTTCCAAAGCACAGCTCCAGGAGCTGCTGGCAGAGTTTGACAAAGCCAACCCCTCTGAGGATGACCTCCCAGAGGATGAAGCTAGTGACTTGGAGGAAAGTTCCCCCCCTCCAGTCCTAATTAGGGAGATCAGGGCACCTCAAGCCCTGACTCCAACTGTGATAGTCAGAGATGCTGCTTCCCTCACAGGAGGGCCCAGCACCTCTGTAATCACTGAGGATAGCCTCAGTGAAGATGACCTCCTGCTAGCCAGAATGGCCAAAAGATTGGCTTTAGAGAGACAGCTCCTAGCCATAGAAAGGGAAAGACAAGAGATGGGTTTTGGTCCCGTCCATGGTGGCAGCAACATAAATAGGGTCAGAGATTCTCCTGACATGTTGAAAATCCCAAAAGGGATTGTAACTAAATATGAAAATGGTGATGACATCACCAAATGGTTCACAGCTTTTGAGAGGGCTTGTGCAACCAGAAAAGTAAACAGATCTCAATGGGGTGCTCTCCTTTGGGAAATGTTCACTGGAAAGTGTAGGGATAGACTCTTCACACTCTCTGGAAAAGATGCAGAATCCTGTGACCTCATGAAGGGTACCCTGATTGAGGGCTTTGGATTCTCCACTGAGGAGTATAGAATTCGATTCAGGGGGGCTCAAAAGTCCTCGAGCCAGACCTGGGTTGATTTTGTGGACTACTCAGTGAAATCACTGGATGGTTGGATTCAAGGCAGTGGTGTAAATGATTATGATGGGCTGTACAATTTATTTGTGAAAGAACACCTATTGAGTAATTGTTCAAATGATAAACTGCATCAGCATCTGGTAGACCTAGGACCAATTTCTCCCCAAGAATTGTGAAAGAAGGCGGACCATTGGGTCAAGACTAGGGTGACCAAGACTTCCACAGAGGGTGACCAAAAGAAAGGGGTCACAAAGCCTCCCCAGGGGAAGAGTGTTGAGACATCCAAAGGTAAAAATAGTAAAGAGTCTTCTACAGGCCCCCAAAAACCTGCACAGGAGGGTGGGCCCAGAGCCTCTTCACAAACCAATTTTGGGTACAAGGGTAAAAACTTTGATCCCAAAAAGGCCTGGTGTCGTAGCTGTAATCAGCCTGGACACAAAACTGGAGACAAGGCCTGTCCCAAGAAAAGTACCACTTCTAACTCCACTCCAGCTAACACTGGAATGGCCAGTCTCCAAGTGGGATCAACAGTGTGCCCAGAGCAAATCAGGTGTCACACTGAAGCTACATTAGTCTCTGAGGGTGGGGTAGATTTAGCCACACTGCTTGCCTGGCCTCCTAACATGCAAAAATACAGGCAGCAGCTCTTAATTAATGGGACAAGTGTAGAAGGCCTGAGGGATACAGGTGCCAGTGTCACCATGGTGACAGAGAAACTGGTTTCCCCTGGTCAATACCTGGCTGGACAAACTTACCCAGTCACCAACGCTGACAATCAGACTAAAGTACATCCCATGGCTATGGTAACTTTAGAGTGGGGAGGGGTCAATGGCCAGAAAAAGGTGGTGGTCTCCTCAAATATCCCTGTAGACTGTTTGCTTGGAAATGACCTGGAGTCCTCAGCATGGGCTGAGGTAGAACTGAAAACCCATGCAGCCATGCTGGGTATCCCTGAACTGGTGTGTGTCAAGACAAGGGCACAGTGCAAGGCTCAGGGTGAAAAAGTAGTGTTGGAGCCTGGAAAAAGGCCCCAACCTACCAAGAGAAAAGGAAAGACAACTGGGGAACCAGTTGCAACACAACACCAAAGAGAGAACCTCTCTTCTCAGGAAGAAGTTCTGCCCTATGAGGGAACTGAGCCTATGGAGTTCGGACCTTATCAGGTTGAGCTCTTAGGCCCAGGGGGACCCTCAAGGGAGCAGTTGTGTAAGGGGCAGGAAACCTGTCCCTATCTTGAAGGCCTTAGGCAGCAAGCTGCTGAAGAGTCCAATGGAAAGAAAACAGGAACACATAGGGTTTATTGGGAAGATGGACTCCTTTACACTGAGGCAAGAGATCCCAAACCTGGTGCCACTAGGAGAGTGGTAGTGCCTCAGGAGTTTATGGAGTTCATACTGACCTTAGCCCATGATATTCCTCTTGCTGGGCATTTGGGACAGACCAAGACGTGGGAGAGATTAGTCAACCACTTCTATTGGCCCAACATGTCCCAGAAGGTCAAGGAGTTTTGTGTCTACTGTGCCACCTGTCAAGCCAGTGGTAAGACAGGTGGGCACCCAAAGGCCCCCCTCATTCCACTTCCAGTGGTGGGGGTCCCCTTTGAAAGAGTGGGTGTGGACAAAGTGGGTCCACTTGAACCTCCCACAGCCTCAGGGAACCTATGCATACTAGTAGTAGTGGATCATGCTACTAAATACCCTGAAGCAATTCCCCTTAGGTCGACTACTGCCCCTGCAGTAGCCAAAGCACTCATTGGTATTTTTACCAGCGTGGGTTTTCCTAAGGAGGTGGTGTCTGACAGAGGTACCAACTTCATGTCAGCATACCTGAAACACATGTGGAATGAGTGTGGGGTGACTTACAAATTCACCACACCATACCATCCACAAACCAATGGCCTTGTTGAGAGATTCAACAAGACATTGAAAGGCATGATCATGGGGCTCCTTGAAAAACTCAAAAGGAGATGGGATGTCCTCTTGCCATGTCTGCTTTTCGCTTACAGAGAGGTGCCTCAGAAGGGAGTAGGGTTCTCACCCTTTAAACTTCTGTTTGGCCACCCTGTAAGGGGACCACTAGCTCTTGTTAAAGAAGGCTGGGAGAGACCTCTTCATGAGCCTAAGCAAGATATAGTGGACTATGTACTTGGCCTACGTTCAAGGATGGCAGAGTACATGGAAAAGGCAAGTAAAAACCTTGAGGCCAGCCAACAGCTCCAGAAGTTTTGGTATGACTAAAAGGCTGCAATGGTTGAATTTCAACCAGGGCAGAAAGTCTGGGTTTGGGAGCCTGTGGCTCCCAGGGCACTTCAGGACAGATGGAGTGGCCCTTACCCAGTGCTGGAAAAGAAGAGTCAGGTCACCTACCTGGTGGACCTAGGCACTAGCAGGACCCCCAAGAGGGTGATCTATGTGAACCGCCTTAAGCTCTTCCATGACAGGGCTAATGTGAATCTGTTGATGGTAACAGATGAGGACCAGGAAGCTGAGAGTGAACCTCTCCCTGATCTCCTCTCCACCAACCCTAAAGATGGCTCAGTTGATGGAGTGATCTATTCAGACACCCTCTCTAGCCAACAGCAATCTGACTGTAGGAAGGTCCTGCAACAGTTTGCTGAGCTCTTTTCCCTAACCCCTGGTCAGACACACCTGTGTACCCATGATGTGGACACAGGAGACAGCATGCCTGTCAAAAACAACATTTTTAGACAGTCTGACCAAGTTAAGGAAAGCATCAAAGTGGTAGTCCACAAGATGCTGGAATTGGGAGTCATTGAGCACTCTGACAGCCCCTGGGCTAGCCCAGTGGTCTTAGTCCCCAAACCTCACACCAAAGATGGAAAGAGCGAGATGAGGTTTTGTGTGGACTACAGATGACTTAATTCTGTCACCAAGACAGATACCCATCCCATTCCAAGGGCTGATGAACTGATTGATAAATTAGGTGCTGCCAAATTCTTAAGTACCTTTGACTTAACTGCAGGGTACTGGCAAATCAAAATGGCACCAGGAGCAAAAGAAAAGACAGCATTATCCACACCTAATGGGCATTATCAGTTTACTGTTATGCCCTTTGGTTTAAAGAATGCCCCTGCCACCTTCCAAAGGTTGGTGAATCAAGTCCTTGCTGGTTTGGAGTCCTTTAGTGCAGCTTTTCTTGACGATATTGCTGTCTTTAGCTCCAGCTGGCAGGATCACCTGGTCCACCTGAAGAAGGTTTTGAAGGCTCTGCAGTCAGCAGGCCTCTCTATCAAGGCATCCAAATGCCAGATAGGGCAGGGAACTGTGGTTTACTTGGGACACCTTGTAGGTGGAGGCCAAGTTCAGCCACTCCAGCCTAAGATCCAGACTATCCTGGACTGGGCAGCTCCAAAAACCCAGACTCAAGTCAGGGCATTCCTTGGCTTGACTGGGTATTACAGGAGGTTTGTGAAGGGATATGGATCCATAGTGACAGCCCTCACAGAACTTACCTCCAAGAAAATGCCCAAGAAAGTAAACTGGACTGTAGAATGCCAACAGGCCTTTGACACCCTGAAACAAGCAATGTGCACAGCACCAGTTCTAAAAGCTCCAGATTACTCCAAGCAGTTAATTGTGCAGACAGATGCCTCTGAACATGGGATAGGGGCAGTTTTGTCCCAAACAAATGATGATGGCCTTGACCAGCCTGTTGCTTTCATTAGCAGGAGGTTACTCCCCAGGGAGCAGCGTTGAACTGCCATTGAGAGGGAGGCCCTTGCTGTGGTTTGGTCCCTGAAGAAGCTGAGACCATACCTCTTTGGTACTCACATTTGTAGTTCAAACTGACCACAGACCTCTCAGATGGCTGATGCAAATGAAAGGTGAAAATCCAAAACTGTTGAGGTGGTCCATCTCCCTACAGGGAATGGACTTTATAGTGGAACACAGACCTGGGACTGCCCATGCCAATGCAGATGGCCTTTCCAGGTTCTTCCACTTAGAAAATGAAGACTCTCTTGGGAAAGGTTAGTCTCATCCTCTTTCGTTTGGGGGGGGGTTGTGTAAGGAAATGCCTCCTTGGCATGGTTACCCCCTGACTTTTTGCCTTTTGCTGATGCTAAGTTTTGATTTGAAAGTGTGCCGAGGCCTGCTAACCAGGCCCCAGCACCAGTGTTCTTTCCCTAACCTGTACTTTTGTTTGCACAATTGGCACACCCTGGCAACCAGGTATGTCCCTTGTAACTGGTACCCCTGGTACCAAGGGCCCTGATGCCAGGGAAGGCCTCTAAGGGATGCAGCATGTCTTATGCCACCCTGGGGACCCCTCACTCAGCACAGACACACTGCTTGCCAGCTTGTGTGTGCTAGTGAGGACAAAACGAGTAAGCCGACATGGCACTCCCCTCAGGGTGCCATGCCAACCTCACACTGCCTATGCAGTATAGATAAGTCACCCCTCTAGCAGGCCTTACAGCCCTAAGGAAGGGTGCACTATACCATAGGTGAGGGCACCAGTGCATGAGAACTGTGCCCCTACAGTGTCTAAGCAAAACCTTAGACATTGTAAGTGCAGGGTAGCCATAAGAGTATATGGTCTGGGAGTCTGTCATGCACGAACTCCACAGCACCATAATGGCTACACTGAAAACTGTGAAGTTTGGTATCAAACTTCTCAGCACAATAAATGCACACTGATGCCAGTGTACATTTTATTGTAACATACACCACAGAGGGCACCTTAGAGGTGCCCCCTGAAACCTTAACCGACTATCCGTGTAGGCTGACTAGTTCTAGCAGCCTGCCACACACCAGACATGTTGCTGGCCACATGGGGAGAGTGCCTTTGTCACTCTGTGGCTAGTAAAAAAGCCTGTACTGGGTGGAGGTGCTTCACACCTCCCCCTGCAGGAACTGTAACACCTGGCGGTGAGCCTCAAAGGCTCACCCCCTTTGTTACAGCACCACAGGGCACTCCAGCTAGTGGAGTTGCCTGCCCCCTCTGGCCACGGCCCCACTTTTGGCAGCAAGGCCGGAGGAGATAATGAGAAAAACAAGGAGGAGTCACTGGCCAGTCAGGACAGCCCCTAAGGTGTCCTGAGCTGAGGTGACTCTGACTTTTAGAAATCCTCCATCTTGCAGATGGAGGATTCCCCCAATAGGGATAGGAATGTGCCCCCCCTCCCCTCGGGAGGAGGCACAAAGAGGGTGTGCCCACCCTCAGGGCTAGGAGCCATTGGCCACTAACCCCCCCAGACCTAAACCCGCCCTTAAATTTAGTATTTAAGGGCTCCCCAGAACCTAGGAACTCCGATTCCTGCAACCTAAGAAGAAGAGGACTGCTAAGCTGAAAAACCCTGCAGAGAAGACGGAGACACCAACTGCTTTGGCCCCAGCCCTACCGGCCTGTCTCCCCACTTCTAAAGACACTGCTCCAGCGACGCTTTCCCCAGGGACCAGCGACCTCTGAATCCTCAGAAGACTGCCCTGCTCTAGACGGACCAAGAACTGCCGAGGACAGCGGCCCTGTTCACCAAAGACTGCAACTTTGAAACAAAGAAGCAACTTTGAAACAACTTGCGTTTCCCGCCGGAAGCGTGAGACTTGACACTCTGCACCCGACGCCCCCGGCTCGACTTGTGGAGAACAATCATTTCAGGGAGGACTCCCCAGCGACTGCGAGACCGTGAGTAGCCAAAGTTGCACTCCCTGAGCCCCACTGCAACACCTGCAGAAGGAATCCCGAGGCTCCCCCTGACCGCGACTGCCTGCTCCTCAGATCCCGACGCCTGGTAAAAACTCTGCACCCGCAGCCCCTAGGACCTGAAGGATCCGAACTCCAGTGCAGGAGTGACCCCCAGGAGGCCCTCTCCCTTACCCAGGTGGTGGCTACCCGAGGAGCCCCCCCCCCTTGCCTGCCTGCATCGCTGAAGAGACCCCTTGGTCTCCCATTGCTTTCTATTACAAACCCGACGCGTGTTTACACACTGCACCCGGCCGCCCCCGTGCCGTTGAGGGTGTACTTTCTGTGCTGACTTGTGTCCCCCCCGGTGCCCTACAAAACCCCCCTGGTCTGCCCTCCGAAGACATGGGTACTTACCTGCTGGCGGACTGGAACCAGGGCACCTCCTTCTCCATTGAAGCCTATGCGTTTTGGGCACAACTTTGACTTCTGCACCTGACCGGCCCTGAGCTGCTGGTGTGGTAACTTTGGTGTTGCTCTGATCCCCCAACGATGGGCTACCTTGGACCCAAACTTGAACCCTGTAGGTGGTTTACTTACCTGCAAGAACTAACAAACTCTTACTCCCCCGAGGAACTGTTGAAAATTGTAGTGTCTAGTTTTAAAATAGCTATATGTGATTTATGTGAAAACTGTATATGCTATTTTGCTAATTCAAAGTTCCTAAAGTACCTACCTGCAATACCTTTCATTTGAAGTATTACATGTAAATCTTGAACCTTTGGTTCTTAAAATAAACTCAGAAAATATATTTTTCTATACAAAAACCTATTGGCCTGGAATTGTCTTTGAGTGTGTGTTCCTCATTTATTGCCTGTGTATGTACAACAAATGCTTAACACTACTCCTTTGATAAGCCTACTGCTCGACCACACCACCACAAAATAGAGCATTGGTATTATCTCTTTTTGCCACTACTTACCTCTAAGGGGAACCCTTGGACTCTGTGCATACTATTCCTTGCTTTGAAATAGTGCATACAGAGCCAACTTCCTACATGCCCTCAGCTTTTTCTGTTTCTTTCAGGCTCTAGGAAGACACGCGACAACAACACACAAAGTACCTGGCCTAAATAAAAATAAGAAACAACCAGCCATTATGATAGAAAGCTGGGTTTGTGCTGGCAGCTCTGGAAGAATTCCAGTTGACTATTTGCAAATTGTTTTAACAGATTTTTAGTTGCAAATGGATGTTTTATTTTTTGAGAAATTGGCCTGTTTGTGCACACATGAAAAAAAATGCTCTAGAACTGAATCCAAAAAATGCTTGTATGTCAAAATATAAAACATTAAATATCGACCTGCAATAATATCCACTGCATGATATCACCTAGCACACAAAATGGAGTGGGATTCACCACTCTAACTCCACATCTGCCTGATTTGATATTATGCAAGTCGATATCTTGTAGTCGATATGAAAGTCAACATTGTGGTACCACACCTCAGTAGACACCATCAGACACCAATAACAAGCTCCAAAATGCAACTGGAATCAACTAGAGTTTCTACACAAGACTTCATTATATATTCCAGTATACATTGCACCAATATACATTGCGAGACGTTAGCAGACTATTTTGTCGACAAGATAGAAGATATTTATACACATTTTCCCACGGACATTTCTACAGCTAAGTTAGAGGACATAACAACATTTGAGGACATCAAGTCCACACCTGCACTCAATTCTTTTCCCCTCTTGGATTTGCCAGAGCTGACTGCCATCCGTCGTCAAGACAAATCTGGGTCTCCTGCAGACCCATTAAAACCTGATTGGTTACTTAAGCTCACGGACCCCCTCCTCCCACTCTGCTTACAGGTTATAAATGTATCTCTGTCCTCAGGTCAGGTGCCTACTAAGTGGAAACATGGTAAGGTCATTCAACCCTTGAAGAAGCCATCTCTAGGTGCCTCCAAGCCAGAAAACCTCTGCCCTATTTTGCTCCTGCCTTTCTTAGCAAAGGTAACAGCGAAGCATGTAAACAGCATTTTGGCATTATCTGGACGACAACCATCTCCCACAATGCTTTCAGGCCATGGCGCAGCACAAAATCTGCACTTCTTGCGGTCACTGAGCAACTCCGATGTGCCCTAGATAAAGCCCGTACATCTGTTCTGATCTTGCGTGATTTGAGAGCTGCTTTTCATACGGTGTCTCACAAAATTCAAATACAGCGCCAACAGAGCATCGGCATAGGCTGTACGGCACTGTCCGGGTTCACCTTTTTCTCCAAGAATGCTCCTTTCAGGTTATTTCCCCTCCTTTTAGTTCTGATACACATATTTTACAGCATGGTGCTCCACAAGGGTCTTCACTAAGCTCTACCCTGTTTAACATGTATATCCAACCACTAGCACAGGTCGCTAAATCCACCGGAATGACGTTGATATCCTATGCTGACAATCCCCTGTGCTCTCACTTACAGATAATCCCTCACTTGACTGTGCAAACTTCTAAAAAGAACTGTTAGTGCTTGCAGAGTGGGTGAATGTTAACTGTCTCCGCCTGAACACTAATAAAATTGAAAGTACTCCTTTTAGGAAAAGATACCCACATTTGGGGTGACTATTGGTGGCCTACCCCCCTTGGAGCTTCTCCCACACCTAAACCTTCTGGAAAAAAATTAGGAAAACTCTTTGACATTTGAGGCTGTAGGAGGCTGGCCTGGCTTGTAGTGGGTACCAAGGGGTACTTACACTCTGTACCAGGTCCAGTTATCCCTTATTAGTGTAGAAGAGGTGTTTCTAGCAGCTTAGGCTGATAGAAGGATGCTATAGCAGAGCAGCTTAGGCTGAACTAGGAGACATGCAAAGCTCCTATTATACCACTGGTGTCATATGCACAATATCATAAGAAAACACAATACACAGATATATAAAAAATAAAGGTACTTTATTTTTATGACAATATGCCAAAAGTATCTCAGTGAGTACCCTCAGTATGAGGATGCCAAATATACACAAGATATATGTACACAATACCAAAAATATGCAGTAATAGCAAAAGGAAGTAATGCAAGCAATGTAAAGTTACAGTAGATTGCAATAGGAGCACATAGGTATAGGGGCAACACAAACCATATACTCCAAAAGTGGAATGCGAACCACAAATGGACCCCAAACCTATGTGAGCTTGTAGAGGGTCGCTGAGACTGTAAGAAAACAGTGAGGGTTAGAAAAATAGCCCACCCCAAGACCCTGAAAAGTAGGTGTGAAGTGCACCTTTAACTCCCAGAGAGCACAGAAGTCGTGATAGGGGGTTTCTGCAAGGAAGACCAGCAAAGCAACAACAGTGGATTTCTGGACCTGAGTACCTGTGAAACAAGGGGACCAAGTCCAAGAGTCGCGACAATGTCGAGAGTGGGCAGATGCCCAGGAAATGCCAGCTGAGGGTGCAAAGAAGCTGCCACCGGATGGAAGAAGCTTTGGTTTTTGCAAGAACGAAGAGGACTAGGAACTTCCCCTTTGGAAGGTGGATGACCCACGTCGTGAAGAAGCTTGCAGAGGTGTTCCCACGCAGAAAGACCACAATCAAGCCTTGCTAGCTGCAAGGGTCGCGGTAAGGGTTTTTCGATACTGCTGTGGCCCAGGTGGGACCAGGATGTCACCACTTGGACGAGGAGACAGAGGGGGCGCCCAGCAAGTCAGGGAGCCCTCACAGAAGCAGGCAGCACCCGCAGAAGTACCGGAACAGGCACTTGGAAGAGGAGTGAACCGGAGTCCACCCGAAGACACAAAAGGGAGTCCCACGACGCCGGAGGACAACTCAGAAGGTTGTGCACTGCAGGTTAGAGTGTCGGGACCCAGGCTTAGCTGGGCACAAAGGAAATCCTGGAACAGTGCACAGGAGCCGGAGCAGCTGCAAATCACGCGATACCCAGCAATGCAGTCTAGCGTGGGGAGGCAAGGACTTACCTCCACCAAACTTGGACTGAAGAGTCACTGGACTGGGGGAGTCACTTGGACAGAGTTGCTGAGTTCCAGGGACCACGCTCGTCGTGCTGAGAGGGGACCGAGAGGACCGGTGATGCAGTCTTTTGTTGCCTGCGGTTGAAGGGGGAAGATTCCGTCCACCCACGGGAGATTTCTTCAGAGCTCCTAGTGCAAGAAGGAGACAGGCTACCCCCAGAGCATGCACCACCAGGAAACAGTCGAGAGGGCGGCAGGATAAGCTTGTTGCGGTTTTGCAGGCGTCCTGAGCAGTCAGCGGTCGATCCTTTGGCAGAAGGTGAAGAGAGAGATGCAGAGGAACTCTGGTGAGCTCTTGCATTCGGTATCTGAAGAATTCCCCAAAGCAGAGACCCTAAATAGCCAGAAAAGGAGGTTTGGCTACCTAGGAAGGAGGATAGGCTAGTAACACAGGTAAGAGCCCATCAGAAGGAGTCTCTGACATCACCTGCTGGCCCTGGCCACTCAGAGCAGTCCAGTGTGCCAGCACACCTCTGAATCCAAGATGGCAGAGGTCTGGGGCACGCTGGAGGAGCTCTGGGCACCTCCCCTGGGAGGTGCAGGTCAAGGGAGTGGTCACTCCCCTTTCCTTTGTCCAGTTTCGCACCAGAGCAGGGCTGGGGGATCCCTGAACCGGTGTAGACTGGCTTATGCAGAGATGGGCACCATCTGTGCCCATCAAAGCATTTCCAGAGGCTGGGGGAGGCTACTCCTCCTCAGCCCTGACACCTTTTTCCAAAGGGAGAGGGTGTAACACCCTCTCTCTGAGGAAGTCCTTTGTTCTGCCTTCCTGGGCCAGGCCTAGCTGGACCCCAGGAGGGCAGAAACCTGTCTGAGGGGTTGGCAGCAGCTGCAGTGAAACCCCGGGAAAGGCAGTTTGGCAGTACCCGGGTCTGTGCTAGAGGCTCGGGGGATCATCGAATTGTCTCCCCAATGCCAGAATGGCATTGGGGTGATAATTCCATGATCTTAGACATGTTACATGGCCATGTTCGGAGTTACCATTGTGACGCTATACATAGGTAGTGACCTATGCATAGTGCACGCGTGAAATGGTGTCCACGCACTCACACAGTCCGGGGAATTTGCCCTGAACTATGTGGGGGCACCTTGGCTAGTGCCAGGGTGCCCACACACTAAGTAACTTAGCACCCAACCTTCACCAGGTGGAGGTTAGACAAATAGGTGACTTAAAAGTTACTTAAGTGCAGTGGTAAATGGCTGTGAAATAACGTGGACGTAATTTACTCAGGCTGCAGTGGCAGCCCTGTGTAAGAATTGTCAGAGCTCCCTATGGGTGGCAAAAGAAATGCTGCAGCCCATAGGGATCTCCTGGAACCCCAATACCCTGGGTACCTCAGTACCATATACTAGGGAATTATAAGGGTGTTCCAGTATGCCAATGTGAATTGGTGAAATTGGTCACTAGCCTATTAGTGACAATTTAGAAAGCAGTGAGAGCATAACCACTGAGGTTCTGGTTAGCAGAGCCTTAGTGAGACAGTTAGTCATCACACAGGGAACACATATAGGGCACACTTATGAGCAGTGGGGCCCTGGCTGGCAGGGTCCCAGTGACACATACACTAAAACAACATATATACAGTGAAATATGGGGGTAACATGCCAGGCAAGATGGTACTTTCCTACACAATTCCCCCCCCCCCCCCAAACGAAGGACAATAAGACTAGCCATGACCTGATGAGTCTTTATTGTCTAAGTGGAAATATCTGGAGAGTCCATCTGCATTGGAGTGGGTACTACCAGGTCTATGTTCCACTGTATAGTCCATTCCCTGTAGAGATATGAACCACCTCAACAATTTAGGGTTTTCACCTTTCATCTGTTTTAGCCAAAGTAAAGGTTTGTGGTCTGTCTGAACAATGAAGTGAGTGCCAAACAGGTATGTCCTCAACTTCTTCAGTGCCCAGACCACAGCAAAGGCCTCCCTCTCTATGGCAGACCAACACATTTCTCTAGGGGTCAACCTCCTGCTGATGAAAGCAACAGGTTGATCCTGGCCCTCAGAATTGAGTTGTGATAAGACTGCCCCTACCCCTAATTCAGATGCATCAGTTTGAACAATGAATTTGTTGGAGTAACATGGGCTTTTTAGAACAGGTGCAGGGCACATGGCCTGTTTCAGCTCCTCAAAAGCTTTCTGACAGCTAGCTGTCCACAATACCTTTTTAGGCATTTTCTTGGAAGTGAGATCATTAAGTGGGGCTGCAATGGAGCCATAGCTCTTAATGAACCTCCTGTAATACCCAGTGAGGCCTAAGAAGGCTCTCACCTGGGTCTGAGTTGTAGGGGGAACCCAATCCATGATTGTTTGGATTTTCCCCTGAAGTGGTGCAATCTGTTCTCCACCTACCAGGTGTCCCAGATAAACCACTTTCCCCTGCCCTATCTGGCACTTTGAAGCCTTGATAGTGAGGCCTGCCTTCTGCAGGGCCTCCAAAACGTTCCACAGGTGGACCAGGTGATCATCCCTGGTGGAGCTAAAGACAGCTATATCGTCCAGATATGCTGCACTAAAAGCCTCCAACCCTTGCAGGACTGTATTCACCAACCTCTGAAAAGTGGCAGGTGCATTTTTCAAACCAAAGGGCATTACTGTGAATTGGTAGTGCCCTCCAATAGTCGAAAATGCAGTTTTTGTTTTAGCATCCTCTGATAACTTGATCTGCCAATACACTGCAGTTAAATCAAAGGTGCTTAGATACTTGGCAGATGCCAGTGTATCTATGAGCTCATCTGCCCTGGGTATAGGGTGAGCAGCAGTTTTAGTTACCTGATTGAGACCTCTGTAATCTACACAAAACCTCATTTCCCTTTTTCCATCTTTAGAGTGAGGCTTTGGTACAAGCACCACAGGAGAGGCCCATAAGGCCCATAAGGCTTTCAGAATGTTCAATCACTCCTAGTTCAAGCATTTTCTGAACTTCTTGTTTTATGCTGTCCCTGACATGGTCAGGCTGCCTATAGATCTTACTTTTGACAGGCATGCTGTCTCCAGTATCTATAGTGTGCTCACACCAAGAAGTGGTGCCTGGCACAGTAGAGAAGAGTTCAGAAAACTGACCTAGGAGGTTTATGCAGTTGTCTTTTTGCTCAGCAGTAAGACAGTCTGCCAAAACTACACCTTCCACTAGAGCATCCTGTTCTGTGGAAGAGAAGAGATCAGGGAGAGGGTCACTATCTTCTTCCTGTCCTTCATCTGTTGCCATGAGCAGGGTGAGATCAGCCCTGTCATAGTAGGGTTTAAGGCGATTGACATGGAGCACCCTAAGGGGACTCCTGGCAGTGCCCAGGTCAACCAAGTAGGTGACCTCGCCCTTCTTTTCAACAATGAGATGGGGTCCAGTCCATTCGTCTTGGAGTGCTCTTGGGGCCACAGGCTCCAATACCCAC
This sequence comes from Pleurodeles waltl, assembly GCF_031143425.1. Classification (NCBI taxonomy): domain Eukaryota; kingdom Metazoa; phylum Chordata; class Amphibia; order Caudata; family Salamandridae; genus Pleurodeles; species Pleurodeles waltl. Next base: position 75,705,934 of record NC_090449.1, on the reverse strand, counting down.
ACCTTCTGTCCTGGTTGGTACTCAATCAGAACAGCCTTCTGGTCATGCCATTGCTTTTGGAGTTCTTGGCTGGCCTGAAGGTTTTTACTGGCCTTTTTCATGTACTCAGCCATTCTGGATCTTAGGCCGAGTACATAGTCCACTATGCCTTGCTTAGGAGCTTTTAAAGGTTGTTCCCAACCCTCCTTTACAAGTGTTAGAGGACCTCTTAAAGGGTGCCCAAATAGGAGTTCAAAGGGGCTGAAGCCCACTCCTTTTTGGGGTACCTCCCTGTAAGCAAAAAGGAGGCAAGGAAACAGGACATTGCATCTCCTCCTGAGTTTTTCAGGGAGTCCCATTATCATTCCTTTGAGAGTTTTATTAAACCTCTCTACCAGTCCATTTGTTTGTGGATGATAAGGTGTGGTGAATCTGTATGTTACACCATATTCCTTCCACATGGCCTTCAAGTATGCAGACATAAAGTTGCTACCCCTGTCTGATACCACCTCTTTTCAGAAACCCACCCTGGAAAAGATTCCCAGGAGGGCTTTTGCCACTGCAAGAGCTGTAGTGGTCCTTAGACGAATAGCTTCAGGATATCTTGTGACATGGTCCACTACCACCAAGATAAACCTATTGCCTGAAGCAGTAGGAGGGTCAAGCGGGCCAACTATGTCAACCCCTACCCTTTCAAAGGGAACCCCAACCACAGGCAGTGGAATAAGGGGAGCCTTTGGGCCTTTGGAGTGCCACCAGTCTTGCCACTGGCTTGGCAGGTCACGCAGGACTTACAAAAGTCTTTTGTGTCCTCTAACATCCTAGGCCAGTGAAACAGGGGGACAAGCCTTTCCCATGTTTTAATCTGACCCAAATGTCCAGCGAAAGGAATGTCATGTGCCAGAGTTAGGAGGAACTCTCTGTACTGCAGGGGAATGACCAATCTACTGGCTGCTCCAGGTTTTGGGTCCCTTGCCTCTGTGTACAAGAGGTTGTCCTCCCAGTAAACTCTATGTGAGTCACTGACATCCCCATTTTGCTGTTTGACAGCTTGCTGTCGGAGACCCTCTAATGTGGGACAGGATTGCTGTGCCACACTCAGCTCCTCCCTGGCAGGCCCCCCTCCACCCAAAAGCTCAGCAGTGTCTGCTGCCAGCTCCTCTGGTGAAGGTTCTGCACAGGGTGGAAATTCTTCTTCCTCAGAAGTTGAATCATCTGTAGAGGGAGGGATAGTGGGTAGGGATTTACCCTTACTAACCCTAGCTTTAGGGAGCACTTGGTCCATTGTTCCAGGATCCAAGTCACCCTGTCCTTTTTGCTTTTTGGCCTGAGCCCTTGTCAAAGCAAAAATATGCCCAGGAATGCCCAGCATTGCTGCATGAGCCTCCAACTCCACTTCTGCCCAAGCTGATGTCTCTAAATCATTCCCTAGTAGACAGTCTACAGGTATATCTGAGGCAACCACAACTTTCTCTGGACCAGTAAGCCCCCCCAGTTGAGATTTACAACAGCCATGGGGTGGCTAAGAGTGTTGTTATGAGCGTCTGTCACTTGGTACTGGTGACCAAGTAGGTGTTGTTCAGGGTAACACTGGCACCTGTGTCCCTGTAGTCCTGAACCTCAACACCATTGATTAGGGGGAGTTGCTTGTACTTATCCATATTAAGGGGACAAGCAACCAAGGTGGCCAAATCAATGGCACCTTCAGAGACTAGCACAGCCTCTGTGGTCTCCCTAACAAGACCAACCCCAACTAAATTACCAAAAGTGAGCCCAGCTACTCCCTTGGATTGGCTATTAGTAGGTTTGCTCCCACCACCACTGCTATTACTAGGGGCACTAGAGGTTGCAGTAGGGGTTGTGGTAGTGGGATGCTTAGCGCTTTTCTTTGGACAACTGCCATCAGTTGTCCAATGGCCTTTTACTTTACATAAATAGCACCATGTTTTTTTTTACTTGATTAGAAGAGGATTTGGACCCACCACCCCCACCAGAGTGTTTTTGTGGGCCTGATGAAGACTAATTTTTAGATTTGTCCCCACCCTTGTCTGAAGACTTACCATCCTTCTTCTTGCCATCCTTGTCACCCCCTGTATGAACTTTTCTGTTCACTCTGGTTCTGACCCATTTGTCTGCCTTCTTTCCCAATTCTTGGGGAGAGGTCAGATCTGAGTCCACTAGATATTGGTGTAACAAATCAGACACACAGTTATTCAGAATATGTTCTCTCAAGATTAGATTGTACAGGCTTTCATAGTCAGAAACTTTACTGCCATGTAACCACCCCTCCAAGGCCTTCACTGAATAGTCAACAAAGTCTACCCAGTCTTGTGAGGACTCTTTTCTGGTTTCTCTGAACTTAATCCTGTATTGTTCAGTGGTTAAGCCAAATCCATCCAAGAGTGCATTCTTCAAAACCGTAAAATTATTGGCATCACTTTCCTTAACAGTGAGGAGCCTATCCCTACCCTTTCCACTGAAAGATAGCCATAGGATAGCAGCCCACTGCCTTTGAGGGACTCCCTGTACCATACAGGCCCTCTCAAGTGCAGCAAACCACTTGTTAATGTCACCCCCCTCCTTGTAAGGGGGAACTATCTTGTGCAGATTCCTAGAATCATGCTCTTTCACAGGATTGCTATCAGGAATACTGCTGCTGTCACCATGGGGTCCAAACCCCAACCTCTGTCTCTCTTTTTCTAAGTCTAGGGATTCCCTGGCTAGAGCCAGCTGTTGCTGTTTAAGCTTCAGCCTGGTCTCTTCCACTCTCAACTTATTGAGTTCCCTTTCTAACATCTTTCCATCAGGGTGGGTGGGTTTGGAATGTTTTGACACAGAAGAAAGATTTGAATGAGCAGAGGGAGACCTGTCCCTAACAGTTGGCACCCTAACAACCTGGCCTACAGGAACAAAAACATCCCTACTGTGATGGGAGCTTCTGGTACTACCAGCATGTTAGGTGGTCTGCTAAGGGGCAGATTAAGAAGGGAACCCTGTAACACTCTCTCAAGGGGCTCCCCTGAGTCAGAGTGGGAGCTATCTATCAACTTTTCAGATGAGGTGCCACCCTGGGCCTTATCATTCTCAATAAGCATATTAGATAGTAACTCTCTAGAAGGGTTCTTTCCTACCACTAAACCTCTCTCAATGCAGAGACTTCTTAGGCTCTTAAAGTTAAGATTGTCATAAGTTGTACTGACCAAATTAAGAGGAGTTCCTACATCAGACATGATAGAAAAAGGTTTAGAGACAGATAAAAGACAGAGAAAGTTTCAGGACTTTTTAAGGAACAAGAAAAAAACTTTTTCAACTTTTTTGAAAGTTTAGGAGTACTTTTCAGCACTTAGCAGATAGTGTAAGAGAAGAAAAGCAAAACTTTTTGGTTAGGTGTACATAGACTGAACTTGTTTTGTATATTATTCTCTTATGAAAAGTACACAATGACAAAGTGGTAAGTAGTTGCAAGTACTTATCCCACCGCTGCACAACCAATGTAGGAGGCTGGCCTGGCTTGTAGTGGGTACCAAGGGGTACTTACACTCTGCACCAGGTCCAGTTATCCCTTATTAGTGTAGAAGAGGTGTTTTAAGCAGCTTAGGCTGATAGAAGGTAGCTATAGCAGAGCAGCTTAGGCTGAACTAGGAGACATGCAAAGCTCCTACTATACCACTGGTGTCATATGCACAATATCATAAGAAAACACAATACACAGATATACTAAAAATAAAGGTACTTTATTTTTATGACAATATGCCAAAAGTATCTCAGTGAGTACCCTCAGTATGAGGATGCAAATATACACAAGATATATGTACACAATACCAAAAATATGCAGTAATAGCAATAGGAAGTAATGCAAGCAATGTAAAGTTACAGTAGATTGCAATAGGAGCACATAGGTATAGGGGCAACACAAACCATATACTCCAAAAGTGGAATGCGAACCACGAATGGACCCCAAACCTATGTGAGCTTGTAGAGGGTCGCTGGGACTGTAAGAAAACAGTGAGGGTTGTAAAAATAGCCTACCCCAAGACCCTGAAAGTAGGTGTAAAGTGCACCTATAACCCCCAGAGAGCACAGAAGTCGTGATAGGGGGTTTCTGCAAGGAAGACCAACACCAGCAAAGCAATAACAGTGGATTTCCGTACCTGAGTACCTGTGAAACAAGGGGACCAAGTCCAAGAGTCGCGAAAATGTCGAGAGTGGGCAGATGCCCAGGAAATGCCAGCTGAGGGTGCAAAGAAGCTGCCACCGGATCGAAGGAGCTTTGGTTTCTGCAAGAACGAAGAGGTCTAGGAACTTCCCCTTTGGAGGATGTATGTCCCACGTCGTGAAGAAGCTTTCAGACATGTTCCCACGCAGAAAGACCGCAAACAAGCCTTGCTAGCTGCAAGGGTCGCGGTACGGGTTTTTGCATGCTGCTGTGGCCCAGGAGGGACCAGGATGTCGCCACTTGGATGAGGACACAGAGGGTGCGCCCAGCAAGTCAGGGAGCCCTCACAGAAGCAGGCAGCACCTGCAAAAGTACCAGAACAGGCACTTGGAAGAGGAGTGAACCGGAGTCCACCCGAAGACACAACAGGGAGTCCCACGATGCCGGAGGACAACTCAGAAGGTTGTGCACTGCAGGTTAGAGTGTCGGGGACCCAGGCTTGGCTGTGCACGAAGGAAATCCTGGAAGAGTGCACAGGAGCCGGAGCAGCTGCAAATCACGTGGTACCCAGCAATGCAGTCTAGCGTGGGGAGGCAAGGAATTACCTCCACCAAACTTGGACTGAAGAGTCACTGGACTGGGGGAGTCACTTGGACAGAGTTGCTGAGTTCCAGGGACCATGCTCGTCGTGCTGTGAGGGGACCCAGAGGACCGGTGATGCAGTCTTTTGTTGCCTGCGGTTGCAGGGGAAGATTCCGTCGACCCACGGGAGATTTCTTCATAGCTCCTGGTGCAAGAAGGAGGCAGGCTACCCCCAGAGCATGCCCCACCAGGAAACAGTCGAGAAGGCGGCAAGATAAGCGATACAAAGTTGCAGTGGTCGTCTTTGCAACTTTGTTGCGGTTTTGCAGGCGTCCTGAGCAGTCAGCGGTCGATCCTTTGTCAGAAGGTGAAGAGAGAGATGGAGAGGAACTCTGGTGAGCTCTTGCATTCGGTATCTGAAGAATTCCCCAAAGCAGAGACCCTAAATAGCCAGAAAAGGAGGTTTGGCTACCTAGGAAGGAGGATAGGCTAGTAACACAGGTAAGAGTCCATCAGAAGGAGTCTCTGACGTCACCTGCTGGCCCTGGCCACTCAGAGCAGTCCAGTGTGCCAGCACACCTCTGAATCCAAGATGGCAGAGGTCTGGGGCACGCTGGAGGAGTTCTGGGCACCTCCCCTGGGAGGTGCAGGTCAGGGGAGTGGTCACTCCCCTTTCCTTTGTCCAGTTTCACGCCAGAACAGGGCTGGGGGATCCCTGAACCGGTGTAGACTGTCTTATGCAGAGATGGGCACCATCTGTGCCCATCAAAGCATTTCCAGAGGCTGGGGGAGGCTACTCCTCCCCAGCCCTGACACCTTTTTCCAAAGGGAGAGGGTGTAACACCCTCTCTCTGAGGAGGTCCCTTGTTCTGCCTTCCTGGGCCAGGCATGGCTGGACCCCAGGAGGGCAGAAACCTGTCAGAGGGGTTGGCAGCAGTAGCAGCTGCAGTGAAACCCCGGGAAAGGCAGTTTGGCAGTACCCGGGTCTGTGCTAGAGGCTTGGGGGATCATGGAATTGTCTCCCCAATGCCAGAATGGCATTGGGGTGATAATTCCATGATCTTAGACATGTTACATGGCCATGTTCGGAGTTACCATTGTGACGTTATACATAGGTAGTGACCTATGCATAGTGCACGCGTGAAATGGTGTCCCCGCACTCACAAAGTCCGGGGAATTTGCCCTGAACTATGTGGGGGCACCTTGGCTAGTGCCAGGGTGCCCACACACTAAGTAACTTAGCACCCAACCTTCACCAGGTGGAGGTTAGACATATAGGTGACTTATAAGTTACTTAAGTGCAGTGGTAAATGGCTGTGAAATAACGTGGACGTTATTTCACTTAGGCTGCAGTGGCAGGCCTGTGTAAGAATTGTCAGAGCTCCCTATGGGTGGCAAAAGAAATGCTGCAGCCCATAGGGATCTCCTGGAACCCCAATACCCTGGGTACCTCAGTACCATATTCTAGGGAATTATAAGGGTGTTCAAGTATGCCAATGTGAATTGGTGAAATTGGTCACTAGCCTGTTAGTGACAATTTAGAAAGCAGAGAGAGCATAACCACTAAGGTTCTGGTTAGCAGAGCCTCAGTGAGACAGTTAGTCATCACACATGGAACACATACAGGGCACACTTATGAGCACTGGGGCCCTGGCTGGCAGGGTCCCAGTGACACATACTCGAAAACAACATATATACAGTGAAATATGGGGGTAACATACCAGGCAAGATGGTACTTTCCTACGCAACCCCCCCCCTAACGAAGGACAATAGGACTAGCCATGACCTGATGAGTCTTCATTGTCTATGTGGAAATATCTGGAGAGTCCATCTGCATTGGAGTGGGTACTCCCAGGTCTATGTTCCACTGTATAGTCCATTCCCTGTAGAGATATGGACCACCTCAACAATTTAGGGTTTTCACCTTTCATTTGTTTTAGCCAAAGTAGAGGTTTGTGGTCTGTCTGAACAATGAAGTGAGTGCCAAACAGGTATGGCCTCAACTTCTTCAGTGCCCAGACCACAGCAAAGGCCTCCCTCTCTATGGCAGACCAACACTTTTCTCTATGGGTCAACCTCCTGCTGATGAAAGCAACAGGTTGATTCTGGCCCTCAGAATTGAGTTGTGATAAGACTGCCCCTACCCCTAATTCAGATGTATCAGTTTGAACAATACATTTGTTGGAGTAACATGGGCTTTTTAGGACAGGTGCAGACCACATGGCCTGTTTCAGCTCCTCAAAAGCTTTCTGACAGCTAGCTGTCCACAATACCTTTTTAGGCATTTTCTTGGAAGTGAGATCATTAAGTGGGGCTGCAATGGAGCCATAGTTCTTAATGAACCTCCTGTAATACCCAGTGAGGCCTAAGAAGGCTCTCACCTGGGTCTGAGTTGTAGGGGGAACCCAATCCATGATTGTTTGGATTTTCCCCTGAAGTGGTGCAATCTGTTCTCCACCTACCAGGTGTCCCAGATAAACCACTTTCCCCTGCCCTATCTGGCACTTTGAAGCCTTGATAGTGAGACCTGCCTTCTGCAGGGCCTCCAAAACTTTCCACAGGTGGACCAGGTGATCATCCCAGGTGGAGCTAAAGACAGCTATATCGTCCAGATATGCTGCACTAAAAGCCTCCAACCCTTGCAGGACTGTATTCACCAACCTCTGAAAAGTGGCAGGTGCATTTTTCAAACCAAAGGGCATTACTGTGAATTGGTAGTGCCCCCCAATAGTCGAAAATGCAGTTTTTGCTTTAGCATCCTCTGATAACTTAATCTGCCAATACCCTGCAGTCAAATCAAAGGTACTTAGATCCTTGGCAGATGCCAGAGTATCTATGAGCTCATCTGCCCTGGGTATAGGGTGAGCAGCAGTTTTAGTTACCTGATTGAGACCTCTGTAATCTACACAAAACCTCATTTCCCTTTTTCCATCTTTGGAGTGAGGCTTTGGTACAAGCACCACAGGAGAGGCCCATGGGCTTTCAGAATGTTCAACCACTCCTAGTTCAAGCATTTTATGAACTTCTTGTTTTATGCAGTCCCTGACATGGTCAGGCTGCCTATAGATCTTACTTTTGACAGGCATGCTGTCTCCAGTATCTGTAGTGTGCCCACACCAAGAAGTGGTGCCTGGCACAGTAGAAAAGAGTTCAGAAAACTGACCTAGGAGGTTTATGCAGTTGTCTTTTTGCTCAGCAGCAAGACAGTCTGCCAAAACTACACCTTCCACTAGAGCATCCTGTTCTGTGGAAGAGAAGAGATCAGGGAGAGGGTCACTCTCTTCTTCGTGTCCTTCATCTGTTGCCATGAGCAGGGTGAGATCAGCCCTGTTATAGTAGGGTTTAAGGCGATTGACATGGAGCACCCTAAGGGGACTCCTGGCAGTGCTCAGGTCAACCAAGTAGGTGACCTCGCCCTTCTTTTAAACAATGAGATGGGGTCCAGTCCATTCGTCTTGGAGTGCTCTTGGGGCCACAGGCTCCAATACCCACACCTTCTGTCCTGGTTGGTACTCAATCAGAACAGCCTTCTGGTCATTCCATTGCTTTTGGAGCTCTTGGCTGGCCTGAAGGTTTTTACTGGCCTTTTTCATGTACTCAGCCATTCTGGATCTTAGGCCGAGTACATAGTCCACCATGTCTTGCTTAGGAGCTTTTAAAGGTTGTTCCCAACCCTCCTTTACAAGTGTTAGAGGACCTCTTACAGGGTGACCAAATAGGAGTTCAAAGGGGCTGAAGCCCACTCCTTTTTGGGGTACCTCCCTGTAAGCAAAAAGGAGGCAAGGTAACAGGACATCGCATCTCCTCCTGAGGTTTTCAGGAAGTACCATTATCATTCCTTTGAGAGTTTTATTAAACCTCTCTACCAGTCCATTTGTTTGTGGATGATAAGGTGTGGTGAATTTGCATATTACACCACATTCTTTCCACATGGCCTTCAAGTATGCAGACATAAAGTTGCTACCCCTGTCTGATACCACCTCTTTTGGGAAACCCACCCTGGAAAAGATTCCCAGGAGGGCTTTTGCCACTGCAGGAGCTGTAGTGGTCCTTAAAGGAATAGCTTCAGGATATCTTGTGGCATGGTCCACTACCACCAAGATAAACCTATTGCCTGAAGCAGTAGGAGGGTCAAGAGGGCCAACTATGTCAACCCCTACCCTTTCAAAGGGAACCCCAACCACATGCAGTGGAATAAGGGGAGCCTTTGGAGTGCCACCAGTCTTGCCACTGGCTTGGCAGGTCACGCAGGACTTACAAAAGTCTTTTGTGTCCTCTGACATCCTAGGGCAGTGAAACAGGGGGACAAACCTTTCCCATGTTTTAATCTGACCCAAATGTCCAGCCAAAGGAATGTCATGTGCCAGAGTTAGGAGGAACTCTCTGTACTGCAGGGGAATGACCAATCTCCTGGCTGCTCCAGGTTTTGGGTCCCTTGCCTCTGTGTACAAGAGGTTGTCCTCCCAGTAAACTCCATGTGAGTCACTGACATCCCCATTTTGCTGTTTGACAGCTTGCTGTCTGAGACCCTCTAATGTGGGACAGGATTGCTGTGCCACACTCAGCTCCTCCCTGGCAGGCCCCCCTCCACCCAAAAGCTCAGCAGTGTCTGTTGCCAGCTCCTCTGGTGAAGGTTCTGCACAGGGTGGAAATTCTTCTTCCTCAGAAGTTGAATCATCTGTAGAGGGAGGGATAGTGGGTATGGATTTACCCTTACTAACCCTAGCTTTAGGGAGCTCTTGGTCCATTGTTCCAGGATCCAAGTCACCCTGTCCTTTTTGCTTTTTGGCCTGAGCCCTTGTCAAAGCAAAAATATGCCCAGGAATGCCCAGCATTGCTGCATGAGCCTCCAACTCCACTTCTGCCCAAGCTGATGTCTCTAAATCATTCACTAGTAGACAGTCTACAGGTAAATCTGAGGCAACCACAACTTTCTTTGGACTAGTAACCCCCCCCCCCAGATGAGATTTACAACAGCCATGGGATGGCTAAGAGTGTTGTTATGAGCGTCTGTCACTTGGTACTGGTGACCAAGTAGGTGTTTTTCAGGCTGTACCAGTTTCTCTATTACCATGGTAACACTGGCACCTGTGTCCCTGTCAGAGAATTGTCAGAGCTCCCTATGGGTGGCAAAAGAAATGCTGCAGCCCATAGGGATCTCCTGGAACCCCAATACCCTGGGTACCTCAGTACCATATTCTAGGGAATTATAAGGGTGTTCCAGTATGCCAATGTGAATTGGTGAAATTGGTCACTAGCCTGTTAGTGACAATTTAGAAAGAAGAGAGAGCATAACCACTAAGGTTCTGGTTAGCAGAGCCTCAGTGAGACAGTTAGTCATCACACAGGCAGGGAACACATACAGGGCACACTTATGAGCACTGGGGCCCTGGCTGGCAGGGTCCCAGTGACACATACACTAAAACAACATATATACAGTGAAATATGGGGGTAACATACCAGGCAAGATGGTACTTTCCTACGCAACCCCCCCCCTAACGAAGGACAATAAGACTAGCCATGACCTGATGAGTCTTCATTGTCTAAGTGGAAATATCTGGAGAGTCCATCTGCATTGGAGTGGGTACTCCCAGGTCTATGTTCCACTGTATAGTCCATTCCCTGTAGAGATATGGACCACCTCAACAATTTAGGGTTTTCACCTTTCATTTGTTTTAGCCAAAGTAGAGGTTTGTGGTCTGTCTGAACAATGAAGTGAGTGCCAAACAGGTATGGCCTCAACTTCTTCAGTGCCCAGACCACAGCAAAGGCCTCCCTCTCTATGGCAGACCAACACTTTTCTCTATGGGTCAACCTCCTGCTGATGAAAGCAACAGGTTGATTCTGGCCCTCAGAATTGAGTTGTGATAAGACTGCCCCTACCCCTAATTCAGATGTATCAGTTTGAACAATACATTTGTTGGAGTAACATGGGCTTTTTAGGACAGGTGCAGACCACATGGCCTGTTTCAGCTCCTCAAAAGCTTTCTGACAGCTAGCTGTCCACAATACCTTTTTAGGCATTTTCTTGGAAGTGAGATCATTAAGTGGGGCTGCAATGGAGCCATAGTTCTTAATGAACCTCCTGTAATACCCAGTGAGGCCTAAGAAGGCTCTCACCTGGGCCTGAGTTGTAGGGGGAACCCAATCCATGATTGTTTGGATTTTCCCCTGAAGTGGTGCAATCTGTTCTCACCTACAAGGTGTCCCAGATAAACCACTTTCCCCTGCCCTATCTGGCACTTTGAAGCCTTGATAGTGAGACCTGCCTTCTGCAGGGCCTCCAAAACTTTCCACAGGTGGACCAGGTGATCATCCCAGGTGGAGCTAAAGACAGCTATATCGTCCAGATATGCTGCACTAAAAGCCTCCAACCCTTGCAGGACTGTATTCACCAACCTCTGAAAAGTGGCAGGTGCATTTTTCAAACCAAAGGGCATTACTGTGAATTGGTAGTGCCCCCCAATAGTCGAAAATGCAGTTTTTGCTTTAGCATCCTCTGATAACTTGATCTGCCAATACCCTGCAGTCAAATCAAAGGTGCTTAGATCCTTGGCAGATGCCAGTGTATCTATGAGCTCATCTGCCCTGGGTATAGGGTGAGCAGCAGTTTTAGTTACCTGATTGAGACCTCTGTAATCTACACAAAACCTCATTTCCCTTTTTCCATCTTTGGAGTGAGGCTTTGGTACAAGCACCACAGGAGAGGCCCATGGGCTTTCAGAATGTTCAACCACTCCTAGTTCAAGCATTTTATGAACTTCTTGTTTTATGCAGTCCCTGACATGGTCAGGCTGCCTATAGATCTTACTTTTGACAGGCATGCTGTCTCCAGTATCTGTAGTGTGCCCACACCAAGAAGTGGTGCCTGGCACAGTAGAAAAGAGTTCAGAAAACTGACCTAGGAGGTTTATGCAGTTGTCTTTTTGCTCAGCAGCAAGACAGTCTGCCAAAACTACACCTTCCACTAGAGCATCCTGTTCTGTGGAAGAGAAGAGATCAGGGAGAGGGTCACTCTCTTCTTCGTGTCCTTCATCTGTTGCCATGAGCAGGGTGAGATCAGCCCTGTCATAGTAGGGTTTAAGGCGATTGACATGGAGCACCCTAAGGGGACTCCTGGCAGTGCTCAGGTCAACCAAGTAGGTGACCTCGCCCTTCTTCAACAATGAGATGGGGTCCAGTCCATTCGTCTTGGAGTGCTCTTGGGGCCACAGGCTCCAATACCCACACCTTCTGTCCTGGTTGGTACTCAATCAGAACAGCCTTCTGGTCATCCCATTGCTTTTGGAGCTCTTGGCTGGCCTGAAGGTTTTTACTGGCCTTTTTCATGTACTCAGCCATTCTGGATCTTAGGCCGAGTACATAGTCCACCATGTCTTGCTTAGGAGCTTTTAAAGGTTGTTCCCAACCCTCCTTTACAAGTGTTAGAGGACCTCTTACTGGGTGACCAAATAGGAGTTCAAAGGGGCTGAAGCCCACTCATTTTTGGGGTACCTCCCTGTAAGCAAAAAGGAGGCAAGGTAACAGGACATCGCATCTCCTCCTGAGGTTTTCAGGAAGTACCATTATCATTCCTTTGAGAGTTTTATTAAACCTCTCTACCAGTCCATTTGTTTGTGGATGATAAGGTGTGGTGAATTTGTATATTACACCACATTCTTTCCACATGGCCTTCAAGTATGCAGACATAAAGTTGCTACCCCTGTCTGATACCACCTCTTTTGGGAAACCCACCCTGGAAAAGATTCCCAGGAGGGCTTTTGCCACTGCAGGAGCTGTAGTGGTCCTTAAAGGAATAGCTTCAGGATATCTTGTGGCATGGTCCACTACCACCAAGATAAACCTATTGCCTGAAGCAGTAGGAGGGTCAAGAGGGCCAACTATGTCAACCCCTACCCTTTCAAAGGGAACCCCAACCACATGCAGTGGAATAAGGGGAGCCTTTGGAGTGCCACCAGTCTTGCCACTGGCTTGGCAGGTCACGCAGGACTTACAAAAGTCTTTTGTGTCCTCTGACATCCTAGGGCAGTGAAACAGGGGGACAAACCTTTCCCATGTTTTAATCTGACCCAAATGTCCAGCCAAAGGAATGTCATGTGCCAGAGTTAGGAGGAACTCTCTGTACTGCAGGGGAATGACCAATCTCCTGGCTGCTCCAGGTTTTGGGTCCCTTGCCTCTGTGTACAAGAGGTTGTCCTCCCAGTAAACTCTATGTGAGTCACTGACATCCCCATTTTGCTGTTTGACAGCTTGCTGTCGGAGACCCTCTAATGTGGGACAGGATTGCTGTGCCACACTCAGCTCCTCCCTGGCAGGCCCCCCTCCACCCAAAAGCTCCTCAGTGTCTGCTGCCAGCTCCTCTGGTGAAGGTTCTGCACAGGGTGGAAATTCTTCTTCCTCAGAAGTTGAATCATCTGTAGAGGGAGGGATAGTGGGTAGGGATTTACCCTTACTAACCCTAGCTTTAGGGAGCACTTGGTCCATTGTTCCAGGATCCAAGTCACCCTGTCCTTTTTGCTTTTTGGCCTGAGCCCTTGTCAAAGCAAAAATATGCCCAGGAATGCCCAGCATTGCTGCATGAGCCTCCAACTCCACTTCTGCCCAAGCTGATGTCTCTAAATCATTCCCTAGTAGACAGTCTACAGGTATATCTGAGGCAACCACAACTTTCTCTGGACCAGTAAGCCCCCCCAGTTGAGATTTACAACAGCCATGGGGTGGCTAAGAGTGTTGTTATGAGCGTCTGTCACTTGGTACTGGTGACCAAGTAGGTGTTGTTCAGGGTAACACTGGCACCTGTGTCCCTGTAGTCCTGAACCTCAACACCATTGATTAGGGGGAGTTGCTTGTACTTATCCATATTAAGGGGACAAGCAACCAAGGTGGCCAAATCAATGGCACCTTCAGAGACTAGCACAGCCTCTGTGGTCTCCTAACAAGACCAACCCCAACTAAATTACCAAAAGTGAGCCCAGCTACTCCCTTGGATTGGCTATTAGTAGGTTTGCTCCCACCACCACTGCTATTACTAGGGGTACTAGAGGTTTCAGTAGGGGTTGTGGTAGTGGGAGGCTTGGTGCTTTTCTTTGGACAACTGGCATCAGTTGTCCAATGGCCTTTTACTTTACATAAATAGCACCATGTTTTTTTTACTTGATTAGAAGAGGATTTGGACCCACCACCCCCACCAGAGTGTTTTTGTGGGCCTGATGAAGACTCATTTTTAGATTTGTCCCCACCCTTGTCTGAAGACTTACCATCCTTCTTCTTGCCATCATTGTCACCCCCTGTATGAACTTTTCTGTTCACTCTGGTTCTGACCCATTTGTCTTCCTTCTTTCCCAATTCTTGGGGAGAGGTCAGATCTGAGTCCACTAGATATTGGTGTAACAAATCAGACACACAGTTATTCAGAATATGCTCTCTCAAGATTAGATTGTACAGGCTTTCATAGTCAGAAACTGTACTGCCATGTAACCACCCCTCCAAGGCCTTCACTGAATAGTCAACAAAGTCTACCCAGTCTTGTGAGGACTCTTTTCTGGTTTCTCTGAACTTAATCCTGTATTGTTCAGTGGTTAAGCCAAATCCATCCAAGAGTGCATTCTTCAAAACTGTAAAATTATTGGCATCACTTTCCTTAACAGTAAGGAGCCTATCCCTACCCTTTCCACTGAAAGATAGCCATAGGATAGCAGCCCACTGCCTTTGAGGGACTCCCTGTACCATACAGGCCCTCTCAAGTGCAGCAAACCACTTGTTAATGTCACCCCCCTCCTTGTAAGTGGGAACTATCTTGTGCAGATTCCTAGAATCATGCTCTTTCACAGGATTGCTATCAGGAATACTGCTGCTGCCACCATGAGGTCCAAACCCCAACCTCTGTCTCTCTTTTTCTAAGTCTAGGGATTCCCTGTCTAGAGCCAGCTGTTGCTGTTTAAGCTTCAGCCTGGTCTCTTCCACTCTCAACTTATTGAGTTCCCTTTCTAACATCTTGTCATCAGGGTGGGTGGGTTGGGAATGTTTTGACACAGAAGAAAGATTTGAAGGAGCAGAGGGAGACGTGGACTTAACAGTTGGCACCCTAACATCCTGGCCTACAGGAACAAAAACATCCCTACTGTGATGGGAGCTTCTGGTACTACCAGCATTGCTAGGTGGTCTGCTAAGGGGCAGATTAAGAAGGGAACCCTGTAACACTCTCTCAAGGGGCTCCCCTGAGTCAGAGTGGGAGCTATCTATCAACTTTTCAGATGAGGTGCCACCCTGGGCCTTATCATTCTCAATAAGCATATAAGACAGTAACTCTCTAGAAGGGTTCTTTCCTACCACTAAACCTCTATCAATGCAGAGACTCCTTAGGCTCTTAAAGTTAAGATTGTCATAAGTTGTACTGACCATATTAAGAGGAATTCCTACACCAGACATGATAGAAAAAGGTTTAGAGACAGATAAAAGATAGAAAAAGTTTCAGGACTTTTTAAGGAACAAGAAAAAAACTTTTTTGAAACTTTTTTGAAAGTTTAGGAGTACTTTTCAGCACTTAGCAGATAGTGTAAGAGAAGAAAAGCAAAACTTTTTGGTTAGGTGTACATGGACTGAACTTGTTTTGTATATTATTCTCTTATGAAAAGTACACAATGACAAAGTGGTAAGTAGTTGCAAGTACTTATCCCACCGCTGCACAACCAATGTAGGAGGCTGGCCTGGCTTGTAGTGGGTACCAAGGGGTACTTACACTCTGTACCAGGTCCAGTTATCCCTTATTAGTGTAGAAGAGGTGTTTCTAGCAGCTTAGGCTGATAGAAGGTAGCTATAGCAGAGCAGCTTAGGCTGAACTAGGAGACATGCAAAGCTCCTATTATACCACTGGTGTCATATGCACAATATCATAAGGAAACACAATACACAGAGATACTAAAAATAAAGGTACTTTATTTTTATGACAATATGCCAAAAGTATCTCAGTGAGTACCCTCAGTATGAGGATGCCAAATGTACACAAGATATATGTACACAATACCAAAAATATGCAGTAATAGCAAAAGGAAGTAATGCAAGCAATGTAAAGTTACAGTAGATTGCAATAGGAGCACATAGGTATAGGGGCAACACAAACCATATACTCCAAAAGTGGAATGCGAACCACGAATGGACCCCAAACCTATGTGAGCTTGTAGAGGGTCGCTGGGACTGTAAGAACACAGTGAGGGTTAGAAAAATAGCCCACCCCAAGACCCTGAAAAGTAGGTGTAAAGAGCGCCTATAACCCACAGAGAGCACAGAAGTCGTGATAGGGGGTTTCTGCAAGGAAGACCAACACCAGCAAAGCAACAACAGTGGATTTCCAGACCTGAGTACCTGTGAAACAAGGGGACCAAGTCCAAGAGTCGCGAAAATGTAGAGAGTGGGCAGATGCCCAGGAAATGCCAGCTGAGGGTGCAAAGAAGCTGCCACCGGATGGCAGGAGCTTTGGTTTCTGCAAGAACGAAGAGGTCTAGGAACTTCCCCTTTGGAGGATGGATGTCCCACGTCGTGAAGAAGCTTGCAGACGTGTTCCCACGCAGCAAGACCGCAAACAAGCCTTGCTAGCTGCAAGGGTCGCGGTTAGGGTTTTTGGATGCTGCTGTGGCCCAGGAGGGACCAGGATGTCGCCACTTGGATGAGGAGAGAGAGGGTGCGCCCAGCAAGTCAGGGAGCCCTCACAGAAGCAGGCATCACCCGCATAAGTACCGGAACATACACTTGGAAGAGGAGTGAACCGGAGTCCACTCGAAGACACAAAAGGGAGTCCCACGATACCGGAGGACAACTCAGAAGGTTGTGCACTGCAGGTTAGAGTGTCGGGGACCCAGGCTTGGCTGTGCACGAAGGAAATCCTGGAAGAGTGCACAGGAGCCAGAGCAGCTGCAAATCACGCGGTACCCAGCAAAGCAGTCTAGCGTGGGGAGGCAAGGACTTACCTCCACCAAACATGGACTGAAGAGTCACTGGACTGGGGGAGTCACTTGGACAGAGTTGCTGAGTTCCAGGGACCACGCTCGTTGTGCTGAGAGGGGGCCCAGAGGACTGGTGATGCAGTCTTTTGTTGCCTGCGGTTGCAGGGGGAAGATTCTGTCGACCCACGGGAGATTTCTTCAGAGCTCCTGGTGCAAGAAGGAGGCAGGCTACCCCCAGAGCATGCACCACCAGGAAACAGTCGAGAAGGCGGCAGGATAAGTGATACAAGGTTGCAGTAGTCATCTTTGCAACTTTGTTGCGGTTTTGCAGGCATCCTGAGCAGTCAGCGGTCGATCCTTTGGCAGAAGGTGAAGAGAGATGCAGAGGAACTCTGGTGAGCTCTTGCATTCAGTATCTGAAGAATTCCCCAAAGCAGAGACCCTAAATAGCCAGAAAAGGAGGTTTGGCTACCTAGGAAGGAGGATAGGCTAGTGACACAGGTAAGAGCCCATCAGAAGGAGTCTCTGACGTCACCTGCTGGCCCTGGCCACTCAGAGCAGTCCAGTGTGCCAGCTCACCTCTGAATCCAAGATGGCAAAGGTCTGGGGCACGCTGGAGGAGCTCTGGGTACCTCCCCTGGGAGGTGCAGGTCAGGGGAGTGGTCACTCCCCTTTCCTTTGTCCAGTTTTGCGCCAGAGCAGGGCTGGGGGATCCCTGAACCAGTGTACACTGGCTTATGCAGAGATGGGCACCACCTGTGCCCATCAAAGCATTTCCAGAGGCTGGGGGAGGCTACTCCTCCCCAGCCCTGACACCTTTTTCCAAAGGGAGAGGGTGTAACACCCTCTCTCTGAGGAAGTCCTTCGTTCTGCCTTCCTGGGCCAGGCCTGGCTGGACCCCAGGAGGGCAGAAACCTGTCTAAGGGGTTGGCAGCAGCAGCAGCGGGAAAGGCAGTTTGGCAGTACCCGGGTCTGTGCTAGAGGCTCAGGGGATCATGGCATTGTCTCCCCAATGCCAGAATGGCATTGGGGTGACAATTCCATGATCTTAGACATGTTACATGGCCATGTTCGGAGTTACCATTGTGACGTTATACATAGGCAGTGACCTATGCATAGTGCACGTGTGAAATGGTGTCCCCGCACTCACAAAGTCCGGGGAATTTGCCCTGAACTATGTGGGGGCACCTTGGCTAGTGCAAGGGTGCCCACACACTAAGTAACTTAGCACCCAACCTTCACCAGGTGGAGGTTAGACATATAGGTGACTTATAAGTTACTTAAGTGCAGTGGTAAATGGCTGTGAAATAACGTGGACGTTATTTCACTCAGGCTGCAGTGGCAGGCCTGTTTAAGAATTGTCAGAGCTCCCTATGGGTGGCAAAAGAAATGCTGCAGCCCATAGGGATCTCCTGAAACCCCAATACCCTGGGAACCTCAATACCATATACTAGGGAATTATAAGGGTGTTCCAGTATGCCAATGTGAATTGGTGAAATTGGTCACTAGCCTGTTAGTGACAATTTAGAAAGCAGAGAGAGCATAACCACTGAGGTGCTGGTTAGCAGAGCCTCAGTGAGACAGTTAGTCATCACACAGGGAATACATACAGGGCACACTTATGAGCACTGGGACCCTGGCTGGCAGGGTCCCAGTGACACATACACTAAAACAACATATATACAGTTAAATATGGGGGTAACATGCCAGGCAAGATGGTACTTTCCTACAGCGGCCCAGGCCAGCTTGGTTGCTGACACCTGCTTTGGGCTCCTGAGGAGCCTTAAACCTATTCTTGTTTTTTTTTTATTCCAGTAAGCGACTATTGTCCAGGCGGTAGTTCTATCCCAGTTGGATTACGGTAACATGCTGTACTTAGGAGCTAACAAGTCAATTATTAGAAGACTTTATCTGGTCCAAAATGCTGTAGCTAGGCTGCTATTCTGGCTCCTAAAGTCTTGTTCTTTGTCCAGACTTTTGTGTAAATTACACCGGCTCACTGTGGCCTTATGCATGGTTCATAAAATTCTGTATTCCCAGAGGGCTCCAATTTTGTCTAAACTGGTTCTTCCATATTGGCCCTCCCGCTCGCTGCGCTTGGCGGATATTATTCCGGCTGAGGTTCCCTGCGTCAGGCGCATAAGGGCCGGAGGACGCTCCTTTCGAGCCAAGGGCCCTGACGGCTGGAACTTGCTACATTTTTACATCAAGAACACTGAGAACCCCCTGTGTTTTAGGAAGATTTTAAAGACTTGGCTTTTTTTCCTCCAGCACTTTGCAGAGCACTGCTCCTTCACTTTTAGCAGTAGCAGTTCCTTCCACCGCTCAGGCTTAGCACTGGGAAGCCCCGATGCTGCGGCAGCCATGCACTTTACAAACCCATTCACATAACATAACATTATACATTCACAATGCAGCATATTGAACTTATCAATTGGAATTTACACTTATCCAATCTTGACCTATTAAATTACATTATGATAAGATGTGATGTTTCTAGTAATAATTCCCATTCTGATACATTCAGTTCCACTTTTCTATTCCTATTGTAAATGTTAGTAATACCATTGCCTTAATGCAAGGCTGGATACAAATAATATGAGAAATAAAATATGGATTCTAAACTGCTAAACATTTTTGATTTCTAGAATTTTTTATAAAGAAAATTGTCTCAATTTGTAATTACTGTTTGGGTTTTGTCACACTGCTCTATTACTTTGGGTCTGCGTTCGTGATATATATCTCTCCATATAAAGGCACGAACAGTCCATGGTTTCATTAAACAAAAATATTTTCACAAGAAATTTGTAGAAAAGTGATATTTTATTAAACTATGTATATTCTGAAAAAAACATTAAATAACACACACAGTTTTTCATACAATCTATATTAAGGGAAGCAAAAGCGTTGGAATTAATGCAGCAGATGCTATAAATCCATAAAATGGACAATTCTTCTCTTCTTTGGAAACATGTGTACCAAAGGCTGGGTCTGGCCAAATTCTCCATTGTTGCAGAACGTTGTTTTGTGCAGTGCGCTTGTCATGGTTATTCTAGAACAGAAAATAAAAATGAGTTAGTGTTATAAAGTCTTTCTTTCTTCCTCCAGCAGCAGGAATCAGAAATACGCATAGCACCTGGAAGAATCTAATGCAAAGATCTCAGCTGCTCCATGTCGGCCCCTTGTCAGGTATAGAAATGTGAGCAAGCCCAGGTTCTTCTTTACATTCTGGTACTGGTACTTTTGCTTTTCCCAGAACGTGGAGGACATACAGGCACACACTCCCACAACACAGAATGGCAGGAGCCCTGGAAGGCAGAGTGAAGGGCCCTGGGTGTTCCCACCATCCATAATGACCACTACCCTCCTCCCACAAGCAGGCCAGCTGAGGGCTACACAAAGAGCTTGGCCAAGCGGAAGGTCCTGAAGTTCTATCAGGCCCTGCGGTGCAGACGCTTCGTGGATCTATGTTTCACCCCGGCAAGTCCAGAATGCAAAAACTATTACTACGGTTGCTACACAGAATTGACACTGAACAACTTGAGACATCTGGCACAGCAACTACCATCACCAACCACTTTCAGAGTTTGGAGGGAAATGAAAATCCTCCATTTTCTGGAGGAAAGTAATACAGAGTAGAATCCAATGGCAATTCAGACAGATGAGGGCCAATGCTTTTGACAGTCATCATGGTGTTCACCCTCCATTGTACAGAACACATTCTGGTACTAACATTAATCCTGTGCCAACCACTGCAACTACAGTGAAATGCAACATGCGTGAATACTGTACACCACATACCGCGACCCGAGCTGCCTGTTGGTGTTTGGATAAGTTCAGAGACAATGTCCCCCAGCCAATCAAAACAAGGGACCAAAGGTGGTCTTGAGTATTACGTTTTGTTCAAAAAGTCTGAACCTAGCAAGGGCTGTGGTCTTACCTGCAGTGTAACGTAGTTTAAACCCCCTCATCTGCACAGTTCTGTCGCTGGAGAAGATTATTTGCACAGAGCTTCTGAAAGACACCCAAGTGTTGGGTGCAACAGTGCCGCAGTATTTGCTTTTCGGAATGTATACTGGAATTTCAGATAGGTCATCAAACTTCATGAAGTCGAACATACAATTCATGCCACTTTCCAACTCAAAATCTACAAATGTTATGTTCACCTGTGAGAAAGGGAAAGGCACCGTTAAATACCACAAAGCAAATGATTATTGTATTCCAGCAAAGCAGCCCTTTTAGTACCACCCACCAGCAGGAGGCAGTGTGGGGCACATTACTTATGTAAATAACAGCAGATCTTTCATTCCCACCAAGAGGTGGCGCTGTGTGGCCATTACATGGTGTGTCTGTGTGGAAGATGAACGTAATCTATTCTCGATTACTGTTATTTTCTTACCTTGTTAACCTTTGCCTTCCTTACATTTTTTTACAAAAATTGCCATTTTGTGAATTTTGGGGCAAATCACAAAATCCTGGAGAGTTTGACTAAACCATGACAAGTCACAGAGGACACGTGACTTGAATAACAAACATATATTATGAAACATCCTGGGATGACCGGTCTGAGTCCCACCAACAGAATTGATAGCTACCCTGGTATTGATGTGCCTTTGGATACATTGAAGAGTCTAAGTGTGAACCTCTCTTACCAGTTTAGTGGCTCTGATGATCCAGGTGCACTGTGTAGATCTTGGGTACTGCTCAGGATAGTATGGGGTGGTTATTTCTCCAGACTTAGCCGTCAGTGTGCCACCACAAGCTGCAAGAACATTTAAAATTTTACTCATCATTGACACGTACAGAAGGTAACCTTCATGGGTTCTCCTATGACCAAGCAGGCAACCTCACAGGTATGCCTTAACATCATGCACAAGCCATCGTTTCTTGCAGAATTGAGGGAACAGACCACTTCTGAAGCCCTGTATGACTGTTAGATGTTTTTATTCAGCACCTTGGCTTCTATGTCACAATAACAAACATATAGGAAAGTACAGATTTTCTATTGTTAACTTTGCCTAACTTGAAGATATAATGGTAGTCTAAACTGTGGATTCCATATTTTTGCAGAGCTATATTTTTGTACCATTTTTTTTATTAACCGTCCCTCCCACTCCCAACTTATCTTGGTCTATTGCCCTAGAACTGGCTGACATTGTGCACAGGTGACTATTTTGGCAAATACCTGTTTTCAAAAAAACTGGTCTGCTCTACAGCAATGTTTCAATATGATTTTAATGGATACATTGCCTAAGGATCATTCATCCACATTCATCATTTGCACTAAATGGAAGAAAGCCACTGTCTGCTGCTCCCCCCCTTCACTCCCCCCCACCCACCCCACCAGAAACCACATAAAGGGAATGGAAACACCTTGGTCAATCAAGTTAATATTCAAAGGAAACTGTGGCTCTAATGATGCACAACACCTTCTGCCTGAGGGATCACCCCTTCCTATATTGGAACCAAGTTTCTCTCTTCCAGTGGCAGCTCTTGTTTCTGAATACCTGCTACTTTACGCTTTCTGAGCCTGACTTACCACACATTCACAAACACCAAGTCTTCGTTGGCTGCATGGAATATCTGTTTATGTGGAGATTATAGACTCAACCGCACCCCAATAAAGGAATGTTATCAACATCCTCTACTCCGTTCAGTGTTTGCATGCCTCATATTTCTTGCACCCAGAGTCTATTGCTCCCATCCCAAAGCTAGATCTGGCCACCGAGCTTGAGCTAATGTGAGCTGATATGTTGTCTTCTCCAGGAAGAAGCAGCTCCAGAACGATGCAATGATATGGAGGTACCTAACACACTGGGATATGCTCCGATTGCAGCGAGAGCACATTAGCAGCACACTGGATGCTCTTATTACAATGATGGCACACAGGGAGCTGTTCTTATTATAGTGACAGCACACTAAAACATGCTTCTACTGCAGTGACAGCACAAAGCATCTCCTATTACAATGATATCACACTGGACACTGCTCTTATTGCTGTGACAGCACCCAGGAAGATGCAGCAACCGCAGCAACAGCATAATGGTAGCTCTTTTTGCAGTGACTGCACACTGAGAACTTGCATGTGAAATATCTATCTGTAGCAGAAAAGGATGGTAGTACTTATAAGACAGTGTTTAATATTCATTCAGGGCTGCTTCCTGGATTGGGTGATCCCTCCTTCATGCAATCCTGAAAGCAGCCCTGTATCCGTAGGCTGCTGCAGGGTGTGGTTATCCCTTGTGCACACTCTGTCTGTCCAGCATATGACTGTGGAAGCACACTGCTAGTGTTTGTCACTATGGACACTGCAAGAGGCCATGAATGATATTTTTATGGTAAACTATACATAAAAAAAGATGAGAAAAGTGCACAAACAGATGCAACACACAGAACCATTCTAACACTTCACTGAAAAAATACTGATGTGATGGAAAAAGACCAAATTCAGAAAAAGACACATAAACATGTTTTATGGCTATTGAGTCAGCTTTTCAGATGAAACCACCTTCCTAACTTTTTAGTTGTGTGGTCCACGTTGTAAAGTTGTATAATATATTGAAGATTCAGAATCCTGTGGTTCCCCTTTTAAATTTGTAACAATGTCAACTCAGTAGTAAAACTGTGAAATAAAGCAAAGGTTATTGCAACTTTAAGCCCAAGGGCCCGATTCTCAAAGAGCCTCTACACTCATGGCGAAGGCGCCGCAGTCATCGCGAGGGGGGCCGCATTCGTGGCAGGGCCATCGCACTGCAGTTTCTCATTATGGAGGCCCCAATGCAAGGGCAAACCCCCCACCATGAATGCAGTGCCTCCAACACGAGTACAGAGGCCCTTTGTGATTGGGTCCCACGTGTTTTCAGGTTGTGGTTGTAAAACCTACCTCGATCATTGGAAACAGTGGTGGTAGTTCCCAGAGTAGTTGGAGTTGTTGTTGCCTTTGTGGTTGTAGTTTCAGTTGTTTTGGTCGTTGTCGTTGGAGTGCTGGTAATTATCTTCATCAACGCAGTGGGAGCCTTTACAGTGGTGGAGGTCGCTAAAGTGGGGGTGGTGGTTGTTGCTGCTGTGGTGGTGGTTGTGGTCTTCATCGTCGTACTTGGAGTGCCGGTGGTCGTAGGTGTTGTGGTGGTTGGAGTGGTAGTGGTGGTGGTTTTTGCTGAAGTGATGGACTGAGAGGATGCTAGGTTTGATTTTGGATTTTCCAGATAACGATCTGTTGGAAAGGAGATAAATATAAAGACATAGATATATATGTATCCTTTATATTTAAAAGCCAATCTGCTTATCTTATGCTCTCACATGTAAATCACTCATTTGTGCATGGAAATCTATTCACAGTCTTAGAACAGCAGCAGTATCGACATACCATTGTTCATAGACTACTTCTGCCTCCCAGCTCCTTCTTATATGCAGAGGGGATGCTGGAGTGCCATGCTGATACCTGGGCACAAGTGTTGAAGGCGAGCGCCCATGGGCAAGTAGGTGTCTGATGTTTTGGAAAAGACAGTGGCTGCTATGTGCGGTTCCTCCTTTCTGTGTGGTAGGTGCACACATTATACTGGCAGCAATAAGTTTAGCCATCACTTACTTGCTCCTCCAAAGCAGTGCCACCCTACACCTGCTGAACAAGCACTGGTATTCCCAACCCATAAACATTCAGCTGCTGTCTTGCTTCCATCTACATCCCAGATTCTCATGCCAGCAGAACAAAGGTGCATCCAACCCAAAAAGACGCAGGGGCATTGAGCCATTTGCTACATCAACATAAAAGAACATCATCATTGTCAGAAATGACCAAAGCCACTCACTTTTACCTTCAATGGTGTATTCTCCTACCATCAGCAGACATTTATGAATGCATGCTCCAATTCCAAGCCTGCTTGTATCAGGGGCCCCAATGCTTCATTCACCTCCCTCAGCCAACCTTTTTTTCATGCCTTGTCAGCTTTTTAACGGTCTGTGATTCACTTCATTGACTTACTATCTATTGGGTGCACTGATACTTAACAAAGACTTTCTGGTGCTCAGAAAAAAAACAATGATCCTTTGAAACAAAAAAAAGTAAAACTAAGACAAGATCACAGTAGTGGATCAAAGACAACATAAACATGATTTTCAGTGCAATAATCGTGAATTTCTAACCCCTGCATTTGAAATGGCGTTATTCCAGAGTGGACGCATGAGATACTTGGGGTGCCTACCCTTGTGGGGCTTATCAGTTCTTGGCACATGGTACATGGAAATATTTGGATACCACAAACTCAAATAAGAGCATGATTCTTCAGCAACAGGCTGGTCTCTGATCTCTCGTGTTGTAAAATATACTGCTGGCCCTACAGAGAAATTTAGGCGCAGATTTACTTAAACTTTGCACCAGTGCATTGTTATCCAAAGTGACACAAACTGGAATAAAGTGTTGTTTTTGGATTTACTATCCAGCTCACAGTTCGCTTTGTGTTGAAAAGCATTCCTAAAGTAACACAAAGCAGTAATTTGCACTACTTTGTCCTACTTTGCATCAAGAGGCCATTGCATGGGTGGTACATAGCTGCTCCCATCCACTCAACCATGGGTTTTACACAATCTCTATTTGCTAACATTAGTAGATGTGGATGTGCACCAACAAATTACAGCTCCTCAATAAAGCCATACCTTTAGAAGGTTATCTAAATGTTTCCAAACCTTTCAAACTTTGGATGTGTGCGTCATTGTAAACAAGCACACATAAAAACTGAGAAACAATGTAATATTTAGGCATCGTATTTTCTTACTGGAAAAGTATCCTTCCACTACAAAACCTTTGCTAAACATCACACTTGCAGTTTGGTGCAAGGAATTGTGGGTGGCACAAGACAGCCTTAAGTGCACCAGCTATGAGGGAGAGAGCAACAACCTCATATTTTAATAGATAAGGCTCTGCCCTCTGTCTTCTTTTCACGCAACAGTTGCTGTGCTGACTTGCTGCATGACCTCCTAGTACATTTGCTTACTGAAGTGAACATGTTACACCACGGTTAGCCAATGAAAGCTTCCACAGGCTCACAAACATGATCAAATTATTGGAATACACAAAGAGTTCTCACAGAGTACTCCACTCTCTGAAGGATTGCCATGACATAGGTCAGAGGTTCAGAATACTAACTATTGCAGTAGTTTAATTAAGATATAAGACAGGCCACATTAGAACATATGTGTTGTTTTGGTGCAGGGAGGGTGTGTGATGGTCGAAAATGGTTCTGGAATTGGGAACAATGAGGTGTACACTTGCCAATGGACTGCTAAACATTGAGATCTCGGTTTTACCACTGTTGAGACAGAAGCACTGTCCCTCTATATTACAAATGGGACAGGGTCAGGTGAAGCAGCAAGATGCTCTACATTTCTTTTTAACATAGAGTCCTCCAAGTGGTAAACATTTTTTGCCACTGACTGTTCCCTTACTAAAGGAAAGACTCCTCCATCCACAGAGTAAGCTGAGCGGGCTGGGTCCCACATCTGCAGAAGTGCCTTAAAACCCCTTTAACTAATGCTCTTAAGTTGCCCCAACCCATCCATGTGTAGATTACTGTACCATACTATTCTGCTATACTAATATTATCATTATTGTATTTATACAGAGCAGGTCTCACTACATGGGAAGCAGGTTACAGATTACATACAACTAGTTAACAACGACAAGGTTGTGTCTACTGCTGTAGAACAAGTTAGATGTAAACTACAAGAAAACCCGAATAAAGAATGTCTCCATAACCAGTCCAATGTCAGATGGAGTTTGAACAGGTGAATTTGTAGTGCCTGTCTTAAATTGAGTCTGAGTCCTCCAGGGAGTAGATAATCTAGTTTAAAACTTTCTTTGCATTATGGAACTTGTAGTCCTATTTATCCCATTATAAACACAGGACTACAGGTAGAGAAATGCAAAAACACGAGAACAAAAAGAGCTACTCACTCAAGGACCGGGGAGACATGAAAACTCTGCTCTAGGCAGCTCTCAGAATTCATCGCCACAGCCTTCAATGACACCCTATCTTCCTGATACTTTTTGCCCAAGTAGTCTCTGGGTGAGTGGCTGCGTTCCTATGTCACTATGTACACAAGCATTGGCAAAGCCAATAGGTCTTGCTTTGGTCACCAACCTTTTCACTTTGTCAATGCTTGTCAAGGTCTTTACAAAACATTATTGTTAAGGAGGCTGCAGGGTCCTGAAAAAGAACAATGATTAAAAATAAAAAATACAAATGTTTTAGGTCTCAAAAAGCACACATTGCTTTAGCAGTCTCTGGCAATTAAAGGCAACTCCTTTGTGGACGTGATCATTGTGGAAGGGCAGAATGATGTCACGCACAGTGAAGTTAGCCAGGCATGGGCTGAACACTCTCATGCAGTATGCTGAGGTGGGACGAAATAAAAAGTAAATGAGACAATAACCATATCACTGGATGAAGAGTGTTAGACTTGCCATCCTTGGCGTGGTCTACCCTAACTTTTTGCCCCTGTTTCCCAGATTGTTGATGAGTGCAGGACTCTGTTTTTGCTTTTTTTTTTACTCTGGGCACTTTACCACTACTATCCAGTGCTAACGTGCAAGTGCTCCTATATAAAATGTGTATGTAATTGGCTTTCCATGATTGGCATATTTGATTTACTAGTAAGTCCCTAGTACAATGTACTAGAGGTACCTGGGGCCTGTAAATCAAATGCTACTAGAGGGCTTGCAGTGCTGGTTGTGCTACCCACATTAGTAGCCCTGTAAACGTGGCTCAGATCTGCCACTGAAGTGTCTGGGTGTGCAGATTTTAACTGCCAATTCGACTTGGCAAGTGTACCCATTTGCCAGGCCTAAACCTTCCCATTTCTTACATGTAAGACACCCCTAAGGTAGGCCCTAGGTAGCCCCATGGGCAGGGTGCAGTGTATGTTTAAGGTAGGACATATACTAATGTGTTTGATATGTCCAGACAGTGAAATACTGCCAAAATCGTTTTCATTGTTGCAAGGCCTATCCCTCTCATAGGTAAACATGGGTTCTACCTTTAAATATGATTAAAGTGTAGATTCCCCTTGGGAGCAGATAGACTTGTAGTTTGGGGTCTCTGAGCTCCCAATTTAAAAATACATCTTTTAGTGAAGTTGGTTTTGAGATTGTGTGTTTGAAAATACCACTTTTAGAGAGTGGGTATTTTCTTGCTTAAACCATTCTGTGACTCTAGTCTGTTTGTGGATTCCCTGTCTGGGTCAGTTTGACAGTTGGGCTGGTTGCACCTCACACTAGACAGTGACACAAAGGGAGCTGGGGTGTAGCCTGCATATCCCGATGAGCCATCTGTGCTAGGATGGAGGGAGGAGTGGTCACTCGCACCTGAAAGGGCTGTGTCTGCCCTCACACAATGCAGTCTCCAAACGCCTGGTGTGTGTCTGGGGCCTGGCCTGGACAAGGCAGGATTTAACAAACAAGAGAGACTTTCCTTTGAAGTAGGCCTACTTCAAAGGCCAAAATGGGTGTAAGAAGAGGACACAAACCCCTGAAAATTAGATCACTTCTGGACACCAAGAGGAACCTCTGCCTGGAGAAGTGCTGAAGAGCTGAGGAGAAGTGCTGCCCTGCCTGTGACTGTGCTTTGAGGAGCTATCCTGCAGTTGCTGCTTCTGCCTGTGCAAGGGGACAAAGACGACTTTGTTGTGCATTCCTGCTTGTGCCAATCTACCAAGGGGGTGAGCGAGGTTAAATAAGGGTGATCCTCCTATACCCTGACTAGAGTGAGGGTCCTTGCTTGGACAGGGAGTAACCTGACAGCCAACCAAAGACCCCATTTCTAACAAAGAGAGTTTGTTGAAAATCAATATGAGTAATAATAGTTAAGGTTCCTGCTTTTCCGGTTTTACTGAGTTTTACAGATAAATACAGACAGAAACCCGTCTATTTTCCTGACGGTATTTATTTTTAAATATGGATGAATACGGAAAATAGATTTTCTTTTGGATGACTCTCACTACTGTCAGTCACAAGTGCTAGGTCAATAGCTGTGCAGATTGTCAGGTAGAGGAATTAAGAAATGAAAAACTGATTTCCTATTGAAGCTTAAACAACTGCAGCAGTACATATGTTTAAGCTATTCTAAAATCCAAATAGTTGCAAATGACTGTATTGTACTGGAAGTGATTAAAACTCATTGGACATTTAAACATGAGTAAACATTTGCCGGGTAAATAAATGTGGAAATATGGCCATTACAGCTTTATTTTTTACAATAAATACACAATAAATAAAGCTAAATACTAAAAAATGAATACTAAAAAATACAGATGGAAATGTAAAAAAATAACTAACATAAAAGAGGGAACCCTAATAATGATATACATATCATTTTAGTAAAATCAAAATGTCTTTGCAGACTTTAAATTGGTCTTAGGTGGTCTGAATTGACTTGTTTATGAAATGCAGCGCTAGTCGGTATCTAAAAACACCACAACCTACTTTTGAGGAATGCAACTGAATCTCACCTTTTGCCAAAAAACCAAGGATTTCCCAGTGGCAACAAAGATTCAGGAAGAAGCCGGCTCTGCGCAGTGATTGGATGCAGAGCCACAGCACTTGGTTACATTGAGTTGAAGCGCTCTGCGAATGAGTGAATATCAACAATAGGCTTGCTGAGCAAATATCAAGGGGAGATAAAGCGGCAAACAAAGGAAGTGTCCGAACGAGAGGGAGTTGTGGAGATAGGAGAGAGAGTCTAGGAAGTGTCATGGAAAGTGCTGAAGAGACAGGAACAGCACTTGTATTGCCATCCTGAATTTCATCAGGGTTGGAACAATGGAGGAGTGAGTCAGTCGAGTGCAATTTAAACCTGTGTCAAGCAGATTACACAGATCTGTCAGGGAATGCATCAACCTACTGGATATCTCGATAGTAGGGAATGTTAACAGTGACAGTGGTGGAAAAACAACTGTGGGAAGCCTAGTAAGAATGAGAACAATGAAAGACAGCTTGAGAAACCAAGTTAAGGGTAGGGAGGAAAAGGAATATGAAAAAGGAAAACCATGGGGGGAAGGAGAGGGAGGGAGGGAGAAGGGAGAAAGAAGACAGAGTGGAAGGAAAAGAGATGGGAGAGATTTGAAAACTAAGAGGGAGACAATTAGAAGAGGAGAAAGAGAGGGCAGACTAAAATGAGGAATAACAGCTTCATGAGGGAAAAGTGAAATAGAAGGGTTGATGGCGAGAGGAATCGAGAGAGTGGTAGCGGCGGAGGAGAGATAGGGTCAAGTGGAAAAAAGAAAAGTAGAGAGGAAAGAGACTATAAGTACTGGAGGAAGATGTGGCAAGAGGCTAGAAGAGATGAGGGGTGGATGCGCGAGAGGGGAAGAGAGACAAAAGTAGAGTGGGAGGGGAGAGGAAAAAAGAAAGGGACAAGAGGTGGACGATGGGGGAATGATGGTGAGGAGCATGGGGAAGGAGGAAGGAAAAGTAATATCTCAACATCAGGCAAGCTTTGAGGGGGTATATGAAGCATTGGTACTACTAGAGAGACAGGATGTCCAACCCTAGCCCATGGGTTTTTGACACTGTGCTTCCACTTTCTTACATATTCCTGCCTGGAACATTAATCTTTGTATTCTAGGGTATCTCTTATTTTTGTGTTTGCTTCTTTTTCTACCCCCCTTGCCTCTGCATTTAAAAATCCCAATTCTTCAAGGAAGAAAAAAGGCCTCAAGTGCTACCTGCTTCTAAGTAACGATTATCTAAATTGGAAGTCTATCAGTTTTTAGGACTGGTGCCAGCCAAGACCTTTTGCTTTTACTGCAATTATATATAAACATACTTCCCTACCTAGGCTACCAGCCAACCCTCTACTTCCACTGGTCTGTTGTGGTGTCATTCAAAATTTACTTCCACCCACCATAGCATCAAGCATGGGAAAGTTGGTCAGCCCACTTCAGCCATTGGCTAACTTCACTGTGCGTGACAGCGTTCTACTCTTTCAAAAGGAACACTGCCATGCACAAAGTAGTTATCTTCAGTGCCAGCTTAAGCAATGTGCGCTTTTTTAAACAAATTTTTTTTCACTTTTACCCGTTTTTTTTAAAGATTGACTAGAGCCCGGCATCCCAAAGTATGACGTTTGGCAAAAGCCATGGCAAAACAAACATCGGCAAAGCCAAAAGGCTAGCAGCCAGGACTAGATCTATTGGCTTTGCAAATGCTTCTTTCTATCAGAGCACGTGAGGTTTTTGGTTTTAACTAAAAGCCTATATTTCTGTCCGGTGGGCTGTTTTCAGTGGTAATCAACTGAAACCAAAACCATGTACACCATTTACTCAGATCTCTTCAAATATTCCTTATCGAGCTCCAAAAACTTCTGAACCAGACAGCCATAATTTATCCTGCCCCCTAAACAAGTACCAGAATCACATCAGATCAAACTCACACTGGATGCATTCCACTGGCTCAATTCAACTAACTTGTGCACTGTCCATAAAGCATACTAAGGCATGAGTCCCGACTGAGGAACTTCAGATACTATCATTCACCCATCTGCCTGGAATCTTGAATCCCCGCCACACTGTAGTATACCAACCGACAAGGTTAGGTAAGCAGAAAGAGGCACACTGCACTTTACAAACTAACTTCACAAACAAATAACTAAATATGACTCATATGTTGTGTTTTCAAACAATCGCTTGGGGAACAAATGATAGAGCCAGCACATTTTGAATTACTGGTTGTTCTACGGCATAACATTCATAGTGAGATCTAGCCCTCTCTTTTAGATGTTTGCAGAGGAGAAAAAGTATCCGGTAATCAGGCTATCAGACATTTTTCATACTATGCACCATTATGAAAAGATGTTCAGCGTTAGTGTAAAAGTGAGCTGTAATGCCAGTAGATGACATTCTAATGCCACTTATTTTCAACAATTTCACCCACCCACAGCTTTTTGCTGTCAGAGGAAAGTTACACAATTACCAATGGTAACAATACTTCCGCCAGTAAGTCCTCTAATTACTGACCCCAAATCTAAATACATCAGAAAGAGTTGCCAGGAATGGTATACCAGCACTGCGATCTCTACCAATGTTACTGGCATACAGTGCAATTGAGTCCAGGAAAAAAAGGTTTATGTTGTTCTCTTGAATACTGAGGCAAGACCTTTGGAAATCTTAAGTATCTCTTTTCTTCTATTTCCAATTAAGAAAGAAAGAAGAAGAAGAATGTAAGCAATTAATTTTTTTTAACTGGCTGCATACTGAAGACACCATCACCAAGGATCTAGGGTGATCTCATAAACCTGATTAGATTCACTCGTAGAAAAAGGAGAATGACCACCATACTTGACCAAACTTACCACAATGGTAGAGCAGATTGATTTTCTGGATATCTACATCACTCATGGCAAAAGTCTGCCCTATGTTGACACTGCTGTCAGGAACTGGGATCAAGGTCTGGGAGACACCATCTTTAGAGTATGCCTTCCTGATGGATATAAAGAAGAATAGAGTAAAACAGATGCGTAATCTCACATATTTCTCTCAGTCGTAAGATTTTTAGAGATGTTAAATGGTGAACTACTTTGTGATATACATATAATATAATAAAAATGAACATCTTGAAATATTAAAGTGAAGTTACACAGTTAGGTAAACTGCACAACCTCGTCCAGGAATGTTTATAAACATATAGGATAAGATACAAAGAAATATATTCATGTGGCTAAACATGGCCTTACCACAGTCTGCCCAATAATCAAAACCTTTGCCTATCACTAGATCAATAATGCAACCCCATTTACAGAGTAGCTGACAAACAATAGCCCAGTGCACCAAGCTGATGTCTTCCATGGGTATGTATGAACTATGATTTGCCTTTGTGCTTGTTCATGTTCAATCACATGACACATTTGATCCAAAGAGGGTAGATGTGCTGGGAATTACACCCAAAAATCAAAGTTCTAAAATCCTGAAATGCTCAGTAACTTCATGTTTTAAATTGGATCAGTGGCATCATGCACAGACAAGTAGGTAAGTAGTTGGCTTTCTGATCTGGTCTTTATTGGTACACACTACTACTGTAGGCGGCAGCCCATATGCTGTTCTACAGTATTATCTCCCCTACCCCACTCACTACCTGTGCCTTGCCCTTGCAGGAGGTGGTGTTATTTGCCCAGAGGCAGGATATCAGTCTTCAGTTCCTGCTGCCCCTTCTAATGACACAGTATCATATTTTCTGAATTATTCCATGTCCACCAGCTGTGCAGTCTCCTTTGTGAAAGAGCAACTGCAAAAAGCAGAAGAAGCCCATACAAAAAATACCCTATGTCTGAGAAAAGCCTCCCCAGTAGAGGCCATGGATCTAAACATCAGCCAGCCATCCTCCTACTTAGACAACAGATTTAGAAATATAACCCAAAGTCACACGTGCCATGATGGAGTCCCAGAAAGGGCACAGTACTTACTTCCCATAGTGCATGATGGAGCCATAGTCATATGGAGTGTATTTTATATTGTTGGTGTCATCCATTTCGAATTCATATTCATGACCTGAAAGAAAAAGAAACACACACCCCTGTAAATATTGACCCACGCCAGTCACTTTGTCATGTAGATGTACCAAACGAAATCTTAACAAAAAACAGCATCTCTGGCAATGTATGTTCAAGTCAATCTGCATTGCTTTACAGGTAATATAAAGTTATGGGATGGGCCACAACATGAATTGTGGAATATATGATCCTCCGCCTAACAACATAATTGGAATAAAACTAGGAGTAACCAGTAAACCCACTAGAATCAAGGGGAAACACAAACAACATAGTGATGAATGGGTAGATGTGTGTCAAGGTAGGTCTACTGCATGAAGGGATAGCTGGTGCTTCAATCTAAGACAAAGGGTGCACATGTCTCACAGTTCAAAGTCAGCACTCTGTAGCAAGGAAGAATTGGACTCACTGGTGAGGCATGTGAGAATATTTCTATATTTGCTAATTGCTTTCCTTAGAGATTGAACAAGAAGGATTCTATGCTATACAAAATATTTTCTTTCACGGTGCTTGTGTCACACGTAAATGCGTTCTGAAATTCATGTTATGTCCTAAATAAGGTCTGGTTGCAACTGATGATGAAGGGCTGAAACGTATATTCGGTACGTATTTTTATCTATCTCTTTTGTGACCAGTGTTGCCACTGCATGAATTTATTTTATATTTAATCATGATCACTGTGAAATTAATCTTGTAATTTATGTTACAATTATATGAATTGTATTTCTCTAGTCATTATTTCTTCAATGTGTTTCCTGTCAAACTTTGAAAAATATTCTACAATAAACATTGAGTTTTAAATTGTTGATCAATAGTATAATGTCGACTGCTTAAAAACGATTTCCATATAGCAACCTCATTTAGAACATTTATATAATCTCACTCGGAATCTTAAAGGACATATAATAATGCTGTTCTCCAATACAGTCATTTAAGGGGACACTGTAATGGTCCACAGCTATTTAGCGGTTGCCACCTATGTTCTTTACAACACTCTGGATGTTTTCTTATAGTAAATCTGTCAGGGATTTTCCATACATTTTGCTATTCAAATTTACAAAGGAGATAGGTCAGTTCAGCACACAGCTAGGATATTTGCCTGATTTCTTAAAAAACACAATGTATGTTCTCTGCCATAAAGTTGAAGTTTGTTCTATTCAAATACCTTCCAACAGCATATTAACAAACGCCCTTTAATTTCTCCCCAAAAGTACTTCCAAAACTCATTGGGTAGACCATCAGGCTAGCTCCTTTTCCGACTTTAAGTTACAAACACCTTTTTCAATCTCTTATGTATTCATTTCAGATGCAAGATTCTTTTGATCGCTGTCTTTTATCATCTGATTCATAATAAAGAGTTCAAAGTTCTAGGGAGCACTGGTTGGGATACAAGGTGGCAAAACGTTCGAGGATCTCTTCTTCTTTGTAAACTTGTACCTTGTTTTTTGTTCATTAGCATTTGTCTTAAGATTTGAGTAGGTTAACCATTCAGTATATCTTTCTTGTTGAGCTGTCAATTTGCTTTTTATCTGGCAGGATAGACTGTCTTAAAAACATAGAAACATTTCATAAATTGGTCAATCTTTGCAGGTGTAAGTCCATTCTGAGTCTGCAGTAAGACACCCACATTTGCTAACAAATGAATATTCTTAGGGCTGGGCATTTCCTGCCCATTGGTGCCCTGGTGAATCAAGATATTAGCGAAAGAAACTAATACTCATGTCGTTATTGTATATTAATTTTTTTTTTAACTTGGAAAAGT
Source organism: Pleurodeles waltl (assembly GCF_031143425.1). NCBI lineage: Eukaryota > Metazoa > Chordata > Amphibia > Caudata > Salamandridae > Pleurodeles > Pleurodeles waltl. Next base: position 75,670,984 of record NC_090449.1, on the reverse strand, counting down.
ATTGCAATTATTCAAGGAACTAAAAAACTGCTTCAGCTTCAGTCAATACTGCTAAAACATGGAAAGGCTAGAGGACACATTTGGATCTGGTTTGTGAGAACAAAAGTGTAGGCCTAATTTAAACAGACAAAAATCCTATAGAGAAAAAGAAAAAAGTTCAAAGAAATATACCGCTTAGAATGTTGTCCCACTGCACCGACACGTAATTGTCTCTGTCCTTCCTGACATTCTCGTGGTGGAAACCCAGACTATGCATCAGCTCGTGTGCTATGACGCCGGTCACCATGCAGGACGATTTGGCTATTGAGACAAACTGTTGGTTCCCCGTACGGCCTATTGGAGACCAGCACCTAGTGGGTAAAAAGAAAGGTGCAGAGGCAAGGCACGTTACATATTTTTCCATGCACAACACAATAACAATCGCACAGTTTTGTTTGCAGTCTATCAGCAACTAAGAACAATGAGCCTAGGTTTTTTTTTTCTATTTGATCAAATGATTACTAGAGATGTTGCTACTTTTACACAAAGCAGCACTGGAGCTTGACTTTTTCTACATCCATGGAAGTTGTAGAGCACTTCCTCTATGAACCGAGGGAGCAAGAGCTCCATCCGCTGTGCCGCATGAGGAGCTGAACAATCCATCCAGCATCTTCTGAGCTGTGTTGAGTAGTTCTGACGTCAGGTCTCCTTCCAGGTGAGAACATCTCCATTCCCTAGCTTGAGTTTTTACGCCGTCATACGCACAGAACTACATTATTTGACCCTTTTGTCTATTCTTGTAGCTTGCCTACTGTGACACTTGACTTAACTATGAGCTCCGTCTTCTAGAGCTACCATATTTACATGGGTGCCAACTTGAGGCAACTTCCACCAAACAGCTGCAGAGATTTCTTGTTTGTACTTGAATCTAACAAAGTTTCTGTCTGCTCTCCCAAAGGTATTTTACTACACTTATTACTATCATAACGACGTACAACTACTTCAAAAGAACTGCATCCGGGACCACAACTTAGTCAAGGCAAGTATGTAATGTATTTCACAACTACTTTGACCTCTCTCATTTACCTTACACCTATACATACCTTTTTATGAGTTTATCAAATTATAATTTGAAATATTTTTCTTAACTCGATTGTAACTTCTTTGCCACCTTTTCTTCTATATGCATAGTAAAGTGTTCTCTTATATGTTGCCCTTTATTTAATTCTAATATTAACCCCAAATAGTAATTATTTGTATTGCCTTTATCTTATTTCTCCTTATTCTAACCTTAATTATTATTTGAACCTCAACTTTTTGTTCACTTTTTATTTCATTAACGTACATTATTCAACCTTAACCAAAACCTAATGTTAATTCAAACACTTATTTTTCCATTTTAATGTCACTCATTAATTATCCTTAACCTCAACTGAATACTCATTCTAAACTGATTTAATTTAAATTGTGTTCATTTACTGAATCTAAACCTATCCAAAACACTAACCTCTCTAATTATTTTAATTATTGATATATTGTATTGTTTTTTTCCCTATACTAAAACTTACCCATAATTATTCTAAAATATGTTAATCTAAAGTAAATCACCTGATTACAATGGGAAATATATGTCTCAAGGTCAACTATACCTTTTAAAAATAAATATAAATATAAATATATGATAAATGTTCTTTTCTTTATATATATAAATGTACTATATTAATGAACCCCTTTTTTATTGAATATATTATGTTAATTAATGATTTATGTCTTGGGGGCGGGTTGGAAACCTCTTGTGATCTTTTTATTCCTTTTTCATAAAATGGTAATACATTTCAGTGGGTTGTCCTTAGGTTTCTTTAAAATGTATTTATTTTTTAATGAACCAAACTTATTTCCCTTTGTTTTTAAATGCTTACCGTAGTTGACGCAGTGGCTCATTATGTTGTTGTTATCTTGAAATGATGTCCCATGAAGCAAAGTTCTCAATGTTGAGCCATCAATGCTGCAGAGCTTTACCCAAGCAGTCACCACGGACCTTGCAAACATTCTGTCTATTCTCGATGATACGAGTAAGTAACTATGGTGTCTACCAGGCCGCCTCAATGTTTCTCTCTTAGAACACTGCACAGTGAAGTAACCCCTGGTCTACTCAATCTCTGCCATCCAGGCCTCAGCCTCTCTGGTATCCTATTTAAATCTCTTATTGTGAAGTCTCCCACCAATCAATACCTGAAATAACAAGGTTTGGGCATTTCAAGTCATACTACCCTACCATGTAGGCTGAGTTCCACATCAGCCCTTCAACTGCCCTTTTGCCCACTACCCAGTACTTTGCCATGTATTTTCAGCCTTTCCTTATTTTCAGATATTACGCTTTGGTAGCAATTTATTTATATTTTTTCATTTTCAAGTGTATTCTATCCTTGGAGGTATGTGCTCTTCTGTGTCCCCTATTTTGCTCTTCTAATCATACTGTTTGAAATCAAACATCGGAATTATCACACACCATAAGAAGAACAACATTTAGGTGAAGGAAAGAGTTGGTTAGTCTCTCTGGCAACTTTCTGCCGTCACTATCTACCAAAGTGCAAACTTGTTAGGAAAAGAAGTTAGCATTGCTGGCCACAAAGGGGAATTACTGTGCATTAATGCCTCCTTTTACCTCTCTGTTGTCGCCATGAATCAACATATGTGCCAGTTGAAAATTAGGCATACTTTATATGTATGTGTTATGATGAGTTGAGCCTTCTTCAACCTTGCAAGTCAGGTCAGACAATGTATTCAGTTAATTCTTACCCGCTGCCTGACTCAAAGGTGATGTAGTCTGTTTCGTTGGTTCGTGGCACAAATCGAATACAAGTCGCACTGGCAAATTCTCTGAACACGGTGAGAAAGACAATGTTGTGGTAGCGGGCTACAGAGGAGACAGAAACAGAAGCAACCCATTGAGAAAGATGTTTTGGAGTAAAGAGGCGTACTTCCAGAAAACACAGAAAAGTGTATGAAAAGAACCAGCTGAGTAATGGATTTTATATAAACCTATTGCAGCCACAGATGCAAGCAGTGCCAACTACTAAATGAACCAGACACCAGGATCTGACCTCCACCCTGAACTACACCATTCCCAAACACACTCATCTTCAGGAACCAAAGTGTAGCTGTTCATTCCAGAAATTGGCATTGGTCTCTTGTGAGATTACCTCCCTAAAGGGGGGCAATGGAAGATGACCAAAAAGTAAGCAAAATGTCTATTCTGAGCAGGCTATGGACAGCGCATGCTCAACCAAAGTATAAAATTTGCAAGCCCCAGTTGCATTGCACTTCTTCAACTCACTCATTTGAAGGTGCTTTCATATGTGGTAAGAAAGAAGAAGAAGGTTCGTTGAAATAAAATATTTGCCTACAATCACAATCTGTTGAAACGGGGAAGCTGGAATTGAGCCAAAAAGTTCTGGTTTCACATTGTTCAATTCAGCTACTAGATGGGTATTTTTTTTCTCTCCCCCTTTTTACATCCAATGTCACTGTTTTAATCTTTAATTCATGGTGAGTGAGGCTAGATGTGAGGGCATGCAGAAGGCATATGAAAGCTTAGCTCCTTTTGTGTTCAAAGATCCAAGATGACCTTAAGATGAGCTGAAACCAGGCTTGAGCTTTCAGTGGCTTGGCCACCACTAAGAATGGGCCAGATACGGCAGAGTGACCTATGAAAATGTGTGTGATGCGCAGGCAGAGCCGAGGGCACAATTCTAATTGGGCCCCCAGCCTGTCAATCAGTCCATAGCAGGGTGTAACCTGCAGGGCTTAAAGCAGATTGAATCCTGCCAGGTCTTAGATGTGACAATAATTAAAAACTATCTTTGAAATGGATCCCTATTGGTTTGTAAATTCAAGTCATTTACAGGCAACAACAGCTCTTGAATTTCCAACACCAGCTGTAAAAGCCTTGAGGTAATCGATCACAGCCATGATGTCCCTTTTAACATTTCATTTTAACTTCATCAAGCATTCTTAAAGAGTATTTGATTTTTTCTGTATGTTGTGTTTCTGTAGTTTTTTTATGCAACATTTGACACTTTTGTGAGACAAGTCGCCTCTAAACGCCTGGGTGAGTTCCAGTTGTGGGTCAGTATCCATGCTGGGGCACAACTGAGAGCTATGGATATGAGTCTATAGGTGGTATGTCTTTCTCATAGTGACTGTCAGTGGTTTCTAGTAATTGAGAATTTAGGCCAAAAGTGTGAAAGTGGTACACATAATATGAACAGTGCCAGATGAAAATAATATGCAGTGCTTAAAGCTAACTTGTTGGGTGGTGTGTGGGGGAGGGGTGAACTTGGGACATGAACAGAAAGAACTTAGTACCTACTTGAAGTCGTATGTACTATTTTACACCACAGTAGAACTAAACTAACTGCAAAGTACTTCGACATACAAATCCACACACATAATCTTCAAAGCTTTAAATTAGTGTTGTAATTTCAACTTTTTCTGTTAGAAGGGAGAAAGCAAGAGGGATCACTGGTTTCTTTCTGTTAGATCACCACAGTGTGCAGAGTTTTATGGTCCAAGTAGATTTTAAACTTTCCTTTTCTGGAGTTTTATGTGCCTTATGTCACTACACACAGCTGGGTATTTTGCAGCCTTTCTACTATTTTGCAGCTTTCAACTAGCCTATTCTCCCTGATTCTTGTCTTCTTCCACATATCATCTGCTGCTGGGCCTGTGCTAGTAGAAGGCCTTCTCTTGCTGCCCATCCTGGCCTGCTGATGTTAGGTATAAGTTTATGCTAGCCTACTCTGCTGGGTCTCTTTGCCCTACATTGCCACAAGGAAGAAATGGACTAGAGTGGACAGGCTATCTCACTGGAGCTCCACGCTAGCTAACCATACTTTTCAGAAAAATGGTCAATTGATGCACCAAACCTTGTTTATTACCACTGTCCAGCTGCCCCAGTCTGCCCTATTCTTTTTAGTTGGGTCAACCTCTTTGCTTTTTGAGAAATCTAAAACTCGCACCCACCTAACTTTACTGACTTTTCTGACTAACTTTACGCTAAAACCTTGAAGAAACCTGAAGCAGCCCTCCTCTCCTGGGTACTCACACAAATGGTGGCTCTGTCTCATCAGTTAGCTAAGACCCAAACTCCACTATTCAGGTGATGCTTGAACATGGCTACCAAAGATATTCATTCATCTAAATACTAGAGGAAATTACATCACACACTTTCTATCTCCCTCCGCCTTTCCATGACGTCAAAGGGACCCTGTTGGCAGTGCATTCAGTGAAATATGGTACCAGCTGCTTCCAATACGCTCCATGTTCTCTGTGCAGGTGGCAACGCGCCTGCACTTTGAAAAGGGTTTAGAGATCCCCATGCAGGCAGGAGAAGTGATTGACTGCTGGAGGATGTCTGGGGGTCCATGGGATCCCCATAACCGGCTCTAAAGGGCTTTCTCCAGGAGACACACTGACAGTGCACCACCTTTTTGGGGCACTTTGTCAGTGTGCTTCCTTAGGGCATGTTTGCCTCTGAACCTGCATCCACTGCCCCTTTTGTAATACTATAGTGCCTGAGGGTGTAAAAAAGTGGGTGCACGTGTCCATTGGGACCCAAGGGCACTCTCTGTAATATGGCTCTAGCACTACTCATGTAACATTCACTGGATGCTTGATATTTCCTTTGAGGCAATGTTTCATTGCAGCCACAGAATTCTCTCAAAAGTGTAGTAGAGATTCTGTAGGCAACTATCTGCTGTGCTTAACACGGATGGTGTCTTCCTAGTACAGCTACAAACATCTTCTGTTCTCTTGAGGTTTTCTGGAACTTTCCGACCTTTGTTGACATTCTTGTACATCATTTAAGACCCTTTAATTTAATTGGGAAAATCTGTTCTGTTGTTGTAGACATGGGTGGAGCCTGGGATATTGCAGCTTCTTGTTCGTCAGTACCCTTTTTTTTTACTCTCAGCACATTCTGGGCCAAATCTACTAAGCATTTAAAAAATTACAAACACTCCGATTCAGGGTTGTGATTGTTAAAATATTTTTTTCAAATATGTTAAAGTCATTTTAGGAGTTAGTACGTTTTACAGAGTTTTCAAATGGCTTTGCCAATTGATACCGATTCACAATTTTTGGAGGGATACGTTGTACGAGTCCTTCCCAAAAATGCAAGTTGGTTTGGAATGTATCAGTGTTTTGCAATTTTAATCCGGTCGCAAAAAATGACCAACACCCAAGACAGTGATGTTAATCCATTCTCAAATGGTAAGGGGTCCCAAAGGCCCCACTGCCAATTCTTATTTTTTTAATGCACCCATGTTTCCTTTAGGAGAGATAGGCTACATTTATTCAAATGCAGCCCATTGCATGACGCCTGTCCCTCACAAAAGACTGGTATTTGCATAATGGTGACATTCCCTGCCATTCAGGGCATCATGCCCACCAGTACTAAAGTCCTGGCCCTGGTATAATAGTAGCATCACTTCATATTTAGTGGCAAACCATGGTCTGATGGTATGTATCGCTGCATTATGGTAGTACGCCAATATATATTGTGCAAAGGAGTGACATAAAGGTGCCCACACTGGCAGAATTATGGCACCAGTTTAGTGATGGTACATTATGGGCAGTCATGGTATGATGGCGCTAAGGGACAAATGTAAGAAAGAGAACATGGGAGCAAGGGCAAGTGAACATACGTCCTATGTACGCTAGTGTAACATGCTTAGCCAACTCCCTCTCCAGAGCCCAGGAGAGACATGTCTTTAAAATGTCCCAGTTTTGGAGAGAAAATGTTGATCAAGGTGAAACCTGCTGAATTACTAAACGATTTTTTGTTATAGACATCATTTACATCCAACTTTCAGGTGCAGAAATATTGGCTTTTTGGACGTCATGGTACAGAATTGTATCACTTCCTCTCTTAAGAAATAAAGTTGTGTGGGTGGGTATCGAAGATGCACCTATAATGTTTTAGGATCACCGCTGTGTTAAACACTCCTGCATGTTTAAATGGCTTCCTCAGTCAGCATGGAGGTCTGTCGATATAAGCAGTGTATGAGCCCTAACAACCTGGGACAGCAAAGTGGGAATCTGCACTTGAGTGTAAAGATGGGTGTTTGAAGAGGGTGTCAAGTGGTGTCTGTGGAAGCAGATAATGCAAGGCTGTTCAGTAAACTTGGTCCATCCCCGGATTCAAGAGACATGGAGCATAATTTGTCTACAAAAGCAGTAATGCTAGCACTGCTTTATCAGGAATTGCAAATCAGAGGTTTGCAGCTTTGTGAGTTCTGCTGTTTCAGTAGTAAATTTTAGAATAGAATTCCTTTTCATTTCCGGTAAGGAAACTGTTTCATACTTCTACTCTGAACTGTTTTGAAAACAGTCAGCTGAAAAAAATGTGTTTAAAGTACGTTTTTTTCAAGAGGTTACTGGCAGGAAAAAAATAACAGGAACATTTTCCTGCGAAACAATTCCCTTCAAGTAGATTTACTCCACAGTTGAAGTTGTGCAACCCAAAATACAGAATCTTCGCTACTTCTTGAGCAAAAGTTTTGAACTTTACACACATTTACCCTATAATTTTAATATGTACACCCTGCTATGAGAGAGTAATGGTCAGAGACTGGAAAGCTATAGAAACAACTTCTGAAAAAAATTACATGCTCTTTCTTGGACCATCCAGGTCTTCGACTGGCAAGCATCCTTTCTTGCCTTCTCGACAAAGAAGGGTCCATATCAAAGCATAAAGTGATTGCTATGTATTTTGAATAAGGTGTGTCAAAACCCCAAACATATGATGTTACATTGCTTTCCAGTACATCCCCAAGTGGTGGCAAGGCGTAGGTTAGAGTCAAAATGCCCAAAGTTAAGTTATACCTTAAAACGGTTTGTTTGAGCGGTACCCGAGATGACAGTGGTTGCAAGCTTGCAACAACAGAGAAGGAATGTTGAAGAGATTACTTAGCATTAGAAGACAACACATCTCTCCTCTGATAGCTCAAGAAGTTAAGATTCCCAATGTAATACAACACAGGCAGGTTGATTATAATCAAGAGGTCATTACTGAAGCCACAAACCTTACCCACCCAAAACTAGTTGACATGGACCGCCAGTCACACTTACTGTAATCTTTCGTCTGTGTGTAGGGAATATATACATTTCCATCCGGGTTTTTGGGCCACGTACAGGTGTCACTGCTGCACATGCCTGCAATCTTGACGGTTTGTCTTACAATATCAAAGCCTTCCACAAAGTACTTTCCGGGCTGTTGCACCACTGAAAACAAAAAAAAAATTAAAAAACTGTAAGCTTTGCACTTGTATAGCGCACTACTCACTCTTTTGGGTCTCAAGGCGCTGTACGCATACCGCTGTGGAACCCCTCCTGGCTTTTCCGTGTGAGGCACCCACTCCTGGACAGCCCCAGGATGAAGCCAGGCATCCAAGCGCTGTGAGGGCCATTGTGGAGATTAAGCAAGCTATTGCCCAGAGTTACAGAGTGGGACCCATTAATTAGATTAGGCACCGAGGCGAGAATTACGAACACTCACCATTCTTATTGGCTTCAGCTATAATGTCGAAGGTGCTCTTCAGCGATACTCCACCTGGAGAAAGGCACACAACATAAATATGCTATTTTTACTGTACAGAGTTAAAGAGGATGCAGGAGTATCTGCTTGAAAGACACATAAAATGTTTTACCCTTTTGCCACAATGTGTATATACGTGTTTTACTCAAATATTTGGCATTTAGTTTCGATGTGAGTGCTGTTTCTATCAGTGAGAAACTGAATGGAAGGTGAGAGGATTAAATGTGGTTCTAAATATTGGGATGTTAATATTGATTGTAAGCTGTGAAAAGAAGGAACCTTGTTGTTGGCATATGAGAGTGCTATTTTACTACTAATGTATTTCTGATGGGGTGCAGTTGCACCTGCTTGCTTCAGTGGCTTATTCATGGGAGTTATTTCTACGCGTGGCTATACAGGCAAAAGCCTACTGGTACCAGCCCAGCCTGTATCAGGGAAGGTACAGGCTGAAGTTGTGCAAAAGGGGAGGGTCCTTGCAATGAGGCTACCCTCAGAGCACACCCACTCTCCTGCCCTCCTCATAAAGATCCCTTCTACCACAGTGCTTCTTGCTCAGAGTATAAGAGCCTGAGTGCAAGCAGAGATGCGTCAGCATTGAGCGCCCGCCCCTGCATCCCTTCTCTCCTCTCACTCTTTTGGAGTGGAAGGCTCTAGGAGTGTAGGGACTTCGCCCCTACCTACTCTATTCCTGATTGGTAGACAGACAAAATCCCTCTCCAATCAGGATGCCCTTCAAGTAAGAGTGGACTAGGACCTATACCTGAGCTTATAAAGCTGCGTCTGGCATATACCGGTGATGCTGGTGCAATGAGGATGTATCAGAGGTATGATGGAAGGACCTGGTCATATGGGACTGCAGCTAGCATGATTATGTGGCAATTTTACATGAGCTGATGAGGTGGTATAACATGGACCGCTGTAAACTGAGGCTGGTATAAATAAGATGGTGGGCATATGGGTCTGCAGGTAGCAAACAATGGCTGTTTCTTAGCATAGCAAGGCTTTTTCCGTGTGTGCATGTGTGTGTGTGTGTGTCAGTGACGGTCCCTTAGCAAGTGAGGCAGTATCTATCAAAAGGAGAATGTATTTACGCAAGAAGTGCCATATCTAGCTATGGGAACCTGTACCTGGTTATGTAAGGCTGTCTCAGGAATAAAATAGCAGTACCTGGGCATGTGTGTATGTACCTGGCACATGATGGTTACATGGGTCCGCAACTTCAATACCTGAGCATGTAAAGTTGTACCAGGACATCTGTGGCCGTGGCTGTGCATGGACATGTGAAACCATATATGAACACGAGAAACTGTGGCTGTGTATAGTCTGCTATATCTGGCACATGATCACAATATGTGGTCCTGGGATGGTTTACCTGGGCACTTGAGCCTGAGCATGTCAAGCTACACACGGGCATCTGAGGGTGTAGCGGCCATAGACAACTGAAGGCAGTCTGGGAAGGCAGAGCATCGGGATTTGCCAGTGCTAATTTAAAGATCAAAGTATTTGCTTAACAGGGTTTGGGTGGGTAGAGTAATTGTGTAATTAACCGAGACCCCTTAAATGGAGGCGACAGAACTATGAAACAAAATGGGGAGTTTTGCATACCTAATTAAAATGTAAGCACACATTGTGAAATAAAAAATGTATGTCGTCTAGTCTGACACATTAGTGAGAAAGACTCTCCTTTTCACTACAGACCTTCCCGCACTGCACTTTGGGGGTCATGCCATGTGAGAAGTTCTACAGTACAGCTGGATGTCAAACCATATCACATAGGGCAATCTAATAGTGACTGAAAGGCCACATGGAGCACAATGCTGCAACCTTAGCCAACCTCACCCTTGCTAGGGCTGACCACATGGGAACCCTGCTTCCCAACGCACTGGGATGCTGTAACAAGGTAACATGTCCTTGGCTACAGATTAGATGCATCTAATTGTCACTCAGCTACACTTCCGTTTGCAGGAAGAAAAAAGTAAAGACAGTAAAATTAGCAAACTGTAGTGCTTATAATAAATAGAAGACGAGTCGATAGCAACTGGACTGGGAACAGATATTTCCCATGTAAGCTGCAGATCACTTGTCACAGTTATTTCTGCTGGTAGATGCTGGACCCCGTGGGAATCATTCTACACTACAAATGCGTCAATAACTTATTACTGTAAAGATGCTATAGTGCTACCAGATGAACAGTGCTGGGGTGTAGCTCCCAGAATATGGACTACTACGTTGGAGAGAGCTCAAACCTTCAGGTAACCTTACGTAACCACAAAACTTATTTCATCTCAATGCACAGAAAGAGAAGAGTCAATTTTGTACAGCAGAAGTGCCATATCTAATATGGAAATTATAATTTTGCATTTTGGCATGGCATCTCTCCTTTGCTTAACACAGGCCATACATGAGTTTTCCCATCTAGTCATTCTCCTTCAAGATGTGTGGAGTATACTGGTCGGAGTGATGCTCAGAGGAGCACTGACCAAGCACATCGACCAATGGAGGTTTCTGCCTCTTCTCCCCTCCTGCCCCAGGACCAGCAACCCATTTTGGGGAAACATACATCATTATCTATGACTCTTAAAAGTATGGAACATCCGTATGTATCACAAAAATACAAAGAGTATTTTCAATTTGCTGTCATCCCTCCTTGCACTCCATGCAAGGTATCCCTTCTTCACAAAATAGTAAAGAAACCTGTGTTTCTAAAAATCGAGTCTCTTTATTTATAAGCATCATGAGAAGGCACTGATCAAAACGTCCCATGACATGAAAAACTCCCAGGCTGTGGAAAAATCATGAGCCTTGTGAAAAAATAAAGAGAGATAGAAATTCAAGATAGCTGGCAAATGTACCATTTTTTTTTTATAGTCGCAGACATCTGATTAAAACACAGGAGATTAAATATTCTACCCCAATGAGTATCTGTTCCACAAAGTGTAAAACATATGCAGAAATCTATTACAAACTGTATGCCAAGCATACTATGCTCACCTTCCAGGTCTCTCTTCAGTCTTTGATTTCTCTCCAAAAGAGGATTCTGCGGGAAAAAAAAATTAAAATCACCACTTGGAACCACAGTTTATTTTAAGAAACTAAACGCTTAATACAGTCTTATGCTAAATGCAGCACTGGAGGGCAATTATTCAATATGAAACCTAAGCAGGAGGGATTAAATCAATGCAATCCTATATAATCCCCATCAATAGGCAGGCGTGTTAGGTGTATTCAAAATATCCCTTCCTTAAACATGGCATGCACTTCTCTTTCCATGTAGGGCAGGGATTACGTAGATTGCACAGGTTTTGTGCAAATTTGTGGTCAAATTTCCATGGTACATATTTGCCCCAATATTTACAGTAGCTTTCTGTGTGTATATGTGCGGTTCTCAAGGGGCTAGGTGGGCAAAATCCTTTGCATTCTTTTGAACAATTATTCTGTCTCTGGTTGCTTTCAAAATCAGTTAGGAATAATCTTACTGAGTAAAAACCTTTTTGACTTGTTTTAAGGTAATGTTTAAAAGTGGGAAAATGCCACATTTTAATATTTTGCTTTACCTGTCTTGGAAGGAAAATACTAGTCATGCTGGTAAAATACTGATCGGGTGACAGCCCTAGTGAAACAGGAATGCCAAATTGCACCAGCACAAGTGCAACCTATATAATCCAGAAATACATGTGCAAAATGTCACTAGCAGTCACGCACAAAATGTAACTCCCACCTAGACTTAAAACACAGAGGTCTACAACTGCTTGACTGCTCAGATTTGCAAAATAATGGCTGTTGAAGCAAAGTCACAATGATGCAGTGTGTACTGTATGCTTCATATAACACCAGCACCCATTGGTGGGTTATTAATAACAATAATATACCACGCCACACGCGCGCCTCAAGAGCAAAAGTTTTAGTGAAAGCGTTGTGGCGCGCGGGTAGGGACAACGTAGTTCACAAGCAGACTTGCCTCTACCAGGCAGCGTCAGACTAACCTAAACTTGCGCACCCTGTAACGTCCCGCCGACGCGAGCGCATTACGTCATTGCGCCTGTTGTCCCCCAAAACCTTCTACACATGCACACAGTACGTCTTTCTGCGTAGGTGTGAGTTGTTACAGTGACATCCATAAGAATGTGTGCCTAAATAAAGTTTGGTGTCTATATAAAGTTTCTGGTAACAAATTAATACACCTGTCTGCAAGTTTATCTACTAGGACAAATGTTTGTGGGAATTCTAGATCCATTAAGTAGGCACGCCCCTGCCAAAAAGCAAAGAGGTAAGGCTAGGGTGCCTAGGAGACCCTGAGACAAAGAAGGAATATTGTCCCGTCAGATGTGATGTGCAGTCGGCCACTAGAGGCCTGTATCGCTCCCCCTAACGCTCTAGTGAAAGATGTTTGGCTCTGATGGAGTCCACCCAGTTCTGGAACTAGAGGGGCACTTGGACTCCCCGCAGAGAGTGCAATCTGAAAAGAGTAGTTATTACCAGTGCATGACATGGAAAAATAGAAGCGTAGGTATTCTGCACCACGGTAACTGCTTGTTTCTGAGAAGTGCCGGTTCTCTCCAATTATAAGTATTACGTTTCCCCCTCGCCCCCCCCCCCCCCCCCCACACACACACACAACCGACACACGAAGTGGTAGAAACAAAATCTGAAGCGCTCTTCCCGCTGAAGCAAGACTCACCAGTGCAGGGAGTGCCCACCCGGTGGCACAGAGTGCCAGCAGCCCCATCAGTGCCAGGGCGTGCATGGTGCAAGCAGTTTCTGAGACAGCAGGGGCTCGGGTGCCGTGTGCCAGGCAGAGGGCGCGATGCTTCGTGCCGCAGGAGTGGCCAAGTATGAGGTGCCATCCCCGGTTTAAGCCCTTTATACTCTGTCATTCGAACCACACCCCCTACCCAGGGGCATTCGCCGAGGCCGAATCAATCCCATGGACAACAGTTCCTGGGAAATGACAGCAGATAGCTATTCTGAGGCTAGTGAGTGTCTAAGAAAGTGTGAAAACCGCATGTAATCGCGCTGGGCGAAAAACAACGAACCTCGGATGGGGACACATTCTCATATGAAGTGTCTTTGTTTAATAGGAAGTGACCCCTGCATTGGGAAATTCCAGCTTCCCTTCTGAATTGCGTCAAGGTGTATCTAGGGGTCTGAAGTCACTGACCCGGGGTTCAAACGAGTCTTGGATAAGGCGGTCCCCACCTCACCCGGCTAGTAAAGGGTGTGGTCATATATTCATTCGTTGTACTATACTGTATTGTAATCCCACATATATAAGTCTTACTTTCTCTCAGAAGCCTAATCATGGCTGCAAACATTTAACCAGAGTGTCCTGCATGTGATGCTAAGAAGCCCCCCAAAAAAGTATTAACGGGTCACCAAAAGTTTTCTCTTTTGTTTCAAGCTCTCAGGGCATCGTGCCCTTCCACGATGCCCTGTACCCCTCCCTCCCACCCCTCTGCCTGGGTATGGACTCTTTTCAACACCATCGACTGGCTTTGCCTCCTGTTTACACTCAGAGGTGTATTTATTTACTAAAAGTTATATTACCCAACAGCGTAAGAACATTCTATGTATAAAAGAATCACTTTACACACGTGTAAAACGTTGCACGAGAGTTGCAAATGGAATTACAGGTTATAGGCACGAATAAAGTTGCATAAACTGCATAAAAGTACACAGTGACACAAACTTTATACAAGGAAAACTAGAGAGAAGAAAGATAACTGTGGCCTGGCTCATCTTGTCTTCAACAAAAACCTCCAGCATCTCCATGCATGGGGGGTCTCGGCTGGCCCCGCATTTAACACCCAGTTCCATTATTTTGTCATGGGTGCAATGCATTCCAAATACCTTTTATTGCAGTTTTATGTAGCATGAACTCTACCCAAAGGTAATGGAGCGCTTTTCATGAGCACCAGTTACGTTACACAAGGACATATTCATTTTTGGTAGGCGTAGGGAGATTAAGGGCCGAATTTAAGAAAGTGGTGCTGCACCCAATGCAGCACCACTTTTCTTGTGCCTCCCCCCCCCCCCCCCCCCGCATCCTCCTAATTCCACTGTGTGTGGGCTGTATTTAGGATACAGTGCACCATGGCGGTAGTTTGAACGATAGTGTAAAAAATGTTGACGCTATTGTGGCGCTTTACTACACAATCGTCAAAACTTTTGACGCTAGTATAACTAAGTGCAAGGATGCCCATTGATTTAAATGGATGGGTCATTTTAACGCCTGCTCTGAGCAGGTGTTAAAAATGACTTTAAAAATGGCACAGTGAAATCTTTTACATTTCACTACGCCATTTTTCGGGCCTTTTAACAGGGGAACACCCCCTTGCATATATTATGCCTGGCATAGGCATAATGTGGCGTAAGGGGGTACAAAGTGGCGCATTTCTAAATATGGCGCAGGGTAAAGGACACCTTAGCACCGCTTTAGCGTTAAAAAAAATGAATAATGGGGGGTTCTTAAATCTGGCCCGTGTGATTTGCCCAGAATCACAGGATGTTGAGCCAACGCAGACTCGAACGTTGTTCCCCAGCTCCAAGTCCGGCAGCTCTGGCCGCTACTAAAGAATATACCACTCCCGAAATGTGAAATGACGTCATTATTCTAATGATGTTTTATGACTACCACTCCCTGAAAGTTAATTGAAGCTTTGCCGTGCCCTTGGGTGTTCGGAGCCCCCCATCTCAAGGGGAATCCCTTATCTGGCTCTGCTAAGGCCTTGGGGATGTTTCCCACCGGGTCACGTGATTCCAAGAGATGCGGTTCGTTTATCAGCGCTCCGGGGCAGGGCAGAGGCGCTGTAAGCAGAGGACGCTGGCCCTTTCGAATTCAAAATAGCTTAATCTTTATTAATGAAGGGATTAGAAATCTGTTCACAAGGCCAAGTTATTAATCCACATAATTATAATGTATTCTTTCGGATTTATTAAACTCACATCAGCATCTGCAGGTGCCCTTTCGAGCTTACAGAATGACCAAGAAAGACCACCAAGGGGGGCATTGTTTACTTGCGTGATGCAGACCCCCTGAGGGAAGCCAGTAATTCCCCACTGCTTTCAGGGGCGTAGCTTGGTCAGTAAACATGGGGGGTGGGGCAGTGGCGTCACAAAACGTGAGGGGGCCCCCTTACTACAAAGTACATTGAGGCCCTCTCCACCCTGTCCCCCAGTCATGGGGCCTGTCGCCTGTGCACACTGTATTGTGCTGAGGGGGTCCCCTGGAGCGGGGGCCTTTGTTAAGGCACCTGGTGGTGGGGCGCAGGAGGGGGGTGCAGATTTTCAAATACATTACAGGACAAGCAGGGAGCACGAGAGATGCTCACGGGGCGGTGGAAAGGACGAGAAATGCGGATGGGCATGGTACTAAGTGAGAGAAGACAACAAAATATTTGGCAAAATAATCAACATTTTTGCAGACTTTCAAAATAGAGACAGAGGAGAGTCTGTGTGTGGGTTTCTGTCAGTGTGTATGGAACAACTCCTGGTGAAATCCGACAGGCACCTCACAATACCCAACTGAAAGCCCCCGTTCCAAATTATTTACCTGAAAATACATTTATCGGGGAGGGGGTTAATGAACAGCAGCTAAAGTAAAGTGCAGAGATGGGGGGGGCACCCCCCCCCCCCCCTCTCCACCACCACCCCCCCCCCCTCTCCACCACCACCTGACGTTGGCCCCTGACTGCTTGCCGGACTGTGGCCGGCGTTTAATGTACAGCAGCTAAAGTAAGGTGCTGAGATGGCGGCTGTAGCAAATACAACAGCGAGTCCAGGGAGAAGCCGTCAGTAGCAGATTCTATGATCTGAAACAAACTGAATTAAAATTAATTAGTGAATTAAGTGCACAATTATGTGATTTACCTCCACGAACTGCATGTTTTCAAGTAACTGAAGTCTCACTCGTTCAGTGTGACCTTCACGCTTTTGCAGACAGTCTCACTCTTGGTCACAATGGTATAAGAGGGCTTCCATGCCAGGGAAACGCCATGCAACAGGATGTTCGTAAGGTGTGCATTCTGTGGCAGTGCATTCCGTAGCATTACTGGTGGCAGCAACCACGCCCTGCATGCATCAGGCGTGGGCCTAGGGAGGTGGGGTACAAAGCACGGCATACCGAGGTGTCTGGTGGTGCTGCACAGGACATTGTACATTAAACAGTATGGATTCGTGCTCTGAAAGATAATAGTGCAAGGCAGGAGCAGGGCTGACCCAGGACTTGCTGTGATCAAAGGCGTAACACAGGCCCCACCAGCCCCTATGGTGCAGTTTGCGCCCCACCTATCAAGGGGTACTGCATTCAGCCCAATGACCAAGAATAGCTGTAGGATAAGGCAGACTCAGGATCCCTCATCACATTCTGCACAGGCCCCATCCTTTTGTGCTACCCTGCTGACCATGATGGGATCTCACAAGGGATGGAGTACTTTCCTGCTGCACAGAGGACTGCTAAACATGCTCAACATATAAAAAAAAGTCGCAAACTTTGTATTATGTGGACTTTGCATGGTTTAAAAAAGAACTTACAAGTCTAACTTTAGATCTTTGCTCCCCTCTCCTGTGCCACCACACATTGCGCTGCCCTTTCATCTAAAAGTTGGTGTGAAATACTCTACAGCAAAGGACATGGCCTATAGACTGCAGACTCTGTTCTCATGAATGGCCCCATCTTGGATTTATTGCCAACTATCCACTATTAATACACTGTTTTTATTGGTCCATCAGAACACGCAATTGTTAGAGTACTTGGGGTCTTACAACAAGGAAATACTTCCTCCTAGGTTTAAAATTTAAGTAGGATCACATTACCTTGGGGTGCCTCTCAAAATTCACCTACTTAGTTTCCTTTGCCTTTGTTGGAGTATGTAATAACATTGGGAGCACTTGTTCGAATAGGCCATTTGCATTTGGTGAACCCCTCATATATGGTCATGTTAATTCTCTCACGCACACTTACTTTGACCTCCCCCCCAAACATTTTGGGCAATGATATGTAATTTCATCTGGTATGAAAGTGCCAGTGGTGCAATCGTGGTTTCCAGAAGCACTTGCATGCGCACACTAACATGTGTGGTTGCTATGGTGCACGGGGAGGAGGTACTAGTGTGAGGGAGTTTGGTGTGGCGTGTGAGTTTGAGAGATTTGTTCCAGTCGTGCCATGGCAGGCGTGCTGCTGAAGCAAGGTGGGCATATGCCAGGGAGATGCTTATTAGATTGTAACAGTTCCATACATTTCATGGCTGTCATGGCGAGGTCTTCCTGAAGCACATTGAAGACTGAATGTCGGTGGATGTAGTGTGGAGGCCACATGGCTCAACAGCCATGCGAGGGAAGCAGCCGTGATGTAGCAACGCTTTGTATGGAGGGTTGGTCCCAGAATGTGCTAAACAGGACGGATCCTGAGTGCTTCAGTGCAGTCAGGGGGTAACAGCCTACTGTTGAGAGCTCTATGGAAGGAAAGATGCTCCCGGATTGTGTGGCTGCATCCACACTTTTACAGTCTGGACTAGGAAGGAGGGAGCTCGCGATAGAGCTGTAGTATCGAGTAATCTCAGTTACGAGGAGGGTATTTGAGTGTAGACTTGCTCAGAGCTGGTAGCTTCACAACTCCTCTTGCACGTTGTGTTTTCTCATTCCCTGGAGTCTTCAGTATTCATTGTGAAGACCTTGATTGAGGTTGACCATGACCAGAAGCTGGTGCAGGGCTTGCAGTGGTGGAGGGATGCTGTTCAATGGATGCAGATAAAAAATGAGGGGTGTAGCTTTGTTCTGAACCCATTGGAGTTTGACGAGTGAGTACAACTGTAGGTCAAAGAAGAGCCCAATGCTGTGCTTCTGGTAAGAGAGTATTAGGAGGACGTGGCGGATTGAACTCATTGCAGCAATCCAAGGAAAGGAAACATTCCCCTTAGGCGTCTGAGCATGTGGGAAGGAAACTTGACCTCAAAGTTGGCTTTAGGTCCCAACATGACTGTGAGTTTCCTCACAGAGCTCTCTTGCTTGGTAAGGAGTGTAGCTGTATTAGCCAAGAGTAGGGGAGGGTATTTTTGCAGAGAGTGCCAGTTGCCATGTGTCATAAGTATGATTTTGATTCATTCAGTTTCGGATAGTTCTTGGTCATTCAGTCATCAACTAGGAGCCACGGAACAAATGTGCAAGTTGAGAAGTGAGATGAGCATTGTAGTTTCAGCATGTCCTGAGTGCATTGTGAAGGGGATGAAGCACTGGGGGTCAGAAAAGATTGCTTGACATGCTTTACTAAATGAGGCAGACACCATAAGGAGATATGTAACTAAAGGTACCTAGCGCATGGACATAAAGTGCACTAGTGATACAGGGCAAAGCCAACATGATTCACAACACTGGATTAAATCAAAATACATTGGCAAGGAAATATTATTCAAAATTTATGGTAAAGAAAGATATTCAGTCACCTTGTCCATTGATATCCTAAACGTGACAGAGACCTTCCTTAACTTTTGGAATAAAAAAGCTTGAAGTTGCATAGTGATTGGCTGCATGAGAAGCCCTGCAATGTCAATTATTTTGGCAGCTCAAAGGAACTGCCTGGTGTCAATAACCGGGAGCTAAGCGAAGGCTAGCTAAACAGAAGTGAGACACGAACATGAGCATCTAGACATTGCAAGGTAAACTTAGAAGTCTTCAGTTATGTGTTCTTGCATTTATGAGCGTGTATGCCTGCCTGTCTGAAAGTGTGTCTGTATGTATCTGACTGCGTGTCTGTTTTAGGATGTACTCTTTCAGGACTGATTTATTACATCAGTGGTCTCAGGTGGTGTATGGGCTCGTCAGTTGAGAAGATAGGAAGTAGGATTGGTAAAATATTCTGTTCCACCTGCGAAACTGGCAGAATTTTAGCAACTCTTCATTACTCTTGGAACACAGAGTTCTGTCCAAATTTCACCAATCGCTGTGTGGCAGATTTTTTTCTCTTGCACAGCTCTAGAGTGGTAAGTTGACAAATGAGAGTGAGATTTCCCTTCACGAGGAAGACATCAACCACATTTTTCTTATGTGGGCAGGCACAAGCGTTCGTGGACAGAAGGCTGCCACTCGAGTAGAAAAGCTACTCGGGCGGCAGCAAAATCAAGTCGAGTATCTGTGCACTTTTGTGTGTTCAGTGGTGCTGTTTATGCTGATTTTTCAGCGTGGAATGCACTCCCGACACTAAATCACAGTGTGAGCAGCGCAACATGCCTATTTCCACCCGTTTATTATCATTTTATTTTTAACAGGCGGGCCATGGGGGTGACAAGCACTGAGAGGAGTGCACAGAGCACTCTCCTCAGTGAGCATGTATTTTTGGCCGCCCGTCTCGGGCCGGCCAAACACATATGTTCACAAGGGCTCTCTCTAACCTGGCACTGTGTTGCTGAGTTGGAGAGCCGTCCCAGGCTCCCAGTCTGCGTTGGAGTACCCACGCAGGTGCTCCAGACAATCATAAGGTTGCTTTGAGCAGCATCATGATTGGCCGCAGGGCAGGCTGGGAGCCTGCAGTGCAGCGAAAAGCAGCAGAGAGTGGCGGCGACGTTCAGGTAATTTTTTAAAACTTTTGTATACCCCCCACTTTCCCAAGTCGGCAGCCACGACTGGAGATTGAATGTGTGCGATTGTTGTTCGTGTCAAGTACAATATTGTCCTTTTTTGTGGTCAAAGCGTCCTTATGTTTAAAATGAACAGAAGATGCTATGGACGTTATTTAGGTGTCAGCGGGGGTCACAGCTGTGACTTCTGGCTTGTCCCTTGTGACCCCGGCACATCCTTTGAGACCCCTTACCTCAGAGGTGGCAAAATCAGGGCAAAGGACACTGGAGTGTCTCGCACTATCAGCACCAGTCTCCAGGCTCGTTTTCTGCTCATTTCTATTACATTAATAGTGAATAATAGTCGATAATAGTCTATTTCTCACTATTAGTGTAATAAAAAGTGGACAGCAGGATCTAGAACAGGACCTTCACTGGCAACATGGGAAAAGCGCCCGCCCCGAAGTGGGGGGGCACGGCCCGTTAGGGGTCAGCGCCTCCGAGGCCCTGGGGCACTCCCCCCTTTGTCTTGTCGGCCCTCTCGCCAGGGGTACGCGGAATCGGCCGCATTTCCGCCCTCGCGCCTCGCGAGGTGTTGGGAGTGGAAGTTGGCAGGGGGGCATGTCGTGGGGCCGAAGTTGGTCGCTGGGGCCGGTTCCGGCCGCCACATACCGGTGGGGGGCTATTTAAGAGCCCCCCAAAGAAGGCTAGTCCTTCTTTACTGGCGTGCGACGGCCGAGACCTGCACAGCGGCCCGCGATTGTCCCACCCACCCTCTCCTTTATATTAGCAGTTTTGGAAGTAAGGTTTGGAAATTGAGATATAAATGTGACTAGAAACAATAGGAGGGGGTCCCCAAGGTGGGGTCCCCGGGAGGACATCTGGGATGGGATCCTGAAGTTCTGAGCCAACCAGCGGATGTATACACCAGATCAGGGGGTAAGAGACCTCAGATCGCTGGGGGGAACATAGGGCTTCAGCTCTTAGCTCCCCCCATTCCACCCCAGGGTTGATTGGTGGTTGGAGGGGGGGCGGAACCCTAAGCAGGAGGACAAGGTACGGTGTAGTCAGGGTAACCGCCCCTCCTACGGATACAGGTGAGGCACGGGTCACCTGTGTGGTCCAATGGTGGTTCAGGACAGGAAGGGATCCTGTCAGGTTGATTTGCGCTCACAATAAATTCTCGTTAACATGTAAATAAAAATGTTTTCTTAAATGATTAATTTTTGCTACACTTGCTATGAACAGTTGTACTTGTTGAGTTTTGATATGTTTTAAATATGTCTTTAAAAATAAAAATAACCTCTTCCAATGATAAGAATTTGTCGCTCTGTGTATTCCTGGCGGGGGGAGCGGGCCGTTTTGGAGGCCTCCGGACCCTAAGGTTCGAAAAATAATATGACTTTAAATGTATATTGTGCGCACGCATGTGTGAAAGTGAGTCTGTGTTAGAGAGCCTGTGGATGAGTGAGTATATATTTTTGTATCTGGGCGTGTGTGCGTGTTGTGTGTTTGAAGGTGAAAGTGAGTAAGCATACGTGAGTCAGAGTAAGAGTGAGTGAGAGTGTGAATGAGTCAGTTATAGTACCAGTGAGTGTAAGAGCCTGAGTGAAAATGAATGAGTGCAAGTACGTGCTAATGAGAAAGCGAGACTGAGTGTGAATGAGAGTGTGAGTAAAAGAATGTAAGTCAAAGGGTATTTTATGTCACTTATGCTACCCCTGGCATTTAGATGAATCTACATCCCTGAATGATGCGTTTTGCGCTAAAAATAATACAAAAATTCTTGATCTCCTTTTTACTTAACAAAACAATTTTGAATACATTTTTGGGCATTTTGCATAATATCCGCAAAGAAAATTACACAAATGTCATCCAAACTCAAGTCGCCCTCTCTATAACTACCAAGTTTCTCAAGTCCTTGCATGACTAGTTAGGCCAGTCCTGTTTTTTTCTTAGCATTCTGGGACATAGGATCATAGTTAACAAAGTATGAAATCAGGACTACAGGTTTTGGATTCCAAGAAAACACTTGATTGGCTGAGCTAGTCACAGATGCCCTGTACACTTGGCAGTTATGCATCTGACAAGTTTGTGTGAGGGTTTTCTTCAGCACTCATTCACAGCTCACGTTTAAAACGCAATGAGCCC
Source organism: Pleurodeles waltl (assembly GCF_031143425.1). Lineage (NCBI taxonomy): Eukaryota > Metazoa > Chordata > Amphibia > Caudata > Salamandridae > Pleurodeles > Pleurodeles waltl. Next base: position 75,648,709 of record NC_090449.1, on the reverse strand, counting down.
AACATATTAGAGCTTCCTACATGTGCACCAGTTACAATAGGCACGGCCTCCTTTTTTGTTTATTTAGGAACGGGGATATGAAGTGATTTGCCCGGAATCACGGGATGTTGGACCGACGCCGAGACTCTAACCTGGCCCCCCAGTTCCAAAGTCTGCAGCTCTGGCCACAATGCCGCGCCCTTCACTCAAGCTTTGCTAGGTGGCCAGTTTATCGTCAGGAAGGACAACGTTTCAATTCCTTGTCCGCACCTGGAATGTTCCAAATACTGGCATCGGTTAGCAGAATAGATGGGTGTATGGATGTCAGGAGGAGGTGGGGGTACTTGTAAACACAGGCCAGGCAGCGGAGGCTTCCAATTCAAACAGATACAATATTATTAAAGGGCATCTGCCTCACCTTCCAAATGCACTGCGCCTCTGCCCTCCCAGGGCTCCTTGGATATTCGACCCCCTCCCCACCCCCAAATCAAGGTGAATCAGACATTCCTGGTCCCCCCTTTACCTGGCTCACCTAAGGTTCTGGACACGCTGCCCATCAGGTTAGGTGATTCCAGGAGTTTGTACGTGTGCGTGTTATCACTCCAGGGCAGAGGCGCTGTATCAGAAGGCGCTATCCTTTTCGAATTAAAAATAGCTTAATTATTAGTTAGAGGGTAGAAATCTGTTTACAGGGTTGAGTCTGTGACCGATATGATCATTATAATCTAATCTTTCGGTGTCATTAAGCCCGCTGAAGGCCCCCTTCCCAGGGTTACAGAAAGACCCAAAAGGGAAATCGATTCCTTGTGTACTGTGATCCGATCCAGTAAAGCCTGTTCTCTCACTGCTTCCCAGGAGCTGTGGGCCGGGTTTAGTAAACGACTCTTAAACCCGAGCCCATTCCCAAAGTACTGAGGTAGCTACTGTAGAAAACAAGCATTGGCAAAGCCAGTAGGTCTCTCCAATGCAAGAGCTATTGGCTTTGACAATCTGTTTTAGCCATGTTCTGCGCTAGCGTGGTTGCTGTTCAGCATGGCTAAAAGTTAGTGGCATAGAGGAGAGCTTTGCGGAGTGTCGTAAAGCGGAGTAGAGCGGAGTGTTATGGAATAACGTGGAGCGTGGTAGAGTCAAGTTCAGTGATGTGGAGCGGAGTGGAGTGAACTGGACTGGTTTGGGGTGGTGTAGAGTGTTGTGGAGAGTCCTGGGAGGAGTAGAATGTCATAGAGTGGAAGGGCGTAGTGGAGTAGAGTGTCTTGGAATGGAGGGACATAGAGTGTGGAGGAGTGCTTTAGAGCAGAGTCGGGTGGCATAGAGGGTGTTGCGTTGAATTAAGTAGAGTTGACTGCTGTAGATCACAGTGGAGCTGCATAGAGTGTCATGGAGTGGAGTGGCATAGAGTGGAGTAGTGGGGTGGAATAAAGTGGAGCAGTGTGTCTTAAAATATAGTGAAGCAAAGTGGCATGGAGTGGCATAGAAGGAGTTAAGAAGAGCACCATAGTAAGCAGTATTGTTGTAGAGTGGCATAGAGTGGAGCAGAGTGTCATAGAGTGGAGTAGAATTTAATGGAGTGGAGCTTCATAGTGGAGTAACATAGAGTGGAGTGTCAAAGTGCAGTACAGCGGTGCAGAAAAGATTGACGTAGAGTACATTGGTTTTGAGTTAAATGGTGTGATGTTCATTACCGTAGAGTGCAGTAAGGTGGAGTCGAAAGAATAGAGTGCTGTGGTGTACAGCAGATTATTTCAGAGTAGAATGAAGAGGCGTACAGTGGAGTGGTGCAGGGTAGAATATAGTGGAATAGGGTGGCGCAGAGTAGAGTGGTGTAGAGTGCAGTGGCAAGGAGTGCAGAGTTGCAGAACAGATTAGAATGGCGGGGAGAGGCGTAGAGTGTAGTGGCATAGAGTGTAGTGACATAGAGTGCCTTGGCATAGAGTGCATTGGCATAGAGGGGCATAAACATGAGTGATGCAGAGAGTAATGTAGTGTGCAGTGGCAGAGACTGTAGTCTTGCAGAGTATTGTAGAGTGCAGTAGCATAGAGCGGAGTGGCATAGAGTACAATGGAGTAGAGTAGGAAAGAGTGGCATAGAGTGCAATGACACCATAAAGTTGAGTGGTGAATAGAATAGTAGGATGGAGTACATACGCATAGAGTAGAGTGTTGCAGAGCAGAACAGAGAGGCATTGAGTGAAGTGATATGTAGTGTAGTGTTATAGAGTGCAATGGTGCACAGTAGATTAGGGCAGCATAGAAAATAGTGATGTAGAGTGTAGTGGCATAGAGTTCATTGGACTAAACGGAACTGGCATAGAGTTCACTGACATATCGATAGAGTGGCCCAGAGAAGAGTTCTGCAGAGTAGAGAGCCATAGAATTTAGTGGCGGAGAATGCAGTGGTGCAGAGTAGAGTGTTGTGGAGTGCAGGGGTGTAGAGTAAACTGACATAGAGTGTATTGGTGGAGAGAGCAGTAGAGTGGGGCAGAGCAAAGTGACAGAGAGTGCAATGGTATAGTGGTGTAGAGTGCAGTGGTGCAGAGTAGATTGGCGTAGGGTACAGTGGCTTAGGGTGTATTGATTTTGAGTAAAGTGTAGAGTGCACTGCGTGGAGTGCAGTAAGGTAGAATACAGTGGCATGGAATAGAGTGGCATGGAGTGGTACAAGGTATCTTGGAGGGGCATAGAGTGGAGTGGCACAGAGAGAAACAGAGTGCAGTGGCGTAAAGTAGATTGTTTCAGAGTAGAGTTTAGAGTGCAGTGGTGTTGAGTGCAGTTTCATAGAGTGCAGTGGTGCAGAGCAGAGTGGTATAGAATGTAGTGGTGTACAGTGCATTGGTGTAGAGTAGAGTGGTGCAGTGTAGAGTGCATTAGCATAGAGTGCATTGGTGCAGATAAGAGTGGTGGAGAGCACAATGTTGAGGAGTAGATTGGCGGAGAGTGAAGTGGCATTGAGTGCTACAGAGTAGAGTGGAGTGGTGCAAGGTAGAGTGCAGTAGCATAGAGTGCATTGGCATAGAGTGCAGCAGTGTTGAGTGGCAGACAGTTCACTGACAGAGAGTGTAGCGTTGCATAGTAGACTGTTGTAGAGAACAGTGGTGTATACTAGAGTGGCATAGAGTGCATTGGTGTGGAGAGCAGTAGCATGGAGTGGTGTATAGTAGAGTGACATAGAGAGCAGTGGTGGACAGTACAGTGGTGCAGCACAGAATATAGTGGTTTTGAGTAAATGGGCATATAGTTCAGTGGCGGAAAGTGTTGCAGAGTAGATTATAGTCATGTACAGCGTTGCATAGTAGAGTATAGTGGCACAGAGTGCAGTGGTGAAGAATATCTGGTGTAGAGTTCAGTGGTGTAGTTTGCACTTCTTTTGAGTAAAGTGGTATACAGTGCATTGGCATAGATGCAGTGATGCAGAAGGGAGTGCAGTGGTGCAGAGTAGAGTGCAGTGGTCCAGAGCAAAGTGCAGTGGTGAGGGCAGAGTGAAATATTACAGAGTGGAGTGGTGCAGAGTGGAGTGGCATGGAGCAGACTGTTTCAGAGCAGAGTGGAATGGTGCACAGCAGAGTACAGTGGTGTAGAGTGCAGAGTAGATAAGAGTGTTGTAGAGTTGATTGGCATAGTGTGCATTGGCATAAAGTGGACTGGTACAGATTAGAGTGCATTGGCGTAGAGTGCAGAGGGAGAGGGTGCAATGTTGCAGAGTGGCATAGTGTTGAATGGTGCAGAGTATGGCAAGGAGTGGTGAAGAGTGAAGTGGTGCATACTAGAGTAATGTGGGTAGAATGCCCTCGTATAGAATAGAGTGGTGTAGAGTTGAGAGGCATTCTATGAAGTGGTGTAGAGTGAGGTGGTGCAGAGTAGAGTGCAGTGACGCAGTGTGGTGTGGTGTGGAGCTGCATAGAGTGGAGTGGTGCAGAGTAGAGTCCAGTGCCATAGAGTGGAATGTGCACGGTGTGGTAGTAGGGAAACGCCCTGAACGCAGACTCCGTAACAACAAAGTCTTGGACAGCAAAAGCGGAACAACGCTTTCGTTAACCACGACTTCGTTGTTTTGTGCCTTAACCACGCATGTGCTGAACAACGCACATGCGTGGTTAAGGCACAGAACAAGGGAGTCGGCTGAGGAGGACGACGCAATGAGTCAGGTAAGTGGGGCGGGTGGGGGGTTAGCGTTTTAGTTTTAGGGGCGGGGGTGGGGGGGTCGGGGTATTTTTAGTTTTAGGGGCGGGTTGGGGTTTTAGTTTTAGGGGCAGGGGTGGGGGGTCGGGTATTTTTAGTTTTAGGGGCGGGGGTGTTGGGGTTTTAGTTTTAGAGGTGGGGTGGGGGGCTGGGCTTTTAGTTTTAGGGGAGGGGCGTCGAGCAGTTTAGGTTGATGGGCGGGGGACAGAGGGGAGGGGTATTTTTAGCTTTAGGGGGGGTTGGGGGGTTGGGGTTTTAGTTTTAGGGGCGGGGCGGGGTATTTTTAGTTTTAGGGGCAGGGTGGGGTGGTCAGGGGGGGTTCGTTTTAGGGGCGGGTGGGGGGGAGGGGTATTTTTAGTTTTAGGGGCAGGGGTGGGGGTCGGGTATTTTTAGTTCTAGGGTGGGGGGTCGGGCGGTTTAGGTTTGGGGGAGGGGTATTTTTAGTTTTAGGGGCGGGGTGTGGGTCAGGTATTTTTAGTATTTGGGGTGGGGGTCGGGGTGGTTTAGGTTTTTAGGGGCGGGTTGGGGTTTTAGGTTTAGGGGAGGGGGCGTCGGGCAGTTTAAGTTTAGGGGCGGGTAGGGAGGGAAGGGGTATTAATAGTTTTAGGGGTGAGGAGGGGGTTGGGTATTTTTAGTTTTAGGGGTGGGGATCTGGCGGATTAGGTTTGGTGGGAGGGGTATTTTTAGTTTTAGGGGCGGGGTGGGGGGTTGGGTATTTTTAGTATTTGGGTGTGGGGGTCGGGTGGTTTAGGTTTTTAGGGGTGAGGTGGGGGATTGGTGTGGTTTAGGTTTTAGGGGTGGGGGTTGGGGTGGTTTTAGGTTTTAGGGGCGGGTTGAGGGGTTGCTGTAATTTTAGGGGTGGGGGTTGGGTTGGTTTTAGGTTTAAGGGGTGGGTTGGGGGTTGAGTAATTTTAGGGGCAGCTTGGGGGGGTTTTAGGTTTCATGGGCGGTGTGGGGGGCTCGGGGTAGTTTTAGGGGTGGGGTGTTGGGGTGGTTTTAGGTTTTAGGGGTGGGGGTTGTGGTAGTTTAGGTTTTAGGGATGGGGTGGAGGTTGGGGTTGTTTTAGGGGTGGGGTTGGGGTGGTTTTAGGGTTTAGGGGTGGGTTGGGGGTCGGGTAATTTTAGGGGCGGGGTGGGGGGCTCAGGGGGGTTTGGGTTTTAGAGGCGGATGGTTTTAGGTTTAAGGGGTGGGGGTTGGGATACTTTAGGTTTCAGGGATGGGGTGGGGGTCGGGGTTGTTTTAGGGGCAGGGTGGGGGGTCACGGTAATTTTAGGGACGAGGTGAGGGTTGGGGTAGTTTTAGGGGCAAGGGTGGGGGGTTGGTGTGGCTTTAGGGGAGGGGGTGGGGGGTCGCGGTAATTTTTAGGGGGACGCATGCTGGAACCTTGCATGCCTATCACTAACGAAAAATCGTTGTTAAGGCATTCGTGGTAAAGGCATTAGTGGTAACAACGCGGTCGTTGTTCCGACCTCGTTGTTCAGGCATGCGTTGTTCCAGCATCCATTTTTCCGACATACATTCTTGAGAGTACACATCCATTGCAGACAACACATTTTTTATTGAAATTACCATTACATTTGCACAGACATACAGTTTCACTGATAAAAGTGTACAATGCACAAACAATAATGTGTGGAAATGTCATCACCTAGTGCCCTAATTTGTTTTGATCATTTAAAAATATTTCTTTCCACCACACTTCTGAATTACCAACATATTTACTTCCTTTGGGCTTTTCTAATTCTGAAATATCTGCACAGTTCATTTATAGACATTTAAAGTTTGTTGTGTGCTAGAAACAAACATAACATTGTACAGCCTTTCTCAAGCACTCCCAGGAGCCCACATGATTGTCACATAAATTCTCTCAATTTGAGGTCAGGGAAAGAAAATTAAACACTGAGCTTCCTGGAAGACAGAGCCTGACATTTGACTTCTGTTTTTCAATGCATATCAAGTGTGACAAGATAATAACTAGATTTAAAGGCCTGTTTATAGAGATCAAGTACTAGTGGACAAATACAGTAAATAGAGTTTGGGCGAGGGAAGATGCGAACTGGAGCTGGAGAGCCTAAAACAAATAGGACCAGGAAATAGAAAACAAGCAAATGTGAGTTACAAACCACAAAGTCAATGGTGAATAACGAGCAGAATGTATTCCCAGAGAAACGTTTCGAATGTCCCCAAGATGTCAATAGCAAACCAGATAGCAGTGCTGTCTGGTAGACTTCGACCTAAAAACAAAACAACAGTGAGTCAGGGGAGAATCCATCAGTGTCAGATTCAGTGATTTAAAAAATGTTGAAGTAAGCTATGTATTGGACACTTGCACTGTTGCATGGTTTATGTCTACAGACTAAAAGTTCTCAGGTACCTCAAGCCTCATTTTGTGTTAGTCTCATGTTTTCTGACAGTCTCAGGCACCGCAACTATCACTTTCTCATGTGAGTCTTAACACTTTTACATGGAAGCTTTCACCTGGTCACAATAGTAAAGGGTGAAATGCAGACACTAAGATGGGGGCATGTACTTGGATCATAAGTTCCTGTGCTTGGTACTTTACTTCTACAAACTGAGGGTCTGATTCCCAAAGGAACCTCACACTTTTGAGTAGTTTTTACTATTAAGTTAATTTACTACTTTTGGTTATTCACAAAAATCAAAAAATCAAAGTGCAAGTTACTACTAAAAATACAGTTGTAATTCCAGCACCGCAGATGGCCACCCACTGAGAGTGTAATACACTCTCGTAGAAAATACTCAGGGTAGAGAAATAAAATAAAACCCTATAGGAAATTCTGTTAAATTAAATTACATTATTTCAAATAGTTAGGAATGTAAATACATATAATTTATCATTAAAATATATAAAAGAACACACATTTATTATTTAATAATAACATATTTTAATGCCCTATTTTGAATTTTGAGTAATAATGTAAAATCATTTTACTGTAATTAAATTATTTTAATTATTTCTATACATCACTGTTCAGAAAAGCTGAAGGTTCAATATGTAAATTGAATAAAAGGGGGAATAACGGACAATTAGTCTAAAACCTCTTGATATGGTTTCCATTGATTAATTTCTATGCTCTAGTTGTGCATTATATTAACTGTATTAGGCAACAGAAACTCTCAAATAAACCATTATGCCCTTAGACATATGAATTAATGCATAATAAAAATGGTTTTCTTATGTGAGAATTTAGTAATTTAAATTTCAGAATACTAATTTTAATTTAATTTGTTTTTGATTTAACTAAAGATTTATTTCAAAATGAAGATAGTAATGCTGTAGCATTTTTTAATTTTGTGCTACATTAAAAAATATTTACACAAATGTAATTTTTTTTATATAAAATATTTTTAATATTTCTTTTTAAGTTAAATATATATATATATTTTAAATTCGGTATCCTTTCCAATAATGAGAGTCTACAGTCAGACAATCCAGTATATAAAAAGCATGGAAAAAGTGGAGTAGAAATGCAACCTCTTCAGTTGGGAGCCAATGCGCACTTGTCTGACGCACTTTATGAGTCATTTATAGTAGCGATTTGAACATGACTTATGTTGGATAAGAAGACCTAGGGAGCAGCCAGAAAATGTAAATACCCCGCCCCACGAAACTTCAACTCTGAGCAAGTAAAGTGAAAGTGTCCAACCATTGCTCATAGTTTTCAGAAAGGGATGTTGAAGAGGTGTTCTCATGCTAAGATTTATTTTATAAAAAAGGGCAAAACAGAGACTTTTACAGCAATTTCTCTTAAAAAGACTTTGCTTTCACCGAACCTGTCTTCTAAGTAGTTCTAAAGGAGCACTCCAAAAACAATCCAAATAAAACTAAAGTACTCTCTCTCTGTCTTCTTCTTTCCTGTTTTCATAATTTCTCTTTAACTGTCTCCATTACTATAGCTGCATTGCAGGCCACTAGCTTACACCCGCATTACCAGCCGCTAGCCCAAACCTTTGTGCTCTTTTAAGTAATTTTGGTGAAGTTTTATTTACAAGTTTCCTCATAAATAACAGACAGAAGTGTGCCCATAAAGCAGTAATTGTACTTTCATAGTGACCCAAACTACTAGGCCACCAAGCCTAGAGGCAGCCTATGCCTCTGAAGAAGTCATACGGTGCCCTGCTTATGCCTTTGAATGAGAAAACGTTTCCAATTGTTATTCAAAGGCGGCAAGGAGGTGATAGCTTGGATTGGTAAGGGAATGGAATTCCTTATTTTTGGAGTACAGACGAGAAGTATCTATGTCTTCAAGTGCAGGGAGAAGATGGAGAGGTGTTCAGAGTTTGTGCACTGCTTTGACAGAAGCCTTGTGTTTTTGATGAATATGCTACACTAAACCTCTGAACAAAGGCTAATAGGACTGCATGTTCAATGGGGCCAGAGGACGCTCAGGTGACTTCCAAAAACTGGTGACCATCTTGAGTGTCTAGTGTACAAATTATTTGTGTCCGTAGCATCCTTGCTAGGCAATCATGATACATAGTTGTTAAAAATGACATCTGTAACTTTGAATCTTTGTAACCTGTTCGGCTGAGAGGTCAACAAAAGACAACTTTTGAATCAGAGTAGTATTCTTGTACCACATAAGTATAAGTCTAAACACGTATATTGTTTACTTTTTACAAGAGTCAGCCATAAGGATTACTAATTAATAATTTACACTTTTGTAGTTTCTTTAGGAGTTTCCTTTTATGATTATATACTTCATTTCCATTTTTGTTTTTCTGAAAGTAAAAGTCCATTTGGATTAAGATTGAAAGCAGTTGCACTTCTTTCAGAAGAGGATGTAGGGCATTGCAATCTGTTTAAGGACGGCCAGACCCTTATTATGGAGAGCTCTGTGCAAAGTACAGAGGGCTTTGGAGTTGATCCTTTGTACCACAGGCAGCCAGTGAAGGGAAACTAAAGCAGGTTTTGCGGACAGGTGTCTGGTAATCTTCATAAATAGGCGTGCTGTGGCACTCTGCATCACCTGAAGTTTTTTTAGTACATATTTAGTACATATTGAGGTGAACTCAGATAGAGGATATTTCCATAGTCCAGCCGTGAAATGACGAGAGTCTTAGTGATTAGTCTTTTGGCTGGAAAAGGAAGCATCTTAAAGACTTTTCTAAGAAGGCTTAATAGACTAAAACAGGTGGCTGCCAACTTTTTAGATTGATAGTCCATATTCAAGTGGGAGTCCAGCCAAAAACCTAAGGACTTCTCTTGGTGAAGGTAGGCCTTCCAACCCATCAGGGAGCAGAGAAGGGGATCTGAGTGGGCCATAATTACCCACCAGCATGACTTCTGTTTTTTGTTCATCAGCTTACGTTGACAGCTGGCCATCCATCTAGCTACTGCTGGAAGACAGGGTGTCAGGTTGGGCTGACCTGTCTCCGAGATGGTTGAGAATGAGAAGACCAACTGTGTATCGTCAGCTTAGGAAACCAGTGACAAGCCATAAGATTCCACAATCTCAGCCAGAGGGGATATATAGATAATAAACAACGTAGGGCTGAGGGAGGAGCCCTGGGGCACGCCACATCTGAGAGGAAGTCGTTAGAAAAAAAGGATCGATCAAGAACTTAAAAGGTTCTATCCTTTAAAAAGAAGGAGACCATTTCAAAGTGTACTCCTTGATGCCTGCATAGACAATTCTATGAAGCAGAATGTTATGATCTACGATGTCAAAAGCAACACTGAGGTCCAATAGAATGATGGCAGCAGCATCCCTAACATCTTCGACTACTGTCAGAATGGCAATCTCCGTACTATGTTGGGGTCTGGAGCCCATTTGAGTATGATGAAGGATTTTGTGCTCTTCAAGAAGACCTGACAGATGTCTATTGACATGTTTTTCAATCAGTTTAGCTGCTATAGGCAAGAGAGAAATTGGCCTATAGTTACTCATTATGGCTGTATGTAGATTAGGTTTTTAAGTAAAGGTTTAATGATAGCATGTTTTCAATGTTGCGAAATAAGGCCTGTTATGAAAGTCTCGCTAAGGGCCTTAGTCAGAGCAGGGGCAATCATGTCTGAACCTAAAGCCAAAATGTGAGGAAGGGCAGGGTCAAGTGGAGATCCTGATTTTATAATGTGTTACAAGTTTGTTACTGATTCCTTCGTAAGGGGTGGAAAATCTAATAGAGGATCTCTGGAGTTTAGAACCTGAGCCTGGCCAGCAAGGTCGTCATTCTGGGTGGTCATATCTGGAAAATCTAAATAGATGTCTAGAATTTTCTTTTGAAAGAAACAGGCCAAAGTATAGTTATTCAAGCTGTTGTTGATAGTTATCATATCAACTTCATTGTATTTGAACTCAAGAAAAATACTGAGTTTCATTACAGAATAGAGAGGTGGAAATACAGAGATTGGTACGAGATGTGTCATACACAATATTGAAAGTTAGAGTCTAAGTTGCTATCAAAACCACTGAAAGTGGTACATTGCCATTAGATATCAGCACTCCTGCTTTGCAAATCAAGCCCATCTGTGCAGCCAGGCTGAGTGACAAATGTCAGTATTTCAATTTTGCTGTCTTGTCCCATTGCCCTTCCCCTTATGTAAGGGCACCAAGTGCTAGGCTCTGTATATTGTGGTGCCCCTCTGTCCCTTCTCGCAATTGCATGGAATTGAAAAGAATCTTAATGTAATTCCACAGAATAAAGCTCTGTCAATTCTGCCAACCCCTATACAAGACAAAAAGCTTGGAGTCAAAGTTGAGAATTTCAGACTGTGATATATCTTTGAACTTTTACATTTTTTTTATCTAAAGCTGGGTTGTTATGTTGTGGTAGAAGGGATGCTTTGATCTTTTTGATCTTAATATCCAAATAGTAAGCAAATTGTCACATTTATTGTCAGGTTCACCTATGTCTAGCAGCTGTATTGGGTTTGTCACAGATCTAACTAATTCAAGGAACTTTGTAGGCCTTTGTTGGCTAAATCAATTTAAGAGTTTATTGGGCAGCATTTATCTTCAAAGATATGCTATTTATAAGATTGTCACTTTGGAAGTGCTCCAGGTTGCTCCTGATGGTAAGAGCATTTAGTCAGACAGGACTCAGAAAAGGATTGGCACTCACCAATAGTGTTCAGCTGTGGCTTTCAAGTAAAACACTACTCAGTGGCACTCCCAGTACATTCTGGTCATTGTGGTCCATCTTTGCAAAGTTGTGGTTTTTCTAGCGCAGCAAAGTTTGATTACGTAATTTCTTCCAATATTTCATGTCCTTAGCTTAATTATTAATTTCTGCCAACCCTTCATTTGCTTAGCCCCATACATGTGTTTCACCCTTCATGTGCTCTCTGGTGAAGGACAGCAGGTGCTGAGTGCCACAACTGAATGAAACATGACATGTAAAGGCCGGAGCCTCTTTAACTGATCATCAAACAAGCATGATACTGCAGGGGTTCATCTCCCTCTATCTGTAGCCATCGCCCCCCCAGAACCATTTTATGCAAAAAAACAAAACCTCCATTTGGCAGCACTTAAAACAGGACTTGCACTCACCAATTGCCTTCAGCTTAGGAATTAAAGTGAAACCCAACTCAGAAGCCTTCCCAGTGCATTCTGGTCAACGTGGTCCAACTTTATAAAGTTGCCATTCTTCCATTGAAGCAAAGTATATTAGCTAGTCATTTCTTCCAAGATTTAATTTTTTTGCTTGAAAAATATTAATTTCTTCCTGCCAGTGTCCACGATCCTCAGGTCCAGTGCAATGTTCATTAGGTCCACCTCCAGGCACCACCAATTCCAAAGGCTATAACAGCACAGAAATTTGATGTGGCCAGGCGAGGGAAAGGGAATTTGAAAGAGAACAGGTGGGAAGGAGACCTAAAAGGAAAGAAACCGATTGCTTAATATTTTTTCATGTGCTCCATTCTATCCGCCATCCATTATCAATGATTAGAACACTTGCAAAATAGGTGTGATGTTGTTTATTATCTGGACCTCTTTCCCGAGGGACTAAAGGCTATATTGATAAATATCTACAAACACATAAATCCCCAGTTACTTTCTAGCACTGAGTGAAAAATTATTGAAACATTAAATTAGCGTGATTAACAGCAACTATATAATACTACAGATCATGAAAGCTCCTTCCAGCAGCATTTCGGCCAGAATTAGCAGGAAAACACTTTCAACATTTGACCGTTCTTTGTCTCTGGTCACAAAGTATCTCGGGTAAAGAGGGGTTGAGTCACTAACACCATCAAGGATATTACCAGTCTGCAACTTTGTATTCACTTTAATTAAAACTATCTCAGTGTGTTTACTTTTCATGAAAACCAAGGAGAACATTCTGGTTCAAAAGTTCGAAGTCTGTTTCCATTCCCACCTTGTTTTTCAATGTCTTTAAACAAGATCTCAATTTAGTTCCAAAAGTACTTTATGTCAGTGCATTTAGTGGAGTTCAAAATATAAGCATCTGTCCTCCCACACTTCCTGTTAGATCTCTTAGGAGAAGCAAGGTCAGCTCAACCTCACAGCTGCCAATTACACCTTTCAACAATTCTTTAAATCATAATCCCAATTAGAACTTCAAACTTGCAACTATAGGTTCCTTCAAAAAAATGCAAGATCAGCGTACATGTGCTCCTAAGAGGAAATAGGCAGCCCCTAATATCCACCAGAAACTGCAAGAGATCTCGTCATCACAGCAACTTGAGCAGACCCAACCGCTTTCAGAAAAATCTTCAGATTAACGCATTGGTCGGCCAGGGCAGGGCCGATTTCTACAGCAATGCCCCACCCAAGATGGCCAACGTGCTAAGACTTGGCTAAAAGCACATAGGCCCATATTTATACTTTATTATTGCAGCATTTGCATAATTTTTTTTCTACGCAAAAGCGACACAAACTTACTAAATATAATTATGGTCCACATCTATACTTTTTTAGCGCCGTATTTGTGTCATTTTTGGACGCAAAAGCGACGCAAACTGTAAATTTGTGCCGTTTTTGTGTCAAAAAGCAGCGTACATGCGGCGCTGAAAAATTATAAATATGGGCCTGTAATTGGTAACTTTGTGCTGCTTTTGCGTCAAAAAATGATGCAAATGCGGAGCTAAAAAGTATAAATATGGGCCATAGAGTCAACTACTTTAAGCCCTTCAGAGTGTCTGCTGCGCTTGAAGCACTTCCAAAACTGCAACAGTCCGTAGGCCTTAAAAGGCCCTGGAAGTGCCTCATGGAGACCCATCACGCCAAACCCTGAGACTTACAATATTTATTTTTCATAGCTCAGACACAAGTGTTTCACTCTTTGTGAGTGTTTAGAGAAGCATACCAGTAACTGAATGTCAAACCTCTTTGCAGCACAACATTTAAAAAACAGTGACTTCTTTCTTAACTGTTCATTAAAGAACATATTACTGCAAGCCATCTCCTTATGGTGTGTAGCCATTTGTCTCAGGAATCAATTTATACAAAAGATAAAACTCCCTTTGGCAGCACTCAAACAAGATTGACACTTAATAATAGGCTACAGCTGTGTGGTTCAAGAAGACCAGGGTGAAATTTAAATTACACTGCCTTGTTCGCATCATTTTGGAACGTTCATTGTATGCCTGTTACCCAAAATTTCAGAAATTATTCCAATATGCCACTTCACATAATGATGCCATATTGACTGTAAAAGTGACTGTGAAAGGCAGCATACACAGTAGATACTCATGCAGGAGTAAAAAAGAACGCTGTAGTTCATAGCTCATTAACTTAAATACGTCCACGGACCAAAAAGGAACTCAAGGGCACATTGCACACTAAAATATAGCACACAATGATAGATTTGAATTTCACATATTTATGCATGATTTTGCCATATTTCCCCCTAATTATGCAAAAGCAAATTACGCACATTTTGCACACCCGTAGTTTAAAGTTAAACATGACTCAGTAATGCTCCCAGTGCGTTCTGGTCAAGGTGGTCATCTTTGTTAAGTTGACGTTCTTCCAGTGAACCAAAGCTTGTTAACTATTCATTTTTTCAAATCTGCCATTTTCTTGGCTTCATGACTATCCATTTCTTCCAATCCTTCATTTTCTTAGCACCAGACCTGTTTCGATGTTCATGAATTATCAAGCAGTGTCTGAGATCAATTGAGGCCCAACAGAGGGGCCTCCTCTCAACCTCTGCTTGCACCATTTGTCTTTATATTTTGTGCACTTCCAGTCTGAGAGATTTTACTTTGATTAAGAGGCAAGAATATGTTGTTCTATATTGTTATATCCCAATAAATTCTGTTTAGTTTTAATATTCTTTTGCTATGGTTTAGTCATTGAAATACTGTCTATGATGGCAAAATACTGACCAGACACAGCTCTAGAGGCCTGACTTCTCTCCCCTTGGCCTTGCAGCCTTAGTCCAGCACTAGAGAATGGGCCAGTTAGTCGGCCAGGCTCTCAGATTATTTGATTGTGTTTTAAGGTGTGCTTTCCAGGTGTTGTTCATACTTGGGAGAAATCAAATGAAAGACGATTTATCTGAAATCTGATAATTGAATCTGCATCATGCGAATTTACAAAATGAAATGCACTCGGGAGCCATATAAGTATATTCTAATCATTGGTATCAGAGGACTTTGATAGAAGTGTTGTAGCTCACAGCACATGGCATTAAACCCTTTTAGCCTACATATGATTTATTCTGGCAGTTTCTAGTATTTTACAGTTATTTGAGTGATGGGTTAATAGAACATAAGCTGTTTATAACTGATTTATTTGCTTTCATACCTTTCTTGCACATACCTTATCTTGAACCGGGTAACTAGGGATTCATATTGGAAATGTAATCCACACTGTCACCCCTTAAAGGCATTCTACATGTGCACCACACCTCACTAGGGAATGAAAAAATATGACCACATTATTCCATCATGTTGGAACCCCATAGTTTTCCCTTACCAGCCTGCACAATCCTCAAACCCAGCTGCATCATCTGCAGAGCCGTCACAAACCATTGCCAGGCAACAACCCAGCTACCTTTCCTATCACTCCTTGACTTTATGCTTGTCAGCGACTCTGTAGAGTGCTCCGTTGCCTGTTGGCTAGGTTAGCACTATGGGACTGACAACACTGCCATCTTGGATGACAAGCTAGCCATCTCCAGTGGTGTCCACACACCTGCAGCAAGGACACCTTCAGACAGAGTAAGGAGTGCTTGGATACCCTCACAGGTGACGAAAAAACCTCTAAAAATCTACTAATTGATTGATTGAATGAGGGTGAGCTAAAAAGAGAAGAAAAGAACAAAAGGCCTTTGTCATCTATGCACCAAGGATCTGGATTGATATCCCCATATCCGAACCCAGCTCGAATTTAGAAAACAGCTGAATACTCAACTTTTGTTTTTTTTAAACTACATTGTGATGCAGTCGTGTCCACAACTCATCTATTCCTCCTGTCATATGTTGACTGTGTCTTTGGCTTTGACCCTGTACAGCGCTTTGCAGACTTTCTGCTAGGTTTGCGCTATATAAATATTGCATACATACATATGTATCTAATGCACTAATTTGGAAACAAAATGCTAACATTTGATTAAACATATATACTTTGGAGAAACCTCAGCCAGACCTTTCCACCCAGTGTGACTAATATAACGTATTTCCAGTTAATCAAAATTTACTATATATGTACTTATTTTATTATTTTTACTATTTATGTTTTTATTGGTTCACTGATATCCAAACCAAGAAATTGCATTTTGCAAAGTCGCTCAACAATAGTCGATTGATAGCGCTTCCTGTGATGTCATTGTATCTGGTTTCACGCTGTAAACAAATAATTTACCAACTGTGCACCACCAAAAATGAGTTAAAATGTCCAATTCATAATATCAGTCCATTTAAATCTTCTTTTTATTCTCCTTTCTCTTTTGGAAATAGACACATATTCATAACAGAAACAGACAACGAATTTCGTCCATGCAACAGGACTGTTTCAGGGCCTTTAATTCAATTCCAATCAGTAAGCCATATCCAAGAAGTGGATGGAAATATAGCCTGCTGCTTTGTGTTTTGTATAATACTGGTTTCACGCTGTATGCAAATTAGAGGGGGGTCACACAATCCCTTTCTGCATGGGGCCCCAAAAGTCCTAGATCTATCCCTGACTTGAAGTGACGGGAAAAAAGTGCCACCTTCCCCCTCTCTTCTGCCCATCTTGTACTGCTGTTTATCGATAAACCTAGAGACATACCTAGTCTCTGGGTTTATCCTGGCTGCACTCTTACTGTTGTTTGCCAGCTGCACCTTTTTTTTTACAATCCCGTTTTTTAACAGTCATTTTACGTAGGTTTTCCTATACAAAAAAATTCTCTACTATAACATTGAATACATTTGTGTGTGGAGTCCTATGTCAAGGTTTTCCTATATGTCTATCCTGATGTACTGTCAGCAATATAATGTCCACAACAAAAATCAACATTTCCGGCAGTCCCAAAACCAGAGCTGCATGAAAGGCAACAATGAAAACAAGCACTGGCAAAGCCAATATGCCTCAGCTATTTGAGACCTTTTGGCATTATCAATGTTTTTTGCCATGTTGTACAGCTTGGATGAAATTTAAAAAAACAAAGGGGCTTATTTATAGGCCCCTAACGCTACCTTGCGCCATATTAACATCATTGTTATTGATGTTAATGTGGCCCAACAAGGCTGAAATCCCCATGCCTTATTTACAGGGTGGGGCAATGCATGCATTGTGCCACCCTGTAGCCCTTTGCGCTACATTATGTATGCGCCAGGCATAATGTATGCAAAGAGGGCGTTCCCCATTAGGAGAGCCGGAAAAAAGGTGTAAGGAAATCTATGAGATTTCCATACGCTATTTTTTACTGCTCTTTTAACGCCTGCTCAATAGCAGGCGTTAAAAGGGGCCTTCAATCCTTCAGAATGGGGCCCTATGTACTAAGCAGGAGTAGCACCAATATTTTGGTGCTACTCCTGCAGAGTACATCGATAGCATCATGAAAAATGACGCCATTGCCCCCTACCCTGACCCATGGTGCGCCGTATTTTAAATACGACGCACACATGGTGGTGGTAGGGGGCTGCTAAGGGGTGCAGGGAAAGTGGCACTGCACCCGGTGCAGCGCCACTTTCCATAAATCTGCCCCAAAGTGCTATGATGCAGCCAGTGTTGACCACATCATAGTGCTTTTTTCTTATTCTCAGCCATTTTACACAGCAGCTCGGCTGCTGCACAGCAAGACTTTAAAAACATTAACAATTCCAAATACCAGAGCTATTAGGCGTTGTCAATGTTTTTTTTACCCATTATGTAAAACAGCACAGCTGCTGTGCAGCATGGTTGAAAGTAAAAAAAATCTCTATGACGCACTCAGCAATGACTTACATCATAGCGCTTGTTTTTTTTTTAATTTACAGCCATGCTACAGAGGAGCCGCTCAGCTATAGAACATGGCTAAACAAAAAACATTGACAAAGCCTAAAGACCTCACATAGGGACTGATTACGAGTGTGGCAGTCTACAGACTGCCGCAATTGCGGTGGGGGTCTGTACCACCCCCAATTTGGCGGTCTGACCACCACACTACAACCCTTGCGATTGGACAGCCAGGGAACCACCAGCTCTGCCAGGATCTTGGATCCCGGCAGTCTGGCGGCGGCGGAAGTCCTAATCCACCAGGGCAGCACTGCAAGCAGCACTACCCTGGGGATTAGGTCCTCATTCTTGCCTGCGGTTTCATGGGGGAAGCACCGCCACGAAAATGCTGGCGGACAACAGGTGTAGGGGACAAGGGGGGCCCCTGCACTGCCCATGTACTTGGCATGGGCAGTGCAGAGGCCCCCCTGGCCAGCACCCTCACAATGTTCACTGTCTGCTATGCAAACAGTGAACATTGTAAGGGTGCTGGTGCACCCTGCAGGCGAAAATATTCCCGCCGGCTCGATTACGAGCTGGAAACAATGCTGTAGCCTGTTTCCTACTAGGCCAGTGGGCAGAAACTTACATTTCCACCCACTGACCTAGCAGAAAAGTCATAATAGCTCCGGCAAGGAGGTTGCTGTATAGGCGGCGGCCACTCTGTCGAAGTTTTGTGGACGGAGTTTTCCATCCAACAAACTCGTAATCAACCCCATAGTCTAATGCGGTGACACCATTCATTGCGGTCTTCCACCTAAAGCTGTCCTTTTTCCAACATCCACTTTTGTACTAAACAGACCATCTAATTTTTGGAGAAGAATACAACACAAATACTGGAATACAATAGGGTGACAAAAGCAACAGTGCCGCAAATGTGCAGTTCTGGTTTCTCCTACCAGTAAAGTGCTCTTCTATCCACTTGTCTAAAGTAGGATGACCACCCATCCGTAATTTACACGGATGGTCCGTAAATTAGCAACAATATATGTGACTCTTGTTTAAATGGACGGCATTTGTACGTGATTTTAATCTTCATCACAAAAAGTTTACAAAGGCAGATGTACATTGGGATTCCAAGTTGTAATTATATTTGTATTAGGAAATTATCATGGGTTTGAATGACTGCAAGTTGTCAGTTGTCAGTTGCCAATTAGGTTGTACAGTCTCAAACGCTGCTCAAATGAGGTACAACTTAGCTTTCTGAAATTGCTAAAGGTATTGTTTTGATTCGGGGATTCATATTTACTTTATGAATAGCTCTAGCGCTTAGTTAAAGAGAGTAATTGTATTTTACCTTCATACCAAAATCTTTCTATGGAGAATTACCTCCTGAAAACCATTGCAAAGACGCCTTCCTGTTATTATCATAACTCTAGTGCATGGGTCTAGCTTAGTGGTCTCCAAACGTTTTAATGCATCGCCCCCCCCAGTTGAAAAATAAAAATCACTGGGCCCCCCTTCAGAATTTTTCACAATTATTTTATAAAGATGGCAATGTCTAAATATGTCTAGACCTATTTAAACATAGCAGTTAAGTACTGTTACATTTAAAAAAAATGCAATAACATGCTTTTGCTTAAAACAAAGGCCTGTTATCTGTATAATGCTTCTTTGGCCACCGTCTGGCACCCCCCCCTGGAACCACTTGAGGCCCCCCTAGGGGGGTCCGCCCCCCGGTTTGAAGACCTCTGGTCTAGCTCATCTTGCAAGTTGAGCTTCGAGAATCAATAGCGTCAGCCATGCGTGATATTTAAGATATGGCACACAACGCCGTTAAGGAATGGGTAGCGTCTAAGAAAAAGATGCTAGCCGGGGGGAGATGGTGTTAGGGAAAAAGGCGCTAGTGGGACACAAATGCCACTAGCCTGGTTAGCAGCAATAAATATGCAGCTAACCAGCCTAGTGTCATTTCTGACGCACTAGCACCCAAAAATGACTCCTCTCTTAGTAAAGACAGGAGTCATGCCCACCACCCTAATGGCCAGCACAGGGAACCCCAATGGCACATAAAAATAAAAAAATATATACTTACCTATACTTCCCCAGGATGGGGTCCCCCATCCTATGGTGCCCCTCTGGTGTAGGTACGGGTGTTGCTGAGGCTCAGGTGGGCCTCTGTGGGCCCATTCCATGGTGTTTGGCCATGGAAATGGCTCCAAGGGTACCCTAACGCCTGGTCTGCCCCAGGCATTAAATAATGGTGCTTAGCAGGCTTAGCGCCATTATTTGGGTCCGCCTACTCCGTGTGCGTCGTTTCTATGCCAGAGTATAAATAAGGCAGTAGGGGGTTAGCATCATGTTGTGGACGGGAATGCCTACCTTGCATCTATTTAGCGCAAGGTACTTTGCAGCATCCACAACATGGCGCTAACTTCAATAGTTTGCCGCTAGACTGGTCTAGCGTCCAAATATAAATCTAGAGTTAGCTTAGCGTCATTTTAGCGTCAAAATTTTTGACGCTAAAATGGCTCAAGCAGAGTATAAATATGCACCGAAATTGCATATTTTAAGACAGCTAAGAACGGAAGTAACTACGTCTTTGGAATTGTACCTCCTTTCATTGATTATATTTTGTTTTTAAACACAATGCCAGTTATACTTCTGACACCGCACCACAAACTATACTGTTGCTAAAACCGAGGCCATAATTCTTACTGATGACCTTGATTGAGCACATTAAAACTGGCCGTATTAATCTTCCAGTTTTATAATGCTTGTAGTAAATTACTTTTTTTTAAAACAGAAATTCAGGATAATGTTCTCCAATGATATCTACACAAGTAAAAGAAATAAAGTTGTAAAAAGAGCCATGTCACTGTTGTCATCACACCAGTGTTTGCATCTCCCCCTTCGGAAACTGGAATGCAGGCAGTACACTTCGACTGTCTGGGACGCTGTCCTCGTCCTCAATTTTGTACTAATACAAACCAGAGACATCCAAATGGACCCCCTCTGCTTTGTAATGAATACGATGAGCAAAACATGAGGATGAACATCAGAAGACATCCACTTCAGCATCTGTAGAACCCTCTTTTCAGTGTGCAGATTCACTTGCCCATGGATTTTCTCACATTGCTTTGATCTTGAGGTTACTGCTTAGAATGCAGCCTAAAGCTCTTGATATTTTGTGACATATGTGTCCAGCCATTGCTTTTTTGCCAAACCTTGAGCAGTTCAGATGACCTGCCTGGACTGGTTGTCTAGCATTGGCCTAGTAGTGGGCAGACTGTTTACCTGATTGTTGTGTTACAAAATAACTATTATAGCTCAATCTGCACACGCAAATAACGTTGTTTCTTTCTACAGTCTAGCATCTTCAAACTCTATGCCATGTCAAAAATATCTGCCGTATCCCTAACATCTGGCATGCCAAACTGACCCTTAATTAAAACTTCCTCTCTTTCTCTTTCATTCCCCACATGCCTCTTCTCTCTGACTACAACCTACTGCCACATGGATGTTTGCCTTAATCACTACTACTGTATTTCTGCAAATTGCCCACAACTCATTTACCAGAGCACAGCCTCTCTTCCCTCTGAAATCCAAACCCCTCCGACTCAAAAATACCGAATTTTCTCTAGATCCATGATACTCAAAGTACGGCCCGGGGGCCGCATGCGGCCCTTAAGGCCTTTGCATGCGGCCCCCTGGTCAGTAGCAGCACTGAGCTGCTTTTTATCAGACTGAGCATTAACTTAATTTTTTTTTTGTTAAACAGGTGTTTATTTACAGGTTAATTGCAGTTAAAAAAGGGATATAAGTAGGGTGTCCTGCACCCCTTAACTTTAGGAACACTTTAATTTTGCAGCAAAAGGGTAAAAATACGATAAGTCTCATCGGAGTTGAAAAAGTGCATTTTATTAACTTGCAGAACTGTTTCACCTTGGTAAATCAGATTATATCAGTACAAGGAAAATAGAGAAGGCTTTTTTTTAAGTGATTTTTTTAAACCATGAATCTAGAAACATTCATTCTTTCCCCACCTTGGAAACACTGCCATAGTGAACTAAGAGGCAAGTCAGTGGTTATGTGGCCATTTAAATGGCCTGGTTTAGTGTTATACATGAACAACTATATTGTGTATTAAAGCAGACAAGGAGAAAGTTTCATACACCACTCATCCTGAAGTCCTTTGTTTCTAGTCCTTTTATATGTGAGAATGGAGGGAAAGTGGAATGAAAAATTGCATAGGATCACACAGTTTGGTAAAGTGGGGAAGCCGAGATTAATGCCTGTTTTTCTGGTTTGACTTTGTGCACATCAGCCACTAAATGTTTATGCTTTATTCCCATAAACCCACCTTACTTCCAACACGCCCCCAACCACGAGTACCACCCTGCTCTCTTCAATGCGGCCCTCGGTCACATCACAGACCAAAATGTTGGCCCCCGGGGAAATCTTTGCGAGTACCCATGCTCTAAATCATCTGTTAACCCCACCAACCATGTACATGAGCTCACATATCTCCCTCCCCCACTAATGATCACAACTGGCTCCTAATGTTTTATTCCACCACAAAAAAACCTGAGTGAATGCATGGAATGGTTTTCTTGGGCACACAAGAACAATTCCAGTAGCAACAATAAAGAATATTTGAAAATTGTTATGTTGGTAGCTCCATTGAAGTCTATGGAGTGCTCCGTTCTTCTAATGGTCGGTAGAAGCCCTAAGTGCCAACATGACAATGTTTTTGTTTACAGCTATTGCTGTGAACAAAGGCCACACAGAGTCCGACGGGATTTCAATCTCCTTGGGTGCTCTGAGGTCTTTGTTTTATTTATTGGAAAATTCTGCCCTTTAGTGGCAGAATGTTCTAATAGCCTTATAGCCCTCTAGGTGGGCTACACTGGCATTAAAGTCCGCTCCCTTGTTAAAGGCCCTCGCCTTCTGCTCGAGCCTTTAACACTGGAACGTGCCTTTAATGGCCAGTACAATCCACTATCGAGGGTTACACGGCTATAGTAGAACATTGGAATGTTGGGAGCCCTACTGATTACCCCTAGACCATGGCCACACCTCAGCACTCATACTCCTGGACCTCTCAGCAGCTTTCGACATGGTCTCCCACAGCACTCTGCACACCAGACTCCACGACATAGGAAACTGCGGAAGAGCCCTGGAATAGATCCACTCCTTCCTCTCCAGGAGGACGCAGAAAGTCAGATGCCCGCCCTACACTTCCAGACCCTCAGGAGTCAACTGCGGAGTTCCCAAAGGAACCTCACTGAGTCCCACACTGTTTAACAAATACACAGCCTGACTTGCTGTCATAGTGGCCGACATTCCTTAGCACCTCACCTGCACCGACCGAGCACACCCGCAATTTAGGAGTCATCCTTGACTCCTCCCTATCCATGACCCGCCAGGTAAACTGTGTTGCCTCCTCCTGCTGGCACACAGTCTGCAAACTTCGGAAGATCTTCAGATGGATCCCAGCAGACTGTCACCGGACAGTCACCCATGCCTTAGTCATGAGCAAACTGAGCAAACTTGACTACAGCAACACCCTCTACGCCGGCACCTCAACTAGGAACATTAAAAAACGTCAACTCATCCAGAATGCCGCTGCCAGACTCATTCTGGACCTCCCTTACTGAGAACACATCTCTCAACACCTGAGGACCCTCCATTGGCTACCAGTCGAGAAGGGAATCACCTTCAAGCTTCTCACCCACACGTACAAGGCCAAAACAGCGAAGGACCAGCCTACCTGAACTACCACGTCTCCTTCCAAACCCACACCAGATCTGTCCACTTCACCCAGATGTCCCTGGCCACCGTCCCTCACATCCACTCAACCGCTGCCATATGATGGTCTTTCACATACACTGCAGCAAAGAGCTGGAACAGCGTCCCCTGCACCCCAGACAAAGCCCGTTGCTCACCGTCTTCAGGAAGAATCTCAAGACGTGGCTCTTGGGTTGAGGCTCCTCCCCTCCCCTCCCCCAGTGCCTTGAGATCCTCACAGGTGAGTAGCCGTGCCTTAAGAAATTTTGATTGATTGATTGATTGATTGACTGAAGACAATGGAGTAGCTCTGGTCTTCAATGACTGGTATAAGCCCGGGGCTCCATCATTCCAATGTTTGTCTTTATCAGGGCACAAGTCGGGGGTACACCTGGGTACATGGCGTTCACCCACCATTTTCACAAAGTGGACGCCATCTACCCTGCCAAGTAGCTGTGCCATACTGTAAAATGCCGAACTCGTCCTGGTGTAATGTTTAACTCAGCAACGCATTCAACAGCGCCTTCACATTGTCTGCTTTCCTTCTGAGCAGCAACGCACAGGCAGCAGTGAGGGAGCTTTTTTATTTTAAATTTGCGCTGGGGGCAAAACAAAGGCCGAAGTTAAGTGGCCATCAGGCCTCTTTTTGTTCTCCGTGGAGCTATATAGAGCCTCACACATACATGCAAATGCAATGGAGGGGAAATAGAGGGACAAACAGCTTTTTGTCACTTCACCGGTACTTAAGAGAGGCATGATTTTGACTTCATTTAGTCCCCGATTTAAAAGATATGCATGCACAGTAAGAATGTCAGATATTCTGGTCTGTTCCTGTATTTACACAAATAAATACCACTATTTTGTTCTACTTCTTTTATAGCGCTACTTGTCCCAGCGCAGGTTGTTAGAGCACTTTACACCACATGTACACATTATACCTTGACTATAAATCATAGAAGTGTAAATCTATGCACGGGATGTGTTACATAGGGTAGTGAGGATTACAAGGTGTAGTAGTCACATGTCCTTCATAACTCACTGTGCTGTATTAGAAGGATTACAATTTATGAATTGCAAGTAACAAAAGTTAAAATCAGTAACCCATTTACCTATCTACATAAAATAAAAATCTGTCATGATATGCTTTGCAGGAGACATCTTAACCCTCTATGCTACTTTGATTCAAAACTTGGGCTAAACACAACATACATCTCTCCAGGAAATGTGTTAACCACCAGTTATTTTACCATTATTATTATTCTCTGAGATTTATGGGGCATACGAAGTTCTCTGCAGCAGATGCCTTAACCCTATAAGATTTTCTAAAATGTAGTCCTTGCAACCAATTAAGCAGAAAAGATTTATTGCCAAGATTTTAAAAAATAAATGTTGGAATTGAGGCGCAGATTTCTTTTCGGGGTTGTGTCACTTTTTTTTAACACAACCCCAACACAAAATCTAATTTGTTAAAACTGGTAATTCGCTAAAATGTACTCCTTATAGACCTTATAAACATATGTGTGAGGACTTAAGATCAGATGTCACTTCTTGTGATGTCACTTCCTGTGAGGTTATGGGTTGTAATGATGATTCCTGTGATGTCACTTCCGTGATGTCACTTGCAATGTCATGCACCATGATATCACATGCTGTGACATCACGCGCCATGATGCTGGCTGTATAGTTTCTAACTTGGTGAGTCCCCCTCTTCTTTTTTTAGGTGTTGTGCCCTGGTTTTTATGTATCTCCCTTTTTTAACTTACAACATTCTAACCTTAATGGGTGAAATGCACTCATAGCCCTATAGCCCTTTTGCCTCGGTCTACAGCGGTTGTCAAAGGCCCTCTCCCTCATTATATGCAGGGTCTTCAACAACTGTTATAGCCTTGGCAGTGGACTTTAGGGCTACAAGACTTCAATAACTACTAAACATGGGTCCTGAAGCAGCATACTGCCAGGGATAAAGCACTTCAACACCTAGTCAAGCACAGTGGGGCTGCCACTGAACAGGGGTGGCGGGCCGGGGGTGGTGAGGAGATGGGAACAAAAACAAAAAAAAAATTACCTCTGCTACTGGCACAGGTTTGTCTCCTCTGTCCTCTTCGTCCGGAAGCACACAGGCTTCCAGACTCCCCTCCAATCACAACACTGCTGTCATCAGCATGACAGCAGTGCCGGGATTGGTGTGAACGCCCTGCTTTGATGCTCACTGGGGGAGTGCCACCCTGTGCACTTTCTCCTCCCGGCTGTTCAATGAATGCAAAGTGCGCATGTCTGTTTGGCCAGCCGGACACGGCCGGCCAAACACGCATGCGCACTTATGTGCACCAACCACCCCTCCCTCCAGCCCCTCCCTAACCTAGCTCACTGAAAAATAAAATTATATTATCATTTTATTTTTCTTCCCCTTTCTGCTAGAAGCAGTGGGGTGACGCTCCTCCACCTTAGCGGAGGAGCTGCCGCTGGTCGAGCATATTAACCATTATTTAAAGACAATAACTGTATGTAAGTTGAGGAAGTGTGCTGTAGAAACCTTTTGGCCAATATTTATACTTTTTTTGTGCTGCATTTGCTTCATTTTTTTAAGCAAAAACGGTACAAGCTTACAAAATATAATTGTATTTTGTAAATTTGTGCCGCATTCGTGTTGAAAAATGATACAAATGCGGTGCAAAAAAAGTATAAATATGGGCCTTTGTGTTTGATTGAACTGACTACAATGGTGCTCCACCTGTAAGAATCGAGGACCCTACACATCCATCACACAATACACGCCCATCAATGCAGTGTACCTAGACTGTAAGCTTCATATACTGTTGCTGCCAAGATCGATCTGGGGAAAGGGCAAGTATGCTATATAGGATGTATATAATACTTAAACAAGCCTTTGACGCAGCACTTGTTGATCAGTTGTTATCATTCACATTTTACTTCCACTCTAGAGCATACAAAATGAGCCGCTGCCCAGAAGTCAATATTCAACAAAAGAGAGTGTTTTTTGGTGCCAACATTGATGCTAAAGAGGCAGTCATGAGGGAATTACTCCTTATACTACTGATCAAGCCTTGATTAGTTTGCATGTTTCCTAGGATTTTGATCTTCAAATAAGTCCAGTTACACACCAAAGCGCATTCAATACTGTTGATGTATTAACCAGACCAAATAACATAAACCTACGTTGAATTGTACATGTGCTATGCTTCCATTTACTTACTTCATTTAAAATTGTGTGACTCCCGCCAATGTATCCGTAAAATTGACCCTTTATCCGGAATTTTTGTCCTGAATTTTGACCCTTTGTCCTGAATTTTGACCCTTTGTCCTGATTTTTTACACCTGTTGGCCAGAATTTGCCTCCATTGCAGGTGGTCACACGAGTCTAAGGTGATATTTCTTGAATGTGAACTAAATATGGCATATTAGCAGAAAACATTATGTGCCAGCTTGAGATTGCAGTGAATTCTCTGAGGCTGACGCAGAGTGGACTTTCTTTGTACGTGTACGACTCGACGTGATCGTCACATGAGGCAAGCTGGAAGGAAACCCAAGGCTCTGATCAGCCAAAGCCCAGAAATATGCATTTTTAGGGTCGAGCCTGCGTTGCATGCGCTCGCGCATGCATTTTGCAAGGAGACTCTTTTGTATTTATAAAAGGGCTTGGAGCCCTGTCAACTTCACATCAGTGTTTTTTATTGGTTGGTGGGCTTCCCTAATAAAATCTGCTTGCTTTCATTAGTCGAAGGCACGCATATGGCATGCCTTTTCCGGTGGCTAGCCCTCCTCAAGCGCAGCGACTAAGTACAGACAACATGCGAGGCTCGCTGTTTTCCATCGGGCTCGTGGACTTTTTTTTCTCTAATTTTCGAGCCCGATCTCGCTTGGCAGAAGTCGAGCGCTTTAAGTACTTGCTTTCACATTTTCGGGTTATGTACATAAATGCACTTTTGCCCGATAGGTGAAAAGTCGGGTTAGGAGTTTACAACACGATCAGCTCTAACATGAGCAAACGCGAGACCCGATGCATTGTAAATGCTTGTTGAGTTAATGTGTGCACTGACAGTATCCGCTTCTCCCCTGACACCATGTTCTACCTTCATAAATTTCACCTCACTCTGCCTTAAGGACCCCCCCCCCCCCCCCCCGTCACCCCCCACCCCACCCCTTGCCCCCGTGACCCCAGCACCAGAGAAGCAGTGTGAGAATGGGCTGTTCAGAGGCTGTTTACTGACATTGTATTTTATTCACCCTCCCCTCCGAGCTTGTCCTTGGGCACTTTCTAATCCTGGGAAAGCCTCAACAGAGGAGAACAGATTTGCATAACTCCATTGTTTAGTTGCGCCTCGTTAGCTTGACTAAAAGAATCCAGGGTAGCGCTGACCTCGGCCCCCTGCCCTCTCAATGATAATGGTTGGTGTATCTGATGATGAAAGGCCATGACCTGGCATTTATTCACAGCGCATCACAATGCTCCAGGTGTGATAACAGGCACACTTACAAGCTCTTCGGGTCTGTTGATTGGCTGCAACTGATTGGTATTAGCATCGGTCTGTGTGTTGTGCGTGAGGGGTGAAAAGTAGTGGGGGTCGGTGAGGAATGCCTCCTTCCTTCGACAGGGATGCAGGGACCTGGTCCCGAGCCTCGAGGAGCCTCAGAGTATAAGGTTAAGGTGTTGGCATGAGGGTCAAATGTGCCAGAGAAGAAACCCTATGAGGTCGCATTCGCATAATGACCAAGAAATGGGGGTTTGAACTGGTGGGGCCCTAGTGGGCGACGGCTGGTCCTTCACTACTGAGCGAGGCTGGCAGTGGGGCACGGCTTGCAAACGGGGTCGTGTACTCGCACGTGCCATTGTGCTTGAGTGCTCACACAGGTGTGAGCGCGTGGTAACCATCAGCTGTGTGCTCTATGAGTTAAGAGCCTGTGTACCCCGTGTGAGCATCCCTCGGTACTGCCAGGGCGAGGGCGCCTGTGTGTGACAGAATGTATACACGGTTTTCAGTCAGGGTGATTCTCAATGTGCGCTCTTCTGTTTGTGTAAACGTCACCCGTGTATTAATAGTATTAAAGGCCTGTGTACTGTGTGTGACAATCCATGAGAATTAATAGGAATCATCGACCTTTGCACATATGTGTGCTTGGCTTTAGAGTGGGTTTGTAATGTCAGGCTCTTCAACACCTGTCTGGTGTGTGTGTGTGTGTGTGTTTTATGGCTATCTAATAGTTCGGTCATTAGACACAAGGCGAACAGTTATCGGTGTGTGGTTCGGAGTCTGAGGTTTGGGGTGTTTGTGGGAATGGCTGTATACAGGTGTAGGGTTTACCTCGTGAACCAATGTAGACATCGGTGCTTGTGAGGATATATCTACCCTGTTTGCTGGTATTTGCTTTATGACATATTTGTTTCTGTGGGCCTAGTGCTTGCTATCTATGTCCAGAAGGGGAGGGAGGGCCTACACAACTATGCTGGGACCATCTCATAACTGCTTAAGCGTAGTTCTGCCCTAGGCTGTCCTGCTTGGTCTTAAACGAGCCAAGGGTGTAGAGAGAGCAAGGCCGCTAGAATTATGTGGTTTTGCTGCTGTGGCTTTCTCCACATAAATATTGATTTGCTACATTTGCAATATAATCCATAATTTGCTGCGTAATCTGATTTTAACAAACAATTGTCTCTAGCTTTCTCAGATCAAATGTAACTAAAAACGTGGTGACATATGTTGCTGCACTGTTGAAGGCCATTCACAATGGTGAACTGGTCACCCTTCTGTTGGTTATTACTAGTACTTGAAATGGGCTGGTACTGAGTACCAGCACTTTTTAGGGTCGAGCCTGCATTGCATGCGCTCGCGCATGCGTATCGCAGCGAGACGCTTTTGTATTTAGAAAAGGGCTCAGAGCCCTGTCAACTTCACGTCGATGATTTTTATCGGTTGGTGGGCTTGCCTAATAAAATCTGCTTGCTTTCATTAGTCGAAGGCAAGCATACTTCATGCCTTTTCCGGTGGCTAGCCCTCCTTGAGCGCAGCGACCAAGTACAGAAAACATGCAAGGCTCGCTGTTTTCCATCGGGCACGTGGACTACTTTTTCTCTAATTTACGAGCGCGATCTCGCTTGGCAGAAGTCAAGCGCTTTACGTAGTTAATTTCACTTTTTCAGGTTGTGTACATAAATGCACTTTTGCCCGATAGATGAAAAGTCGGGTTAGGAGTTTACAGCGCGATCAGCTCTAACATGAGCAAACACGAGACCCGTTGCATTGCAAATGCTTGTTTATTTCGCGAGGGAGAGTACCTGCACTTCTCAAGAAAAACATAATACTTTTAATTAGAGAGTACTAGCACTTCTCAGAAACAAGCAGGTACTCTGCTACAGAGTACCTGCACTTTAATTTTTCCATTTCAAGCACTGGTTATTACTGTATATTGGTGTCAAACTGGTACTAACGAGGTGAAGTCTTTGCCTTGATAGTGTTAACATGTATAAAAGTGAAAATTTAATGAGGTAATACTATCATAACATCAGTGCTTAATTTGTAAATAAAAATGTGCCAGTGCCCGAAGCCCTCCTTTGAAACACTCCGCTGCGGCAATAAAATGTGTGAACACAGAATACTGAGGCATCATAATCCGAAAGCCATCCCGAGCCTCTTCAATCCATCTACAGCCACTCCCTGCTCCTTCAGCTCACTCTTCCAGCTTTGTTCTTTCTCTCTTTGTGACGCTTTTCTCGTTTTTCTCTTCCCTCATCTTCCCCATATGTGTCTTGTGCTCGCAGTTAATGCTTGAGACAGAAAAATAAGCGCCGGCCCTCAAAAATAGGTGCTGGTGAGCCACACCAGAAACCACAAGCACAAATTAAGCACTGCAAAACATGTGCCTGTTTATGAATTATAATTTGTGTTTTTTTGCCATATAATTCAGCCAACCCTGCTTCATATCTTGGACCTCGCTGATGCATGATTCCTATGGCACTGATAGAGAGATAGTCACTATCAAGGCCTCGCAACATATTCACTGTCTTTAGCTGCATGTCAAGTTTGCTTCTATCAACTTTGTGATGTTTTGAAACTTCACGAGCGTTATGAACGTTGAAATCTTTAAAAAAAGCTAAAGAAAACCCTGCAAACTATACAGTTTGTGTGAGGAAATAAAAAGTTTCAATCATAATCTTTTGTGGATCCTGTATTTATTTGCTTGGAGTTTCCACCATAATCCACGTTTCTTGAATGTGACAAATTTGTAGCTTCATGAAGATGCAAATGTTGTCGCCCTCACAAAGCGTAGGTGTTGGGACGGAAAAGCCCCTTGCACGGTGATGGATGTGCATCCCTGCCGTGAGTGCCACAGCTACTTGGATATCAGGACACCTAGTAATGATTTTTGGTTATTGGCGGACACAGATCATGAGGTGCCCTGTGACCTGGGTCAGTCTAATATTAATGCAGTCTTGTTAAACCGGGATGGGGTGCACCAAGAGCTACCCTTGTGATGGTAGAGGACTCCTGCCTTTAACAGGAATTAAGTGGCCAGAGCATGGTGGTGGCAGCATATTCTGTTTGTATTTTATGGTGATCAGTAGTGTGAACAGGACTTTTTACCTGTATCACAGGAGTGGTGCTTATTGGCCTCTCATATAAAGTTTTATGGCTGGATACTAGACTCACCATTGGCCTGCATGGATCGTGTGTAGCACCAGACAGTGCATTGTCCTTGTGTGTGCTTGCTGGATTCTGTGTGCGCCTGTTTATGGTGCACAATGTGGAGGCCTGTGGGTTCCATTTAGGAAACACAGGCCCTGGAGCGGCTAGGGGAGTTGAGAGATGCCAATCCAAGCGAGAGATCCCAAGTCCGATGATGTGTATTGATGACATTCCTGACGGGTGGAGCAGAGGATCCTCTGTGCACACCAAAGGTCTCTTTGGTTCCAGGAAGAGATACTGGTCTGTGGGCCTTGCCTCATTGTCAGAGAGATGAAGGGACTTTGCACTGTGGACCAGGGGATCTTGATAGAAGAAAGGCTCAGGCATTTGAACCTTTATGAGGCATATTTCAGTAGAGGCTGACAGTCAGGTGTGATCCCTTGTTATTCCCTTTGTGTGTGTTGTGGGTCACTTAGAATTGGAGCCACTCCTGCTGTGGCAGACTGTCCTTTTGACAGAGGACAGTCCTGAGGAAAGAGAGCCCTTCAAAAGTGCTGACACTCATAACCCGATTTCAAAAGGATCAGACATAGGCGCCTGATTTAGACTGTGACGGTTGACATACTGTCCACCCTATTACAATATCATTATAGGCTATGGAGACCGTAATAGGGCGGACACATCCTCTGTCATGTTTATGACAGAGTAACCTGTCCATCAAACTCTAAATCAGGCCCTGAATCACATTTGTTTCCGGAGCTGGACTATAAAGATGGGCGCATGAGACCCACATGTTGTTCAACAGCACAGTCCATCAGGAGAAAGAAGATCACCAAGATGTCTAGCTGCTGGAACTAGGACTAGGGACTGCTAGTCTCCCTGCTGGATGAGGGGTCATCGCTCAGGAAGTCAAAACCACTTGCTCTGTGCCTGGAGCACCAGCCTTCTGCCTGCCCCCCAAGGCTAGTCGACCCTGTGAGGAGTAGGAGAGCCCCTGGAAGGGGCGAGGCTCAGTGGGGATCCCTGTGAATGTTTCCCAATGAGCAAAATGTGTGATGTCTGATCCAGTTGGGACCGCTGCAGGAGTGTGAGTCTGATCTTGCCAAAGACGACAATCTCTGTGTGACCGGGTGGAGGGAGAACTACAAAATGCAGGACATTACCTGTGTGATCATCAAAATCATTGAGCCCCATGTGACCAGGAGAGGCCACCGTGAAGTGCAGGTAGTCGCTATTGTGTGCTCCAAAGTTAGTGTCGCCTGTGTGACCAGGCGGGGGAAAACCATGAAGTGCTGGCTGTCAACTGTGTATGCGTCCAGAGTCGGCGACACTCGTATGACCGGGAGTGGAGCTACTGTGAAGTGAGAACTATCACCCATGTGTGTGCCAATGTTTGAGATCACTGAGTGACCAGAAGAGGAGCCACCATGAAGTGCTGGTTGTTGCCCTTGTGTACACCATGGTCAGAAGTGACCCCTGGGTGACCAAGAGGTGGAGACACATGAAGGTCCTCACCTGTCTGCACCCAATGTTGATGACCCCAGTGCAACGTGGAGTGGGGCCACAGTGAAATGTGGGCCATTGCTCATATGTATGTCAAAGCTGGGGATCTCAGAGTGACCAGGAAGGTGTCCACCATGAATGCTGGCCATCTCTGTAGGTGCCAAGGCCACCAACTCCCATGTCACTATTATTGGGGCCGCTGTGAAGACAAGGCTGGTGCCCGTGTTCGGGGTACAGTGAGCCAGGGCTGTTAGTCTGGTTCATTGTGCTGAGGAAGCCAGGAGGAACAGTTACCGATTGTCACAGGAGGTAGGAGAGGATGTCCGACAGCAATGCTGGATGTCCTGTGACTGAGGAGGCTGACGCGTCATCCGGGAAAGAACGGAAGAGGTCACAGGCCCTCAGCATCAGGAGATGGGAGCTTGCACAGAAGTGCCCCAGTCCACCTGGCATTGCTGGCTGCCATCGGGTTGGGTAAGACTGTTCCAGGCCATAGGACTTGCTTGGGACTTGCACAAACGTAGCACTTAAAAGTTGCTAGCATTGACTCTTAAGCTGAGCTGTAGACTTTGTTGCATGGGACTAGCATGGGCCATATCTAGAAATCGCCTCTAGTATATAGTAGGAAATACCTATCCCCACTAGACTGAACAGAGGGACTGGGGGATTCTGCCCGGGAAGGTGCAAGCACACTGACCTTAAGATACTGTGTATTCGTTGAGTATTGATCCTGTGTATGCCTCACACCTGCCTCCCCCGAGGAGCCTTGGACTGTTGGAGCCTCGCTACCACTGAGAGTCAAGTGCTGAAATGGGTAGTAATTGTCCAGGCTAGTCAGGACATATAGCAGGTCTGGCCAGGTACATCCGGATTAAAAGGCCTCACCCCCCACGGCTGGGCCCAATAACGCCCGCTTGCCCACTAGCCCTCTGGAAGGGGTTCTGACAGTAGGATATTACAATCTTGCACACCAATAATTACAACATATGACAAAACATGAACTGACCCCCATGTTCATTCAGAGGTCTAATTGTAGAATCACTATGTAATATAAGGCAAGCAAATCAGACCACATGTGGACATGGAACAGGGGAATGTCCTCTCAAGGGCCATTCTTGTGTCCTGGTGAGATTATTACAGCTCTATATTCATAGGTCTACTGTCTAGGACACCCAAAGAAATACAGATGATCTGACATTTCTCTCACTTTGCCATGCATCCCTCCAGCTGCAAATGTATAAGGAATAGACCACAGCACATTAAACGTTGCAGGAAGATAGCTCTGTAGATTGGTCATCCCGCTGTACACAATTTTGAAATGGACTCAGCATTTCATCCTTGTGAAATGAATCAACAGAAGAGTGGCTGGAAGTAAGGTGTCCCTTCCTGCACAAAAAAAATCCTGCCTGTAACACTGGTACCCTTGCACAATGGTGCAATGATGATTGCACGGTGTAGGAGTCATATGTCACTGATACCAGTAGGCAGTATGTTTTAAGAGTGTATGGTCTGGAGAAGCACGAACTTAGGATTTAAAACATACCACAGTGGTTGCCTTTACTAATAAGAATGTACCCAAAATAACCCTTTTAGCAACATTAGGATAATGAAAGATTGGGGAAAAAAACATAAAGCTACTTGATGACAGTTCATAGCTCACTGTGCTATATTAGTATTGTAACTTATGAACTGAGCTCCAGGGGGTGTCCCTCTCTCTTTTTCTCCCCCTCCATCCCAGGGACAGCAACCAGGGGCATAGCTTCGGGGCACGGGGGTGTTTGGAATGTTACACCCCTCCTTTATGTATTCTGTAGTGAATAGTTGGGTACAAGTGCTTCAGTCAGTGAATGTGAAATTTCAAGTGGGATTCTTCCGTGCTCACACTGACAAAAACACGCACACTTGCCTGTGTTTTAAAGGCCTTCAAAATGTTGATTAGTTTAAAAACTATTGTCATTTAAGTACCCCTAACAATCCGCCCTCCTCTCTCCTTCCATCCTCATGTCCGGCTTCTCATATTATGCATTGTAACAAGATGTCCCAGCATGGTTGTTTGGAAATCTGAAGCTCACACCCCACCAGGCACACTGACCAGGCTACGCCCCTGAGATCACAAGACAAGTAGAGAAAGCTTCCCTCACACACAGAACATATACACTACACCAGCAGAACACAATTGCACTGAAGCACACTCACAGCCCAGAAGAGTACAGGTACAGGACACTCATCAGTAACATTTCCCCTACACACAAACACACTCAGAAGAGGCAGCACAGCAACAGCAATGCAAGCTTCTCTCACACAGAGAATGTGTACACAACACCAGCAGTGCATGATCGCACTGAAGCACACTCAGAGCCCAGAAGAGTACAGGTACAGGACACGCATCAGCAAAATCTACACTTCCATACAAACACACTCAGCAGAGACAGGACAGCAGCAGCAGTGCAAGCTTCCCTTACACACAGAACATGTACAGTAATGACCACAAAAGTGCAAGTCTTCCACTGCAAGTTGATATCTCTAGCCACAAACATGCACAACCCATAATCTTGCCTGTGATTGCTTCGACAATTACCTACAATGACTCTTTCTGGTTTATTGATTGTGCAAGTCCACCTGTGACAGAATATCTCGATTTCCAGTGTTGAACTACCAATCTCTGAATACATTTGTGTAACGGTTGGAATATAAAACTGTGTTTAATAAAACAGTCATTACAGAATCAATTACTTAAAACCATTACATTTCCACACAAGACATCACTGTAAGAGCCACAGCAACAGAATGTGAAGATCAACGTAGCTGTTACTTTACAACACAAACATGTGTAGTTAACCTATGCACACACTTGGTGACAAGAAGGTGACGGGGAGCGTGCACAGGAGTTAATTAGAGGCTGAACTGGAAGTGACATCACATGCCATTTGACCTTTACTTTCACTCACACACACACGCTTACAGATATGCCTACACATACACACATTCACACAGCCTCTCTCGCATAAACACACTCTCACCCGCAAGCATACATACATTTAAAACTAACTTTTACCTACCTCAATGAAAGATAGGGTCCTAGTCCAGCTTATTGTACTCCCTTTTTTATTACACTAATAGTAAATAACATTATTCACTGTTTCAGTAGTAAAACAATTTGAGAGAAAAACAGGAAAGTGGATCCCCAACTGGTGTCCATTAGACCAAGCTGCCCCTATGTTCCAGGCATCGATTTTGACAACTCTGAGGGCAGGTGTTGCAAAAACAGTGCCAGGGTCTCCATGTGCAAGCTAGGGGTCACAGGTGTGACCCCTGGTGACCCCTAAATGCCATTCATTGACAGAGGCTGGAGCATCAAGAACAGCACCATACTTTCATGAGCAGTTCATTCCAATCCAGCATTGCAAAGTATTTGCATCTCCTTTAATAAGTCGTTCTACTATTCTGCATCGCGCATACCACCAGGAACACTCTTGCGTAGAAGGGCCAGAAGTGGTGAGTATGTGAATATGGCTTATCAACTCCTTGCTTCTATCGTCCGCTTCAAGCAAAATCACTGCGACTGTACCCCCACCTAACAGATATTAACCAGGGCTTTATGACCTACTTGTGTAGACAACTAACCCAGAGTTCTGGAGTAGCGTGCTACTTGCCGTAAAGCACTTCAATGCCTTGTAAGATGTAGTAGGCACTATATGAATGCAATCACAAGACTATAGGACAGCTGAAAATGTGATATACTGCAACAACCAAGGCCAAAACAGTGTTTTGGAATGACAAAAATCAATACCAATCCAAAGTGATCAAAACAGTTATTCAGAATCCTACTGCCATCGGACAAGATTGTACAGCCAAACATTATGGTTGAAGTCCTGCAGTTCTGACACCCAAAGTTTAACATGAAGATATGCTGCTCTCTGAGTCACTCTGGGAATTCCTCCTAGCGCTATGAGGACCATGTTCAATGCAAGGGCTAAAGTGCCTGAAGCTCTGCTTGGGGACCATGGGAGCTCATGGTCATGTCATCTGAAAGATTTCAACGTGATCAGCCAGTAAATATTATTTCTAAATCTATCAGCAGTTGCTCTCCATTTGATTTTAGCTATCACTTGCTACTTCTGAAACAAGGTTTTTAGAGTTGTGAATGCAGAAGAAAGTAACAATTTCCTACAAGAGATATAGCATGGTATTTGAAGCTCTGAAGTAATCTTCTGGAATCTGCAGAAGCTGAACCACTACAGATTAGTGAAGTTTATCTTAGGGTCTTTAATGAACTCCATGGCTTTGCCAGAGGATGCATTTAAGGGTGTATGCTTTCTGGCAGAATGGAACTGCCCATTGTATACTTCAGGCTAAGTTACTGTATATAAAATATTCTGTTTCAAGGATTTTGTTGGGTTTACTCTGGTAAAGAACAGAACAGCCATTCTGATTCATCCTTTGGCTAAATGCTGGACTGCAAGTTTCTATCATGCCAATGCTTCTGCAAAAGTCACTGAATATACCAAGATAACCACTCATTTGCCTTCAAAATCTTAGAGTTGCTATGCCTTGAAGCCAGCGTTTGACATATTATCTTTTGAGACCCATGGAAAGAACTGAGTGCTATCCTTTTTAACCAGGTTGACATTGAAATCAACCTGCCAAATTACAAATGACTAAACCAAGCAGATTTAAGGACACCAGACACCACACGTCTGGAGACATTGCCCCAGACCATACAGGTTTCGGTTATTAGTGAAGTATACCCCACTGTCACCACACTGACCTTCTTCCGCATCACCCCTAACAGCTGGTATCATTAATGCACCGACATTTGTACTTGGTTTGAGAGGTTCATCTTGAATATCAAATCCAGAGTATTGAGGCATGCAAATATTGAGGTCAAAATAGTGAATCAAAATATCAAACTATAAATATAGATTTTCTATGTCTAACTCACCATATATACACCTTGCTGAAATATATATATATATATATATCTTTAGGGTACGTAGATGTGGCATTAGGAATAGTAAATCCATGCATCAGTCTATGCACATACTTTTTGATATTATGTCCCCAGGTCTTTGGTCCACAATATTCTTGTATATTGATATTCTTGGGCTCGGTATTCGGTAGTAGAACCTACACAGTCTTGTTTTTGGCATCACAGAATATAACCACACCTTATGGTATTTAGGCTATCCTCTTTACTGATAAAAAGCGAGCCTTTATTGTCCTCCTCAGACTTTTGTTCCATTGTTTAATCTTTGCCCCTCTTGGATGTCAGCAGTGGTATTCTTGCTGGCATTTAAGGCTGGACTGTTCTTAAAGCAGTGGGACCAGGATTATTTTGCAAATGGCAGCCACTGTTTGAAGTAGCATAGAAGGTGAAAAATGGTGGACTGGAATAGGACCTCAAGAGATTGCCAGTGGCTGACACCTATTCATGCATTCCACTTATCACCTTAATGAGTCGAGTTACCATCAACTCCATTTTTCCAGCTGAAGCTGATATCTATTTCAATATTTGAATGTTTGATCACACTATGTCTATTTTGCCATATTACATTGCTTATCTCTGTGCTGACAAGTCAAAGCCATCCTGACCAGTACACCCGCCTGTCTTGCAGGAAAGCTCACCATCTTCGGTAGCTTTCGGCACAGCCAAAGTCAGGACACCATTAGACTAGGGCCCTCATTCCGAGTGGGCATGCTGGGAAGGCGATTATTATTATTATTATAAATTTTTTTTTCTTGTCCTCATCTCGCTACTCCGCTCCAGCAGGAGAGACCTTTGGTTAGTATCTTCCAAGCGCAGACCCCTCAATATCAACGGGCCACACCACCTGTTCGACACGCTCCGGCTCTTCCCACATAACCATTGACCACTCACTGCATGGCCCACCAGCCTTATTTGCCCACATAATGGTCATACCAGAGCACCACCTGATAGGTATAGGGGAGTTTTAATCATCGGACTTGGTTAATCAAGGAGAAAAAACACTTGACCCAATCGGGTTCAATGCTTGATAGGCATTTTCCCAGATCCGCCAAAACTCATCTCTCTTACTGACGGGACCAGCCCGTTCCAAATTACATAGCCAATTTACCGACGTTTCCCACTTCTGAACTGTGGGGGGTAATGGCCAGACCCATTTATGACAGATTTCACGTCGGGCCAAGAGTATCAATACAAACAACAAATATTCTTGCTGCACGGTGACTTTCTTGCCTTGAAGCTCTTGATTACATAACCCAAAAACAACCATCGAAGAACTTATCTCCAGATCACAACTAAATATTTCCTTAAGAGTTTTTTCAATATCTTCCCAAAACTTTGACAACTTTAAGCACTGCCAGAACATGTGAAGATCATCTACACTGCCATCGCCACAACGAGGGCAGTTTTTTTAGTCTTTCCTATGGCCATCACCTTTGCCGGTGACCAGTATACCCTGTGCAAAGTGAACAGATGATTTTTCTTCATAGCTGCAGATTTGATGGTAAACCATAATCTAGAACATGATGTTTGCCATAGATTAACAACGTCTAAGGTTGGAAAGACCTTCCCCCACTTCGACACCAGAAGGGGCGGATCCTCTTCCACCGCATCCAACAGTGCATGGTACCATAAAGCAACTTCTCTGCTGATAGATTTCCGCCTTAGTTTCTCCTCCCAGGGACTCTTCCCAGTTTCTCCTTTCTGAAGAGTCTTGACCCAGCTAGATAATTGATAATACTTAAACTTTGAAATTGTCTCGCTTGCTCGTTCCAAAAATGTAGGCCAAGATATCAATTCAGAGTCTTCTATAATTTGCCCCTATTCAATCACCCCATTAACTTTCAACGGAACTGATAGCTCATCCAAAAGACACAGCAGAGTACCTGGTGAATCCCAGAAAGGTGCTGAACTGCAGTAGTAAACTATCCCTAAAACACCCTGAATCCGTGACCAAATTTACATGCTTGTTCAGGGATTTTGAGTCTGACCTTCTTGAAAAACTTCGGATGGCCAGATTTATATAGGAAATAGTCACCCTCGTCTGCGAGATGTGCAGTCCTAACTTTCCAAAGAAAAGTATAATCTTACCTTTTATTCAGAAGCATTCTATATGTTCTCAATTGAAAAGCGAGATAGTATTTGTAAAAATCTGGCAATGCAATCCCCCCACTCCTTATTCTTACAGAACGTTTTCCATGCTATCCTTATTCCCTTAGATGCTGAAATAAATGCAGATAGGTCCCCCTGTAATTTTTTAAACCAACATGCTTTAAATTCTAATGGAATGGAGTTAAATAAAAATGTGTATTTTGGGATAATAATCATCTTTAAAATGTTAGACCTACCAATCAAAGAAAGGGGAAGAGCAGCCCATGTCTTAAGGAGTTTTTTAGTTTCGAAATAGGCTCTGTCGAAATTAACCCTTGCCAC
Organism: Pleurodeles waltl; assembly: GCF_031143425.1. NCBI lineage: Eukaryota > Metazoa > Chordata > Amphibia > Caudata > Salamandridae > Pleurodeles > Pleurodeles waltl. Next base: position 75,608,873 of record NC_090449.1, on the reverse strand, counting down.
TTCGCTAAAGTTAGCCGTAAGCTGGACTCCCAGATATCTTATCTCTCGCTTAACTAGTGGGGAATCATAGACCATATTCCAACACATAATCTCTGTCTTCTCGGCATTTACATCCTACCAAAGTCTTTCATCAGCAGGTTAATGATAGGAAGGGAAGCAGTCACATCTCTAGTGTAGATCATCAGATCATCTGCATAAAACGCAACTTTCTTTTCCCACACATTACTTTGGAAGGGAAGGATATTAATATTGGCCCTAAGCAATATTGCCAGAGGCTCGATATACAAATTGAAAAGAAGAGGGGATAATGGACACCCCTGACGAGTCCCTCGCCCAATCCTAAACTCTTGTGACAACTTATCATTAATCAATATTTTGGCTGTCGGGTGTCTATACAGTGCCTTACTTGCTCTAATAAAAACTTTCCCCAATCCAAAAAATTCCATCGCAATCTGCATAAAAGACCAATGAACCCAGTCAAAAGCTTTGGCTGCATCGAAGGTCAGAACCGCTAAAGGGGCCCCCTCCTGCCATGCCAGATCTACTGCTCCCAGCAAGTCATCAGTTAATTCTGGGAGTTGTCTACCATTAATGAATCCCTTCTGGTCTGCATTTACCAAGCTACCCACCGCTCTCCCAAGTCTTCTAGATAGAATCACTGTGTAAAGCTTATAGTCAGAATTAAGTAGCGAGATGGGTCGGTACAACATGCACTGAGTTGGGTTCTTACGAGGTTTCAACAGTAGACAAGTTATAGCTTCATACCATGATTTTGGCACCTGCACACCTTCGGGGAACACATAATTAAACAATTCCAACAGAATTGGGGCTAACTCCTCCCTGAGTATCTTATATAACTCATTTGGAATATTATCGGGGCCAGTTGCCTTTCCTTTCTTCAAACCCTTTACTGCTTCGAGCAATTCTGTCTCATCTATTTCACCACCTAACTCCCACTGTGCCAGATCATCCAGAGCAGGGAGATGAATTCCCTTCAAAAACTTTCTGACCTGCTCTACCGACACCCCCAGATCATCCGTATAGAGTGCTTGAAAAAATGAAAAAAAAGCTGCTTCTATCTCTGTTGCCTCTGTGCAAAGATGACCTGTCACTCCTGACCTAATCGATGAAATGTAGTTATTTGATTGGTCTGACTTGGTTTTCCAGGCTAAGAGCTTACTGCACCCTTCCCCATACTCATAATGCACATACCGACTACTATCCTATTTTTCCTATTTTGTTTCTCTAGAAATAAATCCAAATCTAAATACGCTTTTTCATATTGGAGCTCCAACTGACACTTTTTCTCATTGCAGTAGGCATTGTGTATTAACACTTGTAAAGTAGCTAAGGATGATTCATGGCTTTTTATTTTTGCCTTTTCCTCTCGACGCATACAAGCAGCAAAACTAACAAGTCTGCCTCTAATTTATGCCTTGTACTCATCCCACACATTCTGTAAGGTGGCTGACCCATAGTTTAAGGCAAAATACTCTCTCGTATTCTTCTTTAGAGCCTCAATTATCAGGTCATCTAAAAATAGCGCCCGATTTACCGTCCACCTAAAATTAGAAAGCTGTGCCGTAAAGCCAAGATGTAGTTTTACCGCTGAATGATCTGAAAGATGCGTGGGGGCATGCCCCACATAATTGACACTTCCACACAAACTTCTGTGTACTAAAAAAATCTATTCTCGATCTATGGCCATATTTTTTGTTATTAAGTGTAAATCTAGAACCTTCACCCCCCTTCCAATGCTAAATATCCACAAGACCAAGATCTATCATAGCCTGCCTCACCCATGACCGTGTTCTAGGAGAGTTAACCATTCCTCAGGGGGTAGATATATCCAAGATAGGATCCAACAATACATTAAAATCACCTCCCAACACCACTGAATACTTAGCTAAAAGTAGGTGGTTAAACAGCCCTTGAAATGGTTCCGGATCGTCCGTGTTAGGGCCATAATATCCTGCCATCGTAAACCAACGTCCAAGAAGGCCCACTTCCACAACCAACCATCTACCCCTTGAATCTACTCGCGCATCACCCACCTTTACCTTTAAAGATTTTTAAAAACAAATTGTGACCCCTTTAACTGCACAGTATTGATTAGTAACCCGCCCATTTCATTTGCTTAATAAAAGTATCCCACTCATCTTGCAACAGATGGGTCTCCTGAAGAATAACTACCTCCTCGTCAATTGTTCTCAAAAACTCAAAAATCTTACTCCTCCTCCCCTTGACCCTCAAACCATTAACATTCCATGAAAGAATCTTCAGCTGAGATACCTTGTAATTAACCATTATCAAGAAGAAAGTCCAACCCCCATCCCCCTACCCAGCCTGGATACACAAATTCTGAGGACAATCATATTTGTTTCTCCCCCCCCATGGTCCCACACCTAGTGCAAAACCAAACCCCAATCACCTCTGAAAGAACCAACCCCAAACCCACCCCCTCCCCCAGGGGAACCCTCCAATCTCTCTCTAGGAGAACCATACAGTTACCCCCATTGAGCAATCCACTGGACAGAATGTGGCATATACTATTGTGACACCTTAATCTGCTCTATAAAAGCCTGCACCTCCATGGGGTATCTGATGTTATGCATTTTATTTCTCCACATAATCCTTAGGGCTGCTGGGAACCACAGATAGACTGTGGCACCTAGGGACCTAAGTTCTTGCATATAGTTCCCCAGCTCACACTGCCTGTCCACAGTCACTTTAGACAGATCTGATCGTATAAGGAAGGACCTTAGGGAAGCTCCCGGCTTTGAGAGCTTCAGACAAAATGTTTTCCTTAGTTGAGTGCGTGGCAAAATTTATTAATATCTTCCTGGGGATCTTTCATCCGGGGTTCCTCTTGAAGGGATCTCGATGGATTCTTTGAATGTCCTCTTCCAAATTTAAGTGAGCTAAATTTGGAATAGCATCCCTAATCAGCAATATCACATACCCCTTAATATCTTCTCCTTCCATGCCCCGAGGGACACTCAGCAGCCTAATGTTGTTCCCCCTCATGTTATTTTCCAAAATTTCTGACTTATCTTGAAGTATCTTCTCTCCAATTTTCATCTGTGAGATATCCTGGCTGTTTGCAAGCACCCGTTTGTCCTGTTCTTCAACCGCAACTTCCAATCTACCCAACCTTTCCGCTAACAAATTAATCTTGCCTTCCAGGGCCTCACAAACTTCTCTGATTTTGGTTTGGTTATGTTCGAACATCTCAAACTTCTCTCTGAACTCCTGTGTTAGGGAGACAAAAAGTTCCTGTACTTCCAGGCCATGAGGCATGGGGGAAACCGAGGGGCTAGGTTCAGGTGAGACAGAGATTGATAAAGGGGGTGAAGCCTCCATTAGCCCTGAAGGCAAGGTTTTGTCGCCCTTCCCCAACTCTTGGGTCTTCAGTCCGAGACCCCCTAAAGCCAAGGAGGTATCAACTACGTCCTGCGGGGGCAATACCACTCTCACCCCTGCTCAAAGATATTTTACGATTGAAGCGCCCTTTGTCGGAGCATATAAGGATTCTCCATTGCAGGGCAATTCTTTTTTAAACTTTATTCTGCGCTTGTGTTCCTCAGTGAAATCATCTGTCTCCAAAAGAGTTCTTTTTATCAAAGACATCAACCTCTCTGTCCCCTTAATACGACCCTTCACGCTATTTTCTCCCCCTTTTCTTTTATTAGCTGTTAGTAAAGGGGAAATAGTGAGCTCCGACCCCGAAGAGCCGGGCTTACCTTTTGATATACCCCCCGGTATATTAATAGCAGCCTGGGGGCCTCTGGGGCGGCGTCTGACCGGCGTCATGCACAATTTATTTTCCGTGCTTTCGCCAAACACCTCGACTCGGCTCCAAAGGAGCTTCCCCTCCGGAGGAAGCCCAGGTCCTGTACCAGTCATCCCGCGGAGGCTGCAGCAGAATGAGCACCATCTCCCGCGACGCACGCTCCTAACAGCCTTCGCCCACACGCCGGGACCCGACGCGCATCTCCAGCACCGATCCTCCTCCGTCTCGCTTGCTGGAGCCCATGCCAGTTTCGCAACAGGAAAGCCCAACCGCAGAAGCACAGCGCTTCGGCACCTCAATTGCCTGAGGTTAGTACCCTCGAAACATAACCGGCGTCACCCAACACAATTCTTTGCTCACCTCTGTCCGGAGATCTTGCGGCCACAACTTCTCAGCTGGCTGCCATGTTACCCCGGAAGGCGATTTTTATTGTACCTTTTAAAGAGGGGCCTATTACAAGTTGCAACTTTTAAAATGTGGAATGACATGCCAAATTTGGTGCTTTGGGCACCAAAATTTGCATATACCAGCATTTTTCTGAGAGTTTCCCCCCAGTAAAATTCAGCAGTTTTTACCAGCTGAAGTTGTACTCAGGAAAATTGCAAGGCATGTGGTAACTTAAACAAAATGAGGAATTCCTATTCCTGTGCAAACAGTACTTTGCACAGAGATCAGAGAACAACAGGCCATTAGTAAGTAAGTAACAGACATATGTTAAAGTGCACCTTTTACCTAACAGGTATCTTGGCGCAACTATTTCCTGCCGCCTCCCCTTTGCCTATTTGGGAAAAGGCCACATTTTCACTTGTTTCCTAAATCCTCCTAGATTCTCACTGCCTCTGTGAGGTGCTGGTAGTGTAATCTACAGTTTGGCTGCCTTTACCTGAAAAGGTCTTCCCCCTGTCCTCACTCATTGAAATTTTGGAATACACACTAAATTAGAAGAGGCAGATCGCAGGTTTCTTTGCAGTCCATGTCGTCGGAAGAGACTTTGGAGCTGTAGTGGGCCTTTTCCATTGGCAGCTCTGTAGACTATCACCACTGCATTAAACATTATCCTTGCCTTCACTGGGAGCCAATGTAGCTCTCTTAAGGCATCACGTGTGGAGTCATATCTGGATTTATATAATGCAAGTTTACCAGCAATTGATTGTACCAATGCATCCTTTTAATTAGGTAATCAGGCAAACCTATCAGCAGGGCATTAATCAATTCTGCTCAAAATAGTACTTTGGACAACTAGGTTTTTCTTGTTGACTGAGGTAGCAGAGGCACAATTTTCCAGATATTCCAGAGCAGGCCAAAAATGTGTTTGCCATTTTATTAATCTGTGCTTCCATTCATAATTTGTCACCTATTTAAACACTTACATTTCTTACTACCTTTGCCGTCTCCAAGTTAGCCGGACCAATCCAAGGCCAGATGTTTCTTGGTAGACCTTGCAGTCCAGTGAGGGATATGCAACATAAAAACATTTTCTTTCCTCTTTTAAATTTAAGGGCATTTTGTTTCAGCCAACTGGCCATCTCCTTTAAACATATGTGTAGGTCTTCTACTAAGGTATGGTTATTTTTATTTTATCCAGTGCCAGAATAAATTGTGCATCATCTGCATAATTCATGAAAGCAAATCCTGTGAGGTCTAATAAGTGCCAGCAGTGGGCGTAGATAATTGTTAAAAAGAATTGGGCTTAAAGCTGGTCCCTGCTGGACCCCTGCTCTTTTCTTTTGTACTCCGATCAAAAGAGTGGCTGGGAAATTGCTTGGGACCTGTCTTCTAGGTAAGGTTAAATTAACTTTCCGGGGCAATCCTTTAACTCCTATTTCTTCCAGTCTACTCAGCAGTATGTGGTGGTTGATAGTGTCAAACGCAGCCGATAGATCTAACAGTATCAGAACTGAAGTTTGTCCACAGTCCACCGCCAACCTTAGTTGTTCTAATGACAAGATGAGTGATGATGCTGTGATATGGGCTGGCCTAAAACACATTTGTCCACTCTCTAGTAAGTTGTTATGTTCCAAGTGATTGGCTAGTCTTTTGCTGATATATCTCACTATTCGTAATGAGTACGTAAGAAGTGTAAAAAAAAAACAACATCATGCCTTTTCCATTTGTGCACCAAGGATGTGGAACAACAGCAGGCCTTTCCATCAGGACAGCCCAAATGCTGCTCCAATTTAGAAAAAGTTGAAAAGACACCTCTTTAAAGAACAGTGCATCATAGTGCAATAACCACTCACTTATTTTCCTATAACCGAAATACCTCTCCTATTGCATGTTGGCTGTCTGCTTGCGTGTGATCCTACACACTGCACAGCTGCCTTTTGGCTAGATTTGTGCTATACAAATACCACATGCATTACATAAATACATACAAGCCAACTCAAGGATACTTATAAGGTCTCTTTGATGAAGATGAAATAACTCACTGGTAGATATGTGTGTATATAATTCTATAATATATATATTCTAATTCACAAGATCAGAAATGAAGTCATATAACATAAGGAGGACTCCAAGCTCTTTTGAAGTCTTTTGGTTAGGTCAAGCTTTGCAGATACCCCTTCTGAAGTATTTTAGGAGGTACATTTGCCTGTGGAGTAGTACTGTGACCTGTGAAGACTTGGGAAGAATTTCAGCTACCCAATATTACTTTTCTCTGTTACTTCTGCTCTCTACTGATGAAGGGCTAAACCCAGAAACACATGTCTAGAGATAACAGCACTACCTGCACCAACTTTGGTGAAAAAGTACATCAACTTTGAAGTAAGCATACTGCATTTACCAGGATGCAATGGGGTGAACTGTGCTGGGATAAGAGGCAGTGTGCTCCCACCCCCCTTGCTACACTGCCAGACTATCTACGTGACATGATCAACCACAAAGCTAATAGGTCTGCTTTATGAACTCTTCTGCAGTCACTTCTCAAGGGTTCTTATAGAAGACATTTTTCAGATTAACTGCCCCTGGCATTGAATTGACTTAGAACTATATGGTTTGGAGTTAGAGGATTCACTTTTGATGTGAGGGCTGGTGCTGGCCACCTGAATAGGGAGATCAGTGACAGAGCACTCTGTTGCTACTGAGCATAGTTAGACATAAGGGACAAATGCAAAATATACACTCATATTGGGGTTGCTGCGACCCACTCTCGTCCAAAGTATAACATTACTACTGGGTGGTGAAAACGTCAAAGGACTATACAAAGGTCCAGTCTTCATTTTTGGAGCTTTGCAAGAAGCTTTCCCCAAGCCGTCGGGGCTGACATCTTTGTCTGGTTCTCAGTGACAATATACATTAGAGAGGGCACAGCCACAAAATACTTATCACTTCTAGGAACATTTTCCTCTGAGCTGCCTACATTTTAAGACAAAAGATAATTTATACCAAAAGAGGCTTCATGGTCCTGCCTGACTGACACAAAAAGCTTGGCTAAAAATAATAATGTGTAACTAGAACCAGCCAAGTCTTCATCTTTAGTTGTGTTTGAAAGAGGACATCACCTTGGTGGTGAAGATCATTAGGTAGTTAGTTCCAAAGAGAGGCTTTATTGACTCCAAAATCCTTTTTTGCCAGCTTTGGCTTCATAGAAGGGACTTATTCTCATTAACGTCATATTTGTGGAGCAGAAAATTCGACACAGGCTTAGTACTAGAAAATAGCAGTCAAACAAGCTCTACCAGTTCAAGAGCAGTATAAACTAGACAAAATATGTTTAATGCACCTAACAACTTGTATCTAGTGTAGATAACACAATACCAAGGTCAGGGATCCACGACAACTGGTGCTTGTGACAACACAGACTGCCACATGGTATTAATATCAATGTGAATTGAGGGAACACAAAAATGCTGTTATTACTTCATGCATGGTCTACTGCAAAGACAGTAGGACAGTCATGCAGCATGTAAGAATTATGCCCACAGACACCACACTGTGCTTTGAGTCGAGTACAAAATGACAGCACTCACTTGCAGATCCAGTGGTAATGGTGGCAGTCATTTGCATGGAATCCAGTTGATTGGCAAAAGATGGTTTTTCATCAGTTAAGATACCCGAAATCCTGAATATCCTAGAAGGATCTGAAGAGAGCCTCAATGATTCAAATCAGATTTTTGGTGTCCACCAATTTTTGCCACTGCAGATGTCCTTTTGACCCCAAGATGAGGAATGAATCTTCCACAAAAATGCAGTCATGCCTAGAGAACTGCATATTACAGATACTTTAAGCCTCATTATGAGTGGCCCAGTAATCCTAATAGGACTGGTAACTTTAATTACAAAACCTGCTCTAACTCTGCAGATAAATAGTGTTTCAACCATAAATTGCAACAGAAATCTCAGGGTGAAATACTTGTCAAAAACATGCAGGAATTACTGCACAAAGACAGATTCACAGGTTAGTCTCCAAAACCCAGCTATCAGGAGTATTTCCACCCCTTCAAAGTTACAGATGCACCTTTTAGTGGTAACTCCAGGGTTGCGGGTGAAACTTTGGGCCTTATGCTAGGTCACTCTTAATGAGACCCTAAATGTGGAAGTACTGAAATGAGTATGCATAAAAAGTAACACAGTAAAATGTCTGTTTTCCACTTTAAAAAAGCCAGAGCACAAAGAGGATGGGGGAAGATGCCCCAGGCCTTTCAGAACAGGATCTTGGGGTGGTGGGTGGGGGTGGGGGTGCTGATTTTTCCCCAGGCCTTATTCTTTTTCAGGTCTCTCTCTGCAACAATTATTTCTAGATTTTAAAGCAAATCTGTTCTATTTAATAATGTTGAGGCATCTAACATGGCTATTACCAGTTAACGATTCCATATGTTATGAGTTTTCTGCCTCGGACCAGCAAAAAAAGCAGCGGTGGTTCCTCGGTTATGGCAGAGGAACGTCACCCGACTGCATGAGCCAACAGATGAAAACATGTAAAATAAAATGATAATAAAGCAATTATCAAAACTGCTTTATTATAATTCTATTTTACATGATTGATGGAGCCTACATGCCTAGAAATCTGTAGATTACAGATACTGTGGGCCTCATTATGAGTGGACCGGTAATCCCAATAATCGGTTTGGGTGGTTGTTTTAGGACGGCCAAACTGACATGCACACTTAGATATCTCCAGGATGTTGAATGGAGAACAGAAGGCACAGTTTCCCAGTCCCTGGAGCATAAAACCAGTACCCTCTGTCCCATCCAGGTGCTTCACTCATGCTGGGTAATACCAGCATGAGAGCAGCGTCTGGATTGGCGCAGGGGATTCTGGGAACCCGTGCATCAGGAGCTAAAGAGCACCGAGGTGGCAGACAGCCTTATGTTTTTTTTTTTTTTTAATGATTATTGTACCCCACACTATCCCATCACTTTTCCCTGCTAGCAGCCGCCACAGAAAAAAATGTCTGATGTTGCAGAGATGTTCTTTGCCAAGTGTTAGCCTTTAGCTGTCAAAGTTGGGAAAAAGTGATAGAAGTTAATATTGGAAAACATAAAAGGACAGAGTGATTCTGGGATAATGTACTGTGGTCCAGTCAATATCCAAAAATGTATTCAGTGTCCCTTCCCCTATAAAGTATTTACATGAAGTACATTAAATTTCTTCGTTATAACCACCTCTTTGTATTTTGATATCAAGGCACAATGTAATTAAAACACCCTCATTCAAAATTATTTTCAAAATGAATTAAGCACACAACAGCCTGCGGTGCTTGAAGGAAAAGATTTACCTGCCTGCAAACATTGAGTTGTCAGGTGTCAGATGTTCAGCCAGACCTAGATCAGTTCGCTCTATATTCTGGTACTTGTTTTTTCAGTTTTACATTTTAATTCAATGGACTACGCAGAACAGGTGGATGCCAGGAAAAAGACACATTGCAAATAATTTTATTGCTCAGTATAAGATGTCGAATTTAACAGAACCAAGGGATGGCAGCAACGGCCATTCACCAGAACCCGGTCTGCCAGTGCTTAATTTCAGCCAGTGGTTTCCGATGCTCGGCCTTGGCACATAATTGTCAACACCGGCACTTATGACAGTCTAGCACATGGTGGCGCTGGTAGTGTACTATGGAGATGACCACAGCAATAGTTGTTTATTAGATCAACGTACACTAAAAAAACTAATATCTGGCATCCTGGCCACTCTTACACCTTTGGGGGCCTGGAATAGTCAGAATTGTCACACCTGCAGGCATGTGATGATTACTATTTGTGTAGCTGCTGTCATTGGCAGCGCTTGCAGGGGCAATGGATGGTGTAAACTGCACCACATCCTGACAAGGGTCCTGGAACTTATTTTGTATTTACAAATTAAGCACTGCGGTCCACTAGCTTGGACCAAGCCAGTTTCAGCACGAGATGGTACATTCCATATCTAGATGTAACACATCCCCTTTAACAGATGCACCAACAGCAATACACCACTCAACCCATTATCTTAATCCCGTCCACATACCCAAGACAGAGGAGGGGCCTAATGATGCATAGCCTTTGGATATGTGAGGGACTCCTCTTCTGTTTTTTTACCCGCTCTTACACTCATCAATTTAATGAACATCATGCATTGCTCTTCCACCAAACCTTTACTACCTTTGACCATTCCTCATGCTACCTTTCCGACAGATTTTATTTGGTCACTCTCTTTACCTGTCTCAGATCAACCCTTCCAACACTATGGTTCTGTTATAGGCCTTGACAACATTCTTACAGTGATACAACTGGAACCCTACTTTTCGGCTCCATTTACGCAGCTTGATGCAAACCTAATCACCCACCTTAAAATCCCTTTTAACACTACTAGATCTCTCTATGTGCCTCTTTCCATATTGTTTTCCACCTCACCATTCTTTTCACTAAATGTTTCCCTTGCTGGGCAGCACCTCACTTTTCCATCTATGAAAGGCACAACTTTGTGCAAGGAATCCCACCACTCAGCTATTTTACAGGTCACTTTTCCATGGTGGATTGCGGAGTGGTTAATTCCACAGCATCTCTCGAATTGTGTTAGCCACCCTAGATCTTTACATCTAATCATCTGTATCCAGTTGCCTAAGACACAATTAAATTGCTCCACCAGCCAATTTACATGAGGGTGGTATGATGCAGTCTTATTATGTTTTAACCTATTTGTCTTTAGCAACTCCTCAAACACTCTTCATGCAAATTGCAGACTACTGTCGGACACTAATGCTTCCAGAAACCCTTTGTAAGAAAAGATCTCCAGAAACTGTCATCACTTCTGATTCGGTGTCATCAACCAACGTTATCTTGCCTATTTGGAAAAATAATCACTAGCTACAGTGGCATATCTTCTATTCAGTCCTCAACAATGGAAAGGACACACACCTTAGTCTCTACTGGCTCCAGTGAGGGGAAAGACACAATGTCTCCCTTACTATATGAGACTTACCCCTGGCATTACAAATCACACAACTCCTGCTAAACCTCTCAATCTCCAGTGTAAGCCAGGCCAGCAAAAGTCATCCCGTGCTTTCCTCTTCACACCAGCAGACATACATTGGTTTCGTATTCCTTGGTGTTTGTTTTCTTCTTCACATCAGACATCCCTCTGCAAACCTGCAAAGAATTCAGACTATTTCTCATTCCTAAAGGGACTACTAGTTTGGCAACCCTTCTTTTAATTTCTCTATCTTCTGACAGCTCCGCCCATATTATTGTTTAACTACTTAATTCAAACCACTCCTCCCTACTCTTGGCTTCACTTGGTTAAGTTGGACATCCTGCTAGGATGTAAATGAATGTGAGCCACAATGCTAGGTCTGGCTCAACATGTCACATCTGATACAGGCAAACTTGACAACCTTATTAATGTAGGCACACAGAAATTGCCATGTTGTAGTCTGAGGACTGTATAGAAATAATTAAGTAAATAAATAAATATATTAGGCAAATGGTTGCAGAAGTTACAGACATTTTGTTTTACAAAACACAAAGAACGTATAAATATATATATATGCCGGTGGGTACAGCAATTGGGGTGGTTTATTTGAAGGACTCTGAGCTCATGTCCCCACCATGCAGTGAAGGGTCTTGTCAATTCTGTCAAAATGAGCAAAATCGATTACCGTAAGATATGTGCTCAGTCTATAATAGACTAACTCAAAACTCCCACTGCTGACACCAGAGTGGTTGGCATCCACATAAAAACATTGCTTTATAGAAAACCAAGTCAGTCATATTCAAGAAAATGTATCAGCCACAAACACTCTTGTTAAGTACCTGAATGCAGTTTGTGCTCTGCCAACTGTAATCAACTAACCACCCCAAGCTGTATCTAAGTTTGGAGTGTTGCTACTGTGCATTGGAACTCAATGCCTGATGAGCTCCAGCCAATCACTTCCCCACCCTCTTCAAGACTCCCTTACAAACACACACAATAATGAAGAGCCATAATTGACATAGCCACATCATGAACAACACCACCCACCTCCAAGGGCCACTATACAGGAATTGAAACCATGCAGGTTATGATGTATTCCATGGGCCTCATTACATGTTGTTTGGGGGGGGAGGGGGTATCCTCTGGTACTACTGTGGGTGACTATAGGGGGTTTTTGGAGTGGTAATTCTGGGTTCATAAAGATTGGAAGCACTTTTCCCAGGTGTGATTCTGCACCTGGTGGTGACTCTGGGCCGCGGTTGCAGACACACCCCTCTCCTGTACCATGGTTGGCGCATGGGTGCTCCCATCAACACTGCCCGCCTTTCCTCCAACTTCAGTCTGTGCAGCTCCCAAAGTGCAGTTTACCACCTGTTCATAGAATTGGATACTAGCAGTAGTAAAGTGCTTGTTACAGGGCCCGGAATCAGGACGTGCGTGCAGAAATGGACCTTGGACTCACAGGTCTGCATGTTATTCCCCACTCCAGGGTCACACATTTGCAATGTCTGTTATTTGGTTTGGGGATACCTGCTGGGGTCAGAAATTATACCCCCGCTCTCCCGCACTTTCCCCGGGTATCCTGAGAGCTTCCTCAACAACCGGGTTATGCAAAATGTATTACAAAGCAAGCACTGTCAAGCCAAAAACAGCCAACACCAGATCTACTGGCTTTGCCAATGCTTGTTTTTTATTTTAAATTGATTTCTGTATCTTTTATTTTTTGTGTCTCCTTCAATCCACTAGAGTGACATCCGTTCACCCACACTGATACAGGTCTCATACACCTTTCTCTGAAAAATATCTTCGGTGTAAGTACAATTGTGTATTCATCAAAAAACAGTATCAAACACAATGTCACATACATCCAGGATAAACAGACTGAAACATCATTTTTTCCCGAAACTAGATCACTCCATATCCAGAGTTGTTGAATATTATTAAGCACATCCTTTCATGGAAAATGAATCATAATAATTCTTTAGATTACATACATTGTATGAGAAAAACATATTTACATAAAAACCTACTTTAACATAGCAAAAACTTTGAAAATATCGTAAAAGCTCAAATTAATCAATACACATGCATATATGTGCTGTACTTTGAAACTAAGTCCATCACATGATGCGGCTTGTACAAAGTCTTGGTCCAATCTCAGCGGCCTGCATCCTTCGCTCGGCGCCATTATTGCATTTTACTCTGGAATGCAAAAATGAAACTTGGTCAGTGTCATAAAATCGGTCATTCTGACACATCCAGCCTAAATCGGTAACTTAAAACGGTACATTACAGCATCTAGAATTGTCTCTTGTCAACTATCTAGTGTAACATGTTTTGATTGGTTAGAAGTTGTATGTTTCCATACATAAAGAGCTTGCCCTTAACGCAGCTGTGATCACTTTGTTTACTTCCACGTACCTCATGTTGAATTTTCAGGCCACACACATGGTATTAAATTGTCTTAGATAACTAGATAATTTATGGTGTGTTTTTTTTCTGGCAGGAGCACATAGGGGAGGAGAGCAGTCATTAACCTACATGTATTTTTAAGTCTGGCTCGACAGAGTAAACGTCACCCGCTCTTTTTACCTACACCAATATTATCCTATAGTACTTCTACACAAATACGCTATCTAATTGTAATACTTCACATAACTATATAACATTCTTTTAAAACCAGACCTTTTGACTTTGCCAATGCATGTTTATGGTCTGGCTTGACTGCTCAGCTGTCGACAGTGAATTATGTGAACATCATTATATAGGGGCACTGGCTCCACCCACATTTTGGAAGCTAGGAGTACATGTTTTGACTGCGCGGAAGTTGTGTGCTTCAACAAAAAAGAGCTTACCCTCCTTTCAGCTGTAATAATTTGGTTTATTTACTCAACTGCCACAGGCTGAACTTTCAGGGGCACACACATGATATTTAGTGGGCCTGGCCCTTTTTGTAGGGTTATCTCTGAACCTTTTGCCTTCTTTCCCCTATTTCTTCTCACTTGATTTGGTTGACTGTAGGAATCTGGGCACTGTACCACTGCTAACCAGTGCTAAAGTGCATATACTCTCTGTCTTAACTGTATTGGTGATTGATTTATCCATGATTGGCATATTTGATTTACTAGTAAGTCCCAATTATAAGTGCACCAGGTGTGCCCAGGGTCTGTAAATCAAATGCTACCAATGGGCCTGCAGCACTGATTGTGCCACCCACATGAGTAACCGTACAAACATGTCTTAGGCCTGTGTGTACAGTTTTACACTGTCATGTCGACCCAAACCTTTCCTTTTACTACATATGTCACCTAAAGTAAGCCCAAGGCAGCCCCATGGGCAAGGTGCACTGTATTTAAAAGGTAGGGCAAGTACTGGTGTATTTTACAAATCCTGATAGTGAAATACTGCTAAATTCGGTATTCACTATAGCAAGGCCTGTCTCTCCCAGGGAGAGGGTAACTAGAGGATTGCCTTGAAACATCTTTTAAGTGTAATTTCCCATGGGGAGCAGATAGAGATTTTGAGTTTGGGGTCTCTGAACTCACAATTTAAAAATACATATTTTAGTGAAATTGTTTTTTGAATTCTAAGTTTGAAAATGCCACTTTTAGAAAGTGGGTATTTTCTTGCTTAACCATTCTATGCCTCTGCCTGTCTGCTGAATACACGTCTGGGTCAGGATGACAGTTGGGCTGTTTGTGAATTCACATTAGACAGTCACACAAAGGAGCTGAGGTGTGTCCTGCAAATCCTGATGGGTCTTCCTGGGCTACAGTGGTGGGAGGAGCTGACACTTGCCCCTGGATAGGGCTATGCCTGTCCTCACAAAGAGCAGTCTCCAATCCCACTGGAGTGTGTCTGGGACCAGGGGAAGAAAAGACAGGGGTTTGTACACTACAAAGACTTCTCTTTTAAGTTTGCCTACTTCAAAGACAGAAATGGGTAGAAATACTGGACCATTGACACCACAGAGTTAGAATCCTTCTGGACTGGGGAAATTCTGCCAGGAAGAAGAGCAGGATGCGGTAGGAGGGACAGCCACTCTGCCTGTTGCTCTGTTCTGCTGGCCTGCTGGCCTGCTGTTTGCTGCTCTGGTCTTGGGAGTGAAAGGACGGGGGTTGGCTTTCTACATCCTGCTGCCAAAGGTTGTCCAAGGGCTTGGACTGAGCTTGCCTCCTGTTAAGAATTCTCAGGGATATCAAAGACTTCATCTGCCAGTGCCTGGGTTCTTCTGCTGAGAGTCCTAACTTGCCCAGTGGTACCAACTCTAGTCCCTGGGCCATTGGAAATGCAAGCTAGTGATCTGAAGGAGAAAATCCATGCATCAATGCACCGCAGTGGAAGAATCGATGCAGCATCGGTCATGCAGCTGAAAAATCGACACTGAGGCTGTGTGTCCAGAAATCAACGCATCACCTTTCCTAAAAGGAATAATAGACGCTTCATCTCCAATGCCAGTAGGGAACCAAGGCATTTTCTCACCTGTGAGGAAAGAATTGGCACATCACCTCCCCTGCCAGTAAAGAACTGAGGCATTGTGTCACCTGCGAGGAAAGAATCAACGCATAATTCCCCTGCGCAGTAAGGAATTGACGCATCTCTTTGCTTTTCTGCTGCCTGTGGCCTGCATCATCTTTGTTTTTGACGCATCAGAGGTACTTTGCGCTAAAGAGGTACATTCATTGATTCCTATGGATCAATTCTTGTTTAAACTTTTAAAAGAGATATTTTGAATTGTGGTTGTTGGATTCTTGTCATCATGGTCTTATTATAGGCAGATAAATATTGGTTATTTTTCTAAACTGGCGTGGAGTCCTTTCGTACGTGTTTTCACTTTGTTATTGTGTGTGTGTGTGTGTGTGTGTGTGTGTACAATTACTTTGCACATTGCCTCTGAGATAAGCCTAACTGCTTGATCCAAGCTACCAACGGGGTGAGCAGGGGTTATATTAGCTGTGTGGCTCTCTTCCCCTGACTAGAGTCAGGGTACCACTGCCAACTAGAGACCCAATTTCTAACAATACTGTAATGCTATTAAAGTGTCCTAAGATAACTAGGTAATTTATGGTGTTTGTCTTTCTCTGGCAGCAGCACAGCTGGGAGAAGGGCAGTCATTATTTTGCTACATGGATTTTTAGGTCTGGCTTAAAGGTGCAACTGTCACTAACATTTTAAGCTACAGTTCTTTGCTTCCACACAAATATATATACTTCTCCTTTCTTCATTTTACCACATAACATTAATTCAAAGCCAGACCCATTGGCATTGCCAATTCTTGTTTTGCTTTGCATTCAGGTACTTGTCGTTTTTCCTTTCCCATAGTAAATGGAGGAATTCAATAAACACAATTCACAGGAAACTCAAGAACATATTAGCTCCTAAGGAGTGGTGTGTAAGTGTGACGTGTGGCTTATGCAATATGTGTATTTATTGTGTTATCTCCATTTACTACGTGAAATACATATGAACAGTTGTCCATTTGCAGATTGTATTCAAGGGCATACTTGTGTACAAAAAATCACTCAAGATAGTGGAGGGAAGATTGTTAGAGCAGACAATATCTTGCGAGTGGGGCACACATAATTTGTACAGGTATCACAGGCCATTTTCTGCTAGAAGCAGCCTCGTACAGATGGAAATCACATGATAAAGCATAACAGGAATAAAATATATAATACAACAAATCAGCTGCGGCTCCGCAATTCTCAAGGGGAGGGGCAGGAATAAAAAAATAATAAAATAAAAACGTACCTGTTCCGATTCAGACGTGTCACTCCTCTCCTCTTCGTCTGGTGTCCCAGCATTCACTGGGACACCAGCACAGGTTCCCCAGCAATCATGGAGCGGCTTTCATGCTAAATTTAGCATGAAAGCAGCGTCAGAATTGGTCTGAGCATATTGGACTGCTGCTCAGACACAATCCTGGGGTGTGCACAGTTTCTCCAGCCCAGCTGTTCAACACAGCCGGGCTGGAGAAACCTAAGAACGCATGTGTGTTTGGCCTGCTGTGACGGACATCCAAACACACATGCACACTTAGGTGCATTCTCTCCTCCTCCCGCTTCTCTGTCCCCCTCCCACGGCCCAGCTAGTGAGTAGGATGTCAGTTTGATCACGAGAAGAGACCCAGTTAAACAGGGTTATTTCAAGGGATTGCTTAACCCTTGATTATGCTCAGAGAATTCCATGGATTAAATACCCAAGATCTTCATTTTCTAGCCTGGGTCGCCGTTTAAAAGACTTGAGCAAATACTATAAGCGGACCTGGAATGGGCACAGAAGGCATTTACAGAGAAAGTTCTGAATTACTAAAACCCTCAGTTCAAGCTTAATATTTGTTAAAAACAGTCCCATTGATTGAACCTTATCTTATTAGGGTTAGTGTATCTAATCATTAATTTTTGCTGACGAGGTTCAGATTGAATCAACTGCATTGGTTCTTAGCCTTTGTCGAGTAAATGAGAAAAGTAATTAATTCTAGACCTCATGGCTGTGATCTGCCACATGAGCAAAACACACTTCATTTCATCATCTTCTGTAAAATGTGTGTAAATACACATATAGTTTTTATTCTCCCTCTTTTTAAGAACTGTCATCCTTTTAAACAAGTACTCCAGACTTTAATGTTTTGGCAATTATCGGAAGATGACTTTGTGTGTCAGTCTGTTGTTAGTTTTTTGTCTGAGGCTCTTAAAATATGTTGTTTTTTTGCTTACTGTCAATTTGCTCTAGTACTCTTGATTCAAATATATGATCTATAATGCCTTTTTATGGTGTCGAATAGTTAGGCTTTATCTGCCTTGTGACGATATGTATGTATATCATTGTGGTTTTTACTTGTATTTTATGATGTATGGTATTTATATGACTATTTATGTTATTTTGTACAATTCTTGAATAAAGGAAAATAAAGTAAGTGTGTATAAAAAAGACTTTAAACCTATCTCTACCAAAAGTCCAAAGGGTAGGAATTGTAAGACCATTGGAGCCAAAGGAAAATCCCATGCTGGAACCGAAAACATAGAAGGAGGCCTCCTAAAAAAACTCTTGTGATGTATATCTTCCAATTTCCCAATTTTCAAAAATTCCCCACCTCCCTCTCCAAGGAGGGCAAATGCCCTCATTTGGTGCTGATTTGACCTTGAGAGTGGCAAATGCCAATTCGATATTGAAATCACATAGCAAAAATTATAACATCCACTTTGTATCACGGGCATGCAGGTCTAAATCTGCTTTCTTGCACCAAGCCACAAAGGAAGACGATTGAGGTCTTAACCCTTTCATGGTGGAGTTCAGCCGGTCAGGTCTCACGCGATGTCTGCAAATCAGACCCAAAAACAGACTGAAGGGAGGTGCTTGGGTGATGGAAAAGACCAGGGATTAATGTATATATATTAGAAATTGATGGATCAAAGTTAAAATAATTACATGTATTCTGGGGTCGTTTGAAGCCTTATACAGGAACAAATTCATGCTGCACTGCCACAGCATTTTATGAGAATATCCAATGTATTTAAGAAATTTGTGGTACCACTACTGCTAAAGGAAATGTGTGTTATTAGTGAGGCATTTTCTTCAACTGCTGTAAGGCTTCCTTTTCCAGATTTCCGAACCCCATTTGCGATTATTTTTCATGATTATAAATTATTTGACAAAAAATGCAGAAATAGTGCCAAACCTTTTGGGTTAGATTCCTTTTATTGTTTCCTTTTTCTCTATTTTATTTTAAATTGAATTGTATTCCTTTCCTTCTCAGTTCAAACTGTTTATTTTTTTCTGTTATATTAAATTGCCTGATTGATTTGATTTAATATTGAAGAAAAAAAAAATCAGTTTTGGATAATGCCTGTTTGTCGTTTCGCTGAGCACTCCACTTCAGAAATTCCTGAAACTTCTAGATTTTTAGAAAGACACAACCATATTTTTTGTTTAAAAACCCAATATTTATGCAAAATGTCCAAATGTGCCTTTACCTTCATCCTGTTTCAACTAAATGCTATGGTAAGGATGCTTTTCATTGCACAGATGCATACATACTTTGTTCAAAAAAGGTTATTTGTTTTTTTTGACTTTTTGTCTTGGAAACATTTTTGTTTTAAAGAAAATATGGTGACTCCAATAGCTTTCAGCGTAAATATTTGAAGGTTGGGAGACCTTCCCAACTCTTTCAAAGTTTCTTTTCCTGTCAATCACATAAAATTCCAAAAAAACTATCCAGCTACCCAGTCCCCATTTCTTCGAATCTTTCATGTCTTACAGTTACCCCTTACCTAAGTCCAAGTGCCTATGGCTTGGGCCTAGAAACCTTTGCCACTTTATCGAAGGAGACAGAGAATAATTTCTGATGTTTTCACTGCCATTCAAGAGTACACTCATTTCTAACATAAGAAAGAAAGGTCTTCCTGTGACGTATTTATAAGACTTGCCGAATAGCCATCCTACAAAAATGAGACACTTCAATGTCCATCCTACTCTAGTCTTACCTGCCATGTACCGTAGTCTGAACCCCTTCATCTGAACCGAGGTGTCGCTGACAAAGATAATCTGGATAGACCCTCCATAGGTTATCTGAGTATTTGGTACGATAGCACCGCAGTATTTGCTATTAGACACATAAGTTTCAAATTCTGCTAGATCATCAAACTTTAAATAGTCAAACATGCAGCGCTGACTCCTTTCCAATTCAAAGTCGACAAATGTGATGGTCACCTACAGAAAAAGGCAAAAGCACGTCAACTATTAGGAGAGGTGCAGTGAAGCCATGAGCTTGTCGAATTAAAGCAGTCTTTCTATTCTCACCAAACAGGAGAGGGTGGTGCAGAGCAATTTCTTTATGAAACACAAGTTGAAGACAGTCAAAGCCCAGAGCTAGCATAAATATGCTTTGTTGTGGGGACATGTTAGCATAGTATGAATAATGAGCAACAGATCTTACAATTTAACATTTTGGATAAATACTAGGCAATTTGTGAGCATGAGATATTACACAACATCTCTATTGTAATATCATGTGCAGGATTATACACTTTTTATGTTGATAATCTAAGCAAGCATAGGTCACTCCCCAATAAATTTTGATAAATGTATTTTAGTGTATGTCTAATATGGTGTTCATAACACGTGAACCTTTGAGTAAGAGAGGAAAAATATATTATTATGAAGGCGGAAGACAAATCTTTCTGTAATCCATTATGCTTTGTTCAGTTTTGTATTATTAAAATAATCCATCAATAAAATCTCGGATCCTCCACCTGCTGAAGAGTTGTGTAAATTTGTCTGAAGTAAATAAATGGAGCACAGTGTAGTCTCAAGATATAATCAATAAACAACAAGTGGCACCAACTTTTGAATTTTGAGCTATTCACATCATTTACCGAATGTACTATATTTATTGGCTATTTTGTATTATATTTCTAAATGTAAATGTTCTGGATTATTTAAATTAATAGATATTACTGCCCCTATACATTTCATCAATGTGATCCATCCCTAAATTTCCAAATATTACTAAATATAAAATATCCATATTAAAAATAAAGTTGTACTTCACCCACTGAGATGATGTCCAAGTGTCCTTCATTTAGTCAATGTTTCTCAGTCCATACTTTGAACTGTGGGTCTGACTTCGTGTTTGGCACACATAATAGTGTCTCGTAGTAGCACTTCGCCTGCCACATTCAGATATTACTGCCTGCTCTGCAGTCATCTCTGTACAATGTACTAAGGGGCATACTTACAAGCCCCTTGCGCCCCATGTGCCACACTAGCGTAATTATTTTAAACTAATGTGGCATTAAGGAGGCCATTTCCCCAAGCCATATTTATAAAGTGGCGCAATGCATGCATTGCGCCACTTTGTACCCCCTTGTGCCACATAATGCCTGCGCCAGGCATAACATATGAAAGGGGGTGTTTCCCAGACTGGGAGGCTCAGAAAATGGCACACTGAAATTTACAACATTTCATTACGCCATTTTTTCCATTTTTTTTAACACCTGCCAAAGGCAGGCATTAAAATGCGCACCCATAGTAACCTATGGGCCTCCCTGTGCTTTGCTACACTAGCTTCAAACTTTTTGACACTAGTGCAGCAAAGCGCCATAATATCGTCAAATCTATTGTGCTAATGACCGCCATGGTGTGCCGTATTATTAATACGGCACAACCATGGTGTTGTTAGGGGGACGCAAGAAAAGTGGGGCATTGGGACAGATGCACCACTTTCTTGTAAATCTGCCCCTAAGCATTTTGAGTATGACTGACTTCTTTTCTGGTGGCCATACACCAAACGTTTGACATTTTTGGCTTTTCAAAAACGAACTCCCAAACAGTCCTCTAACTTATTTCGTGTTTCATCCTAACTAAATGACTGCACAGTGATCCACATATCTGCAATCATAATTGCAAGGCTTACTTTTACAACAGAAACCATAATTAAGCATACCTTTGGCAAGGGGCGGAGCTAGCCATCAAAGATGGCGGCAGAGTGATCCCAGAGCTCCTGACCGGCCCGCATTTATCCTTGGCCTAGTGTGTGGAACCCTGGTCTTTTGACCGGTCACGGGGAGCTTGCACGGCTGAGAACGAAGTGCTGCCCCGGGTGCAGTGGTGAGCGCCTCGTGCCGGGTGCATCTTGGAGGAGCGGCCGGGCCGCAACAGGGCCAGGCCTGGTGGTATGTGGGCCTCGCAGCTGGCCTAAGTGGCGGTAGCAGGCCGAGACAGGCATCATTGGAAGGGGTGCCGGAGCGGCCTTGAGGAGGTGCGAGCCCCCCCTGCGGGGTGCTTGACATTCAGGAGCATAGAAGATCACACCTCCCTGAGTGATGGTGCTGCGGGGAGAAGAGGGGGTGCGGTTCAGGAGTGCATAGGTAGGCCATAGAGTTTGTCTCATTTGCACTGAGCTGCGCGGCAGCCGCAGCCCTCATGGAGCTGCTCACTTCGACGTGGTGCCTGCTGACTGTGGGCCCCAAGTGAGTGGACACTGGATGATGGGGGCTCTGACACCCTGGGGGAGCACCCTCTCCCACCCACCCCCTGGAGCCTGAGGGGAAGGTGTCTGTAGAGCTCAGCCTCCTAAGAATGGACCACCAAAAAACTCTCTGACAGAGTGAAAACTAATGAAGGTACTCTGGCAGATCTGGAACCCTTGCACCCGACCCTGAAGTCCCACCGGACCCACCTTGTGGACCGGGTACAGTGATTGAACAGTGCCCTGAAGATGTTGAAGGCCGCAGTCGACGCAACAACATAAGGCTTATTGGACTCCCCGAGGGAGGGGAGGGCACAGACATGGTGGCCTTTCTCAATCCCTGGCTGTAGCCACTTATGGGAACACAGCAACTCTCACAGTTCTTTATCCTGGAAAGGGCACATAGGGTTCCATCCCAGCCCCCAGCACCCGGGAGACCACCCAGGTCGGTGGTGGCCAGCCTTCTGCACTACCAAGACAGACAAGTTGTTGCAGAAAGCGCTAGAGGTAGGCCCATTCGAGTTAGACAATGGGAGGGTCAACATGTTCCCTGACTTTACGGTGGCAGTGCAAGCCAAGAGGGTGTCATACATGGAGGTGAAGAAGGCACTGCGCGCAGAGGGGATTAGCTACCCCCTTCTGTTTCCTTTGAAACTCAGAATTATGCTCAATGGCCATACACACTTCTGCCAGAACCCTGACGAAGCTTAGACCAGGCTAGAATTACATATATCGGGGGCTGCTGGACCTCGACTCCACAGGTCGAAGACATCCCAACACCAAAAGAAGAGAAGACACTCGAAAGATTGGAGCAGCGAAGAGGGAGCTACAAAACCTACACCTCAACAAATGTCTCAGGAAAAGAGGGTGGCCCTTCAGGCCGTGGCATCCCTGACAGAATCCGGTCATTCTGGTGGGGAGAAGGGCGACATCTCAGATGTCCCTGAATCTGATGACATGTCCGAACCAGATTCCGTGTTTAGTGCCCTAGGATGAGGGGGAACCACATGTGATGCCCTAAACGGCGGGAGACCTTATATAAATACCACCACATAAGAGCCAGTAGACTGATTCTGAGCTAGAAGAGGCTCGGGGGTACCCGTTCAGGCCAGTCTGGATGACTCTGACTGGTACACAGTAGCCACACGGAGAACTTACCTTCCAATCATTCACCGGCCAACCGGTGAGATGATGGAACTAAATTCACAATTATTGCTTTTGATGGTTTGGGAGTCCAGCCGTTGCTGTGCTGTCCTGGGGAAAGGGAGTTGTGGTTTGCTTGTTGTTAATGTTGGTTATGCCCACGTTTGCCGTTGGTTCATTGATGCACTGCTTCTGTGTTGTTGTGGTGGGTGGGAGGCCAGGGGGACCCAGGTGGGGGAGTGGTTTCTACTGAGGAATCATGACGAGCACATATGTATCCCTTAAGCTTAAGACCTGGAATGTTCGAGGGCTGGTTTACCAGGTAAATGTCACAAAATCCTGCAATTCATGAAGAGATGAGGGGTGCAGATCGCTATGCTGCAAGAATCCCACCTTACAAAGTCCAAAGCGGATAGTCTTCATAGACGCTGGCAGGGACAAGTGTTCACCATGACAAACTCTGCATATGCGAGGGGGGCACTAATATGGGTGAGGGTGGGAGTACCATTTGAGCCCACCGTGGTGGAGGTGGATAGGGAAAGACGATACATGTTGGAGGAGGGGCGGCAGACTTATAGTACTGGGTAGTGTCTATGCCCCGAAGCAGGACTAACTTTCATTCCTTCATTCCCTATCGACACGGCTTGCTCATTTCCAAGACGGACCCTCTTTGCTGGGGTTGGGGGGACTTTAATAGTGTTCTGGAACCGGGGATTGGACCACTCGACCCCCCGCTACGGTGTGCTGCAACCGCTAGGGTTGCGGCAGGACTGATGACTTGGTTGTCTCGATGGGATATGGAGGACATTTGGCGTATCCAGCACCCACATACCAAGGACTATTCCTTCTACTCCCCCCTGTACCAAGTGCACACTAGAATATATGGTATTGTATGCTCTAGGACATTCTGTGGCTTGTCTATACATCCTGAATACTTGGGCAGCATAGTGTCTGACCACAGCCCCTTAACAGCGACGCTGCTAAGGACTGAACAACGCCCTCCCATTCCTACATGGCGTTTATATTCGACGGCGGTAGAAGATGAGGTCTATCTGATGCATTGGCGCCTAGGGTAGCTGAGTGTCTCACTTCTAATCATGGAACGGCTTCAGACAGGAGCACTGAGTGGGAAGCCTTCAAGGTGGTGGTTCGGGGGCAATGTCTGGGACAAACAGTGGGTTTTAGAAGAGACCTAGTCTTAAACTTTACACGCCTTGGAGCTGATTTACATAAATGGGGTACAGCCCTGGGCACAGATGGTAGGCCCAAAAACACCTGCTGGAGACCCGTGATAGCCATACCGAGGCAATGGAAAGCCTCCATCACCATGATTTTAAGACATATACATGAAAAGGCACATGAAGAAGAGGGTAGGGTGGGTAAACTACTGGCCAGGCTGATTCACCCATCACTCGTTTGACATCCCAAGAGTGTTCTTACCTGCAAGGATTAATGATGAGTTTAGAACCTATTATATGACTCTGTACTCTCCTCCATGGGCGGAGCCTCCAAACACTGGACAACTTTTTGGAGGCCCTACAACTGCCGACTCTGGCTGAGGCAGACCGGGGGCCCTGGGTGCACTGATAACAATCCAGCAGGTCAGAGTTGCTGTTAGGTCCCTGGCAGCCGGGATGACACCAGAGATGGATGGACTTCCACTGGAGTGTTATAAATGGTTTATAGGAGAATTGTCACCGAAGCTTACTGAGATATACGCTGAGGCATACGAGAAGGGGGATTTGCCTTCTTCAACCAGGGAGGCATTGGAAGTGTCGCTCCCTAACGGCAAGGGCCCCAATACTACGGTCTACGATTTTAGGCTGCTTTCTTTGCTAAATACTGACTTTAAAATACTCAGTAAGGCACTGGCCACCAGACTGTTGCTGCACATGCAAACACCAGTCCATGATGACCAGAATGGATTTATTCCCTCCTGCACCACATTCCAAAACCTGTGGAGACTATACTCCCTCTACTATGATGATGTGCACCCGCCCACCCGCAGTGCAATGATAGTGTCTGTAGATTTAGAAAAGGCCTTCGACACAATCCGTTAGGATTATTTGAAGGCCACAATGTTGCAAATGGCTTGGTCACCAGTGGACGAGATGGATAGACCTGATCTACACTAACCCTATGGCCAGAGTGAAAACCAGCCGTACAATCTCTAACAGCTACGAAATTCACGGTGGAACCAGACAGGGTTGTCCATTGTCTCCCTTGTTGTTCGCCTTATCCATGGAGCCACTAGCAGCGAGGTTCAGGGCACAGGGTCATGCATGTGGGGTGCTGAAAGGGGGGACACCACACGTTATCTCCCTGTACGTGGACGACCTCCTCATTCACCTGAGAGATTGGGAGGATGCGTTGCCTTGGGCACTCCAATTACTGGAGGAATTTGGGAGTTATTCTGGACTCCGTCTGAATCGAAGGAAAACCTGTGACTTCCCGATGCTGGAGGGTGCCCCCTGCCCACTTTCTTGCCCAGATGACCTGTCCTGGGCTCCGCGCACATTCCGTTACCTAAGTATTTAGGTTTACCATGCGCGGGGGGATCTACAGGAGGGTAATCTGGGGGGAGCATGCCGCTTGTTGAAGGTGGCGCCTTTTGGCGCGCCCTAAACTGCCCTTAATGGCATGGATATCCCTTTCTAAAATGGTGATGCTCCCTAGGGTTTTGTATTATTTTACTAATGTAACAGTGGTCCTACCGGGTTTGTGGTTTGGGAACTGGATGTGCTCCTATGGGAGCTACTGTGGGATGGAGAGTGACACAAGGTGGTGCTGTCTACCCTCCACCTCCCTCTGGAGAGAGGGGAGCTGGGGGTTCCCAATTTTGAGATTTACTACACAGTGGCTCAATTACAATGGCCAACTCGGTGGCTCCATGGGCAGGGCTTGACGGAAGTGGGTTCAGACAATGGGACCCGACACAGTGATACCCTCATGGCATGGTTGCTTAGACCAAGATGTGGAGACCCCGGACCAAACGTACTGGTGAAGACCGCCCTGTCAGACTGGCGCAAGGCCCTTAAGAAAGCACCCATAACTACAACATATGCCCCAGGAATTCCGCTGCTTGGTCTACCGCACAGAGATCCTTACTCCTGTTTTACAACTGGGCAAATGGAGCCCTGGACAAATGCAGGCTTGTTGACTCTGGGGGACTGTTTTCAGGAGGGTCAATCAAGTGCATTACGCACAAGTGTGTTGTCGGGGACGCTGCTACCTTCCTTCCCACTGTTCCCTCCCTCTGGGTTGTGAACCCTACCTACACCCATAGGAAGCAGTAGGCGTATGTTTGGGCAAGGACTTCAATTAGTTGTTGGTTGTTGTTACAAAAACATAACACACTTGTTTCCTTCTTCTTTGAATATACGGTTTTGTATGGCAATTAGGGGCCACAACGTCCCATCCCTGTTGATGGACCTGGTATGCCTGATTATTACTTCAATTAATGGGACTAACCTGTGATACTAACTAAAACATTTCATTGTGACGGGTGGGGAGGCCTTACTCAGGCTAATAAGACATGATGAAAATGCATGAAATATGCCCCCCATCTTAAATTGATGATTGTGTACTCCCACAAGATATTTGTTACTGGTCATAATGTATGAAATATCATATCTCTTGAAATGCCAATAAAACAAAAGTGTTAAAAAAAGAAATACTTTTGGCTAATCTTTTGATACTGAACACCATCAAAAACCACTCAATGAAAACCCAAGAAATACATGAAAAAGAGGCTTAGATTCCGGAAGCTGCAAATGTTAGAAATATACTAAGCAAGTGCTGATATCATAGCATATTGTCCACACACAGTGTGTGTACATCAACCTTACCATTCTAGTAGCAGGGATCGTCCACAGGCAGTATGTTGATTTTGGGTACTGTTCGGGGTAGTTTGGCGAAGTTATTTCTCCAGATCGAGCCGTCACCGTTCCACCGCAAGCTAGAAGGACATTTAATGTTTTACTCCCCATTAAAACTTATACCACGCGCATGGATACTTGGATACATGGGTACATTTACAAATTCTGCTCAACTGGCACAATTATATGCCCTCGAAACAGTGGATCAGTAGAGTCTGCGCCAGAGATTGACTTGAAATACGGGAGCCAGTGCAACAACAGCATAGAAGAAAGACTATCTGGGGCCCTAAGCATAAAGGGCACACTTTTTCCTGTTTGCGCCATGGCGCGCTTCCAAACAGGTGCGCAGTGTGCAAACAGGGAAAGTGCACCCTGTTAGATTAAAGGTGCTGCCCCTAGGGCAGCCACAAACTTGTGTTGCCCTGGGGGCCGTGCATTCAAGTGAAATACGGAGCGGCTTTGAAGCAGCAACTAAGGGGGTTATTCTAACTTTGGAGGAGGTGTTAATCCGTCCCAAAAGTGACGGAAAAGTGACGGATTTACCACCAGCCGTATTACGAGTCCATTATATCCTATGGAACTCGTAATACGGCTGGTGGTATATCCGTCACTTTACCGTCACTTTTGGGACGGATTAACACCTCCTCCAAAGTTAGAATAACCCCCTAAATGTTTCACTGTGCAGGCGTCAACACATATGCCCTTGAAGGAGGAGAGAGGGACCCCTTTTCCGGCTGGTGCAGTGATTGACTACACTCGCCTGTTAGAGGATGTCTAGGGGGCCCACTGGATTCCCTTGACCTCCTCTAGAGGGCTGCCATCAAGCGGCGCACCGACGATGCGACACCTTGTGGCGCACTGTTAGTGCACCTGACTGCTTCTTTACGTCTGCGCCCACATCCATAATACGGCGCAGGCAAAAAGCTCTTGATTCCCCATTTGCATGATGCCACACCCCATGCAAATGAGGGAACGGCCTCTTGATCCCATTGTGCTCCTGGGGCACTTCTGTAATACAGTCCCAGATGTGCGATGGCAGCTGACGTGGTGCTATTAAAGGGTCCTGTTTGATATCATGCAAGTAAAGTAGAGATCAACACATTATTATCAGCTGCCAAAGCAGCAACGGCAACTTCACAAGTGATATAAGTAACTCCCAGCGAGATATCACTGCAGCCAGAGCAGCTCCCTGTGTGATGTCAGTGCAGCGATGCCAGATCCCAGTGTGTTAACACTGCAGCAAGGAGCGCCTCCCTGTGTGATATCAGTACAGGGATGCCAGCTTCTAGCGTGAAAACAGTGCGGCAAGAGCAGCTCCCTGTGTGATATCAGTGCAGCGAGGGCACCTCCTTGAGTGATATAAGTGCAGCGATGCAAGCTCCTGGAGTGGAAACAGTGCAGCGAGGACAGCTCCCTGTCTGATATTAGTGCAGCCAGGGAGAGTTCCCTGTGTGATATCAGTGCAGCCAGGGCACCTCCTTGAGTAACCTCAGTGCAGCAATGCAAGCTCCTGCAGTGAAAACAGTGCTGCAAGGACAGCTTCCTGTCTGGTATCAGTGCAGCGAGGGCCGATCCCTGTGTGATATCAGTGCAGTCATGCTAGATCCCAGTGTGTTAACCCTGCAGCAAGGAGCACCTCCCCGTATGATATCAGTACAGGGATGCCAGCTTCCAGTGTGAAAACAGTGCAACAGCAGCAGCTCCCTGTGTGATATCAGTGCAGCGAGGGCACCTCCTTGAGTGAGGTCAGTGCAGCAATGCAAGCTCTTAGAGTAAAAACAGTGCAGCAAGGACAGCTCCCTGTCTGATATTAGTGCAGCCAGGGAGAGTTCCCTGTGTGATTTCAGTGCAGCCAGGGCACCTCCTTGAGTAACATCAGTGCAGCAGTGCAAGCTCCTGCAGTGAAAACAGTGCAGCAAGGACAGCTCCCTGTCTGGTATCAGTGCAGCGAGTGCAGCTCCCTGTGTGATATCAGTGCAGTGATGCCAGATCCCAGTGTGTTAACATTGCAGCAAGGAGCACCTCCCTGTGTGATATCAGTGTAGTGATGCCAGCACCTAGCGTGAAAGCACTGCAGCATGGGCAGCTCCATGTGGGATAGTGCAGTGAGGGCACCTCCTTGACTGATATGAGTGAGCAATGCAAGCTCCTGGAGTTAATACAGTGCCGCAAGGACAGCTCCCTGTCTGATATTAGTGCAGCCAGGGCAGCTCCCTGTGTGATATCAGTACAGCGATGCCAGCTCCTAGCGTGTTAACACTGCAGGAAGTGTAGCTCCCTGTGTGAAATCAGTACCGATATGCCAGCTGACAGTGTGAAACTGTGCAGCAAGGCAGCTTCCTGTATGATATCAGTGCAGTGATGCCAGTTCCCAGTATGAAACCGTGCAGCAGTGGCAGCGCCCTGTATGGTATCAGTGCAGCGCCTAGTTAGAAAACAGTGCAGCAATGACAGGTCGTAGCAAGAAAACAGTGCAGCAAGAGCAGCTACCTGTGTGATATCAGTGAAGTGAGGGCACCTCCTTGAGTGATATCAGTGCAACAATGTAAACTCCTAGAGTGAAAAGAGTGCAACAAGGGCAGCTCCCTCTGTGATATCAGTGCAGCAAGGACAGCTCTATGCAGAATGTTCGTGCTTCAAGGGCACCCCTCTGAGTGATATCAGTGCAGTGATTCCAATTCCCAGCATGTAAACAGTGCGGCAACAGCAGCTCCCTGTGTGATATCAGTGCAGCGAGGGCACCTCCTTGAGTAACATCAGTGCAGCAATGCAAGCTCCTGCAGTGACAACAGTGCAGCAAGGAAAACTCCATGTGTGATATCAGTCCAGCACTACCAGACTGCAGAGTTAAAACAGTGCAGCAAGAAAAGCTCCCTGTGGGATTGCAGTGCAGTGATTATAGCACACAGAGCACTAAGAGCAACATCCACTTGAATAAAACACAAACACAACTGCAACAAACACTATCATTCTAACCCTGGTTAAGGAAGATAACAAAACAAAGAGTAGGAAAATAGGACAGGATGAATATCTCCTATAATGTTTGGGTGAGTGGGAGCTTCACAATAAGTTAAAGGAACCCCCAGCTCCCTCCAACTGCTGGTCTCCTAGCCCTGTTGAAAGAATTATGGCTTCAGACTTACCATTGAGACTAGGAGGAGTCCTTGTGGTTGTCATCCGCGGAGTGGTGGTGGTTGTCCGTGGACTGGTGGTGCTGGTTGTCCATGGAATGGAAGTAGTTGTTGTTGGAGAGATGATGGTCTTTGTAGTCGTTGTTGTGATAGTAGTAGTGTTAGTCATCAGAATGTTGGTTCTAGCGGTCTTGGTTGACCATGGAGTAACATTGGTAGCTGCCAACTGAGTGATGCTGGTAGGGATTGATTTGGTGATCCCCAGGTTGGTGGACTTATCCAGACTGGCGGTGGAAGTACCTGCTGTTATATTTGACATTGGCATGAGAGTCTCAGTGGTCGTGGTAGTTCCTCCATCTGGTAGTTCCATGGTATATGGTGCTGAAGTGCGGGGCTCAGCTGAACTTCCTATTCCCAATGATTTATCTGTAAGGAAAGCAAATAACGACAGCAAAATGTGGTCAATACTCAAAACACGTGTCTTCAATGGGAAAAAAAGACTGACACCAAAAACAAGTAGCCCACATTCACAGATCGCTTTTTTTGGCAATATACGTTTTGGTGGTACTTGAACAGGGCTTGCCCCAAAAGTCTGCGGCAAATGGTCATTATAGCAAAACTAATGTAAAACACTGGAAAAGATTTTAAGGTATCTTTGTAAGGGGTATTGACATAACCAAAAAAAGGAACTATGGGCCAGATGTAGAAAGCTTTTTGCATGACGCAAACTGCGAAAATCGCAGTTTGCACCATGCAAAAAGCCTTTTGCGATGCTCATAAACAAATTGTGAGTTGGTACCGACTCGCAATTTGTGAATGCGACTCGCAAATAGGAAGGGGTGTTCCCTTCCTATTTGCGACTTGCATCGCAATTCAGAGTTGCTTTGTGACCGCGAATGCGGTCACAAACCAACTCGCAGTTACCACCAGTGTCACACTGGTGGTAACTAATTCGCAAAAGGGAAGGGGTCTCCATGGGACCCCTTCCCCTTTGTGAATGTCGACAAAAATATTTTTTCAGAGCAGGCAGTGGTCCTATGGACCACTGCCTACTCTGAAAAAAACGAAACCAAATGGTTTTGGTATTATTTTCATTTTGCAACTCGTTTTCCTTTAAGGAAAACGGGCTGCAAAATGAAAAAAAAAACTGCTTTATTTACAAAGCAGTCACAGACATGGAGGTCTGCTGACTACAGCAGGCCACCCTCCCTGTGAGTGCAGGGACTCGCTATGGGGTCGCAAAATGCGACCCACCTCATGAATATTGATGAGGTGGGTCTTTGCGCCCCATAGCGAGTCGCAGAAGATGTCTGAGACACCATTCTGCATCCATTTTTGCGACTTGTTAATTGCGAGTCGCTCAGACTCACAATTTGCAAGTCGCAAAAAGGGATTTTGCTACATCTGGCCCTCTGTTCTAGATTAGTATCAAACGGCACGATTTAAGGGGCATTGCTGACCGAGGTGAGTGTACGTATGTGGGTATGTCTTTTCTCTGCCTGCTCGCCAACATTATTGCCATAGAAATTCAACTCCTAACAGGTAACCACACAAATTGCACAAAGTGACTTATTAGCAATACATATTTTGCCATTCAGTAAGGCAGGCTATACAATTCACATGTGGCTTTTGAAGCTTTAGAAAATAAAGGGAATATGAATGTTCAGGGGAACAACCTGGATAGAGGACCATGATCTCGCCCACCCTTAAGGAGGACCCTCTTCATATTTCTGTTGGGCATCATGGACCCTGGAGGGGCCAACAATTACAGTACAGGCTGCAACCCTGGAAACTGCAGGACGCAACCTGGTATTATTATGTTTATCATCATTCATAAGTCATTTTTAGGTATGGCTTTAAGACTGCTTTAGATGTGTCACCATACTACTGATTTTCCCAAAAAATCATACATGATATACTTTCAAAGAGGGGCTTTTGCTCAGCAGGTGCCATTCCTTGGTCTATTTAAATGTCACTCACATGTTGCTCCGCCCACCCCATAATGTATCATGGAGCAACTGGCCAGCTTACTTTACCAATGGGCTACCTAAGATCCAGCAAAAAGCATGGACAAATTGTTTAACGAAACTAAAATGATTCCTTTCTCTTCAGTGTCAAACCTGGTACAGCGAGTGCATTTTTATTGTATTTGCTTTAATACTAACTTTTAAAACTGCAATTCAGGTACTCAGTTACAAGAGCTGGCATTAAAAGGTGACATTGAGTCTGATTGAGTGCATGTATAAATGCTCCTCACCTTTTTGTCTCCTTGGCAAATAGTTATAATAATAATAATAAAATTAAAGATGTGGTATTTTAAAAGAACTTCACTTGTAGCACAGCCACATTAGTGATTTTTTCAAAATGTTACATTTTTATCATAGGCACGTGGCAGTACCATTTAGGTAGCAATATAGGGGGTCATTTTGACCTTGGCGGACGGCGGAGGCCGTCCGCCAAGGTACCGCCACTGAATGACCGCACCGTGGTCAAAAGACCGCGGCGGCCATTCAGACATTTCCTCTGGGCCGGCGGGCGCTCTCCAAAAGAGCGCCCGCCGGCCCAGAGGAAATGCCCCTGCAACGAGGACGCCGGCTCAGAATTGAGCCGGCGTAGTTGCAGGGGTGCGACGGGTGCAGTTGCACCCGTCGCGTATTTCAGTGTCTGCTTAGCAGACACTGAAATACTTTGCGGGGCCCTCTTACGGGGGCCCCTGCAGTGCCCATGCCATGGGCATGGGCACTGCAGGGGCCCCCAGGGGCCCCGCGGCACCCCCTACCGCCATCCTGTTCCTGGCGGGAGACCCGCCAGGAACAGGATGGCGGTAGGGGGTGTCAGAATCCCCATGGCTGCGGAGCGCGCTCCGCAGCCATGGAGGATTCACAAGGGCAGTGGTAAACCGGCGGGAGACCGCCAGTTTACCCTTTCTGGCCGCGGCTGAACCGCCGCGGTCAGAATGCCCTCGGGAGCACCGCCAGCCTGTTGGCGGTGCTCCCGTGGTCGGTGACCCTGGCGGTCACCGGCTGCCAGGGTCAGAATGACCCCCATAATGTTTTGTGCCATGCACGTGCAAGAAAAAATAACCATCAGACCATGTTGACGAGACCAAAATTATTGGCTTTAGCAATATTTGTTGTTTCTTGGTAAAAAGTTCTAATTCTTTTAGCCTAACATTCAGAACTTGGAACTCACAAGGTGATCAGCCCATTGCCAGAGAAAGCATTTGAAAGCAGACTCTTCATTTCACTTACAACAAATTACTGCTGGAGATTTACAAAAAATACCACATCCAATGGGACATTTACAGACGTAATACAGATGATTGTAAATTTGCACTTTACTGACACATGGTGCCTTAACATACTGCAGTTTTAATGGTTTGACATCAAATAATAGGGTATGAAATATGACGTTGGAGCTGCTGGTAAAGCAACAGCTTGTTGAATACAATAGCTCAGCGGTAAACACAATTCCCCAGGGTGTAAAAGGATTATCCATGGTGGTGAAAGATATAACTGCTCAGAAAGAATTTAATCCAACTCTACAATTAATATTGATTACCCAAAATTGGAGCCTGATGTAAGTGGTCAATACTGGTATGGAGTTTTGGTGAGCCTTTAATCATCTCAAACTTAAAAACATTGTCCTAAACTGATCACTTTTCAGTGGTATCAGGTTTGGCCGGTATTAGTGCTGGACGCGGTATTTAAATCTAGTAGGGCAGACTTTCCAATGTCACATGTCTGCTAGGAATAGCTCTGTGTCCTGTTTGTAAAACGTTTGGCAGTTTGGAGACTTGTAATTATAGGCCCCTGTCTATGTTTCAGCCTCCCAGTAAAGTTTTTGCCAGACTTTTGTCCAAGCTGCACCGATGAGTGGGAACCTTTGTGTGGGTGGCTCAGATGCAACTTTGGCTCATTGATAGTGAATCCCAACAATTTCAGGAGTGCAGCTCAATCAGTTGTCGTGGTAGAGAAATACATGTACCCTATCCTCTGAAGATAGAAAGACACCACTAATATCATTTTTGTGAGCACCTGAGGAGCCGAGGTAAAGCCAAAGAGAGGTATGGAATATTGGGAGTGTTCTTAGCCTACCTTGATCGGTGGATTACGTCTGTGGGAATGCTGAATGGATATATGGAAATATACGTCCACTAAGTCAATGCATATAATACAATCTCCTGGGTCCATAGCCAAGATAATTTGTGTCACCATGATCATTTTGAATTAGCCCTTTCACAGAAAGACATTCAATGGCTGAAGATCTAGAAATGGCCTGTGGTTCCTCTCCCTTCCCAAATAAGAAAGTAGTTGAGTAGCATCTCTTACCTCTCTCAGAGTACAGTATACACTCCATGCCATCCTAGGAGAGAAGAAGATTGAACTCCTGCAACAGGATTGCAGAGTGCTTTTCCAAAATTCTCCCTCATTTTAGAGGAAGATGGGGTGGGAAGTACAGCATAGCCCTTTTGGACACTTTACAAGACTCATCTGATCTGTCTAACATGACGTATCTGCAGCAAAGGAGGAAATATTGAATCCTGCCTCATAGAGCCCAACCTGTGATGCTGAGGACAAACTAAAGAAGCTTAGAAGCTGCTGCAGTAAGGGAGAATGAACTGGGGGATTCTACCCCTGCTGACTTGTGTGAATCCTGGCAGTGCCACACTATGACCTCAAAAAGAATGCGTTGGATGCTGTATGACATGTTTGTGATGGTTGGCAGAGTTCATTGGCTAGACTCTTGGAGTAGCGTCTAAATTTCCTGTGATGATACAAATGAGAAATTATTGGCAGGGCTTGGATCAGAGCTACAAGCAGTTCTGTAACACCGTTTTAATAGCACTACAATGTTGCAATAAAAAAGGACTTGTAGCAAGTAGCTGACCTTCTCCTTTTGGTTCTGGGCAGTTTTCCTACAAGACATTCTATTTGAAAAAGTGACCAAAGAAATAATTTATAGAACAATTTTCTGAATTTGGTAGCAACAATCTACAGACTTTACAGGCAGTTTTGAAGTAAATCTTTGCTACCAGTGAGACCCATACCTAGGAGGAACCTTAAGGATGCATATGTGTGCAATCTCTAAGAACCCCATAAACAGACCCAGCATGTATATTTTATTTGTCTTAGAAAATGTTCTTCATGAAGAAGGCCTAATGATAGTTTTGGTTTGTAACATTGTTTGCCAGAATTCTTGTGGAGAGAGGTTGCGATGATGGTTTTGTCCCTATTGTGAGTGCAGAGCTATACAAAGAAGGTAAAATCACCTTGGGAAATATGGATACTGTAGGGTTTATTGCAAGGTTCAGCTTTGCCCCAGTGTGGTTTTCTATCCGTGTCTACGTTTCATGTGTGGGAAGGGAGGATCACACAGCAATACCACACTTTTAACCCTTCCACAACAGCAAAACAAGGATTCCTGCTTTTTGTTTCTCAGCACACATTTTGGCAAATGTTACATGTTAACCATTGGGCAGGGAAAAAGCAAGGTCAATGTGAACTTTGTACACTATTTGGAATTGTGTAAATTCTTATGAGGATTGCCGGGGCCCTCATGACAAAACATGCCAAACATCCCTTTGCTTCTCTCTAGCTTGGCCGGTAAATCAACTCGACCATCAGGGAGAGAACAGGCCTGGAGCCAAGTTGCATCTATTGAGAAGAACTTGAATCAAGAGAACAGAACTGATGCCCTTACCGCATTGATACAGCAGGTTGATCTTCAAGATATCTTTTTCGCTCAACGCAAGCATTTGGCCAATGTTGACGCTTCCATCTGGAATAGGGACCATAGTCTGAGAGATGCCGTCTTTGGAATATGCCTTCCTAATACAAGCACAAAAGACACTGAGTGGTCCAGGGAAGTAGACTCAAACATGATTGCACTGATAGTAAGTATTTCTCAAATATGTTTGTTCCAAAAGTGGAATGAAAACAATGTTTCCAATGTATGCAAATTGTTATACTTAAACACAGGGATACAACAATCTGGTTCCCAATATGTGTTAATTACTAAATACAGAAAAAAATATGGAATTCAAGTCTTCTCTTGAGAGACCCACAGGTTATAGCATTATTGGCTGATAGGCTAATGGCTGTGCAGATTAAAAGCACAGGGAGTTTTTAAAGGCATGAGATTTCTTAATGAACCTTAAACAGCTGTAGTTGTGCATGTTTTATGCTACCATGCTAATGTTTTCAGATACTTAATCAAGATCACTGACCAATTAATGCTGTTGTACGAATGCTTTCTGGGCAAAGTGTGTGCTTATATTACGGCTGCCTTGTTGGCAGCACATTGTCTACCTATAAAGAGAGAATTTAGTTTTAGTCAATATATCTGTTCATGAGACAATTTATACTCCACGTCTTCCCTTTGTGTTCCATATTCCAATAGTGCATTGCAATGCACTTATATGGTCACAAACCTGTGTAAATAGGCACTGTACAGAAACACCAGGTTAATAAAGTATTGGACCAACAGTCTAAAGTGGACACGCATCAGTATGCATACACTTTATCCGTGTGAAAGAAATCAAGCAATACCAAGGGGATGGCTTGTCGGGGTTTAGACCCGAAATTAGTTGTCGGGTCTCATCAGGACCTTATTTGTCTGTCTCATTCAACAAAAAACTCTTTATAAGTACACGGGCTCCAACAATGGTCACCAGCTTAAATATTTGGTCCTTCTGGTTAGATATCGAAGGATCCAGTTTCTGTCCAAATAAGTAATCCTGCAGCTTACAGTAAACCACGAATCTATCTATTGAGGGAGTAACGTGTGTGACCTATCACCACTGGGTCTAGTAAAAATATACAAATCTCCCCTTTGTTATCTTTCCTCTCTTTTTATTTTGTTTCCAGCTTCTGCCTTTGCCTCTTCCCACCTTCCTCTTAATGTTTTGTTCTCAAATTCTTTACTCTTCTTTTCAGACACCTCTGTTTCAAATTCTACTTTCTCTTCTCATTCTTTTTCTCCTTTGCCCATCTCTGTTCCTCTTTTCATCTCACTTTTTTAGCTCTGCCCTCCTTCTCTACTCTTTCACCAGTCCATCTGTCCTCTTTTCTTTCTCTTTCATTTCCCTCTCTCACACTTTTCTTCTCTCGCTCTCTCTTCCTTAGGCCTTCCTCATCTCTATTTCATACTCTTTCCCCTTTATGTCACTCTTCTTTCTGTTGTTTCCTGTCTTCCTCTCTGTATTTGTTTCCCTCTATCTCTCTTTGTATACTTCTAATAAAGTCGTTTAGCAAGTGAAGCAATTTTTCTCTTTTTTTGATGCATAATTAAGATATATCATAAATCAATTATTTGCTTTCAAGTGTTGACCTCTTTTAGACAACTACCTTAAATGTGTATTGCAATTTGCTTAATCACAAATTGTTGCCCACGACCAGTGCTTTAAATAGAAATATAGAAGTGCAAGTACTCAGTGCCGGACAGTACCGCCTCACTTAAAGCACTATTCGCAATCCTATAAACATTACACTCTGATGAGCAACACTGGGTTGCAGAGTTTCTCCAACAGGTGAGCAAAATGCGAATAGCCAAATGATGGCGCTGTGTGAACGGACGGGGTAAACTACTGGTCCAGGACTAAGGCCTGCCCAATGACACACTAGGGACCCGAATGAAGCCCTGTGGTTGATCATCAGATTGAACTTCCCCAACTCATGCTCCATCTAAAGACCATTATATCAAACTAAACCAGCTCATGTTCCATTTAACAATTAAACAATTAATAATGCTCTACCATATTACCAAAGTTAACAATCAAGTGCCATTTAAAGATTTGCCACCAGTGCTTAATTACAGCTGGTGACGGCCGGCGAGGATCACTGGCATTCATTTTCGGAGACCGGTATTTATTTTTTCTCATTGGATAGTTCAAAGGGGCAAGAGAGAAAAAAACACAAAAGAGAAAGAAGAGGGAACAGTAAATGGAGAAAACATCAGAAAGGTAGAAAGTAGGTGCTGGGGAGAGTGAGATAAAAGTGCGGAGAATGTTTGTCGTGGATTAAAGAAGCATGAAGTTGATTCTAGACTACGTAAACACTGCTTGTCACTAAACAATTTACAATGCTCAACCATGACATCAGAGTCAACCAACTCATGCTCCATTTAAAGACTTGATACATATAAGGGGTGAGACAGACTTACTTTCCATAGTGCATAATGGAGCTGTAGTCATAGGGAGTATATTTCATGTTATTGGTGTCAGTCATTTGGAAGGCGCTGATGTAATCTAGAAGAAAATGCGTTGATCAATGTCTTTCAGATACAATACATCTTCACCCCTGTACGGCAACTCCCAGATTTACAAAGTTATACAGTGTGAACAAGAGAAGAATCTTTGATAGTATGAGGTGGTATTAAAGATTCACTCTCTGCAACTGATACAGTCTTGCCCTCTACTCTCAAACATGTGCTCTAAATCATTCAATTCACAATCATTGTCACTTGATGCATGTTAATCTCACTGCCTGAAACTGCCTAATATGAACTGTTTTGACAAACCTGTGTTTTGTTCTGTGATCTTCATAAGTCTAGTACAAATTTGTTGAGTTGGGGTAAACTTACCACCATTTCAAAATGGGTTCATGCCAACTCACCCTAAGCTTTTAGTGAAACAAAACAATGTGCATGTCACCCTTGGGCTGAGCACATACTACTTATTGTTATATAGTCGAGTTTTCAGAGGAACATAATATTCCCTCCCCCCTCCGTTAGAATCACTCTGATCTATCTGGGGAGGAGCAGGAATGTGCCCTACGTGCCCTAGAATTTATTTTAGAACAATATTCATGGAAGTCATGACGCAGCACCATAAAACGTCAGATGCAGCAAAATGTTTATGACCAACCAATCAGGTTCCATGTCCATTCTCATCTGCACATGGTCTGGAAACCTATGTGTGCCGTTATGCACAAAATGGATCAAAGCATTACACTAAACTATTGGAATTTCTATACTGAGTAATGTGTTATCTTTATGCCATGTTTGGTGTAATTCTGTTCAGCAGTTTTTATTACAATGGGGAACACATTCCTATGAGATTTACAATGGAAAATGCTACATTTCGACTGCCACCCAATACCTGTCCCCCTTTCATTTGCCAATCTGGGTGAAATTTGAGAGAAAAGATTGAGTTGGACATACCTAGCTAAAGGCTAATTTCATGAAGACCCATCAAATGCTGGCAAAGTTATTAGCAGAACATAAAGTGGATTTCCTAAAAATACACCTAGTCACCCATAACTAAAATCTTTACCGCTGGCTCTGAAATATGGTCCCTGAAATAATCTTAGCTCGAAGGTTTACAAGCCACAACCCCAAATCCTAACATTTCTGCAAGAAAATGTTTCTACTCATTCACGTTTTGCTCTATCCCCTGGTCATGATGTCACACATGACATCACTGATGACGCCATTTGTGACACCTCAAACCACATCTTGGCTACATCACTGATGCTATCACTTATGACATCACCAAACATATAGGATTCTGGGAGGCACGTTGGGTTCGAATCTGAAAAGTGAAGCAGTTAGCTTAACTTGAGACTTTGGGCCAGATGTAGCAAAATGCGATTTTGCGAATCGGAAATTGCGAGTCGGTGCGACTCGCAATTTCCGATTCACAAAATCGGATGCAGAATGGTGTCAGACACCTTCTGCGAATCTCAAGGGGGTCGCAAAGACCCACCTCATTGATATTAATGAGGTGGGTCGCAATTTGCGACCCCCTTGAGATTCCCTGCACTCACAGGGATGGTGGCCTGCTGGAGACAGCAGACCTCCATGTCTGTGACTGCTTTTTCAATAAAATATATATTTTTTGTATTGCAGCCCGTTTTCCTTAAAGGAAAACGAGTTGCAACACAAAAAAAATAATGGACCACTGCCTACTCTGAAAAAATATTTTTGGCGACATTCACAAAGGGGAAAGGGTCCCATGGGGACCCCTGCCCTTTTGCGAATGAGTTAGCACCCACTTCACATGGGTGCTAACTGCGAATTGCTTTGTGACCACTTTCGCGGTCACAAAGCAATTCTGCAGCGCGGTGCGAGTCGCAAATAGGAAGGGAACAGCCCTTCCTATTTGCGAGTCGCATTCCCATTTTGCGAGTCGGTACCGACTCGCAAAATGGGAATGTGCATCGCGACGGCCGTTTTTCATGGCACAAACTGAGAAAATCGCAGTTTGCGCCATGCAAAACGGTTCGTACATCTGGCCCTTTGTGTTAAGTGTAGACCGAGCCCAAGTATTTGAAACGTTATAGACCTATATGCATCACTGACACCTAAACATTCAGGTCAGCTGTCTATGGACAGATGCAAGCTAGACTGCTTCTAACTTTATTGTCTCCTTAAATCTGGGAGGCTCGCACATTAAACGCAGTGTAAACAAACAGCCTGCCTTTTTCTAGCCTGCTTATCCATCCTTTGTTTTCCATTCTTCATTGAATACCTTTGTGTCTAGTAAAATGATTAGCCGCACTGAAAGAGCACTGATTGCAATACACATGAGAAGGCAATGCTCTGAAGATCGTACCAGTTAAAATGTTGTCCCACTGCACCGCCACGTAATTGTCTCTGTCCTTCCGCACGTGCTCGTGGTGGAAGCCAAGGCTGTGCATCAGCTCGTGAGCGACGGTGCCCTTCACCATGCAGATGTCTTTGTTGATAGAAATGGACTGCTCGTTTCCAAGGCGACCGATGGGTGACCAGCACCTGGAGCAAAGAAACAGGCGGCTGTCAGTGTTGTTCTTTCTGCAGGTGCAATCACGTATTGATACTTGAACGTTTCTCTGCCTCACTAGTAGGCTCTGCAAGGTTTTTATGTTCTCCCTGGCTAACAGTAAGGGGCCACACTTCATGCACCAAGGGGGTACTAAGAAACTGTCTGGGGCACTACAGAGGACCCTTCATGCACCCACGCACCCAATCCTGCATATTTTTTGTGGAATTTCGATTAATTACACAAAATCAAATTGTGCACATTGTTCACATCCCTACCTTTCATTCACCAAGGATTTTACAAGAAAATAGCCTTCGTGCACTCAAAGAAGTGCCATGAGCCACACAGTATCAACCCATAGAAGCCTTACAACCCATTCTGGATTTCCCATTTCCCATTCACCCTCCCCCCACCTCAGCGCCTTGAGACCCTCACAGGTGAGTAGTGCGCTTTACAAATTCCTGATTGGTTGATTGATTGGATGCAGCAATGGGATGAGATAGAACTGTCCCTCATTCACCCAGTGGAGCACAGATGCCCATCCATCATTCACTCAGAGGAGAAATGGGAACCATGCAGCAGGCACCCAAGGCATCAATCACTGCATCCTTTCCTGGATGTGTCTCGGGCATCCGGTGCCTAACTAGAGGTGGTGTTTACAGGTGTGGCCCACGGGCACTCATTTTTGGGGACCAGCACTTTCTTTTCCTTGTCCGACTCAGAGAAAGAAAAACACAAAAGTCGGAAAGGAGGAGGAAGAGAAAGATGGAAAAGTAACAACGAAAGAAAACAATCCTGAAAGAAGGAGATAAAGTGGCAGGGAGTATCTGGTGGTGAAAGAACAAGGTGTGAGGTGGCATCAAGACCATGCAGTCTTTTTATTTGGCACCTCAAAATTCGATAACACCAGCCAAGGCCCCCCTCGTCAAAACTTTGAGCTCCAGCACTGATTCTTTTAAGAGTAAAATACTGGGAATATCTAATATTTTTCCTTCGTGTACCTTACAGAAGCACTGCAGCCATTATTGTACGTACCCAGGTATGTCTAGATCTTTTTACTTGTGTTCCCAGGGGACCTCTAGGTGTTGGTATCCTTAGTTCACCGTCTTTAATGCTCACATGTGTACATTTGTCCCCTTCTTTTATGCACCCTAGAGGAGTACTGGAGCCCTTGCTCTATATACATTGTGCAGCACTGGGCCTTTTCTGAATGCACCCAAGGGAACTGGTACATCTCAGGACAGGACTCACTCGCAGGAGTCTGTTTCTCTGGCCTTGGGTCAAGAAATAAGAAGTCAGCATGTCTTTGCTTCTCGCAGCCCTCTTGTCGTGGAAGTGCTGTCCGTGCTCAGTTCGACTGGAGTTGGCATGTCTATGGGTGCTCCACAGGATGTTCCAAAGGCATTTGAGAGTGTTAGGTGTCAGAGAAAGTTGGCAGAATGAGAAGATTTGTGGGATGGGGTTCTGCTTTCTCCACCTGTCATTTCAGGGAAACACCATTCTCTTTGGAAGAGTGGACATAGCTAGCCGTATAGCTTTACCAATCCAAAATGGACACCTCTCACTGTTTGATGCCTGGAGTTCCCAATCAAATATGGTGTCTGCACCTTTTATTGTGTTGTCATTTCCTACCTCAAACAGGCGTCTTGTGGCGCACCTAAGTGCAATTAACTAAAGACTGGTGTCTATTATCAACAATAACAACCAAGTGCCTATGGTGCCCATTGACCTTGTCAAGAGTTCCCGCCCGAACTCCGTCCAGAGAAACAACCTCTTCCCAACTATATCTCAACTGTGAAGCCACTAATCTATCCCACGCTGTGGTCCTGCCCCATCTTAAGAAAACTCTCCACCATTGTGTGGAACACTGGCACAAAGAAGCAAGTAGAGATTCTGATCTGCCATTCGTGATTGGCTACAGCAAAGAGTGACAGAGGGACTAGTTGAAAACATGTTGGCTATTGTCCATTGTTTAGATTTTACCTGTCTCAATGTAGACAGCAAATTAGTTTGTGCCAGACAACTTCAGGTATAGTTTGGACCAAAGTGCCAAGTTAGCGCCCTCTAAAGCTACACCTACACCTTCTTTGTTTGCCTTTAGGGAGGACTTGGTCTGGTACTTCTGGAGGGACTTATATGTGGAACAAGACAAAGACTGTTTTGCAAAAAAAGGGCACAAATCGGATGCATCATGGAAAGCAACATTGCCTCCTCTGGAAGAGAAGAGGC
This sequence comes from Pleurodeles waltl, assembly GCF_031143425.1. Taxonomy (NCBI): domain Eukaryota; kingdom Metazoa; phylum Chordata; class Amphibia; order Caudata; family Salamandridae; genus Pleurodeles; species Pleurodeles waltl. The sequence continues at coordinate 75,565,596 of NC_090449.1, read as the reverse complement.
TTGTGCACGGACATGGGCACCATTCAGTTGGAGCTGGGACTGCTAAGCAACTTTGCTGCTTGTATATGACAAGGACTGATTTTCAACACCAGTCATTCATTGAATCTGGCAACTAAACCTTTACCAGTACATATATGAAGCTCTGTTTTTGATTTTACGTTTCAGGTCCCAATCCATCTACTGGTTATTAAAACGCTGCAGCCACGAACAAACATTGTGTAAAGAAATGACAGTGACCAGTCCTTTGACTCAATCTTTGTGTGATGTCACTTCCAGTGATGCCAGCACAGGCCTCTAGAGGTGTGCAACGACAATTTCACATTCCGTATGTTTTTTGGCAAATTGTTAGCATCCAGGTAGGTACGCGGTTAGCATATGGGCATGCTTCACACACATGAAGCAGGTAGATCTTATGCAGAGAAGACTGGTATGTGTTCAGTGTTAAGGCAGACTTCCTCTGCCTGAGCTGCCTGTGTCTTTCTCCATCTGTAGGTGCCAACTCTGAGCTGGTTGAAGATAGTTCATTATATGTGTCAACACATGTGTGTGTATGCACATGCATGTGGGTGTTGTGTGTAATCACTTGATGCCACAAAATTCACTGAGTGATAGTGATATAAAGTCTCCTTCTAGAAGGAAGATATACCACAAATAGATTAGCAACCAGATGTGTCAACCCTTTGCAACACGTAAGAGTTCACTGTGACCAAAGGAACTGGTTTGGCCATCAGTCTAATCGCAGTGCATTGGCGACCCTTTCTTTGGCTGTTTGGACACTGGGAGCTAACCTCGTTGATAGCTGGAAAGGTTTATATGGAGTGGGGTCTTTTTTAGGGTTTCATACTTAGGGCCAGATCAAAAGCAAAACAACCTCTGAATTCTTACCCGCTTAGTGACTCGAAGATGATGTAGTCTGTTTCGCTGGTTCGTGGTACAAATCGAATGCATGTTCTATCGGCATATTCTTTGAATGTGCTGAGAAAGACCTTGTGATCAGAGTTGCCTACAGGGATTAAAACAAAGGCAGTGAACCAATGAGAATAAGAACAGAACAGCTTCAACATCTACCTGCTATGGCCCAGCGTGACCTACTTCCAGACAACATCAGCACGTAATTGAAAACGGTCTTAACCCATGGATGGAGGTGTGCTAAGATATTGCAGGGGTGCCTGACTGGCGCAGTGGTACCATGGAAGTTACTGCAGCCCCCAAGGATGAAAAGGGAGAATATTGCTGCATAAAGTGCAAAGCATCAACCTCAAACAGGCATGTTTGATGGTCCATAATGTAGGGTTTGACGAGTACAACTGAGCGAGAACGCAGAAAGCTGACAAAAAACAAGTTAAGGCTTAATCAGTCTTCAGACTACCTTGTAGCTCATCTACGTGCATCAAAGATCTTCCACCAGTCAGATGGAGAGTTTGTCCTTTGGGAATGGTTGTTCAATGTCTCCCTGAGACGATAAAGCAGTGGCCTAACCAGAGCAGAAAGGCAGATATTAATGGATTTCAGGGGAAAAAGGAAAGAATATGATATTGTCAATTAATAGAGGGGAATAGCTTGAAGGAATCCATTGTGGTTGAACCATTCCCAATTACGCGGACTCAGATTTAGGAAAGCCATCCTCCTACACTTTCAGAAACAGTAGAGGATGATATGTGTCTCAGAAATCGTGTGATCTAATGGTGATAAGGTCAATAGCCTACATGGGTCTGTCATATTTCAGAGTATGGGACCTTGGGTCAAACCTGAGCTATCATGACCTTATCTATTAAATTAGATGCTGCTTGCCTTGTTTAAGGGATCTGACCTGCAGTGATCATAGGTCCCTCCCCATCGGTATCTTTTTTATCGTTCACAGTAAGAGGTCCAGAGGGACCACAAATGTAATCTGGCATGACCCACCCAGATGTACCACCAAACCCAGCTCACATTGACCGCCAGATCTATACTTACTGTAGACATCAGTCTTCATGTAGGGAACATACACGTGGCCGTCTTGATGTTTGGGCCACGTACAGATCCCACTGGAGCATTCCCTTGCGCTCCTTTGTTCTCTTCTTGCAACATCAAGATTCATATTAAAGTAGCTCCCGGCGTGTTGACCTACTTTAAACAAGACAAAACGAGATGAGAGGCTGGCTTGTTGGCAGAAACAGTCAAGTGGCACTGAATGTGGCTGTGGGCATGTTTGGCAGTTGACCCTCCCAACAAAGTGGAAGGGTCACCGAGCAGGAAGTACATGACCCGCAGATGCTGCATCCCCAATGGCACCAGCTGAAGTAGTCTCAAAAGAGCACATTACTGTCAATGTTTATAATCACGAGGAAAAAACACAGTTTATTAAGCCACAATTCAAGAAATATATATAAAGAACAATAACGTATCCCAGCATGGCAACTGTAGCCCTATCACAGTTAATAAATCAATTTCAAGAAATATATTCACCATAACAGGTGAAAATTGACTATACAACATACCCTGTATAATAATTACACCATCCTCTTAATCTCTCTACTGTAAATCAAAAGAGGATATAGACTAAAACTCCAGGAACCAAAAGTTGAATTATGCGTAGTATTGACCATATGACTTAAGAAAATCAAAATAACCTTGGAGGAATCCTCTCTGTTCCTTAGTTTGAACATAATCTCTTTCATAAGTTCATGATTACGCTTTTCATTAACCTACACTTCAATTTATTTTAGAATCTGTGACAACTTCCAGTTTCTTAGAATTATTCTCTTTCCTGTTTTTCCAAAGTTTAGTCATTTTTCCTTCACAGCACCGTGCCTTAAAGCACAGTAGATCACTAGGCTTTGATGGGCTCTCATTGGCCTCACTTAAGTAATTAGACAATGGGGATTTGCTGCTGGTGAATGTGATTGCCAGGGAAAACTGAGTGTGTTCATCTTCAACAATTATGAACCTACTTCATCTTTTTGGTGGGGTCATTAGCGTGATGACCTTGAAATCTAGAAACCGTAATCTCCTTACCTTTGTTAAATCATTTTAGGTAAAAATTTACTTACAAGAAAAATTAATTTTAGATACACACTAAATATAATCACAAAGGGGATACACATGGAAAAATAGATTCTAGCTGGACTGAAGTGATGAGATACGTGGTGCACATCTATGGTCTGGATGGAATGAGTTTCAGGTCTGTAGATCATGCGCTTAAGAAGCACTTCCACTCACTTTTGAATGTAAAACTTAGAGTGCAAGTAAGAAAGAGTAAAGTTATAATCACAGAGTGGTGACCTACCTGAGGAGACTGTAGTGAGGTCCCGCAGAGTTCCAATGTTGTCTATCAGCGGACACAGATGGCATTGTGTAACCACTGCAGATCCAGCAGGGTTGAGGTTCAATGAGAAACACATCTCATCTCCACTTCCACATTCCGCTATAGTTGGATCCACCCCTTAGGGGTGTCTTTCCCAAAGCCAAGTCTTTTAACATGGACTATTTTGTCCAGCTCTAAAGATGCATAGTGAGTGTGCTGACCTCTAAGCGTCCTCAGATAAAACAAATATGTGCACTTGCAGTGGCCACGACTCAGGAACGCATGTTCAGACTACGGCCAATGAGGTCCTCCGGTCCTTTCAAGGAGACCTGACTAACTAACTAATCGGAGCTCTGATACAATCCCAAGTGACACACTCATCCTCTAGGCATCCGTTCTGTCTCGCCTGCTTCTTTTTTAGGTACTTTTGCACCACACAGTGACCCCCTCCGGCAGGGCAGGCTTAGTGGGATCTGAATGTTCCGTCAGGCGGGCCTCTGAATACTGAGGTTACTGAAAGGTGTCTCATGACCAAGGCCACTGGAATTATGTAGCAGTAGAGAAACAAATTATGCAGCAGGATTGACTAAGTTAAGGGGCTAGAAAATACAAATTATTCCGCACAATGTGGCGCATGTTTTGATAGTATTACTTTATTATTTTATCAGCTTTACACATGGTAACTCTGTATGGGCAAATATTTCACATTATTAGTACCAGTTTAGCATCCAAATACAGCAATAAGCAATTGAAACATGACCGGTCAAACTTTGAGAAGAGCCTTCTACTGTGCGGAACCCGTGTCACCATATTTTAGTAACGTTTCATCTGTTTGAGCTAGAAATCATGTTTTTGCTTGATTTGTTTGGTTTTTGCAGATTTCAGCAGATGATGGATTGTGTGACCAACATGGTAAATCCATAATTATGTGGAAAAAGCCAAGACCGCAGAATAGCATAATTCAAGTAGCCCTGTTCATGAAACACTTGTGTGCACATTGAATAGGACAGTGTAATGCACAGAATCACAAGGTCCTTGGCCAAACCAGGTGTTATACAAGATTCTGTTCTCATCACTCACATTTGTATATATTCAGTTTGTCCTCTGCCCTTATGCAGCAGCTATACAAACGCTCAGTTAAATGTAGTCTGTATTGGCCCTCTCCCAGTTACATACAAGACGAGGAGGGCCTGCATCTCATCATCATACTTGGTTCCTGCTCAGCCTGAGAATGCCCACCCTCCATACATCACTTCCTCTGTTTGCCCTACCCAGGAAGTGCTGTTCGTGGGCCGCACAACATCCATCAACAGATTAATGTATTGTTTTGCCTGCTGTACATGTGAGGCTCTTAAATTAGGACATAAGAATATCAGCATCAGAAACAATTTGTACTGGAAGATGACCGTCGCATCACTCACCATTTTGATTTGCACTATACATCAGATTGAAGGCGCTCTCCAGTGCTGCAGTGTCTATGAAGGGAGAAGACACATTGTTGTGCTATCAAACATTGACAGGTTTGTTGTACAGTCACAATACTCAAAAAATACATTTTATCACCAGGCACATACAGAATTTATTGTATGTTTTGTTCAAATGCTTACATCTCTCCAGTTCCTTAGAAAGTTTGATATATATATGTATGTGTTTGTGTGTGCGTTTGTATGTATATTATATATATATATATATATATATATATATATATATATATATATGTATATATATTTATATATATATATATATATAGAGAGAGAGAGAGAGAGAGAGAGTGAGAGAGAGAGTTTCAGGAAAACCCGAGAGCTCTGGAGTGTGCCAGAGCTCTCAAATTTCCCAGTTCAATGCATGATGCATAAGGAGTTCATGCAGGTTAGGAAATTTCTCTGAATTCTAGTGGGGACTGAAGCCTTATTTTCATAAGGACTGGTAAAGGACTAAAAATGCCACCATGCTAAGAAAAACAACCTGTACCATATGAGTGACTAATGCATGAACCTCGGTAACTAGAAAGCTTTGTATGTCATAGTCTGTTAGACCTGGCAGCTCTTGACATGGTTTTCCTGTACTTTTTGCTTCTGACCTCCTGTTTTTGGACCCTGTGCTGTAATTCATTTTGGCTGGTTTCGACAATCTGGACACTTTACCACTGCTAACCAGTGCTAAAGTGCAAGTGCTCTCTGTCTAAATTGTATTGGTGATTGGTTACCCATGATTGTTATATTTGATTTACTGGTAAGTCCCTAGTAAAGTGCACTATAGGTGCCCAAGGCCTGTACATTAAATACTACTAGTGGTCCTGCAGCACTGATTGTGCCTCCCACATGATTAGCCCTGTAACATGTCTGAGACCTGCCACTGCAGTGTCTGTGTGTGCAGTCTTGCACTGTCAATTCGTTCGGGCAAGTGTACCCACTTGCCAGGCCGAAACCTTCCCTTTGACTATATGTAAGTCACCCCTCAGGTAGGCCCAAGGTGGCCCCATGGGCAGGATGCAGTGTATTTATAAGGTAGGACATATATGGATGTGTTTTCTATGTCCTGATGGTGAAATACTGCCAAATTTGGGGTTTGCTATTGCAAGGCCTATCTCTCTCATAGGTTAACATGGGGATTGCCTTTAAATATCTTTTAAGTGCAGTTTCCCATTGGGAGCAGATAGAGATATGGAGTTTGGTGTCTCTGAACTCACAATTTTTAAATACATCTCTTGGTAAAGTCGGTTTTGAAATAATCAGTTTGAAAATGCCACTTTTAGAAAGCATTTTCTTGCTTACCCATTCTGTGGCTCTGCATGCTTGCGGAATCCACGTCTAGGTCGGACTGACAGTTGGGCTGTTTGTGAATTCCCAGTGGACAGTGACACAAAGGGAGCTGGGAGTCTCCTGCACCTCCTGATAAGTCTCCTGGGCTAGAATGGAAAAGGAGGAGCTTACAACTGCACCTGAAAGAGCTGTGCCTGTCCTCCCACAATGCAGTCTTCAACCCCCTGGTGTGTGTCTGGGGCCAGGCCTGGGCAAGGCAGGATCTTGTAAACAACAGAGAATTTCCTTTGAAGTTTGCCTACTTCAAAGGCAGAAATGGGTATAAGTAGTGGACCCAAAACCCTAGACTTTTAGTCACTCTGCCTATTGCTTTGCTGTGCAGGCCTGCTGCTGCTGCTTCTGCCTAGGAGGGGAAAGGCTGGACTCTGCTTTCTGCAATCCTGCTGATGAAGTGTCTCCAATGGCTTGGACTGAGCTTGCCTCCTATGACAAAGCCTCCGGGACTGCAAGACTTCACTTGCCAGCCGTTGGGTCTACTTGCTATGGATCCTAACTCGCCTGGTGGTGCCTACTCCATTCTCTGGGCCCCTGGGAGTAAAAGCTGGTTGAAAAACAAGAAAAAACTGTTGCACTGGCTCCGGATGATGCCCGGACCGACGCAGCTGCTTGAGCTCACAACACTGCCTACAACCGAAGCCGTGGTCCCCACTGGAGTGCAACGACCCTGCCGACATCACAGGCCTGACGCCACTGCATCCCCGCTGATGTCCCGTGACTTTGTGTGTCCCGAGTGCATGTCACGGACATCTGTCACACCCAACTCTGCTGCGGCGCCCGCAGCCCTGTGGCATGACCACGACCCCATGGAGTCACCCCACTGTGTCTCGACACGCCAGACATCGACCCTGCTGGAGCATAAGGACTCTTCGCACCGAAGCGGCCTCACCTCCCCTGCTCCGTAGTAAGGAACCAACACCACACCAGATTCAGCGACGCCTCTCCTCCCCGACTCCCTGCACCAGCTTGTTTCTTTGTTACCAAAGGTACTGTACCTGGGGGTCCATGTGACTCCGTGACCGGCGCCACTGGCATCAGATTGTTGCAAACGACTCTGTCACCACTCCGCGATAACTCTAAATTGAAACATTTGTGTTTCTAAGCACTGTATCCAAGTTTCATCTTTAAAAATTAATAACTTTGCTTGTGTATGTTGTATTTTTGCTGTTTTGGTCTTGTTTGATTCAGATAAATATTGGCTATTTCTCTAAATGGGTGTTGAGTCATTTTATTGTGTTTTCACTGTGTTACTCTGCATGTTTGCACAAATACTTTACACATTGCCTCTGAGATAAGCCTGACTGCTTGTGCCAAGCTACCAAGGTGGTGAGCAGGGGTTATCTGTGCTGTGTATCTCCCTTACCCTGACTAGAATGAGGGTCCCTGCTTGGACAGAGTGAAAACTGACTGCATTTCTAACACAGTCACACACACCTCTGCTCTACAACTCAGAACAAAGTTAGCAAACAACTAAATGAAAGGTATGAAACTAATGTGATCGGTCAGTTATTACTGAGTCAGGCAGAAATAGCAAGGTTGACCGGGGGATGTGCACAAACCCCAAGTATAGGACACACACACTTTCAACTAGACCTGGCTTTTTAGGCAACCACAGTTTGCTTCCTAGGATGTGTTAAGTTGTAAATGCAATATTAAAAGCAAAACTGCAAGGCCCAGAAGGCAGTATGCTATTGACTAAAAAGAGAGCCTAGGCAGAGGGTATCATACGCAACATGGGACCACTTTCTCTCTGTCAGGCTATGGAGCAAGGGGTGGTTAAAAGTTACATTCATCCCAGGGTAGAGTGACCTCTAGAGCGGTGACAGTGTCCCTTCTAGACTTTGCAAGTTAACTCCTATTACAGTTGTACTTTTCAGGGCTGATTCATAAAGGCATTTATAACTCTCTGAACTAATATTCCAGGAGGAACTTGTTGTACCTACTCTTACATGCCTTTGTGAACTGGTCCCAAAATCTCTAAAATGGGAATAAAATGGAAATATTCAACTACAGTTAATACAAATAGAAAGGACTGTGCCAACTTTACCATTTTCCTAACAGGGAGGTAGATATTTCAAATAGGCATGTAATGGTACATAAAAGAGTACTCCTGTAGTATTACTTCATGGTGCTGGTCCATGCCTTTGTGAATCCACCCCTTTGTGTACACAGCCAAGTGGATTCATCCTGAAGGTTGCAAGGCTTAATGTATTAGTTTTGATTCATCGATGAGAAGCAGTTACTATGTATTCATCAATGAAAATAAATCTGCTTCAGATAATATACTAAACCTTGAAAGCACGTGTCTCAGTAAAGAGATGCTCACCTTCCAGCTTCCTCTCCTGTCTTCGTGTTCTTTCCAAATAATGACTCTGTGAATAAAATATAGCAAACATCACCACTTGGTATATACCTGAGCTCTCCTTCCCCTCCAAGCCCTGGAACAGGTGCGCAGTGGGCGCTGCACTAATGGGGCATGGCATGCAGATGCTGTGCAGGGGTTGGGTGTAATAAAGTACACACTGTGCATGTCCCCTTCCCACCTAGAGCTGAACAAAGGTGTGCAACCCTTCGCAGCTGAAAACAATAGTACAGTGCATTGGCAAAGCCAATAGGTCTATCCTATGAGAGATCTTTTGGCTTTGTCAATGTCTTTTAGCCATATTGTACAGCAGCAGGCTGCTGTTCAGCATTGCTTAAAGTTAGTGGCATGACGTAGAGAAGAGTGGCATAGAATTTTGAAGAGGTTCATTATATGGAGTGAAGTGGCATAAGGTAGAGTGGAGTGGCATAGAAGATAGTGGCTTAAAGTATAGTGGCATAGAGTAGAGTGGCATGCAGCAGAGGAGAGTAGAGTGGCGTACGTTGGCCTGGCAAAGAGTCCAATGGCATGGGGTGGCATAGAGTGGAGTGCCGTAGAGTGGAGTGGTATACAGTAGAATGTAGTGGTTTAGAGTGGTTTAGAGTGGAGTAGAGTGGCGTAGAGTGGGTAGTGTTGAGTAGTACAGTTGTGTGTGTAACAAAAGCTGCACCAGAGATATCAGATTGTGTGAAAGCAACATTAATAAAAAGCTATATGCCTCTGTTGAAAGTATTAAAGCACATTGCACATTGAGGAATAATATTGAAAGTTTTATGAAATATAAAGAATAGTGTGTTGCATAAATATGAGGAAGAACACAGATGAGAAAGAACACATGTACTTGGTCCATGTTCCAGGCAAGAGCTAACACAAGAAAGGAAGGGAAGACTACAGGAGCTAAGCAATCGAAAGACTGCAAATGAGACTGACAATGAATACAACCAATGGTATGTTGTGGGTGGGTTGTAAGCTCACTGAATTGTAAAATAATATGTTACCCAGAGCATGCGGTGTATAGGCGAAACCTAAAAAAGTGTACATTTATAAAGAGGTTGGGGGGAATGCTGTAGAGTACATGTTACAAGAGAACATGCTGTGGGCAGGGAGTGCATCTAACATTATTAAGTGCTGTGGACAAGGAGTGCATGTAACAAGAACATGCGGAAAGTGGGAAGTGCATGCAGCAAAACTAATTCTGTGGCCGGGAAGTGCAGGTAACAAGAACACATGCTGTAGGTGGGAAGTAAATGTAACAAGAGACCATGCTGTGGGTTGGGAGTACATGTAACAAAAACCCATGCTTTCGGTGGGGAGTACATGTAACAAGGAAACATGCTTTGGGCATGGATTACTTGTAATAAATGGCCATGCAGTGGGAGGAGAGTACATGTAACAAACAAACATGCTGTGAGTGGGGAATACATGTAACAAGAGAGCATTTGTGGGTGGAGAGTAAACGTAACAAGAGAACATGCTGTAGATTAGAAGTACACATAACAAGAGGAAATGCTGTAGGTGGGTAGTTCACGCAACAATAGAACATGATGTGGGTGTGGAGTACATGTAAGAAGAGAAAATGCTGTAGGGTGGGGTATGTGTAACAAGAACATGCTGCTAGATAACTTGCTGTCGGTGTGGAGTACATGTAACAAAAGAACGTGGAGTAAGGGAATATGCCTGGGGTGGGGTGTACATGTAACAATGGAACATGCTGTAGGGGCAGAATACATGTAACAAGAGGAGATGCCGTACGTGGGAAGTAAATATAACAAGATAACATGCTGTGGGTGGGGGAGTTTATGTAACAAGAGAGCATTCTGTAGGTGTGGAGTACATGTAACAAGAGAAGATGTTGCTGTGGAGTACATGTAACAAGGGAACATGCTGTATGTAGGGATGAAACAAGATAACATCCTGCAAGGGAACATGCTGTAGGCAGGGAGTATATGTAACAAGAAAACATGCTTTGGGTGTGAAGTACATGTAAAAAGAGAACATGCTGTGGAGTATATGTAACAAGAGAACATGCTGTAGGTGTGGAGTACACTTAACATGAGAACATGCTGTAGGTGGGGAGTACACTTAACAAGAGAACATGCTGTAGGTGGGGAGTACATGTAACATGAGAAAACGCTGTAGGTGTGGAGTATACATAACAAGAGAACATACTGTAGGTGTGGAGCACACATAACAAGAAAACACGCGTAGGTGTGGTGTACACGTAACAAGAAAGAACAAGCTGTAGGTGGGGAGTACACGTAACATGAGAGAACACGCTGTGGGTGCGCAGTACACGTAACAAGAGAACACGCGTAGGTGTGGAGTACACTTAACATGAGAACACGCTGTGGGAGTGGAGTACACTTAACAAGAGAACACGCATAGGTGTGGTGTACACGTAACAAGAGAGAACACGCTGTGGGAGTGGAGTACATGTGACATGAGGGAACATGCTGTGGGTGTGGAGTACACGTATCATGAGGGAAGATGCTTTCGGTGTGGAGTACACGTAACATGAGAGAACACGCTGTGGGTGTGGAGTACACGAAACAAGAAAACACGCGTAGGTGGGGTGTACACGTAACAAGAGATAACACCCTGTGGGAGTGGAGTACACTTAACAAGAGAACATGTGTAGGTGTGGTGTACACGTAACAAGAGAGATCACGCAGTGGGTGTGGAGTACACGTAACAAGAGAGAACACGCTGTGGGAGTGGAGTACACGTGACATGAGGGAACACGCTGTGGGAGTGGAGTACATGTATCATGAGGGAACACGCTGTGGGAGTGGAGTACATGTATCATGAGGGGACACGCTGTGGGAGTGGAGTACACGTAACAAGAGAGATCTCGCTGTGGGTGTGGAGTACACGTAACAAGAGAGAACATGCTGTGGGTGTGGAGTACACGTAACATAAGAGAACACACTGTGGGTGTGGAGTACACAAAACAAGAAAAAACGCTTAGGGGGGGTGTACACGTAACAAGAGAGAACATGCTGTGGGTGTGGAGTACACGAAACAAGAATACACGTGTAGGTGGGGTGTACACGTAACAAGAGAGAACACGCTGTGGGAGTGGAGTACACTTAACATGAGAACATGCTGTGGGAGTGGAATACACTTAACAAGAGAACACGCGTAAGTGTGGTGTACACATAACAAGAGAGATCACGCTGTGGGTGTGGAGTACACTTAACAATAGAGAACACGCTGTAGGAGTGGAGTACACGTGACATGAGGGATCACACTGTGGGTGTGGAGTACATGCATCATGAGGGAACACGCTGAAGGTGTGGAGTACACTTAACAAGAGAACATGCTGTGGGAGTAGAGCACACTTAACACGAACATGCTGTAGGTGTGGAGTACATGTAACAAAAGAGAACACGCTGTAGGTGTGGAGTACACGTAACATGAGAGAACATGCTGTGAGTGTGGAGGACACGTAACAAAAGAACATGCTGTAGGTGGGGAGTACATGTAACATGAGAAAACGATGTAGGTGTGGAGTACACATAACAAGAGAACATACTGTAGGTGTGGAGTACACTTAACAAGAAAACACACGTAGGTGTGGTGTACACTTAAAAAGAGAGAACAAGCTGTAGGTGGGGAGTACACGTAACATGAGAGAATACGCTGTGGGTGTGCAGTACACATAACAAGAGAACACGCGTAGGGTGGAGTACACTTAACATGAGAACACGCTGTGGGAGTGGAGTACACTTAACAAGAGAACACGCGTAGGTGTGGTGTACACATAACAAGAGAGAACACGCTGTGGGTGTGGAGTACACATAACAAGAGAGAACACGCTGTGGGAGTGGAGTACATGTGACATGAGGGAACACGCTGTGGGTGTGAAGTACACGTATCATGAGGGAAGACGCTGTCGGTGTGGAGTACACATAACATGAGAGAACACGCTGTGGGTGTGGAGTACACGAAACAAGAAAACAATCGTAGGTGGGGTGTACATGTAACAAGAGAGGACACGGTGTGGGAGTGGAGTACACTTAACATGAGTACACGCTGTGGGAGTGGAGTACACTTAACAAGAGAACACGTGTAGGTGTGGTGTACACGTAACAAGAAAGATCACGCTGTGGGTGTGGAGTACACGTAACAAGAGAGAACACGCTGTGGGAGTGGAGTACACGTGACATGAGGGAACACGCTGTGGGTGTGGAGTACACGTAACAAGAGAGATCACGCTGTGGGAGTGAGTACACGTAACAAGAGAGAACACGCTGTGGGTGTGGAGTACATGTAACAAGAGAGAACACGCTGTGGGTGTGGAGTACACGTAACATCAGAGAACACACGGTGGGCATGGAGTACACGAAACAAGAAAACATGCGTAGGTGGGGTTTACACATAACAAGAGTGAAGACGCTGTGGGTGTGGAGTACACGTACCATGACAGAACACGCTGTGGGTGTGGAGTACACGAAACAAGAATACACGCGTAGGTGGGGTGTACACATAAGACAGAACACGCTGTGGGTATGGAGTACACGTAACATGAGAGAACATGCTGTGGGTGTGGAGGACATGTTACAAGAGAACACGTGTAGGTGTGGAGTACACGTAACATGAGAACATGCTGTAGGTGGGGAGTACACTTAACTAGAGAAAATGCTGCAGGTGGGGAGTACATGTAACAAGAGAACATACTGTAGGTGTGGAGTACATTTAACAAGAAAACACGTGTAGGTGTGGTGTACACGTAACAAGAGAGAACAAGCTGTAGGTGGGGAGTACACGTAAAATGAGAAAACACGCTGTGGGTGTGCAGTACATGTAACAAGAGAACACGCGTAGGTGTGGATTACACTTAACATGAGAACACGCTGTGGGAGTGGAGTACACGTAACAAGAGAGAACACGCTGTGGGAATGGAGTACACGTGACATGAGGAAACACGCTCTGGGTGTGGAGTACACGTAGCATGAGAGAACACGCTGTGGGTGTGGAGTACACGAAACAAGAAAACACGCGTAGGTGGGGTGTACATGTAACAAGAGAGAACACGCTGTGAGAGTGGACTACATGTATCATGAGGGAACACGCTGTGGGTGTGGACTACACGTAACAAGAGAGAACACGCTGTGGGAGTGGACTACATGTAACAAGAGAGAACACGCTGTGGGAGTGGAGTACAGGTGACATGAGGGAACACGCTGTGGGTGTGGAGTGCACGTAACAAGAGAACACGTGTATGTGTGTTGTACACGTAACATGAGAACGTCCTGCCCAACGCTATGGACTTCAACCAGGGACAACAAAACAGCGCCGGGTCCCGCCGCAGTTTTAATGCTTCAACCAAATGCTCTTTTCATCAGTAGGAAAAAGAGAATTTCTAAAAGTGCGTGTTCCAGAGCTAACACCACCTCTTCCCAGGCCTTCAAAACCGACCTCAAAGCTCTCCTCCTTCAAAGACACTTCCAAAGTTAATTCAAGCCCTCTGTTTTCAGAAGGAAGTCCTTCCATTATAGGATATTCTGTTCTCCATGCCTATAGAAGTGCCTTCCCAGGGTGTTTTTGTGTTTTGAGTGTCTGCCATTTAGTGCAGTATTTTACCTCTACCTGTATTTTGTACTCGTTTGCAACATGCACACGGCACCTTTCCTTTTCAACGTATCATTTGCTACCTCTTATATCTTGTTTGCTTTTGATACATGCACAACGGCCACCACTGCCTCATGTAACGTAACTATTGTTTTAGTGTTTTGAGTGTCTACCATTGATTGCAACTTTTTTTTTACCTCTATTCGTACTTTATTTGCTCTTGTAACCTGCACACGTCACTTTTTCCTCGTTTGCTACCTCGTTTATTTTTTGCTCTTGATACGTGCACAATTATCACGATTGCCTCTTGTAATGTAACGCTTGATTTTGTAACAGGCTCACTTGTAATTCTTCTCCTCTTGTATCTTTACTTTGCCTGTTGTGAAGCGCTCTGACACCTTCGGGTAAAGTCCGCGCTATATAAAAACGCATTAAATAAAAATAAATAAATAAAATAACACACAGCGTTGTTCTAGGGAACAGGAAGAGGTGCAAGTCAATGCCATCCCAGGGCGACCTGTGCGGGCCTCACGTCACACCGCCCCACGGCCGACCCCACGCCTTGAGGGTGACCTCATGCCACTAGCGCTAAGCAAGCTGGGACTTGTAGTTCCAATGTCCCCGGTATACACTGGGATTTACAACCCTCAGCATGCACAGTGGTGTTGGGTGAACCTCCGCGGCTGGATGTAGGCCCCCTCTGCACACGGGTCCGAGGTCGTGATGTGCACCTGGGATCGGTTGGTCATTGCTCAAGCAAGACCCTTGTTTTGTTGTTCAGAGCACATACATGGCACTCGTGGCCCGTGTATGAACGGCTGAGCCTGCACAAGGACTGGCACGCCCACACTCACTGGTGCTCGTGCCATCACAGCTCACACTGCATAGAATGAGGAACTGATAGTCCGTGATTGCCTCTGCATAGACAAGCACGAGTCCGCGCGCACAGGAGGAATCACATCATTATTACTCTATCCTCTGCATAGGCCGACACACTATACATAACGCACGTGCAATCGCTGTAGGGTGGCCATAATTTTAAAGCCAAAAACCGGGACATTTCACAAAAGTATAAGGACTACAGTGTTACTTCAACTGAGCGCACAGAATGACAGAGCAGAGGAGGCACCAAGAACACAAATACAATTGATTTTTGAAAGCCAGTATTATGTCTGGTAATTAATTTGCTTTCGTATAACAGTTGATACTGCCCTGCTTTTGAAAACATAAAAAGGCACCTCCTGTCGTTTTCAGTCGACCCTGTCAAAAAACTGAATATTAGCTAAATTTCCCCAAAATCCGACGGGACAATTAGTGAAAAGCCGAGACACCTGTTCACCTTAAAACACTGCCATTATCTGCACATACTGGCTCAGGTATGGTCAATGTGCCTATTGCATCAGATGAATCGCGTGCAGTCTAGGCACTATACCTCGGTGATCTGCTGACTTTCATGTAGCCACGGTACCTCGTTGCACGGAAAGGCACAGCTGCAGTCACGGTGCCCTATTGCACAGATTGGCACACATTCAGTCATGGTGCCCCATTGCATACATTGGCACACATGCAGTCCCACTGCATATATGGCACACGCGGAATCAGGCCACCCCATTGCATATATTGGCACACACGCAGTCGCGGTGCTCCATTATATATATTGGCACACATGGAGTCACGATGCTCTATTGCCTATTTGGCACACACGTAGTCGCGGTGCCCCATTGTACACATTGGCACACATATAGCCCCACTGCATATATGGCACACGTGGAGTCACGCCACCCCATTGAATATATTGGCACACATGCAGTCGTGGTACCCATGACCTATTTGGCACACATGCAGCCCCACTGCATATATGGCACACGTGGAGTCACGCCACCCCATTGAATATATTGGCACACATGCAGTCGTGGTGCCCATTGCATATTTGGCACACATGCTTTCACAGTGCCTCGTCGCATTGATTAATAGGACAATGCATGTCCCGCGCTGCAACAGAATCAAGACAGTGGGTAGCGATGGCACGGTGAGACCTACCTTTGCTGGGAATGCCCAGCCTGTAGCACAGAGCGCCAGCACCGCTAGTGCCAGGGAGCGCATGGTGCAGGCAGCGTCCGGGGACAGCAATGGACTTGACGGGGTGTGAAGAGGTCGATTTATGCTGGATGAGAAGTTAGATCTCTAGAGCCACTCTCCAGCGCCATCCTCAGCTCAGCCCCTT
Source organism: Pleurodeles waltl (assembly GCF_031143425.1). Classification (NCBI taxonomy): domain Eukaryota; kingdom Metazoa; phylum Chordata; class Amphibia; order Caudata; family Salamandridae; genus Pleurodeles; species Pleurodeles waltl. Next base: position 75,549,331 of record NC_090449.1, on the reverse strand, counting down.
TATACAGTGTCCCTGCCCATGCCCAGGGGCATTGGGAAGACCCCGAGAGAGCAGCGTGAAAAGAAAGGCAGATTATATTCGAGCCTGGAGTTGATTACATTACACAGCGCCCCTCGGTGACTGTGAACAGAACCCCAAATATTTACTCTCAGCCCGTGCCTCGGGGTATTGGTATCAAGGGCTCAGTGGGGTATCTGGAAATCCCCAGGACACCAGTTCGCAGGACCAGTATAGACTTTCATCCGTCCGAGGCTGACAGAGTATCATGATATTAACAATGGCTGTTAATTTGAGCATGTAGAAACAACGGAACTCCAGTAGTAATTTCTACATAAAGAAAATAAAAATCATCATGATTTTCCAGGCAACAAGTTGGTGAAACCATCGGATGTCTGCGGGTTAGTATCGACGCGCGCGCCGGGGGTGGGGGTAGAGAGGGGGGAGGAAAGCTGCGGACCGCCTCCCTTTCACAGGTACCGGAAAACTAAGGAATCTTTCGAGCAAGAAAGATTCAGACCCTAAGAATAGCATCCTATAGTCATGCGGTTGGTGGCATCCACGCCCCCCTCGCTGCCTATAATTGGCGCCTGGAAGGGTGGTCGGAAACAATGGTTTACACAGAGGTCTGCGAGCATTGTCCAGGTTGCATACTGTGATGAAGTGGGGAGTGTGAGCTTCTGGCCACCTGGTTCTAAAGTATGTACCTTGACGCTGACCTACAGCTCCTCTTAAGAAAACAAGCCAGAGCTTCACTTAGACACTGAAGAAACACTCTAACGGCATGTATAAACCCTTTACTTATCTTTGGTAAAACACTCTTTGGTAGATTTTCTTTGCAATGCTGCGTGATTAATGTTCACCTATATTACACAAGCAGTTACAGGTGAATCAACATTCACCTGTACACAGACATGCAGAAACACGATGAGTGCTGCTCACCTGTGGACGGAGGCATGGGGGCTGCTTTTAACCTACGAAATAGACATTGAGTGCTGCAGAGTAGAGAGGCACAGAGTAGAGTGGCGTAGAACAGTGCTTAATTTGTGCTTTTTGTTTCCGTTGCGGCATACCAGCACTTATTTTTGAGGGTCGACACTAAGTTTTCGGCCTCAAGCATTTACTGCAAGCAAAAGACATATACGGGAAAGCAGAGGAAGAAAAAAAAATTAAAGAGCCTCACATGGGAAGAAAGCTGCAAGCCTGATCTGAAGTGACCGGAAGTGTCTGTAAATGGTTTAAAGAGGCCGAGATCGGTTCAGGATTACGCTGCCCAAGCATTCTGTGCTTGCACAATTAACTGCAGCAGCCGTGTGTTTCAGAGGAGAGCTTTGAGCACCAGCACGTTTTTGTTTACAAATTAAGCACTGGCATAAAGTGCAGTGGCGTAGAACAGATTTGCATACAGTAGAGTGGCTTTGAGTGGTGCAGAATGGAGTGGTGCAGAGTAGAATGGCCCAGAGTAGAGTGGCCCAGAGTAGAGTGGCGCAGAATGCAGTGGCGTAGCCTAGAGTGGCCTAGAACAGAGTGCTGTACAGTAGAATGACATGGAGTGGTGCAGAGAGGAGTGGCACAAAGTAGAGTGGCGCAGAGTAGAAGGGCCCAGAGTAGAGTGGCCCAGAGTAGAGTGGCGCAGAGTGCAGTGGCGCAGAGTAGAGTGGCGCAGAACAGAGTGGTGTACAGTAGAATGACGTAGAGTGGCCCAGAGTGCAGTGGCGTAGAGTAGAGTGGCGCAGAACAGAGTGGTGTACAGCAGAATGATGTAGAGTGGTGCAGAGAGGAGTGGCACTGAGTAGAGTGGCCCAGAGTAGAGTGGCGCAGAGTGCAGTGGCATAAAGCAGAGTGGCTCAGAACAGAGTGGTGTACAATAGAGTGGCATACAGTGGGGCAGAATGGAGTGGCACAGAGTGGAGTGGCACAGAGTAGAGTGGGGCAGAGTGCAGTGGTGTAGAGTGCAGCGGCGTAGAACAGAATGGTGTACAGTGGAGTGGCGTAGAGTGGTGCAGAGTGGAATGGTGCTAAGTGGAGTGGCACAGTGGAGTGGCGCAGAGTGGAGTGGGTCAGAGTGGAGTGGTGCAGTGTAGAGTGGTACAGAATGGAGTGGCTTAGAACAGAGTGGTGTACAGTAGAGTGGTGTAGAGTGGATTGGCGCAGAGTAAAGTGGCGCACAGTGCAGTGGCACAGAGTAGAGTGTGGCACTCTATAGTAGAGTGTGACACTGTATGCCAATAAACTCAACAGAAATGCATTTTACTCTGTAACACTGGCTATGCAACTGTACTCTACACCAATCCTCTGTATGCCAATCTAATTTACTCTGCACCACTGCACTCTACACCACTTTACGCCATTACACTCTATCCCACTCAACGCAACTGCACTCTGCCCTGCACTACTTCACTCTAGGCCACTTCATTTTACTTTGAAACAATCTATCCCACTTCTCTCTAAGTTACCCTAGTCTTAACCACCTTGGAGTAATGTTGTGGTATGTATATATTCTACTATGTCCTTCATTAGTTTTCCCTTTTTCCTGCTTGTCTTGTTCCATTAGAGTGTTATTAGCTGAAGCATGGAAGTCTGAAGGGGCAGTTACCAAAGAGGTTGCCTTTAGTGAAGCTGTGGCTGGAGTTCCTTCTGCATGTATAATAAAGTCTTATCAAGAACTTCTTCGTCCTACTGGATTATTTGTGTAAGGATTTACAAAGTGAAGGAGCTTACTTCACACTGTACTCTGTGCCAATTCACTCTACAGAACTGCACTCTATGCCACTCCACTCTACTCTGCAACACTGCACTGTTTTCCACTCAACTCTGTGCCGCTCTACTTGGAACTACTGTACTCTATGCTACTTCACTCTACGCCACTGCACCCTATGCCAATGCACTCAGCTGCACTATGCTCTACTCTGCACCACTCTATGCTACTGTACGCTGCACCAATCTAAACAACTGCACTCTATGCCACTCAACTCTACTCCACTACCCCAAGGTAAAGGGGTTGGGGTGTGCTTCTCATAGGCACTGTACGGACAGATTTGGCTGACATCGCCATGGTTACACTCAGGCGCTAGAGATTAGGGTTTTAGGAAGGAATTGTATACTCATGTTATGACACTATGTTGGGGTTGTTCATATTTACATCTCTAATTTTCACAATCCTGATTTTGTTATTCCTCATTATCCTAATCATTGCAGCTCATGCGTTTTTTTCATCGATTGCAGTCTTTTCTATAAATGTATTGAAAACTGTTTTGCATCTCTTTTCTTGCCTGTGTGTGTGTAAGAGAGTTGTATGAGGAGAGGAAAGGATAAGGCTTGTTTCCACTATGATTTCCCCTGATGGGTTTTCAGAGTCCATGCAAGGCTGCCACAAATCACCTTTACCGGTTGGATTGTTATGAGTTACTGCTAATGAGCAGGGAGGGTTGGGCCGATAGCTGCCGACTGGTATGGGAGAGACTCAATCAAATATAACACAAAGGTGCTGCTGCCCCAAATCCAGCAGTCTCGTTGCTATGGGAGTCCTTACGACAGTATCTGTTAAGGACTTGACACTGAGAAGGTTTGATTAGTCCCGTTCCTGACTGCCCTAGATAAGAGCAATTGTTCCTGTAGCCTCTGAGCCACCCTGCACAGCCTACATGAAAGGTGTCAAGTGCCTTGTTAAGAGTGTTGCTATTATGAGAAATACCCACATAGGCGAAAAACCCTCCTTTGCAACCTTTTGGCTTTTGATTGAAGATGAAGATTTTTACTGAGGTAACAGTAATGATTCACACTGTTTCTGAACATCAGGACGGAGAACAGAATCAAGCCAGAATTGTAGGCAGTGATTCAGAAGAAGAACCAAAACTGAAGAAGCAAAAATCAGAGACAAAGACAAATGGCAAGGCTTGGTGAGTTTGACAAAAGAGACAAAAGAAAGAGGTTGCCAAGCATCTTCCTTGTGACTGACTCTGTTAATTATGTTTTCAACAGGAAATGACTTCATAGGAAGAAAGCCTATGGTATCTTCAACTTGAAACCTGCGATAACATTCTGTGGACAGACCACCCTGTTCAGAAATATGGTCTGTGATGTGTGTCCACACCTCTTTCCTGATATTCATGGCATTCGTTCAACAAAAAAGAAAGTTCAAGTTCACTTTGACCGTGCTGAATTCTGGAGTCCTGAGGCTGCCACTGTTCATGCTCCACACTTCTGTGACTTGCAGAACAGACCTCAGTGTAACTTTAAGCTTAGAGACGCCATATTTATTCAGATCATAAGAAATGGCTGGCAGCAGACTGAGTGCAGTCTCGAACAATGTGCTGCCAAACAGTGGGTGAACCTCTCATACGTCCACTGAACATCTAAAGTCTATGGTAGGCTTTTGGTAATGTTCACAGCACCGTTGAAACCGTATGAGAAGCAAAGGTTGGCCATCATATATGAGGAGTAGCCACCAGAGGTAGGAGGAGCCTGTCTTGGGCAATAGATTGGCCATGATAATGGAAATGCATGGCCATGATGTTGCATGCAGTGTTCTTTTATGTCTTGCCAACAGGGACCCCTTCGGTCTTAGCCATTCCCCTGCTCTGACGACTCTTTGGTCTGGGGCAGAGGAGAAAACTTTGGGACACGTATTGGGTGGACTTCCCGATTCCTGCCTTGCGATATTTGGTGCGTGACATGAACCAGTAAGTGCAAGCAATGATCCCAATGACAGCCTTGCACTTCCCCTCTTTAGATCCAACGCTTCGGCTGCACAATTTCATCCCTGCAGGTGGTTGCATTGCAGGCCATCTCCTTTGTCCTGTGGTCACATGGCTTTATGCCAGGTATCTCCTTGTCCCAGTGCAGCAGCTTCAGCATGCCACCTTACATGTGCATCCTCCATTGTTGTGCCTAAAACCCTTCTCCTGGTCTAACAGATGGGTGCAATTTTCTTGGCTCCTGGGGCATGTTGCTTCTTGCTCCCTGGAGATGCAATGTTGGTGGGAACATCCGCATATCTGCCCCTTTTTATTACTCAGACCTGGTGTGGGTCTATGTTTTTTACTCCCGCTTTCTTTGGGTGAGTCCTGGAAGGCCTTTGACACTTGTATAGCCTCCCTACAGGAGGAATCCATTCCACTCCTGTGCTAGGCCTGCCTGCTCTCTTGGCCTCTGCTCTTAGGAGCTCTAGACTTTTTGGCCCTCCCTGTATGGACTGCTGTGAGTGGAAAAGGTAGCTGCCCAGGACCAATAACAAAGGACCTTGAAGAATTGGTGTTGGAGGCTCCTCGCAGTGCCGCTAAGGGAGATTGTTGAGGTGATTTCTTGTTTTTACTGATAGATATTGCTATTTGCCTTGTTTATGGTGCATGTTGTTTTTTTCTTTTACACAACTGCAGGATATGTGCTTGTGACTCTCTCTCCAGTTATGTGTTGTGCTGTAACTTTGGCCTACTTGGGGAAAAGAAAGGGTTGGAACCACGACCTGGCTCTACTCATCAGGCTTGTCCTAGTGAAATTGGATAACTGGGGGAATCATAGGGTAAGTCTCACTCTGAGCATGAGAAGATAGTCACATAGTGTCCTAGATGATCTGGGGGTACCCCCACACACAGAATTTCTTCCTGTTAAAGAGAGGTCCTGGAGACCGCTTACCATTGCCTGCATGGCTCCACGGGGGCATCAGTACACGTGGATCGGTAGCTAACGTAACTGACCTGGATCTAGGAGAGACACCTGGGCCCTCACAAATACTTCCAGTTATAGTGAACAGGAATGCTGGTCCCATCCCTCACGGCAGCCCTTCCCATTGGGGTCAATGTTCACAATTAGCTTATCCTCCAGTCCTGATAGAAGGTAAGTTGTGATGTTCTGTGAGTCCTGAATGAGATTAGGCAATGTCTCAAAGATCTCTTCTTGAGTTCAAAAGAAAAAACTCATGATCAGATGATCATCTAGTATCAAAGAGGGTCAAAATTAGGGATGCCTCCCTGGGCCCAGGAGCAGTTAGTTCACCCCCATGTTAACTGACACCTCACGTTCCTCCAACAAGGGCCAGAAATAAGGAAGCCACTAATACAACTGTCACAGTGGCACATTTGCTTTCCCTGTTAGCTGAGGGTCCAGCTAACCCTCCTACTAACAGTCAGGTCCTGGCCTCGCCATGGGCATCATCAGGCAGCATAGCCTCCACCATCATGGATCTACAAAAGCAGGTGGTTGTCATGGCTACAGCAAAGGCAAAACGGGATGTTGGGCAGAATGTCCAGCAGGAGAGAATGGGGCAGCATCTGGGAGCAAGGAGTCACTGCCGGCGACATAGGTGAGGATACATCCAGTAAGGATTATACAGTTACTCTAAAGGGTGCAGAAGGTCAGGTAACCATCTTGTCCAAGCCAGGTAAACTCACTGCTCTTATACCAGCTGCGGTAAAAATAAATGATTTGGAAAGGGGATTATGTTGAACTTTATTTTCTGATTGGAGTCAAGTGGGGGGGGGTAGACTCGCCAAGAGGGAATGAGTCAACAAAAGATGAGGTTCATAAGCATATCACAAACTAGCTGTTTGGTTTTAATGTCTACATGATAGTAATGTTGGAGAAGAAGCCTGAGTTAACAAATTCAATGATATCTTATGCCAATAAGATTCTTAGGGCTCTCCATCCTTCCAGTGGCCAGAAGTGGAGGATCCTGATAACAGATGGGATCATACCAAAGCTATTGAAGGTAGGTAGGACTCAGTAAGTTACAAAAACTCAATGAAACAGCATATTTTTCATTAGCAACCCTCTAGTGGCAATAAAAGAGTCCTGCTATGCTTTTAAAAGTGTGCACACGTCCCGCCGGGTTGTATAACTTCAAACATGTGCGCTCTTTCTGTGGTCTCATCTCACACCCAGAGTTCAAAAGTATTAAGTAGTCCAAGGAAATAGTCAAGGAGCAGAGCAACTTACTCAGCTAAGCTCGTGCTACCCACCTGGTGTGGGTAGATCAGTTACTGCCTGCGAATAACTTTTATCTGAACAGGAAGGCAGCTCAGGGATGTATCTCAGGGTTTCTCTAAGGTTTAGGATTCAAATCACAAGTGTGTCTCCCATTCTTCTTTGCAAAATCAAATTTCACTTTCATCCCATGCAAGTGTTGTTACCAAAAAGCTTTACAAAGAAGTCTTGATGAATAAGACTGCAGGTCAGTTCCCAGGGTCATCTTTGGACGGGTTTGTCTGCTTACCATTGGGATCTATTCCATAAAAGAACATGGACAATTTAGACTAATTAATAACATATCTGCCGCAAAAGAACCATCATTTAACAACACTATAGACATTCAACAACACTATAGACCCACAGGTCTCTCCGTCATCTTTTGATCAGACAACATGGCTCTGGTTGAGGCCATTAGCAGGTGGGGGCCTCTTTTAAGCAGTTGTTCAGGCTGTTGAAACATTCAGTGCTGATTTGCTTGAAGAGTAATGTGCTGTTGAAAGATGGCCATGTTCCTGAAATGTATGATAACATTACTCATGCCCTGTCTCATTCCCAGGTACAGGAATTTTGGATTTTCCATCCAAGGGCAGCAGAGCAGATGGTAGAATTCCCAGAAGCCCTTTAGAGGGCTGGTGTCCTGTGACACCCCTAATGGGGGTTCTCTCACCAAGCACATGTGGGTGGCATATGAAAAAGTATTCTTAAAATATAGATATTTCTTGTAGGAAAATCATGTCAAAGTTCTGTTCTGTGTCAACTCATTCTGATTTTTCAAAGGAGTGCCACGCAAAGAGGACAGGACAGTAATGTATGCCAAGAAACGTTTCAGGTATAGGTTGTTTTGCGAAATTGACTGTAGATAGTAGGTTTTTTGCAAAGATAGCATTAACACATTATTGGCTTACCTTAAGTATATTAGGGGACCATTTGACACATAGAAGCTTCCATTAATTTTAGTTAATTTATACAAAACATGAAGCTCACTGTATTAGGTGAACCTGTTTACAACCATCTTTATAGTCGCCTGTTACAGATCCTTTATGACTGGCGAGCTAGTGGAAAGATCACAGCAGGATCACTCAGGTGGTTTGCAATTACATGAATTTCACATGGCTCATGACAAGATGGTCATGAGAATAAAAAGTTCTAAAATTGATCATTTAGGTAAAGTTGCCTTGACTGAACTTCAGGCAGCCCAGCAATTTCAGTCTGCCCAATAGTGTGTAGGTGGGATTATTTAGTTTTGCTCCATGAATTGGATTTTTCAGCACTTTTCATTTACCAGAACATGGAGTGTCTTCTGTGTTACCTGTTCTCAGCAGACTTTGCTGCAGCCCTCATGGCAATCTCAGTTGATCCATCTAATTCCTCCTACCCCTCCTTTAGGATAGGTGGAGCAACTTTTGAAATCAAGAAGAGGTCAAGTGCATAGGGTTCTGGTCCTCCTCTTGCTTCAAGTGCTCCCTCAGCTGTGAACAGTTATAGTAGTTTCTTCTTTGTGAATCAAGTATTCTCTTTTGTGCCTTGTAGTAATGAAGTCTCCCAAAGTTGTCTAAATCATTGTCCGTTACTTTGTTTGGACAGCATTCCAGTTGTAACCCAAAGCCAGCAGCGTTGAGGAATTTATTCCTCAAATGTGTGAAGTGCAAGGTTTTAAGGTCACGCAGCTATGAGAAATGGTTGAAGACACAAAGAGCCGTAAGAGACTCAAATTCCCAGACCTTATTGTTGTTCACCTGGATGGCAATGATCTGGTTAGAATGGGTTGGAGGGAGCTGGGAAGTTGGAGGGACTTTGGCTGGGCGTTTCCAGAGGCTTGCATAGCAGGTTCCATAGGATACCTAGGCAAACCTGGGGCAGGGGCATACATTTCAGGGACATCAGCAGGTGTCTTCATGTAGCGAAGGCAACACCTTGTCCAGGGACGAGTCATTTGAGACAAATACCCATAAATTAATGAGAGGTGAGTAAATATTCGGTGGATGGGGCACATTTGTTTGATCTGGGGACTGGCCTTTTTATTGACAACATGTGGGCTTATGCAGAATCCCTATTGTTTGGTGGTCGAAAGACCTCATTGGCCTGGTCACCCTTGTGGTGCGATTGCAGCACTCAACTGCAAATGATTTTCAAGGACAGATATATTTGCCATCAAGTACTTTTTTAGGACAACACTGAGGTGAGCAGCAGCAAACTCCATTCTGGAAAGTCCCTTACACCATTTGGGGGCATGAGCTCACAGTTCATCAGTGTATCACATGGGACTGTAGCCCCTGGTCTCATAGCATTGCATGGTCCCCTTTCATGGCCTGTGTTGGGGGTGCGGACCATGGCAGGTGCTCAGTGGTACACACATTGGGGACCGCCCTTATGGATGCAGGTGGTTTCACCTGTATGGGGACAGGCTGATGAAGGCAATTCTAGACCACTGTGTTGTGACACTTTGAAGGATGCATAAAAATGTAAATACATGTAAATATTTTTTTCTTTATACAGATTGTTTTTGCTAGGACAACAATACTGCAATTATGTAATTGATGTAATTTAATAATTGTGTTACTATGGTGCAATTTCTTACAGGTGTAATGATTATTAGGAATGTTATGTTTATGATGTGTTGTTGAACAAACATGACCGTGTATCCACAGTAAACTTGAAAGTTGAGCTTGTCATTGATTTGGTTCAGTCTGAGGGAGGCGAAATCCAGACTAGGGGTGTCCATACCCTGAGAATGCAGATCTGTTCATGAACAATCACCTGTTGCAAGTCTAAAATAAAGAGCATGTAATCACTCTGATGTGGGATCCATGAATGTTTCTTGCAGAAAATAGTCAATAGATCCGGTCATCGGGACCAAATAATTCACTTATTCACTACACTTGGGTAAAAATGACATCAAGCCAAATTAAAGGATTTTTGGCCTGCGGTACTAAGCTTGCATTCACAAAAGAAGTCACAAATTTCGCACTGACTTTTTGCGACTGCAATCAGATTTTGCAAACCAACATATCTACAAATAGCTCAGGACTGAAACAGAGGGGATCACGGAACGACCTGCCTAATCAATATTCATTAGGCAGGTTGCAATTTGCAACTTCCTGTGATTGACTATACTCACAGCGATAGTAGCCTGCATGAGACAGCAGACTAACGTCTGTGTGATTGCTTTCCAAAACGAAAAACTTATTTTTTTCCTTAAAGAAACCACGACTGCTTAAAAAAAGTTTCAATTTTGGAAAACTTCAGTGAGGCAAAGGCTCCACAGAGCACTATCTACTCCACCTGAAGTTACCACCATGATTCCCAAAGGGCAAGGAGTCCAACTGGAACCATTGACTCTTTGCGAATCTGCTACCGCCCCAATTTGGGAGTCAGTACCATACCAATGGTTTGTGACCAGAATTCCTTTAAGAAAGCATTGAAACGCTGCTACATAGAAAACAAAATCCAAATTTGGAAGGTGCACCCTTAACACAACTGATTCAAATTGAAATTTGGTAGCCATTTCTAAACTCATTTAGTGAGTCTGCAACACTTTTCTGAATTGCTACATGGGATTAGTGCATTATTAAAAGGGATCTAATGTATTGAATAGGGGTGCTTGTGATTGCTAAGGCACTTCCTCCATAAAACTCACGTTCATAAGCACCAATGTTTGGCTGAACCACCATAATCAATGTAATTATCAAGTCTGAGGTGCCCAGCTCCTTCCAAGACAATACAGACTCTCCTCCCTGCCCTGGACTTTCATGTGAAAACCTAATGTTATAGTCTTGTTTTTTGGCTTAATTTGTCTAACACACCTGAAAACAATGATTAGCAAAAAACGCAATACCTGAGTTGATAAATATTGATCTATCCATGTACACATGGGTCTTTATACAGTACAATTTTATACCTCTAGATTAATTTGCATATGTGTAATATAGTAACACTTCACTAAGTATGTATACCTTTTATGTGTGGGTATGTATCTATATATTTATATATTTTCCACCCACTGCGGAGGCCCCAAGCCACTACACTGTAACTCATCCTCTACTCCAGGGGATTCCTGACACCTAACTCCAGTCACTGACTCATTCCTAATCTCACATACTACAATGCACTTCGAAATAACCCTTTCCAAACTCTTCCCTTCCTTACCCCTCTTTTAGCCCATTCATCCAACTAACAGGCACACATGCCCACCACTCCCAATAACAAATTATATTTTCCCTCTATTAATCCACCACTAATCCGTCTTGGCTTCCAGAATAGCATGCTACTTGGCTAGAAGTGTGTAAATGCCTCATCAGCTGTGGTGAGCATTATATAAATACAATTATAATTACATTTTGAAGGCAAACATTTCAAGACCGGTGAGGGTGTCCATAACGACCTGGATTGAGATGGTCTCACTCACTGAGTACCGAAGTGAGCGATGTCCATTGGAAGGAAGGATTCTCTTTGGTTGAAAAAATGAAGTTGCATCGAGTATATTTTCACATTTATTTAATTTTTAAAAAGTACACTCATACATTGATGTTTGTAGAATTTGAGTGCCCTATATAGCCCTAGACATAAAACAATAAAACAAATGTAAGAACATTAGCACTGTAAGGTTAGTGCACATGCTTTTTGATCTGCATTAGGAAAGCTAGTACTTTTCAGTTCTGGCGTTAACCAGGACCTTTTGATTTTACAAAAATTGTATATGTAATATACTTACTTATAGAAGCTTTAGCCATCCCTCTTCGTCTATTGGTCTGTTGTTGTGTCATTCATATTTTTCTTCCTCAAACTACTGCATGCTGAATGGGGCAGTGGTTTAGCCCACTTCAGCCACTGGCCAACTTCACTGTGAGTGACAGCGTTCTGCTCTTATCCGGGGAGCACGTCCGCACACAAGGTAGCGCGTTCAGTGTTAGGGACTCCCGTGGAACGTGTCTTTTTGAAACTCAATAATCATTTTCCATTGATGCATTTTTTTTTACATTGGCAAAGGACTACCAGCTCGTGCAACAAAGTTTTACAAAAATCATAACAAAACAAGCATTGATATAGTCAGTAGACTGCAGCCAACTCTTGTTCTCGTTCCTTTAACCTTCCATGATCGAAGTTTGCTCCCATGGGTTTGGCTGTGCCTCGGGGCGCTATAGTCCTTATCGTTTACCGAAGAATGCAGAGACACAGGAATTTGAAGAATTGTGTTTGTTTTCGCTACTTTAATTTGATAAAGACCCAACCAGAACCCCAGGCAGCCTCAAGGCGTTTGGGCTGCTGATAAACTGACAGAAGCAACAAACACATACCACCCCGGCAACAAGAGTTACCCTGGCAATATAAACTGCCAACATCAAGGCAAAACCATAACAACATACACAGACTTTACTGGCCTGCCACCAGCTTCATAATCCGAGATTAATCAAAGGACAGCGCCTCGTGTCCGAAAGCGCCGTTTTAGCGCTCTGTGAAATGTTTTGAAAAGAGCACATTCGATCGGCATCCAAGGGGCTCCTTACCCCTGAGCGGTAATAGTCACCCGTTAAGTAAAACCAATGGATCGAATTAAGCCTGGTATTAATATAGCGCCTGGCAGTAAACGCAGAACCCTTGGAGGGGACTGTAAAATCACTGGCTTTCCCCATGAGAAGAACAATGACAGTCCAAAAACTGTAGTGCTGGAGGAGGTTTACCTCTGCCCTTCTTTTTAATTGTGTCAGAACTGTGAAGTGCCTCTTCAAGGAGAATTGTAGGTCAGACCAGGACTCTGTGTCCAGGGAGGATTGAAGATTGTTTTTGAAGTGGTTTTGGTCACTGCTCCTGAAATTACCACTGTTGTTCATGATTGGCATTATTTCCACAAAACCAGTGGTAAATTGCTGAAATGAGCCGCCTGATGGTGCGGTAATCTCAGTGGAATAATAGTTCACCATCAACTGCTTTTCTTCCAGTAAAAAGGTCTGACCCCTATTAGGGACACTTTTTTAGGGGCTCTAGGCAGGCTTCTTCAGTGGTCGCGCCAACTATATTCTATTATAATGGTATTTATATAGTTACTCTTACGACGCACAGAGCACTTTTAGCACAATAATCAAACATTTCCCAGTACATGGGGCAGAGATGTAGGACAGCAGGCATAACTGTACGAGTCTAGACTCTTGGAAACCAGAGCCTTCTGAAAGTATCTGATATTTTAAATTCAGACCCAAAAGTAGCCCGCTGCACTTTGTGCTGCTCACTTTTCCTGTCTCTTAATGGGCTGCAAACCTGCTTTGTTTAGAAACATAGATTATTTGGAAGATCTGTTGAAAGGTACCGACTGACCACAGAGGTCTGTCCAACTTTTTTGGCTATTGAAGACTTTCCCACCAAAATTCACATTCCACTACTTTCCAAGAAGACCCCCTAGGATCAAAAAATGTGTCTTCTTGGAGGCAAGGGGCACAGTTTTTATTTATATATTATGGGCTGCCCCTCCCACTCCCAGAACCTTAATATACCTCAGTGAAAAATTGTTGTCCAGAGATTTCCATTGTTGATTTGTGTTTTTGTATCATTAGAGAAGTAATCTAGCTTGGGGAGACATTGCTAATCTTTCTCGACGACATTTTTAAAAATGATGGATGCGTTGCAGTTATGATGTAATATTTCAGGAACCATGAGACCTATATACTTCATTTTGGTGTCAAAACATAGGTTTTGGGGGTCAAGTAGTCTTATAGAGACAGAAAATAACTCCTCAGAGCAACCCTTCCACCATTTTCCAAAATGGCGGCTCTATAATGGCATTACAATCAGTGACTTGACCATGGACATTGTGAGATATCGATTAAGTGGACCTCTCTCTCATTCTGTACTTGCTGAGGCATTGAAGGCTGCTGATGTTCACACTGTAAGTACTACGGTGTTTTATTATATTTAAATATATAGTTTATTATATGTTGTTATAACCTCGTCCTTGTATCTGTTTGTATATCTTATTTTAATTGGGCTCTTTGAAGGAATTTGTGAAAAATGCTTTCAAATATCCCTTATTTTACCTTTTTTTCTGTAGCAGTCTCGTTGGAACACTGTTTCCAGTTCTATGCTTTAGTGTGATCCCCTCTAGTATTTCTGGTGTTGTAATCTTCATTTGCTTTCACTTAACTAATTAGACTAATCTAACTACCCTCTCCTGAAAATAAGGATTTGTAGGTGAACAGTTTTGTACTGGAAACAACGTCCGCAGTGACTTGGAGTATGGTGGTCACCCTACATCTCGCTGAAACTGATGACTTTTGGGATCCAGGTGTCAAACACAAAATAAATCTCAAATGTTCTTTCCTTATTTGCATCCAGATGATTGCTAATAATTGAATTTTGAATGAAACCTATTGATTTTCTTAATATCAAAAGTCTTTCTTAAAATTGAAGTGTTTCTTGTTAAAGATTAGGTTTCACCTCCCTTTTCTTTTTATTTAGAACTGTGGACTGTCAAAAACTTAGAGCTGCGTGTAATCAAAAATGATGCTAATCCATTTTATTTTAAATGGTAGAAATGAACTGTATTCTCTATTCGCCTCAGCACCTCTTCTTAATCTTGATTATCCCCAAGATAAATAACACAGTTGCCAAAGGAACTGTGATCTCAGGTAAAAAAAAATGTAAACTCATGCTGATTATTCAGACATCCAAAACTCACAGATCCATAAATCTACAATTGCTTTTCAGTGAGACATCTAAAAAAAAATGAAACTCTGATTGTGTAAATAGAACCAAAATAAAGTTTGGTAAATCACAAATTTTGTGTATCCACACAAGTCTCTAGCTCCCTTTGCACGAGCTTGCATTAAAGCCATTAAAAGCTCTGACACTGTTTGTGGATTAAGCACAAAAATCATTGTATTAGGTGGTGATCACTTCTGAAATTGTGGTGTTTCAAAAGTATAAAGTGAAGTGCCATCTTTGTAATTAACCCTTAGTAGTTCTGGATTCCCCGTACGCTGAGCCCTTTTTTGATATTTGGGACAGTTTCGGTTTAACTTTTTTTTCCCACACCTCAAATGATATCCAAGACAAATGTGGCTCCTATTTCTCCACAGGTGCCTGAGAAAATAGACAATGTACCAAAATGTTTTTTCTGATTAAGACTTCTGCATATTCCTCACCTTGTGAATACTCTCAGCCCCAGACTGGATCCTGATAATTTTCAATAGCAATTCCCTTGCACGTCTGTAGGTGGTGTCATGTGGCTCTGCATCCGATCCATCCCATCCAGATGTGACATTGGGCAAATAAATCTGCACCACCTATGTGTGCTAACATCAGTTCCTTTCTTTATGCTTCCTCTGACATGAATCTGGAGTGCCATCAATTCTAGTCAGCTTGCCGTAACTCTTTTCACTCAGATTTCCACAGTGTGCATGGGACATGGCCCCACCTAAAAATAGAGGGTTTAGACCCAGCAGGGGCTGTCATTGCCAAATATTGGTGGCCAACACCCACAATGTCTGCCTCTGCATTGTTTGACTGACATACCAAGATAAAACCAAAGGCCATCTGCAGCTGTGAAGCCAAACTTACTGTTGCAAAGCTCCAAAAGAAGTTGAAGACCCACTGTCACTCAGAGGAATCCCAATGAATAAAAAAAAAAAGTCCAAACAAGGCTGTCCTTGAGCTCCAGGCAGCATAGTTGTTCCTCGAATATAGAAAAGTTTTGAACCATGCTCCTGACTTTCCCGGGCCTTCAGCAATGCCACAATAGTTTGAGGATCTGGAACTTGCCAAGGACCAGATCTTGAGTACCCTTCCGGGTCCCTCGGGAGCATGTTCACAAAGGCACACAAGGTTGCTGGAGACGTTTTTACCCCGTGGCCCATCACGTACCCTTAGTGTACAATATAAATGAGGCGTACAAAACATGCTAGGTAACGCTTACTGACATACTCGTAGATAATACTCCGGTTGGGGAGGCCACGATGCTCTTTTTACAGTAACTAAACCTCAAAAGAAGCACTTACAAATATAATCGTAGCAGGTGCCGCCGTTGAAGCTCAGCTTCTGGAAAGGACAAGCCACTCTAACTCTTGGGCTTGGCAAAGATAAAGCAAGGCTGTGCGCTCAGAGATCCCATAGCAGAAAAAGATCTAGAATCCTTCCTGGAGGTGAACTGATGATGTACTGGAGCGTAATCTGTATCTGACTGTGACGCGCGGTTTCTATCTTCAACTCCTGGAGACACAAAGTAGAATGTTCTCCCTTTATAAAGCACTTGTAAGCTCCGCCCGCTGAGCCACGACCCGTCCACCCTCGAAGCAGGTAAAGGAATTCCCGCCTTTTACCAGGTTTGATGGACAGCTTTCCAAAACGACCGCACTGCGTTTTACCGACGATTCCGGTGGTGCGTTGTTGATGTGCAGAAGCACGAGGACATCCCCACAAAGACGCACTAGTAACAATAACATTGCCAAAGGCACACAAGATTGCTGGAGACGTTAACCCCGTGGCCCATCAGGTACCCTTAGTGTACAATATAAACGGGGCATATAAAACATGCTAGGTAACGCTTACTGGCATACTCGTAGAAAATAATCCGGTTGAGTAGGCCAAGATGCTCATTTTACAGAAACTAAACCTCAAAGGAAGCACTTACATATAAACGTAGCAGGTACCGCAGTTGAAGCTCAGCTTCTGGAAAGGACAAGCCACCCTAACTCTTGGGCTTGGCAAAGATAAAGCAAGGCTGTGCGCTCAGAGATCCCATAGCAGAAAAAGCTCTAGAATCCTTCCTGGAGGTGAACTGATGATGTACTGGAGCGTAATCAGTATGTGATTGTGACGCGCGGTTTCTATCTTCCTCTCCTGGAGACACAGAGTAGAATGTTCTCCCTTCATAATAGCACCTGTAAGCTCGGCCTGCTGAGCCACGCCCCGTCCACCCTCCTAGTAGGTAAAGGAATTCCCGCCCTTTACCAGGATGATGGACAGCTTTCCAAACGACCCCACTACGTTTACCGACGATTTCCGGTGGTGCGTTGTTGATGTGCAGAAGCACGAGGACATCCCCACAAAGACGCACTAGTAACAATAACATTGCCAAAGGCACACAAGATCGTTGGAGACGTTAACCCCGTGGCCCATCAGGTACCCTTAGTGTACAATATAAACGGGGCATATAAATCATGATAGGTAACGCTTACTGACATACTCGTAGAAAATACTCCGGTTGGTAGGCCACGATGCTCATTTTACAGAAACTAAACCTCAACAGGAAGCACTTACAAATATAAACGTAGCAGGTGCCCCAGTTGAAGCTCAGCTTCTGGAAAGGACAAGGCACCCTAACTCTTGGGCTTGGCAAAGATAAATCAAGGCTGTGCGCTCAGAGATCCCATAGCAGAAAAGATCTAGAATCCTACCTGGAGGTGAACTGATGATGTACTGGAGCGTAATCTGTATCTGACTGTGACGCGCGGGTTCTATCTTCAACTCCTGGCGACACAAAGTAGAATGTTCTCCCTTTATAAAGCACCTGTAAGCTCCGCCCGCTGAGCCACGCCCCGTCCACCCTCCTAGTAGGTAAAGGAATTCCCGCCCTTTACCAGGATGATGGACAGCTTTCCAAAACGACCCCACTACATTTACCGCCGATTCAGTGTTGCGTTGTTGATACGCAGAAGCACGAGGACATCTCCACAAAGACGCGCTAGTAACAATAACATTGCCAAAGGCACACAAGGTTGCTGGAGACGTTTTTCTCCCTTGGTCCATCACGTAGCCTTAGTGTACAATATAAACGGGGCGTATAAAACACGATAGGTAACGCTTACTGACATACTCGTAGAAAATACTCCGGTTGGGGAGGCCACGATGCTCATTTTACAGAAACTAAACCTCAACAGGAAGCACTTACATACATATATAAACGTAGCAGGTGCCCCAGTTTGAAGCTCAGCTTTCTGGAAAGGACAAGCCACCCTAACTCTCGGGCTTGGCAAAGAAAAAGCAAGGCTGTGCGCCCGGAGATCCCATAGCAGAAAAAAATCTAGAATCCTACCTGAAGGTGAACTGATGATGTACTGGAGCGTAATCTGTATCTGACTGTGACGCGCGGTTTCTCTCTTTCAACTCCTGGAGACACAAAGTAAAATGTTCTCTCTTTATAAAGCACCTGTAAGCTCCGCCCGCTGAGCCAAGCCCCGTCCACCCTCCTGGTAGGTAAAGGAATTCCCGCCTTCTACCAGGATGATGGACAGCTTTTCCAAAACGACCCCACTGCGTTTACCAACGATTCCGGTGGTGCGTTGTTGATGTGCAGAAGCACGAGGACATCCCCACAAAGACGCACTAGTAACAATAACATTGCCAAAGGCACACAAGATTGCTGGAGACGTTAACCCCGTGGCCCATCAGGTACCCTTAGTGTACAATATAAACGGGGCATATAAATCATGCTAGGTAACACTTATTGATATTCTCGTAGAAAATACTCCGGTTGGTAGACCACGATGCTCATTTTACAGAAACTAAACCTCAACAGGAAGCACTTACAAATATAAACGTAGCAGGTGCCCCAGTTGAAGCTCAGTTTCTGGAAAGGACAAGCCACCCTAACTTGTTCTCCCTTTATAAAGCACCTGTAAGCTCCGCCCGCTGAGCCACGCCCCGTCCACCCTCCTAATAGGTAAAGGAATTCCCGCCCTTTACTAGGATGATGGACAGCTTTCCAAACGACCCCACTGCGTTTACCGACGATTTCCGGTGGTGCGTTGTTGATGTGCAGAAGCACGAGGACATCCCCACAAAGACGCACTAGTAACAATAACATTGCCAAAGACACACAAGATTGCTGGAGACGTTAACCCCGTGGCCCATCAGGTACCCTTAGTGTACAATATAAACGGGGCATATAAAACATGCTAGGTAACGCCTACTGACATACTCGTAGAAAATACTCCGGTTGGTAGGCCACGTTGCTCTTTTTACAGAAACTAAACCACAAAGGAAGCACTTACATATAAACGTAGCAGGTGCCGCAGTTGAAGCTCAGTTTCTGAAAAGGACAAGCCACCCTAACTCTTGGGCTTGGCAAAGATAAAGCAAGGCTGTGCGCTCAGAGATTCCATAGCAGAAAAAGATCTAGAATCCTTCCTGGAGGTGAACTGATGATGTACTGGAGCGTAATCTGTATCTGACTGTGACGCGCGGGTTCTATCTTCAACTCCTGGAGACACAAAGTAGAATGTTCTCCCTTTATAAAGCACCTGTAAGCTCCGCCCGCTGAGCCACGCCCCGTCCACCCTCGAAGTAGGTAAAGGAATTCCCGCCTTTTTTACCAGGATGATGGACAGCTTTCCAAAACGACCCCACTGCGTTTACCGCCGATTCCGGTGGTGCGTTGTTGATGCTCAGAAGCACGAGGACATCTCCACAAAGACGCACTAGTAACAATCACATTGCCAAAGGAACACAAGGTTGCTGGAGACGTTTTTTACCCCGTGGCCCATCACGGACCCTTAGTGTACAATATAAACGGGGCATATAAAACATGCTAGGTTATGCTTACTGACATACTCGTAGAAAATACTCCGGTTGGGTAGGCCACGATGCTCATTTTACAGAAACTAAACCAATAACAATAAAATACACACACACTCCTTTAAACCTGTCAGACTAAGTATTTTTTACCCATGATTCTAATTATGTGTTGTATTTGCATATGTGTGTGTATTCATGTGTGTGTGTATATAAATATATATATATATATATATGTGTATGTATGTGTATATGTTGTTTCTGTGCCTGGCATGTTTGTGGATCATTGCATGGCTCCATTTCTCACTCGGACTCATCCCAAATCCCTTCGACCATTTCCATCTCCTAAATATCTCTGCCTAAGCTCATCCCTCCACCTCCACATCTAACTCACCAAACCTCACTCTACCTCTGTGACCTCCCACACAACCCCACTAAATTCTCCTGCATTCATCTCACTCTGCTACTATGCTCTCCCTAACCCTTCCACATCCTCTTTCCCCTCCGCTCCCCTTTTATTCATCTCAAGCCTTTGGATTGAGTAAATGAAGGATAAACTCCCAATTAACACTTCTGGATTTCTTTCCTCCTCCACCCCTCCATTACTCCAGTCAATCTAACTAACAAACTCTCATATCCGCAACTCAAATTAACTCATAATAATACTAAAACTGTACTCCTTATTAAATTATACTAATCCATCACTAATTCTTGTTGGATACCAGAGTAGCGTGCTACTCATCGAAAAGCGCTTCAACGCCTCGTCAGGGGTAGTAAGCGCTATATAAATACGATTACAATACAATTACAATACAATATTAATATGTTTTAGCCATCATATTGGTAATTTATTTTAGTACTGTTTTTGTTTCAGGTTTTCTGTTGATTCGAATTTGTAAAAATGAGTGAAACAGGTAGTAGCAGAGGATCTTTGCCGCCTAACAGAGTGCTGCTAACTACAAAATCCGAGGACTCCTTCAACAAAGAAAAATGTGCCACATGCCAAACTAATCTGAAATTAAAGCTAACATCAACTGCGGCTGGCCAGAAGAAGTTCGATATGCTGCAGCAATATGGCAAGACGAAGTTCACAAAGGATTGAAACTGATGGGTGAAGAGGATCAAATATTTTATCATTGTAACAACAAGTGCTACAAGTCATATACAATAGAAAAAATAGCCTAAAAAATGTGTCAAAGATTAGCAGAAACCAGTAAATCACAAGAATCAAAGTCTTCTGAGAAAGCACCGACAACCAAACCCAATGCTCATCCACTTAGAAGATCGATGGCTACCCCTCAACCACGTCCAACAACTGATAAGAAAGCAGAGGATCTTCAATTTGATCTCTGGAGTTTAGCCAGAAAAAGGACCAGAGGGACTGATGAAAGAACAAAGTATAGAGTATGAGAGTTTGAAAGGGCAAACATGTTTTTGTCTGCAGCTAGTTTCTTCCAAGATGAAGTTTTCAGCCCAGTAGCTGATCTAAACAGCGAGGTGAATGTATTTGCAGCGGATTTGTATGCCCTCCAGAACTGCATGTATGCATACATACGAAAATATGAATGTACAATGAGCTCCCAGAAGCAACGTAACCGCCAGCCTTCAGTTAAGTTTGCACTCTTTGAAAAATCAAATCAAGTTTTAAAGCCACTCTTGAGTCCTGGCTATAGGTTCACACTCAGTGAGATCAGAGAAATAATGGTCAACATTGATAAAACTGTATTGATCCATAACAATGAAATGAAGATTTTTCTGGTGAGAATGTACAATGACAGAATTCGTTTTTGTCAGTGTAACAAAAAGAATGAGCCACTTATGGTGTTCTCAGCTGATTTGACTCCTGAAGTTCTTACCGCCATAATAAGATCACAAGATGCAGTAAAATCAGCAAGAACCATTTTAAGAAATGTCCTGAAAGACTTAGATTTTATATTTAATGACATATTTTGTGATGCTCCAGAAGTCTGCAAATTATGGGAGTCAACAAGAATGCCTGATGTTGTCTTAACATTTTGACATTATTATTTCATATCAATTAAGCAAAACTGTTACAAACTAAAGTTCTTGAGTTCGGAACAGAAGCGACAACATTGATGATGCCTTTAAAGATATAAGCGAATAAGTGGAAGACAATCACATGAACCGACAGGCTTATGCTAAGCAAATGTATTGTCTTTTCCAGATCATGTTCTATGAATTAAATGACAGCAAAAATAAAAACTATGCTACACATGATGACTGCCATGCAATCTATGACAAGTGCAAACGTAGAGAGCTAATCAATTTAATTAATAAAATTGGTGTATCAACAAGTTATAATGACATAGTAAGGAGCAGGAACTTGTTAGCAGAGCATGCTGTAAAATCTTCTGAATCAGACAGCACAACACTTCCAAGTCACTTTACCAGGGAATGAGTTCCAATTCCTGCTCTTGATAATTTTGATTCTTAAGGCAGCACTTCTTTGTCTGGAACATCCAGCTCACATGATACTGCCATGGTGCTTTTTCAAGACTGTACCAATGAAGTAGCTGCTGGAAAACAAGCTGTCTCAGATATGGACATAAACGAAGCTGCAAACATATAACCCAACTTTCTTACCAATGTGTGCAAAACCACTATAGGCCATCAACACGTCCCTGTCTACCAGAAAGTTTGAAAGTGGCTGAGGCCATGGATCTTCTTCTACCTGAAGCTGCTGTCCACAAAGCTGGTTTAACTGAATTTATCGTGTCGCTTATTCAGAGTGAACTAAAGGATTAGGAAAAGCCAGTTCCTCCATGGGCTGAAATTCATGCTCTGATCTCATAGAATGCCAACTGAAGAAGGTAGAGTTTTTACCAGTAATACCATCTCCAGTCACAAACTACGCACAGTATACAAAGCTCTAAACAAATTTCTAAAATGTGCATTCTCAGCTTGAGGGCCAGCCTCTCCTGCCAATTTTATGCGATCAAGGTTTTATCCGTATTGTAACTGATAGTTTACGAGCAATCCAGTAGAATTTGATGATCTTTATCCAATGATGGGCATGTTTTTTCATCTGACAAAAGTTGTGTTACGGTGTGCAGTAAGTTACCTCAGTGGATGTGGCAAAGGCAATGCACTTATTGAGGCTAAAATCTTTGGAAGCAAAACTGTCCAGTCAGTATTGAGCAGAACTCATTATTTTAGTTTGTTACAAGGTATGCTCATCATATCTAAAGCTATAGAAACATTGCATATGAATACTTCCTGGAACAGGAATGATAAATTAGGTTTTTAATATTTGATCTCAGAAGTGAACAAGGCACAGGGTTCACTTCATTCAAAAGACATGATGCAAAGCCAGGCAATATTCAATACACTCAGTTAAAAATCAGAAAACCGGAAAACCAAGTTCGTAGAGTTTGTCAAAGAATGTGTAGAAAAATCAGAGCTTTGCAAGTACTGGGGAGCTGTTTTACACATGATAGCTTTAGTGAAAAACTTGGTACATGCTGATCGGAAAGGTGATTGGGAGCTGCACGTGAAGACTGAGGCGTCGCTGATTACTGTGTTTCGTGAATTTGATTGCACAAACTCCCTGAGATATGGGTCCTGATATTTGGAAAGAGTGAAGAAGCTAGAGGTGGAAAAACCATACCTCTTGTGAAAATGCATCCAAGGATATTTTGTGGTGAAAGGCAGAGAGGTAAGTTTCAATGCTGTGGCTCCAGATATGAAACTGGAAAAGACTATCCAGAGATCACAGAAAAGCTCCAAAGGAATTGTTGGTCAGACACGTAAAAGTGAATATGTTGCTCAATGACAAATTCAGAATTAACTAACCTTTGTAAAACTGTTCCTCACCACAAAGTTGTGGGAAAGAGAGGGGACAGTTTTAATAAACATATTGACAGCCTTCTTCATTTCATGCAGCAGCCAGGAAACCCCTTTGAAATGACTAACGCTGTGCGACTACACAACTTCGTGACCAAACAATATGTGGATGTCGACATAAAGACACGTATAATAGATGTCCCGGAACATGGATATAAACTGTAAGTAGAACTGAAGCAGGAGAGATTAGTATTGAAAGAGACAAAGCTGATATAATCATTATGCTAAACGTCCACACTTTAATTGCAATGGTAAGAGTTTCAACCTACCAGCTGCTACAAAACACGTCACAAGAATACAACTTTCACAGGCACATAGAGAGATGGATGTGGCAAAAGAAAGGGGTGAATTTATGAAGAGCATTCTGTCACTTGATCTTCTTCCAAGAAACCCAATATTTGATGGAGATGCTGCAATCAAACCAGTGAAGCACAAACTCGTACAGGAGCTTGAAAAAAACCTTACAGCTGAAGAATTTCAATTTGAACAGGTGTCCTCATTGAACACTGCTGTTGCTGTGGACTATATGTCACAATTGCACATAGTCAATGCAAAACTTCATAGAGGTCGTTCAGACTGTTCTACATCTATCAAAGCCAGTGTGCACCTTGCAAGAACTGCACATTGTCTTTGACAGTTATCTTGAACGATCTGTCAAAGAATGCGAGAGACTCAGACAAATGTCAACAAGTGGGACAAATGACCTTGACTGCATCAAAAATTTGACACCTATACCTGTACAACTTGATAAATTCTGGTCAACAACCTCAAACAAGGGGGGGCGTGGCCAAAATGGCGACCGGGCTGGTCGCATAGTTCGTAGCTCTGATCCCGGCCCGTGTCAAATATCCTCTAACAGGCGCCCGCACTACTGTTCGTGCGAGACGCCGTATGCTCTACCTGAGATGCCGGCGCTGCTCTGACTGGATCCGACCGCGGCGTTCCGGGTGCCGCGGGGTCGGCTGCGGTCCTGGGTGCGGCCGCCGAGGCCCGTGGAGCCTGGACCTTTCCTGCCGGGGCCGATGCGACGCGGCACCTTTAGTGCCGAGGCAGCTGCGTCGCGGGACACGGACGGGTTCCCGACGCGCTGGGACTTGACCCGTCTCCCGGGGCAGGAAGGCGGGTGCCGAAGAAGGTGAGGAGGCGCTTGATCCCCTGCTCCGGGACCACGCGCCTGGGGGCCGCGTTCGACCCGATGCGCTCGGCCCGATACGGCCACACTCCCGTGTGAAGCCGGCTGGCTCCACATGACAGGTACCGCTGGGACGTGCGGCCACCATTGAGACTCGGGGGTGCCGTGCGGGCTGGAGCTGCGTTCCCCGCGAAAGGGGAGGGGATCCCACCGGCTGCCCTTGAATCTTGGCTCTACACCCCCAAAAAAAATCGGATGGCATTGAACAGGCGTTTCCTTGCGCATTAAGCCTGGGCTAACAAATAACCAAGTACTAAGGAGGAGAGACAATTGGGAAAGCAAATAAATAACAATTTAAAAAAAAAAACAAAAAAAAAAAAAGAAAAGAAACAAGAAGAGTTGGGACCACCAAAGTTCAAGTAAACTGAGCCCTACCAATCCCAGCTTCCAAGCAGCAACACAGCAATAAAACGGACCCCTTCAGAAAATAATACGTATAACAGGGCACTACAGTATATCCTCCTGCGGCACTGCACCGGCGGCGCTAATCGAGCCGCAGCGTTCCCACCAAGGCTCTCACCAGACATAAAAGCCCTGAGGCTCTCCACTACAAAGAGGATACACCACACAAACAAAGTATTGCTATCTTATCTTCACTACTCCAAACAGTGCTGCTGACCCCAAGTTAGGGGCCCTGCTTCTTTGCAAGCAACACGAAATCCTGACGGTCACGGTGCCCTAGAACCCGTAAGCGGTATAACTTCTTTGCCTGATACGCAGCAAGATTTCTATTTTTCAGGAACAAGTCTCAGCAGTCCTAATCAATCGAAGCCACTTCAAAAACAATAGTTAACAGCAATACCGTCACGTAAATAATCAATGGGCAAACCAAAGACCCCACGCGTACCTTCTGGGAATATGGATTCTGATGCCCCACCCCCACCTGCGGAGGCCTCGACCACACAACAAGCACTACAAAAGATGGAAATAACACTCCAAACGCACACAACGCAATTTGAAAAGATTTTACAAGCCATACTGGACACCAAAATTACTCTGGAAGCAAAAATAGGTTCGGTAATCGAAGACGTCAACATATTGCGTGCAGACCAACATACGCTAGCTGAAAAGGTCGCAGGCTTGGAAGCAGACACGTCACACCTCTCACCAGCGATAACCAAACTCCAGTCGCAAATGGGGGCTGTAACAGCTGAACTAGGGATTCTGAGGCGCAAAGCTGAAGAAGCAGAAGGAAGGTCAAGACGTAATAATATCCGCTTCGTGGGCTTTCCTGAGCGCGTTGAGGACCCATGCGCAGAACTGTTCATTGAGCAATGGCTAATAGAAACAGTACTGAAGGACAATGTCCCGAAATTCTTTTCAATAGAACGCGCCCACAGGGTTCCCGGAAAACCCCCACCACCTGGCACTCAGCCTCGCCCACTAATAACAAGACTCCTCAACTACCGTGACAGGGACCTCGTACTGCAGCTGTTCCGAAAAGCAGGCCCAATGCGCTTTGAAGGGGCAATCATATCGGCCTATCCAGACTTTACAGCAGAGGTACAGAAAAAGCGTAACTCATTTTTTCGGGTCAAAGAGCGACTAAGAGACCACAATATCAAATACGCTCTGTTGTTCCCGGCCAAACTTCGAATACAGGACGACACCCGCACTTTCTTTTTCACCTCACCAGAAGATGCATGGACTTGGCTACATGCCAAGGGACTCGCTGACCCTCCCAATACAAGAAATTCCAAAGATAAAAATCACCCTCCTAGTGGCAAACGCAAACCCAGCAGGCAACCAGACACTAAACCTACTCCTGAACAGTCTCGCGTGGAACGCTCTCTATTATTGCAAACCACATCCCTTTTCGCCAATGCATCCCCGGGGTCTGTATCGACGCACTCGGGATTAGAATCCGAGCTTGGGATACTCTCTGACTCTACAGACTCCGCCTGTGCCCCCAATCTCACTCCACGAACAGCAGACGACATCTGCTAATATATACCAATCTTGGACACAACGGCACACGACATCCTACAGAAGTAGTCACTAATCGTCTACTACGCTGACCTCATTTCCACCGCACTGCTGCCCCCGACCGCAGCAAAAGACTCATGGCTGGTCCCAGAAAGTAGCAGCTTCAACAAGAACATAACGGGTCGGAACCAGCATTGATTTGAACTTATTTACTTGAAACACCCCCGCACCATATGGAACGTTCTATCTGGTTGGCAAGTATTGTATCGTTAACGCCCTTGCCACAACCACAGTTACTGTTAGATATAGTTAATGTTATTGTTTTAATTAGCAGAATCATATCTATGAGGCATAATTTAGATTATAGTATTCGTAGTAAAAGCTGTTTGATTGCTAATGATAAGTACATACTAGGCAGCTGCAGTATAAATTGGCCAAGCATAATGGGCGTGAAATACACTATAGTTGTAAAAGGAGTGGGCCCACCAAACCCACAAAATCTAGACATACAAGTACAAAAGTTCCATGGCAACCCAAAGACAACAGTATAACCCGCAATATAAAATACTCACATGGAATATAAGGGGCATGGCATCCCCGCGTAAACGACAACAGATCCACGCATACCTCAGGAGACATCAAATACATTTTGCCATGTTACAGGAGACACACCTGGCTAAGTCCTCTTTGGAGAACACAAAAGTAAAATGGAAGGGGCAATTATATGGTACCATTTTTTCAACATATGCTAGGGGAGCGGCGATCTGGATAGCCCCCGGGGTCCCTTATGTTACGTCCCGCATACAATGTGACCCAGATGGCCGATATGTCCTTTTGGAAGGTGCCCTAGACGGGGAACCCATGGCATTAGCATCAATATATACCCCCAATTCAAATCAATGGGAATTCCTACAGACACTTAACAGTAGTAAACTTAATGATCCGGAGATGGATACTATTTGGGGCGGTGACTTTAATTGCGTGTTAGACATTCACAGAGATCGCTCTATCCCTCCGTTAGATAATACCCTAGCTAAACGTGCTTCACTCGAACTTGCAGAGTGGGCCTCCAACAATAGGCTAAGAGACATTTGGAGAACTGCCCACCCCACACACCGTGAATATTCTTTCTACTCCCCTGTGCATAAATTGCACACTAGAATAGACATGATGTTTGCGTCAAAAGATATAATCCCAAAAATAACCACATCAGGCTATCTGGCTCGCACCATATCTGATCATAATCCGCTTCAAGCTACCCTGAGAACGGGCCGCACACACACGTGCATTCCCACATGGCGTCTACAACCAGATGCCCTCATAGATCCCCCTTATCATGCTGAACTAGCTAAGTGCTTATCGGATTACTTTGCTTTAAATAAAAACACAACAACAGCGCGCGCCACGGAATGGGACGCTCATAAAGTGGTTATACGCGGCCACTGCCTTGCAGCCTCGCTGGGGGTCAAAAGAATGCTTAATAAGGAATTACTAGAGATAGAATTAAAAATGCGCAGGGCAGAGACCGAGACCACCACTAGCGGGCCCTCGCTTGAAACACTAAATTCGCTGAAATCTGACTACAAAGAAGCGGATGACAGGCTCAGCAGACATGACTATAGACATTTTAAAACCCGTCAACACGCAGAAGGCGATAGATCGGGCAAGCTATTGGCATGGTTGGTCCGTCAACCATTACAGTCCTCACCCATAGGCGCGATAAGAACACACTCAGGGGAAGTGATTAACACACAAGCCGGAATCAATGAGTCTTTTCATATGTATTATCGTTCACTATATCAGCCCACTCACCCTCCAAATGAACAACTTCTTTCTGAACTCCTCTCATTGATTCCCCAAAATACGAATATCATTGACAGCGCAGCCATACTGGACGGTCCCATCACTATCGAAGAACTACGCTTAGCTCTTTCTCAAATGGCGCGCGGCAAAACTCCTGGCTCAGACGGACTACCAACGGAATATTACAGTTCACTATCTGCTCATCTCCTGCAGCCCCTGACTGAGGTATTTAACGAGGCACGTAATAGAAAGCAGCTGCCAGACTCCATGCGCGAAGCATTGATAGCGGTGCTACCAAAACCAGGACGCGATCCACTTGATGTCAAATCCTATAGACCACTCTCCCTATTAAACACTGACTGTAAACTCCTGGGGAAAATTCTAGCAAATAGACTACTCCCTTATTTATCAGACTTAATTCATCATGATCAATCTGGATTTGTACCAGGGAGGAACACTTTTTTAAATATAAGACGCCTAATACGTATATTACACAGTACCACAGAAACTGAGGCAGTGGCTGTGGCATTGGACATAGAGAAGGCATTTGATACGCTCGGATGGGAATATCTCTTCCGCACTCTGAAGGCGTTCGGCTTTCAAAGCGGTTTCATTAACTGGATTGCCACTCTATACACTAAACCAATAGCTCGCGTCAAAACGGGCCAAATGATAT
The DNA here is from genome assembly GCF_031143425.1 of Pleurodeles waltl. Lineage (NCBI taxonomy): Eukaryota > Metazoa > Chordata > Amphibia > Caudata > Salamandridae > Pleurodeles > Pleurodeles waltl. Next base: position 75,520,409 of record NC_090449.1, on the reverse strand, counting down.
CAGACGCGTTCCCCATCGGCAGAGGCACCAGACAAGGTTGCCCTTTATCCCCTTTATTATTTGCTATAGCTATGGAGCCATTGGCAATTAAACTTCGTAGCTGGGCAAGCAGGTGGGGCATCCTAGAATCCAACACATACCATATTATTTCCCTATACGCAGATGATGCTCTAATATATTTGCGTAACTATACCTCCTCCCTCGCAGAAGTTATACAAATCCTGGATAACTTCGCTTTATCATCTGGTTTATGTGTTAATTGGGCGAAATCATGTATTTTCCCGCTCACTCGTATACCTACGGAACAGCAATCGGTATTACCACTACATCAACTGACATGGGCATATCAGACTTTTAAATATCTGGGGATTCAGGTTTACCACTCTATGACAGACCTACGCGAGGGCAATCTCGATAGGCTGCTACGCTCAACTCGGGGATCCATGGCATTTTGGAGTTCCCTCCCACTATCACCCATGGGCCGCACGGCCATAGCAAAAATGTTAATATTACCCAGATTTTTATACTATTTTACAGCGCTCCCATTATCCCTGCCACGTTCATTCTTTCATAAACTACACTCTCTGCTGACTGATTTGCTGTGGGGCAGAGACAGACGAAGAGTAGCTCTAGCCATTACACAATATCCACAGGAGGAAGGCGGACTTGGCATGCCGAACTTTGAATTATACTACGCAGCAGCCCAACTCCAATGGGTAGCCACGTGGCTTAGCGACCCACCCACCCCAGAGTGTACAGCGATAATGTCTTGTGTGGCACCACAAACGATACTGTCATCACTTATGTCCAAACCTCCTTACCCATCTAACAGAAATCCCCTAGTAGTAACGGCTAGATACTGCTGGCGGAGATATGTCCAGGGCAAAACCTTAACTCCCCCTTATTCACCTGCAATACCTTTGGCTCAGGTACCAGGTGTCCGAGCTCTTTCCCATCACCATGATATACGGATAACCAAGGCACTGAACATGGGAGACTTGTACTTGAACTCTAAAGCAAGCACTTTCGCAGAGCTCGTGACTGCTGGTATCATGCAACCTGGGGCCTTCTTAACATTTAATGCTATTAACAAACTTCTACAAAACTTTTGGGGGAGCAACCCAAACGAGCCTGATGAATCCCCCCTACTCACCTCATTACTCACTATAGGAAACATTAAGGGCTGCATTACTAAATTATATAAAATACTCCTAACAGATACCTGCACTGCTTTGACCCAAGTTAAGAGCCGCTGGGATGAGGTCCTCCCCACACCAGTTGATCAGAAATCCTGGAAAGCTGCCCTCACCACGATTAAATCTGTATCCCGTAATGTTAGACTAAGATATACTCAATTCAATTATATCCATCAAGCATATCTATCTCCGTCCCGCATCAACAAAATATACCCAAACTCTAAGCCAGAATGCCCTAGATGCGCTACCCCTGCTGCTAATTTCTACCATATGGTTTGGGAATGCCACACAATACATACTGGCTGGTGCCGCATCACCGAGACGGTTGCAGACATAATAGGAAACACGCTTATTCCCACACCAGAATCCTGCTTATTGGGCATACGTCGCCGGGACAAGAATGAAAAACACACTCACAAGTTTATAGATCTTGCGTTTATAATATACAAGCGTTCGATCGCTACACACTGGAAGGCCCCTAACGCCCCCTCATTCCGCACCTGGCTTTCAGCCTTACACAGCTCCACACTAGCGGAGGCACACACTCTAAGACAGCTGCAACTCAGAGGCCAGATACAGGAGGGAGCCACACAGTGGGATCACTTTGTAATACAAATAGAGGCTAGAGATGATGATTACCCCCCTTGAAACACGCGACACGTACAGAACGACCTACACGTAAACACTTAGCAACCACGATAAGTAATAAATCATATCCGTAGTAGCGTCCCAGCCAGCCTCGCCATATCAACCCGGAAATATATAGTTGGATAACAAGCGCAACTTCATCCAGACACGAATATACAAACTGACAAAAGATCCCGAAGCCCTGCTACCCCAGCCTTTGCCCCATTGCAAACTATATAGCATGTAAACAAGCACTAACATATTTCACGCCTATACAGTTGAATATTATCGTAATCACTTAGAATACCATTAGATATACTTAAATAAAACCATAGATATGCCTATTGTTATTGTTTTAAAATGTATCAAGTTAAGTTACACGCCAGTACATTAAAAATGTAACCGTACTGTATGGGAATTACAGGTACGTGCAAGGACACATGAAAAGGGAAAAATGTTTATTCTCTTACTAACTCAAGCTATATGTACTGCCGCTCGTGTGTTGTGTTTAATAAACAGATTAAAAAAAAAAAAAAAAAAAAAAAAAAAAAAAAAAAAAAGAGAAAAAGAAGAACAACCTCAAACAAGATGATCTTTGAGATGATAACTCAACATAACATTGATGGTGATTTGGTGAACAATCAATTTCAAATTATTGCAAGTGGAATGATGGTCAATGAAGAGTTGGTGCATGCAGAGATATATTCAAAAGGTACGGGCCATATTGTTCAAGGACATAACAGCAAATTAGAGGAAGCTGACCTTCAAGTTGTGCCACATGCTGAGTGGGCTGTTTGAAATGGTTCCAATCGAGTCATTCTACTGTCAAATGACATAGATGTTATTATTGTACTATTTAGATTTGTTCCAATGTTCATATGTCAAGGATTGTCAGAGTTAGGGATACGTTATGGAACAGGTGAGAATAGACACCTAATCCTGCTTCATATTCTGTACAAGAAACTTGACCCAGAGATGCCCAGTGTACTAGCAAGGCACATATTCTTATGGGTGATGACACTATGAACAAAATTGTAACAAAGCTTGGAGCTTTAAGTTTCTAAAATGATTTGCTGACACAGAAAAAGAATGTGACTTCAAAGATGGGGAAAAATACCTTGTGCATGTGTGGAAAACGAGTTCTGACTGTCACACATTTGAGGATCTTCTCCGCGTTGACAGTCTTCTTTTCTTCTCCACTTCAAGCACAGGCTCCTGTCCTGAGAACAAACACACATCCACACTGATAGCAGTGCCACCACTCCCCCTCTTTCCCCTCACTGTGATAGCCCCACAAGTCTGGGCCCAGACCAAGTTGCAAAATAAAACAATAATAAGCTTTTTTATTATTGTTTGATTTTTCAACTTTTGAGGCTGCTGGCAGGTGGGTGAAGCTCCTCTGCCATGGCGGAGGAGCTGCTGCTGTGTGTTTGAGATGAACATAGACACGAGAGGCAGAGTCAGATACTTGCAAACACAGTAAGTGTAGTGTGAGAGAAAAGCTTACAAATGAGTACACCACATGAAAAGGTAATAAAACAAAGAAGTAGTGCATGAGGTGCCAACAAACATGACAAACAAAGTTTGTTGGAGACTTACAAACACACAAAGCATTTTATATGCAATACTTGGTACAGTGTGTTCTGCTCACAAATATAGGAAGCCTTGTGAAGAGAAAGCTTAGAAACAGAAGTTTGGGGTGCGAGAGACTCATTAATAGGAAAAACTAGTGTGAGATGATAGTAGACGAGCCTTGTTTGTGAGATACTGTGTGTGATTTTACTACACACAAGAACCATTGTGTGAGGGACTCAAAAAAGAGTACAGTGTGAAACAGTCACAAACATGAGAAGCTAAGACATATAAACTCACATAAAGCAGTGAGGACAATCTGGCTTGGGGTAGGGTTGGGTTGGGCGGGAGGGAGGGGGAAAGAGACATCAAATGTAAGCCTATCGGCAGACTAAAGCCCACAGATTGTAAAGAACATGTCTCTTCAAGATAGCGCATGTGCTTTATAGCCAAGACCTAAAAGGTTTTCTACCTTAAACAAACCTCCAGATGGTTTAATAACTGTAGGTAGTAAAGGGCTGCTCTACAGTTTGTAAATTTGTTTTTTTTTAATAGGCGTTTAAAAGTGTTTAGTGAAACATCTATAAAATTTGCAGAAGAAAATAAAGTGCAGTAAGGACTGGGTAGACCTATCTTCACCTGGGCTTGTGATTGTATTGTCCAAAGGAGAAATAGAGTAGGTGAATTATGGTACCAGCTCTCAAACAAAACATTAAAGACCTTTCCCATTGACTAGGTACAACAGGCGAGTAATGGTCCATACCAATGCATGTTTAAGGGGAACAGACGTCCTAATGGTAACTTTACATAATTAGCTCTTTTCTCTAGTTAAACAGCATCTTTCCATAATTAAATGCTTGACAAGTGTTTTCTCTTCCACAGTAACAGTAGTTATAGGATCAAAAAGGATGGTCCACCTCAGTACAGTAGAATTAAGCCATACGTAAGCAAGCCAAGGTATCTTGTGCTCCTTGTCACAAGAAAGACACTCTTTAATAATATATTGATTTAGGGATGCTTCTGGTTTCAACTGCGTAGAGATCCACATAGAAATTGGTCCCTATTTTGCTAAATTGTCTAACTAAGAGAGCCCAGGCTCACAATGGATTTCCAACATTGGTGTTAATGATTTCCCACCTGCCAATCATGGGAGATCGAAAAGAGTGCTCATCGACTAACTCCGCCGCAGCTGACATTCAGAAAGCTGACCTAGGAATGCATTCTGTCAGTTGCTTATAAGTGGCCCTGTGGTTTGTAACTCAAAGTTTCTATCTTTCTATTTGTTGACTTTATTTGCTTTAGGCTGTCCAGCTTGAGTTTGTCTATCCCATTGCCCAAACCTTGGTTACTGTATACTTCAACTAACTTGATTTCTGTAAACAGGCCTTTAATTTGTGCTCTTTTTTTTCTAATCTTGTTCTTATCTTGACACATTTGCTGTGCATTCAAAGACAGGGGTCAAATGTCAAGCTCTCGCTTCTGAGGGAGCTTCCTGTTTAGTTTTCTTTCCTGACTTCAAAGTGAGAGAAATTATGTAACAGTCTTGCTGAGTATCCATGTAAGAGGAGAGGGTGTAGAATGTTTTTTCCTAGCACATGACAAAAAACTGCTGATGTTTCAGAATATATCCGATTAGTACAAATGAAGCACATTTTTGTCATTCTAAAGCATGGTGGAGGCAAATATTTTAATACGATCAATACACATCAATACACTAAGTGATGACATTTGCACACATTATTGTTTGTGTGCAATAAAACTGTATTTTGGTGCAAATGTAACGGTCATTTCAATTGAAAATGTGCTGTCTGTAATGGCAGTGAGCTACCATACCATGCACTACGCTAACTCCTATCCACTCTATGCCCTTCCGCTCTATGCCAAACCATGCCACTCTACTTTTTGACATGCCACTCCACTGTATGCCACTCCCCCTGAGACACTCTATGATATGCCATGCCACTTGACTCCATGCCACTCCAATCTACGCCACTTACTCCACGACACAACACACCACTCTACGCCTCTCACCTCCACACCACTTACTTCACTCCACCCCACTCCAGTTCAATTTATCCCACCCCACCCCAGCCAACTTCACTACACTCCACCCAATATACTCCATTCCATCTACCCTACTCCAAGCTACCCCACACCAATTTACACATCCCACTCCACTCCACCCACCCCAATCTACCCACCCCACTCCAACATACCCCACATAAATCTACCCCACATCAATCTACCCACTGTAACATAATCTACTCCACTCCAATCTACCTCAATCCACTCCAATATGATCCAATCTACCCCACGTCACCACAATCTACCCCACACCACTCTATCCAACTCCACTCCAATCTATCTCATTCCAGTCTACCCAACTCCATTCCAATCTACCTCACTTCACTCCAATCTACCCTATCATAATCCACCCAGTCTATCCCACTCCAATCTACTCCACTCCCGCTACACGACTCCACCCTAATCCACCACCCTCTACTCCCATCTACTCCTCTCCACTCCTATCTAACCACTCTACTTCACCCCAATCTACTCCACTCCAATCTACCCCATTTCACTCCACTCCAATCTACTCCACTCCCCTCCAATCTACCCCAATCCACTCAATCTAACCCAATAAACCACCCCCACTCCAATATACCCCACTCCACCCCAATCTACAGCACTCCAATGAAATCTACCTGACTCTGCTGCAATCTACCCCAGTTTACCCCACTCCACCCAATCCACTCCAATATACCCCAATCCAGTGTATCACAATCAAATCCACTCTACTCCAATCTACCCCAATCCACTCTACTCCACTCCAATCTACCCCAGTCCAATTTACCCCACTCCAATCCCCACTGCAATATATCCAATCTACCCCAATCTACTCCACTTCAATTTACTCCACTCCACTTGCGTCTACCCCACTAAACCCAATCTACCCCACTCTACTCCAACCTACCCCACTCCACCACACTTCACTCTACCCCACCCCAACCTAATCTACCCAACACCACCCCAGACTTCCCCACACTCCAATCTACCCCACTTCAAAGTACCCCAATCTAGCACATCTCCATTCAATTCTACTCTACTAATGTAACCCAATCTACCGTACACCAATCTACCGCGCTCCACTTCATCCAATCCACCCTAATTCAGTCTACAGCACTCCACTCAAATCTACTGCACTCCACTACAATCTCACCCACTCCACCCCACTCCAATCTATCCCTCCCTAATCTAGCCTACTCTAATCAACCTCTATGTCCTCCACTCAAGTCTACTCCTCTTCACTCTAAACTACCCCTCTGTACCCCAATCCACCCCACTCATCCCCACTCCAATCGACCATACCCCACTGCACCCCAAACAAAACTTCTCAAATCTACCCCATCCAATCCGCCCTAATCCAATCTATCCCACTGCAATCTACCTCAATCTAGTTCACTCTAATCTATTTACTCCACTCTACCCCACCCTAGGCCAATCTACCCCACTCCAATCTATCTCATCGAATCCCAAGATACCCCACACCACTCAATTCAACTACACTCCAATCTACTCTACTGAATCTACACCACTCCACTTCAATCTATCCCACTCCAAACTACCCCACTTCTATCTATCTCATTCCAATCTACCCCACTCCACCCAAACCACCTGACTCCACTCTGGTGTACCCCACTCTACTTCAATGTACCCCACTCTAGTCTATGCCCCTCCACTCCAATCGACTCCACTCCAAACTACCCCACTTCCATATATTTCATTCTGATCAACCCCACTCCAATCTACGCCACTTCAGTCTAATCTACCCTACCATAATCCACCCAGTCTATCACATTCCAATCTACCCCTCTACTCAACTCCACCCCAATTCACCCCACTCCACTCTAATCTACTCCTCTCCACTCCTATCCACCCCACTCCAATCTACCCCACCCCAGTCTATTCTACCTCAATCCACTACACTGCACTATTCCATAATCTATCCTACTACACTCCAATCTACCCCAAAATATCCATTACACTCTATTCTGATCTAATCCACCCCAATCTACCCCACTCTAATCTACTCCACTCCAATGTATCCCACTTAACCTCAATCTACTCCACTTCACCCCGGGCTCCCCCAATTCAATCTACCCCCACTCCAATCTACCCCAGTGTACTCCACTTAAATCTACTCAACTCTACTCCAATGTACCCCACTGTACCACAATCTACCCCACCCCATCTCAATCTACCCCACACCACTCAAATCTACCCCACTCCACCCCAATCTATCCCACTGCAAACTATGCCAATCTACCCCCACTCCATTCTATTCTACCCCACTCTACCCCACCCAATGTACCCCACTTAATTTCAATCTATCCAACTCCACTAAAGTCTACCCCACTCCTCCACAATCTAACCCAATCCACCTCATTCCACTCTTACCAAATATACCCCACTCCACTACAGCCTACCCCACTCCTATCTATCTAACTCCAATCCAGCCCACTCTAATCTACCCAAATCTACTCCACTCCAATTTACCCCACTCCACCTCAGTCTGCCCCACTCCACCCAAATCTACCCCAATTCAATCTACCTCACTCCAATCTACCACACTAATGTATCCAACTCTGACACTCTAATCTACAACACACCAATCTACCCCTATTGGCTTCCCTCCAATCTTCCTCACTCCATTCTACCCCCACTCCACTATATGCCAATCTGCTCTATGCCACTCTACCCCATTCTGCTGCATTCCTCTTTACCACACTCCAATCTACCCCAACCCACTTACTTTTAAGTAGGCTTCGGCAGAGCTCTCGGAGTTTTGCTACGCAGAATTCCACAGAGTGGGCCAAAAACTCCATGAGCTTCTGCGGAATTCTGCCAGCGGGCGGAACTGCATGACGCATCCATTCGCAGTTGGGTTTTGATGTGTGATGTGTATTCTCACACTGAAAACAGTGTGTGAACAGCACCATACGGTTCTCATGTGCACGGCCATTTTATTTTCTTCTGTTTCTATGCATGGTGCTGGGCCTAACTTTAATCCACCCTTAATATTCTCAATACCACTCCTATCTAATTCATCCAACCCTCATTTTCCTTTATTCTATCAGTGTATGTCTTTGTTTGTGTATTTCACATTTTTGTCATTGTTTTTGTGTTTTTCGTGAGTTTATCTTGTCAATACGATAGTGGTAGTAGTAGTAAGAAATATCAGTGAGTTTGCATTCTCTTCTCTGTGCCATTTTTAATGTAGCTGATGCAGACCCAATCACAATCTCCCAGTGATGTGTAGCATGCATCTATGCATTTAAAAGAAAGACTGAGTTGGTCCATCAAATATGGTTGAGAAGCAAAGATAATTTGTTGCAATGCATTAGTAGTTCCAAATGTAGTTTAGGAAATTTGGAATAGGGCTTAGGTTTTAGAAAGTAATAGTTCAACTCAATGCAAGTACTATAGGCGATCTGATTTAGAAAAGTACAATGTTACAACTTTTGCCTTTGCCTGTCAAAATATTTTTGGGGAGATTAACTGTACTACAAATCTATTTTTGTAATCTTCTTTATTTCTTACTTCAGCACCCAAGGAGAAGAAGAGGGCAAGATCAGAGGCAGGGCGGGGAAACAAAGATGCCACCACCACCAGAGCAGCAGCTGGGAGATCTGCTGGCCCCAGTAAGTCTTTTTGTTATATTACTATTAATTCCCTAACTTTCAACTCTCCCCATTTAGACTAATTTTTCCTTTTTTGACTGTGCTTGTCTGCTTTTTTTCCTACTCAACTATATTCTATCTAAACTTTGTTAAATTCTTGTTATCCCTGCATTGTCCTTGTTTTTGTCTATATTTCATGTTTCTGTGGCTGACTTCTTCCTGTCTGTACTGCTATGTGGCATTTCTGCTTTGTTAGTAAGCTTAGGTTTCCCTTCTCCCCTTATATTTCTTGTGGACTGGTACGGTGAGACTAAGAGGACAGATTTTAGGACAGGCTCTACTGTGAAGACTGCATGTCCAAGTCAGCTTTTTGATGCATGTTTGTTGCGAAGACATTCTTGTTCTTGCTCATGCTGAAACAGTAAAACAAGAGCGTGGCCATGGTGGACCCACCCAATGTTGGGTTGTTTGTATTATTAATTTATACAATAGTATACCATACCAGCAGTTTCAATGACAGTGCAGCATGGCTGGAAAAAAGTATTAGAACGGCCCCATTGAATTTGCCAACCAAGCCCTCACCATATGTCCTTGAGTGGCCAATTTTTCCATCCATTCATGGAACTTCAGTGACTTAACTTTGCCCCTCTATTACTAAACATTTGCTGTTGACTTGACTACTTGGCTTTTCTAATATACATAATCAACAGAATTCCTAAAGTGAATGATAGAAGAAGATAGAACTTTAGTTATCTAGTGTGGTTGTAATTTGTTGAATTATTCCTTAACAAAAAAACAAGGGAAGAGGTATCTGGCATCTAAAATGTGTAAAGTTTTTTTCAGTAGCACAGACCAACAGTGCCAGGGCCAGCAGCAGGACCAGTGCGTCGGACGTGGCAGCAGTCGGAAGTGGAGAACCTGCAGCAGTAGGGCCGGGCATTGGTAAGTCACATTGCTTGCTTATTGACAATTACTAGTATACTTACTGGAAAGGTGTTGCTTGTGAACCCCCTCCTTCAAAAGATACAGTGGGGATTGACTTCTTAAAGGCCTCTTCTATCTGCAACTCAGCAAACAAAAGCTCATCACAAGCACTACAATTGATTGATTGATGAAAAAGGGAAAGAAGGATGGGTGGCTAAAAGAAAGGATGTGTGAAATGGTATATGAGTTAAATTATGTATGGCTAGGTGAATGGATGCATAGATGCAGATGGGAGATTCATAGGTGGGTGAAAGGATGGATGAAAGGGTATATGGGTTAAAGGATGCCTGGGTAGCTGGAGGGTGGATGAGTAAAAGGATGGGTGGATGGTAATGATGCATGGGTAAATGGATGCATGGGTAAAAGGAGGGTTGAAAGGATGGATAAGGGAGTGTATGGATGTTATATATGTTATATAATTTATATCATAACTTTAGAAAGACTGAGACCAGGCTACAACGATCACACACAACAAGGAAGATCTGATATGATAATAGAAACTACCAATAGCAACTTCTTCTGAGCAATGGGGAGCTAGTATTTAATGAAAACTAAACTTACAAAATCCTCGAGTCAGGGTAAGTGGGCTCAGAGTCAGGAGTGGAGTGAACAAGGTTAAGCATTTATGCAACACAACAAAAGGCCTGAACGATGATGCTGACAAATAATGCATGGGTGGCTAAATGGGGCCAGAGTGAGCTATTGCTCAGGTCATTGAGGATCCTTGAGTGAGTTGGTGTTGCTCTCACCACATCCGCCCCACTAAGTGTGTGTTCCATTTATGGTGTAAAATTAAGCCAGACCTCAATAAATCACACAGACTGAGGAAAGGGGGGTTAGGGCTTCAATGAATGGATGGCAAAGGGGATTTACGGAAAGGTGTGACACAGACAAGCACTACACAAAACAACAATATTCATCAGGGCGCTGAGCAGCACACCATCATCAATCTGTTGTGGAAGGAAGTGATGGAATGAGTATGACTCCATTCAGTGAAATGTATCGCAAACAGTCCTTCAGCCCCCCAGAGCCCTAGGATAATATATACCTAAATGTTCTGTCATTTAAGTTTGAAAAATACAAATTATGGAGGAGTGACCTTAACCCACCCAGTTTGAAAAATGGTGATTGTTAAGAGAACATTTTTACTGTATTACCAAAGTGGGCGATGTATCTGCATTCTTCTCGGAATGTCCATCCCTCTTGGGTGCCTGACTGAACCTGTCCGGTAGGTAAGCAGGAGTATTAAGCTTTCACCTTTTGTTTGTGCAGAAGAGGAGAAGGCCCTCAGAATTAAAAACAGAAGCTGCATTGTAGAGTCAAGGAGAAGGACAAAGGAAGGTACGCTTCAAGAGGAGTCAAGAGTGTACCAAGAAGACTCTGAGGTAGAGCAAGAACTTAGGAGGAGTTTCATGTTTAAGCCAGCAATGCAGCAAGCCCACACCTCTCAGCATTTCCCAAATCAACGCACCTCTCTCAAGGCCTCAGAGTCATCATCATCATGGTTTCCTTTTGAAGTCGATAACATCATTCTTCTAGCTGTGGAGTAGTTCCACCTTGAGTCCTTCCGTTCTCCTCCTGACTCCAAGTAACTCCGTCCCACTCCCAGCCAGAGCAATGTAGACCTGTAGCACACTGCTGTTGTAGAACAAAGAAATAGAATTGGAGTATTTTGTGTAGATTTGTATTTGCTATCTAAAGTGACTGGTCTGCTCTGAAGAGCCAGAAAAAAGGAGTGGACCCTGTAGTTAAATTTAGCTAAGTTTGAAAGGCCAATCACCTTCAGAAAAAATGATCACCCATCAGGCCCCAAACACTGCCAATCATCAAAATAAAGTTTACTAATTAGTTGAACACCCTATCTCACTGTCTGCCACCACATAAATCTTCAATCTTCACTCACAATCACTCAATAATATATATCATCACTCATTGGTGGAATAATTAGTTAATCCAAGACGTGACGGCAGGTGGAAAATTGTATATCTTCTTTGATGCAAGCAACACATTGGAATTTGGCATTGGTACTGGCACTCTTGTAAATCAATGATCTCCTGGGGTAGCCCTGGTAGGTGATGCAAAACATGATAGGCAGTGGCATGCAATTGCTTGTGGGGGAGGCAGGCATTGTCTCCAATGTCCTGAAAGGAATATGGCAGCTTCTTCACTGCACATTGGTCCAACACCAATCTGGACATACATGTGATTAAGGATTGGTGGGGCAGCATAAATTAGATACAAACATAATCTTCCTATAGAATAGCTTTTTTTTTCGGGGGGAAAAAAGAATTCCAACTATAAATAATTAAAAAGTAATATGGTGGCTTACTATGTCAGGGAAGTACAGTTCGCCCTCAAACTTATATGTTTCACCCAGAAGTTGCCCAGCTAAAACACTCGATTCTGACCAATCATCTTCCTCCACTTTCTGTGCTGTTTCAGTATCGGTGTAATCGTGTGGCATGAAATGTTGGTTCATTTCGATCATGGTCAACCTCTCCATGTTTTGAAGCCTGGTCCTTCTCACTGTGACAACTACACCAGCTGCACTGAAAATATGCTCAGCAGACACACTGGCTACAGAACAAGCCAGATGCTTTATTGCCAGACTGCTGAGCACTGGTCATTGGAGCATCTTTGCATATCAATACACCAATGGGTTTTGATCCACAAAGATCTCTTTTGGGTCTCCTAGATACTCCTAGAACATCCTCTCAATGGTCATTGGTGCTGTCACTTGCTCAACTTCTTTTTCATTTGCCTTTTCACAGGACTTAAACCTGCTCCTTAAAACCAAGACAATGCAGAGGTTAGGGCAAATTCTTCTCTTCCTGTAGTTGTAGTTTTTGACAGTGTTCTTGTTGCTGGTTGTGGCTACTGTGAGACAAAGAGTCCTCCTTGGAAGTTGATGCAGCATCCCAGAACTTCTGATTGGGAGTGGGACTTGAGTAATTTCCAGCCCTTCTTCTTCCAGGTCTCTGGCTTTCTCAACTATGGGGTGGGTGGTAAACTCCACTCTGCAGGCGGAATCCTCAGAGTTTTTGGCCAAGCTGTTCAGCAAAAATTAGTTTTCTGGTACCCACCCCCTTAGCATTGTCTCCTCACTGTCTGATACATCAAGATTTCTCCTAGTGTAAGAGTCCTCAATGTGACAAGTGCATGGAGCCCCGCTCCCTCCTCCCGTTGGCTGAATCTGCTGTCCTTCGTGTGGAAACACAGGTCTCTCTTTGCATGCAGCAGAAAGAATGGACTCAGATTGGCTGCCTCACCACAGGGCTTGAGTATGAAAACTGCAGCTGGTGGTGATTCATGAAAGTTTGTTTGCCTTGGCTGCAGAGAATGCATGTGCCTCTTGGCGCCCTTGTGCAGGGTGTGCACCAAGGCCAGACGCTTGTCTCCTTGTAGCTAGGACCCAAGAGCAACCAAAAGCCACCCTAGATGTGTGAGGAGCCAAACCAGATAGACACCCCATGACGTGAACACCCCAGGCCCAGTGTGCAGGCTCAGAGACAACCCACAGTATGTGAAGTTATTGAGTCCTTCCTCAGACCGGATGAGGAGTGGTTAAGTGAAAGATGGGGACACGGCTGCAGGTGTTGAGGGGGTGCATGTGGATGAGGTGGGGTGGTATGAAATGGAAGGGGCCGTAGCGGAGGGGGGGTACATCTGGCAGTGTCAGATATACTTAAAGAACCTCATACCTGGTCCTGTGGTGGGGGGCAGTGATCCCACATTCTTTGTCTATGTAAGCACACCCCCTCTGCTGATGCTGCTGTAGGATTATAAATAGAGGGGAACATGAGGTGAAAATATTGTGAAAGAAATTAGGAAGCAGAAAGGAGGATGGTCTGGGGAGAGGGGCTCTCACTTTTGGGCCAGTGCTTTGTGGAGTGTGGAATTGCCACAATCATGAACAGAGGGATTCTGAGCTCCCACTTCCTGCAGCCAGTCTGTCTGGGGATCAGTGTTTATAAATTATTTTATGTTTTTGCACACTCTGCATGTGAGGGGATGCACACAATGCAGGATAAACATGTCTAGAGGAGTCCAGGCCCTACAGGATGCATCACCTGCCACAACTTTATCAACCATATTTTATTGTGAAATGTGGTTAAAGTGCTTCAGCCACCGCCATGGACAGAAATTGCTATACAAATATCAACACAATATATGTGTGTTTTTTATTAGCTCTGCTTGCTTGTAAGATGCATTGGCCTTTTAGAAGCCACCGTGATCTGTGACTGACTCAACCCAGCTCTACTTGCCTTTCAGTTGCGTGGGCCGTTTAGCAACCACCATGATCTGTGACCGACTCAACCCAGATCTTCTACTCTTTCAGAAGTTTTGGCCTTTGAAGAAGTCTGGGTTTATGAGTTCACCCTGCCAAGTATGTCATTAATACAATTTCCCATATACAAAACATTCCAGACCCCACCCCCCCTGCTGAAAATGTCAACAACAAATGGTTTCAGACCATTTAAGATGTTGGTAGAAGTTGCAGGAGCCGGGGATATCTGACGTGACATGGCGAAAATCTAGGACACAGTGAGCCAGAGCACAGTGCAGTGTCTGGGAAATGGGCAAACGAAATGGGTACAACAGTTCAAGACCCTTGGAAGGAAGGGGTGATATGGCAGACAAGGAGCATCCCTAAATACATAGCAGCCCCTCTAAGGGGGGAGGGGAGATGGACTTAGCCTGCAAGGTCCTCAGGACGCCAGGGGTTGACGGAAGCCTAGTTCTCACATTTTCCATTATATTCTCATTAGTGTGCAAGATCCCTTCCAGTGCTTCAAAAACATATTTAACAGTTGTGGGTGCTGGTTTAAAGGAGAAAACAAACAAACAGACCAAGCCCACTGGGGGGAGAAGAGAGAATGACACAGGCTCTCCTACTCAGCACACAATTGAATCATAGACAGACGTGTGCTTTGCAGACACCAGCATCACACAGACTGTCTTTTGCATGTCACTCAATGATTACAGACATACTCTAGAAATGCACAAAGAAACCCCAGAGATGAACCGTCTCAAAGGCTGTACATATATGTATGACAAAACTAGGACCGGGCAGCATTCCACCGCATGTGGAACTCTGTGGAATTTCACAGAGTTTTTAGATAAGTCCACGGAGCCCCATGGAGTAGAACTCCACAAGTCCCACCCTCCCCTGCTCAACAATCTACCTCTTGTATTTTGAAACATCCCCTTCAGAAAAAGGAATTAAATTGGGCAGAATGTTTTTGTACTGTAGATCAAGTAGTGTGGCACAGATGTACTCTTTAGACAACATGATGTCACTTTGCAGCCTTGCATTACAAGTCAAGTGAAGGATTAAGCTCTCAACCAAGGCATGCACTTCTGGGTATTCATTCACACCAGCGACTGCGAACCTTTCAGGCACCTTCTGTAGCTGGTCCTGTAGCAGATGCAACAAAAGGATAGGTTGGTCCATTGTACTTCCTCCTTGCTAACTTCCTGTGTGAAAACCGTAAAAGGAAGTAGCATCTGTGTTAGGCATTTGACTAGGCCCCATTTGTCCGCATCCATGGCCATAGCTTTTCCAATTGCATCACCTCCTCTTTGAAAGACATAGACATTGATCTGTCGGTACTGCCCAAACAGACATTGCAAAATGTCGTGGGTTGAGTCTCAACATGTTGACACCTCCTGTATGAGGGCTTTAATTGGTACTCTGTTAGCACACTGTAGAATCTGGAACCAGGCTTTAAAAGAGTGGCAGAAATTAATACAGATTCTTCTGCAGGTGGTTAGTATGTTGCTAAGGGCCTGATTTAGACTTTGGCAGAGTGGTTACTCTGTCATGAACATGATAGATATTCCTTCCACTGTATTATGATTTCCATAGGCTATAATGGAATTGTAATATGGCAGACGGGATATCCTTCATGTATGTGATGGAGTACCCCCTCTGTCAAACTCTAAATCAAGACCTATGTCTTTTTTTAGAACTTCCTGCACAAGTAGATTGAAGCAATGTGCCAAACACAGGACTCTGATTTAGCCACCATCTGCCATGGCCTTGACTATATTACTGCCATTATCCATGGCAACAAATCCAATTCTGAGACCTCTGTATCACTGCCATTCATCAATCTTGCTATTGATATTGTCCAAGATATTTGTAGCTTGATGTGATCTCTCCATGGCTAACATGGCTACTGTTGTACACAGCCGAATGCTCTTAAAGCTTTCTCCAGGGATAAAGACCTCTGCCACTAAAAGAGTGAAGTAGCAGCCAGTGTTTCTGGCTAGATTCATAAAGTTGGGGATATAGTCCTACAGAAGATTGCAGTCAAAAAATAGTTTGACCCATCCTACCATGCACTGGTGCCTGACCTTGCTGTCCAAGATACTCAAACTGCGCTTTTGCCACAGCTTGCTGGTTCTAAACTGGACAATAAGTTTCCATTGATTTGATCAAGTTACACCATGCGGCCAGTTCTTCACAGTAGGCAGTGCATGTTTCTGGGTAGTTCCTTGTCTCCTCTACCTACCCTGCATGAAATTCTCTGTACATGAATTAGTCGTTCTGATCTTTCTACTCCCCTGCTAGGGACTTCAGATGCTGAATTTTCAATCCTACAAGTATCTGATGAAAATACAGGATGTGTTTCTACAGTGAGGTTGCCACTTTCTACTGCTGCTTCTAGCAATAAAAATATATACTATCTACCACATTTGGAAGTGCATACCTGCTCTCATGTTACACTTGAGATTCCTGTTTTTAACTCATTCTGCCTAAGGTTAATTAGTCAACCTTGATGACTTTTCAAACTCTTTGCATACCTCCTTGTGTGGTGTGCATGCACTGCTCTTTTCTCTGAAGCAGCCTTACCTTATTCCTCCATGGTCCTACTGTTCGATTTTTCTTTCATTATTTTTTCTCTTCCTCTGAATTGGATTTGTTACAGTTTTCTTCTTGCTGTTGAATGGACACTATTTCCCAGATCACTCGTCTCCAGAACTGTTAGCTGAGGTGCTTATGGCCAATTCTTCTTCACATAAGGTCTGACAAGATGTGTCCCTGGTGAACATTACTTCATTCCCTATCCATGGTGGTATAATTTGAGATAAGGGCCCCCTATCACATTTTTGGTCCTACAGAGACATCGCAAATTCTGTATGTGTTTAAAATGGCTTTGGATGACATTATTACCCTAGGTTCCATTTGTGATGAATGGGTTGATGTGACTGTTTCTAGTATGTTATCTGAATTAGAATCATGCACAGTATTTGAAAATGAGGATTTGTATTTGAATTCTGCAAATTATGGTGAAATGTTTTGCTACCATCAATATGCCTACCACTACTTACACAGTTCTGGTACTGCACGTGCTGTTTTTAACTATACACAGTGGGACACTGCCTGACACCACCTATTGGTAGTTCTAAAACATATTTAAATATGTTCCCTTATTTTTCTCGTTATGTCTCTACAGATACAGCCTCATATTATTATAAACTTACACCTTCCCCACTTAAGAAAAATATGCTCACAAAAACAAGATTGGTTTATTCTGACTCCTTTATTTCACAATTAACCCTGAAGAGTTATAACTATTGGAAATACATCATTGGCCTTAAATCTATTTGGGCTAAACAACACTGGCAGGTCCAGGGCACTGATTTCTTATTTAGGGCTTGTTTGCATAGCACAGTACAACAGACTACATGTCTTGGTTTCGGCAATGCTAAAAATGTAAATACGCCTAGCATTCCCTCTGTTGCATGGTTTGATAATTGGAGGCAGTACTTTATGTTCACAGAAAAGCAGCTTAATGAAATGGTGCAGAATGGAATGCACAATTCTTCACTTTCTTGTTCAAATGGGTGGTTACTGTGGCCAGTTGATACCAATGGCTGGAATTTCCGTTTTTAAACTCTTCCAAGCAGTTTAAAGCAAGCAGGTTGGAGCCCTGGTATTTTCAGTCACAACACTCAGGATGGTCACTACGTATAGTGTAAGAAATTATGCTAGCAATGGTTAATACATTCCTGTTTGTCAGCAGTTAAAGACGACTTATCCCCCCTTTAAGATGATATGGGTTTTCAGGATTCTTTGTTGGGTCCTGGACTTCCCTGTTCAAAACGTTTTTTATAAATGCCACTTATAATTACATTTGGAAATGTTCTCAACAAGAAGCTGCTGAACTGTTAAGACAAATTGATAAGGACATTTTGGAAAAAGGCTTTGGCTGTTATCTATAATGGCGCGACTCCATTGTCAACTCGTATTTATTCATTAAATAATATTGTTTCATCTGCATTTGATGCCATACAAAATGACATGTCTATGCTTCAACATGGTCAGAGCCAGTTGGGATCGATTTTACAATTGAGTTGGACGTTTGAGTCCATGGAATTATTTGAATGCAACTTAATTGTTTTTGCCATATAATTTTACACACATGCTGAAATTGATGGCTAGAAAGGAAACAACTAAACTAACTCTATGCTTAATATTGAAATTTAGAAAGGTTGCCTTTTATGGTAGCTGAAAACCCATCTGCTGTGTGGCTCATTCATGGTTTAATTTCTCTGTCCTTTTCAATGTTTCATTTTACATCATGTCTTAGTCATTTCCAAATAGGCAGATATGAAGAGCTAAGCACACATTTTTTACACAAGGCTTGTTTCTCCCATTTGAATACAGATGTGGATGAGAACAAAGACATTTTGGGTAGGCTACATGAGTGTGGAACTTCTTTGGGTCACTCCTTAGTCTGTATAAATATAAATCTTCATGGAGTTTCTAATGCCTCCATGGATAGCCTGGCATGTTATTTTAAGCGATTCCTGTACTGTTGATAAAGTCTGAATGTTTGTTGCTGTCTAATGGAAGCTAGTTAATTTTAAATTACCAGAGTTGCTATGGAATGAAACCAGATGTCCCTTATGTAGTCACTGTTTCCAACGCTGTGACTTGCTATATGAATATCTCATATCCTCCCACACATTCAACCAGGGAAATTACTTTGTGGTTGAAGGTCCCTGTTGTTCAAATCAACTGTGATAAATTAAGCGGACTGAAAGCCATATTGTTTCAAAAAGATGTACGACACTAACATCTGCCCAAGAAACCTTTGATCTCCAAGTAGCCCGTTCATCATCGGAGGTGCAATCATTGTGTCACACTCTCTGAGATCCTCGGGAACAGTACCCACCCAGTGCCCACCTTCCAGCAGCTCTTACTCTGATAAACGAGAAAATCGGATCAGAGCGGCTAGACAGGGAGAACGGAATTAGGGAAGGTACACCAGGGAGGTAGACCTTTAAGACCAAAAAAATGCAGGCACACAGAGCTTGTGTGGGAGCAAGCTTAAAATACACAAGACAGCACCATAGAACCAGATATGAACTGTAAATGCCCGTAAAGCAACATAGGCTGTACCTATTCTTTTAACAGCATAGAATAGTCATGTACTCATTGCATCCTTATACACTGCCACATTATAACATTATTAGTGTACCTGGAAATCAACATTTATTTGAACATCAATAAGAAATAGTTGTGTGCTCTCTGTACCCTTATAAGTAGCCACAGTATAAAGGAAAGACCCTCTGGCTAAACATTATGTCAGTTACGCCCTCATGCTTATTTTACTACACAATTGTTTATGCAGCTTCATACATATGCAGATGAATTTCAAAACGGGTCCTAAAATGCCAGGCAATATACGTAGTGGACTTGAATTTCTGAACCCACCTAAGCTGCATTCAAAGATAATGAGCTCACAATAGTAATTTGTTTCACAACGCTCCTGAGTAAGTGCTGACTTGCAAGTGTCCAATGCAAAAACAAGGCAGTCTAAACAGAAAGTCTGATATACGCACAGTTCATCACAGTACTAGGTATCTCTGTAGAACGCATGCTGCACCTGACTCGCACTCCAAGCACATAATAAAACTGACCAAAGGAACACGTGCACCCAAGCAACCGCCTTAGATGCCCAAACTCCAAACTGTTACTTCTTTGAAATGGGACACCCACTGCGGAAATGAACATATTGAGCAGCCACGTGGAACAGCACAGCCACAGCACACAACCAATAATAATGCCTGGCACACCCGATTATGGAAATACTCAGAATAGTAGATGCTTGCTCGCGTCTAGGCAACACTTTTATTCCAGCTCCTTATAACGTCAATTGAAACATCCCAGAAGAGCTTGTAAATACGGTGGCCATCTTGAAACACCACACACTGTATGTCTATATGTCAGTAATGCCTGCATTTCCAACATTCAAGGCCATTGCAATATGGGTTTTCTGCATCTTTTTGTAGAGCAAAGAATGGGAGCAACCACCGCAGGTTCTGACACATTGTTATGCACTCAGTTGCCAGGGCATTTCAGTGAGATTGTACACTGTATTTCCAATGCTTCTAATACAGCTGGAGTGAAACACTTTTTAAAAGTGATTGGGTCTGGATGTGTTTCTACGTTTCAGACTGTGTTTGGAGTAATTCCATCTTTTTTACACTCTTTGATTTCAAGCATTTTTGGAGGCATTCCAATTGTGTTATTCCTTCTGGTTGCTATTTTGGTTCTATTTTGTTTTTGCACCACAATGAATGTCCCTCAAAGAGGCCAAATGTTCATGGAACTGCCACACATCTTTTTGTATTGTGAATGCATGATACAGTATTTTGGAGTATCTTTATCATTGGATCTGAACGAGAACTGCTCTCTGTCCACTGGCCCATGTGGTTTCAGGGAGTGTACCCTGTTTGTCACTATCTGTGGTAATCTTCTGAGTGTGTACTAGACTTGTGCCTTGCTACTGCCACTATCTATAGACATGAATCTGCTTGTGCGTCCTTTGGGTCACATCAACTGTACTTTCCTGTATTGATGCTTCCTTTGCTGCAAGGTGCTTATCATGAGCCAGTTTTGCTAATTCCGGATGATCCTTCTATCACTGTTGTCTCTGGCTTCTGCTGACCGGGCTGGTACTAACCATAGTTGTTCATTGGATCTTGCTCTTCAGGCTTCTGTTGATGTGTTGTCCGCAGATGCAGGTTCCTTCCTCTGCCCTAATAGCACTTCAGAAATAAATTTGGTGGACATTTCAGAAATACCTTCCTTCAATTTGTGTGCCTCTTCGACTCTTTGATCGGCTTCTTTGATTTTTTTAAATTCTTTTTTCATTTTTAGTAGTTTGCATGTTTTTTTAATATGGCATTTTGCATGGCTTTATGTGTCTGCTGTTGTTGTTGAAGTGTTTACATGAAACGCAAGGCTTTTTACAGATCATTGCCATTGCTTTGTTTTATATATTCGTCTAATCCGACTAAAGGGAGGATGTTGTAGAAATTACATTTGGCCTCCATTTTAGCTTTTCTTTTTAACTTAACTTATTTTTCTAATGGTGGTTTGCACATGTTGTTCCCTAATACGAGACTATGCCACACACACATTTATTCCCGATAGGTATTGTCACCCTGTACTCTGAACAATTAGTTCAGGGTCATACAATTAGAACATGATGCTCTTGTTATATTTTTGTGCTTATAGGAGATGACTCTTTCTCCTCAGACTAACCAAAAATGCAGTTATGCACCTCTGGCAAAGTACGATAAGGAGAGTAGTTTATTATTTAAACAGCAACCTTGCTAAACTCGGCGAGAGGCACTTCATGCCAAAGTTATCATGGAAACTGCTGAGATTGAGATGCAACACTGATGGAACCGACCTTCCTCCTGAGAAGGAAGATAGCTGTGCAAGAGAAGTGTGCAGGCCTGCACACTTAGACAGGTGCATTCTTTAATGCACTGAGTCTGGCTTAGTGACACATAATAGCAAGGTATCGTTCTAGATCATTCCAACAGGTCTGACAGAAGGGTGCTCCCACTATGCTCTCTGTACTGTAGAGATACTAGTGAAAGATAGGAGTAGCACTAGGAACAACATGATTAAATTGTTTGTGTTATTCACCATTTATTATTGCTTGTTACAGTTTATGCCTCATCTGCTTACTAATCTCAGCTCATGTTTTATTCACAAGTACAAGCCTTTTCAATAAATATTTGAAAATATCTTTTCATATAATTTCTTTGTGACACCTTGGGCATGCAAAAGTGATAAACAAAAAGGTTAGATCTGTTTCCACTAATTCCTTGGGAATCTAAGTGGTCTTGTTTGAGGTTACCAACAACATCTATAACCCTGTAAGTTTAGGCGTTTAGGGTGGTAGTGTGAGCTAGCCAAAAATACAACATTCACTTATAATATACGTAGACTTGGGGGTTCATTACGACCCCGGCGGTCGGTGTTAATATGGCAGTAAGTACTGCCAACAGGCTGGCGGTACTTACCGCCAATGTACCACTCCGACCGCCACGGCGGTAACAGCCAGTGGGCTGAAGGTATCCATCTCCAGCCCGGCGGCCGTCATTGTTCTGCCTGCAGGTTTAAGACCCCACCTACCGCCATGGTTTTCGTGGCTTTCTTAACAGCACGATAGCCATAGTGGTAGGCACTATCAGTGATGGGGAATTCCTTCCCTGTCACTGATAGGGGTCTTCTCCCTCCCTCTCCAGTTAGCCTCCACCACCCCCTACCTCTCCAAAGTCCCCCACCCCCCACATTCACACCCCCTTCACACATGCATACACACACCCATTGCCACATGCAACCACGCATGCATACATCCATTCACAGACACATCCGCAAACACGTTCATACATACACGCGGACATGCATTCACATAACACAACATACACGCACTCACACCTCCATAAATGCACACACGCATTCAACACGCAACACACACCTGCATCCATGCACAAAGAAACATTCACACACACACATATAACACCCCCATCCTCCCCCTGTCGGAGACCCGACTTACCTGGATCCAGAGGGTCCTCCGGCTGGAGGCGGGACGGGGCGTTGCTGCAACCAGCAGCATCCACCAGCAGAACACGGCCAAGCCGTATTATTGGTCATAATGCGGCTGGAGGCGGTCTGCTGATGTGGCGCTGCTGGTGGCGGCAGCGCCACCTTACCGCCATCCACCAGCATGGCCACAGCCGGATTTCTGCCATTCTTGTGGCAGAAATACAGCTGTGGTCATAATACGGCAGATGGCTGGTAGCCGCGGCGATGGTCTTTTGGCGGCCGTTGCCGCAGCGGTAGGCGGTTTTTACCGCCAATCTCAAAATGAGGGCCTTAGTCTCTATATTGTGAAAGTTGTGTTGACCTAATACATAGTCCTACTAAATTCGTGGGAACAGTATAACAGATGTAGGAGGAACAAGGGAATACATGCACTCCCACTAAGTGCTACAAGAAAAAGAAATTAAAACAGGAGTGACAGGGAACAACAGGGGTAGCACAGGAGTTAAAAAGCAGAAACAGACATCAATGGGACAGGGAAGCAGGAGGAACCTGAAACACATGCACTACTATTGAGTTCAGAATTAAAAGACAAAAAAGAGTCCCTCAAGTAATCAGTGGAAGTGTTCAACTCATTTAATCAAAACATTTTGAGACAAAACACTCCTGGGTTGGACAAACACAAGAAGAGAGAAGGAAGCCATTGAATCAAAAGCGGATGCTTGAGATAGAAGACAACGCCATCCAGTTATAAGCAATCGGCTGCCCTAAGCCATACTCGGTGTATGTAATGGACTGGGAACAACAGGTGTCTGTGGCAGAGCCCTAAAAAGGTGTTTGTGGTGTGGTTTTGGCTGAATTCAGAGAAACAGGTGTAACTAGGAGACAGCCTACATATAAATTACACCACTTTGTCCTATTTATACATTCTGTCTCTCTCCTATTCCAAACATGTCTGTATTCCAAAGCACGATCATAGCAGATGGGCTGGAAGGCAGCATTGGGCAGCCAGGGACTTAAGCAAACAGATCCCTCAAGATCTCTAGTGCAAATTGTGCAAAGCGTCATGAGGAAGCATTTTAGGCACCTTGCTTGAAGAATGATTATGGGGCACCACCAAATACGTATGGCAGGAAGACACGTGGAAATGTCAGTACTAATTCCCATAGGCTCTCATGAAGTACGCATGATTACTGTTGAAAGAAATGTGCTCTACACATAATAACATTTAGAAACACTAAAGGGATCCATATGGCAAACGTGGCTTTAGAGGGAACTATGCTTGTAACCACACCACATTAACTATCGATAAACTGGTCACGATGTCACTATCAGTACGGTCCACAGAGACAGAATACAACAGTAAACTAACGTTTTTGAAAACATTTAGCATTATGTGCGGTTCCAAGAGGGCAAATACGTTTAAAGCATGTTTGCCAGCTCGTGAAACTTAAAAATTATTAAGTTATTTGAAAACCATTCGAAGACGGGCGCCTAGTCATTTGCATGCCTGGTTGGCGATCTTAAATAATTGTGGTAAACCTTACTCATACTAGACAATAAGCAGCCCCTTTATAAGATGGCTGCTGCCCAGCAGTGCCCCTGCAGTGTCATGCTGAGCTGCATGGCCCTTTACAAATAAAAAAAAAAAGAAATAAAATGTTTAAAAGGGAAAAGGGATTAGTAAAATTGAAAGCACACATTGTCCATTGTCCCACCAGCCATGGCACTGAAGGAACATTTTCATGGAGTATGTGCACAAGCAAAATGCCATAACACACAGAGAAGGCAAACAATAGCTTAAGTTGCCTGACCCACTGCGGCATACTGTGGTGGGTGCAAGTAAAGTGTGAATGCCAATTTAATGGCTGAAGGCTTCTGACCAAAAGCACCTATATGTACCTCTATCATACATTAGTTTAAAAAAAGTCTAGACAGACAGGTAAAGTTGTCTCAAATGCCAGACCTAAAAAGGATGCCATGGCCAAGATTTGGGACTGGTGATCATCTGTGGTCGCATGCCTTTCAATTGCTTGTAGCTGCTTGGTTTGTTACTTGGGTTCATACTTGCATAGGGAATTATGGACTTCGAAGATGGGTGTGGAGTTATAGGAGACAGAGATTTACTAAGTAAAACGATTTTGAGAAGGTTGTGTGCTGCCATGATGCCTGCTAGGTCTGCTGCATGGTGCAAATCTGTTGCGATGCTGGTCAACTGGTTTTCAGGATAGAGGAGGCTGCAATCACATCAGGCACAGCTACCGAATGGCTACCGCTTTGGTTCACCTTCCTCAAAGACATGAGGACATCTGACGTAAAGTTGGTGCACTTTTCCTAATTGGAAGGTTTTCAAAAGACTGGAATTTGGGCTTAAGTGCCGGTCACAACCCCATCCATAGGTGAGGACACTATTGGGACTATGGGCTAACATCTGAGTTCAATTGGGCTGCCACGTTGGGTTAAGTGACTCTCCACTGTCACAAGGAGAGCTTTCGGTTCACATCACAGCTGCTGGGCTCCCAACTGTGTTTTTAAGTGATCAAAGAATGGAATGTTTGACCTTGGAGCTGGTTGGTTGGTACAACGGATCATCTGAATCTCCGCAAGTTTTGAAACGGCTGGGGGTTGGACGGTTCCTGGGTTACTGTTTGGTTGGGTTTAATGCACGAAAAAAACAGGATGTCTTTTTGGAAAGCAATTGGCTAGTGCTTTGGATCACATGACTGCACTGGTGTGGGACTTCTGAGGCGAAGTGGGGCTTCCAGATTCCACTTTTTCAAGGAGGAAAAAGTAGGAATTCGGGCCTGGTTGCCATTTGGCTGAATTTCCCATCATATGACCCCCACATACGTGTGAGGACTTCTAGGGGATCTTCTGCTGTGTGACAGCTGCAGATTGGTTTGAATTTGATACATAGCTAGTGAAGTTCATTGAGGTGTTGGTTGTGGGATCATGAGTTTGCTAATTAAATATGATCCTTAGTGCTTTGTCTTGTGTGGTTTGAAGTTTATTATTTGGGGTCACAGGCAGACGAGGTGAGAGAATATGTATTGTTGAGAACCTGTAGAATGACTCCTACGACTAAGAAGGATTTGACATGAAAAGAAGGAATGGAATGAGACTTTGAGCAGTGGTAGTTGGAGGCCCGATCGTCATGTCGCTTTAAGGTGTGCAGTGAATATGCCATGCTGATGCTGCCAGGGTGTTTTTAGGGTCTTTGTGTTTACTAAGAACGCCTTTAGAGTACCTTTGATATCTGGACTTGGAATCCACTCTGGACAGGGGTGGTAGAGATTTACCCTAGGGGACTCTGTAGCCCAGTGGCTGGTTTGGAGGACATTGGCTAAATCTGACTTAATGAGATAAGGTGATGAGAAATTATTTTTTTAAAGTCAAGGACGGGGTGATATAGTGACTCTGCTGATGGTTTACGGCATTGGAGGCTCTGTGCCAGTCCACCATAAATTAAGGGCTGCCTGGCACGGATCCAGTTCTTCCAGGATGAATTTATGGATGCCAAGCGCACCAGATTCAGGGCTGTGACCAGGCTGGCTGGTGCTGCCAGATCTAGGGTTTCTCAAGCAACTCCAGAAGTTGTCTGAGTAGTAAACACTCGCCCACCTAACCAACACAAGGGAGGTTGGAGGGTAGATCAATGCCTGCAACCAGCAAGTTGGTGAAATGACACAGGCAGGTGTCATTAAAGGCTGAAGGGTTGAGTTGGAAAAAGCTATTAACGTTTTTATGCAGCTAGACTAGAACCTCAGTTGCAGAGGCCAGTCTGAGCTGAAAGGGGGGGCAGGAAGCAGATGAACGCGATGCATAGATATCACAGTGCGCTCCTGGGTGTAGACCAGTGGTCTTCAAACTATTTAGTGACACCCCCGTGGGAAAAAAAATCATCGGGGGCCCCCTCAAAAAATTTCACAATTATTCCAATAAACTGGCAATGTTAAAATATGTCTAGATGTATTTAAAAATTGCAGTTAAGTTCTGTTACCGATTTAAAATTGCAATCAAATACATGATTGCCAAACATACTATTCTGGTCAGGCAGGCTTTACTAAGGCGTACAAGTATCCACAGTGTGATTTTTAGAAATGTGGGCGAGGGGCTTAGAAGAATATTTAAAGCCTCTTCCCTTCTGACACCTTCTGCCGGCCAGGATATAAATGACAAACGATGTTAGTGATGGCCCATGACAGAGGGACTCACTGCCCATCACTAAAACAAAACAGTTATCAGTATAACGCTTCTTTTGGCCGGAGCCCCCCTGGGTTCACCGGAGGACGCCCTAAGGGGGCCTGTCCCCCAGTTTGAAGACCCCCTGATGTAAACTGTGCTTTTTTTTTCAATCTTTGCAGATCATTGCAGATGTCATTGGAAGCAGGAACATGATGCAATGGGCATTTGGATGCAGTAAACTGGTTTTATTATTTTTTTAGGAGAGGCTTTACACGGTGTTCGGCATTTTCAGGGCGTTTAGCTGTAAAAATGGCCTCCATTCTGCCTCGTGCTGAAGGAGCCACAGTAGACCAGGGCCTGGCCGCCGCCACGCCTCCTCTTCGTCTGCCCTCACACATCAGGCTTGTGAACCTTTAGTTATTTGTACTAGTTACATGACAAAGGGGGTTTAACCACATCAGAAGGCTTCCCAACGTCCTGTCTTTTTCTCCCTCTTCTTGTGTAAGCGAGGGGGATGCTGGGAGGGTACGGAGTTTCCAATGCGGCGTGACCTGTGCTGCAGGCTCGCGAGCCTTGGGTGGGGTGATGGGTGTGCATTCCGGGCCCTGATCACAGTCACTGGTGGCACCCAGCCTGGAGGGGACTCTTCAAACCTGTCATTCCACACGTCCTGTCCCACCGCGAATTCTCCCTTTCATTCACCCTTGTCCCGGGAAACGCCCCGAGCTGAGAAATTTTCCTGGGCCTGGAATGTGGCAGGATATAAAAGGAGACTGGTCCAAGGCTGGCACTCACTTCAGGTCTCACCGCGCCCCGTGCATAAGCTGTCTCTTTATTTTACGTGGCATCTCTTCGGCGTCCCTCCTGTCTCTGGACTCTGCGTGCACCATGCACGCCCTGGCTCTGACGGTGCTGGCACTATGCACAACGGGCTGGGCATTCCCTGCACAGGTAACTTTTCCAAAGCTTTGCCACTGCGCGCGAATATCGCTTGTGCCACTGTAAACGTGCCAGTCTTGCGTTCCATTGGGCACCTCAGCTTTGTGTCTCAGGCTGCATTGTGACTCACTGTCAGGTGGGCACGGGCACACGCGCACCAATGTGTGCACACAGGGGTACAATAGTTGTGCACGTGTGTTTACGTTACACTGTACGGTGATGTTCTGTTGTCCTCCTGTTAAAATGGCACAGTATTGGTATGTGTCTGTCTATGCAGTAGGTCAGGGGATTAAATGTGTATCGCTGAGCCCTGTGGGCAGAGCAATCACTTATTTATCAGCCTAGGCACCCGGGCCCGATTGGATCTGTACTGGTCTGGAGTGGGCAAACAGTACGACAGAACGGGCTGGCAGGCCTTATCGGCTGTTCAAATCTTTGTGTTCGACGTGTTACATCGACTGGGCTTTGTAAAGCGCACTGACGCCACCCCCAGGGCATAGTGGCATCTTAACTGTATGTGTATCTCTCTATGCAATCACCCGCATCTATTCTCAGTGAATCGCTCTATGTATTCAGTCATTAAGCAGTGTTTGTGGAAGCGCTACACGTCTCCTAGGCTCAGTGGTGGTCGAAGTGGGCGGGATCTTAGGAGCACGACGGGCTCACACTTTTCTAGTTTAAGGAAAATATTTCCCTTACTTTTTGTGAAAAGACAACCATCCTGGGAAGGTTAATTCAGTGCTTTGCGGTGAACGAAGGAGGCGCAGACAGCTAAACGAGGAACAAGCCTTCTTGCCAAGAAGGTGTGGTGGAGGTAAATGTAATACCTTACCACCATAAAAAAAAATATATATATTAGGTGATGACATTTCCACACATTATAGTTGCTGTATATTTTCATCACTAAAACTGTATGTCTGTGTAAATGTGATGGTCATTTCAATCGAAGAAATGTTTGTTACTTATTATGGCAGTGGGCTACCGCACCGTTCATACCCCCACTTTACCCTGACTCCAGTCTACTCTGCACCACTGTAAGCCCCTGCACTCTATTCTGCACCACTTTAAGCCGCAGCACTCTACTCTGCACCACTGTAAGCCGCAGCACTCTACTCTGCACCACCCACTCTGCGCCACTCCACTCTACACCACTACACACTGCGTCACTGCACTCTACTCTGCACTATTCCTCTCTGCACCACTACAGTGTGTGCCTCTCTACTCGGCAAAGCTCTACACTAATGCACGCTATCCCACTCTATGTTACACCAATGCGCTCTTCGCCACTGCACTCTATAGCACTCCACTGTACACTACTCAACTCTGTGCCTCTCCACTCAATGCCATTCTACTCTACAACCCTGCACTCTGCACCAAAGCATTTTACTCTGTACCACTCCATTCTGTGCATCCACTCTATGCCACTCTAATCTACTCTGCATCGCTGCACTCTATGCCAATGGACTCAAAGCTCTGCACTACTCCACTCTACCACGCACAAGTCTACTCTACCCCACTTCACTCTACTCTGAAACAATCTACTCGGCACCATTCCACTTTATGCCACTGCAATCTAGTTTGCACCACTTCACTCTGTGCCACTATACTCTAACCATTACACTCTGTGCCAGTGCACTCTACCCTACTTTACTAAAAAACAGTGCCATCTATGCAACTGTTCTCTCCGCCAATCTACTCTGCACCACTGCACTCTATGCCAGTATACTCTACAACACTCTACAGCACTGCACCACTGTACACTACAGCTGTGCACTCTATGCGTCTCTTCTACTCTGCACCACTGTACGCTACACCACTCTACTCTGCACCACTCTACTGAGTTCTGTGCCAGTGCACACAATGCCACTCTACTGTACACCACTGCACTCTACTACCATCTACTCTGCAAAGCTGCACTCTCTGCCACAGAACCCTATGCAACTCTACTCTATGCCACTGCATTCCACACCACTGCACTCTACTCTGTACCACTCTTCTCCATGCCAATGCACCCTATGCCACTTCACTATACCCTACACCACTCCACTCTGTGCCACTGCACTCTTTGCCACTCTAATCTACTCTGCACCACTGCACTGTACAAAACTGCACTCCACTCTATGCCACTCCATTCTACGCTGCTTCACTCTACTCTGATACAATCTACTTTATGCCACTGCACTCTACACTACTGCACTCTATGCTAATGCACTCTGCACTGCTTTACTCAAAACGAATACACTCTGCACCACTGCACTGTACGCCACTATACACTACTCTGCCACACTCTACACCACAGCACACTACACCATTGCACTCTATGCCATTGCACTCTACTCTATTCCACTCTATTCTGCTGTGAACTTGAATTTGTACTCTTCGCCACTCTACTCAAAACCAATGCACTCTACTGCACTCTATAACTACTACTCTGTGCCACTGCACTCTTTGCCAATACACTCTATTGTGCACCACCTTACGCAAAGGCACTAATGCCACTGCACAATACACCGCTCTATACCAGTGCGCTCTACTTCACTGCACTCTACACCACTATGTTCTTCTCTGCACCACAGTACTGTGTGCTACTGCTCTCTACAGTACTCTACTCTGCAACACTCTTTGGCACTGCATTCTACGCCAATGCACTCTGCTCCACTCCACCCCACTGCACTCTAAGACACTCTACTGTACAGACTACACCCTCACCACTGAACTCTATGCCACTGCACAGTATGCCACTCTACACCATGGCTCTCTATGTCTCGGCACTCTATGGCACTCTGCTCTACTCTGCATTCCTGTACTGTATGCCACTGCTGTGTACAGCACTCTACTCTGCAACACTCCACTCTACACCACTGCACTCTATGCCAATGCACTCTACACAACTACAGTCTAAGACACTCTAGTCTGTAAGACTGCACTCACCGCCATAGTATTCTATGCTACTCTGACCACTGTACTCCAGCCACTGCAATCTACTCTGCACCGCTCATCTCTACACCAATGTCCTCTATGACACAACACTCTACACCACTTTACTCTGCACCACAGCACTCCATGCACCTGCACTCTACGTGAATCTACGTGACTGCAGTCTAATCCACTCTACTGTATACTTTTGCACCACTGTACTTTGCCCTGCACCATTTCAATCTACTCTGAAACAATCTACTCTATGCCACTGCTCTCTGTGCTACTGACCTCCACACCACTCTGCTCCCGCTTGTACCTCTCCACTCTATGCCACTGCAATCTACCACTCACCACTCCGTTCTACATCACTCTGCTCTGCACCACTCTACTGAATGCCACTCTACTCTGCACCACTGCACTTTACACCAGTGCACTCTACACCACTGTACTCAAATCCAATGCACTCTAAGCCATTGCACTCTCTGCTAATCTAATCTACACCACTACACTTTACGCCACATCACTCTAGGACACTCTAGGACACTCTACAACACTCCACTAAGTGATGCACTACAGCATTAAACTCTACCCCACTACATTACACTCTACGCCACTCCACTCTACAAAACTCTTCTCACTCTATGCCTCTCCACAACACTACTCTATGATGCTCTACGCATCTCTCTCTACACCACTCCATTCCACTTTACTCCGTTCTA
Organism: Pleurodeles waltl; assembly: GCF_031143425.1. Classification (NCBI taxonomy): domain Eukaryota; kingdom Metazoa; phylum Chordata; class Amphibia; order Caudata; family Salamandridae; genus Pleurodeles; species Pleurodeles waltl. Next base: position 75,488,725 of record NC_090449.1, on the reverse strand, counting down.
TTCTACAACACATTACTTCACGGCACTCAGTACACTACTTTTTGCCACGCCATTCCACTCTATGCCACTCCACTCTGGCATACTATGCCACTCCATTCTACAACACCCTGTGCCACTCTATGCCACCCACTCTACTGCAGTACACCGCTTTGTGCCACTCCATGCTACGACAATCTACTCCACTCTACACCACTCAACAACACTCTTCTCCACTCCATGCCCTTCCCCTCTATGACACTCTACTCCTGCCACAACACTCTTCTCCACTCTACTAAGCACCCTCTATGCCACTCCCTTCTGCTGTACACCACTCCACATTACTCTATGCCTCTCCACTCTGCAAGACTCTGACCTCTCCTCCACTCTACATCACTCCACTCTACGACACTCTACTCCTTCCACAGCACTCCACTCCACTTCATCCACTCCACAACTCACTATGCCACCCCATAACACCCCACTCCATGCCACTCTACTTTATGACACTCCAGTCCACAGCACTCTCCTTTACTCCACTAACTTTTAGCCGTGCTGAACAGCTGCCAAGGTAGTGTACAATATGGCTAAAACATATTGGCAAAGCCAATAGCTCATGAATAGGCCACACCTATTGGTTTTGCCAATGCTTGTTTTAAATGCACTTCGAACACTGTTTAGGACGCTTCAGAGCACTTGACAGTCAGATAAAAGAATACAACAGCACGCTCTGGTGGTGAAGTTGGAGTCCAGGTGGGATGTGGGATGTTGACTTATGTCCAAAAGTAAGACAGTCTGATAGGTGTGACTGCCTCTCTCTGCCTCTGCCTCTTTAGTCAGTGTCGGGCACAGCTGCTGTCTAAGTGACCGTGAGTGATTGCTGTGCAGCATCAGGCACTTTCGGGGTACCTGTTAGTGCAGAAGTGCCGTTAAAGAATGACCTTTACTAATACAAGGAGATAGACGATGCCTCACCTAACTTGTTTTTTTCGACAAAGCAGTAAACCAACACAAAATCTTATTTTTAATTCATGAATGAAAATAACGCGTTTCCACTGTGAATATGATAAAACTCGGCCTATCTTTCAATGCTGATTTTTGTCACCGTTTGGGTAAATACCCTCAGGCTGGTGTACAAAATACCCTCAGGTTGGGTTATTTCCGTACAGTATTTGTAGATGCAAGCGGCTGCATGGTTGGGGCGCCATTCAAACTCAGGTAGGTAGAACGGATTGCACTCTCCAAAAATAGTGGGGGGTGGGTGTCCCGGGGGTTTGTGAGGGTGGTGGGGAGGGGGGCTCTGTACACCGGTTTCCACCCCTGACGTGAGCGTGCTGTTGTGTTCCTGGAAGGGCAGCAGCTCAGGTTGTGTTTTTTTCATCTACACCCCCTGCACCCAGACCTCCATAGGGTATACCTCAGAATGCACTTAGAATTTGTCATTATTATATAAAGCACTGTTATTAGCATGATGCTTTTTCTTGGACAGAGTCTGGCGCCCTGCCCCCCTGATCAATTAAGACCCCCTGTGGGGTCCGCCCCTCAGTTTGAAGACTTTTGATTTAGATGGAGAAGGAACTCAAGTCAGCTTACAACTTTTTCTAGGGTCAGGCTGTCCAAATTGGGGCCAGCTAGGAAGGCAACGGGTCTAGCTTGGCAATAGGTGTGGAGTCCCTGCTGAAGGAAGAGCGGTCCCATTCCATGGACTGCGTGAGGCGATACATGCGGAGCCCCTGTTAAAGGAAGAGCGGTCCCGTTCCATGGATTGCTTGATGCAATACATGCGGAGTCCCTGTTAAAGGAAGAGTGGTCCCATTCCATGGATTGTTCGATGAGCGATGCACATACATTTGGAGCTGATCCAGCAGGCCGGAGACAGCCTATGTAGGGATGTGATACAGGTTGAGAAGATGTCTGGCAGCTGTGCTCTGAATGACCTCCTATTTCTATAGTATTAGCAGGGTTGTATGTCATAATATAGATCACAAACATCTTAACCTGCAACAGTATATACTCCAGAACATCGACGTACACACTAGCGCTCAGATCACCATACATAATGGAGATTATAGAAGTCCAAACCTGACGATATTGTGTAAATCAATATCTAGAAGAAGATATTGCTGCAGGCAGATATTTTAAAGTCAATATTTTGGTACCACACCATATGAACAGGGGCACTCTAAGATCCATTGGCACTGTTAAGAATCGGTCATTATTAGGGCGATGACAGCTTGGACTTATTCACGGAAGCTAGGTATGCAAAAATTCACCAAAACCATATCTTCATGCTCAATCCTCATTTGGAGAGTATGTTTACTTGCGGCATAAGGAAGAGAGTGGATCCCCTGCTAACACCTCGATTTCTTTCTCCTGCTATATGGAAAGGTGAAGTCCTAGTTCAGGAGGCCAGATGGTAGAAGTTGGTCCAATTTCCAGATGCTACAATCTCAGGGCCCGATTCACGAAGGGACTTACATGTAGTAAAGGAAGGAGTGTGGAGTCTCTACACTTGTGGTGAAATCCCCGCACTGCAGTTCTCAGTAAATTTAATTCACGCAAGAACCTTTGTGAATTGGGCCCTCCGTTTTCTGCTTTTTAGCTTGTGGTGGTTAGCACCCAGTAGTCAATTGTTTGCAGGTATTTTCTGGTGCTAAGTAGAGTAATAATGTGCAGTGCGCCAACGCGGGGTGTATTGCACAACTTCAGGAGGGAAAGACGCAAGCAGAAAATGATCCATCATTTGATGTTGTTTTCTTTTATTCCCAGAATCCACTTTTGAAGAGAACACAAAGGCTGCAGAGGGATCTGGGAGGTGAGATCCTTGTGACTGTCATATGTGTTGTAAAGTACAGGTGCCACACTGTGTTGGATAGCTCTCTCACCCCTTGTGTCCAAGAAAAACAAGTGAAAACCACACTATCAATGATTCCATTTAGATTTTTCATTGAAGTTTGACCTTAAATTCTCTTTGTGCTTTTCTTATCCCCTTGCCTTCTCTTATGCTTCCCTTTTATTTTGAGTTCATGATTTTTTTTTTTTTTTCATGTTTATTTTAAAATGCATATAGCAGATCCCATTACCAAATTACAAACTAAACAATAGTAAACGTGTCTATGAATTTAGAAAAAACAGCTTTTTGAGTCCTGACAACTTTATTGAACCTTTAGGGTTTTTGTTCTGCAGCTGTTTGTATCCTATGTTTTTTCAGCACAGCAATGCTTGTAAGTTTTAGGTCTGGCGGAGACTGCCTGGGCTATCTTTCAGATCTTATGAAATCAGTACATAATATATACAGAGAAGGGCGGTCTATTCCCCACCATCCTTAGCCATTGCTTGTTCCAAGTGGTGTTCATATTTAGGATCATTCTACATTCAATCCATTTGTAGTGGAAACTGTCAATTTTGAAGTACAGAGTTTTTCTTCTTTTCTGTAAAAATCCCCAAGGGAAGACGTCCTTATTCCAGATATCAGACATTAGGGTAGACTGCACTAGATATGGAGCAGAGCCATACACATACACAGCTCTGCAGCACCACTTTTGCTGAGGCTTCAGTGGTATGGATAGCAACTGCAAAGCCTTAGGAGATAGGAGAAGGAGGGGTAGGAAATTCCGCCATTTGAAATATATACACATATATACTAAAATACACTCATGGAATTAGAACAAGGGGTCCTTTTTTGCCGCGAGGAATGCCTGGACCAGTCATAAGGCTCTTATAGTGGACAGAAACATGTCAGCATTTTCAATGTATTATGGGGCCATGGTACCTCTAAAAATCCAGTAATGTGTTTCTTCGCATTTTAATCATACCTGAGGTACCACATTATAAATGATATACCTGTGGTATACTTTAAGGTATTTTTTTAAATATAAACTGAAACACTGTAATATTCAAGAAAATAATATATTTTAGAAACTCCTCCATTGATTGGGGTCAACTCCACTCTGGTAGTACCATCTTACCAGTGTGGGATGAGGTGGCCAATGATGAACTATCCAAAGTCTTTTTTTGACCCAAAAAAGGGTCCATTAACTTGGGGACAAAGAGTTTGGAATAGGAATTACACGTTCTGTCAACAGATTGTTGTGATTATTACTAAACACAATTTGCCAAGGTTCAGAATTAAGGGCCAGATGTAGGAAGGAAGCAATTTGCGAGTTGCAAATTGCGAGTCCTTCCGACTCGCAATTTGCAACTCGCAAATTGCTATGCAGTACGGTGTCTCAGACACCGACTGCGACTCGCAATGGGGTCGCAATGACCCACCTCATGAATATTCATGAGGTGGGTCGCAATTTACGGCCTCATTGCGAGTATAGGCACTCGCTAACATGGAGGCCTGCTGTAGTCAGCAGGCCTCCATGTTAGCGACCTGCTTTTAAATAAAGCAGTTTTTTTTTTTTTTAAATGTAGCCCGTTTTCCCTAAGGGAAAACGAGCTGCATTTCAAAAAAATCCGAAACCTTTTGTTTCGGTTTTTTCAGGGCAGGGAGTGGTCCCTTGGACCACTCCCTGCCCTGAAAAACTATTTTGGTGTCCAGTCTCAAACTGGAAGGGGTCCCATGGGGACCCCTTCCAATTTGCGAGTGGGTTACCATCCACTTGAAGTGGATGGTAACTGCGACTCCATTTGCGACCGCGTACGCGTCGCAAATGGAGTTGCATACCACTGCGACTCGCAAATAGGAAGGGAACACCCCTTCCTATTTGCGATTCGGAAATGCATTTTGCGAGTCGGTAACGACTCGCAAAATGCATTTCTGCATAGGAAACACGCATTTGCGAGTCGCAAACGGCAGATTTTGCCGTTTGCGACTCGCAAAGTGTTTCCTACATCTGACCCTAGGTGCCCAATTATTTGTGCCCACTTTAAAACTTAGAGTGGCATTTGAAATTATGTCATAAGTTATTGACTTTGCTAAGACGTTGCTTTAATCTCTTTCACCTTGTCTTCTCACCCACAATTGGTTCTTGATACCAGCTTTATTCGGCTTGTAAAACTCTTTCAGTTTCGCCACATGCTGGAGTATGATGTTGATGTAATATTGTGATTATTTCCAGTATGTCGAGATGTAGTGGCCATGCAGTACTCGATATACACTATTATTTAACCATAGTAAGCACAATAATGTTTGATAACATGTTTCTATTTTTATTACTAGGTGTATCAGTCACAAAGCAGAGCTCCTACACTACCACATTAGAAAACCAGAAAACTGGTAAGAATTTTATAGATTAACGTAACGTTCAAGTCCATCAGGAAAAGATCTGCTTATCTTATTTAACCTGTGTAATACACCATCCATGGTACTGTGTTTGAAATGGTCTTCTGTGGAGCAGCTTTATAGGCCATGATCATGCGATATTCAATTAATTCCTTGTCAACCAAATGAAATTTACCATTTCTTACTTTGACATTGGCCCTGTTTTCCCCAGTTAGACCCTCTCTATCTCTCAACAACACTCTTGGGAGCACACCTCTACCTGTGAACTGGTTTGGAGCTAACCTGTGAGGGAGCGGAAACACCTCCATGACCACATTTTACTATAGGAAAGTAGGGTCCTGATTTAGAATCTGGTGGATGGGGTTACTCTGTCCCAACCCATTCCTATTGGAATCGTAATACAGCGGACGGGATATCTGTCACATTTGTGAGGGAGTAGCCTGTCCACCAAACTCTAAATCATGCCCTAAATATCTTCATACATAACCATTCGTAGTGCCTCCACCCTGTTCAGTGTACACCCAACATGTGAATCTGATCTAGTTTGGGTGGGGGGTTTTGGGCATAATGTGGTAGTTTATTTACATGACCCCTCCGTCACAGCACGCACAATATAATTAGAACACAGCTGTAATGAAACATTTGCTTCTCTTTTCATATAAATAAATAGAACACTTTGGCCCTCATTATGACTTTCGCAGTCTTTTAGCAAGACTGCCAAAGCCACAGGCGCCAGAAGACCTCCAGTGTTGGTGGTCTTCCGCCCACCATGTTATGAGTTCCGCCACATTTTGGGTGGAAATCCAGCAGTAGTTGTTCTGGTGGGCGGAGGCGCAGGGGCGGTTCCACCACCGGCCCTCCCCACCAAAAGGACTCCACCAGCCGTATGACGCCCTGTAATATTGTGGCGGTCTTTACCGCCAGACTGTTGGCGGTGAAACCACCACTGTGGCCCTGGCGGTCAGTAGATCGCCAGGGTCATAATGAGGGCCTTTGTAGCACCGGATTGGATCAATATCATATTTGAGGGTATCCATATCAAATCCATTCATATATGACTTTTTTTCAGAATTATGGACCACGTCAAGTGGAATCGAACTGGACTCCCAAAAAATAGGCACCAACAGGCCATATGTCTCACTCTGAGACAGTGCCAGCCATCAAAGTTAACCTCAGACCCTTAAAAAGCAATATATATATATATATATATATATGTATATATATATATATATATATATTCAAAACCACAACCCTCCAGAAAGAAGGGGACATTCACAATCACTTGGAGACCATACGATTATATATTGTAACTCACATAAAAAAGCCCAGTAAGAGCCTTACACCTTCTCTGGGATGAAAGCACAATAAATGTTGAACTTGCAAAAAGCACCTTCTGACAAGAGTATATTGGACGTGGTGGTTACAAATGGGTATAATACCACAGACACTGAGATATTGTTCAACCTGGAGATTGTACCCTTGGACCACCAAAGTGCCTATTTAATTAAAACCAGGTACCTTCTAATGTCAGAAGAGACAACTGTTTTACAGTGTCTACTGGTCCAAGATAGTCGTGGTTTTGATTTAGAAAATTAGATCGTATGACACTGTAGATTAACTTATACAGATATTTATTGTGTTTACAACAGTAATGATTTAGAATACTTTGTGGGAGTGGAGTGGCCAAACTAGCAAACATACATCATCTGTGATGCATAGGACCAAGATACTTAACAAAAACTAATCTATCAAAAACAACATTATACCTTTCTTGCTAAGTAGCATTATTACATGTAAAAAAATTCATTCAAAATGATATAACATACACATCTCCGTTATCGAATGCTTTGAAAAAAGCCAAGTTAAATGGAAAAAAGTAATCAAGCAGACGTTCTTAAATAAAAAGGATGACCTTGTATTAAAACGAACACGCAGATCTATGATTCTTTCGGCTTCTTAAATCATTTGCAAGCCTTAGGAGGACCAAAAATGCATGCATAAAATCTGAACACCACTATGGGAAGTCAAGACAGCAATTTATATTTTATATGTACAGTTAGCTACATTGATCTAAAACACAAATAGTATTTTATATTTGTAAAATGCATAGTTTAAAATCCTCCGTTGGCCTTTTCTAAACGTCTGCACAAAAACAAATGTAAGGTAAAGAATTATCAAAATGTTCAAACATTGCCAGAGGCTGAAGGTTAGTCAAGGCAAGAAACTGCACCTCTGAGCAACCAAGGTCTGTGACGTGTACTGGTTTGTGAAATGGTAGCAACAATGACCTCTGAAATATTGCTAAAAAATGACACCAGCAAATAGAACAGATGATGGACGAAATGCTGAACAATGCAAACATTCAGCCCCAGTCACAAAGATCTGGGTTTAAACCATTGTTTTCTGGCCCACCACGCCACCCCAGTTTGGACCCAGTCATATGCAAATCAGTCTTGATTCTGCCCCCCCCATGGGAACAGGCCAGCCTGAACTGCCAAGCCAGGTCCTCCCTGGACCAGAAGCAAGCACCCTGGAACCGGTTTCGGGGGTACCACCCCTCATGAGCCAGGCTAGCTTGAATCCAGTGGTGCAGTGAGCAAGGGACCTGTGTCTCCTCATTTAGATGTTAAGAGGCAGTGCTCACACCCTGATTCTAAGGTGGCATTGCCTAGCCTGCCACTGCTCATGTCTGGCCCTAGGATGCCATAGAGTAAGTTCAGTGATATCTCACTTGCTCATGCTGGGCATGAACCACAGGCTTGTTTGGGCTCTCATCGGTGGCCAAGAATCTCAAGAAGCTGAGTCCAATCATTCGTCCATATCCTGGTCCATGATGGACAGGGGGAAATGGGCCAAATTAGATAGTTTAACCTGAACGATCTAATTTGGCCTATTCCGGTGTGTGTTTTGCCTTGATGAATGCAGTTGAGCAACCCACCATGAGAAAGGCCAAGCTAGACACTGTCAATCTTGTAAGATGTTTGTGCAATATGCAGCAGGACTGTAACCATCGGGGATTTCAATAATACCGATATTACGTAATTTCAGTTAGAAATCACACTGAACTGCTGGCGTGAAAAAGATGGATGCCAATGTATGACAGTTGTGACGCTGCACTGATGAATGGGCAGTAATAGCTGGCATTGTGCAAAACTTGTCAACAGATTTCACAGTGAGGTTAGGAACATAGGACATTTCTCCACCTTGTTAAGGAAAAAAGGGCAGTTTAAAAGGACCAAGAGCTGTAGGTCTCAATTAGCAGCGCACAGATTCCATAGTAAATAAGAGACTGATTGTGGCACAGTGAGGAGAACAAGAAGGGATTCAGTCACCAGCGACACTAGCAAAGAACAAGAAACATGGTTTTATAAAGAATAATAACAGGCTTGATGCGCAAGTTGAGAATATAAACCGGAGTAAATGTTACTTTGACGGAATAATTTTTAAAGGTTCAACAAGTGATCTCCATCTGAAAAGAAACTTGTTAAATGAGTAAAAAAAAAAAAATGGACATTTGGAAATATATGTGTGGAATTGCGCTGCACTCAGTCACAAGTTGACGCTGCAGGGTGCGCATGTCAGCATTCGTTAACATTTTAATTTTCATGTGTCCCCTCCCCAGGCGCAGCTGAACAGCGAAGCACCTTTGATATCATATATGAAATTAACGAAAAAGGTAAGATTGTTAAAGACAAGTAAGTCAGTGTAACGCTTCCACAAGAGAAAGTTGTTGGGTTTTGTGATCCTTAGCTCAGCATCGAGTACATGCACGGTACGTTAAAACTTACCTTTGACTTCACTGGTATCTGTGCATGTTAAAGATTGAGGCTTGCCATCTCTTTGCATGTTACCTTGACACCATGTTTCCAGTCTTGAACTTTCATCTTGGCTCTCAAGTTTTCCAGGTTCATGTGTAAATATTTTATCCATTCCAGGTTTCTCTATGCGGTCTGGGTTGTATAGTCAAATTCAAAAAAGAGAATAGCGGGACTACATATCCCAGCATTCAAAGAATGTATTTCGGCTTTATGAGCTGCTTACAAATGAGCATGAGAGTCTTGCAAGTTCTTCATTTGTTTGACACCCTAATGTGTTCAAGGAATTGTAGACCACATTTCCTTTGACACGTGGCATGGGATACCTTGCAGGGCTTGCTACATTACATTGAATGTATGGTACTGGGAAATTGTCACAATTTCCAAGCTTTGGGTGTCTAATGTTTAACCACAAGGAATGGATCCATGCCAGATTTTCCAGATATCAACTTGGAATAAATTGACTGAATATTAACCTAAATGAGAATCAATTCACTTCAGTTCCCGGTCTCCAAATGACTTTTGGAAGCACAGGGGCACCAGTACTACAGGTCCTAGAAAGCATTACATTGGTAAAAACCAAGAGTCTTTTTTTATTCCTTTTAAAACCAGGACTACAAGTCCCAGAAATCAAACAAAAAATCTGGATTGGAACAGCTCATCACACAGGGGCTTGGGAAATGTGGCTTCTAAGATAACATTGTGCATATTAAGCTCAATTTACTATACCTATATACCTCATTAAATCTGAGGATAAATAAAGCTGTTTATGCCCTACTGCACTTATTTATCTCCAAACTTTCAATATTCTCAGGTCCAGGCAAGAGTAGCTCATCCATTCCAGTTCTGTGCTAGGACTTGTAGTTCTGATTTTTTTATATGTTAAACCAGGCTACATGTCGCAAAAAGAAAAGCAAAAAACCTTGTCTGAATGGGTTATTCTTGTGTGATCCTGGAAAACTTGAACGCTGTGTTGTCATAGTCCAAACCCATCACAGATACTCACTGAATCTTGGACTGGAGATATGTCAGTTATAGTAGCTACCTCACCCCAGGTCATTACAGAGACTTGGTGGCCGGTCCAGGTTTTTCACATAAAAATCATCGCCTTCAAGTTTGTTAGTCTTATTATTGTAATGACAACCATACAAGACTACATTACCCACAACTGCTTCAGGTTATCACATGAAAGTCCAAGTCTAGAAACTTGAAGGGCTATTCACAAAGGTAGCTTACACTTGTGTGTAATTTATATGTAAAAGTATACTCTTACACATTTGAGTAATTTTACTACCTTTGATTATTCACAAAATCTGAATTTAAAGTTCCTAAAAGTGCAGACTTATTTTTTCCCCCAATTGAAAAAACAGGTAGGGGCAAATTTAAGAGTGCAAGTTACTACTGACAAAAGGAAACAGTAGTAAGGCCAGCACTACACATGGTCTAGCAAGTAAAAGGTAAAAAAAAGATTTAACGTAAAAAAAAATCTGTAAAAATATATGTATGTTAAATATTAATGTAAATTAAGTGTATATATATATATATATTAAATATAGGACACAAACATGGTACAGCACTTTTAACTTATTTTGATTAAATCTTTTATTTAAGTATATTAGAGTAAAAAAACATAGTTTTTACAAGTTTAAATTAAAAAATAAATTCCTACCTAAAGTAGAAAAATGCATTAATAATTATTAAACTGATGTACAGAATTAATTAAGTTGTTTGATTTTATTTTAATAAAAAGTAATGTTACATTAATTTTTACATGCAAAAGACGTTTGGTAAAATATTTAATAATTAAATAATATAGTTTAATTTTAGTTTTTTTCACATTCAATTATATTTGTTTATATTTTTAACCATTTTAAATAATTTGATTTATTTAACATTATTTACTATGGGATTGTATTTAAAATCCCTACCACCATTGTTCTCTTTGAGAGTTTGTTGCAGTACCACTGATTAGATATGTGTTGTGGTGGACTTACTCCAGCTCCGAGCTGGAGAAATTAATTTACGTTTTTTGGGCCTTTTGTTTGCCATAGTAACTTGAGATGCACAGTTTCTGAATAGTAATGGGCATACTATTTTGTGAGTAAGTGCATAACCCTCCAAAAACCCTCCCCTAGCCCTATCTAAATCCCTCCTCACTCCTCCTTAGCCCCCTCTAATTTAGTAATTAGCACACCCCTTGTTACAACCTCTCCCACCTTCATTTACTAGTAAATAGAAAAGTTACATAGTTGAAAAGCTCCCCACAGAAAAGCTAAGGGAGGTGTAGTTGGAAATTTACACTCATAGGTTTGTGAATCGCATTTTGTAGTACTTTAGCAGTACTATTTTAGCACTTCAAAACGTACTGTAAATGCAGATTGTGAATAGTGGTGTCCATAAGGCAACCATCCTATTCTCAGTTCTTCAAGTGAGATCATATTCTTCTGTGACTGTTGTTATTCCATATATGTTAGGGAATGTTTTTAGCCAGTGCTAGTATGTGCATGGGAGACCTTCACATAGTGAGTATCCTGACAATTTGTCATAAACCAGCCCTCGAGGTCAACCTTACTGATAAACAAAAACCCAGAATAAAAAAAAGTTAAATAAAAAGTATCTTACAGTACAGTACAGTTCTGCGCCACTAGGCAACTTGATGACTCCATGCCATTGATGACACAGTCCTCCAAGGAGGTTTTGGAGGGGCAGCCGACCGGGAGAGTATTTCCTCAATACACCCCCGGGAGTATTGGGGAAATGGAGCAGTCCTAGACTGCTTGGGCGACTGTTGGGCTACTTTGGGCTCCATCCGGAGCGCTGGTTATATAACTGGCCATTTAATGCTGCTTGCAACCATTTTGGCACGGTGCGCGGGAGCTGTGGGGTACAATCACTAAAATACAAAAGGAAGCGGACAAGAGGGCAATACTAAAAGGGGGAGGGAAAGGGAGTAGGGTAGGGTGGTGTTGGGGGTGTGGCATAGTTGAAAGATTTGTTTAGTGAGGTTGTTAGTTTTGTGAGTCAAAGGCCAGGGGATTTTGATTGTTAGGTGCAACTATTTTCAATAAAGATACCCTTTTCACACAGCCTGGTGTCAGTCTCGGTTATGCCCCCTTTTCCCCAATCCAGCTGTTCCTTTATGCAAACCATTAAAAACTCAGATTTGAGTCTAATTAATTTAATTGATGTCAATGCATTGTGTTGTTAAATGAAAGCCCAGTACTGGAATATGGTCCATGTGGAAGCGAGGAGCCCTCTGGTAACGTTGCCTGTGATTACGGGATCTTTCTTGCCTTGCCACCTTCCCACATTCACCTCCACTACACACAGGCCACGTCGCAGCCACGCACAAAAGTATAACAATGTTCCTTCTGGTGAGGCGTCCACGCAGCATTGCAACCTCTCACGCTCCCTTCTTCTGTTTTCAGTTCCTCCATTTCATGGGCGGTACTTCGTTGAGGACATGGATATCGTGAGAGTAACCCAGAGGGGCGCAGGGGTGTGCTCAACCAGCATCTGTACTTGGGCTAAAGGTCCGGATGGAAATGTATATGTTCCCTATACAATGTCCAGTGCCTACGGTAAGTGTAGCTGTGAGGATAAAAACAGTTCAAGCCATTTTTTCCCATTTTGGCAAGTGGCGGGCAAACCATTTGAAGTTGTGACATCACACTCTGATGATAACAGTGAAAAGCTGCTTTGAAGCAACAAGTAAAGAAAGCAAAGAAATGAAATTCACAGTGAATAACTACAGTTTCCTTGACTGTCAGGCCGACATCTGGAGCTCATGTGAAGTTTGCTTGGAGAAAGTATAAGAAATTTGCTGCCTGACCTAGCTGAACCACCTGTGTAATGAATATTTATTAGGCTGGTCACAATTTGCAATCCTCTGTGAAAGGCTGTGAGTATATGGATGGTGGCCTGCGAGACACAGCAGACAACCATCCTGGGATTTACTATCCCATAGTGGAAACACCTTTTATGAAAGAAAGTTTCCCATTCGGGATACATCAGATGGAGTGTGCAGTAGTTCCCCAGAGGGGTTGTCCACCACTTTGAAGGACTGCCGGTCTCTGCTCTACATTCTTCTTTGTGTTCATGAAGGGGTTGGGTTGCAGGAGTAAGTTTCGATGTTGTTAGTTCTGGGCCTTCGCCTGTTTTGTTGTAATGGTGTCACAGTTTTGGAAAGGAACTAGAGTGAAGTATCAAATCAGTAGTTTATCTACTGTATGTTGTGATTTGGGGAACTGAACACAAACCTTAGCAACTGAGCCACAAAACCCATCATCTGCTCCGATATACACCCCTCAGGGTGGCTGCTGAAGAACAATAGGGCACCTACTGATAGTGACTGCAAACTGCACAGATAATGGATCTTAAAACATTTCTAGTGAGTATTCGGGCACATCATCCACTGCAGGAGACATGAAACCAGACCTTACTTCTTGAGGTTGAGGATTAGTCCACAAAAGGACCTGGCTGACTCCAACATCTTTTTATACTTTGACGCCTCTCCCGAGACTAGAAAAATGCCACAGCCCATCAGATCCTTGGCTTAGAGTCCTGCACATTAACCCGGCATGTAAACAGTGTAACTATGGTTATCACAAACCTGTTACTACGTCCTAAAAGTGAGTCACCTTGGATCTCAAAAGTGTTTTTTTCGGTCTCTGAATGCACACTAGGTTATTTATTGTCTCACTGGGTTGTTTGTTTTCTCACTTAAATTTAGGCCGCAATGAGCTTGTCATCTTTCAGGCTGTGTTCAACGAATTCGCTGACTCAACATGCATTCGATTTATGCCTCGAACAACTGAAAAGGATTACATCAGCTTCGAGTCAGCTTCGGGGTAAGAATTTACTCACTGACACTTCTCGGAGAGGCATTTGAAAGCTTGAGATGACTCTATCTATTATTAAAACTTGGAGTATATGCTGTTGTTTCTCGTGTACCTTTAGAAATGTACGCAAGCTTATAAATGTATAGGAGCGTCCTTCTCTTGACTTGTGTTATAGAATTCTCTACCTGCATCGTTCCACAAGGTGAGCATTAACTTTTTTCAGGTTCAGGAAGAAACTGAGGGCTCATAGGTTCAACACAGTTTCCACTCTGTCCGAATGCATCAAGCCTAGCTGCCTCTCTCTGCACCGTCGTTTCCATTTTATGTCAAATGCGGAGTGCTGTGAATAAATGTGTAACCTCTATAGGGTTGTTATTTAAAGATAGCAATTGCTCTCCTTGTTGTTATATCTCAGAGAATCTTGGGCATGATTTAGAGTTTGATAGACGGGTACTCCGAGACAAATGGGCCATAGCACGTACATTATTACAAAGGCTTTAGCATGTAATGCACTTGTAATTAGGCGGACGGGATTTCACTCACATTTGTGACAGAGTAACCCATGCACCTTGAAAGCTGGTCTCAGCAGTGTGGAAAACCCAGTCACCTATTCTTAGCAGATGCTTTTCCCAAAAAACACATTGTGCCTAGTTTGGCTACTTGATTGGCATATTTGACATATGTATAACTCAGAGTGCTCATAAATACTTCAAAGACTAATTTCTGCAGTGAAATCTTTTGCCACCCTTCTTGGACATTTTGAATATTGTGTAAAGCTCTTTGGGTTGATTAATGCCTGAGTGTTTTTTTTTTATGCTTTATGGTTCATGTCTTTTCTGAAATGTAAACCAATTAGTTGTTCTCCATCTGGATGCATATTGTGATTTTAACACTTCACTACATCAACATGTCAGCCACGTCCTAATCAGACTCCACCAAAATCAGGTGTTTTGTGAATTGGAAAAATATGAGTTTGAAGTAGACTATTCAGGTTACCGGTTAAACAGCTCTGGAATCTAAATGGATCATCAGAAGGTTTCTGCTATTTTAGATTGTCTGAAGTCAAAGAAACTTGATGTTTCCTTTGATTTGACAATTTATATCAACAATTTATTAGTGAATTTGCTGTACTAACCAGTGATATAACCAGAGTCCTCAAAAAACAGATGGTCTGTCAAGGTTTACAGTGGACACTCGAGCTGAACAAGTGTTTTTAAAGTTAAAAGAAGCCTTTAATGTCCTGATATTGAGACATCCAGATCCAACTAAGAAGTTCATTGTGGAGACTGGTGCCTCAGAACGTGCCACTGGAGCTCTGCTCTTACAATTGCAGGAAGATGTTGGCCTTGAACACTCAATTTTTTTATTTTTCTCTCATCTTATTTGATTCTGAAAGAAACTCCTCTGTCCTGGAATGAAGATGGCTTGTTCTGAGTGGAGACCTTTTTTTATGAGAACCCGGAAACCTCTTGGAATTAGAACTGTCCTTCAAAAGCGTCAGTGTCTCCAGAATTTGCAGTGCAAGAATAGCTGTCAGGCATGTTAGGTTTATTTCTTAAACCAGTAAGACTTTTTCATTACACAGCTATCCTGAACCTCCGTCAAAATTTAGTCAGAATATTCTTTCTCTTCAATGAATATTTGAGGTAGCACAATTTTTACTTGACAGATACAAACTAGTTACTTTAAAGCCTCTAAGACAGATTGGGAACACAGTTTTAGGTTCATGGGAAAGACTTTATTTACCCCCCCACAAGATGCTTAGACTTGAAGTTTTTAAAATGTGTTATGACTCTCATACTGCCCAGCCATAAAGGAATTAAGTCTGCTCTTGAGCTCATACTTCGATCATTCTGGTGGCCTTCTGTTCGAGAATATACTGAACT
Source organism: Pleurodeles waltl (assembly GCF_031143425.1). Lineage (NCBI taxonomy): Eukaryota > Metazoa > Chordata > Amphibia > Caudata > Salamandridae > Pleurodeles > Pleurodeles waltl. The sequence continues at coordinate 75,472,977 of NC_090449.1, read as the reverse complement.
CTGGGACAGTGCCTGCCCTGTTTGAGCCCGACCGAAGACTTTCCACACCTGACCGACTAAGTTGCTTTGTCCTTGCCAGTACGACCTAAGTGTTTGCACACTACTGTTTCTACTGATTTCATTAGAATATTACATCTGTCTGCTGGGAACCAAGTTATTATGGCTAATGTTGATTCCTTTAAAAAATGTCTCCCTTTGCTGCTTTGAAAAAGTTGCCCTCTGCTATGGTTTTGGGAGAAATGTTTTTACAGGAAATCTTCCGGATTCATTGGCTATCTTGAGTTATTGTCTCCGACCCTGGTCATCATCATGTCTCCCGTTTTTGGAAATCTTTTTGTAAATATCTTGAGGTTGATGTTGTCTTGTCCTTTGGTCTTCATCCTCAGACTAACGGCGAGACAGAATGCCTAAATCAGGGTCTCGAACAGTGTCTCTGGTGCTTTTGTAATTTACACAGAGTGTTTGGTCTACCTTTCAATTTCTGTCTGAGTTTTCTTACAATAATTCTGTCCAAAGTGCCATCAAATCTTGTGCTTTTTTTGTCTTTATGGTCTCCACCTTTGAGTCTTTCATTTGAGTCCTCAAGGCTAGTTTTTTTTTGTCAGTTTCAAGATGCCAGACAAAAGTTTTTTTTTAATTTACAAAACTCTAAGAAGATAAAATCTACCACCGATGTTCATCGAAATCCTCCTGATTATAAGATTGGGGGCAAGGTTTGGAAATCTTCAAAAATTTTACCTGCTTATCATCCCTTTATTAAGTTCAAGCCTCGATTTTATTGGTCTTTCAATTTTGTCCAAATCATTAATCAAGTTGCTTTTAGGGTTCCGTTAGCACTGGTTTGGAAGGTTCTTCTTGTAATTCATACATCTCAGTTGAAATCTCTTCAGAGAGATACTTTCAATGACTCTTTTCTTGACTTCCTCTGGTTTTGGCTAATAATACACCTGCATTTGAAGTCAAAGGAATCTGTGATTCTCACTTCTTCAGAAAGGGACTTCAATGCTTAATCTACTGGAAGAGTTATCCACCTAATGTGAGGTCGTGGGAGGATACTTCTTCTGTTCACTCTCCAGTTCTGATTCAATAGTTTTAGGGCAGTTTCCAGGGAAGCTCAGAGCTTTTTTGTGTGGGGGGTCAGGGGGGGCTAGACTGTTCCACAGGTGTCCTGCCCAATGGCAGCTTCTAAGTTGATCTTGGATGAGCTGGATGTGGTGCTGCACAAAAGCATTTCTGTTGTACCTCACGATGGGCCGGTCCACCAGCTTGTTTTCCTGTACTCTCACTCTTCTCCCTTTTGACATCTTACTATAGCTTTAACTTCTCTTTTCCAGAATCCTCTAGAGAGGATTTCTGGATTATATGCTGCCCTTCCCAAGATGGCCACTTAATGATTAGTCACTATACAGTGAATCCCTACCCAATCTGACTAAGTTCTCTTCCTGCAAGGTATTTCCTGTCTTTAAGGTATAAATACCAGCTGATCCCTTTCTCCTTGTGTCACAACAATTCTTGCTCCCGATCAGTGTGTTTCCTCTCTCCTGATCAGTTTTAGCATTTCCTGATTCTTAAGCCACATAGTTCCAGCTATTAGCTTTTCTTGCATATCCTGAAGTCTCCTGAGCCCTGGGGTCCAGCCTCCTGTCCTTCGATTCCTACTGTTACCTGGAGCCTTGCTGTCAACTAGGAGGTTTTTTGCATTCTGATTTTTTCCTTCCTCTGGGACTCCTTCTGGAAGGCACCCTCTGCTTAGGCGCTTTCATGTGTTGGCAGCATGTAGCTACTGGAAGGGGTCACCCATACCACTGGCTGATCAAGACTGTAAAAACCTGGGCGTCACGACCTCCCCACAGTCAGATGTTTCTCAATAGGCATCCGACTTATGGCAAGATGGTCACACTGTTGTAGGCTGACTCAATGTCCCTCGGCACTACTGAAATTCTATATTCCTCAGACTGTGGTTCCGCTTGTTTACCAGCTTGGAGCATTTCATAACACTGAAACCCTTAGCTTCCTCTCGCACCAGGCTATGAACAGTAGGGAGGTGTGTATGGAAGGTGAATTCTGGGCCACATCATGTGATCCTTCACAGTGGCCCAGACACAGACCCCCTTTTATGCAGACCTCTGTAGCGCATTCATTCCTTGCATATCTCATTCTTGTGGAATTAAGTGTGCTAGTAATTTTTGTTTGAGGAGCACAGCTCGCCACATCCATGTTCTAACATCTCTTATGTTTCACTGCATACAGATAGGAAGGTGCCAATGCAGCCACCTTGTGATGAACGAATGAATTGCTCTAGTGCTCTTTCACTGCTGTTTTTTGAGGGGGGCGCAAATGACATTTTGCAGATTTGTGTATGAGATTTCAGGAGTGTTCACCCAAAAGAAGCATGTGAGCAGTGTCATTGAACCCCTCTTTTTACCTCCTAGGTGCTGGTCACCCATCGGCCGTGTGGGAGGGCAGCAGTCTGTCACTTTAAGCAAATCAGGCTGTATGGTGACAGGTGTCATATCCCATGAGCTGATGCACAGCCTTGGTTTCAACCACGAACACGTCAGAGAGGACAGAGACAGTTATGTGACCATACAGTGGGACAACATTTTAAGTGGTACGTACTTTTAAGAGTGCATTTGACATCTCCTCCATGCTTTGAAATTAATTTCTGCAAAATCTTACATTGACCTCTGTATATTTTGTAGAATGTATAAGATGTGTGTAATGCATAGTGTTTGGCAATGGTCCTCCACTGAAACTTAGGTGGCATGTTAACTGTGATTGACAGTCGTGGAGCATGACTTAAGAGAAGCTTGGTAAAGACCAAAGTCCCAAAAATCCGCTCTGCAGTTCCCCACATGAAATTATCATGGAACAAAAGTGGTTGGGTTTTCTGACATTTTGGGCATGTTGGGTTTTCTGTGTATGCTAATGATTTCTTTGGGGAAGCAAGGACTCTGAGTTTTCGTACATGCTTTCCAACAGAATAGGAAATCTAAGCATCGGCTGCAGCCTATTGGTTTTATAATTGCCTTGAAAAGGCTTGAGATAGGGTCTTTCTCCCAGTAAAAAAAAAAAATAATTGTGAAAATAATATGGCTCTCCCATTTATTACCCTTAAACATAGGACAGATCAAATTCTGTACCGCAAAGAGGGCACGCTGCCTCCACACAAATTGGCAAAAATGTCCCTCGTGTGGCAGCTGTGTTGCTCATATTTTCTTTTGTGCAATTGAATTTACAAAGCAACGTTGGCATGACTGCATTGAAAATATTCACATGGTGTGTTGATTACAGGTTACTCGCCTTACTTTGTAAAAACATACACCAACAACATGAAATTCACTCCATATGACTACGGCTCCATTCTACACTACGGAAAGTAAGTTCAATGTTCCCTAAAACTGTGAGTCTTTGTGAGTTTCTATTGTGATGATTTGTGGTGTGACCGGCGAGGTGGTGTCCCCTCAACTCAGCCTACCATGAAATGGAGTGACAATGGGGGATTTAAGGGGAAACCTAGCCCTGGCATTGTGAATTATTTCAAGGTGATTAAAAAGAAATTTGGGTATGCTGAAACATAGGGCATTGCCGCAGTCCAGGATGGATGTTGTCAGTGCCTGGGCCACCATCTTCCAGGCAGCATGTTGTCAGTGCCTGGACCACCATCTTCTAGGCGCCATGTTGTCAGGGTCGGGACCACCATCTTCCAGGCAACATGTTGTTAGTGCCTGGACCACCATATTCCAGGCAGCATGTTGTCAGTGTTGGGACCACCGTCTTCCAGGACCACCATCTTCCAGGCGGCATGTTGTCAATGTCTGTACCACCGTCTTCCAGGCGGCATGTTGTCAGTGTTTGGACCACCATCTCCAAGGCAGCATGTTGTCAGTGCCTGGGCCACCATATTCCAGGCGGCATGTTGTCAGTGTCTGGACCACCGTCTTCCAGACTGCATGTTGTCAGTGTTTGGACCACCATCTTCCAGGCGGCATGTTGTCAGTGTTTGGACCACCATCTTCCAGGCAGTATGTACCACCATCTCCCAGGAGCCATGTTGCCAGTGCCTGGACCACCGCCCTCCACTGTCTTCCATGAAGGTACAGGCAAGAGAAGGCCTCTGCTGAGCAACTATAGCGGAAAAGAGTATGAGACAGACACTTTGGGAATTTGAGTAGAAAAAGAGAAGTTACTTTCAAAATAAACCCTAGATTTTTGACTGAAGACGAGGGTAAGAGAATCGGCCTGAGATAATCCTCCCACTAATTGAGTGACTATGTGGGGGAAATTGCACCGTAGAGGAGACTTCACTTAATTCATTGTTTAATTTAGGGCAGTTGATGGACCTCCAGGCTGCAACTGTCTTCAAGTAATCATGAATCCTTCTTTGCACATCATATTTGTTATTAAACATAGATATGATGAGTTGGGTATCTTCTGCATAGGAGAAAACCTCCATTCCAAAAGGGAAGATGAGATCAGCAAGGGGGATCATATAGATATTAAAAAATGGTGGTGCTAAGGGAGGAGGCATGTGACGCACCTTGTGGGAGCAGAACCAAGTTCTGAGCACTACTGGCGAGAGACACCGACTAATATTTTTTAGGTGGAATGGATTCAAACCACTTAAAATCAGACAGGCAGTTGCCAAGGTAAACACACCTTTAAGAAGAATAGAAAGGCCCAAGGCAGAAGTCATACGGCGCTCTTAGTACATTCCACTCACTGAATTCAGGGATAGAGACATGTAAGTCTTTGTAGTCAATTTACATTTATAAATGGTGAAAAGCCAAGAGTTCTTAATTTAAAGTAAATGTATACATATAGATTTACTCATGTGTCAATGTACCTTTGTGAATGGGCCCCACTGTTCTTTTTTTCATCTACTACTTATTTATTTTGTGGCTTGGACATGTTTTTTTTAGCAAGGGTTCCTAATCAGGTCAAGGTTTCTTTTTGTAAGAGAGTGTAATCGAATAGTAATTTCTTTTCATCATCCTGACCTTTCCAGTGCTGATAGGTCATATCTAGGAGGGTCCGGGTCTGGTGAGTGAAGAATAGAGAAATCAGTAGATGCCGGGGAGCAACACCATATGGCTTACAGTACTAAGTCTGGCCCCACACTGTATTGACAAAGTGCCATGCTTGCTTCAGGCCAAGACCCCCTCCTTGGGACATTGACAACAGGGGACCTGGCACCTGGCTTCTTCTGAGTCCATTCACATTGGTCCTGTGAAGCTCAACATCATCCAGGCCTTGCTGTCATCTGCCGCTGTCACTCTCCACTAGTGCTACTCTCCCTGCTCCTCTGCCATTGTCCATTCGGTCTCTTCCTGGTACTAGTGCACTCTCCTTGTCTGCTTCTACTGATCCCCACTCACACTTCTCCCTTTGGTCCTCTGTATGTGTTGATCCACTCTTCAACTCACCTCTGTGTTCATTATGCATCCTGACTAAGCTAGTGACAGCATGTCTGCTCAAAGCCCCGTTTTTGCCAGGCAATTGGCAGTCTAGTTGTTGTGCTTGGTTCTCGAGCAATATGTCCCCTAGAAGTAATAGCAGAAGCCAAAATAGACAGCCCCTCTCTCTGCACTTCATGAGAATCTGACCTGTTTGGCAGGCAAGGAGTTTAAACATCAGGCATATCTGGTATTGAGACAAAATCCCATTGAAAATGGTGTAAAAAGTATGGCAAACTAGCTTTGTTGCGCTGTGTTTGTTTCTAATGCCCATGTGTCTATGCTGCTGCTCCCAACTTCTGAAAGCTGCTTACGGTGCTTTGTGTTTTGAGAATGTCAGTTGATTTTATGATATACATCTACATTAAAACTTTTTATTGGTTATAAGCAATGTTCCCTGTAAGGTGCGCGCGTGAGCGCGCGCGCACCTTTCCTTCCCCCAGCGCTCAAGCCCCTTCGGCAAGCACACTCGTTAATAAATAAGCCTTTTAGAGCGATATACGTGCTCCCCTAAGGCAGATAATGCTCATATTTGAATCTGGATTGAAGTGAATGAAAACAGCGTTTAAATGCCGCGGGGAGGGTTTTAAACATCATTTGGCGTACTTTAGCATACAAGCGAGCAAGTGATATTTATGTTGAAAATTAATGGTTAATGAGCTAGGAAATGCTTCAGAACAGTAGGAAATGTGCTGTTATCAACTTTTCCATCATTGTCATACTTCATAGTTGTTTATATGCATTATCACTTTCTCAGATCAAATAAGCCTTTTAGAGCGATAGTCGTGCTCTCCTATTGCAGAAAATGCTCATATTTGAATCTGGATTGAAGTCAATGAAAACAGCGTTTAAAGGCCGCCTGCAATGTTCCTCTGTTTTCTCTAACTGGGGTGTAGGTGGCACTTAACAGGTCATGTCCTTGGGGTGTGCAACCAGGTCACAAAACTGCCTTGATGCCCTATTGCACGGAGCAATGATATCCCTTTTTTGCTTTAGTGGTATGGAGAGGCTAATGCCAAAGATCTTGGCTAGTTATGCGCTGCGCGCGCATGAATGGTCAATTTCTTGGCGCACGTATCCTTGGCTGCAGCGCACAGAGACCGCACACTGCTGCACACAGTGGAAAAAAATGAGAGGGAACATTGGTGATAAGTATTGGATTTCCTGACAATGTTGTTGTCTTTCATGTTTGATAGGACAGCATTTTCAAAAGATGGGCCCTCTCAAACAATTACCACTATTCCTGACAGCTCCATCAAAATTGGCCAGACCTTTGGGATGAGCGATTCAGATATTCGTAAGATCAACCTGCTTTACCAGTGTGGTAAGTTTGATGGATCCTGGTGGTTTTATGAACAATCAAGCCCAGTGTATCAGCTTTTTCTAGGTTCATCGTCATGAGCAGCTTGCACTCGCATTAGCATCAGACATAGGTTCCTGAGGGGGGCATGTTGTATTTTAATAAATAGGTCGCTTTCATGATCGCAAGCTAATATTTTGGAATTTGCTAACAATGAGCACAATTTCTCTGTAAAGAGCATCAGAGCCATTGAGGCCCCTGGAATCCTACAGCTTGCTGCCACAGAACCAGGGATAGATCTGTTGTACTATATTGATAGTCATGTGGGATGTATGACTTAGGCACATTAAAATAACACCAGAGGATCTTCTACTTTGTGAAGATAAGAGGACCGCTCTGCCTCTTCTTAGTTGCAACAAGAAAGATGGCCTCATTCCCTTGGATCCGTCAAGTCCTTACAAGACAGTGAGGTATACTACACAGAGACCACTCTTTTGCCAGACTTTACTTGGATGCCTTACATAAAAATTACCACTACTGAGAATACTGTTACTTAGGATTACCCACTAAAACTAGCATCCCCCAAGGGGTCTACTTTAACTCAAGTGTCAGCAGCCAAGAGAACTCCCACAAGTCAAACAAGACTCAACCAGAGAACAACCTCACAATAGTGAAAGAATGACAACAGACGGTGCCGGCTACTGTGTGATGGGCTGTTCATCATTACTTTTTGCTCCAAGAGAGTTGGAAGGCTATGCGTATCACATGGGTAATTTGTTATCATCATCGCACACTTCTGTGTAGTGACAGAAGAAGTTATTGATGCCTACCACTGACTGATGCTACTTCTTAATTATATGTGAAGCCTTTCACAAACCCAAGGTTGATGTGTAAGTGTTCTCAAAAAGTTAAATAAAAACATATAAGGTTGACGCCTATAATTATTTCATTGCCCACTCCCTTCTGGCCATTTAATCTGGACCAGAGGAAACTCCAGGCCACTTTAGGTGCTTTGTGTACACACCTGCTCCCAGGACAGTTCTCTCCTACAGGTTCAGAGATTACAGCCAGTGCTCATGGTTCAGTATTTTGAGAATATCATTCACATGGGAATATATTCCCTGTGAAAATATGCAATTACAGTAAGCATGGGAGCTGTGTCTGAAGTAGCTAAGTACCCGAGAGGCCAGCATAATAAGGTATGGACTCAAAATAACTTTTTGTGTACCATGTTATGGAGGTCTCTCCCGACCCGAAGCGCTTTGGCCCCACAGAAGAAGTCCCAGCTGTGTACATGTGTCCATCACTCATGGTATATTAAGCTTGATTTCTGCCCTTCCTCCCTGATGGTGTCTAATTAAATCCAGTCCATTGGATTTGGAGCCCATGTTGCATTGTGTGTCTTCCTCACCTGTTCACTCTCAATTTCCAATCTCCACCTCCTTCTTTGGCTTCTCTCAAGGATTGCCAAGACTAATGAGAACTCTCCACATTCACCAGGATGGAATCTTTGTTTGCCTTTTAACGCTACTTTGATTTGTGTTTGACTGAGGTAAGCGCTGGGGAAAGTGACTCCAGCTGAATCTTTCAGCATGAGATATACACACCTCTAGTGACATGTCTTGCACCCTAGAACAAATCATAAATGTAAGTTTGTTTCATCAGACTCAAGACAGGCACTGGATAGCCTTGAGGTCCTTTATGGGGAACGATGGAAGCAAGTTCCATTGCATGTATATATATATATATATATATATATATATATATATATATATATATATATATATATATATATATATATATATATATATATATATATATATAGTATGTTTACAAAGAGCTTTACAATTTCAAAACCCCTAGAAACCTTTCAGTGGTTTTCTTTTTGTCCTATACTCCTACAAATACCCTCCAGCTGTCTCTAACCATGTTAATAACAATATCACCCTCCCTCTGAGCTCACCCCCAAAACCCTCATCAAACCTCTTTCTGGACCCTTGTAATTGCTGCTGGTATCAATTCTCTAAGAATAGAAATCTGCTAAGACCTGCAAGAAAAATGGTGAGAAATGATGAGTCCATCATGCAAGTCAAAGACAGTAAATGAAAGCGTACTGTGCTGCTAAGAAAATGGCGGCCAACCTTACTAGCTTGCACATGCATGGTGCAGGTTGTCAGCAGCTCTATTGGACTTTCCAGCCTATGCTGTCCAGGCCATTTGAGAAGTGCTTTCAGCAGGCAGCTGAAGAGAGGCTGTTCTTCTGCTGACCTCCTGCTGACCAACCGCTTCATGCACACGCATGAATGCGGCAACGTGCATGTTCCAGAGCACAGTTTTCCCAATTAGCAGAATAAATGTTCACCACCAGTTGTGGTAACAAACTGGATTAAAAAGCCCAGAATTTAATATTATACTTAATTGAGTCCATGTATTCTTTATCCCAGTAGTGATTAGGCTCTGTAGTTATTACATCAGTGTAGCAGCAGCAATTTAGTGACCCATTGATGTAGTGCAGTCAATTCTTGATGGATACAGGCCAAGGTGGAACCAGAAAGAGATGAGCCAGTTTGAGAAGCATCTCAAGATTTTGTCAATGCTGATCACCCGCTGGACCCATATCTCCCAAAACCACAACACAGATCATTACCCCCAGTCTGGCCATACTACGACTAGACGTAGGGACTCTGGGGGTCTCTCCACCATCCACTTCTGTTGCGGTTGGTTTGTCCTACACCATCAGTGCCCACAGCTTTGCACTGCATCTAACACCTGCTTAGTTCTTTCTATGTTCCCTTTTACCCCTGCACCCCATTCAGTGTATTTTTTTACATTTGGACCCACATGCCACCCATCTCTCGCCCACAGTTGATAGTAGGTAGCTATTATGCAAAGCTTCATTATCGAACATTCTTCAACCTTCAGAGTTGCAAGTCTCTGCCAGTCAGTCACCAGCCTCCCTGAAACAGTGTCTCTTTCTGGTGTTTATCCTTCCTGTGTCCAGCTCAGGCAGTGTGACAACATTATTATTTTTATGTCTACAGAGAGAGGAATAATAATTAATGATCCTTATTTCAATTGGAGCCTGTTGACAAATAGAAAACAAATACTACATTTAGGCACAGTTATCTTTCAGAAACACTGTTGCCATTTCTTAATATGAATTAACACGGCGAAGGTGCAGGGTAGGAGGGCCACGAAAAGGTGACAATTAAAATAGGGACAACATTGTGATCATTGTTACGGTGTGTTATTACTGCCAAGGTAATTAAAAGGGAATTTTTACAGTGGTACAATAAAAGACAATAATAAAAACTTGAGTTTATTTAATTATTATTTGTTTTTGCTCATAGACGCATATGGAGGAAATAACCCTGCAGACTTCCAAACTACTGCTTCAGTGACAACCACAACAGCAACCACCACTTCGAAGACAACCACCACCACTCCAAGGACAAGAACCTCCACAACAACAATCACAACTCCTTTAAGAACAACGACCACTACTCCAAGAGCAAGTACCACCACCACCACCACTCCAAGGACAACCCCCACCCCAACAACAACCACCACCACCACTCCAAGGACAACCCCCACCCCAACAACAACCACCACCACCACTCCAAGGACAACCCCCACCCCAACAACAACCACCACTGTCACTACAAGGACAGCTACCACAACTACAAAGTCTACTACCACCACCCCTTCATCTACTACCAGCACCACGCCAAAAGACACCCAGACTCCAGGTATGAAGAAGTGTTAACTATGGTCAGCTTGGGCCTGGAAGTAATCTCCCATTTTGATGCTTAACCTATTATTCTATCAATGATTCATGTGTATATTATTCATATACCATATATGCACATTCAGTTAACAATGGGTTATGCCATGCTAACTTGTAATGTGTAGCAGTTCGAAATACAGGTATTTACTAATACTAGGATAATAGGGGTTAAATCTGTGTATTGCTTTAGCCCTCTTACTATTAGCAGAGTTGTAGTCCTCTGTCAAATCATTGTAACATGGCTTCTCTGACACAGTAACCTGTGTCTCTGACACAGTAAGCAGTGTAATAATAAATGTGTGAATGTGTTTATTAAAACACATAGTGTAAACAAACATGCATTTGTGTGCCACATTCATTTAAACACACAGTTACACAATTATTACGCAGAGGTTGATTTCAATCCTATCACCATAATGCAGAGCACCTGAGTTAAAGAAACAGTATTAAAAGACTCACAGGCACCATTGTAGAATCAGTTTACGGAATAAAAGTGGGGCTATACCAATAAGCTATAGTTATTTTGATTCCATCTCACTGTTCAGGTTTAACCTTTTCTGCTCAGGTTAATGCTAAATATCACCTTTATAAGTACTTCACATAGACAATCCATGGCATAAACCATACCTGCAGATCTTTTGAGTGTAACTTGCTACTTAGTACCACTGTTGAGAGAATGGAGGAGCATCACGAGCTATTTGAGTCTTCGCCTGTCATAAATGATGGCCTCTTCCAAGGCTCAACTAATAACTAACATACTGGAATATGCATAGCTCTATTTTCACCAAATAAAGGTTAAAGTGTAGTTATGTTTAGCTTTGGTTACACAGAAATTTATGTTTGAAAAAGTTCAGCCATGGTTACAAAACAAAACCTAAAAACCATTGAAATTCACCAATTACTATAACTCACACCCTAAGGTAACTATAACTCGCACCCCCACCATGCACAGTTTTCTCATCAATAATTGTACCGCAAATGTTGCAGTGATAATATCAATGATGCCATAGAAGGTATCATTAGTGATGGAATATGTGGGATAATTAGCTGTACATGGCGAGAGTGCAAGTTATAGTTACCATAGGGTGCGCGTTATAGTTACCTGAGTTAACCATAACTATAACTGCTGAATTTCTATGGTTTTGTGTGAGTAAATTCAGAACCTAACTATAACATCCCTGTAACTTTTCATTTGAATTCCTTTGCTCTTTTTTAGCACACATGCACTTTAATATAACCAACACGGGGCACAGCATTTGGCCGTGTGTGTTGGGCATTTTCCGCAGGGCGTGGCCACGCTCCCTCATGCACCCAAATCAAAGCTGTGCACGGCCTTGGCCGTGTGCATCTTTTTGGGTGTTTGCAGTGGTGTTTTTTTTCTCCATTTTTCTCTTGTCCGCAGACCCACTGTGAATTTACACAGAGGGCCGCCCTGAGCCTAGCGGTGGATCCACGGATCGGATGAAAAAAAATGGCCATTTTTTCTGGCCCCTGTAGGGTCCCTAGGGGATTCCTCTATGTGTCTTATAGGGACACCTTATGTGCTTTTTCACTCTTCCCCCCCCCCCTCCGATACGACAAACAAAATAGTGGGTGCAGCATTTCTGGCAGTTGTGGCCAACCAATCAGGGTCTTGCTTTCCCTCCGGATCCAGATCCCTACATTTCCATATTATTTAACCTAAAAGAACTCCGAATCTACTTAACAGATTTACACCAAAATACAAAAAGCACAATCTGTGCCACATGATCTAGCTTCCTGACAAATTTGGTGCAATTCCGTTCAGCCATTCGGGCTGTAGCCGTGTGTAAAGAGTGCAAAATCCCATAGACACAAAATGGAGGAAAAAGTGTCTTGGAACCTCCTCCCTTCTTCTCTACCCCCACTTGAAGAATCACCCTAAAATTTCCAAGCAGAACTAGGCAAAGTAAAACACTTTCTTAGGAAACTTTTGTGAAGATTCATCAAACAGCACCCAAGTTATTAGCAAAACAAAAAACACTCTGTCTATAGGGAAAAGTTAGTCCTAACTACTGGCTATCCCCAGTAGGTAATATCTCTAGATAGATCGATAAACAGATAGATATCCTACTGGCGGTAAACACTAGGTAGTTATAGTTAGGACTTAATTTCCATAGGAAAAGCATTTTTTGTTTTGCTATTTTTCACAAATTTTGTGAAGATTCATCAAACAGCCCCTAAGTTATTAGCAAAACAAAAAAGCGCTCTGTCTATGGGGAAAAGTTAGTCCTAACTAGTGGCTATCCCCAGTAGGTGATATCTCTAGATAGATAGATAAATAGATGGATAGATATCCTACTGGCGGTCACCACTAGGTAGTTATAGTTAGGACCTAATTTCCATAGGAAAAGCATTTTTTGTTTTGCTATTAACTTTGACTGTTAGATGAATTGTCACAAAATTTTGAAAAAATAGTGTGCCAGTCACTTAGGCTACTGCCTAGAAAGTTACAAGATGATTCGTCAAACATGTGCTAAGGTAAAAGGGTGGGGTCCCAACACATGTTTTCCCCATGCAATTTCCTATAGGGATTTTAGAGACGACTACAGCCTGAACCGCTGAAAGGTATTACACCCTATGTGGCAAAAATATAGATCTTGCTCCAGAAAGAGTGTTTTTTGTAATTTGGTGTAAATTTGTTCAGAAGTTTTGGAATAATTAAAGAAACAATATTTATGTATATCTAGAGACGCTGAGGGCTCACGAATCTGGCAGATCTCAAACTGAGATCTGATAGGCTGACACCCCTTCAACCAGGAAGTGGTGGCAGCAATCTTAGGACTCAGGACTTGGCCCAGAGTTCTAAACAAAAAGCAGCAAAAAGAGACACAAGGGGACAGCATAGGGATACCCTGACCCCCTAGGCCTGGTGGTGGCGCCGCCTGTGCTTGTTTTTTAAGCCACCCATTGGGCCAGGTCCCTTGGGGAAACCAATTTATAATCTGGGAGAAGGGGGCACATGTGCCGCCCTCCTCAGGCTTATATCTGCCCCGGGGGCCCCATCCCTTGGGGCCTGGCAGCATAATAAAGGGGGAACTCAGTCCCACTCACCCCAGACACTGTTCAAATGGGGAGGAGGTCATATGGCCCACTTCCCTAGGCCGATTTCGGCCCTGGAAACCCCATCCCCTGGGGCACTGCTGTGTATACAAAGAGGATGGGGGCCCTGTGGCCCCCTCCCTGAGCCATTAATGGCCCTATGGACCCCATCCCACGGGCCCGGCACAGCTGTGTCACTGGGTCCTCACTCCCAGGACATATCAGTTTCCCTGCCCACACTGGCACAGGGAGGGAAACCTTTGATTGCTCTCGCTAGGGGGAGCAATTTCAAATCTCCTTTCAAGCAAGAGCAAACACAAAGTCAGCTCCCAGCTGGTAGGAGCTTTAAAAATGCTCCCCCCGCTGGGAGCGGACTTCAGATCTGTTTCCCTGCAAACAGTGATGCGGGCAGGGAAACAGATCTGAATATTGCTCCCACCCCTCTACAGGGAGCAGCATCTTTGGCTGCTCCCTGCGAGCAGAAACACTCCTCGCTGGATTCGGGGAGCCAATGGGGTCTGCCAGGGCCTTGGGGCTCCCTCGACAGCCCCCAACTGGGATATGGTGGGTGACCTCGGTGGGCACCAGGACACCCACCCTTTGTTGGCTGGGCCCCGTGGTATGGGGTGCCAGGCCCAAAATCGTCCTAGGAAGGGGGCCATCTGTCTCCCCTCTTACTTTGAATATTTGGTTGGTCCCTGTGGGATTGGGTACCAGTGGCCAAAATCAGCCCGGGGAGGGGGGGGCCACGTGCCCCCCTACTACTCAAGTTTGTTGCCGGGCCCCAGGGGTTGGGGCCCTCAGGGTAAAAAGCAGCCCAGTAGGGGGTCCCGTGCACCCCACCCCCTAAAAAATGCACCAGATCCAAGGGAATGGGGACCCCTGGGCCAAAAGTGGCCCTGAGAGGGGCCCTATGCCCCCTCCTTCAATTAAATGCGCTGGGAACTGGGGTTCCCTGGACCGAATAAGGCCCTTGGAGGGGGGCCAAAGGCTCCCTCCCTTCATTTTAATTTGATGTCCTTGAAGGATGGGGTCACCAGAGCCTTACAAAGCTCTAAAAGGGGGGCGGCACGGCCCTCACCTCTTTAAAAAAAAAAGGCTCTTGGGTCCCCATGGCCAGGCCCTGTGGCTAATCCCCCACCACACACAGCCAAAGCCTGTGTGCGGTTGACTGCCTTTTGGTGGTTGGCCACAGGGCCCGACCGCAGGCAGGGCTTGTGGCCAACCTCCCACAGCATATGGCAAAGGCTGTGCACAGTGTGAGCTTTGCTGCATGCGGCGGGTTAGCTGCAGGACCTGGTTGCAGCCAACCCCTTACCACACACAGCAGCAGAATATTAATGTATGGTAATGAAATTTTACTTTATGTAAAAAAACTAGAAATTCACTGAAAAAAACAAAGGTTACAGGGATGTTATAGTTAGGAAATAGCATTAAAAAACGTATAAATTCACAATAAAAAACAAAGGCTACAGGGACATTATCGTTAGGAAATGAAATTAAAAAAAATTAGAAATGCAGTAAACAACCAAAGGTTACAAGGACGTTATAGATAAGTTCATATTTTACCCGCACAAAACCATAGAAGTTCAGCAGTTATAGTTATATAAAGTAACTATAAATCGCGCCCCTGCCATTCACAGTTTTCACGTCAATAATTTCATAGCAAATGTTGCAGTAACATTATAAATTATGTAATAGAAGATGTCATGATAGATGTAATATTTGGAGTAATTAGTAGTTCATGGTGGGGGCTTGAGTATAGTTACCTTAGGACACAAGTTATAGTTACTTATAGAAATGTGATATCTTATTACATTCTTTAGATATTTCAGAGCATAAAAGTACTTTAGCATTTGCATAGTAGTGTTACACATTTGTGTTATTTAAAAATTGTTGATGTAATTAGTTATCTTGTAGATTGTGTAATGTGGTACTGAATGTTGGAAATCATGTTGTCCGTTAAGAGTTCATGGAAAGTTGGGAGTTAAGGTTAGAGTGGTACCTTAACCAGTTTCTTTCAACTATTTTGTTTTGTTATGCTGACTTTTCAAATCGATTGTTACTGTTTTTCATTGTATTTGTTTTGTCTCAAGGAATCAAGTGCAGAGAAATATTACATTATCCAAACTGTTTTACCTCTGAGCTGTGCTTAGCTGTGCATGTTTACCTGTTAAAGATAAGTGAAATACGGCATGTCATTTCAGTTTGTGGAGGAGTGCTAACAGCACCATCTGGAGAGATTACTTCACCAGATTATCCTAACCTGTACCCAGCTTCAACATACTGTCACTGGAACATCACAGCAACGAAACGGGTAAGCAGCAGGACTAGATTTAGACATGGCCTCTTATTTGTGCCCCAGCTTGTCCCTCCCATAGGGCATAATCTCTTAACCATCTTTTTTGGTTGGCTGGCTTCTATGCTTCCCTTGCTTTCTTTTCAAGCAATACGTTTTTCTTTCTTGTATGCACTCCATGGGAGTGCATGTGTTTTCCAGCTATCTCCCTCATGTGCCTGGCCTCCTTGCATTATGGGTTCTTCTCAGTTGCCTGTGTGCATCTCCATGCCCCCTCCATGTTGGGCTTGCCCTCGTAGACTTCCTACTCTTGCTTTCTCGCATGTGTGCTTCTCCCTAACCCACTACACATTGCTCTCTCATCAGTTGCTTCTCCTCCCCAACCATGACCTTTATTCACCTGTTGATTCTCCTACCCACTGAAGGCCCTCACAAGATGGCTGCCGACCTCTGTTAGTAAGTGAGACAGATTATACAGTTTGGGAACATTGAGGACCAGATGGATGTCCATTTCTATTTGCGAGTCTCTAATTGCGACTTTTTGCGATTTGCAATTAGAGACTCGCAAATAGAAATGTACAAATGTGTCTCAGACGCAAATAGCGATTCCCAAAGGGGTCACAAATGACCCACCTCATTAATATTCATGAGGTAGGTTGCAATTTACGATCTCATTGGGAGTGGCCTCACTGACAGGGATGGAGGCCTGCTGGGGACAACAGACCAAAATGTCTGTGACTGCTTTTTAAATAAAGCAATTTTTTTTGTTGAAATGCAGCCCGTTTTCCTTAAATGAAAACGGGATGCATTTCAAACAAAAAAATGAAAAGTTTTCTTTTCATTGTAGGCAGTGGTCCGTGGGACCACTGCCTGCTCTGAAAAAATATTTGCGCTTCCATTAAGAAAGGCGAAGGGGTCCCTTGGGACCCAATCCTGTTTGTGAATAGGTTAACACCAATTCGAAGCTGGTGTTACCTGCAATTGTTTTGCGACCGCATTCACAGTCTCAAAACATACATACCACTGTGACTCGCTATTAGAAAGTGAGGCCCTCGACACGCTCCTTCCAAATAGCCACTCTCATAACTATTTTGCGATTTGTTAAATAGATTACCGAAACACAAAATAGCATTGGTACATATCAAAATGCTATTTTCATGTTGTAAATTGAATCTGGCCGTTTGTGACATGAAAATAGCTACGTACATCTGGCCCATAATAACTTATACCCATTTATTGTCATTCTAATTATGATGGCTATTGACTGATGTTAATAAGCAAAGAATTCAGCCAAGTAATATATTAAAATGCACACCGGTTAACTATCGGTCCTCATAAGATGACTGCTAACTGCTGTTAGTAAGCGAAAAAGAGCCAATACGGTTTGAGGCCATATGAACAGTGATATCCATTTATTGGCATACCTCTTAAGAGGGATATTGACTGCTGTCAGTAAGTGGTGTAGGTGTGAACCAACAGGGCAATATATCAAATGTACACCCGCCAACTGCTGTTAATAAGTGAAATAACATTTGTACAATGAGGCAGTATATAATAAATTACATCCTTTTGGTGGAGGACCTCCCTTAAGATGGCTGCTGACTTGTCTTACTGAGCAGAATCGAGCCTATATGACCAAGGAGTATGTGATAACCTGCATCCAATATGGCACTCCTTAATAGTTGACTGCTCACTACTGTCACTTGGACCAGCATCTGTAATTACTAAGCCTATTGATAATCATCAGTTTATAATTCCAAACTGCATGTAGCAAAACACTGACTTTAACATGGAGTTTAGATTTAGTCCTAAATTGACATGAGATAACTTGTGATACTAAACTCAGTAACTTTTCTATTTTGTTCTCAGTAACCTTAATATTATTTTCTCCACACCACTTCTACTGCAATCAGGTTCAGCCAGACCTAACATTCCTGAAGGAATTTTGTCTGGTCAGACCTAGCCTGCTTGAGGGACTGCCCCATCAGACTTAGCATGCATGGAGGCGTCTTGCCCTTTCACACCCAGTGTGCATGAGGGAATCTTGCCTGGTCTGACCTATCCTGCTTGAGGGATTGCCCCATCAGAATTAACATGCATGGAGGCGTCCTGCCCTTTCACACCCAGTGCACATGAGGGAATCCTGCCAGGTTGAAACTAGCCTGCTTGCGGGAATATGGTCTGGTCAGACCTGTGTGCATGAGTGAATCTTGTCCTGTCAGACCTAGAGTGCTTGACAGAATAGCCCAGTCAGATTTAGCACGCTTGCTGTAATCTGTCTTAATCAGATTTAACATGCTTGAGGGATTTTGGCAGGTCAGACCTAGTGTGCTTGAGAGAATCTGGCCATCCACACATAGCAAGATTATTGGAATGTAGTCCCTCACACCTAGCGTGTTTGAGCGAATCTGGGTAGGTCAGGCCTAGCATGATTCAGGGAACCTGGCCCGTCACACATAGGGTGTTTGTGGCAATCTGGCTTGGTCAGATCTAGTGTGCATGAGGGAACAGCAATCTGCTATGTCCATGAGGAGATCCCTTCCATTGGTTCTTAAGGGTACTCATGTATTCACTTCCGACATATAAATGGTCATGAGAATCCACCAGACTTCAAACCTATCAACTCCAGTGACCACATACATTCCAGTAGTGAACACATTTGTGCAGTGAGCTCTCTGAGTACCTGCATGTTAGAGAATACACCATCTGTCCCAACCCCAGCCCCTTCCTGACAGATGTACATCAGTTGACTGCTATGGTACAAAGTGCTTTTTTCTGAGTGATGTGTAACAGGAGGCTACTCTTTTTTCATAGGTGTCCATACTATTTGTTGATTTTGCCCTGGAAGAGAGTCGCAATTGCAAAAAGGACTACATGCAGATGGACGGAGGCCTTCAAATCCTCTCATACTTGCCCAACAACAAGTACTGCGGTGTCATGAAGTCCCCTATGATGATATCCTTCGGAAGCCCTGTGCAGGTGGTGTTCTTCAGTGACAGCAATGTTCAGAGTAGAGGGTTCAGACTTAAATATACATCAGGTAAGCTGGTCACAAGCTAGGCTTTGAAGAGTTGAGATTGATTTATGAAAAGTTAACCCTTAATTTCGTACCAGACCACTTGTAATGAGTCTGATATGATTTGAAGTGGGGAGGGAGTGGTTGGGACAAGGGAATAACTATTTCTCTGTGGACTGGGCAGAGTCCAGTGGCCCAAATCAGTGCTTAATTTGCAAAAATAAAGTAAGTGCCAAGGCCGAAAGTAGTATTCAGGACCCCGCTACAGTTTGCAAAACTCCGAGTGCCTCTGCCATCACTGCCAAATGCCAGTACCAACAAAACTTCTAATCATCACCGTCCTACAAGTGTAACAATTTGGACTATCCCTTGCTGTATGAATGGTATGGACACTGTGAGTGCAGGATACCCCTAAAATACTACACCACAAAAAGGCACCTCAATAGTAACTCACTAGTGGGTGCATGTGGATCAGGGACAGTGTTACCCTCAATTAAAAGAGGCACTATGGCCCATATTTATACTTTTTTAGTACTGCATTTGCATTATTTTTTCAAAAAACGATGCAAATGCGGCGCTAAAAAAGTACAAATATGGGCCTATGTTTCAAAGTAATGTGCAAACCAGCATATCAAAAATGCAATCAATTAAGAAAAGACAACTCAAAAGCGAGCTCTAGGACAGTGCAGTAAAAATAATAACACATGAATGGGCCATCTATTTTGAACAAGATGGCATTGAGGCCCAGTTAGCATAAGGACAATAGCATTATAGACTGCGTACACATGTGAATTCAAGAATATATCCATATTCTTCACATCGCTAATAATGCACAAATTATATAAAATGCACAA
Source organism: Pleurodeles waltl (assembly GCF_031143425.1). Classification (NCBI taxonomy): domain Eukaryota; kingdom Metazoa; phylum Chordata; class Amphibia; order Caudata; family Salamandridae; genus Pleurodeles; species Pleurodeles waltl. The sequence goes on along the minus strand of NC_090449.1, from coordinate 75,453,205 downwards.
AAAACATATATAAACTGCACTCTGATTATTTTATAATCACTAAAACCCACAATTATTTATATTAGAGTCTGCATCATTTTCTGCTTCTTGAGTTTCAATTCTTCCAACATCTTCAGCTGATCCCGTTTGGTTAACCCTCTTTCTTCTGGATGAAGCTCTTTTCTCCTTACGCCCACATTTTAAGAATATTAATTCAGAAAATTTGAGCAAGCAGAACATACGGCCTCCCAGACTATCAAACCACTCACCAACATTACTAAAACCCTTTCTATTCACACTAACCAGGAACCTACTGCTTCCCACAGCCAATACTCTTCAAAAGCTTTAACTTCTCAAGAAATATTTGTTAAATTAGCCATACACGCCCCTATAAGCTTACTGTTATCTGGAATGAAGGTGCCGCACTCCTTCACCTTCAGTACCTTCCAAACCACACTTTCCTTCATTATAAGGATATCTATTGCTAAGCGGTTTTGTATAAACATTGCTCACATGGCATTTAATCCATAAATATTTGTGTTATAGCACTAGTAGTATTAAAAGCAAAATGAGCAACAAAGGTACATAGGGCCTGATTACAACTTTGGAGGAGGTGTTAATCCGTCCCAAATGTGACGGATATACCACCAGCCGTATTACGAGTTCCATAGGATATAATGGACTCGTAATACGGCTGGTGGTATATCCGTCACTTTACCGTCACTTTTGGGACGGATTAACACCTCCTCCAAAGTTGTAATCAGGCCCATAATCTTCTAATTTTCACATAATTCATAGCCATAATAGATCTAGCACTTCAAACCAACAGCATCACCCCATGGAAAACTGGAGCAAGACGGCAAGAACCCACCCAACTACGAGTAGGTCGAAATAAGAAATCTTATCACATGCATAATAAATTCCTCTAAGTATTAGTTCCTCACCAACCAGAAACTCACCTTAACAACGTCATTCATACCCACTCCTTCCCACAAACTCTATGGACATAAGTCCTGTAGGTTCCTGAAGTACCACACATAAGTAACCCTTTCTCTCCTGCTTCATTCTCAAACTTGGATGCAAACTTGATGGAGGGAGCCCAAATCGACATTTGGATAATGTCACTGGATAGTGGGGGAATTCTGGGTGAGAAGCTTAGTAAGAGAAAACAAAACAAAAAAGTCCTCTTTCCCAACCAAGTTTTAATACAATGTGCCCTATGCGGAGGATTAGGTCAGTAAGATGGGGGGATGGGGGGGCAGAGACAGGCCATTATAAATCAGAATAAACACTTGGAACATAAATGGACTTCACACCCACAGACAGCAGAGAATAATCTGCCAGCACCTGAGACATGGCCTAGCACAAGATTTTACACTTCGAGAAACACATCTGATTTCCTCTAAATGTAAAGGTTTATTTGGAAAGCACGGCTAGATTGATCGGGTGACATGAACTATCAAACAGTCTGCTCAAGAGGGGTGATCGTTCTTATTAAGTAGAATGCAGGGGTAGAGCTACTCGACCATAAAACAGATACATCAGGCAGGTGGATAATAGGGAAACTGTCCAGTAGACAGAGTGTTTTTACTTGTGCTGGGTTTTACTGCCCTATCTGTGATGGCATATCACCTTTGAACACCATAGCTTTAAACCTCCCAGACTTCTCCTTTCCTGTACTTTGTGGAGGCAATTTTATTGTCTGTTTGAATAATGATTGAGGTCAGTCCTCAATAATGGGTCTACAGAATAATCCTCAGGTTGGTAAGACACTTAGGACTCTTATGCTTGATCTTGGGCCTTTTGATGTGTGGCGTAGAAGTAGGGAACCAGAGAGAGAGAGAACCCCTTCATATTGAGAAACACAAGCACTACTGTGTCATAAGACCCCTCTACACTGATGTTTTCTACCAGGTAAAAGGCTCTTAGGTGAAATACATGGCATCTCGCACTTACCAGCTCACTGCTCAGACCACTTGGCAGTTCTAATTGCCCTCAGATTCATGAGTAGCTGGATTAAGTCTAGGTGGACAGTAAATCAGACTTTTTTACTGGATACAAAAATAGTGAAACAACTTGGGGTGGGTGAGATAATTTGTTCTTTCAGAATAATTTGGGATCAACTGACCTGACTATGGTTTGGGATGCCTTTAAAGGCATATATTCCGGGCATCCTCTGTAAAATAGGTAGTAATAGGGGGACACCCAGAAGCTTGAGGACATAGAGAGACTTTAGAAGACCATTGAGGGGGGTCAGGTGTAGAGGAAGAGAGATGTAATATCTTGCAGTAATTGGGAGACTGTCAGAGAACTTATAGACAATTAATGGAATGAAAATGCAAAATGAGATGGGAAGCTAGTAAAATTTCCCACTTTGTATATGGGGAATGTTGTGATAGTCTACTGGCATAGAAGAGAAGGGCAGTTAGAGGGTGGAATCAGGTCAGCGAGTTAATAATAGATAACAATGGGAATATATCTAATAATATGGAAAGTGCTGAGTCGCATGTAGTCAAAATATTTCAAAATTTCTACTCAGAGATTATTAAGGTAGACACAACAAGCATAAGAAAGTGGCTATAGGAAAAATAGCTACCTAGTCTCCTAAAAATGCAGGCCCTCATTACGAGTTTGCTCACCAAACTGGCCCAACGGTGAACAAGGCCTTAACATTGACGCCGGCTCCTAATGGAGCCCCCACCAGTGCTAAGGGGTCATGGTGTCTCTGCCATTGCCCCTTTTATTTTTATTCTTTTTCTGGGACTCGGCTCAGGCTGAGTCCCAAGGTAGCTGCCAACACTTCCTGGTTTGAAGTGTTGGCAGCCAATCAGAGCTGTGCATTTCCCTGCATGAGCTCGTCTTTATTCATGAATACTTCACGGCCAGACATATACAAATTGAAATTTCCCTAAATTTAAAAAAAACTACTGAACGGATTTACTCCAAATAACCAAGCATGTGATCTGCATGCCGACAGCTAGTTTCTGTCAAAATTTGTGTAATTCCGTCCAGTGGTTCGCCCTTTAGTCGTGTCTAAAAAATCAAATGATAATTAACATGGCAAACTGAACCTTTTTTCAGCTCCCTTTTTTTTTGTCCCCGCGTGATGGATCAACCTGAAGCTTTCCATGCGCAACAAGAATCACCTTGACACTTTTATGGGAAAAATTTGTTAAGATTCATCAAACGGCACAAAGATATGGGCAACTCAAAAAACACTTTTCCTATGGAAACTAGGTCCTAACTATAACTAATAGATAGATGTATATATAGATAGATAGATAGATAGATAGATAGATAGATAGATAGATAGATAGATAGATAGATAGATAGATAGATAGATAGATATGTATATGTATACATTTGGAGATCTGAAGGTTTTTAAGAAAGTACAGCTGAAGGGCATAAGAAGCCACTTACAATTATGGCACAGCTTTCGAAAAGTAGTAGTCATTGGGTATTATTCACCATGTGGTCCAAATTGAAGATTTCCAGCTCTCTAGGCACTCCATCTCTTTTGGGTGATAAATTGAGCCCCTCCTTTAAAAGAAGCTGGTCTCGGTTTTGGGGGCCAGATACTAATTTGGTCTAACTTGAAATCCTGGGAGAGTGTCTTTGAGACAACCGGAGATACCCTCTCAAGATTTAAATACCTCCAGCTCACTACCCAATATGTAAGACACAGACTAGATCTTGAAGGCAACTGGCAACTAGAAGGAAGGCTTTAGGACTATAAAGGGGTGGCAAAAGAGCTATCAGTCTGGCACTGGAAGCTGGTACATGCTGATGGCAAGATAAGGAAGATCTCCCTTGCATCCATAGAAAGGGATTCTGCTGGCAAAGGAACAGGCAAACCTATGGCAAGAATCTTTTTCTCTTCTCTACACAACAGTGAAACCTGAAAAATAATAATTTCTAAACCTTGAATAGAATCTACCTAACCCGGACAAAAGTGACAATTTGCTACAGGTGAAGCACAAAGGTGTAAGAGACGTAGAGCAAGAAGTACAGACGATGTACACATGTTCACAAGTTGTCCAGCTTTAGAGGAGTTTTGGGGGGCAGAAGGCGATATGCTACCTGAAATTTCAGCTCAGCTAATGGAAGTAACCACCCTTCTGATCCTCTTTGGCACTGATAATCAAGGGAACACTGGCCTTTCTTAAACGTTAAGGACGCTTCTCCTATTCTTGATTCTGATCGCAAGGAAAGAAGTCCTCATGAACTGGCTACAACCCAACCCTCCAACCATCTGAAAATGGAAAAAAGCAAACATAACCACACAATGCTACAACAACAAAAGTAGGACCAGCATATTGAGATAGGCAAAGTAATTTCACATGAAAAGGGAGATTTAGTGGTTATGCCAGATAGGCTGTAGGAGTCTGTGTCATGGGACCCCCATCAAACAAGACCTGTATAGCAAACTATCAAATCAGTTGTTCACTGGAGGTGAATGAAGACAAAAAGAATAAGGAAAAAAGCTAATTTGAATTCCTAAATTCCCTTTCAGCCTTGAAATTTTCTCTAATGTTCTTCTTTTCCATCAAGTATTTACTATAGGTCACCAAATTCCAGATATTATGACAAAATACTTTTTTATTAAATATACTAACACAAATATTACATGAACGATCATATGAAATCAGCTGTTGGTAGTATGTAACATCATCACCTGCAGAAGAAGAAAAGTACACATCAAGCAATTTTTAACCCCCATTATGCCTACATATTGATCTAACATATTTGCATAGATGTTATAATACTTAATGCTACTAATCTTTCCCCATGGGTCAGTGTATTGCATTCCACTTCATTATGTACTATAGTCAAATTAACCTGGGAGGAAACATATTGAGCCTGCAAAATTAGGCACAGCAGTAGGCCAGTTCAATCTATAGGTATCACTATTAGTGAAATCACGCTAAAATACTTGCAGCGTCTGCTTTATACCATTTCCATTGAGACAAAAAGCAAAAATTCAAAGAAATCAAGACTCAAAAATCAGTCTTCAGACAATCTCTTTTTTCCAAAACAATGTTAAATCTTCTTTTCTTTTTTCTTTCAAAAAACAATAACTAAATAAAAAAATCAGACTTCAGAGATCTCTCTCTTTTTATGTCAGTTTGTTTACTCAGTTCATGACTCTAAATTATATTTTGTTATCTGGATATGAAATTGTAGTTTTAAACATGTCATCCTTTGCTCAGGAATAGTTCTGCAGCATCATGAACCCAGCAAATAATCCAAAGGAAGACACGGGAGTGCAGACAGAAAGCCAGTTTAAGGATGGGGAAAAATAAGGGACTAATTATGAATTTGGCAGTCGGACCGCCATACTACCAATGCAGAGGTGGTGAGGATGCTGACAAGCTAACATCCTCCCGACCACCGCAGTATGATGTTCCAGCGGGGCTGGCGAAACAATCAGTGCAACAGCATTGGCTTTGGCTGTAAGGGAGAGCCGAGGTAATTGACAGCTGCACTGACTGTACTGCTAGCACAATCGGTAGGTGCACTGTTACCATGGCAGACAGTGCACATACCGACTGTGCTGGCAGCGGGGTCAGTGCACTTCCCACGACATGGGCAAAATCGGTGCTGGGGACCCTTCTCTGCCTTTCCCCCAACCTTTTCATGGTGGTGTCCCCTTGACCTCAAAACAATGTTGGTTGTTAGGAGGATACAATTCAACCCAAGAAGGTGTTTTCTAAAATCATACCCACCGAATCCTGTTTTCCTAGCCCCTGCCTGTGTTAAGGAACATTGTGAAAGGAGTAGGTCCATGGCGAATTGGGAGGTGGGGTGAACCATCAGGAAAATCAGTAAATCCTTCAACTAGAGCAAAGGCCACTAGGAGGGTGAGGAGAGATACCACTGACCTATGGCCTTGAAGGTCACAGTGAATGGTGGAGTGCTCTGAGGTGTTTATTATGGGGATGGTGGGGATTTGTTTGCTGAGTGTTATCCTTTTTCAGGACAGCCTGTTCTTGTTTGTCTCTGAGTGCACCTGGTCTTTTGGAAAAACTTGAATGGGAAAAGGGTGAGTCACACCAGACGGGGTACAAATTGTTTAGCAAAGGATTTCTGGACATCTTCTAAATGGAGTGTGCCATCACAGGTTCAGTTTGCTTCCTCTCTGTGGTTCAGAGGTCAGGACTGTGCACCTAGACCCAGGGTACGTGGTAGTTTTTGGTCCACAAGGAAGAAAAGGGTGGCTGATTGAAATAGATATATATTTGTGCACTTTTTATATAGCACGAACTTGCCCCATTTTACTTTCGTAGTTTTTCCCTTGAAAGTGATTGGGGGACCTTAAGGTTTAGACTAACATAGCCAAAGGTTCCGGTCGATTTTCAAGAGTGTGAACTAAAAATTGAGGTGTCTGTTTTTGCAGTAATCCCCCAACTCATCACCAAACATTCACAGATTCTCGTTTTTCTATTCCAGAGTGAAAAACCAATCGAGAGACACACGATGCAGAACTGGACCAGGGTTTGCAGCATCAGAACCCAATTCAGCTCACTTTTACATAATCGTTATTTTTATTATTTGTGAATGTGTTGATTTGTCTTTTTTTCTAAAGATTTTTCTAAATTATTTTTCTAGGCTGTACAAAACTATTTAAAAATGTTTTGTTATATATTTCTGTGGAACAGTGTTAATAAAACCTAACTCCTACAAACAGCTCAAAGATATTTTTCTTAAAGATTTAATTGAGAAGTACATGTGAATAAACTTGTTACTTTACTTCTGTTATGTTACTTCACGTGCACTTACAACCCTAGTGCCAGGACTGATGTGGCCACATAGAGTGGTGGATCAACCAATCTTGTTTCACTGCAAGAGGATCGATAATGTCCCAGTCAACTTTACCTCACTTGTGTAGGCAACAACGGAAGTGGCAATGTTATTGTAAAGTCTACCCAATCTATCAAATAAACATTCAGTTAGAAAACAGATGAGGCCACTGTTATGTGTAAATTGTTGTCCAAAAAGGGCGAATGTGTTAATATCAGTGTGAGTGTGTGAGTTATGTGTTCTTTCATAGTGCTCTATCACCCATGAAGGTGTTCTGGTACTCCGCAGGTGAGTGAAGGTAGCCCATAGGGGACTTACTCGAAAAGGTAAGTCTCAGCTTCTTGGGGAAAAAAGAGGAGGTGGCTTTAATGTGGTTTGAGAAGTCATCCCACGCTTTAGGAGTGATGTTCGATTAGGCTGGACCTGCCGATCTGCTTTTGTGTATGCGGTGGACATGTGCCAGTAAGATTCCAGCTGAGCAGATGTGGTTGGTAAATGTATTCAGTTCTTCAGGTAGGCTGAGCCTATTTTGAAGAGTGCTTTCTAAGCGTGCTTGAGGAGCTTGAACGATATGCTCTTATGAATGGGGAGCCAGTGAATTTCCCTCATGAATTTCCCTCATGTGGGAAATGATATGGGATCGACAAGGTAGATTGAGGACGAGTCTGGTTGCTGCGTTCTGGAAGGTCTGTAGTCCTTTTGTGAGCTGCTTAGAGGTTCATGTGTAGAGTGTGTTCACATTGTCAAATCTGCTGGTGATAAGTGCTTGATTGACCGTCTTTGTGGTGTAGTTTGGTAGGCATTCAAATATTTTTCTCAGCATCCTCAGAGTGTAGAAGCAGGATGTGGCGACGGAGTTGACCTGCACAGACATGCCCATCTTGTTGTCTATAGAGATCACGAGGTTTCTTGCTCGAGGGCTGGGATTGGGAATGAGTCCAAGGTCTAAAGGCTAACCAGATGGTGTCACACATCGAGGCCTCTTTTCCTAATGTCATTTTAGCTTTTTCCATATTCAGCTTGAGGCATTTGGACGCCCTCTAGGTGGCCTCTTCATTCATGCCTCTGTTAAAGTGGTTCCTTCCTCTGGATGGTTTGTCCAAGAGGGATAGTATCAGTTGCTTGTCGTCAGCTTAGGTATGTCATATCATGCGTTTGAGTATCATCGGCTAGTCGGATCATGTAGATGTTAAAAAGGGTTGAGCTGATTGAGGATCCCTGAGGACCTCCACAAGTAAGTCCTTGGGCTTCCGCAGAATGTGGTGGCATTTTTATTGTCTAGATTCTTCGTAATAACAAAGTGCAGATCCACTGAAAGGGAGGTATTTGGATGCCCGTCTTGTGTAGTCATGTTATCAAGATGGGGGTGAGACTGTGTCGAAGGCAGTGGAGCGGTATAGTAGGATGAGAGCTACTGTCTCTCTTCTGTACAGAATCACCCTGATGTCGTCTGTTGCTGCAATGATGGCTGTCTTGGTGCTGTGGTTCGACCACAATTCAGATTGAGTGATGCCAAGGAACTGGTGTTTCACCATGTAGTCAATGAGATATCTGTTGATGGCTTTTTCGAGGACCTTTGCTGGGTTGTGGATATGGCAGGAGGGTGATAGTTCGATGGTTTGTGAGCTTGACTGGGTCTGCAGAGGGCTTCTTTAGAAGAGCATTGAACGCTGCTTGCTTCCATGCTTCTGGGACAGTGGCTGTGTTTATGGAGGTATTGAGGATGGGTGTAATTTTTTTTCTGATCGGGCAGGGCCCTTGGTGAAGACATGGTGGGTCAAGGTTCTGCTGGGGGCCCAAAGTATGTGTTTTTCATGATTGTTGTGGTTTCTTCTAATGTGATGGGGTTCATTGTTGTAAGGGTTTTTTCATTGTCTGATATCGGCAGGCTTGTCACCAGTGTGCTAGAGTCTGGTTGCCGGTCAAAATGTTTATACATATAGCTGTGATTTTTCTGCTAAAAGAGTCTGAGAGATTGTTGCACAGTTCTAGAGTGGGTGCGGTGTTGCTGGCAGTTTCTGTGGGTGCTGTGAAGTTTGTGATGGTCACGAAAATATCCTTGTTGCTTCATATCAATGTGTTCTACTACAGCCTTTCTCTTGTAATATTGTACTTGCTAGTGGTAGCATGTCAGAATGGATTTCAAAGCATACTTGTCCCTGTCTTTTTGACTGCCTCGCCACATTCATCCTAGTTTCTTGCAGTGTTACTTGTAAATTCTGAATCTATCCGAGTACCAGCTAGCCTGCATTTGTGTTCTTCTTATTTGGCTTTGTTTGCGAGAGACTAAGGTATTTGTGCAAGCTGCAATCCAGTTGTTAAAGTTGTTGATGCCACTTGATAGGTTGCCTGTGTGTTCTGGTTGATTCATGTGGAGGGGTGACACCCCCTCCACTTCTAACATTTTACTGCAGCATCAGCGAGCTGGATCTGTCGTGGTTGTTCTTCTGTGGAAAGGGATGTTGATTTTGAAGCTTGCAATGATGTGGTCAGTTCAGACTGCTGGTGCGGGTGATTTTAACGTGATATTATTGACTGAATTGAAGACGGTGTTCTGGATGTGTGTGGTGGCATGTATGAGGCTGGAGACGTGTTGGGGGAGTCTGAAATGTTGAAGTCTTTCAAGGAGTGCAACCGGATTGGAGTCAGTCTTATCTACTAGGTGAAAGTTGATGTCTCCTTGGAGGATGTAGAAGCTGGATTTGTTTACTGGTGGAGCAACGAAATCTGTGACGTTGATGTAGTTTGCACAGTGTCTTAGGGGTCGGCAAATAAGGTTCTGCCTACCTTAAGTCATCTAATTCATAGTTTTGTTCCATGTTGTTTGTTTCGGTTTCTGTGACAGTGGTGCAGTTGATGATGTCCTTGAAGATGATGTTGATTGCCCAGGTCTGTGTTGTCAATCTTGCCTGATGATTTTGTATCCTGTGGGTAAGGTCAGGGTGATGTCTTACATTGATGCTGGGGTCACCCATGATTCTGGAAGAAAAAGGAGGTCTAGGTGCTGTCCAGCAGGACCTAGATCTCAGATCTCCATAGTGTATTTGCTGAACAAGTGAGTGTTGATGAGCATGCAAGTTAACAGAGAGTGATGGGTGGGGGTGCTGGGTTATTTCGGTGTGCCTGGGTGGGGGGGTGTTCGGTAGTGCGGGTGTATCCATGTAGTGTGTTGTGGCACAAGTATGGATGTGGTGGTGCAGATGAATCAGAAGGAAATGCCGGTGAAGGTACCTGGCATGTTGTGTGGTGCAGCGAGGCAGCAACATGGTGGTCAGCGGCTGTTTTTGAGGAAGCAGAGAAACGTGTTGTGGTAGTAGTGGGTATTAGTGGGGCAGGGTAATACCAGGGTTCCTAGCACTTGTCATGGTCCAGGCATGGATAGGCGCAGACGGGCATGCTTTTATGTGCGCCTTTGGCACAAGCGGCATACCTGTGGGCACCTCTGTGATGCAACTGCCATTAAATAGGTCCTGGGAGGGGGCAGGAGCACACAGGGTGGTGGGTGATGCTAAGAGGGTCATGGGAGGCACAAGGAGCAGGTAAGGAGCAGAGGAGAGGAAGGGGGGGTGGGCAGACAAGGCCAGGATTGATGGTGGTAGATAAATTGATGGGAGTTGGGTGTGATCTTTATTGGAGAGGGGGTTTGTGAACTTATGCAAATGGTTGGTAGTATTAAAAAATCAGCTACAGGAGATTAGTTATTGTTAGGTTGCAGGGGTTTGACTTTTAAAGCAAAAGTTGTGTTCTTTCAAATGGGGTGTGGACAATGTGCAGAAATACAATAATAGGAATTAGGGCAAAGACACACGTGACTTAGAATAGGTGTGTCCTTGAGAGAGGAGGCATGCAGAGGATGGAAAGTAAGAAGAGGATCATTGATCGTTGCAAAAGAGTTGGGCTGCAACAGGGAAGGAGCACCTTTAAAATATATAACCTAGTCAAAGCTTGATTTGCATCGCTAAAGCCCTAAATGCAAATTTAACAGCAGGAGAGGAAGGAGTCATAAACTCAGATGAGGTGAGGATCTACCAATGCATGACTGATATGCAACACTGCAATAAGTAAACCAACCCAAACTAAGGACACATCAGCAATTCAAAGCAGTTGCTGTGAAAAGTAAAACAGTTGTCATAAGTGAGGCGATTCAAAGCGCCTCAGCCGCCATGAGCATGAAGGAAAGACACAAAAGGAAAAAGAAGTTTGCTTGCAGTCAAACATATTGGCAAAACTGCAATTATCCATGTAACAGCGTTGGTGGCCAAGGCGGTAACAAAACTGCCCCAAGAAGGGACAACTGTAAAGCATTTACCAGTGCTAATTTGTGCTTGTTGTTTCCGGGGCGGAGCACCAGGTACTTTTATTTGAGGGCAGGCACTTATTTTTCTACCTAAAGCATTTACTGTGAGCACACATATAGGAAAGATAGGAAAGACGGAGGAAGAGAAAAACGAAAAAGCGTCACAATGGGAGAAAGCTGCAGGAGTGAGCTGAATGTGCCGGGAGTGGCTGTAAATGGATTAAAGAGGCCCGAGATGGCTTCAGGATTATGTTGCCTCAATATTCCGTGTTTGCACATTTAATTGCAGCACCTGTGTGTTTAAGAGGAGGGCTTTGGGCACCGGCTCGGCATTTACCAATGATAACAAAGGATTTTTGAAAGGCAAGCCCATGAACAACTGATAGTGATGAGCATGCAGAGGGTGTGGTTAGAAGCCCACAGATAGATTACAACAGGCCAAAGCACTTGAGCGCTCGACCTAAAAAATGGCTAGTGTATCTCTCAGAGAAAGTGGGCAATCATATACACACACACACCACATTACTGGAACGTGAGCTGTGGCGTTTACTGCTTTTCTCATAAAGGAAGCTGTAGGAAAGAGCAAGCTGAATGCTTAATTGTACTGTTATGGGTAAAGCAGATTTGCAGAGGCATGTCTCAAGCAAGGAGGAAAGTGTATGATTTTAGTCATATAGTTAGATAAAAACATTTAATGAGAGTTCTTTTTGTAAGCGTGACACCAGCAATATGTTTGTCCTACTGGGCCCTTCCTGTGCAGCAGTGGGTTGGGTTTAAAGGTGTGGCTATAAAAAATAAAATATCCTGTAAGTTTTTTTGGTCTTTCACTGTCAGGTAGCTACATTTAATATAACATGCAGCTTAAATGAAAAACACCTTTAAAATGTTTCTCAGTACATTATGAAAACTCTATTAGTTAATGCACTGCAGAGGTCTCTGTGTAACCAGAGAACCACAAAATTAAGGGGGTCATTCCTACCTCGGCGGGCGGCGGGCGCCGCCCACCAGGCGGTGACCGCCAAAAGACCGCACTGCGGTCAAATGACCGCGGCGGTCATTTTGACGTTCCAGCTGGGCTGGCGGGCGACCGCCAAAAGGTCACCCGCCCGCCCAGCGGGAAAGCCCCAGCAACGATGAAGCCGGCTCCGAATGGAGCCGGCGGAGTTGCTGGTGTGCGACGGGTGCAGTTGCACTCGTCGCGATTTTCAGTGTCTGCTTTGCAGACACTGAAAATCTTAATGGGGCCCTGTTAGGGGGCCCCTGCAGTGCCCATACCAGTGGCATGGGCACTGCAGGGGCCCCCAGGGGCCCCACGACACTCGTTCCCGCCATCCTGTTTCTGGCGGGGAAAACCGCCAGAAACAGGATGGCGGGAAGGGGGTCGGAATCCCCATGGCGGCGCTGCTTGCAGCGCCGCCGTGGAGGATTCCCTGGGGCAAGGGAAAACCGGCGGGAAACCGCCGGTTTCCCTTTTCTGACCGCGGCGGTAGAATTTCCCCTGAAGCACCGCCAGCCTGTTGGCGGTGCTTCCTCCGTCCCCGGCCCTGGCGGTCCATGACCGCCAGGGTCGGAATGACCCCCTAAGTCTTGGTGCAGTGGAGAAAAGTGACATGTATTTTTAATGCTAAGGGTCAAAGCCTTTTGACAAAAGCACTGTGATTATGTCATTCGCTGTTTTAAACTTGCATTACAAACAGTACAAGAGACTGCTACAATATGTGCAAAATGTTTATGATAAAATGGTGCTTCCAAAATATATATTTTACTAATACCCAGAGTATACGCAATGCATGTTTTTACATTTCTGTCCCTTCAACACTCCCTGGTGTAGTAAGTGCAATATAAATACAATTACAATTAAAAGCAAGCACTTCACAGCCCAGTTGTTCACTTTTTGCACTACCACTCAAAAGGAATAAATCTTTTTCATCACAAAGCTTAGAGTGATTAGGTCAATTAAAGCCAGTACGGCTCCCAAGCATCTTTTACATTTGCAGATTAACTCCTGGTGCACGTTTACATTTCTTTCAGGCAAGCAGGCACCCTGGCAGGAAGGCTTCTTCAGCTGTCTGCCCGGCTTTGGTTTCACGCACAGGAGACTCACTGAATGACACTTCAGCTGAGGCATATAATCTGTCTCGTCCCGGGACAGTTATCTCTTTGCAAACAGTAGGGGAACTGAATTTCATAAATTATAAAAGTATGGCCACGTCATGCCCCTCTGATCCCGCCCACTTCAACCACTGGTCCTGTAGCGTGTGACAGATGAGCTTGTCAGCTTGCTGCCCGTATAAAACGTATCATACTTGTGTATACAACGCCTGTGTTGTGTGTGACGGAAGCTTGCACCTCTGCTCCTTGAGTGGGAAGCTGTTTAGCCAATAAGGAGATTTTGCACTGCTGAGCGCGGGCTGTTTCTGGTCTGGTCTGGACTACCTGTGAGTGAAGGGCCTGCTGCTGAGGTGGGAGAAGGAGGGGCTGCCGCAGGTGCTGCGCCCATACGCAGTCCGTTAATGTGATGCCAAAGTTACTTATACTTCGATGCTCACTAAGACTAAGCCGCAGCTCCCTTTTTTATTGTCCCATTATTTATTTCTAAAATCCTGTTGCAAGTGCAAACTTTCGTCACACAACAGAAACATACACTAGATTTAGATATCTATGAATCCCTGCTCTCATCTTATATCACACTTATCTACCCATCATCATATGTCATGTCTCTATCAATCTATCCTCCATTCCCACTCTGACTCATCCCAAATCCATTCTACTACTTTCATCTCCTAAATAACCCTGCCTAAGCTCTTCCCTCCGCTTCCACATCTAACTGACCAAACCTCACTCTACTACCATGACCTCCCAAACAACCCTATTAAATTCGCCCTCATTTATCTCACCCTGCTACTATGATCTCCCTAACCCCTCCCACAGACTCTTCCCTCCTCCATCCTCCTTTACTCATCCCAAGCCTAAATCCTATTACTATAAACTCCCAATTAACACTTCTGGATTCTTCCCTCCTCCACCCCTCCATTACTCCAGTCAATCTAAATAACAAACTCTCATAGCCGCGGCTCAAATTAACTCATAATAATACTAAAACTGTACTTATATTTTCCAATACTAATCCATGACTAATTCTTGTTGGGTTCCGGAATAGCATGCTACTCGCCGAAAAGCGCTTCAACGCCTCGTCAGGGATAGTAAGCACTATATAAATACTATTACAATACAATACGATACAATACAATTTACAGTGCTACAGAGCTGTATGATTGTCAGCCAGCTGCACAGTAAATGCATGTTGTTATTGATAGCTTAAGCTGCCCACCCAACCAGGCAGACTGTGGCCCTCATTACGAGCCTGGCGGTCTTAGACCGCCAGGCCCGCGGTTGGCGGGAGCACCGCCGACAGCCTGGCGGTGCCCCGCAGGGCATTCTGACCGCGGCGCTTTGACCGCGGTCAGAAATGGAAAACCGGCGGTCTCCCGCCGGTTTTCCACTGCCCGTTGGAATCCTCCAAGGTGGCGCAGCTTGCTGCGCCGCCGAGGGGATTCTGACACCCCCTACCGCCATCCTGTTCCTGGCGGTTCGCCCGCCAGGAACAGGATGGCGGTAGGGGGTGTCGCGGGGCCCCTGGGGGCCCCTGCAGTGCCCATGCCAATGGCATGGGCACTGCAGGGGCCCCTGTAAGAGGGCCCTGCTTGTATTTCACTGTCTGCTTAGCAGACAGTGAAATATGCGACGGGTGCAGTAGCACCCGTCGCACCTTCCTACTCCGCCGGCTCGATTACGAGCCGGCTTCATCGTGGGAAGGACGTTTTCCCCTGGGCTGGCGGGCGGCCTTTTGGAGGCTGCCCGCCAGCCCAGGGGAAAACTCAAAATACCCACCGCGGTCTTCCGACCGCGGTACGGTATTTTGGCGGCTCCCGCCGGGCGCGCGGTGACCGCGCCCTGCGGGAGTCAGAATGACCCCCTGTGTGCTCATAGAATGTTTATCAGTTTAGCTCCAGCGCGGATGCTATGTGTAATCCATGGCATTACCCTGGGGCAAAGTGTTTACCACGTAAGGTAAAAAAACAAAAAAACAAGAATTTGCAATGCAATGGGTCTCACATTTGCTCAACTTTGAGCTGTTAGCGTTGAAAAGTCCTAACTAGACTTTTATTGCCACATAAAATGAAAATGTAAAGTAATACAGTTTTACATAAGCAACCCAATATAAAGCGCCAGGCCATGAGTGTGAAGGAGCACAGAAAATGAAAAAGAAGTTCGCTCACGGTCAAACGTATCAGCAAATGTACAGCGAGATCACGCTACGTAGGAAATAAAAAGTAGTCCAGAAACTATGCTGAAAACATTAAGCCTCGTATGTTTTCAATAGCTGAGGAGGAGGCGGAGGAGGGCTAAACGCCTGAAAAGACATGACATATGCAGCATGCCTTTCACAAATAAAATCAATCGATTTTTAAAAGGCAAACCCACAAACCAACAAAACTGATGGGCGTGACAGGGGCGTGGTTAAAATACCCACAGAGAGATTACAGCAGGCTGGAGCGCTTGCGCTCGACGCTAAATACAAGAACCCCTGCCAGAAACTGCAAGTGTGTGAACATTTTCACACACTTCTGAATTATGATGTCTGTGCAGGGACAGGGAGAGTCTTTCGGAGGGTCTGACTCTAGCCCTGAAATTGTAATCGGGATTTTTAGAGAAAAACTGGGTTTCTCCACCCAGTAAACTCAAGAAAAAACAATGGGCAAATATGCAAATACATCTTTCCATCGCAAGTACTCCCACAAAGAAGCACAGGGGTGAGTGTTGGGCAGTAGACATAAGTATGTAAATCTGCAATTTACATCCATTTCAGTGAATACTGCAGATTTTTGTGCACCCACTAAAAGTCGAAAATATATGGAAATCGAAGGGATAATCTTACGAACCGTACATTTCTGAGACTTTCCGCTTGTAAATGGGCCAACTAGAAATGTAAAATGTTATCAATTTTCCTGAATTCTTTGCTATCCCTTTTATGGAGAGAAAGTTACTTAAAGTCTTTTACAAAGCTTTTATAAGGATGACAAACGAAAAAAGACTTAGAAAAGAAAACAGTGAAAAGGACAAAGCTCACCGCTTCGAGGACGAGAAAGAAACAATGTTTAATGAATCACCGATTGAACAAAATAATAAAAATGAAACAGAACAAATAAGGTAGGTAATGTTTTTATGTAAATCAGAGAGAGCATTCGCCTGAAAGAGGGTGTCAGGTTCCTGAAAGCCTCATTTCGTATGTTAATATGGGCTATTTTAAATCAATTGTGTGGAACTCAGGTAGAAGAACCAACAGGACAGAATGGACAGGCAATTAGCAAGAGACAGCGAGGAGCGCTGAGGATGTTATATTTAAACTGGGGGGAGGGTACCTGCCATCAGAACTGGGAGTTTGATATTGTTCACTCGTTCAAGAGCACAGGTGGGGGGGGGGTCAGATCTCCCAACAATCACCCTAAGATATCTTTTAAAAACACAACATGTGAGAAGCAGGACGTAAGGAGGGCTAAGGGACAGTGGAAAGAGAGAGGTGGGGGTATAGTTAGGGGCACTTAAAAACAACATTTTTCAAAGTAATCAACATTTTTTAAGCCTTTCAAAACAGAGACGAGAGAGAGAGATAGAGAGAGAGAGAGTGTGTGTGTGTGTGTGTGTGTGTGTGTGTGTGCGCGCGTGTGTTTTTTTGTTGTTGTTGTCAGTGTGGGCATATAAAAATGCCAGTCGAAATCCGACAGACACTTCACCATACCCGACTGAAAGTACTTGTACCCAACTATTTACAACAGAATAACTATTTTTAGAGGGGTGTAACACCCCAAACACCCCCCTTAAGTTACGCCCTTGGGTGGAAGCGACCCCTGTGTGCACCGTTTCGGACGAGCTTCTGCAATAATTTCAATATTCTTCTTATTCTGGGTATAGCAGAGGTCTCAAGAGTCCCAGGTTAATGTGCTAGCAGCTCTGCCATTTGTTATCCTGATTTGATCATGGTTTAACCGTGACTACAAGCCCCAAAAATTAAAGGAAACAAGCAGTGGCAAAGTCAATATCTCTTGCCAATGCGAATTATTGTCTCTGGCAATGCTTTTAGCCATGTTGTACAGCAGCACTGACAATGGAAGGTGGAGGGAGGGGTTGGGGGACAGAGGGACAAAGGACATTAGGCAGATGGGGCCAGTAAGGACACACAAAGGAGTGTGGGTATGGGGGAAAAGGGGAGCAGATGGACTACAGAGGGTGGATAGGAGGGAATGGGGAAACATGGACAATGGAGGTGGTGGGAGAGGCCAGGGAAGCAAGCTGACAATGGAGGTTGCGTGGAAGGGGCTGGTGATGCAAAGACGCAGCGGATGTTTGAGATGGCATGCAGCAACTCTACTTTTGCCTAGCAGGTTGTGGTTTGTTCGGGGATTTAGGTCTCCTGGATTTTGTCCAAGTGAATTAGGGTAATCTGTTGTTATATAATGTTAGAGATCGGCAATGCTTTCAGCAGTTTGGTCACTCACACCAGGGACGTATTGTCATGCATGTGATATACACCTTATGCACTCTATTGGCAGGTCCTATAGCACCAACCCTTGTGGTGTTCATGGGTTGAGCAGTGGCATCCTGCATGGTATTTTAGTCCTGCATGACACATTCAGCAGAAAAGGTGGTGACAACCCCTTACTCACAATTTTTGGGCTCTAATGGATTTATTTTAAGTTCCTTTATATCTGGATTTTAACCTTAAGGTGTGTGAATTTGGCAGCACCAGATATGGTCTTGTTATGTATATTGTTCCTCATTAGGTTCTTCCTTTTGCCGTATGTCCTGAGGAGGCCCAGAACTATATGGGCTGAAACGCGTCAACACATACTTCTGGAGGAGTCAGTCAAGCTTGAACATATTTTAATATTGAATTAGGACACATTTCTAAGGGTTATGGGACAGGATTCCCTCTATGTGATACCGGTTATAAGGACTACCTCCTATAGGGACTGCATTAACAAAATAGGAACACATCCATGCTGTATGAAATATTTGGAAGATCAAAGCAAAAATTTGTTTTTTTTCTGTTGGAAACATTTTTGTGAATGTCTTTTGTCAGCATCGCATGAATTTTATTTGTACGTTTGGTCACCTGGAGTAAACAAAAGTTTACTTCAGGTGATGTCACTAAGAGTGAGGATTATTACACTTTAAAGTTGTCAAATAAAATGCTTTGCATTCCATGATCATTTGTTAATGCCAGTGAGTGATAAACGTATTCATTGTGGCATGAAGAGATTTATAATTTGTTTCCCACAATATACCATACCAGTATTTATCTTGTTTCTTGCACAGGTATAGTGGGGTTATAAGGGCACAGCCCTAGATATAGTTACACCTTAGGTCACCAATGCATTGTTGTCAGGGTGGGAAGAGGCAGGAAAAGAGCCTTTCTATGCAGTGATATAATCTGATGTACTATGGGGCATAGCATGTAAAAGAAGTACAGTTTTCTTGAATTTTGAAGAAACTTTTTTGTGTTTTTTTCTAGATGTTTTTTTGTATGATTTACATGTTAAATACTTTCAAGGCTCAGCTAGTGCATGGGCTCATAGAGTTGGCTCTTCCAGTTAATTTGTTGGCTCGCCCACCTGCTGGAAAAACAGAAGTAAAACTTCGTACCAAGCACACAGCCATGTTGGGATATGTTCACCAGTGCACAGCCCCACAACAAAGGTGAAATTACACTAACTCAGGGTTCTGCAAAGTCGGTCCTGGAGAGCCGGGTCCATGCCAGATTTCTAGCATATCCACATTTAGAAAAATGTAGATTTCTGAAACATCTTTTTTCTAAATGTGGATATGCTAAAAACTTGGCATGGACCCGGCTCTCCAGGACCGACTTTGCAGAACCCTGCTCTAACTGGTGTGCAGTATACTCTCAAATCAGGAACTACATTATAGGTGCACATCCTCAGCTGTATAGAAACTGCCCTCACTGCCCCGGAGAATCTTTCATAATTTCCACTCACTGAGGCACCATAGTCTCAGCACTACAGAGGCTAGGCTCACTGCACACACATTTGCTTCATGACAAAACAGAAACTATGGCTACTGATGCACAACATTTCTGGAAAGAGAATTCTGCATACTATACCCTCTACTCACTGTCAGTGTATCATGGGCCCGAAAGGAAGGAAGGAAAAGCCCCCCCGGCTGCTTTTTGATTTATGAAAGTCAGAAAAAAACAGGTTTCAGTGGGCCCCTGTGCCACTGCACCTGCTGCACCAATGGAAGCTATGCATCTGTATTGAGTCTAATGTTTGTGTGTTTATGTGAACCATAATAAACATTATAATTAGTATTGTTGTACACTTACTACAATTCTGAGAACTCACACAGCAGAAAAAGTTAAGCACCCTCTGGACACACCTCCAGCTGGGGGGGGGAGTTCAAATCTCTCCCCAGTCTTTGGTGGGCAAGCAATTTTCCCTGCCCCTTCTGTGCAGTCAGAGGATGCCCCACTGCTATCTACCCTGGGCAGTGATCAGGATTGCATGGAGAGAGATAGTACCGGGCAAAGGCCCTAGGAGCCGGACACCGTCTCAAAATCAGGCGCTGCCCTAGTTAGAGGGGCAAAGTGCAATGCTAGCGACGTGATGAGAACATTCAAGCAGCGCTTAAGTGCCGCCTGATTGAATGATGTCTCACAAGCTGCCCACTGGAACCCCATCCCCAAGGCACCTGTCAATACTCCTTTGGCATCTTCACACATTTTAAGATTTGAGGTGTATCTTTAAAATATGTGCACTTTCTGGTGGCTCCAACTCGAGAAACATAATATAGTCATCTGTCTTTGACTACAAAGGCACCTTCCGCATGAAGGGTGCATGATATTTTCAGTCACTGTGCTCAGTGCCTCATGTTTAAGTAAATGTACCCTCCCTCCAGTCTTGTTCAATGGGGCCCCAAACCATGGTTGCAGCAACACAAATGTGAGGATTTATATGCAGCCCTTTAAATGGAAATATAGAAGTGCAGGTGCTCACTCTTTAGAGCACCCTTTTGCTCCTGAGAAGTGCCAGCTCTCTCTAATTAAATGTTTTCAGCAGCGCTGAGAAGTGCACGTACTCCATGCATGCCAATCCTCCTGATTCAGGCGGGAGACTCCCGATTTCAAAGCTAGCCTTCCGCCTCCCGGTTCCTGCATGTAAAAACCCCACTCCTCTGCGGGCTTCAGCTGACAGGGCCTGGTCTTGTGTAACTCGGAGTATGCACTGCCAGCAACCTGCTCCTGCAGGCCAGTGCACAGCGCTTGCATCACGCGCTCTCTGCCTGCCATAGCGCTTTCTGCATGCTCCTGATAGGTAGGGAGAACAAAACGTATATTTGCATGTCTAATATCCGATCCTGCAGCAGCCGCCTTGCAAATCCCCTCCATAACAGTAACCAGACTCAGGCTCCAATAGAAGTCAATGGGAGAAATACATTCTCCTGATTTTTTTCCTAGAAGTTTCTCCCACTTTTCTCTTCTAAAATGTTGGCATGTATGGTACTCTCATTTTAAAATAAAGAGGGGCCTGTACTCTGTATCGAAGCCAACATGTCCTTTTTATGTACTGTTTCTATGGAAGGCTCCGGCTCTCGAGTTCTTAGCTCCTGCCAGGGCTTTGAGCACCTCACAAGGAGGTTCTGATCCTCGGATTCACCTCTTGGTGATCTTCATCACTGTGCAGCCGGTGGGCCGGAAGTTCCTCCCAGCTCATTCACGCCCAGGCTGCAGTGTTCCCTCCGTAGTGGATTTCAATTGCTTTTCCCCAATAGATGCCTTTTGAACTTTGAAAGCCTGGCGTCAAGATCTGACTGGTCTAGTCTGACTGAATTCCTCTCATCTTAATACTGTGCACTCCGACTGGAATGGGTTTTCGGGGAAGCAGCTGATGCAAAGGTTTAGATCACAGGTGGGGAGCCCTGACTTGTAATAGTTTCTGGTCAGGGCACGTCGCGTTAGGTCTCGGGAAGGGGCCCTAACCAGTCTGAAGAAGAAATCTAATCATCCTCACAAACAGGCCGTGATTTGGGGGGAAACTGCAACAAAGGTAAACATTCGTCATCCAAGGATGAAAAACAATTTTATCAAAGAGTAATTTTGAGGAGCTGGTTTACAAATAGGAGTCATTTCCTGTAGCAGTAAAAGCTGCGTTAAAAAAAATATCCAGCTAGGCCATGGCCTTTGATCTACAAAGATGAACCCTTTTGTGCATATATAAGGATGTAAAGGAATATGTGGTTCATGGTGCATGCAATTTGTGTTTTACTCTCTTTGCATGGCCATTAATGCTGACACTTTCTCATCATGACAAAGACCTACAAGGAATGGAAGGACTCCTTGAATTCATCTCAGCCACTAGTAATTTACCCAGGGCCGCGTTCCAGTTCATTGTTGTTTTGCTCGCTGTGGAGCCATATACAAGGACCAACCATATGCAGACGAGCACGCACTTCCCCAAAACAACTTTTCGTGTCCAATATCGAAGCTCATTCAAAATCAGATCTTTGCATTTATTTTAATTTTAAAAAGCTGCTGTTCTCAAAAACAATTTCTTACCTGTTAATCCAGTAAACTTTATGTCTTACTTTGTAATTCGTTTTTTCAAGATTGAACTCACATTTAGTCAATTATTGACTAAATGGCATTTGTAACTCCAACCTCCATCTACTGATTCAGAGAACCAGGATACGCCTGATTTTAAAAACATAAAGTGACCTCAGGCACAATATGGTGCATCGTCTGATGTCTTAAGTTCAGAGTTAGGCCAGGAGATAAGAAGTATCAGGTTGAAAACCATGAAAAAAGCTTAAATATCCACACATTCCTAAGTTTGTGGATGTTCACAAACATTTTCCATGACCATTCCAACTGTGGAAACACTCATTAACATACGCCCTGGATGTGTGGCTAGCGTGCCACAGAGACAATCATGATCACAAGAGCTCCACAAGTAAATCTGCCTAATTGTCCAAATCCACCTCCCTTGTTGTGGAGGTTGTGGGTCTGCTAATGTGCAGAAATGCACAATCCTTTTATGGAGGTGCGGGACTCACTTGCATCCATATTGAAGTGCAAACCTCCACAGCAAATCACAATGCATGGCCCCAGCTCGAGGTAGCCATGTGGAAGGGTGATAGTGCTTGGGACGTTAACTGCTGAGAGTATGAAGTCTAGAGCTACCTAAGAGTGAAGATGCTGAGGAGTGCAGAGACAAACATCTGATGTTGAGAGGAGATGCTGATTGGAGCATATGGGAGCAGCTGGCTGACATCAGCATCTGCCAATTCATCGCTCCGTTTGCCTCCACCTTTTAGAGGGAACAGAGCATCAGAGACAACAGGGCCTGTCTAGGATTTGGGTCATGGTGCTCGGAGCACCTGAGAGCCTAAAGAGAGGACCATGATGACAAAGCAGAAGAGGGGCCACATTCATTTGCTGGCAACCGACAGTAGTTCTGGGAAATGTGTCCAAAGTAAAGATAGGTGTTTCATTAAGATGCTACTGAACAACTGAGAGACCAAGAAAGTATTCCAAAAGACATCTGTCACCAAATTGCATACGACCAGCAAGCCACCTTAGTAATTTTTTTCCCGCTCTGTTGGCCTCAGTGACCAAGATGTGAGAGACAGAGGAGGTAGAGAGGTAGATTTGACTGATCTATCTAGGCGAAGAGACTATTGATGAGGTCCCTGAGTGAAATTCACAAGAAGAACACTAGAGCAAACCATGAAAATAAACAAGGTCAAAGTTGGGAAGATGGATGCCAGTTTGAGAGACAGAGTGGGTGACATGGAAGGTAGGATGTGGAAACAGAGGAAGTCATTTAGCAATTTGAAGTTACTTCCTTGTGATACTCTGGATTTCAAATTTGCACCATAATACCTTCACCTCTCTGCAGGACCAAGTGATGAAACTGGAGAATTTATAGCATGTAAATTACTTCAGCATTCTGCGATGACCGCTTGTGAAGATCGACCATCGTTGCCAGTTGAATTGGAGGCTACCCTGGGATGAGAGGTTGTATCTAACAGGCCAGAGCAATGCTTCCCTGTGAAAAACGTGATGCGCAGGAAATGCAGACAGAGCTTTGGTGACCGTAGGGAAACATGTCCAGCATAGGAGCATTTTGAGGACAGCACTGACACAGAAGGAGCTCTACCAGGGGTCACCAGATGCCGCTACTCCCAAACCTTAGCCCTCTGAAAGTGTTGGGGCTCCATCAGGTGCAAGTCTTGACAGAGGAAGCAGTGTAGAGCCGGCTTTGGCCTCAATCTTGTTTTATGTCCAACTAATGGAGACAGTTGATGTTTCCTAGAAACAACTATCATGACGTCTCTGGGTCCTCCTGGGGACGAAGCATAATGGACTTTGCTATGTAAGCATCTTCACTCCGACACCTACGTTTGCCTGTTGAAGTGTTTCCTAAAGTGATAAGGGACATATATAGGACCCAGACATTGCTCCGATGGCCACTGGGCGCTGACCTACAGCTCGGGTTTTGCTCTGGCAGTTTGAACCATAGGTCGCAAAGTATTCAGGGCCGCATTGGAGCCATTACATATTCAAGGGTCCCTTTCTCTCTTCCACTCAATGTTGTACGTGGATCCCACTTAATGTTGGGGGCTTTGATTTAGGCCCATCCGTAGCTCCACGCCTAGTTCCTTTTCTTTTCCACAGCCCTTCAACAAGAAGTTCACTAATTTCACACCCCTCTTTATGAGAGATCCAGAACCCCTGTGGCATCTAGACTGGGTATCTGCGCCATCTCTATGCTTGGAAGGATTGGGACCTGAGATGATGGAAATTCAGAGCACCCCTTCTCAGTTTAGAGTTTCATTGTCTTCTCATTAGTTTGGAGCATCCATGTTTGTCACTCTGTGTCCTAGCAGCATGTCCCAAATGTTTGCCACACTGCCTGATGGCAGTCATGTCCCAAATGCGTGTCACTCTGCCTAATGGCAGGTATGTCCAAAATGCTTGTCACTATGCCTGATGGCACATATGCTCAACATGTATGCCACACTGCCTGATGGCAGACATGTGCAAAATGTTTGTCACTCTGTCTAATGACAGGTCAATCAATCAGTGGGCCTTGCAATTGTGAGTTGTCACCCCAGGGGACTTCAGGCACCGGTGGGATCTGCGAGCCTTGGCCGGAGGGAGATGGCAGTCGAAGAGCCAGGGCTTGAGCTGCTTCCTGAAGTCCTTCAGAGATGAGAAGGTGCCAGGTGCAGGGGGAGTCGTTCCAGGACCTGGCGGCGAGGTAGGAGAAGGAACTCCCTCCGTAGCAGTCACGGCGGATGCAGGGGATGTGGGCCAGGGTGAGGGTGGATGAGCGGACCTCTCTGGTTGGTTGGTGGAAGGTCAGGCAGTTGTTTATGTAGGTGGGTCTGTATTTGTGGAGGGCTTTGTAGGCGTTTGTGAGGAGCTTGAAGAGGATTCTTTCCAGGACAGGGATGTCTTGAATGTTTGTCACAATACCTGATGACAGGCATGTCCCAATATTTCACACTCTGACTCATGGAAGGCATGCCCTAAACGTTTGCCACATTAACTCATGGCAGGCATGTCCCAAATGCGTGTAACACTACCACATGGTAGGAATGTCCCAATTGTTATCTCTCATTTATTGAGTTGGTATTTAAATCTTTACAATTTCAGATTATATTTGTTCTTACACTCATAAACCTAGATGCATCTTGGCTGTAATAAAAAAAATAAAGTAACAAAAAAGATACACTCAGAAATAGCTTGAGTAAGTGAGTTTCCAAAACGGGTATGAGAGTTAAAGTGCCCCAAATGTCCTACGAGTAACTGGGAAGGTATTTCAAAACAAGGAGAAATAATTTCCCTGTGGGGATAAACATGTTATATGTGCAAATGCACAAGTCCGAGCGATTTATTCATTCGAATGTTTCCTCAATTAGAATATCTGAATGAGTAATTGTTTGCCGCCAGAAGTACTCCTAAACATTGTAATGGTTGTAGTTTGCCAGGACTCAGTGGGGTGTTTGTGAATTCTCACAAAGTTGGTAATCTACTCCCAACATAGTAGGAAACCTACAGGAGTACGTTCCTGCCTTCTTTTTAACAATGTATTTAAATTGGGCCCTTTGAGCCCAGCTACAGCACGGAGCGTGAATAAGAGTCATTATCCTTGTCTCAAGGTGAGGAGCAAGCAGAAGGCGTAACACCATTGCGTTAGGACTTTCAATCACTCTAGCGCCTTTGGACGTACCACAAATTATTTGAATGCTATATTGATACGAATACTGAGTAGATGCTGAGTTTGCGCTACTCGCACACGTAAACAGTCAATGAACAAATAACAATGAAAGGACTTTCGCGTGAGCTGCTATTCCGCTTCCATAGCTGTACCTCTCAAACAACCAGAAGAAAAGAAGGACCACAAGTGCCAGAGTTGTGATCTTAGAGCTGTACCTCATGGACAATCAAAGATTAAAAAGAAAGACCACAAGCAACGACAGAACAGATGTCTTGGAACAGTACCTCACCAACAACCACAGCTGAAAAGAAAGGCCACAAGCATCGACAGAACAGATGTCTTGGAACAGTACCTCACCAACAACCACAGCTGAAAAGAAAGAGCACAATCACTGACAGGACAGATGTCTTGGAAGAGGACCTCACCAACAACCGCAGATGAAAAGAAAGACCACAAGCACTGACAGAATAGATGTCTCGAAACAGTACCTCACCAACAACTACAGCTGAAAAGAAAGACCACAAGCATCGACAGAACAGATGTCTTGGAACAGTATCTCACCAACAACCACAGCTGAAAAGAAAGACCACAGTCACTGACAGGACAGATGTCTTGGAATAGTACCTCACCAACAACCACAGCTGAAAAGAAAGACTACAGTCACTGACAGGACAGATGTCTTGGAACAGTACCTCACCAACTACCACAGCTGAAAAGAAAGACCACAAGCATCGACAGAACAGATTTCTTGAAAGAGTACCTTACCAACAACCACAGCTGAAAAGAAAGACCACAATCACTGACAGGACAGATGTCTTGGAAGAGTACCTCACCAACAACCACAGCTGAAAAAAAGACCACAAGCAGTGATACATCAGTTGTCTTGGAGCCACCCCTCACCAACAAACACAGCTGAAAAAAAGTACAGAAGCAGTGATAGCTCAGATGTCTTGCAGCCGCACCTCACCAACAATCACAAATGAAAAGAAAGACCACAAGCTATGCCAAAGCTGAGGTTTTTACACCTGTCTCATACAATTTTTTTTAAATTGTTTTATTGATTTTCAGGAATAACAAACAGAGCAACGAGTGCCAGCTCAGATAGTTCACAACACAAACAAATTGCAAAGAAACACATGAGCAGTACACGAGAATCATCACAGATAAAAGAGTAATAAAGAGCAGCAGCCATACATGACAACCCTGTGAGAAGGCAGTGTATGGGAGGTTATGAACCAGCTTGTGTATAGGGTGAGGGGTCCGGTCTAGGCCGAGGGGCCATGTTCAAGGGTGCGGAAGTAGTCTTGGAAGGGCGGCCAAATGTCCATGGGTCAAGATGTGGGGGGTTGCAAGAGTGCATAAAAGTTGCTAACTTTATCACAATATGTCATACTCATGACCCACTCCGAGGAGGTGGGAACCTTGCAATTGCCCCAATGTAGCGCAATCTCATGCTTGGCCAACAAAAGGGTCATGCTGGCGAGATGGTGCGACAAGTATGGGGCATCCCTAGTGTAACCCAAGGAGGGCAATGAGAGGGTCGGGTACTAAGTCAATATCCAGCATGGCAGAGATGGGCCCAAAAACAGAGGCCCAGTAGCGAGAGATCTCCGGGCAGGACCAGGTTAGATGAGCAAAGTCCACGCCCAGAGTGTGGCACTTAGGCAGCGGTCAGGCCTATTGAGACCAAATTTAGCAATATCGGATGGTGAAAGATAGCAACGGTGAAGGAATTTTAAATGTAATAGTTTGTGCCAATAGTTTACCGAAATGCGCTATGTCTGGGTACAGCCATAAGTCCATACCTTGAATGCCCAGTTCCCCCGCCCACACCTCCCAAACGTGTATTGTCCTATCTGGTTTCATTTCAAGGCATAACTGATGAAGCCTAGAAATCAGGCGTTCACCCCCCCCGCATCCATCACTAAATGTGTCAGTGGTGGAAAGTCCTCAGGAGCTAATGGGTATGATCGGAGAAGGGATCTAAGATTATTGTGCAATCATCGAAAGACAAAGAGATCCATGTAGGGGACAGTCTGTTGGTGCTGATCAGCAGTGGGCTGCAGAACATGGTCATCAGGAAATAGATCTCCCAATGTGTGCAAGTTATAATGATGGAGGGTGCCCCAACAGCGCTTCCCAGGTAAGGGGGAGCCATGGATTGCTATGCAGAGGAAGGGCAGTGAGTAGAGGGGTACACTACCCAATGTCCGGCACAGACTGTGCCACTCCCAACAGGTCGCTGACATGGTTTGGACATTGCAGGGTTGTAGTGGTATGCCTATTGGTGAGAGTTGTGAGTGGAGGAGGCCACCCGACTGGTCCCTCTCCAGGCTCAGATACAGGACTTGGGCATCTGGGTGATACCACCGATATGAGTATTGACACTGGACAGTGAGATAATAGAGATAAAAGTTGGCGACGCCAAAACCGCCACTCTCAACAGTGAGGGTTAGAGTATCCCATTGGACAAGAGGGAAACCACCCGCCCAAACCAAGCACAAAAGATGACCACGTAGCATATGAAAAAACGCCAATGACAAAGGTATAGGGATATTCAAAAAAAGGTATAAAAAGCGGGGGAGGACCACCATTTTGATAATGGCCACCCACCCAGCCATGGAGAGTGGGCTCCGAGGTCAGCCATCGCCGGGCCGTAATTAAGTTGTAGGATTTGCTTCTTGTCCCTATGGAGTCGAACGCCTAGGTATTTGATGTCGTCCGTGGCCCATCTGAAAGAATACTCCACAGGTACGAGTTGGGCAGCATCTGTTAATGGAAAGAGCTTGGATTTGGCCCAGTTAATCTGTAGGCTTGAAAGTTTGCCATAACGAGAAATTTCCTGCATAGTGGGGGCTAGGTTGTCCTCAGGGTGAGGAACGAAAAGCAGGATGTCATCTGCGTGAAGAGAGAGCAATAGAGCGCCATGGACAAGTTGAAGACATCTATGTGCATGATGGTCTTACAAGTAGCGGACCAGAGGGTCCATTGCAATAATGGAATAGAGAGGAGACAAGGGGGTGCCCTAGCTGGGTACCTCACATATTATGGAATGCATCAATAAGTGAGCCATTTACCTGGATGCGGGCCACCGGATCAGTGTATAACAGCATAATGAGAGATATGAAAGAGGAGGGGATACCAAGCCTACTCAGGGCAGCTCTCAGGAAGGGCCACTCCAAGGAGCCAAAAAACTTTTCAGCGTCCAATAGGGCCAGGACTGCAGGGACGACTGGGGCTATCCTATGCAGAGCTGCAAAGATGGTGGAGGGATTTAGAGAAGTCAACCAATGAGGGACAAAGCTTACCATACCACTTTAATCATATTAAATAATGAAAACAAGAGTTTGGATGACGATAATTCAAGTTGTGTCTTATTGTCAGCATAATTTCTACATCACAAATGGTTTGTCTCTGGGACTATCTGTTTTACAAAAGCTAGTATGAAATTCCATTAATGTTCGCACTCTGGATTGGGGGGGTTCTCCCAGGCAGCATGCTAAACAGAACTGAGACATAGTAATAAAGTGATGAAATATAGATTCTATCCAAGGTTGAGCACATCAGAGACTACTTTCTTACACTGATGGTTGCTCCAGTATTTCATGTTCACATAGTTACATGTACCCATTTGAGAAAATGTTATTTGAGGAAATTGCTCCCTTAAGAGAACATCGAAAGACTACAGTGGCATTTACACAAGAGGAAGCTCGGGAGACGTTTGCATGCATCAAGGAGACCAAGAAGGATACGAGCCCACAGGCTCAATTCAACAAAACTTGAGACAAATGGATTGTTTAATCAGGGGGAGGGGATCAGTCAGAGACTGGGTGCACTCAACCCTGATTCAATATCATAAAACTATTTGTATTCCAAGAGGTTTAATTAAGAGTTAAATGAAAAGACATGCGATGCAAAAACAATAAAATATTTGATGAGAGATGCTATTCCATTTAAAAAAAATGCTCATTGGATCTGATTCTTCTTATAGTAGAAGAATTGTACTGGGTCATCAAAGATCTAGAGAAATAAATTACACTAATAAAGTCTTAAATGTCAAGACATATAAAAATGGAACAGAAATAACATACTTATGAACAATGAACAACAAGCTAGCGGCAATCAACTATAAATACATCAAGAAGTTTAAAACTGACACAATTGATTATCAATTAGATGAGGTCTATACCTGGGCTGAAGCGTATCCTAGAAGAAGATTAAATAAGAAAGTCACCATTATGGCGTAAGAAAAGTATTATCTCTGATGAAGAAACAATCAGTATATCAAAAAATCCAATTGCAACTGATGCACAGAAACGTGAGACTGAAATGTCAAATAAGCAAAAATAATTTATATCTACGGCTATTTCTTTTTTATCCATAGGCACAGCAATGAATGAGAGAGCAGAAAAAGATCACCAAATGGAAACCCAGGAGGAGATGTGGACAAATAAAGAGAAAGGAGGAACCTCAGAAGTCCAATGAAGACCCAGTTATCAACATTTTCTCCACGACAACAACTAAACGTCAAAGGAAGTTTTTGCCTCAGGGCCCGCATTTGTCTCCACATACAAACCAAATGAATTGGAAAATAATTGGAAAGTGTTGCATTTTTCAAATTTACAAGGAACCTGCACTTGGAATATTTGTTTAGTAATCTGGAAACTAATAATTCTGATTCTAATGAACGTTTGTGCAAAGAATTCAAACCGAAAATCACATTTATGTCACCGGTGTCATACATAACGCTGAACAATTTCCAAATGTTGGTTAATCATGATCTAAAGAAATTGAAGTTGAATGAATGCAATCAGCATGATAACTTTAGCCAAAACAATTGGGGAGCATTAATGACACTATTTGACGGTCAAAACATTACAGTGGCAGACAGTGGAGATGTCTTTGTGATAATGAACACAGATCATCACACAAGGAAAGTGGTGAATCATATACATTTATACCAATGTTACATTAAATTGGTTTATGATACTATTTTGGAAAATCAAAACACCTTAGATCTGATGCTGAAGAGATCATAGGAATTTGGAATGGACGACAAACAAAACTAAACACCTTTCGCAAACAGCACATCGCCAAGAGCTAGGCTTTCTATATTGCCTAAAGTACATAAGTATTTACCTGATACTCCATTTCGTCCTCATTGGGTGCGGGTGTGGTTCAGTTCTTGATCCTCTGAGCAAATACCTAGATGAATGTCAAAAACCAGTAGTACAAAGCAGGAGCTAACATTTGAAAGACACTACATATTTCTTGAACAAAATCACAGCAGTGAGTCTTTCTCTCATGGAATGTATGATGTTATGCAGCAGTGATGCGCATGCATCATCTATCTCAATGCCCCAATCGGAAGGCATAGAAGTGGCAGAATGGGCATTGTTAAACTTATAACACATTAGAGAACTCATACATTTTGTATTATTCCACAGTTATTGCAGTTGGAATGACAAATTTGTCTTACAAGAATGTCACATCAATGGGCTTTTCTTGGGCCGGCATCATTAATTGTATCCTTTCCTTTTAAAAAAAAATCCTCAAATACAGTCCCAGAGAATGATTGTCTTAGATAGTTCTAACTAGATTGACCATTTCAAGGTGGCTCCTCTTCAAATGGGATCTGCTCAATAATTTGTAGATCAAGTGATTGACGCATGTGAGATATTTTAGGGTGCATGGGTGCCAAAATGTATTCACGGTGCCAGAGAATGTGAGCGCCACCATTTAAAACAAGCAGCAGGATCATGCAGAATTGTTGTTTATGAATGTAATTAAATTATCGATTGTGTACATGGACTCTTTTTTAACATGCAGCATAGCATGTCATGCTTTGGTTCTTGCAGATTATGCATGTGAGGAAAAATGTACCACACTGGATTAAAAAAATGAAATAACTGCATAATTTAGTACAGTCTGGTTGTTGTGCCGAGCATGTGTTACAACGCAAATATCACCCACTAGGTTCACCTATAAGGCAGTATAGTAGAATTGGGTAGCGCATGGCTGATTGACTACGGCAGTAGACAAGGCACCGATAAAGGTAAAGAAAAGCCGTAAATAGTGCACTGTGCATTTAATTCTATGTTCCAGGGATCATATAGAATTATTTTGATGTTATAGAATTCAGCATGTATGGCTGGTGGAATACTGTAATTCTCGTTTAATGATTTATGCATAGGTACCATTTTACCTTCAGCTTGATGATTGCACTTTGGACTAAATTCAATTATAAAAAACCCTAATGAAGGGCATTCCTCTGAAATGCATTGGGGATTGGGGGGGGCTAAATAAAAATAGTGAAATGGACAATGTTCGGAGAGTTCTAATTGAGAGCAGAACAAACAATTTTATTTTTTTACCAGGTTGTGGTTTGAAATTACATACAGTAAATAATTTATGCATAATAAAAAAATAGTAATAGATTATTGAGCACTATGCAGATTGGGTCTAATTGTTCAATAGAAATTATGTATCTCAAACAGTGCACTTAGGGACTATCTGTTTTACGACAGCTAGCATGAAAGTTTTAAGTTTATTGACTGACCAAAATGTAATTTCATCATCATACAAATAGTAAACCTATTTAGGATAAAAAAACAAAGCTAAAAATAAGTAATTTAATAAGTCTCAAGAAGCATGATAGAAAACAAAATCTATCAGATTTAAAAAATATCACATTTAAATTGTCCCTAAAATCCTGCGATATACATTGGTTAAAATAACTCTGAGTCCCAAGTCTAAGGGCACTAGCATTTTAATAATTCCTTTTGTCTGATTGGCCATGCTGCTAGAAGAAATGTAGAGACTGACACCACTACTACCTGGGAATGCATGAAAGTTAAAATCAGGATATATGTGCCACATTTAAAAAGGAATTCAAAGAGTGACACATTCCTTTTATTGATAATTTTGCTCTCTCCTTGAAAGCAGCTGTGTATGAGAGATTTCCGTGTTTAGCAGGTGTTTGCACAAATTCCCAGGCGCTACATCCTTCTGGCTCTTATAGTACCATTAACGGCAGTTTTGCATAAAGCCTAAATTGTGCACTTTTTATGTG
This sequence comes from Pleurodeles waltl, assembly GCF_031143425.1. NCBI lineage: Eukaryota > Metazoa > Chordata > Amphibia > Caudata > Salamandridae > Pleurodeles > Pleurodeles waltl. The sequence continues at coordinate 75,420,756 of NC_090449.1, read as the reverse complement.
CAATACTGCCACCATGTGTACTGAGGAAGTGCACCACTCTGTTGTAGTAATTGGCATACAGTACTATTGCTCGCGTGCATTTACACGGTTGTATGTCACAGGGAATAATATCAACCTGCTCATATATACATACAATCAACTATCACTATGGCCCTGATAACTAGCTATCTTCTAAGAAAGGTCTGGCCCCAAGGGGAGAGTGTGGCCCTTGACTCCCACGGCAACAATTACTTTTGAAAGAACCTTATAAACCCAAAAGGTCAAAGGAACTTAGAAACATATCATATTATTCAATTATTAACATGATTTAGCAAAATTATTTAGCAAAACTGATAACTAACTAGGCAGAATTCAATGCAGATATTCTGTATGTCCAGAGTTATCCATTACCAGGTGGTATCGCCACATTGAATGTACAAATACCTTTCAGAAAAGTGAAGAATTGTCCAGGCATGGAATTAGTGTGTGGAAGTCTGCACGGTATTCCCTATTCCAAGTGCTTTACAATCACATTTACTAACTGCTACAAACAGGTGGTAAATGGGAGAAGTGACTTCCTTGTGAAGCTGGGGTGGAGAGATGGGCCTTGGTGGGCTATGGAAGGAAAGGGAAACATAGGTTTGGCAGGTCTCAGGAATCAAGAGTCGAGGCTTGGTGGCTAATCCAGCTAAACCCTTGTGTGATTATACTAGCTGGGATTACCAACCAGTAAATTAGGGTCCAACTTGGCCACTCCTGGGAAATCCAGATGCAGAAACACTGGGCCAGTTATGACAGGTGGAGTGGACTCACTTATGTTAATTTCCACTCCGTGTCACTCATAACCAGGGCCTAAATCAGCAAGGTAAGCATATGTAGAGAAGTACAGATTTACTATTCTAACTCCACATATTTGAACCTAGAGAATATATTGTGGGATCAATTTTGAAACTTGAATATTGTGACTCCCTACTGTTTACACACTTTTCAGCCAGTTCCTTAATACAGGAATCCATCTATGCTGTGTTAACTGGTCTGCCTCTTTATGAAATACATTCTCTCATAAAATTGATTCTCTGGTTGACTGGTCCAGGGACATCTGGGGGTTCGCAGCAAATACTCAGGTGGTGTGAGACTAATTAGAAAATTTAATAATATCAACAAAATGTATACAATTAAGATAGCAAACTGTAAAATAGAATTTATTTTTAAGTTCTCGAAATTTGAAATTAAATTGGTAGCCTCAGATTGACTTGTGGGAGCAGTACAAGTGCATCAAATACAATATAATATGGATGATGAGTGGCCTCAGTTCAATTTAGATAACATCCAAACTTCCCAATGCTTTAAAATGTTGATTTTTTTAATATTAAAATAAAATATTTGATCATGTGTATATTTATTTTGATGAATGCACGTCTGCACTTCTGTGTATTGTTTTGCAGATCAAATCATGGAAATTGCTTGTGTAGGGGTCCCCAGCTTCTAATAATGATTTCAAGGGGGTCCCCAGATTACCACAATGATACAGTGGAGGTCCTTGGTGTCCAAGAGTGCTTAATTCGAGCCGGAGGTGTTCGATGATCTGCACCGCCACTTAATTGTCTACACCGGCACTTATGACTGTGTGCACATGGTGGCGCTGTTTGCCTAATTTACAGATGAGCACACCAACAGTTGTGGTGTTACTGTCATTGGCAGCATGGCAGGGGCAATGTGTGGCACAAACTGTAGTGGCTCCCTGACAAGGGCCCTGGCACTAATTTTTATACAAATTAACCACTGAATTCCCATGAGATCCACGGAAGTAAATAGGTTAAGAACCACTGGACTAAACAACTGAATTTTGTCTCCAGGTCTCATTTTCAGTCAAGTTCATCCAAGTGTATAGACCTGCAAATAGGACCTGCCTGTATACAAATAGGAAAGATACCGCCAGATAAATACTTCCTTTAAACAATGAACTGAGGAAAATCAATAAAATAAATACTCCAATGAATGGTGGAAAACACCAGATTCACTGTGCACACCTACTAGAAACAAGCAATCAGGACTTGAAAAGATTTGGAAAAATAGCTTTTCAAAAAAGGTTTATCAGATATTGGAAAAAACAAGGGACAGTGAATGTTTAAATAAAAAAGAGTTTTCGTATGCGTTTATGCGACCAACATATTCCACAATTATTAGTAGAAAACTGTTTTCTATTAAAACAATTGCTTATACTCATCAACTTAATTGGATAGCAGCCAACCATACATTGTGTTTCTTGAGCTATGCTGATGAGAGAAATGGTGGCAACTGATCTTCATGCCTACTTGCTTTTATTTTTAAGTTTGGCATGATGAAAGACACATCTTTATTTAATAGACATTTGTATTCTTTTTAGTCTTGCGTGCAGCTGCTAATTACTGATTTGTAAATACTGTTTGAATTTATTTTTTAATTTAAAGTGTTCCTCTCGGGCCCCCCTTTATCCCTCCTTCCCACTTCTCTCATCAAATTTAAATTAATTGGCCATGCTTTGTCGGTCTTGCCATTTCAAAGTCAACTTTTGTTAACTGTCTGCAGACTCTTTACAACCCATCTTTAGCCTTCTAGAGATGTAATAATAAATAATTGTTACTCTTGTATAGCACGTTATGCAACTAGAATGGTCTCTATGTGCCAATTATGGGAGTTGATAATACCCATCTGAATGACTCTCATTTTATCGATCTCGGAAGGATGGGAGGTAGTATACACCTGCCACTATTCACAACTAACCTCCAGGTTATACATGCAGCTTTCCAGTGATGCCTTAGAATCGACCCGTAAAATTAGCCACTTCTGTGCAAACTCACATTTTTTTTAAACAATAAGGGGCATATTTACGAGTTGGTTTGCGTTGCGTGTGCACCACGCAACGTGGTACAAGTGCAACACAAACCTTGCATGTGATTTACGAAGCCATGCAAGCCAACTTTGTGTGGCCCTGCGTATCTTCATAATTCGGAGTAAAGGAACGCAGCGCAAATCACTGCGTTGCCTTACTCTTTCCTGGGAAGGCGTTCCATGGGCGTTGCAGTGGGTGTTGCCAGGCAACTTCCATGGTTTTCAACGCATTCCTAGATTTACCAGAACTGGTAGACCTGGGAGTGTACCCAAAAGATAGCCTTCTCAGGTGAGGCATAACACAGAGAAATATCTTAATGGTCCTCGTTACTTCTTTTTTCTATATGTGTTGCACTCTGCACGACACAGCCTTCAGGATTGTTTTTGTGCAGGAAGGTGTCCCTTCTTGCGCAGGTACAACCCTATATGCAATGCAGGGGGGACTGTGTTGGCAATCGGCAGTCAGCGCAGGGTAAAGGTAGGTGTTGTCTTAAATACAGCACATTCTCGCCCTTTCCCTCATAAATCGGTCCCTAATTGTATCCCAAATTAGGCCCTAGTCACACCCAGCCCGCTAATTACTTTTAGCTCTGATACTCCTGTTTGTGTCCAGGATTGTAACTTGGGAGCTCATTGTACAACTCATGGGTGTCTAGCTGCATGACTGTTTCCCATGTTATACGCCACTCCGCGGGCCAAAACTAGAAACGGTGCAGAAATTCCACACCCGGTGTAAACATGCGCTCTACAAAGGGGCCGAGCCAAGGCAGCAACAGCTTTGTAAACGTAGATGCGAACATCAATTGTGGCAAAAAATAGCCAACACTGTCACCTCGTGGTCAGGTTAAGAAGTACAGGGGCTGCATTGAATAGGGCCTCATTTGCCGTGAGTGTAAGCACTTCGTGCTACATATGAGAGCAGAGGCGCTGATCTGCTTTCAGTGCTGTGAGTTAGCATCGAGGGTTGGATCGGTGTCTTCTGATGTAACAGCTCCGTGCTCTGTGCAGTGCTTAATATAAGCAGGTGAGTTCCGGTGCGGACCACCAGCACTTATTTTTGAGGGCAGCCACTTATTTTCCTGCTTCAAGCATTTCCTGTGATCAAAAGACATGTGGGAAAGACGCGGGAAAAGAAAGATGGAAAAACATCACACACGGAGAAAGCTGCAAGCAAAGGGAGTGGCTGTAAATGGATTAAAGAGGCACGAAGTGGTTTAAGGTTTAAGCTGCCTCAATATTCCATGTTTGCACATTTAATTGCAGCAGCCACGTGTTTAAGAGGAAAGCTTTGGGCATCGGCACATTTTTATTTACAAATTAAGCACTGACTGTAAGTGAGGTCCGGGGAGGGCTGTCTTTTCATTGATGTTATATCATGTAATAGGTGAGTCCTATTGACTTTAGGGTGACTACCTGGCAAGAAAGCAAATTTTGGACAGTGACAGTAAAAAATTCAGGATAAAGAGTCAAAACTCAGGATATAAATTCAGGACAAAAGGCCATTTTATAAAATAGACAGTGACAAATATAGAGGCAAAAATAATTTTATGTTCTTTAGTTTACATTGCACATTGGAGTATTGAGCAAACATTCACACATAGCTAGACACATTGAAAGATAAAAAAAAACTAGAAAACATATATACACCAAGCTGATTCTGACAACCAACATAAGGTGGTAGTTTTCTAATTTCTACCCCTATCAGTTCGCCCACCTCTAGCTACGTCCCTGACAGGGCCAGCTTTACCGCTGGTGGCAGCCAGCAAGACAATCTGTTGGTGCCACCCCCGAAAAGACCAACTTCTCTACTGATTCCCTTAACACCACCCTCCAATGGTGTTCCTCATCTCTACATACACCCTCTGATGTGTATAATTGCAGGTATATAGGGCAGGGTTTTGATGTGCGTTACATCGCATACATATTATACAGAGACAATGAGTCATATGAGTGTGTACGTCAATGTGTAGAAAATTATACTGAACATAATGATGGCATAGAGGTCACAGGTTATCCATACTGGTAAGCATTATATGTTAAGAGTGCTTGGTCTGGAGAAATACAAGTTCAGGTTTCAAAACATAACCTAGAATACTAATAAGTATTCTTTATTTTCATAAAGAACCATATTTAGCATACTCAGAATAATGAAAAATGGGGGGAAACAAATGCTAGTAACAAAAAGAGCTATGTGACAACAGCAGTAACCCACTGAGCTATCTAAATGAATAAACATTTGTTTCATTTGCATGTCACACCTTTTTCTTTGCGGGAGGTACATTGCCCTACTGTACTACTTAGACTCTGAAGTCATTTGAAGATATTTCAAAATGTAAACCCCGCCCAGATTTAAAAAAAGGACATTTCACAAAGATGTAAGGACCACCACAATTTTATGTCACACCAGGGGCACAGAATGACAGCGTATATTCACATAATAACACACAATAATGTACTAAGGAAATAAAATGCATTTTTTCCAAGCCCAGCATCCTATCTAGTGATTAAATTGCTTTCTGATTATAGTTGCTAACTAGTGTTGTGCTGGAACACATAAAAGCTGCCTCTCACTGTTTTCATTTGGCCCACTTTGAAAACTGTGACACAAGTCACATTTACTGAAATCTGCCCGGACAGCAGGGGAAAAACCAGGACGGTTCCGGCAAATCCGGGATGCCTGGTCACTTTACCCTGGTGCGATACTAGAACCCCTGGATAAAAGAAGAATGACCTGCCCTGAGCTGGGGCAGAAGGAGGCCCAACACATGCTGAGAGTGGCCCATTGTCATTCTTTATGTGACAATCAGCCGCAGACAGAATGACAATGGGCAGGCTGATAGTCAGTACGAGGTCAGGAGGGCCTGCTCTTGTGTGCAGAGGAGTTTGAGCTCCCCCAATAGGGAGTTCTGTAGAACTTTGAGGTTTCTGCAGCGGAGCAGCACAGCTTCTTGCAATCTCCAAAATTACAGACAGAGGGTGTCCGTTATAGAGATCATCACGGACAACAGACGGGATGGCCAAATTGCGGAAGATCCATTAAATTTACAGACGGGTGGTCACCCTAATAGACTTGTGCTACAGGTGAAGATGGGGTGATGATCAATTGTGTTAAGGTGCAGTCAGTATGTGAGGTTGGGGAGGCGCTACCTTCTCATCAATGTTACATTATGCAATAGGTGAGTCCCATCGACTTTGTCTACAGGTGAATGTCGGGTGATGGTCCCCTGGTGTTATGATGGAGTGCTTTATGTGAGGTCCAGGAGGCACTATCTTCTCATTGATGTTACATTATGCAATAGGTGAGTCCCATCGACTTGGTCTACAGGTGAATGTCGGGTGATGGTCTCCTGGTGTTATGGTGCAGTGCTTTATGTAAGGTCCAGGAGACGCTATCTACTCATTGATGTTATATTGTGCAATAGGTGAGTCCTATAGACTTGTGCTACAGGCGAATGTCGGGTGATGATCTCCTGGTGTTATGGCTCAGTGCTGTATTGGAAGTTCGGGGTGCAGTATCTTCATTTAATCATTATTATCTGACAGGTGAGTGCCAGGTGGTGGTACGTTTTAGTGCTATAGGCGTGTGCTATAGGTGAGGATTGGGGATGGGTAGTTTAGTGTTATGTCCTTGTGCTATATGTGAGGTCCAGTGTGTTCTATGTTACACATGATGTTTAATTATGCTGCAGGTGTGTGCTGGGGTGGTAGAAGTCTTTTGGTGATGTATGGGCACCAGCGTGTAGAATCTTGGGTCAAGGAAGGAGCCCCAAAATTATGAACTTGCCACCCTCTCAACCCTGTCAAGACCAACCCCCTTGTCAGTAAAGCTAAGACACAATTGAGAGGAGAGAGCTTGAAAGTATGAGACAGAGTGAGAGGGAGGAAGGGGGTGTGACACCTGTTCACCCAGACCAGCAGTCTCATCCACGCTGCCTGTATTTTATTTCATGTTTTATGTCACTCTACGGATGACGCATTTCAGAAGTAGGGATGATGGATGAGAAGCAGGGATGAGACGCAGGGATGAGAAGTAGGGATGATGGGTGAGAAGTAGGGATGATGGAAGAGAAGCAGGGATGATGGATGAGAAGTAGGATTGATGGATAAGAAGCAGGGATGAGACGCAGGGATGAGAAGTAGGGATGATGGAACAGAAGTAGGGATGATGGATGAGAAGTAGGGATGATATATGATGATGAGAAGTAGGGATGATGGATGAGACATAGGGATGAAGGAAGAGAAGCAGGGATGATGGATGAGAAGTAGGGATAATGTATGATGGATGAGAAGTAGGGATGATGGATGAGAAGCAGGGTTGAGAAGTAGGGATGAGGAGTGAGGAATGAGGATGTCCTAAAATGGATGCTGTACATTTTATTCCTTTCCTATTAGTTCCTTTCATTTCTTTTGATTAATGTTCTTATTTCAATGTTTCTTTTTTGCCATTTACCATCCTGCTTCTTTTTTGCTTTCCATCGTTTTCTCCTTATTTACATTCCATTCTCCTTCTTTTTTCGCGTTTTCTTACACTGGTTGTCTCTCACTTGTTTTGTCTTTACTATTTACCTAGTTGATCTTTCTATCACCCTTTGACTTCTTTGGCACCCTTTGGCCCTAATCCCACAGCTGTGTCATGGTCATTACTCCTGCCACACTGCAATCCACAGAGCTGAGCTGGGAAGGGCCACAAAACAAAGTATTCTTCTCCAGTGGCCCCCACTGCTCAAGCTGATAAAGCAGGTGCTTGCTGCTCCCCCGCTTGTAACATTGGAGGAGAGCTGCTAAGAGAACAGCAACGCTGCCTGAGCCTGTAACACTGGAAGACTGCTGCTAAGAGAACAGCAACGCTGCTCCCCGCCTGTAACACTGGGGGAGTGCTGCTAAGAGAACAGCAACGCTGCCTGAAACTGTAACATTAGAAGAGTGCTGCTAAGAGAACAGCAATGCTGCTCCCCCGCCTGTAACACTGGAGGAGTGCTGCTAAGAGAACAGCAACGCTGCCTGAGCCTGTAAAACTGGAAGAGTGCTGCTAAGAGAACAGCAACGCTGCGCTGCTTGAGCCCTGTAACACTGGAAGAGTGCTGCTAAGAGAACTGCAATGCTGCCTGAGCCCTGTGACACTGGAAGAGTGCTGCTAAGAGAACAGCAACGCTGCCTGAGCCCTGTAACACTGGAAGAGTGCTGCTAAGAGAACAGCAACACTGCTTGAGCCCTGTAACACTGGAAGAGTACTGCTAAGAGAACAGCAATGCCAATTGAGCCTGTAACACTGGAAGAGCGCTGCTAAGAGAACAGCAACGCTGACTGAGCCCTGTAGCACTGGAAGAGTACTGCTAAGAGAACAGCAACACTGCCTGACCCCTGTAGCACTGGAAGAGTACTGCTAAGAGAACAGCAACACCTCCTGAGCCTGCTAAGAGAACAGCAACGTTACCTAAGAGAACAGCAACGCTGCTTGAGCCCTGTAACACTGGAAGAGTGCTGCTAAGAGAAAAGCAATGCTGTCTGAGCCCTGTAACACTGGAAGAGTGCTGCTAAGAGAACAGCAACGCTACCTGAGCCCTGTAAAACTGGAAGAGTACTGCTAAGAGAACATCAACCCTGCCTGAGCCTGCTAAGAGAACAGAAACGGTGTTTGAGCCCTGTAACACTGGAAGAGTGCTGCTAACAGAACAGCAACGCTGCCTGAGCCCTGTAACACTGGAAGAGTGCTGCTAAGAGAACAGCAACACTGCCTGAGTCCTGTAACACTGGAAAAGTGCTGCTAAGAGAACAGCGACGCTGCCTGAGCCTGTAACACTGGAAGAGGGCTGCTAAGAGAACAGCAATGCTGCCTGAACCTGTAACACTGGAATAGTGCTGCTAAGAGAACAGCAATGCTGCTTGAGCCTCTAACACTGGAAGAGTGCTGCTAAGAGAACAGCAACGCCGCTTGAGCCTGTAAAACTGGAAGAGTACTGCTAAGAGAACAGCAATGACACTTGAGCCTGTAACACTGGAAAAGCGCTGCTAAGAGAACAGCAACGCTGCCTGAGCCCTGTAGCACTGGAAGAGTACTGCTAAGGGACAACAACACTGCCTGAGCCCTGTAACACTGGAAGAGTACTGCTAAGAGAACAGCAACGCTGCCTGAGCCCTGTAACACTGGAAGAGTACTGCTAACAGAACAGCAACGCTGCCTGAGCCCTGTAACACTGGAAGAGTGCTGCTAAGAGAACAGCAACACTGCCTGAGTCCTGTAACACTGGAAGAGTACTGCTAAGGGAACAGCAACGCTGCCTGAGCCGTCGAAGAGAACAGCAACGCTGCTTGAGCCCTGTAACACTGGAAGAGCACTGCTAAGAGAACAGCAACGCTGCTTGAGCCCTGTAACACTGGAAGAGTGCTGCTAACAGAACAGCAACGCTGCCTGAGCCCTGTAACACTGGAAGAGTGCTGCTAAGAGAACAGCAACACTGCCTGAGTCCTGTAAAACTGGAAGAGTGCTGCTAAGAGAACAGCGACGCTGCCTGAGCCTGTAACACTGGAAGAGGGCTGCTAATAGAACAGCAACGCTGCCTGAACCTGTAACACTGGAATAGTGCTGCTAAGAGAACAGCAATGCTGCTTGAGCCTCTAACACTGGAAGAGTGCTGCTAAGAGAACAGCAACGCCGCTTGAGCCTGTAAAACTGGAAGAGTACTGCTAAGAGAACAGCAATGCCACTTGAGCCTGTAACACTGGAAAAGCGCTGCTAAGAGAACAGCAACGCTGCCAGAGCCCTGTAGCACTGGAAGAGTACTGCTAAGAGACAACAACACTGCCTGAGCCCTGTAACACTGGAAGAGTGCTGCTAACAGAACAGCAACGCTGCCTGAGCCCTGTAACACTGGAAGAGTGCTGCTAAGAGAACAGCAACACTGCCTGAGTCCTGTAACACTGGAAAAGTGCTGCTAAGAGAACAGCGACGCTGCCTGAGCCTGTAACACTGGAAGAGGGCTGCTAAGAGAACAGCAACGCTACCTGAACCTGTAACACTGGAATAGTGCTGCTAAGAGAACAGCAATGCTGTTTGAGCCTCTAACACTGGAAGAGTGCTGCTAAGAGAACAGCAACGCCGCTTGAGCCTGTAAAACTGGAAGAGTACTGCTAAGAGAACAGCAATGACACTTGAGCCTGTAACACTGGAAAAGCGCTGCTAAGAGAACAGCAACGCTGCCTGAGCCCTGTAGCACTGGAAGAGTACTGCTAAGAGACAACAACACTGCCTGAGCCCTGTAACACTGGAAGAGTACTGCTAAGAGAACAGCAACGCTGCCTGAGCCCTGTAACACTGGAAGAGTACTGCTAACAGAACAGCAACGCTGCCTGAGCCCTGTAACACTGGAAGAGTGCTGCTAAGAGAACAGCAACACTGCCTGAGTCCTGTAACACTGGAAGAGTACTGCTAAGGGAACAGCAACGCTGCCTGAGCCGCCGAAGAGAACAGCAACGCTGCTTGAGCCCTGTAACACTGGAAGAGCGCTGCTAAGAGAACAGCAATGCTGCTTGAGCCCTGTAACACTGGAAGAGTGCTGCTAACAGAACAGCAACGCTGCCTGAGCCCTGTAACACTGGAAGAGTGCTGCTAAGAGAACAGCAACACTGCCTGAGTCCTGTAAAACTGGAAGAGTGCTGCTAAGAGAACAGCGACGCTGCCTGAGCCTGTAACACTGGAAGAGGGCTGCTAATAGAACAGCAACGCTGCCTGAACCTGTAACACTGGAATAGTGCTGCTAAGAGAACAGCAATGCTGCTTGAGCCTCTAACACTGGAAGAGTGCTGCTAAGAGAACAGCAACGCCGCTTGAGCCTGTAAAACTGGAAGAGTACTGCTAAGAGAACAGCAATGCCACTTGAGCCTGTAACACTGGAAAAGCGCTGCTAAGAGAACAGCAACGCTGCCAGAGCCCTGTAGCACTGGAAGAGTACTGCTAAGAGACAACAACACTGCCTGAGCCCTGTAACACTGGAAGAGTGCTGCTAACAGAACAGCAACGCTGCCTGAGCCCTGTAACACTGGAAGAGTGCTGCTAAGAGAACAGCAACACTGCCTGAGTCCTGTAACACTGGAAAAGTGCTGCTAAGAGAACAGCGACGCTGCCTGAGCCTGTAACACTGGAAGAGGGCTGCTAAGAGAACAGCAACGCTGCCTGAACCTGTAACACTGGAATAGTGCTGCTAAGAGAACAGCAATGCTGTTTGAGCCTCTAACACTGGAAGAGTGCTGCTAAGAGAACAGCAACGCCGCTTGAGCCTGTAAAACTGGAAGAGTACTGCTAAGAGAACAGCAATGACACTTGAGCCTGTAACACTGGAAAAGCGCTGCTAAGAGAACAGCAACGCTGCCTGAGCCCTGTAGCACTGGAAGAGTACTGCTAAGAGACAACAACACTGCCTGAGCCCTGTAACACTGGAAGAGTACTGCTAAGAGAACAGCAACGCTGCCTGAGCCCTGTAACACTGGAAGAGTACTGCTAACAGAACAGCAACGCTGCCTGAGCCCTGTAACACTGGAAGAGTGCTGCTAAGAGAACAGCAACACTGCCTGAGTCCTGTAACACTGGAAGAGTACTGCTAAGGGAACAGCAACGCTGCCTGAGCCGCCGAAGAGAACAGCAACGCTGCTTGAGCCCTGTAACACTGGAAGAGCGCTGCTAAGAGAACAGCAATGCTGCTTGAGCCCTGTAACACTGGAAGAGTGCTGCTAACAGAACAGCAACGCTGCCTGAGCCCTGTAACACTGGAAGAGTGCTGCTAAGAGAACAGCAACACTGCCTGAGTCCTGTAAAACTGGAAGAGTGCTGCTAAGAGAACAGCGACGCTGCCTGAGCCTTTAACACTGGAAGAGGGCTGCTAATAGAACAGCAACGCTGCCTGAACCTGTAACACTGGAATAGTGCTGCTAAGAGAACAGCAATGCTGCTTGAGCCTCTAACACTGGAAGAGTGCTGCTAAGAGAACAGCAACGCCGCTTGAGCCTGTAAAACTGGAAGAGTACTGCTAAGAGAACAGCAATGCCACTTGAGCCTGTAACACTGGAAAAGCGCTGCTAAGAGAACAGCAACGCTGCCAGAGCCCTGTAGCACTGGAAGAGTACTGCTAAGAGACAACAACACTGCCTGAGCCCTGTAACACTGGAAGAGTACTGCTAAGAGAACAGCAACGCTGCCTGAGCCCTGTAACACTGGAAGAGTACTGCTAAGAGAACAGAAACGTTGCCTGAGCCTGCTAAGAGAACAGCAACGCTGCTTGACCCCTGTAACACTGGAAGAGTGCTGCTAAGAGAACAGCAAAACTGCCTGAGCCCTGTAACACTGGAAGAGTGCTGCTAAGAGAACAGCAACGCTGCCTGAGCCCTGTAACACTGAAAGAGTACTGCTAAGGAACAGCAACGCTGCCTGAGCCGCCGAAGAGAACAGCAACGCTGCTTCAGCCCTGTAACACTGGAAGAGCGCTGCTAAGAGAACAGCAACGCTGCCTGAGTCCTGTAACACTGGAAGAGCACTGCTAAGAGAACAGCAACGCTGCCTGAGCTCTGTAACACTGGAAGAGTGCTGCTAAGAGAACAGCAACGCTTCCTGAGCGCTGTAACACTGGAAGAGTACTGCTAAGGGAACAGCAACGCTGCCTGAGCCGCCGAAGAGAACAGCAACGCTGCTTGAGCCCTGTAACACTGGAAGAGCGCTGCTAAGAGAACAGCAACGCTGCTTGAGCCCTGTAACACTGGAAGAGTGCTGCTAAGAGAACAGCAATGCTGCCTGAGCCCTGTAACACTCGAAGAGTGCTGCTAAGAGAACAGCAACGCTGCCTGAGCCCTGTAAAACTTGCAGGGTGGTGCTCGCAGAACTCCCACACTGCTTGAGACCTGTAACACTTGAAGGGCGATGCACACAGATTACCCACACTGCCTGTGCCCTATAGCATTGGAAAGGTACTACCCACAAAACAGCCTCACTGAGTGAGCCCTGCAACACTGGAATGGTACCGCCCACAGAACACTTGCTGTGCTTGAGCCCTGTAGCACTGGAATGGTACCGCCCACAGAACACTCGCTGTGCTTGAGCCCTGTAGAACTGGAGGGGCGCTGCCCGCCGAACACCTGCACTGCCTGAGCCGTGTAGCACTGGAGGGGTGCTGCCCGCAGAACGCCTGCAATGCCTGAGCCCTGTAGCACTGGAGGGGCGCCACCTGCAGAACACCTGCACTGCATGAGCCCTGTAGCACTGGTGGGGTGCTGCCCACAAAACACCCACACTGCTGAGCCCTGTATCTCTGGAGGGACGCTGCCCATAGAACGTCTGCACTGCCTGAGCCCTGTAGCACAGGAGGGGTGCTGCCCGCAGAATACCCACACTGCTGACCCCTGTAGCACTGGAGGGGCGCTGCCCGCCGAACACCTGCACTGCCTGAGCCCTGTAGCACACTTGCTGTGCTTGAGCCCTGTAGCACTGGAATGGTACCGCCCACAGAACACTCGCTGTGCTGTGCTTGAGCCCTGTAGCACTGGAGGGGCGCCACCTGCAGAACGTCTGCACTGCCTGAGCCCTGTAGCACTGGAGGGGCGCTGCCCGCAGAACACCCACACTGCTGAGCCCTGTAGCACTAAAGAGGCGCTGCCTGCAGAATGCCTGCACTGCCTGAACCCTGTAGCACTGGAGGGGTGCTGCCCGCAGAACGCCTGCACTGTCTGAGCTCTATAGCACTGGAGGGGCGCCAACTGCAGAACGCATGCCCTGCCTGAACCCAGTAGCACTGGAGGGGTGCTACCTGCAGAACAGCTGCAATGCCTGAGCCCTGTAGCACTGAAGGGGCGCTGCCTGCAGAACGCCTGTACTGCCTGAGCCCTGTAGCACTGGAGGGGCACCACCTGCAGAACGCCTGCACTGCATGAGCCGTGTAGCACGGGAGGGGCGCTGCCCACAGAACACCCATACTGCTGAGCCCTGTATCTCTGGAGAGGCGCTGCCCAAAGAACGCCTGCACTGCCTGAGCCCTGTAGCACTGGAGGGGAGCTGCCCGCAGAGCTTCCACACTGCTGAGCCCTGTAGCACTGGAGGGGCACTGCCCACCGAACGCATGCACTGCCTGAACCCTGTAGCACTGGAGGGGAGCTGCCCGCAGAACACCCACACTGTTGAGCCTTGTAGCACTGGAGGGGCGCTGCCCGCAGAACACCTGCACTGCCTGACCCCTGAAGCACTGGAGGTGCGCTGCCCGCAGAATACCCACACTTCTGAGCCCTGTAGCACTGTAGGGGCGCTGCCTGCAGAACACCTGCACTGCCTGAGTCCTGTAACACTGGAGGGGCGCTGCCTGCAGAATGCCACAACTGGTTGAGCCCTGTAGCACTGGAGGGGCCCTGCCTCAGAACACCCACACTGCTGAGGCCTGTTGCACTGGAGGGGTGCTGGCCGCAGAACTCCTGCACTGCCTGAGCCCTGTAGCACTGGAGGGGCACTGCCTGCAGAACACCCACGCTGCTGAGCCCTGTAGCACTAAAGAGGTGCTGCCTACAGAATGCCTGCACTGCATGAACCCTGTAGCACTGGAGGGATGCTACCCACAGAACGCCTGCAATGCCTGAGCCCTGTAGCACTGGAGGGGCGCTGCCCGCAGAACACCTGTACTGCCTGAGCGCTGTAGCACTGGAGGGACGCCACCTGCAGAACGCCTGCACTGCCTGGGCCGTGTAGCACGGGAGGGGCGCTGCCCACAGAACACCCACAATGCCGAGCCCTGTATCTCTGGAGGGGCACTGCCCATAGAACGCCTGCACTGCCGAGCCCTGTATCTCTGGAGGGGTGCTGCCCATAGAACAACTGCACTGCCTGAGCCCTGTAGCACTGGAGGGGCATTGCCCACAGAACGCCTGCACTGCCTGAACCCTGTAGCACTGGAGGGGCGCTGCTCGCAGAACACCGACACTGCTGAGGCCTGTAGCACTGGAGGGACGCTGCCCGCAGAACGCCCACACTGCTGAGCCTTATAGCACTGGAGGGGCGCTGCCCGCAAAACGCCTGCACTGCTTGAACCCTGTAGCACTGGAGGGGAGCTGCCCACAGAACGTCCGCACTGTTTGAGCCCTATAGCACTGGAGGGGCATTGCCCACAGAATGCCTGCACTGCCTGAGCCCTGTAGCAATGGAGGGGCGCTGGCCGCACAACCACCACACTGCTGAGTCCTGTAGCACTGGAGGGGCACTGCCTGCAGAACGCATGCCCTGCCTGAACCCAGTAGCACTGGAGGGATGCTACCCGCAGAACGCCTGCATTGCCTGAGCCCTGTAGCACTGGAGGGGCGCTGGCCGCAGAACGCCTGTACTGCCTGAGCCCTGTAGCACTGGAGGGGCACCACCTGCAGAACGCCTGCACTGCCTGAGCCCTGTAGCACGGGAGGGGCCCTGTGCACAGAACACCCACACTGCCGAGCCCTGTATCTCTGGAGGGGCACTGCCCAAAGAACGCCTGCACTGCCTGAGCCCTGTAGCACTGGAGGGGAGCTGCCCGCAGAACATCCACACTGCTGAGCCCTGTAGCACTGGAGGGGCACTGCCCACAGAACGCATGCACTGCCTGAACCCTGTGGCACTGGGGGGGCGCTGCTTGCAGAGCACCCACACTGCTGAGCCCTGTAGCACTGGAGGGGTGCTGCCCGCAGAACACTCACACTGCTGAGCCTTGTAGCTCTGGAGGGGCGCTGCCCGCAGAACGCCTGCACTGCCTGAGCCCTGTAGCACTGGAGGTGCACTGCCCGCAGAATACCCACACTTGAGCCCTGTAGCACTGGAGGGGCGCTGCCTGCAGAACGCCTGCACTGCCTGAGTCCTGTAACACTGGAGGGGCGCTGCCTGCAGAATGCCACAACTGGTTGAGCCCTGTAGCACTGGAGGGGCCCTGCCTCAGAACACCCACTTTGCTGAGGCCTGTAGCACTGGAGGGGTGCTGGCCGCAGAACGCCTGCACTGCCTGAGCCCTGTAGCACTGGAGGGGCACTGTCTGCAGAACAGCAACACTGCTGAGCCCTGTAGTACTAAAGAGGTGCTGCCTACAGAATGCCTGCACTGCATGAACCCTGTAGCAATGGAGGGGCGCTGCCCACAGAACACCCACACTGCTGAGGCCTGTAGCACTGGAGGGGTGCTGGTTGCAGAACGCCTGCACTGCCTGAGCCCTGTATCACTGGAGGGGCACTGCCTTTAGAACACCCACACTGCTGAGCCCTGTAGCACTAAAGAGGTGCTACCTGCAGAATGCCTGCACTGCCTGAACCCTGTAGCACTGGAGGGGTGCTGCCCGCAGAACGCCTGCACTGTCTGAGCACTATAGCACTGGAGGGGTGCCAACTGCAGAACGCATGCCCTTCCTGAACCCTGTAGCACTGGAGGGGAGCTGCCTGCAGAACATCCACGCTGCTGAGCCCTGTAGCACTGGAGGGGCATTGCCCACAGAACGCCTGCACTGCCTGAACCCTGTAGCACTGGAGGGGCGCTGCTCGCAGAACACCCACACTGCTGAGCCCTGTAGCACTGGAGGGGCGCTGCCCGCAGAACGCCCACACTGCTGAGCCTTGTAGCACTGGAGGGGCGCTGCCCGCAGAACGCCTGCACTGCCTGAGCCCTGTAGCACTGGAGGGGAGCTGCCCGCAGAACGCCCACACTGCTGAGCCCTGTAGCACTGGAGGGGAGCTGCCCGCAGAATGTCTGCACTGCTGAGCCTTGTAGCACTGGAGGGGTGCTGCCCGCAGAACGCCCACACTGCTGAGCCCTGTAGCACTGGAAGGGAGCTGCCTGCAGAACGCCCGCACTGCCTGAGCCCTGTAGTACTGGAGGGGCGCCACTGCAGAACGCCAGCACTGCCTGTGCCCTGTAGCACTGCTAAGCTACTTCTGGGACAAGACCTACAGTGCTGAAGCCGGGTAACACTGAAAGGAAATTGATAGAAATGAACCTGCACTGTTAAAGTCCTGCAGCACTATAATTTATTTATGTTTTTATTGATACAGCTTAATTTAGAGCAGCCTAGACCAGCCGTCTGAACTTATAATAGTTTCTCCTACATAGTGCTAATTTGAACACAAATATGTAGACGAGTTGCCAGAACTCGGGTTTAAATATTTAATAACCACAAAGTAAGTTTCCCCCAGAAGTAAGCTATGTGTATAGCACTATCTTGTGTTTATATTTGTTACCACAATTGTTTCAGGTGCTAGTTTTATGACTGCATTTAGAAAATTGTGCTGTGCAACAGATTGTTCAGCTAGTAAAATAATTATAATATATTAAAGTATAGTTCGGAGAATTATTAAAATATATTTTGGAGAATTATTAAAATATATTTTGGAGAATTATTCTCCAAAACCCCTGGAAAGGGCTGAACCAGACTTGGACCGCTTCGCGGTGCCAGTCCTAGGAACTCCTGGAAAGACTAGGCAGCTGGACGTCAGCAATATCTTGTTGCCTCTGTAAGAGGGAGGAGTTTCAGAAGTGAGGGGTCCACATGTGACCACATGAGGAAGGCATACAGTCTTACCTTCAAGTCATGTGCATTGCGCTTGGGCGGATGGCGCAATTTCTGTTCTTTCTGTGCAGGTGACTGGAGGGTGCAGACAGATCAGGGGAGTGGGTCCATGTCAGGCAGTGCTTAATTTGCAACAAAATAATTGCGAGGGCCTCAGGTGCCCACTTTCCCTTTCTCATCCCATTGCCTCTGTCGACACTGCCAATTACAGGTACAATGCAACCACTAACCATCACACCACTATAGGTATGACAATTCTGACTATTCCAAGCCCCAAAAGCTGTAAGAATGGCTTTGGCAGCAGGTGTTAGTCATTTTCAATGTATATTGAAATAATAAACACCTGTTGTTGAGCTTGTCTCTAAATTAGGCAAACAGCGCCACCGTGTGGCAGACTGCCATAAGAACCGAGGGAGACAATTAATGACTGGTGCCGATCACCGGAAACCACCAGCTCAAGTTAAGAACTGATGTCAAAGTTTTACTCTCATGCTAGGAAAAGGACCCAGAGCCCCGTCTTTAGGCGCTTAAATGTATAATGCTATTACAGTAAGACGGTGCTGGCTGTTCTTATAAGAAGTGTGAAACCTTCAGTAGGAAACTACTTAGTAGAACTATAGTACTTTCAATTCTACAATGCAGGCACTTCCTTGAAACACTTTGGCACTTTAATAAGGTATGGTGGGAACTTCAGGACATTCTGTCCAACAGAGCTGGAGACTTTTTGTTCACCTTTTAATAACACTTTTATTAAAACTGTACTGGCCCTTCACATAAGAACCACATCCCTCTCACCAGGGTGGTACTGGGACTTCTTGGACAAACTTAGCGCTGTCAGTAAGACAGTAATTGTAGCGGCACGCATCAGCAGAACTGCAATTCTTTTAGAAAGTCTGTGGGTTCTACTGAAAGGTGTCAGCATTGCTCCACTCCAAGAACTGCAGCTTTGATGAGAAGTGTCAGTAGTTTTTTCAAACACCTTTTTTTATTTAACAATATACAGTTAGAGTTTGCTTTATCAATGGAGTTTCATACACATAGATCATATTTCAATTTTCCAAACAAATTCTTCTACGAAAACAAACGGAGAAAAACTGATTGAGTACAAATTCGAGAAATACAACATGGACCTAATGCCTCTCAGGGACTGAAACCTGCCCCCAGCCAGATAATCGTTATTAAAAATCACGATAGGCAGCAGGATAGTTGTTTTAATTAGTAGAAAGCAGGATAAGTTAGGAGTTGTCATGGTTACAGTCTTCTCTGTTTGTACCGAACTTCTGTCTGTGATCATTTGCGACTGTTTATGATATCACGGAAAAGTCTGCTATAATTTCAAGCGATGTGAAAGCATGGATCTTCACCTAGTGCTTGTGCCACGTGATTTTCATTTCTCTGTTTTCCCATTTCTTCATGGTTTTTTCCCCGGAGTATTTGTTTAAAGGTGCGTTCGTTGGCCAATTGTGAATATTGTGTTGCAGCTACGTTTTATCTGTGTCTCCTTTTTGTATCAGTTCAATAAAGTAGGTATAGTTTTTTTTATAGCGCCATGAAGCATTGTGTCAGTGCGCTTTACAAACAAACATGACATGCTTCAGATTTGGATGCATGCAAGAGGTGGCTCTGCCACGCCTCCCCACGGATATAAATCCCACAGGTCATCACGAAATGGATACACAAATTGAGATGAGCAAAGCATTCTGGGGTGCATAAATTATGTGAATTAGACAATAAACCTTTGCCTTCGACTTCGCTGAAACCGTTTGAACACTTGTGAACTTCATGGTGCACTCGACCCGTGGTGGCCCATTTAATAAACCACTCACCATTATTTCCTAGTGTGAACCAGTGAGGTATATTAGCAGTGCGGTGATCTCGGCTATCTGCAGATCACGTTTGCTGCTAAATTGACTCCTCACTTCATCCATCTGAGGTTTACTCAATTGGCACAGCTGATCCTGGTCAAAGTAACAAATATTCAAGCACTGATAGACACATGGGTGTGTGGTCTTTGCCCTGTGATTGGCCAATGTTATTATTAAATGCCCTCCAGGCTTTCTGAGCCTGTTTCTGCAGTACAGCCAAGGACATCCAAAAAGGGCCTGCCAGGGGGTACCCAGGGGTTCCCTACCTGTTGCAGCCACTAAGCTCCTCGTAGCCAGTGCTGACTTGCAATAAAAAGTTTCCTTGTCCAGAGTTTAAGTTGTGAAAATTAATTAAGTGAACTGAAAACACAAGATGTGACAGGTGGTAAGAAAACTTTTAAAACAATGTAAAACTAGAAACTGTGAGTTACTATGGGCAACAACCTGCTGCCATCTACTGGAATATTTATTATTCGTAAATTCGCAGATGTAAAGCAATCAAGTACAATGCAATCTCACAATATGCCCTAAAATACAATTTAAAAAGATGGTTCTGGGGGAGTGGCCTCCCCGGAGTGTAGCTTGCCATGATGTTCTTGGGCTCCTGTTCCAAACACACCCCTTTACTCTCCGATGAGTGAAGCGAGAGTCCCAGGTGCCCAGCAAAGCCCTGAAAACTGGTGTCAGAAGCAGTGGGACAGCTTTGTTGCCGTCAACGATGGGCAGGGACTGCTCACATGGGCAGCCACAGTCTGTTTCTCCTGCATCTCCCCGGCTACCTGAGCGCCCTGACCAGCACTCATGGAAGAGGAATAGTCAGTGGTGCCAGTCTGCAGGTCCCTGAGGCATAGCACTGCCACCTGCAGCTTTTGTGGGATGCAGACAATAACCATCACTTTACGCAGTGGTGACCATAATAACTGACACAAGCACGTTTTTTTGTGGGAGATATTTGTCACAAGTTTATTGACTACACGGGTTGGGCAGCTTACGTGCGATCTGGTCGTCAGCGGTGAGTTTCAGTTAACAGCTGTTCTGAGAAACCAGAAGCTGTATCATTGCTAAACTTTCCAGCAATTTTGATTTACAGCTAAATGAAAGGAAAGGGTTTCAACCTTTCCAAAGCTTGTTTTTAATTATTATACTTCCAACAAAGCGGTGCAAGGCAGGACAGTCTCCACAGTTGCTCAGTACTCCAACTATCCCTTGAAGGATAAAGGAAGGACCATTACTTTCATCGCAGGCCCACCATTATGGCTCCCTGAGATCTGAGGAATCCCTCTGTGACTCCCATATCCACTAACTGGAGGCACCCATTGTGCCATACAGCTTTAGGATTGAGCCATAACTCTGCCTTGCAAGTCTGAAACAAAGTTGATAGAGAAGCAAAATTCTTACGCATTATTTGGGTGTCAGGTAGGAAGAAATGCTGATCGCCAAAGTGGCCAAGCTTCTCGAGTGTCCCCTTTCATATCTTCCCTGGCCACTTCCCTGCCAGAGATGTCCTTGTTGGAGAGGGAACTCTCTGCCGGGTGCCCCTTTGGTGATTCTAAAGGGACAAAACTCCTAATTTTTTGTAGGGAAGAAAAACAAGATTGATATCTCTATTGTAATCCTTTGGGTGACTCGGACAGTTGCATTGTATTGCTAACTCTTTGTTTTTTTAGGATGCAAACCATTGTAATCATTTTACGCAGCGTTGTGGGTGTGGGGGGCCCTCTAAATTTGTTCACCCCAAAATATTACCTCAACAATTTGCCCACAGGTTGATTAATCATAGACGGTGTTAAAACTCAGTTTCATGAGGGAATATGTCCCCCGCGATGAGGCACCCTTCACTTTAACAAAATACAGTCAATTAAGTAGGACATACTCAGTATTTGAGTTCCAGATCAGGAATAGACATTTAAAGAATTTATTACAAAAATTCAAAAGGCGAAGTACAGAAATTGTAAATGCAAATGCACAAAGAATCAATTGACGGAAGGATCTCAGATACAGCAACACAGAATAATGTGCACATGAGAAAAAGTCCCAAGTTAGCAGCAAAATCAACAAGAAATCCTGCAGTATCCATAGTAGGCGTGAGGGTTTATAGACTAATTTCCTGCATGGAAAATGATTAGTTCTGCAAAAATCATCATGGTGTGAGCAGAAGAATTGCATTCTCGGGAATTCAAAGCACTGTATTATGAAACATCATATTGCTTTAGAATGTAAGCACTATCCCACTACATGAATATTCATTCTTCCCTCTCTGTGCTAATGTCATTCGGAGATGGCAGGACAAACTAGTTACGTGAACAAAAGCAAATTATTGTGAATGAATAAGGGGCCGTAAGCACAGTAAGCTAGGGGAAGGGCTCGAAAAATACAACATTTCTGTGTATGTGATGGAGGTTTTCTTGGAGAACAGCAAAAACAATATCAATTAAAATAAACAAACATGGCTGCTAGAAATGATGAACTTTGATTATGCAAGAGGAGACATCCATGTTGAATAAGAGGATCAGTTAACATAAACCAGAAAAGCATACTTTAACAAGACAAAGCAAATTTTATTCAAATGCAATAGCATCATGTAAGTGTGCACATGTAAATTCGAAAGTAAATCCACATTCTGTAGGATGTTAGTAATGTGCAAAAATATGAAATGCACAAAAACTTCTACAGTGGTGACTTCAATACCTGGCACAAACATCTTTTCTTGATGGGAATATTTGTCACAAGCTTTTTTAATACATGGGCTGGGTTAGTTTACAGCCAATCCAGTTGTCAGTAGTGAGATTAACTAGGATTAAGGAGGTTCTTCACCAGAAGGCCTGAAAGTCATCGGAGAGGGGCAGAGCTGGAGACCTAGGTAATGGAGCTTGCCTGTGGGGGTTGCCGTAGTTAGCTGGGGCTGCCATGAGGTTTCTGGCCTCAGGAGTGGCTTTAACCCTTTCCAGCCATTTGAACAGCCCCAAGTCATCTTAAACTTGACTACAGCCCAACAAAAAGGGAGACATCTGTGAGGTTCTTCCTGCCTACATCCCAGGATTTGAACAGTGGGTTCACTTTATGCTTTTGTGATCCAACCCTGCTTCTGCTTACCCGCCTGCTATGGTCACGGCTAGCAAGAAAAAGTGTAGGAGGGACTTTGAGGCCTTAGCCTGTTATATATGAAAGAGGCCAGAAGGTGTAAGCTTGCCAGTCACTGGATGAATCTGAGTTGTCTAAAAGGGAGAGGATGCTGTTACACTCCACTAACAATTTGCACAGTGATTTGGCACTGCAAATAGCCAGCTGTGTGCCCCTTGTTAAGGAAGTTGACTGTACGGCTGAAGGCTTTTCTGCCATGGTGCTCCAATTAGCATGAAATTTCAGCTTGACTGCTGAATTATTTTACTTGGGGATAGTAGGTACGTGGTTAAGGAGTCAAATCACTTGGTTTAATTCTTTCAAGGTTTGTGCCATAGACAATGTTTTGAAGATGGACTTGGTTTTGGTGGTGAATTTTGGGTGCTTCCTGTGTGATTTAAATGAAATCCCTCATGTCTATGATGGGTAAAGTTAACAGAGACCTGCTTGGCCAGAAGATCACAGCAGAGCAACTAGTGTATAAAGCAAAGACGATGCCCTTGAGTGTCAGATGTAAAGAGGTGATGCATCTAAACGGGAAGAGCCAAACTTACTTCTCAGAGACCCTGACTCGATTACACAATCAATAATGTAAGGTCACCTCAGATATAAACAGGGCCATTGGACTTATGCAGTAGGGGTGGGTCAAATTATGTGGCAGGGTTAAGTGAATTATGCAACAAAAAAAGGCAAATTTTGCTGCCTTACGCAGCACATTTTGTGATAGTATTACTTCATTATTTTGTCATTTTAAAGCTTGTTTACACTGTCTTGGAATTAGAGGTACCTCATTGGTACCAGTTTAACACCCAAATATAGCAATAAGCTACAGAAAGGTGTCCAGTCAACCTTTGCAAAGGGCTTTCCACGTCGAAGTGACACCTGTTGCTGTGTGTTTAGTAACTTTTGAACCATTTGAGCTAAAAGCATTTAGTTTTGTTTAAAAACTGCAGATTATGCAGCAGATGATGGATTATGTGGCAAATGCGGCAAATCTACATTTATGTGAAGGTCGCCTCAGCCGCACAATCGCATAATTCCAGTGTCCCTGTGTATAAATAACAGACATCCTCTCTATGAAACCAACATTCGTCAACGCAGCCTCTCTTGTATATTAATTCAATGTTTCTAACAGCTGTAGTTTTTTATTATTTCCTTTTAATTTACTCATTAAATTTATCAATTATACGATGGGATAGGTTTCTTGTATTCATAACTTTATGTAAAATTGTGAACATACATACGCATATAAGTACATACAAGTATTAAAGACATTGTCCTTGTATATGCATATTAAAAGGTGTAACACAGATCTATCTTCATGTGTCCCAAGTTTCACATCAAGAACATTCCTTTTAATCAAAAACACAAAGAAGTGGCCACCCTGGGTAGAGTCATAGTGGTTCTTGGGGCACCGGACCTGCATGAGAAAGTACTACAACCATCACCTATTACAAAAAGAATGAAATGTGGCAGTGTCACGGACTGCTTCTTCTCCCTGACTTGACTCAAGAAACAAATGCCAGGAAGAAAGGTCTCTTATAAGTCAAGAATGAATTTAAAACGAGAGATTTCAGGCCTACGAGGCAACCCAGTCAGGATGAGGCAAAAATATATCTTCAGCCAGGTTGAGACGTGAAAATAATTCCTGAGGAGCCTTGATGGGCCTGGAAGATGGGTAGCAGAATTTATTGAAATGTATTACTTTGGTCTAATTTTTCTTATTATGACTTCTCCCATTGCTAGGTCTTCCTTCTCATCGCTAGTAATTGTGAATGGTGATGTCACTCATTCCTGGGCCATTGTCTACCTCAACTGAGAAAAGATGTGACTTTAATCTTGCGATAAATTGACATATGTTTGTGATGTGGTGTAAATAGAAAACCATGTTTGACTCCTGCACTGTACTCATCACCTAATCAAACGTTTTTAATGTTTGAATGTCTGAGCTCTTTGGAAAGCTTACAAAAAATAATAAGATATTTAGAACACTTCTCATGTGATTTCCCATCACCTGTGCGTTCTCAGTTAAAATAGAAAAGGAAGAATGCAAAGAGCAGGCCCACATAGTCACCAGACCACCCTGTCCCAAATACCACCTGTCCTATGGTGCATTAAAAGTCACCATACAATGTTTTCCGTCCTTAGCACCTTGATGTATTTAGGCACAAAGAGGATGGGATCCACAAGCAGGGCAAATGAACTGACTCCAAACGATGTAGATTAGACATAAAATTGGTCACTTTAAACAAAGAATCTGTTTTATAGTTTCTTCTCGAATATGTAAAAAATTACAGGCAAATGCATTACAATAAATGGCATAAAATATTCTCTTGAACTTCCAATATCATTCGTGTAATGCCCTCATGCCAAGGAACATAAGACAACGCTTGGCGCGGCTACCTTGGAATGGGCCCTAATGTAAGCAAGTCAAATGGGCCACACCAGTAAGGTAATTAGAAAAATCCAATGTTGGGCTGCGGTGGGCCATCCTGCCCATGAGCACCGGTGCCGCTGCACTGCCTGCACCACTGAAAGCTATACCCCGATGATGATACTTCCTACATCATCACTGGGCATCAAAGGCGATGAAGCAAGAATCTGAAGATCTGGCTATTCGAGTAAGTCCCGGGGGCTGGCCTCACACACCAGGTACATAGCGCCTGGATACCCTCACAGGTGATTAGCGTGCTATAAAAACATTCATAACAAACATCATGAACTGTTATGTCTGTGGGGGTCAAAGGGTGCGTGCTTTAATTTCCTCATTTTGTCGAGCAAACGTCAATGACCAAAGCCCTTGCCAGGGACTAGAGACAGCATGGTCTACTCAGTTGTTTTACAAAATATATGTTTTTTTTACCCTAATAAAAAACAGTTAAGTATTACAATGAGATTTTTCAGTGAATGGATAAATAGTATTGCCACAGCGCTGCATGTGAATCGCACAACACATTGTCACTTCTGATCTTTTCTGTTATATTTTGTTGACGTCAGGTGAGTCAGTCCAATTAGTTCACTTGAATTAAATCCAGTCCACTGTCTGAGAACATATTAGGTTCCAAAATGAATAGGCAGGGCTAGGAACATGGTCTTCTGATGAGATGAGCATGAGTGGACAACACTAGGCCTCAGGAACATTAAATTGTCACCTATATTTACACAAAGGCTGGGATGGGCATGCTACTGTCAAATTCCTTTGGGCAAAATATGGCAGGTTAGACAACTCTAATTACCTTGGATCAAAATCATCAACATAGCCTGTAAGATAGCGTTATAAATCTGTGTCCCTAAGGATTGAAATGTCTCTGTACAGTAGCATTCAACCTGTGCCACTCTATTTGACTAGGAATTATATTATATTCTTTCAAATGTTTTCTTTTTTTCAAATTAAATATGATAGCTTAAAATAAATTAGTCAATAAAAAGTCAATAAAAAAGAAAGGAAAATGAAAAAAATAAGCAAATACATTAACCTACCGCAACGACTGTGTTTTGAAAGGCAACAGGTCACATTAAGGTGCATTTGATGAGAAGTGAATCAAACTTTATAGTGCTAGTTTTGCCCTACTGATGATTGTTGGAAATTCAGCTTGACACAGGAAATAATTCGATTTCTCTCATGTTTGCATCCCCCCTGCAAGATGAGGGATGCAAAGTTGTAAGGTGCCTCAGCCCCCTGGGCTCCTGAAAATGTGTTCCTTGTCTGCAGGGGCGTAGCTTCAGGAGGAGTGTTAGTACAGCATCCATTTTAGGACATCCTCATTCCTCACTCCTCATCCCTACTTCTCATCCCTGCTTCTCATCCATCATGCTTACTTCTCATGCATCATCCCTACTTCTCTTCCATCATCCCTACTTCTCATCCATCATCCATATTGCTCTTGCATCATCCCTACTTCTCATCCATCATCCCTACTTCTCATCCACCATACATCATCCCTACTTCTCATCCATCACCCCTACTTCTCATCCATCATCCCTGCTTCTCTTCCATCACCCCTACTTCTCATCCATCATCTCTGCTTTTCATCCATCATCCCTACTCCTCATCCCTCATACCTGCTTCTCATCCATCATACATCATCCCTACTTCTCACTTCTCATCCATCATCCCTACTTCTCATCCATCATACATCATCCCTACTTCTCATCCATCATCCCTACTTCTCATCCATCGTCCCTGCAGGGATGATGGATAAGAAGCAGGGATGAGACACAGAGATGAGAAGTAGGGATGATGGATGAGAAGTAGGGATGAGGAGTGAGGAATGAGGATGTCCTAAAATGGATGCTGTATGTTTGGGATGTTACACCCCCACCCCCAAATACATTTAGTGTCTACTAAATTCTTGGGACAGTTGCTTACAGTCGGTAAGGTGAGGTGTCTGTCAGATTTCACCTGGGATTTTGGCATCCATACATAAACACAAAATATCTCTCTTTCTCTCTTTAACAAAATGTTGGTTATTTTAGAAAATATTGTGCTTTAAGAGCCTTTAACAATCCGCGCTGCTCTCTCTTTCCACTGCCCCCTCATGCCCTCCTGCTCAAGTATGTATTTTGCATGATATGCCACTGTGCCTGTTCGGAAAATCTCAAGCTAGCCTCTCTCTCTCTCTCTCTCACGCACACGCTCGCACACGCTCACGCACGCACACACACGTCCCCGCGGCCCACACAGCCCCCGCCTCCCGTCTTACTGACCAAGCTACTACCCTGCTTCCCTGCTTGTCTGTCCGAGTGATTCTCAACATGGCTAGAGCTTCATGCCTTAACAACCTTGACTATGGTTTCCTTCTGTAGTTATGGTGTCTCTTTTGCATCAAATGTGAAATGTGTCTGCCTCTATCTAATTTGTATGTTTGCTTCACTTTACTAGAAAAAGGTCCGTTCAGGATCTCTTCAGAGCCTGCACAACACTCTGATGCCCCTTGGGCCTTGTCTGAACTCCTTACATTTGCACAGTTAAATAAATATTGGTTCCATTTGTTTACCTCAAGACCAATAACCAGTTTGTAATTAACCTCAGTGGATTAATCCGCTAGTAATTCATGTCGGGTTCCTACTGATTGCTGCTGTATTAACATTAGATTAACATATTTTAATCTGCTGCTAGTTTAACTTTAGTCTGTAGGTGACAGTGTTGTTTTTTCTACGAACATGCTTCCCTTCCAAATTGATATCATTTTCTTTTAGTGTGTAATAAAGAACGAATCCCATGTACTCTCCGTTTGTAACTTACCTTATCCCCCTTTACTTACCCTCAGCTCTCTTTGTTTACTGCACCGCTAACCCATATTTAGCTAATGTTCCCATCCCATTATTTTCACTGAATAATTTTATCTCATTAGACTTTGACCCAGAGCACGAAAGAGAAATGCAGATGACAGAGCAAATACTGGAAAAAAATTGGAAAAACTGACAAACTGAGAAAATCAGGGATGCAGAGGAACCCACAAGACTGAGATAAAGAGACTAAAAGTGCTTGTTGATGGAAGAAAAAAGCATTAGGCAAAATCATACTGGGCAGCCTTGGTATTCATGAGATGGAGACAGAAAGTGTGTGGTGGTGGAAGAAAGGTATGAGATGGAATCAAGACCAGGAAGCAGGGGTGGCTCCCCCCCAGTAGCGGCAGCTGCAAAACCTTTGAAAGAAAAGGATAATAAACTTTCTTTATTATCCTTTTCTTTTAAAGGGGCGGGGCCACGGGTGTGACGAGCAGTGAGGGGGAGTGTTCAGCACTCCCCATCAGAGCGCATGTATGTTTGGCCGGCCATCTCGAGCCGGAAAACATACATGCGCGGTAGGCTCTCTCC
Organism: Pleurodeles waltl; assembly: GCF_031143425.1. Taxonomy (NCBI): domain Eukaryota; kingdom Metazoa; phylum Chordata; class Amphibia; order Caudata; family Salamandridae; genus Pleurodeles; species Pleurodeles waltl. The sequence goes on along the minus strand of NC_090449.1, from coordinate 75,392,564 downwards.
AGCCCAGCAACACAGTTGCCGGGCTGGAGAGAGCCTACACAGGCTCCCAGCCTTCCTGGGAGCGCCCTGGCTGGGTGCTCCCAGCCAATCCTGACACTGCTTTGAGCAGCGTCAGGATTGGCCGCAGGGCAGGCTGGGAGCTTGTGCCTGCGGCGGCAAGATGGGAGAGGAGCAGAGCGGGCGCGGCGCGAAAAGAGGTAAGTGTTTCATTTATTTTAATGTTTATTTCTCACACACACCCCCCGCGCGCACACCGCCCCGTCCTTTCCAAGCACCGCGAGCCGCTCCTGGCAGGAAGCCTTGGCGTTCATGAGACGACGGCAGAAAGTGTATGGTGGTGGAAGAAAGAGGCATGAGATGGAATCATGAGTGGACATCCTTGGTATTTATAGGATGGGAGCAGGCAGTGTAGGGTAGTTTAAGAGAGAGGCAGGATATGGAATCAAGACGGGGCTGCCTTAGCTGCCCCCGCAGTGGGCAACATCACTGGTGGGCTCCCAAAAACTCTTTGCACCCTGCATTTCTTTTAACAAATTTAGCAGAGTGAGAACAGAAGAGTAACATTGAACAAGTCTTTACTAAACCGAAACAGTGTGGTCTGTGATTTTAGATATAGTGGAAGTTCCGTAGCTCAGCGGTACAGCCAGTGAAACTCCTGCCTCCCCAGTTGGCCGGTTTAAAGCAGGGAATTTCCTGTTCCCTGCAGGTTTGCCCAGAGACCAATCAGAGTCTCGTTCTTTGCAGTTTGTCAGGCCTCGAATGAACCAACTGAGTTGTTACCTCTCTCTGGCACCAATTCAAAAAATCTCTTTGCGTAAATAGCCATCTGATAAATAGAAGGCCAATTCTGCCATTCACAAAACACATTTTACACATCTGAAAAGGTTTACTCAAATGTAAAAGTATGCCAATACGATGCAGTATTACAGAGTACTAAATATTCCCCTAGTGAGGAGTGATATTTTCAGGAGTGTATGCCCACACCAGGTCAGGTATTGCACCTCAGAAACATGTGAGTTTTGGGGTATTCACGTGTTCTCGATGCATTTTCGCCCAGAAAATATTCAGGGATTTATTCCTGTGAAGGTTAGGGAATAAATGTCTTTCCTTGGTGGGACTAAGCAGGGGGGGCGCTGAACTGTACTGAAAAGTACGTCAAGGAGTTTCTCCAAAGATAAAAATATTTTCCCTGTGGAGAAAAAATAAATAAACACATCAGCAGTTGCACTTATGGAAATTCCTTTTTCACACGCACAATTTTACACTATGTACAATTACGCATGTGAAACACTCTTTGTCTAGAAGTCACTGTTACACCTATAACTATTTTTTGGAGTAGTCTTGGAAACAAGTGACTGTCGCAGGATTCCGGAAGCACTCAGGAAATCCTTTGAGAATTCTAAAAATGTTTAAATCTGCTTTGAAACGCAAAAGTGAGTCTACGGGAGAAGACTGACAATTCTTTTTTAAAAATAAGGCCCTGTGATACAAGACATCAGTCCATTCGTGGGCTTTTGTCCTAATGTATTCTGGGAGTTGTAGGCTTGGTATAGTGAAGTTGAATCACTTGGATTAATGCACCTGATGGGAAAGCAGAACACATTGGCTGCAGATTTTAGGACATGAAATTTATTTCAGAAGACATTCTGAAAATGATATTCTTGTAAAACATCTCACTACCTGCTGTCTGAGCTGTGCACATATCTCAGTAGACCAGTCATTCCAGGGCCCAATTTAGAATGACAAACTTTTGTGACCCACCTCCCTTAATGAACATAAAGTAGGGATAATTTTTCAATGTACTTATTTTTTAATACTGTGTTTTTTACACTTATTACTGAATACCAATATAAAACATTTGACCACCTACAAATACCAGGACTTTCACCACCCAACAAAAAATGACTTGTGAACCACCAGTAGATCACGACAAACGGTTTGGGACTGCTGAGCTCAACTACAACTAAAGAAAACGGTTCACAATTACCAACAGAGCATTCACCATGGTCACTTTTCTCTTATAAAAGTCGCAGAAGAGGTTCTGGCTAAGATGACGACCATGTCGGACTTGCCTCTCAACCGCTCTGTCCTCACTGCGCCAAAGATCGATCCAGCACCCCAATGGCCCCATACCCTAGTTCGCTCATGTCATGATTCACCTTTTCCTTACTGCCTCTGTCGGAAGTAGGTGGAGTACGGCTTCAGATCTTGTACATCCTGGTCTGGCCAAAATGAGGGTGACCCCATCGGGTAGCCACGGTGCTGCTGGCAAGATGAAAGCCCAAGCAGTCCATGCCCTCCAGAAGGAGCTCCAGAGGAAAAACTACCAGGGAAAAAACCTCCGGAAAGGAGCTCCAGAAAATCAGAAAAGCCACAGTAGAACTCAGGACTCCAAGAACTGGAACACCAGGAAGCTGCAAGAAAAAACAAGCAGACAGCAATCCACAGCAGGAACAAACAAGAGCGAGGACCACCAAACAGAGTGTTGCAATGCAAAGAAGAAAAAATCTTAAGCCCCTTATATACCAGTAAAACAGAATGTGAATAAATAGGAAAAGGAAAAACACCATATTAAGTTGGGAAAGTATCATAGGACAAAATAGGAGAAACACCATCTTGGAAAGGTACTAGTAAGAGGAAAGAGCAGTGCATGCTAGGATAGGCAAGCATTCTGGGACCAAGAAAGCATGGCCCCCATGACCAGAAGGGCAGACAGCCAAAAGCCAAGAAAACAGCAAAGTATTATATAGGCATCACGGGGGCCACCCGCGACGCAAAGGCAGAGCACACTACAACCGCGGCAAGGTCCATGGCCCGACCCCACTGCCGCACAAGAGTTGGACACTGCGGGCGAACAAGCGTCCCTCAGCAGGCCTGATGCGCTGAAAAGCGGCCCGAGAATGGGGCGCCTCGGGCGGATTACTGACTTGCGGTGTAACAGTAGCAGAGTTGGAAACTGCGGGCAAAACAACGTCCAGCTGCAGCCCGACACGCCGAAAAGTGGACCGCGGGCTTCCAAGCGGGATGAGAATGGGGCACTGCAGATGGATTACCGACCCGCGTCGTAACAGCCCAGGACTTCTCGGAGTCCAGCGGACCTGTTGCTGCCCTTGGAGTGCCTGAGCACCCGGTGCAGTCCTGACTGGGCTGCACCGCTCGGGGAAGCAGCTCCGGTGGCCACATGGCTTCACATCATGGTGGCCGCATCACAGCGAGAGCTGGAGCGGTACAGTTGACAACACCATGGGTCTGGGAGCCCAGGGTGCCTCCGGGCTTCCCTACTTCCCGCCCAGGACCACCACTGAAGGTCACAGTGACTAGCAGCTGTGGCCACATTGGGAGATGGTCCACTGCCCCCCAAGCACCACCACCCCGCTGGGGCCTGCAGCGCATCAGCCGCCTCGGAACCCCCTCCTGAGAATGCAGGGAGGAGGACGCGGAGGCCCTGGGAGCTGAGGAGCTCCAGTTTGTCAAGCGATCATGCCCCTGGATGGGGACAGGCAATTAGTGGCCCTGGACCACCCTTGGACGATACCTGGCCCTGACCTGGAGCCTTCGCTGGGGCCAGAGCCCCCTCCACCAACATGCTCCAGCACAAGGCCAGGTATGAGGCAATAAAATAGCATGCTTACCTGCTGTGCCGCCGCCATCGCATGGAGTCCCCCGCGGATATATCTTCAGCAACCACATTCAGGACCTACTCTTCCCAGCAAGCACGGTTTGGCACTAAGGGTGTGTGACGCCTCGGCCTGCCGAGACCTCGGGGAAGACGCGGGCTCCTGCTCCCCCCAACCCTATACACTGCACCAAGCTACTGGCCCGGCGCCACCAAGCAGTCCTTATCTCCCCACCAGCCCCCAGAGATTTAGAGCCCCACACACAGTATCAGGGGGCTGGGGCCCTGAGTCAGATGCCGGGCCAAGCGCACCTTCAGCCGGTGGGGCTCGCAGTGACCTCCCCGTCCCCTCCGGGTAAGCTTGCTGAGGGCCACATCAATGATAGAGGGCACGTTCTTTGTCATGCCTGGTGGATGGTCAGACACCTGGACGCTCCAGCGGTGGATGAGGCCGGGGGCCAGGCATGCCCTTCTCCAGGGCATAGCACCCACAGTCCGCTCTTCGATCTAAGATTGAGGTCTCAATTGTATAGGGACTCCTGCCTCTCAAGACAGCCGCCAGGGCCAGAAAGGACCGCTCCCTCAAAAACATGATGCTAGAACCTCCTGGGTCCTCACACATGGCAAGCCTCTATCGGGCATTACAGACTCTCCTCTGGCCGAGGAAGATCCTGAGGGCCCATTGACCAAGTCCTTCATAGAGACCCTCTTCTCCTCTCTTCCCAGCGACAGCCAGGTGGTGAAGAAGGACCTTTCAGCAGACCTAAAGGCCGTACGGAGCAATTTGGAACAACTTGGCGCCTTGGTATCGGCCATGGAGGACCATGAGGCCAGACACGAGCAGGAGGTGGACTGGCTCCACCAAGAGGTACTCCGACTAAAAGAACAGCACGTCGAACTTCAGGCCCATGCATAGGACCTACAGAACCGATCCCAGTGGAATAATCTGAGAGTTAGGGCTGTCCCATCAAGCGCCGAGAGAGCGGACCATAGGAAGTACTTGGGAGCCCTATTCTGCCACATCTTAGGATCCTTAGACGAGGTTGACATCCAGCAGGACCAAGTGCATTGTGTGGGTCCCGCCAGAATGGAGAACTCACCACCTTCTGAAATCCTGAAGTGTGTGTGCGATTTCCAACTGAAAGAAGCCCTTCTTTCCAAGGGCAGGGAGGCCCACCCACTGCAATTTAAAGGGCATTCCCCCATGCTGTACTAGGACATAGCTGCCATAACTGCAAAAGTGGCGAGAGTTTCGGTCTGTCACAGTGCATCTTCAGCAGGCAGGAATTTCATACTCCTGGGGCCATCCCTTCCGCCTTATCTTCTGATACAATGGCAAATTGCTACAACTTCACTCCCTCACTGAGGCCTGCAACCTACTGGGAATAGCCGGAACTGCACCTAAGACCAGCCCCGAACACTCACCAGCCCAGAAGAAAAGTAAACCAACTCGTAAGGCACAGGGGTCCAAAGCATGCCCCAAGCCAGATCCTGCAACAACAACCAGGGAGCATCAGTCAGTGCTCCAAACCCTGGCAGCGGACACCAATTGACTGAGGGTCCTCCTCTCCTGGCCAGACTGTGCCAATGGGCCAGGGGGCACAAATCAGGCGAGGACGGAGGGTGTCCCACACTGTGGAATTGACACACTGCTCGCCCACACCGATGACAAAGTTGATTTCTACCCTACTGACCTGTGTGAACCTGATGAAAACCATTGTTGAGGGATACTTTTCTAAATGTTAATTAGTTTGTTGTTATTCACTTTTCAATGTTTTATGGGTATTTTTCCTCCACAATGAATGGGGACACTTTTACCCCTGGGACCAGTGGGAGGTAGGTCAATATGCAGGCCTGTTACTCTAGCCACCCACACTCTCATACTTGGCCAGATGTGCTTTCACCCTTATTAGTAGGGCATGACCGTACAACTAAAAATTCGAACCCTCAATGTCAGAAGCCTTAACAACCCAGTAAAATGACGGGCCGTGCTATCCCTGCTAGAATGCTCCAAAAGTGGTATCTGGCTCCTTCAAGAGTCTCATCTACTGGCCAGGGACATTCCCCGCATTCGCTACCCCTGGTTTCCCAGACAGTTGTGGTCATCGGACTCCTCCAAGAAAGGTGGGGTCACTATAACTTTCCTCTCCATTTAGAGGGAGCATAATATCTACACATGCACAGATCATGTGATGCCTCTTGGCATATCGTTTCCAATTAGGGTCTCTCCACTTCACTCTGGCATGTATCAATGCTCCAAATGAAGAGCAAGAGCCATTTATTCTAAATGCGCTGGTGCCACTCCTCCACTCACCAGATGCAGCTATCCTAGTGGATGGGGATTTTAACTTAGTGTTGGGCAATACCAAGGACCTAAGAAGCCTTATCTCTGCAAGGGGTACATAGGTTCTCTGACTGTGACCTTGCGGATGTATGGCGCATACACCACCCCAACACAAGGGATTTCACACACTTCTCGGCGGCCCAGAAAACATGCTCCAACATTGACTATTTTCTTGCAACTCCAATCCTTCGCCAACTGGCTACAGATGTAACCATAAAGCCTAGATCTCTCTCAGACCACGCCCCCTTAGCCTTACCCTAAAGTTAAAATTCCCTCACACTCCCCTTCCCAAGTGGGGCCTCAGGGACTCATTGCTACAGCATTCCTCTTTGGTGACCGCCATCCGAAAAACCATCACTGACTTCCTAGAAGTAAACGACTTCGGACAGATTGCCCTGTCGTCTCTATGGGAAGCTCTAAAACTTGTGGTCAGAGGAGAGATCATTGTACTCTCAGCCCATGAGAACAAACTCCGGAAAGAGAAACAATCCGAACTTGAACACAGAGTTGCAGGGCTGGAGACGATTCATAAACGCACCGGGCCCCAGGCTTATAGAGAGAGCTTGAGTGCACCCGGGACCTCCTCAAGAGATTAGACCTAGATAGGGCAGAATTTGCCCTCATCTGCCTTAATCCCAAATTCTACCTAGGGGAAATCGCAGTGGTAAGCTACTAGCCCATTGCCTGCAGACTAAAATCCAATTGCGGGCCATCCGCACCATAAGACTCACTCCCCAAACGGAGGTCCACCTTTCATGACTTCTACAGAGCTCTATACTCCGACACTCCTGATGCGCCAGCTGACTCTTTGGATTACTTATCCTCATGCAACATTGCCCCCCCTTCTCATGCATTGCAGACACCCCTGGCTCCCCTATCTCCATTGAAGAGGTAATCTCTGGAATTGCCCGCCTTAAGCCCCTGAAGTCCCCAGGTCCCGAAGGCTTCTCCCCCGCATTCTATAAGACATTCTGCCACGAACTAGCCCCGGTCCTCACTCGCCCATTCAACTCCTTTGCGACCTCTGGAACCCTCACGGACTCCATGCTTGAGGGTTCCATCTCGATCATCCCTGAGCCTGGTAAGGACTCAATGTGGATGCCAAAATATTCACTGGTATCTTGACCTATCGGCTGAATCCGCTCATGCTGGGCTTGACATCGGCCAAACAGGTAGGTTTCATACCCACAAGACAGTGTAGCAACAACACCAGACGTGTTTTGCATCTGATAGACAAGATATCATGAGCCCCGAACGAGGCTCTTCTTTCTATAGCTGCAGAGAAGGCCTTTGATAGGGTCTCCTGGCCCTAGCTGCACCAGACCCTCAAGCCTTTTGGCTTTGAACCTCGGCTCTGTGGATGTAGTTGTAGCTTCTATAGCTCTCCTAGAGACTCAGTGAGGGTGAACAGGCTCCCTTCTTCACCCTTTCTCATTGGCAAAGGCACACATCAAGGCTGCCCCCGTGCCCCCTTCTTTTTGCTCTCTATATGGAGCCTTCGGCCCAACGCATCCGAACACAACCTAACATCTCCAGTATCCCATTTGGAGGAGACCAACACATAATAAGCCTATACGCTGACAATGTAATTCTAGCTCTTACCAACCCATTAACATTGCTTACTGCCCTGGTATCCGCGCTCCAAACATTTGCACTTATTCCAGCTTCAATGGCAATATGCAAAAATGGCTCATCCTGAACCTCCCTGTGTCGGCCCAGACTGAGACCGATATACAATCTCTCTTCCTGTTTGAATGGGCCTCCTCGTACATACCTTCCTGGGGATTCAAGTAGCCAGCTCCATCCCATCTACAATTTCTTATAACTGCAGTGCCTTGGCCCAGCAAGTCAAAGCAGACGTTGGCTCTTGAGAAAATCTTTGGCTGTCCTGGTTTGGTCGGATCGCGCTATTAAGACGACCACCCTGCCATGCTTTTTCTATCTTTTCCAAGCCTTACCGCTCTCCCCACTAAAGGGGCCCTTCAAGCCATGCAAGCAGACATAAACCGGTTTATTTGGGAAGATAAAAGGCCACGCCTTCAATGGTCTGTAATCCACTGTTTCACACAGGAAGGTGGCCTGGCAGTGCATTCCCTACTGCAATACTACCAGGCCTCTCAGGTTCAGTTCTTAGTTGAATGGAATAGGCCCCTCACAGAAAAACACTGGTGTTTTAAGGACCTAGCGGTGGCTGGCTCTCATATTTGGAAGGAGCACTGGCTCCATAAGAAGCACAGAGCTTAGGGGCTCTACTTCTCCCCGGGCACCAAAGCCATTTTCCGTGTATGTGACGCAGTGGCAGTGAGGGCGGGCCTAATGGCCTTCTCCTCCCCAATGATGCTGACCCTTGGTAACCCGGACTTTACTCCAGGCATTGAAATGGATAGTTTTGCAAAGTGGCGGGAGGGAGGTTGCAAACTAATTGGTTACCTCTTCGATCCTCAAGGGATAATTCCCTTTGAGCAATTCAGGGAGGATTATGGCCTGGGAGAGCCTGAGAGAATTTGGTACTTCCAGGTTCATCATTGGGTGTTTCACCCATCCAAGCGTCCATTCGCGTAGAGGGCATTAACTCTCATAGAAGAAATGTATAATCCAAAAGACGTCAGACAAGCGCCTCATTTTGGAACTATACACCTTCCTATCTAACAACAAAGCCCCATCTCGCACCCTTGGTCAAAAACACTGGGAAGCAGAACTGGGGCAGATCCTGTCCAACTCAGAATAACCTGAACATTTATTAAAGAGCACAGCACTCTGCCCACAACACATCTAGCATCCGAACTGCATATAAGATCCTATCATATTGGTACTTAACCCCAGCTCATATGGGTGCCTGGGATCCTGAGCGCTCCAAAGACTGCTGGCAAGGCTGCAGCGTTACAGACACCCGTCTACATCTGCTTTGGGACTGCCGCAAACGTATGTGCTTTTGGACTCGCGTGTTGGATGACATTGACGCTGCCTTTGACACCTCCATCCCATGGTTTACAGCCTTCACTGTCCTAGGGCTCCCCAAACCTCGGACGTTCCCACTCCACTCGCAAGCAAATGTCCCTAACATTAGGAGCTGGACACCAAGTGATATTGACTCTATGGGGCACTGAAAGAATCCCTCAACATGACGTATAGTTAAACCAGCAGTGGCTGATCCTGGGCATGGAGCAGATATCGATGGCCCTAGACCAAAGACTGGATGGTTATCCCTCAGACTGGGCCCCCCTCATATGCATTTTATCGAAGGAGTTTAGACAATTAACATGCCCTTCCTATCTTAAATGACTTCACTTGATTCCATCTCCAAGCTAACAACCCTCCTTTACACCCACATGCAAGGGCAGCTCACCCACCCCCACCAGGCAGGACCAGACCCTAGCGAGTGTATCGCATCCCCCTTTACACGTATGCTCTACCAAGGAAGGGGGAGGTGGGACCATTGGTAGCCTTCTGTTTGAAATCAGTTATGGTTAATAAACAGTTAAAACACTTCCACTGATCACGCTGCCGTCCTCCGGGTTGTAGGCAAACAGCTGTGTTACACTAACATTTTGCTTTCACTTGACGCTGCGGCCCGTGGGTTTGTAGGCGTTCAGCCCAAGGTGGATTTAATAAACAGATATAATCCTAAAAGGCACAGAAATGGTCAATGAACACGATAGGCGAGGGAGATCAAACCCTACGTGAAGGAGTAGGGGCAGTGCACGAAGGATAAGAGCACGATGCAGCATAGCCATTCAGTGTCATAACAAAGGCCCCCGCAACCCCCGTGGTGCGAGAGGGCCGGAGCTCCAGGGTGCCCTCTCAGCATAGTACCCTGGCATGAGAACTGCTGAGTGAGTCCGGAGGGGGGGTCCTGCCATGAACTTTGCAGGGGGCCCTCCTCAAGGTTCGTTACGCCACTATAGCCATTACATGTTGAACATCCAGGGACATGCTGGTTCTATACCCGTGAGCAGAATGTGAGGCACAGAGTAAGGCAGACTCCAGAAGATGAAAGAGCGACAAACCTCATAGGTGAGAGTGTACCGGACTCCACCAGAGTAACAGGGCAGTGTAAAAAGGCCCTGAGATCTTAGTGTCCAATTAGAAAGACCAATAGTTCTTTACAGAAGCACGTTGGCACACATTTACTTTCCAATGCATTTCAGATTGGATGCTGAAATATAGTGTAAGGGGTCTGAACTCTGAGCAGCAGTATTGTTGCTGCTCACCCATTCTCATCCTGGGAACATAACCCCTCCTTCTTACCAAGGCCACCTTTTCACCCTGCAGCCTTGTGAGAGGCCAAACTTTCACTTAAAATCAAAATATAACAAGCATTGGCAAAGCCAATAGTTTTCGCCTATGCAAGAGCTATTGGCTTTGCCAATGTGTTTTAGCCATGTTGTACACTAGCGTGGCTGCTGTTCAGCATGGCTGAAAATTAGTAGCATAAAAGAGAGTGGTGTGGAATGTTGCAGAGTGGAATGGGGAAGAGTGGAGTAGAGTGTTGTAGAGTGGAGTGGCAGAGAGTGTTGTGTATTGGAGTGGCATAGTGTGGAGTTGTGTAGAGTGGTATACACTGAAGTAGCATAGAGTAGAGTGAACTAATATAGAGTGCATTGGCGTGGAGCGTTGCAGAGCATAGTAGCATAGAGTGCAGTGGCATTGAGAGTGAGAGCTGGTGGCGTAACAGTCTAAGCTGCCAACTACGCAGCTGGGGGAGCCAGGTTTGAGTCTCAGCGTTGGCTCAAAATCCTGTGATTCTGGGCAAATAACTTAATCTCCCTGTGCCTACAATTAAGGACCTTGAGAACATCAGGGGAGATTTGCCGAGCCTTACAAATCCTGGATTTATTTATTATTTATGTATTGAATTCAGCGGTGTACAATGCAGCATTGTAGAATGCAGTGATGAAGATTTCAGAGGTGCACAGAAGAGTGCAATGATGCAGAGTGGAGTGGTGCAGAGTAGAGTGGTGCAGAGTAGAGTGGCACAGAATAGAGTGGCACAGAGTAGATTAGAGTGGCATAGAGTACAGTGGTGTAGAGTGCCGCAGAGTAGAGCAGCATAAAGTGGTGCAGAGTAGAGGACAGTGCCATAGAGTGCTGTGGCAGAGAGTGGATTAGTGCAGAGTGGAGTGACGTAGAGTTCAGTGGCAGAAATGGCAATGTTGCAGAGTAGAGTGTCAGCATGCAGTGGAGATGAGTGGAGAGGCTTAGAGAGCAGTGGTGCAGAGTACACTGATGCAGAGATAGAGTGCAGTGGCATAGAGTACAGTGACATACAGTGATGTTGTGTGTGCAGTGGTTAAGAGTAGAGTGGCAAAGAGTGAAATAGTACAGAGTAGAATAGCAGAGTGCAGTCGCGTAGAGTAGGTTGTTTCAGAGTAGAGTGAAGAGTCGTAGAGTAAAGTGGTGCAGAGTAGATTAGAGTGGCATAAGGTGGATTGGTGTACAGTGCAGGGGCATAGAGTTGAGTGTTACTGAGTATAGTGCTTTGGCGTAGAATGCAGTGGCATAGAGTGCAGTGTTATAGAGTACAGCAGTGAAGAGTGGAGTTGTGCAGAGTAGACTTGTGTGGCCTAGACTGGAGTGATGTAGAGTGCAGTGGTGTGGAAGAGAGTGCTTAAAAGTGCATTTGCATGGAGTAGAGTGGTACAGGGTAGAGTACAGAGGCATAGTGTGAAGTGGTGTAGATTGCAGACGTATAGCCAGGAGTGGTGCAAAGGGCAGTCACGTGGAGTGGTGCAGAGTAGAGTGCATTGGCGTAAAGTGGAGTGGTGCACAGTGCAGTAGCATGGACCGGTGTAAAGTGGAGTGGTGCAGAGTAGAGTGCAGTGGTGTGAAGTGGTGCAGAGTAGAGTAGAATGGCGTAGAGTGGAGTATTCATGGTGTGATAGCACATTGCCATTGCAGACAACACATTTTCATTTGAAATGACCATTGCATTTGCACAGATATACAGTTTTACGAATAAAACTATAGAGTACACAGATGAAATACACTGCATCGACAACAACGCACACGACAGCAAAGGGCTCTTCAGCATCATCAAAAAACTCGCCAACCCCAAGTCCTGCTCCATCAACCCCTCCCCCCTCGCAAGACCTCTGTGACTCCCTCGCCAGTTTTTTCACCGCAAGATCATGGACATCCACAGCAGCTTCGCCTCATCGATCCCCACGACCACCGTGGCGACCACTAACTCCAACGAACCCAGCCACACCAGCCTCTTGAGCACCTGGACCCAAAGCAACGACGAGGACACCACCAAGACCATGAGCACCATCCACTCCGGATCACCCTCCGACCCCTGCCCCCACCATGTCTTAAACAAAGCCAACCAAAGCATCGCCCCCCCAACTCCATGCTATCATCAACAGCTCCTTTGAGACCGCCACCTTCCCCGAGAGCTGGAAACATGCCGAAGTCAACACCCTGCTCAAAAAACCCAAGGCAGACCCCGAAGACCTCAAAAACTACCGGCCGATCTCCGTCCTTCCCTTCCCAGCAAAGGTCAACAGCCAACTGACCCGCTTCCTGGAGGACAACAGCACGCTAGACATCCCCCAATCTAGCTTCCGTAAGAACCACAGCACCGAGACCGCTCTCTTCGCCGCAACCAATGACATCAGGATCATGCTCGACAAAGGTGAAACCGCTGCCCTCATCCTCCTTGACCTCTCGGCAACCTTCGACATTGTCTTTCACCACACCCCTCACGCATGCTTCTACGATGCCGGGATCCCCACAAGGCCCTTGACTGGGTCACATCCTTCCTCTCCAGTAGAACTCAAAGAGTCAACCTCCCTCCATTCCTGTCTAAAGCCACCAAGACCATCTGCGGCATCCCCCAAGGATCCACTCTCAACCTAACCTTTTTTAACATCTACATGGCGCCGCTCGCCAACATCGCCGGTCTCACGGCCTGAACATCGCATCCTACGCAGATGACACTCAGCCGATCCTCTCACTCACCAAGGACCCAGCCACCGCTAGGATCAATCTCTACAACAGACTGCATGCCATCGCCAAGTGGATGGAGATGAGCTGCCTCAAACTGAACTCGGACAAGACTGAGATCCTCATCCTCTGCTCCAACCACTCTGCATGGGATGACTCCTGGTGGCCAGCCACCCTTGGAACTGCACCAACTCCCACCACCCACCACCCACGCACGCAACCTTGGCTTCATCCTAGACTCATCGCTTACCATGGCCCAGCAAGTCAACGCCATCTCATCTTCCTGTTTCAAAACCTTCCACATGCTTCACAAGACCTTCAGATGGATCCCCATCGAAACCAGAAGAACGGTCACCCACGCCTTCGTCAGCAGCAGACTGGACTACGGCAACGCACTCTACTCGGGAACAACGGCCACGCTCCAGAAAAAACTTCAACGTATTCAGAACGCCTCCGCACGCCTCATCCTCAACATTCCGCGCCACAAAAACATCTCAGCCCACCTCAGAGACTTACACTGGCTCCCCGTCAACAAGAGGACCACCTTCAAACTCCTCATCCATGCCCACAAAGCTCTCCACGACGCAAGCCCTGCCTACCTCAATGAGCGTCTCAGCTTCCACGCAGCCACCCGCCAGCTCCGCACCGCCAACCTCGCCCTCGCCACCGTCCCCCGCATCCACCGCACCACAGCCGGCGGCAGATCCTTCTCTCACCTTGCTGCTAAAACCTGGAACTCCCTCCCTGTCGACCTACGACTGGCCCAGGACCTCCTGACCTTCAGGAAATTACTTAAGACCTGGCTATTCGAGCAGTAGCAACCCTCCCCCCCAGTGGCCTGAGACCATAACGGGTGAGTAGCACGCTTAACAAGTGTTTTGATTGATTGATTGATTGATTGATTGCGGCATCAAGACTGAAGCTGGGCGGCTGCACATGTATGAATCATACAGGGAACTGTGTGCACGGGTACAACATGTTTAGCTTCTACACATGAGGTGGGTGCTCCCTGATCTTGTGGGGGTTTCTTATTATATGGGCACAATGTGTAGAGCCTGCTCCTAGGAAGTAGTTATATCCTGATATTGTGGTAGGATGACCAGATTTTTAAAACCAAAAATCAATACTGACTGCACACATAAACATAAGACTCCACAATGGATGTAATAACACTGCAGCAGCACCAAGAACACACATCGACATAGAACAGCGGTAAGACTGAGTTTTAGAGACATTACTACACAGATTTCACTTTTAAAACTAACACTATAAACAGTTTACAAATATCCAATACTGGTGTTCTCAGGTTACATTCACAGTGCACAATAAAGGCACATTTTGTGGTAAGTGTGCATATTTTGGCATCAACATTTGCTGATTAAAAAGGCTTAGGGTTGTGTTCCAGGGCAATTTGGAAATGCTGAGCCAGTGATGTTATCTGCTGCAAGCACACCACTTGGTATATTTCTCCATAAATTACTGGTTTGCATGCAACAAAACAAAGGTATACCTATGTAGAGTTTCCTTAAACAGGCACAGGTTACAATAGTTTGCTGAGCCAAGATAAGGTAGATGTGCCGTGCCACATGCCACACTGGGCTGCTACCACTTCCCTCAGACAGAAGGTGAGTAAAAGAAGCAGTGGTGACACTACCACTGCACGTGACAGGATCTGACGGAGATGGAAGCATGTGTAACATGTTACTTGACTCCAAGCCAGATGCCTCACTGCCAGAAATAAAAGAATGCTTCTGCTGGTTCCAACAGCTCTGTGATTTCTCCGAGCAGAGATTTGTTCTCTTGTCAATCTACCGATCCTGTAAAGACAGAATTCACCCTAGGGAATACCACCAGTCGCAGCACGCAGGAGGGGAAATGGGCAGTGCAACGCATGGCGGGGGATGACAAAAAAATATATATATAACAATTTTTAACGTGCCTTTCTCGCCACGCCGCTCCGATGCTCTCCGGTCCTCCACCTCAGAAACAGGCTCCCAGCCTGCCCTGCATCTAATCCTAATGCCACTTTTATGCAGCTGGCAGCATCAAAGCAGCGTTACGATTAGATGGAGCACCCAGCCAGGGCACTCCGAGGCAGAGTGAAAGTCTCTGCCCGCTTTTTCCCACCCGGCAACACAGTGCAGGGTTGGGGGGAGAGCCTAGTGCGAATGTATGTTTGGCCGCCCTGAGACGGCTGGCCAAACATACATGTGCAAAGAGGAGAGTGCATCCCTGTCACACCTCATGGCCCACCTCTTTTACAGTAAAATCATAATAAATGTAGTTTATTATGGTTTAACTGTAAAAATTGTTTCATTCCCTTGTAGCAGTCTGTAGTAGTTCTTTTTACATTGGGTCTGTATATATATTTCCTAGTGGGTTTTCCGCGCTGAGAAAGAGAGGAAGGGTGCTTTTAATTTTATGGTTCATCTCTGAGAAGCTTATGTTTTTTGTCTGTATTGATTTATTTATTTCCTTATTTCTTTATTTATGTAAGGTATTTATATAGATCTGATTTATAATTTCAAAGAAAGGGAGTAAACTGCCTACACTCCAGCAACAAAGTATAACCCCAAAGCATCATGGTAAATGCAGTCGAATTCTGAGTCCATTCAAAAAGTAATAAAGTTTTTCACCTCCGTAGGTGCAGCAAGTGCTGTATATCCCTGTACATGTTTTTCTGGGTTTAGCCCGCCGTCATCATGAAGGAGCAGCATGGTATAGGGGCTTCCTTGAAATGCCACCAAATGTCCTCTCGGTTTGAAGTACCACTCAGTATCCCTTTATGTTGGTCTCAACACCAGTGTATCTCTTATTCTCAGTTTCTCCACTAGTCAGTGTCTCGCCACACATCGCAAGCCATGACTCACACCCCTCCCGTCTTCCTTCAGCCCACACTTTAGCTCTGTTTTTCCAACCGTACATTTAGCATATCCATCTACCCGTTCCTTGAACCTGGTTCCTCCACTGGTTGTTGGTCACTCCACGCAGCCAATGGTCCTCTGTCTTCATCTATCCACTCCCCAACTTGCCCTTACCATCCCTTGTCTCCACACATCCCATAGCCCTCCATCTAATCCATTCCCTCATCCTGCCCATGCCTCTACCCATTCTGGGCTTCCTGGGCAACATCGTTCCTTGGTCTCCTTCCTGTCCTTTTTCTCTCCACCCACCCCTTGACCTGTTTTTTTGTGACAACTCACATTTCACATTACAGAGAGAGCTGATTTTGTTGCCAAGTTTTAGAGACTTGCACAGTAATGTCTGATATTGAATAACAATAGTCTGTGATTTAAATCACCTACAGGAAAGCACGTTTAGCTCTAGAGGAACCACAGTTGGTTAATGTGCTTGCTGCAGTGATCAGTATCTAGCCTGCCAGTTATGTTTACACCCTGTCAAGGCTGGGTTGGCTAAGTATTTCATCCTTATGATGTCGACAAAGGAAGCCTGAAATATGGACGGTAACAAATCCATCTGCATAAACTTGGAAATATTGCGCTGCATTCACTCAAGGCCCGCAGCTCCCTCTCTGCTGCCTCGCAATGCACAAGGTTCGCCATCTGACCCTCGTAGGCCTCCTGGCACTGTTGGTTTCCCAAATATATTTAATGCCCCTTAACCCCTGCTTCCACTCCTCACGTCCTCATTCAGTTTCTCTATCCCAGCACAGCAACTTTTAGGCTTGTGCTACACTTTAGATAATGTTGTTCTCTGGTGTGGGCAGAGCCAGTTGTTTCTTAAAAGATGTGGAGCCGCAGGTCAGACCACAAGCCCCTTCCATCAGGCTGCCAACTTCAGTTGTTCAGATGGTTAGTGGGCTCCTAATGGCCAGCTGAAATAGGTGTGCTAATTTTCTTTACTAATCTTGCTGGCGCCATTGACTATTTAAAAGGTGCCCCGCGCTGAGGATGTGTATTGAAGGTTATGAATGTGGGCTACGGCGACAGCAGGAATTCTGGGAATAGAAACGGGTTCCCAGAATCCTCCACCCTGCTCCTCCCACACCTTGCACATATTGCATGGTGACCTAATTGAGGTCAAATGTGTGCCCTCAAGGAGAATTTGCAGCCTCTCTCTAGCCCAGGATGAAGAATACGACG
The DNA here is from genome assembly GCF_031143425.1 of Pleurodeles waltl. Lineage (NCBI taxonomy): Eukaryota > Metazoa > Chordata > Amphibia > Caudata > Salamandridae > Pleurodeles > Pleurodeles waltl. The sequence goes on along the minus strand of NC_090449.1, from coordinate 75,375,556 downwards.
GGGGTACAGCATCCATTTTAGGACATCTTCATTCCTCACTCCTCATCCCTACTTCTCATCCCTGCTTCTCATCCATCATCCCTACTTCTCATCCATCATTCCTACTTCTAATCCATCTTCCATCATTCCTACTTCTCATGACTCAGCCATCATCCCTACTCCTCATCCATTATCCCTATTCCTCATTCATCATCCCTCTGTCATACGAATACATTTTAAGTTTTGTGAAACAAACCTTCACACTGATTGGCTGGTAGGGACGATGGAAGAGAAGTAGGGATGATGGATAAGAAGTAGGGATGATGGATGAGAAGTAGAGATGATGTATGATGGAAGAGAAGTAGGGATGATGGATGAGAAGTAGGGATGATGGAAGAGAAGCAGGGATGAGATGCAGGGATGAGAAGTAGGGATGATGTATGATGGATGACAAGTAGGGGTGATGGATGAGAAGTAGGGATGATGGAAGAGAAGTAGGGATTATTTAAGGGAAGTAGGGATGAGAAGCAGGGATGAAGAGTAGGGATGATTGAAGAGAAGCAGGGATGATGGATGAGAAGCAGGGATGATGGAAGAGAAGCAGGTATGATGGATGAGAAGTGGGGATGATGTGTAATGGATGAGAAGCAGGGATGATGTAAGAGAAGCAGGGATGATGGAAGAGAAGCAGGGATTATGGAGGAGAAATAGGGATGATGTTTATGGATGAGAAGTAGAGATGATGGATGAGAAGCAGGGATGAGATGCAGGTAAGAGAAATGGGGATGATGGATGAGAATTAGGGATGATGGATGAGAAGTAGGGATGATGGAAGAGAAGCAGTGGATGAGAAGTAGGGATGATGGATGAGAAGTAGGGAAGATATATGATGGATGAGAAGTAGGGATGATGGATGATGGATGAGAAGTAGGGATGATGATGAAAAGCAGGGATGAGAAGTAGGGATGAGAAGTGAGGAATCAGGATGTCCTAAAATGGATGTTGCACAGGGGAGGCTGAAGCCCTCTTAGCCTAATGGGCGTTGCTCGCCTGGGTGTCACGCTAGGTTTGCATTTCTTTGGACTCTCAGTTAGGTGTAGATGTGGAAAAGTGGAACATGCCAACTTAAGCGTTAATCAATATATCGAGGGAGGAATCATGCAAAAATATATTTTGCTGGAGAAAAACAATAAGATGGGAGGATCCTTCTAATAACAAAAAACACCTGGCAAAGTTTTATTTACAGGAAATTTCACTCAAAGGGGTCGGTTTATACAGTTGATAACCCGGCGAAATTGAAGTGGTTGTTAGTTTAGTAAAAAGTCAGCAGGATGGCAGGATTATAATTTAATACACCCCTACCTTCAGGACACCTTTGCAGGAACGCAGGTGCAGGCATTGTCTTCCTTCAGGCTCCCTAAATTTATGGCTCACAACACTCAAAAGGCCTACGAGGCATTTTATGGCATGGTTGAGGTTTCCGAATCACTGAATAATAAATCACAAACACGTCTACCTGATGTATTTGATAATTGTTGCATGCAGCGTAAACACGAGTGTTTACAGAACAATGTTTAGATAAATATGTTAAAAATATCTAATGTCGAAAGAAGGACTCAAAAAATATTCCAGTAATTTCGTAGCGTGCCAAGCACACGTAGCCCTCCCCTGGGCTGTTGAATACCGCACCCAAATCCAATACATTTTGGAGAAGATGAAGAATTGTGTATTTATAAGGAACATTTCTCTTTAAAAATGTGATTTCACAAAGCACATCGTCTTTCTTCGGTCCATCATTTCACTTTCTTTCAGTTTTTTCCCCATCATTGCCATTCCAATGAGATGCTGAGTCGTATGTTCCCTTCGGAAAGGGCAGTAGAATCTTTCTCACAACACTTTATAGCAAATGACAGAGGAAATGCATCTGTACGCATAACTGCCAGGACAGAGGAGACTCCAAAAGCAACCAGGAGGATGAGTAACTACACTCCTTTTCAAAGACTTGAGTGCTGCACTGTGGAATTAGGAATCTATTAAAGGACCTACCACTAGATGGCGTGCTGACACTGTTCCTTCTTCACACGGAGTCCGGATTTCGGCTTTACCGGAGCGATGATACACAGATAAAATGGAGAAAATCACAGGAACAGATGATGGAGTAAGTATTGTCTTCACCGAAAATAACCGAAAATACAGATGCAGGATTGTTTCATTTAAAAAATAAATAAATTCCACGTTGCTGAACCTACATCTGTTACATTTTAAGGCGTGTACAAACATTTTATGTAAGATGTGGGCTACCGAGGCAGGGGTCCGGCTTGGATCGAACAGCCAAAGCAGGAAATGAGCCAGAAAAATAATTGCTATGCTTCAACAGACCCTGAGTGGAAGGGTGGGGGGGGGGGGTAGCGGAAGGGGGGGACATTTGACAGCGGTGATGCGGGATGCGTTGAAAGTGTCGGATTGACTCATGTGATGGACAAGCTATGACAGGCCGGTGCCCCTAAAAATGCACCAGTCACAGTGACATGTCTCACTACTGACTCTGCCCCAACACTATTTGCTCTTCGCTCCAGCCTTTCTCAGTCTCACCTGTTGCACGGGGTGACTTTCCTACACTTGGTCTTTCTATCTTTTCCATTTCTAACATCCCTTCTCTTGCCAAATATCCTTTCCCGTCTATCGTTCCCTCGCCAGGCTGTTATCCAGGGCACAAGTCCTAAAAAAAAGAAGTGGTGGGACTAACCAAGCTAGACAGTATACAAGTGACATCATGGCGCGTGATTTCACAACATGTGACATCATGGCACGTAACGTCACAAGTGGCATCACAGGAAGTGACATCACAGGATGTGGCATTATAATCCATAGCCTCGCAGGAAGTGACATTAAAAGAAGTGACATCAGATCTCACGGCCTCACACATATGTTTATGAGGTCTAAAAGGAGTACATTTGAGTGAATTAGCAGATTTAACAAATGAGATTTTGCGTTGGGTTTTGGATTTTGATGCAAAATCTAGGCCTCAATTTCGACATTTAAAAAAAAAAAATCTCTGCCATAAAGAAATTGACACAAGGAGGAACTTGGCAATAAATCTGTTCTGCTTAATTGGTTGCAAAGAACGCATTAAAAAAACCTTATGGGGTTAGGGCACCTGATGCAGACAGCTTTGTATGCCCCGTAAATTTCAGGGAATAACAATAATGGTAAAATAACTCTGGTGGTTAACACATTTGTTGGAGAGATGTGTGTCGTGTCTAGTACTAGCTTTGAATCAAAGTAGCATAGAGGGATACGTGTCTCCAGCAAAGCACATCAAGACAGATTTTTATTTTATGTAGATAGGTAAATGGAGATCCTTTTGTTACTTGCAGTTCATAAATTGTAATCCTTCTAATACAGCACAGTGAGTTATGAAGGACATGTGACTACTACACCTTGTAATCCTCACTGTCCTATGTAACACATCCTGTACATAGATTTACACTTATATGATTTACTGTCAATTTGTAATGTGTACATGTGATGTAAAGAGTTCTGACACCCTGCATTGTGTTAAGTAGCGCTATAAAAAAACAAAATAGTGATATTTAAATTGTTATTTGTGTAAATACAGGAATAGACCAGCATATCTCACATTCCTACTGTGCATGCATATCTCTTAAATCCATGGACTGACCATCAAAATGATCTTAACCAGTGAAGGGATAACAAACCATGTGCCTTTGTTTCCACTCCATTTCGTTGGCAGGTGGGTGTGAGTGCCAGATAGCTCCAGCGAGAACAAAAGGAGGCCTGCTCACCACATCACATCAGCCTTTGTTTTGGCCCCAGCTTGAATTTAAAATAAAAAATCCCCCTCACTGCTGCATGTGCATTGCTGCTCAAAAGGAAAGCAGTTAACGTGCAGCAGCTGCTGACTGCGTGTGGTGCATAGCCATTACTCCGGGACAGGCTCAGCATATTACAGTGCAGCACAACTACTTGGCAGGGTGGACGGTGTCCATCTTGTGAAAATAGTGGGTGGACGCCATGTACCCACTTATACCCCCAACTTGTGCCCCGCTGTTACCTATATCTGTCACCTATATCCCTCCCTCTCCCTACTGCTTTCTCACCGCTGCCCATCTTCCTTTGCGCCTGGGGCGGTCTTGTTACTCCACCCTCCTCCAGTTTCCAAAGCACGATGAGTGCCTGCTAGGCTGAACAAAGGTCTGCTTGCCAGACACTCGCTGCGTCAGGCTCAGGCAGCCAGGAGCTTTACGTAAACTAATGTGCAGGGGGCTGACAGACTGAGCTAAGATAGGCAAAGTTTTCACTGCCCTTAGGGAAGTGACCTCACCAGCCTGGCAAAGCCCTGTGAGGGCCTAAACCTCATGAGGAGAGTGAGCATCGCTAATGAAGCCAGCCCTGGGCACTTTACATTTAAGCTCTGAAGGTATCCAGGCCTGATTGTTTATCAATGACGCCTTGTAATAAACAGAGTAGGGGGGGGTCAGCAAGTCTCATTGACCCCACCCCACTCTGTGAGGAGTTAGGGAAGGTCCTCCTCTCACTGGCTGACCTATGAGCAGGTTAACCAATTAGAGGAGGAGGCGGGATCTTGTAGTTTTCCCTTCCCTCTCAGATGCGTCCTGCTTCTGCTGGTGCCTTCTGTTTCCCCCTCCGACATTGTTCCTGCCGTCACCATCACACCTTTGTGTTTTTTTTTTTAATGTTTGGGCCTGTGCATGAGTGTATGGGTGTTTGTGCACAAGTGGATGGGTGAGTGCCAGAGTGTGTATGTGTGTGCTTGTGAATGGCTGAGTTTGAGTATTTGTGCACGCCTCTGAATGGATGGATGGGATGCAAGTGTGCTTCAAATTGGCTGAGTGTGGGTATGTAAACGCACCTGTGAATGAATGGGTGTGACTGAGTGCGCTTGTCAATGGGTGAGTTGTGAGTATGTGTGCGCTCCTGTGAATAGATGAAGGCGAGTAAGTGTGCTTGTCGATGGGTGGGTGAGAGTATGTGTGCACGCCTGTGAATGGATGGATGTGAGTGAGTGTGTTTGTGGATGGGTGGGGGACAGTATGTGTGCACGCCTGTGAATGGATAGATGTGAGTGATTGTGCTTGTGGATGGGTAGGTGTGAGTGAGTGTGCTTGTGGATGGGTGGGTGAGAGTATGTGTGCGCTCCTGTGAATAGACGAAGGTGAGTAAGTGTGATTGTGGATGGGTGGGTGAGAGTATGTGTGCACGCCTGTGAATGGATAGATGTGAGTGATTGTGCTTGTGGATGGGTAGGTGTGAGTGAGTGTGCTTGTGGATGGGTGAGTGAGAGTATGTGTGCACGCCTGTGAATGGATAGATGTGAGTGATTGTGCTTGTGGATGGGTAGGTGTGAGTGAGTGTGCTTGTGGATGGGTGAGTGAGAGTATGTGTGCACGCCTGTGAATGGATGGATGTGAGTGAGTGTGCTTGTGGCTGATTGGGTGTGAGTGAGTGTGTTTGTGGATGGGTGGGGGACAGTATGTGTGCATGCCTGTGAATGGATGGATGTGAGTGATTGTGCTTGTGGATGGGTAGGTGTGAGTGAATGTGCTTGTGGATGGTTGGGTTAGAGTATGTGTGCGCTCCTGTGAATGGATGGGTGTGAGTGAGTGTGCTTGAGGATGGGTAGGTGTGACTGAGTGTGCTTGAGGATGGGTAGGTGTGAGTGAGTATGCACGCCTGTGAATGGATGGATGAGAGTGATTGTGCTTGTGGATGGGTAGGTGTGAGTGAGTGTGCTTGTGGATGGGTGGGTGAGAGTATGTGTGCGCTCCTGTGAATAGAGAAAGGTGAGTAAGTGTGATTGTGGATGGGTGGGTGAGAGTATGTGTGCACGCCTGTGAATGGATAGATGTGAGTGATTGTGCTTGTGGATGGGTAGGTGTGAGTGAGTGTGCTTGTGGATGGGTGGGGGACAGTATGTGTGCATGCCTGTGAATGGATGGATGTGAGTGATTGTGCTTGTGGATGGGTAGGTGTGAGTGAATGTGCTTGTGGATGGTTGGGTTAGAGTATGTGTGCGCTCCTGTGAATGGATGGGTGTGAGTGAGTGTGCTTGAGGATGGGTAGGTGTGAGTGAGTATGCACGCCTGTGAATGGATGGATGAGAGTGAGTGTGCTTAAGGATGGGTAGGTGTGAGTGAGTGTGCACGCCTTTGAATGGATGGATGAGAGGGAGTGTGCTTCAGGATGGGTAGGTGTGAGTGAGTGTGTTTGTGGATGGGTGGGTGAGAGTATGTGTGCACACCTGTGAATGGATGGATGTGAGTGATTGTGCTTGTGGGTGGGTAAGCGTGAGTGAGTGTGCTTGTGGATGGATGGGTGAGAGTATACATGTGCTCCTGTGAATGGATGGGTGTGAGTGAGTGTGCTTGTGGCTGGTTGGGTCTGAGTGAGTGTGTTTGTGGATGGGTGGGTGAGAGTGTGTGTGCACGCATCTGAGTGTGTGCGTATATGCAGTGTTTGAAATGGAAAAATTAAAGTGCAGGTACTCTGTCCCAGAGTACCTGCTTGTTTCTGAGAAGTGCCGGTATTCTCCAATTAAAAGTATTGCGTTTTTCTTGAGATATGCTGGTACTCTCCCTCTCAAAATAAAAAAGTGCCGGTACTCAGTACCGGACAGTACCTACACCTGTGAATGGATGGATGTGAGTGATTGTGCTTGTGGGTGGGTAAGCGTGAGTGAGTGTGCTTGTGGATGGATGGGTGAGAGTATACATGTGCTCCTGTGAATGGATGGGTGTGAGTGAGTGTGCTTGTGGCTGGTTGGGTCTGAGTGAGTGTGTTTGTGGATGGGTGGGTGAGAGTGTGTGTGCACGCATCTGAGTGTGTGCGTGTATGCAGTGTTTGAAATGGAAAAATTAAAGTGCAGGTACTCTGTCCCAGAGTACCTGCTTGTTTCTGAGAAGTGCCGGTATTCTCCAATTAAAAGTAGTGCGTTTTTCTTGAGATATGCTGGTACTCTCCCTCTCAAAATAAAAAAGTGCCGGTACTCAGTACCGGACAGTACCGCCCCATTTAAAGCACTGCGTATATGCCCACCTCACTACTGGTACGGCTTACGGGCAGCCACTGCTCTGGTCATCTCTCTTACTCTAGATCAGAGGTCTTCAAACTGGGAGGCCTTAAGTGATCCCGGGGGGGCGCCAAACTCTGGCCAAAAGAAATATTATACAGATAACATGCCTTTGTTTTAAGCAGAAGCATGTTATTGCAGTTTAAAAAAGGTAACAGTACTTAACTGCAATGTTTGAATAGATTTAGACATGTTTAAACATTGCCATCTTTCTAATATAATTGTGAAAAATTTTGAAGGGGGGCCCAATGATTTTTATTTTTCAACGGGGGGGGGGGGCGCGGCATAAAAAAGTTTGAAGACCACTGCTCTAGATTGACCTGTTTCTTCCCCTCCCATCTCTCTCCAACACCTATTTAACTCACACCATGTGCTGGGGAAGTCAGTCATTCCCTCTTAGCTCGGCTCAAGAGTCCAAGAGAAGCTCGGCCGGAGCCGGTCACCTGCCGCAAGCCGGGCTCAAGCCTTCAATGGCTCGCCCACCTCTGCTGTACGTAACATGTGACGTCACCCCGTTTGACCCATTCCGCTGGTTAATAAGCGCCCTCTGGCCTCATGCTGGCATTATTATGGGTTCATTTGTTGAATGCTATTGTTTTATATCTGGTCATGTTTCTGTACCTGCCCTGTAAAACAGACGGTAAATCACCAACATGAATTATGTGAAAACATTTTAAGTTCATTGTTTAGAAATTGATCAATGTGTTGTGATAGAGATCCGTTTCAATGCCGGTTTTTAATTACTATGGGCTTGAGACCCGGAGAGACCCGGGCCACTTAAAGCCCTGCCTTCATTGGTGCGAACCAAGACTCCACTCTCATCAGTGGAGACTGAGGTTTACCCACTGAAATAAACCCTTAAAAACGTAACACAACAGTGCTTTTTTTCAACACAATTCCACTAAAAATGGCCACAGTATGCCAAGACTTAGCATCATTATAATGAGGGTTGCACCTTGTTAAGTCAGAGGTGGTCCAAGGCCAGCGGGTGCTGCGCTCGAGATCATGGGGGTCAATGACAGAGTGGCAGTGCGATAGGGAACTGGAGTGTAGGAGGGGTTGGGAGGGTCACCATAATGCACAGGGTCACAAAGCCCGGGGAAGAGAGTGGCAGGGGTTGGGTGAATAGCAGGTGCCGGGAATGGGGCAGTGAAGGGGAGGGTAACAGTAGGTGGAGTGCAGCAGGGCTGGGGAGGCTGATAGGGAATGCGCGTATTAAAGTGGTTGGGAGAGTCAGTGCTTAATTTGTAAATAAAAACGAGCCGGTGCTCAAAGCCCTCCTCTACAACAAGTGGCTGCTGCAATTAAATGTGGGAGCACGGAACACTGAGGCAGAGTAATCCTGAAGCCATCTCTCGCCTCTTGAATTCATTTACAGCCACTCCCTGCCCCTTCAGCTCACTCTTGCAGCTGTCTTATTTCTCCCTTTGTGACACTTTTTAGTATTTCTCTTCCTCCGTCTTTCCCAGATGTGTCTTTTGCTCGCAGTAAATGCTTGAGGCAGAAAAATATGTGCCGTCCCTCAAAAATAAGTGCCGCTGCTCAGCACCGGAAACAACAAGCACAAATTTAGCACTGTGGAGAGTGCAAGTGGGTTGGAAATGTGCAATGAAGCAATGGGTGAGGGACGGTGTAGGAGACAGAGGCAGAGTGTGACAGGGATTGGAGGAATGGCAGGGAATGGATTGTGATAGGGTCTGTGTTGCTATGGCGACAAGGAAGGGTACCGCGACAATGAGTGCGCGACTCTTCTGCACGTTCAAAGGAAGAATGAAATCAGTCAGTCAAGTTTCCTGAAGAAATCGTCTGAAGGTCTTACAGGAAGAACACTACAATAGTTTGTGACCGAGTTACACATTGTTGCGATGATCTGCACTATGTCCCACATGATATGGCTTTTGGTGACTATACCCCAAGCAAGTCAGCAGTTTTATCCAGATGTCATTTTTCGATGCAGAGATTTGATTCTCTTTAACTGTTAAAAACAGTTTCCCAGATTCTTTGGGACCTTGGCGTGCCAGGTGAGGCCAGAATCTCCTCACAGACCTTGGGTGCTGGCGATGTGGAGAGGGCAAACTTCAGTTTTATTTCTATTGAACATATATTCTGAGATCCTGGTAACTTTTTTGGTGTTATCCAATAGGGCCGGCATCGCTTTATCAGCCCGAGCGTCGTCTACGAAGGCTGGAAACTTAGATGCACCTTCCCCGATGTTGTTGCCCAATAATCTGTTGTCTTTCCTCAGCATCTCTAGGATAGGCTCAAGTTCTAAGCAGAAGAGCCTTGTTTACTACTGTAGCTTCAATTAAAGGTGCTGGATGCAGAGTCGTTTTAAGACATGGGCCAAGTGTCCAATTGTCCAGGGGTCCTACCTTCCAAGGGGCTCCCAGGTAAAGTACATTTTTGGCCTCATTACGAGTTTGGAGGTCCCAACCCATCCAAACTCGTAGGGAGGACACCACCACCATGGTGGTGGCGTCTCCCATCCCCATTTCAATGTTTCTGCCAGTCTGAGCGGCTGACCCATTGGAACATTGCACTAGAGCGTTCTCGTCAGTCAGACCGGGGCTCCCCAAAGCAGACAGTGAACATTCTGATGGTGCTGGGCGGGGGGACGGGCTGAAATGCCCGTGCCATGAGCATGGGCAGTGCAGGGGCCCTCATGTGGCCCATGCCTTATTCTCCACCAGACTTTTCATGGTGGGGAAACCGCCATGGAAATGCTGGAGGAAAACAAGGTTGTAATCAGTCAGGCTGAGCTGCCCTGGCTGACTACAACCAAGATCGTAGTCACTTCATCAGGATCTTTGATCCTGGCAAGGACGCTGGTCTGCCCGACAAATTTGTAATGTGGCGATTGGACTGACACAGCTGTGGCAGTCCTACCACCACCCTCCAGCCTCATAATGAGGCCCTTTATCTCTCTCTAGCTCACCTCTATTTCTATATCTGAAACTCTCTTCTTCTCTCTTCTTCTCTCTGCCTCTCTCTACCTCTCTCTCTCTTTGCTTAATGTCATCTATACATATTTCTGCTGCTTCTGTGTGAAACCTGTTTCCGAAAGTTTGTTTGGGATTTTGCAGGCTGCAATTAGCACCAATATGTATAATAAAATTCCAGCAGACTTTATCAATTGTTTTTTCTGTGTCTAAGTCAATTGATGCAACTGATTAGCCTTTCCCTCCTACATGAGAAAAGATATAGAATGTTATCATTGTAAACCTTTCCTTTTGACCCCACTTGTGTCAGTTGAATGAGATTTTGGATAAATGGCTCAATTTGCAGATAGGAAAATATTTTCCAATAGATATTTAACAGAAAGTGAGCTATACCTCTTGGGTATTCTGCAGATGTTTCACATCTTTAGGGATAACGCCTATGATGACCTCCTCCGTGCCATCCTGAACATTTCCAGAGTCGGTAAAGAATTCACAATTCACATAGTTACGAGATGAGTGTCCATCTTATCACCACATTGTTTGTGGAAAAGAGCCCCAAACCCATCCAGGCATGGTGATTGGCCCAATTTAGGTATTGCGACTGCATTAAAGATTGCTTCTTTTTCTGTAGGTTTTTCGAATTGTCTTTTATCCAATTCAGATATTGTTAGAGAAGGCATATTTTCAATAAAATGTCCTACACGCTTCGACATCAGCTTCTCTGGAGATCCCATCAAAGATCCCATCAATGTTGTGTTTTTTTTAATTAGTGCAATTCTCTTTTTCTTTGGCACCGAGGCATTCAGCACTGTCCTAGTAAGTCAGTTGCACTGCTGATCCAAGACTGTCCCTCTATGGTACATATTACTCCTATGATGAATTACGATTATTGACCGGTATGGAGGAGGTAAGGTGGAAGTGGCCTCAATACTTCTTTTCTTTGTTATTTACATTTTTACTATTTTTTTTTGTACTGCATCATATAAATTCTCTTTTTTGCCTACTTTTATTCATATTGCACTCAGTTTCATTGTTTTCCCTTGCTACATCCTTAAACCAAAATAAAACATTTAGTTTATATTTGCACAAATTTGGCATACTAAAGGACAGAGGTTCCAGTGTTTTCTTATGTCCAGCTCTGGTGTGGCCAAATGCTGTTTTATTTCATTATTTATGTTTTGATGCTTTCCATAGAGCGGAGTCCCACCTTCTGGTATCAGAGCACTATGCAAGGCTTTGTAACAACTTGAGTGACAAGGGTGGAAACAGTTTCAGAGCCCTATACAAAGTGTTTGTAGTGATCTGCAGCAGGTGCAGCGGCAACAGGGCCAAGTGGCCTGAGTGTCTGACAGCGGTCCAATTACTGTTGCATTTTACCACTCAAACATTAGCCAGGGAGCCCATTGCGGTGCGCACCACTGGTTACCCCTCGGCCACGTGCAGAGCCTGGTTGCGCAACGCATAAATGAATGTGACACCCACACGTGCTTATTTAGTGCAGCGAAGGCCACGAGTGATCTTACGCCCATTTATTTTTACCCTTGGGCCCAGCCTGGCCCATGGGATAATGCAGCAACAAATTATAGTAGAGGCTGGGGTGACTGTCTACATCTCTCCCTTCTTTTAGTGAAACTTTGCACCAACACCACAGGGCTTCACACTTGACAGACAGTCTCTAAACCTCTGACTTGGAGGTGGGTTTGGAGACAGACCATACTTCTGACTGCGGGGTGTCAGAACAACCTGATCATTGTTGGAAGTATTGTCTGTGGCCCCAGGACCCGGCGGTCGTAGCACGTTGGAGGCACCTTCAGATGACAGGACCCCATCGCACCTGGAGCACCTGGCTCGGTCATGAGGTGTAGAGATCTCCTCCGTCACACCCCGTGGGGCTCCCCTCTTCATTCTCCCACTCGTAGGTCAGGCATTCTCTGTGAATGTTATAAGCAGGGACCACTATTTTGAGCCACGACATGTTGTGTACCACAGTCTGCCCTGCTCTCTGAAAGGTGACCATGGTACCATCAACTTTGATTATTTCCTATGTCCCTGACTCATCGAGAGGTCTAAACTTCCACCCGGAGTGTCAATCTTTCATCACCACTCGATCTCCCATACGAAGACCAGGATTTCGGCCATGTCTTCTATGGCTTGCCTTTTCATTGGTGGTCCGCCACTTATTCTGAGCCTCTTCCACACACAGCTCGGTCGGGAGCCAGCTGACATCTGCGGGAATGCAGTCCCTCGGAGGCTGTCTTAACAACAGGACCGCTGGAGCACAGTCCATGGGGCTGTGGGGCGTTTGATGGTACTCCAGAAGAAACTTGTGCAGACACCACTCAAGGTCCTCCTATTAATCAACACCAAACCACTGGGCTCTATTCAGGGTCCGCATTAATTTTTTAATGTCCTCTTTGGCCTGATCTCAAGGGAAGCCATATACTCCTGAAATTCCTAGCCGTGAAACAGCAGTCCGTCATTAGTTCTGACTTCATCAAGGAGACCCAGCAGGGCAAATTTTCTCTCCAGCACAGGCTTGGCATGTGTAAACGCTGTAGATGCTGCCAGCTCCAGCACCGGAAACTGGCTGCATGATTCAATGAGCACAGCAGTCAGGCGGCCATCAGGAAAGCTCACAAAATCCATAGACAGTTTTTTTCCATGGGTTAAGGCTGGGTTCCTTTGTCAGCACCGGAGTGGGAGGCTGGTCCGCTGTTGTTATTGCACATGGGTGGCATCTTCTGACTCGCTCATCCACTACGGCAAGCATTCCACATCTTACTGCGCAGGCGAGCCTTGGTTTTCGCCACCCTTTGGTGCCCTTAATGGGCGAGATCCACAACCTGGTCCCAGAGACTGCAGGGTATATCTATTTTTTTCCCCCGCAACAACAGACCACCTTGGATCTCCGACAGTTCACTCCTTACTCTCCATAGCATCTGCCTCATTGCTCATTCCCCCGTCATGAGTGTTTTTGACCCATCAAGAATTTGTTGCCACTGTCTTGCGCCCAGCACCTCCTTTACTTTTTGGAGACTGGGGTCTTCCTGAGTAGCCTCTTCAATGCTCACAGTGAGTGCTGTGGGACAAGCCATTTGTGCGAGCATTTGCACGAAACACTCGGTGCATTATTGCTCCTCCTCCACCCTTCTAGATCGCACTTGCTGAGGGTGCCTTGACAGGTAATCAGCCGGGTTATTGACAACCGGATGGTACATAACTTGAAATTTGTAGGGTTGTAGTTGCACTGCCCACCTCTTGATTCGGGGTGGTTGGGGTGGGGAGCAGGCCTCACAGTGCCATTAAAGAGAGGGGCCAGTGGTTTGTGGTTGGTGACCACATAAAACTCATGTCCACACAGGTATAAATGAAAGTGTGGACAAGCCTACCTAATAGCTAGAGCCTCCCTTTCTATGTGGGCATAGCTAGGCTCTGTTGCTTTAAGCGCACAGCTTGCATATGCTACTGACATCCATTCACCGTTAGGCCGCTCCTGAAGTAGCACCGCTCCCATCCCAAAAGGCCTGGTATCTACCACTAACTCGGTCTTTCCTTGCGAGTGAAAGTAGGCCATGGTGGCCTTGTTTAGCAGATCCTCCTTGATGGACCTGAAAGCCCTATTGACTTCTGAGCTCCACTCCCACGACGCACCAGTCCTCGTGAGGTGCCTGAGAGGCTCAACCATCATTGAAAGATTTGGGATGAACCTCCCACAGTAAGTGGCTATTCACAGGAAGCTCCTCACTTCAGTGGGATTTCGAGGCGCAAAAGCATTGCGGATCGCCTCTGCCTTCTTGGGGTCAACTTGTAGCCCTTCGTGGGAGAATATGTATCCGGAAAAATTTCACTGAGTTCTGGTAGAAAGAGTATTTTTTTGGTGGAGAGACAGCCCGGCCTCTGACAGTCTGTGAAGTGTTGCTCTCAGCCTGATGTGATGGTCTTCCAGGCTTGATGAAGCCCACTAGGCTGAACAGTGTTTCGCATATGACATTCTGAAATACTTCAGCGGCCGAAAAGATGCCATAGCTGAGACTCTTGTAAACCCGGAGGCTAACATGGTTGGAGAATGTGGTGATGGATTGGCTTTCTAGCAATCACACCAGTTGATGGCAGCCATAGTTAAAATCTAACATTAAAAACCTTCTGGCTCCATTCAGATCGGCTACAATGTCATCCATCGTAGGGGTTATGTATTGTTCGCGTTTGATGGCCTGATTTGGAAGCTGCATGTCTACGCACAGGTGGATGGCGCCTGGTTGCTTCCGCTTCAGAGCAATGACGAGGGGAGAGACCCATGGGGTGGGGCAGGTGATCTTCTCAATTACGTCTAGCTCTTTCAACACTTTCAGCTCGTTCTCCAACAGTGGCTGCAGGTGGAAGAGCAGCTGCCAGTGCCGTAAGGCAGTTGGTTTGACTGACCAGTAAAGGTGAAGTTGGATTTGTTTCCCCTTTAGCTTTCCTAGTCTTGTGAATAGCTGTGGGAACTTTTTGCATGTGAGTCATGAATTTGTCTGGTGATGAAAACCAGCTCCAAATCTTCTGCTGTGTGACACCCAGGGAGTGTTCCTTTGCCACCCTCCATCATGTGAAATCTTGCCTTCGTTGATCGGCTCTCACAGGTGGTCATCTCCTCTATTACTCCTCGGAGGGCAAGCATTTCCATGCTGCCGTACGTATAGATTTTGGCTCTATTTGGGGACAGCATCGGAGAGAGTGTCAGCTTGTCAAACTGTTCCGAGTCCATGACATTAACAGAGGCGCCCATGTCTATGAGGGCTGACACTGGAAATTGTTGATATCTATCTTGCACATGGTCTCTTCTTAGGCACCAGCTGTCCTGCAAACAAGATGATGAAGATATCTTTGTCTTCGTCTTCATCAGACTGGGTTCCTGCCATATCAGTGCCTGGGACAGCGGTCTCCGGTTCGTCGTCCAGTGACAGCTGACGTATGACAACGGTCATCTTCTTCTGCGGTCTAGAGCTGATGCAGGGCTTCATACCCTGGCAGGCCTTCACATAGTGATTGATTTTCCCCATATCGAGAAATATGTCTTCCCTTTAGCCGGACATACACCTGTCATCATGTGTTCAAGACCACAGTTTCCTCAGCTCCTGTTTCCTGGTCACAGGGCTGCAGCCAAACGTGAGGGAGCGCCTGGTCACTGAATGGCATCCACGTGTTCTTCTTTCACTGCAGCCGCCTTTGACAATTCGGTCACCGCCACGGACCAGCCCAGAGCCGCAGCCATGTCTTTCGCGCAACTGTTTGACAGCTCGTGCGAACTGGCAAGGATTAGAATGTCATCTAACGAGATACAGGGCGGCCTGAGGACAAGCTTTCTTAGTAGGTTGGAGCGACAGCCTTGAACTATCTGGGCTCTGATCTCTTTGTGCTGGTTCAGGCCTGTACACGTGCTCACCAACCTTCGTAGCCTTGCTTAGAACATGTCAACAGATTTGGTGGCTGTCTGCTGGGCATGGACCAGTTTAAAGCGCTCATAGTTTGGATTGAATTGTGGGTCAAAGTACCAGTTGAGAGCAGTCACCGCAGCATTGAAATTATCATCACTGCCTGTGTTCGGTAGGGTCTCAAAGAGTTTGTAAAGTTCATCACCCCCAAAGTGCATCATCAGCAACCTCATTACCACACAGTCTGTCTTCCTGGTTTCAACAAAATAATGGTGAAGTCTCCCCAGCCAATGGCACCATTGTGGGGCTGCCGTGGCCAGGTGCGCCTATTGACTGAAGGGGGTAGAGGTGTGACCATTACATGTGTTAGCTTGAAGTTTAGTGTCCGGTCGCAACAGTGATCTCATGGTGGCACTCGTTGATGGCTGAAATCACTCTGTTGGTCCTGCCGCAGACGCTTGGCGTGCTTTTGGGAGCGAGGACACCTGCAGTGCTCAGCCGGTCCGTAGATTGAGGGGTGACAGTGAGGGCATGGACCCTCCACTTGGTGTCTGTCCGTTTGATTTCTTCTTTCCCCCTTTTTTTCTTTCAAGAGTATTGTAGTGATTGTCTTTGCAAGCCTTTATTTTATTTCCTTCTGTTGAACAAAGGGCCACTCCCAGCGTTTGGTATTCCATGCTATAGCAAAGAACACCAGTCTTTTTTTTTTCAGTAGAACCCGGGCCTGTGTTGCTCTGGAGCATGCTGGGGGCACGTGGTGGCAGAACGGGGCCTAGGGGTGATTGCTAAGCCACGTTCCAGGCCTGGTTTGTGACCGGAGCACACACCCAGCAGAGGGACAGGTGAGAGAGACATGTAGGCCCAATGTACCGGTTGTGGCAGCATCGCACTTCGACGGGTCCTCAGGCCTCCCACCGGTCAGAGGCAGACGTGCCTCAGGCAGTCAGAGGTGCGCAGCGGCTCCGTGGCACTCCGGCAATCACATAGGCCCTGAGGCAGTCGGGATCAGCCGTGCCAAGCTCCTCAGCGGATGCGCACCAGTGGGTACCATAGCGCCTCTCCGGAACGGCCACAGGGTGTGGTCCCAAGCCGCGGGTTGGGCACAGCTGGTCTCAGTGTCCTCCACAGCTTATCGACAGTGCCGGTGCGGCTCATGACATGCGGCTCTTACCTGCCTAGAGATGCCAGCGGCAGGCAGCGGGGTGGGTCACACAATGGGTCCCGCCCGTCCTCAGTCGCCAATCTGATGCCTCTGGTTATCCATCGGCCACACACAGGGCCTGGTTGCGGAGCTCATAAATGAATGTGAAACCCACACGTGCTGATACAGTGCGGACAAGGCCACAAGCAACCCACAGGGGGAGTGCTGCAACAAATCATAGTAGAGGCCGGGTGACCCTCCACACCCATCGCTCCATGCTTGTACGAGAGGCCATGACACCCTTGGCACGTCATTGAGTAAGAAAACAATTGGTTCAGGGGTCTGCTAGGGCTTTAAGTGGGCCGGCAGTAACTAGCAAGCATTTGCAATGAAAGGGGTCTCTCATTTGCTCCAGTTAGAGCTGTTAGGGATGTAAATTCCTAAATGGACTTTTCCTAGAAGTTTGCTCACAGTCAAAAGTATCGGCAGACGTCCAGTTAAACAGGGTCGATGGCTAAGGCAGTAACAAAACTGGCCCAAGGAGAGACAAACTTAAAGCATTTGCCAATGATGATAAAGGATTTTTGAAAGACAAGCCCATGAAGAGTGATAGTGGGTGGTGGGGTGTGCGTGGTTAAAAGCCCACAGAGATTACAACACTTCAGAGCGCATGCGCGCTCGACCTAAAATTGGACATTGACAGCGGTCTTTATCGGACCCTATATTCCCTTCTTTAACTTTAATAGGAAAACATTGAGCGATTTCTGAACAATGAAAGTAAACACAGTTAAGGTAATTCAAGTCAGTGATTTACTTTCTGTTTGTATTTTATGTGTTTTACTAAATCTTGCATTTCCTAAGAGTGTTAGACATTTCCGGAATGTGGTGTTTCTGTATTTTTTTGGTGTAGCATTTTACTCTTGTATAGAACATATTTTAAACTGAATCGCCTGCAAGTGTTTGAGAGCCCTGGAGTCGAGCTAAAGGCAGGGCGAGTTTTTTTTTTACAGTGCGCGTCAGTGGGACAGAAATGGACATCCAATCCTTGGCCTCTCTGTAGAGCGCACTAAGCAATGGTCACTGCTCCAGCTGCAAGTGGGATTCTGTGCACATGCTGTGAAGGAGGCACACAGTATCACAATACTGAAAAGGTGAACGAATGTAAAAGGAAATGCAGCGCTTAAAGACGAATGGGAATCACAGTAATATAATTCACAGGTTTACACCAAGCCCTAAATGCCTAAGCCACGCCCCTTTCAGAAACGCCCCACTTGTTCATTCCACTTAAAGCCCTGGGGCGGTTTTATGCCCCAGTCAGGCTTGGGTTAAACCACTGCCCCGCGCAATTAACTCCGCTCACGAGCTTGTGGCGGGAGGTCACGCAGACTTCCAAGAAAAACTGTGATAGAAAATTAGGCGGTTAATAACTCCGATTTTTGCCCTTGAAGGCGGCGGAGGCCAGAGCTGGGCTTCAGGACATCGCTTCCGCTTTAATTAGAAACGTCGTAGGTCAACGCTCATGGTGTGTGCGGGCTCCGTAGAACACCTCATTCAGTCACTTAAGGTTTATGAGTGAGAGCCTCGCAGGTCACCTCACTCAGTGTGTGTGGTAATGATTGTGAGTCATTGAGTGTGTGCTAGTGAGGGCTGATCACTAGCGTGTGCGTGTGAGAGCCTCGTAGGCCACCTCACTCAGTCACTTAGGGTGTATGAGTGAGAGCCTCGCAGGTCACCTCACTCAGTGTGTGGTAGTGATTGTGAGTCATTGAGTGTGTGCTAGTGAGCGCTGATCACTATGAGTGAGAGCCTCGCAGGTCACCTTACTCAGTGTGTGGTGGTGAGTGTGACTCATTGAGTGTGTGCTAGTGAGGGCTCTAGTGACACACACTCTAGTGAGTGTGTGTGTGAGCTTCGAGGGTCACCTCACTCAGTCACTTAGTGTGTGCGGGTGAGTGATTGGCAGGTCACCTCACTCAGTGAGTGCGGTGAGAGATGATCACTCTGTGTGCTAGTGAGGGCTGATCACTAGTGTGTGTAGTGAGAGCCTTGCACATCACCTCACTCGTGTGGTTGCGAGGGTCGGTCACTTAGTGTGAGAGCTTCACAGGTCCCCTCCCTCACTGTGTGCTGTGAGAGTTGATCACTGAGTGTGTGTTAGTAAGGGCTGATCACTAGTATGTGCTAGTGAGAGCCTCGCAGATCACCTCACATAGGGTGTAGAGGGTGGGTCACTTAGGTGTGTGAGTGAGAGCTTCCCGGGTCACCTCACTCACTGTGTGAGATGAGAGCTGATCACTATGTTTGCTAGTGAGGACTGATCAATAGTGTGTGTGTGAGAGAGCTTCGCAGGTCACCTCACTCACTGTGTGAGATGAGAGCTGATCACTAGGTATGCTAGTGAGGACTGATCACCAGCGTGTGTGAGAGAGAGAGCATCGCAGGTCACCTCACTCAGTGTGAAATCTGGAAGCTCTAGTGAGTACCCTAAACACATGCATGTGGCAGTTATCCGGTGTCTGGGACCTGAGAGCTTGGGGTGGAGTCACGGCCACCAAAAGAAGCCACTCCAGTTCACATTACTTACATCTTCCTAGAGGATGTATACATCAGGGGCCAGATGTAGCAAAGGGTTTCACCCATTCTGTGTCTATGGGAAAATGTGTTCGTACATCTGGCCCCAGATCCCTTAGTCACAGGAACTCACCCTGTAGACTGGAGTCATTTAGTTCAGTATTGCAATTCTTGTTTTTCCATATGACTGAGAGAAGTAGCAGGTTATTTAGAGTCTAGCGGATGCAGAATATATGCAAAAATGGCAGATATCCCATCCACCCTAATTGGACTCTACATGTTGGTGTTACATTTTTATTCACGGTGACACCTGAACTCCATAACAGTGGCCATGTAACCCATGATTTAATGGTATTGCCTTCACAAGACAACACCTTAGCATCAGGGTTCTGCACTAAACCACTTAAGCCTTTGCCAAATAAATCGGTCAAGATAATGGTGTATGATGCCCCTGAGTCTGTCGTACCTTCCAAAGGCAAGAATAACACACGTAGCCAAATCTGGATCACATTTCTTAAATACGTAGATAACACTACTGATAACCAAAACCATATTCTTCATTACATTTAACTCTTGCTCAGAATCAAGTTTTTCACTGATAACCACAACTCTGGCTCTGATAGCTCTCTTGCCCTCTCTATATACCTTGGCAAAGTGACCTTAGTTACCACAACCTTGTCCCCTGTAGGAAAGTGGCCCCTTTTGCCTGGTAAATGCAATTTTGACTGAAAGTGCACCGGGTTCCTGCTTTCCAGGTCCCCAGTGGCAGGTCTCTTTCCTCTAAACTGTACCATTGTTCCCCAGTTCGCAATACCTTTGGCATTCCTGCAAGTCCTCTACTAAATGGTACCCCTGGTACATAGGGCATGGGTCCCAAAGGGAATCCTCAAGGGCTGCAGCATATATTGCGCCACCACCAGGAACCCCTGACCTAGCTCATATGGACTGCCATTGCAGGCTGCATGTCTTGGTGCAGCTAAAAGGGAAAACACAACATGGCACACAGTCTGTGTGCCAAGCCCAATAAACACTGCATGCAATATATGGAAGTCACCCCTACAACAGGCCTTACAGCCCTAAAACTGAGGGTATTATATCACATGTGTGGACATATCTGCAAGTGCAGAAATGCCCCTGTTATGTCTTTGTTGATTTTTAGCCATAGTAAGTGATCAGGGAAGCCATTTTAAGTGCATGTGCTTGACACTGGTGAAATAGGTGTTCCCCAGCTACATAATGGCGTCACTGAAAATAGGGATGTTTGGTATCAAACAGCTCGTATTAAGAAACACTTACTGATTGCAGTGATGGATTTATTAATACATGCACCCAGAGGGAACCTTAGAGGTGCCCCCTGAAAAACTTACCATCTACTTGTGTGCTGGCTGACTACTCTTAACTAGCCTACCTCTAACATACAAGTTTTTGACCCAAAGGGTTAGAGCCTCTGCTCTCGGGCAGTCAGGAACAAAGCCTGCTCTCGCAGGGTTGTTAACACACCCCTTCCAACGGGCTGACCTGCAAATATGCTTTCCAAGGCAGGGGGCTTCAAAGAGCCTTCTGCCCTAGGTGTACAGAGCTGGCTTCCCTCAGAAGGGAG
The DNA here is from genome assembly GCF_031143425.1 of Pleurodeles waltl. Taxonomy (NCBI): domain Eukaryota; kingdom Metazoa; phylum Chordata; class Amphibia; order Caudata; family Salamandridae; genus Pleurodeles; species Pleurodeles waltl. The sequence goes on along the minus strand of NC_090449.1, from coordinate 75,354,804 downwards.
ATGCCGACCGCCCTGCCCCAGGACCCGTTTTGGCACCTGGACAAGTGGGAAAATTAGTGAGCTGCCTGATGTGGACACGAAATCTCAAAGTCTGCCATCTTGGTGATGGCAGAACTAGGAACTCTGGGACAGGGTTATGCCATACTCCCACAGGAAGTGGTCATATAGGGGGCTTGGTGACCCCAGGGGTAAGTAGCCCATTGGCTACTCCCCTACACTTACCTATCACCCCTAAATTCAGGGAAGAAATCAGATCCTGCTGACCTGAAGAAAGAAGAAGGACACTCCAGAGAAGCACAAAGCAAGAACTGAAGTCCAGTGACTGACTCAGCGCCAAACCTGCCAGCCTGCCTGCTGACTTTGATAATTGCAACAAAGACGCCTCGTCCAGCAGCTCCTTGTGCCTCTAAAATCCAGAGAGGACTGCCAGCATGTACCCCAGCACCAGGAAGTTTCATGGAGTAGTGGAAGTGCTTCTGTGCAGGGAGGACTCTGGACAGCCAAAACCAGACACCAGAAAGCTCCACTGCACCCCAACCCCCTAACTCAAGTCGAAGTGAGCCAATGGTGCCAGCGTAGCACCCAGACCCTCCAGAGACTAAGCCCACCTTGGATCCCCTCACTGTCACCTTCCTGATGACGCCCGTAAACTCTTTGTGCAGGCCCCCCTCTACTTCAAGTGAACTGGAGACAAAGACCCGATGACTCAGGACACCTCTGCGCCCAGCTGCGTTTGACAGAGGAGAAGAGGACTAAGGGTGTCCCTACACCCCCTAGCCTTGTGAGACGTGAGCACACTTGTCCACACCTGCACCCTCTTTCTGCAGGCCCCCCTACCGTGACCACTGCGGTGACAGAAACCTGATGCCTAAGAGCACCCTGCAGCCAGCTGCCCTGGCCCCAGGAGAAGAGGACCGAAGGTGTCCCCATGTCCCCAAGCATCACAAGTCTTGAACCTCTTGTTGGTTCATCCAGACTGCTCCCCTGCCCAGTCCTTGCCTGCAGTGTCTTTCTGACCGAACACATCACCATTCACTTCAGCCGGGCACCCGACGAAGAACTGCCCCTCTGCAGCCGGCCGCCCCAGTGCCACCCGAGGTGACCTGTTGGTGTGGCCTAGGACCCTAAATCTCAATTGTGCAGCAAAATCAGTAGCAAACCGGGAAGCATCCTTAGTAACAAGGGAAAGATCTCAGAACAAGGGTCTCAAAAGAGTTCTGGCTCACCAAATTCAAACATTTATATGACATCCACTCCTTAGACAAGAATTAGGACTGCAAAGTCACTGTGGGTTGAGAAAAGAAATACCCTTTTTACAAATCAAATTACAGATTTTAAAGACATCACATCACCCTACCAGCTTAGCATTAACCCACTATAAGAATATTGATTCAGCCCCTCCGACCTAATGTCATGCAGAGGTATCAGAACAAACTAGTTACAAAAACAACAACAGTAAATTAATGCCATACTGCATGCAAACGGAAGATCCTTGAAAAATTGTTACAGTAGACACTCTGGCAGGCTTTCTTCGAGAACAGTGTTGTTCAGGAATGAACAAATCTACAAACTGTTTGACTACATGCAGCAGAAACATAAACATGATACTGTGGCATCTATTTTAGGTCAGATGGCATTGAGACCTAACTGATGCCTAGTTAGCATTAGCCAGGAAAACACACTTTAACAAGTCATAGCAATATTGTTTCAACTGCATTAGCTTGATGTCAGTATTTATATATGTGAATTCAAGTGTAGATGAATTGCTCTGCACACTATTAATAATGTACATTTTGAATAAGCCATATAAATTCATCATCAACTTCCCCTTCTAATGGTTTTATCATCACTAAAAATTTCTAACTATTTACAGTACAGTCAGCATAACTTTCTGTCTCTTGCATCTTGATTCTTCCAGAATCTTAAATTGATTAAAGATTCAGGCCCTCATTGCAACCCTGGCGGTAAAGTCCGCTGACCGCCGTGCCGACGGCCGCCAACATACCGTGTCCGCAGCGGAAATCCGCTACGGGTATTATGACCCACACTTCGAAATCCTCCATAATACAGACACCCACATAAGTCGGCCACACCAAAGGTCAGTGATAAATTGGCGGTACCAAAACCCACACCTTCACGGCAACAGGAATAGCCCACACTATCACGACCCACGAATCAACGCGGCGGTCATTCAACCGCGGTAAACCATTGGTGGTACACACCGCCGCACTCAAAATACACACACATTTACAAAACACAACCACACTGGACAATTCAAAATACACACACCTGATACACATACACACACCACACCCACACACCCAATCCAATATAAAACACAATCAATCAATCCAAAAAATTTGTAGAGCGCGCTACTCACCCGTGAGGGTCTCAAGGCGCTTGGGAGGGGGAGAATCAGTGGGGGGGGGAGGCAGGGAGGGTTACTGATCAAATAACCATGTCTTGAGGTTCTTTCTGAAAACCAGGAGGTCTTTGGTTTTGCGAAGGTCGGTGGGGAGGGAGTTCCTGGTTTTGGGGGCGAGGTAGGAGAAAGACCTGCCTCCTGTGGTGGTGCGTTGGATACGGGGGACTGTGGCTAGGGCGAGGTCGGCTGATCAGAGGTTGCGTGTGGGAGTGTGGAAGTTAACTCTTTCGTTGAGGTAGGTTGGGCCGGTGTTGTGGAGGGAATTGTGTGCGTGGATGAGGATCTTGAATGTGATTCTCTTTTCTATGGGGAGCCAGTGAAGGGATCTGAGGTGTGGTGAGATTCGTTCGTGGCGGGGGAGGCTCAGGACGAGGCGTGCGGCCACATTACCCACAACCCCTTACAACTAAATTTTTGGAAGAAGCAGATCTAGAGAAAAGCAAATACAACAGCAGCATCCAGAGGCACACAACACCATCACTCATACACCATCCACGCACAAAACACCACACCCCCCAAAACATCACCCCACACATCACATCAGCCATCACCTCCCACATCACTCACACCACATCATGGCACCTCAAAGACACCCCAGGTTTTCTGAGGAGGAGCTCAGGATCATGGTGGAGGAAATCATCCGGGTAGAGCCACAGCTATTCGGATCACAGGTGCAGCAGACATCCATTGCTAGGAAGATGGAGCTGTGGCGGAGAATTGTTGACAGGGTGGGTGGGACAGCATCCAAGAGCATGGAATGACATCAGGAAGAGGTGGAACGACCTACAAGGGAAGGTACGTTCCATGGTATCCAGACATCAGGTAGCCGTACAGAGGACTGGAGGTGGACCCCCACCTCCTCCCCCACAACTAACATGGGAGGAGCAAGTCTTGGTGATCATGCGTCCTGAGGGCCTTGCAGGAGTAGCAGGAGGACTGGACTCTGGTAAGTCATATCTTTACTATTATATCTCCCCACCCTACCTGCATGCCATCACAAACCCCAACCCCTACCCTCACACCCATCACTCCACCACCTCACATATACCCCACTATCACAACCCACACATCCCAATACCAAGCCCTGCATGTTACACCAATGCATGGACATCCATCACAGACCTGCATGGACACCCATCACCAAAGCATGTCCAAGGGAGAGACTCACTCAGGGCACACAATCACCACTCACACAAGGGCCAAGGCGATATTGCAAGCACAGTAGTAGCGGGAAACACACCCATTGCACAAGATGGCACACACAGATACAATAACAATGCATTTCCACCCCAACAGGACCCTTACACAACATCACTGGATAGGAGGTGTCAGCCATGTCCAGTCCCCCCCCTAGAAGAGGGCCACAGTGACAACAGCAGCTCTGCACGCCTGGATCAAGATGACCAGCCCGGCCCATCAGGGACCTCTGGACAGTCGGTTCCCCTGCCACAGTCCCAAACCACCACAGAACTTCCCCCGTCAAGAAACACCACCACAGCACCCACCCAGTGGGCCCATGCCACTGTCCCCAGGACACTTCAGTCAGCAGTGTGTCCACCACTACAGGGACCCCATGCAAACCCACAAACACAGGACAACCAGGGACCTGGGGTCAGTGGCAGTGGGCACACGGTGCAGGGAACAGAGGCACAGGATAACAGGGAAGCTGGGACACCTGCTGTGCGACAGGGAGAGGACAGACCCAGGGAACCCACCATCCACGAGACACACTCAAACATAATGGGAGCATACCACCATTCCCAGGAGACCATGGGCACGGTACTGGCCAAGTTTCAGGTGACCCAGCGGCTGCAGGAAGGACAATGCCTGGGGATCAGGGAGGACTTGAAATACATAAACGCCACCATTGCAGGGATGCTGGCAGATATGGCCAACTCCATGAGGGAGACAGTGGCATACCATACTGACACCAGCCCAAACGATGAACAGCCTTCCACGTCCTCCGGCGCTAGTGGACAGGAGGTCCCGCCACAGGATCAACAGGCCACCAGCACCCCACCCCCTGCAGAAGGAGAACCACCCTGCAAAAGGTTCCTGCGATCCAGGCAGAAGACAGAGAACATTGCCAAGACTCCCGCCAGGAAATAAGACTCTCCTGATTGTCACCCTTCTGTCCCACTATGTCACCCTGTCCCCCTTGAATTGCCATTGCTCCACTTCCTATGCCCCATTGGACAATGTACTTGTGATACCAAGAGACTGGACTCTATCCCGGACATTCCTCCACCATCACCCCAGCCCCTTCCACATACCCCTATACACATTAGCCCATAAATAAACAACCTTGAATCACAAAACAATCTGGAGTCAGTCTGTACTTTCAAAAATATATAATTACAACTTCTTCAACAAATATCAATGTTAATGTTCATTTGCACATACCAATGTATGACAGTTGTTGGGCAGCAGTAAACATAGCAGAAGGCAGAATGAGGTACCCAGATCTGTGAAATGGAAAGCCAAAGTGAACTGTCAGTGTCCATACACAGAGGTTAAGAGGCTGACTCATTCAACGTCCTACAGTAGTTAGATATGAGATGAGCAGTGCCAGTCTCTTACCTGTGTCTCACTGGAAGTACTGCATGATGATGTTGTTTCGGCTGTTAATATCTTCTTCCTCTGCCTCCTCTTCCTCACTGTCCACAGGCTCCACAGCTGCCACAGTACCATCATTAGGCCCATTCGCCTGCAGAAAAGGCACCTGGCGTCGCAAAGCCAGGTTGTGCAACATGCAGCATGCCACGATTATCTGGCACACCTTCTTTGGTGAGTAGTATAGGGAGCCACCTGCTAGATGGAGGCACCGGAATCTGGCCTTCAGGAGGCCGAAAGTCCACTCAATAATACACCTAGTTCGCCCATGTGCCTCATTGTAGCATTCCTCTGCCCTTGTCCTGGCATTCCTCACTGGGGTCAGTAGCCATGAGAGGCTGGGGTAACCAGAGTCACCTGCAAATGTCGAGGGAAATCTGTTAGACACACACTAACCCTTAGGGACTACCCCATACCCAGACACCTATTCATACTGTGTGGGGACCTTGGGTGCCTCTGGAGTTAGCTCATCACATAAGGGATGCTGCTATTCCTCAAAATGTAAGCGTCATGCACAGAGCCAGGATACTTGGCATTCACATGGGAGATGTACTGGTCCGCCAAACACACCATCTGCACATTCATAGAATGGTAGCTTTTTCGATTTCTGTACACCTATTCATTTCTGGGGGGTGACAAATGCCACATGTGTACCATCAATGGCACCAATGATGTTGGGGATATGTCCCAGGGCATAGAAGTCATCTTTCACTGTGGCCAAATCCTCCACCTGGGGGAACACAATGTAGCTGCGCATGTGTTTCAGCAGGGCAGACAACACTCTGGTCAACACGTTGGAGAACATTGGCTGGGACATCCCTGTTGCCAAGACCACTGTTGTTTGGAAGGAACCACTTGCCAGGAAATGGAGCACTGACAGGACCTGCACTAGAGGGGGTATTCCTGAGGGACAGCGGAGAGCTGACATCAGGTCAGGCTCCAATTGGGCACACAGTTCTTGGATTGTGGCACAATCAAGTCTGTAGGTGATAATGATGTGTCTGTCTTCCATTGTTGACAGGTCCACCAGGGATCTGTACACCGGAGGATGACGCCATCTCATCATCTGCCCCAGCGGATGTGCCCTATGGAGGAGAATGGTGAGCAGAGGGTCATGTACCACATAGGTTGCACAAGTGTTTTTGCTGTAATGTGAGTAAATCTGTGTGTGGCGTTGTCTGTCCGTATTTCTGCCCAAATGTGCTGTGATGCAGTTAGGTGCCATGCCATGTGCCACCCTGAAATGGCAGCTGCCTGACCTGTAAGGAGGGACAAGGGCAAATGAGGTAACTGTGCTGGCGTTGTGCAGCATCGCGGTAGGTGGTCGAAGACCGCAGCGCAATTCAGCATCGGTTATCATTGGGCCCTATGGGTTCCAGGAGCCAATGACGATGTACGCCAGCGGTGACGGTACGCACCGCCGCGGACGTGACCGCCATTTTCTATCTGTTCACTCACTTGATACCTGACCTTCAACTGGAGAGGACCTACACTGCAAGTGCTGCTATGACCTGTGTCTGGAAGCGACAATGGCTCGAATGTCTGGGGAAAGGGCCCCTGCCTTCACTTCGGAGGAGTTGGAGAGACTAGTGGATGGAGTCTCCCCAGTACATGCTACTCTACGGTCCTCCAGACAAACAGGTGAGTACAATGTGAGCATGATGCCTGGGCCATGAATGTATGGAGTGGTGTGGATGGAAGATACATGTGGGGGGGGGGCTGAGGCCTGCATGTGAGGATGGCGAGTGTATGTGTGTCAGGGCATGGGTGGGAACTGGTGGGCAATGGGTATGACAAACTGGATGGGGGAGTCATTTCCTTTCATCCTATACCTTTCCTCTAGGTCAGCGCCCACCAGAAGAAGGGTATTAGGCGCGCCATCGCCAAGGAAGCGCAGACCCTCGGGTTCTATCATAGATGGAGCACCCACTGCCGCAAGAGATGGGAGGACCTGAGCCGCTGGAGCAAGAAGACGGCAGAGGCCCATCTGGGGATGGCCTCCCAATGTGGCAGGGGTGCCTGTCGCACCATGACCCCCCGGATGTTCCGGATCCTGGCAGTGGCATATCCGGAGTTGGATGGGCGCTTGAGGGCATCACAGCAGCCACAAAGGGGTGAGTACAGTCTCATTCAGCTGACTCTGCGCACTTTACAAGGTGTCTGGGTGGGGGATGTGGGTTGTAGATTTCCCTAGGCCAGGGTGAACTTGGTAGGGTAGGCCCCTTGTTAGGCAGGCTCTGTGGCACTCCAACCCCAATAGTGGTAGTGGGCATCTACAACTAGTCAGCCTCCTGTGAGTTCCAGGTGTGCAGCAAATGGTGTTAGGCATAGTCCCCCAAGGGCAGGTGATTTTCCTACTAACTGCTAGTGCATAGCTTAGTGCATAGGGCTGCTCCCTGTGTGTTGTGTCCACCAACGGTAGAGGTGTTGCTGGCATTGACCATGTGTCTCCTCTGTCTTTCCCCCCTTCTTGTTTTGTCACTCTGTCCTTGTGTGCATTAGCATCATCTGGCGGAGGAGCAGAGGCACCAGAGATGGAGGGAGCTGCATCCCACATGGCCCAGGAGGGTGAATCCACGGTGAAGGCACCAGTGGGAAGGAGGGCGAGGGGAGCTCCACGACGGTGACAGGAGGGGACACCAGCGACTCCTCCTCTGATGGGAGCTCCCTTGCGGTGGCACGCACCTCTGTGCCCACCGCAACAACATGTACAGCCGCCCCTCCCCTACCAGCACCACCCTCCCAGCAGCCCCTCAGCGTGTTTCCCGTGCCCGCTCACCCAGGAGGGTGGGCATCTCCTTCGCCCCAGGCACGTCAGGCCCTGCCCCAGTCAGCCCTGCTGCCCTCAGTGAGGAGGCTATTGACCTCCTGAGATCCCTCACTGTTGAGCAGTCAACCATTTTGAATGCCAGCCAGGGTGTCGAGAGGCATTCGCAGCAAACAAATGCATACCTGGAGGGCATTCATTCTGGCGTGGGGGGCCAACAGAGAGCATTTCAGGCTCTGGCCTCAGCACTGATGGCAGCCATTGTCCCTGCGTCCAACCTCCCCCCTCCAACTTCCACTACCAAGACCCAATCCCCTCTTCCTCAGCCTATCCCAAGCACACATCAGACCAGCATGCACACGCATCAACACACAAAAGTGGTTCAGACAAACATAAGCACCACACATCCCACAGGCACTCACATAAGCACAATACCCATGCAGACACACCAACATCCACTGCCTCCACTGTGTCCCCCTCCTCCACGTCCTCTACCTCCCTCCCTGTCTCGTCCCCACTCATACCTGCATGCACTACATCCTCAGCCACTACCTCCATCACGCCCATCACTACACACCGCTCACGTGCAATCACCACCCCCACTACCATTCACAAGTCCCCTGTGTCCTTTCCCAGTGTGCCTGTGAGCCCTCCTCCCAACACCCACTCAACAGCCATCCACCTCACAACAGCCTCCAACCCATGCACCTTCACCCAAACTCAGCAGACGTTCACCTCCTACAACCACTACCTCTTCCTCCACTCCCAAACCCCCTCCATCTTCCCATCCCAGTGTGTCCAAAAAAATGTACCTAGCTAACCTGGAGCTCTTCCCTACACCTCCCCCCCTCCTTCTCCTAGGGTCAGGATGTCTAGATCCAAGCCCAGCACCTCAGCCAACAAATCTGCATCCGCTATGGTCCCTGCTACTCCAGTACGGTGAAAGGGGGCACCTGTCAGAGCTGCCAGTGGGCCACCGAAGGAAAGGAAGGACCACCCTATACCACCACCTGCAAAGCTCAAAAAGAGACCGGCTTCAAGCAAGGGACAGTCACACCACCCACCCAGCAAGGCCTCGCACAAACAAAAAGCGGACAGTGCCAAGGTCCCTGCAGCGGCTGTCAAGATGGGGAAGGGCCACAAGCCAAAGGGCACATCACCTCTGGGCACGATGTCACCTGCGGAGGGGCTGGTGACCACCAAATCATCAGGGATGGCAGCTACATGCACCCCAGTCACCACCGCCGCTCCGACCGCCACCTGCACCGCCGCTGCCACAATGTCAGTCTGCAGCATCCTCCCCAAGGATCAGCCATCCGAGAATGCCGGAGATGGTATGGTGTCTTCATCTACCCCAACAGTCACTTGCACCATGGCCTGCACTGGCAGCATTACCACTGCAGCCACCGCTGCCTGCACCACCATCAACACCACCACGTTCACAGCTGATGCCACTCTGTCGGACATCAACCCCATCCCCAGTGTGCAGCCATCAGAGTCTGCAGGTGACGTCCTGGACCCTGGACACGCCACTTGAGACACCACCTCCAGCACTGACACAAACCAGCAATTGGCAGCCTAAGTCACCGCAGGATGGAGTGTGGGTCTGCCTCCATGGGGTATCATGCTACCTGTTCCGGGTACATCGTGTGGCTGTGACACACAGGTGAGACAAAGTCAGCATTCCAGACGCCAGGAGCAGCATCACTGGGCACAAAGCCCCCTCCATAACCAGTAGAGAAAAGCATCCACTAACACAGACCTTGGCAAGATGAAGCACTCTGGGCACAAATCCCCCTCCAGAACCAGTGGAGAAAAGCATCCACTAACACAGTCCTTGGCAGGATGAAGCACTCTGGGCACAAAGCCCCCTCCAGAACCAGTGGAGAAAAGCATCCACTAACACAGTCCTTGGCAGGCTGAAGCACTCTGGGCACAAAGCCCCCCTAGAACCAGTAGGGAAAAGCATCCACTAACACAGCCCTTGGCAGGATGAAGCACTCTGGACACAAAGCCCCCTCCAGAACCAGTGGAAGACGCCACCCACTTGAGAGACTGTGGCTTTGCACTCCCCAGGACTAAGCAGTGGGCAGTGCACCCACTTGAGAGACTGTGGCTTTGCACTCCCCAGGACAAAGCAGTGGGCAGTCCACCCACTTGAGAGACTTTAGAGACTGTGGCTTTGCACTCCCCAGGACCAGGCAGTGGGCATGTTGCCCCCTCGAGGAGCAGTGGCGTCGTACCATCATCCGGCTGAGGTGCCCCCCCTCCCTTTCCCCCTGAGGTGCCTGTTTTTTTGCCGACCTGATGCCCCTGCAGTGGGCTCTCTGTTTTGAGGCAAGTGTCATGTGTGGGCTTCGCCCATGCTTTTTGGGACCACTGGTCCACGGACATTTCATGGGACAGTGTACGGACTTGTGTACTTCCTGTAAATATTTGTGTATACTGATTCTTTACTGTTCTCTTGGGCTATCTGATTGTTTGAATATTACACTAGTTAAACTCATTTCGTTTGGTCCTTTCTTTCAGGGGGTGACGGGGTGTATCTATGATGTTACTGGATATGTGTGTTGTTGTGGGTGGGGGATGGGGTGTTGCATTTTGCGTATGTGTGTCACTCTCTTTTTCCTCCCCCCTCCCCCTGTGTGCTAGGTGCAGTGCTCACTGTGGTCATCGTCGCCGCTGCCGTTTGTACTCCTGGTAGATGAGAAGATACACCAACATTGGTAGCACCTGTAGTTCGGGCTCCATGGCGTCCTGGTACCTCATTGATTGTCGATCAGTGAGTGGTTTCCCTTCCAAAGACTGTTTCCGCCGTGCTTTTAATGTCGTTGGTACCGCCCGTGGGTGGTACATTGTGTTCCGCCTGTCTGTTGGCGGTTACCACCACGGTGTTTGTTGCTACCACCGTGGCATTCTGAGTGTTGAAGTGGCTGTCCGTGTTGGCAGTTTCCGCCATGGTCGTAATTCCATTTTTTGGACCGCCGGCCTGTTAGCAGTATTACTGCCGCTTTATTACCGACCACCAGGGTTGTAATGAGGGCCTCAGTCTTGGGCATCTTTACACCTGCAAAATAGATCAATCTTAATAATGGTTAATTCAAACAATTTGAACAAGAGGAATGGGACGACTGCACAAGTATAACCTAGAATGCCCTCTCGTAATCTGTCAAACCACTCTCCAACCTTCCTTAAGCCCTTCCCAGTCTCACCAAACCCAGAACCCACTCATTCCCACAAGCCATGGTCTTCAAAAGCTTTGGCTTTACAATAAAACCATCACATGGTAAACACTTGAGAATACCTAAATCAGGTAGCATCTGCTCATCCAATTGTGAGGGAGGTTAAAACAGGATGCTGTGTCACACACATAATAAGTTCCTTTAAGTATTGGTTTCAAACCAACCACATTTTCACCACTAACATACCTTCTTTCACACTCAATATGTACTTTACAACAGTAAAATGGTACACCAAAAAATACAGAAACAGAACATTCACGAAATAACTTACACTCTTAGGGAATTCAAGATTTAGTAAAACACTTGAAATACAAACAGAAAGTTTGATGATGCCGCAAGGAGCCATGCCCCACATCGTACCGCAATCCTGGTCTCACCGATGCTGCCGCTGACGCTGTCACGGAGCTGCTGCTTGCACCGTGTCCTGTGTGCCCGCACTCCATTTCGCCTTGCTCACACGACTGTACGACGAAACAACGACTGCAAAAAAAACTACTGCCTTAACAACGAGGTCGGAACACCGACCTCGTTGCTACTACTAATGATTTTACCACGAATGCCTTAACAACGATATTTTGTTGTAAAGGCATTCCTGATAAAATCATTAGCAATAGGCACCATTCACCCTACATCCCTCACCCCACCCCCCCAACCCCACCCCAAAACCCCCTGACCCCCCACCCACTCCCCAAAACCAAAAACGCCCCACCCCCCCAAACCCACCCCAAAACCTAAAACCCCCTGGCCCCCACCCACCCACTCCCCAAAACCAAAAACGCCCCACCCCCCCAAACCCACCCAAAACCTAAAACCCCTTGACCCCCCACCCACTCCCCAAAACCAAAAACGCCCCACCCCCCCAACCCCACCCTAAAACCTAAAACCCCCTAACCCCCCACCCACTCCCCAAAACCAAAAACGTCCCACCCCCCCAACCCCACCCCAAAACCTAAAACCCCCTGACCCCCCACCCACTCCCCAAAACCAAAAACGCCCCACCCCCCCAACCCCACCCCAAAACCTAAAACCCCCTGACCCCCCACCCCCTCCCCAAAACCTAAACCCACACTTACCTTCGCCAAGTCCCTTCTTTGTACCTTAACCACGCATGTTCGTTGTTCAGAACATACTTAGTTAAGGCACAAAAAACCGAAGTCGTGGTTAAAACAAGCGTTGTTGCGCTTTCGTTAACCACGACCTTCGGAAAAAAAAAGTCGGAAAAAAGGATGTTTCCCGCTCACACCGCAGCCTTGGCTTCCCCGACGATGACGCTCCACGCTGACACCGATGGCGCTGCCTGCACTGGGGCGTGAGGACACCATTCGTGAGGTGCACGACACACTGTCCTGTCCCACACCCCAGCCACGGTCCACCGACACCTGCGGCATAGACTCCAGGGTCATCAACAGATGCCCCTGTCTGCACCGCAGCCCGTGGGCGCCGCACGGAGCCCACCCCAAGCCAAACTGCTGCCTTGGGCCTACCGACGACAGCGCTTTAGCAATGATGCTGCTGCTGACTGCACTGTGACCTGGAAACGTCACACCACCCAGCTTCACACCACAGCCTTGTTCTCACTGATGCCACAGGACGCCGTCACAGAGCAGCTGCCTGCACCATGACCCACAACTGTAGCTGTCCCACAACGCTGTGGCTGGCCTGCACTGTTGGATTTGTTGTTCACAATGCCAGGATAGCCCCAGATGGAGCTATTGACTTCAAGAAACAATTTTTAAGTTAAATCTAGCAAACTTCATATCTTTATTACTGAATGTTGGATTTTTCTCTTTTTGGTCTTGTTTTACACAGATAAATATTGGCTATTTTTCTAAAACTGATGTGGTGTCCTTTTGAAGTGTTTACACTGTATTACTGTGTGTTATGTACAAATGCTTTACACATTGCTTTTGAGATAAGCCTGACTGCTTATGCCATGCTACCAAGGGGGTGAGCAGAGGTTATCCGAGCTGGTTATCTCCCTTATCCTGACTAGAGTGAGGGTCCCTACTTGGACAGGGTGCAAAACGACTGCCAACTGGTGACCCCATTTCTAACACTCTCCTTCTTTCATGGTATCTTGTACGACGTCAAAACCCTCCATTTCAAAGTAGTTGTAGAATTCCCAGCAGAGTATGTTGATGACAGGACATGTCACATTTGTCTTTCCTTTGTATAAAAAAAATGGTGCAGACAAAGACAGGGGAAGCCAGAGGCACTATGGTAATATTATGTTTGCCCAGACGGTCATTGGCCCTTGGTTGACCCTATGCAAGAATACGATTGTTACAATAAATATTTGAAAACCTTTATTAGTATCTTTCTCGTGTTTACCCTGGGCGTGCATGAGTGAAACAACGAGAGGGCCAGGACTTCCTTGGGAGACAGAGTGTCATGTTCAAGGTTGCTGAAATCATCTGTTACCCTGGGAAGGTTGGGGGTTCAGGTGAAGCACTGTGAGCTAGCTAGGAATTGGTTCAACTGTTCTGGTTGGTGTAGATGTACTCAGTACCCTCGTCCTGAAATTCTGTCACCCTAGTCCCCAGTCCTACATTTTTAGAGGGAACCGTGTAACAATACAATCATGGTTAGCCATATCTTTCTGACCAACTCAAAAACTGTATTTGTTTTAACTATATTTTACCTCCACTGGAGGTGGGGAGGGGGATGATGAGAGAGTGCACCTAGGTGCGCAAGTGTGTTTGGCCAGACAATCCGAACGCTGCTTTGAGCAGCATCAGGATTGGCCCCTGGGCAGGCTGGGAGCCTGTGCCTGCAGCCTGGAGTGACAAGGGACGGAGGAGCGGCGCGGCGGCAACAGAGTTAAATAATTATTATTAGAGGTCAGAGAGCCGCAACTACAAAATATCTGGCTGCAGGGTTTGCATGGTGCAAAAGCAATTCACCCTTAAAGACCTACTGGCTTCAACATATGTTTTACATCAGTGGTTCTTAACTTTTTGACTTCTGTGGCCCCCTATTATTGGAAACCGCTGACCCCTACAGAATCATTATTAACATTTGGGGACACCCACAGAGTCATTTATTGGAGGCCAGGGACCCTGGTGTTAGAAATGGGGATTCTGGTTATCAGAGTATGCACCCTGTGCAAGCAGGAACCACCACTCTAGTAAGGGTAGGTTAGATACTACCTTAAATTAACCTGGGCTCACCCTCTGGTAGCTTGACAAGGAGCAAGCAGGCTTACTAGAGTGGCAATGTGTAAAATATTTGTGCAACACACACACACACACAGTAACACAATGAAAACACCACAAAAAGAATCCACACGCATTTAGACAAACTGATAATATTTATCTGAGTAAAAGAAGACCAAGACAAAAAAATTCCAGTCAGTATAAGTCGACATAAGAATTTTTAAAGAAGGAGGGTAGGCTGGCTAGAGAACCCATGCAGGGGCTGATGAAATGTACCTCAGATAGAGCAAAGCGTTGCCGTTGAGGGTACAATGCATTGATATTTCCACATAGTCGGTTCAGTGCATCATCGTCGGGCTCCGTTGGAATACAAGCAATGGTGATGATGCATTGGCTTTGAGGAAAACAGCTGCTCCACCCACTTCTGAGGCCCAGGACTGGAGGGGGCGCCTCAGGTAAATGATTTGTAGAGTCCAGCAGCACCATTAGAGTTGCACAATGTCTTTTGTTTCCCTGAGACTTCAGTAAACAGGAGGCAAGTCAGAAAGCCCTTGGAGTCACTCTGGGTTCAAGTGAGATGTGTCCAGTCCTTGTCCTCAGCAGGGGAGAGATCAGCAGCCAGCCGGGCAGCGCAGTGAAGCAGAGAAGCAGTTCCTCAGAACCCTCAGTCGAGGCAAAGTGGCAATCCTTACAGCATGGTAGTCTTTACTCCAGCAGAGTTATTCGCAAGTCCAGACGTGATTTGTTAGAGGCCAGGAACTTATACCCAAATGTTCCTTGGAAGTGGGGGTGACATCAAAGCAGCTTCTTGAAATGCACAGGTCCCCATCTCACCCCAGCCACGGCCCCAAACTATCAGTAGGAAGAAAGCATCCCTTTGTGTGAGGACAGGCACTTCCCTATTTATGTGTAAGTGTCATCTCCCCTGCACTCTTCCTACCCAGGAAGGCCCATCAAGATGCAGATGAATGCAGACAAGTGCTTGATCACACCTAACCTTCCTATGTTTGTGGCTGTCTAGAGGGAATGCATAAAGTGTAGCTGTCACCTGCGCCAAACGTGTATTGGAGACAGGCTGCAAGGCACACAGAGCAGTAAGCGTCGAGAAATGCCCACGGTCTAAAAGTGGCATTTCTAAAATAGTAATGCTAATTGCAACTTTACCAGTAAAGAGGATTTAACATTACCATTCCAAAGATATGAAACACAACAAAGCTACTCCTTCCTGATCAGGAATTATAGGCTTAGAAGTTTACTGAGGAATTCCTAATGCTGGCCTTGGAGAGGAGTAGGTCTCATAGTAGTGAAAAAACAATTTGGGAGTTTTTCAATACCAGGACTTGTGAAACATAAAAGTACACGTCCTGACTTTATTTACATAACACCCTGCCCTATTAGCTACCTAGGGCCTACCTTAAGGGTGACTTATAAATAATAAAAGGAGAGTTTAAGGATTGGCAAATGATTTTAAATGGCAAGTCGAAGTGGCAGTGAAATTGCACACACAGGTGCTGCACTGGCAGGCCTGAGACATGTTCAAGGGCTACTGAAATGGGTGGAACAATAAATGCTGCAGGCACACTAGTAGCATTTAATTTACAGGCCCTAGGTATATGGTATACCACTTTACAAGAGACTTATAATTAAATTATATATGCCAATTGTGAATACATCAAGGTTACCATGTTTAAGGGAGAAGCACACGCACATTAGCACTGGTCAGTAGTGGTAAAGTGCTCAGAGTCTTAATGCCAACAAAAAGATACAGCAAAAATGTGAGGCAAAGAGGCAAAAAGATTGGGGGAAGACCACCCTAAAACTGTCAGTTCTAACACCCGGCTTAAGCAATTTGGATGATTTGAATCTCAAATCTTGAATACAGAAACAAGCGTTCATCAAATAATACACAACAGATTAAATATTTTATTTAATTCACAAATATAAAAAAATGTAAACGTTCATTTTAATGGAAAGTTTAGAGCTTTTCTTAATTCAACTGTTGCCACCCATCGTCCATACTATATTCTGTTTGATGCATTTACGCTGATCCCCAAATCAATCTGAGTACACAAACTTAATTTTTAGTCTCCAATAGTAAACTTTGAAATATTTACAGAACATTTTTAAATTTACAATTTTTTCATTTTACTTTTTTATGTAGATACAGTTTATTCATCTGTTAATATTATTTCATTTTCTAAACAGTTGCTGACACCCTGAGTAGACATAGCTGATCCCCAGGGGTCCCCGGACCACAGGTTAAGAACCACTGCTTTAAATAGTAAATAAATCAGGCCGACTGCCCTTGTCATAACTTTTTGTAACTAGTGAACCTATCATGCTTACAGCTGTTATCACTGGCTTGTCACCAGAACCAACTCAAGCTTAACTTTTCCTACAAAGAACCACAAGCGAAACAGTCAAAAGTATACAAAACTAAATTAAAATAATATTTCTTTGAGGAGGGTCTAACAAGGATTCATACAGTTCAAATCTTCTGTTTGAATGGGTTGTCACAGGGTGGTAAATAGCACCAAACTCTTCCCTACCACGTAATCTTTGAGCTTCCATTTAACAAAATACTCTCCAACAGACTTTAGAACAGTGTAATAATAATTCACCCTTAAAAGCCAATTAGCTTTAACATATACTTTTCACATCCAAAACATTATTGCAACTTTTTTTAATAAACAATTAGAGCTATAAACTTTATCATTGCTTTGTCACTATAACCAGTTTACACCTACTGTGTTCAGCATAAGCTTTCTGACATAGCAAAATAACAAATACGTACAAAATTAAAGTTTTCAAAACAATATAAAATCACTCCTAATAGAGGCTAACAAGAAGTATCATAGTACAAATCTTCTCCTCGTGGTTTGTTAAAGTGGGTCACTAACATCAAACCCCTTGCCGGCTACGGAAATCTCAAGATTCTGTGTAACAAAAAATAAATACCTGCCTACAGGCTTTAGCATAGTGTTATATCAACCCACCAATAAAAGCTTGTTGTTTCTAAAGCATGCTTTTCACAATAAGTGTGTCACGACGGCATGCTTTGCCATAGATTTTTATTATAAACAAATCACATATAAGGAAGTTGTTAGATCTTTTCCTCAGTGAACGGATAAGACCTTTAGCATTTACTACTGGTTTGACACTATAACCAACAAAGGCCTGCAGAAGTGTGCAAACCTTGGGATCTGGCAACCATCATGTATACAGTAATAACATTACAAATCTGTACAAAATTACAGTTGGCAAACAATAAACAAACCCTCTGAATAGGGCGTAACAAGAATCATTGCAGTGAAAATCTTCTACTCCCAGGGTCTCCCAGAGCAGGTGACCAACACCAAAACTGTTGCCTATTACGGTAAACTGTGAGATCACATGTAACAAAATACCTGTCTACACCCGATAACATAGTGCAATAACAATCTACTTTTAGATACCGATTGGTTTAGCAAATACTTTTCATAATAAATAAGCCGGGCCTACTTCCTCTGTCAAGCTTTCAACAATAAGCAGACCAGACGTATGGCATTTGGCATAACTTTTCTCAGCGCACCCAACAGGCCTATAGCTTATTAGCTTGTCACCATCATCAACTCAAACATGTTGTACCGAGCGTTGGACGGTTCTACAAGGAAACCACCAGGCATACAGTAATAAAATTAATAAAAGCAGGTAAAATTGCAATTGGCAAAACACAATATTGTCTCTACTAAGAGGGACAAACAAGGATTCTCCCAGCATCCTTTTCTTTATCCATGTTTTTTCAGAGGGGATAACCAACACAAAAGCCCTTGCCTACTACAGTAATCTGTGTGATTCCGTGTAACAAAATACTTCTCTGCAGGCTTTCATACAGAATACTTATAATACACCCTTAAATGGATTGATAGTAACATAGCCTTTTCACAACAAATACTCCAGCCCTACTGCCTTTATCATACCATTTTATAATAAACAAATTAGGACAATAGTCATGATCATTGTTTTGCCAGCAAAACCACCTCAGTCCTGCTGTATGGAGCACAAGCTTTGCCACGGGTCAAAAGGTGGAATGCAAGCACTCTTCAGTGGAAGCACACAATTTCAGCCCAATCAAATCACAGAACTCACATACATATAACTAAAACTAGATGCCAGAGGGAGTAACAGCACCCCATTACTGAACATCAGGGAATGGAACTGGGTGGACTGGCTGCAGACCACGAAAAATGGACTACACAATGTCAGTAAAAGTAATTGTAAAGGAATTACAAAGCTTGGCATCATTAATTATCTAATGCAATTATTTCCAGGAGATGAAACAGGAACTACGAGATTATCTAGCGCTTTTAGCATCTTTGCCCTGATTGTTGTACAGCTGAGACGTGTAAGATCTTTGGACAATTTCTCACATGCACAGTTAACAATTTGATTATTGTTGACCATCCTTCCACTCCTGCTTGTTTTAACCAAGGAGACAACAGAGGGATATGTTAAGCAGATCATGTCTACTCCAGTTCTTACCCGCAGACATCCACATGTATGGCACAACTTGAGTCCATATGCAGATAGTCTGGCCATTTGACATGCCCATGCCATGTTGTACAAAGCAGTCACAGATGTGGTTTTAGTGATTTTTGGATCCCTGGATGATGGATTGTCACCAACGCGTTTTTTGATTGTTAAGTGCAGCTACACTGACCAGGCCATTTTGATGTTTTCTCTAAATAATACACATGAGTGAAGTGTCCAAGATGGCAGCTTTACTGCAAGGGACGCACTCTAGCATCCTTTGCGCACAGTGGATATCACCAAGAGGATTTGAGTGGGATCTTCTTCTCTTGGTTAACTTGAACACGGACGAAGCACTGGCAACATGGAACTGTCCTCTGAGTGCTCTTGACGTATCAATAGTAATAGATTATTTTACAGTTTTGCTCTCTCTCTCTTTCTCTCCATATGTATATATATATCTTCAATGAATATAATTGGGAATCTTTTTTTTATTACGTAAGTGACAGTAATTGTACACATATCTGTTTAGACACGATTAAACATGTGTTTGCTGTTTTGGTGGGATAATGATCTTGTATGAACCATATGGTGGATCAAAGACTAGGCTGTATGTACTACACACTGTGGCTGTAACAACCACATGGTGGATCAAAGATAAGACTCTCTTGGAACATATATAGTTGCAGTTTGAAATATTTGATGGATCTGGAATGAAGGCACCGAGAAGTCTTACCAGTCTTGAGACTGGACATTGACTTACATTGGAGCTTTGAGTGCTCAGAGCTTACTGTATTCATTGTTTACTGCCCTTTGTTTTTAGGGGATGAGGTTTGGGGCCTTGAGGTAGCCAACCCTTGCACTGGAGCACCACCATTGTTGTTGTTAATTATTTCTTATCAAGTTCCCAGATATTGGTGGGCACCTGGTTTCTGCCCCGGCTACCTGAAGTTTATGAGTACATACCTGTTTGGGTTTAGTTTGAATAGAGGAGAATACTTATTTTTGTGTTTGCAGCATTAATGCGCACTGATATGCGGTGCCTGGAAGATGATTGTGATTCATTAACTGGATGTTCAGAAATAAGCAATTGCATCTCTTTGTTTGGGTAAGTGGATGTGATTTGTGACTGTATGACAGAGTGCCCACAATTAGTGACAGGAGGATATCACTTTCATATATATACCTATTCATTTCAGTGTAAAAGGTCAAGTACATTTGGAAAAATAGTAAAAAGAATTGTGACAGTGCACTTTAATTCCTTCAGATTTACTAAATAGGTTTGTGCAAATCATCCCCATTGCATTACATGGTGACTATCAATTAGAGCTTCTGAACTAGAATAAGGGCATTCTTTTCTATTCCTATGTGCATGAAAAATGGCTTTAGCCCGATGAGATCCATCAATTCATGAATGGGCTGAAACCTAACAAAACACATTTGATTGTCATTTGATTTATTCGCATTGAAAACTTCAAATAGACTTTTGGCAGGATTCATGTTGGACAGAATGCTTACAACAGTCATGGGTCTCAACATTACATTTAGGTAGCTCTGTACATCATCATACAATTATTGTCACCCTGCGCTGTCTGACTATAATCATTGCATAGCAATTTTATTGCCTGACTATATCAATATATTTGCACTAAAAAGAAAGGAGAGGCCCAGATAATATTTTTTGTAATCAATAAATGAGTGTTGTGCTCATGTCATAAGTTAGCGTTGATGGAATCCATTACCAGGGACTTCTCGAATGGTAATACTGCAGGGAGTCCCATGGGCCTTGTGTTTTATATGTTATCACAAGCCCGGTCCTTGTGGGTGTAGGGGCTTGTCCGTATTCATGTAAATTACCTTGGCATTTACATTTTTACAAATTAAGCGGTGTATTTAGTGTTGCAATTTGAGAGACAATTGATGCCTAGTGAAGAACACTCAACAGCATAATTTCTTAAATGGCACAGGCAGAAGGGCTTACTTTTAGTACTTGAGAACGAGTTTCATGACCTGTATTCATATCTTATTGTAGAATAATCACTGTTTTTATCTTTTGTTTGATGCCTGATTTGAGTGGGACCAGAATATCTACTGTCCAAACCCACAGGGTCTCTGTAACCTGAGCAGTATGTCTGATGTCAGAGCCTGGAAGAGCTGTGGAATTATTACTAATAACATTTGCCACCGTTTTCATTTGATCACAAGCATGGCAGTGCTTAATTTGTAAGACAGCAAGTATATGCCAAACTTTGCTCAGAATTCTGCGGCTAGACTACGAATAGCGAGGGTGCTGATTATGAAAGCTGTGTAGACTTGATTCCACCTCATCACTCTTTCATCCACCACCAGACACCCCAGCCTCTTTGGTTTGCTCTTGAAGGTTCTCTTGTATCTCTACGTTCTACCTTTTCTCAGTTTTTCTGCCTTTCTCTCCCTTTCTCTTTTCCACTTTTGTGTTTTTCTCCCTCATGCTCTGGGGAAAGTCTGATGAGGAAAAAGAAATGCCAGGTCCCCAAAAATGAGTGCCGGTGGGCCCCACCCGGGACCACCGGCTCAAATTAAGCACCGGTCGTGGGACAATGTAAATCCTCATCTTCACCTGTTCCCAAAGAAGTAGGAGGGACCAGCTCATGAATCATTTATGAAATGATTCATAAAACATTTCTGGACAGATGCGGATCGCATTTATCGGAAACACAATTTACTTTCACCATTAATCTCAGTGTAATTACAGTCAGCTTTAAACGTCGCCAGGCTTATTCATACTTTTAATTCTCTAAATTACTTTTTATAATTGTGCTCATAATCGTAGCAGAACTCATAAAAAGCACAGCGGGATGAAGGTCACAGGGGTCAGAGGATTTACTGCAAACACAGCAAACCCATCTTTAGAGGATTAATTCCATTCCATTTAATACGGATCACGAGGGCCGAGCATGTTGTAATTACATGTGCATGCAGGACAGAACAAAGCATGGTAAGTGGAGATGTAACGTCCCACCCTTTTACATAAATATTGGGCTTAGGTATATCTTGCATACGTCAAAGGCAACCTTGGCATCTGCAGAACCTCTGCAAGCCGGTGGTTTCCAGAGCTAAGCTGTGAATCATCCAACACCTTTAATAAAAGGAGAAATCCAGTGTGCTATTTAATTTAGAAAGTCCCTACCGCAGCTCCCTCTGCGGGGCTACGATTTCCATCTTTTTAAGCCATGGCGCGAGGGCTGTGCCCACCATGAGGTGATTAACCCTGGATTCTGCAGTTTAGGACTTATTTTATTGGTAGTGTTTGTAGACTGGTGGCCCAGCCTGGGATCGCCACCTAGCTCGTTGTATAGGTCTGGGTGGGGGACAGCTGCATGGGACAGATGCATGGACAGACTGACAACTGAATAAGGAATGAGGGACATATCTCAAAGTCATGGCAGGAGTATCAAGAGTGGAAGTATACAGCACCTAGGCACGGTTGGACATTAGTAGTTCAGGTAATGTATTAGTCCTTACAGAAAACCAAGTCAGAAAAATTGGGGACACGGCCATTAGAAAATCAGTCATGGACCAAACATATTCATCAGCCCCACATGGCCAGCAGAAGACACAGATGTCAATTGCAGAATGCCTATTTAAAGGAATGGGTTTGACTTCACAAAGTTTGCTACAAATGGATGTATCACCTTACAGAACAGCCATATATACCAAACACCTTATTCCCACCAGTTTGCCTAAATTACTCACCATTAGGGCTCCCTCTCTTACGAACCACGAGAAGTCCTATCCATGAATTATATGGCTTCTTCTTCCCCAACACCCTTCTGATCTACTGGTCAAACTTTGATATCTTGGACCTTTGTGTCCTGTTCCATTTCAGGACCTGTTCCTTAGTCATCCTGGACTTAACACTGCTCTTAAACCATTCCACATCTCAGTCCTTCAGAGCACATTCGCTCATTGTTCTCACAGCTCCCCAGAAACATCCTCTACAGTGAAATAAGGCCGTCCGTTTTACACCTTTTCCAACCAGAATAACCAATCATGTTAACCAGCCATAGTGCTGCATCTCACAGAGTCTCAGCCTCTGCCGTGGTGATATGACAGCTTGTTCCAAACACTTACCCAGTCTGTACCCTCCTGCTGTGATTCTGTACCCTCAATAGGGCTGTTAGCTCTTTGCAGTGATGCTATTTCTCACAAGCAACATCGGTCCTCCTCAGAGGCATTGAGGACTAGCATTTTCCATCCTTAACCAAACATGCCTCATTCTCTTCTTGCACACAGCATTTACTCAAGGGCCTAGCTCTTGCCCATTTGACTCAATTTATTCATTCCTTTCCTCTTTTCTTTCAACAGGAAGTTTGAATAACTAGTGTTCTTCTCTAATAACTTTGACGCACTTCCCATATGGAGAAGTCGTATCTTACCAACATTATATGAGGAGCCCATCACATTGTTGCATCCATT
This sequence comes from Pleurodeles waltl, assembly GCF_031143425.1. Lineage (NCBI taxonomy): Eukaryota > Metazoa > Chordata > Amphibia > Caudata > Salamandridae > Pleurodeles > Pleurodeles waltl. The sequence goes on along the minus strand of NC_090449.1, from coordinate 75,331,635 downwards.
GATAGCTCTAGATGTGCTGGATAGGTCAGAACTCTACCTCTTCAGGATCCTTGATCCTGCATCCCCCATCTTTGGCAGTCCCTCTCTAATCCTGATCCAGATGTTTTTTCTGGCCCCTGAAAGGTTTCTTCTCAGAAGGCACTAGACAGCTTCTATCCGGCTACAGTTCCACATGGTATGCCTAAGAATCCTGGTGTGGAAAAGGGAAGCTACAGATCCTTTTTAATGTTGGGGAAGTAAGACCAATGGCTGCACTTCAACCTTCTGTAGGATAAGCCTTATAGCGCTCATGAGTAACTCTCTAACCCAAGGGTTATCTTCAGGATTATCAGTAAGAAAATGTAGCTCCCATCTCTTTTTTTGCTCTCAAATGTTCCTCTTTCTGCCTTAATCTCCTAGCTGACTACCATTCTCTTCTTTTCCTCAACACCGACTCTTACATTTCACTGATGACATCATTGTGTCTTCAGCCCTGGTGGCACTGGAACAATCTACAAAAGTACACATAAAACATCCTGTCATACAGATAAGCAAAATGTGAAAAACCCTGGAGAAAGGCAGATCTAATTCAGTAAAACATTAAATTTTTCACTATGATTCCTGTTCAAACTAAGTAGCACTTGCAGTGCTGTAGACTACTCCAGTATTACCCCTGCATAAACGTCAGTGCTGTGCAAGCATCTGGAATGACATCCTACACGTGTAGTTGGTCACCTCCAGGGAGTGAGCCACAGCTGAGAAACAAGGCCATTGCAGGGAGGGGACCACCTGAAACCCTGACCTCAACTTTGAAAGAGGAATGGGGTCCAGGAGGAGACAGTATTAAACGACTGAATGTTTGCTGAGGACTGCATTGTCCTGAACCTTTCACCCATTATGCTAGGGAGGTTGACTCTGGGTGAAGTATCATTGCGAGGGACATGGGGAATTTTCCTTGTCTACGGATGCCTAAGGTTTGCGTCCTGATTCTGCCAATATTAGAGCCATCTCTTTAACTATAATGGTGCCAGAGATGACACAGTTTAATGGTCTGACAAGAGACTAACATTTTAATTTGCACTTTTTTTTAGTAGCACAAGCCTGGCCCAAGAAGCATTAGAGTGCTTCGCACCAGACCCAAATTGTAAGGCACATTGGGCCATATGTACGAACATATTTTCCCATTGACACAGAACGGGAAAAACCCTTTGATACATCTGGCCCATGGTGATTAAGAGCCTCATTACGAATGTGGCAGTCTGAGGACAACCACACTTATGGTGACGGTCAGACCGCTGCACTCCAGGTGGTGCGACCGCCATATTACAACCCTGGCATGCGGACCCACCAGGGGACTGCCGTCACCACCAGGAACATCATTCCCAATGGGCTGACAGCGGTCTGAGTTGTACTCAGCTACGGCGGCACTGAAAGGCTGGTGGAAAGTCAGTGCTGGAGCCCCTGGTAGGACTGCCAAAGTCGTAATGAGGCCCTAAGTGACTTGGAGAATCGTAGGATGATGATCTGAGGCCTACGGTTATAGCCTGGTTCCCCATTTTCCAAGGTTGGCAGCTCACACCACCAGGACACATCTCCTTCCCACTGAAATTCGCCCTACAACCAGCTGTTCAGAAGCTATGAGACACTACATATTGGCCTCAGGCCCCCCCCTCAGCCCCTCCTCCTCCTCATAGATATAATTTGAGCGGTACCTCATCCCTAGCACTCGTAGTTCCTCTGTTGGAACACGTGAATTTGCAGCTCAGTTGACATTAAGTTTGACCTCACATTGAAGAGTGTACAAAGTCCCTTTCACCAACCACCAAACATTGGTCTCTGAGATTGCCACCTTTGGCAAACATTCTTTGCAGTGGGAATCCTGCTTCACTTTCAGGGGTGAATTTGTAATCTTTGAATTATTTTTGCTCTGGTGACCCCTGTTCAGAACAGCTTTCAATTTATGATCCAATTTCAGTTCTTTCATGCCCTTTTTGACCAGGTCACTGAAAGTGCACACAGACACACTCATTCAAATTATAAAGTTGTTACATCTAATATTCAGGGTAGTGATGTGGATTTTCAATATTGTAACACAGCAGGAGCTCACTAATATTACTGCAAATAATCTCTGTGACTACTCCCCATTTCTCATATGTGAGGGTCTGCAAAAGAGCTGTAGTAAACTCCCACATATCACCTGCATTAAAAATAAATTAAAGGGAATTGGTATTTAAAGCAACCTGTTGAAGAATTATTAAAGGTCATCAGGACAAGACTCTGTAGAACAGAGCTGGCTCTATCAGGGGGCCCCCTTAAAGGCTGAGGCCCTGAGCCTGAACCTACTTTGCCCAGACCTTAAAACATCTCTGCTGGCACTGATGATGCGGAGCCATCATTTACAAGGTTAGCCAAGAACTCACAGTTCTGACCTTATACAATACCATTGTCCTTTGGGCGGCCACATGAGGCAGTAGACGCTTCTGACTGGTTTGCTACTAATCACTTCACCTGCTATACATTTTTGGTAATTAGTTTATTAGCTATAATTATGTTATACTTAAACTGACTTTGAAACCTAATGCCAACTTCTGGATGATGCCTTGAAAACTTGACTTAGTTATCCCTGGAGAGTCATGTCTACAAAGACAAGAATTTGGCTATCCAAATATTCTTCAACGTACTTGACTCTCTTGTGCACCAGCTGTAAATGACAGTGCACACTATGGATACTGCCAAGTAATCACAGGTTGAGCCAGGATCCACCCTCGTTGCTTCACCTATCACAAAAGAACATATCCTGAATTCCCTCTCCAGTGGAACTAAGGGCCAGATGTAGCAAAAGAAAATTTTGCGACTTGCAAATTGCGAGTCTGACCGACTCGCAATTTGCAACTCGCAAAACTGTATGCAGAAAGGTGTCTCAGACACCTTCTGCGACTCGCTATGGGGTCGCAAAGACCCACCTCATGAATATTAATGAGGTGGGTCGCATTTTGCGACCCCATAGCGAGTCCCTGCACTCACAGGGATGCTGGCCTGCTGGAGACAGCAGACCTCCATGTCTGTGACGGCTTTTATAATAAAGCAGTTTTTTTTTTTTGAATTGCAGCCCGTTTTCCTTAAAGGAAAACGAGTTGCAATACAAAAAAATAATGTTACCATTTGGTTTCATTTTTTCAGAGTAGGCAGTGGTCCATTGGACCACTGCCTGCTCTGAAAAAACATTTTTAGCGACATTCACAAAGGGGAAGGGGTCCCATGGAGACCCCTTCCCATTTGCGAATGAGTTACCACCCACTTCAAGTGGGTGTTAACTGCGAATTGCTTTGCGACCGCTTTCACGGTCACAAAGCAATTCTGCATCGCGGAGCGAGTCGCAAATAGGAAGGGAACACCCCTTCCTATTTGCGAGTCGGATTCACATTTTGCGAGTCGGTACCGACTCGCAAAATGTGAATCAGCATTGCGATGGCCGTTTTGCATGGAGCAAACTGCATTTTTCGCAGTTTGCGACATGCACAACGGTTCCTACATCTGGCCCTGAGTCCCTTAAGCATGTTCACATGATCACCAACATCTAGCACATTATCAGTTTTTTCTCACCAGGGTTTAAATATTGGCTTCAGATCAACGCCGTTAACTGTTCAAACCAATAAATGTTCTCCATTAACAAATAAATTCCCCATCTGAACTCCTAATCACATATTTCCTCCCAGTACTAATCCTCACATACCTTCTACTTCCCCTCTTTTTAAACTGAGGACTTCCTCACTACCAACAATCAAGACACCCAAAAAGCACTAAAATATTCTTTGTAAAACAAACTTTAAACAATGTCTCTTCACATCTTATGTTGCAAACTTTATGTGCGTACTTCAGTATTTCCATCAGCACTGCCATTATCACTGGACAGCCTACTCTCACTTTGTTGTCCCTTTCTGCTATCCATCATTGCTTACTAATTCGAAGCTTAGCACACCCGCTGACTCTGTATGCCCGCAGACCCACTAGCGCACGTGAGATGGTCAAACGTAACAATCCCTTGTCACTAAAACTTTAAAACATACCCTATCACAAAATCCCTTCTCTTCTTAAAATGCCCTTGCCATGTCATTCTCCCTGCACCACTGTAAAAAAAAATGAATGACAATCACACCTGCCCATATACCATTTAAATATATGCTTCCAATGATCTTTCTATGAGCTGCAGAGCCCTCATTCTAGAGGCCACCACAAATACGTGGGAATTCAAGTTGGTGGTCTCTGCAATCCTGGAACCAGCCACAGAATCTCTGGCACTGTAAACGAGACAATGAAGTGGCAATGTGATTCTTCAGACCAGGACATGCTTTATCCTGCCAATGTCATTATGCCACTGAGCACAGAGACCCTCAATGAAGTAAGGTCTTTATTATAAGTGCCTGGAAAATTCTGATATGTGTGGTAACTCCTATTCCTGCATATATCTGAATTATTAATCCCGGCAAACTCTTGCACTGCTGCAATGTGCCAAACATAAATTTCATCAGATCAAACCTACAGATATTTACTGGTGAAATTTCCCAGAAAGTACTGCGTCATGTGGATTTTGGTGGACTATGGACCACAAACTGCCTGTTATACCTCACTTTCACTTCAAAACGTATAATTGTCATTATTAATCACATCTACTAAGAAATATCCCCCACTGTATTGGTATTAGATGCAACAAGTAACAATGCAATTATGCAGGACTTGTAATCAAGGCCTAAATATCTTCTCATCAAATGCAATCTACTCATTCACGAGTGACAGCCACCATGCTATTTACATTAAAGTTTACTTTCTGTTAGACAGACTTCTTTTCTCCACAATCCAACACCATCACGAAAGGGAAAAACTCTAAAAAAAAAGATCTATCCATTCCATTGTCGTCTGATGAGCCAGAGAAAAATCTACACAGTCCTGGACCCTCGATATTACATTACTTAAATTCAATCAGATTTTTTATACTTCCCCCTAGTTCAACATGAAACACAAGGTTTTAGAGAACACATTTAAAAATCCGCCCTCCCTGTCGCTACATCACCCCAGCCTACTGAATTGCACCACTTTCGGCCAACAAGGTGAAGTACATTCAATGCTGAGCTGCAAGTACTGGCGCAATTACAAAGTGACCAGAATTAAAACAATTCTAATCGCCTTTGAAGTTACACACATCGAAAGTTAAGAACATGTTGTTACGGCCAGAGCTGCTGACTTTGGAACTTGGGAACTAGGTTCGACTTTCGACGTCGTCTCAACAGCCTTTGTTTCTGGGCAAATCACATAGGCCTTTATTCTGAGATTGGCAGGCGGCGGAGGCCACACGCCAAACTCCCGGTAGACCACCATTGCGGTCTGAACACCGCCCACCCTATAAAGACATCACCGCAGGGCCGGCTGACGGAAACAGCGTATCCGCCGCTGGCCCTGCAGTGAACCGGGCCTTAACATTGACTCCCGCTTGTAACAGAGCCGGCGCCAATGTGACGGTGCGGCAGGTGCAGCAGCACCCATCGCGCTTTCCACTGCCGAAATCGCGACTAGGCTTCCATGGAGGCCCATGCCAAGTGCCCCTGGCACCCCCTTTCTGCCAGCCTTTGCATGGCGGAGCTACTGCCATGCAACGGCTGGCGGAAAGGGGACTCGTAATTCCCAGGACAACGCTGCAAGATTCGCTGCCCTGGCGGATTGAGACTGCCAGGCTATCGCCTGGCGGCAACCTGGCATTATTGGCAGTCTGACTGCGGCGGCTCCACCACGTTTGTAATGTTGCCGTCGACCGCCACTTTGGTGACGGTCTGACCGCGACCGGGACCTTGGTGGTCTGGTGACCGCTACGGTCATAATGAGGCCCTTAAAAAAAAAATGACTGGGTTACTGTATAATATAAATGGTGTTAAAGCGCTCCAATACTTCCCAGTCGAGTTCGCTCTACATAAAACTGCAAAAATAAATAAATAAATAAAAGGTCTGCTCCTTTAAAACAACCAACCCAAGGCAAGGGGGCACTGAGTCGGTACAGCCGGAAGAGAGTTCTGTGATCAGCTTAATAACATTCCTTGAGCTCAAACATGAAGGGAGATTAGTAACAGATTGCAACATACTTTTCATGGGGTGGGGGGATTTCTCTCTGAAAACAGAACCAACATGTCTAGAAAGCATATCCTGTTCCTCTGAGACCTTTCATGTGCCCTCTTTTTTTTATTCTTCAGTTACAGTTAAGTGTATCCTTGTGTTACACTGTGCGGTACCAACAATCCTTCAGTTGTAAACTTTCTAGGCAAAAACATGTATTGATTGGCAAATCACAATAACATTAAATACTATTAAAATATATTTCTTTATTTGCTTGAAGACTCATTTGCCACCATCACGAACTCAAAGGTAATGATTTGCTCAAAATGAAAAACAAAATGTTTTCTAAAAGCATTGCTCTGTATTAGTGGTGTCCAAAGTAGATCCACGAAGGGAAGATTTAGAAGATATGAATTTAAGATAACCTTACATCCAATCACCCAGGCTTACTATTCGTTACATAGGTACTCATGCAATTCCATGCAGTGCAAGCTAGTGTTGTAGGACTTTCTGCAACTAACACATTTTAGCGCCAAGAATGAATTCTAGGACAATGCCGAACATGTTCAGCGCAGTGGGCCACCACCTGCTCTGTTAATTTATGCAAATGGGGCATAACGTCGCAGTAACAGTGCACGTGCCCCTTGAATTTGATCTGAAGCTAAAATTATCAAGAAGTAGCCTTGCTTCATGCTGTAGCATTAACTTGCACTTAGCCCTCTTGTAGATTGATACAAAAACAGTCAGGCTTAACTTAGAGACAATGTGGAAAGTATTTATGCGGCACAGAAACAGTAATAAAGTGAAAACACAATACAAGAAAAATCCTAAACCAATTGATAAAAAAATAAAGTAGATTATAATAAGTAAGATGATAACAGAACAACAAAAATCCCATCTGTAGAACCAGAAATATTAAATGTTCAGGTTTTTAGTGAAAATAGTGCCAAGAAGCAGAAAGCGTCATTCCGGGTAATCTGGTCAAGCTGGACAGAAGGTGGTGCGGGGGCAGTCACAAGTTCAGGCTGACTGTGATGGAGCGTGGTCCGGATACTAGGACCTGGTTATTCCAGCTGAAGAGTTACCATCTCATGTCCGGCGCAAAGAGTTCCATTTGCGTTGGAGGAGGCCATGAGGAGGAGGAGGAGGCTTTAGACATGAAAAGCAGGTCGAGCATCATGGATGGTCGTTCCTGTAGTATAAAGAGCTGGTCATCGCTGCAGCCTAGCATTGGTTGATCGTTGCGGATGGTCGATATCGGTGCAAAGTGCAGGCCTTGTGTTTGCAGTTGTAGGGGGCAGCAGAGTTTTAGCAGGAAAAGGATTGTTGGCAGGCCCAAATAGACCAAACATCAGGATTTTCACCTTTTTCTTCAATAGGGGTCCTCACTGATAACAGCCAAGGGTGCACGACCTGGAAAGGGCACCTCTTGGGGATTAGGACTCATACCAGCAGAGGCCAACAGCAGGGCTCAGGTAGGTCCAATTGCATCTGGTCAGCTGGGCCATTGCAGGGAGTCCTCCGGAAGCTTGTTGTATCCCTCTACCTCACACAAGAGGTAGATCAACTGACCCTTGAGGTCATTCTTTGTAGCCTAGGATCAAGGGAAGTAGGTCCAGTGTTCCTTCATTAACCAGCAAGGCATTCCCTTGCAGGGCGGCCCTTCTGACAGCAGACCAGTCCTTCTTCTGAATCTTCCACAGGTCTAGGAGTGTTCTGAAGAGTAGTTCTTAAGGTCTCACTTTATACCAGGTGCCAGGCTTTGAGTCAAGGAATTTCCTAACCTACTCCCAAAACTGGTTCTGATCAGTTGTTTCTGTCCCCTGCGCCTGGCTCCAATCTGTACAGAGTGACAAAGGCAAGGCGGGCCCGGTATCAGGTCCCTTTGTGTGTGCTGTTGGCAAAGTCCTTTGAAATGTAATCTGGAAAGGGAACAGATAAACCTCGCCATCCTGCCAGGAAGACCCTTTCCCAGCGACACCCAGGTCCCATTATTCATTGTCTGGGCCCAATACAAATTCTTGATGAGGGAACTATTAATAGGTCCAGGCAGTCAGAAACTCCTAGAAAGGCATCAGAAACTGTGGGCAGTTAAATAACAAACTTCTAAAAGTGGCATTTTGAAAATTATAATCTAAAATCTGACTTCACCATTAAAGCGGATTTTTAATTACAAGTCATTTACCTGTTCCCATGATGAAGTTAGCACAAGTGTAATAAGGCAACCCAGGCCACGTCTATGGGAGAGGTACACCTTACAACAGTGAAAAACAACTTCAGGAGTTTTTCACTGCAGGAACATGTAAAACTTAAACACACATTTCCTGCTTTTTAAGTACTATGCAGCCTACCCTGTGAACCTTTATGGCCTACCTTAGAGGTGACTTATAAGTGTTAAAAATTAAAGTTTAAGCCGGGCAAAAGATACATTTGGTAAGGTCAAAATGGCAGTTATAACTGCAGTACTAGCTGCAGTGGAAGGCCTGCACATGATTTAAAAGGCTACTTTAGTGGGCGGCACAATGAGTGCTACAAGCCTCCTTGTAGCATTTAATTTACAAGCCCTGAATACACGGAGAACCACTTACTAGGACCTTACAAGTAATATAAATGTGGCCATTCGATGTAGTCCAATTTTACCATGTTTTAAGGAGAGAGAACAAACACTTTAGCACAAGTTAGCAGGAAAAAGTGCACAGAGTCTTAAAAGCCAACAAAATCAGGTTCCCCTGAGACCAATACCCTGAGGCCCAACCTTTTTTCTACAGAGGCAGGCAGAGGGGAAGAGGGGAAGAGATACCAGGAAGAGGACAATACTTGGAACAAGGGAGAACCCAGCTCCTAGAACAGAGAGAATTTTGAACACAGAGAAGGACATACAGGTGATGAAGCCCTCGCCTTTGACTAAACAAGATTTAGTTCCTATATATAATTTATCAGAATATTCCCTCTCAGAATTCGAAAATCAGATATTGAGTGAAGGTTTATCCTTTGTGCCTACTAAATATCAGGATCCAGGGGAATCCAAGACAGAAATGTTGGAGCTCTTTTGTAAAATACGCCTACTGGTCTTTTTTTAAAATCAAGAACAGGTTGGAGACAAAATACAGAAGGAGGATAATGTTAGTGGGTTAAGATCGAAATCCACTTTTTGTCCTGAGAATAACAGCATGCCCCCCGAAGTATTAATCTTTGAGAAAATAGTTTTGGAAGATCTGACAAATTGAACAACAACAAATTATTTTGTAATTATAATTGTTCACAAGAAGAGATGACAGCATTACAATCGTTGTCCCAAAATGATAAAATTGTGATAAATCCAGCTGACAAGGGAGGTGCCATAGTAGTGCGAGATAAGGACAAATATGATAATGAAGTCCTGCGTCAACTAAAAGTGAGAGAACACTACAGACAAATTGATGAAGACCCTACTCCGAGATTACAAAATACCATTCTTGGTACAACTAAAGAAGCATTTGAAGAAGGCTGGATATGCAAAAAAGAATGTGAATTTTTAAATAAGAGTGTAGTTCGTACACCAAGAATATATGTTCTTCGTAAAATCCATAAGAATCCAAATAACCCTCCAGGGAGACCGATAATAGCAGCATGTGGTTCTGTACTGGAACCACTAGCACAATATATAGACACTTTTTTAAAACCATTTGTGGTGAAAACTCAGACATTTGTACGAGATACTACAGATATGATCAACAAACTAGAAGATACAAGCTTCAGAGAACAGACACAATTTTTGGTGATGTTCGACTTAGAAGCTTTACCAATATACCGCAAGATGAAGCAATAGAAGTGATGAGACAGACTTTGGGTTCTAGGCCCTTTCCACACAAATTTCCTACAGAGTTTATAGTGTTTCTAGCAACTTTATGTTTGAAAAGCAATTTTTTGCATATGGTGACGATTAATACCTCCAAATAAAAGGAATAGCAATGAGATGTAGTTTTGCCCCGGAAATTGCTAATTTGGTAATGGATTATTTTGAGAACAAATATATTTATGGAAGTACCAACCCCTTTGGAGCACAAATCATTAAGTGGTTTAGATACATTGATGACATCTTTAAGATATGGAAGGGTAGTAGAGAGTCTTTGATTGCCTTCCAGAAATAGTTGAATCAGCGCACAGTTGATTTACGGTTTATGATGAACTTGGAAACTAAACGTATACATTTTTTGGATTAATGGATAGAATCATGGGATGAACTGATTGAGGTGAATGTGTATACTAAACCTACTGACAGGAACACACTATTTCATTTCTCTAGCAGCCATCCACGAGGTCTTAGAGAAAATATTACATATGGGCAATTCCTCTGCATCCGAAGGAACTGTACCAACATGTCTGATTATTTTACTAATGCTGACAACTTAATAGCCAGATTGGTACGAAGAGGATATCCAAGGGAACTAGTAAAAACAGTGTGTAAGCATGCATGGTACACACCAAGAGAGGATTTACTCACTCCTAAGAAAAGAACTAGTGAGATCCCACTTACATGTGTGATAACATATCATCCAAAAGCAAATAAGATATGTTCAATCATAGAGAGGAATTGGAAAGTCTTAGCCCCTATAAATGTACCCAAACCATTGTTCTCTTTTAATGTCCTTGCAAATTGACATATATAGGTCAAACTACACAACCAGTGAAATCTTGCATTTTCCAACATTGCTCTAGGATCAAATGTATGGTTCATGGGGCCCCACTGGTAGATAAATTCACTAAGGAGAAACATAGTAAATGAGTCATAATGTCATAATTGCCTATTGCTGTAGACATTTGTTTCTACTACCTCAAACGAGATGACTGCTTTTTTGGAATTACGTATAGCAGCTCGCTTGGAATATTACCTTGAAACTTTTTTTAGTATTGGGTTGTTAGAGTGTTGTTTTGTTTTGATATGTGATTTGTTGATATTGAATAAATGATGCGAGACTAGGTGTACATATAAACTGTTACATGAATAATGGGGAAACGGACAATTGTAAGAACAGAAGAGAAATTGCATAATAAATATAGAATAACGAAATATAATATGTTCAGGTGAACAATTCATGTGTCACTGTGGAAGTAATGAGTAGATATGTATCCCTACTATATGTGTATTATATTGATCGTTTGCTATCCAGTCCAGATGTAGTGGGGTTACAGGGACTGGCCCCTTTATTGTCTTCATACAACAAAATTAGGTTCAGCATAGAAAGGCAAATATCTGACATGACCCTGCAGAAAAGGCCAGGTCCAAGGGTCTGTTGTCTTCATCTTGAGGATTTGTTCTTGCGCTGTGATGGTGTCTGGAGGCTCCTGTGGATGCAGTGCTGGTGATAGGGCAGAGACCAAAGCTAGAGGGACCTGGAGGTTGCCTCTTATGGAAATTTTCACTGACAAAATGCAGAGGCTGATTTCAGAGCTCCTTCGATGCACACCCAGTGGGATTTCAGTTGCTGTGACAATGGTGGCTGCCATTGATGACACCCTGACACTTGTTTGCATGGCTGGTAGGGGAGATGGAGAACCAGAGGAGATGAAAGATTCTGAAACACTGCTGATGAGGATGGTACAGGGAGACCTACAGTGAAGCATGGTTTGAGCTGAAGAGTGTGGTATGACACTTGCCTAACGCTGGAGATCCTGGAGCCAGAACAAGTTCAGATTGCTCAAGGCAGGAGAAGTTGGGAATGTGGCTCGCGACAGCAGTGGGGTGGAAACAGTAGCTATTGATGCTCTACCTCTCACTGCCACTGTTGAGGAAGCACTCTGTAGTATGTACGATAGCAGTCAAACTTAAGGTACTTATGGAGTGGAAACATTTTGGAGATGGAGATGGGGAATTAACAAGTAAAGACTAATTGTGGTAAAAAAGATAGTGAGTAAACAGTCCATGGAAGTGTTGGAACTGATGAAAATAGGGAAAGTGATGAGGATAGTAAAAAGGCAAATGAAATTTGAATTTAAGATGCTCAAAGAACCTTGGACTATTTCCTCAAAGCCTTTCCACTCCTACAACAAAAAGAAGGAAAGGAAAATCACAATAAGCACAGTCTGATCGCGGCTCTAGATTTCATTCTAAATTCCCCTCTGATAAAAGGGTTCAGGCTTAACCAAATGGATGTAGACCAAAAAGGGAAAAAGTGGAGACTTCAACAAAGACTACATCAGATAAGTGCCTGTCTGCACCTGACATCATTAACAGGTAAACTCTGAATAGATGAGGATGATGATTTGTATTCTTTCTCAGTGTCTGCCACATCAGAGATATCACATACAATTCTGGTTGGTGCAGGAACCCCTGTGTCACACACAGTCCAGGGACAGTTTGAGTAATACAATTAAACACTGCATGTTATTCAGAGAATGTATTTGGTTAGGCTCACAGTTAGAACAGTTTGTTATGTTGCTGGAATTTATACTACCAAGCCATTGCACGTACTTATGTAACCTTGGGGCTTTATTGCGTAAGACCTGTAATGATGTAATTGAAATTCATGCAGGGATCCCCATGCTTGCTGCACTGCATATCATAACATCTCAATAAAAATGGTTTAAAAAATCTGATTTATCACATACAAGAGGCATGATCGCTAACATGGTAGACGTAGAGGAATGACTTGAATCTACTGTGTGATCTATTTTCCATCTAACATAGATTCACTGTCACTACCAGGTGGTTAAAGCTGCTAATATGAAAACACACGCCATAGTTCAAGAGATTGCAGGAGCAATTCATTTACGTCTGCTTGGCTGATGGAAGCTGAGACGCGAACAACCTAGGCTGAGGCAACAACCTCAGGGTTGATGCATCAGATTGAGGAACAAAAAACTAGGGTCTGAGATATTCAATGGAAGCTGGAAGAATTTGAGAATCAACAACATAGGATCAATTTGAGAGTCTTGGGAATCAAAGAAGGGACTGAGTGAGACAACCCATCACAAATAATTGTAAGTCTCTTTGGAGCTGGCCTTCACACACTTGGCATGTTGGGTTTTTGACTAGCAACTCCAGCAGGCAAATACTTTTCCATTCTGTCTTGAATCTGTCTTAAAGTCTCAATTCCACCTAATTGCAATATGCATGGGATTCTTTTGCTAAGGGAGATGACCTACTATTGAGCCCACCCAAAGAAACAAGTCACAGTAGGTTGCGTTTCCTTTTTCATCCAGTCTGTTTTCTGCCACTCAATTGTAAAAAGAAGATGGCAGTTGAAGTGAATGATAATGCCTTTCGAAGAGGTAAGAGCTCAGGTGTTTCGACAAGAACTGGACACAATTAGGGTTAGGAGGGAGGTCACACATATTTCTGCTCTTTTGAAATTCAAGCATAGGACTTATTAGGTAGCTGAAGGAAAACTCAGACTGCAAAAATAATGCAACTAAGGTTGTAGAGGGAAGAAGTATTGTGAGACCTTTTACCCTGAGAAGTGAATAGAGGCCAATTGAGGGATGAAGGAAATGAGGAACATATCCTATGAGAAACAAGGAACTGATTCTATATAATATGGCCAATGCACAGATTACCATGGTGTGGGATTCTTTCAAAGTATTTATTAAGAGGGGTAGTACATAATATAATTCCTTTACAATAAGAATAAGCTGAAAGAAGAGACATCAAAAAAGCAACTAATGCTACATGAGAGTCAACATGTGAATGCTGTATTTATGGGATGCAAACATGATACCTATGTACATCGATTTACATCTCTTAACTTGGAGAGTGTTATCCTTAAAGCTTATCATGGGAAGGGTGACTTCAGCTGAGCTGTCTCAGAGGCTAAGTAGTATGGATAGGGTGAAAACACTGGCCAAATCTTGCCATATAAAATATGGGAGTGCAAAAACTCGGAAAGATCACATCAATAAGGATGACAAACTAACATTTGGTTTCTCAACAAGCTTAAACAGTGGATTATTTTCAATCCTTGTATCAGAAACTTCAAATGCCTATCATTTTGATTAAGTTTTAAATGCAATTAGTGCACTTTGTGATGTGAGGGTAACAAATGTAGATTCAATTTCTTTACAGTTTTGTAAAACATTTTCTATTTATCTTAGTTCCAAAACTTATAGAAATTGTTAACATCATAGACAAAGATGGTGTAATTACATCTGCATGGGCTTCATTACCAGGATAATGTTTTGTTTCCTCAGACAATGAAACCATGGGATGAGTGAAAACTTATTGATGGAAAAGGTTGTGGACTAACAGAGTTTGAGCGGCAAATTGACTTCCCATTGAGAAAAACACAATAGGCCTGATTTAGAGTTTAGCGGATGGGATATCCTGTCTGCTGTATTATAATTTGCATAGGATATAATGGATTCATAATAAGGCAGACGGGATATCGATCACGTTTGTGATGGAGTAACACCATCCGCCCAACTCTAAATCAGGTCCTATATTTGGTAATCCTATCACAATATGCAGTGCTGCTGTTTTTTCAGATTTTATTGTGACACACAGCTCTAAATCTGACAGTCTTTACTTTGTCTCTTCCCTCCCCTAAATGAGGGAGGGAAAGGAAGAGAGGTTAAGGATGAGAGAGAAAGGAAGTGAGATAGACAGAGGAAGTGGGTGAGGGTTAGAGGGGGAGAGAGAGAGCTTGTTTGTGCATCTGCTTAGAGTTAGCACATTAGAGTGTGTCATGTGAGGGAGGCAACAAAGGTGGACACAGAGGGCTATAGTTGTAAATAAGTCCCTCATGCAGGTTAATGTGTGCAATGAAGTGGGGACAGAAGGATAAACCTGTTAGTGAAAGGTGAATCCTCCTCTGGGCTGAGTCCAGATGTGACTGACAAAAATGTCAAGCCAATAGCTGAAAGAGGCTTCAGAAAGTAAGCCAATGGTTGTAATGGGCGCTCCCAAAGTCCATGTATATTGTAAGCAATAAGGCAGTTTGACAGCTCACTGTCAAACTCATCATCTACAAACGAAGCAGCACACCTGCTCCATCTATGCACCCAAGATCTGGACAACACCGCTACATGAATTTGGACCACACTGACTCTTCTCCGCATCAAGAAAAAGCTGAAGACAACCACTTGTAGATGGTATATTTACCTTTGACCCTATAGAGCACTTTACAGTCTTTCTGCATTTGTCTCAATGCAAATGCTGAACAACACAAGCATTGGCAAAGCCAATAGGTATTGCCTATGCAAGAGCTATTGGCTTTGCCAATATGTTTTAGCCATGTTGTTCACCAGCGTGGCTGCTGTTTAGTATGGCTAAAAGTTAGTGGCATACAGGAGAGTGGCATGAAGTGTCATAGAGTGGAATGGCGAAGAGTGAAGCAGAGTGTTGTAGAGTGGAGTGGCAGAGAGTGTTATGAATCAGAGTGGCATAGTGTGGAGTCACATAGAGTGGCCCACACTTGAGTGGCATAGAGTAGAGTGGACTGGTGTAGGGTGCATTAGCGTAGAGTGTTGCAGAGTATTATGGCGTAGAGTGCAGTGGCATTGAATTCAGCGGCGTATAATACAGAGTTTAGAATGCAGTGGCGTGGATTAGAGTGGTGCATACTAGAGTGAAGAGGTGCAGAGAGGAGTGGAGCAGAGTAGGGTGGCATAGAGTGCAGTGGTGTAGAGTAGAGTGGCATAGAGTAGTTTAGAGTGGAGTGGCCTAGAGTTGAGTGATGCAGGAGGCAGTGGCGCAGAGTAGAGTCGGTGGCATAGAGTACAGCAGTGTAAAGTGCAGAGTAGAGTCGAGTGTCATAGAGTGCAGTGACGTAGAGTAGTGCAGAGTAGAGTATCATGCCATAGAGTGTTGCGGCGTAGAGTGGAGTAGTGCAGAGTACAGAGGTGCAGAGTTCAGTGACAGAGAGTACAGTGTTGCAGAGCAGAGTGTCAGTGCAGTGGTGTACAGTGGAGTAGAGTGGCCTAGAGTGCAGTGGCATAGAGTGCAGTGACATAGAGCACAGTTCTGTAGAGTGCATTGGAGTAGAGCGCAGCAGATAACACATTTTCAATTGAAATGACCATCACATTTGCACAGACATACAATTTTACTATTAAAACTATATAGTGCACAGACGAAAATGTGTGGAAAGTGAGTCACCTAGTTTATTGATTTGTTTTGATTATATTAAAATATTTGTTTCCAACACAATTCAGAGATAACAAAAAATGTGCTTCGTTTGTGCATTTATAATTTTGATATATTCTTAAATACTAATACAGTTCATTTAAACTTTGTCATGTGCTAGAAAAAATGTCTTTCCTACCCCCCGTATCCAGCACCATTGTCACATAAATCCTCTCACTTTGACATCAGACAAAGAAAAGTAATCAAGCGCCCTGGAAGACAGCACTCGACATTTGCCCTCAGTCTTTGAATGCATTTGATGAGATAAGAACAAGATTTAAAGGCCTGTTAACAGAAAGCAAGTTTGTGCAAGCATACAGAAAACACGGTTTAGGCAACAGGAGGGACGAACTGAAGCTGGAGAGCCTAAAGCAAATAAAGTCAGCAAATGGAAAGTCAGAAAGTGTGAGTTACAAACCACAAAGTCGATGGTAATCAACGAGCGGAATGCATTTCTAAGGCAACTTTCTGACAGTCACCAACATGTTTTAAGGAAACTAAACAGCTCTGCTGTCTGGGAGGCTGTGACCTAAAAAAGGGAGCAGCAAAGAGAGATTACAGGGGTAGGCTAAGTGGTGACTGTTATTTTCATGCACTCAGGATGTATTTATTTTTAGTGATTATCCGGAGAACAGCCGCCTCACGCTAGCATCAGTACACAAAGAAAAAGCAAGCCTATCAGGCACGTAAAGCCTAAAAGAGGCTTTGATCATGGCACAAAATCAAGCATGCTGGGAAACATTAGACTGCTTAACTTGGACACAGTGTTTGTGCGCCTCCTACAGCCTTTGTAGTGATTTGCTGTGTGTTCTTAGGTGTTACTTAGGTCTCACAAAATGCTGGGTGGCACGCACATGTACTCAGAGACGCATACCTTTCACTTGCATTAAGAGCTCCAAGCTCTTTCTCATTATTAAAAGGATGCCCCATAAATGCTTGAGGGCCTGTAGATGATGTGCCACAAGAAACTGACACAATGACACATGTATTAGAAAACTCTTTATAATTCATGTTCCAGTATCTTCCTAGCCTATATTACCTCACAAGCAATCGCTAACATGCAGTTTGCACAGTAACATCAGTACCACCTCCAAATGCTTGTGCCTTTATGTTCCATGTTCTTTTGCTATGCGCAGTATTTCTTGTTAAAATAATACATCATCTTCGTCTTAAATAAATACATAAATACATGTATAGATAAAATGTCCTCAGTACCTTACAGTAACAGGCCTCCATTCATATTCCTCCTCATGATGCATCGACTTCCATCTCCTTGCCAAAGGGTACCAGGTAGAAAGATACCTTTCTGTGGTTCTCACTAGGTGCTCCTCTGGATAGGAAAAGGGAGGCTCACTGAGACATACTTTGGGGAGTTTAGGCTGCTTGATGGCTTACAAGCTGCTCTGCCTTTCGAGTTGCTTTTTGTTTATACACTATTGTTGGCTGCACACCTTTATCTTAGGTGTGATCTCAGACCTGGGTTCATCAATAGCCCCATTCTGCAGTGACTCATTTAATCTTTATGGTTATTATTAAGTAGTTTTATAAATGTGCTTGAATGCATTTTGTGATTTGTTGGTGCTGACAAACTAAGCACAACACTACACACTCATTTGTCTCACTTGCACATTGTGTCATAAAGAACACCAAGGCCCTTCTTTTGGTTATCAATATTCCACTTTATATTTAATTTTTAGAGTTTTCCACCATGATCCTATAAGTACAGATCCATGGGGATCACGTCAGACCCTCACCTGCGGATCAGTAAATCAATTCAATATACTGCTATTGTGCACACCTGTATTCTCCCTGCCTTGGGACAGGACACTGAAATGGACCAAAGGAAGCCCCATATCACCACAGCTCACCCATAGCCTCTGTATGACTTCTGCCTGCATGTCATTTCAATCCTGGACACGCTGGAATGATCTTCATTTATTTCTATGGACGACACCTCCCAGAAGGCACTGCCAGAACTTTATGAACGCCTGGCAACGTTTGTGCAATACTTGTCCCGCTGTTCCTCAGCACTGAATTCTCTCTTCCAGTGGTTGTGGAACAATGGGATTACACACACTTGTGGCTAGTTCAGTGGAGCCCAATCATGTGACTCCACCCTGGGCTTGCTGCTGCTTGGAAATGCTTTGCCTGAATCTCCTTCTCATGCCTCCATATTTGAACATTTGTGTACCAGACGTCTTGCCACTTGTTTCCCAGCCAATTCCTGCATTGCTTCCACCCAACTCTGTGTCCTGTTCTGGTGCAGCTTCATGGGCGTCAATTCACCCAAATGTTAGGGGTAGCGGAAGTGACATCACATGCCCTTTGGCCTTTAGTGTCACTCACACACACATTCTTACATATACATTGACACATACATACTCTCTCTCACATAAACACACTCGCACCCCCAAGCATGCACACAGCATACATTTAAAAGCATTTTTTACTAATCTCAACTGCCAGAGAGAGTCATATTCCAGCTAACTGTACTCCATTTTTTACAGCGGTGATAGTGAATAATATGTTGTTATTCACTATTAGTGTAACAAAAAAGACAGAAATCAAGAAAAGAGGAGCCCCAATCGACAACCATAAGGATGAGCTACCCCTGTGTTCCTGGCACAGATTTTGCCACCTCTGAGGCCAAGGGTCGCAAAGACACTGCCAGGGGTCGCAAGGGACTAGCCAGGGGTCTCAGCTGCAACCCCTGGAGACCCCTAAATGGCATCCATGTGTAACTTTCCAATCCCTAAGCCCCCGCAATGCATAGCTTATTCTCTGTTCTGCATTTAGTTTTTAGTCAGGTACAGTTCCTGGACTGTCCCATTTCCCCCCCCCCCCACTAATTAGCTCCTAGTCTGTTCCTTGTTTTCTTGCTACCGTTTCTATTTGCTTTGCATCTTGTATCTATGTTGTTGATTAAGTTGTCTTTTTGCTCATTGCGTTTTTATTTGCCCTTTGCTGCTTTCTGCAGCTGTCTTTGTTTTTTGCTCCAAGCTTTATCTGCAGATTGTCTGTATTTCCCCTCTTGCAGACTTTAGTTACCTTGCAGTTCCTGCCTCTTGCTTGTTACAGATTCTAGTATCCTTGTGCTTGCCCTGACATTTAGCCTCTAACCTGTCCCTTGCTGAGCTTGGTACAGTTTCTAGTTTGCTTACGCATGTCCTGTCTTGTTTTTTCTCTAATTTATCTTGATGTTTTACACTTGTATGTTTGCTATAAATCCTGATATTTTTCTGCTTCTACGGTCTAGCTTTGCCCTCTTGTCTCGGTAGCCCGATGCTTGCATTCTGGTAACTTCAGTCTTACATGTGCTTGTTCACTGAGAGCAGTTTCTGTTTGCTGCTCGCCTTGTGCTCTGCGTTGACACCTAGTGTTTGGTAAGTGTACTGTTTTGTCTCACCTGTGTGTAAATGTATCCCTTGTGTTCATGGGTTGGCCACTGGATTTCAGGAGGCAATACCAGCCCCACCCTTCGCTTTCAGTTACATGTAGTCTTAATGGTCTAATTATGACAGTGTGATATTTCTATTCGTGTAGAGATTGACATTATGTTTCCAGATGGACCCATAGTGGCGTGTCTCATGTATGTAATTACAATTCTTGTTTGTGTCCAGATATAGAATTGCTTGTGCTGCCTTCTTTCTACAACTTGTTATTATCTGTGAGAATAATCTGCATAAAGCCGCTCAGTTGCCTTATTGCTTTGGAAGTTCTGAGTTTTATCTATGAACAACCCTAGTGGTAACCCAGTGTGTGCGTGTGCGGTTATTGGGTCTTTTCTCTGTTGGTGCACATTAAAGTTACCTTACCATGTCTGTCCTGTTCCTGTCCCTTACACTGTTGCACCTGCTGTTCCCTGGTGTATGTCATGGTCTACTCCTCTGTATCAGTACACCACCTCTATGCTTTTACCAAGTCACATAACAGCATAAGGATTTAACAAACTGGTCCATCTCCACCCTCATTGGTAACCTGCAGTGAATGAAAACATGTAAGAATTTAGTAACACCATGAAAACCCCTACCCCTTGAACTCCTAGTTCATCTGGCTGGGGGAAATCCCATTTGGTTTACTAGCTGGTGGCCTAAGGTGGCTGCTTTATCTTGCCTTATGGAAGCAAAGGGCCCTATTCCAAGCCCTAAAGGAGGATAGTAACCATCAAATGCAATGTCCCTCACACATGTCTTTTCAATTAGTAGTGAGCATGGTCATTCCCAGTTCCAGATAAAGGATGAGTTACAGGCTGAATGGGAGGAGAGTTGCAGTATTTATTACACTTTAAGGGCACATATGAGATGCCTGGGCCAATCAAAGTGTGCATTTTTTTAAACTGAGAAAGGAAACAAGACAATCATTGATTCACACTCTAGAGCAGGATGGCTAATATGGATATCATTCGTGCCTTAAGCAGCCAGTCATTTATGCATACAATTATTTTTTAATATGATGAATCCATCACATTGGAAAAACTATAGAGCATGATACATATGATAAACAGTATTTTACTAGATTCAGACATACAAAGTGCTTTATATCATAACTACCTAGATCACTTTCCTTTTCTAGCAAGCGCCATAGTTCAATGGTCCTCAACCTTTTGATTTCTGTGGACCTCCACTTTATCCTCACTGGAACCCAGGGACCCCCATTGAATCATTATTAGACTCCAGGACCCCTCACTGAGTCATTACTGAAAGCCAGGCACCCAGGCGTAAACATTGTCAACGATTTGAACCACAAAACAATACACACAAAAATTGAAACAAGCATATCATCAAACACATACACAAATGATAAGACGTTTTATTTAATTTGGAAACAAAATTACATATATATATATATATATATATATATATATATATATATATATATATATAAATATATATTAATTTTAAAAGGAAAGTTGGAGCTTCCCACAAATCAACCTGAGGATACTGATTTAATTTTTAGCCTCCCATTTCACATTCCTTGAGATTTACATTATGTTTTTAAAATGTTTAATTGTGCGTTTAGCCACTTTATTTATATACACTTTATTAATCTGTTAGTGTTAGTTAATTTTCTAAGCAGTCATGGTCCCCGTGAGGAGGCTTTGTAGACCCCCAGTGGTCTCTGGACCACAGGTTGGGAACCACTGCCATAGTTGATTAAACATATTCATTTTTTGTGACAATTACAATATAAAGAAATCATATTCCATTACTAAAACTAATGTTTTCCACCACACAAGCAAATGAGGTGGATCCCTTGAACTTCATTTCTGGGCAATCATTAACTAAGTCACCAAAGACCTGACTAAATATGAATTCCTGAGTTGATTTGTGGGAGGAGCCTGTCCAAAATCGGAGTCCAGCAGGGCAAAGATGTTAGATTGGACCTCAAGGTCAATCGCCCAGCTGATCCATGAAAAGCCACATAGTCATATTCTACCACACGATAATTTCACAACATATGTACACTATTCCCATCTACTTCAAAACACCACATACACTTTCTTCTTTCTGAATTTATTTAACCTTATATGGGTGTAATTCAATCTAAAGATGCAGAAAAATGTAATCCTTCTTAAGCTAAAAGTTAATTGGGAGATATGTATTTCCACATTCAGCCTCTTCCATTCTGCTTCTAAGAACTAATACATTAAATCCTCAGCCCATCTGGCCCGGAATGTTTAGGTCTCACTTACTAGACAGCACACGCACTGCCTATTGTGAGCATATTGTTAGCTTACAATGGGCTTAGAGACACTCATTGCTTACCATTGGTTTGCTTCTCTCCCCAGGTCTCTGTATTGCTTCGCCACCCCCACTCTGTCTGTGTTGCTTCCCAGCCCTTCTGCTTCTTTCATCTACCACCATCATTCCAATGACCACTCTCCCTCTAGCTTCCACCCACCCTGCACTCCACGTTGCTGTCTCTTGCCTGTGCGCTTCACCTCAAGAGAAGCTGATGATATGTGGGTCTGCTTTGCCAAGGAACAAATGACATGTATGACTTTTGGATCAACTGCGTGGGGGAGGGGGGCAAATACTGTAGCTCCACTTTCAAAAGGATTTTGGTGTCACAAATAGTCACAAGACCTACAACCGGGGGTTAAGAGAGGACATGTCTTTGGCTTTCTTTCACTAAAGTGCACAATTTAGCCCCTGACACATATCACCACTGTGCTACTGCCCTCCCCGAGACTCTGTAGAGTGACTCAAGTGCCACAGAGAAGGAAACCAGTCACTCCTTTCTACTCCACAAATTTTAGATTTGACTCTAAGGACTCCACAGTTCTACAATGCCACAATTTTGAGGTCTTGCCTAAGAGACAGCTGCCTGTAGGCAAAAGCGTACTGTGAACCTCGATGTTTTAAGAAACATGAAAAGGGTGATGCAGGGGCCTCTAAAACTGATGCAGCCTAATCAGTGGCGTAGCGTGGGTTGTCAGCACCCGGGGCAAGGCAAGTAATTTGCGCCCCCTAACCCGTGGATTTTAGCACTCGCGAGTGCGAGCGCGCCCCCCCCAGATGTTGCGCCCGCTGCGGCCGGCCCCCCCTGCAACCCCCACGCTACACCACTGAGCCTAATCAATTAAGGGTGCGGCTTAAAACATGTGAACCACAATCCTGTGCTTTACACAGCATGCTGCCAGACCAGCATTTAGGTGCTTCTTTGTGAGCTTTCTGTTATTGCATCCAGTCATATAACACAACAAACAACATATGCCTAAAAGACATATTTCCTTTGTGATTTCTTGTTAGCACTTTGATATAAATGAGTAGCAACAATGACTTTTTGCAAATAATTAGAATTGTTAATTACAAATAGTACATATGTGATCATCACTATGTGCACGCTGAAGCCAGGCCAAGTATTTGGTAAGTATGTCATATGTATACTGTTATGGCCCTCTGACTCCTATGGCCTTCAGCCTCAGCTCCAGAGCTCTCAATTGTGCCCCATTATGAACACCCTCCCACAACCACAACTCACCCAGACACCTAAACGCGGCTGAGCTCACATGTACCATGGCAGCATTGGAAAACCCACTAGCCTAGCCTTTTAGAGCCAAGACCTCTTGGCTTTACCAATACTTAGTAAAGTAAATTAAAATACAAACTTGCACTAAAGCAAATAGAGTTTACAAATGTTAACAAATTCAAAGGCTTTATTTATGTAAACTATGCAATGTATATACAGTAACCCATTTAAAAACCCATTAGAAACCAATAGGTCTCAAAGGTGAGACATTTTGGCTTTGCCAATGCTTGTTTCATGTGTTGTTATGATGAGATAATTTAACTCGATGTCAGTCCCATACAAGATGGCTATCTGAAATTAAACCTAAAGGCTGCGCCATTCCAACAGTTTATGAGTTGAACAAAATGAAAGAAATTCCCTCTGAAATTAAGCCCAAATTATTTTTGTAGACAATCCAGTTTTGATACTCCACCAGGTCCAGAAGCTGATCCACTTCCACTGACCCACACAGTGCATATTCCTTTTCTCCTTGGCTAAGATGTGGTGAAAGAGATCATTCCAGAAGGAGGAGAAACTTAATTTCCCCTGTTTCAGAGGACTTTTGTTCTAGTAGCAACGTATTATTTGGTCTTAATGCTACCCAATCACTGTTTTAGTAATCTGGCTCTAGGACGCTGGCTCTTTATGAAGTCAACCAAAAAGAGGACCAAAAGGTGTACAATGTGTAAAGAATCTAAGCAATCCCCAGAAGAATTACAGAGGCACAACTGCTCTTGTTTGTGGTAGTGTGGACGAGCAGTTAAGCATATCAGAGGGTAGTGCTAAGACGTACCTTCATATAAATTTTGATACCAAGATCATCGGAACCTGGGTGAATACTTTTCAAGTTATGAATTTTTAAAGTTTTCAAAAGCTGACAGTGCAATTTTTGGGTGCAGTAATGTTATCCTATGGGGGGAAAACATGTACTGCATTTGGACACTTCACAGCAACATACGGGACTGTTCTCCAAGATTTAAGGTGGTATGGGGCAAGGTCCAAGGCCACATCAGCAGGCATCCAGGTGCAGATGTGTGCTAATCCATCAGGTGTCCCATTAGCTTTAATGGGAAACGGTCCAGTCGGGAAGTTCTTGCAAGCGGGAACAGGAAGGACAGTTTGGGGTAACCCACAGAGGGGCTTGACCCTTAAGGTCCTCAGGCATGTGGGCCACCGTTAATCCACTTCTCCTCAAGCTGTGGGGCTTGGGTGCAGTGGTGTCTTTTGGTGTTCGGTCCGTTGCTGGAGTTAGTTGCGGTTGGGGTGGAACTGCATTAAGAGGCTGTAGGAGGCGACTGAAAGTCCAGTCTGGTCAAAACCGCAGATTAGCTCAGCTCCTGAGGGTCTCGAAGCACCTTCAACTCCCTCAAACTCGGGCTGTGGTGCAGAGGTGCTTTGAGGCATTGGGTTGCGATGGTCAGGGACTTGATCTGGGTCTTGGTGACCTGGTGAAGATGGGAAACAGCTGAGGGGGCCACTCTCCTGAAAGGCATTATGAATCCTGACATACCTTGACAGTAGGCCTGCTTTGGTGCTGTTGGAACCATATTAGACCACCAGTACCCCTGGTATAGGTTCAGGGAGCCTTCAGGTGGGGTCAACATCTCTGGACTTCAGTGAAGTGGCGGGGAAGACCTCCTGGGCTCCAAACAGTCTTCTCCTGGTGTGTTCATCTCTCGGAGTACCCGATGGTTAACAGGGCAGAGTACTAGACTTTACAAGTCGTGCCTGCAGATGCAGGAAATCAGCTCCTCTGCTCCACGGGAGATTCTTTTGGCAATTTGCGAAGCTCTGGCAACTCTCAGGGTTTCTTGGAGTCCACACATGGCAATGCAGGTCAGTTGCTCCACAAGGGTCAGGCGCAGCAGGCAAGATGGCAGGGTGGGTACCAAGTCAGTCGTGCTACTCGGTTCTCGGGTCAGCAGTCTTCGTTGTTCACTTCTTCTTTTGTGTCCAGTGGAGATCTGAGGTCCTGGCATCACAGGGTCCCAAACAAACTCAATTTAGGGGTGTTAAGGGAAGTGAAGGGTAGTAGCCAATGGGCTACTTACCCTTGGGGTTACTACACCCCCCTAGATGATCACTTTCTTTAGGGAGTGGGAATCACCCTGTCCCAGTATGCCTAATTCCACCTCACACAAGCTGGTGGAATTTCTAAGGTTGTGTCACGTCAGGCCAGTCACCGAGGAGGTGTGTCCAGCCTGGCAGTGCAACATGCCTCTGGCATAGTTCAATTTCCCACCTGTCCTTATTTTTTCTGCCTGTCCAGGTGCCAAATGAGCCTTGGGGTGGGGGGGTCAGCATCTCCTTTCCGGTGGAAACCAGATCTGCATACCAGGGGTGGTGGGCTTCTTTGACGATCCCTGGCTTGGAATGCAGATTTGCAGGTCATCCTGTTGGGAGGGATGTGCCAGAGCAGGGTTTGTTCCTGACCGCAAAAGAGAAAAGGCTGTCACGCTTAGGGGGTCAGAAACTCATCTGTTGGTGGCAGACTGGTTAAAACCAGTGACTCAGCCCACCAGCAGATGGTAGGTTTTCAAGGGTTGCCTCTATGACGCCCTCTGGGTGCATGTATTAATACATCCATCACTGGAATCAGTGAGGTTTTATTAATATGAGATGTTTGATACCAAACATCCCTATTTTTAGTGAAGTCATCATGTAGCTGGGGACTTGACCAGTGTCCAGCACATGTATTTAAAATGGCTTCTCTGTTCACTTACTATGTCTAAGAATCGAGAAAGACATAGTTGGGGCATATTTACTCATGCATATATGTCCTCACCTGTAATATAATACACCCTGCCTTAGGGCTGTAGGGCTTGCTGCAGGGGTGACTACAGGCAGTGTTAGTGGACATGGCACACAAGTGTATGCCAATTCATGTTTTCACTTTTTGGAGCACCTTGTCACACAGCCAGCAGTGGCAGTCTGCATGAGTTTGGTATTTGATCCCTTAGAGTGGCACAAGTTGTGCTTCAGCTCTTAGGGACGCTCTTTACTACAGATGCCCTAGGTACCAGGTGTTTTGATTTAGCCAACCATCTTTAGTTTTTCTCTGGGAGCCCGCCATTCACGTTCTTATTCTCATTCTAGTCTGTCTTAACAAGAACTATTCCATCCTGGACTGGCATTCCTCTATCCTACTCTTAAGAGAATGGAATACTGGGATTCATCCAAAATACTTTTGGGCATATTTTGCCTCGCATTTTAAGCCTGACAAAAGGTTAACAACTGCTTTAGCCTAAAGTGTGGAGACTGGGCTACAGCCCCCCTGCATATTTGAGGGGCCTCAAAGTGACTCAGACTTAAGAAGCACTCACAGAGCATCTCTTCTGTGGTCAACCTTATGGAATCTGGTCTTGTCACCAGTGACTCTAATCTGCAGCAAATTTTCTATCACCTTTTCTCTCAGCATCTCCCATCACAACACAGATTTCTCAAACGCATCTCTCTTTAACGTTCCAGTTACAGCAACCAATCAGAACACTGAGTTCTCAGACACCATACATACTACAACAACTGGTTCTGCCCTACTTACATAACATTCAGGTCAATGCAACCTTATATTAAATACCTAAGGCAATCCCATTAGACACTGTCAAAATATGCAATTTCCATCTTTCAGCCCTCCTTATTTGCGTAACTCTGAATGCACCTATAACAGCTATCCTTCAGGTGTTGCGCTACCTTCTTAACTGGATGGAATGATTAACATTTCTTGTTTGATTGAATTTCACTTAGCAAAGATAGTCTAACCAGTTACCTGGTCTCTTTCATTCTTTATACTACAGTTGCTCTTACTGTTGAACCCTCAAACTCTTCTGAGCCCAGTGAGACCGTCCCATGAACAGCTACGTAACACACATTTGCCGGATCAGAGGGTTACCCCGAGGCACAGTTTCTCTAGTCCCATGCCAATGGACGTCAGCTTCCCCACTAGGTGGCAACTATTGTTACAGTCTTTCCACTGAACCTTCCCAGATTGACCAAGCTGTGGTCCTATGACCAGTACACTGTTTATTGTCTCTTAAATTCCAAATGGATCATCCTTTGAATGATGGAGAATCCCAACCTAGAGGCCAGTATCGTCAGGAAGATTTGCAAACATGTTCCAGACTCCATGTTGCAAATCAGCCTTGTAAACTGAAGATCAATTGTGGTGTGCAATCCTCATGCATTAACCATATTTAAAAAACTGGTAATTATAAGCTACTTCTGAGTACCCCATACCAAGGTAGCTCAAATCAAGCAAACACAAGTAACAATACTGACTCTGAGTGCAAAATCCATATTGTATTGGGCAGATAAAGTGTCACTGGTATTGTGGGGTGCTCTACACAGGGGATGCTCTCCACCTAAACTTGAGAACAACTCAGAGTTCTCTGCCTCCTTTTTTGCCCATTGTAGCCCCGTTAGGACATTTTGCTTGTGCCTACAGCCAAATGGCTAAACAGATGTACACCAAACTTTGCATGAATGTACTCCTTTTGTGGTGTAATTCCGTTCAGTAGTTTGTCATATATTAGCATTTTAAAAAGTGTTGAGCAGGATATAAAGGGATAACATGTTTGTATATATCTGCTGTGGGACAATCCTGTCAATCATTTTTTTTTAACAAAATGTAAATGGCTTGATTAGAGTTGAAAAAATGTCTGCCATCTTGAGACTTGTGAGCCGGCTGCGACTCGCAAGTTTCCTGCACAAGAAAAGAAATATCCTTAGCCGTGGTGCCAATACCTCAGGATAACCAGAGATTTCGATAATATAAGTCTTACGAGAGAAAAAAGCAATGATAATGACGCAAGAGTCGCAAATCACTGAAAAAAAGCAAACTAACACACCACCATTTCAGATGCTGGATGTGGCCAGTCTACATTTGTACCTCACTCGTAAGTCATGCCTGACGTCCAAGTTTCAGGCAGTGTAAAATAAAAACACAAGCAATGCCAAACACTATACTTAGTGTCTGGCTGTATTTGTATGTAGGAAATAGGGCACAGGGTCTGACTTGTGCCCTCTCCGCACTGCACGCAGCTGAAGGCTGTGCACAGCAGCAGTTGGGATTTGCGACAACCTGGTGTCAGTACCTTTCCACAGTATGATGACCATGTGCAGGCAAAAGCAGGGGTGGATGCTCACTAAGGGTTGGGCCCTGCACTCAACAAAAAAACAATTATTTGCAATGCAATAGATCTCGCGTTTGCTCGAGTTAGAGCTATTAGCTTTGTAAATTCCTATCTGGACTTTTCTTGCTACATAAATTGAAAATGAAAAGTAAAACAGTTGACATAAGCAAGCCGATTCAAAGCACCATGGCCGCCACGAGCATGAGCGTGAAGGAGAGACACAAAAGGAAAAAGAAGTTTACTCGCAGTCAAACGTATCGGCAAACATGCAATTATCCATGTAACAGGGTTGATGGCCAAGGAGGTAACAAAACTGCCCCAAGGAGGGACAAACGTAAAGCATTTACCAATTAAAACAAAGGATTTTTGAAAGGCAAGTCCATGAACAAGTGATAATGATGGGCGTGTAGTGGGCATGGTTAAAAGCCCCAATATAGATTACAACAGGCCAGGGCACTTGCGTGCTCGTCCTAGCTAAAATCTGAATTATGGTTTGAGTTGAAACTTGTACAGCTATTGAAATTCACCATAATGGTTATTAGAGCAGTCACACACACATACACACCACAACTTGAGTCACCTGCTATGCTGATAACACCAATTTTGAAATTATATAAACATACAAAAAACAGATATGAAGTAAACAACATGATGGCCAGTGTGAGCTACAGAGTGTGTTGAGTGCATTAATTACTATAACATGAGAACTAAACTGTTAAACTCATTTGAGACAGAACCGTAACTCACTTCCTAACTGTGGTGTGTTTCAGTAACATATATGTAAGAGCAGAACAGTTAAAGCGCAAAGCCATGGGTCTAACATCAATGGCAATGGCTAGAGATCAAAGGTCAAAAAGTCACATAATGCCTAGGACGGTACACACACACAACAGATTATGACTTGTTTGTGACGTGGGTCAGGGACGTGTTTGAAAAGTGTCACACTGGTGGGTCCACACATGCAAAACCTCTGCCCTTGCAACACGATGCGGATGGTCTTGTGTCTTCCATTCCACATTTCCAACAGTCACCGTCTGAAGCAATGCATCTTAAGGATGTTGGGGCCCCCGGGCAAGAAATATTTTGGGTGCCTTTGTTTGGAACAACTTTGAATGTTATTACCAATATTTTGCCTTTTCAAATCCTATGTTTTCTAAGAATAGTGAATTATACCTTGAATGTTGGGCTAAAGAAATGCACAGACGCGAGACAAACAGAACATGTTTTTTTTTCTCCCCAGGCGGCCCTTTGGAATAGGGGCGCCTTGGCAACCGCCCACTTCTCCCATGCCTTAAAACGTCTCTGGTCTAAAGTGACCAGGACAGACAAGGAAGCAACGGCTGCTGCCTTTTAGCAAGACATAAAGTCAATCTGGATTTTGCCAACAAATGTGTTTCTTCATTGGGATGCATCGATCGTTTTTGCAAACGAAGAATATTTTTTTCAGTTATTAGCCGAGTGTAATATGATTTGGCTATGGCGGGACGTTAGTTGATTAAAAAGATGCAATGACTGCGTACTCGGTTAGGAAAAAAAATTACATAATTTTATTTGAAAATGTTTGCGTTGGTGAATAAGTATTTTCTTTAAGACCTATGACGTTGCTGCAGCAACAATGTTTTTGAGACGGTATTTTCAGTTTTTCACCTCTTCATGTTGACTTCATGACGAGTCTTTTCGTTGGAGCCAAAGCACGTATTTTCACCGTTACAGCCATTTATTTCACCGGCAGGGATTGTTTCACTTTGAGTATTTTGTTTTTCTTGTCAGTTAAGGGAATGCAGTCCTCCGGATAGAGACGTCGCTCAATCCGTCATCACAGCATTGCTACAGTTATCAATTCCAACCGCGCGCTGCCGCAGACTGACGTCATCCACCAAGGACACCAGCCCTAAAAATAAAGGGTTCTGTTTGTTTTTCCTTCTCCTGCCTGCGAGATTGTGTTTTGTGTGTTTGAACAATGATGTTTCAGTTCCGAAAGGATTGATAGAAATTAGGCTAAATCAAAACCTCCCACAGAACAGAAGTCGTCAACACAGGCTGCTGGCATTAGGGTGAGAAGGTGGTGTGATGTGACCCATCAGCACACAGTGTTTCAGTTTAATCTTCAATTAATCAATCAGGGATTTGTGCTATTCACCCGTGAGGGTCTCAAGGATGGATCTTAGACCACTCTACAGCACCAGTAAGAGGGATCCTCAAAACGTTTAGGTAATTATGTACAGAGGCTGACCAAATTGTACTAAGGCCCTGATTACAAGTACAATTTTTATTTATCGCACCTGATAAATACAACACCTCGGGGTACGTTATTTTTCAGGTGCGATAAATAGCACCTACGGCAAGTTTGGGGCGAATAACAGGTGGAGATTTGTGTTTAACTCACCAAATCCACATGATATGGTAAATACCTTCAGATGTTTCCCTGTTAAATTTCAGCAGGTTTGACTTGCCTGAATGTAGTTGAGTTATTTCACGCATCTGATAATTATCTGATGTGTTCAATTAAGCCAAACTCGTAATTCTGACCCGTAGGTAAACAGGGGTTCATGCATGGATTGGACAATAATGACTCACTAGTAATCAGGCCCACATCATCAGCATCAAACGGTATTTTTACAGTATGACGTAGGGCCTCAAATAGAGTATGGCGGACAGGATACTCTGCCACAAATGTAGGGGAATCCTCTATCCTCCAATCTGACGGTCCACGAGCTTCATTTCAAGTGAATATCATGTTTCCCCCGGCAGAAAAAAACACTAGCTAACTCTGCCGGCAGAAACCTTGTACTTTAAATGGAAGTAGCGTAAACTGTCCTCATTATTTAGGGTGGATTTTATGAGGTACGTTTTATTCTGTTTGGTATTGCCAGGCTCTTCCTGGCAGTCCCGAACACAAAAATAAATATATATCACCACGCCCTGAGAGAAAACTCCCAAGGTGTCAGGGTTATTTGCTTTACTTTGTTTTTACAACAACAAACTCCCGCTTTGGGTGTTTGTTTTTGCAAAACGAAAAGGTTTGCTGAGTAGCCACACGGGCCAGCGCTCAGCAAACTTTCAATGCCTTCAAGAGTCACAGGAGCAGAAGCTCCTCTGAAGGTATAGAGATCTCCATCAGGCAGGCAAAGATCTCTAAATAAGGCAAGCTACAGTCTGCCAGGGCAGCAGAGTACTTCCCTACTCTGGCGGAAAAGAGTACTCTCACCAGGGACTAAATTACCCCCTTAGTCTTCTTCCCAAGGGTAAACACTGCCTCCAATGTCTACATTTTTGGCTTAAAGATAAATAGTATTTTTATTCTTTGTGACTACAAATAAGGTATGTAAAATTATTTATATATATATATATATATATATATATATACACAAATATATATATTTCATATAATGCACTATGCAACGTCATATAAGAGGTTGTTTAACTCATCTTAATCCATCCATGTGCAAACGACTTGAACGGTTGTGACACCTTTAGACACTTCTGCTCACTGGCAGCACAGATGATTTTTTCAGTGTGATAATTTTCTAAAGTTCATTGAAACACAATTCCAACATGTGTGATATCTGTTCCATTCGCTCCCCAGCAATCGCTGATCTTCTCTGAAGTAGTGAAATGAGATATTTCCTTTGGGGTAAATCACCATCTAAAATTTCTTCTTTTACAGTGCTCCCCACCTGGCCTCCTGTGCAACCCTACTACTCTCCGGTGCACCCCACCGGCCTCCAGTGCTCCCTATCTAGCCTCCAGTGCACCCCATCTAGCCTCCAGTGCACCCCATCTAGCCTCCAGTCCACCCCACCTGGCCTCCTGTGCACCCTACCTGGCCTCCAGTGCTCCCTATCTAGCCTCCAGTGCACCCCGCCTGGCCTCCAGTACATCCCACCTGGCTTCCATTGCACCTCACCTGGCTTCCAGAGCACCTCACCTGGCCTCCAGTGCACCCCACCTGGCCTCCTGTGCAACCCTACTACTCTCCGGTGCACCCCACCGGCCTCCAGTGCTCCCTATCTAGCCTCCAGTGCACCCCATCTAGCCTCCAGTGCACCCCATCTAGCCTCCAGTCCACCCCACCTGTCCTCCTGTGCACCCTACCTGGCCTCCAGTGCTCCCTATCTAGCCTCCAGTGCACCCCGCCTGGCCTCCAGTACATCCCACCTGGCTTCCAGTGCACCTCACCTGGCTTCCAGAGCACCTCACCTGGCCTCCAGTGCACCCCACCTGGCCTCCTGTGCACCCTATCTAGCATCAAGTGCTCCTGCTCTCTAAGCTGCTAGTGCCCCTGCTCCTAGTTTCCACTGCTCCTGTTCCCAGTCTCATGTACTCACACTCCCAGATGCCAAAGTTCCTGCTTCCAGCCTTTAGTACTCCCCCTTAGTGCCTTGAATGCTCTGCTTCCAGCCTTTAGTGCTCCGATCCCAGCCTCCTGAGCTCCACTCCCAGCCTCCAGTGCTGCGCTCTCAGCATCCAGTGCTCTGATCCCAGCCTCAAGTGCTCCACTTCCAGCCTCCAGTGCTCCACTCCTAGCCTCCAGTGATCCGCTTCTAGCCTCCAGGGGTCTGCATCCAGCCTTTCGTGACCAAGCTCCCAGCCTCGAGTTCTCCAAGCCTCCAGTGCTCCTCTCCCAGCCTCCAGTGATCCGCTCTGAGGCTCCAGTGATCTGCTCCCAGCCTCCAGGGATCTGTCCCAGACTCCAGTGCTCCACTTCCAGCCTCCAGTGCTCCACTCCTAGCCTCCAGTGATCCGCTTCTAGCCTCCAGTGATCCGCTTCTAGCCTCCAGGGGTCTGCACCCAGCCTTTCGTGACCCAGCTCCCAGCCTCGAGTTCTCCAAGCCTCCAGTGCTCCTCTCCCAGCCTCCAGTGATCCGCTCTGAGGCTCCAGTCATCTGCTCCCAGCCTCCAGGGATCTGTCCCAGGCTCCAGTGCTCCACTCCCAGCCTCCAGTGCTCCACTCCGAGCCTCCAGTGACCCAGCTCCCAGCCTCCAGTTCTCCAAGCCTCCAGTGCTCCTCTCCCAGCCTCCAATGCTCCACTCCCAGCCTCCTGTGCTCCACTCCCAGCCTCCAATGCCCCAGCTCCCAGCCTCCAGTGATCTGCTCCCAGCCTTCAGTGCTTCTTCTCAATGCCTCCTAGGCCCTGCTCCAAGCCTCCTAGCCTGTGGTGATTATGTTTCTATCCTCCAGTGATCCTTTTCCTTAACCTAGCCTTCAGTGATCTTGCTCTAAGTCTCCAGTGATTCTGATCAAATCTAGAGTGATTATACTCAAAGTCTCCAGTGCTTCTTCTTACGACTCTTGTGCACCTGACTCTAGTCTCCAGTGCTGTTGCTCACACCAGCCAGTGATCGTGCTCTCATCCTGCAGAGCTCCTACTGACGACTCGCCTTTGCTCCTGCTCAAAGCCTCATGTACTCCTGCTCAAAGCCTCATGTACTCCTGCTCAAAGCCTCATGTGCTCCTGCTCAAAGCCTCATGTGCTCCTGCTCAAAGCCTCATGTGCTCCTGCTCAAAGCCTCATGTGCTCCTGCTCAAAGTCTCCAGATTTCCTGTTCGTCTCCAGCAATATTTCTGTTTAAAGATTCCACTGCGCCTTGAGCTTCTGCTCAAGGTCTCTAGTCATCCTGCTCCCAGACTTTCTTGCTGCTTCTCAAAGTCCAACTAGTGTGTCTGCTCTTTCCCCTGCCTTCACTAAGGTTCTGATTTTGGGTTTGGAGGGTGCGCCGTCAAACTCTAGGAGTACATTAAATCCACCACCCTGATGGGCTACTGCCTGTCAAACACAGAGGTCACTGCCGGACAATAGTACAAGAAGTGAGGGTGCAGTTTAGGGATTTATTTTATAAGGGGTGGAATGTCTCTGCGGCGGCGCGTCCAGCTTCTAACTCCCACCCATGCCCCCTCTGAACTGCAGCAGCCACCAGGCAATCCACACTAACGAGTAGGTACCAGCTTGAGCAGGGACTGCACTGGGCGGATTAGATAGTTGTTTATGGCTTTACTGAGAACTGTGCATTCCAGGCTACAAGACAGAAGCAGAAGCTAATAAATAACTCTGCAACAAAGACGATAACATGACACTGTTGTAGGAGGAAGTGGGGGCAAGGAGTGGTGAAGCAAACAATCATGGTTACAGAGAGAAGGGGAGTGATCCACATCCTATATGGGATTTAAGTGAGAGACAAATGTAGTATGAGCTTAAAAGAAAAAGAAAGAAAAATTCAAAAAAGGAAATAAAAATGGAAGGGAAAAAGAACGCAGAAGACTAAGAAGGTTGTAAGGAATTAAAAGAAAGGTAAAGAAAATAGACGCATGCTTTGCTCACTTGATCAGTAGCATATATGTAATTCAAAGTGGGAGTAATTTATTTCTGTGGCTATTCCCTGGCAGCAGGCCTAGTGGTGATCACTGCACCTTCAGAGGTACCGCTCTCATGGAGGTACCTCCGTACAGAACAAATACTTAGGGGATGTCCTCCATCAGTTTTGACAGCCATCCACTAAACCTTTTTCAAAAACAAACTCCCAAAGTAGGAGTTTGGCTTTGAAAAACAAAGAGCTAATGACCCTCCCACCTGGGTTGTTTTCTGATGTGGGTGTGGTGGTCATTATCTGTATTTTAGACTGTTAATGGAGGTGGTGTGCTACTTCTACTTTGATGGTCAGCACTCCGTCAGGAAATCAGACATAGCTTTTCTTTGACGGAGCTAATGGGCAGTGGCATAACAAAGGCCCCCGCAGCCCCTGCAGTGCGGGTGCCCCCTGAGCTTCAGGGGGGCCCCTCAGCACAGTACCCTGGCCTGATAGGTCCTGAGTGAGTCCGGAGGAGGGCCCTCCTTGCTACTTCGCAGAGGGGGAGGGGGCCTCATGTTTTGTTACATCACTACCAACAGGAGTACCATTGACAGGAAACTGGCTGTTCACCTGACTCTAAACCGGGCAGCGGTCCTAGAGTTCCACGGTCAGGCGACCCGGATGAGCTAAAATGGGTTCTAAGTCTTCTAACCGCAGCTTTTCTAGGTAACGTATATAGGGCAACGTCAAAGACTGAGAGGAGGATCAGACTCGTCTACTTTAGAAGCGTTCTTCACCTGGGCGAATCAACCAATCAAGTTGGTACAAACTCCAGCTAATCTTCTTATTTTGGTACTTAGGGAAACATGTTACCTGAGTAGGGTGGTAGATTAAAAAAATATGAAAAGAGCATGACTTTACAAAAGTACTAGCATGCTTGTGGTGAAACCCAAGGCTAGTAAACGAAAACTGTTGACGGTCACCATGATTTATAATGTAAGCTCAAGAAACTAATTTCAGAGAACCAGTGTATTCTGAAATCAAACCTGTTCAGAAAACAATAACCTGTTTACTTGTTAAAAAATCCAAGAACCCACGTTTCCAATTATAGCCTGTCAATGATGAACCACAACCAGACTTACCTCTGTAGAGATCTGGGAAATGGGCGGAGAACTAAGGAACATTAAATGTGGACACTGTACTTATTACCTGTGACAAAACAAAACGTGTAAACTTCTAAAGGAGAGAAACTGGAATGGAAGCTATGTGACCAGAGTTCCTGCAGCAGTAGGATTTTGTTTTAGGAAATAAAGTGTAACCTCTTCGACACAGAAAGGGGCAAAAATGAATCTCTAATTACCAGTTAAAAAGTCAGGTGAAAATAAATAGCTGGTTAGTGTCTATGAATGCCTATGTAGAGGCGAGGAGCAAATCTTGAAAGCCATTGGCCCACAGAGAAAACAGATTGACGAATAGTAGGCGGTATGACGTATAACTTGGCTGGGGGGAGGGATGGACTTTGAGTCAGCCAAATAATAAAGCCATATAATTCCTGCCCTTTTATGTCCAGGGACGGTAGGGAGGCATAGGGGAATCTTTTTTGCTAAGTTCAAGTGTGACCATGTCCCAAAAGGATATTTCAGTACTGCCACCTTCTATTGTCTGTTGGGCTCCCCATCTAGTCTCCTTTCCCCTGTTGTAGCTGTGGGATGTTGCTAGATTTGCATATCATGAACTTGGTGCCTAGCCAATGGCAGACCCAAATCAATGAATCTACATTTAATTTTGTTCCATTTCCTCCTAACCATAAGACATAACGAGGGGCTTAGTTTGGCCAGTAAGAAGAGAGGGAGCTTCAGATTTTTCCAACAACATAGCACTAAAATACACCACACAACAAGAAGGGTGCATGCGAGGGGCTAAAAGGGCAGTGAAAAGGGAGTGGAATGTAGATTAGTAGGGGTGCCAAGAGAGAAATCACAATATTGTGTAAAATAAGCAACATTTTTGAAGACTTTCAAAACTGAGAGATGGATAGTCTGTGTGTGTCTTTGTCTGTGTGTATGTAAAAGGTCCAGGTGAAATCTGGCAGACACCTCACCAAATCCGACTGAAAGCACATGTACCCAACTATTTATCAGAAAATACACTCAGTGGGGGTGGGGGTGCGACACCCCAAACACCCCCCCCCCCTCACCCCACTGAAGCTACGCCCCTGGACCTAGCAGGCAGGTTCCAGACTCAAGGCACTTTTTGTCTCATGGGCTACGACTCATTTCCATTATTTTTTGCCAGAAGCTGCTCTAGGAAGGGAAAGATCACATCATGTGCAGCAATGTGGGCCCTTCAGCAAGACAACTCACACAGCTAGTTCAGCGGAGTACCTTTTGTGGAGCTGTTTAAGCATCAGATAGGTGTGGTGTGCAATACTGTACTGGATTATCATGAACCTGGTGTTCATTGTGATCCTACTCAAGGATATCATTTTTTGCCTTGCCACGTCTGTCACTTCCCTTGCCAACTCTTCAGCCGAGACCGTCCCCATGACACCTAGGTTTGTGTTGGTCATGTGAGTACTGCTCTTCCTAAGTCTAGCAGCAGTTAGACTGCATGCATCTGTGGTTGTGTGCCTCTCTACAAAGTCTGGTCAGTAAAACAAACTCTAAAAGCTGACCCTGTGGAATACCAAAAGTTTGTTACGGTATTGGAATGTTTGTATACCATCCTCACTCACAGGTGTTGCGATGCCCGCGGGCTTAGCCATCTTGCCACTGCTTTTAAATATTAATTTTGAATGCTAAACCATTTTCTGCAGTAATATTTCGATGTGGTCAAACAGTGAGCAAATTGGGACACTACCAATGTGTCTAACAAATTAATTATACAATAATCAAAGAAGAGAAGAACACATTCTTTGCGGAAATACAACATGTACTGCTTCAAAATTGGAAGAAGTAGCTCATAGGTACTCACAATATGAAAGGAAGTCAAAATATAGTGAGTACAAGATAAAAAGGCAATGCAACTACAAAGATTGAGTGATAATGCTAGTGCATCTAAAATATTGTTAGTCAGTACGTGGATGAATTCAGATGAGTTCCATTTACAGTATGTGTCGATAGCGTTTCAGCCCGGGTTACATAAAGGGTCATCATCAGGACTTGTCAAAATATGAGGACGCAGCAAGCTATGGACTGTCAAAAAATGACATGTAACGTGTATAAGTGGATAGTAAATGATCAAGGCAGGTGTAAAGAAAAAGTAAATTCACTGATGGTCTATTCACAGTGGGTGAAACTGAAAAAATCTGAAAAACAGATCACAGTAACAATCTAATACGTTAGGTGAGGCAAACTAGGAGTCCATCACCAACACCCTGAAGTGGGCACTTACCTATAGATGGTCTGAGTCAGTGCCCTGTGATCTACTGGACAGGATGAGGGTGTGGAAAGGGCCATCAGTTATATCCAAGATGGTCACCGTACGCTCATCCAGTAAATATGAAAAAAAATGCTCAGGCCACCATATAATGCCCCAGAAAGTCCAGACTTGCCAACCGGATCGAAGATACAGAAAAAAACTTCTTAATCAATATAAATCAGTATTGCACAACAACCAATATGTGAGAAACAATTACTTGTAGCCATCAATCATTATGGTGAAAAATAGTTGCAATGTAATAACAATTAGAAAGATATAAATGCGATAAATATCAAAATTACAAGAACAGTATTGAATCAGAATGACTAAATTGACATCAGTAGCCCAACCAATTGCAAAAGTGAGCAAATGTGACTAATCAGGGTACATATTGACCATATAAAAAAAGTACATATATGCAATATTTTATCAGAATTACTAAATTATTATATAGTATGTGTTCTCTTCCTTGATTATTTTGTAATTAGTTTGCTGGATACAACAGCTGTATCCAATTTGCTTACTGTTTGACCATATAGAACTGCTGTTATACAAGTGTTAATTACCCTTTGTTCCACGTGGTGGTTATGTAGAGGAGTACTGTTCTGACAAAACGATTGAGAATGTACCATGACATTCCCACATTTGCCACTTTTTGTGTTTTTTTAAATAGTTGATCTTAACTTTAATTACATTTTTTTTATTTATTCCAAAGGAGGGCTTGCTTTGGTGCTTCTCAGTTTAATCATTTTGAGTCTGCGCCTACTGTAATTGTTCTGAAAGTAAAGTTATGTGGTGCTATTACTTTTATTAAGTATAATTTGGTTTGATTAGTCCTGTTGGTTTTCTATGAGGCTGGTGTGAGACTGAGTTCCTAGACAATGCACTGAAGCCCAGTAAGCTGAGATCGTATGCGCAGCCTCAGAACAGACCAAATGAAAGACTGCAAATGGGATCATTAAACAGAGAGCAAATTTGGAGTGGAAACCAGCTAATGACAAAATAATGCTTGGAAAGCCAGACTTTTTGCACTCATATGAAAGAACCTGGAACAATCAGTCCACAAGCTGGGAGTCAGATGTAGCTTGTTGCAAAACAGAAGCCTTTTGAACACTGGCAGTAAAAGGGAGGAATGCCAAGACTGATGAAATAAGAGACACAGGACCGAAGTCAGCCAAAAGCTGCACATATTACCCATGAGAACACAAAAAATGGACAACATTGGTTTCGAATATTTGTCAATGCTTTTTGCTGAGCGCATGTGAAGGCATGTGCTAAACATATTCACACACATAGCCAGAAATAGTGGAATGGATTTACATTTAAAGAAAACCCATCCCAAGATGGTACATGTGCATGAGTGCGTTGTGGCATGTGAAACTGCATGCATCATAATGCAGAGTGGCATTTTTATTTTACCAGTCTAATGTGGCATGTTAGTACAGTAAATTACAATTTAAAAAAACAATGAATAGGATATTTGCATGAAGCTCAAAACAGGATGTGAGGGGCTCGGCAGCACATTGGAGTTGCTACTGCCTTATAAACAAACAAAACAAATAAGTAAATTTAAATAATGCAGAAAAGAAATAGAGCGCGAAAGTGGGGAAGGGAGGAAAAATGCAGAAAAATGCAGAAAAAGAGCAATTGTGTGCTCAAAATAAATGACAAAGAATCCTCAAAAGGCTATAGTAGAAGGATACAAGTCATCTAATCAAGGCTCTTTGAGACTAAAATGGTTCTAAGAGGGACAAACATGAGAATGGGGAGGAAAGACATTGAATCAAGATCAAGAGGACACAGCAGAGAAACAACAAAGCCATCTAGTCATGACAAGGGGTTGACCCAATGCCTACTCCAGGTATTTGTTGTATTGGAAATAATAAGTCTGCCTAGAGAGCAATAGTACTCTACAGCTAAAACTTAAAAAGAGGGCCAACCCAGAGAGACATGGAAGTGATTTTCATACCTCAGTTCAGCCAAAGGAATCCATGTTACCCCGTGATCTTGTTGTTTCATAATGAATCACGTAGTTACTGTTCCAGTGACTCATTTAAAAGTTCTGTTTGCCCATCGGTTTGGTGATGATAACTAGGAGACTTGAAATTCACAATACCCCTTTGTTTTAATAAAATAGTCCATATTCTAGAAATTAATTGGTTTCCGCGCCTGTGCTGTGGGTGGATGTTAAAACATGCAACCATACTTCTTCTCTTAGAAAAACTAATGCCAGGGCTTGAACTATTGGAAGTTTATTCAACTGTAAAAAATGAGCAGACTGGTGAAATAGTCCACAATGGCCAGGATTGTTCTAGAACCCTGGGTCAGTCAACAAAGAACATACTCATATCGTCCTTCATGATCAGCTGGGTGTTGGTAATGGATGTTTTTGTGTCAACAGAGGTTGCACTTGCGTATATAGTATTACTTTTGTTGTGTTACCATGCCACCTAATCTTCTATTAACAAGATCCAGTAATTTATGTATTAAAAAGTGCCATACTCCTGGATACTAATGATACCACATCAGAACATGTTTTTCTTCACTTTCAATTGAGCCAATATGTCTTAATGTTTTATGAAGCATGTTTCTTCACTTTATGTTTCTCACATTTAAACAAATTACTGTATTTTTCTGCTATACATATGACATCATGCCTACAAGCTACTGGGAGCAAGATACCTGCTGTTTGTATTTGTGACACTTAGAAATGGGTGAATTTTTTTTTATTAATTAATCTTTTAGTTTGAATTTCCTTACTGGCAATTGACAGAGCTTATTTATGTAACGGATTAAAGAAGAGGTTGTAGAGTGAAGTAGACCCCTCCTGATTGCCTACAAAAGCAAGTAGTCACTAATTGCTCATCCACTCTCAACTGCACAGGGTTTCTTACGCATGCCTAAGGAACCTTCTACCAAAGATGCTTCCCCTTCTCCTCGCCTAGTTCCGAGCAACAACACCTACAAACCATTAAGGACTTCAGCATCTGTATAAAATTCTCCTTTAATAAGGCCCGGGAACATTTAGTGTCCAACTGCTGCTTTTCCTTTTCTGTATTCTTCTCCATTTTTTTGCTTAACCAGACCCAGCCTCCCTAAAATACCATAAGGTATGTTCAAACATAAGCACCTTTTTGACACTTTTCTGGGCTAAAGGGGTTGTTGTCCTCCGAAACTCCATTCCATAAGAGATCACAGTGCTGCATTTTGGAAGATGCATGAGACTGCCTCACCCACCTCCTGAACCAACAATCAGTTAGGTTGATGAGGTTTCTGCCAATGATTTTGAGGATGATCCTTCTTCTGCCCATGCTGTCCACAGAGGCTGATAACCTTCACATTGGTGCTCTTTCCCATGACTCCCTGAAGGTTCCAGCCCTCTCACTGACCACTAGTACCCTTCCACTTCCAAAAACTCTATTCTAGACCTCTATGGAGAATCCATTAAACTGAGAGATCCTAATTCCTGGCACTGCCCCCCTCCCTCAACCTACTCACATGGCTGACTTATTCTGTCTTCCCATTTGAAGACGGCTAGTTCAACAAGTCATCTCCCAATACATTTACCTTGATATGGCCCAGTTGAATATGTAGAAGGTTTTTCGAAAGGCTTACATTTTTTCCTTGGTTGGCCATCTCTAGGGACATTCATCCAGCCACCATGGGGATCAG
Organism: Pleurodeles waltl; assembly: GCF_031143425.1. Classification (NCBI taxonomy): domain Eukaryota; kingdom Metazoa; phylum Chordata; class Amphibia; order Caudata; family Salamandridae; genus Pleurodeles; species Pleurodeles waltl. The sequence continues at coordinate 75,289,938 of NC_090449.1, read as the reverse complement.
TTTTTCATCTGCTGTCCCTTTTGTGGAAGCTCAGACCTCTCCTTTGGCCTCCATTTGCCTATCTCCTACCCATGAAGAGGCTGCCCCATATACAGTTCCGGCCTTGGACCGAAGCAAACAAGTCTTCCTTCTCCAAACCACATCTCATCCCTCATATTCTTCCCCCCTTCCTCTCATCATCACCACATTTCCTAATTTCTCCTATACTGGTGTAAAATAACCTCAGATTCTTGGGTCCTATGGGCTGTCTCTGGCTACTGTTTCTGGGCCACATCACATCATCCACAATGTCCCCTCTTTAGTCACTTCACACAAGAAGAATCTACTCCATATACACAAAGAGGCCAAAAAGATGTTTTAGAAAGGTGCAATCATTTCCACTCCCAATAAGGGCATTTTAACAAGTTTAGTTTCTTGATTGGCAAAAAAATGCTCAGTTATCCTCCAAACTTGAGTTGAAGACAAAGATATATACTACAGCTGGAAAATTCATCATGTGAAATCAACACCTAAAACTTCCAGCGGTTTCTTCAAGTATAAGTGTCTGAGTGTTCTTGCTTCATCAACTACAAGAGGTTTCATGTGAAAAGAAGAAAAGTGGATATCAGCATCCCACATTGCCTAACCACACTGACGACAGTTTACAGCTTGATGAGCGTGTCCTAAAAGTTTGTAAGGTCCTGGCTGCTTCCAATCGCACACTCATCCTTGACAAATGAAGAATACAGTTTCTAGTTACTTTGTTGAAATTTCATGTACAGATATTCTCTTCTGAATGCACCGACCCAGACCCTGACAAAGTTTGAGGCACTCATTTCGGCTCCAGTGGCATTTGATGTTTCTTCTGTTCGACCCTTCCTGGGATGCCAGCTATTGCACGAGGCAACTCCGGAATTTGGCCTATATCTATCTGCCCATGTGAAAGAATTCACTAATAAGTTACTAAAATAAGTGAGATAACAGTGACAGCCAATTTACTCAACCTTTACATATTTCCCTAAACCTCATCGTTTCTGACACAAAGGCATTAAATATTAGTATTTCTACTACTGAACATCATACACTGCTTATATAAATTCAATACGATTGCCAAATCACCTACCCTACCCCTCCTATTTTGTATTACTTCCCCTCCCTGCCACGCCATCAAGCCACCAACACAAACCCTGATTCCCATCCTACTTTCAACCAAAACTACCACTATATTACACATCTAGTCTTCCTTGATAAAATCCTCAAAAACTGCAGTAGCTAACAAGCATAAAGAGCATGTTGATTTCCACTTCCTCCTCTAAACCTACCAATCTGAATTTTGTATGTTCAGCCACTATCCGCACAGTAGATGACATTCTATCATTTACTAATAAGGATCCCTGTCTTTCGTTGCAATTTGACCTGTCAGCTGCCTCAGTACTGTAGACCAATGGGTATTTATTGAGCATATCCAGTCAAGACTGGACATCAGAACGAAGATTTAAATTAATTCACCTTATACATTAGACGAAAAACAGTCTGTGCTGATGGAGTTCCCCAGATCTCTACCAATTATAGTCTCATGAGAAGTTCCACAAGGTTCTAGCCCATGCTCATGTTGTTCAGACTGTACATGTAGTTGCTGGGTGTACTCGTCAGCCAAAAAGACACTACACTACCATCCGTCAATACCCTGACAACACCTAAATATATCTTGAAATGCTATGAGACATATAGGCGGATCTTGCCTGAACCACAAACTTTGATGCCTGTTGTTTACCACAAACTTAACCCCACAAAGACAATGTTTGTCTTTAAGAAGTGAGAAGTCACCTCTTCCCTGACGCATCATTAGCTTAGTTGTTGGTTTCTATCTAAACCACTATGTCCTCGGAGGTAATACCGTGCTTGCTGTCTTCCCGAATCATTACTGACACTAATCCAAACAGGTTTTCTATACAGCTATCCGTTTAATCATTCAACCAAACAAAGTTAAGGTGCATTTCTCACATTGTGAAGGATCTGCCTCAGGTCTCTTTTCATGTCTGACTCCAATTTCAAATTGTTAGTGAGCTAAAAAGCACATCACCTGAAAAAAAACGACTACTTGGCCGCTAAACACAAGGAGCACGTCCCTTGCCGGATTGGAATTCCAAACGACTAAAAAAAAAAAAACAGAACCATCTACATTTTTTTTTTTTTTTTAGCAAACAGGCTATGGAATAACCCCTATTTCCTCCTCTGATTTTCTCTGTTGTTGTTCCTATTCGGAAAAGACCTCAAATTCATTGTACCATTATGTTTCCTTCTCCCCATTGTATTCCCATTTTGAATATACTGTGTGTTGATTAGACTAGCATGTGTACAGGGGCAGCCCCTCATTGTAAGCACGTCTGCATCAGCATCTCCAGTCACATGGGGCATGTACTTCTCCTTGGGCTAAGGCTTCGAGTTGTAAATACCCCAATAAAATTAAACAAATGGTTTGTTTTCTATTTCAATACTTATAGCACTCTATTGTAGCATATGGTATCTTATTTTATAATTGTATTTACTTGTGCTTGTTGTTTCTTTCTTAGTTCCTACCTTTTCTTACTCATTGTTTATATTCAAGTGAGTAGTTCCATATCGTTGGGCTAACAGAATCTTTCTGAGAGGGTTATGGATTCCTGGGAGGGATTGCTAGACTGACCTTCAGCCTGATCAGATGTGTTTGCCTGCCGTGGATTACAATAAACATCACACTTGGATTACCCTCTCTTTCCGTGTGAAGGACTCATATTTTCCTCTTCCCCATACTGCATCTTTGGTACCAGGAGTGGGGTGAGGATTTCGTGTTGGAGGAAAAAACTACGGAGCAGTTTTGGAGTTAACACGGAGTCAACGAGTCCACCGACCAGCATATGCATAATGGCAGTGAAATTTGGCTCATCGCGATCATCAGCACTCTGCATGTAAAGTTTGCGCAGCGTTTCTTTTTAATACACCTTGTTTTGATTCTGGCGTTTATCTTACTTGTTTGAAGCCAGGCGCGAGGACTGTTTTCTTTTAATTCACCGCGCGTGTGTCACCAGCGTGTGAGTCATAAGCCTCAACAGTCTGCTTCGTCCTGTACAATCTTGTAGCGTCTGTCGTCACACGCCGTTGTTTGGTGGCTACGTGACGATGTTGCACGACCAACGTGGTTGCCTTGGAAACTGAGACGTCTACATGCGACGCAACGCTTCCGAGCACTTGGAAGTGGTCACCTAGGAGACGCAACGCACACAGAAACGTGCGCAGGATTTAAGTTACAGCTTTTCAGCAACATAGCGCTCGTTTAAGACACGCGTTTTGTTACATCGTGCAGGTACTTGTCTAAGTGAAGAGAAAATTGTTTTAAACATCATTTAAAAAAAAAAAAATATTTATATTTAAAGCGACTTCTCCAACAAGAACATTAGTCTTCCTTCAACAGGAATTTTAGCGGAGAAAGTGTTCTTGGCTTTAAGAATTTAGGACTGAATTCTTTTACAAGGCATCTCAGCTCCACCTTGAACCTTTTGTTTGTCATCATAATTATGGCGACCAGTAATCTAGTAGTACAGCCTCCACCTTTCTTGGCAAAAAGTGGAAAACCGGACATTAAATGGAGAGAATGGATAAGGATTTTTTTTAACTATTTGGTAACAATTGATGCTAACGACTTTCCTCCCACCAGGAAGTTGGCCCTCCTATTTAATCATCTAGGTGTGGCCGGGCAGTGTGTTTTTGACAATTTACCTATCATTCCTCCACCAAATGAAAGTGGTGGTGACACTACAATATGGAATGTTTATAATGAAGCGAAAGAAAGAATTGGGAGGCAGTTCTCGAATGAATACAATGTTTTATTAGAAAGATTCAATTTCGCAATGTGCAAGCAGTCTATGGATGAGACAGTGGATGAATTTGTGGCTAATTTGATGTGCTGGCTGCGAGATGTAATTTTGGTTCTCATGTACACATGCATATTAGAGACCATTTTGTGTTCCATAATTATTCCAAAAAAATTTAAGAACGGTTATTAGCGTGTCGCAATCCTTCCTTAGAGGAAACATTAGACATAGCTAAAGCTGTTGAGAAATCCATTGTTACCTCTAAAGTAGTATCTGGACACACAGAGAATGTAGGGGTTAATCAGTTAATAGAAAACTCTGAAGTTAACTATATTAAGGAGAGATCTACAAAATTTAATAAGAACACAGTACTGTTTTTCCGCTGTGGGTCACGCAATCACTTAAGTAACAACCAGTTGTGCCCAGCATTGGGCAAGAAATGCTTAAAATATCAGAAAATTGGTCATTTTCAAGTTGTTTGCAGGCAGCCTAACCGTTCTTACACACCTAGTGGCAATAGCATGAAAGTAAAAGTTAACAATGTGTACTCTAAAAGTGAACAGTCGGATGATGGAATAGATTACTGTGCGACTAACCTATCTAATGTTGTTCTAACAGTGGATATTGCCACTGTTAGAAGTATCAAGGGACCCATCTGTCAGGCAGTTAATGACTCAGTTGAAATTTCAGTCATGGCTGACTCTGGTTCACCTGTCACCATTATTGCAGATGTCACTTACCGCAGATACTGGCCAACTACGAAAGTATTGAATGATGCCGACATTAGTCCCAAAGCTTTTGGAGATCATGACATTGAGCTTTTAGGGTATTTTTTGTCCTCTTTATCTATTTTAGGTAGGAGCACAATGACCAAGATATACGTGGCTGTGGATGGTAGAGATATCATAGGATGGAAAGATCTTGCGAAGTTGGGCATAGTTTTACGTCCCAGCTTTGACAATCCCATAGTCTTAGGAGAAATGCCTATAGAAGTGTCAGAAATCAGTTTACCTGTTACCAACATTTCAGAGTCTCTTACAATGAAATCCCCTGAGGTATTTGCTGATGTAATTGGAGTTGTCAAGGGTTTTGAACATTGTATCAGGCTTAAGGATGGAGCTGTTCCCGTTTCACATAAGGTAAGAACTATTCCTATTTCTGTGAAAGGGCAACTCAAAGATCTCTTGGAGAAACTGGTCAAAGACTGCATCATAACCCCCACAGACTCCTCTGAGTGGGTTTCGCCCATTGTTCTCACTAAGAAGAGGAATGGGGATTTGAGGTTATGCGTGGATTTAAGATCTTTGAATAAAAATATAATCATTGACTGTCATCCCCTTCCTCGTATACAAGAGATGATTGCAAGTTTAGGCATCTCAAAAATGTTCTCCACTATTGACTTACACTCTGCATATCATCAGATTGCTCTTAGTTTAGATTCTCAGGAACTCACTACTTTTGTGACTCCTTTTGGGGCATATAAATATCTTAGACTTCCTTTTGGACTAGCCTCTGCGGCGAGTAATTTAAAAAAATGTATGGATTCCTTGTTTGGTGATTTTGAGAACGTATGTGCCTTTTAGGATGACATTTTGATTCACACTAAAGACCTGAAAGAACATACTATTATTTTAGACAAAGTGTTCTCTATGCTCAAAGACTGTGGTATCACGATCAAGAAGGAGAAGTGTAAATTTTTGGTCCAGAGTGTCGAATACTTAGGACACTCTATTTCTTCTAATGGCATTAAGCCCAAACAGGGAAACCTGGAAGCTATCCCAAATGCGCCTTGCCCATCGAATAAAGATGAGCTATGCTCATTTCTAGGTCTTTGTGAATACTACTCAAGGTTTGTTGATGGTTACGCAATGATAGTACAACCCCTTAGAAATCTGTTGAAGAAAGGCAGTAAGTTTGAATGGGGTGAGCAAGTCATGGCAGCATTTAACGCTATAAAACAACTAGTATTGTCTGCACCGGCTTTGAAGCTGTTTATACCCTCAGTCAAATCATTTGTAGCGGTGGATCCTAGTATGAAAGACTTGGGGGCGGTTTTTGGCCAATGGGTGGATGGACGAGACACACTTTCGCATTTGCGTCAAGATCTCTCTCAGAAGCTGAGGTCAACTACAGCACCATTGAGAGAGAGGCTCTAGCCTGCGTCTGGGCAGTATGTAAGTTTAAGACCTATATTTGGGGTATGGCCTGTACACTGTACACGGATCACAAGCCACTTGTATACCTAATGGATGGGAATGGCTTAGGTAAAGCCTCTTCAAGATTAGTAAGACTGTTGTCCAAATTGCAAGAGTTCAACTTAGATGTAAGATACCTTCCTGGAGGGAAAAATGTTAGGGCGGATTGCCTCTCCAGGTTGCCTTCACCCCTGTCTGATACTGAGTATGAGGACACGGAGTGTGTGATTGGTGCTGTAGACGTGGTTTCAGGTTCCGAAGGTTTATTCTCTGAGCAGGATTGGATTTCTGCGATGTCAAGAGATTCGGTTTTGTCAGAAGTGATGTTTCATGTTACTCATAGTTGGCCTAAAAATCAGAAATTCAGTGGGGAACTTAACACCTATCGTCAACTAGCTGCTGAATTGTCGTGTGAGAACGGTGTGTGTATGAGAGGCCCTGTTTGCATTCCCCTTTACGATTTGAGGCCTTTGCTTATAAAGGCTGCTCATGCGGGGCATTTAGGTATTTCAGCTACCTGTAGAAGGTTGAAGGAAAAGTACTGGTGGCCATGTCTTGACAAACAAGTATCGAATTTTGTGGAGCAGTGCACTTTTTGTGTGGTGTCTGATAAGCATTGGAAGTGCCATAATAAACCCTTGCACAATGTTCCTTTACCCAATGGTGCATGGGAAAGTATTGCTATAGATTTTTCAGATCCTTCCAACCTTCTGCCTAGAAATATGAGGCACATGATGATTGCCATTGATTATTTCTCAAAATGGATATACTACACTTTTGTGGAACATGCTGACACAGAATCTGTTATATCGTTTTTATCATCTCTATTTTTTTGGAAGGCCCACCGTCTAACATTGTTACCAACAATGGTGTACAATTCATCTCCATCAAAATAGAAAACTTCTTGCTCAAATTTAATTAACATAAAACATTCATGTGTGGCTTTGTACAGTCCAACCGCTAACGGACTTGTGGAGAGAGCTAATCGGATTCTTAAAGAGGGTATTCAAACAGCCATTGCAACCAACTGCAATGTGAAAGAATTTTTAAATGAGAAATTATGGGTATATTTGAGTACACCGCATTCCACCACAGGCTTTTTGCCTTTTGTGTTACTCAGAGGGAGGAAATCTAGATCTAAATTAACACCTTTATGGATGGTCTCCTTTCACAAGGGTGTGAATGTTGATGTTAAAGAGCTGAAACAGAAAGTTTCTGAGAAACAATTTGTCCAGAAGCGTGATTATGATTCTCGGAAAAATGTGAGTGAGGTGATGGTTAGTGTGAATGACTGGGTATTGATTAAGAAACTGTGTAGGGTACCCAAAGGAGCATCAAAATATTTGTTACCTGTTAAAGTTTTAAGAGTTTCGAAATCTGCTGTGTTGCTAGAAGGCAAGGGGTGGTGGAACAAAAACTCCATTGTTCCGATTTCCTCTTCGCAAGCTGACATTTTCAAACAGGTCTATGCTGGACGTGAAGATGATACCAGTTTTAGTGCTGCATTCATCAACAGTCCTACTAATATTGAAGACAGGATGCCGAATCAAACAGAAAATGATTCCAGCTACCAAGCACATATTTCTTGTCATAATCTGGAGAGAGAACATCCCTGGTTCTTCTTCATTGTTGTGTCCAGCTCCTGAACCAAATACGCGCAGTCATAGACTGGTTAAACTCCCTTCAAAATACAATGACTATCTTTTAAATTAAAGTATGCATCTTATTTTTATAATTGTATTTACCTGTGTATGATTGTATTTACCTGTGCTTCATTGTCTTCCTTTTGCTTTGTGGAGGGGGAAGATGATGTAGCAAATGGTATCTTATTTTATAATTGTATTTACTTGTGCTTGTTTCTTTCTTAGTTCCTACCTTTTCTTACTCATTGTTTATATTCAAGTGAGTAGTTCCATATCGTTGGACTAACAGAATCTTTCTGAGAGGGTTCTGGATTCCTGGGAGGGATTGCTAGACTGACCTTCAGCCTGATCAGATGTGTATGCCTGCCATCGATTACAATAAACATCACACTTGGATTACCCTCTCTTTCCGTGTGAAGGACTCATCTTTTCCTCTTCCCCACACTACATCTATATATATATATTTTTTTACAGAAATGGACACTCAATAAAGAAATCACTAAATAAAAACAAGATATAATATATGAACAATCAATGCAGTTTGCGCTTGGGTCAGTTTGTAAAACGAAACTTAGCCGGGCTGTTTTGGGCACACGGTCCCTGGCTTCGGAATCCCTTCAGTGCCCTGTTAACATCAGAGGACCACGTACGCCTGCTTTTATTCAGTCTTATATAGCGAGAACTCGACCCGAGATACCGGAAAGCTTTACATAACCACCAGTTACATTACATAAAGGTCACGTCTTTGTATTTACTTGGCACGGGGAGAGTTGCCTAGAATCACAGGGTGTTGTTAAACCGACGCCGGGACTGATGGCTAGCTTCCCAGTCCCAAATTCGGCAGTTCTGGCTGTAACGCCAAATCTTCTCCGCAATGTGTCCGTCCAACCAAGAGACGTGAATCACTTCTCCCGGACAGCCTGGCGGACACGAATGTAATAATTTAGCTCTGGAAGGAGCAGAAACTTCAAACTCTGCGTCAGGATCCATAACAAACTAGCGTACGGGACGTCACGTAATGCTTGTTACGTCCCTTCCTGGGAGGGCCTGTGTCTTCGGGCAACGATTTGTAACCAATCGCATGCCTCCGGGGCGGTACTGACGTTGCCCCTCCCAGTAGCGCCCCCAAACTGTCAGTCACTGCAACTAGCTGCCTGATTGGCTCTCTTCGTCCTCCGTGTTTTCAGTAGTTTGGAGCGCAGGGAAGAGCGGAGGCAGTCGGAGTTTTGCGGGAGCTCGGCCGGGAGGCAGGAGGTACGGGGCGCGCTCGGGAAGCACCCGCCGGATCCGGGAGAGCATCATGTCCACGAGCCAGCTGAAGCCGCGGCTCTGCCACATGCTGAAAGGGGAGGGCGGCTATGGTTTCCACCTGCACGGGGAGAAGAACAAGAGCGGGCAGTACATACGCAAGGTGGAGCCGGGCTCTGCGGCCGAGGCAGCGGGGCTCCGGGCGGGGGACCGCCTGCTGGAGGTGAACGGGGCCAACGTGGAGAAGGAGACCCACCACCAGGTACTGGCGCTTACCTTTATTCTTCTGTTATCCTAAAGCAACAGGTACTTAAACTTCTGGAAACATCTCCTGCCGGCCTCTGTTCCGACAACGCAGGGCGCAGGCTTTTCATGACAGCCAACTGCACATTGCATGTTTGGGTAGTTTATCTAAAATATATGAAGCGAAAGTGGAACTGAAAGTCCTACAATCCATAGTGGTGTCTATAAAACATTCATTCAAGTTTGACAACCTGTCTCACGCACACCTTCTGGCGTCCCTTGCAGATACAAGTAATAACTTGCTTTTCATCATTCTTGCTTGCAGCATATGTTTTTTACATAGCTTATCCCACAGCATATTTTATTTAAAAACTGTCTATACAACAGATTTAGCTGTTACCATGTTACCAAATGTAATGGTATCTGCTCGTAATCTGTAAAGAAAACATCAGCCCTCTCTGTTCATCTCTTGCCATTTTTTTTGCAGAGCCTAAGGCCTCTCCAGTACTGAAACAATTCACCTAGTGCTGATGTTTCTGTTCTCTCCTTATGTTTTCATCGTGGGTAGACGATCTCAATTAGAATGACATGCTTATTGTGCCCTTGCAGTGTTTCTAGCCAGTCATCCTGTATCACCTCGGCAGCATTTACACCCGGACATCTTAAGTCACTTGCAGGGTTTTCAACCCCCTGTAACCTGCAGTGTCCCCATTTAGCCATCCGATGCCACTTGCAGGGTTTCCTCCTAGTTCATTTCTTTTGTTTGCAATATTTGGACTCAGGCTTAATGTATTGTTTGCTGGGTCTTCAACCAGCCGTCCCGTGTCACCTGTAAACCTCCCACCACCATCCTTTTCCACTTGCAGGCTTCTGAGCCAGCCGTCTTCTGTCACTTGCTTCTGCCCAACCATCTTCTGTTGGTTGTATGCTTGCCATCCCCCGAGACTTGCAGGCTTCCCACACAGCCGTCTTTTGTAACATTCTTCCGTTCAACCATCTTCTGTAAGTCGTCGGGTTCTCATCATCTGTTAATTGCAGGCTTCCCATCCAGTCATCCCCTGACACTTGCAGGCTTGCCTTCCTCTGACACTTGCAGGCTTCCCATCCAGCTGCCCTGTCACTTGCTTGCGTCCACCCATCTTCTGTTGTATGCTTCCCATCCATCCATCCTCTGACACTTAGGCTCCCCTTCCCATTCATCCTTCCTCTGACACTTGCAGGCTTCCCATCCAGCTGCCCTGTCGCTTGCGTCTACCCATCTTCTATTGTATGCTTCCCATCCAGCCATCCTCTGACACTTGCAGGCTTCTCTTCCCATCCAGCCATCCTCTGACACTGGCAGGTTTACCATCCGGCAGTCCTGTCACTTGCTTCCTTCCACCCTTCTTCTGATGGTTGCAGGTTTCTAATCGAGCCATACTCTGACAATTGCAGGCTTCCCATCTAGCCGTCCTATGTCACTTGCTTGGATCCAGCCATTGTCTACGTGCAAGTTTGCCACCCAGCCATTCTGACACGTGCAGGCTTCCCATCTAGCCGCCCACTGTCACCTTTTTCCGTCCAAAATTCATCTTCTACTTGCAGGTTTCCCTACCAGCCATCCTCTGACCCTTGCAGGCTACCCATCCAGCTGTTATCTGTCACCTGTCCCGTCCAATGATTTTCTGCCACTTGCAGCCTTCCAATCCAAGCCATCCTCTGTCACTTGCTTCCGCTCAGCCATTTGCTGTTGCTAGTTGCAGGCTTCCCATCCAGCCTTCCTCTGTCACTTGCTCCCATCCAGCCATCTGCTGCTAGTTGCAGGCTTCCCCACCAAGCCATTCTTTGATACTTGAGGAATCCCAACCAGCCGTCCTCAGTCCCATGCTTCCATTAAACCATCTCCTGTCATTGACAGACTTCCCATCCACCCAACTCTTGACACTTGCAGAGCCTCTATCCAGCTTTTGCCACTTTCTTCTGTCTAGCCATTTATGTCAGTTTTAAGGTCTCCAGCTGGTATCCTCATAACTTTGCAAGGCCACCAAGGCTCCATGCACTGAACCTATGTGTCTTCTCCACTCCATCCTCCTCGACATAGAGAGAGAGAGGGATAAAACCTAATTTTCTATTGCTGGAACTCTCGTTACCCAGTCCCTTGTATTCCAGTTACCTTTACTCCTACAATTCGTACCTTCCAGCTTGGAGCATGTACTCCGGCCAATGCAGGGACTGGTCTAGCCACTCCTCACAAACCCCTTGGTCCTCTAGTCTCCTTCATTTTACTTCAGATGGTCAAACGTGCCTATCACCATTACTACCGTACTCATCTATCCCTTATATATTACTGCCTCCTTTCTACTCCAGAGCGGAGGTGGCCCAGAGCCGGGATTGGACAACTACTGTAGTTATCCATTCTGGTTTCCTTATTCCTCGCTCAGCACCCATCCCCCCCTTTGTCATAGCTACCTTTATACGATGGAGGAAACCGCCATCACGGAAGGTAATACATTTCTTTCTCATGCAACAAGATTGCTGAAGCAGCTGCAACTATCCCAACTCCTCTTTTGCTTCTCTCTGATTTGTTCTTTGCCATCATCCCTCGTGTTACACTCGTGGTGTGTTTCTTCTACTGTTCCTGCCTCCAGGCAGACTGGCGGTCCGCTCTCCAGCCCACAGCTGGTTGTGTGTCCTACTTATGGGCCTTCCTTGACTGTCTTCACCCCTTCCCATCTATCTATCATGCCACCGCGTCCTCCTCTTACAGAATATCAGTTTTACACTTCTTTCACACAGTTTCTGTGGCGGATTCCAACGGGTTTGTCGTAAACGGCCGCTATCCTGCTTAAATCGGTTTCTTCTGTGTCCTCCAAATATCAAGCGATAGACATGTCGCCGTGTATTCTGATTGTCATTCATTAAAACTCAATCGCCTCCTTTCCAAAGCAGGGCCCCACTGCTTTGTTCACTGTATTTTCGCTTCGATGTCAGTGACATAATCTGCGTCTGTGAAGCACACGTTCACCCGTGGGCCTCTTGGTACTGAAGTAACAAGTGTGTTGTTACCTAACTGAATGATACTCGTTTTATCGACTTCAGAAGGATGAAAGGCTGACAGAACTCGCCATTGTTGAATCGTTACTCAACTTGTCCCTTCTTTTCGAAGGTCCTTGGGTCCCCTGTCTCCTCTTTTCAGTCTTCAGACATTCGCGAAGACGATGCATCGATGTACTGGCCACATCCTCCAGCCATCACCTCTGTTCACCACCCTATGCCAAGACATGCACCTTTCTGTGTCCCTGAACTCAGTTTATAAATACTCTCCTTAAATACTCGACTAAAATCCTGACTATTGCTCTGTATTATCTAAAGTTGACCTCCGCCCTTCATTTGCAGAATAAACACAATTGTAGTGCAGTACTGCTGAAGACTTGGCTGTAAAAGAGAAACACGTTTGAAAGAGGTACAAATGACTGACAGATTTGACCCTCGTTGTTAAAATATTGTGGTGGTCACGGCAATAGTAGTGCCACAAATAATCAATGGATACTTTGTGTTGTGTTATCACACGTTTTGGAGCTGCGTGAAAGAGGTTTCTCAGCAAACTAACTAAGCAGCGCAGGAGACTGGCTTCAAAATGTAGGCAGCATGACGCACGACGTGACCTGGTTTGGGGGCTATGCCTCCGGTTAGCCCACCAGTGTTGTCATAACATAGCGGGCTCCGTATAGTGGCGACGAGGTTCACGTGCGCTGCCCCTTTACCTCTCGCACAGAGAACAGCTTCCAGTCCTGTGCTCGCCGCTGGGCCGTGTAATGTAACTCTTTACTCCCGCTTTTGCATGAGTTGGAGCCGAGGCAGAGCATACAGACGTCAGGATAGATCAACGGCCGCCGTAACTGCTGTCCCAGATTGCCCATAGCATACTGTTCACAATGTGTACTTTGCAAGGATTAAGTTGCTGCATGGGGGTAGATCGGGCGCCTGTTGTGAACGCACAAACATCAGTCGTGTAAAGAAACTTATCATCCTTGCAGGATCACAGCAGACTTTCAACAACCGACAAGGCCGCCCATCCGGCGCCGCTCAGTGTTTGGGTCAGTAGAGTGCATTTAATATCACCAAGGCTTCCCCTACCACCCCCCCACCCAAAAAAGTGAATCGTCCTGAAAAACTGCTAAAACCCTTCGACACAAAGTGCATTGGAAACATTCGGACTTTTATGGAATCTCTGAAGATATAAATTCTGGGGGGGAGGGGATGGGGGGGGTTGTATTTGGTCAAGGTTAGCCTGCTTGAAAACACTGCCAGTATGTGAGCTTTTAGGTGAAAACACTTCATAAACGGACTGCTGGCGCCTACGTATGTGATCGCTGGGGATGTCTGACTCTAGTGTACACCAGTTTCCTAGGAATGTCCAAAAACGTTGACATGTTTCAGCTAGTTGATTTCCTTCTGTGTTGTTGACTTCTGCAGTCAGTAATCTTTCGCTCAGGTACCCCCCAAGGTTCTCTTATTCAGTCAGCTGCAGACTGTGGCAAGGCAGACCTACTGTTAACCACCAGGAGTCTCCCCAATCATGCCCCTGCTGCCATTTTCCTGCTGACCTGGGTGCCCTGCTTATATTTTTTTCCCTCACCAACCGGAATCCCAGAGCTTCTTCAACTTCAGTGTATATGTTCCCTTCCAAAAGCGCGTCACACTGTCACCGTTCCGCTAACCGTGACGGGCATTGCAGGCGGACTGCACTCTGCAGTCACCTTTTCCAGTTGCTGCAGCACCAGTGCTCGTTTGAAGATCTCCTGTGAACTGTAGACAAGTTTCAGTGAAAGGTACTCGCACTGACTGTCATCTTGCACCACAGCTGCCCAGGTGTGTGACTCGCACGTAGATGTTCTGGAGTTTAAGAATGCAGAGGCCAGTGGGAAAGTTCGAACCCCCCACCTTACCCCAAACGAGGGTGGGCCTTGGTTCGTCCTCCTAGTACAGGGGAAAGACAATCACTCGCACAGCCTAAGAATGTCATTGATCTCGCCCTCTTGGACCTACGCTGGGATACTATGATTGGTTTGCAGAGTCCATCTCTTTCGTCCCTGCCGTCCTTTGTTCTATGTACAATCCATGCTAAAAAAAAAAAAAAAAAAAAAAAATGACAAAGCCAATAAGTCTGGGCTTTATTGCTTTATTTCTTTTTAATTTCTTCATAAAAGTAACAAAAAGTAAAAATACCACTGTTTCAAGGTCCAGTGTATATGTTTACGAAAGAAAAGATAAGTAAAAAATAAAGATTCGCTGCAAAAAAAAATTAATAATAATGAAATGAAACCAGAGGTGGCCTTGCATCCCTGGCAGTGACGTGAGAGCCTTCTAATAGAATATTTGTGTGTGGTAGAGCAAAATGCTGACTCACTGTGAGGACCACCAATGGCTGACCTGGGCTAGTCCATGACCCCAATGCTGTAGCATGTGGTGGGAGGAAGCGAGATGTGCAGGACACCTCAAGAGACTTGGAGGAAGAGAGGCTGAAGTGCCAGGGCCCTCGCCTGGAGGACACTGCGGTGTGCACCACCCATTGCCCCTGGCAGCACTGCTAATGACACTACCAACACATCTACTAACCATCACACTCTTAAAAGTGTGACCGTTCACACAATTCCAGGTCCTCAAAGTTATCAAAATAGCTTGGGTGACAGCCATTAGTCATTGTGAATGCATATTGGATTAATATATAGCTTTTGTTGTGCTCAGGCAGACAGGGCCATCTTTTGGCAGACTGATTTGAGGATTTACATTTTTTTTTCTTTTTAAACCTTGAACCAAACCTTCCCAATTGCCCTAATCATATTGAACTTAACCTTTTTAATAATGGCTGGGCTCAACCTGTCTCATAAAACAGCCAGCGGCTGCTTCACCCCAACACCAATTAATATATATTCTGGGGGGCTGCCTAATGGCCCATGTGTACTAGCCTGCTTTTTAGGTGCCCAATAGGACAGACTAGAGCAGTGCATCAGTCAGCCTCCCCTATGTCTTGGGAGAACCATATATTTCAAGGCCTGCCTCGCCCGTGAGCACTGCCACAGAAAATTCGTGCTCAGAGTTTCTAGATTTTTGATCCACTGTCCTTCACGATCAAGTGGGATAGTTCTAAATAAGTACAGGACTTAAGGCAAAATTATCATTTCCAAGACATTACATCGCCCAGCCAGAGTCCAATACAGTCCATTGATCCTTTTTAAGTCTTGACTTATTTTCCCTAGCAGAGGCTCCGTATTCAATCTAGAAGTAGAGTCTACTGTTGCTGAAATCTTCACCCTAGATAAATGGCATTGTCCACCCGGCGACTGTCTACCAAGTCCACATTTCTAGTACAAATCAGCTGGGTCTCCCCCCTGGTAAGGAGGTACCCAGAGAGTGCACCAAATTCTTCTACTAGGTTTTCTTCCTCCTGAAGTGCCATCTGAGGCTCGGGTGTTAATAGCACGATGTCATTGGCATATGCTAATACCTTTGTCTTAAACCCATTCAACCTGACAGGTTGAATCACCTGATCATTAATTGTCCATCTTATTAAGGGGTCAATATACAAGGCTAACAGAATAAGGGAACATGGACAACCCTGCCGAATCTGAATTCTTGCAGGCTGTTGTCCCATCATCTGAAGCTGTGCATAAGGGTAATGATACAAACACTTCACCATGCCAGAACTAAACTTTTTATGCTCCAAAACCCTCCAGAGAAATCCCCGTGCCACGAGATCAAACACCTTCTCAGCGTCGAGAAGGATCATAGCCAATGGAGCCCCTGAAGTTGCAGCACTGTCAAACAAGGTAATAGCGTACTTAACATGGTCAACTGTACCCGTCCTGGGGTAAACCCATGCTGCCGAGGTGAAACAAGCCTTCCTATAACCTTCCCCAAACGTGTTGCCAACACCTTAGCGTATACCTTTGTATCCGCATTCATTAACAAAATTGGCGTATATGACCCTCGTTTATCTGGTGGTTTCCCTTTCTTTCAAAAAAACAATTATATTTGTTGCCTTCCAAGAACCTGACGGAACCCCATTCTTGCAGAACCCAAAGGATCAGGTCCATAAAATCTCTAGCAAGCACAGAGAAAAAAGTTTTGTAGAACTCTACCAGGATTTGATGTGGGCCAGCCGCCTTACCAGAGGCCAACATCCTTATTGCATCCTGAAGCTCCTCCATTGTAATACTTGCATCAAGAAGCTACACCTCATCATCTAAGACAACAGACACCTCGATGTGTACGAAAATGATTCACTTGCTGCTCAGAGGGCTGTACATCTCCATGCGTAGTAGTGCTCGAACAGCTTAATAGTACCTTCCCATCTTTTTTGTTTATTTGCACATCTTTCATAAAGCACAGGCCGTGGCACTCAATCTCTCTGGTGTGGGAGTGGATTCAGAACATTATAGGTGTAGAAGAAGTGATGTCATGCACCGTTTGTCCCTGATGACATCACATGTTCGACGTGGTATTCCGTTATCAACCTCGTATTGCTGCTCAGGAGCCTTGGGAGAGCATTGAGTGCTATTTAGAGAGATTAAACAAGAATTTTGAGTTACTGTTTATTTTCTTGCTGCTGATTTAACCACTTCCTGATTCCATGGTTAACAAGGGCAGTACAATTGCAAGAGGTGGCTGAGTAAGTGGGATATGTTGTACAGCGCCATCCATGAAGCTTACGTTCTCTCAGCGGTTAAGTATCAAAAGACAAACTGGGATGTGGCTGCTGCTATCCTTGGCTCCTCTTATTGGCTGTCCACGTTTTCTGCAGGGGTCACCCATGTTTGTATAGCTGGTTACCTAAGGGTGGTTTCATAACTCTCTTGTGTTCTATAACTGCTTGGCAAGAAGTGGTGCCCCTCGTCGTCTGACCAGAAGGGCGAATGAGCGCGCGCAGCTAATGAGGCCATTAGTTCTGGGAATATCCCTGCTTGGCTCTCAGGATCGAGGCTGGCTGCCTGCCCTTCTTGTTTAACCTTCAGTCTGCTGCAACCCCAAGGCGCTTTTCCGTGATTCTTGGCCTCTGCTTGGAATTCTGAATAATCAAACTAATCTGCTTTGAAACTTGTTTGCAGGACTTTCGGACAAATCCTTGGATGCCGGCTTCTTTACTGTTGTATTTGACTGCAGCATTTGTACAGTGCTCCATACCTGTGACGAGGCTGCAAAGCGCTCCGATTTGTGTTGGGTTCCTGGCACCCTTTGGAGTATATGATTGGAAGAATGTTTGTTCTATATGAGATATCGTCAGTGAGTTTCCCAGTCATGCTTCAATCATGGGGCAGCGTACATCACTGCCCAGAAGCATAGACCCATCCTCACAGACCCACTGTTGTATGACAAGTCTGCCATCTGCATCTTTTGTTTATGCGAGTGGCAGCAGTCAACTTTTAGGCCCTCTGGAATTATGGTGTTTGTTTTATCTTGATTCATTCAATCAGGTGTTATTTGTATAGCGCGGCTTGTCACCTGAGTGGGTTATCCAGGCGCTTGCTGCAGGTGTTTATTGGAAAAGCCAGGTTTTCAGTCCCATTCTGAAGTGGGTCAGGAATGGTGTGGTGTGGTGTGGAGGGGAGATGTTGGTGGTGAGGTGAGAGAATCCGTGTCCTCCGGCACGGCAGCAGTCTAGGCTTGGTATCTCTGCAAGGGCAATGTGTGCCAAGTGCAGCTTTCTGGTCAGTTGGTGGAGGTGAAGGGTTTGGTTTAGGTAGGTGGGTCCTTGGTTATGGAGGGCTTTGTCAGCATGGGTCAGGAGCTTGAACTCTCATCTTTTCTGTATTGGGAGCCAATGGAGGTCCTTCAGGTGCTGGGCGATGTGACTTCTCTTGGGCAGGTTGAGGATCAGTCTGGCAGCTACGTTCTGGATCATTAAAAAGAAGTATAGAGCTACTATACAACTGTAAGGATATATATATATATATATATATATAACATCAGGAGATACTTATAATAAAATTGTATATAGCGTATGTCAAGCGCTCATTATCTTGTGTCCCATCTGCAGACAATCAATACAATACTTATACATTTATCTTTTCAGAATAAAAGCTCATATAGCATAATATCAATCCCTTATTTCATCAATAATTTATTGGATATATACAAGAAAAAGGAAAGAAAATAAGGTAAAACACAATAATTATACAAAAATACCTACAAACTATACACAGAAAATATCAAGTGATGTGACTTCTCTTGGGCAGGTTGAGGATCAGTCTGGCAGCTATGTTCTGGATCGTCTGGAGTCTTTGCATGACTTCAGGGGTGGTGCCTGGATAGAGTGCGTTGCCACAGTCCAGTCGACTGGTGATAAGGGCCTGCGTCCCTGTCTTCCCTGTGCTGATGGGGAGCCACTTAAAGATCTTACGGAGCATGTGGAGCATGTGGAAGCAGGCTGAGGAAACGCTGTTGGCCTGGCATTTCATGGAGAGTTTACTGTCGAATGATGCCAAGGTTGCGAGCATGATCTTTTGATGTGGGGGTGGATCCAAGCTCTGCTGGCCACCGGGAGTATTTCCAGAGGGTTGTCTGCAGATGATCAGAACCTCCATTTTGTCCATGTTGAGCTTCAGGCAGATGTCTTTCATTCCGGTGGAAACTTGCTTCATACAGTTGTGGTAGTTGGTCTTCATCTTGGTGGAGTCTGTTGAGAGCGAAAGGGCAAGCTGCATGTTATTAGCGTAGGAGATCATGTAATGTGATCTCACAATATCTGCGTGTGGTGTCATGTAGATGTTCAAGAGTGTTGTGCTTAGGGAGGAGCCTTTGGGGACGCTGCAGATTTTGTGCTTGATCTGTGATGTGAAGGGTGGGAGGCGGACTCTGTGGGTGCGTCCTGTGAAGAAGGATGCCATCCATCTGAGCGCAGTCTGTGATTCCAGTGTGGCGTAGTCGGTTGATCATTGTGTGGGGGGAGACTGTGTCGAAGGCGGCAGAGAGGTTGAGCAGGATCAGGTCGGCTGCTTCTCTCCTGTCGAGCAGGGTGCGGAGTTTGTCCCTTGCGGCGATCAGAGCTATCTTGGTGCTGTGATTGGCTATGAAGCCTGATTGAAAGGGGTCTAGCAGGTGGTTTCCCTCCAGGTTTTCGGTGAGTTGGAGGTTGATGGCCTTCTGTAGGAGTTTGGCGGGTAACGGGAACAGAGAGATAAGCCTGGAGCTTGCAGGGGTATGCAGAGGGGCTTCTTGAGGAGGGGTCTGATCTCTGCGTGTTCCAGGCTTCTGGAAAAGTGGCCAGGGTTAACGAGGCATTGAGGATGGTGGTGAGCTGGTGGCTGATCTAGTTTCTTCCGAGGTTGAAGATCTTGTGGGGCAGGGGTCGATGGGTACTCCTGAGTGGATGGAGCTCATGAGTGTGATCGTGTTCAGTTTGCAGATGTGTCCCTATGTGGTGTGTAGGTAGTCAGTGGTGGAGGTTGGTGGGATGCTGAGAAAGTTGGAGGATTGGGGATCGAAGTTACTCCTAAATGGTTTCTATCTTGTTGTGGAAGTGGTCGGTGAGGGCCTCGCAAAGTTCTGGTGGGGAGGAGGGTGGAGTTTTTGATGGCTGATGAGTAGGCAAACTCTGACAATGGTGAAGAGTTCCTTGGTTTGTGTGGTGCTGATCTCGAAAGAAGCAGAGCTTCTTTTGAAGGAAGAATGGTCGTCACCCAGGCTTGTTAGATGCTGCTTTGAATGTGATGTGTCTAGGTGCAGGCTGCCAGTGTAAGGACTGGATTCTGTGCTGCAAGGCCCATTTCTAGACTGTCAGGTTGTGCAAAGTAAAATGATTGCAAACTCACAATTTGAAAACACATTTTGTCATGTGCCCAATTTCTAAATATTCCCAAGTATGATTGTCCCATTTAGGAACAATAAAGTCACTGCAGGGACTTGTAAGTCTTGTCACCGGACCATCTTGCTCCATAATCTTGATTTGTCCCTGCCAGTTAGGCTAGGGCCCAGAGCAGTTTGATACAGTGCCAATCACTTTTGAACGGATATCCCTTTAAACGTGCACAGTGGCATCCAGACTTCTCATCCCTGCCCCTGGCCTGTGTGCCCATCACCTCACCTTACATGCAATTTCTTTCTTTTTTAATTTATGTATTTATTAAGTTGTTTTCAGATTAACAACAACACATGACAAATAGTCACAGGGCAAGTGTTCATTATCACCAACATTGTAACAGACCCACCCTGTGCATCGGTTTACATTTTATATCTGTATCCGGCCCAGAACCTGGGCACTCTAGCAACAATTCAATGAATAGCACAAGGCAACAGAAAAAGATAAACATAGAAACTTTAACCTGTGAAAGTCATCTTATGGAGGGAGAGTGAAGGAAAGAAAAAAGAAGTTGGGGGTACGTACATGCAATTTCCTGTCAACTTTGTACTGAAGACATACCGAGGGATGGTGACAGGACAGGGAACGAGTTGTTTCTGTTTGGCTAAAGAGATGCTACAGGCCAAGAGTAAATTCTGCTTGTTCCTAGAGCTAGGGTCCCTTCCTTCGGAATTGTGGGTAGGTTGGAGTAGAAGGCAGTACAAGCGGGCAGCTTCAGCCGAGATATTCTTTAATATGTTATGCTATCAGGGTATTTCTGTTGTGTATGTGCTGCCTTTGGCATTGTCTTGTAGCACTCTTTGCAGCCCATGTGACTATCCAACATGTTTCTGAAGTTTCCATTGCAGTACAAGGTCTGGTTCGGCTTGTGATGTGGTGTGACGGTGTTGTTTTCCAGTGTGTTTCAAGGTTAGGAGGCTGTGTGTTCTCATTAAGCTTTGGGTATGTGATGTTGAGCACTCCCAGGTTTCGCTTGAGGGGTTTACCATTGACTTGCACATGTTCTAAGCCTGTATAGATGTCCCTTTCCCAATGTGCGTTTTCAGGGGACTTGTCTGTTGTGTGCCAATATTCACCAAATATATGATCTTCGTGATGTGTCGGACAGAGATTCTGTAGGCTGCATTAACTTGTGTGTTGTTTGAGTCCTCCTGTGCAGGTGTCTCTGCTGCTACAAGAAGCAGGGAGCTCCAGCAAATCATTGACAGTTACATGATTGCCCAGCGTAGTCCCAGAGGAACTGAACTGAATGAAGTTCTCCTTTCCATGGCCAGTATTTAGTTTGAAAATATTGCATGGATGTGGCCCGTCTGGACTGATGCAGAACAACCCTGGACTAAGAATCCTGTTTATAGTTTTAGTCAATAGAGGAGGACGCAACTTATGGACCTCAGCATCATTTGGAGCCTAGTAACACTACTTCCCAAGAATTTCCTTTGCCCATCTGCCTATTTTGTTGGAATCTACCGCTCGCGAGAGCTCTCACTGTTAATGATCCCCAGTCACAGTGGGTTAGTTTAATTTTATCCAGACCATCTTACTTCCTTTTCAGATGAAAAGTGATATCTTCCTGAACCTGCATTGCTTCCCTGCTTAGCTCTGGAGAGCAAAAAAAAGGGGCAGAAGTGGTTGGAGTTTCACTCAGGAGACAGTTTAATAAATGTTTCTTTTCGAAGTTCCAGCCCACCTGTCTCATTCACAGTTCGTGTGCAGTGTCTTTGGATACTGCTGGAAATGCATGTCCTTCAGTGGCCCCTTAGATCGCAGCTAGATGTTCCAGCTGACTGGTGTATGTTCAGACAGTAGGCATCCATGTTGTGACTAGAGGAGGGCAAGTCTTCTTGATGGGCAAAATGGATTCTTGACAACATGTATCCTTGCCAAAAATGATAAATGAGGAGGTGCTAACCTCTGACCCCCAAATAAGGGACTAAAAGTCAAACACAGCCATTGCATTGTTAATACTAGCCCACGCTGCATCAGGCAAGCATTGATGGCAAACCTGTCTCTGTCACCCCATTCACAAACAAATAAAGGTTGTTTAAATTAGAGTCAAACTGCATTTTAGACCCCAATTTTCAGATGTAGTAGTGAGAAGATGAAGGGACTATAGAGAAGAGGTGGCTATGCTTCCAGGTTTGCACATCCTAAGTATACAGACAATTGCTGGGGGAATTCTATCTTATTTCTTTAAATGATGTCCATTGGGTGCCCTTCTGGTCTTACACCCAACCACCAAGGGTGTGTGGCTGTACCGACTGGTATTCCAATCGGAACTGAAAAGTTTATTTTAAATTACCAAGGCAGTCCACAAAGTCCATATTGTTTAAAGTATATCAATAAAAGTTCTGAACACATCTTGTGATTCGTTAGGATTTATTCTTCCCAAGGCACGATGAATCCAAAAACAATAGCCGACACGTGTTTTGTCATTAACACTTTCTCAAGCATTTATTAGTGGGGAAAAAAACATCCCAAAGTAATGCAAAATTCGTGCTGTCTTAGAGTATTCTATAATGGGCTGTCTTCCATGTAATAGAAGGTTTCAAAGAAATTCAAGGAGAAATGGCCATGATAAGCCTTGAATGTTAATGCTGTGAAGAGTGGAAAGGAAAATAGCAGTTGTGCGAGAAGAGAAGATGAAGGGTTCGCTGTGAAACTATATCTCCTTGACTTCAAATCATGAATGTGACTGTGATAACACTTGTCACTGAAAAAAATGGGAAATCCTCTGGCTGAGATACATAGTGCACCTAATTATTGTCCGGTTCATGTAAGGAACAGAGCGAAAGATGATGGCTCCTCACAAAAAATGATGTTTTTGAAGCCATTGAGCAAGTACTTCATTCTTTCTGGTTAAAGCAATGTTACAGACTCACAAGTGGCCTTCTTCTGTTCAGGGCTGGGCCTCTTCCTGGCCTGACTCTGCTGTTCTTTACCAGGGCCACTTCTTCACTCTTTTGCCTTTTGTCCTGCCAGGGCCTGGATGTGCTACAGCCCCAACCTTTCATCTTGGTCTTTCAAAACCCAGCCCCTGGCACACATGCCAGCAAGTTTCATTGTGTGACATCATGTTGCCTTTTTTGTTTTCAACCTTTTTAAAATGTTGTTTACATGTTCGGATGCTATCTGTCGCTCATTAGAAACCATCCTACGTTACTGATGGTTGTGCCATGTTACACTTTTGTGCTTTCAAAAGCCATCAGTGTCATAATTTGTGAAGCAGCTAGATTTGCCCTTATGGTGAGCCCAAACTGTAGGTCGGTGTTTTTAAGATTTTGGATCATAACTTTACTTTAAATTAAATGAAGACTTTGAGGCAGATTTTTTTTTTTTTTTTTTTTTTTCATTACTGCTTTTTTTTAATTTTTTATATTGCTAGTAAGCAACCAAAGCTTTCCTATAACTATTTTATTTTACTGGGGAAAAGGTTAGTTTTTTGTTATGATGTACTTTATTTTCTTGAGTAAAGTATACACTGGGCATGGCTGTAGAAACAGGATTGCCCTTCAGACGCACCCAGTCACGTAGACCCAGTAGGCACAATCTTCGGTCATGCAGTGGGAGGTCAGATACAATTTACTTTGTTTCAGCAACTTATACATTAAAAAATACATTTAAAAACATAAAAATTTCACTTAACAAATTAATCTGTGGTGGCACTTTTACAAATGCGTATAAACCTGCCATGCAGGATACAGTGATATGTTCAACATGTAAATACTTTATGGGGCCGTGAAGAAGTGATTTTGATTGTGAAATGTGTGTCAAATCTGATGTTGCCTAATGAAAGTTGAGAGAAATGAATATTTAGATAAATAAAGTATACATTGTAAAAAAGTATATGTATTTATAATTAGATTCTGGTGGAACAGTTCCGAAAATATTTCTCTTCCATGTCTCCCTATCGTTTAATTTAAAGATGTGCTTGGGAGAGGGCATCGGGGCACGCCCACGCAGCTTCCCATTAAATCCTTGAACTTAGGTGCCTTACTACACTCTTACAAAGGAATGGTGGACACTACAGTATTTTTGCTTGAAGCCTTAGCTACCACTGAAAGGAATATTGATGGATTCTTTATATTTGAGGGCAGGAGGAATTGTTTCTCTCTCGGTCATAAAGATTACGTGCTGCATTGCTTTGCAGTTCCTTGCTATATTAAATATTTATACCGCACACAGCACAGACTTAATCCTCTTTGGGTGCAGAAAATTCTGGCCCTTGCAGGAAAGCGGAACCCAATGTGCCATGTTTCTTCTTTCTACTAAACAAACTATGTAGCAAATACTGCGAGCTGGAACTTGCCTGACCAGGCTCACCCTAGTAAAACCTCACCTTTTCTGACTATTTGGCATACACAACTTGTATCGAGCCAAACCCCATTCTGTCTTGAGGGGGAGGGGGGAGGGAGCTTACTTAACCCTTTACCCTGTCTCCTCTGTCTGCCCTCATGCAGTGTTGTGGAAGGTCCCACCCACCTTTCATTCATATCTAGATTTGTCACGGGTTGGTGCTGATGCCACAATAAGATCTTTAGAATCTGCTAGTAGGCTGCAAGGTACTAGGAGACACATTTGCATCCAGGCACACCCTGTTTGGCTCTCGTGATGTCATTGTATGAGCAAGGCAACATCACAACACAAAATAAAATGATGGACGGAGTGTTGAAACTTTTCAAACACTCACCCCTAGTCACAGATCTGGTTTAATCCATTGTTATCTTGCTTGAAACGTCACCCTAGTTTGGACCCAGCCATACGCAAAACAGTCTTGACCCTGTTCCCCATGGGAATTGTCCAGCCTGAACTGCCAGACCAGGTCCACCCTGGACAGGAAACAAGCATTCTGGGACCAGTTTCAGGGTATCACCCTTCATCAGCCAGGCCTGCTTGAATCCAGTGGCGCACCGAGTAAGGGACCCACGTCTGGGCATACCCTAGCCACTTAGGGCGCACAAGGCAACATCACTACACAAAATAAAATTATGGACGGAGTGTTGAAACATTTCAAACACCCACCCCAGCCACAGATCTGGGTTTAATCCATCACTATTTTGCTTGCTACGTTATATGAGCAATCCCTAGAAGGGGCGAGAGATAGAAACACAATGGTCAGCCTAGAGTGTCTTGTTTCCTCCAACAACAAGTGGCTCATAAACGGTTAGTAAACACTGGTCATGGGCCTCCGAACATCTTCATGAGCATAGATACATATGTTTGAGAATAGTGCCTTTGCGGCATGGGGAAGAAGTACAAGGACCCGATATATCTGTAGTGGTCTTACTTAACTAGCGAGCCAAGGGTAGGAACAGCTGACACAACCCTATGAAAAGTACAGAAAATTTTTGCTGGTCTCTGCATGATGTACCACAGACTTGTTGTACTTGCTTCCCTAGTCAGGAATGGAAACGCACAGATTTATATCAGTGGTTTTGTAATCTGTACCTGACTGATTACTACAAATTCTCCTTTGCAGGAAGGACATCTTGTTTTTATGTTTAAGTGCATTGAGTTTGTTAGGAAGGATAATGATGCCTGAACACTATTTAAATGGTGTACGGAAGAATATGAGTAGTTTTGCTTCGCAGTAGGGACCAACAAAAGGAGGATGATGACTACTGTAAGATTCAAATTGAAATATTTCTAGAAGGTTAGCTGGTCTAATCTGTGAATCGTATTTTGTAATGTAGTACTGGGAAGGGCATTTACTCCCCAGCAGATGTGGCGAACGGACTACTTTGACACAGTCCCGTTTGGGAAGCACAGCTAATAACTGAAGCATCTATAACTGAAGTACTCGGTGGGTGATTACCACTCCCTTTCCATTCAGTCCAGGAGAAAGGAATGGGACCACGACAACCAAAAGCACATTTTGAGACCTTAATGAGGATACAGTGGCTGTGGTGTCTCTACTGTAACCCTCGCAGATGGTGTGGCAGAGTGGATCGGTGTGGCGACCTTTGCAGCTACAGTGTTGGTGAGTTGGATGGTCCTCAAAGGCACTCTAAAGGGTCTTGGTACAATCCCACTCATCCACGGAGACAGCATGTGGGTGAGTTGGAAAGCACTGTGCCTAATATAGGAATGTGATGGTACCATAACTCTTACAGGCACCATGTTGGATAATACCATGGTCCTCACGTGCACATTGTTGGCGAGTGGCATAAGACCGTAACCCATGCGGGCAAGGCATAGGAGAGGATTATCCCCAGGCACAGTATAGGACAGTCCAGGTACAGAGCTCTCAAATCCTATTTAAGTGTCATTGTTATTGTTCGAGAGGATCATCACCATGACAGTCATAGCCACGTTTACAGTCTATCTTCAGCCTGTTTATTGTTGGACCATTAGTGCCGGGTGAACAATTGCAGGTTCCCTTTTTTAGTGTCTTTTGTGAAGAGTTTAACTGTTTTATTTCACTACAAGATTTACAGTTGTTCAGGAGTTCTAGAAACAGAGTACATTTTTCACCGAAGATCCATCTGAATGTTTCAGATTCTCAAGGCATTGTCCCATTTTTCTTAGCGGGTGAAATATCATGAAAATGTACTTTTTCCTCAGTGTTTTATGCCTGAATCATGGGATATTTGGTGGTCAGGCGTGTTACGGCCCCTTAACTGTGTCTGAGAACATTACATTCAGTGATAGCCCCACAGTCAAGTGCTACTTATCAAGACTCTAGTGAATATGGAACATCTTATAGGGTTAATATACTTTTCTACGCTTTCTTAAACCATCCAAATAAGTAACTGTACTGACCAGTGACCTTGGATTACTCTTGGGTTTCCATGAACTCATAAATAGAACAGAGATTGAACAGTATACACATAAATGAGCGATTAAATGGCCATGGAGGCATGATGTTAGGTGTGTTAATCAGTCAGCTCGACTGGTACAAATGCAACCGCTCTCCTGCTTGCTACTTACATGATGGACCCGGCGAAAGCTCACAGCCCCGATGACCATTGCCTGGCACACATGCATCCTTTTTCCTATTCGCTGCTTGTATGGTGTGCATGGCCCCAACTCACAGCTTACCCTATATGTATATGTAGAATGTCTCCAAGCTGGGTTCCATTGTGTCTCCTCTCTTGGAACCGCGGTTTAGAAAAGGAGGAAACCAATATAAGCATTAGTAAGGCCACAGATGACAGATTCCAGCGTGTCTACACTATTGACAAAGCCACGTATAGTATTGTGATTTTAGTTTTTGTATATGTACACTTAGTTGTTGGCCTTGTGTGATTGAGAAATGGCATTTGCTTTTATTGTTTGCTACACAAACTGCATGTGTGACCTGTACTCCTTAATCAGTGAACATAATTAAGAACAGGTAACACCGTTATTTGAGCTGTGTGACCACCAGGGTAGCAATTTTGCGCTGTGTGTAGGTGCAGAATTAAGTGGATTTGTATTTTTTTCACTATGAAAAGGACTTTCAATTCAGGTTGTTATACATGAAAAAGTAACTATAGTGTCTACTTTTTGACCGGGTCGTATGTTTAAATGCTTTGCTGCTTCTGTATCTCTTACGACTGACCTGCTTCATCTACATTTGCTTCTCTTTTCTGCCCCATCTATAGGTCGTGCAGCGGATTAAGGCGATCGAGAATGAGACCCGTCTGCTGGTTGTGGACAAAGAAACCGATGAATACTTGCGTAGCCTTCGCATCACCTATGCCGAGGCGATGGAGCAAGGCGATGACCTAGGGAACCTGCCCAGGTCTCCCACAAACTCCACCTCTGGAAACCCACCGAGTTCTCCGTCCAACTCCACTTTGGATAACTCTCCCTCTTCACCCACCAACTCCATGTTTGGGAACTCCCCCATATCTCCGTCCAGCTCCACTTTGGGGAATTCCACTACATCTCTCACTTCCTCCATGAAGTCGCCCAGCAGTGACAACGGGGAGGTTTGGAAAACGCAGACGGATATCAGCGATGGGGACCTCAGCAGGCGCTCGCTCAGTCACAGCTCCGAGAACGGCCGACAGGTAAGGTGTATGTATTGTAATGTGACGGGCATTTGTAAAGCACACTGTTACTCCCAGGAGTGTCCTGGCGCTATGCATCAGGGGTGTAGCCTATCTGAGGGACCTCACTGTTACTCTTGATAAAAAATGTTTTTTAAAAAGCCAGGTTTTCAATTTCTTCCAGAACCGAGAGGTGGCTAAAATGTCTCGTAACTCCAGAGGGAGTTTGTTCCATGTTGAGGGGTAGTGTGCCACCAAGAACTCATTACGTTCAACGAAAAGGTGCTAGTGAAGTTTTCTAGGCACATTTGCACTGCTTTACAAGCTCAAAACAGCATTTGCACCGATAGATCGGTCCAGGAGTCTGCGCAGAGTTGCACGGCTCTAGTGCAATCTATTCAATTCAGAAATGTTGATCCAAAATTGCACCACTGTGACCTGACCTTTAATGATTTGTCACAGCTTGAAGATTGTGGCTAAATTAACCACAGAAGTAATTACAGACTTGCCGCCAGACGAGCAGGATTTTGGACCAGGTTCTTCTTAGGCCTCGCCTGCTCACAGTGCATGCACTTTTGCCGCAAGGTGTATTGTTTACAATAAAGGGCTTGAAGGTTGCCCACTGCTTACCATTCGTTGGCATGTTGATCACGTTCAACAGTTTGTCCTTTGATAGCTTATTTTAATAACCAAGATTTGTTAAGTTCTTTTGAACTTTGCATGTGACTTTGCAGTGTGGGGGTACAGTGGCATGTATGTGCTGGGCCTGATAGCTGCTCCCTTTGGGTTGCTTGGGTTTGTCAAGTAAGACTTAGAGGAGTGGACCGTGTCTGCGAGTGGCACCATGTCAGGGATTTAGAGTGTTTGATTCTCTTATGATCTTACAGGTTTCCGCAGAGGCATCTGCCTGCAAGTTGAGGGGCACCCGTTTTTGTGAATGAGATCACATACAATCATATAATGTTTCACATTGGGAATGAACGGATCTTAACAATTCTTTTGTATTCTCTGGTTCTTCGTGGCTCCAATCGTGACAGATGGAAATTCCATAGTTTGGCAACTTGAACAGTGAGGCCTCCTTCCTTTTTTTTTTTTTTTTTTTTTTATTACAAGCATGACTGGCATCTGCTTTTGCTTACCTTTGCTAGCATGAGTCCTGGACCTTTGTTGAACCGTGACTCAGAGTTGACTCACTAGCCAAACTGGCTTCAGACTTGAAAAGAAACCCCTACTTTATTATTAATTAGAGTTGTGGGAGACAACAGCCGGGGACGCCTAGCTTTTTCGTAAATGTGTCTGTTGCGTGTGACAAATTTCCGTGATAGCCACATGAGATAAATGAACATAAAAGTAATCAATTTAAGGTATAAACTAGATAATGCCATATTTTCAGTACATGCCCGGGAGATAAATTAACATAGAATGGATATGTCTGGGTATCATTTTCAGAGTGCCATCTTTTCAGGATATCCACTTGATGAATTTGCACACACTTTATCTAAATCGGAAATATTTAAATAGTTTATGGTATTTTGACAATCTGACATGACTCCTGCCCTTTTGGGCCACAATTCTTCATCCCTGGACGATTGCTTTCTGCAAAAAGAAAAAAATGTGGTTTTGGTAGTTTAAGCACGGTCACAGTGTGCTGTGCATAACCTAGCAGGGAATGTTGCCAGGCTCATTCATTCTGCAGGCACAGCGGTTCGAGGACGCACAGTGTCCAAGGCGTCTGTCCATTTCCTGAAGGGAGCGGTGTGGCAGGGAGGGGGTAGAAAGCTTATGGAGGCTGACAGAACGAGGCAGTACGTGGAACAGCGTTTGCAGGAGTCCAGAGCAGAGAGACGCCCTGTGCTTAACCCAGCCCTCGAGGCGAGGCAAGCAGTGCCTATTATGAAAGCTTGTCCCACGCACGGATTGAATGTTTGACAGCTCCTTCTCCCACGCATGCCGTGCAGACATCCGTGCCAGGTGTCAGGTCTCCAGCTGGCTCTGTGGTTAACACACCCAAAGTGTCGCTGTCACTGCTCCTGCGGGCTCATGTGGCCACCTGTCCAGGTTGTTCATTTTCTTGCAGAGTGGTATTGAAAGCACCCAAGAGGGTAGTTGCGTCATAACTGACGCCGTGTTCTACCTCGTTGATGAAGCGGCCACCTGGAACACGAGGGCGACACTTAAAGGCCTAGGGTTTCTGCCACCTGCGCTTTGCATGCCGGTATTTGTAGGCCTCAGTGGCTCCACAGGTCACAGTGAATGGTTCCTCTCCTGAAGGCACTTTCCTGTGCTGGTGTACGCTCTCTCTTGTGGCCTGTCACTCTCCTGCGTCTCCTGCACTCACCCCCTCTGACGCTCTCTTCTCATGCCTCTTCTCTCGCCTTCTGTCTCACGCTCTGCGTATTGATTGCTTTCACAAACACCTGCATGTAAACTTTATCTCCTCTCTGCCTGGGCAGTAACGACTCAGCTTTCCTTCACTTTCACATACATGGCTTAATATAGCCCTTGAATGTTCATCTTGATGTCATCCCAAAATATCACGTTAATTTGAGTAGTCTCATCACACGGTATTGCTCATCGTGCCCTTATCGGTGTCTGACTGGCCTACAGGGCAATCGGGCAGTGCCTGAAGGGCTGGTCTGTGCGGGGTCCATTTGTTTTGGAAGTTTGTGAACCCATTTGTACTTTGCTGGGCAAGTTTTTAGGGTCAAGCGTGCAAATCGCTTTGTACCTGTTGTAATCGCTCTGTGGGCTTTTAACCAGGCCCATCAGTTTGGTTGATTTGTGGGCTTACCTTTTAAAATTCGCTTGATTTCGTTAGTGAAAGGCATACCTACGTCCTGCTTTTTCCAGTGTTTAGCCCTCTTTGAGCGCACTGGCCAACTACTGAAAACCTACGAGGCTCCAAGTTTTCCGTATGGCTTCTGGACTACTTTTTCTTTTTATTTCCTACACAGTGCGATCTCACTGGGCAGTAGTTGAGCACATTCCATGACATCGATCCTGTTACATGGATAATTGCACTTTTGTCAGTTACATGGATAGTTGCATTTTTGACCATACTTTTCACTGCGAGCGAACTTCTGTTTCTTTTTGTGTGTCTGCTTCACGTACATGGCAGCCGTCGGCTCGCTTATGTGAAACTGTTTTACTTTTCATTTTCAGTTTGTGGCAAGAAAATTCCGGTTAGGAGTTTACAACGCTAATAGCTTTAACTCAATCAAACGGGAGACCTATTGCATTGCAAATGCTTGTTTACTGTTATTTCCTTGGTATTGCCATAAACATTGCCTGCAGGAAGCACAAATGCATGCAATCTCCCACACCTTGTAAAAGTCCTACACAGCATGTGTTCATAAGTTAAAGACGTCCCTGATTTGCAACTACAGGCCACTGTTTTTAGTGGTCTGATCCGCTAATGGGGGACACGTTTATTTTGGTCGCCAGGCCTATATTGTGTTCCAGTGCGACCCTGCAGCTCACTCTAGAACCAGGTTCTCCCCAGGGCCTTCATTTCACTGGTCTGTAACCTGTGCTCCCTCCTTCAGACTGCTTCACTCCTCTCTCCGTGACCCAGTACTACCTGAAGCTGCGCCCTCCTTCCACTCTACTCGAGCAGAAGACGTAGTTATCTGTGCAGCAGGTGTTGCTGCACTGGGGCCAATGGACGCAAGGGGCCCAGAGCACACAGAGTTGGACTGGCCTGTGGGGCAATCGCACAGTCCCTGAAGGGCTGGTCTGATAGGTCAGTGAGTCAGCCTTTTTTTGTTCTTAGTGTTTTTTTTTTTAAGGTTTGTGGACCTGTTTTGCTGTATTTACTGTTAATTTTCATGATATTTCCACT
This sequence comes from Pleurodeles waltl, assembly GCF_031143425.1. Classification (NCBI taxonomy): domain Eukaryota; kingdom Metazoa; phylum Chordata; class Amphibia; order Caudata; family Salamandridae; genus Pleurodeles; species Pleurodeles waltl. Next base: position 75,258,128 of record NC_090449.1, on the reverse strand, counting down.
GTCCTTCCCTGTAGCAAGCACAAATGCATGCATTCTCCCATACCCTGCAAAGCGCCTATAAAACGTCTCTTTACAAATTCAAAACTGCCCTATTCGAAAACGTGGGCCACTTTTTAGGGTCGAGAGCAAGCGCTCTAGCCTGCTGTAATTTCTCTGTGGTGGGTTTTTAACCACGCCCACTGCAACCCCATCAGTTTAGTTGGTTCGTGGGCTTGCCTTTTAAAAATCGCTTGCTTTAATTTGTGAAGGCATGCATATCTCAAGCCTTTTCCAGTGTTTAGCCCTCCTTAAGCGCACTGACCAACTACTGAAAACATATGAGGCTCCATGTTTTCCGTATGGCTTCTGGACTATTATTTTATTTTAATTTGCTACGCAGTGCGATCTTGCTGGGCAGTAATCGAGCACTTTGAATGACATCGGCCCAGTTACATGGATAATAGCACATTTGCCAATACGTTTGACGGCGAGCGAACTTCCGTTTCCTTTTATGTATTCCTTCATGCTTATGGGGTGGCGCTTTAAATCGACTCGCTTATGCAAAACTGTATTACTTTTCATTTTCAATTTATTTGGAAAACAAAGTCAGGTTAAAACATTACAACGTTAATAGCTCTAAGTCGAGCAAATGCTTGTTTAGCTATGTGATTTACAAATGGTGCCAACATTTATTTTCGTGGTGAGCCTATTCTGTGTCTCAGACTGAAGCTAGATAGTCGTTGTTTCACAAACGCTAGCCCTGGTCTTGACAAGGGCGAATGCCACTGAATTCAAGCTAGCTGGGCTGATGAGGGGTGAAACCCCGAAACCGGTCCCAGGATGCTTGTTTCCAGTCCAGGGAAGACCTGGCCTAGCAGTTCGGGCTGGACTGTTCCCATGGGGAACAGGGTAAAGACTGATTTGCATATAGCTGGGTCCAAACTGGAATGGCATGGGTAGCAAAAAAACGATGGATTTAGGCCCAGATCACTGTACTGGGGGTGAATGTTTGACAATGTTCAGCATTCCGTCCATCACTTGTTGTTTTTGCTTTGTCACCCTAAGTGGGAAAGGTATGCCCAGACGTGGGTCCCGTGCTTCCCATGCCACTGGATTCAAGCTAGCCTGGCTGATGAGGGGTGAAACCCCGAAACCGGTTCCAGGATGCTTGTTTCCAGTCCAGGGAAAACCTGGCCTAGCAGTTCGGGCTGGACTGTTCCCATGGGGAACAGGGTCAAGACTGATTTGCATATGGCTGGGTCCAAACTGGAATGGCATGGGTAGCAAAAAAACAATGGATTTAGGCCCAGATCACTGTACTGGGGGTGAATGTTTGACAATGTTCAGCATTCCGTCCATCACTTGTTGTTTTTGCTTTGTCACCCTAAGTGGGAAAGGTATGCCCAGACGTGGGTCCCGTGCTTCCCATGCCACTGTATTCAAGCTAGCCTGGCTGATGAGGGGTGAAACCCCAAAACCGGTTCCAGGATGCTTGTTTCCAGTCCAGGGAAGACCTGGTCTAGCAGTTCGGGCTGGACTGTTCCCATGGGGAACAGGGTCAAGACTGATTTGCATATGGCTGGGTCCAAACTGGAATGGCATGGGTAGCAAAAAACGATGGATTTAGGCCCAGATCACTGTACTGGGGGTGAATGTTTGACAATGTTCAGCATTCCGTCCATCACTACTTGTTGTTTTTGCTTCACTAGTGTAATCTCCTGTTGTTGTTTTTGGCATTATAATTTATACGCTAAATGCGTCCCTGATTATGCCATGTTGTGTATTTGAGCCTGGGTAGAAATCCTATTGCTGGAGCATGGCAAGAAAACCCACTGAAGGCAGATGTCTGTTTTATTTACTGGCTGATTTGTAGAAAGTGCAACTAGAAAACGTGACTAAATCGTGGTTCCCTGATTAAATTGTGTGATCTTAGGCAAATATTTTATTTCACAAAAGCTCTTGCTTCATTATCGTGTATGCAAGCACTTTCAAAAATGAGTTTAGACTACCAGTTGCACAAACATGCCATTTTTAATAAGTACTCTTCAGAGCAGCGCTGCAATGCGCCATATTAATGTCAAAGCTTCCACGTGTTAAAGGAATACTTTAAAAAAAAAAAAATGTTGAACGTACTTCGTTGCATGATTTACATAGCAAATACTTTCAGTGCTCGGCTGGTGTACGGGTTCTAAGATCCGAGCCAGCCGCCCGGCTCTCCTTGTTGATTTATTTATGCGTAATTTGGACGTGCTGAACGCGACTCTATTCTAGCCATGTTTTTGTAGAGTTCAGTTCAGCACGGCACGTAGAGAAGAGTGAAGCCCCTTGCAGGAGTCCCCCCGAAGCTCCCACCCGCCTGTGGTAACCAGGGCCCGGGCAGGCTGCGCTCGCGGCGCGCGCTTTCCTGGGCTCGCGCGGCAGCCATGGTTACGGGTCACGTGCCGCCTGCGGGGCTCTGGCGCCTGCCACGGGCTGCTCCCGAGGCCTGGGGAGGGCCGATAACCGAGGGCCTGCGGCTAGGCCGAGGGAGGTGGAAGGGCTGGTCTCCTCGCCGAGGAGGCGCCTCCGTGTCCACCCCACGGCGTCTCTAGCGCGCCTACTACAAACCCCACAGAACTGATGCTGGGAGCAAGAGTTGAAATGTGTCCAGTACTCCAGCGAGAGCTGCATTCGTTGTGTTATTTGCAACGCGCCCTCGCAGGCTGGAGAGGAGAGCATGTGTGGGGATAATGTTACGAGACTGCTTCATGTCTGCAGCGGCGCAGTGCACCAGTTCTGTGGTTTTCCTAAACAAATTATTGCATACATGTGTGTTTTAAAAAGAAAATATTAAGTCGGGTGAACCAGGACTACAACTCCCAGGAGGCACTAGATTGGTAAATGAAATGCAAGAATTGAAAGCATGCATCCATGGTGTCGTGTGATCACCTGAAAACGTCTCACATGGAGCTCATTTAGCGCAGACTGAGCTAGTGAATGGTAAAGGTGCGTGGGGGTCGGATTGTGGCTTAACAAAAGAATGTGTACAAAATCGGGTCTGGAAGGTCGAGGGCTGCAGGGTCCTCGTGGCTTCAGAGGCAAAGGGGGTGGGGGGGAGCTGTTTGTGAGCTTCCTTAGGGATGGACGATGAGGTGCTCCCTGAAATTAGACTGGATCTACTTTCTGAGATAGGAAGTTCAGTTCACCAAAAATGCCTGAGGTAGCTGAAGTGACGTAAATTAATAAAAATGCACAAAAACCCAAGACGAACGTTACTTTAGGTTGCATGCCCTTTGACCTCTGTGGTATCACAGGAAGTATCATCAATATAACCATTTGCTCTGATGGCTCCAGATGAGTGTATTTTTTCAGCATACTGTTGCAAGCGAGTTGTGTTTTTCTGGATGGGAAGATACTTTACATGCGTGTCAAGTTTACCAATTAACTGTTCTGTGTCCAAATAAACGTGCATTTTCTTCAGAAGTCATAAAATATGAAGGAATTTACTTTTTCCTCCTGCCCCTCTGATTTACATTTTTGTTCTAATTTTTTTTCTCAAAATATTTTAAGCTGAACAGTGAGAAATAATGGGAGGGATGCGTATGGAGTACGGTGTCTACGTGACACGTGTCGTCTGAAGTTTACATTTTCCAACTTCTCGCTACATGAAAGAATGAAATGAACGCAACAGAATGTTCTTCACTATTTAATGGTTTTGTATACTTAAGAAGTTGAAATTATGAAACATAGATAAAAAAAAATAGCTAATAATCATGCTGACTTAAGCGCTCAACCTATGTAAATTACATTTGGCCTCCTCGTGTGGGTATTTCACATGTAAAGCCCTCAGTACATTACAGCAGTATTTGTATAAGCAATTAAATAAACACTCCAGTGTGTGCTTGGTAGCAGTAACTTCCAAGAGGTGTTTTCATTTTAATTTCTCAGACATTATTCCGGTGCTCTGGAGAGCACCGTAACACTTACTATAGGTTCTTTAAGTTCTGGACAACAGAAGCTTTTACCTCTGGCATCCAGCATCTGAGGTCCAGGGTGTGAGCGATCCTTCGATGAATGCCTCTTTACCTCGGAGTGAGCACCACAACCAACATCTCATCGCAGTACCTTCTGATATAGGCTGCGAATATATCATGATCGTTAAAAAGCAATGCGTAAGACCATACCAGTAATTAAATGTCCTCTTCCTGAATTATAGACCTGAGCCTCAAGGCTAAGCCTGTAGTTAGGGGAATCTATGTAATGATCAGTTTAGTTCTTTGTAGAAGGCCTATATTCCAGCTAGTACAGTCCCATGGAGAATAACGTGATCTGAATGATAAGGAAGTAACAGAAATATTAGAAAGAGGACAGGACTTTCACCAGTTGATCTTAGCTGTCTGCTAAGCTGTAGTCTTGAGTGTTCTTATTGTGTTTGGAATTCGACTCCCTTTCCTTGTCTCTCTCTGGTTCTCTTTCCTCACGGCTGTAAGTGGTTCATACTATTATGGATTATATTCACAAACTAAGCTCTGGCATTTGGATATTTCTGACAGGTGTCTTCCTCTGTTCGTTCGTCTTCTCTTCATCTGCTACAAACCTCAATTTCACCTGCAAATCCAGCAAGCCTTTCTTGAAGCCGTTGCCAAATTTAAGGAACAAAATCTCGCTGCACATTGATGCCGCATAGAATGCTGCTGATGGTCATTAAAAATAAAAAATCTGAGAGAAAGGGATGAAAGCCTTGTGGAGAGATGCATAGAAGCATGATTTTTGGCTCTGTGTGCTGTTCTTAAGTTGTTACAACTTTGGCAAAACGGCTTAAAGAACACACATGCTTCCCAATGGTAAAGTAAACGAAGGCTTTAATAGTGTAGGCTTTTAGCAGCAATTACAAATATCACCCTTGGCCTCGCTGATGAATTAACTTAGTCCTAACTCAACCCTCCCCAGTATTACCAGCCCCACTCCTGTTTCCCCTGAGACCGCCATCATTTCAAAGCAGAGCAACTGCGTCGCAGACATATCCGTTGTCTTCAACATCTTTCAGGTCCCTCTCCTATGTCCCTGCTTGTCTCCGAGCTGCAAACTTCCACCTGGCAGGACCCCAGCCGTTCTGTAGTATTGCATCAACACCGCTTTTTCTGCCACAGCCTTGGCCTGTCCAAAAGTAGTTAGGCGCCCAGTCCAGCAAGCGGCCCACAGGTATGGTAAAACTGTTTCCCAGCCATGACGGTCCCCTCCATACAGTTTATCCTGTAATTTCATCCTTCCTCTAAACTGCCATCTTTGTGCACTAATTTTGCCTAAGCCCTTCTTCCACAACCAAAGTACCACCCAACTTTAAAATGACAAACCCAACACTTACATTCTAACGGGATAGGTAGGTGGGTAGGTGGAAACCCTATCTGTAAGGAAACACCACGCAATCGCCTCACATTAAAGGAGCCAAGCTGACCCTAACTTAACTTTTATATAACTCGAAATCCCACCCGACATCCAATCAACCTATCCCTGTTCCTCCTGACCTAAGCTTATGGACTCCACATCCATTATCTATATGGGTTGCTCCTCAGACCTATGTGGATGGGCACATGCCTCCTTTTTAAGTCATTTGAAACCAAACCATGGCTGACCTCTTCATAGCTGTCTAGTGGCCCCATTTCACTTGTGACACGTTCAGCTACGTATGGCTTTTCTGTCAACTTCATGTTTCATTTTGGAAGGCAAAAACGTTTTCAGCATTCTGCTGCAAAGCGTTGTGTTTTTCTCAGTGGGAAGATACTTTTAAATGGTTGTCAAGTTTAAAACTTAGCCGTTTTTTTTTTGTCCAAATAGGTATGCATACTCCTTAGAAGTAATCAAATATGGAGTATACAATTTTCTAGAGACTTTTAGTGTCAACTTTTCATATTAGCACATCAAACACCTAGCTTGTAAAATACTGTTGAATTAAGGCCTAATACTGCCGAGTGGTTATGAATGACTTGGGTCCATTTGGCAACAGTAGGCATGTTATCTGCCCCGGAAGAATAAATAGGTTCAAAAGCTTGTCAGTTTCTAAATTTGAACTTTTGTCAGATGATTAAGGAGGCCGAAACCTTCTAGGATTGTTTGATGGATCTTCTGGCAGTTTATGAGGCTTCTCTGAATTGTTTTTAAGACCTTTGTGTTTACTGGTATGATGTTATGCTTCATGTTTTCTTTTTTTATTCAGACCATATTTTTTTAGTTTTGTTTATTGCTCATTCGTATTTTTATCTGTGAAAAGCTTCGCTGTTTTTTTTGTTGTTGTTTTAATTCAGACTTTTGTGGTTTTTCTGACATTCCATGGTGTTTTTTTCACATCTTTGTTTTTAATGTATGACGTGAAGATTCGTGGGTTTCTATTAAAGCCTTTGCATTTTTTTCTGATACTGTTTCATGATGCTTCATGTTTTTATTAGCACCCTTTTCTCGGACACTGTGGGATGCTATACTAAGTTTCATGTTGAAAACGTTTTCTTCTGTTTTGTGGTGGTTGTCTGGGCTTTCATTCGAACTTGTAAATATATATTTTTTGGCTTTGTTTCACCATGATTTTCTTTTGCAGACAATAAATATATTTTATGAGTATACCCTCGTACAGCATATTTAAACATTTTGTAGTGTGGATCATGTTTTCGAAGTCCATAGAATTTTTACATCCAAATAGATAAGAAGACACCCACTTAGGATGTATGGTCATCAATTCCGAGGTATAGAAGATTTGACTGCATCAATTTAGGTTTTGGAATAAAAAAAAAAATCATCATAGGAAACACCATAAAACTCAGTTAAGCTCAGCCACTCCTCTAAGCAGTGCTTTACCCTAGCTGTGGAGTCCTGAGACAATAGGGCATTTGTAAATTATCATTTGGCGCTAAGTAAATGAGATAATCCTGCATTTGTTTTGAACATGAAAATAATGCCAACGTTTTTCACAGATTTGGGATTGAAGTGGTCCGCATGTAGTCGGCAAGGTGAACAGTGACGTGAAGCTGACTAGCCGTATGAAGTTTCTCTAAAGTTTCTGTGTGTCTTATGACTTTTTGTGTCATCTACTTGGATCATGCCTCACTTTTGAAAACAATCTTCTGGGCAGAATTTCTTCCATACCTGTACCAGGCCTGCCTGCTGTGGCTCATAATTCTCTAGGGATCACCAAGCAATCACTCGCTTATGATGCAACTAGCCTCTTTTTTCTAGGTGTGTATTATGGGTGACCAAAGTCTTCTCTAAAACCTGTCCATACAGACTCCAACAAACCAATCACCTTAATAACTATCTCACAGAATTCTTAGCGTTTCATGAATTTCCTGTGGCTGCAACAAACTTGTTTACCTGGTCCTGTGCTGGCACTGGGACGTGTGCATTTCTCAAAGCTGCTCTGCAAATTATTTTGCAAACCAGCTGCTGTGCCACAGCTGCTCGGATGGCAATGATTGGAAAGTTGGCTTCAGCAAAAGTCAGGAGGCATTGTTTAAATTGTCTCTGGTTAGCTGGAATCCAGTCACCAGCCTCCGTCTTTAATCTTAGCATTATTATGAAGGGCTAAGTGGCTGTTTGACTTTAGTGATGGTGTGCGAATACATATAGCTGGAGATGAACAGTCATGCTTAATGAGTCTGCTCCTGCATGCCAGTAAGAGATGTGGTTAAGTTGTTGGCTGTGGCACCCAGAGACTCATCGCCTAGTTAAGACTACTCATGATTACACAAATAGTGTGATCGTGGGAAACTCCATCTTTTTTTGCGTGCCACAGTGCTTTAAATATGAACATTTAGCATGCTTGGAAGCCAGCACTTATCATTATGGCGCTCTGCATGAATTACTTTGATATTTGCATGTTGACTATTTGGGAATTGTTTGCTGATCTCAAGAAACACATGACTGGTGGTGGGGCCTAGGATTTTCAGACCTCCAAGTTGTTGCTGTTCTGGAGGTTGGGGGCTTTGGCACCGAATGTTTATGATCGGAGTCCATCGGGCACAAAGGTCAGGAAGCAAAGATGGCCGTCATGGATGGTTCTGGCACTTTAATTGTGTGATGGGCAAGGCAGAGAATTCAATGTTTTTGACCACTATCTGAAGTTCAAGGGGTGGAGCCTTGGATCATAAGTGCTGCTGACAGGAAAGTCAGTGGTGTTTGTGATATGAGGATTCTCATGCTGGTTGGGTGTGGGATCACTGATATTTTCAGGCCTCCCAAGTGCTGCTAGTATAGAGGTCACAAAGACTGGATGCTGCTCCTGTGTGCTGCTGGTCTAGTGTCAATACTATTTAGGTTCCCATTATTATGGAAATTGTTGTGGAGCAGCCTCAAGGTATCTTGTTGCAGTACATAGAGGAAGGATGGAGCTGGTGTCGCAGTAGAGATAAAGGCACTGGTGCTACTTCTTGCCAGACTACATCACCATTCCAGCCATTAACAAGTATCCGCTGTACTCCTTTACTTGCCTTCTCAGCATGTGACGGTAATAGAATTCCAAATCATGCCACGTTCATTAACCAAAGCTACTTGTGTACGCTTATACATCACTACTGGCGAAATCTATACTTAAGGCATCCGAGTGTGGATTCTGACACTTGCCTTACCACAGTATGCAATAAGGCACTGTGAAGTTTGATTTTTCTGATGGCAGTCCTTATGGACAGCGACATTTGATTTATCTGGTGAAAAAGGTACTGATTAAGGGTACAGTTTTATAATGGTCATACATTGTCACAGGCTGGCAATTCCTGGATTTCCCAAGCCCAGAGGAAGTCTTGTTTAGTCGAAACACGTTTTGGCTGTATTGTTTGACCAGACGGGTTATGTGAATACATAGACTGTACATTTTCTGTGGATGAATTTTTACCATCTATGTTAACTCCACAGTATTTTGTGTTCATTGGACTGGCTAGGTGATTCATGCTAAATATTGGCATGTCGATACATCGGATCATGTACTTTTTGATGATCATATTTATGTCATGTATTTTGTAATAAACGGAAAACACATTTTTTGATATAATGTTTTGACTCATTAGTTTGCTCCGGACTACTATACAATACGCTTATGCATCAAAACTGAAGACCAATGAAATTTGCTTGTCTCGTCTCCTGCTTGTTTTAGGCACTACATTAGCAATAGTTTTTCTCATTCTCTGACTTTACCCCTATTCTGTAATGACACCCTTGGGTTGTCCTAGGCCTTTCTGAATTCACATAACCTTCAGATGGAGTGCATGCTCCGTGGCCACCAGCGTACAATTGATGGCTCATGGGTTTGATGCTTCATGGGTTTGACTGCATGCTTGACTATCTGCACAGGTAGTTTAATCTGCTCTGCTTTTTTTCCCCCTGAAGCATTTCATAAAGTTCAGTTTGTGTTTGATTAATAGCAAAATACATTGAAGTAGAAGCTCAGTTCTCCTGTCCCGGTAATATTTAAGATCTTATTTCACATGTTCTCAATGTTGAAGGTCGCAGAGGACATTGTATAATCGCGAAGAGGAGAGATTGACTCTTGTAGCTGGAGGTAGGACAGCCTGCCCGTACTGAAACTGTGGGAGTTTGATGGCTCCGTAGAGTAGGAGACATCTGTATGTCTCAATAGGAGGTGGTAGTGAGCCTTACAGCTTTGCAGCTGGAGGAGGGTGTGAACCAAATGCTTCTAGCTGAGAGCTGGATGTGATAGTTAAAGGAAGAAGAGACTCAAGTGACACTAGTTGAGTGTACAGAAAGAGGTCCTCTGTACTGGACAGTGGAAAGAGATGACTTATCCATAATCTGACAGTAGGCATGATTAATACATTTCCTGGATGAGGACAGGAAAAAGCCACTCTCGCATGTAGTTGAGAGTATGAGAGAGGTAACGCCTCTAAAAAATGAGCCTTTTGCAGACCTCTGCATGGAGGAGCCCTGCACCTCTGTGTTTGAAGGCAGGGGAAGAATAGGGCACTTCTGTAGGTCTGGGTAGGAGAGAGCAAGGCAGCTGTATTCAGTCATTACCCTCGTTGATGAGGACAGAAGAAAGCTGGTCATCTCGACCGCCGCAGATGAGTGTACAGAATAGCTGAACACACTTATGTGAGACAGGCACCTCTATACTTGAGAGCTGTAGAGACAAGAGCATGTCTAAAAATACAGGTAAGAGAGAGCCAAGCACCACTATATATTGGTTGAGAGCTGTACAGCTCTACAGATGCAGATAGGAACCAGACAGCCGAGTATCTTTATCAATTAGAGTACTGGAGATGAGGATTTCTGTATGGTCGAATCTGGCACCTCTGTACTTGAAGGCTGGATAGAAAAGTCTGCTTGATTGTTAAGGTTCACGTTAATTCTATAACTCAAATGATACACCTGATGGCTGTAGCTTGAAGTACATGGAGTAGAAATAGATCTATGTGTGTTGGCTGAAACCTTCTTCCTTCGGGCCCATGGATTCGCGGATCGGATGAAAAAAAAAATAATTGGGCAATTTTCTTTTGCCCACGTGAGGACCTCTCTGTGTCCTATGGGGTCAGGATACCTGTATCCTGACCCCATATGTGTTTTTCCCCTCATCTTCTCCAACCCCAAGCCAATGCTACAAAGAAAATGGCGGATTAAGTTTTGTGTCAGGTTGTGGCCAGTCAATCAGGGCCTTGCTTTTTCCCTCAAATCCACAAATCTGAATTTGCGAATCTACTGCGCTAGATATGTTTACTCTAATAGCTCAAACTACTGAACGGATTTACACCAAACCAAAAAAGCATAAACTGCGGAACAGAATCTAGCTTGTGCCAAATTTCTTGTCATTCCGTTCAGCGGTTTGGGCTGTAGGCGTGTCTAAAGAATGAAAAGCCCTTATAGACCCAGAATAGAGAAAAAGGGTCGTCCCCCCCCCCCCCCCCACCCTTTATTTTGGCCCCTGCTTCACGGATCACCCCAAAACTTTAAAGACAGCAGCTGAACTGACCAAAGTATAAGTTTTAAAAATTTCATGAAGATTCATCAAGCGGCGCCAAAGTTATAGGCAAAACAAAAAACGCTTCCTCTATGGAAAAATTTCAAAACTATAACTACCTAGTGGTGACCACATCAAACCAATCTATCTGTGCCTTTTTTTAGGCACGCTCCAGTGTGTCATGCATTTGAGCACTTTCAAAATGATGCAGTAGCTGTCTCGTGTGTTCCTCGTTAGCAGACTTCAGAGTTCTGGTGGCTTATTTGGCCACAAAGCGAAAAGGATTCTGATTCATAAGTGCCACCTGAACAAACAGGTGCCATTTTTTTTCGATCATAATGCATTTGTTACCAGTTCATTGTTTAATATTACAAGTGAAAAATAACTCTCAAGTTCACATGTTTCGTATCACGAGTAATGAGATTTCTGTGAATTATGGAAAATAGGTTTTTGTGACATGCGTTTGCATTGAGAGTTTTGAAATCGCTGCTGTTAAGAGCCTAACAATAGCTGGCATTTAATATCCTATACTCGGGGCTTCCGGTTTTGTGTTTAACACTTCTGTATTGATCCATATTTGTTTTTTTTGCTCCCTGTGCTTTTTTTATCCAAGTTATGTCCCGTGGCACATTTATGCTACTCAGTTTCCACATTTGTTTAAACAATGCTTGTACAGTCAGGCGTGGACACCTGTGGGGCTTTGTGTGTGCGCAGCCGTATACAAAACAACCGTACACGCCTCTGAGAAGACGACCACTGTCTTTCACGCTCATGTGCTTATTTGAGTCTGCTTAATAATCCTCATTAGTTTCAGATTTTTACATTTTTGCACTAAGTTAAGACCTCAAAAGAGATGGTTTCTACCTGTGTAAAAATCAGCAAAAACTGGGAACCTTAAGTTTAATGCACTTTTGTCACTTCCTAATGAGTCTGAGTTGATGATAATCGATATTTGGACCCTGGCACTTTCTCTGCATGTTAAATACTCCTTCAATTTCTTGTATTGGCTTTCTCATGCTCAAAAGACCTGGTATGGATTGCAAGGTAAAAATGGGCTGTTGAAAAGGGAAAAAGACTCTCTGACAGAAATTACAGTCTTCTCAGATCTAATATGCTTTCTTAAAGCCCATGGGATATCTCATGAGGCAAAGCACTTGTTGGCTAATAGTTTTATCTACATGGAATCATCCATCAATATTGCATCTATAAAATTAGTGTGACCAATAACCAAGACCAGAAATGAAAGCAGGGCGTTCTCTGATCTGAATATTATTTCTTATTGGATAATTAAACTGGACATACGAGGTCACTTCCAGAGGATCCCCAGAGCACCCCTGTATAAATTAAGCCAGTTGAGAAGGTGATGAAAGCTACAGAATTTAGTTTGATTCAAGTATTTAATCTCTGGTGAATTCCCACATGCAGCCTTAACAGGAGTGTAGATTCCCATAGGCCTGAACTGCCATGAGATATTGCTTAGTCTATTGATGGATGTTCAAAAGTGAATGACAAGTTGCTAGGACACCAGAGTATTTACAAGGAACTTTGGAGAACAGGACCATTAATCCAAAAGAATTACGAGGGCATTACCACATGGAGATCTAAAGGGATTTGAAAAGGTTGATCAGCTGATTTCTTAAATGGCAGGAGAGATATTGGTGATGCCGGAGATGAGTTCTATATCTTCTGAGCTCTGCCTTAAAAGGCTTGGTTTGGAGTTTTGCATTTTCTGGCCACATATCTGCCATGGGGAGCAGATGCGAAGCAAGAATACCATGTGACGGAAGGAAAATGAGCCCCCGAGTCACTGTTTCGGCGTTGTGGTGCACTGAGCTGCACATACACGTCGGCCCAGTGCCATCGCTGCTACTGTACTAATGCTGCATGTGTCCCTACCCGGGGCAGGTAAATTCACCTGGAGAGGCACAAGGTGGCATGCCTTGAGGCCATGCTACCCAACCAGGGCTTAAACTTTAGACCAGATCGACCTCGCTTTCAGATCAGCAGGCCCTGCCTAACCCTTAACCTGGAGTTGTGACCCCAGGTGTGTAGAGAGCCCTGCAATTAAGTGCCTTCCCTGAGAACCAGTTGACCCCCAGTGCACAAAAGAAAATTCAAAACTCTGCCCTGCTGGTCCTCTCTGATTTCTGTTCACCTTTCCACCACCTGTATCAGGTGCCCCTGGCATGCTTCCAGGCTCACCCCTGCCCTGAGGATTATAGACGGATCACGGTTCTGGGGTGGGGGCAGCAGGCCTCTGTTCTGTCTTTGGCGTGGGGTGGGCTCCCATATCGGCTTTTCCATCATTACTCCGACTCTCTGGCCCGGAGATTATAAAATTAATCCCTTTCGCAGCTGTCTTCAGAGATTCCTTGGGTTTTTCATTTATTCCTTGTTTTTTTTCTGTCTTTTGCATTTTTTCCCTGTCTTGTGAGGAAGAAGTCAGTGCCCTTGTGGTGATTAATCGTCTTTAATTTCATATCTAAACTGTGCTTCTGTTTGCCACTAGCAATCCTACTCCCCAACTTAACTGACAAATGATATGAGAAGGGCTCCTAAATTGCCCTTTTCCTCGAATTCGGAAGCCGTCCCCGAATTTGGAAGGAGGCTGTTCTCAGTCCATGCCTTGGCTGTCTGAAAGAATGCCTGCAGATAAATTTTTTTTTGGCCTCCTCCTTTTGCAGATTTTTTTTTATATATATATATATACATGGCGCAAAATCGACCCAACAGTATTGGAGCGCTTTACGTGAGCACCTGTTACATTACACAAGGGCATTTTTTTTTTTTAAGACACCAAGAGGACTTTAAGGGCCTGATTACAACCTTGGAGGATGGGAGACTCCCGCCTACAGTTTTACAAGTTCCATAGGATATAATGGCATGTGTAATATGGCAGATGGGAAATCAGTCACATTTGTGATGGAGTATCCCATATAACAAGGTTGTAGTCAGGCCCGAAGTGTTTTACCTATGTACCCTTGTGAAGGATTAGAGTTTGGGGCATTGAGGCTGAGGGAGCCATTAGAGTCAAGTGAAGTTGACAAATTTAGCTGACATCGGAGGATAGATGAGTGCACACTGGGGGTGTGTAAAATGCCCGTATAGGAGAAGGTGGGTGAAATACAGCAATTTGAGGTTGCAAGTGGACCACTGTAAGTAGAGGTTGCTGGTGGCATTTGAAGGTGGGGCTGTGGAAAAACAATGTAAGTTTGAGTTGATTGGACAAAACACATGAGTTGTTGGGGGGAGGAGGGGCACCTAAAATTGACGTTTCAGAAGGGTTTTATCACCTGAAGGTAAGGGTGTAGGGGATGAGAAAACTTGTGAACTTCAGATTCCTATATCAAGGAACTCCTGAGGTGTTGGGGATGCACATTAAGAAGTTAATGCTGCTTGAAGGAGCACTTGAAGTTGTCAAAAGGAGAGAGGGTGCACACTTCAGGGAAACCACAAAAAAATCCTGGCATTCAGGTTTGAGCTATAGGTGCTCCAGACTTTGTTGTAAGGTAGAATTTTCACATGTCTGAGCACACAGTGCTGTGTCTGAAGTTTGCGGGAAGATCTCAATCTAGCCAAGCCCACCTGTCAGTTCTTCCAGCTTTGAAGGCACGTGAGAGTGTTATGGAGGACCAGTACTCATACCATTCTCCTTCAGGTTCTTATGTGGGATCTCCAAAATCGATGTAATATCCACAGGGAAACAAATGTCCTTTGTCAGTATCTAACACCAGAATCTTCAAACTTTTATTAACCCTGGTAACCCGAAAAATGCAAGGTTTGTTAAGAGCAAGACCCTAAACCCATGCTAAGAAGACCTGCAATGAGAAATCTATGAGGTTGCAGAGTAGTAGAGTATTTTCCATGTCTTCCAGGAAAGCGTAAAGTACTAACAGGCATTTAGCCCCTTGTGTGTCATTTTTTATGTTTTATATTGTCCACACAACCTCTTTCCGTTTTCCCATTCCAGAGAGCTGGGGGCAGAGAGGAAGGAGGGAATGATTTAGAGTAAGTATGGGAGTGCACATGAAATGTGGTATTGGGGTTAAAAAGCGTAGAAAGGGTATGTGGGTGAAGGGGTCATGAAGTCCTAAGATCTGAGATGTTAAAGGAAGGGGTTACTGGCGAAGAATGAAATTATGTTGCCACTTATAAAGTGCACTCATTCTCTGGGTATGACCATACGGGAGGAGAACTTAGGGGAAATAGTTTGAGGTTGAAATTTAAATTGAGGATACCAGTGAGACAAATCACATATCAACAGTGACCTAGACGTTGGTGGCGCTGAGTGTGCTGCTGGACCTGATGGAGAAATCCCTGAAAAGGTTTAGCTGCACACTTATAAGAAAAGAAACATGTCAGTTTGCAACCATTTCACTGAAATGCAGGCTATAGGCACCCCTCTGCCCCCGACGGCCATTTTCCACACTTCTACAACAAAACAGCCTAAGACCACACCTTCAAATTTTGGTTAGATTTTACAATCTCATGTTTTAGTTATTAAGTATCACAGCAAACGTTATGCTACAACACACAAAACAGAATTAAGATTTTTCACCTTGTACTTAATGTTAACAGAGTCCACTCTGCATCGTGTCACCTCACCCTTCTACCACCACAGCAACAAACTTCTGGGAACTCCTGGTTGGCATGTACCCGGATCACCCCTCCACCAACTCTGTCCCTTCGCTGTTGGTTGCGGCGAGGCGATGGGCAGTCCATGGGTGAAATGAGGTGACAAATGGCTGAGGCTCAATCTCGCCTCCCTTTTGAGTGCTGCCCCGTGCAGCCCCACCCCTCGACTTGCTGCATCTGCAAGACTCGCAACACCACGAGGACCAGGGTCTTGCAATGCAGCTGCCCATGTCCGCCAACCGAGGAGAGGCTTACCAAGTGGCCCACCATAAGTGTCAGCTTGCCCCAGTTGGGGCGAGCATCATGGCATCCCTTTCCTTGCCACCCTTCCTCCCCATCGTGCAAGGATCTTCCAGCGTCTTCTATGTACATGATCAGTGCATTTTCTGTAAGGCCCAGAGCTGAAGATACCTAGATGGAGGCAATATCCTTGGATAGTCAGTGTTTTTAGAAACTAACACCAAGGAACCGGAGTATGTGTCTGGAGACAGTGTAGATGGGGGACTTGACAAGTTCACACACATCATTTGCGTACATGACCCAGGGTTTCTAGGAGTACAGCTGTCTATGCATTGAGACAGGCCCTGCGTCACTCTTAAATTGCAAAGACTAAACCTACGGTACCTACCTTGTACTATTCAGCTTACACACCCCTCTTTAGGTTAGCTTAGGAGTTGGGGCTGTTGGAGGGTCTGTTGCTGTTTTTTCCCTGTGAGCCGAGGAAGGAGACTACCATTGTGGTGATTGAGAACGCTGTATGGAAGGTTTCTACTTCACATTCATGTGAATGAAGAGGAGGGAATGCAGCAACTTGTTTCTCGAGAGAAAGTAATGTTGAGTGTTGTCTTGATTTCGTAAAATGCACGGTGATCGCAAAATGCTGTGGGGCTCGTGTATCTCCAAGGAAAGCTTGAAGATGAACTAAAGCAGGTCCAGTGTGGCCAAAGGAAGGGTGTTTTCTGTCTTGACATTGTAATGAGTCATGGCCATCGTGCTTGTGACCAGGAAAGGACCCTTTGTTCCAGTCCTGGCATCCTTGGTCTTTGAGAAGTTACAATGAAAGTGTGTGAATCTATAAAGGTTCTGTTGCTGTGACATAATGTACCATTTAATAGACATTGAAATTTACAGAATTTTTGGACTGTAGTTATTGTGATAACTGGTATTAGGCTGTTTTTCGTTGAAACTGAGTTTATGCAGAATTTCTGTTAATCATTCGATCCTTCTCAAGCTAACTTTGATCTCTGTTCAGTTTGGTTGTGGTTACTAACAGGTTCTCTTCCCCGCTTTATACCTGTTTGTTTGTTTTTTGTCTTGCATTTATTTGTTATATGTGTAGTTGGATCTAGATTTATTGTATGGGAAACCCCTTGTTGCTTTGAGAGACATGTTCTGGTCAGCTATAACACAAAATTTTAAGCTGAGTGTAGAAGTTGCAGATGCGTGCACTCCATTCAGTGAACCTCGGTGTTTGGTAATGCAAAGAAGCGTATGAGAACTGAAGCCCAACGTAAATAACTTTTTCTTTGTTATGTGCAAACTGTACAAATGCCGTGGTTGTGCACTTTGAATGGTTATTTGTAATAAACGCAAGCACAACCAGATTCCTGTCGGTCCCATATTGTCTCCACTCGCTTGACAACTTTTTAAGTTGACCTGTTTTGGGTCTTAATGGAGAACACCTCCAGTAAACTCTGTCTGGCCTGCAGTGCTGACGGTATTTGCTATATATATATATATATATATATATATATATATATATATATATATCTGAAGATCATTGCTCTTCCCCCTGCAATGCCTATTTTTTTTTTTGTGTGGACTGTTTGTCTTCACAAAGCATGGGCGGGAAGAGAGCTTTCTTATCGTCCTTCTGTGTGCAGGCCAGCTGTGATATTGGATATTAAACCTTCTACAGTACACAAATAGCCTCAATAAAAACGCATCAAAACTTTAGTACCAAGACCTCTTCCTGGTATGGTTTGTAAATAATTAGTATCTAGAATGTGCCCTCAATTTGTCCTTGCTGGTGTCTGGCCTTCTCAAAGTTGACTGAGTTACATTTTTTTTTTAAGCTTCTGGAGTTCACCTTTAACCTCCAGAAAGAGACTTGGCATGCTTTGTACTACTTCTGCCTCGGTTTTGAAATTCGAAGTAATTGGTTTTGCCAGATATGAAAACTGTGCATAGTTCTCCCATACCCAGAAAAAAGTCTGTAAAAAGTGGCTTATGTAACTGTTAAGTTAAATATTTACTAAATTGTTTCAGAAGAGTCCGATCTCTTCACTTCGTTTCATGTTTTTAGAGAAGTGTGCTTTTGTTCTGCGTGTGCAATAGTCACCAGGTCCTCCCCTCCTCCGTGGGTCTGTGGAGCAAGCGTGCACTGCCCGTTATGATGTTTGCAGTATGTGCTATGGCCCACCGGGGTTTATCTAAAGGCCAAGCCCTTTTACCCAGGTGGCATTAAAGCTGACAGGGTGAGCTAAAAGCGACAGATGCATCGACTATAGAGACGGAACATCTTCAGGAGCCACCTTGACCATGTCCTGACTCAGTAGGAATGTCAGGCAGTTTGAAGTGATGCTCGGACTGCCGAAGTGGAATACTGTGTGCGTTAATAGGCCACTACTGATCATGCACACATAGAGGCAAAGGAATAACCCACAGAATGAGGGCGATTTTACCTTTTATAGTAACTTTATATTCTCCGTCTTTGACTTCAACATTCTCCTTTTGCCTACTTTTTTCATCACCCCCTGTTTGTGCAGTCAGCATACTTTTGTGCTGAATTAGACTCCTTCCTCGCTCCACGATCCCAGTGGAAGGGGTTTCCTAATCTCCACTCCTGACGGCGGTATTTCCTGGTGATCTCTAGAACCCGAGAAGGCAACTCTTCTCTTGAAATGAGGCCTCGGCCACAGGAATGTGAGCAGCTCTTATGAAGCCCTAACATATAGAATATTAAAATGCATGTTATTGCTGGGCCTTGGGAGGGTTTTCACTCTTATTTCATCATACTTGTTACTGCGGCCGCCTGCTGGCTTCTGGGGTCAGAATTTATTAAAACAGAAACCAGGTAGCTAAGGGAGTCCAGGGCGTGACCATGCTGCCCTGGCACTGTTAAAGGCCAGGCGCTCTTGTGCTGGAAGGAATCTGGGGAGCCATCGGTCCTCCTTTGAAAACATTGGATGGGAAGTACACAGCAAGGTGTGGTGATAACTTCTAAAGAATGACTGATCCTGGGAGGGTGTGTGGGTCCTCTGTCTGGGGCCAGCCAATCTTGGCCACACTGCACGGCATGCTGGAGACCTAGCGGGCGGGACATCTACTCGGCATTTTTAGTGTCCCAGGTCTGGAGGATCAAATCTGTGTTTTCACAGTATCTTTTTTTTTTTCGCAATGTTATTCATGTTCAGCATAAACTGTTAGGTTTTGTGTAGGCGCTTATACACGCCAAATGGATTCTTGGCACTTTTGGAATAACCCGGTGTTGCATGATGTACTTAAAGATTGATCATTTCCCATCAGAATCGCCCTGCTCCACGTTTGGCAGTAACTTGGAAATGAATTCCACACTGTACATGCAGCTTTGAAAAAGCCACGCCACCTAGAACAGAACATATGCCGATGGGACTTGTTCACAACACCCTGCATCAGCAGAGTCCCAGCAGCACAAAGGAACAGCGCTTACCTGATGCCACAGGTGGGTATCAGCCTGGTCACAGCGACACTGACCACTGAATAACGCCATCAAAGCATCCCTAATCGTATACTAGACCGAGCGCTTTAACACCGTCCGGATGTAGCATTTGGGTGAGTGTCAGTGTGCCACAAGTGCACTCTCCCTCGCCAGCATCCTCCACCACCCTACAGCAGGCCACTGCAAACAGATCTCCCAACCCCCACCAGCACAAAACTCATAGACCAGTGGCTTATTTCATGGGCTCACCAACCTTGCACACACGTAATACAGACATTATAGTCTCCCGTGCAACCCCGAGGCAAATATCCCGCACTGCTCGCAAGCATCACCAGCCACACCCAGCAAACCTCCAACACACTGAATTACCACAAACAAGATGATCAACTATATTCAGGATGCTTGAAAATGACAGAGCATCCACTAAGCAGACTTCCGCCTGTGATGGAATCCACAGTATCATTGCACGAAGGTGGCGGCCCCCTTCGGCCCTCTAAGGCCATACTAATGGCAGAGGAGTGTCCCTTACCGACGCTGGACGTGTGCGCACATACTTGTCCATCTCACCGACCACAAATGCAAGAATGGGCTTCGGTGAAACGCCACCCAAAGCTCTGGGCCCAGACTGACTTGTTCTGCTTCCGGAACAGCGCCGCCCTCGACATTCTTAGTGGATTTACAGCTGCAAATGTCCGCTTTTTTTCTAAAGCGATATTGTTCACGTGATGTTTGTGGTTCACTGTGCTTTTCTGATTTAAAATTGGTGTGTTTTGTGGTCTTTGCGTGCAGAGAACAAATCCCCTTCGATCCTCGGTACGTGGCACGGCCTGTGTTTTTGTAATCCGAACTAACCGAGGCTGAAGTAAACCTGCTAGAGCCAGGGAGGCCTGGGACCGGCCTCCCAGGGCCGCGGAAGGGTCCTTTCTCGTGCACAGTGGGTTTGGGGATGTTGGCTCAGTTGCTTTCCTAGTTTCCTTACACTGTAATAGCCCGTCCGCAAGGGGGTAGACCGTTTCGAACGAAGTTTGGAGAACTTTTCTTTCAAAGGAAAAACAAAACTTAACAAAAATACAGCACACTTGTGTTTGCAGCTAGACAATTGCCCTGCTAATATTTTACACAAGTCGGTAGTGCCCAGATTCGAATATTTGCTTTTGGACAGTGCTTAATTTGTAACAAAATAAGTGCCAGGTCCCTAGGCAGGGTCCGCTGCAGCCTGCACCACGGAATGCCCCCGCCGCCAGTGACGGTTCCAACGCAACTACTAACCAGGACACTCATGCAAGTACGACAGTTCAGACTATTCCAGACCCCCAAGGCTATAACCATGGCTTGGTTGGCAGGTATTTGTCATTTTTAATGTATTCTGAATTATAAAGGACATATTTCATGCTCATTTCTAAATTAGCGCTGCCTTCTGTCAGACTCTCATAAGCACTGGTGTAGATAATTAAGTGCCGGTGACGAGCACCGAAAACCACCGGCTCAAATTAAGCACTGCTTTTGGAGGTTTCTGAATATCAAATCCCAGTTTGAAGTCTGTGTTCAACCATTGCACTCATGGGTGTGCAAGCCTCACAGTAAACTGAATCCCTTGCATTCTCATCCTTGCAAAGCTTTATAGGAGGAGAGCGTCTATCCTTCCAACTGCCCCCTATTCTGACATGACAGATTTCATAAGCAACAGTATGCTGATTCTAAGCTGGTAGCAGGAATGGGTCCAGCTCAGCATTGTGTCCTCCAAAGGGAAGTCCTGCCATTTAAGCCAAATTTTAGAAGTCTGGACTTTAAAGATCCAAAGGTAAATTGGTGTCTTCCCTTAAATAGATGGCATTGTGCTCTCAAACCTTGAATGTGGCATTGTAGCGCCCTACACTTTTCAAATTCAGGGCAGATCATGGGAGGAAGGCCACATACACAGACAGCACTACAGTATATCAGTCCATAATACTTTCATTTTTAAGCATAGTTCGCAAAAGGGTGCCGAAAGAGAGGTCTGCACATACTTTACACACACTTTTACCCTCGCCAATTTTAGCTCTGCCCCACAGCCAGCCAGCTGCCTGTTGTCTAAACACCTCTTGTGGACCAATCCAAAAACTTACAGTGGGCATTTGGCTTCCTGTGTGGATGGAAGGAGATTATTGAGAGAACAAGATTGATGGCCCTTCGTTTAAAATTGTTCGGCATCTGGCCACTCATTTGCTTGCTTCTTATTCAATGGCTTTCCTTTTCTTGTGTTTATCCTACTCCTGGAGCAATAGCCCTTTGGTTGGATGGCTTGTGTACTTCCACTTCCTGCATGCGAGTAAACGGCTTGTCTTTTCATTTCTGCATTCCGTTTGGTACGCATGTGTTTTCTTGATTTTTTTGTTCTCTCCCATATGCGTTGCTTCTTTCTTAAATCCCAGTCTCCTGGGCTGTCCTATTGCGCCTGCTCCCGGTATGTCTGTTGCCTCCTCCACTCCCCACAGTCTGATTTTTCATTTCTTAAACCCCACTATCACCAAGTGTCCTTTTGCGCTCCCACTCTCCTTTGCTCTCAATTGCACCTGCTTTGCTCCTCATCTGTCCCCCCCCCCCCCACCATTTTCACCCCAAGGGCATTCACTTGTGAACCTTCTGCACCTGTTCCACTGTTGCTCTGCACCTCTCCTCTGCTGCTCCTTCACTTCTCCCTACCCCTAGCACCCCTCCCCTACTTTTTAGTAGGACCTGGCAGTTACAATCTGCTGTCAGTCCGCTTCGTGTTCAAAAAGCTGTTACGTACATGTTGACCTTTTTTTTTTTTTATTTATTATTTATTTTTTTTGTAATATAGTACTCCCAGGTTGATATCACTCCCAGATTGGTATCTGCAATCTTGGAATGGTAAATTAAAAAAAACAAATAATAAATAAAAAAACATACTGCCATACTATGACATGTCACCATTACTCCCTCACCTCGCCCCCGTTTTTACGCACAGCGTTGGCAAAAAAGCATTTTTTTTTTATTTTTTTTTTCCTTTCCCCCCATTTCTGAACAGCATTGCCAATAATCTTTTGAAAAGGCAATACGTTTGCA
Organism: Pleurodeles waltl; assembly: GCF_031143425.1. NCBI lineage: Eukaryota > Metazoa > Chordata > Amphibia > Caudata > Salamandridae > Pleurodeles > Pleurodeles waltl. Next base: position 75,235,818 of record NC_090449.1, on the reverse strand, counting down.
TTATGGGCCGTAAGTGAAACCTATTGGTTTTGTCAATGCTTGTTTTTGGTGCAGATTTCCGAAAGCCCTTCTTATTACTGGAGCATCATACAGTTTTCAGGCTAGGACTAAGAGAATGAAGTTTTGACAGCTTAAAAATCTTTGTGACCGTTTGAATTATTAGATTTTATGGCAAAATCTCCTTTTTTTTCTTAAACAAAAAAAACGCATTTGCATTGGTGCCCTTTCCCAATGCCAGGTCATGATGGGAGAAGCAATATATGAATTGTTGCTGTCACATGAAAAGTGTAGCCATAGCGGCTTTAGACAGCAGAGGCGTGAATTTGGAGGACCATGAAAGTGATTGAAAATAGGCGGACCGAGGGTATAAAATGCACATGATTTGGGAAAGAATATTTGAAAAGAATATGGCATTTCGGCGGCCTCCACACTCCCACCAAGAGGAAGGGTGGAATTAAAATAGCAAACGAGATCTGCGTGGTACGGTCGCAGCCCGAAGTTGTTTTTCAGTTGAGATATCTTGATGTCTTTCTGACCAGAGGATACAGGCCCTGCCCATGGCAGTCAGGATTTCCTCCCAGCAAGGACTTCCTCGCCACGCCTACCTCCCAGGATCCTCCCCGTAGTTGTTTCAGCCTCTCTAACAATGCACCAGGATCTGCAGCGGAGATTACACTGAAACTCCAATTCTGCATGCTCCTTTTTTTGTTATTTTTGGCTAAAAATAATTTGAACAGAGGAAATTTTTTGCCTGAGGTGGGTCCATTCTGCCGGGGCGGGAGTCTTTTCCTGCAGACACATCTATTCAGAGTGCGGCCCGGCTTGGCTTCACCCTTAGGGCGTAGGGATCAAGCATTGTATCCTCTCCACAAGAGAACATGGAGTCCGGTACAGGATGGACATGATTGAGGTCAGGTTGTGACCGGTAGTCTTCTTGCACTCCTATGAAGACTGTAGCGCTGAGCCAGACAGGAAGGCCTATGTGTCTACATAAACAAGTGATTGTTTAATGTATTATAAGTGAATGCATGTTTTGTGATTTGCAGAAGTTAGAAAATGTATAGTGTCTAAAACAGCAAATGGTGCTCCAGTCTCATCTGTGGACTGCCATTCTTTATGATTTTTAGTATGTTTGTAGTTTTTTGTTCTCAATGATCAATTTTGAGCCTGCTGTCCGAGTCTCTTTGTATCCTGTACTGTCTGGGTATCTTAGTGACATCATCCAGAGGTTAACGCTGCCATTGCTCCCAGGACTGGTATCGCTACCATCCACCTATACATTAACTACTAATAAGGTAAATGCAGGTTTAAGGTTTGGTGTTTCGTAAAGAAAGACCTTACTTGGCTTCTGCAGCCTTCTTCATAGTCCGTGTTGCCGCTGAGCAAGACAGCAGATACAGCAGATACAAGAAATACAGGCAGATGCTGTTTGTGTTACTGAGGACAACAATGACCTATTCTACAGAACAAGTTTCATGTGTAATAGAGACGGCTTTATCAACCTGCAGTAGAGGTTACATAGAATCACACTATGCAGATTCAGTTAAGCATATGTTCCCTCCTATGGTCTTCCATCTCGGGTAGCCCTGGAAGATTCCATGTAAACTATGTATTGTCCGATAAAAGTCAGATGTTTCCAGTAGGTAGACTTAGGAGGTCAAAGGAGTACTCCGAACCCATCCGTTTGTGAACTCATTTTCTAATCATAATTGCAAATGCTACATACTGGGAAGTGGGTGCGCAAGGGCCAGAGCCATGCCTAGTTTATGGAATAACTAATATATATTTGCCAAATTTAGTTTTATCTTATGTAACAATATCTCACCTGATTATCTTCAAAGTTCTAACACTGTTCTGGCTCCTGGTGGACCAGCCCTGGTGTAAGGTCTGCCATGCCTAGGTGTTGACCGAGTACTCAAATGAGATTGGTTTTGGGGCTATTGTCTGTTGCTTTGAGGAGGGAAGGGGGTTAAAGTTTACTACGCTCCTCCTTGCTAATATAGAAAGAACACAGTGCGGCAATGCTGTGTCTGCTAACTGAGGAAACTTCTAGCAAAAGCCAGAGCTTTCAGAAGCCCGCTGGGTTGACGGTGAAAGGCCCAGTGCTGGAGGAAGATATTTTTCACTAGCCAGTCCGATCGAAAATTGTTAATTCAGGCCTAGATGCCAACTTTATCCCTTACTTTTCTTGAAACTTGCTATTTCATTTGATTTTCTAGTCTGAACTAAGCAGGACAGAGCAGTGGGGCGGGTAGAGGAGGATGTAAGATGTGATTTTGTTACTCCGCTGTGGGAGGTCTGTTTTCTCTTGGTTGTGAGCTGGTGATTTGACGTTGGTACTTGTTGATTTGTATGAGATTACCTGTTTCACTGAAATCTGGCAAGGAGTTCCATTGTTGCTGAAATATTACTATGTGTTCGTGCTCCCAGACTCTAGTGTGGTTGTGCTGTATATTTTTCTCCCTGACCAGATTTTAAACCATTCTACTAATGTTTTAGTGTTGAACCATTCTCTAGCTCTGTACTTGGTGGAGAGAGAATTGTTTTCTTAAATGATGCCTGTCTACCATTAAAAAAAAAAAAAAATCCATTGTTCGGAGGTCAGTTGTATGTGCTCATTCTTTCTTAGTGCAATTGCAGTCCCTTCTCCATCATAAATGCTGGCAGCGTCGTCATGTTTGAACAAGGAGGTGTTGGGCCTTTCTGACATTACTTCGGTCTTCCTCCTACTACAGAAGTAAGGGAAGAGTTCAGTTTATAGAAGTTTTAAATGGGTAGTGCTCCGCCCTTCAGAATCGTTGTCTTGTGTGGCTGGTTCTGGCGTTCTAAATCGTCCTATAAGGCTGGAGGGTCTGTTTGGTTACACCAGGCACACAACGGTTAATGCAGGAATGCTTGCAGTATGCCTTACCACTGTCAATCGCTTGGGGGTATCAATCCAATCCATTGTTACCTTACCCACCATGCCATCACAGTTTGGACACAGCCAACTGCCAAGCCTGGTCCTCTCTGAACCCAAAACAGAAACAACTCAAGACTGTTTTTGCCCTTATTGGGGCTCTTCGGTTGGGTGTAGCTTGGTTACAGCGGCACAGTGAACACGGGACCCATGCCTAGGCATATCATTGGCCACTTAGAGAGGTCCATCAAACACATAAAAGGTGATGAGAGGAATGCTTGCAAAAAGTCTAACCACTGGCAATCACTTGGGGTAGCACTCCAAACCATTGTTCTTTTGGTCCCCATTTCACCTTACATTGGACCCAGCCATATGCAAGTCAGGCAGACTTGGGTCCCGTACTCACAGTGCCACTGGAACCAAGCTAAACCCAACTAAAGAATCCCAATTTAGGCAAAACTGGTCTTGGGTTGCTTGTGTTCCAGTTTTTACAAGGTTCAGCAGACGAGAGCAAGGAGTGCACAACCTCTCCGAGCTATTCAACTCTTGCAGTCCTTCTTTTTAATGATCATTCTAGCATATACCCTCTAGGAGTTTGATCTTTCTTACCAAGCAATTGAAAAAGTTGTGTAGGTGGTGTGTGAGCACTTAACAGGGAGGTCGTTTGAGTAGGAAAGAACTGGTCTAGAGGCAGGGGTTATAATAACATGTTTTTGAATCTCGACTGGTGACAACTTTAGTTGTTTAATCAGCCCTATGTTTCCAAAAAAGGTCATAATAAATTTAAAAAACACACCCACATTCCTTCTGACCACTTAAACCGTTAATCTGTTCTTGTATGATTCACACATGGCTTCCATGACTCAGTGTAGAGAGCCATTGGTTGAAGTGGTCTGACCCACTATCCCAAGCTGTACACTGTGCTGCTTGGGGCAGTGGATCAAACTACTTCAACAAATGAAAAGTGACCCACTTCAGTGGTATGACTGGTGGGCCAATTCCCGCTTTCATTTCATGTTTTTTCACATTTTAAATTCGTTATTAGGGATATTTTAATCATTTTTGATTTTTGCAAGCACAGCACCTTTAGAAGGCAGCATTTTTACTTGGTATACTTCACCATCAATTCCTTTTGCACGTTTACAAAAAAATGAAGGCTTGCCAAAGCCAGTTCAGTTAGCTTTGCCAATGCTTGTTTTTTTCAGTTGTGGCGAAAGTCCTTATTCTGCTCCTTTCTGAAGGAATGCCTATCACATGGACTACTTCTGGTTCTTTGCCAGAATTAGGATCATCAAAACCATTATGGTCCTCTGGTGAAATCTCCTCCTTAAAGCCTGGTTTTCTTATCGTCTCTCTATATTATGAGAGAACCTGATAAATGGGGGACAAGCTCACTTCAGGAAGCAGGCTCAAAGTGCCACTTGCAGGCTGATGACAGGGTGTAATGGATTTTCTTAAGTTCCGGTTTGTCGAATACCTCATTTCTATATGTTCTAGAATTGCATTGTGGATTGTAACATAAGGGTACCCGGTGAAGTTAGATTTACAATCATGTGGCTGCCCTGACAATTCTGGGTGTTTCCTTCATAAGTTGGGAACTTCTGGCACTCTCAGTGAACGGATTGATCGGCCTCCCTTCAGAGTAACGTGCGTGGAGCACTGACAAAGCATTCACACTTGCCATGAAGTGTGCAATGTGCTGTACTTCAGGTGAAGTAGGGTGGGGGGTTGTGCATCTTGGAAAGTTTGACAACTCCCTCCCTGTTGCAGTCCTTGAAGCTGTTTGAAGGGGTTCTGATTTTGAGTATATTCTGTGCTGGTGGGGCGGGTTCTGACGGTTGGCAGTGCATGGACAAAGGAGTGAGGCCTACTTGTTTGGGGAGACACTGCCTGATCTGATGTCTCCAATGGCCAGAATCTAGAAGGACGCCAATGGGTCCATGGTCTTGGAGTGGATGAAGTGCTTCCTACACTTCGAGAAGGGCTGGAAGTGAGAGGTGGCACTTTTGTCCTATTTAGAGATTCTGTTCAGTTTGGGAGCCAAACATCTTTATTTGAGTATCGACTCGTTAGACTTCTTAGTTTTCTCTTACCATTGATGTTAGCTGGTTGACCTAACAGCAACTTTCTGTATTTTTCCCCCCTGCGTGTTGGTTAATTAAAACTTTGGAGTTTCTTGGCAGAGATGGCCTCTTCTGTGTTTACTATGCTAGTGGAGTAGTAAGTTTACAATTCTCCTAAATGCAAGCAAAGCAAGAAAAAACACGGCCCAACATCCCCTGGTTGAATATTAATCGGCCATGATAACTGGTCAGTTGGCATCTATGGCTAAAGCAGCAGGTGCAGAGGGCCCTTCAGTTCCCTGGGCCTAATGCACTAATGATGGAATAAGATGCTTGTTGCAGGAGCAAGGCTGTGGAAACATCCTCCCTTCTGCCAAGGGTCCTGCCCATTTTCCATGTTAACCAAGAGATCTTTCTTCTGACCTTTATACCTGCATCAGTATTCCTGATGTCACAGTCTGTGGTCGAGCTCACAGCAAACAAGCTCTTCATGTCACTGATAGTGGTTAGAATTCTGGAAGCCAGACCAAATCTATCAGTGGTCCCATATATTGTGTACTTCACCTTGGAATGTGCAAATCTGCTCATGCACCCTTAAGGGCTTTATACACATAGTAGCAGAACCATGTCAGTGTTTGGGGGGGCGGGGCTTTTTTAAAATATGTGGTGATTAACCTGACTCGTGAGTCAGCCACACAAGTTTCACCAAACGCATCCACGTGCACTAACCAAAACATGTGAGCTTTGCAACTAAATTCTCAGTTGGTCAGGCACATCCTTGCATCACGTCATATTTCTTCACCTAGTTAAAAATGCTTTGACTAAGATCCTCATATGTAATGATGTAAATGAATGGCCAGTATTAAAAAATCTTAACAAATGCAAATGAGCAAACTGGAAGAGATTCCCCCATTTGCTTGTCAAAGCCTGTGACACGTAAGGGAACGCTGAGGGGATGAGCTGGTACGGATGGGCCCTCATACTACAACTCGCAGTTTACTCAGGACTCCAACCCCTCACTGTTCTATCTAGGGTGCCCCAGGCTTATAATAGACGGTGTGGTAAATGAGTACGCGTTCAAGAGTCCAAAGAGTGAGTGACATTTACTTATTAATATTATTTTTACAAATTACAGCCTTTCCTCCTCCTCACCCTGCACAGCTTATCCCTGATGTACTGTTGCTGACTCCACGTTATAAGCTAAAATAGCTCAATCAAGAGGATCTTGGCTCCTTGTGCTGCCCAGAGTGCCAGGTGGTCCAGAGCTGTGAGGAGAGGGGGAGAGGAGGACACTGGGTGCGGGACAGCCTGTCCAATTACATGTGACCTCTGTGTGCTGCATTGCAAAGTTTCACCCACACAATCAATTAGAAGAGCACTCTCCTCCCTGCTGAGTTCAGCTACCTCCTGGCAGGCCCATAACTGCAGAATCATTAGCACAAGAACCCGTCATCCAAAGTGCCTTTGGGGGGGGGGATGTTAGGGAGCATCTGTATTAGCAGAACCAGAATAGCGGAGGCCCCTACAGCATCTCAAATGAAGTCTTAATCAGCCCAAAAATATGGAGCTATTTAACTTTTTGTACTATACGCCTGCAGAATTCTTTGGGAAGAGCATAGAAATATAAAATATTTGAAAGGTTCTTCTATGGTACCTCAAAATGTAAAGTCTTTATGAGCGTGCTGCAGCAGCATGTAGGATACCCTCAAAGTGGCCCTCGAATAGTCCCTTGTCACCACCCAGTTCAGAAGAGGCTTTCTCAGAAGAAAGGTTCCACTTGGTTTAGTAGATGGACATGGGACTAGGCCACCTTGGTTTACTTTGTGCTGCGTCCATGCTGGTGAGAAGGTGTCCAGGGTTAGTACGAGTCAGTTGATGTTGAGTGGTTGACCAGGTTCATGTTGTTGAGAAAGGTAATTTCCTTGTTGGGGTTGCCCCAGGAGCTGTATTCTAGGTGCGCTTAGTTCATACATCTAACTACAATATTGCTGCTCAGCAGAAAGGCTCAAGGCCTTACTTCACGAGTAATAACATAACTTTTGTGAACTGTGTTCCCAGTTGGATTCTCCAGCTACATTTAACTTACTTGCCTACCTTGGTAGGATAATTGCTTTGTATTTCTTGCACGTTTCCTCTCATCAATACACCACTTTTGTATATGTACTTTTGACTCCCTCCCCAACCCCCAAATTTCACAGTTTATTTGAATTCTTGCTAAACTCTAAAGCCTTTTACACATGTAATGACTTAAAATAATTTTGATCTGGAGTCGTATTAATGTGCCCCTTTCAAGTGGCACTTAATCAGTACGTACCCCAGCGATTTCCCAGACAGCAACAGATCCAAGATCCAATGAAAGTCATAAATTAGTTATGCATATAAAATCGTAGCATGGTGCATGGGGTTTGTTTTCTGAAGCGGCCTCCTGTCTAGATCTGCGCTTTAAGAAATCAAAAAATTGATGCAGTCGCATAATAAATGTGAAAAAAACACTTTTAAATAGTTTTGCTTCTTGTAAGTCGTATGCGTGATTTCTATTTATCAATGTTTAACATTATAAATTGCTGAAAATGACGACAGTATACAACTTGGTAATCACGTTTTTAAACTGATTTGTCAAAGAAAATAATATGTGCTGGATGTATATTTATTTTTCAAGACTTAGCCACGTGCTGTTAATTCTGCATTCTCACCTTGTTAAATCTTGGAATAGTTAAGTAGGCACAGTTAGCAGGTCTACAGATAACATCCTTCCAGGCCACTGCCAAAGACGAGGGTCGCTGCCACTGGGATGGACAGTTGATAACACCCCGAGGTCACATTTTAAGTGGTTGTGATGCCATACACCGACAGAATGAGCAAGCAGACTAGGTGGCGGGCCAAAAAGTGAAGTCACAAACACTGATCCTCATGGAAAGGGGGACTGAGTCCCAAATAAAAACAACACAGTGCACTCCATACACCCTCGTCCCACCACCGACTTGTGACGTGGCTCACAATCTGTGAAGCTTTCTCCCGAGTGAATGCACCTGCGAACAAACCCTCCGCCCCACCCTTTACACACGGAGTGAGGTGACCTAACACTTTCCTAATTGCAAAAGGCAGAGACGTTGGCCTGCAGCCCAGATCTGGCCACTGCCGCCCTCAAAGGTGCATTTGAGTTAAGGACTCCCGAATTGTCTAGAGCACAGTCAGACATGACAAGCTCACGAGCCCACGTCGAAGTGGGACACATTCAGAAAAAGCACGTTCCGGGCACACTGGTCCAACGTGGCAGCGCGTTTTTAAAGACAAGTAACAGCAAATGGTGTGTCCTAAAACTCACTGGAACTCTAACATTGTGCAGCACTAGATAGGATTTCAAAACTCTATTTACGCGATTGGCCACTAAGGGCTTTATGGGCCAACTAGTCTAGATGGTGCGTTTTAAGGGATATCTATGGCCTGACTTTACCTTGACCAGAGGACGTGAGGCTCCTGTTGTGGGTTTTCGTTTTATAACCTAAAGCATTCTGGGAATTGTAGTCCAGATGCATTTCCGTTGGAATATATGTGCCACCTAACAACGGTTTGTAGGAGAGGCCCGCGGCATTGTGTCCTTGATGACAAGGAGTCATCCGTCGCCTTTGGGCAGCTCTTCTACTAATACCCCACTCTAGCCATGCCCGGGTTGGATTCCTTGGGTCCTGGGAGAGCAGGCTTCTAGGGAAAGAACGACTGAAGGAAACGCCTTTCTCAAGGGAAACGCACCGAGTCCCGAGCGCCAGAATTCCGAGGGCCCTGGTGTGAATGACCTGGGCCTGTGAGGACGGGTCTGTGTGGACCGTGACCAGCTGTTAGAAGACCCGAGGACCGCCCGATGGGTGACCCTGCCTCCTCCACGCCAGCATTTCCTTCTTCCCACAAGCATATTAGCTCCAAATACTTTGAAGTGCGACGTTGTCCTGAAAGCCCTTTTTTTTGTCGAAACTTCCGACTTCATAATGGTTGAAAGATGTAAATTGCAGTAATAAATGTGCACATCTACATTGTATAGCTTAAAAAGTCTCTTTTTTTTAACCAGAGAGATTGTCACATTTTTGCAGAAAAAAAAAGAAAACTTTCTAAGCCAGAAAAAAACTTTATAGCAGAGTTTTGCAAATTTTTACAAAACTTTGAAACCTTCGTGAACGACAAAGTTAAACTTTGCAGGCAAAGACTGGAAAAAAAACCCAGACTTTTCAAGTAAGCCTTCAGTTGAAGACTGTGATTGCGGTATGAATTAGCCGAGTGCCGCAAAATGGCCAGACTTCAGCCACTTATAGTTAGTTGACTGCATATTCTACCTCCCTGCCTTCAGTCGTGAATATTAATAAGTACGTCGTGAGTATGAATGTGACAGAAGCCTCACCTGCTCCGGAAGCCAAAGCGACCAGACCAAAACCTTGTCCTCACCTAGGGCGACCACGTATTTGAAAACCAAAAACAGGGCATTGCCCAAACCTCGAAGAGGGTCTACCATTTGGCATTCCCTGAGGGCACAGAATGATTTAATCTAGAGCGATCACCACTATAGAAAGGACAATGAGGCACTAATGACAGTGAAATGCAACTTTTATTCACAATATGATCTTTGTTACTTAAATGTCTGGTCAAGGCTGCTAGCGAGTCCTGCTTTGGAACACATGAAAACGTGCCGCCCTCTTTGTTTGGTCAGCCCTCTGAAAAAGTAGGACATGGGCTAAAATCACTCAACAGATGGCGAAAAACCGGGATTGTCTGGGCAAATCCCAGACGCCTGGTCTCCTTACCCTCACGGTGCATAGTGCCCGTGATATTGTATCTCCTCTCTGAGTTGTCATCACAACTGTTCATGCGTTTGCTCTTAGGGACGGTAAACACCATGTGTGGCGCAGCATAAAATACCTCATGCACATTCCATGTTTTTAGGTCGAGTGCACAAGTGCTTTGACCTGTTTTAAGTATTATGAGCTTTTAACCACGCCCACCACACACCCATCACTATCACTCGTTCATGGGCTTGCCTTTCAGAAATCCTTCGTTATCATTGGTAAACGGTTTACGTTTGTCTTTCCTTGGGCGTTTTGTTACCGCCTTGCAGACTTCCCCTGTTACATAGATAATTGCACGCTTGCCGATATGTTTGACTGCGAGCGAACTTCTTTTCCTTATTTTTGTCTCTTCTTGGGGCTCATGCTCATGGCGGCCGCGGTGCTTTGAATCAGCTTGCTTATGTCAAGTGTTTTACTTTTCATTTTCAATTTAAGTGGCAAGAAAAGTCCGGTTAGGAATTAACAACGCTAATAGCTCTAACTCGAGGAAACTCAAGGCCCATTGCTTTGCATATGATTGTTATTCAATGCTTTTGCATTCCTTCCAGTCTACAGAAGAGAGTTGGAAATAGCCGATCTTTATGCATCCAGCACAAACCCCCTCTGTCGGCAGTGCAAGATATTTATTCAAACTGCCCCATCCTTGTGCTGCAGGGAGGACCAGAGATGAACTTCCCAGGCCAATCCTCATATCCTTCCTAGGCTTTTTAATTTTTTTTTTTTTTTTTAAGGCCATTCAATATCAGAAACTGTGTTTAATGGTTTAAGTGAAGTGGATAATATCACCTGGTGAGTGGGTTGACTCCAGCTTGTTTCTCATTATTCAATTTACTTATCTGTGTTTGTGTGGCTGAACCGTCATTTGGCCTGTCATTTCATTAGATCTGGTACTCTTGAGATCAAGTTGTTGAACCAGATGTTGAGGACACTTGTTTGATGGGAGAGTTGGGGCTGTGGGGGAAGTTTTGTAAACATTAGTGCTAGAGAGATGGATTTGATAGAACCTTGAGCAAATCAGATTGTGTCGCATCTGCGCAGAAGAGCTTCCATTGTGTATGTGGATTGGACAGCTGTGACTTCTTCAACTCACCTGAGCAGAGACTGGTTGGATTCAGGGGTGAATTACCTCTTTGAAGAGATTGAGGGTAGGTATGGACTGAACATGTTGATTGTTTGAACATGGACACGGAACTTTGAATTCATATTCCCAGTTTCCACAAAGACAAGTATACCAGTAGCATGCAATAATACCAGTAGCAAAGTATGGTGCTGTATCCCAGAAACTATCCTGGCCCCTATTTTTTGAGGTAGCTTGTTTGCTGTTTTAGCTGCCCCAGCTAGACCTTGGTTCTCTTAGTGCGCTTTGGTACTATCACATGGGCATGATGCTTAAAAAGAATGTAAGGAAGCATATCCAGCTAGCTTCTTTGGAAGAATACACCATGACCACAGCGTGTGACTGAGGGGAGATTGCTGTCAGGAGTTTTTGGATGATGATTTATGAGGTGGTTGAAGATACTCAGTGGGTGGCCTGTTATAGGTGGCCAGAGCAGGTGGCAGGGGTTTAGAGATTCGGGTCACCTCTGACTATCAGCCGTCTTGGAAATTTGAGTTATTAAAGAGTTCAGTATGCTTTGGGCAGATCAAACTTTTTATGTCGACTGCAGCATCATCTGGAAGGAGAGTCTGAAGCTTCTCAAAAGGTGCACAGGGTGAATATGTAAAGCGTGACTCAGTCGAGTGGTGAGGCGTGAAACATGGATGATGCAGAAGTTGACGATCAGGGTCTCTGAACCACAAGTAGTAGGTTTCATTCTTTCTTTATGGTGACTTTGGAGCCAGTCAAGGACGCAGCTTGGCTTGTTGTTCTAGTAGAGAATTGTAACTTTGTCCAGCAGTGTAGCAGAGCAGACCATGGTGACAGTCACCAACAGTTACCATCCGGTTGGGCAGGGTTGTAAACCCATCCTGTAGATTTGTAGTTGAGTTTGTGTTATTAAATAAATAAACATGTGTTAGTCTCCTCAGATTCTGAGCTGAAGATGCACCAAAATGATGCTTACAAGTGAGTCAGAGTGCATCTGCAAGTCTTGGGCTGTGAAAAGTTAGGTGGATAAGGAGGAATAAGAGGCTGCTGCCTGCGAGTGAGTGATGCAGCATGTAGGAACAACAGTTCACTACCGGAGTGATGTTTGTGTAGTGGAGCAGTTGTCTGCAAAGGAATGTCTCACGTCAAGTACTTCAGGTTGGTGCTTCCTTACAGGGGTTAAGAGCTCTCTTCAGAGGTGTGGGCCAATCTGTATTTGGACAAGGATTAGTGATTAACGAAAAGGAGCCTTTTAGGAGATGAGATGCTTTAAGTAGATGAATGCTAGTAACTGACTGATAGATTGTGTCTCCCTCTCCAATGACACAGAGATGATTGTGAAGTTGTCCGTGCAAGAAAGAGGGGCTACCTTGAGTCAGCATCCCTCCTGTCGTGTATTTGTCTTTCTGTTGGCTGCCGAGTGGAAGTTCCTGACTTTTCACCGGCGTTTCGTGCGGACTATAAGATTGCCTTGTTTAAGCAAATGAACAACTCTAGCCTATGAACTTCTTTATCTTGTCTTTGTTAGACTTAAGTAAACAGGATCCAGGCAGCGAGTTAGGGCAGATACTGCCTCGGCTGCTTGCCAGGCTCTGTGATAAACTTGGTAAGACTTGTTATTTCGTCTGTCACTTGACAGATATAATTTATCTTCTTGGTAACTGCTCTGACGTTTTAGGCCTTTCCAGCTGCAGTTACACCCCAGATAAGCAGATGACCACCCTCTGGCAATTTCATGAGAAGAAAGCGGATTAGAGTTTTAAAAGTAGCACTCCATGAGCGGGTTTCGTATTTGTAACCAGAAATCCACAAGTATGTACTTGGAACTCTTTAAAAACATCTGATCACATCACTCGCACCTTGACTGTGGTATGTGGAACCAGCTTCCTGCATTGTGATCCTGGTTCTCCTGCGTTTTTCCAAACATGATCAATTAAAATTAACATTCTGCCTCCAGAACCCAATAAATCCCACAAAATATATTTTGTCTGTTGCGCAGTTTTTGTGTCTCCTGTTTGATTATCTTTTCTCTCTCATGCCTTTAACTTTTTGAGTCCCTCTCTATCACAATTGTAATTAAACACTGTTGGAAATGGCCCTTTTTGCAGGTTTATCCCCAAACTTTTTGCCTTCTTCCTCCTATTTTTTGAGGTCTGTTTTTGCTGGTTTATTGTCTCTGCACACTTTACCACTGCTAATCAGTGCTAAAGTGCAAGTGTCCCTATATAAATTGTACTGTTGATTGGGGTATCCATGATTGGCATATTTGATTTACTATTAAAGTGCACTAGAGATGCCCAGGGCCTGTAAATCAAATGCTACTAGTGGGCCTGCAGCACTGGTTGTGTCACCCACATTAGTAGGCCTGTAAACATGACTCAGACCTGCCATTGCACTGTCTGTGTGTGCAGTTTTAAACTGACAATTCGACTTGGCAAGTGTACCCACTTGCCAGGCCTCAACCTTCCCTTTTACTACATGTAAGCCACCCCTAAGTTAGGCCCTAGGTAGCCCCAGGGGCAGGGTGCAGTGTATGTTTAAGGTAGGACATATACTAGTGTGTTTTATATGTGCTAACAGTGAAATACTGCCAAATTTGGTTTTCACTGTACAAGGACTATCTCTCTCATATGTTAACTTGGGGGCTGTCTTTAAATATCCTTAAAGCGCAGATACCCTTTGCGAGTAGATAAAAATGTGGCGTTTAGGGTCTCTGAACTCACAATTTAAAAATACATCTTTTAGTGAAGTTGGTTTTTAAGTTGTCTGTTTGAAAGTACCACTTTTAGAAAGTAGGCATTTTCTTGCTTATACCATTCTGTGACTCTGCCTGTTTGTGGACTGTCTGTCTGGGTCAGTTTGACAGTTGGGCTGTTCAAACCTCTCCTCTACACAGTGACACAAAAGAGGGTGGGTGTGTAGCCTGCATATCTTGATTAGCCATCTGAGCTAGAGAGGAGGAAGGAGTGGTCCTTCCCACCTTAAAGGACTGTGCCTGCCCTCACACAATGCAGTCTCCGACCCCCTGGTGTGCGTCTGGAACCTGGCCTGGACAAGGAAGGATCTTGCAAACACTTGAGACTTTGCTTTGAAGTTTGCCAACTTCAAAGGCAGAACTCGGTATAAGAAGACCCAAAACCCCAGACTTTTAGAATCTTTCTGGAATCAAGAGGAACCTCTGCCCAGGAGAAGAGCTGAAGGAGGAGAACTGTCCCTTTGTTGTGTTGCTTTGCTGGACTGGCCTGCAGTTGCTGCTTCTGCCTGAAAAGAGCAAAGGGTGAACTTTGCTGTGTGTCCTGCTTGAGAAAATTCTCCAAGGGCTTGGAGTAGAGCTTGCCTCCTGTTGGAAGTCTCAGGGACACCAAGGACTTCAGTTTCCTCAACCTGCAGCACTGGGAACTGTATGTTTTGTGCTGTTCAAGAGGAGAACCCACCGCGACGCCGCCAACGACATCGCTGGCCTGCACCCTGACCTGTCGACGCCACACAGAGTCACATTGCCCTGCTTCGCACCAGGACCCTGGTCTCCCCGACGCCATCATCAGATGACTTCACCGAGCCGCTGCTCGCACCGTGACCTGTGGGCCTCGCACTCCGGCATCGCCTGCTCACACCGCAGCCTGGGCATCCCAGACGATAACGATGCTCCTGCTGACACCGGCGCCGCTGCCTGCACCGTGGCCTGTGGACACCGCTCGTGAGGTACACTGAGCAACGTCCCATCCCGCACCGCAGCCCTGGTCCACTGACGCCAGCACAATCGACTCCTGTGTCATCACCAGGCATCCTGCATGCACCATGGCCTGTGGACACCGCTCGTGAGGTTCACGAAGCACCGTCCCATCCCGCACCGCTGGCTTGGGCCTACCGATGACAGCGCTTCATCAACGCCGCTGCCTGCACTGTGACCTGTGAACACCTCACGTCGCACCGCCCCGCTTCACACCACCACCCTGGTCTCACCGGCGCCGTCACTGAGCTGCAGACTGCACCGTGACCTGTGGGCACTGACCGTCGCATTGTCCTGCTTCGCTCTGCAGCCCCGACGCCATCCACGCCGGTGCACCTGACTTCATCAGCCTGGAGTTTGATCTGCAACGCCTGTGACCTCAAGGGCACGACGACTCCTGCACCGACACCGCAAGGTCAGTGACGCCGCTCTCCGGAGCTCACCACGAGGATCCAGATGCCCTGCAAATCCAAGGTACTGTTTGCGCTTCTTCCCGACACAGTAGCTGGCCTGCAACGCCGCGGCCAGCCTGAACTGTTGGTTTTGTTGATCATGACGCCGTGATAGCCCCAGGTGGAGCTACTGACTTCAAGGAACTGTAGTTTTGAGTAAATCTTGCATAATTCATATTTCTCTTACTGTATGTTGGATTTTTATCGTACTTGGTCTTGTTTTATATAGATAAATATTGGCTATTTTTCTAAAACTGGTGTGGTGTTCTTTTGTAGTGTTTTCACTTATTACTATGTGTTATGTGCAAATGCTTTACACATTGCTTCTGAGATAAGCCTGACTGCTCGTGCCAAGGTACCAAGGGGGTGAGCAGGGGTTATCTGAGCGGGTATCTCCCTTATCCTAACTAGACTGAGGGTCCCTACTTGGACAAGGTGCAAACCGACTGCCAACTAGAGACCCCATTTCTAACAAACACCAATAAAGCAGCAGTGGAATAAACTCAAAGACCGGAGAAGGAATCTGGCCGTGTAATTGCCACAAGGACTTGGGTGTTTATGACTCCCCAGCCTCTGTGTCAGGGCCACATCAGCAGTCTGGAGCATCCAGAGGGTCTTGTTGTGCTTGCGATAGTGGCTTAAAAACTGCGTAAGAGGCCTGTAAGGCGGGTGTTACGTTAAAATACATGTGCAGTGCGAATCCGTTGTGCATCATGCTCCCAGTATTTTGCTATGTAATGTTTTGAGCTATGGATGGGCAACTTGTTTTTCTCAAACTTGTGTGTGGACATCATCGGACGTTTGCACTCTGTACACAATCAGGCAGATGTCCGGGCGGGCTGGAAAGTAATGATTACGGGTAATTGGATGTCCAGGAAAAGTGCAAATCAAGCTACAAAGAAAATGTCTGTTATTTCCTTTGGCAAGACAAATTGCCTTGGAGCGTTGTAGATACTTTTCTGCCAGTGTGTCACAGTAAATGCCAGTGAATGCTCTGCTGGACACAGGTAGAGTATGCCGTGGAGGCATGTGCCCAGCGCCCACTAACTTAAGGAAACCTTGGCTAAAGTAAGATTTTTAACACCGACAAGTAGGACTTTGCTTACAAATTGGGGCAAAATTCTTGTTTTAAATTGATTTTCCGCCATTGCTTCTGAATAGCACGAGTCGCTGTCAGTTCACCATTTTCAATAGGAAATCTTATTTTTATATTTGAGGTGCATATCAGTGCCTGTGTTGGCTGTGCTTGGGCTAATGCAGTTTGATCTTTTTCCCTACACCCAAGGAATTATTGTTTGGGTTCAAGGACAGCAAGTTTTCATGTTGATTTTGTTTTTGGGGCAAGTAGGCCTAACCTCTGCAGCTCAAACCCTTTGCTCTGATTAGATGCAAACATCTGCAAAGGTTTGAAAGCAAGATTGCGCTTTTGTTTTGTTTTTTTCCAATATAAATTGTTCCCAAAAAATGCTGCTGGGGAAAAACATTTTGATAAACTACTGTGACACTTTAGGGACCATTTCTTTAAAGCGTTGTGTAGTAAAATGTTTTGGTACATGCTAGTGTTTCCAAAAATATTCATCATGGAAATTCAGTGTAACCAACTTCAATATGATTATTTGAGACCATAAAATAATCAAGCATTGCTAATGCCAGTAGGCAGAAACTGGTATTCAGCCTTTTGTTTTTGTCAATGTGTCTCTTCTTTTGACATTGTTTTTGTAAAACTTTGTTGTTGTGGGACCTTTCAGGCACCTACCATTATACCGGATATTCCAAAAATATATTTTGGTCTAAAAAATCACAACCTCTCTAGTCCCTAGCACTGAACAAAACTACTTTGTCAGTATGCTCTTTGTGAGAGAGCAGAATGCTGCCCCTTGCAGTGAGGATGGCCAATAGAGAGATAGAATTTCAATGAAAATGAAATGTCTTTGTTATTGCTAGGCCTAATTAGGGGCCCAATTCTTAAAGGCACAAAAATACACCCATGCTATATGTGTTTGCATTAGCACAGCTTTACAGCTTTCATAAATTATCAAGATTTTACAGAACTAGTCCATAAACTGGTACTCCTAGAAAATCTTTATTTGTGAACTGCATTTTTGCCCGCGCAAACAAGCATGTGTAGATTTGTTCATGTGACAATCTGATGAGAGTTCACTTTTCCTCCAACCCTTTTTTTCTCAACCCTAGAAGAATTGTTACTTCTGCCCTTGTTGGAAGTAAATTTCCAACCTTTAACAATATGGGAAAAGTTTAGCGAACATCTGTGAATACCCCTGAAACATGCAAGTTAGTAGGTTTGCACAGACTCTAAAAGGCACTCCATCACTAAAAATTGCTTACCGCTACTGCCAGCGCAGTTTGTAGATGTGCATAAAGGTGGCAATATCAGTAAATTACTTGTATTCAAGCCCCACCATAGCATGAGCCTTGGCGTTATCGGAGAGGCTATTAGCAGAGCTCTCATATGATGAGATTGCTTTCATAATTTGTTGCAGCACTACGTGGCATCAGAGACAAGTTGAGTTTTTGGGCTGGACAAACAGATTTTTGAATGGACAAGTAGATATTTTATTAAATTCCACACTCCTGCACACAGGAGAGTCCAAAATGCATGGTTTTTACTGGCCACAGGGCTCTACAATGTGATTATCCTTCTTGGTAGGACCGAGCTGCACTGGCCTTTTGTTGATGATTGTGCACAACTCTAGATCCTCTTCTTCTCATTTCATTTGCCAGTAGCCCATTCATAGCATTTATGGCTCAGGGTGTCTATTGAAGGCCCCAGTGGGCTAAATCCATACCATACTTCAAGGATAACCACGGATTTAAATACATTGAGTGTAAAGCTGATTGTTCTGAAATCTGGCCTAGATGAGACCCCGCCTGACCTAGGTTTTATATGCCTGTTCTAGAACTAAATGAGAGCTGCCTTCCAAATGTAGGGCTATAAAGAGGATGGATGAGGACTGCTGTGGTGAAGGTGGTAAAGATTTATAGTTTAAGGCAGAAGCTTGTGAAACATACCCTTTTCTTTTCGGGAACAAGAAGAATGTATCTTTCAGGAAATTATGAAAACACAACTAATTGTTCAAATAGGCTTTTTGGACAGAGGCCAGCTTGGTTTGCAAAGCACTTAATAAATGTGCATACACTCAATCACTGAAATGAAATGCTAGTGACTCGAATTACGCAAGGTTCTTGAATCCCATATGGGAACAGTTATACACTTAAGTACATGGTGTGCCTTCTAGGTGATGAAATCTCGAGAATGTCATGTCAGTTATCAGAGCCTTCTCTGCAGGGCCCAGCACGAGTTTGTAACTGTACATCCAGAGCAGAGGGTCTGGGACCATTCTTAAGTTTCAGTAACCTTCAGTAAACTCGGCCGAATGCTTTTACATAGTCGCTGGGTACGCCTGAAAGTCTGACTGAAGGCTGCACCCCTGGATCTGCGTTGGACAATTCTGAAACATGAGGGATTTCTGTCTCCATCGGTGACACTCCTGGCTCTCAAGAGGGAGGATGGTTGTCTGTCACTGTATATGCCCCTCGTGCGCAACGCAGAACAGAACTGGATGTGAAAATTGAAAGTGGTCATATGGACAGCTTAGGTGGAACCTGAACACTGACCTGCTATCAGTTCATTGGACTTCAGTCTCCGCTCCCCTTTTTATTAGGTCTTGCCTGAGGCAGCACAATTTACAAGAACGTTTGTTAACCTAACCTTAGGGGGTACCAGGAGGCTCCCTATTAATTACTGTTGGTTCGCTTCACCCTCACTTTTCTTTCCTTCCATTCATCGGTCATCACATTTCTGTTTCAATCCTGCTTTTGTCTCTTGGGTGGAGCATGGACCAAGTACTGATTCTTGTCTTTATTAGTGTCCTTCCGCTGCTCGAGTTGACATTGCAGCCATGGTCTTATTTGCTGATCTTGTGAACAGCGGTGTTTCCCAGCCTACGATTGCCAGCAGTGCACAGAAGGAGGATGCTTGAGTTGTGATTGTTTTTATTGTTATATTTTAATTAAATTAGAAGCTTCATCTACAAAGTAAACAGATGTTGCACTCGATGCGTTTGCTGTACCTGCGGATTCTGTAGGTAATGTTCACAAAGATGACGCCTGACCAAAGAGTACATGGATTTTGGACGTATTGATGGACTTTTCATGTATTTTGTATTAATTTAGGTTTTTCAAAACCTGCACATTCAACTTTTTCTTTGAAGGGAGGTGACTTTGGATGGATTATCTTGACACATTCTGTTAGTTGAGTACAATTCTCTGCGAGTACTATTGGCACCAATACTGCACTGGTTTTATTTCATTTTTCATATTGTACCATCTAACAATCGTACAAGAGTTTTGGAGGCCTTATCATTTTACTTTTTATTTTGTCTTGGAATGCATTAATAAGGATAACCATGTATGTGTCATTGCAAGGCGCTATTAACGATGTAGTGCATTTATCACATCTTTTAAAAGTCGATGCAGCCACCCTTGACAAAAATATGTATAAAATATGCAAGAGGTTGAGTTTTTAGAAGAATTTCATGTAGATACAAAAAAAAAACAGTAAAAAAAAATAAAGCACTGTTTAATGGTCAGCATTTACGTCATAGGGTACTTTTTTGAGTTTACTTTCAGCCATGCCTCGCGGCAGCAGCGCTACTGTACAACATGACAAAAATATTACCAAAGTAAGTAGATCCTGCATACCTATTGGCTTTGCCAATGCTTGTTTGTTAAGCATCAGTGATTCTGTTGTAGACCTACCCCTTAATCTCAGTTTATTTTTCTTTTCAGTAAGTGTAGTTTGCTTTGGAATCCAGACGTTTTCAGGGCTCATGACAGAAAGGAATTCTAAGTACATCCCAGTTTACTTTGCATCCCTGGCGAGTGAAAGCTTCTTATCATCGGGTCGGCTTGTCCAGTCCGATAACCTAATGGTTATAAAGTTCACCCCCACCCATCTGACAACCAATTCCTAAGAAAAAATTGTGTACACATACCGAATTATGCCGCCCAGTCCCTTGGAGCAATACCTAGAAGCAATTTGATTTGAGATGCAGCACAAGAATTTTTTCAATACAGGGTTTGAACAGTCAGGTGATCAAGCATCTCCGGCAGGTAAGGACCCTCCTCTCTGCATTTTGTTACTTGCATCCCATCGTTTTTAATGGGGGAAAATTACAACTGCATGCATCGAAAAGCACACCAATAAGAACCAAAAAGTAAAGATTAACCAAAGTATAGTTCACTGACTATCATAACAAAAATGTCTGCCAGAAATATTGTGTCCTAAAAATACTTTACAAAATTCTCACCACTCGGGCCAATAATAGAAAATCTACACTCTGTTTGACGATAGTTTTATAAATCATATGTAGGGACAATATTTTATGTTAGGTGAAATTTTTGATAATGATATTCCGACATAAAACACTACCTGAACCTCTTATCACAGACATGAACTGCAGCAGAAAGTTGTAGACCGGGGCCTTGCATCGGGGCGGTGCGCGCGTGGGGCCTTGCATCGGGGCGGTGCGCGCGTGGGGCCTTGCATCGGGGCGGTGCGCGCGTGGGGCCTTGCATCATGACAGTATGTTTTGGGCCTGCATCAGGATTATGTGCGATACCTACAGCAGTTCAATGTGTAGCAGAAAAGTAATTTTGCAGCTATTGATAGACCCATGAGAAGAGAGCGCAGGATCTTGGATGAAAGGCTTGAAGGCATTGTATAATATTTTAATTGCCTCGTGTTTCTCACCCTAGTTCTTGGTTACTGTCCCTCTACTCTGGCTGGAGACTGGACATGTGCTGCATCCAAAACCAGCATCTAGTGATGCAGGCAGCACACTACCTCATAAAGTGCCGATTTCAGACTTATGGAATTGGTAGGCCTATGCAGGATGGCCCATTATTTTTTGTGTTCTTTGATCTGGAACAAGATCACACTCCTGGATGTACAATGACTCTATAAAGTCTGCACGCCCTGTTGGTTTTCCTTCGTCCTGTGCCATTGCCAGTTAAGGGGAAGAATGGAACAGTTAATTTCCTGCCTCTGTTTCTGAAAAAAGAATATTGTTTATAATTGAAATAATGACCTTGAGGCTGGACACTTCCTTTAATTCACTGTTGGCTGAGTTGAGGGCCTTTGGCGGGTCCCCAGAACTATTAATGCTTCCAGTTATTTTCCCTTCTTATGCTTTTCTAAATGTGGATTGGTCACGATTTGTTAGTCAAGGTCTTTAGGTGTGGCCGGCTAGTATTTTAGTCACAGTGTGAAACAAGAGTGGTTGGAGTTCTATGTAAAGCTGATATTTCATTTAAAGGATTCATGATTTGCAGAGTTTCTCGTCCAGTTTGATGTGGCTTTCAATTCACGTTTCAAAACCCCAGCTTTCTCTCAGACTTTGCCTCACTTTAGTTTCCTGGGAGTTTAGTAGAGAGATGCTTAAAAGCTTTGAAGATTGAGGTACTGACTGACTTTCAGGTCAGTTGAGCGCCACAGCATCTTTTCTGCATCTGACTGACACAGATCATCCAAATCACATATGTTGTAGGGCCTTCAGGTCTTATCTACTGCATATGTTATAGGTCTCCGAGGTCACACATGTTGCAGTACTTCGAAGACTGACCGCTTGAGGTAATAGGTCCTCTCTGATCTAGTGCTGTCAGATCAACTCCTAAAGCTTCTGGGTCATTTATGCTTTTATGCTTCTTGGTCACTTTGGCGGTAGTGCTTCTAGGCCTCTTTGGCTGTTGTTCTTCTTGGTTGTTTCCGCTGCAGCTCTCCTGGGGGGTCGCTTGCGCTGCAGCTCTCCTGGGGGGTCGCTTGCGCTGCAGCTCTCCTGGGGGGTCGCTTGCACTGCAGCTCTCCTGGGGGTCGCTTGCGCTGCAGCTCTTTTGGGTCGCTTGCGCTGCAGCTTTCATGGGTCAGATGTGCTGCTGGCCTCTCTGGCCGGCTCAGCGCCTGTTCATCCAGCCCAGGTGGGATCTCCTTTATGGCCGCGCCCCCACGTCTGGCCTGCTGACGTCAGCCACGATGTAGAAGCCTTCTTCCGACGCAAGCATTCTTTATTCCTACATCCTATTCAAATAAAATGTGTGCAGGTTTACGAGTTGGTTTGGGGGTGCAGGTGCCAGGAAGCCTCTTCAGGCGCTTGATCCCTGCAGTGAATGTTTGAAGCGGTGCCAGTGGGGATGCAGCCACTGCTCTGCGCACTGCTTTTGTTAATCCGGGTGTTGAGAGGCTGCGCCGGGATCCTGCGCGCCGCATGTTAATTGAGAAGTGACCTGTTGAACTCTTAATCAGGCCACTGATATTGCGGCACAATGAGAGTCGGGCATTAGCGGTGTCGGGTGTCCCCAGAATCCTCTTTCGCTGCAGCTCGGCGCGCGCCAGAGCTCTGCTAACAATCACATGCTGTTCCTCGTGGGCTGGGCCGGGTCCCGCCATTTTGGGGATCGAGGGGAGCCAGTATTTTATGTTTCAGGCTTTTCTTTCACGGTGGTGCCCTACTCTTGCAGGGGGAGTTTTGTTTTGTAAAGCCTGCACCGTTCAGGTACGTTTTAGCGATGCTTTCTTGATGTGGGAACTATTTAATTATAAATTAGATTCGAGAAAGCAGTAAATGCCTAATTTAAAGCACTGTTTGTAGGGTCAACCCCACTAATAGCTTCTTCAGTCGTAGTGTCTATTCATCTATATGTTACAGTGCTCAAAATGCTAACATTTCAGGGTACTTTTAAAATATTGAACAGTGCTTTGTTCGATAACTTCTGTAGAGTAATTTGCTTTTAACAGCATCTACCAACCTCAGGAGAAGGATCTCAGAGCAGTTTTAAAATAGACATTAGCAAAGGTCACCAGGTCTTGAAAGATTATTTGTTGTGCGTTTTAATTTTGTGGAAGGATTAGTGAGTAAATGCAAGAATGAGTCAATAGTTAGGTCGATGAGTGATTGTATAATTGAATGAGTTACTGCGTTCATGGATTGTTGATAGAAGTGCGTTGATGCACTGATGGACGGATGGATGGATGAATGGGTGAATGCTACTTGTTAGAAATGGTTTAATTGTCTGAGACCGAGGCATGCTGTCATAGACTAAGAGTGAGATGCAATAGTGTCTATTCTTCAAACATCAAATATTGGTCAATTAACCATGCACAGCTTTTCTATCACGTAACTAGTCTTGCAAGTAAATCAGTGTCCTCGTTTTTGCCTAGAACAGCTACCATGATGCCAGGACAGCAATGTACTAGGAAGGCCATAATCATGCAGTGGTTTACCACATTATCCCAATAATTTTTACCATTAAGTCAAGCCCAGCATTATGCCAGAAGTCTGCACCATCATGCAATTTGTAGCTTCAGAATAGCAATTGTTTATGCATTTGTGCTTGAGTCAAAGAACACTGCCTTATTCATGATGGTCCTTGAGTCCAAAGCGGGACAACACTCTGAATGCAGTGAGCCATTGCGAAGTTATTGTTGCATACCAATGCCCTGGACCTACTTTTCCTCACAGAAACCTGGCTGAACCCTGAAATGGCATCAGACATTGCCACCATCACTGGCTACAAAATTGCCCGACAAGACAGCCTTCACCTTCACAAGCCTGGAGGCTGAATCGCCATCATCCACAAGAATACCATCAGCTGTGCCATGACAATGGGCACGTCATCTGCCGTCATTCAAGCAGCATGTCACAGCCAACCTCACCCTAATCGGCACTCCTCAACAGACCACTGGGCCTGCTCACCAACTTCACTGACACCGTCAAGGACTTTGTTGCATCACTCGCCCTCGATGCTAGCATTTACATCCTACTTGGAGAACTTAACTTCCTCCTGGAAGACCACGCCGACCCCCAACGCAAAAGCAATGATTGAAGATTTTGGTAGCCAGGGCCGCGTCCAGTGAATAACTGGGCCTACCCACGTCTCCCGACTCCTCCTGGACCCTATTTTCACCACCTTTGACAACATCCAAGTCGACTGGCCCACACTAGTCCGCTGGACAGACCTCACCCTTCTTAAAGTCAGCATCCTTGTCCAGGTCCAATGCACATTCACTACTGCCAGACCAGTCCGCTGAAACTGGAACAGCATCACCGACGTGGACTGGAACATTGCATTCAATCACCACTGACTTGAACACAGTAACAGCCTCCCCAAAGCCATTCAGAATTTCAACAATTCGATCCCCCCCCACCCCCCCCCCCCACCTCAGACAAAGCAATGCAACAAGATTCAGACCCAAGGCGGTCTGGTACACAGAGAAACTCAGACTGCTGAAATGCCGCAGCAAACAACTGGAGTGCACCCTTCACAGGACTTCTACGGCAGTCTTTCTCAATTCTTCAGCTACAAAAACACCTCCCTTTGCAGCAACTTTAACCCCCAACAGGACTGACGGAACCCGCCAACGCCTAGAGCCAATCCTAACCATATGGCCCATCTACACCCTAGATAAAACCACCACCACCATAAAGTCGATCTGCTCAGGGGCTCTATCGGACCGCTACACACACCTTGCATATTCCAGAGGGCTGCAACCCATCAGGGCCATGTTCACACCCATTCTGAATGCCTCCATCTCTTCCGTGACCCAGATGCTTGAAAACACACAGCTGTCCTTCATTTGCTGAAGAAACCCTCTGTGGACCCTAGAACACTCCAACTACAGACTGATCTCCCCGCTGCCATTCTCAACCAAGGTCTTAAGAAAATCGTCAACAGACACCTCATCGAATACCCCAACACCACCAACTCCTCAACACCACCCATTCTGCTTATAGACCCACCGCAGCATGGAAACTGCCCGTATCGCTGCCAGAGATGACGTCAACATGACTCCGGACATAGACACAGCCGCCCTCATCTTCCTCCACAGCATTTGACAGTCTCCCACCCCATCCTCATTCAATCCCTACACAATGGCGGAATTGAAGGACAGGCACTCCAATGGATCGGCTCCTCCCTGGCTAGAAGGACCCAGTCATTCAGCCTGGCACCGTACACCTCGGACGCTCGCAAACTCCTCAGGGGAGTTTCACAAGGATACTCCTTGATCTCAACCATCTTCAGTGCATACATGATCTCTCTAGCCAACATCATCCACTCTCAATTCCTCAAGGTCCTCTCCTATGCTGACGACACTGGATGCAGACCAACTTTGTAAAGTTGAGCTCCAACAAACTGAAATTGTGATCTCTGGGAAGAGCACATCACTGTGGCACTTGATGTGGTGGCCAACAGAGGTAGAACTGACACCCACCAGCCACACCAAGAACCTCTGGATCATCCTCATCAACAATAAATTCCAAATGACTTCCCAAGTCAATGCTGTCACCACATCATGCTACCATACCTTGAAGATGCTGAGTAAGATTTTTAAATGGCTTTTAGTAAGCAACCGGGAACCGTCCCTCGCATCACATCATACCTGAAAGTTCTCCACTGGTTCTCAGTTCACCATTTAAATTCCTCACCCACATTTTCAAGGCGCTACATAACATTGGCCCAACACACCTCAATTGCATCTGGTTTCACAAACCTTACAGACACCTCCGCTCATCCAGAGTCCTATAGGCACACATCCCACGCATTTAGAATACCAGATCAGATGGTCGAGTCTTCTCCTATATCACTCAGTTCTGCAAGAAGCTGAGGATCTAGCTTTTTTAGTAGCCCCATGAGGCCCAAGGTGTGGTTAGACTCACACCTGCTCAGTGCTAATGTACTGTCATGGGTGATAGTAGTAAGCCACTTGTTTATAATCCTTTGATATTCTCTTTTTCCACCTACAGGAGTTTCTCTTTCAATTATGGGGATAATTTGACATGAACACTCATGAATTTGTATTCCCCAGTTTGCATTAGTTTCGGGTTGTCGCCGAATACCTTAGCTCATAATCTGGTTTACTTAACAATGAGCTTCTTCGCAGTTACTTAATAGTTTTCTGGCTGCGTCATGTGTCTAACAGGTTCCAGACCATCTGGGTCAAAAAGTAAACTGCTGTTTAAGCTGCTGTGTTTGTTCTAGGGAGGAAGCCATCTGTGATGGGCAGGAAGTGTGTTCATGAAGTGTTTTCAGGCTACATGAACCATCAACTGCAGATTTGATCAGCATTCAAGCATTCAAGCCAGTGACCAACTCTGAGAATCGGGCCGAACCCAGGAATACACAAGTTGAATGGTTTGCAAAGATTGATTTTCCTAGAGACTTTGTTGAAGACTCAAAAAATGTGTTTGTGTGTCACAAATGGTACCATAGTCTTTAATGTCCGCCACAGTGACAAAGAAAACAAAAGCCTCATTATCGGCCCATGAGTGGTTTGTAACATGGTTTAGAGTAGTATATCACTGTCAGTTTGCTACCATTCGTATGCTCTGGTTCGCTTTCAGAATGTGGGAGCCCTTCACTGTTCTGGGGCGTTCATTGATCAAGTCAAAGTGATCTGTTCATATGGTATTCAGTGATGTTTTGTATTGTTTAGAGGAGAGTTATCAATGGAAGGCAGAAGTAGGTCATCATATTGTTTGGTGATTGATTATATTGGATAGTGGCGAGCTAAATCCTTTATCGACATTGCTGTTTGATTCACTCTGCTGGGTGTGGGTTGTCTGTGCCTCAACCTCTGGTGGCTGTTAAGTTTCCAGGCATCTTTTATCATTTTGTGGCTTTGATATACTGTTGAACCCATGAAAATGTGTTGAGCATGTGATCTCCTTCAGGGTGGTTGATATGTAGAATGGGGAGAAGATATGAATGTATTGTTAACTTGGCAAAGTCCTAGCGAACTGTATGACCTGGAGTTGTGCTGTATGCTTGATGGTACCAGGAGTTGTGTCTAAGTATGGAATAGAACCTGCTATGGATTGTTGTTGTGATGGCAAAAATGCAGCCAGCTATGGGTTGTGTGTAGGTCAGACAGGTAGGGCTTTCATTGAACCTCTAATGGATGGTATAGAACAGAGGTCCCCTCATTAGTTGTCTGACCTCATTGTGTGAAGAGTGCAATATTCGTGCTCATGCCTTGCATGGGTCACCTGCCAGGCGGATTATCATGTGCAGGTGCAAGCCTCATACAGCAGAAATTAGGAATTGTATCGCACATTATCGAGCAGGCCTTGGCAAGCTTCTTGGCACAGCATTTTGTTGCTCTCTGAAAGAGGAGCTGTTCTAGCTTTAGCAGGACACGGAATTCCTGTTGCCTCAATCGGGCCAAAAGAAGCCATGCTGTTTATGGTGGACATTGGCGGTAAAGGGCCAGCCAGGTGTGTTATGGGCTGTACATACCCTACAGCAGTACTGTCGGTGCAGCGTTCCCTTGCAATGGCACTGCGGCGGTCACATTTCTATTTTAATTCCAAGAAGTAATGGCCTTGGACCTCATGGCTGTGGTTTCACAGTTACCTGGTGGTTTACACGTCTGTGGTCCCCTGCAGTCGCCGCCATCTCTAGAAACCAGACCTTCGCCCGTTATGCTAGCATGTCTAAGAAATCAGAAACTTTTCACGCCCTCTCAAATCAAACATAACGAGGAGGCGAGTGGATGTGTTTTGCAACTCGCATTACATTTTATGGGCAGCAATGGGCGCATCGAGCACTGCTTTTTATGCCAGGGTCACATTTTTACGCTGATTGCCAACTTCTCCGTAGCATAGCATTTAATTTGACCGTTCCCTAGAAACTGCATGAGGAATGCAACTTGTAAATGTGACTTTTTATTGTTTCGAGTTGCATTTCTTCCCAGGTTTTTCTTCCTTTATTTTGCTTTTCTCTTCATTTGATTTTTCTTTTGCACATGCATGCACCCTGTTTTCCATCTCTTTGTTTTTGGCTGTCATTTTTTCCTGTAATGCGATTAATCTCACATACATAGTTTTCTCTTTCATTTGCATCTTACTCCTTTCTACTGCCTCCGCGTCATTTTTTTCCTTTTCCTTTCCCCGTGCCCAGTTTTTATAACTAAGGACGGGGTACCCACACCCCATGCACGCAACATTTTCTCTTCCTCTCCTACACTTCAGTGTTTTCCTACTCTCCTCCAACACATTTCGAAATCTTGTTTTTCTACAATATGGATGCTTCACAGTTTTTTGTTTTTGTTTTGGAACGCATGCTTTAGAACGGGGCAGGTGACCGAGTGACATTCTCCCTACACAAATAAATGCTTCTTGCCTTAAAGATCATGGTGTATTAGTTGAGTTCCTCAGTAGTTGTAGGACCCCTCCATTCCTGGTTCCTCATCTCATCAGCTTCTGCCGGCTGCCCACCTTCACCTGGATTGCAGGTCCACACGGTGTTACTAAATTCTTCTCGCAGACTACACACACTGTGCAGAGCTGATAGTTGGGTTATCCATAATTCAAGGGAGAGAAGTCTCAGGACAAAATGGAGATTGCCAGGTTGTCGTAGGTATACTGGTTTTCACACTATTTTAGAAGATAAAAACATAAAATACATTTAATATGGTACAATAAATTGACATCAAATACTTATCTGTATACTGACACCCTTTATACATGTTTGTGTCTCCCTTTGGCAACAGCAGAAGATGGCATTCAAAGTGCGTGGGACCTGAATTTTATATGGATAGGGTTTTCTGTACTTGGTTGCAGTGCTAGTAATCGAGCGAAGTTTAAATAAACCAGTAAACATGTCTTCTATGGATACTGCTCAGCATTAGGTACTCTGTACGAGTACTCTGGAATCTGTGCTGCCTTTTTCAATAGGTCTTGTCTGCCAGGATTGATCGCTTATGTCAGTACTGTGCTCTCCAGTTGTTTCTCCCTTGTTTTCTTGTGCTAGAGACCGGGTTTAGTGACCATCTTTGCTACAAGACCCCCATCCTGCTGATCATTTGTGCCCCTCTTAACGCTCAAAGCTTCACCAATAAATATTTAAATAAAGAGTTTGCCAAAACAAGGTAGGTTAGAACATCAAAGACATCCTCTGCCCGAGGCTTGCGAAGTCACCACCAAGAGCCAAAGTATAACCTTGTATGCATACATTTATCCAAATGCCATAGCACTTGCAAGGATCCGCGTGCGCTCAGGAGATAAGTAAGCTGGTTAGCTCATAACACAATACAGAGCATTAACTATTGGGACTAGTGACCATAGTCAAACGTGTTGATACCACTTCTCACATAGATTTATTGGGATTGATTCATGATGGTTCCAGTAGAAAGAGAAGATGTCTAAAATGGGCAAACCCTAATTTTACCAGTATCTCTGGGGGTACGCGTGTGCCAACCACTCGATCTATCCTGGTATTACTTCTACCGTCCCTTTATGTCTGTTGTGTCCTCCTTGTCTTTGTGGCTGTCTCTGACTTTGCCCCACTGCCCTCTGCTGCCCCACTGTCCTTCTCAGTTTCATCTCTTCTTTCCCACTCTACAACAAAGTTCATGTCAGTTCAGTTCTCTGCAATAATGGGTGCTTCATTGACATGGCAGGTCGAGAGCTAATGGCAAAGATAATAAAGTGCTGCTGAATATACCCCTCTACATGTTTCCACACGTCTTGTCACCTTTCCTTTCCTCGGTTTCTTCATCCCCATCGATTTCCAGGCCTTACTTCTCGTTTCTGGGTTCCAGCTGTGTTTGCTTCTCGCCGGATTGAGTTGTTCAACATTGTTGCTTGGAAAATAAGTCCCCAGAGAATTGATACAGATTCAAGGAATGTGTTGATGTCCAGAGGGTACAAACATCCAGCATTCTTTTCTCATTATAAGAGGTAAAAACAACGATAGGCCATCTTGAGAGAATCAGGACTATGTCCCAATATCCAGTAACATTTACTCAAGTGCCGATGAAGCTAGAGGCATGTAACTGTATTGAAAGCTGATCATACATGACATGGAGTGATGGCTGTTGCAGCAGTGACCACAGAGGTGTGAGGGAGCACCATGGAAACTTACAAAACTTGGCACTCTTGTGCATTTGGAAAGGGCTAGAGCAGCAGACCTCAAACACACCGCTATTTTAAGCCCCCCACTCCCCCCTGCTGCTAGTTGATCCTGGTAAACTAGACTGGTATCCAGCGCAAACCAGTAGGGGAATGGCTAATGATCCTAAAAACAGCAAACATGGGCACTTTGCTATCGGAATCGGTGGGGAAAAAAATGACTTTGTGTAGGGGCATATGTCCTTGCCCAAGCCCCAACTACTCTCCTACACACGAAACAATATATTAAGATTGATATAGATTCCAAATTGTGTGCAGTTTGAGTATTTATGGACAATATGACATCTTTATTTTTCTTTTAAGGGTGAAAATTGTTTATTTGCCGGATTAGTGATTTTTGGTAATCAGTGCTTGACTTTTAAAGTGGAACATTATTATGAGTTAGACATAAGAATGTTTGGTAGTGTAATAGACACTTGGTCCTCTAAAGCTGACGTGCTTGACTGCTACGCTGTTGTCCACCACTGAGTAAAAAAAACTCTTTGACTCTCTGCTTGGGGATGACAGAATGCACTCGAAGGACAACACAAAACCCAGCTTTTCTAGGAATTACGCTCCGAGTGCACTGAAACGTCCCTTGCTGTGGGGCTCCGGAGTAGCACGCACTGTTGTGCACACCTCCTAAGATTGCGCACTCTCGCCCTGCCACGCTTGAAGACCTCTGGCCCAGTGCAACTTTAGGCCACCTCAGATGGTCCTAAAATGTGTTCTATTTAGACTGCTGCTAAATGCAAACGCATGTTCTTCAACCCGGCGTGGAATATTGTTTGTGATCGTAGTTTGAAAATGTGCTTGTTAGCATGGACCCTTCTCCAACACCAAAGAGGTCACAATGGGCACAGTGTGTTACGGTAAATTTGATACACACTTGTATAGTGCACAGTTTTAGTATGGCCTTGTAGCTGGACTTCTTTCTTTGGGTGCCTTGTTATAGGATTCCGAGGTGTCCTTCGCAGACCTCTGTTTGAGGTGTCATGTACTTGGCTATGGGCATTCTGCTCTGGCAATCTCTACCTTGGATGGCAGTGTCTTATTCATTAAACTGGCAGGATGGCTCGGCCTCAGAGGTATGTGCACTGCAGTTCATGGGTATAACTCATGGCGAAGCCAGCTCGGCCTTCCATCCTTCAGAGGTAGGCAAATTAAACACCATTAAATGTGGTCTTAGTAACGCCTACTATTTCCAACGCTTAGGACTGGAAAACGTGTTCATTGTATTTGTCAGTGTTAGACGGGGCTGCTGGAGTGAGTACTACTTGCTTACGCATCTCTTTGGTCAGTACCATGCTCTTAGTTTGGTAGCTTGTCCTAATCTACGATGATGCTTCTGCATGGTTTATTTTTGTGCCTTGTACTGTTGAAAACCACTTGAAGTCACCAATATGGGATATCTGAACAGTGACTGCGTGCATGGCCTCTTCTTTCGTGCAAGTTCTGTTGGATGGACTCTGGTCACTAAGGACACTCTACTCCGAACCTGGGGTTTCCTTTATCAACATAATTCACTCAGGGAATTGAGGTCCAAGTACGTTCAGATGTTCCAGGTGAGTTAACACACTTGAAAGCTATGATTTATAATGAAAAAACTAGGACTAGAGGTCACACAGCCATGTTCAAAAGACTTCTGTTGCCATTACTGCACAGGCTCTGTTGTGTATCAGCATGTCTCCTACCAGCTTCTTCCAGACAGCGGATCTGCAGAGGATTGCTTCTGTGCTTGGCTACTTCAGTGGCGAGCAAAGGGGTAAGGCAAGCCTGCGACACTGCTTAAGCAATAGACTTTTGCACCGCGAGATGGACAATAAGCATTTTTACAAGATCTGCTGTCCTCCACTGCATGTCTACAAGAAAGCCACTTGGCTACCTTCTCCTGGACGTCTGCACAGCCCTCAGATTGGTTGGAAAGGACACATTGCTTTTGGCTGCAGAGGTTTCTCTTCATTCTGGGATGTCTTTGCTGGGAAACACCATTTTGGGAACTTGTTGGACTGGGATGTTGTAAAACAAAGATAAATATTCACATTCAATCCTAAACTCTCGTACTGCATATCCATATTAGCCTGCTGAGTCCTAAATAAAGTGAGAAAATCCATTTTGAAGCAGGTGTACGATAAGAGTGACACTTTTGCCTTGATGTGTGGATTCATCATTGGAGGAAGTGTTGGGCCTTAGGTTTTTAGGTCCTTTTTAAAGGTATCAACTGATGGGTTTGTTTGTTTTTCAGGGAAATGAGTTCCATATTTTAGGCACGTTCTCTGCAAAGGAATAAGATGTAGGGCCAGATGTATTAATATTAGGAATAACAATTTCATAAGTGTGATTATATTCGATTCACAACTAGGAAATTGCTATTCGAACAGGATGACATTTTTTATTTTAAAATAGCGATTCACAGTTTGCCACAAATCAACCTTCCTCATGAATATTAATGAGGTAGGTTGCAATTTACCACCCATTAGTAATTGCCGCCATGACAGGGATGGTGGCCTGCTTGGGGCGGCAGACCACCATGTCTGCGATTTTATTTTTAATTTTTTTAAATTAAAAAAAAATCTTTAAAAAAAAAAGAGAATGCATCCCATTTCCCTTAAAGGAAACATAACTTTGTTTAAAAATAAAAGGTTTTTTTTTTTTTTTTGCTTTTAAGAAGATGCAGTGGTCCCCTCTTCAACAAACTTTTATTTTTTTATGTTTTTTTTACATTTACAAAGGGGACAGGATCACAAGGGTCACCAATAGGTCACAAAGGATAGACAAGTTAGCGTTGCCAATGTTATTGCATTGTAATACTGCAACCACTTATGTATGAGTCGGTGTATGAATGTGATCCAGCAAGTTGATATTGTTGTTCACTGGGCTACAACAGCACATTTAAAATGATGCTTCTGTGCTCTACATGGTTATGTGGCTCTCCCAAGGAACTTTTCGACTGCTTTGGTCTTCTTGTTCCCAGTTTTGGTCTTGGTTGGGTGGAGGTGGGACAATATTGACACCACCATGAACACCATTGTCCAGGCTAACTCTGGCATAGGCAAGATGAAGTGCCGCCCCTGATGAAAGTAGTGGTTGAATAGGAGGATCTCTAGTGATGAGATGCTTTAACATAAAATAATAAGGAGAGGTGAAAGTGGGTGAGAACTAATGGGATCGGTATTGCCAAAATTTTAACTACGCAAATAGTCGTCTGCTGTTCAGGAACGTATAAGAATACGTCAGATCCAGGTCATTAATATGTACGGAGAAGGCAGGCTCCTGATCCGAGGACCCACCCTTTCAGCCTCACTCTACTTCTACAGCAAAGGTGATCACAGGAAGGGTGGGGCTGCAGGGGCCCTTGTCCTGGGGCCACTGTTTCTGGGGGCTTTCACTCTGCAGGGCAATGGAACATGTTAACAAGCCTCTCTGTTCCATAAAAATTTAAATATTTCACAATTAGTATGCTTCACAGCATGAGAACAGTGTCTTGATTGGATCAGACAGTTAACTGTGGGCCTCGCGCTTGGAGGACATGCTGTAGAACATCGAGTGGCAGTGTAAGGTAAGTATTTTTTTGTATGTTTATATATTGATATTAATGTGTATATTATTATGTAGTTTTTTTATGTATATATTTTTTGCGCCCCTCCAATGTGATTTGCCACCAACCGCCTCTGGCTACACATGCAGAATAAATGTAAACTACCGGAAGGTGACACCTTAATCCAGGCACAGGTTTATTGCTGAGCACGCTT
Source organism: Pleurodeles waltl (assembly GCF_031143425.1). Classification (NCBI taxonomy): domain Eukaryota; kingdom Metazoa; phylum Chordata; class Amphibia; order Caudata; family Salamandridae; genus Pleurodeles; species Pleurodeles waltl. The sequence continues at coordinate 75,202,037 of NC_090449.1, read as the reverse complement.
TGTATGCTGGAACTTGTAGTATTCTACTTCATAGCTAGAGCGCAGTGAACACTTGAGTTTGTGGCTCTTTTTCGCCACATCACCCACGTTGACCCCGTCCACATAGTCCACAAACCTCCTCTCACTATCACTTTCCCCGCCCCCACAGCTTTGCGTCGTACATCAGAGTTCCCATGCTTTTTTGATGTGGCGTTAGACACGACCTTTGGATTTTAGTACAAAGACATCACTATGGCAAATAGTGCTTTTTGAATCCAAAAACATGTTTTTGCTTTTAAGTGTTTTGTTTATATTGTCTAGTGCCGGCAGCTCTTCAAACAAATTTGTACAAAAAAAATACTAAAATCTTTAAAAAGGCCTAAAAGCTTTTTTTTTTTTTTTTGAAGCTTACACATATGAAGTGTTTGCTGGTTTGACGTGGCCAGCATAACTAAAGCCCACTAAAGCAATCCCCGCATACTTTATACTTTACGTGAGTCAGTATATGCGCATTCCTCTGTCTCAGCCCGCACGCTCACCTCAAAACTCTCTGATTTTGCCTCCATGAGCAGTTGTAAGCATTAGGTATTCAGTAGACGAGCCCGTTCCTTGACCAAGACTATGGACGCATATTTCTATAAAGTAGGAGTGAAGGGGGCGAGTGACTCACAACAGATCTCATTCATAACACAATGCATTAGCGACCCGTATCCATCTCATTCATACGCTGATCAGTCTCCCTGTGCTGCAAACGCCTCCTCTTAGGCTGAATGTGGTTCTCATCCTTTACACAATGCTGTCACTGGAGTTTAAGGGTTGGCATGCTTCCAGGGCACGCACCATCCCCGAGAAACCAGTGCGGAGAGATTGGAAGGCTGATGCCTTTCCAGGGAGTCCAGGTCTCACCCTGTATTTTTTTTTATTTTTTTATTTTTTAGAGATTCCGTTTGTTTAGCTCCAGAACAGAGGGATTCCTTTGATATGGCGCTAGAAGCTTGTACTGAACTGGTCCCTTAACCCAGAACTGTTTCTGGTTCTAGTACTAAGCAATAACTCCTTCATTCTACCCCTGAAAGGGCTGCACATTTACTAGATGTATTTAAATGCCTATTGCATAGGCTATAGGTCACAGAAGCAATACGCACTCCTTTCACGATTCAAAAGTTGGTAAAAGAAATGTGGTGAAAGATATTACCCTGACAAAATGAAATAATCCTGAAGTTTAACTGAAAGACCTAAAGTTGTACTGTCAATTTACTATTCACACATTTTTAGGTTTCGACTGTATGCAAATTTGCACGCATGCTTGCATAATCTTGTGTTAGTAAAAAAAAAAAGCTTAAAAGGGGCTTGGAACCAGCCCCCTACTTGCCTGAACTTAACATTGGCTTACTCCAACGTTGTTCTGATTTACCTGCTTCGGATTGGCCATCACGTCGTCTTCACGTCACTTCCTGTCTTTGTCTTCATAACGTTTGGTGAAGAGTGGGTAGGACCGATCTGTGTGTTGTTGTATAGATATGTACTTGGTGCACATGTCCAAATGTCGCAGATGTGTAGAGTGCCTGTGTTGGTACAAATTGGGGACAGAAAAGTACCCTGTCGCTGGAGGTTGTGTGAGGGAGTGCCCCATGGTATGCATAGCTTGGTGAAGCGTAGTACCCTATCACTGAAAGTTGTATGAGGGAAATGCCCCATGGTATGTGTGCTGGGGATCCTGTTGTGAAAGGTTGTAAGGGGAAGTACCACGTGCAGTGAAAGTGTATAGGAGTCTAGTAGCTAGTGGTCTTGTGGTTGATGGCCGCAAGTTTCATTAAGAATTTTGTGGGTGATAGCTACAAGCCTGTGATTGTTGGTCCTCAATGTTGTGTTTGAATGGTAGTGTTTAACGGGGCAATCAGGCAGTGCTTGACAGGATGGTCTGACAAGTCATTCTGTTGGCTGTTTTTTACGGGCAAGAGCAAAGCGCTCCGTCCCATGTTGTAATCTCTCTTTGGGCATCAAAACACGCCTATGTCACGTCAGTTTCTTTCATTGGTTCGTGAGCATGCCTTTTAAAAATCCGTTTGCTTTCAGTAGTGAAAGGCATGCATAAGTCATGCCTTTTCTGGTGTTTACTCCTCCTCGAGCTCAGTGACCAAGTACTGAAAACATTTGAGGCTCCACGTTTTCCGTCCGGTATCTGGACTACTTTTTCTCTTTTATCGCAGCGCGATCTCGCTGGGCAGAAGTTGAGCGCTTTGCATGACATCAACCCTGTTACTGGATAATTGCACTTTTGCCGTTACATGGATAATTGCACTTTTGCCGATAGGTTGCACTATGAGTGAACTTATATTTCCTTTGTGTGTCTGTTTTGCACTGAAGGCGGCTGTCAGCTCACTTGTGTGAAACTTTTACTTTTCAGTTTATATGAAAAAAAAAGTCCAGTTAGTTATGTGAAACTGTTCTATTTTCATTTTCAATTTATGTGGCAAGAAAAGTCAGGTTAGGAGTTTACAATGCTTATTGCTCTAGCTCAAGCAAACGCGAGACTGGTTGCATTGCAAATGCTTATTTTGACTGCTTGTGGGCGCGTTTTAAGGTTTGCTAGGTTTTTTTTTTTTTCCCTTTTTTTTCTGATAATTTCTCTGTTATTAAAACAAACATTACTTGCAGCAAGCTCAAATCCATGCAGTCTTCTATACTATGCAAAACGCTTATACCAAGTGTCTATTAAAAGTTCAAAACTTTCCCAGTTTGCAAACATGGGTCACTTTTTCGAAACCTAACTCTCAAATGGTTGCTACTTTTATTTTGGTGCCAGGGCCAATTTAATGTCCCAGTTTGAACCCGGTATTTAATGCAGCTCTAGTGTGTTGTTGGTAAGTACTTCCGTTCCTTCTGACAAAGTCTTTTATTAAGGATAGCAGGTCTGCTCTAGGGTTTGATTGTTGTGTCACTAAAGTTTCAGTATGCATCTACTGGAGGCTCCCATCAATGTGTTCAGAGGAATTTACAACTTATGTTGGTGCAGTTTCCAGAAGGCCGGGTACTGGTTGAAGATTAAGCTCTTCCTCCGACCTTGCACTTGGTCAGGTTGGTTTGGCCTGCTAGTGTGATTGGGTGTGGAGCTTTTGGAGTCCTGGGCTGTTTGTTGTGTTTGTGGTAGAATAAATCTGTTTATTAGATTTTATAGCAACATATAGTCATTAAACTGAAAATGATACCCGCAATCACAATTCATTACCCCATGCATCCAATTAACCACCATAAAAACAATAATTAGACCCACATAGATTCATTCATATAGTCACTCATATCTGACTGGAAACTCAACCCCATTGGCTCCTGAATGGCTGTGTCCCACCCAGGTCTCTTCCCATATCACCCCATGTGTCCCTCTGCACTCCTCCTACACCATTTTTAATTTTACATATGTGTCTACGTGCCCTGTAGACCAACGTCTAAGCTCTTGTGCACCAGTTTAAGTTTGATTTCAATTCACCCATTGTAGGAACCATTTCTGATGCCCAACATAGAGTAATCTTGTGTCTTGCAACCATCATCGCCATGTTACAAAAGAGAAGTCTGTTTCTAAAGATTGTCACCCCCACCCCTATTCCCAAATATCAGCAGGGGGAGAGTACTATTGAGCTCTTTGTGACTGAGAGTATGTGGCAACAGACCTTCTCCCTTTATACTCCTGCTGGTGGAGAGCCCCTGAGGGTATTACACTGTGCCCCTTTGCCAGCAACCCCTAGGACATTGGTCATCTTCAATTATGCACACCCTAAATAGCCTGGATGTTTTGAAGTATGTTCGATATATAATTTTCACCTTTTTGGGATATTGGCAAGCCCCCCCGCGTTGTCCTTTTAGTCTCCCCAAGTACTGCTCTCATTTCCTCTTCAGCGTATCAAGGCGTGGTAAGCTATTGGCAAATAACGTGGCGTAGATCTGTGAGACTGCATGTTTGTGTGATGAGACCCCTAGAATTCTAAATTCAGCAGCGTCTTTTCCGCAATATCACACAATAGATCCCTATATCCCTGTAGAATGTGCTTCATCAGACTATATTGGAGGCATCGACTCCTTGTCAATTCAAACTTGTCCTGTATCATCTAACTGTCTCCTATTTTAGAGATGTCTAAAAGGTACACTTGATCAATGCTGCTGTTTCCCAGGGAGGTATCGTAAGCATTACTTTGCCCTTCCATCCTAATTCACTTGTCTTCATTCACCAGGACCTCGCCACTATATTGTTTGGGGTTGGAATCTTAATCTTTCTACCTGACCCATAGAGCTTGCACAGGTATCTTCTTGAGTCCATGGCCCTTCTATCTACAAGTATGGAGGGCTCCTCTTGTGTTGCAACAGCCTAGTTGTTGACAACCAATAACTGGTCGGCCCAATAGAACAACCGCAAATTTGGAATGGCCACCCCAACAACATCTGGCTTTCTTGTCAAGTCAGAAAGGGCTAACTGTGGCATGCCCCAGGCCAATAGCTACAGTCTCATCACCATATCTACCCCTTGGAAGAACCTCTCTGGAATCTTCAAGGGGGTGGTATGTAGGCTATAGAGAAACTTGGGCAAATGTCATTTTATATAGGGTACCCCTTCCCAGCATGGATAGGGGAAGCATTTGCCAGTGTCTCACATCCCTTCAGTACTGTTGTTCTTTCTTCACTAACGACCGACCGAGCTGAAGCACTCATTCACTGACATAAAATCTCTGGAATGTGCTTCTTAGTCCAAAGAAGACATTTACTATTTCACTACTTAAGGTTCCTAAAAGGAGACTAGCTTGCTGAAAGCACACGTTTAAAAATGGTCACACCAATTAAATGAAATAATGTACAAATGATTCTCCACTGCAATATACACAGCAAACATATGTATCTATATTATAATGCATAGCAAATAATGAATTAAAAAATATGCATCACCATGAGAAAAGGGCATCACTACTTCATCTCCCTCCTATTCAGCATCAAATCGCCAGATCCCAGAATCGATCAAAGAGAGAGAGAGATCAATTATCCTCATGGGAAGGATGGCACACTCCAGCGTCCTGGATGTACCTTACATCTGCAAACACTCTCTGTCCCCGTCCATCTGTTCTCGGCCTCTTAAACTTTGAACAAACAAGAAAGGAAAAGTCTTGAACTTTCCCTCTCCCTGCACAAGTTTATTTATTCAAAAAAATGCTGATTGCTTTAAGCCTGCTTTGAAAATAACACGTTGGTATGTGGCCACAATCCCAAGGTGATAATCCAAAACAAGTCCATTCCCTGCCGTCTGAGTACATTCTTATCAACCTGTGCCCTTGGTGGCGAAAAGCACAAAGAATAAAAACATGTGCACATTGTACAATGTGGTAAACTCCTTGCAGCTTTTAACGTAGCAGTGTCTAATGCTAAGATAAAGTCAATAGGCAGAATGAAGCTGGTGGTCACTAAAGTGACAGTGTAGTGCTAGGCTAACTTCAACGTGGAGTCAGTGGTCCGATCTCACATATCATTAGAACCGTCCAGTTTCTTCTCTAGATTTTCAAAGAGGAATACGTTTTAATTTGTGGTGACATAAATACCCAAGCATGTAAAACCCCTTTTGCTACATTTCATACGACAGTCCCATTCCCCTTGTGGTGCCCAATTTGTCAGTGGGTAGGTAATGGATTTACTCCAATTTGTAAAAATCCCTGCATATGTACCAAAGACTTTGTGAATTCTCAGGACCGAACACGACCTACCTGATGTCACTGTAGCCTAAGGGCATAACATGAAATAAAGAACTTCAACTCCTACTTGAATGGCTTCATGCTCTTGTACGAAGACCCTGGCTTCTAACTACAATATAGTGTGCTTCACTGGTTCTTCTCATACCTTTCCTACCAACCCCAGTTTGTTTACATGCACAGGTCCCGATCTCGATCCCTGTAGAAAATCTGATTTTTTGCATTATTCTGTATTATTATTTTTTTCTGGCAAACACTGCAGGCTCTGTGAATCTGTGCATTAAGAAACAGCTAACTGGTGTCTCGGTACCTGTGCTTCCATTATGGTGTAGAAAATTATCAGATTCGGTTGTTTCTCAGGTGCACAACCTGCCTGTTCTCTGCTCAGACGAGAGCTGCAGATGGGCTGGTTTCCCTTTGCACGACCTCACAACAGTACACAGAGAAGAAAAAGAGAGAAGTAGCAACCTTCCTAGGAGACTCTGTAGGAGACAAGAAAAGAATGTCCTTTAATGAATGTTCAAAACTGGCCACTCATATTGTGCCTTTGTCATAAATGAGAGACTGTCATACGTTGTAGGTGTGGGGCAATTGCAATAAAATGTTCCACCGCACACCTCTACTAGGTGCTGTCTCTTTTGATGTTTCGATGAGAAGCAGTGGATTGATTGAATTGTATTTACATGGAGACAGGAGTGCTTCTGCTGCCCATTGGCTTGAGACCCAAGAAAGGCAAACCCCTGAAGTGGGGCGTGAAGGTTTTCTGGGTCTGGACACCAGACTGGAACACAGCTGGCAGTTTGAGGAGACAGACAAATCCAATCAGATTGACACTGTGCAGGCCATGGGAGTGCATCAACTCTGCTTTTACTATGCATAGGAATGTGACCCACCCTGACTTAAGACTTGCGGAATTTGTTCTACAAAAGTATCAGTGTCAAGACTGAGTCATCTGTGGAGACGACAACCAAAGAGCACGCAATGACTTTCTGAAGATCTGCTGGCCAATTTTAACTATTTGTCTGGATTCATTTTTGAATCTGCAAAGTGAGTGACAAAGCTAACTGACACTCACTGTGAGCTGTTATCTGGAATGAGAACTCTATAGATTACTTTAGAGTTTACCTCAAGGTCTCGGCTTGGAGCTGAAAAGCAGGGTGTACTGTCTACTAGCTTAGGCAGACATGGAAACTCTAGAGACACATGGAGACTCAAACCCTCGCAACACCTACAGTAGTTCTTTTAAGTGTGGTAGCTGTGAGCTCTGTCTGCCTACACAAGAGGACTAACTCTTTCCAGACACTCCAGCATGACTGAAGGCTAGAGGTGGCCTGCACCTGGGAGTTATGAGTGGTGACTGGAAATAGGAGAAACAACCAATGGCCACTTATGAGTACTGTGCAGGAATGTTCATTAACTGTCCATGCAGAATGGAGAAGCAATGTGGAACTGGAGAAGCCAACGGAACTGTTGCTTTAAGAAGCTAGATCTTTCCTGTGACTGATCCATTTTTTTCAGTTTGACTTTACTTTAATCATAGTAAAATTATTTTTCCTTTTACCAACTATTCTGGGAGCTTTACTAAGTGGTTTCTTAATGCAGGTGTTTGCTGATGCTGTTAACCCATAACTCATATCTGAAGTCGCCTTCCTTCTCGCCCTGCGATTTCAATGGGTAGATAAGGCCTTCTTAGAATAATAGGGTTTGCCTTACTAGGAACTAGATTTGCATGGTGTTAGGAGAATTCGCCTACTGGGCAACATGGCTTCCTGCTATCTGTGTCACCTCCAAAGTCTCCCAAGGTTCAGTGCCGTTCCTTGTCATCCTCAGCGTCCACGTGGAGCCCTTCTATGCTATACTCTCATATAACTGCATCAAAATTCACCAATATGCTGATGATACCAACCCTGCTTGAAAGTCTCCTCTGCTCCAGATCTCCAATGCCTCAGACACTGCCTACACCTGATCTAGACCTTGATATCTGGCGCCTACCTGAAGCTCAGCCACACTAAAACAGAATCCCTGGTATGTGCCAAGAACACAAGCAAGAAATGATAGAAACCTGACTCAATGACCTAACCTTGATGGCTTCAAACCCAAACATTCACCAAATGCCAAGTCACATGGATTCACCCTGGACACCAACCTCACCCTTAAGGGCCACCTTCCACCCCCTTCAAAAAAAGGCCTGGTACCAGCTTTGTCTTAAAAAAAAAAAAAAAAAGCTGAACCTCTTTCTTCCCAAATGCAACATTAGAACTGCTGCTGAAGCTTACATATGCTTGCATTTGGATGAGGGAAAAGGCATCCCCCTTGGCCTCACCGCCTCCAAATTGACCTCCAATTAGGGGTGTCCTACATGCTGCAGAATTTCTCATTGAGGGCCTTATCAAATAGCACATCGCCCTCATCCTGATGGAACTCCATTGGCTCCCCTTGCTGGCCTACACCATCTTCAAAACAGCTGTGTAATTTACAGAGCAAGCACAACGAGCCTGTACCCTTGTTTGCAGACCAGCTCACAAACACTGACGGCTCTTGTCACACCTGCAGCCAGGACACCATTAGACTGGTAAAAACTGCAAAAAGTTAAAAAGTAAAAAAAAAAAAAAAAGAAATGCAACCAGCCTTTTCAATCTATGCATCCAGGACCTGGAGCAACATCTCCATGCCTGTCCTGACCGCCACAGTCATTTTCCAGTTTAGGAAAGAGTTGCACTTGCACCTCTTTAAAGAACACTATTTTACAATGAAGTGACAATACACTCCTGCTGTCTGGATCCATCTGCCTAACCTATCACTTATTGGCCGTATGCTTGCCCTTGATTCTATACAACGCGTTCTGTCTTTTGGCTAAGTTTGCACTATACAAATACCCCATTCATACATAGAAAGCATATGTATTCAGGAACATAATGCAAATGTGAAGCAAATGATCACTGTGAAAACATGTACAGTAAATGGTGAAAGAATCCTAGAGAGTTTTGATTTTGACAATATAATTTTGCAATGTTTGGCTAATTCTAGAATGTGAATGTCTGTCTGTGGACTTCAGGGTAGTGCACTCTGCCATTCAGTTGAATTTCGGTGCTTGCCTGTTAACCAGGCCAGGTCTGTAAACTTACAAAACATAGGAAATGACCTAAGAGGCAAGCCATTGGTCCATGACTACCCGACCAACAGGACTACCTCCTTTTACTTGATAAGTATTCAATACAATATACTGCTGGCTTTTAGGTGCCAGCTAGTTGACTTAAACATTTGAAACACAGAACGGGTCAGCTTTGGGCAGACCGAACAGTTAAGTTCTACAATTGTTCCAGTGGAGGCTGAACAGTTGTATTTCATAGTTGGTGTTAGGGCTCAGCAATGGTGCTCATCTAAGATTACAGCAGTGGTGCTCATGTAAGATTACAACATTGGTTAGCAATGGTGCTCATCTATGATTACAGCAGTGGTTAGCAGTGGTGCTCATCTAAGATTACAGCAGTGGTTAGCAGTGGTGCTCATCTAAGATTGCAGCAGTGGTTAGCATTGGTGCTCATCTAAGATTGCAGCAGTGGTTAGCATTGGTGCTCATCTAAGATTGCAGCAGTTGTTAGCATTGGTGCTCATCTAAGATTACAGCAATGGTCAGTAGTGGTGGTAATCTAAGATTACAGTAATGGTTAGCAGTGGTGCTCATGTAAGGTTGCAGCAATGGTTAGCCGAGGTGCTCATGTAAGGTTGCAGCAATGGTTAGCAGTGGTGCTCATGTAAGGTTGCAGCAATGGTTAGCAGTGGTGCTCATGTAAGATTACAGCGATGGTTAGCGGTGGGGCCCATGTAAGATTACAGCAGTGGTTAGCGGTGGGGCTCATGTAAGGTTACAGCAGTGGTTAGCAGTGGGGCTCATGTAAGGTTACAGCAGTGGTTAGCGGTGGGGCTCATGTAAGGTTACAGCGATGGTTAGCGGTGGGGCTCATGTAAGATTACAGCAATGGTTAGCGGTGGGGTTCATGTAAGGTTACAGCGATGGTTAGCGGTGGGGCTCATGTAAGGTTACAGCAGTGGTTAGCGGTGGGGCTCATGTAAGGTTACAGCAGTGGTTAGCGGTGGGGCTCATGTAAGGTTACAGCAGTGGTTAGCAGTGGGGCTCATGTAAGGTTGCAGCAATGGTTAGCAGTGGTGCTCATGTAAGATTGCAGCAATGGTTAGCAGTGGTGCTCATGTAAGATTACAGCAGTGGTTAGCATTGGTGCTCATCTAAGATTACAGCAGTGGTTAGCATTGGGGCTCATCTAAGATTACAGCAGTGGTTAGCAGTGGGGCTCATGTAAGATTACAGCAGTGGTTAGCAGTGGGGCTCGTGTAAGGTTACAGCAGTGGTTAGCGGTGGGGCTCATGTAAGGTTACAGCAGTGGTTAGCGGTGGGGCTCATGTAAGATTACAGCAGTGGTTAGCAGTGGGGCTCATGTAAGGTTACAGCAGTGGTTAGCGGTGGGGCTCATGTAAGGTTACAGCAGTGGTTAGCGGTGGGACTCATGTAAGATTACAGCAGTGGGGCTCATGTAAGGTTACAGCAGTGGTTAGCGGTGGGGCTCCTGTAAGATTACAGCAGTGGTTAGCGGTGGGGCTCATGTAAGATTACAGCAGTGGTTAGCAGTGGGGCTCATGTAAGGTTGCAGCAATGGTTAGCAGTGGGGCTCATGTAAGGTTACAGCAATGGTTAGCAGTGGGGCTCATGTAAGGTTACAGCAGTGGTTAGCAGTGGGGCTCATGTAAGGTTACAGCAGTGGTTAGCGGTGGGGCTCATGTAAGATTACAGCAGTGGTTAGCAGTGGGGCTCATGTAAGGTTACAGCAATGGTTAGCAGTGGGGCTCATGTAAGGTTACAGCAGTGGTTAGCAGTGGGGCTCATGTAAGATTACAGCAGTGGTTAGCAGTGGGGCTCATGTAAGGTTACAGCAGTGGTTAGCGGTGGGGCTCATGTAAGGTTACAGCAGTGGTTAGCGGTGGGGCTCATGTAAGGTTACAGCAGTGGTTAGCGGTGGGGCTCATGTAAGGTTACAGCAGTGGTTAGCAGTGGGGCTCATGTAAGATTTCAGCAATGGTTAGCAGTGGTGCTCATGTAAGAATACAGCAGTGGTTAGCAGTGGGGCTCATGTAAGGTTACAGCAGAGGTTCTCTTCCAAGATTACAGCAGTGGTTAGCATTGGTGCTCATCTAAGATTACAGCAGTGGTTAGCAGTGGGGCTCATGTAAGATTACAGCAGTGGTTAGCAGTGGGGCTCATGTAAGATTACAGCAGTGGGGCTCATGTAAGATTACAGCAGTGGTTAGCAGTGGGGCTCATGTAAGGTTACAGTAGTGGTTAGCGGTGGGGCTCATGTAAGGTTACAGCAGTGGTTAGCAGTGGGGCTCATGTAAGGTTACAGCAGTGGTTAGCTTTGGGGCTCATGTAAGGTTACAGCCGTGGTTAGCGGTGGGGCTCATGTAAGGTTACAGCCGTGGTTAGCGGTGGGGCTCATGTAAGGTTACAGCCGTGGTTACCGGTGGGGCTCATGTAAGGTTACAGCCGTGGTTAGCGGTGGGGCTCATGTAAGGTTACAGCAGTGGTTAGCGGTGGGGCTCATGTAAGGTTACAGCAGTGGTTAGCGGTGGGGCTCATGTAAGGTTACAGCAGTGGTTAGCAGTGGTGCTCATGTAAGATTGCAGCAATGGTTAGCAGTGGTGCTCATGTAAGATTGCAGCAGAGGTTCTCTTCCAAGATTACAGCAGTGGTTAGCATTGGTGCTCATCTAAGATTACAGCAGTGGTTAGCATTGGGGCTCATCTAAGATTACAGCAGTGGTTAGCAGTGGGGCTCATGTAAGGTTACAGCAGTGGTTAGCAGTGGGGCTCATGTAAGATTACAGCAGTGGTTAGCGGTGGGGCTCATGTAAGATTACAGCAGTGGTTAGCGGTGGGGCTCATGTAAGGTTACAGCGATGGTTAGCGTGGGGCTCATGTAAGGTTACAGCGATGGTTAGCGTGGGGCTCATGTAAGGTTACAGCAGTGGTTAGCGGTGGGGCTCATGTAAGGTTACAGCAGTGGTTAGCGGTGGGGCTCATGCAAGGTTACAGCAGTGGTTAGCAGTGGGGCTCATGTAAGGTTACAGCAGTGGTTAGCGTGGGGCTCATGTAAGGTTACAGCAGTGGTTAGCGGTGGGGCTCATGTAAGGTTACAGCAGTGGTTAGCGGTGGGGCTCATGTAAGGTTTCAGCAGTGGTTAGCGGTGGGGCTCATGTAAGGTTACAGCAGTGGTTAGCGGTGGGACTCATGTAAGGTTACAGCAGTGGTTAGCGGTGGGGCTCATGTAAGATTACAGCGATGGTTAGCGGTGGGGCTCATGTAAGATTACAGCGATGGTTAGCGGTGGGGCTCATGTAAGATTACAGCAGTGGTTAGCGGTGGGGCTCATGTAAGGTTACAGCAGTGGTTAGCAGTGGGGCTCATGTAAGGTTACAGCAGTGGTTAGCAGTGGGGCTCATGTAAGGTTACAGCAGTGGTTAGCGGTGGGGCTCATGTAAGGTTACAGCGATGGTTAGCGGTGGGGCTCATGTAAGAATACAGCAGTGGTTAGCGGTGGGGTTCATGTAAGGTTACAGCGATGGTTAGCGGTGGGGCTCATGTAAGGTTACAGCAGTGGTTAGCGGTGGGGCTCATGTAAGGTTACAGCAGTAGTTAGCGGTGGGGCTCATGTAAGGTTACAGCAGTGGTTAGCGGTGGGGCTCATGTAAGGTTACAGCAGTGGTTAGCAGTGGGGCTCATGTAAGATTGCAGCAATGGTTAGCAGTGGTGCTCATGTAAGATTGCAGCAATGGTTAGCAGTGGTGCTCATCTAAGATTACAGCAGTGGTTAGCATTGGGGCTCATCTAAGATTACAGCAGTGGTTAGCATTGGGGCTCATCTAAGATTACAGCAGTGGTTAGCAGTGGGGCTCATCTAAGATTACAGCAGTGGTTAGCGGTGGGGCTCATGTAAGGTTACAGCAGTGGTTAGCAGTGGGGCTCATGTAAGGTTACAGCAGTGGTTAGCGGTGGGGCTCATGTAAGATTACAGCAGTGGTTAGCAGTGGGGCTCATGTAAGGTTACAGCAGTGGTTAGCAGTGGGGCTCATGTAAGGTTACAGCAGTGGTTAGCAGTGTGGCTCATGTAAGGTTACAGCAGTGGTTAGCGGTGGGGCTCATGTAAGATTACAGCGATGGTTAGCGGTGGGGCTCATGTAAGATTACAGCAGTGGTTAGCGGTGGGGCTCATGTAAGGTTACAGCAGTGGTTAGCGGTGGGACTCATGTAAGGTTACAGCAGTGGTTAGCGGTGGGGCTCATGTAAGGTTACAGCAGTGGTTAGCGGTGGGGCTCATGAGCGGTGGGGCTCATGTAAGGTTACAGCAGTGGTTAGCGGTGGGGCTCATGTAAGGTTACAGCAGAGGTTAGCGTGGGACTCATGTAAGGTTACAGCAGTGGTTAGCGGTGGGGCTCATGTAAGGTTACAGCAGTGGTTAGCGGTGGGGCTCATGTAAGGTTACAGCAGTGGTTAGCGGTGGGGCTCATGTAAGGTTACAGCAGTGGTTAGCGGTGGGGCACATGTAAGGTTACAGCAGTGGTTAGCGGTGGGGCTCATGTAAGGTTACAGCAGTGGTTAGCGGTGGGGCTCATGTAAGGTTACAGCAGAGGTTAGCGGTGGGGCTCATGTAAGGTTACAGCAATGGTTAGCGGTGGGGCTCATGTAAGGTTACAGCAATGGTTAGCGGTGGTGCTCATGTAAGGTTACAGCAGTGGTGCTCACTTCATCGCTGAAGTGAAGTCTGGACAGTGATGCTTGCTTCAAGCTCAGCACTTAAGGATCAGCGCTGACACACACTTAAGACTACAGTTAAGGCTCAGTAGTGGCTCACCTGGACTAAAGCTTAGCAATGACACTTCATGAAGGTTTTAGATAAACATTTTGCACAGGTTCTCGTTTAGACTACATTCTGTAAGGTGAAATAGTGTGCACTTTTGCCCTTTTTATGAGTCAGACGGAGCAGAATCACCTCATGGAATTTCGCTCTTCTAATTCCAAGTGGTTCGCTTTTTCCACTCCCGGTTTTTCCTGGTGTGTGACAGCCAGACGCAATTTTACATTGCAGTAATTCTGCACAGTAAGAGGGCACGGGGCTTTTATTGCAGTAGCTGTGGTTCCTTCCCAGTTTTTTTTTTTTAAGTTTCTTTTTGACAGGTGAGGCATACAGTTCTCCCTCAACAGAAAACACCTCCCCCCCTTCCCTCTGCTACTCTGCCCTACCCTCAGCCCCCAACCCACCCAGGGGTCCGAGCATGTATTTACCACCTGCAGATAATAAATATATGCATTAAAGACCACAGAATTAGGACTTCTGTGAGGTTTTACAGCAGAAAAAATGGTATCCTAGTCAATGAGGTTTAACTTGTAATTGCACAGTACTGTGGCAGATTTACTGTAAAATTGCATGTGATTTTTATCGTGCCTTCAGCACCTCTCGTCTCTGAATCAGAGTCTTAATGTTGCAGCTAAGACTGAACAATTACACTTCAAGCTTGTAGCTAAGGTTCAATAGTTGTGTTCCCTCACACATACGATGAAGGGTAAGCAGTGAATCTACCTTAAGATTGCATCCAAGGCTAAGCAGGAGATCCTTCTTAAGGTTGCAGCTAGCACCTTAAATGTTCTTGTTTGACCCTTTATGCTTAGCAAAACCACCTTTCTATCAATTACATGTTTTTGTCATAAATATCCCAACAGTCGCAAAAAATGGTACACCTACTAGTCTTTCTCGGGAACCCCAACAGTCCATCCTCAATTCCCATTTCTGTGACTGCCAAGTTCCAAGGTTTTTGAGAGCCCTGGAAAGAGAGTCCTCCCGTTTGAGGATGAGAAGCTCCTGGTGTTCCACGTCCTGGCACCAGAGAACATGCATGAAAATTTCAAATAATGCAATTAAGAGGCATTTTAATGCATTGGAGGGTTTCTTAAAGGCGTCTTCAACTTGGTAAATGCCGAATAATGTGAATGGGACATTAAATAAAGCACATTTTAGTGCATTCAAAAAGTATTGAAGCCTTCTTGGAAATGTCATCCTCTCTATTTTAAAACCTACAGCTCCTTTATGCTACAATGAGACATGAAGTTGCTAATAAGGAAACCTTCAATGACTCGTCATTTGCTAAACTCTAAAATAATTTAAACGTTATCAGAAAACTTAAAGGGTTGATAAAGTGTGTAGCAATTCATGTAGAATCGTGTCTCCATTACAGAATTCATGTCTGAATCACTTCGGCATGGGTCAGTAGGCTGCTTACGCTTTGCATGCCCTGGATCAAGTCCAGTGGCCTTGACTTGGCCAACATATCAATATCAGCATCTCTCATGATAGTGCTGTTGTGCTACAGCTGATGCACCTCTGAAATCAGAGTGGTTGTGTTCCAAAATTCAGTGGCACAACCTGCTGTCCTGTTGCAAGAAAAAGGGCTTCTGTTCGCTAGTGGTTTGTAGGGATGGCCTCCCTGTTCAGGGTTCCATGTGGCTCTGTTTGGTCAACTATCAGTTCAAAGTCTTGAAAGTCTCATTCAGTGCCTTGGACTGAGGCACCATCACTACACAGATGAAGATGAAAGGACCTCCTCGTTGAACTGCTAGCCCAGTCCTCGATAGCTCCAGTTCATATGAGAATTTGGATAAGAAGAAATAGCTGAAGCCAGGTGCGACCGGATTGTGGCAGAATTCTAGGCTAAGAAGTGTTATTTGCAGAAATAACTTAAATATTGTCTGTGTTCATGGTGGTAATCATGGGGTTGCTGTTGTATTGTGGCTACTTTAAAATTTGAGTTTGCACCTTCTAAACACTGGATTTCATCTGCTTTCATCCTTTATGGCTCTTGGCAGAAACATGAGCAAACTACCAAATACCCCCCCCCCCCCCCGCCACCCTCATACGGCAGGCATAGTCCGTATTGGTCCATGCACTTAATCTGTCCTAGATCTTAAAGACAAACATTGTCTCCATAAATTACTCTATTTTAGATGTAGAGTATGCAAATATATCTAGTGGTAATAGCCTGAACCTGGTCATCATTGGCTGTTGACCCACTAAAAAAATCTGCATCTGAAGCTGATGGCTTTCTTTATTGCTAAAACATTTGAGACATTCGTACATATAACAGCCACACACTGTTCCTGGTGAAGCCCTAGCTTTGCCTCCAGGTGGGCCCAGTTTGAAACTCATTGTAGGACCTGTGACTCCTTTGTTTAGAGCCAAGACCCTGCTATAAACTGAAGCCACCTGGTTCAGTGATGCTGACCGTGGTGGATTCGATGTCTTTCTGTTACAAAAATGATATCCATACTAAATCTGTGCCCGAGAGTCCAAAGATATGAAGTTCTCAGCCCATCATTAATGAATATTCCAAATCCTATTCTCTTTGCCTGGCTCAGGAAAATGTGTCACTCGGCTCCCTGCCTGCAAATTCTCCCCGTAATGTCAGCCTTCAGCTTGGCGACGCCACCTTAATGCTTGGTTAATGCCCTTTCTCGTAATTCAGGCTGTGTTTTTTCAGCTCTGTTTTTGTTTGTATCATGGCAACAGATTTGCGTCGCCTCCTTTATTTCCTTTTAGTTTTGCCTCTTTTTTTTTTTTTTTTTTTTACATGTCAGATTAGTTAAATTTACTGTGAGCTTTACTTTGCAGTAGAATAAATATTTGTCCTGTGAAGCAGTAATTAATGATCTTGGCAAAACGGTGGTGCTTTTGTGGGAACAGGCTCCAGCTGCCGGGCCTGGTTAAGTTGTCAGAGGAGGGGAGGGTTACAAGAACCCGTACCTGTGGGTTGCATTTTTTTGTTCTGGCCGCAGGCCATATTCAAGTGATGCACAAGGTGACCCAGAGTGTCATCATTGGCTCCTACTTGCATCCATGTGCACAGACGGCTCATTCATCCCTGGATAATAGACCTAAAGTGGCTATTTCAGAGGAGGAAGAGCTTGCATCAAGGATCCGTGACCAAAGAGATGGCAAGAGACTCTGATGTGCCAGCAGTGCTGTCTGAGCTCTACCTGGAGAGAGACGTGTTGTCTCCATGGAGCTTGCTGTGCTTCCGATGTGTCCTGCATCTTCTGGGTTTTGTCCTTTCCATGGTCCTGGTGCATGTCTTTGCTTCAGTTGTTCCAGGGATTGATGTAAAATCACAAGTCCTGAGATTTATATCTTGTCCCAGTGATGCAAAGTGCAAAGCAGGGACTAACTGCAGGCCAATAAGCCCCAGTGTAGTAAAGCCCACATCTTCGGGAGGTGCACGACCACCGACCATTGGTTTCACCAATGGTAACACCAACCCAGTCAGAAATTAGTGTACACCAAGATCTCTGAATTTAGGGGAGAGAACAGCACATGACAGCATTACTTGGGCCCTTTTAGAAGCAACAAATATAGGAAACGTCTCATTCTTCATACTTTTAATTAAATTGAGATTACGTTCTGAGACTGTGGGTTGGCTTGAACCCCTCGGAGGGGCTGGTCTCTAGATTTCATTTATGAAGGATCTGTCGGGTGCTTGTCTGGCTTTGTATGCATCTGATAGCCTCCGAGGATTGTGAAACTTGGGGAGCTATGTTTGGCTGAAAAAGAAGACCGTATAGGAAGACAATATTATTCCATTTTCTAACTTTCTGTGTTTGCTTCCTTGTGTGTTGGTTTATTACATAAAATCATGGTGTATTTCATGAAGTTGGCTTTGCGGAAACGTTCTCAGGATATTCCTTCATGCTCCAACGGTATGCCTCCAAGGAAAAATGTAATGTGTGATAACCATAATACATAACTGGTATCTGCATTATTGTCCCACAATTGCATCAGAGACTTGAGAGAGGGAGATATTTCGTTCTCCACAGCATTACTTTACTACCACCCCCAGGAGCCATAAGCAGGCCTGCCAACTCACAGTGCCACAAGGTATTGACTCCCTTCAGACGATAACCTGGTAATGAGCCAATATCACACAGTAGCAGGGAAGACGGGCTGCCAATCACTGCACAGTTTGTCCTCCGAGACTTTAAACAGCGAAGGTCCATTAAGCGGTGTGAAAGCACCCCAGGACATCAGTGCCAGCCCTTTAAAAAACTTTTTTTGTTTTAGAACATGGGTTGATTGGTGAAGGAAGATGATGGAAGTGCCTCTGACCCAGCCATATGCCCAGACGTGGGTCCCTTGCTCACTGGGCCACTGGAATAAAGCTAGCCTGGCTGATGAGGGGTGAAACCCTGAAACCGGTCCCAGGATGCTTGTTTCCGGTCCAGGGAGGACCTGGCCTGGCAGTTCGGGCTGGACTGTTCCCATGAGGAACAGGGTCAAGACTGATTTGCATATGGCTGGGTCCAAACTGGGGTGGCATGGTGAGCAAAAGAACAATGGATTAAACCCAGATCTGTGACTGGGGGTGAGTGTTTGCATTGTCAGCACTCCGTCCATGATCCTTTTGTGTTGTTAAAGTTTTCCTGGTGACCTTCTACGGGTTCAGAGTCCTATGTATTGTGCGGGTGTTTCTAATGTAAAAAAAGAGAAAATTCTCGGTAAAGTTATTTGCTTCTTCTTGAGACGAGTCCAAAGTTTGAATAGTTGCTGATATAAAAAAAACAATTTTCAAAATGTGTTTTCGTGTCTTCCCCATTCGTTCAAATTCATAATTCACTGCCACCTCATAATTTCTGAGAATTATGGGGAAAACCACTGGCTTGACTTGTAAACCGTGAATTGTAGTTTTGTGGTCCCGTGGTTGTGAATGGTTACAATAGGCTGTTATGCTGGGATGCCGAAGACGGGTTCACAGGTCGGACTCCTTGCATTGTTTCCGGGCCGTCCACACAAGATACACGTCCGTGCAGGTAATTCCCAGGGAGACAATTTCCACAGGCTTGGCGGTTGTCCGGCATCGTTTGGGCCCTCTCCGACCCGTGTTTGGTCTAGTGGCTCAGGAGTATTCTGTTGCAGCTCTATGAACAGGCATTATTTCTTACTCTCCCACGCTTCACACTCTCTCCAGGGCGTTTCCTTTACTAACCGCGTGGCTGTGATTTGCTCGGCGCCGGCTGAAAGTTGCTAGTCTAGAGTGGCACTAAGGTCCTTGCCATGCGCTGCCAGCATGGATGGCCCAGGGTGGCAAGGTGCAGAGAAACGCCCATACTGGCACTCGGCGCATCCCAGACGCGCAAAAGGTGGTGGGTATTTTTAGCTCGGCTACGGCAGTGCCACAGGAAGTGAGCCGCACCCCACGATGCAGCCATTCAGGGCAGTGTGTGCACAGAGCCTGCCTTGGCATACACCGCATGGTCCTCGCTGGGGGTGCCCAGACCGCCGGGTAAAGGCCCCTGTTGCACCCGCAGCGTGAGCCAAGCTCACCCTGCAAACAGAGGGCTTGACCCAGAGGGCCTCTTGCCTGGCGGCCCCTTGAAAGTGCCGGAGGCGGGGCACAGGCTTTCTTCTGCTTCTTACTCGGCAGGCACGTCCATGCCAGCTTGTTTGACCTGAAGATTGCCCTTTCACTTCTTGGCCTCTCAGCCCAAATGTAACACGGAGGGCAAACGTGGTTTTACGGGAGATTTCTGTGAAACCAGATCAGAATGGGCAGACGATGTTGTTTGAAGGTTCATTTGACGAGGTTGAAATGACAAAAGGGGGAGAAGTTGTTCTTCAAATCTATGCATGACCTCTTCAGGGACCCCGAGCAAAACACTCCGAAAGCTGAGATCGCTAGGAAGGCAATTAAAGAGAAAGTATACGCTTTATCAACGCACGTTTTGAGCCTGGAAAAAAGCTGGCAAGTTTATCGATAAAAATGAACATAGTGAAGGGACGAAGCCAAGACTGTGGAGTGTTTGGTTACCTTTAAATTTCGCTCAGTTGAGAGCATCGTGAGACTAGGTTTCAAGAGAGAACTGCTGGACAGTTACAAGTGCTTGGATGGTTCGCCTCGGCGATGGCAGATCCAGAACTGTATGACGTCGGGTTCCGAGAGATGCTGGAAGAGTGTGTAGAGAGCCTCCTGCAGGCAGGGGCAGGGGCAGGCTACCAGTGCCACTGTGAATCTCATCAGCTGATCGCACCAGCAAATACTAAAACCTGCCAACCAAAACAGGGCAGTGTTGCTGGAAGACAAATCCGGATGTTTCCTGAGCCCAGACGCATCTCATCAGAGCTCAGGTAAGACTCGGCAGCCAAAGTCCTATAAGCATCGGTCGGTCATGCGTCGGGGCCAAAGAGATTGTTCCTGCGATACTTTCATTATCATTGCTGCAGCGTTTCCTCCCTGGGCTCATGCTGCTGCTCATACTTCCTTGGGGTTGGGGGTGCAGTCCGTCCTTGTTTAGAACCGAGTTTAATACAACCTTTTGCGGGGAGCACTGGGTTCAGGAGCTGGCCCGCGAGTTGTTTACACCTCTCAAGATGAGTCCCTTTCACTGCTTTCCTCCCTTCCCTGCAGGGTGTTGTTGGGCCTCTGTGTTAATTAAGAAGGTTCTGTTTATTTCCACGAGTCTTATGCAGAGCTCTAGTGGGTATATTCCATCGCTTTGCAATATCTATATTCTTATGCATCAGGGTCTCGACTGTAGGGATCTACATAAAGTTGTTAATAAAAGCACAATGTAAAACCCCTTCCTACTGTATGTTAGTTCTAAACAGAAAGCCGCCTCTTATGCTGTTTTTCAGTGTGTTCACAATGTAAAGCCTCTTCCTAAAGAGTTTTACAATGAGTTTGTATTGTAAGAAAGTACGTAGAGTACTTTCTACTACTATGATCCCCAAAATAACACTTTCTAGATGGCTCCCTCCTTTACCCCTTCTTGAATCATCTCAAACCTCTTTTACTATTCAGATCCCCACAAAAGTCTCTAAGCCCTTCCCTCTGACTCCTCCCCTCCACCTCATTTGCTCGACCCAAACCTCCTCCTACTGCTACAATCTCCAATTAAACACTTTCTAAACCCTTCCCTCTTCCATCCCTCCACTATCCTTTGCAATCCAACTAACAGACTCACATTTCCACTGCTCAAATTAATTTCATAATCCTGTATACTAATTCACTACTAATCCTTTTTCAGTTCCGGAGTGGTGGTGTTCCCACCGAAATACGCTTCTCTGTAGGAAACTGTGTTAAAAATATATATATATTTGCTTATAGGCTTCACAACGTTGCCACAACCCACCCAAGAAGGCATATTGACTTCAACATACCTTTTCACAATAAATCATTCAGACATACTGCCTTTGTCATCACTTTCAACAATAAACTGATCAGACCTATGGCATCTGACATACCTTTTCACAATAAATCAGTCTGGACTGCGGCCTTGATCAATGGCATACAACTTCTGCCCAATCAAGTTTCTGTTGATAGGAAGGTGGTGATGTGGGTGGAGCCAGAATCCCACCCTCAGCAGTGCCTAAAATGACTTTTTATGTTGATTACATAACGTCTGCAATAGCTGCACTGCCAAGCCAGACGTAAATCTCGTAGGCTCAAGAATCAAAACTGAACTGGTTGAACAGTGTAGAGATTACAATTTGCATATGTAAAATCAGAGAGCCCATGTAAAGGTAAGTTAAATGTGCTTAATAGCTACGAAGGAAACCACACCAAAAGTTAGTGATTAACAATTCTTAGAGTCGAATTGCTCCACAATTCGTTCATTATAAAGCAGTCCAGTCTCAAACTGCAGTCAAGTGCATTCACTTTTTAGGCACTTGTTACCAAGATGTCAGGGTCCAAGGATGATGCTTCAAGGGAGGAAGGAGATTCTTGTTGGTTGTACATATTGATTGCAGTTCCACAAAAACAAACAAACAAATTAACACATGATTGTCACTGAAAACACATGTATGCATGTGTAGATTAGGGTCTCTGAATATGTGTGCGCTTTTAACTGAGATGTAAAACCCTAAAGGCATGATTGAAACGTTATGCTTTGTGTGGCTTTCCTAGCCTATATGGCTTTTAGCCACAAAATTATGTGCATGGAATATTCGTGTGGTGGAAAACTCCTATCCATAGCGATGTAATTTTTATTTTTTATTTTTTTTACCAAATTTCGTTATTCTCGTTTCCTTCAGAAGGAATATCCTGTGGTCACCTCTTCCAAAATAAATAGTAGAAGTGCGTTCACGTCCCCTCACTTCATTATAAATTCCGCTTGGTTCATACATTACAAGGTGTGCGAGACGAATTGCAGATGTTTTGCGACTGCTCCCACAGTTTTGATTTTGTGAGAATTTACTTAATCTGCATAGAGAATCCTCTAGAATTTCTCACTGCCTGGTAAAACTGCGGGAATATGTTTGATTACCACCGATTCTGCACTCTTGAGTGATATCTTTTGAGAAAAATATGCTCATCTGCCTTTGTGAACCGGGGCCATACAAAAGCAAAGAAAACCAACAGATATTAATTATCTTTTCACATCCATGACTCCATTTCATGATCTCTGCCCCAGCCAGTATGTTTGTGTTAAGAGAAGAGAAACCCAGGGTGTTTTATTTTTTGAACTCGTGACAGCGCAAATATTTCAAAAGGCAAGGCATAGCTTGTTGGTGAAAAGCAAAATATAAGGCATTCTTTGACAAACGCACGCACTGGAACGCCCAGCCCCCCTTCCCAGAAACTCTTTAGAGGATTCCTTGAAAACCATCTCCTTCAAAAAGTGAACTTCCCGCTCCTCTCCATGGGTTGAAGGACATTGTGGGGGCCCATTAGGAAGGAATGCATCTGGTACATTGTGTGCTGCCTCGGTGCCCACCCATGTGCCTCTTTCATGAAACCTCTTTGGAACCAGCTGAAAAAGCGAATCTTCATAAATGGAAATTAGGGAACATGGACAATAGGACTACATCCAATTCCTTGTTTCCCTTAAATCCGGCTGGAAACAGCCAGAGAGAGGTCCAGGGCTCCAGATCATAGGGTGCCTGATGAGCAGTGCCTGACTGGGTCTGGATATCAAACTGCGCATCACCAGATTCCCTACATTAGGGTTTCCTGTTTTATGGTATTTATATTTTGACTCTTGCGTCCTTATTTTCCATTATTTTTTTGCATTTTATAATAGTATTCATTCATATTTTTATTTTTTTTGTTGGTCTGTAAAAAAAAGTTTCAGCTATATATTTGCAAAAAGTTTACCTTATATTTTTCAACTTCTATGCCTGTAGGCTGTTGGTGTTGTATGAAGGCACATACATAAAGTTGAGTTACCTGAAAACACAAGCTTTGCAGTACTAGCACAAGCATACATAGCTCGAATGATCGAGTATCGAAGATCAGACATGCATTACTAAAATGATGCTTCTGAGTAATACCTTCCTGTTGTGCAGACCTGAAGGTGAAAAGGTGAACTGGCTTCTAATCTTCATTTCTATTGTCTAGCAGACAGTGTTTTCAATACCGCTTTGAGGCCCTCGTCTAGTCAAAAAATACTAAATTAGTTGCTGTCTTTTTCTTTTATCATCAAAAACGTCTAGAATTCAAATCTTTTACAGTCCGAAGTATATTGCCCATAGTAACACATTTCGTGTACAATTTGCGTATTAAAAATCGACAAATTTAAAAAAAAAAAAAGACGATTACAATTTAGTGTTAAACATTTGCAAATTCCACAGTGAACAGGAAACATTCCTTAAAAAAATTAGTGCAATGGGACTTCGTCACTCTTATGTAGCAGTATGTTTTTGAGTACTAGTTGAATAGTTACTGGTTATGTGGCCTAAAAAAAGCTCTGATGGAATACAGAGTATGTATGTCATTTCGGGCCATTGAACACCACCTGGTAGGGTTTCTTCAGGACAATTAGTATTGTCAACAATAATGACCAATCTCCAAGTTCATATTAGGTGTTCATAAGCACAAACAGCAAAGTCAAAACATTTTCTGTTACTTCCGTTGTCTGTATCTTAACATTTTTGTATAAAAACTGTCAAAAGCTTCATACTTTCCGAAGTTCTCACCTACCAGACGCGTGAATTCATCCTGTGATGTCACACATCTGATGCGCCATCCCCTTGATTCTCCGTTGCGATGTGCACAAGAGGGGGTGCTTTGGGTAATACAAGGGTGGGTGGTGTGATCACGAAATCTTTCTTTCAGGGATTTCATTTTATTTATGGTGGATCCCGGTTACAAAGTATGTAATTCAGTTAATTTACTTCTGCAGTGGAATAAGTCCCAGGCACGGTGGTATCAGTTGCCTTGCGTTTGCCTCTTCAGTCTTCAATAAATACATACATAAAGGTGGTATATAAGCTCCACATCGTCAGTTATTTTAATATTTTAACATATGGCATGCCCCTGCTCTGCGCAAAACTGAATTTCTAGGAGACAGTGCAACATGTGGTGGGAATAAATACATCTACGTCACCAGGAAAGAGGTAATCCTTATTGTGTTGTTTTCATCTGTTCACTTCCTTGTTTTCATTGTTTAATCAGTCGATATGGGTGACTGCTGCTTTTACTGGTAATTCCTAAAACTTTCAGAATATCAGAAAAGTCCCTTCTCAGTGCCTAGTGAATGTAGCAAATAAAGACGCATGAATCACCTGTTGCAAAAGAAAACACCCCATTGTGGCAGGGATGTCTCTAACCCCTAAATTACTTACACCCTCATCTCTTGGATTGCACCCAATGAAGATGGTGACTCGCACAGAAGCAGTAAAATCTTGAGTTGCATGTACCTTCTTGTTAAATACCATTTGGGTGTAAATGTCTATATGAGGCATTTCCTCGTTGCCATTGGTTGGCTCAGGACCACTTTGGAGTGCTTTGTTGTATTAAGCGCCCTCCAGGGGGGAGGGGCGCCTGTATGGTATCAGATGAGGGTTCGTGCTTTGGATGCTAACTTTACCTAGAACAAGTTGTTTTCCTCTAACACCAGATACTACTGTCTGTGAATTCGGAGCCCTTGGTTGGTCACCACTGATATTTCATGTGCTCAATGCTGTTTCTTGATTAGCCGAGGAGTGAGCTGACCTTCTAGCTCTGTGAGGTGCGAGAGTGGTGGGTGGTCACACTTATTTGTGGAAAGACTCCCTGAAACCACTGGCCGAGGCCAATTTATCAGAAAGATCTTTGCTTTGTTAGAGTAATTGTACTTTAAGAGCAAAATCGCTGCCTCCGTATTAATATCAGAAACGCGCTAAATACGTAACATGTAACTATACTTTTAAAGGGTTTTCAATTATTTTGTAACAATAGAAATGCAAAACATTTACTATAAAATAACTGGTGTGCACTTGATTTTCTTGATTAATAATGTTAAGTGTTAAAGTCCTACATCATGTAACCACTTGTACGTTCTTTGTTCTCTGAGAAGCAATATCGGTTTAGGCCTTTATGTATTTATTTATTTATTTTTTTAACCACCAAAATCTGTTCTGTTTTGTGTACCTTACAACCATCCTATTGTGACTCTGAAAGGCACTAGCTAATGGGATTGAGATTTGGGGGGGGGAGGAATTCAGATGTTCCACTCTTGGTTCTTATACCAGGACAAAGAGCTTCTGAAAAAGATGGTTTCTCGGAGCCCGTAGTGGTGCTCTGACACAAGGGGGCGGGGTTTATAATAGTGCCGTGGCTGTTAGTTCCAGCGCTTTGAAGGCTGTGGGAGCAAGCTGATTTACCATCGCGGCCTCCCGAGCCATCTACAGTCACATTATCTGTTTCTTACTTCTGTTTCCATTATCTGTTCCCAGGGCTTTTCTTATCTGGCTCGGGGCCTTATCAGAGCTTTTATTGCTGTTATCTGAGTGTGGCTTCTCGGTCCTTCCTCTTAAGCCGGTTCCCCGCATTCCTGACTCTCCGCGGATCTCTTCACTCACCCAAGCTCTGCCGATGTACTTTTCATGTGGCATTTGCTGTCAGATGGTCTAATTATTTTGTTGACTTCTTACTGTTTACAAGACTTAAATGTTCACTGCTTTAACTTAGAGCTTGTTTTCGTTTTCCTCGTACATTTTGTTGCACAATTTGTACAGTACAGTGTTTTTTATGAAACGCAGCGAGAAGCAATCGTGCAGGATAATGCAAATTATTGGTTGTTGTTTAAATTTGAGTGTTGTGGCGAGTGAAAAAAGTGAGTAAAACCAATTCGGTGATTTGTCCAACTACAGGTAAACAGTCCTTCCAGCCGATAATCCGCCAGTCACTGCCTCAGTCACCCTGACTACCAGATGCCTCTATCCCCGTTGTTCTGTGTTTTCATTTTCCGAAGCATTCGAATCTGGTACTTCAGTAGCACTTGAGTCAAAGAATGAGGCGCAGTGCAACTTCATTTAAACACATTACACATCAGTGGCATTTCAGCTGAACCCCCGTATCAGTCAGTGTGCTGCCCGGGACTTCAGTGCCATTTCAGTCGGAGCAGGTTGCGCTCTAGTTAGTTGAGTTGTAGTAGTCCTGAAGCGCCATTGGCTCGCCTGAAGTTATCCATGCAACTCCCAGAATGCACTGTTTTTTAAATGAAGCTTAGGACGGTAAAGGTGATGATCGCGGTGGCATAGAATATTTCACTAAACTTTCTTTTAGCCCTAAATCGTGAAGTATCCGCTCAGAATCCTACTACAGATACGAACCTCACACATAAAAAAATGATGGTCCTTGGTGCACGTTTTTAATTCTTTTTATTTTTTTTACAAGAATAAAATCTTTTAATTCATTCCATTTGACGTGAAGTGCAAACGAAATAACAGATAATTTCTTAAACGCATGATTGATGCGTTGACCGGGTTTGCACACAGCGATTAATGTATTTTTTTTTTTATTCGCTAGCCCCCAGAAAATGACTAATAGCCCTATTGGGCACTTTATAAGAAGATGATCAAACAGGCGGTGGGAACATCGGGTGGATGAGGGCGGAAGTGTTTGCTTGGTTGTGTTGTGGAAGTTGAGATGGTGAAGATCCTGAATGTGCCTTAAAAAGCCAGAAGGGAAGACATATTTTCCCCCACGCCTAATGTGATTTGGGGGGGGGGGGGAGAATGGGGATGAGCTGACTGGTGGCCTCCAGCAAAAAGTGTCCAATGCTCTTTTTAGGAAGGCTCCAGTAGATGTGAATATCAAAATGTGGACTCCCTTCCCACAGACTCGTTTCCACCTGACATTGCCCTCACCTGTGCAGTAGACTGACACGACTAATCCCCATCAAGTGTGTTACACACCCTGCCTCCTCCTGGCTGAAACCTACTTGACACACACACTCACACTCTTCTTGCTGTGCTGATAACACTTTTCCAAGCATTTTCCTTTCTTCAGTTGAATATTTTGTTGTCTTGTATACAGTGCGATGGGAAGCAAAAGTCATGCATACAAT
This sequence comes from Pleurodeles waltl, assembly GCF_031143425.1. Lineage (NCBI taxonomy): Eukaryota > Metazoa > Chordata > Amphibia > Caudata > Salamandridae > Pleurodeles > Pleurodeles waltl. The sequence goes on along the minus strand of NC_090449.1, from coordinate 75,174,954 downwards.
CCGAGTACAGACCGACACTTGCTGCCGAAGAATCGAGATGGAAACTAATGTTTTTATTTTTAGGTCTTTCCTGTAAGACAGCACAAGCTGTCTGGTTGTAAACACCTATTTGGAACTTAAAGTGGATTGCAGCCCACTAGGCTTACCATTAGTTGGCTTTGTCACTCACTTGCATGCTTCTTATTCAGTGGCTTGCATTCCTCTTCTTGTGTTTGCCCTCCCCCGGAGCAGACTCTCTGACAATCCTTGTGACTAGCTGACTTTATCCTTCAATTGTCACATTTAGGGAAAACTTTTTTTTCTTTTTCATGCAGCACGCCATGAGATCGCATGTGTTTTCTCTCTCATACCCTTGTATGCTTTCCTCCGTCAAATCATCCCTCCCCTCCATAGCTCTGTTGCTCCGCACCCCTTCCAGCTTGTCTTTCACAGCACAGACCAGGATATTTTTGCTGGGACGTGGATGATGAGCAGACTTGAGGGATACTTTTTTATCTCCTGAATTGCATTTACTACTACATTGAAAGTAACATCATTGAGCCCAAAGGCTTTTATTGTGCTGGGGAAGGGCTTATCCTGGGAGCCCATACCTTTCCTCTCGGGGCTGCTACAGAGGACCAAATGGCTGAATCCTATGGAAAGTAAATTCGACCTCGGCAAGCTTTTTCCGTCCAGATCCCGACACTTCCTTCTTCTTTTTAAACCATTCCATTTATTAAGACTGAAAACATTGAGTTCGATGTAGAGTTTTGACATACCATATCATCCATTATTTTTCATTCATTCATTCATTCATTTATTTATTTTTTACATTTTAAAAATACAACTTTACAAACATTGGCAAAGTCAACAGCGCTCCACTTGCAATATAAAAGTGAGACTTGTTGGCCTTGTAAATTCTTGATTACTATGTGACGTGCAACAAAATACATACCGACTCGAGCTGTCTCGTGCCAGGATGAGCAGCACGATCAGTAGAGTTCGTCTCGACATCCAAAAGTAAAATCCAGACATTTTCAGAATGACCAACAAATATTCTACAATAACATTAATTATATCTATTCTATATATCCCCATACATCTTTATTGAAAGTGCTACAATGCCATGGTAATGTGGATTGTGTATAAATGAGAAATGTTTATATAATCTTCCAAGAGTCTTAATTTTTAAAATGCATTCTTTAATAACATTTATAAATCTGTTCCCAACCGTGTTAATTGTGGATATCCAGGGCACCTAGCAAAATTTAACTATTTGGTGGCTCCACAATCCCAGCCGTACCACAGATATAAACAAGCATAGGCAAAGCCAAAAGGTCTCGGCAATCCGAGAGCTACAGGCGTTGGCAATGTAAATCTATTAGTATACTGTTTTAGGGCTGATTTTACTTATACACACAGATGCATTATCATTGGCAACACCTATAGCTCTCAGATTGCTGCGACCTATTGGCTTTGCCAATGCTGGTTTTATTTATGTTTCACAAACCTATGTGAAAAAAAAAATGCTGGACCTTTTCATGTAACAGCTGCTCTCAAAGAAATGTTTAATATCATGTCTTAAATGTAGCTGCCATCGCCCCACTGGAGTTAATGACAGAAACTGCGACCAATGGGATTATATTATTTTTCTGCATCAGGCAGTTACTGCGATCAAAATACACATATGGGAAAGACAGGGCAAAGAAAACCGGAAAAGCATCTCAAAGGGAGAAAGCGGGAAGCTGCAAGATTGAGCTTAAGGGACAGAGTGGCTGTAAATGGATGAAAGTGGCCCGAGATGGCTTTAATATTACGCAGCTTCATTACTCTGTGCTGGCACATTTAAATGCAGCAGCTGCGTATTTCAGAGGAGAGCTTTGGGCACCAACACATTTTTATTTACAAATTAACCACTGCATGTGTGACCTTGTATTGAGTGACTAGTGGGGAAGAAATCAGCAGTCAGTGTGTTTGAGTGGCCGAGGTGACACCAAACACCTGAAGTGAGGTGGAGGTTGAAGATGAAAAGCAGGAAGGGTGGGGGGAGTTACTTAGCAGTACGAATGAAGGGTGGAAGTGAGCCAGAGTGAGTGGCAGTGAAAGTACACACAGCACAAGTGAGTGTGTCACGAAAAAGGGACGTTACACCGAGAGAGGTAGGGAGGCAGTGGGAAAAGATAGAAGGAATATTGTCTGCCTTGCAGTGGAAGCTAGTGGAAAAGTGGGGCGTCTGAATGACACTGTTTTTAAAGGCCCAGGTACAGAGAAAAATGAAAAAGCGTCACAAAGGGAGAAAGCTGTAAGAGTGAGCTGAAGGGGCAAGGAGTAGCTGTAAATGGATTAAAGAGACCGAAATGCCTTTAGGATTATGGTGCCTCAGCATTCAGTGCTTAGTTTTATGCATCAGACATTTACTGCGAACAAAATAAACCTATTCGTTCGATGGAGGAAAAAAAAAACGAAAGAACATCAAAAAATGAGAAAGCAAAACCACAATATCTACAGCAATTCTAGAACTCTGTAAACTTGTCCTAAAAAAAAAAAAAAGTTTAATTTAAAGTAACTGGTAAATATGTAAAGTGCTGAAACTAACAGGGCACATTGTGGCTCCCACATGCTGAAAACAGAAGTGCATGCCTTCGCACCCAAGTTGAAAGCCAGCTTGCGGTCTAGCCTAACCCCTGTGTAAATAAGTAATGAAAAGGGCCAGTGAGAAATCACCAACTCTCCTAACATGTGGCGGGTCTGTCACTCATTTGAAAACAAAAAAAGTAGTCCCAAAGCAATAGAAGAAAATGCCCACTGCATATGTTTAGCAGTAGTTGTGCAGTGCGCTCAGGGAGGGCTAAACCCTGGAAGAGGCATGACGTATTCATCCCCTTACCAAATGGGGAGAACGCGAAATAGAGTGACAGTAGTGGCAGCAATTGTCAAGCCTGTGGGCGGACTGCAGCCCATGATGTAGACACGGCATGTCTCGGTTCGCAAAGTGTTTATTACGCGACGGGTTGTGTGTTGATCCCAGTTATCGGTCTGCCACCAGATCCTCCTTTCCCAACTTCCATCCACTTGCATATTATTTTCCTGCAACCCTATATTCCTCACAGGTATAAAGTGGTGCTGAACTTGATGTATCATTTTCTCGCGAGTTAACTTTAAACCCTTTTTTTTCTTTCGAGTTTTAAAGTGGTCGATGTTGCTATCTCATATTGTCTCGCAACAACATTGGGGTGCAAAAGCTTCGAGACCCGCATAGTAAATCTGAGACGTTTGTAATAGAGAAACAGTTGCACTACACTGTTTTAGCGCAGGAAGGCATGCACTATTTTTCCCTCACTAGATAAAGTGAGATCTTGAGCGGCACCTGTGAGGTTGCGTGTTCTCTCCCCCTCTGAGACTGTAGGGGCTACCAGTGTGCAGTGCTGACGCAGGCGGCGAGCTGCCACCCGGGCTGGCTCAGCTGGTCCTGCAGCCTCTGCACATAATATGGCAGATATTACTCGTGACGTCATTGGGACTCAGTGCTTTCTTATGTCGCACTTTAGCATAAGGATGAGCAGTGCCATTAACCAGGAAGGTCTCTCTACCTCTGCACCAATGGAAAGGGCCCGAGTCCTTTTCTTTCCACTCAAACCCCTTGAAGCTGCATGTGGTGACAACATAAAACGGAGGCAGTTGTCTTTGTAGATAGTTGCTATAGCATCTGTCTTGAGCAAATCCAGCGTTATGGGTAACATTTGCAATTACCCCCATGTACAGAAAATCAGAGAACTTGCTGTCCAAGACATGTCAGGCCATTAAAGGCTGCCAACGTGCAGCTTAATTTCCACTTACAGGCCTAACATGGCCTCCGGTTTTACCTTTGCCTCCTCTACTAAACTATGTATTTATCCTTTGCTTCTGCTGGGAGTTTTTTTCCCCTTAAGCAATAACTTCTGATGTTACCCCTCATCTCTTCGGGTTCCTGCTTTCCCGATAGCCTTACAGACCTGCTTTCCCATCAACCCTATCAGCCCCACATACCTGCCTTTTCGTCCGCTCTGCACTCCTCCCCTCCCGCTCAACCCTTCTAGGTGCTAGGAGTACACCTTGCTTTCTGGGGTGCTGTAACGACCTTGCTGTTGTCTGCTGACTCAGTATCCGACTCAAGACATAGTCGCGTTGAAAATCCTGCATGGCATGCACCTTCCGAGAACCCCACTGTAGCTGTGTCGAGACGCATTATAAAGTCCACACTGACACACATGGAGTAGCCATCCAGCCATCGCTCACGACACCCAGCTCTGCCCATGTAGAACGCACTTGAGATCTACCATGTACCAACCAGGCACATCTTGCAGTGCGCCTGTGGCATCCTTTTATTCTTGCACCCTTCATCACCTTCATGCCTAATGAGAGCACCAAGTCCACACAAGTGCGTCTGGAGCACCTACCCATCCCTCACGAAAACCATCAGTGCTACCCACAAACATCACACTACAAAGTTACTCTCCCAATCATGAATAGTTACCTCAAACCTGCCCTGTATGCGGCAGCACTTCTATCTTCACCCTTGGAATGTATGCGCTCTGTAATTCGTACAGTATTAAGCAATGTATTTGAATGAGAATTGGCTCCTGATCTTGTGGTTAAAGAGCCAGCAGGGAGGAGTGAGACTTTAATGCACCAACGGGTTACTATAGAGACCTTCTGGTTGAGGAGCCAACAGGAAGGACCGAGGATTTCTGGTTTCCAGTTATTTCCATGGTCCTTGAAAGAAGGAAGTTTGATTCTCTGGAACCCAACATGAGCAGCTCTTTTTCCCGGTTTAATTATTTGCTGCTTCTTTTGACAATGCCTTAGGTGAACACGTCGACTGGGCCTCTAGATGCCACAGAGTGCCTCAGGGGGCCCTTACCCAGCATGCAAGGGTTTTGCTGGGACAAGGAAGCCTTTGATAGGCTGGATGGTGCTTTGGTGACCTGGAAGTGTCTGGAGCAGTGAACCGGAGCAGGTTACCAAAGGAAGCTGGATGAGCAGGATATGATGTAACAGTAATCTTCTACTCCAGGCCATAGTGGAAGCTGTGTATGTTAACAACACAGCTGCTCGCTACATTTGTTTCCAAACAGACGGCTCTGTTTTGTACAAAATATGAGCTCTGCTGTCGTAAATCTGGTGCATGGACTACCCCATGTGAAAGGTAAGTCTGTGAAAGTGAAACATCCCCCATGACAGCAATGGGAGTTTAAAGGGGGATTACGCTGAGATAGAATGAGGGGTGTGGTTGTAGATAAGTGATTTGCTTTCTCCCAGTTTTGTTGGCATGACAGAATCTGCACCTTTAGCTGTTGCGATTAAATAATTTTTTACTTACTCATAGTTGAGCCTCTCACCACAAGGTGAGTACCGGAGTTCTTTGGCCTGGTTTTAGCCAGAACTCTGTGTTACCTCACCAACACTACACGGCGATTTAAGGTGTCTTCACAAACACGACATGGCGATTTAATGTGCTCTCCCCTGTATTGTACGGTCAGTTGCTGGATAGCTGCTTGCCAGTGCATGGACAGCCTCAAAAGGCAACTGAACCTGCAGCAAATACGTTCAGAATACAAACTCGTGTGCCTGCGCTTCAAGCATACAGCAGGAAGCCTATCGCCCTTCAAAGCTTTTCCTGGGCTCCCATTTCCTGGGCATACTGAAACGTGGATGTGGCCTTCACTTCTTAAGCTGTTTGCGGATCTGTGCTAGCTTGAGTGAGCACCAGGGATTCTCATCGCCTGCCGAAAAGCACAAGAATGCATGCACTATTTATTGGCCACCGAGATGAGGTGAGATCTTGATCAGTACACAGGAGGTTGCGTGTTCTCTCCCCCTCTGAGACTGTCATGGCTACCTGTGCGCAGTGTTGACGCAGGTCAGACGGAGACGGCGAGCTGGCTTCACCTGGGCTGGCTCAGCCGGCCTGCCTCCCCTTGATGAAGGCAGGTATGTTCGCAAGGCCACCTTCGTGGCGGGGCACAGTGTGGGGACATGGTGTAGCACACAATGCATACAGGCTTATCTGACTCCTTCCAAAGAAAAAGGACTGGGCTGCTCTCTAGTAGCCTTAGTGTCCCAGGCTTTTGAAAGAGTATTGACGAATGGTACCCGCCAACAGCCAGGCATCTAGTTACGAATGGTGCTCCCCAGTCATATGCCTGGTATTGAGGAGCGATACTCTCCAGCGATAGGTCCTGTGTTGGTGAATGGTGCTGTCTAACAATAGGTCCAACATGTATGTTAATGTTGTGCCCTCCGAGCTACAGGACTGTGGAATTATTGTGCAAGCTGTTTCACTTTGGGCTGCTACAGGGGGAATATTTGCTGTGGAACCTGGTACGTTCCAAGTGGGGACCCCATGAGAGAAGGTTGGAGTAGATTTTGCCCCAAAACATGCAGGCCGGCCATACTGTACTACTTAATTTATGGAAAAATATTAAATTTCACCTTAAATCATTTATTTAATGTTTAGGTTTTTTTTCTCCGTACTGACCAATAAGTTCGTTATCCCCGTTTTTGGCTGCCAGCTGGGTAGCCCATTCTTTCGCAGAGTTTGTTCAGGCTTTGCTGAAGAACATTATTATATTCTTTGACTAAACATTAGGAGAGGTGCCAGGTGGACAGACGACTCTGCCAGTCGAGCGAGGTCTGTGACTGCCAGATCAATACCACCACCCAAACATTACCCCAAATAAATACTCCCCCCTACATCCACTGTCTCATCAGTATAATTACAAGATCTGAAATACACAAGAGGAGTGCATTAAATGTGTCCAGTGACTGATTAGGTAGCCCAATGCATTAACTTGCACATTTACCAGAGAATACATCAGTATTGGAGTAATCAGTAACCGGTTTGCACATCCCTGCACCCTGCAAAGATGTTTTAACAATTGTTGCCTTTCCCTAGGCATGACTTCAGGCATACGTAGGCTGCTCCAGGTTTTCTTTACTTGAGATTGTGCCGCAGGAAGGGAGCCTGTTCTTAAATTGGATTCTCCTGAAAAATCTGGGCATTTTGAAAACAATTCAATATTGTTGGTGTTCCTAGTTTTCTGCTTTTAGATCATTCCTCAGATAAAGGGTCAGGATGGTCTGATGCCCAAGAACCTGGTCTGCGATGATGCAGCTAGCTGTCCTCCAGGCAGTCTCTGAACCACACCTGGAATATAAACCATCGTACGACCCACGGTTAGCTGCATAGTTCAGATGATGCTTAGCTCTGAATTTCTGATAACGGACTTCTCATCTCCATCTTAGATATCCGGCACAGATGTTGTAGTTTTTAAGGGTGGAGCCCTAAGAGAATCAGAAGGCCGCGTCCCGTGGTTAGCTGCATAGTTCAGATGATGCTTAGCTCTGAATTTCTGATGACGGACTTCTCACCTCCATCTTGGATATTTCTCACAGATGTTGTAGTTTTTAAGGGTGGAGCCCTAAGAGAATTAGAAGGCCACGTCCCGTGGTTAGCTGCATAGTTCAGGTGATGCTTATCTCTGAATTTCTGATGACGGACTTCTCACCTCCATCTTAGATATCCGGCACGGATGTTGTAGTTTTAAAGGCTGGAGCCCTAAGAGAATCAGAAGGTCACATCTCGTGGTTAGCTGCATAGTTCAGGTGATGCTTATCTCTGAATTTCTGATAACGGACTTCTCACCTCCATCTTAGATATCCGCAACGGATGTTGTAGTTTTAAAGGGTGGAGCCCTAAGAGAATCAGAAGGCCGCGTCCCGTGGTTAGCTGCATAGTTCAGATGATGCTTAGCTCTGAATTTCTGATGACGGACTTCTCACCTCCATCTTAGATATCCGGCACAGATGTTGTAGTTTTAAAGGCTGGAGCCCTAAGAGAATCAGAAGGTCATGGTGGCAAACATTCCAAAGCAGGAAACTGTCCATCACCTGCAAACTGCAGCGGTGCTTCTCTCACAGACAATAGGTACGATTTGGAGTCGCGATTCTCGTCCACACGTTGCAATTCCTTTGGAATTGTGAGGATTTTCCATTACCAAACCATGGCCTTTGTGTTTTGTACTAGGAACTGTCTTGCAGTAAATAATGCTTACCGGTAGGCCTGGGCGATCAGATAATCCCCACTCAGTAAAAGAGATCTGTTCTGGAATGTATCTCGTTGTTTCGTTGGTGAAAGGGATGCATAATTAAATGGAAGAGTCTGTCGAGTATTCTCACTGCAAAACTTTTCTGTTTTTGCCAATTGACTGATTACAATGCTCTCTGGAACCTCGTGACAGCTTGCCGGACGGCCTCCAAGTAGGATCCGAACTCTGACCATTTGCACTAAACCTTTGCCAAATCCCACTGAAGTCGAGGTTTTGTAACTTTTTTTTTGCAAATCTACCACCTTAACATGCACCATAAATTACATTGTTCTTAAAGTTCAGTGAAATCGCATGTTTTGTATTTGTTTGCACTTTGGTTAAAGGGAAACCATGTTACCCATTCAGAAGTCTATAGCATTCTAAAGTGTTAATGCACTGAACATCCCCAGATATGGTTCCTAACTCTCAAAGGATACCAGAATAGTGATTGTAATTATGAGAAATACTGAGAAAGGCAGTAGAAAGACTGACAGTTGCGCAGAGCAATGAATGACTTTGACCGACATCTATAATATGATCACGTTCATTGTCCTTGAGTGTGAAATGCATTATCAGAGGACATTATTTCTGCAATTCACATTTACTATTTATGTATCCACCTTTTGAGTTTGTAGAGAGCAATTTGGTCTTATTTATGAATGGATTCAGGTCAGCTCAACAACTTTATTTGGTCAATTGACCATAAAAGCACAATAAAAACAAGAATAAAAAGCTTCATAATACAATAAAACCACGAAAAAATCATGCTGTGTAAAAAGTAATAATTTTCACCCACTAAAAATGCATACAAATTCTAATTAAGAACATTTGCCTTTCATAAGGATGTAAAGTGTTATAACACAAACATAACTTTACGGTGCACATTTCCTTCTCAGTTTCAATGCTTGCGTGATGAAATTTAAAACTGAGCAACATCGGTGGGTTAACTGTAGACTGTTAGAAGAAATTGTTTGCAAGTCACCACTAAAGAGGTTTTATTGTGGTAGTATTCAATTTTAGTTTCACGTGTTTAGAAATATTTCTGGCATACAAATCATTTTGTAGATACAGTGATTTAACCTAGTTGTAGATTTAGCATTCATAGTCTGATATCTAGTAAAGGGATCTAATTCTCGGTGGGACAGTAGATTTACTGATACCTCTAATCTCTTATAACGTGCATTCGATTACTCGCTTCTTGACATGCAGCAGTTTGTTGGGGTCCTTAGTGATTTTTTTTTTTTTTTTTTACGAGAACCTGTGTCGATTCCTGCGTCTTGAGGGTACCTCCCATCATGTAATGGTTGCAGTGCAGGGCTTAATGAATGCTGTTGAAGAGATAGATGCATAGGGTTAAGTGAATATGCAACTTAGCTGGAGAACAGGCCAGCTTTATTTTCTTTAATGTTGTTGTTCCTTTTGGCTGAAGGCTCATTGTTTGTCCCCGGCTTGTGTAATGCTAGAACGCATCTGCACATCTGAGGCCGAGCATTGTTGAAGCTGAGAACGGAGTTTTCTGGGCAGGATTCCCTGAGCCGGTGCCAGCGCCCCATCGTACACAGCACATGGCGACCATGGGGCAGGCGGCTGCCCAAGAGAGCACAGACCGGGCTTTGAGCTGGGCCTTTACTTCTCTCCATGAGAGATTCGTGCACTTCCGGAGCAGGCCAGATCTGCCCGCTCTCCTCTGGCCGCAGCCAAACGCGGAGCACTATTTAAGGTGGAGCGAGAACGACTTCCAGAGAACACGGTAAACCAGCCTGTCGCCTCTCTGATTTTAATGAAGGAACGGGGTAAGGACAAGGACTTCTTCCTACAGGAAGTGTTGTTGAGTCCAACAGACTTCGGAAAATAAATACCACCCAGATTACTGGATCAGTTATTCTGGTGGCCAAATTGGCAATAGTCAGGGAAAAATGAACTTTTATTGTGTGAGAACAAGCCCAGTTGCCGAAGTTAAATGGGAGGTGTTGATGAAATCACGTGCAGTGGCATGGATATATTCCAAAGCAGCAGCTTTACTTCTAGGTTAGAGCCGGGGGGAGTTCTGGTGTGACATTTACTAATCAAATTCCTAATTGTCAAGAGCTCGCCTCCCCACGTCCGCAGCACCACCTTGCTGTGTCCGTGTCCCTGACCCCCGCCCACGCTGCTGCTAGCGTGTTCGAGGCCCTCCTCCACCCGCAGGCATCCAACTGCGCCTCATTCCTGGTGTCTAGTGGGCTTCTGGTAAGCGTCGCTAGACTCGAGTGCATTGTGCCACTTTCGCCGTATTTGTGACTGTATTCTGGGCCTTGCTTTTTTGTGCCTTTTGCTCCATTTTGCTTCCATTTGTGTTTTTGCTTCCACTTGTGCCTTTTTAGACTGTTGTAACTGCTTTTTCGCCCCTTGTGTGCTCCCCCTTGCCGCTTTCCACTGCCGCTGCCACCTTGCGGCCCCCGCCCCCCTCGCGCCCCCATTCGCCGCTCCCTCCCGCCTCCCAGCTGCTCCTCCCTCCCCCTCTCTTCTCAATGGCTGGCGCTGCGCGTCGAGGGTGAGCGACATCTGACCTGACCTGTTTTCGGTCAAGAGCTCGCCCCCCCCACGTCCGCAGCACCACCTTGCTGTGTCTGTGTCCCTGACCCCGCCCACGCTGCTGCTAGCGTGTTCGAGGCCCTCCTCCACCCGCAGGCATCCACCTGCGCCTCATCCCTGGTGTCTAGTGGGCTTCTGGTAAGCGTCGCTAGACTCGTGTGCATTGTGCCGTTTTCGCCGTATTTGTGACTGTATTCTGTGCCTTGCTTTTTTGTGCCTTTTGCTCCATTTTGCTTCCATTTGTGTTTTTGCTTCCATTTGTGCCTATTTTAGAATGTTGTAACCGCTTTTTCGCCCCTTGTGCGCTCCCCCTTGCCGCTTTCCCCTGCCGCTGCCTCCCTGCGGCCCCGCCCCCCCATTCGCCGCTCCCTCCCCCCTCCCTTCTTAATGGCTGGCGCTGTGCGTCCGCGCGCCGGAGACGCGCCAGAGGCAAGCCCGTCTGCGCCCGGTCCGCGCCCAGCGCCACCCCCCCTGGTCCGCACGACCCTTGCATCACCAGACGCCGCTACTCGGCCAACCAGCTCATCGCCCTCAACCCCGGCCGCTCCACAACATGTTTCCAGTCATCCTCAAAGAACACCAAGGGACCATTCTCCTGCCACGCCTGCAACTTCACCTGCAACAGAACAAGGAAACCTGCAACAACCACAACAAACCACCTCCACTGCATACTCCTCAACACACGCTCCGCACGCAAGCATGCCATTGAGCTCTGGGACCTGCTCGACACCACCACCCCAGATGTAGCCATCCTGACCGAAACCTGGTGGAACGACTCTTCAGTACCGGACATCGCCATAGCCATCCCGGACGGCTACAAGATCACCAGGAGGGATCGCCCCAACGGAATCGGAGGAGGAATAGCCATTGCCCACAAATCCACCCTCAAAATCCACACCCACACGGACGACACCCTCAAGACCGCCGAACACCTACACTTCCAAATCCACACTGACCCCAACACCACTCTCAGAGGAACGCTCATCTACCGACCCCCAGGACCACGAGCACCCTTCTGCGACTCCATCGCTGACCTCACAAGCATCCACGCACTCACCTCCACGGACTACATCCTCCTTGGAGACCTCAATTTCCACCGGGAGAACAACAACGACGCCAACACCACATCTCTGATCGACAACCTCTCCAACCTTGGCCTCAGACAACTGATCAACACACCCACCCACATCGCCGGCCACACACTTGATCCGATCATCTCCGCAAGAAACCACGTCACCTTTAACCACATCACCAAACTCCACTGGACCGACCACCACTGCATCCACTTCACATTCAAGAAGCACATCGAACACCACCGCACCCAACTACCACCACACCGCCTCTCGAGCAAAGTCACCGAAGACCAGCTGACCAGCACCCTCGCCCAGAACCCGGCCACCTACTCCACCGACCCAGACACCGCCGCACTCAACCTACGACAGTGGATCAACGACTGCGCCAACACCCTCGCACCACTCAAGAGGTCCGCCGACAACCAAGGAAAGAAAAAAGCCGCCTGGTTCACTGACGAACTCCTCACCTTCAAACGCACCTGCCAGAAACTAAAGAATAAATGGCTCCTCGAACACACACCCGACAGCCTTGCAGCCCACAAGGAGGCCACCCGTAAGCCCCACCAGCTAATCACTCGCCAAATGTTCCCACTTCACAGAACGCCTGAACAACAACGCACACGACAGCAAAGAACTCTTCTGCATCGTGAAAGAGCTCTCCAACGCCAACGTCAACGACATCCCACCATTCCAAGAACTCTGCGACGTCCTGTCCACCTTCTTCTATCAGAAGATTGCAGACATCCACGACAGCCTCAACACCACGCCTCCGCCAGACCCCACCCCCGACAACTCCACCTGCACCAAACGCCTAACCACCTGGACCCACGTAGACGACGCTGAAACTTGCAAGATCATGAACTCCATCCACTCAGGATCCCCTTCAGACCCATGCCCCCACCACGTCTACAACAAAGCCGACTCTACCATCGCCCCCCAACTTCGAAAGGTCATCAACTTATCCTTCGAAACCGCGACTTTCCCGGAAAGCTGGAAGCACGCTGAAATCCACGCCCTCCTCAAGAAACCCAAGGCAGTCCCCAACGACCTCAAAAACTTCTGCCCGATCTCCCTCCTCCCCTTCCCGGTGAAGGTCACCAAGAAGATCGTCAACGCTCAGCTTACCCACCACCTCGAGGACAACTCCATCCTGGACCCCTCCCAGTCGGGTTTCAGACTTAATCACAGCACCGAGACTGCTCTCCTCGCCGCCACAGATGACATCAGACAGCAAATGGACAACGGCGAAACATCAGCCCTCATCGTTCTGGACCTTTCCGCAGCCTTCGACGCGGTTTGCCACTGCACCCTATTAATACGCCTCCACGAAGCCGGAATACAAGAAAAGGCCCTCAACTGGATCTCCTCTTTTCTCTCCTGCAGAACCCAGAGAGTCCGACTCCCACCCTTCCGCTCCGAAGCCACCAACATCATCTGCGGCGTACCCCAAGGCTCCTCTCTAAGCCTGATGCTGTTCAACGTATACATGGCCCCCCTCGCACAACTGGCCCGTTAGCACAACCTCAACATTCTCTCCTATGCCGACGACACCCAGCTCATCCTCTCCCTCACCAAAGACCCACACACCGCCAAAGCCAACCTCCACGAGGGAATGAAGTCCATCGCAGAGTGGATGAGAAATAGCCGCCTGAAGTTGAACTCCGACAAGACGGAGGTCCTCATCCTCGGACGCACCCCCTTGGCCTGGGACGACTCCTGGTGGCCCACCGCGCTGGGACACCCTCCAACGCCAGCCAACCACGCACGCAACCTGGGTTTCTTCCTCGACTCCGCCCTCACCATGTCCAAGCAGGTCAACGCAGTTTCCTCCTCCTGCTACAACACCCTCCGCATGCTCTGTAGAATCTACAAATGGATCCCGACGGAAACCAGAAGAACGGTGACCCAGGCCCTCGTCAGCAGTAGACTAGACTACGGCAACGCACTCTACACAGGCATCCCAGCAAAAGACATCCGACGCATCCAAAACGCCTCCGCACGGCTGGTCCTCGACGTACCCCGCCGATGCCATATCTCCCACCACCTGAAAGACCTCCACTGGCTCCCCGTGGACAAGAGGATCACCTTCAAGCTCCTCACCCACGCTCACAAGGCACTCCACAATGCCGGACCAGCCTACCTGAACAACAGACTCAACTTCTAAGCCCCTCCCCCAACTCCGCTCCGCCAACCTCGCATCGTTCCCCGCTTCCAACGCAAGACCTCCGGCGGCAGATCCTTCTCCTATCTTGCTGCCAAGACCTGGAACACCCTCCCGACCCACCCCACCCCCCCCCCCTTGCGGCAGACCCAGGACCTTCTCACCTTCAGGAGACTCCTCAAGACCTGGCTCTTCGACCAGTAGCAGCACCTGCCCCCCCCCCCCCCCTGCGCCTTGAAACCCTAACGGTTACGTAGTGCGCTCTATAAATATTGTGATTGATTGAAGTGCAGCTTTTATATATTTTTTTTATGAAGGGTCCCTCTGCATCTTACGCTAGGAAAGTAACACCCCTGCACCGCCTGACCTAGGACCTGTGTCAACAACCGTCCTCGCGGCAGGGTTGTACGCCAGGTTGTTCTGCTGCAAGAACATAACCCTGTGCTCAAGTTTTACTGGTTAATGACATTACGTTCTGTAGTTAGCGGCTTCCATGTGAAGTGAAGTTATTCCACAAAAAATAAACAAAACTAAATGGTTCCCTCTGAATTGCAAGTGCAGTTCTTGGGAACCAGCTCAAACCTACCTCAGACATCATTTGGTTTGTGTGACCAGCTGGGCAAGGACCTTACGCACAGAACAGCTGACCAGCGGGATGTACTTCATGTCACGAGTTTTCCTTGCCCACATTCCTTCCTCCCAAACAATACTTTGGGCCATTTCAGGGAGCGCGATTAATGACGCTTTAAGGTTCTGTGCCAAAGGCGGAACTAGCAGTACTCAAAGTAGGACCTGGAGGCCGCTTGCAATCCCTCAGACCCTTGCATGCGCCCCTTGAGGTAAACATAAGCATTCTGCTGGTCTTAACCAGGTTGACGACTAGCAACAGAACGATAATTGATAGACATGTAGACTATAAAGCCCGGAGGGCCTTCTGGGATGGCCTACTTACTTTGACCAAAACCTCAACAGAGCTGCTGTTGATGTTTCAGCGTCTTAACCTCAGCAGTCACGCCTCTCTGCCATACAATCCACCTTGTCCCTTTTTCTGGGACAGTGTTTAATGGGGTTATGTTCAGTAAATTGGCCGTAGTTTATTATGTATGAAAACAGATCATCACAGGTCCACCGTAGGTGGAAAGATCGTTGTACGGAAAATCTGTATTTTGATTTCACAGATGTGAACGAAAATTTGTAGTCCCTGTTCATGAAACTGATAGGACCACTTCTCGGACCGCATGTATTCATGACTCATTCTTGCTACCATTGGTCAGTCTGGTCCCTTTGCCTGGTACCCTTGGTCAGGAGGCAGTCTGCGTTACAGGGTGCTCTTTTTTCTTAACACTCCTAGCCATGCCGTCAGATATCCCAGAGCCTGCGGAGTATCAATGGTGCCCCTTTGTGCCCCGGGTTTTACCTTTTTCGTGGTCTTCTACAGCCAGTCGGCTGACAGGTTTTGGCCACTTTGTAGCTCTTCCCCCCCGTGATCTCCGGTCAAACCCAGAGATCCCCATATGTTCATGAACATCTGCACGCTTACCCAAGAGAGGTGTACACCATCACTCCCACAGAAACCTGGTACCTCTTTATTGATCAAGTCGTGTTTTACAAAGTCGAAACCTACGTTTTTGCAAAACCTATGCATTTTGACATTAAGCTTCCTCATAAATTACTCCACTGAGCTATGAGATGATGCCCCTCTCCATTCGGTTTGTGGGATAATCTCTGACCACACGACCGGAGCTTGGGCGCGTACCCTTGCTATCCTGTTCGTCTGGTTTCAGACAGTCGCCCTCTGCCTAGTGTCACCAAGTTATTCCGGCTTAGATGAATCTCCTCGATGTCTGGTCCCCCATGTTAGTCCACAAGTTTCTCCAAAGTGGGGAGAGGTTGTGCCATCTCATGGCCAGTGTGCTCATCACCTTAATGTGGTGCCAGTCCAGCACTCTGTCATGTCCCTGAGTCACCCACCTTGCAATGTACAAGTGTCCTATGAACCAGACTTTCTTCCTTTGCCTGCCGGCGTTTACGCCTGTCCAGGGAATGCAGAGGGTCGATAGTCGGGCCCATATTCAGTTTGTGTCCCCTCTTATATAGAACTTTATAGATTGTTCTTGATATTTAGTTTAACTACAAATACATTGTTTCCTCACTGAAATATCTCTTAATATATAGTTCCCATAAAATTGAGGCTTTTCTGTTAGGAGAACAAGCCCATCTCTGGTCCAGTGAATATTGGCCTCCAGCACTCATTGCTCTCATTGTGTCAAGATACTATCACATTTCCTCATCTAGTATCTCAACCTCTCTGATGGCTCAGCTCCAAACAGTCCAAAACTCGGTAGACAATGTAATACTTAATTTGCCCACAAATCTCCATATGTCTTTTGCGGGAGGTACATTGTCTTCCTATTTGAAGGAGGTTTTTTTTTTTTAAGGCCCGCTCCTAGTTCACAGGACTTCAGGGGTCCCTTTCCCAGTTACCTATCAGAAAAGGTCCATCTCTACTGCTCTAGGTAGAACCTGCACTCTGCCAAGGCTGTGCTGGTCTCATCACACCGATTCACTTGCAGCCGCACTTTCTCCTAGTTACCTCTGGAAAGATGAAATAAGTCTGCTTCATTCATCCGTCAAGAGACTGTTTTCCCCCAAGTTTAAGTAAAGACTTAGCTCTGATCACAGCCGTAAGGACCATTTTTCCTTTCATTCCTCTGAATTTCTCTCTGCCATCTTCAGCTCTTGGATACCCTTCTCTGTGTAACAGATCGCTTTACAAACCCTTATATTACAAGTCTGGCAGCAAATTACTATTGGAGGTAGGTAGGAGCCAAGATAGTAGCTCTGGAGCGGAGGCTGTAAGTAACTCCAGATTGCATTATGTGAAGACACTGACACACCCCGCCCCCCCCCCCCCCCTCCATTGCAGTACTACAAACACTGACTCTGTATCATTCCTCTTTTATTTGAGGTAATAATCAGGGGCAGCTCCTCCATAGGGGCGGAAGAGCGTCCATCACCACCCCCCCCCCCCCCCCCACCCCCCCCGCCTGCAGCGGCAGCTGCACTCCTTTTCACAAAGAACAATCATAAACTGTTTATGATCATTGTTTGGGAAAAGAGGGTGGGGCCACAGGGGTGTCGTGCACTGGGGGAGTGCTCAGCACTCCCCCTCAGAGTGCATGTTTGTTTGGCTGGCCGTCTCGGGCCAGCCAAACACACATGCACAAAGGGCTCTCTCCAGTCTAGCAACACAATTGCTGGGCTGGAGAAAGCCTGCACAGTCTCCCAGTCTGCCTGGAAGCACCCAGCCAATCCTGATGCTGCTCTAAGCAGCGTCAGGATTGACGCAGGGCGGACTGGGAGCCTGTGCCTGCAGCACCAGTGAGACGGGAGGAGTCAGAGGATCGGCGCGGGAGTGAAGGGTAAAGTGTTTTTTCAATTTTTAAAAATATTTAATTCAATCCCCCCCCCGGCTCGCACGCTTCCCCGCCCCTTTCAGTAAGCGCAAGCCGCGACTGGTAATAATAGCTCGTGCAATTCGGCTTGAAAAGCACCAGAGCTCTGTAGTTCGAACAATCAAAGTATGCCGATGTAGAGGTATGTACATAAGTAAGTACAGACACATGGTGAAACGTCACCTAAAGGGACAGGAGAGGAGAATGTTTTGTCGTTTCATGGTGGTTTCAGTCATGTTCAGTGACTTAATAAAGATCTCCTGACTACTGATGAAGGTAAAACATTTTCCTGAATTGCAAGAAGCAGAGGTGAGCCGGATTTGCAGTAGAGTTTTCTACCACAGTCTCGGGGATGTATACTGAGGCCGTTTGCCTTCATGTATTTTTATCTTTTGGAGATTTAGTCTAATAGGAGCTTAGTTGCTGATGTGTTTCTTGCCAGAGATAGTGAGTTTCCCTTGCCAGGGATGCAGTGAATCCATTGTAGGGGATTAGAGACTATTCTTTGTTGCGTGAGAATCCTTTGAAGGGTATCTAGGAGTACGTTATCAAGTGAGCATTCTGAATCACACAACATTGAGTCCCTTTTAAGGCTATTATGATAGACCCCAGTATGCATTTCAGTTCAGCACTATCGCTGCCCTTTTGGAAGGATCTATGGACTGGATGGGGCCTTGATAATCTGATTAGGGAAGGTAACCCTTATGTGCCACAAGTGGAAACGCTGAACCAAATGTATCTATTTTCATAGCTATCTAAGAGTGACTTTCTACTTAAAAGCTAAGTGACTCTGCAGGGACTGAATTGTGGGGAGTGTTGACGTTCTTTGCCGAGGGCCAAGCGGAGTTGCAGGTGTGTGCCTTATAGTCCTGTTTGGAAGAAGGCAGATGATGCTCTCAGGTGGTGCATGTTGTTGGCCATTGAAGCGTATACGAAAAGTGATGCATCATGATCAACCTGGTGAAAGTGGATTTTTTTGTTGGCAAGCGGACCTGCCTCCGCCCACTCAGTGGTTCTGTTTACAGGTTAAAAATTGTTAATGACACAACAGATGATTGTCGGAAGTCGGCACCGAGAGGTACTCAGACGAACAAATTGTTGTTGGTTCTTTAGGAAAGATGTGAACCATTGGAGCACTTTGTCCTCCAGAATCACGTGTGGTACACCTGTGAATGTTCTAGTGGTAAGCATCTTCTGAGGTTGAGTCTAGGAGCGCCAAGAGATTGGATACTCCTTTGTCCAGAGCACACTCCTAGTTCTTGATGGTGGCCACTTCTATGCATCAGCAGGTGACATATAAGTATTACCAAATATGGTAGTATGGGGATAAGGAAAGAACCTGTGTGCAATTGGTAGGAAGTCACAGTTGTGACACTAAATTATCATGACATATGACTCACTTCAGTCTTTGAGGCTGGTATCGACTGATGTAGCAGTGTGTCTTGGCATGGCTCACGCTGCTCAATAAATTTCACATCCCAGAAAAATTCCACCAATCATTTTTGCCTTGAGCATTATGTAGAATAGATGATATTTGTAGCTTGACTGTGTCTCACAACACTGCCCTTGTTAAGCCCCTGCCCTGGCCATTCTGTACTTGAGTTATATTGCCTGAGGCCCCCTTCATTGGAGTTAGTCTTATTGCAAGTATAGCCATATGACATAAAAATACAAACACCAAAAAATATGAAATATGATTCCTGTAAGTTAACTGGATATTTTTAAAGAATTGAACTTTGGTGGGGTGAGTAATCTGTGCAGCGATATAAAATTGACTATTAGGCATCAGTTTACTATCTATCAGCCTTGTGGCATACCAGACTTGGGTGGAACAAATGTGGCCTATCGTTTAGGAAACGCCCACAAAGTTGCTCCTCCCAAAGGCACAAAACACAGCCAGCCACACTGTCATTACAGGGAACGCTCCAGGCAATGGCTACAATTTATAAGTACACTGTCATCAAAGCTTACTTAGAGGCCTGAACACTGGCAGTAAATCATATCCCCGCCTTTATTAATGTGAGAGCTTCAGACACTGGCAGCAAGTCATAGCCCCGCTGTTATTAAAGCTGAGAGCGCCAGACATTGGCAGTACATCACACCCCAGCCGCCACTGCAAGGAAGAGCCCCAAACACTGGCATCAAGTCAAAAGTACACTGCCTTTAATCTGAACGCTGCAGGCAATGGCAGCAATCAGAAATAAACAGTGATCAAAATGTAGAGCTCTGAACACTGGCAGCAAATCATATCCCCACTGTTATTGAAACTGAGAGCTTGAACACTGGTCAAGGCATTGCCCCACCGTCGTTAATCTGATAGCGCCACACACTGGCAGCAAGCCGTAACTACACCGTCGTTAATCTGATAGCGCCACACACTGGCAGCAAGCCGTAACTACACCCTCATTAATCTGATAGCGCCAGACACTGGCAGCAAGTCGTAACTACACCGTCGTTAATCTGATAGCGCCACACACTGGCAGCAAACCGTAACTACACCCTCATTAATCTGATTGCTCCAGACACTGGCAGCAAGCCGTAACTACACCCATGTTAATCTGATAGCTCCACACACTGGCAGCAAGTCGCAACTACACCGTCGTTAATCTGATAGCGCCACACACTGGCAGCAAGCCGTAACTACACCGTCATTAATCTGATAGCGCCACACACTGGCAGCAAGCCGTAACTACACCCTCATTAATCTGATTGCTCCAGACACTGGCAGCAAGGCGTAACTACACCCTCGTTAATCTGATAGCTCCACACACTGGCAGCAAGTCGCAACTACACCGTCGTTAATTTGATAGCGCCAGACACTGGCAGCAAGCCGTAACTACACCGTTGTTAATCTGATAGCGGCAGACACTGGCAGCAGACCGTAACTACACCGTCATTAATCTGATAGCACCAGACACTGGCATGAAGTCGTAACTGCACAGTCATTAATCTGATAGCGCCAGACACTGGCAGCAAGCCGTAACTACACAGTCGTTAATATGATAGCGCCAGACACTGGCAGCAAGTCGTAACTACACCGTCGTTAATCTGATAGCGCCACACACTGGCAGCAAGCCGTAACTACACCCTCATTAATCTGATTGCTCCAGACACTGGCAGCAAGCCGTAACTACACCCATGTTAATCTGATAGCTCCACACACTGGCAGCAAGTCGCAACTACACCGTCGTTAATCTGATAGCGCCACACACTGGCAGCAAGCCGTAACTACACCGTCATTAATCTGATAGCGCCACACACTGGCAGCAAGCCGTAACTACACCCTCATTAATCTGATTGCTCCAGACACTGGCAGCAAGGCGTAACTACACCCTCGTTAATCTGATAGCTCCACACACTGGCAGCAAGTCGCAACTACACCGTCGTTAATCTGATAGCGCCAGACACTGGCAGCAAACCGTAACTACACCGTTGTTAATCTGATAGCGGCAGACACTGGCAGCAGACCGTAACTACACCGTCATTAATCTGATAGCACCAGACACTGGCATGAAGTCGTAACTGCACAGTCATTAATCTGATAGCGCCAGACACTGGCAGTAAGCCGTAACTACACAGTCGTTAATCTGATATCTCCACACACTGGCAGCAAGTCGCAACTACACCGTCGTTAATCTGATAGCGCCAGACACTGGCAGCAAGCCGTAACTACGCCGCCGTTAATATGATAGCGCCAGACACTGGCAGCAAGTCGCAACTACACAGTTGTTAATATGATAGCGCCAGACACTGGCAGCAAGCCGTAACTACACAGTCGTTAATCTGATAGCTCCAGACACTGGCAGCAAGTCGTAACTACACCGTCATTAATCTGATTGCTCCAGACACTGGCAGCAAGCCGTAACTACACCCATGTTAATCTGATAGCTCCACACACTGGCAGCAAGTCGCAACTACACCGTCGTTAATCTGATAGCGCCACACACTGGCAGCAAACCGTAACTACACCGTCATTAATCTGATAGCGCCACACACTGGCAGCAAGCCGTAACTACACCCTCATTAATCTGATTGCTCCAGACACTGGCAGCAAGCCGTAACTACACCCTCGTTAATCTGATATCTCCACACACTGGCAGCAAGTCGCAACTACACCGTCGTTAATCTGATAGCGCCAGACACTGGCAGCAAATCGTAAATACGCCGTCATTAATATGATAGCGCCAGACACTGGCAGCAAGTCGCAACTACACCGTCGTTAATCTGATAGCGCCAGACACTGACAGCAAATCGTAACTACACAGTCTTTAATCTGATAGCTCCAGACACTGGCACCAAGTCGTAACTAAACCGTCATTAATCTGATTGCTCCACACACTGGCAGTAAATTGCATCTACACCGTCATTAATCTGATAGCGCCAGACACTGGCAGCAAGCCGTAACTGCACAGTCATTAATCTGATTTCTCCAGACACTGGAGGCAAGCCGTAACTACACAGCCATTAATCTGATAGCGCCAGACACTGGCAGCATCAACTACACTGTCATTAATCTGATAGCTCCACACACTGGCAGCAAGTCGTAACTACACCCTCATTAATCTGATAGCTCCACACACTGGCAGCAGATCGTAACTACACCGTCATTAATCTGATAGCTCCACACACTGGCAGCAAGTCGTAACTACACCGTCATTAATCTGATAGCTCCACACACTGGCAGCAAGTCGTAACTACACCGTCATTAATCTGATAGCTCCACACACTGGCAGCAAATCGTAACTACACCCTCATTAATCTGATAGCTCCACACACTGGCAGCAGATCGTAACTACACCGTCATTAATCTGATAGCTCCACACACTGGCAGCAAGTCGTAACTACACCGTCATTAATCTGATAGCTCCACACACTGGCAGCAAGTCGTAACTACACCGTCATTAATCTGATGGCTCCACACACTCGCTAGAGTAGATTGTCAGTAAGGCTGGTTGGGGTCTTGGCTGTTTAGGAGTACCGCATTGTTTCGTGTGTGTAGATTCTCAAGGGCCCCAACCACATTGTGCATCATTTGTGTTACACTGCGGTTAAGAGGTCACAAACATTGTCGTTGTTACTCTCTGAAGCAGTTAATGATTCTGGCGAGTAGCCCTTACCAGGTTTACGTGACTGGGGTGGAGATTCTGACCTTCGGTAAGTGAGGGGCAGTAACTTGTGTTATTGACCATCAGCGAGGTGAACAATACGGCTGGCATATGATGCCATCCATGCCCGCTTACGTGACTTCCGTCTCTTGGTGTGCCTCCCCCAGTCAGTCCTGCCTCTTTCTTTGCCTATGGTAGGTGAACATAGCGCCGTGAGACGTCCCGGTGCAGTTCTTTGTCAGATGTTAGTGACCGCATTCAGAGGCCTCTGTTTGGAGTAATAACATTCAAACTTGCGTGCCAACGATTCTCCGCAGTGGCTCTGATTCCTCCTCACTTTTCAAATCAAAGTCTTGTTGTGCGTTCTTGTGCACTTTATCCAGACAGAATCTAAAACCTCTGAATAGCGCCTGTAGAAGTGGGGCCCGTCAGCTGTGTTGTGAGAGGCTCGCAGAACCTGTTCTGTCTGATGTGCAGCTCTCTGCCCCAGGGATGCGCCAAGCCTGGAACATGATGCTGCCGCGAACTCTCTGCTCCTCGATTTAAATGGAGATTTGCCTTTTCACTGCAGACTCCCCCCCCCCCCCCCCCCCCTCCTGGGGTTGCAGGTGTGGAGTGTTCAGTAATGCTCACAAACCTTCCCATGTTCTTCCTCCAGGTTCCAGGGTCTGAAGGGACGTCCTGAAGAGAGTTGTCACCCCTCGCAGTGTCACTTGTAGCAAGCGGTAGATGTCACTGCACCGTGACTTGTGCTGAGTGATTATTCAGAGAGTTGTTCCCTTCACGGCACTGAGGTTATTGGCCTCACAATAAGGATTGTTGACGTAGCCCATAAGGGCGAGAGCTGCCAGATCGTTGTCTTGTGGTCACGAATATCTCCTGTTGGAAACCAAGCATCACGCCTGCACGTCGAGGAAAAGCACCTTTTATTAAAAACTGTCTGTCATGTACATCCGCCCCTTGGCACACGCTTACACGTTCAGCCAGCTGAAGCCACCATTACTGGTGCCTGGCCCTTGGTACGGTTTGTGTGTGAGTAAAGCACACGCTTACACGTTCAACCAGCTGAAGCCACCATCACTGGTGCCTGGCCCTTGGTACGGCTTGTGTGCGAGTAAAGCACACGCTTACACGTTCAGCCAGCTGAAGCCACCATTACTGGTGCCTGGCCCTTGGTACGGTTTGTGTGCGAGTAAAGCACACGCTTACACGTTCAGCCAGCTGAAGCCACCATCACTGGTGCCTGGCCCTTGGTACGGCTTGTGTGCGAGTAAAGCACACGCTTGCACGTTCAGCCAGCTGAAGCCACCATTACTGGTGCCTGGCCCTTGGTACGGTTTGTGTGCGAGTAAAGCACACGCTTACACGTTCAGCCAGCTGATGCCACCATCACTGGTGCCTGGCCCTTGGTACGGCTTGTGTGGGAGTAAAGCACACGCTTACACGTTCAGCCAGCTGAAGCCATCATCACTGGTGCCTGGCCCTTGGTACGGTTTGTGTGTGAGTAAAGCACACGCTTACACGTTCAGCCAGCTGAGGCCACCATTACTGGTGCCTGGCCCTTGGTACGGCTTGTGTGGGAGTAAAGCACACGCTTACACGTTCAGCCAGCTGAAGCCATCATTACTGGTGCCTGGCCCTTGGTACGGTTTGTGTGTGAGTAAAGCACACGCGTACACGTTCAGCCAGCTGAGGGCCACCATCACTGGTGCCTGGCCCTTGGTACGGCCTGTGTGCGAGTAAAGCACACGCTTACACGTTCAGCCAGCTGAAGCCATCATTACTGGTCCTGGCCCTTGGTACGGTTTGTGTGTGAGTAAAGCACACGCGTACACGTTCAGCCAGCGCTTCCACGTTCAGCCAGCTGAAGCCATCATTACTGGTGCCTGGCCCTTGGTACGGCTTGTGTGCGAGTAAAGCACACGCTTCCACGTTCAGCCAGCTGAAGCCATCATTACTGGTGCCTGGCCCTTGGTACGGCTTGTGTGCGAGTAAAGCACACGCTTACACGTTCAGCCAGCTGAAGCCATCATTACTGGTGCCTGGCCCTTGGTACGGTTTGTGTGCGAGTAAAGCACACGCGTACACGTTCAGCCAGCTGAAGCCATCATTACTGGTGCCTCGCCCTTGGTACGGTTTGTGTGCGAGTAAAGCACACGCTTACACGTTCAGCCAGCTGAAGCCACCATCACTGGTGCCTCGCCCTTGGTACGGTTTGTGTGTGAGTAAAGCACACGCGTACACGTTCAGCCAGCGCTTCCACGTTCAGCCAGCTGAAGCCATCATTACTGGTGCCTGGCCCTTGGTACGGCTTGTGTGCGAGTAAAGCACACGCTTCCACGTTCAGCCAGCTGAAGCCATCATTACTGGTGCCTGGCCCTTGGTACGGCTTGTGTGCGAGTAAAGCACACGCTTACACGTTCAGCCAGCTGAAGCCATCATTACTGGTGCCTGGCCCTTGGTACGGCTTGTGTGCGAGTAAAGCATACGCTTACACGTTCAGCCAGCTGAGGGCCACCATTACTGGTGCCTGGCCTTTGGTGCGGCTTGTGTGTGAGTAAAGCACACGTTCAGCCAGCTGAAGCCACCATCACTGGTGCCTGGCCCTTGGTACGGTTTGTGTGTGAGTAAAGCACACGCGTACACGTTCAGCCAGCTGAAGCCATCATTACTGGTGCCTGGCCCTTGGTTCGGCTTGTGTGCGAGTAAAGCACACGCTTACACGTTCAGCCAGCTGATGCCACCATCACTGGTGCCTGGCCCTTGGTACGGCTTGTGTGGGAGTAAAGCACACGCTTACACGTTCAGCCAGCTGAAGCCATCATCACTGGTGCCTGGCCCTTGGTACGGTTTGTGTGTGAGTAAAGCACACGCTTACACGTTCAGCCAGCTGAGGCCACCATTACTGGTGCCTGGCCCTTGGTACGGCTTGTGTGGGAGTAAAGCACACGCTTACACGTTCAGCCAGCTGAAGCCATCATTACTGGTGCCTGGCCCTTGGTACGGTTTGTGTGTGAGTAAAGCACACGCGTACACGTTCAGCCAGCTGAGGGCCACCATCACTGGTGCCTGGCCCTTGGTACGGCCTGTGTGCGAGTAAAGCACACGCTTACACGTTCAGCCAGCTGAAGCCATCATTACTGGTCCTGGCCCTTGGTACGGTTTGTGTGTGAGTAAAGCACACGCGTACACGTTCAGCCAGCGCTTCCACGTTCAGCCAGCTGAAGCCATCATTACTGGTGCCTGGCCCTTGGTACGGCTTGTGTGCGAGTAAAGCACACGCTTCCACGTTCAGCCAGCTGAAGCCATCATTACTGGTGCCTGGCCCTTGGTACGGCTTGTGTGCGAGTAAAGCACACGCTTACACGTTCAGCCAGCTGAAGCCATCATTACTGGTGCCTGGCCCTTGGTACGGTTTGTGTGCGAGTAAAGCACACGCGTACACGTTCAGCCAGCTGAAGCCATCATTACTGGTGCCTCGCCCTTGGTACGGTTTGTGTGCGAGTAAAGCACACGCTTACACGTTCAGCCAGCTGAAGCCACCATCACTGGTGCCTCGCCCTTGGTACGGTTTGTGTGTGAGTAAAGCACACGCGTACACGTTCAGCCAGCGCTTCCACGTTCAGCCAGCTGAAGCCATCATTACTGGTGCCTGGCCCTTGGTACGGCTTGTGTGCGAGTAAAGCACACGCTTCCACGTTCAGCCAGCTGAAGCCATCATTACTGGTGCCTGGCCCTTGGTACGGCTTGTGTGCGAGTAAAGCACACGCTTACACGTTCAGCCAGCTGAAGCCATCATTACTGGTGCCTGGCCCTTGGTACGGTTTGTGTGCGAGTAAAGCACACGCGTACACGTTCAGCCAGCTGAAGCCATCATTACTGGTGCCTGGCCCTTGGTACGGCTTGTGTGCGAGTAAAGCATACGCTTACACGTTCAGCCAGCTGAGGGCCACCATTACTGGTGCCTGGCCTTTGGTGCGGCTTGTGTGTGAGTAAAGCACACGCTTACACGTTCAGCCAGCTGAAGCCACCATCACTGGTGCCTGGCCCTTGGTACGGTTTGTGTGTGAGTAAAGCACACGCGTACACGTTCAGCCAGCTGAAGCCATCATTACTGGTGCCTGGCCCTTGGTTCGGCTTGTGTGCGAGTAAAGCACACGCTTACACGTTCAGCCAGCTGAGGGCCACCATTACTGGTGCCTGGCCTTTGGTGCGGCTTGTGTGTGAGTAAAGCACACGCTTACACGTTCAGCCAGCTGAAGCCACCATCACTGGTGCCTCGCCCTTGGTACGGTTTGTGTGTGAGTAAAGCACAAGCGTACACGTTCAGCCAGCGCTTCCACGTTCAGCCAGCTGAAGCCATCATTACTGGTGCCTGGCCCTTGGTACGGCTTGTGTGCGAGTAAAGCACACGCTTCCACGTTCAGCCAGCTGAAGCCATCATTACTGGTGCCTGGCCCTTGGTACGGCTTGTGTGCGAGTAAAGCACACGCTTACACGTTCAGCCAGCTGAAGCCATCATTACTGGTGCCTGGCCCTTGGTACGGTTTGTGTGTGAGTAAAGCACACACGTACACGTTCAGCCAGCTGGAGCCATCATTACTGGTGCCTGGCCCTTGGTACGGCTTGTGTGCGAGTAAAGCACACGCTTACACGTTCAGCCAGCTGAGGGCCACCATTACTGGTGCCTGGCCTTTGGTGCGGCTTGTGTGTGAGTAAAGCACACGCGTACACATTGTCAGCTCAGGGCCACCATTAATGGTGCATGTTCCTTGCTATACCTTGTGCATGAGTATTGTGAACCGTTACACATTCAGTCAGCTTAAGCACACCATTACTTGCGCATAGCTCTTGATACGGCTTGTGCGTAAGTATGGCACGCACCTACACATTGTCAGCTGAAGGACGCCATTAATGATGCCTGACCTTAAACTAAACTGCTTTCTGCATTTTACAGGGTCGCAAGTGGATGGTTGCACACTGGCTTGTGCTCAGTGTGTCGAAACAGGAATGTCCCTTGTGGAATCTACTTGTTGTGTGAGTGCCTCACGACCTTCAGACTGGGCCCAAGGGTGGGAGAGATGAACTGGGTCTGATGCAGAGAGCCTAAGATCCCCTGACCTTTGTCTGGTTAACTAGGATTACAAGAGGTCCACACCGAGGTTAATGCAATGTAAACAAGTTCAACACCTTTTTGATAACATATGACCATAAAAAGGTTCAAAAGCTGTTTGCAGACAAAGTGCTTTGTTCTTTACTGCACCCCTTATTCCTTGGCTCGCCCTGTCTCTCTTTTTCCTTCTGAAGCATCTTGTAGCCATAGTGATTTCTTTGAATTGTGTGAAAATATCATTTTCTGTTCCTCTTTATCCAGTACGGATCATGCCATTGAACGCTTCGACCTTGAGCCTGTGTCCGTACATTGACGAGACATCTTCCTTTCCTTGGAGAGCATTTCACATTCTAGTTGTACAGGAGAATGGCTTGCTACTCTTAGGCTAGCCAGCTGCATTATGAGTGAGGCCTGGTCTGAGAGTGGAGATAAAGGTTTCATGTTTACTCCCACCACATTCTCTGCATACTGCGTACTCTAAATCCCTGTAAAATTTGGTACACCGGGGTGGGTACCTTTTGTGATAAGAACAACAATTGCACACCTTTAAAAATAACTAGATTGAAACACTTGTCACTGACAG
The DNA here is from genome assembly GCF_031143425.1 of Pleurodeles waltl. Lineage (NCBI taxonomy): Eukaryota > Metazoa > Chordata > Amphibia > Caudata > Salamandridae > Pleurodeles > Pleurodeles waltl. The sequence goes on along the minus strand of NC_090449.1, from coordinate 75,146,785 downwards.
TACTAGAGGTCTTCATTTTGAGTGTCTGAAGACCATTCACTTGGGTGTAATTCGGTTGAGATGGTGGTGGTGGCGGCGGCGGCCGGACCAACATGTGCAGAATCCCCGAGTGGCCCAGATGGGAGAGGCATTGAAGCGCCGAAGACCCTTGAGGATGTATATAGTACTTAAACTCTGGTTGGAAATGGTGTCTCTATCACCAGTAGCAGCGATTTGATTTAACAATAGAAAATGTAACAATCACCGGAATGCAACAAAAAAAAACATTTCCATCCTACTCAGAGGAACTTCAGGTCGGCCTTTCAGATGTCTTTGTTGCCCAGCGTGATCTTAAAATGATTTTGAGTTCTGCCTGATATTTCCACATGCAGTTCAGTGTGTTCGACAACATGGCTCTTGTACCTGGGTGTACTTGTTCTTGAACTTTCCTGAGCACCACATATAGACCTTACACTTTCCACAGTAGCTCTAGTTTGGCCTCTGTGCAGCGCGTTTCTCTAAATGTACCTTAACTTATTTTCTTTCTCTTCCTTGCAGAATCCTTATGTGCAGGGCACTTTTCCGTGCGTTTTAGCGCAACTCCTTCAACTCCCTTTTTAGGTGGGGCCTAGACTGAGCTTCAGCTAATTGTTGCCAGGCGTAGATTTTCAGCAGAGTTCCTAATAAAAAAAACACGTACAGAGATAAGTTCATGGGCTTTTCGTCAGACCTCTCAATCCGTTGGTCTATTCAGGTGCCATTCACATTTTGCTTTTGACCACCATGACATGGAGCAATGGCTCCGCCCACCCCAGCCTTGGACTCTCTCTTTACAGAAATGAGTGCATTTTGCTTGTGCTCACCTGCCTACATGGTAGTCTTCTTCACGGCCAAGGTTGGTAGGTCAGTCACTGCGTGGTCCTTTCATTTCAAGTTTTTGATTTGATTAGATTGTGGCATGTTTACTTTTGCACTGTAATTGCCAATGTGTTACCAAAAAAATAAGCATTGTAAGTTTGCGAATGCCAGTTTTATTGCTTTGGCAAAGCTTGTGTCTGTTCTGCATTTAACCAATTATCCTCATGCAGCAGCAGCACCGGGAGGTAATGAAGGAGTAGTTGATGGTGCGAATAATAACTGTAGTATCTAAACCAGTATCTACAGATGAGGAAGAAGGCTCATTGGAGCTCCTCAGTCATGTCTCACAAAGGATCTAGCAAGACTCTGGTACTGTTGGGGCACTAAGATTAGTGTGTTGTGTTCAATGCATTTAGTAGGCGCTTGTCCTGCAGGATGGGCCTCTGTTGGGTCAGGGCTACTGTTAGGCCAGCACCATTGTTGGCGCTCAGCCACTACAAGAAACAGCCCTGCCATGTCCTCCCCAATACCTGGACCAGTTGGGTTAGAACTCCAGTCGCATTCCTGAGTGTGCATTAGCGCTTCCCTACCCGTGTGTTCAGGTACACCTCTAGATTCCAGTCTCCTTCTGGATTCCATTGTCTGCTTTTGATTTGCAGACTTCCCAGGTGGGCTTGAAGGGTGAAGGCATTGCTGCAGATTAGGTCCATGGTTTTGTCTTCAACGACAACTGTCCATAGGTCGGAGTGGGCTACAAAGATCTATCAGCTAGCTTACTTGTGTGCACCCATCCTCAGGGAGGAGAACATTGTACACAATCCGCGTATTGAGTCGAACTCACTAACTTAAACCAGCTTCCCGGAGGCCTGTGCAGGCTAGGAGGCAGGATGAGGGGTAAATTGGCAAGGGCTTTGGGGTGGGGAAGAGGAGAAGGGTCTATACCAGTACCTGGACGGGGCTGTGAGCACTATCCATACCTGCAAGTGTGCATGTAGAACCTTGCTACACCTGTTGCTACTGGCCACGTGGAATGCAACTGTCCCTGGAATTGGGCACAAGGCAGCAAGCAAAGAAATTGAACCTGTAAAAGCTGGTTGCATCTGTTACTGGGCAAGTGGAATTTCCTTCTCAGTTTCTCGACTTGTGCACACGGACTATGGTGTTACTAGGCAGGATGTAGGAATGGACTATGCCTTTTATTGCTCATCCTTGTGGAAACAGACAAAACAGTTACCTCTCGTGAGTTCATGTTATTATTCTGTTTCTAGTGAGAATGTACTTTTCACTTGGCATGTGGATCCTAGCAGTCTCTGACCGCACCATCAGCTGACTATTTTGTATGGGTAAAGCAAGGATTCCTACTTCATGCAGTTTCTGGCGCTTGGTATCGTCAGCTGAGTGTTGTGTGTCTTGAACATGGGTTCCAACACCTAGTGGGGAGATGTTTCCAGGTGACCATGCAGTCTCCGGAACATGGCATCATCAGCTGAGAATTGTTTGTGTGTTGAACATGGGTTCCAACACCTTGTGGGGAGATGTTTCCAAGTGACCATGCAGTCTCCGGAACATGGCATCATCAGCTGAGAATTGTTTGTGTGTTGAACATGGGTTCCAACACCTTGTGGGGAGATGTTTCCAGGTGACCATGCAGTCTCTTGGCGCATGACATCATCAGCTAAGTGTTGTGTATGTGTTAAACATGGGTTCTAACACCTTGTGGGGAGATGTTTCCAGATGACAGTGCAGTCTCTTGAAGCATGACATCAGCTGAGTGCTGTTTGTCTTGAACATGGGTTCCATCACATAGTGGGGAGATGTTTCAAGGTGACCGTGCAGTCTCTGGAACATGGCATCATCAGCTGAATGCTGTGTGTGGATTGAGCAAGGATTCCAACATCTTTGAGAGAGATGCTTCTAGGTGAATGTGCACTCTTGGAAGTCGCAGTTGGAAGCAGCACGTGTCATGACAGTGGCTGCTAGTGCCTGTGATCGAACTTTGTTTCCATCACGTTTATGCAATGTCATTCACCACTACGACCCCTTCCCCACCATCATGCCACCCCCCTCCACCGAGAATTCCCTCATGTGCCTTTAGAGAGAGTGATACACAAAAGGCTTGGAAGGTGCACTCTGTGAATTGATGATGAGACTGCAACAGGTAGGGTTGACTTTATGTGTGATTGTAGCTTTACACCTGCATTACCTCTGGTGTGAGGGTCAAGGATATACCGATGTGGATGTGTGGGAGAATAATTTTTTACATTGATGCGTTAATAAAGTTATTATGCACCTATGGTTTGGCTACCTCTGGATTGGTTCAGGTTCTTCTTTCTGAATCAAGGGAATAATTAATCTATTGGGGAGCTTGCAGCGTTATTACAAATAAAGCCACTGCCTGGATGTTGGCAGCTTATAGCAGGAGTTTAGATGTGGCTCGATTATACATCTCTCCAATAGTAAGTATGGGGGAAGGCTGAGGATGAATGGTGAAGCCACGATACGGGAGCTGAGGTGTAGAGAGCTTTTTGAAAGGTGTATGTGGATTAACAATGGGAGGAACTATCATGAGATAGAATAGATGAGGGCGTTGGAGAATGACTTGAAAGTAACCAGGTCACCTATTGCAGCATCATAGTTCCAGAGTAGTCTATTAAAAGCACCTGGATGAGGACTGCACCAATGAAGCAGAAGAATTGGGTGAAGTTTGGGTATTTTTCTTCTGTTATTTATTATTTCATTTCCTCGTCATTGCAAAGAAGGGGTATATGCACACGTATTGTGCTTGTAGGTAGGTCCTCTGTGGCACGGAATGGAATGTTTTACGGGCCGTTCCAGCTTTGTTAGCGGAAACATCTTGATGGCCAGAGCTAGAGGCTCAGGGGCTCTTTACGGATAAAGTGCTTTATTCTTTACAGCAACCCTCATTCTTTGGCTCCCCTTGTGTCTTGTTTTTCCTTCTGAGGCGTCTTGTAGCCATGGTGATTTCTTTGAATTCGGGAAAAATATCCATTTTATCTTGCCCTCTGTCAAATACTGGCTATGCCATTGAAGGATTCGACCTTGAGCCCGTGCCTGTACATTGAAAAGAAATCATTCTTTTCTTGGAATGCATTTTCTATGATCGTTGTAGGGGAGAATAGGCCTGTTACTTACAAGTGAGCCAGCCTTTCCTTATAGCAAGAGTAGACTCTACTGCATTATGATGAGGCAGTGTAGATGAGTGAGGTTTACTCGGGGAGTGGAGATGAGGGATGTGTTCAATCCCAGCACATCCTCTGCTCCTTACACTACACTAAATCCCTGCACAACTTGTAATTGAAAATTGTATTTACTCAGGAGTGCGTTCTGTGATACTGAGAGCAATTCTACACCTCTAAAAATGCCTCGATTGGAACACTTGTCACTGACTGTGCTGAAGGTCTCCCTTCTGAGTGTCTTAAGACCATTCATCCGTGGGTGCGAGTCGGTAGTGGTGGTAGTGGTGGTGGTTGTGGCGGCAGCTGCGACTGGGTCAGCATTTGCAAAATTCAATGACTCACTCAGATCAGAGAGATCTTGAAGTGTCCGAGAAACTTGAAGGTGTATAAACTGCTACAGAAGTGGTGGTGCTCATCATTTACTAAGGGAAGCAGATAAAGCAACTGGTACTAAATGGTGCCACTCCTCCCATGACTTTAATTCAGGCCTGGAATTAATTCAACAATCTAATATTGTCCGGTAGTTCATTAATACTTCTCTAACTTCAGGCATTATCCCGAAGTCCTTTTGTAGAGGACTTGTGAAGTCACTCTCAAAAAGGCTGACTTGAACCGTGACAAGCTGCATCACCCTTTGCCTACCAGTGTTAAGAATACGGAGCAGCATATAGCCGTATGGCTAGCCAACCATGACTCCTTGGGGGCCTCCGCTTGTCTCAGGCAGAGCTCCTCACCAAGCACAGCACAGAGAGCTGTGTTAATAGCTAGCTTGGATGATTAGAGCTTGCAGGCAAGCCTCCTGTCTTTAGACCTCTCAGTTGCCTTCAACGTGGTCCATCTTGACCTCCTGATTGATCTGACTACCTTGGCTTCAATCCATTTCTCAGTAGACTGCTCAGTTATTCATACTTCTCCCTTTAACTTATTTGAACACCTCATTATTATGTGTGGTGTTCCAATGAGTTTGGACGGTTCACCCATCTTATTTAACCTGTACGTTCAGCGCTGAGGGAATGTATTGTTCCCTCAGCTTGCATGCTCCGTCCTGTCCAGATGTCACTCACCTCCTGCTGATCTTGGAACATCGGTCTTTGGACAGTAGAGGAATGTCAGAGGATTGCCGTACTGCCACCATGGGTTGGATGGCTTCAGGACCCCTACAACAGAACAGGATAAAACCGAGCTTTTCATTGCAGGTGGTAAGTGATCTCTTGGTCTTACCTTGCTGGCATTGGCCTGACTGCGTCAGTAGCCTCCCAGCTCCTGTGCCCAATAAAACAAAATTTTAAAAAACGTTATCATCTTACATCAAAATCTTACTTCTGACAACTAGGCTGTGAAAGGTTGTGTTTGCAGCTTATTTCAATATAGATCACGTACTGCGCATTTGCTCTCTATCCAGTATTTGGCCCTGTGCCTTGAAAGTTGTCCTTTTTAGTTCTATTTTCTAGTGTATGAAATTGTCTTGTGTCTCTCCAACATCCACAATGCACAGGCATATAGACTCCTTACAATATTGTATTCAGTCGTTGATTTCAACCCTTTCCTTTTCATTTTTTTGTTTTGTTTGAAATATTGGTTTTCTTTGGGGGTTCCGTTATACAGAAATAAGGAAAGTAACACCATGTAAAGATTGCATTTTCTCCCCATATATCATTTAAATACTATGGGGGTCATTCTGACCCTGGCGGCCGGTGGCCGCCAGGGCCACCGACCACGGGAGCACCGCCAACAGGCTAGCGGTGCTCCCACGAGCATTCTGACCGCGGCGGTTCAGCCGCGGTCAGATGCGGCAAGTCGGTGGGCTCCCGCCGACTTACCGCTGCTCGGGGGAATCCTTCATGGCGGCGGAGCGCGCTCCGCCGCCATGAGGATTCTGACCCCCCCTACCGCCATCCTGTTCATGGCGGGAAAGCCGCCATGAACAGGATGGCGGTAGGGGGGGTCGCGGGGCCCCTGGGGGCCCCTGCCGTGCCCATGCCAGTGGCATGGGCACGGCAGGGGCCCCTGTAAGAGGGCCCCGCAAAGTATTTCAGTGTCTGCCTTGCAGACACTGAAATACGCGACGGGTGCCACTGCACCCGTCGCACCTTCCCACTCCGCCGGCTCGATTACGAGCCGGCATCCTCGTGGGAAGGGAGTTTTTCCCTGGGCTGGCGGGCGGTCTTTTGGAGACCGCCCGCCAGCCCAGGGAAAAACTCATAATACCCTCCGCGGTCTTCTGACCGCGGAGCGGTATAATGGGGGCGGAATTCTGGCGGGCGGCCTCCGCCGCCCGCCAGAATCAGAATCACCCCCTATGTCTGATGTATGTCCTCAGAGGAAGGAATAACACCACAAAGTCGCCTGATGCGCATGTGCAAACAATAAGCAAAAGACAGGGAGGAAGGAAGAAGATGAAACAACTGCAGAAAGTGAGGGGAAGAGGAGACTGCATAGTGATGTAGGTGGTGGAGGGAACTTACATCATACCACTGTTCTTCCCTGTACTTAATGATACTGTAGAACCTCGTCATACCAGAATAAAATACTGTGGCGTTTTGGAATCCTAGTGCACCCTTTGAAGAGACATGCTTTTCACCACCCTTCTAATGGCATAGAGTTCACATACAAATACAGATGCCGAAGACTACACCCCACTCACGGCCTACACACATCAGTCAGACTTCTAGATCACGTGAAAATACTGTACGAGGTTCCAGGATCTGAGACCCAGGTAGAGGGAAAGGCAATGAGTTTGCATGATTCTGATAACCACACTAGGAAGAGTTTGTGAGTAGTGGAAACCTTTCCATCCAATCTGCATGTCTCCTCTACATCATAAAGGTTATCCAGTAATTTTCATCTTCGCTGCATTATCATGAGCTCTCTTAGCCTCATGTTAAAAAGGCAGTACTTTGTAGGACATGATTACGCCAGGGGGGAGAACCATCAACCTTTGTGTTCTACTTGATATTTATTTGAAGTAGGTCCTCTTCATCCCTGAACTGCATGTACACTGCCCACCAGTAGCATGAACAGTTTGTCTAGAACAGCAGCAGTGGGCAGTGAGCAACTTCCGGGAATAGGAATGCAGATACCTGCAGTTCTTCCGTCATCTGTCCCCCATGCAGAAGGCCAACCTCTGAGCCTGGATCCTGATGTTTCCGTTCTCAGCATCTTGTTCAATCCTACGAAGAAATAGACCCCAAATGTGTTCAAATACAGTTTATCCTTAATCTTGTGTATGACCCCTTCGTTTTCTGCAGTGCGTTTCAGTTCAGTGAGCCCTCCTTCTGTTGTGGGGCTTGCTGGCTGCCTCCAGTGCTGGAGGACATACATCTTTGCTGTTCACAAGGCCATTGCCAGCCATCTATGGAAGGGAGTCATGGTCTGGTACATACATTTTATCTCTGAGTAGCGCAAGATGTGTTGGAGTGAGTGGTACTGACTGTATTTTGGACAGCTCTGTCTATAATGCCTGCCAATATTGGGACAACGCATGTGAGGGACATCACAGTGAAATTGATTTAGTCTCTGTCATTAACCGTGCGGCCGCAGTCTGGCCTGGTATAGCTGTTGGGTTGGCTTGGTACTATGAGTGGGGGATTTCAAAATACAGACATTTGAGTCCTGCAACCAGCTCTGTCCAATTTGCTTCTGGGAAGTTCTTGGTGAGAATAGTCTTCCATCTGCGCCCAGCGTGTAATTCAGTTGGCTTAGAGTATAATACATTGGCCATGAACCCGTCCATCCCGGAATCCGGGCCTCTCGGGCGCCCAAACACATTCAGGTGGGGAGTCTGCAAGTCCATAGGGTGGAGGCCCTAACCTGCTGTACAGGAAGCTTCTAAGCTGTCAGTGACGCCTGAAATAGTGTTTATGAGGCTGTGTTTGTCTCAGTGTTTAAAAGTCTCTAAAGTCCCGTTTGAAGATCAGTTGATCAACTGATTGTATTCCTTTGGTAGCTCAGTCTCCCTGCCCCAAACTAATATACCTACCACTTACCAGTAGTCCTGTGATCACTCTTACCGAAGCAGGAATATGTGCATGTGGATCTGTTTTAGTAGACGGTGACATTTATTCCATATTGACAGCGTATGCATGTCGTCACTGGACTGAAGCTTGTCCTCTGGGGTGTATTTTTGTAATAGATGAACAGGGGAGGTTCAGGCCGTAGTAATAAGTCCCTCTTTATGTACCCATGTGAGTTTGTGCGGGGATTGAGGTAGGAAATTAGACATGTGAGCTAGATAGTGGATGTAATCGTATATATGGTGTGAGGGAGTCCAAGGACACCTGATGTGTTGTGGGCCCACAGTAGTATTGGGGCCTGGTTTCTCCCCATACAATTGTTTTTATAGCTTCGTCAATTCAACTCATTGCAGTGGAGTTAATCCTCAAAAGTAGCATCCCTGTAACGTATTTGTAACAAGGTGGCACCGTGATTTTAACAATTTGGACTCTACCCCATGTGGCCCCAGACTCCTGTGCCTCCTTGAATGAGAAGGACTAACATGGTTTTTACTTGCTTTGGAGGCTCACCCGGAAACCGATCTTCTTCCCTTGGTAATCGACATCTGGAAAGTGTCAAGGTGGCCACCACTATTTCCTCATCTGTGCTTTTCCCCTCCAGGAGCGCTTTACCTTCCTCTGACAATGGTGGGATTTGAATATTTCTCAAGATCTCAACTTCACTTTCAGTTGTGTCCCTGTTGCCCGAGGCATATGAGATATTTCCGTCAGGTTTGTCAGCAACTTTGGAGTATCATCTCTGGTCGTTGGTATGCATGTCTGGGTCTCTCTCTGCTGTAGCTGGGCTTTGAATAGTCGTTTATCATTTTCTTTCTCTCATAGTAATTTCATGAGGACGTGTTTTGCCATTTATGAGGACATCTTTGCCACTGTGAGTTTGTGTTTTATGGTCGATGTCTCATTATATTGTGATGTCAGGTCACAGATTTCACTGGCAAGTGGCTTTAGCTGCCATCTAGAGCATCTGCACTGATGCAGCGAGGGGGCAATCCAGCAACACTTGGGTACAGACCCTTTGTGCAGGTCACCAAACTTGTATTGATCTTGTATATATCAAACTGAAGAGGTTAATACAGTGGGCAGTGCCAGCAGGCCTGGAAAGATACTCTCCGAATCACCCACTATCCAGTGGGGAGATGGGGAGGCTCGAGGTCATAAGAGACACCAGAGAGTGCAGTTACAATGTGAATGATTGGACAGGGGAAATGCAGAGGGGGAAATGGGGGGCTGAAAAAGGCAACTAAGTGGGAGGACATTCAAGGGTGTCAAGGGTCCCCTGATTCCAGTGCGAAACCTCAGTTATAACTGTAGGCTATTAGCTATGCTCTGAGGCCACAAGAGGATTATCCTGGATACGGGTCTGAATGATTAATACACAATAGGGGGGGGGGAGAGGTTAGTTTAGTGACCTGGAACCGACCTAGTGACAGGTTGGTTGCATGATCATCCAAGTATGAGGCTGAATTTGAAATTGGAGCTTAGAGTGTGAAACGTCCAGCCATCTGTCCTTGCCAGGATCTAGTGAGAGGGGACAGTCAAAGTCTCATGGCACCCGAGTTGTTCCAACTCATTCAGAGGGTATGGAGAGGGAATGAGTGGTATAGGCCAGATTCGGATTCAGGGAGAGTTTGTATTGGTAGCCGCACTTCTCACACCTGGGACCATTGTTGAAGGAGTCAAACTGGACATCCAAGGTCTGCTATTAATAAAGGGAGGATTATTGTCCGGCTGGATGTGGTTCAAGCCATCTATTTATCCCAGTTGCAGTACCAACACCATGGCAACAGTACTACAAATCGGCAAGATAGCACTACAAACAAATACGTTATTCACCGGTGACAATACCTCATAAAACCCTCCTAGAACCCCTTGTCGCTGACCTGCATGGGCTGTTCTGAAAGTCTACATGTAGTGAGGGGCATAGAGCATATTATTACTTGAGTGGTAACGATAGCCTATTTGGTGCATTGTCCTTGCATTGAAGTTGAAGTCACCAAGCCCCAGCCTGCTTGCGGTAAAGTCCTTCAGAAGGGACCTAATTTAACCTTTGTCTCCACAATCCTATTCAGAGTGTCTGATTTGCGACGACCATCCAGTCCTGTGAATTTCTGGTATTCATGCTTGTTCTCTCTTCTGGTGTGCCATTGCACGGAAAGGGATAAAGCCCATAGGTGAGGTCGGTTTTAGTACAGAATCCATGTTGAGTCCTGTAAATACATAGAACAGTGGTTCCCAACCTGTGGTCCGGGGATCCCTGGTGGATCTGCGAAGCCTCCTTAGGGGGTATGCGACTTCTTGGAAAATTAAATAATATGAACAGATTAGGTCCCCGACTTTCAGTAATGACTCAGTTGGGCAGGGGGATCCCCGGATTCCAATAATGATAACGTGGGGGTCCACAGAAGCCAAAAGGTTGGGAACCACCGCCATAGAGTTTTCCCCTTCTTCTGGATCGGAGTACTAACTCAGTTTTTCCTTCAGAAGTTACAGTAATTGTAGCCAGCTCCAATAGTCTAAATGTTGTGTCCGGCTTTCAGAGCTATGTTGTCTTTTCACATTTGCCTTGAATGCGAAGTCTGCTGAAATGTAGTGGTCGTACTTTTATTTAGGCCTTTAATAAGACAAGCTGCAGCATATAGGATGGATTTTATAGTGCCAATGTAGGGTTGGAGAGGTCGGCAGAGCACCCAGCCTCCAGCCAGGATCTAAGACCAGACCAGTGTGGAGTGGCCCTTCGCAGGAGGTGGCTTTGTCCACAATACGTCCAAGTGATTTAGTTGAGGCGTGAAGCTGCCTAGATCCATGCTGGGTAGCCGTGCTTTAGTCTGCGATGTGGGGTCTTGTGGGGGGCAGTTGTCTTCGGATGGAGGTTCCTTGCATCATCTAGGGGGAGTGTAAGCTCTGCCTTAGATCCGCTCGGGATGCAAAGGCTCCCCAGCTCTTAACTCAGACCAGGTCTCCGTCTGAGCTCGGCGGCGGCCAGTCACCAGGCACCTGTGTACTCTCGATGTTAACGCGTCACCCCCGGCCCTTCCACTGTTTGTTTCTAGAGGGGCGGGTGGGAGTGCTGCACGTGCACTCGGCCCCAATGCTGCTTGAACTCCGTTGGGACGGATTCATTTTCCGAAAGTAAGTGTCGTATCAAATGCAGTTTCTCAATTTAACTGCAAGCGAGCGCTCTGCGCCGTACAGTGCAGATGTGCGCGTCTAGAGGCGGCTGCAGGTCGGAATAATTGACCCCAGATGTCTCCGAAATTAATGAAATAGCACCAGCTCTTCTTGAAACGCACCACGTCTCATAGAAATGAATGCGTAGAAGTCGCAACTGCGATTATAGGAGGATTATGTGAGGATTTTTTTTTAACTCTGATGTCTGACGTAGTTTTGGTAGTCTGTGAACTGTTGGTTTTCTTCTGGGTGTCTGGGAGTCTGTATGGGGCTAAGTCTGTTTGAAGGGAGTTGATGGTATAATCCCCACGCCCTGCATGGTCTTCGGATACTCACTGCTTCATACTCTGTAGTCGGAAGAGAACATGTCTGATAAAGTTCCGCCTATAGTCACTGACGCGGAAGGTTTGCTTTGAAGAGCTCACACAGCGCCCCATGTTTTCTTCATTGGGGTACGGGCACTTTAATCGGGCTGGGTCCTGCTAGGTCTCTTACCTGGCAGTATTTAGTCATTAACTTTGAAACGACTCCCTATCTCAGACTTGCCAGATCACACGGTATCGCCATGTGTCACACGGTATGGATTCCCTTCACATGGTCACCCGGTGAGGAGCCGATATCACACGGTGGCAGGGAAGACAAGCTAGAAACCACTGCCTAGAGTGGATTCCTCATCTTTGAAGGCTTTTAAAAAGTGCTGACCATTAAGGGGCGTTTAAACACCCCAGGACGTTGGCACCATCTACAGCAAACTTTTTTCTTTTTTGCCTCTTCGGTAGTTCTCGGCAGGAGGCCAGGCCCCCTCCACAGCCAGGCCCCTCCTCATACTTTTATTTTCGGTTGGCAGGTTTCCTACCGGACCCTGTGTTTATGAACTTTACTTGGGGGACAAAAACACTGATCGATTTCACATGCACGGCTGTAAATATCCTTAAGGTAATCCACGTCCGTGACACAATTCCCGTTTACTCTTCACGTATTGCTTCACCGTAGTACTCCTGTGCAGTGCATGCCATGGAGGGAGTGGCCGCTTGATGTCCTGGTGAGATTAGGTTGCGGATGGGCACTCATTACAGGGCACGACTCCAAGCACTAGAGATGAGGCTTAAGGCAGTGCCAGTTTGTCACTCTCTATTTGGGTCAGAAAGGCGTTCAGACTACATGCTCCTGCAAACTTTGGCCTCTCTGCAGAATGCACAGAGCAGTGACCACATGTATGCAAATTGTATTTAACTTTTTCTGTGAACAATTGCTGCTGGAGTATAGATAGTGTCAAAGGAAAAGAAAACGCTGTGATTATTGGTGTTGAGAGAGTATGTGTGTGTTTGAGGTGGTATGGTGAAGAGATGGGTCGTGCAAGAAAGTACTTGCAAATGGAAGACAGGAGATGGCGTGTGAGATATAGATGGAGGATTTCAGTACAGTGTTGGGAGTTGGGTGGAGGGCGGGGTGTGGCCAAGTGCACCATGGGAAACTGGTGTAAAGAGGAGAATGAAAGGTATTAGGATAATGCAAAGACCACAGACCTTAGTAAGGTTTTACTCAGTCATATATTTGCAGTATTGAAGTAGTTTGTTTTATTTTAATTATTTGCAACATAATCATTGAAGCTATTCAGTTAGCTGATTATTTACAACAGAATCATTGAAGCTATTCATTTAGCCCATACTAGTAACGGGCATTGCCAAAGCCAATGGGTCTGTCAGGTTTTAGTCGTATGGTTGTTGAGTGATGTCTGGACACAGAAACGGAACTCAGTGAGAGGCACCCAAATACTTGCCGGGGGCAGGCTGTGTGAAGCACATTTTTAAGTCACACTGTTAAAGACATCGACCACACTGCTTGCAGAGGATTTCCATTTGCGATTATTAGGCTACTACGAGTGTAAGGGGCGCCTTATATTTTAAACTCCCTGCAGTAATGGGGTGACGGGGCCGTGGGTTGGCGTAGGTGGTATTCTCTCAGGCCTAGAAAAAGCTGCCAAACTCTAGGGATCTGAGAAATTGTGTCCTATACAGAACCCTCGGGACAACTTTTTCCCGGTGATTTGTGTTCTTGTGACAAATGGCCATTTTGAGTCCTGGAAAACACTGTTGGCCCTCATAAGTGAGGACGCCAGATCCCCGTTTTCCGCTGTGAGCTCTCACTTTTACGGATCATTGTCTGTTACTTTTAGTCCAGTTCGTTCACTTGAAATGAACTAGGACTACAGCTCCCAGAATGCACTTTTTTTTAAAACGACACCCCGAACCATGTGTCGACAGTGAAGTGGTTTACCCTGCCCTGTTTATAAATACCAGTGTGTTGCTAGTTGCGCCATCAGCAGCTCGGGGCACCCTTTAGAGGCCCTCGTGTTAATGCATGAATAACTCTTCCTCCTGGGGCGAGAGGGTCTTTGCGAACGGTGCAGGCTGTGGGGTAGCCGCAGTGTAGGAGCCCCCGCGGGCACAGAGGACCCTCTGGAATGTGGGGATGGTGCTGGTGGGCACTTCCACCACTGTTGTTTGATGAAACCCAGGCACGACGGAGCTCATCCGTCTCCGTCCTCGGTTTCTGGAGGAGGCTGCATTCCGTGGCAGGCGGTGCGTGTGTTTACGGAACGAAAACATGCATTTCATCAGGCAACAGCTGTATCCGCGCTCCGGCCCCTGTCCCATGGACCGGTGGAATGTGGGGCCCCTCCCAGGGCCTTGGTGCCAGGCGGCGCGAGAATGTGTGCTTGACGTACTGATGCTGTGGTGCCGGGAGGCCCAAGGGTACGGGGATGGACCCTTGGATGTCAGGAGGGCAGGGGGGGGGGGGCTGGATTCTACCAAAGGCATGGTGCAAGGGGGTAAAGGGAAGGGTGCTTACACTATCAGCGTCGTAGTGCAAGAATGCGTTCGTAATGCACGAACCCCATGGTGTCAAGCGGCGCTAGGGTGGCCTCTTCACATACTCAAGCCACAGTGCCCGATTCTGCAAGAAACTCTGCTTACTGCACCAAGATCGTCGTACTACAAGGTGTGCTTCGTTACCAAAGCCATGGTGCCAGGCTGTGCGATTATGTGTGCTTCATGTACCAAAGCCATGCTGCCAGGTGGTGCAAGAATGTCTGCTTGATGTACCAAAGCTGTGGTGCCAGGTGGTGCGAGAATGTCTGCTTGATGTACCAAAGCCATAGTGCCAGGCGGTGCGAGAATGTCTGCTTGATGTACCAAAGCCATGGTGCCAGGCGGTGCGAGAATGTCTGCTTGATGTACCAAAGCTGTGGTGCCAGGTGGTGCGAGAATGTCTGCTTGATGTACCAAAGCCATGGTGCCAGGCGGTGCGAGAATGTGTGCTTCATGTACCAACGCCATGCTGCCAGGTGGTGCAAGAATGCATGATATTCCAAAGCCATGGTGCCAGGCGGTGCGAGAATGTCTGCTTGATGTACCAAAGCCATGGTGCCAGGCGGTGCGAGAATGTCTGCTTGATGTACCAAAGCCATGGTGCCAGGCGGTGCGAGAATGTGTGCTTCATGTACCAAAGCCATGCTGCCAGGTGGTGCAAGAATGCATGATATACCAAAGCCATGGTGCCAGGCGGTGCAAGAATGTCTGCTTGATGTACCAAAGCTGTGGTGCCAGGTGGTGCGAGAATGTCTGCTTGATGTACCAAAGCCATAGTGCCAGGCAGTGCGAGAATGTCTGCTTGATGTACCAAAGCCATGGTGCGAGAATGCATGCTTAGCCTACCAGTGCCAGGCAATGCAAGAGTACGTGCTTGATATACCAAAGCCGTGGTGCCAGGCGGTGTAAGAATGTGTGCTTGATGTGCCAAAGCCATGGTGCCAGGCGGTGTGAGAATGTGTGCTTCATGCACCAAAGCCATGGTGCCAGGCAGTGTGAGAATGTGTGCTTCATGCACCAAAGCCATGGTGCCAGGCGGTGTAAGAATGTGTGCTTCATGCACCAAAGCCATGGTGCCAGGCGGTGTGAGAATGTGTGCTTATCTTATTCAACCTTTGCGAGGGGGGTGCTGATATGGATGTCAGGGAGTGTTCCATTTCTTCTAACATCATACAGGATAGACCAGGGAGGTAGGTACGTAGTGGTGGAGGGCAAATTCGACTGCAAACAATTATCACTCATAGGAATATACGCCCCCAACACTGCGTTGCCTGAGTTCCTGAACTCGCTCACCCCAGCCCTATTGACTAACCCCGCAGCACCTGCAATATGGGGTGGTGATTTCAATAATACGCCGGACCTGACGTTGGATAGGTCTAGCCCCCCCACACATTCAGCGGCCAACAGATGCCCCGGGGGCCCACTGGCAACATGGGCCAGCAATATGGGCCTCTGTGATTTGTGGCGCATGAAGCACCCACAACACAGAGAATACTCATTTTACTCAGTACCGCACAAAGTGTACACTAGGATAGATCTGCTATGGGGTACCCGGGACATTTGCACAGTAACCAACGGGATTGAATACTTAGCTAAGTCACTATCAGACCACTCACCGCTTAAAATAACTCTAGACTGGGGCAGGAGGCGACAAGCGATCCCAACCTGGAGATTACAAGTGGAAGCGCTGCAGGACCCTGCATTTAAAGACGCACTGAGAACAGCGCTCAAACAGTACTGGGAATTGAATACTGGCACCACAAACTTAAGAGCAGTAGAGTGGGACGCACATAAAGCAGTGACCCGCGGGCACTGTATTTCCACTACATGGGGGGTAAGACGCACACTTCATGCTGAGGTTAGCAAACTGGAAAAGAAACTAAGAACACTAGAAAACGCAGTGGCCCGCAGCGAAACACCATTTACGTCATTAAAAGATGCGCGCGCAGAATACGCAGCCGCAGATGCCACACTACGCCTTCATGACTACAAATACCACTTGACCAGATTACAAGCGGAAGGCGACAGATCGGGTAGGCTGCTCGCATGGCTCCTGCGGGAGGAACGGCAATGCCACCCAATAGGGGCAATAGTGATAGGTGCAGGCGCAATAGCAACCACACAGGATGAAATTAATGATGCGTTCAGGAAATACTACGCACAGCTATACAGTACACGCACATCATGCACCTCTCAACAACTCGAGTCCTTTTTGGTGGAATCCTCTCTGCCCCAACTCACACAAAACGACAGGGAGACATTAGAGGCCCCCATTACACTAGGAGAACTAAACAAGGCTCTTGAACAACTACCTAGAAATAAAGCTCCAGGGGCAGACGGCCTGCCGTCAGAATACTACTCCACTTTTGCGACACACCTTGTCGCACATCTCCTAAAAGTCATTGAAGAAGCAGAGGTCAATGGTATTCTCCCCCCCACAATGAGAGAGGCAATGATAGTGGTCCTTCCGAAACAGGGGCGAGACCCCACCGACGTTAGGTCCTATAGACCCCTGTCTCTACTAAATCTAGATTGCAAACTACTCGGCAAAATACTAGCCAACAGGCTAGCTCCCCATATGCACACTTTAGTACACGAAGACCAGAATGGATTTATCCCAAAACGCAACACCTTCCTCAACATTCGTAGGCTATTAAGCGTAATGGGCGATACCCCCCTGAGTGCATCTGAGGAAGCGGTGATTTCGCTAGACATCGAAAAGGCATTCGACACATTAGAATGGGACTTCCTGTTTGCCACCATGCAGTGAATGGGCATAGGCCCAAAATTTATAAGATGGGTACGCATACTGTACACCAACCCACAGGCCAGGGTGAAGACAGGAGGAGTCATATCAGAGAGCTTCCCAATTAGCAGGGGAACAAGGCAGGGCTGCCCCCTCTCCCCCCTGGCGATGGAACCACTGGCCGCGCGTGTCCGTGCAAAAACAGAAGAATGGGGGGTGGTAAGGAACGGCACATCCCACGTAATATCATTGTATGCAGATGATGCCTTGATCTATATACGCAGTGTTGGGGTGGCACTGCCCCCGGTGATGTCATTGCTACGCGAGTTTGGAGAGATATCGGGCTTGATAGTTAATTGGGGGAAATCCTGCATATTCCCGTTGGCTGCCCGGTCCCCAACGAAACGAGAGAATACTTCAGCAGGACCATTAAAATGGTGCTTCGACACATTCAAATATTTAGGGGTTAACTTCTACCACAGAGCAGAAGACCTCAGGGATGGCAACCTGGGGAGAGCGGTGACACCTATAAAGAGCTCATTGCGTTTTTGGGATAAACTACCGCTCTCACCACTGGGAAAAGTTGCCATAGCCAACATGCTAGTGCTGCCCAGGCTGCTGTACTACTTCGCTGCTCTGCCGATCATAATCCCTAAAAGCTTCTTCAACAGTTTAAATTCTGCATTGGTGCAGCTGGTGTGGGGTGATGGCAGAAGGCGGGTCGCACTCAACACACTATATCACCCAGTGGCGGCGGGTGGACTGGGAGCCCCTAACTTTGAGCTCTATTCTGCGGCAGCACAGCTGCAGTGGATCTCAAATTGGATTCATAATCCCGGGTCGGCGGAGGCTGCCTGGCTGGTAACCGGACCCGGGGAGTCCCTCTGCTTGAGTGGCTCACGAGCAAGCAAACTAAAAGCACATGCGCAAATCCATTGATGGCAGCAGCACAGGCATACTGGAAGAAGTATATTCAAAAGGATGCCAAAAAACTTCCCTACTCACCTCTCCTACCACTAGAACGAATCCCCGGATGGGTGACAACTGGATCTCACCCATCCGCAACCTGGATAGAGGCGGGCATAGGCATGGTAGGTGAATGCTTTGAGGAAGGAAAACTAATGTCCTTCGAAGGCATACAGGCCCTCACAGAGATCAGCCCAGGGCAATTTCTGACATACCACGCTATACAGGGAGTGCAGAATTATTAGGCAAGTTGTATTTTTGAGGATTAATTTTATTATTGAACAACAACCATGTTCTCAATGAACCCAAAAAACTCATTAATATCAAAGCTGAATATTTTTGGAAGTAGTTTCTAGTTTGTTTTTAGTTTTAGCTATGTTAGGGGGATATCTGTGTGTGCAGGTGACTATTACTGTGCATAATTATTAGGCAACTTAACAAAAAAAAATATATACCCATTTCAATTATTTATTATTACCAGTGAAACCAATATAACATCTCAACATTCACAAATATACATTTCTGACATTCAAAAACAAAACAAAAACAAATCAGTGACCAATATAGCCACCTTTCTTTGCAAGGACACTCAAAAGCCTGCCATCCATGGATTCTGTCAGTGTTTTGATCTGTTCACCATCAACATTGCGTGCAGCAGCAACCACAGCCTCCCAGACACTGTTCAGAGAGGTGTACTGTTTTCCCTCCTTGTAAATCTCACATTTGATGATGGACCACAGGTTCTCAATGGGGTTCAGATCAGGTGAACAAGGAGGCCATGTCATTAGATTTCCTTCTTTTATACCCTTTCTTGCCAGCCACGCTGTGGAGTACTTGGACGCGTGTGATGGAGCATTGTCCTGCATGAAAATCATGTTTTTCTTGAAGGATGCAGACTTCTTCCTGTACCACTGCTTGAAGAAGGTGTCTTCCAGGAACTGGCAGTAGGACTGGGAGTTGAGCTTGACTCCATCCTCAACCCGAAAAGGCCCCACAAGCTCATCTTTGATGATACCAGCCCAAACCAGTACTCCACCTCCACCTTGCTGGCGTCTGAGTCGGACTGGAGCTCTCTGCCCTTTACCAATCCAGCCACGGGCCCATCCATCTGGCCCATCAAGACTCACTCTCATTTCATCAGTCCATAAAACCTTAGAAAAATCAGTCTTGAGATATTTCTTGGCCCAGTCTTGACGTTTCAGCTTGTGTGTCTTGTTCAGTGGTGGTCGTCTTTCAGCCTTTCTTACCTTGGCCATGTCTCTGAGTATTGCACACCTTGTGCTTTTGGGCACTCCAGTGATGTTGCAGCTCTGAAATATGGCCAAACTGGTGGCAAGTGGCATCGTGGCAGCTGCACGCTTGACTTTTCTCAGTTCATGGGCAGTTATTTTGCGCCTTGGTTTTTCCACACGCTTCTTGCGACCCTGTTGACTATTTTGAATGAAACGCTTGATTGTTCGATGATCACGCTTCAGAAGCTTTGCAATTTTAAGAGTGCTGCATCCCTCTGCAAGATATCTCACTATTTTTGACTTTTCTGAGCCTGTCAAGTCCTTCTTTTGACCCATTTTGCCAAAGGAAAGGAAGTTGCCTAATAATTATGCACACCTGATATAGGGTGTTGATGTCATTAGACCACACCCCTTCTCATTACAGAGATGCACATCACCTAATATGCTTAATTGGTAGTAGGCTTTCGAGCCTATACAGCTTGGAGTAAGACAACATGCATAAAGAGGATGATGTGGTCAAAATACTAATTTGCCTAATAATTCTGCACTCCCTGTATGTCATGCAATTAGAGGTACATGGGGGTCCGGGGACACTGAGCCAGACACCTCAACGAACCTACACCATATGCTGAGTTACGACACACGTGAAAAAGTAGTTTCAAACACGTACAAACTACTAAATAAGCCCCCGGAGTCTAATCTGCAGAAAGCCCAAGAGAGGTGGAATGCCGTACTGCCTGACCCGATCACAGAGACAGAATGGCCAAGGGCCCTGAGTCACACACGCGAGGTCTCAAGAAATCCCAGATTCCGATACACACAATTTAGTTACTTACATCAGACTTATTTAGCGCCAGCCAGAATAAAACGTATGTTCCCTGGATCGGACCCAACTTGCCCTAGATGCAAAACCCCAGCAGCACAGTTTTATCATATGGTCTGGGAGTGCCCGCAGGTGAGGGGGGAGTGGACCGCGTTGACCACTGCACTGTCGGAAATGACCGGCCTGGGCCTGGACGCGAATCCCAAATCCTGCCTACTTGGCCTCAGGACAAGAACAAAAAGAAGCAAATATGTGCATAGATTCGTAGACCTGGCTTATGCAATGTACAAAAGACTAATAGCCATGAACTGGAAGGCCCAGAAGGCCCCTGACCATGGAGCTTGGCTCGCCCTCACGCTTCGCTGGACACGAGCTGAATATCGGGTACTAACGAAACTGGCGCGAGGTGGTCCTCGACACTCGGGCTGTGAAACCTGGGGCACATTGGTCTCAAAACTAGAAACAAAGAACGACAAAAAAAAACCCTGAACAGCAGATAGATGCGATTACCCAGATAATTGCAGGTCTCACCCCGGTTGCAATACCGCAGTAAATCATGAGTAGTGCACACACCTGCCAACAGTGCCTAGGCACGGACATAAATACACTGCACCCCCAAACACACACTAGCCAAATAATGCACACAGACTACTATCCCCAATTAGCGAATACAGGTTCGGCAGAAGCCAAGCTACCTCTTTCCCCCGACCCCCGCTCCCCCCCCCCCCCCCCCCTATCTTAGGGTTTGCCCTTAACCAGAACCCTTACCGGCATCGAAACCTTCGCACGGAAGAAAGACTCAAATGCGCGAACTAGAAATGCATGTAAGTACAGACATAATAGCGCGGATCTAGCGGTGTACGAAAGTTATTGGTTGTTTGTTAAGTTCAATAAATAAGCGCCCAGCAAATCACTGTAACTGTCAACATCCTATTACTGCTGTTAAATGGACGCATCGAAATGTATGATTCTATTGAAAATTCAATAAAAATATGTAAAAAAAAAAAAAAAAAGAGAGAATGTGTGCTTAGTGTTCTACCAAAGCCGTGGGTGCAGGAAAGAATGCTTGCATTAGTAAAGCCGTAGTGCTAGGCAGGGCAGGGATAGGTGTACTCTTTAACAAAGCCTAGATGTCAGGTGGGTTTGATAGTTGTGTGTTGTGTTCTAAGGCCCTGGTGCCAGGTGGTGTTAATGGGTGCTAACACTACCAAAGCCCTGGTGCCAGGTGGTGTTACTGTGTGCTAAACCTACCAAAGCCCTGGTGCCAGGTGGTGTTACTGTGTGCTAACCCTACCAAAGCCCTGGTGCCAGGTGGTGTTACTGTGTGCTAACCCTACCAAAGCCCTGGTGCCAGGTGGTGTTACTGTGTGCTAACCCTACCAAAGCCCTGGTGCCAGGTGGTGTTACTGTGTGCTAACCCTCCCAAAGCCCTGGTGCCAGGTGGTGTTACTGTGTGCTAACCCTCCCAAAGCCCTGGTACCAGGTGGTGTTACTATGTGTGCTAACCCTACCAAAGCCCTGGTGCCAGGTGGTGTTACTATGTGTGCTAACCCTACCAAAGCCCTGGTGCCAGGTGGTGTTACTGTGTGCTAACCCTACCAAAGCCCTGGTGCCAGGTGGTGTTACTATGTGTGCTAACCCTACCAAAGCCCTGGTGCCAGGTGGTGTTAAAATGTGTGCTAACCCTACCAATGCCCTGGTACCAGGTGGTGTTACTGTGTGTGCTAACCCTACCAAAGCCCTGTACCAGGTGGTGTTACAGTGTGTGCTAACCCTCCCAAATCCCTGCTGCCAGGTGGTGTTACAATGTGTGCTAACCCTACCAAAGCCCTGGTGCCAGGTGGTGTTACTATGTGTGCTAACCCTACCAAAGCCCTGGTGCCAGGTGGTGTTACTGTGTGCTAACCCTACCAAAGCCCTGGTGTCAGGTGGTGTTACTATGTGTGCTAACCCTACCAAAGCCCTGGTGCCAGGTGGTGTTACTGTGTGCTAACCCTACCAAAGCCCTGGTGTCAGGTGGTGTTACTATGTGTGCTAACCCTACCAAAGCCCTGGTGCCAGGTGGTGTTACTGTGTGCTAACCCTACCAAAGCCCTGGTGCCAGGTGGTGTTACTGTGTGTGCTAACCCTACCAAAGCCCTGGTGCCAGGTGGTGTTACTGTGTGTGCTAACCCTACCAAAGCCCTGGTGCCAGGTGGTGTTACAGTGTGTGCTAACCCTACCAATGCCCTGGTACCAGGTGGTGTTACTGTGTGTGCTAACCCTACCAAAGCCCTGGTGCCAGGTGGTGTTACTGTGTGCTAACCCTCCCAAAGCCCTGGTGCCAGGTGGTGTTACTGTGTGCTAACCCTCCCAAAGCCCTGGTGCCAGGTGGTGTTACTGTGTGCTAACCCTACCAAAGCCCTGGTGCCAGGTGGTGTTACTGTGTGTGCTAACCCTCCCAAAGCCCTGGTGCCAGGTGGTGTTACTGTGTGTGCTAACCCTACCAAAGCCCTGGTGCCAGGTGGTGTTACTGTGTGCTAACCCTACCAAAGCCCTGGTGCCAGGTGGTGTTACTATGTGTGCTAACCCTACCAAAGCCCTGGTGCCAGGTGGTGTTACTGTGTGCTAACCCTACCAAAGCCCTGGTGCCAGGTGGTGTTACTGTGTGCTAACCCTACCAAAGCCCTGGTGCCAGGTGGTGTTACTATGTGTGCTAACCCTACCAAAGCCCTGGTGCCAGGTGGTGTTACTGTGTGCTAACCCTCCCAAAGCCCTGGTGCCAGGTGGTGTTACTGTGTGCTAACCCTACCAAAGCCCTGGTGCCAGGTGGTGGTACAATGTGTGCTAACCCTCCCAAAGCTATTGTGCCAGTGCTTAGTTTGAGCTGGTGGTTGATTTGGGGGGGGGGGGGGTACCAGAACTTACTTTTTTGGGGACCGGCAGTTATTTCCCTGCATCAGATATGTACTGGGTGAAAGAGTGAAAAACAATCTGATTGGGAAGACCGAGATAGAGAAAGACGGAAAAACCACTGCCAAGGAAGGAAGCAGGCATCTACAAAAGCAAGAAAAAGTGAGAGAACTTGTCTGGTAATGGATTAAAACTATCATACTTGGTATTCGCTGTGCCAATGTTTGAGTACACCAGCCGCCAGCTTCTGAGCAGAGCTTTGGGCACCTACACTTTTTTCTTGCACTGCAGGGCTTACAGGGATGCATGAGTGCCTACTGTTCCACGATCATGGTGCAAGAATGCGGCTGGACAGGCGCCTTCCCTGCGTGTCATAGGGGCATATTCCCCTGCCCTGGCAGCCCAACTGCATGTGAATCTGGTATCATGACCTTTATTTTAGCCCTGGTGTCACACTAATCTAGCATGGGTGCAAAGGCCTAGGCCTGAAGCCTGTCCCCGACGGTGCGAAGTCCAGGACTTGCCCTGTGACCTAGAATGGACAACAGTCCTGCCCTCAGTAGGCAGAGGACTGTTGTCCATGTCCTGGGATGGAGCCCATGAAGCAGTGGGGACGGGGACGGTCGGACATTTTTAATCTATCTAACTTGCCCCTCTCCTGTAAAGTTCTGCTGTTATGTGAAACTCAGAAACGCCCGCTTAGATCAGGATTGGCCTTGCTTACATCGGACAAAGGGATGCGCCATGCATTCACAATAACGAGTGGGTCTCACATCCTTGGTTCTCAGTTCTTGGCTCAGCATACAACCGGAGCCGCCCTCCAAGGCTCCTGTGCTCACTGAACGATTCCCTCAAAGGCAGCACTATAGACCCTCATTCTTCCACCATAAACACCAGTCCCTGCCTTGACCGACAGGAAACTGCTTCAAACCACAACACTGGCATGGAGCTCCTCACAGGAGCCGCTGTCCGGTGCATTACAACATCTGCTGGTTTCACTAATACACTTTGAGATCTGCTCTTAGGTCCGGTCCTGATTCTCCTTTAAGCATTCAAACCATCATGCTGATAATTTATTCTTACACTGCCACGAATTGAGGGGTGCACTGTGATCTGTTATCTCTTAGTCCAAACTGAGCTGTTACTGAAGCAACCAAGTTAATTTATTCTGCACCTCTTCGTCTAATAGCACATCACTGTTAGGAAGCCCATTAAGGCAAATCAGTTTCATTGTCAGTTTTCATCTTCCTTTTAAAATGAAACAAGGAAAGTAATTAACATTCCAATTTTTTTTGTAATTTGGCATTTTTGTAGTACTGACTCTTGCTCAATGGACAGTGTTTCTCTTTACATAAGCCAAGGATTAAATGCAAAGTGTGCAGTTTATGGCAGAGAGACGCATGCATACAGGTGCAGGTATGCCATCGGAAGAGGTCGCAGCACGGACCTTGGTACACACGCATCAGAGGCCCCGGTGGTTTGCAGTCGAGATGGAGATTGTCCTGGCCATAAGGGAAAATACCTTAATTTCTGAGCTGAAGGTCAGGAGTCCGAGGGCCAATCTTGGATAAAGTCGAAAATATTGCCACAGCTAGGATCAATATTCAGTGTAAAATGTCTTTATTCAATGCAAAATTTAGAAGGCAATTACCTTCTAACCTGCAGGTTGTTGCTGTTGCCTCCCTCATTCCTCTGTCAATATGATTCTGTGTGGTTGGGTACAGAGAGCTCTGCCTGTACTCCGTTCCTAGGCATGCACCGCAGTCAAGTGGAGCTCATCCCTGGGTTAATAATTTCCTGAGTGAGGCCTCTTGAATCCCTGTCAGAAAAAAAGTAGATGGATTTGCCTTCTAGTGGGGACATCACGCACACATCTAACCCCGCCCTTCTGCTTACATCTAACCCCGCCCACACATCTAACCCCGCCCATCCACTCACCTCTAACCCGGCCCCCCACGCACCCTTCTAATGTTAGAGCTTTTCCTGTGACCGGATTCCGGGTTACACGTGAAATATGTTACTTCCGAGCGCCTTGTCACTTGGCACGATGCAGGCGAGAGGTGGCTTTCAAGGGCCAGGGTTGGATCATTTACTAATAAATACTGAAATGTCAACAACATGACATCTGGAGCCAAAGAGCGGGCCCCGCCTCCTGCTTTAAAGGGTAATCTGCCAACGGGGCAGGGGATTGCCGCCAGTTATTGGGTCAGACCGAGAAAAGCATTTGAACAGATTGCAAAACTTAAGGCGGTTGGCACAGCAGAGCGACTCCAGTCCTGCTGCCTGCAAGTCTGGCTTCCAAACATGAGTCCCTTTCGAGAGACTGAAGAGGGTTTTCAGCAGCAATGGTGTTTTTTTTTTTTTAAGTGTAAAATCCCAAAATTGTAAAGGCAGTGTGATGCTGCCCGTAGGAAAGGTCTGAATGAGGATTGGGTCTTGTTGCTATCTACAGGGGTCTGCTTGCCCACTGAAAGGGGTCTGCTTGCCCAGGTGAGGGAGCGGGCCAATCATGGGGCCACCTACAGGAACACTCTGGTTTATAATGGGGAGGAATAGGCTGCTGTTGGGTAGCAAAGGGTGTATCTAACACCACCTTCCTTCCAAATAGTATTTTACATCTGAATGAGAAACTAAACCATTTTTAGGTTTTGCCTACAGCGCGCATGCAATATAATCGAAAGCTATTGTAAATGAAAAAGAGCTTAAAAACTGGCTTACGTCTTGCCCCATATTTACCGTTACCATTGGTTGCCTTCCACGTCAGTCTCATTTCCTTGCTTCTCATTGGTCAGTAACCCCTGCTGTCTCGACTAACTCTTGAGTTGTCTATGGAGCTTGAATCAAGTGCAATTTCCTGTATCTATGGTCAGTGGCCTTCCACTGGCCGTCACTTTTGGAGGTACTCTTTAAAAAATATTTTAAATTGGGCACTCTTTGCTTGCCCTGTTCCTACCACACCATTCCTTTAATTGTTGTAACGTCCCTCTCACCCCCTCTCCTACCAAGTGCTTTAAATGGGCCGGTACTGCCCAGTATTGAGTACCAGCACTTTTTTATTTTGAGAAGGAGAGTACCTGAACTTCTCAAGAAAAACGTAATACTTTTAATTGGAGAGTACCGGCACTTCCCAGAAACAAGCAGGTACTTTGGTACAGAGTACCTGCACTTTTATTTTTCCATTTCAAGCATTGCTCCTACCCTTTTTTGCTCTCCCCCCCACCTCAGAACAAAAAGAGCTATGATGGCCTGTGAAGGATACACCACAGCACTTTGTTTTTATTTACTTTAAGCCATCTTGAAAAAACATTGACAAACCCAAATTGCTCGAGTAGAGATAATCGACTTAAGATGTTATTTTAAAGATGTTGTATGTGTACTTTGAATGTTTCTCTACTTTTCCTCCTTAGTTGGTAGCTATTTTCGTTGTTGCTGCTTCTTTCCCCCACCCCAAAGTTTTTGTGTTGTCGTCTCCTTTTACATGTGTAGTCTGTTTCATTCTAGTGAGTGATGTTCTGCCTTTTAATGTCCTGTTGGTGTGTGGCTGATGTGCTGATTCCAGCATGTGTGCAGTGCTGCTGTTAACGGGCACACTAGTAATCGGCCTTTATTTTCCTCACGTGTGGGTACTATGCGCATGTGCAAGTGATGCGCAAGTATACACCATTTGTTCTCGTTCGGCGGTGGTGTTTATAGGGGGAGAGACTGGTAATTCAGTGGATATGTGCAAACCTTTACCTCTCCTTGGTACTGGCCATTGCGTTAGGTATGTGTACTCTTTCTAGGTAGTCCAATGTTTGTATATGTAAATGTGATGTTTACCTATCACCATATTAACAACCTTGCAGTGCTGTTCTGGGTGAAGTTGGTTAGCGAGGCTCGTTGCTATGGTTAGAAATCACAAAATGAGCATTTTAAAGAGCTTATTTCAAATAGTCTCTCATGATACACGTATAGCAGCGCATAGTTGGGACTTTACCTTTACCAGTGATAGTACATTGACGCTCTGGTTCCACTCACCTCGAGTGATCACCTTTCACACATCTTGCTTGGTGATTTGGTGACCGTACCTATTTAATATTACTAACCGCCCCCCCCCCCTTCCCAAAAATAAAATAAGCACACAAAGGTGGCACGTTATTTTGTGGTGTTTTTAAAGGAACCATTGTATATAGGGATTTCTTCTCCTTCTCCCAACCTTTGTACCCCCCACACTCATGCTTTTTTAACATCCCCTCTTCGCACATTTTTTACACATATTGTACAGCAGCACGAGCTTCTGTGCAACATGTTTCAAAAGAAAAAAGTGCTATAGCGCAGTCGTCGCTGGCCGCCTCATGGTGCTTCTTTTTTTTTAAAAAAAAGACAAAACTAATAGATTTCGCAGAGGTAAAATCTGTTGGCTTTGCCAATGCTTGTGATGTTCTGTCTTGACAGCACAGCGTTTGCCTGTCACTTACGTGAGCATCACTAAACAAGGACTTTGGCTCCACCTCCATGCTGGGAACTAGGAGTACATGTTTTCATGGGGCAGAACGTGGAGCTTGCGCTCCACCAGCTCTGATCATTTTGTTCATGAATCCATCATCTTAAGCTTGAACTTTAAGGGGCACACACACCATTATAATACTATTAAAGTATCTCAGTTAACCAGATATTTTAAGTTGTTTTTCTCTGATAATGATGAATATCACACTGATATGTGGCTAAAAAGAGTCTGGTCCTTTCTGCTTACACATAGCTTGGTTCAGTAAGTTTGCATAACATGTTCCACAGATGTTCACCTTTGAAATTGTCAGTAGATAAGTAACGTGACCTATGTATTGTTTTAATAACAATATTTGATTCTAAAACACCTGCACCTCTGATAGATCTACTGGTGTTGAAGTGGGTTAAACAATCGGCCTATGCTGTGATGGACGAAAGCAAATTCTAAGGACATTTTAGTAGACCAGTGGTTGAAGACTGATGACCACTCTGCTGGTCGGGCCAGTGAAAGGCGTTGTGTTGAAACACATCAGAGGCCTGTGATGTGTTTGTTTCTGTGGCGTGAAATAACTCCCATAATTCCTAGAAGGACAGTATCCAGGTACTTATTGCAAGCATTGAAAAGATTGCGTGAGATGCATGCAGGCCTTCTGGCTTTCACTGGGTCAAGATTGGGACAGATCATGCATGTATGAAACTGTGATAGTTTGGAGGGCACATATAGGATCTTGAACATTCAGAGCTGGCACAATAGGTTTGGTCTCTGGGTCACGTTGAGGCGGCAATCAAATTTGGCATACTGTGGAGCAAGTTGTGGGCACAGTGGACCTGCACGGTAGGGAATGGATGACCGTAGGAGGGGCTGTTAACTCCTTCCTACTGGTGCTTTTCCATACAAATCCATACAAATTATGTTCACATCTGCTGCTGGTTGGATTTTATTTGATGTGACTAGACGACTCCCAAGCCCGCTTAAATGAACTTATTGGTCTAGCCATGGATAACAGGAGTCCTGTCACCGTAAAAAGTTTCTACCACTGCAAAGATCATGTTATGACTATCTGTAGAGCTCTTCACACCATCGAGGGATGTTTCTAGGATCTTGTGGAGCTATTACCCTGAGGAAGAAAGAGCTGCTGCCAGCAACAGAGGTGACTTTCTTATATATAAAAACACCTTCCACCAATGTGAGGAGCAGCCTCCACCAGGAGCGTTTGGTTTTTAATACTGGGAGCAGTGTATACCACATTGCGAAGAGCTTTTTATAGGTCGAGCCCGCAAGCGCTTTGACCTGTTGTCTTTTTGTTGGGCCTTTTAACCAGGCTCATGTCACGCCATCACTTTCATTGGTTGGTGGGCTTGCCTTTTAAAATTCCTTTGGTTTCATTAGTGAAAGGCACGCATACGTCATGGCTTTTCTGGTGTTTAGCCCTCCTCGAGAGCACTGGCCAACGACGGTAAATATGCGCAGTTCCATGTTTTCCTCAGGGTTCCAGGACTACTTTTCAGGTTGACCGTGCAAGCGCTCTCGCCTGTTGTAATCTATCTGTGGGCCCCTGATTACTCTTAGCTGCTGGAATGTTTCACTAAGGCCTGTTCTATTACGAGAAAGATTATTTCTATTCAAAAGTTGTAAACGTATTTACTTTTGTTTCCTGAAGATGTTTTCCTTTACATAAACGTCCGAATGAGAATGTAAAAGGTTGAAAGGTGGAAGCTAAGGTGCGTGTGTAGAATTTGCAACTGCGTTGCCCAATCCCTTGCAGAATGAGATGTTTGACCTGGTTGAACAAAAAATAAAATTGTGCTGCTTAAATGAGTCGATCATGCTGTACATTATTAATTATGTGGCAAGCATGCCAACTCTGAAAATTTGCGCACAATAAAGCAGCTGCAGAATCACACAATGCCACGGGGTCACCCTTAAGATCCATTTGTTCAAAATGCTGGCGGCTCTGGCACAGACAGAGGAGAATTCACCGCTCCAACCACATGTTGATTTGGGGCAATTTGCAGTGTTTGGGGGCTATTCAGTCACTAGACTTGCGAAACTACGGTACAAAAAACAATCTAAGAAATGTTCAGCGTCATCAGGGCAAGACTGCAGTAAATGAAAGTGCGTTAGTTATATGCAGGGCCATTGGAATCATGTGGCAGAGAGGCCCAAATCATGCAGCGTAGTTGACAAATTTATGTGGCAAGAAAAGTCCGGTTATGCATTTATAATGGCAATAGCTCTAACTCAAGCAAATGCGAGACTTATTGCATTGCAAATGCTTGTTTCTACTGGAAGCAGTAGGCATCTCATTGTGAAGAAATAGTTCTTCTAGTAGAGGGTGGTTTTGGTGATGGAAGAGCGGATTTCTTCAGAAAGGAGTTGGTACCACATTACAAAGAGCTGGTTCCTCTGGCAGAGGATGGTTCCTCTTGCTGGAAGGAGGTGGTCATACTGTGTAAAGAGCTGATTTCTCCAGTTCAGACTGGAACTCGTGTAGGGAGGAACTAGTACCACATTGTGATGAACTTGCTCCTCCAGTAATGGTTGGTTTTTCGGGCTGAGAGATAAAATTACCCAACTCTCAGCAGCAGATTTTGCCAGTAGAAGACATTGTTTTCTCCCTGTGGAAGGAGCTGCTTAGTCCTTGTTAAGAACTGGTTCTTGTAGTCAACGTTTCCCACAGAGTGGACGACAAATTACAAGAAGCGCGACCCATCAGAAATGTGTTGACAACCGCATTGTTCCCTAAAAAATTGTGAGCCTAACTGATGAGGTGACCGCAGATTCACCCACCCCTGTAGAAATAACAGTACATACATGTGTATATTTTACATATGTTTCAGTGCAATAGAAAGTGTGATTTGAAAGTAGCGACTGACTGGTGTCCTCTCTGCTTGTCTTAGGATGTGAATGGCCAGATGAAGGAGCTCCACCCTCGCCTCTGTGTGCTGAAGAAGGGCGCGAGTGGCTATGGATTTAACCTTCACAGCGAGAAGTCCAAACCTGGCCAGTACATCCGCTCTGTGGACCCCGGGTCTCCGGCCGCAAGAGCTGGGCTGCTGCAGCAGGATAAAATAGTAGAGGTAAGGTGCCCAACGCTGACCAGTGGCATGCATAAAACAATATTCTGCTACCAATGTCTTCTTAAAGTGATACCGCATTGTTTAATTTGCACAGGTATTCTGCTTGTCTGTGCTTGATCTTTCACTCCCTTGGAATTGTTTTTCATAAATATGCCTGCTGGACCACCAGCCGCCCCAGGGCACAGACATGGAAGTGGGGTCTATGGCTGCTAAACACGTGCCGTGTCTCCACCGGGGTACTTGCAAAGGCCTGACAGGCCTCAGTGGAAAATGCAGATTATTTCTTGATTTCACGCTCTTCTGCCTGCCAGAAAGCCCCTGTAACTCCCTTAATAGGAAGTATGTGGTAGCAAGTCGGACTGTTACCAGTTTGTAGTGATGCTGTTAGCAGAAAGTACCCAGTTTGCTTTAAATTCTTTTAGCAGCAAGTACTGTGCTCCGGGTCAGTGATGGCTGGAAGTTTATTGCTGAGGCCACAGTATTTGCAGGAAGATTGGCTCCCAGAGCTAGGCTTTTGGGAGGAAGTACTCCAAGACCAGGCTGTTTTCAGAAGGAATACTATTTAGGGTCAGGCTTGTGCTAGGCAGTGAACTCCCCGCTGTCAGCTGCAACAGTAAGGGAGCGCCTTGTGGAGGGAGGAAGGTAATCTACCTGCAAAAGGGCAAGGGGGGGGGGGGGGGAGAGAAAATGTGGTTCTCACAAACAAGAACACTGTTATAGATTAAATGGTGGTAAGCAAGAACATTGAAAGTGGTGCCCCTAAAAATGTTTTTATTCTGCCAGCAGGTGGGGAAAAATGGGAAGCTTGAGAAAGTAAACCTTTAAGTGGTGCTTGATATCGCAGCAGCATGTAGGTTTGGAAATAAATTTGGAAAGGTGGAGGCGAGCAGAGACGTTAACGAGAGCAGGAGAGTATCAAAAAGTTGCTCAGCATTCCTTCTTTACGTCAATGGCTGGCAAATGCAGGGTCATGATTGAGAGACTCGATGGTGCTGTAAGGAGTGAATTAAAAAACTGTCCCTTTAATAGTTTTGTATATTTATTTTTCGACACCAAGGCTGAGGCTTGAGATGCACTGCAGAAGTAGAGTGGTGAGCTCTTCAAACATGCACTGCTGAGGAATGCTTGTAAAAGTTAAGGTGAGGAAGCCAACACAACCAGATGCTGCATATACTAGAACGGTGGTTCCCAACCGGTGGTCCGGGTACCCATAGGGGGTCCGCGAAGCCTCCTCAGGGGGTCCGTGACTACTTAGAAAATTAAATCATATTACGAGATTAGGTACCCAGGTTTCAGTAATGACTCATGTGGGCGTCCCCGGATTCCAGTAATGATTCATGGGGGGTCCCCGGGATCCAGTAATGATCAAGTGTGGGTCCACAGAAGTCACAAGGTTTGGAACCACTGTCCTAGAATGTTAGTGTTTTTTATGTGATCTGGCTGCCCTGACTTTTAAAGTTCCTCTTCCAGTGGTGTCCCTGCTCCTCTTCTGTCCTCTTCTAACATGTCAACATGTCCATCTTGTCTTCTCTCCCTCATTTCCCCTGCTGCTGAGTCTCCTTTCCTACTCAGCTCTGTACTGTTCCTTGCTCCTCTACTCTACTTGTGGTAATAGAAATAAATTATATGACAACGTGATTGATTATTACCTGATTATTTTTTCTTTTCTATTTTTAAATTAATTCAACTTTTCATTTTATATCATTTTTAGCAATTGCCTGAGGTCCCGGGGCCTAACGACATTTTCTGATAGGGAGCAGTCCTAGAGATGTTTTTACGTTTAAGGCAATCATGTTGTCATTAGTTTTGCGGTTCATGTTTTGATAAATCCACAAGGCTGTAGAGTTCCTGAGGAAGGAGACTCCCAACAAGTGCGATCCTGTTGAAGATGTTATAAAGCTCTTCTGGTACCACTGCCACTTTTCATCAATTTTGTAAGGACTGGAGGCTGTCGGATCTTGATTTGCAAAATGTACAAAACGGTCCAATACTTTAAAGTGAGTGGGTTAAATGGCCCACTGCAGAACCTGTTTGTAAAGGGAGAGTCATACAGATCTACTCAAGCTTTGGGTGGGTGGACTTGGACAGGGGTTAAGCCAGATCAGTTGCATCAGGTAGTTTTACCCTGTGTCTCTAATGAGATGTTGGTGTTCGCGTAACATAAAACATTTTAGGATTAAGGGCATTGAGATCAGTGGGTCCATTAAGTTGCAAGAAAAGAAACTATACAAAAGGATTAATATAGAAACTAGAGATTCCATCCGCCCTGCTTCCTCTGTGCACAACACTAACCTATGAAGTCTGACTTTGAAGCACTAAAAATCTATTCAGCTGGTTCAGAAGAGCAAAAGTAGCTGCCAGGAGTCACAGCATCTCAGCATCTCCATTCTGTCACATCTGCGCATGGCACTGGAGCATCGGCACTTGGCTACTAGAGGAAAGAGTTATGTTACGTGTTGGTTGTGGTTGGAATACTGTGTATAAATGTTGACATGGATCAATATTTTGTCTCTTAGGTTCTGCTTGATTTTCTTGTGTTGCTTCTTGATGTGTGGGCCAGAATAAAGTACCTTTGCTACCCTGAAACCGATTTCTTCGGTTTAAGACGAGACATGGACCAGCAGGAAGTTCGATTTTGTTTTTCTTCCTGTTTATTAATGTACCATGGTTATGGAGGATCTTGTGCCGTCTGACCCTGAACATTGTCCACAGGCTTGTGTTCTCTCAGCATAACTCTCAAGAGAGACACCCCCACTGTGCAAGTGACTGACAATTTACGCAGTCATGCCTCCTTGGAGATAACCCTGCCTGAGAGGAAGGCAGATCTGCAAGAGTCCACGAGGTTTGTGCATGGTCTTGTGCCTTCTATGATCCATAAAAGGTCATCCTGATATACAAGAGGTCATATTTCTACAGGAAGGTCTCACATTGAATGTGGTTTAGGTTCTCTCTGGAGCAGTCATACAGCAACACTACCGTGATGCTTGTGCTTGCTGTTTAATGAACTTTTGCCAGAATAAACCGTTACCAAGGCTCCAAGAGACCTGTTTTCTTGCCCGCTCCTTAATTCCTCGGAAGCAGTGGGGCCTTTGCAGCCAAGAGAAGGACACGTTGTCCCCCCTGACGTTCAGGAGGTGTATGGTGCTGGCTTTGCTACTCTTTGCATTTGACGAATGTGCAGTTGTGGTCATCTGATTATCCCAGACTTGAATTCTTAGGTGGTACATTTGTTAAAAGAGCAAACAAAATGTTGGGGTGCTTAGCAAGGGTTACATCTAGAAGAAATGAGTGACTTTGGTTTTCACGTCTACGACCAGTGGAATGCCACAATCTCGTGCTCAACACAAAAACAAGTCCCGACTGAGCTCAAGTTTCAAAGCAGACACTGTCAGTAAAAGCTGACCCGCTGAACGAAAGAACCAGCTGTCAACCTATCTTTTCACATCCTTGGAAGTAACTTGGTGCCTTCAGGCACCTAAAGACCGAACACAGAAAATCTGTGTGCCACTGGCTAATCTGAAGTGCATCGCCATGAAGCACACATCTCACCATATCATATGCACTTAGTATGTGTTTTTGTGAGAAAGAAAATTGTTGGAAGAAGCATTTGACACACATTAGCTGACATTTTAGCTTTGCCAGTGCTCTTTTGTGACACTGAAGAGCAAAAAAAGAAAATGCCTCTTTCCCTGAACAGACTGCAGCTAGGTAGAAACAACAAAAAAGGGATAACACAACACCACCTAGAAAATTGCAAAAACTGTTGAATTTTTTTTTTTTTTTCTTAGTTTGCCTGTTTTTGAATTCTGTGAAGATGTAGATATTCACACAGTAACCTTTTGTTTATGCCATTTGTTAGTGAAAATACATTTTGGTTACTTTATGTCCCTCAGAGTAAATCACAAACCATAGGTATTTTTGCAATCCTTAACATGGGCGTGAGGTTGGCTGTCTCTTAGGAAAACTAAAATCTTTTGACACTTTCGAAAACCAGAGACCCGCAGGGGTCCAGGGTGGTATAACTTGGGTGGATTTCAGTACATTTTCTACCCGGAATGCCCAACAAACATCAACATTTGGGTGATAGCACTACATTTCCTCACACCACTCTAAGAGGAAGTTTCAGAATATTCAGTGAGTAACAAAAGTCCTACTACCCAACATCCCCATACTATGCGCAGTTAAAAAGTGTATACTACGTATGTGTGAAAGGGCCTATTTGTGGGAACAGAAAAGGCCCCAAAACATACCACTGAAATGTCTAGATTATTGGGATCATAATAATTACTCAATTTAGGCCTCGGCTTAACTAGCACCAGGGGAAGCTATCAACTCTATATATTTTTAACAACCAGACAAACTCTGAAGTCCAGTGTTGTGTGGCTTGCATGGATTGTTTTCCTGACACAGAATGCTCTGCAGACATCAAAACAGTGCAAAATCACATAATTGTCTAACATTTGACAGACAATTCTGGAATCTGTCTGCAGAAACATGGGAGATACCTACCAGCATTTCAGCATTTTTTTTTTTACCATATAAACAATATCCTGCTTGACTGGGATGGCTCTATCGCCTGGGGAAGGAAAGGCCCAAAAACACATCATGAAAACATCAAGGATTTTGCTTTGAATAACATCCATGCTTAGGATTTGGGCAGCTGTTGGTTTTTTTCCTGTGTAAAGCCAGCACCTATGGAAACCTACTAACCTTGGGGAAATTCTGAAAACAAGAGACCTAGGGGAATGTAGGCTGATGAGATTTGTGTGGATCCCAGTACGCTTTCTTACCCAGAATGGCCTCCAAACGTCATGATGATGCCTAAACACAGTTCCCTCTCACATTTCAAGGGGATAAACTGAATTATTAGCCCAGGGGCGAACAGCACCCTTTAAAACTTACAATCCTACATAATTCTCAGACCTGGTGATGGACGGGAATGCATGGTTGTGCGGCTTCCATTGATCCAACCACTTTTGCATACCCAGAATATCCGCCAAATGTCAATGTATTGGCGAAAAAAAATCCGTTTCCTTGCAACCAACAGTAAAAGTCCTACTATCCTGCATTCTCTCTCTTCTCCCAATCAAAACATACCGCACATGTGTGGGTGGACCTATTGTACCAGACAGAAATCCCTTAAACTTTGGGCTGAGTGACCCCGGTGTGGTCTTCACCTGGTTACTGCCACATGCGTTAAGTTTATATACAGGTTCAGGAATGACTGATCTCACCCCCCTTTTGTTAAACTACACTTGGTGTTCAGAGGCACCAGGAATTGTTGGTTTGGGTTGGCCACCTGGATATTTAGTTCTCCCTTGGGGATGGGCAAATTGGGAGTAACCCTCTACACATGCTCTCCACTCAAAGGGAAAATAGATTTTGGGGCTTCAGGGGCTTGGGGAGAGGACAATTGGGTCGGGGCGGTAGGTGCAGGCTAATGCCAAGACAAAACTACATTTAATTTTTTTTAATTTATTTATATATAAACATATCCCTCTCTATGGAGGACAGATTAGGGGGTAATCCCCCCAATTTCCTCCACATAGTGGATAGTGTCTCTGCCTTTCAGCACCAATTACACTGGAAGTAGTCGGAATTTTCAGCCAGAAGTTCTTTCCTTGCAGCTATTTAGTGCCAACACCAGAGGGATTCCCAGATCTGGGTGTATGTGTTTCACCTCACCTTCCACAGCACTTGATTGGTTGCACTGGGGACGGGGAGATCACATCCTTAGCAACCAAGTGGTTAAATCAATCTTGCCACGGATAATTCCTCTGGCTCGCATTACAGTTATTTATTTTATTGCTCACTGTGCTGCTGCAGAAAAGGACCAGCCATTAGTAAATCATTCCCTGCCCTGCTCCAAAAGCGACAGTTCAAATCTAATTGCCACCATGTCTTTTATGTGTGGCAACACATGAAACCCTAGACAAGTTTTGTCATTGCTGCCCACATCAGTGAGTTGAGCTGTGGGTCCTTTCCCTCAGTGAGCTATAGGATGTTGTTCTGCGCATGCAAAGGGGATCTTGCGAGGGTGCGGGAGAAGCAGATAAAGGGGTTGAATTAATTGAGATCTTCCTTCCCTCCAGCCACCGCGACCATTTTATTATAGATCCGGGCTTTTTTCTTTTTTGTGTTCAGATTACCTGGATTCTTAATAAAACATAAACGCTTAATTGAAATTGAATTGAGACCCTCTCGCTATTTTTCAAGTCAAACACTAACAGGGTTGCAGTGTTTGGCACGTATTGACTGCAGCATAGACTGTAAGCCGGTGGCCCACCTATAGAACATTCCCATAATACAGTTTTTGGTTAAGTGCTCGATTAATATGGTGTTTGGCAGTAGCGATAAATGGCACACAACTCAGTTGCTCGCATTTGAGCAGGATCCTGGGATATCTGTCCCTAACTCAAGAAAAATAATCTTGTCCTCCGTTGATCCCACATGCAGTCATTCTGAATGGTGTGTTCTAACAGGAAAAAGCAGCTGCAAGTGTTGAGTGCTTGAAGGAGGGTCAGGTCTCAGTGCACCAATATAAAATAGTCCCTGCTGGGAGACTGAATTGATTTTTAGCTATTAAAATTGGGAGCGGATTCCCAGGTAACACTACTTGCAAAGAGTAACATGGCTGATGCCTGTAATGTTGCATTAGCAATGAGGAGGCCGGTTGTAGATCACCGGGTTGGACTAGGACACAATGGAACTCCATGCACCAAAATAAAAGTAGCCTCCAGTAGGGAATTGGAGAGCGGCACGTTTGCAGACTGGGACAGTTTGCAGATGGTAAAGACCATCTGTATAAGTGCTTTGCAGGGTATGGGAGACTGTATGCATTTGTGCCTGCTACAGAAAATGTTTGTTTAAATATCAGTAGCATTAACAGTGAAAAAACGGCCCAAGCAGACCATAGAAGAGGCCTACAAACATCTTAAAGACCGTCCCACACACACAACCTATCAGACCAGCCCTTTAGACATTGCCTGATTTCCCTATGGGCTAGTCCGACCCTGGTAGAAGATGGTCGGGTCTTGATACCTGCATTGTTGTGTAGTATTTGTGAGCTTGAGTTTTGAGTCTCCTCTGCTCCTTCACTGTCCCTCCATCAGGGCTCTGTGACAGTGTAAGGAACCTCTCACGTTGGTGACTGATACACGGATATCTCTTGCCATCAGGTTACTAACAGCAGGTCACTGAGTGTCCTAAGGTAGATGTTAAACAGCGAGTGCAAACCTGTGTTCTGGAACAGCTCCTACTGAAGCAGGCGGGTTGAAGACATCCTCGTGGTAGCACGTGCAGCGCCCAATGCATACAGTCAGGTGCAGTTTTTTTCGCATGACTTTTGCTACTTTGCATAATGAGGTATGTCGTATGAGAGGTAGGATTCTGTGCCAGGATACACAAGGAGAGAGTACGATTGCTGTCATGTTACTTCTGCATGCAGGAAAATGCTCATTGCTTGCAGGTGACTGACTGCAAGGCATGCTGGATGAAAGTTCTCTTAAGGTCACTCAGTAACTTCAAAGATCTGCAAAGAGCTTATCCACCCTACAGAAGCCTCCAAAAAATGCTCAACTATGGCTAGGGATTGCATTCAGAAACCAAGTCATCGTGCTCAAGGGATCGCCATTCAAGAAAGTTCACCAGTGAATCCTTTGCGTCTGTGACTTGCACAACACTGAGAAATGTCAATGTACTTCATTGACAACATCGCAGGACTTGTGCTGGACACTGACTTATGTGGCAAGAAAGTCCTCATTCTGTGGGGGTACTGGTGCATCCACTCATGTCATGACCAACACTGAATTAACCAGGCTGGCAAGTGGTATCTCGATTAAAACAACCACTGTCCGAATCCACATGCATTGCATGCACCAACTATTGCCTTGCAGAGAATACTCCTGTAATTGTTTTTCACATGAAGGTTATATTGCCTACTCTGTTGTGTTCATCGTATGTTTTATAGTAGCTGCTTACCTTTCAATCTGCACTTAAACTTGGTCTGGATTCCTGTTGGTTAGTTGTTACAATAGAGATGATGTTTAGATGTTCCAAAGCCGTGTCTAGATCGTGGCATAGTAAGGAACAAACATTTTAGGCAGAAATAAAACCCACAGCAGTGCTTCCTTCAACATACAGAAACAGATTGTAGTTTAAAGTGAAAATCTTCTCCTGCACCTCACGACTGGACCTGTAAAGGGACCCACAGCTTGTGTGTCACCAGCTGTTCTTGTTCCCTTACGGCAGTCACGTGGCCAGATTTGTGTCCGTGTGGGCATGTGACAACCCAATCTGACAATCCAGACAAAGCGACACCTTTGCATCCAGCACATGACAAATCAGTTGAATGGTGCTCAGCCATTTTCTACATTGAACATAGACCATACGTATCAGTTGGAAGTAAAGAAGTCCTTGCAATATATGACAGAAGTTTGCCTCTCACTTGGGCTTGACTCATTACAAGCGACTGCGTGTTGGGTATCATTAGCTAGTTTTTCTCGAAAAAATAAAGAAAATAATTCAGGGCATCTCAAACCGTGAGATTTAAAATGATATAGTTGTATTTTGCGAGTCCAAGTAAGAACATGATGAAATGTTCAGGGTAGTTTAAAGAGTCATAGTGGAAACAAGTATAAATTATTTCTTGATGGTATGAGCTCTGATGCTAAGAAAGGCACTCTCGCTTCGGTACCAGTGCCCGATAACTTCTTACTACTTCGATCATGTCTTGACATGGCCAGTTACTGTGCAAAGTACATACAAGATTGTGTTCTTATAAGGGCTCTGCTGAGAGATCACACCAAAAAAAAGACATATTTTACAGTGATTTCCCAACACTGCCAAGCCAGTTTCGAAGCCATCAGAAGATGAATGGCTGAAGCACACAACATGACTTAAATTGATCTGTTGCTGAATACTGATTAGCTGAGTGGGACTTGGTGCCAAACTTGCCCAATGAGAACATGCAGAGGCATTGATAAGGATCACTGCTCATCCCATGAGCAGCATTACTACACCTGCAACCTCTTACCCACAAACCGAGAGAAAGCCAGGTGATAGTTTGAGACTGAGAATTTCTGTCTGCTTGGTACATGGAAAAAAAATCAAAGTTCGAGATGATCATCTGACCCACTCCTCCATAGTCGGAAATCCCAAGGTAAAGATGCCAACAAGAATTTAAATGTTCGGGCTGCTTCTTAAAGATTACTCCTTCAATACAGTTGACAAGCACCACAATCCTGTTGATTTTCTCCCATATCCCACTGGAAAATACCTTGTCACAAGCATTGATTGCAGGTACCTTGTGAGGTAGGAGGAATACCTAAGGAAATGTGTTGAAATTAGTTCAGTTCGTAATCAGTCGTATCCAACTTGCTGTGACTGAGCACATCAACTTTAGTTGTTAAAGGCATTGTTAGCATACTAAAAAGCTGTGGAGGCACAGAGAAGATCTGAAGGTTTTCGTAATCGATTTTCTGATCTAAAATGACATCATAAGGGAACCCTGTTGATTTCACTGTGGTTCTTCAACAAAGCATTGAAGGGCCCAGAGGCGCATAGTGGCCACTAGAGTGGTGTTGTGCCAAAAAGTGTGGTTTCCTCTTAAGAAACAGCTTTTTGAAAAGATGTTTCAAAACTGTCAAATGTGAAAAAAAATATTGGAAAGGACAGAGGACTTGAGCCACTCCAGATAAGGATGATGGATAGAAAGTAGATGTTCACTTTAGGGGCCCCACTGAATCAGGTCAGTACCTACTGGTGGTGATAGATAACTGAGATTTCGTCTAGAAGTCTCTGTACCAAGATACAGCTGCTGAGATGGTTATTTTGGCCTTGAACAGAATTTTCTTGATGAAGGAAATACCCAAGTGTTATTATGTCACACAACGAGTCTCAGTGGTTGGATTTCAAGAAGTTTGTAGATTACATGAAGTTCGAGCATCACGTCACACCCCTCTAGGCTCAGACCACTGGCATTGCTGGACGATTCATGACTGTGCTGGAATAAACATGCAAGTGGTCAGTTCGACCTAAGAGCCAGCTTTAAAGGCGCTGTGATAGACCTTTGAGAGCAATCCACACACAGCTCCAAAAAGTAAGTCTCCAGCTGAACTGCTGTTTGAGAGATGAGGATGAACTATATTTTGATCACCAGCCAATTATCCGTATAAATGTGAGAGGATCTGTGTTTGTGTGGACAGTTATATTTTAACTGGGAACTAGTCTTACTTCCTCACGCTACATGGTGAGCTAGGCATTGTCTCAACCTGAAGATGACACTGATTAGCCTGTTGAACTGCTTCATGAAAGCCCATCTCTGAAAGACTTCCGCATGGACCTCTCTCACGCATTTGTCTCCCCAGATGTTAGGCCTCATGACTAGGCTATTTTGTCTCCTCAGCCAGTACCCCTTTACTTCTACTACAGCTACTGAAAAAGCAGCCTGTCACCCTCGTCGACACATCACACCCCTTGAGGCTTATTCCAGATATGGCCTGAGTGTTGTGAGTTTCAGACCAGCAAAGGAGAGATGCATCCAACAGTAAGGCCATTTGCAGTACGCTGGTAACAACACAGAGCTCACAGTGTGTGTATGCTTGGAGATAGTTCAGAAATTGAATACAGAGATGGGGGACACAATTCTGCTGCGAGTCGCCAACGAGACCCCACCACCTTTGCTGCTGTGATAGATTTTAAATTAGTTGTGTAGAAATTAGCGTCATTTTCTTTGCAGATATTACGCAAAATTCCTGAATACATTTTACAAATTGTCAAACAAGCATTTAGTATTGTATTTTAGCACGAAGCGCGCACTTTTCATTTTTTAACATAGGGATGCATTGTGTGTGTTTAAAAAAAAAAAAAAAAAAAAAAAAAAAAAAAAAACTAAAATCGCAAGCGACTCGAAACATAGCTGCTGGTGTTTTGTTTTTTCATGTTACTCCTGTGCTCCAGCAATAAGATTTTAATCCGAACGGAATCTCAGTTACGCAAACTAACATGATGGCTTCTGTTTGCACGTTTCTTAAATTACGCTACGTGACCTAATGGCTTCGTTTTAAACATTTTACTTAT
This sequence comes from Pleurodeles waltl, assembly GCF_031143425.1. Lineage (NCBI taxonomy): Eukaryota > Metazoa > Chordata > Amphibia > Caudata > Salamandridae > Pleurodeles > Pleurodeles waltl. The sequence goes on along the minus strand of NC_090449.1, from coordinate 75,105,393 downwards.
TAGGCAGAACGCGAAATGCTGGGAGTTACGCGAGATTACGCTGGTGTAAAACCTTCGCCGAAGCTCTTACTGTCAGCCTCAGCTGTTGTGTTGGGGCAGTGTTTTTTTTTTTAATGTGAATCTGTACAATTAGGTTGCGCTCTGTGGAAAGTGGTCCCACCGCCTTTAAAACGTTCTCTGGGGTCGGGCAGTTCTGTCTTCCCACCAGGGCGGTGGGGAATAAAGGCCGCTCCTGGGAGCACGGAAAGGTGATACCGCACCTGTCCGCCTCGCACACGTCTGTAAATATTACATGAAGAACAGCCGCGCTGTGCGGAGCGGGGTCAGCAGGGGCATCCGCGGGAAGCCTGGCTCCGCTGACCGGGGCCGACCGCGGGGCATAGGTGCAGGCGAGCAGAGGTCACAGGCCTTCGAGGAGCACAGCAAACGGGAAGGGAACGGGAGCCAGGGCGTGCGGGAGCATCACGGAAGAAGCAGATCTGAACCTCACCGCCAGCCATTGGCTGGGGAGGAAGAAGCAAAGGGTTGCTAGGTAACGAGCAACAGAAAGAAGGGGAAAAAAACAAAGGTGTTGGCTTTCACTTCCAGGAACAAAAATAAACTGTGCACATAGTTTTCTCCACAGGGATGTGAGGAACACGGGGGCCTTCCCTTTCGGGGTGTGGCGCTGCGCAGGCGCGCCCCCCTTATTTTTCTTGATAGTATCTCAAGCTGTCTCGTTTCTGCAGGTAATTCTGTAGGTCAGACCAAAGAGGTCGATTTTTTTTGTTGCAGTTTTATACAGCGCGAACTCGACCCATTGGAATTGAGACGCTTTACATGAGCACCCGTTACATTACAGACTCGAACCTAGTTTCCCACTTCCAAAGGCGGCAGCCCTAGATGTAATCGCACACCCTTTACCCAGTCGGAGGCACACGTGTGTGTGCGCTCACCCAGACCTTCAGGTACAGTTAAAATCCATGTGCGGCCAACTCAGCCTTCCATTCTTCATATGTCGGTAATGCGGGTACCGTTAAAATTGATGAGTTCCACAAATAACTTAGAACGCCTTGCTTTCCCTGCTTGGGGGTGGGGGTTGATACCCTCAGTGTGCAGAGCGTACATAATACAGTAGCTGGAAGAAATGTCGAAATAACCTGTGTCTTTTTGCCTAGGGTACATTCCACATCCAGAGCACTATAAGAACACTCTTTATAATGACCTCTGTTGATGTCAAGCATGTGGGCGAACGGAGTGGACACCCGTGAGGAATTAGTCACCAGTGTTCCCATGTAGTCTTGTGAACGTCCTGGTTCTCGAGCCTGGGGGCATACCTTGCAAACAGACAAACGCCCATCCCATCCGTGGGTAACCATGGCCACGGGGATGATTTTCGCTGAGAGGTTCTGAATGACATTGTATGGAAGATGAGAGTGAAGCTCGAGTTGTCTATGGTGTTACTCAGAACTCAGTGTTGGAAAACAACCTGATATTCACTTTTCAACCATCTATATATTTTTTATGTATGGCTGGAATAATTGCAATCATCTGTTCCTTGCTTTTAACTACCACGTAGCAGCAGAGGAATACTGGGGGAGCCAAACATAACATTCCCCCCCTGCCCCCCCACCTCAAAGGAATCTGGAAAAACGTAGATAATTGCAGTTTGCGATGAAAAGGCAGAATTCCATAAAGGCAAGTGGCATACAAGAAGCTTGCCACACGGTAGTAGGCACGGGTGACTGCAGGGCAGCGTGACTTCAGCAAGCCAGCGCTCCGTGCACTTTGGAGGGGTAAAGTTTGTCAGATATAGCGCCATAAAACCTCCCTGGTTGACGGAGCACTTTATACCACTCTCCTAACATCACATAAGATTTGTGTAGTTGATGTGCCCCTCTCCCACAGGCCTCACGCACTGGTTTAGGACCATAGTCTATTTCCAGCAATGTCGGAGTATAAATCACAAACTTTGCCTAACATTTCAGCCTCTGGAATCTTTGCTTTACCATGTCAACGCCAGCAAAGGCCTTCAGGTGGCGAGAAGTGTGTGCACCCAAAGCCCCAGGAGGTGATGCATTGGTGAGTCTAAGGGTACCAAGTGCTGCACGAAGGCATCAACAGCACTAACCAAAGAAGTGCGCATCATGTGGCGAGCGAAACCAACCATGTCACAGGCACAGAGACAGACTTAAGGTTACTCCCTGCAGTTCATCACGTTCACTAAGCTTTGCATAAAACTAAGAGAAGCTGGGACAACACACCTTTGCATAGTAAGTTACTTCTGCATTAAATGAGACCCTTGGGCCAGATTTAGTTGGTGTTGTTCCAGTTGGGTTCCCGATTATTCATCGAACTAGATCAGACCATGGGCAGGGTTACTATCATTTTGAGAGAAAACCTTGAAATTACAGTAGGCAAGTCTATTAAGGACTGTGCTACTGTAGATGAGTTTCTGGGTTGCAAGGTGAAACTCCCTGATTCCTCACATATTTACTTTCTGGTGATGTACCACCATCCTGCCCCAGTATACCTGTAGAACCTTAAATCGGGCTTCTTCAACGAGGATCTCATGAGATACTGGTAGATCCCTAGCTACCTGTAAGTAGCCCACCATGTGCAGACCAGCCTACTTAATAAGAAGCTTTTGTGTGGTTTAATGAATTTATCGATATCAAAACTGAAAATCAAGTATTCAAGATGAAAATTAATGTATTTTCAGAAGCTGATGTTTGCAGAAAAACGTTTGACCTTACAAAATATAGTTAAAGCCGATATGAGAGTTCAGTCGTGGTGCTGAGGAAACATGTTACTCTTATTATTACCTTGGTGCCAGGAACATTGTGGCTAAGGCTGACACACATTATCCATGTATAGGCATTCTAAATTCCTAACACCTTTTTACATTAGTGCTGGCATCCCTGCCTGATGCACTGAGGGGACCACTACAGACGATCTTGCATGTGGTGACTACTAATGTAATTGTGTGTGATGTGCTCACTATTACAACACTAATAGTATTAGTAGCTTGGGACGATTTTCATTGAAATAAGTAGCTTTTATTACAGAAAAGGCTACAATTTGAGGCCAAAGTTATGGTGAACCCCCGGCCACACCTGTTACCTTTTTCCAGGTCCAGATATGCCTGCAGCAGGGAGTTCCCCCACTAGTACTACTGACCTGAAAGGCCGGTGGGGGCTAGTTGGACACTTAGAAGAGCCACGAACAGAAGTGGCCATTTGAGTTTTAAAAGCAGGCCCACAACCATGAGATTACTGCATTGCTTTGTTCACAGGGCTGTTGTGATTTCCTAGGGTAGGGCTGGGGTCTTCTTTGTAAGTCCAAGGAGGAAAGGATCCATAACTTATCTTTAGGATAATCACTAGCTAGGCATACAAGCTACAAGTAGATGTATTCATTCCAAATGTATCATTAGAGTATACCACAAAACCCGAGCATGGATCTTCTCTTCCTGGACCTTCGTTCGACACCGCAGAATTCACCTTAGCAAACGTGTGATGTAGACAATACATCCGATGCTGTGTGGATGCTTAGGCAGTGGTAGCTGGCTGGACCGTCCCAGGAGCCCCACTTGATGTCCTTTCTCAGGTGATGGGCCCACAGCCTATTATACGACCGATGTTTCAGGTGGCAACAGTGGGTTGATACGGTAGTTGGCTCTCCAGCAGAGCTTGGATTCAGGGATCACCCCAGAGAAGTGGGTGAGTGTGTCTCTTGCCCCATCTGAAACACCAAATGCATACACTGCAGTTCAGTGAGTAAGAAACGGCCACTATATAGAGGAACTATGACACACTAGCTTTAAAACTCCTTTACAAGCAAAATCATACCTTAGCAATAGAAACCTGATAACTGTTTCAGAATTCAACACTGAACCCTAAAAGCACACAAAACCATACCACCGTCCTGGTGTGCGCCTTATAAATGCCCATAACATTTAAGCTGGGGTAGTCGGTTCATCTGTGCCCTTGACAGTAACTGGATTGGTGGATGGGATTTGCCCCTCTGGTTTCTGGTAGCTTCTTTGGGGAACTGGGTTTCCAACAAAGCGCAGTTGGTTATAAGAAAGGTGCCATTTGAATCCTGTTGACCATCTTAGGGAGGCTGTATTCATGGCACGGTTGTGACTTGTATCAGGCTGCTGCTTACATGGTATACCTAAAGTTGCAATGAGATGTCTATGCGTGCTAATGCCGTATCTGTCTGTGCACAGCTTGACTGTATTGGTTTTCTCTGTGCAGGTGAATGGACAGAACGTGGAAGGCATGAAACATTCAGAGGTGGTTTCAAACATCAAGTCGCGAGAGGATGAAACCAGGCTTTTGGTAGTTGATCCAGAGACGGATGAATACTTTAAGAAACTTGGAATAACGCCGACAGAGGCTCATGTTCAAGGTGAGACAAATTTAAACCATTCTCGTTCCTTACCATGTTGAAATCCTCTGTTTATAATGAGCACACCCATGTGTTGTAGTTGTGTTTGAGAGGTGAGTTCTGCACACTTGAAGTCAAGGGCTGGTTGTTATTTTGGCTTCTCTGGGTATTGTGGACTTTACCGACTGGTCTATGAAAATGACTTACAATCTCTGTATGTTTCAGAGGAGGTCTGGAGATGCGAGTCCAGTTAATGGTGGGAAGTTAATTCTCTGCAGAAGTTGGAAATGCCAGTGGTGACGAACATCTTAAGGTTCTTAAAGATCAGGGGAAATTCTTCTTGCTTAAAGACCAGGCTTCTGGAGCTTGTTACTCAAGGGCTTCTAATCAAATAGCCCAACCACCTAGTCTGCAAAATTAAGGTATTTTGTGGTCCCCGTCCATGCAGAGTACTTCCTTGGTCAGGCTTAGCATACAGAGGACTACACACAACTGACACAGAACCAGCCCTTTTCATCATGTGCTCCATACCTGTGGAATGAGCTTCCCACGTACTCCAGACATACTTTGCCTCTCTCTGGTGTTTCAGAAAAGATCTAAGGACGCGCATCTTTACTATCTTTTTACCACCAGAGGGCTGATCCTTCTCATACCTCTTCCTGCTACCCTTTTGTTGTTGTAACCTGCTCGCCGCACATTAAATAAATGTTCCTTCATGCAGGTCGCCCTCCATGTGGGTCACAAATCCCGGTAGCTGTGTGCAGCCTTCTGTTGACCTTGGGCTAGGCCAGCCCTCTAGCAGTAATCCCTGTCCAAGGAATACAACAGCAAATCTCTGTGTGGTAAAAAATTGGTTCCTTCTCTAAGGAGCAGTAAATGGTCAGCTTGCTATTTTTCAAGAAACCTTGTTTAAACTTCTCAGTTTTTTTCATGTGCTCTACTTGATCCACATTCTGCAAATCTCATTTAACTTCAGCCTTTTGGTCTTTGCCAGTGCTTGTTTTCTCTCCAACAAATGAAGGCTAACATAACTGTGGTGGTTGCTATGTGCTCCCCTTTTGCTGACATTTTGCTGTTTTAGATCAATTTTGTAATATAATAGTTGTTTTTTGTGACTTGCTAGAAATACTTTCTAGAAATACTTGCTAGTGTTCTGCCCACATTGAACTTCCATCAGACATGAGCCACGCTTATGTCGGTAGACCTTGAAAAAGCATTTGATTCTATCCGTTGGGATTTCCTGATCAAGGTCATGCAGCGCATGGGCCTGGAAGAAGACTGCATAAAGTGGGTGACACTTTTATACACAGAACACACTGCTAGAGTAAGAACTGGGGTTACTATGTCTTCAGAGTATGCCATCTTTAGAGGGACTAGGCAGGGCTGCCCTCGTCTCCTTTATTATTTGCGCTTGCCATAGAACCATTGGCAGCCTGGTTTAGAACAGAAGGGATGCAGTCTGGTCTACTGGTAGGTGGCCACCGTCATTATTTCACTATATGCGGATGATTTGCTACTATACCTAGAAAACAATGAAAGGTGGGGGCGAGGGGATACTAGACGCTACTGAAAGACTGGAGGAGTTTGGGAGGGTATCAGGTCTGCAGCTGAAGCGTGCAAAGACCTGCCTTCCTCTAGGAAGGATACTCACCCCCTACAGCCCTTCCCTCGGGGAATCAAGTCGGAGACCTCTTCCTTTCAATACCTTGCTATCCAAATTTACCACACCATGGTACATGTATATGAGGGTAATCTGGGTAGAGCATATTGTTCCATAAAAAGCAATGTCATCTTTTGGAGATGACTGAAACTGCCTTTGATGGCTCGTATAGCGGTAACAAAGATGGTAGTATTGCCCCACCTACTTTATCTGTTTGCAAACATATACCGATTACTATTCCGATGGGATGGTTCAGTCGAGTGGATGCATTAATCAGAGACCTTACATGGGATGGAAGTAGACAAAGAGTATCCATTGCAACCCTGAAACGTACCCCAATGGAAGGGGGAATGGGAGTGCCAGACCATGAGTTGTATTACTTAGCCGCCCAACTACAATGGATGGGGGGGGGGGGGGGGGGACTCAACAGGGAGGGTTGGAGCAACTGGGTTTGGTCCCTTATCAGGACAGGTTGTTACTGAGGTTGTTGAGAGCAGACGTGCCGATCCCCCACCCAGCGATACTGGTGAAGGTGGCACTATACTCCTGGAAAAGGAGTCATGTGAGGGCTCGTAGACTTGTGGCGTATGCACCAGGGCTTCATATAGTGGGTCTCCCACATGGCACTGAAGTTACTTACTTATTTTACGTCAGTGGGGCTCCAGAGTTGGTTGGCTGCGGGTCTAAGGACTGTTGCTGATTGTTTTCAAGAAGGTGGGCTTATTCTACTGGGAGATCTCATTGACACACGTAGTGTACCGGACTCCCAGTTTCTGTCCTACAAAGCTGTAACCCATGCTTTTGGAGAATTATGGCAATGCGGTCGCCATGAACCCCCTACACACAAAGTACTCCAACTTATTCTTTCTTGGGGTTGGCAAAGAGGGTGATTACATGGTTATATAGAGCACTGAGTGACACGGGGCATACACCCCTAACAAGATTGAGAGAAAGATGAGAAGGGATATTAGAAAAAGAGATACCGGATACAGAATGGAGCAGGATGATGTCATACCCCAGAGTGTCTCCCTTACCGCTAGACTTCAGTATATTCAACTTAACTTCCTACACATGACCTACCTGACGCCACATAGGTTACAAGTGATGTATGGTGGGGAGGCCCGGGGATGCCCGAGATGTGGACTGACTGATGCTGAATTCTGTCACATGTTGTGGAAGTGCCCTTTATTGCAGGTCTACTGGAGGGCAGTAATAAACAAACTACACCACACACTTGGTCGCGTGCTTCCCTGCACCTTGGAGATATGTCTGTTGGGGAAGTTCCTCAGGACTGAGAAAGGCTAAGTTGGGGTCCTGATTGCTAGAGCTAGCGCTAGCTTTGGCGAGGAGGCGTATTACAATGGCCTGGAAATCGGCCAGAGGTCCAAGTTTTATTGCAGGGGAAAAAGATCTCACAAAGTGGGCAGGAGCGGAAGGGCGGGCACTTTGGAAAGAGGATGCTAGTGGGATTAGGATGTGCCCCATAGCACATCTCTGGGATAGATAATTGATGTGTGGCTGAATCCTGCTGTAGTGACTGAATCCTGCTGTAGTGACTGAATCTGACATAGGGGAGAGCTCGGACTAAGGACTCAAGCTATAGAGAAAAACCTGTTGGGGAAGACCTATATAAGATGAGCGATAAACCAGGACCAGACAGAGCTAGAAAAGGGAACATGAGTACTGGCGGACTGAACACAAGAGTTGCACAACAATGGGTAACCTGGATCCTGGGCTCGTAAACATATCTATTGCTTGAGAATGGAAGTAACACATTTACTGTGGTGGCTTGACCGATAAGAATAAGTAATGCAACATGGTCCTCTCTGATCTTCGGCCTTTAGCGGATACCCACAGAAGAATAGACAGACTTTAACAATTCCTGCCTGCCTTTCTATGATATTTTAGTTTCCCTTTTTTTCGTTTTCTTTTCTTTTGGGTTTAAGTTTGTTCAATTTGTTGATGAATACACACATAGGCTACGAGGTTTTCGTAAAAACATTAAACAGACTGGTGTTGATGCAACACATTGACAATGCTTAAGAATTAAGACTCGAGAGTGATTGGACATTTCTTTGACAATAGCATGCTGTACGAGTCTAATACATACAAAGGAATCCTACCCATGATATTTTACATGCTTTAATTACAGCTGAACTTATTTAATGCCAAACTGTTTAAAATTGCCAATAAAGAGGTTTGAAAAAAAAAAAAAAATCTCCCATTGTGAGCGCAGGCACTTTAAATGGAGGTGCTTTGTTGACTGCCTGTGTGAGCGTTTCTTGCTTGATCCAAGTAAAGCTGCTTTATCAAAGGTAATCTGTTGAGCTGGCGGCAGCAGAGGTGGCTTTGGGTGCTAGCCGTGGGGTTTTGTCTTCATCTTTTTCCATGGGCTGACCTAGGAGCAGAGAGATGCCATTTGATTAGGACCGTCCTGCCATGCAGCTCTGGTCTCCCAATTTGAGTGATGGACGGATCCAAGGGCGGCCAATATGGTGCGGGCATCACGCAAGAGCATCACGCAAGAGCATGGATCCTTACAGAGGGTTGGTGAACCAGCCCTCTTAGTCCCACACTGTTCTTCCGTTACTGTGTTCATAAATTTATAACTCCATGCTGTGCCTGTAGGCTTTCCATCTGCCGCTCTTCCAGTTCACTGACTTTCACAAAACTATTCTGATTCTGTGGCATGTTAATTCTGGTAGTAGTCCTTTGGTCAGCATCTCTTTGGTGAGGTACATTTTCATTTGTGTTGAGCCGTTTAGTACGAGGTCTTCTCAACAGGCTTTCATTCTGAAGTCAGATATTTTCATATGAATCTAGGTGTGAGAGTGCCATAAAGTCTTTGTCTGCCTTGTTATCTTGCTTACACAAGCACCCTAGTTTGCCTATCAGTCTCATTTACTGCACTGTGGAATGTTTGGTTGAATTTAAGTATTAGGAGGTTAATTCATCCATTAGCATCTCTATCTCGGTAGAGGAAGCAGGGGTGGGTAGGGGCGCACAGGGGCAGTGTGGTAGCTTGTTCAATAACTACCAGCAGGAATGACTCTTAGCTTAGACCCAACAGACTCATAAACAGTGGTCCTGAGCCTCATGGTCAGAGGCTTCGCTGGGCCTCAACATAGCAGTGTCCCGATTCTGCACTAGAGCGTGTCCTCGTCATGGGAACTGTGAAATCCATAAACCTGGAAAAATAGTTAAAATAAAATTCTGATCCCATACCTTTTGAAGCTACCCCTCTCCTCCAGCCTTGCTCCACATTATCTCCCTAGCATCCTTTTTTAAATCTTTGGAGTCACTTCTGTGTTTGCCATCCCCTGCTGATGATGGTAATGTATCGTGCACGGTAATCCAAGGATAATTATTTCCTCCCAGATTCCTGAGTGAGTTCAAAATAATTCTATTGCGAAATCATGGGAGGTCTTGCAAGACACTGCTTTATTTAAAACAGAAGAGTTGATATTTACCATCAAAATGTCTGTAGGAACAATAACCTTTGCTTCCTTGTTTTCTACTCTGATAATATTTCTTCCCAAGATTTTCACATTGAATTCGTTCTGTGTGTATTACGTGGGTTTTCGGAAAGGTACACCAAACGCAAGTGGATGCAGTTTGTTTTCACCTGACTAGTCCCCCAAGCAAAGGCTTTGGGCATGTATAGCCTGTGATGACTGGACGGTGATCAGAGGTAGGTTTTACATGCCTTTCTACCAAAGAGAAGCCACATCCGGTGGCACCATATGTGCTCCCAAGTAGAGGTCACCCTCATTGGCAGAGCTCCAAAAAAAACATCTTGTTACCACTGGTCCATCTTTTCTGGTCTCTGTTCCTTTTAGTTTCCCACCTCTTTTCCTCCAGAGATAGTAGGCATTGTTCTGGATAGGATGCACTTATATGATCCATCAGACCCAGAGCAACTGGGCCATCTCTTTTGATTCATCTACAGATTTAACTCCATGCTGTACTCGATCCTCAGCTCATACTCGTTTCCTGAATGCTGAAGAGAGCCTCATGCCGGAGAGACCACCCTAGTCCCACAATCACAAGTGCTAATGCAGTTCTCTTCTACACAGCTGCAGGCTCTCTTGCTTTAGCAGTCAAAAGATCTTTCCAAGAGGCTTGTTTTTCTGGTTCACATCCAGCAGTCTGTCCTAGATGCTTTAGATGGGTATTAGGGATAGACTATTTTCCTTTGGACCAGTCTCCCAATCTGCCGTATTGCAATAGATTATGGTTGGGAGAACTGGACATTGATCCGGAGAATAGTGGTCATGGTGACCTGGGTCCAGCCGAGTGCCCCATTCTGCCCTGACCAAGGCTTGGGTGGTGCTATTGATGCCCTAGCATCCCTGAGAGAATCTTGCAACAGCCCCCCTCACCCTGTCTGGCCCTACAGAATATCAAATAGACACAGAAGATATTTTAGAAATTCTTTCTCCAAGTCAAGCATCACAAAGTCCTTGAACAACACATATGGCCCCCTAAAGGATACCTAGTCTTGGTTTCATAGAATTTCTGAGCGCTTTCTGTGGTGGTGATAGCAGATTCTTTAAAACAGAAAGCTGGGTTACTCTCTTTCAGGCAGGAGGGTAAATGGCTGAAGAGCTGTGGTTAGAAATTCTACCAGTCCCGGGGTCTTTACCAGAGACATGCAAACATCATTATCTTAGCCAACTCGGGGTCCATCTCTGGCATGAATTCAACCAGGAGATCACTTTACTCATAACTATGCCCAGGAAGTATAAATGTCCACACTCCCTTCTAGGCAAAGGGACTACCAAATAGTTGTTGCTTAGGACTTCATGAACACTGCGCTAGACCCATGAACTCTGGTTGGACCATGCACCAGCAATCACTGTTCAGTTCTCATCCTGAAGCCCATCAGTTGGGGGGAGTCATCACCACTCCTGTCTTTAATGCAGCATAGGTCTTCCAGTCTCTCAAGGCAAGAGACACATTTTTTTTCTTCTCCAAGACATCTGCCATTTGTTTGTCCACCTAAAGAAAATGGGCAGTCCTTTCCTCTAGCCTTAAAGGCATAGACGGTAGTTCCACAGGCAATACACTCTTCTTAACGCAGTCTCATGGGGTCAAATCGACTCAATTCAGGGCTCTGAGGCTTTATGGCCTCTAGCACCACTGGACCAGATAACCAAGGATGCATCTGTCCTCTGACTTGTGAAGAATGGCTGTGCTGCCACCACCATCCAAGCCGCCACTTCACTTCTCAAGGACTTACAGGAGAGGCTGCTCCTTAAGGACACAACGGACCCGATGCGGACCCCAGAAAGGGAGCAGGGGTACTACCACCACCGCATCCTTGGAAGAGAAAATGGGAGTAAGTTGTGTTAAGTTGTCCCAGACCTGAACTTCTGAAATATAAAACTAATGTTTTCATGGTGTGTGGACCACATTTGCTTCAGTTGAAAGTGTTGGACAAGGACAGAATGACAAACCAAGCACGTTACATATCTAGTCTGAGTTATATTAATGTCCACTCCCAGCATCTCTAGACGTGCAACTTGTATGGTGGGGAATCATGTGTCAAAAAAGATTTCAGTGCTTCTCCACGAGTTTCAGCATATTTTCATCATAATTCTATCAAGCTATAGTTTTGGTGAGTTTGTCAGTGTGAAAGCTTTCAATTGTGCATCACGAATGTCATCATAATTACCACAGTTCCTAGTTAGCTGTGGTTTTTGTTAGTTGGTCAGTTGTCATCAAACTTCTTTTAACCCTAGCTTCCCCATGTGATCCCACTTCCTCCTTGAATTCGAAGGTTAAACTAGAGCAAATATTGTTCGCCCAGAGGCAGACCAAGTAGAGCATCAAATTTGGTCTGGGCTGAGACTGGCTAGAGGTATCCGTCTGATTATCCGCTCTTTTTTTGTTTTCTTTTCTTGCGTTGTAATTTTCCCTGTGGCCTGGCATTTCTGCCTGGCTCCGTAGCATTTATCTGGCTCTTGGTCAGGGGCGCATCTAGATTTGACCCTCAGCGGGGGCTAGTAGTTCAAGCCACGGTGGTGGGACTACCGCTTCACCCAATGAGGGCGGAGGCATACTCCGAGCTAGTATGAGGACACACACTAGCAAAGCCAACAGGTTTGCCTTTCATGTCCTAACACACGCAAACAGCATTTACACATGCCAGTTTTTAAAATAAAAGCCAGATCTATTGGTCCAGTGGATCAAGAGTTACTGAAAATGCAGTGACCGGTTGAAGTACAGTGGAAGGCCTTACAGAAAGGTTGTCGGGCCACCATTAGTTACTTTTGCCTGTATTTTGGGTGTTAAACTAGTACTGGTGAAGGCGAACCTTAACCCAGATGCATATAAATGATGAAATATTGACGTAATACTATCACAAAATGTGCCACATTACATCACATAGTATCCCTCTAATTGCCAAATAATTTAGTCAAACCTGCCGCATAATTTGGTCATCTCGTTGCATAATTCTATTGTCCCTGTTACTGCTACCATCCATGGGCACCACCGAAAAAAAAAGTAATGCCCATAATCGTATTTGCCAAAACCACTGTGCTGTGCAGGTTCTTATGTTTTTTAGCCACTACTTGAATTTGTTTTAGAAGAAAAACCACAAGCCCCCTCCGCCCATACAGGAATGGAGGATGTGATGCTATTGGTAGAAAAGTCTGGACTGAGCCTATGCAAACCCATTCAAAAAGAAAAAAAAAGTCTTCTCTTTATTGTGTTTAAATAGTGCTCGCTACCGCTCCTCGTGGGCGATAAGGGCTGTATATAAATGCAATAGCTTGCAAGACAATTTGTCATTTTCTGCCCATTTCTGCCAATTTGTCCTTTTCTGAAAACCCATTTAAAAAGAAAAAAAAGTTTACGGTTTATTGCCTTTATATAGTGCTTGCTACCTCGCCTCTTGGGTAATAAGGGGCATACATAAATGCTATTTCTTGCAATACAATTTCTCATTTTCTGCCTTGTTTTCTTAGAAATTCGAAGGGTATCAGTGGAGTTAGGGAAGTAGACGACATCCACTTTTAAGAGCCGATGATAGGTCTCTCATCCCAGTATTAATTGGCAACCATTAGCTCTACTTTTAAACCATAGTGAGGATCTAGCAGTTTGCCTACATTGCGAGAGTCCCCACCATGAGGTCTGCACCCTAGGATATTGTGAATCACCAGTTACCTCCATCCCTTCCTCGGAAAACATTCAGTAGCAGCAGAAGAGGCTGAATCTGCCTTTAAAAGAAAATGAAGCATCCTCTCCGACGCGCTTCCCGATCAGTTTTCGGCTTTCTGTGAGGCCAGTTCCCTCCAAGGTGTAATGGCCCGGGCTGTGCCCCGCGGCGGGGCGAGCGGAGGGATTGGAGAGGGAGGGGAACTGAAGCCCCTTCAGCCCAATAGAGGTTGTGCGCCGCCCTGCTCTTGGTTAACTGCATGACCTGTTTTTCTGAATCTGACATCAGATGGAGTTTTTAACACACAGTGGCAGTGGTGTAGCCGGTTATTTTACGAGGGGGGGGGATGGGGAGGTTACCCATACACACGTACACCTCACACCCATTCATTCACCCACGCACTCACACACCCATTCAAAACACTCACTAACAAATACACATACATTCATACACGCACGCACCAAACAAAAAACAAAAAAATACTTACCACAAGAGCAGCAGCTCCGCATCGGAGGTCCCAGGAAGGTTGGGGCTGCTGCCTTCCATCATTGGCTGTCCTGTGGTCAGCCAGTGAGGGAAGGCAGCAGTCCCAATCTCCTCACAGATTGGGATGGGGTCAGTGAGACTTCTGACCCCACCCCCCCCCTCTGATGAGGTGTCACTGATTTACACTAGGCCCAGGGCACGTCCATGCTTAAAACCGAGTCGGCTAAGGTCCGAGGCAATCAGTGATGCTCCCCCATGTCACAGGGGAAGTGCCTTGCGGCACTTTTGCCAGGCTGAAGAGGTCACGCCCACAGCAGCTGTGAATTCTTCAGACCAGGAAAATTCAGCTCCTGCAGCCAGGAGTCTGTCCATTTGGCGCGTGTCTAACTCCTGGCTGCCTTACCTGAAACAGAAGAGTATCTGTCAGGATGACTTTTGTTCAGCCTGATAGACACTCTTCATGTCAGGAAAAAAAGTAGGGTGCATGGCCCCTCAGCCTGTATGGACGGGCCCCTGCTGCACAGTGCTGTTTACTTGAAAAAGTGGCTACTGATAAGCTACGCTTTCCCTGCAGCTGGTGCTGTCTCGCCTGAACACGTTCAAGCATTCTTTTAATTTTCTTGTGGTACTGTAGGTCCAGAGTAATTTGGGATTTGGGCCACGTTTGCAGAGTTTTCTACAGACTTCCTTTAAAGGTGGTGGACAATGGCTGGATCTGAAAGAAAACATGCATGTTTTTGTCCTGGCTAAAATGAGACCTCAATACATATGACTGCACCCACACTGTGATAAAACAGGGGCTCTGTGTGCTGATGATCGTGCCAGGCAATGTTAGTGCTGTGCCTTGATGCCTGGAACCCAGCGGTGGTACTGTATGTTTCCAGTACGGTCTTACTCAGCGTTAGTGCTGTGCCTGCAGGCCCCTGAATCTCAGTGTTAGGGCTGTGTCACAGTGTTAGTGCTGTGCCTGCAGGCCCATGAATCTTAGTGTTAGGGCTGTGTCACAGTGTTAATGCTGTGCCTGCAGGACTCTGTGTCTCAGTGTTAGTGCTGTGCCTGCAGGCCCCTGAATCTCAGTGTTAGGGCTGTGTCACAGTGTTAATGCTGTGCCTGCAGGACTCTGTCTCAGTGTTAGTGCTGTGCATGCAGGCACCTGTTTCTCAGTGTTAGTACTGTGTCACTGTTAGTGCTGTGTATACAGGCCCCTGTGTCTCAATATTAGTGCTGTGCCTGCAGGCCCGCCTGTCTTAGTGTTGGTGTTGTGCTTGCAAGCCTCCCTGTCTATGTTGGGACAGTGTCTCAGTATTAGTGTGGTGCCTGCAGGTCCCTGTGTCTCAGTGTTAGTGCTGTGCCTACAGCCCCCTGTGTCTCGGTGTCAGTACTGTCACACTGTCAGTGCTGTGCCTGCAGGCCTCCGTCTCTGTTAGGGCTGTGCCTTGGTGTTAGTCCCATGCGTGCAGGTCCCTGTGCCTCAGTTTTAGTGCTGTGTCACAGTGTTAGTACTGTGCCTGCAAGCCTCCGTGTCTCTGTTAGGATTGTGTCTCGGTGTTAGTGCTGTGCTTGCAGGTTCCTGTTTCTCAGTGTCAGTGCTGTGCCTGCAGGCCCCTGTGTGACAGTGCTGTGTCCCAGTGCCCGTGCTGTGCCCGTAATCCCCTGTGTCTCAAAGTTAGTACTGGGATTGTAGGCCCCTGTGTCTCAGTGTTAGTGCTGTGACTGAAGGCCCATTTGTCTCAGTGTTAGTGCTGTACCTGCAGTCTCATTTGTCTCAGTGTTAGTACTGTGCCGGCAGGTCCTTGTGTCTCAGTGTTAGTGCTGTGCCTGCAGGCCCCTGTCACTCAATGTTAGTGGTGTGACGCAGGCCCCTGTGCCTCAGTGTTAGTGCTGTGCCTGTAGGCCCCTGTGTTTCAGTGTTAGTGCTGTGTCACAGTATTACTGCTGTGCCTGCAGGCCCCTGTGTCTCATTGTTAGTCTGTGCCTGAGGGCCCCTGTGTCTTAATGTTAGTGCTGTGCCCGCAGGCCCCTGTATCTCAATGTTAGTGCCATGCCTGCAGGTCCCTGTGTCTCAGTGTTAGTGCTGTTCCTGCAGGCTCGTGTCGCACTGTTAGTGCCATGCCTGCAGGTCCCTGTGTCTCAGTGTTAGTGCTGTTCCTGCAGGCCTGTGTTGCACTGTTAGTGCCATGCCTGCAGTCTCAGTGTTAGTGCTGTGCCCGCAGGCACCTGTCTCAATGTTAGTGTTGTGCCTGCAGGCCCTTGTCTCTCAATGTTAGTGCAGTGCCTGCAGGCCCATGTTTCTGTGTTAGCACTGTGCCTGTAGGGCCCTTTATCTTAGTGTTAATGCTGTGCCTGCAGGTCCCTGTGTCACATTGTTAGTGCTGTGCCTGCAGGCCCCTGTCACTCAATGTTATTGGTGTGACTGCAGCCCCCCATCACTCAGTGTTAGTGGTGTGAGTGCAGGGCTCTTTGTCTCAGTGTTAGTGCTGTGCCTGCAGGTCTCTGGGCCTGTGTTACCGCTGTGTCTGCAGGCCCCTGTGGCTGTTTAGTGCTGTATCTGCAGGCCCCTGTGCCTCTGTGTTAGTGCTCTGTCACAGTATTAGTGCTGTGCCTGCAGGCTCCTGTGTCTCAGTATTACTGCTGTGCCTGCAGGCCTTTGTGTCACAGTGTTAGTGCTGTGCATGTAAGGCTCTGTGTCACAGTGTTAGTGCTGTGCCTGTATGTCTCTGTGTATTAGTATTAGTGTTAGTGCTGTACCTGTACGCCTCTGTGTCTTAGTGTTAGTGCTGTGCCTGTACACCTTGGTGTCTTAGTGTTAGTGCTGTGCCTGCAAGCCCTGTGTCTTAATGTTAGTGCTCTGCCCACAGGCCCTTTTATCTTAGTGTTAGTTCTGTGCCTGTAGGCCCTTGTGTCTTAATGTTAGTGCTGTAATCGCAGCCCCTTGTATGTCAAAGTTAGTGTTGTGACTGCAGGCCCCTGTGTCCGAGTATTAGTGCTGTCTCAGTGATGTGCCTGTGGGCTCCTGTGTCACAATGTTAGTGCTGTGCCTGTAGGCCCCTGTGTCTTAGTGTTAGTGCTGTGCCTTAAGGCCTCTTTGTCTCCGTGTTATTGCTGTGCCTGCAGGTCTGTGTCTGTGTTACTGCTGTGTCCGCGGGTCCCTGTGTCTGTTTTAGTGCTGTGCCTTCAGGCCCCTGTGTCAGTGTTAGTGCTGTGCCTGCAGGCCCCTGTGTCACAGTTTTAGTGTTGTGTCCCCTTGTTAGTGCTGTGCCTGCAGGCCCCTGTGTCTTGGTGTTAGTGCTGTGCCTGCAAGCCCCTGGGTCTTGGTGTTAGTGCTGTGCCTGCAAGCCCCTGTGTCTTGGTGTTAGTGCTGTGCCTGCAAGCCCCTGTGTCTTTGTGTTATTGCTGTGCCTGCAAGCCTCTGTGTCTTAATATTAGTGCTGTGCCCATAGGCCTTGTATTTCAGTGTTAGTGCTGTGACCGCAGGCCCCTGTATCTGGATGTTAGTGCTGTGTCTGCAGGCCCCTGTGTCTGTGTTAGTGCTGTGCCTGCAGGTCCCTGTGCCTGTGTTAGTCCTGTGTATCAGTGTTAGTTCTGTGCCTGCAGGCCGATGTGTCTCAGTTTTAGTACTGTGTCTGCGACCCCTGTGTTGCAGTGTTAGTGCTGTGCCTGCAGGCCCCTATGGCTCAGTGTTAGTGCTGTGCCGTGCATGCTCTGGCACAATGTAATGTTGTGCCTTGCGGCCTTTGGGACTCGATGACAATGCTGTGTCGTGCATGGGCTGTGACTCAATGGAGGTGTTGTAGTCTGCTGTACTATGGTATTTTGTGCCTGTCTGTTCTGTGGTGAAATGTTCCGGTGTTCCTTGTACCCCGTGACCCTGTGCTAGTCTCATCTCTGCTGTGCGACTTTTGCAGACCCAGTGCTAGTCTCCTCTCTGCTGTGACTCTTGCAATGTCTTCCCTTGTGACCATGTGCTAGTCTCCTCCCTGCTGTGTCTCTTGCAGTGCCTTCCCTTGTGACCCAGTGCTAGTCTCCTCTCTGCTGTGTGACTCTTGCAGTGCCTTAACTTGTGACCTTGTGCTAGTCTCCTCTCTGCTGTGACTCTTGCAGTGCCTCAACTTGTGACCCAGTGCTAGTCTCCTCTCTGCTGTGACTCTTGCAGTGTCTTCCCTTGTGACCCAGTGCTAGTCTCCTCTCTGCTGTGACTTGCAGTGCCTTCCCTTGTGACCCTGTGCTAGTCTCCTTTCTTCTGTGTGACTCTTGCAGTGCCTTAACTTTTGACCTTGTGCTAGTCTCTCTGCTGTGACTCTTGCAGTGCCTTAACTTGTGACCCAGTGCTAGTCTCCCCTCTGCTGTGACTCTTGCAGTGTCTTCCCTTGTGACCCAGTGCTAGTCTCCTCTCTGCTGTGACTCTTGCAGTGCCTTCCCCTGTGACCCCAGTCCTAGTCTCCTCTCTGCTGTGACTCTTGCAGTGCCTTAACCTATGACCCAGTGCTAGTGTCCGCTCTTCTGTGTGACTCTTGCAGTGCCTTAACTTGTGACCCAGTGCTAGTTTCCTCTCTGCTGTGACTCTTGCAGTGCCTTCATTTGTGCTGTGACTCTTGCAGTGCCTTCCCTTGTGACCCAGTGCTAGTCTCCTCTCTTCTGTGTGACTCTTGCAGTGCCTTAACTTGTGACCCAGTGCTAGTCTCCTCTCTGCTGTGACTCTTGCAGTGTCTTCCCTTGTGACCCAGTGCTAGTCTCCTCTCTGCTGTGTGACTCTTGCAGTGCCTTCCCTTGTGACCCTGTGCTAGTTTCCTCTCTGCTGTGTCTCTTGCAGTGCCTTCCCTTGTGACCCAGTGCTAGTCTCCTCTCTGCTGTGTGACTCTTGCAGTGCCTTAACTTTTGACCTTGTGCTAGTCTCCTCTCTGCTGTGACTCTTGCAGTGCCTTAACTTGTGACCCAGTGCTAGTCTCCTCTCTGCTGTGTGACTCTTGCAGTGCCTTAACTTTTGACCTTGTGCTAGTCTCCTCTCTGCTGTGACTCTTGCAGTGCCTTAACTTGTGACCCAGTGCTAGTCTCCTCTCTGCTGTGTGACTCTTGCAGTGCCTTAACTTGTGACCCTGTGCTAGTCACCTTCTTGCTGTGTTACTCTTGTGAGCCAGTGCTAGTCTCCTCTCTGCTGTGACTCTTGCAATGTCTTCCCTTGTGACCCTGAGGTAGTCTCCTCTCTGCTGTGTGACTCTTGCAGTGTCTTCCCTTGTGACCCAATGCTAGTCTCCTCTCTGCTGTGTGACTCTTGCAGTGCCTTCCCTTGTGACCCTGTGGTAGTCTCCTATCTGCTGTGTGACTCTTGCAGTGTCTTCCCTTGTGACCCAGTGCTAGTCTCCTCTCTGCGGTGACTCTTGCAGTGCCTTCCCTTGTGCTGTGACTCTTGCAGTGCCTTCCCTTGTGACCCCAGTCCTAGTCTCCTCTCTGCTGTGACTCTTGCAGTGCCTTAACTTGTGACCCAGTGCTAGTCTCCTTTCTGCTGTGACTTGCAGTGCCTTAACTTGTGACCCAGTGCTAGTCTCCTCCCCGCTGTGTGACTCTTGCAGTGCCTTCCCTTGTGACCCTGTGGTAGTCTCCTCTCTGCTGTGACTCTTGCAGTGCCTTCCCTTGCGACCCCAGTGCTAGTCTCCTCTCTGCTGTGACTCTTGCAGTGCCTTAACTTGTGACCCAGTGCTAGTCTCCTCTCTGCTGTGACTCTTGCAGTGCCTTAACTTGTGACCCAGTGCTAGTCTCCTCTCTACTGTGACTCTTGCTGTGCCTTTCCTTATGACCCTGTGCTAGTCTCCTCTCTGCTGTGTGACTTCTGCAGTGCCTTAACTTATGACCCAGTGCTAGTCTCTCTCCTCTCTGCTGTGTGACTCTTGTGACCCAGTGCTAGTCTCCTCTCTGTTGTGACTATTGCAGTGCCTTCCCTTGTGACCCTGTGTTAGTCTCCTCTCTGCTGTGACTCTTGCAGTGCCTTCACTTGTGACCCAGTGCTAGTCTCCTCTCTACTGTGACTCTTGCTGTGCCTTTCCTTATGACCCTGTGCTAGTCTCCTCTCTGCTGTGTGACTCTTGTGACCCAGTGCTAATCTCCTCTCTGTTGTGACTATTGCCGTGCCTTAACTTGTGACCCAGTGCTAGTCTCCTCTCTGCTGTGACTCTTGCAGTGCCTTAACTTGTGACCCAGTGCTAGTCTCCTCTCTACTGTGACTCTTGCTGTGCCTTTCCTTATGACCCTGTGCTAGTCTCCTCTCTGCTGTGTGACTTCTGCAGTGCCTTAACTTATGACCCAGTGCTAGTCTCCTCTCTGCTGTGTGACTCTTGTGACCCAGTGCTAGTCTCCTCTCTGTTGTGACTATTGCAGTGCCTTCCCTTGTGACCCTGTGTTAGTCTCCTCTCTGCTGTGACTCTTGCAGTGCCTTCACTTGTGACCCAGTGCTAGTCTCCTCTCTGCTGTGACTCTTGCAGTGCCTTAACTTGTGACCCTGTGCTAGTCACCTTCTTGCTGTGTTACTCTTGTGAGCCAGTGCTAGTCTCCTCTCTGCTGTGACTCTTGCAATGTCTTCCCTTGTGACCCTGAGGTAGTCTCCTCTCTGCTGTGTGACTCTTGCAGTGTCTTCCCTTGTGACCCAATGCTAGTCTCCTCTCTGCTGTGTGACTCTTGCAGTGCCTTCCCTTGTGACCCTGTGGTAGTCTCCTATCTGCTGTGTGACTCTTGCAGTGTCTTCCCTTGTGACCCAGTGCTAGTCTCCTCTCTGCGGTGACTCTTGCAGTGCCTTCCCTTGTGCTGTGACTCTTGCAGTGCCTTCCCTTGTGACCCCAGTCCTAGTCTCCTCTCTGCTGTGACTCTTGCAGTGCCTTAACTTGTGACCCAGTGCTAGTCTCCTTTCTGCTGTGACTTGCAGTGCCTTAACTTGTGACCCAGTGCTAGTCTCCTCCCCGCTGTGTGACTCTTGCAGTGCCTTCCCTTGTGACCCTGTGGTAGTCTCCTCTCTGCTGTGACTCTTGCAGTGCCTTCCCTTGCGACCCCAGTGCTAGTCTCCTCCCTGCTGTGACTCTTGCAGTGCCTTAACTTGTGACACAGTGCTAGTCTCCTCTCTGCTGTGTGACTCTTGCAGTGCCTTCCCTTGTGACCCTGTGCTAGTCACCTCCTTGCTGTGTGACTCTTGTGACCCAGTGCTAGTCTCCTCTCTGCTGTGACTCTTGCAGTGCCTTCCCTTGTGACCCTGTGCTAGTCTTGTCTCTGCTGTGACTCTTGCAGTGCCTTCCCTTGTGCCCCAGTGCTAGTCTCCTCCTTGCTATGTGACTCTTGTGACCCAGTGCTAGTCTCCTCTCTGCTGTGTGACTCTTGCAGTGCCTTCCTTCCCTTATGACCCAGTGCTAGTCTCCTCTCTGCAGTGACTCTTGCAGTACCTTCCCTTGTGACCCTGTGGTAGTCTCCTCTCTGCTGTGACTCTTGCAGTGCCTTCCCTTGTGACCCTGTGCTAGTCTTGTCTCTGCTGTGACTCTTGCAGTGCCTTCCCTTGTGCCCCAGTGCTAGTCTCCTCCTTGCTATGTGACTCTTGTGACCCAGTGCTAGTCTCCTCTCTGCTGTGTGACTCTTGCAGTGCCTTCCCTTGTGACCCAGTGCTAGTCTCCTCTCTGCAGTGACTCTTGCAGTGCCTTCCCTTGTAACCCAGTGCTAGTCTCCTTTCTGCTGTGACTCTTGCAGTGCCTTCTCTTGTAACTCAGTGCTATTGCTCCAGTAAGACTGTGGTAGTGCTGCGCTCTGCAGGCCATGGACCAAAGGGACGTTCTATGTCCTATGACTGTGTCTGGTCTTACCTGTGGGAGCAAGGAAAGTGGCAGCACGGCCCTGCGCACACTGTGACTCAGTGGAAGAGCTGTGCTTGTGAAAGTCTGGTAGTGCTGTGTCCAGGTTGTGCATGCATAGATGGTAATGCAGTTCACTTCTCACCCTGTGTCTTGGTGGCTGTATCCTTGGCCGGCCTGCCTTATGACTCCGCGGCAGGGCTGTCCCTTGCCCATCCTGTGTCATTGTAGTTTTTCTGTGTCCTGTCTGCCCCCTCCCCACTCCAGTTCATGTACCGGTCACGATTTTTATCATCTGACTTTGAAGTAGAGCAGCCATCTCCAACATGCATCTTGTGAGTCACTGGTAGCTCTCGAGATACCTGTAAGTAGCTCTCTGGTGTACAGGACAGCCTACTAACTTGGACGTTTTTGCTTGGTTGAATTAATATATGTACACCAACATTGAGAAGTGAGTATGTGGGATAAAAAAAGTGTGTATTTTCAAAACACATAACCTGATGTTTGGAGAAAATGGTTGGGTTTTAATATGTTAAAAGCTGATATTTGAGTGATAAGTCACGAGGAACTGGGAAGACGTATTGCTGATTTTATTCCTTTGGTGCCAGGGGCATTGCAGCTATGCCTCATGTATTAACCACGTAGAGGCATTCCAAATTGATGGGACCTTTTTTTCCCATCTTTTACAGCTGGTGACCCTGCCTGACGCACTGAGGTGATCACTGCAGCTATTCTCACACAGGGCGGCCAATAATGTAATCTTGTCTGACATGATCACTCTTGCCACACTTAAAGTGTTAGTATCTCGGTAAAATGTGCATTATTAGCCTGTTAATACAGAAACGGTTGGAGACCGTTGACTTAGAGTGAGAAGGGCAGAAAAGGGATAGGAAACGAGGAAGGGAAAAGCCGATAAAACTGGGCTGAAACCTGCAAAAGTGAGGTAGTGTCGGGGAGTGCAGGGTGTTGGAAGAAGGGGGCATGGGGTGGAACTGGCACTTGGCAGCCTTGGCACTTGGCAGCCTTGGCACTTGGCAGCCTTGGCACTTAGCAACCGCAGCATTCGGCAGTGCTAGTGGCAAATTAAGCTCTGCAGTTTCAGATTGGTCATTTGCGTCATTCCTGTGGTGGCAGCTTCAGCCGATCCTCTGTTCCTGGGCAGTGCTGCCCATCTGCACTGCTTTGGTGGTGAACGGTGCCAGCTTGGCCCGAGTCCACTGAGAGGTCCCCAGTGGTCTTGGCTGGAGACCTATTCTCAGACGAGGAGGCTTTGATTGACAGCAGTACATCCGGGGCTGCTGCCAACGGGAGGCCCGGGAAGATACCCACCACTGCCACATTGTTCCTTAGACCGTGTGGGTGCAGGTGCCTTCTCCCTAGAACCGTGCCATGCCCGTGTAGCACGGATCGAGAGCAGCTACTTGCATCGGGTGGCTTGAGAAACCTTAGCAGCACTTCGTGCCCTTAAAGCAGATTTTGTTTTTGGCGAAACTGTTCTTGTTCTTCGCCAAGGTGGTGAGCTCATCAAAGCCACAAAAGAGCTTTTAGAAACTTTATCGTTGAAAGTGAGGCGGAACTACTTTATTTGCAAAGATAAAGCCTGAAAGAGGTTGTTTCTATTTCCAGCCTTTTCTGGGCTTTTGGTCTCCTAATTTTTGTTTTCTTGCAAATTGAAGTGTGCTTTTTCTCCAGTTTTTTCCATGTACAACTTCCCTCAGCCTCCCTCATGTGACATGTCTTGACGTAAAACTATGTTCTTCAGTCATAAGTAGTTCTCTCAAAGGTCCCGAGTGCTTTCTAGATTACTTGTCCCGGGAGGTACACTGAAGGAGCTGCTTGTTAATTGGTGGGTAAAAGCAGCACGTACCATCCCCATATTGTATCGCACGAGTGTGGCGAGTATTTGTGCGGGCAAATTATACAAAATAATCTTGTGCCTTCTCCCAGGCATGACCCATGCTGGAGAGCTGATCCATCCATTCATTCATCCATCCCTAAGAGCAGTCGGTTTCTCTCGGTCCTATATGTGCAGCTCAGGGCTGGAAGGCCCTCCGAGACATTCTCACTCATGCTGAAAATAGTAGTGACATCCTACAAACACCGAGAGCGCATCCATCACTGAACCTCTGATTGAGTACTTTAAAAAAACTGGAGTCAAAGGATTATACTGATACTAAAATCAGTCTCAGCCATTGCATCCCTGCAGGGAGGGGCAAGAGACCCCGGCTGACCTAACCCAGTACCCCCGGAGTGGGTTATTGCCCCTTGTGGATAACATGGCCTATATTCGGCTGTGTTACTGCCCCGCGCGGACGGGATGCTGCTGGCAGAAGAGAACGGCGAACCGAACGTATGAAGCGCACTTATTCTCCATCCCCAAGGTCTCGCTGCTGTTAGGAGCGTTTGGCGCAGCTGTGCTCCGCGAAGGGCCAGGCGCGCCGCGACTATCTTTAGCAGAGTCGTGCATTGTGCAGGTCTTCGAGCACCGCCTCTGGGAGCGGAAGCGCATCTTTCTGATACTATAATTGTGTCCTTTCCCTTGTCCTCTAGATGGCTATTGTAATGAGAATCAGTTGCCGCTCTGCGCGAACGTGGCATGGAAGACGCAGCTCTGCCTCTCAGAGCTGCACACTGATGTGAGCATGACGGGGGTGCTCAGTGCTGGACTGTGCAAGGTTTAGGCACCCCGAAGTCGTGAACCCACAAATGATGGAAAAGCAGCACGCGTGGGCACAGCTGGAAAATCGCCAAATGCTTGTGGTTGTCTGCAGTGTTTTTTTTTTTTTTTACTTTGAAAACGCTTTATCACAGAATTATACAGAGAACCGCAATATAAGTAAAACAAAAGAGGAAGAAAATACACGAGGATAATAATAAATACAGCTGTAACTTAGAAAAGGTCTGTGGGTGTTAACAAAGATATAAGCCACTAAGCCTGGGCTCCAGAGCAGCATGCTGCCAGTGGTAAAGCGCTTGAGTGCCTCCTCAGGGGCAGTAAGTGCTACACCAATGCCATTACAATACAATACCAAGCTTCAAGAAGTGGACCTCAGTGAGGGGCTGGTCCTTCACTGGTGATGCTCATATGGTTGCCTCTTGCTGTTAATGGAATGCCATTTTTAGGTCTTGTCAGGGAGCACATGCACTCTTCCACACTCAACCATCTTCTGCTAACCAAAAAAAAACTAAAAAGGTCTTAGAGCCTGCCTATTGGATGCCATTGGTTAGCTTAATTGTTACTTTAATTTTGTTGCTTCTCATTGGTCATCGCGTCCAGTTGGCCTTTCTTATTGTGCTTGTATCTTGAGGAAGTATGTCATGAAGTACTAATTGATGTGTTTTTATTAGAGCTTGTGCTCAGACTGAGGCCTTTTTTTGTTGTTGCTGTGAACTGAACCCCTGCCCTCTCCCCTCCCCCCAACCCGCGGTTAACGAAGCAGGGTCGCCTTTACTATTCAAAAATGTAACTTCCCAACCTATTTTAGAAAAGAATTATGCTACAGTTTTACACGTTTTTCTGGAAATTTCAAATGACTGAAAGGGATTTAAATGTCGTATAAAAAAACAATATGCCTTCTACCGCTGAAAATTTCACTGGGTCCATCGCAAAAAGGCTACCACTTGACATAGATGATGGCTAATGGTTTGGGCGCCTTTAACAATAGAACATCTCGGATTGCTTCTTGGAACTGGTAATTTGTTTTTTTCTGTTTAGAATATTCAGTTGGTAGCTTTATGTGCCCAATTGAACATAGCTTGTCATTTCTTCACAGTTTTAAAATTGAATTTCAATACATAAAAGCTGAGAACTTGTATAACACATTAATGACTAGTCTACTGGAATTCAACACACAAAATGTTGGGTGGATTCCACTTCCGATACCTGTCCAAATCTTGCTCTATACTATGTACTTTGCCTACACAAAGGTATATTCCCTCTATGGATGGAAAGGCTTCACCCACTCACTTATGGCCTGCTTCATCTTGGGCCAGTCCACCCGCTGAGTTAAGGTTATACTAACTTGGTAGTCTCAACCACACCCCCAATAGAGGGCTAGCTCCTTTTGGGGCATGGAGATCAGAATAAAGCGTCTTCTGCTCAGTAGAGCACCAGTATCAGTAACAAACATTTGCAATGCATTGGGTCTTGCATTTGCTCGAGTTAGAGCTATTAGCGTTGTAAACTCCTAGCCAGACTTTTCTTGCCACATAAATTGAAAATGAAAAGTAATACCGTTTCACATAAGTGAGTCGATTCAAAGCGCCACGGCATCAGCGTGAAAAGACCCAAAAGGAAAAAGAAGTTCGCTCGCAATCAAACATATTGGCAAAAGTGCAAGTAGCCATGTAACAGGGGCGATGTCCAGGGCGGTAACTAAACCGCTCCGATGTGAAGCATTTAACAACGAAAATAAGGGATTTTTGAAGGGCAAGCCCATAAACGAGTGATAGTGATAGAGCATGCAGTGGGAGTGGTTAAAAGCCAAGATACATACCAACACCTCGGAAAAGCAGCGATTGCGTTTTATTATGCTCAACCTAAAAAGGATGGTTAAAACTACCTCCGCATATATACAAAGGCGCATCCCTATTTGGAATGATGTGGGATAGGCTTGACAATACCAGACACTCCTATCCTATAGGGGGGCTGCTACTTGGTGTTATTGATCTACACTGGATCTCTACACCTCCCTAAATGCCAACATCTTTCGGCCGTAATTAAGATACCTGTCAGGATCATCTGTACTCAGGACAACGGTCCTCCGGCCTTCTTCAGGGTAAACAAGTCTTCCAAGTCCACCCTGTCAGTCACATGTTTGGTTTACATACATGCAATGTTAGTGAAATGGCCACACCCAGTCGGAGCACTGGAGCTACTGTAAAGTCCCTGCACGCCCCTCGCCCCACTGACGTCATCGTGAAGTGCAAAGGCACATTGTCGACAAGATACTGCTTTTTGCTGGAGTCAAACCAGAATGTGGAATATTCCTATTTTAATTGTGGAAACCACTTGGTTTAGCGTAATCAGGCTTCCTGGATTTGCTGTACTAGTCATGGTCTTTCGCCACCTGTCCTGGCAGATTACACTAAACCCCATGTTGGCTAGCGCTGACTTGTAATTCCTCACGCCCCTAGGTTGATATGATATTCCAGTCCTACTTTAGTGAAATGACCCATTTTCGGTTTTCAAAATCGGGTCACTTTAACTTGGTAGCTTGAGAGATTCTGAGTAGCTTGAGAGATTCTGAGTGAAACCGAGACGGCCTCCTGAAGACCGGCCTCTCTCAAGGCTGCTCGGCAATCAGAGACATATATTGCCCTGTGTGGAAATCAGCAGTGTGATGTAGTCAACAGGCGGTATAAGTATATATGTCCTCCATTTGCATCTACATTCTCCTTGTAAGTTGACTATCAAATATTTTGTTTGCATGTTATTTTATGTCTGCTCTGCCATCATCACTGTAGAGCGCCCTGTTGTCGACAAAGATGCCATCCATGGTATATAAAATCCCACAATAAATAATTGCGAGCAGTGCTTGAGTGTGTGTTTGGGGGAGAGGGGTCTTCGTAAAGTGCACGTTTTGAAAACACTATAAAGGGGTAATTTAGGCTCACAGCAAGAGCTAAATCTAGGGCAAATATCATGTGCACCATCTTTTGCAAGTGCCCCTATGAAGGCAAATTCCTCTAGTTCCAGTTACCACCAGCTACTCTCTCTGGGCCTAGCCTTACCCTTTGCACATGGCTTACAGAGTTTAAGGTGTGGCAGATGACACAAGCAAGCACCTTGCTTGTGCCTTTCCCCCTTCTCAGTCAGACCCTGGCTCATGACTTCTACAGAGAAGAAAAACTGTTCAAAGGATGCATGGCTCAACTGTGTTCCATGCTCGCATCCCACTCACTGCACAAACCGCTTGCATACACGAAACGTGCTACAGTTCCCCTAATTAGACCTATTCATAGCAAAAAAGCTTCTACAGCAATGTGGATGAAGGATACGTGATTGTAGTACAAGCCTACTTGGGTCCACAGTTTGTTGACCCATCATATCACTTTTTTATTTTTTATTTTATTATTTTTTTTTTTTACTTTCAGCCATGCTGTTGTACAAACAAAAAACACCAACAAAGCCAAAAGCTCTCCCGTCTGCATGAACTCTTGGATTTGCCAGTGCTTGTTGGAGAAGTGCTGGACCGCTGTTGATGAGCTGAGTTGTCAAATAGGAGGTTTCTTTGTCAACTGGTTAGATCAACCTTTTGACTTCTGTGGACCCCCACTTTATCATTCCTGGAGCCTGGGGACCCCCATGATTCTTTGAGTCATTACAGAAAGCTGAGAACCTAACCTAATCTGTTAATATTATTTCAATTTTCTAAAGCTAAGCAGTCGACCCCCTGAGGAGGCTTTGTGGACCCCCCCAGGGTCCCCGGACCACAGGTTAGGAACCACTAACTTAGATGGCATTAATAAGAGGGAAATTGCACTACACTGGAGCACTACCTGGATAGAGACCCTTGGCTCCCGCCTGTTGGACACTTCAGTGTCACCTCATTCCCCCCCCCCCCCCAATTGCTGGACATTTACTCACACCAGCATTTGAGGTTTATAGATTTGTCCTAACTGATTGAGGCCTCAGTACTAAGAATAGTACTGGCAGCAGAGTTTGGTACCAAGGCAGGTCTGCGAAGGGGGAAAGAGGTGCTTCAGAAGCCAGTAAAATCTCTCAAAATGCCTTGCAGCAAAAGATGAGAAATCAGGAGAACTGAGCTTATGTAGTTTCTGCATTGGTAGCCATTAGTGCTGCAGTTTTCATTTACATATTTATAGGAGGTATTTATGTAGTGTACACATATTTCCAGCATCATTGTAAAGTATGTATAGACATGTGAGGGAAAAACTGATACTGAAGCCAGCTTTATCAGTCTTTTTCTACGTTCTGTTGATGAAGCACAAGATTAATTTAGTTGAGCTTCTTCTCCTTTAATTAAACTGGGATTAATACTTGATTTAGCTCCTGAGGACCGCATCCCTGGTTGCTATTGCACCTGCAGACAGCAGTGTGTTACTATCCAGAGGCGGCCCGCCATTAGGGCAGAGGAGCGTCGTCCCCCCGCCCCCCCGCTGCCAGTGTAGGAAACGTTAAAGATAAAATGCTAATACAATGAATTACCATTTTATTTTTCCGCTACCCCCAGCCCAGGCAGTGTTTGGGGGCAGGCGCATTGCTGCTGAATGGCAGCACGGGAGTGGTGCTCACGCCCCCAGTTTACACTGCGCATGGCTGTCTTGAGCCGGCCAGCCTCACATGCGCAGTGTGGACCTCGCCAGTGGAGAGTAGGCAAAGGCCCCAGTGCCTCCTGGAGCATCGAGGCGCCCGCTACAGCCAATCCTGGCGCTACTCTCATGCTGCTCATCTGCAGCATGAAAGCAGCGACGGGATTTGGAGTGGGGATCTGCCTGAGGCTCCAGGAAGTACCATCGTGCATATTAGACGAAGAGCAGGAGAGTGGGTAATTATTTTCTTCCATGCATTTTGGCCAACTGGCTAGCGCGGTGAGAAACTTACATTGCCTTCAGCTTTAGTTCAATAGCTGTCAAAGACGGCCTATCATAATAACGAGCCAGGATTAAGAGCTTTGGAATTTGAGTTGAAGGCATTGTGTGTGTTTTTATTTTTATTTTTTAACATTGCCTGTCCCTGGACTGCGGCTCGACGACCCTCCACTGCTAAGGGTCATTGGCCGCTACAGTTACTATCCAGTTCATTGATGAAGGAAGTTTGTGAAGTTGATATGCAGCAGGTGGACCACCATATCAGGGAGCTGTTTCCCTCTAAACCTGGAGGGTGTTGTATGCCTGCCTCACTCCCTAGTGAAAGCGTGGTTGCGCCTATAGATAAGCTGCATGTAGAGACGTGCCTTTCCTACCTACAGTTTGCTCTAATATGTGTCATAGAATCATCACTAGATTGCTTGGTGGGTCAGTGCTGCCGAGGGATGGGCTTCCTTAATTAACTAGGGTGATCCTGAAGTATATCCCACTCTCTGATTTTTTTTTTTTTTATAAATAAAGAGGATCCTTGCCTACTGGCGTCTCTAGAATGGGGCCAATGCCCCAGCTTTATTTGTCCTGCTCCCAATCACCACTACCACAGCTGTTGAATGTGTCAGAAGGTGAGACAGAAAGGCAAACAGACACTGCTCCTTTCCTTGCACGTAAATTTGCACAACTACTTTTAACTTCAAAGCAGTGTTGTTTGCGTAACATTTTTAAACCTGATTTATGCCTGTGTACATACATCTATGTAGGCATGTGACATAGTGCTGATCACTGCTGTGTAATTGTAGTTAGGTCCGACTTTCCATAATAAGAGTTTTTTTGTTTTGTCTTGCTAACAACTTTAGCGCCGTTTGACTAACCTTCACAAATCTTTGAGGGAAAAAAAGTTAATTCACCCGCCACCCACCTCCTTCCTGAAAATTATCTGGGTGATCCGTCAACATCGTTCGTAAAAGTAAAAAGAAAAGTATAAGTGGTCAGGGCAGGGTCACCATGAGCATCTGGCCTTTGAGGGGAGAGAAAGAGGGATCATCGCCCTCATTTCCAATCCACAGGGCCACCCTCTGAGCCAAAAACCCAAAGAATTTGGCCCGCAGTGGTACTGCTACACCTAGCGAGATCTCCTGTGTGTTCCACCAGGACTCCTGCGGGATACAGTGTGGACACCCTGCAAGATATATATAAAAAAATAAAAATAAAAAAATGACAGAAAAATCATTGAAAATACGGTGTAGGGGTCCCTGAGGGGGTTGGCCCTCGCAGGTGCAATGTTATTTTTTTTTATCATAAAGTAAAATCTTACTACCTTAACTATTTTTTTATTTGTTTATTGATTTTTAGAATACACACAAACAAACATTAAACCCACACGGGTCTGAAATTGACATTAGAAGGCATACATTGAAATAACAGTCCGTTTATTCGCAGTAAGCTCTCTCTTGAGGCCCACAGAGTAGTATCAAGGTGCAGCAGGAATATGTACTTTTTTTCTAAAAAAAAAAAAAAAAAATACCTTACCTAACTATATCTATATATGCATATAAATTCAGATGTAAACATTTTCAGCAACATTGTACACCTATATTCACAGATATATTTATATATTGTACTATTTTATATTATATTATAATAATATATAAAAACCTTTATATGTGGTCTGACCAGTTTTACCTATGACTCGATGTGTGCCTCCCCCAACTATAATTGACTTCTAGAGGCACCACTGTCCCTGCTGTAGAAATATTGACTCTTCATCCATTTTGGCAATTCCTCGGTCCAATGTCTCATTCCTAGTGCCTGCTCTGTGTGCTTCCATCTTCCCTAGTGACTATGTATGTGTGCATCACCACTCGTGGTGGTGGTTGTTTTTCGGGGTATCTTTCCGCGGATTAGGACTCTGTGTTTGATGATAGTGCTTTGCAGTCGTCATTCAGGAGTGTGTCTGATGTGAAATGGAGGTTGTGTGTCATTTTGTGTATTTAGGTTGGAGTGGTGTACAAATCGCTAGATGTTTGTTAATTTTTGTGTTGCTTTTGTCTCATTTCAGGACCAGCGCCTCAGCCCCTTTCGAACGGATCTGCACAGCCCCAGGTCAGTCCTCCAGCTTCACACTTTGCTAGTGGAATTGAGAAGCATAACATGACTTATCCAAAGGTGCATTTGAGAATATTAAGGGAGGATGATTTCAGAATGCTTTATGGACCTACAGGGCCCAGCAGGTGCCCAACTTACCTGCTTAGTGTCATGTGTAGTAATCTCGCTCATTCTCCACCCTTGTGAGAACCTGCATTTGATTCATCTGACGGACTTACTAAGCACTGCACCGCCAGGGGCACGGCACTTAACGTCGGTCTAGCAGTTTAGGATAACCACTAACTCTGTAAATGATTCTCTGTTAGAATAATTACATTTCAGTGCGTTTTTTTGCTGCTTGTCATACGTAGGTGTTCCAATCATGAGGTCTTGCAGCAATGTGGTCTTGTCTCATTAGGCTCAAACTGGGGGAGTTACGCCTTGTCCAGTTCGTTGAATGCAGTATGGAAATACCTGAAAATCTGTCACCGGTCACACCCACGTTTGCCACCCCCTGTTCTCTGGGCTGCTGCCTTCAGGACTTTCCCAGCATCGTACTCTTGGGGGTCCCAGTGATAGCTAGACTACTACATCCCAAGTCTTCACTCTACTACAATATGGCAGTTTATCTTAGCTTTTTTTTTATAAACTTAAAAAAAAGAAATTGTAACATGAGTGTATACAGATGCTAAACAATGGCATATCAAACAAT
Organism: Pleurodeles waltl; assembly: GCF_031143425.1. Taxonomy (NCBI): domain Eukaryota; kingdom Metazoa; phylum Chordata; class Amphibia; order Caudata; family Salamandridae; genus Pleurodeles; species Pleurodeles waltl. The sequence goes on along the minus strand of NC_090449.1, from coordinate 75,073,546 downwards.
GAATTAGTTGCCATTTGGCAGATCCAGTAGCATCGGTTTGAGTACTGAGATAGGAACACTTCAAGGTCACCTTGATACTGGCTGTAAGACCAGGTCAGTTGTGAAACACTATTAACTAATAGCGTTTTGTTACCAGTAATGGAAAGAAACACAGGAGTGATCATATCAATAAATCCACAAGAGGTGGCAATTACTCTACAGTGGTCCAACACCTCTCTCCAGTTGGTTCAGGGTGGTCTGAGACCTATGTGGGCCACCAGATCCAGCATCTTAGTTGCATCAGTTCCTTCCCTAGGGTGTTCTTTTAGTTCCTTATGCTGAGCACTCATCCCAGGGTATAATCTATTGGAAACCTTCAGGGAGAGATATGGCCAGGGAACTCGTGCCTAATGTGTGTCTCTCAGCAGGTTTTCAAGTCACCCAGATCGTATGCTCCATCCTTGATGTTTGTGTCCCTCCCCACTGGCTAGGCTCGAGTTGTGTGAAACCAATCCTGGGTTGCTTAGGTTCCTGTTCAGAGAGGACCTGCCACTGCAGTAAGGCTGGACTTGTTCCTATTGGAACAGGACCAAGTCTGATTGCATATGTTTGGTTCCTGCCTGAGGTGGCACGGTGGGCAAAAAACATGATCTGGAATGCAGAGCTGTGTAAATAACCAATGGACAAGAATATTTGAAGCATTCCACCAATCACCCTTTTTTTGTTCCACCCTGCCACACCACTTCATCACACTTACTACGCGCCCCACCAAATCGTGTGAAAATGTTCTGAGATTTTAGAAGTGCTATTCGACCACATAGATAGGTGGAATGCGCTACACAAATCGTTTTCTTGTTTTTGCTTTTTCACAGTCTTAAAGATGGGGTGTATCCCAAGATCTTCCGGCACTATGGGGAGGTGAGGTGCGGGAGGCAGTTGTGTGGTTCACCTTGTATTTCCTGCTCACAGGCGACATGGTGAAGGGAGAAGTACAATGATGATAACGCCAACAGTATTTTAACTGCAATTTTCTCCGGTTTTCCCCCCTGAGGGTCCTGGCAGTGTCACTGTGACGGAAATCCTATAAAGGAAGAAAAGATAGAAGATCTGGATATCCAGCCAGTCCATAAAGAAACTTGATATAAATATCTGTGTTTTACATCCTAATGTACTGTGGCAAATAACATCTTCACAATTAGTAAAAACAAACTTTCCTCCGAAGCCATATGCCCGCACAGCCCTCTCACAGCGGGACGCAGGTAGGCCTCGTATGCAGCACCTCTGCTCTGACGTAACCCCTTTCTGGATTGTGTTCACTGCGCCCTGGACGGGAGGCCTCTGGTCTCCCCCCTTGGGGTGCAGACCAGCTTTGTGATGTAAAACAGATTTTTTGATCAGCCCGTTCAGCAGAGTGGATGTGAATGAACAGTCCTTGGCACCCGGGTGCCCGCAGCACGTGGGGTCTTTTGCACACAACCAGTCCCGGCTCGCGACCAGGATATGGGGCGGTACGGCGCTGCGGGGGGGAAGAAGGGGGAGGGGTGGTTTGGGGTGTCAGGACTAAAAACAAAATAATTAAATATAAATAATAATAAAAAAAATACTTACCGCCGTTGCCACCGCCGCTCCATCCGCCCCTCTGCAGGCAGGCTCCCGGCCTGCCCTGCTCCAATTCTGATGCTGCTCAGAGCAGCGTTAGGATTGGCTGGTAGCGCCCAGCCAGGGCACTCCCAGGCAGACTGGGAGCCTGTGCAATCCTCCTCCAGCCCAGTGACTGTGGCGAGAGCCCACTGCGCATGTGTGTTTGTCTGGCCCGAGACAGCCGGCCAAACACACATGCGCTCTGAGGGGAGTGCTCTGTGCACTCCCCTCAAGTGCTCATCACAGCCTGTGCCCCCCCCCCTTCAAGAAAAACATAATGAACACCGTTTGTTATTGTTTTCTTGAAAAGGTTTGGTGCTGCTGGCAGGGGTGGGGGGCGGCCACGATCCTCCTGCCTCACGGAGGAGCCGCCTCTGCACACATCTCACCAGCCTTGATAGACCTAAAGTGTGCACTCACATTTTTTGGAGCCTTCCTACCTCCCTTTGTAAGGGAGAAAAAGGCCTGGTTTAACAGATAGAACAGTCCCTTTTACCTGAGTGAAATGTTCAGCGCGTCCAGAAATTGGTCATATTGTGGTGCACGTTTGTTTTCCAGTCATCCCACTAATGATGTGCTGCTGTGGAGAAATAATGCTCCAGGCGCCAGGGTCCTGGGTGAGTCCATGAAATATTTAATTATCCCGTGGGTTCCCGTACACGGCCGCCTGGAGACCCCATGGTTTTAGTCTCTTTGCAATGATACGCTGTAAATGCACCTTTTGTTGCAACTTCTTAATAGATTATCAGGGGTTGTAGAAGATCAGATGAAGGTTCACGCTGTGCACTTCTACAAGGTTGGCAGGGGTGCTTCATGTCTGCACCCGTACGAACCCCGATAAGGTTCCAGGTGCTCGACAATGCCAAGGTGGGAACAGCCAGAGCAAGGTGTGTTGGGGAGGGCTTCTCCGCACACCTGTCTGCGGTGAGAAGGCGCAGTACTCCTCGGAGGGCCCTGCCCACCACATCTGTCCTTCACCACGACCCGTGGCAAGAGGCCATTTCCTTGCCTCCATTGTAGTCCACTCCAACCACTATTCCAGTTACAGGGGCGGAAGACAAGATCGCCCCCACCTACCCCAAGTGCACACAATGGACCTCAATGCTGCTCGGTACAAAAAATCACGTAACATAACATATGCCAGACCTGCAGTTCACATGCATTGTTAATCTGTGCGTGGGAACCGCTTTTTAAAAGAAGTGCTTCACAGGGGACTGAGAAGGTTTTACATTTACAACAAGCAGTGTTCTGAGTGCTCTGGGCTCTTAGCGCGCTGTACTACGAACTTGTGAGACGTTGAGCTCAACCTATCCTGCTAGCTGTTTACCCTCCATTGGCGCACTGAGGTTCTGTTCGGTGCTTTGAGGCCTGTGCCCCGGAAAGGAATAGTTAAGACACAGCAGCAACCTCCTTTGTGGCTATACATGTGTTTACATTGACTAGGCCAGCTGAGGGAGGTACGCAGAGAGGTACTGATAGTCAGTCGCTTCTACTTCCAGATCATCAAAAAAAGGTGTTACTTCTCCCATGCATTAAAAGTACAACCTGATGTGTTCTGGGAGGTGTGGCCTTCGCTTGCTTCAACTAAACTAGTGGACCTGACTTTAAACTGGAAACCTCGAGACCAGTGCTTTAATTGAGCTGGTAGTAGCAGGTACTCAGTGCCGGCACTTCTTAATTAGAAAGGGATGGCATCAGCACCAGTGCTTTTTGGGAGAATGCCGGCCCTTCTCAGCAACAAGCAGGCACTCTGGGACAAGGAGTACCTGCATTTTTCTATTCCCATATCAAGCAGTGCCCGGAACTAGAAACATGGTGTCCTGACAACACACAGCTTGGTACAGCTCTTTATTGGCTGAAGCTGTAGTGTGATTACTAAAAACATGAAAACAGCTGCAAGATAACACCAGCCATCAAAGCCTGCGATTGTGTTGCGCCTCGGAGTTTTGCAACAAACCCAGAGCCTGCAGCACCAGCTGCCCCGGCCACGGGGCCTGGATGTCGGGTCGGACCTAAACCTGAGTTTGTTACGCCCTTACTGCGGAGCGCATGCTGGATACAGCTTGTAAAGATGTGTACTGAGCCTGTTTAAAGCAAGCAGGTGATCGTTGCAGCGGTGCTAATCCTCACAGGCATTTCCCATAAGACGCTGTCATGTTCGAGGTGAGGATCAATCCCTAAGTAATATGTGAAAACATTGAGCTAAACCTCGCTGCCCATGCACATTGTGAACTGCTTTTTATTTACGTACATACTGTTGCCTCCTCATTCCGCTGATGCTATGAGGCATGGCTAAAGAGGAGAAAAAAGTGTGGCTGGTCTTGTCATTTTGTAGGCGTTCCCACCACGCATGTGCACCTATGAAATGATGCAGCCATTTATTTTTTCTTTTTATTTACAGATCCTAGTTGGATCGGTATATAAAACAAGCATTTGCAATGAAATAGGCCTCGCATTTGCTTGAGTTAGAGCTATTGGCCTTGTAAATTCATAACTGGACTACTCTTGCCACATAAATTGGTCAACCCTGACTCATAATGTCGTCTTTTACTGCCATATAATTCCAGTGGCCCTGCAGATAACTAAAACCCTTCATTTACCTTCTTCCTCTGTCTGCAGCAAAAAAACTAAATGTTTTCATTTAGCATCCTAATTTAAATCTGCCATGCTAATTCCAATAGAATACCACTTTCACCACACCACCATCAGAGTTGCTGGGTGGCTAACACAATCCTCCCTCCCCACTCCCCCCACCCCAAAAAAGACACAAGACAGCTACAGAGGAGACATAAACTAGATGCATCACCCAAACATATCAAGAATGTTCAGACAGTCATAGTTGAATAAGGATGTTAAGAAGCCCTGAATTATGGTCACAATTGTAGTAAGGAGAGATTATTAAAACATATACAATTAGCATTTAAACCGTTTTCAGAAATAAACCTTTGGCATTAGACTGTAATGCACAAAACAGTTCCTAGAGGGCACAACCCCATGAACAAATAGGAGAAAGTAATGCAGTGTAACCATATACATAGCCCCTAGAGAGCATTTTTAGGGCTATTAAGTCTACTGCAATGATATTACAAACAAGGCCTTTAAAATACAACTTCTAATTGTAAAATGAAAGTTCTAGCCAAAAGAAATCTTAAAAGGCATTGAATGGTGGGGGGGTATTATTTTGGAGTCCCCACTAACATAATGTGGGGTCCCAGAGATGATGTAGACAGAGCACATTGTGGTCAATGTTTTCAAGGTGGCTCCCTTGTCCTAGGACCACCACAGGCTGAGTTATGAACAAAAATGTTTTGTAAAAGTAATGCCCTGCAAAGCAATATGGGGTAAGTTTCCGTGCCACGAATATTTTTAATATGTTGACATGACTGTGATGCTTAGAACAGCCTCTAGAGGACATCAAAATGAAAATAGCATTTGTAAGAAACATGGTCATGTAACTATATAGTTAGCCCCCTAGAGGGCATAACCACACAAAAAGAAAATGACAAATAATACAAAAAGAAAATGGCAATAAATAATGCAAAGTAACCATATATGTATCCCCTAAACGGAATAGCGCATTACATATTTTCAGGGGTAACAGGCCTATAGCAATTATATCACAAACAAGGACCTTAAAACACAGGCTATTCCCATCTGGAAAACAAAAGTTCCAGCCATGAGAATACTTAAAAAGACACTGAATGGTGGGAGGGGTTATTATTTTGGAATTCCCACTAACCTAGTGAGGGGACCCAGAGATGACCTAGACCGAAAGAGTGCGTTGTGCTGAATGTTTTGGTGGTGGTCCCATTGTCCCAGGACCACCACAGGCTGAGTTATGGGCAAAAATGTTTTGAAAAAGAATACTTGCAAAGCATTATGAGTCGAATTTTCCAGAGTGCAAAGGGAGGACATCATAGTATTGACCCTCCTGTACTGGGAGAGACGCTTTGCTTTGAGGACATCTGTTTTAGGGAAAGCATTTACTAATTTCAAGTGTTTTAAGGGTAGAGTCACAAGAAATGACTGATTAGGTAACTGGGAACAATATGACCAGAGCTCCAGTACCGCCGATCGAGTTCACACAGTTGTGCCTGTTGGCTCTGTGAGTGCCACGGTCACCATGCAGCATGAAGGGGAGAGACAAAAGATAAAAATAGTTCACCCACCCTGATGTATATCTGCAATTGTGCAATAATCCATGTAACAGGGGCAGTCTGCAAGGCATGATAAAAAAAACAGCCTCAAGGCAGGACAAACGTAAAGCCTTTACCAATGACATAAAGAGATTTCTGAAAGGTAAGCCCATGAACGAGTGAAAGTGATGGGCATGGGTAAAAGCCGACAATACTTACAACGGGTCAAAACGCCAGCGCTAGACCTAAAAAGGTAGTGCAAAAGTGTTTTTCTAAGTGGCGGAGGAAGCAATTTGGACAACAGTGGGCAGAAGCAACATAGAGGATAGGGTGGAAAACACACGGAGGGTAAGCAAAACAGAGGGAGAATGGTGTGTGGGAGAACAGAAGCACACAGATGGGAAAGCAACATGGAGGAGAAGCACATGAGGGCAAGGGCATCATGAACAGTGCTGTGGCATACCAGAGAAACCTTACCTTCCAGGGGTGCTAGGACTTTCCCTCCCAGTAGATCTTTAAAGAACATTGGCAAAACAGTTCACTTTTCCACATAACATCCCCTAAATGGTGGCTAAAAAGCTATATATTTTCTAGCTAAAAATCTAGTTATGCTGGGCTAGCTAGGCCGTCAGGGCATCTCCCTGATAGTAAATCACTTGGTGGGACCTTTAAATGTAAAGGAGGAAGAGCCCAGCTGGTGGTACCTGGTGTGCCACTAATGGTGGTTGCAACCCAAGGTGGAACAAGGCATCTTCCAACAATGTGGAGAACCTTTGCTGGTTCTTTTCGCCACCATTGAGAATACGCAGTATAAAATAATTTTGCATTTTGAGGTTCCAAAGAAGGCTTTCCTCGGGAGACTAATTACAGATAAAGTGGAGCACAGGACTTAGTATGCCTTTCCTCGTCTGCCCTGATTTCTGAAGATCAGGATTGACCAGTCTCATGTCATCCTAATGGTTCCGGATTAGGCCTGGAGTGTTGCTACCATGACCTTCTGGGCATGAGCATCTGTCCTCTTACTAGGTGTCCGCTTCTGGAGGATATTGTGTCGCAGCAGCAGGGCAGGGTTCTGCACCCAAATCTGCATGATGAACACCTACATGCGTGTAGATCGAGCATCAGCAGTTAATTCCATTCAGTCTACCACCTGAGGTTGTGGATGTTATTCTTGCTACCAGGTATCTAGGACAAATGTGTGGTCAGGTGTAGAGTCCGCTACACAGACCCCTTACCAGCCAAACTGTCAGATGTTTTATTGTAAGTTTTGTCTTTGGTCCACCAAGGTATTGCAGTGGGAAGTGTTAAAGGTTATTTATTAGCTCTTTCAACCTTTTTTTGTTTGCTGGACCAACCATTTAAATCACCTGTTGTGACGTTTTATTACAGGTTTGCCCAGGCTGTTTGTGATGTCACAATGGGACCTTAATTTGGTACTGATGTTCCTTATATGTATCAGTTTCAAGTGAACGTACAGCTACTTAAAACATTTTCTCACTCTCAAAATGTTTTTCCTGATTGTGATCACTTCAACTCCTTTGGTGAGTGAACGCTAGAGTCTTTTAGTACAGCCCATCTACACCACCATTTTTGCAACAGGCTGGTGTTGAGAACTTGGGAGGCCTTTTTGCCGAAATTCATGATGTCTTTTCACGTTGGACAATCCACAGTTCTTTGACCCTCCTCACCCCTCAAAAAAGGAGTGGAGACTCAATTGGCAAGACCCAAAAGGGCTTTGATTCTACATAAATCACTCCGAAGACAATTGGTTGGACGATCAACTTTTTGTGGGGTTCTCTGGTGGCAAAGAAAATGTTAGAGAGCCCATTCCACCAGGGCTAAGTCTGCTGTCAGTCTATTGGTATGCAAAGTGCCTATCCTCAACAGCTGCCAGGCCATGATGTGGGCGTCAGTTCATATGTTTATGAAGCACTACTGCCTTGACAACCAGGTCCGACTGGAAGGGCATTTGTCTGTTTGGTCTTGCAATACGTTTTGATCTGAGCCCACTGCACAAACCCTCCACAGGGTATTGCTTTGGTATCTGTTCTAAAGACGAGAAATCTGCAGTTGAAGTGTCTGTCAGAAGAACAAGTGCCTTACCTTTAGTAACACAGTTTCTGGTGGATAATCTGTAACCACATATTCCTCATTGCCCTGCCTCCTCCCCGTTCTGTGGAGTGGTCTCCCTTTTTTTTTAATCTATAAAAGGCCTTAAATTGTGTACTGACAGTTGTGTTGTGCCCCACAACTAATGGTGCAGAAAGAGTCGAGGAATAAACTGACACGGGTGTGCAGGCTTGGCACTTACATATGACTTTGCTGTGTCAGAACGAAGCCAAGACAGAGCCACACTGCGCCATCTAGTGGCACGTGGAAGCAGTGTTGAGAACTTCCAGATCTTCTACTGGTACCTGAGGATATTCCAAAAATGAGGAATCTCTAGTTAGATTATCCACCAGAACGAGTTTTATTGAAAGTACTCCTACTACATGTTCGTCTGAGCTGCTTGCTCCGCACGCCCTTTCCTCAAAGCACTATTCTGGCACCACTGCAGTCCGTCCGCTCTCATTTACAGTGGCTTGCTAAATCTATATCCTTACTGCGGGAATGTGTAGTATCAATGCGGGTTTAGCAGATAAATAGGAATTACCTAGCAAGAACACTGTTTCTGCAAGTTTCAGTGCCTTTATCTGTGTGTAGTTACTACCACCTGCCAGCTGGTGATAACAGGCACTATGGATATGAATATGGAAGAAAGGGTATGGCAACGGAATAGCAGCACAATAATTTGTTTTTTATTATTATTAATTTTGTTGTTGTTATTTTAAGTGAGTGTTTCTTTCGGACAGAAAACTGAGACATTTTTTTCTCTCCATCGACTGAAGATTTCCAAAAAAGCACCTTTCACTTGCATAGTGAGCACATACCTTCCGTTTTTTTTCCCCAAGTGAATACTTTTGTAGAACTGTAAAACCAGAAACTATTATCAAAGTGATTGACAGTTAAATCAAGAAGTGTGCCTGGATAAAAGTCTATGGGAAGAGTTTCAGCTTGTTCTGTTCTCGGCTCAAGAGGTACTTCATTTCAGAATGATGCATCAAGAATCCTTTCTGAGCTTACCTTCTCTCCTCAGTGCACTTCAGGCAAAGTGATCCTCTAGGATCATAGGTGCTGAGCGCAAAATGCTTCATGTACCAAAATTATTGTCTTCAGTGCCTGTGCTACAGCAGGAAACCACTGAAACCACAGTATCATGGGAGATAGATCACCCGTGGATCGTAGCAGCTGTTCTTATCACAGAGTTCAGGACCCCATTGTCTGTTTTGCAGTTTCTTGGGCAGACCCACGACTATTGCACTGCAATGGCCCTAGCGTTAAAGAACGACCTCCTCAACATCAGACCCAACATTAGTTTAGCAAAAATAGTGACTGGGACCACTCAATAACTGAATCATAGATCATGGAAACGTTAAAGGATTGCATTACAAAAATCTCTAGATAAGCATTACAGATAAGTAGAACATTTATGCCATGAAGGGTCACATACAGAGTTTATAATCAGGAATCATACATTTTAAGTCCCTATAAGCAGCAAAATGGGAAGGAATTGGAGGAATGGACAGAGACTGGTAGAAAAGGTAAATCATCTGGCTCCCCCAAAACCAAAGGGGTTTTACAGTCCTTTTATGAATAGGTAATAAGCAAAACCTGCAAATTCAACATGACATGACTAGTGATAACACATACTGAGCAAGTCAGAATTTAGATAATCACAAATGGACATACAGGACTAACTAAATTTTAAGGAAAGGAAAATGCCAACAGATTGTGTTGTTGCTTGTAGATGCACAAGACAAGTTGAAACGTTTTTCAAAGACCCGTACACCAGTGTATTCTAGCAGGCCCACATATACATTTCTTGCAGAAGAGTCCTTACGATTGAAACATTCAGTACAGAAAGCTTCATTCACAACACATGCTCTCTAAGGAAAATAACCAGGTGTAGGAAGTTGGCTCTGTATATACTATTTCAAAGTAAGAAATAGTGTGCAGAGTCCAAGGGTTCCCCTTAGAGGTAAGATAGTGGCATAATTAGATAATTCTAATGCTCTATTTTGTGGTAGTGTGGTCGAGCAGTAGGCTTATCAGAGGGTAGTGTTAAGCATTTGTTGTACACACACACGCAATAAATGAGGAACACACACTCAGACTTACTCCAAGCCAATAGGTTTTTAGATTGAAAAATATATTTTTTTAGTTTATTTTAAGAACCACAGGTTCGAGATTTACAGTAAACACTTTAAATGTAAGGTACTTCACTTAGATATATTAGGAACTTTGAATAAAAGCAATATCATGTACAGTCTTTGTAAAAAAAAAAAAATTGGCAACAAGCTATTTTCAAAGTGGACACAGTGCAAAAATCAACACTTCCTGGGGGAGGGAAGTAAAACACTTACAAGTCTCAGTCCTGGGGCATAGGCAGCCCACCGTTGGCGGTTCAAGGCAGCCCCAAAGTTACAACACCAGCAGCTCAGGCCCGGTCAGGTGCAGAGGTCAAAGAGGTGCCCAAAACACATAGGTGCCTATGGAGAACAGGGGTGCTCCGGTTCCAGTCTGCCAGCAGGTAAGTATCTGCGTCCTCAGGGGCAGACCAGGGGGGTTTTGTAGAGCACTGGGGGGGGGACACAAGTAGGCATACAAAACACACCCTCAGCGGCACAGGGTCGGCCGGGTGCAGTGTGCAAAGCAGGTGTCGGGTTTTGTATAGGTTTCAATGGAGGGACCCGGGGGTCACTCTACCGGTGCAGGCAGGCACAGGGAGGGCTTCTCGGGATAGCCACTACCTGGGCAAGGCAGAGGGTCGCCTGGAGGTCACTCCTGCGCTGAGGTTCGGTTCCTTCAGGTCCTTGGGGCTGCGGGTGCAGTGTTGGTTCCAGGCGTCGGGTCCCTTGTTACAGGCAGTCACGGTTAGGGGGAGCCTCTGGATTCCCTCTGCAGGCGTCGCTGTGGGGGCTCAGGGGGGTCGTCTCTGGTTACTCACGGGCCCGCAGTCACCGGGGAGTCCTCCCTGTGGTGTTTGTTCTCTGGATCTTGAGCCGGGGGTCGGGTGAAGGGGGTGAAATCTCACGCTTCCAGCAGGAAACGTGCAGTCTTTTAAAGTTGCTTCTTTGTTGCTAAGAAGTAGCTGGTTTTGAACAGGGCCGCTGTTCACAGGAGTCTCTTGGTCCTTTAGTCCAGGGCAGTCCTCTGAGGCTGCAGAGGTCACTGGTCCATGTCGGATGCGTAGCTGGTTGCAGGTTTTCGAAGTTGGAGACAGGCCGGTAGGGCTGGGGCCAAAGCAGTTGTCGTCTTCCTCCTTCTCTGCAAGCTTGTAGGTCAGCAGTCCTTCTTGTTTCTTCAGGATGCAGGAATCTGATTTCCTGGCATCTGGGGAGCCCCTAAATACTGAATTTAGGGGTGTGTTTCGATCTGGGAGGGTAGTAGCCAATGGCTACTGTCCTTGAGGGTGGCTACACCCTCTTTGTGCCTCCTCCCTGTGGGGAGGGGGGCACATCCCTAATCCTATTGGGGGAATCCTCCAAACAGTTCCTGCAGGGGGAGGTGAGAAGCACCTCCACCCAGTACAGGCTTTGTTCCAGGCCACAGAGTGACAAAGGCACTCTCTCCATGTGGCCAGCAACATGTCTGGTGTGTGGCAGGCTGGCAGAAACTGGTCAGCCTACACTAGAAGTTGGGTTGGTATTCAGGGGGCATCTCCAAGATGCCCTCTGGGTGTATGTTACAATAAATTGCACACTGGCATCAGTGTGCATTTATTGTGCTGAGAAGTTTGATACCAAACTTCCCAGATTTCAGTGTAGCCATTATGGAACTGTAGAGTTTGTGTTTGACAAACTCCCAGACCATATACTCTTATGGCTACCCTGCACTTACAATGTCTAAGGTTTTGCTTAGACACTGTAGGGGCATAGCACTCATGCACATATGCCCTCACCTGTGGTATAGTGCACCCTGCCCTAGGGCTGTAAGGCCTGCTAGAGGAGTGACTTACCTATGCCACAGGCAGTGTGAGGTGGGCATGGCACTCTGAGGGGAGTGCCATGTCGACGTAGTCTTTTTCTCCCCACCAGCACACACAAGCTGCAAGGCAGTGTGCATGTGCTGAGTTAGGGGTCCCCCAGGGTGGCATAAGACATGCTGCAGCCCTTAGAAACCTTCCTTGGCAGCAGGGCCCTTGGTACCAGGGGTACCAGTTACAAGGGAGTTACCGGAGTGCCAGGGTTGTGCCAATTGTGGAGACAAAGGGACAGTTTAGGGAAAGAACAATGTTGCTGGAGCCTGGTTAGCGCAGGGTCCCAGCACACTTTCAATCAAAACTTAGCATCAGCAAAGGCAAAAAGTTAGGGGGTAACCATGCCAAGGAGGCATTTCATAACACCAGGTACATAACAGTGTCATGTGCTCTGCGAAGACTGTGGGGAGAGAAGACGCACAGGAGGGCATTGATTGGGAGGGGTAATGAGCAAGACTAACAGCACCCCAAAACAGCATACATATTAATAAAATGGTGTCTCTGTAAAAATGTGCACAGCTAAACTACATTAATAAACAGATTTTTCTTCACCTAATAAAAATAATTTCAAGGGCAACATTAATAATTCATCGGTTAAGAATAAATTAATCACAAATCATTAGTATTAAAAAATAAAGTACCACCATAATTGCACATTCTGAAAAAGCTTCCACAACAAGATCCATCGAAACCCATTGAGTCTTGCCTTTTTTTTAGTGCAGAGGTGAGGCATTCTGCTCTGGAATGACATGTATTCCTGGAATTAGGTTTTTTCAGAACCCCTTTCAGACTGACACTCATTAACTCTACCCTATTTCCATTCAAGGACAGCCAGTTTGAACTCCCAACCATACTTTCTGAACAGCCAGCACTTTGATTTGAAACTCAGCGTTTTCGTCATAACCACCCATTAGCTAAAAGAAACGTTGATGAAGAAACTGGACACCAAAATGTCTTCTGTTGCAGTGTCCAGTATTTAAAAGGCATTGTATTATCTCAGCTGTGGCACCTGGGTTTAAACTTCTGGTCCTCATCATCTCTAGTCTTCTTATTCCTATCATGAATATCTCAACTCTTCTTGTGAAAGTGTACATTTTGGCACGAAGGGAATTGGTAAAACAATAGAACATGGTCTTCTGGTTGGATAGTTTTGTAGAGAAGGAGGTGTAAGGGATATCTCATAATCTGATAAAGGTGGCCTTGGTGCAGGGACTGTGGTACCGCAGATGTATTCCTTTCACTTGACAAGAAGTGATCCAGGGCCTTCCTTACTAAATAACTAAAGTCTGCTCTAGACGCATGTGGGGAACCAGGAACATAGCAAAGGCCTAATATATAAGTTTCCAGTTCATGTTACACAAAAGTCCAAGGTATCCAAGAACCATTGTTTTGGCCTTCATTAAAAGAAGCATACACAGCAAAACTGCCCATGGTTGTTGTTGCCTCACTAATCAACCCAAACGGTAAGTAGTAGCTGTCCTGAAAAGTCTCTAAAGATTATGAACCTGATGGAAGAGCCTCACAAAGGCCTGCTTCTATCAAGAAAATTTCTCTCTCAAGAAGAAAGTTTAAATTATTGTATCCTTAATGATCACCTAATGCCTTATTGTAAAGTGCTCAAGCATGTCTGAGCCTTTTTGAAGGTCACCTCTCCATAATCTACTCAGGGTAGAAATCTTCAGGTTACAAAACGATGTGGGAGCCGGTAGCCCTCCTTCTGTTGCAGTCACATAGACAAATAGTGAACCCCATGCAGAGGTCTACTTCAGGTGGTTCCAGTGTAAAGGCTGAATGCTGCAAGCCTTATCAGTCTTTCCTTTTGGACTACAGAAAGACTCCACCTGAGCCTCTTTCAATCTAGAAGTTGATTTAATCATTCAAGCTCCTTGATAATGGAAGAGCTCTCCTTAATGCAAACATTAAGCAAGTTCTCAAATTTTGCTTGGACTGTATAGAAGGCTTCTGGGTCATGCAAGACCACGATAAGCCCTTCACCTCTTAGAGAGATCATTTAAGTCTATATAACCTACTAGACTGTTTACACCTTTCTTGAGTATTTCACTCTGGGGCGTACTCCGCTACAGAGATCCACGTTGATGGGTTCAAGGCCAAGGCAACTTACGTGCTCTGACCTATCAAAAGTAACCATTCAGAATCTTCTGTACCAGTCTGGTAAACACTATGAACACAACATTCTATCCAGGGTTACTGTCCAGATCCTTAAGCACATCCTAAAGACTGTTTTGCTAGATTCTCCTCCACTGCCTTATTTTTCTTGAGTATTGATCAGGTATTGGGCTGCTAAGATGGAACATGGAGCCCTGGTAACTTCAGAGCTCACATGTTCAGCACCTTTGGTCATATGCCACACACCATCCTCTTTATCCCAAACCAACCATAGAAGAATCCACACATGGGCAGAGAAAAGAATCAATATACACTGGTTGAGTAGCTCTGTGGCTTGGGAAGTCCTTATTGCTCCGGCTTTTTTTTTTTTCTTCCTAAAAGGACCAGCAGGCGTACTGCAGTTCTCTGCACTGTTATAAGATTCCTAACCTCTGCACCCCACGCCCCACAGAGAAATGTTTCTATTAATTATGCTTCGCATTAAAAGCAGTAACCACGAGTCATGCTCCCAACAGAAGTATTTTCCATGTATGCGTGTCACCAGCAGGGGTGTTTACTGTAGTCTTCAAGAGCGCAACAGCGGCCTCTACCCGCTGAATGAGACCCACTCAAGCATTCTTTGCGGGCTTTAAGGGGAGGTCCACTCTGCAGTAGTGGGCCTTAAGGTTATTAACAGATTCTGTCCTCTGCACGTCTTTAATCGTCAGATTAATCCACCGCAATCAGCTACAACACTTTATGGTACCAATAGCTGGGATTTTCTACCCTATTTAATGCGCCCAGACCAAGTCATGGTCAGAAATCCTACCCCCCAGCAGAGGTGGAGGGTCATTTTCACCCTGCGAGAGTTATAGGGTGCATTTCACAGGTGTTCATTGCCCCATCTTCAACAGAGTTATTGGGGTAGTAGACATGTCCCACTGCAGAAATCTTATGCCAGTGATCGTGCCCCTTGGCGCCAGTATCTAGTCTCCCTGCTAGATAGGTTGGACTATTTATGTGCACGCACAACCGCCCCCCACCACCAAGTCCCTTTTGAGTTCATGGTCACTCGCTACATGCACTTTGGTGCTTGTCTAGCTTGCAGACTCCTGTTAGCACCAGAACACCCATTAGGCTATTACACGCTTCAGAAATACCATAAATTCTTAAATCTTTTCCATAGAGATCCAGAATTATGAAAGCCAGGTACTGGCAACTCTGTGAGAGCACTGCACATTGCAGTAGAGGTAGAGTGCAAGAAAGCACCGCTAAAAGTTCACTTGATTTAATTGACAAAGATATACATTTTGGGTGGCTCTGCTTAAGTGGGTATAGGCTCACCATAAGACGGCAAGCAATGAATAATTAAAACGAAGATACTTAGAAGTTATTTTTCATTTGCAGCTAGTGAAAGATTTGGGTTGATGGGTCCCTTTTTAGGTTGCGCGCGCAATTGCTTTGACCTGTTTTAAGTATTATGGGCTTTTAGCCATGCCCACCGCATGCCCATCACTTTCACCCGTTCATGGGCTTGCCTTTCAAAAATCCTTTATCATTGTTAGATGCTTTACGTTTGTCCGTCCTTGGGGCGGTTTTGTTATCGCCTTGCAGACTGCCCTTGTTACATGGATAATTGCACGATTGCCAATATGTTTGACTGGGAGCGAACTTCTTTTTCTTTTTGTGTCTCTCCTTCGCGCTCATGGCAGCCATGGAACTTTGAAACGGCTCGCTTATGTCAACCTTTTTACTTTTCATTTTATGTGGCAGGAAAAGTCCAGTTAGGAATTTACAACGCTAATAGCTATAACTCGAGCAAATTTAAGACCCATTGCATTGCAAGTGCTTGTTTGTACTCAGAACGGCACAGCCAGCTTCAGCAATAAAGATTTCCCTCACACCAAGAGTAGAGGTGAGTGAGCAAACAAGTTAACAAGGCGTGTCGAGGCAATGGTCTGGCTTAGCTGTTAGAGCCTCTGCACAACCTGAGCCGTGAAAATGTTTGTCCTGTAGTTCATACAAGAAACATCATTTAAAATATTGTTGCGTTTCTTCAAAAAAGTATTTATTTAAAATGGGGAAACTTTGACATTAATAAGAAACACGATACCACTGAAATGAGAACTACTACATAAAAGTGATAGTTATTAAACATGAACTTTGAACCATTCCTGCCCCCCCACGTTAGCAACAGCGTCATAAGTGAACTACGATGGCAACACGGTTATCATGTGAAACCTGTTTGTGGTCCAATTTCTTACAGACAGCGCAATATAACAGTCTGTTAAATCATACACAGCAGGTTTTTGTGCAGCTGGTATTATGAAGTCGCGTATATGAAGATGCTTTCAAATGCAATAGTGATGAAAAATGGGCTCTGTAAAATAAAATGGCTACATAAGATCACACAATTTAGTTAAGGAGGGAAGCCACGGTTAATCCAGGTTTCCTGGATTTGCTTTGTACAAGTCAGCCACTAAATGGGTATCACTAAACTGGTGTCTAGGTGACTTTCTTTTTTACCACAAATGTCGAAGCTTTGTTTTTACCTCTTTGTGGATAAGGAGAGGGGGACGGGCAGAGGCCACACATAGCTTAGATTGTTATGGGCTCGAGTTCCAACAGGACCTCCAGCTGACCCAGGCTCCAGCCTGGCTCGGGCTTTCAGCACCTCATCCACCCCTAACCAAGATACCCTGGATGGGCAGCGGGCCATGCTGAAGACGAACCAGGCAGCATGTAAAGCATGCCCCGGAGAGCTGTCCTGTTTATTCACCTTGAGGGAAAACACTTTAACACCACCGGACAGGGAGCCTGAGAACAAAAGACTGACTCAGTGACAGATATTGATTTATCTCACAATCAGAAATGAGGGAGTGCGGAACATTTATATGGAGGGTTACCGCAGCTCCCTTCAAAGAAGAGGGAACCTCCTAGAGTACATAATACCCAATATTAGAGGGGGGGGGGAACACTCCTGTTTTGTTTTACAGGAGTGTTTCCCCCTCTAATTTTGGGCATTTGATGTTCTATGAGGTTACTTCTATTTTTTTTATGGTATTGTTGTGTCAAATCCTCCCTAAGCAGCAAGAGTGTAGGATGTAATACCAGGTGGCGTCAGATATACACCGCCAACTGGATGACCACTAACCACCTCAAGCTCAACTCAAACAAAACCGAGATCATCATCTTCGGCCCCAACAAAACCACATGGGACGACTCCTGGTGGCCCACCGCCCTAGGCCCGCACCCACCCCCGCAAACCACGCACGCAACCTCAGCATCATCCTTGACCCCTCCCTCTCCATGACAAAGCAAATCAATGCTCTAACCTCCTCCTGCATCCACGCACTCCGCACTCTAAAAAAAAAAAATCTTTCAAATGGATTCCCCCAGAAACCAGAAAGACAGTCACCCACGCACTCATCAGCAGCAGCAGACTGGACTACGGTAACGCCCTCTACGCCGGCACCACACTCAAACGCAAACTCCAGAGAATCCAGAACACAGCTGCACGCCTCGTCCTTGGCCTCCCCCGCCACAAACGAATCTCACCACACCTCAAATCCCTTCACTGGCTCCCCATAGACAAGAGAATTACATTCAAGATCCTCATCCACACACACAAATCCCTCCACAACACCGTCCCAACCTACCTCAATGAAAGAGTTAACTTCCACACTCCCACACGCAACCGCTGATCAGCCGACCTCGCCCTAGCCACAGTCCCCCGCATCCAACGCACCACCACAGGAGGCAGGTCTTTCCCGCAGGCCCCCCAAAACCTGGAACTCCCTCCCCACCTACCTTCGCAAAACCAAAGACCTACTGGTCTTCAGAAGGAACCTCAAGACATGGTTGTTCGATCAGTGACCCTCCCTGCCCCCCTTCCCCCCCTCCCTGTTTCCCCTTCCCCCCCTCCATGTTGCCCCCCCCCCACCTCCCCCGTTTCCCCTCCCCAGCGCCTTGAGACCCTCACGGGTGAGTAGCGCGCAATACAATTTTTTTTTTTTTATGAGATAAATAAGGGGTAGGCTGAATTTATTAAAACCGTGGGCTAATGGATTGTCAGACGCAGCCCTTCTGCTGCCCATCGGGTCATATTCTGCATGTATTCCACTTCTGTGACCGACATAAACCATTTTAAACAGAACATATAAGAGGCCATAACCTCAAAGAGGTGAACATAGGTTTTTGAAGACTAGATATGCTGGTGGCGGCCGAGCTTAGCAGCCGGCCGAAGGCTACTGAAGGGGGTGGAAGAAAAAGCAGAAGAGCTGACCATTTTTAACCTGCAAACAATGGTTTAGGGGACCAGGAGGGAATTTTCTTCCGGACATAGAAAGTTACTTTGAGATAGAGGTCTACACCTGGAAAAAGTTATACTGTTTATAGGTAACCAGGAGTGGTATTCACCAGTAATGGATACATTCTTAGGAAGCCATAAGCCAGCCTTCACCCAGAACGTAGAAATGTTTAGAAGTTGCTTGAAGGAAACAGTCACCCTGTAGGAAATTAGTTGAGGTAGAGGTAACCGGAGTAAACATTAACCAAGAGGGACATTTATGAAGTGACGGCCTTGAATACCAGGCACTAGGCAAAGTAATTAAGGAAACCAGTGACCCTAAACCTGCAGCTTTCATTCTTCGAATGCAAACTCTGGCCTTAATTATTGTCTAGCTGTGGCTAGGTAGGAGGGCCACTGATCAGCTGAGTGGGGGCTCTGCGCCCAAAGGTGGGGGGCTCAGTGACTTAGACGTTGGCAAGCACCTGTTGCATCCATGTGCACCTGATAGTAACAGACAGAATAATGTGACCTTTGAGAAATCACTGTCCAGTGCACAACTCCGGGACCTGGATGTACTTAATGGCATTGATGACGCGGTTCTATCGTTTTTAGGCCGATTTTATTAAAGTCCCTGGTTTAAGTGTGTAATTAGGGATGGGGCCCTGTGGTTCTGATTTTCCATGCTAAATTACCAAGTGCAAACATATGCACTTAGTTTTGAAAAGAGGGCTGTCTGAGGTGCACGCCTCCTGCTCATACACTGTACCCAAATTGTAACAACTAAAATTTCATGACTTCTTGTTACAGCTTTTGTCGTTCCAAGTGGGAGTTCGATGTCATGGCGGAACGCCATATTTCCCGCTGTTTCAATCCAGAGCAGATGATGAGGGCTGTTCACTGGCATGACAGGAAACAAACAGGGCAGGCAGTGACGCCTCTGGCTTCCCTGGGGAATGTCCTTCCCACACAACATGTGCTGAGCACGGGTGTATCCTGGGGGAGCGCCTTTGTTACCCATTGACTTGGGAAGGAAGGCCTGCAGCACTAATACATTCTGCACCGAGCAGGCTTATCAACACTGTCACCTTGAGATGCTAAATGAGGATCCTGGACAACTTAATTGAAGGAGCAGGGACTGGGGGTCATCTTTATGGTAGACCGCAGTGATTAATTAGCAGGGCTGATGTCAGAGATCCTTTTGAAGCAGAGAAGTTCTCTACTTTGTGTTTCATCAGTTAGGTGCAGTTGTGGAGTAAGTGGTCATTATTTGTACTAAAGTATACCAATTTTGCCTTGAAAATATAATAAAATTATGATGTGTACATTGAGAGTACTTTGGGGGCTTTTTCCTGGGAAGATAGTGCTCATTTGTCCTTTTGAGTCTGTTTCCACATTCCCGCCTTTAGTGCAGATTAAATTACTAAGGAACATTGAGACAATGATTTGCCCAAGATCAAACAGTTTGGTAAACTAGGCGAACCGATTTTGCTATTTATGACGCATTGCTCATCCCTAGAATGTTCCACCAATAGCACATTTTGGTGAATAGATTGTGATACTTGGTGCTGTTTCCTCGAAATAACCTACAAGGCACGTGGGGGTACCTGTCTAGTTTTTTGTAACTGGCCCTTGTGACAAAAAATGGGAGCAGAGGAATTAAGTTCAAAAAGTGATGTTCCAACACCCCTATATTTGTTCAGCACGGGGGGCCAGGATTGAAACTCCTTACTGCCGGTCCCGTTTTCCAACTTGCCCACTAGACCACAACGTGGGTGAAGATGGCTCTGATTGCAGGGGCCTGGGACAGCATTTCCCACAGAAAAGCCACTAAATATCTCACCCGCCCTGATTTATAATGGTGTTTATTACCAGAATATGCTGGTGAAGTAGTAAAACCGAGATTAAATATCCAGAAAACTACTTCCATTGAAAAAAAAACTTAGCCACATTTAGGTTGAGGGTGGTGCTGGCAACCCAAAAAAGACATTCTCCAGTCTTTACTCCCCAAATTCTGAATGCTTCAAGTGTGTGCAAGTAAGTAGGTTGCATGGCGTATTCTGTGGTTACAGGGCAGGATACCTGGTCAGTACTGTTGTTCAGTATTGGCGTGCTAGGGGTAAAATACAAATCTTCCTGCAGGATGACCAAGGTATTCTCTGTGCTGTGCTCTTCACTCTCTAAAGGTAGAGGCCATGAGCCGACAATGCTTAGGACTGGAACTCCGATCACTCTATGAATTCATTGTCCGTCAAAATTACTTCTCATGAACATAGTGTGGTCCAGAATGAACCCCCAAATATCCCTGCCATGACGCCTAACCGCCCAGAATAAAAGTTTTATTATGGCTGCTTTCGCGTGTAGTGCCTTGTGAAGTGATAACGGACAGCAGGGCAAACTTCTGGTTAACCCTACTGTAATCGGTGCCCTTTGTTGACCCAGGCCCTGATGCTAGTTTGTGTAAAATGGCCAGGTGTTCAGTGTAGTTTTTTGTGTGTCTTGTGCGTGCGTACACCTACTTGAGAGCCTCTGGTTGTGACACTGAAATGTGCTGCGTTTCTCCCGCAGGTCAACGGCGGCTCCTCCACTTCGTCGTCGCACAGTGACCTGCAGAGCCCCGAGAAGGAGCCCGAGGTAAGGCGATGCCCCTGGTGTCACGCGCCGCGGGCCTGACCCGCCTCGCTGACCCCGCTCTCGCGCCGGGTGCGCGCGCCTGGACCGAGCGCGAGCGCGCCCCTCTCTCAATGGGGCTCTGTCCGGAGGCAGGCGGCTGAGCAGGGTCTAGTTGCACCGAGAACAAAAATTGTAACCCGATATATTTTATCCCTTTAAAATATGCCAAGCCCCGATCATGTGAAGCTACGTGAGTTTAAGGGGAAATGTCTCCCGGAGCGCTGGCTTCCCAATCTCTGGTTTCACGGCGCTGCAGAGCAGACCGCGTCAGCGTAATGAGGCTTGAAAGACGACTGACACAAAGATGTGTCCCTGAGCACGGCTGCTCTGGCCGGTGTACAGGGTCGGACGCATCCTTCGGGGAAGACTTTCCATTACAAGGCATGTTAAGCACATTCTAGTTTTTAGGAATAGAATAGCCATCCTAGCAGTTCTTTAAAAAAAAAAAAAAAAAAAAAGTCTTTAATGCTTAACTCGGAAAAACACAGCTCGGAGAGGTGCTACAGCTAAATCCACAGCCACTCATGTCACAGATTAAACACAAAAAATGAAAGCCAGCTTGCAGTGGGCGAAAACATTGAGATAACACACATCTGCCTAAGAAAAACAACACTGGGAGGAATATGTGGCGCTACGGCCAGAGGTGCCGCCTTTGGAATTGGGGATCCTGGGTCGAGTTCCGGCATCGACTCGTCATCCTGTGATTCTGGGCAAATCACATAATCTCGGCGAGCCTAAAAAAATCGTCTGACCTTGTGTAAACATAATGTGGGGTTCACGTAAAGCGCTCTGAAGCTCTTGGGTATGTGCGTGCCGCCCCTTTAAGGAGAGCATAAGAGATGAATAAATAGACTGAGTTTCCAACAACTGATCTCAGTGCTGCGCTGAGGGCAGCTCCAAGGACTGCATGTGCTCATTGGTGTCTGTGCATGAGGTATGGAGTCACTGAAGCCCCTGGAACCACCAACTTTGAGATGCACTCGAGAAAGACGTCTAACCTGTACTTTGACACGAGTCTGCCGGGTCATGGGCGCCCTATGATGCTTTGAGTCTAGATGTTTGCAGTTAACCCTACAGCAAAAAGAGCTCAAAGGACCCAGGAAACATTAGTGCAACCAGATGTCTATAGGATGACCTCATCAAACATTGGTCCATGCAAGTGTAGCATTGGACTCTTGCCCGCGGCAATGCTGCAACTGGGGGACAACAGTTTGTTAATGTGTGGAGGTAGCTTCAGAACAAACGGCAGTGTTTTTTTTATTGGTGATGATACTTTCTAATGTGGAGGCATCCAGAGGGGCCTTTGATCTTGGCATACAAGTATGCATGTAATATTGGTATTTATATAATGCTAACCTAGCTAAAAAGCAACGGAGCACATTACATTAAGGAATGGGAGACAATCTAGGAGATTTTGTACATCAAGTTTGGATTACACAAATACAATTCACACATTACATCCCAGCTTTTGTAAGCACTGGGAAATGAAGTGATTGGCCCAGAACATGATCGGAGTTTAGGCTGAGGCTCGAACCTGGGTTCCCAAGCTCCATAGTTGACAGCTCTAGCAGCTAGACCACATCTGCTTCCCAGGTCTATGAATTGTATCGCCAGCATGTTTGATGATCACTGGATGTTGTGCTGTTTGCCATCACGCTATGTAACTTTATAAAAACATATTTATGACCCTGTTCCTCCCCCCCGACACTTTTTGGCCTCTTGGACTTCTCTTGATTCAGTAATGTAGTAAAAGCCTCTTTTATTCTGTCTTTCCACAGGCGAGAGGATCGGACCGGAAGGACCCCTTCGAGGACAGCGGCCTGAGCCTCAGCCCCACCGCCGCTGAAGCCAAAGAGAAGGCGCGAGCCAAGCGCGCGAACAAGCGCGCCCCGCAGATGGACTGGAGCAAGAAGCACGAGCTCTTCAGCAACTTCTGAGGCCCTCCTCGGAAGGAACTCTCGCGGGAGAGCACGAGCGCAGTCTGCGGGGCCAGGCGGAGGCAGACGAAGCCTGGCCCTCAGGGGGACCCACCTATCCATACCGGCCAGCGACGAGAGGCGGACAACAACGCAGGGGGACCCTTCTAGCGTTTCGCATCCTCTCGTCCAGGCCCCCGGAACCTCGAACTGCGGGGGAGGGGTGGGCTGCCGGCCGTGAGGGTTCTTGCTTCATGTCTGTGGTTCCCAAGCAGTTTTATTTCGATGCCACTCGCGAGGGCGGAACACCATGCACATTCCTCGTATGAACGAATCTGCAGCTGGCAAAGGGGCAACTTTTAAGTAGTTGTGGACGGAGAAAGCTTGCGAGCGCTGCGAAAGCATCTTGTGAAGAGCGCTCACATGCTCGACGTCTTGTCACAGCCTCCTCCCCAAATGCCTCTAGGGGCCCTCACCACGCTCTCTCCTTGAAACAGACCAGACCCATTTCAAATTACTTAATGTGATTGAATCAAGGGCCACCACTGATGCGCAGAGGGACCTCGACCCGGCACAGATGCACATTTGGTTTTAATCGAGACCCGGATGCAGAGCGCGTTTTTTGTTGCCATTGCAGTCACCCTTCTGCCCTCTCCAGACTCCGAGGACAAATATAATTTAAAGCCCCTCCTTTCCGTGCCTTCCTCCTGAGTTGCAACATCGTGGTATGTTGAATACGAGCGGCTGTGCAAGATCTGCAGAAAGAGGCAGAAACCTGCACAGCAAAGACTGCCTTTAAAAACCCCGGGAATGCCATGCTAGACTGCAAGGGGGAGGGTTCCCCAGGTTGGAGGTGATGTTACCTAGGATTGGTGTAGCACATACATACCTGACATGATCATCCTGTTGCCATGTGAAGGCCTAACCTCTGTAGAAACACAGTCTCCATGCACCATCTGTTCACATCAATCTCTGTTGTGTAACCACTCATCCACTACAAACTTGAAACTGCACAGAGACAGTCAAAAGATAAACTCAGATTTTCAAAATAAGATGCCTGAAATACCATTACATTTCCATTGCAAATGACTGCTCATAGTTCTACAACTTAAGCAGAACCGATGTGTGAAGGACGCATAAGTGAACCAGCAGATGTCATGACATGGCCAACAGTGGTAGAAGTGGCCAAGCCTTTTGCTGCCTTTGCGCACACTTTCTAAATGTTTCTGACGTCCCAGCTGTGAATATTCTTGCAGCCTAGTTTCATTAATATTTGTGATGAGAATGTTCACATTACATTTTTTCTTTTCCTTATTTTTTTGGATCAGTTGAGAGAAAATAGCTGTGTGCAGAAAAAATATGGCACATTATGTGAAATTTCCAAGAAAAATATAACCGCTGGGGTTGACTAGTATTAAGAAAGTGATTAGCTCAATGCAACTCTTAGGATCTTGTCATTTCTTGAGATGGGAAGGGGGGGGGCACTAACACTGAGATTTGGTTTAAATTTGCTTAAGAATGTGCGAGGGATCGGAATGGAATTCGACCTATTGGTGCCATTGAATGGGATGTGCTGCTGAAGTCGATGGATTATTTCTACAAATGTAATTTGCACCTTCCCCGAGATGAACCGTTGTGCTTATCAACACAGTGGTGACGAGGAAGGATTCCTTCGTGCAGCGAGCACGTATTTTCAAGGCTTTGTTTGGTTTATTGGCGTGATCCGCAACCAGAATTTTTACGTACCTTTCGAAAAGGATTAGGCTCACCTGCCTGAAACCCTCTTTTACGGTGAGCAACATTGTTCTTCGAAGTGGGGGGTCTTTTCTGCAGGTATTGTACATTCCAGTGGACTTGTTTGTAATGTGGCATTGCTCAACAGTACAGTGTGTAGCCATCTCAGAGAAGCGGATACTGGGAACTAGGAACTGGGCGCCTTTTTGAACAGGCTTGCACCTTCCGATAGGTTGACCTTGTTTTTTGAAGATTTGTTAGTTTCATTCTTTCCACCGTTAACGATAGGTTAGCGCTTGAAAGAATAGGGAAAATTGTTCACGCTATGAAAAATGAAGAATTCAGTGTCTTTGAACAATACAGCTCAGATGCGTAAAGTACACTTTATTACATTGGGACTATAATTTGTAGACACTAATAATCTTGAAGGACAGGTAGTTAACCAGTGATTTTATACTTGTTGTCACACTAATGTCTAGTGTGTCGGCGGGAATAACACTAAACAACGGTATGTATTACTGACTTACTCTCACTAACGTATCATACATAGTTCCTTGTACTTATAAACCACTGGCGTTAAATTTGTCTTCTTTTTACGTTTTCCCTTCTGTGGGCGATTGCCCTGACAGTGCACTTCATCATATTTTTGACACCATGTTAACTCTGATAAATTCTCACACTTTTGTACATTTAATCTTGATAAAAGAAATTATAAAGCAGTGTATCTGTATTGGGAGCAACATAATGTATAGTGTACTGTTAATAATAAACATTTGCTTTGTTCATGTATGCCTTCGCATGATAATGCAATCGTGTTCCGTATGCTGGGTGTTGCACGCACATCCATTGAGCCTGGGGTGTACATTGCCAGCGATGAAGGGGAGAGTCTAGTCCGCAATCAGCAAAACTGTAGCAGCCTTACCTACTCACCTAGTTATGTGGTTACTAGCACAGCATCATCCAAATATGTGATAGTTCTCAACTACAGCTTCTTCAAAATATGTAATATAGTGAACTCAAAATCCTGGTGAACCACAGGGAGTAACTGAGACTCTGAAACCGTACCCAGCTACACTGAAGGCACAAACCTTTTTGGGAAACAATCCAAGGAAATCACGTTGGTAGCTTCCTTACAAAGCACTTCGACCCTGCCCCCCAGTAGTGTTCCCAAAAACCGTGTTGTTGATGGTGAGAATGCAAGGGAGGACCACTGTTCTTTCACTTATCTGTCCCTACAACCGTATGTCAATCTTATACACAACATGCCTTTGTTATTTTTATGCAAGACCTAGGTCTGTTGAATTTTCCCATGCAGATCTCAGACAGACGTCAAGGATTCTGAAAAGGTTGAGATTAAAGGGTGTTGAGAAGGTCTGAATGTAGGTGTCAATGAGGTTTTACCAGGACATAACCCCCAAAAAACTACTTCTTAGCGCCACCAGCCTGGACCCTGCGTCACCATAGATGTGCAGGTTTGAGTGTAGCAATAGATGAAGAGGGACGCATTTTATGCTACTGGGGTCCTTGAGGAGAAGTTTTAAGGCAAATAATGAAAATGAGGGAAGAAAAAACTATTGTGAAAGTATATGTATGTATATGTATAGATGTGTGTGTGTGTGTGTGTGTGTGTATATATATATATATATATATATATATATATATATATATATATATATATATATATAATCCAGTAGGGGGGAGGATAGTTTTGACTAGTCTAACCAAAGAGTTAAATATGACGTACATCCAAACATTCATCCCAAGATGCTTCATTTCGAGCTTGGAGAGTCTGCAGGACTGAAGGTTTTGAGTCTGGAGATGTTCATTCTTCACTACTGAACTGGGCTGTTCGAGGGGAAAATTGTCTAGCGTCAAAGTGGCATCTGTGCCCGTTGCTCCTTAAGTAGGTACATTTTGTAGCACCTTAAAGAGCAGAGTAGCGTAAAGGCTAAAGTCAGTGTGAAGGAGTTTGAAGCCTCTGAAACGCAGTGCGCCCAGAGTCGTGGTAACTGGAAAACTATCCACCGCTAACAAACCCTGTTCGGACCTGAAGTCAGAGCAAGTGTGGGATCACGAACTGATTTTCACTGGTGAATACTCCTGAAACATGTACACTCCTGGGAAAGAGGCACGTGTGTTTACACTTCTTAGCCTGCCACAAGTCTTGGCTGCCTCTAGGAGCTGTTTAATTTGTGCAAGAGGCCTTTGGCATGTTGACAGCTGCAACAGTCCTTCAGCTCTTAATGACATGCACCGCCCAGTGGAGGTTTTGATGAAGCTGATATAAGACTTTGGAATATTATAGCAGATGGGTGCTAACAAAGGAGTAAAGTTTGGTGCTTCTGAAATCGGAAAGTAAGTGAAGAAGCGGAGTGATTGCCTAACTGGGTCACGAGACCATTGGTGCGAGAGTTCAACCTAAGCAGTCTTAAGACCACGGTCCAGGTGCTGGAAAGAGCTAACCAGAAACAACTGTTGTAATGCTTCTGGTTAGCACAGTTGTACTCGAGGTTTGTAAGAGGCTTTTGTAGTATAACGGTGCAATGGGGATTGGTGACTCGCCCTTGCAAACACGTTCTGAGTGAAACGATTCTGTTCAACATCACCACAGCCACTAATAGTTACTTAAAAGGTGCCTTGCGATCGAAGGCAAAGGACAAATGAGACTAGGATCTTTTGTCTCAAGAGAGCCAAGGATGGCAGATACGCTTTTAGAAAAACAAATGTGTTGGCAGTTGCTGGGGGACCAAGAACTTTAAAAAGTTGTGTGAAAGGACAAAGTTCAGTGTTCCAACATACCAACCACGAGCACAGACCAGTTTTTCATGAAAACTGAAATCATAATATTTAACCCAGTGTATGCCATTCAGTGATTAAATTACAAGAATACACAATTGAGTACAATGTATGGCAGCAATAAACTAGTTACCTACCTTCAGTAACTCTTTATCTGGTGGCGAGACTATCTAGCTGCAGCTTCCTTCCCTTAGAATAATCCCCAGGTGTCAGACTAGATATGGACATTTTTCGAGAGCTCGCCAAGTGTCGATTGTCACACCATGCACCCCAAGGTCTTGAGGGAGAGGTCTCAAGCTCCTTGCTGCTCCACATGCAGCGCCACAATGGCTTTGATCCTGACCCAGAGGAGGGTCCCGGGATCGGTCCCTGAGCCACTCCAAGCGCTCATTGTCAGTCGGTCGTTCGAGTAAGTCCCACAAACAGAAGAAGAGAAAGAAGTCAAAGAGGTCAGAGGTCTTTGACTGCGCCCTGTCAGTCAAAGTTATCTGACTAGATGAGAGAGCATCGGCATTCAGGGCCTGGCTCCATGGTTGAACCTGTGCCCTCTCTGTGCCTTCCCGAGTTTCCAGGAGCCAGAGGGACCCCCTATCAAATCTCATGAATTTTTGGTTGTCATGCACCTCATATTTGGGTGGCCCCTCCCTGGCGCATTTGGGCCCGGTGGGCTCGGGAGGGGCCCCTACTGGTCTTCTGCAGCAGGTTAGCCCCTGGCACCAGTCAGGCCCCTTTGATCCATGAATGGGTCAGGAGCGACACCAGACAAGCCACCTAGACCTTCTCTGGAACCGGCTCCACTGGTGTTACTCCTCGACTTGTGATGGCTCTGGTTGTCCCTCCCCCCACTAGTATGTTGACCTGCCTCCAGCGTACCTGGACTACTATTGTTCCATACCATGGACTCCCGTCTCCACTGCCGTACCACTATGTTGTGTTCCCCAAGTATCTGAGGCTTATCCCCCTTTTCTTAACTCTAGTTCCTTCAAGGTCCCCATATTTCTTGGGACACCCCAACCCTCAGACACCACCCTTTGCACTCCATATACTAATCCATCCCGGTGTGCTGCTTGGCTCTAGTGGGATGGGATGTATTTCCACCATTCTCTCATTATGTAAAGTATTATATTTTAAGCAGACTGTCAGTGTTTGCACTGCGGCACACTTTTAAGGTCTTTCACGGTGCAGTCAGCACTGCCTTGCATTTTAATGGGACAGTGTCCCTCTGCAAGTGGTTGCATTGAGTGACTGCACAGTGTGTCTGTGGGGTGGGGGCTACATGGTGTCCCTTTATCCTGTCCAGGGGCTGCCCTTAGGGGGTGGTAATAACTGTGTGCCTTCTGATGTCCTCTGTATGTCTCTTATGGGCTTGGATGCAGAAGCAAAGTATTTCCCTCATTGCACAGAGTCATGGCCCCATTCAAATCAGGGAACACCCCTCCAGGATTGTTCATGGGCTCTCTGAATGGGGAGCACAAGAATCTGCTGGACCTTCTGTAATCCCAAACTGCGTGAGTGGCACAGAAAGCAGGTGCGCACCCTCGGAGTGCTCCATGTAATCCACCCCTGTATGTCTTTTGGCAACTATCAAACCTAGTGAGTCCAAAAGGCGTGTGTCGGAATCTGGTTAGTACAATATCCTACAGTATCCCAAGTTGTGGTGTCATGGGAACATGGGCTGCTAGTACCCCCACAGGTCCTCTCACACTTTTGTTTTTCTCTAAAATTACTGTATCACTTCAGGCGGTATCCATAGTGATTTCTACTTCAGCACCACAGTTAATATATTCACCATTGAGTGGCTGTCCCATTTATGAAGTCTTCTCTGGAGATTTTACACACACTGGCGGGTCTTCAGTTGTATCAGCGTTTAGATGTCTCTTATTCCCGCAACCCTTGTGTGCCTTAATGCCTTCCCACTATCTTGGTCTTCTAATGTTTGAAGGTCTGCATTCCATCTCTCTTCCAGTCTGTATGAGCATTTCAGGGCATTATTCGTGGGTGCTATGTTTCCCAGGCACTGCAACTTTCTCGAGCTCCACCTCACGGTCTATATCCTAGCAGTGATGCTACAAGGATGTGAATCCCTGGTGTGTCGATCTCACGCTTCGGTTTGGTATATCAGAAGCACTGCATTGGCACTAGTTTGAATTTCTCCCTCATTGGGGTCTGTGAGTTGAGGCTTACCAATTGTAGTTTCCAGGGGTTATTTCCGGAGAGTCAACTTTCTGAATCCCTGAAATCATGCAAAGTCTCATCGTTTCTCCTGTCCCAAATGGTTTACTTTCTGCCAATCTAACACAACTCAACCCTTTTCTACTGTGACTGTTCATCAGTTGATTTGTTGCTTCTGTGAGATGTTTTAGGAGTCTGCTGCAGTATAGATAGCGCTTGCAGTTTTTTTTTCTCCATTAGCAAGTCCGCCTGATTTCAACCGCTGGGTCACCAAGCGCAATGAAGATCCACCATTCGTTGACCATCACTAGTTACAAGAGCCAATCGTAGTGTTGTATCGTGGGGAGAGTGGTGGCTCCCTTGAAGACTGTTCAATAAAGCACTGTCATTGTTACGTTTAGTGTTTCCCCGTTCCGCAAGACAGCCAACAACTCCCTCTCTAGGCCGCCAAGTTGTAGACAGGGATGGTTTTTAATGCATAAAGAAGTCCGGGCAGAGCTCATTTTAAAGTGTGAAGACCTTCCCATTAATGTAAGTGTTGGGGCCACCACCTCTTTACATCTTCATTACGTCTAGCAAATGCCGGTGTTAAATCATGATCAAAGAAGTCCGTCCTAGTTCTCGTTATGTCCATCTTCTCTCACGCTTATACCAGACAGTTGCACCTCACTCACATCAAAATCATACATTTTGAGCTGAGTCGACTTTGCCCTGTTTACTTTATAGTGAAATTGATTCTCAAATTCTCCAAGTATGTCTAAGAATCTGGGCATGTATCACAGGACGTCTCCAATAGAGAGGAAGACATCATCTGCTTACAACAATATCCTGTCAACCTACTATGCACCACAGGTGAAGCCATCTATTCTTTGCTAACTCCCAAACTGGCTTGCTAGAGGCGCCATCATAAAGAGCACTGGGGATGGAAGACATCCTTGTTTCAGGTCCCAGTCCAAGGGGAAAGTTCTACAACTTTGTGCGGCATGGGTCATCCTGGCATTGAGGCCCATTTATTAGTTTTTTAGGATTTTTATTTTATTTTTTTAATTCAACTAGGACCATGATATGGGAGCACCTAGGGAAACAGATTTGGGAGAACCACACAGCCTTTTTCTTGGCTGGCTGGTTTTAATCCCAGGCCCAAATCCAAGCTGCTGCTCAGCTGATTTCAAGTCTGGCTGCATCAGAGATTTCTTCAGTCTGCCTAATTTTGTACCTATAATCCCCTTCCAAAGAAAAGGCATCTTGATCCACAGGGTGAAAGTCAGATGAGTTTGAAGAAATTCTTGACTAAGCCAAACAACCTACCCCCTCCCGCACTGCTAAAGTGTTTGAGGCCCATCTCTTAATTATGGACTTGCTACCCTGCAGGAACATCATTCTCTTTCCATGCACCCACAAAAGCTGCCTCACTGCAAACTGCACCAGTGGCTAGCATTATGGGTAGTTAGCCCATGAATTGTGGAGGAACAAAGAGGGCTACCTTTGTCTTTCTAACATCATTGACAAACATAAGCATTGGCGATGCCAATAGATCTGGCTTGAAGTTGTGATGTGATGTATTACAAATAGCATGTGGATGGCTATGTATTTGGGTGAAAGCAAGAAACAGTGGAATAATCTTGATGTAGTAGGTTAAAAGGTTAGGTGACAGTTGCACTTGCAAGCCAGACCTAAAATGCAGGTTAATGACTGCCCTCCTCCCATCTGTGCTGCTTCCAGAGAAAATCACAATACATTAGCTAAACATCTAAGACACTTTAGTACCTTTACAATGTCCTGTCTGTGCTGCTCTGACAGTTGGATAAATAAAGTTATAACTGTGCAGAAGGCAAGAACCTTTTTTTGGGGAAGGGGCGTGTAAGGAAATGGCTCCCTGTTGCAGTTACCCCCCACTTTTTGCCTGATACTGACTTGACTGAGAAGTGTGCTGGGACCCTGCTAACCAGGCCCCAGCACCAGTGTTCTTTCACCTAAAATGTACCATTGTCTCCACAATTGGCACAACCCTGGCACCCAGGTAAGTCCCTTGTAACTGGTACCCCTGGTACCAAGGGCCCTGATGCCAGGGAAGGTCTCTAAGGGCTGCAGCATGTCTTATGCCACCCTAGGGACCCCTCACTCAGTACAGACACACTGCTTGCCAGCTTGTGTGTGCTGGTGGGGATAAAAAGACCAAGTCGACATGGCACTCCCCTCAGGGTGCCATGCCAACCTCACACTGCCTACAAGTATAGATAAGTCACCCCTCTAGCAGGCCTTACCGCCCTAAGGCAGGGTGCACTATACCATAGGTGAGGGCATAAGTGCATGAGCACTATGCCCCTAACGTGTCTCAGCAAAACCTTAGACATTGTAAGTGCAGGGTAGCCATAAGAGTATATGGTCTGGGAGTCTGTCATGCACGAACTCCACAGCACCATAATGGCTACACTGAAAACTGTGAAGTTTGGTATCAAACTTCTCAGCACAATAAATGCACACTGATGCCAGTGTGCATTTTATTGTGAAATACACCCCAAGGGGCATCTTAGAGATGCCCCCTTAAACCATACCGACTACCAGTTTGGGCTGACTAGTTTTAGCAGCCTGCGACACACCAGACATGTTGCTAGCCACATGGGGAGAGTGCCTTTGTCACTCTGTGGCTAGTAACAAAGCCTGTACTGGGTGGAGGTGCTTCTCACCTCCCCCTGCAGGAACTGTAACACCTGGCTGTGAGCCTCAAAGGCTCACCCCCTTTGTAACAGCACCCCAGGGCACTCCAGCTAGTGGAGTTGCCCACCCCCTCCGGCCACGGCCCCACTTTTGGTGGCAAGGCCAGAGGAGATAATGAGAAAAACAAGGAGTCACTGGCCAGTCAGGACAGCCCCTAAGGTGTCCTGGGCTGAGGTGACTCTGACTTTTAGAAATCCTCCATCTTGCAGATGGAGGATTCCCCCAATAGGATTAGGGATGTGCCCCCCTCCCATCAGGGAGGAGGCACGAAGAGGGTGTAGCCACCCTCAGGGCTAGTAGCCATTGGCTACTAACCCCCCCAGACCTAAACACACCCCTAAATCGAGTATTTAGGGGCTCCCAGAACCCAGCAAGATAGATTCCTGCAACCTAAGACGAAGAAGGACTGCTGAGCTGAAAAACCTGCAGAGAATACGGAGACACCAACTGCTTTGGCCCCAGCTCTACCGGCCTGTCTCCCCACTTCACAAGAACTGCTCCAGCGACGCGTTCCCCAGGGTCCAGCGACTTCTGAAGCCTCAGAGGACTACCCTGCATCTAAAAGGACCAAGAACTCCAGAGGACAGCAGCTCTGCTCCAAGAAAGAAGCATCTTTGCAACAAAGAAGCAACTTTTGAAAACCACACGTTTCCCGCCGGAAGTGTGAGACTTTGCACTCTGCACCTGACGCCCCCGGCTCGACTTGTAGAGAAACAACACTACAGGGAGGACTCCCCGGCAACTGTGAGCCCGTGAGTAGCCAGAGTTGACCCCCCTGAGCCCCCACAGCGACACCTGCAGAGGGAATCCAGAGGCTCCCCCTGACCACCTGCTTCTAAGAACCAGACGCCTGGTAAGGACACTGCACCCGCAGCCCCCAGGACCTGAAGGATCCGACCTCCAGTGCAGGAGCGACCCCAGGTGGCCCTCTCCCTTGCCCAGGTGGTGGCTACCCCGAGGAGGCCCCCCTTGCCTGCCTGCATCGCTGAAGAGACCCCTGGGTCTCCCATTGAACTACATTGCAAACCCGAAGCCTGTTTGCACACTGCACCCGGCCGCCCCCGTGCCGCTGAGGGTGTACTTTTTGTGCTGACTTGTGTCCCCCCCTGGTCTGCCCTCCGAAGACGCGGGTACTTACCTGCTGGCAGACTGGAACCGGGGCACCCCCTTCTCCATTGAAGCCTATGCGTTTTGGGCACCACTTTGACCTCTGCACCTGACCGGCCCTGAGCTGCTGGTGTGGTAACTTTGGGGTTGCTCTGAACCCCCAAAGGTGGGCTACCTTGGACCAAGAACTGAACCCTGTAAGTGTCTTACTTACCTGGTAAAACTAACAAAAACTTACCTCCTCCAGGAACTGTTGAAAATTGCACTGTGTCCAGTTTTAAAATAGCTTATTGCCATTTGTGTGAAAACTGTATATGCTATTTTGCTAATTCAAAGTTCCTAAGTGAAATACCTTTCATTTAAAGTATTGTTTGTAAATCTTGAACCTGTGGTTCTTAAAATAAACTAAGAAAATATATTTTTCTATATAAAAACCTATTGGCCTGGGATTGTCTGAGTGTGTGTGTGTTCCCCCTATGATTGCCTGTGTGTGTACAACAACTGCTTAACACTACCCTCTGATAAGCCTACTGCTCGACCACACTACCACAAAATAGAGCATTAGAATTATCTCTTTTTGCCACTATCTTCCCTTTAAGGGGAACCTTTGGACTCTGTGCATGCTATTTCTTACTTTGAAATAGTACATACAGAGCCAACTTCCTACAGGGCGCATCCAACCTCTGCTTTACCAAAACATGTGCTCCTGGACCTCAATGTGTAGGCGGAGTCAACAAACTACTCTTCTGGTGATTCTCACATAATTGTCTGGCCAGATGTGCTGTCAAGCCAGACCATAATGAGAATGGGCAAGTTGGTTTTCATCGCCTAACTACCCCAAGAACAGTCAAGTGTAGTCGACTATAAAGTGGGGCAGGGCCCTAACTTTGCATCTTGGCTGCAGATCCTCCAAGCTAACAGGCTAAATAAAATGAGAACAGAAACTGCAAACGTAGTCACTTTTCAGTGGTCGAAGATGTGTTTTTAGTTTCAGATTTAAGGCCAGGTAGTTTCTATAAAAGCATGATTGCCGGAAGACACTTGGTTAGCAGGAACTGTGTGTCATTAAGGAGAGTGGATTGAACTGGAGTGTTTCCCTTGTCATACTTTCCGTGGGTAATGTTAGACAGTCTGAGCTCTTCAGTAGTAGGATGAATAGCTGAATGTTGGATAGCGCTACACACCACAGAAGGTAACATTAGGACGTGTGCAAGAAGAAAACTGCATATAATCCATAAATCGACAAAGTAGTATGTGTAAAATAAATACATCTGCAAAGGAAAAAACGTTTCTCAAACACTTGCAATATCACTCTGCACACCAGTGTTGGGGGAGATATATATATATATATATATATATATATATATATATATATATAATATAACTCCTGGATCAACAAACAGGCGGTAGTGGCCGTATGCGGCAGAGGGACTGCCTCTGTACAGCTTCTGGTACTCATGAGGCAGCTGCAGGATGTGCAGATACTGCATAGCGATAATGCCAGTGCCGACCAGCAGGACTGAGACGTGCCAGGGTTCTGCTTCCAGGTGAAAGGTGCACAGCCTGAGCAGTAGCTCAATGCATGGATCTTGAATATAAGGTTTTTAATACAAAGCACAGCACGTGGAAGCTGCTTAAACATTTGGTTTCCGCCTACCTACTGCAGAAATAGACTGCACAAACAAACATTTTTTGAGGAATAAGACTCCTAAGTTTAAAAGCAAACTGCACTATTCCCCAGTTGTTGATACAGTAACAGTTCTTCATTTGGAAAGTTCCAAATTTGGCATCCCCTCTGGAAACCCAAACCTGGTACTGACAAGCGAAGTTTAGCTGCAGTGCAGTAAGACGCAGGATGACGGCAAACTCTTCCAGCAAACTCTTCCAGCAGCAATAAAACCTGGGAATCGCACCTCTGGCTGGGGTAGTTTAGTTGACAGTAGCATAAAATGCACAGAGAAAACGGGCATCTTCTTCCAGGATAAAAGAACAAGTTACTTTCAGTAACTGTTTCAGGTGGATACTCTCCAACCACAGAGTCAGTCTGAAAGCTTTAACAGCAGTCATTCTGCATGCCTCTGCGTTGGGCCTCTTCCGCCCCAGAAGTGATGGATCAGGGCCACAAATAAATGCCACCCCTCTGCGGTCAGTTTGCCTCTTGTCTGGCTGTGCCCTCGGATGCAGAGCACAAAACAAGAAGAGGTATCCGTGTACAGGTCTCCAATATGGGACCTTTTTAAATGTTAACAAGTGGCCACTCCATAGAATGGGGAGGTGGGAGGCCTGTGAAGAATCTGCAGTTAGGGTGTCCACAAGAGAGAACGTTACTGAAGGTAAGATAACTGTTCTTTTGATGGCCACTGCTAACCCCAGACTCCTCACCATATCAGTACCTCCCCAATGTGAAGTCAGTGGAGTGGACTCAGACCAAAAAGTCCAGCTGGGCAAAATGCCTTTCCTGTCAGACCTAACAGCTAAAGCAGTAGTGTTACATGAATGTGTGCACTGATGCCCAAGTCATGGCCTGACAGATGTCAAGAACAGGCACCCTGTGTGCCAATGCAGTGGTAGTAGCCTCTTCCCTTGTGGAACTGGAGACAGCCTTTACAAGGTGAGCATTAACACACGTTTTTACCATGCCTGCTTTTAAAACGAAATGGTAGAAGTAAAAATGAGGAGTTTCTCTTACCTTATAAATACTTACAATTTTGTGATAAAGGCATGTGTTGTAATGCCGTGCAACCAGAGGAATTAGTATTCTGTCATTCTAGAGGCTGCTTCTTGGCCAGTGCATAGCAGATCTTAATGCAGAGGATGATCCACCTTGACAAAGTCGGTTTCTCCACCACTGTACGTTTCTTTGCTCGCTAGAACCCCAAGCAGATGGTCCAGAGAATGGTCGTTTATGCGAAAAATGTGAAAAATTAAGATACTTGGGGTTTAGTCTATGGACTCCCGCCTCTTTAGCTGGGGGAAGGTTGAGCAAGGAACATTGGGAGGATGGTGGATTTCCCAAAGTGAGCAGGATTCACAGTTTTTGCACAATGGCAAACCTGGTCTTCAGCCCTAGTTTGATTTGAGGAGGAGGGGGTGGGGGGGGGGGGAGGGGCAGCTACACTGAGACAACCTGCAAACTTCTCATGTGACGAGCTGAAATGATCCAAGAGGCGAAGATAGTTTTGAGAGCCCAAAGATGCAATGAGTAGCCATGCTTTTGCTCAAATTTGGTGACCATTAGGAAAATCCAGACCAAATTAAGATCTCACTGTGGCATCAAAAATGGTTTGGGACGGCACATGTGTCAAACCTTCTATAAACGTCATCACAACAGGTGAATCGAACAAGGAAAGGTGATCTGGCAAATGCCAAAAGGACTGAAAAAAATCACATTTAATAATGACTATTACAACCATTATGGGCCAAAGAGAAAACAAACGAAGCATGTGACAGTTTGTCAAAAAGTGAATCTCACATCTCAACAATTGCCCAGTTTTCCTTTAAAATATACATAATCACTGCTCTCTGGCCTTACTAACTCTTGTAAACATATCTTGTTGGGACTATGCAGAAGCCACCAAGATTATTCTTACATTGGTAAAATCATCAAACCTTGAAACAACTGGCATTACTGAATGCTTGTAGGCAGTAGACAACTTAGTTATAAAACCATCCGAAAGTAAACCCATCACAAAACAGAGATCTTAACTTGTGAAACATCAAAAACCTATGACCCACCTGAATCTTGGTGTGTGGAGATTGGATCCCCTCATACATAAGCAGAAATTAAGGAGTGATTATTAATTTCAAACTCTCACTCAAGTGTCAGGTCAACCATCAGACAAAACACTTTCCACATTATGAGAACTTTACCATGATGTATCCCCCAATTCGGATACACCTATATGGTACAAACCTCAACTGCCCTAGGGCTGTAGCCATCTTCATGGAGCTTACAAAATGCATAATCAACACCCTCCATTGAACCCAGCATGCTGTTGCTAGACGAATTCTTAGTCTAAACAGACGTGAGCATATCACACCTCCATTTTGAGTCCTGGATTGGCGAGACTAATCTTCAAGTCTCTGTATTCTCCATGAGGCAATCCACAGCACTGTAGCAATTTTCTACACTCCAGATTCAAACTCCTCACAAAAAGAAGGTATCTTGGACTACAAGCGCTTGTTGGTACTCATTCCTGTACATAGGAGGTAGCTCCATCTCAGCACAAGCCTGCAAGCTATGGAAACTTGGCTATTCCCCCAGTGTCATTCAACTTCGAGAAGACATTGTACAGTCTGAGGTTAGATACATGTAGTTATTAACTGCTTCACTAAGAGCACAACCTCTGCTTAGAAACAAAGATTTAAAGTGCTTTGTTCTCAAACCTAGTGGGGTGTGATGCAAAGGCTGAGATGTCATTGTAATATTTTATTTAACGTGTTTAATAGAAAACAATGGTTTACACGCAGACAAATGACGAGATGCAGCTGTTTACTAGAAGACCATATAGACATGACAGTGGAAACCAGCAAAAATATTTCCCCAGCTTTATACTCCCAGCATTTGACTTCCTTGTGTCACAGAACATGATGCTAGCCACAAACCAAGAAAACTGAATTTGCTGTGCAATCTTGTTGGCTGTAGAATCACATGGTCTCCGTGTACATAGGTGCATCTCACTTTGCTCATAACTGATCCGAAAATATTTTGCGCCAAATGTTGGCATGGCTCCTATTTACAGGCTTGGGTGTACTTGTTGAGTGTCTGCACTCCTGATTTCTTGCTAGGCACGTGCCCATAAAGTGCAGTTCTTGTGTGTCACAATTCCTTGTATGACACCCATTAGTGTTGCACTTTGATGGAATGAGAATGTTCTGCTCCTGACCCAGATCTACACCCAAAGTATTTTGCCTGCTTCGATTACTGTGCTGCCCAAAAAAAATAATCAAATCACAATAAATGCAAATCCAGGATATGCGCGCTAGAGAGACCCAGCTCCTGCTTCACCCACAACCCCCAACTTTGTTCAAAGCTATCAGGTTTGATTTTGAGGGATGTGTACAATTGTGAAGACTTTTACCTCCAAAATCTGAAGCTTTTTTTCCCCCAAAACTTCACAAACTTTGTAAATAGCAAAAAAGACGCCAAATGCTGTAAAAAAAAAAAAAAAAAAAATGTGTGGGTCAAAACCAGAAAATGTAAAATTTGCAAGCAAAATATCCACGAAAACCACTTTCAGCAGGGACATTTTCATGTACGTGACATTTTTTTCTGTAAAAACTTTTTTGCAGGAATGTTTGGGCAGGGCCCAAGTTTTGCAGATTCTACAAATTTCAGAACAGTGAATTTTCGAAGTTTGCCACCTTCGTGAAAATACACCGGTAAAATTATAATTTTGCACACCCATCTCACATTAGACGGCCTGTCTAAAATATTCTGCTTCAGAGCAAGGCTAGTGCTTCGAAGCAAGGACCTCTTTCCTCACACACTTCTTGAACCGACTGGTCATACTGTCTCCAGAAAGGGACAGGGCAGTCATGTTGCTTGGCTTCCGACCTCCCATCACAGACCCTCATTCTACCGCTGTCGCCCCTGAGGGGGCCCCTTTCCGTTTGTCTTTTCTGGAGAGGTTGGGCCCTTCCTTCGGTCTAGCGGAAGGACACACACCGCGGTTCAGGCAGGCCTCGCAGCGCGGAGTCACAGGAAGGCAGATCTGCTGTCCAAAGCCCACGAGGAGCCAGTTAATCTCGCTCCAAAGATCCCTGCAGAGAGAGAGAGAGAGGCGAAGAAATAGTTCAAAGATCACAGATGTTGTTCAGCAGAAGAGGGCTGGGGGCAAGGGGGGGCCGAGGAAAGTACGGCCGGATGCTTTCTAAAGAATGCACTATTTTCCCACTCATGTTTATCCATGGCTATGGCCTTTTCTTGCAGCACTGCCAACATTCTTTACAAAAACTTACAAGTTTCCTGTTTATTGCTTCTAATAACCTCAAACCCCCAGTGCTTGCTTTGTTTTTTCATAAAACTTTAAGACCTTTCGAATTAAAGGCGAGCACCTTTAATTATGCCTGCAATTTCAGAAAGTAATCGAAAATGATTTGTTGGTCTAACAGCACCTATTCTTTTCCAGCCTTCCAACCATTTGCACTAACTCATGTGAACCCACCCAAAAATGAAATTAATTAACCTACCACTCGGAGCCATAGGGTCGTGGATGAGATGGTACCCGAGAGACTAAACGTAACCCATAACCACCAACACTGGGTTCCGGAGTAGCACGCTACTCGCCATAGAGTACTTTATCAGGCGTCGTAAGTTCTGTTTCAGTACAATTACAACAAAAATATCTTGAAGGAAACTACGTTATATTCGAGTGTTTTTTTAACCTGGTTAGACAGCTGTGCTTCAAGTTCTGCTGCAATGGGTATTATTCACCATTAGTGCCTTTAGAGGAGGCTCTTAGGTGATGTAATTGTTAGAATTCAAGCGTAACATTCAAAAGAAAGGTAATGATTTCTTAAAAAGAGGAAATGACTACAGGCGGGTGCAGCGCTCATTCCTAAAGAGCTGACATGTCCAAAACTTTACGAGAGAGAAAGAGAGAGAGAGAAAGAGACTGAGAGACTTGTTTCTATGCACTAGGTACACTCCTCAGATTTGGGCCATCAGCGGCTGCAAAACTTGAAAAATAAAACGATAATAACCCATGTTTATTATTGTTTTATTTTTCAAGGGGGTTGGGCCATGGGGGATGACCGGCATGGAAGGGGAGTGGGGTGCACTACCCTCAGTGCGCAAGTGGGTTTGGCTGGCCACCTCAGGATGGCCAAACCCACATGTGCACTGAGCTCTCTTCAACCCAAGCTCTGTTGCTGGTTTGGAGACAGCAGGCACAGGCGCCCAGTGTCCATGGGAGTGCAAATCGAGGGTGCTCAGGCCAATCCTGACGCTGCTCTCGTGCTTCCAGCAGCATGAAAGCAGCACTAGGATTTGGCCGCAGAGCAGGCTGAGAGCCTGTGCCTGACGAGCAGCAATGTGAGGATGCAGTGATGGGCAGGCAAGGTTTTTTTTTTTTTTTTTTTTCCTCTCCTTTTTCTGTTTTGTCCCCCTCCTGCCACTTTGCCCCTACTCCAGCCAAGACTGTGGGCCAGTCACCTTGGCACCAAGGTCATTAACTGGACCAGGAACATCAGGAGGATGGGTACCTGGATGAACAGCATCAGGACTGCCAGGTGATTCTATCCAACATGTATGTATATCTCTGTCTATCCATCCATCTTGAAAGACAAGAGGAGAAGGCTGCAGAGAGCAGGGCCGTAGCTATCAATGACGCACCATCTCTGGTGCCCAGAGGTCTGAGGTGCCCACTGAATCCCGATTACTGCTGCATTTTGCTACCCATCCTTTATTTATGGGGGTCCTTTTTCCTGCTTCCACTTAGAGCCTTGGCCACCTTCCTATCCCACTGGTTTTCATAATACCTAACATTTTCGAATCTATTTAACAACCTCTAAAATATAAAGGGCCCAAGTCTGCTCTGCAGTTAGACCCATGACCCAGCACTGGGCTCTTTCCCAGAGTGCTTAACTCTCTGAGCTTTTGTATCCTGTTGCAACATATTCATAAACGTAGCTCCCACGGAAAGCATTTAAGAAGCATTCTAAAAAGGTGCACATATGAACCAAAGACAAACATCCAACACCGTGCAGGTAGCATACTATAAAATGTGCCCCAAAATGCAACAGGCATGTGCGCCCCTGGGGCACTTTGGTATTACAGAAGTGGGCACAGACACTTATGGGGCCACTTCTGTAATACTGATTGCGCTGGCACACATGTAGTGCCAGCACTATCTCAAAGAGGTTATTGCCTCATTTGTATGGGGGCGTGGCTTTACCCCTGCACCCACATCATATTATGGATGAGAGTGCAAAGGCAAAGAAGCTGTCATGAGGCGCTCTGACCCTGCACCACAAAAAGGTGGCACACTGTCAATGCTCCCCCAGATGGCAGCCCTTTGGAGGGTGTCAAGGGTCTCCTGTGCATCCCCTAGACACTCCCTTGAAGTCACTCACCTGCAAGGAGATCCAGCTCTCCCCTCTTAAAAGTGCAGGCATGTTGCCTCCTGCACTGTGAAAAGCAGACCAGCTCTGAAGCAGCTGCTTTATCAATTGAATGTGTTGCCCCCAGGGTAGCACAAGTTAGCAGTTGCCCTAAGCCCGCTTATTCAACACAACAGGACGCACTTTCCCTATTTACACGCAGAGCACCTGTCTGAAGGTGTGCCACGGAGCAAACAGTGCACTTTATATATAACAGGGCCCTAATGTATTTAAAGGAAATTTACTAATCCTAAAAAGATTGCCTCTGCATTAAAAAAAGACACAATAGAACCTAGACCCCTTTAGGGGATAAAGCTGCACAACCACCAACCTTTCCATCAACATTCAACAGGCCAGCAGTAGCGTTACTCTTGCAAAAGTACCTTACCTGGTAGTCTCTGTGGACAAAGTAAAATACCACACCCATGGGCATAGGGAGACAAGGTGTGATACCCGAGAACTGAAACATTTCCTGGAAGAGTGCATTCTCCACCCACCCACCTCTCCGGCAATGCTTTGGGCAATGACACTCACATGGCTTTGCAACAGGATTTAAAGTCGTTAACCTACATTCTAACAATGTCACTTAAATGAACTGGTGAATTAGGTCAATAAGACTTCTATGAAAGTCAGTACGAGGTGTGTCAACACAGAGTTGGGAGTCTGGTACTATCTGTTGCTGCGTAGTCTGCACTCTATATTTAAACTACAGCAGCATGTGGATCCCCGAGTGTCACACATGGGAACCAGGACAAACGCATGACTTGAACCCTAAGAGTCTGTTCCTTAGCCACAGTGTAGTGTGTCCCAGTGCTTAATTTGTAAATAAAAAGGTGCCGGTGCTAAAAGCTCTCCTCTTAAACACGCGGCTGCTGCAATTACAGATTCCGAGCACATAATACTGAGGCAGAGTAATCCTGAAGCCACCTCGGGCCTCTTCAATCCATTAACAGCCACTCCCTGCCACTTCAGCTCTCTCTTGCAGCTTCCTGCCTTTCCCCTTTCTGACGCTTCTTCTTTTTTCTCTTCCTCCGTCTTTCCCACATGTCTTTTGCTCAAAGTAATGCTTGAGACACAAAACTAAGCGCCGGCCCTCAGAAATAAGTGCCGGTGCTCAGCACCGGAAACAACAAGCACAAATTAAGCACTGGTGTGTCCCCCTTGTGGGAGCACTACATGTTCCCAACCTTGGCAACCAGTCCTCCAAGGCGACTCTGGTCTCTTCCGGGGTTTTGGTTTCCTTCTTCACCCATCGCAGTCTATTGGAGATCCTGTGCACGTGTGTGTCCACTCCTGTGGGATGAGAGGTGAAAGGCAAGTGAGGGTTACCAAAGGATGGGAGCAGATATTTAACAAGCTTCTTTACCCTCTAACATTTCAGCCGAAATCATCCAGAGTAACAAGCTGTCCTGCTACCAGGGACGTGCACACACCATAAACTGGAAGGAACATACTGTAAGCCCTACAGCTCGTGCAGTGCTGTGACCACAGAAACATGACCAAATGACTCCCAGTCCTTTTCCCAAGAAGGATGCAAAGTCGACGCTAGCCCCTGCTTGTTCTATCTTGGCCCCCAAAGACATTTCACACCAATCTAAAAGGAAAAATGCACCCTGTCTGATGCTTGTGTTATTCAGAAGCGGACAACATTTTCTCCAGTTAAAATCACAGGAATATGGATTTACAAAATACGTCCACCTTGGCATCTTGGACCTAAATGGGCTTGACGAGGGTATCGCCTCATCAGGATACTTCACAGCGTAATTCTGAATAAACTTGTCCGCTCGGATGTGACTGAACCGAGTGGAGGGAAGCAACACCAAGGGCAGTGGTGAGGAGTAAAAGCAACAGGTGAGAGAGAAAAGATGGGGGCGGGTGGGGCAACACCAGAGGCAAAGCCAATAGGTCCCAAAGGCAAGACCTATTTCTTTTGCCAATGCTTATTTAACTAGGCAACTACAATTCTAACTTCTGGTGCAGAGGTGCGGTACTCATCTTCTGTTGACGGACATGTTTCCTGGTTTGTCTGCGGCTAGTTAGAGTGAAGTCTCCCCGCACACCTGGTAAGATGCATCAAAGTACTTCCATAATACCTACCTGTGTAAGCAGCCTCATTCTGCTATGGCCTTACCTTGCCTCCTGAATGCTGTGCCAACCTGGGTCTAAGAGAGGCCAGCCCTTCTGCCAACCCTACTGCTGGTAAGAAGTGTTCTCTTTAATCCATCACCCCCTCTGAGAAGCAGGTACTTCCTTCCTTCCTGAAGTGTGGGTCCCCCTCGAGGTGAGAAGGTGGGATCTACAAGGGTCGCGTCAGGCAGCACTCTGAGGTGCAAATTCACCCTTGGTGTAGGAATGCAGAAAAAATGACGCGAAGATTAGCATTTAGGTGCAAAATTGGTCTTGTTGCAGCATTAACGCAAGTGTGGGAACACCTTTAGGAGCAAATATGCACCACCATTGCAATGTAGGCACACTCCACAATCAATGCACAGCAACGGGAGGCACCGTTTAGGCAGTTTAAGCAGGCCGTATTAACCAATAGGAGACAGCGAGACCGAAAACTCTTCTGGCCCTATCCAGTGTGAATTATTCTTTCTTCAAACGAGAACCGAAGGGAACCTAAACTAGTGAACCAATGACTAAAGGCGCTGGCCCAAAGTCCTTCTACGCATCATCTTTTAGGTATTGTTGATATGAGCTCTGGTAACAGCTAAAGAAGAAAATGCTCTCTACTTTTTACTGCATAGCTAATAAAATCCATCACAACAAAAAAAAACTAGGATCTAAAATGGGGACTGAAATCATTTTCCAATGTGCAGTCACAAAGTACAAATCAAACTTTTACAGTAATGATGATTGTCCCAATTTTGTCTCAAAAATATCCGCATGCGAGTACTTCTACATCAGTCACGACCTACTCGAGTACTTCTACATCAATCAACACCCAATTACTTCTACATCAATCATGACCTAAGTACTACAGACTATTCTGAAAATGGGACCGAAGAGTGATGGTTAAAAGGAAATAATTCACAGCTATTATCCCGGCAGCATGGCCCATAAACTTGATGAGTCTGCAGTGTGACTGAGGGTGCGGACAAGTTCTAATTTTCAGACAAACAAAACACTGGGTGTAGGCAGGGCAAACACTGGGTGTAGGCAGGGCAAACACTGGGTGTAGGCAGGGCAAACACTGGGTGTAGGCAGGGCAAACACTGGGTGTAGGCAGGGCAAACACTGGGTGTAGGCAGGGCAAACACTGGGTGTAGGCAGGGCAAACACTGGGTGTAGGCAGGACAAACACTGGGTGTAGGCAGGACAAACACTGGGTGTAGGCAGGACAAACACTGGGTGTAGGCAGGACATACACTGGGTGTAGGCAGGACATACACTGGGTGTAGGCAGGACATACACTGGGTGTAGGCAGGACATACACTGGGTGTAGGCAGGACATACACTGGGTGTAGGCAGGACAAACACTGGGTGAAGGCAGGACAAACACTGGGTGTAGGCAGGACAAACACTGG
The DNA here is from genome assembly GCF_031143425.1 of Pleurodeles waltl. Classification (NCBI taxonomy): domain Eukaryota; kingdom Metazoa; phylum Chordata; class Amphibia; order Caudata; family Salamandridae; genus Pleurodeles; species Pleurodeles waltl. Next base: position 75,028,571 of record NC_090449.1, on the reverse strand, counting down.
GTGTAGGCAGGACAAACACTGGGTGTAGGCAGGACAAACACTGGGTGTAGGCAGGACAAACACTGGGTGTAGGCAGGTCAAACACTGGGTGTAGGCAGGACAAACACTGGGTGTAGGCAGGACAAAGGCCGAGCACAAAGAATATGGAAGATGGGTTCATTTTTATGGCCACAAATCCTAGAATTTGACCAGCCCCACTCGTTCTCATGGCAGGCTTGGAGGTTTATAGTTTGACCAAAAAAACATAACAACAAATGAGGGCTGTGCAGGGTAAAGCTTGCAGAGGAGGAATCCTCAATGATCAGTGCAGCGTGATGGGAGAAGAGACTCAGTGGAAAATGGAACGAAGTTAGCTATAGTTTGGTATTAAAGAAACGAAACTAGAGATGAAAGCATGGGGATCACTGTCAGATATTAAATTAATACAAATATCCACATATTACCAACTACTAAGATCAAGCAAATAAATACGATTTAGGTGGGAAAAAACAGAATGGTTCCACCCATAACGGAAGCTCCACAACAAAAAATAAAATGCAGTAATGGACTCTAGGTTGGCTCGCCTCATCACGACTCAATCGTAGCCCATGGACAATGAGGTTTATGGAATGGTTCGGGTGTTTTTTTTCTGGCTTGTCACTGCTGGTTTCTGGTACAGACACAAGACTTGGTCTCCGCTCCATACGTCCTCTCACATGACTGAGCCGAGTGTAAGATTTATGCCAGACATCTCGCAGACATATTTCGAACAGTCTGGGTTTCTCAAACCGAGCCTCTGGGGAATGTATCCTGTACAGTGAACCTTTCCACGAACCTGGCCACAGGGAAAGCTTTGTAATCACTCACAGTTCCCACTATTACGTCTGCTCTGCCGAAGCCTACTACAACTCATATGTAAACAATCGGCTGGAGTGAATGATGCCACTGGGAAGCCTGTATCACATTGCCTGTGCTTAATTTGAACCGGTGAGAGCCACCAGAACTAACTTTTGGGAACCGTTACTAATTTCTTTTCTTTAGGCGCTTCCCAAGAGCAACAGAGGGAAAAACAAAGCAGAAAAACAGAGAAAGAGAAAGATGGAAAAATCGCCACAAAGCAAGAAAGCAGGAGCCTGAAGAGATGAAAGAACAGAGACACAAGGGCAGGGAGTGGTATGGATTAAAGAGGCCTGAGATGGATTTTAAGCACCAGCTGCGGGCTGCCGAGCAGGGGTTCGGGCACCGGCACTCATTCCTTTACAAATTAAGCACTGCATGCTGCACCATCCTTACTGGCTTAATCTGCTAAACCCACTAGAGCTGAAATGTACTTAAACTACCTATGTCTTTCCTGAGCTGACCACGTTATATGCTGAATAACTGTGTTCCACTGCCACAAGATGTAATATCGAATGGTGGGTAATTTGTTTGCATGGTCGCTTGTATGCCAGCTCCTTGAGCCATAGGCAGCTTACCCATCACTCCTCCTCACTTCAACTCATGCCTGGGTGCAGAGACAAGAAGACAGGGGCACAACTCCGGTCCTCACGCACGACCTAGACACTGCCCTGTAGGTACCAGAGCAGACCCATTATCCCATCCATGACACTCCACGGTACCCAAGTGCATCATAAATGAAATTACAAACCCGTAGACCAGGGGCACCTCAGTGCCCAACCATGAAGCTACAGTTTGAGGCCCTGCAGTCTGTCGCGCCCCGTGCAGTGCCTGCTAGAGGGTCCTCTGACATATGGTGGTGCCAGAAAGGAAGACTGCGGCACAGAGCACCCCTTCTCGTCGCCTCTGTGGAAACCCATGTCAGCACTGCTGCTGAGAGGTGACCAGATCCAGCCTCTGCCTACCCAGCATACCCTGCACTTTCCAAAGCGTAGAAATGAATTACATTTATTTCTTCGCCAGATGTTCGAAAGACATAACCTTGGTTTAGAATAAAGTTGACAGATGTGTTTGTTTTAATTTTAGGCAGCAGAGTGGTTTTGTTAATAAGCATTGGAGGAGTCCACACTTCCTGGCTCCGTTTGGACATCTGTTTTACTTCCAGTGTTTTTGTTTTTATGTATTTTAATTTCGAAAGCCAAACAGGACAGAGTGAGTTGGCCCATCCATCCACGAAAGGTATCCGTAAAAGCTGGTTTCCATCATTAAAGAAGCCAATGAGGATGGCCTGAAGGAACTATTGGGAACCGCTGGGTCAAACCGCTATGACGTGCACCGCACACACGTTTACTCACACTCAGGCTAGACTGAGCACCTAAGGGCTTTCTTGCCTTACTGAACATTCACTAGCCGAGCAGCTTGTAGGGATTTCTTGATATATTATCTGATATTTGTATGGCAAAGACCTGTTCCGGGGTGCAAAAGGACCTGTACTTAGCACTGTAGTCTTATGTTCTATGTTCCAACGATACACTCTTCAACTGTTTTGCAAGAAGCTAGTAAGGCATAAGGCATTGATTGCTTCTTGCAAATCTGGCTTATTGCTTTCCGGGAAATCCTGGGCAAAACTAGAAGGACCATCTGCCCTGAGTCCCTAATTTCGGCCCAGTCCCTCATCAGGGTAAAAATAGGTCAAGGAGCATCTAGCAAAGCAACCTATGGTGTGGTATGCAGTGCTGAAAGCCCAGTCCAGGCCAGACCCAAGCCTTCAGAAACCTGTGGAAGGCTCGTCAGCCTAGAACCTGGAGACCAAGTCAGCTCCTAGGAAAATGAGTAGTCGCCTTCATCTTCAGACGTGGGTAAATGTAGCTATTAGGTAAAGGCTGCTGGAGAGGCCACACTGTAGACAACAGAAATGGGAGGGGCTGGGAGAAGGATGGTTCTCCTGGCTTCCTGGGACTCTGTCACCTGCTTCAGTATCTGTCACACACAGCCCACGATTCCTTACACCCCCCATCCCTCCTCCCTCCCCCCAACCTCTATACCTTCTCCCATTCCTGACACTTTCTACCACTCTCTTCCCAGATACAAGCATTTCAGTGAAGACCAACCATCCACAAAGCTTCTTCCTCATTCTCCCTTTCGTCTCATTTTTACCTCTTGCCTCCTCGCATCCGCCTCTTGTTATCTCTGGGGCTACGATGTGACCTTGGAGAGGCGTAGAGTGCTACTGAAATGACCAGCATCGCACAGCACTGTTCAAGGCACATGGGGGTGGCTGGCCCACAATCATCTCTGGGTAAGGGTAAAAGTCCTCACTTTCCAGCCAGCATGGCCTTTCTGCCCCTTTCTTCAACTTCGGGATGACACCGTGTTTTCCCGCAACAGACTCCAAGTCTGCCTGCCCACTGTTGGAGCTTCACTGTTTTTGTTGCTGCTTCACCAGCAGGATCCTGGGTTGGGATGGTGCCCCAAAGTGTACCCCGCATCCGTGCTGAAATATGGTTACTGCCACGTCATTAAATAAACTAATGGTTTGTGATGGCTAAGATTCTAGTGAAGGGCGCAGGTTCTGGTTTTTTTTTTGTTTAGCGGCAGCTTAAGAGCCTACTCACCCTGTGCCTGTAAACTCTGCTGAATTTTCCAAAATGGGGGTGTTTCACTTTTCCCTGCATGCATGTGGGAAGTTGTGCCATGTGGCAGGCTTCTCAAAAATGTTGTATTCAATGTGCAGCATGGATGGTGTCCTCAGTGAGCACCCAGTGAACAAAGTACAAGATGGAGGTTGCCCATCTGGACCTGACAGTACTGTGGTACTTTTTCAGTCTCCTTCCCTGAAGCTCATCCCTGAGATTGTAAAGATTCAACATTCAGCCCTGCCTGAGCCCTACTGGGTAGTAAAGGGCTGCCTGGGACTGCTTCATTCTGATTTTGGGAACTGCATGCAGATCCGCCCAGCAGTAAGCTAGTATGGGGTGTCCGGCGTGACTGTGGGCATCTGTGGTCAAACCTTTTTGTCCTAGGTTGCGAGTTGCTTATAAATCAGATACACTTCTCTCAAAAGGTTTACAATGTAATGAGGAAGAGCAGTGGACTGCAGAGGCATCAGTCGAGTTTTCCCATATGCAAATTGGATAATTTAGCAACGGAAGCGCAACCTGTTCTGTGCTGTGAAGAAGGAACAAACTAACACTTTGATGGTGGCATCTGTCCAGCAGTCTACCTAGGCGTCCGCGAGGCATCTAACGAGGACTAACATGTCTACCTGGGTGGCTAAAGGTGATGTACTTCCTATTATCGCATGACCTAAGAAGGTAGTAGCTGCTTCCATGGAGTGTTCATTTTAGGGCAATCCTTGTTTTTGGAGTTCACATGCAAGGACATACCTGGGGTGGTCACTTCATAGGTTTAATTTACTGTCAACACTGGATTCCTTGCTCCCTTTAATGCACCTGATTCTTAACCTTCCTCGCAATGCAAACTGTGATTTGGAGTTAGGCGGAGTATACTTCTAATGAATATTGAATGGAATATAACATTTAAACTACCAAGATTATCTCATACTGGTTAAAGATGACCTGCCTGGATTCAGAGCTGTATCATCTGTCAATTTGCTGCACTTTGACTACTTAAAATTTAAATATACAAAACAGTGAAACTATGTTTTGCTTTGATGTCATTTTTTGGCAGACTGTCAGTAACTTGGTGTACAACCCTACGAGTTATTCCCCGCTGCAGTCAGGACAGCTGGAACACTGGGACAAAAGTTAACAGATAAACATTACAAGGCGCCAAGAACTATATCCACGGGCAACAATGGCACAGTCTACACCCGGGTCACAAGAGCAGACTTGCGAAACCCGCATTTACACAAATACGAACAAACTATATTTCAAAGCCTAAAAATATTCATAAAACAAAGGCGGACAGTGACAAGCGTTAAAGTTAATGCAAAGCAGTGGACACACTGTAACAGTCTTTCTGGCACCTTTCTCCCCTGGACTGTGTTCTGTAAACAAAGTCAAGGTGAAAACTGAAACTCGAAGTTTTGCAACTGCAAATCACTAACAACCCTGTTCCCACAGGACAGCATTGGCACTAGATGCCCGTTAGAGGAATTGTAGCGCCTTACTGTCTAAGCGCTCTTTAAATTGTCTAGAGTCGTTTTTACCTGTTCCACAATCCTATATGTAGGTAAAGACCTCGAGCTTTTAAAGGCCATAAGTACTATCGTCTCCTGGAGTCCGCCTCGATTGGTGAAAATAACAAGCATTGGTAAACAACCGTACCCAGGAAGGCTACTGTAGGGGAAAGGAGCCACAAACTGGAACAGATGTAAGATCTCAAAGCTACGGGTGTGAAACGTTTTTGTCTCGGAGTTTGTGGAGCTCAGTAGGACACTTTGCAACTGCACAAAGTAGTAAAGTTTTACTCTTCTGCACAGCTGCATGAAAACTGGCTTTTACTACAATGTCGGTGTCTGGTGAAGTCCAAATAAAACATCGTCTTTGTGGCTGGGAGACTGGGGGCGAGGTTAATCCGATTAGATGTAGTGGAAAGCCGTGACGAAAAAAATGCAATGCGATGCAAAAGCAGAAAAACAAGATTTCCGATTTAAATACATCAACATTAGGATCTACTTCCTAGGTCGGTGGTGCCACCTATTGGTGGTTGTTGGGATTTTGCAAAATCAACAGGCTAGAAAGAAGCTCCCCTTGAGTAATCCTCAAACCTCAGTTGATGATGGATTTGCGGTATATTTCCAACAACGTCCACATAACGAATTACAGCTATGGGAGCGCTGACAGAAGGCAATCAGCCTGCTTTGCACCCAGTGGCGGCTAGTGACATTCTAAAGTGATGGCGGTGTAACAGTTGGTGCGACTGCAATCGAAACAAGCCAGCTCGACAGTCAAATGTCGGTCTGGAATGGGTGGGAGACCGGAAGGGTGCCTTCTCCCGAGAATAAAAAAAAAAAAAAAAGATTGGTAAATAGTGCATGTAAAGTACATTTCAATAGATAATTTAGTGATAAAGCAACTGTGAATGTGTTGTCTTGAAACATTTAAACATATTAAAAACTGCCCCACATCTTACTGCATTAATATTTTCAACAGTTATTGTAGTGAGCAAATTCTACAGCTCGACAACTTCAGGCCCTTTTAAGTGTCTTTTGCACTGCATGCATCAGCTTTGGAAGTAAATGCTCTAACCAGGATTGGGGAAAGCACCCACAGCTTCTGGCTGCAATAGAAATATGTGCAGATAAGGCAATAAGTGTGGGATTTAAAAAGTAGGGGTTGCTAAAAAAACATGCAAGTACATTCCTGTGATTCCCACAGTCTGCCAACTGCCTGGTATTTTGGTTTCTCACAGATTTATTTGATTACATCCAGATAATTAACACAACTGACATGCATCTAAAGCTCACCAGGGCTATTAGCTTTGTCAAGGGTTGTTAGTTTCAGATACGTGAGCAACAACGATTTTGTTGGAAATAATACCACAAATATTTAAATTCTGAAACTGTGAGACTTAATTCAATATTATTGAGCCTAGTGACAGGAGGATTGGTTTAGAGTTATGTGCACTTTATGTTATGCAGGCCCTTCTTCTCTCCAAACCTCGTCCATCTGCATATCTTAAACCTCATCTCTTTCCTCTTAGCACCCTCTTTTCACTCTCTCCTGAATGTACTTGCATCTGCTTAACTTCACCTCCACCAAACATACACTGCACTCACTCATGCGGACAACCCACTGACAGGCACTGTGAGAAACTGGCACTGCCCTCAGCCCTGGCGCCACAGCTCCCAATGGCGATCCCGCAAACACCCGGCTCAACTCTGCTCCAAGTACGCACTATAGGATACGCAGAAACCCCCCCCCACAGAAACAGCATGAGGGAAATAGCTAACACTCTTAGGAAATGCAAGCTTTAGTTAAAAAAAACCCATGCAATATAGAAACAGCAACTGAATCACCGACCTATTACCTTTACATTTTTAACATTAATTGTTCGGAAATAAGTGTTTTGGGTGTTAACGTTAAGGGAATGAATATAAGACTCGAATTGTGTGATTCTAGGCAAATACTTTATTTCAGCACGTTCTGTTTTGTTAATTATTGCACATCAGAGAACCGTCAAAGACATTAGTCCAGGAAGGGCACTCTACCAACACCTTTTGTGTCCCATTTAATAAACTACAATGCTGATCTGTTTATAATAAGAATTTAGGCCACATACAGGGTATACATGACAACTGATTTGCCTTTTAGCCCACTAATAGCATAGTAATCACGGCAGAGACAGGAAAGTTTATCGGTTCAAGTTTAAAAACTATAACTTTTAATAAATACTTTTCAATACAGCAATAAACTGATGTACTAAGGTGAAACACTTCATGTGTTGAAGAAGTACGATTTTTTGAATTCTGAAGACATCGCATCATTTTCTAACGTGAAGAATTTTTCATAAATTTCATGGCAAATATTTTCAAGGCTCGACTTATGCATGACCTCTTAGAGCACGAGTCGACTCAGCAAGTCTTGACTTTCCCACTTAATATGTTGGTTCGCCCACCTCTAGTTACGACAGTGTTCAATGCGCTATAAAACGTATTTTTACTGACATGTAAGATGATAGCTTGTACACAGAAACCGTTTTTCTTAGAGTGGTCCATTTTTTTGCTTAATCAAAAGCTCCACCTCAAGACGGGTATCTTACAGGTCATTATTTCCTGTCATTTTATTTACTTAAATGTTTTACCAAGATGTTCTCCTATGGATCCTGGTGTTGCATTGTTATATTTGTTTGCTACAAACTCTGACCTCATGTCTGTCCCTCCAACATGGCTGCGCAGGAGCCTCATGTGGTCTAGCTGCTGCAACCAAGATGTACCTAACTTCTGGCTTCTAAACCAGGACTGCAGGATTTCATGCACGCATCTGGGTCTCCAGGGGGTGCATAACATTTCTGAATTGTGACTCCTGAGATATGCGCTAAAACATCACCGACACCTGAGAAACACTGTTGTCACCTTGCATCTTACAACATGCCTAGGAGACTGATGAGAGAAACAGATATGAAAAATGTTCTGCTTTCTCAAGTTTTCATAAAAGGGAAATTATTTCCATGGACAATGCATATAATACTATTTTATGAGAACATTACAGCAGATGTACTTCAATTCTCTCCAAGTTAGGAGTGTCTTTAGGTTGATGACTGTATGTAGCACAAAGCAGAAAGTGATTTTTTTTTTGGGAAATGATTGAACTTAGTGGTATTCACCTTATCAGCCTATGGATGAATTAATTTTGATTTAAATATATGCCCTTTACAAGCAGATCTTTGCCGCAAGAGCATAACCATCTGATCTATCATATCAGGAGTCAAATCTGTAGCGTACTGGTTAAACTCTTAAGAACTAAGTGTAGGGCTTGCAACACCTACTTCGAGGGTCTATAACCGTTTATTAATCTACTATTTAATTTGATAAAGTGTTGTACATACAATAACAATTTAAAACGTACATTTTTAAAATGCTCTGTACGAAAGAAAGGAATTTCAAATTGGAGTCTAAAAATTAGGCCGGAACCTTAGCTTAGGAGCAGTGCAAGTATAGCAAACATAATTTATTATAGAAGACTAGTGGCCTGAATGGAAGCACTGCTATGGACGGACAAAATTAAAGAATGGGGCTGGAGGGGAAAAAAAAAGACAGTGTGTTATGCTAGAGTCTAACATACCTCTGTCTTTAAAAATAAATCCTTTTTTTGAAAAGCTTCAACAGTCTCATTAAAATTTTGATTTTGTATATTTTTTGTGCATTAAATAAATTATGTTTCGTTTATACTTACTCCTAAATTTTGATGCAGTGTTTTGGGGTTCAAAAGGTAGAAATTGCTAAGGTCTTGTCCACAGCTTCCATCTGTAAGACCCTGGGGTGGTCTTACAGAATTCAAACCTTGGCCTGCAGATTATACACAAAACTTTGCCCTGAGAGCCTTAAGCCAATCAGCCATTTTAGCAACAGTAACTTGCACCGTTAAAATACAGCCTCAAGATAGTGCAGTTGATGACTGTTCCTGTCGCAGCAATTTTACTGCAGGCAATGGAGCATTTATTCTCTAAGCAGTCGATACATGAGTGGGATAAAGAGGGTCAGCCATCATTTACAGCGCTATGAAAATGCAAGGCTGCAGTAATATATAGCATGTACATCTGGTAAAGATTTGTTGGCATGAGCGAACTTGCACAAGTATGTATTGTGTGAAAGCAGTGTTTCATTGGCATGTCACTTTTAGGGTCTCACCCACACAGTGCATGCCCTGTGCTGCGAGACGTATTGGTTAGTATACTGTGGGCGTACAACTTGCTACAGCATACCACTGGATTTTTTTTGTTGTCACACTCATTTACAATCTTTCGATTGCTTAGTTCCTTAGAGCTTGCTTCCTTCCTCTTTCTTTCTTGTGCTAGCTCTTCCCTGGAGCATGGACCAAGTAGATGTGTTCTTTCTTGTCTTTTTATAACACACTTTTTTTTTTTTTAATTTAAAAGTGTGCCAGTATTATTCCTGAACATGCAATGTACTTTCCTACTTTTAACACAGGCATACAGTTTTTTATTTATGTTGCTTTCACCTTCTGAAGCATCTGTCGATGCGTAGTTACTTACAACCCAAAACCATACTAATCCACATCATTCCAGGCTACTCCACTCTGTCCCATTCTATACCACTCCCCTCCACACAATGCAACTCTAAGCCACCCCCACGTCACTCTGTGCACTCCACTTTATACCAATCTCATCTACACCACTCCACTTCAGGCCACTCTACACCATGCTATCCTATCCAGCACACTCCACTCTATGGCTCTCCACACTAGGCCACTAACTTTTAGCCATGCTGAACATCAGTCACGCTGCTGTAGAACATGGCTAAAAGACACTGGCAATGCCAATAGATCTCCCATGGATGAGACCTATTGGCCTTGCCAATGTGTGTCAGATGAGCGGAGGTTCAGAGCCAACCAATGCTCTGCTGAGAAATCTCAAGGTTTTCCATACAAGACATAGGAAGTCTTTCTCTGGCCTAATATTAGTTTCTATGACAAACTTCTTTCCAGAAATGAGCATCAGCAGGATCTTAGGTTTTGAGCAATAAAATAAAATAAACACACAAAAGAGGATGCAAGCAATTCTTGCAAACAGGCTAAAACATCAGCAAAAGTTGTGTGTTGTGTTCTGTTAATTTGCGAAGCGCACAATCATCCAGGAGGGTATCCCGGCATTCTAACCCATCATTTGTCACCCTCTGTGCCACTCTATGCAAGTGATGCCTCCTTCAGGAGGAAACATAAGCAACCTTCAGGCGAACTCACTGATTGGGCAGTGCCCATTCTGCACACAAGGATGTCCATACAACATGAATGTGCTTTTTTGTAGGTGGGGAGACCTTCCAGTGATGTCCAGACTCTCACTGCGAGAGTTGAGGCGCGCCAAGTGAAGAGGCATGAGTAGGCCACCGAGTTGTTTGGCACTAGTGCCATTGTTTGCTGGGTACATCACACAGAAGCACTGTAAGTGACACAAAGTACATGGGTGTGACTGTGCAGTGTCCAGTGTAGCGACACACAAGTGTGCAACACTGCCAGACGAGCATAAGGATTGGCACACAAGTGGGCATCCCGGCAGGAGATCACATCAAGTGGAAGGAAAGTAAGGGGTGGTGCAGTGCTTAATCTGTGTTCACTGTTTCTGGTGCGGAGCACCGGTACTTATTTTTGAGGGCAGCACTTATTCTTCTGCATAAAGCGTTTACTGTGAGCGCAAGACAAATGGGAAAGAGAGGTAGAGAACAATGAAAAAGCGTCTCAAATGCAGAAAGCTGTAAGAGTCAGTTGAAGGGGCAGGGAGAGGATGTAAATTGAATAAAGCGCCCAAGATGGCATCAGGATTACCCTGCCTCGGTATTTCATGTTCGCACATTTAATTGCAGCAGTCTCATGTTTAAAAGGAGGGCTTTGGGCACCGGCATGTTTTTATTTACAAATTAAGCACTGGGGTGGTGTTCGGACATTGAATTATAACAACCGAGCCATGAATTTATACAGACGTGTTCCAAGACCTTCCCTGCATTCCTATCTTCTGTGAGGTTAATATTCATAGGCGTGTGATCAATTGCTGATCCCCCTGCAATTTCTGAAATGCTTTTTGTTGCTTTGTATTTAATATAGAGCACACCTAGACCTAAGGAGTAGTAACACAGTTTACAGATAACATTTTTATTTCACCAGGACCAGTACAGAATATGTTGTTTCGAACTTTGCTGGAGCCAGGACACAGAAAACATGATGTGAGTGTGATGCTGGTGAAGGGCTATAGAGTGAGAAGATACCAAAGGTCGCACAGTATCATCTACGGGTTATTTTACGTCACATATTCACAATTTGTGGCAGTGATGGTCCTAAAACCAATGAAGGCAATGGGATGCCAGACAAGGAACTGAACCACAGGACTCCACCTCCTCCTGCTGCAACCGGCGAGAGTTAAGCCTCCAGTTGTTGAAAAACCCTTATATCAGCTGCCTTTTCTCGTCATACTTTCTCCTACAATTTGTATTTAAATGAGCTCCACTTTGGCCGCGGTTCAAGGGCTTGCGGCGGTTCCAGCAGGATGCTGTGTGGCAACACAGGGCTGGAGACAGCAACACACCCACCGCAACCCGACCGCCAGAAATCTAATCTCCACAGCTACATACTTTCCAAAGGGAACCAGGAAACCGCCGTCAAATACCATCCACTTCATAAAGTCATTGCTCTCTGGAGGAAACAACTTTTTCCCCTCCAAATCAAAACACATCTCCTTCTAACCAAGTGATTCGGAAAATAAGTGAACAAAAAGTAAACAGAATAGTAAATAGTTTGAAAGCATTTTTTAAGTAAAAAGCAAAATTGTTGAAGAGGGGATAGGGAAAGGAGGAAAAGAGGGCGGATGAGGAAGGGTTCGAAGGTGCTTGAGTATATGGAGGACGCCTCTATTAAGTAAACAAGCACTGGTCAAAGCAAAAAGGTCGGTGTTTAAAATTCTAACACATAAAAACAAAGCATTAACACATTAAAGACAGGCATTTGTAACAAACAACAGATGGTCTATATGGAAGGCTCCATTGCCTTCATCCAAGTCTGGCTTGGGTGGTTTCCATGCGAGAGGAGACAGTCACATAGAACGAAATTATTGATTACTATGAAAGGCTCTATTCCACAGAGAGTGGCAATGAAGGTAGGGCAGCCTTCATTACATACTGCCTTTTCTTACTATCAGAAAGGAAAATTCGGTGGTAACAAACCAAAGCTTCAATGTCTGCCCCCCCTTCACCACCCTCCCAAACGCCGAGCCACCAGGAGGCAAAGACAGTCAATGGTAACAAGGACTGATATAGAGTGGAATGATGAACGTGAGTGCGAGGCGGACAGGCGAATACCCCATTGAATGTGACAGAAGTAGGAGGGAGGACAGAGAGGGAGGAAGCAGTTGCTGACACAAAAACGGGGACTGGAAGAGACATCGAGGAGCCATCTCAGGGACCTATAGTTGTGCAACCGCCTCTCATGCACATCACCTCACTGGAGGCAGAAAGTCACACCCAACAGCACAGGTGAGAGAATGAATCCTCTGGGCTGAGCTAAGATGTGACTGACAAAGTCTCAAGCCAATAGCAGAAAGAGGCTAGTCAACTTCAGGCAAGGACCGAAACAGAAACAAAAAACACCCTAAGAACCTCATTACAAATGACCTGGCATTCGTGGTTGGGCTGAATTCAGGGTTAATAGTCGGTTGAGAATGACACATCCTGCAGAAACACTGCAGGCCCCTTATGTTTTCCATGGAGATGTAGGTAGCTAAAGGCAGTCAAAGGCCCCAGGGGACACTGCAGAGTTTAATCAGTAATTCCAACCCCAACACTCCCTGGAATTCAATATTACACAGAGTTCAAACCCTAATACCGGTTAATACCTCACTCCCGAAGTCAACTAGATCCTCAGTTTTGCTAACTCCATGAGTGCGGAATTAAAGCGACCCGACCAGGGCCCTCAGCAAATTAGAGACAATAGTTCTGTATGACAAATGTGCAATGAAATCTCAACCCTACATACCAGAAAAGGGACAACTTTGAGCAAATTGATCCGCAAAATAAAATCAACTAGTGTACAATGTAAATGAAATTCTTAAATCAACTGAATTCAGAAGATTTCATGTGAAAAACTAGCTTTAAACCGAACTGAGAAACTAACACATTCCATCCGGAGTGATTCGTCATTAACGGTGCATTAAAGTGCAGACAATGTATCCTAAACAAGCAACGGGGCGGAAGGGGCGTTACAATGGAAAGCTCTGCTATGCTGTTAGAAATGGGTCTTCTGGTTGGCTAGGGGATATACCCAAGACAAGCAGAACACACAACCCTAGTCAGGGTAAGTCAGATACGCACCCTAAATTAACCTGTGCTCACACTCTGGTAGCTTGGCGCAGCGCAGTCAGGCTTGAGAGGCAATCGCCACATGCAGTTACCCAAAGTAACCACCACAAAAAGGACGCCACACAGTGTTAGAAAAAACATAGATCAATTTATGGACTTCAATAAGATTAAAGTGACAATCATCCAACTATCAGTACCAAAAATATGTAGCTTTGTAACGTTGTCAGTGCCAGAGTTCGTTCAGCACATTTATGAGGCTTGGGCAATGGGGATGCGCATTGCTCCAGGTAATTACGGTAAATCCTCTGGTCGCGTTCTCATCAATTGAGCGGCCAGGGAATGGGGTCTCTGGTGAGGCTTGTTCGCCTCCTGGCACCACGGGAAGAAGTGCTGGTGCGGGCGAGTTCTGTCGGGAGGAAAGGATGGTGGAAGGGCTCCATCAGGCAAGCCCAATCCCAGACTCACCACACCGGGTAAGCCGCAGGTGTTGCTGCCGAGGGGCGGAAGCTCCAAGCTGCACACAGGGGCGGCTGCTTTGATGAAGACAGCCCAAGAGCACCATGTCGCCGGGCCAGTACAAGCCTTGAGAATACTTCCACCGGTGGGAGTGACTTTACTCCGTATCACATGCAGGCTTGGGGGCACGGCGGTGGACTTGGTTGTAGTTGCTTGGCCGCCTTGTCAATCTTGAAGACCCCGGGTGGCAGACACCAGGTTCAGCGTTGCTATCGGTCCTACAGGCTGGGGGGGTGATCTTGTCAAGGTTACTCCGGCAACCTCGTCACTGGGAGTGGGGCCGCACTGGCAAAGGGATTACCGCAGAGAGCGACAGTTCTTTGGGTGGGGAAATCAGTAGCGAATCAGGCGATTACGCCGATTGGGGTGCGAGTCTCCACGGTCCCTGATGACGGCTGGTCAAACTTCACGGAACACAGCACTTGGAGAAACAGGGTATGCAATGAAGGCCCTGGAGACACTCTGGTGTTGCTTGGGAGGTTGTTATGCCGGGCAGAGGTCAGCAGGCAGAGGGGCAGCTCAGCAAAGCCTGGCAGCAGTTCTTGGGAACACTCAAACACAGCAAAGTGGCGATCCTTCTGGCACACCAGGCTTTACTCTAGCAGAGTTTCTTCTTGGTCCAGAGGGGTACTACCTGAGTGGGTCAAGAGACCCAGTACTTATACTGACAAGTACCTTTGATGTGGAGGCTGACTACAAAAGAGTTCTTGTGAAGTGCACAAGTCCCCCTTTCAGGTCAGCCTTGGCTCCAGACTGCTAGTGGGAGGTAATCAGTCCCTTTGTGTGGCCTCCAGTCACCACCCTTTGAAATGTAAGTGTGAGCCCTTCCAAATCTCCTCCCAAGGAAGACCCATCATTATGCAGATTAATGCATATGTAGCTCAGCATCATATGTGGTGGCTGTGTGAAGGGAATGTACAAGTGTTGCTGTCACCTAGCCCAAGCAAGATGTGTATTGGAGATAGACTGTAGGCACGCAGGGCTGAGAGTTTAGAGAAATGCCCACTTTGTAAAAGTGGCATTTCTAAAATAGTAATAATAAATCTAACTTTACCAGTAAAGAGGCTTTATTATCACCATTCCAATGATACTAAACATGATGCAGCTACTCCTCTCAGATGAGGTATTACAGCTTAAAGATATTACAAGGAATTCCCAATGCAGGCCTATGAGAGGGGCGGAGGACTCACAGTAATAAAAAAGTGACTTTAGGAGTAGGATATGAAAAGCTTACAGGTACATGCCCTGTTTTTGCTTACATGGCACCCTGCCCTATCGGCTACCTAGAATCTCCCTTAGGGGTGACTCATATGTAAGAAAAGGGGAGTTGTAAGGCTTGGCAAAAGGTTATAAATGCCAAGTCGGGGTAGCAGTGGGACTGCACACATAGGCTCTGCAGTGGCAGGCCTGAGACATGTTTACAGAGCTACATAAGTGGGTGGCACAATCAGTGTTGCAGGCCACTAGTAGCATTTAATTTAGAAGCCCTGGGTATGTGATACAGCACTCTACAAGGGACGTACAGGTAAATTAAATATGTCAATTGTGGGTACACCAACGTTACCATGTTTTAGGGGAGAAGCATGTGCACTTTAACACTGATTAGCAGTGGTAAAGTGCTCAGAGTCTTACGGCCCAAAAACAAAACAAAAAAACAACCAACCAACAGGAGGTAAAGGTTTTACGTCTGGGTAAGACCCCCCAAAGGATGCCAGGTCTAACAGGTGCAGTCATTGCTGGCCACGTCACAGTGCTTTGCAAAAGAAAATAGTTCCTGTTGAATCACAGTTTGAGCAGCGGATGGATAGAGGTAGGACACTAATCAAGCTAAATCAATCAGTAGTTGGTTTAGGCTCCACATGAAAGAAGAGGAAGTCAAGCCAACATGCACTGGTTAGATAGGGGGCAGCAAAAAAGAGTGACAACAAAGCCAACGAATGGTAAGCAGTGTGCGAGCTCCAAGCCCCTTGTGGTAAACAATATCTCTTGCAAGTGATAAAGCATTTGCTCTAACAGGCGAGACCTAAAAATGTTGTGCCAATAGTACACAAGGTGCACAAAGTAATAATGGTCTACTCAGGCTTTCTCCAAAGTTTCAGACTTGGCTAAATCTTAATTTTCACTCAATTAAAACTTTCATGCTGCACAGACCATGTCCGCTTAAATACAGATCCTTCTGGCACCATTGCAGACAAAAGCTTTATTAAAAACTTTAAAAAGTTAAAACCTCAGACCTTAAAATGTGAATCACACTTGAACAATCTGGTTGGATGCATAAGACCACAGAAATTCTTTGGAAGTCCACAGCAGGAAAATCATTTTTCAACAAAAAACGACCATAGTTAATTATCAGAAGAAAGGATCATTGGAGAGATGATATTCTTTTAGAATTTGAGATCAGATGAATGGGGGAATATAAAAGTCCATCGTTGGGTAGAGGCATGTAAGAAGTATAGAAGCATGACTGCAGACGGTACAGACTGTTTAAGCCATTTGCACAAGTAATTTCTAATTAATACATACAAGTCCAGATCGGAATTCACAAAACTTGAATTAAGGGACTTACGGACTTGTTACTCTGTGATGGTATAACTCTGCACATGTAAATCATACTCCATGGTAGTGGTACTTCCTGGGTGTGGAAGGCCTGGAAAGTCAAGGAGCAAATACAAATGTCTGAGTTTGCAGGTATCTGTATACTTGTTTCTAACCCATTATCATCCTGGTAACAGTTCGAGATTTACTCCTGTCAAGAGCATTCCATGGTGGAAATGGACTGGGAGCACCCCCAAAATTAGGGACTAAAGGAAAGAGAAGTCGCCACTGAGACAAATGTTTTCTCTGTGGACAAACAAAAAACAGAGTATACATAATGCACATTTTGAAATATGGTCTAATTTGCCACCAAGGGGTATGTATGTCATAAACCAAGAAGCCAAAGGTTGAGTTATTTGTATACGTTACATGAAGAGAGAGGAGGCAATATAGGAGCATATTACCAGGCATGTATTTTTAAAATATTTTTTTATATTGCATGTTTATTTTGGGGTATTTACCTTTCTAAAGCTGTTTTATTCGTAGTACAGATATGGACACAGACTGGAATTAGAATGTTCAAGTTCATCTTTCCACAAATAAAATGTTGATAAAAAAACAGGATAATTATGAAAGCCATTGGATATATTTGGCACATAACTTGCATTAACTGCAGATTTCACAATCAATGCAGCCGCTAGATAAAATGGATGAAAATAAGACTGCCTGAATATGTGTTGCATAACTTGAAATTTGTGCTGTGTAAATGAGTAACAAATTGCAACATAACGTGGCCCTCCATTCTGTATAATTCTAGTAGCCCTGACAATGATAAGCTCTGCAGAGTCGTTTGGGGAACTGTCATTATGATAATGAAAATTGGTACTGTACAGGGAACCGTCACATAAATAAATATACCTATGTATTTTTCATTTACAAATCCAAAGGACACAGCTCCTGCCAAGTAAAGGCAAACTGCTGACTCCTGAAGGGGGGCCGCATGCCCCCAGGCCCAATTATGGCCTGGTATAGGGCCTCCCCTTCCAGTTATGAATATATTACTTGCCACAGGGAGGAGATGGCCCCAGGAGTCCGTGCAGCACCCAGCCCAAATGGAAATATAGCCCTGGGGAGGTGGTGGTCCCAGAGTCATCAAACTGCAGCAGGAAGGGCGTCCGCATGGCCCCCCTCTATATTACTACTGATGCTGCAGGTTAGTGGTGGTGGTCCCGGGGGCTCATAGGGGCCAAAAAGGGGTGCCCATGCAACCCCTCCTTTTTAAAAAGATTCTGCATGACCCATGACCTGACCCATCCGGGGGTTTAAAAAAAAAAAAAAAAAAACACACATAAGAGCAGGCTCCCGCATTTTTCAAAAAATTATTATTTTCTCCAGATTTGCGATTCCTCCTTGATTTTAAGCGAAAATTAAAAAGATTAAACAAAAGTTTTTTGCTCTGGTGGCTCCTAGGAGAAGCCCAGCACCAAGAATAGGGGTTCAGGGTATTCCTACCCTTCCCCCTTTTCTATTTTTTTATCATTTTTTTTTTTTGGGACCTTCGTTAAGGCTGAGTCCCAAAATGGCTGCGTAAACTTCCTGGTTGAAGTGTTACCAGCCAATCGAACGAGTTACTTACCTTCGGTAACGACTTTTCTGGTGGATACATTAGCTACCTGTGGATTCCTCACCTAATGAATACTCCCATGGCGCCAGCATTTGATGGAAATCTTCTTCCTAGTCTCTGCACGTCGACGAGGACGTCACTCTAGCCCACGCGACGCCGTCTGACGTCATACAGGCAAATAAGAGGTCCTCGCTGATGTGCCGACGTCAGTACCAACATTTTTTACGTGCATGAGAACAACAACCCAATGCAATGAAAGAGCAAGGCAACATCCCATAACATTGTAAAATACACAACATTGCAATAAAATGGTTGTAGATTTAATATAACTTTTTTTTTTTTTTAAACCAACAAATATATGCAAATCATGTATATACACAAAGATACATACATATATATATACATATAAATATATACAAGTATCCATATATACATCATCTATTGCAATCTTGAAGACCAAGAGGAGCGCACTCGAGGATTACTTGGTAAGACCAGAAAGGCAACGGGGAGGCGGGTGGGACCGTGAGGAATCCACAGGTAGCTAATGTATCCACCAGAAAAGTCGTTACCGAAGGTAAGTAACTCGTTCTTCTGATGGATACAACTACCTGTGGATTCCTCACCTAATTAATAGAGTCCCAAAGCAGTACCACTCCCGGTGGTGGGTGTCGAAATGGTCAAACCAAGAAATCCTGCAGCACTGACCGTGCAAAATGGCCGTCCCTTCTGACCTCAGAGTCCAAACAGTAATGTTTCGCAAAAGTGTGAAGGGACGACCAAGTTGCGGCCTTGCAGATGTCGACCACAGGAACACCTCTGGCCAAGGCCGAAGTGGCCGACTTAGCTCTGGTGGAATGAGCTCTAATGCCATCAGGAGGATCCTTCTTTGCCAAAGAGTAACAGATTTTAATGCAAAGAACAACCCACCTGGAGAGTGTTCTCTTGTGGACTGCCTTTCCTCTCCTCTTGCCCACGTATCCGATGAACAGCTGATCCTCCAGCCTGGAATACTTCGTTCTATCAATGAAGAAGCTTAACGCCCTCTTTGGGTCCAAGCGATGTAGTCTCTCTTCCTCCTTTGAAGGATGAGGCGGAGGATAGAACGTGGACAAAGTAATTGTCTGGGCCAAATGGAAGGGTGAAACAACCTTCGGGAGGAAAGCAGCCTTGGTCCTCAACACCACCTTATCCCCATAAAAAGTTCTATAAGGGGGTTTTACCGATAAGGCCTGCAACTCACTCACTCTCCTTGCAGATGTTATAGCCACCAGGAAGACTGTTTTAATAACCAAATACCTTAAGGGGCAAGAATGCATAGGCTCAAAAGGGGACCCCATAAGGAAAGTGAGGACCAAGGACAAATCCCATAACGAATGGTTTTGGAGGATATTTATTTAGAAGACCTTTCAAGAATCTGAGAACAATAGGGGATTTAAATAACAATGGTGATCTGGAAGACAAATGAAGGCTGACAAAGCCGACAAATAACCCTTAATGGTAGCCACTGCACAACCCTTCTGCGCTAGAGACAGAGCAAAAGACAAGACGTCCGACAGATGAGCATGTAAGGGATCAATCTGTCTCTCCCCACACCACATAACAAATTTAGACCACCTATTAGCGTAGATAGATTTAGTGGAGTGTCGCCTGGCCGCTAATATAACATCCACTACATCAGGCGGGAGAGAGAAAGAACTCAGGTTGCCCCGTTCAATCTCCAGGCATGTAGGTGTACACTCTGGAGGTTGGGGTGTAAAACCTGCCCCTGCGACTGCGAGAGGAGGTCTGCCCTGAGAGGGAGACGGAGCGGAGGGCACAGTGAGAGTTGGAGAAGGTCGGAGTACCACACCCTCCTTGGCCAATCCGGAGCTATTAAGATGACTTGGGCCCGGTCTTGGCGAATCTTCCTCAACACTCGAGGAATCAAGGGTATGGGGGGAAACGCGTAAAGCAACTGGTCGCACCAGGTTATCAGAAACGCGTCCCCCAATGCTCCCTGCACCGGATACTGGAGGCTGCAGAATAACGGACAATGCGCGTTCTCCCGAGTGGCAAACAGGTCTATCCGAGGAAACCCCCACATCTGGAAGATTAAACGGACTTGATCTGGATGGAGACGCCACTCGTGGTCGGCTGAGAATTGGCGACTGAGACTGTCCGCACGTACATTCAAGACCCCGGCCAAATGATTTGCTACCAAGCAAATCTGATGGGCCTTTGCCCAGGACCATAGTCGAAGAGCTTCTCTGCAGAGAAGGTACGACCCTACTCCTCCCTGTTTGTTTATGTACCACATCGTGGTAGTATTGTCCGTCAGGACCTGTACCGACTGACCACGAAGGGATGGGAGGAAGGCCTTGAGAGCCAGACGTACAGCCCGTAACTCTAACAGATTGATATGAAACATCTGTTCCTCTGGAGACCAAAGTCCTTTGATCTCCAGATCCCCCAGATGAGCTCCCCACCCTAGAGTGGAAGCATCCGTTATGACCGTGGCCACTGGTGGCGACTGCGCAAACTGCTTTCCTTGTGAAAGATTGTTGCTCGCAATCCACCACTTCAAGTCCACAGCAGCATCTCTGGAGATCTTGACCGCACCTTCTAGATCTCCCTTGTGTTGAGACCACTGCCTTCGGAGGCACCACTGAAGAGCCCTCATGTGCCAGCGAGCATGCATGACCAACAGTATGCAGGAGGCAAACAGACCGAGCAGACGAAGGACCTTGAGGACTGGAACTACCGCTCCATTTCGAAACATTGGAACCAATTCCTGAATATCTTGAACCCGCTGAGGCGGAGGAAAGGCTCGATTCAATGTTGTATCCAGTACTGCCCCTATGAACAGGAGGCGCTGAGAGGGCTCCAGGTGAGATTTGGGCACGTTCACCGAAAAGCCCAGGTCGAACAACAACTGGGTTGTTGACTGCAGATGATACGACACAAGCTCCGGGGACTTGGCTTTGATCAACCAGTCGTCCAAGTAAGGGAATACTGCTATCCCCTCCCTTCTGAGCTCTGCCGCAACCACTGACATCACCTTCGTGAAGACTCGAGGTGCTGAAGTAAGACCAAACGGGAGGACCGCAAACTGATAGTGCTGCGACCCTACCACAAACCGGAGATACTTCCTGTGCGACTTGAGTATCCGGATATGAAAATAAGCATCCTGCAAGTCGACGGACACCATCCAATCTTCTTTGTTCAACGGCAAAAGCACCTGTGCTAGGGTCAGCATCTTGAACTTTTCCTGATTGAGGAACCAATTCAAGATCCTCAGATCCAGGATCGGTCTCAACCGACCATCTTTCTTGGGAATCAGGAAGTACCTTGAGTAACAACCTCGACCCCTTTCCTGCTCTGGAACCAACTCCACCGCACCCTTTGAAAGGAGGACTTGAACCTCCTGTTCTAGCAACAGGAGGTGTTCTTCTGAACAATAAGATGGGTGGGGCGGGAGGGGGGGGCGGAAACTCCAGAAAGGGAAGGGTGTAGCCTTTCTCCACAATACTGATAACCCAAGTGTCCGTTGTAATAGTCTCCCACTTGTGGAGAAAATGCCGTAATCTTCCCCCCACAGGAGAGGAGTGAGTGGGAAATGGTGGAAGCCTAAGGCTGCTTTCCCTGCTGCACCCCTCCAGAGGACGAGGAAGAGGCAGAGTGCTGTTGAGAGGCTCCTCTGGTGCGGACCCTACCTCTCCCTCTAAATGATCTATAGGGGTGAGAAGAGGCGGGTTGCTGGAACCTCCCCCGAAAGGAAGAGGAGGAAGAGCCACGCCCAAATCCACGAAACCTCCTGAAAAACCTGGAAGAGGCAGAGGAAGAAGGAGCTTGCAGCCCTAACGATTTGGCTGTGGCCCTGCTCTCTTTAAATCGCTCCAAGGCCGAATCTGCCTTTGCTCCAAACAGTTTGTCCCCATCAAACGGGAGGTCTAATAGGGTCGACTGTACATCCGCAGAAAACCCTGAATTACGGAGCCAGGCCTGTCTCCTTGCCACCACAGCCGTGCCCATCGCCCTAGCCACCGAGTCGGTCGTGTCCAGCCCAGACTGGATAATCTGGGTTGCGGCAGCCTGGGCGCCTGAGACAACATCCAAGAGTCCCTGGGGAAGCTCCGTAAAAGAAGATGAAATATCATCCATAAGAGCATGGATATATCTCCCCAGAATGCAAGTTGCGTTGGTGGCCTTCAACGCCAAACTGCAAGAAGAAAATATTTTCTTGGATTGCGCATCCAGTTTTTTGGAGTCCCTGTCTCCTGGTACCGTCGGGAAAGATCCAGGTGCTGATTTTGATGAACAGGAGGCTTGCACCACCAAGCTCTCCGGCGTAGGGTATCTTGAAAGAAAACCAGGGTCAGATGGTGCAGCCCGATATCTCCTGGCCACAGCCCTATGAACTGCCGAGGAAGATACAGGCTTCTTCCACACCTCCAACACCGGATCAAGCAAAGCCTCATTAAACGGCAAGAGAGGCTCCGCTGCAGCAGAGGCCGGATGCAGCACCTCCGTCAATAAATTCTGCTTCGCCTCTGCCACCGGCAAAGGCAGGTCCAGAAAGTTAGCCGCCTTCCTCACCACCGCGTGAAAGGTAGCAGCCTCCTCCGTATACTCCCCTGGAGATGAAAGGTCCCACTCAGGGGAAGTATCCAACCCACTGGCCGTATCCAGACCATGCAGTCCATCACCAGAGTCCTCAACCTCTCCTTTCTCCAGGACTCGCTGGTACTCTTGCTCTTCCAAAAGACGGAGAGCACGCCTCCTTGAATGTAGTCTCTGCTCAATACGCGGAGTCGACATGGCCTCTGCCGAAGTCGAAGATCGGCGCCGATCTCCAGAAGCATCCGACGCCGCATCCGACGCCACAGGCAGCTTCGGCGCCGATGAAGGAGCAGGACAAAGAGATCTTGGAGCCGATGGACCCACCGGAGTCACAGGACGAAATCCCGACGTCGACGGGATGGAAACCTCCGGAGCCAATCCCTCTGAAGCCACCGGAGCGGCCACCGGCGCCGACACCGGCGCCGAGCCCACATTCCCAAAAGGGAGAAAGGGCATAAAGGGTGCCGGCCGAAGAGGCGCAGGATCACCCAATGAAACAGCCAAAGGCCCCGAAGGACCAGCCGGAGCACCTCCTGGAGCCATCTGCTGAAAGATGGTATACATCGCATTCAGAAATGCGGTACTATCGGCTCCAGGGGCTGGAAAAGCCGGATACTGAGGTGCCTGGATCGAAGACGACCCCAACGCCAGCCTCGACGTCCGCGACACCGGAGACATCACAAGAGGCTGCATCACCTCAACCACAGACGCTTGTCCAGGCGAAGTCGGTGACGCCGGAGAGGGCAACGGCGTCGATGGATGCGGCGTGACCGTGGGACTGACCTCCCAAGTCCTCCGACGCCGAGCCGAAGGCGACCTCGAACGAGTCTCCTTGCTTGAATGACGGCGTGAATCTCTACGGCGCCGGGAGTCTCGATGACGCCGATGAGACCTTGGCGAGGAAGACTTTTTGTGATGTTTTTCCTTTCTCTTCGACTTCGCCAGGAATAGTTTAGCCTCACGTTCCTTGAGGGCCTTCGGATTCATGTGCTGACATGAATCGCAAGTCACAACGTCGTGGTCGGAGCTCAAACACCAGAGGCAGTCGGAGTGAGGATCTATAACGGACATCTTGCCCCCACACTCTCGACAGGGCTTGAAACCCGACTTTCTCTGAGACATTGTTACCGCAGAGAAGAAATACGCAGCAGAAAACACACTGTAACCACTAAAGTAACAGTAGCTCCCTCGAAGATAACCGTTTCGAATGCACGGAAAAAAGGGAACTGACGTCGGCACGTCGGCGAGGACCTCTTATTGCCTGTATGACGTCAGACGGCGTCGCGTGGGCTAGAGTGACGTCCTCGTCGACGTGCAGAGACTAGGAAGAAGATTTCCGTCGAATGCTGGCGCCATGGGAGTATTCATTAGGTGAGGAATCCACAGGTAGTTGTATCCATCAGAAAGACCTCAGCATGAAATCTCCAGGATCTGCGGAGCCTCCATGTCCCTAGAGAGCTGTATTTTTTAACCATTAATAACTCAAAAATTACTGAACAGATTTACACCAAATAACAAAGGCACGATCTGCACGCCAAGATCTGTCTTCATGACAAATTTGGTATAATTCCATTCAGCGGTTCGGGCAGAGCAAGACTCCTGCTATGTTTTAGGGTGCCTACCCCCAGGACATAGCAGTTTCCGAAATCTCTATTTGCTCTCACTTGGCAGGAGCAATTTAAAGCTCCTGCCAAGCAAGAGCAAACAGTAAGTCTATTTCCAGCGGGTGGGTGCAAGGAACATTTTCCTGCTCGCTGGGAGTGAACTTTTCATCTGTATCCCTGCCAGCTCAGAAGCAGGCAAGAAAACAGATGAAAAGGTTGATTCTGCATGCAGGGAGCAGCATTTTTTGCTGTTCCCTGCGTGAAGGAGCAATCCTGGCTCCTGCAGGATGTGGGGCATCAGCAGGGACCACAGAACATTGGGGATTCCTCCCACATCCCTCAAGAAAAGAAAAAAAAACAAGACACTGGGTGACCTGAGTGAGGCCAAATTGGCTTGGTTGGGGGGTGTGGAGGGCGGGGTAGGGGGCACGTCCCCCTCACCCTAATTTGTGACAGACAGGCTCCAGGAGATGGGGTCCCGGGAGGGGGGCCTCCGTGTCCCCATCCCCATTTACTATATCAATGGGCCCCAGAGGAAGGGGTCTCATCTCTCCAGTCCCTTTTACTTCAGTTTTCAGGCAATAAAAATAATGTCAAGGTAACTGGTGATTAATGTTCCTGCTGGAGAGAGATTTTTTTTATATAGTGGCAGCTCTGATGTATCAGGAAGTAGCACAGAGGGTAAATACGCCTCCTGTAAGCAACGTGTACTATGCAGATCACAGACCTGTACTTTATGTGGATAGCTCAGTTGGTTACTGCTTTTGTCACAAAGATCCTTTTGTTACTTACAGTTCATAAATTCAATCTTAATATAGACCCTCCCCCCACACGCCGGGACTACCACCTCCCTGGGGCTACACTCACTGGAGGCGCCTGGGGACTGCCACCCCACTGGGCCAGCTACCACTATGTCCCATGGTGCCCACCCAGGGGACATAGCGGTTTGCTTTTGCTTGGTGGGTGCAGACCGCGCCCACCAAGCATAAGCAAACCAAGTCCAGTTTCTGCAAGAGAGCTGTCGAACAGCTCACCGTTGCAGAAAGCTGAGTTTTTCTCTGCCTTCCATACATGCAAATATGCGTGCAGGGAAGCCAGATGAAAAAATTGCTCCCACAAGCAGGGAGCTGCTATTAAAAGCAGCTCCCTGCTTGTGGGAGCAATGCCAGCTCCCACAGGTCGTGGGGAGGCAGCTAGGACCGCAGGGGCATGGAGGCTCCTCCTGCGTTCCTGTCACTCTCTCTATATCTCTTCCATTCCATAATGGGGTGGGAGAGAGAAAGAAAGAGATAGTCATTCCAATGGTCTTTCCATGCAATGACTATTAAAAAAGTCACTCATGGTCTAATGGTTTAGGTCACAGACATTCACACTGAAAGTTAAGGGTTCTACTCACTATTTTAATTTATTTCAAACTTTAAAGTTTATACTAAAAGGAGATCTGTCTCTTTTTAATTAACAAATACATTTTTATTTTCAATTTGTCCAGAAATATCTTATTCTAAGTATATAATTCATCAAACCATACAAAACTCACTATATCTCTCCCTCACTTTCGCTCTCAATTTCGAAAAAAAAAACTAAGGTTACAGGGACATTATAATTAGACTCAAATTTTAAATGTACAAAACCACAGAAATTTACCAGTTATAGTTAGAGTTCTCAAGTAAATATAACTCATGCCGTAAGGTAACTATAACTCGCACCCTCGCCATGCACTGCTAATAACCCCACAAATTATGGCCCTTATGACATCTTTGATAACATCACTGATAATATCAATGTAATATTTGCAGTAAAATTTGACAAAAAAACTGTGCACGACGAGGGCACAAGTTAGTGACTTGAGATAACTAACTGTGACAGGTGAATTTCTATGGTATCAAGTTGCACGTTTCCGCACCAAACTACGCTCTCTGAAAGAGATGCTCCTCCCAGGTGAAGCATCTTTAATTTTGTCTATTTTAATAACCTTGTCCTTTGTCCGCCAAAAGTGGAGTAAGACATGTAATCAGCAAAGAAGGGAGGATTGTATTTATCCCCTGATGAAAGCCCCCACCCCCCCCCCCCATTTACCAACCTACCAATCCCAGACACACGGTTCCAGGCTATATCCATAATGAGGTGCGCCATCTTTGGTCCAACTCCTGGCAGCTTCACCAGTTCCTCCACATTATCGGGGATATCACCATGGTACTGGTGCTTCAAGATCTCAGTTGTCTGCTTGATATACTTCACTTTGCTCTGTGATGTGACAATAGACAATGAAAATGTTAGTTACCAGAGCACTGTCTTGCCTCAGAACTTAGCAAAACAGACATAAAATCATCCAAGGCTCTGTTGATCGAATGCATGGTCAAAGCAGATAAGGCAGAACAGTGTACTCAGAAAAGGCCAGGCCAAAAAGGAGCCTCCCATCAGAAGAAACAGAAATTATCTGCAGCCTGTCAAAAGGTAGAGAGTTTGTAGTCCTAGCTGTATGGGCTGAGCTCTCCCTGTCAATTCACTAAACTCTTTCCTTCGCCTTATACAAAATACAATGCTGTGGCTCCTACCAACAGGATGGGGAGTTGATTAGGCCCTGTGAGGAAGGTTCAGTAGGCCAGGGACAATCAGTGGTTATAGAACACTGCCTCTGCTGGGTATGGTCCTTTTCCACTGGGGACCACCAGCTTTAGATACTACTGTAATGGTTATTCTGCTTGTGCATTTTGCCTCTCCAAGGGTAGCTAAACTGAGCACTCAAGGCACAAACCAGAAAGCTTGGAACGCTGATACAGAATAACACAGTGTTCATGCCCAATAAACAGTGTCGAGTCATGAATGTCTTTATTTACATATAGGAATATAAGGCAGATACAACAGTCATCAACAAACCAGAAAGACAAAGGAAAAGAGGAAAAATGATGTGTCTCTGTTTTCAGCTGCTGGCCCTGAAGCCGTGTCCCAAGAAATGTCTGCTATTCGCCCAAGGGGAAGAAACTAGTAAGTGGCTCGCATTGCCCAGTGAATGCTGACCACTTTCCCAGAGGGAGAATGCAGGTACATGAGAAGTCCCCTGGGTCCATAAATGAGGAATTCGAGGGGACGGGGTCTAAACCCTTCCAAGAGGGACACGCCAGATGCCACAACCCGCCCGGGTGCAACCAGCAGGGGTTCGGTAGAGGGACAAACCGAAGAAGTAACCTCACAAAGGTCCATCAGACTGAAAACGTAACTAACCACGTCATTCTTTTAAGAGCAGCATCTCACAGGACCATGGGCCTGTCTCCTCCATGTACAAGCATTTACTTAGGTCTGCTGTGATATGTTCAGAACTCTGTCTTTGATTTAGGTTTTAATCATATACCAGGGATGTGGAATTCCTATCGCCCGACGCCCGACGCCCATCTTGTTTGGGGTCAAGGGCAACAAGTTTTTATGTTTACTTTGTCCTTGGGACAAGTAGGCCCAACCCCCTGCAGCACAAACCCTTTGGCTGCCTGTTTACAGAGAGTTGAACTCTCTGCAGTTGAGGTAATGTGTTTCCAAAGGATAATGCTGTTCGAACTTGTATTTATGGTTCATTATTTGAAAGCCTTCATTATTAGGGTGCGTGCTGTAAATAAATGTTTTAAGGTCACACTTCACTACTGACGTTGGTTCCAGTACAACAAAAAAAAAACGTGTACACACATGTTTGAAAAGTTTAGGCTAAGAGGCTAAGTATAATGCTCCCAGAATGCTCTCAGATTATATGCAAATGAAGTGTCATTTAGTAAAATGTGTTGATGCATGCTAGTATTTCCCAAAAATATTTCTAATGGAAAATCAGTGTAACCATTTTTAACACGATTATGGGAAGCATGAAAATAAACAAACACTGACAAAGCCAACTGATCTGACATATTTTTATAAGTCTTTTAGTTTCATCAATGCGTGTCTTGTTTTGACATGGCTTTTGTAACACTTTATTGTTGTGGGAGCTACCAGGCCCTCAACATTGTAACAAACATTGGCAAAACCCCCCCAAAAAGTTTTTGAACTCTTAAAGCACACGTTGCCACCAGCGGCATAACAAAGGCCCCGCAGCCGCCCTCCAGGGGGACCCGTCAGCACAGCACCTGCCCTGAGTGAGTCTGGAGAGGGGGCTCCTCCATGTTCTTTGCAAAGGGGCACCCTCCAGTTTCGTTACGTCACTGATTGCCACTGTAGTTCCTGACACTGAACAAAACTACTTTGTGTGGCAGTATGCTCCTTCTGGAAGAGCAGAATGCGATCACTCACAGTAAAGCCAGCCGAAAGAGAGAGAGATAGAAGTTTAATAAAAACAAAATGTCTTTGTTAACACCAGACCTAATTAGGGACCAAGACCCACATGTAGGTAGCTTTTTGCATGTCGCAAACAGCGACTTTCGCTGTTTGCGACGTGCAAAAAGCACATTGCGATGCACAAACCCAGTTTTGCGATTCAGTAACCTGGTTACCGAATCACAAAACGGGTTTGCTACTCGCAATTAGTAAGGGGTGTTCCCTTCCTAATTGCAACTCGCAGTGCAATGTAGGATTGTTTTGTGACCGCGAACGCGGGCGCAAACCAATCGCAGTTTGCACCCATTTCAAATGGGTGCTAACACTTTCGCAAAAGGGAAGGGATCCCCATGGGACCCCTTTCCCATTGTGAATGTCACTGTAAACATTTTTTCAGAGCAAGCAGTGGTCCTGTGGACCACTGCCTGCTCTGAAAAAATGAAACGAAAACGTTTCATTTTTCGTTTTTGTTATGCATCTCGTTTTCCTTTAAGGAAAACGGGCTGCATTACAAAAAAACCTGCTTTATTGAAAAGCAGTCACAGACATGGTGGTCTGCTGTCTCCAGCAGGCCACCATTCGTGAGGGGGTCGCAAATTGCGACCCACCTCATGATTATTCATGATGTGGGCATTTGCGAAGCCCTTGCGAATCACAGATGGTGTCAAGGACACCATCCTACATTCGGATTTGCGACTCGCAATTTGCAGGTCACAAATCTGAACCTACCTACTTGTGGCCCCAAATTCTTAAAGAAAGTCACAAAAGTGCACCCATGGTATATGTCGAACCCCTATAAAATATTTGTGAACTGTATTTTAGCGTGGGTAAATACGATGTGTAGATTTGCTCATGTGAAAATCTATTGAGCATTTGCAAGTTCATTTTCCCTCCAGCCACTTTCTTCCCAACCCTGGAAGAAGTTCTAATTCTGCCATTGTCAGGAGTAAATGTCCAACCTTTCTTATTATGGGAAAATATTAGAGAGAAGCTGGTAACAATCTTTAAAACATGCAGGTTAGTAGGTTTGCAGACTCAAAGGCATTCCAGCCCTTTAACTATTGCTTACTGCTTCCTCCAGCCCCAGTATGCAGATCTGCAGAAAGGTGGCAAAATAAGGACATTTCTACAGTAGGGATTGAAACTCCAAGTATTCAAGCCCTACTATGGTAGTAGCCCTGGCATAATCAGAGAGGCTATTAATTGCTGCCATAATTTGTCGCCACACTACATGGCACCAAAGGGACAAGTAGATCTTTTTACAGGACAAGTAGATTTGAGAAGCAACCTGTCCCCTGGACAAGTAGATATTTTAATAAATTCCACACCCCTGATATACATTTTAGTGCAATACAAATATGAGAACAGTTCTTCTTTTCGTATAACTACTGAGTACGAGAAATAACAGTGACAGTACTTCTGTCTCGAACTTTAAAGACAACACAGGCCATCATTTTCGGTTCCAGCACAATCATGACATGCAGTGGGGACTAACACTACCTCAAACACTCACCAATGTGTGTATAAAGCCAGCACACAGCTCCTAGGAATCTATGTCGAAAGCTCATCGCTATTTTTTTTAATCGCCCAGAAGCCAACACTATACACTAACATGATGAAAGCCCCTTTAACACCAATAACAAATACGAATGGATGAAAACTGGTCAAGTTTTAACACCAAAAAAACAGACCTGCGACTAGCTGTATACAAGAGTGTTACCAATACAACCTGTCCACACACCTACGGCGTGCAGCGGAATAATTCCATATAGAAAAGGGGACTATAAAAATTCAAATACAAATGGCGGAATGAGAGCAATATCCAATTTCTACCAATTAACCTGTAATATGCTATAAGTGGCGTTTATTTTGCCAGGTCCCACAATCGCTGGGAAGTGAGTTTAGTAACCAGTCCATATTTTTGAAGCCATTCTGTATGGTCTTTAATTGTTGAATCTGTATTTGCAAGCACTTCCAGTTGTAATTCCATTTACCTTGAACAAACGTTTAAAAACTATAAAAATTATGAATTCCTTTTATTGGGTTTAAATTGGAGCAACAAAGCAATCACGTGACAAAACAACGCAGTTTACTTATATCATGTCTCTTCCCAGGCCACAAAAATACCTCCGCAACCAAGAAAGGACCAAACCCCCTGGAAGAATCATTCAAACAAAACTCGACAACTGAAGTGTCTTTTACTTAGATTGCCTAGAAGAATGACCTAAGAGCTACCGAAAACTGAAAAAGCAGCATCAGGAGGCATTGCAGGAAGTCCCAGATTCGAACATGCAGCACCAAGACAACTGCAGATGCCACCAGACTTAAGCTAGCCTGGCTGATTAGGGGTGATACCCCGGGATCGGACCCAGGATGCTTGTTTCTGGTCCAGGGAGAACCTGGCCTGTCAGTATGGGCTGGACTGTTCCCATATGGAGCAGGGCGAAGACTGATTTGCATAAGGCTGGGTCCAAACTGGAATGGCACGGTGAGGAAGAAACTGAGAGCTTAAACCCAGGTCAGCGCCTGGGGGTGATGTTTGATTTGTGCTGCATGCGTCCATCATCTGTTCTTTTTTGCAGATGTTGCGATCATAAGCCTGTTTTTGTGGTTTAACTTTTCTTTTTTTATTAACAGTTATTCAGCTACACATACATCCACCTGCAACCACAAACTGGTTGAGATGCTTAATTAGTGTAGAAGCAGCAATGTGTAATAATCCGAAAAAACCCAACTTCTCACACCATGTTACTCAGGGGTGTGCAAAAGAAAGTTCCAAGCATCATGAAGTGTTAGATGTAATCGATGGGCTAGTCTCGAGATACACCCTCCTCTTCATAAAGTCAAGGAACCGGCGTAACTCTCTGGTTCATACTATAGGACTGTGCGAAACGAATCCCTCGTAAATATCTAGGACATGTGGGCTCGCTAAATTCTAGAGATAAGGCTGTGCATGGGCCCCAGACTTTATCAAAATGGTTTTCCCGTCCCAGAGACCTTAAAGGCATGGACAAAGTGGGCTCTGGCCCAGGGTCCCAGCCTTCCATGGGCAGTGCTTAGTTTTTAAATAAAATGGCCCAGTGCCCTCGTGGCTGCTGCAATTATATATGCAAGCACGGAAAACTGAGGCAGCGTAATCCTGAAGCCTTCTCAGGCCTCTTTAATCCATTTACAACCACGCCATGCCCCTGCAGCTCACCCATGTAGCTTTCTGCTTTCTCCCAGTGTGACGCTTTTTTGTTTTTCTCTTCCTCCGTCTTTACCATGTGTGTGTTTTGCTCGCAGTAAATGAATGAGGCAGAAAAATAAGTGCTGGTGCCCGCACCAGAAACCACAGGCTCAAATTAAGCACTGTTCATGGGGCCCTCTGATAGACCCAGCTCTGTTCTCCATGCAGTTCTGCCCTTATGACTTGATAAATTCTTAAACAAATTGTTTTCAGACCGTTTGCCTTTAATTTATTTATTATGAGTGATGTGTGGGAGTCTATTACAGACATGTTTGGTTTGCGGCATCATGCAACATCCATAAAAAAAGGTCCTTTTAGAACATACCAGGACCTCCCATATGAGAGATGGCCGTCGGTCGCAGAGATTATTTGCATTAATATTAGTGAGCTGCTGCTATATTACAATATTGAACTAAGAGATAGAAACACATTTAGGACCAATGTGCCTGTGCAGTGTTGACCACCTGGCCAACGAGGGCATGAAAAAGCTAAAATTGAATCATGAATTCGAAGCTGTACTGAAGAGGTGCCCCCAAATCCTTGGGGAGTCCCTGCCCTCTAAGCTAGCTGGGAATTTCTCCATTCTCCACGGGTCCCACAGTCTGTTGAGCCACGTGTTGTGCAGTTCGGGTCCACATCGCTTCCCCATAACGCAGTCATTGCTCGTTTAGCTGCACATAGCGCTAATGTGATTCTTTGCCTCGAGCTGAACGGAGCAAGGAAGTCAGCCTGTTGAAGAGGCCTACCAGGATGTAAGCCGGGAAAGGTGGCGTATCGGTGGAACATATAGTGTTAATACTTGTCAGGACTTCTTGTCAATATCGCTGTAGCTTGATTCCAGTTCTCCTCTTGCTGCACTTCCTCCAAAAAGCCAATACTTTCACCGGGGATCAGACCTGCATTGGAGCCAGAGTGTAACACCAAAATAGAGTAATTCGAGCCAGAGTGTAAAGCCAATATTGGTTAATTCGAGTCGGATTATGAGGCCAATACTGGGTAATTTGAGCTGGAGTGTAAAGCCAATACTGGGTAATTCAAGCCGGACTATAAGGCCAATACTGGGTAATTCAAGCCGGACTATAAGGCCAATACTGGGTAATTCAAGCCGGAGTATAAGGCCAATACTGGGTAATTTGAGCCAGAGTGTAAAGCCAATATTGGATAATCTGAGCCTGAGTGTAAAGCCAATACGGGGTAATTTGAGTCCGACTGTAACGCCAATATTGGGTAATTTGAGCCTGAGTTTAAAGCCAATACTTGGTAATTTGAGCCTGAGTGTAAAGCCAATACTGGGCAATTCTGGCTGTAGTTTAAAGCCAACACTGGACAGTTCGATCTGCAGTGTAACGCCAATACTGGGTCCTGAGGCCAGTATTGGACCTCCTTGTTTTCGCTGCTCGAAGCGGAAGTGCATGTCCTGTAAGATATTTCTGCCCCCTCGCTATCCAAGTGTTCGTTCTAGATCCGCCTTTCCCTTCTCTGAGCTGAGGATTTTACCTGAAAGGCTAGCATGTTTTTAAAAGGCATACAGAGGGACTGAGTGCCAACTGATGCTTTTTCTTCCAGTGAATTACAAGCCCGTTTTTTTGGCTCAGTGTGAGCAGGTTAGCCCCCATGTTGACCTGGTAGTAGGAGAAACACTGGTCTCGTCAAGGCAGACCGGTCTCCTTTGCATGTCAGCAGGTACACCACACCTGCAATACTGCCAATGTTGAAATTCACCATTTTATTTGTTCTCCGTATGGGTTGGAGGTCTACGCAATAACAATTTTCTGTATTCCGGAAATAAGCACATTCCTTAAGTAAAATCCCCCTTTATGCACTTGTTCGCCACCACATCTGTTGACTGTTTGGCTCAGATGTGCAAGCTTTACGCACTATTGAGGAACGGTAACATGAGAACTGCCAGGGTTTCAGCCTCTCAAAGCAATAACTCTAGGTCTCGGCTTTGGAACACAAAAGAATTTCCCAGTGGAACCCAACAAATTTCGTCTTTTCCCATCAAAACCTGCCGCAGTTCTCGTTACAGGTTAATAATGCACATCTGCACAAGCACACTGTGGAGGAAAGCTGCTTTGCCTCTTCTTCAATCAATGATGATCCTACCATGTGTTTTTGGAGACTTCCTATGGCTTGTGGCCCCTTCTAAGTGTCTTCAATGTTCAGCTGCACGTCGCAAGACGTTTCGCTTTGGCAGGGTTGTGTTTTTAGTGTATGGGTTCACATCACTTTCTAATTCCTGCTTGAATTTATGCTCATCAAGGATTTTAATAATGGAGTCACGGCTTCTAATTTAGCTTCTTTATTTGCATTTATCGCATGGTGTCATAGTAACATAGATGTCATCTGTTAGACAAATGTGTTTTTGAGAGGCTTCCAAAATTTGTTTTTTTCCAGCTGTCCACAAACATGTTTAAGCCACTTGGTGCATCTTTTATTGCTCTGTGTATTTTTCTCTTATTTTCTGTCTCTGCCACATCATCTCCTCTGATTCTGTCCTATGACTTCCGGAACTACATTGCATCCGATGGACATATGTCGATATTTAATTTCATCACATAAGCCCAGCGCAGTAAAGGAAGCTTGGGTTTTGTGGGTGAAAATGTACAGATTTGCTCCTTCTGTCACTTCATTTTCTTCAGCAAGTGACACTTGTCTCTCTCGGTGTAACTGGAAAGAGCCCTTGTCCCATCTGGTTTGTTATGTAAACAGCCAGAAGAGACACTGGGAGGGAAGTCCTTCTACAGTAGCACTGGCAGGCAGCAAATTACAGAGACTGCAGCTAATGTCAGCCTTTCATGAACAAAAGATTGATTTGATAAATGATGGTTTAGTAAACTGGTTAAACCGGTGTCTCTCTTCCTCCTCCAGCGTACGCATGTTTTCTCAAATGCACTATATTGATTTTATTTCTTTTGAGTTCTGTATTCTTATTCACTGGGAATCATAGCTTTTTTATCCTTTTAATCCCGGTGTGAGGATTACCGCCCAGTTTCCTAACATTAGGCAAATATTTTGTTACTCACTTTGATGTTTTTCTCAGAATATTATTTTCACGTCCTGACCCACACCACAGAGGCTCTGCTTAAGAGCCAGTCAGAGTAAAATTACTCTATGGATTTTTTGTTTTACTTTTGCTCCGTCCGATATGTATCTCCGCAAATGGATAAATCGTACGAGGAAATGCCAATTAAGAAAACTGCATAAAACTGTTTTTAAAAATGCAAGAAATATTTTTGTATGCAGAAACACCTAGAATTAGAAGTACCCTGCGTAGAATTACAATCAGAAAAAAAGACTGACATTATGAGCTGTGTGGTTACCAAAACCACATGACGAATTAATACCAATTTTGGCCTCTGCCCAAAGCAGGTGCAAATTATATCTGAATTCCTAAAACTTAGTTAAATGCATAATATGTATAAAAAAAAAATATATATATATATAAAATGTCACTTACCCAGTGTACATGTGTTCGTGGCATGTTCTGCTGCATTTCAGTGGGCCCTGTCATATATACCCAACAATGCCTGAGTGTTGGCTATTCTCAACTGGTTGGCTGCCTGAGATGCCACCCTTTTCCCTGCAGCATCAAACTTCCTACTCTCTTTGTCTGGTAGGGGTGCATCACCTGACGACTGTGAACTTGCTCTCTTCCTGGCAGCGCTTACCACTACTGAGTCTGGAGGTAGTTATTGGGTAATATAGACAGGATTGGAAGGAGGTGGCTTATATGTTTTCTCCACTCTAGGAGTAATTATCCTTGCCTTTACTGGCTCTCTAAATATCTGGTCAGCATATTTTAGTATGCCGGGGAGCATAGCAAGCGACTGATACGTTTAATGCGTGGAGGAGAGTGTATTAAATAAGAAATCATCCTCTAATGGCTCAGTATGCATGGTGACATTGTGATATGTTGCCGCCCTAGCTATCACTTGAGTGTAGCCTATACTATCCTCTGGTGGTGAAGGCTTATAGGGATAGCAATCTGGGTTATTGTCTGTACTGGGGTCTGGATCATAAAGATCCCATGGATCCACATTGTCCTGCAGCAAATCAAATGAGTGCAATGGTGACTGCATAGGTGTAGGACTGGTGTGAGGAGAGATATGTAGATGTGGAGAGTGAGGAGCAGACTGAGGAGGAGAAAATTGAGGAGGTGGAGGTCTCTTTTTTGTTTTTGGCACTTTAGCTGGAGGCTGTGTAGTGTCCAATTCCTCCTGAAAGGCTAATTTCCTCTTTGGTTTTGGAGGAGGGGCAGTTAAAATTCTGCCAGTTTCTTTACGGATATGAATCCTGTCTTGCGTTTCATCCATTGCTTCTATTTGTGAGTCCACCTCAGTAGTTTTGTGGCTTTCTTTAAGTGCTTGTGAAAGTCCATGCTCCTCAGTGTAAATAGTTTTTTTCGGCTCCGAAATTGGCTTTTTTGGTATAGAAAAAGATGGGGTTGAACATGGTCTTGGCTCCGAAAATGATTTTCAAGATTTCGACTCGGAACAGCAGTGTTTGCTCGCTTTGGCTCGAGTCCGATGGCTTCGGAGGGGTGGCCTTTTTCGGGGGCGAGCTGGTGGGTTGCTTACCGAGCGTTTTCTTTCAGGTCGAGTCATGGCCTTCCGGCAGCGGCGTTCCCAAGGCCTTATGTTTGGGCTTAGATGACACAGGGGCAGGCGTACTCACGTGCTGTCCTGCCGTGACCGGTCTGTCCTCCTCGGAATCCTGGTCGGAGTCGAATCCTCGAATGGAGACTACGGTCTGCATGATTTCTTCCTCTTCGATGTCGAGATGTTCGGTGCTCTTTGATGCCATCTTGAGTCTCCGTGCTCTACTGTCTCGGAGCGGCTTTTTCAACCAGAAGGATCTGCAGGCCTCGCAATTTTCTTCCCTATCGTCGGGAGAAAGGCAGAGATTACAGAAGAGGTGTTGGTCTATATAAGGGAATTTAGCGTGGCACCGAGGACAGAATCGGAATGGAGTCAGATCCATGAGGCTATCACGCGGTCGGCCCGACGAGGCCAGAGTTGGGCGTGCGCACACCCGAAGGGCGAGTAGAGATGTTTGTTTCGACGGTACAGAAGTGTCGATCAAAGGTGTAACGCAATCAAAAACAATGCAGACGAGAAATGAAGAGTTTTAAGCTTTCCCGAATCGAACTACTGGAGCAAAAGGAAACACGTCAGAACCCGATGGCGGAAAGAAAACAATCTAACATGGAGTCGATGCACATGCGCAATGGAGCTGAAGAGGAAGAGTCACTTGATCTCGTGACTCAAAAACACTTCTTCGAAGAAAAACAACTTGTAACAAACACTCCGAGTCCAACACTAGATGGCAGACGTATGCATAGCATGTGTATCCGCAGCTACACATGCCATCGAACATATATATTCAACCAACATATACACATGGTAAAATATTAAATTTTAAAAATATAAATTACAAACATTAGGAAACGAGAAATGCACAGGCAAATCAAATTAGCCATAAAGTCTACAAAATCAGCCAACATGGACAGCCACACTTTTTTCCGGAGACCAAAGATCAAGCACATATTGCAGACTACTTCGTCCTGCATGAGATACAACCTCAAGCATCAAGCCTTCATCCAGGTGCAGGAGGAAGAAGGTGCACAGCGCCAAATGGGCAGAGTAAGCAGAAGGCGCTGTGGAGTGTCAACAATATCTCATATACATGCCTAATCCCTTGAGACATCACACCTATTTAAAGCATATAGGCTGGACGCGGGCACGAGCATCAA
Organism: Pleurodeles waltl; assembly: GCF_031143425.1. Classification (NCBI taxonomy): domain Eukaryota; kingdom Metazoa; phylum Chordata; class Amphibia; order Caudata; family Salamandridae; genus Pleurodeles; species Pleurodeles waltl. The sequence goes on along the minus strand of NC_090449.1, from coordinate 74,991,059 downwards.
CTATTTACAGAGAGACACCTTTTACAAAGGCACAGGGGATAGGGTTCACCCACTCCAATACTAAAGTTTTTCTAGTGGACTTGTTCAGATTCCATCTTCACTATGTAGATGTTTGATTATCAACCTAAGAACAACAGATATAACTTGGATAAGAAAAGGAACAAGTCATGCTCCAGCAACCACCCCTTCTTTATGTCTTTATGGTAGAGGAGGCACTGGAGCTCAATATTGCTATAAGGACAGCAGTGCCTTCCCACATGAAACTGCCGTCCTGCACTTCTTTGTGACAGAAGAAGAGCAGATGCTAGTATGCCAGTAGGCCATCTACACAGGTTTTTCACAGCCAACTTTTTGTGATATCCTCAGGCAGGTAATGGGTGCACTCCGCACCTCACTATCTCAACTCATCATTTTCCCCACATATTCACATTCACTGACATTAAGGCAAAGTTCTATGCAATAAGGGGGGTTTCATAATTTCTTGGGTGCCACTGACCACCCCTTTGTAGGCCTGCCTCCTTCAAATGTACCGCAATCAGAAACACCACCCGATGCTGAGCTTGCCTTGACCCACTCCTGAGCATGATTTGCAGAATGACTCCACGATCCTTCGTAACAGGATAGCACATACCACAGAGACCTAGAACAGAGGTCTTCAAACTGGGGGCGGGCCCCCCTAGGGGGGCCTGAAGTGATCCCAGGGGGGCCCCAGACTCTGGCCAAAATAAATGTTATACAGATAACAGGCCTTTGTTTTAAGCAGAAGCATGTTATGGCAGTTTTAAAAAGGTAACAGTACTTAACTGCAATGCTTAAATAGATTTAGACATATTTAAACATTGCCATGTTTATAAAATAATTGTGAAAAATTCTGAGGGGGGCCCAATGATTTTTATTTTCCAACTGGGGGGGCGCGGCATAAAAAAGTTTGGAGACCTCTGCCCTAGAAGGACATGGCTAACGGGCAGGTATAGACACGTCTATCTATCACTCAACCTCACTGCTGCAGACAAACCAAGTAAACCCAACATCAAGTTACAAATTAAGTGTTGTCTTTGTTAGTCAGAAGAATTGCATTACCTGGCACATATAGTTAAAAGAAGTACAACAGCAATGCATTATGGTCCTTGTAGTACTATTTCAAAACTCACATCAATGTTAAAAAACAAAACACCTTTGCTATAGTAAAACATCCTTTTGAAACGTGACATACAGGCTGTAATAGATAATGTGAACTTATATATATTACCTGCATGCTCTCATTGCTTTAGATGACTGGATATCCACGTCTCTGCTCCACTTAATATCCCAAGAACACAACTGAAAGGGCATGTTACCAATCACACAGCCACACTCCAAATTCAAGTGAGCATGCTTTTGCACTACTCAAGGCCCTTCAGGTGCCTGCCATGATCAGGAGATGCAGTGGACTAAGCACTGTAAAATGTATGCAACATCCCAGCTGCATGCTCCATAACATTTGTGTAAGGCGATTAATGCCCACGCCTACAGAAGAAGAGGATACAGGTGATGACTCGGAAGACAACGAGGAGGACACTACAGACAGAGGGACTGCAGCAGCTGCTGGATGACAGTGCCACTGGTCCCAACAACTACCTCATACCCCATTAATTGTGAAAAAAACAAAAAAATACACATCTTTACTTTGTAAAATAAAATTCCACATTCACAAAATGTTAGTCAACACTGTCTTTTATGTTAGCAAAGATGTTCCGTCAACACAAAATCCTTTAGCAATGTCCACATCCATTATCCTGACGAAACAAAAGTGGAGTGATATACTACGCTATCAAACAGGCACTCCTGAGATCACCGTAATATAAATGTATAGCGAAGGCTGGGGTGCAACAAAGGAGAAAGTGGGGGGAATAAGCAAATGACCGGAAATAAATGTTTTAAAAAAGCAAATGAGGGAGAAGCAATGGACAGGGTAGGGGAAGAGAGAGAGCAACACAGAGTGCATGGGGTGGGTACGTAACAAGTAGTTGAGCGTATGGGAGAGCGCTAGTGGGGGCGTGAAGGAGCAAGGTATAGAGCACAAAAGGTGGGTATTGGTGGAGAACACATACAAGAGAAAATTACAACATATGCCCTTCAGAAGGAGTGCTTAAAGAAAAAGAAAACTGTAGTTACCTAATGTGACCAGCCAATCAAAAGGATTGTAAGGAGGCTATGCTCCAGGACACTGAAATACAGGTAGAGGAAGGCTAGCCAATGAATAAGCAGCAGGCAAATGAGAGTGACGAAGCAAACCAATGACAAATGACTGGGGGGCTCCAAGCCCACAGCAACTTTTTGATATGGTCCATAACCAAAAGCCGTCTTTCGTAAACAGAAGATAAAAGCTATCCGCAGGTGAGACCTAACAGGGTATGGGCAGCTGTGACCATCAGAACACCCAGGCAAGAACTGTAAGTGATGTTACAGGAAACTGCAGAAATGAACCGCAGAGCACGCTCAAGTGATACGTTATTGTCTCGAACACATTATAAATGCAAATTAATAAGAATCTTGCATTCTCAACATTTACCTTCAATCAACTGGGATGTAAAGGAGGGCTCGCATTAGGTGGAAGAGCAGAAGCCTGGCTTTTCACTCACCCAATATGGCGACCATGTTTCCTAAAGCCTGCACTTGTAGATAAAAAGTGAATGTTGACCACTGATGGATTTCAGTACGGTTATCGGTCCCATGTGAGTTGGCTCTCACAAAAAGAAACCATAAGATGGTTAACGTTTGTAAACTCACCCCTAGTTTGGATTTCACAAACAACTCGGAGACAGGGGCTTGTGATTACATTGAAAGGATATGCAAGACCCTAGTACGTCTGTTTAATTTCACTATAAGGCTTAAGATTGTATTGTGTTTGATAATGTTAAGAAGGTTGCAGCGACGCCTAAATCGTTGTTAACCAACACAAAGTTTGCTGATGACAAATTATATCAGATCCAATTTTTATGGAATTAGTGCTTGTAACTCCCTAGGTTGTGAATGTAATTTTTCAATAACAGCCTGTACACGGTAAGGAGAAAGGGAGAGCAACGAAGAGGGTAGTGTTGGAGGGTGATGAATTGTAATTGCATGACAAATTCTAACATTACTTTGCTTATATTTTTCAAACTCTTCAATAAAAAATGCATATACTAAAATATATAAAAGGCACTGTCCACTAAACAAGCACTAGCAAAGCCAATAAGTCTGGCTGTGGCAAGTGTGTATTTTTTTTTAACAAACATATGGACAAATAATGTCAAAATAAAAAAATAAAGACGTGGTCTATAAGCCTACGCTGACCAGCCGTAACACTGAAGTGCACTCCTTTTTTGGTAGCTGTGAACATCGGAGCAGGGAAAATGCCACCACTCAGTGTCAGGCAGCCAATAACTGAAGGGGGCTCACCTACTTCCCCATGTTGGAGTGCGAGGAACCAGAATGTAAATGTCACTTCAATAGACCAATGGATTGGAGAATTGGCAGAAAATCCCTGTTTATTTGCACATATACTTTTTTTTTTACTGAATAATATAAAAACAGGAGTCTGGTGTTGAATTTACCATGTAAATGTGTCAGTGAAGAAGGTGAAAAGGTTTGTACGAGGCCATAAGACATGTTTTTGTAGTGGCGGCTAGTAACACCTACTTCTGAGAACCCAAAACACCAATCAACGAAGACATGTGAAAACCTAGACTCAAAAAACAAAACTCCTACTGTTAAAAAAAGGAAGCAGAAAATCAAGTCTGGCGTGTTTTTTATTTAACAAAATTCGGTTGTAATAGGAGCAGAAACGGTTTCTCAAAACCTATTACAGCTTGTACACAGTTCCACATCTCTTTAACAAGAAGTATGAATGTAGCCGCAGAAAGAGCGGTAGGATGACGTCAGGAGAGGAGAAGGCAAGAAGCAGAAGGGACACTAGGACCCTGTGGCACCAGACCAGTCCAACAGCTCTGCTTCTAGTTTAAGGTTTAAACTTCACTTGAGTTCTATTTCAGGACCAGAGGCTTCGTATTGTGCTTCTCTTTCCTCACTGTTTATTTTCACAGCAGCCAATCAACAAAGTTTTTTATAAACACTACATTACCCATGAACACAGTCACGAGACCAACCATACAGCCTCAGCCCTATATAACCTGACAGCCCCTCAATTTCCTCTTTCTTTACTGCTCAGCAGCCATACATAAGTGCAATTTCTATATTCCAGTTTGCAATTGATTGTGCTATTTCATTGAGTTTTGTCGCACTTGCTACCCTGAGCCTTTATACAGAACGCACACCAGATAGTGGGGTGGTAGCGGGACAAGCAGAAGCTTTGGTGCTCCATTCATTCACTGAAGATGCAGTCCTCCTTCTATTGGCGATTCACGCGCTCACTGAGCCAAGTCGGATGCGTTTTCTTTTCCAGTTCGCTCAGTGTGCAACACGCATCTCTGAGAAGCATTTTGGGTCCCATTTACGCCCGGAGGGGCTGGAAAACGCATTACAGGGCCTGGCCCAGGGGAAATTCATACATATTTGGCAAAGTAAATTGCAGTAGGTGGCTCTCTCCACAACAGACTTTCATACTGGCATAACAGGATTTGGGTCACAAAAAGACATTCTTTCCCCCTTCAAAGAAAAAGCACAAAACTCACTATGTCCTGTCAGAACTCCCAGGTTCGAGTGGCCGCAATCTTTTGTCTGACCCAGAAAATATTATCCACCCCACTCTGAGTGGGTTCCTTGTGTGGAAGATGTGCATTATGTTCAGACTAGATTGTACAAGGGCTTCGAGAAAGAAGTTAGGAGTACCCTGAGATCTGAATGCCCTCGCCTTTCTTTCCTTGGGAAAGTGGCCGACACTCCCGGGCTAGATCCAAATCTGATTACCTTCCTAAAAAAGTTCACAAAAGATCCGAAGAAGGATCTGGACCGTGATTGGCGTGGGTGTCAGGATAAACTTCTACATCTTTCTGAACCTCACAAAAAATTGTGACCTGGCTGTCTATGCTAAAGAATCCAACTCCCCCTTGGATCCGGAGGTCATTTTGGAGTGGGCGCAGAGAGCCACTTGCCTATTGAAAAATGTGAACTGCGCCATGTCACCAGAAAGGAGAAGGTCATTTCTCATGCAACTGAACCCCAAGCTGGCAGGATCGGCCTCCACTGAGGCAGGTTCTCTGGCCAACGAACTGTTATTTGGCAATGAGTTTGTTAAGGATTCAAGTAAATAGGCTGCCACCTTTGCGGTGCTTGACAAAGCGCAGTTTTCACTCAATAAAGTTTTCAATAATGCCCTTTTTAACAGGGCCGGGTGCTTCAGAGGTCGCATGTCAGGCCGTGAAAATTCCCAGGCCTCACGGGCAACCTATCAGAGAAGCAGAGGAGGTGCAAACAGCAATTCTAACTTCTACCTGTCCCAATACAGAGGGGGGCGCAGACGCACCTCCAGAGGTTACAGAGGAGGAAACAACTGTTCAGATGCTGCCATTACAGGTGAGGATAATACAGTTCTTTCTGAGTAAGCGGGTACACATCACATAAGACCCGTGGGTGTTGTAAACCGCGCAGGGGGTTTTGTCTAGTTTTATTCCCCTCCAGTTCAATTTCCCCCCACCCGATTTTTCTCACTCAAAACGCACCTTCTTAGAGGAGGAAGTTTGCTCGCTTCTTCGGAAAGGAGCCATCATGAAGACTCTACCCCATCCTCGAGGTTTCCTCAGCACAATCTTTTTGGTCCAAAAGAAGGGCGGAAAGTCCCACTTAGTGCTGAATCTCAAGCATTTCAACTCATGGATGGTGTTCAGACATTTCAAAATGGAAGGCATACACTTACTCAGAGACCTTTTACGGCAGGGTGATTAGTTAGTGCGTTTCGGCCCAAAGGATGCTTTTCTTTCGGTGACGCCTTTCACTCACACAGGAGATTCCTCCAGTTTCAATGGGGCCCTTGCTGCTACGAGTACTGTGCCCTTCCTTTCGGGCTGTCTCCAGCCCCTCGGTATTTAGGCTTTTGTGACCGGTAGTGCAACACCTCAGAGAAATAGGTGAGACTAATTGTCTATCTAGACAACATTTTGGTTATGGCTTAGGACAGGGAGACAGTTGTTTGCCATCTCTCTTGGACAATTCAACTGCTACAAGACCTAGTGTTTTTCATCAACGTAGAGAAGTCCAGCACGTTGCCCTCCCAGAATTTTGAATTCTTAGGCTTTCAGATAGATTCCGTCAAGGCACAGCTCCTGTTACTCTTGTACAAATGGTGCTCTATCAAGATTTTAGCCCATCTAGTGAGGCTCTTGGCATAGTCAATTCTCGCAATCTTTGTGGGCTGTCTGCATTATCAAGCCGTTCAGCGTTTAAAGATCCTACACCTTCACAAGGGTCTAAAGTACTCAGAACAGAATTCTGTTGGAGTAGGCCAGTACGGAGAGTTCCTGGTAGCTGACCCACATGGGTGCATGGAATGGCAGAGCAATCTTTGCCTCTGTTCCAGAAGTAACCGTAGAGTCAGACGCCAGCCGATAGGGCTGGGGAGCACGCTGCGCCCGGTAGAGACAGGGGGGCTGATGGTTTCAGGAGGAACTTCAGTATCACATCAACTGCCTAGAACTGCTAGCAGGGGCATTTAAGATCAAATCCAGCTCCCCCAAGAAAGCTCAATGTTGTAGTCTTCTCAAGATGGACAACGTGTCCGTGATAAGGCATATAATTTGCTTGGGGGTACGAGATCTCGCCTACGGGAAGAGATAGCGAAGGATTTCTGGCATTATTGCCACCATAATCAGATCTCAGTAGTAGCGGAATACATTCCGGACAGATCCAATGTGAAAGCAAACTGGAATTTGCGTATCCTTTGTGATTCAGGCAATTGGAAACCACTTCCGCAGGTGTTTCAGGCATTGAATCTTGGTTGGGGACCATTCAAGATAGATCTTTTTGCCTCTCGTCTGAATTGCCAGCTACCAACATTTTTCAGTTGGAGAACAGATCCTCTAACGGCAGGTTCAGAAGCATTTCTTTAGTCGTGGTCCCAGGACCTTCGGTATGCATTTCCCCCATTCTCTGGGATGCCGAGGGTTCTCGCCCTAATACAGCAACAGGGTTCTTAAGTGGTCTTAGAGACCCCATGCTGGAAAGCTCAGCCCTGGTTCCCATCAGCGATGGCACGGTCATGCGATTTCCCCAGTAAAGATACCAATTTTCTAGGATCACCTAATGGATCATATGGGCCTTCCACACCCTCTGATATCTCAGGGTCTGTTGTCCCTCATGGAGTGGAGACTTTCCAGAGACGCTAACAAGTGCAAGGAGTTTCAGATTCTATGATTTTTTTTCTTATCAAAATCCTGGGCCCCCTCTACTTATAAGCAATATGAACACGCAGGGTGGCGATGGGTACACTGGTGCAGTGAACGGAGTGTAGATCCCATGGGGGCAGAAATTCATATCCTAGTAAATTTCCTTTCAGATCTGGCTACCCAGGGCCTGGCTTATAGAACGGTTCCCTTGGACCAGATAATTCTCACCTCAGTGCCTAATCTAATAAATGAGTCCCACTCTGTAACTCTGGGCAATAGCTTGCTTAATCTCCACAACGGCCCTGACAGCACCTGGATGCCTGGGGGTTGCCCAGGAGTGGGCGCCTCACAGGGAAAAGCCAGGAGGGGTTCCACAGCGTTATGCGTACGCCTTGAGACCCTAACGGGTGAGTAGTGCGCTATACAAGTGCAAAGTTTACAGTTTTTTTTTTTTTTTTTTACAGTCAGTCTGTAAACATCTTTGCGGCATTTGTATGGTGAAACCGCCTCAACCCAAAATATTCAGTGTTATGAGATGTCAATTCCTCAGGAGCTTCCCTTGTAACAAGGACTTGTCTCGTAGACAACTCTCAGCAAAGTTGATGATGCTTTTATGCCTGATCTCCTGTACACAAATTTCAGATGTGAGAGCCTTGAACATTGCAGGTACAGTATTTACTCCCTTCTGGGTGTCTTTTTCCTTTTCAAGACATTCAAAAACTGCATCCCGTTGTATTTCTTACTCTGCATTTCCTCATGAGAATAAGTTGTGAGTGGTGCAATGCATTGAAGCTTACAAAGAGTGTGCACATTAGTTTAGACAGGATTTGACAGGCCGATTGCTTCTTTCTTTACAGAAACCTTTCCACCCGGTCTCTACGGCAACTTTAGCTCAGTGGGTATCAATGTGACTCTTTGGAGCACACACTGTTCGTGGAGCCATGGCCTCTAAGGCATTTTCTACTGGTTCACAACTAGAGGATATTATGGCCGTGGCTGACTGGTCTTCTGATTCTACTTTTAAAGTGTTTTATCATAAGCCTAGGTTGATGGGGCATCTGGGGTTGTGAATCAGCTTTAAACTAGCATAATTCGAAGCCTCCGGGCCTGACATAGGATACCAAATTTTCTAGCTATTGCGTCAAGAATTTTAGATTCCATTAGACCACGTAGGTGAGGATTATCCCACCCAGTTGAATGTTTCATATTAGGACATTCTTGTAATTTCATGGTATGGCGAATTGCAATAGCTGTGTGACAATATTATCTTTATGAAATTACCCTCCCGTTTATATGGTTGTTCCATTTAAGGTTTGGTTACTAGATTTCTTGTATCCATCTGGGACAAATGCTCCAGCTACCTGAGGTCTGTTGGCAGATCTTTGATGAGGATGACCTCAGGTTCCAGAATTAAGTATGATATCCAGTGTTGAATACCCTGAGTTAGCCAATTTGAGGAATGTGACCTGTTGTTTCTTACATTTGTGTTTGATGGCCATTCTTCAGTTGTGCAGTCTGAGAACTTCTGGTTCCGAATTCCACAATGTCAAGTTCAGCCCAGTTGGGGCCTTGGTGATTTTTGACAGTTGTTGTGGGTCCTGTTGTTGCAGGGTCTTGGACTGTTCTGGTTAGGAGACTGTTATCCACTGGACTTCAGCAAAGAAAGAGGAAGTTAGGGGGCTGTCAGTAAGTTATATAGGGCAGACGTTCTATGGTTGGTCATGTGACTATGTGTTCATGGGTAATGTAGTGTTTATTAAAAGCTTTAAGTTGATTGGCTGCTGTGAAAATAAACGGTGAAGAAAGAGAAGCATAATCCTCGCCTCCATGTCCTTAATAGAATCTAAAATTCTTGATGCAATAGCTAGAAAATATTGTAATCCTCCTACCTGGTCTGAGTGGCAGAAAGCTGATTTACTTTAACTCTTTCTTTGCAAGAGCAGCCTTTTTTATTAGAATCTACAGGGACGCCACTATCTTGAACAGAGTTTAAGTTACCCATGTGAGACTGACCTAGACCACGGGTTCTCTTTGCATCATGGGACTTGTAGTCCAGATTGTATAGTGGGATGAGTAGGACCATAAATCCTAAAATGCAAATAAAATGACCTCGACTGGATGAGTTACACAGGAATGGTACTGGTAAAGTTTAAAGCTCAGCATCCAGTAAACTCTGCTTTTTATCACACAGCTCTTAAAAAATTATTAATACTGATAGGAAGGATTGGAAATACCTTAACAAGCTAATACTGTGGCTCCTGGATAGTAAACTATGTCTTGAGTTGCAATACCAGGGAAGGAAATAACAATGCATTTTTATGTAGCGCTACATGAACAAGTCGTTGCCATCTCTAAACACTACAATTGTCCCATGTTACAATTATATTTGTCAGGGCTCGAAAAGTCTACTCGACCACTTGCTATGGGATAATTGATCAGGTCGAGCTATTTTTAGGACTTATTCGCCCCCTTCTGGCGAGTTCACAAAGAACAGGTGTTCTGTTCAGTCAGAAAGTGGAGGGGCAATAAAAGATGCCTTTAAATCTTGTTCTTATGTCACATTTGCTCTGTGTTCACAGACAGAGGTCAAAAGTCAGTTTGTCTTACAATTCATTTTCCTTCTGAATGCAGAGTTCCAGTACTTTGTAAGGTGAACTGTGTGACCTGCTGTTTAGAATGTGAAATAAAAGGACATAGGGTGTCTGGTTTTTCCTAACACACAACATTTAAATGACTAAGTCGACTGTATAAACATTTCAAAATATATTTCACTAGTTGTGAAAGCCCATTTGAGTGTATTTCTGTGTGAAAATATCTGAATTGGATGAAAACAAATGAGAATACTTTAGGTGTTGATGTGCAAAGGACATGTTTTCTAAAAAAAAATTTTCACAGATTGTTAACACACTATATAGTTTTATCAGTAAAGCTGCAAGTTAGTGGAACGATATTTGGACATTTCTTGAATATTTACTGTATGTAGATGACAATATGCTACCACATCATGGTTTAGTAATATATTTCTTAAAAGTGAGTGTTCAAACAAACTGAGAAACACTCCTGCCTTGATGGCAATGCTGTTAGAAAACTAAAAGCAAGTCTGGGGCATGTGTTACCTATATTTGGGCTAGATTATTATGATACATGCAGCAAACGTTAGTCTACTTAATCAAACAAAAGAGTTTTTTCTGTACTGCAGAAATGCTGAGCTCACATATTTGAAGGTGCAATCATATGTGGGAATAAAGAAAAAGGCAACTCTGTAAACTGTTTGCCTAGCATCACACAATTTGAGACCCATTTACGGGTCAAGTACATTACAGTTAGGTTGAGTAGATTACTTAAGTTACTCGACTTGCAGGTCTAGTAAATTTTTTATGATTTTTCGAGGCCTGTAAAGTGTACTTAAATAACTGACCGTGGAAGGATGGAATGCAAAGTTGCTGTAATTTGAACTTTTGACCTGCATACCACAGCAGATATCAGCAAGGAGCTTTCAACTCACTGTTCTGTCCACCTCGACCTTGAAGCAGAGTGTATGGGCCTTGTGATGTTTTTCTGTCATTAGTTTGTATTATTCAGGGTGTCTCTGGGAGGATAACTGCACACAGTGCAAGATCCCATCCCCCACCCAGTCACACCCCAAACCCTAGGCGCTGCTTTTGCCCACGATGAACAAATATCACAGTTTCTCCAACTGCCTATGTTGGCTTAATTCTGGTGTTATTTTGCATTTGTTTGCAGCTCAGGATCTCAGACTCTGCCGAGGCCTTCAGGCAGTATGATGACGTTTTACTGAGCACCTAAACCTAAAAAAAAAAAATATATAAAAAATGCTAAATCACATTTATGGGCAAGTATTATCCAGTAACTGGGTGCAAGAGTCCGAAGCCCATCTCTTTCAATTTACCGCTGCACCACCCTCTCGTAGAGCTGGGCGTGCATGCGTACGTCTAACACTCCTTTCATCAGTGAAATGCAGAGCACAGTCTTCCAAGTCCCAGACTGCCGAGCTTACCTTCCAGAACCCAACGGGGTAAATAAGCTGCCCCAGCGTAGCGTCATCTGTGTCCAGGATCCTGTCCACCGTCAGGCCGTGCTCCTTCAGCCTGGACATGGCCGCTGCAGTCACCTGGTCCTTGGTCTGGCTGGATAACATCAATGAAAGTAGGACCTGGTAGCGCATCACCTAGGGAGGAAGAAGGGACAGCAGTGAGGAGACTGAGCACGTCTGAGAGGTCCCCCATGCTCCCTGTGACAACAGAGACCACCACCCTGCTTCTTGCAGCCTTATAGCTGAGTTTACTAACAGCTCCTAACAGACCCCTCCTTTGGTACCCACAAGCAACACAGATTAAATGCCCACACGAGGACCAGGACTGCACAACTTGGGTAGCTTCACCCCTCTTATTTCAATCGGCTGCTCTAAAGCAACAGGCCACTCTGGACTAGGAGAACTCTCGGTCCAGGACAATAATCACATCAGTGCTGTAATGGTTGTCTCTTCTAGGCCTAGGACAATATCAGAATGAATGCTGCAGTGGTTGTCTCCTCTAGGTCTAGGACAATAATCAAATGAATGCTGCAGTGGTTGTCTCCTAGGACAATAATCCTATGAACGCTGCAGTGGTTATCTCCTCTAGGGCAATAATCGTATTAATACTCCGGGGGTTGTCTCCTCTAGGTCAGTAATCATTAGGATGCTGCAGTGGTTGTCTCTTCTAGGACAATAATCATTAGAATGCTGCAGTGGATGTCTCCTCTAGGACTATAACCGTATGAATACTCCAGGGGTTGTCTCCTCCAGGTCAGTAATCATTAGGATGCTGCAGTGGTTGTCTCCTCTAGGACAATAATTATTAGAATGCTGCAGTGGTGGTCTCCTCTAGGACAATAACCGTATGAATATTGCAGCGGTTGTCTCCTCTAGGTCGATAATTGTATGAATACTCCAGGGGTTGTCTCCTCCAGATCAATGATCATTAGGATGCTGCAGTGGATGTCTCCTCTAGGACTATAACCGTATGAATACTCCAGGGGTTGTCTCCTCTAGGACAATAACCGTATGAATGCTCCAGGGGTTGTCTCCTCTAGGACAATAATCATATGAATGCTCAAGGGGTTGTCTCCTCTAGGTCAATCATTAGAATGCTGCAGTGGTTGCCGCCTCTAAGTCCAGGACACTGATCATACTGGATGCTTTAATGGTTCTATCCTCTGGGCCTAGGCGTGTTCATTACAGGCATGGACTCCAGTAGTTGTCGCCCGAGTGCTGAGTTATGTTTATAGTGGAAATATGCAGAAAATGTTTTCTACAAAGGATGATGGCCTTTCATTAAAAGTCAGCTGCAGTTGTTCCGTCACCTGAGCAATAGGCAATTATGCAGGGGGGATTGTCTCATCCGCATGCATTTTAGGTGCCACCTCCCATGTGGCAAATGGCTAAAGCCCTCAGATAAATATCAACGCAATGGGATCACCTGCCCATGTCAGAGATGGCCAAAGTCCTCAGATAAAACTCGAAGCACTGGGACAGCACATGTGGTTTGTGTCACTGGTCAGAGATGGCCAAAGCCCTCTGATATGGGGCATTGCATGCAGATTGTCTCAGCTGCCCACAAGAGACTGCCAATCCCTCTCAGTAAGGGTACAGCAATACACAATGGAATTCAGTTCATATACTCAGTTCCTGTCCCAACGCATTAAAAGATATTTAGAAATGCTTTGAAAAAACGATGTATTCCGAAGACACTATATAGGAAACACAATGCTTTCAGAGGGCACGTGTGGATACCGCTAAAGTTTGGAAATGCAGGAAAATGTATTTTTTTTTTTTTTTTTTTTTAATTGTTTTGCACTTGTGCATTTTCTTGATAAAAAGTAATAAAAAAAGTAAATACTACTGAAGGCCTAGCACTGGTTACAGGATATATTGCTTTCAGTGCGAGTCACGCAGAGGATGCAGGATTTTTGCTCGACCCCTTTTCTGTTTCTTTACTTAAGATGAGACCTTTATCTGTTTGATTTCTGGGCCACGAGAAACACGATTCTATCCTTCAAAAAAAATGGGCCGGTGCCCTAAAGAAGTGGAAATTCTCTAATTGTCTAAGATCCTGCCCCACGGGTCACGGCCCAATCACTGTTCCAGCTCTGTCTCCCACGTGAAGACAGGCGCGCTGGGCAGTCACAAACATCTGAATTCTGAAATGAGAAATTTGCAAAAACGTGTCCCATTTAATACAAGACCCCATAAATATTATGGGAAACTTGGATCCTATTTTGTTAAATATGTTACCAACTTGCACACTGATGCAGAGGCGCATCCTGGCATGTTACCGGTTCAAACTTGTTCATTTTCACTCTAATTGACTGCAGACGGTATCTTTATTTAAATATAATGCTGATTCAGGCTGATCTTGCTTTCATTTTATCTCTATCTTCCCCATGCAAGGCCTCTGTCTGAATTTATCAAGGAAAAACGTATATTATCAAATGAATTACTTTGAATCATTCAGATCTGCATTTCAATATTATGGCATTTCCAGACAATCTAGTGGAAACCTGGAGCGATGTTCGCCCACAATACTAGGGAGGAGGATGCATGCAAAATGTTTCTTATTTGTAACAACAGTATTGATGCTTTAAGCTGTTCTCGATTCAAATTTTGATCTTTATGCTGTCATCTAGCGGTTGGAATAGTAATACTTTTTCCAAAATATGCTGGAAATGAGGGCCACTGGAATTCTGCGCCTGTGCGACCGCGGCGTTATTCGCATAATTATGGATTTGCTGCATTTGCCACATAATCCGTCATCTGCCGCATAATCTGCGGATTGTAAACCAAAAATGTTTGTAGATCAAATGGTTCAAAAAGTTACTAAAAATGCAGCGATATGTGTTGCCACGCAGAGGCACATCCTTTGCAAAAGCTGACTGGTCACTTTTCTGTTGCTAATTACTATATTTGGATGTAGAACAAGTACTAAATAAGGTGCAATCTATGCCGGACAGTTTTAACAATTGTGAAAAACAGAAAATAAGTAATACTATCACAACATATGCTGCATTACACCTCATAAATTAACTTTTCTTGCCAAATAAGTCGTCCCTTCCTTACCGCATAATTCCAGTGACTCTAGAAATAGGCATGCAATGTTTTCCATACCAAGAGTAAGCTGCGTTTTCCAATGGCAGTGACGCTCCAGCGTGCACTCGCTTTTCTTCTACTTTACTTTGGAGCGGTTGGCGACACACAGTAAGTGCGGTGGAAAATATTTTCAGGGTTTACAGAAGCAAATGAGAAAGGTGATGTGAGGATGTAATATACCCAGGGCCACTGAAACTATGCGGCAGGGGACAGCCAAACTATGCGGCAGGGTTGAGTTAATTACGAGGCAAGAAAAGTCAAATTGTGCAGCGTAATTCATCACATGTTGTGATCGTGTTACTTCATTATTTTGTAATTTTTGCACTTGTTACCACTGCGCCTTGGCATTGGCTGCACCTCATTAGTACCAAGTTATCACCCAAATATAGTACCAATAATTAACAGAGAGGGGACCAGTGCAGCTTTGCAAAGGGCCTACCACTGCACTTAAACACATGTGCTGCGTTTTTTGTAACTTTTGAACCGTTTGAGCTAGAAGCAACGTTTATTTTTGTTAAAACCTGCAGATAATGCAGTAGATGACGGATTATGTGGTAAATGTGGAAAATCTATAAAAGTGTAAAAAAATGCAGCAGCCAGACAATCGGATCGTTCCAGAGGCCCTGAATAAACCGCTACATGGCCAATGGTAGACAACCTCTATCTTCTTACCACCGGGAGACCTAGCAGGGCATCATCGGGGTAGTCACAACAAACTTCCCCTCAAGAAGAGGACTGGCAGTGGATTGTTTTTCCCTTTTCAATGTCTTAAGGCAGGCCCAGCTGATGGTACTCGCACTGTTTCGCAAATAACCTCTTTTTCGAGTGCCATTTTTCTAACGAGTTTAATGTTAGCCCATGTACAGCGATTTGCCTTTCAACTGCTAGCTCTGCCCTCTCACCTACTGGGCTGGGTGCTCTCAAGTGTGATGATTATGGAAATAGAGGCACAGCAAAAATAAGTAGTTGCTCAGGGTCACACAGTTTGGTCAAGCTGAAAAGTCGAATAGAAACCAGGGTCTCTGGCTCAGGCCACTACAACTAGTTTTTGCACAGAGCCCCACAAAAGGTTCTCAAAGGTCTGGGAATCCTTTGGAGGATTATTCAAAATATCCTTTGTTTTTAGGTTGAAGCCCACAAGACAGCACAGCTGTCTGGTTGCTGAAGATTTCTTGGGGACATTCTGAAAGCTTCCCTGGGAATGAGTTCCACCCATTGCTTACCATTGGCATTGGCTTTGTGGTTTGTAATTCACATTTGTTTGCTTTGTATTTGATGACTATTTGTTTTAGGCTGTCCAGAATGCCTTTGTATCTCCGGTGGAGCATAGCTTGTTTACTATATTCTTCAATGAGTGCTCCCTTTCTGTAAACAGGCCTTTAAAATTTGGTCTTATCTTGTCATATTTGCTATGCATTCATCAACAGAGGTCAAATGTCTAGATCTGTCTACAGCCTGAGCTTGGTGTTTCCTTTTCATTCTCTGTCTTCAATGTAAGAGGATGAATCTGACAATTGGGGGCGGGTGTGAAAGGAAAGGCTTTTTTCTAGCACACCACACAATTTAAATATCTGTAAACAGAAACATGCAAATATTTCAGAATATATCAGCATTATAAAAGCACAAATGAAGCACATTTTTTGCAATTCTGAAGTGTGGTGGAAACAAATATTTTAATAAGATCAAAACAAATCAGACTAGGTGATGCCATGTCCACACATTATTGTTTGTGCGTTGTATAGTTGTCAGTAAAACTGTATGTCTGTGAAAATGTAATGGTCATTTCAATTGAAAATGTGTTGTCTGTAATGGCAGTGTACTACCACACCATGCATGCTCCACGGCAATCCAGGACACGCTACTCTTTGCCCCTCCATGACACTACAACACACTTCTCTAGTCCATGGCCCTCTATGCCATCCACTCTACGACTCTCTGCCCGCCTTTCTTAACCTTTTGACTTCTGTGGACGCCTATTTGTTCATAACTATAATCCGGGACCCCCTCCCCAAATCAATAAAATCCAGCAACCCCCCCTGAGTCATTACTGGAAGCTAGATACCCGGACCTAAGCAAACTTGATTTGAACCTCAAAACAATGGCATAAAAATACAGAGATAAGCATTCATCAAATAAATACACAAATGAGGAAATATTTTAGCGAATATAAAAAAACTAAATTGCAATGGAAGGTTGGCGCTTTTCTAAATTCAACTGAGGTCACTCATCCTCCATACTATATTCTTTTTCATGCACTTGCACTGCTCCCAAAAAACAATATCATACTAACAAGGTTTAGCCTCCTCTTCAAATTCCTTCACATTTACAGAACGTTTTAAAATGTTTAACTTCACATTTTGCTCCTTTATTTATATGCATTTTATTAATCTGTTGATATTATTTAATTTCTTAAAACACTCACAGGCCCCCTGAATAGGCTTTGGGGACCTCCAGTGGTCCCTGAACAATAGGTTAAGAACCACTGCTCTATGCCACTCCATGCCCCTCCACTCCAGTCCATGCCACTCTCCTCTACGTCACTCTTTTTGCCATGGTGAAAAGCAGCCACACTGTTGTACAACATGGCTAAAACACACTGGCAAAGGCAGTAGTTCATGCATAGGCGAGACCTATTGGCCTAGCCAATGATTGTTTTCATAAGATGGGGCAACAGTAGTGGAAACAACCCTTCTTCGAAGAAAAGGTACACCTTGCGCAGAAACGATGGAATCTTCCCTCTGTCAGAGAACAGGTACAGGTAGGGCAGCATCAGCATGAGCTTTTCCCATGACAGGAGAGGCACCAAAGGGCCAGCTTCAGTGCGAGCTTTAACTGCTTACAGAATAAAAACAGTATGACAGTAGCAAAGCAAGTTTCTCTCTTAGAAGACAAGTGGAAACTTCCACTCTCCGCATAACAGGGCAGACTAGTACAAGCTTGAACTTGTAAAGAAACAATTACAGTTAAGGCATGTGAGACAAGTTGAAGTCAGATCTTTGGAGTGGATGCTTAGGTCACTGAGGGTATGTATAGATGGATCAGTGAGTGAATATGCGAGTACTGACACCATTCTCACTTCTGTGATATCCCATATAAGGATCCTGAGAGTCCTACTTCTATCAATTGGAGACCTATGTGTATTGATTCTTTCATTAAGCATCTATTTATAAGTAGCCATTACCTAGAAGGTCACTGGGCCTAAGGTACCAAAGGTCTTTTTTGCCCATTCTCAGCCTATGGAGAAAGGCCTCTCTGCCGCCTCTCAGAAGCTTAAGTAGGTATCCTCCAGACAGTCACGCAGGTGTCAACCTATGAACAGGTTTTGAATGAGCACAGACCAGGCTCTGTGCACTCCCTGCTTCTGTGTTGCACCTGTTCAAAATGTTGAGGCTGCCAGTGTTTCTTATTGTCCTTTGCATGTGTCTGTTGTTTGGACCCTCGTTCTGTTGAGACATTCCTGTCTCTGGTTGCCTCACCAGATGACGAACAGCAGCGTCACCGCCTCATCGCCAGCGCGTCAAGGTGACACCCGCTGACTCTGCTCCCGGCACTGTTTCTCCCCCCTGATGCCAATTGGCATCAGCACATGGTTCTGTAATGACAGTTTAACGACAATTAAATATATGATTTAGAGATTTAATAACTGGAAATTTGACTTTGTTATGCACAGCACAGCATGATGAGCAAACAGTCTCTGCACATTCTCACCATCGCCCTGGAGCACAGATTTCCTGTTTCTCAGTTGGATGTGAAGCTTAAACAACACGAGTAGAGCATCATGTGTTTAGCGTAAACAATTAAGCTGCAATGGGTACATTTCCACATGTATTTAACTGAGAAATGTATACGTGCATCTTAATGTCCAACAGATTTAAGCCATTTACCGTACATAATAATCATTTAAAAACATTTGCACCCTGGAAAAACCTTTAAAATCTATACATCTGCAGTTATTTAAGCTTCCTCAGTAAATATTTTTTCTTGTTCTCAACTCCCCTTCCTGCACAGCTTGTGACTTGGTAGTCACTACTGACCGTAGTCAGAATCATTCAAAAGAAGGACCATTTTCCAAATTCTTCCACATGTGAAAACAGACAGACAGGAAAATAGATGGTTTTCCATCTGTGTTTTTTTCTGTAAGAATCAGCAAAAACTGATAACAGTGGGCCTTAGTTATAAGAATGTGACCGACAAGACTTCCAAAGCCCTATTTGTTAGTGCATTTTAAGCGATTATACTCTTTTCTGTTTTTGTACACTTGTGGACACCGGAAGGTTGCGCGAGATGTTTTTGTAATGTTTGTTAAATGTTCACCCTCATTGCAATTTGAAACTTGCAGGGATGCCCAAGCTGTTTGGACTCAAAAGGACAAGTCCAATAACCATATCTAATAACTGCCTCTGGTCACCACGTTGAATAGTGTGACATAGAAAGAAATTGTAGGCATTTCAAAGCAGGGAAAAGCTTCTCTTTAAGGACTTATGCATACCTCCATCAGACCAGGATCCAGACTCTGGACACCTCTGGGGTGAAACCTACTTCACTGTCAAGGCACAACAGATGGTCCATGCTGGTTTCTGTTCCAAGATGACTGAAGGGTACAACACAGTGAAATTACGTGCTGCCACTGGACATGACGACACAAGGGGTCCATGAGCACATTGGAAGCATGGGGCTTCTTTTTATCATTAGGTTCACCAGTGAACCAATGCCCTGCAGCTCTGCCTTGTTTAAGGAACAGCAAGTTCAGCCCCTCACATCCGAAACCAGTATGTCCAGCAACCTGAATGCACCCACGGTGACTTGTCTGTGCAATTGCCTTGACCATCTGTTACAATTTTTATCTACAACATTTGTTATGTTGACTTAGTTTTTGTTAACCTATATGAAGAATTTATTCATTAGAACAATGTATGCAGTAAAGTGAGGTCTATTCAATTCTGGCAGAAGGGATACTGCCATGCTGCACTGTGAGCACGCAGATCTATTGACGTTGCAGACAAGACAAGCTCTTGAACAGGTTCTTAAGTCAGGATCCGAAGGTTATGATTTGGTTTGGCAAAGAAATTAAAGTTACTGCTAGTTTGTCTGGTTCTTAGCAATTTTGGATGTGAAGCTGAAGGTGTTGTGATATGGAATTCAAGAGAGTTGGTCATTTCCAAATGTTGGAGCAGAGTAGAGGTGGGCGTAATCTCACATGGCATTTTGCTGCAGGCATTCCTGGACTTTAGCTTGTCTGGTGCCGCTGGTGATCGG
Organism: Pleurodeles waltl; assembly: GCF_031143425.1. Classification (NCBI taxonomy): domain Eukaryota; kingdom Metazoa; phylum Chordata; class Amphibia; order Caudata; family Salamandridae; genus Pleurodeles; species Pleurodeles waltl. The sequence goes on along the minus strand of NC_090449.1, from coordinate 74,971,358 downwards.
GAGATACGAAGTTTTCCAGGGTATCAGATTTAGGTAGCCCTTCAGCAGCCACGGTGGAAGAACCGTGAGGTAGTTCTCCAGATGACCAGCGCTAGCAGATGTGATCTTCAAACTAAGGTATATAATCCACATGCTGGTGGATGCTGATGTTCTTGCTGAATGGAAGTATGCCAAGAGGTTCCACATAAAGAATAAAGACGACTTACATGGAGCCTTGAGCACGACACAGACTTTGGTGTTATGTGTCCTGATAGTGAGGGGTTCATTTGGGCAGGGTTGTACCAGTTGGTCAGGATGTGAACTACAGCCGCACAAGCTCCTTGAAAGCCATTCATGAAGTGAGGCGCTAAGCAAGGATACATTGTTCACTATGTCCAGTGTCGCATGGAAGTCAAGTGGGTCAAGACGCCACTGTTCACCACTGTCAGGACTTCAACCACAAAGAAGGATGCAGTTTCATGGACTGCACTGTGGCCTGAACCATGAATGGTTTTAGTCACTCTTAATTGGTTAGAGAATGCTCTCTTGCTGATCTAGGCTAAACCCGGAGGTAAGTAATTAGGCAATAATTACAGAGGTTGTTGCAGCTTGAGGTTGACCTACTTCAGCAATGGGAGGATCAGTCTGGACTCGAGTGTCTGGGAAAAGACGATCTTCAGCAGTGAATTGAAATATCTACCAGAGAAGGACTTATGATGGGATGATGTCCCCTTCACTAGATGGGTCTGATGGAGTTTATGGGATATGAAAGGGTTTTGATCAGGAGAGTCGTGAAGGGCATTTACTTGGGTGAACTTAAGGGTTTCACAGCAAGAATGGCATTCGATGCTTCAAAGAGCTTCCCAAACTATCCTGTCCATTTTCTCTTGAATAAATGGTCATATTGTACTTGTATATGATACATAGGCCTGTCAGATGACAGCTCTGCTCTCATTTGGGGATGTGCTCTTTCTGTTAATGGACAAGACTGCTTTCGAATTTGGAATTGTCTGTTTGTTGGGTGTAATATTTTCCTAGCCTTAAGGTTTTTCTAGATCTGGGATCCTCACCACTTCTTCTCTTGCCTCTGGGTGGTGTGCTGGTTTCTTGTGAGCTCTAGACAGTGCGTGGACGAAAGGATGATTATGGTGATTGAATCTTCCTGTATGCATGGTTGTCCAAACTGGATTGGGACCTGCAGTTAGGGCTTCAGGTTGGTTGGTTGAATGTGATGGCTAGTACGTAGAAATCTTGCTGTGCAGTATCAAAGGCATAATCCTTCATGGAATGGAATTCCTATCGGGAAGCCTCTGGATGGCCAAAATGTAGAGATCCATCACGGAAGGAAGAAGTGAAAGTAGCATTACCTTCTGTAGATATCTTCAAAGGAGCATTGCTTTCACATCTTTGCAGCAAACTAGGTGTCAATCACAAGTGATATCTTCTCACTTCAAGACATCATTAGTGTAAAGGTGTACCAGTTAACAGTGGAGGGATGGAGTTAGGCACATCGGCCAGTCGCTGAAGAAGATGCTAAAGGTTAGAATTCACACTCCTGACCTGTTGACAGCATGAAGGTATGAGGGGAAACTTTCTATGGCTTGGCATATTTTCAGTTTAGCAAACAAATACAGCCACGTGAGTTATACGGCTAATAATATTAAAGGTATTTGGGCTAGGGAATGGATTAACAGGTTAAGGAAGTATGGTGAAATATGAATGGCCCATATTTAAATTCACGCTGATCTGCATATCTGCTGAATTGCTCAAACAAAAACGATTGGCCATACAGATGCACACGATTTAAAGGCAAATAATGCAAAATAAATTATATGATAGAATCATCCTAACCTCTGCAAGAGTGTATTGATTGGGGAGTATCGGGGAGGGGGGAATCAATGTATGAACACCAGCAGGTAAGTGATTCTCAGACCAGCTTATCTGACTCATAAAACTCCTTGTCTACCAGAGCATAAGTCGCTACAGGAGACTTGAGTCACCTGCCAGTTGTTCTCATCTCTGAAAAAGCGTGCTATTTCCTTGGGGCCAACGGGATCGACTGGGTGTGAACCCCAATAATAATGGGGTGAATAAGACAACTGCCCTCTATATTCTTCTCCCTTTAAGCCTTCCCTCCCAATCTTCTACCACATAACCCTTTGTCTCCCTCTCACCTATTTCTTCTCATCCTCTACTCTCCCTAACCTTCAACACTTGCCTCCATTCTCCATCCAAGCCCTTTAACTCCTTTATCCCATCACCCTTCTCCACCCAGGTCTTCATCTCACCGTCTTACTCCCCCGCCCTTCTACACCGTACGGACCCTACACCACACTGCACTATCTCACCTGCTGAAATGAATCTTCTGCCACCCTACATTCCTCCTCCACATAGGGTTGTAGGGTTCCCCGTTTATGTGTAGCAGATGTGGGTAGTAGTAATAGTGTTTTTGCGCTTGCTGATATAACCCTGAGATAATGTCCTTGATAAACACCTGATAAGTGGGATGATTGGGCAGCATGAGGAGGCTGCACAATGAGCGATAAAAAATATATAACATCGTGAGGCTGCAGATGGCTTCTTAAGGACCGATGGGAGCATCTCTTATGAGACTGCCTGCTATTCTGGCAGCCGACGCGGGTAAAACCCTTTTAAGTAAGTGGGTGTTACATGCCTGCTAGAAGGACCACCCCTGCCAATACACAACATCATAATCGTAAGCAGCTCAACTGCTCATTTCCCAACTGTGTCGAATGAGCATAAAAGCTTATGTGCTTAGACAGGTCTTGCGAACCTGTGATGCCTATGAATGTAAAAGTAAAACAAGCACTGGCAAAACCCATATGTCTGGCGTTAACTACTGGCCTTTGTCAACTATTTTGTGATGACCTTTGCAAAACTTTACAGTTAGGAAAGCTGTAAAAAGCACATTGGCTAACAGAAAAAAATGGTCAGAAAAATCACATTGCCATAATAGTCTGGCACCGACTAGAACTATTTTGATATAGATGTGCTCCTTATTTAAATGCAGAATTTCATCACTCACATTGAAGTTAGCCAATGCCTGAAGTGGGCTGACCCACTGCCCCATGCTATATGCGGGAGTGGGTTGAAGGAAAGTTGAGTGACACAGCAACAGAGAAATGGATGAAGAGGGCTAGCTGGAGGCCCCATAAGTATATTATTATACATATAATTTAGGAGAGCCGAATGGTCAGGCTAAAACATGAAACCTACAAGCAAGAGTAAAGACTCACTGCACTGAAGACCTTGAAGCTGCTACTAGCCATCCAGCGGTGCCTTACTAGCTCTGGTGGGGGCACGTCTGTGGAGACCGGGACTTGCGTTCCATCTTCAGACTTAGGTTCACAGCAAGCAAGAAAGGCAGAAAGAGGATAAGGGGGGAAGCAAAATGGTAACAAAAGTAGAATGCAGAGATGAAAAATAACGTACATAAGATCAGAGACAGGGTAGTGGAAGAAAGAGGCATGTGCCTAAATCAAGAATGGGCAGCCCTGGTGCTCGGCAGACCAGCGGTACTGGGAGTGGCTTGCTAAGAAAAGTTCTGGTCACTTACACAATTGTTTTTTTTTTTTTTTTTTTTTTTTTTTTAACAAACATAGCATCAATACACATGAAAAAATTATTGATCTCAAAAAAGAAATATAATGTATACGGAAGAGAGTCAGAAGGGCGACCACACCTGCTAATAACTTTTGATAAAGTACCCAATCAATAAAAGTAATTAAAAAAAAAAACAAGAACCCTTAGTTGAACCCAGGTGAGATTAAAAGTTATATGGAGCGGGAAAAACTGTGCTAACAGCCCAAACAATCCAATTGTTAACCATATGATTGACTCCACCAAAAAACGGTCTCAAATTTGTAACAAACATTTTCAGCGCCGGGAGCAATAAGCCATTTCCCTCGGGACTTTAAATTGTGATCATTTTGGGGGCAAAAATGAACCATTAGGCTTCACTGGCGTGCGAGCCACTGGAGTGTGGTCAGTAGTGACAGCCCAAGGATGTGGCACACATTTTCAGTGGAAAGATATTTTTTACTTTTACAACTTTCCCGGAAGTGATTAAAATTCTGGTATGAACAAAAGATTTTAGAAAGAGGAAAACCATATAAGAGCATCAGAACCGAATGGGGAATAACTGGGGCAAAGGTTTGGTGGCCGTGGCACCTATTCGCATAAAACTGCAACACTACAGGCACTGACTGAGGTACCCATTCATTTTACCAGCTGCTCAGCCAAGTTTCACGATGGGCTGATCAGTGGACGCCTGCTCAGTTTAAATATTTCTATACACTTGCTTTGTAAACATCCAAGAAAACTGAACTAAAGACAGCAAACACGTAGAAGATTTGCACAATTGTTTCCAAAGATTCCCTAAGCTTCCACCTAGGATGGTGCCTCATTTCCCACAATAAAACTTGAAATATTTCGGAACACTTTCACATGTTTTTGGGGGAGTCTGTCTATTTATCAGGGCTTTGTGGATCTCGTAGGTTTCGGCATGTAAGATGGACTTTAGCGGTACCACAGTGGAGTTTTACAATCCACTTTTTCTACATATTGTGCCTGAACAGCAAAAAGCATTATCAGCAATTGAAATAAATTATTAATAATAGTGATAATAAAAATAAAAATAAAAAAAACACGCAATATATGGCTCCAGACACCAAGCAGTACGGCCTCTTCATACCAAAAGCCAAGGGTTACTTCCTGACATGATTGGAAAATAAGCCCCGAACAGACTGCATTCTAAACATTGATTCAGGAATGCAGGAAGGTCAACCACCCACACATAGAAACCAATCCGGCCTGTACACAAAGCAAGGCCACGTGAAGAGAAGGTCAGGTCCGTACAATGGGCAGAAAACAAGCAGCGGCCATCTTGTGGCCGTCAGGCCTACAAAGTAACTCTCTCTCCCTGGCACTGGGCAACACGCAAACAGGGTACATATTTACGCCCAACAGTTACACTGACCAAGTCAAGACACCCTCAAGGTGATCTAACATTTCCAGGGTAACACCACAACAGCATTCCGTCATCAGTTCGTCATGCTTGAAAAATACTGGGTAAATTAGTTACTTTCAGTTTTTTCCCCAAATGCAACTGTTGCGTCCTAACTACTGGCCGCCTCCTCCTCATTGTTTGCAGAAGGTCCTTCAGAGTGGGGAGGCAGATCTAATGCACATGTTTGAAAGGCCAGGGTAGAAATGGAATTTATAGACGGGGCCCCTGAAGTTATGCGGCAGAGAGGGACAAATGTGTCAGGGTTGAGCAAACTATGTGACAAGAGAAAGGCAAATTATGTGGCATGATGCAACACAGTTTTTGACAGTATCACTTCACCACTTAGTCATTTTTAGGTTGAGCGGCAAGCGCTTTGACCTGTTGTGAGTATTGTGGGCTTTTAACCATGCCCACCACTTTCACTTGTTTGTGGGTTTGCCTTTCAAAAATCCCTTGATGTCATTGGTAATTACTTTTGTCCCGCCTTACAGACTGCCCCTGTTACATGTATAATCGAACAAATGTCGATATACTTCTGCATGGGTGAACTATTTTTTTTCTTTTGTCACTCCTCTTCGTGCTTCATGCAGCCATGGCCCTCACAGCACTAACAGCGCTAACTATTGCAGCACTGGTCACATTGTTCACACTGTTACTTTTCTATAGTCTTTTCTGTTAGCTCTCCCCTTTACGCTCCATAGCTTTCCCAAAAACAATTATAATTGATAAATGGTTTACTAAAAAACACAGAAATCCGCAACGTGGCTCTCCCAGCACAGCAGGAGAGAATATTCCAATATTCACTGCACTCAGGAAAAGTTGTCCCATAATGCTTTGCAAGCATTCTTTTTCAAAACATTTTTTGCCCAGAATTCAGCTTGTGGTGGTCATAGGACAATGGGGCCACCACCAAAACGTTCAGCATGACACTCTTTCTGTTTAGGTCATCTATGGGTCCCCACACTAGAATAGTGGGGACCCAAAAATAACTCTTCCCACCATTCACTCTCTTTTTAAGCTCTCGTGGCTGGAACTTTTATTTTACAGCTAGGAGTAGTTTGTGGTATTGCAGTAGGCCTGCTAGGCCTGAAAATGTGTAAGGCACTACGACCTCTAGGGGTTAAATATATGGTTGCACTACATTACCTTGTGCCCTTCTATTTTTATGCACATATGCCTTCTAGGAGCTAATTATATGGTTACATGACCATGTTTCTTACAAATGATATTCACTGTGGTGCCCTCTAGGGGCTTTTCTGAGCATTACAGTCAACATACTAAAATATTTGCTGCTCTCGGTCGTCCCATAATGCTTTGCAGGGCATTTTTTTCAAAACATGTTTGCTCAGCCTGTGGTAGTCCTATGACAATGGTACCACCTTCAAAACTTTCACCACAACTTGCTCTATCTAGATCATCTCTCGGTCCCCCGACTAGGTTCATGAGGACCCCAAAATAACCCCTCCCTCCATTCAGTGTCTTTTTAACCTCTCTAATGGCTCTAACATTTGTTTTATAGCTGAGAGTAGTTTGTGTTTTAAGGGTCTTGTTTGTAATATCATTGCAGTAGGCCTGCTAGCCCTGAAAATGTGTAATGCACTATGCCCTCTAGGGGCTAAATATATGGTTAGACGGCAATACTTTCAGTCATTTTCTTTTCATGTGTTTATGCCCTCTAGGGGCTAACTATATGGTAATATAACCAGATTTCTTACACATGCTTTTTTCAATGTGGTGTCCTCTAGGGGCTTTTCATAGTCGAATGCCAATTGTTTATTTCTGAGAAATGTTTTTATTAAGTTTATATTATAATTGTGCATGTTTTATTATTCTCTCCTTGTTGCAATTATGACCATGATTCAGGCCAACTTAATATCCTTATTACACTATGACTGTTTGAACACTATTGATATGTTTGGGTGACCCTTCTAGTTTATTTCTCTTGTTACTCCTCCATGGCTGTCTTGTTTTGGGAATTTTGTTAGCCAGCCAGCAACGCTGATGGTGGGGTGGTGAAAGTGGTATTATATTGGAATTAGCATGTCAGATTTAAATTAGGATGCTAAATGGCAACATTTTCATTTCTGGCTGCAGCTAGAGGCAGAAGGTAAATGGAAGTGCTTTAGTTATATGCAGGGCCACTCGTTAGTTATGAGTTAGGGTTGCCCCATTTATGTGGCAAGTAAAGTCCAGTTATGAATTTACAACACCAATAGCTCTAACTCAAGCAAATGTGAAACCTATTGCACTGCAAATGCATGTTAAAATTATTAACGATGTCTGGCCACTAGTTGTACCTCGTTAGTACCAGTTTAACACCCAAATATAGCAATAAGCTGCAGAAAGGTGGCCAGTAAACACTGACAAAGGGACTTCCTCTGTGTGGCAACACATGTTGCTTCGGTTTCACCAACTTTTGAACAAATTGAGCTAAATACATTTTTTTACGTTAAAATCTGCAGAACATGCGGCAGATGTTGCATTAAGTGGCAAATGCTGTAGAGCTACAATTATGCAAAAATTGTGCAGCTGCACAATCGCATAATTCCAACGGCCCTGCTGATAGAGGTCTTCTGTAATAGTGCTACATGACCCTACATGGCTCTGTTGGGAACAGGGGCAGACCTGGTAACAACTGGCTAATGCCTCCGACTCTGGATATGCATAAATAACAAGAAGAGCAATGTACTCCTCGACTGCCAGAAAAATGGGCAGGAGACAAGGCATAACCATACAGGGGTAGCCGGTCTTTCCTGATTGACAGTTGCTGGACGTTCCTGATCGACAGGCGCCAGATGTTCCTGATCAACAGGAGGTGGTAATTCTTTATTGACAGGCGCCGTGAGCTTTGACTTGTGAGTAGACCAACTCCTCATGGGAAATAGCTGTCATGTCAAGTGTAACAGGAGGATCCCTTGGAATGGGTAACTATTTAGCATCTGAAACTGGTAACAGTTAAGTATCTGTTCCTAATGCAACAGATGATAGCCTGAGATCAGACTGTTTAGTGGCCTTGAGTACTGAACAAGATCTTAGAATGTGTTTACCATAGCTTGTACTGGCTGAAGGAGAACAAGACGCATTAGGATTGTCAGGAAAAGCCTGCCCATCGAATGGGGATTCAGAAAGTGAAAAAGTGGAATGTCGGTTTCAGTGATGATCTGTTCTTCTCCCACTTGACCGCAACACAAATTCAAAGCATTTGATGCTTTGAAAGGTTTTCTGTTGGCTGCAAAGAAGCTACTGACTGGAGCAAACAGGCAGACTGGTATCATCTTTCAGGAAGGATCTTATAAAGTCCCTGTTGAAGACATTTTCCAGAATTTTTCTGGGACCTTCGCTCCTATGGATTTTAGGGAGCGACAGTGCACTGTTTCTTACATGCTTAACAGAACTCTACTCACACTAAAGGTTATCCATTTCCCAAGAGAAAAAACAGACATTCTGTAAACTTGAGAATATATCTGAGTTTAGTCCAGCTAAACCTTGAGATGAGAGTATATACAGTTTTACCATTTTAATGATGTAAATACTATGGTTCTGAGCTGATTGACCTTGGAGTGATGGAAGGCTACATGGCCCGACAGTTTGAGGTTTTACCCAGATCCTTCTGGTCACAGTAACAGACGATGACACCAAAGCGCTAAAGACAACGTTCTTGTGTACAGTTCTTACCTAGCTTTTTCATATGGCTCCCAATAATCTAAGTGACCCGTTTCTATGCACTCTGGATTTTGGATGAAAAGGGAAGTTGGTAAAAGGAGGTTTGTCTTTGTTTAGTCACACATTCATTCACCCACAGAATTTGCACCTGAAATGATGTCATTGATAACAATAACCTGCATGGTGAAGGCATGAATTATAGTTATTTGAAATAACGATAACTGGTGAGTTTCAGTGGTTTTGTTTATTTAAAACAGTAGGTTTTAACTGACTTTGTCATGTAGCTATAACATCCCTTTAGTCTCTGCTTTTTCAGTGAATATATAACATTTTCCACAGAAAAAACAAAGGTTATAGGGATGTTATAGTCAGGCTCACATTTTAAACGTACAAAACCTTAGAAATTCACCAGTTATAGTTACAGTTATCTCAAATGACAAACTCGGGCCCTAAGGTAACTATAACTCTGCCCTCCCCATGCACTGGTAATTACCCACAAATAATTGGCATTTATGACATCTTTGATTACATCATTGATAATATCAATGTAATATTTTGGACGAAAAAATTGTGCATGGCAGGTGCACAAGTTATAGTTACCTTAGGGCATGAGTTATAGTTAGCTGAGATAAACTACAGCTGGTGAATGTCTATGGTTTTGTACGTTTAAAATGCAAGCATAACTATAACGTCCCAGTAACTTTTGGTTTTGTCAGTGAATTTCTATGGTCTTTAATTTTCATTACTATAAGTTAGTCCAACCACTGCTGTACAGGGCCTGGCCTGGGTCCAGGCCCTGCAGCCAAACCCCTAAACCACCCAACCTTACACCGTGCATAGGCTTCACCAATGTGTAGCGGAGGTTGCCCGCAAGACCTGGCCTGCATCTAGACCCTGCGGCCAATCTCCATAACTACCCAACCCCATGCTGCGCATTGCCCTTTGGGCGTGCGTGGCAGGAGTTGTCCCGGACCTCGCTGGGTGTGAGAATAGGTGTGAGATGGCATATCAGGGGGTGAGAGTGGTTGCCAGATTGTCTGTCTGGGTGTGAAAGTGCATACACCAGTGTCTTAGTAGGTAAGTCAGTGTGTGGGCGCATCTGCAAGTGGGTGCATGAGGGGGTCAATGGGTCTATGACTGGGTGTGACAGTCTGAGTGAGTGTGTCTGAGTTGGTGCATGAGGGTCTGAGTGTGTGAGTTTGAGTGGGTCTGCGAGTGGGTACGTGAGTGTCTGAGTGGGTCTGTGAGTGGGAGCATAAGTGGGAGAACTAATGAAAAAAGAGAGACCGAAAGAAAGTGAGAGGGAGAGAGAGTTTAAGGCTTTGATGTCTGATATACTTAGAATGAGATATTTCTACCCAAATTAAAATATAAAAATATATATAATTCTTTTTGAAAGAAGAAAAGAAAAAAAAAAAAAAGTTAATTAGTCCAGCTTGACTCGAACCCCCAAAGCTCAGTGTGAAGGACTGCAACCTTCACACTGAGCTACGGGGTCTTTTTTTTTTTTTTTTTTAAAGCCCAATATGGGCTCTATAGGACTGCAAGGGAGCCCTCAAGGCTGCCCCCCCCCCCCCCAGTCCCTCCTTATATATTTATGTTTCAAAAAATAAAAATGCCCTTTAAGGGCTATCTGGCAATGCAGTGGAAGACTTAAGGCTTCCCTCGCACTGCCATTGCTTCAGCAAGCACAGAGCTGCAGCACTGCAGCGAAGCCACAACAAACAGCTATGTTACAGGGGGTGGTCACCCCGAATCATAGCAGGAGCCGGCCTCAGGGGGGTGGCGTTCCCCAGGCCCAGGGCCATCAGTGGCTCTCAGAGGGAAGCTGCGCGGCCCCCCTCCAACAGGAATAGCTTTGAGGGCGGGGGGGGGGGGGGGGGGAGGCTTCCCAGGGCCCGGGGGTTCCCATAGGCACCCCCTTTCTTTTTTAATCATTTGCCTGGGGGGGGTGGGGGGGGGCAGAAGGGAGGGTGGCCCCCCGCATTCATTAAATGGATAGCCCGGGGGAGGTGGTGGTCCATTTTGAAAACTTCATGAAGATTCGAGAATTGGTGCCAAAGTTATAGGCAAAACAAAAAACACACACATAAAATGACAGAGGTTTTGTCAGCCTGAACCTTATCAACATAGGGTTTATGCATGGGACAAAATATGTTTTTTTAGACTTTAAAAAAATATTATCAGTGAACTTCTGAGCATGCCTGAGGAAAGAACTTTGAAAAGATACAGCCAACATGCACTGATGATATGCAAATGATTTATTTTTAAAAAGCCAGGGTTTTTGTACATTACACTGTTGGTCAAAAGGCTTGACAGTTTTTTGTGGTTCATTTGGAAACAGTGGGAACACTGTTCCATCACTTGCCCGTCCCCTTCAGTTTGCACAGTGTGCTGCCGAATCATGGTACCCTGAGGAATAGTGTAAAGCAATCCCTCAGAAGTGAGGAAGACCTATTTAGAACCTCATCTATCTAGTACTTAGTAGTTTGTAAACTATATGAGCACAACATTCTGGCAATAAAGGGACTTCCTAGAACCCCGCCCTTCTATAGACATCACATAAATATTTTCCTGTATGAGTCTGCCACTGCCCACATGGTGATCTCTCCTCAAAGATACTGGTAAATTAGTCGCAGAATCTATCATGGAGTGTGCCAGGGTCCTTGAGGGAGAAACCTAGCTGAAGCTTTACATTTAGGCTTTGCTTTCCCATACTAACAAACAAAGATACAATGTTTCAGAGTGAAAAAAGGCTAAGAGAACATAGGGCAATCCCATTGCTAGAAGCAAAAGCCCTCACACATTCTCATGGATGTCATGTTTCATTATTGGGCCTGCTCCTAGTCAGACTGGTGCTGCAATGTTCTGACGGACACCCCACAAGAGGGGCTCTTTGCCGGAGATTTTTTCTCAATATTTCTGTGCCGTGGTAAGAGATATAGGCACGTAATAGGAGAGAAAAAGAAAAAAAAGATGAAAATCGTCTCAAAACCAAGCACAAAACAATTATTTATTGATCTAGGAAGGGTCTTGGCCAAGGTTAAACCAACGAGTAGAGTGTGGAATGAGGTAATGGTCTTTCACTCTCTCAATCACAATGAAGGAGGGGAGGGAAATGCCCTGTGTTCTCGTAGCCTTTTTTCACTCTGGAACAGTGTATCTTTGTTTGTTAGTATCATAGTTGGGAGGCAGTACAGTGGACCATTAATCTCCCTGTCCCTCATTTGTAATATATTTGCTTTCCCATGGATACGGCACCCCAGATCCCAAGGACCAACTCTCCCCATGCTGCTGCATCACTCCTGCTGCGGTCGTCCCCTTGCTTTACCCCCCATTGTTTTGTGTGCCTTCTCCTTGCTTTTCCCTTGCTCTTACTGCTTTCTCCTGTGTGTCCCCCGTTTTTAGGTTTCGCCTGCACAGAACTTGCAAAATCTCCTTTATTTAAAACAAAGAAAAATCTTAAAAGGGGCTTAGAGCCCACCCATTACTTGCCTATACTCACCATTGGCTGGCTCCTACGTGGGTCTCACGTCGCACTACTTACCACTGGCTGGCTCCTACGTGGGTCTCACGTCGCACTACTCACCATTGGCTGGCTCCTACGTGGGTCTCACGTCGCACTACTTACCACTGGCTGGCTCCTACGTGGGTCTCACGTCACACTACTTACCATTGGCTGGCTCCTACGTGGGTCTCACGTCGCACTACTTACCACTGGCTGGCTCCTACGTGGGTCTCACGTCACACTACTTACCATTGGCTGGCTCCTACGTGGCTCTCACGTCGCACTACTTACCACTGGCTGGCTCCTACGTGGCTCTCACGTCGCACTACTTACCACTGGCTGGCTCCTACGTGGCTCTCACGTCGCACTACTTACCACTGGCTGGCTCCTACGTGGGTCTCACGTCGCACTACTTACCACTGGCTGGCTCCTACGTGGCTCTCACGTCACACTACTTACCATTGGCTGGCTCCCACGCCTGTCTGGTTTCACTGGTCAGCACCACTTCCTCCTCGTCTTGTTCTGGGTGCCTGGAGTCCAGACTTCTCCTGCCGTCGAGTTTGGCATAAGTACTGCTTCCGGTGGACAATGTCCTTACACTGCAGACTCTGCAGTATGGGCACTTTTTATATACTTTGACACACACTCTTGTCTCTACAGTTCCTATTCAGCCTGCTTATATATAACAAGGTGAATTTTAACTCGCAGGCTTTATAGTGAAACCCTGCAAGCAGAGCGCATATTTAATTATTAATACTTTGGAGAGTACGGGCCACCATTACACGTTGATGAACGGCTGCTTCTTATTTGCATTTGTAACTGCCGCTCTTTGTTTTGTGTAATACTTCCAACTACGGTGTGCATTTCATCTCAACAGTGAGCCGTGACTGCCATCTTGTGGATCACTTGTAAATTTAAAACAAATGTTAAAAAAGAAGGACGTCTTTTGTTCTTCACTGTGGTTGAATGGTGTCGTCATCTTACTCTGTGCTCACTACTTATATGAGGAATGTAAAGAGAGCAGAAGCAGTAAATATCTGGAGACAAAATGATAGAACAGACAATGTACCATTTTGTCATGCACAGCTATTTGGCTTTAAAAAAAATTTTTTTAATGACGTTGTATAGCAGCGCGGCCTGCTTTGCAACATGGCTGAAAGTAAACGTAAACAAAAAGCACTCTAGGTGGTCAACACTGGTCGCGCCATAGAGTCTTTTTTGTTGTTGCTTACTTTGAGTCATGTTGCAAAGCAGCCTGCGATGCTCTGCAACATCTTTAAATAACATTGACAACGCTACTAGAACTTGCACAGGTGAAACCAATAGTTTTGCCAATGGTTGTTTTGTGTGCCTTCTCCTTGCTTTTCCCTCATTTTCGCTGCTTTTTCCTTGCTTTCCCCTTGTTTTCACTGCTTTCTTCTTCTCCACCGTTTTTTGGTGCCTTCTTGCTTTTCCCTCATTTTCACTGCTTTCTTCCTTGCTTTTCCCGTTTTCTTTTTGAGCCTCCTCCTTGCTTTTCCCTCATTTGTGAGGTGCCTTCTCCTTGCTTTTTCCCCTGTTTTTTGCGTGTGCATTCTCCTGTTTTTTCCCTCGTTTTCACTGCTTTCTCCTTGCTTCCCACCTGTTTGACTCCTTTCTCCTTGCTTTTCCCTCGTTTTCACTGCTTTCTTCTTGTGTGCCTCTTCCATGCTTTTCACTTCGTTTTCACTGCTTTCTCCTGCCTTTTCTGTAATTTTTTGTGTGCCTTCTCCTTGCTTTTCTCTTATTTGTGTTTTTGTGTGCTTTTTTCTTGCTTCCCTGTATTGTCTCCTTGCTTTTGTCTTGCAGCTCCTCCATGCCTCCCACCTAGCCCTGCCCACCACCTCCCAGCACCCCTTACTGCTCTCAGGACCTACTTAATGGAGGCTGCACCACAACCCATTGATTAGGTCCCAGACCCAGCTCTCCAGTGCTACTGCATCACTCTTCCTCTGGCCTTCTCCTTGCTTTTCCCTTGTTCTCACTGCTTTCTCCTTCCTTTCGCCCTACCCCCCCTCCCAGTTTGTGTGCCTTTTCCCTAGTTTTCAGTGTTTTCTCCTTGCTTTTCCCTAGTTTTCACTGCTTTCTTATTGCTTTTACCCCTAAATTTTTGTGTGCATCTTCCTTGCTTTTCCTCCATTTTCACTGCTCCTCCTTGCTTTTCCCTTGCTGCTACTGCATGCCGCATGTTATCTCCTGTCTTCTGCCTAGCCCCATCTACCACCTCCCAGTGCCACTCCCTCCTCCCAGGAGCTACCTAATGGAGGTCGTAGCTCAACCCCATTGAGCAGGTCCCAGACCCAGCTCTCTCCAGCATCGCACTTGCTTCTGTCTCTCCTTCATTTTTCAGTGCCTTGAGAACCTCACAGGTGACTTGCTGTGCTTTATAAATCCTTTATTATTTGATTAATGTTTGATATCCGTCTTTAAAGTACTTTAACAAGGAACATAAAACACAAATTTTCTGGCCTTTCTAGAATCAGTACGTCCTGGCATGTAATCTAGCATTAGTTGCAGAAGTTCCTTACGATATAACAAAAGTTGCTGCCCTCAAAACAGCAAACTTTTCAATAAGCCTTTTTTCTGCGGGCAATATACATCTTTATCTGCAACTGGTTGAAACCCATATGTTTTGAGTCAGTATATTTTTCAATGGGATGAATGGCTTCTTTGGTTCATGAGGCCATCTCCTAGACAGAGTATCAGTGTTGGAGGATGGAAAAGAACAATATCCAACAAGTTTGTCACTGGTTGGCACTTTGAGCTGCCTCTAGGAATCCAAGAACGCAATACTTTTTGATGTCCGTGAATGGCCACTTTGCGCCCTCCAAGTAATAGCAAATAATTTGTATTCAAAATGGTGCAATTGGATTTTGCGCTTTTCAATCTTATTGAGGAACAGATCATGGGTTGTATGGTGATGTTGTGCATGCAGCTGGAATGCAAACCACACATTCAGACTAGCATCATCAATTTCTACAGTAAAGGACATCTCTGGATTAGGATGCTGATGGTATTCAGCCATGCTACACTGATTAGTGAATTCCTAAAATATGTTTGTCGTTTGCCCCCAGGAACTATCTACAGGTTGGCAAGGGGGCTTCATTGAATGAGAGTATTTGTTAGTATCCTGAGCAGTGTGTATTAACGTGTCTGACCCCGAGACTCATCTGTGAGTATCCACAGACACCAGATAACCATGGAGAATAGAATAGACAAGTTCTGAACACCACTGGAGTTTTGTGTCACCATGGAGTGGTGAATTTGTTGTGCTGACTCTTTACCTGGGGTTTGCAAGCAAGACGTGGTGTTGACCATGCTCTCAACAGTTTTTTTACGGGTCAAAGGCAGTGGCATAGATGGTTGCACAACAGTTTGGGAGTCTACATGATCAAGAGTACATGTTATCCTAAACATTAGCTATTAAAGGTGATGAACTTAAAACACATAAAAATTATATTCAGAACAAGAAAAAGGACTGATAAATTCATAACAAAACACAAATAAAAAGAATATGCAAAACAGAAAAAGGTCTGATAAATTCATTACAATGCTAGTACTGTTTATTTAAACAGACAAAATATTCTGCAATTAAAAATTTGCTTTAAGTGTTGCACAATTAGGAATGAATTTAAAGTCCCCAAAGATCACTGAGTGAGAATAATAGAGAAACTAGCTCATGAAAGTAAGAAAAATTAGATACTGTTTTAAAGCCTCCAGCGACGTTGGTGGCAGTGAGTTTAGTGTGGACAACAGGAGTGTGGGCGCTGGGCTGGGCACCTTACCCAAAAGTATTATTAAATACAAGTGTCCACCATAGATTGGAAAACAGCATACATCATGTAAAACACATCAGATCTAACTTTAGATGCTTCAGAAGAGTTAGATATTCCATTCCGCCTCTGCAAATCCATCAATAGATATAAAGAAGAGCTCTGACAAGCTGTCAAAAAAGCTACTGCCATTGATTTACTTAATAAAATGATGCTAAAACAATAAAAATACAATCAGCAGACCCGGAGATATGCAATTATAAAGGCTTAAGTAAGAATAGTGCCAAGAAGTAGAACGCACTAACTGCTTGTATCTGGTTACATTAAATCAGGACAAAGTCTCAAGTTCAAGCCGACTGCGATGGAGAGTGGGCAGGAAACCGCAACCAGGTTAGTCCGGCTAAAAAGGTACCTTCTCAGAGTCCGGAGCACAGAGTTCAAAATGTCGGGATTTCAGAGGAGGAGCTCAACTGCCAAGGGTCCTGGACCTAGGGGGCGGACCACTTGGGGATCAGGAACTCACCCCAGCAGAGATCAGCGGGGCTCAGGCAAGTCCAGTTGCAGGTAAGGCAGGCCCAGTTGCAGCAGGTCAGCTGGGCAGGTGCAGAGACACCTCTGGAGCTTGATGTATCCCTGTAGATCAGAACAGGAAATCAGCAAACTTATCATTGGAGTCACTCAGGTAGTCTTGGTTTCACAGAGATGGTCCTCTCCCCTTCAAGATAGAAAGCAGTTCTCTGAAAAACAAGGCAGGCCTCAAGGAGCAGGGCAGTCTTCTGAAGTAAAAGGCAGTTGTTTTGAAGTGTTCCACAGGTCAAGCAGGGTACTTATGAGTGGCTTGAGAAATCCAATATTTACACTTGGTGCCATTCTTTGAAGTAGGGGAATCTTTTAGCCCACCCCCACATCTGGCTCTGGAAAGATTCTTCCTTCCCTTTTCCTCCCCTGCCCAGGCCCCCTTTGGTCTAGAGTGCCCAAAGGCTGGTGTAAAGTTCATTTGTAAGCATGCTCGGGGAAAGTCTTTTGAAATGGAAGTGGGAAAGGGAACAGCTCCACCACTCTCATCCTAGTTGGATGGCCTTTTCCCTGTGAAACGCAGGCCCTAGTGTTCACTAGTGTTCCTGATGGGAGAGCAATTAACAGGCCCAGGCAGCTGGAAACTCGTAGGAGGCCTCACAAAGTTTCAGGCAGGGAAATGAGAACTTTCTGAAAGTGGCATTCTCAAAATTATATTTTAAATTCTGACTTTACAGGTAAAGAGGATTTTAAATTACAATTCATTTGAGTCAAAATAGGACATCTCTCTGTCCCCAATCAAAAGTTGGCATTTAGTAAATGTAATAAGGTAACCCAATGTTAGCATACGGGAGAGGTAGTTCTTACAGTAGTGAAAAACTAACTTAAAAACACAAGGTTCTACTGCTTAAATACAATGCACAATGCCCCATGGGCTGTTAAGGCCTACTTTTGGGGTGCGATGTATGTCTTTGTCTGGCAAAAAGTTTATTTTGCTAGGTTGAATTGGCAGTTTAAAACTGTAAATGTTTTTAAAGCATGCTTTTAGAGAGTGGAACAATAAGCGGTCCTGCCTGCTAGAAGTATTACATTTACAGGCCTGTGTCCCTGTGGTACCATATACAAAGGACTTACACCTGATTGGTGCATTTAATTTACTTGTAAGCCAATTGTACCATGTTTTAGAGGCAAAGCACAAGCACTTGTTGACAGTGGTAAAGTACATAGAGTCCTAAAACCAAACAAAAATGGGTTCTAAAAACAGGAGGGGTGAAGGTAAGGTTTGTGTGTGACCCTGCAGAGATGTCCAGGTCCAGCAGGTATGTATCAAACCACACTCACTGATGCTGATAAGAGCAATCCACGGCTACTAACAGAATAGAAACAATGATCAACAAGCTCACCCTTCCCTTGCTTCCCAAACCCAAAGCGGGCAACACCCATCAAAAATACACAAAGATACTACATGATGAAAACATTAACCTTGTTGTAATATGGTGTTATCAGCCCATTCCAGATTTCTACAATGCTGCTATCATCCCTTTGCAACTCACAGGTCACAGTAAGTCTTTAATACCCGGAATAAGAGGAAGCATGTGTAGGGGGTTTGAAATGATGGTTTATGGTTTCCAAGCTGTGCAAAATGTACCCCTTTCCTTTCTCGAGCCAAATGTTAACATATTCATTGCCATGATCAGCTCTATTCTACAAGGACAGTTATAAAGTGATGGGGAAGTTGGACTGCTCCACTTCCCTGCAAACTTCTTCTTTGCTGCTCATTAGATAGTAGTAATCAGAGTCCAATCACGCTTAGATAATCTCGCCATTACCTCAGGCTACAAGCCCAGAACAACCAACCCAGGGCTAAAAGCAGGAGGGAGACTATAACACTTAATATGGCTGAATATATATATATTCTTTTAAAACAGTATTACAGATGAGTCCTACATAATGTGCAAATTATCCCCACCTCCAGCAATGTGTGTCTATGTATGAGAACTTCTAACTTAGACTGCTAGGAGCTTTGTACTAATAAAACATTATTGTGTACATAGTTTCCTGATTCTCAACTCAGGTGACAATTGTAGGTATGTTGCACCTTAATATAAGCCTTTGAGCCCATGTGATGCGTTTCTCTAGCCGTTTTAACCGAATATACGTCGGAACAACGCATGCTGAAACCACGCATTCCTGGACAACACAGTCGGAACAATGACCGCGTTGTTACCACTAATGCCTTTACCACAAATGCCTTAACAATGATTTTTCATTATAAAGGCATTCCTAGTAAAGGCATGCGTGGAATAGCATGCATGGTTCCAGCATGCGACCTCCCTGACCCCCCCCCACCCGACCCTAAAACAATCCTACCCTGGACCCACCAACCCTGTCCCTAAAAAGTAAAAACCCCCCCACCCCTGCCCCTGAAACTACTGCGACCCCCCCCACCATGCCCCTAAAAACTAAAATTACCCCGACCCTCCCACCCCGCCCATAAAACCACCCCAACCCCCTGCCCCTAAAAATACCCCAACCCTCCAACCCCACACCCCTAAAAACCTAAAAACGACCCCAACCCCACACCCCCAAAAACCTAAACTACCCCAAACCCCACCCCAAAAATCCTAAACTACCCCGACCCCCCCACCCCTGCCCCAAAAAACCTAAACTACCCCAATCTCACCACCCAAAAAATCTAAACTACCCCGACCCCCCACACCTGCCCTAAAAAACCTAAATTACCCTGACCCCCCCAAAAATCCTAAACTACCCTGACCCCCCCAACCAGCCCCAAAAATCCTAAACTACCCCGACTCTCCCACCCCTGCCCTAAAAAACCTAAACTACCCCGACCCCCCACCCCGCCCCCAAAAAACCTAAACTACCCCGACCCCCCACCCCACCCCACCCCCAAAAAACCTAAACTACCCCGACCCCCCACCCCGCCCCCAAAAAACCTAAACTACCCCAAGCCCTTCCCTAAAACCTAAACTACCCCAAGCACCACCCCGTCCCTAAAACTACCCGACCTCCCTACTCTGCCCCTAAAACCTAAAACTACCCCAACCCCCACCTCCTCCCCATAAACTAAAATTACCCCGACCCCCACTCCTGCCCCTAAAACTACCCTGATCCCCCACCCCTAAAACCTAAACTAGCCCAACCCCCACCTAAAACTACTGCGACCCCGCCAATCCGACCCATAAAACCTAAAAGTACCCCGAACACTGCCCCTAAAATGACCCTGACCCCCCCACCCCGCCATTAAAACCTAAAATTACCCGAAACCCCCCCCCCCCCCCCGGCCCCTATAAACTAAAACTACCCCAGCCCCACTTACCTGGCTGCGTCCTCTCTGATCCGGAGTCTGTTTTCCTCTGCTTTAACGACGCATGTTCTTTGTTCAGACATGCGTGGTAAAGGCAGAGGAAAACAGGGTAGTTCAGGAAAGATTTGTTCCGCTTTCATGGACAACACGCATCGTTTTTCAGCCGTCATTATTTAGGCTGCTTCCCATTTCAACCACGTTTCCATTTTGTGAATATGTCTCTAGACACGGCTGGCTAAAACCTGCATTATCATCGTTAGAGGTGAAATGAAACTAGAATGTTGTGATACCCATGCACTGCAATTTTCAATCCCAGAACTCTAGAAGGTGCTGCATGATACATTAGCTACTGTTGGTCTGCACTTTTCTGGGAGCCACAGAAGGTGCCAAATTGTTCATTTCATCATGGACCTTTTTTTAAACTATCAGCGACCATTCAAACACTATTCAACGCTGTGAGAAGTTCTCTACATGAGGGAGCCAAGTCCAACCTCTCTTTTTTCCCCACTTGTTACACCCATGTCTACACTATGCACTTTTTACCTCTCCACAGGAAGGAGTCAGATACAGTTGAACTCAGTATTGTAGGTATAGCAACCACGGAAGCACATTAATTTTAAATGAGAGTAACCAGGAGGTAAATAGTAGTAACTAATTGAAGATATCATATTTCATGTCTGTTACAGAAGGTGGTAGGTTGATTAATACAGTCCCTGTCAAGTTGGGGCTGTAAAGACACCCATAACATTTATTTTCCCATTATTGGCCCATCTGAAGGGGATATCAGTTTATTGTGGTAGCACTACACTTAACACTTCTAATTTACTAAGGTTCACTTTGAACCCTGAGACCGTCCCATAACAATGAGATACCAAGCCCTTTGGTTTGACCTCCATGGGTTACACAAAGTAAGCAACATGTAATCTGCATCTTGTGTCATCAAAGGCCAATCCCTCCACTCCCTCCCCCTTTCCAGTTAGCTGTGTTGGTGGTCCAATGACAAAGCAAGGAGAAGTTAGGCTAGAGGGCAACCTTGCTTTGTTACCCCACTACCGCTACACTTGGGGCTACATAGCTAGCTACCATATATTTTCACACCACGGGACCCATCTCTACCCTCAGCAGAACACTTCCCAGGAACGTACAATCAACTTGTTCAAAAGCCTTCCCAGTGTCTAGTTAGCAAGATCATCGGGTCCTTGAGTTGGTTTGACTTTTTGACCTTGTGCAATGCACGCTGCGTTTCATCAAAGTTCTGTCTAAACTATGAAGCATGACTGATCAGGTTCCACCCAGAAGGGGATTATGTGCTCCAATTCTGTTTGCAAGAATCTTTGTGTAGAACAGATAGTCCGTAAGATGCACCACAATTCCTGCCCATGCCCTCTGTGTAGTAATAAAATGATAACTTCCATGAAGGCATAACTGCTCCAGACTCCCAAAAAGAGTTGTTGTGCTTCATCAGATGTGTTGCAATTATTGATTAGAATGTTTTATAGAAGTGAGAGGTCAACCTGCTTAAGCTTGGTCTGTTGTTTACTGGCAGGTTTTTGATCCCTTTACTAATTTTCTCCTCTGAGACTGCCTACTCTAGCCTCTGGTAATCCAGAGTTGTGCGGCGTATCCAGTCCCTCAAAAAAGGAGGTCATAGCTTTGCGATCTAGGGTTCGTCTCAGATACAATTTTTGGAAGAAAAAGACAATTCTTTTCTTTTACTTAGCTCTGGATCAACCATGCTGCCATTTGGCTGCATGACGTTAGGTATTCTGGATCCCTTTTTTCGCTATGCATAATCTATTTGACAGCAATTTGTCTGCTTTTTTCACCTTTTTATACATCATTGTATAAGATGGAGAAGAATGTTCTCAGATATGTCTAAAAGTAATAAGTTAATCTGTCCCCTCAAGGTTGTTACTTCCCAAAGAAATGCATGTAATCTAGTCACTCCATGACAATGCTCCGCTAATTTAACATCTGATCTGGCTTTCATTTTGTTCCAATGGCATCTCTGGTTGGTTTTGGCTGCTGTATACTTCCCTCTGATGACAGCCTTAAAGGCATCCGACAGTACCTCCAGTTATGATTCCCAATTATCATTTTATGTGAAGAATCGCTTCACTTGGGTCTTAGATTCTTCCTCGTATACCTTATTTTTGAGAGGAGAGTGGTCTAAGTGCCATGTACGTGCTTTCCCTACGGGGGCTACAAACTTGCGCTCCCATATGGCCAGGGCACGACCTTGAGATGGCAATGAGACCTATATCACCCTGTCTGTCTGTATTATTGAATATGGCCTATGCATTCTGGAGAGAAAGATGTATTCTCTCTGGAGTAAAGGTTTCTCTAGATGGTATGCCAGCCCTATTCAACAAATTCCTTGATGAGTGAGACATCCCCAATCAGAAAATGTATCACTTGGGATTCTATCCATTGAGGATGCATGAACTGCATTGAAGTCACCCCCCCAATACCAGTTCTTCCTCACAGTTTTCTCTAATTATTACATTGAGGAACAGGAGGAATCATTCCTGGCTGCGTTTAGGGTGTACAATACTAACAAGGTCAGGCTACAGACTTCTATTTTCAGAGTGATGTACCTCATCTCCTTATTGTGTATGAACGTCTCCACTATTTCAAAGGTTAGGTCCTTACAGACAGCTACAGTGATACCGCTTACTTTGTTTGTCTGACACATGGGATTGTGTCAAAGTCTGTGGCCACTAATCCTGCTCTATTGATAGAAGATGGGTCTCCTGCAAGCAGATCACATAAGGGGATTCCCATATGGCTGCCCACAAGATGTTGTGGTGTGTAATCATGGAATTCAGGCCACGTAAGTTTCAGGTGAGGAAACATTACATGGGTCAGTGTGGGAGCATCAGCTTCTACATAAGAGCTTCCATGAGCGTTTGGATCAGTTACTTCCACCCACCTCACTGTGTGTGCCTGAACTGGCAGACTGTGTCCCCTGTTTGGCTCACCCATCAACCATGCCCCCCAATGCTCTCACACAATAAAGAACAAAAGGACCACTCATCCTGGCATGAACATATTTCAAATTAGCATGGAGTACTGTCAAGATAGTCAAGTCGCTCAATGAGTTCCAACCGGGGTGTGTAAACAGAAAGAGGTGGGACCTCCCAGTAAGTCATCAAGATGCCATTTGCTTGGATTCTTTAGTCATTGTTATAGCCGGTGCCAGGCCTGTTATCCACAATTCCTACCTATGTGATTCTTTCAGTCATATCAGACATTTGATACAAAAGGAAAGGTTTGCAGATATCCAATGTGTTCTCTGACTAATTCCTCTACAGTTTCTTGTAGATCACGTCTCTGGCTTAGTGAGCTTTGGGATAAGTCCTAAAAAGTTGTATTGTGCAATCATAAAAGTTCACACTGACCATTTGTCAAGCAAGGATATCAAGGGTGGGTGTGCACTGCCAGCTGTTGCGCCCCTACCACCTATCAAGTAGCCCTTTCCCCTGTGAAGACATGCCCAAACAGGATTGCTTCTAGATATCAGCAGCTTCTTCATTTTATCTCACATTCCAGATCCATACGTTGCCCCTCCAGATCGTTGCATTTGTCAGTTACTAATCTTACTTATTCAAATATGTTTCACCTATCAATCAGGTCTCTTTGAAAGTCAAACCCAACAGGGTGAAGGCATCTTCATTAGCACGGACACAATGTGCAAGGGACCAGATGTACTTATAAATTTCATGCATTTTGGAAGACACCTCAGTTTTGAGAGCAAGTTAATGGTCTGAAAGATTCTTACTGAATTTCTCTTTAAGATCCAATAAGCAAATGAGTAACTCTTCCTTCATTAGGGTGGTCTGTTCAACTTTTCTAGAAGCCCTATGGTACCCTCCGAGAGAGCTTTTGTCGTTCTGTTTTGCCTTGCCTGCTGTGCTCCCAGCTGGATCATAAACTGTGTTGGAACCAGAGCCCCAGGCCTCACCCCAGTATCCATCAAGCCCTTCCCATCTCACTGCACAGTCCTGGGATTTCCACAACTCATTCCGTTGACACTGCAGTGTAGATACAAGCATGAGTAATATCTGGCAGGAGCTCACGTCCGAGGACACTTCATCACCTCAAGGCCATCCACACTCCATGGCCTTTTTTTTTTTTTTGTGTGGATAAAAAAAGGGCATCAGGGAATCAGCAGGGCCGGCTTTAGCAGTGGTGGCGCCCAGTTGGATAGTCTGTTTTGGTGCCCCTCCAATGACCTCCTTCTCCATGTATTCTCTCACTACCACTCTCCAACAATGCACCTAATCTCTCCAAGGCCTCTCTCTGGCATAAATTTATTTTTTTATGGCGCTACTCATAGTTAACTCAAACTCACTTCTGTGATCTGCAGAGTACACGTTCTTTTCAGCTAGCGCATTAGCCCTCTTCGCTAAATTGTGATGAGTTAAAACTGCTACAGGACAAAATTCGATCTCTCACTAGTAGTAACATTAACCACAGCAATTATCTTGGAATTTTTATTGTTGGCTCTAATCTACTGCACACACAAAGTTGTTTGTGCTTTTAAGCCAATAGTTATTTTTATTCACAACCCCTTTCCACAAAAGGCAGCATCAGGTGTGACTGCACGGGTCATATATGTGGAGATCATCAGGGGGACTAGATAGCACAAAAATAGACTATAGCATTCGGAGCCACCAGTGCTGAAGCTGGCCCTGGCTATTGGCTTTGACATTGTGTTTTAGCCATGCTGTACACCAGTGTGGATGTTGTTCAGCATGGCTAATGGTTAGTGGCGTGGGGTGGGGTAGATCGGAGTGGAGTGGGGAGAGTGGGTCAGAAAGAAGCAGGTGTGGAGTGAGGTGGATTGGAATGGAATGGGGGAACTGGGTAGATTGGCATGGTAGATTGAATTGGGGTAGACTGGGGTGGAATGGGGTCAAGTCGGGTGGAACGGAGTAAAGTGGGGTGGAATGGGCTAGAATGGAGTGGAGTAGATTGCAGTGGGGTAGACTGGAGTAGGGTAGATCAGGGTATACTAGAGAGGAGTGGGTGGATGGGGGTAGATTGGAGCAGAGTGGGGTAGACTGGATTAGGGTAGACTGGCGTGGGATAGGCTATACTGGGGTAGATTGGGTGGATTATAGGAGGGTAGATTGGAATGAAGTGGGGTAGTTTAAAGTGTGGTAGATTGGAGTGGCGTAGACTGGGGTAGACTGTAGTGTTGTGGGGTAGAGTGGAGGAGTGGGGTAGATTGCATTGGGGTAGATTTGGGTGGAGCGGGGTAAACTGGAGAACAGAGGGGTAAACTGGGATTGGAGGCATGGGGTCGATTGAATTGGGGCTGATTGGGTTTTAGTAGACTGGAGTACAGTGGGGTGGAGTGGGGGATTATTGTAGGGTAGATTGGAGTGAAGTTGGGTAGACTAGAATGGAGTACGTTAGAGTGGAGCAAATTGGAGTGGGGTAGACTGGAGTGGAATGGGGTCGATTTGAGTGGGGTGGGGTTGAGTGGGTTAGATTTGATTGGAGTGTGGTAGACTGGAGGGAGTGTGGTAGATTGGAGTAGGGTAGATTGTGGTGGAGTGTAGTGGGGTAGATTAAAGTGGAGAGGAGTTGGCTAGATTGCAGTGGAGTTTGGAGCGGGGTAAATTGGAATGGAGTGGATTAAATTGGACTGGGGTAGATTGGAGGGAGGTGGGGTGGGGTGGGGTGGAGTGGGGGGGGGGGAGGAGTGGATTGAGGTAGATTGGAGAGGAGTGGGTTGGGTTTCAGTGGGGTACACTGGTGATGGGTAGACTGGAGTGGGTCAGATAGGAGCAAGGTGGGGTAGAATAGAGTGGGGGTAGATTTGGGTAGATTAGACTGGGGTGGGGTTGATTGGGTTAGACTGGGGTAGACTGGAGTAGGGTAGATTCGCCCACTCGCTAGTCATTTTATTAGGTTGAGCTATTTTTAGGACCTACTCAAACCTTCTGGGAGCTGACAGAAAAGGTGTTCTGTTCAGTCAGAAAGTGAAGGGGCAATAAAGACACCTTTAAATCTTATCTTGTCACATGTGTTTTGTGTTCGGAGACAAAGGTCAAATGTCAGTTTGTCTTCTTACATGTATTTTTCCTTCTGACTGCAGAGTTCCAGGATTTTGTAAGGTGAACTGTCTCACCTGCTGTACAAAGTGTGTGAAATGAAAGGATGTAGGGTGTCAGGTTTTTCCTAAAACACAACATTTAAATGTTAGGTCAACTGTACAGACATTTCAAAATATATGTCAGTAGCTGTGAAAGCCCATTTTCTGTACTTCTGTGTGAGAAACAAAATATATTTGAATAGGATGAAACACATCAGAACACTTTACTTGGTGCTGTACAAATGATAAGTATGTTTTCTGAAACCCAATTTTCACAGATTATTAATACACTATATAGTTTTATCACTAAAGCTGTGAGCAGGTTTTTGGACATTACTTGGAAATGTACTGTTTGTAAATGACAGTGCACTACCACATCATGCTTTAGTAGTATATATTTAGTAATATATTTATTAAAAGTGAATTTTTAAACAAAGTGAGAACCACTCCTGCGTTTATGGCAATGCTATTAGTAAACTAGTAAAATAAGAGGCAAGTCATGGATCATGTGTACCCTATATGTGTGCTAGATCCTTATTATACCTAGAGCAAATGTTTAGTCTATTTAAATCAAACAAAAGAGGGTTTTTTGTACAGCAGCAAAGCTGAACTCACATACTTGAAAGTGCACCCATATGTGAGAATGAAGAAAAACGTGACTCTATAAAATAAAGTATTTCCCTAGGATCACCCAATCTGAGACCCATTTACTGGTCAAGTACATGATAGTTAGGTCGAGCAGATTATTCAAGTTACTCAACCTGCAATTCTAGTAACATTTTTATGATTTTTTGAGGCCTAATTCGAGAGGGACTGTAATGGAGTTGCATATTTTTGAAAGATTGGACTGCAGTAG
Source organism: Pleurodeles waltl (assembly GCF_031143425.1). NCBI lineage: Eukaryota > Metazoa > Chordata > Amphibia > Caudata > Salamandridae > Pleurodeles > Pleurodeles waltl. Next base: position 74,944,582 of record NC_090449.1, on the reverse strand, counting down.
ATTGGATCATAGTGGAGTGGGGTAGACTGAAGTGGGGTAGATTGGAGTGCAGTGGTGTAACAAAACTGGAGGGACACGTGCAAAGAACATGGAGGGGCTGTGGGGGCCTTTGTAATACCACTGGTGGAGTGGGGTGGGATAGATTTTGTGGAGTGGGGTTGACTAGAGTGGAGTAGATTGTAGCGGAGTGGGGTATATTAGGTGGAGCTGGATAAATTGGAGTGGAGCGAGGTAGACTGGAGTGAGTTAAGTATTGTGGAGTGGAGGGCTGCAGACTGGTGTGACACGCTGGGTCGTGGAGTGAGTGGTATAATGTGGAGTAGCATAGTGGCGTAGTGTGGAGTATGCATGGTGTGGTACCACACTGATTAGAGACAGCCCATTTTCAAAAGAAACTACCATTACGCTTGCACCAAAATATGGTTTTACTGTGCAAATGTTATCACCTAGAGTATTGATGTGTTTCGATTTTATTCAAATATTCCACCACACTTTAGAATTACAACAAAATAAAAGTGTGCTTTTTGTACCAACAGATATATTCTGAAACATGAGCACAGTTCATTTTTTGTTGCGTGCTAGGAAAAAAAAAATATCCTGCACACTCTCCTTTCACATGGGTACTCAGCAGGATTTTCACAAATTCTGTCACTTTGAAGACAGGGAAAGAAAAGTAAACACCAAGATCCCTTTGAAGACAGAGCCTGCTGACATTTGACCTGTCTTTGAATGCACAGCAAATGCGACAAGATAAGAACAAAATTTAAAGGCCTATTTACATAAATGGCGAGTTTGTGGAAGAACAAGGTTTGGGCAACTGGAGAAAAACGGAGGATGGACAGCCTAAAAAAAAATAAACCCAGGAAATAGAAAGCTGGAAACTGAGTTACAGGCCACGAAGCCAGTAGGCAGCAAAGGATGGCCCTGGAATGGAGGCAACAGACATGCCCTACAGACCTAGTAGCTGGAAGTATCGACACACCTGTGCGATAAACAAAAGCTAAAGATATTTCTTTGGCTAAAGGCATGCTAAGTATGTATAACTGTTTAGGACTAAGCTAAGTGCTGGGTGGGGGTGCATGACTGGACTGTCTTGAGTCCAGGGATCCGCAGATGGCTGAAAGATTTCAGATGTTTTCCGTTTAATTCTGAAGTCAATTCTGGTGCAACTTTGCCCCCGTTTGGGTGCCTCACAGTGATGGCGTGTTAGGTTTTAAATGTGACTATTTCACTCAGCATCATCCATCTACCAGAGCAGGTTTTTACCCTGGTGTTCACTTCATCTGTTGTTGCTGCAAGCCCTGCTTCAGCTCTTTATTGGAGCACCCAGTTAAAGGACAGAGAGTTCATGGGCATCTTCGTGTGGGTGCCTTCTCTGTTTGGACCTGTTAGGACCAGGGCCACCACCTAGTCATCCCCCTTCCTTAACTTTTCCATCCATCGCCTACACTTGCTTATACACCATAAATGCATTAGTTTCACAACATCACCGATAGACAACCTCTCGGTTCCTTAATGACACATCCAAACACCTCGCTGGGTTGTGCTCACTGCTTCTAGGTGCTACCTGGATACCCATGTAGGTGTTGTGCCACTCCTGGGCTCAAGCCAGCATGTACTATAGCTGGTGTATAATGCCAATTCTTACTGGCTGTTTCTCAGTTGTTTGTCGATGGACACTTCAGTTCCTCCTCTGACGCTCCCAATCGAGTCCTAATTGGAAGCACTATGACTGGGTGTCTAATAAATAAGGCTTCCAGTTTTCCATTTTTACTGATATACAGACAGAAACAATCTATTTCCTCTCTGTCTTTATTTTTTTTTAAACGGAAAAATACAGAAAATTGCGTTTCTGGTGAGTGACTCTCCTTGTTGTCAACAAAGCAGATAGATACAATGGGGATTTTAAACTATTACGAGATCCCCTCAAATAAAGGCATAAGTTAACATATATTTGTATATAATGCTAATATTTACATGTCCGTGGTGTTTTGTAATATTTGGCTGTTTACTTTGCTAAAACGGGACAGGCATCGAAGTATGAGTGCATGTTTATCAGTAAAATAAATGTGGAAATGTACAATTTTTCGACGCAATTTACTCTCAAAACATAAAATAACTATGGATAAATACCAATAAAATGGCATAAAAAATAATATATGGATAAATACAGATGGAAATGATTAATGCCATCAAATCGGGGGCCCTAACAATAAACCATCCTACGTCTTGCTCTCGGTTCCACCTGGTTGACACTTGAGGCATATGATATGAATGATCAAATCCAGCAAGACTCTTTAGAGTAAGTAGAGTGGCTGGTTAAGCAATGGCCATTCCTGTGGGTAGGTCTGCCTCACACCTTGGCGGATCCCTCAGGAACATACCATAGCAGATCGCACTCCAAGTGGAACAATCAGCACATATACAACGATGGCCGCATAATACCCATTCATATGGGTTGCTCCTTGCCACTCCAATGTAAAGTACACAGCATATAACATAGATGACGCAATGGACCTTAAGTTAGCACCCTTCACCTCTGGGCTCTTACGAGGCCCAAACCCAAAATGGCTTAAACAAATCAAAAACAGTAAGAATCCGCATGCTCACAACTATATTTACTCTCACACTTCCTCTGGCATTCTGCAGCACTCTGTCATAGGTGCAGCTCAGTGCTTGCAGTGGTACAGTTTCAGTAGTCACTTACACGTATGACACCAAAATATTCCCACATCAGCTGCATTGCACTCACACTTTGTATTCATCCATACAAAGTGCTCTGTTTTTTGTGGTATTTATTATTTTAAACATTTCCATCTGTATGTATCCATATTTATTGTCTGTGCATCTTATCAGTATTTATCCATATTTATTTTATGTTTTGTGAATAAATGAAGTTGTAAAATAGTATATTTCCACCAGTATTTAACTGATACGCCTGCATACACACTTTGATGCCTGACGTGTTTTAGAAAATTAAGCAGCCAAATATATATCATTACAAAACACCCTCAGGTAAACATCAACATTATACTACAAGTGTATGCTGACATATGGCGTTATGTAAGGAAATCCGATTCTGTTTTTTAACTCCCTTTTCTGTCTAACTGCTTAGCTACTGGCTTGCAATTGATGAAAGACAGCCAGGAAAGTCAAGAACAAGAAGCTCAGTTTTCTGTACTCTTATGTAGACAGCAAATACATTGTTTTCTGTCTTTGTTTACCTGTAAAATGGAATACAGGGAGCCCTATCCATACATCACCATCTAATAGTTAAGCAATCTATCTCTCTTCTAGCACCTCTTCTCTGAACATTCATCTATGTGCACAGCAAGGAAACACAATAAGAAAATAAATATTGTAGTTGTGCAGGACATCAAAACACTACCCAAATAGCTCACAGGACAAACACACACTTCTGTTTGTGACACTGTCTGAGAGTTGGGTGCCACACGTCCACAAATGTGCTTCGGTATCTCGTCTGGCGTATGAAGCAGTGTATAAGTGTAACTAAAAATCTGTATAAAAAAACAAAATGGAGCACTGTGAGAAAACTGATTAACTCAGACCAGCAGAACAATATGCGGGCTCTTGCACAAGAGCCCTGTATTTATTTTAATACTATGATATGCTTTTTGAAATATGGACCTGGTGAGCCTTGATGTGAAAGAGCTGAGTGCTCACATAGGGTACAAACTCTGGTTATGGGGAAATGTTACAGGGGTGTCTTTGTACAATCGTACAGGATGTACAGAGAAGACATTAATCGTCGAAGAGGGGAATCTGAGCCTAAAGAGATGGTTAACCTGACCGTCATAGCACATCCCCTAGGTCCTTATCAAAGTCCACTGTTTCCATTTCTCTAAATAGTCAAATATCAACTGCTTCCATACACCGAGTTGGTAAGATGCAAAAGCTAAATAATTGACACCCACTTCTCTCATTCCATCACCATTACCGCTTGTACCAAACACAAGCCTTCATTTATCCAGGATAAAAGTTCACGTCCTGCTAACAAATTTCCTTGGAAAAACAACAAGAGCATGCTTTATGTTTCTTCTAAAAAACAATGCAGGAACATACTTTTATTTGTTAATTTATAGAATTTAGTGATATGAGTATTTACAGTTTTTTTTTTTTTTTTTTGACGTTTCTCTGACAGGTTTTCAATAAGTTCAAAGGACATCTCATCTAATTCAGTGAAATGAAACATTAAAGGAAATCAGGTTAGAGAACTCATTGCTCTCTATGAGAGCCAAATGTCAGATAGTTTAACCAAGGACTGCACTGAAAGGCCCTCAACTAGAGAGCATGCAATAAACCTGCAGTTCTAAAGCATGGCAGCAAACAAAGAAACACAAAGGGATGCTAACTTATCATAGCACGTGAATTCTTTATCTATGGCTCGGATGGCTACAGTTTAAGCAGCAGTGAGAAAGACACACACTATTAACATAAATAGCCGCTTTCATAAGGCCTGATGCAAAGCTCGAGAATTTTCTGAACGATAAATAATAATTTGTTGACATTTCTGAGACTGTAGAAATGGCTTACATCACGAGTGTAATGACAATGTAGAACTCATGTACATATCTATTGTTTACAATAAAAATGCTCAACAAAGTGAGCTAAGATGACGCGAATAACCTATGGCTTGGTGAACTGTGACAAGACATGAAAAGTGCTGCTGACAGCAATTTCTGCACCGTAGGAATATTGTTTGAGCATTGCCCTCTCTATAAGAGTAAAAGTGCACCAAGTAACCCTATTTTGCTAGTGGGTGCTATATTGTTTGCAATGGATGTGGCCAGCAGGACTGCTCTGTGAATGAAGAAGTTAAATGTCTGAAGCTGCTAGTGAGAAAGAAGTCTGGCAACGACACAGATGATTGGAGCTGGACAGCCTGTGGAGAGTTAGGCTAGTTAGTTATCTGTCTGCCATGCTTCGGATGAGCAAGGCCTATTAAGACTGGTGGCAATGCACTGCAGTCTGCAAGCATCATGAATGTCACCAGAGGGCAAGTACTATGGTACAAAGAAGAGCTGAGAGACATGGAGTAGTGTGGGGTCTTGAAAGCAAAGCCTTTCGCTGTCCTGATGACGAGCCCTTGCTTGTTTTGGAACACTGAAAAATAAAGTTAACAGAAATCTATGTTCCAGACCAAGGCATGTAAAGAGAAACCGTTTTAACATATGACTGCCCTCCAAGCAGCTACATGTCTACAGAACAAGGAATGCGCGGAGAAACCTTAGCATAGATCACCACTGGAGCGGCTCTCATAGAAAGTGAAAGCTTCTAGCTCAGCAGGACAGAAGAATAAGTATTCTTCGGGTAAGGAAGGCAAGAGGACTAAGCTAGAAGAAGTGAAACTTGAGCAATATTATAGGTCTGCCATTAGAATCAATCACTTGAGAACAATGTCATAAATATGATTTTTTCATGTAATTGAGACTCTGGATCCACTTACAAGCAGTGTTTTCCACCAATAACTGGCACAATGTATTGCTGAAAATAAAGATAAATCAGGTCATTAGCCTTGCATCTTGCCTTAACTTTATTTCTAGAAACAGAGTAAGGGAATATCCAGAATAGGGTGCTTCCTTCACTAAAAACCCTGAAGCTGGAAAGCATGTGCACCCACACTCCCTGGAATCCAAAGGGCTGTCACCGTGCTACTCTTCCATGAATCGGGAAAAGTGGCAGAAAGAAATTCACCAAAAATCCATATTGCCAAGCTAGCAATGCAAAAGGATAAAAATAAGTTCTATATTTCATAAATTTAAAAGGAAATTGAGTGTGTCATTATGGAGATATTCTTAATTACGCCACTTCAGAATCTTGACAATTATCTTCATTTTTTTGCCTTGTTTTAACTCGCTCTTTCTCATGTCGAGGCTCAGGTTGCCTGGCCTATTGGTCTCTAAAGCCATTCCCTACTTCCTCAGGGTGCATCTATACTTTGTTTAAACCGCCTCCCCCAAAAAAAAAAGTAAAATATACATTTGCATTCAAGGTCGTTACATTGGAGACAGAGCGGTCATGTGGTGCTCCCGCCATGCTCTGTGCCTGAGAGCCCCTGTGAGCCGCGCGGCCCTTCTGAGACGTGCACTGTGAGCATTTTGCCCCCTGAAAGATCCTGTGCCTAGTGGAGGAGATGCAGTGGTGGAAACCGCTGCGTAACTGGTGAAAGCGAGGCCTCGTGCGCACCTGGGTTTGAGCAACGCAGCGCTGGGGGGTGGCCGATACCCGGAGTTAGAACATGCTCTGCGGCTCTCTACTGCCTGCACCCCCTCCTTCCTGGATAACTAGGAATGCAGTGCTTTTCTTCACGTAGGATGTGGCGATCGAGGCAGCAGACGAAAATGAACAATCCTCAAGGTAAGTGCTCTGTACTCGCATCTGCAATAGGGGTACTGGAAGCTTTTTGTTTTTTGCTATGGGTGTCTGAGGAGATAGCAGGCAACACTCATCTAATGCAATGGGGAGGACATACTGCAGACAGTTTATAAACACATGCTGACTCCAAGACTGCATAACTTAACGAACGCTAGCTGTGCATTTAGCCCTGCTAAACAGGGGGATCATTACTAGGGGCACTATATTGCTTGGGATTTTTTTTTTTTTTTCTTCAAGACTTTGGTGAGTCAAAAACTCTATTATCAATGGGGCCTATGACTTAAGAGTCCGAATAGCTTGGTACAGCACAAGGCAGAGGATTAGGCTCACCTGTGGGGCTAGGGGTGTGACGGAAGTGGTTTGCATGGTTCGCAAGCATGCGGATGCGGCTTGTTGTCCCCTCTTTTTTGTCTCTCCAATTCAGGCATTGTATGTTAGTAATCCCTGGCAGCCTCCTTTGGTCTCTCCATACTTCACCCCTTTTCAGCATGCAGACTTTTGATTCTATTCTACTATGAAGTGCACGGTGCGTGATGCAGGGCATAAATCAAAGACAATGGGAAAAACCCCGAAAGGACCTAAATCTAAGACTTTGACTCCCGCCACAGGAAGGCATAGACATAACTCTGAACAGCAGGATTTAGGGGGTTCTTCAAGAGAATCTGCAGGGATTCAGGATCTTTCACCCCCTTTTTCAGGTCTTTCCCCACTGCTGGAACCTGGTATGGTAGAGGGTCTCGAGCAACCAGTATGGCGCCCAGCGCAACCCATCTAACTATGCTCTCAATCCTCCACCTCCCTATTGAACTATTCGACCAATGAGTCTCATACCCCATCGCCAACTCCAACTTCACTAGGCAGCCTACCCCTCGTCTGCTCTACAATACTGCCTCAACATAAGGAGAACCCTACGTATCCCTTGTTTTTGACTGTTAGTAGGAAGGTCAAAGGGTCACTTAAGGTGATCAAAAGGGGTTCACTGAAAGAGGGAGGGCTTGAGAGAGCAACCTCTTCGGGCAAATAAATTATAATGGACAGTGGAGTACCTTCTGGCACGGCTCCAAAACCTGTATCTGGGGGTTCTTGTCCGGTGTTATCCGAATTAATTTCAGTGGATACTAATACTATTATTCTGCCTTCTCCTAGCTCCCTCATTCCAGTTAGCTCTGTGTGAAGGGGGAACTGGTACCTCAAAACAGTGGAGGAGCTGATGGGGCAGATTCTAGCGGAGCTACAAGCACTAAAAGTTTCTCAGGCGGAGACTCGCAGGGAGACTAAGGACCAGTTTAGCTAATTGAATATCCACCTAACCCTTCTCTCTACGTGAGTATCCCAAGTGGAAGAGAGGGTCTCAGATCTAGAGGATGCAGAAAATCAAGATTGACAACATCTCGGATCCAATCAGAACTCGAGGCCCTTCAATTAAAATTGGATGAGATGGAAAATAGGTCCCAGTACTCAAACCTTAGATTCGTAGGGGTCCCCGAAGAGATCGAAGCAGCCTTATCTGTGACCAAGGTATTCACGGAACTCATCTACAATTGCATCCTTCCGGACAGGGCAAAAACTGAAGGGGATCTTTCAATCATGAGGGCTCATAGGGTACCATTCACTCGTCCTGCTAACCCAAAGTTTCCTCGTACTATGTTGGTCAATTTTGGAGATTGCAGAATAGAGGAGCAAATTCTCTTGCAAGCTTTAAAAATGAGGACCTTTAAGTCCGGCGACAGTTTCGGCGTGTTTTCAGATATGTCAATTGCAGCGGCCCACAGGCGTTGCAAGTTTGTTGGACGAATAGACGCTTTTAAGAGATTGGGGGCTCCGGAAGGTATCATACAACTAGCCAAACTTAAAGTATTCCATAAAGGACAAGCGCAAGTCTTCCAGAACGTTCAGGATGCAAGGGACTTTTTGGAGTTGCTAAAAAAAAAAAACAATGATGTGGTTCTTGATGAGGGGAAGCGAGAAAAGGTGGGGGAGTGGATAGGGAAGAGAGGATGGAAAGGAAGGAGGGGAGAAGAAAAAAAAGAAAAAAAGTATATATGTGCAGTATGGCATCCCGTTTGTTGGGAACTTTTTGAACATTACGTACTGGCGCTTTATGCTTCAATATGTTTCCTATTGTTGCTGTTGTTTTCTTTACCCTGCTGCCTTACTGATTTCTTTGAGATCAGGTTTTAGACAATGATAGGCCTTGGGGGGGGGGGGGGGGGGAACGAGGGGAAGAGGGAGGAGGGGGAAGGAAAGTGCAGGGAAAAAGAAATGTTTTTCATGGTATTTGGTTATGAGGGTTCGCTTTAGTTAGGCACGCTAAGTGGTCTCTTTTCTTTTCCGCTTTAGTCTCTGCCCTGCTACTTTGCTGCTCTTTCTTGAGATCAAGGGTCTAGGAGTGCCATGAAAGCGCACTCTTTTGTTGGGTATGTGGGGAGGGGTTTGAGGGTGGGGGGGGGGTAGCACACAGTGTGGTGGGGCCATGACGGGTGGGACCTGCCGGAGAAGGGAGGGGGGAGCCATTCTCCTCCTGGTAGGGGGGTTTGCACCAGGGTGAGGGAAAAAAGAAGATGACAAAGCAGATTCTAAATCAAAAAAAGTATTTGTTCAGAGAGCCTCTTTGGGAGTTGCCTACGATTGTGGTATTATAGGATGACTGAGTTTGGTAAAGGGGGACTAGGTGGTAAACTAAGTCGTTTCTTGCAATATTAACGGCTCTAACCATCTTTTTAAATTTGCTGCTGTACTCAACTGGCTTAGGACCTCACAATCACACATTTTCTTGAGGGAAATGCATTTAAAATGGCAGAATAAGCCCCCAAAACTTCCCAAATGTATTGCTCAGGCATACTATGCTTCAGCAAACATTGCTGTTCGTGGGGTCGCTATTTTAGTGCCTGAAAAATTCCCCAGGAAGGTATACCAGATCCATAGAGACCCACAGGCACGGTGGGTTGTAATCAGTTCTCTTATTTCGAATAATCACATTCATTTTGCAAGCTTTTAAGGTCCACTGGATGACAATCCAAGCCCACTTCAGAGTCTTTACAAGGTATTGGGCTTACTCCCCGGCTTTTTAATCACTGGTGGAGATTTTTATGTTATTCCAGATATTCAGATGGATTCTCTTGTAAGAACAAGAAGCAGAATAAAACTAAAGTTTCTCAGTGGTTGGGTAAGATCATCTTGGATCTAGCGTAAGTGGGCGCTTGGAGGATCGATCACCCGCAGGACCACGACTATTCATATTGTAAAAAAATGCAATAAGGCTTCCAGAATAGACTTCTTATTAACCTTGTTTCTTTTTCTACAAAACAATTCTTATATAAATGCCAATCCTTTTTCGGATCCCTCAGCACCCCACGTCAATCTCAATGTGCATTGCGAGATGGGAGTTCGTCCTCGTTGGAGCTTTGATAAATCTCTTTAGGTAGACAAAGGACGGCTACAGACCCTTACAACTTCTGTTACCAATTTCCTCAAGATTAATAGAGATTCAGATTCTCCATTTTCTATGTGGGAAGCACTTAAAGCGTACATAAGGGGAGAAACTATATCCTATAAGGTTTCAAGGTAAAATGAAACAAGCAAAAGGCCAAGGAGCTCCAACTTGAGCTTAATCGAGCAAAAAGTGTCCTCCTGACTTCTCAAGACCCAAAGGTGTTTTCAAGATTGAACAGGGCACAGGCTAAGTTAAGGGACTGTTTCTTATCTCGTGAGATAGTCAATCGACACACAAGCTTGCAGAGCTGGTACGAAGAAAGCAAACATTTCGGTACATTTTGGCTGGCTTGGTAAAAAAATAAAATCCCCAAAAGACACCATGAAATCTATCTTTGACGAGGGGCTAGGTACGCTTATAAGTCATCCAGGAGATACTCAAAGAGTCTTTCTTTCTCATTATTTCAAAAATGTATTCTCATTCAATTGCAACTAATGTTCAGCAGATCAATCAATACCTTGATTCAGTAAATTTGCCCAGTCTTCAAGGGCAAAACTTACATCTCCTATTTCACTTCTTGAAGTCAAGAAGGCAATTACGGAGTCATCGAATGGGAAGGCCTGTGGGGAGGACGGTCTTCCGGCAGAAGTCTACAAAACTTTTGTAGACCAAATTGCTGGGTGCCTAGTTGTTCTTTTCAACAATATTTTCCAGGGGGCGGATATACCTGCATCCTTTACAAGAGCTACTGTGATCAGTTTAAAAAAAATAAAAAAGACAGGCCACCTCAGAAACCGGATTCTTACCTTCTGATTAGTTTATTAGATTTCAACTATAAGCTCTTAGCAAAGATATTGGCACAAAGATTGACTTCAGTAGCGCAAGAGCTCATCTATGGAGATCAGTGTGGGTTTCTTCCGGGTAGGCTGTTATCAACAAATACCAACTTTCTAATCCAGGCGATAGATTATTATTCTCACAACAACAAGCCGGCAGCTATCATAATGTTGGATGCAGAGAAAGCCTTTGATTTAGTCCAATGAGAGGTGCTTTTTAATCCTAGCAAAGTTTAATGTTCCTAGCCAATTCATTCAGCTTTTGCAAAATCTTTATTCTAAAGCCCAAACGAAGATTCTCATAAATCCATGCATAGCAGGAACTCTTCAAGTTCAGTGAGGCACGCGCCAAGGATGCCCCCTTTCCCCTGTGCTCTTCGCACTGTTTATCAAGCTGTCAGCAGCAGCATTGCAACAAGACACCTCTTCCTCCTCTGACCCAGGCTCCGAAACTAAAACTGTTTGCCGATGACATGATTCTCTATCTTGCAGCAGAGTCCACAAATATTAATAGGGCTTTTGCTAAAATAATGGTCTTTTCTGAGCTCGGGATATTGTATCAATCACTCTAAATCAGAAGCCCTCCTGTTCAATACCGCTGATAATCTTCTTCCTTTGGAGATGTGGGCTCATTATCGTCTGGCTCGCCCTATTAGATATCTGGATATCCATGTCGCACACGATTTTCCAGATCTTTTTGCCCTAAACTACATCCCTACCTTTAAGAAGGTGCAACATCTATTACAGAAATGGCAAGCTTCTCCTTCATCAATTATTGGACGTGTGGCTCTTGTCAAGATGATGATTCTTCCTCTTGTCCTTTTCATTTTCTCTAGCGTCTTTATTAAAATCCACCAAAAATTCTTTAAACAACTCGATGCATTAGTATGACAGTTAATATGGGCCAACAAAAAACCAAGGTCAGAGTTGGAGATTCTATCCCTTTCAGTCGAGGATGGAGGACGAGCTCTCTCAAATTGTAGGAGATACTATGATTCTGTGCTTATGGATTGGGTTTCTAGAGTAGCCTCATCCCCTGATCTTAGTTTCTACTTAAAGTCTATATTAGTGGAGAATAGATGCCAGCTAGCACCATTTCTCAAATTTCTGCTGCAATCTAAACGCACTAGATACAAAGTCGTTACTTTAATTTATGCTGGACTTATTCAATTTTGGGAGAAATATCAAATTCCCAGGCTTTATCCTGAAATGTCATTGACCCATTCAGGGATGGTGGGTCTAAAACTGATTCCTTCACATTTAAATCAATGGTTAAATTCGGGGTTTACCAGATTTTCTGATTTTTTAGTAGGAAATCAAGTCAAGACCTGGGATCAATGTCAGGCTGGAGTACCTGTTCCAGACTCTCTAAAATATTCCTACATTAGGTTTGGCATTTTTTGCTCCTTTTTACTCCTTTAGTAGATTCATCCTTTTCTCCTATCATCCAGGCATTCTACAGGAACCAGAAGGGGATCGGTAATTGGTATCGGATCCTTAATCACCAGGGAGCATCGCAAATACTTCCTTTTTTTTTTTTTTTTAACGTAGATCGACAGTACCACTGGGTGTAAAATGGAGTTAAAAATGTGGAGGAATCTCAATAGCATATCCCATAAGGCAATCTAGGGGGGGGGGGGGGAGGGGGGGGAGGGATGGGGGTAATTTTAAAAGAATGGCCTTCCATACAAAATGGATGCTATATCTTACTCCAGCTCAAATCAAAAAAGCGTTCCCAACCACTTCAGGCTCTTGTCCACGATGCAATGGCAACCCAGGGGAATGGCTTCGTATGTGTTTTAACTGTCCTATGCCTATGGATTTTTGGGATAGTCTTTGCGTGGATCAGTATGAAGACATGGTGCGTACTTATTCCAGATGCCCTAGATGCCTTATTCGGAATTTCGGGTCACCCTGAATTAACGATGGAGGCAAAGCAGTTGCTATTTGTTGCATCACTAATCGTGAAATCTCTAATATTACAAGCTTGGAAATCACCCTTTCCCCCTACATATAAAGCTTGGAAAGCAAAAATGAATGTGGTGCAGTTTAAGGTGAAGTTATACGCACAAAGAATAGGTGCAGGCCACAAGTTTGAGGGTATCTGGGGACTAACTTTTGAAGTAGAGGATGTACTTATGATATCATAAGACATGAAATGTACTGTTACAGTTGCCGCCTGTAGTTGAATAAGCCTCAATACAGTTCTGGTTGGCGAATTGTAATTTTATGTCTTGCCCCCTGTAAATTTCTTTAAATTTGCATCTGCTCAATAAAAAAAACAAAAAATAAAATAAAAAAAGTTCATTACATTAATCATGAAGGAAGAATGTAGCAAATACACTAAACAAATTATTGGATTAGTGTAATGAAATACTTCTGTATCCATATTTGTCATAATACAATGTTTCACTTTACATAGCTATTTTATATGAAGTCATAGGTATTATACAATTCTACAAGTGCCACGTTCAAAAAGCATTAGTTAAGAAGATTTCTATGGCATCCACAGTTATTGTATATGAAAAAGAACACATTATATGAAGTTTAAAACACAGATGACAGAAGGAGAGCATATGCTAGAGCATTCATTTAACCAAAAGAGTACCCTCACTCATGCTTAATAAAGCAGAAGAAAAGAAAATCACTCTAGACCCGAAGCACTCGTCCTGTGAATTGTGCTCCTTCACTGGCTTACAGCCATGCAAATGTTACCTACAGGTAGTCTTGGTGTTACGAAAGCTTGAATAAAGACAACGTCCTGTTTTCTTCCAGGCATGGCACAGCTTGTTGGTCACCAAAATGGAATTAAAATGTTGCCTGTATTTCCATTTAGAAGACACTGTAAATTGCAAAGAGCAGGGACCAGAAAAATATGTGCTTGTCTCTTTACACTGTGCTTAACTTTATAAATGAATCATCTATTAATATTGATCCATAAATGGCTTAACTTTAAGAATCGATTTCTATTTCTTGTAAATGTCTGTCTGCTTGCCCAGTACTAAGGTTGAAGAAAAACACCTCTACAGAACCTTATCCAATATTCAAGGCACCAGACCTTTTTCAACCATATTTAAAAGGAAAAGAAATTGTAGGATTCAATCCATGAATCATGTTCCCCAATGTATTTTGGCAAAAGAACGAATATTTAAATAGTCAACAATCTCAGTATTACCTCTGGGGCTGCAGAGCGATCGAAGCACTTCTCCGCACCCATCTCATCCACAGGGGCGTCCTTCCCCTTGCGCAATTCCCGGATGTTTTCCAATTGCTCTCTCCAGTCTTTTGGCTCCCATTTTGATTTCTTAAGGTCACAGTCTTGGGGGTCCTTGATGTTTCTCTCATTCGGTTGTGACTCATAAGCAACTTTCAGGGATGATTTCTTTGACCTGCGTTTTGGACAGGACTCCCCTCCGGGCAGCTCCTCCTGGACACCTATGGTAAAAAGGTGAGGGACTGATTAACGGCAATTTTAATTTGGCATACAATTCTAGGCAGGACAAATCTCCGTGAAATATTAAGCCTGTGAGTCTTTGACCTGAGTTTAGGATTTCTATAGACCTACTCATTTTGGGATTCACAACAAACAAGTATACCCTGAAATCTATGAAAACCGTAAGCTTCCAGGTGTAGTGTTACTTTACCAAGCTGTAAACCTGCCTTTGGCCCAAAAAGAATTACAACCTAAAATCTTAGTGGAAATATGAATTTGCACAATTATTGCCTCTGATTATTTTTTTCCCCACTTGTTAACTACTATATTTCACACGTGTGTAAATAAAGGCATGTTTCTCTTCTAAATAACAGCTCTCACTGGACACTGAATGCGTGTTACTGGCCCCTACTGCCTCCTATAGTGAGCTTTCACTAATTGACTTTGATACCCCCAGACAGTAAGGTGCCTAAGTGTAGTACCTTGGACATTCAACTGTTGTTCAACAGTTTGAGGCCTGGATCATCTCTGGCTTGGCACATAGCAGTAAACACCACATATAACTCCTAGTAACCAAAGATTGTTCCATAACCCAAAATAAAAGCTTTGGCACAGCAATAGGTCGCTTAACTGGGGCCGACTGGCTTTGCCAATGATTTTATTCATGCTGGACGGCACAAATAATGCTGTTCAGCATGGCTTTCAAAAAAGCAAAAAAAAGCCATACGCAGCTAGCAGTGTCATTTTGTAAGTAGGCTCACCAAGCATGCGCGAGTAAACAAAATAACAAGCATTTTTTCATGTTTGGCTGGCCAAGTTGGATTTGTAACAAACAAAAAAGCTGGGGGCGGTAGTTGGGAGGCAGTGTGGTAAATAACATGGTGGGTAGCAACATCGAGGGGTGGAAGCAACATGAGAGGTTTTGTGAATCTACATGAGGGAGTACTAGCAGAGGGTGAAGTAATGAGAAGAGACAACAACAAGGAGGTGAAAGCAAAAGATGGGCGGAGAAGGAACATGGAGGATAAGGATGAGGAAGCAAACTAAAAGAGAAGGGAATGTCGGAGGAGTAAGCAAATGGGAAACAAGGCAATCCTCAGGTGGGCGGGAAGCAAAGTGAGGTAGGATAAGCACAAGGGGGCCATGGGAACCCATCTGGGCAGCAAACGCAGTGGAGGGAGAGACCTAGAAACATTCTTATAGAATGCTTAAAGAAAAAGAAAAAAGTAGCACCTTACAAAGGAGCAGTAGAAGGACACAAGTAATGGGTTCTTGCTCTAGGGGAGAGACAAACTAAAGAAGAGGAAGTGAAGCCCACAGGCACTAAGAAAGATGATAACAAATGAGTGACAACGATGACAATCAATGGTAAGTAATGGGCAGGCTTGAAGCCCAACATAAGAAACAAAATGTTACACAACAGACAGAGCATGTAGAGGAAAACTCGTACGTGATAATCCACACAGTCCTACCAATCTTAAGAAAATTTACAAAGTATGGGATGAGATGCTTTTTTTTTTAATATATATAAATACAATATTAGGTTATGTTTGTATGCAGATAACGTATGCTGTATAGGCAAAGCAACACGTTTTTAAATTCAACCCTTTTAATGCTGAGAAACGTAGGAACACAGGTGCTCATGCTAAAGAGAAAATAAATCAAAAGGCTTGCAGATGCCTAACAGTACAGCTTTTGCTTTAAGATATTAACTACTGGCATTTCACCTCACTACCTCAATAAGCTTAGCATGCCTTCTATAGCACTTCAGACTAAAGACTACCAGCACAACAATACAGGTAATACCATTCTTCATTTGTCGTCCTTCAGCTTCTGTGAGCCCTGAGCAGCCGAAAGCAGAAAGTCAGAGCAAAGTTGGTAAGAGTTGGCAGCTTTTGCTATGCAAGTTCATATCTGAATATCTGTTTGTGCGCCCCCTCCCCTTGGGGTTTTCCTTTGTGAAAGCTCTACTAAAGGATAAAGTAGCAAGAGGAAAACAAAACGTTTATTCAAAACCTATCTTAATTATGTGTAGGGTGCGTTATCTGTTTGGGATGGTAAGAGGAGGATTTTAAAATGTGTGATAGCATTTTCACCTGAGTTTAAACTGGACCTATTGCCTTTCGAGCTTAGGACGTGGGCTTCTCTTGGTACCTATGGTTTGAGCCCCAAACAATTTCCCAGGGCTAGGATTTCTATTGGTTATGGTTTAGTACTTGCTCTCCTATTGCCTCATAAGAACAGAGTTCCCATCGGCAAAGTTCATCTGAACACTAGTGTTATTTAAACGGACAATCTAAGGTGTCCACAGAAAGGGTGACATACAAAGGGTGCTGTCTGTTTGGGTCTGTTAGAGCTGGGAAAGGGCCTCAGCCCAGAAACCCTGCATCTCCACCATTAAAACAAAAGGTTAGCATCCAAATATTTCAACAGTCTATATCTATAACTAATCCCTAAAGGCTACATATCCTAAGTACAGACTCCTCTGAACATTCACAAGGTGAACTTAACTTTTGCTGAACCAAAACATCAACCATATTACCTCTTCAACCAAAACCAACCACTGCATCTACACCACTGACACTAACTGCAAACCAACAGCACAATGTCACTTGCAAGGAGGAAACTAAAATAAATAAATTCAAAGGAAGTTGCAAACGTATGAACACAAGGTTCTCTTAATGTACCTTCCACCCAGAACCTTCCACAGCTACAACACCACTGTCTTCCATTAAAAGCCCACACACCTCTCAAAAATCAAAGTAATCTAACCTAACAACTAATCTTCTACCTTCACACCAAGCTGCAACTACATTACCCATTCAGCCCACCAACACCAAATTCCCATATGCCCAGAGACACTCGAATTATACAATTGTGTGGCTGCAGTCTTTTTTGCATAATTACAGATTTGGTGCTTTTGCTACATAACCCACCACCCAGATTTTAGCAAAAACATTTTTACTAGCTCAAACTGTTTAAAGGTTACTAAAAATGCAGCAACATGTGTTGCAGTGCAGTGGAAGGCCCTTTGCAAAGGCTGACTGGTTACCTTTCTGTTGTTTATTGCTATATTTGGGTGTTAAACTGGCATTAAAGAAGTGCAACCAATGGCCAAACAGAGTAAAAGAAACAAAATAATAAAGTAATACTATAGCAAAATGTGCAGCATTACACCTTTTCTTGTCACATAGTTTACTCAGCCCAGCAGCATAATTTAGCCCTTCCCTGCCACATAATTCCAGTGTCCCCGTCTATGCTCCAGTTCCTCCTCCCATACCGCACCACACATCTTCTCAGAGCAACACGAAATGAGGGAATACACAGCAACTACACTGCTTACTCTTCAACGCAAGAGCCATGAACAAAAATGTTCTACAAAAATCTTCAACATTTTCGATCTGCTCTCAGAAACTACCTCAGACCTCATCTTAATTACAGAAATATGGCTCAGTGAAGACTTTGCACTCACATGCAAGAAAGCCATCCCACTGGAATTTTGCATCATCAACAAAAAATCATATTGGTAAAATTGGAAGGATCCTGTCCCTTGTTCGTAAAAGTCACTAGAAAGAATACACATGGAAAACCACACCATGGACAGCTTTGAATTCTTGAAAATAAATCCCAGATTTGTAAAGCATGGCAAATCACCTGTGAGGCACTCAAGGCGCTGAATTGTAGGCACGGGAGGATTAAGTGATTTGCTCAGACACACAGTATTTTGAGCTGATGCTGAGACTCAAAGCCATCAGCTCAGGCCTTTACGCCACAACCTCTCCTCTGATAAGATGGCACCCAACTTAACTATCACTCATTCCTTCCTCTTAAGATGTAGACCACCATCCAGTACTGCAAACTTCAAAGAAATGTAACTAAATACAGTGACCAAGACCCCTTAGAACCACCCAAATATAGCCATTCTAGATGAGGTCAACATATAATTTGACAAGAATCTAACCAAAACCACAGTAATCACAGCCAACCTTGAGACCTTCAACCGCAATAAATTGTTTCCAATCCCACTCACTTCACTAAACACACTCTGGATATCACATCTGCCCCTTGGGAGAGGCCATAGTTAGACAATTTCTTTGTAAGCTGGCGTGACCACATCATCATCAAGATCAACACAACTATCAATGACAAAGTCAAAGACACCAATAAAACAAAAATAAGAAACACTTCTAAAGACAATGAAAAAATAGACCTTCACAAACTCAAATCCCATCTTGAGAAAAACCAAATAAATATGCAACCTCAAGACATATACACCTTCTACAACTGGATTGTCACTTCTCAGAACAAACAGATAACAATTACCATCACATACTGGTTGTAGAACAAGAAGAACTCTACAAAGATTAATAACATCAAATGAAAACATAGCTATTTAGCTCAGTCATCATCCTATGCCTACAACCCTGGGACAGAATCTGGAAAGATAATCACACCGTAAAGTGTAATTTATAGTTCACAACCTCTAGACAGGGAACAACCCAATCAGTACAGTACTTTCTAAATCCAGGTAAATCAAGAAGGGCTGAACTATGCTTAGACTGAGTATTATATAATAATGTTAATGTATACATAATGCCCTGGCCCAGACTAATAGGAATACCATAACACTCAGAGGTCGACAGCCAACTATAGCATAATTCTCTTACTCACATAAGATTTCTGCCACAGGTCTTGTCCATCACCTTATACTGTACCAATCGGTTGCCAAACAAGTGATCACCAACAGAACAGGCAATAGTAACTTGAAGAGATTAGTCACATAATGAAGGCCAAATGGAGGACTCTAATCTAGTCCACCACCACAAGTCCCAAATGGATAAACACTATGACTGTCTTTACATCTCACAATGACCCTCAGAAATAGGATGATAGTAACAAAGCCCATTCCATCAAATCTTCCCTGTATATCTTTCTCCAACTATGCCTGCTCAGGGCAAAAAAACTTTAAACAAAATATCAGCTTTGACAACCCAATGCAGTGACCATCTAAGTGGGCTACTGTCATAAGAAATACCATAAAGAGACCTGCAGAGCTGCTCAAGGTTGCTGGCTTACTGAAAACTATCAACTGCACATCTATCACTCACACCTGCCAAGTGCTACGTCCCAGAATCGATGATTGCACTTTGCTGGTCATCATGCATGACATAGAAATATTTTACACAAAGGATCAAAAAAAGACAACTCTGTTCCAACCACACATTCAATATGGCTTAGTTTGCTGCCCATGTAGGCAAGCCTTTCAAAGCCCCAAACAGGGGTAGCAAGCTCTATAGAAATGCTGTAATACAATACAATATCTCAACTAGTCTTTTAACTGAAAGTATTTTTACTTGGCACTAACTTGTATATGATTTTGCCCTCTGTGTAATGCCATAGATACAACTTAAAACTTCTGGAAAAAATGCATCAACAGTAATTACCAGTAGTTCAGAATGGTCCAATAACTTCCATTCATGACTCTTATGCAGTTTCTTAAGTCTTCCTGGAAGAGAGGGGCAGGCCTGGCATGTTCTAAGCATGTTGTGCCATGGGGATGCAATCTACTCCTCACTGATGATGGTAGTAGCAATGAACATAGAATAGTGTAACCAGAAAATAATTCAGCATTTAACAGATTAAACTAGTTAGTTGAGCTTGGAAAGGAATCCCACATTTGAATATTTAGCTACTGTTAAACATGCAACAAAATGCACTAAAAGAATTGTGAATAAACTAAATGAATAAAGATGTTTGTATTTCAAGTGATTAAGGAAATGCCAGTCAAGTATGTGATACCCAAAATTCACAAAAATGCCCAATTCCCACTTTTACAATCATTAGTTGTAAGAAATATTTTTATTTTCAAGATGATGGAAAAGTATATACACATTATTTTTAATAACAATTGGGAAAGCAAATTAAATCTCACGTACAGTAAATGACTGATGTTCTTTAGAAAAGGCAGCAAATACCTGCATTGGAAAGTACTTCTTTATGCAGTATGGATTTTTCTAGGTTATATACGCCATTCCAAAGGCCTAAATTGTGTAGGTAGGGCAGCAATACATGTATTTTTTAAGCAAATATTTTATACTGTTATCATCATACAACCTCATCATGTGGAAAGAACAATGGGGGTGATTTGTATGTTGGCGGTATACAATCCGTCGCAATGGCAACAGAGTAAACATGTCACCAACTTGAATGCCAGCCCGCTCAATTTAAATACAGGAGGAGCTTCAGTTTGACCACAGCTAAGACTACTCTGCCGTGGGCAATGTTTTCAGATAGCCCTGGAGAGTGAGGACAGTCAGAGTGATAGGTCCACCCACCCAATTTATATGGACGGGCATGTAGTCATTTTTTTTTACAGTTTCTTACTGCAAGGTTTTACCTGGCAGGAAGGAAAAATAAAATTGTAGTAATTCGCCCCCCGCAATGTGAAAAGGCTCTCATGGCAGGTGGAGCATTATGTTTTTTTCTTTACATAAAGAAAATCCTGTTCCAGGATTTGTTTCTGTAAAGAAAGACAAATTACTCTGTGCCACATGGCTACGTCCTACTGATGCAGCCCTGCAGCCCCAAGTATAACGCATTGACAGCAGCCACAGTGACGGCAGTTCCTGCTAATGCTTTTATAAATGACCACCTGCCTGGAGTAATTTTCTCAGTCCCCCTGGTGGGAAGGCCAGCCGTCACCTAGATTCAAATCACCCCATATGCCATCTGCAAAAAAATAGTGTATACATTAGTTTAAATAAATGTTGTAGAATCAGTGGGAAAACATTCATGAAAGATTACAAGGAGAAATGCACAATACATCAGGATGAGAAGTCAAGCCACTTGGAATTCTTAGGAATACATAGTTTTGGCATGTCATCGCTGGATCTAAAGAAAAGTTGGTAGATAATGATGGAGAATTAAATGTGATTTACTAAAGATTCTGTTTCACAGATAATATTCACGAAAAATAATGTTTTTGTATGTGAATATTTTAAACGATAAAAATAACTGGCAAACTAACATCCCTTCTAAACCATCCTTTGGCCATTTCCTTCAATGGGCAGAGTTCATACAGCAGCTCACATGCATGGTCCCTGCTAGCCAAAAGCACAAGAAACATTCTCTGCCTCATGCTAAGTACTCAACGATGGGGCCATCCATCTTTGATATACTTCAATGGAAGGTTTTTTTTGTTTACAATGTTGATATTCATTCCACCCTTCACAGATTTAATGTTTTACAAGTTTTTTATGTTAAGCTACGAAAACGCTCATGCCCCGAGCCATGTAACTTTGGGTTTCTAGGCGCTCTCAACCCCAGTTAAAAGATTATTGATTAACACTGCATAATTTAAGAACTGAGTACATAAGATAATAGGCCTAATAAAGTCCAAACATGTCCGGGGTGGCTTTTGTCCCCATTCAGAGGGAGGTTAACGTTCGACTATAACTTTTACGACAATGTCGGAGCTGATTTGTACGTAGTTTGATCTGGTCTGTAACCGAACGGAGGAGCTAAAACCATGAAACAAGAGGTACCTATTGTCGTTATCAATAGTTCAGACAGGATAAAGCATTGTCCACGAATTTGCTGCCTTCTAAACCATACGCTCTAACCCATGTTCTATTTCCACAGCTTTAATAGGTACAGGAAGCCATCATGTTTCCATCCAGAGTTCCAATAAAGAAGTTAAGCGATTTATTAGCTTACTGCCAACATCATGTGTGGTCAGCAATTCATCCTTCCAAGGAAAATATATCGAAAAGCATTAATTTGAGCGATACTATTAGTTATTTTCAAAGAGGTTACAAAAAACACAGTTATGACCTCTATTTTGAAAAAGGCAAAACAATTCTAGCAAGTGCTGTCTGAAAAAAGATTATTATTATAGACATCATGATGCTGAAAAGGGTGCTTTAGAACTTGCTTCTTACCCATAAAACTAGCTGCAGACTGTTATTTTGTTAATGAGTATTTTAAACCTGCCTCAGACCTGGAAAGAAGTGGGACTATGTGTTTTAATGAGTTAAGGAAGCATATAGTTTTAAATGACAAGTCACAGAGTAATTCTAACATGAAGTCCAACATCCCCTTTCCAAACTCCAGCTGTGCCGTATATTTATTTACGACTGCGGTGATTTACAGTGAAATGCTCTGAATACAATATTTATAAAGTATAGATACCTTGTGCTTGCCTTATGAAATGGCTGCATAGAAGGTTTATTAAATAAGGCACCACTTTAAAGGAAAGATTGTGCTTAATCAGTTCTTTAAACTTTACTTGATGAGTTTTGGAGGGGAACAGAAAAACAGATCCAGAATGGGGATGTTAAACTCGAGATGTGATGCTCATTAACACAAACTTCTATTGTTTGTAGATATTTACAGAAACAAATCTACAACCATTACTCTATTTTTGTAGAATTCGGTACCCGGTTAACTTAATGGGTGCACTGATAATGGTATTATTTACATTTTGGGTTTAAGTGTATATCAAAATCCCAGTTTTAATAACCTCTCGGTGAAGGGTGATGTTTTGCAATACATTTACATCTTGGTGTTCAAAAAGTGGGGTGTCACGTGAGCAATTAGACATCTATATCAATAGGGAACTCTAGCTAGCTCAGGTCTTGATTTTCATTTTGCATTGTGGTACTTGGAGTACTACATTTTCTAGTGTCAAAAGCAAAATAGACGAACAAACCCGGCAAGCTTCTCACACCAGACTCTAGGCATGCTATGAACTCTCCATTATATTTGGGGTAAAAAAAATAGAAGAATTTTAGCTTGAAGCATATTTTTCACAGTTCTAAAGAATTGGGACTATGTCACAAAGAATCCCACTTCTGGTATACATTGTCAACGCGTTTAGTTCTCCAGCTCTTTATTCGCTCTCTGTAGGATATAGTCGGGGCCACTAAAACTATGCGATTTTGCGGTCACTGCTTTTTCCGCATAGTTATGGAGTCTCCCATTTACCACATGATCCATCGTTTGCAGATTTGAACAAGAAATGATTTAGGCTAAACGGATCAACAGTTACTAAAACGGTGCAACGTTTGAGCACGCCAATGGAAGTCCCTACACAAGTCATTCACCTATCTGCTACGTATTTCTGTACCTGGTTTTTAAATAGCTACTAACAAGTGGAAATATTTTCTCAGACGGTGATACCAAGCGAAAATAAAGTACAAAATAATATCTAATACATCCGGCATTATCTCGCATAATTTGCCTTTTCTCGCCGCATTACTTCGGTGGCCCTAACTATATTCAACTACTTTTACTTTATTGCGCATAATCCATTTTCAGGGACAGACGCGCACCTTCGCACTTGCTCCGTGTCCGTAAGACCCCAACGCTGTTCCGCGGGAGGAGACGCCGGGTGCCGCCACTCATGGCGTTAAAGCCCCGGGAACCCGCACGCGACAGACCACCTTCAACCCCTGTATGTTTATTTTCCGGGTCACCGGAAACGTGTTATTTCTGGCTCGAGATCACACACCCCGCCCCTCTCCCAGCGGCGTCTGGGACTAGTACAAGTTTTATATAGCACAAACGGCGAGCTAGCAGGGGGCGTGGCCAGGGGGGCGGTGTGGAGGCGGCGTTCTTTTATACCAGTAAACACGCTGAGCAGCGGATAGTCACGAGACCCAGCTAACGTTTCCTCACTGCTTTTTATTACTGGATAGGGGCCAAATCCTATAGGAGCATATTAGAAAAGAAATCAATTTCAAGATCAGGGGGTCAAACCCCAAAGATATTTAGGTGAGACAAATTACTTTAGGATTGCCATAAAACTGACCTTTTTTTTTTTTTTTATAGTTTATAGATTTTTATTTAGTAAAATCTCTGTTCGTAATTTGTAGTATTTATCACAAAATATGACCCAAATTGGATAATTTTTTGAAGAATTGTCCCATGCTACTGAAAATTTATAGTCGTTTCCACCTCCTGTATGGTAGAATTCCACCTTTCCAAGATGTCTGATGCTCTCCTGTCAATGATTGGATGGTCGTGTCCGTTTATGATAGTCTCTCTTCCATGTCCCTGACAGCAGAGGTTTTATGGGTGGCCCCGGAGCAGCGGGGACGAGCTCGTTGCAAATGGGCATGAGACCGCTTGCGGTAAGTGATGAGAGGGCATGGGCATGGGCATGCCAGGAGGGGCAGAGTGCCCCCGCGGGTTGCACATGGTGTCTTGCAATGGCCCATTCGAATCTCCTTCACTGTGGCCGTGGATAAGTCATTTTAAGTATTCCTCGAGTAGCTGTCCTGGAGCCACAGCGAATCCTGTGTTTTTAGGTTTACTTAAACTGCGCGTGGTGTTATTTTGCAGGTTTCACCAATTGAAATACATAGCGCAGGTGTAGAGAAGTAAAGTGTAAGTGGGACGCATGCTCCCCGGGCTGAGACGTATGTTTTTCTTGGATCTGTTTGCTAAACACGACTTTGAATGCGGAAGACTCCTCTCCCCAAGCAAACAGGTGTGCAGAGGTACATTCATTCAACACATGACATCACCAGTCCTCTGTTCTTGCACAGTAGGATGTAAGGTTGCTGACACTCTCACAATGCCGCGTAGACACTTGCATGAGTTCCTCACGCACTGCTCTGGAGACATTCTTCTGAGTCCCCACATATTGGCCTGCATTTTGATTCACCGAGAGGTTCCATGCAGGGTCCTTTGAATGCTGCACACATTGACATACAGGCATGCTCAGAATTCCTCACACACATCAGTGACTGTTGGCAAGTAGAGTTCACCGTGAATTCAATTAATCAATCATACCATTTGTAAAGCGCACTCCTCACCCGTGAGGGTCTCAAGGTGCTGAAGGGCGGGTGGTGCGGGTGCTGCTACTGCTACTGCTTGAACAGCCATGTCTTGAGGTGTCTCCTGAAGGTTAGCAGGTCCTGTGTCTGTTGCAGGTGGATAGGTGGATGTCTTGGTGGCGAGGTGGGAGAACGATCTGCCAACCGCATTTGTTCTATGGATACCTGGAACGGTGGCGAGGGCAAGGTCAGCAGAGAGAAGCTGGCGGGTCGGGGTGTAGAAAATGAGTCGTCTGTTGAGGTATTATGGTCTGGCGTTGTGCAGTGCTTTGTGAGCGTGGGTGGGGAGCTTGGATGTGATTCTCTTGTTGAAGGGGAGTCATTGCAGGTCTCTTAGGTGGGCTGTGATATGGCTGTGGTGGGGGATGTCCAGGATGAGGCGTGCGGTGGCCTTCTGTATGCGTTGCAGTTTTTTCTGGAGCTTGGCAGTGGTTTCTGCATAGAGGGCATTCCTGTAGTCAAGTCTGCTGCTTACTAGGGTTTGGGTGACCATCCTTCTGGTTCCAGTGGGGAATCTGTCTGTAGATCTTCCGAATTCCACACAGTCACCTAAACCTCACTCTCCCCCTCTGCATACTGTTGTCTTAAGGGGTTTCTTAACTCCTGCTTTCTTCCATGTAGTGCCCTAGTAAATCCTCCTTGTTTACAGTCATTTGTTCTCGAATCCTGCTGTGTTCAAGTGTAATCTCGTATCTCTGTGCTCTACTTTGCAAAGTATTGATTTTCTGATTTCCAAGCACACTGCCATGCAAAGAATCTTTGAACCCCAGCCCCTACCATGCAGGGGCTCATCTGAAACCCTTGCATTTCTTTGCGGCTTACATTGATTGGCTGACAAATTGCATGCAAAGGCTGATCTGGATCACACACCCAGCAACAGAGGTTGCTGATTCTGCATTCACATTACCATGCAGAGCCTGAAATCTTGCATGGTCTTCTCTGCGTAGCCTATTACCTACCCTCACATTGCGGTGTTGGACAGGAACCCTTTTTGAATCTTGAAGAAATTTCAGGTAAGGTACTAACAAAGTTCCCATGGAGATCTTCCTAGAAGCCCTCCCTTACTGTCTTTCAGAATCCCCTTTGCCTCATTTACCCCACTGTAAAGGTTCCACTCCAATCACTCTACACTGGTATTGCTGAATGTCCCAGATTTGGCGAGGTCACAGTGATGCCACATATTTTCAGAATATTGACATGCACCACATTCTCTGAACTCCTAACAATGCTAGACACAGACCACCCCCTGAAACATTCTACTCATTGTATGCTATACATGTTATCTTATAAGTATTTGTAGAACGAACAGTTACCCAAAGGTGTCCTGGCGTTAGCTCTAGCTAAATCAGAGGCTGACGTCTGATTCCTGAAAAGCCATGTCTTAAGCTTTTTCCTGAGGGATTACAGACTGAAAGCAGATCTGATATGGAAATTAACTGATTCCAAATTTTAGCAGCACAAATGAAAATGCTTTTTCTGTCCCAGTTAGTTATGCTTAATCGGGGTACCACCAAAGTCTCGGTGCCTGCAGACTAGCAATTTCTTTTGGGCTTGTACCCGTTAAAGTTTTGCGTTAGATAAAGGGGGTCTTGATCATGTAACTGTTAATAAGCAATACAAAGTGATTTGAACTTGGTACAGTATCTGATAGGTATTCAGCGTAACTTCCTAATTGCCGTGGTTGCCAAGCTAAACTTTGAGATCCCGGTTAGTAGTCTTGTCGCAGCATTTTGTAACGTTTGTAATTTATTCGGATGTTGTTGCATATTGAGGTTTAACCTGTAGCAGTAGTCAATTTTGGTTATCACCATAGAGGTGACTACTGTTTTTTGTAAGTTCGATGGGATATATTTGAGAATTATTTTTATCGTTATCAAAGTACCAAAGGTAGCTAAAGTACCTAAGGTAGCTGAAGTAACTGCACTTACTTGGTCCCTGAAAGTAAGCTTGTTGTCCATTTGAATGCCTGGATTTCTGGCTTTGTGTACCGGTGTTGGAAGGGTACCCAAATCCTCCGGCCACCAAGCATGTGACCAAAAGGAAGCATGATTTCCAAACAGGATGACTTCAGTCTTGTCAGAATTAAGTTTTAAACAATTCTTTCCCATCCAGCTACTGCTGGCAAGCATACAATAGTGAAATCTAGATCCTGTATTTTCAACCCAATTGGATAATGACACAACAATTTGCATGCCATCCTCATAGGAAGTAATAAAAAATCTATAAGATCTTATCAGTGGAGCCAATGAAGATACTTAAACATTAAACAATCTGGGGCTCAATGAAGACCCCTATGGGACTCCACAAGTCAGGGAAAAAGGTTCTGATACAAAATAATCGAGGGTAACTGATTGAGTGTGCTTAGAAAGAAAGCAAACGGTTCAATCTAAAGCAGTTCCGTTAACTCCTATCGTGGCCAGACGGTCAATCAAAAGACTAATTGACCGTGTCAAAGGCTGCCCATAGGTCCAACAGCACCAAGGCAGCATTTCCTCCCATATCTGCAGCGGCTCTGATTTTGCCTGAGGCTCTCACGCCTTTTCAGAACTGTCTGCTTCTAAAGCCATGTTGGGTTCAATCAAGAAGATCATTTTCCAGAAAAAATTTGATAGTTGGATTTTTATAGCTTTTTTTAGACGTGTAGCTGGCAATGGAAGACGTGAAATAGGGCGAAAGTTGTTCGGATCGCCGGGACTCAGGTTAGGTTGTTTTATTAAGGGGAGGATGAACAGAATTGACCTGATTTTAGTATCTGATTAAATATTGAAGTTAGGTTTCCCGCAATAATATCAGGAGCAAGTTTGATCTCAGACGGTGGACATGGGTCTAAAGGAGGCCCAGATTTGACTGCTTGTATTTGACTCCGAATTTGTTCCACCATTAATGGATTAAATTCCAAGAAGGGAGCGGATTTACTATCAGGTACCTTGTGCCCAGCCTCCTCTTACCCATCTCCCCTGGATGTTACAAACTTATTGTATATCTGTTCCACTTTGTTTAGAACAATTCTTGCAGTAGAATTGCTAATCACTCGCCTACCAGCGACCTGTCCCTTACCCGGACTAGCCGTAAGTTTTGACACTGTCTGAAACAGTTGCTTTGTGGAGTTTTTCGCTTCTATCTACTTAGTAAAATAAGCTGCTTTTTCCTTGATCAGTAGGGCCTTATAATTTTCCAGAAATAGTTTATTTATTTCTTTATATAGAGGACTGTAATCGTTCCTCCATTTACGTTCGAGCTGTTTACATAGCTGTTTGTTTCCTAAGACCGTCATTATGCCATGGGGCAGAAGGACTGCTACGCTTCGAGCATAAAGATTTGTCAGGAGCCAGCAGTGAAATAAGAGTACAGTCAATTAATATAAGCAGAAACATTATGGTCCACGTCTTCAAAATAGGCTGAGAGCAGATGAGCGTACCTTCAAACTGATCTTTATTAATTTTGTTTCATGCCCTGGCTGTGTGCACCTTGGGGCACTTTTAATTTGTACTTTAGATAAGTACTGACTGTCAAACATGACTGTTTAGTGGTCTGACCATGTCAGTGGAAGGGAGCTTTGGAAAAGCTGATGTTCTGAGGCACTGCTAACACGCAGTGATATTTAAGCCCAAAAACCCCACAGAAGGAACACCCACAGAAAGTTTCTAGTTCCATCTGCGATGTAAGTAATTTCCACACAGGATATACGAATAACAAAATTAGACATATTAATTCTTAGAAACATGATAATCCTTAAAAACAAAAGTGGGTAAGTTCCCCTCCTTGCAGTGCAGTTAACATACAATGAAGAGCCTGTATGTGGGCCTGCAGCGTGTGGTTATGGTGTGTTGACTTGTGAGTGGTCCTCACTCTCTGACTTTTAGCATGAGCCCGGATGTGTGATCTGATGGTACACAAAGCTCTTCGACTTTGGGTCTCGAACTCAAGCGAAGCAAAAATATGTTTGAAAGCACAGTGTATGGACATATTTTGCTAAAATGCTAAATGAATCGTGCTGTGTGGTTTCTGTAGCAGCGAGTGACCAAGCTATGTGACCTTTAGGTGTGATCTCTGCAGAAGCGTGCACATTTCGTCGTAGTCTTGAAGCAGGATGTGCACCTGATGTGTCTTTCTGCATATATATTTCAGCAAGTGGTGGAGGTTACTGCATGGGCATGTACAGAGGAAGCAGGCCTTAATGTGATTGGTGCATCTCAGCTCATCTCTTCTAGAAGACAGAGATTGTGGTAACCTACTTTGTGACATATGCACCAACGTGCACTGTTTCATCAGTTTATTGGAACTTATGGGAAATGTGCCCTATTTTCATGCAGCAGCTCAGTTAGCTAACCAAAAGGTGTTTCCTGAAACAGGAGTGCTACCATGCATATTTGTCCCTTTGGACCTACATGTAACCTGCCGATCTTTGCTGAACCCTTTGTTTTCTATTTTATTATGTATATTTGTCCCCATGTGGGCCTGTCACTAATTACATAGGTTTAAAGCTATATCTAACCTGTTCGCATGGGGATCTGGTGTCCTAGATCTGTGAGGGTCTCTGCACGCAGCACCCCATTTTTCTCTGTATCAGCTATTTCATAACAAAGCTAGAAATAAAACTCAGATAGGCTCGTGATGCAGCAAAGATGTAATCACTAGTGTGCATCTACAGGGAGTGCAGAATTATTAGGCAAATGAGTATTTTGACCACATCATCCTCTTTATGCATGTTGTCTTACTCCAAGCTGTATAGGCTCGAAAGCCTACTACCAATTAAGCATATTAGGTGATGTGCATCTCTGTAATGAGAAGGGGTGTGGTCTAATGACATCAACACCCTATATCAGGTGTGCATAATTATTAGGCAACTTCCTTTCCTTTGGCAAAATGGGTCAAAAGAAGGACTTGACAGGCTCAGAAAAGTCAAAAATAGTGAGATATCTTGCAGAGGGATGCAGCACTCTTAAAATTGCAAAGCTTCTGAAGCGTGATCATCGAACAATCAAGCGTTTCATTCAAAATAGTCAACAGGGTCGCAAGAAGCGTGTGGAAAAACCAAGGCGCAAAATAACTGCCCATGAACTGAGAAAAGTCAAGCGTGCAGCTGCCACGATGCCACTTGCCACCAGTTTGGCCATATTTCAGAGCTGCAACATCACTGGAGTGCCCAAAAGCACAAAGTGTGCAATACTCAGAGACATGGCCAAGGTAAGAAAGGCTGAAAGACGACCACCACTGAACAAGACACACAAGCTGAAACGTCAAGACTGGGCCAAGAAATATCTCAAGACTGATTTTTCTAAGGTTTTATGGACTGATGAAATGAGAGTGAGTCTTGATGGGCCAGATGGATGGGCCCGTGGCTGGATTGGTAAAGGGCAGAGAGCTCCAGTCCGACTCAGACGCCAGCAAGGTGGAGGTGGAGTACTGGTTTGGGCTGGTATCATCAAAGATGAGCTTGTGGGGCCTTTTCGGGTTGAGGATGGAGTCAAGCTCAACTCCCAGTCCTACTGCCAGTTCCTGGAAGACACCTTCTTCAAGCAGTGGTACAGGAAGAAGTCTGCATCCTTCAAGAAAAACATGATTTTCATGCAGGACAATGCTCCATCACACGCGTCCAAGTACTCCACAGCGTGGCTGGCAAGAAAGGGTATAAAAGAAGGAAATCTAATGACATGGCCTCCTTGTTCACCTGATCTGAACCCCATTGAGAACCTGTGGTCCATCATCAAATGTGAGATTTACAAGGAGGGAAAACAGTACACCTCTCTGAACAGTGTCTGGGAGGCTGTGGTTGCTGCTGCACGCAATGTTGATGGTGAACAGATCAAAACACTGACAGAATCCATGGATGGCAGGCTTTTGAGTGTCCTTGCAAAGAAAGGTGGCTATATTGGTCACTGATTTGTTTTTGTTTTGTTTTTGAATGTCAGAAATGTATATTTGTGAATGTTGAGATGTTATATTGGTTTCACTGGTAATAATAAATAATTGAAATGGGTATATATTTTTTTTTTGTTAAGTTGCCTAATAATTATGCACAGTAATAGTCACCTGCACACACAGATATCCCCCTAACATAGCTAAAACTAAAAAACAAACTAAAAACTACTTCCAAAAATATTCAGCTTTGATATTACTGAGTTTTTTGGGTTCATTGAGAACATGGTTGTTGTTCAATAATAAAATTAATCCTCAAAAATACAACTTGCCTAATAATTCTGCACTCCCTGTATTATTGGGCATGCCCATTTATGTTTGGAACAGTTGTAGCTTCTGCTTCACTTCTTTCCCAGCCACGTCAACACACATGCAACGTGTTACACTAAACATTTCTCAGCATTGCAGATTTGGGGGAATTAGTTTCTGAAAAAATAGACATTGGTCGGCCCTCATTTATTTTGCTCACTTTTACCTGTGGAAATACACTTTTTATGGGCGAGCATAAAGTGCTCTGTCCATTCTGTAATCTCTCTTTGGACTTGAAACCACGCCCATGCTATGTCGGTCACTTACATTGATTCGTGGGCTTGCCTTTTAAAATCCGCTTGCTTTCATTTGTGAAAGGCATGTATACATCATGCCTTTCCGGTGTTTAGCCCATCTACACAGCACAAGTAAAGTACCAAAAACATACGAGGCTCGATGTTTTCAGCCTTGAGTCCAGACTACTTTGTTTATTTTCCACGCAGTTCAATTGCGCTGCATTTTACATAGCGCGATCGCGATGCATTTTGTTTTTTGCTTTACAACGCCAATAGCTCTGACTCGAACAAATGCGAGACCCGTTGCATTGAAAATGCTTGTTCGTCTTGTACCCTCTATAATATTGTCAGTGAAAAAATAATGTTACCAGCATTCCAGGTACACTTGGTCTTCATCACACTTATGAAAAGTTGCAAGCTGTGAAGCAATCTGAGATGAACAACATGGTGGTCTTCAGTGTTAAACTTTGTGATTAAGCAGTGTTGATAACAGTTGGTGTGTGCTTCATTGTAGATGCACAACATAGTCACTGGTTGCAATACCAAAGTTATCAGAGATTTTCCAGGTGCAGTATCTATTCATTACTATTTTTTTTTTAGACCTGTAAACAAACTGAGCAGCTGATAGCCACAAAACCTAGCTAGCATTTCCTGACTTCTATGTATTATTGGGTATGCGCCAAATCCTATAGAAGCATATTAGGAAGGAATTGATCCCAAGATCAGCAATTCAAACCACAAAGATATGTAGGCAAAACAAATTATTTTAGACTTGTCTTTAAACTGAATTAAACTTTTTTATTTATAGTTTATGTATTTTTAATTAGAAAATCTCTATTCGTGATTTCTAGTATTTCTCCCCAAATATTACTCTCATTACAGTAATGAGGAGACAGTTTTGTTTCTGCACAATAACTTATTCCAGACCCTCACATGGTTCCTTTTGTGGTAAATCATGCAAACCAAAATAAAACCCTGAACATTGAATTTTATGTACTACAGTAGTATAGCGTGGAGAGGTCCCTTTTTTAGGTCGAGCATAGCAGCGCACATGTGCTGCTTTTCCAACGTGTTGGTATATATCTGGGCTTTTAACAATGCACACCCATCACTACCACTCGTTCGTGGGCTTGCCCTTGAAAAATCCTTTGACATAGGTAAATGGTTTACATATGTCCCTCTTTGGGGAGGTTTTGTTATTGCCTTGGCCATCGCCCCTGTTACATGGCTAATTGCACTTTTGCCAATAAGTTTGAGTGCATGCGAACTTCTTTTTCTTTTTGCATCTCTCCTTATCGCTGATGTTCATGACGGCTGCACCGCTGTGAATTGGCTCGCTTATGTGAAACTGTTTTTATTTAGATTTTCGATTTGTGTCAAGAAAAGTTTGGTTAGGAGTTTACAATGCTAATAACTCTAATTTGAGCAAATGTGAGACCCATTGCATTGCAAATACTTGTTTCTCTTTGCTTGTTGGCCTTTGAACTGCATGCCCAGGAGTGAAAAATGAGAACTGTGTTTTCACTGACAACACGTCACATGAATAAAAAGAGTGACCTTCCATATTTGAATAAGTCACCTGCCCACGAAGAACAAACAATTGATGAAAAAGTTGAGGAATCCACAGGAATGACAGTAGACACCGGGTAGATCACTGGTGCAGAGACAATTGACTGAGAAAATAGAAGACTTCAGTGACATAATTGAGTAATTATATGCATATTTGACAGTAAGAAGTAGTATTTTCCAATTGATCTGGGTGACAGTCACAAAACTTTGCAAAAACTGTTTAAAGACCTAGTTACAGATTTGTTTCATACTTAGGCTATGACAGCTAGCAGTTAAGTGTGTTTATTTTCAGAACCTGGAGGGAATGCAAATACACCAAAGCCCCTTGAACTCTATGTATTGAGGACTATCATGGACTTGAAGTGGGCTCTTAACGTATGTATATTGGATATGTGCCTGCTGTGTAGACGTGTGGAACTGGTCATACTGTGCTTTATTAATGTTGCTAAAATTAATAAACATTGGTTGTGAAACAAACTCTTTGTATTGATGCACATACAAGAATGTAATCTTGCTTAGACATAATGAACATCGTTTACATATTGAACTTCATCGGGGTATCATTAAAAAAGAAAACAAGCATTTGTAATGCAATAGGTCCCGCATTTGCTTGAGTTAAAGCAAATGGCGTTGTAAATTCATAACTGGACTTTTCCTGCCACATGAATTGATCAACTCTCCCTCATAATTTAGACTTCTCCCGCCACATAATTCCAGTGGCCCTGCATGTAATTAAAACACTTCCATTTACCTTATTACTCTATCTGCAGCAAAAAAATGAAAATGTTGCCATTTAGCATCCCAATTTAAATCTGTCATGCTTCTTCTTAAAATTTCCAACAGAAGGATAATTTTCCAGCATTAATTTCTAAACACAAAGGAAATGATACTCTTGTGTATTTGATATCAATGGCTAAAGCAGAAGCCAGGTTCCAGTTAGATGATTAAAGAAGTATGAAAACAAAAACACCCAAAAAAATAGCTTCAGAGTAGGTTGTGGGTTTCTTGTGGTCGCGTGTTCTTTGGAAAGCCCCTCGCCCGGGGTGTCATAATCTGAAGCGGTGTTGCAGGCAGCAGCTTGTAGCTGCCTGGACAGCGGTGTGGAATTTAATAAAATATCTACTTGTCCATGGGACTGGTTGCTTCTTAAATCTAACTGTCCTCTGAAAAAATCTACTTGTCTCTTTAGTGGCATATAGTGCGGCGACAAATTATGGTAGCAATCTCATTATGTAGGAGCTCGGATAATAGCGCCTCTGATTATACCAGGGCTGGCTTGAATACTTGCAGTTTCAATCCCTTCTATAGCAGTTTCCTTATTTTGCCACCTTTCCGCAGATCTACATACTGGTGCTGGAGGAAGCAGTAGGCAATAGTTCCAGAGCTGGAATGTCTTTGAGTCTGCAAACCTACTAACTTGCATGTTTTAAGGATTTTCACCAGCTCTTTTCCCATACTGAGAAAGATTGGAAATTTACTCCTGACAATGGCAGAAGTAGAAGTTCTTCCAGGGTTGGGGAAAAAAGTGGTTGGAGGGAAAGTGATTTTGTAAACGCTCCATAGATTTTTACATGAGCAAATCTACACATGCATATTTGCTTGTGCTAAAATACAGTTCACAAATATTTTCTAGGAGTACGATTTCCTGGTCTACTTCTGTAAGCTCTTGTGAATTCACGAAAGCCACTAATTCAGAGACATATACCATGTATGCACTTTTGTGACTTTCTTTAAGAAATGGGTCCCTAGTTAGGTCTGGCATTAACAAAGACATTTTGTTTTGATTATAATTCTATTTCTCTCTCTATCTATGGCTGGCTTTGAGTGATCGCCATCTGCTGTTTCAGAAGGAGCATATTGGCAACCACAGTAGTTTTGTCAGTGCCAGGAACTACTGTTGCCATCAGTGGAGTAACGAATCTGGAGGGGCGGGGGGCCCTTGCAATGATCATGGAGGCCCCCCTCCTGTCCAGACTCAATGAGGGCAGGTGCTTTGCTGTGGGGAACCACTGGAGGGGGGCTTTGGGGCCTTTGTTATGCCACTGGTGGCAGCATGAGCTTTTTGAGACCACAAACCTTTTTTCCTTTTTGCCAGTGTTTGTTACAATGGTGAGGGGCTTGCAGCTCCCACAACAACAAAGTGTTTCAAAAGCCATGCCAAAACAAGACACACATTGACGAAACCAAAAGCCTCACACAAAAAAAATGTCGGATCAGTTGGCTTTGCCAATGCTTGTTTATTTTCATGTTTCCAGTCATCTTGTTAAAAATAGTTACGCTTATTTTCCTTTAGGAATATGTTTTGGAAATACTAGCATTTTACTAAATGATGCTTCAAAGAAATAACACCTAAAATTTCATAGTAGCAAAACATTTTTTTCGTAATTGCATTTGTTTTGGACATTTTATTTTGTAAGCAAATAATCATCACTGTTGCTTACAAGCTTCTACAAACATTTGCATCTAATCTGGGAGCAATATACTTAGCCTCATATTGTTAAACTTTTCAAACGTGTACACTATTTTTTAAAATCTTTTTTTATATATACTGGAACCACTGTCAGTAGTGCAGTGTTCCCTTAAAACGTTTATTTACAGCGGTTGCCCTAATAATGAAGACTATTCATTAATGAACCATAAATACAAGTTCGTACAGCATTAACATAAGAACACACACATTACCTCAACTGCAGACAGTTCCCTTCCCTGTAAATTGGCAGCCAAAGAGTTTGTTCTGCAGGGGGGTGGGCCTACATGTCCCAAGGACAAAATAAACTTGAAAACTTGTTGCCCTTGACCCCACACAATATGACGTGGGCATCGGGGAATAGGAATTTCACATCTCTGCTGGAATGCGGACGTTAGCATGGCTTTCACTAAGTTTTCTTAACACTCATTTGTCTCAGTTTCTTTCAGAGCAGAAATGCAGGCACTGAAGACCTAATTGGGCTATGACAACAGCGGTTTGCAGAGAGATAAAGATTGTACTTAGGAGATTCCTATTTTAGCCAGCATTCAAACTCACATGCCCTCTCCTCATTTGACCTAGAAAGACACACTAGGGCCTGTTCTTTTTTTTTTAATTTTTTTATTTTTATTCACAACAAATGTAGTTTCATTTCAAACTGAAATATTTTCCACAAACTGTGGTCTCTTTAAGATCAAATGTTTAGAATCACATGGACACTCATGTTTGAACAAGTAATTAAATAAGAAATGAAGGAGGTAAACGTAAAGCGAGGTGTTCCGTGCTGTCACAATGAAAGAAACTGGAATGTCTCATGCACTCCATAGAAACGTGGTAAAACAGGGAGAAGGTGTGGCACAACGATTAGAGCTGTCAGTTTTGGAACTGAGGACCCAGGTTCGAGTTACAGCACTTAATCCCGCTGTGCCTACAAACAATGAATATGTCCTTTTGTAATATAACTGGTACTTGTGTAAACCCTCCAATACCTCGAGCTACTAAGGAATCAAGTAATGAAACACACTAGGCAGGCACACTCAGTAAACAGAATCCAAACCAAGGTAGGGTGGGAGCCAGGCAGCTGAGAGAAGGCAGCGAAAGAGGGTGCAGAGTGAGGAAGAGGAAATGTGACCAGGTTACAGCCTGATTTACAGCCTTGTTACAGCGAAGCTAAGCTGAGAGCAAGAATGCACTGCAAATGGAAAGGGAAACTTCACCAGGAAACGATGAGAAAAAAAGTCCGCCAAAGAATAGAGGAACACAACAAAGCATAATTATACAGTAGTTTGTCCCTGCTCCCAAAGTGAAAAAGGAGGGACAAATAGGCATGACTAACTACCAGGAAGCCAGGATTTTTAAATGATACAGACGAGAATGAATGAAATGGCTATAAGCCCACAGTACTAGTATACTTAAAAGTATAGAATAGTCCGTACTCTTACACTTAACCTAAAAAACAATCTGCCAAAATGTTGCTTGATTTAGTAATGCAGTGATAGAAAAGGTTGTACTAGAAAAAGAAATGTGATGTTGTGGCTAACAACCAGTATAACACTGATATGTACTTGCAAGTTTGAGTGATCGATCCGAATTTAAAATTACAAGTGAGCTCCCATAAAACACCTCCACTGCAAAGAAGCAGACTTGATTGCAAGACTTTTCTATTGTGTACTTGAATAGTTCCTTTCATGGCCATAAAGAATATTGGGAGGGACAATTGAATGTGACTGAGTGATAACAGCAGTTTACTTACAGTAATCCATAGACAACCCACCTGAAGACTAAAATATTCCAAGGCCTCCTTTTCAGAGTCACGCTTGTCAAGTTTTAACTTCATGTTTTGGCTTAAGTACTACTTAAATATGTCTTTACGGTGTTCAGATAAAGAAGACAAGATTAGCATGCAAATTGAGATAATTTAATTGATTGTCACGGTCACACAAGTCACATTGCGGCTTATCGACATCCCTCATACCCTGTCATTCTTGGAGGGGCGTCTTCTGGTTTTGTAAACCACCATCTCACGGGTGCAGCAGTAGTCCATAATAATTTGTCAATTCTTGTAACATGGAGTGTGGTTACAGGCACTCCATTTTTTTAGTTTTTTTCTTTGGCTCATAAGTATCCTAGACCAATAAATGTGCATTGAGCCAGTGTACCTCCAAGAGGGTAGTTTTAGGTGATAACGCAACAGGACAGCCCAATAGAGAGGTCTGACCTGTTTTAGCCTTCTTGGTTGGGCATTCCTCCTGTGATGTCTGACAAAGTTAAATGCTTAGGATTTGTTCTGGACAAACTGTATCTCAGATAAACTCAGTAGACTCAACATGCATTTTCAATTAAGGAAAAGTTTAGATTTTTGCCCTACATTCTTCAAACCCTTGTTGCCAATGCGGTCTTTAATGACCGATTGGGCTACGCCAGTGCCTATTATCTGGGTCTTTAAGGGAAGGATGGCAGCAAATGTGAAAAAAAAAAATACAAAATGCAGCAGTAAGAATAGTCTTTAGTAAGAGCTAATTGCATACATTTCTGAGTTTTGGAGAAGTCTCCATTGGCTTCTGATGGACGAGAGCATAATATTGAATATCTTATGTCATAAAGCAATCTATGTAAAGGATTGGCCTTTTCTTCAGGATTTGTTCCCAAAGAAAAAGGGAGTGAGAAGATTAAGGTATTACCATCTCCTTCTGCTACATGTTCCCAGGGTAAAATACATAAGAACTGGAGGCAGAGCCTTTTTCTACAGCTGCTTCCTCAAATCTGCAGTTCATTACCTCTCACTCGCCAAACAGACAGTTATCTGATGTATTTCAAGAGGAATTTCATAATTTGTATTTAGCTAGTATTTACACCTCTAGCCACTACTTGATTTTCCTATACATGTTCTGTTAGCGCCATGAAAACATAGGGTGTTACTTGCACATTAAAGGTACTTAGTATACTGTCTCATACGCATGCTTTTATGTGACTAGCTTTTATTTCATTTGTTTTTATAGGAGCCTCTTTCACAAGCTCATCACTGACTTGTCTTTGTGGATCAAGTCATCCTGTCTCAACCATGGCAAAGCTGCCAGGCAAGGACACAGGCCTGCGGGAAAAGTTCAAACATTTTTTAGGTCTGGGACCATCACGATCAAATTGCAGAGTATCAGAGGGCAAGCGAGCAGAGTTCATAATCACAGCAGAAATACTGAAGGTAAGGTCCTGCTCATTAGCGGTTCAAAAATGTTATTGTATGTTTAAGTATACTGTGGGTATCACTGGGTGCTATTGCGATGGAAGCTAAAGTTGTGTCTATTAGAATTTGTGAGCTTCCTTATTCTCTAAGTGTGGGCATTGGGAGCTAGACACTCCTTACGTAGCGAAAATTGAGCTAGCCTGCTTTGTCGTCTGGTCTGGCTGGACCATTGATGAATCTGCGATTAAAGAAGGCATCTGTGACCTTTATCTTGTTAGGAATGAGAAGGATGTCAAAAGCTGCTGGCCTTCCTGGATTAGGACTGGTTGAGAAATTAGAGGTGTGGCCGGGAACCTTTATCTGTTAAAAGGGAGCTAATCATATGTTGGAAGCAATCCTGATAGGAGTGCTTCAGGGGTGCAAGACGGGCTTTGTAACCCATGTGAAGAGTATTAAGCTAGATGTCCTTGTCAGATGACCTACTTGGGATTAGAATACTTCTTTGTGAAATCCATTGGATAGTAAACATTTATCTAGTGAACATAGTTAGACTTCCCCTGTAAGACGATTGGCCTAGGCATGGTTCTTACATAGGAGGGTGGATCTTAAAATCTTTTAAGTGAAAAGTGAGCTAAATTGCCACATTATCTGACTTGCAGGGTCTTGAAATATTTCAGGAAAAATAGACGTGAAATGTTAAGCTGCTAGAGAATGAGCAAGACCCAATTTACTGCAGTACCTCCGGGCTGGGGTATGCTTTGGGGATACAAGCTGATTGATCAAGCCTTAGTCCAAAGAAGTAGGTTGACCTAGATCAAATCTTTTTCTGTTTTTTTAATAATTGTTATTTAGATCAAATCTGTTAGACCCTTCCATATGAAGGCTACTTCAGGGCTAGTGAAGTGACCTCAAACCCTTAGTTGCTGATAATTTAGCCAGACTCTGTTGTCTTTTGGAAATGGCAGAACTCTTTGCTTCATGGATAAATGATGGCTTGAACAATTCAGAGAAACTTACACAATGCCACTTATCTTTAGTGCCCCTCAAAGCAATGACTGAATCATTACCTCACAATGTAGTGAGGTCACAAAGCAAATGCATCAAGACTGAGCCAGTGTAACTCAGGCAGATTCCATATGTTATGCTCCTGAGTGCAAGCAGAAATGA
Source organism: Pleurodeles waltl (assembly GCF_031143425.1). Lineage (NCBI taxonomy): Eukaryota > Metazoa > Chordata > Amphibia > Caudata > Salamandridae > Pleurodeles > Pleurodeles waltl. The sequence continues at coordinate 74,904,795 of NC_090449.1, read as the reverse complement.
TTCATCCTTTCTAAACTAACCTCCACAAGATGGAGGTTACTGGTAAGCCTTACCCTGTGTTAGTGTTATCTGTGACATGAACGTGCTAACTTATCTTTCGCCTTTCTGAAACTGTTTATCTCCGTTTTATTTCATAGTTTGACTTTGCGTTTTTGGTGTTTGTTTTAGCTGCGTTTTTATAAAGACTTATATCTATTTATACTGTCAAAGGTTTTGTTTACTTTTGATAGTGTCTCCAGTTTCCTTCTGTCCCCTGTCATGTCACCTGAGACTGAAGCTGGGCTTTTCTTCCTGTGCTGCACATCCTTATAATGATATTTGTTCCACTATCATTGCACATTGAGTGTGCTGTGGTTTACCACCTGAGCTTGTTGTTAAACATAAGCTACTTTCCCAGTTCAGCATATGCTAATGGTTCTTTTTGTAACCTCAACATATGAATTGCTTAAGACTTTCGCCTGCTTTCCGATTTCCAACATAACGGGTCTCTAACTTACTTGCTACTGGGCCACTATACTTTAAGCTTTATGTGTAGGTTTTTGTGTTTTGAGAAACACCAGTTACCAAACTACTGAACCCTTTAAGTTGTATTCCTCACCCATTTGAAGATACTAGTGATTATTTGTTTTCCAGTGGGACCCTGTATGCGCCCTTTAGGAAAAAGTGGTTTTATATTGATATTGAGTGAAATTGAGGTGACGGTGTGTTTCGCTATGAAAAGGTTTTTCTTTAATTTAACCTAATATTTCCAGTGCCTTCACCCACTACATCACTGATGCTATGTCTTGCAGGATTACATAGATCCACTACCCTTCTTCATGTAGTTTTACTGGAATGAGGGCATACTTCCAATGAATAAAATGGCTTGCTGAAGCACTGGAGTGTCCACAAAGAAATGTCATTTCGTTTTAGGGAGATGGTTTCCCTCCAATAGTGTTGATTTACCTGCTTTAGGACACTGCGTCTTTTTGTCGGACCCTTTCTTCGTATTGATATATAATTATGTAGGTTAACTCATTATAATGCAATATCCATTAGGTCTTTGCATAGCAGATATATACACCTTCCTATCTGTAGCTGAGCATGCAATCTTTATTCCTTAAGGGTAAACAGGTACTGTTCATAGGCATTACAACTACTCAGTGACACTTCCTAGAAGATATCTGTGGTCATGTTTGGCCTTCCGTGCTATACAGGTAGTCTTCTGAGTGGCCTGTTTCTCTTGTATATGATAGATTTGCGAAATACTGGATGCAAAAGCTCTCTCAAAAAATGCACATTTGACAGCAATCTGTTCTTTTATGCTTTTCTTTTGAACCAACATTTCTGCCACACCACCTAAACTGGAAATCTGTTCTTGACTCTCCTAATAGGATTACACAGTGGTTCCTAACCTTTGACTACTGTGGACCCCCACTTAATCATGACAGGAATCAGAGAATCACCACTGAATCCTTTTTGGAATTCAGAGACACCTATTGAGACGTTGCTGGAAGCCGGGGACTCCTACCTAAGTAATTTTCATGATTTGAACCTCCAGACAATATGCACAAATATAGAACAGTGCATTAATCAAACAAAAGCACAAATGTATTTTATATTTTATTTAATTTACAATCAAATCTAAAAATAAATCGAATTTTTAATGTGAAGGTTAGTGGTTTTTTAAATCCAATTGAGGCCACCCATCAACCATACTGTATTCTGTTTGATGAATGTTGCGTTCCTCCGTTAAATCAATCTGAGGACACAAACTTAAATTTTAGCCTCCAATTTCAAATTACTTCACAGATGCAGAACGTTTTAAAATTTCCAGTTTTACATTTTCTTTTCTATTTATATACACAATCTGTTAATATTTCATTTTCAAAGCAGTTGCGGATCCCCTGAGTAGTTGTTGCGACACCTACGGATCCACGGGCGACAGTTTAAGCACAACTAAGATAAATCTTTTCAAGATATTTTCATTCACCTTACCTACCCCTACTTAACAGGGGTTATGCTCTTTTCAGGGATAGCAATGCTGTAGTAGTTCATCTTGACCTGAGGATTCAATACTTAGTATGTTTATCAGGCATTACTAATGCTGCTATTTCCGTTGAATGAAGTTTTGTAACGCAAATCAAACCAAGACTTATGTAATCTGTATTAACAAGCAGAAGCTTGTGGCTGTGCTTCAGACGTACTTCTGCTCTAACCTCATCTGCAGCAGTTGGGGCCCTTGGCTGTAGGCAGACCTCTTCCTTCCAGACGATTGAGTCTTGTTGTCTATAGCTCAGGTTTCCGTGGGATGAGTTGATGATACAGTCCTCTCCCAGGTTGCTGACTGAGTGGCTTCAAGGTACTATTGGGTAGCGGTAGCATGATCCAGTGGGGTACAAAGGAGATGGCACCACGGGCAAGCACACTGTTGTTTTGGCACAGGGCAAATGCCTTGAGTTAGCAACTGTTGCTTTCAGCGGCATAGTCTGCCGGGACACATAGTTGACCAGTACCGGGGACTAGTCTGTCCGTCAGGCACACTTGGCTGAGTTCCACAGCTTCATAGGTCTCTTCTTTAATAGAGCACACTATTTAGACGAGCATGGGTGAATGTCATAGCTGCATTAGTAGAGTTAATTTAGGGTGTGCCAAAGGTCAGCATCTGTCACTTCAGAAGACCACACCTGCACACATAGGCAAGATCCACAGCTGCAACAGCATGGTCAGTTTAGTGATTTGCGCATGCACTATTTGGCAATGGAGTGGATCTTCAGCTCCGGCTTTAGTAACTGGCTCTGAGGTGGGAGCACACCAGTCATACTCTTTACAAGTATCTGGTAGACTGACCCACAACACTGGGGTCAATTGCTTATGTCCATACAGTAGTCAGCTCTTCCTGCAGCAATGGCTTACTCATTCCCCCTTCTCCCATGAAGGACTCTCCACGTGTTCCAGGACAGGGAAAACAATTCTTCCTGTGGAAAAGACACCAATATCTAGCAAGTTGGCTGTCCGGCAGACATCTGCTGTGGTAGGGCAGTAGTTCACTAGGTACTCAGAAGAAAATGCCCTCCTTGTTGAGAAAACTTGAAACTGGAAAAACAAGTGGGCCACATTTCCCACATTTATGTAGGAATACACCTCGGGATCTGTATTGTCAGTCCTCCCTTACAAAGCTGACTTGGGTCAGTTCTCCTTTCTTGTGTCCCTCTATTGTTGTCTTCCAGAATGTGCCAATTGTAGATTGGTTCTCTTCAAAGCCGGGTCATCTCCAGGCTGGAGCACCCACAACAGAGGCACAGAGAGGTGTGAGCAGATTGCAGTTGTCAATCAACATACACACTTAACATTGGATTTGCTGACTTTCCACCACGGGACAAACTCACTCTCTTGATGCCGCTGTTTGCCTTGTGGTGATTGGCTTTTTTTTTGTTTGTATAGGAGAGTGGTCCCTGTATCTCTGCTGCCCCATCTATTCTCCCCACAGGAATTTTGCCACCTACAACTGCAGTTCTGTTTAAGCGCTGCAATGCAAGAAGCAAAATGTCAGTAGCATTACTAACGCGGGCCAAAGCCACACACACCCTGACCTTGATGTGGAAGAGTTAAAAGGCTTGACCCCCTTCTGAAGCACCCTTTGCACTCTAACAAAAGGCACTGCAATCCCAGCATTCACCTCAACCATACTCAAGGTGCCAGTTTCACAGAGATGTGACATTTCTATAGCCCAACGCCCAGGACATATTGTTTGGGGTCAAGGACAACAAGTTGCCAAGTTTTTGTTGTCCTTGGGACAAGTAGTTCTAACCCCCTGCAGCACAAACCTTTTGGTTCCCAGTTTACAGGGAAGGGAACTGTTTGCAGTTCAGATAATATTTGTATCCATGTTAATGCTGTTTGAACTTGTATTTATGGTACATCAATGTTAAACCTTTATTATTGGTGCGAGCTCTTTAACCACTTCGCTGCCAGGCCTTTTCCCCCTCCTGTGCCAGGCCTTTTTTTGCCTATTTGGGGCAGTTCGCGCTTAGGCCCTCATAACTTTTTGTCCACATAAGCTAACCAAGCCAAATTTGCGTCCTTTTTTTCCAACATCCTAGCGATTCTAAAGGTACCCAGACTTTGTGGGTTCCCCTGAAGGAGGCCAAGAAATTGGCCAAAATACAGTGAAAATTTCGTTTTTTTCAAAAAAATTGGAAAAAGGGGCTGCAGAAGAAGGCTTGTGGTTTTTCCCCTGAAAATGGCATCAACAAAGGGTTTGCGGTGCTAAACTCAGCAGTTTCCCAGCTTTCAGGAACAGGCAGACTTGAATCCGAAAACCCAATTTTTCAACACAATTTTGGCATTGTACTGGGGCATACCCCATTTGTGCAATTTTTTGTGCTTTCAGCCTCCTTCCAGTCAGTGACCGGAATGGTCATGAAACCAATGCTGGATCCCAGAAACCTAAACATTTCTGAAAAGTAGACAAAATTCTGAATTCATCAAGGGGTCATTTGTGTAGATCCTACAAGGGTTTCCTACAGAAAATAACAGCTGAAAAAGAAAAATATTGAAATTGAGGTGAAAAAAACATCAATTTTTCTCTACTTTTTACTCTGTAACTTTTCCCTGCAATGTCAGATTATCGAAAGCAATATACCGTTACGTCTGCTGGACTCCTCTGGTTGCGGGGATATATAGGGTTTGTAGGTTCATCAAGAACCCGAGGAACCCAGAGCCAATAAATGAGCTGCACCCTGCAGTGCGTTTTCATTCTATACCGGGTATACAGCAATTCATTTGCTGAAATATAAGGAGTAAAAAATTGCTATCAAGAAAACCTTTGCATTTCCAAAAAGGGCACAAGATAAGGTGTTGAGGAGCAGTGGTTATTTGCACATCTCTGAATTCCGGGGTGACCATAGTAGCACGTGAATTACAGGGAATTTCTCAAATAGATGTCTTTTTTTACTCACACTCCTATATTTGGAAGGAAAAAATGTAGAGAAAGACAAGGGGCAATAGAACTTGTTTTGCTAATCTATGTTCCCCCAAGTCTCCCGATAAAAATGGTACCTCACTTGTGTGGGTAGGCCTAGCACCCGCGACAGGATATGCCCCAAAACACAACGTGGACACATCACAGAAAACAGAGCTGTTTTTAGCAAAGTGACTACCTGTAGATTTTGGCCTCTAGCTCAGCCGCCACCTAGGGAAACCTACCAAACCTGTGCATTTCTGAAAACTAGAGACCTAGGGGAATCCAAGGAGGGGTGACTTGTGTGGCTCGGACCAGGTTCGGTTACCCAGAATCCTTTGCAAACCTCAAAATTTGGCTAAAAAAACACATGTTCCTCACATTTCTGTGGCAGAAAGTTCTGGAATCTGAGAGGAGCCACAAATTTCCTTCCACCTAGCGTTCCCCCACGTATCCCGATAAAAATGATACCTCACTTGTGTGGGTAGGCCTAGCGCCCGCGACAGGATATGCCCCAAAACACAACGTGGACAAATCACAGAAAACAGAGCTGTTTTTAGCAAAGTGACTACCTGTAGATTTTGGCCTCTAGCTCAGCCGCCACCTAGGGAAACCTACCAAACCTGTGCATTTCTGAAAACTAGAGACCTAGGGGGATCCAAGGAGGGGTGACTTGCGGGGCTCGGACCAGGTTCTGTTACCCAGAATCCTTTGCAAACCTCAAAATTTGGCTAAAAAAACACATGTTCCTCACATTTCTGTGGCAGAAAGTTCTGGAATCTGAGAGGAGCCACAAATTTCCTTCCACCCAGCGTTCCCCCACGTCTCCCGATAAAAATGATACCTCACTTGTGTGGGTAGGCCTAGCGCCCGCGACAGGATATGCCCCAAAACACAACGTGGACATATCACAGAAAACAGAGCTGTTTTTAGCAAAGTGACTACCTGTAGATTTTGGCCTCTAGCTCAGCCGCCACCTAGGGAAACCTACCAAACCTATGCATTTCTGAAAACTAGAGACCTAGGGGAATCCAAGGAGGGGTGACTTGTGTGGCTCGGATGAGGTTCTGTTACCCAGAATCCTTTGCAAACCTCAAAATTTGGCTAAAAAAACACATGTTCCTCACATTTCTGTGGCAGAAAGTTCTGGAATCTGAGAGGAGCTACAAATTTCCTTCCACCCAGTGTTCCCCCAAGTCTCCCGATAAAAATGATACCTCACTTGCGTGGGTAAGCCTAGCGCCGGCGACAGGAAACACCCCAAAGCGCAACGTGGACACATCCTAAATTTTGGAAAAAAACAGAGGTGTTTTTTGCGAAGTGCCTACCTGTAGATTTTGGCCTCTAGCTCAGCCGGCACCTAGGGAAACCTACCAAACCTGTGCATTTCTGAAAACTAGAGACCTAGGGGAATCCAAGGAGGGGTGACTTGCGGGGCTCGGACCAGGTTCTGTTACCCAGAATCCTTTGCAAACCTCAAAATTTGGCTAAAAAAACACATGTTCCTCACATTTCTGTGGCAGAAAGTTCTGGAATCTGAGAGGAGCTACAAATTTCCTTCCACCCAGCGTTCCCCCACGTCTCCCGATAAAAATGATACCTCACTTGTGTGGGTAGGCCTAGCGCCCGCAACAGGATATGCCCCAAAACACAACGTGGACATATCACAGAAAACAGAGCTGTTTTTAGCAAAGTGACTACCTGTAGATTTTGGCCTCTAGCTCAGCCGCCACCTAGGGAAACCTACCAAACCTGTGCATTTCTGAAAACTAGAGACCTAGGGGGATCCAAGGAGGGGTGACTTGCGGGGCTCGGACCAGGTTCTGTTACCCAGAATCCTTTGCAAACCTCAAAATTTGGCTAAAAAAACACATGTTCCTCACATTTCTGTGGCAGAAAGTTCTGGAATCTGAGAGGAGCCACAAATTTCCTTCCACCCAGCGTTCCCCCACGTCTCCCGATAAAAATGATACCTGACTTGTGTGGGTAGGCCTAGCGCCCGCGACAGGATATGCCTCAAAACACAACGTGGACATATCACAGAAAACAGACCTGTTTTTAGCAAAGTGACTACCTGTAGATTTTGGCCTCTAGCTCAGCCGCCACCTAGGGAAACCTACCAAACCTGTGCATTTCTGAAAACTAGAGACCTAGGGGGATCCAAGGAGGGGTGACTTGCGGGGCTCGGACCAGGTTCTGTTACCCAGAATCCTTTGCAAACCTCAAAATTTGGCTAAAAAAACACATGTCCCTCACATTTCTGTGGCAGAAAGTTCTAGAATCTGAGAGGAGCTACAAATTTCCTTCCACCCAGCGTTCCCCCAAGTCTCCCGATAAAAATGATACCTCACTTGCGTGGGTAGGCCTAGCGCCGGCGACAGGAAACACCCCAAAGCGCAACGTGGACACATCCTAAATTTTGGAAAAAAACAGAGGTGTTTTTTGCGAAGTGCCTGCCTGTAGATTTTGGCCTCTAGCTCAGCCGCCACCTAGGGAAACCTACCAAACCTGTGCATTTCTGAAAACTAGAGACCTAGGGGAATCCAAGGAGGGGTGACTTGCGGGGCTCGGACCAGGTTCTGTTACCCAGAATCCTTTGCAAACCTCAAAATTTGGCTAAAATAACACATGTTCCTCACATTTCTGTGGCAGAAAGTTCTGGAATCTGAGAGGAGCTACAAATTTCCTTCCACCCAGCGTTCCCCCACGTCTCCCGATAAAAATGATACCTCACTTGTGTGGGTAGGCCTAGCGCCCGCGACAGGATATGCCCCAAAACACAACGTGGACATATCACAGAAAACAGAGCTGTTTTTAGCAAAGTGACTACCTGTAGATTTTGGCCTCTAGCTCAGCCGCCACCTAGGGAAACCTACCAAACCTGTGCATTTCTGAAAACTAGAGACCTAGGGGGATCCAAGGAGGGGTGACTTGCGGGGCTCGGACCAGGTTCTGTTACCCAGAATCCTTTGCAAACCTCAAAATTTGGCTAAAAAAACACATGTTCCTCACATTTCTGTGGCAGAAAGTTCTGGAATCTGAGAGGAGCCACAAATTTCCTTCCACCCAGCGTTCCCCCACGTCTCCCGATAAAAATGATACCTCACTTGTGTGGGTAGGCCTAGCGCCCGCGACAGGATATGCCCCAAAACACAACGTGGACATATCACAGAAAACAGAGCTGTTTTTAGCAAAGTGACTACCTGTAGATTTTGGCCTCTAGCTCAGCCGCCACCTAGGGAAACCTACCAAACCTGTGCATTTCTGAAAACTAGAGACCTAGGGGGATCCAAGGAGGGGTGACTTGCGGGGCTCGGACCAGGTTCTGTTACCCAGAATCCTTTGCAAACCTCAAAATTTGGCTAAAAAAACACATGTCCCTCACATTTCTGTGGCAGAAAGTTCTGGAATCTGAGAGGAGCTACAAATTTCCTTCCACCCAGCGTTCCCCCAAGTCTCCCGATAAAAATGATACCTCACTTGCGTGGGTAGGCCTAGCGCCGGCGACAGGAAACACCCCAAAGCGCAACGTGGACACATCCTAAATTTTGGAAAAAAACAGAGGTGTTTTTTGCGAAGTGCCTACCTGTAGATTTTGGCCTCTAGCTCAGCCGCCACCTAGGGAAACCTACGCATTTCTGAAAACTAGAGACCTAGGGGGATCCAAGGAGGGGTGACTTGCGGGGCTCGGACCAGGTTCTGTTACCCAGAATCCTTTGCAAACCTCAAATTTTGGCTAAAAAAACACATGTTCCTCACATTTCTGTGGCAGAAAGTTCTGGAATCTGAGAGGAGTTACAAATTTCCTTCCACCCAGCGTTCCCCCAAGTCTCCCGATAAAAATGATACCTCACTTGCGTGGGTAGGCCTAGCGCCTGCGACAGGAAACACCCCAAAGCGCAACGTGGACACATCCACAATTTTGGGAGAAAACAGTGCCTACCTGCGGATTTTGGCCTGTAGCTCACCCGGCGCCTAGGGAAACCTACCAAACCAGTGCATTTCTGAAAACTAGAGACCTAGGGGAATCCAAGGAGGGGTGACTTGCGGGGCTCGGACCAGGTTCTGTTACCCAGAATCCTTTGCAAACCTCAAAATTTGGCTAAAAAAACACATGTTCCTCACTTTTCTGTGGCAGAAAGTTCTGGAATCTGATAGGAGCCACAAATTTCCTTCCACCCAGCGTTCCCCCAAGTCTCCCGATAAAAATGATACCTCACTTGTGTGGGTGGCCCAGGTGCCTGCAACATAATAAGGCCCAAAACCTGAAGGGATAGAAGGGATAGCACAGCAAGTTTATAAGGGCATATTCTTTTATACATCTTTAGACGGACTCTGCTTTGGGGACCCACATAAGTGAGGTGTCATTTTACTTGGGAGACTGAGGGGAAAACTGGGGAGTAGGAATTTTGTGCTGGAGCGGTGATCCTACTAAGAAAAATCAGGAAAATATGCTTTTTTATGCAAATTGTGAGGTTTACAGAGGAGTCTGTTTAAGAAAATGTTGGGGGAGCCACACAAGCCACACCTCCCTAGACTCCTTGGGGTGCCTAGTTTTAAAAAGTTTCTGGGTTTTGTAGGTTTCCCTACATGACGGCCGCACCCAGGACCAAAAACATAGGTGGGCCCTCCCCCCCAAACACAGGTATTTTTGGAATATATCACTTTGATGTGTGCACATACGTCCGTGATGTGCCAAACACTAAAATTGTGAAAAGAAACACACTTAGGTTATGTGAAGAAGACCCCTCACCCACCAACCAAGTTGGTGGCATGCTTCATCATCGGGGTCCCACCAGAGGCACCTAGCGTGTCTCAAGTGTGCTGCGACGCCTGATTACAGCGGAGCAGGTTTTGTCATTTGTACCACACATACTGGTTGGATTTGGCACGAGGGTGAGTGATGGTTCAGTAGATCAAATTTTATTAACAAGAGATTTCACAAAAGTGAAATGCACTGGTAATAACTGAAAGGCCAAAAAACTGAACCAATGACTCACAGCTCGTGAGCTGTAAAGCCACGACAAGGCACCAACCGCTTTACAGTCCATTCACACACCTTTCATACATGACATGCACTAGACCATTCACGCCGCCAGCCACGGGCCCAGCACATTACAAGACTCGCATCCACAGACAGCGCCAGTCAAGGGCCCATCACTTTCATACGCCCACATGCCTGATACAGCAATCACACCAGCTGATGAGTGTGTGGACTGGCGTTTGGCCGGCACTGCCAGCCAAGCGCCACCCCACCCACACCACCAGCCAAGCGCCACCCCACACACACCGCCAGCCCAGCACCACCCCACACACACCGCCAGCCCAGCGCCACCCCACACACACCGCCAGCCAAGCGCCACCCCACACACACCGCCAGCCAAGCGCCACCCCACACACACCGCCAGCCAAGCGCCACCACACCCACGCCGCCAGCCAAGCGCCACTCTACACATGCCATCCCCTTTTTTTTGTTTTTAAACAACAAAGAAACCACTAATCATAAATTAGTACAAAACTACAAACACAAAAGCTCTAACTGAATACATGACTAATGCCAACCGTGAAACCGAACATATAAAAATATAAAACACCAGTTTACGCTCACGGAATTTCCCACTAATTCTTCTGTGTGTGGTAGCTCCTGAAACAGCCACCCACACACAGCCCAGGCTTTGAAGGACAATCAGGGCAGTACATCCTAGTCTCCTTCCTGATACCTCTTCGAGCACAGACTCTACATCTCTTAGCAGGAAAGTTTTTTTTGGCCGTGGGAGGAATGTGCTCAGCAAAGTGACGATCTTTCAATCTAGCCACATCCTCCACCACTGCTTCTCTAGGAACTCTTGCCTGTTCCAGCACAACAAGGCTAGCTATGATAGACTCCTGAAATTTCACAAATGTCATCCTTGACTCTGGAGAACTATCCTTAAACACAACAAAAGCATTAAAAGTTGCCAAGTGGAACAAGTGAAGCGCTAATTTCTTATACCACACATAAGACTTACGAGCAGCAGTGTAAGGTTCTAACCTCTGATCTACTCTATCAACACCACCCATGTGCTTATTATAGTCTAAGATGCACACAGGTTTGCGCACTTCGGCAACCTGACCCCAAACAGCCACAGGTGAAGTACTCTCATCATGGATGGTGCTTAGCATGTATACATCCCTCTTGTCTACAAATTTCAGAGCTAGCAGCTCATCATTCCGCAAGGCACTGCACTGTCCCTTCTCAAGTTTTTTACAGACAAGCTCTTTTGGATAGCCTTTCCGATTAGAGCGGATTGTGGCACAAGCAACAGTGTCCACTCTGAACAACTCCTTGAACAACCGAACTCCAGTGTAGAAGTTATCTACATATAAATGGTGACCTTTGTTAAACAGTCGTCTACCAAGTTCCCACACAATTTTCTCACTAACTCCAAAAGTGGGAGGACAACCAGGGGGGTCAATATTGGAATCCCTACCAGTGTAGACCCGGAAATTATAAACATATCCTGTACTACTTTCTGACAGCATATACAATTTAATTCCATACCGTGCCCTCTTGCTAGGAATGTACTGCCTAAAAACCAAACGACCCTTGAACAGGACCAAAGACTCATCTACAGATATTTCTTTCCCTGGAACATAGATCTCTGAAAACCGATCTACCAAATGATCAAGGACAGGTCTAATCTTAAAAAGACGGTCAGAATCAGGATGATCTCGTGGCAAGGCTAAAGCATTATCTACAAAATGCAACATCCGAAGAAGAAGCTCATACCGGTTACGACTCATGATGGCAGGAAATATAGCAGTTGCCATCAAGGGACTAGTAGACCAATATGAAGACAGCGACGGCTTCCTTATCAGCCCCATCAAAAAAGTTAAACCCAAGAACTTTTCCAACTCTTCCAGATTTGTGGGAATCCACCGGCTAGCTCTAGAGTGTGGCCTAAGTCTGGCAGCGTTGTCCCTCAAAAACTGCTCTGCATACAAATTAGTCTGCTCAACAATCTCTTCCAAAAATATATCGTCCATAAACAACTCAAAAAAGTTGACGGGCAAAAAGTTTTCCGTATTAACTCGGCACCCTGGAAAACCAGTAAACGCAGGCAACTGTGGCTGCTCCATGTTTGGTGCAACCCATGCGTCAGGTCTTCCAATGGGAAGCCTTTCAGCCGCTGGCTCCTGCACCATTGGCACATCACTGTCCTCCTCTAAAACAGGCCCTTCATCAGCACTGAGAGTGGCTTCATCATCAGATGATTCATCTCTGACAGAAAATTCACTTCCAGAATCCTGCACTTCCTCCTCTGCCTCAGATGCAGAGTCAGTCTCATATTCATGGTCAGAAGATGACTCAAAAAGCACACTAACAACCTGCTGAGCGGTCATCCTACGGCTGGCCATGATCCTTCCTACTAAAATTAACTGGACAAATACACCACCAACAACCAGCACTGTGTAAGATAAGTAACAAAGTATAGGTTTATCACTAAGAATTATAAACTCAAAAACTATACTGCTCACTTGCCTGAAAAAGCTTGACTCACCAGCAACTACTCTGCACAGCCACAGCAATCACCAACAATATCCCACTAAAAAGAGAAAAAAAAAAGCAAATTAGACATAAGACAACACAATAATCATTGTGCATAACTCTAAGGACAATTTCACACACAATCCTGCATTCAGTACACCACCTACAAACATGTCATTCATGCATTGCAACAATACTCACTTGGAGTAAATTTATTTACTTACCTAAAACATGCAACTACGCAAACCGCAGGACAACTACTGCCAAAACTGCAACAAGCCACAGCAAAGTCAGCAAAAGCTTTGAACTAAAACAAAAAGGAGAAAAACTGTTATTATCATAAAAGTAAATACTTCGCCAGTTGACAAACACTCCGCCACTAACCATTTTTTCATTTTCCCGTGTCTAGTCTTCTCTGCTTGGGGGAAGATGGGCCTAAAAAAAAAATAGGCCAATCTACCCCCAAGGGGAGGGGGCAGAAATCACCCAGATTACATTGCACCATTTGGGGGGGGGGGCGACCCTTGCCCAAGGTGCCACACCCCCACACAAAGCACACACACACATACATAGTATCCCTGGCGCTATGGGGATTCTGCCCCCCTTGGGGACAGAAAGGCCTAAAAAATAGGCATATCTGCCCCCTAGGGGGGCAGAACTGCCCAAAAATACATGTGGGCCCCTGGGGGCGACCCTTGCCCAAGGGGCCACCCCCCAACACAAAAAATAAAAATCAAAAATAAAATCCCTGGTGTCTAGTGGCTTTCTGCCCCCCTTGGGGGCAGATCGGCCTAAAAATAGGGCCAATCTGCCCCCAAGGGGGGCAGAAACGACAATAAATACATTGCGCCCCTGGGGGGAGCGACCCTTGCCCAAGGGGCCACCCCCCAACACAAAGCACACATACATGCATACTATTTCTGGCGCTATTGGGATTCTGCCCCCCTTGGGGGCAGAAAGGCCTAAAAAAAATAGGCCTCTCTGCCCCCAAGGGGGGCAGAACTGCCCAAAAATACATGAGGGCCCCTGGGGGCGACCCTTGCCCAAGGGGCCGCCCCCCAACACAAAAAATACACATCAACAATAAAATCCCTGGTGTCTAGTGGCTTTCTGCCCCTCTTGGGGGCAGATCGGCCTAAAAATAGGGCCAATCTGCCCCCAAGGGGGGCAGAAACGACAATAAATACATTGCGCCCCTGGGGGGAGCGACCCTTGCCCAAGGGGCCACCCCCCAACACAAAGCACACATACATACATACTATTTCTGGCGCTATTGGGATTCTGCCCCCCTTGGGGGCAGAAAGGCCTAAAAAAAATAGGCCTCTCTGCCCCCAAGGGGGGCAGAACTGCCCAAAAATACATGAGGGCCCCTGGGGGCGACCCTTGCCCAAGGGGCCGCCCCCCAACACAAAAAATACACATCAACAATAAAATCCCTGGTGTCTAGTGGCTTTCTGCCCCCCTTGGGGGCAGATCGGCCTAAAAATAGGGCCAATCTGCCCCCAGGGGGGGCAGAAACGACGTAAAATACATTTGCCCCCAAAGGGGAGCGACCCTTGCCCAAGGGGCCGCCCCCCAACACAAAAAATACAAATCAACAATAAAATCCCTGGTGTCTAGTGGCTTTCTGCCCCCCTTGGGGGCAGATCGGCCTAAAAATAGGGCCAATCTGCCCCCAGGGTGGGCAGAAACGACGTAAAATACATGTGCCCCCAAAGGGGAGCGACCCTTGCCCAAGGGGCCGCCCCCCAACACAAAAAATACACAGCAACAATAAAATCCCTGGTGTCTAGTGGCTTTCTGCCCCCCTTGGGGGCAGATCGGCCTAAAAATAGGGCCAAGGGGGGGCAGGGGGGGCAGAAACGACGTAAAAAGCATGTGCCCCCAAAGGGGAGCGACCCTTGCCCAAGGGGTCGCTCCCCTACACTAATATTCACTCACACACACACATACAGAAATCCCTGGTGTCTAGTGGGCATTCCTGCTGCCCGATCGCATCGCGATCGGGCAGCAGGAATGCTCAAAGAGACATCGAGGGAAAGGAAAACCCTTTCCTTTCCCTCGATGCCTCTCTGAGAGCACCCCCACCCCGCACGAAGGTGAAATACTCACCTTCTCCCTTGACGCGCTGGAAGCAAATGGCTTCCAGCGCGTCATTCCCCGTTTCCATGAAATCAGCGCGCGATCGCGCGCTGACGTCATGGGGGGGGGTGGGGGGGGGTGGGCGTGAAAGGGGAAGGGATTCCCCTTTCAGCCCTGGCCTGGGGGTGTTGGGGGGCGGCCCTCGGGGGAAGCGCTAGCGCTTCCCCCGACTGCCAGTCCCTGGACGTAATGGTTACGTCCATGGCGCCACACGGGCGCTGCCATGGACGTAACCATTACGTCCGTGGCGGGGAAGGGGTTAAATAAATGTTGTAAGCTCGGACTGCACTACTGACAGTTGTCCACACAAAAAGATATTGTGGACACAGGTCTGAAAAGTTTAACAATATGAGGCTATATGTAACGCTCCCAGAATGCTCTGATTAGATGCAAATGTTTGCAGAAGATTGTAAGCAAGATTGATGATTCCTTGCTTTCGAAATAAAATGTTCCGAAACAAATGCAACTAGGGGAAAAAAGATTTAGCTAAATTACTGTGAAATTTTAGGTACCATATCTTTAAAGCAGCATTTAGTAAATGTTTTGATGCATGCTAGTAGTTCCCCAAAAAATTATAATGGGAAATCAGTGTAACCAGTTTCAACAAGATTATGGGAAACAATAAATTAAACAAGCATTGGCAAAGCCAACTGATCCGATATTGGTGGTCAGTCTTTTCGTTTTGTCAATGCGTGATCTCCAAAAGCACACAATGTCACAGTAGTTCCTGGCACTGAATAAAACTACTTTGTGTGCCAAAATGCTCCTTGTGAAAGAGGAGGATACTATCACTCACAGTAAAGCCAACTGATAGATGGATAGAGAAATAAATAAAAAATTTCTTAAAAAACAAAAGGCCTTTGTTAATGCCCGACGTAGTTAGGGGTCCAATTCTTACAGGATGTCACAAAAGTGCTCCTGTGTTATGTCTTGGGGTTAATGCAGAATGTTGGTTTTCATGAATTCACAAGAATTTACAGAAGTAGACCAGAGATTTCTTCCTAGAAAAGATTTGTGAACTTTATTTTAGTACAAGCAAATATGCATGTGTAGATTTTTTTTTTTTTTTTTACAGGACAAGTAGATTTATGAAGTAACCTGACCCATGGCCAAGTAGATATTTGATTAAATTCCACAGCCTTGCAGTTTCGGGAAGAATATCAAATCTGCCTTACCAATCCTGCTCACGCAGTAGACTCTACCAAGTACCTTGTTGGCAAAATAGAAGCTATCTATTCTGAATTTGATTATACTACTGACTCCATCCTTGACAGTCACACCAGTACTATTCCACCCTTGCTCCACTTTTTTCCCCATCTACAACTTAATGAGCTACATTACCTTATGTAACAAAATTAAATCTGGCTCACCCGCTGATCCTCTTAAACTAGACATGTTTCTTAATATCCAAGATTGCCTTATCCCATCCTGCTTGGAACTCATCAATCTTTTTGTCATCAGCAGTCGTCTCGGATCCCTGGAAACATGCTAAGGTTATTCCTCTTTGAAAAAACCTGCTCTGGATGCTTCCAAACCAGAATACGTCCGCCCTATCTCTCTTCTGCCTTTTCGTGCTAAGGTCATAGAGACACACATCAATGCTATTTTAGCAAAGTTCTTAGAAGGCAGTCTGATCCTGGATATATCCCAGAACGGTTTTAGGCCATTACACAGCATGGAGTCTGCTCTTCTTGCAGTCACTGAGCAACTCTGTGGCACCTTAGATGAACACAGGTCTCCTACCTTGGTCCTACTTGACTTAAGTGTTGTATTTGACACTGGCTCACACAAAATTCTGCTTCAGCACCTTCAGGAGATTGGTATAGATGGCCTGGACTTAGCCTGTTATTCCTCCTATCTCTCTGATCGTGCTTTTCAGGTTATTTCCCCTCCCTCCCCATATACTTCCCATTTGCACATTCCACATCACGGCGTTCCCCAGGGTTCCTCTTTGAGCCCCACTTTGTTAAATATTTGCATCTAACTTTTGGCTCAGGCTGTAAAATCCCTGAGCCTTACGTTGGTGCCCAACACAGATGACATCCAGCTTGTGCTCTCTTACCAACAACCCCATGTCTGATACGGCCAAAGGGGGTATGTTAGTTGCAGAGGCTATGAAGGCTAACTGTTTGCAACTAAACTCTAGCAAAACAGAGATTCTCCTTGTAGGGAATGACACCCACATTTGGTGCGACCACTGGTGGCCTCCCTCACTCGGTCCTCCTTCTTGTCCTAAGTCTGTGGTTAAAACCCTTGGTGTCTGGGAGGATAAGTCACTAACTTTCGAAGCACAGACAAAATAAGTGGTCGGCATGTGCTTTGGACTCATGCATGAGCATTACCCCATTCTCAGATTTTGTTTTACCCTTCTACCCGACAAGTAATTATTCAGGCAGCTATTCTTTCTTGGTTAGACTACTGTAACATTGTCTTCTACCTGGGAACTAACAAGGCTGTGATTCACAGGCTCCGGCTGGCCCAAAATGCCACAGCCAGACTGTTGTTCTCACTTCCAAAGGGCAGCTGTGTCTCCGGCCTTATGCTTAAACTGCACTGGCTCCTTGTTGAGAAGCGTGTGCTCTTTAAAACCTTGTGCACTACTCATAAGATCTTTTTTTCTCAAGGGTCTCACATCTTGTACAATCTAGTGTCTCCGTACATGCCCTTACAGCCACTACGTTCAGCTGGTAGTAAACTGGCTTCTGTTCCTTGTGTTAAGAGAATCAGAGTGGGAGGCCATTCTTTCCTTGCTAAGGCCCCTGCACTTTGGAATGCACTCCCCTGGTTTATTAGGAATGTCCCCTGGTTTATTAGGAATGTCCAGAACCATTGATCTTTTAGGAAAATCCTGAAGGCCTGGCTGTTTTCTTGATGCTGCATCTTTGGGCTGTTTGCAGTAGGTCTGTTTTTTTTTTTGTATGACAAGCACTGGGACCCCTCGTTGCCGAGGCAGCTATGGTGGTATAAATCTTATACCATAACTTAATCAGGAGCCTGCTGCATCAGAAGAACATAATCACCTTTCCAAGGGGAAGCCGGACTCCTTTCCCCCCACTTCAGTGCCTAGGTTCACTCCCACCAGTCTCCATCCTGTTCTCATAAACGGGCCAAGTGCTCCTAAAATGGAAATTCATAGGCCTGTGCCACTTCAGTTCACCAGGACAATCATTCAGTGTGTATCACGATTATCACACTTATCATTTATGCATTACATGCTCGGTATATCGGTGAGAGGATCCGGTTCATCTGTAGTTCTGAATCTTTACCTGACTGGTCCAGTAGTCTGCCACTTTTGTGACAGAGGAAAAAGGTCTGGCTGCAGTAGGATTTCTAAAAATATGGTATGCGGTCTCCATCATGCTAAATCCGTGGTCCGTTGACAGGGGCAGTAGTCCTCTACTGCTGTAGGAGGTGTGCTTGGTACACCCTTCCACGGCAGGATACTAGTTTCTCTCATTTGGGCACGTAAGGTAGTAGACATAACTGTCTACCCCCTAGGGGCATTTCCTTCCCAACAGATATCTCTCTAAGATCAAACTACTAGGAACCTTACTTCACCTTTGGGGAAGTAAGTCTTTGGACTTCCCCAACAGTGGGGCAAAACCATTCTGATTGGAAAAACCTGAGAGAAAGTCGGTCTTTCCTGTGACTCAGTCCAGCCTTATCCTGTACTTATATTAGCTTTTCAGTGAGGTTAGACCACCTCAGCAACTTGGGGTACTGATTAAGAGTATAGGTGCTTTTTATCACATCTGATAAATAACGATGTCACAGGGTATGTTATTTATTTGGTGCAACAAATAGCATATATTACAAGTTTCTGGGGGAATGACATGCACATTTTGGTGTTTAACACACCAAAATCTGCATAGTACAGTAATACCATACACATTTCCCCGATTAAATTTCGGCAGGTTTGACCTTCTGTAATGTAACAAAAGTTGAGGTGTTTAACGGATGTACTTGCAACCTTCTCACGCCCTACGGCAAAGCAGCCTTCAATGTCTGCTCAGTTTTGTTTTCTGGGTAGTAACCTATGACTAGCAAAAGCGATTGGATGGGCCCATCGCAATTAAGATATGTTTATTACATGATGCTGAGGATGGGTCCAATTGACTACGTCTATTTATTCTCTCAAAGAAATATCTGTACCTCAATGAGGCGCTGAAGGGTTCCTTGGTTTTCCTTCTGACTTAACACTTACTTGGCAAATGGGACAGATCCTGCAGAACCTCACTGTTTTTGTGCATCTCTGATCAGTAGAAGTAAGGGGTAACCTACTCTTTTGAATGCCCAAGTATGCTGCTAGGGGCACTTAATGGGCCATTGACAGCAATACGTTTCTGTGCACTGTTGAAACCACAAACTTCTTGCTAGTATCCAGGATTCACCAACTCACTATATAGGCAGCCAGCATAGTGTCTTTCCACCACTCCTTTGCCGGCCTGCTACTAGACTTCCTTCCAAAGTGCCATAGGCATAATCTGATCAACTTCTTACTTGCAGAATTCCTCCTCGGTAGGTCATCCAGCAGCTAACCCCGCCAGCTCACCCAAACTCTTCCTCGTTTGGTATTTCGCTCTCCTCTCTGTCTGCTGCAGAAGCCATGACCAGTGCCTTTTTTAGAGTCTGCCCGGATCTAACTACTTTGCCTTGGTCCGTGCAAATTGGAACTAGTCTCACTATTCTGAGACTGATATGCAGCCTGTGCTGTGGTCAAGTAATATAGGCTTCTGGTCCTAAAATGGGGCAATTAAATCATTAACCAGGAGACATCCAGTACATTTTGTCTTTCACTCCATCACCCATGGCCAAATTACCATTAATGTCAGCCTCTGTTTGGGGCAATCGGACACTCCATGCACTCTTCACTGGCTACTGTGCCTGTACTTTCGACACTTGGGAGAATCTGCTCTGGATTGAGATGCTTCCTCTGACCTATATTTCTATGAGCTCCTGTATCTGGATCTATGAGCATGAACCTTCTTCCCGTGGCAGGGCTCAAAACTCGATCACTCGCTATGGCGAGTTTTATTTTATGATTTTGAGCTATTTTTAGATCCTACTCGCCCCTTCTGGTGAGTGGACAAAGAACAGATGTTCTCTTCAGTCAGAAACTGAATTAGCAATTAAGATGCCTTTAAATGTAATTCTTGTCACATTTGCTTGTGTTCAGAGACCGAGGTCAAAAGTCATTTTGTCTTCTTGCAATACAAATACTTTTCTCGTGACTGCAGAGTTACAGGATTGTGTAAGGTGAACTGTCTGACCTATGTGATTTGAAAGGCTGTTGGTATCCGGTTTTTCCTAACACACAACATTTATATAACTAAGTCAACTTTACAAACATTTGAAAATATATTTCAGTAGCTGGGAGAGACCAATTTTTGTGCTTCTGTGTGATGAAAAAAATATTTTAATAGGATGAAAAAAAGTCAGAACATTTTACTTGGTGATGTGGAAATGATAAATATTTTCTGAAACCCGGCTTTCACAGATTATTGTTAATACATTATACAGTTTTACAGTAAAGCTGCAAGTTAGTGGGAAGGTGTGTTTGCATTTCTTGGAAATTTACTGTCTATAAATGACAGTGCGCTACCACATCATGCTTTAGTAATATATTTATTAAAAGTGAGTGTTTAAACATAAACTGAGAAACACTCCTGGCCTGATGACAAAGCTATTAGTAAACTAAGAGGCAAGTCATGCATGCGTCATGTGCACCCTATATGTCAGCTAGATTTATTATATGGAGAAACTTTTAGTGTATTTAATCAAACTAGGATTTTTTTTTTTTTACAGCCGAAATGCTGAACTCGCATATTTGAAGGTGCACTCATATGTGAGAATTAAGAAAAAGGCGACTGTAAAATACAATATTTGCCTAGGATCACCCAATTTGAGACCCGTTTTCGGGTCAAGTACATTACATTTGGTCGAGTAGATTATTTAAGTTACCCTACCTGCAGGTCTTGTAACATTTTTTTGATTTTTCAAAGCCTTCATGGTACTAGCCTCCTGCATTAACCCCATCATGTTTGTGTGAGTGTGCTTCAGAGTATCCAAGTGCCTCTCCCAAATGTCCATACCATCTAGGTTAAGTGCAGCGTGGCCCTCTTGGGTCCCTTCACCAATACACTTCCTGTGGTGAGTGCAGTTGGGACAGGGTCTTTAAACTGACCTTCTCTCTTCTAATGCCTGTATTTGTGGCACAGATTATCACCTTCGATTTTGAAGAACCTTCCTGTTTACTCTGTTACTTATTTGGAACCCAATTTGCAGGAAAGGACCTTTTTTTTTGTATGGTCACCATCCAACATGTTAGACTGATGGTGCTGGCCTTTCAGCTGTGTAGTGGGCTGCGCTCTGCTGTCCAGGCCCCAGTGCATGTCCCCTCCCTCCACCTCCTCCTCCCCCCCCCCCCCCACAAAAAAAAAGTATGTATAAAATTAGCTAATACCTTGTTGGGTTAGTTAACTTACCCATAATTCCTTAGTGTGAGGTACAAAAGGTAAAATGGCCAGTAAGTTAACTGTCACTAGTGGATTTCAGCAGTTTATTGTCCCACCACTATAGTGAGAACTGTGAAAATATGACTCTGGCCCTACCATTGCAACTTAGTCAGGCAGTGTAAACTGACAGCTCAACATAGCAAAATAAACTCTTTTGCCGGTCAGAATCTTCCTTTTAAATATTAATAGCCACCCCTTGGGAAGGCCTTGGTAGCCTAACTGGCAGGGTGCTAAATATTAAAAAGAAGGGCATGTTATTTTTTGTGTTTAACATGCCCAGACTACACAGAATTGCTGTTTTCACTGTAGCAAGGCTGGTAGTCCCATTTACTAACATGGAGTTTCATTAGCCACCATGCTAAAGTGTTAACTTCTTTTTGTTATACCAAAGATGACTCAAGGTATCAAATTAATTGTTTCTTAAACTCAGCTCATTGATGAAGGTCAGATGTAAGGTTTCTTTTAATAGAAAGGTGACTTTAGAAAGACAGCACATCGTTGCCCAAACCTCAGTAGTTTTGTCTGTCTGCAGCAGTTGTCACCAAGACTACAGGCTTCCCCCTTCCAAGAAGTGTGAAACGCTTCTAAGAACAGGAACAAAGAGAATTGCTAGTGGAAGGTGAGACCTCCCCCAGCAGGATGACTCCTGGGTGGTGGCTACAGATTTTCTAGCTTCAAACAGGCAACTCCCTCAGTGAAGCAAATGGAGATGACACCTTCACCTGCTCCCTCCTTTTGTAGGCAGACAGGTTGGCATCTCCTCCAGAGGGCGAAAACCTATTGCAGAACCCATCTTCAAAGAGGAGTGGCATAAAATGGTGCCAACAGCACACAGTCCTCAGATCACTACCTGATTGGAAAGACATCAGAAGGATTGTTTTGCTGCTCCATGGACTCATTAACGAGAAGCTGCACCCTGAAAGTATTTTTTTTGCAAAACGTACTTACCTGATAATATATGTTCAGGCACAAGATCAAATGCAAAGATACTTATTGTTTTTGTAAGTATGTGTGTATCTCCTTAATTTGTGTCTCATTTATTGACTGTGTGTGTATTTGCAGAGGTCTTCCATATTCCTCCTTCACTCCTCCCCCATCACCCGCACCAACAATTTACATTTCACTGGGGAGCGCATGGCAGTCTTGCCCGTATTGACTGCTTTCTTGACCTCACGCTCCAACTTCAATATTTCTCGGAGATCGGCCATCTAGGTAGAGGCATTACTGATCACTTCCCATATGGGCAGTGTTCAGTCTTGGGCCAGATTGTGGGACACATGTCCCACCAGTTCAACCCTGGTATCTCAAACTCCCCAAGATTAGGGTGGGGGTTACAAAGGTGGTAATTGGAGGGCAGGCACTCTTGTTGAATGCCGAACATAGAAAGGATAAGCTGGCCAAGATCGAGACACGGGTTCTGGAAATTCATACCCTGGAAAGGGGACTTAAACAGGAATCAGCCACTGTCGAGCACACTCACTTTGAAGCAGAAATAATTCAGGGATGTAGCGAAGGATGCTGCGTACATGAGTTACAGGGCCACACAGCATTGCTTATGAGGTTGGCAACAAGGCAGGGAAACTATTAGCTTTGCTAGACAAATGAGAGCTAGCTGGTCGCTAGTGTGGAAGTGAAGGAGTGATGATACACAGATGATAGACAGGGTGTGGCTATTGCGTTTGCCGCTTACTATGGGAGGAGTCCAGGGAAATCCTGTCTGATATCCATATGCTGAGACCCACTGACTCGGACCACAGTTTCCGTGAAGAGGAGATCACGCAAGGCGAAATAGTCAGTGCTACACACAAACTGAATTCAGGCAAAGCAGTTGTCTCTGATGGGATACTGGTTGCACTGTACAAACTATCAGCCTAGAAACTATCTCCTCGCATTTTGATAATGTTTCAGGAAAGCCAGCAGAGTGGTTTACTCACCAAAGGCTGGCCACTATTGTGATCATCCATAAAGAGGGGAAGCCACCTGTTAGCTGTGCCTCATACAGGCCAATATCACTTCTTAATGTTGAAGCGAAGATCCTGGCTAAGGTTTTGGCCTCCCGTCTGATCAAGGTGATTACAGACCTGGTCCGTCCGGACCAGTCAGGCTTCATTCCCTATCGCAGCACCGCTCTTAACCTAGTCAGGCATGTAATTTGCCGGAGTGTGCACTGGTGCTCTCCCTGGATGCCGAATAGCATTTGACTTAGTGGAGTGAACATATATTGAGGTGCTGGACAAACTGGGCTTTGGCCAGTGCTTTATATGCTTGGTGCGGTTCCTCTACATTGACGTCTTGGCGCAAGTGAGGATCAATGGGGATACATCCTGTGAATTCAAACTCCCGAGAGGTACTAGATAGGGCTACCCCCATCACCTTTGATCTTTGCTCTTGCCCTGGAACCACTGGTGGCCTGCATCGGGCAGAACCCCCCAGGTCTGGGGGTCTGCAGTGGACCAATACCTGGGATGATAAAATATCCTTAAATACCAATGATGTCCTGCTCTACTTCACTGGCCCAGAGAACACCCTGAGTAGGTTGATAAAGATTATCACCATCTTTGGCTAGTACTCTGGCTGTACTATTAACCGGAGAAAATCTCAGATATACTATCTACAGCGTCAACTGCAGCGATTGCCTCAATGCTATGAGGCAGTGATAGCCCCTGAGGGATTTCCCTACCTCTATGTGATGATGGTCCCTGATAAATATTTTCACAAGAATCTCCTGCCTCCTGCAGGATGCAGCGAGCTATCTAATATTGGAGGTCCCTATCATTATCACTCCGGGGTAGAGCTGCAATTTTTAAAATGCCCCTGCCACATTTCCTCTACATTTTGCAAAACATATCATACCCCATACACACCTCATATTTCTGCAAAATAGGACGCGCTGCTTTGGGATGGAGGTCTGGCGAGAATAGCACTGAACAATCTTACAGGGTTGGTATGAGGGTGGGATCGCTCTGCCAAAAATATTACTGTGTGGCACAATTAATTGCCATAAAAAGTTGGGTCTTCCATAACTCGGATGAGTCTGCTTTCGGGGTGGAAAGATTGTAGCCTGTGGGTCATCTCTGGGCTCTCTATAATATCCTGAAACACATCGATCTTCCGGGACCCATCGGCATCACGATTACACTCTGGCATAGAGCCACGAGGGCCCTGGGGTGGAAGAATAGGATCTCACAGGCCAGTTCCCCCTCTGACACAGCTAGGCTGGGTACCATGGGGAATTAACAAATGGGACCTCTTTGGGGGCGGGGGGCTCGGGGGGGAACCAAGACATGGGAAGTCTGGAGGATGACGAGTGGGCGGATGCCTTGGTGTCCCCAGGGAAGTGGCTATGTGAGCAGGGTTCCGACTGGTCCAAATAAAGATCTTCTACGGTTGCTACTACGCTTACACCACACCGGTGAAATCGGGAAGAATATCCATTGAAAGTTGCTGCTGAGGCTGTGATACACTGGCACTTTTTATCATGCACTATGGGATTGTCCAACACTTTAGCGTGTCCTATATTTCAGCGTTTCTGGGTGGCAATGGTTGCAAGGCTAGGTGAGGTGTGTGGTGCCCCCTTCACGGTTTCACCAATGTGAAGTCTCCTGAAGGTTGGAGGGTGGACCGACTCCACATGTAACGTATATGGATCACCCTTGAGCTGGCTGTCACCAAACGGATTGTGACTAGATTGTTGGGGGTCAGAACATGTACCGCAATTGGAAGATTGGAAATGTGACATCGATTGGTGCATACTGGCCAATAGAGTATAGTATGAAGGTGTAGAATGCCCCCAGAAATGGGCAAAAATTTGGGGACACTGGAGTAGTTATAGAGGCAATGTGTGTAACGTTATCACCTCTATCAACTTGTAAGACTTTACATCTGTTGTGGTTCAGTCAGGGTCTGTTGGTTGTAGGGAGGGGGGAAAAGGATGGGGATGCTCAGGATTGGTATTTAGAGTATGATGGAGTTGATTAATTTAGCAGTGCACTGTTTATTTTATTTTTGTTGGAGCACCAATAAAAAGATTTATGTAAAAAAAACTCTGATCAGAGCTGCTTTCATTTGCTCATACACCATTTGCTCAGCAACGGGTATTCTCCCAATCACTGCTGATGGATTAATGTGAGGTTGCGACCAAAATCGGCATAGCACATACTCTGTCAGACTTGCAGGGAAAGGGGCATGACTCAACACCAAGCATTGGGCATTTCCACTCCATCATGGCTGAAAAAAACTCAGATGTTTCATTCTTTCTCCTTCCAGGACAATTCCCCAATGGTGTATAAGCGTGCAAGGCATTCCCGGTGGACGTACCCCTCTTTTCCATTACAAAATATTGCCCACCCATAATTGGATTCTAAATCCTGACATGACACCTGCAGGAGATTATATAAATTTACAAATGACCTGCCAAGGCTTACTTTTATTAATGCTGTGGACACTTTTACTTCGAAACCCAGTATGTGGATTTGCAGAAAGATGGCCAAATCCTGGCACTGCTAGAATATAAAGCCCTGCTGTAGCATCAGTCCTGCCATAATCAGAGAGGCTGTTTTCTGAGCTCTGTTTCAATGAGAGCACTGCCATAATTTGTCACCTCATTACATGGCATCAAAGGGGCAAGTGGATTTTATTTTTCTTAACCCCTTCGCTGCCAGGCCTTTTCCCCCTCCTGTGCCGGGCCTTTTTTTGCCTATTTGGGGCAGTTCGCGCTTAGGCCCTCATAACTTTTTGTCCACATAAGCTAACCAAGCCAAATTTGCGTCCTTTTTTTCCAACATCCTAGGGATTCTAGAGGTACCCAGACTTTGTGGGTTCCCTTGAAGGAGGCCAAGAAATTGGCCAAAATACAGTGAAAATTTCGTTTTTTTCAAAAAAATTGGAAAAAGTGGCTGCAGAAGAAGGCTTGTGGTTTTTCCCCTGAAAATGGCATCAACAAAGGGTTTGCGGTGCTAAACTCAGCAGCTTCCCAGCTTTCAGGAACAGGCAGACTTGAATCAGAAAACCCAATTTTTCAACACAATTTTGGCATTTTACTGGGGCATACCCCATTTGTGCAATTTTTTGTGCTTTCAGCCTCCTTCCAGTCAGTGACAGGAATGGTCATGAAACCAATGCTGGATCCCAGAAACCTAAACATTTCTGAAAAGTAGACAAAATTCTGAATTCAGCAAGGGGTCATTTGTGTAGATCCTACAAGGGTTTCCTACAGAAAATAACAGCTGAAAAAGAAAAATATTGAAATTGAGGTGAAAAAACCATCAATTTTTCTCTACGTTTTACTCTGTAACTTTTCCCTGCAATGTCAGATTATCGAAAGCAATATACCGTTACGTCTGCTGGACTCCTCTGGTTGCGGGGATATATAGGGCTTGTAGGTTCATCAAGAACCCGAGGAACCCAGAGCCAATAAATGAGCTGCACCCTGCAGTGCGTTTTCATTCTATACCGGGTATACAGCAATTCATTTGCTGAAATATAAGGAGTAAAAAATTGCTATCAAGAAAACCTTTGCATTTCCAAAAAGGGCACAAGATAAGGTGTTGAGGAGCAGTGGTTATTTGCACATCTCTGAATTCCGGGGTGACCATAGTAGCACGTGAATTACAGGGAATTTCTCAAATAGATGTCTTTTTTACACACACTCCTATATTTGGAAGGAAAAAATGTAGAGAAAGACAAGGGGCAATAGTACTTGTTTTGCTAATCTATGTTCCCCCAAGTCTCCCGATAAAAATGGTACCTCACTTGTGTGGGTAGGCCTAGCACCCGCGACAGGATATGCCCCAAAACACAACATGGACACATCACAGAAAACAGAGCTGTTTTTAGCAAAGTGACTACCTGTAGATTTTGGACTCTAGCTCAGCCGCCACCTAGGGAAACCTACCAAACCTGTGCATTTCTGAAAACTAGAGACCTAGGGGAATCCAAGGAGGGGTGACTTGTGTGGCTCGGACCAGGTTCTGTTACCCAGAATCCTTTGCAAACCTCAAAATTTGGCTAAAAAAACACATGTTCCTCACATTTCTGTGGCAGAAAGTTATGGAATCTGAGAGGAGCCACAAATTTCCTTCCACCCAGCGTTCCCCCACGTCTCCCGATAAAAATGATACCTCACTTGTGTGGGTAGGCCTAGCACCCGCGACAGGATATGCCCCAAAACACAACGTGGACACATCACAGAAAACAGAGATGTTTTTAGCAAAGTGACTACCTGTAGATTTTGGCCTCTAGCTCAGCCGCCACCTAGGGAAACCTACCAAACCTGTGCATTTCTGAAAACTAGAGACCTAGGGGAATCCAAGGAGGGGTGACTTGTGTGGCTCGGACCAGGTTCTGTTACCCAGAATCCTTTGCAAACCTCAAAATTTGGCAAAAAAAACACATGTTCCTCACATTTCTGTGGCAGAAAGTTCTGGAATCTGAGAGGAGCCACAAATTTCCTTCCACCCAGCGTTCCCCCACGTCTCCCGATAAAAATGATACCTCACTTGTGTGGGTAGGCCTAGCGCCCGCGACAGGATATACCCCAAAACACAACGTGGACATATCACAGAAAACAGAGCTGTTTTTAGCAAAGTGACTACCTGTAGATTTTGGCCTGTAGCTCAGCCGCCACCTAGGGAAACCTACCAAACCTGTGCATTTCTGAAAACTAGAGACCTAGGGGAATCCAAGGAGGGGTGACTTGCGGGGCTCGGACCAGGTTCTGTTACCCAGAATCCTTTGCAAACCTCAAAATTCCGCTAAAAAAACACATGTTCCTCACATTTCTGTGGCAGAAAGTTCTGGAATCTGAGAGGAGCCACAAATTTCCTTCCACCCAGCGTTCCCCCACGTCTCCCGATAAAAATGATACCTCACTTGTGTGGGTAGGCCTAGCGCCCGCGACAGGATATGCCCCAAAACACAACGTGGACATATCACAGAAAACAGAGCTGTTTTTAGCAAAGTGACTACCTGTAGATTTTGGCCTCTAGCTCAGCCGCCACCTAGGGAAACCTACCAAACCTGTGCATTTCTGAAAACTAGAGACCTAGGGGAATCCAAGGAGGGGTGACTTGCGGGGCTCGGACCAGGTTCTGTTACCCAGAATCCTTTGCAAACCTCAAAATTTGGCTAAAAAAAACACATGTTCCTCACATTTCTGTGGCAGAAAGTTCTGGAATCTGAGAGGAGCCACAAATTTCCTTCCACCCAGCGTTCCCCCACGTCTCCCGATAAAAATGATACCTCACTTGTGTGGGTAGGCCTAGCGCCCGCGACAGGATATGCCCCAAAACACAACGTGGACATATCACAGAAAACAGAGCTGTTTTTAGCAAAGTGACTACCTGTAGATTTTGGCCTCTAGCTCAGCCGGCACGTAGGGAAACCTACCAAACCTGTACATTTCTGAAAACTAGAGACCTAGGGGAATCCAAGGAGGGGTGACTTGTGTGGCTCGGACCAGGTTCTGTTACCCAGAATCCTTTGCAAACCTCAAAATTTGGCTAAAAAAACACATGTTCCTCACATTTCTGTGGCAGAAAGTTCTGGAATCTGAGAGGAGCCACAAATTTCCTTCCACCCAGCGTTCCCCCACGTCTCCCGATAAAAATGATACCTCACTTGTGTGGGTAGGCCTAGCGCCCGCGACAGGATATGCCCCAAAACACAACGTGGACATATCACAGAAAACAGAGCTGTTTTTAGCAAAGTGACTACCTGTAGATTTTGGCCTCTAGCTCAGCCGCCACCTAGGGAAACCTACCAAACCTGTGCATTTCTGAAAACTAGAGACCTAGGGGAATCCAAGGAGGGGTGACTTGTGTGGCTCGGACCAGGTTCTGTTACCCAGAATCCTTTGCAAACCTCAAAATTTGGCTAAAAAAACACATGTTCCTCACATTTCTGTGGCAGAAAGTTCTGGAATCTGAGAGGAGCCACAAATTTCCTTCCACCCAGCGTTCCCCCACGTCTCCCGATAAAAATGATACCTCACTTGTGTGGGTAGGCCTAGCGCCCGCGACAGGATATGCCCCAAAACACAACGTGGACACATCACAGAAAACAGAGCTGTTTTTAGCAAAGTGACTACCTGGAGAGTTTGGCCTCTAGCTCAGCCGCCACCTAGGGAAACCTACCAAACCTGTACATTTCTGAAAACTAGAGACCTAGGGGAATCCAAGGAGGGGTGACTTGTGTGGCTCGGACCAGGTTCTGTTACCCAGAATCCTTTGCAAACCTCAAAATTTGGCTAAAAAAACACATGTCCCTCACATTTCTGTGGCAGAAAGTTCTGGAATCTGAGAGGAGCTACAAATTTCCTTCCACCCAGCGTTCCCCCAAGTCTCCCAATAAAAATGATACCTCACTTGCGTGGGTAGGCCTAGCGCCGGCGACAGGAAACACCCCAAAGCGCAACGTGGACACATCCTAAATTTTGGAAAAAAACAGAGGTGTTTTTTGCAAAGTGCCTACCTGTAGATTTTGGCCTCTAGCTCAGCCGGCACCTAGGGAAACCTACCAAACCTGTGCATTTCTGAAAACTAGAGACCTAGGGGAATCCAAGGAGGGGTGACTTGCGGGGCTCGGACCAGGTTCTGTTACCCAGAATCCTTTGCAAACCTCAAAATTTGGCTAAAAATACACATGTTCCTCACATTTCTGTGGCAGAAAGTTCTGGAATCTGAGAGGAGCCACAAATTTCCTTCTACCCAGCGTTCCCCCAAGTCTCCCGATAAAAATGATACCTCACTTGTGTGGGTAGGACTAGCGCCCACGAAAGGAAAGGGCCCAAAACACAACGTGGACACATCACATTTTTTTATAAAAAGCAGTGCCTACCTGTGGATTTTGGCCTGTAGCTCAGCCGACACCTGAGGAAACCTAGCAAACCAGTGCATTTTTGAAAACTAGAAACCCAGGGGAATCCAAGATGGGGTGACTTGCGGGGCTCTGACCAGGTTATGTTACCCAGAATCCTTTGCAAACATCAAAATTTGGCCCAAAAAACACTTTTTCCTCTCATTTCGGTGACAGAAAGTTCTGGAATCTGAGAGGAGCCACAAATTTCCTTCCACCCAGCGTTCCCCTAAGTCTCTCGATAAAAATGGTACATCACTTCTGTGGGTAGGCCTAGCGCCCACAAAAGGAAATGGCCCAAAACACAACGTGGACACAACATATTTTTTCACAGAAAACAGAGGTGTTTTTTGCAAGGTGCCTACCTGTGGTGTTTGGCCTGTAGCTCAGCCGGCCCCAGGTGGGGGGGGCAGAAATGCCCTAAAATAAATTTGCCCCCCCAACCCCCACCCTCCCCCGCCGGGAGCGACCCTTGCCTACGGGGTCGCTCCCCCTGCGTGACATTGGCACCAAAAAACAAATCCCCGGTGCCTAGTGGTTTCTGCCCCCTTGGGGGCAGGTTGACCTAAGCTCAGCCAATCTGCCCCCAAGGGGGGCAGAAATGGCCTAAATACAATTTGTCCCCCAGGGGAGCGACTTTTGCCTGATGGGTCGCTCCCCATCTCTAAAAAAAACAAAGAAAAAAAAGAAAAATTCCCCTGGCGCCTAGAGGTTTCTGCCCCCCCCCCCCGTGGGCAGTTCGGCCTAATAATAGGCCGATCTGTCCCCCGGGGGGGCAGAAATGGCCTAAAATAAATTTGCCCCCCCAACCCCCACCACCCCCCCGGGAGCGACCCTTGCCTACGGGGTCGCTCCCCCTGCGTGACATTGGCGCCAAAAAACAAATCCCCGGTGCCTAGTGGTTTCTGCCCCCTTGGGGGCAGATTGACCTAAAATTTGCCAATCTGCCCCCAGGGGGGCAGAAATGGTCTAAATACAATTTGCCCCCCCAGGGGAGCGACCCTTGCCTGATGGGTCGCTCCCCATCTCTAAAAAAAGAAACAACAAAAAAAAAAAAAACACAAAAAAAAAATTGCCCTGGTGCCTAGAGTGTTCTGCCCCCCCCCCCCCCAGGGGCAGTTCGGCCTAATAATAGGCCGATCTGTCCCCCGGGGGGGCAGAAATGGCCTAAAATAAATTTGCCCCCCCAACCCCCATCCCCCCCCCCCGGGAGCGACCCTTGCCTACGGTGTCGCTCCCCCTGCGTGACATTGGCGCCAAAAAACAAATCCACGGTGCCTAGTGGTTTCTGCCCCCTTGGGGGCAGATTCACCTAAATTTGGCCAATCTGCCCCCAGGGGGGCAGAAATGGTCTAAATACAATTTCCCCCCCCCAGGGGAGCGACCCTTGCCTGATGGGTCGCTCCCCATCTCTAAAAAAAGAAACAACAAAAAAAAAACACACAAAAAAAAAATTGCCCTGGTGCCTAGAGTGTTCTGCCCCCCCCCCCCCCGGGGGCAGTTCGGCCTAATAATAGGCCGATCTGTCCCCCGGGGGGGCAGAAATGGCCTAAAATAAATTTGCCCCCCCAACCCCCATCCCCCCCCCCCGGGAGCGACCCTTGCCTACGGGGTCGCTCCCCCTGCGTGACATTGGCGCCAAAAAACAAATCCCCGGTGCCTTGTGGTTTCTGCCCCCTTGGGGGCAGATTGACCTAAAATTGGCCAATCTGCCCCCAGTGGGGCAGAAATGGTCTAAATACAATTTGCCCCCCCCAGGGGAGCGACCCTTGCCTGATGGGTCGCTCCCCATCTCTAAAAAAAGAAACAACAAAAAAAAAAAACACAAAAAAAAAATTGCCCTGGCGCCTAGAGTGTTCTGCCCCCCCCCGGGGGCAGTTTGGCCTAATAATAGGCCGATCTGTCCCCCGGGGGGGCAGAAATGGCCTAAAATAAATTTGCCCCCCCACCCCCCCCTCGGGAGCGACCCTTGCCTACGGGGTCGCTCCCCCTGCATGACATTGGCGCCAAAAAACAAATCCCCGGTGCCTAGTGGTTTCTGCCCCCTTGGGGGCAGATTGACCTAAAATCGGCCAATCTGCCCCCAGGGGGGCAGAAATGGTCTAAATACAATTTGCCCCCCAGGGGAGCGACCCTTGCCTGATGGGTCGCTCCCCATCTCTAAAAAAAAAAAAAAAAAAAAAAAAAGAACAAAAAAAAAAAACACAAAAAAAAAATTTGCCCTGGCGCCTAGAGGTTTCTTCCCCCCCTGGGGGCAGATCGGCCTAATAATAGGCCGATCTGCCCCCAGGGGGGGCAGAAAAGGCCTTCCCAAAAAATTGCCCCCCCTGGGAGCGACCCTTGCCAAAGGGGTCGCTTTGTTGCGTGACATTCGCGCGCAAAAACAAACTCCCTGGTGTTTAATGGTTTCTGCCCCCCTTGGGGGCAGATTGGCCTTATCAAAATAGGCCAATCTGCCCCCAAGGGGGGCAGACATGGCCTAAATATATATTGCCCTGTAGGGGAGCGACCCTTGCCTAAGGGATCGCTCCCCACCTAAAAAAAAAGAATTCATCACAAAAAAAAAAAAAAAAAAAAAATGGTCCCTGGTGCCTAGAGGTTTCTGCCCCCCCTGGGGGCAGATCGGCCTAATAATAGGCCAATCTGCCCCCAGGGGGGGCAGAAAAGGCCTTCCTAAAAAAATGCCCCCCCTGGGAGCCTCCCTTGCCCAAGGGGTCGCTCCCTTTTGCCAATTTCAAGAAAAAAAAAAAAATCCCTGGTGTCTAGTGGGGTTTCAAAAACCGGATTGCAAGCAATCCGGCTTTTGAAACCTGTGAGAGACTTCAAAGGGAAGGAAATACATTTCCTTCCCTTTGAAGCCTCTCGGGGCCTCCCCCATGGGATTGAAAAAGAAATGCAAAAGCATTTCTTTTTCAATCGCGCTGGAAGCTCTGCTTCCAGCGCGATGGGGGAGACCCTGTGACTAATCAGCGCGCGCTCGCGCGCTGACGTCACAGGGGGGATTGGGGGGGGTCGGGGGTGGGAGGGGAAGGGCTTCCCCTTCCATCCCTGACTTGGGGGGGTGGGGGGGAACCCCACAGAGGGAGCGAGAGCGCTCCCTCTGGGCTGTGTGCCGAGGACGTAGTGGTTACGTCCTCGGCACAGCAGCACTGTGCCGCAGGACGTAACCACTACGTCCGCGGCACAGAAGGGGTTAAAGTCCATTTATGAAGCATCCCAACCCATGGACAAGGCGATCTTTTTTATAATTCCACACCCTTGGGCTTGAGTAATCTGTCAGATCAGCCAATTTGAATCTGTCTGCTTCACTGTCTGAGGGTTCTGGGTTACACTAGGCTATTCTTGATGCACTTACTTTACAGCATCACGCTTTGTGAGGTCTCATCTGTCACTGAAGTGGAGTTTAATATTAAAAATAATTTTGCATAAAATTAGTCTATGCCTTTTGTGTGCTATCCTCTCCATATTGACAAAATTTACATTATCATCCTTTTATCCGGTGGATCTTGAGCTTGTTGAGTCTTGAAGATTTCAGTTCATGGGAGTCTGGAGTAGGCATCTCAAGCTTATAGTTATGGAAGATTGAGCTAGACCCCCCCCCCCCCATTATGAAGAATATACATTTGCATCAAAGTGAAATATCATGCTACATGATTGACTTCAGTACTAAATGGTCCCTATCCCAATATAGTACAAACCTGGTCTGGTCCACATTAGCCACCAAATTGTCTTAGTAGTCTTTAGATCATTTTGAAATGTATTTACACACAACTGACTGTACATAATTTTTGACCATGCTGGCAAAATGTTGCCTGGGGAAGGGTTGTCTCATTCTAGTTGACTTAGATTACTATGCTCTACCTCAGGGGGTATAGGCATAGTTTTGCCTGCTGAAGACCTTTGAAAGAACTGTGAAAAGTGTTTAACTCTTGCTTCATGATTCCCTTAAAGGTTGCATGTTCAGTTTATAGCCCAAACTAGCCCAAAATGTGGTGGTGGTCACCTGATGCCAGCTGCAGGTATAAATGTGGTGACAGTCAAACTGGGCAGGGAGTGCACCTATGCCTTTTGGGATTGTCTCTCCTAATCCTAGCATAGAAGAGTAGCTTTCCACCCTCCTCAGGAGGATGCTGCATGCATGGGATTAAGGTATTGTCATGAAATTGGTGGTCAGGATGCTCCAGGTGGGGGAGAACCAAATGAAAAGAGCATGCAGTAAAGAATCGGGGAGGCTTTGTAGAGGCTCAATATCAGATGGTCTCAACATGATACATCTTGCCTGAATTGACACGGTTGTGCCCCCATTATAGAAATAATTATTTCGTTTTTGTTCCTTCTCATGTTGTCACCAACCTCAGTCTGTCCCCTTTTGTGCTAGCACACGCTCGCTCACCACACTAGGTTATTTACTTTACTGAATTCTGGAAACTAAAGCCATATTTAGAAGGCAGGTCAGTGCTCTTTGTCAATGCATTTGAGCCATAATGGAACGAGTGAGGTTTTATTGTTTGCCTCTTTCTAAGACTCTCTAATAGGTGCTCTAGCTGTACTTCTGGTCAGTCATGTGAACTTCAAACAACGTTTCTGCTATAGCTGCTGTTGGGTAGCTGAAGGAAGACTGGAGCAGATTGGTTTATTTTTTTGGGTACCTATTTTACCAAGTATCCCTATGATCCAAACCATCTCGATAATGGTATCAGTGGTGTTTTTTTGTGTTTTTGAACCATTGTAATTGTCACTGCCATTCTTCCCCCCCCCCCCCCCCCCCCCCCCAATTGAATCAACATTACTACATTTTCAGTGCTTTTCAGTGAAAGGAAAAGAAATGCAACTTAATGTTCCATTAACCTGAATGATTTGCCTCGTTCTTTGTTGGGGAGGGGATGCTGTATAGTCATGCAGTAAACAAATCCTGTTGCAGAACTTCATACATATAGATGACTCAGAGCTCTGTTTTATTTCCGCCCAGGAGCTGAGTATGGACTCTGTGTTGCACATCCGGATTCGAACAATAAACTACGTCTGTGAGCTGGCAAAAACAAAAAAATTCGAAGAGGTTTGTTATTTCAATTTATTGGATGTATGCACATTCAGAAATGTTTTTGATACATCATGTAACATCAGCTGCACTGATTACATTCGGAGTATAAACCAGTTGTTATCAATTGAAAGGCCTAATTTAAGACTATGTAGCAGTGTATGTAGCTGTGCTGTAAGAACACCCCTTTTTTGTAGCACAGCAAACCTTCTCATATGTTGTGGTGTAATCGCAATATTTGTTCTAGTTTGTTTTGAGTATTTCCACTCATGAGTTCATTCTACACTGGCTAATTTAAAAAATATAAAACAAGCTTTTTTGTTTGGTTCAAAAGCTTTTAATATTTCAAGACACAAATTAAAAACATGAATATAATTCACACAATTCCTGTGAGGCGACATTAAAGTTATCTGAAGAACAATTCAGGAGACACTTACTTTATTTCATGCAATGTGTAGATCAGTCAAAGGAATTCATCAAAGATAACGCAATACATACCTCAGACATGCTTGTTGTAGCATTGCGAAGGGAAGTATATGACACCCCATTGGTGCCTGAGTCAATCCTGAAGGGGATATTCCACCACCATGTTGTCTGGGCATGGAAAGAAATTAACAGAGTAACATGTCTCTGTGCGACTTTAAATGTCAGAAGTACAAGGAGAGAGAAGGGTGGTGGCTGCCAAATGTTGATTTACAACTGTTATAAAATGGAACAAATGACAAATTATTGAAAAAAAAAAATGAAATTGCTGGCTGACTCTGGCTTTTGTACTATTCAATGCTCAAAATAGTGTTTCAAAATCTTCCTGTAAAGAATCGCCAAATCGTTTCTCAGTCCGTGCTGTCTTGCTTAACATTCTCCATATAAACCTCCTTATATTGCCTGTGGTTGACAGATAACATTCTTGCTGTTCCTACGCTTTGGAAATCAGTATATTTCGAAGGGTCAGTATCTTTACCCCACCTGCTGTGGAATTCAGCTGATTTGAATGGATTTACCATTCAGAAATGGTAAAATAATCTTTAAAAAATTGGAAATACCTATATCATAACCCAGAAGTTCATAGAAATACAGACGGTCCCGATGACTCTAATGCAGAGGGTTTAATAGAAAATACATGCATATGGTCCTTAACACTTGTAGGTTTTCTTTAGTGGGTGGGGTGAACTTGCAGAGTTACATAAGCACTCTGCAAGATTCTACAGAGTACTGCCAATGAGTGGAAAATATGCAGGCCGGGCTGCAACGTAGCACCAATAGCGCGAACAACACTGAAAAATTAGCACGAATGGCACAATGCGGCGTGCAAGAGCGTGCAACCTTCAAGTTGATATCGCTCAACCAGAAAATCTACTCAAGCGGCAGCAAATCTACTTGAGAAGCAACTCTCTGACCACGACTGTCCATGTCAGAAAATCATGGCAGGGCGATGCGAAATCTCGCTCACATTCTGGAGTCACTTGAGAAAAAAGTCCTACCATGCGGCAATTGGCGGAATTTGGCTGGAACTCCACGTTACACAAGAGTAACACAGAGTCAACATATTCCACTGGTGAAATGAAACATTTTGTTCTTCTGTAACAATTCAAGTGTATTAATTCTTGAGTAAATGCATTAATGCATGCCTAAGAAAGGTCATGCAGAGTTCATGCGGTCTGGCCGTGAGCAGATGCACGCAGCATTGTGATCGTAGACCTTTCAAAATCTGACTGATAATGCATTTGAAAATACCTGAAAATTTTCAATTTTTAAGTGATCCTATGACGCTGTGAAATTAAATTTACAGTCCTTGATTAAAAACTACTTGCCCTTGGGAGTGTTTGTCCTCCTGCTTTAGTCAATCAATTTTAGAAATGCCTTTCTGCTTGGTGGTTGTGGCTACTCATGGTGTCTCATTTTATGTGTTTACTTTTGGAACCTCTTTGCAGCATGCCGTGGAGTCAATCTGGCAAGCGGTCTCTGATCTTTTGCTGCCAGAGCACCCAGCAGAGGCCAGGCATGCAGTACTGCACCTCCTGAAAGCCATCATTCAGGGCCAGGTAATTAGTTGTTTTAAGGATTGATTGTTGTTGTGATGGAGACATACTGCTGAGCACAGCTGTGTGTCTGCATGCTGGTTAAGCAGTAGGTTTGCTATGATACCCTGAAACATTATCTTTTTACTTTTAAAAGGCAAATTGTATGATTAGATAAAAATTCTTACCAACCACAGTAGCAGTTTACTTAACTGCAGAATAAATTGTAACATTTTGCTTCAGAATATGTATTTACCACATTTGCAAACCACTATTTGGAACTGGAGTTGAAAATGTATAAACAGTGCTATTCATATTTATAATAATAATATTTATAATAATCTGATTAGTACAGTGAAAGGCCAAAGATAATGTGGCATCCAGGGTCGTGCGTTTAAAAAAAACAAAAACCAAAAAAATTTTTTTTTTTTAAAAGGGGTTGGTCTATTGAAACTTCAAAATGGAGGAAGCGGCTAGAGTATGGTATTTTTGGGGTTGTTTACAATGATGCTTAGTAGACACTGTCAAGTCTTTTTCATTTTTAGTGCTCACTTTACCACATGTGAAACACATTCGTGCTTTCTCAAACAAAGTGTTCCTGCTGAATTTGACGCACTGTTCATCATAGATGGCGTACGTTGTGAATGAAAATTGCTTATAAGTGCACATTCTCTTCACGTGAGAGTCTAGTTCTTTTAAAAATACCAGCTTGAAAATGCCGCAGAACAGTGTCCCCCATACCAGTTCCCTGTTAGTGACTTTGCCTTCTATTTTGCATGCAATCTCCTGTAGAGGCCTGAAGGTTAGACCAGACTCTAGGCTTTTTCCACCCAGCTGCCACTGTCTGAGATAGGCAGTAAAGATGTCAATCCAACTTATTTTCTGTGAAGTTGACACCTGCATTTTCCAATTTGGACTGGACACACCAATTCTCTTCACTCCACTCATCAGCCATCAGCAGAAGCAAGTGTTTTTAACCACCAAAGATGTGGATATTCTAGAACTGACAGACAAATAATGTATTGTTACCATGTGCTGCATGTACATCACAATGCTTAATGCCCTACAGGGTTGTCTAGGTACCCTTACATTCAGTCTCCTTTTTCCTGAGGAGATGGTCATACAAAGTGTTTAAAAGTGGCGCATATGGTCCTCCTATTTTAACTCGACCTGTGATCCATGAGCACCCAATCCTGTTATGTTTCAGCCTGCCTCACAATGTTCATGATCTCTTATTTATTTGCTGTTAGTGATATTTAGTTTTCAGATGTTTGGTATTTAATTCACTTAATCATCTTAGCTTTTTTGAGCATTTAGCTGTGACTGGTTGTACTTGGGTGGCAGGCTTTTGTTAAAGGTAGAAATATTTTCTCCAAACCGCCCTTTTGATGTACAATCCCATAATCTAACTTTGAAGTTTCTATTGATTGTCCAGTTTGATTGTGTTCTATTACACACTAGTACAGCTCTTCAATATTCTGTATAAGCGAGCAAGGAGATATCACCCTGTTTGGCAGAGAAAATGAGTGAAGAACCTTTGTAATTAGGAGTTGAGCCAGAACACTTTCAAGGACGCTATCCATCAAGTGTCACCCGAGAATATGGAGTAGGACAGCTTATAGCTGTGTTATATCTGAACATGAGCTCATCACTGGTCGGCATGTTTGGAAAAACTTAGGGTTGAAGATAGTGGTAGTTGTATTCGATTACCACAGTTTGCAGGTGTCCTCCATACAGTTTGCACTTGGGGAATTGAAGAGGCTTCTGCTTGTACAGAACCCAGCGGCTGGAATGCAGACACATTCTTCAGTTCAAGCAGTGATTACTCATAAAGGCTGATGCCATATGTCATTAGGACTCTCACAAAGTAACAAGACTGCTGGATTTTGGGTGACAGTACCTCTGTGTTTTAGGCAACTGAGTCACTCCTATGGCAGCTATCGACCCAACCCTCCTAGCTCACTAGCAGTACCTCACCAAAATCCAACTGGTAAAGGTAATTTGTGGCAGCCTTGCGTGGACTCTGAAAACCCCTCAGGCAGATCGTGGTGGAAGCGAGTCTTACTCATTTTTCTCCACATACAAATCTCTCTCACACGTAGGCAAAAAGGAGATGCAGGAGAGCTTTCAATGCATTTATTGAAAGAACTGCAATCTACGATAAAACGCATGAGCTGAAATGATTAGTATAATGAGGAATAACAAAAATAAGGTTGTGAATATAAACAACCCCAACATATTGTAATAACATGAGTGCTCTGAATCCGAGCTGGTTGTGCTGTACCATCTCTGTAAATGATTTTGATGTTGCTCTAATGGTAATATATTAGTAGGTGCAGGGTACTCTTGTTCATATTAAAGGAATTCCTGGGTCTGTAGTTTTGATGCAAAGATATAATCAACATCAGATGCAGTCAGGGAGGTTGCCCATTGAATCAAATGTAGATGTAATGCTTCAGCGTTTGTAACGCTGGCCTTGGTGACCGCCTGGAGGGCTGGCATCGGGCTAACAACAATAATGCGTTCCCATTGGGCAAGTGGCCTCTCCTTGATGAGTCAGTGTTTTTTCTGTTGGTCATAACGTTGTTCTGCTTTGGAACACAAGTGTGATTAGTACGCTATGGGTACTGTCACCTCCATTAAATGTAACATAGGTAAAGCCAATTACACCAGCAATTATTCTGATGACCAAGTCCGTTTTGTTGTCATGTGTGTAAATATTTAGCTTCAAACATATTTGCTGGAGTTCTGATGATGCGTGTATGTTCTATTTTCCAGCATACAATGGTTTTATGCGTTGTGCATGATCGGGAATGTATGTTCTGACAAAGTTAAAGAAACCCAGCAATGACTACAGTTTCTTAATAGTATTTGGAGATTGAAGTTGAGCCCATTTTTCTAGAAAGTGCGGGCCAGGCTCTTGTCTTCATCTGATAGTTCATATCCCAGGAAAAGGACACTTAAGAAAGCATTTTTTTGTTCTTTGAAATTGAATTTGTGGCCCTGGGGGGTGAATCCCAATATGATCCTGGCCAGATATATGTTAAGGTCGCAATCTGTTGATTGCAGCCACATTCTTCTTTTTTAAATTGGGGTATTTCTTGAGGAGATTGGTCCTTTTTTTTTTTTTTTTTTGTACGTAAGCCTCTGAGGAACGTTGTAAATCCTTCTTTGGCTCCGTGTAGTCACTACGAGTTGCAGACCGTCCCACTCAGTTTATCTGGTATATCCTGAAAGGAACGAGAGGGATGTGTATCAGTATATTGGTATCTATCAGGAGTTTCTCTATTTTGTGGATGATATCTTCTTTTAGAGGTCTCCGGATGCGGAGAGTTTCCTCTCTACTTCATCTGCATTTTGTTTTTATTTATCCCAGCATTTTTTTAGAACCCTCTTGTTTGATACCTTCCTTAGGGATGGTACTCTGAAGTTGTGGTTTAGTTGGTCTGGCCCCCAGACTATCCCGACCCATACTAGTATAGGTGAAATAATCTTTGCCAGTTCACGCTCCTGTTCCTGCTGAGGAACCTCTGAGTTGTTGGCGAATACAGTGCTGCTGCTTCTCCTTTAATGTGACTTTAAATAATTGATGACACTCTGTCAAAATTGTGCATCAGTTTCATTCTCAAATCCAGGGCAGGGGTGGCCCAGTGTTCATTTTGAATTTGTTTTAACACTTCCAGTAAATTGGCAGTGTCAGGGTACCATGTGTGGTAGTGTAAATTGCGCTGAAGGCTGAACCCAATGGTTAGTCCTCTTTTGAGGGAACCATGCCAAACGGCAAGCACATGGCAAGAATTAGATGTTTGTCTTGGGGTCCTGTATGGGGGAACATTGCTTCCAGCTGACTTGTTTTTTGCTCAATCCTGAACGGAATCTTCTCCCGCTCTGTGGGTGCTTTTCCCATTATTGAGCATACTGTTGGTGGATTAATTCCTGGGACAGCCAATAGATGAACAACTGGAGAAGCCCTTGCTGGGGCTGGTGTTCAAAGTCTGCATCATAAGTTGTATTACTTGTATATATATTTCTACTGGCTTGTTGTGAAGTGTGCTTACATCAGCTACTTACATAGCATGCACATTAGGATGTGGTGTATATGTGCCAAGTGTTGGCCTCTTTGGTTCAGCTTTGCTTAAAGGTCCTAATCTCATGGGTTGTACTACATGTGGAAGGGTGCCATATTGTAAATATATCTTTGAGTTAAGAAAAAAAAAGAAGGGTATACATTACGGTACATGATACCTGTTGCAGATAAAGTAAGTACAAACACTTCAGGTTTACAGTCCCGTTGCTGTTAATCTGTAGGATAATGGTACACATCACACCTTTGGCACAAATGTTATATATTCACAGCATTATGACACTTGCAACTGAACAATATCCTGTACACACACACACACACACACACACACACATATATATATATATATATATATATATATATATATATATATATATGTTACCCTTGTCAGCCTTTACATTAAACATTTACAGCCTTAAACTATGAAGTGTGTGCATCAGGACTAGTCAGTGAGAGGTAGTTTGTAGATTATGCTGTGGTGCGAGGGCGGAGAAAGGAGTGTTGCAGCCTGTTATTCTGGGCCCCATTATCTGTATGCGGTATGATGACCATGAGGACGGGCAAAGCTCCACTAGTTTGATTTACACTAACTTTTGTTGTTGATTTGGTGGGTCGGGGTTGCCGAATGGTAAGTTTGTGATGCATCTAGTCTGTATGGACCCTATCCGCTTTAGGTACAGTGTGCCTGTTCAGGTTGCCTACGCAGCAAAGTGCATTTTGACCCCTTCTAAGAGTCTCTGCCATTCTAGTGGCCTGGTTGGGGCGGTTGCCGTGTGTCTGGGCTGTATGCATCGCCTGCTGTTGTGCGAGTATCTCTGTGCGCAAGTCGGCTAGCCATAGTGTGATAGGTGGAGCTGTGGCTAATTTCCAGCACAAAGCTAATCGGCATTTTGCCAGGATCAATGCCAGGTCAATGAATTTGTTAAAAGGTTTACATTGTGCCGTGCGGGATGTAACTCCAATATATAATGTAATCCTTCCCTGTGGAGTTGGTTTCCCACTATCATGTCAAGGATCCCATTAATGGGCTACCAGTAGGGGATGATGTAAGAGCTTGTTCACACCGTATGTATGAAATCAGCTTCATTGGACGGACATCTCAGACATATGTCCACTGCACCCCGGTATAACCTCGCCAGTCTCTTCGTAGTGAGGTAGGTATGGTGCAGGTAATTGAATTGTGTGTATTTAAGCCTGGCATTAGTGTATATGATTGTGGGCACTGAAAGGCACTGTGACCGGTGTTTATCTCTTATAGGGAGGGTAGAGTCCCAGTAAGTTCTGAGCAAGTGAAGGGGTTGTTCCCTGTGCATAAAGCACTGCAGATGTTAGTTACAGCTCATCGTGTGCATCCCAGAGGCTACAGCACCTGTAACAATGCTGATGTTGCTGGTTCCTCCTGTGTTTTTCCCAGTACTGCTTTAAATAGCTTGTGAGTGCAGAGTATGTCAGGAAGGTGCCCAGCGATTTGCCGTAATCGTCCACCAGATTATCAAATGTGGCCAATACCTGATCTGTAAATAAGTCTCCCCATTCTGTGTTGCCCACCCTCTCCCAGGCAGCTGCCTCCAGTCGAGAGTGCATGTCTGCACAACCTGGCAGTACCCTCAAGGGCAGCCCCAGTGAATATGAGTAACAGGAGTTTTTCGTGCATGTATAGGTGTACCAGCATTTCTTGGCAACTCTCCTTAAAATATTACTGTCCACTCCCGGTAGGTCTGGGTCAGTTCTCAGCATCCACTTCAATATCTGGTTGGGGGAGCTATCCCTGAAGCTATCCCCCAATTTGTTCTAATTGTGTGAGACCAGGCAGTGCATAGGCTATTGAAGTTGGGCGGCGGTGTACTAATGCTCATAATTTGGTGTGCCTAATTCCCCCACCCCCCTTGCCAGTGGGGTATATAATTTATCCAGTGCCGCCCGTTTCCTACCCTTTCTCCTTGTAAATGCTAATGGCATAGAACACGTCAGCGAACATTTTGCGTGGTAGCAGGGCCGGGATAGCTGAGAAGTATAACAGCCTAATAAGCACTAGCATTTTGGAGATGGCAACTTTGCCCAATGGGGAAAGGGGTGGGGGAGGTGACATCCAAAACTGGAGGGAGGACTGCATGTCCGTTAGGGCTGTGCAAATATTTGAATCTATAAGATCCTTTCTGAATGGCAGATTCTAACACCCAAGTACTTAATGGTGTCAAAGGCCCATGTCAGAGGAGTAGATGGAAGCTCTTCCAGTTGCTCTTCTGTAAGATGCTAGGAGAAACAAACAGGGTTTTTCCCAGTTTACCCATAACCCAGATGCTCTGCCAAATTGGTGTAGGATGTCCATCAGTTGACTTAGTACCCTTACCTTGGTGCGCTGATATATAAGGGAATCATCTGCATATAAAGATATAATATGCCAGCCATCCCCGACACAGAGGTCCCATGCAGGCGCACGCTCCTGAAGGGTGCAAGCCAGAGGCCCCACCACCAGTGTAAAGATCAGAGGTGACAGAGGGATTCCCTGGTGGGTCCCTCATCCTATAGTGAACGAGTCCAATATCTGGGTGTCCCCGTCTTCACTCGCGCCACTGGAGTGTTACGAAGAAAGGCGATCCATTTAAGGAAGCAGGGGCCAATGCAGATTTTCTTTAATGCTGATATCTGGCACTCCCAGTCCAGGGTGTCGAACGCTTTCTCTATATCGAGTGAAGCAACCCAAGCATTATCCTCCTTAGTTTTCGCCCAGCTCATGAGCACGAATAGGCATCTAAGATTCATAAACGTGTTCCTACCCGGAATAAATCCATTTTGATTGGAGTGAATCATACTCCTAATTATGGGTGTCAATTTATTTGCCGGTACTCTGCCAAGTCTTTTATAGTCTGCATTAAGCAAGGAGAGAGTGCGGTAGCACGCCATCAGTAAGGGGTCACTACCTGGTTTGAGTATCACCACCAGTATCACCTCACACTTGGACGCAGGTATCATCCCCTTGGTATACACAGTGTTAAATGCTGTCAGCAGTTGGGGGTCAAGTAATGTTTGGTTGCGGCATAAAGCTCAATCGGCCACCCGTCTGTTACAGGCGTTTTACAACGCGCAGTGTGTTTAATTGCCTCTTCAATTTCAGAAGCCTGTAAAGCAATTTCCAGGGCATCTCACGCAGCTGATTGCAAGCGTGGAATGGTAATGCTGTCCAAGAATGTCCCAGTATGGTCACTTTCAGCATTTTCTGGGTCAGAGTATAATTTGGAATAATACAAGCGGAAGGCGGAATTAATGGACTCCAGTGTGTTGAGTGACTCTCCAGTCCAATCTCGAATAGCGGGGATTGGAACTCGTGAAGATTCAGGTCTCAGGAGCCAAGCTAAAAGTTGCCAGGTTTATCTCCCTTTTAGTATTTCCCTCCCTTGGTTTTCCTTGTAGTCTAAGTTATCGAGCC
Organism: Pleurodeles waltl; assembly: GCF_031143425.1. Lineage (NCBI taxonomy): Eukaryota > Metazoa > Chordata > Amphibia > Caudata > Salamandridae > Pleurodeles > Pleurodeles waltl. The sequence goes on along the minus strand of NC_090449.1, from coordinate 74,860,248 downwards.
CGTCAAGAGCCTCTTTATAATCAATGCAAACTTTTGCTAGTCGGGCGGCTGCCGTCCCGTCTGTTGGTAAGAGCTGCTTGTATGGTCTCATTTCAGACTCTTACTTGAAGTTCTTGGCGTAATGTTAACCTGGTGCCATAAGCTGTCTTAATTGCACGGCCCCTAAGAGCTGTCTTGAATTCGTCCCACTCAATCCTGGCGTCAGTGGCCAAACCAGCATTTGTCTCAGAATACGTTGTAATTTGGTCCCTGATGGAGTCTCCGAATGCTTGATCTTGTAATGCTGGCATAGGAAGTGTCCATGTGGATATACATGGAAGCTGACGGCCCCACATCAGCCAGAGTCACAAGGGGGAGTGGTCTGATGGGTGAGACTGAGATATTCTGCATTGCCAACCTTTGTTAGTGCCTCTGAGTTACAGTAGAAGAGGTGTATTCTGGTATGCAAATCATGCAGCCCAGAGAAAAGACTATTTACGGAAATTGGGGTGCAAGCCCGCTATGCATCCGAAAGCTGAATGTGTCACCCATCGTCACAAGTTGGACTGGGCCCTGGTTATTGGTGTGCATGATCGATCTTGTTCTATTTCTGGGACAAAATTAAAATCCCCTCCCCAGTAGCAAGTTGCCAATATATTATGCAAGAGCACCTGGGTGAGTGTTTGCAAAAATGTAACCTGGTTGGGGGCATAATGGGAAATTGAGATTGGTGCACTGGCTAAATGACCCTCTAGAACTGCATATCTCCCTTCAGGTTTAGTCCGGGTGTGTAGTACTTCTAGTGGCACCCCGGGGGCCGCCCAAATAAGAACCCCCCTAGTGTATCTGGAGTACGTGGTCCCCACCAGTGTGCCCCACCAGCATCTGCATAACTTTTCCAAATCTGGAGTGGTAAGATAGATCTCCTGTAATAGCGCCACATGTATTTTTTTCATCTGTGTAAAAATTAGTACACCCGATGTCTCTTAACAAACCCCGCCCAACTCCATGACGTTCCAAGACAATAAGAGTTTTGAGTTATTTGCATTTTTGAACAGTAGTACCACAGTTAACACAGGATTTATCACTAGTACTGCGTAGATTCGTCTCCCCATGTCCGCCTGCCCTCAGCCCTTGTACTGACTGTTCCCCATCGGTCACACACCGATATAAGTATATGAAATTGAAAATACCTTTAACTAGAACAATCCACATGCTACCCTCAAGGTACAGCAACAAACTCCTGATCCCAACCTGTTACTCCAACAGGCGACCAGCCAGTGGCACTGTAATGCACGTAAGAAACACAGCTATCAACTGTTCAGCTTTTGATACACCTTTCTTTTTTGGGGGATGTGGTTAGAGGGCTATGTAAGCACCCGCTAAATCACGTAGTTCGGTACCTAGCCCTTAAAATGAAGTCGTAACCTCCTCCTCTTATCACTGTCAGGATTAGGTGAAGCACCCCTTGGTGTGTTCTGTTGTCACAGTACAGATGATTTTTATACCATCTTGTCCGCTGTCTGCAGGGTCACCCGGCGGCCACCGCCCAGTAGTACATCTTCTCAGGCCCTGTTTGCCGCCAGATTGTCTTTGTCTATCCGTTCCTGGATGGACAAAGGCGGGAACGGGGAAAACGCTTGCAGCTCCACCTTTGTTATCACCAGGGTCCTCTCCTTAGCTGCTTGTTCCCTGGACAGTCCTGCCTGCAGTTGGTGACGGCACAGTCCCTGGCTCCCACGCCTCAGGCCCTCCAACACCTGCTCTGGGGCCTCTGCTGTAGCAATAGTTATGCCTTTCTTTTCCAGCCACACCCATACCTCCTCTGGAATGTTGCAAAATATGGTGGCGTCGCCATTCATGTTGTGAAGCGTAGCTGGGCACTGCAACAAATTTTTTAATTTGTTGTCTGGGTCTGCGCTTCACTGATAAGGACAACATTGCATTGTAACTCCAGGGTATAATCAGGGTAAATGTTTACCTGGGAGTCCTGCACGCTCCACGGGCCCTTTGTGCGGGAAACGTGGAGGATGTGGTCCCTATCCCGATAGTTAAATAGGCGGGCCACCACAGTGCGTGGTGGAGCCCCCGGGGTAAGAGGCCTGCCCGGCACCCTATGAGCTCATTCAACTGAAGAAAAAAGTTGAGTGCTTACGCTGAAGGACTGTTTCTGAGAGCCGTTCCTCAATATATAGGTCCATGAGGGGGCCCTCAACTCACTCTGGGAAGCCCACTATGCGTATATTGTTGCGGTGGGATCTGCCTGCTAAAGAAGTGGCGCCACCTCCCTCTGTAGGGCCCTAATGTGTGAGGTGGCGTCTGAGACCGATCGTCTAAGGGATGCCGGTGTCGATTCTGTAGCTTTGACTCGCTCCTTCTGTTTCTTGTGATCTTCTCGCATATGGCCCATATCTATCCGCAAAGCATCGATCTTGGGTTCTAGTGTTTTAATATCGAGTACAGCAGCTAGAATCTCGTCGAACCTGTTCAAATGCGCTGCTAGATTTACTGACAGGGTTTCAGACTGGGGATGTGAATGCTCTCCATCTATACCGGAGACATGTGCCCCGGGTGCACCTGTTGCCACCCGTCCTTCTTAGTGCAGCCCATCTCAAAACCAGAACCACTGCTGTAGGGGTGAGCACGTCAAGCAACCCAGTTGGCTTTGTTTATTTGGGCCACAAGGGAGCCAGGATATTATAAGGGGCTGCAGTGGCCATCGTGGGAGGACTGAGTGCACAGGCAATCGCTCCCGTTAACCAGCATGAGCCAGGGGTCTCAATCCTCATTCCTGCCCTTGAGGGTGCTCCAGCAACGCTCCACACACTTTGAAGGGGGAGAGGGGTTAGTCAGGCGGGGTGGCCCACAGCGGGAAGCGGGGTTTAAAGGATTCCATATTCGTTACAGTAGCCTGGTGAGGCGCACATGCTGCCTCGTGCTTGTACCACTGGCCACCCCACCCTTCTGTGTCCTCCTTACTTCACTCCGGTAGTCAGGCCCACAGGTGCCGTTCTCAGTCCCGCCAGACCGCTGTTACCACTGAGCAGCAGCTGGCCAGGCCCCGCTGGTATGTTGGTGGGGGGTCCGCATTGTACACACGGCCCCTGTCCTCAGTGCTGTGCCCCAGGGTTCACCTCACTGCTCCAAGGCCACGCGCTATAGCATATGAAGGTCTGATGGGGAGCGGGGATGCATCGGCTAAGCCTCGTTCCCCCCCCCCCCCCCTTAAAATTCCCCCCCAAACCGCTACCTCGGTCATGGTGATTCCAAGTTCACTGACCATTTCTTGCAAGTCCGTGGGCAGTGGGGTATAGGACCTCCTCTGCCCTTCCTGCTCACTTCAGGTATGTATCTGCGTATCTTTACCCCATTCCTCGGCGGGGTCCGGCGTTGTGCCGTGATTAAGTGCTTCAGCACAGGAAGATCTCCGGCCCCACCTTCGCTGGGGGTACACCAGCCGGACTGAGATGTGGCCCAGGCCCGCGGAGCGGTCATCGCAGGCACCTGTTTCCTCGGATCTGAGGGTGAAGGTCAGGTGACGAGACACCTAAGGCAGGCCACATCGGTGCTCATGCGTTTGTGGTGCGAGTTTTTTTTTTGTTTTTTTGGGGGCGAGCTGATAGCATTGGAGGTGATTGGGTAATGGAAGGGGTTGGGTGCTCACACTTCGTTCGAACTGAGAGTCCGGGTGGGGCAGTTAATGCATGCTAATCGTAGGACCTGGAGGGAGCTGAGCTTTAAACGTCCACTCCGATTGCCATCTTGGCCACGCCCCTTGATGTTCTTGATAAGAGAGAGGTATCTCTAATTAATTATTGGTAAGCTCTGTACTGTTGTGGTACATTTGCTATTCTGTATGCGTGAAATGTATGTGTATGCATCTACTTCAGGAAAGTTGACCCAGGGATAAAATATTTCTATCCACTATGGGCCATGGGCTTCCCTGACAAATGCAACGTCCCTGTCATCTTCTGTTAAGCCATTGGCTAAAAGAAACTGTGTGAGCGGTTGTCTGCAGTTATCCTATATGGTAACATTATTTACAGTATTTGGAAATAGGTATTAGGATTGGAAACACCAACAGGGGCAGAAGGTCCTTTTATGGTTTAAGCTAGAACAACCTACAGCCTAGATAAGTGCTTCCTATTTAGCTGAGGAGAATTGCCCCTAAGACCACAGATGTCTCTGTGTGACGGCACTTAGGGGACCTTTAGTGTGTGTGAGACAGATACTCAGGAGACTTGTAAAATTAGAGTCGACACCATCATTGGTGGCACCATGTCATAAGAACTCTCACAAAGTAATGAGACTGCTGGATTTGGGCCGGCAGCACCTCTACGTTGTAGGCAGCTTAGTACCTCCTATACCAGATGGCAGCTGTCAGCCCAATCCTACCAGCTCACTGGCAGTACCTCACCTAAACCCAAGTGGAAAAGATGATTTGTGGCAGCCTTGCAGGGGCTCTGAAACCCCTCCGGGAAATCCTGGTGAAACTAAGTCTTACCCTTTTTTTCTCTACATAAGTCTTACACACATTTTTCAATACTTTTATTGAGCGGACTGCAAACTACGATAAAATGCATGAGATGCAATGATTAGGATAACGAGGAGCAACAAAATTAGGATTATGTAAATCAGATGTGAATATAAACAACCCAAACATATTTATAATAATAACAGGAATACACAATTCCTACGTAAAAGCCTAATCTCTAGCCCCTAGGCGAGAGCATGGCGATGTAGGCCAAATCCGTCGTGCAGTGTCCATGACACGTACGCCCACCCCTGTTGCCTTGGTACAAGGTCAGCCCGCCAGTCTCCAGATCAAGGTCCGTGGAGAAACGAAGACTGAGGTCTCCCAAAAACTGGCATGCATCATGGATGGAAATTCTGGCTGCAACTCCCTCTAATGCCCTTTACCCTACAAGATGTTTTTATAGAGGACATGTTTATGCACAGAAGCATGACGGGGGTATGTACCTAAGCGCTGGACTGTTTACGCAGTCTTGGGTCCAGCAATACAAAATATTATTCTGTGCCTCGCATTCTGTTCTTATAATTCCGAGGAAAGAACATGATTCAAAGTATGTCACCCATAACACTGATAATGACGCTTTCTCTGAATAGCAGCTGACATTGAAATTAAAAGAATACCACTAAAAGGTGTAGAAAAATAAAATGAATAAAAACAGCCGAGCATGATAACTGGGTAAAAGGCACAAGCCGCTAGGCTATCACCTTGTGCAAGTGACTAACTAATATTGACCCACGACACACTGCTACAGCATTTGAGGCCCTAAATGGTCAATAGCATGATATGCTGTAGTGCCTGACTAATTTTACAAATGTTTGCCTGGAAGACTTTTATTCCATGGCCCTCGGATCAACTGTCTAACCTTGGAAATTTAGACTTATCGGGTGCACTCTAAGGCCTCGTTGTGCTTAAATTGTGACCTCTTACTTAATACTCAGTATCCTTTGTTCCTAAAGTAAATACAGCTACATTTCTGTTGCTTTCACTAAATATTGACAAGTTGTTAATAATCTGTTTGTGTAAAGCCTTCATGTTCATTCGTGTTTTATAATTTTTGGTATGGCGAGATTGGAACTCTTTATTGTAATGTAGTCTTATTTTTATACCATCAGACATCTGAGTCTGGCCTGGTGCTTTGGTGTACTCGCCTGTAACAGCTAGGCACTTTGTTGGCGGCATTAATTACAACATCTACAACACTTGTATGAGGCACTCTTAGTCTATATTTACATTATACAAATGAATAATAGACTATATGAAAAACATATATTACGCCATGTAATTTAGTTTCTCTTAAGCAAAGCTTCATATGGATACTAACAATATGTGCAAATTAACAGCCACAGAATTGAAAAAACATCCAACATTTGTTTTACATTATAGGTTATTACTGTTTTTTCAGGCCAAAGTGTAAGCGTTTAGGTTCATAGAGAAGAAGAAAAATAGCTTTCTGTGCCTATATCTTTGTATCAATTGTAGTTTGATTCAATCAGTTTCAAAGCTTGGCAGGTAAACTGACAGGAGAGTCTTTGTATACATGAAATAGGACACCAGTACTGTTTGCTCCTTTGTGTTATACTCTTATCAGAACACTGGACCACACCAAACGTGCCAAGCTCTCAGGGGAATACCATTGTTAGAACAATGAAGAGCACCACACGTGACTCTTTTGACACGTCATCACACCTGGTCAATAGTTTGTGATGCCATCATGATACTTATTGCACCCAGACCTGGTCTTTAGCATTTTACCCATGATCAACAATTTTCAATGTTAATACGTTCCCTCTTTTAAACTCTAACCTGAGGTGGCAGCAGACTTTATTTTTATGGTGCGATTTGTAGTGTTGGGCATATATAATTTATCTATGCTTTGTGGATAAATACAAGAGAGCACAAGATACAGTAGTGCTCTACACAATACAGTGTACCTTTTATAGTGAATGTGTACACCGCAACTTCTTCCAAGCAGCTTTGTTAATCTGCAAGATGTTATGACATAAATGACATGATTATCTATCTCTTCCTCCCAATCACTTCTCCAGGGTGAAAGGTTGGGCTTTCTCAGGGCACATTTCTTCAAGGTCATTAAGAACTATCCCTCGAATGAAGATCTTCAGGAGAGGCTGGAGGTTTTTAAGGCCCTGACGTATGATGGAAAGGATATTACTTACCTGGAGGAGGAGCTGGGTATGTATCTTGTCTTGCTGGAGCCTGCAGTGTTGTTTTGTTTTAACAGATAGACATAAGATTCAACCGTCATCTTCAGAAGATGTTGACTAAAAGCTCTCAAAACCCTTAAGGACAGGATACATACAAAAAATACACAAACTGAACAATCAAAGTACACACAAGACGTATCACAGTATAAAATATACACAATCAGAAAAATAAGGAAAAAATAGAGTTCAATCGTGTGTTCATTATGGCTGTTGAATAACTACATTGCTTGAATAAAATAGATATAAAAAAAATAAAGAAAATCAAAAAACTCAGTACGTTTCAGAAATTTCTCACATTTTCCTCTTGATAATAATATGATTTGGGTTAGCAACAGCCAGGGGCCCCCAAAGAGTGTTTATATAAAAACCAACATGAAATTCTTGACGCCTACTGAAAGCAGAAGTTGTGGTAGGCAAAATAAGAAGAAATTGTTCTATGCATAATAAACCAGAAGAGGGATACTTATCACTGTTCGGTTCTCCCATAAAGTTTTGAGCTTCAGCAGGTTGCTGGCCAGATTCTGAAAAGACAGGGCATTCACTCTGCCAACTTGGACGCACATGTCCTGAGAGCTTAATTAATCACCAGTAAGCTACAATAAAACCACAATCCTACATTCAGAAAGTAACCGTTTTATGTTGACTGTAGTTTGCTGGGTGGAAGCTTGTAGATTGGGAGCAGCTTGGGAGAACAGTTGAGCGTTGTGCATTAGTGAAAAAATGGGGGTGGTAAACGCTGAGCAGTTAACTTTTTGTAGTGTGAACAAGCAGGTTATAAGGTATTGCTTATTTCTTAAATTAACACCACTGACTGATCTATGGTTTTAATAAAAAGCCATCAGGAACTCTTCACTGACTGAATTGACTGACACTCAACAGTAGAAATAAATATTAGGTGCTCTGATGTGAGAGAAAGGATTGCGTTGAATGCATTTTTTTTTTATTTTTTAAAGAAAGTGCATCGATCTCATAGGGATGTGTATTATCAACAATTCCTAGTTTGGTACTAGTACATATTATGCAGATGAATCAGTCTGTCAATTCTGAAGCTCAAACAGCTCTTTTTAAAGCATAAAAGGTCCAGGTGAGTGATAGGTGAGACAAGTAGGTGCACCACTGTACAACCTTATAGTGACACAAAGCTACCCAGAATTTGAAAACTCAGTAGCTTTCCTAAAGAGGCTAGGGATGTAGAAAGCACTTGAATAGTGCTTGCTGTACATTTCTAGTAGTTTCTAGCTTGTGATGTTGCTGCTCATTGATTAGTAAATTGCGTTTTTAAAGTCCTCTACCACCAGGCTGGAATGCTCTGTCCAGACTATCTTTGATCGGAACACTGGTTCTGTGCCCAACACTGGCTTTTTAGAAGTAGTGTTGGTTGGTAGTCCTCAAGTCTGAGAGCATAGTGATAGAATTAAGGCTACTACATTGCTCTACTTATGATAACCATATGTTTATCATGATTATAGTGGCACTATATTTGATGAGAGTATAGTCATTGTAAACTCTTCTGACGTAGTCTTGTCTTCCATTTCCTTTTCCGACAGCGGAGTTTGTGATCCAGTGGATGGAAGTTGGTTTATCTGCAGAGTTCCTTCGTGTTCTAGTGAATCTGGTCAAGTTCAACAGTTGTTACCTGGATGAGTATATTGCTCCGATGGTCCAGTAAGTTCAATTGTAACTTTTTTTGTGCTTCATTGGTTTGTGATGGGATGACCACAAATTGTGTTCTCTACAGGCCTGTGGTCAGATGTAGATGGTGTTCTCTGCATGAACCTAAAATATGAGAAGTGTGCTATAAAAATGCCCATGTTTGACAGCAAAGCTTGCCTGGGTGAAGATGCTGCTATATTGTGCCTCCTGATTTGTCCGAACCTGGTCTTCTTTTGCTAGGAACCTGCCTGTTCAGTCTGGGAAAACCTTGTTTCTAAAACGTTCCTCATTAAAATCATTGAAATGATTGAATTATAAATGAGAAGTTGCAGTAGTGAAAAGAAAGGATAGTGTCTGGCCTTCAGTATTTTCTTAAAGAACAACTTTGTGTACAGCTTTGTTTGCATTTGCCACCGCACTGACATTTGATTGGAATTTATAGCTGCCCACAACTTTACATTTCCATATTTCTGCAGACTGGATTACAATGAGATAGGCAAAAGCAGATATAGGGATGTAACCTGAGAATATGAAAAACTTGTGTTGGCTGACAGCATAAAAAAAATTCAGAAAATTAAATTGGCCTCCAATTCCCTAAAACAACTTTTTAAAGGAGTTAAGTCTCATTCTAGTTCTAGTCATCCTTTTAGCTTTCCCCCTTGCCAGGCAGGCGTTCTGTGATAAAATAGCAGATTTTTTACAAAATAAAGTAGAGTCCGCATAAAGGGAGTTTTTGTACCTCATCTGATTTGAGCATAGAACCCTTGTTCACCGATAATAAATAAAAAAAAAACAATTGGAAGTATGTATCTTTCCTCTTGTAACTGTTCATCAAGTGAGCATTTTAATTTAGCATAGTAAGTCAGGAGCCCCCTCAGATGCTCGTCCACCTTAGTTAGTACAAACTCTGGCAGCCAGTCTTGCCCCCAGCCCTTACAATTTTGATGAATTATCACATTACAGCAGACATTCTTTGAAATGGAAGAAGGCTTCCATACTGCGCTTACTTAAAAAAAAAAAAAAAAAAAAAAAACTCCGCCCAATATCACAGCTTCCGTATGTAACCAAGTTATTTGAAAAGCATTGTAGCACCTCCTTGTCAGACTATCTAGAAGAGAATTCTCTCCTACACAACGCACAGTATGGCTTTAGAGAAGGCTATAGTATAGAGACAGCACTGATGGCTGTCTCAGAAGAGATTAGATCTATTAAAGATGACGGAGGGAGAGCCGCGGTAGTCCTTTTGGACCTTTCCGCAGCTTATGGTAAGTAATGTCATATTGCTAGATTGTTTGTCTGATATTGGCATCTCTGGTCTGGTGCACAGTATCCTTTCTTCTTTTTTGAGGGACAGGGAACAGATGGTGGCACTGGGTGAACTTAATTCTAGATCCTTCTCCCTTCCCTGTGGCGTGCCTCAGCGGGACTTCGCTCAACCCCTAGACCCTTTGGCTGGGTTGATTCACTCCTTTGGGTTTGCCACAGTTGCGCACGCTGATGACACACAAATTGTAGTCTCTGTTGAAGAGAACCTGGAAGAAGTTGCTGACAGATTAAATAAGTGTATGAGCTCAGTTGTCAACTGGATGTCTGCTAATTGTCTGAAGTTAAACTCAGACAAAACAGAGGTTCTTATTTTTGAAAGGAGGCCAATTTGTGGTACAACTCATGCTGGCCCAAAACTCTTGGTTCCCTGCCTGAGCCTGTTACTAAGGTACAGAACCTCAGAGTGGTCTTTGACTCATACCTGTCTTTCAGGGAGCAGATAAATGAACCAACATCTTGCATTTCTGATGTTCAGACCCCTGAGGAAAGTGTTGCCTTTATTTCTTTCCAGCTGCAAAAAACAGTAGTCATTGCCTTGGTTTTATCAAGGATTGACTACTGTAATGTCTTTTATATAGGCACTACACAGGGTGTGTTGAAAAAGCTCCAGACGTTGCAGAATGCAGCTGCCCTTCTTCTTAAAATAAACATCCCAAACACAAGTCTGTAACAAATGCCTTGGTGGAGTTTCACTGGCTTCCTGTAAGGAAAGGGGTTGCCTTTAAAGCACTTTGTCTGACATATACAGCTTTGAATGGAGTAGGGCCTGACTATCTTAGGAAAAAATGTATGTGTTACCACCCTCAGAGAAGACTAAGATATGCCTTCTTATATCTGGTCTCTTCCCAGAATCAAGAAGATTTCCTGGGATGGTCCCAGCTTTCTTTTTTCAACCTGTCAGCTTTGGAATAACATGCCATTACAGATTAAAAGCCAGTTCAGGTTGCTTAGTTTCTGTAAACAGCGGAAGTCTTGGCTGTTTTCTCTCCCACTATGTCTCTCTATGCCTGTGGTCAGTATTGAAGGTATTAGCGCCAATACACCCTCTGGTATTTGAGTGCTCAATAAATATCAAATAAATATCGAAATATCAGGGCAACCAGCACAATAATTACACTAGTCTGTTTTAAGTTGTATTTGCATACAACTGAATAAGCTCACTGGAATTCCGAGAATCTTCTCATTAGATTTTAAACTCTCTGATAAAGGTTAAGACTCTCTTACTTGCATGCATGTGAACTGCGTGAATTAACTTTAAATTCCTGGGTATGTTATGACTTAAACCTTTAATCAACTTAAAGTGCAAGTCCTTTGCTAAATATTTATAGAATTACTGTTACTTTTCAACTTAGTTGAATGTGCAAGGACAATCTGTCTTCTCAAAAGGTGCAGCAAAACAGTTGTCCTCTGTAGGGGTCTAAAGAGAAAATCAGAGTTTTTGGATACCCAGTTGTAGCTTAGTTGTGATATCTGGTCTGCATGATAAAGTTCAGTAACATATGTCTAGCTTTCAGTGGGGGGGGGGGGGGAGTGGCCAGCAGCCGATAAAGCTGCAGGTGTAGCGCGGCGCTCCGGGGCCGAGAACGGGACCCGTGCAAACCCTAGCCTTAAATAAGCCCAGATAATCCAAACAAAGGCGGTCCCAACACCAGTGGACCCCGAGCAGAAACCGGAACAATAACAACACCCCTGATCGGACAAGCGGGAAGAAAATGCGAATGAGCTCCGTAACTCCTAAGACCCAAGATGGCGGCCGCGTTGGGAAATCAGCTCCGCTAAGATGAAACAACGGAGCACTCCGACTCGGAACCGTGGTCCCGAGAACACGACCCCCTTTACCAAACAGAAGCAGAGAAGGAATTGTGACCCAGTAGCCGACATGGGCAGGAGGTGAGGAACAGCAGCGCGAACGAGAGAATCAGGCGAGGATGCGGAGCGTAGCTGACCGAAAGACCGAGGCAGCAAAAACACCGGATCGGCGGGGCACGCTGCAACCCGCAAGTTCAGGGACCCTACGAACCCAGGGACAGCGACTCCTCTTGGAACCCCCAGCTCGACACAGCGGGGAGTTCGTGGCCGCAGTGAGGAACCTTCGGCCATAAACACGGCAAGTGCTGGGGGGAAGCGGACGGGTGCTGAGTCGCTGCCCTATCAGGGGGACGAGGGGAACCTGGGGCGGCCGACTTCCCCGAGATCGGAGAGGTGGCGGCGAGAACTGGGGCAATAGACATTTACAACCAGAAGTAAAGGAGTGCATTTAACCAATACCAGTGAGTAGTAACTGAACCAGACATCGTCTAGAAGTGTCCAGGCCCCTCCAGAGGACCACTCCAGAGAAACTATCGCTAGAAACTACAGAAACGGCAGCGCCCCTAAGGATACCCAGAATCGCAAACTGAACCCCACCTCGCACATATGAACACACCTGTCTAATCACCCCTGCCGAACCAGGGGCATAGACGTGGTCCCCAACTGCACTTCGACAGTTGTCTCCCAGTCCGCCGGGGAGTTGCACACGGACAGAAATTTACCTCGTTCCCCAGCACCCAGACGATGCTTGCGCCCCGGCGGGGGCTCCTGCTGTGATGAACGTGACACTGAGAGCTAACCTGCCCGCTCATCAAAATCGTATTCATCGATCTATTGCCCGACGCAAAGTTGCAAAACACTCGAGGTGAGCCCCTCGGCGACAGTACCCGGATCCCAGAACACCAGATCGCCACAACTGAAACCCTCTACCTCCACCAACCTACGAAAAGCATAACAAAATGGGCAAACCCAAAAAACGAAATGGACAAGAACAAGAAGAATTGACGACCAACAAGATGCCCGGACAACCTCTTCACCTGGCCTCCCAGAATGCACCAATTCAACAAGAAACAACCCTGGATACAGTCCTACAAGCCATAAGGGAATCCTGCGAAGTACTTGCACAGAAAATAGACAATCTAACAGTGGACCTATCACTGCTGCGAGATGACCATCGTAAACTTACAGAAAGAGTGGGGACCACAGAATTTTTTTTAAATCTGGTGACGACCACACAGAAGACAATGACCATAGAGGCGGCCGAGATAACGTCCCGAATCAAAACACTTGGAAGCCAGAGCTGAGGATGTGGAAAACTGCTCCCGCAGGAACAACCTGAGACTAATTGGAGTACCGACCGGAGGGTGTGGAATCCTCTGCGGCAAATATGGAAACATTTCTAGAAAATTGGCTCAAAGACACAGTCCCACCTGATTGCCTCTCAGCATTCTTTGCGATTGAAAGAGCCCACCGAGTTCCCGGCAGACTCTCTCTTCCCCCCCCCCCCAACCAGGATCCAGACCACGCCCGATAGTGGCAAAACTATTGCACTTTAAGGACAGGGACTACATCCTTTCGCAAACTCGCATTAAGGGGGAATCATACTAAATAACCAGCGTATCATGATATTTCCCGACTTTACCAAAGAAACTGAAACCCAGAGAGCCTTTTATAATGACTATAAAGGTACTCTACACGAAAAAGGCATCAAGTATGTAATGCTCTTCCCAGCCAAACTTAGAGTTGAGCATGAGGGCAAGACACACCTTTTCTCAACACCACAGCTGGTAGGAGACTGGCTGGCGACCCTAAACTTTACATCTCTAGATCCACTGAACAGATCCTCCCGCATGCCTGGCAGGAAACGTGGTAGATCCTCCAAAAGGGTACTGGAAATAGCACCTCCTAGACATCAATCCCTACAAGAAATGCGCGAGGCAGTAGATGCAGCAGCTGCCTTGAGCAGAGGGACTTTGCATCACTCGCAAACCTCAGGAGATGCTTAGGACCACGACTCGAGCTGCGGGGGTTCCTCAATTTCATCGCAAGATACTTTCACTAATCTACCAAAAGTGACCCCCAGAACGGCAGAAGAAATCATCTAATCCCTCACGAGCCGAACAGTGAATACCCAACTTACCCAGTGAACATTACCTACATACAACTTTCGCTGAGGGGAACTCCCCATGCAACTACAAGGAAATGGTAAACCTCGAATACTCCTCCACGGGCAGCAGATATGCCTCAGCCGGGTCCCCGGAACGGCCCGGAGTGTAAGCTCTTGGCCCTGACGCACCACCCACCACCAATAGGATTTAAGATAAGTTAAAATGGTTTGGACAGTTTTGACATCCGTTCCTGGGGAGATGGAGTTGGGGAAAGTTTTTGTTAGAGTTAGGAATGGGACTATTCATGCAAATACAATCACCATAGTTGGCGGATCTCAAACCAAACCTATGTCATTAAGCCAGATCTCATACATCGCAAAGCTCACGATTAATCCTGTCAATACAGTCAAGACCAATCAAGATAATGACCACACAGTATAAAATAATAACCTCGAATATAAGAGGCTTAAATAATATGTCCAAACGATATAAAGTGCACAACTATCTCAAATGCAGGGGGATACACATAGCCCTCTTACAAGAAACCCATCTGATAGAGCAGGAAGTTAAAGCCCTCAACAAAATATGGAGAGGCCAAATAATCGCCACTAACTATTCAGCCTATGCTAGGGGAGTACTAGTGTGGGTCCGCCCCGGGGTCCCTTTCCAAATACTCCACAAGATCATTGACAAAGAGGGAAGATAAGTGGTGATAAACGGAAGACTAGGAGGAAGAGAAGTGACCATAGGTGGTGTATACGTGCCAAACCACGACCAAGGCAAATTCTTAGATAGATTATCTATAGAAATAGGCCCTCTCTTAGCAGGTGTAAATATAATTGGGGGGGGGGGACTTTAACTACATAGCAAGTAACACCCTAGACAGATCGCACCCACCAGTGTCACAATCCCAATCGTTAAAAACTGCGAAACTGTTCATGGAATGGCAACAACACTGGCAACTAATAGACAGCTTGAGAACAACTAACCCACACTCAAAGGACTATTCATATTACTCACCGGTGCATGATCTACACGTTAGGCTCGACACCATCTTGGTATCCCCCGAAATATAGAGCGACATGTTAGCAGCTGAATATCTTAGCCGAACTATATCTGATCACAACACCCTGATATCTTCTCTATCCTGGGGCAGAGAGAGACCAACCATCCCAAACTGGCGCCTTAGAGCCGAAATGCTCGAAGACGAAGCATTCAAACACACACTACATACAGCTATAGCAGAATTTTTTAAACACAATAAGGGAACTGCATCTACCAGGTCCATTGAATGGGAGACTTTTAAAACATTAATCCGGGGTAAGTGCATTGCCGAAAATATAGGTGTCTGAAAATCAATAGAAGCAGAACTCCTGCAATTGGAAGACTCTCTTAGAGACCTGGAAAGAAGGCGCCCTACACAACCTGATTTACACCCCACGTTAGTGGAAACCAGGACGAAAATTCACGAGGTAGGTAATAAACTCGCTCGCTTAGATTATAAACAATACTTAACCAGACAACACTCGGAAGGGGCCAAAACTAGTGCTTTACTAGCACGGCTTGCGCAACCCCCCAAAAAACAAACTGTTATAGTCGAAGTCGAAAACTCACAGGGCAAACACGTTTACACTAAAAAAGAGATAAACACCGTCTTCCACGATTACTATGCAATCTTATATGCACCTCCCACCGTAACATTAAACACCACCCAGTTACGTGAATTAGAAGCCCTCACTATCCCCAACCTGACACCAGAAGAAAATTTTACCCTAGCGTCGCCTAAATCGATTGCTGAAATAAAATCTGCAATCCAAAGTATGGCACGGGGTAAGGTCCCAGGAGCGGACGGGCTCCCATTAGAGTTTTACCATCAGTACCAAGACTCGCTAGCTCCCCACCTTTGCACATTATATGCAGAAGCATGGAATAGAAATGCCCTCCCCCAATCGACCTATGTAGCCATCATGATCCCCTTGCTGAAACCTGATAGACCCGCCACAGATGTTCGCTCTTACCGCCCCCTCTCTATGCTTAATATAGACTACAAAATACTGAGCCGGATCCTAGCTGATAGACTACTTCCCCATATGCCTTCATTGATACATCAAGACCAATCAGGTTTCATACCCAAACGCAGCACATCCCAAAATATTAGACACCTAATATCAGTACTCCACTCTTTGCCCCCGAATTTACCACAAGCGGCGATCATTTCGGTTGACATAGAGAAGGCATTCGAAAGCTTAAGATGGGACTACCTAGAGTAAGCTATGCTAAAATTGGGACTGGGTGAAGGGTTTGTAAGATGGACCAAACTATTATATGCTAACCCTACCACAAGAGTAAGAACAGGCAATTACATATCCCCTCCATTTCAGGTCGGAAGAGGCACCAGACAAGGATGTCCATTATCCCCCCTTCTTTTTGCAATCGCAATAGAACCCCTAGCCCAAATGGCAAGATCCGGCCTCTACTATAAGGGCATCCCAATTAATAACTGGACTCACCACATTGCTCTATATGCAGATGATATGCTACTCTTCCTACAAAACTTAGAAACAGATCAACCAGGGGCCATGAGAATGCTGGAGAACTACGGCGCTGCCTCCAGATTAACTGGAGGAAATCCTCCATTTTTCCACTGCACAAGGGCACCCCAGAACCTAATGACTCAAGAGGTCTTCCCTGGTCACCTAACACATTCAGATACTTAGGAGTAAAGATTTACCACACAATAGATGATCTACTAGAAGGAAACCTACAAGGAGCACTTAGAGGGATTAGAGCCAGCATGCGCTTCTGGGAAACCTTGCCTCTAACAGTCACAGGCAGAATTGCTCTTCTTAAAATGATAGTGCTACCCAGATTGCTGTACTATTTTTCAACCATCCCACTCATAATCCCGAAAGCAACGTTCAAAGAAATAGTCTAAGGGCCTGATTACAACTTTGGAGGAGGTGTTAATCCGTCCCAAATGTGACGGATATACCACCAGCCGTATTACGAGTTCCATAGGATATAATGGACTCGTAATACGGCTGGTGGTATATCCGTCACATTTGGGACAGATTAACACCTTCCTCCAAAGTTGTAATCAGGCCCCATGTCAACAAATTTCATATATGGTCCGAGTAGACACAGAATAGCAATACGGTCTCTTCAAAGACCTACAGCTGAGGGAGGCCTAGCCGCCCCTGACATGGAAATATACTACTGGGCAGGACAACTACAGTGGATCGCAAAATTATGCAACCCTCCGACTATCGCTGAACTATGCCTTCCCTTAAACTGTTCAATAGACATGATAATGGGCATGCTATTGAACCCCCAGAAATCCAAACAGCTTCCCATAGAATGGGAGTCAGCTAGACACTGCTGGGCCCAGTACTTAAAACGTTCTCGCACTAAAACTCCATATGCACCTGAAGTCCCACTGTCCTGCCTGACTCATATCTCAGGGAAGCAAACTATCCCAGGTCTCAATAAACTGATATCACATAACATTATAAAACTGGGAGACCTATACGGCGGAGGGAAACTTCACACCTACATTGAACTACAAACTCAATACGACCTCCCCCTGGTTTATTCATCACCCACAATGCCATCATTAAGGTCGCCCAAAAAGCATGGAGAACTGGAAGTCTTGAACCCCCAACTCATAATAGTTGCAATGTTATTTGCTCAATAGGAGATCAGAAAGGAGTGGTATCGGGAATATACAAAGCACTACAAGCTAGCACACGCTTGCCTCTAGCAAAACATAAATCCAAATGGCAATCGGAATTAGACATCACATGGGAAGAAGCGCAATGGGACCAGATCACTTCACATGTCTACTCAGTATCCAGAAATGCCAGGTTGAAATTAATAAATCTGTACATCTTCCACAGGGCCTATATAACCCCACAAATGATCATCAAAATCTACGGCACAAACAACGCAGGCTGCCCTAGATGTGCGGAACCCGCAGCAGGCTCATACATATGCTCTGGAGCTGCCCCCAACTTAACGCATTCTGGGAAGAGACTTTTGCAAACATTTCATCCTGTACTGATAGATCACTAAATAAATCTCCAACTGTGGCTCTACTAGGGGACTTCCCACGCCAGACAGCCCTTAAAATATCCAATAAGTTTATAGACCTAGCCCTGATCCTGGCCAGACAAGAAATCGCCTCAAACTGGAAGTCCCCGACGGGCCCACAAATAACTAGATGGCAAAACACATTAGAGAAATGGGCAGATACAGAAGGGACAGTATTACTACACGAGATACTACGAGAGCACAGACCCAGAGACGACGCCTCTCAATGGGACTCAATACTGGAAAAGCTGAAATCACCAAAAACATCCACCACCGAAGCAAGCATAACTACCTCGGAATCTAACACAGAATCAAACACTGCACCTGAATCCTAATGCTTTGCGAGAGAAGAACTTAGCAGCTGACTCTACTGAGACTTGCCAACTGTGATCTATATCATACAAAAGTAGACGCATGAGGGGAGGGAGGGGGGATTAGCCGTTTAAGTAAAGTATTTACTATATCAACATTACTGTTATGTTTAAAACTATAATAAATCTTTTAAAAAAAAGTCTAGGTTTCAGTGCTCAGTCTGACTGGATAATGGGTGCAACAAGTTAATGAATCTCTGACTTGGTTTATAACAGTCATATCAGGAGAGATAGAAAGTTTGTTGGGCAGCACACAGCCAGGTGAGAGTCTGTGGGGAGAGCCTCCACTCACAAACATTTCTGGTCCAGAAGTGATATAAAGATCAGGTGGCAGTAGCTTCTAAAAGGGGGAAATTTCTAAGTGGAGTGGGGCAACCTTTGCAGCCAGTTGGGCTGTACCAAGAGCTTGCCATCTAAACAGCTGGCTTGTTTTTTGGGGCACCCCATTCAATTAAGATGTTCAGCAATGAATCTCTTTCTACATAAAATATCCATGAAATTTCAGTGTCCTATTACAGTATTGAACGTGTGGCTGTTGAAACTATATGAATTTTGATAAAGGGATACTACTGCAAAACTATTTTAAGGTCTGCGTCCTAGAGAACTGCCTAAAATGCAATTCTAGCTACTGTTTATGGTCATCCAAATGTTAAAAATCGCCTTTATTCTGCCTCTTTTTCAGAATGATCTGCCTTTTGTGCAATCGCACCACCCGTGCCGTGGACATAGAGGTCAGTCATGTTTCACTCCTTAAGCTGGTCTAATTTGTCGGTGTTCTGCCAATGTTTGAGTTGTATAGCAAAAGTGTGTGTAGGTTGTATTGTTGTCTTAAGCCTTCCAGCACAGACTGTTATATTATCGGCATAACTGTTTCTCAGTGGTTCCTTGCATAGCTATGTTAAACTCTGGCAGACTCTCCCAGGGTAGTGTAGCTTGTCCTGTAGGATGGTGTGGTGTGACATGTGACTTGGTGTTACCATGATAAGTGGAGAGTTTGTACATCACATCCTTTTGCCGTTTCCCATTGCTTAACTCCTGGGCTTCAAATATGAGGTTACCCCTTGCATTATTGATTTATTGTATTGTCCACCTACATCTAATCCCAATTTCAGTACTCTGTTCACAGAATTCCTTCCTCACTTAGCACTCACCATTTAAGACATTCTGGTCCTAGTTGATTTTGATATTTGAGCAACCTGCCCTTCACATTCCGACTCTTCTTGCTCTTTGTATAGTTGCTCAGTACTGGGTCGTTTTCCGTTTGTTACTGGCCAACCCATGGTAAAGGACACTCTAGATCGGATTTTGTTAGAGTCCGAATGTTGAAAATCTGGACAGTAATTCACTCCCTTGGACTGATCATCATCTAATACAATTTTTTGGAACATAGATATATGCCAAAAAAAAGTTCCTAAATGAGGGATTCTATCTACACACACTGTATAATAGCACCTCAAGGTTCGGGTAAGAGTACTTGATGCCACAGCATATGACTTCCATGTTGATCTTTTGGATATTCATACTCTTAACAAGAGTTGATTGCAGGCTAAATAAATTGTTTTATGAGATTGCTCCTTAAAATGATTTTTATTTGTCAAAAGTCTACACAAACCTTGCTTTTCAAGTGAAATACAAAAATTGTGGAAGAAGCTTGAACGTATGTGGCGGCTTGACTACAGTTCAGGTTTAAAGTAATTATATATCTGCTAATCACCTCTATAAAAACATGGTTAAACTGGCAAAATATACATACCTTACAGAGAAAGTCCAATCCTCTACAGACCAAACCAGTGAAATATTTAATATTATAAACTATTCCCTTAAACCTAGTTGCACGTATTACGAATCCAAAGAGAATTCTCAATGCTTTTGCTCGAATTCCTCTACTCCCTTAAGGTGATCATCAAGCTGAATCAAAACAAATCAATAATGCTCCTTGTTGCTCTCCACTGGCTAACACAAGTAATCATTATTTTCTTCTACTCTCTCAACACGCAGAATACTTAGTCATGCTGGATTGCTTCTGTAGGATCCTGCCTGCCAGTGTTTAATATCTGTATATATAGCAGTTTGGCCTCTGAATGCCTGCATTGTGGGCATTTAAATCTGCTGATTGATTGAACATCTGGAGAAGAACCACATTCTTCACAATACCATTCTATGACTTCAAGTGGAAGAGAATTTGCATGTGGTTGTTGGAAAAGCTGCTTAAATGAGAACTAGCTAGGAGCAAACTGCAATACTCATTGTTGGCAAATTCTAAAGTCTGGCTATGATTACTGCCATCAAACACACAAAAGGTGATTGAAGGAATTTGTCTAACCACTACCAGTCTTTCGGGGTAGCATTCCAACCCATTGTTCTGTTGCCCACCAGGCAGCCTCAGTTTGGGCCCAGCCATATGACAATCAGTCTTGACCCTCCTCCAAAAGAGGGACAGTTCAGCCCAAACTGCCAGCTCAGGTCAGGTCCTCCCTGAACTGGGCAAAAACAACAAGTGATGGATGGAATGCTGAACATTGTCAAACACTCACCCCCAGTCATAGATCTGGGTTTAATCCATCGTTCTTTTGCTCACCATGCCACCCCAGTTTGGACCCAGCCATATGCAAATCAGTCTTGACCCTGTTCCTCATGGGAACAGTCCAGACCGAACTGCCAAGCCAGGTCCTCACTGGACCGGAAACAAGCATCCTGGGACCGGTTTCGGGGTTTCACCCCTCATCAGGCAGGCTAGCTTGAATCCAGTGGCATGGGAAGCACGGGACCCACGTCTGGGCATACCCTTCCCACTTGGGGCGACAAAGCAAAAACAACAAGTGATGGATGGAATGCTGAACATTGTCAAACACCAACCATTGCACGGTGTATCTACACTAGGGGAAAGATAGTATCTTATATTTTCCAGAGCGCTTTAAGAGCCAACAGACCTCATCTGGGTAGGCCCAGTGTTCATTCCACAAGAGTAAAGGCAACCATTCCAGTCCTTGTGAGGAATCTCCCTATCACTGTTATCAGCAGATAGCCCAGCTACAGATCAGTCCACACTTTTGCCAATATTGACTGCTTTCAATGTGCCTTTGAAGGAACACTTTTGTGGTTCAAGCTACTCTCTGCACAAAATAATTCCTTTTACCTCTTTCCCTCTTTTAGTAGTATTCTTTGACTGGTGGGGGAAGAATTGCTGTTCTTTTCTAATGTTATGAATATCTGAGAACTCCATGCTGGTGCAGAAAAAGTTGCCAACGAAAATCCTTGTTCTCTAATATGGGTATTTTTGTCAAATTGATGAGCGGCACACTATCCTCTTCATTCAACAGTAGTATATTAAGGCTATTTTTCAGAACCTTACTTGAGCCTGCCTAACTATAATGCATTCTTGGATAATGAATTTTCTAGGATTCTTACAGTGGTGGCATAAAATGTTCATAAATGAAGGGTAGTGTTTATTAGGCCTGTTTGTGCCTCAATGTTTTTTCATTGAATGTTTTAAAGTTAGCTGTTATCCAGTATATGTTTTTGTTGTCCAAATATTCTCATCATATACTTTGTTTTAAAAATAAGATAGAAAATGTTGCCTTCCAAAGTTGTCTTTTATTTGAAATTTACAAAACAGTTTCCTCTGTTTAAAATTTGTTATTGGATCTAGTGCATACATTCAAAACTACCCTGGCAGGACTTGAAATCTGCCTGATCATCTTCATCTCACAGTACTACTAAGCAACAGCATGGGCTTTCTAAGGCTAGTTTCAGTACATTTGTTTTCTTCTGAGCTGAAAAGTTAGACAAGATCAAGTTGTCCCTGTTCGCTGTGGGCATGATGACCATTCAGATGCTTTACCTAGCTGTTTGTGCTGTCTTTCCGTTCCAGGTTTCATTGCAGGTTCTGGATGCTGTTGTGTGCTACAATTGCCTCCCAGCAGAGAGTGTGCTTACATTCATCATTACGTTGTGCCGCACCATTAATGTGAAGGAGCTCTGCGAGCCATGCTGGAAGGTGAGATGGCATCTCCAACAGTTTCTGAGAATGTTAAAACAAGAACTGTAAAGCTAGTAGTCTCATCCTGTTTTGTTTAATTAGCATTGTTTGTAAAGTGCTCTCTACCACCAGAGAGCAATTTGTGAGTGTCTGAAAATGATGATGTTCTGGTCATAGACAAAGTGTGGTGACAGAAGGTAGAGAGCATAAGAGGACCTTTATTCCAGAGGAGTTTAAGATTTCTTGAAAGCATGTAAATCCAGTTGACTCCTTAGGTCATTGATGCTCAGAATTTGATCATTGTCTGATTTATTGATGTCTGGTAGGGGTGAGTAGAGTGACTTGGATTCTTTTAATCAGTGAGGTCAGCCCGGTTTATAGGATGAGACAAGCAACTGGCCCACATTCTAAGTCACACAGTGCTTCTGACAAAATACTTTAGAGGAGATCATAAAAAGATCAATTAAATTCACCTAGGAGTGAGGGGCACACAGTATTTTGATGAATATTAGTGGGCTTCTGAACAAACTGGATTTTGTTGATTACTTTTTTTGGTTGGTTGTAATACAGAGTTAGCATGGTCCTGGGTTTGGATGGTTCCTATTGCCTAGGCGCACAAGTAGGGTACTGTTTTTATTGGGAGAGTTGAGAAGGCTGGCTGATAAGAAATTTGCCCCTCAGATTCCAGACCTCTCCCTCTTACAGTAACATATGAAAAATGTGTTTAGTCTCAGTTTGAGGTTTGTTTTTAAAAAAATGTCCGAGTTTAAGAGGTTACCGTGGGTAGTGGCCAACCCTGGACCCAAATACGGTTGCTTTCCGCATCTTTAAAGGTGGTCGGTTTTGATGGTGAAAATGTGGTATGTTGTGTTTTGGGGTTTTTCCTGTCACAAGCAATACAGGGAGTGCAGAATTATTAGGCAAGTTGTATTTTTGAGGATTAATTTTATTATTGAACAACAACCATGTTCTCAATGAACCCAAAAAACTCATTAATATCAAAGCTGAATATTTTTGGAAGTAGTTTTTAGTTTGTTTTTAGTTTTAGCTATGTTAGGGGGATATCTGTGTGTGCAAGTGACTATTACTGTGCATAATTATTAGGCAACTTAACAAAAAAAAAATATATACCCATTTCAATTATTTATTATTACCAGTGAAACCAATATAACATCTCAACATTCACAAATATACATTTCTGACATTCAAAAACAAAACAAAAACAAATCAGTGACCAATATAGCCACCTTTCTTTGCAAGGACACTCAAAAGCCTGCCATCCATGGATTCTGTCAGTGTTTTGATCTGTTCACCATCAACATTGCGTGCAGCAGCAACCACAGCCTCCCAGACACTGTTCAGAGAGGTGTACTGTTTTCTCTCCTTGTAAATCTCACATTTGATGATGGACCACAGGTTCTCAATGGGGTTCAGATCAGGTGAACAAGGAGGGCATGTCATTAGATTTCCTTCTTTTATACCCTTTCTTGCCAGCCACGCTGTGGAGTACTTGGACGCGTGTGATGGAGCATTGTCCTGCATGAAAATCATGTTTTTCTTGAAGGATGCAGACTTCTTCCTGTACCACTGCTTGAAGAAGGTGTCTTCCAGGAACTGGCAGTAGGACTGGGAGTTGAGCTTGACTCCATCCTCAACCCGAAAAGGCCCCACAAGCTCATCTTTGATGATACCAGCCCAAACCAGTACTCCACCTCCACCTTGCTGGCGTCTGAGTCGGACTGGAGCTCTCTGCCCTTTACCAATCCAGCCACGGGCCCATCCATCTGGCCCATCAAGACTCACTCTCATTTCATCAGTCCATAAAACCTTAGAAAAAGCAGTCTTGAGATATTTATTGGCCCAGTCTTGACGTTTCAGCTTGTGTGTCTTGTTCAGTGGTGGTCGTCTTTCAGCCTTTCTTACCTTGGCCATGTCTCTGAGTATTGCACACCTTGTGCTTTTGGGCACTCCAGTGATGTTGCAGCTCTGAAATATGGCCAAACTGGTGGCAAGTGGCATCGTGGCAGCTGCACGCTTGACTTTTCTCAGTTCATGGGCAGTTATTTTGCGCCTTGGTTTTTCCACACGCTTCTTGCGACCCTGTTGACTATTTTGAATGAAACGCTTGATTGTTCGATGATCACGCTTCAGAAGCTTTGCAATTTTAAGAGTGCTGCATCCCTCTGCAAGATATCTCACTATTTTTGACTTTTCAGAGCCTGTCAAGTCCTTCTTTTGACCCATTTTGCCAAAGGAAAGGAAGTTGCCTAATAATTATGCACACCTGATATAGGGTGTTGATGTCATTAGACCACACCCCTTCTCATTACAGAGATGCACATCACCTAATATGCTTAATTGGTAGTAGGCTTTCGAGCCTATACAGCTTGGAGTAAGACAACATGCATAAAGAGGATGATGTGGTCAAAATACTCATTTGCCTAATAATTCTGCACTCCCTGTATGTCCACATACAAAAGTGGGGTGCTGTTTGTGTGAAAACACAGAATAGACTAACATTTTGCAATCATCAATTGAATTGCTCTTCATTTTTGACTTCCAGATGTAAGCCAGTGTGCAAGAAAGAACACATGTTTTAGGTGTCCTGTGAAATCATGTGATAGTATGGGAAATTCCAAATTTAGAGATGTACAAATAACCACAATTTCTAAAGCCTTGGTCCCTGGCACATTTAAAAAAATGAGGCATAGGTTTCCTTCATATCCCTTGTCCATTTATTAGTTGTTGCTGTATGAATTGCTGCATGGTCTGTACACAATGAAAACTCATTATAAAATACAGGTCAGTTTTTCACTCAGATCATCACATTTTGTGGACAACAAACACTGTGCAGCCCTGCGACCAGAAGAGTCTGACAGACTTGATGGTATTTTGATTTTGTAAGTCAGCCAGCAGGGCAGAAACCTAGAGGTGAAAATGTTCTTAGCTGCTTATATTGTGACCTATTTCCTTTTACACTGTTTTTGAATGTAACAATTTATTTTTGAAAACGGAGTGCTCTGCACTAAACCTTTTGATGAATTTAGTGTAGCTTTAAAAAATGTTGGACTTCCAGGGTTCACCTATGGGTTTCATCTCATTTTCTACCACAAACCACAATAGTATATTGAAATCATTCAAAATAGGAATAATGAACTACCACTTAAAGATGCAAAAGCTGGTATTCTTTACAACCTTGTTTGTTCTTGAAACCGGGTGATTTTAGCAAGGCAAACCTTTCCTTGATGCAATTGTTTTGAAACAATAGCATACGCTGTCTTGCACAGCACTTCTCCAATTTAAAAAAAGAAATAATAGTTTTGCTACATTTTGGTAATTTCTCCGATACCCTTCTGGGTAAGACACAAATCCTCAGTAGCTTTAAAATCACCAACATGTGGGAAAAGGACGCAGAGTTGGCCTGGGCCCTTTTTGAGGGGGAAAATGTTATGAAGGCTTAAGCATGAAGGACCCTAACCATTTAAAAAAAGGGTCAGCACTGGGGCAGAAGAGCCTAATCTAAACTTGATTAACAAGAGAGATTGTCACTCACATTGCACATACAGCTGTGTTTAAAGTGATTTCTTGAGCACAGATATTTTGTGCAAAGATCTTCCCAAGTCCCCCTCCTGCTCTCAGGCAAGGTATGAGATATCTGGAGGTGTGAAGAAGCAGCTGTTTAGCAGAGCAAAGTGATTTTGTTGGAGAGTGTCTAATCATGTTTAGACACAAACTTAGAGACTTCGCTGTAAAAAGCTTTGCACACAATACCTTAAACATAATGTAGACTTGAATATGGAGTCAATGCAAAGTTTTAGAACAGGGGTGTTATGACTGCTTCAACAAGCCCTGGCTTCCATACATGACTTTTGATTTTGGATCGTTTGGACTTCAGTAACAGCTTATATCTGGAGGTCCCTCATGCAAAACATGCAGGATGAAACACATGACAATGTAGTAATACATTTGAAGACCGCATTTAGCTTTTAATCTCTGGCCTTTTATTGACCTGGCAGGTTGGGGACAATGGCCCAAGCAGACGGGTCATGTGGGTTGCCCCTCATAAATGACATGTCATCAAGATATCAGTTTGGTCTTGGTTGTTAAAACCATCCAGAGCCTGTCCACTCCCACACAGCATAATGACTGTTCGGGACTGTAGAGCTCATCAATAGAATGGTTGCTTAACCTAAAATGAGTTGTGTATCATTTGCATATGTGTACTGATTTTGACCGCTTGGTCGTATAAGCACTGCTTGTGGTCTTACGAACTCTTTAAATAACTGAGATGAAGGAGCTGACTGTTGTAGTACTCCAAAAGGAATCTTGATGTATGTCCCTAGTGCCACTTGATAAAACCTACCTGTTAGGAATGACATAAAACCTTGGTGCCCTATGCCCTGAAGGGTCACCTGTTGGTCAATGAGGATCTTACGGTTAACAGTGTCCGTTGCTGCTGAAAGATCTAATGGGGCTATGGATACTGTTTATATTGGCTGCCATATGTAAATCATTTTCAAACACAGATAGCTAGTTGCATGCTACGGTTGGGTTGAAGACAAAATCTCATTAGTTTTTAATAACCTTCTGAGCTGTTTGGCTACAAACGGTTATTCTAGCCTTGTTGAAGCGGGATGCGTAGTAACTGGCCATTAGTTGAAGGGCTTCACCTGCTCCAGTTCTTTCTGTTCAACAGGGAAATCAATATTCCTGATTTATAGTCGTCTGGAAGATAGCCTTCTGTAAAAGAGAAAGAGATCATTTTCTGAAAGGGTGGTGCTAGGTATTCTCTAGTTAAGAGCTTAGCCAGTATACAACCTGAAGTGGAACCTTATCTGTAATGCAACATCAGTTGTACAAGCATGGTTTTAACCTAATTTCTGAAAATAAAACAAGATTACACCAGGTTTGAGTTGATGCCTCAATTTTCTATATGCTGTACAAACTGTAGTATGTGTTTTTAAAAGAGCATACAACAGCATATGTCTGGCCCATGTCCGGTCTGTAGCATAACTTTGTGTATGAATGCTTGCAAATTGATTTTTCATATGAACCTGTTGGCGCATGGTGCAATAGAAATCACCTTTTTCAGTAATTATCTACTGTAATTGATATTGATTTTGTGGTAATTCCAGTAACTGATCATTTGATACGTTTTACTAATTTTCTGTGAAAAGTAAAATTAATACTTAATAAGCAAATTCATTTGCATTCCATCGGTAGTAGTTTGACCACTTCATGGAGCATTTCCAGATTTGAATATTTGTAAGGTGCAGCAATGGGAATGTTATGATCCCTTTGGAAAAATGCTTTTCAATAGATTATTTCATTGCTAAACCAGTTTAATCCAATTTTATTTTATCTTTGCAGCTGATGCGCAATCTCCTAGGCACACACCTTGGGCACACTGCCATACACACCATGTGTCACATCATGGAGGACAGGTAAGGACAGGCCCTGCACACACCATGTCACATGGAGGACAAGAAGTGGCACATTAAAATGCACATGTATAGCGGGTATTGGTACACTGCTTGTGTGTGCGGTATAAAACATGGGCATTATGGGCCACATGTAGAAGGCACACAACTGTTCACATCCCACAGCATAAACCTAAAGAAGTAATTTACTATGTACATCACACAGCATGAACCACATGCAGCATACCACTATACAGACCATTCAGCGTTCATACTTGTACACATGTGCCACACGTATATCTGCTGCACCCATGCCATCATATAGACCATGCACTGTTTGAGTGATGGGTATGTTCACCATATTGTGAACACCACATACCTGTCGAGTGGGACAGAGCAAAAGATGCAAATGTGCCACATGTTGGACAAGCATTACTTGTATACATGCTGTACATGGAAGAGAGGCTGAGGCAAATCATCTTCTCAAGTTCTCTTTCCAGAATTATTCATTCACCTTAACTTCACTTGCTGAAGTGCTGTCATTAGCAATTGTGGGGTCTGCACACAAGGAAACGCAAGATAAAATATTAAATTCAGTTATGTTGACAGAAACTACTTGCAGCAATCTGCACAATTTTCTTAAGAATACCTGCGCCTTTTAACCATTTTGAGTGTTATTCATTCACACTTTACTTTGAACTAGTGTTTGTTACTTGTATTTGGGCAGTGTGGAAAGAGTCCCCTTGTTTGTCACTAAATGTCTTGTTCGCTTTTGTTTTAAGCTCTGCGTGATTAGTAAAATGTTCAAGAGTCTTAGCACTGGCTGTAGAGCCGGGTCTGGTTAAGATGATGTTGCTAATGGTCAGATTTAAATCCTGTTAGTGTGATAATTGGGAATGGAGGTTAGGTGCACAGTAACGGTCAGTGCAAGTCTTCCCCAGTATTTCCTAGTAAGTGGTTTAAATTTTACACCACCTGACCACACAGGTCCGTCTCAAGCTCTTGCTAGGAGTATACATCCATGTGCTTAGAAAAAACACCTTGCGGTCGATCCTATGAATAGAAGTAGTTATTAAAGGTGTTGGAATCTTTTACTTTAGGAGTCCGATTCCATTCTGCTATACGAAGCCCTTCTCTGATGTGTAATATCTCCTATTTTATCTGTAGACTGATAAAGAACAGCCACATAGGGGAGAGCAGTGCTACGAGGCATTGTCCTTTGGGTGGTTTGATATCCCCTCTTGTAACATTTCTCTGATGAAGTGCTGCCTTTCTAGAGTTCTGTACTGCCAGGCATAGTCCTGTAGCTAGAATGATATACCCTCTGTTTTGTTGTGTTTTTAATCCAATGAACACCGTAGAGGAGAGATGCTGTCCGGCATAGTCTATTGGCGGACGTGTTACATCTTCTATTCTATCTTTAGAAAAATTCAATACAGCTTGGGGATGAGCTGTGCTGCAGTGCATTTTCCCTTGGTTGTTGTGATAATCTTGTCTTTAATTTGTTTGTTTTTTAGAATGTACACAAAGGACGCAGCCTTGCTCCGGGGCGCAGTATTCTTCGTTGGGATGGCTCTTTGGGGTGCTCATAGGCTGTTTTCCCTGAAAAACTCTCCAACTTCTGTTCTTCCATCATTTTACAAGGTAGGTCTGAGACAAGGAAGTTTGTGTACATTTGTTTAAACCAAGGGCTTGCAAACAAGAGTATGTGAACAGTTATTCAAAGCTGTGCACTAGTTGTGTGGATGTTAGCTTGTGGCTAATATAAGTCTGATGCTGTTGTATGACTGCCAGTTACCAGCCGCATTTTCTGATGCTGGATATGGTCATAGTTGCACCACAAAGTATACACAAAGAAAGCGCCGCCCTGACTGATTAGGACTGCCAGCCCCTCCTGTGGAGGGAAACTGGCGGTGCCAGCGGCGAAAGCGCCACGGTCGGACCATGGTCATAATGTGGCGGTCTGACCAACGTGTTCGGACCACTGCTTTGGCGGCAGTCAGACAACCACTGTGTCTAAAGACCACCAGGGTCCTAATGAGGCCCTTAGTGTGGCTAATAATTTTGAACTGATGTGCATGATTTCCTTTCTCTGGAGGTTTTGCTGGTCACTTGTAAAACCCCAAAGCCCTAAAAAATCCTAGAAACTTTTAAAACCACATGCAGTGCTATCATGTTAAATTACAAATGGGGTAATTTGCAGTACTTTGGGCATCTGTAAAATCAGTCTGCACATCACTTGCCCGGCTTACTCCATGGGCAGCAGCCCCCTTTTTGCAATTACGCACATCTGATGGCTAGGTTGGGCAACAGTTATGCCTAAGGCTTTCCCAGGAGAAAGCTTTATCACTGGTTACCGTCTGGAACTGATGATACAAGTAGATTCCCTGTCCAGGCAAGCCATGGTCAGTTTGAGTAAAGTCTTTCCTCTTATGCTGTGTTCTAATCTACAGGAATAGGTGCCATTGCACTTTGGAAATTATGTAACCCGTAGGTGGTCATGCTGATAGTTTTCTAAGCGGAATAATCAGTGTGATTTGTTAACCAAAATAAATGTGTATTTTGTTTCAAAAATTTTTTACAGGCTATGACCTGCCCAAATGCTGTGGTATCCTATGAAATTGTCCTGTCTGTGACACGTCTCATCAAAAAGTACGGCAAGGAGCTGCAAGCAGTGACCTGGGACATTCTTTTGGATATTATGGAGAGCTTGCTGCAGCAGATCCAGGTGCATAGACAGATTGCTTACCCAAAAGACAATGGTGCTGTCCAAAAGGTTCAGATTACTAGACCCAAATGGAGATTCAGGAATCAGCTTCTTAAAGCTTGTCCGATAGGGCACCTAAGGGCTTCCTTTGGTGTCCTGGCCCATTCCCAGCCACGAAAACTGAAAAAAGAGCTACATTCTGCCTGTGTAGTCGTTTTTAAGATTCAAAAAAGTGAATAGTTCCTGAAAAATACGTTTAGAGACGTGCAATAATTTGGGTTTTTTCATTGGTAATTGTATCAGTCTTTATTGCATTATCTGCTTTAAGCAAGTACGAAGACATGGATATGAGTATGACATAATGAACAAACAAATATAAAACAAATCCTCCCCGAATGAGAACGGGATGGAAGCCACACTTGTATGGTTGTTTTCCAAGTAACATTTTGCCAATGTCTTCCTGAGTAGTTGTGCATTTCCTACTGCAGTGGCTTTTGGTCATTTTTATGTGCACTTTTCTGCTTCCTATGTATTTTGACAGAACAATTTAGTCTATAAATGTATTGAGAGCCTGAGAGCTGCATTATTTGGTGTTGTTTTTTTTGTTCTGATGTTGGGTAGCTTGATCCAACTG
Organism: Pleurodeles waltl; assembly: GCF_031143425.1. NCBI lineage: Eukaryota > Metazoa > Chordata > Amphibia > Caudata > Salamandridae > Pleurodeles > Pleurodeles waltl. The sequence continues at coordinate 74,829,417 of NC_090449.1, read as the reverse complement.
CTTAGTCTAGATCTGTAATGGTGAAACTTGACTTGCTGCATTTATGATAATATTGGATTTTAGGAAAATATGCACATCTTTAGGCTCGTAAACTTACTTTTTAGCAACAGGTTTCAAAATCCAAATGCAATTCTAAATTAGTTATTTGGAATATGGGGGTTATTTGAGAAATATATAGTGTTCAAAATTGGGGCTGGTTTTCGAGTGAAGCACGTCATTGTGGCCCCTTTAAAAGCCTTTTCATTTGCTTTTTGCTACAATCAGGTACTGAGTAGCCAGGAGCTGAAGTACATCGTCCATGACCTGCTGAGTGCTGTCGAAGAGTTGTGCGAACAGAAAGACTTCCATGGCTCCACAGACAGATACTTCGAACTGCTAGAGAAATGTGCAGATCAGAGACCAGTAAGCAACTGGATTTTTCTGAGGATTTAAATGCAGGATGGTTGTGGGAATACAGCTGCAAGGCTTAACACTGAGTTAAGTGTCTTCGTAGTCTGAGAAACCTGCTGCACAACTGCTGTTAGAGGGGGACAAATGCCATGCTGCCTCGCAGGTTGTCTATAATGTGCTAAGCACCCTCTAGGTTTGTGCAGTGCTCTTGCCTTCTGAAGGCATCCTAAGCGTTATCAACCCTAGTTCTTTGCAATTTGCGGTTTATCGAACCAAAAAATAGTTATGCTCAGCTTAGTGCTATCATAAATGGAAACTAACATGCCCTCATTAAATGGTTGACTTGTTACGAAATAGCTGCTGATGTTGCGCATGCTGCATCTTTGCTGCAAATGCTTATTTAGCAATTGTTTGACTACGCCTGATTCATTTATATTGGAATTCAATAAATATCATTGCTTCTGAACATCTTTTAGTGGTTTGCATTGCTGACCCATGTAGATAGCAACTCTAATCACCCTTAACTCTTTTGCAGAGTACTTCAAAACCCATCTCTTGGGTTTAGACTCAACCCTTATCTTACCCTCTTCTGTGGTTCCCTATAGATCCTATGGATCTGTAGGAAAATGAAAAATACTGTAATTAAGACAAACTTATGAATATAAAATAAAGACGTCAAAGATTTATTTACCTAAATTAGGTTGAGAGAAATAATGAATCCACAATAATATATGTTGTAGTGATGAAAAATATAACCGTCATCCTCCCTCTGCCTCTCAACCTAAACCTGATCCCATTATTAACCATTGCCCTAATTTTAACCTTTTATCAATTTTTTCGTTAATTTTTCATTGATTTTTTTTTTTTAAAGAATATCAATACTGTACATTGTTTCAAGGTTAGTTTTTAATTATTAGTACTACCTAAAATAAAGTATTAATTTTCACATTTATTCTGGGTTCATCGTGGTTTTTTTAACGGGTTTCATTAATTTCACAATCATAAAAAAGACATTTGGAGGATTTGATATACTGCTTGTTTCTCTTTGATGTACTAGGTTTTAGCTACATTAATAAAATAAAACCACTCTGTTTCCTTTATATCTGTCCCATAATTTATTTGGGAATTTTAAATTGATAATCTATGTATGCCGGTCTATTTTGGTATATATATTTTAGAAAGTCTCCAGGTAACATTTATAGTTACCATGAGTCTTTGTTCAAGCTCCTATGTCTCATAACTGTCTCTCATTCTCTACCGGAGTTTAGAATTTGAGGTCATAGACATGGGATCGTGGTAATGTTTTTCAGGCTGGCATTTTAGCCTCTTTTCCAAGTTATAAACTTCCACTGTAGTTGTCCCTGTTGCAGATTTGTTGGTATTTAGGAGTTAGACCTTCTATCATGGCTGATAACAACTCTAAATTTCTTGCCATATTTCCCTGCTATAAACCCTTCCTACCCATACAACACTATAGGGCTGCTGATGGTGCTTGTGTTTTAATAGTGAAGTAGGAAACATAACATATGATTCACCTTGTTACTTTTTCTCTGATTTCAAGGAATCTTCTGTTGTTAACCTCATCACATACAGAGCACAGTCCATTCATCCTGCAAAGGACAACTGGATTCAGAACTTGCAGAAGCTGATGGAGCGGTTTTTCAGGTGGGGGAAGGTCTTAGTAGTGGTTTTCTTGTACTTAGGATTTCTTTCTCATTGTTTAATCCTTTCTGACAAGCTCTTTTTTACGTTTCAGAAATGAAACTCGAAGTGCCATCCGGACTAAAGTGTTAGATGTTTTGTCTTTTGTGTTGAGCATCAACCGGCAGTTTTATGAGGTTAGTTTTGTGAATTACGAAAGATTCTAATTAGAACTGGGACAGTTTCATTGAAGATCCGCAGGCTGTGGCCATTATTGCCTAGTTCTATTTCCCTTTCCTCATACCCACCCTGTGTTCTTTAGTGATAATAGTAATTGTACATTACTCGCACAGTTAACTGGCTTTCTAAGCTTGATCTGCTTATGCCTTGATCTTATCAGAGTACTTTTTTTCTGTAAAACAGAAAAAACATAAGTGGTCAGAATACCTTTGGCCATCAAAAACTCTGAACACATTAATACCTTCAAATGTAAATGCTTTGAAACACAGGAATATGATTTCATCTTCCCCTTATCTTCAAGGGACAGTGAGGGGAAGGAAGTTAGGAGAGGGAGTTTATAGTTCACTTCCCATCAGGCTCTTCCCTTAGTACATGGTACCAATGTGGCTCACCGTTAAATAACTTATATTTCCAGCAAATAAAATGCTAAAATACTTGTCTTCCACTGAGCCTTCTTACTGAGTTTCACCGATGATTGCCCCACCATGAAGACAATAGCTACATTCCATGCATGCTTATTTTCCAATCTGCCTCTGCAGCTGAAGTTGTAGGAGTCTGATCCCATTTTAAGGTTTGCTCCAGGGATAGACGGGTGCCAAAGTAATGCATTTTACATTTCACTTGGTCACTGATATCTATGCGGAATCAATTACATGATGCATTCAGAATAAAAGGATTGATCATTTTTGACATTTGAAAAGCCAGATCTAGTTTTCAATGTGTCCTTCAAATAAAGGATCAATCTTAAGTCAGCTCCGACCTTTTCCACAATCCAAAGGAAAAAACCCAATGCTTCACTCATTTTTAATATGTAGCAAAGTATGGGGTATTTGAATGATAGTGCATTAAATACATAAACCAGTTATCTATTCATCAACCAAAAATACGTTTCAGTGCATTCTCAGTTTCAGAAATGAATAGCGCTCTGTTAGCTACATAAAACCTACTTTAAAGTTCACAACTGCATGAGACCTTTTTCTCAGTTCCTTATTAAATTTATGGATTTCTGTGAGGTCAACTCTGAAGCTACTGGGGATGATGGTCTCCTCCATCTTACCTGTTGAGCATTCCAGGTGCCATATACGGGCACTGCAGTGCGATCAGAAGTCCCATTGGGGCCAACATCAAGGGTACCTCTCTGACCACATTTCAGAGAACTCTGTAAAGGTTCTGCATTGGTGGTTGCTGGACCACAAGTAGCAGACCCCTTTAACTTCCCCCACCCAGAGCTGACAGTATTGACAGATTACTCACTTCTTGGATGGGGCAGGCACTTGAGAGAGGTGGCCATCGGAATCCTCTGGTCACCAGCAGAGTCCTGGCTCCATATTAACCTGCTGGAGCTGTAAGCCTTCCTGCTCACCATCAAAGGAAGACCGGTGCAGCTGCGCATGGACAATACAACTGCTATGTGGTATTGCTACAACAGGGACGGGGTAGGATTACAGACCCTTTACCTGGAGGCCTTGCACCTCTGGAAATGTCTGGACTACTGGTCCACCAGGGAAGTTTTCTGATGGCAAACCGTCTGTCAGTATCTTTGAATGCCAAGGCGTACTAGCTCAGCTGTCGGCACCTAGCAGGTCATGAGTGGTGACTACACCAAGAGGTAGCACAAGGTCTATTCTACGAATGGGGACAACCTTTGCTTGATCTGTTTGCCACCGTTGAACGCACAATGTCCGTAATTCTGCGTGCTTGAGTTTCCAAGGCATCTCTCGCTGAGACTTATTCCACCTCGTGTGGAACTCAGGACTCCTGTATGCCTTTCCGCCAATACCGCCCCTGCACAGAGTTCTTCTTAGTGGATCTGGATTAGGCACAGAGTATGGTATCTAGATCTCCTGGACTTGAGCCACTGTTTTCTGATCAGGCTGCCCCTCCCACAGGACCTGCTCTCATAGCAAAAATTTGGGGTTCTGCACCCCGGCCTTCGCAGCCTTCGCTTTATGCTTGGATGTTGAGCAACAATAGATGACCACCTTAGATTTTCCTCCGGATTTGGTTGATTTCATTTTAGCAGCCAAGCATCCCTTGACAAACTGTATACACCTGTCATCGGAACAGATTTGTGGTTTGATGCAGCACACACCAGATTGGCCCCTCCAGGCCAAGTTATCTGTTCTATTGTTTATTTGGTGTCCATTTGGGCAAAATGCATATATTACAGCTATCAGACACCTCCACCCATATGATTAGACCACCTTTTGATCTTCCCAAGGAAGATGTGGCTGGAACCATAAAATGATATGTACACATCTAGATTGTACTCAACAGTCACCCAGGCTTTCCAGAGTAGAATAATGCTTTATTGTCAAAGACAAATTGAATCAATTATTTATTGTTGATTTTCAAGCTAGTACCAGCAATATTCCAAAAGATGACAGTAATTCCCCTGCGATAGGTCTAGCTGAAGATCTGCAAAAGGTTTTTTTTTTGTTTTCCCTACGTATAGATTTGGGGCTCACCAGAAACAACAGTCCCATTCTGCAGTGGGGGAACATCCAGCTACACCACAACATATGAGGTGGGCTGTAGCAGTAAATTGTTTAGCTGAACTGATTGGCATACAAATGGCAAAACCATTTTGTAGAATATAAGATCTGCGACCATCTAGATTCAAATGCTGTTGTAGGCAGTATTCTAGGAGGAAGAAGCCAAACTATCTTTCCTTACAGATGCCAACTGTCTAGGTGTTGTACATTTGTTTTGTGTGACTCACATCAAGCGTTCTGCCTTCCTTCTTGGATCGAAAATTCAAATGCAGACAGCATATAGCCAGTCCTGTGTAACAATGGAAGAAACAGATGCTCATATTTTCCCAACAATGCTGCCAAAACATAGTGAAGACCTTCTCCTGTTAAGGGTGATTGTGCTTTGGGCACTTTGCCCTTCTTTGGTCAGCAACATTTATCACTCTGAGCAGGTTACTGCTCAGCAGTAATGTGCTGTAAGTTGTTGTGGATATTATGCGCATCAGTCATAACTTCGAACATTTTCCTGTTAAAGATTGATCTATCAGGGTGTAGGAGTGCCCTTTTTGACTTGGCTCGACATACGTTTTTGTCACTGGTACTGGGGTTTTTAGACTGAAGGTGCACTGGGTTCCTGCTGACCAGGTACTCTGTGTCAGTGCTCTTTCCCTAAAATAAGGTGAAAAGTCTGATTGTGTACAGTTGGCACACACTTTAGCACACCTATAAGTCCATAGTAAATGGTACCCCTGGTAACTACTGCCTGGGTACTGAAGAGTCCCTAAGGGCTGCAGATTGTATTGTGCTACCCTAAGGGACCACCGCATAAATTACATGCAGTCTGTCATTACATACTGTGTCATGGTGCGAACCATGAGTGAAAATATGACATGGCACACTTATTATATGCTATGCCCAGGTCACTGCATTTAATCTATGTAAGTCACTCCTACAGCCCTAAGGCAGGGTGTATTATATTTTGTGAGAACATATCTGCATGAGCAGATATGTCCCTGTGATACCTAGTTTGATCACTAGATATTGCATGTAAAAAGGAAAGCCATCTTAAGGTATGTACTGGGCACTGGTCATCACAAGGTATCCTGCTACATAATGGCTTCCCTGAAACCTATACTGTTTGGTACAAAACACAGGATTGTGATAAATCCATACTGATGCCAGTATTGGATTTATTATAACATGCACCCAGAAGGCACCTTAGACGTGCTCCCTGAAAACCTACTATTCTTCAGGTGTGCTTGCTGACTGATATCTACCAGCCTGTCTCCACAGATGAGTTTCTGAACCCTGGAGGTGAGAGCCCTCACGGGCCAGAAATAATGCCTGCTCTGAGAGGTGTAGACCTAGTAGATGCCACATCCTGCCCCAAGGCCCATTTGGCACTAGGACAGATGGGAAATTAGATATGGAAGTAGGTGTGTTGCACTACCAGGCTAGTTACACCCCTAAGGTGTGCTTCCTGAGGTGCTCCAAGGAGGAAGGATGCTACCATCTTGTTTTTGGTGGAACTAGGAAGTTTGGGACAGGGTTATGCCCACTCCCCACAGGAAGCTGTCATATAGGGAGTGTTGTCACCCCAGGAGTAGGTGGCCTACTGCCTACTACTCCACACTTCCCTGAACCCCCCCTAAATTCAGTATTTGCGGCCCGCTGACACCAGGGCATTCGATTCATCAGACTGAAGAAAAAGGAGGACAAAGGAGAGCTACAGAACCAGAGAACTGAAGAGCAGCCTGGACTTTTGGCACCAAACCTTGTCTACCTGCTGCTGTCCCAACAGTCGCCCAGACCCGACTCGTCCTGCAGCCAAGCATCACCAAAAAGCCTCAGAGGGCTGCCAGCACTACGTAATCCTGCCGGGATCTCCTTTGGAGTGGAAGAGCCACTTCCTTGCAACCTGCTCTTGTGCTTCATGGCCAGCTTAAATAGTATACTTTCTGAGGAACATCAGTTCATGGTGCATTTAAATATAGGTTGGAACACTGGAATTTTGAGTGATCCTTTGAAGAAAATGAAGTAGCTCAGGGCAAGTAATTGTTGGTACAGTTCTTCTCCTACAAAATTCCAATGCTTAGCTTTCTGTTTCTTTCCCTCTGGTAAAATATTCTAGCATCCTTGAGTAAAATGTTCTAATCGTATTAGCACCCTTCGGCCTTAGCCCTGTTATTTGCTTTAGTGGCTGTTAAAGGCCTTTCTCCTTTGTTGTAGACGTGTGCCTGTGGCTTTTAGCAACCGTTATAGCCGTCTGCTGTGGGCTATAATGGTATTGCCCTCTACTTTTCAGTGTAGAAGTGCTAGCCATGGAACGTAAGATTTTATGCTTCTCTAGCACCACCAGTTTTAACCATCTTGTACCCAATGATTACATTCACTGACTGCAGCTGCACATAAAGTCCTTTAATGCAGAACACACTTAGAATACATGAGAACACGTAAATACCCAGAACACATACTCACCTAAGGACACAACATGCAAACAGATTTATTATTCATTAAAATGAACCAAGATGTAATAGAAGTATTCACATGCTGATTTATTTAAGCTCTATATATAGCTCACCTCGCCTAAGTAGACCCACCTCCAATGCTGTATACGTTTGTACATGCCAGTGCTAGCAGAAGAAACACTAAAAAAATGTTGAATTTTCTGTGGAGTTATATGAAACACACTATCCTTACAGGCACACCACTGGCATTAGAACAAAAACTCTAAAAGAACTGTGCTTCAAAGCAGTCATTAAATAGACTTCACAATGTCATGGGAACAAACCAGCAAATTATAAATCCATCATTAATCATTATGTTATTTATTAGAAAAACTGCAAAAAAAGGTATGCCAATCAACAGTTCTTTCAGGTTTGGATTCAAGCTGTATTAATTTCTAACATTTTGCAGTGGTCAGCATTTCAAAAAGTAGGTAAAAAAAATCATGTACTGCATGACCACAAGAGATCATAGAAGGTGAAAATGGACTCTGTCATCCATGCCACAAGCTTCTAGGAATGACCGGACGGGATAGTTAAACAGGTAGAGTTTATCTGTTATAGCAGACATGCACGTTTCTGTAGGCCTTCTGTAGTCTCAAATATCATACAGGTGACTGGTGTATGCTAGAATACACTGGGCAGTGTGCCTTCATGCAACATGTATGTTTTTGTAGTGCACGTCTTCCAGTCATTCCTCAGCCACCTGAAATCTTCAACCTTCTGTGCGCAGGAACATGCGGCTGGTGGATCTGTGTGACCACTAAGAAGCTTGAGGGAGAAACCGGGATAATGATCCTGAGAATACTGCTGACTTCATGGTTACTGGTTTTGCATAAGGTGAAAGTTGAATGATGGACAAGTTGTCAGGTCTGCAAGGGTTGGCCTAGTGAATTAAAGTGAAGAGGACTTCCATTGAAGAGGCGATGTATGGCATCAAGCAATGAGTGGCATGAAAATAACTAAGCCTGCTCTCTGGATTAGTAGGTTTCCATGATGGAGTCACAGTTGCATCTGATGGTGCAGATTCAAGAGTATATACACTTTAATGACGGTTACTCATTAAAATGGTGGAGGACATAGGTGGAGGTTCTAGAAAATGTGGCAAGTGCCTCCTGAGTCAGGGACTTGGGGACCTCTGTCCTCTTCAGCAAGGGAAAGTTGTCTGGCAATGCAGAAATTCTTTATTTTTCTAAGACAAGTCTTGGTGTCAAATGCACAGTCGTTGATAACCATCCTGATAGCCATCCTGAAAAATAGTTTAAAAACAAGCATTTGCAATGCAATGGGTCTCGCTTTTATTCGAGATAAAGCTGTTACCTTTGTAAACTCCTAACCGGACTTTTCTTGCCACATAAAACAGTTTCATATAAGTGAGCAGACGGCACCATGAGCGCAAAGCAAACACACAAAAAGAAACAGAACTTCGCTCTCAGTGAAACGTATTGGCAAAAGTGCAGTTATCCATGTAACTGGCAAAAGTGCAATTGTCCAAGTAACCTGGTCGATGTCATGCAAAGCGCTCTACTACTGCCCAGCGAGATCGCGCTACCTATGAAATAAAGAGAAAAAGTAATGCAGAAACCATACGGAAAACATGGAGCCTCATGTTTTCAGTAGTTTACCTGTGCACTCAGGGAGGGCTAAACACCGGAAAAGGCCAGACGTAGGCATGCCTTTCACTAATTAAATCAAGCTAATTTTAAAAGGCAAGCCCACGAACAAACCAAACTCATGGATTTGACATGGGGGTGGTTACAAGCCCACAGAGATTACACCCGGGACAGAGCGCTTTGCACTCAACCCTAAAAAGCGGGGCCACTAATATGAATCTTTTCTACCGTTATCCCTACACCCTTTTTTTTTTAATTACTTTTCTGAATCTCAGTCATTAAGGGTATAAGGTCTATGCTAGACTTCCTGTTCTATCTATGTCCAAACCTGCAATCAAGTTACACAGACTCTAAAGGGTGAAGTTTTTTATTGGGCTGTTCACAAGAATTGAAAGAAAGTGCCCCTCAAGCATTGAACTTCTTTCCGTGCTGTAAGGTAATGACTATAAGAATGTAACGTATAGAAAACACAGATTTCCTGAGGAGACTAAATGTGGTATGTAAGGCTTGGCTTGATTCCAGAAAGACCGGAAGGATGATATGGAGCTTTCTATAGCCCTGTGGGGTTAGTCATGTACCAAAATTCTTTACAAATATGATTTGAATTTTCATTGGTAAAGGTTGTTTGTTTTGATCAAGTGTTCATTGGCATCCAAGGTTTTGATCAAGTGTTTATTGCCATCCAAATTCTGACAGTTCTGACTGAATTGTTTGTCATTGCTTATTGTAATAGGTTTCTTGTTATAAATGGTATTTAAATACATCCTTCTGTCTCACAGAGCAGTCCAGTGGGTTTTACAGATGAGACTCTGATCCTGCAACATAGAGATCTTATCAAGCTTGGACTACAAAAGCTATACATAAGGGCCAAGTAGTCTCATCAGTTTGACCATTTTCCAAGCTCATACTTTTAACCTGTTACTGTGTTGTACTTACTACACTCCTAACCTAGTTGTAGCAAATTTATCCTCTTGTCCTTGGACAACACAGCTTGTCTAAATGCTTGTACAGATTTCGGCCTCTGTAGTTAAGGGTTGTAACCTCTGTGCATCAGTAGTCAGCCAGTCTTTAAGTCCCTTGCTGAGCTTGGACATAATTCATAAGGTTTAATTAAATCACTGTTTCTGTTACCCACAATTGATTTCTTCCTTTTTTATTCTAGGATGAGCTCATTGAACTGGTTGTCATACCCCAGATGACGCATATTCCGGAGGATAAAGATCACCAGGTCCGGAAGCTGGCCACACAGCTCATAGTAGACCTTGCAGAGGGTTGCAACACGCATCACTTTGACAGCCTGATGGATATCTTGGAAAAGGTAAGGTTTTCGTCAAAAGCCATTATAACCTAGCTCTTCATACACTAACGTGTTTAACACAGTTGATGTTGTACCCCTCAACAGCCACAGTTAAACATTTAATGCTGAACGTTTTTGTTGTTTTGTTGCAATAAAGAAAATTCAAGAAAAAATCGAACAGCTTTTTCTAAATTAAAAAATCTTTCTTGGAGTAGGCTTTTTATAAAAAAAACTAAGCACTGTATAGATATCCACTGCCAGAATGGTACTGTTTATATCCATCGGTTGTTGAAGTTGTGAAACACCATTCTATTGATAAAAGAAGCTGATGGCAGTACCTTTGGAGCAAAGTGAACACCTTATCCTTAAACAAATTAAAAAAAATATTGAAAATCATTCCTCATTTCTTCTCTTTCTGTGGCAAAGGTTGTTTTAATTGTCCTATGTAATTATGCAGCTCACTAATTGTGATTCTGTCCAACAGAAAAGCATTCATTTCACTTTTATGAGGAAACGCTCCATTAAGATTTATAATTAAATATCTGTGGCATTTATAGAGCATGACCAGTCTCTGGAAAGCGGTTCAGCACTGTGCATAGCTGAAGGGTTGGATGTTATTTACTGATATTCATCCTGATGTTGAAGGTGTCCGTAATGGTACAGATTAGAACAGATGTGATAAAATTTACGTTTGATCTTCATTACAAGCATTTCCTGGAGTTAACAGGAGGTGTTAGGGTAATACTGATTACCTCCTGTTAATTTCAGGAGTGATCTCTGGTGTGTCCAGCAGTTGCCGAAGGAACTGTCAAAGAATCATGACAATTGTTCCCCAAAAGTCTGGAACAGGTTTAAAATATATCAGAAACTAACTTACACTATTTTCAATAATAGCCCAGTCATTTCCAAACGTTTGTTCAGCATGTTGTACATTGGGACCGTTGTTGAAATGGCTGAGTACTTGGGTGCTTGGGTTAATTTTAAGATGTGAGGGAGTATGATTTGAGAGCTGTCATTAATATAGTGAAATGTGTAATCTTGCATTTCACATGAGCTATGTTAAAGTTACAAATTTATACAGGCTTGCTTTTTAAGTCTCTCGAATGTTGTCAGAAGAGGAAGCTTTCGAGTTCCAGTCCTATTTCCCACATTATAGGGCAACTCAGACTGAGGCTGGGAAGGAGAGCCAGTGGCTGGGGCATTGAATGAAAAGGTTTGCCTGGGTACCTTGTGTTTTGCATAATGGGATGTCTGAACTTATGTAGTCTTGCCTCTTCAATAAACGTCTTATGCAGGATATCAAAAGGTTGAGATTTTCGGTGAAGTTTTCGTAATGACCAACCTAGAAATAAGCTTGAAGGATGAATTATAGGCCAGTCTGTATTTAGATGATGTAGTTATAATTGGCTTCTGGTAAGGTTGTGAAGAGGTTGTTTACGCCCTCCTAGATCTGAGGCCTGTAGCATTGCTTGATACACAAGTCCTGACAGTCTTGCTTTGATCTTTGTTTACTGTGTGGGTTTCTGAAGTAGATTTGGAGTGGAGTCAAAGCCAAGGAATTTGTTTCACGGAGTGAGTTTGGATGAGCAATCTATATTTAGCCAAGTTTTGCCTTTAAGAGTTACTTTGGGAGTAAAATCAAATTCTAAATACTGGCAACAGTATGGATTTATTAAGAAGCTTGTAATGACCAGTGCCCAGTGCATACCTTAAGATGACTTCCCTGTTCACATGTAATATCTAGTAATAGAACTAGACCAGTGGTTCCCAACCTTTTGACTTCTGTGGACCCCCATTTTATCAATACTGGAGCCCGGGGACCCCCATTGAATCATTGTTGGAATCCGGGGACCCCACTGAGTCATTACTGATAGTTGGAACCTAATGTTATTACATTTTTCAAGCAGTCGCGGCCCCCCTAATGAGGCTTTGCGGACCCCCAGGTGTCCCCGGCCCACAGGTTGGGAACCACTGAACTAGACATCACAGGGGCATATCTGCTTATGCAGCTATGTTCTCACATAAAATATAATGCACCTTCCCTTGGGGCTTCAAAGGCTGCTGTAGGGATGACTTCCTTATATACCGTGACTTTGGCATGGCACACAATGAGTGTGCCATGTTGTGTTTTCACTCATGGTTTGCACCATATGATGCAGCCTGCAATGGCAGTCTGTTTGCAATTTGTATGGGGCTCCCTTAGGGTGGCACAATACATGCTACAGCTCTTAGAAGACCCTCTTTACTACCCATGCCCTAGGTACTGGGGGTACCATTTACTAGGGACTCGCAGGGGTGCTAAAGTGCTTGCCAGTTGGGTATTTCGTTTTTAGGGGAAATAACACTGGCACTGGAGTCTGGTTAGCAGGCTTCAAGGCACTGTCAGTCTAAAACAGCATCTATCAGTTCAAATGAGGGCTAACAGTTGAGGGACAACCTGCAAAAAGCCGGTCTTCTGACAGTCGACTCATGTTCTGGTTTTGAGATCAGTGTTTCAGTACCTTGTGCTTTGTGGAGGTGATCATGCTGATTCCTGTATTTTTTTATATGGCTAATGTAGAACATTTGTGTTGTTTTGTTGCCTGACACTAGTTTGACTCAACTCCAGAATGAAGAGTGTATTCCAGAGATCTTTTGTTGATATGATTCATTATCTCTTCTCTTACCATTGTTTATTCACCTGTCAACGTTTGAGTATGTTACTTATCTCCTTTTGTTTGTTTGAAATGTTTGCATTCTTCTGCCTCTTGTAAAGGTTGTTGCACGTTCCCTTACACTGCCTGCTGATGCAGGCGAAAACCAGCTTGCCTCCCTGGAGGACGTGAAGACTGGAGTTTTGGGTCTCATAGTGATACTGCAGGTATGTGGGAACAAACTGGATTCATGCAAGACAAATGTTTACTGTAAACACTGGTGGCCAGTATTATGCACATAAAAGCATTTCTCAAATAGACATATTTTTTTACTCTCTGCCTTACATTTGGAAGGAGAAAATGTGGAGAGAGACAAGGGGCAATAACACTTGTTCTTCTATTCTGTGTTCCCCCAAGTCTCCCGATAAAAATGGTACCTCACTTGTGTGGGTAAGCTTAATGCCCGCTACAGGAAACGCAACATTGGACACATCACATTTTTACATTGAAATCTGATGTGTTTTTTGGGAAAGTCCCTAGCTGTGGGTTTTGGCCTCTAGCTCAGCTGGCACCTAGGGAAACCTACCAAACCTGTGCATTTTTCAAAACTAGACACCTAGGGGAGTCCAGGATGGGGTGACTTGTGGGGCTTTCACCAGGTTCTGTTACCCAGAGTCCTTTGCAAACCTCAATTTGGCAAAAACACTTTTTCCTCACATTTCAGTGCTGCAAAGTTCTGGAAACTGAGAGGAGCCACAAATGTCCTTCCACCTAGCATTCTCCCAAGTCTCCTGATAAAAATGGTACCTCACTTGTGTGGGTAGGCCTAGTGCCCGCGAAAGGAAATGCCCCAAAACACAACATGAACACATCACATTTTCCCAAAGAAAACTGACATGTTTTTTGCAAAGTGCCTAGCTGCGGATTCTGGCCTCTAGCTCAGCAGGCACCTAGGAAAACCTAGAAAACCTGAACATTTTTTAAACCTAGACACCTAGGTGAACACAGAATAGGTTAACTTGTGGTGCTCTCACCAGGTTCTGTTACCCAGAATCCTTAGCAAACCTCAAGATTTGGCAAAAACACTTCTTCCTCACATTTCGGTGCTGCAAAGTTCTGCCATCTGAGGGGAGCCACGAACTTCCTTCCACCCAGCGTTCCCCCAGGTCTCCCAATAAAAATGGTACTTCACTTGTGTGGGTATGCCTAGTGCCTGCGAAAGGAAATGCACCAAAACACTACGTGGACGCATCAAAATTAACAAATACGAAACTACCTGTTTTTGCTGGGGAGAGGGGTTATGGGAGGGGTGGGGGGGGCACCTGCGTTTTTGGTCCTGGGCTCAGCAGCCATCTAGGGAAACCTACCAAACCTAAACATTTCTGAAAACACCAGAGGGAGTCCAGGAAGGTGTGACTTGTGTGGATCCCCCAGTGTTTTCTTACCAAGAATCCTCAGCAAACCTCAAATTTAGCTAAAAAAATCAAATTATTCCCACATTTCTGTGTGGGATCACCGCACTGGCACCCAACGTTCCCCTCGGTCTCCCGGTAAAAATGGTACCTCACTTGTGTAGATGGGCCCAAGTGCCTGTGACGGGGAAGAGACATAAGCATGTCGAAAATGAGAGGGAAGCGTGTCCAAAAGTGCAGTTTGGGGAAAAAACATTTTTAGGATGACAAGTGGTGCATAATTTTTATCGGTATAGATGCGACAATGTTGGGTGGTAGGAATTTTGTGGATTCCTGCAGATTCCGGAAGGTTCCATCTCAAAAATTTGTGATTTCAAGCAAACTTGGAGGTTTGCGGGGCATTGTGGGTAAGAAAATGGTGCAGGGTGCATGTGAAGCACACCACCCTGGCCTCACCCAGATCTTTAGTTTTCAGATGTGTATTGGTCTCGTAGATTTTTCTACATGGCAGCATCCCATATTCCAAAAAGTGCAGCCCTCACCATTCCAATTGGGACGATTTTTGAGTTAGACAAACATTCATAGCCCAAATGTAAAACCAAAACTGATAATAATAATCAAATGTCCTCTTGCTTGCCGTTGGAATGAGGTTTTTTAGTATGTGGGGGGAGAGATGAAAAACTGTTACCCCCTTCAGTTGGGGTGGGGGCATAACCATGCCCATACTGGTTGGTAGCCACCAACCCCAGAACGTTTTTATTTTATTTTTTAAGTTCCCTGACATCTAGTAGGCTTTGTGCCTCCCCAGGGAGTGGATCGGGGGTAATTGCCCCATCTGCCAACCAGTGTCTATTTTCATTCCTGCAGCACGATCTCTATGCGATCGTGCTGCAGGAATGCTCAGAGGGACATGAAAAGGGAAGGAAAAACTGTTCCTTCTCTTTTCATGCCTCTCTGACCTCCCCTGTACCGAGGAGAAACAAATCTGTTTCTCCGCGATGGGAGGCAACCTCTGATGAGGTCAATGCGCAATTGCGTGCTGACCTCAGACGTCATCAGATGTCACTGGGGGAGATGGGGCTGGAAGGGGAAGCGATTCCCCTGCCAGTCCTGCCCCGCCCTGGGGGCCTTTGGTGGGGGGGTGGGGAAACCCTCAGGGGAGTGCTAGTGCTTCCCCCGAGGGCCTGGTGCGTGACGTGAGCGGTGCTGCCTAGGATGTAACTGTTCCGTCCCAGGCACCCAACAGGTCAAAGATTTCTTTCAATTTTGTTTTTATCTTGTCACATTTGCTGCTCATACAAAGGCACGCCAAATCTGTCTAGGTTTCTCATAAATTGCTGATTATTCTTTTAACATGGAGACTGTTTTACATTTCTTTCTCGAACTGCCAAGTATGAGGATTTTGTGAACTTTGTGACAATCTTGCTGGTGTGCAAATAAAGGCTGTAGAGTGTTTTCTTCTAACACAAATGTAAATACATATAAATGTACTGGACAAATATTTGAAAATAAACAGGAAGGCACAAACGAAGCACTTGTTTCTAATTCTGGGGTGTGATGAAAAGAAAGATTTGTAATAGTATGAAAATAAAACAAGACACTTTACTTGCTGATGCGCAAATGACGAATATTCGTTCACACCCAATTTCCACCCATTATTGTTTGTGCGCTATATAATTTTATCAGCAAAATTGGGTCTGTGCAGAGTTAGTGGTCATTTCAATGGAAAATGTGCCGCCTGCCAAAGACAGGGCGCTCCCCCATCATTCTTTTGTAATATATTTGTGACGGAGTGCTCCAAAATGCAACAACTACGTCCTGCACAGTCATTACCAATGTCCTGCTGAACGGGTGTAGCTCATTTGCAACACGTGTGCTTTGTGTGATACTTGGATTGTTCTGAATAGCTATGAGTTCAATGATGTCACATTGAAGGCAGAACCCTCACTTCTATTCCACTTGTAGTTGTGTTAGTTATAGATCACTGCTAATATTTATACGTTCCTTTCATTTCACATTACAATATGGTGCAGTTCATACCTGCCCTGTGAATGGACCATACAGTTTCCAGAGCTACTTAGCATGTTCTGTCTCTAAAGTACTAATTACAAAAAATACATCACTTATATGCCCTTGGTTCGCTCATGTCCTAGTGCTTGTCAAACTTATCAGTATTTTAGTGATGTGAGACTTTCCTAGCCCCCACCATCTGCCCCTTCAAAAATTGTGGCAGTGTGCAGAGGGCTCTTTATTGAATATTTGAAAGGCACAGATTGTGAAATAGGTGGGCATGCAAACACTATGGCAAAAATGCCATAGTGCGCTCTTCAGCGATGGCCAAGGAGAGCGTTCTGCTTCTCTTGCAGACTCCTTTAAAAAAAACAAAAAAACGTACCAAGCTCTACTGTTAGTGGATGTTTAGATGAAGTGTAATGCATTTTCTGTGCAAGGGTGCCTTGAGAGAAGATGTTTAGAGAAACTTTGGAACCTTTCTCTCATCCACCACCCCATAACAGTCAGGTAGAAGAGTCAAGAGGTACAATTTGTGGCTCCTTATTTACAGGTTTCCAGGTGACTAGGACGTTTCTTCTCTTTTCAATACCTGCCATATGATGTATTGTCAAACATCTGATGCTGCAGCAGCCAGTTTGTGCATCTTGTAAGGGCGAGTGAACCCAAAACATTTTTTTTTTTCTTCCCCCAGAGTCAGTTTGCATGAGTAGGTGTTTCATTAGCTTCCTCTGGCACAGTGTGATTTGACTCATTTTTATATCTTCATATATGCTTTCTTCCCATGACCTGTCTGCAGACGAAGCTGTACTGTTTACCTTCCAGTCATGCATCCCGGGTCTATGAAATGCTGATCAACCACATCAAGCGCCATTACAATCTCCTGTACTGCTCGAACATAGCTGGCAGCATCAGGCTGCAGGTAAGAAAAGATGGACCATACCGAGCAGGTAACACTGGGTGTAGTTGTCGTTTGAGTCCCTGACGGCCTGTGAAGTGGTGACAGAATGATGTGATAGTAATTTGACATTATCAATAGGTGTGAAAAATGAGGCTGGAATTGACTGAGTTAAATAGCCAGATTACCCTTCTTATATATTTAAATTTAAGAAGGATGAGATTTAAGTAATGTGTTTTCCCTATAACTTAGTTTCTGTTGCTGTCCTTGATGATTCCCGATGTGGTGGTCCGTTCCCCCTTGTATTTGGGATATTTGCCTTCTGGCATCGTTGTGCCTGTGATCTGATATGTATTTCACTTCTGAATATCAGGAACAGAGAGATGTTGGCCACGATAAAGCTGTAAGCGGCATACAGGACCCTGTTCAGTTGGACACAGTGAATCCCACTAAGCACCTTTATTTGGGTAGCACATAGGTTATAACTAGACCATTTTGTTTTGTGGATCGAGGTATATTTTCTTACATTGCACTGAGTCCTTGCCTGTTACTTTGAGAGTATTCATCCAGGTGGAGGGCCCATCTCTTTCTCTCTTTGCATGTTCTCTTGGTTTGTTAGTGTAGAGTTTTAGCCACTTTTCACCTTTTAACAGTCTGCCTATGGCTTTCTTCTGGAGTTTTCCTGGGGTCACAAGCATTCATTATGCTAAGAAATAATTGTTGATTACAGATGTTGAGCAGACAAAATGGGATGCAGAGGTTGGTTGGTGGTGGGCTGTAATATCCTTGCCTTTTAATCAAAAAGTCCAGCTTTGCAAACTTAAGCTGTTAATGCACATGTTGCAGTTCACAAATAAACCTCAAATAAAAAATAAGCACGCTGGCACATGAGGGACATATAAATGAACATGCCACATATGTGGTCAACCTAATGAAAACAGATTGATCAGTTTTGCTAGGAACACCATGCTTGGTATATAACAATATGAATGGCACTAAGTAACCTGAGATTTATGAAACAGACGATGATGACGTTCTCATCAGATGTGCTATTGCCAGAGTATCATACCTATGATTCTTCTTTACATTTAATTTCTCAACCAGTCTAATTCTGTTACTGTGCATGAATTATGCAGTTCACTTTTTGAATATCTGTCTCGCTCCCAGTTTCCTTCGAATTGCCCAGATATGAAAAACACTTTGTCCCTCTAGGTCGCCCCCCATGATCTTTCTCTGATTTCAACTACTTTAATTGTTAATTTTGTTACCTCAATCAGTTATCTCTTAAGTTCTGAAACCCATTGTATCTACTAATGTATTGTATTTGCTCTACGCTTGTCTGTGATTGAGGCTAGGCCCATGTTGTTTTTGGATTCTTAAAAACTCTAGCAAACTCCTTCTTATTACACTTAATTGTATATAGCCTTATGTACATGACGAGGGAACTTTTGTATGTATAAGAAGTGACAAGGTAGCTGTCGTTTAGTTTTCAGAAGTTTATGGGACATGCTTCTTATTTGGAAAGCATGTCACTGGGAGTTGTCATTAAAGTCTAACCTCTTCTATCCATATCTGAGTTCTGTTCCCGCAGTACATATTTAGTCCTCATCTATATTGTTGTGCTTCACTGAATTTTTTTCCTGTATCATACCTTAATGTTGTGTTTCACTGAGTTTTTTTCGATTTCATGGCTTCTAACCATGTGCTTTCTGCTCTCCCGAAAGGTGTTTGAATTTCTTCTGCTTCTGAGAGCTGATTCACTCCAACGCCTTGGCCTCCCCAACAAAGAAGGAGCTGTGCGGTTCAGCCCTTATTGCCTCTGTGATTATGTGTGAGTTTAAAAGTATTTTAATCACGTTTTTTTAATTGATAAAAATAGGTGGTATATGAAGAGCTTCTGAAATGGCAGGCGAAGAATCATTAATATTTGAGAAAAAAGACGCCGTTTATTGAATTTCAAAGCATGTGTATCTACTGGCTGTGCAGACAGTAGTAAAGGAGAAATGTGTTCTTAGCATAGAAATGCACATCCGATGTCTACAGGAGCATCTTTCTGGCCTCATCTAGGAAACTTGCATAATTAAAAATGTTCTGATCAGGAACTTGGGAGCAGGGAGTTTCATTCATTGATCACCTCAACATTGTCTGATTCAGTTGGGATTTCCGACGTCTTAATGCCACAGTTGTATATTCTTCTACTATTGTAGTTCCAGTAGACTGGCTCCTGAATGCCAAGTACTATGTTTTCCTGGTATCGGGGGATCCCCTAAATACTCTATTTGGGGTGAATTAAAGGTGAGTATAGGGTAGTAGCCAAAGGGCTACGGAAATAGGAGTCACATCTCCTTCCATCTGCTGCTGTTAGTGAGGGCTAGTTGTCTGGGTCTATTGAAAGTGTGCACTAGTAATGTTTTCTTTCTGAAAACGTTATCCTTTAGTATGTAGGACGGCCATCGCTGCTTTGTTCAGTCAGATCTGAATGCTGATATTTGAAGGCTTTAAAGCTAAAACTGTTTTTCCTCTGAATTTGCAGTGATTCAGAGACAAGAGCTTCAGAGAGGAAAGCTGCAGTGTCCATGTCGCCTCCAGCTGGCAGCCCCAGCAACTCCCCTCCTCAGAGCGCCTTTAGGATGGCATACCTGCCATACTCAATGGTGTTTGGTGTTCTGCTGCAATGTCTCAGACAGGTTGGTATTGGTTATTACACTTTGGCTAAACAATTGATGCTCAGTAACATATAATAGGTGTTTGACGCATGCTGCCCTAGCTTCTCCAGCTATTGCTCTACATTGCCAGTCATAAGTCACCGGTTGTGCAAGTTCCTGCTTATCTGTTAATCCAGCAGTGTTCTGTAAATGGTTCTGAAGCATCTGCCACATCCTTGCCAAACTGGGCCAGTCTTACTCACTGTAAAAGTGGAACCTTTGGCTGAGATGGGGAACCAAGTGACAGAGCCTCAAAGCAGAAAATGTTACATTTTAGAGAAAGTGAAGATGACACACATTGTTTATAGAACTTTCCTGTGTTTGGGGGCTCAACCAACCCTATTTTTGTGTTTGATTATGACACATGCGGATAAATAACCCCTAATATCTCAATCTTGAAAGTTCTTGTTCTTATGTCTTAGAGTTGGTGTTAATGTTAATTAACATTAAGCTGTTAAACTCACTTGTGAATATAACATTCTTCTTACATTTTCTTCTCTGTGCCCATCTCTCTGTCCTGGTGTAGGAAACTGATTGGAAAGTGCTAAGGCTGGTGCTGAATAAGTTACCAGAGTCTCTTCGGTATAAAGTACTCGTTCTGACATCTCCTTGTGACCTTGACCATCTTTGTATAGCCCTGTGTGCCATGGTAAGTGCACCTCTTTGCTGATGAAATTTCACTTGAACATTACAACCATGAAAGCGAAAAAGGCAAACTACCTGCAGCCCTTCATCTGGACGACACACCTGCCCAGCAATCTATCACCATCTTTCCATGGTCTGACAATTTCCCCACATGCCTTCTATCTCTAAATCACTGGTGTTGCTTTAATGGGCCAAGGTGCACACGTTATGTGCTGATGCATTTCGGCTACCACTCCCAAGGACAGACCTGCACTGCATTTCAGTCCTCTGACAATCCCACCCTCTGGCATTATTCTGTGCATCACTTGCATCACACCACAGGAAGACATACTCACTTTCTTATCCGTGACCTTTGTAAGGAACCTTGGCATCTGTACTAGTGCCTCTCATATATAATTCCCTGGGGCATTAAATCTTGTCATCTTCAGTACTAACAGTCACTTCCTTGACTAGAACCTCACATTCAGCCTGCAGGAGTGTGACAAATCCTACATCGTTTGTTAGGTACTTCTGTACCCATATCTAGCTGATCAAAAACCTTGCAGCAAGGATGCTGAAGCATTCTCTGCTCTTATTCACCAGTACAGTATCCCCCTAGTAGGCAGTTGTAGGAATCAGGCTGTTTATGTGGTGGACCAAAATGAGGTGCGCTGGGCAAAGAGTCCAAGCAACCCCCAAAGGTATCGCAGAGGCGCAAATGACACCCAAATGCTATTTAGTGGTAGTGTGGTCGAGCAGTTAGGCATATCAGAGGGTAGTGTTAAGTATGTATGGCACACACTCATACAGTAAGAGAGACACACTCAATAAAGAAATCTAACACCAATTTATAAAAATAACACATACTTTTATATAAACTTTGACACAAAGATCACCAGAATTAGGTGAGTACTTTTCGAGTAATGAACCTTTAGAGTTTGCAAAAGTTGACAGTGTGTTTTTCAGATGTGTATAGTACAGTGACTTATGGACCAATCTCCTGGTCTTAGGGTAAGTATGGGGCAAGGTCCAAGGCCACACCAACAGGTCACCTCGGACAGCACAGGGGCGGCCGAGTGCAGTGGTGCAGTTAAGAGTTGGGTGCCCTGTGTAAGTCTATGAGAATTGGTCTGGTCACAAAGTTGCTGCAAGGGTGGACTGGGGGTCCAGTCCGGCCAAAACAAGTGAGCTCTGGTCTCAAGCCTGGGGGACACACAGAAGAAGACCAGTGGTCCTCTTCTCGGTCCGGGGCTTCCAGGTGCAGAGGTGCAGTGGACCGTCAGGGTTGCCTACACCAGAGGTGGTAGCGGTGAAACGGGTCTGCAGAATCAGGCTACGGATGCCGTCTGGAAGTCCACAGAGGGCAAGCTCGGGGTGGGCTTCTGTCGAGGGCCTGGGAACCTCGCTGGTACCATTGGCCGACTTCAGCTCTGGCTAGGTGGCCTTGGTGCAGTGGTGCCGTCCGCTGTCAGGTTTTTGATGGTCCCACTCCTCACGGTTCTTTCTTTGGGTGCCTGCAGATGCAGAGAAGTAGCCACTCTTCTCCAAGGAAGTTCTTCTTGGCGATTTGCGATGCACTGGCAGCTCTCCTGGTTTCTTGGAGGCTCCAGTGGCAGTGGAAGCAGGCAGGCTAACAGGGTTGGCGCCAAGTCCGTACAGCTCCACAGTTCTCTGGTTCAGCAGGCTTCTTCTCCATTTCTTCTTTTGTGTCCAGTGAAGATCTGTCTTACTGGTTTTAGGGGATTCCCTAAACACTCAATTTGGTTGGGTGTTAAGGGGAGTAGCCAAACGGCTACTTACCCTTGGGGTCATTACGCCCCCTAGATGACCATTTCCTGTGAAGAGTGGGCATCACCCTGTCCAAAGTTCCTAAATTCACACAAGATAGTGGAATTTCCTAAGTTGTGTTCCCTTCAGGCTTGTCACCCTAGAGGTGTGTCCAGCCTGGAGGTGCAACACGCCTCCTGCATAGCTAATTTTCCTGCTTGTCCAGGTGCCAGTTGGGCCCTGGGGCGGGGAGTCAGCATCCTCCTCTAAGGAGAAACAGATCTGCATACCAAAGGTGATGGGCTTCTTTAAGGCCTCCTGCCTTGGAATGCTGATCATCCAGTGGGGAGGGGTGTGTAACACCCCTGCCCAACCAGTCTTTGTTTCTGACCACCAGAGAGCAAAAACTCTCACCCCTGGGAGTCAGATTTCAGTCTGTTGGTGGCATACTGGTTAGATCTACTCCGTGACCTCACCAGCAGTTGGTATGTTTTCTCTCCAGTTGCATATATTAATAAATCCATCACTGGAATCCGTGAGGGTTTATTAATACGAGATGTTCGAAACCAAACATACCTATTTTTAGTGAAACCATCATGTAGCCGGTGAACTGTTGTTGGCCAGGGTCCAGCCCGTGTACTTTAAATAGCTTCCCTGAACACTTACTATGTCTAAGAATCTACAAAATTATAGCAGGGGCATATCTGCTCACAAATGTAATATAATGCACCCTGCCTTAGGGCTGTAAGGCCTGCTGTAGGGGTGACTTACAAATATTACATGCAGTGTTCAGGGGACATGGTACACAGACTGTGCGCCATATTGTGTTTTCACTTTTAGGGAGCACCTTGTGAAGCAGCCCACAATGGCAGTCTGCAGTAGCCCAGTGCTGTGTCCATCAGAGTGGTACAAGTTGTGCTGTAGCTCTTAGGGATCATCTGCAGTACTAGGCCCTAGGTACTAGAAGTACCACTTACTAGGGACTTACAAAGGTATTACAGGGCCTTGTCACATGGGGATCAAGTGGCCAGGTGTCTTGTTTTGGGGAAGGAACACTGACACTCGGGACCTTGTTGGCAGGAACCTAGTGCACTTCAGTCAAAGTTGCATCAAAAATCAGGCAAACATAGGGGGTGGCGGGGGTGTACTGCAACCAAACCCAGCTTCCAACAGCAGTTTTTAAATTGCTTTCTCTAGTGATTTCATCTTTGTATCTGGTCAAATGTCCTTATGCTACACCTTCTTCAGCCCTACAGTGGAAAAGCCTGATTCACCTGTTTGGTGTCCTTGCCTCGTAGTAAATGTACCTTTTTTTGCAGTTCTATTGGAATGTAGGAAGCTGGGTTCTGGTTGCAGTACCACCCCATTCTCCCCCTCCCCCCCCCCTGGTTTTTAGATGCAGCTTTGAATGAAGTGCACTAGGTTCCTGCTAACCAGGTCTCCGGTGCCAGTGTACCCTCCCTAAAACAAGACACCTGTTCACTTGATCCCCAAGTGACCAGGCCCTCCACTCCCCTATAAGCCCCTGGTACCTAGGATGTGGGTACTGAAGAGGGCTCCGCAGGGCTGCTGCACAACTTGTCACTCGAGGAACCGAGCACAAGGCTTATGCAGACTGCTTTTGTTGTAGGCTGCATGACAAGGTGCTCCCAAAATTGAAAACATGACATGGCACACATTTGTGTACGTACTGTGTCCATCAAAACACTGCTCTTAATATCTTTCACCCCTACAGCAGGCCATCAGCCCTAAGACAGGCTGCATTATATTACAAGTGAGGGCACAAATGCATGAACAAATATGCCCCTCCTATGTCTTTGAGTCTTAGACATAGTACGTATGCGGGGGAGCCATTTTAAACACATTTGCCGGACACTGGTCAATGCAAGTTCCCCAGCTACATGATGGCTTCTCTGAAACTAGGGATATTTGGTATCAAACATCTGGTATTAATAGACCCTTACTCATTCCAGTGATACAATAATTGATGCATGCACCCAGAGGGCACCTAAGAGATGCCCTCTTAAAAACCTACCAACTGCTGGTGAGCTCACTGACCAGTTCTGGCCAGCCTGCCACCAACGGACAATCTGAACTCCCAGGGTGAGAGCCTCCGCTGTTGAGAGGTCAGAAACAAAAGCCTGCCCAGGCTGGGGTGTTACCCACAGCTTTCCACAGAATGGCCTGCATTCCAAGGCAGGAGCTTCAGTAAAACCAACCACCTTTGGTATGCAGATCTGTCCTTTCTCAAGGAAAGATGCCGACCCCCCGCTTCAAGGTCATCTGACACCTGGACAGGTGGGAAAATTAGCTATGCAGGAGGTGTGTTACACTTTCAGGCTGGGAACACCCCTAGAGTGACCTGCCTGGAGTGGACACGACCTAGGAAATTCTGCCATCGTGCCTGTGGTGGAATATAGGAACTCTGGACAGGGTGATGCCCACAGGAAATGGTCATCTAGGGGGTGTGGTGATCCCAAGAGTAAGTAGCCCATTGGCTACTACCCTTCACTTTGCTTAACACCCCCTAAATTAGGTATTTAGGGGGCCCCCTGATACCAGATCCTTGGATCTTTGCTGTACACAAAAGGAGTGAACAGGAAGTCTTCTGAACCTAGGAAGCAAGGAGCACAAATGACTTGGCGCCAGCCCTGCTGATCTGCCTGCTGCACCCAACCCTTGAGGAGCAACTGATCCGACCTGCCACTGCCGCCTCCAAGAAATGGGTAGAGTTGCTAGTGCTTCCCCAATCGCCAGGAGGAACTCTCTTGGAGTAGAGGTGCTGTTCCCCTGCATCCGCAGGCACACAAGAAAGATCTGAGAGGACCAGGACCACCAGAAACCCAACACAGGGCATCACCACTGCACCTGAGCCTGCCTAGCCCATGTTCAAGTGGGCCAACGGTGTCAGTGTGGTCTTACAGCCCGCCAGAAACTAAGCCCACCCTGTGCTTGCCCACAGTGGAATTTAAAACAGCATCTGCAGACTGTTTCTGCTAACCCCCTTGCAACCAGGATTGATCAGGAGAAAAGGACCTGATGCCCTGGGTCATCTTTGCCCCCGCCCACCCCTGGACACAGGAGACGAGAACCATGGGTGTCCCCATGCCTCCCAGTCTCTTGAGACCCAAGCCCACTTGTTGGCTTGGTCGGACTGGGACCCCATTCCATGCCTGCAGAGTATTTCTGCGGGGCCCCCTGCAACCCCAAGGAACTCCAGCACCTGACCCACTGCTAGAAGACACCCCTGCACCCATGCCGTTCAGCCTGAGGAGGACCAGACTGAAGGTGAATCCACTTGCATGAGGACCTCAAGGGTCAAGCCACCCAACCCGCCAGGGTGGGTTCTCCTGGAACATCCTTCCAGTCCATTCCTGCAGCAACTTTATAAGCAGCCCGATCCCCATAGACTTGAATGGACCACCCAATGCCATAACACACCTTTTCACTAGGACATGGCAGAGCTCCCCAACAGACCTGTTGGTTTGGCCTTGGTCTTTGTCCCAAACTCACCTGAAGTCAGGAGATTGGTCCTGTAAGTCGCTGTACTCTACCTAGTTTGCCATCTTTGATTTCCTCCATACAATTGCATTGCAGCTTCCTGAAAAATGAACTGTCTACTTTTAAAAACTCTAAAAATTCATAACTTGACATGTGCTCACCTGAATCTGGTGATCTTGGTATCAAAGTTTATATAAATGTATGAGTTATTTTTATAAATTGGTGTCTAATTTCTTTATTGAGTGTCTCACTTACTGTAGGAGTATGATCCTTTTATGCTTACCACTACCCTCCGATATTCCTAACTGCTCGACCACACTACCCAAAAAGAGAGCATTTGTGTGCTGTAATACCTCTAGGGTTTCTTGGACAGTTTTCACAATGTACCTAATTTTGATTCTCTGTATAAAGAGACAGCTTCCTACAGGCTGTATTGATGATTTGCTGTGGAATGTCAGTATGTATGTTTAATTCAGTTAAACATGATTTGATGGTCTTCACCAATTTTATGATTAAATATTTGTTATATAGTAGAAGTGACAAATGTATTCTGGCTTAGTGAATTGAATGGAAGAAATAAATAGTCCCCTCTATAGATAAAAGGCTGATACTGTCATTTGTTTGTAGATTGTGACACAAGAAACTGTAAGACTTAGATAACAAAGTGTAAGGTATCTGGCAGGGAATGTTGTCTGAAGTCTGCCGCTATTTTGGATGTGATCATGGTATGTTTTTTCCCTTTATCCTGGAAGACTGGAATTATGTTGCGCGAAATTTGTACATGCTCCTGACATCTCCTTTGCCTATGCAACTATATTTGTACTTAAGTAAAGCTTTCCGTCATTTCCATCCTGCCTTTGTCCATGTAAATGAGGGAATGCCTTTTTGAGATAATGCTTGCTCTTTGTGTGCGAGTTTGAGCTGTGTTAGAGAAGGGGGGCCGAACAAACTTTTTCAGCCTGTTCTGTAATACACAAGTATCTTGGTAGGTGCGAAAAGTGAGTGCACAGAGTTGCACCTTTGGGCCACTTTTGAAAATATACCCCCCATATTTCAGACCTTCAGATGGCTACATGTATACATGAATATGTAAATCAATGGGGTTTGAAGTAGCACAAGACATCTATGGAAAACCTCTTAGATGGCTGTATTGACAGTTCTTTTTCTCTAGCTGACGGACAGGAAGTTCCAGGATCGTCTTTTTAATCCGCCTGAGGGAGTGAGTCGCACAGACCTCCAGTTGGCAGTAGTTCCAGTACTGACTGCTTTATCGTCTTATCACAGCTCCCTGGATGTCGCTAGACAGGTAATCTGGAAGAATGGAGCAATAGTTGAGGGAGAGGTATTGAAAGTAACCTTTGACTTGTGCCTACAAGTGTGTCATGTGAAATTTGCATTTTGCCATTTGCTAACAGATTTTCAAGCTTCATAGGAAACAGCCACTTGATAATCTTTATGAAGGTGGGCAGTTCCTCTATCAATGCCCAGAAGAGCAGCATATTTCATTTAATTCCATTCTCAGTATTTTATTTACTTTTGTTGTTGGGTCCAGCCATCGTCCTTGTGCATGCATTGTATGCATTTGCCCTTCTGGTGTACAGTGTCTAAAACTCATTAGATGCCTGATACTGACAGGACAAAGGACTAAAACACGATTGCCTACCAAAAAAACAGCAAAATGCTACTTACTCCCCCACCCAGCGTGGAGACTGGTAATACACTTGACTTTTAAGCCAATGTTATGATGTATCTGAGTGGCTCACTTCTCTTTATCTTAATAGAGATCATTTTTTAATTTGCACTGAAAATCAACACGTCATAGAGTAGTCTATTTTGTGAGTAGATAAATGTAGCATATCTCTCACAGGCTTTTGCAAATTAAAGTATATGTCTGTCGTATACTTAGTTTATTAACAGGTGGTACATTTGCATCATAAATTTTAGAATACAAAATTCAGTTTGAGGGGGGGGAAAAATCTGCTATTTGACAGCTGTTTTCAGAATGTGGATGCCTTTCTTCTTGGTTCTTCTGAACCCACTAACAATGTGTCTTGTCTTTCTCTAGCGGGAGATGGTATACTGCCTGGAATGCTCTCTCCTTTCCCGTTGTGCAAAGCAGTGCGTGGTAGCACTCTCCATGTGCATCGTTGAGATGCCAGACATTCTGATCAAGAGTATACACGTCCTAATTGTGAAGGTGACGCACATCTCTGCTACAGTCACCATGGCCATCCCAATGCTAGAGTTTCTGTCCAGTAAGAATAATCATTGTTGTTCTCCCAATCTTTATCTTACCATTACTTTGCATGTACATCAGCGTTTGACAGGGAAGGAGCTTATAAAATCAGAATGCAATGATTAAAATGAGTCTAAGCTACATGGTACCACTGTGGGACAGCTTGAGGTCTGAAGTTCAGGCGTGTGGGTTCCTGGCAGAGCTTAATTTGCAAAGAAAATAAATGCAGAGGTCCAAGTATTTTTTTATTACCAGGGTGGCATCCCATCTCACTGAGGGGGGTGGCTCATTTCCACCTCCCCAGCCACCCCCCCTTTACACTTCGATCATCACAAACTGATTTTGATGCTAGACCCATCTGCAAGAATTGATGACTGGTGAACTTTTCAATTAAAAAGGAATGTGCAGGAAAATTCTGGAGAAAAAAATATGCCAAATGGTGTTTTAACAGCACAATTTTCACATAGTAGATGGACTAATATTCCAGACGTGCTGAAGGGCTAACAATGAAATAGCCTCATAATTCTTTGGTGTGCCAGGAAAGCCTTACTCTCCTTGGGTCTTTATAGGGTTACCATGTGCCGTCTTGTGCTGCAGCGTCAACCCAGCACAAACAGCATTTGGAAGTTTCTAAATTTGCTAAGGCCCTAGCATAGATTAAAAGCTTTCTCTTCCTTTCATTCATACAATGTCACTCTAGCTCCTTATTGCCCTGTAGAGCGGCATTGTTTCTCTTCAGCCTCATAAGCCCTGCAGCGTGTGATTGAGTAGCTCTCTTTGACTGGAAGCAGGCTTACAGTGTCTAAGTAACACAGCAGATAAGACCTCAGAGTATGTTTCTACCTCTTAAACTGGCGGCTTTTCAGAATGCCTTTCTGTTAGGTTCACAAATTCATCTGATCTCCCTCTCGCCTCAGTGGAAGTAGTGTGCATGCTTTTCTGCCACTGAGGATCTGCTCAACTGAACAGTAATTGTAATTTTAAACTGTTAAGTCCTACACACATAGCATGCTTGTTTCTACAGCTGTAAACCTTCCTTCCCCAGGCTGCAAGCATGGCTACGATGACAGGACATAGGCAATATCTGATGCCTCATCCCTGGTATGATGCCCTACAGAGTGCCGCTTCTTCACGATATCTCCCTTGTGGCGCGCTGAGACCATCTCGCAGTTGGGCCATCATTGTCCTACACCTCTTCCATATAAAGCTCCAGCAAAAGAGATGTAGATTTTATACATCCCGCTCTGCAGGACATATCCTAGTTCAAATCAGTGGTCCTCTTTTAGGAGTAAAGAAGGCCTGAGTGACACAATGTGACAAATTGGCCAGAACCTCAGCGAAAGCAAGTCCGAACAAGGCAAAATCAACAGATTCATTATTGAACATCAGGGCTGTCCCCCTGGTGGAGGACAGCAAGAGCCTCGAGTCACCATCGCAAATAAAGTACTGGTTCTTGGGGTGTAGCGGCTCTTATATCCTGATTACTAAGTTCAGAGTGGGACTGTAGATTAACCCAGTGGAAGTCCGTAACGCTGGGACCAGATTTGTCTCGCCCTGTGTATCATGCCAACCTTCTGGCCAGGACTCAATGCAGCCCTCCACGCTAGTGTGTTTTCATAGTGGGCTACAGCTCACACCACATGTTCCTCAATTTGAGTTGAAGACTTGTGTACCACTGGGCATGTTATTGGGAAACTATTTTGGGGAGCTCTTTTTTCCTTGTTAAAAAAAAACAGCAATGCAAATGTACAAGGTGGAAAAAAGACCTAAGGGTTGAACTTGTTGGCTAGAAAATTTAGAAGGGGGCGTGGGGTATACTTCATGTCTTGTAAGTTTGAAATTTAGCCACGATTTTGAATGTGTAGAACTGGATGCAACAAAAGTTGTGAGGAACTCTGTGAAAGTGATTTTAAATGTGCAACCAAAATCCACTAATTCTCTTAAGAGCTTTGTTAATATACAGTACCAGATGTCTATAAATAATACATCTACATTTCACTGAAGTCCTGATCCAAGTTAGAAATAACCCTTGGCAATGTAAAGGCCATGCCCTTGTAAAGTTTGATTAATTCAGCAATTGTTAATTTAAGGCTTTTGTTTTAGCAGTACTGAGTGTTTTCACATAGTATTGTTTGGTTTGCTAGCACTGTCCATTTCTTGTTTCAGCTCTCGTCAGGTTGCCTCACCTGTATGCTAATTTTGCTGCAGAGCAGTATGCCAGCGTGTTTGCCATATGTCTGCCATACACAAACCCGTCAAAGTAAGTTAAATTATGGTACAAATTTTGTGGTGTCTTTTCTCACTCCACTTTCTGCATTACCTTTAAAACTCTGAAACGTTTCATGGTCAACTTTTTCTACAAATTGTTTTTTATGCAACCTATTAGTACCTTTGTCACAACAGGCTAGTAGTAACACTTCATCAATAGTCAATACAACTGTTAGAAATGGAGTCTCTATTTGGCAGTCAGTTTGAACCCTGTCCAAGTAGGGACCCTCACTCTAGTCAGGATAAGGGAGATACCTGCTCAAATAACCCATGCTCTCACCCCTTTGGTAGCTTGGCACGAGCAGCCAAGCTTATCTCAGTAGCAATGTGTAAAGCATTTGCACATAACACACAGTAATACAGTGAAAACAAAACAAAAGGACCACACACCAGTTTTAGATAAATAGCCAATATTTATCTCTGTAAAACAAGACCAAAACGAGAAGAATCCAACATACAGTGCTAAAGATATGAATTTTGGAAGGTTTAACTTAAAAATACAGTTTCTTGAAGTCGAAAGCTCCATCTGGGGCTATCACGACGTTGTGATCAACAAAACCAACAGTTCAGACTGGCCGCAGTGTCGCGGGCCAGCTACAGTGTCAGGGAAACCTGCAAGCAGTACCTTGGATTGGCAGGGTGTCGTGATCCTCTCAGTGAGCTCCGTAGAGCGCCATCGCTGACGTTGATTCCAGAGTTGGCGGAGTCGTTGGGCATTGAAGTCGCACGCGTTGCGGATTGAACTCCAAGCTGATGAAGTCAGGAGCACTGGTGTGGATGGCATGGGGGCTGCGGTGCAAAGCAGGACGATGTGGGCACCGCATGTCACAGGTTACGGTGCAGGCAGTGTCTCAGTGACGGCGTTAATCGGTGTCGGTGAGACCAGGGCTGCGGTGTGAAGCAGACGGTGCATCGTGCGGTGTCCACAGGTCACAGTGCAGGCAGCGGCATTGTCGTTGCTGAAGCGCTGTCAGTAGGCCCAAGCCAGGGGTGCCAGACAGGACGCTGCTTTGTGACCCTCACGAGCGGTGTCCACAGGCCCCGGTGCAGGCAGGAATGCCTGGTGACAACACTGGAGTCGATGGTGCTGGTGCTGGTGTTGGTGGACTGGGGCTGTGGTGCGGGATTGGAAGGTGCTTCGTGCTCCTCACGAGCGGTGTTCACAGGCCACGGAGCAGGCAGTGGCATCTGTGTCAGCAGGAGCAGCAGCATCGGCGATGCCCAGGCTGCGGTGTGAGCAGGTAATGCCGGAGTGCAGGGCCCACAGGTCACAGTGCGATCAGCGGCTCGGTGAAGTCGTCTGATGATGCGGCGGTGAGACCAGGGTCGTGGTGCAGTGCGGCGTCAGCAGGTCATGATGCAGGCCAGCGGCGTCGCGGTGGTTCTTCTGTTGCAGCACAAAACACACAGTTCCCAGTGCTGTAGGCAGATGAAACTGAAGTCTTTGATATCCCTCAGACTTCCAGCAGGAGGCAAGCTTTACTCCAGGCCCTTGGAGAACTTTCTCAGGCAGGACACACAGCAAAGTTCAGCCTTTGCACGCTTTTCAGGCTGAAGCAGCAAACAGCAGGCCAGTCCAGCAAAACAACACAGCAAAGGGACAGTACCCCTCCTCCAGCTTTTCAGCTCTTCTCCTTGGCAGGGGTTCCTCTTGATTTCAGAAAGATGGTAAAACCTTGGGGTTTTGGGTCTTCCTCTTATACCCCTTTCTGCCTTTGAAGTTGGCAAACTTCAAAGCAAAGTCTTAAGTGTTTGTGAGATCCTTCCTTGGCCAGGCCAGGCCCCAGACACTTTAGGGGGTTGGAGACTGCATGGTGTGAGGGCAGGCACCGTCCTTTCAGGTGTGAACGACCACTCCTCCCTCCTCTCTAGCTCAGATGGCTCATCAGGATATGCAGGCTACACCCCCACTCTCTTTGTATCACTGTCCAGAGAGGTGCAAAACAGCCCAAATGTCAAACTGACCCAGACAGACAATCCACAAACAGGCAGAATCACAGAATGGTTTAAGCAAAAAAATGCCTACTTTATAAAATATGTATTTTTAAATTGTGAGTTCAGAGACCCTAAACTTCACATTTTTATCTGCGCTTTAAGGATATTAACCTATGGGACAGATAGGCTTTGCACAGTGAAAATCCGAATTTGGCAGTAGTTTACTGTTAGGACATATAAAACGCACTAGCTTGGTCCTACCTTAAACATACACTGCACTCTGCCCAGGGGGCTACCTAGTGCCTACCTTAGGGGTGCCTTACAATTAGTAAAAGGGAAGGTTTATGCCTGTCAAGAGGGTACACTTGCCAAGTCGAATTGGCAGTTTAAAACTGCACACATAAACTGCAGTGGCTGGTCTGAGCCATGTTTACAGGGCTACTAAAGTGGGTGGCACAACTAGTGCTGCAGCCCCAGTAGTAGCACTGTACTAGGGACTTACTAGTAAATTAAATATGCCAATCATTGATAAACTAATCAACAGTACAATTTACACCAAGAGCATATGCACTTTAGCACTATTTAGCTGTGGTAAAGTGCCTAGAGTCCTAAAGCCAACAAAAACTGGAGGGCGGAGTCAAAGATTGGGGATGACCATGCAAAAAGGGCCAGGTGCCACAAAAACCATTAAGTGTACATTTCCTGAACAATGTTTCAGAACATTTATCAATGTAACTGTTGAGGAAATAGAAAATGTAGTCTTCCAAATGTATTTTTCCTACAAATCTTTAACACTGATCAAGTGGAGCTCTAAGTCTTGTGCAAACAGACCTTAATCATGTGGTGTATCGTGAATACTGGTAAGCATCTCCTATAGGTCCACAATAGTCTAATCTATGCCAGATTTTCATTTTGCCCACATAGTATATGTGTACATGTAATGAATCTAAACAAAACTCATTTACAAAGTCATGTGGCCTGGATCCATCCTTCATACACCTAAGGTGTGGAAATCCTTGCTTTTAAGCGTTGTCGCCTCATGTGTAGTCTTTCCTGTTTCTTGAAGGTCTTGAGATACTTCATTTTTGTGTCTGTTTTGCTGCTTTGCCACTGCATGTCCTTCTGGTGTCTGGATTAAATACTGATGTTTTCACTCCCCCCCCCTCCCCCCCCCCCCCCCCCCCCCCACACACACACACACACACACACACACACTCCACCCCCCCATTCTTATCTTTTTTCGGATTTCAATTTTGATTTGTTTGTGTTTAGTCTGAATTCTACATTTGTGACAATCTGCTGTGTTGTCAGGTAAGTTGCTGAAGGCAGCTAGTTCCTACTGTTTCTTCTGGGCCCAGCCAGGTTTCCCAAGGCCTTGGGAGCTTTTCTTCAGTTAGTGTGCCCAGTTTTTTTCCACAAGTGCTCCAACCATAGCAGAGTTTCAAGCTACCCGTTTAAATATGAGTTGCCTAAACATAGGGTCCATGAATCACAATTTACCTCCTCTGGCCTTTCATGCAGCCTGCCTGTGTTTTGTTAAATTGAATTAGCCCTAGGTTATCCCATTAAGCAAAGAAAGGTGATCCCTATATGCATACAAATAGATGTTCTGAGAAGCATCACTGTGAGGATAGCTGTTAGCAGGCCTTTCGCTCCAGCCACCCTGCATTCAACAAGTCATGCCTTGACCAAAACATGATACAGACACCATACATGTTTCTCTCCAGAGTATTTCTGCTCTCCCTTTGCTCATGTTCTGGTCAGTCATTTGAAGAAAAATGGGTTCTAGTCTCCAAAAATGTCTGCCCGCGCCTGCTACATGAATCTACCATTACAAATTTAACACTACATGCACTTAGGATCAGTTGCATTCTTTTAAAAAAAGGTGAACTTTGTTATGCAAAAACTGTGAATTTGGAAAAGATACCAAGCAGTGACATAGACTTGATTTAGGTTGCTGTTTTTACATTTGATATTAATGCTATCAAACTCTGTGGCATTTGATGCCAGACAGCATCTTAAGAGTGAAGTCCTGCAAGGGTACAATCTGTTTCCCCACTGATAGCATGGAGATGTTTGCAGCAGGCCCATAACCCATGGAACTTGTGACTTGCAGGTAATACCTTAATCTCTACGATATCTGCATGAACCAACTTAACTATCTCAGTAGGATCAAAACCCATTGCCTTGAGTTTACAAATATTGTGGTGCAAGGGGCATACTGACATTGCTAAGAAACTCCTTTACTGTGGTAAAAAGATGCATGTAAAGGCACCTGCATTTGGTGAAGAGTGAGTGCTGATGCCCAGAGAATTTGCGAGCTGGAATGCTGAGGACAATGTAGTAGGGTGCCGTGAGTGCCAGGAAATGTAAATAGCATGCTGTTATCATAAAACTGACACAACTGTATCTCACAAAGTACCTCTGTTCTCATTTTCCAAGTGTCCCTTCTGAAATGCTTCTATGATACTTTTATAATTCACTGATGAATGAAGCTGCAACATGCACCTTTTGGCACCATTATTTAATTAAAAAAATTCTGGGTAGAACCATCCAAGCCCTCCATGAGTGGGTCAGACTCGCTAGCTTCACTCGTGGCCCACTGGCCACCAGAACACTATAACCTGGATCACACTTACATTTGGAAACCTCTGGTCTAAGTCGTTCCCATTTGGAATAATTACATAC
Source organism: Pleurodeles waltl (assembly GCF_031143425.1). Classification (NCBI taxonomy): domain Eukaryota; kingdom Metazoa; phylum Chordata; class Amphibia; order Caudata; family Salamandridae; genus Pleurodeles; species Pleurodeles waltl. Next base: position 74,794,581 of record NC_090449.1, on the reverse strand, counting down.
ATTAATCAGTTTATCAAGTACATGTCCCAAAAATTAGACATGGCACATGCTAATTGCAGGTGATGGCCATCTTTATTGTCTAAGATACCTACATGCAAGTGGACTAGATGCCCGTGACCATCACTAAGTAGGTCTAGTAGTTCCTAGGGGGGATTGCTGAGTGGAATTCGTATTGCGTTGTGCTTTATCTTGGTCCACTCTAGGGAACTGTCAAGTTCTGTTGGTCATTGACCAAAAAAAAAAACTCTTGGATACCTAACTTTGATTTGGAGCTATGTAATTGCATGCCATATCAGAGGTTGCGTGAGGAGGAGCTTTAAAATTGCTTTCATCTACCATACTTTGTTAAAACTTCATTCAGCAGTAGCGACCAGTGTTGATAAAGCATTGGGAGCATGGTCCCAGCTAAGGTTTTAAAGTATTTTGCTCTCCCCTTTTAGAAAATAGAGGTAGTGATTTGGTAGAAATAGTATAAGAACAAATCTTCATTTTGTGACAGTAGGAAGTGTGGGAAACAAATACATTTACATTTTGAGCATTTATTTTTTGTTATATTTAATCCAACCATAGAGAAATTAAAAAAAAAATAGATGTAAAGATGCCATGGTAAGAGCAGGCAGAAACAAAAGATTGTGATTTAAATTCTTACAATTACTGATGTCGCTGATTGGAACATATCACAAGGACACTCTAGGTGGATGTTTAGACCTAAGCCTGCATATCCCTTAGCCCTCCCAACAGGCCAGCAAGTTTCTTACCCCGTGGTTTGAGTGGGGGTATCTGAAGACTTCTCCTCTCATTGCAAAGATAGAGAATGTTGTTGGAAGGCTCCGCAAGGCTAAGAAATATTTGAAGGGACAACATTTTATACATGGTAAATCATAGGGAAAGGAGAAAGATACTGTACCAGGCTACAACATTTTCTAGGGATGCCAAAGGAGACTAAATTGGAAATTCAGAGAACCCACTTCCGCGTATGAGGAATTGATAGATCTCAATAAATATGCATTCATTAGTACTTAATCTTTCAAGTAATAAAGATAGCCTGGAATAGAGGCCATTTTATCTGGGCAGGACAGAAAATTAGTATTTTGTATTTAATGGCACTGCTACAACCGGTGGAAGTACGTAAAGCCCTTAAGAATATGGCTGCGGGAAAGGCCCTGGGTCCAAATGGACTCAGTGTCCTTTTATAAGACGTATCAAGACTTATTGGTCCCACACTTGATGACACTGTATTAGGAAATGGCAGGCGCTAAAGAAATGCCACCCTCTATGAGAGAAGCACTAATTATTACACTACTTAAACCTGTTAAACCCCCCCCACACAATGCTCCCCATATAGACCACGATCTCTGATCAACGTAGACACAAAAATCTACGCTAAAATCCTGGCAGATAGGCTGGCGACAGTACTGCCAAAAGTAGTGAAGTCAGAACAAGCAGGATTTATCCCCCGCCGCAACCTAACTGCAAATTTGTGAACAGTATTTGGTGCAATACGACACATAGGCCCAGAGGTGAGTGTGATAGCAGTCTTCCCTGACGCCGAAAAGGCATTTGACTCAGTGGAATGGAGCTTCATGCTGGCAGTGCTGCGCATACATAGGGTTGGGAGAAAGTTTTACACAACTAGTTCAAAACCCATACACAGCGCCCATAGTCAGAGTTAGAATTAATGGATCTATCTCATAGGTCATATCCATCACCAGAAGCGCCAGGCAGGGATGTCCTTTATTGCCTCTGTTGTACGCATTGGTCATGGAGCCACTGGCTTCTGCGCTACGTGAATATCACGGGCACGGGGGCATCTGATTTCAGGATATAATATGATCATCTCTGCATATGCGGATGACACTTTGCTGTACATACGCAACCCCGGGCATAACCTCGCACCCGCACTCCGAGAGGTCATCAAATTTGGCACCCTTTTCAGCTAGCTGATTAACTGGGATAACTATTGCATTCCCCCTTACAAAGGCGACAACTCCAATAGTCATGGATTTCCCTCTTAAATGGGAAATAGACTCCGTGCGCTGCTTAGGCATCCAAATACACAGACCCACAAATTGTTGTGAGGGACAATTAGGGAAAAGCAATACAAAATCTAACCGAAAATGTGGAGAGATGGATTAGTCTAACATTGTCCCTGGTGGGATGCATAGCTCTCATAGAGATGGTGATATTGCCATGATTTTTATTCCTGTTCCAGAACATCCCTATCCTGCTTCCGAAGACAGTCTCTTCGACCCTGAGGACCCTGCTTAATAAGTTAGCATGGGCTTTTAAGCAGCCTAGAGTACAGTGGAAGTTATTGACCCTTCCATATGAGATGGGTGGACTCAATGCACCCGACCTAGAGACATACTATAGAGTAGCACACAACATTTGCACATCACTGGATACACGGACTACCTGAGACGCCCTATCTGACATTACAGCGCGACATCTCAGCGCCGCACCCTCTGCCAACTCGGTTGTTTCAACCCCCGGTCCGCAGACATGGAACACTTGACTCCCTCAACACTACCACCCACGCATGGCACAACCTGGTGGCTAGACAAGTGTTACCCCAATTATATTCTCATATACCGATTGAATGGTGCACATGGCTCCCGCTGGGGTGAGGCAAAAGTGCAGTCGCAGCCTTCCATAGTCAGGATATTAAGACAATTGGAGATTTTTTTTAACAAAGGGGTAAAGTGTACCTGAGCAGCAATCAAGGTACAGGAAACTTCCCCACTCATGCTATATCAGTACTACAGGACACGCCATGCTATGCGCACACTGCTGGGGGATGAGTTGCAGGAACCACCTGAAATGCAAGCACTTTCCATGATTATTGCGGATCCCCAGCCCTGCGAACTAGTGACTAGATTGTATGCTTACGCACAAGAGGCACTAGAGATGGAGTTAACGAAATATAGAGTGGAATGGCAAAGGTATAGGGATGCACAGTGGTGGTACTGCTGTGCTGCGACACGAAATATATCACTAAACGGACGGCACCGTTTGCTCCACTTCAAATATATCAACAGGACATACTACACACCCCTTAGACTATTTAGATACAGGCTGCGTGACACATCAGATTGCCCTAGATGTGGAGCGGTAGAAGCGGGCTCTATACACAGGGCATGGGCTTGCCCAGGCATACCATGTTTCTGGGGGAGTGTGTTCACAGAGCTGGAGGATATTGTGGGTAGCTGACAGGAGGGCACACCACTCCTGGGCCTCCTAGGATACGATAGGGAAGTTACGAATTAAAGCCGACATCTGGTCTCGATGGGTATGCTGCTGGCAAAACGCACGATAGCTATGAGATGGGACCGTGGCCCCCTACCGACTTTAAAGGAATGGCATGCGGATATGCTATACTGCAATACACAGACAAACACATACAATGAACTAATTCTCCCCAAAAGTCAGCCCAAAAAACACTGGGACCCTTATCATAGGTATTTAGTTGGCAAGGAGACAGTTGAACCAGAAGGAGAATAGATGTGCAATATTGATATGCATATCTCACATGACGTGACAGTTTGCACTATAACAGGTCGAGAGTTTACAATTAACAAGAATTTGCAAAATGCATTACTGCTCCGGAAGCCTGGGTTGCCGCTAAGAGGACACTAGTGTAATGCGCAGGCATAACGGGCCCTGCAGAATGGACATGGTCTATCACTGTAAGAATGCACATAAAGATGCAATGCACTGCATGTATGTAATCAGTGGTGTTGTAACTGTGGCTTGCTTGAGTTTGAATTGATGTAGTCATAAAAGCATAAATAAAACAATAAAAATAAATAAATAACCCAATATGCTCTTTTGTGGGAATGTGGGCGAGCTGTTTAGGCTTATAAGAGGGTAGTGATAAGCAGTTGTTGAAAGCAGAGTCAATAAATGAGACACACTCGAGAAGAAACTAGAGACCAATTTAGAAAAATAGTACAGATTTGTATATTTAGACACCAAGATCTTCAAGATCAGTACTTTTGGAGTTAGCAATAATTTAGCACTTAGAAAATACAGATGTCAGATTTGAGGCATGAGCCTCGAACACGGTAATGTTATCCTATGGGGAGAACATACACTGCTCAGGTTCACTTGTCAATGACTTACAGGTCTGTTCTTCTGGACTTAAGGTACGTAGGGGCCAGGGTCCTTGGAATCACCAGCAGTTTTGGGTTAGATGCCCTGGTGTGTCCGGGTGCAGAGGTGCTCCTAGCGGTGGTAGCCGCAGACGCTACATGTTGAAGTCAATGCGAGCAGTATCTGTAAGAAAAGGGATGCAAGAGCGGACTGAGTGACCAGTCTGGTTAAGTTCAAAGGAGGCCTTGGTTCCTGAGGGTCCCTGGGGTGGGAGTGAGGGGCACTGTCGGTTGGCTTGGACTCTGGTTGTGAGGCTCTCACTTCTAGGGGTTGACCTGGTGATGGTGGAAAACACGAAAGCAGGGCCACTGTCTGTGCTGTACTCTGGGTTGCTGACGTCCCTCCCCAGTAGGTCAGTCTTGGTGGTGTTGTCGCCAGCCTGGACACTAGACAAGCCTTGGTGTGTTCAGCTTGCTGGGGTACTCTGGGTATTGGTGCAGGGAGGCTTCAGGAAGGCTCAGCGTCTCGAAGGCAGGCTAGGTTGATGGGGCTGCACTCCTGGACTCTCTGGATCATCTTCTTGGCTAGATGCTCCGTCAGTGGGACCCGATGGTCAACAAAACAGAACCGGACAGTCTTATGGTTGGTGCCTCCAGGTGCGGGGAAGTGGCTCCCCCACTCGGAGGGAGATGCTGACTGGGGGGGTGAGCAGCTGGCAGTCCTAGGCTCTGGGCGGATGCACAGCCGCAGGACAAGTTGGATATTTGCATTTGTCAGGACAGGAGTCAACAGTTTTCGTGTCTTCTACTCTTCTTTGTTCTTCTCTTTGTAGTCAAGTGAATTTGGGTTCCTGGTGTCAGGGGGCCACCTAAATACTCAATTTAGGGACAGTTAGGGGGGAGTTAAGGGTAGTATACAATGGGCTATTTACTCCTGGGTTAACTACACTCCCTGTTTGACCACTTCCTGTGGGAAGTGGGCATAACCCCGTCCCAGAGTTCCCAGTTCCACCAAAACAAGATGGTGGAATCCTTCCTTCGTGGAGCACATCAGGCAGCCCACCTTTGAGGTGTGACTAGCCTGGTAGTGCAACACACCTACTTGCATAGCTAATTTCCTTCCTGTCCTGGTGCCAGATGGGCCTCAGGGCAGTGGGTACCATTCTCCAGGTCCGGAGGAATCCAAGGTCGAATATCCTATTGCAGCAGAGGCTTTGAAGCTGATTTACAAGCCATCCTGCTGGAGGAGGTGATAACACCTTCTTCCTGAGCAGGTATTATTTCTGACCTTGGAGTGTAGGCTGATCTCTGTGGGACCAGAAACTTGTCTGTAGTGGCAGGCTAGACGGTGCCAGTCAGCCAGCACACTTTAGGACTAGTAGACTTCAGGGGGTACCTCTAAAGTACCCTCTGCTTGCATGTATTATTAAATCATTTATGGAATTTGTGTGGTATCAAACACCTCGTATAAATAAACCGAAACACCATAGATTTCAGTGAAGCCATAATGTAGCTGGATAACGTGCTTCGACCAGTGCCCAGTACATAACTTAAGGTGGCTTCCCTGTACACTTTTAATGTCTTAAAAATTGACTTAGACATTAAAGGGGCATATTTACTCATGCAGATATGTCCACAAATGTAGTATAATGCACCCCCCGCCCCTTAGGGCTGTAAGGCTCCTGTAGGTGTCTTACATATTTTGCATGCAGTGTCTGATTCCACTTTTGTCTATGGCATGTCATGCAGTGTTGAAGCATCCCTTATGGTGGCACAATACAAGCTGCAGCCTGTGGGAAGGACCAGCATAAAAAGCAACAGCAGAGCTGTTGAGAGCGACATGGAGAGTGCCAGTGAGGTTGAATTTCAGCAGGGAAGCTGCACATGAGGGAGAGCAAGGAAACACCCATTCACGCTGAGTGCTGAAAGATAAAGATTAATTAGCAGAATATAAGTATTTGAAGGATAAAAGTAGTCCAATCAATCAAATGCTCCGGGTGAGGGAAGGGCAAGAATAGAAAGGAAAGCCAACAAATTAGACGCAAACAAATGAGATTAACAAGAAAGTCATCCAATGGTAAGCACTCGGTTCCCTCAAAGACTTCAGTTACTGGTATTGTTGCAAGACCTTAAAATGAAGATGTGACTGACCTAAAAATGTTTACTTAACAAAACGGAAAGAAATGTCCATGACTGATGTTCCTTACAGAGTGCATTCAGGGTTAGGTTATTCTAATTACATGTTATAATGCTGAGTGTTATCCACTGCAAGAACCTAGGCATTAGTGTCCTTTAAAAAGGCTGCAAATGCTTCAGAAGACAATCATGTAATTGTCTTGTAACTTCGCACAATATTACTTCCTTCATTAGTTATGGTAACCTAGAGGATAGGTTGTAGTTGTAATACAGCAGTCTCTAAAAAAAATTTAAAAAAATTATATCCAGTTGATGTCTATACAATTACTTTAATGCACTCACATATTTTTCCTCATTTCCTCCTGCACTGTCCTCTTCCAATCCCAGAATCATCCTATCTATTGATAGGTGTGAGATCTTTGTTAGGTGTTGTTGTGAGGCAGGCCAAGGTTCCGTTCCCTGTTTGGTGGGTTTAGGTTTTTTTCCAATGGTGCCAGGGCAACGATACTGTGTCAGTTCATTTAAAATAATCAATCACTTGATTCTCAGGGTAGCAAGATTGGGAAGTAAAGGCTTACTACATGGTTCGGAGGGTGTAGAAGCCCTGAATGTAGTGCAACATACCAAACAGTACTTAAGACTGTGAATGTCCAGTCAATTATTACCTTTAGAAAAAAGGACTGTACCAAGAGGTATGTAAACCATAATCCTATTAGTATGATATGCAGTGAAAACCAGAAATGCCTACCACCTACTGTGGCAGAGAAGCAACCTCAAACATATTCCCTTATGTGGGGGGTAATTCAGGGCAGCTGTGTACCATAATTGTGAACTGATAGGTGTGGTCTTCCGTGTTAGTGACAAAGAATGCAAATAAGTTTTCTGAGGAATGTAAACTATCCTTAATATCCCAAAATCCATTGTCCCAACAAAGCTGATTCTCACCCTTAAGGTGAACGTTTTTCTTGTAGCTGCTTCCAGAGAATCTCGTGGTGGACAAGAAATCTAAAACTAGGATGTCAACTAGCAAAGCCATGGTATATGTACGTTATGTTACTCATTAAAAATGTTGACAGATGCTTGGAGACTAATTGTTGTGACAATGATCAATCTTTATTTTCCTCCTCCCCTCTCATCCTATGCAAGGATCAATTTCCTGTACTGAAACAATTCAGAAATTTAAAATTGTCCATCTTCCTCCAACTGGCAGATATTCCTATGGACCAGCCTCTATCTGTAGAATTCGACTGGACATCGTGAATGAGAAGCTGTAGAAGCTTTTTCGACCCTCCTCTGCTTCAGAGGTGTGATTCTCCATGTAACTGGGCCACTACAATGTCTAAGTTGAAAGTTGGTTGGGTGAATGGTTGAGCACGTGATTGGGGGTCAAGCTGTAACATCCAATGCCTTTTGTGCGCTGCCAGTGTTTTCAGCCCTAAGTTAGCTCACTAAGTACTAGAGTCAGAATGAACACCCCTCATCTTTCAAAGGACTCAGTTTAGGTTATGGAACATTTGGTGAGAAATGTTGTGCAATATGAGTCTCTAAAGCTGTTAAATTGACTGGACGTCGAAGTATCGAATCTTAATCACTCAAATTCCTAACTTTTTAACATGATTATGATTTATCCGTTTGTCTTCTCTAGGTTTAACCAGTACATTGTTTGCCTGGCACACCATGTGATAGCCATGTGGTTTATCCGATGCCGCCTGTGTTTCCGGAAAGACTTTGTGCCATATATCACCAAGGTACACATTTTTAAAATCTTTCTTGAAGTACTATAATGTACTAATCCTCACACCTTGAAATACTTTGTTGTTGATGCTGGTCTTTATGGTTGATGCTGGGTGTTGTCAAGTTTTTTTATTTCCACTTGTAAGTTATTGAAGTGGTGGCAAAGTTTGAGTTGTCACACTGGGTCTGCTGCTTCCTCTACATCTTGAGTCCAAAAATGCTCAGTCTCGTGGCTGGTAGTTGAAAATGAATGTTGACGACTTTCCCCTCTTTTTCCACTTAACTGCTCTGGCTCTAAATGTATTCCCATGGTAAGATTTCGTGTCCATCCAGCTTGATGGAATTTCACATATGTTTGTGTTCTTAACTAGGACACATTTCTGTCACTGGTTATTGGCGTTTCTAAAAAATATGTCACGAACTTTACACTTTCTGGCAAACTCCTCTCTGTATGACAAGAGCTTTATCAATGAAGCTGTTGATTCCTCCAAGGCAAGGGCTGCTACTGTCACTGTGAGACAAGCTTATCCAAGAGAAGAAAAGTGAAAAACCCTAGTTCCCTTAGCCACTGATCTCCCTCTTTTCATTGCAGCACCAAAGCTATCCCTGTTTATTACATCTGTAGAACGACCCCTAGCTTTTCCAGAAGTGGCGAGGTTCTATCTTAAATCTCTTCTTCTGCTCATCTGTTCAGGCTGTTTTGATACCGCGCTGCTGCAATGAAAGGGGAAAGCCAACATTTCCCATTTCAATCTTGTGCTTTGCTGCTGAAGTCATTCTTAAAAGCACATGTTTTGACCAGCTTTGGCATCTGTTCCAACAGGCCTTAGTACCCCCATTAGCTCTTTTTACAAATGTATGATCCAGGATAGTGTATGCTGAAACCTTAGGTTACATTTTGCACAGATTGTCTGCTTACAATTTGTGCCAAAGCACTTTGTGGATCATTCAATTCTGCCATGGACTGCGAGAATTCAGGTTCCAGGGAAAAGTGGGCTAATTGTGCATGTGTGATGCAGGTGAATGCGGAGCGTGACTTCACCCCAAAGGATTGGCCAGGTTGACCCAAAAGTTTTGAATCTGCCCTGATAGATCAGAAGTAGCACACGCAGCAGGGCAAGTTTGTCAGAGTGAGAAATTGTAGGTGAAAGGAGAGTTAAATCATGCCAGGTGCCTCCAAAGCCAGTTAGCGGTTTCCCCAGGTAAGTGTGGAACTGTGCAAGGCTGGAAACTGAACTTTGTATTGTATTAAATACATTTTATTCAAGGATGTAACCCAACCATTCCTCCTTTCATTTACATTACGAGAGGGTCAGCTAGAACACCTTGTTTTAAGCAAATTTAGAAGCACTGTCCCCTGAGATGCGTTCGCGATTCTGTGTGCAGGCACTGGAGTAGCAAGCTGTAGTATTGTACCTTACCCACTATTGTTTTTTTTATATTGCATTTAGTCAATTATAATTCAACTGGAACGACGTTTTAAAGCGTTGAACAGGTCTGTTGTACTTCAATGAATATAGTTAATATCCCTATGAATTTTTAAAACAGACTTTCAGACTGACCCTAGAGCTAGGTTAAAAAAAGAAAGTGAGAAAGTAAAGTCAGGAATATGAATAGAGTAGACGAAATGCATATTCACCAGTTACTCTACCCATATTTATTGATCATCCATTGTGGATATTTAATGTCTATTACAGTTAGTTAATACTGAGCTGCTAATTTTCCCATTACTTGGAAAAGGTCTAATTTGATAGTTGGTAGAGAAGGGAAGAGATTGTTCCACCACCGATTTGTTTGTGACCCGGTGGATGCATCTTTTATACATATGCAAGTGGATGGCAGCAGAAGATCTGAGATAGATTTTTTTTCTGACACATCCACATTTTTCCTAATTTTGAGTGTAGAGTATTGGTGATCGTGTAAGCCAGAATTGGCTAAAGAAACTGTTCACTGGGGTCACAGCCTCTAATGCGAGCATGACTGCTGGTGGTCGGTTGAAACTCCCGATCTCTTCTAGTGAGTTGAACTGTGTTTCGTGTATTTCATGTGCTTTACAAACTTTTTCAGGGCTTACGTTCAAATATGCTCCTCTCGTTTGACGACACTCCTGAGAAGGGAAGCTTCAGGGCACGTAGCACAAGCCTGAATGAGAGACCTAAAAGGTAAAGCTTCTGCCGTTGTTTAGTAATATGATTTCTAGAGAAAATAAACCAATGTGTATTTTGCAGATCATAGTCCATGCTAAAGTAAACCAAGCTTTGCTTGGTGGTTGGTTAAGGTGCTGTTTTCCTAGCCTTTTATTTTGAGTGTAAACAAAGTACATCATGGTTTTCTAAACTTGGGGGAATACATTTTCACCAGTCTGCAGGAATGACGCCAATAAGCTACAAAATATGAGGGCTGTTCAGAAGTAGATCAGTAATCTGAGAAATTGCAGTACGCCTTCTGGCAGGCTGTCTGCATGTGTTCTCCAGAAGGATATGTCTGGTGTGCATTGTTATCCTCTCACTTAGTAACATGGCTGTTTGGATTCTGAAAATGCTGAAAAGTGATATAATATGAGTAAGAAAATTGACTTGCCAAATAATTTAATCACTAGCATGTCAGACTCCTATTACAGGGCCTTCCTATATTTGTATCCAAGAATTATGCAAATGTACTACTTATTGGGCAGCCCCGCCGTTCCAGGGCAGGGGGTCTGTTCTGGCTTGGCTCAGATGATGTACAAAACACTCTGTAAGCGATAACAACAGTTTGATTACCAATGTATAATATTGTGATTTCATGTTTTTGCCAGCAAAGTTATATACGCATTTTTACAGGGTTGTTGGTGCAGTATTATTCTCCCATTGCAGTCTGGAAACTGTGAGGGACCAGTAATTCGATTCAACCATTGTACCTGGGTTTTAGGCAGAGGTAATATCAATTAAATGTGCACGAGTATAAAGATTTTTGAAGGATGGCACTAGTCACTGCTAGGAAACATATAAGGCAGTGCAATCCATTAGTTTATGTATGTTTCATAGCGACACTTCAGTTGTACCTAAAATATTTGCTTCAGTGAAACTATTAAAGTGACTTTTCCCTTTTATTTGAAACTGTACAAAGAGAATCTGTTAATATAGCCGATCAGGATCTCCTTCAGCCTCCGAATGCCTACTAGCCAACTTTTTCTATTAGCGCTGTTGTGGTACGCCTTAGCGAGTCTGTGCTTGCATCTCATTTATAGACTTCGCATTTTATGTTCTGCTTTTACCATACCTGTTGTCTTTCCCTACTGTTTTTTTTTTTTAAGTTAGCTTTTTTCATATGGTTGGAATACTGCACAGTGCATAGATGTAACACAAATATCTATTTAAATGAGAAAGAAATATAAAGTACCTTTGTGGTTTCTATTGTTATACTGGAGCTGTCCTTTCATTTGTGACAGTATTACTATATAAAGTTGAAAGTTAAACTTAATAGTCCTGTTATTGTATTTGCAGTGTTAAATGTTTTTGTTTTGTATACTTCCTTCATGCTTGTGGTAAAATTCAGAGTTGCTAGACCCATCATCCATATTTCTGAAAGTACAGTTGCATAATAAAAATATCCTGCCCATAGAGTTTTACTCTAGGCAATTCCTGAACATTTTTGCAGTCCTATTTACAATATGTAGTACTTTCAACCCCACTTCCTGTTGTGCAGGGAGACTGGCTTACTTCCGTAACTACATTCTACTAATGTGTTCTCTTGAGTTAGTTACAAACTAAAAGGTACAACATCAATAAACTGGATTGCCATTTGTCTCAATGACCCTTCTTCACCTTTGACTTCAGTCCCACATTTGGTGAAGGTTGATAAGGCTTTTTAACGTTTACCTCATCATGGTTTTGTTCATGGTGCAATATTCCATTTAAGAATACCATGTATAATGCCCAGACCCAGATACAATGATAGGATGGGAAATAAGTGAAATGTCTTTGGATGCCTGGCTTCAAAATACACCTTCAAAGACCATGTTCCCTATATCAGATCTCTATTTGCTACGTACAATGCAACTCCCCTGGCCAGTGGCATTTGTGAAAACCTCAGCAAGAGGCATTGGGCAAGACAATCTTCCTCTCTTCTATCCCTTCTACCCTCAGGCATGATGACATGGGTGTCCCAGTTGAGAAGACACCAGGAGTAATGTAGGCCAGGTGTGGACAACTACTGCTTCAGTAGAGATTTCTCATAAGCCTGTGCCGTATTCCAGCCATGGCATTCTCTTTGATACATGAAATCATTTTTTGCAAATGTAATGTGTATCCTATAAAATGTTTAGTTCTTGTATTTGGTTTGCTCATGTTATGAGAAATGCTTTGCTTTCAAGTTTATTTCTTCTCTTTTTTTCTCCCTTCCGGCATTTGTACATTTGTTTTCCTCCTCTGTGGGATCCCCTCAACACTGACCCACTGAACCGATGACCTTGCAACGTCTACCCCTACACTGCTTGACTTTCTCTGCTCCTTGCCGTCTCCCCTCCCCACCCTTCCATGGCTTGTTTGTTGCTTCTGGGAGAGTGGCTCTAATACTTCTATGATAGTTTGCGAATATCCAAAAGTGTAAAGCAGGGCGTGAATAACACGTCCCCAGTTAAGGAAATGAAGGAACTCTCCTCTGCCGATGCCTTCCGGTCCCGCAGCATCAGTGTGTCCGAACATGCTGTCCGCAGGTAGTGACACTTAAATCAGGATGGGAGGGTGGCAGAGCATGAAGTGTGTATTCACATGCTTACACCTGAACCATATGGCCGGGGAGAAATGAGGGCTGGCAAAGACTTGGTGGATGGAGTAAATGGGTGGGTTGATACTGCATGCTGCCTGTGCTTGCATGCAATCCATAGATCTAGTGTGATATCCGTAACCATACTATTTTCATAACACTGGTTGAAAATGCTTAGACTGTATCCCTTTGAAGTACACATTTTGATGTTGGCTTTTAAATCTACATAGGCCAATAATAGCGTTTCATCGTGGTTTTTATGAACTGGTGTATTTATTATTCATGACTGTTACTAAAAATGAACAGGCCAAAATCTGAATGAAAGGTTGCGTTCTTTTTTTAGTTTGTTTCATGTTAAAGTTTGACTATTTGCATGGAGTTAACTTTAACTTCTGCTCCCTTTTCTATATCTTCCCCTTTTGAAAATTGATGAGTACTTTGTCTATGGTGGGTTGAGCTCCATTTTAAAGGAATATCTTCTCAGAGCAGAGTTTTTGTATACTGGTTCTAACAGAGAGGTTTGTTCTTTTATCAAGTTATGTAAAATGTACTTAATTTGTGGCTTCCTTAGGAGTTGCACTTTGTAAAGGAGCACTGCTGACACTTGCTTATTGTCTTTGCTGAAGTATCCTGTGTGCCAGTTGACATTTCACCCTTAGAATGCAACCTTTCTTTCACTGCATTGAATGATTCAGGTCTCCAGGTGCATGACGGGCCTGTTTCCTTGCCATATGAAGAAACCTCTGTTGTAACTTGATAATCTGCTATCTGTCTGTCCCACCACAAACTACTGAGGAAAATACAAACGTCAGAATTTTACATGACTGAAGTATTTTTCCACAGGACTGTTTGTCTCAGGCAGGCATCAAGTTACAAACTGATTGCACTTGATCTGCAATCAGTTAAAGTTTGGAACCACTGGTCTGCTCTGATCTGTGAACCTGTTATGGCGGGCTTTCACTAGATTTGGCACACAAATTCCAGAAGCAAATGAAGATGTATACTTATCTTTTGAGCCACAAGGTTTCCCCTCCGTGACATACAGATGGCAGATTCCCAAGTCAGTTTTTCAGGATGTTTTGTGTTAAGTCGCTCTCCCCTACGATATACTTTTGTTTCATTAGGATGCAGACGTCTATCACCAGTTCCAGTTTGGGTTCTGCAGATGAAAGCTCCATGTCCCAGGCAGATGATAGCTTGAAGAACTTGCACCTGGAGCTCACGGAGACTTGCCTGGACATGATGGCCAGATATGTTTTCTCCAACTTCACTGCTGTTCCAAAGAGGTAGGGCTTGCTTAGCAAGCAGTGTGAACTGAACTTTTTGGTCAATCTAGTTTACCTGTTGAGACCTGTAACATTATGGGTTTGTTGTCCTGAAACCACTGGAAACCACTGTTTGTGTTTGACGATTCTAGTACTGGGTGTCCACAATGTAACCTCTAACAGAGGGCCACTTTTTCACAATTTAAAGGGAGGCCTGGATTGAGTTCATTGTAATCTGGTACCATAGACTGGTGGCAGCTGCATTAGAATCCATTTACAGTGCATCAAAGGAATGGGATAGCTTGCTTTTAGTACTACATGATTAAAAATGTCTGGTGGTAAGCTCTTATGGTGGCTGCAAAAGCTGTAGCACTGGCCTCTGATTTACAGAAAAGGATACACTTGTTAGTTAAGGGAAGAATGAAGGGTGGAGGGATAATTTCTAACAAATTTATATACTTCAAATATTGTCATGGAATCGTAGAAAGTAGATTATTATGTGGTGCAGTTGTGAGATCTCACTAGGTAATGTCACAATCTCTATCAGGTCCAGTTAGATTTCTTAAACAAATCCTTTAGCTCAGTCCTGTGTAGCTGTGGCACAGAGCAGCCTATCATCAAATGAACATGTGTAAAGCATTTAGAAGTACCAAAACAGGTAAGACAAAAAGCACAATAAAAAAAACAAATATATAAAACTAGTGTATTTTATCTTAATTTGGATACCAAAGCCACCAGAAAGTCTATTGAGGGGACGTGGAGATATGATTTTTTTAAAGATCCAATAAATATTTGTAATTGGTGCTGTGGTTCCTGAGCCAATGGGCTAGCACAGCTACTAGTCTTCTCTTGGATTGGCCACAAAGTGCTGGGATCCAGTCAAAGGGCACACTGGTGCAGAAGGACGTTAAGTGTCTGGTCCAACAGTCTTAGAGTCCTCATAGATTTCCACAGGATTGCGCTTCCATCCAAGAAGTGGTCCTGAAGCTGTGGATATAGGATGCTCTGAAGATGCCATAGATACTGGAACTGTGGAAGAGATGTGGTGAGTGTTTCTTGCTCCACCTCGTGGTCCACAGACTTCGAGGGTCATCTTCAGCCTCAGCAATCGATCTTCCATAATGTCACAGTGAAGTCAGTGCAGGTCCGGTAGCTACTTGTCAACTGGTCCCTGGTTACATCAGTCTTTAGATGTTGTCTACATAAGTGTCTTTTCTTGGAGAAGGACCATGGTCCACATCGAAGGCCATGGGTCCCACAGACTTGGGGATTCACCAAGTCTGTACTCTGTCTCCTAGCAGTGGGCAGCTGGGGCTCTCAAGTGCAGGCTTCCGTCAGCTTTTGTGGCCCTGTAACTGTAACATGGAGTTAGCCAACTGACTCTTGGGGTTACTCATTTCATTCTGGCACACTTGGGCAACTTCCATGATTGGACACCACAGGCAGGTGTAGTCCAGTCTTTAGTCCAGCCTCTCTTTGCGGGGTTCAGGTGCATCAGGGCAGTCCTTCAGTCTTTCATGCCCAGTAGTGATCTGAGGACTGTGAGTCTGGGGTGCCACTGTTCTGCCGTCTTATGTTTGTGGGAGGTGAGGACTTGCTAGCCAATGGGGCAATTGTTCCAATGGGGCAACCTTTCCCTGTTTGTTGTGTCCTGCGGGTTTGGCCAAACAATCCAAGGATATCCCTATCTACCCATACCTAAGATGGCTTCTTCCTCTGAGGTGTACCCAGAATAATGAACCACTACTTGTGGAAAAAAATAATTGAAGCTTTTTGTGGGGTTTTCCCCCTCTGGAGATGGCAGCCTGTCTTCTTACACAAAGGAGTGAGTCGGCACAGGTGTGATTGCCATTTGCTTCACTGAGACAATAGCCTCTTTGAAGCTGGGCCATCTGTGCCCACCACCCAGTAGTCATCTTGCTGGAGGATGTCACACCTCCTCCCTTCAGCAATTCTTTGTTCATTGTTCCTTGGAGCACTTTACACTTCAGGGGGTGGGGATGGATGGACAGCATTTTGTCTCTAGTGATAACTGCTGCAGATAAACTGAAAAGGCTTCCAAAGGTGTGGGTAACAAAGTGCTGATTTTCTAAAGTCACCTTTCTATTAACCCCTTCGCTGCCAGGCCTTTCCCCCCTCCTGTGCCGAGCCTTTTTTTGGCTATTTGGGGCAGTTCGCGCTTAGGCCCTCATAACTTTTTGTTCACATAAGCTACCCACGCCAAATTTGCGTCCTTTTTTCCCAACATCCTAGGGATTCTAGAGGTACCCAGACTTTGTGGGTTCCCCAGAAGGAGGCCAAGAAATTAGCCAAAATACAGTGAAAATTTAGTTTTTTTCAAAAAAATGGGAAAAAGGGGCTGCAGAAGAAGGCTTGTGTTTTTTTCCCTGAAAATGGCATCAACAAAGGGTTTGCGGTGCTAAAATCACCAGCTCCCCAGCGTTCAGGAACAGGCAGACTTGAATCAGAAAACCTAATTTTTCAACACAATTTTGGCATTTTACTGGGACATACCCCATTTTTACGTTTTTTGTGCTTTCAGCCTCCTTCCAGTCAGTGACAGAAATGGGCATGAAACCAATGCTGGATCTCAGAAACCGCAACATTTCTGAAAAGTAGACAGAATTCTGAATTCAGCAAGGGGTAATTTGTGTAGATCCTACAAGGGTTTCCTACAGAAAATAACAACTGAAAAAACAAATATTGAAATTGAGGTGAAAAAATCTCCAATTTTTCTCTACGTTTTACTCTGTAACTTTTTCCTGCAATGTCAGATTTTTGAAAGCAATATACTGTTACGTCTGCTGGACTCTTCTGGTTGCGGGGATATATAGGGCTTGTAGGATCATCAAGAACTCTAGGTACCCAGAGCCAATAAATGACCTGCACCCTGCAGTGGGTTTTCATTCTATACCGGGTATACAGCAATTAATTTGCTGAAATATAAAGAGTAAAAAATAGCTATCAAGAAAACCTTTGTATTTCCAAAATGGGCACAAGATAAGGTGTTGAGGAGCAGTGGTTATTTGCACATCTCTGAATTCTGGGGTGCCCATACTAGCATGTGAATTACAGGGCATTTCTCAAATAGACGTCTTTTTTACACACTCTCTTATATTTGGAAGGAAAAAATGTACAGAAAGACAAGGGGCAATAACACTTGTTTTGCTATTCTATGTTCCCCCAAGTCTCCCGATAAAAATGATACCTCACTTGTGTGGGTAGGCCTAGCGCCCGCGACAGGAAATGGCCCAAAACACAAAGTGGACACATCACATTTTTTCACAGAAAACAGAGGTGTTTATTGCAAAGTGCCTACCTGTGGATTTTGGCCTCTACCTCAAAGGGGGCAGAAATGGTCTTAATGCAATTTGCCCCTCCAGGGGAGAGACCCTTGCCTAAGGGGTCGCTCCCCATCTGTAAAACAACAACAACAACAAAAACTCCCCGGTGCCTAGTGATTTCTGCCCCCCCTTGGGGGCAGATCGGCCTAATTAAAATAGGCTGATCTGCCCCCCTGGGGTGCAGAAATGGCCTAAAATAAATTTGCCCCCCAGGGGAACGACCCTTGCCTAAGGGGTCGCTCCCCTTACGTGAAATTCACGAACAAAAAAAAAAACTCCCTGGTGTCTAGTGGTTTCTGCCCCTATGGGAGCGACCCTTGCCTAAGGGGTCGCTCCCCACACCTAAAACAAAAAAACAAAAACAATTTTTTTTATCCCTGGTGCCTAGAGGTTTCTAATAATAGGCCGATCTGCCCCCAGGGGGGGTCAGAAAAGGCCTTAAAAAAAAATGACCCCCCTGGGAGCGACCCTTGCCCAAGGGGTCGCTCCCTCATGCCACTTTCATTTTTACAAAAGACATCCCTGGTGTCTAGTGGGCGTTTTGACAGCCGGATTGCTTTCAATCCGGCTGCCAAAACGCAGAGAGAGACTTCAAAGGGAAGGAAATACATTTCCTTCCCTTTGAAGCCTCTCTGCCTCCTCCATGTGATCGGAAGAGAAATGCTTTGCATTTCTCTTCCGATCATCGCGCTGGATGCTGAGCTTCCAGCGCGAAGGAGGAGGCATTGTGACAATCAGCGCGCAGAGGGTGTGGGAGGGGGGTGGGGGGGGTCGGGGGTGGAAGGGGAAGGGCTTCCCCTTCCATCCCTGACTTGGGGGTGTGGGGGTGAACCCCACAGAGGGAGCGCTAGCGCTCCCTCTGGGCTGGGTGCCCAGGACGTAATGGTTACGTCCTGGGCACAGCAGCACTGTGCCGCAGTACGTAACCATTACGTCCTCGGCACAGAACCGGTTAAATGTTTTCTTTAATTCTATATCAGCAGTGGGTCTGCGTTAATGTAACGATTCATTTGACACCCTGGAGAAATATCTGTGGTGGAAGTTAGCAATTAGCGCGGTGGCTAAAACTCCATGTTAACCAGTGGGACCATCTGTCTTGCTACAGGGACAATGTTAAGTTCATGTTTTTACCTGTCAGGGCTCATTTAGCACGAAGGAAACATGCTTATCTTTTAAAATTAGTATGCCTTCCATAGGTTTTGGATTATTAATAAAAAGTACACTGACCTGGCAAAACAGTTTTTGTTTTGACATGTCAATTGGGCTGTTTAAAACTGCCTGACTAGGCTGCAGTGGCGGGCTTAGAGTTTCGTTAATTTTGTCACGATGGTGGTTGCACAATGAAGTGCTGCAGTCCACTAATGACATTTATCTTACTAGTTCTGGGTACCTCTTATACCCTATACTAGAGACCTTTAAGTAAGTTAAATTAGCCAATCAGGTTTTGCCACTTCTACATGGACTTTGTGGGTTAGAGCACATGGACCGGGGTCTAGACTGCAGGTCCCAGTGCACGAGAAAGTTAAAACACTGGCAGCATCAGCCAAGTACCTGGAGGTGGGTGACCACGCAGAAAGAGGTCCTTTATTTACCCTTCAGGCAAGAATGTACATTGCTCACATTTTCTTTGAGAAACGGGGAATATGTAGGAAACTTGAAAACAGTGGCTAATCTGGGTATTTTCTAAACCTGAAAGTTGCCCCGGCATCTGGCTGTTTAGGCAAAACCCAGAATTCAAATTTCAGTCTCACTAAGTGTCATCTGAATACTTATTTTATGAATCCATGGAAAATGCTAGAGCAGCTTGTGACAACTTTGCAGCTTCGTGAGAGCCTTCTCCTTTTCTGGTCTTTGCACAAAGTACCTACTCCATGGTCACTGCAGATCTAGACTAAAGGAAGTCTGCATATAAGGAGATTGTATAATTTGGTTGAGCACCATGTCTCTATTGAATGATATAAACCATGATATCCAGTATTAGAGCTGCATACAGTTCCATCTGCAGAAGGGTCCATGGCTTATCAAAGGTCTTGGAGCCATTGTTCTCCAACAGCAGTTATGTTGTTTTTGGTAGTGGTGGGGTCACCTGTTGACTGGCAATATTGTTATGCTGTAAGTGATTTATTCTGTGTGGCTCTCCTGTTACTTACCCCTCAAATGTTTTGTGTTCTGTTCAGGTCACCAGTTGGAGAGTTTCTGTTGGATGGAGGAAGGACCAAGACGTGGCTTGTCGGTAACAAACTTGTTACAGTCACTACCAGCGTTGGCAGAGGCACAAGGACCCTTTTGGGCTTAGATACAAAAGAACTCCCCACTCACGACTGGTAAAACATACTTTCTCCTGTTTTACCCATTTCATCAGTTTTACCCATTTCATCAGTCTTCTAAATTGGTACTCCATCACAGGACCCAATGCATCTCACCTCTTACGATGCCATTTAACAATGCTTATCTTTGTCTTTGTTCCCCACCTATGCAACAAAATCCTCTTCTGTCCCAACCGTTCTATGTAGCCCACCTCAACCATGTACAAAAACACTGCACCCACCGTAATATCTAACTCGGCCTGCACATCTGCTATAAATCTGACTTGGAGCTTTCACATGGCCTTTTAAAGTCCTTTGAACCTATTCCCTCTTGGGCACCCCATCCAGTGCAGGATGACCTTAGGTGTTTATTGAACTTTGTTAACTTTGAACTGCTCTAATATCCTAGTGAATTGGTTATTATAGCCTGCACATCGGTCTTGAAAGTTCTTGAGCAAAGTAAGCAGGGATGGACATATTGTTTTAAATGTAGTTCTAGTATCATAGTGACAAAGTTTGGAAACGTTCTTTAACACACGTACATATTTTCCTTTCAGTAGTCTATCAGCTTAACACAGTACATGAGTCTGTTATGGTAACCGTTGGTTTAAAAAAGTTCTACCTTTTACACCCTAGAAGTAAGCATTATTGCTTGTCAGAAATAATTACTTTCTCCTCACCTTCTAGGCTTGATGGTCCATTTCAAGTCCGTGAGGCTCCAGCAAAACTCCAAACTGGAGCAGCAAAACCAGATTCAAAAGGAACCCGTCACAGGGTCAGATCCATGTCAGGTGAGCATTGGAAGCCATGTAATGCTGACCTGCTCTTTTGACCCTTTTTCAGGGCATGGTGTTTTTACATTCTGGATCACAAGTACGGAGCATATGATGGTGATGGAGAGAGGATGCACTTTAAATATTGACCTGAGATTTTCTCTGTAGGAAGCTGGCTGTCTATCTAGTGTACCAATGTATGGGGGCCCTATGCAGATGGTGCAGATACCCTTATTGATTTACAGGGGTTAAAAGTAGTAATCCCAAATTCTCTCTTTTGGGGGAGTGTGGGCGAGCAGTTTGGGTTTATCAAAGGGTAGTGCTAAGTATTTGTTGAACACAGAGTCAATAAATTAGACATGTACGAAGAAACTTGAGACCAACGTTTAGGGAAATACAGATACTTGTTATATTTCAGCACCAGAAAAACTTCAAAGAAGGCAAGTACTGTTGCTCTATCTCAATTTGCAAATGCGCCTTTGCGCAGGAAAGATTTAGAAGTACTTGTACTGCAATGGGGTCCCTGCAGACAGTTTACGGGTGTCCCCTGTCAGTTTAAGGGTGCTGGGGGAGCAAGGTCACTTACAACACCAGTATAGGAAGCTGGCTATTTATGATATATCAAAATGAGATATATCGTGCAAAGAGTCCTGGGGTCCCTTACTAGTGGGCAGGGGGTTTGCTCTAGCAATCCCAAGATGCACATTTAGGGGGTTGTGTGGTCGCGCAGCTTTACGCTTATCAAAGAGGAGTGTTGGACATCTGCAAATACACACAGTCAATAAATGAGACAGATGACTCAACAAGCAGATCCACACTAATTTACAAAAATAGCAAGTATCTTTATATATATATTTAGACACCAGAATCAAAACAATCAGGTAAGTACGTTTTGCAAGAAAAATACTTTGTTTTCAAAAGTTGACTGTGCATTTTTCAGAAGCGGCAATGTTACCCTATGGAGGAAAACAAGTACTGCATTCACTTATAGTACAGCGTTTTCTGGGGCCGATCTTCTGGACTTGAGTTGAGTATGAGGCAAGATCCAAGGCCTCACCAACAGGCCACAACGGGCAGCACTGGGGCGGCTGGGTGCATAGGTGCAGCACAGCGTCGGGTGCCCAATGGTAGTCAATGGGGATGGGTCAGGTTGAAGAGAGGCTGCAGGTTTGGACTGGGAGTCCAGTTGAAGAGAACCAACAGGTGGGTTCAAGTCTTAAGCTGCTTGGGGACGTGGGGACACCTCAAGTCCTTTTCTCCACAGCCCAAGGACAACCGGTACAGAGGTGTCTTGTGGCGTCTGTTTTTCTCCAGTGGTAACATTTGCAGTTGAGGGTGCCTGCGGAGTGTACAGTGGACAAGTCCAAGGGGGGCTCTTTCTCTGGAGGACCACGTTGGCACCGTTGGCCGAATTCAGCTCGGGCTAGGCAGCATGGGTGCAGTGATGCTTTCAGGTGTTGGGTTTCCAGTGGTAAGGAGTCCTCTCAGGTCTCTTGGAGTGCCACCCTCGCGATGCAGGGAAGCTGTTTTGCTGCTCCAGAGGAGTTCCTGGGTTTTGGTTGAAGGCAGGCAGTCCTTCCAGGCTTTTGGAGGCACAACAGCTTGCAGGACGAGTTGACTTTGGTGCGAATTGGGCAGAACAGTGGACAGGCTGGCAAGTCTGGGGCCAAGTCAGGTGGTTCTTCCTTGGGCTTTGCTTTTGCAGCTTTTGAGTGTCCTTCACGGGTTAGCAGGAATCTGATTTCATGGTGCCAGTGGCTCCACTAAATACTGAATTTAGGGTGTTAGGGGTGTTAGGGGAGTGTAGGGTAGTAGCCAATGAGCAGCGTACCCCTGGGGTCACTGTGTCCCCTATATAACTACTTCATGTGGGAATGCACCCTGCCTTAGGGCTGTAAGGTCTGCTGTGGGGGGTGACTTACATAGATTGCATGCAGTGTTAGGGGACATTGCACGTTTCACTTTTAGCTGCACCAATCACACAGCCTGCAGTGGCAGTCTGCATGTGCTTGGTGAGGGAACCCTGAGGGTGCCACACTACATGCTTTAACCCCTGGGGACCCTCTTTGGTACCCATACCCTAGGTACCAGGGGTACCATTTTACTAGGGACTTACATGGGGGCCAAAGGTATTGCAAAATTGGGTAACAATTGCACAGTTTTAGGGAAAGAGGTCTGGCATTAGGGGCCTGGTTAACATGAACCCAGTGCACTTTCAGTCAAAATTGCATCAGGTACCAGGTAAAAAGGGGGGCGACTATGTCAAAAAAGGGACACTTACCTACAACCACAAGTACAGTTGAACGGGTAACCAGGCAGCGTTTTGCACCAAAGTGCACCAGCAGCCCACAGTTGTCACTTCTTCGGCTATTCTTTGTCCTTGTTTTTCTTTTGTCAAAGGAATCTGATGTCAGGGGCCACCTAAATACTGAATTTAGGGGCATTTAGAGGAGCGCAGGGTAGTAGCCAATGGGCTTCTTACCCTTGTGGTGACTACACCCACTATATGACCACTTCCTGTGGAAAGTGGGCAATACCTTTCCCCAGAGTTTCTAGTTCCACAAAAACAAGATGGTGGAAACACTTTTTTCATGGAGTACATCAGGCTGTCCACCTTACTGGTGTGACTAGACTGGTAGTGCACCATTCCTACCTGCATAGCTAATTTCCGGCCTGTCCTGGTGCCAAATGGACCTCAGGACAGGGGGTGGCAACTCCCAGGTCTGGGGGAAGCCAGGGTCGCATTCCAAAGGCAGCAGTGTCTTTGAAGTCCCTGGCATGCAGATTTACTAGCCATCCTGCTAGAGGAGGTGATAACACTTTCCTCCGGAGCATGCATTGATTTCAGAGCACAGGCTCTCACCTCCACGGGTCAGAAACATGTCTGTGGTGGCGGGTGTAGGAAGCTGGCATTCTTTATAGTGTATCAATATAAGGGGACACTATGTAGATAGTCCAGGAGGACCCTTATTGACTGACGGGGTTAAAATAATAACCCTAAAAGCTCTTTGTGGTAGAGCAGTTAGGCTTATCGGAGGATAGTGTTAATCATTTATTGCACACACAGAGCCAGTAAGCGAGACACACACTCAATAAATAAATCTGACACCAATTTATAAAAACAACACATATTTTTACATTAATTTAGACACCAAGATCACCATAAGCGGGTAAGTACTTCTCGAGTTATCAGTTTTTAAGTCACAGCGAAACACACTTTTAGTGTGGCTTCAGGCGGGTATGCTATCCTATGGGGAATAAACATATACTGCATTCAGGGACTTAGCAATGACTTATAGGACCAGTGTTAAGGAGTTAAGGTGAGTATTGAGCAAGGTCCGAGGCAGCACCAAGACTTCATTTCGGGAGACACTGGGGCATCCTGGTGCAGAGGTTCTTTACAACTTCTGGTTTCACATTCACTTTAATGGGAAATGGACCTGGGGATAAGAGGTTGTAAGTGGGGACTGGGTGATTCCGAGGGGGGAGGGGAAGAGGGGTCAGGTTTTGAGGGTCACCATCTGTCCACTTGACTCTGGCTAGGGGGTTCATGCACTGGTGTTTTAAGGCGTCTGGTCGCGCTGCTGTATATCCTCGTGGCTCTCGGTTCTTGCAACAGAGGCTGGAGGCAGCGGCTGAGGGACTAGGCTGCCACACCCAGGGCTGGGCTCTGCTCCAGAGGGTGTCAGGACTTTATGGGCACTGTCACCTCCCTCTGACTCTGGCTTTGGGGCTCAGGTTTAATGGTACTTTGAGGCATCAGGTCACAGTGGTCAGAGACTTACTCTGGATCTTGGTGACCCGGTGAAGAGGGGAAACAGGGCAGTGGGACCACTCTCGTCACTGGCCTTGTGGATCCTGACATCCCTCGATGGTAGGTCTGCTTTGGTGCTGTTGGAACCAAATTGGACCACCAACAAGCCGTGGTTGCTTCAAAGGTCCAATACCCTAGGTTTAAGTGCATGGAGCCTCCGGGAGGGGTCAGCGTCTTGTGACTTCAGTGAAGTGGCAGGGCTGACCTCCTGGGCTCCAAATAGACTCCTCCTGGCTCGTTCTTCAGTCAGGGGGCCCGATGGACAACGGGACAGAGTACCGGACCTTGCAAACTGTGTCTGCAGAGGGAGGGAATCAGCTCCAAGGGAGATCTTTCCTGGTTTTTGAGGTGCCAGGCAGTCCACCAAGGGTTTTAGGGAGGGTGTCAAGCTGGCAGGGTTTTGCGCCTATCTTTGGTCCAGGTTTTCAGCTCGTGTTCTCTTTGGTCCTTCTTTCCTCATCTGTAGTAGTTGAGTCTTGACTTGATCTGCTTTCCTGGTGTCAGGGGCTGCCCTAAATCTTCAATTTAGGGGTGTTAAGGGTGATGAAGGGTAGTAGCCAATGGGCTACTTACCCTTGAGTCACTACGCCTCCTAGATGATCACTTCCTGTGGGAAGTGGGCATCACCCTGTCCCAGAGATCCTAATTCCACTACACACAAGTTGTGTGTCCAGCCTTCAAGTGCACCACACTTCCTTAATGTCTAATTCCCTGCCTTTCCTGGTGCCACATGGGCCTCAGGGCAGGGGGTTGCCTCTCCCAGGTCTGGGGGAACCTGGGGTTGGATATCAAAGGCAGTAGGGACTTTGAAGTCCACGGCCTTGGTATACAGATTTACTAGCCATCCTGTTGGTGGAGGTAATAACATCTTTTGCCAAAGCAGGCATCATTTCTAACCTCCGAGAGCGGGGCTCTCACCTCCAGGGGGTCAGAAACTCATCTGTGGTGGCAGGCTGGTCAATACCAGTCAGCCAGCACACTAGAGGACTAGTAGGTTACATGGGGCACCTCAAAGGTGCCCTCTGGGTGCATGGCATAATAAATTCAATACCTTCATCAGTATGGCTTTATTAAGATGAGGGGTTTGATACCAAACACCATTATTTTATGTTCAGCCATCATGTAGCTGGGTCACTCGTGGTGACCAGTGTCCAGTACGAGTTCTAAGATTGCTGCCCGGTCTCTTGTAATATCCAGTAATAGAACTAGACAACACAGAGGCCTGTCTACTCATGCACACACCCTTCATATGACTTTGCTTTAGGGCTGTAAAGGCCTGCTGTAGGGGTGACTTTCATATAATACATGCAGTGACTTTGGCAAGGCACACAGTGAGTGTACTGTGCTTTGACTCTGGCCTGAACCCTGACACGCAGTCAGCGATGGGAGGTTGAGTGCAATTTGTATGCGGATCCCTTAGGGTGGCATAAGAAATAGTCCATAAGGGACCGTGTTTAGTACTCAAGCCCTAAATACCAGGGGTACCATTTGCTAGGTACTTACATGGATGCTAAAGTCTTTGCCAATTGCGTTACAATAAGACATACATTGTTTTAAGGAAAGAGCACTGGCACTGAGGTCTGGTTAGCAGCCTCAGTGCACTGTCAGTCGAAAACCAGCATCTAATAGTTCTAAAAGGGGGGGGACAAATGTTGGGGGGGGGGGGGGGCATCTATAAAGAACTCCAGATTCCTACAGTGAGCTGATCTATAGCAGTCAGCCCGCATGCTAGAGGGCTAGTAGGTTTTGCTGCACCTCTAAGATGCCCTCTGGGCGCATGTCTTAATAAATCCAACACTGCCATCCGTCTGGATTTTTTAAAGACGATGTGGTTAACACCATAGGTTGCAGTGAAGCCATTATGTAGCTCGGTAACGTATGTAGACCATTGTCCAGTAAATTCCTTAAGATGGCTTCCTGTTGACTTGCAGTGTCTAATTGAACTAAGCCGAACAGGGGCATATCTGCCCTTACATCAAGTGTAATGCACCCCGCCTTAGGAATCCAAGGCCTGCTTTAGGGGTGACTTGCATATATTTGAATGTATGACTGGGGCATGGCACACATGTTTCTACTCATGGCTTCCACCGTGACACACAGTCTGCACTTGGAAGCTGTGTGCAATTTTTAGGGGACGGGTCCCTTAGCGTGGCATAATACATGCTGCACTATTAGGGACCCTCTCTAGTGCCCAGGGCGTATGCACAAGGGAATCCATTTATTAGGGCCTTAGAGTGGGTGCTAATTGTGTGCAATTAGACCTTTTACCTTGTTTAGGAAAGAGCAGTGGCTCTGGGGACCTGTTTAGCAGGAACACAGTGCACCTCAAATGAGAAACCTCAGTGCCAGTGAGCAAAAAGTGGTGGTGGCTGTGTCCTAAAGGGGCACTTTTCCTACATTCTCCAGCACTCAGTGTTACAAAGATATATAAACATTAACCTGAATTCTTGGTATTACACAGCAGTAACCACTATAAAGCGGTGTTTCCAGTGAAAATACTTCGATATGCTTCTAACTTTTAGCCCAGTGGATGGACTTACCATTCAACTTACTCAGTCAGCTAAGTTTTGGCATGCGAAGTTGCATTGAGAACCATCCACTGATAAAAAATAATTGAAGGATATAAAATGATTTTCCCATTTTAGTACCCATGTGAAATTTTGCTCACACCTACAGCCCAAATGACTACACAGGCTTACAACCAAACTTGACATGAGAGCAGATCTGTACCCCGAAGGCAATTCATTATTCATTTTTGGTTTGGTGTAAATCCATGTAATTGTTTTTGAGATTTAAGTGTGGGGGGAAAAAAAAACTTCCACGAGGGGTTCAGGGCTTCAAATGGGGTTGCGTTTTTGTATCGCTTTGCCCCTCAGGTTCGCATATAATATGGATGCCTGACAGCTTAACAAAAGCATGGATTAAACTGGGAGAGCCTTTTGCCATCCTACTATTTGGATCTGTGCATCTCAGAGCAGTTCACTCCTGCAAAAGAACAGAGCAGCCATTTCAGGAAAGTCGGCATCTTCACAAAAGGTCATAGCGGGGCTTGGTAGGGACCCCTTTAGGCTTATGCACAGTGGTGCCCCCTCCCTAAGGTGCTACCACTTTTGTTTAAAGAAAAAAAATAATACTCAAGATAATGGGAGTCCTAAAATGGTAGCTGAGAACTGCTGAGACAGTTTTGATTCCTGGTCACTATTTTTAATGTTCTGAACCCAGAACCACAAGTTAGTTGCAAGTCAAAGCAATTATTAGGATGTGTAGCTGGTGCCGGATTTGTAAAGTAATATTAAAAAAAATAAAAAAAAGGCCTGGTCTAAGACCAAGCACTTGAGGTCCCAAACCTTGGCAATTAGCCCTGCACCAACACACCCTTGCCCGTGGCCGAATGTAGCGTGTAGAAGTGGTTGCTGGTGTGCGACGACTGCCTTTGCTAAACCCCTACTGCTCACGACTGAAGAATGTGCAGAGTGGGCATTATGCACCCACACCTGGCCTCGCGCCCAAGCTGCCGCGTTCATACAACCCACACTGCAGAGTGAATTTATGAAAAAATAATGCTGGAAAAGTTACCTGTTGATGGCAGTAGCTATCCACTATTTTTATATTTGATAGGTTCATGTTCTACATGTCTTCCTTTTCCAGGACTTGAGGAGCAATAAAAAATGCACTCTCCATGCTCTTAGAATCGGAAATGTCCTCTGGTCGTAGAGTTTGAAGGCCATTTATTTACTGGCTGATAAATACAGACCCCAAAGATTAAATTTGTAGTTTTAGATACTGCTGTACATGTGTCTCTAGACTGTATACAATATTTTCTAATCTGAGTAGCAAGAAGTTTACTTTTGCCAACGTTTAGTTGTGTTTTGTTTGCTGATATTTTTGGTGGCAGTCAAGGGAAAGCCTGCTGTATGCAGCCAGTGTCCTTGCACTACAGGTATAGGGTACAGGGATTTTTGTTTTTTGTTTTTTAAACAGATTCGCCCAGGAGTTCCAAAGTTATATAAAAAAAAAAAAGTGCATTTGCTATGCAGCACCCAATTTAACCATAACTTTATAGTAGCTGTTGGCTGTCACACAACTGTTTGTATAGTTAAAATGCCAGTTAATTCCTTTGTGAATAACTTGGTTAGATCGTTGGAAAAAAAACCAAAACTTTTTTTGCTAGTAATGTGCATGAAAATGTAAAATAGAAAATGTCTGTAGTCTACTCTTAGTCAGTCCTGGAAAGATTTATCAAGCGCTTGATAAGCGGCCGATAGTTAAATATATAGCTTACTATTCATAGCATTTGTTGGCTGCTGATACACATTCTCTGCACACTCCTGCCATCAAGTGTTGGGCTCGGCCTCTACAACTTGTTTTTCTGGAATAGTTTTTTTATTTTTTATTGCTGATGTGACGTTGCATTTCCTCCGCTTCAAGAGAATGTGCATGTTCTACGGGTCCATTATTACATTTCTCATTTTTTCGCTTGCTATTCTGGTGAGTGGGGATGGAGCTAGTGAAGATATCAATTGCTGCTGAATGTGTGTAATGTGTTCGAATATATACATATACATAGCGTCTAAAACCTGTAAAGCGTACTGTCATCTCCACCTGTGGGGGAGGTGGGAGGGCACATGTGAATCTGAAGCATTACATGGTACGAATAGATGCTTTCAGGGTAAGTAACATGCTTAATTCAAAGCATGTTTTGGCTCCAGATACACATGCTATGCATAGACTCTAAAGCGGTACTCCTCTTGTGGTGACTCTAGGCATTAGATGGTGCAGAATAGCGTAAATTGGACTGTTTGTCCCACAAAGCATTGCTGCCTGGCTTGAACACCCACACAATAGTGCTTTGTGAACGCGTGTGGACTAGACCAAGTAGCTGCCTTACAAATGTCAGTTTGATACCAAACACCATTATTTTCCATGCAGCCATCATGTAGCTGGGTAAACTCGTGATGACCAGTGCCCAGTACATGTCCTTAAGATGGCTGCCTGGTCACTTGCACTATCTAGAAATGGAACTAGACATTACAGGGGCATATCTAAACATGTATTATATGTCTCACATATAATATTATGCACCCTGCCATAGGGCTCTTAAGACCTGCTGTACGGATGACTTGCACATATTGTATGCAGGGATATGGGCATTGCACATGTGGTGTGTGCAGTGTCGTGTTTTCAAAATGTTTTGCACCATTTCATGCATTCTGCAATGGCAGTCTGCATGTGTTTTTAGTGTGGGTCCCTTAGGGTAGTATAATACATGCTGCGGCCCATAGGTCTCTCTTTCGTACCCGTGCCTTTGGTACTAGGAGTACCATTTACTAGGGACTTCCAGGGCTGCTAAAGTCCTTGCCAATTGAATTACAGTTGAACATGTGGGATGTTTTAGGGAAAGACCACTAGCCCTGGAGCCTGGTTAGCAGGCTTCAGTGCACTGTCAGTGTTGAAAACCAGCATCTAGTAGTACAAATGGGGGCAAAGGTGGAAGTGGGCATTTGCAAAGAAGTCCAGCTTCCTATAGGCACTTTATGCAACCCACAGGAGCAGTGCAATATTTTAGCTGTTTAAGTTTAAACTTGGTGTATGTTTGATCCATTTGGCAAAGCTGATTTTTACTAGATAAAGTTGATCTGCCATTAACTTTTTTTTAATTGTATGAAGTTACTTTGCTGTTTAATGTTGTGTAGCTATTTGGTGTCTGAGGGTCTAGAAGCTACTCTCGTTTTTTTTTTACTGCCATTAGTTAATAAACTGTTTCAAGGGCCTCCTGATCAGTGCAGGGAGTTGTGTGGGTCTAGTTTAAAGGTGGTGTGGTTGAAGACCATGACCAACACGTTCTTTGATATCTGGAGTGGATGCAGGGAGAGCAGCACCTACTGGGACTAAACTATGATTCTTTGACTGTTGAGCACAGAGAAAGGTCAGCATTTGTGGGTACAGGGAGTCGTGTGGGGCATGTTTATAATTGCCCCACCTCTCGGTCAGAGGCTGCTGTGTTCTGCTGAATGCCCAGCAGTAACCGAGCAGGTATGTACTGTGACTCTATTGGAACTTGGTGAAGCATACCTTTAGACAACCCAACTTACATTACGCCTCGTTATAGTGACAAGGTCTAAAAAATCGCGTACATTCAAGTTTTGATGAATACCCCCTTCCACATGCATGTTAAATGGCATCAAGTGTCACAGATCACATCACAAATGTCGTCTGTAGTGACATCATTTAGAGTGTCATTATAGTACTAAGCTACTGATCCTGGTGATTATCCATAAAGTCCCTTAATACAAGTTTTTTCAGGTAAACAATATTCTACAGTCATGTGGTGAAGTGCCTGCAAAAGGTGAGTCTACCATGGTAAACATGCAGACAGGTTACCACAGTGCTGTGTCTATTTTGCAGGTGGACATGCTTTGCGCTCCAGTACATCAAAATCTGCTGATACCAGTTCTGCTCCTAAAAAGAGGAGACCACGGAAGGAAAAAACGTACCTTGCTGATTTTGTGCCTCTGCTGACACAAGGATGGGCTGAAGTGCTGGTGCGAAGGCCTACAGGTAACCTTTCGCCAGTAGTTAGTTCCTGTTCTCTGTATGGCAGGTACAGACCGCCTGATTTATATAGCAGCACTAATTGTCCCAGTTCCCTCGGTTATGCTCGGTGTGTCCTGGCTTAAACATTCTCAGGTTTTCTTTGCAAGCAGTTTTCCACCTTTTTATGATTGTTTCCAAATTGATTTGTTTAATATTTATATACACTAGCATTGTTTTCTATTAATAATTTTGGTGCAGTACAATTGTTGGAACCTCTAAGATTTAAGTATACGCTTACAGATATGAAAATGTATTTTTTACCCGGTATCATCAAGGTGTCGGTGTGTTGTGAAGAGAGGGGTGGAGTTAGCCCGGAAAGGGAGGAAGCGCATTAACACTTTTCCCCTGAGGAGCAACTTCCACTTTTTTTCCTTTAGCCACTCAGTTCACCTGTATTTTAAGCAGACTCCATGAAGCCCATTCCCCCAAAAGAGCCCCATTATGCTAGTTTGCTTGTTCCGATCGATACCTCACCCTGGAATACTTCCCAGATGCCAGCAGGAGCCAGAACTCGTTTTCATAGCAGAGCTCCGGCACACTGCTAGGTGGTGTCATGGAGCTCCACGCCGCTTTAACCTGGACTTATCTCACCAAGCGCCCCACCCCAGAGTCTTACTGTACAGGCCTCAAGCGCTAAAAATGAATTTACACTAGTTTCCCATCATTCCACTACAGGTAACCAGAGAGGATTGATTCTTTGACGTGTGGCCTCTGCCAATCTAGCACTGTGACACATAAGTGTGGTTGGTCTCCTGGGACGTTACATACATGCCCTTTTGCATGTGAACAGCAAGATTTTAGCAGCAGTCGCAAAATATCTTGAGGCCTCTTTGGCTCAGACGATACACAATGGACAGGACACGTCCAGTTAAATTAAATGCTTCGGTCTTGATACTGTGGATTCCCTGGGGAGGGCAGTAATTAACAGTGTTGCCCTTCGAAGTGTATTGATGCAATCTAGAGGATTCTTTGGCAATGTACATGCCTCCATTATAGATATGCCTTTTGATGGATACCACCTTTTCGATGAGAAGGCGCAAACTGCATTAGAATGCCTCAAGGCCAGCAAAGATAGGATGCTTCCTTGGGACAGACATAGCTGTCCCTCCACCTGTCTCACTTTCATGTTTTACTTGATTGAAGATGACAGACTCCAGATAAAGGTGCTGCCGCTACATTTTAATGTATTTTCAAAGATTATATGAATAGTTTTTGTTAGCCTATTATGGTTAAGTTGTCCAGTTAGATACACTCCACCACCACAAGTTGGACTAACTACTAGACACAATGCTACAGCACACATGAAGTTAGCAGGTAGAAATAGATCTGTAGGTAATTACACTGAAGTTATGTATCAGATTTATTAGCATTATGAATGTTGATGATTGCTTTATACATAGTTACCATCTTCAGTGACGGAAGGAGCAACCTATTCACAATTACCCCTCTTACTCTCTCTCCTGTAATGTTTTTGCTAATGTTTGTCGAGGTAGAATTCTTGTCTCATTAACCTCTGGATTTCAACACTTCTCTGGAAGGACTTCCTGCATCTGAAGGCTCTGGGGAATTACACAGCTTTTTGTAAACACTTGAACGCGATTGCACACATTAACTTGAATACTAATAAAACTGAAATGTGTTTTGTGCAGCACGAGTGACCAGGGCATGGGTTTTATTAAGGTCGATCCCGAAAGAAGGGTGACTATTTTGAGAAATTGGAGGGATGCATGTGGGGTTAAGATGCAGAAAAAGAAGCGCAGATAGATTGAGAATGGAACATGACAAACAAGTGTTGTGTATGGTGCAAAAAATGTCAGAAGGCACTAGGTCAATGGAATTAGTTGGAGAGAGTGAGCATGAAAGGAGTTGTGTTGTTGATGATGGGATTTTGATTGGGAGAACCTATATTTAGAGGAATTTATTTATGTTTGTGGTAAGACTGCCTACTTTAACCTGCCTCATCATTGGGTAGGAATCAGCTATGTTATGTTGGTGTTCCCACGGGCCACCCTGTGAATGAGATGAGT
Organism: Pleurodeles waltl; assembly: GCF_031143425.1. NCBI lineage: Eukaryota > Metazoa > Chordata > Amphibia > Caudata > Salamandridae > Pleurodeles > Pleurodeles waltl. The sequence goes on along the minus strand of NC_090449.1, from coordinate 74,761,751 downwards.
GATGCGGTTGGTGTAAAAGAGTGAAGCATGGATTTGGACAAATTGTGTTAGATGTGCTTGTTGCTATATCTTTGGTTGGTGTGACTTTGAATGATGTGGAAATCAGGAGATTGTGGATGCCTTCGGATCACCTTGCCTCTAACACTGCTGGATCATTAACTTATGTCTTTGAGTGCTACGATTATGCGCAACCGCCTTGCATTAGGTATACTTCTTGCGTGGAAACTGCAGTGTGTTGGGAATACAGCAGAGCTGCACGTTCCTTTCAGATAACAGTAAGGGATATTATAACTTGTATGGCAAATGTTACTAATATTTCTGGTGAAGCAAAAGTTCTGGAGGGTTATAGTTTGTTAGAAGATGCAGCTTTGGTTGTTTTTTAAAAGGTTGGTGAGAGTGGCATGATAGGTTAGGGGGGAGTGGTGTACTGTGCTCAGTACTTACTACTATAATTTGTGCAGTTGGTTTTATTCTTTTGCTTAAATTGTTTGCAGCAATCTTTTCCGAAATTAAACTAAATTATGGGGGTTAGAAGAATGTGCAGATAGGGTCTTCAAATAAAAGGAAGCAGGAAATGTATGAAGTGGAAGATATCTGAGCAGGAGCCTATGAAGACATCATAAAGTTTAGAAAAATCGGGTCGCAAAAGGCAAAGTGATGTAGATTGTATTATGAAATATAATAATGAGATATTAGTGAAAATTGTAATTGGGGTTTTTTTAAAAGCCGTTTTCTGATTTGAATTATATGTGTCTAATATTGAGTCATTTTCAATTGAAACACAAATACTATTCTGTAGAGCATTGTCTTTTTCTGATGGATGCTAACTACTCATTGACTCCTTTTAAAAAAAATATAATGAATGTTCTGCTGTTTCATATTATTCATTGTATGCTTATATGTACTTATTGGCACGGCACGCAGCAAAATGTGCACTACTTATTTTGTATGACATGTTCTTGAAATCTGAGAAAGCCTTTAGATTCTTTCAAGGCTCCTCCTGCTTGCACACTGTACTGTATTCATTTGAGTCTCTTTGTTGTTTATGTAACTAGTTTGTTTTAGTTCAGCAGGGGTGTAATTGTTATTAATTGTAGGACGCTGGCTATCTATGCAGTGTACCATTGTACGGGTACACTATGCAGACAGTACAGGCGACTCTATTGGTTTACAGTGGTTAAAATAACCCTAAATTCTCTCGGTTCTAGTGTGGGCGAGCAGGTTAGACTTATCAGAGGGCAGTGCTAAGCATTTGTTGAACACCGAGTCAATTAATGAGAAACACTCAAGAAGAAACTTGAGACCAATTTAGAAAAATAATACCGGTTTTTATATTAATTTAGACACCAAGATCTGCGAGATCAGGTACGTAATTTTCGTGTTAGCGATTTAAAGAGATACAGGAAATTTAACTGTCAGATTTGAGACATAAGCCTCAAATGTGGTAATGTTATCCTATGGGGAAACATACACTGCACAGGGTCACTTGCAATTGACTTACCGGACTGTTCTTCTGGACTTAAGGTAAGTAGGGGTCAAGGTCCTTAGAACAACCAGTAGTTTCAGGTTACCTGCCCTGGTGTGTCCAGGTGCTGAGGTGCTAATAACGGTGGTAGCCTCTGACGCTATGCATTGAAGTCAATGGGAGCAGCACCTGTAAGAAAAGGGCTGCAAGTTGGGACTGGGTGACAAGTCCGGCTCTAAGCTCATAGGAGGGCTTGGTTCTTGAGGGTCCATGGGGCCGGGGGTCAATGACTGTTATCTCAAACTTGGATTGTGGGGCTCAGGTCCAGTGGGTCACTGGTGTTAGAGGCTCTCACTTCTTGGGGTCGACCTGATGATGGTGGAAAGCAATACAGCAGAGCCACTCTCTGTGCTGGCCTTGGGGTTGCTGACGTCCCTCGTTGTTAGCTCGGTCTTGGCAGTGTTGTGGCTGGCATGGACACTAAACAAGCCGTGGTGCCTGCAACTGGCTGGGGCACTCTGGGTATTGGTGCAGGGAGTCTTGGGGCAGGCTCAGCATCTCGAAGACAGGCTAGGTTGATGGGGCAGCACTCAGGATACTCTGGATCCTCTTCCTGGAGGGATGCTCTCTCGGGGGACCCAATGGTCAACAAAACAGAGAACTGGACAGTCACGGTTAGGGCCTGCAGGTGCAAGGAAGCGGCTCTTCCACTCTGAGGGAGATGATGACTGGGGGGCGATCTGCAGGCAGTCCTCCTAGACTCTAGGCAAATGTACAGCTGCAGGACAAGTTGGATCTTTGCAATTATCAGGACATGAGCAGTGTAGGAAGTTGGCTCTGTATGTGCTATTTCAAAGTAAGGAATAGCATGCACAGAGTCCAAGGGTTCCCCTTAGAGGTAAAATAGTGGTAAAAATAGATAATACTAATGCTCTATTTTGTGGTAGTGTGGTCGAGCAGTAGGCTTATCCAAGGAGTAGTGTTAAGCATTTGTTGCACATACACATAGACAATAAATGAGGTACACACACTCAGAGACAAATCCAGCCAATAGGTTTTTGTTATAGAAAAATATCTTTTCTTAGTTTATTTTAAGAACCACAGGTTCAAATTTAACATGTAATATCTTGTTCGAAAGGTATTGCAGGTAAGTACTTTAGGAACTTCAAATCATAAAAATTGCATGTATACTTTTCAAGTTATTGACAAATAGCTGTTTTAAAAGTGGACACTTAGTGCAATTTTCACAGTTCCTGGGGGAGGTAAGTTTTTGTTAGTTTTACCAGGTAAGTAGGACACTTACAGGGTTCAGTTCTTGGTCCAAGGTAGCCCACCGTTGGGGGTTCAGAGCAACCCCAAAGTCACCACACCAGCAGCTCAGGGCCGGTCAGGTGCAGAGTTCAAAGTGGTGCCCAAAACACATAGGCTAGAATGGAGAGAAGGGGGTGCCCCGGTTCCGGTCTGCTTGCAGGTAAGTACCCGCGTCTTCGGAGGGCAGACCAGAGGGGTTTTGTAGGGCACCGGGGGGGACACAAGCCCACACAGAAATTTCACCCTCAGCAGCGCGGTGGCGGCCGGGTGCAGTGTAGAAACCAGCGTCGGGTTCGCAATGTTAGTCTATGAGAGATCTCGGGATCTCTTCAGCGCTGCAGGCAGGCAAGGGGGGGGTTCCTCGGGGAAACCTCCACTTGGGCAAGGGAGAGGGACTCCTGGGGGTCACTTCTCCAGGGAAAGTCCGGTCCTTCAGGTCCTGGGGGCTGCGGGTGCAGGGTCTCTCCCAGGCGTCGGGACTTTGGATTCAAAGAGTCGCGGTCAGGGGAAGCCTCGGGATTCCCTCTGCAGGCGGCGCTGTGGGGGCTCAGGGGGGACAGGTTTTGGTACTCACAGTATCAGAGTAGTCCTGGGGTCCCTCCTGAGGTGTCGGGTCTCCACCAGCCGAGTCAGGGTCGCCGGGTGCAGTGTTGCAAGTCTCACGCTTCTTGCGGGGAGCTTGCAGGGTTCTTTAAAGCTGCTGGAAACAAAGTTGCAGCCTTTCTTGGAGCAGGTCCGCTGTCCTCGGGAGTTTCTTGTCTTTTCGAAGCAGGGGCAGTCCTCAGAGGATGTCGAGGTCGCTGGTCCCTTTGGAAGGCGTCGCTGGAGCAGGATCTTTGGAAGGCAGGAGACAGGCCGGTGAGTTTCTGGAGCCAAGGCAGTTGTCGTCTTCTGGTCTTCCTCTGCAGGGGTTTTTCAGCTAGGCAGTCCTTCTTCTTGTAGTTGCAGGAATCTAATTTTCTAGGGTTCAGGGTAGCCCTTAAATACTAAATTTAAGGGCGTGTTTAGGTCTGGGGGGTTAGTAGCCAATGGCTACTAGCCCTGAGGGTGGGTACACCCTCTTTGTGCCTCCTCCCAAGGGGAGGGGGACACAATCCTAACCCTATTGGGGGAATCCTCCATCTGCAAGATGGAGGATTTCTAAAAGTTAGAGTCACTTCAGCTCAGGACACCTTAGGGGCTGTCCTGACTGGCCAGTGACTCCTCCTTGTTTTTCTCATTATTTTCTCCGGCCTTGCCGCCAAAAGTGGGGCCTGGCCGGAGGGGGCGGGCAACTCCACTAGCTGGAGTGTCCTGCTGGGTTGGCACAAAGGAGGTGAGCCTTTGAGGCTCACCGCCAGGTGTGACAATTCCTGCCTGGGAGAGGTGTTAGCATCTCCACCCAGTGCAGGCTTTGTTACTGGCCTCAGAGTGACAAAGGCACTCTCCCCATGGGGCCAGCAACATGTCTCGGTTTGTGGCAGGCTGCTAAAACTAGTCAGCCTACACAGATAGTCGGTTAAGTTTCAGGGGGCACCTCTAAGGTGCCCTCTGGGGTGTATTTTACAATAAGATGTACACTGGCATCAGTGTGTGTGAGGAAATGCCTCCTTGGCATGGTTGCCCCCTGACTTTTTGCCTTTGCTGATGCTATGTTTACAATTGAAAGTGTGCTGAGGCCTGCTAACCAGGCCCCAGCACCAGTGTTCTTTCCCTAACCTGTACTTTTGTATCCACAATTGGCAGACCCTGGCATCCAGATAAGTCCCTTGTAACTGGTACTTCTAGTACCAAGGGCCCTGATGCCAAGGAAGGTCTCTAAGGGCTGCAGCATGTCTTATGCCACCCTGGAGACCTCTCACTCAGCACAGACACACTGCTTGCCAGCTTGTGTGTGCTAGTGAGGACAAAACGAGTAAGTCGACATGGCACTCCCCTCAGGGTGCCATGCCAGCCTCTCACTGCCTATGCAGTGTAGGTAAGACACCCCTCTAGCAGGCCTTACAGCCCTAAGGCAGGGTGCACTATACCATAGGTGAGGGTACCAGTGCATGAGCATGGTACCCCTACAGTGTCTAAACAAAACCTTAGACATTGTAAGTGCAGGGTAGCCATAAGAGTATATGGTCTGGGAGTTTGTCAAACACGAACTCCACAGCACCATAATGGCTACACTGAAAACTGGGGAGTTTGGTATCAAACTTCTCAGCACAATAAATGCACACTGATGCCAGTGTACATTTTATTGTAAAATACACCACAGAGGGCACCTTAGAGGTGCCCCCTGAAACTTAACCGACTATCTGTGTAGGCTGACTAGTTTTAGCAGCCTGCCACAAACCGAGACATGTTGCTGGCCCCATGGGGAGAGTGCCTTTGTCACTCTGAGGCCAGTAACAAAGCCTGCACTGGGTGGAGATGCTAACACCTCTCCCAGGCAGGAATTGTCACACCTGGCGGTGAGCCTCAAAGGCTCACCTCCTTTGTGCCAACCCAGCAGGACACTCCAGCTAGTGGAGTTGCCCGCCCCCTCCGGCCAGGCCCCACTTTTGGCGGCAAGGCCGGAGAAAATAATGAGAAAAACAAGGAGGAGTCACTGGCCAGTCAGGACAGCCCCTAAGGTGTCCTGAGCTGAGGTGACTCTAACTTTTAGAAATCCTCCATCTTGCAGATGGAGGATTCCCCCAATAGGGTTAGGATTGTGACCCCCTCCCCTTGGGAGGAGGCACAAAGAGGGTGTACCCACCCTCAGGGCTAGTAGCCATTGGCTACTAACCCCCCAGACCTAAACACGCCCTTAAATTTAGTATTTAAGGGCTACCCTGAACCCTAGAAAATTAGATTCCTGCAACTACAAGAAGAAGGACTGCCCAGCTGAAAACCCCTGCAGCGGAAGACCAGAAGACGACAACTGCCTTGGCTCCAGACACTCACCGGCCTGTCTCCTGCCTTCCAAAGATCCTGCTCCAGCGACGCCTTCCGAAGGGACCCAGCGACCTCGACATCCGCTGAGGACTGCCCCTGCTTCGAAAAGACAAGAAACTCCCGAGGACAGCGGACCTGCTCCAAGAAAAGCTGCAACTTTGTTTCCAGCAGCTTTAAAGAACCCTGCAAGCTCCCCGCAAGAAGCGTGAGACTTGCAACACTGCACCCGGCGACCCCGACTCGGCTGGTGGCCAACACCTCAGGAGGGACCCCAGGACTACTCTGATACTGTGAGTACCAAAACCTGTCCCCCCTGAGCCCCCACAGCGCCGCCTGCAGAGGGAATCCCGAGGCTTCCCCTGACCGCGACTCTTTGAACCCAAAGTCCCGACGCCTGGGAGAGACCCTGCACCCGCAGCCCCCAGGACCTGAAGGACCGGACTTTCACTGGAGAAGTGACCCCCAGGAGTCCCTCTCCCTTGCCCAAGTGGAGGTTTCCCCGAGGAACCCCCCCCTTGCCTGCCTGCAGCGCTGAAGAGATCCCGAGATCTCTCATAGACTAACATTGCGAACCCGACGCTGGTTTCTACACTGCACCCGGCCGCCCCCACGCTGCTGAGGGTGAAATTTCTGTGTGGGCTTGTGTCCCCCCCGGTGCCCTACAAGACCCCTCTGGTCTGCCCTCCGAAGACGCGGGTACTTACCTGCAAGCAGACCGGAACCGGGGCACCCCCTTCTCTCCATTCTAGCCTATGTGTTTTGGGCACCACTTTGAACTCTGCACCTGACCGGCCCTGAGCTGCTGGTGTGGTGACTTTGGGGTTGCTCTGAACCCCCGACGGTGGGCTACCTTGGACCAAGAACTGAACCCTGTAAGTGTCCTACTTACCTGGTAAAACTAACAAAAACTTACCTCCCCCAGGAACTGTGAAAATTGCACTAAGTGTCCACTTTTAAAACAGCTATTTGTCAATAACTTGAAAAGTATACATGCAATTTTTATGATTTGAAGTTCCTAAAGTACTTACCTGCAATACCTTTCGAACAAGATATTACATGTTAAATTTGAACCTGTGGTTCTTAAAATAAACTAAGAAAAGATATTTTTCTATATAAAAACCTATTGGCTGGATTTGTCTCTGAGTGTGTGTACCTCATTTATTGTCTATGTGTATGTACAACAAATGCTTAACACTACTCCTTGGATAAGCCTACTGCTCGACCACACTACCACAAAATAGAGCATTAGTATTATCTATTTGTACCACTATTTTACCTCTAAGGGGAACCCTTGACTCTGTGCATGCTATTCCTTACTTTGAAATAGCACATACAGAGCCAACTTCCTACATTGGTGGATCAGCGGTGGGGTACAAGACTTTGCATTTGCTGGACTACTCAGCCAATACCTGATCACACGACAAATTCCAAAATTGTCATTAGAAATTCATTTTTGCAATTTGAAATTTTTCTAAATTCTTAAAAATCCTGCTAGGGCCTTGTGTGTTAAGTCCCTGTTAGCATTGTCTTTTAGAGTTTAAAAGTTTGTTAAAAGTTTGAAATTAGATTCTAGAAACAGTTTTAGATTCTTAAAAAAGTATTCCAACTCTTAGCAGAATAATGTCTGATACAGAGATGCAGGTGGTGGAACTCGACACCACACCTTACCTCCATCTTAAGATGAGGGAGCTAAGGTCTCTCTGTAATATCAAAAAAATAACCATTGGCTCCAGACCTACCAAAATTCAGCTCCAGGAGCTGTTGGCAGAGTTTGAAAAAGCCAACCCCTCTGATGATGACCTCACAGAGGAAGAAATTAGTGACTTGGAGGCCAATGTCCCTCCTCCAGTCCTAAATAGGGAGAACAGGACCCCTCAAGTCCTGTCTCCAACTGTGTTAGTCAGAAATAGTGAGTCCCTCACAGGAGGGTCCCACATTTCTGAAATCACTGAGGATGCTCTCAGTGAAGATGACCTCCTGTTAGCCAGGATGGCCAAAAGATTGGCTTTAGAGAGACAGCTCCTAGCCATAGAAAGGGAAAGACAAGAGATGGGCCTAGGACCCATCAATGGTGGCAGCAATATAAATAGGGTCAGAGATTCTCCTGACATGTTAAAAATCCCCAAAGGGATTGTGACAAAATATGAAGATGGTGATGACATCACCAAATGGTTCACAGCTTTTGAGAGGGCTTGTGTAACCAGAAAAGTGAACAGATCTCACTGGGGTGCTCTCCTTTGGGAAATGTTCACTGGAAAGTGTAGGGATAGACTCCTCACACTCTCTGGAAAAGATGCAGAATCTTATGACCTCATGAAGGGTACCCTGATTGAGGGCTTTGGATTCTCCACTGAGGAGTACAGGATTAGGTTCAGGGGGGCTCAAAAATCCTCGAGCCAGACCTGGGTTGACTTTGTTGACTACTCAGTGAAAACACTAGATGGTTGGATTCAAGGCAGTGGTGTAAGTAATTATGATGGGCTGTACAATTTATTTGTGAAAGAACACCTGTTAAGTAATTGTTTCAATGATAAACTGCATCAGCATCTGGTAGACCTAGGACCAATTTCTCCCCAAGAATTGGGAAAGAAGGCGGACCATTGGGTCAAGACAAGGGTGTCCAAGACTTCAACAGGGGGTGACCAAAAGAAAGGGGTCACAAAGACTCCCCAGGGGAAGGGTGATGAGACAACCAAAACTAAAAATAGTAAAGAGTCTTCTACAGGCCCCCAAAAACCTGCACAGGAGGGTGGGCCCAGAGCCTCTTCACAAAACAATGGGTACAAGGGTAAAAACTTTGATCCCAAAAAGGCCTGGTGTCATAGCTGTAAACAGCATGGACACCAAACTGGAGACAAGGCCTGTCCCAAGAAAGGTTCCACTCCAAACTCCCATCCAGGTAACACTGGTATGGCTAGTCTCCAAGTGGGATCAACAGTGTGCCCAGAGCAAATCAGGGTCCACACTGAAGCTACTCTAGTTTCTGAGGGTGGGGTGGATTTAGCCACACTAGCTGTCTGGCCGCCTAACATGCAAAAATACAGACAGCAACTCTTAATTAATGGGACTAGAATAGAGGGCCTGAGGGATACAGGTGCCAGTGTCACCATGGTGACAGAGAAACTGGTTTCCCCTGGCCAATACCTGACTGGAAAAACTTACACAGTCACCAACGCTGACAATCAGAGAAAAGTACATCCCATGGCAATGGTTACTTTAGAATGGGGAGGGGTCAATGGCCTGAAACAGGTGGTGGTCTCCTCAAATATCCCAGTGGACTGTCTGCTTGGAAATGACCTGGAGTCCTCAGCATGGGCTGAGGTAGAACTAAAAACCCATGCAGCAATGCTGGGTATCCCTGAACTGGTGTGTGTGAAAACAAGAGCACAGTGCAAGGCACAGGGTGAACAAGTAGAGCTGGAGTCTGGAAGAATGGCCCAGCCTACCAAGAGGAAAGGAAAGTCAGTTGGGAAACCAACTGCAACACAGCAAAAGAAAGGGAACCTCTCTTCTCAGGAAGAAGTTCTGCCCTCTGAGGGAACTGAGCCTTTGGAGCTTGAACCTTACCAGGTTGAGCTCTTAGGCCCAGGGGGACCCTCAAGGGAAGAGCTGTGTAAGGGACAAGAAACCTGTCCCTCTCTTGAAGGCCTTAGGCAGCAAGCTGCTGAAGAGTCCAAAGGCAAGAAAAATGGAACACATAGGGTCTATTGGGAAGATGGGCTCCTGTACACTGAGGCCAGAGACCCCAAACCTGGTGCCACTAGGAGAGTGGTAGTGCCTCAGCTATTCAGAGAGTTCATCCTAACATTGGCCCATGACATTCCCCTTGCTGGACATTTGGGACAAACCAAGACGTGGGAGAGGTTAGTCAACCACTTCTACTGGCCCAATATGTCCAACATGGTTAAGGAGTTTTGCCTCTCCTGCCCCACCTGTCAAGCCAGTGGTAAGACAGGTGGGCATCCAAAGGCCCCCCTCATTCCACTTCCAGTGGTGGGGGTGCCCTTTGAAAGAGTGGGTGTGGACATAGTTGGTCCACTGGAACCTCCCACAGCCTCAGGAAATATGTATATCCTGGTAGTAGTGGACCATGCTACCAGGTATCCTGAAGCTATTCCCCTTAGGTCGACTACTGCCCCTGCAGTAGCCAAGGCCCTCATTGGTATCTTTACCAGAGTGGGTTTCCCTAAGGAGGTGGTGTCTGACAGAGGTACCAACTTCATGTCAGCATACCTAAAGCACATGTGGAATGAGTGTGGAGTGACTTATAAATTCACTACACCATACCATCCACAAACTAATGGCTTGGTTGAGAGATTCAACAAGACATTAAAAGGCATGATCATGGGGCTCCCAGAAAAGCTCAAAAGGAGATGGGATGTCCTCTTGCCATGTCTGCTTTTCGCTTACAGGGAGGTGCCACAGAAGGGAGTAGGATTCTCACCCTTTGAACTTCTGTTTGGTCATCCTGTAAGGGGACCACTTGCCCTTGTTAAAGAAGGCTGGGAGAGACCTCTCCATGAGCCTAAACAGGACATAGTGGACTATGTACTTGGCCTTCGCTCTAGAATGGCAGAGTACATGGAAAAGGCAACCAAAAACCTTGAGGCCAGCCAACAGCTCCAGAAGTTTTGGTATGACCAAAAGGCTGCACTGGTTGAGTTCCAACCAGGGCAGAAAGTCTGGGTTCTGGAGCCTGTGGCTCCCAGGGCACTCCAGGACAAATGGAGTGGCCCTTACCCAGTACTAGAAAGGAAGAGTCAGGTCACCTACCTGGTGGACCTGGGCACAAGCAGGAGCCCCAAGAGGGTGATCCATGTAAACCGCCTTAAGCTCTTCCACGACAGGGCTGATGTCAATCTGTTGATGGTAACAGATGAGGATCAGGAGGCAGAGAGTGAACCTCTCCCTGATCTTCTGTCATCAGACCCAAAAGATGGCACAGTAGATGGAGTGATCTACTCAGACACCCTCTCTGGCCAACAGCAAGCTGATTGTAGGAGAGTCCTACAACAGTTTCCTGAACTCTTCTCCTTAACCCCTGGTCAGACACACCTGTGTACCCATGATGTGGACACAGGAGACAGCATGCCTGTCAAGAACAAAATCTTTAGACAATCTGACCATGTTAAAGAAAGCATCAAGGTGGAAGTCCACAAGATGCTGGAATTGGGAGTAATTGAGCGCTCTGACAGCCCCTGGGCTAGCCCAGTGGTCTTAGTCCCCAAACCTCACACCAAAGATGGAAAGAAAGAGATGAGGTTTTGTGTGGACTACAGAGGGCTCAATTCTGTCACCAAGACAGATGCCCATCCAATTCCAAGAGCTGATGAGCTCATTGATAAATTAGGTGCTGCCAAATTTCTAAGTACCTTTGACTTGACAGCAGGGTACTGGCAAATAAAAATGGCACCTGGAGCAAAAGAAAAGACAGCATTCTCCACACCTGATGGGCATTATCAGTTTACTGTTATGCCCTTTGGTTTAAAGAATGCCCCTGCCACCTTCCAAAGGTTGGTGAATCAAGTCCTTGCTGGCTTGGAGTCCTTTAGCACAGCTTATCTTGATGATATTGCTGTCTTTAGCTCCACCTGGCAGGATCACCTGGTCCACCTGAGGAAGGTTTTGAAGGCTCTGCAATCTGCAGGCCTCTCTATCAAGGCATCCAAATGCCAGATAGGGCAGGGAACCGTGGTTTACTTGGGCCACCTTGTAGGTGGAGGCCAAGTTCAGCCACTCCAACCCAAGATCCAGACCATTCTGGACTGGGTAGCTCCAAAAACCCAGACTCAAGTCAGGGCATTCCTTGGCTTGACTGGGTACTACAGGAGGTTTGTGAAGGGATATGGATCCATTGTGACAGCCCTCACTGAGCTCACCTCCAAGAAAATGCCCAAGAAAGTGAACTGGACTGTGGACTGCCAACAGGCCTTTGACACCCTGAAACAAGCAATGTGCTCAGCACCAGTTCTCAAAGCTCCAGATTATTCTAAGCAGTTCATTGTGCAGACTGATGCCTCTGAACATGGGATAGGGGCAGTGTTGTCCCAAACAAATGATGATGGCCTTGACCAGCCTGTTGCTTTCATTAGCAGGAGGTTACTCCCCAGGGAGCAGCGTTGGAGTGCCATTGAGAGGGAGGCCTTTGCTGTGGTTTGGTCCCTGAAGAAGCTGAGACCATACCTCTTTGGGACTCACTTCCTAGTTCAAACTGACCACAGACCTCTCAAATGGCTGATGCAAATGAAAGGTGAAAATCCTAAACTGTTGAGGTGGTCCATCTCCCTACAGGGAATGGACTTTATAGTGGAACACAGACCTGGGACTGCCCATGCCAATGCAGATGGCCTTTCCAGGTTCTTCCACTTAGAAAATGAAGACTCTCTTGGGAAAGGTTAGTCTCATCCTCTTTCGTTTGGGGGGGGGTTGTGTGAGGAAATGCCTCCTTGGCATGGTTGCCCCCTGACTTTTTGCCTTTGCTGATGCTATGTTTACAATTGAAAGTGTGCTGAGGCCTGCTAACCAGGCCCCAGCACCAGTGTTCTTTCCCTAACCTGTACTTTTGTATCCACAATTGGCAGACCCTGGCATCCAGATAAGTCCCTTGTAACTGGTACTTCTAGTACCAAGGGCCCTGATGCCAAGGAAGGTCTCTAAGGGCTGCAGCATGTCTTATGCCACCCTGGAGACCTCTCACTCAGCACAGACACACTGCTTGCCAGCTTGTGTGTGCTAGTGAGGACAAAACGAGTAAGTCGACATGGCACTCCCCTCAGGGTGCCATGCCAGCCTCTCACTGCCTATGCAGTGTAGGTAAGACACCCCTCTAGCAGGCCTTACAGCCCTAAGGCAGGGTGCACTATACCATAGGTGAGGGTACCAGTGCATGAGCATGGTACCCCTACAGTGTCTAAACAAAACCTTAGACATTGTAAGTGCAGGGTAGCCATAAGAGTATATGGTCTGGGAGTTTGTCAAACACGAACTCCACAGCACCATAATGGCTACACTGAAAACTGGGGAGTTTGGTATCAAACTTCTCAGCACAATAAATGCACACTGATGCCAGTGTACATTTTATTGTAAAATACACCACAGAGGGCACCTTAGAGGTGCCCCCTGAAACTTAACCGACTATCTGTGTAGGCTGACTAGTTTTAGCAGCCTGCCACAAACCGAGACATGTTGCTGGCCCCATGGGGAGAGTGCCTTTGTCACTCTGAGGCCAGTAACAAAGCCTGCACTGGGTGGAGATGCTAACACCTCTCCCAGGCAGGAATTGTCACACCTGGCGGTGAGCCTCAAAGGCTCACCTCCTTTGTGCCAACCCAGCAGGACACTCCAGCTAGTGGAGTTGCCCGCCCCCTCCGGCCAGGCCCCACTTTTGGCGGCAAGGCCGGAGAAAATAATGAGAAAAACAAGGAGGAGTCACTGGCCAGTCAGGACAGCCCCTAAGGTGTCCTGAGCTGAGGTGACTCTAACTTTTAGAAATCCTCCATCTTGCAGATGGAGGATTCCCCCAATAGGGTTAGGATTGTGACCCCCTCCCCTTGGGAGGAGGCACAAAGAGGGTGTACCCACCCTCAGGGCTAGTAGCCATTGGCTACTAACCCCCCAGACCTAAACACGCCCTTAAATTTAGTATTTAAGGGCTACCCTGAACCCTAGAAAATTAGATTCCTGCAACTACAAGAAGAAGGACTGCCCAGCTGAAAACCCCTGCAGCGGAAGACCAGAAGACGACAACTGCCTTGGCTCCAGACACTCACCGGCCTGTCTCCTGCCTTCCAAAGATCCTGCTCCAGCGACGCCTTCCGAAGGGACCAGCGACCTCGACATCCGCTGAGGACTGCCCCTGCTTCGAAAAGACAAGAAACTCCCGAGGACAGCGGACCTGCTCCAAGAAAAGCTGCAACTTTGTTTCCAGCAGCTTTAAAGAACCCTGCAAGCTCCCCGCAAGAAGCGTGAGACTTGCAACACTGCACCCGGCGACCCCGACTCGGCTGGTGGCCAACACCTCAGGAGGGACCCCAGGACTACTCTGATACTGTGAGTACCAAAACCTGTCCCCCCTGAGCCCCCACAGCGCCGCCTGCAGAGGGAATCCCGAGGCTTCCCCTGACCGCGACTCTTTGAACCCAAAGTCCCGACGCCTGGGAGAGACCCTGCACCCGCAGCCCCCAGGACCTGAAGGACCGGACTTTCACTGGAGAAGTGACCCCCAGGAGTCCCTCTCCCTTGCCCAAGTGGAGGTTTCCCCGAGGAACCCCCCCCTTGCCTGCCTGCAGCGCTGAAGAGATCCCGAGATCTCTCATAGACTAACATTGCGAACCCGACGCTGGTTTCTACACTGCACCCGGCCGCCCCCACGCTGCTGAGGGTGAAATTTCTGTGTGGGCTTGTGTCCCCCCCGGTGCCCTACAAGACCCCTCTGGTCTGCCCTCCGAAGACGCGGGTACTTACCTGCAAGCAGACCGGAACCGGGGCACCCCCTTCTCTCCATTCTAGCCTATGTGTTTTGGGCACCACTTTGAACTCTGCACCTGACCGGCCCTGAGCTGCTGGTGTGGTGACTTTGGGGTTGCTCTGAACCCCCGACGGTGGGCTACCTTGGACCAAGAACTGAACCCTGTAAGTGTCCTACTTACCTGGTAAAACTAACAAAAACTTACCTCCCCCAGGAACTGTGAAAATTGCACTAAGTGTCCACTTTTAAAACAGCTATTTGTCAATAACTTGAAAAGTATACATGCAATTTTTATGATTTGAAGTTCCTAAAGTACTTACCTGCAATACCTTTCGAACAAGATATTACATGTTAAATTTGAACCTGTGGTTCTTAAAATAAACTAAGAAAAGATATTTTTCTATATAAAAACCTATTGGCTGGATTTGTCTCTGAGTGTGTGTACCTCATTTATTGTCTATGTGTATGTACAACAAATGCTTAACACTACTCCTTGGATAAGCCTACTGCTCGACCACACTACCACAAAATAGAGCATTAGTATTATCTATTTGTACCACTATTTTACCTCTAAGGGGAACCCTTGACTCTGTGCATGCTATTCCTTACTTTGAAATAGCACATACAGAGCCAACTTCCTACATTGGTGGATCAGCGGTGGGGTACAAGACTTTGCATTTGCTGGACTACTCAGCCAATACCTGATCACACGACAAATTCCAAAATTGTCATTAGAAATTCATTTTTGCAATTTGAAATTTTTCTAAATTCTTAAAAATCCTGCTAGGGCCTTGTGTGTTAAGTCCCTGTTAGCATTGTCTTTTAGAGTTTAAAAGTTTGTTAAAAGTTTGAAATTAGATTCTAGAAACAGTTTTAGATTCTTAAAAAAGTATTCCAACTCTTAGCAGAATAATGTCTGATACAGAGATGCAGGTGGTGGAACTCGACACCACACCTTACCTCCATCTTAAGATGAGGGAGCTAAGGTCTCTCTGTAATATCAAAAAAATAACCATTGGCTCCAGACCTACCAAAATTCAGCTCCAGGAGCTGTTGGCAGAGTTTGAAAAAGCCAACCCCTCTGATGATGACCTCACAGAGGAAGAAATTAGTGACTTGGAGGCCAATGTCCCTCCTCCAGTCCTAAATAGGGAGAACAGGACCCCTCAAGTCCTGTCTCCAACTGTGTTAGTCAGAAATAGTGAGTCCCTCACAGGAGGGTCCCACATTTCTGAAATCACTGAGGATGCTCTCAGTGAAGATGACCTCCTGTTAGCCAGGATGGCCAAAAGATTGGCTTTAGAGAGACAGCTCCTAGCCATAGAAAGGGAAAGACAAGAGATGGGCCTAGGACCCATCAATGGTGGCAGCAATATAAATAGGGTCAGAGATTCTCCTGACATGTTAAAAATCCCCAAAGGGATTGTGACAAAATATGAAGATGGTGATGACATCACCAAATGGTTCACAGCTTTTGAGAGGGCTTGTGTAACCAGAAAAGTGAACAGATCTCACTGGGGTGCTCTCCTTTGGGAAATGTTCACTGGAAAGTGTAGGGATAGACTCCTCACACTCTCTGGAAAAGATGCAGAATCTTATGACCTCATGAAGGGTACCCTGATTGAGGGCTTTGGATTCTCCACTGAGGAGTACAGGATTAGGTTCAGGGGGGCTCAAAAATCCTCGAGCCAGACCTGGGTTGACTTTGTTGACTACTCAGTGAAAACACTAGATGGTTGGATTCAAGGCAGTGGTGTAAGTAATTATGATGGGCTGTACAATTTATTTGTGAAAGAACACCTGTTAAGTAATTGTTTCAATGATAAACTGCATCAGCATCTGGTAGACCTAGGACCAATTTCTCCCCAAGAATTGGGAAAGAAGGCGGACCATTGGGTCAAGACAAGGGTGTCCAAGACTTCAACAGGGGGTGACCAAAAGAAAGGGGTCACAAAGACTCCCCAGGGGAAGGGTGATGAGACAACCAAAACTAAAAATAGTAAAGAGTCTTCTACAGGCCCCCAAAAACCTGCACAGGAGGGTGGGCCCAGAGCCTCTTCACAAAACAATGGGTACAAGGGTAAAAACTTTGATCCCAAAAAGGCCTGGTGTCATAGCTGTAAACAGCATGGACACCAAACTGGAGACAAGGCCTGTCCCAAGAAAGGTTCCACTCCAAACTCCCATCCAGGTAACACTGGTATGGCTAGTCTCCAAGTGGGATCAACAGTGTGCCCAGAGCAAATCAGGGTCCACACTGAAGCTACTCTAGTTTCTGAGGGTGGGGTGGATTTAGCCACACTGGCTGTCTGGCCGCCTAACATGCAAAAATACAGACAGCAACTCTTAATTAATGGGACTAGAATAGAGGGCCTGAGGGATACAGGTGCCAGTGTCACCATGGTGACAGAGAAACTGGTTTCCCCTGGCCAATACCTGACTGGAAAAACTTACACAGTCACCAACGCTGACAATCAGAGAAAAGTACATCCCATGGCAATGGTTACTTTAGAATGGGGAGGGGTCAATGGCCTGAAACAGGTGGTGGTCTCCTCAAATATCCCAGTGGACTGTCTGCTTGGAAATGACCTGGAGTCCTCAGCATGGGCTGAGGTAGAACTAAAAACCCATGCAGCAATGCTGGGTATCCCTGAACTGGTGTGTGTGAAAACAAGAGCACAGTGCAAGGCACAGGGTGAACAAGTAGAGCTGGAGTCTGGAAGAATGGCCCAGCCTACCAAGAGGAAAGGAAAGTCAGTTGGGAAACCAACTGCAACACAGCAAAAGAAAGGGAACCTCTCTTCTCAGGAAGAAGTTCTGCCCTCTGAGGGAACTGAGCCTTTGGAGCTTGAACCTTACCAGGTTGAGCTCTTAGGCCCAGGGGGACCCTCAAGGGAAGAGCTGTGTAAGGGACAAGAAACCTGTCCCTCTCTTGAAGGCCTTAGGCAGCAAGCTGCTGAAGAGTCCAAAGGCAAGAAAAATGGAACACATAGGGTCTATTGGGAAGATGGGCTCCTGTACACTGAGGCCAGAGACCCCAAACCTGGTGCCACTAGGAGAGTGGTAGTGCCTCAGCTATTCAGAGAGTTCATCCTAACATTGGCCCATGACATTCCCCTTGCTGGACATTTGGGACAAACCAAGACGTGGGAGAGGTTAGTCAACCACTTCTACTGGCCCAATATGTCCAACATGGTTAAGGAGTTTTGCCTCTCCTGCCCCACCTGTCAAGCCAGTGGTAAGACAGGTGGGCATCCAAAGGCCCCCCTCATTCCACTTCCAGTGGTGGGGGTGCCCTTTGAAAGAGTGGGTGTGGACATAGTTGGTCCACTGGAACCTCCCACAGCCTCAGGAAATATGTATATCCTGGTAGTAGTGGACCATGCTACCAGGTATCCTGAAGCTATTCCCCTTAGGTCGACTACTGCCCCTGCAGTAGCCAAGGCCCTCATTGGTATCTTTACCAGAGTGGGTTTCCCTAAGGAGGTGGTGTCTGACAGAGGTACCAACTTCATGTCAGCATACCTAAAGCACATGTGGAATGAGTGTGGAGTGACTTATAAATTCACTACACCATACCATCCACAAACTAATGGCTTGGTTGAGAGATTCAACAAGACATTAAAAGGCATGATCATGGGGCTCCCAGAAAAGCTCAAAAGGAGATGGGATGTCCTCTTGCCATGTCTGCTTTTCGCTTACAGGGAGGTGCCACAGAAGGGAGTAGGATTCTCACCCTTTGAACTTCTGTTTGGTCATCCTGTAAGGGGACCACTTGCCCTTGTTAAAGAAGGCTGGGAGAGACCTCTCCATGAGCCTAAACAGGACATAGTGGACTATGTACTTGGCCTTCGCTCTAGAATGGCAGAGTACATGGAAAA
The DNA here is from genome assembly GCF_031143425.1 of Pleurodeles waltl. Lineage (NCBI taxonomy): Eukaryota > Metazoa > Chordata > Amphibia > Caudata > Salamandridae > Pleurodeles > Pleurodeles waltl. Next base: position 74,743,723 of record NC_090449.1, on the reverse strand, counting down.
GGCAACCAAAAACCTTGAGGCCAGCCAACAGCTCCAGAAGTTTTGGTATGACCAAAAGGCTGCACTGGTTGAGTTCCAACCAGGGCAGAAAGTCTGGGTTCTGGAGCCTGTGGCTCCCAGGGCACTCCAGGACAAATGGAGTGGCCCTTACCCAGTACTAGAAAGGAAGAGTCAGGTCACCTACCTGGTGGACCTGGGCACAAGCAGGAGCCCCAAGAGGGTGATCCATGTAAACCGCCTTAAGCTCTTCCACGACAGGGCTGATGTCAATCTGTTGATGGTAACAGATGAGGATCAGGAGGCAGAGAGTGAACCTCTCCCTGATCTTCTGTCATCAGACCCAAAAGATGGCACAGTAGATGGAGTGATCTACTCAGACACCCTCTCTGGCCAACAGCAAGCTGATTGTAGGAGAGTCCTACAACAGTTTCCTGAACTCTTCTCCTTAACCCCTGGTCAGACACACCTGTGTACCCATGATGTGGACACAGGAGACAGCATGCCTGTCAAGAACAAAATCTTTAGACAATCTGACCATGTTAAAGAAAGCATCAAGGTGGAAGTCCACAAGATGCTGGAATTGGGAGTAATTGAGCGCTCTGACAGCCCCTGGGCTAGCCCAGTGGTCTTAGTCCCCAAACCTCACACCAAAGATGGAAAGAAAGAGATGAGGTTTTGTGTGGACTACAGAGGGCTCAATTCTGTCACCAAGACAGATGCCCATCCAATTCCAAGAGCTGATGAGCTCATTGATAAATTAGGTGCTGCCAAATTTCTAAGTACCTTTGACTTGACAGCAGGGTACTGGCAAATAAAAATGGCACCTGGAGCAAAAGAAAAGACAGCATTCTCCACACCTGATGGGCATTATCAGTTTACTGTTATGCCCTTTGGTTTAAAGAATGCCCCTGCCACCTTCCAAAGGTTGGTGAATCAAGTCCTTGCTGGCTTGGAGTCCTTTAGCACAGCTTATCTTGATGATATTGCTGTCTTTAGCTCCACCTGGCAGGATCACCTGGTCCACCTGAGGAAGGTTTTGAAGGCTCTGCAATCTGCAGGCCTCTCTATCAAGGCATCCAAATGCCAGATAGGGCAGGGAACCGTGGTTTACTTGGGCCACCTTGTAGGTGGAGGCCAAGTTCAGCCACTCCAACCCAAGATCCAGACCATTCTGGACTGGGTAGCTCCAAAAACCCAGACTCAAGTCAGGGCATTCCTTGGCTTGACTGGGTACTACAGGAGGTTTGTGAAGGGATATGGATCCATTGTGACAGCCCTCACTGAGCTCACCTCCAAGAAAATGCCCAAGAAAGTGAACTGGACTGTGGACTGCCAACAGGCCTTTGACACCCTGAAACAAGCAATGTGCTCAGCACCAGTTCTCAAAGCTCCAGATTATTCTAAGCAGTTCATTGTGCAGACTGATGCCTCTGAACATGGGATAGGGGCAGTGTTGTCCCAAACAAATGATGATGGCCTTGACCAGCCTGTTGCTTTCATTAGCAGGAGGTTACTCCCCAGGGAGCAGCGTTGGAGTGCCATTGAGAGGGAGGCCTTTGCTGTGGTTTGGTCCCTGAAGAAGCTGAGACCATACCTCTTTGGGACTCACTTCCTAGTTCAAACTGACCACAGACCTCTCAAATGGCTGATGCAAATGAAAGGTGAAAATCCTAAACTGTTGAGGTGGTCCATCTCCCTACAGGGAATGGACTTTATAGTGGAACACAGACCTGGGACTGCCCATGCCAATGCAGATGGCCTTTCCAGGTTCTTCCACTTAGAAAATGAAGACTCTCTTGGGAAAGGTTAGTCTCATCCTCTTTCGTTTGGGGGGGGGTTGTGTGAGGAAATGCCTCCTTGGCATGGTTGCCCCCTGACTTTTTGCCTTTGCTGATGCTATGTTTACAATTGAAAGTGTGCTGAGGCCTGCTAACCAGGCCCCAGCACCAGTGTTCTTTCCCTAACCTGTACTTTTGTATCCACAATTGGCAGACCCTGGCATCCAGATAAGTCCCTTGTAACTGGTACTTCTAGTACCAAGGGCCCTGATGCCAAGGAAGGTCTCTAAGGGCTGCAGCATGTCTTATGCCACCCTGGAGACCTCTCACTCAGCACAGACACACTGCTTGCCAGCTTGTGTGTGCTAGTGAGGACAAAACGAGTAAGTCGACATGGCACTCCCCTCAGGGTGCCATGCCAGCCTCTCACTGCCTATGCAGTGTAGGTAAGACACCCCTCTAGCAGGCCTTACAGCCCTAAGGCAGGGTGCACTATACCATAGGTGAGGGTACCAGTGCATGAGCATGGTACCCCTACAGTGTCTAAACAAAACCTTAGACATTGTAAGTGCAGGGTAGCCATAAGAGTATATGGTCTGGGAGTTTGTCAAACACGAACTCCACAGCACCATAATGGCTACACTGAAAACTGGGGAGTTTGGTATCAAACTTCTCAGCACAATAAATGCACACTGATGCCAGTGTACATTTTATTGTAAAATACACCACAGAGGGCACCTTAGAGGTGCCCCCTGAAACTTAACCGACTATCTGTGTAGGCTGACTAGTTTTAGCAGCCTGCCACAAACCGAGACATGTTGCTGGCCCCATGGGGAGAGTGCCTTTGTCACTCTGAGGCCAGTAACAAAGCCTGCACTGGGTGGAGATGCTAACACCTCTCCCAGGCAGGAATTGTCACACCTGGCGGTGAGCCTCAAAGGCTCACCTCCTTTGTGCCAACCCAGCAGGACACTCCAGCTAGTGGAGTTGCCCGCCCCCTCCGGCCAGGCCCCACTTTTGGCGGCAAGGCCGGAGAAAATAATGAGAAAAACAAGGAGGAGTCACTGGCCAGTCAGGACAGCCCCTAAGGTGTCCTGAGCTGAGGTGACTCTAACTTTTAGAAATCCTCCATCTTGCAGATGGAGGATTCCCCCAATAGGGTTAGGATTGTGACCCCCTCCCCTTGGGAGGAGGCACAAAGAGGGTGTACCCACCCTCAGGGCTAGTAGCCATTGGCTACTAACCCCCCAGACCTAAACACGCCCTTAAATTTAGTATTTAAGGGCTACCCTGAACCCTAGAAAATTAGATTCCTGCAACTACAAGAAGAAGGACTGCCCAGCTGAAAACCCCTGCAGCGGAAGACCAGAAGACGACAACTGCCTTGGCTCCAGACACTCACCGGCCTGTCTCCTGCCTTCCAAAGATCCTGCTCCAGCGACGCCTTCCGAAGGGACCAGCGACCTCGACATCCGCTGAGGACTGCCCCTGCTTCGAAAAGACAAGAAACTCCCGAGGACAGCGGACCTGCTCCAAGAAAAGCTGCAACTTTGTTTCCAGCAGCTTTAAAGAACCCTGCAAGCTCCCCGCAAGAAGCGTGAGACTTGCAACACTGCACCCGGCGACCCCGACTCGGCTGGTGGCGATCCAACACCTCAGGAGGGACCCCAGGACTACTCTGATACTGTGAGTACCAAAACCTGTCCCCCCTGAGCCCCCACAGCGCCGCCTGCAGAGGGAATCCCGAGGCTTCCCCTGACCGCGACTCTTTGAACCCAAAGTCCCGACGCCTGGGAGAGACCCTGCACCCGCAGCCCCCAGGACCTGAAGGACCGGACTTTCACTGGAGAAGTGACCCCCAGGAGTCCCTCTCCCTTGCCCAAGTGGAGGTTTCCCCGAGGAACCCCCCCCTTGCCTGCCTGCAGCGCTGAAGAGATCCCGAGATCTCTCATAGACTAACATTGCGAACCCGACGCTGGTTTCTACACTGCACCCGGCCGCCCCCACGCTGCTGAGGGTGAAATTTCTGTGTGGGCTTGTGTCCCCCCCGGTGCCCTACAAGACCCCTCTGGTCTGCCCTCCGAAGACGCGGGTACTTACCTGCAAGCAGACCGGAACCGGGGCACCCCCTTCTCTCCATTCTAGCCTATGTGTTTTGGGCACCACTTTGAACTCTGCACCTGACCGGCCCTGAGCTGCTGGTGTGGTGACTTTGGGGTTGCTCTGAACCCCCGACGGTGGGCTACCTTGGACCAAGAACTGAACCCTGTAAGTGTCCTACTTACCTGGTAAAACTAACAAAAACTTACCTCCCCCAGGAACTGTGAAAATTGCACTAAGTGTCCACTTTTAAAACAGCTATTTGTCAATAACTTGAAAAGTATACATGCAATTTTTATGATTTGAAGTTCCTAAAGTACTTACCTGCAATACCTTTCGAACAAGATATTACATGTTAAATTTGAACCTGTGGTTCTTAAAATAAACTAAGAAAAGATATTTTTCTATATAAAAACCTATTGGCTGGATTTGTCTCTGAGTGTGTGTACCTCATTTATTGTCTATGTGTATGTACAACAAATGCTTAACACTACTCCTTGGATAAGCCTACTGCTCGACCACACTACCACAAAATAGAGCATTAGTATTATCTATTTGTACCACTATTTTACCTCTAAGGGGAACCCTTGGACTCTGTGCATGCTATTCCTTACTTTGAAATAGCACATACAGAGCCAACTTCCTACAGTGTGCATTTATTGTGCTGAGAAGTTTGATACCAAACTTCCCAGTTTTCAGTGTAGCCATTATGGTGCTGTGGAGTTCGTGTAAAACAGACTCCCAGACCATATACTCTTATGGCTACCCTGCACTTACAATGTCTAAGGTTTTGCTTAGACACTGTAGGGGCACAGTGCTCATGCACTGGTACCCTCACCTATGGTATAGTGCACCCTGCCTTAGGGCTGTAAGGCCTGCTAGAGGGGTGTCTTACCTATACTGCATAGGCAGTGAGAGGCTGGCATGGCACCCTGAGGGGAGTGCCATGTCGACTTACTCATTTTGTTCTCACCAGCACACACAGGCTTGTAAGCAGTGTGTCTGTGCTGAGTGAGGGGTCTCTAGGGTGGCATAAGACATGCTGCAGCCCTTAGAGACCTTTCTTGGCATCAGGGCCCTTGGTACTAGAAGTACCAGTTACAAGGGACTTATCTGAATGCCAGGGTGTGCCAATTGTGGATACAATGGTACATTTTAGGTGAAGGAACACTGGTGCTGGGGCCTGGTTAGCAGGGTCCCAGCACACTTCTCAGTCAAGTCAGCATCAGTATCAGGCAAAAAGTGGGGGGTAACTGCAACAGGGAGCCATTTCTTTACACAAGCCCCCCCCAGCCTACAGGCCAGGAGACTCAGCCCAAGCTGGGAGAGTCTTCCTAGTCTGTCAGGCGAGGAAGAGTAGGAGAAATAGGCTGGTTAGTTGCAGGGCCTACTCTGCCTTACATCCTTCTGTTCAGGTCATTCCCTTTGGGGAACTGACCCACTTCCACAGTGATAGGACCTAGTCTGAATTGCCTCTTGTCTGCCTCTTCAATGTCTCCACCCATTCTTTCTATTTTGGTCTTAGAGGTGTCCACCTCTGCTAACCTTATCTTGGCCAGGGTCACCCCTAGCTTACCCAGAGAGGTTACCCAGAGCTGGAGTAACCCCACCATGACCAATAGGGTCAGGGGGCCTAACTTGCTATTTGGCATGGGGTCAGACCACCATGCTAAGGATAGTGCAGCCATAAAGGCTAACACCCAGCAGAGGCCACTGACAGCTGTCAGTGCCCAGAACCACACCTTTAGCTCTTCACCTAAAAGGGAAGGGGCTAAGTTACAGGCTTCTTTGGGTTCAGGTTGCCTGTCTGCTGTATTGGAGTGGGGGGTTACCACATCTTGTAGTAAACACCCTTCTTCCACTCTTTCTTCTGTTAGCTGAGGAGCCACCCACTCAGGTTTAACAGTTGCCTGACTAGCCAGGACTTCTTGTGGGTCAGGTTGGACTTTATCAGGGCCATTTTTGGAGTTCTCCCCTACTGGAGCAGAATCTCCCTGGCTTGCTGTAACCTTGGCTAAAGGTTGTCCACCCCTCCTACTCTGTTTTCTTTTCTTCTTCTTCTGGGGCCTGCTTGCATTTACTGCAGAGGCAGGATTTCCAGAATCCTTGGGAGAGGACTGGCACTGGACCAGTTCCTCTCTTGGGCTCCGACTAACCTCTGGGTAGTCATTTCCAAGGAGACAATCAAGGGGGAGGTCTGTACTGACTACTACCCTTCTCCAGCTAAGAGTGCCACCCACTTCTATGGGCACTAAAGCCACAGGCCTCTTAGTGACCCTGTCTAGGCTAACTCTTACCCTGGCAGTCTCACCTGGGATGTACTGGTTTGAGAGCACCAGCCTGTCATGCACAATAGTGTGACTGGCACAAGTGTCTCTCAGGGCAGTGGTTGGGATTCCATTCACCAGTAGGTGGTGGAAGTGTCTACTTCCCTCTGGAATCTCCAACTCACCTGTTGGGCCCTGTTTCCAGTTGAAGGCTAGGAAGACCTCCTCATCTGAGGAGTCATCTCCCATGGCTACACTGGTTACCCCAGGAATTTTGTTCTGGGGTTTGTTTTTGGGACAAGAAGTGTCCTTGGTGTGGTGCCCAGACTGGTTACAGTTGTGGCACCATGCCTTAGTGGCATCCCAGTTCTTACCCTGGTACCCACCTTTGTTTTGGGTTGTGTCTTGGGGCCCACCCACCTGTTCTGGTTTTTGGGGGCCTACAGAGGACTCTTTTTCTTTGTTTCTAGTGTCACCCACTTTCTCCTGGGGAGTTTTTGTAACCCCTTTCTTTTGGTCACCCCCAGTGGAAGTTTTGGTTACCCTAGTCTTGACCCAGTGGTCTGCCTTCTTTCCCAATTCTTGGGGAGAAATTGGACCTAGGTCTACCAGATACTGATGCAACTTTTCATTGAAGCAGTTACTTAAAATGTGTTCTTTCATAAACAAATTATAAAGCCCAACATAGTCACACACTTCATTTCCAGTTAACCAACCATCTAGTGTTTTTACTGAGTAGTCTACAAAATCAACCCAGGTCTGGCTCGAGGATTTTTGAGCCCCCCTGAATCTAATTCTATACTCCTCAGTGGAGAATCCAAAGCCCTCAATCAGGGTACCCTTCATGAGGTCATAAGATTCTGCATCTTTTCCCGAGAGTGTGAGGAGTCTATCCCTACACTTTCCAGTGAACATTTCCCAAAGGAGAGCACCCCAGTGAGATCTGTTTACTTTTCTGGTTACACAAGCCCTCTCAAAAGCTGTGAACCATTTGGTGATGTCATCACCATCTTCATATTTTGTTACAATCCCTTTGGGGATTTTTAGGATGTCAGGAGAATCTCTGACCCTATTTAAGTTGCTGCCACCATCGATGGGACCTAGGCCCATCTCTTTTCTTTCCCTTTCTATGGCTAGGAGCTGCTTTTCCAAAGCCAATCTTTTGGCCATCCTGGCTAACTGGATGTCCTCTTCACTGGAGTTATCCTCAGTGATTTCAGAGGTGTTGGTCTCTCCTGTGAGGGAACCAGCATCTCTGACTATTATTTTTGGAGTCAGGGTTTGAGAGACCCTGTTCTCCCTAGATAGGACTGGTAGGGGGGAATTTTCCTCCAAGTCACTATCCTCTTCCTCTGAGTTGCCACCCTCAGAGGGGTTGGCCTTTTCAAACTCTGCCAAAAGCTCCTGGAGCTGTATTTTGGTAGGTTTGGGGCCCATTGTTATTTTCTTTATTTTACAGAGTGACCTTAGCTCCCTCATCTTAAGATGGAGGTAAGGTGTGGTGTCGAGTTCCACCACAGTCACATCTGTGCTAGACATTTTGCTTCTAAAAGTTGGAATACTTTTTAAGAATCTACAACTGGTTCTAGAATCTAATTCAAACTTTTACAAACTTTTAAACTCTAAAAGAAATGCTAAACAGGATCTAACACAAGGCCCTAGCAGGTCTTTTAAGAATTTAGAAAACTTTTCAAATTGCAAAAATCAATTTCTAATGACAATTTTGGAATTTGTCGTGTGATCAGGTATTGGCTGAGTAGTCCAGCAAATGCAAAGTCTTGTACCCCACCGCTGATCCACCAATGTAGGAAGTTGGCTCTGTATGTGCTATTTCAAAGTAAGGAATAGCATGCACAGAGTCCAAGGGTTCCCCTTAGAGGTAAAATAGTGGTAAAAATAGATAATACTAATGCTCTATTTTGTGGTAGTGTGGTCGAGCAGTAGGCTTATCCAAGGAGTAGTGTTAAGCATTTGTTGCACATACACATAGACAATAAATGAGGTACACACACTCAGAGACAAATCCAGCCAATAGGTTTTTGTTATAGAAAAATATCTTTTCTTAGTTTATTTTAAGAACCACAGGTTCAAATTTAACATGTAATATCTTGTTCGAAAGGTATTGCAGGTAAGTACTTTAGGAACTTCAAATCATAAAAATTGCATGTATACTTTTCAAGTTATTGACAAATAGCTGTTTTAAAAGTGGACACTTAGTGCAATTTTCACAGTTCCTGGGGGAGGTAAGTTTTTGTTAGTTTTACCAGGTAAGTAGGACACTTACAGGGTTCAGTTCTTGGTCCAAGGTAGCCCACCGTTGGGGGTTCAGAGCAACCCCAAAGTCACCACACCAGCAGCTCAGGGCCGGTCAGGTGCAGAGTTCAAAGTGGTGCCCAAAACACATAGGCTAGAATGGAGAGAAGGGGGTGCCCCGGTTCCGGTCTGCTTGCAGGTAAGTACCCGCGTCTTCGGAGGGCAGACCAGAGGGGTTTTGTAGGGCACCGGGGGGGACACAAGCCCACACAGAAATTTCACCCTCAGCAGCGCGGGGGCGGCCGGGTGCAGTGTAGAAACCAGCGTCGGGTTCGCAATGTTAGTCTATGAGAGATCTCGGGATCTCTTCAGCGCTGCAGGCAGGCAAGGGGGGGGTTCCTCGGGGAAACCTCCACTTGGGCAAGGGAGAGGGACTCCTGGGGGTCACTTCTCCAGGGAAAGTCCGGTCCTTCAGGTCCTGGGGGCTGCGGGTGCAGGGTCTCTCCCAGGCGTCGGGACTTTGGATTCAAAGAGTCGCGGTCAGGGGAAGCCTCGGGATTCCCTCTGCAGGCGGCGCTGTGGGGGCTCAGGGGGGACAGGTTTTGGTACTCACAGTATCAGAGTAGTCCTGGGGTCCCTCCTGAGGTGTCGGGTCTCCACCAGCCGAGTCAGGGTCGCCGGGTGCAGTGTTGCAAGTCTCACGCTTCTTGCGGGGAGCTTGCAGGGTTCTTTAAAGCTGCTGGAAACAAAGTTGCAGCCTTTCTTGGAGCAGGTCCGCTGTCCTCGGGAGTTTCTTGTCTTTTCGAAGCAGGGGCAGTCCTCAGAGGATGTCGAGGTCGCTGGTCCCTTTGGAAGGCGTCGCTGGAGCAGGATCTTTGGAAGGCAGGAGACAGGCCGGTGAGTTTCTGGAGCCAAGGCAGTTGTCGTCTTCTGGTCTTCCTCTGCAGGGGTTTTTCAGCTAGGCAGTCCTTCTTCTTGTAGTTGCAGGAATCTAATTTTCTAGGGTTCAGGGTAGCCCTTAAATACTAAATTTAAGGGCGTGTTTAGGTCTGGGGGGTTAGTAGCCAATGGCTACTAGCCCTGAGGGTGGGTACACCCTCTTTGTGCCTCCTCCCAAGGGGAGGGGGACACAATCCTAACCCTATTGGGGGAATCCTCCATCTGCAAGATGGAGGATTTCTAAAAGTTAGAGTCACTTCAGCTCAGGACACCTTAGGGGCTGTCCTGACTGGCCAGTGACTCCTCCTTGTTTTTCTCATTATTTTCTCCGGCCTTGCCGCCAAAAGTGGGGCCTGGCCGGAGGGGGCGGGCAACTCCACTAGCTGGAGTGTCCTGCTGGGTTGGCACAAAGGAGGTGAGCCTTTGAGGCTCACCGCCAGGTGTGACAATTCCTGCCTGGGAGAGGTGTTAGCATCTCCACCCAGTGCAGGCTTTGTTACTGGCCTCAGAGTGACAAAGGCACTCTCCCCATGGGGCCAGCAACATGTCTCGGTTTGTGGCAGGCTGCTAAAACTAGTCAGCCTACACAGATAGTCGGTTAAGTTTCAGGGGGCACCTCTAAGGTGCCCTCTGGGGTGTATTTTACAATAAGATGTACACTGGCATCAGTGTGCATTTATTGTGCTGAGAAGTTTGATACCAAACTTCCCAGTTTTCAGTGTAGCCATTATGGTGCTGTGGAGTTCGTGTAAAACAGACTCCCAGACCATATACTCTTATGGCTACCCTGCACTTACAATGTCTAAGGTTTTGCTTAGACACTGTAGGGGCACAGTGCTCATGCACTGGTACCCTCACCTATGGTATAGTGCACCCTGCCTTAGGGCTGTAAGGCCTGCTAGAGGGGTGTCTTACCTATACTGCATAGGCAGTGAGAGGCTGGCATGGCACCCTGAGGGGAGTGCCATGTCGACTTACTCATTTTGTTCTCACCAGCACACACAGGCTTGTAAGCAGTGTGTCTGTGCTGAGTGAGGGGTCTCTAGGGTGGCATAAGACATGCTGCAGCCCTTAGAGACCTTCCTTGGCATCAGGGCCCTTGGTACTAGAAGTACCAGTTACAAGGGACTTATCTGAATGCCAGGGTGTGCCAATTGTGGATACAATGGTACATTTTAGGTGAAGGAACACTGGTGCTGGGGCCTGGTTAGCAGGGTCCCAGCACACTTCTCAGTCAAGTCAGCATCAGTATCAGGCAAAAAGTGGGGGGTAACTGCAACAGGGAGCCATTTCTTTACAAGCAGGTACACACAATTTTACACTAAGTCCTCAGCTAGTCAACAGTTTTTGCGTCTTCAGGTCCTCTCTGTCCTTCTCTTTGTAGTTAAGTGAATCTGAGTTCCTGGTGTCAGGGGGACACCTAAATAATCAATTTAGGGGAGTTAAGGGTAGGAGACAATGGGCTACTTATCCCTGGGGTGACTACACCCCCTGTATGACAACCTCCTGTGTTGAGTGGGCATAATCCTGTCCCAGAGTTCCCAGTTGCACCAAAAACAAGATGGTGGAATCCTTCCTTCATGGAGCACATCAGGCAGCCCACCTTAGGGGTGTGACTAGCCTGGTAGAACAGCACACCTATTTGCATAGCTAATTTCCCACCTGTCCTGGTGCCAAATGGGACTCTGGGCAGGGGGGGGTGACATTCTCCAGGTCTGGGGAAGCCAAGGTCCGATATCAAAGGCCAATAGAAGCAGTACCTGTAAAAGTCTGCAAGTGGGGCCCTGGGTGATCAGTCTGGCTGAATCCAAGGGATGGGGGCTGAGAGGGGGATGGTTGGTGCTCAGTTCTTGAGGGTCTCAGCTCCACAGAGACACTGTCGGTTTCAGTGACCCCAGGCTGGAGGATTGCTCAAGTGCATAGGTTTTGTCCAGCGGGTTGGCAAGTTTGGGGCTCTCTCAGTTATTGGGGTATCTGCAGAAGAGTGGAAAGAAACACACCAGAGCGACTTCTGGTGTGGAGCTGGCCTCTGTGGAAGTCCCTTGATGTGCAAGTGAGTTTTTGCTCCAGTTGTGTTCTTGCTGAATATAAACAAGCCTTGGTGCTCGCAGCTCCGGGTATTGTTGCAGGGAGACTCCTGGCAGGCTCAGCATCTCGAAGACTGGATAGGTTGACGGGTCTGCACACCTGGACATTCGGGATCCTCTTCCTGGTGAGATGCTCCCTTGGTGGACCCAATGGTCAGTGAAATGATGAACCGGGCAGTCGCGGTTGGTGCCTGCTTGTGCAGGTAACTGGCTCCTCCACTCCAAGGGAGATGCTGGATAATTGGCAAAGTGCCGGCAGGCCTCATTGGCTTTTGGATGTGCACAGCTGCAGGACTAGTCAGGTCTTTGCAGGACACGTCGGGTCTTGCAAATTTTGAGACTGGAGCATGTAGGCAGGGTTGGGCACCAAAGTCCTCAGCTTGTCCACAGTTCTTGAGCTGGCCAGCTCTTCTTTCTCCTTTGTCCTCTTTAGTCAGTTGGATCTGAGTTCCTGGTGTCACAGGGCCACCTAAATACTCAATTAAAGAGTGTTTAGGGGAGTGTAGGGCAGTACCCAGTGGGCAACTTATCCCTGGGCTAACTACACCCCTTATATGACCACTTCCTGTGGGGAGTAGCATAACGCTGTCCCAGAGTTCCCAGTTACACCAAACACAAGATCGTGGAACCTTTGCTTCGTGGAGCACATCGGGGAGCCCACCTTTGGGGTGCGACTAGCCTGGGAGTGCAACAGGCCTACTTGCATAGCTAATTTCTTACCTTTCCTGTTGTCAACTGGGCCTCAAGGCAGGGGTTGGAATCTTCCAGGTCTGGGGGAAGCTGGGGCTATCAAAGGAGGCAGGGACTTTGAAGACCATGGCTTTGGTATGCAGATTCACTAGCTATCCTGCTGGAGGAGTTGATAACACCTTCTCCTGAGAAGGTATTGTTTCTGGCCTCAGAGTGTGGGCTCCCACCTCCAGGGAGTCTTAAACGTGTCTGTGGTGGCAAGCTGGTCGATGCCAGTCATCCAGCAGACTAGAGGTCTAGTAGGCTTTCAGGAGACACCTCTAAGGTGCCCGCTGGGTGTATGTCATAATAAATCCAATACTGGCATTAGCATGGATTTAAGAAAAGGAGTTTGATACCAAACATCATAAGTTTCAGTAAAGCCATTATGCAGCTGGGTAACTCGCAATGACCAGTGCCCAACACAGACCTTAAGACGGCTTCCCTATTCATGTGTAATATCTAGTAATCGAACTACACATCACCGGGGCATACCTTCTGATGGTGATATGTCCTCACATAAGATATAATGCACCTGCCTTAGAACTCTGAGGTCTGCTGTAGGGGTGAATTATATATATTATATGCAGTGACTCTGGCATGGCACACAAGGAGTGTGCCATGGCGTTTTTTCACTCATAGTGTGCATCATGTCACGCAGTCTGCAGTGGCAGTTTGCATAAAATCTGCAGAGAAGTCCATTAGGGTGACATAACATATGCTGCAGCCCTTTAGGGATAGTCTTTGACACCCGTGTCCTAGGTACCAGGGGTACCATTTACTAGAGAACCTACAGGGGCGCTGAAGTGTGACCCAATCGTACACAATTAAATTAGTTTGCCTTTTTTGGGTAAAGAGCCACTGGCACCAGGGACCTGGTTAGCAGGAACCCAGTGTACCTTCAGTAGAAAAAGCTCAGAACCAGTGGGGAAAAAGTGGGGGGTGACCATGTCAAAAAGGCTACTTTCCTACATTCATATTGTGAAAAGATCCTAGGATGGTGATATTATGTGATGTTTTAGAACTAATGTCAATACTTTTGCTCGCACCATGCCGACCATGCAGTTTGTTACTTCCTGTGGTACAATTTGTTGTCAAAACCCTTGAATGGACCACCTCCAGTCAACTACAGACCTCTTGACAGAATGGGGCTTCCCTAGCAAAGAGCTGAAGTCCATCCTGACACCTTCACAGAGGCCTTCGTTCATTGAGGCTGTTTTGGGAACAGGGGTTTATAGCTTTTCTTCCACCTCAGTGAGACCCCAGGACATTCTGGCTTTGATCTGATGTTGAAGGCTTGGTCCTGAATCAGTGAGAGCGGCTCAAAGGCTTCTTGGCCTCTTATACTGTGGCTTACTAGGAAGATGCACAAGGTTGTGACATGTGCTATGCAATGGAATTTGAAGGCCAGGTGGGCCCAATATCAGGGCAGTCTGGCCAGTGCTTTTCAGGTCTTAAGGGAGATGGCTCAAGATTTGCAGTAGTGGTTGCTTTAGCAAAATTCGTCCATTGGCAGACCCCTCTTCCATCCATTATCAAAGGAAAATAGCTTGTTCTTCTATGCCTTGCTTGTCCCAGTGTCACACCCATCCCCTTCCAAGGCCTTATCCGAGCTAATCCTAGGCTTAGAGTGGTTTACGCTGAGGCCTCTAATGCCTTTTTAAGCTGCAATTCTCTTTTACACCTATCAGTCGGATTCATCTGTGCATGCGTTTGGTTTCACTCATGTGAAGTAAGCATCTTACTTGTATTTGTTTTAAGTGAACAGGACATCCTAGCATTGATTTTATACACTTCTAGCTAAGTTGTTCTAGCCTTTTTTGGGTCGTCAAAAATTGCATCAACTAGACCCATTTATATTTTGTAGCTCTATTGATGGGTGTCCTAGGGTCTAAGCTTTTGTCCCTACTACTTAGCTTACTTGATCTCACACTTGCAGCTCCGTACAGTCAAGTTCATTTGTTTGTATTTTCAAATCAAACATTGTTCCTAGTATCTAGGAACATTGTTCCTAGTATCTTCACATGATGAAAACTCTTATGACTCAAAAGCTGCTGCCTCTCACCCACCGCCTTTCAGCTTCATTGTCTTCCCCACTCTTGTTTTCAGCTGCTTCTCAAGAGGCAGGTTGACCAGTCAGCTGGCTGAATCAAGTGACTGCCATCTTGGAACTCCTCAATGGTGTCTTGAGTTTTAGGAGGAGGGAGTCCTTTTCATCATCCTCCCCATGACCCTTCACTTCTTTTCTTCAGGCCTTGAGGATGAAATACAGGTAGAGCTCAAAGTGGATGCAGCATAGTAGCTTAAGTGTAATGTTGCATAAAGAAAGGCATAGAAAAAGTTAGAGATCTGTAGTTGGTGGTAATTGAGCAAGACTGTGATAATGCTGGTGAACAGGGGTTAATGCTCAGAGATGCATATTGCTAGAATAGGTGACGTTAAGGGTTGACTTTCCATGTACATCCACTATATTGGATATTCATGTCCTTAGTCACTGATCATATGGCACCTATCAAGGTGACTAACTGTTAAAGAAGTAATTTATAAGTCAACTTCACAATAGAGCATGAGTTCCTGAATACCGATTCTGAAACATTTTCATCAATATGGGAATAATTTCTTTCTTCTACTTGCATAGCCTCTTCAGGGTTTTTACTCTCTGCAGTATTTTCAGTTCTGCAGTAGAGCCTCTAATTTCTGACCTTTAAGTGGAACTTCTCTATGTGGTTCTTGATGTTCCCTTTGGTGGTGACTCCTTTCAAATCACCTTCTATATTGGGGTCAGGCACCAGGGGATGGGCTTGAGAATGTGGGAAGGTTGAGCTCTTTACTTTGAGGCTCAGGCCACTGATAGTCTGGCAAGTTTAGCATCCGGGCTCTTAAGAGGACCGCAGATGTCTGGTATTCCATTATTTGTCCCTGCTCACTTCTCTTCCTCCTACTACATTATTTAGCTGAATTGTAATTAGTCTGATTGCTACAAAGAATTCTGTCTTTCCCCTGAAGGGAGTTTAGCCGCTGAGAGTGCATGCCCTGATATCCGATACCACTGATTGTTTCTCTATGCTACAGAGCTGATCCGGTTCTTCCTGTGATAGAACTCTATGCTCATGCTTGGAATGCCAGTTAAGCAATCCAGCGGTTTAGGCTTTGCAGTGCCCTTCTCCTCAGTGAGGCTTTAGGCACTTGATTTGCAACTTGACTGAAAACTGGGCCTTTTGCTGCAGCTGTGCAGTGTCTACCTTTCTTGTCGCGAAGTCAGACCCTCTTGCCAATGTCCTTTATGCGGTCTCCTACATAAATATTCTTTGTAGGGAAGGCAACCTGATTGGGCAGGTGTGTTGTTAAAACTCAGCTTCTCCTTGCTCTGTTACGCACCCCTTCCTGTCTCTGGTGGTCTTCTGGCCCACATTTCTGTCTCCTGCCTGAATCGGACGCCTTTGTTGACTCTGGTAAGCAGGTCACTCGCACCATGTCAGATCCTTAATCTCTTCCTGCCTCCCTCCATGCCTTCAAACATGCCCTGGTTCTTTCCAGGTACAACTTATCTGTATAAACCTCAATACACACTGCCTTGTGGGGGGGGACCTACAGGTTTGCAATCCAGCTCTGGTTTCAGAGCAGTAAGGTCAGGGTGCTTTGTGCTATCTTTTCTATCACTCTTTGCCCAGCATTTGCCGTTTGTTTCTGTGGGGAGCATATTTACAAGACTCGAGTACTTTATTGTGTGGCCATCCTTCCACTGCCCCTAGTAGCCTCCTAGTTTCATACTTTTAGCAGGATCTGATTGTGACTACTCAATGTTGGTAGTGGAGGCTGAAAGTTTATGTAGTCCAAGACTTTTTTTTTAGTTATTTTTGTCTACAAACAATTCTGAGAAATGAGTATTAAGATCTTTATGCTTTCACTTTTCAGGCAATACCAGTTGGCTGATGAGCTTGGAGAACCCGTTAAGCCCCTTTTCCTCTGACATTGACAACATGCCTCTCCAAGAGCTATCCAATGCGCTTATGGCTGCTGAGCGATTCAAAGAGCATCGTGAGACTGCGCTGTACAAGTCACTATCAGTGCCATTGTCAAGCAGCTTGGCTGGTGGTCTGTCAAAGCACACTTTGCTGCAGCGATCCAATACAGGTAAGGCCCGACGTCTGCATTCTAATCAGAAGTGATACTTGTTCTATGAACATGATGGTGTTATTCATACCATAGTGGTTATCACTTGTTTTCTAGCAGTAAGCATGAGCTTCGTTTCTAAAAATTAAAAAAAATATTTAGGCTTGTATCAAGTCCATCTTAATCTGCCTATTAAAAACTGGAGATCCTACTTGAGGTGCTGCAAGATCTTTTATATTCCTAGAGTAGTTGGAAATTCTAGGTTTTCTAGCTGGATATCGCACAGCAAAGCAATGTTGAAGAAGGGAATGAATTCTTGAAACCAGGATCCTAAATATATTAATGAATGTTCATTCTTTGATGGCTTCACTTTTATAAACTTTGGATGCTGCAGGTCCAGAATACTTAGTATGGGTACCAAGACTGTTACTCGCCGACCTGTTATAGAGAAATGGTTCATCTTGGAATTCATCATTTTTTGGCAAGCAGCATATAGTGGCTCTGTTTCTTTAAAACTTGAAATGCAAGTGTAGCTTATTTCATTGGCTTTTTAAAAATGATGGGAAGTATTTAATTCTGGACAAAATTAAGATTTTGACAAACACATGCGTTTAAATAGAATGGTAAAGATAAGAGGGAAACCAAGTAAGCAAATGATTAATTTCTTATTGTTGCCGCTTGGGTGGTTGTGCTGTCCATTTTAGGTCTTCTCTTTTGTAATAGTACAGACTGCTAAAAGTTTCCACCAGTGGTTAAGATTGAGTCTTGATTTCCCCCATCATTCTATTTCCTTTGCAGCGTTTTTGTTTTTCAAACTGTAAAAATAGATGACAAAGTTGCTAAACCAGCCCCTGTCATCTGAGAGGGTCCAGCAGGCTCTATCCTGGCCCCATCACTCTTTAATGTTTAAAGGAACCATCCGAAAATGTTGGAAGGAACAGCTGTCTCTGTGCACCAATACACCAATGACACTCAAATTTCTCTGTATACTGCTACTATACTTCAAATCTTCTTTCCGAATGATTATGAACATGCGGACATTGTTGGTTGGGCTTTGACGGCTGACCAGTGTTGACCGTTGACAGTACCGTCTGAATAAGCCAGCAGCACAGTCGTTGACAATATCATTTTCTGTGGCTACAGTACCACCATCTAAAATATCACCAAAGAGGAATATTATCTCTGCCTCCATTGCTGGAAAAGGTGGCTTTGGCTGTTACTAAAATTACCCAAACAAGATTTCATCACATTTGTAAGCAAATTTACTTCAAGGGGAGTTGCAGGATGATGAGCTTTTAAGAACACCTCTGCCACATATTCTTCCATTACCGTGCATACAAAGTTGGGATATTGGCTTATCTGGGTCTACTGATCTCAAAGAAAGAATTTCAAGGACATCAGAAAACTAATACAGATGAATGGGATGATTCTGCCTTCTACCACAGGTGCACCGATCTGCCACAGACTGAGTCATCATCTGGTGACACCTACAGTTTCCAGTCTCTGGTGGAAAGGGTGTCAAAATAGTTTGACTTACAGTTTGAGTAGTAGAGACCGACTGGTTCTTTTAAGACGTTAGCTCCACAGAAAACAGTAAAATTGATTCCCATCATTTATGCAGAGATACATTTATGGTTCTGGATCCATAATGCACCAAACAAATGTTTGTAACACCCCGCTCTGAGGGTAGCCCAAACAGCATTCATAAGTAAACAGTATAACATATCACCATGATTATGTGCCTCAAATAGAGGTAATATTGAGGCCTCTTTTAATGAGGCTTACATTGTCTTCAATCATTTCAGCTAATGTTTGTGGCGTTCATCTTGTCTGGGTTATTTTTTTTATTTTTTTTTAGATATTCATGCAATCAACGACATCAGAGGTTTGCCTTGCATGCAGATGGGCCCAGATCCATTTGTTTATTTATATCATTTATACAGTGCACTGCCACCATACAGATATAATGGCGCTATAACCACACCGGGGAGGTCAAAATACTATAGCTAGAAAAATTTAGTTAAGGTGCAAATTTGAATTGCATTAGCATTCCCATTTCAGAATAATTAGATACTGTACCTTTGAAACCCATTGTTTGGGATGAAGGGTTATGGCATGAGCAGCAGCACATAACCAACAACTTCTGTAAGACTGAAACAGAAAATGCATCAGAACTAATTTTAGCTTGTTTGATACCGAGCTGTCAAAGCAGGATCTTCTGTCAGTGCAATGATCATCCTCTTCTCGCTACTCACTCTGTATTGCCCTTATATGATATAGGCAGCCTTGTTCACCTTGTTATCTAAAGAAAATCTATTGCACTTGACAGTGCAGCCTGTCTAAATGTAAACCCTTAGTCCAGATTCAGCAATATTATTACAAGTGTTGGCCTCAAGGTAAAATTGCAGCAGGAATACCCAAACCCCTTCAAGGAACGAATATATAGTAGATACCCAAGTGGTCAAAATCCAACAACTTATTTTTCAAATGTCTCAGAAGTGTCTTGCATCCAAGGAAAACTTACCATTGGTAAGGGAGTTGTTGAACAGACCCTACACTTTTAAAATCGAAAATCTGTGGTAGCCTTTCAGTTAGATTATATTCTGTTTTGATTCATTCCACTTCCAGTCTACGCGAGGCCAGAAAATGTTTGTTGTGGATGTTTTACCACACTCCATCTCAACGCTTTGTGGACTGTTGTCCCTGATGTAATTTACCCAACTTCTTATTTTCACATGTCACCGTTTATCCATCCCTAAACCTCATGCCAGGTGGTCTTTCTGCCTATGTCAACTATAGGTCACCTGGGGAATTTAAAACTGGATGACTGGTGACCAGAATGTAAGGGAAAATTGTCAAAGACCCCCACACTGCGGCTATCAAATTCCAGCTTGGCACCTGAGTCGTGTACATCGTACAATAGGTGCTACCCTATGAGCAGGTTGACTGATGTCAGTGTACCTGCTCAGCCCTTAGTTCAGCTTTCTTTGCATTGCAGAATCTTATCAATTACTGGAAGTTTTTGAGTCCCTCAAATCATTAGTTCTGATGCTACACATTGCTGACTGACTTGTACCATATCGCTTTATTACGTTATACCATGTACTCTTTTGGTCCGGAATTGTACACTTTGGCCTACTTTTTAATATCTCATCTTTTCTGCACTTTAGTGTTCTTGCTGTACTAAAAGAACAACCTCGACGCTTTTCGATCCCCACCCTTCAGATAGCAGTGAAGCCTTGACTAGATATTGCAAATGGAAGGAAGTAGACGTGCCTTATCTCTGCTGCTGAATCTGCTTATTTGAAATGCATTGGAGCCATTGGACAAATGAAAGTGTTTTGTGACTAGGGCTAATGAGGTTGACCTGCTTGTTTCACATTTTATTTAAGAGATCTGTATTTTATGGGCTTGTGGCAGAAAGGGGAGCAGAGGCCGCACCAAAGCTTGCAGCTCGCCATTATATTCTGTTCTGCTGATGTTTTCAGTGTCTCTTTGGTTTGACGAGCAGCTCCCATTGGTTTCCTTTTGCAGTGGCCTCTTTTCCTTCCATCCACCCGTCCAGTGGTCAAGGGAAGTTGCGCAGGAGTGTTTCCTGGGCAGGTACCTATAGCATTTGAAGGGAAACTAAAGCAAAAAATCTTCACTTGTTGGGGAGTTCGATAGCACACCTGTGATTCATAATATACCGACTCCCCCCAACCATGTTGTGCTTTGTTTCTCGTTTGTAGTGCCCCTGCTTACCATCACGGTGCCCCCCGACAGCATGATAATTTCTGAGCCAGAACGCCCATTTACGCTGCCAGTTCATGCCCCGGCACTCGTTACTCCTTGTCAGAGCTCGAGCTTTAAGTTTCAGAGAAAAATTGATGGACAATCTGCTATAATTCTCTTTGCATACTCTCCTACTTAATTTAGGACTAATATTAATTGTAAAGCAGTTGAAAAGAACTGGAGCAACTCCACGTTTGCTTCCTTTTAGTGTTGACACTTACCGTTACTGGGTGATTTCACTACGAATACATGATTGGTTATTCTCAGGATAAATAAGATGCAACCTGGTTAGCATGGCTTCTTCCTGACTTGTACACAGTCTTAAGCTGGTTATTGTAAGTTGACCATATTTTAAAGTTTGTTTCTTCACCCTTGAGTTGTCCTGTTGTACTCGATAAATAACAAAATACAAACGCAAGTCATCCCCTGATTAAGAAAATTGAAAGTTGTTAAAAAAAATAATAATAATATTTTGCGCTTTGCTAACTTTCTTAGCAACGTGTGCAAGCTATTGATGTAGATTTCCAAGGCTGGGTAGCCACATTACTCTCGAGGGCCAAGCAAGATTTGGTACAGTGATGCCATTTTAAGTGATCAGCAAAGCCTACTTTTATGCAAAGTACCAAGTATTGTCCTGTATTGTCATGCAGAAAGTGGTTATTAATGGTTACAGTTTGTTTACTTTTGATGGTTTGTAATTAATTTGTTTGATGGAAAATCGTGGTTACTTGATCAATCACAGGGTTGTACTTCCATGAGTTGAAATCCAAATCCTTAACTGAGCTTTTTTAGATGCATAAGTTGAGTTGGTGTTTGGTCTGTAGTTCCCTCTGGCAGAGTTCAAAAACAGTTACGTTCCACGTACGGCTAATGTCTGCAGCGGTAAAGGATGGGAGTGGCCTGAAGTACTGGTGACTTGTATATAATAGGTCAGTGTTTGAGAGCCTTAAACTGCCACAGAGGATCTCTTCTTGCTACACTGTTTGTAGGTGTTTGCTCAGCACCCATGTACTGTGTCCATGTGCTGAAGGAAGCAGTCACACGGAAACAAATCTAAGTAAAGAATATAATGGGTCGATTGTAATTTTCATGTTTGGTACTAGAACAATTTGGTGAGTGATATTATCTCAGTTACATATTTTAGTGTAGAGAGTAGCATAAACGAGTTTAGTTTAATTGATCGATATCCACGTTTTTAAAGGTGATTCAGCAAATTCCTGTTTTTCTAAAGAAAGAAACTGGGCTCCATGACTCAGACGTTGGCTAAGTTAAGGGACCTCTTTAAATAAGATTAAGACATCTCTAGAGATGGCATCTGACTCTTCTCCCCTTCCCTGGCAGTTGTTCAAGGGTGTTCTGGCTCAGACTACCAGCTAACCAAATCAGCACGTTAATTGAGATTTGTGTGCAGTGCTTAACTTTTAATTGCTTCATTGAGTGACTCTGGCCCTGCATTCTGAAATCAGTCCAGAAAACTGCTTTCTATGATTATCTGTTATGTTTTTGCGGCTGTTTTCAATTGGTTTGTGCTTAACGTTTGTATTTAACACGTTTAATGTTCTCTACAGAGAGATGGAGCTCTGCTTCAGCCTTTTCCTTCAGAGTGATATGGGGAAAGTTTGGTATCTTGTCAAAGTTTACTGTTTGTAGCCATGGTAAAATGGGTGAAATTAAAAAGTGATTTTTGTTTAACTTCCATGCCTTCTGCTTTTCTTGTGTTAAACTTAAGGCGATCCCTTTGAATAACCACCCACATCCTTGCAACCATTTTTTTTTTAAGTACATGTAGGCACCAGAGTGCTACAGAGTTGCATCTGTACTTACTCTAGTATTTCATGTGTCCTTCTTTTCTTGTGCTCCTCCTGTGTGCCTATTGGGGGACTCTGCTATTCCTCCCCATCTTTGTGAGACATGCCAAGTCCAGTATTTATCTTTGTGCATTGACGCCTTCTGGAAGGTGGTATGACAAAGTGTCTCTATAGAGACTGCTCTTTCTCAGTATTTCGTTTTTAAAAAGTTTGGGCAGTGATACATGGAAAACACTTGTCCTCTTCCTTGGTTGTTAATTTGTAATTTACCTAACAGTGTTAACAAAGTTACTGATTATAGACTTGGTGAAAAGGAAGTCACACACACTCCTAAATTACTTTTCCTCAAACCACTGAAAAGTCTTTAGACTTCGAGAGCTGGATTTAATGTATGTCCCGTGGTGTGCATCTCTAATTTACAGTTAAGTCATGCCTCGCTGCCTTATCCTGGTCTTGCACTATAAAATGTCCTTTTACTCTGTTTTTAGGCTCCAAATTTAAATGAGGTGGGACCTGATGTCTGAGAGTTAGATCCTCTTTAACAAATGGATTACTTCTGTTTTTGTCGTTTGGTGGGTGCATATGTGGCCCGCAGTGAAAATGAACTCGAAAGTATTTGCCATCTATTAGCAGTCCCGTCTTGTATTTGATACACTCCGAAGATGTGAATCGGGCAACTTCTACTGGAATTGGTCAGTTTGCCTATTGCGGTTGCATTCACTCTTGTAGGGAACAGGCTGACGCTGTGTTTATTATTGGGCCATCCAGCCTGCTTTTTAAAACACACTGTTCTGCAGCACTGTTTTCCTTTGTCTTGTTAGAATCTGAAGTGGTTCTGGAAGAGGGATATCAGGCTGATTCGGATCTGAAAGAAGATGTGATGTCATCAAAGCATGGGCAGTTATGTGATTTTGAGCCTGCTGTTCCTGAACTGTCTTTGAACAAAGAGAAGCCTCTTCAGCACCCTGAACTTTTCAGTCGGGTAAGGTACCTTGATTCAGTTTCCACGATTAGCACTGTTAATGATGACGGTGATGTAGGTGCTCCAAGCAGAGCGCTTATATAGAAATGTACCCAGTTGCACTGGTCAACCTAGAATGGTTTTCAGCACTGCTGAACGGGTGCTGTGAATTTCATGAGATCTATGTGAATGCTTACTGGACTGCAGTACCAATTAATTGATAAGTGAATATGAGAACACAGAGTGAAGAGAAAAGAAAACACACATATAAATAATTTAAAATTAATAAACAATGCAAAAACCGTAGTTTCCAAAAAAGGAAAAAGAAATTAATAAAAAAAGGCAAACTTAAGATGGGCAAAAAAAAGTGAAAGGGCTTGGAGTGTGAAGGTGGGAGAGCAAGAGAAAAAAAGAATAGAAATAAAAGAGGAAAATAGGAATATTAAAATGGTGCTAAAGACTGAATGTAAGTGGTTCAAATGGCAAACAAGTGGAGAATATAAGCAAGAAAAGTTTATAAAAAAAAATTAAAAAAAAGTGCAGCACTCTAACCCACCTCATCAAAGCAGTCCTTGTTGAAAGAACAGATTCTAGAGTTGGAGAAATTGAAGGCATCTCTGCACGTCTTGCCAGTTTGGGAAGTCCAGTCAGTCAGTGCTAAACAAAGTACCAGCACTGAACCTGCCTCTGCCTCGCTTTGTATGAAACAGTTAATGGTGTTAACGGCAAAGCCTCTGATATGCTGCACCATTCCTTTGATTCTTCATTGCTGCGTTCCGTTGTGTTCCTTTTGAAGCAGATGGCCCAAGTTCTGTTTCGATGCAGGTAGTGGCGTTAGCAAAAGTCCCTTTGATTCTTCATTGCTGCTTTGCACTCTCACATTTGAAACAGATATGCTGAGCTCCGTTTCAGTGCAAGTCTACATTTTTCACAGCACCTGTCATAGCTATGCAGAAGCTGTTAAATCTACTTGTCTGAAGAGGTCACAGGAAATCAACTCCTGATGCATAGACTCCCATTTTTGATCTGACACAGACTCAAATACATTTTATTTATTCTGTCTGAGAAACTGAGACCTCTAACATTTTGAGACTATAAGTGCGCCTGATACTTGTCCTGTGGTATTGTCCATATGTCAGTCTTTGTTGTAATATCGGAATTTGTTTGACAGACATGACACCTGGAAGGGTATTCTGGCTCCTGGAGCATGGGTGCTGCACTGACTGGGGTTTAGTGGAATAGCCAGGTTTTCAGTTTTATGCAGAATTCTAGGACTGAGTTGGTGGTTGTGATGTGCAGGTGGAGGTTGTTCCAAGCTTTTGGAGCCAGGTATGTAAAGACTCAGCTGCAGGCCTTGGCTGTTTGGCTGTGGGGAATGTGGGTGAGAAGTAAGTTGGTGGAGCTGGGGATCTGGCAGGTATGTGGAAGCTGTTGCGGCTGTTGGTTACGTGGAGCCTATGTTGTGCAGTGCTTTGTATGTGTGTTTGAGCAGGTTGAAAAGGTCGCATTTATAAAGGAGGTCTCAAGCCAGATTGGTAAAGTGTACAGGAACTGGCCTATAGTGTAGAAAGGAGTCTAATGGCGCTGCAGAGTCGATGGAGTACATGGTGGCAGTTTGCAGCAGGATGAAGAAGGGCCATTTGGTGAAAGTGGTTTCTGCTGAGTTAGTCTGGTTAGGTTGGAGGGTAGTGGAGTAGGAGATGTCCAGTTGTGGTACATAGTTGTACATTGTGCTGATTTTGTTGCTGAAGTAATGGGAGAGCAGGGAGTGGGGTTCCTGTGAGGAGATGACTGTTGTAGAACTGGCAGTGATGGAGGTGAATTCCTTGAGTTGATGGATCTGTTTTCAGTCCGTTTGGCAGAGCTGAGTCGCTGGTGGTAGTATCGGAGGACAGACTTGTAGGTGTTCCTGTTGGTCTCATGGTTGTTTTGTCAGTGGTGTGCCCACTGTTTGCGGTGGCATTTGGTGAGTCATAGGTCATCTGTTTACCAATTTGTTTGCTGTCATGTCTGTGCAATGGAAGAGGGTTTGGAGATAGCTTGTGAGAGTTTGTCTTGTGGCAGGCTGTGGGTTTGGAGTTCAGTGGTCAAAGTGTCTTTGAGGATGTTGGTGTGTTGGGTGGATTTGAGGGGAGTGATTCTTTGTTGGTGGGGTAGGTGTGAGTTGAAGCAGACGAGGAAGTGGTCGGTCGTTTTGGGGTAAGTGGGTGTCCACTGTGATGTTGGGGAAGTTGGTGAAGGCTGAGTCGAGGAAGGTGTCTGGTGTTGCAAGTTTGGTTCTTTAGTAGTTGCCTGAGACAGAGACTTCCAGGAGGTTGTTGGTGTTTGAGTTGCTGTAGTCCTCTAGGTGGAAGTAGCGATTATCAAGGCAGATAAAGAAGCTGGAATTGAGCACCAGTGGCACAATGATGTCTGCAGTAGTGTTACTGAAGTTGGATCTAGGGCCATGAAGTCAGTAGAGCAGAGCTGCTGCTGAGTGGCGTGGCTACTATATAGAACACAATTGAGCCTGAAGGGAGAGGTATAACCTAGACTTCCACAGTGGAAATTGTACATTAACCCACAAATAAGTTCTAATTATAGAACAAGTTTATTAACATCACATAATTCTTTTGAAACATATCATCAAACCCGTATAGTAAAAACCATAGGTACTCCCAAAAATGTGTAGCAGTGCAGTGCAGGTGATTAGTTGAAAATGTGCACCAGTGCTATACAACATATATACATGACTGGAAACAATGAATATACAAGTCCAGCAACATCCAGAGGAATAAATGTTAAAGTTTTTAGATCATTCTTTTAGAAAACCTGTCCATTGTGTAAAAAAAATAAAAATACATATATATATATATATATATATATATATATATATATATATATATATATATATATATATATATGTTCGATGGCATGTGTAGCTGCAGATACACATGCTTTGCACATCCCGCCATCTAGTGTTGGGCTCGGAGTGTTACAAGTTGTTTTTCTTCGAAGAAGTCTTTTCGAGTCACGAGATCGAGGGACTCGTCCCCTTTTGGCTCCATTGCGCATGGGCGTCGACTCCATCTTCGATTGTTTTTTTTCTGCCATCGGGTTCGGACGTGTTCCTTTTTGCTCCGCGTTTCGGTTCGGAAAGATAGTTAGAATCTCGGAAAATTCGACGGTATTGTTTGCGTTCGGTATCGGGTTAGTTACAACAGATCGACACCGACTTTTGAAGAGCTCCGGTGGCCCTTCGGGGTTTTTTCGATTCCCCCGTCGAGGCCTGGTCGGCCCGGCCACGTGTCTCTTCACGGCTGATGGAATGGACCCCATTCCGCTTCTGCCCCAAATGTCACAACAAGTATCCGTATACAGATCAGCACCTGGTCTGTACCTTGTGTTTGTCTCCAGAACACAGAGAAGATACTTGTGAAGCCTGTCGAGCGTTTCGGTCGAGGAAGACATTAAGAGACCGAAGAGCGAGAAGACTGCAAATGGCGTTGGCGCCGACAGGACAAAGGCACTTGGAGGAGGAAGAAGAAACCTTCTCCATCCAGGAGTCAGACTCGGACGAGCTCGATCCCGAAGAAACGCCTAAAACCGTGAGTAAGACGTCGAAACATAAAACTCACGAGAAGACCACAAAATCCCAGGGGACGCCACCGCCAGAAGGCCATTGCTTAACCCGAAAAATAGGTTACCGATCATCGGCACCGAAAAAGGGCACGCTTGTGCCGAAGTGATCCGACTCCGGTCGAGATACCGGCACACAGCAATCTCGAGCCCGAGACAGCGGGTCCGAGCAAGTTCGGCACCGAGAGAGCGGGACCGAAATGAGTCGGCACCGAGAGACCGCGACGCCGAAAATAAAGAAAGTGTCATCAGAGCCGAAAAAGGCTACCGAAAAGGTTTCCATTCCGAAACATCCAGCCTCGGAACCGAAATCGGGTTCCTACACAGAGGAACAGGGATTGTCCTCCCAAATGCAAGGACATAAGTTCGGACAAGAACTAGAATCAATGGAGCCAGACTACACTCAAAGAAGGCTCCACATCCAAAAGGACACAGGGAAGATAAGTACTCTTCCCCCAATGAAAAGAAGACTTGCCTTTCAAGAAAAGGACAAGCAGCCACAGGCAAAGGTGGCAAGACAAACAACACCACCACCATCTCCACCACCATCAATGCACACATCACCGGTAGCCACTCCACCACTGATGCAATCCCCAACTCGTACTGGAATGAGTCAGGATGATCCCGACACATGGGATCTTTATGATGCGCCAGTATTGGATAACAGCCCAGACTGTTACCCAGCGAGGCCGTCGCCACCTGAGGACAGTACATCCTACACACAGGTGGTGTCAAGAGCAGCGGCTTTTCATAATGTCACCTTGCATGCAGAACCGATTGAGGATGACTTTTTGTTTAATACACTATCCTCCACTAATAGCCAATACCAGAGCTTACCTATGCTACCTAGACTGCTAAAACACTCCAAACAGGTGTTTCAGGAGCCTGTGAAGGGCAGGGCCATAACTCCAAGGGAGGAGAAAAAGTACAAGCCACCGCCAACAGACCCTGTGTATATCACGCAGCAATTAACACCAGATTCTGTGGTAGTAGGGGCAGCTCGCAAGAGAGCAAACTGTCACACCTCGGGAGACGCACCACCTCCAGACAAGGAGAGTCGCAAGTTCGACGCTGCAGGGAAAAGGGTTGCAGCACAAGCAGCAAACCAATGGCGCATTCCCAACTCACAAGCACTGCTGGCAAGATATGATAGGGCTCATTAGGACGAAATGCAGCATTTCATTGAACACTTACCCAAAGAGTTCCAGAAAAGGGCACAACAAGTGGTGGAGGAAGGACAAAGTATCTCAAATAATCAGATACGGTCAGCAATGGATGCAGCAGATACAGCTGCAAGGACAGTAAATACTGCAGTAACCATAAGGAGACACGCATGGTTGCGTACGTCAGGATTCAAGCCGGAAATACAACAAGCCGTTCTGAATATGCCTTTTAATGGACAGCAGTTGTTTGGGCCGGAGGTGGACACTGCTATCGAAAAACTTAAAAAAGACACTGATACGGCCAAAGCCATGGGCGCACTCTACTCCCCACAGAGCAGAGGCACATTTCTCAAAACACAGTTTAGAGGGGGGTTCGAGGACAAGCTACAGAACCCACAACCTCACAAACAAGGCCCACTTATCAAAGCCAATATCAGCGGGGACGTTTTCAGGGACAATATAGAGGGGGACATTTCCAAAAGAGTAGAGGGAAGTTCCAAAGCCCCAAAACTCCTCAAAACAAGCAGTGACTTCCAGGTCACAAATCCCCAACACAACACCTGTGGGGGGTAGACTAACCAAGTTTTACAAACATTGGAAGGAAATAACAGACACTTGGGTACTGGCAATTATCCAGCATGGTTATTGTATTGAATTTCTCAAATTCCCTCCAAACGTCCCACCGAAAACACACAATATGTCAAAACAACACATGGATCTTCTAGGACTAGAGGTCCAGGCATTGCTACAAAAAGGAGCAATAGAATTAGTACCAATTCAACAGAAGGGAACAGGAGTTTACTCTCTGTACTTTCTCATACCCAAAAAGGACAAAACACTGAGACCTATATTAGATCTCAGAACATTAAATACCTACATCAAATCAGATGACTTTCACATGATGACATTACAAGACGTAATCCCACTGCTCAAACAATAAGACTACATGACAACACTAGACCTAAAGGATGCATATTTCCATATACCGATACATCCTTCACACAGAAAGTACCTAAGGTTTGTATTCCAAGGGGTGCATTACCAATTCAAGGTGTTGCCATTCGGAATAACAACTGCGCCAAGAGTTTTTACAGAATGCCTGGCAGTGGTAGCTGCACATATCAGAAGGCAGCAAATACATGTGTTCCCGTACCTAGACGATTGGTTAATCAAAACCAACACACTAGAACGGTGTTCACAACACACAAAGTACGTCATAGAAACCCTCCACAAACTAGGTTTCTCAATCAACTACACAAAGTCACACCTTCAGTCGTGTCAGACGCAGCAGTACTTAGGGGCGACAATCAACACATCAAAAGCGATTGCCACTCCAAGTCCACAAAGAGTACAAGCATTTCACAATGTAATACAGGCCATGTATCCAAACCAAAGAATACAAGTCAAAATAGTAATGAAACTCCTAGGCATGATGTCCTCATGCATAGCCATTGTCCCAAACGCAAGGTTGCACATGCGGCCCTTACAACAGTGCCTAGCATCACAATGGTCACAGGCACAGGGTCAACTTCTAGATCTAGTGTTGATAGACCGCCAAACATACACCTCGCTTCAATGGTGGAACAATATAAATTTAAACCAAGGACGGCCTTTCCAAGACCCAGTGCCTCAATATGTAATAACAACAGATGCCTCCATGATAGGGTGGGGAGCACACCTCAATCAACACAGCATTCAGGGACAATGGAATACTCAGCAAAGACAATTTCACATAAATCACTTAGAACTACTGGCAGTATTTCTAGCGTTAAAAGCATTTCAACCCATAATAAGCCACAAACACATTCTTGTCAAAACAGACATGACAACAATGTATTACCTAAACAAACAGGGAGGGACACACTCAACACAGTCCTGGCACAGAGAATATGGCATTGGGCAATACACAACCACATTCATCTAATAGCACAGTTCATTCCAGGGATTCAGAATCAGTTAGCAGACAATCTCTCTCGGGATCACCAACAGATCCACGAATGGGAGATTCACCCCCAAATACTACACCCTTACTTCCAAAGTTGGGGAACACCACAAATAGACCTATTTGCACCAAAATAAAACGCGAAATGCCAAAACTTCGCATCCAGGTACCCACAAGATCAGTCTCAGGGCAATGCGTTATGGATGAGTTGGTCAGGGATATTTGCATACGCTTTTCCCCCTCTCCCACTCCTTCCATATCTGGTAAACAAGTTGAGTCAAAACAAACTCACTCATACTGATAGCACCAACTTGAGCAAGACAACCTTGGTACAAAACACTACTAGACCTCTCAGTAGTGCCTCATATCAAACTACCAAACAGACCAGATCTGTTAACTCAACACAAACAACAGATCAGACACCCAAATCCAGCATCGCTGAATCTAGCAATTTGGCTCCTGAAGTCTTAGAGTTCGGACACTTAGACCTTACACAGGAATGTATGGAAGTCATAAAACAAGCTAGAAAACCAACCACTAGACATTGCTATGCAAATAAGTGGAAAAGATTTGTTTATTATTGCCATAATAATCAAATTCTACCCTTACACGCATCTGCTAAAGACAACGTAAGCTACTTACTACATTTGCAAAAGTCAAAGCTAGCTTTTTCATCCATTAAGATACATCTTACCGCAATTTCAGCTTACCTGCAAATTACGCACTCAACTTCACTATTTAGGATACCAGTCATAAAAGCGTTTATGGAAGGCCTAAAGGGAATTATACCACCAAGAACACCACCATTTCCTTCATGGAACCTCAGCATTGTCTTAATACGACTCATGGGTCCACCTTTTGAGCCCATGCACTCATGTGAAATGCAATATTTAACGTGGAAAGTTGCATTTCTAATTGCCATCACATCTCTAAGAAGAGTAAGTGAGATTCAAGCATTTCCATTACAAGAACCATTTATTCAAATACACAAGCATAAAGTAGTTCTACGGACAAATCCTAAATTTTTACCAAAAGTCATATCACCGTTCCACTTGAATCAAACAGTAGAAATACCAGTGTTCTTCCCATAGCCAGATTCTGTAGCTGAGAGAGCACTACATACATTAGACATCAAAAGAGCGTTAATGTACTAAATTGACAGAACCAAACAAATTCGGAAAACAAAACAATTATTCGTTGCTTTCCAAAAACCTCAACCTCATTCAGGAAATCCAATTTCCAAACAAGGCATTGCTAGATGGATAGTTAAATGTATTCAAACCTGTTATCTCAAAGCAAAGAGACAACTGCCTATTACACCAAAGGCACACTCAACTAGAAAGAAGGGTGCTACTATGGCCTTTCTAGGAAACATTCCAATGACTGAGATATGTAAGGCAGCCACATGGTCTACACCTCATACGTTTACCAAGCACTATTGCGTGGATGTGTTAACAGCACAACAAGCCACAGTAGGCCAAGCAGTACTACGAACTTTGTTTCAGACAACTTCAACTCCTATAGGCTGAACCACCGCTTTTGGGGAGATAACGGCTTACTAGTCTATGCAAAGCATGTGTATCTGCAGCTACACATGCCATTGAACGGAAAATGCCACTTACCCAGTGTACATTTGTTCGTGGCATGAGACGCTGCAGATTCACATGCGCCCACCCGCCTCCCCGGGAGCCTGTAGCCGTTTCGAAGTTGATCTTGAACATTTGTAAATATATCACCTTAAACTACATTATCTACATACATATTTACTCCATTGCATGGGCACTATTACTGTAATACACAACTCCTACCTCACCCTCTGCGGGGAAAACAATCTAAGATGGAGTCGACGCCCATGCGCAATGGAGCCGAAAGGGGAGGAGTCCCTCGATCTCGTGACTCGAAAAGACTTCTTCGAAGAAAAACAACTTGTAACACTCCGAGCCCAACACTAGATGGCGGGATGTGCAAAACATGTGAATCTGCAGAGTCTCATGCTACGAACAGATGTACACTGGGTAAGTGACATTTTCCATATCAATGTTTCGACCCCTATGTTAATTTTAGAACAGGACAAAAACCTTTTGAAGGAGACACCTAGGGGTAAAATAACCATGTGTAAGTAATTTCTCTGGAACAAGGTGGGTTTATAAGCATCAATTGTTGACAATTTCAAAATACCTCGCCCACGAAGATAAGTGGCCCACATCTGCCAATAGTCCGTGTAGGCTTCCGAGTGGTGCAACAATAACCACCTTAAGGTGCTTCAGTCACTTGCACCTGTACTCCCAGTCATGGAGAAACATGATCCACGCTTCGAGTGTTTAGAAAAAAACTCAAGCTGTGGAAAAAGATATATAACAAATCAAAAAACATCCACACCTGGGCTGGTAGGGCAAGAGGTTCATATGGCTAGCCAGTATGACAAGCTATAGCCCCAGACTTTGGGTACCAAGGGTGCTTATCGAGAAAAAAACACTCTGTCAGGCTTAAGGAGCCCTTGAAAGAGGAAAAGAAACCTTATCAACTCAGCAGTGGCAGAAAGGTATTCCCGACATGATTATCTCACCTGGCTCAGAAGCAGCTCTTTGAAAGGCTTACTGATTGAAACATATTAGCAACTTGGGTGTGCATAGAGACAGAACTAAGGTGTCCTAGGAATGTTTCAACATTAGCACCAGGCAACGCACTCACTATGGGTGACACAAGCGCGTGTAAGTGGGGTAGTGAAACTCTAGAAGTCATTAAATAAATGAAAGCCCACCTTTAGAAACAGAAAAGCAATTCGGGTGTGCGTAAAGACAGAACTAAGGTGTCCTAGGAATGTTTCAAAGTTTACACCAGGCATCGCGCTCACTGTGGGTGCCACAAGCGATTGAAAGCGGGGTAATTAAACTCTAGGAGTCAATAAATAAATTACAGACTGCACTTAGAAATAGCGGCAGGAAGGGCATTTGGCTTACTTCTGAAAGTCTGAGAAAGGATATCTCTGAACCGCACTGAGACGGAACAAGCCGTCAGGCATGTAAGTTGTGGACTGAAACCTGCGCATGCCGGAGGGCACTGGATTTAAATTGCCCAGCCTGTGCCATGATGCGCACAGAACACAGTGACCTAGAGGGCTCATCCCTATTTGCAAGCAGTGTGATGCGCTCTAACAGGAGCGATCTATCAGTACATCTCTGTTTGAATGAAACAGATTTTGGTCTATAAAAATACAGGGGGCAATGGGCACCTTTAAGTTTGAAACTCGGTGAAAACACAGGGATATCAGGCACCCTAAGACCTGCAGTTAAGAGATGCAACTGGTACGGTATACATAGTGTGGGGCCAGTGAAACCTATGGGTAGGGAAATACACTTTGTATCAAACAAAAGTCACACAATAGCCAAGTACCGCATAGAAAGGTAAAGTTCCTCAGGCATTTAGAAAGCAGTTGCAACATAACCTTTACTGAAAGACCACTGGAACACCAAATCAGTATCTTTACCCCCATAGACCCAGTACCATAATGGTGTGAACAAATAATACATGTAGTGATGGGGTATGAGCATAACAAACGCACAAGCAATATTGTAGTCATGGATTTGAATAACCAAACATGTTCTAAGTGAGACAATTATAATAACACAAGTGGCCCATCAAATGGTTTAGCTCTTGGAAACAACGAGAATTGTTTTGTTAGGGGAACACTGCCAGGGTCAATCCTCTCCTGTGTTCAGGCCCTCAGTCATTGATTTCAGTTTGAGTCTTGCATAATACATTAAACTGCTGTGGTAAAAAACAAATTATTTTCTTATGCAGTATGCTTGAGACACAATTTAGTGTGTGATTATTCAGTGTACTTTTCAGTTGAAAAATAGTTCCTCATGCATTGTAATGCAAGTGCTCCAAAGGAGGCAGAATGGTGAAGCAAATAGCATGAGGCAAGAGAGGTATTCTCCTCTGAGCAGAGACAAAGCCCACTCTGTATTTTAGAGCCTTGGTGAAAGTAAGCCTTCCAGACAGCTGCACTGTCAAGTCATACCGAAAAGGGTCCTGTGTTTTTCTAACAGAAATGGAGAGCATTACCAGAATAGTACTGCAGTTAAAGAGCGTATTCAATGGAACTCATGGCATAGACTCGGTATAGTAGTCAAACTTCAAAGATGTGTGAAATGGCCTTAGAAAGCAGACATTCAGTAGACCTTTTCAGGAAAGCATCTGATTAAAAACAATGAAGGTCCCAGTAACTGTTGCAAAATGTTTTTCTGTAGTTAGCTGATGCAGGCATGCACACTGATTATGTTCATTTAAATATTTTTAAGCAGAGTGCGCCTTGTGCTCATTGTTAAAAACACCCCATCTCATTTCGGTACGTGTTGTTTTTGTTTAGTCTTCTTCTGTCTCCAGCCAGGAAGACAAGTCCCTTCAGCCTGAAGCAGTGGCTGCAGTTGGAATTCCTATTGAAAAAGCTATTGCTGCATCTTCTGAAACTGCTCTGGGAGAGCTCTCCTTCCAACCTTCTCAGACTCTAAGTAAATCCAGTTCCTCCCCCGAACTTCAGACTTTGCATGAGCTTGTCAAAGATGCAACTGACAGGCTCCACCAAGGAATGACTGACCAGTCTGCAGCCGGAAGCCTCAGCGTAGATGCTCAGTCTGCCCCTCCGGTTCTTCATTTGGAAGATGGGATTGCCAGCTCTCCTGCCTCATTGGAAACTGACAACATGGCTGCCTCCGGCAACAGCGGGAATGCTGCATTGCACCCACAGCCTGCACAATCTCCAAATGGATACCGGCCCCGGGGTCACACCATCTCAGACTCCGAGCCTTCCCGAAGGGGTAAGAAAATCGAAAAAGATGCATTCAAGAGCAGAAGTAAAAGTAAAGCTGAAAAGGTGCCTGGAATAGATCCAAGGTAAGCAGAG
Source organism: Pleurodeles waltl (assembly GCF_031143425.1). NCBI lineage: Eukaryota > Metazoa > Chordata > Amphibia > Caudata > Salamandridae > Pleurodeles > Pleurodeles waltl. The sequence continues at coordinate 74,709,285 of NC_090449.1, read as the reverse complement.
TATTTGCGATCTCCACATTTGCATGTCTTTGTTTTTATTAGTTTTATACATACATGTATTTTCTTATATCATGCTTACAGATTCTATTAATCTCTTAAATACTGATGTCCATCAAACTATGCACAGCCTCCTAGCAGCGTCCTTTTGGTATCTTGTAATCGCGCTCATGTAGGAAGTGAATTAAAAACTTTTTCACCTTTTGACCTCTGCCAGCGTCCTGGATCTTAATATGTTTATTTCAGATAAAGGTAAACACACCGGAGTCGGGGTCCCAGCTAAGAAGATTTATGACATATATGGAAAATGTCACTTACCCAGTGTACATCTGTTCTTGGCATGTAGTGCTGCAGATTCACATGTGTGTATATCTCGCCATATAGTGTTGGGCTCGGAGTGTTACAAGTTTTTCTTAGAAGTCTTTTTCGAGTCACAAGACCGAGTGAATCCTCCTCTCGTGATAGTGCGCATGGGCATCGACTCCTTTGTTGGATTGTTTTCCCGCAGAAGGGTAAAGTAAGGAGTGAAAGATTGTGTATGTACAACTATAGATGTATAAAAGTAAATAAGATGTCCTTGCAAATGTATATACATTTGTGCAAATAAGTACTACAACGACTACAGGCTCCCGGGGAGGAGGGAGGGCGCATGTGAATCTGCAGCACTACATGCCACAAACAGATGTACACTGGGTAAGTGACATTCTCCGTTCAATGGCATGTGTAGCTGCAGATACACATGCTGTGCATAGACTAAAAAGCAGTTCTCCCAAACAAGCGGTGGTTAGCCCATAGGAGTTGAAGTAGTTTCAAATAGTGTTTTTAGCACTGCCTGTCCAACATTGGCTTGTCTAGGAAACACATCCACACAGTAATGCTTCGTGAATGTATGTGGTGTGGACCATGTGGCTGATTTGCATATATCTGCCATTGGTGTATTTCCTAAGAATGCCATGGGGGCATCCTTTTTCCTAGTGGAATGTGCTTTTGGAGTTAATAGCTGCCTTTTTGCTTAAAGGTAGCATGTTTAAATATATTGTACAATCCATCCTGCTAGTCCTTGTTTTGAAATGGCATTGCCTTTAAGAGGTTGTTTGAAAAGAGACAAAAAGTTGTTTAGTTTTCCTAAAGTCCTTTGTTCTGCCTACATAATACATTAGACCTCTTCAGATCAAGAGTGTGTAAAGCTTTTTCAGCAGTAGAGTCTGGCTGTGGAAAGAAGACTGGCAATTCCATTGACTGATTAATGTGAAAAGGTGAAACCACTTTAGCAAATTTTTGGATTTGTCCTAAGTACTACTTTGTGTTTGTGTACTTGGAAGAAAGGTTCTTCTAGAGTAAATGCCTGAATTTCACTTACTCTTCTCAAGGAAGTAATTGCCACTAAGAAAGCAACCTTCCATGTTAGAAACTGAATAGCACAAGAGTGCATGGGTTCGAATGGAGTACCCATAAGTCTTATGAGTACAATATTAAGATTCCATGCTGGAACTGCTGGAGTTCTGGGTGGAATAATGCATTTAAGTCCTTCCATAAATGCTTTTATGACAGGAATTCTAAACAGAGAGGTATGTTGTATGTTTTGTAGGTAGGTTGATATGGCTGTTAGATGAATCTTAATAGAGGAAAAGGCAAGATTTGTTTTTTGTAAATAAAGCAAATAAAACACAATATCTTGTACAGATGTTTTTAGTGGATCTATATTTTTAGGTTGACAGTAGTATACAAACAGTTTCCATTTATTCGCATAGCATTGTCTGGTTTCTGGTTTATGTCCTTGTTTTAGAACTTTCATACATTCTTAACAGAAGTAGTAGATATCCAGATTCTATGACTTCAGGAGCCAAATCGCTAAGTTGAGCACACTGGAATTGGGATGCCTGATTTGACCTCTGTTCTAAGTTAACATGTCTGGTCTGTTTGGAAGCTTGTGATGTGGTACTACTGACAGATCTAGGAGTGTCATGTACCAGTGTTGGCATGCCCACATGGGAGCTATGAGTATCATGGTGAGGGAAGTGTGCCGCATTTTGTTGACCAGAAACGGAATTAACGGGAGAGGGGGAAAAGCATAAGCAAATATCCCTGACCAGTTGATCCATAGAGCATTGCCCTTGGACGGAGGGTGTGGCTTTCTGGATGCGAAGTTTCGGCATTTCGTGTTTTCTCTTGTTGCGAAAAGGTCTGTTTGGTGTTCCCCACATTTGAAAGTAGTATTGAACTACCTGTGGGTGAATCTACCATTTCTGTATTTGTTGCTGCGTCCTGCTTAGGTCTGCTAGCTGGTTGTGTGTTCCTGGGATGTATTCTGCTAGTAGGTGAATGTGATTGTGAATTTCCCATTTCCATATTGTTTGAGCCAGAAGGGACAATTGGGATAAGTGCCGCCCGCCTCGAAAGTCCCAGAATGAGAGGGAACACGTCCGAACCCGACGGCCGAAAGAAAACAATCTGACAAAGGAGTCGATGCCCATGCGCACTGTCACCGAGAGGAGTCACTCAATTCCGTAACTCGAAAAAAGAGTTCTTTGAAGAAAAACAACTTGTAACACTCAGAGCCCAACACTAGATGGCAAGATATGCACAGCATGTGTATCTGCAGCTACACATGCCATCGAGCATATATATTTATTTTGCAGGGTGTACTAAGGGTGTGTACTTGTGGAAAGACAGTTGTCTAGTGCACATATGTTTACTTCACTTTACTGACCTAATTGAGAACAGTAACTGCTTACTTATTTGCCTGACCAGGAGGAACAAATTACACATTTTGATTATTTTATTTTTATTTGTTCTCTCCAGCTTTGTGTTTTTGCAGCTCTTCCACTCCCCTTTATTCGGAGATGAATCAAACCGCCCATTGTTAGTGCCAAACAACCAGGTAGGGCAGGATGTATCCTGGCTCTTTCTTGCTTTTAAATAAAGCTACTTATTGTAGGTATATGAATATTACTGCAGTTAATGTGTTGGTTGTAGGAGTTTGGAAATAACTCACTGACACTTTCCTAGTATACATAACATTCAGCTTATCACTTCCCTCCTATCCAATTCACAAGCATTGATCAGGAATGAAAAAGAGAATAGGAGCATAAACGAAACTGAAACAAGTGGACCTGCACAGCACTGCCGCTGTAGTGTATTTTATAGCAGTGCATGTGTAACTCCACCACTGCAGTGCTTATTACTGGATTGAATTGGTGTTCTGCACTACCATATTCCACAGTACCACACTGAAGATGTACAGCTCATCCAGTACATAGAGTGCACAAATCTCCACCTTTACAACATCTATCTAGTGAGTAGGTGTAAGCTGCAAGGCAACATGAGTTCTACAAAACTCAAAAAATTTAAAACCTGCACATTATTCTATGATAATGGAGTCCTGGGTTTTTCGATTACCTTTTATGTCTACTTATTAGGGTTACCAATAAGAATGGACCAGCATAACACTTATGCAAACTAATCCTTCTTTATGTTGTAGAGGAAGTACAGATGGGATCCCTGCCAGTCATCGAACACCTGATACATTCACAAGTATTTGTTATGTAGTAATCCCTTTTGTAAAATCTTGGATGGCTAGATGCTGTTGAAAGGCCCGCATACATCTGCCAAGACTTAATTAGTAGAATCCCTCAACTGTTCCACCATTAGCTTGCTCCTGTTTCCTATACATAAGCTGGATGCCTTCCTGTTAAGTTTTTTGTTGCAGAAGACAAATAATTCTTGTTTCATTTCTTAAGCTTAATGTTTCTTCGTTTACAGACATTTGAAAGGTCTGTGAAATTGTTGGACCAGATTCCATCGTACGACACCCACAAGATTGGAGTCTTGTATGTAGGGGAAGGTCAGGTAAGAACTGGGCAAGAGCAAGTTGAACATAAAGTTTATAGCTGTAGGTCATACACCAGAAGCTTCTAAACAGCTTGTTGGATACAAAGACTTTTAATTATTGTTGAGACTGTTGAAATGTAAACATTCCTGCACGGTTCATTGAATTTTCAGTGACTGGTGCCTCATTATGGAGGTCTTCCATATGCTCCTCCAGCCATGAAAGTAGTAAGATCAGTACTTGCTGAATGTTTGCCACTTGGCAACAACATTAAATTGATCAGTAACTTAAAAGGCCACCCAGTGATTCAATATGTCATTTGTGATGTGTAACCTGAAGTCTTCCTTCTTGATGTTGAAGGCCACCAATGAAAGAGCCATCCTCTCAAATGAACATGGCTCCTACCGGTACACTGAGTTCCTCACTGGACTCGGGAAGCTCATCGAGCTCCGTGACACACAACCCGACAAGATTTTCCTTGGTGGCCTGGATGAGTTTGGTGACGACGGTCAGTTCACCTACTGCTGGCATGATGACATTATGCAAGGTAGGCTCTCAGGCTTTTGCTACCAACATAATGTGCATGACCTGTTTACTGCACTAGAACATAATAAATCATATATGTATTCCTTCCTTTTTCATTCACGGTTGCCAGATAGGCAAAATAGCAAATAGTGAGTGTTATCCCGACTGTATGTTTCATAGTTAGTCATTGACAAGTAAAGTACTATTTAAAAAGAATATATATTACCTTTTCTGCTTACTTTGCAGCTAGATATTTGTAATGTGGATGACACATGCTGAATAATGCATGGCTGTTTACTGCTTTGACTCAGAATTGATCAGATGGCAGTTGTGGGGAATTTTTCTCGAAGAGTAAGATTCACAATGTGTCGAGGAGGGGCTGTTGATTTTCCTGTTAACCGTTTGGCTGCCTTAATGTTTTTTTGTTCCTTTTGCTATGTGTGCAGTTATTTTTCACATTGCCACCTTGATGCCAAACAAGGAAGTGGATCCACATCGCAGCAATAAGAAGAGGCACATAGGAAACAACTTTGTAAACATGATCTACAATGACTCTGGAGAATTCTTCAAACTTGGAACCATCAAGGTATTACAGTGTTCACTGTATTTCAGCAAACAAACCTCAAAGCGTTTTAGTTCACATTACCAATTTGTAAACATTAGGGTACTAAACACTGAGACCACAGGAAGATGAAAGGCCTGATAACTTACAGTGATCCCATTGAGGCAGGAAGCTACGAACCCTTAAGACGTGGAACTGTAACCAAAGAAGACGGCAGCCCGGCTTCGCCCACAAAAGGGAATCTCACAAAAGACAACTATAAAGACCTGCCCCTAAGACTTCTATCTGTAATGTCTACGGTTTCTGTGATTCTGAACTGGAAGACTGGCATATGGACCTAACTGGGTGGAATTCATTGCAGCTCTAATGGAAGAAAAGGGACCTCACTTGCATACATAGAAAGAATCCTGGTTCATGGTTGTGTATAAAGCGGAAAAAAGACTTATAGTTTTTCAGAAAAATATTATGATGATATTGATGTCAAGGAATTACTATCTTAAATAAAAAAGATATGAGTTCTCGAAAAGCAAATGGCACGAATGATAATTGAAAGACATAGTAAAATGTAGGTAGCAAATTTAGTTTAGAGACATGAAAGTGTACAACACACAACCAAAAGATAATCCATTTAGAAATCAACTATTTGGATGGTGCAGGTCTGGGAGTTTTAATCTCCATCAGTGCTAGAACAGACTGGAAACCCAAGGGAAAATATGAACCATGGAATCATTCTTAACCAACTAAATAACATTTGCAGAAAAAGGGTTCAAAGTACAAAAGGCATCTGTCTCACATTTACATTCCGAAAGAACAGTTTGCTTTATTTTCTGCTTTGTGAGTGCCTTTGCTATTTCTTCCTTGCCCTAGACAGGAAACTGACCTATATTGATAGAACAGCAATCTCAATCTTTTGTTAAAAAAGAAAGGTACAGCAAAAGACCTCACATCAGTGATTCGGTCTTATCGACACAAGAAACTTAGATGTTTTTAACAAGGCCTAGTTAGAGTCTGCAGGACTGGCTCGAAGGAACACGACTCATTAAATCCCACCCACGGCTTGTTTTGCAAGGCTTCTTGTGATAGCTGTTTTGATTTGTTACAGTACTGAAAAAACACAGTCCACCCTGAGTCAGTGAATACTGTTCAGTCTTTTGTAAGCACTCTGTTTGACATCATTGGCTGTAAAACTATTCTGAGGGGATCTGGTTCGAACAGCCATTAACTCATGCCTGTGAAGATTTAGTGTGACGAAGAGCTGAAGTCCAAACAAAGTTCTGCATGGCTTCAGATTTACAGACAGTTATGCTTTTGGCACTGCTAGTCTTCATGTTTTGTCAACAACATGCAATGTTATTCTACAACCATCAGTCAAAACGTACCATAAACAAGTGTAGGGGCCAGGATCAGTTTGATTAGCCGCAGGAAATTAGATTTCACGGAACACAAATCCACTTATCTGGCTATTGAGGAAGATGCATAGAAAGAGACATCTAACTTAACAAAGCAAAGACCTAAATGATGACTTTAGGTCTGCAAAATGCAAGGTAATCGTCATGAATAGTGAACCTTCGAAAAATGTTAACATATTTGCTGATAGCACTTGCCAGGCTGCACAGATCTCAAGTTTTATTGACTTTTATGAAGACAGCTTTTCTACTGGTTGTTTCACAAGACACTAGCACTACATTCGTATTGCATGTTGTCTTTTCTGAAAAAAAGGCATCTGAAAATGCCATCTGCCAGAAAACCTCCCATGGAATCTGGTTGGCATTGCCCAGTGTGCATTATGTGCAGAAAATCATGATTGAAAACTTTTATTTGATCAGGTCGAGCTATTTCTAATACTTACTGGACGCTTCAGGCGAGTTGACACTGAACAGGTGTTCTGTTTAGTTGAAAAGTGGAGGGGCAAAAAAGATGCCTTTAAATCTTGTTCTTATGTCACATTTGCTCTGTGTTCACAGACAGAGGTCAAAAGTCAGTTTGTCTTACAATTATTTTCCTTCTGAATGCAGAGTTCCAGGTCTTTGTAAGGTGAACTGTGTGACCTGCTGCTTAGAATGTAAACTAAAAGGATATAGGGTGTCAGTTTTTTTCTAACACACAACATTTAAATGACTAAGTCAACCGTGCAAACATTTCAAAATGTATTTCTTTAGTTGTGAAAGCCCTTTTTTATATTTCTGTGTGATGAAAAAATATGTTAATAGGATGAAAACAAATCCGAATACTTTGTGTTGATGTGCAAAGGATATGTTTTCTGAAAACCATTTAATACACTATATAGTTAGTTTTATCAGTAAAGCTGCAAGTTAGTAGAGTTTTTTAGACATTTCTTGGAAAGTTACTGTGTGTAGATGACAATATGTTACCACATCCTGGTTTAATATATTTATTAAAAATGAGTGTTTAAAAAAACTGAGAAACACTCCTGCCCTGATGGCAATGTTGTTGCTAAACTAAAAAGTCCTAGGTTATATGGGCTAGACCTCATGGGTATGTGGGCTAGAAACTTTAGTCTACTTAATCAAACAAAAGGGTTTTTTTTGTACTGCAGAAATGCTGCAATCGTATGTGAGAAGAAAGAAAAAGGTGACTCTATAAACTATTTCCCTAGAATCACACAACTTGAGACCCGTTTATGGGTCAAGTACATTAGTTAGGGTGAGTAGATTAAGTTACTCGACCTGCAGGTCTAGTAACATTTTTATGATTTTTTTTCGAGCCCTGTCTGTGCAGCCAAGCATATACCTGTGGTTAAGATGCCTTCATTGTGTCATAATCCTGTTTCCTCTCTGTTCTCACGTCCATAGTTATTCCCTGGTATTCAGTCTCATTTTTCAATATTTGATATACACTTTAAATATTGTAAACATTTTGCAGAAAGGATGGATGGCTAAATGTATCAATGAAAAGTTACTTTGCTCATGAACCCTGAATGTAGTAATAGTGATTTATAAGTCATTTGTTATGTTAAAGTGTAATTATTTTATAAGAATACTTTGTACCCAAAGAAAACTATGTAAACCCACTGGTCCTTCTGTATCGGATTACAGCATTCGTACGAGTACACCATTCAACTGTGTATAAAGAGAAGTGCACATCTTTTTCATACTTCAACAGATCTGCTGTCCTCATTGGTGATTACACAGTGAAAATGGTGAGAAGAGCATGAAGTGGTGTGTAGAAACCACAACCAGCAACCAAGATGGCCACTGAATGGATGTGCAGCAAACAAGGGCTACCTCCCTCTGGTCTTTCCATTAGCTTGTCAGCAGCATTTTAACTTTAACCATTAGTGTTAAGGTCCTCATCAAGACTAACAACAATAGGAGCACAATACAAACTATTTTTTTTTTTAAACTATTAAAGTGAGCGGAATAATGGAAATTTTTGCATTTAATGGTGTCGTGAAAATGCATGCTGTGCTTACAAGGATCGATCTGATGAACAATCACCAGAAGAATGCCAAAATAAGGTGTCCTTGGATCACCACTACTGAACAGGAAATTTGAAATTAAAAAAGTACCAGAAAAGCACATTATTGAGAGTGTTACACGTGAGTGCACACAATTATACTTGCACTGAGAATGCAATGAGAAGGTTGCAGTTGCTAGAAATCAGTTAACAAAACTTAAAACATTACAGCCATAAGAACACAGTAAACGCTATAGAAAGATTAAAAGGCCCTGCCTTGGTGGATTCCTGCACAGTTAATGCAACAGCGAACCTCAAAGAGGAATCCAGTGGAGTGTGAACAGTCGCATCTTTTTTTGACGCTGTATAGATTTGAAATTTTCAGTATTAGTGATCGACTGACACTTTAGACTGGCGGTTATCTGGTGACTGTTCAACACCATGACGCATTCAGTATGTTTCTTTTTTGCTGCACCATTTTTATACAAGAATTCCAATGAGCCTACACATTGTTTAACAGTATTTTAACCATCTTCACAGTTGTTGTTGTGCCCTTATTCTTGTAGTGATGATGCTGATCTTAAAACTGATGTGAGAAGATTGAAACTCTCATCAGGGTAACAACCAGGCCAGAGATGGCCCCATACCTTAATTTCCATGTTGTATAGTGTGGGCATTTTTTGAGCCTACCTTCTGACTGGCCTCTTGGTTGTTGGTTGTTGTTTAAACACACCACTTTACATTTTTCTTACTTTTTTCACTGTGTGATCACCAATGAGCGCTGCAAACTTATAAATGTATCAAAACAATTCTTATTATTTTTAATAGATAGTACAATGCTGTACTGCTATGGCCGAAATCCTCAGCGTGATGTAAAAGCATTAGCGGATTTGTTTATATTAAGTGTTCTTTTAGGTTCTGACTTTTCTCATCCAAATAATTAAGGTTTAACATAACAAGGAGTCCCTTATGAACCTCCGGTATTATAGCTGTAGATTACTTGAGGATTATTCTAGGCATGATGGCCCCCCATGTTTCTTTAAATACTCCTACAAGAACCAGGCAATCCCTTGCCTCTGCTGAAGTGATGGTACAAAGGGGCTTCTAAGTCTGTGAATAATGAAAATGTCACTTACCCAGTGTACATCTGTTCGTGGCATCAGTCGCTGTAGATTCGCATGTTTTGCATAGCTCGCCATCTGGTGTTGGGCCGGAGTGTTACAAGTTGTTTTTCTTCGAAGAAGTCTTTCGAGTCACGGGACCGAGTGACTCCTCCTTTTGTCTCCATTGCGCATGGGCGTCGACTCCATCTTCGATTGTTTTTCCCCGCAGAGGGTGAGGTAGGAGTTGAATTGTAGTAATAGTGCCCATGCAATGGAGTGACTAAGTATTTACCTATTTAAGGTTGAGATGATACATATACAAATAGTTGAAGGTAACTTCCAAACTGCTACAGGCTCCCGGGGAGGCGGGTGGGCACATGCGAATCTACAGCGACTGATGCCACGAACAGATGTACACTGGGTAAGTGACATTTTCAGTTCGATGGCATCTGTCGCTGTAGATACGCATGTTTTGCATAGACTAGTAAGCAGTTATCTCCCCAAAAGCGGTGGCTCAGCCTGTAGGAGTGGAAGTAGTTTGAAATAATGTTCTTAATACGGCTTGACCTACTGTGGCTTGTTGTGCGGATAACACGTCTACACAGTAGTGCTTGGTGAATGTGTGAGGCGTAGACCATGTGGCTGCCTTACATATTTCTTGCATTGGGATGTTTCCTAGAAAGGCCATGGTAGCACCTTTCTTTCTGGTTGAGTGTGCCCTTGGTGTAATGGGCAGCTGTCGTTTAGCTTTAAGGTAGCCGATTTGGATGCATTTAACTATCCATCTGGCTATACCTTGTTTTGATATTGGGTTTCCTGCATGAGGTTTTTGAAATGCAATAAATAGTTGTTTAGTCTTTCTGATGTTCTTTGTTCTGTCAATGTAATACATTAATGCTCTTTTGACATCTAATGTATGTAGTGCCCTTTCAGCTACGGTATCTGGCTGTGGAAAGAACACTGGAAGTTCCACTGTTTGATTTAGATGGAACAGTGAAATAACCTTTGGCAAAAATTGAGGATTAGTCCTTAGGACGACCTTATTCTTGTGTAGTTGTATAAAAGGTTCTTGTATTGTAAACGCCTGAATCTCGCTTACTCTTCTTAGGGAAGTAATGGCGATGAGAAATGCAACCTTCCAGGTTAGGAACTGTATTTCGCAGGAGTGCATGGGTTCAAAAGGTGGACCCATAAGTCTAGTTAGGACAACATTTAGGTTCCATGAAGGAACAGGTGGTGTTCTTGGTGGTATAATTCTCCTAAGGCCCTCCATGAATGCTTTAATGACTGGTATCTTATATAGGGAAGTTGAATAGGTAGTCTGCAGGTATGCAGATATTGCTGCAAGGTGTATTTTAATGGAAGAGAAAGCCAGGTTAGATTTTTGTAAGTGAAGCAAGTAACCCACTACATGTTCTGGAGTTGTGTGTAATGGTTGTATTTTATTAATATGGCAGTAGCAAACAAACCTCTTCCATTTACTTGCATAGCAGTGCCTGGTGGATGGCCTTCTGGCTTGCTTTATGACTTCCATACATTCTTGGGTAAGTTGTAAGTGCCCGAATTCTAGGATTTCAGGAGCCAGATTGCTAGATTCAGCGATGCTGGATCTGGGTGTCTGATCTTTTGGTTGTGTTGTGTCAACAGATCTGGCCTGTTGGGCAATTTGATGTAGGGTACTACTGATAGGTCTAGCAGCGTTGTGTATCAGGGTTGCCTTGCCCAAGTTGGTGCTATTAATATGAGTTTGAGTTTGTTTTGACTGAGTTTGTTTACCAGGTAAGGAAGGAGAGGGAGAGGAGGAAAAGCGTAAGCAAATATCCCTAACCAGTTCATCCATAGGGCATTGCCTTGGGACTGTTTGTGTGGGTATCTGGATGCGAAGTTTTGGCATTTTGCGTTCTCCTTCGTCGCAAACAAGTCTATATTTGAGGTGTTCCCCAGAGTTTGAAATAGGTGTTCAGAATTTGGGGGTGAAATTCCCATTCGTGGACCTGTTGGTGATCTCGAGAGAGATTGTCTGCGAGTTGATTTTGGATCCCTGGTATAAATTGTGCTATTAGGCGAATTTGGTTGTGAATTGCCCAACGCCAATTTTTTTGTGCTAGCAGGCTTAACTGCGTGGAGTGCGTCCCCCCTTGCTTGTTTAGATAATACATTGTTGTGATGTTGTCTGTCTTGACGAGAATGTATTTGTGAACTATTATTGGTTGGAAAGCTTGTAGTGCTTGAAAAACTGCTAGAAGTTCTAGGTGATTTATATGCAGTTTTGTTTGATGTACGTTCCATTGTCCTTGTATGCTGTGTTGATCGAGGTGTGCTCCCCACCCTGTCATGGAAGCATCTGTTGTTATTACGTATTGTGGCACTGGGTCTTGGAAAGGCCGCCCTTTGTTTAAATTTATGTTGTTCCACCACAGAAGCGAGAGGTAAGTTTGGCGGTCTATTAACACCAGATCTAGAAGATGACCCTGTGCTTGAGACCACTGTGATGCTAGGCACTGTTGTAAGGGCCTCATGTGCAGTCTTGCGTTTGGGACAATGGCTATGCATGAAGACATCATGCCTAGGAGTTGTAATATCATCTTTGCTTGTATCTTTTGTGTTGGATACATGCGTTGTATGATGGTGTTGAAATTTTGAATTCTTTGGGGACTTGGAGTGGCTACTCCTTTTGTTGTGTCTATTATGGCTCCTAGGTATTGTTGTACCTTGCACGGCAGAATGTTGGATTTCGTGAAGTTGACGGTGAACCCTAGTTTGAAGAGGGTTTGTATGATCTGATTTGTGTGATTTGAGCACTCTATTAACGAATGGGCCTTGATTAGCCAGTCGTCTAGATATGGGAACACATGTATTTGCTGCCTTCTGATGTGTGCAGCGACTACTGCTAGACATTTGGTAAAGACTCTTGGTGCGGTTGTTAATCCGAAAGGCAGTACCTTGAATTGGTAATGTATTCCTTTGAATACAAACCTTAGGTATTTCCTGTGCGATGGGTGTATTGGTATATGGAAATACGCGTCCTTGAGGTCTAAAGTTGTCATGTAGTCATGTAGTCGTGTAGTTTTAGCAATGGTAATACTTCTTGTAGTGTGACCATGTGAAAGTGGTCTGATTTGATGAATGTGTTCACTATTCTGAGGTCTAGGATTGGTCTCAGCGTTTTGTCCTTCTTTGGTATCAGAAAGTACAGTGAGTAAACTCCTGTGTTTATTTGTGTGTTTGGCACTAATTCGATTGCATTCTTTTGCAATAGTGCCTGCACTTCTATCTCCAGGAGATTGGAATGATGTTTTGTCAAATTTTGTGCTTTTGGTGGTATGTTTGGAGGGAATTGTAGAAATTCTATGCAATAACCATGTTGGATAATTGCTAGAACCCAAGTGTCTGTAGTGATTTTCTCCCATGCTTTGTAATAATGACTTATTCTTCCCCCCACTGGTGTTGTGTGGAGGGGGTGAGTGACATGTGAGTCACTGCTTAGTAGTAGAGGTTTTGGGGCTTTGAAATTTTCCTCTATTCCTAGGGAATTGCCCTCCTCTATATTGTCCCCGAAAACCTCCTCTGTACTGTCCCTGGTAACTGGACGGTGTTGCCTGTGAGGTGCTGGCTTGTGTGCTCTGACCCCGAAACCCCCCTCTAAAGGGTGTTTTACGGAATGTGCTGTAATTCCCTCTGCTCTGCGGGGAGTAGAGTGCGCCCATGGCTTTAGCAGTGTCCGTGTCTTTTTTGAGTTTCTCAGTCGCTGTGTCCACTTCTGGACCGAACAGTTCTTTTTCGTTAAAAGGCATATTGAGAACTGCTTGCTGAATCTCTGGTTTAAATCCAGACGTTCGGAGCCATGCATGCCTTCTGATAGTTACAGATGTATTAATTGTCCGTGCAGCTGTATCTGCAGCGTCCATGGAGGAGCGGATTTGGTTGTTGGAAATGGTCTGTCCCTCCTCAACCACTTGTTTTGCCCTATTTTGTAGGTCCTTGGGCAGATGGTCAATGAGATGTTGCATCTCATCCCAATGGGCTCTGTCATAGCGCGCAAGTAGTGCCTGGGAGTTAGCGATGCGCCACTGGTTTGCAGCTTGTGCTGCGACTCTCTTACCAGCTGCATCGAACTTGCGGCTTTCTTTATCTGGGGGTGGTGCATCTCCAGATGTGTGGGAGTTGGCCCTTTTCCTAGCTGCTCCTACAACGACAGAGTCTGGTGGCAGCTGTGTAGTGATGAAAGCCGGGTCTGTAGGAGGCGCCTTATACTTTTTTCCACTCTTGGTGTGATTGCCCTACTTTTGACCGGCTCCTTAAAGATTTCTTTTGCGTGCCGGAGCATACCAGGGAGCATAGGCAGGCTTTGGTAGGAGCTATGGGTGGAGGAGAGTGTGTTGAATAAAAAGTCATCCTCGACCTGTTCTGAGTGGAGGCTTACATTGTGAAATTGTGCTGCTCTAGCCACCACTTGAGAATACGCAGTGCTGTCCTCTGGTGGAGATGGCTTCGTAGGGTATGCCTCCGGACTGTTATCTGACACTGGGGCGTCGTATAAGTCCCATGCGTCTTGATCTTGGTCACCCTGGCTCATGGTGGTGTGAGCTGGGGAATGTGATGGAGTTTGTGCTGGTGAGACGTTAATCACAGGTGGAGGAGAGGGTGGTGGGGTAACTTTTTTCACCACTTTTGTTTGTGGTGTTTGTTCAGTTTGGAACTCCAATCTTCTCTTTCTTCTAATAGGGGGAAGGGTGCTTATTTTTCCTGTCCCCTGCTGTATGAAAATACGCTTTTGCGTATGGTCTACATCAGTTGAGTGTAGCTCTTCCTCAAACCTATGCTTTTGCATTTGGGAGGTTAGCGAGTGCTCTTCTGTATAAGAGCCTGAAACTGGGTCGGTTGCAGTTTGTTTTGGCACCGAAACCCTGTCTGCATCTTTTTTCGGCTCCGAGGTGACTTTTTTCTTTTTCGGGGCCGAAACCTCTCGGCGTCGATCTTCTTCGGTGCCGCTGTCTCGGCGTCGAGCCGTGTCTACACCGGTATCTCGGTGTCGATGCTTGTCTCCAGCACTTTCTCGGTCCCGAGAAGGCTGCGTGCCGGTGTCTCGACCGGAGTCGGACGATCTCGGCACTGTTTGGGCCTTTTTCGGTGCCGACGGTCGGTCACCGAATTTATGGGTCGAGCCATGGCCTGGTGGCAGTGGTGTCCCCTGGGCCTTGTAAATCTTCTTCTGAGTGGTTTTCGACGTCTTACTCACGGTTTGTGTATCGTTGAATCCTTCGGAGTCCGATTCTTGGATCGAAAAGGTTCCCTCCTCTTCTTGTTCCTCGAACTCCCGGTGGGCTGTCGGCACGGACGCCATCTGAAGTCTTCTGGCTCAACGGTCTCGGAGTGTTTTTCGGGACCGGAACGCACGACAGGCCTCGCAGGTGTCTTCACTGTGCTCAGGTGACAGGCACAGGTTGCAGACCAAGTGTTGGTCTGTATAGGGGTATTTATTGTGGCATTTGGGACAGAAACGGAACGGGGTCCGTTCCATCAGCGTTCTTCTGCACGCGGTCGGGCCGACCAGGCCCCGACGGGGGATCGAAAAAATTACCCCGAAGGGCACCGGAGCTCTTCGATCTTAGACGCGGTGTTGAATCTAACTACGCCGATCCCGAACGCAACAATACCGACGAAAATCTTCCAAAATTAGCTATCTTTCCGTTCCGAAACTCGGAGCGACAGGAACACGTCGGAACCCGATGGCGGAAAAAAAACAATCGAAGATGGAGTCGACGCCCATGCGCAATGGAGACAAAAGGAGGAGTCACTCGGTCCCGTGACTCGAAAGACTTCTTCGAAGAAAAACAACTTGTAACACTCCGGCCCAACACCAGATGGCGAGCTATGCAAAACATGCGTATCTACAGCGACAGATGCCATCGAACATAGGTTTTCTCTTCTTACCCGAGATCTTGTACTGGATGGTAACACCGCGTTCACTATGGAAAGTCGTAGTGCTTTATTCTCACTGCTGGAGACGTTTGAACTTTCTTTCTGTAGGCCTACAGGTTTTTGAGTTTCAGCAAAGAGCCCTGATGTAGAGGGAAGAAAGTTTTCTTTGCATTTGGGTTTTGCTTTTCTTTGACTTACTGGGCTGTAAGCAGTCAGCTTCCTCGGTCTGGTTTTCCAATTGCCTCTAAGCATGTTTTTTCTCCATTTCAGGGCCAGTTCAACTTTGTAGATGTGGTCATCCAGCCACTGGACTTCGAGACTAATCTGGTACAACTTCAGTGCCGTAAAGGTGAGTGACTCTGTGTCTGTGTCGCATTGTTTATTACCTTGACATCATGCATTGTACCCGTGTGGCACACAGTATTGTGACTCTAAACATCAAGACAAGCAATGGGCGTCTCCTTTAAAATGCCCTTTTGTAATACATCTTGCCCACGCAGTAGTGCAGTATCTGCATGTAGCAATTGTTGTTGGTGGTCTGTACACATAGTTCTGGTACCTGCCAGTCGAAGCTTCTGTGTTCAGAATGACTCTAGTACCTCTATGTCCAAGCGTCAGTGTTGTGAACACATCTACGGCCTTGTCCTAGTGTGTGATCACAGCTGTACCTTCCAGTCAAGGTTGCTGTCTTCAAAATGGCCCTAACGCCCTTCTCTCCAGGCACCAGGGTTGTGTGCACCCTGCACCTTCTGTGTTTTGTAGTGTGTGATACATAGAGAGCAGAATGACTGGTACATCTCTGTATAGGCATCAGATCAGTGTCTGCATCTAGCACTTCTTTGTCCTTTTGTGTGATAGCTCCCCTTTCAGGCATCCGTTTAGAGTATGCATCTACCACCTCCTTGTCTTGGGTCCTGTCATCATGTAGGATCACTCTTGTACCTATCTGTCCAGGACTCTTAGGCTTAGGCTCTTAGGTTAACGGCTGTACGCTGCATGGGTGGCACATAAATGAAACGACTATGAAATTGTACTGAGCATCACACTAGCCATAACAGTGTGGGACAT
The DNA here is from genome assembly GCF_031143425.1 of Pleurodeles waltl. NCBI lineage: Eukaryota > Metazoa > Chordata > Amphibia > Caudata > Salamandridae > Pleurodeles > Pleurodeles waltl. Next base: position 74,692,863 of record NC_090449.1, on the reverse strand, counting down.
GCTAAATATGAGCCCCTGTCTGCTGGAATCGCCATGTTCTATGGGATATCTAACAGCGAAACAAGTGATTGATCTAGGCACAAGCAGAAAGCCACATGGCTTTGATGAACTGATCATAAAGACACAACATCTCCCTGGGGTATTGACTAGCAGCATTACCCCTGTTTCAGCACATTTAATCTACAGATGGTTGATTGTTATCCAACAGCTAAGGATATACCTGCCCATTGTTAAAGGTCCCCGCATGATCAGGCGGTAAAGGTTGATGGCAGACGCCCTGGGTGATGTGAGTTGGATCTGTGTTCTTTGACTACTAATTGGGGAGAAAGATGAGGACCCCCTGGTCCAGGCTGGTCCGGTAAGGCTGCAATCCTGAAGAAGAGCCAGCATGGGTTGGGTTGTTTCAATGTGGTATGTCCATAGTAGACAACACCCAAGTATGTGTGGTGGATGACTGGTGGAAGACCTAAACTGTTTGTGCTCCAGTCAGTGGGCTCACAATTCTGACATAGAAGGAAAGTGGGATCTCTTCTTGAGGATCGGGGCAGAAGCAGAGACAGTCGCAGCAGAAAGCTTCCAAGAGAGCACATTACAGTGACCAATCCTATAGACCCACAGACAGATTTGAGTGCCTAAGGATGAGCAAATGATCACTTTATCAAACAAGGTTCTCAAACCTGAAATATTGTGCAGTGATAGAAGGGAAGAAATAAACCCAGCGCCACCTTGATTTGAGATGGAGGGGCCAGATTTAGCAAAAGACCTCTGAATGAGCTAGAAGGTGGTCTACATACATGTTCTTTGGGCATGAGCTCTGTTGAAATCTAAAGGGGGAGGTGAAAAGTGTGACTCCTTATAATGCTCTTTAGAATCATTAGAGAAAGGGAAATGGTTTTCACAACATCAAAACCTAAAGAGCGCTTTTAACAGTGCATTCATAATACTTAATGGAACCCGGGCAAGAATGTGATCAACAGAGGCATCTAAGCAGCCTACCACCAAGCAACGTAACAGGAGATACCCAGCTAAAACCTAACGTTGTGCAAAAGACCCTGACCCCAACCAATCTAAAGCTTCAGTGGTACAATATCCTCTTCTGTGTTTATTGTAAATCAAGACTAACAAGATGGCGATTCTGATGGATACATCTAACTGCAGACTCCCCACGTTAAGAATATAACTTGATCTGTAAGGTTTCTCATAGCTTGTGAGCTGCTTGTAGATAGTGATGTGTTGCTCTACATTGACCCCACTCATCCCTGAAAGTGATTCCTAGAGGAGCACCACCAAGCATGCTGATGTCAGTTCTGTAGGAAGCTGGCTGTTTATACAGTATAACAAAATGAGGTGTACTGTGCAAAGAGTCCTGGGGTTCCCTTACTAGTGGGCAGTGGTTTGCTCTAGCAATCCCAAGGTGTTCTCTTAGGGGATGGGGGGGTCGAGCAGCCTCAGGCTTATCAGAGAAGAGTATTAGCCATTTACCATAGGCACACAGTCAATAAATGAAACACACGACTCAGTAAGGAGATCCACACCAAGTGTATTTTTATATGTTTAGGCATCGGAATCCATACCATCAGGTAAGTACATTTTGTAAGAGAAATCTTTACCATTATGAAAAGTCGACAGTGCAATTTTCTGAAGCTGTAATGTTACCTTATAGGAGAGAAAACCTATATATCAAACAGGTACTCCACAACAACTTACAGTACCAATCTTCCAGACTTAAAGTGAGTATAGGCCAGGGTTGTACGCCACACCAGCAGGTCACCTTCGGGGCACTGGGGTGACTTGGTGACGTGTGGTAGTTCAGCATCGATGCCCCGTGGAAGTTAATGGGGATCGGTCTGGTCAGAAACATCCTGCAGGTAGGGACTGGGAAACCAGTCTGGGTGAACCCACAAGGAAGTTCAGCTCTTGTGATGCTTGAGGACGTAGGGACACCTGTGGCCCTTTTCTTATCAATCTGGTGCAGAGGTGCTGTGGGGGTTGGGGGGGGGGGTAGGTGTTTTTATAGGGGGGCCTCTAAGGTGCACTCAGGTGCATGTTTTAATAAATCCATCACTGGGGATAAAGTGACCAGTGGTCTTGTTTTTGGAGTAGGAACACTGGTGCTGGTTAGCAGGAACCCCCTGCACTTCAGTCAAAATTGCATCAGAAACCAGACAAAAAGTGTGGGGGAAGGGGGTTCTGCAACCAGAACTCAGTTTCCTAAAGTAAAACAAATACATGTGATTTAAAAAATAGGTACTTCCAAAGGAAGGAGGGCATGATCAGTAGAATTAAGATTTCACATTAACTTAAAGGCTTTGAAGAGGTGGGAATTTGTGCAGGTTGAGGGGTGAAGGTTAGTACTTGATTGTTATAGCACTGTTAAGAGTGAGAGAGCTAACAAATGAAACAAATAGAGGAAGTTGAGCTGTATTGGTTTCAAAGATCATTAATCTAAGGCCATGTTAGAGATTAAACTAAGTAAAGATAAAACACGTTGGCCAATACTAAAGGAGATCATGAGAAAGAACATAGTGATATCTGACAAATGAGACTGAGCACTTTAGAGAACTTGAGGGGAAACTATCCTGTCACTTGAAGCACACCTGTTAATGGCTGATTAAGACAGACAAGTAAAATCTTTTCTTGTGACCTGTTTTCTTTGTTATTATTTTTTTTACTCATCTTTCGGATTTACGAAAATCACAGTAAACCTCCTGTTAGTAAAGCATTCTGCATTCAGAATACATAGGATTATTTTTAATGGTGAGCTACATATTTATTCAGGAAGGCCCCGTGTTTATATTTCCATTGAGGTCTCGATAAGGGGACTGGTCACTGCTATGTCCTTTAACCTAATTTTGCCCAATAGCAAATATATGTGTCAGGCCAGCCTTTAATCTTGTTTAATAAAAGCAATATACAATTCTCTTGTTGGATGCCTGGCAAAGATTTACCCTAAAATTAAAATTCATTTATATGCTTGGCCTAGATAGTGGTGGGGTATTCAGTCAAATATTGTAGACTATTGAGGTAAGGGCTGCTAGATGCACACACTCTGGCATAAACTGCATAACATTTAATTGTGCAGGCGTACCAGTCAGAGGCTATGAATACCAGAGAAATGGTCAAGTAAGTGTCATTAAAGCACCAGTTTGTGGATGAGGAATCTAATTGGATTGGGGAATTTACTCCTGAAAACAATAAAGAAGTCTTAGTTGCCCACATGTGAAATATAGGCGAGGCTGTTATGAGGTGGCAGGTGATATTAGACTTGCAACTTAGCTTAGCTTTTTTTTAAAATTATTATTATTATTATTTTTTTTTAAGAAACTACGTCTTTGGAAAGGTAATATGAGGGTGACGTTGAAGAAAACATTAGAAGGGTTGCTAAACACCCTTGTTATCCCAGTTATTCGCCATGCTAACACAAAGATAATGGGTTGCAAACTCATGACTAGGCCGTGCCTATCGGGGCAAGAAAAAACTCCAGGGATATGAGCTTCTCTAGGGAGGATAGTACGTCATGTAGAATCATGAATGATCAGTCCAGACTTCATATTCAGCTTTGAGCTACTTGAGGTTTATGGTGGGATTGAAACACTTACTTGTTGCTGTGCTTCCCCCCAGCCTTACATCAGCCCCTTGGATGCTCTAGAAATTGAAAGAGGCGGTTGCACTTATTCTCTGTTTTGTCTTTTTTCCCAGATATGGAAGGACTTGTGGACACCAGTATTGCTCGAATCGTGTCGGACAAAAATCTGCCTTTCCTAGCACGACAGATGGCACTGCATTCAAATGTAAGAATGAGTTCTCTGTGTAACATGTTAATGTTGAGACTGTGTTCTGATCAAAGGGCTAATCTTTTGGTATTTATCTGCTCAAAATCACTGTTAATCGGCTTATTACTTTCATGTCTGTACAGATGTTAAACCTGCCAATGGTTCCTCCTTTCTTTTAAAATGGGTAGATGTTAACTCACTTTCTGTTCAGTGCTTAACTGATGTGAGCTCCCCAAAATAAAATATGCATTACATTTCTTTTCCCTTCTCTGTTCCCATTCAGTACCTAAAATTTATTTTAAAGGATGTGATACCCAGATTTGTATCACTGTCTCTGGTTAATATTAAAACACAATAGAGGAAGGGAAAATTAGGATGAAAGGCATTAAGTAAGTTGGGTTAAAGGACTTTGCAATGCAAAGCTATTGATTCTGTCACAATCATCTGCCAAAGAGACATTGCCTTCTGCAGTTATTTATTTTGCTCAGTGCTCCCTTCCCAGCGTAATATTTCGCACCCTCTTGGATTTAACCCTAACACAGATCCATTTGCAGATTGTCTGTAGTGTCAGCATAGATCTGTACAGAGAACATACTCTCATTTTAAATTGTTTTGTGGAAGCAAAATGTACTCTACATGCCCACAGAGTCCCTGACATCACCATAAAGCACCTGTGTTGTCTTTCACTTCTTAAATCGGGTCAACAGTTGTTGTTTTTCTGAAAACATCTGGAGTTACAGATCTTTGTGTGGATTTTGACTCTCATAGTAGCAAGGAGAGCTTTTTACTGTTTTATAATTCTGTATTGTGTTATGATTCCATATTCTATCTTGAGCACTTTTTCTTGTGTGCCTCTTCTTTACTCATCTCTCTTTGCCTTTATCAGATGGCATCCCAAGTTCACCACAGCAGATCTAACCCTTCTGAAATCTATCCATCAAAATGGATCGCCAGGCTACGACATATCAAGAAGTTACGACCCCGGGTAAGTTGTTGGGCTCTCACTGTTGATTTCACCTCAGCAGTCAGTTGTTCATGTGCCACAAACCGTGTGAGGATTGAAGGGAGGGAAAATAAAATGGTGGGATGTTTTGGAGTGAAGTACATTGTAATTGGTGTTAAAATTGGGTATCCTGCTCTTACCTCACTGGGAATGTTGAGGACTCTACTTTCAATAAAACTTGCATTTTACACTGACTTCACTAGAACAAGGTTCTGTTATGTTTGACCATGTTTTTTGTTTTTTGGGACTCATGATATCTCAACAGTTGGACATGTGAATCACTTAAATGTACAATTTGTAGGAAGCTCCCATATATTGAACTTAATGCCTACTGGAGTCAAAGGGTTCCTCTTCCTACCTGTCTACACCTCTTGTGCCATGAATGTTAAAGAATTTTCACTGGTTGACAATGAGAATTGCCCTTCACCGCCACTGGACTCTGGAATGGAGCATTTTGTATCCCATCCACAGGAGCTTGGTCATATTCTTGTCACTCATGATCTGATAGAGACTTATAGTTGCCGATTTCTTAACTTTAAATTTCCCCCAGGTGTCAGACTGGACCCGGAGATTTTTCTTGCGCAGTACCCCTGTGCGTAGTTAAGTGGTGTCAATCGGCTCTGTGTCTGTCGTCGGCATCGTCTGCGCCGGATATGTTGTGCTCTGACATCAGTTCTTTTCTTTCCGCACCAGCTGCACTGATCTGAAGAAATGTAGCCCTCACACATTTTTTTAATGATATTTAAACATCTTGTTGAAGATTTTTTTGAGTTTCACAAGTTCTGGTGTGTCGAGGATGTCCTTGAGGAAGACTGGTTTCAAGCCATGTGGTTCTTGTCATCGGACGATGTCTGTGACAAATCTGCGCCTTGTGTGTCTTTAGTGTTGGATAGGACCACGACACAGTCATGTTCAGAGTGACAGGCCATGCATCCAAAGGCTTTGAGGGAGTGGTTTCTGAAGCTGTTGGTGGCCTGACACTCAACAAGTGAGATCTTGGTCAAGAGGAAGGTCCTGGGATCAGTTGTGGAGTCATCCATTGTTGTCTTCCCCCTCTAAGTCCTCAGGGTGATCAGGCAAGTTGAGGCACAAGAAAAAAATCCAAGAAGTCGTACCGTTCTTCCTCTTCTTGTACGTCAGGTGGTGAGATGAGGGAGCATCGGCGCTCTAAGCTCCGCTCTGCGGAGCCTGCACCTGGGCCGACTCTGCACCTCCCTAAGTTTCCAGGAGCTGAAGCAACCCCTTGCCAACTCGGAGTTCTGTGAGGGCATGCACCTCAGTTTTGGGCAGTCGGACTCCTTTGGGCCCGGCAGAGTTGGAAGGGGTCCCTTCAGGTTACTTCCTGTGACTTCGGTGCTGAGGGACACCCATGAATGCAGTCCTGGTTCCAGACCAACATCTGTCATAGCACTCAGGCCTTCCCTGACGCTCCGGCAATGTACGCACCTACGTGTGGTGACACTACCATTCTTATCCACGACTCTGACATGGAGCCGGAAGGGCGTTGTACAAAGGCGACTCATGTTGGCAGAAACCTTGCCTCCTATGTCGGATCCTGAGTACCTTTCTTATGGGCTAGGTTACGGTTGCAAATTGGAGGGATCGCTGGACCCTTTAGAATACCAGCTTCATGACCCTATGGACTGGAGTACAGACTTGGGTGAAGCCAGCGGACTGGGTACTTCTCCAGATACTGGCATGCTTTCTCCTCCTCTTGTGGCTACAGAGGAGAGAACGTACTATTCTATTGTGGTGACAGCTGAGGTCCTGGAGTTGCCTTTGGTGGCCAGCAGGCTGGCCAGTCCACCTCCCCACCCACAATTGCCAGTTTGGAGGCAGGATCCGCCATCATCTGCTCCGTTGGCAAACCATCACATCTGACAGGTGGGTTTTGCAGATAGTCCAAATGGGCTTTTCCCTGCCCTTCAAGGCTACCGCTCCATCCATGCCACCATCATACAATCGGATGGCAGAGGATCACTTATCCCTTCTCTGCAAGGAAGTTATGGCTGTTGGACAAGGGAGCCATAGAAAAGGGTTCCTGTGCAGGATGTAGGTTGTGGTTGCTATTCCCACTCATTTATAGAACCCAAAAAGGATGAGGGCCTCTGCCCTATCCTCAACCTTCGATCCCTCAATCTCTTCTCTAGAAGTTCGAGATGCTCATTCTGGTTCAGGTTCTATCTGCCCTGGACCATGGAGATTGGGTGGTGTTATGGGACTTGCAGGACGCTTATTTCCATATTGCCCAGAGACGTTACTTGCGGTTCAAGGTAGGCCACAAGCACTTTCAGTTCACTGTGCTCCTCTTTGACCGTACCATACCAAGTTGATGGTGGTGGCCGCAGCTCATCTTTGCTGATCAGGGGCTTCAGTCTTCCCCTATCTCTACGACTGGCTGTTGAAGACTGGCTCGATTGAGGCTGTCGTCTCCCACCTTCAGGCTACTGCGGACCTCCTGCATTCGCTAGGGTTAACGGTAAACATGCCAAAGTCACACTTGACTACCCCTCAGATTCTCCTTTTGGGCTTATCCTTCCGAGAGCAAGTCCAGGATAATCGGGTATTATACCGATGTTTCAGCATCTATCCTGGATTTCGGTGAGTGCTTGTGGCTACTGGGCCTCATGGCCTCCTGCATCCTGCTGGTGACACATGCTAGATGGCATATTCGAGCTCTGAAGTGGGACTCGACGTTACAGTAGGCATAGCATCAAGGGAATCTCTCTGACAAGGTCCAGATCTCAGAGGGAAGTATGCAAGATCTGCAGTGATGCTTAAAAAACCACAATTGGGTCAGAGGTAGGTCTCTTTCCCTTCTCCAACCAAATCTGACAGTAGTGACAGATGCAGCACTCCTAAGATGTTGGGGCCATGTGGGAGAGTTGGAGATGAGACATCTGGTCTCCAGCGAAATCCAGACTCCACTTCAACCTATTGGAGCTCTGTTCGATTCAGCTAGCATTGAAGGCATTTCTTTCCTCTGTCAAAGGTAGGATGGTGCAGGTGTTCATGGACAGCACCACCGCCATGTGGTACTGCAACAAGCAGGGCAGGGTGAGGTTGTGGACCCTTGGTCAAGAGGCTCTGCACCTCTGAACATGGCTGGAACAGAAGGGCATATCTCTAGTGGTTAAACATCCTTGGTGGTTAAACGCATTGGAGTGTCCAGGGCGGCAATTGCTCGGAGGCGCTTTTCGTCTCGAGTGGAACTCAGGCCTCCATTACGCCTTTCTGCCCATACCACTTCAGCCCAGAGTTCTCAAGAAGATCAAGAATGACCGGGCCAAGTAATTTATGTGGCTCCGGACTGGGCACAGAGAGTCTGGTATCCCGAGCTGCTGAGCATGTCCATTGATCCTCCGATCAAACTGCAACTTCAGGAGGATCTTCTGACGCAGCAGCGGGGGAGCGTTCTGCGCCTGAACCGGTCAACTCTCCTCCTCGTCTGGAGATTGAGCAGTAGCAGTTGACAACTTTTGACTTTGCACCCGAAGTCTGTAATGTAATAATGGCAGCCAGGCATCCTCTACCAAAAGGGTATATGCCTGTTAGATAACGTTTGTGGCAAGGTGCGCAGACCAGTCTGACCCCTCTCTCTGAGGTCCTGTCTAGTGCTCTGCTATAGTCACTCTCAAGGGTTGTCTGCTATTTCTGTGTTGTTGAGGTCCCCTGATACACCTTTGTTTAAGACTCCTATTGATAATAGGTTCCTTAAAGGACTTGGGCATCTCTTTTCTCCGTCCCCTTTCAATATGCCATATTGGAATTTGAATTTGGTTTTGACCTTTCTGATGTGTGCTCCTTTTGAGACTCTCCACAAAAGGTCTCTCGGGCTTCTCACCTTAAAAACAGCCTTCGTTGTGGCTATAACATCTGTCCGCAGGGTGAGCAAGCTGCAGGCATTGTCATCTAAGCTGCCATGCTTTTCCATCTACCCTGACAGTTGTGCTTCGCACCAAGGCCTCTTTTCTCCCGAAAGTGGTTATGCCCTTTAATGTAGGCCAATCCTTCACCTTGCCTACGTTTCAAGCACCCCAGCATCCTTCTAAGAAAGAAGAGGCTCCACTGGCTGGACCTAAAGAGTGTTGCCGTTCTACCTTGATCATACAAGAGTTCCAGGTGGATGACCAATACTTTGTGAGTTATGTGGGTGAGAAAACTGCTCCAGCAGTGCCAAAGTGGGCCATCTCCAGCTCGTGAGGGGTGATACCCTGAAATAGGTCCCAGGATGCTTGTTCCCAGTCCATGGAGGCCCTAGTTTGGCAAATCTGTTCCCATGGGGAGCATTGTCACGACTGATTTGTATATGGCGTGGTCAGTGAGCAGAAAAGATGGATTAAACCCAGATCTGTGACTGGGGGTCAATGTTTGATTTGTTCTGCTTTCCGTTCATCATCTGTTCTTTTTGCTTTTGTCACCCTAAGTGGGAAGGGTATGCCCAGACGTGGGTCCCGTGCTCACTGTGCCACTGGTTATAAGCTAACCTGGCTGATGAGGGGAGTTACCCCAAAACTGGTCCCAGGATGCTTGTTTCCAGTCCAGGGAGGATCTGGCTTAGCAGCTCAGGCTGGACTGCTCCCATGGGGAGCAGGGTCAAGACTGATTTGCATAAAGCTGGTTCAAAACTGGTGTGGCATGGTGAGCAGAAAACATGATGGATTAAACCCAGTTCTTCTGTGACTTGGGGGTGTGGGTTAGTGTTTGAGTTGTTCCACATTCCATCCATCATCGGTTCTTTTTGCTTTTTTCGCACTGGCCAAAAGGCAACCACCTGAAGGTTTGCATGCTCATTCTACCCCAGCTACAGCCACTACCACTACGTTAGCATGTGGAGTTCCGGTCCTTGACATCTGTCAGTTGTTTACCAAACACTACTGCCTTGGCAGTCAGGTCCATAGGGACGGGTGCTTTGCCCGTTCAATCAGGACTTTCTAGTATGATCTTGGTTTGCAGACCCAGCTACTGGAATGGTATTGCTTGGGTGCCTGTTCAAAGATAAGGAATCTGCAACTAGAAGTCTCTATCAATCGAACAATTACTTACCTTCGGTAACACCTTATCTGGTAGAGACAGTATCTAGTTGCAGATTCCTTACCAACCCACCCATCCTCTCCGCTGTGCAAACTGATTTCTAGGGGCAAGGACTACCCTTTCAGGGCCTAAGTTTTGACACACCAGTAGTCCGTGTACTTTATGGCTCTGTGTTTCTGGCATGGAAATTCCTGAAAAGAAACTGATGTCCGCACACTGGGGTGGCGCCTATATAGGGCCTGCCACATTATATATGGTGCAGATGACGCTAATGACAGACACTGAACCAATCTACGTCACCCAACAGCGAGCAGGAGTACTGCTCAAGAAAAATCTCCGGTTCCAGTCTGACGCCTGGGGGAAATTCAAAGGTAAGTAATCTGCAACTAGATATTGTCCCTAACAGATAAGGCGTTACTGAAGGTAAGTAACATGCTCATCAGGCAGGAACAAGACATGGCCTCCCAGGCATTAAATTAGCAGAACACGATAAAACAAGTCCATGAGGTGTGAGTATGATGCCTACGAAACAAGGTTTGGGTATGAAACCTTCAGCACCAAATTTACCCATGCGGGGTGGCACAGCACGGCTCCTGCGGAGGGTGGCATGGAGTCCCAAACAGGGTAGAAGGAAGCAACCACATACTGGTCTGACAGAACTAAGTTCTACAAAACTAAGAAACTCTTATTAAACTCTACAAAGGTCACCCCATTTCCAAGGCAGGTATTGGAAAGTGAACAAGTGTCTTCAAACTATGCTAGAGCTAAACATAAGTACCAGGGTCACACTACACACAAAGGGGGAAGACTTGTCTTTCCTGAGAAATATCCCATTCACAGACATCTCCAAACCAGCTTTGTGGTTGGTACCTTACACCCTTACAAAGCACTACTGTGAACATACTAGCCCGTCAAAAGGCTGATTGGCATTAAAAACAGTGTTCCAAACATCTGCATCATCTTTCCACTAGCCACCACTTAGGGGAGAAAACGGATGTACAGCTGATGCACAGTATGTTTAGCCACACATGCTATGAAGGGAGAATGTTACCTGTAAGCATTTGTAAAATGTAGCGCTGTAGATTCACATGAGCCCACCCTCCTCCCCTGAAGCTAGCAATGATGGCTCATGTTTCACATTGACACACTTCTTTGACAACTTACAATGTACATCACTCTGTAGTGGTCTTACTCAACACTCCAGTTTCACTAATCTCTCGCTGAATGGAAAGCAACATAGGGTGGCTTGGTGCCCAAATGTGTTGTAGGATAAGGGGAGGTTTCAGAGCACATCCTGTGTTCTTCAAAGAACAGGTTGCAATGTCCAGGACCAATACTTGATGGCAAGAGTATGCAGAGCCTGGGAGTCCTCTGCACTACATACTACAATCAGTTGCTTATAGTGTAAAATGTTCCCGTCTATGGGGTTTGGCAGTGGTAGACGTGCAGAATATAGCACTTTATAGAAGCAATTATCATTCTAAATATATTGTTTTTGTTATTAAAATGCCTTCTCAGATACAGCTTTGCCAGCAGGAGGTGAATCATTGGACTAGTTTTTTTTCCTTCCATTTGTGACTTCACTATGAGGCAGTGGGGGTTCTTTAACTGGATCACACCTTCTCTCTTAGTATATGACCTTTCTAAAGATTATGGTGCTTTTAAGCTGTGACTTGAAGTTGTTGATTAAAAATAGTCTGTAACTCAGTAAACATTTCTCACATTTTGCTTATATTTTTTCAATTGGTTTTGTCTCTGCATCGCCTTTTTACGTTTGTAGTTTTTGCATTTTAGTACCAGAGAAAGTAAAACTCCTCAACAAATGTCACTTTGTGCTGCTTTGTCTTGACAAGTACATATATTGCAAATTACTCTGCACAAGACCCGTGTGATGTACTTCAGACTGTTGTTTTTCATAGATCCGTGAAGAGATGCTAGAGCAAGAGCAGAACTCAACCTTCCCATATGTGCCAATCACCAGACCACCTCCGCCCCCTCAGCAAGGCTCCCCGGCCAACTACGAGACTGGGCAGAGGACACGTCTGATCTCTGCCGTGGATGACTTCACGGAGTATTCCTAATGCCAGCCTTCACCACGCCACGTGCGCCCAGCCCTCCGAGAAGCAGGGATGGCAAGGGTGACATTTTGGTTTCTGATATGACTCCGATTCAACATAATGAAGTGAGATATTGGACATCTTGAAAGCTGCTTCATCAATGAATTTATGAGTGACTAACATACCCACATACCTGAAGTTTGCACTTTTTGTATAAATGTAAATTAACTTAATAAAGCTTTTTCCTATGCAGTGTGTTTTGGATCTATACATTCAAAGAGTCAACATGTCAGCGGAAAAAACGTGGTGTTAAAAAAGAAAGGGGGTGGCATTATCCCCAACACTACTTATTCCACGTTTACTGCACCTCAGTCGAGCAACAAGCTTCGCTGATCAGTGGTCCAGTAAGCTGCAGACCACTGGTGTTTGGGTCTGAGTCTTTTTAGGGTCAAGCCTGCGTTGCATGCGCTCGCGCATGCGTATCGCAGTGAGACGCTTTAGTATTTAGAAAAGGGCTCGGAGCCCTGTCAACTTCACGTCATTTTTTTTTATTGGTTCGTGGGCTTGCCTAATAAAATCCGCTTGCTTTCATTAGTCGAAGGCACGCATACGTCATGCCTTTTCCTGTGGCTAGCCCTCCTCGAGCGCAGCGACCAAGTACAGAAAACATGCGAGGATCGCTGTTTTCTATCGGGCTCGTGGACTTCTTTTTCTCTAATTTACGAGCGCGATCTCGCTTGGCAGAAGTCGAGCGCTTTACATAGTTAATTTCACTTTTTCTGGTTACCTACATAAATGCACTTTTGCCCTATAGGTGAAAAGTCAGGTTAGGAGTTTACAACACGATCAGCTCTAACATGAGCAAACGCGAGACCCGTTGCATTGTTGCTTGTTTTAACCTGGATTTAATAGATGTTAGGTTGCCACGGTAAAACGATGAAGAGGGCCGTCATTGTGTATAGAAGTAGAAGATGCATTCATTAAGCAAACAATGCTGATTTCCTGAAGATGCAAAGAAATATCTTGTGTGTGAGGTGTGCACTGGTCTTGCAGCTGGTGCATTAAGGCATTACTTATCAACAAGCATGTCACCGCTCTATAGGATGGACATCGGTACGGCCTTAGGGACTGCAGTTGTTGCTGGATTGTAAATGTGACTGGCTAGCATCAGTGGGCAGTGTGGGCTATATCATTGCTTATGTGTCCAAGCCTGTGTGATCACAACGGTGATCTACTTGGTAAGCAGAGAAAGTTGCCCAAAGAAAGTGGTTTGCATGACGTTACTGTTCTGAATACTTTGTTTTATCACCATCAATTGAAACAGTGACATGGTGCAGTCAGGTAATAGTAAGAAATTTATGCAAAACGGGTACATCACCTCAAAAGTACTGTCTATAGTACACTTTCTGATAGATACTTTAAATATCCCCAGGCACCAGACTGGATCCAGAAGATTTTTTCAGCGTAGCCCCTTTCCACAAACAGGTGGCATTGTCCGGCTCTAGACTCTTCCCCGATCCAGAAGTAACAGCAGGAAGCACATATCGGTGCCACCCACGGACACTGACATCACTTGCTTTCTTTCCTCACCTACCTACCTGGATCCAGCTCCTACCTTTTCTCGTCATTTCACAAGCCTTTTCTCTTCAACCTTCGTTTCTGTATGGAATGGAACATGCCCCCTCCTAAAACTACTTGCAGGGACTGTCTCAAGAGATGTCTGGCACATTCCCATGATGTGTGTCTTTGGTGTTGTGTCCAGTTCAGTTCAGAGTGTGCCCTGAGGCACCCGACGACAACCTGAGAATGCCAAGGCAAGCCGTACGTCGCAGAGCACCAAGAGCTGCTCATGGTCGAAGTCGAGGACGGGGACAGGTTCCCGCTCTATGGGCTGGCCCTGCAAGTTGGTCAGGATGCTAAGGTGTCCCGCTCTATGGGCTGGCCCTGCAAGTTGGTCAGGATGCTAAGGTGTCCCGCTCTATGGGCTGGCCCTGCAAGTTGGTCAGGATGCTAAGGTGTTCCGTGGTATAGTTCCTGGTGCCATACAGAGGAGCTCGTTCCGCCCCTGAGTCCAGGGGTGACACCGCAACATATTGAGGGATTTCAGGGGGCCATGCACTGCACCTTCGGCACCCTAGCCACTCCCTCTGGACCCCATGAATCCTCAGCAATCCAGTCAGGTTACAGCTGGTAGATCTGCCCTTGGCACCCTCTGAGCCTCCTGAATCTGCTTCAGGTTTAGCTCAGACTCTGGAGCGAGCTCCACGCCCAGCACCACAATCTATGCTGGTTCCTGCTGCATTGACACTGGAGGAAGACTTATATTACATTGTTCTGTCTGACTCGGAACCGAATCAGTCTAACCTTGGCTGAAGCCACATTCGGGCTCAGTCACTACTTTCACGGCCCACATACACTTATATAATATAGTGCCTTTGCCGAAAGGCCACCCCCTAGTGCTCTACCAACTATTCAGATCGGACTCGGACTGAAGCCAACCAGCTTATGGTGATGGTGGGGACACATTCTTCCTAAATCATGATGTAAATGCAGATAGAAACTGCCACCAAGAGGCCAGTGGGTTGTTTCTTTACCCCAGCCCTTCCATGGAAGAGTCTGGTTTATTTGCTGTGGTTATTAGACAGGCCGCCAAAGTTTTAGATTTAAGGTGCCTTCCAATGAGGTTAAAAAAACTTCTTCTCTGAAGTATTACAACCCAGTCAATCTTCAGCTGAAGCCCTGCTGCCATTAACAATGCCTGCTTGATACTCACATGCTTGGGCTAAACCCTGCTCTTGCCTTACTGTAAACAAACGGATGTCATGTTGTTGCAAACCTGCTCCGATTGACCCTGCCCTAGCGCAGCGCTCTACTCCTGAGAGCCTAGGAGTGCAGGCATCCATTAGCAGGATGAACCCACAACTCTAATCTTGCTACACCCCAGACAGTCGTAAAGAACTGAGGCATTTTGGAAGAGAATGTTTTCCTCCACTTGCTTTTTACCCCTGGGTCAGTCAATGGCAGCAGTTTGCTGGAAAGATTTACTCCCGTACATCAGGATAGCCGGTCACTGAGATCTTACAGCAGTAGCAAAAAACTTTTGCACCAATTTGGCACAGATCAACCAAGTTGGTCAGGATGCAGCCAAGTACATCATCCAGTTGGGCCTCGTTACAACCGACTGTTTAAGGTTGGCAGTTGGCACTAGCATGGTGCTCCAGTGCCACACGTGGATGAGGTTCACTGGCTTCTCGTTTGACATCCAGATGTCCCTCATGGATGTCTTTTGCCACCAAAGGGGTGAGACCAGGCAAGACTTACACTGCCCTTAAGTGCTTTAAAGCGAGCATGGCCGCCAAACGCTCCATCGGTCTTTACAAGCCCAGAAGAGAGTATCCACAACAATTCTGCCGCTTTCGAGGCCTCACTGTTTTGCCTTCAGACCTTGACAATGCCCAACCACCCCAACATTAGGCACCGCAGTCTTTGTGCGTAGGCTAGGGGATCCAGCACACAGCGTCCAGACCCGCAGTGATAGCCAAGTTCCCAGTCCCCTGTCTTCCCCAGGAGTAGTATTCAAGCAGCTTACGTTTGGCCTTACCAGCACAGATCCACCCTGTGGAAGGCAGAAGGAGTTGTTTTCTCAACAGGTGGCAAGCCATTACGTCTGGCAGGTAGTTGCTGCTCATAGTCTGCCATTCCTTTCCATCCTGCCTCTTCTTCCACCTACATTAGCGCATCTTTCCATGGACCATTTGTCCATTTTGCTGCGGCAAATTTAGCCTCCTTTTGAGAAGTATTGGCCACAGAGATCTGAACTGGGTGTTTATTTTAGACTGCTCAAATCTTATTGCAGAAGGACAAATTCAAGCCTGTATTCGGAAGTCAATCGCACTGCCTCAGAAGGACAGTGCACTCTTATTTTAGTAAAGTAGACAAGGTTCACATGGCCAATGTTGGTATATTGGTGGGAGGTGATGGGTGTTTCCTGAATGGAGCCCTACGGGCCTGATTATCTATGCACATGCCATCGGTGGTATATAGGGAGTCACACAGAGGGTAACAAAGTGCTGGCATACAGAGGCAAGCATTCTCCCAGTGCAGGTTGGATGCCTGCTCCATGATCTCTGCAGTGTCTCCTCATCCGAAATGGTCCGAGCCTTGGAGTGACACCACGAAAAGGTGATTAGTGGGGCAGAAGTCTCCTCTTCTTGCATCGTCCGGGCTCTAATGCAATGTTGCGGAATGGTTGGTCCATCAGTGAAGACTGTCTCTTCAGTCTAGTCTGCTCCTCTCTCTAAGCCATAAATCACTGCAACTCTTAAGTGCAGCTTAGGCCTTCAAGTAGTCTGTGTGCCAGCTTTACTTTGTCCCACTTAACCGTTTTCATTGTTCTGCTCCTCGGCATCAGCGGTCTCCTTGCCTCACTTTCTGAGTTCCATTGCACTTCCGATCACCAATTTATCACTTCTTTCGCCTGCTTCAGATTAGCTGTATATCACCTTTTTTTGAAGCTTCAGATTAGTCATGTATCTTTTTCCTTCACGAGTTGATTTGAGCGCTATAGATAGTGGCCATTGCAGAATACACCTAGCACACCTCCACAAAACATTACTTGTAATCTGGCCTTGAAAGCCTAGTTTTAACAGCTTTGAGTGCAAAACTGAAGAAGCACTTGGAACCCACTGGTCTCCAAAGTTGAAACATGCTGTTCCTCGACTCATGGCAGATGTAGAGTCTTGCTAGAAACCTTAGGAGCGTGATAGTTTCTCTGGGGAGTCTGCACTACACCTAAATTGGTTCTGAACTCCCTGGCAGTCATATGCATTAACCAATTCCCTTCCTTCTGATGGAGTTCTAGCTGCAGATTTTTCACTTTAAGATTATCCACAGGCACCAGACGGGATCCAAATAATTTTCTCAGCAATGCTCCTGTATGCAAGTAGGTGATGCCATGTGGCAGTGCAGGGACTTTACCGCTCCAGAAGTGATGGAGCAGAGCCGGCTGTCTCACTTGTGCATGCTGGCATCAGTTCTTTTACGTGCCCTTCACTCAGATCTGGAGCGCTATTCCCAACTTTCTCATAAATTACCTTTTTCTGCCACATGAGTGAACTGCAGGCGCTCTCTCCACAACTGCTCTACTCCACCTTTGGGTCAGACAAGTTAATGCGGAGGACCCAGGGGGACTTTTTAACTCTTTTCCATGTTGGCCAATTCATCACTCTGCCAAGGTTTCTGGTCCACCTCATCCTTTGAAGGAGGAGAGACTCCATTGGCTTGTTCCTAAAAGAGCACTAGGAACCATATTGTGGATGACTACCTCTTTGTTTCATTTTCCGGAGCAAAGAAGGGACAGCAGTGCTGAAACAGACCTTGCTAAGAGGGATAGTCATCTGCATTAAAATCTGCAATGCACTGAACAAAAGCCTGCTACAACAGCATTGACAAGGGGTCTGCTGGTGCTGAATGTCTGCCAGCTGTGGCGCGGACATTGGTGCACCAATTCGTGAAACAATAATTCCTTGACATTAGGGTCTGACAGGACGGCCATTTTGCCTGCACTAGTCTGCAAGACATCCTGGTATCTGATAGATACTTGTAGTTGCAGATTCCTTACCTTAGAATTTCCCCTAGGTGTCAGTCTCGATCCGCAGATTTTTCGTGAGCAGTACCCCCTGTCCGTCGTCAGGTGTCATTGGTCTGTGTCCATCATGTGTGCTGGATAACGTTGCGGGACCTATATAGGTGCCACGTTGACGGGCTGATGTCAATTCTTTTCTTTCCGAGATTCGAAGAAGGGCTATCCCTACGGTCATGTTTTGACTGGATATTTCTACTTTTGTCAAAGCCTTTTCTGGCATTCTGGTGCATTGAGATGTCGTCAGGAAAGACTGGGTTGAAGCCTTGCGCCTTGTAATAGATCCGAACCTGGTGTGTCTTTTGTGTTTGGAGTGAGACCCCAACCCAAAGTTGTGCTCTGAGTGCTGGGTCATGAATCCGAAAGCTTTGAGGGAGCAACCCCTAAAGCTACTTGCGGCCCAGCGCTCTGCTCTGCGTCACTCCCAGTTGAGAGTAATGTCCTCAGAACATTTGGGTAAGCATAAGTCGTTGAAGAGCAAGCATTCTTCCCCTCCACCCTGTCAGTCGGCTGATGCGACTCAAGAAAAGGAGCGTCATCCCTCTGGGCCTCTGTCCTCAGAGCCTATTCTGGGGTGGCTCCAAGCCTCCCCGAGTATCCAGGAGCAGGAGCCACCCCTGCCCAACTGCATGAATATGAAGCCATGCGCCTGATCTTTGGGGAGTCTGACCCTGCTGGAGTGTCTTTGGGCCCCGTGGGGTCAGCAGGGGCCCCTTGGGTTCTTCACCTGCGGCTTCAGCACCGGTGGCTTCAGCCTCAGCTCCAGAGGGTACCCAGGGACCTGTTGAAGGAACAAAACCGGCATTGGTCATTCCACCTCGACCTTACTCGATGACTGTTCTGATGTCAACGCTCCTGACGCTGCCCCATGTCCACGGTCAGCGTTGATCCCTTTCTCATTGCCGACTTCAACTGGGGCCTGCTCCCTAGTTCGAATCCTGACCCTTACTGTTATGGGTTGGGGTATGGTGAGTTTTTGAAGGGGTCACTGGACCCTTGAGAATAACAGCTTGACAACCCTATGGACTGGGCCGCAGAGCTGGTTGAAGCCAGTGGTCTGGACACTTCCCCTGACACTAGCATGCTTTCTCCTCCTACCGTGGCTCTGGAGGAGGGAGCGTCCTATTCCATGGTGGTGAGGAGAGCGACCGAGATCCTGGGCCTCGAGCTACCTTCAGTGGCTGTCAGGACTAACCTCCTAACTGAAGTGCTTCAGCCTGGGGCTTTCTTTTTTTTCTGAATCCCTTTTATCTTTTAATAAAGCCCTCCCTGATGTCCTGTTGGCGGCTTGGTCCAAACTCCGCACAGGGGCTCCTCTTAATAAAACAATTGCCCGCTGCCATAGACCAGCGCCTAATGACACAGTACTCCTGAACCAACACCCAACCCCTGAGAGCTTGGTTATCCAAGACTCCACACCCCCAGGCGCTTTCCCTTCCGCACCTCCGGATAAGGAATCCAAGATACTGGATCTGCTTGGGAAGAAAATGTTTTCTTCCGCCGGCCTGGCACTGTGGTCCATGAACTCCCCATGCCTTTTGGGCTGTTACCCCCACACTTTATGGGACACAGTTGTGCAGGTGCTGCCACAAGTCCATTCTCTCTCAGGCATGAAGCGAAGTTCACAATACGATGCTAACTGGACTCGACCGACTCACTGGGTAGATGGGTTGCATCAACGGTGGCCGTGAGGTGCCATGCTTGGTTGAGGATGTCCGGCTTTTTGGGGATGTCCATTCCACACTTATGGACACGCCCTTTTGATGGCATCCGTCTCTTCTGAGATAAAGCAGACTCAGTATTTGAGTGCTTTAAGGAGTCCCAGGCTATGGCTAGGTCCTTGAACCACACACCCCTCAGTCTGCTTTTTGCCCCTTTTGTGGCTATGGCAGGGGTTCCCAGCCACGTCCCTTTCCCTCAAACCACCGCACCACGGATGCTGCCCAGCATCTAAGTGTCTGCGGACGTGGAATCCAACATCCTTGTGAAATGAGGGGACAGCGGTCTGCCCAGTCCACTGCCCCTCCTGCTACAGCCTCCAAACCTTCCTAGTCTGATGCTTCCCCATTAGGGACCAGTCGGAGGCAGGATTCGCCGTCACCTGTCTTGCTGGCAATCCATCGCGTGAGACAGGTGGGTTTTGAAAATAGTTTGAAGGGGCTACTGAGATTAACCTTACATCCATGCTGCCATCCTACGATCTGATGACTGAGGATCACTTGCCACTTCTCTGCGAGGAGGTTACTGCTCTCTTGGTAAAGGGAGCCATAGAGAGGGTTCCTGTGCTAGAAGTAGGTCATAGTTGTTGTTCCCGCTACTTTCTGGTGCCCAAAAAGGACAAGGGCCTTCACCCTATGCTAGACCTCCAATCCCTCAATCACCTCTTCAAGAAGAAGTTCAAGATGATCACTCTGGCTCAGATGCCATCTTCCCTGGACCCAGGAGACTGGATGGTAGCGTTGGACTTGCAGGACACATATTTCCATATTCCTGTCTTGCCTGCCCACAGACATTACTTGCAGGTTCATGGTAGGGCACGAGGATATTCAGTTTACCATGCTCCCCTTTGACCTCACCAGAGCCCCTCAATATTTACCAAAATGATGGCGACGGTCTCAGCTCACCTGCATAGCTCAGGGGGTTTCAGTCTTTCCCTACCTCAACGACTGGCTGTTGAAGGTGAGCTCGCCGCAGGCTGTTGTCTCCCACCTCCAAACTGCGGCAGACCTCCTGCATCTACTGGGGTTCAGTATAAACACTATACACACTAAACATGCCAAAGTTACACCTCACTCCCTTTTGGATGTTCCCCTTCATCTGAGCTGTTCTAGACACTGCACTTTCAGGCCTATACTCCAGAGCGGCGAGTCCAGGATATTCAGGCTATACTACCGATGTTTCAGCCTCTGGATTCTGGTGAGAATGACTCTGAGGCTGCTGGGCCTCATGGCCTCCTGCATCCTGCTGGTCACACATGCCAGATGGCATATGTGGGCTCTACAGTGGGACCTGAAGTTCCAGTGGGTACAGCATCTGGGGAATCTCCGATATGGTCCAGATCTCAGAAGGAACTCTGTAAGATCTGCAGTGGTGGCTTTTGACCCACGATCGGATCAGAGGCAGATCCCTCTCCTTTCCCCAACCAGATCGGACAGTGACACATAGAGGTGGAGATCAGAGGCGTCTGGTCTCTGATGGAGTCCGGGCTCCACATCAGTCTTTTGGAGCTCAGGGTGATCAGGCCAGCATTGAAAGCATCTCTTTCCTCTCTCAAAGGGAAAGTGGTGCAGGTGTTAACGGACAACACCACCAGGAGGTACTGCAACAAGCAGGGTGGGGTTGGATCGTGGACCTTTTGTCAGGAGGTTCTGCGCCTCTGGACTTCGCTGGAACATCAGGGCATTTCCCTGATGGTTCAACACCTGGCGGGCTCTCTGAGCACCATATCGGACAAACTCAGCTGTCAATGCCTGGTCACTCATAAATGGCATCTCCTTCCGGAGGTGGCGCAGCAGGGGGGAGTGCCTTGGTTAGATCAATTAGCCTCCGCAGAGAACGCACAATGTCAGCTGTTGTGTGTTGGAGGCTCCAAGGTGGCACTCGCTCTGGGACGCTTTGTCTCGAATGGAACTCAGGCCTCCTGTATGCCTTTCCACCCATACCACGTCTGTCCACAGTTTTCAGAAAGATCAGGAATGACCAGGCCCAAGTACTCCGTGTGGCCCTGGAATGGGCACGAAGAGTTTGGTATCCTGAGCTATTGAGCATGGCCATTGATCCTCTGATCAGACTGCCCTTTCTGGAGGATCTTCTGTTACAGCAGCAGGGGGCAATTCTCCACCCAAACCTGTCCAGTCTCTGCCATCTACCCAAGCTCCAGCTACGACCACTGAGTAAGCATGTGGAGTTCCAGTCCTTGACATCTGTCCGATGGCAATGTGGGGTTCTCTGCAGATGTTTACCAAACACTTCTGCCTGGATAGTCAGGTCCGCAGGGACAGGTACTTTGCAAATTCGATCAGGACTTTCTAGTATGATCTTGGTTTGCAGACTCTCCTCCAGGGATGGTATTGCTTAGGTACTATTCTAAGGGAAGGAATCTACAAATAAAACTCAGATGAATAAGTTACTTACCTTCTATAATGCATTATCTGGTAGAGACCTATTCTAATTTCAGATTACTGACCCACCCATTCTCCCCGCTCTGCGAACTGGTTTCTAGAGACAGGGACTTCCTTTCAGGGCCCTAGTTCTGCTGCACTAGTGGTCTGTGCTCTTCATGGCTCCACAGTTCTGGCGTGGAAAGTCATGAAAAGAAACTGACATCAGCATGCTGGGGTGGCGCCTACATAGGTCCTGCGACATTCTATTTGGTGCACACAACGCAGACGACAGAGTCGCCCGATGCTACTTAACCTCACGCAGGAATACTGCTCACGAAAAATCTCTGGATCCAGACTGGCGCCTGGGGGAAATTCTAAGGTAAGGAATCTGCAACTCTAATATGTCTCTACCAGATACTGTGTTAAACTTGTTCTTTAGTCTGCTCCAAAGATCTTCCTCCATCAGGAGGTACTACAGTGGTATCTATTATCAAGTTTAGGAATCTGTAGTTATAAGTATCCATCAGGAGAACAGTTACTTACCTTATCTAACGCTGTTTCTGATGGATACGCTACCTAACTGCACATTTCTCACTACCTTTGCACCTCCCTGTTCTGTGGAGTGGACTCCTGAACATAATACGTTTCCAAATTAGGATTTGGTACCCTCACCCAAGGAAAGAGAGGGATTACTATTATGATGTCAGCAGTCAAGCATGTTGCTTATATGCAGCTCCACTCAGTTGCTTCTGTTTTAGTATGTGCTCATTGAGGAATCACACAGTGCAACCTATCGGAGTACCCTGAGCATTGCTGAGAAAATGTAGATTTTCAACAGCTGTGGTGAACAGAAAATCTGGATTTTATCAAAAACACTGAGACTAATATTATGCAGTAATTCCCTTATTGCCACCACTCACCAGCCATTATGAAGTGATCAGAACTTAGAACATTAAATATTCTAGAGGTTATTAAACTCTTTAACAACCAGTCCTCTTTCTTCTTTTATTGAAGCTGCGAGATTCCCTTATCAAACACAATCGTGTTCCAAACAATTTCCTCTTCACACAATTAAACATGACCTGTTGGAAAATAATGAACATATTTGAGAGGGAAAACTAACAGGGAGGGATAATGTTAGCCTCTGTGTCTGTCATAAAATCCAGATTATCTGTTCACCAAAGCTGTTGAAAATATACATTTTATGTCAAGAGCCGGGGGCTAACATGATGCAAATTCAAAGCTTTGCAATCAGTGATTTTGCTGCACTTTCTATAGATTTGAAATAAAACACTTAATTAATCATTTGACCAATCAGCACAAGGCAAAAATATCTTGCAAACTTCCACCCATCAAGCAAGCCTCAGCAGCAGCTGCTCCTTTTACTGAATGAGCACTGCACATACTCCGGTCCACACCAGATCTGCGCTTGAATTATGTCACTTATCTTGCAAGACTAGGAGAAGAAACTCCCTTATGAGGATACTTAAAGGAAATAAACTGTATCAATCCACTTGGTCTTAAATTCTTGGTTTTCTTTTCATACACCTTCACACATCTAACCACACAAAACTGCTCTCTCTCCTCAAAATAAGGGTAAAAACTGTAACTGAAATAAGTCTTAGTTCTTTGTTTCAAATGAAAACTAATTCCATCATGGGTATAGGACTTGCAAGATCCTTCCAAAGCTCTCACATCAAACACTTTCCTAAAAGAGAACTAACAAAGCAACATTGCCAATTTTAAAGACAGGTCTATTAAACTGAGATTTTCATTACCGTCCAAACACTCAATAAATCTTAATACTTTCACAACATCCCAAAGGGAATTCTACCTAGACCCTGGTGGTTTAGCTGTACTAATACTCCTCAAAAGTCTTCTTACCATGATATCTTGGTCCACTGACAAGGCGTTAACAAGAATATGACCTGCTGCTATAGCCGATCTATACATGTTCACTGTTCTGTAAGCTACCCCCTTGGTATGTAATTCAGATAAGAAATTGACTACATCAACTGAAATGAGATCAGGTTCCCTCTCCATACACCAGCAGACCCGTTTATTCCAAGCCAATCGATATGTTTTCTTAGGTCAAGCCCAGGATTCCTCGATACATCTAGAAGCCTCCAATGAAAATCCTGGCTTTCTCCAAACCCTCCTGAAAGTCCCTAAGCCACCACCATTAACTGATCTTAACTCACCAAACTGATTCTCCCCTTGAGGTCCCCGCAGCATTTCTTGGAAACTCTGAAGCAACAGAGGAAAATCTACACATCTCCAGCATGATTGGATACTAAGCCTGGGACCTCCGCAATGGAGTGATCACTACTACTCTCTCCTTCCATCTGGAAGTTACTCTGCTGATCACTGCAAAAGGAGGAAACACGTACAGGAGAGTAGACCCTTCCAATCCTGAAGGACAGCATCTACTCCCTCCGCCTTTGTGTAGGTTTTCCAACTGCAGAACCTCTTCAGCTGGGCATTTAGTCAGTTTGCAAAAGGATCCACTTGAAATGGACCCCATAACTTCCTATTCCCATGAAAACATCTGATCCAGCTTCCAGTCACTTGAATCGTGGAAATGTTGTGAAGACCAATTTACTATTGCATTTTTTAAACCTGGAATGTGCTTTGCTTGAACTCTCAGACCCCTTTGTATGCAATATTACCAAAATATTTTCACTAAATCTGCTAAGCCTGTTGACTGAGGTCCTCCTAACTTGTTCAAATACCTCACTGCTGACGTATTGTCCATGTGCAGTGAAACTGAACACTTGATAGATTTGTCTGTGAAATACTTTATTGCAAAAGAACCTGCTAATAACTCCAAACAATTTATATGCAATTTCTTTTCTTGTTCTGTCCAGTGACCATCAGCTCATAAAGATCCACATCTTGTATCCCATCCTTCCAAACTTGCATCCAATTCCACAGTTAAATCTGCATTCTCTCCACAAATTGCACGTCCATACCATGCTTCCATGTTCCATAACCACCATGCCAACTCTTCCCTTGCTTCCATAGTCAGAGAAACTGCCTGTGAGGAACGCAACCCACTTAAGTGTTTCACTTTTAACCTCCGTAAGGCCCGATAGTGCAATGGATCAGAGATATAAGCTTGAATAGTGGAAGATAAAAGGCCCACAATACAAGCTAAAAACCTTAATGAAACCACATTCTTCCTCAGAACATTCATTAGCTCCTTCCTTATTCTCCAATTTCTCCTTTTGTAACCGTAACATACCTTCCGATGTATCTACCAGAAACTGAGTTTGTTGGCTCTGAACTAAATCTGATTTCTTTCTGTTTACTTCAAAACCCAAATCCTCCAATACATTTACCACTAGCTCTATGTGCTTTCAAAAGTTCCTTGTCCTAATCCATGATTAGGATGTTGTCTAAATAGATAATCAAATGTATCCCACTCTCTCTAAAATATTGTGCTACTGGGCGAAGAACCTTCGTAAAGCCCCATGGAGCTGATGATAGGCCAAAAAGATGACACAAACTTCCAAACCTTGCCTTTTTCCCCGAAATCTCAAAAACCTCTGTTCCTGCCAAATTGAAACCATCAGATGTTCATCCTTCAGATCCAAACGAGTCATCCAATCTCCCTTCTATAAGATATCATTCAACAAATGGATGACACCCATTTTGAAATGATGATAGACTACCAAATAATTTAAATCTCTTAAATTTATAACTGGCCTCATTCCCTTGTCCTTCTTTTCCACCAGAAAAATGCTGCTTACAAAGCCTGCTCTCCAATCATCTTCCAATACTACTGCACCTTTTTAAATAAATTCCTGATCAACTTCATCTGATCTGTTGTGAAAACCATCTCTCTTGGTAACTTTGACTGAACCAGATCTACCACAATCTCTATTTGAAACCTTCTTACGGTTTCCAATATTCAAGGATCCTTTGTTATCTGGCACGATCTGTGAAGAAACTGGGCAAGTCTGCTGCCCAGCCTCAACGGGATAACAGAAGGGTCTATACTTACTCAAAGATTCTGGATTTTTTCTCTAGCCACAGGCACCTCTTCCCCCATCCTCTTTGTGGATAAAAACTCCCAACAGATAGGTCTGACCTTGGATACTTCAAAAACCTCTAGAAAAGGAGCCTCTAGTAATTCCTTGCTCCTGGCTGGGGAACCAATCCCTTATTCTCCTGGCCAACCCAAAAACATGCTCCTAAAAGACCTTCTTTATATCTTTGTGATTTTTGAAGAGCACTAAATGCCCCAACAAACATAGATCTTAATAAAGGCATCTCCAAAAAGACCATTAGACAACGGACCTTCCTGTTTACTAGCCAGCTTCACCAACTTAACGTCTATTTTCAGTAGGAGGCTCTTCCTTCTTTCAATTTATAGGGCTGTGTTGGCGTTGCCCAAAAGGCATAAAGTTCCTTGTATCCACTGACGTAATTCATCAACATCAATCCTTTTATTGTATACACAGGACCCGTGCCATGTCAAAAAATTTAAAGGACCCACAATATCAAGAAGTTCACCCTGACAGGATCTCAGACTTTAGCCCAAACCTTTCTTAGGATCCCGTGCTCCTTTACTCAGAAAACCAATTATCTTTGGGTCCAACTCAGGGGTAACCAAACTTCTATCAGCAATAGAAGGACTTGGACATTCACACTTTAATCTTGCACATACTGCTTTAGGGATTTCCCTTCTAATCCAGAATTTTACATATTCAGCCACATGATCTGATGGCGCCCTCTCGGGGGTAGTGGGTGCTTAATCATAGGTGGATCAAAAATATACTGGACCAATGAGGTTATCAAAGCATCACCTTCCTTCAAATTAGAATTACCATTGTACATCACTTTAGAATGATCACCAGAAACCTTCTCCTTAAGTGTCCTCCTGTTCCATATCCTCCAAATCAAAATCAGAGGAACAACTTATTTCTATCTCTGCACATTCAGAAAATTCCTCTGAGGAGACTGATCTATGCTTATGACCCTTGGGCTCCCTTTCATTCACTCTCCTTGGGCCTTTATTACGCCCATCATGTGTGCTCTCAGCACCATCCTTATGTCTGTTATTACTGACGTCCTGGTCTGCCATCATCACCTCCTTGGCAACATCAAGATTCTTCCTTTTCTGTCAACCTCACCCCACTTTTTTAATAGTAATGTCAGTCTCGTTCGCTGACCAAAAACAACACTCGTTCAAAGCCTTAGGTCTGGACAGCAACATTGTTTTGTCCATTCTATTGGATACTTCCTCAGTAATAAATTCAATAGCTTTTGTTCAGATATGTTCATCCAGGCTTGTAACACCAGAATTCTCTGCTGGCTCTATTTTTAATAACGACAACAAGACAACAGCAAGGATTATAATTGGAAGAAAAAAAAAAAACACTTCGGCCCATATTTATACTTTTTTAGCGCCGCATTTGCGTCGTTTTTTTAAGCAAAATCAGCGCAAACTTATAAAAGACAATTGTATTTTGTAAGTTTGCGCCGATTTTGCGTCAAAAAACGACGCAAATGCGGCGCTAAAAAAGTATAAATACGGGCCTTAATGACCTCAAAACACCTCAGGACTAATTCCCTGCATTTCACCTCTGTGTGAACACTTCACTGGAAAGACCAATTATTTTCCTCACAAATAGTGTCTGATAAATTGGGATCTCAAAAAGCCCAAATTTCTAAACGTGTTAAATAATAGCAAATTGGACAAGTTAATTAGCACTCTAGTTGTTCTAGTGGGAAGCCTTAAGATGGTGCCTGATGTGTGAAATGTCAGTGCGACCCAGGCGTTCGATAACTAGAGGGGTGAAGACCTGAGCGCAGTGAAAAATGGGGCGCGCGCAAGGCAAATCTGCATGCGCCCAAAGAAAGAGCATGTGAGGAAAACAGGCAGCAGCCCAACCTGAACCGCAAGCGAGTTAAGGCGCATGAGGCAAGCCTACACAGGCCCCAAACCAAACAACTTATGAAACAAAGGGGGCGCGGTAACCATTAACCGCTCCGCTACACAACCAAAACTATGAAGTCTGCCCATGCCGCGTGTCAATATCAAGGCCCTCATTCATGCCGCAACCAAAATTAAGGCATGCCAACAAACGCTATCCTCCCATGACCAAGCACAAAGTGCACAGCTTCTACCAGATTATGAACCTGTGGGGTCGATAGTCTCAAAGAAAGTAAATCATCCCCAACCGCCAGAAATGTCAGATCACAAAAATGCATCTAAGTGGCAAACTGAGAAAGAGACCATGTAAGCACACCATAGAAATGGTTAACTGGTTCTAAAGACAGAATTCATTTTTATACACATACTCCACCATTAAAATTGAACGACTAACAGAGCAAACAAACAAAAAGTCAATAATTAAAATGCATAGACTTATCTCATTCAGCAGCAGCAATAAAAGAAGGAAGACTGGTAGTTAAGGAGTTTTATACCCTTTGGAATGTTTAATGTTCTCACTTCTGATTACTTCATAATGGCGGCTGAGTGATGGCAATAAATGAATTACTGTATAATGTTAGCCTCTGGGTCTTGACATAAAATTGTCTTCATCCAATCTAGAGCCTGGGGATATTCTTAAGGAGAGGAATCTGTGGTTAGATAGAGGTCAAACTGAAAGAGCATTAAACCCATTGTGTGCAACCACCATTTACGAATGGGCTTCTACGGGGCAACAAGAAATTATAAGTGCTCTGCGGAGCGGCTATGGGAGATGGTGGTTAGTTGACAAACGCACTTTGATGGGACTGTAGAAAATGCTAATCACCTTCCCACTGAGGACTGTGAGGCAGAGCGTACCCCGTTCTTGTTAGCTGTGCAACCATAACCAGTGTGGCAATGATGGAACATGAGCCATGTGAAAGTTGTCAGCTAACTGAAGTGCGAGGGGGAGGGGGGGTTAACTTATATCTCTTCTAGTGTCTATTTGCTTCTTTCACCAAAGTAGTCCCTGCCATTTAACCATCAGTATAGATAGCGCTCACTGACTTTACAAGTCTCCATTTATTGTCTCTGAATGTAACCAGTTTCCCGAAGTACACAACTCTTGGACCCTGTATTCAGACCAAGTGCAGGCACTCCCCTCGGTTCATCCCTGGTAAGGGTACCGAACAAGGATAGAGCAGTGCTGTGCAGTACATGCATGATGTGAGTGCATGTACTGCTGGTATGTATATCTTCAAGGGGTAGATTACATGAGCAATGTAGTGCTGGGCAGTGAATGAGCAATGAACGCAGGTGCTGGGTGTATGTGTGCAGTACAGGATGGGTGAAGTGTTGTGCAGCGTGTACAAGTTGAGTGCGTACTGACAGCATGTGTTTGCAAAAAGCACACCATGGTGCAATGCAGAGAAGCTACAGTACTGAACAGTGTGTGCAGATAGAATGTGTGTGCTGAATGTATGTGTGTCGGTAGTGGCACAATACATGTAGTAACAGTGCTGGGCAGTATGTGTGCTGTGTATGTACACTGAGTGCAAGTGTGCCTGCAATCTTACATTACATAGAGGACCCTAGTTTCCATTTTGGAAGCCCAGCTTGCCTGATGAAGACATGAGGAGTTGAGGAACTTCCCCCAGGCAAATTTGTTTATTGCTGCATTCCTATGTGCTGGGTGTAACACACACTGGAGGAAGAAAAGAGACTACTCCCTTTAAACTTCAGAATGGTGCTTTTTGATTCAGTGATAGATCACAAGGAAGGGGGCCGGATGCATCTCAGGAAGGAGATGTAGTTGATAAGGGAATCTCAAAGAATAGGGTTGGGAGCCAAGGTTTAACGTTTTGCACATCACTGTGGCTGACATACAGGTGAAAACTCTAATCACTCTCATAGCCTGTGTAATGGGACACTTCGCTTCAGAGTCTGCCCCGCTGTGACAGACCGCCTTCCAAGAGGAAAGAAGAGAAAGAAATGTGTCTGCCTCAAAATAAGCAGAAACCCCAACCTAAAGCTTCAATGATTCCGAACCTAAATCACATTCGATGTCTGAAAACGGACTATAGGAAAAGTAACTTGGGACACCCAAAATGTAATCTGCCAAGCAGCCAGATGGGCTGTGTGAGAAGGGGTAAGATCTGCTTCTGTCTGTGACGGAGGGAGGGAGAGCAAGGCCTGCTGTGTGAGGGGACATCACCCAGGGAAACTAAGACCATCTGCCCTGTGATGAAGAGTACAGGGGGGGAGCAAGGTCCAGTGTGGAGCCCTACCAACAAGAATCTCAGAGTGAGGTGTGAGGATATGTCTGTGCACTGATTGGGTCATTGCCTCTGTGCAGGATTGATTCAGCGACCCCTGTACGCAAGGAGCCCATGCTGCCTCGATGCTGTGGCCTCACATTCCACAGGGGGGCAAAGTTGAAGCAATTGTGTGACCAGTGTGCCAGGGCCTAGAATGCCGTAGTGGCACTCGGTGTGCCAGGAAGGGCTGCCGTGGTGTGGGTAATTGCACCAGAAGTGTCTGCGCTGTGCCCAGAGGTACCATGGCAACCCCGTATTCCAGGAGAGGCTGCCAGTTGCCAAAGAATTCAGGCTGTTGCCTGTGACAGAGTGAGGCTGCGACCAGCAGGTCAAGTCTAAGCACTGAGATCTACCCCTTGATCGACCCATAGGACATCGAGGAAGATGTCACACCCTCACTGGGCTCCGGTTAAGAGCTGGAATACAACCCCCCCCAAACAAAAAAAACACACACACCCACCTCTCTCTCCCTCCCCCCAAAGCTGGACCTATACAGACTGGGAGCATCTCCAATGACTGAGGAAAGCTGACCGTGCCACTCGGGATAAAGCCTGTGCCTCCTGGTGCTGCTAAGTGTACTATGAGCAGTCTGACCACCAAACAGGATCAGAGTTTGCGAGGTCCCACAGTCGGGGCCCCTGCTGACATGCTAAATGCTCCTGGGCTGTAGGAACAGGTAAGACTTGAGTTGGGCCTGAGGGACTCGTTGCTGAAGGTGCTGTGGCAGTATAGGCATTTTTAACTAATTCCTTAGTCAAATACAGAAGGAGTACTTGGCCCACCTGCTCAGGATCCATAGTCAGTCGGGCCCCAGGACATCAGGAGTAAAAGGCCTCAACCTCCTTGGTTGAGCCCAGTAGCCCCTGTGTGGCCCTCTGAAAGAAGTTCTGACAAATAAGTCAATGCCTTCTGTTTCCAAAATTTCCTTCACTGTCATATTCAGTCTCATACGTAAGAAGAAGCTCAATGTCCTTTAGCCACCATTTGCCACCAAAGTTTTCCTACTTGGTAAAATTCGATACCACTAGTCGCAGTCGATAGTCCGTATTAGGTGAAATATCATTCACATATTCAGCCTCACCCATCAGTGTTTAGACCCAGCCACAGAATACACAATGTTTCCATCTGCCATTATATGAAGGCTGCAGGTGTAAGCCAATGCACTACTTTTGCCATCTCAACATTGGTTTTTACAGTCATTGATGCGTGGCGGTTTTGTACACCCTCGTGTGACTCCTTAACGCTGATTCGTGTTTTTTTTTATTATTGTCCTGGTTCATTACATTTGTCTATTAGTCCTATTCCTTGGATTCTCCAGTGTTCACCTTTTGCTCTTTAGTACTTCCATTGGTGAGATGCTTGTGCGCCACTATGGCCGTACGGCTTAGGGATGCACAAATGTCTGTCCAAGTACATTCAGCCAAGATTAACAGTTTTTCCTCTCATTAACTTGCACAAGTCCACAACACGTATCTGTCATTATTGCACTTTTGGGTACACATATTTGTCAGATCCTTAAAGGGCATGCAGAATGTTAATGCACACCAATGCCCCTGCTAAAGATGATCACAATTTACACGTAGTTCCTGATTTTCACTCATTCTTACCTGTTTCCTAGGCTCATCTATATGGGTACTGTGCCAACCACTGGCTGGCCCAGAAATGGGTTGTAAAGTATTTAATTCAGTGCTATGCATGCCAGTGCTGTGTACATGTCTGTGCCCTTCACAGTCTGGCACAAGTGTGCATACTTTTCATGGTCTGACTCGATCGTGCAGTTGTTGCCAGACAAATGTGAGCATCACTAGAGAGGGATTGAGGCTCCGTCCACATGTTGGGGGCCAAGAGACCTTGGTTTAAATTGAGCAGAATTTGTGCACTTCCACAAAAAGTGGTGTGGCTGTGATCATTTTGTTTATTTATCCACCTGCCTGAGCTTGAACTTTCAGGGTCACACAAATGCCATGGTAAACCTATGAAAGTGTCTTCGATAACTAGATAATTTAAGAAGTTTTTCTCCGGCAGCAGCACAGATGGGAGAAGGACAGTCATTAACCTACCTGGGGTTTTAGGTTTGGCTTGACTGTCCATTCATAAGCCCACTGATTGGCCTTGCCAATTCTTGTTAATTTTCTTTCCTGCTACAAAATATGGCTCACTGTTGTGGTGCAAACACGGCGCAAAATGATCATAAATATACCCTTGTGCACAAAAAGACAACCTTACTATTGCTACTGCGAATGCTGTCACCCTGAGGAGCATCCTGGCACCAATGATAAAAGAAAACTGCTCCAACAGAGGGAAAGAAACTTTAATAGGCCATTGAGAAAAGACGAGTCTTTAGAGCTTTGCGAAATGTAAAATGGCTATTAGTTGAATTTAGCCGAGGAGAGAAATCCAGGCCTTTGCAGCCAAATAGGACAAGGAGTGACTACTGGAACAGCTGCACTGTATCCTGGGGAGTGTGAGATGATTAAACCTGTTGTGGAAACCTAGAGCTAGATAGCTGGCAAGAGTGATGGACTAAGAAGAGAGTTTTTAACTTATTGCAGCTGGGAATGGGAAGCCAGTGCAGAGAAGCTACATAAGGAGTCATGCAAGCGTTGGGAAACCTAGAAATGTATGTGAACCACAGCATTCTGACCTCTAAAAGTCTGGCAATTTTTGAGGCTGGCAGACCAGTAAAGTGAGATGCAATAATCCAGTTGTAAAATAACAACAAACAGGACAACTGCTTATTGGATGAATTTGGACTGGAGTGGGGTAAATTTGCAAATCAGCCAGATATCACAAAAAAAGGAGCGCTAATCAAGAAGGGGGAATCATTGGAACTGAAACCGTTTCTGCACTTAGGACAAAGTTGTAGGGACAGAGACCAAGTCCACTAGCCAACAGTCAGTGGACCACCTACTAGAGTCCATACCAGCAACGAGGACATCAATTTTGTTGTGTTCAATTTAAACGAACATCTGTTGAACCATGACGGAGAGGCCAGAGATGGCCTCTGAAGATGCAGGATGAATAAGAATCTGGGTTTTGTTAGCACAGTTCCTGAAGGCAAGTCCAAAACCGTGGATTTTATTTGCCAGAGGGTAACATACTCATTAATGGTGGACTAACGAGGGAGGCATGTGGGACACCACGGTAACTGATTTTAAGGTGTATTTACAAGGACATGGGTAGCATTTGTGCACACAACCAGATAAGACAGTCCATGAGCGGGCATTGCCCTTGATTCAGCAATGTAATGGTGAGCACTCGCGTCTGGTCAGGAGGCTGTCTGGCGCTAGAATCAATAATGTTAGAGCTTTCTTAGGATGGTCCAGCTGTGCTGGAAGTTTGACTATAGCAGTGGGACAGAAGTTGAGGCTTTAACCAAGTGGATTGATAGGAGGCTAGTATAAGTTGATGGTTAACTATCTATTTTAAGGAATAAAGCACCTGCTACTGCATTGAATACAGTTCCACTTTCTCTACATCAAACAGATTAAAAATACAGCTAATAAAGTAACAACGCGGCATTCCTTGTTAATCTTGAAATTTCCAATCCTCTTATAAATGAGGTACTTTATCCCAAATTTAGAGAGGGAGTGATGGGTAGATGGATAGGTGGATTGTGGTCTATTCTTAGAGCCTTCAGTCCTATCATACACTGTTCTTGACAATTCTGATGAAATTAAATATTCTACATCCATAGACTGGTGCTTTGTTGTTCAATGACATTTCACATTTGTAGGACTCTGGCTCTGAACATACTATATAAAAATGAGACATACGCCCTCATTAAGACAATGGCAGTAAAAACCGCCTACTGCCGCGGTGACTGCTGCCAAAAGACCATTGCCGCGGCTACCAGCCGTCCACTGTATTATGACCACAGCCGGATTTCCACCAGAAGGATGGTGGAAATCTGTCTGTGGCCATGCCGGCGGAAGGCGGTAAGGTGGCGCTGCTGCCATCAGCAGCGCCACAGCAGTAGACCGCTGCCTGTATTATGACCCATAATACGGCCTGGAGGTGTTCTGCTGGCGGACGCTGCTGGTGGCAGCAGCGCCCCGTCCTGTTTCCTGGCAGAGGACCCCCTGACTACAGGTAAGTCGGGTCTCTGACAGGGGAGGGGGGATGTTGTGTGTGGGGGGGTGTATGCATGTTTGTGTGTACGTGGATGCGGGTGTGTGTTGCATGTTGGATGCGAGTGTGCATTGCATGTTGGATGCGAGTGTCCATGTATGAAGGTGTGAGTGTGTGTTGTTTTGTATCTGCATGTATGTTTGAAAGTGTGTGTGGGTGTGTGTGAGTGGATGTATGCATGCATGGAGGTTTGTGGGAAAGGGTGCGTGCGTGCGTGCGTGTGTGTGTGTGTGTGTGTGTGTGTGAAGGGAGCGTGAATGTAGGGGGGGTGGAAGGGCTTTGGAGAGGCAGGGGGGTTGGTGGGGTATCTGGAGAGGGAGGGGGGAGACCCCTATCAGTGACAGGTAAGGAATTCCCTGTCACTGATGGTGCCTACAGGCCATGGTTTTCACTTACCGCCATATTACCACGGACAGCCGGAATCATAATGACCCCCATAGTGGGCACAGAGTCCAGGGGATCCCCAGATGCTTGACAGATACTAATGCTTGATCTGTGGTAGTGTGGTCAAGTAGTTAGGCTTATCAGAAGGTAGTGTTAAACATTTGTTGTACATACGCAAGCAATAGAAGAAACACACACTCAATGACTTTACTCCAGACCAATTGGATTTTATAGAGAAAAATATGTTTTCTTTATTTCTACAGTCACAAGTTTCAATTTACAGGTAAGAACATAAATTGAAAGTTACTTTGCATAGGTATAATCAGGACTTAGAATAGAGTCAACAATGTACAAAGTTTTCTTTAAAATGGCAAAAAGCACAGTTTTTGAGGTAAGTAATGAACTTACAGATTTAGTCTCCTGGGCATAGGTAGGCCACCGTTTGGGTTCAAGAGAACCCCAAACACCCAGCACCAGCAATACATGGCCGTTTGGGTGCAGAGGTCAAACAGGAGCCAAAATAAGGTGGGCCCCTATGGAGACAGGGGGTACTCCGGTTCCGGTCTGCTTCCAGGTAAGTACCTGTGTTGTCGGAGGGCAGACCGGGGCGGGGGGGGGGGGGGTTTAAAGGAGCACTGGGTGGGTGGCCCAATTAGGCACCAAACACACACCCTCGGCGGCAGGGTGCAAACAGGGCGTCAGGTTCCCATTGGAACTCTATGGGGGGACCCCGTGGGGTCACTCAGGTGTTGGGGGTATGGCACCGGGGGGCTCCTCTGGCAAGCCACTGACTGGATAGGGAGCAGGGCTGCTGCACCAGTGGTTGGTTTCTCTTGCTTCTGGGGGCTGCGGGTGCAGTGCTTCTTCGGGCGTCTGATATCTTTGTCCCAGGCAGTCGTGGTCAGGGGGGTCCTCGGGATTCCCTCTGCAGGTGTCGTCATGGAGAAGTCAGCCCAGGGTGGACACTAGGTCGGAATCACCTGGGGATCCTCTCTGGATAGTTGAGCCACCTGGACACGGGCCGTGCCCGTCGCGTTCAGAGTGGTTAGGACTCACGCATTCGGATTAAGATGAATGCCCCTAGAAGCAGTCTTCTGTTCTTCTTTTGTAGACAGTGCCTCTGTCTTTGGGAGTTTTTGGTCCTTCTAGATGCAGGGCAGTCCTCTGTATTGGGACAGGGGCTGCTGGTCTAGCTGGAATGCGTCGCTGTTGGTTTGCAGGTTCTCTGAAGCCAGAGACAGGCTGGTAGGGTGGGAGCCAAAGCAGTTTTCGTCTCCTTTTGTTCTCTGCTGGGGTTTCAGCTTAGCAGTCTTTCTTCTTGTAGGTTGCCCAGAATCTGATGAGCTGGGTCCAGGGGAGCCCTTAAATACAGGATTTAGGGGTGTTTTAGGGGTTAGAGGGCAGTAGCCAATGGCTACTGACCCTGAGGGTAGCTATACCCTCGTGTCCACTCCATTTGGGGAGGAGGGCACATTCCTATCCCTATTGGTCCCTGTCCTCCAAACCAAGATGGAGGATTCTGCAGGGAGGGAGTCACTTCAGCTCTGGACACCCTAGGGGTGGTCCTAGCTGGTGGTGGGGGGGGTGGTGTCACTCCTCCCTGCTTTCCCAAATTTTCCAGCTGAACTAGCTGCCAAAAGTGGGGCTTTGTCCGGGGGCTGGGCATCTGCACTAGATGGAGTGCCCTGGGGCATTGTAACACGAAGCCTGAACCCAGTGCAGGCTTTGTTTCTGGCCTCAGAGAGCACAAGGGCTCTCATCCCATGGGTTCAGAAACTCGTCTCAGTGGCAGGCTGGCACAGACCAGTCAGTCCTGCACCGAAGGATTGGGTAAAATACAGGGGGCATCTCTAAGATGCACTCCGTGTGCATTTTTTAATAAATCCCACACTTGCATCAGTGGGGGTTTATTGTGCTGAGCAATGTGATACCAAACTTCCCAGTATTCAGTGTAGCCATTATGGAACTGTGTAGTTCGTTTTGACAAACTCCCAGACCATATACTCAATATGGCCACACTGTACTTACAATGCCTAAGAATTGACTTAGACACTGTAGGGGCATATTGCTCATGCAGCTATGCCCCCACCTGTGGTAAAGTGCAACCTGCCTTAGGGCTGTGAGGTCTTTTAAAGCGGTGACTTACCTATATCACAGGCAGTATTTTGTGGGCATGGCACCCTAGGCGGGATGTCATGTCGACTTTGCCTTTTTCTCCCCACCAACACACACACTCTGCAATGAAAGTGTGCATGTGTTAGGTGAGGGGTCCCATAGGGTGGCACAACACATGCTGCAGCCCTTAGGGACCTTCGCTGGACACAGGGCCCTTGGTACCACTGGTACCTTTTACAAGGGACTTCTCTGTATGCCAGAGGTGCGTCAATTGTGGAAACAATTGTACAGTTTTAGGGAAAGAACACTGGTGCTGGAGCCTGGTTAGCAGGATTGCGGCGCACTCTGTCAAGTCAGCATCAGTATCAGGCAAAAAGTGGGGGGTAACTGCAACAAGTGGCAGTTTCCTACAAAAAAATGTTTGTCATGTGCCGCGTGCTGATAGATTCACCTTTACCGGAGGACATTTGTATTCTGAGAAAGAAAGACCATCAAACATTCTGCAGTCAATCATGTTTGTTTTTTTATTTGACTTTGTCACATAAGAATCGTTCCCACACTTTGGAAATAAGCTGCATTTCGTAGGGTTCATCTCATTTGCAGGAGGAAAGCGCTTTTTTCTTTAGTTACATTTATTCTGGAATATCGCTTCTTACAAAAAAAAGAATACATAGAATAACTTTTACCAGCTGGTAGGATTACGTATTCTGCGTCGTCCTGTAATGTTACCACTTTTTATGTTTCTTTAATCATATTCTAGGCAATAAATAAAACCTGACATTTTTACCTGGCCACTCCCATGCAGTTCATTCATTCATCTGAGCAAGCAGCTACAAGTCTGACCTAAGTATGCAGCCATTGTGAAGGGTGCAGCCATCGTGAAGGGTGCAGCCATCACAATGACATTTGTCACCATCAAGGTGTCGCCAGGTATGAACGGTGCATGCCCTGTCGCCTCCTAACAATAGTTGGGGTCACGTTTTTGTCTGTGATTGGAGGAGAGAGGTTTTTGGTGATGCAGTCAATTCTCATTTAATGGATATGGCCCATGGGTGATTTTCCATGATACGACCATGCCTACTATTGCTCTGCCTATAGGGAGACTGTTGGAGTTTCCCAAAAGTGCTGTTGCCACCAAACTGTTGTTTCGGATTATCCAAGAGTTAGAGGAACCATGTGGCATACAGAGAGCTATGCACTGTTTGGTTCTAGGTAAAACCCTTTTCAGGCTATAGAAAACACCTGCCCCTTTGTGCCCTCTAGTGTTCCTATGTAAACACTATTAGATCCTTCCTCTCTGACTCTAGGAACAGACTATGCAGAGTTCCTCAATCCTCACACCTGTCATTTGTTCTCTTCAACGTTATCCAATGTCCTCCTGCTGAAAAATCATCTGCAAAATATGACCTGATCTTCAAAAGCTTCGACAAAAGTGGAAAAGTCAAGTCAAAAGTCCAGTCCGCGTAGGCTGGCATGGAAAGAAAAGAACTGACATCAGTGGGCCAAGATGGTACTTACATAGGATCCACAATGTCATATCTGGCGAGCACAACTCGGACAACGGATGCAGAGCTGACCGACACCACCTGACAGCGCACAAGGGTACTACTCAAGAAAAATCAGATACAGACTGACTCATGGAGAAATTCTAAGGTAAGAAATTTGCAACTAGAATGTCTGTACCAGATAATTTGTTACCCAAAGGTAAGTCACTTGATCTTCAATTCCAGTGAACACAACACTAGCTACACATATTTATTGAGCAGCAAAAGTGTTGATCTCCAGAAACACCTCCCGATGGAACACTGCATAGTGTCCTTCCAAACTAGGACCCCCACCAACACCGACTAGCCACGCCCGCAACCTTGGCATCATCGTGGATAATAAGCTATCCATGAAAAAACAGATCCATGCAATCTCTTCCTTCTTCTTCCTCATCCTCTGCATGCTCCACAAGATTTTCAAGTGGCTCACCATCACCACCACACGCACCGTCACTCAAGCCCTGGTCACCAGCCAATTGGACTATGGCAACATACTCTATGTAAGCATCACCACACACAGATGATACAGATCTCAGCAGCCAGACTCATCCTTGACCCACTCAAGTTGACCCACATCACACCCCACCTCAAGAAGCTCTACTGGCTCCCTGTTCAGAAGAGATGCCAGTTCAAGATGCTGATCCACGCCTTCAAAGCCCTCTATACCCTAGGAGGTGAGTACATCAACTAACGACTGAATTTCCACCTCCTGTCCAAACACCTGTGCTCCGCCTCCCTCTTCATTGCCCATCTGCTGCAGCAAAGGTGGAGGATGCTCCTTCTCCCACCTCTCCGCAAAGTCTTGGAATGATCTCCCACTTTACCTACGGAGCTCATCCTTCAGAAATTCAGAAAAAGGATTTAAGACGTGGTATTCAAATGAGCACCGGCAGTAGTACTCTCAGCGCCTGGATACCCTCACGGGTGATAAGCCGCGCTTTACAAATCAAGTTGGATTGGATAGACAGCACCATGAGGAGCTGGGTGACCACCGTCGAAATGTGGATGGCTGCAACACTTCTCGAACCTAATAACCTTGAACACTCTCCTGCTACAACCACAGCATCAAAGATGAAAGCTTTAAGGGCACTTGTGACTCCGCCTTGACACATAATATGACGTAACAGATGAGGATATTATTGGATGTGCTGGTCACTGCTACAAATACATGCTCTCTTTTGCTTAAAGACAGTAATTGTACCAGAAAGAGAGACAAATTCTTGCTTCCTCAAACTGGTAAAATACCTGCCTTCCATCTTTGTTGTATTAGTAGCAAGAGACCCGATCATACTGCCTATATCATGCCATGCTAGATTCCTGTGGACTCCTGATTCACACCCTCAACCCTCTAGATCACAAGACTGCACTAAACATGGAACACACTTAATACCTCAACTCAAAATTCAGCTCTGTTCCCCAAGACATTCCCTCTGCTTTGCTGCCTCCACAACACTAGAACAGACTGCAATTCTAGAAGCCCGAAAACACCAGTGGTACACCGACCATTCCCTTTCACCAGTTAATACTTTCTTAGAGTTGTATGATTAGCTTTATTGATGTATGTTGGGTGTGTTACAAATCATAATTTTGCAGATTGTTTTTTGTGAATCTTACAGGCATTCATTTTATGAAATTGCAAAATTTGTCACCTCTGCATAAACTGTGCTTAAATTTCACCATAAATGATCTAGTGGATACATTTTCATACAAGTATCTTATTTGCCTGAGAATTTGCTAGAAATAGCTTTTTGCAAATTTGAAAACTAAATCAGAAACTTAGCAGATAAAGTCCTCTACTATTTTGTATACCCTTACTCCACCCAAATGTCTGTATTCACTCTTTAGACTACAAGTAGAAATTCTACCACACATCTGTCTGCACAGCTGCAATCTAGTCTTTGTTGGGGAATTGGAGTTGAGCTTAAGGACCATTTCCCTGCATGTAATGCGTCATCTTTGACAGGGTTTTTGGACTGCTTCCTGTACCTTAGTGCTTGATGTGCTTTACGTAGTGTCAATATGCCTATTGATTGCCTCAGAATCAGATCAGTTAGGGTAATAAAAGTAGGAAGTTATATAATAAGTATTCATCTCTCTATCGATATGTTTAAAAAAAAATAGCGTAAGTGCGACAAGGTACGATATGAATGATTCTTACAGCAAATTCCCAAGTGAGGAGAACATAAAACGGCACAGTCAGAGGCAAGGGATACACGTCCTTGAAGCTGAACACTATGTGCAACATCAATTCTTTAGAAAATCCTTAGTTAATTTCTCCACAGTTGGTACAACAGCTTAGTAGATCAAACATTCTGGCACGGGCAAGTGTTTGATTGCAGGTTTGAATGTCGCAGGGCCCACCTAGACACCGAACTGACCTATGTCGATGACATGGCTATCACTGAGCACTGTGTTAGTAATACCTATTAATACACTATTTTATGTCTTGGGTGGTAATAGCCTATAAAAGTTGATACTTATTAATATGGCATTGCTTTGACTTTTCCTACCTCCCATGCTCAGTGCCTCTGGCAACTAAGCATGCAACTCCGCTTATTGGGCCCTTTAATTGTGCATCGGGGTATATTTGTGAGGCTGGCAGAGGGAGCACCGTTCACCTGGCTTAGCACCTGAGCTTACAGCTTCATCCAAGCACACCTGATCCTGTATATACAAAAAAGCAAGAAGCACCTAGTACATCCTTTAAATAACTTTCTAACATAGTGTTATCTACACGTCTTTGATCAGCCCTGGTATAGTGCTATGAAAATATAGCAAACATTAACCTACAAAAATATACACACTTTATATTCAAGGTACTTACAGACTCATGGTGTGAACTGGGAAGCAGGGAATACTGGGATTAAAGACTTTCATCACGGCCTGGCCTTCCTCCCTCCCCCAATATAGTCACCCCAATAGACGCAGTCCCAAGAACTCTTATTTTTGGCCTAAAATCACTTTTCTAAAATGACAGCTTGGTAAACGCAACATCTGTTCTAATAAGGATGGGGACTGTTGATAACTTTTCAATAAGGGATATTATTTTACAGACTTTATTCCTTGTCAATATCTTAATCCCAAATGAATAAAATTGGATGTCTGTCAACATTTCAGCCGGATGTACAAAAACATCACACCCTTGGGTGACTCTTTACTTCCCTTTTAGAGGAGGTTTTTCCTAATAAGCAGAGATTCTTACCCAAATTTGTTCCCCTTGTTGACATGTATATGCACACATATACGTACACATGGGCATTGTAAACCCACTATAATGCTCACTCCTGGGGAAAAAGAAGTGCCAAAACCCATAAGGCCCAGCCTTGATTGAGCTATGAACCCCTCTCACCACAGAGCAGCATGACTTCACCATGACCAGTGCTATATATTTTTCTCAGGCCGAATTGCTCCAAATTATTATTAATATGTAAATATGGTGCTTCTCTAAGTAGAGTATTTAATCATTCCCATCTAAGCCTTAACATGTGTTTACAAATATCCTGTTGGCTAATATTCCCAGGCCTGTATTTTCTCATTTCACACCATGAGACCATAAGATAAAATACTGTCTGATTTTGCTCATTCTTATGATACATTATCCTGATTTAGACGTTTGTGCATGTGTCGTTATCTGAGGGAAGCAAAGTTTAAAGTGCTGAGCAGTACATGTATAAAAAGTAAACCAGAGATATAAGTTTGCTAAGACAAGACATCCCATAAAGACGCAACATTTTAAAATAAATCATCAACACCCACTTTTGCCCACCCCTTAAACATACAATAACCACCACACAAACTAAAAATACAAAAAAACATGTAGATTTTTTTTTTATGTTGATTGCAAGCTGAAGGGATTTGGAGGCAGTTCGAATAGTTCCCTCGGTGATCACAAGGGGGCAGCACTGCTGCACACAGAAAATGATTGGACGCTCCAAACTGTATTAAGAGCTCTACTCTTTTTAGCAAAAGGACTAACATGACAAAGTTGCCATTTAATGCATAGGAAAATGGCTGTCATCTTGGAAATTGAGGAGTTTAATTCAGTGCAGGTAGAGCTTCAGCACGAATGGAACATTAGTGAATTTTATCATACATATTTCTGCTAATTATAAGGTTTCAAGATCGATTTTGTCTCTTACAGGTTGACCACGTTTGCTGGAACAGCATAACAATGCAAAGATGCAGTGTTAGATATAGTAATAAGGGGAACAAAAAAGGGTGAGGATTAGGGTTGGCTTGTGTCAGTGTTTCTTAACCAGTGGCGACTGATTAGGATAGCATTCCATTACATTGTTGCTACTGCATCATTCAGAGGGAGGTGGAGATATCAGAGGATAATGTACAGTAACATCTTTGTATTTTGGGGGTGGGGAGGGGTGCTAACATGAAAAAAGATTACAACTTAAAACAACATTCTACTTTCAAACTATACAGATGGAGATTTCTAGCAAAAGGACGTTCTCAATTTTGTAAAACATTTTTTGTTGCAGTTGTTGGCCATCCGTCTACAAAGGAAGCTCTTCTTGCACTGAATTGCACGTACCCTGTTCCAAAATGGCTGCAATCAGGACAACAGCAGTCTCTTGCTAGTCCTTCTTCTATAATAGTCGACCAGCATATACGGGGCAAAGGAGGACACTTTGCCCCGCAGGCAGCTGGAACCTGCAATTGCCACTTGTGGGTCCATTACGTTACGCGGTTGTTTTCAGTTTTAAATTCATAAATGCATTACAGGTAGAGTTGTTAAACGCCCTACTGTTTGCCGTACTTGCGGTTCACAGCCTGAGTAAACACTGCGTGAATTACTTAATGGCATAATAGTTTAAATATTTTGTGTTCTACTTTTTTAAATAGTTTACATTACATCAAATATAGTGCAGGGATACAACGCGCCCTGTGCTTTTACTTGCTTTCATGATCACGAAAGCACAAATGCGAACTTTTGAGGACACTTATCTGGGATATTGGATGGCAAAATCAGGGGAATTTAATTCCCCACCTTAAACTGGAGTGGATGGAGTTGTAAGCAGGAGAAAAGTAAAATAACATTTCTGTTTACCTTAAAAAGTTGAGTCTCCTGTCTAATTCGGGTGAGTTGGCAGGTAAGCTACAGTACAGGTCGTCAGGTAAGAAAACAGTACTGGGCGCCAACATTAACAAAGCACCCACCACCTTCCAAGCTTTTCTGTGTTTCACCTTTGTGCAAATGTCCTCCTGCTACTTGTCGATGGTGCTAGTGGGTCTTAGCATGGTGTGTGTGTTGTTTGTACTTATCGGGTGCAATCTTTTGTTTCTCGTTGGCCAAGAAGGATACAAAGTGGAGCATGCACAGACACACACCTCCATAAGGTGCTTCACATAGCATATCTTGCTTTACAGTCCTAAACCAAGTTTTTAAAATCATTAAGTCGAAATACTCAAAACCTGTGATCTCATATTGAACATCCAGAGTCTCTGTTAAGGCAGCTGCCCTAAGCTTTGCGGTTAAGTGCTTTAAGTCACTCTGATTACCTCAAACAATGGTCGGACGATCCTTCTTGTTACCCCCGTGGTCCAGGCAGCAGAAGGGATCAATGGTGCACCACTACCCAGCTAAGTTTTAACGCCAGCATCAGAACCTTTCTGGGTTATAGAATGTCTCGTGTGCCCTTGAGGGGTAATTCTGAGCAACCTCGAATCATGCCATCAACTTTGCCTCGTTCAGTGACTTCGTCAGGAGCACATCCTCTTGTTGTTTACTACAACCCATCCTTTTCCTGTCCGCTGTGACATACAATCCACATCTCTACATTACTCACTCCCATCTCATCGCGAAAGACAATTGGGTACCACTTTACTCTTTTACCCCCTATCCCCACACATCACATTCCCTTTCCGGCTTCTCTGTGCAACTTTCAGTTCCTCGATGCCACTGGCATTAATATGACTTTGTATGTTCTTTAAAACGGGAAAATACAATCTGTGCCACTTCTGGGGAATAAAAGGCAAAAGTCACTGTAAGGAGCCTTTTTTTTTTTTTTTTTTAGCTGCCAAGAGGTGATCAAAACCTTGCCTGCTAAAAACAGTCGCTGTTCCCACAATTTCAGGTAAAACCCGGAAATGTCTTAGGTAGAAATATGGTCCCCCTGAAAATCACTCCCCTTAAAAAGGGGTCGCTGAG
This sequence comes from Pleurodeles waltl, assembly GCF_031143425.1. Classification (NCBI taxonomy): domain Eukaryota; kingdom Metazoa; phylum Chordata; class Amphibia; order Caudata; family Salamandridae; genus Pleurodeles; species Pleurodeles waltl. Next base: position 74,648,680 of record NC_090449.1, on the reverse strand, counting down.
GAGGCGACTACTGGCCCTTCGGCTTTCTGGAAGCCAGATACTGAGCACTCCATGTTGCGCTTCTTCAAAGTGGGAGAATCCCATGTGGTGGTTGAAAGAAGAAATTGCTTCCTTCCCAGCTCACCTTGCAAAAACAGATGCATTGTGAGCAGTGGTTGCCCCAAACAAGTTTTTATGGAATGCACACATGTCCTATCCCACACTGGGATGCACCTTGTTTTTGTTCCGGAAGGATTTCCTTTTCTTAGTTGGCGCACCCTCGGAGTACGTCTTCTGATGAGGCAGCAGGGCAGAAACAGCTTCTACCCCCATTAAAGTGTGTGCAGTTCTGCCCCTTAAGGAACCTGGGCTCCCTCCTTGGTACTGAGAAGCACTAACAGCGGGAATGCGGGGTGCTCTCAAAGACTGAGGTCTGAGCCCTGGAGAGGCTCTGTTGGGACTGGTCCCTCTGCGATGCCGTCCTTGCGCCAAATGGTAGTTGTTTGCCAAGCAGTACCTGGCCAAGAGGTCCTCAGTCATGCGTACGTACTTCTTTTTAGTGATGCGGCTCTGTGCCTCTGCCAGTTGGCATTCCATCTGGTAGACGTCCTCGGTTGCCTCGTTCACCCGGTCAAAGTGCACTAACAAGGTCTCCAGTACGGGCAGAAGTCGCTGGATATTGGCGTCCACCTCTGGGTGGTCTGAGACAGTCACTGTGCTCAGACTGTCTAGCTGACTTGAAGAGAGAGACGCCGATGACGTGTCAGAAGCTGCACTGGGAGTTGGGCCACAAAGAGACTTAGTGTCGCTGGACGACCGCGAAGGTAATGGCTCCATTCCTTCAAACCTCACTGTATGGCGAAACTAGAAAAAAAGAAGTCGAGATTTTAACTGGGGATCAATATACAAATTCAATTCACAGAGCTGCTAGATAGGATAATTTGTCTCGACTATGATTGAGAAAGGAAGGCTTTTGAATTTCTTGTGACTAAGTGATGCTTGAAAACAAGACATTTTGGCTGCCAGTGTGTCTACGCTGTGAGAGAGAGATGCCCTTCTCCTTGTGTGGACACATTACCTGGTAATAAAGCGGGATTCTAAGAACCTATTTGTGTGCTTTGTGAGCATTAGAAGCTTGAAAGTCTGCGAGCCTGGTGCGAATTAAGCCTGGATGACCAATACATTTACAAACAAGATGTTGTGGTTTTAACAAGTACAGGTTACTCACACTAATGAACGTAATACACATAGTCCACAGCCCCTCCTCCTCTAAATAAATCGTGTTCAACACAGCCTATAGAGTTGCAGTACTTCACTATCCATCAGAATCAAAACACAAACACACACAGAAAGAGAGATGGGCTGGCGGCAGACTTGTCAGATGTTTTTTGTGGAGGCCCTGGTCCACAAACCTATGTGGGGACCCCATAGGACCTGTTTCAAAGTTTAAAAAAACATAAGTCCTGCTGGGAAAGAGAAGACATGACACATCCCGCGGCTGGTGGCATCTTCTGGTTGTAGTTGTGTGATTTGTCTCGTCCCTAAAAATAGGACACAATTCCGGTCCCAGAAAGGTCGGATGTTACCTACCTGACATTGGGAATTTATACAGCTGCACCAGATTTGGCACTATTCGCCACATTGATAATGGCCCATTATCACAGTAGATTAGGATTTTATATTTTTAGATTGGTCCTGACAAATTGCCATCAGTCCCTATGACAATTACGAAATCTAGGCAAGAAACACGTTGACCCTGATTTAACCTAAACAGGAAGGAACATTATTCTCCTTTATTGTTTTGCCCTGTTTTTAATCATGACCATACCCACCTTGAGAACAAATGCACCTCAGGTGTCCCTTAGTCATTTTTAACTTTTATCGTCCCTTCCAATCCACCCACTAGACTTCTTTTTACAAATACATTATGTTTCTACATGTAATAAGAGCAAACATGAGTATGAAGAGGGGCTTTGGAGCGAATTAACTGAGGCAGCTAGGGTCCATGACTCTAAACGGTTCTGGCTTCTGGTCTCCCGTAGCGACCACAACCGAGCACTCAATATGGAGTCTCATATTACTCCCGATGCCTGGCTTTCCCATTTCAAGGAACTGTATGGCTCCCCACTGGCCTGTGATGTACCAAGTTTGGGAGAGTTGACAGCATCTTACTCGCCTATGTCCTCCCTGCCTCCCTTTACATTGAATGAAACCGTGCTGGCCATCACTGCTCAAAAAGCAGTGAAGGCCCCAGGGTCGGATGGGATCCCCTCAGATATGTTCAAAGCGGAACAGAACATCTGGAGTCCATATATCAATAGGCTTTCTAACGCTATTCTGATTACTAGATCCTACCCTGACTCATGGAAAGAGGCAATCATCCTGCCCATCTACAAGAAAGGAGAGAGGAATTCCCCGGGAAACTATAGACCTATCAGCCTTCTTGATAACCTCCCAAAAATATTTTGCCACCAATTGTTGAGTAGGCTGAGGAAATGGATAGTGGAAAACCAAATCCTAAGCCACCTCCAAGCGGGCTTCAGGGAAAAAGTCAGTTCAATAGACCAGATTTTCTGTTTTATTTCCATTAAATGGAAAGTTGTTGATGTGGACTCAGGTAGCATTTGTTGATTTAAAATCAGCTTTTGATTTAGTAACTCGCTATAAATTGTGGGAGGTCTTGATCAAACTGGGAGTCCCCTGCTCTATTTTAAATATCATTAGAGATCTCTATACTGGCAATTATTCCAGAATTAGATGGGGTCCGCAAGGTGAATTAACTGAAGAATTTCCCACTGCCTGTGGCGTGAGACAAGGTTGCGTACTCGCCCCTACTTTATTCCTTTTATTTATAAATGCATGCATTCCCTATCTCACAGAGTGTTCCAATGCTGCCCCCAAAATAGGAGTCCAGAAGATTCCTTGCCTCCTATTTGCCGATGACACCTTGCTGATATCCCAAACAGCTACAGGCCTTTCAACCCTGCTTTCGAGGTTCATGGATTTCTGTAATGACCATGGCCTGGAAATCAATCGATCAAAAACGAAATGCATGGTGTTTGGGGATAAAAATGGCAGGATGCGGCGACCGATCTACCTAGAGGGTGCCACGTTGGAAAGAGTTGGTGATTAAGACAATCTAGGTCTGAAACTAGAAGACTCACACAAGTGGCACTCATCTCCAGAAAGCAAACCTCCGCTTGAAACAACGGGCGAGTGGCATCGTAAGATTTGCAGCTAGATCTCCTAGCTTCGCCATGACGCCCGCAATTGAAATATATAAATCGCAAGCAAGGGGGGGGGGGTGGGGGGGCCTTTATAGAGCTGAACTGTGGGGCCATTGTAATCTAGATGATTTGATAAGGGTGGAAAACTCTTTCTTAAGGATGTTGTTAAGAGTTCCCTCCAGTACCCCAACCCTTCCTATTCGAATGGATCTAAATTTGCCTCCCATTAGCCCGATCGCTGCTCTCCGGCCTCTGTTGTTTTGGATTCGCCTATGGTCACTAGATTCTCTTACTCCCTATAGATGCGGGCTAGTTAACTTGATGGACAATAACACTAGTTTAAAAATCAAGTGGTGTGCGTATGTAGAACGCACCTTCGTACTACTTGGTTTGGGGTCATACTGGAAGGATCCATTATCTATTCCAAAAAAATGCAACACACACTCTGAAGGATGCATTTTGGCTTAATGTCCAACTTACACAACTGTCTGCAGTCTCATCATCATTTATGACTGGCAGTTTTGTAAAAATTAAATGCCACTATGAATCTGAGCAATATATGGACACAGTACTTTCTCCACGTGCATTGTACACCAGATTTAGGATAGGTTCTCTTCCTCTGCGCATCCTAACGTATAAGTGGACTAATACTAGTTGCACCTCTAAGATGTGCCCGATGGGTTGTGCCAGGGAAGAATCCATAACCCATGTCCTCTTTCAATGTCCTGTATACCATAAACAGAGGGCTCATTGGATTATTCCACTATGTAGAAAAATGGGTTTTAGGAACCGTATATTGGCTTTGAGAGTTTTTAAATCTGATTCATCTGTTTTAGTGGCTTGCTGTTTGGCAAAATATTTAGAGTCTATTTGGTATTGCAGATTAAATATGCTAAAAAAAAAATAGGGGAAAATTTAACAACAGACGTTGGGAGTGGTTACTGATGAACTCACTCGTGAATTTCAATGTATGCATTTATCAATTTCTTATTGTCCAATGAATTTTTTATGTTTATATATTCTTATATCTTTTAAATAGAAATGTTTTACTTTTATCTTATTTATTGTGTTTAGTTAGGTATGCATTTGACTTCTGATACCTATCATGAAAAATTTTGCATCTCGCACGATCCCACAATATGGTATGAATTTTTAGAGGGAAAATGTTTGTTTAAAGTTTTTCATGTAGTTCAACGTTTTACTTCTGAGGATTTTTATACATAGCTTGTTTTGTTTGTAAAATTATGAATTTGTGAATTGTGGTGTGCTTTTATGGTATTTATCTTTACCGAAATAAAGCTAACGAACGAATGGACTTCTTTTTGGTTTCTTTCTGACACAGCACTTATAAAAAAAAGATCTCCGACAAAGAGCCTCTTGTGAGTGCCCGTTAGGCACTGCAGGGCTCGCCTAACCAGGAGCTGCTCAGTGATGAAACATGCAACCCAACTGGGAGGGTGAAGGCTCTTGCCCCTAACTTATCTATACCCTTCTGACCTGTTATATGTCGGGGGTGACAAATCCTGGTTTCATCCTGATTATCTTAGGATCTGCATACTCCTTTTTATCACTTTCATTGCTTCTAAACACCACTAGTTTTAGCAAAGATGGGAACTGGGGCAAAGGGAACAAAGTGGCTTATTAGGCATCATGTGTTTTGTTACATAGGGGAGCTATTACTACCACTCTGGTCTCCTAACGTTACTGTTGACAACTTCAACACTAGGCCACTTCCTTCCTTCCCTTTCCCTTGGGACATAGTCAGTGAATATAAGTCAACAGTGAAGCAGGAGTTGGGTTGAACTTCAGCATGGTTATCACCACTGAATGTTATTTTTTTTGGTGCTTTTTAACTGTGCCATTCCAGTTGCATTAGCTTCTTCCACTTCCCATGCCTCGCCCATCATCTCAGCCCAGAGTAACGCCCTCTATGATGCACACAAGATGGCTAACACTTACTTCTTTAACTTTGCTAATGCCCATCCACATCCTCAGGCGCCGAAGGAAGAGCTGCACCATCTCGTAGTCCTGGGGGTCGTACGCAGGCCGGTACATGCTGTGCCGGACCTGGCTGAAGTTGTGCACCAGAGTAGCCACAAAGAGTCGCAACAGGATCCATGACTGCAGTACGACATAGCTCAGGCAGTATATGTGGTTTAAGCTCGGATAGAAAGGAAGGTCCAAATGGAGGGTCACGCTGCCACGAATCACATCGAACATGGTGAGGAGGCTGGCGCCAAAGCTGTGGAATGGTCTGGAGTCTGAGGAGAAGAGCTGCCAAAGAAAAATTATGTTAGCACTATGTAAGGCAATAACGCTATGGTCAAAATTGTAGGAGAGGACAAGGGTTGTGTTGTGTAAAACAAAGGCCCATATTTACCCTTTTTATCGCCTCATTTGCACCGCTTTTTGACGCAAAAGCAGCGCAAACTTACAAAATTCAATTATGGCCCATATTTATACTTTTTAAGCACCGCATTTGCGTCATTTTGTGACTCAAAAGCGGCACAAATTTACAAAATACTATTGTATTTTGTAAGTTTGCGCCGTTTTTGCGGTAAAAAATTACACAAATGCGGTGCTAAAAATGTATAAATATGGGCCTATATTTTGTAAGTTTGCGCCGCTTTTGTGTCAAAAAATGACGCAAATGCAGAGCTAAAAAAGTATAACTCAGGCCTTGAATACGTTGAGATAGATGGCTAGGATAAGAATGCCATTAGAAAAATGTATTTTACAAAAAGATGGTAAATGCATGAAAACATTTCCTAGTAGAAGACATCACAGTCATTAAGGCCCTGCCATTGTTAGTTTAAGAGCAGCCAGGTCTGTATTTGGATGGAGTCCAGAGACCTGCTTCCCATGTGGAGGTACAGTTGGTGTATATACCACTGTTGAAATTCTTGGCGTTCTTCTGTACTGCCTTCAAGAGCCCACTATTGTTGCACCATCTCCTTGGTAATACACATTTAGATTATCCATTTAGGATAGTCTTTGCTAATAGCCAGGGTGCATATTGGCAATAGTATTCACTCATTTGCCTGTAGCCACATCTACATGGATAGGGGTGAGGCCCCACATTCAAATGTGCAGCTGATGCTGGAATTGGTGTGCATTCAGTATTTAAGAGGCCTTGCCACACCTCACCCTCTTTCCTTACCATCACCCAGTCTGTACTGTACCCAACTATGTGCACCCGTACTCACTCTGTGACACTTCACTCCCTCTTTGCATCCGCTTGCTGCCCCCCCCCTGTTCTTTGTCCCTCCCCCATTTTGTAATCCTTACTCAAAGGTGCTCCATACGCACTAGGTTCTCTCCTCTTTGGGCCCAAACTTCTGCTCACATCATGTCCCAACCTATTATAACCTATTGTCCCAACCATTTTGTACGCTCTCTGAGTCTGTAACCCTATTAACCAATCTAGGCCCCCGCATACTGCGCAACCATCGAAACCTGGAATAAGGGTCCTGTACATTAGAATCCTTATTCATCTTCAACTCAGTTTACACTATTGGAATTTTGTGCATAAAAAGAAGCTAAAATGTTGTTGCACACTCTAGATGAGGGCCGCTTGAGGTATTCAGTTTCACCCCATTCCCCTTATTGCCCTTCAAAATGAAAGGGACCAGCATGTAGCTGTCACAGAACCCACTCTCTAATGGGCCCAAACCCTCGTTCACAATCTCGTTAGGTATGTAGAATGAATGGCTTAGCAGTGAATAATGGGGATTGTTTTCACTGAGGGGTTCTGAGTGACATCAAGTAGATGAGTGCAGAACACGAGTTGTCCAGAATGCCACCAGAACTCTGCTGAGACGTAGTAGTAGTGAATAACTGGATTTGAAAGCTGGTACTTATGCTCCTTGCTTGCCAAAGGAAACCAAGCACAACAAAATAATACCAGCTAGCTTTTTTATCTGCTGTACCCCAATTGAGGTTCTTGTTCTCTCTCTGTTCTGAAAATGAAGGTGGTGCTTACAAAGTTGTTTCTCCTCTCTCCTTCTGAGTGACATGTTGCATTAAGGAGCTTGTCCCAACTGAGATGTTGCGTTTACTAGCTAACTTCTCTCCTTTCATGTTTGCCCTCTTGCACATTTTCCCCACTCTTGATTTCTAAGGGCTTGATGGGTGGCAGTGAATGCAGGAATGAATGGATATCATTTTATATCTACAAAATGGCCTCTCTAATCTCACACAGATGTTTAGTAAGAACCATCTCAGGATTAGCAATTCTTAGCAACTCAAATGGGTCCTATCTCAGGTAAGGAGCCCTAACAAAATTTCATAAACGTCAAGCTATTTGCTACCTGCTAGTTTTTCTTCCTCTCTTTGCCCTCCCCAAGACCCACCACATTTTCACAATTAGTGGCTGGGAACCACCTGGAAGCTTTTACGCCACACCGCCTCAGATCAAGATGTATAGCCTTATGGGTGGTATATAGGTGGGCTGGCTGCTGTTTCTTCCAGACACGTTTTACGACATAGGGCATATACGTACCAGAAAGCCCAGTTGGGCGTATGCTAAGGCAAGAATCAGGAAGGCCACCCAGGCACAGAACAACTCTCTGGATGATTTGCGCAGTGTTTTACCAAATATTGACCACTGTCTGATGAACCGTAGCTGGTGAGCAGCCTGTAAATAAAAGGAAGGTACATATTAATACATTAAATTAGATTAATAGGTCAACCAGTTATTTGCTAATTATTGCCCCACATAGTTTGTCATTATTTAACACTTTCTCTCAATCATGTTCCAAGCAGTCTTGCAGGAAATCTGCATTTTCCTCATGGTCACCCCAGATTGTTTTGCCTTTTTCTGGACCTATTTTACGGCCTTCAGAACTCTGTTCACTATACCCCTGCTAAGCAGGAGTCAAGTGCATGTGAACTTCCTTCAAACATGGTTAAGTTGGCTTATTCTTAATTCACACATTTAACCTTCCTGTACGTCCCTAGTATATTAAACACCACTTGTGGACTGCAGCACCTGTTAATGCCTTCCACAGAGTCGGCCAACAAAATTGCTAGAGGCCTACCATTGTAGCCTGACTGCTGCAGCGTAAACCCTGCAGTGGGATCAGTCAAAATAACCCTTTTGACAGACAAAGACCTCCCTTTTAAATATTTATGTCACGCCTATGTCAGTCTTGCAGCCCTCAGGGCCGAGTGCATCCATCATATTTTCTGATACATACCCACTGCAGTAATGTTAACAGGAACTAATGAAATAGTAGGTAGGCAAGGGCCTGCCAGATTTTACCACATTAATTAGCAACTGCCCACAAGTCACCCCCCACCCACTAGCTATTGCCAGCCATAATTGTGGCATTCCAAGGCACCCTCCTCAGAACACTTTCTCGACCTGCCGAAGATCACAAGAGGTCTGTCACCTGAGATGAGCCCTGAAGGACTGGTCCTGCTACTTCTTGCACCCAGAATAAATACCTCAACTCCAAGGGTCAGTGAGTTGACCCAATGTGTGGCTACATGAACACAACAAGCTGCAGGAGGCCTTTTCCATGAAGTGCACAGCTGACCAGTGGCACCTGGATTGGACTTTGCTGTTGGCCTCTGCTCTGATAGAATCTCTTAGAATCTTTAAGTAACTTTCCTTGAGTTCCTGGGCACCTTAGAAGTGTATCTCTGTTGTTGTTTGGGCACTAGTAAAAAGTCTGGATACTTCAGAAGACTTTTTCTCCAGCGCCCCAGAGGGACCTGCCGGAAAAAGTATCCAACAGTTAGTTCAACAGTGTTGGATTGACTTTTAGCTTCATACAACAACATGGTAATTTTCATACCTCCATAAAAAAAGACAAAGTCCCATTCTGAGTTAGGACTGAAACAATTTCAGCAAGAAATCACAAAAGCTCCGAAGCATCAATGGGACCCACCTTCTTAAGTTCCATGGTGGCAGCTACAATTTTAGCAAGTAAAGTGGATAGGATTTTTTCTTCCAAAAAAGTGACAACATCCGTTTCTGACGTGGGACTTAGAAAAGCTTTTGAACTTTTGGACTACCTAGAGTTTAGCTAAGACCAATTCACTTTGTGTATCTGACCCGTGCTCCATTGCAGTCAGCCTCAAATCGCACTTAGGTCTCAGCCTTCCATGACAATTGACTACCACTAGCGATCTGCACTTTTTGGTGCTAATTTCAACTACAACTTAAAAACTAATTTCTCAAGCCGCCCACCCATTGGATTATTGTCATTTTAGTGTAATTTTATTACTTGGTACTTTATTTTTCTAATTCAGTTTGGGATTTTTATTACACCGAGTTTTGACTTTATTACTGTTTTTGTACTGCAGAAATACTTTATACTTTGCCCCAAGTTAAGCCTTTGTACTCTCTGCTGTAAATACCAGGGGTTGAACTCAGGTTAATTTAGTGACTGACGGTTTACTCTGACATGGGTTCTGATTACTCCTTGAGTTGGGAAGTCACTTACCTCAAATATTAATCCAGTTTCATACACTCTTGATGCGGCATATCATTCGGTGACATCTGATTTTGAGCTCAGGGTAATTTATTGACTTTATATTACTCCTTGAGATAGGCAGTTGCCCATCACAAATAATAATCAACATTATTACAAGTCCTAATGCTCTCACTCAGGGATAGTTTCCTGTTTCTGCTTAGTGACTGGTTAGGATATTGAAAATGAAATTCCAGCACCAAAGGTGAAAGTTCCATTCACCCAGTTTGAGCGCCAGTTTCCTGTTCCAGCTCATTATCTGGCTTCAGTTTTAAGACCATCAACAAACATGGCAAAGCACATTCTCAACTGTATTGAGTGCCATGTTCCTTCAAGCACAGTGCCCTCAGGGGTTGTCCCTGAAAGTCAACTTTAAGGCAGACATTATCATCTGAAAGGGCAAAAGTCTTTGATGGCTAAATTTCAGTGTCAGTTTTTGTGATTTCTCTTTACTGAAAATCAAAACAGTCACATTCTGTGGAACCATGGGTATCAAGCTCTCAATGCATTTGCAATCCAATTTCACATAATGCCTCCAGATAATGAATAATCCTAATTTTATGTCCCAGTGAAGCGTGAAAGCCTGAGGTTTATTTTCGTATCTCTTCATAGCAGAAGGGTACATGGTTGGCAACCTGTCTTTATCTTACACATAAGGATGAAAGATAACCCTTATTCTTCATTTCACTACTGTTGAAGGACTGACACCTGAAACCTGACCTTCGCTTTATATTGCATAGAAGAATTTTAGGGCAGAGACCCTCTTTGAGTTCCATTTTTTTTCTGCACATGGTTGAAAAATAAAGGTTTTCTCTGTCCTTGCGCTGCAGTTGGAGGACAAAAGGTTGCAATCAAGATTTCCGTTTTATCTGCTAATGAAGGATCAATGGTAGGGAGAGGCCTGATATTATCTACCAGAAAAGGCTAAGGCATGCTCCTCAGTTTCTCCCTCTTAGATGCATGATTGGCAGATACCTATTTATTTTTACAAAAGGGATCAAAAGTTGGGATGGCCCTGACAGTATCAGAACATACTTATGTTCTATTCAGGACATCCCACAGGTTAATCTCTGTAATATGTTCTGAGTCCTAGTTTGTTTTTAGTGATAATTCACGACTCCTGCAGCCTCCACCATCTCCACAGGTCTATAGCAGCTATCACTCCAATGAAGTTTTATGTTGGTGCAATCAGTGTATAAAACCCCTCTTTCCCCTGCGTAATTACCTGTATTGTAAGGATGAAGAGCAGAGATGCAGCAAGGCAGTTGAAGACAGTGCTGAGGATGGCAATCTGATAGAAGTTTGTGAACCGTCTGCGGTCCTGGAGATATCTAGCCCACTGTTGGTCAGCTAGACCTGCACGGCTCATGTGTACAATCACTGTACAGATGGTTAGGACAATCAGCAGCCACTGGACGTAGTTCCAAAAGACTGTGAAATAGCCACTGCCTTCTTTTTTTACAGCCAGGGACTCCGATATTACAAAATAGACCACAAACGCCATCAGGAAAACCTAAGGTAAAAAAAAACACAATTTCAGAAGAAGCACTTACTTTTGAGACCAAGGCCCATGTTTATACTTTTTGACGCAAAAGCAGCCCAAACTTACAAAATACATTTGTATTTTTTAAGTTTGTGCCACGTTTGCGTCAAAAAATGACGCAAATACGGCGCTAAAAATGTATAAATATGGGCCCAAGTGCTCCAGCTCCAGGTGATGTGCTTCAGAATGAAAGGGTTCTGAAAGAGAGATATTCTTTGTCACTAGAGTTATGATGGCCAGCTTACTTGGCTCAGAGGTTAAAGATAGGCGTTTGATGGAGTGAGACTGTTAGAGCTGAAAGGTAGTGACTTGTGCAGTGATAATGAAAGGGCTGAGAACACAAAGTGGTAACCGATGGGCTGGCAGCATGGGCAGAGAAGACTGCAGAGAGGAAGGAAGATGGATCAGGGCAGGACTGATAATGGGTCTGGAGGGAGAAAGGCAGAGCAGACCTTGCAAGGGGCCTTCACGGACTAGGTGGGGGGAGATCTTTCAAATTTCTTGAGGTGAATGGGGGGGAAGGCGTATGTTAATGGGCAAGGGTGGAGGGAGAAACAGAGTGTGGTCCTTCTTGGCTCTATGGGGAGTGCAAAACTATCTGTCACATTTTTTATTCTTATAGGTAAAAGAATTTCAAATACTTTCCCATCAATATTTTTACCCTCGTGATAATAGCAAATTTGATGGTATGTCCTTTGATAAAAAAGCAGAGTCATAGAAAAGAATGACATGAAATCAAGCAGAAGTGATAGATGGCCCGGTGAATGCAAATGAAGGTTGTGGACTGATACGAGCTGAGGTGAACACAAAGGATGGCTGGAAATAAAATGAGGTTTGCATCCAACAGGTATGTGGTCAGTACATCTACTGACTAGAAGGGTGAGAATGATTAAGAGTAAAAATGATCATCCTGAGTTTTGGGGTGCTCATAATGAGTGGGAGCAAATGTTGTAGACAGGTCTCAGGAAATCAAAACACCATATGAGAGGTTTGGACATAAAGAGCCCAAAACAGGTTGAACACAGCAAGACTTGGGGCCATATTTATACTTTTTGACGCAAAACTGCGCTAACGCAGTTTTGCGCCAAAAAAATTAGCGCCGGCTAACGCCATTCTGAAGCGCCATGCGGGCGCCGTATTTATTGAATGGCGTTAGCCGGCGTAAGTCGACCGGCGCTGCCTGGTGTGCGTGAAAAAAAACCACGTACACCAGGCAGCGCCGGCGTAGGGAAAAATGGCGTTTGGGCGTCCCAAAATGGGGCAAGTTAGGCTGAGGCAAAAAAATCGTCTTAACCCGATTTGCGCCATTTTTTTTTGGCGCCCAGACGCCATTAACATGACTCCTGTCTTAGCAAAGACAGGAGTCATGCCCCCTTGCCCAATGGCCATGCCCAGGGGACTTGTGTCCCCTGGGCATGGTCATTGGGCATAGTGGCATGTAGGGGGGCACAAATCAGGCCCCCCTATGCCACAATTTTTTTTTTTTTTTTTAAACTTACCACAACTTACCTTTTCTTCCCTGGGATGGGTCCCTCCAGCCTTGGGTGTCCTCCTGGGGTGGGCAAGGGTGGCAGGGGGTGTCCCTGGGGGCTTGGGAGAGCACCTCTGGGCTCATTCTGAGCCCACAGGTCCCTTAACGCCTGCCCTGACCCAGGCGCTAAAATCCGGCGCAAATGCGGGTTTTTTAGTCCCGCCCACTCCCGGGCGTCATTTTTGCCCGGGAGTATAAATCGGACGCAATAGCATCGGAGTCATTTTTTAAGACGGGAACGCCTACCTTGCATATCATTAACGCAAGGAAGGTGTTCACGCAAAAAAATGACGCTAACTCCATGAACTTTGGCGCTAGACGTGTCTAACGCCAAAGTATAAATATGGAGTTAGTTTTGCGTCGAATTTGCGTCGAAAAAAACGACGCAAATTCGGCGCAAACGGAGTATAAATATGCCCCCAAATCTGTACCGTGGTCCAAGGTTACTTTGAAGTAAATGCTTACTTCAAATGCAAATCTAGTTAGTAGTTTTATTAAGTACAATTTTCCTCCAGGGGACTAGGTTTGAATGTTTCAGCAGAAACTACTGTGCACCTCCCTTGTGTACATTAGGGAAGCAGTAAGCATGGCCTGCAGCAATGGACCATCTTTGGGGTTATATGAATTGCACAAAACAGTGCATGGCAGCACGCCGTGCACTGCATGCAACATGCAAATACAACCATTTTAAAGAACATTTGAGAGGAACAAATAGAATGAAGGGTGGTTGGAAGCCGTGGAACATATGTTCTATCCTCTAGTCAATGCTCTGTGTATAATAAACAAAGCTTGCAGTGAGAGGAACTGTTTTATGTATTTGTGGTAGACACCATGGGCTGTTGTGCACTTTGTCTCCCATACACAAATATTAAACACAATCCGCACAATCAAAAGCTACGGGTTCACGGAGACGCAACAAGTAGTGCACAGTGTCTGGTGATGGGACAGGTTTTATGGGTACCCGCATGTGAATTAAACATGGTCCTCAGTTATAGCATGTGTTTGTTTTAATTATTCATAGTTTACTCGTTTACATACGGGAAGCGTCAGGTCCTGCCATACTTACCATCATGATAAGCAGCAGGTGGACTTCACCGCTCAGCCTCAGCAGCGGGAAGGACTGGACATCCATGGATGGAAGCACCTGCCCAGTGAAGGGAAACTCTAGCAGCAGAGTCACCACTGTATGGAGAGCAACAGCGGGGTTGTACTGGGACAGCTCTACGAAGACAGCCATGGTCCTGATGGGAGGAAAGAGACAAGAGGGCATGGAAGGCACCGCCTGGCTAGATGAGCATACATATACAATGTTGGTATTTCTGAGCAGGTTGCACCAGTATGTAATTATCATTTCATTGACAATATGTCAACGCACTGAGGATGTAACTCAGGAGAAAGTTGTTATGGTGCACAGACGTCACTGGTAAGAGGTAACAACAATGCTCAAATGAGACATCAAGCTGGCCTATCTATGAAACAACAAAATATCGTTATCACTATCATATTTGGATATTTATTTCATGCACCATAGTGAAAGGGCAGGTGTAGCATTATTTTTTGGTTGCAATTCTTCCTGCAGTTTTCTGAAATATATTCTCAGATATGTCTAATTTTATTGCATACCTCAGAGAGGATATTGTTAGCCCCGTTCTACAGGGTAGAGTTTGATAAATTTGATTGTGTTGCAGTTGTACACGTCTGAAGGAGACGGGAACCTCTGTCCCAGAATATTCTCTCAAAAAACTCCAGAGTTGCATCAGAAGGCCAAAGCCCCAAATCTCGGTACCACTCCTACTCGGTGTTCTACCATGATATTGAAGGTTAAATATTACTCTTATAGATACTGACCGCACGATATTAACTGTCAATTTGTTACAGGGTAAGTGAATGTGGGGTTAAAGATAGTAATTCAGTACTTCACTATGCATGCCTACCGTGACAATATGTTGGTAGTCAATACTCTGTAGTCAGTATCTGTGGCGGTCGATACTCTTGACTCAGATGTTGTAATATACACACTTCTACTCATGCTTTGAAAATCAAAGTAAATGGCCTCTAATAGTGTTTCGTTATTTCATGCCAAAGCTTCGCGGAAAAACGCTTATAATATGGTTGATCACTGTGTACTATCAATTTAAAAGTTGCAGAAATGGATTCCCCAATTTAGAGATTTTACTAATTCTCTCGGGTTTGGAGCTAACTTTTAAGAAAATGCTTCCCAGAACTGGGGTGAGAGATCTAGCCAATTACTTTGGGTGTTGATTATTCTTACTCTTTTGTTTTTACTAATGTTCTTGTTTTGCCATCCACTTTGATGTAATTTATTTTTCCAGAAGTACCATTTGTTGAGTAATTATAGAATAATTTGTTTATGAAAGAGGTAGGAATTATGCTAGTCTTTATTTCATGAGTGAAACTAAAGCTGTGAAACGTTGCTGGATTTGGAGACTAAAGATTAAAGCTACAGGTGTAAGAGGCTTCGTTTTGACCCTTCTGCCTATTTCAATTCTGCCCTTATTTTGACCCACAAATTGCAACGTATCGATGCAGCTTTATTTAAACGAAGTGGCATAAATATTTCAAATGTATTTCAATTGATGTTTAATTTTTCGAGTGTGCACTTCTCTATCAGCTGGGGCCGGAATATTTTAAATTCACGCAATGTTAGGTGAGCTTGATATATGACCTCTTTTGCCAGCCTGTGCTTTTGTTATGGCAGCAAAAATCATTGACTGAATTATATCGGCCATCATCAAAAAATATCTAGGCAAAATACAAACTTTGATTTTAGCGCTTATCACTGCGAAAAATGGAGCAAAATAGTAAGCCTTTTCAATATGTTTGCCACCTGGCTGCCTGCCCAATTTACAGCGACCAATCGGATGGCTTCTTTTTCCTGTCCGTCACTGCCATATATAATCTGGTGGTGCGAGATGAAAGAAAATAAAAATAAAATGACTGCCACAAAGCGGGACAAAATGCCCGTGGTGTGTGGGCCATTTATTCGTTTTTCAGTTTTCAAAAACAAATGCGTGTTTTGGGAGTTTGTTTTTGAAAAATGAAAAATGCAAACGTTAATCGGGTGGGGATCATTTTGATGAAGCCATCCGTCAAACCTATAGCAGTTCCTCAGGTTTATTGCGTCGTAGTATGTACCCACCTAGTTACCACTCATGCAAGGACTCCATATTGTTCAGAGCAGATGAGCAATCTCTTACCTAAGAAGTAGAATGCAAACCTCGGAGGAAGCAATGTCAGCACACTTCTTTTACAGGGGGACATTTCATTGTTCCGGGACAGCTGGATGAGAGACTGGTTGAGATAAGTGGTAGAAAAGGTATTTTACATGTTTGGCACCTACCTAGCACGTGTCGTGGAGAGTACTCTGAAAAACCAGGACCTGAGCCTCATTCCATGATTAACAGCGCATGGGGCCAGATTTACAAGAAAGTGGTGCATCAGAACTGCTGTGCCACTTTTCTTGCATCGCCCTTGCCCCGTCTAATGACACCATCTGTGCGCCGTATTTATAATACAGCCCACCATGGTGGTTGTTAGACCGATAGGATCAAAAATGTTGATGCTATTGTGGCGCTATGGTAGACTAGCGTCAAAAATGTTGACGCTAGTGTAGCAAAGTACAAGGAGTCCCATTGATTTCAATGGGTGCGTCATTTTAATGCCTGCTCTGAGCAGGTGTTAAAAATGATGCCAGAAATGGCACAATGAAGTCTTGTAGGTTTTAAGCAGGCAAAATGTGGCGCAAAGGGTTGCAAAGTGGCGCCATGCACGCAATTGCCTCCTTGAGCCACATTAGCGTAAAAAAAAAAAAAGACACTAATGTGGAGCAAGGAGGCGCTATGGCCTTGTAAATCTGGCCCATAGTTCTCTGGTTATGTGTGGTAGAAAAGTTGTCAGACTAGTATAATGTAAATGCAGGGAAATTGCACTAGGAAAGAAATGTATAACTCATTTAAGTGGTGGTTCGTCATATATAGTACAGGCAATAAATGCTACAAAGATAACTGTCGTTTAGTGCTTACTCACAAGTCTTATCTCCAAACACAATTATGCTTATTTTATCTACTTCACACCAAGAAAAATATTAGCAAGTCTCTCTGAATAAAACCGGGCATTTAGGTTTCACACAGTTCTCTGCAGCAGGCGTTCAAATCACTGGCTCTCTTTACCAGCAACATAGGTAATAGACTTGAGTAGAACAGATCCTTCACTAACGACATATGTCCTGGTCACCATCACTTAGCTGAATTCAGCCACGTGCATCAGGTGAGCGTCTGGTGCTCAAAGGTGGCCTGACAGATCATACAATTTGCAGGTCTGCGGATACGCCTAAGTTTTGAGTGCCATGCAGAACCTGCACTCACATCATGAAGCTGGTGACCAAAGGCTACTCAAGGGTTCTGTACTTACTGGTTATTGATCCAGTGCTGCTGCTGAAGTTTCTCCAAGAGAAATTTGCTCTCCTCGAAACTGGACCCCAGCTCTTGAATATAACCACTGCTGTCGTAGAGTGACAGGTACCCCCAGTACCACACACTGGAGGAAAAGACACAGGAAAGTTAGTAAGATATATTTTAGGATGATGGTCAACGTCATCTAAAGAAAAGAAATACTTTCATCAGAACACTAACGAAAGACAAAGTGATATCTCCCAATACACAACCAACAAAAGCAAGGGTTATTCCATAGCCTGCACCCGAAGAACAAGACACAGATTATCAGTCAGTGTTTGATAGTGTGGGATGCCCAGTATAAATGGGTGGGTATTCCTCACCGGCAAATTTATGGTTGTCCCAACCCATTTATAAATGGGGAAATACTAATTTTCTGGCAGTGGAGCCTCAATTGGCTGACTGGAGCCCTATCCAGCCATTAGCCAATGCACATCCAAAGACCTGCCATGGTAACAGCTATTGGCATACATGTGCCCTGTTCAAGGCAGTCAGAAAGTGACTGACGGCCTGAACAAGAAGCAAAACAAGTTACTCACTCATGAGCTTGGAGAAAGGGTTCATCTCTGAAGGCCATTTGTTATTTGGGGGGTTTGTGTCCTAAACAGAAAAATAATTGCCAAAAAGGGACAAAACAACATTGCACCTGCTCTGTGAATTTCTCTGATTTCTGTGTAACTTATGGAGCCGGGGACGCAGGATGCACAGAAGTCTGTGAGATCCCTGCAAGGGAGGGAATCTCATAATATGGTGGGAAGTCTTTTGATGGGGAAGCAGAGGTCCTGTCATAATGGGCTGTCTGTTGAGGTCAAGGGCATGTTCTCCAATAAACAAACTAAAGGAAAGGGCCTGTGTCTTGGTACGCCAAACAAAGGATGAAGCATTCTCCCCAAACTACTTTCCTGGAGAAGAGGCTTGCAGCTAAATACATTTCATTAAAGTGAGTGAATCATATTCTATATCCCCTTTAGCTACAAAAAATACGAGCTTCTCAATCCTCCCATGCACTGGAAAGAGGTATAATGTTGGGTTTGCAACCCATGTTAAAGAGACATACTGCCACTTGATCCACCAACCACAGGAAAAAAATCAAACAAAATCCTACTACAGGATAGATACACACAAAACTGAGAGAGGGACAGTGAACGGGAGATCGAGAAAGAGAGAGAGAGAGTGAGAAAGAGAGATCAAAAATATGACCTGCTATACACTAGTGGGAGCAAGACATGGCCCTTCAGTTCCTAAAAGCAATAAATATTCCTAGGATTTCATCCTCAGAATAGATAGAAATATGTTTCCCACAACCAGTGCCACACAGCGGCATCATGAATACTCTTCACAAACTTTGCTGTAGGGGCCTTTGGCATTCTCAGTGGTCAAACCATACCTGAGAAGGAAATAAATAATTTAATCACTTTTTAAGAACCTTCACTTCACAGTGAGAACCTTCTTACCCTGGCAGCTCTGTAGGTGAATAAGCCCAAGAGCTCAAGAAGTTTTCAGCTCTCGCTTCCCAGCCAGCACTATAAGTCTCAGTATCAAACTGCTCTGTTTTGCGTGAACATTTAGGCGTCAATGCTGGTAAAGCTGCCTCACTCTGGAGATCTCCAACAGTTCGCTGACACTCTGCAATGAAATAAAGGGAGAAAAGTCAATGATGAAAATGAATGATTGTCACTCTATCAAACTATCAAATTATAGCCATCCATGGACCTGGGAGAGGTTCTAGGCTGGGCCACTGTTCCTCCAATCAATCTGGTGTCTATAAAATGTCATCTTAATAAATTGTAATCCTAACCTTTCAAGATCTACAAGACACAATTTCAGAAACCGCATCATAGGCACAGTCAAATTAATTATAGAATCTGTCACTATGACAGAGGAATCTTAATAATGTTCACATTCCTGAGTAGAGTTACACTTATTCTACTCACAAGTCCCGAAGAAGCAACAACGTATGACAAAATATGTAGTGACTGTTTTACCTTGAAGTAACTTGTGAAAAATGGATGCCTTTTTATCTTGGATGTGTTAAATGGCTTTGTACAGTGAAGTAACTAAAGCAAAAGTGATGCATTTTAACTGGGATGGATTAAAAAAAAATTACCTCTTTTGATATCAACTTTACATTAATGGTGTCCTTTGGGACAAATTATTCACTACTTACGTACACCAGTGGAGAGTTTGGTCTTTAAGGAAAATGTTGCCCTGTAAGCATCTGTTTGTGGCATATAGTGCTGTAAATTTACATGTTGTGCATTCTCCTGCCAACTAGTGGTGGGCCTGGATGTGTGCAAAAATCGATTTAGCGAATCGGAAATTGTGAGTTGGTGCGACTCGCAATTTCCGATTCGCTAAATCGTATGCAGAATGGTGTCTCAGACACCTTCTGCGAATCTCAAGGGGGTCACAAAGACCCACCTCATTAATATTAATGAGGTGGGTCGCATTTTGCAACCCATTGAGATTCTCTGCACTCACATGGATGGTGGCCTGCTGTAGACAGCAGACCTCCATGTCTGTGACTGCTTTTTAAATAAAGCAGTTTTTGTTTTTTGTATTGCAGCCCGTTTTCCTTGCAGGAAAACGAGTTGCAATACAAAAAAATAACGAAACCGTTTGGTTTTGGTTTTTTAGAGTAGGCAGTGGTCCATTGGACCACTGCCTGCTCTGAAAAAACATTAATAGCGACATTCACAAAGGAGAAGGGGTCCCATGGGGACCCATTCCCTTTTGTGAATGGGTTACCACCAGTGTGACACTGGTGGTCACTGCGAATTGCTTTGCGACCGCGTTCGCGGTCACAAAGCAATTCTGCTTCGCGGTGCGAGTCACAAATAGGAAGGGAACACCCCTTCCTATTTGCGAGTCGCATTCCCATTTTGCGAGTCGATACCGACTCGCAAAATGGGAATGTGCATTGCGATGTGCGTTTTGCATGGCGCAAACTGCTATTTTCGCAGTTTGCGCCATGCAAAACGCGTTCTACATCTGGCCCAATGTTCTGAATGCTAGCTGCTAAGGGGTCAATCTGGTTTAAAAGGCAGTAGCAGGCACACTTTTCCTATTTGCCAGCATAGCAGGCATGATTGGTGGGCCTACATCCCTCTTAAGAATATTCATGCATTCAGGAGTTAAATTGAGGTCCCCAAACCATAAGACCTCAGGAGCCAGTTCACAAGTTTTAGACTTCATTTCATCCATGGTTCTGTGTGAGAAGGTCCAGCCTATTGGGGAGGCCCTCGTGCACAACCACAGAAAGCTCGATGAAAGTGGTGAACCAAGGTTATCTAGCCCAAGAGGGAAGCCACCAGGATGAGGATGAGGGAGAGGGAGTCTGCCACAGCCTTGGAACCACTAATGGAAGGAGGGGAGAGGTGGAAAAGCATACACTAATAATACTGACGATTTTATCCATAGTGCATTGCCCATGGACTGTGGAAATCTTGAGGCAAAGTTTGAGCATTCTGCATTCTCTACTGTGGGAAGAGGTCCACGTCCGGAGACCTCCAACAGTGGAAGTACTGGAGAAGGACTCTGGGGTGGATTTTCCACTTGTGAACTTGTTGCTACATCCTGCTGAGGAGGTCGGCAAAGTCATTTTCCACTTCTGGGAGGTACTCCACCAGCAGGTAGATCTTGTGGTGGAGAGCCCACCACCAGATGGACTGAGCTAGGTGAGAAAGCCAGGGAGAGGAAATGCCTTCCTGCTCTTGTATGTAGTTCATGTTTGTCATATTATCTATTCAGATGAGGACTAGTTTGCCTTCTACCTGGGGAAGTAAGGCATTGAGGGCTAGATAGACAGCTACCAGTTTCAGATATTTGATGTGGAGGTCCCTATCACAAGGATCCCACAGATCTTGGACAGTCAGGTTTTGTGATTGCGTCCCCCCTTCCACCTAATGAGAGGTGCATCCGATGTACTGGTAACGTGCAGCATTGCATTGCAAAAAGGCCACCCCTGCAACAAATTGCTGGTATTCCACCACCGCATAGAGCGATGAGTGTGCTGGCTGATCAACACTACATCTTCCCAATTTCCCTCTGCCTGAGACCATTGATGAGACAAGGATTCCTGCAGTGGGTGCTTGTGCAGTCTTGCATGGGGTTCTATGGCAATGCAGGAGGCCATCATGCCTAGGAGGCACATGATTGTCTAATCTGTGACTTGCTGATTTGGCTAAAAAAGAGACAGCAAAGCATGGAAGGACTGGGCACTTGCCAGATCAGGATAGACTTTTCCGACCTCTGCATTGAGGATGGCTCCAAAATAGGGCTGAATGATTGAGACAGGATTTTACAGCGTTGATGGTAAAGCCCAGCATGTGAAGAAGGTCTAAAATTGCTTGAGTGTGTGCACAACACTGCTGTTGCATTGCGCTCTTTGTTAGCCAATCGTCCAGGTATGGGAATATGTGGATACCCTGTGTTCACAAAAGCGACGCTTCCACTGCGAAGTATTTTTTTAAAACTCAAGGTGCGGTGATGAACCCAAAGGGCAACACTATGAACTGGTAGTGTTTGCCATTCACCACAAAAGAGGTTGTACCAATGCACAGGATGTGGGGATGTGCAAGTAGGTGTCTTTGAGGTCAAGTGCAGCCATGAAGTTGCCTTGCTTCTAGCAGTGGATGACTTCCTGGAGAGAGACTATGTGGAAGTGTTCTGGTAGGATGTACTTTTTCAGGGGCCTGATGACCGGAATGGGCTTGAGGAACCCGTCCTTCTTGGGAATGGGGAAATAGAAGGTATACTCCCCTGAGCCCTGTAGGTACTGTGGCACAGGCTGTATAGCCCCTTTGAGAATTAGTGCTTGAATCTCTTCCCAAAGCAGGCCTTAATGTTGAGTGAAAAGGACAGGTCTATGAGGTGGTATGTTGGGTGGTGTGGGAATGAACTCCAGGCAATAACGTCGTTGAATGATGCATAATACCCATTGTTCTGAGGTGATGTGTTGCCAAAAAGGGAAAAAAATCTGAAGATGTTCCCTGACTGTGTTGTGTGGTCGGGGTGAGGAGTGGTAAGTCACTGCTTGGCTGGTGCAGCTCCTTTGGGGGATCTACCCCAGCCTTTATCTTTTGCTCTGTTGCCATGGTAGGCACCCATAAAAGTAACCTCTTGTGGAGATTTAATTTACTGGTTGGTGGTGGAAAGACGTGGATGCTTCTGGAAGGTGGTCTTGGAGCCTCCACGATATTCTGAGGGGTGAAAGGACTCACAAGGTGTAGGCATTTGTAGATCACCCACGGCTTTCGCCAGCTTCATGTCTTTTTAATTTCTCCAGCATCTCATCAACCTGGGGCCGAAAAAGATGCTCTTTGCTGAAAAGCAGGTTAAGGAGATGCTGTTGAACATTCGGCTAAAGCCAGAGAGACAGAGGCAGGCGCATCTGCAAAGGAGGATGCTGTCGTTGATGCTCCAAGCAGCCATATCAGCAGCATCTAAGGCACATCTAATTATGACGTTAGAGATGTTTGCCTTCTGACACCAGTTCTCTCCCTCTTTTTTCAGTGCTCATCTGGGAGATGTTGGACGAACTCCTCCATTTCGTCCCAGTGGGCCTGGTCATACCTGGAGAACAGACCGATTGCGTTGGCAATACGCCATTGATTGGCAGACTGTGCCCTAATGCGCTTACCAGCAGCATCTATTTATTTGCTCTCGTCCGACAATGGGGCGACACTGATGCCCTGTACATTTGCCTGCTTGCAAGCGGTATGCACCAACAGAGAATCAGGATGGAGTTCACCTCTACATATATAAGATCTGTAAGGGTGGCTTTGTATCTTTTATCTACCCAGGGATGTGATAACTTGAGCATTAACCGGGTCCTTGAAGATATCAGCGGCTGGCCTGAGCAACACTTTTAGCATAGGCAGGTACTGCATAAAGCGATGGGCAAAGGGGAGAATTTTGAAGAGAAAATCGTCTTCAACATGGTCCTTATGCATTTCTACATTATGGTAAGCTGCAGCCCTACACAGCACGTAGGAAGTGGTGTTACTTGGTGGACAGGGGTGGGCAGGGTAAAGCTCTGTATCCATTTCCCCTGGTGGAGCCACATCATAAGTATCCCATGAGTCTCCTTGTTTTGGCTTATCTTATGTGCCCCCCCCACCACCATCACGATTACCTATGTCAGAGGGTGGTGACCCCTATGGGGTGTACAAAGGTAGGTCAGGCAGAGATGGTGGTCGGGTTGGTGTTGGTGGAGGTCTGGGTGGGGTTGAGATAGGGAGTGGCACCACAGGGTCAATACTGGTGCCTTTGTCGTCGTTCTTCCACTGCTTTGGGAATGGAGGGTGCTCCAGGGCTTTCTCAAAGCTAAGCTGCCTCTTTGATGGTTGACTGTCTGACACTGGAGGTTGCGTGAGGATTAGGCCCATGAGGGGATGGGTGGCAATCTGTCTCTGGCATGCATCGAGTTCATCTTGCAAATTCGGTTCGACTGGTGATTTTTCTGCCAGCACCAAATGTTTCTGCTTCCGTGCTGACTTAAGTTTCGATGCTGATGGCTTCGGACGGTTGGGTCAGTGTAGAGCTGGGAGTGGGAAGCACCAAGAGCGTCGGCTTCAGTAATTTCTTTGGTGCCATAGCTGGGCGTTGTGTCCGAAGTTGACAGTCAGTGCCGACCATTGCCCAAAGTCACGGGCAGCCCAGAAGCCTGTCGCTGTGGATCCAAAGCAGCTGAACACTCCTACTGGGGTGGAAGCTTGGAGCAGTGCTGAGGGAAGGGGAGTGCGAGCTGTACTCATGACCTGTTGAGCCAGTGGGAAATCTTCAATCTCATAGTCAAAGTCAAAACTTTCTTTGGGCTAGAAAGTCTCCTCGTTAGTAGCGGAGGGCTCTGGATGCTGTTCGTTCTCGAGGTCCTGGGTGCTGAAAAGGTCTGTGGTATCTCTGCCACTCCTGCAAGACATCTTGAGTCGATGGGCCCGGTGGTCTCGAAGAGTCTTTTTCAACTGGAAGGACCAGCACAGGTTGCCTCATCTTGCACGGGTGAGAGGCAAAGGTTACAGACCCGGTGGAGGTCAGCCCAGTGGTATTTAGCAGAACACAGAGGGCAATATTGAAAGGGCATCCATTCTATCACAGATGAGGCATGGCAAGATCAGACGTTGTGAAAGGGAAAGAGACCACAACGGGCGAGGGCCCACTGGGGGCTAGAGTGTACCGGAGAACCATCCCGGACAAGAGAAGGCAAAATGAGATTGAGTACAATACTGACAGAGGGAGAGGAACCGTGAAGACTGAAAGGAATACCACGATGGAGCTGATCCGGAGCACACATCCAAACCCGACAGCAGAAAGACAAATAACAATGGAACCGGTGACCATGCGCATTGCAAGCAAGAGGTGGAGTCACAGTACCTTGGGAAGAATTCTCAAGCAAAAACCAACTTGCACACATCCAGGCCCAACAGTAGATGGCAGGAGTATGTAGAGCATGTGTATCTACATGCCTCAAACAGTATGATCATCACTGGTACTGCCCCAACCCTTTTTTCCCCAATTTGATTGTCTCCATCATACTTAAAATAATACTCCTTGTTCTTAAACAACACCAATAGATTCTGTAGAATACAAGATGCCATCCCAGTACTATGACCTCCACGTTTCTAATCTCCAGGCTGTTATGGCTAAGCAGGGAAATGGCTTGATAACACCTAATATACCTACCTTTCTTCAAGCGCACTTGACGCAGACGCACAGCTCCCAGCAAGGGGCTGAAGGGCTCCCGACCTGATTGATTGTTGTAGAGACCAGGTAGCAACACCTGAGAGATCCAGGCCCAAAATTCATCAGACCTGCAGCGACATATAAAAGAAAAAAAAGGATTTGTTTTTAAATATGATACAAAAAGAAAACTTCTTGGTTATGTGAAACATTAATTTCACAATTGAAATCGAAATAAGCAGCACATAAAACATCTTTTACATTACCATCCATCACATGTCCTCCTATTTATTTACTTTAGGTCAGTTGAATCTGATTTTCTTATTGCCTTTTATGTTACGGTTGTGTATATAACATGAGGCACTATATTGCTAAGATTACAACCTTTTTAGATATGTTAAATAGGTTTTCGAGTATACACATGATAGGTACGAATAGCATACAGATTATTTCCAGACATTAACAGTATCATTGTTTTAGCTGTAGTCCTAATTCCAAACCCCTTATCTCAGGTTTTAACTTCATAACCCCTTTGCTAGAAGACAACAGACATAGGGCCTGAGTACAAGCACCCTGGTATTGGAATGTTATTTATTACATCTGATAATGAAAATGTCACTTACCCAGTGTACATCTGTTCGTGGCATCAGTCGCAGTAGATTCGCATGTTCTGCAATAGCTCGCCATCTGGTGTTGGGCCGGAGTGTTACAAGTTGTTTTTCTTCGAAGAAGTCTTTCGAGTCACGGGACCGAGTGACTCCTCCTTTTGTCTCCATTGCGCATGGGCGTCGACTCCATCCTCGATTGTTTTTCCCCGCAGAGGGTGAGGTAGGAGTTGAATTGTAGTAATAGTGCCCATGCAATGGAGTGACTAAGTATGCACTTATTTAAGGTTGAGATGATACATATATAAATAATTGAAGGTAACTTCCAAACTGCTACAGGCTCCCGGGGAGGCGGGTGGGCACATGCGAATCTACTGCGACTGATGCCACGAACAGATGTACACTGGGTAAGTGACATTTTCAGTTCGATGGCATCTGTCGCTGTAGATACGCATGTTCTGCAATAGACTAGTAAGCAGTTATTTCCCCAAAAGCGGTGGATCAGCCTGTAGGAGTGGAAGTAGTCTGAAATAATGTCCTTAATACAGCTTGACCTACTGTGGCTTGTTGTGCGGATAACACGTCTACACAGTAGTGCTTGGTGAATGTGTGAGGCGTAGACCATGTGGCTGCCTTACATATTTCTTGCATTGGGATGTTTCCTAGAAAGGCCATGGTAGCACCTTTCTTTCTGGTTGAGTGTGCCCTTGGTGTAATGGGCAGCTGTCGTTTAGCTTTAAGGTAGCAGATTTGGATGCATTTAACTATCCATCTGGCTATACCTTGTTTTGAAATTGGGTTTCCTGCATGAGGTTTTTGAAATGCAATAAAGAGTTGTTTAGTCTTTCTGATGTTCTTTGTTCTGTCAATGTAATACATTAATGCTCTTTTGACATCTAATGTATGTAGTGCCCTTTCAGCTACGGTATCTGGCTGTGGAAAGAACACCGGAAGTTCCACTGTTTGATTTAGATGGAACGGTGAAATAACCTTTGGCAAAAATTTAGAATTGGTCCTTAGGACGACTTTATTTTTGTGTAGTTGTATAAAAGGTTCCTGTATAGTAAACGCCTGAATCTCGCTTACTCTTCTCAGGGAAGTAATGGCGATGAGAAATGCCACCTTCCAGGTTAGGAACTGTATGTCGCAGGAGTGCATGGGTTCAAAAGGTGGACCCATAAGTCTAGTTAGGACAACATTTAGGTTCCATGAAGGAACAGGTAGTGTTCTTGGTGGTATAATTCTCCTAAGGCCCTCCATGAATGCTTTAATGACTGGTATTTTATATAGGGAAGTTGAATAGGTAGTCTGCAGGTATGCAGATATTGCTGCAAGGTGAATCTTAATGGAAGAGAAAGCTAGGTTAGATTTTTGTAAGTGAAGCAAGTAACCCACTACATGTTCTGGAGTTGTGTGTAATGGTTGTATTTGATTAATATGGCAGTAGCAAACAAACCTCTTCCATTTACTTGCATAGCAGTGCCTGGTGGATGGCCTTCTTGCTTGTTTTATGACTTCCATACATTCTTGGGTAAGTTGTAAGTGCCCGAATTCTAGGATTTCAGGAGCCAGATTGCTAGATTCAGCGATGCTGGATCTGGGTGCCTGATCTTTTGGTTGTGCTGTGTCAACAGATCTGGCCTGTTGGGCAATTTGATGCAGGGTACCACTGATAGGTCTAGCAGCGTTGTGTACCAGGGTTGCCTTGCCCAAGTTGGTGCTATCAATATGAGTTTGAGTTTGCTTTGACTGAGTTTGTTTACCAGGTAAGGAAGGAGAGGGAGAGGAGGAAAAGCGTAAGCAAATATCCCTGACCAGTTCATCCATAGGGCATTGCCTTGGGATTGTTTGTGTGGGTATCTGGATGCGAAGTTTTGGCATTTTGCGTTCTCCCTTGTCGCAAACAAGTCTATCTGAGGTGTTCCCCAGAGTTTGAAATAAGTGTTCAGTATTTGGGGGTGAATTTCCCATTCGTGGACCTGTTGGTGATCTCGAGAGAGATTGTCTGCGAGTTGATTTTGTATCCCTGGTATAAACTGTGCAATTAGGCGAATTTGGTTGTGAATTGCCCAATGCCAAATTTTTTGTGCTAACATGCTTAACTGCGTGGAGTGCGTCCCTCCCTGCTTGTTTAGATAATACATTGTTGTCATGTTGTCTGTTTTGACGAGAATGTATTTGTGAACTATTATTGGTTGGAAAGCTTTTAGTGCTTGAAAAACTGCAAGAAGTTCTAGGTGATTGATATGCAGTTTTGTTTGATGTACGTTCCATTGTCCTTGTATGCTGTGTTGATCGAGGTGTGCTCCCCACCCTGTCATGGAAGCATCTGTTGTTATTACGTATTGTGGCACTGGGTCTTGGAAAGGCCGCCCCTTGTTTAAATTTATGTTGTTCCACCACAGAAGCGAGAGGTAAGTTTGGCGGTCTATTAACACCAGATTTAGAAGGTGACCCTGTGCTTGAGACCACTGTGATGCTAGGCATTGTTGTAAGGGCCTCATGTGCAGTCTTGCGTTTGGGACAATGGCTATGCATGATGACATCATGCCTAGGAGTTGTAATACCATCTTTGCTTGTATCTTTTGTGTTGGATACATGCGTTGTATGATGGTGTTGAAATTTTGAATTCTTTGTGGACTTGGAGTGGCTACTCCTTTTGATGTGTCTATTATGGCTCCCAGGTATTGTTGTACCTTGCGTGGCCGAATTTTGGATTTTGTGAAATTGACGGTGAACCCTAGTTTGAAGAGGGTTTGTATGATATGATTTGTGTGATTTGAGCACTCTATTAACGAATGGGCCTTGATTAGCCAGTCGTCTAGATATGGGAACACATGTATTTGCTGCCTTCTGATGTGTGCAGCGACTACCGCTAGACATTTGGTAAAGACTCTTGGTGCGGTTGTTAATCCGAAAGGCAGTACCTTGAATTGGTAATGTATTCCTTTGAATACAAACCTTAGGTATTTCCTGTGCGATGGGTGAATTGGTATATGGAAATAAGCATCCTTGAGGTCTAAAGTTGCCATGTAGTCGTGCAGCTTTAGCAATGGCAATACTTCTTGTAGTGTGACCATGTGGAAGTGGTCTGATTTGATGAAAGTGTTGACTACTCTGAGGTCTAGGATTGGTCTCAGTGTTTTGTCCTTCTTTGGTATCAGAAAGTACAGTGAGTAAACTCCTGTGTTTATTTGTGTGTTTGGCACTAATTCGATTGCATTCTTTTGCAATAGTGCCTGCACTTCTATCTCTAGGAGATTGGAATGGTGTGTTGTTAAATTTTGTGCTTTTGGTGGTATGTTTGGAGGGAACTGTAGAAATTCTATGCAGTAACCATGTTGGATAATTGCTAGAACCCAAGTGTCTGTAGTGATTTTCTCCCATGCTCTGTAATAATGACCTATTCGTCCCCCCACTGGTGTTGTGTGGAGGGGGTGAGTGACATGTGAGTCACTGTTTAGTAGTAGGGGTTTTGGGGCTTTGGAATCTTCCTCTATTTCTAGGGAATTGCCCTCCTCTATATTGTCCCCGAAAACCTCCTCTATACTGTCCTTGGTAACTGGACGGTGTGGCTTGTGAGGTGCTGGCTTGTGTGCTTTGACCCCGAAACCCCCCTCGAAAGGGCGTTTTACGGAATGAGCTGTAATTCCCTCTGCTCTGCGGGGAGTAGAGTGCGCCCATGGCTTTGGCAGTGTCCGTATCTTTTTTGAGTTTCTCAATCGCTGTGTCCACTTCTGGACCGAACAGTTCTTTTTCATTAAAAGGCATATTGAGAACTGCTTGTTGAATCTCTGGTTTAAATCCAGACGTTCGGAGCCATGCATGCCTTCTGATAGTTACAGATGTATTAATTGTCCGTGCAGCTGTATCTGCAGCGTCCATGGAGGAGCGGATCTGGTTGTTGGAGATGGCCTGTCCCTCCTCAACCACTTGTTTTGCCCTATTTTGGAAGTCTTTGGGCAGATGTTCAATGAGATGTTGCATCTCGTCCCAGTGGGCTCTGTCATAGCGCGCAAGTAGTGCCTGGGAGTTCGCGATGCGCCACTGGTTTGCAGCTTGTGCTGCGACTCTTTTACCAGCTGCATCAAACTTGCGGCTTTCTTTATCTGGGGGTGGTGCATCTCCAGATGTGTGAGAGTTGGCCCTTTTCCTAGCTGCTCCTACAACAACAGAGTCTGGTGGCAGCTGTGTTGTGATGAAAGCCGGGTCTGTAGGAGGCGGCTTATACTTTTTTTCCACCCTTGGTGTGATTGCCCTACTTTTGAACGGGTCCTTAAATATGTCTTTTGCGTGCCGGAGCATACCAGGGAGCATAGGCAGGCTTTGGTAGGAGCTGTGGGTGGAGGAGAGTGTGTTGAACAAGAAATCATCCTCGACCTGTTCTGAGTGGAGGCTTACGTTGTGAAATTGTGCTGCTCTAGCCACCACCTGAGAGTACGCGGTGCTGTCTTCTGGTGGAGATGGTTTTGTAGGGTATGCCTCTGGGCTGTTATCTGACACTGGGGCGTCGTATAGGTCCCATGCGTCCTGGTCTTGGTCACCCTGGCTCATGGTGGTGTGAGCTGGGGAGTGTGATGGCGTTTGTGCTGGTGAAACGTTAATCACGGGCGGAGGAGAGGGTGGTGGTGTAACTCTTTTCACCACTTTTGGTTGTGGTGCTTGTTCCGTCTGGAACTCCAACCTTCTCTTTCTCCTAATGGGGGGAAGGGTGCTTATTTTTCCTGTCCCCTGCTGAATGAAGATACGCTTTTGCGTATGGTCCGCATCAGTTGCTTGTAGCTCTTCCTCAAACCTATGCTTCTGCATTTGGGAGGTTAGCGAGTGCTCTTCTGTATAAGAGCCTGAAGCTGGGTCGCTTGCAGTTTGTTTCGGCGTCGAAACTTTGTCTGCGTGTTTTTTCGGCTCCGAGGTGACTTTTTTCCTTTTCGGGGCCGAAACCTCTCGGCGTCGATCTGTTTCGGTGCCGCTGTCTCGGCGTCGAGCCGTGTCCACACCGGCATCTCGGTGTCGAGGCTTGTCTCCAGCACTTTCTCGGTCCCGAGAAGGCTGCGTGCCGGTGTCTCGACCGGAGTCGGACGATCTCGGCACTGTTTGGGCCTTTTTCGGTGCCGACGGTCGGTCACCGATTTTATGGGTTGAGCCATGGCCTGGTGGCAGTGGCGTCCCCTGGGCCTTGTAAATGTTTCTTTGTGTGGTTTTCGACGTCTTACTCACGGTTTGTGTATCGTCGAATCCTTCGGAGTCTGAGTCTTGGATCGAGAAGGTACCTTCCTCTTCCTGTTCCTCGAACTCCCGTCGGGCTGTCGGTGCGGACGCCATTTGAAGTCTTCTGGCTCGACGGTCTCGGAGTGTTTTTCGGGACCGGAACGCACGACAGGCCTCGCAGGTGTCTTCGCTGTGCTCAGGTGACAGGCACAGGTTGCAGACCAAGTGTTGGTCTGTGTAGGGGTATTTATTGTGGCATTTGGGGCAGAAACGGAACGGGGTCCGTTCCATCGGCGTTCTTCAGCACGCGGTCGGGCCGACCAGGCCCCGACGGAGGATCGAAAAATTACCCCGAAGGGCACCGGAGCTCTTCGATCTTCGATGCGGTGTTGAATGTAAGTATGCCGATCCCGAACGCAACAATACCGACGAAAATCTTCCGAAATTAACTATTTTTTCTGTTCCGAAACTCGGAGCGACAGGAACACGTCCGAACCCGATGGCGGAAAAAAAACAATCGAGGATGGAGTCGACGCCCATGCGCAATGGAGACAAAAGGAGGAGTCACTCGGTCCCGTGACTCGAAAGACTTCTTCGAAGAAAAACAACTTGTAACACTCCGGCCCAACACCAGATGGCGAGCTATTGCAGAACATGCGTATCTACAGCGACAGATGCCATCGAACATAATGATACACTATGAATCGATATCGGATGCAATATATAAGTCCAGTTACAAACTGTGTCCATCAAAGACGACCATAACATGCGGATTTTGGTGCAGTAATATCCGCATGTCCCCGCATTTTACTGCCCTTTTCCCCTGGTAAATATCAGCAATTTTGACCTGCTGATATTTACATGGTGAGAATTTTGGGAGATGGGGAGGATTGTTCCTTTCCTCTAATCTCATATAGGACGGTGAAGGTCATAACTTCTGTATTGCAAAGAATAGATCACAAAAACTGTCTCTATCTTGACCTGCACAAAACCAGCTTAGAGACTGGAAAATGTGGCCACTTATATGCTATCACTTCGTGCTGACATCCCCCCCTCCCCCCCTTATTTTGGCTAGCCTGCACCAACCACCAGTGGAACAGCATCTGCAAGGCTTTTGGGTTAATCAGAGATCATGCTTTGATATGAGTCTTATATTTCTAGCAGAACAATGGCATAAAAAATTCCACCAAGAAGTTGTTTATGCTTGGCTCAAGATCCAATACTACAGAATTATATCCTAAAACTTGAATTGGAGTAGGGGTGTTTTTTTCCAGTGATACTCCCGTTTTATGGAATAAGCCCACATGTGAATCTCGCCCAATTCAGGATTACAGCAATTTCTACAAAAACATCTGATGGTACCAAAGTCATGTAAAGTAAGTAAATTATGTCCAGTGAAAGAAAAGGCAATAATTCTTCAGGCGTCAGGACTCGACATTCTGGTGACTCTTCGAAGACTAAGTGAGAGTAGGCAATCACCTATGATAACATAAGCATTGGCGAAGCCAATAGGTCTCGCCCACCAGCGCCCTATTGGCAGTGCTTAATTTGTAAATAAAGAGGTGCCGGTGCTCAAAGCCCTTCTTTTAAACACGAGGCTGCTGTAATTAAATCTGTCAGCACTGAATACTGAGGCAGCGTAATCCTAAAGCCATCTCGGGCCTCTTCAATCCATTTACGGCCACCCCTGCCCCTTCTTCCGTCTTTTCCCATATGTGTCTTTTGCTCGCAGCAAATGCTTGAGGCATGAGAATAAGCCCCGGCCCTCACAATTAAGTGCAGGTGCTCAGCACCGGAAACAACCAGCACAAATTAAGCACTGCCTATTGGGTTTGTCAATTGCATAACATAACATGCAAACGCATAAAAAATACCCTTCCCTTGCACGTCAAAACACAGAAGTTGTCACGCAATCAAACTTGTTGCTAGAGGCTGGAAATTCTATATTACTTAACCCACACAAGGAGCGCCGCATAATAATGAGGAAAGGAAGCCCTTCATTGGCGCGTGCACAAGATCGTGCCACTGCCGAAAGCAAATGTGCCAAAATGGCTGAATTGTATTTTTGAAGAAGGAGAGGACAGCTGAGGCTATGGAAGGGTCAGTGTGAGAGAAGGGCCTCATGAGGGCTCGTACTGCTTCTCGGAGAGGACAGAGGAGCGAAAAGTTATTTTTTTTTATCGGGCAACCCACCAGAAATTTTGATGCTCGCTGCTCTTCTCTTGATTCCTTTGTTTTTCTGCTCACAGAAACCTGATTTTGCAAACGCCCTAGATTAAAACAGTGGGTGGCACCGTAGAAGGATGACCGATATGGCAAGCTGCATTGAGGTGGTAACTCCAGCAAGCAGTTAGGGGCAGCAGAGTGGTGGAAGGGGGGTGCACTTTCATGTGTGTTTACTGATTCAAAGCAAACATTTTCACCCCCAATTGTTTGTGCATGGTCAAAGCATACTAGGTAAACTGAAAAAAAAAATAGTCACACAAAACTAACTTAAATGCCCAGAGCAGAAATACCACATGTATCTGATGGAGACTTCTAGTTGCAGATTCCTTACCTTAGAATTTCCCCCTTCAGGCGTCAGACTGGATCCGGAGATTTTTCTTCGAGCAATACCCTTGTGCGTCGGTAGGTAGAGTCAGTCGACTCCGTAGTTGTCGTGGTCGCCATGATGACATTGGGATACATAGACGCCGCCCTCGTGCAGTGACATCAGTTCTTTTCTTTTTGCGCCACAAGCTGATCCAGAGAAGAGCTACCCTTGGCTATTTTTTGGCCGAATTAAACCGTTTTGCCGAAGTTTTTTGTGTATGACTTTGGTGCGTCGCGACGACCATGAAGACCGGGTTCAAGCTTTGTGAGGACTGCCATCAGACGATGTTGGTCACGGATCCTCATCGCGTTTGTCTGTGGTGCCTCGAGCGTGACCACGACCCGAAGTCGTGCTCTGAGTGTTGGGCCATGCACCCGAAGGCTTTGAGGGCGTGGTCCCTGAAGCTAATGGCGGCCTGGCACTCGACTCCGCGTAGGTCCTGGTCTCACTCGAGAGGAGGGTCTCGAGATCGGTCATAGAGTCATCACCACTCGTCTTCTTCGAAATCCTGGGGTCAAGGTAAGAAGAAGAAGAAGTCGAAGAAGTCCCATCGCTCTCCGACTTCACCCCGTCACTCCGCCGATGCGATGCGGGACGAGCGTCCACGCACTACGCCTCTGTCCTCGGAGCCTGCGTCTGGGTAGACTTCGTGCTTCCCAGAGTTTCCTGGAGCCGAAGTGACCCCCGCCCAACTGAAAGAGTTTTACGAGGCCGTGCGCCTCATCTTTGGGCAGGCCGACCCCGATATGGCGCCTTCGGGCCCAAGGGGTTAGGCTGAGGGGCCTTCGGGTTCCGCATCGGCGGCTTTGGCCCCGGCCACCAAGGTCACCTCTGGATCTGTGCGCGGATCCGCACCGGCGCCGGGTCGATTATCGACGCTTCCATCATCGACGATGTCAACCCAATTCTTATCCCGACGACTCGGAGTCGGAGCTGCGGCGGCCGACGCCGCCTTCAGTGGGGTCTATTCGCCCCAGGTCGGATTCAGGCCCTTTTTCCTATGGGTACAAATATGGGGAGGAATTGGAGGGGTCCCTGGACCCTTATGAATACCAGGATGACCCTGCTATGGACTGGGCACGGGATTTGGGTGAAGCCAGTGGTCTGGATACTTTTCCTGACGCTGGCAGCCTGTCTCCTACCATGGCTACGGCGGAGGGAGCAACTTATGGCATGGTGGTCAGTAGGGCAGCTGAGGTCCTCAGCCTTGAGCTACCTACTGTAGAAGTCATGTCTAATCTCCTGACGTAGGTGCTTCAGCTTGGGGCATTTACTTCCGAACTCCTTTTACCATTCAATGAGGCCCTCACCAATGTCTTTTTGGGTACATGGTCCAAGCGCAACACAGGGGCTCCTGTGAACAGGACTATCGCTCGCCGCCATTGACCTGAGAGTCTTGTTATCCAGGCTTCCTCTTCTTCAGGCATGTTCCCTTCCGCACCCCCGGATAGGGAATCCAAACGGCTGGAACAGTTTGGCAAGAAGTTGTTTTCTTCCTCCAGTCTAGCGCTGCGGTCTGTGAACTCTGCATGCCTTTTGGACCGTTATACCTACTCCATGTGGGATACGGTTGCGCAAGTCCTGCCGCAGATACCGGAGGAGGCCCGTGCTATCGTCTCCCAAGCAGTGAATGATGGGGGAGACGCGGCCAAGTTCACAATCCGTTGTGGGCTGGATACGACCGACTCTGAGCAGATCGGTTGCACCGACAGTGGCTTCACGGCACCACGCCTGGTTACGCACTTCTGGTTTCTCGGGGGATGTCCAACAGTCACTCATGGACATGCCCTTTGATGGCATCTGTCTCTTCGGAGACAAAGTGGACTCGGCCTTGGAGAGATTCAAGGATTCCTGGGCTACGGCTTGGTCCCTCGGTCTTTCCTCGGCCCCCGCACACCACAGTCTGCTTTTTGTCTCTTTACTGGACACTGAAGGGGCGCCCTGTCGCGTCCTCTACCCAGCCACCGTGCCATGCAGGCTGGCCAGCCTATGTTTGGCTGAGGATGCAGAATCCCACGTGACCGTAGGACAGGGAACCATAGGTCTGTCCAGTCCACTTCTGCCCCCGCTGCAGCCTCCAAACCCTCCTAGTCCGTCCCCTCACTCCCACCCAGTTGGTGGCAGGATCCGCCATCACCTTCCCCACTGGGAACATATCACCACGGACGGGTGGGTTTTGCAGATCATTCAGAAGGGCTACTCCCTTTCGAATGGGCACCACCACACATGCCGCCATCCTTCCATCATCTTCTGGAGGATCGTTTGGCATTTCTCTGCCAGGAAGTCGCGGCTCTCTTGGCCAAGGGAGCTATAGAAAGGGTCCCTGTGCCAGAAGTAGGTCGTGGTTGTTTTTCCCACTACTTTCTGATACCAAAGAAGGACCAGGGCTTACGTCCTATCCTAGAACTTCGGGACCTGAACTACTTCCTCAAGAAGGAGAAATTCAAAATGCTCACCCTGGCTCAGCTTCTGTCTGCCTTAGACACAGGAGACTGGATGGTAGCGTTGGACTTGCAGGACGCTTATTTCCACATCCCCATCCTGCCTGCCCACAGACGTTACCTACGATTTGTGGTAGGTCAAGAGCACTTTCAGTTTACCGTGCTCCCCTTCGGCCTTACCAGCGCCCCTCGGGTGTTCACAAAAGTGATGGCGGTGGTTGCAGCTCATCTGCGCAGGTTAGGGGTCTCAGTCTTCCCCTACCTCGACTACTGGCTGTTGAAGGCGCACTCGCCCCAGACAGTCGCCTCCCACCTTCAGACTACGGCGAACCTCCTGCACACGCTGAGGTTCACTATAAACATGCCGAAGTCACACCTGACGCCCTCTCAGACACTCCCTTTCATTGGAGCTGTTCGGGACACAGTGCAGTTTCGGGCTTATCCTCCCGAAAAGCGAATCCAAGACATTCAGGCTATGATTCTGATCTTTCAGCCTCGGTCTTGGGTTTCAGTGAGACTGACTCTGAGGCTGCTGGGCCTCATGGCCTCCTGCATCCAGCTAGTAACACATGCCAGATGGCATATGCGGGCTCTGCAGTGGGACCTGAAGTTCCAGTGGGCGCAGCATCAGGGGAATCTCTCCGACATGGTCCAGATCTCGGAGGAGACTGCGAAAGACATGCAGTGGTGGCTTTCGAATCCAAATTGGGTCAACGGCAGATTCCCCCTACCTTCCCCAACCAGATCTCTCTATAGTGACAGATGCGTCACTTCTGGGTTGGGGCGGCCACATGGGAGAGACGGAGATCAGAGGCCTCTGGTCTCGGCGGAGTCGGGCTCCATATAAATCTGCTAGAGCTCCGGGCGATCAGGCTTGCGTTGAAAGCATTCCTTCTGTCTCTCAAAGGGAAAGTGGTGCAGTTGTTCATGGACAATACTACTGCCATGTGGTACTCCAACAAACAGGGCGGGGTAGGGTCCTGGACCCTTTGTCAGGAGGCACTACACCTCTGGACATGGCTGGAACATCAGAGCATTACCCTGATGGTTCAACATCTGGCGGGCTCTCTCAACGCCAGAGAAGACGAACTCAGCCATCTACGCACAGTCGATCACGAATGGCGTCTCCATCCAGAGGTGGCGCAAGGTCTCTTTCACAAGTGGGGAGGGCCTTGGTTAGATCTGTTCGCCTCCACAGAGAACGCGCAATGTCAGCTGTTTTGCACCTTGGAGTTTCCAAGGCGGCACTCACTCGGAGACGCTTTTCGTCTAGAGTGGAGCTCCGGCCTCCTTTCCGCCTTTCCGCCTATCCCTCTCCTGCCCAGAGTTCTCAAGAAAATCAGAAACGACTGGGCCCAAGTCATCTTGGTGGCTCCGGACTGGGCTTGAAGAGTGTGGTATCCAGAGCTATTGAGCATGTCCATCCATCCTCCACTCAGACTGCCTCTTCGGGCGGATCTTCTGTCGCAGCAACAGGGAACGATTCTGCACCCAAACCTGTCCGACCTCTGCCTTCATGCGTGGAGATTGAGCGGCAACAGTAGACGGCTTTTGCCCTTCCACCCGAAGTCTGCACTGTTATCCTGGAAGCCAGACGTCCATCAACTAAAACTGTATACGCCTGTTGTTGGAATCAATTTGTGGCATGGTGTACCGACAAATGTGTTGATCCCCTTTCTGCCCCTCTGTCAGAGGTTCTTCTGTTCATTCTTTCTTTCTCTGCTTTGGGCACCGTTAAATGGTATTTATCTGCCATTTCTGCCTTTCTTAGGCTACCTGATCAGCCCTCACTGTTTAAATCTCCTATTGTGAGTAAAAGGGCTCACCCACTTATTTCCTCCCACTCCATTTATCATGCCTCAGGGGGATCTTAATCTTGTACTTACTTATTTGATGTGTACCCCCTTTGAGCCTCTTCATAATTGTCCCTTGCGGCTCCTCACCTTCAAAACTATCTTTCTGGTTGCTATCACCTCTGCTCGCAGGGTGAGTGAGCTTCCGGACCTTTCTTCAAAACCTCCATATTTGTCTGTACACCCTGACAAAGTAGTGTTAAGCACTAGAGCTTCCTTCCTTCCTAAGGTGGTTACACCATTTCATGTAGGCCAGTCCATCACTTTGCCTACCTTCTATGCACCCCCACATCCTTCCAATGAGGAGGAGAGACTCCACAGTCTGGACCCAAAAAGAGCGTTGGCATTCTACCTCAATCGTACTAAAGATTTCCGGGTGGACGATCAACTCTTCGTTGGCTATGTGGGTGCGAAAAAAGGGAAGGCAGTGCAAAAGAGTACCATCTCTCGATGGGTGCTTCTTTGCATCAAAATGTGCTACGCTTTGGCTAAGAAGCAACCTCCGGAAGGGTTGCGTGCTCATTCCACCAGAGCAACTGCTGCTTCCACTGCGTTAGCACGCGGAGTTCCTGTCCCGGATATCTGTCAGGCAGCTACGTGGGCATCTCTGCATACGTTTGCAAAGCATTACTGCCTGGATAGTCAGGTCCGTTGAGACGGCTACTTTGGTCGTTCGGTCCTGCAGGACTTTCTAGTATGATCTTGGTTTGCAGCCCACCACTGAGGATGGCATTGCTTGGGTATCTGTTCTAAGGTAAGGAATCTGCAACTAGAAGTCTCTATCAGATGTACAAGTTACTTACCTTCGGTAACAAAATATCTGGTAGAGACTTATTATAGTTGCAGATTCCTTACCTCCCACCCATCCTCCCTGCTTGCAAACTGATTTCTAGGGACAGGGATTCCCCCTTTCAGGTCCTTAGCTCTGGCGCACCAATCTCAGTGTTCTTAGCAGCTCTGCGCTGGAAAATGGTTAAAAGAAACTGACATCACTGCGCGACGGCGGCATCTATGTACTGCTCCCGACGTCATCATGGCGACCGTGACGCCTGCGGAGTCAACCAACGCCACCTACCGACGTGCAAGGGTATTGCTCGAAGAAAAATCTCCAGATCCAGTCTGACGCCTGGGAGAAAATTCTAAGGTAAGGAATCTGCAACTAGAATATGTCTCTACCAGATATTTCATTACTGAGGTAAATAACTTGTACAATAGGGCCAGTCACCATGGTCATCAACAAACCACAAAATGAGGAAAAAAACTGACCGATTGACCACACAAAAAGAAAAACAGATTTACAAAGACACACAAAGGAACAAATGAAACAGCGGAGGCGTGCTGAAAGCCCATAAAGTAGACACAGCACATCTCGAAGAGACAGCGCATGCGCTACCTAAGGGAGACCTATTCAAAGAGGGACACCATACTCTTAAAAACATGTTATAAATGGTATGAGATAAGGGCAATGACAAAAGGTCAATTTGCATAAATTTGGTACAATAAGTGGACGCTTTCCCTTTGCGCTCAGTCACATAACACTTATGGCTTCATCTGGACTGGAGAGGCCATCTTTACAAGCTAACTTTTCTCTCTGTGAGCACTGGCTTTCTAATTTCCTGGGCATATAGGCCTAGCAGTTGGGAGAATGGTTCAGTGACCTGAACATTCACTACTGCCAAATGCAGTGATCTAACGGCCACAAGAGCAAAAACCTGCAAGGCCGACTAAGCCACCCAGTACCATACATTGGGTAAAAGTAACATTTGTTATTAATAGGGCTCAGAAATGTGTGTTTTAAAGCACTACATAAAAAAACACATTTTTGTAGTTATTGCCATCATATACTGTCAGGCCTGATAGACACACAAACATTTACTCATTGGCTGAAAGACACAATGATCTCACAAATCACATTTCACACCTAGGGATTACAGATTTTCTTGAAACATCTTCTGTTTCATAACTATCACAACACTTATCAGCCACTGAACCATCTGCTTTCTCATAAATTACCAACCCAGCACTGGGGAAATATCCTAGATTGTCAAAAGTTACATCTTCACCATCAACATGTACCTCTTTATACGGAGAAACTTCTCGCTACCCAGTTCTTGCTTGGTGGAGGACTGCAAAAGAAAGACATTGCTGTGCCTGGGGGCGTCTCCATAGTTAGTCAGCAGGACAACAAGGAAGAACAGCATGTATACCAGGAACTTCTGCAGAGGGAAGAGAGAGGAAATTGACGGGTCAAATAAACCCTTCCAAACTGTCCTGGACCATGGTGGGCCTATACACCGCCATCTTTTATTTCTAGTTCTCTGTTTAGCATTCATTTTAAAATGACAGTAAGAAAAAACATACATTTTGACAATCTCCAAAAGTTTCTTATTAGAAAAGTCTCTTTTTCAGCCATCCATTTCTGGTGCTATTGAGACTGGAAACCCATCAGGATTCTAAATGTTTTTGTAAAGCAGACATTTAGGGGGTCATTATGAACACAACGGTGTTTACCGCTGTGTTCATGCTGCCGATCATTTCACTGACTGCCAGCCCCCCTGGGAACCCGCCGGCCGCATAAAGAACATTCTGCTGGGCCGGTGGGCGGAAACATTGTTTCCGCCCGCCGGCCCAGCAGAATGCAGGGCCGGGACATTGCCACATGGAGCCGCCATCAATGCAGCTGTGCGGCGGGTGCAGCAGCACCCTTCACGCAGATCACTGCCTGTAAATGGGCAGTGACCTGTGCAAGGGGGCACTGCACGGGGGCCCCGGAGCACCCATTCCACCAGCCTTTCCCTGGCCCGCCAGGGAAAGGCTGGGGGAATCAGGGTACATTATCTGGAGGGCAGCGGATAATGTTATCCGCCATCATCAGGCTGCCTGTCGGCGGTAGCCTAGAGGTGGTGGAGGGCCGCCACAGGTGGCCCTCCCTGTGTTGATTATATGGCGGTTCAAACCGTCATGCCGGGGGCGGTCTTTTC
The DNA here is from genome assembly GCF_031143425.1 of Pleurodeles waltl. Taxonomy (NCBI): domain Eukaryota; kingdom Metazoa; phylum Chordata; class Amphibia; order Caudata; family Salamandridae; genus Pleurodeles; species Pleurodeles waltl. Next base: position 74,608,088 of record NC_090449.1, on the reverse strand, counting down.
CGCCGTGGCCGGCATGGTGGTCTGAACCGCCATGTTTATTATGAGGGCCTTAGTGTTCTCTGGTGGCCTAAATACATTCACCACCAATTGTGACTACCTCTTATGAGCACAATGTATAGCAAAAGATATTTCACATTACAATGAAAAAAACACGCATTTCATTTGTGAAGTTCCCTAAACAAAACTATAACTAAGTTGAAATGAAAGTCAATAATTTTGTTTCATGCATTTCACTAGTGAAGGTGGGTGTCCAACAATTTTATTTTGAGTAACAGTTCCTGGCCTATAGACAATGTTCAAGCTATACTCAAATGTATGCAAATAGAAATGTCTCAGACACTTCAAATTTATAAAAATTACCCCCACTTTTGCAACAGCTTAATCATGTCGACAGATTTTTGTGTAGAACTAGGAAGGCTGATTAATGTAAGAAAGGTATACTGGGGACTCACACATATTTTCGTGGTGATGATATCAGCATTGTAACTTTAGGGAAATGGAAGTCGATTGAGACTTGCCTTTTAGAAGATCTAATTTTGTAAACAGCAGGGCCTTTGTACATTTCATAGTGGTGATCAACAAATGGTTACAAGGTAAAGGCTACAGCACAATATAAAACAAATCTAAGGGGGTGAATTCTGCTATATAAACTGTAAGAGTTAAAAATAGAAGATGAACAACCACGTTCATGACATAAACTGATATCACTGCTTACAGTCGGTTAGGCGGCCAAGGTATATGTATAGCTAATGTTATACTCTAGAGCAGCCCAATAAAGAAACCTGCTCTGGATCAATAATTAGACCAGCTCTACCTATATGGAACAGGTGCACACTGGATTGCTGCTTGGCCTTTGAACGAAATGTTTTATTGTTACATAACTCAGTGGGGCTTATTAAACCAAACAAAGAAAAGTTGAGTAGATCCTATTGGTTTACCAACCAGGATCTGCAAATGAGATGCAGTGGCCAACCTACTCACTGACATACCTAAAACTGTACTACTCTATTTAGTCCTAATAGCTGTAGAGTGTGTTTATTTGGTGGAACAGTACTGCAACACAGATTGCACTAATGCATTGTCTTCTAAATATTTTTTTGTTTTGGTCAAAGGGTTTTTTCTTTTTTTTCCTTTTCTTTAGAGAAAGCGAGGGAGATGGGAGGCCCAATGGATGGCCGATGTAATTTTCTCCATGAAATCGATTGTGCTGAAGCAGCTGACATTGATGTGGGCAGACCACCCGACTTAGGGTGCTTCATAAAACAACTATGTCGGGATTATCACCACCATGATTAGACTGGCAGAACACCCTGTCTCTCATGGAGATAAAGAAAAGTGTTCTGGACACACTATAGGAAGGAAAATCCAAGCATATCCGGGACACTTGAAACACATGTCCTGAAAATGTAACCTAAACATGCATACATTTTCAGGGTCCACAATGATAGTGGATGGGTGGCGGCAGCGAGCAGAAGAGCCATGAAAACGGTGCTGTAGGACAAGTAACGTGGGGGAGTCAAGAGGGGAAGGCACTGGCAGAAATTATGAGGCCCAACTACTCAGAAGGGGCAGAAACAGCAGCTGCCACAGAGTCCCCCCCCCCAACCCAAACCCGAGATGGCTTCTATCCTGTTAGCAGGATCTGCCAATAGAGAAATAATTGAATCTGCTAGCTGCAAAAGTGTAAAAAGCAAAATGGGACAGCCTTTTCCGGAAATATGCAACAAATGCGTTTCTTGTGCCACATGCTTTAGACTGTTTTGACAGACTATAATAGGTCCTAAAACACTATCATTTAGGACACACTGCTTGTGTTAATTTTATACTTTCTTCTTCTTTTTAATTTTTAAAGGCAGGACACATCACCTCTGCAATTAGAAGTCTATGTAAGCCTGCCTTCCCAATCACCCTCTCTTTGTAACCCGACAAAAATATAGTATTTTTATTTTTTTATATTGAAATAAAATGTTTGCAACATATGTAAAATGAAATGTGTCACACCCTGCCTGTATCCTGCATACTGAAAGGAGATAAAAATCAAAACTCAAGTTTGAACCACAAATCATCCCAAGAGTTCAAGCAGATTTGGTTCGCACAGGAATATTTTATCAAGAGCACCGAGGCATAGGTAAGAATACACAGCCTTTCACTCTGAGGAAAACATATGAGGTGGATACCAAAATCCAATGTCCTACTGTAAGTGTAAAATGAATTAAAAACAACTAAAAGGTTTCATGGAAGTAGATACAATACCGTCATAGGACACACTACAGGAGCCTCGAGGCCAGAATTGAATGAGTAAATTAAATCCCTACATCAGCTACTGTTCTTTCAAATGCCTGGCCATCAGTTACTTCCTGTTTATTGCAGAAGGGTCTTGGGACACATAGGCATCTGTACCTCTGCTCTCCGGTTTCTAAGGAAGGGTCCTTGTGCTGATAGACATCATTACTTCTGAGCTGTGGTTCCTCGGGGAAGGCCAAGAGGCACCTGTTTCTGCTGTTTCTCATTTACAACAATAGGGCATCTGCAACACTGCTCTGACAGGTGTTAAATACTCAGGAAACAGAAAACTCATCCGGACGCTAAAGGAGAAGAAACAGCACAAAATCTCTACATACATTAAAGAGGCTTTCTAAGGTACTCTGGAAATCCCCAATTGGTGCAGCCTACGACTACTGCAAACCAACATCGGATACTGTGTGACTACTTGTAGCATTAACATAGCTGCAGTTAAGACTCCAAACAGGGCAAGCAGCAGTGAGTGTGAAATATCAGACAAGTCCTGAAGGCATGAAAATATCCCATTTGTTGCACCATAAACTTAACATAACACAACTCAATATATCATAAACAATAACAAGTACCATATCATATAATATGGCATACACAGATATACTATGTTACTTCTTAAATCACATCAGCCACACAATGGTATATAACATAAAGCACAAGACATATATTCATATGTTGGTGTACCTTCAGCATCCTGTGCAGCCGTTTCACCTTCTTGGCCTCCTCCTTGGCTTGAAAAAGGGCAAACCCCTGTGGCGGACGGACCTTGTTGACTTTCTCAGAAACGTGCTGCACCAGTGGGCTCTCCACTAGTGTGTCATCCTCCTCTGGGTGGAGGCGCTTTGCAACCAAGGCAAAGTAAAGAGCTTCAAACAGAACCTGGAAAAACAGACGTGAGGTTATCACTTGTTTTGATACCCACAGTACGTCTGCACACGTGTTAACCACCCTTTAATGGCTCAAGTTGATCTTGATTCAACTCCTCCACTTCAGTTGCATTTCTCTCATTGTATTGAAACATAGCTTTTCATAAGATGGCTTGATGTGTTAAACGCTCACTAATGAGTTATGCAGTTATATAATGGCTATGAGTGTGAATCCCGGCAAAGAAGACTTGGCCTTCCATTCATTTTAGGTCAATGAACTGACCACCATTAAATCAGCAAGTCGGAAATGACTGCTATTTACAATGATTGAAGGAGGCAGACAAGTGGTACGAAATGATATGTAAGGAAAATCTCACTTACCCAGTAGACATCTGTTCGTGGCATGTAGTACTGCAGATTCACATGCTTTGCATAAGTCTGCTATCTAGTGTGGGGCTTGGAGTGTTACAAGTTGTTTTTCTTCAAAGAATATTTTTCGGGTCACAAGATCGAGTTCGAGTGACTCCTCCTCTCGGTGATAATGCTCATCGGCATTGAGTCCTTTGTTAGATTGTTTTCCCGCAGGAGGGTGAAGTAAGGAGTGAAGAAATGTATATATATATAGTAAGAAAAGAAGATGTCCATGCAATGTATGGAAAATGTCACTTACCCAGTGTACATCTGTTCGTGGCATGTTCCGCTGCAGATTCATATGCTATGCACAGGTCCTGCCATCTAGTGTTGGGCTCGGAATGTTACAAGTTGTTTTTCTTTGAAGAAAAACAACTTGTAACATTCCGAGCTCAACACTAGATGGTAGGACCTGTGCATAGCATGTGTATCTGCAGCTACAGATGCCATTGAACATACATATTTACATAAAAAAAGTACAACAACGGCTACAGGCTTCTGGGGAGGAGGGAGGGCGAATGTGAATCTGCAGCACTACATGCCACGAACAGATGTCTACTGAGTAGGTGACATTTTCCGTTTGATGGCATGTGTAGCTGCAGATACACATGCTTTGCATAGACTGAAAAGAAGCCCCCTCCTAAAGAAAGCGGTGGCTAGCCTGTAGGAGTTGGAGTAGCTTGAAACAGTGTTTTAAGCACTGCTCGAGCAACATTTGCCTGTTGGCAAGATAACACAACCACACAGTAGTGTTTAGTAAATGTGTGTGGTGTGGACCATGTGCCTGCTTTGCATATGTCTGCCATTGGTATATTTCCTAAGAATGCCATGAATGCTGCTTTCTTTCTAGTAGAATGTGCTTTAGAAGTTATTAACAGCTGTCTTTTAGCTTTAAGATAGCAAGTTTGAATACACTTTACTATTCCTCTAGCTAATCCCTGTTTTGAAATAGGATTACCCTAATGAGGTTGCTGAAACGCTACAAAAAGTTGCTTAGATTTTCTGAAGTCTTTTGTTCTATCTAGGTAATACACGAGAGCTCTTTTGACATCAAGAATGTGAAGAGCTCTTTCGGCAACGGAATCTGGCTGTGGAAAGAAGACTGGCAATTCTACTGATTGATTGGTGTGAAATGGTGAAACCACTTTGGGTAGGAATTTTGGGTGTGTCCTAAGTACTATTTTTTTTCATGTGAATTTGGAAGAATTGTTCTTCTAAAGTGAATGTTTGGATTTCACTAACTCTCCTTAAAGAAATAATTGCTACTAGAAAAGCATCCTTCCATGAGAGAAATTGGAGAGCGCAAGAATGCATGGGTTCAAATGGTGGACCCATACAACTGTCTGTTTTGGAGGTAAGCTGATATTGCTGTTAAACTAATTTAATGGATGAGTATGCCAGATTTGCTTTTTGTAAGTGAAGCAAATAACAGCCACTATCCTGTAGTGAAGCTTTACGTGGATCAATGTTTTTGGGTTGACAGTAGTATGCAAAACATTTCCATTTAGCTGCATAGCACTCTCTGTAGGTTTGTGTGCTTCCCTTAGAATGTCTATACATTCTGATGGAAGGTGTAGATATCCAAACTCTATGACCTCAGGAGCCAAATCGCCAAGTTGAGCATACTGGGATTGGGATGCCTGATTTGACCTCTGTTTTGAGTCAATAGGTCGGGTCTGTTTAGGAGCCTGTGATGTGGTACTGCAGAGAGATCCAATAGTGTTGTGTAGCAGTGTTGACGTGCCCACGTGGGAGCTAGGAGTATTATAGTATGGAAGGTGTGATGAATCTTGTTGACCAGAAATGAAATTAGTGGGGGAGGGGGAATAGCGTAAGGAAATATCCCTGACCAGTTGATCCATAGAGCATTGCCCTTGGATTGAGGGTGTGGGTACCTGGATGCGGAGGACATTATGGCCCTCATTACAACCATGGCGGTCAAAGACCGCCAGGGCTGTTTTGGAGTTTGTACCGCCAACAGGCTGGCAGTACAAACTCGGGCATTACGTCACGTCACTTTTGTCCCGGGCGGTTGTAATCCCCCAGGGCAGCGCTGCCCAGGATATTACGAGTCCCCCTCCTGCCAGCCTTTTCATGGTGGTATTAACCGCCATGAAAAGGCTGATAGAAAGGGGAGTCGCGGGACCCCTGGGGGCCCCTGCATTGCCCATGCCATTGAGCGGCCTGGCTCCGGCATGTAGGTACCCCCCATGGTATTCCCTTTGGAGTGAGTGTGACTACAAGGGAAACCCCCCCCCCCCCCGGCACTAGCCAGACCAGAGGCAATTCGCCCCCCCTCTTCGGGGCCTACCCCACCGTGAACTACCTGTTCAGGTAGGCCATCCATTACTCACTTTGAGCACCCCACTTACTACGTGTGCTCTGACCCTGACGAATGCCCCTGACCCACCAGCACTCAGTGAGGGCAGAAACATGTTGGTCTTATGTATCTCTTTTTAGACACCAGGAGACATTATTCTCTAACGAGCCTTTTTCCCCCCCTTATTCTTAGTCTTACCAGCATGCACCACCATTAAAATTAGCAATAGCTACTGGTGACATGTTCGGTAATTTTATTATTCACCCTTTCTGGATCACTGTAACTATCCAGTTAGTTTAATTTCAGCACTCCCTCTGGTTCTTTTAACCAAGAGGTCGAGTCCGCCCAAGTAGTATCATCTTACTTGGGTGGGGCTAGGTGGTCAAATGATGAAGCAAGACACTATTATGTGTGTGAGACCACCTAGTCCGTAAAGGAAATTCCCCACTACTCCTGTATGACAACACAGCACCCCCTTGCTTGGACATTTTCCAACCATGATTTTCCCGTCTTAGGATTTAAAGCAACCTAACTAATACCGGACACTGAATAAAGACTAACCTAGTCCTACCCTCAGTGCCTACTACCCCACACCTTTAGTGATTATATATATTACGAGTCCCCCTCCTGCCAGCCTTTTCATGGTGGTATTAACCGCCATGAAAAGGCTGATAGAAAGGGGAGTCGCGGGGCCCCTGGGGGCCCCTGCATTGCCCATGCCATTGGCATGGGCAGTGCAAGGGCCCTCTGCCACGGCCCCATGGAGCTTTTCACTGTCTGCATAGCAGACAGTGAAAAGCGCGACTGGTGCAACTGGCCCAGCGGGCATCTCCAAATAGACCCCGCTGGAGTGTGGCCGCATAGGCGGCTGCTCGGCGGTTTCAACTTGGCGGGCGGCGCTTGCCGCCCGCCAATGTTGAAATGAGGGCCTATGTGTTTTCGCTTGTTGCGAAGAGGTCTACGTCTGGTGTTCCCCACATATGAAAGTACTGTTGAATCACTAGTGGGTGAATCTCCCATTCATGTATTTCCCATTCATGTATTTGTTGCTGCATCCTGCTTAAGAGGTCCGCTAGTTGGTTGTGTATCCCTGCAATATAATCTGCTAGTATCTGAATGTGATTGTGAATTGCCCATTTCCAAATTGTCTGTGCTAGAAGAGGGACAATTGAGAAGAGTGTGTCCCTCCTGTTTTTGCAGATAATACATTGTTGTCATATCGTCTGTTCTTATCAATACTGTTGTCTGTGTCATCTGTGGTTGGAATGCTTTGAGAGCTAGGTACACTGCTAGCAATTCCAAGTGATTTATGTGGTAAACTTGTTGAATTGAGTCCCATTCTCCCTGTATAGTAAGATTGTTGTGATGGGCTCCCCATCCTGTCATTGATGCATCGGTGGTCATTATGGTCTGTGGCACAGGGTCCTCAAATGGCCGCCCTTTTGATAAGTTGGTGTGATTCCACCATTGCAGAGGGCTGTAAGTTTGGTGTTCCAACAGCACTAGATCGTGAAGTTGAACCTGTGCCCGAGACCATTGTTGCGAGAGACACTATTGTAGGGGTCTCATGTTTAGACGTGCATTGGGTACTATTGCTATGCATGATGCCATCATTCCCAACAGTTTCATGATAAACCTTACTGTGTAAGTTTGATTGTGTTGTAGTTGAGATATGAGATTGTGGAAAGCTTGAATTCTCTGTGGGTTTGGGTACGCTAATGCTGAGTATTCAGAATTGCTCCCAGATACTGTTGAGTGACCATATGGAAATGCTCTGAGAGAATGTACTGATTGAGGGGTCTGAGATCTAAGATTGGTCTGAGAGTACCATCCTTTTTTGGTATAAGGAAGTATAGAGAATATACTCCTGTCCCTTGTTGAGGTATAGGTACCACCTATATTGCACCTTTGAGTAGAAGTGATTATACTTCTTGTTGTAACAAATTGAGGTGTTCTAGAGAAAGTCTGTGCAAGTGAGGGGGAATTTTTGGTGGAGTAGAGATGAGTTCTAGGCAATAACCATTCTGGATCATTAACAGCACCTATTGATCTGATGTAATGTTGTGCCAATATTGGCAGAAATATTGCAGTCTTCCTCCCACAGGAGATGTTTACTGTGTGGGGATGCGTAGAAAGTCACTGTTTGGATGAGGCGGAGGCACCCCTTGTGGCGGTGGATTTACCTCTACCTCTACAGTTGTTCCCCTTGTAGGATCCTCTGAAAGACCCTCTGGTGAAATATTGTTGTCCCTGCTTTTGTTGGGACGTAGAGGGCTCTGATGTTGATGGTTTAGAACCACCTCTGAACTGGGGCCTACGAAAATTACCCTGAGCAGGTTTTGCATAAAGGGCACCCATAGCCTTAGCTGTTTCAGAGTCCTTTTAAATTTTTCTATGGTGGTTTCCATCTGTGGCCCAAATAATTGCTGTTTATTAAAACGCATATTGAGTACAGCCTCAGTATCTCAGGTTTGAATCCTGAAGTTCGCAACTATGCATGCCTTCTGATGATAACACTAGTGTTAATATCCCTGAGCTGCAGTGTCTGCTGCATCTAGGGCAGATCTAATTTGGTTGTTGGAGTTAGCCTGTCCCTCAGTAACTATTTGCTGTGCTCTTTTTTTGGTGTTCTGTGGGACATATTGTGGGAACTCCTCCATTTCATCCCAATGGGCTCTATCATAGCTGGCTAAAAGAGCCAGGGAGTTGGCAGTTCTCCAGTGACTTGCAGCTTGAGTTGCCACTCTCTTCCCTGCTGCTTCAAACTTGCGGCTTTCTTTATCGGGAAAGGAGCTTCCTCGGTGGACTGACTATTTGCCCTTTTTCTTGCTGCACTAACAACAATAGAATCAGGTTGCAATTGCTGTCTGATAAAGAGTGGATCTGATGGTGCAGCCTTGTATTTTCTTCCACCCTTGGTGTAAGTACCCTAGCGTTCACTGGCTCTTTAAAAATATCATCTGCATGCTTAAGCATGCCTGGGAGCTTTGGCAGGCATTGATACTCCTTGTGCGTAGAGGATAGTGTGTTAAATCAAAAATCATCCTCTATGGGATCCGAGTGTGACTGTACATTGTGATATGCAGCTGCCCTAGCAATTACCTGATTATAGGCAGTGGTATCTTCAGGTGGAGAAGGCCTAGTGGGGTATAAATCAGGATCATTAGATGGAATAGGGTCTGGGTCATACAAATCCCAAGGGTCTACATTGTAAGGAGTGTTACCCAACTCATCCCCATATGAAGAAACAGGTGATTGCGGAGAAAATTGTGTAGGTGAGGGTAGTGGTGGTGGAGTATCAGGTGGTAGAGAAGTGGGAAGCAAAGGAGAATGTGGTGGTAAAGGCTGAGGTACTGCCTTTGGTTTCTCCTGGTGCTTGAATATTTTCGCAGGTGAAGGCCCAGCTTCTAAAGTCTCTTGGAAAGATAATTTCCTCTTAGTTTTAGAAGGAGGAGAAGCAATAATCCTTCCAGTATCTTTATTGATTTGGATTTTGTGCTGTTTATCATCCATCACTTCAAGTATGGGACTTATCTCTGAAGATTCTTCTGCAGTTGAAGCACATTTCTTCCCCACAGGTTTTAGCTCAGAAAGTTTGGAGATCGAGTGTTTTAATCGGGCCGAGAATGTCAGCTCCGAAATGGATGTTGCATGTTTCGGCTCCGAGGTGGAAGCCTCCACTCTTTGAGTCGATCCCGAAACAGGTATTGAGCGCTGTTCGGTGGACGACAAATTTATCTTGGTCTTTTTCGGTGCAGAAACTGAGGGTTGGTCATTGAGATGTATCTTTCGGGTCAGACGATGGCCGGCAAGCAGTGGTGGACCCAAGACCATTTGTGATGTCTTTTTGGATGGTTTTTGGTGATGGGAAGAGGCTGGCGAACTCATGTTCTGTGCCGCTGGCAATTGGCTATCCCCATCGGAGTATCGGACGAAATCAAAATCCGTGATGGAAACTGCAGTCTGCGCTTGCTCCTCTCCAAAAATGTCAGGCGTTTGTTACGACGACTTGGATGCCATCTCCAACCAACGTGCTCTTCGATCCCACAGAGTTTTCTTGGGCTGGAAGGATCGACACGCCTCACAGGTTTCCTCCTTGTGATCGGGAGACAGGCAGAAGTTGCACACTGGGTGTTGGTCGGTGTATGGGAACTTGGCGTGGTAACAAAGGCAAAAGCGAAATGGAGTCCGATCCATCAGCCTGTGTCGAAGTAGGCCCGAGAAGGGCACGGTGGCCCAAAATGGCATTTAATCGTTCCTGACGATTCAATCGGATCGAATATAGTTAGAAAACGTGATCGAAAAACGTTACCAGCGTTTAGAGAAAGAATAGAAAAATTCAGATAGTACCGAACTGAGATCTACCAGAGCGAGAGGAAACATGTCCAAATACGACAGCGGAAAGAAAACAATCTAACAAAGGACTCGATGCCCATGTGCATTATCAGCTGGTGGAGGAGTCACTTGATCTCGTGACTCGAAAAACGTATTCGAAGAAAACAACTTGTAACACTCCGAGCCCAACACTAGATGGCGGACTTATGCAAGGCATGTGTATCTACAGCTACACATGCCATCGAACAAAGCAAGTTATTGGTATTATTGTGATATGTGCTACATTAAGATCTAACTTTTCTGCCACACTGCTGCAGTCCTTTTTGTGTGGATAGAATATGTTGATGCTGCCACCCATTCCTGAACAGGGAACCTTTTGATTTATATAATCTACAACGCTTCACACTCGAACACCATTTGGTAAAAAATTAGAAACTATGCAATTTCAAACGGATGGAGAAAATTGAAATATGTATGTTAGATAAAGGGCCATATGCAGTATATATCTATTGATGTGTAGGTGTCCTTTTGCTTGTTTTTTAGAAGATTGATAAGAGAGGACACACTGAAAATTCACTGTCCTGGGTGAGACACAGAGGAAACTTGACAGTTTGTGGAGACAGAGAGGCCAGGGTAGAGGAAGGCCTCAGTCCAAGTAGCCCTGATGAAAAGGCACAAATTACATTTATTGGCACATACATCACTTAATTCGCTGCAGTAGAGAAATTGTGCACTTTGCCAGGCCCTGCATTATTGGAATATTTTATGAGCATCTCCTCAGAGCTCAGTGTAAAACCTAGGTCACTGTAGAGAATATAACTGTAACACTATTCTGGGAAAAAAATAACAATTTGAAATAATATTTTTAAAACATTTCCTTGGAGGTGAACCTCCCAAGCCAGGGTAGCCACTGTCAGGCTTGCTAAGTTCGCTTTACACTATATGCAGGTAAAATTCAAAGAAACATTTCTCAGGGATGCCTTTAGTGGTCAGTTCAGCTTATCATGCTTGTACTCCAAGACTAAACTGACTGACAGCAAGATGTGGGTCCCAGGGTTACATGTGAGGAAATACATATCCTCCATTCAGGGAGAACCACAGATGCTAAACTAACTTTATAAAGTGCTAGCATCACTTCTTGCCATAGCATTCATGCTGTTACCCTAACAGGAATCCACTTAGGTTATTCCTTTAGCTCAAAATACCCAAGTTTTGTCATAGCCTTACCTTCACTGGTTCCAAGAGCAGGAAAGACGAAAGAAAACTGAATATCCCAGAGATGAGCCACATCAGCCCAACACTGGAGGGGAAGCCCACCCCGATCCAGATGGAGACCCCAATGCAGGTAGCAAAGAGAAGAAAGCTCAGAGTGTGTGCTAGGTGCGTGCACCAGGATGGAAAAAGACGCTTCCGGAACGCATCGCTGAGAACTACAGAAGGAAAATAGACAAGGTTAGTGTGAGACTTTATATGCTTGCATTCCATTCTTTCTGAAGAGGGACATATGTTTAGCACTGATACATGCCATTACCTCACAAGCACTCCCTCAACTATAAAAATGTTTATAACAGACATTGCTGACAGACAGTAAATGAGCTGAAACAAGAAAGAATGGACCTGATGTATCAAAGGGTTAAACTTATTATGTGTCTCAAGAAAATACATTGATACATAAGGACCTAAATCTATTAAATGTGTAACTTTGTATTAAGGTATTGGCTCACTGCACCACCAGATAGGGGAATCTAGTCTGATTTTCATGATACTGAAAATAAATATGTATAAAGCCAGTTTACATATGCTAAAGTTCATTCAGGGGTATCTGCAAGTTTGATGGCCATTCTGACAACACGGCTGGAGTTTATTATTTGGTGAATCAGATATACCCCCTCTACTTGCAATTGTCTGGATCTGGGTGCATTTGTGGAGGGGATCTTGAAGGAGGAAGGAAGAGATACTGCTGAACGGCCATTCATTTTGTGAAAAGAAAGGCCATGAAATTCTTTCCAGATCATGAGATTTGTCTATGTAATCAGCATTGTTTCAATATTTGCTCAGCTTGCAACTTTAAGATTTTTCCCAACTTAAGTTTTAGAGAAACATTTGGTTCTATAGGAAGCCAACTGCTTAATGTGACAGATTTCACAGTTAAAAAAACAAGCACTTGCAATGCAAGGGGTCTCGCATTGGCTCGAGTTAGAGCTATTAGCGTTGTAACCTCCTAACTGGACTTTTATTGCCACATAAACTGATAATGAAAAGTAAAACAGTTTCACATATGCGAGCCGACGGTCGCCATGAGCGTGATGGAGACACACTATAGGAAACAGAAGTTCACTTGCAGTGAAACGTATCGGCAAAAGCGCAGTTATCCATGTAACTGGCAAAAGTAGAATTATCCATGTAACAGGGTCGATGTCATGCAAAGCAGACTACTGCCCAGCGCGATCGCGCTGTGTAGGAAATAAAAAGAAATACTGCAGAAGCCATTCAGAAAACACAGAGCCTTGTATGTTTTCAGTAGTTTACTGGTGCTCTCGAGGAGGGCTAAACACCGGAAAAGGCATGACATATGCATGCCATTCACTAATGAAATTAAGCAAATTTTAAAAGGCAAGCCCACAAACAAACCAAAATGATGAGCGTGATTAAAAGCCCAGCAGAGAGATTACAACAGGGGCCAGAGCTCTTGCGCGCACTCGACCCTAATGAGTAGGGCAATGATTGAAATGCTGTTATTATTGACATATAAAAAAACAAGTGCCCTTCTGGTTTGATGTGAAGGAACAACTGCTCCACGCCAAAACGTGATATGTTGTGGATGGGTGCGATTCAGCAAATATGTGCAAGCATTCCTCTTTAGAGAAACATTTTCCAACATTACATGTAAATTATGCCCTTTCATTCTGCTTTCTGGCTGCCTCTGTATTTCCCCATACATCTCAACATAGCCAGACCCATTGGCGGTGATTTACATCTATTTATGCTCCCACAGCAGAGCAGAAGCCGGTGCTGAATAGATGGACACCAAAGAGGATGCACCTCACTGCTAGTGAAGGGAGGTCATTACTAATTACCTCCTCGTCCCAATCCTTATTTTGTGAATAATTGCTGCTACCCACAGACATCATTTACCAATAATAGCTAAAAATAGCAGCCCTCACAACTAAGGTGAAAGCCAGCCTACTTACTTCCAGCTTTTCGATTCTCTGACATGAGACTGACTGTACAGAAGATAAGATGTTTCCTTTATTTCTACTGAGTTATTGCTATGTTCCCGAGAATATGCTGCAGTAATCTTAATATTAAAAAGACAATGTCAAGTGACTTTAAGAAAGAACAATGCAGACTGGTTCTCCAGTATGGAGGAAGTCTGGCGCAATCTGATTTAAACTGCACTTGCAGTTTTTATTTTCTGCCTACTTGGATTCTCCCTTTTTATGGGCGAGCGCAAAGTGCTCCTTCCCATGCAGTAATCTCTCTTTGGGCTTCTAACCACGCCCATGTCACGCCAGTCACTTTCAATGGTTTGTGGGCTTGCATTTTAAAATCCGCTTGCTTTCATTTGTGAAAGGCATGCATAAGTCATGCCTTTTCCGGTGTTTAGCCCAACTACACAGCACCGGTAAACTACTGAAATCATTCAAGGCTCGATGTTTTCAGCATGGATTCCAGACTACTTTATCATTTTATTTTCCATGCAGCGCAATCGCGCTGGGGTTTACATAGCGCGATCGTGCTTGGTTTTTCCGTTTTCAATTTCAACGCGATCGCGCTGCATTTTACATAGCGTGATTGCGCTGTGTTTTTTTTCTTGTAATTTGTCTGCCAAGAAAAGTCCGGTTAGGAGTTTAGAACATTAATAGCTCTAACTCGAGCAAATGCGAGACCCGTTGCATTGCAAATGCTTGTTATATTATGTCATTAGGGCATATGATTTGGCGGGTGTTGAGTAATTCATAGCACATTTTATGCTGAGCGAGGCTGTCACCAGTGCTTGATTCTTGAAACGCCGCAGTGCCACAAGACTTAACTCAGAAGAGATACTTCATTCCTTTTCAACTGAATAAAGCAAATAGCATTCTTCCTGTGCAAGGGTCATAGGTTTGGTGTTAAGTGTGTGCAGGCTACAGAACCATGGGCCAACCTAGAAAGGCTGCAATAAAAACAGGACATGTCGTTGAGTATTCCTATTTATCATCTGCTGCTGAAGAGGGAATTCCTCAAAAACCCCACAAAGAGGTCCTTCTTTGGGGGATATTTCAACACATGGTGCAGCAAGCAATGACTGCTGTTTGTCAGGCTAGAGAAGTAGCTGCTTAGTAGAGAAAGGAACCAGAGTCTCTTACTCTTCATAGTGCTGTGGTCAGAGTCAAAGTCATTCATTTCCCTGATCCATAACAAGACTTAAGCACTACGTTTTGATTGTGCAGAGGATTTGCCTTCTGAATTCAGGGTGGATTCCTTGGTGGCAGAGTTATCATCTCAAGGCATGATGCTCTCTGCAATAGCATCCTCTGCTGTCTTAATACACAAAGAAATTGGAGATGGTGGTGAAGAGAGTCAATACAGCCTTAAATTTTGACATCCAATGACTCCTTAGATTTGACTAATACTAGGGTTCAGGGTCATGAAGATTACCAGTAATTAATCATCCATTACCACGCCATCCGGAGATTGGTGGTTGGTGGCAGATAGATAAACAATGCAGAGGGACAGGCCTTTTGATCTATACTCCTGGGAGAGGGTCCGTAAATATGTTCAGTCTTAAATAACAGAACTGCTTTAGTTCACAGTAATTTTTCATGTGTTACATGTTTAGGTGTCCATGGCCTGTGTGAATGGTTCCCTTCATAGAATTAGCTGACGTATACAAGAGTGACAGATGGAATGCTTGAATTAATCTCAGACACTGGTAATTACTCTCTATCCATCTTTAGTTTGCACTCTGCCACCTCAGTGTGGACCCTGTCATATGTAAATCAGTCTTGACCCAGCTCCTTATGAGAACAACCCACCCAAACTGCCAAGCCAGGACCTGCCTGAACTGGAACACAAGCAACCCAGGACCGGTTTTGCCCTAGTTAGGGCTCTTCAGCCAGATATAGTTTGCCTCCATTGGCATCATTGAGAACAAAATTCAGCACCAAACCTAGATGTGTGCAGGAGGAGTGCAGCAATTAAAATGATACATATGGTGATTTTCTTCTTTAGGAGATGACCAATGGTTGCACTGTTTGCCTATGTAAACATATAAAGGCTAATTGTGATAGAGAAGCGGTTTCTGAAGCAGTCTACAGCAATGAAAGCTGAGAATGTGGTGGCCATATAGGCAACCAGACCAGACAGTAGTCCATGGCACAGGTAACAGTGGATCACTATTTTTATGGCATGTTGACCAACTTACCTGTTCTTGTTGACTTAGCGGAACGTGACACCTCTCGAGCTGTTGACTTTAAGCTCTGCCCTTTCTCATTTAATTTCTGCATTGCAATGGTTTCCGTCTTGTCAGTAAACACCCCTGCCCTGGAAGTTAAAACATCACGTTAGCGCAAGTCCTGCCAGGAGCTCAGGTATACTGCACTCTAGTGAACTGTCAGCAACCGCTTCACTCACTCTTCAAATGGGAAATAGTACATAGATATACAGTTTCTGCAAGTTTTATGCATTTGTTTGTGCTGAGTTCCTGTAAGTCTTTTGCTGGTTGTATAAGAAAGCTTGTTTCCATTCTATGTTGTTAAATGAGAACATTTGAAATGTGGTAATAGCACTTTTGGAAATGCAATACTAACACATACCTGTAAATCAAACAAAAGCAGTAAGTGTTTGACAATACATTTAGTGCACATTCATCACATTTTCAACCACACTAACTGAGGGCCAAAGTAGTTTCAGGGATGGAAAAAGACTAAAGAGGAAAACACACCAGCCTTTCTTCTAGATCTAGGTATGTCCATGTGTTGCATTGATGGCGACCCTTCACCTACTGTCTGGCAGGGAGTGGTATGGGGCTAGGTTAGTTGTTCTCTTGGCAAGTTGGCAGGAAGGAAAATTTAGGATAATCTGGCTAAAAACTATTTTTGTACTGAAATGTGAACTACCAGCTATATGAAGAAAGTGATATTTTTTTAAAATCTGGAGCACTTGTATTGTTTCATTGACACCAATTTATAAAAGGATTCATTTCTAAAAAAAAAAAAACACTCAAACTTAACCCCATAGCCTCCAAAATGGCAGAGTGACAGTACTTAATATTGGACATTGGTATTAAGTCCTGAGAAACAGTGGAAGTGACCCAATAGGCATCAGGTAGATTTGCTCCCTTTTTTTCTTAGCCACATAGTTCAGCTATGGTCCACACTGGCGGGCATATTTATGAGAGGTTTGCGCCACCTCGGCGTCACTTTTAGTGAAGCAAGGTCTGTGCAAACCTTACAACCATATCTTCGCGTGGCTTTGAATGGCCCCATAGATAGGGAGGAAGGCGAGCCAGCGCAAATTGCTGTGTTGCCTTACTCTGCATGGGGAGGCATTCCATGGGTGTTGTGGGTGTTCCAATGCAACACCCATGGATTCTGATGCATCCCCAGATTTACATCAGCCTTTGAACCTAGGGATAACTCCACCAAACCTTACACCTCCCCAGGGGAGTCAACCAGGAGAAATATCTTTAGTTCTCCTCGTTTTTTCCCCTTTCTATCTGTGCTGCATTCTACAGCAAACATAAAAGGAGGAAAGAGCCTCCCAGGATTGTTTTATATGCAGGAAGGTGCCCCATCCTGCTCTAAAACAATCCTGCCTACGGCGCAGACACCCTTGCAGCAAACACAGAAAGACAAAAGAGCCTCCAAGGATTGTTTTATACGCAGGGAGGTGCCCCATGCTGCACAAACACAATCCTGCCTACAACACAGACACACTTGCACCATGGTGCAAGGGTGCCTGCTTTGGTGCTCGGTTGCCAAAACAGTGCCAGCACAGTAGGAAAGGACACAAATGCGCCATTTTCCTGCCTTTTCCTTTTGACACGGGCCAGCACAGCAAAGTAACTTGATGTACCGTCTTGCGTCAAAAGCCCATAAATCTGGGCTTAAAACGACTAAGAGAGTAAATAATGTGTTCCATTGGCAGCATAGGCACATTGACACTGTGCAGACTTTTTCCTCACCCCAGAGTCCTGCAGTCACAAATCTCACCACTGTATATGTATGCATAGGTGCCCATTTCCAATTACTCATGTCTTAACTTCCTCTGCATACACCACTACCAGCCTGGTGAATGGGTCACTATATATATTTTTTAAATGAATACACCAAGTCTAGAACCCAGTGACCCTGGAGTAGTCTATACTTTGACTCAAATATTTTCTAAAATATACCAATTTTTCTAATACTGCTTTTATTTCATGCTCACTTTATTTCGCTTTCTTTCTTTCTTTAGTATTTTGCGCTTCTCAGTAAGGTCCAATTCACAAAAAATATGGAAATATATGGAAAAAGGTTTGATCGACTTCCATTAGATTGCTCTACATTTGAAACTATTGAGTGACTTAGGGGTCTCACAAAGAATGCCGGGATATTTCCCCAAAAAACATAAAGTAGTCAGTCATAGTTTTCCAGAAGTAACGTTTTCACCAAGTGAAACATTCTGCGTACAGAAATGTGATGCAAACATGCATTTGCAGATTTACATTTTTTTGCTTCTTCATGGGGAACATATTTTGTCTGTCAAGTTACCTTTTCCTCAGCATCCCTAATAAATAAGGGTGTGCTGCCTTCCCATTGCAAAATTTCTCTATTCACAGATCTGTGAATTAGAGGAAGGTATTTATTTTTGCAAAAGGACTGTTTTGCGCACTTAACCTGAAATTATGTATCCAAATACCAATGTGACTAGTCCCAGAAAAAGCTATTGCCAATTTATTTGAGCATATTTCAATCAAAGTAACGTGTACTTACAATCCCGTCAGCAGGTGTGTTTCAGTCCGCGTGTAAAGCCCCAGCTCATGGGGAGCTGATAATGCACTTGCTCCATCTGTAAAGCAATCGCACTATTAGAAAAACAGGATGGCTTTTAGTAGTAACTCCAGGATAAATAATAGTATGAGACGTACACAAAAATCCAAGGGAACACAAATAACAGGCGATGATGAGCAGTGTGTTTGTGCACATACAGAGGGACGGGAGGAACGCTTGCGAGAAGTCTAAGGACTGGCAATCACTCAGGGTAACCAATAGTCGAATCAGTCCCGATCCTAATCTTCATGGGTGTTGTTCATCGCAAACAGCTATGCAAAATCTCCTCCAGAAGGCAATACAAGCAACCCAAACTGGTTTTAGTCTTGTTTGGCCTCATACATGAGGTATAAATTGGATCTTGGGGCACAGTGAGCAAGGTAACCACTTCTGGACATTCCCTTGGACTCTTAGGCCCAAATTTACAAGAATCTGGCGCATCAGTATTGATGTTCCAGATTTCCTGCACCCGTCCCCCCACTGCCTCCTAACGACACCATGGTTGTGCCGTATTTACAATCCGACGGAGCATGGCACACGTTAGGCCAATAGTCTCATCATTTTTTATGCAATTTTGGTGCTTTGCTACACTAGCGTAAAAAATGATGACGCTAGTGCAGCAAAGTGCAAGGAGGCCCACTGATTTCATTGAGTGCATCCTTTTAACGCCTACTTTGAGCAGGCGTTCAAAATACACCAAGACTGGTGCCATGAAATCTTGTAAATTTCATTGTGCCATTTTTGCGGGCCCCCTAACGCCGGAACACACCCTTGCATATATTATGCCTGGTGCAGGCATAATGTGCTGCAAGAAGTCGCAAAGTGGCACAATGCATGCACTGCGCCACTTTGTAAATATGGCGCAGGGATTTTTGTCTCATTGAGCCACATTAGTGTAAAATAAAATGATGCTTATGTGGCACAAGGAGGCGCTAGAGCCTTGTAGATCTGGCCCTCAGTGCATTATATAAAACACACAAAAATTTGGAGGCGTGCTTGTACGTAGTCTAAACCACTGGCAATCACTCTGAGTTGAATTCCAACCCTTTTTTCGTCCACTGGCGCACTCTAGACAGAAACCCGCTATATGCAAATCAGTGCAGACCCTGCTCCTCCTAGAAAAAGTCCATTCTCAACCCCAGCTGAAGCTCTCTCCAGGAGAGAACATAAGAATCCCCAGACCGGTTTCAGGCTTGTAGTCTTAGTTAACTAGGGACTAATGTTTGGGCATACCCTTGGCCACTAAGGGAGTTACATCAAACACACAAAGAAAACTTTTTTTCATTTGAAACCAATATTCCTTCCAAGAGGCAAGATATTAAGGTTGTCTTTGTGGAGTTCTGCTCTTACCTGAAGCCAACAAGAATCTGCTTTGAGCCTGGGTGACTGCAAATGAAACACTATCCTCCTCCATGCTGGGGACAGGGGCATCGATTCCAAGATGACGGCTGGCTCGTCCCCTCTTCAGTCTCTGAATGGTACTACCCATGATGGAGGGATCGCTGAGCAGGTCGGGCCAGTTGAGCAACCCCTCGTTTGATGGCCACCTAATTAAACTAGAACACAAACCAAACAATGAGTCCTTTGCGTCAGGTCTCGATGTGCACATCCCAGATGCTAATGCCCACGGCGGGATAAGTGGGGGCAAAAATGGTCACTTGAGGTCATTTAGTTTCATAAATAAATGTCTCAGTCTCAAGATGTTTCTCTATTTCAAGTAACTTTACATGAATTTGATAAAATGTCTGGATGATCTGCGATGATTATCAGAATAGGGAAGTCTAAAGCGTGGAAAGAAGTGGTAGGTACAAAGGTGTCTCACTACAGGTTTATCATGAAGAATATAATTACAGTTTGGTTGTCAATAAAGATCCCCACCAGCAGCTAAGATGCTCACAGAAGAAAATGAGCCCAGGCCTCTGTCATCATCACCATCCTCATAACCAAGGACAAGACAAAGGTTCTATGGCAAGTGTGGTTGACAGCAAAGACTGGTGATGATTTAACACCTTGGAATAACAAGACACAGGTAGCAGGGTGCCACACTCCACCCTCCTTTCATGGTAAAGTAAGGAATAAAGAGACAACATAACCCTTCTAAACGCTAAAAGACACACAACCAGATGTTATGCTCTTCTCAATGACTATACAACAAGTGAGAGTAAAACCTACACTGAGAAAAGCAAACCACAAGGAACTCCACATCTATAAACAATAAAGTCATCTTGAAACTAAGGCACACAGGTGCAATGGTACAGGATATAAGCAAAAAAAGTCACTAAGACAGGCATGAATCCAAAATACAGTAATCCAACTCACGTTCATGCATCGTCACAAACCATAACAAACCCACATACTTTGTCATATACTCACACAAACAAAACACACGATGCACCAAATCTTCAGATTGCGTCTACCCACCTTACCACAAAACCACACTTTCAAAAACAGAAAAGGCTTCTTGTACATAAACAATAGTTACTAAACAGTTTCTAAATATAAATTTAATGCACGGATTACTTTACAATTAAGTTGGGTTTCAAATGTTTAGTGATCAGGTGTAGGACCCTAGTGAGTATCATGGCCAAATGTCATCTAGAAATGACCAAATGCTGTGTAGTGGGCAGAATATGTTTGCAACCACTAAATGAAGTAGCATTGACCCCTACGGTCCACATACCATGGTTACTTGCACAAAAACTGGAGAAATGTCTCTAACTTCTATTTACTCATGCAGATCTTGGGCAGCCTGCACTGAAGCAACTCTTGGCCCCCTGAACTAGGATTCTCACGAGCCAGCCATAAGCAGATTCTGGGGGCGTGAATATTAAGCGCTTTGCAACGGCCTACATCAGCTACCCTACTGGAAGGTAACTCCTGTGGCAATCACTCAGTTCTGCTTTGACTTCCTCTTTCTTGGTCGGTCAGTGCAACTGCAGGGACATAATGCAGCTCCGCTCCACAGCTCGTTCCTCAGTGCTGTGGGAGCTTCTCGGTTCTCTGGGCCGCCTGATGGCATAAAGGCTTAGGTGGTCCCAAGTTTTAGCTTGTTCACTGCTTTCTCTGCATCTTCTAAACATCTCTTTTCTGTTTCTATGATTCTTGTCACTAGTGTAAAGTGAATGAAATGGCCATTTCCATAGGTGATGCCATAATCTTAAAGTTTCCGCAAATACCTTTATGGTGAAGAGCAGGACCACCATTTAATTATCAGTGAAACAAAACCACAAGAAATCACCACCAGTTTGCAGAACCTCAGTCCAGGTCTCTCTGGCCGACCACCCTGAACAGAACCAATGGTCAGTCAAGGTTCCATGACATCACAAGTGGAACTGATGGGAACTCCATGACATCACAACTGGGATGGACATGAGACACATATAGCAAGGTGCAACAGAGACTCTGTGTACACATTTCATACTTGAGGGTCTCGAGCACGTATGTGCTTCTTCTCAGTACAATGCAAAGGAATTAATGGGTTTATTAAATAAATAACTGTTGGCTGGATGGGTATGGAATTGATAAACATATTTACATGTGCTATAAATTATTTTTAAATGTGATTCTTGAAACCTTTAATGAAAATTATATGATTTTGAAAATGCTGACAGGTGAAAAGAGTTCGAGGAGCCCATTTTATGTGTAGGATACTATCTTCTACAATTAAATTGCATTACTGTTTAGAGGTTTCCAAAATTCTGTTAAGAAGTTTACGCTAAAATGTCATTTTAACCGTTAATGTGGATGAGAAGTTCTCCAGAAGGTTACAAAGGTTTTTTTTCTTTGCAGAACCGTTCTTGAGGTAATTTTACTAGTCTCCCGAGAATGACTAGGGTCATGAGCTTTATCAAATTTAAATCCTATTGTGGAAAAACATTCTTTGGTAGAGAACAGCCAAGCTCTCCTCATCAATAATATTCAAATTGGAAAGTCCTGTGGCCTGTGGACTAGCCCAGGAGTGCTTTAAATACATTAATTGCTCCGTGTTTGGTGATTTTTTTTTTTTAACTATCTAATTTATATTTCAAACATAGCACCCTGGTTTATATAGCACTTCATTCTGCCCTTCTGCTATTTCAAAGCGCTGTAAATTTATGATAACCAATACACCGACCTTGGAAGGATAGAAGGCTGAGTCAACCTGCGAGAGATGCAAGTTCGTAAGCTCCGGGTAAATGCATTTGTTAGTATTCAGCTCACTGAGCCACCTCCGGCTAAAGTTACTCACCCTAAGAAAACAGCAACCACTATTAATCTACCAAGACCATTTGTAAGCAGTTGTGACTAACACAGCACGTTGTCAGGCTCTTAATGAGGCATTTTTTTAATGTAGAATCTAGCTGTAGAGAGTGATTTGTAGTGGAAAGATGTCCTTCTTTGAAACATGTTTTACAGTCAAACTCTACTCATGGAACTTGTGTGAAGACAGAAAAATGCAATGCATAGTCCATTCCATTTTGTTTGGAAACGAAGGTCTATTTCAAAGCATCCCTGCTCCCCGTGCACAATCTGCGGCCGCCCCAAGCATGCTTAACAGAGTGTCTATGGTTGCTTGGATGGACCACTCACCTCTTGGTATCCTCCAGCGTCAGGTCTGTTCTGGTCTGGTCCGAGAAGGTCTGTGTGGAAACAGAAGCATCACTGGTGAAGAGCACTGGGCTTGGAGCACCCACTCACACTTGTCGCCCAGTCACACAGGTATGGCTGCGGCACATCAAACACAAACGTGCACACCTTTCTTTTTCTCGTTCTCACTTTTTAGTAAACTCTTTTTGGAAACACACTTTTCCATCTCTGTGTTCCACTTTCTCTTAACCCCTTTTTGGCTAATGTTTTGACTCCTCTCTTCTTTTACTCGTTGGTGGTTCTCTCAATCACTCGTTCCTCTTGCTATTTCTTTCATTATTACTCCCACCCCATTTTCACTCCAGTACTCTTGGTTTATGTCTCAGGTTTTCTGCCGTCTTCTCTTTCACCTCGAAATACCTTCCCCTCGATCCCTCTCCACCTCTGACCCTTCCACTCCGCCAACATCTCTTGTTTACGCGCCCTTTTCTCTGCTCTCACTCTTTGCGTGTGACTTCGTGTATCTGTTTTGTTTCATCTCTCCTTCATGTCCTATTTTTAGGGTCAAGTCTGTGTCGCATGCACTTGCGCATGCGTATCACTTGTGAGATGCTTTAGTAGTTAGAAAAGGGCTTGGAGCCCTGTCCATGTCACGTCAGGGTCTTTCATTGGTTCTTGGGCTTGCCTTTTAAAATCTGCTTGCTTTCGTTAGTAGAAGGCATGTATACGTCATGCCTTTTCCGGTGGTTAGCCCTCTTCGAGCGCAGCAACCAAGTACTGAAAACATGCGAGGCTCGCTGTTTTCCATCCGATTTGTGGATTACTTTTTATCTTTTTTCACAGGGTGATCTCGCTTGGCAGAAGTCGAGCGCGTTGCATGACATCAACCCTGTTACATAGCCTGCGTCGCTTGCGCATGCATATCGCTTGCAAGAAGCTTTAATAGTTAGGAAAGGGCTCGGAGCCCCGTCCATGTCACGTCAGTGTCTTTCATTGGTTTGTGGGCTTGCCTTTTAAAATCTGCTTGCTTTCATTAGTGGAAGGCATGCATACGTCATGCCTTTTCCGGTGGTTAGCCCTCTTCGAGCGCAGCAACCAAGTACTGAAAACATGCGAGGCTCGCTGTTTTCCATCCAGTTTGTGGATTACTTTTTATCTTTTTTCACAGGGTGATCTCGCTTGGCAGAAGTCGAGCGCGTTGCATGACATCAACCCTGTTACATAGCCTGCGTCGCTTGCGCATGCGCATCGCTTGCAAGAAGCTTTAATAGTTAGGAAAGGGCTCGGAGCCCCGTCCATGTCACGTCAGTGTCTTTCATTGGTTCTTGGGCTTGCCTTTTAAAATCTGCTTGCTTTCATTAGTGGAAGGCATGCATACGTCATGCCTTTTCCGGGGGTTAGCCCTCCTCGAGCGCAGCGACCAAGTGCTGAAAACATGTGAGGCTCGCTGTTTTCCATCTGGTTTGTGGACTACTTTTTATCTTTTTTTTTCTAGCGCGATCTCGCTTGGCAGAAATCGAGCGCTTTGCATGACATTGAGCCTGTTACATAGTTAATAGCACTTTTGCCGGTTACGTACATAATTGCACTTTTGCCGATAGGTTTCACTACGAGTGAGCTGTAGCAGCGCGATCGTGCTCTTTTTTTCCATTTAATGTGGCAAGAAAAGTCCAGTTGGGAGTTTACAACTGCTAGTAGCTCTAACTCGGAGAAATGCGAGACCCGTTGCATTGCAAATGCTTGTTTCTTTCTGCCTCCCGCTCCTTTTGTCTCTGCCTCCCTCTCATCTCTAGCTCATAAATTTCTCGGCCCAGCGTTTGTATCCCTGTCTCCCTTCCCGTGCTTGGGCCACTGTCACAGATTGGCACTTGGTCAGACAAGTCACAAACAGATTATTAACATCAATTTGAACATTGCAGCTTCGAAGTTCAACACATTGAAATTGTCACATTCTTGGTTATCTCAACCCCTCGATTGAGTGAACCCTGGGCCTGACACTGTACACCGGACATTAATTGGGATAATTTGTCAGGCAACTGGATACAGAGTTCTAAGGCAGTGGGAAAACAGATGAATTGTGGGCCCTAAATGTATTTCCACAAGGTTTCCTTCGAGGAGAAGGTGTGACACTACATTAGATATGAAGAAGACTTGGACCTGCAGAGTTCTACCCATATTGTTTTCGGTGGCACCGTGCACACACCAAACTTTGGGCAGATATCCACTGATGTCCCGATGTCCATGACTCACCCTGAAGAGCATCTTGGTGCTGAAAGCAGGAGCTGCATGGGCCAAGCTGGGCTGAGACTAGGTGAAGAGCCAATTCTGCAGTCTCTTTCAAAATTCCAAAACAGAGGAGGTGGCTCTGATGTGCAAGGGAAGGTAATTCCAGGCTTTCGAAGAGAGGTAGTACAAAGACTGGCCACAGGATCTGGTTCTGCATATGTGTGGGATGTGTGCATGTAGGAGTCCGGCTGAATAGAGAAGTCAAGTAGGTATGTGGAAGTTAATACAATTGTTGAGGTTGTGCAAGGCTTTGCAAGTGTGTGTGAGGAGTTTTAAGAGTTCTCATTTGTGGATGGGGTGCCAGTGGAGGTCTTTGAGGTGCTGTCTTTTGTGGGTGTGGGTTGGGAAGTCTGAGTGTTAGTGTGGCACCTGAATTCTCTATGGTCGGAGGTCTTCTGGTCAACTGCACGATGATGCTTACCTAGACTGCATTGCCATAGTCTAATTTGCTGGAGACGAGAGCCTTGATCACGGTTCGGCGGGATTTAAAAAAGCCACTTGAAAATCTTCTTGAGCAGCTTGAGAGTGCAGAACCTGGAGGCAGAGACTTCATTCACTTGACCTGTCAAAGCTAACTAGTTGTCAACTAAAATTCTGAGGTTCTTCGCATGGGTGGTTGGTTTGGATGTGGGTCTGAGATCAGCAGGCCCCCAATAGTATGGTGTCTTTACTAAAGAGGAATGCTTCAGTACCGTCTTTGTTGAGATTAAAGCAGTTGGTTTTCATAAATGTGGTGACTTTGGACACACAGGAGGAGGACTTGGTTTGGGTGTTCAATGTTTTGTCAGCGGAGGATGGGACAAACTGGGTGTTGTCTGCGTACAGTATAATAATGTTGAATCCGTGGGTGCAAACGATGCTGGCGAGTGGGGCCATAGAAGAGCTGAACTGTGTAGGACTGAGCAAGGATGCTTGTGTAACTCCACAGGCGAGTTTGGTGGTGGGCAAGGAGAACAGATTCAGCCTCACCGAGTGGGTACTGCCTGTGAGGAAAAATAAGATCCAGCAAAGTGCTGGTCCCTGAATGCCGTTATCTTGACGGTGGTGAAAGAGAATAGATGGAGTCATCTGTGCAGCGATGAGGGTGGCTTCAGTTCTGTGGTTTCATCTGATGTCGAATTGGGTGGTGTTGAGGAAGTTGTCGTTAAGCTTTGCAGCTAGATGTTTGTTCATGATCTTCGCCATCAATTGCAACTGGAAATATAGCAGGGAGATGGTCCAGTAGTTTACTGAGGGTTTCTTTAGGAGAGCTTGAACTGTGGGGTGTTTCCAGGTATCCATGACTGAGTTGTTTAGGGTCCAGGTGGGAACTGGGCTGAATTGTTACCATTATCAGCATGAAATTACAATCTACGCATGTTATTTTGAACATAATAATGACTCTGAAATATTGTCAAAGTGGAGTTAATAGGAGTGAGTCTTGATCATATTTAGTGAGTCAATATCATGGTTACAATGTATCTGTAGGTCTTATCTGAGTTGGAGCCAGTATGTTGGTGCATTGAGGACCAAGGATGGAGTCACAACAGGTATTCCTGGCATTGCGAACGTCCTGGCAGCAGATGGCAGGAGTATGCATACCACGTGTATCTACACCTACACAAGCTACAAATATATATGTGTATATGAATAATTAACAAAATATTTGTAGATGGCACCCTACTGCCATCTACAGGCAAAATCAAAATTGTGAAAAGCTATTTCATTAGATGTAATTTGAAAAACAAATGGATGTAATTGTGATATTCAAAATCAATCACTGTGAGAGTATGCGCCTGAACTTACGCCTGAAGTAATTAAATCTCTCGAAACATACACATGGAACATCATCTCAGCACAGAACCATCTTGGGTGAGGGTGGAGGTTTGGCTGGCATTTCCTGGCACCCCATAATGAGTTTTGGTTGTGTTTTCTGCGCTCAGTATGCAGGTCTGGAAGTAGGCTTAGCTCAGGAATTTTAAATCTAAGTCATCGTCTCTCTTCTGCTCCACCGCAACATTCCATGAGAAGGAGTTTATCATGCAATAATTGCTGTTTATTGCTTTAATTAGTCTGACATCTTCTAATGCTAAGATGAACCACCTGACTGAGGCCATGGCATGGGCTCATTTTCATAAGTGTTACATTCAGTGAAGGAGACTCAATTTGCGAATCAGAGGTGGAGTACTTCTGTTTTCTGGATTAGGTGGTAGTCTTGTTGCTTTTTTTAGGTTGACTAAAGTCCTGTGGTCTCTAGAGATGCAGAAGACTCTGAAGGTTTGGTCTGAAGAAGAGGAAAGTTCAGTTAGTTATACAGAAGTTAGGGATCTGGAAAAAAGATAGGATTGAGGCGTTGACTTCCATCAGGAGCTTGGGCCCGGGGGCTGTTTGGAGTGAGATCAAAGGACACCAGGGTCTTGAGGCTTCCTTTCACTATCACCATACCACTGCTGTAGAGGTTAATGGTTAGTCTCGCTATTTCAAAGCAATTTGAAGTTCTGCTACCTTTGGACCCACAGCACAAATATCTGGCTCACCTCTCCCTGGACTCCCGGAAATGTAAGGAAAGAGCTTTCCACCATTGGAGAGTCCAAATAGTCATCAATTTCTAAGGACTGCTGGTCAAAGTAGGTCAAAGGCTGTTTGACGGATAACTAGCAAAAAGAAACAGAATGACAGAGACGTGAGGAGGAGTAGGACACACTTAAATAAATCCATTCCAACCAAAACACAAAAAAATAATATCCTTGAAACCCAGGCTGTCTTCAGGGACATTCCCGCTTTTGTACTGTTTGAATGAAATGGCAATTGCAAACAGGAAAAATCTGCACTGGAAGGCTGGCTGCTTTAACATCTTCTGCAAACAGAATGTATACATGATTGCTAAACCTGCTAGACTTGTTGAGATACAATCAGCCTGTGTATGAGCAAAAGCATGTTGTGTGCCACCCAGATGAAGTTTCAAATTATTTAACATAGGTTTTGTATGTGAACACATCATTTGGGGTTCACAGATAGTTTTAGCTTAACTCTATAGACGCAGCCCCAAGAACACACTAATAGCTTCTAACGCACACCTTCACTATTTGTTAAAAAGACTGCAAGAGATGCAAATAAATTCTCAAAGTATCACATATTTCTGTGAACAAATAGGTAGTAAGTTAGCAACATAGAGCTGAAAAGATTGCATAATAGCTTTCATTTTATACACAAACTTCTAAATATAAAACAGGGTTGCAAATGACGCTGATATTTATCTCATGTACACACAGACCGCAAGATGCAAACATACATTCCCAAGACTATCTTCCTGTTGCATAGACACATACACATAGCTGAAGGAATGCGCCCAGCCAATCAAGGCTATGCTATGCTATATAACCTTAGCATGTACACACAGCCCTTGTGATAAACAAAGAGGGCTTCTGGAACCAGTCATTGCTGTATTAGCAATGTGGACAGGCACTCAAGAGACAGGACAGCTGCACCGCTGAACCACACAAAAGCAAATGGGATACCTCTCCACCCCACATGAAGACATGCAGTGACATTACATTTGGGAATGCATGTTGCAGGTCTCAATCGCTCTATCAACCATTTAGTGTCAGCATCTCAAGCTGTTCACAGCACCTTCATGACAAAGGTGGTCCAAGCGTGACAGAGTGAAGTGTGTGTACCTTGAGTGTGCTGGTGATTCTTACCTTGCTGCGTGCCATCCTGAATAGGAATGACACAAAGAGGTAGGGAAGGTATACGATTGCGCTGGACACCAGGCCCACCGCCACAGTATCCACACTGACTGAGAGCTTTCTGGAGATGGCTTCATCACTACAAAGGAGAAGAACAACAACAAAACAAATGGCTTTTTATGATATGCTGGTAATACAGTTTTCTATTTCACAATTCTGTAAATGACTCCAGCACAACTGGTGCACAACCTAGAAAAACTCACAAGAACGTCACCCTGATTATGATACACTGAACAGCAGTACCATAATTTTCCTCTCATTGGTGTTTTTTTTTACACTTGCTGCAACATCAACCACTCCCCCCAAAACCCAATACACATGATGACCCCCCCCCACACACACACACACACACTCCTCCTCCACACAGTATACTCTCAAACTTTATATTAGCACATTAACTGAAAAACCATAGTAACACTCCTTCACTACTTCCAAAATACAAGGAACCACTCCACAAGCCCATCCCTACACGTGCACTAGATGAACATTCTTCTCTCCCATAGCATGTACCAGACACAAACACTAAACCAATACAACACACAAAGCCTCCTGAAACCTTCAGTCTCAGGTACTTATTTGCGGGATGAGTAAGGATATCCACTCACCAGAGTAGGTTACAAGTGGTTGTGAAACACAATGATTCATACAACCAAATAGTTAATTACAGAAAATTAAGTACAAACGGCGTACTTCGATGACCAGCATAGATTTTGGTGCTGTTTTTAAGACCCCTTATGATGGGCTATCTCTCCGTTCATTTACCTAGGTTTTACTTTTTATCTGGAATTAGGTCGTATGCCCTAAAGGCACTATGTATGGACCTTTTTTCAGGAGTGAGTAGTAGGAACACCACGTTTTGGCTAGCTATAATGTGATGGTGGTCTTTTGTTGTCACTATGGTAACTGGTTCCACCGTTCTCTGCAGTTATCTTTGCTTTCATTGAGTTGAGAGTGTGCTCGATTCACATCTTGGTTTCACAAGTGGCGCACTTCTCCATTCTTTTTAGGAATTTCCAATTATAATTGTTTATATCTTTGTACTCTTTGTTGTTTTAGGGATTTATGTTTTCAAAGGGGTCTTCTCCTGAAGACAGTCTCATGTGCGTCTTAAAACATCCGGAGACCAAAACATTGACTGATTGACAAACACAACTGTGAACTTTAAGTACCTTTAAGTCCCTCCTCAAGGAAACCCCATAACACGGAGGATAAAAATGTTGGGTAGTCCCTGCACCGTCAGCGGATCACTGTTGGGACTATTACCATTTGTTGGTGACCTGTGTTTGGCAGCAGAATAGTGTGTCTGTTGTTGATCCTTCATTAAATAATTGCATTGTTGTCAAATAAATCACAAATTGAGTTACTATACACAGAAGTATGCTATTAGTAATTCATCTTTTGTAATTAACCATTTGGCTGTATGAATCATGTTTTTGTGCTAATGCAAGTAAGGTACACTGAGGCGCAGATATCTGTACCTTATTCCGGCAAATAAGTAACTGAGACTGAAGTTTTTCTTTTAGGAGGCATAGTGTACTGTTTATATTTATACCGACTCTTCGGTGGGAATACAGGGTTGTCCTGTCGTGTTGTGTTCACAGACACTATACCTGCACAATGGCAGTCCGCCCATACTCAAAACCTCACACTTGATGCATCAGGTCACTCACCCACAACTGACTCATTCACCTAAGTGGCATCAGCTGCACACACCAACTGTCACATACAAAGAACCCACACACTGAATAATCTAACGCACAATCTTTGTACACACCACCCATGCCACAATCTAACTCCATAGTCTCAAGCCATACATTGGTGCTGCAGAAGAACATCACAAACAGCAACTTATACATTTACCAAATAATTTAATTTTCCTTACATTCACCACAGATGCTCACCAGCCACTTAGAGATACATTAATATTAATATCTCTTCCCACATACCTGCTCTGAAAATTATCACCAGCCTCACAACATCAGTCAGGTGACGCCACCTACGTACTCCTACCCCCCAACTCCTATTTAGAGGCTGTATCGATTCAGTGGTTTTAATAACTTGTATAATAATATACAGCAAATTTGAGAAGATCATTAAATCACATCTAGCACAGCTATAATAGCAGGTATAGGACATATTTGAGACCTTGTGTTGTGAGGCAGTTTGCCTTCTACCATAATCATAATATTCATGTGAATTATTCTGTAGTGTACCAGTAAACAACAGTGACACACAGATTGGCCCATGAATTGCATAAAGCACAGACATAATAATTCTGAGATGCCTGCATGTTGCCGATGGCCTCCTAGATACAGCAAAGGGCATCTCTGGATAGGTGGAAAGAGAGAGAAGATGCCCTCTCATCAAGGAACGTGTCCCCTGATTTATTGTTCTGCTGGAAGAATTTCCATCAACCAGTGTGGTGGTGGGACACCCTGCACCACACTGGCAATGGAAATTCCACTACATAATTAATCCTATTTCTTAACAGTGGAAGTTTATCTCTCAATATGGGTTTTTCTATCATGAGAGGTGCTGTTTTGGGGAAGCATCCCCAAGTACATTTATGCCATAGTTCATGCTGAATGGTGGAGTTTCAGGCATCAATGTGGTCACTGGAAATGTTGTCCAAATTGGCAGCACATTAACAGCGCTCATGTCTTGGCTTCCAAAGATGCAGAGGTATGTTTCACATGTCAGGCCACCTGTCTGTGAAAGTCTGTCACACTTTCTATGATGTTCCTTTGTGATGCCAAACAAGATGGCTGACCTGATGCTGTAAATGATGATGCTGGACTGTCATCATCGTTGGTGGATAAAGCACTGCATCAAGGCGAACCTGGAGATAAAGGTGCTCTGCTGGGAGACCATCTGAGATGGAGCTAGCTCTTAATATGGTGGTTTGATCTCTGTTTTAAGTACTCCATTGTCTTTCATCTGCCTTTTGAGCAGTGCCAAGATACCCTTAGGGGTGATCGTGCTGTGCTTTACAAATGCTACAATTGATTGGTTGAATGTTTACTTTACATAAGAACCCCAACAAATATACATGCAATCATGCTCTGAACAGTATCAGTTAAAAGAAACTAAATAGCACACCTGTTTTGTTCACAAGTGGCACTGTATGAAAATATCCTGGTAGGTTGAAAATAAATAAAAATCAAGAACATATCTTGTATGTCTGGCATTACGATTAGGCTAATATATAGGTTTGGAAACCAAGAGGCTTATTTACAAGTGGCATGCACCACTTATGCGTCACTTTTTGTGACGCACATGCAGCGCAGGCTGCAGGCCCAAACTTAGAAGGCTTTACATGGCCTTGTAGATATGGAGTAAGGCAACACAGCACAAGTCGCTGCATTGCCTTACTTTGCATCAAAGAGTCGTTCAATGGGTGTTGTGGATGTTCCCACGCAACACCCATAGATTTTGATGCATCCCCAGATTTGAAAGGTTTTGTAATCCTGGAAATGCACCAAAAGCCTATGCCACCCCAGGGTTGCACTATAGGGAGAAATATTAGGGAGAAATATCTTTATTTCTCCCATTTTTCTATGTGTACTGCATAGAAAGAGAAAATCGCCTCTCATGATTGCTTTTGTGCAGGAAGGTGTCCCACTCTGCACAAAAGCAATCATCCCCGCAACACAGGCACCCTTGCATCATGGTGCAGGGGCGCCTGTGTTGGCGCATGACAGCACTTTGTGCGCCAGCACATGGAAAAAGGACAGGAATGCGTCATATCTTGTAGATACAGTGCATTCCTGTTCTTTTGTTTTGACGCAGGGCAGTGCAGCAACAAGGCTTGCAATGCTGCCCTGTACCAAAACATTGTAAATGAGGCCCCAATTTTCAGCACCACAAAGGTGGACAACAAGTATGTGAAAACCTAATATTGTTAAAGTTCTTGCAAGAGCAGTTATTTTTTTTTGTTTTTTGCTTTGACAGTCTGGCTAGCACAGTGTTCCAACTTTTTTTTTGCCATATTACAACACCATGTCCTGTTATCACACCTAGGTTCCAAGCCCTCCCACAATGTGTAATTCCACTGAAGTGGTTGCATTCACAACCGGCCCCTACAGACTATATCATCAGACCTACAGTTATGTATGAGAGAAAACACTGCCACACACCTGTGCCTGACATCTCCCACGACACCATACCAGACCGCGTTAGCACAGAAGAAAAGAAAGATGAGCAGCCAGCAACAGGTGGCTCTTTGGACACGAGTGAACCGGCTGCGTGGTGGTCGATCCCACATGGACAGCCAGACATGCTTTTCAGAGAAACCCCTCTGCAGCTCCGCCACAAAGATGCGAGAGAACTTTCTGAGGTCTGTATCACCTGATAGGAGGAAAGGGAGAGTTGCTGTAGTCAGTTTAAAGGCATCCTATGTGTATACATACATATACAGGTAATTAGGGCGAATGAAAAACAATCCTTTAGCCAGAAGGACTCAAACATTCTGGGCCCCCTTGATGGTAAAGATCATTTTTCAGTACAACTAACCACGCGCTAGTTCCCAATATTTGAAAGCAGAATGTATGGAGTTACTGGAACCACTGAAACCAAATCCTCAAAACAAGCTTATGCCTAGATTAGTTTATACACCTGCCCGTTCCTCCCTAGGTACACGTCAGATACAACTGCGTGTCTGTATCAGTGGCCTATGGTTCTAGGTGAACATCATCAAGATATGCAATCCATACTCTAGATCAATGTGTCTGCCCATCTTCTGTCCAGGTGAATTAATCCTTCTTGGGTGAAGGCCCACCACACAGCCCACAGTGTGCTATCAACGTTCAGTTTATCTTGGTACCTTCACCCGTCCATCAAGAGGTAATGTTAGTCAATGCTGGGCTTTGTGTATTACATTTACCTAGGTATTCACAGAACACAAACCAGCTTCTGCTCACTCAACTGTTGCAGATGTGTTTATTTATTTATTTTATGTGTTTTTTTATATAGTGCGGACATTACCTGGAGGTGTTGGAGCGCTTTCCAATAGAACGAAAGAAGGTTACATGAGAAAAATTGGGAGAAACATAGTAGTATATGTACAAATAGCTACTACAATTTATGCTCCTTTAGTGTATCGACAACCCGAACAATGTGCCACCCACTCTGGCACTATCTGTGACATCTCCGGGTTATATGTGTTCCCTCATCCCATGTGACCTCTGTTCTGGGCCTTATATGTGTCTATTAATTCCTTAAAGGGCATTTGCTTATGCATCATGTTCTGAAGGACAATACCTAGGGGTTGTAAATGTGCCAAACAGGCCTACAAGGACAACCAACATTCAGCCCAGCAAAACCACTCACTTGCAGCAAGGACCTCCTTCTCCACCATGTGTCCTCTTCCTTCGCGGCCCACAGACAGCCAGTCATTTGCCAGGAAGAAGTAGCGCTTGCCACTCTGCAGGTCCTTCACAATGACATGCTGCAGGTACCAAGAGGGGCTCAGTCCTAGACAGATACAGAAAGAGAGCCAAGAAATGAACCATGAAGCACGCACTGCTCTAGCCACAAAGAACCTGTTATGTTAGGAGTGGTAATGTCATGGTTCTATAGGCATTCATATCAGTTGTTTCATTTTAGGCAGTGTCCAACAATTTTTCGTTTTCATGAATCATCAGGAACTGCATCAATCAATACTACTTCTGTCTCAATGCATTTTTCAACACCCATATTCTTTTACTAATTTACAAACTCATTGAGGTTGAAATAAAGGAACATTCAGCATTGCTTTTTGCTCCTGGCAGTGGTTGAAAGGAGAAAAGCATGGACGGAGTAATCTACCTTATCATCTTCTTATAAGACATACTACAACTAGTTTTAATCCACCCCACCTCATAATTATACCAAACTAGAGGACAGAGTGACGTTCATGAAAGGCCTAGTTGTAAAAAAATGGGAGGATAGCAGAGGGTAAGTAAACATTGCTCTTTCTGGAATAATACAGGTTGACAACAGGAGTGTATGTAAATCTTATGAAGCAAAGTCCCCTTTCAATCTTCAGGCGTCAAATGAAGAGGCGTCAAATTGAGAGAAGGTGAGAGGGAGCCTCGGGAGGGCAAGATGGAGACAGATGGAGATAGATCTCAGATCCCTTGCCAGATGCCAGCAGCTGATCCCAGACTGTGGGTACCATCAGGACAGCTACACTGCTTCCTCGTTTTGCAGATCCTCGACCAATTTATGGGTTAACCATTGGTCCGAAGATACCATGAGGAAAGTGCCCAGATTCATTCAGAAACGCACATGACCTAATGGGCTGGCATTCCCTCCCACTCAAACTGATCCGCCAACATTTATTGAACTGTTTGCTGCCATAGTCATCCAGCTAGCCAAACACATTTTATAGTTAACAAAACACAAATAGTATCTTAATCTGCCCCTTTGTTCATTTAGGAACATTCCTCCTAATGTGACTGTTTAAGACTTTGAGTTCTATACCCAATACAGACAATGATCATGTATAGACCATATATGTCATTGTCTGGCAGACATTCATAAAGGCATAGTAATCTCACAGGAAGTCTAAGGGGTTGTTTTAAAGTACCTTTATTGTCATGCCATATGCGGATTTTCCAGAGGCTCCCGAGGCTCCTTTCTGTTGCTATCTGGAAAACATCCAGGCTGTTTCTGTGAAAGGAGCCCTCTCCATCCAGATGTCTGTGTCCACTTTTATCCTCCACGCCATATAAGTTTATCCCCACATGAGCGGTTGTACCTGGTCAGAAAACACAGAAACACACAGCTATGAACCCTAAGGTAGACAAGCGACACATGTGTCAGTCATGCAAAGTATGGGTCAGGCTACGTTCAATATGTCCAAATTCAAGAAAAATAAATGAGCACTTTAGAGCCAGATCATTGTGGTGCGAAATGTTACTCAAGTAGGAGACAATGCTATTGTCATGGGCAGTATTATTCCAGCAATCAACAGGCACTACAGGTTGCAGCCCACTGGAGAAGCCTAAATGCTGTAATGTAATGTTTAACAACTGGTACAGCTGTGGACTGTTGTAGTCACGAGATGCGGGTAAGATGGTTAAATGGGAGAGAAGAATGTATTAAATGGAATACCCTTATGCTGACATCTCATCCAGGAGGGTGCACTAGTATCAACTGATCGGGGAGAATCAGACATACTAACACTGGAGTGTCGCAACAGAATACCTATAGTAGCTACTATTGGCCCTCAGACACTCCATTGTCTTTGATGCAGCTCCCAACATCTGAATGTTTATGGGTAATAATTGCTGATTGTTACCTTCTTCCAGAACATGGTACTTTAAGGGCCTCTTTTCGCACATGGCATTTTGCCAGTCGGCCAGGTCGGCAGAGGCCACAGTGGGTCGATCGAAGGGACTGTATTTTTGCGAGCGGGCACCTTTTTCGATGTACCCACTTGTCGAAGTATTTTGTTATGAAAGACCAAACTTCCAAAGCAAGGGAGTTTCTTCCTGTGTGTCAAAGGTCATTGTGAGGTTTCCTTACTCAGTCTCAGGCAGGCGAAATGAGTCATGGTGGCTCCACCCTTAACAGGGTGGGCTTCTCTCGTTGGGACCAGATCGCTCTGCTGCAGCTAAGCCCTTGGTAGACGTTTCTCACAAGGCAGCCAGCTGAGATTCCACCATCAGCAATCCTGCAGTTTCCCCACTTCTAAATAGGGTAGAGAAGTGCAAGTTTGGTG
Organism: Pleurodeles waltl; assembly: GCF_031143425.1. Lineage (NCBI taxonomy): Eukaryota > Metazoa > Chordata > Amphibia > Caudata > Salamandridae > Pleurodeles > Pleurodeles waltl. Next base: position 74,571,561 of record NC_090449.1, on the reverse strand, counting down.
GAACGGTACATCTGCTGTTTTATGGCAGATGCACCATTCAACCAAACTCTTAATGATCTAGTATTACAGGTCATTTCCAATGCAGGTGATGCATCAAGCAGAATCTATGCTCATGCTAAAGCTTAGTAAAAGAGTACATGGACACATTGTTCCAGATGGTCCTGATGGACATACCTCAGCTGCTTAGCAGGGAAGGAAACCAGACTCAATGTCATTCCACTGATTATCAGCATTTCAAGAACTTTGGCGAGGCTGGAAACACAATATTATTCTGTAAATTGCCTAAGACTCTGGGTCCACGTTAGGCTTTTTGAATGTGGGGTTATAAGTGAATGCTTAAACATTTTTTGGAATGTCCACAAACTGATGGTAGAAAGTGACAACATTTGTGATGAGATACAATGAGCACTGGTTGGGAGGCTTGAGAGGCCGGTATTGCAGGTTTCATGAGGAAGGGCTGTGTGGGCATCAGGCTGCTGATATTCATAGGTATTTCAGTCTTGTGATGTGGTGGTTTTACTCATTGTGGTGGTGCACAGAGTCATTCATATGACAGGTGCAAGTTCTAAAGATGGAGGTGGAGAAGAGGTAATGGTCAGCATTACTACGGTAGGCATTGTAAAGTGACCTCTTTGTGGGTAGTGATAGCCAGTTTTTCTTTTTTTTTTAGAATCACCGCTGGTAATTTTGAACTCGAAACTTGGAACACTGCTTTTCAGTGTCGAGTGTATGTGCCTTGATATGCAAAACATGTTGAAATTGGCTTACAACATGATTGGCATATTTAACTTTGTAATAAGGCCATAGTGTATGGTGCAGAAATACACCTATAGCATGGAAGGTTAAATGCCACTTGTAGACGGCAGCACGTATTGTGCTATCCACTACAGTGGCAGTGAAAGCATGGCTTCAGGCCTATCCTGTATAGCCTCAAAGCAGCAGCATGAACTCTTCTGCCCAGACCTGTTAAGGAAATACCATTTTAAATATTAAATAGGTCACCCCTAAGCACACCTTACTGCCAACACAGTTGGACGCATATTATTTAAGAATGGAGCATGTATGGCATCAGATATGGCAAGTTACCCCAGTGACTAAGTCAAAAACAACACTGTCACAGGTCAGGCTGTAGCTGGCACGAACGACAAATCAAAGTATAGATTATACAGTTTAATCTATAACTTTTAACCTGTACCAACTACACTCTCAATTCAAAGACAAATTTTTACATATTTTAAACATCCAATCTAATGAAGAAGTTAGATTTGTATTAAATATGCTGTAAATGTGACTTTTAGAATTTTACCTTTATCCTGTCTGAAGCTGCTGGAGATTAATTTGCATTAGCGGTCCAGTAACTGTCCAGCATGTACTCGGACTGTACTAGGCTCCCAGAGCAGAGATAATATCCTGGGAGTGGGGACGTGTCTTCCATCTCTGGCAGGAATAGTAGCTGGTGTGGGACAAGGAACTTAACTGACTTCAAAGGCCAGAGGTTGGGTGCAACCGGAATGCACCGGGTGCTGACTTGTTGACGTGTTTGATTTATGTGACTGTGGTAGTGACCAGTGTATTCCTTGTGATCTGTGCCCTTTCAATTATGGACAAACGTAAAGCTACTGAGAAACCCTCGGGGTAGCACGCATAAGCAAGATGCCTAGGCACTCTGCACAAAACTGTACTTTAAATGAAATAGATGACCTAATAGTGGAGGTGGAGGGTATATTAGCTTCAAATAATCTGGTTTTCTCCAAGCGTAAGGGGCCTAGAGGCTCTAAACACAAGGGAATTCACTCATATTTTAATAAAACTTCCTTCAGTCAGGGTAGCGTAATAAGGGATATAGCCTTTAATGCAGAGGTGAACCCTACTCGGGAAGGCCAAGTTTTTATTAGTGGGGGTGGACGAGTGTAAGAGGGTCTTCTGGTAAAGATTCAATAAGATTATTATGCTGGAACATGGCAGGTCTGCGAGCTAAGCTAGCGGATCCGGACTGGGGAGAGTTTATTGATACTCATCAAATAATACTTCTGCAGGAGACGTGGGCAGTGGTTCCAGGATTTAGATGTGGTTATGTCGCCTTTACGGCGGATGCAGTGCCTTGTACCTAGGGTAGAGCCTCTGGTGGACTGTTTATCTGGCTGAAACTAGATCTTTTTCCAATAGTGAAAAAAGTTGCAACAGGGATTAAGGATTTGTTGGGGGGTAGAGGTAAAAGTAAAAACTCCCATGAGGGTGCGATACATTGCTATTTTCAATGTCTACAAGAGATCTGTCCCCCACAATGTACTCTCCCCTATAGTGGTCCACCTTGTTGATATTTTGAAGAGCTAAAAAGGCAGCACTCTGAAACTTACCCAACCAGCCCAATGGATAGCCACATAGTATCTGATCAAATCATAGAAACTTTGAGTGTGGTTGCAACTCAAGTGGAAGATCTGATTTTTTAGAATGGCTTAAGAATTGCAAACGGCAGCACTAGTTCTGATATCCCTCCTAAGCCGACCTTTAAGAGAGGTCTTGTAAAATCTCATATCGATTACCTCTTGCTGGATCAGGATGCGTGGGCCTCTCTAGTTGACATGGCTGTCGTCTCCAGAGCAGATGCACCATAAGTGCTGTATTTGCAGCGGCTTTGTTTATAATTTGTAACCTATCTCCAACTTACAATATGAGTTTGGTAGAGGCAGTCAACAACAGGAGGAGTGTCGAATGGGCAGAAGTTATGGATAATAAAGCATCCTAACCCAAATTTACGAGCTATTTGTAAACACCTTTGTTGAGGTAACTAATAGAAGAGGGTGTAAGCCTGAAACGTTCCCTGAGCACTGTCAGTGAATGGAACAATTAAGGCCCTTGTTCTTTAATGACAGGAAAAGAGGACCCTCCCTTAGAAATGCCCCAGGGTGGTACACCAAGGAATGCCAGAATGCTAAGACCAAGCTCTTGGAAACCCTGAAGTCGGGCACCAAAACACAAATAACTTCCGCAAGGAATCACTATAAGTCTATTCTATCCAAAGCAAAAAAGAGTTGGGAGACGTATCAATGGGATGAGCTTACTAATGCACTCAAGCGTAAGAACACAAAGGGGTTTTGGAAATTGGTAGCATCCAGCTCAAAGATAACTGATAATCACCTTGACACAGTAGTGCAGCCTGAGGGGAAGAACACTTCAGGGCCTTGTACAGTGAGAAGGGGTGGGAACATGCTGGGATTGTACTGGAGGAGCTTAATGAGGGGGGTTGCCTTGATGCTCCAGCGGCTCGAACCAACTCTTTACAGAAGGTGGATAACACTGAGTCAGAGTCCTCCTACTTCACTGTTGAAGAAACAAGGACAGCAATAATGCAAATGAAGAGGGAAAAGGCCCCAGGGCTTGATGATATTCCAAGCGACTTCCTTCTATCTCATCCTGAGGTGTGGTCTACCTATCTCAATGCTCTTAGAAATGCCATTATGAGGGGTGAAGAAATTCTGCCCACTTGGCGAGGAGCGGTTTTTGTACCAATCTACAAAAAAGGGAGTAGGGACCTACCAGCCAACTATAGACCAATCAGCTTGCTGGATAACGCCCAAAAGATTTTCTGTAGACAGGTACTGGCGAAGCTACAAACTTGGGTCACAGATAACCATATTCTTGAAGACGCCCAGGCAGGTTTCAGGTGCAACACCAGTACCCTTGACCGGGTCATCTGGTTCAAGCTGCTCCGTTGGAAGTATATTACCCTGAAGAAAGATCACTTGTATGTTGTGTTTATAGACCCGAGGTCGGCATTTGACTTAGTCCCAAGGGACAGTTTGTGAAAGGTACTTGAAGCTTATGGGGTCCCATGCAAACTATTATGGATATTAAGAGTCCTCCATGCAAACACCTTTGCAAAAGTAAGGTGAAATCTGGGTGGGTTACCTAATGGGCAAGATTCCAATCCATCGGGGTAAAACAAGGCTGTGTATTGTCTCAGACATTATTTAGCCTTTACATTATTGGTGCAGTCTCTCCCAATGTACACATGATGCCCCTAAGCTAGCAGGAGCCGCAATCCCAATATTAATGTTTGTGGATGATATCCTGCTCATCTTTAAATCTCCTATGGGTCTCCAGGCAGAGCTGGATTCTTTTGTGACCTCCTGCAAGATGAAGGGCCTTGAAATCAACCATCTTAAAACAAAATTTATTAACACCCATAAATCGTTCAGGGGGAGAATGGTAATTGAAGGCTCCATAATTGAGCAGGTCAAGCACTTTGACTATTTAGGGGTTCGGCTGTCCGACACAATGACTTTGACCCATCAAATAGAGAAGAGTAAAAACCTTCTTAAGCAGAGAATCTACCTGATCAGTAGGAAACAGAAGGTAGTGGGCGATGTCACCGGCCCTCCAGGTTTATAAAGCAGCAGCTTGACCTGCAGCCACTTATGGGGTTGAAATCTGGGGATTTGCAGATGCTATGGCCCTCCTAGTGGCTGAGATAAATTTCATAAGAGGTTTATTTAAGATAGGCAAAGGCACGCCCTCTGAGGCTGGATTTAGCACTTAACCATACTAACTTAGAGGTAGCTCTTAAACCCTTATTGTATTGGGTAAGGCTGTGGTCAAACGAGGAGCTGACATCATACAGGGACTCCCTAAGTGATCTAATCTCCTGAGATTCAAGGGTAGTTACGCCATGGCTTACAAATGTTAAGATGCAGGGCGAGAAGTTGAAAATGACAGACCTTTGGAACTCACCAGCAGTTGCCGCTAAGGGAGCCAGGCAGAAGGTGAAAAGTGCCTTTTGGAACAACTCCCAGGAACAGATTTGGTTGCACTATGACAATGAGAACCTGCCCGGGCAATTCCTAAAGGTAAACTGCTCTCCAGCTTATGAGTTCATGGATGAAATCTATCCACCTATTGCCAAACGGCTTTATCTCCAATTTAGATATGAGTCTTTACTTTTAAGAACCACAACGGCCAAATGAGACAAGCAAGATGCCTCAATGTTTTGCCACTTATGCCCATCGGATAAAGAAACCAAGGCTCAATTTCTTTATCTCTGTCCCTAGTATACACAGCTGCGCAGAAAATGGTTAATTGTGGTCAGTAAGCTTCTGAGTGTTAGACATCATTGGGAGGCCCTGAGAATCCTTAAATACGACACAAAGGCTGTGATAGTATTCGCAGGAGCTAAATACCTAGAGCACACATGGTATATTAGACGGAGGGGTTGGTCCTAATGGAATCTTTAACACTTAAACTACTTTAACATACTGCTTTCTTAGTGTTTATAGAGGCATGTGACCAAGTTGCATATATTATTCATTTTGAATTGTACTGCCGACCCTAGAGAGTTATTTGGACAGATCTCGGCTTGGAGGTGGACTGACCTCATCCATCACATATCCCTAGGAAGCCTTCTGGATCATTGTTCTTCCATAGGCAACCAACATGGGTTGGGTGTTTTTGGCATGGGTAGCGGATGAAACATTTGAGTTCTACTCCCTTTAAATGTGTCTCTGGCTTATTTCTCTGCAAATCTCTTAAGATTTTACTCCAAGTAGCTCCAAATAATATATTTTGGAGGTGGACTGTCCCCACCTGCTATATACACTTGGGCAGCATCTCAGGCCTCCATATATGATATAATAATGGAAGAAACTATAATTGCGCATTCTTAGGCAATTAACACAGATCAGTAGATTCTGTTTTAGGCAGCTGATGATTTACTTGACTAGTATTTCTTTTTAAATATACACTTGTCCTATTTGTCCATATATGTATTTTAAAGCATTTACTCTAAGTAGTCTTAAACAATATATTCTTCTTTTTGCTCTAATTATTACAATAATGTGTGCACTTTATATGGAGTGTCCTACTAATGTATATTTTATATATTTATGTATGCTTTTATGTTTTTTACCAAAATAAAGTAATTACTGAACTTACTGAACTGAATTCAAAGGGTCCTGCACTGTCACAACTAAATGTTAGGCGAAGCCTGGAAAGGCCCCAGCTTTTGTCCTCACTGTCAGACGGTTTTGAGTGACCACATCGGATGAGGCTGCTCATTATCTTGGACACAGCTTTGGGTTGACACACCAGGGTAGACAGGTCTCCTCATCTTTGATTTTGAGAGGCGCAATGTGGGATTGTTTGCAGTAGGGCAAACAGGAACTGGTAAAAAAAGTGGCCCCAGGGACCTTTAACCAATTGGCTAGTGTGTATCCGAGAATCACCCCAACCACCAGCTGGTGCCAGGCATAAATATGGCACCGAAAGGTACCATCCTCAAAATACTTACTGGACATGCAGAAGATCAGAAGAGGGCCAGACCTGCTGTTTGTGACCTGAGAGGAGCCCTGACGGATATGATCCCCCTTGTACACAGCACAAGGAAGTGGACTCCAAGGGTCAATTGTCTAACCTCGTGTGCATCAACAGGGATACAAAAAAACTGCAAGAGGCCTTTTCCTTGAAGGACCCTGATGATCAGTGGCAACTGGGCCTGGGCTGGACTTTTCTGTGGCCTCCACCTGACACCCTCAGAGTCTTAGTGCCCTCCATTGAGGTCCTAAGGGACAAAGAAACATACTGCTGTGGTTGTTTGGGCATCTGAAGAAAGTGTGGAAACCTTTGAAAACCTTTCCTCCAGAGATTCTTGGGAGACCTGTGGGAAAAAGTATCCGACTGGCGGTTTCATGGCGTTAAATTGAATTTCAGATTCATCCCACTCGTCCCCAGTGGGACCAACCTGTTACAAGAATCCGAACCTTGGTTCCGCAGCAGCGGCTAAAGTTTCAGCGGCAGTGGGACTTAAAATTGTTTTTGAACTTTTTGACTTTGAAATATTTTTGAACTTTTTGACTTCCAGACTTTCGATAGGACCAATTCATGTGGTCTATTGGACCACAGCTTCTTTGCGGTCAGCCTAAAAACACACGTGGGTCCTGGTCTACCACTTCCATAGATGATTATTGGCACTATATTCACTTACATTTTTTAAAATTCAGATTTCCAGTTCCCCTTATGGGATATTTGTACGTTTGGGCTTATTTTACTCTTAAAATGTTTTTTTTTGTTTTTTTTTTTAATTGGTTGTGAAGATTTATTACGTTTTGTGTAACTTTTGCTAATCTGTAAATACTGCTTAAAGACTCTGCAAGACTTTACACATTGCTTTTGATTTAAGGCTGACTGATGTGTGTTACATTACTGGAGATTGAGCACAGATTTATTTTATTTAATTCATGTGACATATAGCCATCCACTTGTCCACCCCAAATAATAATCCACTTTCCTAGAGTGGGCATTACTCTCACAGTGACAGCCAGCATTATGTTACATTGTTTTATGTTAGCAAACATGTAAAGCGCATATTCACCAAAGGTTTCTTTGCGCTGAATTAGCTAAGACAGAGTGAGCCAACTGAACCATGGGCTGATGGGATCACCCCTCCTAAAGGTTGTGTGTCTGTCTGAATAGCTATGTTTTTGAATTCTTTCAGAATAGGAGAAACTCAGTTCCCAGCCAGAGATAATCCGAGAGAACATTCCATAGTGTGGCTGCCTGATTGGAAACTCCAGCCACCCAGGCCTTTCCTTGATTATCTAGGAATGGCTAGGTAATTTACTCTAGTAAATCAAAGTGTTCTAGGGGAGGTATATTTGTTGATTTTCTTATTCAGAACGTGAGGGCCTGGGCCACTTATTGACTTACCAGTGATACAGTGAGTCTTAAATAGAATCCTCTGTTCCACTGGCAGCCAATGCAGCTGCCTAAATAATGGTGCTACGTGGTTATAGAAGGTTATAGATGAGGTGGGCAGCCTCATTTAGGATAACCTGTAGCCTATGGAGGGCACTGTTCGAAAGTCCTAAGTAAATAGAATTTGTGCAATCCAACCTTGATATAGCGATTGCCATTACAATAAATTTTACTTCTTCTAACAACGGGAAAGGGGCTCATTTTCCAATCAATTTGAACAGTTAGCTACATTTATTACACAATATTATGGTGGGGCTTAATGCTGAAGTAATGGACAGCAATACCACTGTTGAAAATATCCCCAGGGTGGGCAGCATTGCTGTAAATAACTTCCAGAGGTCAACACTATCATTGAGACAGAAGTATTGGGAATTCAATTTTGAACCATCCACGTGGTGGACAATACTTCCCTAGTGAGTGACACTTATCAGAGTGGGTAATACATTTTCAGTGATGTCCAGCATTATCAGGATAACATTATAGTGGTGAGCACTACTTTCTCACTTCGGGGCAGAATTCTTGCAGCAGAAAATAATGTGTCTGCAACAGACAGCAATATCCTGGTGGGCAAAAAAGTGAGAAGCTTCATTTGTCAACTAGGAAATAATTTCCGAATGATAGGAAACATTATCATGCTACAGAATTTCCTCCAGAGAAGGACAGCATTACTTTGGCAGGCAATAGCCCCCCACTGATCTATTGCATTTACCTGGAGGTTTTGTCCCTGCCCGTTACCATTCTCATGTGCTGAAATCTTCCTTAGAGCTGTACGGTATTACCCTTTCCAAATAATCAGCAGGGGATGGGCAGCATTATCATGGTTGCTACCATTTCTGGACTGCCGGGCAGCACTAGCAATTATCCAACACTGCTATGGTGAACAATGCATGTGCCTTGTCCTCTCATAAATATATAACGTTCATTGGGAACATTGGATAGAGACACATTTGATGCATTCATCTCAAATCAGCGTCTCCGTTAACACGGAGAGCACCCTTCAATCGTTGTTTAATTCAACAACTTTATGGCACAGGAGAGAAATTAGAGAATCTAAGAGCCAGATGTAGCAAAAAGAGATTTTGCAAATCGGAAATTGCGAGTCGGTGCGACTCGCAATTTCCAATTGGCAAAATCGTATGCAGAATGGTGTCTGCGAATCTCAAGGGGGTCGCAAAGACCCACCTCATTAAGATTAATGAGGTGGGTCGCAATTTGCGACCCCCTTGAGATTCCCTGCACTCACAGGGATGGTGGCCTGCTGGAGACAGCAGACCTCCATGTCTGTGACTGCTTTTTCAATAAAGCAGTTTTGTTTTTTTTGTATTGCAGTCCTTTTTCCTTAAAGGAAAACGAGTTGCAATACAAGATAAAAATGAAACCATTTGGTTTCGTTTTTTCAGAGTAGGCAGTGGTCCATTGGACCACTGCCTGCTCTGAAAAAACATTTATAGCAACATTCACAAAGGGGAAGAGGTCCCATGTGGACACCTTCCCTTTTGCGAATGAGTTGGCACCCACTTCAAGTGGATGCTAACTGCGAATTGCTTTGCGACCGCTTACGCGGTCACAAAGCAATTCTGCATCGCGGTGCGAGTCACAAATAGGAAGGGAACACCCCTTCCTATTTGCGAGTCGCATTTACATTTTGCGAGTCGGTACCGACTTGCAAAATGGGAATGTGCATCGCAATGGACGTTTTGCATTGCGCAAACTGCAATTTTCGCAGTTTGCGCCATGCAAAACGGTTACTACATCTGGCCCCAAATGTGGGCTAAAGGGAAGAGGAATATATAGCCATCAGAGTGATGAGAACATCTATTCCACTCACTAGTAAAGTATTTCTGAGATTCCTAGGGCTGAGCCGAAGAAATAACTCCTCTACTGTGTCTGCTCTTAAGCAAGTTCCTGTTGAAGTCTTTGAATACAGCTGCTCCTTTGCTCTGTTGAAGAATACTCGACTGGGATGGAGGAGTAAGGGGGCGTGGTCTTAGATGAGAGGTTGAGTGGGAGGGAAGGCTTTTTTTTACGTTGAAAGCACTTTTGTATTTTTGCTTTGAAAGCTCATAGATAGAGTTCTTGGTTGACAGGAAGAGTGAGATGGGACAGATGCTTCTTTACTTCAGCACAGGGATTGCAAGATCGATTTGTTTAGCAGACTGGGAGGGTTCAAGAGGAGAATAACCAGCATTATGCCTTATGACTCATGCAATTAGCTAACATCACATATTTGGTGGTTTGCTATCTAGCCCAGGGGTCTCCAACCTTTTCTGTATTAAGCTAGTTATCTTCAAGTGAAAATCATCCCGAGCTACTAATATTATTGATGTAATAGTGACCACCCCACCCAAGATTGTCAGCAGTGATCACATCAGTGCATGAGGCAGGGTTTCCAGCACTCATGTAAAAAAACAATGTTTTAGCAATTTGAAATACTTAAAAGCCATAGCTGCAATCCCCCGGTGCTAAAGTAATTATATGAGTAATAAACCTCTCCAACCCAATAATAGCTTTAAATACATTTTGAAAATGTTTCCCCATACATCAGATTGAGTTCTGAACATACACACAGTTTCATCTTGAATATATGTTTTTTAATGTTAGTATACATATAATAATTCAACCAAGCAAAATCTTCTAGATTGGTAGGCTGGCCTGCAGACAGGAGAGCTGCTCACAGGTAGCTGGAGAGCTAGTGGTAGTACACAAACTACTTGTTGGAGCACCTGATCTAGCCTCATCCAAATTTCTTTACATTAGACGCCAGGACTGTTTCTGTGATAAACGTTACACCAGAGGCACCTTGAGAGTCTACTGTATTTTCTAAAAAAAATTATCTTAATAATTGCATGCCTATTTTACATGCAATTCAAGTCACAAAGAAGGATGAAAAAATCTAATTATGCAACCAACCGAGAGACAAACAGTTTATTTTTGGAAGACCAAGGGGGTCATTCTGACCCTGGCGGTCGGTGACCGCCAGGGTCACCGACCACGGGAGCACCGCCAACAGGCTGGCGGTGCTCCGTCGAGCATTCTGACCGCGGCGGTTCAGCCGCGGTCAGAAACGGAAAGTCGGCGGTCTCCCGCCGACTTTCCGCTGCTCGGGAGAATCCTCCATGGCGGCGGAGCGCGCCCTGCCGCCATGGGGATTCTGACACCCCCTACCGCCATCCTGTTCCTGGCGTGTCTCCCGCCAGGAACAGGATGGCGGTAGGGGGTGCCGCGGGGCCCCTGGGGGCCCCTGCAGTGCCCATTCCCATGGCATGGGCACTGCAGGGGCCCCCGTAAGAGGGCCCCACTGTGTATTTCAGTGTCTGCAATGCAGACACTGAAATACGCGACGGGTGCAAACTGCACCCGTCGCACATACCCACTCCGCCGGCTCCATTCGGAGCCGGCTTCCTCGTGGGGAGGGGTTTCCCGCTGGGCTGGCGGGCGGCCTCCTGGCGGTCGCCCGCCAGCCCAGCGGGAAAGCCTGAATGGCCTCCGCGGTCTTTCGACCGCGGAGCGGCCATATGGCGGTTCCCGCCAGGCGGGCGCCGACCGCCGCCCTCGGAATCAGGCCTCAAGTCTCTAAGGGCTCACATACCAGGAAGTGCCATATTCAGGAACAGACCAATCACAGTGATGCTTCATTCACTCCGCACAGTGATCTGGAGACATCGTCATACTTGTTAAATATCAATGGAGATTTCTTGCTAAAGATGACTGAACTACTTACCAGAGCCTCTGCCCCATCCCGTCTTCACCAAGATCTCATACTTGAAGAAGCCGCTCTTGCCGCAGAACGGAATGACTCCTACCCTGTTCACATCGATCAGGTCCAGCTTGTGCACAATGATGGCTGCCACAGAGTACGTCACAAAACAGACAGCGCACGTAAGAAGGACAATGTAGTTAATTCCAGGAGGAGGAGGCTGCAGAATGAATCACAACACTATAAATGAGATTGAACAGGTGACATTAAGGAAAACAAAACTGTGACAATCAATTTTCCAGCCCATGAATGTCAAAACACTTCCAAATGTCTGGCAACAAACTAAACATTCAGAATGCTACAAATAATGATCACTTAAAGGGGTGAATACAATTTCTTTAGCCATTGAGCAATTTGCCCATTTAAATACCCATTCACAAAACACTGAACATAGAGCTAGATGCACAAAGAATGGAGTTGGTAAAAGTCATCACAAATTGTGCATCAACTTTTATCAATCCATTCTGTTTTTGCAAACCGGACTATGCATTAATAGGTTGGTTTGCAAACACCAGAATCGTAGTGGGTCGTAATTCGTTCTACCTCATGAATATTAATGAAATAGGTCACAGAGTACGACCCACAATGATTTGCTGCCATCACAGCATGGTGGCCTTCTAGAGTCAGACTGCTGGGAGTCTATGATTGCTTTTAAATAAAGCATTTTTTAAACACAGTCTGTTTTCCTTAAAGGAATGTTTTTGTCAACATTCACAATGAGGAAGGGACCCTTGAAGACATCTTACCATTTGTGAAGCGGTCACATCTACATATTTGTAGGGGTAAAGTATTAACGTCTTGAGACCGGATTTCAGTTGAAAAACATTAATACATCCAACTTCGAGTCGGTATTTGGAAGGGATGCCCTAAATACCAATTTGGTATGTAGCGGCAAACTCAAATTACGATTCTGTAATGCGTTACTGAATCACTGTTTGGGGATTTTAAATACGAAAAGGCTTTTCTGCTTTTGCAAATGGCCTGATTTTGTGAATTGGACCTTTTAAGACCAAAAAAGCCTTCATACATCTGCCCAATTATGTGCTATGTTTCAAAACCAATTAGAATTAAAAGAAGCTGAAGTAAGAAGTTGTTGGTTCATTGGCAATCCTGCTCAGATTACAAAAATGATCTCTGAGTTTACAAAACTTTTTTTACATCTAAATGTTGTGAATAGTGTTTGGAGACGGCTCCTAGCAAGCATTTCTGATATTCAGATTTTCATTCAAATCTGATTGGACACTAGGTCAAAACAACATCAAAAAAGTGTAAACCCCGTTGCCTTTGAGTGAGTCCTATGTTATCAGGAGAATAATCCTTTTGAATATTAGTCAGGTGATGAAAACATTTCTCAGTAACTCTATGGGGCAGATTTTTTGTAGGGCGGTTATGAGAGTGCCCCCTGCCCTGCTCTTCACTTTACCACTGTATTTTATGGTGGTAAAAAGTGGTCTAACCACCATCAAAACCTTCACTGGCTCTGTCCTCACTCAGGTAGTGTAGTGGATGCTTAAACTATGCTTGACAAATAGAAAAATTTCGACTTGCCAGCCTGCCACATTCTGGCTTCTCATACTCCATGAAAAACCACCATGTCAACCCTGGTGGGCTTCAACAGAATGACATACAAGTTCCCACCATGTCAGGGCCACTTGTAATCATGGTATTTCATGTTGGCTATGGTTGCGAGACTTGGGCCTGGGTGGACAGAGAAACAAACGTGCCACACACAGCGCAGACTATCACAGCGTAATAGAAACCAACAGAATAGCAAAAATGTAGATGTCTTGTCTTCAAAGCCTACGAGATCAGAGCTCCAGAGTAACAGAGACAAATAAAGACAAATATAATTTGATATAAATATTGGACCGATTCATAAACAGTCTCTGCAGCTGTGGTAGAGTCTCCACACTCGTGGCGGAATCTCCACATTGCAGTTCTCATAGCGGAGATTCCGCCATGAGTGCAGAGTTTCCGCCACGACTGCAGAGGCTCTTTGTGAATTGGGCCCATTGCATCTCAAATATTGCTTATAAAAATGTTGTCCCATTGAGTGTATTGAGTGCAGGCTCTCTATATTTAACTCAAATGGAGTGATATTTAGGACATAATATTTATGTCAGAAGATATTCTCACAACAATATTCTGGTGCTGCACCAGCCGCATAGCCAGCCCTGTTCAATGTAGGATTTTGGTAACCCGCATCTCTTATTAGGGGGTACTAATGGACACTCAGAGTTCGCTTGGTGCTCATGGCACACCAGGATCCTTTGAGTCTCTCTGAACAAATAGGCAGTCTGAATGGGCTGTCTCCTGGGTAGTAACGTAGCGGATTGCGGCCTGGGTGATAGTGCAACCCACTTTCCTAAAGCAAAGTATTCTGTTGCTTACGGGATATACTATATTATGGTATAGGTTCCCTTTTCCAAGTTGAGAACTTATCACTAACTTGTGCAACATTCATCAAGACTCTGTTGAATTTTTTTTTTTATTAAGCCGCTGAGAACTCGGCTTCTCAGTTATCCCATGGTGGAAGCACTGAGGGATAAAAATTTAGTTCTCTGAGCACTGAAGCCGAATCAATATCATGTAAAAATGTTAAACATTTCGCATCATTACATAATATAAATCTCTATCATATGAAACCAGCAACATAAAGGTAAAGTTATACCTTACTATGTGTAAATAGTTTTTATGCTGTAGATAGCTTTATTTTTTTACATACATCATATATTGTCTAAATATAGCACTTCTTAGCACATACCACTGAACCATCAATGCCAATCTGATAATACAAAAGGGGCACAGAGCTTCCCATTTCTTGTAAAAAACAAACATCAGTGATCAACTGCATGGGTTCTGTGAGTTAGCCATTAAAGAAGACAATGAAGAAGATGCCGTCCAGTTACCCCAAATCTTACAACTGTTTCTACTCACAGGGAATATGAAGTGAACTGAACTTGGGGGGACAAAGAGACTGGCTCCGAAAGAAGTGAGGTGGTGAGTCAGGCAGACAGCTTGCTCCGGCGAGGTGTCCTCCAATGCAGCCATGCCCTCGGTCTCCCACCTCTTCTCGTTCTCATTGAAGTACTGGCACAGAGACGTGTACAAGCCGACAGTCACCTCCACCGCAGACCAGCGGTAGTGGTTGGTAATGTTCACGTGATGTTCCTCCGCTGTACCTTGACCACTAAACAAGACCAAACCAATATGAATCCATTACTATTATGAACAATCCCTTTGTCCTCTCATCTTATATTTCCTAATCAATTGTTTAATCAATTCAATCGAGGTTAGATGTCAGTTTTAATTTTTCACATAACTAATAGATAAGCCCACTGGACACTACAATTACATAAATCACGTATAAGCACTTAAACCGGGTCTCGTTATGAGTCGCATTTCAAAAATGGAGTGTTAATCCTGGACCAGTACATTACCGCTACTGGGTGGCATTACCAACAAATGGCAAACAACGTGCAGCTTCCAGAAACTGTGCCTGAATTCTGGGCCCTTTTCCAGTCACATATTTCACTTGTTTTTCACATCTGAAACATGTAACTGGAAACAGAGGTGATATTGCCAGATGTGGTATTACGAGGTGTGGAATCTCTAAAATGTACTGCGTGGAATTCTGCAGCTTGTAATTGTGGGAAGTAGATTCTCAATAAAAAAACATTAAAAAATATCACTCATATGACTTGTAATGACAGCTTGGTGTTACTTATTGTGTTTAATGCTACTGACAATGAGTCCTAAGGGTAATTCTAAATGTCATTGCTATTAGTACTTTCCAAAGTCTGTGGCTCCCCTGGCAACATGCTGTTGCTTATAAGTTCTCTCTGTGAAGACTCCTACTCTTATGCAGAACCAGTTATTACCCACAGGGGCCCATTCACAACCTACTTTTTGTACTACATGAAGTACTATTACTGTAGTACTACTCACACACTAGAGTGATATTTACTAACCTATGGAGGGAGGCCTCGGCTTCTGCCTCTCCTGTCTTTACTATGTGAAGATCTCTGCCACCGTGCTGGAGATCCACGCACTCATAAGCCCACGTTTAAGTAAATGTCAGAGGGACAAGGGGGAGTGGCAGAATACTTCTTATAAAATTGGAAGGGGCTTTGGAAAATTAAGGAGGGGTATAGGTAGGAACAGGCTACGACAAACATGCACCTACAATATACTATTCACAAACTACACTTCTTTAGTTACTAAAGCCCTACAATTGACAAAGCAGTACTAAATGTACTCCAGTCCAGGACTAGAGTAAGTGAAACACCACACGAGGCTACTCACAGGTACAGCAACACACTACCAAAGAAACTACTGGAGGCAGCGACTTAATGTAACACTCATACAGAATAATGTCAAATAAATACTATTATTTCGACTTCTATATTATGTATATATTTTGTTTAATGTTCAAAAATATACATCATTGTTAAACATTATTTTAAAATGTAAGAATAAGCTTAATTTAAAAACGAATAAATTCAACATTTAAACTTTTGTTAAAAATGTTCAAATAATTTACATTAATTCAACAAATAACTATTAACCACTTGCGTGCGTCGTACGTCCAGGAGCCGTCTGACGCAGCAACGCTCAATTGCTTCAGACGATTCCGACTCATCCACAAACATGGCACAGGAAATCCCTCTGGAGCCTGGGAATAGCTTGACACCATTGCACCGAAAATGAAAGTGAAATGAGCCGATCAATGCATTTCACTTTCATTGCTTATTTCAGACTCCCGGGCACCTAGGCATAGGGGAGAGGTATCAGTACCCTTCTCCAGTGGATCCCTGATTGGGGATCGCCGCAGGAGAGTGATTCCCAAGCAGGGATCCACCCACTAGACACCAGGGATGGGGACAGTCCCCTTGGGCAAGGGCCTTTGCTTCCTGTTGTTTGTTGACCATATTCAGTCTTTCTGCCACCTACAAGGGCAGTTGGGGCAATAGCCCCCCCCCCCCCCCCCCCCAACTCCAGAGGTCAGAAAGCACACTAGGCAGGAGGGAATATATATATATATATATATATATATATATATTTTTTTTTTTAGACTGTGTGGGGGCTGCCTACTATGGGCATGTCACAGTTCCCACCCCCCAAACAATGGGCACAGTCTTTCTCCCAGATGGGGGCAATAGTCCCTGATCTGCCCCACCGGAGGAGGCAGAAAGCCAAATAGACACCAGGGACACATTTTTTATTCTGAGTGTAGGTGTGGGGGCTGCCCAGTATGGGCATGTCAATGCCCTCACCCTGCCAAAAAAGGCACAGTCTTTGTTCTCCACTTGGGGAGCACATGGGGGCAATAGCCCCGAATATGCCCCCCCATGAGTGGGCCAGATAGCCCATAGGCACCATGGACATTTGTTCGTTTTATCCGTGTAGGTGTGGGGGCTGCCCAGAATGGGCATGGCAATGCCACCACCTCCCCCAAAAAATGGGTACAGTCTTTCTGTCCCCCTAGGAGGCAGATGCAGATTTTTACCACTGATCTGCCCCAGGGGAGAAGAAAGCCCTCAACAGGGAAACATTTATTTTAAAAAAAGAGGGGATGGGGCATGGCCATGCCCCCACCCCAAATAAATGTGGAGTCTTTTTGCCCCCCTTGGGGGCAGATGGGGTACTTACCCCCAATCTGCTCCCCAAGGTGGCAGACAGCCCACTAGACTCCAGGGAATCAGAAAAAAATAGAGGGATGGGGGCACCCACCGCCATGGGCATGGTTTTGCCCCCACCCCAAATGAAGGGAGCAACAGTCTTTCTGCTCGTCCTGCAGACTAAAGCATTTCATTTCAATGGTAGGACATTTGACTGTACAGGAGCTGATTTTACATATGGGCCAGAAGGGCTTGGCTAACTCCCAATATTGTCCAACTTACAATGGTGATCGGCTGCACTATTTGGACGTAGGTAGGCTGCTAGCTGGAAAAACCTACCAGACCCAGAACCTTCTGAAAAGTAGACATCCAGGAAGTCCAGGGTTGTGTGTTTCACATGCACCCTACACCATTTTCTTACCCACAATGCCCTGCAAAACTCCAACTTTGCCTGAAGTCATGCATTTTCCCTACATTTCTGTGATGGATTATTCCGGAATCCATAGGAATCCACAAAATTCATCCCACCCAGCAATGTCCCACCTGAGCTGATAAAAACTATACCCCACTTGTGTGGTTGGGCCTAGCGCGAGTGATAGGAACCGATCCAACCGAAGTCAATCGGTGTCTCCATGCAAGGGCTCCCATTGTCCTTAGTTTGATCCGTCCCTGTTGTGGCACTAAGCCCAGCCACATAAGTAGAGCAGCAGTTTTAGCGGAACAGGTGGGGCAATGCTGGGTGGTAGGAATTTTGCTGATTCCTGCAGGTTCCGAAAATTTCCATCCCAGAAATATAAGGAAAATTTGTGATCTCAGGCAAAGTTTTGAGGTGTGCAGGGAATTGTAGGTAAAAGAACCTGATGGGATCCACACAAGTCACAACATACATTCCCCTAGGTTTCTGGTTTTCAAAAATGAACAGGTTGGCTGGGTTTCCCTAGATGCCGGCTGAGCTAGAGTCCAAAAACTAGGTCTACCACATAGGAAACAGAGGGGCAGTTTTTGATAGGAAAAATGCACTGCGTCCATGTTGCAGTTTGGGCTATTACATGTCGCAGTACAAGACCTACCCACACAAGTGAGCTACTATTTTTATCGGGAGACTTGTGAAAATATTGGGTGGAAGGAAATTTGTGGCTCCTCGCAGATTCCAGAACTTTCCATCACAGAAATGTGAGGAAACAGTGTTTTTTTAGTCAATGTTTGAGGCTTGCAGAGGATTCTGCGTACAAAATTGGGCGATAGCCACGCAAGTAGACCCACCCTGGATATCCCTAGGTGCCTAGTTTTAAAATATGTACAGGTTGGCTAGGTTTCCCTTGGTGCTGGCTTAGCTAGGGTCCAAAATCTAGAGCTACCCACATCAGAAAAAGAGGGTCAGTTTTCAGTGGAAAAATGAGCTGCCTCCATGTTGCATTTTGGGCAGTTTCCTGTTGCCGGCTCTAGGCCTAACCACACAATTGAGGTCCCATTTTTATTAGGCGTTTTGGGGGAATCTTGGGTGGAAGAAAGGTTGTGGTTCCCCACAGATTCCAGAACTTGCCATCACAGAAATGTGAGGAAACAGTGTTTTTTTTTAGTAATGTTTGAGGCTTCCAGTGGGTCCTGGGTAAAAACAAAAACATGGTTAAAGCCACACAATTCAGCCTACCCTGGATACCCTAGGGGTCTAATTTAAAAAAATATAAAGGTTGGCTAGGTATCTCTAAGTGCCGGCTGAGCTCGGGTCCAAAATCTAGAGTTATCACATTAGAAACACAGGGTCAGTTTTCGGTGGAAAAATGTTGCGTTTTGGGCTCTTTCCTGTTGCAGGCACTAGGCCTACCCACACAAGTGAGGTACCATTTTTATCAGGAGACTTGGGGGAATGTTAGGTGGAAGGACTTTTGTGGCTCCCGGCAGATTCCAGAACTTTCCATCACAGAAATGTGAGGACACAGTGGTTTTTTAGTCACTTTTTACTCTGGATACTCCTAGGTGTCTAGTTTTCAAAAATGTACAGGTTGGCTAGGTTTCCCTAGGTGCTGGCTAAGCTAGAGTCCAAAATCGTAGAGCTACCCACATTGGTAAAAGAGGGTCAGTTTTCGGTGGAAAAATGTGATGCCTGCCATTTCTTGTCACAGGTATAAGCCTACCCACATAATTGAAGTACATTTTTTATCAGGAGACTTGTAGGAGCGTAGCATAGTAGAACATTTGTTATTATCAATTGGATTTCGCTGCATTTGTGCCTTTCAAATGAAGGCCAGTGTATAAGAAAGATGACATTTTGAAAAATACCCTCCAAACCATACACTAGTATGGATACCTACAAATTCTGAGATGTGGAAATACATAAGCTTCCTTGATACCTATTTTTCACGTTGCCTATTTCGCTATAAGAATTGGTCTGTACTTGGTACTCAATGAAAACCCATTGTAGGGTGCAGCTCAGTTGTTAGCTCTGGGTACCTTTGGTTCTTGGAGAACCTTACATATCCTATATATCCTTGCAACCAGAAGTGTCTAGCGGATGTAGTGGTATATTGTTTTTGGCATCATGCCATTGTGACAAAAAGTTACTGATGAAAATGTTGTCAGAAATGCTCATTGTTTCCTAGTCATTTTCAAAATTTCTTTTCTTCAACAGGTATTTTCCTTGGGCAAACCTTGAGGGATTTACACATATGAACACAAACTGAATTTAGAATGTTGTCTACTTTTCAGTAAACTATAGCTTATCTCGCTCACCCATGGATTCCAGACTGGTTTCCACCACAAACTGGAAGTAGGTTAAGAGCTCAAAAATGGGGAAAATAGATTACCTCCTAGAAAAATGCTAAAACTGTTTTACTAAATTAGTTTTTTTGATTCAGGTCTTCATGTTCCTGAAAACTGGGAAGATGGTGAATTTAGTACAGCAAACTGTTTGTGGATGCCGTTTTTAGGGGAAAAACACACTTTTATCTGGAGCGTTTTTTCATTATTTTTCTCAAAAAAATCTAAATGTTTCTATATTTTGCCAGTTTTCTCAGTCCCCTCCAAGGGAATCCACAAGCCCTGGGCACCTTTAGAATCCCCATGATGTTGGGAAAAAAGGACACAGATTTTGCATGGATAGCTTACATGCACAAAAATTATGGCCTATGGCCTAAGCACAAACTACCCCAAATAGTCAAAAACGGGTGCAGCTGGGAGTCGGAGAGGCCTATCAGTGAACAAAATAGATAGGTATTAAATAAAAATGTTACTGAGGTTGGGATTTAAAAAAATATATTTTTACAGTGATAGATCCACATGCCCTGCATATCCTGCCATCTAGTGTTGGGTCCTGAGTTTTGGAAGTTGTTTTTCTTCAACGAAGCCTTTGCGAGTCATAGGATCGAGTGACTCCTCCTTATCGCTGATACTGCACATGGGCTTCGACTCCCTTGTTAGATTGTTTTCCAGGAGGCAGGTGAGAAAAGGAGTGCAGAGGAAGGATAGAGAAAGAAAAGTCCATAGAAATGTAACTACATTTGTACAACTATACAGAAGTATAAAGTGACTGAAACAGCCACAGGTGTCCAGGTAGGAGTGAGGATGCGTTTGAATCTACAGCACTACATGCCATGAACAGATGTCCGTTCAATGGCATGTGTGTCTGTAGATACACATGCTCTGCATAGGCTGTAAAGCGGTCACTCCTCCTGTGGGAGTTGCAGTTGACTGGAAAAGTGTTTGTAGAACTGCTTGGCCTACATTGGCTTGCTGGTGTGCTAGTACGTCAACAACATAGTGTTTTGTAAATGTATGTGACCATATAGATGCCTTACAGATATCAGCTATAGGTGTTTCCAAGGAAAGCCATAGTGGCTCATTTTTACCTAGTAGAGTGCGCTCTAGTAGTGACAGGTAGTTGTCTCTTTGCTTAAGCATAACAAGTTTGTATATGTTTTACTATGCATTTAGCTATGCCATTTTTGGATATTGGGTTGCCTTTGTGAGGTAGTGAAAAAGCTACAAAAAGCTGTTTCGTTTTTCTAAAGTCTTTGGTTCTGTCAATGTAAAACATCAATGCACATTTAACATCTAAAGTGTGGAGGGCTCTGTCTGCAACTGAGTCTGGCTGTGGAAAGATGACTGGTAGTTCAATGGATTGGTTAATATGGAAATGGGAAGCCATTTTAGGAAGGAACTTTGGGTTTGTCTGAAGGACCACCTTGTCTCTACTTTGGTTGGAATAATTGTTTTAAGGCCTTCCATGAGCTTTGATGAGTGGGATTCTGAACAAGGAAGTATGTTGTCTATTCTGTAGATATGCAGCTATAGCTGCGAGATGTAAGCAAATGGAAATGTAAGCTATATTTGCTTTTTGTTAGTGGAGCAAATAACAAATTATGGGGGTCATTCTGACCCTGGCGGTCTTTGACCGCCAGGGCGGAGGACCGCGGGAGCACCGCCGACAGGCCGGCGGTGCTCCAATGGGGATTCCGACCGCGGCGGTAAAGCCGCGGTCGGACCGGCACCACTGGCGGGGTCCCGCCAGTGTACCGCGGCCCCATTGAATCCTCCGCGGCGGCGCAGCTTGCTGCACCGCCGCGGGGATTCCGACCCCCCCTACCGCCATCCAGATCCCGGCGGTCAGACCGCCGAGATCCGGATGGCGGTAGGGGGGGTCGCGGGGCCCCTGGGGGCCCCTGCAGTGCCCATGCCACTGGCATGGGCATTGCAGGGGCCCCCGTAAGAGGGCCCCTACATGTATTTCACTGTCTGCTGCGCAGACAGTGAAATACGCGACGGGTGCAACTGCACCCGTCGCACAGCTTCCACTCCGCCGGCTCGATTCCGAGCCGGCTTCATCGTGGAAGCCTCTTTCCCGCTGGGCTGGCTGGCGGTCTGAAGGCGACCGCCCGCCAGCCCAGCGGGAAAGTCAGAATTACCGCCGCGGTCTTTCGACCGCGGAACGGTAACCTGACGGCGGGACTTTGGCGGGCGGCCTCCGCCGCCCGCCAAGGTCAGAATGAGGGCCTATGTCTTGGACACTACCTTTAATGGGATTAATATGTTTGGAGTGGCAGTACCATACAATACGCTTAAATTTTGGAGCATAACATGCTCTAGTTGTGGGTCTACCCACTTTCCTGAGAATGTCCATACATTTCTCAGGCAATCCTAAGTAACCAAGCTCTATGATTTCAAGAGCCATATTGCAAGGTTGAGTTACTTGGGGTCTGGATGTCTAATCTGACCTTGATTTTGAGTGAGAAGGTCCGGCCTGTCGTGGAGCTTCTCGTAGGGAGCTACTGTGAGGGCCAGAAGTGTGGTTAACCATGGCTGCTGTGCCCAAGTGGGAGCTACAAGGATCATGGCGAGAGATGTCTGCCTGATCCTCCGAACCAGAAATGGAATGAGAGGGAGAGGTGGAAAAGCATAACCAAATATCCATCACCAATTCATCCATAGGGCGTTGCCCTTGAATTGTGGTTACCTGGAGGTGAAGCTTGGGCATTTCGCGTTTTCCACTGTGGCGAGAAGGACTATCAGAGGAGTTCCCAATTTTAGGAAGTATTTTTGAAGGACTTGTTACTGCATCCTGCTGAGCAGGTCTGCAAAGCCGTTGTCCATTCCAGGAAGATACTCTGCCACCAGGTGAATATGGTGGTGGAGAGTTCACTTCCATGTTGTCAAGACAATTATAGCAACTGGCACAACAGTGCCGCCCTTGTTTCTGTAAACAATACATAGCTGTCATGCTGTTAGTGCAGATTAAGACAACTTTCTGAGCGAGGTGATGAAGAAATGCTTTCAGGGCTAGAAATACTGCCTGACGATCGAGGTAATTGATATGTAAGGATTCGTGACTCAGATCCCAAAGGTCTTGTACTGTGAGGTCTCAAAGGTGAGCGCCCCAACCCGTCAGTGATGTGTCTGTGGTCAGAATGACCTGAGGCACAAGGTCCATAAAAGGCCACCCTTTCAACAGGTTGGTGGTGTTCCACCATTGCAGAGAGCGGTGAGTATGATGGTCTAACAATTCTAGATCTTCCAGGTGATCCTGTGACTGAGACCACTGACGAGACAGACACTGCTGCAGGGGACACATGTGGAGTCTGGCATGGGGAACGATGGCAATGCAGGGGGCCATCATCCCTAACAAGCGCATGATAGTCGTGCTGTGTATGTTCGATTCTCCTGAAACTGGGGGAGAAGAGACTGAACACTGTGAACCCAAGCCCGATTGGGCAGTGCTAGCCCCAGCTCTGAATTGAGAATAGCTCCTGGATAGGGCTGTATCTGAAGAGGTTGGAGATGGGATCTGACAAAATTGATTGTGAATCCCAGTGCGTGGAGCAGGTCCACTGTCATCTGAGTGTAATAGTGTGATATTGGCACTGTGGTAGTGTGCTGGCTTTGATGAGCCAGTTGTCTAAATACAGGAACACGTGTACGCTATGTCATCTGAAGTGTGCAGCCACTACCACAAAGCAATCTGTGAAGGCCCTGGAAGCAGTGGTGACTCCAAAAGGAAGGACCTTTAGCTGCAAATGTTTGCCTGCAATTACAAATCTTAGACATTTACGATGTGCAGGGTGGACGGGGATTTGAAAATGGGTGTCCTTTAGATCTAGGGTAATCATAAAGTGGTCCTGTTGTAGAAGTAGGATAATGTCTTGAAGAGTGACCATGTGAAAGTGTTCTGAGAGAATGTAGTGGTTTAACAGTCTGCAATCTAAAATAGGCCTGAGAGAGCAGTTTTTTGTGGCAATGAGGAAGTGTAGTGAGTATACTCCTGTTCCCTGGTGTTGTAATAGAATTGGCTTGATGGCCTCTTTGAGAAGATGGAACTGTAACCCTTATTACGAGTCTGGTGGTCCTTGGACTGCCAGACTCACGGTTGTGGTCAGACCGCCATATTATGAACACTTTTTTGCCAGCTGACAGTCTGGCAGTGCTTTCGGTCTCAATCTGCCAGGGCAGTGCTCCAAGCAGCACCCTGGGGATTACGAGTCCCCTCTCCGATGGCATTTACATGGCGGTTGCACCGCCATATAAAAGTTGGCAGAGATAGGGCGCCAGGGGCCCCATGCACATGGCATGGACAGAGCAAGGGCCACCATGGGCATCCCCATCGCGCTTTTCACTGTCTGCTTGGCACCCGACGCACTGCAACATTGTCGCCAGCTCTGTTATGAGCTGGCGTCAATGCTGTGGGATGTTTCCCGCTGGGCCGACCCAGCGGGAAACTCGTAATAGCCCTCGCAGTCAGTCACTGCACTGGCAGTTTTCTGACCGCACAGCTTCGGCGGACGGGCTTTTCTGTCTGCCGAAGTCGTAATGAGGGCCTGTATCTCTTGTTTAAGAAGGGTGAGGTGTTCGTGGGATAGCCTGTGAGAGCGAAGGGGAATGTTTGGAAAAGTGGGAATGCGCTCCAGACAGTAACCATGTTGAATAGTGGAAAGTACCAATTGGCCTGTGGTGATGTTGACCCATTCTGTTTGAAAATTTTGAAGTCATCCCCCAAGGGCTGTGGAGTGAGGAGGGGTGATGAACGAGGTAGTCACTGCTGTGCAGTGTAGGTTGAGCCTCGGGTAGCAGTGCTCCTTCCTCCGCCTCGGTTGTTACTGTCTCTATAGGCTCCCCTAAAGAAACCCCTAGCATATGAGGTTGGAGGCTGTCTGCCTCTGAGGTTGTGGATTTGTAACCACCTCTGAATGTAGGGTGACAAAAAGTGCCCCTTTGTGCGGAGGACTGAAAAGCATGGCTTTTGTGGTGTCTGTATCTTTTTTTCAGCTTCTCAATAGTGGAGTCCACTTGAGGGCCAAAAAGGTGCTCCTTGTCGACAGGTATATAAAACACCACTTGCTGGACATCTGGTTTGAACTCGGAGCATCGAATCCGAGTGTGCCTCTGTATTAACACATGAGTGGTAATACTATGTGCAGCTGTGTCTGCAGCATCTAGGGCACAATGAATGAAGCTATTTGTGATTGCCCCTCTGCAACAATCTGCTACCCTCTTTTGCGGTGTTTATCTGGGAGAAATTGGAGAAGCTCCTTCATCTCAACCTGATCAGCCCAGTTGTATTTAGCTAGATAGGCTTGTGAATTGGTGATACACCAATGATTTTCTGCCTGTGCAGCCAACCGTTTACTGGCAGCATCCAGCTTCTTACTCTCCTTACATGGATGAGGAGAGTCCCCTGTGGCCTGACTATTGGCCCATTACCTTGCAGTGGTGGTCACTTTAGGACCTGGAGGGCCCTCGGATCTGATGTATACTCAGTCAGAGGGAGCAGGTTTATATTTCTTATCTACTCTAAGGGTGATAAACCCAGAGCAGACAGGTTCTTTAAAATTTTTATCTGCGAAGCATACCAGGGAGCATAGAGAGAATCTGCATATCTCTTTCTGTGGGTGGAAAGGTATTAAACATGAAGTCCTGCTTGATGGGGTCCCTGTGCAACTCAACATTATGGAATGCAGCTGCCCAATCTACTACCTTCTGGTAGGATGTACTATCCTCTGGTGGGGAGGGTCGTGCGGGTCAGTACTGAACATGGGATCAGAGTCCTGCTGTGTCCCACCCAAATCTTCCCCAGTATATAAAGGGGAACCCTGGGGTGTCAGAACTCCTGCAGTAGGTGAGGGAGGTGAATGAGGAGGGGAGGGAGGTGGAGGACAAGTAGGGAGTGGAGGAGGTGGAGAAGGTGGATCAGGAGAAGGATGAGGAAGAGGAGAAGGCTTGTGAAGTCTGCTGGTAGCCTTGCCCTTGGTGACCTTCTTTGGAGGCGGAGAAGTGTCCAAAGCCTCCTGGAAGGACAGTTTGCTCTTCAACATAACAGGTGGGGATGCAATAATGTGTCCAGTGGAATTGAAGGCAGCGCTGTCGAGTGTCCATTGTGTTCAAAATTATGTTCAACAAGTGATGGCGTAGTTGAAGACTGGCTGGAGTCTTTCTGCTCTGAAGGCTCCCATGTTTTTGGCACCGAAAGCTTTAGTCGGCATCCTTTTGTTGGCACTGAAGCAGAGGTGGAAGCTGGTCATTTCAGAGCCGAAGAACTTGGTGGAGAAGTCCGGATCGAGATGACTCAGACCAAGGGAGCTGGAGGTCGATGCCGAAGATGGTGTTGTGGTCTTGGCTATCTTCAGAGCCAAGTTGGAGGGGGCGGGCCAGCTGAAGCAGTTTTTTGGAGCCGTCCATGGCCTGGTGGCAGTGGTGGTCCGGCGACCTCTGTAATGGGCTTTTTAGCAGTCTTAGCTTGGGCAGGAGGGTCCATGGTACTCACAGGTTGTGCTGATGTCACCTTGTAGCATTCGATATCTGACTGGATGTCGGAGTCGGAATCCTGGATGGAGAAGGTCTCCTCTTGTTTAGGATTCTTCTGGGAGTGATCCTCCCCAAAGATGCCTGGACTGTCATCCAGAGTCTTGTGCGCTATCTCCAACCAACAAGCTCTTCAGTCCGAAGGGTCTTCTTCAACTGGAAGAATTTTAAGGCATCGCAGGTAGCTTCCTGTTGATCGGGGGAGAGGCACAAATTAGACACCAGATGTTGGTTGCTGTGGGGGAATTTAGAGTGGCACCAAGGACAGAAACAAAATGGTGTCTGTCCCATCAGCTCAGCATAATCTTGATGCCATGTGGTGAGGTAGGCCTGAAACGGGTGAGGTAACCAAGGAGGGGATGGTCGGTGCTCAGACCGACGAGTGGAGATGAACGCGAGGATGGAAACACAAGACCGAGAAACAATACCGTTGATTACGAAAAGACAGAACGAAGGAAACATCTCAAACATCTCAAACTGGAGTGAGTCGAAAGACGTAGCGAAGACATCAGAATCCAACGGTGGAGAGAAAACAATCTAACAAAGGAGTCGATGACCATGTACAGTATCATGAGAAGAAGGAGTCACTTGATCCTGTGACTCGAAAATGCTTCTTCTAAGAAAAAGAACTTGCAACACTCCAGACCCAACACTAGAAGGCAGTATGCAGAGCATGTGTATCTACAGCAAAACATGCCATCGAACATATATTTTATTTATTTACTACATGTTTAATTTAATGAGTTGCTATGCTTTAGCATTTATTTTAACAGTTTTAGGCCTATAATAAATGCTTTAAATTTATATTAAGATGTATTTAATAATTTTTTATTCATAGTAAATGTTAGTGTTTTTCTTTTGACTGAGGCGGAGCTCTTCACCTATGTGTCAAAAGTTGTAGCACGTTTACACTTGTAATCCCATTGCAGGAGGTTCCACTAGGGGGTGGAGACATGTAAATCGACACTTCAGTGTAAATATACACTCAAGAAATTGTCAATAGCCAATAAGTGTAGTTTACACCTAGGTGGAGCAGCAGTAAATGTAGACGTGTAAATTTACTTTTGTGAATCAAGATCAAAGTGTTCAAATTTACTACTGCAACACCACAAGTCTCACTTCTGCTGTGTCAGTCACACACTTTAGGCAGCCTTTACACACTTTTCCACAGCTCCATAGACTCTGGTGAATAGTCCTTTTTCTAACCTCCAAAGTAATTTGCAATGTCTGCTGTTCATAATGGCTCATGGATATGAATTCTTGAAAGCTCACGGATTCGTATCCTTGCAAGATACTTTAGTCTTTCAACCTTCTGAGGTACAAATAAATTATTATTATTACTTTCAAGAGAATGAAAAACTTTGGCCTAAATCCAAAACCTCACACCTATGCTCCACTTACCCTTCTCTTCACTAACTCACCATTGCCTTTAAGTTCCTTCCAAGAAACCATATTCCTTACCCTTCAAGGATATCATTCCCAGCAATTCTCAACTTGGGAAAACATTCTGCTACTTTGCTAATTTGTCCAGATATTATCAAGCTTCCTGGGTCCATTTCGATTTTTTTGACTCTTAGATTGATGAGTCATCATTCATCTATTCTACTCTCATATAAAACACTTCCTTCTCTGCTGTTTCCTTTTACACTACAGAAAAGAAATTGCCATACTTGGCGCCCATCCATTGACCCATGCAAATCAGATTTTATCTCTGCTGGCCTTGTGCAATTTCATTAGGGGGTGAGACCTTCACTAACCATAACCTCCCTACTAATTATGGAAGGGATCACCATCCATTAGATGAATACTGTCCTTCAGGTATTAAACGGAATTCCTCCTTTTACTATTTCAAGAGGAAGCAGTCTTAATATGCAAGAATGGCTATCTTCCATAAACATCTATTACAAAGGGTATAATTAGAGATGCATTGTTCAAGAAACACTATTGTGTTTTCACTGCACAGACCACCTTGTTACACCTATGCAAAAACGAAACATATCTTTGTTTCACCAATGCTAAGTCATGGCTAGATAGACGCATTATTGTAAACACAACTAGCTTGTTACTCTGTTAGCCAACTCACTTATGCCGATATACACATGTATCTAAAGTAAATAACTAATAAATGTAATTCACTATTATTGGTATACTTCTTAATTTCATTTCATTTTTACACTTCGCAAGAGTATTTCAATAGTTAAAACATATTCTTTAATAGAAACACGATTATTAATTTCCTATATTTTCATATTTGTAGTGTTTAACAATCGCAATGATAGTTCACTGTATTATATAGCCTATTGCTAGCTTTCATCAGTGGTGTTAAAAACATAGGGCCTTATCACGAGTTTGGAAGTCCACCAAACTTCTGACAGGGAGGTTGCCGGCATATTGGCTACCTCCTCGCAGGGCCTATTAAGAGTTTCCCACTAGATCAGCAGGCGGAAACCTTAGTTTCCACTGCTGGCCTAGCAGGAAACAGACTACAGCATTGCCTCCAGCTCATAATTGAGCCGGCGGCAATGCTGTAGGATGCAGGGTGCACCAGCACCCTTGGAACTGCAACAGTGCTGCAGTGGGGAGTGAAGGTGGAAGGGAGAATATTAATATGAAACAGGTGAGAAAGGAGAGCAAATATATCTGTGTATTAGAAATGCAAGGCTGAAACAAATGTTGGTCTTACAGTGAATATTCAGAGAAATTGTTCAGTAAATATTGGCTAAATTACACTGGCAAGGCCCTTTGACTAATGTTTTATTGCTAGAGGAGAGGGCGCTGGGTAAAGAATACCTGCTCAGAAAATAAAAAGAAAACACCATGCAAAATGTTAGGTAGATCCTCACATCAACTAGGAGCAAGTGAAGAGCTTCCAAGACCGGGTGTGCATTTTCAGTTTCAGCACGCAATAGTCAGCTGATTTCAAACCATTTGTGTCATGATGATTAGCTTCTTTGGGACCACAGTGTGAACAACTGCAACAGTGATCAATGTGTGCCAAGACCATGACTCTCTCTGGCTCCACCCAGTTGTCAGCTTGAAAAAGTGAGAGGAGTTTATGAAGATGGGAAACTTGGAGGTTGATGCCATGGACTACTGTATTCAACTGTAGAATAAAGGAAGACAGAGTTGAATACAACTCTCAGGTTTCTCATTTTGTGCACGGTGGATGGTCGCGTTCCTGAGTTGGGACGCCAGTCGAAAGGCAGAGAGCTGTATTCTGTGCCTCCAGACACCAGGATCTCAGCTTTCATCCAATGAAAAGCATGGTACAAGCTTGTGATGATGGATTTCTCGTTTACTGACCTGTCATCAAGCTGTAAATACATTTAGTTGTCGGTGTAAATTTGGAGATTGGTCTGACACAGTTTAAACAGTTCTGCCAACAGAGCACATAAATATTAAATGGCAGACAGTACAAGGGTGATCACTGAAGTGCTCCAAAAGACACCTTATGCGAGGATGATTCCACTTTCCCAATGCAAAATGTAAAATGTGTACAATGCATTGAAACAGATGAGGGTTTTTATAACCAAAGAACATTGGAAAATTCTTGCAATGCTATTGAGTCACACCTACGGAATGAGGCAGGCAAGCTATTAAATATATTGAACATGATAGTTTTGCTCCCCTGCTAGTACGTTTAGCAAGGTAGGCTATTTGGGCTCTCTTATCTGATTTGTGATAAATTCTAATGTGCCTGTTACATTGAATCCTGTCCTTATAAGCCAATGATTTTTGCTATAGACATTCAAGGTTATAGCTAACTTGCATAAGCTCGGACAGATGCACTCTATTTCACTTATTTATGACTTTGATCCCTGCCTTTCAGTGCTTAATGTGTGGTTGTTGTTTCCGGAGCGCAGCCACAGCACTTTTTTTTGAGGGCCAGAGCTTATTTTTTAGGCACAAGCATTTACTGCGAGCAAAAGACACTTATGGGAAAGATGGAGGGAGCAAAAAACAAAAAGCGTCACAAAGGGAGAAAGCAAAAAGCTGCAAGAGAGAGTTGGTGGGTTTAAATGGATTGAAGAGGCCCGAGGTGGCTTCAGGATTGCTCTGTCTCAGTATTCCGTGTTCGCACATTTAATTGCAGCAGCCGCATGTTTAAGAGGAGGGCTTTGCGCATCGGCACATTTTTATTTACAAATTAGGCACTGCTGCCTTTGATGTTCCAGTTTTGAGTGGGGTGAGCTTGTTTCATGAGATTGAGATGTGGAGCTAGAAGTTTTCCACTGAAGTTTTTGAGATTACAGGTATTCAAGGAAAATATCTTTATTGTGCTGTAGGTTATCTTGAACTCTGAGGTGTTTTTTTGTATTAACTGAAAGTGAAGGGTTTCTAAGATTGACTGTTCTACAGAATGGACTGTGTAGCAGGTTGGAGAGGTGGTAGGAGATGCAGAATAGTGTGACAAAGATTGTGGTCCAAATGAGTGAGTACAATTTCCATAAGAAGGACCACTGTATGTGTTCACCTGACATAGTTCATTAAAACTGAAAGACATCCATATTTTTGGTTAAGCCTTGTTGTGATTCTGATCTACTGACCCAAATGTTGAAATTGATTTCTTTGCCTATAATCTGCAGGAGACTAGTGAATTCAAGGAATCTAACTAAGAATGCAGTGCTGTTACCACAATGGTGAGAGATCACTGCAACAAAGAAGATGAAATAAATTCTGAAGTTGGCAACAGTGCATATGGAGAATAGAAATCCTATCTGAGGAAGGTTAAGTACAGGTTAATTCAAATGGTAAGATCTTGAACCACACTGCCTCCTTGCCTTGACTCTGTATTTCAGGGACGATTTTGAAGCACACAGAACGGAGAATGACAAAATGGGTAGTTGAGATATGAACAAAGTTTGTTAGTGCTGCCATATGACCACTGATTTATAGTGGTAAACTGTGAATGAACACTTTTGGGCTAAATTGATATAATTAAGGTCCACTCATACATGAACTGTATGCCACTGGAGGGTAGACTTTGGGTGAGGCTGTCAGCAGGATGGGGAGGTGTCAAGGCTTTTAACCTACCATTTATGATCCATACAGGCTGGTTGTTAGCAAGAAGGTTGAGGTATATCTCTGGATGACAGACAGATTATAAAGAAGCTATGTGGGTCCAGTCTGCAGATAGTGTGCCATCAGTGGACTACGGAATACCGAGACACTAGAATTCTAAAAAGATTAATATTATGATTTTTACCCTAAAGAAATAACAAATGTGCTTTTCATTCTATAGTGATGAACAATGAGTCTTTTTTACACTCAATGACGGGATGAAGGGTTGGACAATTCTTGCAAGGGAGAGATTACAAACACGTACAACTCTTACCCTGGGAAGACTAAGAACGTGTAAAGCTTGTGATCAGATCCCTGGAAATCCTCAGCGTGAATCTTCTTCATGTCCGAGCAGTTGTACTCATTGGGGTTCGCGGACTCATGAAGGTATGCAGTGATAAAAGGCTCCTTCTCACTGTACAAGTAACGCTCTGGGGGTAAAAAAAAAAGGAGTTAGCATAAGCATCATTCACAATTATGATTTGACATAGAAAATGCTGTTTTAGTGTAATCAATGATGCTGCATGTGAGTATGCAAAATTAATGGGATTCCTGTGCTGTATTCTAGGAGCATGCCAAACATCCATGAGGTTTTGTGTTTGTGCCTCTACAGGTTGTCTGGGATATGTGTGATTGTCTGTTTGAGAGTGCACACTTTCTAAGAGTAACAGGGTGAGATTCCTGGACTGTGGGCCTGATTACAAGTTTGGCGGTCAGAAAACCCAACTCCTAGACCTGTGGTGAAAAGACCGCAGTTGAGGTGGAGGTCTCCCCCCCGGCCCCATTACAACTTTCCCTCTGGGCTGTCTGGCGAAACCAATATTTCCACCGGTCAGTCAAGTGGGAAAGGTGCAGCAGCATTGTTCTTGGCTCATAACTGAGACGGCGGCAATGCTGCCACACGCAGGGTGCACCAGCACCCTTGAAATACGCACTGCCTGCACAGCAGACAGTGCACATTTCAAGGGTGCTGGGCAGGGGGACCCTTGCACTGCCCATGTCATGGGCATGGAAAGTACAGGGGCCTCCCTGTGGCCCCCTGCACCTGTTCTCTGCCAGCATTTTCATGGCGGTCACACTGCCATGAAAAGGCTGGCGGACAACAAGGTTGTAAACAGCAGGGCGGCACTGAGTTAAGCGCCGCCCTGGATGATCACAACCAAGACTGCTGTCACCTCGTCGGGATCAAAGATCCCGGCGGAGACGCAGTCCCCTGGAGGACAGACTACAAGGGACGTAATGTGGCGATCAGACCGCCACAGCTGCAGCGGTCTGACTGCCACTGTGAGCCTGGCGGTCTTCAGACCACCAACCTCGTAATCGGGCCCTATGTGTCTTTGTATTCTGGTACTCACACACCAATGGCTTTGAACTTTGCCCTGCTGGAGTGTGGTGCTCTGGAGTTAAGACCATAAACCCTCCTGTTTGAGTGTTTTGGTTGTGGAATCACAGAATGGAGAGCTTTGTGTTTTGTATTTGTGTGTATCCCAACATTTACAAGGTTAGAATACTTATCTATATTTCTGCTATGAAAGTCACTGGTAGCATTTCATCAAAATCAAGGACTTGTGGGAAGAGACATCAAACCTGCCATTCACTTTCAGAGTGATATTGCAGGACGTGACATTGCATGACCTATAACCATGATACATCACAACAAGTGATTTCTCACACCGTTTGACTGATTAAATCACAGTATGTTTCAGCAGTATATGCATTCCGCACACTAATAAATAAATTCAACAGAAGTTGTATTAAACTAGGCAAAGGAGTTATATGGGAGCAGATTGGTCAAGACTTCTTGCCATTTTGACCTCAACATGATGCCCTTATATGATTCACTGTGCCACAGAATAACTAGCCACCATTTTGTTGCTAGCTCCTTCCTCCCTCAGTGGGCCATGAAGCATCACAGTAAGAGCAATATTTAGCACCCTTTCATTAAAGGCCGAATTAAATCTACATTTATACAAACGTTAAGAGGGTTGAATTATCCTGTAAAGCTTTGTTAGAAAAGCAGCACACCCAAATCAGGCCAACACGGTATTTTATGGATTATTTCAAACGCATTCCCATGTGTGGCCTAAAGGACATTTCTTGCTGTTCCTCCTTCTGAATAGGCTTTAACTGTTAACTTGGGAACCCCTTGCTGCCATTGGCAGTGAGTGTCACTATAAAAGCAATAGGTTGCTCTTCCTTCTGGTGGGGATGTAAACCCTTAAATCTATTGCACCCAATCACCCCCAACATCATGGAACAGTCACTGTAAGACATCTCAGGAACACTTTTTTCTCCATTCCCACTTACAGCTACAGCCAGTAGGTACCACTTTGAGAAATAGAGTCCCAGGCTCAATAGTACTTGTATTCATTTCTTAACCTCTAAGTCCCCATTCAACTTACTGTGTCCTGTTACAAAGAAAAGTCATTTTAAGACATTAATGAGGCCACACCACCAATAACAAACTACCAAAGAGTGAACAGACCCACTGAATGTTGCTTTCTTAATACAGCAACAAGACCTACCATCTAAGACTTTATAAGTGACCCGTATGTGCAGCCCAGCCTCTCGATTCCCAACGGAAGTCTGAATAACAACGTTGACAGAACCTCTTCCCTCAATGGTGGTGTTCCCGGCTGTAATGTTGCTGTCCACAGTGCTGTTGGTGATCATTACAGTGATGGCTTTCCCAGTCTCCAGGCTTTCCACCGGGATCTGTGTCCCATTATGGGTGTGGAAGACCATAGATGCCACCTTTGTGGACACTGTATAGTTGTGGATGTAGCCAAAGGGGAACGGGTTAGACTTGAGTCCAAATATGACTTGGATGACATCGGGTTGGTCAGAGAAGGTGCTATTGAAGGCTTCTGGGATTGAGAACTGGCAGCCAGGCTTCTGGGAGTAACACAGCAGGTTCAGGGGGTCTGACCGTTTACCCTGAGCAACAATTTCACCCCCTTCCAGTTTGAGAGGTTCCTCATTCAGCACTCGTCCCTTCATCAGAATTTGCATCAGGTCCGAGGAGAGGTTGTATGCTTTGGAAGCCACAGAAAGGGAGTGAGCGTTGCTGCAGACATCGCCTGTCTTCAGACCGG
Source organism: Pleurodeles waltl (assembly GCF_031143425.1). Classification (NCBI taxonomy): domain Eukaryota; kingdom Metazoa; phylum Chordata; class Amphibia; order Caudata; family Salamandridae; genus Pleurodeles; species Pleurodeles waltl. Next base: position 74,536,996 of record NC_090449.1, on the reverse strand, counting down.
AGTCAGTGTTGACCAAGTGTATCAAGTCACCTGTCAGGGAAAAAAGTTGAGAAACATGTGTCATGTGCAGAAGACCCATGAATATAGAGAAGAAAAGAGGTAGGCTAAGACCTACCTGGAAATAGGTAGGCGGTGTGAGGTGAGGTACAGCGGGATATTGCGGAAATGAGGTGAGGAAGAAATGGAAGTGAAAAAGTGAAAAAGTTCACTTTGTGGGGTAAAAGAGAAATAGAGGAAAGGAGACTGCGAGGTGGAGAGGAGTAGTGGAGGTGGTTGGGTAGACAAGGAGAGTGTAAGAAAAACAGAGAGGAAGAGAGAGAGGCTAAAAAGAGGGACATAAAGAGAGACTGACTGGGACGAGTGAGTAATAGAGCAACAAAGATGCTTAGATAAACACAGAAAAAAAGAAGCAAACAAGGAAGAAAATCAATATTAACATAGAAAGAGAGGAAGAGAAGTGTCAGGAAAGGCAAAGTTTAAGAGGTGAAAAAAGAAAGTTTGAGTAAATGTGTGAGGCAATATTGATAAAGGTACAAAGGGAGAGACATAGAGCACAGTATAAAGGGACTGATATATTATGAGTGTGAAGCAGGATTATGGATACAGGAAGGACCAGTAGGAGGGATGATCTGCAGGGCAAATAAGTATTTAAAAAGCAGTAGTGAGGAAGGTCTGGAAGAAAGAACCAAGTGACAAGATACTGTAAAGATTATACAGGAAGGACACCCTTTACTTAGGACATTCATTATGAGCTTCTAATTTTGTCCACGTAGAGGCAAAAGTCGCAAACTCCACTCCTACAAAACCGGCATAAACAGATCACATTAATTTAAAAGTACTTGATGGTGGTTTAAATAGAGCCGCGTAGCTTGGCTAGGTATCTGCTCTGCTCTTGCATAAGGGCACACATGGGTCTTGTAACTTCAGAGAGCATGGCAGGTAGGACTCCGTGAGACATAAAATCGGCAACAGGTCAGAGACAATAGACTCTGGTGAGAACAGAAAATGATCCTCCCACTCCATTGTTATACAGATGCCGAGGGGCCGTACCAAGGAAGTGAGGAAGGGCAGTATGAGAAACAATGTACTATTTATTTTCTACATGGACACATGCACTTTACTCTGCTAATTTCTTCTAGTACTCTCTTAAAAATGGGGGACAGACACTTTTCAAGTCTTCTCTGAGACCGAGATGTAGTGTCCGTAAAGTGAGGGAGAAGTAAGTGGGCTGAGGAAGGGCACTATCAAATGTAAGAGGCTATTCATGTTCAAAGTTTAATCCCCGCAGCTGGCCACTGTGGTCTCAAAGGTATATAATCCCTTTTGAGAACAGGATTTAAAAAAAAGTAGGATGCGTAGTGCCAGTTATTTTCTAAATGCAAATAATTGTAACAATAATTGTAATTGTAACCTGTCGTGCACCAGGTTATTCAAGCAACATCGCTTTAAGATTTTTGTGAATGAATTTGTTGTAGTTATGTTACCTGTGATTGTTTACTTATTGACGGGCACTTAAGTGATATATAAATGATATGGCAGCAGCAGACACCAATACCGAATTTTGAAAGCTACTGTCTTCTCTAAATTAGGCATATCATGCATGTTCAGGCTCCAACCCATGTGGTGTTTGGACAAATTAACGGCTAAAAAATATTGATTTACAAAAATAGCGACTTTTTTAAATTGTTACATAGAAATATTGTGATGCAGAAATATTGTTGACATTAATATTGATTTTTAGGTAAGTAATATCTTTTGCAATAATATCTGTGTCTTAATATCGTTTACAATAATATAGTGGCAAAATATGTTTTATTATCTTTGTGTTTTAATCATCTTTTAATTGTATATCTTTTTTGTATGATTGTTGTTAATTTTTTTTAATATAGTTTGAAATTTTGAGTTAACTATTTTTTTAATTTAACTGTTAATATATAGGGCCTCATTATGACCTTGTAGATGGGCTACTCTGTCACAAAAATGACAGATATCCCGTCCGCTGTATTACAAGTTCCATTATATCCTATAGAACTTTTAAAACGGCGGGTGGGATATCCGCCACTTTTGTGATGGAGTAGCCCATCCGCCAAGGTTGTAATAAGACCAATAGTGTTGTGAGGTTTGCAGGGGTATATAGTGGGAAATTAATTAAGTTTATATATTAATTTATTAATTAATTATTCATTTTTTATTAAATATTAAATTGAATTTTAATTATGCAAATTGGTGAATACTTATATTTTTTATGTTATATATTATTAGTTGGTTCTTAGGTTTGCAGGGGTATAGGGTGGGAAGTTAATTGACAATTAATTATTGATTAATTATTAATTTTTAATAAAATATTTAGTTGAATTATGATTATGCAAATAATTTAATAGTTATATTTTTTATGTTAAATATTAGTTGCAGATTGTTGGGTTTGTAGGGATATAGGCTGGGAAGTTAATTAAGTACTCATTGATAATTAGGTATTAATTAATTCATTATTAATTAATTATTAATTTGATCAAAATATTTAATTGAATTATAAATATGCTAATTGTTAGTCAAATAATTATATATATCATGTTATATATTATGTGTTGGGTTTGTAGGGGTATAAGGTGGGAAAGTACTTAAGCAATTGAATATTAATTAAATATAAATTTAACAATAGTTTTTACACTGATTATTAATCATGTTGATTTTGGAATTATTATATTTTAATTTTATATTTGAGCTGTGTGTTGTTTGGTTTGTAGGTGCATAGGGTGGGCAGTTAAGTAATAATTAGTTACTAATTAATTATTCATTTTTATTAAAATATTTAATTGATTTATAATCATGTAATTTTTCAATATTTATATTTTTAACGTTATATGTTATAGGAAGTTATTTAAGCAATAATTATCAATTATATATTATATATTTATTGAAATTAATTTTTGTTAGACAATGTTATTTTAATTGTCTTTTAATATCGTGTGGGAACGTAATCAATCAATAACTTTTTTGTTGATATTAATTTGTTTTTAAAAACTTAATAACTAAAATGTGTAAATCTTGTTTAAATTTGTATATATCATTTTTGTATTTTAATATTTGTACTTTAGTGAATTAATAGAGTTATTAAATTATGTTATGTATTTTAAATGAACTACATTCTTCTTTCCAACACTTTCTCTACTGTTGCATAGACTGGAGTGAGTATAGTAAATTTTACCCAACTGGAGTCCAACGCTTTCCCTACTGGTGCACAGGCTGGAGTGCAAATAGTAAATTTTACCCATCCAGAGTTCAACGCTTTCCCTACTGTTGCATAGACTGGAGTGGAAATAGTAAATATTACCCCTCCTGAGGCCAACACTTTCTCTACTATTGCACAGACTGGAGTGGGAAAAGTGTATTTGACCCGTCTGGAGTCCAACGCTTTCCCGACTGTTGCACAGACTGCAGTGGGAATAGTAAATATTACCCCTCCTAAGTCCAGCACTTTACCTACTGTTGCACAGACTGGAGCGGGAAAAGTACATTTGACCCTTCCAATTCCAGCACTTTCAATACTGTTGCACAGATTGGAGTGGGAATAATAAATTTGACCCGTACGGAGTCCAATGCTTTCCCTAATGTTGAACAATTAGAGTGGGAATAGTAACATTTATATCTATGAGGTATAATGCTATTATTTCCAGTTTAATATATTCATCACTATTTACATTTTTTTAAATTCTTTTTTGATTACTTTTAAAATTGTATGATATATATATGTATATGGAAAATGTCACTTACCCAGTGTACATCTGTTCGTGGCATGAGTCGCTGCAGATTTACATGCAGTGCATTATCCTGCCATCTAGTGTTGGGCTCGGAGTGTTACAAGTTGTTTTTCTTCGAAGAAGTCTTTTCGAGTCATGAGACCCAGGGACTCCTCCCTCCATTGTGCATGGGCGTCGACTCCATCTTAGATTGTTTTCCCCGCAGAGGGTGAGGTAGGAGTTGTGTATATAGTAAAAGTGCCCATGCAATGGAGTGAGTATGTATGTACATAATGTGTATAAAAAATATTATATATTTACAAATTTATAAATGTACAAGTTTCATCAACTTATAACGGCTACAGGCTCCCGGGGAGGCGGTAGGGTGCATGTGAATCTGCAGCGACTCATGCCACGAACAGATGTACACTGGGTAAGTGACATTTTCTGTTCAATGGCATGTGTAGTTGCAGATACACATGCTGTGCGGTGCCCGCCGGGGTCAGAATGACCTCCTTAGTGTTCTGAGGTCTAATATGGGTCTCAGTGTTTTGTCCTTTTTTGGAATTAGGAAATACAGGGAGTAAACACCTGTTCCTTTTTGATGGTTGGGTACTATTTCTATTGCTTCTTTTTGTAACAATGCTTGGACTTCTAGTTGTAAGAGATCTAAGTGTTGTTTGGACATGATGTGTGCTCTTGGAGGCACATCTGGTGGCAAATGTAGGAATTCTATGCAATAACCATGTTGGATAATGGCTAGGACCCACGCGTCCGTAGTTATGTGTTTCCAGTTGTGGTAATAATCTGTGAGTCTCCCCCCCACTGGTGTTGTGTGGTGGGGGTTTGTGACGTTGAAGTCACTGTTTAGTTTGTGGGGTTTTTGGGCTCTGGAATTTCCCTCTTGTTTTAGGGAACTGTCCACCCCTATATTGTCCTCGAAAACCTCCTCTCTGATATTGGCCCTGATATGTGGGTCTGACTTGTAAGGTGGAAGGCTCTCTGGTCTGGGCCCGAAACCCCCCTCTAAAGTGCGGCTTCCTAAAAGTGCCTCTGCTCTGTGGGGATTAGAGCGCGCCCATGGCTTTGGCCGTGTCAGTGTCTTTCTTCAGTTTGTCTATCGCTGTATCCACTTCGGGCCCAAATAGTTGTTGTTCATTGAATGGCATATTTAGCACTGCTTGCTGAATTTCGGGCTTAAATCCGGAGGTTTGTAGCCATGCGTGTCTCCGAATGGTTACCGCTGTGTATTCTGTTCTGGCTGCCGTGTCTGCTGAGTCCATGGCCGACCTTATTTGGTTGTTGGAGATACTTTGGCCCTCCTCGACAACCTGTTGGGCACGTTTCTGGAACTCTTTGGGAAGGTGTTGAATGAGATGTTGCATTTCATCCCAAAGTGCCCTGTGGTATCTTGCTAGAAGAGCCTGAGAATTGGCAATTCACCATTGATTGGCTGCATGTGCTGCCACCCTTTTGCCTGCGGCATCGAATTTCCGACTTTCTTTGTCGGGCGGTGGTGCGTATCCAGAAGTTTGTGAGTTCGCCCTTTTTTGGGCTGCTCCTACTACCAATGAATCTGGAGTTAATTGTTGTGTGATGTACACAGGGTCGGTAGGGGGAGGTTTATATTTCTTCTCCACCCTAGGTGTGATGGCTCTGCCTTTGACTGGGTCTTGAAACACCTGTTTAGCATGTTTTAACATGCCTGGCAGCATTGGCAAGCTTTGGTATTGGCTGTGCGTAGATGACAGAGTGTTGAACAAGAAGTCATCTTCTATGGGTCCTGCATGCAATGCTACATTATGAAATGTAGCTGCCCTGGAAACCACTTGCATGTAAGCAGTACTGTCTTCAGGTGGTGAAGGTCTTGCCGGGTAGCATTAGGGACTATTGTAAGAGACTGGTGCATCATACAAATCCCATGCATCCGGGTCATCTTGACTCATTCCTGTGTGCGTTGGTGACTGCATCATTGGGGGTGTTGCTACCGGGGACAGATGTGGCGAATGTATTGGTGATTGTTGTGGCGAAAATTGTGGTGGAGTTTTCTCTTTTGCCACTTTTGCCTTTGGCTGCATTTCCACCTCTTGGAATGCGAGCTTCCGCTTCATTTTGATTGGAGGAAGAGTTCTGATTTTCCCCGTGTCCTTTTGGATATGGAGCCTTCTTTGGGTATGGTCAGGCTCTCCCATGCCCAGTTCTTGTTCAAATCTGTGGCTCTGTAAGTGTGTGGAAAGGCCTTGTTCCTCTGTATAGGAGCTTTGTTTCGGCTCCGAGGAAGAATGTTTCGGTACCGAAATTTTTTCGACAGTCTTTTTCGGCTCCGAAGAAACCTTTTTGACTTTCGGTGTGCCGAACTCTCGGTGCCGAGTCTGTTTGGAGCTGGTATCTCGGGACGAGTCTGTTCGGAGCCGGTATCTCGACCGGAGTCGGATGTCTTCGGCTGCTGGGAGGCCTTTTTCGGTGCCGATGTTTGGTCACTGTGTTTTCGGGTAAAGCCATGGCCTGTTGGCGGTGGCGTCCCCTGGGCCTTCATGATCTTTGAATTAGTTTTTGCCGGGGCTGGTTTACTCACGGTTTGCTGCGTCTTCGGCTGCTCACTCTCGGACTCGTCCGAGTCTGAATCTCGAATGGAGAATGTCTCCTCTTCTTCGACGTCGGTGTGTCCGGCTGGTGTCGACGCCATTTGGAGTCTTCGAGCTCTACGATCCCGCAGTGTCTTCTTGGATCGAAATGCCCGACAGGCCTCGCAAGTATCCTCTTTGTGTTCGGGGGACAAACACAGATTGCTGGTCTGTATAAGGATACTTTGCGTGGTAGCTGGGGCAGAAGCGTAAGGGGGTCCGGTCCATGAGCGTTGAAGATGGACGCGGTCGGGCCGACCAGGCCCCGCCGAGGCGTGGAAACCCCGAAGGGCTGCCGGAACTTTTCTTTCTTCGGTGTCGATGTGCTAGCACTAACCCGGTACCGAGAGCAAACAATACCGTCGAATTTTCCGATGGATAACTATCTTTTCCGAACCGAAACACAGAGCGTAGAGGAACACGTTCGAACCCGATGGCGGAAAGAAAACAATCTAAGATGGAGTCGACGCCCATGCTCAATGGAGCCGAAAGGGAGGAGTCACTTGGTCCAGTGACTCGAAAAGACTTCTTCGAAGAAAAACAACTTGTAACACTCCGAGCCCAACACTAGATGGCAGGAACAGTGCATAGCATGTGTATCTGCAGCTACACATGCCATCGAACATGTATACATACATATATATATATATATATATATACACACATATATAAACATACATAAATATATTTATATATATATGTGTGTATGTTTATAGTAGTAAATATTTATTTTTAATAACAAATGTTAATTACATTTATTGAATATACAAAATATTTGTGTTATGTATAAAGATATTTAACATTTACTATTTTATACTGTCTATTTAATGAAAAAATGTTGTCCTATTTTACACAATGCTACTGTGAATGGATATATTTGTAGTTTACACTATATATATATATGGAAAATGTCACTTACCCAGTGTACATCTGTTCGTGGCATTAGTCGCTGCAGATTCACATGCTGTGCACATCCCGCCATCTGGTGTTGGGCTCGGAGTGTTACAAGTTGTTTTTCTTGGAAGAAGTATTTTTTCGAGTCACGAGACCGAGGGACTCCTCCCATTTCGACTCCATTGTGCATGGGCGTCGACTCCATCTTAGATTGTTTTCCCCACAGGGGGTGAGGTAGGAGTTGTGTATGCTAGTAATAGTGCCCATGCAATGGAGTGAAAACGTATGTACATAATGAAGTTTAAAGTAATATATTTACAAATTTACAAATGTTCAAGATCAACTTCTAAACGGCTACAGGCTCCCGGGGAGGCGGGTGGGCGCATGTGAATCTGCAGCGACTAATGCCACGAACAGATGTACACTGGGTAAGTGACATTTTCCGTTCGATGGCATGTGTAGCTGCAGATACACATGCTGTGCATAGACTAGTAAGCAGTTATCTCCCCAAAAGCGGTGGTTCAGCCTGTAGGAGTTGAAGTTGTTTGAAATAATGTTCGTAGTACAGCTTGACCTACTGTGGCCTGTTGTGCAGTTAACACATCTACACAGTAGTGTTTGGTAAATGTATGAGGCGTGGACCATGTTGCTGCCTTACATATTTCGTTCATTGGAATATTTCCTAGAAAGGCCATGGTAGCCCCTTTTTTTCTGGTTGAGTGTGCCTTTGGTGTAATAGGCAGCTCTCTCTTTGCTTTAAGATAGCAGGTTTGAATACACTTAACTATCCATCTAGCAATGCCTTGTTTAGAAATTGGATTCCCTGTATGAGGTTTTTCGAATTAGTTTTGTTCTGTCAATGTAGTACATTAGCGCTCTTTTGATGTCTAATGTATGCAGTGCTCTTTCAGCTACAGAATCTGGCTGTGGGAAGAACATTGGTAATTCTACCGTTTGATTCAAGTGGAACGGTGAGATCACTTTTGGTAAAAAATGTGGAATTGTCCGTAGAACTACTTTATGCTTGTGGATTTGAATAAATGGTTCTTGTATGGTAAATGCTTGAATTTCACTCACTCTTCTTAGAGATGTGATGGCAATCAAAAATGCAACTTTCCATGTTAAGTATTGCATTTCACAAGAGTGCATGGGCTCAAAAGGTGGACCCATGAGTCGTGTTAAGACAATGTTGAGGTTCCATGAAGGAACTGGTGGTGTTCGTGGTGGTATAATTCTCTTTAGGCCTTCCATAAATGCTTTTATGACTGGTATCCTAAATAATGAAGTTGAGTGCGTAATTTGCAGGTAGGCTGAAATTGCGGTAAGATGTATCTTTATTGAAGAGAAAGCTAGCTTTGACTTTTGCAATTGTAGTAAGTATCCTACTATATCTTTGGCAGATGCGTGTAAGGGTTGAATTTGATTATTATGGCAGTAATAAACAAATCTTTTCCACTTATTTGCATAGCAGTGTCTAGTGGTAGGTTTCCTAGCTTGTCTTATGACCTCCATACATTGTTGTGTGAGGTATAAGGGTCCGAATTCTAGGATTTCAGGAGCCAAATTGCAAGATTCAGCGATGCTGGATTTGGATGTCTGATCTGTTGTTTGTGTTGTGTTAACAGATCTGGTCTGTTTGGTAGTTTGACATGAGGTACTACTGAGAGGTCTAGTAGTGTTGTGTACCAAGGTTGTCTTGCCCATGTCGGTGCTATTAGTATGAGTTTGTTTTGACTCAATTTGTTTACTAGATATGGAAGGAGTGGGAGAGGGGGAAAAGCGTAAGCAAATATCCCTGACCAGCTCATCCATAACGCATTGCCCTGAGACTGATCTTGTGGGTACCTGGATGCGAAGTTTTGGCATTTTGAGTTTTCCTTTGTTGCAAATAGATCTATTTGTGGTGTTCCCCACATTTGGAAGTAAGTGTTTAGTATTTGGGGGTGAATCTCCCATTCGTGGATCTGTTGGTGATCCCGAGAGAGATTGTCTGCTAACTGGTTCTGAATTCCTGGAATAAATTGTGCTATTAGGCGAATGTGGTTGTGAATCGCCCAATGCCATATTTTGTGTGTTAGGAGACACAACTGTGTGCCTCCCTGTTTGTTTAGGTAATACATTGTTGTCATGTTGTCTGTTTTGACAAGAATGTGTTTGTGGCGTATTATGGGTTGAAATGCTTTGAGCGCTAGAAATACCGCTAACAGTTCTAAGTGATTTATGTGAAACTGTTTTTGCTGTATGTCCCATTGTCCTTGGATGCTGTGTTGATTGAGGTGTGCTCCCCACCCTATCATGGAAGCTTCTGTTTTTATTACGTATTGTGGCACTGGGTCTTGGAATGGCCGCCCTTGGTTTAAATTTATACTGTTCCACCATTGAAGCGAGATGTATGTTTGGCGGTCTATCAACACCAGATCTAGAAGCTGACCCTGTGCTTGTGACCATTGTGATGCTAGGCACTGCTGTAAGGGCCGCATGTGCACCCTAGCGTCTGGGACAATGGCTATGCATGAAGACATCATGCCTAGTAGTTTCATCCCCAGTTTGACTTGTATCTTTTGATTTGGATACATGGTCTGTATCACATTGTGAAATTTGTGAACTCTTTGTGGACTTGGAGTGGCAATCCCTTTTGCTGTGTTGATTGTTGCTCCTAAGTATTGCTGTGTTTGAAACGGCAGAAGGTGTGACTTTGTGTAGTTGATTGAGAAACCTAGTTTGTGGAGGATTTCTATGACATATTTTGTGTGTTGTGAACACCGTCTTAGCGTGTTGGTTTTGATTAACCAATCGTCTAGATACGGGAACACATGTATTTGCTGCCTTCTGATATGTGCAGCTACTACTGCTAGGCATTTTGTAAAAACTCTTGGCGCAGTTGTTATTCCGAATTGCAACACTTTGAATTGGTAATGTATCCCTTGGAATACAAACCTTAGGTACTTTCTGTGTGCAGGATGTATTGGTATATGGAAAATGCATCCTTTAGGTCTAGTGTTGTCATGTAGTCTTGTTGTTTGAGCAGTGGGATTACGTCTTGTAATGTAACCATGTGAAAGTGATCTGATTTGATGTAGGTATTTAATGTTCTGAGATCTAGTATAGGTCTCAGACTCTTGTCTTTTTTGGGTATCAGAAAATACAGGGAGTAAACTCCTGTGTTTATTTGTTGTTTTGGTACTAACTCTATTGCTTCTTTCTGTAGCAATGCCTGAACTTCTAGTCCTAGAAGATCTATATGTTGTTTTGACATATTGTGTGTTTTCGGTGGGATGTTTGGAGGGAATTTGAGGAATTCTATGCAATAACCATGCTGGATAATTGCTAAGACCCAAGTGTCTGTTGTTATTTCCTCCCAATGTTTGTAAAACTTGGTTAGTCTCCCCCACAGGTGTTATGTGTTGGGGATTTGTGACCTTAAAGTCACTGCTTGTTTGGAGGAGTTTTGGGACTTTGGAACTTTCCTCTATTCCTTTGAAATTGTCCCCCTCTATATTGTCCCCGAAAACCTCCCCGCTGATACTGGCTCTGGTAAGTGGGCTTTGTTTGTGAGGTTGTGGCTTCTGTGGTTTGCCCTCGAAACCCCCCTCGAAATTGTGTCTTTCGAAATGTGCCTCTGCTCTGTGGGGAGTAGAGTGCGCCCATGGCTTTGGCCGTGTCAGTGTCCTTCTTAAGTTTTTCGATCGCAGTGTCCACCTCCGGCCCAAACAACTGCTGTCCGTTGAATGGCATATTCAGCACAGCTTGCTGTATCTCTGGTTTAAATCCTGATGTACGCAGCCATGCATGTCTCCTTATTGTTACAGCTGTGTTGACAGTTCTAGCAGCTGTGTCTGCAGCATCCATTGCTGACAGTATCTGATTATTGGAGATACCCTGTCCTTCTTCTACTACTTGCTACGCTATTTTTTGGAACTCCTTGGGTAAATGTTCAATAAGGTGTTGCATCTCATCCCAATGGGCCCTATCATATCTGGCTAGCAAAGCTTGCGAATTTGCAATACGCCACTGGTTTGCTGCCTGTGCCGCCACCCTTTTGCCTGCAGCATCGAATTTTCGACTTTCTTTATCTGGAGGTGGTGCATCTCCTGAAGTATGAGAGTTGGCTCTTTTGCGCGCTGCTCCCACTACAACAGAGTCTGGTGTTAGCTGTTGTGTAATGTACACTGGGTCTGTTGGTGGCGGTTTATATTTTTTATCTACTCTTGGAGTAATGGCTCTCCCTTTAACAGGCTCATCAAACACTTGTTTGGAGTTTTTTAGCATTCCGGGTAGCATAGGAAGACTCTGATATTGGCTGTGTGTGGACGACAGTGTATTAAAAAGAAAGTCGTCTTCAATGGGCTCTGAATGAAGGCTGACATTATGAAATGCCACTGCTCTTGACACCACCTGTGCGTAGCTTGTACTATCCTCTGGTGGCGATGGTTTAGCTGGATAGCATTCTGGACTATTATCTGACACTGGTGCGTCATAAAGGTCCCATGCGTCAGGGTCATCTTGACTCATTCCTGTATGAGTTGGGGATTGCATCATTGGTGGAGTGGCTACCGGTGATGGTTGCGGAGAGTGATGTGGGGATGGTGGCGGTGTTACTTGTTTAGCCACCTTTGCGTGTGGCTGTTTGTCCTTGTCTTGGAAGGCAAGCTTGCGTTTCATTTTGACTGGAGGAAGAGTGCTGATCTTCCCTGTATCTTTTTGAATAAAGAGCCGTCTTTGTTTGTGATCTGGCTCTATTGTCTCTAATTCCTGTCCAAATCTATGGCCCTCATTCTGATTCTGGCGGGCGGCGGAGGCCGCCCGCCAGAATTCAGCCCTCCATAATACCGCTCCGCGGTCAAAAGACCGCGGAGGGTATTATGAGTTTTTCCCTGGGCTGGCGGGCGGTCTCCAAAAGACCGCCCGCCAGCCCAGGGAAAAACTCCCTTCCCACGATGAAGCCGGCTCGTAATCGAGCCGGCGGAGTGGGAAGGTGCGACGGGTGCTGTTGCACCCGTCGCGTATTTCACTGTCTGCAAGGCAGACAGTGAAATACATTTTGGGGCCCTCTTACGGGGGCCCCTGCAGTGCCCATGCCGTTGGCATGGGCACTGCAGGGGCCCCCAGGGGCCACGCGACTCCCCCTCCCGCCATCCGGTTCCCGGCGGGAGAACCGCCAGGAACAGGATGGCGGGAGGGGGAGTCGGAATCCCCAAGCCGGCGCAGCAAGCTGCGCCGGCTTGGAGGATTCCTTGGGGGCAGCGGGATTCCCTTCTCTGACCGCGGCTAAGCCGCCGCGGTCAGAATGCCCCGTGGGGCACCGCCGGCCTGTCGGCGGTGCCTCCCCGTCCAGCGGCCCTGGCGGTTCTATACCGCCAGGGTCGTAATGAGGGCCTATGTGTCTTCATTTGTGTGGACAGTCCTTGTTCCTCAGTGTAGGAACTTGTTTTCGGTTCCGAGGCCGGATATTTCGGTACCGAAACCTTTTCGACTGCTTTTTTCGGCTCCGACGAAACCTTCTTTACTTTCGGCGTCGTGATCTCTCGGTGCCGACCCGTTTCGGTGCCGCTGTCTCGGTGCCGAATCTTCTCTGAGCCACTATCTCGGGCCCGAGATTGCTGTGTGCCGGTATCTCGACCGGAGTCGGATGACTTCGACACCAGCTCGCCCTTTTTCGGTGCCGATGAACGGTCACCTATTTTTTGGGTTAAGCCATGGCCTGTTGGCGGTGGCGTCCCCTGGGTTTTGGCGCTTTTCTCGTGAGTTCTTGGTTTCGACGTCTTACTCACGGTTTTAGGCGTTTCCTCGGGATCGATATCCTCAGAGTCCGACTCCTGGGTGGAGAATGTTTCTTCCTCCTCCTCGAAACGCTCTTGTCCTGTCGGCGCCGACGCCATTTGCAGTCTTCTTGCTCTTCGGTCCGTGAGTGTCTTCCTGGGCCGAAACGCTCGACAGGCCTTACAAGTATCCTCCTTGTGTTCTGGTGACAAACACAAGTTACAGACCAGATGTTGATCTGTATATGGATACTTGTTATGGCATTTTGGACAGAAGCGGAATGGGGTCCGTTCCATCAGTCTTGAAGAGACACATGGCCGGGCCGACCAGGCCCCGACGGGGATGGAAAAAAAAAACAAAGGGCTACCGGAGCTCTTCTTAATTCGGTGTCGATCTGTTGTAACTAACCCGATACCGAACGCAAACAATACCAACGATTTTTCCGAGATTCTAACACCAGATGGCGGGATGTGCACAGCATGTGTATCTGCAGCTACACATGCCATTGAACATATATATATATATATATATATATATATACAATATTTGTGTCAACAATATTTTTGACACAATATTTGTGTATCCCGAAATTTTTGTACTCGATATTATGTCACTGATCCACTCATGTGAAGGTTCATATCCTGGATCATGTGTGGGCTTCCAGTTTAAATGTTATGAGTCTCCAAATAGAACACTGTGTGTGTTCTCTCCATTCCATTAGTAAGTGGAGGTTACTTTCTTCACAGATGAAAACCATGCAACATTAGAGGTCAGGTACTCGACAAAGAAAGTCTGTGAATCTGTAGGAAATTATGACCTAATAACTCTTTAAACCCTCTCAAGTCAGGCAGAAGAGCACTATATGCCTGATTAGGAGTTCGGCGGATGGGTCTTCCCGTCCGGCAAACTTCCGAAGGGATTGCCGCCACACTGGCAACATCCCGCCAGACCCATCACAAGTTTCCTGCTAGGCTTACGGGCAGAAACCTCGCCTAGAGGGAAACTGGTAGCAGCATTGTCTCCAGCTCAAAATCGAGCCGGCAGCAATTCTGTCACTGCAGGGGGCACCAGCACCCTCGCAATGTTCTGCAAGTGTGTTGGGCAGGGGATCCCTGCACTGCCCAGGCCAAGTGCACGGGCAGTGCAGGGGCCCCTTGCATCTGTTCTCCGCCAGCCTTTTCATGGCAGTAAAACCACCATGAAAAGGCTGGCGGAGAACCAGGTTGTAATCAGCAGGGCGGCACTGATAGTGATCTCAGCCACTATCAGTACATCAGGATCACCGATCCTGGTGGAGACGGGGGTACCGTGGCGGTCTGACCGCCAGGGTCTTAATGTGGCGGTTGGACCGCCACCGTAAGGCTGGCAGTCTTAAGACCGCCAGCCTCGTAATGAGTCCCTATGTTCCTTTTTAATTCTTGGTTAAATGAAGCAATGGTGATGTGGCGAAACTGGCAGCTTCCTACCTATAATCACTCTGGACAGAATTCATATATGACTTACAAACTGATTAGGCCTAAGATGGAGGGAGTAGGTTACGGAATAACTGATAAATATCAGTTAACTGAGGGATGTAAGGCAAATGAAAACACATCTCCAAGACACTTTACCAAAGACTCGCTTGGAAGCTTGTCTAGTGCATATTAGGGAGACAACTACTCACCACATTTCAAAAACTGGCTACTGAGAAATTGTCTTAGAAAGAGAAATAAGAATGCCAGACCACTGCCTCATTCAGACCAACAGATGATCGTTCACATCTTATAGCCTTTAGCATGTCTAACAAGTACCAAAATGTAAGCAGATGTGAACTGTAGTGGATTTACATTTTGCCATCAGTGAAACCATCTTAAAATCAGTCAATATGAAAGTATTGTTATTCTTCAGCCGTTTTACCCCTAGTTTAGGAGAAGGCAGCAATATCCTATGGAATTAGACATATTTTTCAGTGGGATTGAAAAAGAAAGGTAATTTTTAGTGGAGGCCTCTGGGGTGGACCTCATCAAGGTGGGTGTGTAGGCTAATACAAGATACCGAGTTTGAAAGGCAAGAAAAACTCTCTTTGGTTAAAACCTTATGTTGCCATATAAAGATCTGAGTTTTTTAGCCGAGTTCCCAGAGGGTGGTTTTCATTCTATTCTGCTCCCATAGCTATTTAAGTTAATGTAGTCCCTGTCACTACCTCTACACATAGTTTACATTTCATTACTGATGTTGCTTTTGTTCAGACATTGTTCATCAAGTGAAATTAAGTGGAGTTTTGGAGTGGAATTGTGACCATCTGCATCCTAACACAAGCTTGCACAGTAGGTTTGTCGTTCCCAGCCAGGTGTCTCCAACCAATTGACCACAAGTTACCAGTAGCTTCCACACAACTTCAGAGTAGCTCGCCTTGAGTTCATTCTTAAATAATCAAAGTACAGGGTCACATTTTTGTTTTAAAGTTAAGGGAAGGCTTTGTTTACTTTACATCATTATCATCAGGCAGCAGCTTCCAGGGCCTGTTTATGAGCAGGGCTCAGTCAGATATATGGGGCAGGTTGGTACACAGAGGTGAAGAACTGAAGCATATAACTCTTAAATAAGAGTCATTTCCAACTCAGTGTTGGAATTTGAGAACAAAATGATGTTTCTGAATGCCTTTCCATGGGAGAAAATTTAAATGAAAAGTTACCTTAATGATTAAGTCTTCATTTTAATTTTCTCCCATTTCAAAGTGTCTCATTTACAAGCAGCAGGTCTTTTTACTCCCAAGGCCAGTAGACACTGTGCCATATTTATTACTGTATTATAGTCATTTTTTGGTCAAGCGTAAGAGTTCAACCTCGTGTACACTTTTAGTATACTTCTTATGGCATAAAGCGATTTCATTTGTTGGTTGCAGTTTCCTTTAAAAATTCTTGCTCGCTAGTGGTCAGTTCTGCCTTTTTCTCCCTCCTTTTTCTGTTTTAGTGGAGTGACAAACTACTGTATTATTCAACTTTGGTTTCTTCATCTGTTGCTGTAACAGACTACTTTATCATTTCTTTGTTGCTCGCTTTTCAAAGAAGGTTTTTTAGGCTTGCAGCTGCCTGCATTTTATTGCAGCATTTTGTTCCTCCCACCTCCTCCCATTTCGCTGTCATTTGTTTTGGCTTTATTCTAGTGCTGTCCTCATTTACCTCTGGCTCCTAAAATAAGCTTATTTTACAAAAGAAACACGGGGCATTTAACTCACTGCTCATGAAAGCCACAATATGCCCTTTCTGCTAGAATGCAGCTAGACCTACAAGCAATGATGTAAAACTTGCTTAGCCTCGCATTTCGAGTCTCTCTCTCCAGGGCCCCTCCCTGCCAGCCCCTGGGAGACATCCACACACAGTGCATTGCTTATCTCCTTCATTGGGGCCATAAATCTTCTCAGGCTGCTTTGCTACTGTTAACTTCATTAGAGCTTTGTTGAAATGCGAGGCAAGAATGCTTGTAAGACTTTTCATTCTGTTAAAATAAAAAGAAAATACTTTTTCAGCCTTATTTTCCAATTTCTGTTCACACGTTTACACAACTCGAGGTAGTACCGTCATCTTCTCGTCTCTCCTCAAGGGCTTGTGATTTCTGATGTCAGTAGCTGCCAGTGACCACCAAAACATGGCAGGAAAAGACAAAATTATGAGACAGAGTTGACCAATTTATGTGGCAAGAAAAGTCCAGTTCTGAATTTACAATGCCAATAGCTCTAACGCAAGAAAATTAAAGACCTATTGCGTTGTAAATGCTTGTTTTTAATGGGGGGAATTTAAAGTGAAGAAAACGTTTTCTATGAAATATTAAGGGCCTCAATATGAGGTTGTCAGACTGGCTCCCAGCCTGCCAGCCCTGTGGAGAGGAAACCACTGCAGGGCAGAGCCTGGCGTGCGGCAATCTGACGGCCACTGCAAGTCTGGAGATTGTAAGACTGCCAGACTCGTAATGAGGCTCTAAGTCTTAGGGCCCAATTACGAGTTTGGTAGTCCAATCGTTGGACCACCATACTCATGGAGAGGAGGCCGCTGTCAAGCCAGCGGCCTCACCCCCTGTTGTGTTACAATGTTTGCACCAGACTGACAGGTGGAAACATAATAATAGAATGTTTCCGCCTGTCAGCCCGGTGAAAACAATGCAGCGGCATTGGCTTCGGCTCCCTTGGGGAGACGAGGCCATTGCTGTCGCACACAAGCACTTTCGGAATGCACACTGTCTGCACAGCAGACAGTGCGCATTCTGAGGGTGCTTGCAGGGTGGCCACTGCACTGCCTTGAAAGAGGAGACATGATCAGCATGGCAGGGCCAAAATCGGCACCACCATGGCTGACTACCACCAACCCATATGGACCCATGATCCTGGTGGTGGTCCGACCACCACGACTGTAATCTGGTGGTCAGACTGCCAGGAGTGTGGCAGTCCAACTGCCACGTGAGTTTGGTGGCCCTCGCACCGCCAAACTCGTAATCGGGTCCTTAATGTCTTTTACCAATTTTAAGTAGGGCACTCACATCTTAATGTTTTATGAAGCATGCTGCTTTACTTAAAACTCCTCCCATTTAAACAAATGTATTTTCCTGTTATAAAGATGGCTCCATGTCTACAGGTGACTGGGAGCAAGATGCCTGGTGTTTGAAAATGTGAGATGTGGAAATGGGAGAAAATGTAAATGATGAGTTTTATGAAATCCATATAAAACTCTTCAGTTAATTTTTCTTGACACAATGTCATATTTTTTTTTGTTTTTAAATATTTTTTTATTAACATTTTATCATTCAATAAACAGTATTATGTTTACAGCACCATCTTGTTTGCTTCGTGTTAGTGCATAACAGTGTTAATATCACTACTGTCTACATTGTTTGAATGTTCTACTTCATTAATTATTCGATAACCTTTATACTTTAAACGTATGCAAGAATGGAACAACAGTGGCGCTTCTTCTCGTATGGGTTGCCCAGTTGGCCTAGTGTAGCAGAGTCATGTTTTGCTAGCTATTATACAACACCTATAACTCGTTTCAAACATTAATTAACTTAAACTTAAACACGATGGCAAAGTAGGGGGTGGAGGCTGCTAATGCAGGGGGATGCCATTTCTTGGCTTTTCCAGTATGTATGGTGTCATTACTCATAGATTTGTTTGGTTTCAGGTGGGTGGGGCGTCTACCGGGTTCAGCCTGTCTGTTAACCAATGTCATGGGCTCGGTCCCCTGTTGTCCACCTTTTGTTCAATCTCGGCCTTATCGTGTCTTCCCTTATCATGTCCTAGAGGGCGAGGCAACATTTCCTCCCTTCCTATGTTTATCCAGTCTCCACTCCTGTTGGAGTGTCTGCGTCCGCTGTTCTCAATATATTGTCCCAGCTTGTCATTGCTACTTCCCATTTCTGTGCTATAGGGTGGCGACGCAGTCCCCTCCCCTCCTCGCTCTTCAGGACCTGGAGTTCGGCTCTAGCCCATGTTGTAACGTCTTGTCTCCACCCAACCCGGGGGGGCCGAAACTGTGCCTTCCAGTTCTTTGTGATCTGTCTCCTATATAATACCAGTGCCAGACTCAGAAATCGGGTCTCCACTCTTCCCCGCGGCAACCCATTCCCAAAGCCCATCAAACATCTGTCAGGGGTCGGAGTCAGGTTCATATTAAGGAGTCTCGATAGGTCGGACATCACCTCTTCCCACCCCAGTTGGATTTCTGGACAGGTCCATACCATGTGGTCAAAATTTGCGTCTACATTTTTACATCTGGGGCACACCCTAGGAACTCCCCCATAGATTACTGTTAGCCGATGTGGGGTGAGGTACGTTCTGTGGAGGTAATTATATTGTATATATCTCAGGCGCGTGCTGCGAGCTACGGTCCGGGGGTAAGCCAAAGCTCTGTTCCATTCCGCATCTGACGGTTCCCTACCGACTGTCCTCCCCCATCTCTCTCTCAGTGGCCGCAGGGAATCTAGTGCATCCTCAACTTGAACTCGGTATAATTTAGATATCAGATGGGACTCGTCTCCTGACGTCAATAGGAGATGCAGCACCCTGTGGGTAGCTGGTTCCGCATTGACCGTGATCCAGTGCGTTTTCAGCACATGTATCAGTTTATGATACATAAGGAACTGACCCGGGGAGACTCCACTGTCAACAAGATTAGTGAAAGACCTCAACACTCCCTCCTGAAACAGGTCCCCCACCGTTTCTATTCCTGCTCTTCTCCAGGTTCCGAGGCTCATGCCTCCCAGGTTCCTCTCACCAGCCTCGATCGTAAGTACCGCCAGGGGTAGGGCCGGAGAGTACGGGGGGACAGTGCCATCCCTTTTCACGCACCTCTTCCAACATGCTGACGCCACTTTTGTCATCAGGCTGTGCATGTGAGGATTAAGCTTCCTATTTGTCATTCGAGCAATGAACTGATTTATGTCCTCCACTACTTGGTCGGCGTATCTCTCCAGGTGACCCTTACCTGTGAGCCACCCGGCAACCCATTGCAGCTGGGATGCCAGGTAGTAGGCTTCAAAATCTGGTGCTCCTAGACCCCCCTTGTTAGTTGGCCTGCATAGTATCTGGAGCGAGGTGCGTCTACAGCCATCATCCCATATAAGTTCCCTGAGTAGGGTGTTTAGTTCACGAAACCACGCTGTTGGAATCAGAAGGGGCAGGTTAGCGAAGTAGTATAGAAGCCGGGGCAGCATGACCATTTTGGACAATGCTACTCTGGCCATTATCGTTAATTTCAGCGACCGCCAGAACCCCACTGAGGACTTTAGGGATCGTAGAGCTCTGCCCAGGTTACCCTTGCGCAAGTCTGCCCTGTCGTGAAACACCTGTATGCCCAAATACTCAAAGGTTCGAGGGGCCCAAATCATATCCCCAGGGCATGTCATCGGGCGTTCGCCGCCCGGAGCCATAGGGAACACACAAGTCTTGCTACGGTTGAGGCAAAGTCCAGATATGTTCCCATAGTTCTCCAGCACTCCCAGCGCCCATGGGAGATCCTTCTCTCCGTCCCTAAGGTAGACAAGTATATCATCAGCATATAGCGAGATGATATGTTCTTGGTGTCCCCATTCCACTCCTCTACCCACGCCCTCCCGCCGCATCTGGGACGCCAGCGGCTCGATGGCCAGGGCGAATAAAAGTGGGGACAATGGGCAACCTTGTCTGGTTCCCCTGTGAATTGGGTAAGTTCCGGATACTGTTTTACCTGTTCTCACTCTTGCCAGCGGTGACGTGTACAACAAGTCCACCCATTTGACCCAATCTTCACCCATTCCCATATGGAGCATCACTGCTCTCAAGTAGTCCCATCTGATCGAGTCAAATGCCTTCTCAAAATCCACCGCGAGCAACACCCCTGCTGCAGGTTTCATGTCGCTAGGCATATTCAGGACCGCAAAGAGACGTCTCAGGTTTAAGGAGGTGCTGCGATTCGGGACGAAACCATTCTGGTCTACATGTACCAGAGTTGGTACAAGAGGGAGTAGACGGTTGGCCAAGATCTTGCTTAGTATTTTAAAATCACTGTTTAGCATTGACAGGGGGCGGAAGTCAGTCACCGAAGGTTGCCTAGATTTTGTCTTAGGGAGTGGGACTACCATTGCCTCTCTCATGGTGCACGGCATTATCCCATTCTGTAGCTATTCTGTATACATCTCTACCAACTGGGGGGTCAGTTGCTTCTCGAATTTTTTATAAAAGTCCATGGGGAGGCCGTCTGTTCCCGGGGTCTTCCCTGAGGCTAATTGAGCTATAGCTTCACCGACCTCCGCCACCGTCACTGGGCCCCCCAGCCTATCCCTGTCTCCGGCCATCAGGCTCGTTATAGGTATATGTTGTAGGTAATTATCAAACACCTCCGTACTGATTTCAGCCGGTTTTCCATATAAAAAGGTGTAATATTCCTTGAATGCATCATTTACAGGGCCTGGTCTACTTCTGCATGACCCTTCCTTATCCAGCACATTCGTGATGGGCTCAGCCTCTCCACCCGGCCTCACCAACCAGGCTAACATTTTCCCAGACCTACCCTCTTCAGATTGTAGGGAGGCAAAGTATTTTTGTGTGCTGTGACATCTAAGTTGTTCTTCAATCTGGGAATGGTCCCTCTTTGCCTGAGTATATTTCTCATTTACTAGTGTGCCAGTCCCCTGAGTAAGTTCTCCCTCATGTATCATCTTCTCTAGCGTAGTCAGCTCCCTTTCAAGTGTGCGTCTCACTCCGGCCGATTGTCCAAGACAAAAACCCCTTGTCACCACCTTGAGGGCCTCCCATTCCGTAGATCTAGAGCTGGTGGATCCACTGTTAAATTGAATATGGTCAGTCAGGTGCTGTCTCAGGGCGTCTCTATATGCTGGGTCCTCAAGTGCTGTAGGGGATAATCTCCAGGCCGGAATGGGGGGCCTAATCTCTGCTGCCCTCCATGTTACCAATAGGGGGCTGTGGTCGGACAGTGTACGGCCCAGATATTCTGAGTGAACCATCCCACGTGCAAGGTCAGCCGTACACCCCACCCTGTCGATTCTGGTGTGGAGTCGATGAAGGCCCGAATAATATGAGTAATCCCTGTTGTGTAAGTGTTGTTCCCGCCATATATCCACTAGCCCCCAGTAGCTCATCCATTCACTAAGTTTCCCAGCTATCTTACTTGATATTGCACCCTGTAGTGGGGGGGAGGATCTATCCAAGTCTACATCTAATATACTGACACAATGTCATATTTATATGTGAAAGATACATCCATTATTTTAAGTGGGAGAAATTTAAAGTGCAGAAAAATATTCCATATACTGAACAAATTTGCAGAACATTTTTCTGCACTTTAAATTCCTCCCACTTAAAAAAAATGGTTGCGGTATCACAGACGGCGAAAGGTATGTCCTATGCCTCAAGTGCATATGACACAGTCTCTAAGTCAACTGTGCACATATATCCGCTTCATACGCACACATGTTCATACAACCCAAGGACCATGCTCTTCCTGACACACATGGCAGCCCTGTCATATTACCCCTAGTCAAAATAGTTTGTTCAAACCATGAGATCTTGCTCTATGGACATTATGCTTAAAGTCAGATAAGCTGGGAGTGGGAGTTGTCTGGAAACAATGAGTGAGTTGCTTAGCCTTCAGTAGCTCACAATTATTTTTACTGATCAGAAGTAGCTCTCACTACCGTAAAGTTTGAAGACCCCGGTTCTAAGTCCACTCACCCATTATGTTCAGGATGTTGTCGGCGATGGTGGTAGGAGTCATTGTGCCCTGCGTGGTCTCATTCTGGAGAATGTCCATCATGGCTTCCATTTTGCTTAACGTTCTCCGTTGGCAGGACCCACACACATGTTCCTCACTGGCAACCTGCAATCAGATTCACAATACAATTTTACAGAGGCCCCAGCTGAAACAACAGTGAGATAGACGGTGGTCATATTTGACTAAGTTGACTTGGAAACAGACATGTTCTGTTTGTTTGAGGGAGGGTCTCTGATTGTGCAGACACACTTTTGGGGTCTAGGAATTTTCAGCGCTGGAATTCTGCCATTAAATAGCTCTTGTTGTTCAATGTCTTGCACTGAAATTGCTTTACCTCACAACCCAGTGCATCATGGACAGATTTTATATATCACAAGGGTAGCATTGGAAACACAATACCCACACAATCCCTAATTGTAGTGGTCAAAGTTACATAAAGTCAAATTTGGGGTGAGATTAGTGCTACAACAGACTACACTCCTGGTACCAGGAAGTGTGAATGTGGTGATTGCTAAAAGCAGTCCCACATATACAATGCCTAACGTGTCTGGAGCACACAAACAGTGGTAAGCAAAACAGTAATATACATGTAATTAGAAAAGTGTAATGAGTTTTAATTCCAGCACAAAATTACAATAATCCACAAAGTGGTGTCTTTATACACAATGTGCTAAAATAAAATCAATTGTAGAAAATAACTGTAACATTGAGTAAGCTGGGCTCCCATCCTCTTGGATGGTCTCTTAACTTCTTAGTAAAACGTTTTATTCAGATTCCTTGGTCCTCCTTATACTCTTGTAAACCTTATTGAAAACTACATTATAATCAACATTCTTCTTTCCAAACTATATCCTTGGCATGCCTCTAACCCGTGTCTGGTTTCCAGTCGTCCAAGAACATCTAGAAAAGATAATTGACATTTTGGCGCGTCGGGGAACAGAGAAGATTATTTCAGGTCATTCTGGCTGTTTTAATGTTACCCTTGCTAGTCATAAAATAAAATATAGGAAATTTGAGGCAGTTTGGCAAAAGGACCCTCTCTATGGAGTGCAGATTAGTTTACACACCAGCCAAGCATAAAATTAATATTTTTGTTGCTACTGGACTTTTTTCATTCCGAGGACTTTTGACTCATAACATAATCAACTGAAAATGTACGTACCACTCACAGATGTCTAATTCTTTGGAATTAATCTTTCAAAAAGGAGTGTTGTTTTGACCAGGTGCAATATTCCCTAACGTCTCAGAAGTAGCAGCTGACAATACATTTGTATTAGTGTGGGATGAGACGGATTAAGCTTGTAAGTGAGAGCTGTACAAATTGAATTAATGACATGACATACCCATTAGGACCTGAAAAAAGCTGGCCAAACTTATTTTACTTACTGTATGAAATCATCATCCGCCGAAGCCAGGAGTCATGTCTTTGGGCCACTGCTGTTACCCAACCCCTTGAGAAAGCTCTAAGCAGGAATGTATTGGACATGTTGAACCAGTGGTTACTGTGAAACTATCAATCAAGAGTAAATCTAATATGGACCTCAATGGTCTAGTATACAGGAGTGTAGCTTGACTTTCACTTTCATATCAGATGTGACAACACAGACTAATGTTGTCTTTTTACAATGTTCAATATTCAGTAATGTTTTGAAAGGTTCCCGAATTCTTCCTTTTCTGTTTCATGTTCACATAAAGATCCTTTTAGAACATCCACCTTTTCTGCACGGTCTCCTCAGATTTTTCACTTTTTGCTGTGCCCTAGTTTTGCTGGTTTTACAACTCTGTGCACTTTACCCCTGCTAATCAGTAGTTAAGTGTCTGGCCCCTCCCCTCTGGAAATAGATCAATTGATTACTTATCATTGGAATTTCTCACTTACATAGTCTATTGTATAGAAAGTGCACCCAGGGGCTGGAAGTTAAAGTAGCACTTGTGGGCTGCAGCACACATTGTGCAATACAATAAGGTGGTAGTGCAGACGTGGCTTCAGGCTTACACTGTGTAGCCTGACTGCTGGAGTGTAACCCTGCAGTGCAACCTGTCAGAATACCCCTTTTTGACAGGTGAAAACCTCTATTTAACTAGAAGTAAATCACCCCTCTGTAAATCTTATAGCCCATCAGGTAGTGTGCATTTGAAAGTGAGACACGCTGAAAATTAATATTACCATGTCCCCACCGTGACACAGCCCAAAAAGTAATTTTTATGGTCAGAGACCTTGCTGTTTTATGTATAAAGCCAAAGTGAAAATTAAAATAATAGCAGATTGGCTAATACTGCTCACGTGGGAAAGGGATCAGCTAAAAAAACCTACATTTAAAAGTTATTCAAAAGTAAGTTGTTGTTAATAAATATTGAGGGAAAGTAACTTTTAGAAAGTCACCTTTTTCCTGTCTGAAGTTCTTGGAGGCTAATGTGTATTAGCTCTCCAGCTTCTCCCATTCGCTTCTGCTGAGCCTTGAATAGGTGTGAATGAGGCGTGAAATGCCTCCCAGGTGCAAGTAATAGGCAGTCCTGAATGGGCAGAGATTACTCCTCTGAGCTAAAATGAATATGCAGGTTAGGGTCTGTTGGCCTCCTTTTGTCAGCACAGTGTCAAATCCAGCTTGACAGGTTGGTTGAGCCACATGTGACATTTGTGGTGCACTTGAAAGAGAGAGGTCAGGATGCCAAGACAATTCTTGTGAATCCCCTGTCTTGTTATTAAAGGGGTCTGCTTTTGTCCTGCCAGACTTCTGTCTCTGCGTTTGTTATGGGCACAGTGCCTGCTTTAATCTTGATTTTAGTGTTTGATGTTTGAGAACACTAGGATTACTGTTGTGTTCTCCCCACTCACACCTACAGCCTCAGAGCTCAGGTTTAGTATTGCTCATGGCATTTTTGGCATGTTTGCAGTAAGGCAAACAGGAATGACTGCAAAAGTAGGTAGGTCAGGGACTGGGTACCTTTAGTCCATTGGTCAAAGAGGTCAAAGAGGACCATAGGGATTCCCCACCCACGGGCTGGTGGATCATTGCAAGCTAGCCCCTCACCCAGCCCTCAGAACACTTTCTGGGCAAGCTGAAAATATATAGCGGACTGGACCTGCAGTCTGTGACCAGAGAGGAACCTTGAAGGACTGGACTGGCTTCCTCTTATACCCATGACAAAGAAACTGACTAAAACGTTCACTTGACTGACCTTCTATGTGGCTATAGGGATACAACAAGTTGCCATAGGCCTATTACTGAAATTACAAAGCTGACCACTGGCAACTGGATCTGGACTTTATCCTGGTATTAGCATCTGCCTGTCTGCCCGGCACCCTGTGAGTCTCTGAGTGCCTGCCTTGAGGGCCTGGTGTTCTTAGACATGTATTCCTGTTTTGATTGGAAATGGAAGGATTGGGTTAGGAGGTAAAATATTTGACTAGTGTTAGCCTGGTTGATGAATCCGACCAGTGCTCTGTGTGCCACCGTGATCGGTCCCAAATTGTGCCTAAGTCCTGCTTTACTGCAACCATTCACTATCATTGGTACTTTGAGCTTTTTGGTGATATTTTACAAATACATCACAAATTCTGATCTATGGTTCCTCTTCTTATTTTTTTTCAGTTTGGTGTCATTTTGATTATTACATTTTATTCTATTTCCTTAATTTGGTTTGAGATTTTTATTGCTTGGTGTTTTGACTTTGTTACTATTTTGCTACTGCATAAATACTTAACACATTGCTCTTAGTTAAGCCTGTCTGCTGTGTGCCATGGCTACTGGGGGCTGACCTTAGATTAATTTAGGTACTTTGATGGTTTACTCTGACAAGAGTTCTGATTACTACTTGAGGTGGGAAGTCGCTTACCCCAAATAATAATCCAGTTTCTTAGAATCTTGATGTGGCATATCATTCAGTGACTTGCCACTCACAAGTCAACTACATGCAGAACTGTACCACTTTGAAGGGTTTTATCCTGGGTTGATGGCTCCTCTTACAGCTGGGTTACCTATTAGTAACATGATTCACACTCATTACCTACACAATGCACTCTCTTCTACACATGGCACTCCATCAAATAGTCAACATGCTCAATGCACATTTTAAATCCTTGACAGATATGCACATGCTCTTAACAGAATACTGAACAATCTCATCACATTCTGTAAACTGCACTTGCCTATAACCTAGTTAACCACACATGTAGCATGCACTGGTGTAACAAACACTGCACAATAGCATCTGTCTCTAAACACAAAAGGCTCACCCTCTTACCACACTCTATATTATTTTAAAACAAAGCACCCCCCTCCCTTGTGTTGCACACTCCCCTTCTAACACATCACACACTTTCTTCACACATAGGCACACTCTGAGCCTAAATCACAGACTCATTTTCTTAGATAAGTATAACTGGCAAAGCACTGTTACATAAGCAAAGATATTAATTGTGTGCAGCAACGTATGCACATTTTACACTCGCAGAAATTACACCTGGATGTGCAGAGGTGGGCCTGTTTAAGGGAGTGTGAGATGAGTGGTCAGAGAAATGGAATGCAAACAGCCGAAAACCCCTGAGGTAACACATTTGAGGCTGCTCCTAAACATAATTTACTGTTGGAAGGAAGAACTATAAACAGAATATAGTTTATGAAAATTATACCTCCCTTAAATCTGGCAGCGCATACTGTCTAGGGTTTATGAAACAAACATAAGATGGCCATCTTTGAGAACACCATACAGTTACACACAGGACTTAACATTCATAAATTGCTCATAGATCTGAAGGAAATTCCCCAAACAGTAAATTATACAAAACATTAAGGGCCTGATTAAGACTTCGGCGGAGGGGATTACTCTGTCCCAAATGTGACGGAAATCCCACCTGCCGAATTACGAGTCCATTATATCCTATGGAACTCGTAATTCGGCGGGTGGGATATCCGTCACATTTGGGATGGATTAATCCCCTCCGCCGAAGTCGTAATCAGGCCCTAAGTGTCAGCTACACAAATTTAGTGAACTTTGTCAGACAGGAAGTCATCAAGTTCCAGCTCACATTTTGGATTTCATTCACATTTGGGAAGTCCCAATAATTTTGTGCCTACAATTTTGGGAGTGAATGACTCCTACTGCAAAAAAAAGTATAATTCAATAGTTTTCAGTGCTGAGAGCAAAATCAAAGGCATTCAGTCAATGGAATTTTCAAGATTCCCCATCTAAGCGCACAGAGAACTGGCGAGACCATAAAAAGAAACAACAGAGGGTGTCAACCAATGAACAGATGAGAACAATTGTAAAGGCGGCAACCTGGAGGTCATAATTTTAAGGCAAAGCAATCTTTAGAAGTCTTTGACTTTCTGGCTCATGTTGTTGGAAAGGTTTGACTCTCACTGGACTTTAAAAAGTCCAAATAAGTCTTAATCGAAGCACTGGTAAACTATGCATAATCTGAATTCAAACTGTCTTTGTGAATCATGTTAACTAACCACAAACTCTCTTATCTTACATGGCCGGCTTTTACCACACTCTGTGCTTGCTTCCGATAGAGGGTGCCCTCAGGTATCTTCTCAATGTGCACTCTCTTACCGTGCATTGTGCCAGCGCTGCTGCGATCTGCTGAATGTCATCCACATTGTTGACTCTCAGGTTGATGAGAGTGTGTGTGATGTTTGCACGTGTCCGGAGTCGAAGTTCCCGTTCGCTACTGGAATTCAGATCCCAACGTCCAACTCCCTCATACTAGGAACAAAGAAAAACATTTGGATTTGAATACAAAAATTGAAAAATGTTGCTACAAAAAGAGGCAGAGTTGTTATCCCTAATGATTTATTAAGGCCTCAGAAACAGCACTTATATGCCAAATTGCTAGGGGTGGAGCTATTTTCCTAAAATAAAATGTGATATATTTTTTGTCAAGAGGACAGAAAAAAAATGGTATTCTCAGAAAAAGAGAAATGGCTGTTCACAAGCACAAATCCAATCGATGAGGAATGCAACACATATTACAGAAGATATTCAGACAAAATAGGACAAAAAATGCTTGTCGGAAATGTTTTACATATTTGCCACATTGACTTACTGCAACAAAAGAGCTAACATTTTCTTACATATGCTTAGGGAGAAGGCAAATTATTGTCAATGTTACTGCACAAAAAATGTAATTTTGGCAAATGATATTATATTGCGGTAACATAGGGCCTCATTATGAATGTGGCGGTCTTCAGAACGCCACACTCGAGGTGGCAGTGGGACCGCCGCACTCCTCGTGGTCCCATCACCACATTACAACTTTGGCAGGGGGGACTGCCTAAAGGCCGATGTCACTGCCAGGAATGTGGTTCCTGATGGGTATATGGCGGTCTGAGTTGTGCTTAGCCGTGGTGGCTCGGAACTCAGCGCCACCGTGCTGATCACAACTCAGCTTTCCGCCAGCCTTTCCGTGGCGATCACGCCGCCAGGGAAAGGCTGGTAGAAAGCCAGTGCCGGAGGCCACAGGGGGGCCCCTGCATTGCCTAAAGCCATGGCATAGGTAGTGCATGGCCTCCCCACCCAGCACAGTCAGAATGTGCATGGTCTCATTTGCAGACAGTGTGCATTCCAAGGGTGCTGTATTGTGACGGTATTCACCTCGGCTCCCTTAAGTGAGCCGAGACCAATACCTTAAGGGAGCCGAGACCAATACCGTAGCACTGTTCCGAACGGTCAGCCCAGCGGGAACGTCATTTTACAATGTTCACAACGATCAGCTCAGCGGCAACATTGTAATACGAAACGGGGGGACACCACCGGCATGGCGGTGGCGTCATCCCTGCGACATTTGCGGTCCCGTGGTGGGACCGACAATGTCATAATGAGCCCCATAATTTCATCACCCCCACCAAATATGTTTTAACTAAATGTTAAATACTGCAAGCATGGTAAAAGGTTTTGTTGGGCTTCAGCTCCCCCTCCAACCTACTAACAACAGAAAACGATTAGTCCTTAATGCGTTTCAATTTATCACGTTAAAAATATATGTGAGGATGTTGGTTGGGGGCGTTCTTAAAGCATAACCTAATGCCAATGTTCTGCACCATTTTTTCTGGCACTAAATCTAATATTTAAAAATTAAAATATATTTTAATAAATGAGACAAAATTTGTGATGGACTTGAAAAACCATTCGAGAAATGTTGACGTTTGATTCATACTTATTCTGTTCTTTTCTCTTTTCAGATTACCATACCTGCCTGGTAATTATCCCCATTTCATGTATGACATTTTCAACCTGGTCTTGCATGTTAGCCAACTCTGCCCTATATGCTGGGGTATGTTAGTTCATAGTCAATCAATCAATCAATCAATCAGGTATTTATAACACGTGACTTATCACCTGGAGGGTCTCATAGCGCTGGGGTGAAAGATGCAGATCAGTCGAAGAGTCAGGTCTTGAGGTCCTTCCTGGATCAGCGAGGGGGATTGCCTGAGGTGGAGGGGCAGTGTGTTCTAGGTCTGCGCAGTGAGGTAGGAGAAGGATCTTCCTCCAGCATAGTTCTTAAGGATCCTTGGGGTGGAGGCGAGGGCCAGCTGTGCAAAGCTGTCTGGTGGGAGTGTAGAAGGAGGGGTGGTGGTTGAGGTAGGTGGGTCCGATGTTGTGTAGGGCCTTGTATGCATGTGTGAGGAGCTTGAAGGTGGTTCTTTTGTTGACCTTTAGCCAGTAGAGGTCTCTCAGGTGTGTGGTGATGTGGCGGGGGATGTCCAGAATGAGTCTGGTTGTGGCGTTCTGGATTCTCTGGAGTCTTGTTTGGAGTTTCTTGGTGATGCAGGCATAGAGTGCTTTGCCGTAGTCAAACGTGCTTCTCATGAGTGCCTGGGTGACCGTTCTTCTTGCCTTAATGGGGATCCATTTGAAGACCATTCAGAGCAGGCGAAGTGTGTGGAAGCACAATGACGAGATGGTGTTGACTTGGAGGGCCATTGACAGCGAGGAGTCGAGGATGATGCCGAGGTTGCTTGCATGGCCTGTGAGTGAGGGAAGGGGCCCAGAGAGCTGTGGGTCACCAGGAGTCATCCCAGGTGGAGGGGGTGGAGCCCAGGCTGAGGACCTCAGTACTGTCTTACAATGTTAAAATAGAAACTACAAGTCCCAAAACACACAGTTGGCTAAAGTTCCATTACTGGCTGAAAAGTCTGCAAACGTCATGGCTTTACATGTCAGCTATGAACACTTCATATTTCCTGTAAAGCAGTGATCTTCAATAACATATTGTACATGATTGCCAACTTCCTATTGGCAGACGTATCACTCTAAAAAAGAGCTACAGTGTGATATTTGATAGGAACTGGAGGTTCCGGTGAATAGAGTTATTTGTAAGGTTTGGCATAACTCGTAGAATTTCACACCGCAGAGTTCTGAGGAGTTACATGAAAACTGCGGACTTCCACCAACAGGCGGAAAATATGTATGTCGAGCTGAAATTTACAGTCACAGTGTGAGCAGTGCTGAAAAAGAAGTGCAAACAACACCATGCAGTGTGCAAGAGCGTGCAGCCATTTGAGGTGATTTTGCTGCTGCTCGAATAGAAAATCTACTCGTGTGGCTGCAAATCTACGTCTGAAGCAGCCCTCTGACCGTGACTGCCCACAACCGCTCATGTCCAATGTTGTTAGAAAATCTTGCTATAAGGCATCTAATCTTGCTCCCCTTTCTGCTGCCTTGCAGGAACAAATTTCGCCACGTGGCTATTGGAGGAGTTTGGTCGGAACTCATTGTTACAAGAGTAACATTGAGTTGCTAACTTCCACCAGTTCTGTGGGTAGAATGAAAAATTCCACCTACCACTAGTTATTTGTAGCCTCTTTTCACTGCTCCTCCAAGCACTGACATGACTGTCAAAAGAGGCTAATGATGGGGCATTACAAAGTAGTTCAAGACTGCGCTGCTCACTTCCACTAAATCACAAAAGTGAATTTCATGTCCAATGTTGTTAGAAAATCTTGCTATAAGGCATCTAATCTTGCTCCCCTTTCTGCTGCCTTGCAGGAACAAATTTCGTGAAAGTTTGTAAAGAATGGAACATCATCATAAGACTTCTCAGCTTTAGAGAGAAGGAACACTCAGCAGTAACTCATTACAAATGTTTGTAAAAGAAGAAAGTTTTCAGAAGAACATCCACCCAGATGGTTTGACAGGACACGGAGTGGAAGGACACAGAGGAAGAGGATGCTACAGAATCAAAGCCAAAAAAAAGACAAGTGTCTGCAACCCTTGAAGATCTTCTTGAAACAAAGCATTTCTGAAAGAATAGCCTCACCAGGTCTCAGAGAGCAGCATGGGATAAAGCACATACATCCACAACAAATAATGGTCTGATATAAAGTGTTATCTGCTAAACAAATACTTATAATTCATTTCAAGCAAGACTAGGTGCCATTGCAATATTCTTGGATAAGGTTTTGGAGGAGAGACCTGTGCTGCAATCAAGACCTTCAGAGTAGTAATATTCTTTGAGATATCATAACAGTTCAAGATAACAGACATTAGACTAATCTAGTCAAAATCCTACTTGCGCCAATATAGGTGCATGTCTCCCATCCAAGTTTAAGGAATGGGAGTCTTTTATTCAGTTTCTGGAGTTGAAGATATAGGTTGACACTACTGATACAATCTGACAAAAAAGCTCAAGAAAGATACATGTTTAAACTACTGAAGCAACTTGACCTAGCCAACAAGGTATTTATTTTATTTGTATTTTTTATAAATCTCTACGTTCTACGTGCTAACCATCTTTGAACTCTGTGCAGAGGACAGTGAGGTAGGGACTATGAAAGTGGATCAGGCTGGGATACCAAAGTTGGAAGGGTATTCTAAATGTTCTGGATGTGTTGCGGGAGGTTAAGAGGGTACCCTTAAAGAGTCGTAAGTAAGTTCTGACAGAGGTAGCTAGATGCTAACCCTACCGGACAGAATCTTCAGTGAACACGACAATGGACTGGGAGTCTGTGAGGACAATTATGTGTCACGATCAGAAGGTTTTGAGGTACCTGAGTTTTAGGAAAATGCTATGCTACCAGATTATCGGTCAATCTAAAAAGATGGGACTTCAGTCCCTTGCTATACCTGAGAAAGTCTAATTCGACTGTCAAATAATCTGGGTGGATGTTCCAAGTAAAGAGACTTCTAGAAGCCAGAGAGTATGAGGAGCGAAAACGGGCAGTTTATATGATGGCCAAACGAACCATCATAAAATAAATAAAACACAAAACAGAGAAGAGCTCTAACTTCAACTGCTGGGGATTAATTTAGAAACTATACCAATAAGTGAATTTCAAGACGTTTTTAGGTAGAAGCTTACATGATGTCAAAGAGCAAGGTCTTCCAGTCTATTGTAGTAGCACATTTCAAATGTTGCTTCTGGGCTACCTTTGTTCTACCATGGAAAAAAAACAGTTGTAGAGACTTTCTACTTCTGTCTCTTCTTTCTGATCTTATTGCTCTGGATCTGTTGCCCATTCATCGAGGACGCCCTCAAGGGTCTCTTTTGCCAAGGATGCAGACTGCACAGTATGTGTATGAAACTGTAAAAGGTCTAGGCAGAAACTAAATCCACCCAGCTGCAGAGGTAACTATAGCATACATTCTGCTATATGAGGATGGGCTGGCATTTCCGTGAGGTAAGACAGAAGATTGTGGGAACCTATCGATGTGTAGGGAATGCACAAGAACACAGAAGTCTGTTACGCCTTGAGCTTTGAACATCTTCATATTGCTCCTTGTTGAAGGGGAAATACATATCAGTGATTCCTGATTGTCAATATGTCACGGAGTGTGGCATGGGGTGCAGTTTGCCTTCAGCCACACTGCGTCATTGAACAAACAGTATCTGTGTTGAGGACATTTGGGCTGGAAACAAGAATGACAAAGACAGATTTACCAATAAAGAGACCGACCATGCAGCAGGAGAAGACATTACATTATGCACAGCCAAAGCATACATTTTTCCACAAGTAGTTACATGTTTACCTCGTTGAGTACAGTAATGAGGGCCAAAGAGTACTCAGTGACAATCAGAGGGTCTCCCTGTTTCACCAGCCCTGAAAGGGTCGTCTCAGTAAGGTTGTACAGCCAATGGGCCAGGCTTGGGAAACCATCAGGTGGGCTTGGCAGAGAAATAACCAAGGAGCTTGAGGGAGAGGAAAGAAAAATTGAGTACACAGGCAAACAATATGAGAAAGAAAAATCTTTCTTGAGATACGTCAGATGCAACTCATTTATAAAACACGTAATTAGGGGCACTTTAGTTGTCTCATTGCACTGTTTGTCACTTTTCCTGCTCTTTAGACAAAAGTTACTGTTTCATTCCACTGAATTTAGTGCACTTAATGGCTGCTAAATGTTACTCCTTGTTTTAATTGCCCCATTCAAGAGACAATGTTTTGTACACCTTGCGGTATTGATGGGAGTCCTTTAGACAAAGTTGTCAAGCATCTCTCTTCATTTTGGGTGATCCAGCTGAAGGATGCCAGGTGATTAGTGTAACCTGAAATCGACTTTCCATCCTGCAACCCAAGGCCTATTTTAGGTCCAAAGCCAAATCACATTCTAGATCAAATCCTGGATCCTGTGCTGAAGCCCATCCAGTACCCTATTCTGTATCCCACTTTATTGCCCATCATGAATCCCTCCCCTTTAAAACTTCATCCAATCAAATATCATAACCATCTTAGACTCTATTCTATCATGTGACTCAAACCAAAAGCCATCCCACATGAACCACCACTCTCTCATCTCACTGTATCTTAACCATTGTATCTGATCCAATTGTTTCTCATCTTATCTTACCCCACCAATTGTTCCCAATCTCATTGTATCTCATATTGTCACATAATCTAGCATCCCCACTTGTACCTTCCCTTCTTATCTCAACTCTTCTATTCCCATCTTTCCCAATTCCATCCCATCTTATCCAATCACATCATATCCCATCAATCACGGTCTTATCCCATACCATCCAATCTTATCCCATATAATTGCATCCAATCTCATCCCATCAATTTGCTTGCATTATTATCTCACTTCATACATTTTATTGTTCCTAAAATAAAGAATTAAGTAGGTTGAGATAGCACGGAGATCTGGAATGTCACACTGAATAAAGTGTGACATTCATTAAATTAAATAAATGAAGTAATTTAAATTAAATTAAATAAAGATTGTCATTCATTGTCCTTAAAAAGATTAAGGCATGTTCACAACTTACCGGTTCAGGGCTACAATAGCAGCTCCCTTCTGGTCTTGAACAACTACAGAGAGATCCACAAGGAAGTGCTTCTGGTGGAACCCAGGGGGCAGGAAGGCACTGTGCTCGGAGCGGCTTCCTTTGTACACACAGAACTTATCACAGTGGCCCAACTTACAGCGTGTTACAATGAGGCTGAAGACCAGGGAAGCTCCTTCGTCTTCAGAATCTTTCCAACCTGCAATTGCAAAAGTCAAAGGAAACTTCATACCAAAACTATTCTACAAAACCAGATGTTAGAGACTGCAGAGCTCAAGCAAAGGATCGCCTGTGACAAGGAGGACACAGCAACGAGGACCAATGATTCTCAAAGTGAAGGTAAACAAGAGACCTGGGAACCAATGCCCCAGAGTGATGAGAACTTTCAAGGTGAAGGTTAACAATATCTCCTCAGCCTGTGCTGGCCCTGTAGGCAAACAGTCAACAGAGTGCGGGTCTACCATGATTCCTGAGGGCAGAAATATCACTGAGTAAAGAGCACCCCTAGAGGCGGGACAGACAAGTGAATTCATGATCAGTCAAGCCACCTTGTGTGAGAGAGGGCAGCCAGGGATAGCCTATCCTTGACTTGCTATTTTGCAACTCCAAGCACTGCTTCGATGTTGTTAAGGGGTTAATGGCGCAGGAAGGGTTTAAACGTGTGATGTCACTGGGGTCCAAGGTCTACAACCTCACTTCAGCTACACACTCTATTTGGAGAATCAACATCTATGTACAAGCTGAAGGAGAGAATACTTGAGAGCACAGAACTCAGAATTAATCCTTCAGATTGGAACAAGGGGAAGGAAATTGGCAGTACATACCACCAAAAGGTGAGGAAATACAAGATCAGGATAGATATGCTTTCTGAGCAAGCAACGTAAGCTTGCATAGTGCGAGTCAAAACTCCTTCTAAAGTCAATAAAGGTTATGAATAGCATATTATATTTTGTTCATCCACACATGATATATATATATATATATTTATATATATTCACTGAAAAAGCCAAATGTTACAGGGATGTTATAGTTAGGTTCTGAATTTACTCGTACAAAACCATAGAACTTCTGCAACTCAAAAAACTGTTTTCCTATGGAAACATGGTCCTAACTATAACTACCTACTGGCAACCTCCAGTAGGAAATATATATATATATATATATATATATATATACGCTTGATGAATTTTCATGAAATTTTCAAAACTAATATGACAGTCGGTTCAGCTTCTGACTTGAAAGTTTATGAGTGATCTGTCAAGCGGGGGCCGAGAAAATGGGGGGTGCCAAAATACATTTTCTCCATGCATTTTCCCATAGGGTCTTTAGACACACCTACAGCCCAAATCGCTGAATGGAATTACAGCAAATTTGGCAGGAAGCTAGCTCTTAGTACGCAGACTGTGCTTTTTGTGATTTGGTGTACATCTGTTTAGTAGATTCTGACTTATTTAGGGTTAAAAAAAATATAGATATATAGGGATGCGGATCATCGGATCCTGGAAAGGACCTTATTGGCTCTCTGCAATCATTTTGTTTGTCATATTGGCTGGAGGGAGGTAAAAGAAGAGTGCAAAAACATATAAGGGGTCAGGATGCAGGTATCCTGACCCTATAAGACACATAGAGGGTTACCTTAGGGGACTCTTGTGGGCAAACAATTGCCCAATGTTTTTTTTTGTCTGATCCACAGGTCTCAGCGCAGCCCCCTGTGTAAATTCACAGAGGATACGTGGATCAAGAGAAAAATGAAATAAAAAAATCACACACTGTATCGAAACCCATGCTGTGCATGGGCGAAGGCCATGCACAGCTTGGATTTGGGAGCATGCAACAGGGTTGGCTGTAGGCTGGTTACATTAACAAGCGTGCTAAAAAAACTACAGAAATTCACTCAAAAAAATTAAAGGTTTTAGGGATATTAAAGTTAGGTTCTCAATTTACTCGCACAAAATCACAGAAATTCAGCAGTTACAGTTATGGTTAACTCAAACGGTAACTATAATTCATGCCCTCACCATGCACAGCTAAGTACTCCACATATTACATCACTGATGACACCTTATATAGGATCAATGATATTATCACTGCAACATTTCCAATAAAATTATTGATGAGAAAACTGTGCATGGTGAGTTCGCGAGTTATAGTTACCTTAGAGCATGAGTTATAGTTACTTGAGATAACTCTAATAGCTGAATTTCTATGGTTTTGTGCGTGTAAAATCTGAACCTAACTATAACGTTCCTGTAATCTTTGGATTTT
The DNA here is from genome assembly GCF_031143425.1 of Pleurodeles waltl. Taxonomy (NCBI): domain Eukaryota; kingdom Metazoa; phylum Chordata; class Amphibia; order Caudata; family Salamandridae; genus Pleurodeles; species Pleurodeles waltl. The sequence continues at coordinate 74,500,248 of NC_090449.1, read as the reverse complement.
TAGTGAATATATATATAAAAATGTGTTAGTGCTTTTTATTTCACGAAATGCAGTGGTAAAATGATATGTTTTGCATGGAGCTGTGAAATACCGGACTTTTTTCACAGTTCCTCCTAATGACAGCCCCCAAATCACTCCCCAGAGCTTTACCATTGTCAGAGCTACTAGGATTATGCAGCAAGGTTATGTAATTTAGTAAAAAAAGTATGCATAAATGGTAAGCAAAACGTAAAAAATAAAATTCAAAAGTGCTTACTGTTAGCTTCACTTTGAAGAAAATATTTTTTCAAGGTAAATCTCCCAAAATGAACATGAAATATGATGGGTCTAGTAGGAGCGATTTTGCAATATCTGAATTTTTTGTCCTAATAGATATCAATGCTTTTATGGTTCTTAACATAATCCCAACTCTTAGAGTACACTTGGATTGCTTTATATAAATAATGAGATTACAGAAGTCTTTAGCAATAAACATCCAACCTCTAAATCAATTTCCTCAAAATTTACAGACAATGGAAAGTAAAAAGAAAAGTGAACAAACATAAATCATGACAGACACTTACTCGCACAAACATGTGAAAACCTATGAATATGCACCGCTACCAGCCACAGTCCGAGCAGCTCCATTCTCATGACCATGAAGGTCAATCACTGGCTAGAGGAGAACGCACTGCTTCCAACCCTGATGTCTTACAGCAAACATTTTATGCTCAAATTCAAGAGGCTTGTAGTCTGTCAGCAGGAGTGGACATTCACGTAGGCTCCCTCAGTCGCACTAACGTTTTCTGGAAAGTAGACATCCTTAGCTATTCAGGTCAATCACTTAAGACTTAATTCCACCCCTAAAAGGTTTATAACCTCACTGGGCCATGAGCGGTAGTTAGGGGTTGTGAGTACACCCTTCCTTTGTCTGCATGAGTTTAACAGTCCCACTAAGTGGCATTTTGCCTCTTCTAGCTATTCTTGGCATGCTTGAAAGGCCACACTAAGACCTGAGAAGATGCTATGGTTTCAAGGTTTCACAAACTTTGCCTTTTTAGCCAAACTAAATGGCAGGAATGGCCTGTGATCAGCTTGTGACAGTGTGGGATGCCATGTGATTCATAGATGTGATTCAGCATACCCACATCTGCTCTGGAGGGTGCAATAGAATCCTGAAAGCATCCCTTGGTAACATGGCCGAGCAAGTGAAAGCACACGTTTTTCTCCAGACAGATTTATTTCCCAACAATACCATCCATGGAAGTCAGACTTTTATTATGGGTTTTTCGAACATGGCTCTAATGCCCCACGGGTATGCTGTTTCATGCGTGCATGTGGTTTAAGCCTGCGTCACTGTAAGTGAAGCAGGCAGTGGTGGCAACTTCGGAAATCTTTTCATAGTGTCCTGTACGATGCAGGGCCTGAGGCAAGGAATGTCTGGAGCACTCTTTGCTGGAGATCGATGTCTCAAGGGGGAGGGAGCAGACAATCTCCCCCAAAGAGATTGAACTTTGGGAAGAATGTATTGCTTTATGTCCATTTCAGCTTGCAAGAGTGGGATAATGACTTCCATAAGGATTTAGGCCCTCATTTCAACTTTGGCGGGTGGCGGAAACCGCCGGGCGGCCGCCATTGCGGCAGCACTCCAGGGGGGTCTATTCTGAGATCCCCGCTGGGCCGGCGGGCGGAAACCTGGTTTCCGCCCGCCGGCCCAGCGGGGATCTCGGCCAGAACACGGGAGCCGGCTCCAAATGGAGCCGGCGGTGTTGCGGCTGTGCGACGGGTGCAGTTGCACCCATCACGCTTTTCACTGTCTGCTATGCTATGACTCCCCTTTCTGCCAGCCTTTTCATGGCGGTTCATACCGCCATGAAAAGGCTGGCGGGAGGAGGACTCGTAATCCCCTGGGCAGCGCTGACAAAAGTGGCGGGAAACCACCGGTCCCGGCGGTGTGACCGCGGCGCTTCCGCCGCGGTCAGAATGCCCAAGTTTGTACCGCCAGCCTGTTGGCGGTACAAACTCCAAAACAGCCCTGGTGGTCTTTGACCGCCAGGGTTGTAATGAGGGCCTTAGTTCTCAAGCATCATGGATGTAGAGGCCTAGTTCTATGGCATATTACTGCATTCCCAATTGTCACCCTAAAGGTTACGATATAATGTGGCCCCTTAGTAAAATCTTAGCAATTTATGTCTGTCCATTTCCTGTGTCACATGGTGAGGTGACCATGATGAGAGCTCTTAGTGCACTAGTTTTAAGGCTATTCTTTCCACCATTCATAGCTCAAAATATTGACTAGAACACACCAGAGCTGATATCACAAAGTGCCCTCTCGGGATTTCTACTTCCTACCACTTAGATGCGGCCATGGATTGTCCACAAAGTGGCTTCTTAGCTTCTCTCCCTGTGGTCTTTCAAAGCAACTTCACTTCCTGATATCGTGCTTTGATAGTGTGTTGAAGTATAATGCCAGGGAAGAAGCTACTTGTGAAAGAGAGACAGGGAAACATGACATACCAATGATTTATGTCAGTGGGTACTATCAATAGGAGGTGATTGTGGAAGAGAAGGGGAGCCAGAATGTGAGAAGAATACCTTTACACCCCATCTTCATACTAATGGAATGGAAGTGTGGCAGACCCGGCTGAGGTTGTAGATTCAGTTTAAATGCCCTACGGAACCATTTCTTACCTGTGCATTCAAAGTGCACCTTTGTAGTCAGTGCATGCACTGTGTCGTTGGGAAAGATAATGCACTGGCCCCCTGCTGGCGGGCTGTTGGGGAGCAAATCTATGGAAGCGTACCCCTCCTCATCCATGCTAGGGTCTGTGACATGTAGGGTGAACGTATAGCCCTCTCCGTCCTTCAGAAAGCCTTGGCGGAGCACCAAGTTCATCCCAGTGTTGCCGGTGGTGGTGGTGGAATTATCCAGAGGGAACGACCTGTTGTTGAAACTCTGCGCTGTCCATCGCTGCAAAGAACAAGAAAACCATGTAAGAGGAAATCTAAAAGACGATGGACCTGTCTCTGTCCTTAAAAAGAGATTTCAGTCACCGTTTCAGTAGAGGGCACTGGATGAGAGGGTGGGCATGTGTGTCTGTTGGGGTATCCATTGACATGCATGTTTGCAAGGCTATGTGTAAGAATACCTCGATTGAAAAGTACAGATTTTGTTTAAGTGCATATATAATATTGGATGACAAGCACTATATGTAGACTCTTGAATCTCGATTCTAAAATGCATTTCTTCTTCAAGCAAATTACTCAAAATGTACATTATAAGAGTTACACCTACGAGACCACTTTGGAGTCGCATGTTTCACTTCCTTTCATCATCTTCACTCCCCCATTCAACAGACCATCACACGCCACTACTTACGAATCAATATACTCCCTCCAACACGGCAGATCCAATAGGACCACATTCAACACTTACACATTTAAAGGAAGGCACAAGAATAAGGCACATCACAGAAATGCTGAGACACCTGCAAGAGAGCATAATGCCTTCTACAATCTGCAAAAGTGCACTTATGCCAAAAATCAGTTTCAGAAACATCAATACTCTAAGGACGTGCAATTACTTACTGTTCCCCCCTGCAATGCCACTGACTGTACTAACAGCATCTTAAAAGCCTTGAAGCTTCCACGGTAACAGCATCTTAAAAGCCTTGAAGCTTCCATGGTAACAGCATCTTAAAAGCCTTGAAGCTTCGACGGGAACCCATCTCATAGGATTGCCCCGTAAAGAGTGGAGCTTTGCCATCACGGCATAAGGACCTCATAAGAAATTGTTATTGTAGCTACATGGCCATAGAGTGAATGATGCAAGATCCTTTTCATGACTTGCATCTAAGCACCTGGAACCCTGCCGGTTTTAGAGCTCAATAGGTTATTACTAAAATGTAAATAATACTTCAAATAACTGATACCATCATCCTCATCACTTTATTCCTAGCCTAGCCATGAAATCCAAATGTCACAGTACATCATGGAACGTCGCATTAGTAATTCATCATAAATAAGAGATATGAATGTCTAAAAAAAATTATTTAAGAATAAAAACCCTTCGTAATAATATGCAACTAAGAAAGTGCAAACTAAATGCAGTATTGTTCAAAGCTTACACACTTAATTAATTTACAACTGAAAAATGTGTAAATTAAGTCCCAAAGTGTTGTACAGAGGTCCCTCCAGCACTTATCTTAAGGAATTAATGAGGTTATGTGCTGACATACAAAACGAGTAATTGCGTAGTGCAGAGCTGCGCAAATCAATGCAAAACAATGCACTGAACTCTTTACCACTGAAATAAACCTGATAACTCTGACAATTTGTAGCCAGTCCTTTCTGCGCTCAGTTGTATGCCAAAATATCGAGTACAAAAGTATTGAAAGTGTCAACAACCAGAATATCGTGAAGATAAGTAAATATGTCGTTTTACTATCCTTAACTCCACATCTATGTTCCTTGAATATAAAATAAATGATTGATGTCCACATTGTTTGGATTAAGTACATTAAATCTATTCTTGTATTGCTATGTTATGCAGATCTGTAGAGAGCACTATCACCTAGAAGGGTATCCTAGTGCTGAGCCGGTGGGAGACCAGGCACGTAGAGGGTGTAGTGGGGCTACTCGAAAAGCCAGGTTTTCAAGAAGTGAGGAGGGGGCTCCTATGCGAAGAGGCAGATCCTTCCATGCTTTAGGACTGATGTAGAAGAAGGCTTGCCCGCGAGGTCTCATTTTCCATATGTGTGGGATTTGTGCCAGCAGGAGTCCGGATGAGTGGAGGTATCTTGAAGCCTGGTGAAAGCAGATGCAATTGTTGAGGTACGATGGGCCATTGTTATGTAGCGCCTTGAAAGTGCGGGTGAGGAGCTTGAATTGTGCTTGTTTGTGATTGGAGAGCCAGTGGAGGTCCTTCAGGTGGAGCAAGGCATGGGAGTATAAGTGTGATTCTGGCCGCTAAGCTTATGTAAATTTACCTTGACAGTATTCTAGTAATCAATATTCTGGTGATTATATTTTTGCATGCCGATATTTACAAATCGGTATTCTGGTGATAGAGGGATGATGGATGGAAGGGGAGCAGGGTGGGGTGAGTGCTTGGGGTTCTTTGTTCACTGCTTGGCTATGCCCAGTCCAGTTGAATCCTGGGGTGCATTTCTTCAATTCTGTGAATGATTCCGTGTTTACAAGTAAATTAGTTAACAACATCCACTTGAGAAACCTGTGGCAATCATTCTCTGGAAAACAGGTGGTGCTGATGTTGAGACAAGACTATAAAATGGAATAAGTGACCAGGCAACAAAAAGGCTTCAATTGTGTTACTTTGTATCCTGGAGAAAAGAAAAATTGATAAAATGCCACTGATAGACTGCCAGTAGTTAGAATGAGTCTTGCTTCAGGAGATTCAGCACATCATTGAAGAGATCGTCCACAGCTTATCATTTGACGTGGGAAGTGAACGGCTTAAACTCAGGCTCTGAACATATGAGATGTCAAGAAAGGCTGTTGTTGTTTTTGTAAAAAAAAAATGAGCCCTCTCCATGGCTAGCAAGTTGTTTTCAAAGTGTAATTTTCACTGAGCCCAGTGAACAACTGTGTCTCCGGAACATAAATGAAATATTGTTAATTAAAATACATTTTACTTCAGTAAAGTTCTATCGGGATGCGGTATGTGCATATGTACTCACAGTCTTAAATTTGAGAAAAGCTGATTTTGTAACATTTTAGACAATACTGCCTTTGTTGTTTTTTGCCCACATCATACATACTCAGGGAAAGAAAAGTATATTAACACCCTGAGTCACAGCAAACTTCAAACAGCTCCCAAAAGGACACTTTGTTTTCTGTGATGCTGAAGCAGAGCTTTGTAGAAACTATCGCAATTTAACTCAAGTCTCCAAACTGAGGTACGTCTGTAGGGATAAGGGACCTTGCAAAGTGGGTGAAGATGTTCCAATTGCCACTCTTTGATGTTTCAGGCATGTCTTGTGTTTTTATGTCTCTGGGCTCAACAACCTGAGAGTGCATCCGAGCAGCTCCGGCACTTGGGCAGTGCTCATCTCAAGAGGATCAGCCTAGCTGATCTTGAGATGCACCCAATGAATACCTCTAACTATATTTAAGAGTGCATGGCAACCTCTTACCAGGCTATGTAGTGATTGGATGTTTCTGTGTTCTAGTTCAGGGCTTTGGACCTCACTCCCCTTCCCTTGAGGGTGTGTTACATAGATTGGGTTTAAGTGGAGGGATTGGGTGGGAGTGGTATGCTTTATATGTGTTGTATTGTTGGATGACTATTTGCAGAGCAAACAATGTGCTACGGAGGACATGATGACTGCTACACAAAGTGGTGGTAACTCCTGAGATTGTCTTTTACCTCCTTTGTGGACAAGACTACCTGTCTCAAGCTGTCTTAGATCTCAACCCAGAGCCATATATGTCTGATGGTTTGGGGAAACGTACACACATTTCCCGAAAAGCCCAGCACTGCCCAGAAATAGAGCTCCTGTACCTCCTTTACCAGTGCTGGCTGTTGCCTACAAACTAGAAGGCCTTGGCTTAGGGAGATAAGGAGCAGTACACTTGGCACTGACCATAGAATGCCAGGTCCTTCCCCCTTCTTCACAATAGCCTGGGAATACTGCTGGGAACCCAGAAAGATGCACTGTGTCCTGACCGGAAGACAGTTCAAAGTTACAAAAGGTTGGAGTTTGATTAATCCAGGAGGTCCCCGAAGCAAGATATAATTCTGGCTCTATCCTTCCTGCAGCAGTATTTCTTCTTGAATTCAGAAGGAATCTGTACACTGACCCAGAGTGTTTTGCCAGGGGCAGGACTCTGTTAATTGTTGGTTTCACCCTTCAGGACACAACCAGGTCTAGGAACTGTGGAACCTCTACTGTAGCACATCATGCTTGAAAAGATGTAGGCCTCTGATAACAAGACCACGTGGTAAGGTTCAGCTGACAGAAGCCTTTGTAGAGATAAACTTGAGCAAGTAAGCCACTGAAAATGCATATGGACCATGTAGCCCAGCTGGATAAAACTCAATGAAGGACATTCTGAATGAACAAACACCTGCAGACACCATACCCGGACTGTGAGGGTGGCAGGCCTCCCTTGCACCAAGCTTCCCTGTACTATCCATAACTGCCAATTTCCAAACCTAGAAGAGCATAGAGTGACTCCTCTTCTCCGTAGGTCTTATTGGTGGCAGTCTGTTGCACTGATTCCATAATCACTTTCTATAAGGCTATCAGGAGTGAAATATTGACTATCATCTCCTGTGGTGAGGAGACCATTTTTATCATTTTACTGTCCCTCGCCACCAAGGTTTGGACAGTAAATCACAATAGCTATATGTCTTCCCATCCTAACTGGGTGGGCGGACATACAGTTATTTCTACGACAGCCTTTACTCCATATGGCTGTCGGAGAGGTTTGGCTATTGCAGTGACAGAGTAGTCACTGATGTAGGCAAACCTATGGCCTCCTCTCATATACATTGGGTGGGCAGACCATAATGCTAGCGTAATGTGTATTCCGTCACAGTTGCGATGTACTATATATACTGCCAACATATGAATTAGGAACATAGGGCCAGATGTATCAAAGGGTTTTACCCATTCTATGTCTATGGGAAAAATGTGTTGGTACATACGGCCCATACTTCCAACTATACATTGAGTGTTGTGAGTGCAATTACTTGAATACTGCAGTATCTAAATTCCAGGCAATATCATCTTCTGGACCAAGGCCCAGATTTATCAAGGGTTTGCAAGCACTTCCATCATGCAAGGTGACGCAAGGCATCACAACCCTTGAAGTCAGATTTATTAAGCCATACTGAGCCTCCTTGCATGACTCTGCTTGGCTTAGTAGATCTGGAGTAACACTAGCAAGTTTAAGTCACTGCCATGTCTTACTTTTCATTGGGAAGCAGCTGGGAGATGGTGCAGTCAGTATAGGTGGTCTGCACGGTAACCTCTTGAACGTGTGACTACATAGGATAACATCCCCTCCCAGACCGGGGAGCTGGAATCCCCTAATATTAGGGTGCAACATACTTATATCCAGGTAGGATTCACCTTGGTTTTTGGTTTCACCAAGTTTTTGCTGTTGGTGAATAGGCCAGTCCACTTGGGATCCTGGGCCCTGAAGAATGCCCAAGACCTGTTAGACTAGGCATAGGGGCAGAAACATGTTGGCTTAGGGAGATGGTTTGAGCCACTGTTCTTACTGACCATCTCACTGATGTTTTTAGATATACCTGAGGTCCCAACATTAAAGGTGACACACCTAGGTACCCTAAGGTATTTTTAACTTATCTGGATCCCGTCACCTGTCCAGTTGAACTTTATTTAAGAACGCCCTCCTTCCTTTGAATCCACCAGGAGGTTGAGTCAACTCTGGTAGCAATGTCTTCCCACAAGGATTCCTGTGACATCCAAATAGGGTTCTGACTTGTGTCTTCAAATAGGAGACGCCTTGGCTTCTCATGAGCTACTGTATCTCATTGTGTTGGCGTGTCCAGTTCAGGGAGGACGTATGGTGGCACTTACTTCCCCCTCTATGAGTATAACGTAGTTTACTCTCCATTAACATAGCAAACATAGGAATGGAAATCTTAAATTCAAATATACAACATACAATATATTTCAATTTAGATATTTATTATAGCTAATTAAACATTCAGTTTGCACATAATATAATCAACATAGAATCAACCCCAAAAAAATATATAATACAACCCCCTACCCTAAATGAAACATACATATATATACATACATTACAAGTAAATTGGCATGTCTTGAACATTGGCATGAAGTGTTTGAAATTGGCAAATTTGAAGCCCTGACCAGGATTGGCTACCATCAGGCCTGTAACACGAGAATTTGAATCAGGAAATTATAACCTAAAATTGGCTGTTATGTTGAATTTTATACAATCCAAACTACAACGCATAATTGTAGCATCAAAGCAGTAACTTTATTGTGCTGTTTAAATATCCTCTCATGTATGAGGCGGTTGTAATTTTGTATGTATACTATTTTGTGATTTTGTTGGTTCTGTGTTATTTGTTTATTTTTGCGTATTTACTGTTATGTTATTTATGTTTTCATATATGTATGTTTCATTTAGGGTAGGGGGTTGTATTATATATTTTTTTGGGGTTGATTCTATGTTGATTATATTATGTGCGAACTGAATGTTTAATTAGCTATAATAAATATCTAAATTGAAATATATTGTATGTTGTATATTTGAATTTAAGATTTCCATTCCTATGTTTGCTATGTTAATGGAGAGTAAACTACGTTATACTCATAGTATTGCTTCCCTGTGTGTTACTCTCTGTATCTAGCTCAGGGACCCTGTTTAGATACGAGGATTTACTTACTTCCCCCTCTCCATTTTGTGTGAATAAAGTAGTTCATGCTTTGAGCTACATGAAAAGGAATGCATCAGTTTCAGTGCCTATAAACTGCTTTGGCACCGCGGCCATAAGAAGGTGCCATGGACCCCAGTGAAAGCAATGTAAATAGATCTCCATGTTTCCGTAGAGCCAGAACTGGGATGCACAGAGTGCCTAACACCCATGAGCCCTGGTGCCACTGCACTCGCTGCAACATTGATAGCTACGCCACTGTCTGGCACAATGGCCTGGAGGACAGATGTAGCGTCCAGCATGCCTCTCTGTACCTGCTCAGGGATGTACTCTGGGCGATGAGCTGTAATTGCTTTAAGACTTCTTATTACATCATGAAGCCTAATGCAGAAATCCAAGTCACATTTCCCGCTTTTCCTTCAGACAACAGGGAATAGTATTTTTTTTATGTCCATGAGTGGAATAATCCAACAAGTGTTTCCTGGACACGTCTGTATCCGTTTCGGAATACGCTGCCAGTTCTTACTCTTTACAATGTGTTGCCGGCAAACTCTCAGACCTTGTCAGCAGTTTCTGATGTTGCTTCTTCACACCCCACCCAAACAAAATGGCTGCCAAGGATAGTTGTAAGAATGTCCCATGGGCTGGGGGTGTTTAAACGCCCCCATTCACAACCTCCCTCCAGGCTGAAGAAGTCCTCCCACCTGTTTCAGGGTAGAATAGCAGCCTCCCCGAGAGGAATGTGAACAGATTATTTTTTAACAATAGGGGTAATGTTAGGGAATAGGAAAAGCCGCCAAGCATGTCAAATGTTTTTGCGAGCCCAGATCAACAACTTTGAAGAGGCCTATCACCTGTTTTTAAGTTTAAAAAAAAGATGTCTTACTAAGAAAGAGAAGACTTGTCAATTACAGCTTATGTTATCATTTAGTGGTATTAGCTGCGTTTGCTTTATTGTCATTAATAAACAGGGCAGGCATTCTATAAAATGTATAAATAAATGTTGTAGAATGAACGTAGGCCCTGCAAAAGCACAGCGTCTGGGGGAAAAATCCTAGTGCACTTTCCTTCGGATGATCCCAGGAAAACCACCTACAGTTATAGTTAGGAGTGCCCATCGTCTATTTTGGAGGGCAAGATCATGCCACATTTTCCAGACATCACAGGTGTCTGTGCTCCATTTAGACATTTAGTATGCAAATGTGCCTTATGGGATGTCAGACCCCGTTCTGGAGGCCACAGAGCAGACGGGCGATACTGGGCCACAACCATGAGGGTTGAGTGCCTTTACCACCTGTGTCCTGGGACCTACTATGGCTCTGCAAACCATTTCAGCACTTGACTCTCAATAGTAGAGAGGGTGAGACATCACAGGCTTCTCCGGGAGGTTAGTGTGTTGGTACTCAAACTCAGGAAAGACCACCAGCTCTCCAGGATCGCAATAAGATCAATATCCAGCCAAGTGCTTCTCTTTGTATAAAAGACGAGAACTTTATGACATGGAAAGCACAGAATTCAATGACACATACAGTAATGAACAAATATTCGATTTACGGGTGTGAGTCTATGTTTAGGGGCTTCTGCCGTCTAGGCCAGTTATGCCTTCACCTGTCCCTGGCCGGTTCCCCCCTTTCTTGTTGGAGTGTGGTAATCCATCTGGTTCAGCAGAAGGAAAACACATAACTCCCAGAATGCAATGTGTGAGGTACCAGACTATCATCTGACACTACAATCATGTTCTAATTATCATCTTCATAAATAACCTCCCCCACTGGAGCTAAAAATAGAAAATAAATATCCAACGAGACGACAAGACGCTATATTTACCTCAGATATTTCTGTATGTAATATTTTGGCATGCAACTGAATGAATTATCTTTATGTAGTTCAGATCACTTTGTTCCATCTACGTTTGCAATAATATGATTTCTTTTAGAAAGCTCTACTATCAGGTGAGGTAAGACAACAAAGACTACAACTCCCAGAATGCATTCTGTTTAGTTTGACATGATGACTTCATGTGATCCAGACATCACATTTCAAGTGTTCAGCTTGGTTTTAAAAATCACTTTAAAAAGTGAGTTCATAAAACAAATGCAAAATACCCAGAATGCACAGATTTATTAGATAAAATACTGAATAAAAACAGCTGCCAGTAGATGTGCCAGGGCCCTTTCTAATAAATGGGGCACATTGTTTCCTTATGAGCGTACAGCCAGCACTGCCGAAGGTTGAGATTGCCAAATAGCAAGGTTCCTTGGTGTTGATTCACCTAATAAATGTTCGCTCTGAAACGTTATATTTTATGTCTTTTGCCTCCCTCTATTTGTCTCTTATTTCACTCTCTTTATCTCACTCTCGCTGCTTCTTCTTTTTCGCCCCTGCTTTGTCTAATTGTCCTAGCTCTCTTTTCCTTCTTTCTCCATTAGCAACACTAATCCTCGTACTGAGGGTCAAAGCCTGATGGTTAAAATACGTTCTGGTCCCAAACAATGAAAGTCGGTGCCCACCAGCTGCAACCACCGGCACAAATTAAGCACTGGCAACTGGGTGAAGGAAACACGAACTCAGTTCATCTGAAATCACAGACACCTCCAGCTTCACCTACCCCCTCCCATTGAGGCCGCGCCTTACCCCGGTACTGGCATCTCCCTGACAGTTCCTGCAGCTGCCCTCCAGGTACAGGTAGGAACTCTTGCTGACTTCATAGACCGACTGCGCCTTGCAGGAGACACACTTCAGTGACACGATCGGCATAGAGCCCCTTTTGATGAGCACCTGTCAGGAGAGTGAAAACAAGTTAAAGGGACACACTCACCAGGAATGAGGCACCCAGCATTTCTTGGATCTTCAAAAAGTGCACAAGTGATCTTATTTATTTCAAGGAAGACACACACCAATACTCAGCTTCAGAACATGCGCAAAATCCATTCAGAAATTGCGAGGATATTAGGCTAAAACTGTAGAGCGTTTAGGATGTTTTAGCTGTGTACAAAAATGTTTAAAAAAACATGCAGAAATCTGAAAAGAAGAATTGTGTAGAGTTCCTTCAGAGCACAATCAGAAGCAAGAAGATAAACAGCTTTAACACTCATTCTGGAAACGTCCGAGGCCCACAGTGACCTCAGATGTTGTGCTCTTTAAATTTGCTTTAAAACACGGCCAGTCAATTTGGCGTCGCTTGCGGGAAACCGCACTGAATTAAGAATTGCCGCTGGTAGGATGGGAGGGGGGGAAGAACTGTAACCCAACCTGAGGGCAGCTAGACATATTTGACATCAACAAATATTTAAAACTCAGGAAGCGGAGAAAGAGAAAAGGGACAGACTTCGAAGCGGCAAGAAAAACAAGACCAGCTGAGATGACGTGGTGACGGCGTCACAATAATGTATTTTGTTACGTGCGTTGGGGGCGGGGTGACAGCATTAAGTTTCACTATGGATGTATAAAAAATTATCATTCACAGAAATATCCTGTGACATAAGTGTTGTGCTCTAAATACAATTTGCAAAAATATAATCCTATTCAGGGTAGCTTTTCGGTTATTAAATCAAACAAGGCATCAATTTTGTCGGCTATATTTCTGACACGATAATTATGTCACAAAATATTCCGGTTCACATCAGAGTACGTGTGTTCAAATTCCTATGGTTAGGGCCGCCGAATCATGTGTATCAAATTGCACCAGTGAGACCCTTAAGTAATGTATGGACTTGTAGATGTTTACCGTCTTACGTCCTAGTACAGAACCCACACACTAGGTGAGGTAGTCTATGTGAGGGAGCCCGTGCTATCATGGCTGCGGGACAGATGTCACTCAATCAACAGGTGCAGATGTATTTAGGTTCTGAAGGTACCAGGCAGGCGCCATGTTTACTCACTCCAGACAACCAGAACCACGCCCTGGCCCCCTCATGCTCCAGCCTCTCCTGCAGCATTAATGTAAGGTGAAAGGACATTTTTAGCTCATTTAAGTTTCTGGAAAACACTGCTCAAGCCATCTCTGTTTTATTCAGGTCAGTCACTCTGCTGCTCAGCTTCATTAGAAATATCTTTACTGCCTAGAATGTTAGAATCATCACTAATAATAATATTAATAATAACAACAACAATACAAATATTAATAACAATAATAGCAATAATAATAACATATTCACACCCACGCCAAACCTTAACCATCAAGATTCCATCTATGGTCGAAATTGTGATGTAATGGAATTACACACAAGTGTGCTTGTAATTGGTGTGAATTTGCCACCCTGAAGGGCTGGCTCCGTGGCTTTGAGACGAACTAAAAACAGCCGTTCAGTGGCGGTTTCTCCATGAGGGCAGGGCAGCATCGCCCTCCCCACCCCCTGCGAGCCACACTAAATAAGTGTGAACAACAAAATGGCAAATAAATTATTTTGTTGCCATTTTATTTTTCACAAGGCTCGCCGCAGCCATCAGCCTGCCCCAGAGCTGGGAGGAAGGAGGGCGTGTCCACTTCTGAATGGAGGACTAGAGAAGCAGCTGGCCAGACACTGCAAAGTGCGCATACCAGTTTGGCTGGCAAACTGGTGCCGGCCAAACTGACATGCGCATTTGAAGATCTCCACCCAGCTGCCTTGGACAGCTGGGTGGAGACCAAGCACAGGCCTAAAGGACCTGAAATAGCATCTAGCCAGCCCGCTCCATCCATTCCTAGCACTGCTCTCATGCTGGTAAACAGACTGAGAGCAGTGTCTGGATTTCTTAGGGAAGTTACCTCTTCCACTCACACAGGACGCAGCCCAGGTAAGTACATTTATTTTATTTTTAATGTTAATATAATGCATGAAAGTGTTTTTATTTTGCATGCTTGTTTTATGTATGTTTTTGGGATGTGGTGGGGCAGTTTGCTCGCCCCACCACTTTCATATATTACCAGCCGCCCCTGCAGCTGTTGCTTTCCGAACACCCTGAAGGTTATCGCCTATGTCTGGAGTTCTCTCTATCACCAAACATACCCTCTTTAACTCCTCTCGCCTAGCAGACCAGACAGAGGAACGTCCGATGCCCCAAAATATGAATGTTCCCAACTGTCATCAATGGCAAGTGCACATGCGCGCACACACACACACACACACACACACACACACGCACATGCACCCAATAAACACACTTTAGTCCACCCCAATAACTTAGGAGGAGGAGAGAAAACTTTTTCTACATCCATAGTCTTAGACTACGAAAGCACCTTAGCTGCGCCACATACCATGTGAAACCTAGACCTTCACAAATTCTAGTCGTTTTAATTACCATACTGCATATGTGGCCTTCCCCAATACTAACTAAGGGCAAATGTACGTGGCCTAGGGCTAAACAGCTGACTTTGGTACACGCGGACCTGGGTTCTAATCCTGGCTCCGGTACTTGACCTAAGATAGTGTGAGTCTGTGCGGTTCATTTATTCTCCCCATGCCTAAAATTTTAATTGTGGATAAAATATAATAGAATTGTAAATTTATGAAATGTAATGTTACTGTACAATTCAGATGTGTAAGCTCTCAACTGACGTACATTATCTTGTATCACCCTCTAGCACCCCATAGTTTATAGCACTTCATTCCTACCCAGCTAGATTTGTGCTACACAACCCCCAAGATCTGTAGGGGTGATTTTTGCTCGGCTTCCTCCCCGCAGAGTACACTTTACTGTTAGCTTCCGTTTCTCCTTTCATATTGTGTATTTGCAAAGAGCATATATATATGCTTGGCACTGAACAACAGATGTTTATTGTATTGTTACCCATCTGAATGGAACTCATTTAAATGACCTCAGTGAGCTGAACCTGGTACTGTGAGGTCAAACACAGATCCCTGGAGTAGGTTCTCCAGTCCACTCAGACACCAAATCTGGTTTTCTTAGGATGCTGATGTTGGAGGAATCTATGATGCACCCTAAAAGTGTTAAGAATGTCTGCAACAAACATCCACTGTGACATGCTCTACTTTGTTCGCACTAGTGCTAGAAATAAAGCATTGACCTGTACCTACCAAAGAAGAAGACTGACATCAAGGCAGAAACATCAGGAAGTGTTTAAATAAATACTGTGCCTGGTCTTTACCGTCTGATTAGTAGATTCAGGGTGTCGTCCCGGCTTGCTGATGGTAAGATCAAATGTGTATTCAACACCAGCCTCTAATTTATCTTTGGGAATAACAATTATGCCACTTTTGTTCAGATCTGCATCACACCACGACGAAGAACCCTGTTAAAAGTAAAGACATAAGTCAGAACCACAAAGAACAAGGGGAGCAGCTGTCAGCCATGTTTCATTCAAGGCGTAGTTGCCAACAACTTACTCTATAGCTTTCCATTCCATGAGCATACTAAGAACCCATCTATGTATCCTTCAAGACAACTCAGGTATTTTCAGACACAGAACTATCCTTTTGGAACCTCACCTACTGGACTTTTCTGGTATATATTTGCCATTTATTTTAATTTGCCTTTTTCAAGAAACAAGCAAACATACATCAACAATTCTCTCACCAATGCCACTTACACTTGAGTCAGACAAACTGTATTACACGTGCCGGCATCTACACCTCATCTCAGGTAATCCCATCGCCTGTGACACACCACCCTCCAAGATTCCTCTGGGGTTGACAAAAGATATGTTGTGAGGGGAACCCAAATGTTTTTGTGCCTTGAAGGCCATGGTAGCTCTTACGCATAAGTTCCAATTGGTCCCTGCGTTAGGCCATATCTGGGAGCCCTTGTGCTTGGTAGGTGTTGCTCGTTTGACCCGATGCAGAGCGACTCCCCACTTTGTCAACAGTAAGGCCACTGCCACAAATTTGCAATTAGCTGACTGCAAACAAACACATTTCAGTGCTACAGTCAACCAGGGCTAACACCATGACATTGGGTGCCAGCCCCCCTGTGATTGGAGTCCATAATCTCCTGACTGAGGTACACAGCCAGGTCATATGTAGGAAATCCATGTCTGGCACCCCACATCGCACACAGATTGCATCCCTCCTCAGGCAATATTTGCGTAACTTAACAGGTGTGTAGTATATTTGGTGCAAGTACTTGTATGATGCGCAGGTTGCGATTGGATCTGAGCTGGTTTGTCTGTGTGCAGCAACATTCCCAATCAACCATTTCCATCGGCCGATCAAGGACTTATTTGAGAGGACTTTCTTTCCCAAGGAATAAATCCCCTCTCCTTAACTGAATTGCATGTGTTCTTGATTTACATTTTCAGTTTCAAGTTCCTCTTTGTTGTTTGACTCCCTTCAGAAAGTTAAGCCCATTTGATTTTCATGGGTTGGGATGTGGGACACACGCAGTGAGTACACTTGACTGCAGACAAAACCCAAGGCTTTCCAATAAAGCTGTGTTTCTTAGATGGTAGACACAGCAGAATGGAGGGACTTTGAAGCGAAGGAGAAGAACCAAGGACCCCAAAGCAGCCCCGTACTTACACTAATCCGATTTCTTCACTTGGTCAGAACAAGTCTTCAAAATGTCTCTTCACCATCTTCTGTGCCTCATAGCTGCTGATGCTGCCTGACACCATTAGGACTGCCACACCTGGTCATTTTGGAATGGACTGAGTATGCAACCTTCACTGCTTCATTAATAATTATTGTTATTACAGTATCCCAAACCTCAACCAGCTCAGGGCTTGCACAATCATGTAGGGTATTCAAGTGCGAACTTGGTTGTTCCCTTTAACAAGCTTATCTAGTTGTACCCTGTGTCACGTGGAACAGAGAGTAAGTACCTCAGTCCTCATGGGTTCCCACTACATCTGAGTGTGTATGAAATGGACTGTCTCTGGAAAACATGTCGGAGTACCAGTCAAACATTTTGGCAATATGTGTGAGATTACAGACCAAACCTGGCAGCTGGAGATGCATGATTACTGAGCAAACATAGCAGCAATTGGTGCATGATTACTGATCAAACAAGGGGGTATTAGATGTGTGATCAGATCATACACCATTGTCTTCAATAATACTATTGGACATGTCTTCAGTAGCAAATGTGTTTTAGAGAAATTCCAACACATATGTAGTTAAGGCTCAGCTCAGACACCTTTCCGTAATCCCCTTAGTAGCATAACCTACCAACAATACTAAAGATGTTCCTGAGGGTTACCCACAATCAAATAGACCAACAATGTCCCTTCCAAATTTGCACCAGAGTTCTTCTGGCACCCCAAATGCCAACAGAGCAGTAGTCCTCATCACTCTAATGTGATCAAGTGTCACAATTTGCTACCATTTGTTTGCCACACCCTCTACCATTTGGTCCATCCTTGCTAGCAGTACTGTTCTTACACAGGTTTTCATCATGTCCCTACCTCAATGTCCCTCACTTGCTAAATTCACAATTATTTCCTGGACACCCATTGGAGGAACTCATCTAACCCCCATTGGGCACTGTGTCCTCCCCCAAACACAATTAATTTCTTACAAAATTGTTTCTCTGTTTCTGCCAATTCCCTATACGGTAATCAGTTCTGGACCACTTGCTCAGAAGCCCTGCTTAAAACAGAATCTTATGTTTTAGCCTGCAGTCACTCAATTTTGTCCACCACTCTATCAATTGATCTTATACCTAGAATACACTCTTTATCCTTTACCTGGCAATCAATGGGTAATCTCGATGGGCAATTACCCAGTTTCTTACTCAAACCCTTGTAAATATTCTATCACAAAGTTGAGCTCCCTAACTCCTTCTGTCCACCTACTCATGAGGCATAGCTCTTTCACTTCTTTTGCATGCAAATAGGTTAACTAAAGATGTGGTAACTTCTAACTACAAAATATATGTCTCACAAGAAGAACATGAAGTGTTGAATGGCCCAGAACTATGCCAGGATGCCTCATTCTATACTGGGTAGTTGCCCTCTACTCCTATACATCAGCAAGAAGTGAAAGCTTCCACTCTTTCCTCTCCATTCTCCACCTGTGCTAGCAATGCACCAAATCCCAATAGATTAGCACCAGTTGTCAAAACTGTTCCTTTCCATAAATCAATATGCCTTAAGGTGGGCATATTCTCCATCTTTTCTTTGACTGCATTGAAAGCTATATGACAATCAGCAGCCCACTCACATTTCTCCCCTTCTTCACGAAGGCTCTTATTGGCAGCACTAGGCTAGCATTATTAAGGATAAACTTTGAGCAGTATTTTTCTAACCTTAGGAAGGAAGATAGCTCAAAATATTAGACGCCTGGTCTCAGTGTTCCACTCCATGCCCCTAACAATGCCTCAAGCAGCGATTATCTCAGTGGACATAGAAAAAGCCTTTGACAGCCTGAGGTGGGACTACCTAGAACAGGTCATGTTAAAGCGTGGACTGGGAGAGGGATTCACGCGTTGGACAAAACTACTATACACCAATCCCACAGCGAGAGTGCGCACAGGCAGCACTATTTCAGACCCTTTCCCAGTAGGTAGAGGAACCAGAGAGGGCTGCCCATTATCTCCCCTTCTTTTTGCTATAGCGGTGGAGCGTCTTGCTCAATGGCCAGATCCAGGAGGTGCTTTGAGGGTATCCCAATCAACAGCTTTAACCAGATGACATACTACTGTTCCTCAAGAACCTGGAAGCAGATTTACCAGGGGCAATGGATATGTTGGAGAATTACAGAATAGCCTCCGGACTCCGAATCAACTGGAGAAAATCCTCCATTTTCCCACTGATCAAAGGCACCTCGGAGCCCACAAATACTAGAGGCCTGCCCTGGACCCCGAACACATTTAAGTATTTAGGGGTCAACATTTACCACAAGGTGGAAGACTTGCTGGAGGGGAATATACACGGAGCAATTAGGGGAATCAGGGCTAGTATGCACTTTTGGAACACCCTACCCCTAACGGTCTTTGGGAGAGTTGCCTTACTCAAAATGATAGTGTTACCTAGGCTACTATATTACTTCTCCACTATCCCACTCATAATCCCGAAAGCAGTGTTCAGAAACATAGAATCCATGACCGCGAGTTTTATTTGGGGACCGAGTAGACACAGAATCGCACTCAACACTCTCCAGAGGCCCACCACAGAAGGAGGCCTAGCTGCCCCAGACCCAGAGATCTACTATTGGGCGGGGCAACTACAATGGCTGGCAAAATTAGTTAACAAACCCCCAGTTGCAAAGGAATTGCAGATCTCCCTGAATTGCCCACTTGAAAAAATCCTAAGTATTTTACTGAACCCCAAAAAAACGAAACAACAACTTCCATTAGATTGGAAAGCGACGAGACACTGCTGGGAACTATTCCTAAAACACACCTGCACAAAGGCCCCATATGAACCTGAGGCTCCCCTAACATCCTTGAAACACATTTCAGGAGACCACATATCTTTGAACACCAACAAATTAGTAACACATAACATCACGAAACTGGGAGACCTATTTAGCAACGGGAAACTCTGCTCTTATGTAGAACTACAAGAGCAGTTCGCCCTCCCATCTGGAGTGTTCCTCACCTACAGCACAATAACCAGAACTATAAAAGAATTATGGGGCACAGGAGCATGTGAGCCGCCTACCCATGGGGGCTGTAGCCTCCTCTGCTCAATAGGAGGCCAGAAGGAGGTGATCTCGGGATATACAAATCCCTACAGAACAGCACATGTTTACCACTGAATAAACTCAAATCCAAATGGCAGACAGATCTAGACACCATTATAGACGAACTTCAATGGGCTAGGATCGCCTCTCATATTTACCCAGTGTTTAGAAACGCAAGGTTCAAACTGATAGACTTATATATCTACCACAGAGCCTACTTAACCCTGCAAATGATAACAAAATTTACAGCACGAACAACTCTAGTTGCCCCCGATGCCCTGAACTAGCGGCAGATCTAGTGCATATGTTGTGGAGCTGCCCCCAACTCAGTTCGTACTGGACTGAAATCTTCAGGAAAATATCCTCCAGCACAGAAAGATCACTTTCCCCAACCCCTGTAGTGGCACTCTTGGGGGACTTCCCTCGCCCTTCTGCTCATAAAATAACCAACAGATTCACTGACCTACCGCTGATTCTAGCTAGAAGAGAAATAACCTCGCACTGGAAGGACCTGGGGAGTCCCCGAGTGAATAGATGGCAAAGTGCAATGGAGAAATGAGCAGAATCCGAGGGAACAGTGCTATTGAAAGAAGCACTACAGGGTCTAAGATCTAGAGACAATGCCACACAAAGGGACTTGATGCTGGAGAACCTAAGGACCATGGATGCTTCCACCTCAGAGGATGACACTTCTGCCTCAGACACCGAATCCGAGCAGATAATCACGACTACCACATAAAATGCTAGGGAACTGCGAATCACCACTTAGCTACAGAGAATTGTCGTAATAAGATCTTTCATTGTCGAACTAAGCGCACAACAGGGGGAGGAGGGTTTGAGAACTTCGTTGGGGGGCTACTATAGTAATTTCATTTGACATGTTGTAACCATTTAATAAACGCAATAAAAGATATATTTAAAAAAAAAGGAAGGAAGATAGCTGATCTCTGTCCTTTGGTATTGGGGCCTTAAACATAGGCTCTGCCAAATCACTGGACAAATTCCATATCTGGAATTGACGCTGCCTCAGTAAGTAATTGATCCAACCTGAAACTTACACTTTCCTTTTTTTGAGTGTCAGTCTGACTTTCTCTAAGATTTCAAAGACTTACATCAAAACCTTGTCATGTTCCCCCCATTTCCTGCTGTACACCAAAATATTGCCCTTGAAAAACATCACTTGTTTCACTCCCTTCAGTACTTCAGTACTTTGTTCATGCCCCCTGCAATACTGCCACATATGAACACATCCCGAAAGGCATCCTAACTATAGGTTATGTTCAAACACATGGACTCCTCTTACAATTACACAGGTGATATGCCAATGAGAAGGCAATTGCAGAAAACATGCTTTCCCAAGTAGCAACAACTCTTCGGAGATATTAGGGCGGGGTTACCGGTCTATCTTGGTGTTCCTGTTCATGCTTTTAAGGTCAACGCACATCCTACTACTTTTTTCTCATCCTTGGTTGCCAACACCACCAGTGCAAATCTTTCAGAAGACTCAATATCTTCAATACGTCTAAATCATTTAGACCCTGAAACTCAATTTTGATGGTTTCCAACATCAAATGTGGGAACCTCCTCACTTCATGGAGAACAGGCTTTGCTCCTTTCTCCAGTTTGAAAAATATCTAACCATCCCAACCTCTCTTCAAACTCTTTTAGACACCAGCGAACAATCTCCTAATAATTATCTAAAATTGAATTGTTGAGATACATTTGCATTCAGCATGATTTCAAGATCAAGCTGATTTCTCCTACCCTAGAGATTGTTACTTCTTTTGGCTACATAGACTTTTCAGTGGTTGCCTTAACCTTGAAACTATCCATGCTTTTAAGAGATAACTGATTTGTCCTTGTTTTCCCAGAACCAAAAGATTTGAATTCTGGTTCGCATAAGTTGATATTGTCACCTCCAAACATATTTTCCCATTGCTGGTCATCTATACGAGCGTAAGGTAATCCTAAATGAAGAAGCACTGTTGCTACTTTGTTGCTGACCATTACCTTACATTCAGGAGT
This sequence comes from Pleurodeles waltl, assembly GCF_031143425.1. Lineage (NCBI taxonomy): Eukaryota > Metazoa > Chordata > Amphibia > Caudata > Salamandridae > Pleurodeles > Pleurodeles waltl. Next base: position 74,478,282 of record NC_090449.1, on the reverse strand, counting down.
GATGTGTTCACTTCTTTTTAGAATCTGTGACCTGTTGAACAAACATTTTCAAACTCTTTTGTACTTCTTCCACGTGCTGCATCTTCTCACACCCTTACACAATGCTCTTGCATCCCACCCTTTCTGCAAGTGAAATTTCCCACAGAGCAATTGAGCTGTTTTTGATTTATGACAAAGGCTGACACTCTGAAACATCTGAATATTTTTTGCAAATCTTTCCTGATCTGCATTGTTTTCCATCTGCCCATTCTTTTTTCACACGCAACATCCTTCTCTCTTGATAATTCCACAACAGTATTACTCTCACTCCTCATGTCTTTCACTCAAGTAGGTGTATGTCCCATTCCCTGCACAACTGTGATTGCCTAATTCAAATCAGTTTTTTTGCCAGCAGTTTTTCTTGAGAAGAAGATAGACAAAGGGAGGCAGAGCTTAGATGGACCATGATGGTAAATCTGCACTAGTGTTCCGCTGCAGCCCCACATACCCTGCCTTCTCAGTGCTCTTCGGAGCTGTTCTACACCCTTTTTTGGTGGCAGACTTGATACAGTCTGCAGAGGTGAGAATGGGGTTGAACCTGAGCCGAATTAGAGGTCTGGTGTTCTGCAAGAGCCAAGCATACAGAGCCGTGTTCTTGGCCGGATGCTTCTTTGGTGTGACACATCCTTTCACTGGGTGGCTTGCTGACCCAGCTGTCCCATAACTGCCAAAGACCTGGACCTATCCTCCTTAAATGCATGTGGCTCATTGTGAGGGTTAGGAAATACTCTCAGACTCATCACAGGCACGGAGAACATGGTGATACCGCAGAGGAAGCCGAGCAGTGATACATGCCTGGTTCGACTGCCCAGCTGTACCTCACTGCATTTCACCAACCACAGCCACCAGGTTGGGAGAGCTGCCTCACTATCCAGTGGACAACAAGTGCATCCCTTACACTGGGGGTGCCCACAGACCACAATAAGCCTTCACTGTGACCTGCAGATAGATAAGCTCGATTCCAATTTGAGGAGTCTCTCAAACTCATGCAGCATTGGGTGGGATCAGTGGTTAGCTGTAGTAGACTGGTAGCAGCCACTAGAGAGTCCTCCCGCTATTGCAGCTCATCCAAGAGTTGTAGAGAGGGCACTCCTATTGGGCATGGACACCCTGTAGAATTCTTAAGAATTGGACAGACATAGACGCAAATGGGCATTTGTTAAGCTATGGAGTATTTATTAAGATGATGGTGTATGCTTTCAATGTAGATAAGGCAGAATATTTTGGCCCAACTTTCAAGACTCATACGACTTTCACTGCTCTTGGGTGCACACTAGTTTTTCTGGGTGGGGAATGGAACTTTTCTCCAGACCCCATTCTGGAAAGGACCGGCCGACTGGATACCTACAGTTGTGCAGATTGTGCCCTCCTCTGTGACCGCCTAACAGATCATGCATTCTCAGATGTGTGGCTCTTGTACATCCCACAGACAGATAATTTACCTTTCATTCCTGCCTCCATTTTTGGTATCTAAGGGATGCCTAATTCTACAATAACACAAGGACTGAGTTCAATGCGTTATGTATGGAAAAGGTGGGTCTGGTTTACTGCAGACCTGTACTCTGCTCCATTTAACATAGGGAGTTGTACACTCTAGTAAATAGCCCCCCACTGCCTCCTAGGACGCAGTCATATTCAGAAAGCAGCCCTTTCACATATAAAATGTCACACTCAAGCATCTGTACTAATAATAACACAACATATGTTTAAAAACATTTTTGCAGTGTTCTATGAATCAGTACATGAACTATGACTACGGAACATATAAGGCAGATTGCTAGTATCAGGGTGACTATGAGAGTGGACACGACAAATTTTTCTATCATGGTTCACAGTCCCAAGTTCCCTAATTCCTATACCCACTCCTGTTGCTCTCTGCCTACTACTATGAAAGCCTTGAAGTAAACTAACATTGCCTGCGAGGAAAGTACTACAATTGTCGTTCTGCATACCTGCCACACGGAGGGTCTCCGTGTTATCAGGCTTCAACTGGCAAGGCCAAGAGGAAGGGCCCTTCTGTGGTCAGAGTTCAGCTGAATGCAGTTTTAGTTTCATAGGAGCAACCCAGGTATAAGAAGAGCAACAGCCGGTGATCTGGAATCTTTCTTCACTATGGACAACTCGGGGACGAAGGCCTCTCTCATCTGATGGTCACATCTCAGAGTTTATATATTAAACTGACCACTGCATAATTTATCTGATTAGAGATGAAAAGCAGGACACAAACACGATTGAAAAATCCAGCCAGAACCAGTTTTTTTAGATGGGTTTCCTCTGTGAACATATCACTGTTATATGTCATGTATGCACATATCACTGTTATACCTCATATTAATGTACCAGATGACCCGATACATAGGTATTCTAGAGCACCTCGGACAGATTCATGTCTCATATGCTGCTGATAAACGAACAAGAAAACATTGTTCAAGCTGCACGCGCCCTTGTGTCACAAAAATGTGTAAAATAACTTTTTTTAAACTGGCAAAGGGAAATACCTGAAATCAGGCTAATACTAAGTACATTTCAAAATGGAGTCTGGTAAGGGGACCTATATCACCCATGGCACTCATTATTTTGTTCTTCAATGCTGACAATTGGCAAATGAGGCACCATGCAATATCCTAGAGGCTTGCTTGTAGGATCATAGCCCAAGTTGTCTAGATCCAGATTTAAGCCTACTCGCATCTCAGCCAAATAGATCGAGAATGAGACGTTCACGCGGCCCGACCAAAAAGCGCAACTAAGGGAACATATTTAATGCTAGCTTGCAGACAATGAGGGTTCAGTGAGCTCCCAGAGAACCCTGAGGGTGGTGGAGAAGGCCACCCTGAGACAGGCAATAATGAGGGACTCAGCTATGGCAAAGTGCAAGTCACAAGAGGACCAGCGTTGTTTAGAGATGGCAGGTAGCGATCTCCATGACCAATATAGCCGGGGTCCGGCCTGCCCTTCAGTTGCAATTAGCCAAGCAACGCTTGATTACTTGCTTTCCTGAGGCAGAGGAAAAAGATCAGCTTAAGCTGCAGTGGCGACGGTATGATCCTGGGTAAAAAGCAAGATAATGGCTGCACCAGCTTGATTCCCAGCTGGTTATACTATTGATGCATGATGGTCACTCACACAATGTAATGCTTTGCATCATTTTACACCAGGTGACTGGTGTTTTTCTGGCTCCTCTGCATCTACTCGTTCTAATTAAGGAAGGAAGAGCCTATCCCGAGGGTGAGTTCACTGAGGTGGAGGGGGCAGAAGCGGTTTCAGCTTTACCCCTCCCTGCAAGTCGCCCAAAGAAGACAGGTCCAGCTGAAGTCTGTTAGATGGATAAGGCTCCTACAGTTCCCTTTCTGATGAAAGCCAACCAGGAGGCAGTGGACAGTGAATCCCTGGGCGCCATTTCTAACAAGGCTACCATAACCTTCCTTTTCAATGAGAACAGGGAACCCTTATAATTTGCTTGTTATCTCCTATCTCATTGATTAATGTTGCAACCTACCTATGATAGGTGATCTCTCAGCTGATCCTTAAGGCTTTGTCTGGGCTGCAGTACCCGTAGCCATATCCAGACGCTAGCCCACGTCCTGTGGCAGAGAAGGACAACCAGCGGCGGTCAAAATAAATTATAAGTGGTGGGGGCGCGAGTGGGGAGGGCGGGGGAGTTTGTGGGGGGGAGTTAATTAATAAAAAAATCTCGTGCTGCCAGCCGCCTCGCATTCCTCTGCTTCCTAGTCCCAGCAGTCCCTGGGACAGCATGAAAGACTCCATGTGCAATCCCCGCACTACTCACATGCTATTACCTAGCATGAGAGCAGCGCAGGGATTAGGCTGAGCGGGCTGGTTTGCTGCTTGCTCAGGCACAGGGAGTCTGTGCTGTTTCTCCAACCAGGCTGTCAAATACAGATGGGTTGGAGAAACCTAAATGCGCATGCCTGTTTGGCCGGCCTAGAATGGCTGGCCAATCAGATATGAGCAGTTGAGGGCATACTCCACACCACTCCATGGCCCAGCCCCACCCCTCTCTCCACTCGCTGGCTCAGCCAGCAGCAGAAAATAAAACAAAATATTGTGTTATTTTTCTGCTGCTGTCTCTGAGCCACCAGGGCAGGGCTGCTCCGCCATTGCAGAGGAGCCGCCACTGAGGACAACCTAGATGACTAAATGCCAAAAAGGCATTTGACCATATGGAGTAGTCCCATCAGTTAACGTTTTTAAGTGGATGGGACTGGGAAACAACTTTATTGTTAATGTTCACCTCCTATATGACTCACTCGGGTGTAACTGCAGTGGTTTCCTGTCCCACATGTCTGAAATGCATCAGGGTAGTAGCAGTGATTAATTTGTGTTTGTTGTTTCCGGTGCAGAGCACCTGCACTTATTTGTGAGGGCCGGCACTTATTTTTCTGGCTGAAGCATTTACTGTGAGCAAAAGACATAAGGGAAAGACGGAGGAAGAGAAAAATGAAAAAACGTCTTAATGGAAGAAAGCAGAAAGCTGCAATAGTGAGCTGAAGGGGCAGCGAGTGGCTCTAAAAGGATTGAAGATGCCCGAGTTGGCTTTAGGATTACGCTGCCTCAGTATTCTGTATTTCCACATTTAATTGCAGAAGCCGCATGTTTAAGAGGAGGGCTTTGAGCACCGGCACGTTTTTATTTACAAATTAAGCACTGGGTAGTAGTCCCCTTCATCCCTGACTTTTTCTTTTCCGAGTAGCTAGGACATGGCCTTACTCGGGTGATGCCTCTTTTCTATGGGGCTTTGTTTCGGTCCCACAATATGTCCACCTCGGTATGCCGATTCTTGTGGGGGGGAAGCGATTTCTCAATGATTTGGTTGTTTGATTGACATTGAGGTACTGAGGTATATAAAAGTAATTTTTCAATTTCCTATGTAAAAGAAAATGGTTGGGCATCTCGTTGGGAGCTTGCAACTGAGCTAGAGCATTCAGTATAGATGAAGCCTGAAAGGAAGTGGCCCCTCCTCATCTTCACTGGTTTGTAATGTATGTGGTATACAGATTACAATCTCATCCATTTCCATTGTCCAACTGCAAGCCCACCAAGGCAGAGACTGCTCTGCTTTACCCAGATGGCATGAGACACAGCAAGATCCTCTGCTCCTGCGCGAAAAAAAAAAAATGCAGATTCATTTTATCTTGTATTATTTTATTTAGGGTTGCTTATAGGGCTGTGTTGTGGTTACCTCCTTGTTATCAGAGTGGGCTTGGAATTCCCATCATAGGGATATATTGATGTAATGCGTACATCACTTGAAGCGACATTGCCCTTTTGTATGGATCATTGTGGTCTGCTGCTGTCGTCCACTAAATCTTACTGAAGCCCTGAGATGTACACCTCATAATTTGGGAAGAGATTGGAATGAGACCCAACATCTGGCAATTAGATGAGCTTCAATCATTTAATCAAGGATTTGTAAAGAACGGCTAATCACTCGTGGGGTCTCAAGAAGCTGTTTGTGGGAATGCTGCTCAATCGAAGAGCCAGTTCTTGAGGTCCTTCCTGACCTGCTTGAGCGATGCTCTCTGCCTGAGTTTGAGAGGTAGCATGTCCCATGTCCACGCTGCGAGGAAGGAGAAGGCTCCTCCTCCTGCTGTGCTTTTCTGGTTCTTGAGATCGGCTGCGAGGGAGAGCTGGGATAAATGGAGTTGTCTGTTGGGTACGTAAAAGGCCAGGCGGTGGCTGAGGTATGCTGGTATTATTCTGTGTAGTGTCTTGTAGGTGTGGATCAGGAGTTTGTATGTGATGAACTTGCTGAGTGGAAGACAGTGGCCAGTGCAGGTCTCTAAGGTGGGAGGAGATTCAGCTGTGTCGGGGGATGTCCAGGATGAGTCTGGCTGCTGCATTCTGGACTCATTGTAGTTTCTTGGTAATGCCAGCATAGAATGTGTTGTCGTAGCCCAGTTTGCTGGTGATGAGTGCGTGGGTGACTGTCTTTCTTGTGTCGGTGGGGATCCGTCTGAAGATCTTTCGAAGGATTGTGTGCGTGGTCCTTGGGGGCGTTTCCCAGTGCGGTGGGTCACCAGGAGTCGTTCCAGGCAGAAGGGGTGGAGCCTATTACGAGGAACTCAAGTCTTCTTCGAGTTGAGTTTGAGGCAGCTGGCTTCCATCCAGGTGGCGACCGCTCTGTTTTTTAAGTCTGTCAACAAATCACTGCTCAAAGTAAACAGCAGGTATTGATATTTTGACTAGAGTACGTAACACAGGGCAGGAAGAAAAGTTACTGTGCTGTTTTACATGTACTGGAGCAAGGAGAACTGTGCCTTATCTACAATGAAGTGGTACAGTTCAGTTCTCTCTTAGTGCTAGGACACCTTCAGCAGTCAGGAGCCAATGCAGGCACCAAGGTGTCCAAATGCAAGGGTCTCTGCATTGTGGTCAGCACAGTTTTAGTGCAGGAAGCCACCCTTTCTGCACAACAAAACTGTGCTTAAGGGCACTATCCTCTTTCATGTGCACTGCAAAGTGCAGTACACATGAAAAGAGTAAAAACCTGAAAAAATACAAATATTTCTCCATGTTACGCCAGCCTCTGGGAGGTGCAGTATTTTGGTGCCAATCCATGTCTGCAAATTTCTGTAGATATGGATTTGCATTTAAATCCATGGGTGGATCCACAGGAATTCCCATGCATCACCCATGGATTAACCTCCTTGATGCAAAGCAATGCAAGGCAGTCCATTGCGCTGCATTATGTTTGGGTACAAAGCAACGCAAATAGCCATTTGCGTTGGTTGGTAAATACCATCAAGGATTTGTGTCAGGTCTGCAATAAAAAAGGTAACACAAACCCAAAGCAAAATCTTTGTAAATCCTGGCCTTAGTTTATTAGTGTTGCTGAACAATTGTCATCACCATCAGGAATTCTTAAAAGAGCATGAGAAAATGAAAGCAAACAAGAAAGTTTTGATTTGCTTTGTCAAACTAAGTAGATTGGCGGCTGCAATGCTAGCATTTTTTGGATAAACGTGTTCTATTCTGCATCAAACAATCTAATAACTGTCTACATGGAGGTCAGACAAGGTAATGGTGAAAAGACCAGTTAGTCTGGCATTTAGAGCTGGATTTTGATATTACAGAGAGGTCATCATCTTCCTTCCACTGATCCTATAAATGGATGATTTAGAGCGGAAGGCATTGCATCGTTCAATAGCCGGCGTGGTTTGGTGAAACAGCTGTGCTGGCAGCCACAGCTGAGGACCAGGTGCACAGAGCCTCAGCGTCATCTTGTTATCCGAATAACCTGAGGTTTAGCCCTATGAGTCAGACCTGGTGGTGCGAAGGGTCCCAGTGCAGTGGCCTGAAGACGTCATCCAGGAAGGAGGGAGGGGCCGAGAAAACTCTTGCAGGTGTTAGTAAGTCCTTAAGACCCAACTGCCCTGCTGTCCCAGTAACGTAAACAATTCAAATTGACCAAGAATAGGCAAAGCCAAAGAGCATAGCACAGCTGTGCAATGGTTATTTTATAATTTATTTTATTACAAGCCTTAGCCTCAAAGCAAAAAACACACACCACTGCCTAAACATGGGAGGCGTCTGCTTACAATAAAATTATAAAATAAAAATATATATATTACTTGTAATACTATCAGGCAGGTGTCACTAGAAGAGGTATACAAAACTTTCTTTGTTTTAATGCATGTCACAGGAACATATGATACCTATCAGCATAAAATATGCTCCTTATGGATGGAAAGAAAAGGTAATATATTCGCTTTCTACAACTGTCACACAAAAAATATTGTATAAACACACAAGGATGATTAAAAAAAAGGACAAGGAACAGAAAGATAAAAAAAAATCTGTAAACCCAAAAATTTGGCCTACCTTTCCTGGCACCTGAATACACTACCTTTAAGGTAGATGTACACACATGATCAGACAAAATGCCTCATAGTACAAGAGAACCAACAGCTGAAATTGGATGAATCATTGCCCTACAGTGTATGCTGTGGTGGGCAGAAGCAAAATATGAATCAAAGTTTAAAAGACCTATGATATAGAGGGATGACACAAAATCCGTCTATTTACGCACATAGGTATTTGGTTAAGCATTATTGTGATTACATGAGGCTGACTACACAATTAAAGCGTTCTTTTGGTCTGACCTAAATAAAATAGAGGACATTCCTTTACAACACTTTTTTGGGGAGCGCAAATAATGAAATGCCTGATTTCACACATTTGGAGCAGACAACTTGTGACTTTATTTGCAAAGATTTATGAAGGGGCATACACTGAGTTGCTGCGAGCTTCTTCAAAATGGACAGGATCAAACTGTTAGTGAAGTACTCTTTTTGTGGGTTTCTTACCGGCATTTATTTTTAATATGTTGACAACTTTGTGAAGTTCCAAAAGTTTTTTAACGTGCCTGCTCAATGGGAATTAGCAAAGATACTGAAGAGGTCTTTGGATAATCTTCATATTGAAGTTTTTGGGTAATACCACTTATTAAGGACCTTATTACGAGTCTGGCAGTCCAAAGGACCGCCAGACTCGCGGTGATGGTTGGACCGCCACACTCCAGGCGGTCCAACTGCCACATTAACACCCTGGCAGTCAGACCGCCAGGGGACCACCGTCCCTGCTGGGAACATTGTTCCCAACGGGCTGACAGTGGTCTGAGTTGTGGACTGCCACAGCGGTAATGAACTAATTGCCGCCATGCTGATTACAACTCAGCTTTCCGCCAGTCTCTCCATTCCGGTCACCCCACCATGGAAAGGGAGGCAGAAAGCAAGTGCCAGGGGCCACGGGGGGTCCTTGCACTGCCCATGCCCATTGCATGGGCAGTGCAGGGCCCCCCATGCACAGCACCCTCAGAATGCGCACTGTCTGCTTCGCAGACAGCGTGCATTCCGAGGGTGCTGTGTGCTACAGGCCAATATCATAGCACTGTTCCCGCCAGTCACCCTGGCGGGAACGTCGTAATACAATGTTCTTGCCGGACAGCCTTGCTGGAACATTGTAATACGATGGGGTACCACCGGCATGGCGGTGGTGTCCTCAACATACCATTGGCGGTCCCATAGTGGGACCGCCAATCTCATAATGAAGCCCTAAGACTCTTCTGATGCCTGTAATGAAGAGGTCTTTGGCTACTCCTATTAAAGAGGACTTTGGATGTGCGCAAAATAAGGGTTTTCTGACATCTCTAATAAAAAGGCCATTAGTTACCCCTAATGAAAAAGTCTTCAGATACTCCTAATGAAGAGGTCCATGGATACTCCAAAGAAAGAGATCTTCAGATACTGCTATTTAAGAGGTCTTTGGATATACTCAATAAAGAGGGTTTTGGAACCCCTAAGAAAAAGGTTGTTAAATTCCCCAAATAAAGGGGTCTTTGGCTACACCTAATAAAGAGATTTTTGGATACTCCTAATGAAGAGGTTCTCGGATACTCCTAAGAAAGAATCCTTTGGATACATGTAATAAAGACATTGTTGGATACCCCTGATAAAGTGGTCACTGGATAGCCCTAATAAAGAGGTCTTTTGTTGTATCTAATAAATACATGGTTGGATATCCCTAACACAGAGGACACTGGACACCCCTAATAAAGTGGCGTTTGGATACCCCTAATAAACAGTTCTTCACATGCACCTAAAAAAGCCCTTAAAAAAGAAGTAATTTCAATGCTCCTAATAAAGAGGCCCTCAGATATCCCAAATAAACAGGTTTTTAAGACATTCCTACTAAAGAAGTCTTTGGATAGCTGAAAGTGAAGCAGGCAGAGGAGCAGTAACTGTACACGGGCACCATGCATGGTGTACAAGTCAAACAATAGGATACCCTCCAACTGAATAAGAAACAGTTGGCATAGCAATATGTTCTGAAGTGAACTTCAAGGTACATGAGATACATGAATGACTGTTTACTATCTGTATATCGCTTTACATAGCAGAGACTGAGTGGTATAATGCAGTCAATCAATGTCTGAAACTAATTACATTTCAAAGGACAATAAGAAAGTACTGCTGTGCACCAATGTTCACTGTTCTGTTGCTAAAAGTTTCGCTTGACGAAAATATCCTGATAATGAAAATGTCACTTACCCAGTGTACATCTGTTCGTGGCATCAGTCGCTGTAGATTCGCATGTTTTGCATAGCTCGCCATCTGGTGTTGGGCCGGAGTGTTACAAGTTGTTTTTCTTCGAAGAAGTCTTTTGAGTCACGGGACCGAGTGACTCCTCCTTTTGTCTCCATTGCGCATGGGCGTCGACTCTATCTTCGATTGTTTTTCCCCCGCAGAGGGTGAGGTAGGAGTTGAATTGTAGTAATAGTGCCCATGCAATGGAGTGACTAAGTATGTACTTATTTAAGGTTGAAATGATATATATACAAATAGTTGAAGGTAACTTCCGAACTGCTACAGGCTCCCGGGGAGGCGGGTGGGCACATGCGAATCTACAGCGACTGATGCCACGAACAGATGTACACTGGGTAAGTGACATTTTCAGTTCGATGGCATCTGTCGCTGTAGATACGCATGTTTTGCATAGACTAGTAAGCAGTTATCTCCCCAAAAGCGGTGGCTCAGCCTGTAGGAGTGGAAGTAGTCTGAAACAATGTTCTTAATACAGCTTGACCTACTGTGGCTTGTTGTGCGGATAACACGTCTACACAGTAGTGCTTGGTGAATGTGTGAGGCGTAGACCATGTGGCTGCCTTACATATTTCTTGCATTGGGATGTTTCCTAGAAAGGCCATGGTAGCACCTTTCTTTCTGGTTGAGTGTGCCCTTGGTGTAATGGGCAGCTGTCGTTTAGCTTTAAGGTAGCAGATTTGGATGCATTTAACTATCCATCTAGCTATACCTTGTTTTGATATTGGGTTTCCTGCATGAGGTTTTTGAAATGCAATAAATAGTTGTTTAGTCTTTCTGATGTTCTTTGTTCTGTCAATGTAATACATTAATGCTCTTTTGACATCTAATGTATGTAGTGCCCTCTCAGCTACGGTATCTGGCTGTGGAGAGAACACTGGAAGTTCCACTGTTTGATTTAGATGGAACGGTGAAATAACCTTTGTAAAATTTAGGATTAGTCCTTAGGACGACCTTATTCTTGTGTAGTTGTATAAAAGGCTCTTGTATTGTAAACGCCTGAATCTCGCTTACTCTTCTTAGGGAAGTAATGGCGATGAGAAATGCAACCTTCCAGGTTAGGAACTGTATTTCGCAGGAGTGCATGGGTTCAAAAGGTGGACCCATAAGTCTAGTTAGGACAACATTTAGGTTCCATGAAGGAACAGGTGGTGTTCTTGGTGGTATAATTCTCTTAAGGCCCTCCATGAATGCTTTAATGACTGGTATCCTATATAGGGAAGTTGAATAGGTAGTCTGCAGGTATGCAGATATTGCTGCAAGGTGTATTTTAATGGAAGAGAAAGCCAGGTTAGATTTTTGTAAGTGAAGCAAGTAACCCACTACATGTTTTGGAGTCGTGTGTAATGGTTGGATTTGATTAATATGGCAGTAGCAAACAAACCTCTTCCATTTACTTGCATAGCAGTGCCTGGTGGATGGCCTTCTGGCTTGCTTTATGACTTCCATACATTCTTGGGTAAGTTGTAAGTGCCCGAATTCTAGGATTTCAGGAGCCAAATTGCTAGATTCAGCGATGCTGGATCTGGGTGTCTGATCTTTTGGTTGTGTTGTGTCAATAGATCTGGCCTGTTGGGCAATTTGATGTGGGGTACTACTGATAGGTCTAGCAGCGTTGTGTACCAGGGTTGCCTTGCCCAAGTTGGTGCTATTAACATGAGTTTGAGTTTGTTTTGACTGAGTTTGTTTACCAGATAAGGAAGGAGAGGGAGAGGAGGAAAAGCGTAAGCAAATATCCCTGACCAGTTCATCCATAGGGCATTGCCTTGGGACTGCTTGTGTGGGTATCTGGATGCGAAGTTTTGGCATTTTGCGTTCTCCTTCGTCGCAAACAAGTCTATTTGAGGTGTTCCCCAGAGTTTGAAATAGGTGTTCAGAATTTGTGGGTGAATTTCCCATTCGTGGACCTGTTGGTGATCTCGAGAGAGATTGTCTGCGAGTTGATTCTGAATCCCTGGTATAAATTGTGCTATTAGGCGAATTTGGTTGTGAATTGCCCAACGCCAAATTTTTTGTGCTAGCAGGCTTAACTGCGTGGAGTGTGTCCCCCCTTGTTTGTTTAGATAATACATTGTTGTCATGTTGTCTGTTTTGACGAGAATGTATTTGTGAACTATTATTGGTTGGAAAGCTTTTAGTGCTTGAAAAACTGCTAGCAGTTCTAGGTGATTTATATGCAGTTTTGTTTGATGTACGTTCCATTGTCCTAGTATGCTGTGTTGATCGAGGTGTGCTCCCCACCCTGTCATGGAAGCATCTGTTGTTATTACGTATTGTGGCACTGGGTCTTGGAAAGGCCGCCCTTTGTTTAAATTTATGTTGTTCCACCATAGAAGCGAGAGGTAAGTTTGGCGGTCTATTAACACCAGATCTAGAAGATGACCCTGTGCTTGTGACCACTGTGATGCTAGGCACTGTTGTAAGGGCCTCATGTGCAGTCTTGCGTTTGGGACAATGGCTATGCATGAAGACATCATGCCTAGGAGTTGTAATATCATCTTTGCTTGTATCTTTTGTGTTGGATACATGCGTTGTATGATGTTGTTGAAATTTTGAATTCTTTGGGGACTTGGAGTGGCTACTCCTTTTGTTGAGTCTATTATGGCTCCTAGGTATTGTTGTACCTTGCACGGCAGAATGTTGGATTTCGTGAAGTTGACGGTGAACCCTAGTTTGAAGAGGGTTTGTATGATCTGATTTGTATGGTTTGAGCACTCTATTAACGAATGGGCCTTGATTAGCCAGTCGTCTAGATATGGGAACACATGTATTTGCTGCCTTCTGATGTGTGCAGCGACTACTGCTAGACATTTGGTAAAGACTCTTGGTGCGGTTGTTAATCCGAAAGGCAATACCTTGAATTGGTAATGTATTCCTTTGAATACAAACCTTAGGTATTTCCTGTGCGATGGGTGTATTGGTATATGGAAATACGCGTCTTTGAGGTCTAAAGTTGTCATGTAGTCGTGTAGTTTTAGCAATGGTAACACTTCTTGTAGTGTGACCATGTGAAAGTGGTCTGATTTGATGAATGTGTTTACTATTCTGAGGTCTAGGATTGGTCTCAGCGTTTTGTCCTTCTTTGGTATCAGAAAGTACAGTGAGTAAACTCCTGTGTTTATTTGTGTGTTTGGTACTAATTCGATTGCATTCTTCTGCAATAGTGCCTGCACTTCTATCTCCAGGAGATTGGAATGATGTTTTGTCAAATTTTGTGCTTTTGGTGGTATGTTTGGAGGGAATTGTAGAAATTCTATGCAATAACCATGTTGGATAATTGCTAGAACCCAAGTGTCTGTAGTGATTTCCTCCCATGCTTTGTAATAATGACCTATTCTTCCCCCCACTGGTGTTCTGTGGAGGGGGTGAGTGACATGTGAGTCACTGCTTAGTAGTAGGGGTTTTGGGGCTTTGAAATTTTCCCCTATTCCTAGGGAATTGCCCTCCTCTATATTGTCCCCGAAAACCTCCTCTGTACTGTCCCTGGTAACTGGACGGTGTTGCCTGTGAGGTGCTGGCTTGTGTGCCCTGACCCCGAAACCCCCCTCTAAAGGGTGTTTTACGGAATGTGCTGTAATTCCCTCTGCTCTGCGGGGAGTAGAGTGCGCCCATGGCTTTAGCAGTGTCCGTGTCCTTTTTGAGTTTCTCAATCGCTGTGTCCACTTCTGGACCAAACAGTTCTTTTTCGTTAAAAGCATATTGAGAACTGCTTGCTGAATCTCTGGTTTAAATCCAGACGTTCGTAGCCATGCATGCCTTCTGATAGTTACAGATGTATTAATTGTCCGTGCAGCTGTATCTGCAGCGTCCATGGAGGAGCGTATTTGGTTGTTTGAAATGTTCTGTCCCTCCTCAACCACTTGTTTTGCCCTCTTTTGTAGGTCCTTGGGCAGATGTTCAATGAGATGTTGCATCTCATCCCAATGGGCTCTGTCATAGCGCGCAAGTAGTGCCTGAGAGTTAGCGATGCGCCACTGGTTTGCAGCTTGTGCTGCGACTCTCTTACCAGCTGCATCGAACTTGCGGCTTTCTTTATCTGGGGGTGGTGCATCTCCAGATGTGTGGGAGTTGGCCCTTTTCCTAGCTGCTCCTACAACGACAGAGTCTGGTGGCAGCTGTGTAGTGATGAAAACCGGGTCTGTAGGAGGCGCCTTATACTTTTTTTCCACTCTTGGTGTGATTGCCCTACTTTTGACCGGCTCCTTAAAGATTTCTTTTGCGTGCCGGAGCATACCAGGGAGCATAGGCAGGCTTTGGTAGGAGCTGTGGGTGGAGGAGAGGGTGTTGAATAAAAAGTCATCCTCGACCTGTTCTGAGTGGAGGCTTACATTGTGAAATTGTGCTGCTCTAGCCACCACTTGAGAATACGCAGTGCTGTCCTCTGGTGGAGATGGCTTCGTAGGGTATGCCTCCGGGCTGTTATCTGACACTGGGGCGTCGTATAAGTCCCATGCGTCCTGATCTTGGTCACCCTGGCTCATGGTGGTGTGAGCTGGGGAATGTGATGGAGTTTGTGCTGGTGAGACGTTAATTACAGGTGGAGGAGAGGGTGGTGGAGTAACCTTTTTCACCACCTTTGTTTGTGGTGTTTGTTCAGTTTGGAACTCCAATCTTCTCTTTCTTCTAATAGGGGGAAGGGTGCTTATTTTTCCTGTCCCCTCCTGTATGAAAATACGCTTTTGCGTATGGTCTACATCAGTTGATTGTAGCTCTTCCTCAAACCTATGCTTTCGCATTTGGGAGGTTAGCGATTGCTCTTCTGTATAAGAGCCTGAAACTGGGTCGGTTGCAGTTTGTTTTGGCACCGAAACCCTGTCTGCATCTTTTTTCGGCTCCGAGGTGACTTTTTTCTTTTTCGGGGCCGAAACCTCTCGGCGTCGATCTTCGTCGGTGCCGCTGTCTCGGCGTCGAGCCGTGTCTCGGTGTCGATGCTTGTCTCCAGCACTTTCTCGGTCCCGAGAAGGCTGCGTGCCGGTGTCTCGACCGGAGTCGGACGATCTCGGCACTGATTGGGCCTTTTTCGGTGCCGACGGTCGGTCACCGAATTTATGGGTCGAGCCATGGCCTGGTGGCAGTGGCGTCCCCTGGGCCTTGTAAATCTTCTTCTGAGTGGTTTTCGACGTCTTACTCACGGTTTGTGTATCGTCGAATCCTTCGGAGTCCGATTCGTGGGTCGAAAAGGTTCCTTCCTCTTCTTGTTCCTCGAACTCTCGGTGGGCTGTCGGCGCGGACGCCATCTGAAGTCTTCTGGCTCGACGG
Organism: Pleurodeles waltl; assembly: GCF_031143425.1. Taxonomy (NCBI): domain Eukaryota; kingdom Metazoa; phylum Chordata; class Amphibia; order Caudata; family Salamandridae; genus Pleurodeles; species Pleurodeles waltl. Next base: position 74,462,863 of record NC_090449.1, on the reverse strand, counting down.
TCTCGGAGTGTTTTTCGGGACCGGAACGCACGACAGGCCTCGCAGGTGTCTTCACTGTGCTCAGGTGACAGGCACAGGTTACAGACCAAGTGTTGGTCTGTATAGGGGTATTTATTGTGGCATTTGGGACAGAAGCGGAACGGGGTCCGTTCAATCAGCGTTCTTCTGCACGCGGTCGGGCCGACCAGGCCCCGACGGGGGATCGAAAAACTACCCCGAAGGGCACCGGAGCTCTTCGATCTTTCGACGCGGTGTTGAATCTAACTACGCCGATCCCGAACGCAACAATACCGACGAAAATCTTCTGAAATTAGCTATCTTTCCGTTCCGAAACTCGGAGCGACAGGAACACGTCCGAACCCGATGGCGGAAAAAAAACAATCGAAGATGGAGTCGACGCCCATGCGCAATGGAGACAAAAGGAGGAGTCACTCGGTCCCGTGACTCGAAAGACTTCTTCGAAGAAAAACAACTTGTAACACTCCGGCCCAACACCAGATGGCGAGCTATGCAAAACATGCGTATCTACAGCGACAGATGCCATCGAACATATTACTTATATTTGTTTCTGTAAGTTTGCATATTGCAAATCAATTCATAAAAACTAGGGGGGGGGCAAGGAATTCCGCTCCGCTGGTGGAGTTCACAGAGTTTTCCTCACTCTGAGGGGAGAGTGGAGTTCCTAAAAACTCTGCGAAGTGGAGCTTTTTCTTTTGCGCGGCTCGCCAACATTAAGTTGGCAAGTGAGAGAAATCGCTAAATTGGGGAGCACGAGCAAGATTTCTGAATGAGGGCAGTCGCAGCAGGTTGAAAATCTACTTGAGCAGCAGAGAGAAGTTAGCACCCTCTGGAGCACTGCAAGATCTAGTTTGCACTGATTTTACAGTGCGGGAGAAACTCCTGCCGCTTAAAATCAGCACAAACAGTGCAACTTAACCAAACTCCAACACTTGCGGAACTTTACGTAGCGCTGCAGAGTTTGTTCAGCACTTTGCTGAGTTCTGCTTCGGAGAACTCCGTACAGAACTCCGCTAACTCCACCCAGGCCTAGTCAAAACCTACCATAATGTGGTGCTAAAAGGAAAGGCAGACTGCAAAGGAGTTTCTTAAGTCTGTGGCCACTGTGCAGCATTCTCAATAGTTAAATTACTGCATATCACAGTAAAGTTGTTTACTGCTGCTTCTTCACAACTCTGGAGCTATGGTAAGAAGTTAAGAGGTTTCCTTGTCAAGACACTAATTGATCCCATTGTGAAAACAAAGTAAGGTGGATGCTAAGTAGAGTAAGCAGCAGCACTCAAGAATAAACATTATCACATTTCTTCATTCAGGTAAAATAAATGAACCTTAAAAGGCCCATAAAAATGCATGCACATAAGCCAATAAAATTCTCCAAGCAATAACATACTTCAAGGTACCAATAAAAAGCGAGGTGAAACTCCAAATAAAACATAACACAATGCCATAAAGTTAATATAAGTACTACAGACCTAACATCAGAAAACAAAACCTACATTATTAAGAGCTACAACATTTAATCATTCACAGTCCCTCATGGCTGATCGAGTAAACCATCAAATGCCCGTCTTAGGTTAATGGTTACAGTTAGAAATCAGGCATATGAATAGCATGTGCACTCATCAGATATTAATTGTTAAAAAAAAAAGATAGGGCAGGATGCACTGGCCTAAAATGTCTACCCCTCAATGGAGGCAGAATAAAATCCTTTTGGGGCTTGTTGTAAAACCCACAAAACATTACAAAGTGTAGGGTGTCTTAGGGAGACAATAATATATTCTGGAGGTGGCGGGAGCATGTTGCTTGATTCAGCGAAGGAGAGGGGTATCCAGCCTTGGCTCTTTCACATACATCATGTGGGGGATCAGCAAAACCTTTCGGGATGCATGCCAAAGTAGTGGCCATTGTACCTTACGTTGGAAGTCCCGCTGCTTCAGAGCCACAGCATTCTGCCGTGTTTATTAATTCCCCTAAAGCGTCTTCACCCGGTCATTTCTAATGTACTCCTCTTTCTAGCCAGATTTCTACAGTAAACGTTTCGCTCAGCTTTTTACATTCTGGTTACAGCGGTTTGCCTGCTGCACCTGAAGACGTGGTTTCAAATTTTCCACCTGATGCTACGCCACATATGCAGGAGCAGGGAATGGAAGGTTATTCCCAACTGAAAAATAAGGTTATGCATTGGCTTAGCATACATGCCAGGATGGTGTAAACCATCAGTCACCACAGTTACCATGGTGAAATGGGTTAGGAGGGTAGCTCTGGGTCGCAACTACTTTGAGGGAGGCTGTGTGATGGCCAATTGTAATCGACAGGGGGTGGCTGCACACATCCTGACACAGTCTACCAGGATATATATATCACCAAACTTCCATCTCCTTGTTACCACTGTTTTTTTATAGGTTCCATTAAGTTGTAGGACATCCTCCTTTGCTCCAGGCCCTGCTAGTGCAGAGTATAAGTTCTACAGTTGTACATGAAACCAACGTGAACCAATTGACCTGAGGGAGTGTGATGACAGAATGTCTCAAGCGTGCATAGTTTTTAAGTCTCCTTTGCCCCCGCTCCCCTTTTTGGTTTGCTCCCCTTTTTGGTTTGCTCCCTAATTCCTTAGGTAGTACATATTGCTCTACAGGATTCATAAATTGGAATATCAACGGATTGAACAGTAAGAAATTCGATGAACTGTGGGTCAAGTATATAGTAGACAAACCAAGCGATTTGCAGGAAACATAGGATATGTCTAATACTTTCCATTTGGATGGTTATATATTGTTTTCTTGCAATACCTTCACCTTTTGGTAGACCCAAAGAAGGGGTGTTAACTTTGATCTCACTCTCCCTTAAGTGTCGACTTGAGGAGCTTTATACAGGGACTTTCTTTATCCAAGCTGTGTCAATCACATTTTCTACGAGGACTAAATTATTGCTGTTAGATTTTTATAATGCTAACCCTGCACACATCAATGCCCAGCATCTCCACTAAGATTGTTTTCAGAACATCTTGAGCAGTGTTGTCAATCCCCATATCTATTTATGTTAATAAGGGATTTTATTATACACCCTTGTGTGTGGATCATCCCACATCTAAGGCGAAATTTAGGTGCACATATTGTGATACCTTCCATTTGGAACATACCAGCTTCAGCTACCTTTTGAACTCTATTCAGCACTCAAGAATCATTAGTAGGGGTGCACGCTACCTGCAGGGATAGGAAGTGAAAAGGCGCAGTATGGAATTATAGCACCCCAATTACCAGAGGAAGGATAACAGAGAATAACCACTACCCCTTCCTGGGTTGGAGTACTATACCAGTGAAATGATGAGATTTTGTTCATATGAAAATTTTGCTTTACATATTTCACCAGACAGAGGGTGCAGGTCATCATGGCTTTATGTGACAATCAGCCTCTTGTCTCTATCAAGTTAAGAAAGCCCCGCAACATGTTAAGTCAATTTGTACCGAGACACTTAATAAACATTTCAAATAAAGTAAAAAATAAAAAAGAACGTTAGAAAATAAAAAAGACAAAAAACATTCAAAGAACGAGTGAGCAATAAAAAATCAACCCAGAATCACACAAACCTAAAGCAAATGCATATGCTTTTTTTATCCATGTCAAACCGTGACATCACTCTCTCATGCCTCCCCACTAGACAGTCTCAATACAATTGTAGCCTTAAAGTTCAGTAGCATTTGACATTTTCACCAACGTTTCATAACAAAGACAGTTTAAAACCTCCTCTAGTGGATCAAGGCACTCTTGGCCTAAGACCTAGAACACAATCTGACTATATTGCTTATTTGTGACCTTTGATCTTGTCCTAAAAAAGTAATTGAACAAATCTTAGTATGTATGCATTGAACTTTTGTTGTGTAAAGGGCTATGCTACCAGTAGTACCAGTAATAATTATAATAGCAACAACAACAATAATACTAGCAACCCTCTTACCCTCACCAAGCCAAAACCGATCTACGGGTCACAAAATGAAGCTACACACAGGTGTGCTTAAAACTGGTGCAAATTTGCAAGTTGTTGCTGTTGTTATTATTATGTGATACAACTGTACAGTTTTATAATTCGAAGGTTCTTCGGATCAAAGGCCCTCATAATCTACTGGTGCCCCATTGCAACAACAAAGACATCATCATATTCAAATGCTTTATAAAGGCCCCAAAGGAGGTACCAAATCAGTTACAAAAAAGCATACTATGTTGTCAAGTAAATCTTACCCTTGATAAAGATGTACATGTCCATGTGTGATTTAACGGAGTCTGATCCTCATCCTCCAAATTAGGGTCATAGGATTTTTCACCATCCAAGACTAAATGTCGACTGTTCGACCACACCCGGTAAGATCCACCATCAATGATAGGAACAAGCTTGCTTGGCATCATAGTTACATTGGCAAAGATGCTGTTAGAGAGTGGTGTATCCCCAAAGGAAACAGCAAAAACAAAGCAGTAATCTCCTATATCCAGAGCAAGCTTTGGAATTACCAGTTGCGGCCTGCTCACGTCAACGCTGGGAAGGTGCACTTGGTCGGACTTGTGAAAGTTAAGGCAGCTGGAGGCTCTATAGATCTCCCATAAATGTTCTGTTTGATAACTTATACAACCCCTTAGATTAATTTCTGCCTCAATGTAGTTCCGCTGAGATCTTTTCATGATGATCTGCGGGGGGAGGACAAGCTGAACCTCGGGCTCTTCACACTCCAATGTTCGAACTGTGATCGTTGACTGTGCCACGAAGAAGCTTATCAGGTTTGTTGCATTGACCTCCAAAAGGTAGTCACCAGGCAGAAGGTAGGTATAATTGGTAGAAGCAGTGGTTGAACTCTGTCTTGGAGATCCATCACCAAAGATCCAATAGAAGACAACCTCCCAAGAACTTGGCAGGACAGAAACTTCGAACAAGACTGTTCTGTTCACAAAGGTATTAACTGGATTAATAACCACTTGAATGATCTGGTCATGGACTTTGATCATTCTTGTGATATTTTGGCCTCCTAGCCTATTAGAAGCACTTAGGTGAATCTTTAGAAGTCCTGCTGCATCAGGAGTAAAGGAGACACTCTGGCCGGCTAAACTTGTAACAGAATGGTTCTGCAAGTCAAACTGCCATGTGTAAGCAACCAGGGAGCCATTGCTGACTTCTGCAGTGAAGGTCTTTTCAAGCCCAGTTGGCATTCCAGGATCACAACAGTTCAATATTCCCAAATTCTGGATGGTTTCCAAGACAGAAATAACAACTGAGGTCTGGGCTATGCTTACCTGGTTTTGTACTATCACAGTTACGTGATAATCGCCAATCTTCATAAACTCATGAGTGTAAGTAGGGCTACTAAGGACAAAGCAATCTCCGCTTATACTGAGATAGTAACTCACAGAAGAACCAGAGAACATACTGATCATAAAGGTCACATTCTCCCCTGGCTCAACCACGTTCCTGCTTACTATGAGCTCCAGCCCTTGGATTTTATCTTCTACTGTGATATTCTTTGTGGCTATAGCATAACTTACATCATTAGATGCATTCAGAACAATGATGAAGAACCCTGCTACTGGGAATGGAACTGCGGCTACAGGCCCATCCATGGAGCTGTTGGGCAGTTCCCATTTCCAAGACACATTGGTGCCTCTTTCAATTTCTCCACGGAAGAGAATGAGGGATGCCGATGGTACATAGTCGCCATGATGATCCACAGCCAGAAAGCGTAAGCCAGTTACAGGCTCCTGGACAAATATGGGAATTGTTGCATTAGAAGAGCCAAGCTGGTTTTCTACAACAATTGTCACTTCTGTGATACCGGGATTGTTAAAAACATATGTTATGAAAGACTGTAACGTTGAAATAATATTTTGGCCTGGGAGATACCAAGTATATATTAAGCTAGTGCCACTGGACACTGTGGCACTGATATTCACAGACATATTCACGGCTACTGGATTGGGAAATGCATTTAATCTCACCTCACTAACACATTCAACAAATTCAACCGTTCTGTTTACAGTTGAACTACCCAACATATTAGTGGCTTTTAGGATAACACTGTATGTTACAGCTTCCTGGCTGATCAGGAGGAGGACCTTCCCACTGGAAGTCTGCACAGGCTCATTGTTGTTCAAAACAGTCCAAGTGTAAGAGATGTTTGTGCCTTCTCCTACCACTGCTTGCAGAGAGAGTGTTCTGTTGGTGGGAAAACAACAGTCATCCAAAACTTCATTGGCAATGATCTGCAGGGCCTCAATGTACTGCAGGACGTAGATGAAGATGCTGTCCTGCTGCGAGCTGATCTCATTTTCAGCAATCACAATCACATTGAATGTTCCAATGGAGCGGAATGTGTAGCATATGGTAGAGGACCCCACAATGGCCGTGCACCGATCACAGAGAATCCAGGAGTACCGTACATCATCGCCAGCAAGGAGATCCGCTATGAAGTTAACAGAACCATTCAGAGGGACCACTGTCCGGCTAGCATTGATGGCCAACCCTTGAACCCGCCTTTTTACAGTGAGATTTAAAGTTGCTTCATGACAACTCACATCATTGTAACTGAGCAAGGTGACAGTAAAGCTACCAGTGTTATTGTAGGCATGTGTGGTCAGCTGCCCCATCTGTTTTGTACCATCCCCAAAGTCCCACTGGTATCTCACATTAGTTGCATTACCAGTAGCCGTGAAAAGGTAGACTTGTTCTAGTTCCAAAACTCTTGTTCCATTGTGTTGGATTGTCGGGGTCCCAACGGGTTCTTGGACTTCCACAAAGGTTGTATCATTGTTAGACGAGATGTTATTGAACACTGTTACAGTGACAAGGTACAGCCCAGGGTTCCTGTATGTATAGTTGACTTCAGTTCCGCTAGATCGCACAGAATCATTAGTTCCGAAATTCCAGATATACCTGTACTGGTAGGGGGGAAAGACATATACTTGAAACTGGCACTCCTCCCCAAATATAACAAAGGGGGTCACTGAGACAACAGTTACGTTAATTATTTCTGGCTCTACACAGAAAGTAGTGAAATAGTGAGCCTTATTCACTTTGCTGGAGAGGATCAGGCATAGGGGAAAGATACCGCTTTGTGTGAAATTGTGCACCACCATGGAATTTCCATAGATGCTGACATTAGGAGATCCATCACCAAAGGTCCAGTCAAAGATGTAGTTGGTGTAGTCTCCAGAGACGTGGGCAATGAGAGTCACTTCTGAATTCTCCAGGATGCAGGAGGATGGCTCGATCTTTAGTACCTCAAGCACAAAGACCCGTACCTGAGTGCTCTGAGAAAGAGTGTTCACAATGTTTGTTGCTGTCACATTGATGGTGTAATTGCCCTCCTTGGTGTACACGTGTTGCACAGATGGTTGTGTCATTTGCAAAAATTTCCCATCTCCCATCTCAAAGACCCAGGTAATGTTGTCTCCGGTCTCCACAGAGGCATTAACCATCATCAGCATGCCCTTCTCTGTAACCTCATCTGAGGAGATATTCAGTCCTGTGATCTCCTCCCAGACCTGAAAGTCCTGGACCACCATCAACTTGCTGATGGTGTTGTTGGCCATCACGCTCACACTGTACACTCCACTACTGTTGTAGGTGTGGTTAACTTGAGTTAAGGTTCCTTCCCATATAGCTGAGCCATCCCCAAAGTCCCAGGTGAGAAGAGCGCCATGGGGAAAAGGCAACAACTGAACTTCAAAGCCGATGGGTCTCCCTGCAACCAGGACCTCTTCATCTGCAGTCAGTGTCCCATTAACAAGATAACTGTAGACATGAACTGGTATTCGCTGGGTGAGGTTTTCATACTTATTCGCAACAACTATGGTCAGCATGTATTCACCTGAAAGAAAGAAATAGGACATGTTTTTTTTTTTTCGGATAATGTAATCGGATCACACCAAGTTGTATTAGAACAAATCTATACCAGCTGCTAACTAGGGACTCTCGATTTTCATAAATTATTTCATGCCAAGAATTCCTATAGGCATATACACATTTGCCACATCAGTTCCATTTGTCTCTCAAATTATTTGGCACAGAATCTTTATTAGTCACAAGCAGTTCAGGGTATACAAATTTTCAAAGAGGAATGCCCTTTTGTAGCTTCAGTTCATTAAAGCAAAAGCTCAGCACAGCATCACAATCTCCTCGCTTATTTGGTTTCCCGGTCACCCTTTGAGGTGGACTTTAGGAATGGCATAAGTGCAATGCATTCAATCAGAATGACATGTCCTCATGTTCTCTTCTTCTCTCAATCTCTTCTTCCCTCACCTCTAACCAGCTTAAAAACACCCCTCGGGATGGCATGAGTGCAACAGTCACCCAACATAACATCTAAAGACAGATTATTCAAAAATATGTTCAACAATCACATGCTAGGGTTGGTCTGTTTGGGGATTGGTGGTACAATGAACTTGTTGAGCTCAAGAGTAATAGGTGTTGTTTGGGGGAGGGGGAGCCATATACCAACCAACTTCAATGACACAGTGACAACAAAAATGGAACAAATCTGTCTTGTACAGTACTGTCCAATAGGATTCCTCACACTGGGCAGTTCCAAGCAGACATCCATTGAATGGTTTCACCTAAAAATTAAAGCTAATTTTACGAATATACAAATATTAACTGTGCATATCAACCCGAACTGGGGGAATGCAAAGATTTATGAGCTGAGTGTAAAATTAGAGTGCATGAAAAGAGGAACATATTTAAGAGCAGTTATAACTGGGTGGAATATCCATGGGATATCAAGAAGTTAATATGATGTCTGATATTTCTTCTATGGAATGTTATGCTGTTATGTCTCCCATCTTCCTCCCTGGCTTTAGCTCTGCACTCAGGGCTCTTATAGAGTGAAACTTACTGGGCCATAAAGAGTAACCATTTTGTGGACCTGTGTTCTTCTTAATGAAAAGCCCATCAGAGACCAAAAAGATGTATTGAATCATGAAGAATGAGGCTACACATGGCAATGTGGTCATCCACGCAGATTGTGGTACCCCGAGGAGTTTAACCCTGGCTATACTTAAACAAGCTGATGCCATTCAATGTTACATTTAGCCTTCAATCAAAATGCTAGAACTAGCTTTCATTCCACTTAAAGCGAGTGGCCTCATTTGGCAACAGGCAAGCTTAACATGCTGATGTGAATCTCTGCAACAAATGGTGTCCTCTTAATGAATGAGACACATGAACAGGCACACAAATTAAAGATTGAGGCCGAAAATACCATGCTTAATAAGAGGAGGATTCCCAGCAATAAAACCCACATGTTGCGGTCAACGGGTGCAATATCCTCGCAGGATATTGCTCCAGCCATCTCTGAATGAGAGCCTGGTAGTTTCCACTTTACTCTTAAAGGATCTCTGGGCACTCTGGCCAGTCCAGCCTCTAATTCGAATGAGGAACAGAGACTTTATCTCTTGCAGAAGGAAAGGAGAAATGTGGAAACCTCGAGGGTCAGATCAGCAGCATATTGTTTCATATTTGCATCTCAAGTGTCCTGAATGCTCTATACTTGTGAAGGACAATCTCAACCATGGGACTGCCATCAGAAGAACTGAAGTAATTATCTTAGCCATTAGCTGGGGTGCAATTACAATTATAAGGGGGCACTTACAGAGTAATTGTCTGGTCCTAAAATCACTATGTTGGCAATAGGAAGCCAATGCAGAAATATTCTATTCTTGAAAATGTGCAATATCCTCCTCAGTCCTCTGAACAAATACATTCTGAGACAGCTGATAGCTGTCCAAAGGAGTTGGTAGGCTGGATCACACGGACTTGTAATGTATGTAGTAATACTTGCACAGCATACTATACTATGGAATTTGTACAGTGCAGCAAGTGCGGCAATCACCCTTAAGAATATTTTAGTTATGGGGGAAACTGAGAAATTGAAAGGCTGGCAGATGAATTTTTGTGTGTTGAAAAGCCAGGTCTTAAGGACCTTATGGAAATCAAGATGGAGTGCTTTTGTCAATGTTTACTTTTTTCATTCTACAACTGGAGATACAAAAAGGCCTTTGACACATTTTGAGACCATGCGGTACACCTGGCTTTTGATTTACTGTGTTGTCTACAGCTTTGTTTGAGAAAGTAAGGGCTTCTGCCAACCAGTTCATACAGGTCTCACATGGATGCAAATACTTTACATCACAGGATCTTGAAGAGAAGGGAGGCAGGTCATAAGTTACGATTCAAATTGAAGGTGTGACACTTTGAGTGTTCAGAGTCAGTAATGAGATTTTAAAGGCCTGTTGCAGAGATGCAGAGATCAATCTATATAATTAAATTGTCTGCCAACAGGAAATTTGTCTACCAAATACCAATATGGAGGTTAAATCCGAATATTGTGATAGGAAGTCCTGGGCTGGCCGTGGTAGTAGCAATGGAGGGAAAGGGACACAGAAAAGCAGACTGAACAGATATGGCATATGCTGGTAGGACAGCAGATCTGTCAGAAGAGGATCAATGCCACTGGCTGACAACAAGTGCTGTGCGGCCTTTTATTGACAATGGCCAGATCACAGAGAGGAGAGTTGTCAGCTGACACACTCCAAGTTGGTAAGACACAAGAGTTGAGTATCATGGGGTCTAGTGCTTGGAGATGACTAGACATAAAGATAGCCACATGAGATCTTATGCAGGCAGTGGCTGGCTTTAGCAGCTGCTCGTAGATGTCTTCCCTGCTAACAGCCAACTATCAATGAATTATAATTTGGGACTCATGAACCTGTAACACTTCAGAAATTGTGAGTGTTTTAAAATGGGTCAAATGGATTTGTATACATTTTGAGTTTTTCATTTTTTGCATATTTTTATAAATTAATTTGAACTTAAGAAGTTACAGATCTCAATATTACACTGCTGCTAATTGTATTTTGTATCAAAGGAGGCTACTGCACCTATCAAGACCAAAACATGGTCACTGAGAATGACGTTATGATGTAGGTAAACTTTAGTACAGTATGCGTCCTTGGTAATTTAGAATTTGAAAAATACTGTTTGTTGTGTTCTCTACTGTTCTATGTGGTGTGGTGACAAAACTGGGGTAGATGTAAGTTAGATTTTTGACATATAAATGACAGAGTGGGTTAATATGTAAGCCATACAGTTTGTGATTCATAAGTCAAATGCATTTCGACATTCCAGTATACTAGTTAATTAAATGTTACTTGTTTTGTAGCTTTATTGCTACAGAATAAATTAGAGCTGGAGCCCTTAAATCAATCTTACAAAATGTAATTTTTAGTAAAGTATTTTTTTTTAAATAAAATAAAGCTTTATATTACAACTGATATCTAATCAGCACAACCTAAATAGATGTTAAAATCAAAACTTGATAGTAGACTTGGTGGTACAGCCTGATTGGTCGTCAGCCCAGGTGTTCTTACCTGGCTCCTGATATACGTGTGTCACGCTGTGCTCGATCAAGATCTGATGAATTGCAGGGTTGGGAATGGGAAACGACTGGTTATACGGAGGTTTGAAATGTCCAAAGTCCTGACACCCATCTCCAAACGTCCACCTGATGGGGGAAGGATATTAGAGAAAACTGAGGAACAATGGTTCTTTCTGTGTGAACAGATAATTGTATGTGTGTGTGCATGTATTTTTAGGCTTGTGAAGAATTGTGAATGTCTGGTGGGGTAAGAGTGTGCTTATGCATGCTTTGCTATGTGTGCATATTTGTATAGAGATATGGGTGTGCACATGCACGGAGGGCGTGTGAGGACATATGCTTACATATAGGATTGTGCATGTATTGATAAATATGTGATTGCAAATGTTTTATGCCTGTATGTTTTTATGGTAATGTATGTACTGTGTAAGTATGAATTGGTAACTAGGATTGCAATGCATTTATAGACATGATAATCTATATGCGTGCCCACCACTGTATGTATGTACGTACATTGCAGTGAGTGTTGACGTGTAAGTAAATGTATGTACATGCATATAGTACACTTGTATGTGTTCAAGTGGGTTCTAATGATGTGTGTTAGTCTCTGTGTATTATAGTAGCATGTGCTTTTGTCTTTATACCTGTGTGTGAAAGATTATTGGAGTTCACAAGCCAGTGAGTATATGTGCATATATGGAGGTCTCAGCGAGTCAATGATATATCACTACATGCACAATATGTAGGTTCCTCAGTCTTAGTGAGTGTGCCTGTAAGTAAGCTCTCTGGTGTTAGTCTTTAGCGCACTCAGTGGTGTTTGCAAACTTTTTTTGTGAAAAAGAGTTTGGCTGTAGATTCATATGGTCAAGCATGTTAGCATTCCAGTGTGGATGAACCTGAGTGTGTGTAGGCAAGATGTATGGTTATTTATATAAGCATGATTTGTGAGAATGTGTCATCAGTTGTAATAAAAGGCTGTGTCTCCTTTTTATGGTACAGGTTGTGTCTAACTGTGGAAGGTGAGTGTTTCTGTGAGTGCATACGTGCAGAGATTTAAGTGCAGGTAGAAATTATTCAAAACTGTCCAGGATTACTCCTTTGTAGTGCAGTGCGATGGATCAGCTGTCTTTAAAAGATTCTATAGCCCCATACTATGGTCTGACTTAAGCAGAGCTATTTCGAGATCATCAAGAAACGTTCAGCTTTTTCCCCATGACATACAGAAAGGTCAAGGAGTATTAGATTGCAGTAAACCCCAATGGAACCAGCTAGTCTAACTACTAGAGGGAAAGGGTGGTGGGTGCAAATATTGGCATTATGTTTATAGCATTATTTACTGATTCATTCTCGGTTAAATAGCGAATTCTAGTGGTAAATGTACCCATCCAATTGGATATATAGGTTTTACGGCTCTGTCATCCTCCACCCATTTCTCCATATTCTATCTCTTACGAACAAGATGTTAAATGAATCCCCACAACACATCAACCAACCTATTGTGAGAGTCCACATTATGTGCTCCATGGAGGGCTCTACACTCTACCTGACTCCCACAGCTCTCACATGGTCAGATTTCCTATATCATACTCTCCCAGAAGCACTGGGTAGCAAACCATTAAACCTCTTGGTACTGAGTTCTCCCACCTCCTGTGGAACAACCATCTGTACACTGCAGCACTTAAAGGAGGCTAGAATCTCCTCTTCGAGCCAATTAAGACAAATGGTGAACAATCATGACATCTCATTTTCTGTGGGGTCTCAAGCAACACTCCTGGTGTTGAATTCATCCCTTACCTGGCTGTGACAGACTTTAACAAACTCCCTTAACAGTTCAGATTCACCCTGATTGGATTTCCCATGTTTCGCTAGTTTCATTATGGACATATATTAGCCATACTCTACACATGATGAAGTACCATGGCTGTAACCTATCTGCACACCATGCTTGAGAAAATGAACACCTATGTTATCATTGTCCTTCCTCCCCCATCCCTTTCCCCGCCTACCCAGTTCCTGCCCTAAGTACACCTCTGACCATCCATCAGTGGACACCCGTAGTAGGTCTCACCGGAATGACGCATCCACAGCAGAGTCAACAAGCACGCTGGCTGAGAGGTCTAATGGTACGCCCTGAGTGGTGATGGCCGGGACCCCGAACGCCACCAGGTCTTTCATCTTGTTCATCTTCTCCACCGTAACATTGTAGCTGATTGAGACGTTGCTGACGTGATTGGATGCTGTAAGCTGAAAAATATACAGAAAACCCCATCAAAGTTTAGAACCCTAATTGTTCCAGGCCAGGGGGTATGTTGCTTTGCTGCGCTTCTACAACTGGCCACACTCTGGTCTTCTGGCGTGATATGACCAAAAGCAACCTCAGTTGAGGGTCAAGAGGAAAGGCAGTGAGGATGTGACAGGAGAAGTCATTTAGAAAAAGAAGAGTATGAAAAGATGTGGTCAAAGAAAAGAATGGAGCAGGTAGGGTGGTGACAAATGGAAGCAAGAGACCTGAACATAGCATGGCCCGCAAGCCTTCAGTTTTTAAACGTGACACAACAGGAGTGGAGCATGATTGGAAAGAGCGTGCTTAGTACTCCAAGTGATCCATGGGACTGAACAACAGGTGTCCAAGGGCATGAGGTTTTGAGCTCTCCTCTGAGGTACAAACATTTTGGGAAGGAGGACAAAGTAAAAAACTTCAAAAGGCAAACTTCAGAAATAACAGCAAGGACTTAGGGAAAAACAGCGTAAAACTCAAGATTATTAATATTCTCCTGGTGCAGCAATAGGTAGGAAATATGTAGACTCACTGGGCCCTGGGAATCTTTTTCCTCTTGCCTTTTGATATGAATATATGAACCCACAGCAAGATGGCAAAGGCAGAAAAAGGGGTAAAGCTCATAAAGTTGCACCCTTTCAAAGCTAAACTATTTCACACTCTTCTTCCACCGGGTGCATCTCCAACTCCTGGAGGCCTTCAACCTATAAGAGGCCACTTTACCCATCAACGCTCCACTCCCTGAACAGGTCCATACCAGTCATGGTAAAAAAAAAACATAAGTGCCATAATGCAGAGTATTTTGGTAAAGTGTCCAGGCATGGAATAAGGTCGCCCTATTCACATTTTTGCTTATCGTCTAATGCCCACATTTTAAGCTGCTCACTTTCTTGTGCTCAGAGTTTTCTTCAGGAAGGAGCTGCACCCTTTGTAAATGTTATATTGGTGCAAGAAATACAGAGCTAGGGAAATGGAGCGAACCCTCAATGTCGGTAGATGTAAGGTACATCCCCAAAATAGCAGCCATGGCGTTCATGATGAGGAGTTGCAGGGACTTGTTGTTTTGCTAAGTTACAGGGATGGAGCACGGCCACCAGATTACCAGTAATTTGTGCACTCTCACGCAAGCCACAGATATTAGGTGCATCCCAAGGAACTGCTGTGAACTATTGTGCACCTCTTGAAATAATGGAAAAAGGTGGATCAGCAACAGGCAAAATCAGAGCTGATATTCCATACCAAAAGAAAAGGTTGAAATTACTGAAATAAGAGCGGAGACGTTTACAGTCAGTGTTAGCAGGGAGGAGGTGTCAATTATCTTACAGGAATTAAGGCCCATATTTATACTTTTTTAGCGCTGCATTTGCGTCATTTGTTGACGCAAAAAGCGGCACTAAAAAAGTATAAATATGGGCCTAAGAGTCTCTACAAGAGCAGTAGTAATGAGGCGCACCTCAAGAAACTGCTGCGAAGTAAGGAGGTCCCTTTCGAGCTACTAGAATATAAACAAGCATTTGCAATGCAATAGGTCTTGCACTTCCTTGAGTTAGAGCTATTGGCATTGTAAATTCATAACTGGACTTTTCTTGCCACATAAACTGGTCAACCGTGCCTCATAATTTTGTCTTTTCCTGCCGTATAATTCCAGTGGCCCTGAATATAACTGAAGCACTTCCCTTTACCTTTTTTCTCTATCTGCAGCAAAAAATGAAAATGTTGCCATTTAGCATGATAATTTAGATCTGCCATGCTAATTCCAATAGAATACCACTTTCACCACCCCACCATCAAAGTTGTTAGCTAGCTAACACAATTCCCAAAACACATCAAGAATGTTCAAACAGTCATTGTGTAATAAGGATGTTAAGGTGGCCTGCATCATAGTCATAATTGTAATAAGGAGAGAATATTAAAACAAACACAATTCTCATATAAACCTTTATCCAATATTACAAACAAGGCCTTTAAAACAAAACTTCTCCCAGCTGTAAAACAAAAGTTCTGGCCATGAGAAACCTTAAAAGACGCAGAATTATGGGAGGTGTTATAATTTTGGATCCCCACTAACCCGGGGTGATGTCCACAGTAAGAGCATGTTGTTGTGAACGTTTTAGTGGTGGTCCCGTTGTCCGAGGACCACCACAGGCTGAGCAAGCGGCAAAAATGTTTTGTAAAAGTAATGCCCTGCAAAGTATTATAGGGTGAGTTTTCATGCTGCGAATACTATAGTATGTTGACTACAATGTTCAGAATAGCCTCTAGAAAACACCAAAGTAAAAATAGCATTTAGAAGAAACATGGTCATGTAACCATACAGTCAGCCCTTAGAGAGGATAACCACATGAAAAAAGAATGGGAGAAAATAATGCAGTGTAACCATATATTTAGTCCCTAGGGGGCATAGTGTGTTTCACATTTTGAAGGCTAGCAGAACTATTGCAATAATATTACAAACAAGGCCCATAAAACATAACTTTTCCCAGCTGTAAAAAAAAAAGTCCAGCCATGAGTGTGCTTAAAAAGACACTGAATGGTGGGAGGGGTTATTATTTTGGGGTCCCCACTGATCTAGTGTGGGACCCAGAGATGATGTAGACAGAAAGTACACGTTTGGTGGTGATCCCATTGTCCTAGGACCACCACAGGCTGAGGTATGAGCAAAAGTGATTTGTAAAAGTAATGCCCTACAAAGCATTACAGGGCAAGTTTCCGTGTCACAAATATTTTAGTATGTTGATATGACTGTAATGCTTAGAACAGCCCCTAGAGAACACCATAATGAAATTAGCATTTGCATGAAATATGGTCATGTAACTATATAGTTAGCCCCTAGAGGGCATAACTGCACAAAAAGAAAATGGTAATAAAGAATGCGGTATAACCATATGTTTAGCTCCTTGAGAGAATAGTGCATGACACATTTTCACGGATAGCAGGCCTATTTTAATGATATTACAAACAAGGCACTTAAAACAGAAGCTATTCCCCGCTATAAAACAAATGTTCCAGCCATAAGAATGCTTTAAAAGATATTGAATGGAGGGGTTATTATTCTGGGGTCCCCACTTACCTAGTGTGGGGACCCAGTGATGATGTAGACAGAAAAAGCACGTTGTTGTGAACGTTTTGGTGGTTGTCCCATTGTCCTAGGACAATCACAGGCGGAGTTATGAGCAAAATCTTTTTGTAAAAGTTATGCCTTGCAAAGCATTATGGGGCGAATTTCCCGAGTACAGTGACTATTGAAGAATCGGCTCTTCCGCTGTGCCAGGAGAGCTACTTTCGCTTTGAGGATTTCTGTTTTACATAAAGCATTTACCAATTTCAAGTGTTTTAAGGGGAGAGCCACAAGAAATGACTCTGATTAGGTAACTGTGAACAATGTGACCAGCGCTCCAATCCGCCGATCAAGTTCACACTGATGTGCCAGTTCGCCCTGTGAGCGCCATGCCCACCTTGCAGCATGAAGGTGAGAGACAAAAGAAAAAAAATAGTTTGCCCGCACTGAAGTATATCAGCAATCGTGCAATTATCCACGTAACAGGGGCTGTCTGCAAGGTGGTTTTAAACCACCCCAAGGCGGGACAAACATAAAGGAATTACCACTGATGACAAGGTAGTTTTGAAAGGCACCCCCATGAATGAGTGAAAGTGATGGGAGTGATGTGGGCATGTCTAAAAACCCACAATACTTACAATAAGTCAAAGCGCTTGCGCGCTCGACCTAAAAATGGGGAAAGACCTGAAATACACTGTATACGAGGAGTAGATGGAATGCGGTACACCCCCTGAAGCTGCAGAAATATGGAGTTCTTGAGGGGAGAAAAGGAATATGAAAATAGAAGAAGCCCCCTAGAATGAGGTGTATTCCTGGGGTGAAATGAAAGTGGTGTCCTCTCAAAAGCTGCAGTAAAGGGCAGGGGCCCCAACAATTAGATTATGATTGCAGTTGCAGAAATGAGGTATGTCATTTGGATCTGAAGGGAAAAGAAGTCCATGCACATTAGGTGCCGGAATTAGTTGTTTTGCAAGGGTTAATGAAATAGAAGTACCCCTAGAAACCATAGGAATGAAGTGGAGCCCCTAGGTAGACTCTTGCAATGAGACTGGCCATAACAAGTAGTAGAAATCAGTTCCAACCCAGTGAGCTGCAGAAATGGGGTTCACCCTACCACAGGAGACGATTAGGAGCTGGGAGCATAACTGCAATAATAAAAATGACCCCACACCAGGGTGGAAGAAATAGGTTGCTCCAATGATACCGCTTACCGTGAGTTTGTAGACAGCCGCACTCTGGTATATGACGTTGAAGACGATGTTGTAATAGGTGAAAGACGGTTTGTCGTCCACTGTCCACTTGAACGTGGCATCCGAACCGGCCTCCACCATGGCCTGGTAACTCTGAAAGGTATTGGAGGAAAGATTGTTAGCTCTGAACCATGAAGATCAACACTACAGACTAATTGATGAACATATCAATCTACGTATTATGCAGACTAAACCTATTTTATGAAGAAAAATGTGTCATAAAACAAATAAAAATATAATTTTGCAACTTTTGCCTACTTCCTGACCACTTGCTGGAGCAAAGTGATTCCATCATATTGAAGATGTTGAAAACAAAAAATATGTGGTGTATTTCTTATTAATATAGAGACAAAAAATACAAACTAAATTAGCTATTTTTTCTAGCAGTAAGGATGAGATTAATGCTTGTTGTCAATTTATGTGTGCCAGGAGTGCAGAAAAATGCATTTTGCACATGACCAAATGCCATAGGTACAAACACAGTCCCATAGACACAGAATGGGTAAAACCCTTTGATACATCTGGCCCCTACTTCACAAAACATAAATGTGTGTGTGCAGAATGCACGGTGGGCCCGACTTCCTAATAACATTTTAAACTTCTCTTGTAGGTTTCCTACTCTGTTTGGAATACAATTACATTTTTTTAATTAACAAAAATAATTATTTTCTGGAGCACTGTTACGTAGCTGTTTTCCCCTGAGTACTTGTGAAATCCATTTGTGAATTCCTTTTTCCAAAGGGCAAACGTGCACGTATTTTGCCCATTCACATATGTATGCTAGCTTTTTTTCTCTATGGTGAAAATAATTTTTCGCCATGGAGAAATTCTTATCCCTACACCTTGAACAATGTCAGGTCAGGGCTGTTCCTTGCCCATTCGCCCCATCGACAGGGAATTAAGTCTGAGCTTTATGGGAGTAAACGTCCAGCTATTTCCAGGATGTCATGGATCAGAAACAAGTTCATCCTATTATGGCTCTCTTTACTAAGCCAAGTACATCCTTTCTGCACTTGACTCTCAGGATAGCAGTCAAGACCACAGAACTCAACCGTCAAACGTCAGACAAAACAATGTAATGTCCAGCTTAATGTCTGTCTTAGTCACCACAGAAAAAACTGAATACTACACAGTTCAATAGGGATCAGCCACAGGGATGTGTGCTCATCTATGAGCAATTGGCAAGCGTTACACCCACTATGGAGCCCTCTCCCCATTCTAGGAAGCTCTCCCACAGTCCATGGTGGTTTGGGTAAAAGAGCAGGCACAGGATTAGTTGAAAACTTTCTTGCCCAAAGTGATCACACTGATAAATGTTAGCATTTGTGCATCAGATTTTCCTTTTTGTGGTCAGTTCAGCTTTTCCATCTCACACGCTCACGTCTTGCTTTACCCACTCACAGAGATGGGGCTTGTGTGACATTGGCGGGTGCACTCATTGTTCGAGCACCTTCAGTGTCACTTTCTATGATATAGGACCGGGGAGATTGCCTCACTCTGCTCATGGACCACTGGGGGTGGAGAAGTATGGCAGTCTACTCGGAGGCAGCCTGTCTTCGGAACATGTGGCCTCTGGCCAGGTCAAGAAGGTTGTTGATCTTTGGCATTTGTGGCCTTCTCGGCGGGATCCAACGGTTGTTCATCTTCAGCAATTTCAGCCTTCTGGCTGAATGCAGACAGGTTCTGTCCACCTCCGGTAGTTTTGGCCTCCTAGCCAGTACTAGATAGCTGCTCCTATTCAACAATTGTAGTCTCCTGGCTGAATGCAGACAAGTGCTCCTCATCTTTAGTAGTAGTTGTTGCTGCCTGGCCAGGCAACCTGGCTGAAAGCAGATGGGTGCTCATCTTCAGTAGGTGCGGCCTCCAGGCTTGGACCATCAAGGTGTTTTTCTTTGACAGTTGCAACTTCCTGAACGATTACAGATGGTGTTCATCTTTGTCAATTGTGGTCTTCTGGCCAAGACCAGATGTGTGCTGTCCTCTCAATTTGCGGCCACCGGCTTAAAGGAGATAGGTGCTTTTTGTATGAACTTGTGGCCTCCTGGAAAGGATCGGATGGGTGTCCGAGTTATAGACTTCAGGTGATATTCCATCACCTCTTTGAGATGGGCTGTCATGCAACCACCATTGATAGACACACAGCAGTTCTTCGACAACTGTGCAGAGCAAAAAAACCTTGATCAAAAAGCACCTGAAAGTGTAACAAAGTGGGGTGGTTTAGGTCCCACTTTTATACTCATTTTCCAGATAGAAAATGTGGACCTACCATCTAAGATCATGGAACTGGTTTGGGGGTGGCTCTGTTCAAAATGTAATATTCTAGCTATACTGCAAACAAAACCTTTGTACAAGCTGCTGGCTCTCGGATCAGGCAGTGATAATGCTGGCTCCAAGCAGAGGTGTCCAAAATATTGCCACAATGAAATGTGAAGCATCTGCGCCAGGCTGTCATCAGCCTTCCTGAAGTAGCAACCTAAGAATGATAAAAGGACAGGCCCTGCTTAGAAGCATGTTCACCTACAACAGAATGTGCTGCGACCCCCCCCCCAAACTTTCACCAAAATCTCATCAGAAGCCCCTCGCTAAAAGGACTTTGAATTTCTTTGGGTAGCGAAGCCTCCTTCTTTCCTATGTTGATTGTCTGGGTCTCCCTCTTCCAGCCACAGGAATGCAGCCAATGCATCTCCACTGCCCAGGAAAGCTGTATCTACCCTCCATCTTGTGCCCTGCGAACCCAGGGGCAAACCAAAATGAAACACACTTGTCCTAGAATTCATACTCACAATGCACAGTCTCACAGACATGTATGAGCTACACTTATAATATATACATATGCATGCACAACGTACATGAAATATCAGTGCAAGAATCTATTGGTTACACTAAAGGATAACACAGTAGTCCGCACACATTTCTGGCACAGGAAAAAGGTCTGGTCAGGAATACTAATTCACAAAACTCAGCAAACTGCCACCTCCGCTTGGTGATCACCTAAGGCATGGGCAGTAGTCTGTTGTTGGTTCCAAGGTCTTGCTTCGAGTGCCCCTTTAGGTCCAAGAACAGTTTCTGGACCATGGCATTTCCATGTACACTCCAGACCACAACTCCCACACTCAATTAGCTTAGCTGTAGAACCAAAATTGGGCTACGTGTTTCACTTGCAGTTGTGTCAAGCCAGGCCGAGGTACACAGCAATATATCACACAGGGGACATTCCCGTTTAAACAACCTGTCTGTGTGAAATCTACACTTAAATACGTAGGAGGAGAATAGTGCTCATCCCCAGTTTGCTAGCCCTTATCCGGCAAAGGCCCCGTAACAGTCTGAACAATTTGGGCAAATGTTTTGAAATTACATTCCTGTTTGTTTATCTTTCTATATTTATTTGGCCCTCTTAGTCACACTGTCTCACAATGCAAATTCCTTGCCCAACCATCATAACCTTCTCAGTCTGTACCACTTTTCGCTACGTTGCTACCTCGAATATTACTACCAACACAACCAATGAATGTACCACCAATCACTTGTCCAACCCTTACTGCTCCCCATCCTGCTACTACTACTCTAGCAATAAATTTACTAAGAGTCTCTTCTAGAAGCTTCCACTCTCCCATCCTTTAGTATTGGTAATTCTGCAACATCAATTAACCTACCACCAATCCATTCTCAGCCCTTATCACTACCCATCCTATATTAGTGCTAAAAGTAGCTTATCGGCAAACCTAACATCGTTCTCTCCTCAGCAACTGACACTCTCCTTTACTAACTCAAACATTACCCTCCACTCCGTCGACCACCGTTCCTTTCTCAACAAGCACTTCCCGACCCTGCGCTACTTCTAGGCAAGCACTCCACATTGCCTTTTTTTCCATGCCATGAAGCCTACTGTGAAGGCAGCCTCCACCCATTCTATCCACGTTAACCCTAAACTATAACTCTATCTCAGGAATATATGACTAAGAGCCAACTGGATTCACAGTTTTAACAGGAAGCAAACTTCTCTGGGAAACATCTCTTTGCACTGTGAATTCAACAATAAGGTAAAGGAGTTATTCACTAGGAGCTCACATTAGTCGTGACGATGGTTCACAAGGACGCCTTCAAAGGGACCGAAATGTCATTTATCTATGGCCGCTTCATGTGATTTTTGTAGTGTTTGGTGGATTTACTCTCAGTTGTTACGTCTTTTTGTTATATGTTCAGACTTCTACATTTATTTATAATGTAAGAAACTTTTTTGTGATATGCTCAATATTGTTCCTGACTCCTCCTTTAAAATCTTTATATAATAATGGCATAATATATGTTGTTTAATGTTTGTTTAGTTAAACAGAAATGTATATTGGATTATTTTGAAACCTCTATTCCGATTTTCTCTATTATAATTGGTTTTGTTAGTATATGGTGAGCTTGTTAAAGTCAGCTTTTCATATCATTGATTGGTGTTGTGCAAATTACCAGAGGTACTCCTGGTAGAAGCAAATTTTGTTGCATTAACTACATACCCAGGATGCTGTGGGATTATTGAGTTGCCCTCCTTTGTTGTATGTACTTCCATATACTTCTCTGCTCCTACTCCCTGTCCTTCACTACTATTAGTTTGTTTCTCCTCCACACCTCTAGCTATGTTGCTTTCATTCCCTAGCAACTCCCTATCACACACTGCATCTAACTCGACATCTGGAAAAAATTATTGTTTTTGGCACCAAAATTAATGAAAACAAAACATCTCCCAGAAAAGATGGCGCTACTCACCACACGATTGTTCAGCAGCACGCGGGACTCTGGGTTAGGCTGCGCAGTCAAGCCCCGGATGGGCTCTTCCTCTTTGACGCTGATGCTAATATTCTGGGAGCTCAACACATTCTTTGCTGTGATTCTGACCAGTGTCACACCTTCACCAAGGCTCTTCAGTGGAATCACTGAGAACCAGGTGTCGTTGGTCTGTCTGGAGCATTCTGAGACCAGCGGAGTCACGTCTGGAGGGCAGGTTTCTTGGAACAGGGATGTCTGATTGCCTTGTTCCCAGACTGCCAGTGAATTCACTCCACCAGAAAGGATCTTCAGTACGACGAAAGTCTGGTTTTTGGCACCGTAGACGATGCCAGACTGGACCGGTGGATAAATGACCTGCAGACCCGAAATTGGTGAGATGACCTGAAACTGGCAAGAAACGTTGGTTGTGGAGACATTGTTCTTCACACTGGCTTCCAGGGTGTAAAGGCCTGGTCTTGGTAGGACAGAATAAGGTAGATCACCAAAGACGGGGGACACACTTTGCTCAGTGGAAATCACCCTGAAAAGACACGCCATATCATTTTTCCAGTTGCCAACTGTCCCACCTCTGGGTATGTCTGCCAACCAGTTGGAGTGGTTGAAGCTGAAAAAGCCTTGTCCCTGCTGGGTGGCTTTGTTAGTACCGCACTGGAGGAATGTCCCTGGAGTAGCATCATGCTGTATTCCAAAGGTATGATTCTGCCCAACAAGCACGCTATCTCCCTGTAAAGAGATCTGACAAGGAGGGAAAGCATGTTAATAGGAACATGCAAGGGTGACCACCATTATCCTGCACACCATTTCCTCTGCATAAAAATCCCTGGTAAATTTGACCTGGTCTGTTACCTTTACCTTTTCTCAAATACCTAGTTATCACCATTACATTGACTGAAGTAAAGATAAGTAGGTTTATAAAACATATTAGATTAATGATAAAGAAGAACTTCAGAGGTAGGAGAGGTGTGAGGGAAGCCTAGAAGAGAGGTTTAGGATTAGGGCAGGGATAAGTTAAGAGGCAATCTTAGGTTAAAGGATAGGTTTAGGTTAAGTATTAAGATATTAGTAAGTCAGTGCTTAATTTGAACTGGTGGTTGCAGGTGTGGCCTAGCGCCACTTACTTTTGGGGACCATCCCTTATTTTTACTTATCCTACTTTGACCCATTGCAACAGAGAGAAAAAGACATAAGAGGAAAAAGGAAGAAGATAGATGACAAATACACATTGAGAAAACAGGGATGAAAAACAATCTGCAAAGGTGAGATAAAGAGGCAGAGAGTGTCAGCTGGTGCATGAAATTGGCATGAAGTCTGTCTCTTCTCCTCAACAGCCTACACAAGCATTTTCTGTTTTGTTGAATCTTCACAGCTTACCCTTTGGAAATCATTACCACCTGACTTGGCAGGCTTTAACCATTCTTTGTGAGTGCAAAAACACTTGCAAATCATTAGTGCACACTGTTAAGAGTTGCAATGGAGGAGAAACAGCAAATTACCACTGGCAACACACTTATGTGCATTGCAGATAGGGAGTTTATATTTCCAAACTCAGTTACACTTGCTTTGCGAAAGCAAAGTTGTTTTTTGTGTCAAGTACAAGGTTTTCCAAACTCTACATCAGACTTAAAATCCCGAAGCTGGGATTAAAACCCATGTGTCCAAAGTCCAAACACTACATCTTAGTCACTGAACACCTCTCCTGTTGATTATTCTGTGCATTGCCTACATATGGACTTGACAGGCATCCACCTATGTTCTTCTCTAGCTCTTACTGTCTATGAACCCCTGCACCTGTGATAGTCCCAGGGGACAACCAGTTGTCCCAATTATTAATAATAATAATAAATCAGCATGTGTATTAATTAATCCCTGTAAATCTCAGACTTTCTTTCAAAGGCTTGTGTGCATTATTTACAGCAGATGTGAAATGTCATGGTCACCTGAAAGTTTTACATATCTTGGCAATCTTCTTTGATTCTGAGCTAGACACAATAATCTATTAACAAAAAGCTCAACAATTGTGTATTCTGTTTCACTACCCCCGAACAGACGGTCTTTCTGATCAGATACCTTGGAAATATCTTTAACTCTTCACATTGTGCAATCCCTAAGCATGCAGTGGATTCCTCTACCTAATTCTTCCTCAACAATTTTTAACAAGATAGAGATTATATTAAAAGGAAAGAATAAATCACTCTGACTGTTGTCGACAAAGAGGTGAACGGTGCATTCCAGTGATTCTTCTCTTAGCCATCAACTTTCAGTCTATGCTAAGTCACTGACCGATTTCAGATCTCCTTCACTGTAAGTGTACTAACAACGCTGTTCATGTGTGCGCATATTAATACTTTTCTCAAAGAGATGCTACTTTGCTTGTCAGCAGTTTTGGACAGATTCCTGAATTGTTACATGTTTATAACCATCAGCTAACTCTCAATGATCTTCTCACTCCAGCTCTCCTCCTCAGTACTCACCTAGTACAGCAAATCCTTATGCATTCATAATATGCACCAGGTCAGCAGTGGCTGAACACTCTCACCACTTCTGCCACAGCCCACATTTTATGGGAGATATTGCCCAATTGGAGACTGCAAACTGAGAGTAAACTTCTAAAATGACCACAGTGACTTGGTGCCTGAATATAAACCATTTAACCTCACCAAATGCATAACACTTAGTAGCCTGTCATGTTTTTTTATTCCACTCATGGCCACATCCCTGTTCCACTGCTCTCGCACACCATGTACGAGCCAGAACTCAAAGAACTTCAGCCTCTTACGTTGCTTCGTAGTGGGGATTAATTTCACTGACTTTGTATGTTTTGAGTAACGTGTATACCATTGTCGATGGCTCCATCCAATGAGCTTCTTCAACTAATCCCCTTCTTTCACCTCCAAGCCTTTGTAGTCCTTACATCTGCATGGGACACTATGTGCTACTTTAGAGCCAGTGTCATGTTGTGAATACTTGGCTGTCTTTCACTTTCACTTGTTGAGTTATGTTATGTTAGAAATTATTTGTTATTCTACTTGTTATGTTATTTTATGTAATGTTTCTGTATAATACATTGCTGCCACTAGTGTGTCCCCTCAACTTGGGAAATACCTTGCCCAGGTGCAACCCCGTATCGTGAAGAATGTCTCCTGTTTGCAATCTCTCTGTTGATGTTTAGCTCATGTATGAGTAGAAATGCCCTGTACAACTTTCACAAGCTGCAGATGTAGCCAATTATTGTAAGGAAGGTCAGTCAACTAGCTTTCCAGAGACAGTGACTTACCGTTACGGTGCAGATATGCATACTCCTTAAGCAAATAGTGTTTCAGATATTGGATACAACTATTCTGAAGCCAACAATCCATGACATTTCATTTTGCTGTACTGGTATCAATGTTTCCTAACTTTGCTATTGCATTCCATAACTGAACTAGCAATAAATGGATGTAAAGACCCAAAATATCTTCACTCAATAGAACACTTTGTTATCTGGATATCTTTATCATCTTGCAAAACATAAGGTATCTTACCAAGTATCTGGCAGACTTTCCAGAAGGCACTACAAATAGCCATTCAGCAACCAGGGCATAACATGGCAGACTTCCATTCTCGTGGTGGAAACTGGTGTTAGAATCATTGCCACCCTCTCCTGGGACACAGTCACTGTCGACGGGTGCACATGTGTTGGTGAAAGGGCACCACTGCATGCCATCGAAGCAGTCAAGCAACACCAAGTTAGTAGTATTCGGAAACATTGGGGTCTGTGTGGCAAATTCATCATGTGTGGCAGATCCCTCCTCCTCCTCATATCCTGTAAAAAGGAAGCATATAAAAGAAATTATAATGAAATGTAAGTGCATTATGCAACCAAGAATACCTCTGCAGAGTTAACGTTCACTCATAAGACTTCAAGCAGTAGCATCACTAGCTTAAATGATCCAAAAAGATAACAGAAAAACATACAACCATTCTGCAATAAGCATGGAACTAAGGAATTGGGCAGAAAAAAATACAGATATTTAGCAGGTCAGTAGTGTGCCAGGCTGAACACTCATTTAGAGAAGGGATCGTGCTCTCCTTATGTGCATTATAAGATAGGATTTATAAAGATGGGGAAAGGTTAGTCAGTGGTCTGGAATGGCATCTGGGTAACCAAAATGGCAACGACAAGACAGCAGCAACAATATGACAAAAACCTAAAGAATTATAGATGAGTAATGGTGAACAATGGGGATGTTTTTCAAAAGTGGATTCTGTGCAACATCAAAGAGATATCCAAAGTGAAGCTCGAGTTTTCTGGGATGTCAGTCAGATCCCTGAGGAGAAAAACATCTGTGTTATTCACTTTCTACCGCTCTATAATTTATGTTATGTAGGATCCATAAAATTGTCTGCTCTTGCTTTCAACTGCAAGCAGAAACAGAAGAGTAATAGGAAAGCCATACATAACATGGCCTCGCCTCCCTGCCCCATATGAAAAAAATATATGCACGGCCTCATGTCATCTAGGCCTTCCCTCCTCCTCCCTTCCCAAAGCTGTGCTCTCAGCTCTCCATTGAAGCACTGCGCTGACGAGCTCTCCAACAGCTCTGTCAGAACCGTCTGGAATTCCATTATGATGTAGCAGTAGTGGGAAACAACTTTTCTGTCCCACTGTTGCAGCAAAAAAACAGAATTAGAATTCAGTATTCATGACAGGGGCTTCAATAGAAATCATACAATACAAAGTTATTAGTACTAATAGCTTTAAGGTACTCATCCTGGAGTACAAGCATAAGGACTCATGCATTACACAAATAAAACCCAAGTGGTTGATTTTGGGTGTGTACACAGCTGAGTAACACTGTGGAACCTGGGCCACCTTTAAGTAGAGCATGTAATATATGTCAGAAGAACCAAGCAGGTATTGAAGACATTAGAAAACTAGATATGATGGGGGATAAACATATGAAAGTTCCTGATACAGTCTACTTTGATGATAGCAACAACGAAGCTGGCCTGCTTTTTGGACAAGGCGCATCAGGAGTCTTGCAGTGAAAATGCACCAGAAAGGAGGCACATTAAGCTGGGCACATTTGTCTTACATGGTTCTTTTGGGTTACAGCCGTCCTGACCCATTGAATTCCACAGAGGTCCTTAAATGATGTCTGATCTATTGAACGTCATATTTAGGACTGACATCTAATAATAACGGCTCTAGATTTTTATCTGTATACTGTGGCAATGGATCCTGAGAAGTATTCTTAAATAAGGACATGAAACGAGTCATGAAATCTGCAGGTATTAAGAGGGAACAACAGACGGTATGCTAATAATTTCATGAACGCAGTAGCAAATGATCCAATTGACATTTTCAAGCATTTTAAGACACAGGCCATGCACCTGGTAGCCAGGAGGTAGATACAAATTGGCCATTTCCAACACAAATCATCAATTAATTTGTACAAGAATTAGGTTCCATTTAAAAATACAGCCAACTTTAAGTTCAATCAAGAACTTAGGTATCATCACCTTGGGACTGGAATATCTTCTTTGGATAATTTGCCCAAAGGACACAACTGACAAAGTAAGTAGACTTACCTTCTTCTTCGCACCTTACAGCATACACCTGGAATCTCATCTGTGTTGGCTGCAGCAGATCTTGAGTGACAATTTCAAAGGCTGTGAGAGATACCTCCTGCGTGAAGCTGATGTTGGGAAATAGCATGACCTGGAAACAGACACAGACTTTATAAATGCACCAACTGCAAATCTCTCAACATATGAAGTAAGTCATATTGCTAGCTGTGCATGGTGGGGAAGAATATCAGCTGTTTTGGCTCTCTGTAAAGCTGGGGGTGATTTCTACTATATGCGTCTTAAAACAGGACGGCAGGAGGCAAGAATAATTGAGCAGGGAAAAGGGATAGAGTTTGGTTTACTGTAAGGCAAAAGTAAGAAAAAATATTGCCAAAGTGAGGAAAGGGTGATTAATTGTGAGGATTGAGGATCTTAAGGATTTGTAGGTAGTGGTCAAGATAATCATGATTGGCATGTAAGAGAAAGGAATAATGGTTTGGTGATAGCAGTAAACAGAATAGGGATTGCCACACAGAAATGGGATGAACAGCACGTCCCATTGATGACAGGAATTTCTTGACGTTTTCTGAAAGAAGTGCCAGATTAAAAGAAACGTAGCACCTGGTGGTGGCAGCAATAGCCTGTAATCCGTGCTATCGTCCATCAGTGTAAGGTTGGACTCATTACTAATTGGCCTGTCACAGAAGCATTACAATGTGTCAAGAAATTATCTTGGGTCGGGGAATGGATTATATGTTGAAAAAATGTGGGTGAAATTTCGACCTGCAAAAATGTAGAATAAACCACACCAACTACCAATTTAACGTTGGTCAAGATTTTATTATATATAGGCAAGTATAGCTTGACTGCTCTTAAATCCACATCCAATTATTTTTACTATATATATATATATATATATATATATAGGTTGCCACAATCTATAGTCCCAGGTGGGGGTGGCGCAATGTCAGGCGCGACTGCAGACACTGATAAACACCAATATATATGCACCAAGGAGCCACAGGGGCTATTCGTTGGTGCAATAAACTACCCAAAATCTCCTCCTGCATGCGTGTATCGTCTCTTTGTAGCTGGTTTATTTATATATATATATATATATATATATGTATATATATATTGTTTGAGCAAAAATTGTGGCAACGCACTCCGTTAAGGATTCATTCTTCATTCACAAACCAGGAAGAAGACTGTTTAGTCGAAACACGTTGTTTTCTTTGCACTGAATAAACTTAAGAATGAAGGATTAATCCTTAATGGAGTGCGTTGCCACAATTTTTGCTCAAACAATTAATTGAGGGCACTGTCGGCCCTCGTGCTCCGCACCAACTGTAGAGCACGTTGCTGCTCTTGGCCGCATTGTTTTGAAAAATATATATATATATATATATATATATATGGTGGTCATCAGTAGATAGTTATATTTAGGACCTAGTTTCTATAGAAAAAGTGTTTCTTACTTCCCTATATCTTTGGTGCTGCTTAATGAATCTTCACAAATTTTTCCCAAAAAATCTGACGCTTACTGGTTTTGGGGTGATCCATCAAGTGGGGGCTGAGAAAAAGGGGGTTCAAAAAAGGTGCATTTCCCATGTTAATCCCCATAGGGATTTTGAACACGACTACAGCCCGAACCACTGGACCGAATTACACTAAACTTGGCAGAAAGGTAGCTCTTGGTCCAGGAAGCGCCCTTTTTGTTATTTGGTGTAAATCAATTTAGAAGTTTTTAATATATTAAAGAAAAAACACATTTTATATATAGGGAAGTGAAGGCCCCATGAACCCTCCCGATCTCGTGCTATCTGATTGGCTGCACTTAAACAAGGAAGTGTTGGCAGCCATGTTGGCATTCAGCTTCAGCTGAGTACCTAGACAAAATGATGAAAAAACAAAAGGGGCCAGGGTAGAGTCACCCTCACCCCCTAGCACCCCCCCCAGAAGCAAAAAAACATTTTGTTTTTCATTTTTGGCAGGCGCCGCTGCGGATCCATTGAAAAGTTTTTATAAAATACCAAGAGCGGTGCTGTATCTAGGTGGGAGCTTTAACAGAAAAGCTCCTGCTCCCAACCCAGCTGGGCGAAATCCGAAGTTGGGTGGTTGAGTGGTTATGGGGTTGGCTGCAGGGCAAAGGCCACGCATGGGAAGTTTCAGGGTGATCCGTCAAGCAGAGGCCGAGAAAAAGGAGTGGTAAAAAACATTTGTTTCCCATGTTAATTCCCACGTGCCATCATTTTAGGTAATGGGACACAGTCCCCAGGTCTGAAAAATAAAAGAAAACGGGATATATGGGGTCAGGGTGGAGGTAACCTGACCCCAGGAATGTGATATAAAGGTTTTTTTTGACAACGCATGATATTCACAAATATGTTGTTATGCTCAGGGTGACCCACCATGCAACGTCGCAATGAATTTGTGAATATCGGCAAAAAAAAACAATAATTCACAGACATTCATACACTAATTCCTTCACTCACAGCCCCACTCAGACCATTATGCACCCATTCAAATACCCAGTCAGACACAGATCCACCTACTCACAGACCCACTCAGACCCTCATGGATCCACTCACAGACCCACTCAGACCCTCATGCACCCACTCACAGACCCACTCAAACACTGACGCACCAACTCACAGACCCACTTAGACACTGACGCACCCACTCACTGACCCAATTAGACACTCTGGGACCCACTCACCGATTGACTCAGAAACTCATGCATGCAGTCACAGATCCACTCAAACATTCATACACCCAGTCAAAGACACACTCACACACCCACTCACAGATCCATTCAGACAATCACACACCCACTCACAGACTCATACATTCATGCACCCACACACAGACCCACTCAGCCACTCACACACCCACTCACACCGCTCAGACACTCATTCACCTACTCAGAGCCCCAGCCAGACAATCATGCACCCATTCACAGACCCACTGAGATACACATGCACCCATTCGTTTTTTTTTTCTCATGGCATGGATAGTCGCAAATCCGCTGCGATGCCTAGCACGGTCCCCTGTGTACCGTTGCTGCGATATTCACGAATATTGGGGGGAAAAAAGAAGAAACATAAAAACATTGGCACACCCAACCACCCACCCACTCAGACAGTCATGCACACACCACACTCACAGAGGCACTCAGACACTCACACACACACTCACTCACAGACCCACTCAGATACTCATGCACCTACTCACAGACCCACCCAGGCACTCATGCATCCACTTACACACCCACTCAGGTGCACATAGACTCATACACCCAATCACAGACCCACTCAGTTATTCACTCACCCACTCACAGACCCACTCAGGCTCACACACACCCTCACAGACTAACTCAGAGACTCATGCACTCACTCACAGACCCACTCAGAAACTCAAGCACTCACTCACAGATACACTCAGAGACTCATGTACCCACTCACAGACCTACTCAGACACTCATGCACCCTCTTACCGACCCACTCAGACCCTCATGCACCCACTCACAGACACTCTCATGCACTCACGCACCCACTCACAGACCCACTCAGACTCTCACGCACCCACTCACAGACACACTCATGCACCAGTCACAGACCCACTTAGAGACCCATGCACCCACTGACAGACCCACTGAGGTACTCATGCATACACTCACAGACCCACTCAGAGACTTATGCATGCAGCGATGGGTGGTTATAGGGGGTTGACTGCATGGCCTGGCTGCAGACCAGGCCATGCAGCCAACCCCTGCATTGCACAGCCATGGGTTCGGTGGTTATAAGGGGTTGGTCCCAGGCCCTGCTGCCAAACCCCTAAGGCCTTGTGTGGCATGGGGTTGGGTAGTCATAGAGGATTGGTCGCAAAGCCTGGCCACAGGACAGATCCTGCAGCCAGTCCCCGCCAAAGGCCGTGATCGGCAGTGGTTGGATTAGTGTATAGTAATTAAAATTACTTTACGTTAAAAAAAACATAGAAAAAAACAAAGGTCACACGGACATTATAGTTAGGAAATAGAATTTAAAAAAAAACATAGAAATTCACTTAAAAAATAAAGGTTACAAGGACGTTATAGTTAGGATTTGAATTTACTCGCACAAACCATAGTAATTCAGCAGTTATAGTTATGGTTTGCTGAAATAACTATAACTCGTGCCATAAGATAACTATAACTTGCACACTCACCATGCACTGCTAATTACCCCACATATTACATCATTCATGACATCTTTGATAGCATCATTTATAATATCAATGTAACATTTGCAGTGAAATTACTTAGGAGAAAACTGTGCCTGGTAGCGGTGCGAGTTATAGTTATTTGAACTAACCATAACAATAACTGCTGATTTTCTATGGTTTTGTGCAAGCAAATTCAGATGTAATGACCTAAGTATAACCTGCACTACCTACACCACCTTAGATTTCAGATGGCATCAGTGATGTAACAAGTGAGGTCACAAGCAGTGCATCACAGAGGTGCAAGTTGTGTTTACGTCAGTTACTATAACTGGTGAATTTCAGTGTGTTTTGGTTTTCAAATGCTAGTTTATCTATTATTAGAAGGCCTGCATAACTCCACTTTAAACTTTGGCTTTTGGCAGGGGGGTGTCTGGCCGCAGTGTCTGGACTACGGCCACTGCCCTACCCCCAACTCCCTGCGGGCGACCAAAACCCTACTGTGAACAGCCAAACTGTTGGAGGCAGGATCTGGCCATTGGCTAGTCCCAGTGCCTTCATCTATGTGAGGGAGGCCAACCACCGGCCGCACACTACCTTCTGTTGTGTGCAGCATGGGGTTGGCTGCAGTGCTTGGCCTGCAGTTAGGCCCTGTGCAAAAACCGCAGCAGGTGGCCAGATCCCCACAGGCGGGCAACAACACCTCACAGATCTCTAGCCCATATCTGCCTTTTTTAAATGTGTTTTTGTTACCCGTCCCAAGGTACGCATGCAGGAGTTCAAAGGGCTGTGCTGGCACCCATGGGAGTCATGCAGGACTGTGATAACCCCAAAATATATATTTTCTTTAATTTAGGTCCAAGGAAGGTTACCTCTGGGACGTCACCGCCACAAGGGATGGGTGGTCAGGTTATCTTGATACCTACGTTCTGTAATGGCGACCGCAACAGCTCTCTAGCCAAACACTGCTGTTTAGTTCCGAGGGGCCGGTCTCACTCATGTGGGTTCAGAATACCTTATTTTGTTGTTTGTTTACTTTGGGAATTCGGCGGCGCCAGATATCGCTATTTTATTTTTAACTTTAGTTTCTCTAAAACAACTAAATGGATTTATACCTAATCACAAAAGGCACACTTCCTCAGTTAAGATCTAGCGTTCACCAAATGTGGGGGGAGGCTTTTGCTTTTAGAATGATATGAAAAAGGGGTCAGCAAAGAATTTCAGACAAAGTTACCCTTCCTCCATCTTCAGTGGATACATTCCAGTTCTATGGGAGAATGAGATGGAGTCCATCTTACTTCTTTTGGTACTAAAATACTGGAAGAATACACAAGTCCCGGAGTCCTAGTCTTGTCAAACCATCTTAAGAATGAGATAACTAAGGGAGGTGCAATCAGAGACTGGTCTACAGCCCTTCCTAAGCCTGTGATCTACAAGGAACCTAATGAATCAAGTCAGTAGGAGTCCTTCTAAGTTGTTCTTAGTATTTGCTCCAGCAAGAAAGTTTCTCAAGGAACTTTGTCACATTGTTTGCGGGACATTGTGTGACGACTAAAGAATGGAGCGAGCATGTTACCTAGAATGAGGTCAACAGAATTACAGATATCTGGTGTCTAACACACTGTTCAAGGCTCCATTGGAAGTTCTCCTGTGTATCTCTCATGATGCTCCCAAGACCTTTGTCATGGAGCTGCCTGCGATCTGAGTACTGAATTTGCAATGGCTCGCAGTGTCCCAGTGCACCGGGCAAGAGACATAGACCTGAGCATTATCCACCCAAAGAATTCTCAGACTAAATCCTTAGTTCTTATAAGCAATTTTGGCATAATAGAAAATGCTACAAAATTAGGTGCTTGCTGGGAAAAATAACCGACTAGATAATAAAATCACCCACAAAAAGTAGTGGGACCACAATCTGTGAACAGAACCACAGCACATTTTCCAGCCGCACTCGTTCAGAGGAAAAGAAGTACCTAATGGGTGCAGCATGCAAGGTATGTAGAGATGAAGTAGCCAGTGATGCTGAATACATCTGCTGAGTGTCCTATGGCCTTATGTATTTTTTACTTCCATCTGTGGCAGAGTTTTTGAAAGATGGCTTCTAGGTAAACACCTTACACAGCAATGCAGTCCCTCAGGATTGCACGGGTTTTGCATGTTTCTGACCTTCTCAACTGTATTTGCTGTCATGGCATAGAGATTTTAAGTATTGAAAATTAAAACAGTAGTGTTCTCTTCTTCACTCACGGATCTTATGAAGCCTTATGTCAAAATGCCCCACAGAACAGCTTTGAAATGTTGGCTGCTCTTCGCAGACAGCTCTGCTTTATTACACGGCCACAGCCAAGAATATCATGGGTGTAACCAGCTTTGCGATCTTAGGGTGGAGTCAGGCTAAAGCTTTTCTGAACCTTTCCATGGAAATATTTCAGTAGGTTCAGGTCATTCGGCTATAGTGAATGTAAGTGGTGCATAGTGGATTAGGAAGCACACCGGGAGCTTAAGCACTCTAAGCCCATTTGGGATTGTAATGGATCATTACTGGTCCTCTCCCTTTCTTCGCTGCCAGATGTAGCAATGGCCTGAGCAGACAGAAAGAGGGCAGGACTCTACCAAATCATGTTGAAGCTTCCCTGTGCCTTCATTCACATTTAGAAATCTGAAAACACCAGGCACAAAACAGCTGCAAGGGCAACACTTTTATTGTGAATTTTACTTTGAGGGAAAATGGGCATATATGGATGTGGAGACCTTGGGGCTGATTCAGAAGTTTTTATGAGTACGGAAGTAGTACTATAGGAGTTCTTTTTACGTACTTGTTCATCTCTTTGTAAATCTCTACTGAAATTTCCAATTAGTAAAAGTGCAAAGAGGACACAGTCCTTTCTATTTGTGCTGATTGTATATGAATAGGCCCTGGGTATTTTCATTATAGCCACATTTTAGATATTTGGGGCACAATTCAAAAGCACAGGTTACAATGTGTAAAAGAGCAGCACAGGAGAACTACTTTACATACTTCAAAATCTACTTGTGAATATGGACCAATATATGCCAAGGGCAAGTCTGCTGCATCCATGGAAAAAAATCTGATTTCACTTCAACGTTCTCGCCATCTTAAAAGCAGCAGGACAAGATGTAAACTTGAAAGGCAACTTTGTTTTGAAAAAATGTTGAATTCACACCAACCTGACCCACTTCACGCCCCATAAAAAGTCTGTAAACTAGGGATACAACTACTGGCTTTCTTTCCATGTTAAGAAATGTGTGATTTAGAGCTCATGAAACATCTGGATTTAAGCTTTGCCATCTGCAGAAATGGCCTTTCTCACAAGCTACCAGGCAGACCTGATTTGTCTTTTGTAAGGAATTTATTTCAGTTTTTGAAGATTCAAAAAAATCATTCAACGTGGTGTTCACTTTCACACAGCGGAAAAAAAGAACACAATACACCCAGGGCTAAAGTCATAAAAAAAAGCAGGGTGGCATGCAAACTATAAAAAATAATCCACTGGGAATCAATGCAGTGGACATTTCTCACATTAGAAAACAAGCATTTGCAATGCAATGGGTCTCACATTTGTTCGACTTAGAGATATTAGCGTTGTAAAGTCCTAACTGGACTTTTCTTGCCACATAAATTGAAAATGTAAAGTAATACAGTTTTACAAAAGCAAAGCTGATTTTAAGTGCCATGCCAGGAGCATGAGCATGAAGGAGCACACAAAAGGAAACAGAAGTTCGCTCACAGTCAAACGTATCACCAGTTATGCAATTATCTATGTAACAGGGTTGATGTCATGCAAAGCGCTCAACTACTGCCCAGCGAGATCACACTGCGTAGGAAATAAAAAGAAAAAGTAGTCTAGAAGCCCTGCGGAAAACATGGAGCCTCGTATGTTTTCAGTAATTGCCCAGTGCGCTAAAAGAGGGCTATACACTGGAAAAGGCATGACGTATGCATGCCTTTCACAAATGAAATCAAGCGAATTTTAAAAGGCAAGGCCATGAACCAACAAAACTGATGGGTGTGACATGGGCGTGGTTAAAAGCCCACAGAGAGATTACAAAAAGAGCCAGAGCGCTTGCGCGCTCGAACCTAAAAAAATGTTCTCGCCAAGATACTACTGAGTTCATTATTGGTGGTCATAGTGAATTTGAACACTTTTGAGTGCTCGTTTAGAAACATGCCATACAAGTCAACTCTTAAAAACACCATCCCACCAATAATTGATACTCAGATCAAAATAAGCAGAGAACATTGTATTCTCTAATAAACGTTTGTTTCAACGTAGTCTTTTACTTTAAAAAAGCTTTGATTTCACAATTCACAAAGCAGCTTTCAGTTTGCACTCAGCCATCTTCCTTTAATGTACAGTGATATTCCCATCGTGCACTGAGCAAAGCTCCTCAAGGCATAGACTAAGAGGGCAATTTGCCCACCACTCCCAGTTGTCAAGGCCCTACAGCTAATCTGACAATTAGGTGTATAACAAACAGATATTTGTAATTTGACTACTGGGCATGCTTGGCCTGCTCATCCTTAATGCAGCCAATTTGTGGTAGTTAAATTAAAAAAATCTCTCTCTCTTTACCTCCCCTCACCTCTTTCACCTCACCTTCTCTCATCTCTGGTTACCTTCCTCTACATCTCTATATGCCTACTCTGGTCTCTTTACTTCCTTCTACCTCTCTCTCTCACTGGGCAGCTTCAGCGTTCAGCTGTTTTTTGGAAGTTCTGCTGTTTCTGAAAGTTTATTTGTCAAGTCAATACTGTTTTGCATTGTAAAAGACTTAAATTAGCTGATATTGATTTACACATTCAAAGTTGTTCTGAATAGGAGTCCACAAAGTATGAATTGCAGGGCTCAGGAATCCCTACAATAGCTCTGCAGAATGCTATGAAATGGCCCGAGCGTTCCCCCCTCCTCACTTAGAATACTCAGTTCGAAAGGAAGTGGGAAGCTCTAGATCTGAAGAATGCCCTTAATAGTGTCTTTTATATATAAAACTGTGGATGGTCAAACCTACACCCCAATAAAGGTAAATCTAGGAAGAAGAAATGCTAAAAATAATGTTATCAACCTACAGCAGAAATAATTAAATATTAAAGGAAATAATTTCGTCTAGTCTAATATGTAGGATATTACACCAAAGACAATTGTTTTGGAATGAGTAAGACTACAGCAAGATGGGCAATTTTTTGAGTTTAAAAATAGGATGATGGAAAGATATTACACAGAATAGACACATTTTTAAAAGGTGGCTCGTAGAAGGGCTCCCTTCCACCGCTCTGCGGCTATACAGTATTCACTGGTTGTGAGAGTGTAAAGTGAGGACTATGCATTCGCTATGGCATTGGAATGGACAGAGGGATGAACTGACAAAAGGATCTCAATTGGGATCAAAGTTGGTATATTCACAATGATTAGATGCTGCTTAAGTGAACTTGTAAATGTGAGGATGTGGGTGAAACACAAGTTACAAATGTATTTCATCAGGCTAATAGTTACATTAGTAGTGTATGCACCAAGATAAAGGACAAATATTATCAGCATGTTGTAGATATTAAAGTATTAGGGACTTGGGATGCTGCCAGAATGAGATGGAACATTATTTGTGTAAATGAATGCAGCCAGTGTTATTATTGAAGAAGTTAATGAGAAAGTTCCTGGTGGTGATGAATGGTGAGAGGTGGAGATGAAGTAGTGACAAGCTATAAATAAGAGTCCACAGCATGTGCCATGAACTCCTCTCATATTACATAAGGAAATGCTTCTGGAGTTTGAACAACAAAGAGAACCAGCATTGAGAAGATAACATCTATTAATTGGTAATTTCTACCTATTGAAAGGGCACAAACTCGGGGACATATACAAGAATTTTTACCTCCACAAGTTCCGCCGGGATGGATATGTTGTTTGTTTTTGTCAAATTCTGCAATATATCCTGTGTTCCAAAAACCGGATTTCCGGCCATGAAGTATTCTGCATTCCACTGGAACTCTGAAATATCAAGGGGGTAAAACCAAGCTTTGTAGAAATTAAATTGCGTACAATAGACACATTTTTTATGGTCACCATAAGCCAGAAGTACTTTCCAGTTGATTTCATCTCTTGATTGTGAGCAAACCCCTTCCTAGCAAGATGAATATCATTCTGGGAAGAGGAATATCAACAGCATGTAATCTGTAACAAGCTACTGAATGGCATAATATATTCACATGCAAATGCCTTATAGCACCATTGTAATCTGATATCTCAAACTACCATGAAATTATATGTTATTATCTCTGAAATTTCAATCTTATGTGGAAGTGTGCCTTATCAATGGGAAATTCTCTGTATGATATGGATGAGTTTTTCTTAATCATAAGACTCACAATATTGTCTGGATGTGTATCTTATCAACATAATACCTAGAATCTTAAAAATATACAGACGTTCGCCTTATTTACGGAGAAATCTAAGTATAATGGGAATAAGCATCTTGTCACCATCACTGCTGGAATCTGAATATTATGGAACTATATATCTCAATACAAAAAGAAAAGCATCTCCTCAGAAGAGGGGTCTTGATATTATATGGAAGTACATCTGATCGCTATCTTAAAGAATTTTAATAGCATATAGACGTGTGTCTTGTCAGCATTATCAAAGGGATTTTCAAATCATGCATCTCATTTAAGAAAAAATTCCAATATTTGATAGAAGTGTGCCTCATCTCCATTATCTGAGGAATCTTACTATATTACAGAACAGACTCTAATAAACGACAGAAGCACAATATTATGAGAGGTCATTTCTTCATTTGAAGAATTGCAAGATTTTTTCAATGTGACTATTAAAATTAGTGGAATCCTAAAATTAGAAGAAAACCCATCTCTTACCATCATTGGTAAGATCGCAATACTGCATGGAAGTGCAACTCACCACCATCATCCCAGAAATTAGAAAATTATGTGGATAATAAGTGGAATTTCAGTTTAGTATAAGGGTGTATCATGCTGTTATCATTGATGGAATTTCAATATGATGTAAATAACATCCCATAAACAAATGAATCTATGCTATGCTATGGAAATATATCTCATTGCCATCATAGAATCAGTCTTAACATTACATCGAGGTGCTTGTATTCTCAATTATAGAATCATGCCAGTATCATAAGGATGGATGTGCATCCCACTTTCTCATCAGTGAAATATAAAAATAAACTGCTGTATATATCACAATGGCTGTCACTTTCAAGAGATGAGCCTCAATAGCACAAAGAAGTCTAACTAATCTAAATGTGAATCTCAACATTGCAAGGCAGTGCATTTTATCACCTGCTTTGTAGATTCACTATATTATATTAAAGTGCATCTAATATCTGCCGTCATCAGCAGAGCATCTCATCAATGAATGAATCTCCAACTTACAAAGAGATGCATCTCATTACTATGATCACTTCTTACTGGACATATGCAACATCATAGGTGAATTCTCCATTTATATGAAAGTGCATCCCAACACAACTTTTTAAGGAATGCCAACTTAGCATGGGCAAGCATCGCATTACCCTTATTGTTAGACTCTGAGTATTCTATGGAAGTGTATTTCATCTGAATTTCTGAAGAATTCTCAATGTGTTTAATCACCATCATTGGATGAATGTCAATATTAGAAGTGTGCCCAACACACTGCAATCATCAAATATATTTCAAATATGCAGGTACAATCAGGAATTTCAACCTTTTGCCCAAAAAATAAAAACAGCCTGTCTTTGACCTACTTAATGCTTGACTACGTTTCATACAGACAGCTGTTGATATTCATTAGAAGCTTTGCTTAACAAATAATACACACTGTACCACCTCAAAATAGATGTCTTTCAATAGGTTTCACATTTGAAGATCATCAGGTAAAAATGCAATCAAATTATATAAAAGTCCTGTGGCTCACTTACATTATATCCAATAAGTGCAAAATGAAGTGCCAAGTCACAAGCAACTTATGTTTGAAATAATGAGGGATATTGATAAAAATGATTACTTTCTAAACATCTAAGTATGTTTCCTTAAAAATTGCTTCTCTCTAGAACTATAAGTGGAAACATGGTACTATCTCTATAAGTTACAAGCCTGAGAAACCCGTGGACCTAAACGGAAACACCTAAATGTGTGATTCTATGGTGCCCTACTTTGAATGTTAATATTTACAGAGTTTGGGAACTACTGAATCCTTATAAATGTTTTTATAACAAACTGGGGTTTTAGAATAACCACTTTAAACCATTCCAATAACATAAGCCTTTTTTAGGATATTGAAACTGTCATTTGCTTGTTTTGTGTTAAACAACAACAATAATAAGCTGAATGTTTTGCACTGACAAAATCATTAGATAGGAGTTAATTTCTGGTCTCTGCAGAAGTTGTCAAAGGTCAGAGCCACTGGAAAGAACAATACAACTGTTCATTCCTGAAGGTTTCCTAGATGAAATGTGTGAATGCTTAATGTGGAATGTCAGTCGTCAGCAGCAGACAACAATATACTGTAAGTGTTTAATAATATGATTAAATCATAATTTTGCAGCACCTCCCTCTGGTTCTAAAACTCTGCTGTAGCCAAACATTCCGTACAAAAGCACACTAAAGTACCAATTACCATAATGGGGTCTTGAGTCCACAACTTCAGGGCTAAACCAAATCTATTTCAGAGATTCAAAGCCTTTGATTTTTTTGTTTTTTAAATGAACCCACACTGGATTGTAGATGGTGACAAGATGCACTTTGTAGTTATGACACACATTTGTTTACTGGCTGGATGACCCCTCACACAGTGTTGTAGAGTATTTCACATTTTGTGGCACCCAGTTGTGCATGGGTTTGTGGTTCCCTCGCACAACTTTGAGAGTGCTATGTGAATTGTGGCAGACAATTGTACATGGATTGGTGTCACAGTACCCTCAGGTATTAGATTTCCTTTAACAACCTGTTGGAATCTGGTTGCCTTGGGTTACAAGAACAACAGAATTCAAGATAGGCAACACTGTATCCCTGTGCTATGGAGCTACATGTTCATCTTCACTGCCAAACTGAATATGGTGCCAGCTGGCAATTTTACCTTCTGGTTTGTATTCACAAACATAGTTCTGCTTAGATGAGCAGAGGTCGGTGTTGCACTGGGCCTTGGGTCCCATCCGTACGCAGCGGTCTGCCTGAGAAGGATGTGGCTCTCCCGGTAGCCAGTTCTGGCAGCTTTCCAGATCTAAGCCGTCTCCTCCCGGAGCATTGTCGCCACGCAATGAATCATTAAACCGGATCCACACACTGAGACCGCTGGGAAAAAAAGTGAGAGGGAAAAGGGTTGAGGAAGAGAACAGCAAGGAACCCACAATGTGCCTAAACGTTGATCTAATGTTAACTTTAATAGATTATATATTATCCAAAGTTACAAATGCACTTTATGGGTTTCATGTAGAAAACCTGTGATTTGGTTCCCTTCAGGTGAAATGTAGAAGTATGGCACATGACAACACAGGCTATAAGATATGGATTATTCTAAATTGCACAAAGAGGGAGCAATAGCTTATTCCTTTTGACTGTGTGACTTATGTTACTCAGAAGGGCAGGGATCTCGCTTCCACTCTATGTAAATGAGTGACTTGTGTTACTGTGAATTCTGCATGGGAGGATGCTAATTCCCACTGCATGTATCACTGTGACTTATCCTATTGTATGCACTGCAGGGTATAAAGCTCTTTTCTATCCCTTGTAAACATATGACTAGTGTCCATGTGAGCTCTGCAGGGCAGCAGCTCCACTTACAACCCCCCCCCAAATAATACTATAGGTTTGAGGGCACAAAGTAGCCTCATAAGCCTGGACCTGTAGGACGTGTGTTGCAATACTTTTAGCAGGGACATGGAAATGCCTCTCATCCACTGTATCTTTGTGCTTTGGGTTAGTAGGCGCTCCTCCAGGCTGGGAGTTCCTAATCATGCCTCACCTCTTTTATGTGTACCTTACATTTTAGTAGGCTCCATAGAGTAGGACATTATCATCTCATCTGTGTCTTAAGGCACCAATGTCAGCTGACACTTCACTGGCAGGTGTCAGACCCATTTTTATCACAATTTTCTAGAAGACTGCCAAACCTTGTTTTATGAGTGTCCCTAAGAATTCATGTAAACAATGCATAAAGTATGTAGGTGCACATC
The DNA here is from genome assembly GCF_031143425.1 of Pleurodeles waltl. Taxonomy (NCBI): domain Eukaryota; kingdom Metazoa; phylum Chordata; class Amphibia; order Caudata; family Salamandridae; genus Pleurodeles; species Pleurodeles waltl. The sequence continues at coordinate 74,420,119 of NC_090449.1, read as the reverse complement.
TGGCTTAGAAATAGAAATCACAGGTGGAAAAGGTGCAGCTTCCTTCTGACCCATTCATCTAATGGTTATTCAGACAGAAGTTTGCTCAAACACAATAGCAGGAGTCCAGTGGTAACACACCTGAAAGCAGGCACACCAAGTTCTTCTTCTGGGAGCAGTGTCTCAATAAGGGATTCTTGTTCTGAGACAAATCACTGTCAAGGCTCCTACCGGCCATTACTGATCTTGGACAAATGCAGAAGAAACACCACCCTCCCTTTTTCAAACTTTTTCAAACTCCGCCTGCTATGGGAGGACCAATGCAACGTTTTCTTGATATTCTTATGGGATGCATTTATATTTCAATATATATTAAAATCATTCACATGGTCATTGGTAATGCTGTAAATTTTGCAATGGTAAGATCATTGTGCACCTACTTTGGTCATCCCATTGTACATTATTTCTAATTACCTCCCTCGCCAGCATCACGGCACAGTGCTCCATTGCTCCCCATCTAGGTTTGCTCTATGATAGCATACCAGGAGCAGCTCACAGACAGGGATGGCTGAGCACCCTCAATAGATCAACCCTCAGGAAGAGTGGTTAAAATTAACAGTCTCTCCCCTAGCTGACCGCCCCATCCAGTAAGCAAAGATGTGTCACACTCAAGTCATCAGTCAGCTGATCCATTTTATACACCTGGACTCTACATTACTTAGCGGTGGCCCCTCCTGCCAACCTCACTCTGGGATGATCTTTTACTATGGCATCAGTTCACTAACAGCTTGTCACCAGTTCCATGCTCTTTGAAGGGATCGGGGGAATCCCATCATCTACGTGGAGCAGCTGATCTACGGGGCTCATGTGGCGCTGCAGCTCCCCGGGTCACTTTTTTCCAGGGGAGGGATGGCTAGGCCCATCAGCTTTCTTCCCCCTCTTACGACAAGGTGTTTCTCATGGGGAAGTATCCAGCAGCACTAAATGGGCCTTCAAGGCCACAATGGAGGCGGTCCTGCTCAAAGCCAAGACCCACCTAAGCCGCGGGGATGGCTCTGCCAACCATCACCTCCTATAATCCAAGGGAGAAGTAGCACCAAGTGCAAGTTCCTTCAAGTGAGGGCCGGTGCCACATGGGCGCCTACCTTAGGTAGGCCATGATAGCTAGGCCTGAGCTGCATATCTTACCATGCTTCTCTACTGTTAACCCCAGCAGTCCACAGACAGCTCCAAAAGCTTTCCAGACTCTTACGGGGAACCCACTGCAGCATCATCCAGAGTCTAGGATGGCAGTCTCTCAGCAGGATAATTATTGGGCTTCAGAACCCCAGGTCAGAGCTATTTTACCTCCTACATTTTTTCCAAGGCAGCCAAACTCTCCATGTAACAATTTCTTGACAGATGGTGTCTTCAATGAGATGTTACTATTCTGCACAAAGTTAACTGCTTGCATCGTTGTTTTGTAAATACCTTTTGTTTAAACAAGTAACAATGCAGAAATACCATGGCATACATGGACCTTGTATGCAGATGTGCAGAGTATAGTATTTTATTTATTACCATTATTGAGGCAGGGAAGTGACATCATTACTCCATTAAGGCTTTGCCCATGGCATTTATCCAGAAGCACAGAGTGTAAAATGCTTATTATTAGCATTTTGAGGGATAGAAGAAGTAGCATGACCATCTCAAGGCTTCACGTCTCATGAGTCATTGTCCCTCCCCACACTCAGCAAAGGTAATAAACAGCAAACTACACTCTGTGCATTTGATACAAACTACATATGTATAAGAAGCTGACGATGCAGCTTCTCCCCCCACCCCATGAATGATAATAAGAAGCATATTACACTCTATGATTCTGGAAATATGGTTTATACTATGCATTTTTTTGTTGTGTATTGGTTTTAACTACCGGCATTTGGCCAAAATCTAGACGCATGTGGTTACATTTGTGCAGCTATCCGTTCTTGCTATTCGTTCATGATGTGTGGCCGAGAGGCACAGACCGCCTATGAGCTACAAATTCTGATGGAAAATAGGCAAGCACTTTTGAAGCAAAGTGGTCAGGAAATTGTCAGCTTCAAAAATGATCTGGATTGTCGGTTTCAAAATAGACCTGGATTATTCATCCTCCCACCCCCAGTTTAAAACTGCTATTAGATCATCTGAGACACGGTGGTGGGGCTTGTCATGTGAAACTAAAAGAGCCAAAAGCTAGAGACGGCGTCTAGCTGCTGTCCAGACGTTGCCTAGAGCTTTCCAGAGTGATGTCATCCTTTTACAAGGCGCACAGCTGCTAAAGTTTGCATGCTCAGGAGGGACAACATATGGAAAGATATTTCTCCAAGATTATTCTGGAGAACAGTTAACCTCCTGTTAATAACTTTATGAATTCTTTGTTATTTAATTCGTTGCTGTTGATGTATGGAACCATAGGGTGATTTTGGGATGTGTGTGCCATGTTAGGGTGATTCCGGGGGGAGACTGAACTGGTGAAATATTGAGAGATTCATGGCCAATGACGGAGGCACCACAATGTGAAGAGGTCTTTGTGCTGCATATTACATTGACCCATCTGCCTATTTTAACACCATTACTTCATTTACAAGCTTGTTCTCTTAGTAGCAGAAAGTACCAGATAGTAAAACTGTAGCTAAAGCTGAAAGAGACCCTAATAGTTGGTGGCAAAAGACAGTGTCAACTTCAATATTCTGTAGCAGTGGAGACATTTAAAAACAGCTTACGTATGGCGGGTGGGTGGGAGGAATACAATAAAGCATGTGCTACCCTAAATGTGTGAAGGTATAAGTCCACCCAAGGATAGGATGGGCCATGGATAGTTCAAAATGTGCTGAACATCCCAAGAGTAGAGTGGGCAATCATGCAATATAACCCTACTGGCAAAGACAAGGGCGGACACAGGCTGTTCCAATATTGGCGGTGTGGACCATCCAATGGTGAGCGGAGGTGCTCATATGCTCTAATCGGCGATGCAAAGCGAAGAGTGTGGCACCGGCTGATGTAATAATGAAAAAGCTGTCCCTGCTTTGGATGGAGTGTAACTCTGGAAAAGAGACCTCATAGGGGTATACTACTAGCATACTGCATGCACTGTACTGCATGGCACCACAGCAACTTCATTACTACTTCACCAGGTAAGTAGATGAGAAGTTAAGAATAATAATTAAGAATACAAAGGTTATACTTTCCTCAATGTTTTAGTGGTATGCTATGCAGTGGGTGTAATATATTTGCAGGTAGATATTATTGACTGTGAGATACTGTCATGCAAGCTGCCGTGGGGTACGAAGGGGTGTGGGGTGTGAGAGGGAATGGCAGAATCAATTTATTTTTATGAACGTGGTGTGCATCATCTAATAGCTACAGTCAAACATTACAAAAATGGTGTCGTGTTTTTGTCCTTATGACAGTGGTGCAGGTCCCTTATAGAAAATAGGGTCCAATGGGAAAGTCAACCCTCCTTGCAGATTTAGAAGTAGATGAGTTAAGGGGTGTCTTTAGAATATGTCTAGCTACTGTGCAATTAAGTCCCAGCTAAGGACATGTCTATTGTTATGAAGGAGATAAGGGCAGTATTGGGGAGACTATGTTTTGACAAATCCGATTAACTTGTCTAAGGCTTGTACAATTTACGCATGCCCTTGGCGTCTGCTACTAATGTGTCAGTCAGGTATGGCGGTAGTCAAAGGGGATTTTGGTAGCCACAGGGTCCCATTCCTTGCAAAATAGTGCTGCTTTAGGTACTAAAAAGCATAAAACTACGTGGTTTGCTGTCTAACAGCGAATATTACCACTGTTGTCATTTACTACAGACTGCATTGTTAAGCTTTCAGTGGTTATATGGTGGCTATAAGGAATAAATACACCACCAAAAGTAGCACCTGGAATAGTGAGAATCTTGTAAGAGGGGTAATTTGCTACCAACTTTGTTCTTCAAACACAGGACCCCTTCTTCTGATTTAGTTTTGTAGCAATAATACAAGAGGATCTAGAAACAACACTACAATATAAAAAATTGCCATCACCCCGAACAGAGAAAGCATCATCCACACTTGTGGATGAATGAACAGTCAAGGTCACCACGATAAACATAATATTAATGGATTTTTTTTTTTAAAGTTGAACATTTCACCCCCTAGGTTTTGTTCTGTTTGCAGTGAATTTTCAACATTTTTGCAATTCATACAAAACTTGATTGTTTTAAGAAGTATTCTTTTGTGAATTCCATTTATGCCACTGGAAATGTATGTACCTATGCTTGTTGAAAACATATGTACTTACGCATGAGTACATTTACACATTTGTACATTGAAAGAATGTGTGCAATCTGCACTTGTTAACTTTGTTTCTTCTTCATCAGAAAAATATCCTTTAGAAAAATCCCTGTATGTCGATGAATGCCACAGAAGGATAGCCGTCAACTCTTTTGAATGATAATGAGGAACACTACACCTCAAAGGCCATAACTGACTTCATAAAAGATGTGATATTGAACAGAACGCTCGACTGCCTCCTTTTACCATCATCAATATAATAGCCTGGAGGAACGACCAAACTGTGTGCTCAAACACTAATCTCAATTGTCAATTCCATGGCAGGCATGAGTTAATTAAACTATCAAATCAATGCTATGGTCATAGCGCACTGCACCCATACACTTGGGTGACACCGTTTCTATTAATGTAAATCAGTATCCAAAATGTGGCTAGATTTGATGGTTAAATTACACATCAAGACATTATAGCAAATATGATATAATACAAGAGATAAATATCAGAGAGAAATAAAGACAGAAAACAATCAAAGAATATTATGATGTATGACTATAGACATAATGTAAGAAAAAGTAAAGAGAGTAGGAAAAAATCTGAAAAAAATCAAATCTGCTCTTAAAAGAGTAGTGGATGTGAGGGGCAGATCTGTACATGTCCAAGATGGTAGAAAATGGAAGATGTTGACGTTTTTCCCTTAAAGTAAGCAATAGTCCCAAAGATGAGGAACATAAGGATGAAAGAATCAATAGAACTCTTGAAATTTCAGATGTGAAGCATGATAATTGTATAATGATATTGATGCTTGCAGTAGGAAGGGCGGGGAACCAAAATTTGAACACAGGGATATTGTGTGCAACACTGAGGCCCTCATTACGACTTTGGTGATCTTTTTCAAAGACTGCTGAAGCCGCTGCAGCCAGCAGACCGCCAGTGCTGGCGGTCTGCTGACTGACATATTTGGAGTCGTTGCAGGACTTCCGCCCATTTATGGGTAGAAGTCCGATGTTAAAGAGGAGGGTGCATCGCCAGCAGCGAGACGCCGTAATACGGTTCGGCAGAGTCTTGCTGGCGTGGTGGTGCTGGCGGTGTAAAACCGCCAGGACCCATTCCCTCCCAGATGACCAGCTCGCTGGAAAAGGTAAGGTGATCGTCCGAAAGGGAAGGGTGGGGAGTGGAGGGTGCATGTGTGTGGTGTGTGCATGTATGTGTGCGAATGGGGGTGTATGAGTGCATGCATGTGTGCGAATGGGGGTGTATGAGTGCATGTATGTTTTGGAATTGGGGTGTATGAGTGTGTGTATGTGTGCAAACGGGGGTGTATTGAGTGCATGTTTGTGAGCAGGTGAGTGGGGGTGCCTGTGTGCAAGTGTGCGAATGAGGGGGGTGCATATGTGTGAGTACGAGTGTGGGTGTGTGAATGGATGTGTATGGTTTGTGGGTGTTTGTGGGTGTGTGTATGCGGTGCAGCGGGGTGTCTGTGTGTGCATGTCTGCGTGTGTGAGTGCGAGTATGCAGAGGGGGAGGAGGATGTAGTATGAGTGCGAATATGCAGAGGGGTGTAGTATGAGTGCAAGTATGTGGAGGGGGTGTAGTATGAGTGCGAGTATTCAGAGGGGGAGTAGTGTGAGTGCGAGTATGCGGAGGGGGTATAGTATGAGTGCGAGTATGCAGAGGGGGTTGTGAATGTGTGCTTGTATGCGATTGAATGTGAATGTTTGTGTGGGTGTGTGTGTGTGAATGGGGGTGTTTGTGTGCACGTTTGCATGGATGTGGCTGAGTGTATGTAAGTGCGTGAATGCGTGTTTCAGTGTGTGTCTCCAAGTGATTGGGTGTGTTTGTAGCGAGTGTGTGGGTGAGTGGGGTGCATGTTTGTAAGAGTGTGGCCATGTGTGGGTGCATGTGTGTGGACGTGTGGGGGTCTGTGTGCCAGCGACAGGAATGGGGATTCCTGTCGCCGGGTGCATTTCCGCCAGGGTTTTCGTGGCGGAGTGACCGCCACGGAAAGCCTGCCAGTCTGCAGCCTAGTAATCCGGCCTGCAGGGTCATCACCCCCAACCCCATCGGTGTGACCACACCAGCGGGCCAGGCGGCGTTGTGGAGGTTTGGCTTCTGCCAAACCCCACAACTTGTGATGAGGCGGTCTTTACCGCCAGCTCCTACGGCGGTAAGACCGCTAAAGCGAGGCTGGCGGCTGATGACCCCCAGCGTCGTAATGAGTCCATTAATCTAGTAGTAGAGTACATGGGACAGAGGCTCACTGATGTAGTGCTCATATTTCCATGGTGTGGTAAAATAACAGTATATTTCATGGATGTTCTACCGAATTTATCATTGTGAACATACTAGGTCCAGAAGTAAGATTTATTTTACTGTGATCTTTAATTTTATTTGTTCTTTACTTTGTAAAGGTCGGTGTGGCTCCTGAATAGTGAGTCCAGAATATCGTGGTATCACAAATATTGTGGACAAAACATTGAGGGACAAAATATTGAAAGGTAAATATGTATAGATTTTCTGTACCTTACTTGAAATATGTAACTTGATGATATATGTATATATATATATATTTAATGTACATGATGTGGAGTTAAGAATAGTAATCTATACCTCCCTCTGAGCACTTGCTATTCAATATTTCGTCCTTCAATAGTTTGACCACGATATTAGTATGCCACAATTTTCTTGTACTCGATATTCAAGAGTACAATCATAAAGGTGGGATATGTTTGATGTGCGGTCATGTGGGACATGTGTGCTTATGTCTGAACTTGTATGTGTATGTTGATTGTATTTTAAGTTTCCTTTTTGTGATGCAATTCCTACTTGTTTTCTGCCTCTTCCTGGCCTTTGTAATCATTTCAGCTGAGGACAGATGCAATGCACCTGGACTTGGACAGGTGCCTTCCAACGCAGAAGTCAATTGTTTAGAATTAACCTCTACTCAACCATATATCCAGGCTGTAATTGTATTAAAAATCAGTGCATCCTGTGCAAATGGTCACATTGACTACTTATCATGCAAGGGACACATCTTGGTGCTACAGAAAAGGTAATAAAGTCACTCCAGCAATACATACTGCATGCCTGCTCTAGTACACATTCATCTGGGGGTACTTCTTTATTTGCCTGAGGACAAAGCCCAACACAAATTAAGGAAATCTCTTTTCTCTTATATATTGTCCTACTTCTGTCACCAAGAAGACCATCCACACGTAGGATGTTACAATGGAGGTGGTACTTGCCCTCTTTCCAAAAGAAGAATCTGCATGCCCATGCACTGACAGAGCAAACGAAAGCACAATGTGCATTGGCACTCCACATGCCAGCCAATCAAGAGGCACACATAAGACCACCCCCAAATAGTAGGGTAAGTGCAGTTCTGCACAGTGTCTAGCTCATGGAGTTCTTCAGGGACCTATGAGAGGTCTCAGTAGTCTAGTGTATGCATGAAGAGCATTTTGAATGAACATAGAAATAATGAGAAGAGAAGAGAGACACAGCCCTGTTAAGACACTTCTTGGTCTTCACTCTAAAGGATGAGAAATATTCACAGGAAGCAAAGTAACATAATCTGTGTATTTATAAGTTGCATATTCACCCCTAGAGTATCTTGGACATGGAGGACAAGTTTATTGTAAAGATCTTCTGGCGCTTGCCATCACCATCACAATTTAAGCAAAACACAGGGTGAGATGAATTGCACATAAATGCATCACATGTAGCACTTTGATACCCTGAACTGAAGGGAATAAACATCTGCCAGAAAGAACATGCATGTTTTCTCTGGAAGCTCTATTACGGAGAATGTACCTTTGAGTTAAAGACGTTTCCAGGTCAGATCCTGAGGGGCAGCTGGGAAGAGGACATGACGCACAGCTGGTCAGATTTCTCCAGCTACTGATAGGCTAGATCTCCATCACAAGCTGCCAAAAGCTGCATCTGCAGTGTTAACAAGAACTAACTGTTGGACCAAGGGGAAAACATCAACCCTACACTGACCCCGTCCGCTTACAAGAGCCACATCTTTAAAAAGATGCGTTCCCTGTCCCTGTTGCCAAGTGAAAGCTCATTTGGACACATTTTGCATGATCTGAATGAGATGTTGAATCATGGTTGTGCATCCTGCATGAGCAAAACATCTGCTTGAGGTGGACCACATGGTATCCGGAGATGAGCCAAAATAAGAAAGCTCTCTAGAATCGAGTTCTAAAGAAGAAACAATGAGCACTGAGCTGCAGAACTGGAATAGGATTATGCTGGAGTTGTGAATGTTTGTATTTGTTGTTCTGGTTGCCATTAGCAGCTGAGGCTTCCTTGGCTAATATAGAACAAAAAACTGAATGTGCAATGAATGGAAGCAGTGCCGGCACAGTCCTTCAAGGACCCTTCCAAAGTCTCCCATAAGAGCTGTTACTTACAAGACAGTGCTCTCATTGTAGATACCACAGATCTTTGCCCAAGACCAACACCTCTTCCCACTTAACCCTGCCGACTGTGCTGTATATCCATCTACAGGTTGTAAACACCCACACAATGGAGGTCAGAAAGAAGAGGAAGAAAGTGGCAAAGAGATTAATGTTTTTAAAGGTAGCAACCACATCACAAGAGACATTAATTTATTCAGTAGAAGCTTACTCCTGGACCTAGAGGTCTTGACATGAGACCATGTTATGTGGTTCTAGGAGGGCAGGCTACGATATTCCAGTTTACATCAAGGAATAAATTATCACAGAGAGGTATTGACTGAATAACCATCTTCACAGTAGAAGTGATGTAGACTAAAATAATGAAGAAAATGTTCCTAGAGCAAACAAAGGAGAACAACTCCTCGGAAAGAACGTGCAAAGCTTGAGACCATGTAAGTACCATATAGCAAGATTAGGCAAAGTAATTGAAGATTACATGGGTCACATGTTCAACCATTATGCTCTTTGTTTCCTACCGGGCTCCAACTGCACCCCATATAGGACTGCAGATCTCCTCACAGACAGTCAACATTTAGTTAGCATTCAGTGAGATGTGCTTCTGCACCTTCCCTTATTACCCCATGTATGTCACCTCTAGGTCACACCTTTCCCAGGTAGACAACAACTCCTCTTGCTCTGTTATAATTTTCCCCACTGAGCTACTCCTCCTTCAATAGACCACACCATGCTTTATTAGAGCACCCATTCTACTCAAAACCACACTCTAACCCCTCGGTTACCCTTCCTGCCACTAGGTCCTTCCATCCCTCACTAAGCCACTTTTATAACCATTAGACTACTACTCACTTTGCTGAGCCATAACTTCTACAAAACCAAATGCACCTTACAACAATACATCTAATTTCTAGCCACTAGATATCAACTCCACCCACATGATCACACACACTCACCTTTACCCACTGCACCAGACTTTCCACCACCACACCTTCCTCTACTACACTGCATCACCTCTAAAGACAACACCTTTTCTCTGCTAGTCCATGCCTTTAAATTGACCTCTCCTTCCAACATTAGACCAAACTCTGACCGAACTGTAACCCACACACTTCCACCATACCACAGCTTCCTTGACGTGAAAGTGACCCGAACCTTTTACATATGAGACCACTTCTTGGCTCAGTAGCCACACCTTCTTCACAAGAGCACAACAGGTTGCCGTTGGCCATGTCTTTTCCAGCAGACTACACCTTTGCCAGTATTTTGCCATGTGACTTTAGCTCCTCTCACTAGACAACATCTTCCCTCACACTCCCTCCAAAAGACGTCACAATTTCTCACTACACTACAGCTTACACCCCCTGCTCGCCTTCTTTCACTAATGATACCTCTTCACACAAGTTTAAACCACTTTCCAAAAGCCCACACTTTCCTATCCAATGTTCTGCTTAGCCCCACCAGCCTTGTGAATGCAACTGGCTTTCAGATACCTTTTCTCATTTGACCGCACCAACCACACTGGACGACAACTTCACTTGTAAGACAAACATAAAGTAGCATGGCCTCTAAATGGAGACCGAGGAAAATGTTCCAGCTATCAATTAGATTCACTATAGGGTGGTGGCTTTAGGTAAAGGGACACATTTCTGCTTCTGGCCCACACAATAGGGATATGCTTTATTGTTCCTCTAGTCAATCAGACTTCACAGCTTTTAGTGGCTTTTTGGGGGCTTTCTAGAATTGCCTTAAATTGGAGCCTAATCTGACTTTCAGGGAGGCTCAAAGGGCCTAACATCACCTCTCAACTTTTGGAGGCCCCTTTAAAGTGTTTCTATTAAGGGGAGAAAATGTGATGGGGGTGAAAGGCTGAAAGAGGATACCAGGGATATGGAGTAGTTATGAATCTCATGCCATTCCTTGTTGATAACTTCCTCCCTTGAATGCATGTAAAGGATCTCTAGAAGTGGACAGACATCTGCCTGTGCTAGTTTACCTGATAATGTGAGAGATCAGGAAGTTCTGGACTTCTGGACTGCCCACCACTGCCAGATCTCCATTGCCGTTGTTCTGGCAGAAGCGCTGAGCATCAAACCAGTCGGCCTTGTCCACGATGAGCCGGTAGCAGTAATTGTTCCCAGAGAAAAAGGTGCCACCTGGAGGACATGTGGGAGCAGCTAGATAGAAGAAAAGCAAAAGATCACTGTGAGGTCCCCTGCTTCATACAGAATAATGCGCCGTTAGATTTTAGTGATCACTACCTAGTAGCCATCATGTTCATCTTTAGCTCCGGTATCATCACAGAGCTTTGCATTCTGATATTGACAGAATCCACAAAATATATGTTATTATTACACAGAGCTTCCAGGCAGGCAGCAGCTTCTTTACCTCAGGTCCCAACCATTAATGACCTGCCAGGAAGAGTATGAACATGAACGTTCAACATTATGTGAAAGGTAATCCAGCAGACATTTCATACAACACATCTCACTCCTTTTGGAGAATGACTTTTAATACAATTTATATATATGAGAAGCAAACTAGCTCATGACCTGTGAAATGAGGGTGATAACCCCAAAACAGGAACTTAAAGATATACAGAACATATTAGTCCAACTTCTTTGGCTATGTCTCATTCTAATTCATTCCCTCTTGTGTGGTAACATCTCATCCTTACCACCTTTCGTATGTTTGTCTACTTCATCTTTCCATTCTCTTTCACAACTTCGCCCTCCAGTCTTGCCAGTAATATCCCAACAACTAATCATCACCCTTCCTTTATTCCACCTGAATCATCCACCAAAGTATCTGCACTTCTTCCAACTATGATTGGAATACTCAGAATAACTTTTATGAATATTCTTGGGGTTCTTAATTTTTACCACCTGTCCCTTTTCTGTATTTAACCTTTTTACAAAAATGTGTTTTGAATACTTTCAAATTTGCTTCCACCCAGTTATTTTCCTTTTATTTGTCTTATTATAAGTCATATTGTTTCAGATCCACAAGTAAGTCTGAGGATTAGTTGCCCCAAATATTTCAAAATGCCTCTGACCAGTAATTGGGTGGTCGCTAGTAAGATACCATATCATATATCATTCCATACCATTTCTTCTACCACTTCTTTCCACTGAAACGTTTTTGCACCGGACAACAGCAGCCTGTCTTCAATACCTCAATTTGTTCTCTCTATAATCCCATTAGCTCAGAGATTGTATAGCACTGCCCTTTTGTGTTCAATATTACTATCCTTAAGACACATGCACATTTCTTCTGAGCATAATTGTACCCCATTATTAAATACAAGTTGTTCTTCGTGCTCTGATTTACAATATTTTTTATCTTGAAAGTCTTTCACTTTATGGGTGAACTAAACTTCTACCCATTTTAAATGGTAACCTATCAATACCAATATAAAGTGATTATGTCCACATCTATATCAATCGATCCCATGAATCTGTAACCACATTCGACCTTGCTTCCTCTAGTTATTGCACCAGTGTGAACAGGTCAGTTTTGATTTCATTTACTTAATAACTTGTCTGACATATGGCACAATACTTAGCCAGAGCACCTCTTTGCTTTCGTATTCTGGCCACCAATAAAACTCTGTAATTCGCTTCCTGGTCATGCTGTGATGCAAATGACAATACTACGGTTAATAAATATATTCTCAGCTCTTTTAGAGGAACAAATATGGTATCTCAACCAATTCTCCAAAATTCCCTCAATCCTCATTCTTGGTAATGGCATACCTGCTAAATCTTATCTTATCTAACATGTTCCTAACAAAACTCTATTCATTTGCAACAATTTATCTTCCCAAACAGCATTTTTCCATTCTTCTACTTAACTGACTTCACCATTTTCTTTTCTGAAGATACTACCCAACCTTACTCTCCTTCCAATTCTTCATCACATATCTTTATTTTCCACCCTTGTTGATTTTATTCTTCAAATCCAATCTACTTGACAATAGTTTTTCCGGACACAAATTCCACTGTGAAATTATGCTCTTGTAAGTTAGCTAACCATCTTGATATCCTTGGTGAGGTTAATCATGAAACCGTTGTTGTCATCAAATTAATGGGAGGCTTATGATCAGTACACTCTTTACATGGTAAGTCCCATATATATGTTTTAAAATATCTGAATGCCCAGGATACCACTAATTTTTTGCACATAACTACTGAAAAAACTCTTTCTACTTCACTTAGTGACCATGATGGTATACACAATCTCTTAATCAAATTTTCAAACTTCCCAAACCTACTACAAATCTTCAATAGATCTGGTATACCGTTAGTTTTTAAAAAAGAAATGTTCTGTGAATTTCGAGTAATACTTCAATAATCACACACAGATGCCCAACTGGTCTTTATCTCTAGGACTATAACCATTTAATTGATATCTATTAATATGTTTCTTGGCTGTGCCACTTCGTCATCTCCAGGGTATCCTAAATAAGTTACACTATTGATCTTCCATTTGTAACTTTTAGTTATGAGCTTCAAACCCTATTTTTATAATTTTTAGCACCTCTGTCAATCTAGAATCATCTTCCATTTCTGTCACCACCTAGACTAAAATGTTACCCTTAAAATAGTTTACATCCGGCATGGCTTCATAGATATTTAGCATCAGCCTCTGAAACACTCCTAAGGTAGTAGCTAAACCAAACAACTTTCACCTGGCCTTGATTTCCTAACTAAGCCAGCTGAGTGGACTAAGGCTTAAATTGTTGCCCCGCTTCTTAGCAAGGTAAAACATCGCCATTGGCTTACTATTTTTAAATTCAATACTAACAATGAAATAAAAAACATTTAAGTTCTTGCTTCTCCATACTCTGCCAGCTTGACATTGATAGTTATTTAAAAAACGTATTCTGATATGATAGTTTATCTTGCTTCTGATTCTACTAAACCTTCAACTTTGATTGTATTAGTATTTGGGATCTTTAATTGCACTCTCATCTTATTAATCCACAACATTCATATCATACTCCATATCATCATTATCAGTCTCTTTACCATACACTGGATTAAAGCCTTTTCTAATCTAAAATCTTCTGCACATGCACCTGTAATGCCCAACCACTTTATGCTTCCCAGAGATATCCCTGCAGAAGGGTCATTCCTTGCCATTATGCATATCTCATATATTCTCCACCAGAAGAAATTTTACTTTGTTGCGAGCTACTGATACAGTTTTTTGCTTTTAGTCTCCTGGCAGTAGAAATTGGTCACTTGTCCTGTAGAGTACTGGTGTTCAACTATGATAACAGCAGTATAGTCTGCTGACATGCTTGGTCTGGTGCACCAGCAATCACACCAGTCACCTGTGAAGGTGAACTGGACTCAGCAAACAAAACACAAACATCAAAGCTGGGGTGACCTGTGAGCTACACAACAGATGGTGTGTGATGATTCCGACAATGTGCTGACAAGAACAAATGTGGGTCGGCATTGTTTGAACTGTGCATTACCAATTGCCACACCCACACTCCTGACGTACCATTAGGTTCCAGCTACTACTGACCTGCTGGGATCAGCATAAACATAAACCTCTCACATTCAGTTTTCTATGAAAGGTGATGCAGTATGAGTTGAATACAAAATATTCCATAAGTATGAGTTGTGTACAATATATTCCATAAGTATCTTGTTATACTTCTATCCCTATGTTCCCACTAGGGTGAAATTTTGCCCACCATCTGTCAGCAAGCTTTAACAGCAAAAGAGGCATCAGAGTTTGTTCCATCTTGGCAGCTGTACTGTAGAACTGGGCCCTTATGTCTGCTAGTAGCATTGTGAGACATGTTGCTGTTCACAAGATCAAATCATTGTATGTCTTCTGGAACAGAATATTAGACATGTTAGATTCTTTGCATGCTTCCATGCTAATTTTTTCTAAAAGCATGCAGTTATGATGTCACTTTGGTGGTACTTGTGCGCTGGGAAAGGATAGAGGGTACAGTAATCTTATATTTATTTTGTTATTTTAGTAACATTCCCAAACACCCAGACATCCTTTCAAACTCTTCAGAGTCACAGCGTGGACAAGTGTTGTAGCAGCAGGGGAAATAAAGTAAATCAAGGCAGGCAAATGAGATAGTTACCTCAGGGGTAGCATGCCTTCTTGCAGGAAGAGAAAGTTTTCCATCCCTGATTGCTACCTTTAAAAGTGTGCCTTGAGTTAGAAGGACAGTATTCAATAGGGATGATCCCTAAGAGTGGATCATCCTCCCATTAAATGTTTTAGATTGCACCATGACATCCTGGCTGTTAACCTTGAGCTATTCGTGGGGTAGTTTACGATCAACAGCTTTGAAAGGTAGGTAAAAACATGACCAGGCAGAGCTTTCTTTGCAGAATACAATTGGGATAATTTTGAGCTCATTTGTTACTGGAAAAATCATCCACTTTCTAAAGTAAACTCTACACCTAAAAAAGAATACAACATCTTAATTTTCTCTACAGCACTTTTACTAGAGTGGAGCTGCTCCAGACATTTGGGACTTCCAGTTACCACTTAACTCCAAATCAAGCTTAGTGTTTTTAATCAGTCTTCTGCTTGACTGACTGGTAATGGGTAGGGTGACCAGAGAGCAGAGGTGACATGATCTGATTGTTGTAAGACCAGATGATGTTGACCCCAAAGTTCTGCAATCTTTGGAGCTTAGGCGTCATTTTAAGAGGAAGACAGCAAACATGCCATTACAGAGGCCAAAGCAGAAGAGGACATCTCTTGGAACCAGATCTATCTAGAGGCCACAGCAACAGGGGCAAGATCCTACAATAAGTGTAAAGTTGGAGGAAATGCAAATTAAGCCTCGTTATTTACATGTAGAAGGAATGAAAGTTTATTATCAAACTGTACTTCAAGGTTACAGACCATGCAAGAAGGAAGTTGGAGGAAGCCCATGAGGAACAGCTAGTTGAGTGGCAATCGGATCTGGGTGTCAGTCCTAAAATAACTACCTTAGTTATAGAGTCATGGAAAAGTGCAAGTTACACCTCATTCAATGACAGAATCGCAGAAGGTCCAAGAGCTGTGAATGGTTTTCAGGGTCATCAGAAGTTACAATATATAGCTAATGTTATCCGAGCACATGTGACAGCCAATTGTAATTATTTCCATTATGTGTATGAGTTGAATCATGATGGCATTCCACAGAACACGCCACAGAACAAAACCTGACTTGACCTGGTACGTGCAATGGAAGAGAAACAAAAGCAAGACTATTCTATCTTTACTAAAAGGCTTCCCAAGGTAACCAAGTATGGAAACGTGGCCCACTGTGTGAATGTGCGTAGAGATGGAGGAGGATCAGTGTGCAGACCTGCCCGCTTCGCTGGCATTAAGACATTGTTCCCTGATATTCATGTGACTGATCTTTGGTGAAAGTCACAATGCAAGTTGTTGAAAATGAACTGCATTGTAGATATGTTGCAAACTGAAATGTCACCAAGGTTTTGAGGATCTTACTCTTCATCCTGGATCCTAGAGAAAGGCGGAAAGTTTGCCAGAAACTTTGCATCAGTGTTAAGTTTATTTTAGTGTCTTGCTGGATGAAAGCTAAGCATGGCCAAGCTTTGTTATGAGTGAAGTGAAGGAAAACGAATGCCTGCTTTGATGAATGCA
This sequence comes from Pleurodeles waltl, assembly GCF_031143425.1. NCBI lineage: Eukaryota > Metazoa > Chordata > Amphibia > Caudata > Salamandridae > Pleurodeles > Pleurodeles waltl. The sequence goes on along the minus strand of NC_090449.1, from coordinate 74,403,777 downwards.
TACAGGCATAAAAGAGTGCTGAAGATGTTGTTGCCTGCTTGATTATCATGATGGTAGGTCAACTGGAAAAAGCTACAAAGTTGGCAAGCGTGTCAGGACATTTAGGCACCTCCCTGCTGAAGGTATAAGGGAGGGGTGCACTATGGAGATGCTGTTTTCTAGAGTTGATATTTGGCCTATAAATGAGACAATACGATTGTGTAGGAAGTTGGCTCTGTATGCACTATTTCAAAGTAAGGAATAGTATGCACAGAGTCCAAGGGTTCCCCTTAGAGGTAAGATAGTGGCAAAAAGAGATAATACTAATGCTCTATTTTGTGGTAGTGTGGTCGAGCAGTAGGCTTATCAAAGGAGTAGTGTTAAGCATTTGTTGTACATACACACAGGCAATAAATGAGGAACACACACTCAGAGACAAATCCAGCCAATAGGTTTTGTTATAGAAAAATATATTTTCTTCGTTTATTTTAAGAACCACAGGTTCAAATTCTACATGTAATATCTCATTTGAAAGGTATTGCAGGTAAGTACTTTAGGAACTTTGAATAATTACAGTAGCATATATACTTTTCACAAAAAACACATTTAGCTGTTTTAAAAGTGGACACAGTGCAATTTTCACAGTTCCTGGGGGAGGTAAAGTATTGTTAGGTTTTGCAGGTAAGTAAACCACCTACGGGTTAAGATTGGGGTCCAAGGTAGCCCACCGTTGGGGGTTCAGAGCAACCCCAAAGTTACCACACCAGCAGCTCAGGGCCGGACAGGTGCAGAGTTCAAAGTGGTGCCCAAAACGCATAGGCTTCAATGGAGAGAAGGGGGTGCCCCGGTTCCAGTCTGCCAGCAGGTAAGTACCCGCGTCTTCGGAGGGCAGACCAGGGGGGTTTTGTAGGGCACTGGGGGGGACACAAGTTCACACAAAAAGTACACCCTTAGCGGCACTGGGGCGGCCGGGTGCAGTGTAGAAACAAGCGTCGGGTTTCCAATGTAAATCAATGGGAGACCAAGGGGTCTCTTCAGCGATGCAGGCAGGTAAGGGGGGGGCTCCTCGGGGTAGCCACCACCTGGACAAGGGAGAGGGCCTCCTGGGGGTCACTCCTACACTGAAGTTCCGATCCTTCAGGTGCTGGGGGCTGCGGGTGCAGGGTCTTTTCCAGCCGTCGTGATTTTAGAGTCAGGCAGTCGCGGTCAGGGGGAGCCTGGGGATTCCCTCTGCAGGAGTCGCTGTGGGGGTTCAGGGGGGACAACTTTGGTTACTCACAGTCTCGGAGTCGCCGGAGGGTCCTCCCTGAGGTGTTGATTCTCCACCAGTCGAGTCGGGGTCGCCGGGTGCAGTGTTGCAAGTCTCACGCTTCTTGCGGGGATTGCAGGGGTCTTTAAATCTGCTCCTCTGAAACAAAGTTGCAGTCTTTTTGGAACAGGGCCGCTGTCCTCGGGAGTTTCTTGTTCCTCTTGAAGCAGGGCAGTCCTCTGAGGATTCAGAGGTCGCTGGTCCTGGAGAAAGCGTCGCTGGAGCAGGTTTCTTTAGAAGGCAGGAGACAGGCCGGTAGGACTGGGGCCAAAGCAGTTGGTGTCTTCTTTCTTCTTCTGCAGGGGTTTTCAGCTCAGCAGTCTTCTTCTTCGGTAAGTTGCAGGAATCTAAATCTTTAGGTTCAGGGGAGCCCTTAAATACTAAATTTAAGGGCGTGTTTAGGTCTGGGGGGTTAGTAGCCAATGGCTACTAGCCCTGAGGGTGGGTACACCCTCTTTGTGCCTCCTCCCAAGGGGAGGGGGTCACAATCCTATCCCTATTGGGGGAATCCTCCATCTGCAAGATGGAGGATTTCTAAAAGTTAGAGTCACTTCAGCTCAGGACACCTTAGGGGCTGTCCTGACTGGTCAGTGACTCCTCCTTGTTATTCTCATTATTTCCTCCGGCCTTGCCGCCAAAAGTGGGGCCGTGGTCGGAGGGGGCGGGCAACTCCACTAGCTGGAGTGCCCTGCAGTGCTGGAACAAAGGGGGTGAGCCTTTGAGGCTCACCGCCAGGTGTTACAGCTCCTGCCTGGGGGAGGTGTTAGCATCTCCACCCAGTGCAGGCTTTGTTACTGGCCTCAGAGTGACAAAGGCACTCTCCCCATGGGGCCAGCAATATGTCTCGAGTGTGGCAGGCTGCTAGAACCAGTCAGCCTACACAGGTAGTTGGTTAAGGTTTCAGGGGGCACCTCTAAGGTGCCCTCTGGGGTGTAGTTTACAATAAAATGTACACTGGCATCAGTGTGCATTTATTGTGCTGAGAAGTTTGATACCAAACTCCCCAGTTTTCAGTGTAGCCATTATGGTGCTGTGGAGTTCATGTTTGACAGACTCCCAGACCATATACTCTTATGGCTACCCTGCACTTACAATGTCTAAGGTTTTGCTTAGACACTGTAGGGGCACAGTGCTCATGCACTGGTGCCCTCACCTATGGTATAGTGCACCCTGCCTTAGGGCTGTAAGGCCTGCTAGAGGGGTGACTTATCTATACTGCCTAGGCAGTGTGAGGTTGGCATGGCACCCTGAGGGGAGTGCCATGTCGACTTACTCGTTTTGTTCTCACCAGCACACACAAGCTGGCAAGCAGTGTGTTTGTGCTGAGTGAGGGGTCCCCAGGGTGGCATAAGCTATGCTGCAGCCCTTAGAGACCTTCCCTGGCATCAGGGCCCTTGGTACCAGGGGTACCAGTTACAAGGGACTTACCTGGATGCCAGGGTGTGCCAATTGTGTAAAACAAAAGTACAGGTTAGGGAAAGAACACTGGTGCTGGGGCCTGGTTAGCAGGCCTCAGCACACTTTCAATTCAAAACATAGCATCAGCAAAGGCAAAAAGTCAAGGGGTAACCATGCCAAGGAGGCATTTCCTTACAGATTGTCAAAGAGCTGTTGTCTTATTTGCAGAGGAGTGGGTAGAAGGAGAACCCACACTTTGCAGGTAAATCCAAAATAGTTCCTATGGGTATTATGCCTCTCTTAAGGTGCAAATGCACAGTCTATTTTGGTGAAAAAAATCACTAAGCACAGCCACTGATGTTTATAAAGGTAGAAAGGTCTCAACTTGCACTGGTAAAGAAAAGGTGCAGTGAACATTAACACTTCTGCTGTAAGGGCTAATGATGAGGATGACATGTTTTTATAGAGCACCTTCTATCACAGAGTAAAATCTTGCATCACTGTAACTGGCATTTCTCTGAAGATATGGGTTAAAAGGCACCTTAACAGACATCTATTATGATATTAGAGATATTTACTCCAGTGTGTGAAAGGTCACTAGGCATGGTGAGCATTATCTCTTATGCTGTAGTATTTATCCTACTCTCTGTACGCACTATTATGCATTATTTATGCTGCTTTTGTAGCATAGAAGATGTCTTCCTGTGCTGGTCATACGTTACAGGCATTGGAAGCAATGTCTCTAAAGGCACTGAAGACGTCATCACGTGCTGGTTATAAGTTACAGAGCCTGTGGTGGTAAATTACAGATTAGCCCATTGTAGGCAATAGCACTCTCTGCATGCACTGCTCTACTCACTACTTGCTGAAGCTCAAATTTACATGGTTTGTGACGTGGTCCTATCACAGGTCAATGTCTGGCACTCTGGTTACGTCCACGTATTCCTAATTATAATAGATGGTTATTGTTTTGAAAAAAAAAGAGTAGCTATATTGTTAATCTTAAGAGAAAGGTTACATAGTTTACTTATAGGTGGTGTCCTACTCTTTTTCAAATATATAATAATGCAAGCTACTGAATGCTACATGTGAGACTTAAAAAAAGAATATTTTCTTTCCTAGATCCAGATTTGTTTTGTGTGTCTGTGTGTAAAAGTGGTTAGCATTTTCATGCAGATCCTGCTACTGCTTCGAAACCATCAGTGGCAGGTTATGTGTGTGGTGAAAGAAGGGCAGTCGTGCTTAATTGCCCCTTCTCCTACTTGCTTTGTTGTACGCTTCCATATATAGGACTCACCTCTCTCGCCCTCTTCATTGGTGATGCTGTACACGGCTGCTAGGTTGGTGCCTCCTCGGACCGTGATATTGAGATCCAAGCTAGAGTTGGTCTTCACCGGAGAGGGACACTGCAGGGCCACATTTTCGGGGGGAGCCTCTACCTCCACGACTGCCTGGTCTGAGACCACCTTATCCCACAAGTTCAGGCTGACCGTCAGATTGTAATATCCAGGTAGAACATACTGGTGGAAGGTCTCGTGGCTAGTAGTGCTGGTTAACACAGTGCCATCGCCAAAGTTCCACTGGAGGATGCCAGAGGTGATGGGTACATAGGCACTCAGTGAGACGACCTCTAAGATGGAGTATGGGTTGTGGAGAGGTGCCAAGTTAACCGACAGTTGTGACGGGAAAACGGTGGGGATGAGGGATGGTCCACAGTGCTTCGATGGAGAGACCTCAGTGCACATTGGGCAACAGCCGAGCGAAGTCTCAGCGGGAAGCTGGTTCCCACATAGGCACCGCGCGTGCTGGTCCACGGCGCCATGTGTCCAATCGCCAGCAAAGCATTGGGCCGCACAAGACTCAGGAGTGGCATTCCCAGCAGACACCGGTGACAGGGCGACAATGGCGGGAATTCCCGTATGGTTGTTTGGCAGGCAGGCAATGTAGTCAGCATCTAGAGAAAAATAAAAACAGACATTGGCTACAGCAAACAGAACCTATTGCAACTACAAACTAATAACAACTTTAGCCAGAAAAATAGCTACCCAGTCCAGAATTATTCTTCAATATGCTGCTCAATTACTTGAAGCAGTCTTGTAAATAGAAATTTGACAAAAAAGGTTCACTTTACCTAAGCTTTTTAAATGGATGTCTGATAGTTCGTTCAAATTTTACCAGCTGCGTGTTAGATGAATCACAATGGGCTGTATTACAGAGTGAATTTCTACCCCTGACGTCACAAGAGGAAGTGAATTGTAATCAGACCAGCTGTCATTCATGTTAGAAACAAATTGGCGTCAGTGAAATTATGTTCACTTGAAAAAATGTGAAAACCATCCCTTCAAGGTCAAAACCTGGAATGTAGGGTTCCAGCTATTGTTTAAGGATGAGGGTAGGACCAATATTTTTCGTTCAACACTGATATTTTCAGGTATGTTTCACGATCGTTAACATTTGATCAGTAAACAGCATCTAAGTTGTTAGAGTTTTCATACAATGTAGAAAGTAGCCAAATGTCACAAATTGTAAGACATTCTGAGGGGTCATTTGGGCATTCTGTTTAAGGCGCGTGTCCTGGAGATGCGTTTGGTGTACTCAGTATCATTTAAAGGGGAACCTTTATCTTATTTGTTTTACATAGATTCTGCCTTTTTGGAAGGGGAAACAGACACAAAACAAGAGAGCTATTTAATTTAAAGTAAAAATGCAGAAAAAAACATACAGAGGCACAGCATTGACTCATGGTGCCAAATCACACAAGCCCTGCATTACTTTCTAGTCCACCCTTTCTTACCGCACGAGGCATTGGAGAAGGAGACATTGAGCAGCGGCAGGCCAGAGAGGTGGTCAGGCTGATGGCACTTGGTGTCCCAGGGATGAAGGACCGTGACCTGTTTATCCTCCAGCCAGCTGGGGATCCAGGACAGTTTGCAGTCGCACAGGAAGGGATTAGAGCTCAGGTTTCTGCAGAGGTAGAAGCAGAGACGGAGAAGGCAACACAAATGAATGTACTGGACAGAAGATAACACATTTGATGAGAGTCACATCACACGTCTGAGATCTCATACAAGGGACCGGAGATGGAAATACACAGTGGCTACTAGCAGTGGAGGCGCAGTCAATTTCCTGACAAATAGATTACAAAGCGTTCTGTTTAGTGCAGGGTTTTACTACAAGACTGGAGCTCCATTAATGTCACCATAAGCCTGTGCCTGTGATAAGGTCACTGCATGGGAACAGATCAATAATTAACTTGCCCTAAAAACTCTGCTGTGATGAAATTAGACATAGAAAGGTGAAAACCTTTGTTGATGTGGGTGGTTGGGAATAGTGGCACACTCACTTTTTATTCTGATTATAGAATAAATATTGAGTACGAGCAACAATGATGTCTGGTGCTCAAAAAGGCAGGAAAAACCACCCTTGTTTCACAAATAACAATGCTAGCTTGATTTCTTATTCTAATAAAATAATCCACACAATTCAAATGCTCATACCAACACATGTTTTGCCAAAGTTGCATGAGTTGCAGCCGATTTCTCCAGGGCTAGCAATTACTTGTGAGGTGCCATATATAAATTCAAATGTCTGTGCTATGAGTATCCTTATTGGCACCGTATCTCGAGCACAAAACATATCTGTATTGCCAATCTGGTATCTTGACAGCAAACAATCGTGTGGAACTCCTAGAGACCTGAAAAAGTCAGCTGCAACTGATGCATCTTTGACAAGACACATGTTGGCATTGACTTGAGCACTGGAATTGCGTAGCAAGGTGAAAAGTCTGATGATCTAGAGTCCCCGAAGGTCAGCTAGCCACGTCAAGATATGAGGGACTTTGATCTACAAGAAGAGAGATCAACTTTGAAGAGGGGCCCAAGTTGATCCTCCAGCTAACAGATCCACCTCCTATATTTGAGGGACACAATAAGCGAGAGCTCCAGTGGTGGGCATAGATATCTAGATGGAACTCCGATCTTCACCTTTGATTGGATGGAGACATTGTGCATCTCCTTGGAAACTAAGGAGAAGGTCTTGCATTTATATCTCATCTCGACCAGGTCTCAAATGACGCATCTGATGCTTGGAATAATAATGAACAAACTTTCCTCATGGCAGGTGCTAGATTAAATATATTGTTGGCGGTCTCCTAAGATGTCACCGCAAGGGGACAGCATATGTGACAAAAGACATAAAATCCGGGTTAGTGGGTAATGGGGGGGGCCTCTACAGGTCTATGCACTATAACAGCTCTCCATGCTGGTACCCTCTAAACCCACCCATTCCGACCCCCTATTATACTCTCGCCTGTTCCCAACTCCAAGCTTCTTTGAATTATCAAGAGTTCCCCAGCAGTTTTTGTTTTAAAAAACATAGCACTTTTAATACTAAAATCTGCAAATGTGTAAATGGTGTTGACAATACAAAAATAAATTCATGCTGTGCCTAATTCTGAAAAGTCACTAGATTCTATTTCTGTCCAAGCGACTTGGCCATAATTTGTTTTATCAAATCAAGTACGAGCTTTGGTCTGGTTTCTATGTTATGATCTCATATAAGGAATAGCGAAGGAAAAGTTTGGCGTATTTGCACGGGGAATTTTAGCTTACTCAGGGGGTGTACTTTGAGCGTTATAACCAGATCCACTGAAATTCTGCAGCTTCGGTGTAAATGATTAAAGCCCGACTGCACCTACCACCTAATCCACCAAACTGCTGCATAAACTTCAGCTTTCAACAAAATAATTTTTTGTTTAAAATGAATCAACAGTTACTAAAAAAATGGCCCACCTTCTACTGCGCAGTAGAAACCGTTTAACAGTGCGCCTTGTAGCTGCTGATTGCTATATTCGTATATTACCATATACTAATGGGGTGAAACTGCAAAGTCCTAAAATTCACACTCAGTGAAATATATGCCATATATGAAATATATAGTACCACATTATGCTGAACAGCTTGTCTTTTTTATCACACAATTTAGTCAAACCCGCTGCATAATCTGGTCCTCTATTGTAGCTTTATTCCAGTTTACCCGGTTATAATTAGAAATAAAAATGTGCAAATTAAAGCAGACATTTTTGGATCAATGCGTTTCACTGACCAAACAGTCAAATCTCTTTTTGCAGCTGACAAAAAAAATCCAACAAGGGACACATTTTGCACTTTTGTCGTTTATCGCAGAAAGGTGGTATTTCAATGAGACTGTGTGCATCAGTTGCTGAGAGATACTATCCCCTGAATTTTTTTCTCGGCTTCCCTGTTTGCTTCTCTTTTTCTCAGTTTGTCATTTAAAAAAAAAGTACTTACATTTCTGTTAAATTAAATAAGTGATCAAATATTCCATCCTTTAATGAAGAAATCTGGTTGTTGCTTAAATCTCTGCAAGACAAAACAATGAAAAGAGAAGGTGAACATTCAACATGTGTATTGATTTAGTCCTTGCTTTTTCTTTACATCACTAAGGCTAAACATCTGCTTCAGTCTGTTGGAGGTCACGCGTTATTGCACGGTTTGCAAAAGTCTAACTTTCTGATCTGGCAAGGAACATAAAGAGGCAGGCTGGAAATTGAAATTGGAAAAAATGTGTTGTACTTAAGCAGATATAGGGGGTTATTATGACCCTGGCGGGAGCCGATAATGTAGCACTAGTCCCACCAACAGGCTGGCAGTACCTACCACCACATTATATCCGTGGCAGAGCCGCGACGGTAATACCACCGATACCGAGTTACGGGCAGTGGAATGCGTGACGTGTGCTGCTGCACCCAACGCACCTCAACATTGCAGCCGGCTCAATTACGAGCCGGCTTCAAAGTTGTGGTGAGTTTTCCGCTGGGCCAGCGGGTGGAAACGCTGTTTCTGCCCGCTGGCCCTGCGGAAAAGTCATAATAGGGCACCAAACATACCGCCAACACTGGCGGTATGTTGGCACCTGCGGCTTCGGTGCTCTTTGAAAAAGTCAGCCGAAGTCGTAATGAGGACCGTAGTCTAGTTGAATAAATGAAGTTTAGTGGGTCTTGTGAAGGGGTGATCTAATGAAGGTTTGATCTAGTGAAGGACATGTAAGTCAGTAGATACATTTAGGAGTAATTGGGGTCTTGTGAATTAGTGATCTACAAAAAATGCGGTCTAGCAAAAATGTGTCGAGTGGAGAAGATATTATTGAATAAAGGGGATGTGGCTCAGCTGACAAAACATGTACTAACGGGGGAGATTTTTATATCGTAAGCTATGTGATCAAATGGAGATGAGGGTGGCTAGGAAAGGGCATGCAGAGCAGGGAAGATTTAGTCCAACTGAGGACATGTGGCCTAGTGGAAATTATGTGGTCTATTGCAAAGGTGTGGTCTATTTGAAGAAGTGTGGCGTAGTGGGGGAGATGAACTCTCTTAGCAGACGTGTGGCCTAGTGGAAGGGATGTTCTCTGTAGGGAGAAGTGTGGCCTAGAGGAAAAGATGTGATCTGTAGGGAGAAGTGTGGTCTACTGCAAGAGATGCATGTTGGAGAATTTATGGTCTAGTCGTGGAGATATGAACTCTTACAGGAGATGTGCTTTTGGAGAAGATGCAGAAAGGATTGGTTTACAGGAAGAAGTGTATCCTAGTGGACGAGATGTGATCCATTGTAAGAAGTGTGGTGGAGTGGGAGAGGTGAGCTCTATTAGCAGAAGTGTGGTCTAGTGGAAGAGATGTGTCCTGTTGGAGGACGTGTGGTCTAGTGAAAGAGATGCCTGTTGGAGAATGCATGGTCTAGTAGTGGAGATACAGACTCTTACCAGAGATGTGTTTTTGGAGCAGATGTGGTGTAATGGAGGAAAAGCCCTCTATCAAAGTTAAGTCACTTAGCAAGAGCTTTCTCTAGCAACTAAAATAAAGCAAAATCTTTCAGAATGATGTGACAGTAAGATCACTTTGATGCCAACCAGGCATCATGGAGTACTTTGCTGAAATTCTCCTGCTAAAAGTGCTTTTTTGGTCTCTCGAGAGGAGGAGGACTTTTCCCAGAAGATATACACTTGCTAGATTATATCTGTGTCAAATTTCATTTTTTAAACTTTGCAATTTTCATAATTGGACAATGCAGCCAATCTGGGAAAGTTTGGGCTAAAGCAAAAGAGCTTACAATGTGGAACAGGTATAAATGCACTGAACCAGTTAGCACTTGAGCTAAGGCAAAAGTACAATGAGCTTAATATTTTAAGGAAAAGGCAGGAATCAAAGCCAGCCAGTACAGTGATGCTGTACAACAGAACAGTTTTCAGTGCGCACAACTGTTATAAGAACTTGTCTGCAGGTTTGTCTATAAGTAGTATGGTGTCATAAAAGCTGGAAAGGTCAGGGTAAGCGAGTCACATGGTACAGGGAGTGCTACCCTTGCAATCCTGATGTGACTTGTAACATCCTAAATCACAAGCCCGTTAAGGCCACTTTATTCAGTACTGTACACTAAATCCGCCCTGAAATATTTCAGTGCCTCTCTCTGGCCCAGCTTAAGACCCGCCTCCCAACATTTTCATCCTCCTGGTCTCAAACCCTTTCTCTTTTTCCTTCTCTCCTACTTCCAACTCACACAGGTTTTTGAATGCTGTGTCACTCTCCATCACAATGCCAAATGCTCGCGACATCTTACATAAATAATCATTCATATTATGCAATTCCTTATAGGCCACTGCTTATTCTGGAACTGGACATTAGTAGTAGTTTTGCTCAACTTTTATGTCTTCACCGTGGGTGATTGATCAGATTCAAGTGCATGTCGGTCAATCTCCCAGAAGTGAGTTGAGTGTTGGGTAGCTTAGACCTCTGCGTCAGACAACACCTAGACCATTACTAAAAGCATCACAGTATACTCACAGGTGCTCCAAGGATGTCAAAGGTTCGAAGAATTGCTCATCTAGAAAGGCGATTCCATTATGTGACAGGTCCCTATAAGAGAAAACAACAAAAGCGAAACATTATAATGGTACTTATTGTTACTCATATTGTATGAAAGTCACCTGTAGAAGTAAGTCAGTTATCCTCCACCGCCCTGGATGAGGAGTGCATAGTGGAATGCCTGTGATAATGGTTGTGAAGTCTTCGACCTCTGTGGTTGTAAAAGAAAGTGGTCTATCTGGATTTAGTGCAGTTATAAGAGAGGAAGTGTTGATGTCACTAAATAGCCCTTCACTGCCCAGGATGGCCCAGTTATATGCATGTTAGGGAAGCCTGTTCCTGTGTTTAGCCTACTCTGCTGCTGCCAGTATTGTAGCATTCTGTCGTGTGGATGTGCACCTGTGGGATTTGGGACTTACGCTCACCCATCCTGTATTTATTTACTGTGCATGAGTGATGGAACTTTGTCTAGACTCTTGTATTCCTGGAGGCCCCATCAATCGCCCTACACCAGTCTATAACCATAAGCTATGAAATCCAAAGACGAGGGGCCATGCTCGACTGAGACCTCGGCACCGTACTCACAGATGAGATCAGTCATCAGGCAATACCTCAATTCCCTGTGTCTTGTTCAAAACTACACTCATTATGTCCCTGCTACTCACGCCACTGGATGACAAATGGCCAGTAGTTGGATGGATCAAAACCTCCATGTGGAAAGTTACCCTCTTTCAATGTCATCCTGCCGAGTAACCTGTTCTACAACCTCCAAGCTGGCCAGAACACCACAGCCAGGAGTTCACAAAGCATTGGCACTCACCCGTGTTGACTCACCTTTAATGGCTGATCCTACATCAAAACGCTTGACCTCTCCAAGAACCACAAATTCCTCTACCATCACAAATTTGCACCGTCTGCTACACACAAAAACATCACTAACCAGACATTGGTGTGGTGGGTAAAGACAGTACTCTCTATGGATATCATTACAATTTCAGTCCATCAGCTCTAAAGTGAAAGTCACCATACTTAAGAATGTTTGTTCCATAACTTTCAAAATCAAATCCACTTGTGGCACATATATTGGGTTTCCCACATAGAAACTAGCAGCATTTTATATGTTCCCTAAAATACTTAATGTGTGCTTCTAGTATACATTGATACATCAGATAGTAAAAACAAACTTAGGGAATGGAAGACAATACGTTATGTATCGATTGTGATTTGCGCATAGCGCTAACCAAAGCAATTCTAATAGCTCAAACATCCACAAGCGCAAAATGGGCGTTCCATTTACACAGTATCACAGTTATCCTGATAATTGCACATTGCATGTAAGAATAGTGGGAGTATTATTATAGGGGAAAGTGCCAGCGCAACAGGAATGGAAGATAACAATTGAAGAACATCAGCTATCCACTGAGATTCCTGTTGATGATAACAAGTAGACAAAAAAAAAAGAGGGAGAAGGAGGTTGTGGTGCTGGGTCCAAGTTTCAGACCCTGGGGAGGTGAGCATTAGGTACAGAGCAGGGGTGTCGCTTTGTGGAGAGTGTGACTACAAGCACACCTCCCTCCCGGAGGAGCTATGATATGAGAATCCAAATACTACTGAGTTTCAATGACGGACACCATAAACAATAGGTATCATCCTATGACACCACATTAGTAAGGTGAATTGCACCATATAACAGATCATTTAATTTTTATGCTTTCATTAGAGGTAGTCAAACAAGGAGTGGCACCAGGGAGTTAACCTTGGTCCTGAAGAGGAGCCTATGGGTAAGGCTCCGAAACATGGAGACTAGGAAGTTTGGTACATTACACTTCTGCAGCCCCTTTTTAATCATACCGCCTCCAAGAGATGTATTAAATCATTAGAATTACTAGGAGACAGGTATTTTTAACTCACCCAAGCCCCCCCCACTCCTATCCCTCCTGTGATTCACACTGACGTGACTACATCAGTGCTCCCACGTATCCCGTAGGTCGTAGCAGGCCCCGCGCCGTAGCAGAACGGGAAGAAACTCAATGATGAAGCATGCCACCAAGGGGTAATCCTGGTGGGTGAGGGTTTTTCTAACAGGAAAATCCTTTTTCCTATCCATCCTGTCGTAGTTATTTTAGCCGGGCCTCTTTTGTAATGTTATAAAAGATGATAACAAGTAAACAAACATAGGCCCTGATTCTGGATTCATCGGAATCACGGTGCTATTCATGATACCTCACAAATATTAATACCACGGAGTTTGTTATTTATTGCATGTGATAACACCTAGCATGAGATTTTGGGGAATAACATGCAGAGTTTGGTGCTTACCACACCAAAACCCACATGATACTGTAATACTATGTGCTGTTCCCCTGTTAAATTCAGGCAGATTTGACCTGCAGAAATTTAACAAAGGTTGAGATATTTAAAGGACCCAATGGTTCCTCAAGCAGGAGTTTGCGCAGGTGTCAAAAAACACAAACTTACTCATAATCAGGGCATTAGTGTCTTAAATGTCAATGTATTGGAGTTAATAATAGAAAAGCAACATCATATGTAGCAATATTTTGTAAACAATGCTTAGATGAGTATATTTACAACAAAGAATATTGTTGTGATTGATATTCTGAACTACAATCCTATATTTTCTTTTGTCACGTGTCCTTTTCACTTCACTAACATCCCTTCACACTTGCACTAATAACTTGTAGAGGTACCATGGCTTTGCCACCTTTAACTCTCTCCAAAGTTGTTGTATTAGTGCAAGTAACTCTGCTGACACTCAGGACCTGATTACGACCTTGGCGGAGGAGATTAGTCTGTCCCAAATGTGACGGATATCCCACCCCCGTATTACAAGTTCCATTATATCCTATGGAACTTGTACCATGGCGGACCTCATATTTGGGATGGAGTAATCTGTCCCTCAGTCTTGAGGCTCAGTCTCATATCTAACACCACACTGAAATTAAAGCATATATGCACAGTGTACAATCAAGGGGTTCACAAGAGTCATGTATCCTGCATCCTTTGTGCACCACTTGTCGCTAATATGAAGGAAGGCAGATGTAATTTTGTGTTCCACGGGCCTCGCTCTTTTACATTTTAGCATTCTGTCTCAGAGGTGTAGACTTTTCATTTTTTAAGAAAAGTATTTTTCTGCAATCCTAATCTAATGAATAATACTATGCTACTTCAAAGTAACATATGATTAACAAACTCTTCACATTTGCTAAGCAACATTTGAAACCTCTATGCACCACCAATAATGAACTGAATTATACTCAAAGTATTTAAAAGTCTTCATTAAAATACTCCCATGCAAGCACACTATGTACTAATTAACATTTTCGGCTTTTAAAACAATGATAATCTCATTTCAAATTGATTGCCCTTTTTAATTGATTTTTTGAACAAGAACCCTACTTATTTTGAGTAGTTACAAACATAGGATCCTCAGTTTCCTGCACAAATGAGCATGGAAAAACCTTTTATACTGAAAGGTTGTTGGTAAAAGTTAAATTAAAGAATAGTGAAAGTTCTCAAACAGAAAAAGCCTTTCTATGTCATTATTTGGTCTGTTACAAATACATTATAAATCATCATAAGCAAAAGTATGTCTGCTTGGGGAAGATGTACTGACATTCAAGAAAATAAAATACAAAGAGCCATGGACCACAATCAACACAAATATGAAACAAATGACATTTGTAGACACCTGCTACAACTATATGAAAAAGATAAATCACTTGCTTAAAAAAAGTCAAGCTCTTAAGAATTTCTCTGAACCTCATATTGTTTTCCTAACCGTGTAATGTATTCCACAGCATCACTCACACTGTAAGAATTACATCTTCTTCATATTCCAACAGACTGGCGCCAATTATTATAGCTTTCTACTTTTAGAAGTTTAGGAGTACATCAGGCATAGGTCACACATAAGTCACATCTACTCATATAAAACTCTTTCTTAACCAGGGTTAATACATCTGGAGGAGAGAATTAAGGAACAGATATACAAATATTGGAATAGCTTTTTTTAAATTGTGATTTTCTGTGAATAAAAATTAAGAAATTGACATTCCTAATGTATGTAGCTTGTTTGTTTTAAGCTAGCAGATCCTAGTAGGAGGAGCATCGACCTACTCATGAATCTTAATGAGGTAGGTTGCAGTTTCTGACCTAGTAGCCATCAAAGGGATTTGTAGACTGCTGGGATCAGCAGACCACAATGTCTGTGATTGCTTTTAAATAAACCAATCTTTTTTTTATTTTTATGTAGCCCTTTTTCCTGAAAGAAAAAGTGATATGTTTCTTAAAAAAAGATAAATGATTAACTCTCATTTTTAAGTGGCAACCCACAGACATTTTGAGGACTTTCAGAAAGTTGACTTATGAATGCATTCTGCATGTAATTATTATTGTCTTTGTGGTTTGTAAATCACACTTTCTAGCTTTCCATTTGGTGGCTTTATTTGCCTTATGCCCTCCAAGTTCACTTTGTCCCTCTTTTTGCCTAAACCATGTTTTCTGCATTGTTTCACAAAACTCACTTTCTGTAAACAGGCCTTTAAATCTTGTTCTTATCTCACCACATTTGTTGTGCATTCAAAGACCGAGGTCAAATATCAAGCCCTGTCTTCCAAGGGTGCTTGTTTATTTTTCTTTCACTCTACTATGCACCACTCTAACTTGTGCTAATGAATTCTACGATGCTGCACTGTATGCCACTAAATTCAATGCCACTGCACTCAATGTCACTGCAGTCCATGCTACTATACTCTGCAAAACTCTATGTCAATGCACTCTTCAACAGTCCACTCTACTCTATGCCACTCCAGTGTATGCCACTATTTGCGACTGGTGAACTACATGGCTAAAACACATTGGCAAAGTCAATAGCTCTTGCCAAGGCAAAACTTATTGGCTTTGCCAATGCTTGTTTAAGAGTAGGCAGCAATCCATGGGACTCTTGCCTCGTCTTAAAAGGTATTTTTTACATTCTCCAAGGAAAAGGAGTAACCAGACCCCTTCCCATTTGTAAATGGGCTAACACCTGCTTTGAGAAGGTGGTAAAATAGTAATGTGTTGCAACCAAAATCTGTTTGCAATATACCACTACAATTTGGTATTTAGAAGGGAAGCCTAAGCCTAAGCATACCCCTTCCAAACACCAAATCCAAATTGGGTCGTAAATGCAATTTGGAAAGTTACTGAATCCAAATTTGGTGTTTGTACATTTAAAAAAGCACATTTGGGGTGGTTAAAGGCCCAGTTCGCGGAATCAGAACCTTGTGACCTAAAAACTATTTGTACATTTGGGCCATAGTCTAATTTTTGCAAGTGTATGTGGAGATTTGGACTACAATCAAAGGAATGCGTGCTCATTAAGCTTTCTGCATAAAGCACAGCACACTATGACTAATTATATAGTTCAATGGCAACTAGTTGAGGTCTTTCAGGGCAGGTCTCATGTAATCATGTTGGGTCTGTGCCATACATTGTCTGCCTGCTTGACTTTGAACATGCTGTAATTAGTTCAAAAGCTTTTTTGGCAGGCCTGAGTCAGCCATGTTACAACAGTTTATTCATGATGGAACAGAGTTTTGAACTACGTCAACCCTATGTACGTGAGAAAGGGGTGAAAGGACGTGTCAGACCAGGCACATGTTCCTTTTAGTACACGAAAATCAGAGTAAAAAAAACACTTCAAATTGTCTAACTGTCTGTAAGGGAATAAAAAGATTTTCCAGCTTGGGTGCAGACCAGTGGTTAATTCATAGAAAAGTAAGGTACAAAGACTTTCCCAGGAGGCCACTGCAACCTGCACCACCCACTGCTCCTGCCAGAGCTATCAGTGACAGTACCAACACATATACTAACCCCTGCAGTCCAGACGTTTGACAAGTCTATGGTTTCAGGCCACCCAAAGCTATACCAATGGCACAGGAGGCAGATAATATTCAATTTTAATGTACATTGAATTATTTAACTCATTTGTTGTGTTTATCTCAAAATTAGACAAACATCGCCCTCATGTGATGGACTGTCATAAGTGCCAGTGTTGAGAATTAAGTGCCTGATTACAAATTTGGCGGAGGAGGTTAATCCATACCAAATGTGACGGATATCCCGCACACCGTATTACAAGTTCCATAGGATATAATGGACTCGTAATATGGCGGGCGGGATATCCGTCACATTTGGGACGGATTAACAGTAGACACCATAACAGTTACAAGGTCCTGGGGAGGACCTACTTGAAGGGGGACAGCTACTTGGATGAGACCCCTACTGTTGGCTGCCTCTCCAGAAATTAAATGTTTGCCCACCTGAGTATTAGAGAGTAGACTACATTCAGAATGTAAAACATATATAATGGTCTGGAAAAAGTAGATACTGACAAAGAGAGTGAAATAAGAAGAGCCTAAAATGACAAACTCTACAATGCACAGTCCGGGAACTCTCCAGCTGACAACTGCGCTACACTACGCTGATTAATTGGGAAAACTTACATTCACTACCAGCAGGTGATGCTGCTCTGATCCCACTTGCAGAAGAAGTTTAGGTACCATACTGGAATATCAGAAACAAAATATATTTAGACATATGTTTTCGAGTTCATAACTGAAATCAACACCCAAGGGGGCAATCTTTCTGTTACCGATATTTAGGGCACAATATCAATGTGACCAGATTGAAGTGGGCAATCGAAAGGTATATTTTAAGCTCTGCTTTTAGGCTATTTTATTACATTTTATATAACACTTACTACCCTTGAGTCTTATTGTAGAAGGCTTTATATGTTATATAATTAACCTTCAACTGTACCATATACTCAAACGTCAACCAATGACGTTTTATAAGAGCTGGTGTCTTAAGATTATGATATATGAAGTTCTGCACAAGGCAAATAGCAGATTTCTGAACTTTCGGTATTCTGGTTATTGCACTTTCAGAAAGGACCGTATGCGTATCCTTGAGGGTAAAAATGTGTTTACACCCATCACCCGATGATGAAGAGTCAAATATAGTAGAGGCCTGTGTGGCTGATAACCCCCTTGTCACTAACCAACTTTGAGCTCACCCCCACAGTATACAATCAATAATGACTCCCAAACTACAAACTTGCTAAAATGTGACTAGGCATATGCCCAAATGGGAAGGTCAAACTCAGGTAGCCTGTTTTACAGTAACTGGTTGAATATTAAAACTTCTGTCTTTGAAGCATTTTATTTGGGTCAGCCAGCGTCTTGAGAGACAACATGCCCAGCTCAAAATTACCTGTCCTACTGCTCAAATCACGATTCTTATGGCACAACATGCGGATATCATCAGTATATAGTTAAAACTAGAAGTTAATTGTTATGATAAGCTCTGCTAGTGAACTCACGTAAGAGTTAAAAAACAATGGTAACAAAGTCGAACCCAACCGAACGCCACAACTAGGATCCCCGTCAGATGATGCATGTATGTCTGATTGGCTGCTGATCCAAAGTGGCTTTATCCAATGCAGGAATTTGCTTGCCATTTCTAATGCTCACATGGAGCTGAGTCATCCAGATCAACAGTTTTGTAAATGACTGAACCTTCACAGGCAAACCTGTGCATGCCATCTAGCATGGATAATACTCCTGATTTGGTGCCTCTCCCAGGTCAGAGCCTAACCTGAAAGTAATCTCACCAGTTGTTGGACAAGGACTGCTACATAGCGCACCAACGTTATCTCTACAATGTGTCTAAAGTGTGAGGAATCAGTACTATTAAGTGAAAGTTTTGTCAACAAGCCATGACCGCTGCGTTTTTGAGTTACCAGAGTACATTTGTCAGACCTAAAGGGAAATTGATTGTAGGTATGCTGAAACTGCCCTTTTCAGAGGACAGGTGTCTTTAAGGGAGCCTGCTGCCCTACCTAGCTTTAGGAAATTATTCAGATCTGTGCAAGGTAAGGTTTGAAACTGACAGATGTATTTTGATGAATTTCCAGCTGCGTTATTGCTAACTCCAATGGTTTTACCACTGATCTTTGTTGACACAATGCCCATTGTGATTGTAGCTTCAAAGTTTTCAGTTATTAAATGAGTGGTGCTGAAGCGCTTAAAGTTTGTAACTCTCCAAATGACCTCATGATCTTTGAGGTGCTTTACCTGAATCATATGTGCATTGACGTTAGGTAGCCAATAGAGGAGTGTATTTTGTTTTCTTCATGTGCCTCTGCTAAGAATATGATTTTCCGCACTTATATTGATTTTAGCGCTGAAACTATTTATGCAGTTACCTGCAAAAAATACTTTTAACTCTCTTGAAACATGTAGGGAGATAGTTGCAAATTCAGGGCCCTAGGTTGTAAAACACCCTAAAACCAAATTGGTGTGTCAAATGAATCTACATGTATTTCAGGAAACCTCGCATTTGAAACTAGTTTCTAATTGACCTTCAAGCGTAATATGGATTTCGAATGAAGAACATGAGACAGGGTTCTCTCCTCGATGGTCACACTCTAACATTCCATATGTTTTCTCCCGACTTTCCTGACTAAACCTTCATTGCTCCAGAGTAAATGACAGTGGGGACACTGCACTTCATAAAACATACGAATAAATTAAACAAGCATTTGCAATGCAACGGGTCTCGCATTACGTCGAGTTAGAGCTGTTAGCATTGTAAACTCCTAACCTGACTTTTCTTGCCACATTCAATGAAAAAAAAAAGACACAAGCATGATCGCGCTGTGGAATAAAGAGAAAAATGTGTCCAGAAACCATACGGAAAACATGGAGCCTTGTATGTTTCCAGTAGTTGGTCGGTGCGCTCGAGGAGGGCTAAACGCCAGAAAAGGCATGACGTATGCATGCCTTACACTAATGAAAGCAAGCGAATTTTAAAAGGCAAGCCCACAAACCAATGAAAGTGACTGATGTAACATGGGCGGGGTTAAAAAAAAACTAAAGAGAGATTAGAACAGGGACGGACCGCTTTGCGCTCGCCCCTAAAAACAGTGCTTCACTGGGGTAATATGCAGGACAATCTGCATAATTTTCTTATTCTTTGTATGAAAACGAATAATGTAGATCTATGCAGTTCCACCTTGCAATAAGAAATTAAGGAGCTGTTGGAGTTAACAGACTCAACAGGAGTTAGACATGGGCAGGCAAATTTAACCCTGCAATGGTCTGCTCAAGCTGCCGTTTCCGAAGGGGCGAAAATGCTACCAAGGTGGTATTAGAGGATGTAAATATACTGAGGTCACTGCACCAAAGCACAGTGTGCTAGTTGATGTGGCCTCACAGGCCCGAATCTGGTCAGCGATTGTTTGTACTCCTGTTTTTGAGGAAACTTAGCTCATCACTTTGGGCTGCACTTTCTCTTTTGGGACAGACCAAGTGTAAATTTGTACATGATTGGTCCTTCTCTGTAACAACACAGATAAGCTAAAAATTATTATATGTGTTGCTTTCAAGAGTAATCACCACTGGCTGAGATTAATTCATGTATTCTGTGTACCACAACTTGAATAAGAAGCAACTCTAGACAAATGTTTTACAAAACCCTGTCCTAGGGCTTCCAGCGAGAGACAATTTTATGAAATTCAGTGCAAGGGGGGTAAAAACGGAACCTCTCTAATGATTTGAGGTAGCCCAAAGTAACACACTCTAATCATAGCCGGCAAGCTAAGGTCAGGGTTCCATGTAAAGCCCAAATTTTGTACTTTATTCACAAATTTATAGGGGAGTCAAAATAGAATTGGTGGTTTAGGACAGGCTGCCGAGTTGGACAACAGGTATAGAGGTTACAACAGGTTACAGCAACATGACTTGACTTATAAGCATTGAGCCATTCAACTGTCCTACCAGAGACACCTCTTGAAAATCAAAAGAAAACAAGCTTCCTTTGCAGTGACAAGCCAGAGATATATTTCATGGATCTTCACAAGAGCATCAGCCTGACCATAGCACTCGGTGTCCTGGACAGCATATCCTCCTTTCAGCCTTAGTTCTACTGGAGTAGCTCAAATTCTTCCTAAGGTTTGTTATCATTTGCATTTTCTCTGTGGCCTTGCGACGTCGCCATTTGGATGTGAAGACTGGCAAGCCAGGAAGGCGAGGTAAATGCTTGGTGCACAGAAGAACCAGTAGTCCATTTGTTTAAAAAAACATAACTGCCAGGACACAAAGTTTTTCCTAGGAGGAGATGGTTGGCCACCATTGCACCATTGCAAGAGCCGACATTTGCCGGTTTGGGCACCACCCACAGTACATACATAAATATCCTACCCAGATTGCACCCTTGCCTGGAAGGTTCCGGGAGGATACTGCCGGAAGAATACTAATGCACTTGCCTAACAGGGATATGCAAGGTCATGATGGGCTGCCAAAGGCTGGAAAGGGCAACCTCAGATCATCCACTGCTGTCATGCTACTGTTATATGTCATGTGTCACAACTTCCATCAATCCTGATTTTTTTTTAATCAACAGCACATTGCATTCTGGGATCTGTAGTTCATTTTTATCCCTGTATGTATGATCTAAAAAATTCCAGTGTTCAAAGCGATGTTGGCTAAAAAGTTAACCCTGGCAGAGAGTGTCACATGACATAGGCAACATGGCAGCTGTGTTATCTCTGGTCCACCAGACAAAAATGAATACATATTTGAAATTGAAATGGCCCATTCCTATGCATATTTCTCTGCACACTCTTTGCACAAGCCCCACTTACAAAGTGCTTTTTTGAATTGTCCAGGCAAAAAAAGTCACAGATATAATTTCAGAAGGGATACAACAGTATGCAAGATCTAAACGCAGGTCCATATGATACGACGCACAGCGGCCAATCCTCCAGGGGCCACATTAAGCCTAATGTGTATGCCTTTCTGTGAGATATGGGAGTCTCAAGGGTCCCTTCCCGTTTTGGCAGGGAGCAGGGGTGTAGGAGACAATACATTTCTGGGGAGAAGGACAGGGACAGCCTTAGGGACTTTTCAATCAACCCTATACAAATCGCTCGTTGTTTGCGAACTGCAGGCTCCGATAAATGTACACATTCACATATATTGGAAGTGAAATAGGGAGAAAGGAAGGCACATTGTCACAGTCTGAAAGTATCTTTTATTGTTATTTATATTCACAAAGCAGTTAGCTCAAATGTGAAAATAACATGTTGATTAGCCTTGCATCTTCGTGAACAAAGCAAATAAAGGTAGGAGGGTAAAAAGGAAGAACATACCCTTTGCGCCCCACAGCCTTCATGCCCCTCGCCTCATGCCAATTGTAACCGCACTGGAGATATCAAAAGCGATTAGGTACAACAGTTGTAAACTGTGCTCAGAAACCATAGTTCTAATAACACTTCTGCTCCTGTGTGTGATCTTGGGCAGCTCAGCTCCACATCAGTCATACCTGGGAGCATTCCAACTGAAGAAGTTCTTGGAGTTACAGGCTATATAAACATGGGATTCTTTAATCCCTGTATAAACTGCAGTCACTAATTTCTTTAGAATCAGCTATTTGTGATGCACCAAGTCACTGTGTATAAAGAAAAGACATTCACTGATTATAAAGAAAGACATCGGAAAATGTCTATTATAAGGTGATTACAGGTGAGTTCTGACATCACATTGCCTTCTGCCAGAGTTAGCAGCCCAGGTGGAAGGCAGATCAGGTCATGCAGCATAATTAATGCAGCTGTTTACAGCAACAAATGGAATGTGGCTTTTCTTTCTTCTCCTCTATTTTAAAAGCTTGCAATGAGAGAAGCTATGCACAAAGGTTTAAGGTGGTTTGTGGGAAAGTTGATGGTGTGACCATGTATTATATGGGGTAAAAGACCCCCTGTGTACATAAGGATATTGCAAGTCCCCTCAAAGTTCGTACCTTATAAACAAGCATTGGCAAAGCCAATAGGTCTTGACTATGCAAGATCTATAATATCAATATAAGTGCACTGTTCCACAAGAGAGAGAGAGACCAGAAAACTAATTGTGTTTTAGAAGTGGCAAATCTGTACTGGGTATTTTAGGAGGGCCCTCAAGCACCCACTTGTGTGACAGGTATCATCATCGGGCTTACTCCTCGCCAGACTGGTGCTGCAATGCCTGGCGGGCCACCCAGCATTCTGGGTGGCACTCAACCATTGTTAAATTGCTAACAACAAGGGTCTGGGAAAGAGACTGAATAAGAAAAGGAGAGTATAGAAAAAGAGACAGAACTCTTAAAATTAGCTCTGAACCTGAGCCATTATTTTAATGTGATAGAGATTAGGTTCAGGCCAAGATTAAAAACGAGAATATAAGAGCGTTACTGGCAATAATGTACCGTTACACTCTATAATTAGGGAAGGTAGTTCACCTAATCCTACATGGTCAACATGTTTCGCGTCTATGGTTGGTCACTAAGTGATCCAGTGACGCTTCTTCAGGACCCACGAAAAAAACTTTGATTATTAAACTACTTCTCCTAAGTAAAAATAAGTGCCGGTGCTCCGCACCTGAAACAACAAGCACAAATTAAGCACTGGCCTCATCGTCCCTAGGGGGTGAATGCTTGTGCATCTGGGTAGGCACAGGCCATGTCCCACAAGTAACGAAGCACTGTTGCAGCACGGGGTCCATACATGGCAACAGACCTGATTCGGGCTAAAATAGCTTCTGCTTCCTTGCAAGTCAATGGGGAAAATACCTTCTCCCAATTTTCTTTCCAGAATCTCCCTCTTTGCAACTGGAAAATTTTGCTGGGCTGGTGCCATGACCCTGGTGCTCAGCCGGTGCATCTGCAGCCACAACTGTGATGCGCCAAGATGGCGCGCACTACGCCCAGGGATTCCGCGAAGAGCTGGGCTCAGATGCAACGACTATTAGGATTTTGGGCCCTGAAGAGAAGCCAGCAACTGGAGAGGGTGCGAGAAGGTGATCTGCGGCATGTTGGCTGTGTGTGACGGGGACGAGAAAGCATGTTTGTGTATGTTTGTGTGTGTTCGTCACACCACTGCATTACACACAGGGCGGTGGCCTATGACTGACGGAAGCCTCAAGCCTCTCAGCTGATGGCAGCTCAATTCTTTTAACAATGACCTCTGTGTCTGTAAAAATCAGAAAGGTACCGAGTTGAATGCACAAGTTACTCTCAGCCTCTAGTAATTAATCGAAACCACATCACAGTTAATCCTCCCCCCACATTCCCACCCCCCTCTATTCCACTCTAGACAGATAGTAGCCATTTACAGGACAGCTTCAGACTTGCTCCACAGAAATAACCCAATCCGAAATGCCACACCATTGGCCCTCCAAATGGGACACAAGCACGTCAGTATGATTTTGGCATATTTAGCCCTCATCAGTGAGGTATAGCTTGATTACCGGTGTACTGTGACGACCGACCCACATTTGCACATACCAGCCACACTTAGGGCCATATGTACGAACACATTTTCCCATTGACACAGAATGGGGAAAACCCTTTGCTACATCTGGCCCTTAATGAGGAAAGCCAGGAGGTGGGCGGAATTTTTTAAATAATTTCAGCCTCCAAAAATTAATTACTCGATCCAAAATCCCAGTCCTTCTTTTGTTTTTGTCTGTTGGCACTTGCAACCCAGCAGGGAGTCCGGTGTGCCATTGTATGACATGGCAAACAGTGCCACAAATTAAGCACTGAAAAAATGAATGGTTTCTGCAGGTTCCTCACTTCAACAATCTGTGAATAGTTCTTAGAAACCCCACCTGCTAAATGCTTGGCACCTACCCTAATACAGTAATGGACAAACCACAGCCATGATTTTTAAACGGATCAGACTGTAAAGCCCAAATCGTGTTAGGAGCACTTCGAGACTATTTCATTCTCGCTTAAAGACCTCCTTTCAGGTCTGGCCTTTGAGACTCGGCAGTATTGCTTTTCCAAAACAGATATACATAATAGACATACGTACACGGAGTAAATTTTTGTCACCAGTGACCCAGAGGCTGTTAAACTGCGATTCACATTCTGCTTCCACCCACCGCAGCACACCGCAATGGGTCAGGCCACTTTACCAATTGGCTCCTTTCATTTTGAGTGACTGCACAAAGCCTATGCACATTGTTCAATTCCACCTAGAAATAGTTCCTTTCTCTTCAGTTGCAAATCTGTCTCAAAGTGTGCTTATTTGTTTAAAACTTTGAAAACCTGCAGTTATTTTTCCTGCACTATTTTTTAAGTGTATGAAGTGTTTATATGATATGATACCATCATGGCTGCCTGCAATTTGAGTGCTTGATTATGGCATGACTTATTCTGATCTTTTTAAACATAATAATAGTAATAAAATTCATGGCACAACTGCACAGCTTGTTGTTTAAAAAACCTAAGTAGTAAAACAGCTGTATCGTATTTAATTTTAAAATTTTATAAGGTAGCTACAGTTAGGTGACAAAGGGGGTCATTCTGACCCTGGCGGTCATTGACCGCCAGGGTCAACGACCGCGGGAGCACCGCCAACAGGCGGGCGGTGCTCCCAAGGGCATTCTGACCGCGGCGGTATGGCCGCGGTCAGAAACGGAAAACCGGCGGTCTCCCGCCGGTTTTCCGCTGCCCTGAGGAATCCTCCATGGCGGCGCAGCTTGCTGCGCCGCCATGGGGATTCCGACCCCCTCACCGCCATCCTGTTCCTGGCGGGTTTGCCCGCCAGGAACAGGATGGCGGTGAGGGGTGTCGTGGGGCCCCTGGGGGCCCCTGCAGTGCCCATGCCAATGGCATGGGCTCTGCAGGGGCCCCCGTAAGAGGGCCCCTTAAAGATTTTCAGTGTCTGCCATGTCATGCCATGCAGACACTGAAAATCGCAACGGGTGCTACTGCACCAGTCGCACCCTCCCACTCCGCCGGCTCCATTCGGAGCCGGCTTCCTCGTGGGAAGGGGTTTCCCGCTGGGCTGGCGGGCGGCCTTCTGGCGGTCGCTCGCCAGCCCAGCGGGAAACACAGAATAACCGCGGCGGTCTTCTGACCGCGTAGCGGTATTCTGTTGGGGGAACTTTGGCGGGCGGCCTCCGCCGCCCGCCAAGGTTAGAATCACCCCCTATGTGTCCTATGCCTGACGATCACCGCTGTCCTACAAGCCTTACTTTCAAAGGCTGAAAGCATAACAAACTTTAGAGCCAGACAACAGCAATGCCAAAACCATGCAGTCACAGAGGACGAGGCATTTGTTATGAAAGTGTGGGGAAGGTTTAGTAATTTTACAGAGACTCCAAAATAGATCTTTTTTTAGCTTGGTGGGAACTTGCTGTCCTCTTTTAAAAAAAACATTCCCACGTGCGGCGGGCCCAGAGAGCTACGCCTTGGAGGGTCCCTTGGCGTGACTCATATTCCTAACAGATGAGCCAGCTGGGTATTTTTTTTTGCATTTTCCGCCACAGCCTGGTGTGGTTATTTTAGGACAACTTGTTATCTTTTCTTCTTTTGGGGTGTGAAGTAGGTGCATCAAGGTACTTTGACATCTGACAACACTGGCTTTGAGTTCTTGGGGGTTTGCGGGGACCTCCTCAAAAACATAAGTTTCTATTCCCCTGGCTAACTTGCTGTACGACAGGAATCTTCTACCCTTCTCTGGGAATGGGCGGCTGGCCAGACCAGGACTAAACAAGATCCAGAGTTTAAAACAATCCCAGGCGAGCATGGGCCTTTGAAGCCCATGAAGTCTGTTCTTCATATGCTGCCTTGTTGCTGACAAACCTACCAGCGCACAAGCAGCCGCTCTAACAAGGGGGCCGGAGAAGAACCGCAGATTACCATGTATCCACAGCTCATCACCAGAGGATCTGACGCTGATCCGCATTCCAATGTTCCCCTATTTTAGGAGACAATAAAAATACAACACAAATATTTCAAAATGCACCGTGGGAATCACGCAATTGGATGGAGCTAATAGAAGGCTATTGATCCTGTCTCACCGGGAATGCTTTTCAGTTGTCTGAAATGCAGACTGCATGCGATGCACTAGGGCTTCAAGGACTTTCCTTAATTCTCCCTGGCAGTGAATCTAAACAAGACATTTCCAATGCAGGTCAGGGTGAAGAAGGGGTCTCAAGCCAGGTTTTAAGGATACTGCAGCAAACAACAAAGCAATGGAAGGAATGCTTGAATTCATCTCAGCCACTGGCAATCATTCACGTTGCATTCCACTCTATTGTTTTTCAACCATTGTACCACTCTAGACAGAGACCAGCCACGTAGAAATCAACTGTAGTCCTGCTCCAGTAGGAATGGTCCATGCCAGATGCCCACCAGAAGGGAATATAAGGACCCCAGACCAATTTCACCCTGCTTTTTAGGATAATCAGTGGCTCTGTAAATAGGTTTAATTTAAACTTACTGGACCTGTAGTGAACACTACTAGTCAAAATTATCCACCCAAATGTGGTCTCCTGCAAGACCCTCCCAGATCCCCTAGCTCATCCACCCTCTAGGAGCAGATTACATAAGGTGTAAGACTCTATAACAGGAATCTTTTATGGATATTTGAAGAAGAAGCTTTCCTTGTAGTTTATTTTTGTAGCAAAGTGGTGGTGCAAATGTAGCCAGAATACACTGACTTGGGGAAAAAGCCAAGAATGATGAAAGGTAGACAACTGGTCCCCAGGAGCCAAAGTCTTGTTTCTAGCACTGGAATGGCATTGTGTTGCTTGAGATGCAAATTAACTGAGTTAGAGGACCATCTGTTGAGTAAAAGCAATAATCTATTAGTTTGGGGTAGTGAGCATATGATTAGGAATAAAAAAATATTTCTGTCTGAAAGACAAAAGTGAGAAATGTCAGGAGAGAATGAGTTTTGACCCTCCTGAGCCACACTTAGAAGAGAGTATATTTACAATTAATACGTTTATGTCCACATATTTCATAGATTTTGTTTTAATTTTTGTAAAGATTTTTGTAAAGATTAAAAAAGACTCTTGAAATGACCACATGCAAATCAATGGCATTTAGGAACAGCCTATCAATGGAGTGTTGTAACATCAGAACATGCACCAATAGGATTACATCTTTTCCCTATACATTGGTAAGCATATTGCTGGGGTAAATGTGAACTGCAGAAAACCAGCCATGGATCTGTTCAAGCTGAATCCAGAAGAGTTCGATGGTAAAACGTAACTGCTGAAGACTGGGGGAAGTACCTCATGATTAGGTCTTAGCAACCATTCCATCTTCATCATCAAGACATGTTTTATCATTTGGAAGTTACTAATGAGTTCATCAGGACCTGAAGAACATGTCACAAAAAAATGGGTGATTACACTTAACTGCAGGAAAACAAACTTTTGAATGCTGTGTGCTGAAGAAACATCAACATGAGTACTGTTGTGTAGTAGTATTATGTATGACCAGTGATGTAGCTGGTCTTGCATCTAGTAGTACAGGAAAGTCTTGTATCTTGGCATGTCTTCACAAATCTTGGATGCAACCACTATCTCCTGACTCTCCAATAAATCTTCATTGTTAACCTCTGTAATCAGCAACTTCTGTAAGCAGTCTGCCTGCTTTTTTTTCCACCTGCATAAATATTCCAATTTAGAACTGTATCCACGCGGTCTTGCTGCCAATCACCTAATCTGGTTGATACTTTCAACATACCAGCGGGTAACAGACAACAATGGTATGTGACCCATCTTCAATGGTACATTTAGCCCCCAAATGAAAATGTGAATTTACTCAGGGGATCATGCCACCATCAAAACCTCCACTCTCAGTGACCACTTAAGTTCAACCACTTTCAATCAATGAACACAATGCAAAGACAATGGTTATTTCTTTATCATCATACAGCTGACACTAGATTCCACATGCACATGTGTACATGGCATGTTTCTTTTGATTTCAAAGGGGCAGGATTCTCAGCACCCACAATTTACCTTTTCATCACTTCAAAGGCATCCTGTTGTACATATGTAAAAACAAATGTTTTCCCTTGCATAACAAGATTGTCAAAGGTTCAGTTTTTCCAAGTAAAAGTGTGGACAAATTTTAGTAGTACTCCACTGCATCTGATATTTAGTCTGTGGAGCAGGAACATCTCTGATTGCCTTCACCAAATCCAATTTTAGGCATACTCCATGAGCTGTAGTACTGTATGTCTTATTCAAACAACTTACATTTATTTTTCCTTAAAATAAGTCCTGTCCTCCCCAAATGTCCGAGAACCTCTCTCAGTGCCAAATTGTTTTCCTCCACTGTCTAGGCAAATAATAGTATGTTGTGCTAAAAGAACAGAACATGACTATGATTCCCAAAAGGCAAGCCCAATTATTAAGCATGGAAACTGGAACACCATGTGAAATGATGAAGCCAGTCAAAACTAGGAGTCCTCATGCAATTTGATCTAGTGATAGACACATTTCAAACCTAATGTCAAAAACATTAACAACATTTAGCATCAATACCATGTCACTTATATTTTGGATTGGACAGCTGTCAGCTACAATGTTCTGGCTTAGATTCCTTAGATCTAAACAAAATCTCAACTTCCCATCAGACTTCTTCCTGACAACAACAGGTGGAGCCCATTCTTCCTCTTCAAAAGGTTAAATTATTCCATCCCTAATCATATTTTCTAATATGGCTTTCAGTTAATCTCTTGCATCTATGGGTATCTTCCTCACCCCATGCCTCACTATAATGGCTTCCTTCTTTAGCACAATTTGTTGCTTCCTTGAACACATTGACAATGTCTTGTCTATGCTGATCTTTGGCACCTGGCAAAAAGTTGAAAGATGGTCTGTCCCTCTTTTCCAGCATCACTAATTACTAAGGCTCTCTTCCTTTTGGGAACAAAATCTTCCCATCAAGCGCTATCAAGTAGTTATCAAATAACTCTATATACTCCTCCCATACTGTTGGAGGAGGCCCAGGTGAGGCTAGAAAATGTGGTGGTTGTATCAGTGCTTTTTGATCCATCCATGATTCAAAATCAGATGGATAACTAGTATGAGGAGAAAAGGGAGTATGAAGGTAATGCAAACCACACACACAATGTTTCTTTATTTCTCTTTGGTTGTTATTGTTTGAATTGTAGACTTAAATTGCTTTGCATACATGTCTGCCCCCCCCCCCCCCCCCCCAACTACAGTAGGTGGCAGTAATGTGAAGATCTATGGTAAGTAACACTGCCAGAGAATAGAAACACAGTGGCATTTCAAGCAAACCTGCAATATATCCTTTGCACATGTGTCAACTAGTGCAGGGCAGCACACCCAGCTAAAGCCGACAGGCACACTGCCAAAAATTCAACAAGTTGGGTCCTGAGATCTGAAGGCATGATGATAAAGTCATGAGAAAGGCACAGTAAGCATACAGATGCCTCTTCCTGTTCCCTTTGCTCATGTGATTGGCTATACTCACTGTAGGAAAGTATCCTCTTTTTGGCATGGTTACCTCCACCTTTTTCCTGCTATCAGTGTACTCAGACTGTCTCACTGGGATCCTTCTAACCAGGACCCCAGTGATTGTCCTCACACACTCTACATTTGGTTGCCTATGGACTTAGTGCACTCCACAACTGACATGCTGGTGCCCCCTTATAAGTACCTACTATATGGTACTTAGGTACCCAGGGCATTGGGACACCAGGGATTCCCCATGGGCTGCAGCATGCATTGTGTCACCCATGGGAGCCCATACAAAATGTGTCTGCCGGCCTGCCATTGCAGCCTGCTTGAAAAGGTGCACAATTTTACCAAAGATCACCACACCAGGTCATTATAAGTCACCCCATGGTAGGCCCTCTTAGCCTAGATGGCAGGGTGCAGGTCCCTGTGTATGGGGGCACCCCTCCATGAGCAGAGGAGCCCCTACAAACTCCAGTTCCATTGCACTTTACTTCATAAGTGCAGGGAAGCGATTTTATCAGTGTACTGGACACAGTACACTGTCCAGCTACATAATGGTAACTCCGAACATGGGCATGTGTGGTATCAAACATGTCTGAATCATACCACAATACTAATACCAGTATTGGTTGTATGGTTCTATGCACTCTGGGGGCTCCTTAGAGGACCCCCAGTATTGCTCCTATTAGTCTTCTGGGGTTTTCCAGGCAGCCTGCACTGCTGCAGCCCCTCAGAGAGGTTTCTGCCCTCCTGCTACTTGACCAGCTCATGCAGGGGAAGGCAGAACAAAGGATTTCCTG
The DNA here is from genome assembly GCF_031143425.1 of Pleurodeles waltl. Lineage (NCBI taxonomy): Eukaryota > Metazoa > Chordata > Amphibia > Caudata > Salamandridae > Pleurodeles > Pleurodeles waltl. Next base: position 74,373,078 of record NC_090449.1, on the reverse strand, counting down.
TGGGAGAGGGAGGCAACACCCTCTCCCTTGGAAATAGGTGTTACAAGGCTTGGGAGGGGTAGCCTCCCCAAGCCACCGGTTTACTTTGAAAGGCACATTTGGCATCCTTTTTGTATAAACCGGTCTGCACCAGCCCAGGGGCCCTCAGTTGCTGCTTTGGCACAGAACTGGACAAAGGAAAGGGAAGTGACCACTCCCCTGTCCATCACCATCCCAGAGGTGTTGCCCAGAGCACCTCTAGGTGGCCACTCGATGCTGTCATCTTGAAACCAAGATGTGCAGTGGCCCTTGGGAGCATCTGAGTGGCCAGGTCAGGCAGGTGACGTCAGAGACCCCTTCTGATAGGTGGTCACCTTGCAAGGTGACCAAACCCCCTGTTAGGGCTGTTTACAGACTCCCTTGCGGGTGGGTCCCCTGATTCAATGTGCAAGACTTCATCAGGATTCCTCTGCATTGTTTTCTTCTGCTCCTGGCCACTGGAACCACAACTAGACTCTTCAGAAACCAACAAGACTGCAACTCCCGAGATGACCTCACCTTGCAACATTGTTTTTCCGGATCCTCCCAGCAACTGCATCATTTCCCCGGCTGTGCATCCTCTGGAGTCGGTGAGACTTCAGCCTGCACTAAGAAGCAAGAAGGAATCTCCCTTGGAGTGAAGGAGTCACTTCCCTGCATCTGCAGTCACCTACAGCAACGATGTCTGGCTTTGTGGATCTGCTCTCCTCTGGAACTGCATGGATCCTGCTTCACAGGTGGTGGTCTGGAGTGGTCCCTTTGGTCCTCTCTGCCCGCTGTCCAATTTGGGAGACAGTGAGCCCTTGTCTATCCTTGCAGGACAATACCACTGTGCACTGCGACTCTTGCAGGTACCAAACCTTGTTGTCTCCTGCTCCAATGGATCTTCAGGGTCCAAGTAGCCCCGGCTTCCAGCACTTCATCCTGCCAAGAACAGTCTCCTCTCTTCTGCTCCAGTGACGTGGGACTCCTCTCCAGGTGTACTGATTGGGCCTCACTGCGACTTACTGTGCCTACTGCCAGTGGGATGCCTGTGGAGGCTGAAACTGCTTCTCCTGGCTCTTCTGACTGCTGAGGGTCAGCTTGGACTCATTTCCGAGGGTCGAGTCCCCTAGACCTTGCTGTCCTCTTCAGGCTTGTAACTCTTCTTTTGCTTCCTCTTGCATTTGCCAAGGCTTGTTGGTGGTTCTCCAAAACCACTGAACATCTGCGACCCGATGGCCGACGTGGGACACCATCTGCACCACTCCAAGGACTCCTCTGCAGATCCTGGGCTCCACTGCAGGTCTTCTTCTTCCCGTCAACCCGGATCTTCATCCACAGAAGGGTGGGTAGTGGCTCCTGCCCCAAATGGACACTGCATCGTGGACTAGACTCTGTCCCCTTCTTTTGCAGGTCCTCTTCTTCCAGAATCCACCTTTAGTTTCTTCTAGCCTGATCCTGTTCTTGCACACTCCATTTTCTAAGTCCTCTTGTTAGTTGTTGGGAACACCGTGAACTTACTTCTGCTCTCCTGGTCGCTGGGGGTCACTCAGGTACTCACCTCTTGAAGGGCCCTAGTTCTTCCAGCTTCCCTCTAACGACTCCATATCCTTGGGTGGGGGGACTTCACATAGCATTCCACTATTTTAGTATACGGTTTAGTCCTCCTCTTAGGCCCTAACTATTTTTCACAAATTCTTGCCAATGCATGTTGTTTCTTGTGCCAATTCCTAATTATACATATACATATATATATATATATATATATATATATATATACATATATATATATGTATATATATATATATATATATATATATATATATATATATATATACACAATGTATGTTATCCAACAAAGAAGAACTGCATCGCACTCCGTAAAGGCTTATACTTCCAATATTATTTATTCAATGTTCTTATCAGTGCAACAAACCAATACGTTTTGATCAAAACGGTCTTTGTCAAAGTTTGTGAGTCCTTTCATTCTGTTACCTTTTATACTCACAAATTACAATCACCAATAAAGGGTATTCTGGGATTTGTAGTGCATTCCATTATTCCATAACCCAATTTTTTAGTAAAAAATACATTAAATTATTATTTTATCCCCTCAAAAAAAGGTGTGAACAAAACAATTAATTGTGAATAAAGAAAACATATTTTTTCGTGAATAAAAAGTTTTAAATATACAATCATTCTCAAGAATGGTCAGCTTGGTATTCATTATTACCAATATTAATTCAAGATCACTTGTAATCATCCCCAATTGTTTATTTTTAATGCCTATTCTGTAATAGCCTCACTTAGCTATTTCACAATATTTCATTAACCATATAATTTTTAAGTTAGTTTCTATGATTCAATGATATTTCCTCAATGTCGGTATACTACCCTTGATATCAATAAATCAACATGATAAGATCTTGAATTAATATTGTGTAACAATTTCCATCTAGGCTATATTTCCGTTTAATTTTAGCATCTCAAAATATTTATAAATGTACAAAAAGCTCCTCATCATTATTAAATCCCCAAGATGTCTTAGTTTTTAGCTGAATAATATATTTAGACTTGAATTGTGTGGAAAAAATGATGAAAGTCCTTTTCCTGTAGACGTTCCAAAACCAGGAACGAAATTTGTTCCTAATCCCATCGTGGAAGAAGAGTTACCCCAATCCATAGTTAGAGTAAATTTCCGACCATTTCCAGGTGGGAAAGGGTTGGAATGTTCTTGTGTGTGGGCGTGAACGAACTTGCATGGCAAACTGTGCCAAAACTGTAACAAACACTTTCCATCCATTGTGTGGGATTTACTACTGTTCCACTCTCCACACTCTATACTCATGGAGGAGAAATTTACCTTTGCCAAAAATCCCTTTGTTCATTCTTAGCAGTGATAAATTGAGACATTTTGGGTATAAACATAGGTTTACACCTGGAAATACCTCCACAAATCAGGCCGAATGCAAGAACTTGACTCTGTTCTCTGACTTGCCCATATCCCGACCTGGTCTGTCCATTTTTTCCTCCGGGCATTTGCCTGGTCTACTAGGACTTATAGAGGCTGTTTTTTTAACCAGGTGGCCACAGTAAGTTGCAGCTGCTGACGCCTTTGTCACTGTCTCCCGCTTCCCTAGGTAATTACAGCAGGTAAGTGGCACGGGTGGGTTCCAGGAGAATGAGATAGCAAAGAGAGAAAGGCGAGAGGCCAGAGACCAAGGAGGAACGGAGCAGGGCTGGTTTGAATATTTTTGCCAAGGCTGTTTTTGGTTCACAATCTGTACCTTCCCATATCTCACAGCTATTCCTTGGCCTTGTTGTGGATGACTTCCCCTGGAGGCCTCCTGAAGAGTTGGGTACCCACTAATGCGCTGTGCCTGCAGTGGCCTGCGCTAAGCCCTGCCACCGGAATGATTGCAAGTACTGCACTTCTCGCAACTCGTACTAGTGGAGGCAGACACAGGTATACTGTAAAGTGAGCACTTCTTGTCATGAGCTTAGTGTGGACACTGGAGAGACATGATAGTCTGAAGGCATTATCTGACCCAGAGCAGGGGCATTGAAGATTGGAACTAGTCATACTATGAGAAAGTGCAGGTACAACATACATAAAAAGTACAAACATGGCTTACGTTGCCTCTCTAACCACAGAACACGTCTCTTTCCATCCAAACCTTATGCCATCTCCAGGGGTTTGGCTCCCTCTTGCCTGTCAGGGCACATGTTTTCAGGCCCTGGGAAAGAAGCGCCTACGAGTCAAAATGGCCGAAGTTTGAGAAGTCGGAGCAACAGATAAAGGGTTAAATATTGCCCTTGTCCCAGATGTACCCAGAAGATGTGCGCCTCGTGGCATGACACACCCTGGCCTTCAAGACTCCCAAAGCGTTGAGCAGCCCCATCCGGGGCTCGCGCCAGGACTGATGTCATCACGCATTATGTCATCCCGTAGCACAATCTGTTTCCAGTCAGGAACAAGAAAGAACTGGATGCTCTCTGCGCAGACCCTTCTGGTAGCTGGAGCGTTGACAAAACAGTAATGGGGAAAACGGCTCCTCCGCTGAGAACAGTCTCCTCGCAGAGGAGGCGCGCCAGCTGCCGCGAGAGAGGGACCCAGCCCGAGGAAGTGTGAGCGGCTTGGCTCCAGAGAGAGGGACCAGGCCCAACTGTGTAGGTCTGTGCTTCAGAAAGAAAGAGAGAGAGACTGTTCGATTGTGAGGGACTGCTTCAGAGACTGGAACATAGGGAGGGACCAACCCTGAGAGAGAGAGACCAACTGGAGACAGTGAGAGGAATGCAGCCCACGTGTGAGATTGGCCTAACTGAAGCATGGGGGACCCAGGTCTAGACTGGGGAATCTAGTGAAAGTACTATAAGAACCCAGTCTACATGAGGTGGAAATAGGAATCCAGTGAGGAATCAGTCTCGAGACAAGCTCCAGTGTGGGGCAAATTCAGCCCACATGTGAGAGAGAGAGATCCACAGAAATGGGCCTAGTTTAAGCAAAGGAATCCAGTGAAAGGACCTTAAGAGCCAGCCTACACGTGGTGGGCAGAGATCCAGAGACTGGAATCCAGTGATGAATGAGTCTCGAGAGAAAAATCCCAGGCTCCAGTGTGAGGAAAATTCAGCCCACGTGTAAGGGACAGAGCACCAGAGAGCAGGACCGAGTTCACGCGTGAGGGGGCAGGATTCAGTGACTGAGACCAAGCTGAAGCCTGGCAGGAAAAAAAAGCCTAACTACCTCTTAGTGACCTCCAGGGAAACTACCATAATTCAAGCATGGGAGGCCTAATTCTGGTGAGAAGCCCACGTAAGAGAGTTAGCCAGCGCATGTGTGAGGGTCAGACTCCAGGTGGAGTGAGGGACCAAGAGTCAGTCACTTAGACCTAGCTGAATCCTGAAATGAAAAGAAACCATAATTGAGGGGCGACGCTCCGGAGAGAGGGTTCTAGTTCGAGAATGAGGCGCCTATCTCTGAAGAGGAAAATGCAGTTGAAGTATGAGAGGAACCCAGTCGATATGAGGGACAGCTTCAGATGGTGTGAGGGACTAAGTTTCACTGCCCAAGACCCAGCTGAAGCCTGAGAGGAAAAGAAACCCTAAATGATGGGCAGAGCTCCAGAAAAGATACGTTCAAGAGTGAGAGACCCAGCTCTGAAGAGGACAATGCACTCCAAGTATGAGCGGAACCAAGCCCAAATATCACTGTGTGAGGGACTAAGCTTTACAGCCCAAGACCCAGTTGAAGCCTGCGAGAAAACGAGCCCAAATATGAGGGGCAGAGGTCCAAAAAGGGGGTTCTGGATCAAGCATGAGGGTGCAAGCTCTATATAGAGGAATATCGTCAAAGTATGTGAAGCACCCAGCCCACACATGATGGACAGAGCTCCAGAGGGTGGAGTTCAGGCGTGAGGGCCCAAGCTTCAGGCACTGAGACCTAGTACAAGCCTGGGAGGAACAGAGCCCAAGTATGAGGGCCGAACCAGTGGCCTGCAAGATATGCTGAAGGAACCCCACACACTCGCATCAGTAGGGGCTGGGGGGCCCCCTCTAGTATGGGTAAGCCTAGGGGGGGCACACTGCAGGGGCCTTTGTTACGCCCCCTGGGCAGAACTCTAGAGACAAGACGAACTGAAGCGTGAATGTCCAAGCTCTGAAGAGAGGAATCCATCCCACATATGAGAAGAACGTGTGCCATGTGTGAGGAACTGAGCCTCAGAGGAAGGAGCCCAAGTGTGAGGAACCAGGCTCCAGAGGTTCAAACATGAGGACCTAACCCCGGAGAGCCACAGTTCCAATGTGAGAGGAATCCAGTGTAAGTTTAGATCTATAGGTGTATCCTTCTATCAGTGTGAGGGACCGAAGTCCAGAGAGTGTGACCTCATTGAAGCATCAGGGACCGAGATCCAGATAGGAGGGCCCGGCCCCAGTTAGAAGGACCCACTCTGGTGACAGGGCCGGGATACAATTAGAGGGGGCTGCAGTGAGATGGAGCCAGGTCCACTGAGAGGGTGTCCGCTCCAGAAAGAGAGGTCCAGGGATGAGGGCCCAGCCCTAGTAACAGGGCCTGGCTCCAGTTAGAAGGGCTCACCTCCAGGAAGAGTGGCTCAGCCTCAGTAAGGTGGGGTAGTCCATCGAGAGGACTGTCTGTTCAGAAGTCCCGAACTAGTAGGGCCTCACTGCAGGGGCAGGGGCTGAGCTCAGGTAAGAGTGCCCCTCTCCGGTGAGACAGGCCTCTTGCTGCGTGTCACGAGGAGCAGAGAGATCCATTCCCATTGAGGCCAGGTGAGGGTCTTGCCTCCTATGACGCAGGTAGGACCTATTATGACTTAGCGCCACTAAGGCAGCCTGAGGTGAAGAGAGGGACCCCCGATCCGGCGGGCTTTGCACGCAGACGTCAGGTCGCCAAAATGCCAGGGGTATTAAAAGTGACTTTTTAACATTCACACGTACACACTCACATAATCACACTCACCTGCAAACACGCAACAACGTGCATGTAAAGGCATTTTTACTTACCACAGATGCCAGGGAGAGTTATATGTTAGCTAGTTGTACGCCATTTTTATTACAATGATAGTGGAAAGCGTAATTGTCTTCACTATTAGTGTAATAGCAACGTGATAGAACGCGAGGGATATTGCGACCCAACAGACATCCATAAGGACACGCTATGGACAGGCTGCAGCTCTAATCCAGGCACTGATCCTGCACCCCGGGAGGCCAGGGGTTGCAAAGGCAGTGGCAGAGGTCGCAGTTGCGACCCCTTTAAAAGGACGCCCTCGGCTTTGGGCCCCACGTGTCTCGAAGGATGCTCACTTCTGGCTCAACCTGCGTTCGTTTCCCATCTAGCAGCTAACCCCTCCCCGCGGCCTGGCCCCGCTGGCCGTCAGGCTCTAACACCAAAGCACCAAATATGGAAATGGGAGAAGGGGAAAGGCTGCTAGCCCAGGAGGTATTACCGGGTGAGACTCCGTCATGGCTTGGCTGTGAGAGTGGTCCATAACGGTGGCGCTGTCTCATCTCCTGAGGCTAGCCTGCTTCACACGCAGCAGGAGCGCCTCTTGGCCTCATGCTTCCTCTTACATCACTCATTCCAGGGGGGTCGGAACAAACCGGCCGTATTTCCTACTCTTGGTTTTACCAGTGTGACTCAGGGCTAATAATAGCCTTTTCGTTAAGGGGTGGTGTCATTTTGTCTCCGACCACTTTTAAAGCTGGTTCTATTCCTTAGTTATCAAGATTATAGGCAGGTGGCTTGTAGCGCCACCACAGATGGCCACATGATTGCGCCAGACTGCAGCCAACGGCATGAAATAGAACCTAGCTGATAGGGAGCGCTCAAACTGCAAAACATAATTTTGCTTGGGGCACCGAAAACCATGCACCAGCGCTGTCATCGTGACACTCATCCTGGGACTCTCTTTTAGCATGGCAACAGCCCTCTCCCGTAATGATCTCCCATCCACCCTCACTCATTCCTCTGTGGCATTCGTCTCTCCCAGGGTACTACTTTAGGTACCTGGATGGAGTCCATTGGTTCGCGCAGCCTCTTTTCTCTGCAATACACACTCAGGCCCGTATTTATACTTTTTTAGAGCCGCATTTGAGCCGCTTTTTGACGCAAAAGCGGCGCAAACTTACAAAATATCATTGTATTTTGTAAGTTTGCGCCGCTTTTGCATCAAAAAATGACGCAAATGCGGCGCTAAAAAAATATAAATATGGGCCTCAGTGTTCATCTCTCCCCATCCCATTCTGGAACAAATGTGAAAACCTAGACCATGGTTCCCAACCTTTTGACTTCTGTGGACCCCCACTTTATCATTACTGGAACCCGGGGACCCCCGCTGAATGATTATTATAATCCACTGCCCCTTATCCCCCGCCCCTTCCGCTAAGTCATTATTGGAAGCCGGGGACCACGGCCTAAGCAATGTCAATAATTTGAAACGCAAAACAATACACAAAAAAGACAGAAACAAGCATTCATCAAACACATACACACATGATAACATATTTTATTTAACGTTCAATTATAAATAAAAAAATAAATAATGTAATTTTAATAGGAAGGTTAGAGCTTTTCTAAATTCAGTTACTACACATGGTCTATGCTATATTCTGTTTGATGCACCTGCACGGCTCCCATTTATCAATCTGAGGATAATAATTTAATTTTTAGCCTCCAATTTCAAATTCCTTGACGTTTATGGTATGTTTTACATTTTTCAAATGTACTTTTAGCTACTTTATTTATATGCACTTTATTAATCTGTCAATATTATTTAATTTTCTAAGCAGTAGCAGACTCCCTGAGGAGGCTTCGCGGACCCCCAGAGGTCCCCACACCACAGGGCGGACCTTTTGTTTTTAAGATGCCAAGACCTTTTGTTCTTAATAAATGTTCACATTTACAGAGGCTGTCAGTCAGCCCTATTCCTCCACTGATCTGATGTAGTGTCAGTCACATTTTGCTTCTACTCACCACAACATACAACATGAGACACAAAGACAACCACTTCTGCCAATATATATGTTTAGACATGCAGATTTTGGCTTTGGCTTTTAGGCGTTGTTTTCATACAATGCCTCCATAATGAAACCATTCAGAAACAAGATAACCAATGGCAAAGCCAAAAGGTTACCCACCAACGCCTGGCATATTGGCTTTGTTATTTTTAAGTGACAGTGTTGTAACCCTTACAACCTACTACTATCTATTGTTAAGGTACCTGTTAACAGCTTGGTAGATACTGGAGACCTAAGCGTATGTTTAGACAGTGTCAAACAGTACTTTAAAACCAGCATATGTTCAAAACAAGTATCAGCCAAGGGTCGGGGTTTATTGTGCTAATTCTTGAAGCACAAGCACATTAACGCCAGACAAGAAAGGACAAGCAGCTTTATTGAAGGCTTAATTACAAAGCCAGTAAGCCAGACCTCTGTTGGCATAATGGGTTAATTGTTTTTTTTATTTTCAGTGCAAGCATAGGCCACTATATACCATGAAAAAATGCAGCCACCTAAATTAGGCTGCCATATGCGTGCAATCACAATTTCCAAGTTAAAAGACATTGGCTGATGTGGCTGCTTTACTAGTCATGGTATTTAAATAACAAGCCTTCCAGCTGTGCCATGCAGTATATTATTATTTATGAAGGAGACTGGAGCAGATCACCAACAAACCATCCACTCGGATTCCATGCAACAAGGGTGCCACTTAAACAGTTTATTACAGCAAATTTAAAGATGTGACAGACAACAAACAACCATCTAACTTGGCACTCAAAGTGTAGATAAAATAAAATAGCGGATATTTGACGGCAACATAAAATGTATAATAAAACACTTTGACCCAGGTTTGTCACTGAAAAGAAAGGAACTATTTTTAGGCTGATGTGAACAATGTCCAGAGGCTTTGTGGAGGCATTCAGAGTGAAGGAAGCAATGGGTAAAGTGGGCTGACCTATAGCGCCATGCAGCATGCTGCAGTGGGTGGAAGGAAAATGCGAATGACAATTTAACAGACCAGTGGATCACACTAGTCTAGTGAAACAGATAAAGGCGTCTCAAAGGCCAGACCAAGAAAGATAATTTTGAAGGCAAGCGGGCATTCATTTAACCTGTTCTTATTTCTATGACACAAAAAAACTGTCTTCAGCCTTTAAAACGGTGTAAAATTGGCTTTAGCAAATTATTTTTTACAAAAAAAGAAGTTTCTCCTATTGCCTTTCTATACCCTTTTTATAATATGCATATCAGACCTATGGTATTTACAATTATTCCAAATGAACCAATCAGTCCTGTACCTTTTATCAATGGATTTTCACTAAAACCAACTCAGGCCTATGTTTTAGACCATAGGCTTTCCACAAGGCAACCAACAGGCATACAGTCATAAAATTACAAATATGTATACATTTACATTTGGTAAACGAATATACCACCCCCACCTAAAGGGCCTAACAACTGCAAATCTTCCAGCCCATATATTTTGTTCGAGGAGTAGGCAGCACCAAACCCCTTCTCTCCCACCCCAGTACCCCATTAGAACCCAATGAAATAATCAGGCCCGCATACTTTACCATTGGCTTGCTCCCGTAACCAACCAACACCAACTCTATTGCACGTAAGCTTTCCCTTAAGGCAATCATTAGGCACAACCATTAAACTTAAAATATGTACAAAATTACAGTTGGCAAAACAATATGAAGCCCTCCTGTGAGAGCCCAACAAGGATTATCACCATACAGATCTATTTTACGGTTTGCCATGGAACAAAATATCAGTCTACAGACTATAACACAATGAAATGCCAAGCTACCCTTAAAGGGTATTGACTATTATATAAGCGTTAACCAACAATAGATATGTCAGCCTGATGCGCTTGTCATAACATTTCATAATAAACAGATCCGATTTACAATATCTGATATAACGTTAGTCAGTGAACCAGTCAGGCCTATCACCTTCATCCTTGGTTTGTCACCACAATCAACTCTAGCTGAATCTACTCCACATAAAAAGTTTCCTGAAAAGCAGTCGTCCGAAGTACAGCCATAAAATTATAGCACTACAGTTAGCAGAATAATATATAACCACTCAGAAGTTTTACAAAGATTATGAAACTGCAAATCTTCTATCCCCAGGGTTTGTCAGAGATGGTTGCAGTCCTCAAAACCTTTTCTTACTAGATTAATCTGTGGGATACCATGTAACAAATTATCTGTCTACGTAGTGTAATACCAATCCACCTAATGGCTTTAGCAAATACTCTTCATAACAAATATGTCAAGGATACAGCCCTTGTCGTAACTTTTCATAATAAACACATTAGGCCTATGGCACCTAACATAACTTTTCACATCAAACCAATCCGGCCTATAGAGTTTATCATTGTATTTTCACCATAATAGGATGAGTCCTTTGGTAATGAGCATGAACATTCCCACAGGACAACCATCAGAAAAATAGTCACAAACCTATTAATATGTACAAAATTACAACTGAAAAACCATATACAACCCTGTCTAAAGTTGCTTAATGAAACTGGCAAAGTGCTGACCTTCTACCCTACGGTTTACCAGATCTGTTAACCAGCATGAAAAACCTTGGCCGCAACGGTAATTCATATAACAAAATATCCCTCTACAAGCTTTAAAATAAATTAATAGTATCACACCCTTAAATGCCTGTTGCATTTAACATATGTTTTTCAGAATAAATATATCAAGCCTACTGCCTTTGCTGTAACTTTTCATAATAAATAGCCCAGGACTTTGGCCTTGATCATTGGCGTATCAGAATAACTAACTCTGTCCTGCAGTAATTATCATTTTCCACAAGGCAAAAAGTGCAATGCAAACACCCTTTTTAAGTTGAAGCTCACAAATTCTGCCCAATCAAATTCTGTACTCAAGTAAATCAACGTGGGTGGTGCCAAAGCCTGTTTCTTATTAGTGCTTCTTAATCATAAAGCTGTTTTTGTTGACCACATAAGGTCTGGCTGCCTGTCAAGGACGACTTATAGGGGCCTATTGCTAGTGCTATGCTTTGCCTCATAAATAAATTATACTGACATTTTTCTGACTTGGGGTGGGGGAATACTGAGTTCATTTTTTTAAAGGAAACATGATTTAATTATGATTCTCTACATCTTCTCAGATGTGAGTTTTTAAGTGGAAAATACATTACTTTTTTAAGTTGCTGCCATGAACTAAATGGTTGCCAGTGTGTTGACTATAGCCTTATAGCCCAGCCGAAGGAGAGGGCCTTTAACAAAGAAGCAGGCCTTTAATGGCCAGTACAGCTCAGCTACGGAGGGCTATAACGCTATTAGAACTTTCCGTCTCTACAGGGCAGAATGCTCTAATAAATAAAACAAAGGCCCCACAGAGCCTGAGGGGATTGAGATCTCCTCGGGCTCTGTGAGGCCTTTGTGAGACAAACATTGGAGTGTTGGAGCTCTGGGCTTTTACCTGCCATTAGAAGCCTGGAGTACTCCACAGTCTTCAGTGGAGCTCGCAACATTCCAATATTCCAATACCTTATCTAACACAGAATTTAGCTACTGGGAACAGATAGCTTCATAAGAAGGCGTGGTCAGTGTGTTGCTGAAGCAGATGGGAACCGTCATTTTTGTTTGGAAACCAGCACAAGATCTGTGACAACATCCTAGCTCTCCACTTGTTCAGGACATCAAGTCTTCATGGTCCTTATTTGCTGTTCAGACACTTGTCAAAACACTACGTTTATCAATATTGACCCCAGAAGGATAAAAGGGTGAGCTCCTCCACTAGGATCTGACCTTGTACCCCAAAGATTACCCGCGTTCTCTGAAGCAGACACATTATTCAGCTATCTGCTCTATTCACAACCAGGTGGAGACTGTGTGAACCCATCTCATGTCCTCTCGAAATCCTGTGTTTTTCATTGGACCAATAGTAGTTTGCTTACTGCCTGGTAGGTTCTGGAGCTACTGGGAACTTATGGTTTCTATAGTTTCACTGACTCTTCATCGTAGCTGTAGATGAGCATTTAAGGCTCGTTCTAGACAATGGGGGTCATTTTGACCCTGGCGGCCGGTGACCGCCAGGGTCACCTACCACGGGAGCACTGCCAACAGGCTGGCGGTGCTCCCTCGAGCATTCTGACCGCGGCGGTTCAGCCGCGGTCAGAAACGGAAAGTCGGCGGTCTCCCGCCGACTTTCCGCTGCTCGGGGGAATCCTCCATGGCGGCAGAGCGCGCTCCGCCGCCATGGGGATTCTGACACCCCCTACCGCCATCCTGTTCCTGGCGGGTCTCCCGCCAGGAACAGGATGGCGGTAGGGGGTGCCGCGGGGCCCCTGGGGGCCCCTGCAGTGCCCATGCCAATGGCATGGGTACTGCAGGGGCCCCCGTAAGAGGGCCCCGCAAAGTATTTCAGTGTCTGCAAAGCAGACACTGAAATACGCGACGGGTGCAACTGCACCCGTCGCACCTTCCCACTACGCCGGCTCCATTCGGAGCCGGCGTCCTCGTGGGAAGGTAGATTTGCCCTGGGCTGGCGGGCGGCCTTTTGGCGGCCGCCCGCCAGCCCAGGGCAAATCTCAAAATACCCTCAGCGGTCTTGTGACCGCGGAGCGGTATTTTGTCGGGGGAACATTGGCGGGCGGCCTCCGCCGCCCGCCAATGTTAGAATCACCCCCAATGTCTTGTGGTTTGGCCTGAGACACCACTTAGTTTGGGTCGGTGGTTGCAGGTGGGGCCCACCAGGTATCATTTTTGAGGAACAGCACTTATTTTTCATTCTCAGACATTGACCCAGAACAAGAGAAGAAAAAACAGAAAAGGAGGACAAAGGAGTAGGAGAAATACAGAAAAAGAGTGAAAAAGGGAGAAAGCAGGAGCGAAAAAAACCTACAAGAGTGACATAAAAGAGCAGTCTATGTTAGTGGATTTAAAAAGTAATAGGGCGTCTGAGAAAAACTTTATGTCCCAGCACTTATTCTTTTACAAATTAGGCACAGGCTGGAGACATATTATAACACAAAGGGTATGCCACTAAAATACAGCCAGGGGAGTATTCATTGTATTTTATTTAACAATAGTGAAATAGAAGGGTTTAAGCGGAATACAATGTTAAAACTAGGTCTCTACTATGTATGTTACTCAAAGAAACAAGAAACACGCTCCAACTTAAACCTGTGGAGGAGGCTTTCTAATCCATTTGTAAAATTATTGAGCTCGATATTCAGAAATTGCATTTTGTAGTTTGTAAAATAGTCCTACAGTATTATTAATTGCCTAGTGCAAGTGCTAATCACAAACCTTAGAGTGGAAATCCGCACCTCCAGCTCTACTGTCTTCTCTGTGGTGAAAGCTCTAAATATATATGTTTACGACTTAGTAGTAAATGTGGGAGAGACCTGGGGACAGGCTGACAAATTGTGATTACTTACTACTGAATGGGACAGGTTTAGTGAGGAGTCAGGAGAGGTTTGTGGAGAGTTAAGGATGGGTGCAGGCAGGGACCTTCTACTGCAAACCTCCACCCACAAAGGAGTAAGTCCATTGATAGTCACAAACTACGCTTCAAAGTTACTACAGCCCATAAGGCAGTCGTAATTGTACTCCAGTCCAGCCTTGAAGTCTTGAATCACACATGGCCACTCACAGGTATTGCATCACACTCCACAGAAAATAAGGGAGGCAGGGACTTGCAATAACATCCCATTGGAAATAATTTTAAGTAAATTAAATTATTTCAGCTTTTAATTTAAACGTGTATATAATTGTTTTAGTCCTAAAAGCTCCATTACATTTAAAAATGAAATTTACATAAACACAATTAAATTAAATGCTTGTAAAATATAAAATTAAAATAAAATAATTATACTTATACCTTTTAAATAGTTAATATTAACTAAATATTAAAATGCTAGTGAGGGTGGTTGTTTTTAAAAATGTTTAAAATAAGATTTAGAAATTAAACAAATGTTTTTTAATTATCTAAATATTTAGTAAGCATTTAATTTGATGAGTAATGTACTGTAACATTTTATGTAAATAATTTTAAGTTAATAACACAATACAATTTTATTTGATGTTAAAATAGTTTAAAAAAAAGAATATACTGTATCCCATTTCCCTACAGTTTATCATAGGGACTGCTCCACCCCAATAGTGGAGATCTAGCTGCGCCCCCGTGCTGGAGATGGAGACCTGCATATGAAAAGTTACTTGTAGTAGCTTTATACTCATAGCTTTCGCTCCACCCACTTGTTTTAAAGGGGGAGTATGTAAGTTTAAATGTTTAGGTATATGTACATGTGAAGGTTTACCTTTGTGACTAGGGACCATTGTGTCCTTGTGATTATTTTTGCATTTAGTCAGTGGAGGCACACACAGTAGTGCTGGCAGTCCAACCTAGTACAACAATGGGTGTTTATATGAGAGTTCGGGGTAGCTCAGATTATTTGGCTTTTGAGCTTGAGCACAAAGGCCAGTCAGGTCTAGGGTGACCCCTAACTCTGGGTTATTATGGACACTGACTCAAGTCCTGACCTTTTTATATACAAATACTTGATTTCAGGTTAATATGTATGTGGTTATGTATGCATGTGTTACGTCTATAGCGTCAACCCAGCCAAAAAGCAGAAGAGCATTGAACACGGTCAGGGACAAGCATGAAGTCAACAAGCGATAGGAGAGGTAGGTGGTTTGTGGACTGTAGAGTTCTTCAAAGGGGTGCATCCTCAACTGTTTCCTAAACAGAAGAAGCACTGGGGCTTTCCTGATTGATAACAGGCTGTTGTTCCAGATCCTGGATGCAAAAAAGGAAAATACTAGCTGCCTTTTTTTCTTTCTTACACTTCTGAGTCTCCTGTCTGATAGTTTCCTGGGTACGGGTGTGCCAAGAACCACTAAAGATCATGAGCTTTTCTGCAAGATAAGCAGGGGTGATGGTTGTGATGGCCTTGTAAATGATGTAGCTGGTTTTGAACACCGTGCGGGCTGATAAGAGGTGCCCATAGAGTTTGTCTATGTTTTTATGCAGTGTGTTCCTTGAGGGTGAGGTTGGTGTCCTGTGTTAATCCAAGTGATTTGGCATTCAATGAAAGTTGAGATTCAAAGCCACAACAAGGTTCATGTCATTGAGCCAGATTTGAACTGTTTTTTGTTCTTCACAAATGACAGGAATTCTGTCTTGGTGGGAATAAGCTTCAGGTAAGCGCTGTACATCTAGATGATGTGCAGGCAGAGTTTGAGGAGCTGGACGTCTGAAGGAGTAGACTTTCAAGCAAAGTTGTGAATCATCTGCACATTGATATTGTTTGATGGTGTTAGCTGTGAGTGGAGTACCACAAATCTCCAAGTGGAGGTGGAAGATGAAAGTGGAAAGTATGGAACCCTGGGGTGGATATGAATCTTTTGGGACCTGGAGGTGGCCATCTGAACAAACTGTTGTTAGTTTAAAAGGTGCGAGGAGAACTAATGAAGGACATTGCACTGCAAGTCCAGATTACAGGGTGGGTCATCTCCATCTGGTGGGTGAGTCTAATTTGTTCCATGGAAGCAAAACAACATCCTGAATTCAATAGACCATCACACAGAAATCCGGATAACCATAGTTAGGCAAGTTTATATTAATTATTTTTAAAACCACATTTATTTATAATGACAGTATGTTGGTAGTTAATATTTTTTAACTTGATGTAAAAGCAGGGTGGTACTTAAACTTCAGTATTGTGGTAGCACACTGTTTTTTAACACCATACGTCCAGGGCTGCTAGCTAAGCTCTCCCAGCTGTCACCTGGCCTCAAGCCGAACAGCATCTGCAGACTTCTCAAGACAGTTTCATGTTCTTCTTTTTAATGCACTGCTGTTTATGATGTCCGTCTCATAAAATCATTGCATTTAGTAATGGGCCTAAAATAGTTTTTTTAACTGTTTTGCAGCTAAACCACAACAACTGTCTCCCAACAATTCCACTGCTGAGAGACCACTGCCTTGAAAGATAGAATTGGAAAGCAGACAGAACCACCAGGCCAATTAGATTGCAGTTTGCGTGCCTCCCTTAGAAGAAAATGTTAAAGGAGGTGGAAGTCTCAGGTCACTTCCGTGGTCCACAATCAAACTTTACTGAGATCATTTTTGGTGGCTGACTGGTAGTTTTCTTCAGGGGCAGCTCCTCCGCTATAAAATATGTTTATTATCACTTTCTTGTAAAAGGGGTGGGGCCATGGAACTGTGACAAGCACGAAGGACTGCACAGCACCCCCCTCAGTGCGCATGTATGTTTGGCCGGCCACCTCAGGCCAGCCAAACACACATGCGCACTGGGCTCTCTCCAACCCAGCGCTTCGTCCAGTCCTAACGCTGTCTTCATGCTGCCAGTAGTATGAAAGCAGCATTAGGATTGGATGTAGGGCAGGCTGGAAGCCAGTTCCTGCAGTTGAGGTTGGAGGAGCGGAGCGGTGCGGCGCAGCAATAAAGGTATGGTTTTATTTCTATATTATTATTCTTCCCCCCTCCTGCCACGTGCTGCCCCACCCCTTTCCTTCCCAGGAGCCGCCACTGGTTTTCTTTCGAATTTTTGTGGAGGTATAGCAGTGCAAAGTATACACATTTAATATAAATGTATACTAATTCTTTAACTGAATAGGCAATTCAAGCAATAGTTTTTAAAACATATATTTAATGTACAGATAAAAAAGATGAAGTACGGGTAACATCTTTAAAGCACTCGTCAGTAATTTGTAGTACTCTGAATACCATCCTAAAAAACACCCATGTCTTGGCTAGTCAACTTCTATTCTTTAAAGTTTCTTTCATTGCTGTTACCATAAATGAAGAGTTACGCACAGGTAGCGTACTTTGTAGTCATGATGTGTTGTACTATCTAGCAAGTACTTTGCAATTCAGAAACACAAACTCTTTACTGGAGGGGCTCTGAATTATCTTCCTTATAACCTATTGTGAAAAGTTTCCAATTAGGATGTAAAGTAATGGCAATGACAATTTCCGAAAAAACTCATGACCACTAGATCCTGGGTTTATGCAATCAACGAATATAGGTAAAAAATCAACGTTGGACACAGAATCACATAAAAATTATTCTACACTCGCACTGATGTATTTTTTTGGGAGTGTACTAGAGATCATGAATAACTTTAAAGAGATATATTGTGGGGTTAGGAGCATAGAGCGCATTGTCCTCTAATAATAAAGCTAGTGAGTTCTGACACCTTGACTATTGAATTATGTTAGAGGCCCTTCTTTCAGCGACCTGATGTAGATAATCATTACTGTTATCTATAAATATTTTTAAAGCAGTAATTCCAGTGCTGTTGATCATACATATAAAAATTAATTTACATGGGAAAGCTCTTGTGTGTAGAGAAAAAAAAATAAAAAATCTGCAATACCTAAAACCACACAAAACCTGTAGCTGAGAAAAAAGAAAACATTTGGCTATATAAAAAAATATGAAGCCAGCTGTTCGATAGACGTATTCTATCGACTTTCTATTCCAAAAACCCTTAACAACTGGGAACCACAGGATTGTTCCATTAAAGAGTATATTTAGTCAATGTAATAATATCATAACATGGCAACCAAATATTCAAGACAATTGTAATCATTTAAAGGTTTTTAAATTTCAATTTCTTAAAATAAGAAGGTTCACTGAAATACAGTAGTCTCCGAAATCCAACTTTGCAGGATACAAATCTTGGAGAGGACAATCATGTTCACTGTTACCAAGCACTTGAAATAACCATCGGCTAAAGCTGCCCAAAAATAATAATATCTAACGTTGGGAGGCCCCTAACCCCTCAAACTGAATGGGAGCTTTTTATATTGGAGAGCATGACATGGTTTTTTGCAACCATAAATAAAACTATTAATGGCAAAATTAATACATCAGAAAAAGCAAAAGGGATCACAAGTGGTATAGCTCTACACAAATAAATGAATTTGGTGACAGAACTATTTTTACAGTATAACAGTATTCCATTAATCTATAGCCAATCAATCCCATTCATGCCCTGTAATAATGGATTATCTGAGAAAAGACTCATAATTCAAACCTAACTAAGATTCAATCTTCGCTGACTGGTAGTTGTCAGGATAAGACACAGTCCTTACATGACAGCAGTATCTGTATCCAGCAGAAGGTTGGAGACCTGAGATGGGTAAGTCTAGGCCTTTCATCATATTAGTGTGATTTTGAAGCCTCATCTTACAAGGCGGACTTAATGAAAGGGGACAAGAAGCCATGACATGTTTAAACTTGCAGGATGATGGTGTTACAATACCACTTTCTGGCTCCCTTTGTCTTACCTCTTCACTTCTGTTTACATGTGGTAGAAGTGAAGGAGCTCAAGCAGGGAAGGATGACTCGTTGAAAATGAATGCAACCATCAGTGATTTTAGGTACCAGCTTAGGCTTGAACAAGCAGCTACAGCTTAATTGGACATGACCTCTTGTGGACATTGGGGGAACACTCTACAATGAGAAGTTATGCTCCAGAAGAATTAATTCACACACAGAATACAGGAACAGAGATCTTTCTTGGAAGTGCAATGTCACTCAAAGCTGGTACCCCACAGACTGAGGTGGTGAAGGTGGAAGATGAGGAGTGGTGAATTTCTGATATATCGTTATGACACACCTCGCATTTATAGGATCAGATCAGATCGCCAAAGTGCTACATGGACTGTTCCAAATTCTACACAACAAAGATTAGGATAAACAATACAGAAATCCACAACATGACACAGTGCACCTTAAAATAACATCACATAAGACGTGATGCACTGCAACACAGAACAGTGCAGTGCAGATCAGCAAAGCCCACCTCTGTCTTAAACCCAGAAACATCACAGATGCAACTCCCTGTAAAGATATCCTAGTTACTCTGATGGTGACTCTCAGGTTTAGATGTTTCATCCACTATTCCGGCAGCCAACATAATGCAACATAATATGCTTTTATACCTTTATATTAGCAAAATGGTTGTATGTCAGAAAATTGTGTACAGAATTGTCATATGGCATAAACTTAGTGCTCTAAACAGTGATTCCAAAAAATATCATTCCGTTTTCGTATATTTGGTATTATTAACTTCAATTATGCAATATCTTGATAGAAGAAATTTAAATGCAATATTTAAAGCTGATAATTTTCTGATAAAACACCGAGGGAAATATTCCTAACGTCTGTACTTTTTACAATATTTTGTTTCCGACCTGATGAAAATGCTTGCTGACCTACTGAAAATGAGCTTCTAGGAAGATGCTGGAATTCTGATTCTTCACAACTACTTCAGCAGGGACCTCCGGCAGGGGTCATGATCAGTACACGCAGCAATCCCCGTCACCTTTAACCCGCGACCTCTTTTTGGCGACCAGTGGCTACCAAGCACGATTTCCCGCTGACGTTCAGGAGATTTTACAAGTGAAAGAGGAAGGTTAACCAGACTGAAAGCTGGAATGCAGGCTGTGACATGCGGACTTAATTCGCTGTAATTAAACTACAGACACCCTTTATGAGCCTTTGTTAGCAAGCACACCCTGGACAAGTCACTGTTCGAGTCTATGCAGCTGTCCTTCGCAGTAGAGTGACAGTTTCACAGGAGGGGGTCAATCAATCAATCAATCAAGGCATTTATATAGCGCGCTACTCACCCGGAGGGTCTCAAGGCGCTAGGGGGGTGGGGTCTGCTACTGCTCGAACAGCCAGGTCTTGAGTTGCTTCCTGAAGGAGAGGTGATCTTGGGTACGGCGGAGGTGGATGGGGAGGGTGTTCCATGTCTTGGCTGCCAGGTAGGAGAAGGATCTTCCTCCCATGGTGGTTTTTCGGATGCGTGGGACGACGGCGAGGGCGTGGCTGGCAGATCGAAGCGGGCGGGTGGGGGTGTAGAAGGTCAGGCGGTTGTTGAGATACTTGGGGCCCTGGTCGTGGAGGGCCTTGTGTGCGTGGGTGAGGATTCGAAACGTGATTCTCTTGTTGACGGGGAGCCAATGTAGGTCTCTCAGATGTCCGGAGATGTGGCTGTGACGGGGGATGTCCAAGATGATTCGTGCGGAGGCGTTTTGGATGCGTTGGAGTCTTTTCTGTAGTTTGGCTGTGGTTCCGGTGTAGAGGGTGTTTCCGTAGTCCAGACAGCTGGTGACGAGTGCCTGGGTCACCGTCTTCCTGGTGTCAGTGGGGATCCATCGGAAGATCTTACGGAGCATGCGTAGGATGTTGAAACATGAGGATGAGACGGCGTTGACTTGTTTGGTCATCGAGAGGGAGGAGTCCAGGATGAAGCCCAAGTTTCGTGCGTGGTCCGTTGGTTTGGGTGCGCTGCCCAGGGCCGGGGGCCACCAGGAGTCATCCCAGGCAGAGGGTGATGATCCGAGGATGAGGACTTCCGTCTTGTCTGAGTTCAGTTTCAGGCGGCTGTTCATCATCCACTCGGCTACGTCTTTCATCCCTTCGTGTAGGTTGGTTCTGGCGGTGGCTGGGTCATTGGTGAGGGAGAGGATCAGCTGGGTGTCGTCGGCGTAGGAGATGATGTTGAGGTTGTGTTGGCGTGCGGGTATAATGGAAGCGCTGAGCTCTTGGGTTGGCGGCGGTCCAGTCATTGGTGATTTGTTTTGTTTGACGTTTTATTGTCTCAACTGTTAATGTTTACAAAATTATGAAAGTATTTAGACCACTTTTCATTTGCTTTATTTTCATTCATCAGTACTCGGTGAACATGCAAAAGATATACATACTGCAAAGACACGAACTGCGCAGGTTCCAGGTCACTCAATCACAAATGTCATCTGTTCCCTTTTTCACAATCATTCACTTTTAGAATTGTTTCACAGCCTGTCAAGTGCTTATTATTAAAGAAGGGGTTGAAAGTATGAAGATTGTAGAAGGAATGTGGAAACAGTAAATGGCTGCAAAAGATACAACTTCAAAGGAGCCGGTGCCCCGATTCGATAGACAACTGGTAATTATAAGCATGTGATTCTCTCTAAAAGTATCTCCCCACCTCTAAAAACGACACCCCACTGCATTACAGTACAAGGCTGAGAACTCCCTTCAGGTTGCATAAAAAAACTTTATATTAAGGACTTACTATCGCTCCATTGGGTGTTAATATTCTATTAAAAACTCTAATAACAGCCCTTTTGCAAACGGTATCTAGGTCATAATATGATAGAGGTATTTAGCACGTGACAGTTTGGTGGTATCCCATGTTATGGGGGTTAAAGATCATACAATTACATTTCCTGGGATATCATTGGTGGCCATGGGCCATGTGATGCCATTTAGGGTGTCACAGGATAAACAGTATTACGTTTGTTACGCCTCGCGCTCTGGTCAATAGATTCCACTGCATTTGATTCTCTGCAACAACCTCCATCACCAGAGCTTATACTCTCAGGGCCAATCCTTGGCGCTAGGAAACACCCACCGACATCTGTGTTTGTATGATGTATACACTTACATATAACTGCCTGGGTTGGAGGAGCAAAGGTAGTGTAGACAGATGAACGTTTTATCCAGTTTTTTGACCTTTTTGTGGAATAAATATTGACTAAATTGGCTCAATACCGAGTGCTACTCATTATGAGTTCAGGGTGACCTAAACTATTTTTTGGCTTAAATTGTGCAGAGAGAACTGACAGTTCAGCATCAGAAGAACAGAGGCTCTCTGCTGTTTTTTCTTGTTTGGGGCAAAACATGAAACTCAAAATCATATCAAATGGACAGGGGCGGCTCCTCCGCAGCGGAGGAGCATCGGCCCTCTGGCTGAGAGCCAGCAGCAGAAAAATAAAATATATTTGAAGCACAACCAGAAGGTCCAGGGAGGGGCAGCGCTGGGCCACAGGAGCTGGGAGGGGGGATGAGGAATTGTGGGCACCAAGTGCACATGTGTGTTTGGACGGCCTAAGATGGCACTTAGGTTTCTCCAGTCCAGCCGGAAAGTGCACAGGCCCCAGGTTTGTGTCTGCCGCTCAGACTAGTCCTGATGCTGCTTTCATGCTAGCTTTAGCATGAAACCAGCACTAGGATTGCTGGGGAATCTCTTCTGGTGTCCCAGCAAATGCTGGGACACCAGAACAGAAAAGGAGGACAAGCGAAGCAGCAGGAGAGGACAGTGACAGCGGCGACTTACTGTAAGTTTTTTTTCTTTTATTTATTCCCCTCACCCCGTCACCCTCCCCTTCATATCTGTGTCAGCCACTGCTGCAAATGGATCCTGTTGCTCCAAAAACAGAACTTAGACATCTGATGAACTCCAATGGAAAAAATTCCAGTTGATTCCACTTGCGTACTGAAATTGGTTATTCATGTCTCTTAGTATTTTCATTCTATCAGTAGAACCTCTTTTCTTCATAGGACATATTTTAGTTTTCAAAAACTCATCTGCAGCAAGATCACAAGAGACTCTACTGACAAGATCCACTAGAAACTCTACTGACAAGACCCACTAGAGGTTCTGCTAACAAAATCCACCAGAAACTCTACTGATAAGATCCACTAGAAACGCTGCTGACACAATCCACTAGAAACTCCTCTTACAGGATCAACTACAGTCCTTAATTTGAGCCGGTGGTTGCTTGTGGGGGGCACCTGCACTTATTTTTGGGGACCAGCACTTATTTCTCCACATCAGACATTTCCCAAGGCCAACAGAGCGCAAAACAAACAAAATGAAAAGACAGAGGAAAAGAAATACAGAAAATCCATCACCAAAGGAGAACGCAGACACCTGTAGGGGTGATATAATGCATCAGGGAGTGCCTGGCAGTGAATTAAAGTGGCCTGAAGTGAATTCAGGACTGTGCACCCTTGCTATTTGCGCTCTGACACTGAATAGTGGGTATCAGAGCAGCACTTTGGGCACCAGCTATTAGTTTACAAAAAGGCACTGATTCACTGGAAACTCTACTGACAGGATCCACTAGATGCTCTAGTGATAAAAGCAGCTAGAAACTCTACTGACAGGATCCACTAGATGCTCTACTGACAAAATCAACTATAAAGTCTACTGACAGGATCCACTAGAAACTCCACTGACAGGATCCACTAGAAACTCTACCGACAAGATCCAGTAGAAACATTGCTGACAAGATTCACTAGCAGCTCTTCTGGCAGGATCCACTAGAAACCCTAGTGACAGGATCCACTAGAAACTCCACTGACAGGATCCACTACAAAATGTACCAACAAGCTTCACTCGAAACTCTACCGGCAAGTTCCACTAGAAACTCTACTGTGACAAGATCCACTAGAAACTCTACTGACAAGATCCACTAGAAGATCTACTGACAAAACCCCCTAGACACTCTGCTGAAAGGACTCACTAGAAACTTTAGTAGACTCTCCATCCAGACAGTTACGTTTTTGTTCTTGAATATAGTTTTTCCCCATTCTGAAAATCCAGGAATGGTTTTGAGACCCTAAAGGGGAGCTCTTATCTATCTTTCACCACCCCCTCACCAAAAGCATGTTTTTTTTTTTTAAATAACACCAGCCGTAGCAAGACAGCACAGATGTGATTTTGTTATCCATATCCACTAAGCACGCTCAGTTATCCTATCTAACATATGCTCATTTTCCAGGCTAATCTCTTCGATCACTCTGCTCTCCCCAGGGCTAGTATTTAAGGAGTGGAGACCGCAGCTTTGGAAGCAGGAGTGGACGAGATGACGCTTACGCAATGAATCAAAGTTGGCCAAGACTCCGATCCAGAAAGTTATATTTATCTTTGTTTACTAAGCTGACTGTCCTACGTTTCTTTGGGGCTTTCTGTTCTTCTTTTACTTACAAAGTGATCCATTCCAGGCCCTTGCAATTTACACTAAACACAAGGATTGACCCATACACCCAGTATGCAACCCTGGGTCAACTTACTGAAGAAATACACAATGGTCCTGTGGGTTTGCCAGGGATCTCACACCCCTCTGGTACCTGATCCACTATGGGTGTGGTAATGTATCAGTTAATGCCCCTTGGAATAGCTGCAGAAGTGACATTCTGGAGTGCACCACACAGAGAGTCTGTGCCAAGCACCCAGAGAGTCAGAAGGGAACATGTATGGTTAGTCCTTTGTCAGTATCCAATAAATTCATTGCACAAGATGAATTTCATCCCTGACTCTACTTCACCAGCAAGATGGGTCCACTGTGAGAAAAAGTTCACCGAGATGGAAGGCTGAGTTTAACTCTGAGGTGTGAGGAGAGTGGGGGTGGGGGATCACCACTTCATAGGGCCCCTTTATTCTTCATGGGCTACAGGAAGAACTGGGGCCTGTCTTGCAGTGGCCCCTCTTGTTTCTGCTGAGTGTCTCCTAGATAAAGAGCCCAGCATGCAGTTACCCCATGGACCCACCAAAAGGGTCACAACAGGGTATCAATTTACAGCAGATAGCCTTGAAAATGCCTTTTATGATAAGGAAAGGAAGTAAAGATTAGAAAACATCAACTTACTTGTGAGCTTCTAAATCCTTCTCAGTAGTTCTACGGATTCTTTCCCTTGACAAAATAACTTTACCATTCTGCTCTGTGTGACAGAACTTCAGCATTTTCATATGGAGGTATAGGGCTCCCTCACAACTCATTGTTTCCCAGAGAAAACTGGAATTTTCAGAGCTTTACTACGCCTGGGGGTACACAGGGCAACAAGCCCAAGCTTTATACTGATGCCACCCCCAAGTGCGGACTGGAATCTCTGAAAAGGTTCTAATACCAGCCTTGTATTGCACGAGTACAACGAAGTACTGAACAACTACTGTCTAAACAACGATTTTGCCTCAATAACGATTGCCTGAACAATTAATTTTAAGGTATGTTTTTTTTTATGGCTTATTAGTTGTTTAGAATGGATATTCTAAACAACTAATAAACCATTAAAAAAAGAAAAACTTACCTTAAAATTCATTGTACAGGTAATCGTTAATCAGGCAAAATCGTTGTTTAGACAGTAGTTGTTCAGTACTTCGTTGTAGAGACTTTTTAGTTGTTTAGCAGTAGCGGTTTAGGCAAGTAGTTGTTTAGGACCTAGTTGTTCATGATGTTTCCCGTCTAAATGTAGTAATTTTTCATGCAGCATCCAAATTTGCTGAGTTGTGCAAGGACAAAAACATAACAGAGAGTCATATCTACTAAAATGGTCTGTCGTTGCTGTGGTCCTTTGCACTGGCGCTCACACAGACCAGCCTTGTGTGGTGCACAGCCTCACACTGTGTTGCAACAGTGAGTGTGCGTAGGATTTGTACTGGTGGCACATCCTTCAGTACATGTTCCTATACATACACAAACTCATATGTTTTCCATACATTGGATGTGTGCTGTGCACTGCAGCACAAGTGATATCTGTCATTTGTTGGGGGAATGAACACATTTACCCTGTTTGTGCCTGCTTCAAGTAGGTGGTAGTTTTTGCACTCAAAGCCTGGTCTAACCATCTTAGTAGGTCTGGCTCTGTATCAAAACCTTTGGGTATTTGTGGTGATCCGCACCTGTAATGCCCCTTGACACAAAGCAATGCAAAGCAGAGCAAAGCTGTATTTCTGCTGAGAAAAGGGTACCAGGCCACTTCAAACTCCTTTTACACTGGAGAGCGAATAGCACGCACCGCTTTGCGTCAGCGCAAAGTGTTAGTAGATCTGGCCCAACGCTGGTTGGAGAAACAAGCACCTGAAATTTTTATCTGTAACACTAACCAAAATCACAGGAAGCGACTGCATAATCTGTAAAAGACCCACCTATAAAATGTTGAAGGTGGGGGCAGTTAGAGACTCTGCACATAAGCACGGGGCTTTAAGTGGGCCTGCTGGTGCCGGCACTTCTTAAAAGCAGGTGCTGAGACGGGTCCCTATCGGGCTCTCCATTATTGCCCTCACCCTCCCGGTGAAAAAAAAACTAACTCTGCAGCAGTACCACCCTGCGCTGCCTTTGATGTAACCTCAAAGAGACTCGCTATAGTTATTTCACAGTCTCATCATTTCATAAATAGAGCTACAAAAAAGACATTGTTGTACTTGCTTATCTTATGCAACTAACAACGACTGGCAAAGCCAATAGGCTTGGGTTGTTTTAGGTATAATGTCAGTTGTATTATATATCTGGATGCAATGACAAAAAGGCGCAGCAAAATACCTGTTGGGCGGCACACTATGCTAAGCACAGATTCTTAGCTTACGTGTTGTTAAGCCACGCCCTTAATTATACAGGCCACGCCCTTTGAGAGACCACTCCCAGTTCTTTTCATCCCACTTAATGCTCTGAATGAGCGTGGAGGAGATGCTAGATGGTTTCTCTCAACCATTTTAGGCCTGGGAGTTGTGGAGGGTGTGTCGACTTTGGCCCATATTAGTTATGCTGACGGGTATTTCTCCATCTGCACTGCGGTGCTGCTGTTCGAGATGATGAAATGCTTGTAGGAAAAGTGCAATGGCGTGTCAAAGGCCCCCGACCTGTGCTCCAGGGGGCCCCCTCAGCACAGTACTCTGGCCTGAGAGCACCTGCATGAGTCTGGAAGGAGGGCCCTCCCTGTGCTGTGCAGGGTGGGCCCTCAAGTGTCATTACTCCATTGGCAAGGTGTGAAGAGCAGTGTAGGCGCTGGGGCACCCAATGAAAACCACCCAACATGGTAATCTCTGCTTGGCAAACACCGGTGTTGAGAGTGTGTCAGTGTTAGTCTCGCCGTGAAATGTCCTCAAATGGACGTTGATCATGAGAAGCTGTTGTTTGAGACATTTTTTGGAAGAGACTGTCGCTTATGGCCTTTTTTGTTGGCCATAAATTATCACCTAGATGCGCCAAAGCCTGAGGTCTAACCTACGAAGGGGGGGCGTTACTTCAATTACTACTAATAAAGAGTTCCTTAATATAGCACTTAATATGTCACTTCTGCTGTCTCTAGGCGCTTTAACTAACAGATGTTAGTATTGGCCAGTTTAATGGTGCGCTTGGTGATCTCTTCTTTAATATTCATTTTCTAATTGTACATTTGGGGGACCAATGGAACTGTAGGTAAAGTAGTAGGTGGGTCTGTCCCCCACTATGCCCACGGGTGCTCTACTTTGGCTATTAAGAGTCTGCAGGGCTCAGCAGGGACATCTTGAAGATTTTGGGGGCCCTGGGCCAAACATATTTTGGGGGGCCCTGTTTGGGACACCTTTGAATTTATGATCCGGTTTTAGCTTTTTCTGCCCTCTTTGGCCAGGTGACTGAGTGCACAGACACACCTGTCCAAATTCTAAATGTGTTTACAAAGAACGTTCAGGGATTGCGTCGTGGTTTTCAATATTGTTAATTGCACGCCGGCATCTCACTAATATCACTGCAAATAATCCACCTGACACCAGTTTCACATATGTGAGGTCCCCGTTTTGATCTAAAGGAAACTTGTATGAAAGCTGCATGAAACATAAATATAACACTTCTCTGAAAAATTATTAATAGACTCACACAACACCCACATTCAAATAAATAAAACGATAACAGTACTTAAAACTATTTTTTAAGGATTATTCAAGGTCAGTAGGGCAAGACTCTACGGAACAGAGCTGGCTCTATCATGCCCCCCACCCACCCCGCGAAAGATTGGGGCGCTGGGCCAGAGCACACTTTGCCCAGGTCTTAAAAGGTCTCTGGGGTTCAGGCCTGGAGCACGTATGTGTGCAGAGTTCCAGGGGCGCACTGGATTTGCACAGGGGTCGAGCGCCTCGAGGCGCACTTCGGCTGGAAGGGTGTAAAAGTCTGAGTCGCGTCTTCTTCCCTCTTGTCCGGAAGCATCTGCACATTCCAGACGGACTCTGTAAGGGGAGCATGGTACCGCGGGAGCCGCTGCCAGCCACGACCGGGCCTGCTGGCAATCAGCGGTGGAAAAGTCGTCTTTCGATTGTCGTTCGCGGAGGAACGGGCCAGGAGCTCGATTTATAATTGCGCTTCCGGTCTTATGTAAGGCTGTTCTAGCGCGCAAGCGCAGGGCCCAGCTATGCTTCGGGGCTTGCCACATGGGCCCCTGTCACCAGAGGATGCCAATTGCACGTATCATTTGATAACCCTGTCATTGCCCTAGCAACCAGAGACACTTTAAGACATGGGAAAAATGGACGATGGCTCAGGGCCCCACCTCCCAGGGCCCCCCATGGGAAAGTAAACTTTATCTCTCTAGTTCACCTTTGTCTATTTCTATATCTAAACCTCTGTTCTGCTCTCTGCCTCTTTCTCTTTGCCCAGTGTGATCTTAAGGATTGTTTGGGGTCCTCTGAAAGACACATTTCTAATGTTTTTTTGCGTGAAACCCATTTCTGGACGTTTGGCATCTTGCGGGCTACAGTTTGCACAAAAGAGGGCATTAAAGTTGTTACGAACAAGGGGCCTGAAAATATTTCTTGGTCTGGGCCCCAATAATCCTTAAGGCGACCCCTGGGACAATGGCCAATTACACATTGCTACGTTTTCCAGGCCCAATAGTGGCAGGTTAGGCCAGCCCTAGTTTTTTCGTAGAATTCTGCGACTTGTAGTCTAGATTTTATACTGGTTTGAATAAGACTAAAAGGCCCAGAATTTTAAGAAAACAAGTGGGAGTGGCCTAATTAGTCACACATGGACCTTGGCAGCTATATTAATAAGGCTCTAAAAGCCATATTTGCTTTTTTTATTTCATCTCCCTGTCCTTCTGTTGACCCTTAACAGCAAATAGAAGGCTTAGAGGGGCGCCACCATTGAGGTGTCATCAGGGGGTCAAAGGGTACATAAAGTCAGTGAGGCTCCAGACTTCACAACATCTTATGACTAAATGGGAGAGGGCGGGGCGAATGTCTGATTGGCATATAGCTGCAGGCACTGCAGACCTTAAGCCTAAAACATATGTGTTTACCTGTACGGGTGATGCATCAGCATGTCACAAATGACACAGATCCTACAAGTGTCCGACCCATTAAGTCAGGGTTGGGACGTCTCTACCTCTTGGTGATGCAGGCTCCCCTGTGGGTCTGCAGTAGCCATCAGACAGGCTGTCTGCCTGGCGCTGCTTCTCAACCATGGCTCGGTCTGAATTTCTTGACTATATCAATAGTGAATAATAGCGCTTACATGTGCATCTGTTTTGTCAGAACTATGCGCCACTGCACCGTTCAGCGTAAAGAGAAAGACAGGTGCTGCACGTCTCCAAAATAGTTAATTGAGTACACACATAAAGGACAAAAATAGAGATAGAAAATGTCCTTTTAGATACAAGCATAGGCAGCAAGCATATTTGCATTTTTTAAACTCTTGGCTTTGACAATGCTTGTTGCCAAATGCTATACAGCTTCAGCAAAAAAAGAAAGGTCTACAACAGGCTGATCCCATGCAGGTACTATGGGTTTCGTTAAACTGCTCCTTTGTGCCCTTGGTTAGCCTATATATGTGAGCAAAGATCTACGATGCATCGCCCCGGCGCTGTATTAATAAAGTTATTGGTATTTAAATATATAATAAGCTAAACTATTAGCCTGCTTCACTGTATATAAAATTATAAATAATAAACATGCATTTGGAAACACAGATGTAGTAAACATAGGAAACAAATGCAAATTGGTTAGGCTTATCATCAACTGAATTTGTTACATTTCAAAGATTGCCACTGATCAATAGCATAGATCATTAGCCACCTTTGGGCTCTTAATATTATTAGTGAGAAAAGAAAGGGCAAAATCTGAAATGAATTTTGCCGCACGTGTAAAAATATAGCAGGCGATAGAAGCAGGTTGCCAAACACTATCCTCACGATACAGCAAGTAAAAAAAACTTCTCGTTTCCACTAAAAGACTAGATTACATGTTTTGATTTCAGCATATGTGTAGTAGTCTCTTTAAAGTGCCTTTAAATCCTCGGGCGAGATGTGACTCGGCTCTTTTCTTTAAAACATGTTGCTTTGACTTACACTCAACAGACCATCGCTAACAGCCAGATATATTCATTGTGTGCTGTCTAGTGTTTCAGAAAACACAAGGCATGGTGGGAAGGTTGTTAGTTTCTAAAGTGAGTGCATAGAAAATAAAAAGCCTATGATGCGGCTCACCATGGGGGGGGAGAAGAGAAGCAGAACACAGCTGAAAAACACATGAATTCCAATGGAGTACTTAACCAAAAACAAAAAAGTAGTCCCTTTTAAAGTAAGCAGTGGAAGGACACATGCAAGAGGTCTGGCTTGAGGGGAGGGGCAAAGACAACATGAAGAAAAAAGCATACAGAAGCCAACAAA
This sequence comes from Pleurodeles waltl, assembly GCF_031143425.1. NCBI lineage: Eukaryota > Metazoa > Chordata > Amphibia > Caudata > Salamandridae > Pleurodeles > Pleurodeles waltl. Next base: position 74,342,334 of record NC_090449.1, on the reverse strand, counting down.
TAAGAAGCAAGAAAGCTGTGAAGGTGCAAGAATGGCCTATTGTAGCATGTTGTAGCGTGCTGTGCCCCTGTAGCTTCAACAGAAGGTTAGCTTTATGGCCCTGGAAGCCCACTTCTCTGTCTCGAGTACAAGAGGGCACCAGTCCTGTCCTTCAAGGCTCCTCTCAGGTCAGAGACAGCAAGTCCAGTCCTCTTCTGGTTTTCCTGAGGTCCAGAACGTTTTCTGAACTGGGTGCCTAGATCTGCCACATTTATTCCTGGCACAAGCTAGTGGATGGGAATACCTCATTGGCACACCCTAACCAATGGAGTAAAAGTTCCAGAGACCCGCCCTCCCACTTTGGGCATTTTCAATATAACAAGTGTCTTCGGCCACACTAAACTTGAGCTCTGAGGGCTGGGGATGTGTGTGAGGTCTGTATTGGAGTAATTATATTATCATATAACACACAGCAAACAGCTGGGTCTATTGACTAAAAATGACAAAATTCTGGGGTGGGAAAAAGTGACGTCACTCTAATGGGATATTCTTTTTTGAAGGATGATTTCCCTCACTCACCAGACGTGTATGCTTCATCATTGGGAATCTCCTGGCCTGTTACAGCTGTTCACGGAGTGGGCTACACCCCCTTTGAAATGATGGGTGGAGTGCTTGCAGGTGTTTTGAAAATGAGGAGAATACCCTAAGGCACGGGTCTTCAAACTGAGGGGCTGCCCCCCCTAGGAGGGCCTTAACTGATCCCGGGGGGCGCCAGGCTCTGGCTAAAAGAAGCATCATGCTGATAACAGTGCTTTGTTTTGAGCAGACAACGTTGAGTGGCAGTCAACCTCTCTGTAATGGGCTATCACTAGCATCCTTGGTCATTTACATTTGGCTGAGAGTATGTGTCAAAAGGAGAAGGGACTCCAAATAGTCTTTAAACTTCTCCTTCCCCATTTCTGAGAATCACATTTGTGTATACTCTTACACACTATGAAGGTCTAGTTACCCAGAATAGCATGTTTGACAATCATGCATGTGATTACATTTCTAAAACAATTAAATGCAGTTGTTAAATAAGCCTAGTCATATGTAAACCTTGTCAATTTAATAGAAACATTTCATGGAAAAATAATTCTGGAAGTCCCCCCATGGATTCTTATTTACATTGGAGGGGGTTGCAGCATTACAAAGTTTGAAGACCACTGCCCTAAGGTGAAAAGGTGTGGGGAACTGAGCAGAGCGTGCAGTGAGTAACGTGATAAAGCAAAAAAAAGGGAAGTGTTAAAACTGGCTACAGGCTACGTATGCGTGTCATTTTATTTGTGCGTCCCTGGGTCAGGATTAAAACAACAAACACTACGTAAGACTGAGTAGATCCAGCTTCTATACATAAGCACAATGGGTCAACATGTTTCTGCCATATTACCCTCACCAGAGGTGTTGTGCCATTGATGAGGACCATATAATGGAAAGCTACTGCTCAAAAGGTTGTGCTCAAAACAAAGATAACAAAGATACCAAACCACCCAGTGGTCCACTGTCAATTGCCACAAGGGACGACTCCACTGTCAGTCAATACACAAGCTTTAGGTTTTCGTGCTCAACTCGGATCCTGGCATGGGGCTGAGGATGCTCTCTAATTTTTGAGGTTTCCACGCTGTGGCCGTGTCCATTGCCAGGTGTGAGGCTGACTTTAAGGCAGGTGTTAGTTACTTGAGATAACTATAGCTGGAGCATTTCTAAGGTTTTGTTTGTTTAAATGGCTTATTTTAAGTGACATTTTCACCTAACTATAACATTCCTTTAACCTTTGTCTTTTTCAGTTAAAAAAAAAATATATATACACACACACACACACACACACAGATAGATAGATAGACAAATAGATAGATTCCAACCCTCTAGGTGATCAGAGGTAGTTTTTACTGTGGTGATACTGTAGAATTTAACGTTTGCGCTTGAATAATAAGTTTGAATCTGTGTTTATTGGAACAATTCGTAAGTGGGAGACCAAGTGTAGAAAATCGACAGAGAGCAGCAAAGAAGTCGAGAGAGCGAGGGAGAGACATCAGGGGAGAGAGGGATATATATGGGGACATGTTGAGAGTAAGGGAGTGAGAGAACGAGAGAGAAAGAAAAGTGGAGACATAGGAGGTATTCAGAAAAATCTACAAATAGAGGAGAAAGGGAAGAGAGAGAAAACAGAAATACACTATGATAGAGAAATAATGTACATAGGAGGGAGTACAGACAAAGCAAATAAGAAGACAAACTGTTTTGGTTTTAAGAATTATCATTTTCAACAATGAAAATTCAAACTTGTACACTAGTGTCTGTGCAACAATAAGCAATAAACAAGGTCTGAACTACAAAGCAAGAACATTTCCCGACAGTCAAAAACCAATTTTTTTCTATGGAAGCCTTCAAAGTCGTTCATCACCTCATAAATAACAATATTCTACGCTAATTCGTGACAAATCGAAAATGTATACAAAGTGCAGCATGAGCTCTATGGCATGTTATGTCACATTTTCTGCTTTTCTTCATTGCTTGGTTTACAAAAGCATATACAAAAAGTATCTTCCATCTTTCCTGGCAAAAATACACAAGTACTTAAAAAAAAATTTCGACAACTGAAGTGTTTGAAAGAATTAGATGAATCTGTTCCCAGAGCACAAAAGCGATCAAATTATTCATTTCTTAAATGCATCCTCTAACACAAAGGTACCCAACTCACATCCACAACACGTTGTCAGGATAGTCACAGAAAATGTATTTAGATATAGTGATACTACAAGAAACTGATCTGCATAGGCATTGGTTATCCTGAAAATATGGCATGAATATGGCCCTAATGCATCTACGTTGGATACTCCTCTTCTAACAGATATGGTAAAATTGGAAGATGCCATCTTCGTTTAGAGTAATCTGCTTTACCATTTGAAAATGCCCTTACCAATGTAGACAATAGTACCACTTCTTGTAAACCATTAGTGACTAAAACCACCACACTAGCAGATATGTTGAGCATCATTGGCCTTCAGCAATCTCGTGAGCCATTTCAAGCCAAACTCCCTCAAAATTAAAGATGATGATGTGACACGGTCCCCAATCACTACAAACACAACAATAAAGTACTAATGGATCACAATTAACCTGTTGAATGTTTTTCTCAGCCCTTGGCAGAAAACTTATGGAACTCTGGTCCAGATAAGAACAATGTTTCGCTTTGTAGTCAACTTGAAACTTCTCTATTTTAACCTACCTCATTCTCACTAACAGGCTCCTATGAGATCCTTGAAAATAATTACCAGTCTTCCTGGTTAGATGTCATATGATATTTGACCAGATCTTTAAAAGGCAAACATGTTGTTGGTGTAACCAGTAACACAATGTCAGGAGGAGGGTGCAACTGTTATTCGCACAATTAATAAATCACCATTCGCTTATAAACTATTAGCTGTCCTCAATAGATGGCCTTCTGCCAAATCCTAATTGGGGGCCATCCTTTGAGTTGGAGCTCCAGATCTTATTCTTGCAGAGATATTAAAATATCCAGACAGACTGATAACTCTACGGAACAAGATTGCCCACTGCATCTCACATGCAACACAATGTTAATTTTGGTGCTTCAGAAAATCCCAACGCATTGTACTATTCAGGTGTCCCCATGTAACGTGTTATCCATATTGATTGTCTCAAGAATGTAGGCTGTCTAAAATGTGCAGTGACACAAAGGTTCAGTCACTATAAAAAATAATATATGAAATAAAATAATGCCACCTGGGAAAGGATAGTGACAATGGCAATTCTCTTCACCTGCACCTTACATCTTCAACATAACGAAGAGAAGTGCAAGAGGTGGAGCGATCTTGGTTTACCGAACGCAAGTTCTTTAGCACCATGGGGTTTCGTGTGGGCCTGGAAGTTGGGCGATACATGGAAATCTGCTGTGTAGGTTCAGGAGAAGGGAGTGGTTGGATGAGGTGTGGATAGCTTGAAGCTGCAAAACTCCCTTTGAGCAAAGAGAGGAAAGGGCTCGGCTAAGGGAGGAGATGTGGTCTTGAGACCAAGCTGCTGACATTGCATTCCACAGACCTGTTTTCTAACTTAGCTTTTGGGAATGAACCAAAAATGATGTGATTTAAGGCAAACCGCTAAATCTCCCGTACCTTAAAAAAATGTAAATATATGGAACATAATGTGAAAAGGTGTAATGCATATGTCTAGTTGTGATTTGTGAATGTTTGTTTCCGCTTTTCACGATTCTTTGCTAATAAAAGTGGGATGTGATTTCTGCCAACTTGAAAATTCAGAATTACATGACAGGTCATAAAGCTGCTACAAATGTGAGTGATTCACAGGTCCTTCAGACTAGATGGAACTTTATTAAATACATTTAAAAAGAGTGGATGAACAGCATCTTTCATAGTTTTCATACTAAGGGACTCATTTAGAGTTTGGCAGACAGTGTACTCTGCTACAAGCATGGCAGAGCACCTATCTTCCAAACCCTTGGCCCACCAGCTGTATTCTGAGTCGGGCAAACTTTCACATGGAAACCATTGACCATAGGTCAATTGGATGTTGGGCTACTGGCCAATGGACATCGGACCGTCCACCATATTGAGTATGAATGTTCCAGTGTCATTTTATCCTGTCCACGACCATCAGGGAAAATCTGGCAGTTCTGAATTGAAACAAATAACAGGGACCCCCTGCATGCTTGAAAAAAATCCAAGAGTGTCAGGACCACTGGATTTTTGCTTTTCAAAAACAAGTTCCCACTTTGGGAGCAGTGATGGCAGCCCTCGAGAAGGCACAAAGATCTGTGCCTGGCAGATGGAGAACTCTAAGGATAGCAGGCAGGGATCCACCAGGTTGGCACAGGACCTCCGCCTCTCTGGTGTTACAGCAAGTTGCCTGTAAAACTCTGGATAAATCTGTTGTTCAGGGATGCAACACGCTTCTCCTCTATTTGCACAGCACTAGGTTTCATCGCCAATAATTGAGCAGAAGAAATCAGATCAACCATCATTTCTCAATTTAGCTACACCATCAGTTGCTGGTCCTGATGAAAGCTTTCCCGGAGGGGTCCGAAATGCCTTAATACACAACAGAGACGGATGCAGTGGACTAATCCTTGACTAACATAACTGATAACAAGAAGGCTCTGTTCTAAACTTATTTTTTTAACCCTTTTCTCTCCTCCCTACCATCTAGGCCCATATAATTATCCTTTGTAATCTCAAAAAGTGTCCCTCTGAGTCGAGATAAATGGACTGGATGCTATAAAAACAAAATAAAGATTTGTTGACTGGGTTGGACTGGTGTTATATCATCTTTGGGATTTATTGCAATCACTTGTCATGAGCACTGGCGAGGTTACTCTTATGGAATAATCTTCTTATTGCAAGAGAACACATCCCTAAACATCTACTAAGAAAAGTGTGTCTTTCAATGAGCCGGCACGTGCTGTCCAATAAGTGTCCTGTGCAAATCATTTGCATAAAGACATCATTCAGTGCATAAGCAGATCACTGGTATCTAACCGAGTTCCGGAGCAGTTTCTAATTCATAAGAACACAGGCTGCACCCTCTTTTTTAGTAACTGGTAACAGGCCCAAAGCCTACATTTTCATACAGGACCACCCACCATTTTGTTTTGCTTATACGCATTCACATGGGGCACAAACTTCTACTCATACTAACCCTTCACTTCCATATCTACTTGAGGGTTTTTAACTCCGCCTGAGAGACTTGATGATCGATAAAGACACACAGATCCAAAGTTGTGTTGAACAATGTCCTTGCTGACCTCTGATGGCAAAATCTTCCCAATAAAGTTCCATAGTGTCTTGAGGTCTACTGCAGTCCCTGATCAGCATGGCTTGCTTTCTGGCAGGAAGATGGGCCATAGCATTTGTGAAATTACTAGTGTGTGAATAAAGCTGTGTTTGAAAGGCTTCCTCTAATGGTGCTACTATCTAATGCTGGGAAAGCATTTCATTGGATTTCCTGGGACTACCTGACCAGTGGTTGTTGGAGAGGGAGGGGTTAGCTGTCACTGCAGTTTAGCAGTGAGGGTGGGATAACTTAGACTTGTGCCAGAATTAGTTTCTGGGGCTACTTGCATGAGGTGAAAATGTGTCCATTCTTGCCAATATGACGACAAATATTACAAAACAAATCACCACCTGACGTACATAATCTCCTATAGTATCCCAACTCTCTACCAGTGTACGGCGCTTTATAGTTTTAAAGTTAGGTCTGCACTCAGTAAACAACAACATGTAGAAGGGGCCTGGTTTAACACCAAGAACAACCTCACTCCACCTATATTTAAAAGATGAAGAGAAGCTTGTCACCCCGGACCCTGTCATCTAAAATCCCTATAGGCAGACATTCTTTCACTCTTATCTCTTCTGAGAAACAAGATGATACGCTAGACGCGGCATTCAAAATAATTGGTGGATTAATTAGGCCTGAGTGAATTTGCCTGTTAAATTCGTGAATGTTGTATTAGGTGAATTGTGTGAAATTTTGCATAATTTCTGCCCACATCAAACTGATTTCCGGAGATAATATCTTGTGGGAGACATTTTCTGTTTGAGCCAGACTACTGTATGTATTTCGCATGACCTTTGAATGTGAGGTAACCCCCTGAGTTCAATTTTCACACGAGATTCCAACAAATGAATTCATTAATAATCCCTCCGCATGGGATGACTCCTGGTGGCCTGCCACTCTCGGAGGTGCTCCGACTCTCACCGACCACGCACGCAACCTAGGGTACATCTCGGATTCCTCATTATCCATGACCCTGCAACTCAGCGCCATCTCCTCCTCCTGCTTCAACACCCTCCGCATGCTGCGAAAGATCTACAAATGGATCCCCACCGCAACCAGAAGAACATTCACCCAAGCCCTCGTAAGCAGCAAACATAACTACGGCAATGCCCTCTATGCAGGAACCACGGCCAAACTCCAGAAGAGGACCTAACCCTTGCAATCATTCCACGCGTCTGCAGAACTACAACCGGTGGCAGATCATTCTCGTACCTCGCTGCCAAGACGTGGAAGACTCTTGCCACCCACCTGCGTCAGATTAAAGACCTCCTTGCCTTCAGGAAACTTCTCAAGACCAGGCTGTTGGAGCAGTAGCAGCAACTTCCCCCTCCTCCACCCCCCCACCCCTACCCCCCACCTCAGCACCTTGAGACCCTCACAGGTGAGTAGTACGCTTTAAAAATTCAAGATTGATTGATTAATTAATTGTGTGTGATAGCCACTGGTGACCCATGTGTGCAACCTAGAGGTTATTTTTTACATAATATATATTTTGATTTGTTTTCAAGGTTCAATACATACACATATCAACCTTTAAATAACAGGCAAATAACCAACCCGAAAGGAGAATTCCTAATACTTAAAACCCTCCATCATTTCTCCCTACATCAAAAAACACCTCCTGTAGCCAGCCCCAGATCCTCAACCCTGCATAGCTATTATGTGTTTCGGTCACTGCCGCCACCCACATGCAGTGGCCTTCAACACGCTCAATTAATTAAAATCTGTACTCTGAGATGACTTTTTGTCAAAAACATGAAAGTGTGCCTGAGTTGAAACAAGTTTCAACACACTTATGAATTTGTTATTTATTGGCACTTTGTAACTACAAATAGGGAGTCATTACTGCAAGTGTTTTCTTTGTGTGCATTTGCAGGTCTTTCCTTGTGCTGTACAAAGAGGCTGTGACAAGTGCAGAAAGCTACAGATGTGATTCTGAGACAAGACTCTTGTTCTAATCAGATAAATCCCATCATGAGCAATGTGCACTGGTTGCTTGCTTGCGGTCTTCCATGCCCACGTCAGGCAACAACAATCTATGGCAATTACAATTGTCCCAAAAGACATTAGCATAAGATAACTGCCTGCCAACCAAGCTAGAGATCCAAGCCAAAGGCTATGGGACATGAAAAGAGTGAGGGATAATTACCTAAAACATAATCTCATCTACATTCCAATAATGGGATTAGATAATGCCTGCGAGCACCAACAGGGATTAAGAAAACTGCAGTTCCTGCATCCCATGATAAAATGTCAATTGGAAGAAAGTGTGCTGTGACATCATGTGAGTACTCTGTGGAAATTAGTTAGTTCGTGAAATAGTATCACATCTCCTATGATCCAGAATTGTTGAAAGCAGACACTTACAGGTGGTTAGCTCGGTCTTCCTGAATGAACTGATTGGCTGGGACAGGCTACAAATTATGATGCAAATTCACTGGGGTCTTGGGCCCTATAATTTGCTGATTGAATTGGTGTACTTGGATCTAAAGCAGCCAGTCCGCATGTGGCACCTGTATGAACAAACGGGGCCATTAACAATGGGAGAAGAGTTGTTTCATGAGTGCTTGCAAGTGAGAAACTTATTTCCACCAGACTACTGGTGCAGCTTAAGTCTTGAGAACACATCACAGTAAATCTTTAAAAATGCTTTGACGGGAAGAGGAGTTCTAAGTGCATGTGGTGTGCAAACATTCCATTCTTAAAATAGCCTAAGCAGGACTTGCGAGCTGCAATATGTCATAGCATTTCAGGTCTCAAGTCCAGACGATTGCCAAACACTACATTACTCCTGCAGTGCTATGGACAAACAGTATGGACAGATTCTATTACTTTAAGAAGAAACGAAGCAGCAGGGCTTCATTTCCCATCATCCATCTGCATAGAAGGAGACATCACTGCACCTCCCATTTTCCAACTGCAGAGAAAGTGACATCATTGGATTTCCCATAATCCATCTGCATAGGAAGCAACATCACTGGTTTCCAGCAAACAGTCCACTGTGCTCCTCCTCCCTCCCAGGACCTTCTTCATGGCAGTTGCAGAATGGAAGTGCAGTGGATCTGTGCAACTAGGGCACTGCTGGCGTGTGAAAGGGAAGCCCGTCTGCACCAATCCGCACCTGGACCCACTGCTGTCCTACTGTACTCCTCCATGCTCTTGACTTTGGCCGCTGCTCGCACAAATCATAAGGAGAGTTCTCATGGCCTCCTACAAGTTTTCATAGTCTCCCACAGTCTAAACCCACCACTCCTGCAATAACATCACCCAGCATCCCACTCACTCAACCCAGCCTCACACTTACACAGACTAACCACCACCCACATAGCACACCACACTCGCTTGCAGGCTCCTCAACACCAGCTTGCTCATCAAACAAGCACAGAGATGTGGGCCCTACTGCGCAACCATGCTCCGGACCTGCTGCTCCTGGTAAACATGACTAAACCAAACCTCTACACCGGACATCGCTACATCTATCCCTAGATGAATGCCAGGCAAAACAATCAGCACAAGCCAGAGGTGGAGTTGCCACCATATTCAAAGATACCATCAGCTGCGACACCTACCCAGACACCCTCACCAGCTACATGGAACACCTCACATGCAAGATACACATCACAGCCATCTTCTCCCTGAGTAGAGCCTTCATATACAGATCAGTAGGACCCAGCACACTTTTTATCAGCAACATAATGGACATTTTCGCACCCCTCATCATCAACACCAGCTCCTTCATCCTCATCAGAGACCTCAACTTTGACCTAGAAAACTCCATTGACCCAAACTCTACAGCCTTTGTAGAAAACCTCAGAAATCTTGGCCTCCCCCAGCACATTACCGAACCAACCCACACCGCCGAATACTGATTGGACCCAATTTTCTCCTCAATTAGCAACATCAGGGTTGACAATCAACCAACTGTGACCTAGTCAGACCACACTCTCATCAGTTTCAGCATGCCTGTCCTGCAACATCACAGACCTACTACTACTACTGGACCCACCTGAAGCAGCTGGAAAAGCATCACAGAAGAGGAGTGAGGAGCACCCTCCCCTGCACTGGAGCATGCATACCAGCAACTTGCCAAAAGCCATTAAGAACCTCAGTAGCTGGATCACTGCATGCACAAATATCCTGGCTCCCCTCAAGCACAACCCAATGGCAAGAGCCCAACAAGAGGCCAGCTGGTACACAGAGCAAAGCAGACTGATGAAATGTCACTTCTAGCAACTGGAGTGCAAAAGGAGAATAAGTTAAGAACAAGTAAAGGCACCACCACCAAGACACCACAGATAAAGATAAAATGCTACCAGCAGATTCGGAACACAAAGCGCATAGCTCTTGAAGATCGCATTGACGCTAGCATTAACAGCAGCAAGGACATTTTTGCCATTGTCTTAGATTTCACTTCATCTCCGGCTGCCTCCAGCAACATCACCCCCTCACAAGACCTTTGCAACAAGCTCTCAGAATTCTTCTGTAACAAAATCACCTCCATATATTGCTCCTTCGTCTCTAAACCAGACCACTTCAAAGTCGCAACTCAACTTCCCATCAGAGCCAAAGGACAAACCCTGCCTTTGTGGTCCACCATCACTACCAGTGAAACCGCTGCTGCCATAAAGAATATCCACTTGGGTTCCCCATCTGACCCTTGCCACTCCATACCTTCATCAAAGAACTCCTACCAATTAGCTAAGCACCAACACCCATCCTCAATGCCTCCACTGACTCTGCCACATTACAGGACAACTTTAAACATGCCACCATCATGCCTCTGCTCAAGAAACCACCCACTGACCCAGCCAGGCTTTCCATTTACCAACCCATCTCCCTCCTATCATATTCAGCAGAAGTCTTAGAGAAACTATTCAACTAGTGCCTCACAGACCACTTCAGCCACCAACAATGACTTACAGCCTGGATTCAGGCCTAAGTACAGTATAGAAAAGCACTAATCACTGCCACTGACGATATCCGTGTGGTTCTTGACAGAGAAGACACAATAGGCCAGCATTTTCCTGGATCTCTCTGCAGCATTTGACATGGTTTCACACTACTCTTCATCAGGCACCTTCATGAAACAGGCATTGAAGGATGTGCTGTTCGCAGGATCTGCTGATTCATGATGGATAAAACACGAGTTGTCGGCCTTTCACCTTACTCCTCGGAAGCCCTCATCTGCGGAGTGCCTCAAGGTTCATTGCTCAGGCTCTCTTCAAAGCATACATGATCCCTCTGGCCAGTGTCATCCAAGCACACAACATAAACATCCGCTCCTACGCTGATGACACACAGCTCATACTCTCCTTCCTAGACAGGACCCCCAACACAAGAAACAAGTTCACTGCTTGTATGACTGAAGTTGCTAACTAGGTGAAAGCCAAGTCTCTCAAGCTCAGCACTGACAAGGCAGAAGTATTGGTCTTCAGCAAGAAAAGCTCACCATAGGACTCCAACCATGAATGGCTCAACTTGGACTCAGACCCACATCCAGTACCCTTGCCAGTAACAGCAAAATCATCATCAACAGCAAACTGGACTTGACCACACAAGTCAACGCCATGATTGTATCCTGCTTCCACACCCTGAAGATGCTAAAGAAGATCTTCAAATGGCTCCCAAGCAACGCTAGAAAACAGCCACTCACTCCCTAGTCACCAGCAAGTTGGACTATGAGAACACGCTAACATTGGGATCACTAAGCAACTCACCAGAAGATTACAAACCATCCAGAACGCAGCAGCCACACTCATCCCCAATCTCTCACACAGAACTCACATCACACCACACTTCAGGGAGCTCCACTGGCTCCTGATACACAAATGTTCTCATTTCAAACTCCTCACACACACGTTCAAGGCGCTCCACAACTTAGACCCCATCAACCTGAACTGTTGCATCTCCTTCCACCAGACCCCAGGCAGGGCTCCTACTCCATATATTGCTCCTAAAGTGTGGAATGACTTCCCACTCCACATCAGAACCTCCTGCTCTCTTTTTGGATTAGCCAACCTACCATAATCAGGGCTAGGCACACACACGTGTTCCGTACAAGGATACCCTCACGGGTGATAACGTGCTTTACAAATACACATAACATAGTAGAAACATATCGAACAACTGTCTAAAACACAACAATAGTGTGCAGACTTGTGTCAAATAAACCACAGAGTGCAGCTGCAAATGGGTGGCTGCTGTCTGTTAATTTCATAGACTTCCATTGTGATGGGTGTTAGCTCAGAACGAGAAGCCTAGGTCATAACCACTGTACAAACACGTTGGATGTCTTTGTGATCATCAGTTGACCAGGGACCCCATCAGTGGTTGCTGGTTGAATGAGACATCAGCTTTCCTCTTTAAAAGGCACTAGTGTGAATATGCTGAAATACATAGACAGAAATATTGTGCTGATTATGCATGCATGATAAAGCTTGTTTCAACATTTGATGACTCAGGCTTGTTCCAGTATTACATGATTCTGAAGAATAAGTAAGTATTTATGTGGAATTTAATTCAGTTGGCTTTTTGTGTTCAAGCAGTTGCCTACAACAGCTAAGGATGGGCACTTGTAAATCTGACTTGCCTTCACTTCCCAAGACGAGAGCAGGAAAAACGTTGTGTTCATTTCTTTAGTTGGTGTTAAGGTTTGTCTGAACACCATAGGGCAGAGGGTTTAGTATTTCGGTTTTAAGAGTTCAGCCAGGGATCATAATTTACTGCTAATGGAATAGTGTTGTGTTCAGAGTGGCTACGAGTGTATTAGTGTCAACTGATAATTGTGTAGTGCAGCCACTATTTCTTGTAGTAGGTTAGTGGGGAGGTTCTTGAAGCATCTGCTAGTTACTTGTGTAGTCCTGGACTACCCTTTTGAAGGGATTTGTGAATGGCTAACTTGAACAGCTTTCTGCTATGGGTGCAGTGAGGTGAGGGATACTATGGCTGTGAAGACTATATAAACAGAGTCCACCTTGGGTCTCTTTCTATTACAAGGATCAACCTCCTTCAAACGAGTCTAGGAAGACCAACAATAAATGTATTATTTCAACAATCTAATAGTTAATCAACACTTGGATTGCATACACCAATAGACAAATAAACTGACAGTTTGTGTTGCTATTATATATTATCCAATATATATGCAAATTATAGTACAACTTAAATGTGCAGATGATGCAGTGCTTAAATGAGCACATAAACACATACAATATATACAAAAGACACCATAGGAGCTCTCTGGTTCAATCCATAGTTGTTTTCTATCAAACACATGCATCCACTGTTGCACAATGAGGAACATAAATGATCTAAAACCCAAAAGAGATAATCGTTGACGTTTCAACCCTGGTAAGAGAAAGGGTTGCTTCAGGATTAAGGACCAGATGTAGCAAGCACTTTGCATGGTGCAAACTGCGACAATCGCAGTTTGCGCCATGCAAAATGCTGATTGCGACGCTCATTCACAATTTGCGAGTTAGTACCGACTCGCAAATTTTGAATGCAACTCACAAATAGGAAGGGGTGTCCCCTTCCTATTTGCGACTCGCATCCCTATGCTAATTTGCTTAGTGACTGCGAATGGGGTCGCAAAGCAATTCGCAGTTACCACCAGTGTCACACTGGTGGTAACCCATTCGCAAAAGGGAAAGGGTCCCCATGGGACCCCTTCCTTTTTGTGAATGTTGCCAAAAAGGGTTTTTCAGAGCAGGCAGTGGCCCAGTGGACCACTGCCTACTCTGAAAAACCGAAATCAAATGGTTTCGTTATTTTTTTTCTTTTGCAACTCATTTTCCTTTAAGGAAAACGGGCTGCAAAATAAATTTAAAAACTGCCTTATTTAAAAAGCAGTCACAGACATGGAGGTCTGCTGTCTTTAGCAGGCCACCATTCCTGTGAGTGCAGGGACTCCCTATGGGGTCGCAAAATGCGACCCACCTCATTAGTATTAATGAGGTGGATCTTTGCGACCCCATAGCGACTCGCAGACGGTGTCTGAGACACCGTTCTGCATCCGATTTTGCGAAACAGACCTACCTACATCTGGCCCTAAGTCCTTTGCTCAATGCCTGCATATATAAAGAGGCCACTTGTCAGGCCACTTGTCAGTCTAAATAAACCATATCTTAGTGTAATTCACTAATCACAGGTCCCATAGAGAGGTGGTTGCATAACTCCCCATTAAGGAGTACTCTCTGTTGTGTAGCCACTGAATTAGTCCATGTCAATATCACTGATAGGGTGTGTGCATAAATCACAACACCCTAAGAAATGAGATGCCAATCTATTAATAGTCAGATAGAGTCTTTGTTTAAACTTGCCCTCTTAAAACCTCTCACCATGGCGGTTAATGTCCAAAAACCTCTGAATGGTTATCATGTGGTTATTACATGACTGTAAGTACCAACAGTCTATCCATGACCACATCACACAACAATAATTACTGACATCCATTGTCCAACAATGTTACATGCCCACAATCTGCCTTGCCAGGTGCTCTCCCACTAACTACTCAGGTGTACTTCCTACAGAGAGTGTCAACCACTGATGTTGAAGGAGGTGTGTGCAAACACACCTCTAATGGGCAGTACTTAAGTCACTGGAAGACATTTCCACCTGAGCCCCACCAGGCAACTGCCTTCTGTAGAGGTGCGATATCTGGGAGATCTGTAACATGTAGCCTACACTTTGAGGGTGAGTTTTTGAGATTGGGTATTGCTGCTAAACACCACTACTATATCCCCAATCATTGGTAGATTAGGTTACATGGTCCTGATAAAGTGTCCAGATCTGCAAGAACTTTACATGGCAGGAAACATGTTGACTGTCGTTCTCACTTTCCTGTGAGCTGTACCAGAACATTGTCTCCAACACAGCCCCCATTTGTTTTTTGTTTTTATTTGTAACAAAAGGCCCCACCTATCAAAACTTTCAGGGTCTCTCTTAGTTATTTTTATACCACACTTACACCAGTCTACACACACAGCACCTCCACTTACATTTCATCACGGCGTCTTATTTTAAAAGATCTCCGGCAAAGAGCCCCCTGAAGGGGCTCGTTGGGCATTGCAGCACCGGCTCAACACGGAGCGGTCCAATGATAAACCATGACACCCATCTGGGTGTGTGAGGGCTCTTGCTTCTGACCAATCACAACCCCCCACCACCCGAGCTGCTTGCTCAGACCCATCCCGACCTACTGCCTGTTCCGTTTTCTTTTCTGATTCTTTTAGGAACTCCATACTCCACTTGTATACATGTACATTTAGGGAGCTTGGATGCGGGACCTAGGCGTGCTCCCAGCCCCCCAATTATTGTGTTCAGAGTTATGGAAAACCAATAACAAAATGGTGAAACAGGTGAAGAGGTTGCAGGGGAAACAATTTGCATAGAAGTCAATCGAATAAAATCCCATAGTTCTTTTAATTTGGCTGTGGATCAAAGCTGGGCTAAAAATCGACTTCACACATAAAGTGGACAAAAATGACCAGACTGCTAGAAACAACTGGCTAACCATGGCGAACTGTTTATTTCACAAGGTTGTGGAATAATAAATTGCAGTGGACCTTTGTTGCGCATTTTAGATGCATATGGTTCTAGCAAAAAAGGCAAATTTGCACTTTGATTCTTATCTACATACATGAAAAAAACAAGCATTGGCGAAGCCAGTAGATCTAGTGTTGGCTTCTAGCATTTTTTTTTAGAACTTCTTTTGTTAAGGTTTTTGCAAAACTTTATTTTTGGGAAGCTTGTGGGCCCTCCCCAATCAAAAAAAAAAAAAAAAACAGTGGATAAAAGCATAAACTTTTTTCTTCATCTCAAAAAGCATGCCTTGCCATACTCGTTCCTAGCACTGCTTTCAGTGTAGATGTGTGTCCTGTGAAAGGGCAGAATGCTGTCACTCACAAAGAAGTTAGGCAATAGTTGTAGTGGGCTGACCTGTATTGTATGCTGCAATGCGCAGAAGCAAAATGCGAATGACACAGTAACAAACCAATGGATGAAGAGGGCTGCCTGAAAGCCCCTTATTTAAGTTTACTATATATTTAGTAAAATTAAAAGGTCTTGTCTATCACCAGACCTAAAAATCTCCCAGCCCTAGGTGAGACCGTATAGGGTATGCAAATGAAACCAGAAAGGAAATGCAGAGTAGTGTTAATGTCCCTCAACACCCCTGGTAGGGAGGTTATGTTGGTATTGTGGGCCTCCCATTGTTAATGCATGTCCCTGTGGATGTTCCTCTGCAGCAGCTTGATCTCCTGGAGTTCTGCAAATACCTGGCCCATCATGCCTTGAGACTCCTGATAGACCCCCAAAATGTGGCTGATGGTGTCCTGGCCAGGAACATCCCCAGTGGCCTCACCCTGCTGGACCATAGTATCCCTCTAACACATCCTACCCCGACTGGTCTGTGCCCTTGCCACAGGGTGCCCCCTCTGACTAGTTTCAGGACCATCCTCCAGGGCTGAGTATGTGATGGGAGCACTGTCTGAACTTCCATGACGGGCCAGTTGCAGTCTGGTGGCTGACAGGAGAGGCTTGGCGAAATTACCTTGAAAGGGAGCCAGTGGGGCTGATGAAGACACTGACGGTCAGTGTTCCAAACAGGTTTGCCTCCCACTTGCGCCGTCTCCCCACAAGATGCGAGATAACTGGAAAGTGATTCATGTAGTTTGCACAATAAATTAGCTTAAGTGTCATCAGGTGCCAAGGACAGTAGGGAAACCTTGTCTCAAGGGCTCGTAGTGTCTTAACTTATATTATCGAATACTTTGTAGTGGCTCATTGATTGCTACCTGATCTGCCTACTCTATGAATAACCCTCCCATTGAAAGTGGAACAATGCGCCCAAATGGCTTATTTACACTTTAAGATAAGCGAAGTTAACATACCTCCTGAACAATACATTCCCACAACTAGGGGAGGGACATGGTCGTATCATTTTATGAACTGTCTCATTGGATAAGACAAAAAATTAGCCGAACACATTTTAATTGCACTGCAGATTCCAATTGTATTGCACTGCATTAAGCCAACTGTGATCTGTAATTGTTGAAAAAACGAAAAAACAAGCATTCACAATTCAACGGGTCTCGTGTTTGCTCATGTTAGAGCTTATAGCGTTGCAAACTCCTAACCTGACTTTTCACCTATCGCCAAAAGTGCATTTATGTACGGAACCCAAAAAAGTGCAATTAACTGTGTAAAGTGCTCGACTTCTGCCAAGAGAAATCGCGCTAGTAAAATAGAGAAAAAGTAGTCCACAAGCCGGACAGAAAACAGCGAGCCTCGCATGTTTTCTGTACTTGCTCGATGCACTCGAGGAGGGCTAGCCACCGGAAAAGGCATGACGTGTGCATGCCTTCGACTAATGAAAGCAAGCGGATTTTAATAGGCAAGCCCACGAACCAATGAAAAACACTGACGTGATGTCGACAGGGCTCCGAGCCCTTTTCTAATAACTAAAGCGTCTCGCTGCGATACGCATGCGCGAGCGCATGCAACGCAAGCTCGACCCTAAAAAAACGGGAAGCCTTCTAATATTATCACACCCAGGGCCTCATTGGCCCAGCCGTTGCAAGTTTTTCACCCAAAATGGGGAATAACTGTTCGGATCTAGATTGCTTTACGGTCCAGTTTTTCATCATTTAAGGGAAAAAGCACAGACATGTTTTACCTGCTGTGAGCGGGTGGAAAAGGCAGGGCTGGTGGTGGGATATTGGGGGTGGGGTGAGAGGGGCGTGCAGTGGGGCGGGGTGGAGGTGCCCCTTTGCCAGTTTGTGGGGGTATTATCCGCTTCCCAGCACTGGTGCAGTGGGTGCAGTGCTTAATTTGTGCTTGCTGTTTCTGGGGCGCAGCACCAGCACTTATTTTTCTGCCTCAAGCATTTGCTTGTGCATGCGTTTCGCTTGCGAGACGTTTTAGGAGTTAGAAAAGGCCTCAGAGCCCCGTCCATGTCACGCAAGTGTCTTTCATTGGTTCGTGGGCTTGCCTGTTAAAATCTGCTTTCTTTCATTGGTGGAAGGCATGCTTACGTCATGCCTTTTCCGGTGGTTAGCCCTCCTCGAGCGCAGCGACCAAGTACTGAAAACATGCAAGGCTTAACTGTTTTCCATCGGGTTTGTGGACTACTTTTTATCTTTGTTCGCAGTGCGATCTCGCTTGGCGGAAGTCAAGCGCTTTCCATGACATCGACCCTGTTACACAGTTAATTGTACTTTTACCGGTTACGTAGATGCACGTTTACCGATAGGTTTCACTACGAGTAAACTGTAGCAGTGAGATTGAGCTCTTTTTTTTCATTTAATGTGGCAAGAAAAGTCCGGTTGGGTGTTTTCAACTGCTAGTAGCTCTAACTCGGAGAAATGCGAGACCCGTTGCATTGCAAATGCTTGTTAATTTTATCTCCAGTTTCTGCCTCCAGTCTGCCTTCCTACATTTCTGTGTTTTCTCTGCCGTTTCTCAATTCTCTGCCTTATTTATCATCTAATTCATCACCTCCCCATCTCTCCTTGGGCATGTATTCCCTCACTCCATCCAGCTCTCTGTAATCTTTCAGGCATTTCCCATCCACTCCCATACCATCTCCTGTTCTTTGGTGCAGTCTCTCTCATCCTTAATTATAATAATATCAATCTCCACTCCCCCGGGGCAGTAAAGATGTCCATTACTATTACCCACGGCAATTGAGTTTTGCAGTGGTGACATCTCATATCTGCAGCGTGTAGGGTCACCTCTAGATATTCACAGCAAGAGATTATCCAACTCAGAGGTGATCAATGCTGATATCTGCTCCTTCCTCTATCTCTCCCCTATCCTACTTTTCCCCAAACATTCCTGTGTGTGTATTCTCTGGCATCTTCTTCACTCTCAAACTTTCCGCCATCTTCCCTGCCTCATGTCTTCTCTCACTTTCTCTGCCCTCTGCATCTCTATTTCCTGAACTTTCCTTTCCTGCCTCCCCCTGCATTACTCACTCGCAGAATCACCGCAGCTCTCTTTATACGCCCCTCCCCTTCAGGATGTGACCTTAGCCAGGGAGAGTTCTTCTCATGGCCAAGGTGTGCTGGCAGAGACTCATTTACATACAGGAACAATGGCGTCTGCTGCAATGGTGAATACATGTCAGGTTCTTCCTAAAGGGGCCCAAATGTTTGTTTTGGCCGCCGCCCCAACAAAATTTAAGACGATTTTAAAGAAGGCTCTTGAGGTATCATGTCGAGCTCAAACATTAGGAGCCAGAGCACGACTCTGGCCGACCTCTACGCTATTTTCTCCAAGCTGTTACAGAAAGTCTGCACTGCGCGTGCACGCTCGGATCACTTCCGGGCACAGTGCCTGACAGACGTCCAGGAAGTTCCCTTGATTACTAAAAAGAAGTGGATGAAGGGGTGGGGAAATTATGGGGCCTACTACAGCCTTTGAGAGGTGATCAGAGGAAAATAGCCCGCACATCTGTCAGTGTAGTAACAAATTACAGGCACTCCAGTTGCCAGTAATTAACGAATAAGGGCGGCAAAGCTCAAAGGCACTCAACTACCGGCAGCACTGGCCAACTGTAACATAGGACAAGGTGTGTCCCTCCATCTCTGACATTCAGAGAACTACTTTTTTTCCTTCAGCCCTAGAGGGCATTGTGTGTGTTTTCTTGCTCTCTCCCCAGTGTGTCTCTTCCCCTTCAAATTTGTGGACCATATATATATATATATTTTTTGTTTTTGCGGTTTTATATAGTGCAAACTGGACCCAAAGGTATTGGAGTGCTTTACATGAGCACCAGTTACATTACACAAGGACACATTCATTTTTGGTAGGAGCAGGGCAATTAAGTGATTTGCCCAGAATCACAGGATGTTGAGCCAATGCCGAGACTTGAACCTGGTTTCCCAGCGCCAAAGTGAGCAGCTCTGGCCGTTATGTCACATCCACTTCCATGCTCTTCCTTGTGCCCTCAGCTCGTCCGTTGCTTCCTCTGCCCCACATCTACTTTTTTGCTTGTTTCTTTTATTATATGTCTCCCCCAAGCTTCATTATTGCTTCCCACCCCCTGTCCCCATTAGTCCCACCACTCTGCAGCATTGACCAGCTCCCTCGCTTACCCTCACTCGTTCGTTGCATCCCTGCCCCTTACCTCCTTCAGGCGTCACAACGTAAGGGCCATTATGGCATTTCTCTTTGCTGATGCTGGTCAGCATTGCCATCAAGCACTGGCAAGGCCAAAAGACTGGTCATCATGCACCATGACGGGGATTTTGTTTTTTTCCTACAGGGAAACAAGCATTTGCAATGCAATGGGTCTCACTGTTGCTCAAGATAGAACTATTAGCATTGTAAATTCCTAACTGGACTTTTTTTGCCCCTTTAAAATGAAAATGAAAAGTAAAACAGTTGACATAAGTGAGCCGATTCAAAGCGCCATGGCTACAGTGAGCATGAATTCGAAGGAGAGACACAAAAAGAAAAAGAAGTTCGCTCACAGTCAAACGTATCGGCACTCATGTAATTATCATGTAACTGGGGCAGTCCGCAAGGCAGTAACAAAACCTCCCCAAAGAGGGACAAACATAAAGCATTTACCAATAATAAAGGATTTTTGAAAGGCAAGCCCAGGAACAAGTGAAAGTGATGGCCGTGTGGTGGGCGTGGTTAAATGCCCACAATACTTACAACAGGTCAAAGCTCTTGCACGCTCGACCTAAAAAGTAGGGTCTGCATGGAGAAACCTCTCACTTTACACATCAAAATGGACCCGGACAGCTTGTGAACTTAAATCCCTACAGACACTACTAAAGAAGCAGAATCAGCGCCCAAGGGCTCACTGGACCTCAGCGTGGATTGCTACAAAATTAAGAACATACAAAAAATGTTGCTTCGACACGGATTTCTACATAATGTACAACTTGTCAGTAAACGTAGATCAGAGTCTATAGGTCCTGCCCTGCAACCCAAAGCTTATGGCACTGGAATGCACAAAATGCCCATTTAGCGCCATGATATTGATAGTTGTGCTGTGTAGAGCTCTAAATAATTAATTACATAAATATTCATATGTTTCTATGTATGAGGAAGTAGTATAGCTCCGACCTACCCAAATGGCAGTGCAAAGATGAGCCGGGCCAAAGTCAAGGACACAATCAACTAGTGGAGAGGTAGCTGGGTTACGCCTCTCTGGAATAACTGTGTCACTGGCACAGAGCATTCCTCTGTGCTGGCCGATGTCCAGCAGTCTGGCAATGAATGGCTAAACACAGACCGTGAGCTCAGTGGAGTGTGGCAGCGTATGGCATGCACAGGTCAGCACGGTCTGTGGAAGAGGCCTGCAGAGACTTACTGCCAGCAGAAGTACAGTCCAGAAAATTCAGATCTCTTGAGTGCTTCAGGTCCTGTGTGAGTGGCTCTTTCATCCCTGGTTTTTAGGTCTGTTGCTAGCCAAAACCTTCTGATTTTACTTTATTTTTAATATAATATACATACCTAGCTTTTCAGTCAGCCTTCTTCATCCTTTGTCCTATTTTTGTGTCATTCACTTTTTTCTTCCACTAACTACAGCATCGTACATGGAACAATGGGTCAACCCAAGTCAGTAATTGGCAAACTTCATTGAAATGACAACATTGTGTTCTTTCACAAGAAGCTCATCAATAGGGAAGGTAGTTTCCTCCATTGCTATGGAGTACTGTAGCAATGTATGTTTTTGGAGACAGAAAAATAGCTTTGCTTTTAGCCAAAAGTTTTCTTTTTATACTATCAAGGCACTGGCACTCCACCAACTATTAACTTTAACAAAGCCAAAGGACTTGCACCCAAAGCCATGCCTTTTGGCTTTGCCAATTCTTTTTTTCGTTTTACTTTCAGGGTCTTATCATTCTGTTTATCCTATAAAATCAGGACTACAAATACTAGAATTCAAGCCATCAACCTGGACATGCAAGAATTAGGAAACGTGGGAGCTCTAGACGAGTGGCCCATGAGTGGCCTCTTCCTGTAATGGACCGCCCCACAACCATGGAGCTGAATTTAGGGCTGGGATAGTTAGCTGGCATCACGGGGCTAGAGCTGCAGGGTCGAGGTATGCCACCTCGCTTTAGCTTGGGGTTACAAGAGATCTCGGACAGAAACCACAGGTAGCCTCAAACTGCTGGCGTCACCTCGGTGTGTGGATTAAAATTTGATCATGTCTCCAGCACCAGAAGGTTGCCACATTGGGTGCGAATTCAAGACTTGTTTCAATTTAAAAACCTGTCGACATTACATCTCTACGTCTACGGCTCCACCCCCTTATCCTCAACCAATAAAAACCTCCGTCTGCTGTCCATCAGAGGTTTGCATCCGTAGACAAGGGGCCTCTACCCCAAGGTCTATTAATATCTCTCTCTACAATGGACGGTTGCCTGCTAGGATGCTACGCAGTCAGGGAGTGGTGTTGTGGTACTCTCTGCCTCTTGGCCTGAGCCGGGAACCATCCTTTGGCAAACCCAAAGCTGATTTAAAGTCCACCCTTTTACCCTGCCCCTCTTCTTCTTGGTGGTTCACCTAGGCTAATCAGTGTTAACAGCGCCTAGAGGTGGGTTTTGTTATTTGTGTGTGCTCGACTCGAGAGCAATGGGGTACAGAGACCTTGGTGTAAATTATGGGCATATAAACCCACTGCAATTAAGACTTGTACCACACATCGATTGCATTTGTCTCCCAATGTGTGTATTTGCAGAAAAAGGGAAGCAGTGTGTGCTTACTTATTTGTGACCTTTCCGCACACATAGCTGTAACTTATAGATATTCCATGGGCGATTCCCATCAGATAAAAGTTGGTAGTAACTACCTGGGCAAAACGAATGCAAGTGCAGTTTGGCCTCAGCTACTCACGCTAAAAGAGATGCAAATGTCATTTGCACGTGTTAGCACCAGTGTCCAAAAGATGCCGCTACTAGGAAAATGGTTGAACGTGCAGAGAGGGGGTGCTTTAGTGCCTTCAACAGATGTGCAGCTACAAAGAGTAAATATCCCCCATCATGCTTTTATATGCCTTCATGACTGTGACATTGGTAGGGAATGTTCTCGAGCAATTACAATTGACCCCTTTTTCGATTTCTCCCACAAAACTATATGTTCATCTATTTAAACTGCATTGATCTCAGCACACTGAAATACGTGTAAAGTGTGGGTGCCTGATCCTAAGTGAGGTCTGATATTTAGGGGTTCTAAGGGACCGTCCGGGGGATGGGTGATGTCATAAGAGGGATCAATCCCCAGGTGAAATCATTAAACAAAGGAACATTCTAGAACACCTATCGACGGTCGTTCTCAGTGATGCAGGCCTGGGTGAAGTGAACCGTTTTTTTCTCATCTCCGGATGACCCTTTAGCTCAGGTGCAGGAAGAGCATACCTTACGGAAAATCAAACAGGTTGGCAGAGTTTTTGATTTGCATTCTAAGTTTAATGTATATATCCCACCTGTGTGCTTTGAGCCTATGGCAGGAACAGACAGGTGCTTTGATGAGAACTCTGTCTAATATCTCTGAAGATACCCTCAGTGCTGGCTTCCTCTGCTGGACTGAGTTACGTCTTCTATTTGAGGTCACCAAGCACTGTAGTTTGTAGGATATAGCAGTGATTTCAAGACTCAAGAGTCCCTAGGAGGAAGACTGGAGGGATTTGGACTATAATTGAAAGGCTTTATTAGAGAGTGGAACTCTGTTAAACTTAACGAGGTCCCTGGGCCTAGTTAAATGAGAGACTGATCCAAGAAGTGCGGCTCCCTCCCTGACGAGTCCTGATTACATGCTGTTCTGCAATAGGCATTCATCTCGTTCATCATGCAACCTGATGGACTATGGAGCTAACTGCTTCCACTAGGAAGAATGCTGCATTTACATGCTCTTGGGTAATGTCCTCTCTCCGCAGGGAGGCAATCATTTTTCTGCAAATTAGTGGCCTGCTTCAGGTAATATATTCTTCAAAACTGCTGAAAAAAGCTGTAATAAATCCAGGTCTTCACTTAAAATAAAAGTAGGCTGGAAGTGGGTTTTCCTCCATGCAGGCGGATCCCGGTTGATGGAGACAGGGTGTCTGTATAGGGCCTGTTGGTCCGATCAGCATCCTTTCAACATGGTTCGCTATCAACCGCTCTTTTCCTGTTTCCACCTTGCTGGAATCTGAGATACCGCTGTGGTTGTTTCTTGATATACTGTCTACATTGCAGACTGGCACTATGGAACCGAGGCGGAACAGTGAGGGCGACAAGTGCCATGCTAAAGCGTTTATCCTGTCACAAACTCAAGTGGGTCTTTTATATGTATGTAAGTATGTATGTGTGTATCAAAACAATACCCTTTCAGACTTAGAGTGCTGAAGGAACTCTGAGTAGTTCCCAAGTTTAGGTGAAGAGCAGCTCCTATATAGAGCACCCTACAACACTAACAACACTCTAAATATGCTCACCTCAAATGTCTGTTTTTCCAGTAACTTTTTTCGGCATAGGATTAGTACAGTGCATTCCACACTGAGCTAGAAAGTGATAAAGTCTTTTGCCATTTTTCAGCAGTCTTTAAGCATAGGATTAGCTAGTGCCATCAATGCTGAGCTGAAAAATGACAAAAGGTTTACTTAACAAGATTGGTTTTCCTCTCATTTCTGAAGTAGAGAAGTTATAATGGCGCGAGACACAGCTATCACAACAATTTCTAGGTGGATGGTATGAGAACGCTTCATTTAGTTTTTCTCCTCTAGGGATTGTTTTGACTTCCAGTCTAGACCTATCTTGACTCCTTCATCTGCACTTGCATGTGTTGCAAGTTTGGTGGTACCAAGCATGCCAGACTTTCAGCTTGTTAATATCTGCGAGTGAAAGCACAAGCGCAGTTGCACGCCGCATGCGGCATAGTTCTCTCCTCCGCAGCTTGCTCCTTTGTTGCATGGAACAATCACAGGTAACGCCATGCACCACATTGTCAGAAGCAGGGAATGAACATGGCTAGAGGGTATCAGATGACGTTTGGCAGCAGGGTGAGATCAGAACACCCCGGTGTATTCACTACATTACTGTATACTTCAATAACAATATATGCACTAAGTAAAAATGTACACATTTAATCACATTTTACAGTAATGAATTATTAATGGTAATGATTACCCAATATTCTCAAAGGTATTGAGGGTCCCTGTGTGGTGCTTGTGTATTCAGTGCCAAAAGTAAGAGAGAAGGGCAAGACAGAGGACAACCTGGGGTCTGGGTGGCAGAAATAAATGCATCCTAACATTTTGTAGGTGAGAAACATGAGGGAGAGGGGTACCCATTAACTTGATATTTAGCATGATGTGGGCAGGAAGACTATGGGGGTGATTCTGACCGCGGCGGACGGCGGTCGCCGCCCGCCAAGCGGTTCCCGCCGAAAGACCGCTCCGCGGTCAAAAGACCGCGGCGGTCATTCTGGCTTTCCCACTGGGCTGGCGGGCGACCGCCGAAAGTCCGCCCGCCAGCCCAGCGGGAAACACCCTTCCCACGAGGACGCCGGCTCAGAATGGAGCCGGCGGAGTGGGAAGGTGCGACGGGTGCAGTTGCACCCGTCGCGAATTTCAGTGCCTGCAAAGCAGACACTGAAATTCTTCGTGGGGCCCTCTTACGGGGGCCCCTGCAGTGCCCATGCCATTGGCATGGGCACTGCAGGGGCCCCTAGGGGCCCCGCGGCACCCCCTACCGCCATCCTGTTCCTGGCGGGAGAACCGCCAGGAACCGGATGGCGGTAGGGGGTGTCAGAATCCCCATGGCGGCGGAGCGCGCTCCGCCGCCATGGAGGTTTCTCAAGGGCAGCGGGAAGTCGGCGGTACACCGCCGACTTTCCGTTTCTGGCCGCGGCTGAACCGCCGCGGTCAGAATGCCCAGCGGTGCACCGCCAGCCTGTTGGCGGTGCTACCGCCGACCTCCGCCATGGCGGTAATTACCGCCAGGGTCAGAATGACCCCCTATGTTTGTTCACAAGCTAGAATGAGCATAAGATTGCCAAATATTAATTAGTCATAAGAAACACTTGTGGACATATCAGTGGCAGCAGTATCAGTTGCTCCTTCGTGCCCCAATATGACATTTTGCTCTCTTGAAATGAGAATAACACGTAGAAACAGTCTTTGTTTTGCATAGTATTCCACCAACACAATTCTTGACAAAGGCACAATCCTCCCAGCAGTACCTTGAGGACACTGCATGTTCATACAAGCATTTGCAATGCAATGGGTCTCGCGTTTGCTCGAGTTAGAGCTATTATCGTTGTAAACTCCTAACTGGGCTTTTCTTGCCCCATACATTGAAAATTTAAAAGTAAAACAGTTTCACATAAGCAAGCCGAATCAAAGCGCCATGGCTGTCATGGGCATGAAGGAGACACACAAAAGTAAAAAGATGTTCGCTTCCAGTCAAACGTATCGGCAAACGTGCAATTATCCATGTAGCAGGGTTGACGGCCAAGGCGGTAACAAAACTGCCCCAAGGAGGGACAAATGTAAAGCATTTACCAATGATAACAAAGGATTCTTGAAGGGCAAGTCCATGAACGAATGATAATGATGGGGATGGTTGAAAGACCAAATAGATAAGAACACGTCCGAAAAGCAGCGCTTGCGCTCCCAACCTAAATACCCTCACAGAGCGCAAGTTCCCTGGAGCCAATGAGTTAAATTCCGGCGTACACCGTTTGCATTTTATTTTAAACTTAGAGCAACATTTTAAGTTCAAAAGCTTCTCATTTTTTGCGTAGGGTTCAAACCTCATAACTGTATAAGGCTCGATGAATAATTTCACTGAGGAAGAACATTTCCATATAATGATTTCTTTCTTACATTCGGAACCTCGTGTACCTCCAAGGTCCTACAATCTTTCAAACCCAGCTCATCCTAAATTGGCAAACTTCCTGTCCACGGACTCTGACGGTCACTAGTCATGCTGGGAGCGGCCCCTGGGAAGGTGTGACATCACCTGGGCATGGAATGTTTACACATGACCGGTTCAGGCTCCACTTCCTCGCCGATCAACGACGAATAATCATTAATCCACAAAACAATCTCAGCCCGTTCCCACGTAGAGCTGGTTTCACGGTTCGGGAAGGCTCCCGAGGAGATATTTTCTCACGGCAGGAATTTAGTTCCACTGTGAATGTTTGTCTTTTCTGCCCCTTTTCACTTTACCAAATCAAACATTTCACGTGCACTAACTACGGCAATGGCCTCTCTCTTCCGGACTGTGATCATTAGTCCTTCTTTCATGTCTATGTCGGCGACCTTCTGAGTGCTGGCATGAATGAAAGTGGGGGCAAAATGTAAGACATTCCAGAATAAATAAAAGTTTATGTGGATAGAATGGGCACGTTAATTATTCTTTTGTACCGCGTTTAGCAATGTTTGATTAGTGGAGTAGCCTGGGTATGTCTGTTTTTTCATTTTCACTATAGGTGGGGTGTTTCAGTAATGCACATCCAGTCATTGAGGTCATTACATAGTGAAGAGCTTGCAATCGAAGCAGTTCGAGGACACATCATGTGGTTGGACATCAGATGATCAAGGTTGCAACTATTACTAGAGCCGGGTCGATAACGTAGACCAAAGAAAACACATTAGTGTCTTTTCCATGGAAACAGATGAGGAGTGGTTGCGGCACAACTGGTAGCGGATGACATAACTCTAGAGGAAGGGGGAACAGTAGTGTGGGTGCAGGCCTTGGGATGTAGCGGGGAGTGGCATGGGATGATTCATCATTTTTGTAATGATGTTGTTCTCAACCAGTAAAGTGTATTAGCAAACATGATGATTTTTAAGGGGATGGGAGGGAAATGCTGATGAGAGGATGTCCCTCAACACTGAACGGATAATCATGGACAAAGGTATACTGAGCCAACCACACAATAGTGCAATCCCGACAGACAACACAACGCAAAAGTAATGAATGCAGATGGTTAAATCAATCAAAATAGCTGGCATTTACATTGTACCCCATTCAGTATTTTTTGCTCACTGTGACACTACAGATATCACAGTCAAGACATGAATCTTGTCCCTGCCTGAAATAGTGCAGTCCAGCCCCAACATCGGAGACCATGTCTTGGGAGAACGGGGACACAAGTGACCTCAGATTTTGGCTTTCTTGGGCCTCATCCCAGATCTAAGCCTTTAATTGCTGCTCAGGCATGAAAGAAAATTGCATTTTTGCAAAACAATAAAATACATCTATTTTTAGGTCACACCTGTGAAAGCACATGCGCTGTAGCGTGCAAGAGATATTGTTTTCCACAAGGGTCTTGGAGCCCGCCCACTGCTTACCATTCATTGTCTTCATTGTCATTCCTATTTGCTGCTTCGCCACGGACCAGCACGTGCTGGCTTCACTTCCTCTCCATTCGTGTGGAGCATAGACCAAGTACTTATTGCTGTATCTTAATTAGGGTCCTTTCATTGCTGCTGCTGTGATTGAGGGATTATTTGGCTTTTTTCCTTCTTACTCTTTTGCTGCTTTTGCCCTCCCACCCCACACTCTTCTTGCTGTGTTACTTCTTGCCTTTCACCCACCCTCCCGCAGTCCAGGTTCCTTATTATCTGCTACTCCGCATCCTCGCGTTGTCTTTGTTGCTTAATCTGCCACCCCCTTCACCCTCCCATTGTCTGTGTTGCTTATTTCTTCATACTCCCCACCCTCCCATTGTCTGTGTTGCTTATTTCTTCATACTCCCCACCCTCCCGTTATCTGTGCTTATTCCCTCCCACCCCTCACCCTATAGCCTCCAGTTGCCGATCTGATAATCAACATTTTGTCAATTTCTGCTAATCTTATCTTAAATTCTCTAGGTCTGTCTGTCTTTCCATGGTTTTGTCTATCAAGAAGCCTAATGCCCGTTCTCTTCTTTTGGCTCTATCTACACACATCTCTTCTCAATCCTGTGCTGTAATCTCCAAGCTACCTCTGGTTCCTTATTACCGTCCATCTTCCAACTCAACATTTGCATCTCGACAATCACTGAATCTACAACACATGTTCCTCTCTGACTTTCCACGGGACCCACCCACAGCGTATGCTTGCCGTCCCTGCCGGAGTTCCATCAGAATATCGACTGCAGTGTACTGTGGGACCAAAATATCATGAAGTTATGTGTATTCAGAGCTCTCTTTCCTTCTCTGTCTCGCTTTAAAGCTCTCTTTCCTTCTCTGACTCTCTTTAAGGCTCTCTTTCCTTCTCTGCCTCTCTTTATGTTTACTTTTTTCTTTATTTGCCCGCTGCCTTCCTTTTCCAATGCCTTTGCTCCTTTTTAGGTCGAGCATAGCAGCGAGCAAGCGCAGCTTTTCTGACGTGTTGGTATGTATCTGGGCTTTTAACCACGCCCACCGCACGCCCATCACTACCACTCGTTCATGGGCTTGCCTTTCAAAAATCCTTTATTTTAGTTGGTAAATGCTTTATGTTTGGCCCACCTTGGGGTGGTTTAGTTACCGCCTTGGACATCGCCCATGTTACATGGCTAATTGCACTTTTGCTGACACGTTTGACTGCTAGCGAACTTCTTTTTCCTTTTGTGTGCTGCTTCACGCAGATGCCGTGATGCTTTGAATCGGCTTGCTTATGTGAAACTGTATTACATTTTATTTTCAATCTTTGTGGCAAGAAAAGTCTGGTTAGGAGTTTACAATGCTAATAGCTCTAACCAGTGCTTAATTTGTAAAGAAAAAGGTGCTAGTGTCCAAAGCCCTCCTCTTAACCACACGGCTGCTGCAATTAAATGTGGGAACACAGAATACAGAGGTGGCGCAATCCTGAAGCCATCTTGGGCCGCTTTAATCCATTTACAACCACTCCCTGTCCCTTCAGCTCTCTCTTTCAGCTTTCTGCTTTCTCCCTTTGTGACGCTTTTTCGTTTTTCTCTTCCTCCGTCTTTCCCAGATGTGTCTTTTGCTGGCAGTAAATGCTTGAGGCAGAAAAATAAGTGCTGGCCCTCAAAAATAAGTGTCGGTGTTCCGCACCAGAAAAAAACAAGCACAAATTAAGCACTGGCTCTAACTCGAGCACATGCTAGACCCATTGCTTTGTAAATGCTTGTTTCTGTCGCTTTGTCTCACTCTTCCACCGTTTTGCTCTCTGCTTTCTCCGTGACATTTCATTCTGCTCCAGTTCCCCTGCCTCGTCCCTCTCTCGCCCACTCTATCTTTTTTTCCTTCTTGTTACTCTCACCCCCTTTCTCTCCCTTCTCCAGCCCCCATCCTTTCAGGCTCCAGCCCAGGAATGCGAAGGAAACGTTTTGGGCCCCATTAGCTGGAATCAGACATGTCCAACATCTGGCGCAGAGTCCTGGCCCCGCCAGTGTCTCAGCGGTAGATCCGTTCTTCGCGGGCCGGGGCACAGAGGGCCTCTGTTAGGCTGAGGAAGGGAGAGTGAGTGCGTGTCTGAGCTGTGTGCGGGGTGCCAGCAGGAAGGCGTGCCTGGGTGCGCGCACCTGGGTGAGTGCACGTGCCACTGAGGGTGTGTGTAATACGTTTGAGGGTGTGTGTGTGGGGGGGGGTCAGTGATGGTGTGTGACAGTAAGCGTGAGTGTGTTAGCCATGGTGTGTTTGAGCCTGTGCACGCATATATGTGCTTGTGTGCGTATGTTTCAGTGATGGTGTGTGCATGCCAGCTTGAGGGTGGGAGCAGATGTGTGTGCCAGTAAGCGCGCGTGTGTGTTTGTTGGTGAGGGTGTATTTCACCCTGAGTGTGGCTGCTTAAATTTGTTTATGCGTGCCTGTATGAGTGACAGCGAGGGTGTGTGTCAGCCTGAGGGTGGTCTGAAACTGTGTTTGTTTCTCTCGGGTGTTTATAGGCGCCAGTGTCTATGTATGTGATTGGGTTAGGAACATCAGTGTGTGTGTGTCCGGTGTGGTTGCCTGTCCGCCTGAGCATGTCATCTGACTCTACGTATGTTAATGTGTGCAAGCCCAAGCCTGTGACAATGTGTCAAGGAGGGCATGTGTCAGCTTGAGCACGTGTCTGACTGGGTGTGTGATGGGTATCTGCCAATGTGTGTTCGAGTGTGTGTTAGTTATTGAGGGTGTATTACACCGAGTGTGGCTGCTTTAACGTGTTTATGTGTCTGAGTGAGTGACAGCGAGGGAGTGTGCCAGCCTGAGGGTGGGCTGAATCTGTATTTGTGTCTCTCGGGTGTGTGTCGGTGTGAGTTTCCATGTGTGTGATTGTGTGGGGAACATCAGTCTGTGTGTCCGGTGCGGGTGCCTGTCCACCTGAACACGCAGATGACTCGGCGTATGTTAGTGTGTGCAAGCCTATGCGTGTGACAGTGTGATTGTATGTGTGTGTGTGAGTGTTGGCATGTGGTAGCATAAGCACGTGTCTGGTTGCGCGGTGGGTAGTTACCAAGGTGGGTTCACGTGTGTATTGTTCTGAGGGTGTGTGTCTTCCTGAGGTTGTGAGTGAGCATGTGTGGTTGTTTCTGGGAGGTTGTGTGTCATCGTGATATCGTAGTCAGTCACCCCACACACAGAACACAGCCCGGAAGCACTCTCTGATTGCATATCTGTGGTCGACACGTTAGAGCACTCCGCTGCCCACAGTTTGTAGAGAAAAGTGGTAAGTTCTCCACCGGGGGAAATTCTGTGTCATATTTACCTCGGCCGCGGACTCCACTGGTGAAGATTCTTCCAAAGCTGATGGAAAAATAGTTGCTTCTGTGGTCTGGATGGGCTGAAGAACCGACAATGAGCCAGTAACCCGGAAGCAGTCCGAGTTGTATTACTTGACCTGCTGACTAGCTGTTGTGGGGCAATTATGTGGGTGCAGAGTCAGCAGCCGAAGTACGAGAATATGTGGGGAGTTTTTCCCAAGAAGAGCCTGTAATATCCATGGATTTTAGTTGTCTGGAAAGATGTGCTGTAAACTGAAAATTTTACCCTAATTTCTTAAAGAAAACATTTTGCCAAAGACACCTCAAAGCCTCTTTAAGAAGGGGCCAGCGCTGACTCACTGAATGTGGCTGGTATAAAACACAAACTTCATTTTCCAGGGCTGCTTTATTGACAGACAGCCCCGTGGCATATTGTGTGTGTCGTCCTTTGTGCCATAAATCCTAGGGCTGTGTTTGAGAATGTGGGTCTAATTGTTCCTGGGCCTAATTTAGAGCAGAGGTCTTCAAACTGGGGGGCGGTCCCCCCTAGGGGGGCCTCAAGTGATCCCGGGGGTCTCAGACTCTGGCCAAAAGAAGCATTATACAGAATAACACATATTATTGCATTTCTAAAAAGGTAACAGTACTTAACTGCAATGTTTAAATAGGTCTAGACATATTTAAACATTGGCATCTTTATAAAATAATAGTGAAAAATTCTGAGGGGGGGCAATAATTTCTATTTTTCAACTGGGGGAGCGGCAT
The DNA here is from genome assembly GCF_031143425.1 of Pleurodeles waltl. Classification (NCBI taxonomy): domain Eukaryota; kingdom Metazoa; phylum Chordata; class Amphibia; order Caudata; family Salamandridae; genus Pleurodeles; species Pleurodeles waltl. Next base: position 74,310,114 of record NC_090449.1, on the reverse strand, counting down.
TACAAAGTTTGGAGATCACTAATTTAGAGTTTGATGGATGAGGCACTGTCAACACATTACAAGTTTTCTGGCCACCATATTACAGGCGCCCCGGATATAATACACTTGTAATGCAGCAAGGGTGATAGCCACCGCCTTTGTGATAGCGCATACCACTTTCTAAACTCTAAATAAGGCGCTACGACTTCAGGTCAGAGCTTATATTTGTGTTCTTGAGGCTTGCGTGAAATTTCAATTATGCAGGTGGAATTTGAACAGCTTACAAATTGAGTGTTAATTGAAAGTCATGACATTTCTCAAAATTTTGCATTAAACAATTTCCGGTAAGGTTTGCTTGCACACAGGAGGCCTATTTTTGGAGAAAATGTCTGCCGGTCTCCTACCAGTATATCAAAAGATTTTTGCAAAAAAAGGCACGTGTGAAAAAAAATCCGTTGAGATAGGTTTAAACTACTTTCCGCTTTATAACAGTACTTTTTTGTATTCTTGTGGAATTTCATGAAATGTCACAAAAAGATTACAGTTTCTTTCTCCCCTGGTGTTAATGGGATTGAAAAAGTGCAAATCTAGCTGCAAAGCAACAGATGCACAATACACGAGTGGCCACTACAGGAGGTTGGAGACTTTGATGTGTCTGTGTGTTTCACACTAGTGGTTTCAAATGTATGTTTGACTTTGTGTGTGCGTGTGCCACAGTGAGCCTGTTCCAAAAAGAATCTTTGTAAGAATAAGAGAGAGTGTGTCACACTGAATGCGGTCATCACATCGATTATGTCAGGAGAAGTTGTGTCAATCAATGTTTTAGAATAGGTCAGTATTCAATAGTGTGTCATATGTTGAATGGGCGGTGTACATTTTGTGGTGTGAGTGAACATCTGTTTAGGCATGCACATATGAGTTGTTTATATTAAGAGATTATATGTGAGTGACTGTGTCTTTGTGCTGTGTGGGCTTGAATCATCTGTGGTGGGTTTTAGGCTGTGTGTGTGGTTTTGAGTGTTGTGCAAGTGTGGTGGGTGAATATTTGATGTTCACCTCTATGTGTTCATAAGGGTGTATGGAGTGTGTTTGTGTGGTGTGAGTGTGTGTGGAGTACGTGGTGTATGTGCTTGTTTTATAGAAGTGTTTTTGTGTGGTGCTTGTGTTACTTGTGGTAGATGTGAATTTGTGGGAAAGATTTGTGTGCTGCTGCCTCGGTGTGTCTGTGTTAGAGAGAAAATGTGTGTTATGCATTCTGCTTGTGTTGGCGATTGTCTATGTGCACTTGTGTGCTGTGCATATGTGTGTTAGTGTGCAATTTGTCTGTGGCACGTGTGTGTATGAGTGGTATTGTAAGCACATGTGTGTATCATGTGGCGTGACGGTGATGTTCGTTCTGGTCAAGTCTTATGCATGAGAGTGTCAGATTGTGTACGTGTGTCATGTTTTAAGTGTGCTTGTAAAAGTTTGTGTGTCAGGTGTTGTGTCTTTGTGTCTGCATTTGTCAGACTGTGTTTGATGCAGAGCGAGTCAGTGATTGTTCATGTGTGGGCACTTTACGAACTGTGCATAGGGTTTCAGTACTATTCACAAGTTTATGTCTAGTTTTGAATGTCAGTGACTGTGCATTTGTGTGGGGAGAGTCAGATTGTGCGTAGAAACGTGTGAATGGTCTTTATGTAAGTACTTCAGATTGTGTAAGTGACCAAGTGTGTCAGGTTCGTAGGTCACGTCGTGTGTCAGAGAAATTCAGGCAGTGTGTGTGTATGTGGTGAGTGTCAAATGTGTTTGGGAAAGATTGTGTTAAAGATGAGTGTTTGTGTGTCAGATTGTGTATGTGTCAGACATTGTGATCGTGTGTGTCAGACTATGTAGCAGAAACTTGCAGGGCGTTAAAAGGGCCTGTACTGTCCGGCACTTTTTTGTTTTGAGAGGGAGAGTATCTGCACTTCTCAAGAAAAACACAATATTTTTAAATGGAGAGTACAGGCACCCCTCAGAAATAAGGAAGTACTCTGGTACAGGTACCCGCACATCTATTTTTCCATTTCAGGCAGTGGCAGTAAGTGTGCCTGGCCTTGCGAGCGGTTGCCTGACCATGTGTGGCAGAGGGTGAGTCAGGTGTTGTGCGTGTGGTGGTTGTGTGCATGTGTGTTCGCTGCCTGTGCACCGCTGCAGCCTTCCAGAAACATCTGGGAAAGTGGCGCTGAGAGGTCTGTGCTGAGCGCCAGGCCTGTGATTCACGGAAACACCAGCCGGAAAGGACTATTTTCGCACGGTTTCTCCAGTTTTAGCTCAGCTGCACTTTTATGGGGCTGTGAGGGCGCCTTTGAATCCCTCCGAGTTGTTTTCTTAGTATCGGTGACATATGAGAGCTCCCTGCCACCGTTCCAGAGCCATGGCTCACAATGTTTGGCATGGTTGCCAGGGAAACTGGGAAGCTCATCATTTTCTAAGACTTTCTGAGATTTGTTTCCCTCCTGGTAATCATGTCCTGGGCATTTTTTTCATTAATGTGATGCCTGCCTTTTGCCAGGTCTACTCCTGGCATTCAGCAACATTTTGGATACATTTCTTCGTGCAAGCGTTTTTTGGGCTTTATCTAAATGCCAGAGGTGTGTGTGTGGCATTCAGTGTAAGGGCTCTGGTGTTTCTTCAAATAATGAGCTGTTTGCATCCATTTTCCATTTTCTGACATACATATCAAACACTCTGTCGAATTTAATTTACACTATCATGCATACAAAGGATAACAGCCACCCGAAGCTGGGCAGTGGACAGTGGTACCAAACAGTGGACCAAAATAAAGAAGTCCCTGTGGCATGTGCATTCATGCATGGGATGCTTCATGCAGACACAACACCGGATATGGTCTGTCATTATCCAATATATTCACCCTTCAAGAATACACTAAGCGATTCCTCCTTGACAGGCTAAAATGCAAGATGACCCATGTCTAAAGAAAATTAAACCTAACCAAACACAACATTAGCAGCCCCCTTGCCCTTTGTGAATGCATGCAAAAACATTTTTCAAGAGCTGGCAGTGGTACCACGGACCACTGCCTACTCTTAAAAAATGAAAAGAAAACTTTTTATTTTTATTTTTTAAACGCATCCCGTTTTCCCTTAAGGAAAAGGGGCTGCATTAAAAAAAAAAAAATTGCTTTATTGAAAAGCAATCATAGACATGGTGGTATGCTGAGCCCAGCAGGCCACCATCCCTGTGATTATAGCCATTCGCAATGGCTCGCAAATTGTGACCTACCTCATGAATATTAATGAGGTAGGTCCATTTGCGAGCCCCTGCGAATCGCTGTATGAAACTCCTGGAGTTTTATACATTCCAATAGTGATTACTTAATTGCGATTCCCTTAAAATCGCAATTAGGTAATCGCTATTGTGGAGAATGATACATCTGGCCTTAAATCAGATGCCCAATTTCACATGTGCATTTTCTTTTTGTCACCTTTAAATTTCAAGGGATGGTTGAGTTGTCTGAAGCAGACACACATTAGACTTTTAGTCGCTGTGTCAAGACAATAGTGTTTGAGTTTACACGACAATATTACTAAGGATTATAATCCTCAGCATAATGTAAAAAATATAATAAAATGGCTTCATTTAACATTAGATCGAGAGGCGTAAAAATTCACCCTTCACGTACGGAAAGCGGTTTCCTATGTATTTTATTTTACACAACTCTGTATTCAGAGAAAACTATCACAGCTTGTGAAGGGATAGAGTAACACCACCTCAATGTAAGTGTATTCTGTGGCGGTAACGAAGTATGGTGGAACTCGTGCACCAATAAATACACAAAACATTCGAAGACGCTGCTTCTACACATTACACCAAATTTGTATCTAAATTTGCTATCATGCCATGATTACCTGTTATGGTAATGCAACTGCCAGAATTATGGAATTACCACAAATCACCTGAAACTGTTTTAAAAAAGGGGGTAACTTCAAAGACGAGCTAAATAAAAAGGAAAATAAAACAAATACAAAATGTTCCTGACAAGCAAGGAGAAAAATATTTGTGAGACAGGGACATTGCTTTTTTTCTTTTTGAGAAACAACCTTCCCCACTATTGAGGGTTCTTTCTGAATAAGGTTGACGAATCCTGTGGGGGTCACCATGTTGTGGGGTGGATGCATTGTTGGCAAAGAGACCCCCGGAGGCATCAGGGAGCTCTTAACTGGGCTGGAAAAATGTTCAGGTGGCGGAGGCCACCGGCTCTTACATAAAGCGCTACATTTGAGGATGGCAGTGCTTTCCAGCAAGAAAGATTGAATTGGGCAAAGTGTTCCTGCTGACATAGAATGATCTTGTACGATTAATTACCTGTTTTAGTTACTATAGGAACGTTTTTATTTATATATTTTTGCCAGTCCAGTTTTTTATTGAGTACACTTTTATGGAATAAACCTGCTTTTTATTGCTCGAGATTTGGGTTTAAAAGGCTGTCACTTTCCATGCTGTCTCCCTTCCATTTTATGGTATTACCTATTAGTCACTGAATAATTGAGGAATGTCTCCAAAAATTATTCCACAGCAAAGTGACAGCTCTTTGCTCAAGGAGGGAAGGGGAAATGAGGCAGAACCAACTAATGACATCAGTTTTGTGAGCACAGGAAGTGGATGAAGGGCGTGTGGGGAATTTTGGGAGGGAAGCACGTGTCACGCTTGGCCATGCCCATTATTGTAAACACGATGTCAAGAGTAATGATTGCAAGCTGGAGAGGAGGAAATGCTGTTCTCGAAGATTTTGCTTCCGTGATGTGCCACCAAATTGTATTTCTATTAATATGTTTTTCAGGTCTGTCAACCTGTAAATAAGTTTCTGTGTGTGTGTGGGGGGGGGGGGGGGGGGGCTAAATATTGTGTGGGGTATAACTACATTTTTTTGTTTGTTTGCTTTTGTCACCCTAAGTGCGCAAGGTATGCCCAGACGTGGGTCCCGGGCTCACTATGCCACTGGATTCAAGCTAGCCTGGCTGATGAAGGGTGAAACACTGAAACCGGTCTTAGGTTGCTTGTTTCCGGTCCAGGGAGGACCTGGTCTGGTAGTTCGGTTTGGACTGTTCCCATGGGGAACATGGTCAAGACTGATTTGCATATGGCGGGGTCCAAACTGGGGTGGCATGGTGAGCAAAAGAATTGATGGATTAAACCCAGATCTGTGACTGGGGGTGAATGTTTGATTCATTCCACATTCCGTCCATCGTTTGTGAGCTATAGCTAAAAGGCACTCTGCCCTCCACCAAACTCATCACCCTTTCCACACCCCTAAAAACACAAAGGATCTCTGAGGCTGTTGCCAATGTTGTGGGGTGTTTTCACACCTCTTAATGGACACCAGGCTGCTTACAGCCTCAAAAGATGAGCTGGAAATCCACTCTGCAATGGTTTCGTGTGATTTTGGCTTCTCCCCAGTGACCGTGTGAAGGGAGCCGTCTGAAACTGTGCGGCACACAGTGGCACAGTGTGAGTTGGGATGTCTGGTTTTTCCATTAAACTAGATTTTGGTTATTTGGTTTATCAGAAATGGCTTTCTATTCTGTCCCATTAATTTACTCACTACAAGTGGCCACTACTCAGCCCAGCCTGTAGATCAGTTGAGATTCAGTTACAATAAATAGGTACCTCAGTCAATGCCTGTGGTGGTGCTAACCTTCAACAATCATTGCCACAGCGAATCTTACTTTTTGGCGTCTGCAATACCTCCTTGTTTTCTGATGTTACTAAACACTTTCTGTCTGATCCTCAGACAGAAACAGTAAATCTGCAAGTCATTTTTAGAAACTCTACAAATGTGAGGAAAATTACCAAAATGTCTCAAATCTGCCAGCAGCTAAGACATCTGTGGGAAAGGAAGAAATCTGTTTTCTGTAGGAAAATCTGTGCAGAGAGTTGGACTGTTGTACGGGCGACTACCAACGGTTGACATGCCAGTCTTTGTGTGAAGCCGATCCAAAAGCCATTTACGTGAGTATGTACAACTGTGCAAAAGGCAAGATTTACAGGTGCAAAATGTTATGTTTTTGTATTCACAAAACAATAATTTACACTCTATAATGTCTTTATTCACTTATAATATTATTCCAATTCATTTAGCTGGGCAACAATTTTTCCTGAAGTGGAATCTCTAAAAAGTATGTGAATACCACAAATTTGTGAGTGTGTAAGAACAATGCTTTTATCACACCTTTTCCACCCTGGAATTGTTAAGAGGTTTACTCCTGTCGATGGTGATAATAAATCAATTTCCAGGCTGAGAATGAATACAGAAGTTGTCTAAAATTGGTGGGATCACAGAGGAAAGAGAAGACTTCGCAAGGCAAAGTATTTTCTCTGAGGAGAAAAAAAATATCAGGTGCATTTGCAGTTACTCCGCCATGTTTGCATGAGCAAAGGAAATTTCAGGGGTGTTCTTGGGCAAGCTGCACCAGTTAGCATTTCACAGTAATTATTTCATGAACCTTTGAGAATCCCTTATAAATTTAAAAAGGAACAACAAAACTTAAGAGAGCAATGGATGATTTTATTTCCTAATCGGGCCCTAGCTACTGTGTCTTTGTGATGCTGATGGATAGAGAGCACCGTAGCATCCGAGGCCTGCATTCTGCCCTTTAGAAAACTCAGAAATAAATACATCAAGTGATGTCACTTCCTGGTATGTTGTGTTTGCCGTAGCTTGTTAGTAAAACATCCTCTCATTGCAATAATAATGGCGTCTTAGCATTGATGGAGAGGAGAGCGAAGAGCCATGCTGAGTGGGTTGCCCTGGTCATCAAGAAAATAATGAGTTGGCCCTTGTAAAGCCGCATGGGAATGGATCTATCACAGTGTTTCCCAAACGGTGGATTGCCGATTTGTGGTGGGTCACGAAAGTCCAAGCAATAAATAAAGATGCCTTTAAATTATGTATTTATTTTGTCACATTGGCTGAAATTCAAAGGCAGAGGTCAAATGTCAGGCTAAGTCTTTTGACAAATTGCTACTTAAGTTTTTTAATATGGGGAGTGGTGTTTACAAACTCCTCTCACTTTGCAGTCAGAGAAAGAAAAGTAAAGTGAATCACATGACAATCTTGCTGGGGTACAAGAAATGTGAAAGGGAAGATTGTAGGATTCCCTTTTATTTAACAAAATGATGACAACCCAAAATTAATAAAGAAATGTATGTTGCTAGATCAACCAATATGTGTAAAATCACCTTTCTAAAAGGGCCGCCGTGCCCCTCGAGGTGTATCACGTGATCCTCACTTCCTGTTTATGAGCTGCAGGGACCACTTCAGTTACACCTTCCTCTTCCAACAGGATTGCTAATGCTGATATATTCTTTACTGTTTTGCGAGCCACGGACCACGTCACACTACATTGCGGAAGTCAGCAGACAGCTTTGCATCTTGGTTCCCCCCTGAAAGGGTAAGCAGCACTAGTCAACAGGCCTCATTGACACTAATTAGGTTGCATGAAGTAATAGTCACTTTGCGATTTTTTGTCACCATACAGATGAAAGTGGTCGGAAATGAACCGCACTTTAATTTTTCTCATATAGCCAACCATTGCTGGTCCTTAGTAAGATTTTGCTACCATCGGGCTTAGTTTCCCTTGGCACAAGTCGTGTGTAGTGACAATTGTTCACTTGTCCCCTTTTTTAGTTATTCTTGATGTTCTCCTGGCTGTTGAGATGGGTCTATGCAGTACATTCCTGATACAATGGTTTGATCTAGGTCAGTTTTCTTTTGCATGGAGACTGTGTCCTTTGTCAGTTTTTGCATTTTGTTGCTGAGTACAACTCACTGTGTGTCCTTCTTCTCTTTTGCATGGATGCTCATTTTAGCAGCTACAATAGCACGCCAGCCACGTCTATGCTCAGACAATATTTCACTTGTATACTAATAGCTCTCAGGACAAGTTCTCCAAGGCGATTCACTGTGTGTATTTGCATGGTTGCCCATTTGGGTGGGGTTTCGGTAGTGCATGTTTCATTCTGAGGATGCCGCCCTTGTGATGTGCATGATGGTCCTTCATTATCACAGTATTTTTGCAACTTGGTTGGTTTTTGACCACCCGCTGCATGCATTGATGTGAGCATTGTCACATATTGTCATATCTAATTTCGCCCTTTCTTCCTTTTCCTTCCCTCCTTCCTCCCCTCCCTCTTTTTTGCTCCCTTTTTTATTCTACAGTAGCCCTTGGTTACATATGTAGTAACTTTGCAGGTCTCTCAGGCAGATTCTTATGTCCTGATGATGATCCCAATATTATGTATGGGATCGAAACGTCATCGACAAGAGTACCATGACTCGATGTGCTGTAATTAATTTTATGTGGGATATGAGCCTGAGGACAGTACATTTGTGACTCTATCCATATGTTACTTTTATGTCACACTGAATATGCCTGAGAACAATGATTCAGATGGCCCTTTAAGTGCTTGGTTTCCCACTATTTTTTTGTTTTGTTATTTGTGATTTAATAAATACATATTATTGTCTAAATCGATATTTGAGAATTCATTATAGATTTCATTGTAATTCTACGATTACTGTATTGCAAACAACTATTTTCCTTAGAGACCACTGTTCCTTTAAAGATCCAATGCAAATAGCCAGCTGGTTTCTAAGATACCAAATACAAGGAAGGCAAATAAGGTTTTTAGCAAATATAGGACAATGCGTTTTCTGTAAACGAGAGGAATAAGAATGGCAGAGTCAAGGGTGTGAAGTGGAACTGCTTGACTTCAGTCACAAATCTGCAGTGACCTTACATAATGTGTACAGAAGGGACATAGGAGGCTATTGCATGACCTGTAAGAAGATTGTCAAAATAATAGAGTTTTACGGGAAGGAACAGGAGGACATTAATTTCTGGGTGAACTGTGGCGAGAATGATGTAGTAAAAAATGAGACGTCTGTGTTACTGAGACACTAAAATATTTTTAAGAATACCAAGCATCCCAGATTTGAACATCTATTAGGAATGTTATTGATCGTTGACTACCAAATCTGAGCTTGACACCAGGGTCTGTTCCTCCATTAGGGCGAAGGAGCGTTGCCCCCCCCCCCCCAAGCAGTGGCAGCTTCAAAACCTTTACAAGAAAATGATAATAAACAGTGTTTATTATTGTTTCAGTGTAAAGGGGTGGGGCCACGGAGTTGACGAGCAGTGAGGAGGAGTGCACAGCAATCCCACTCAGAGCGTATGTGTGTTTGGCCGGTTGTCTCGGGCCGGCCAAACACACATGTGCAGTAGGCTCTCTGCAGCCAGCATGCACAGGCTCCCAGTCTGTGTGGGAGCGCCCTGGCTGGGCACTCCCAGCCAATCCTAATGCTGCTCTGAGCAGCGTCAGGAGTAGCCGCAGGGCAGGCTGGGAGTCTGTGCCTGCTGAGGAGAAGCGGATGGAGTGGTGCGGCAGCGAGCAAGGTAAGTGTTTATTTTATTTTTTCAATTTAATTTTTATTCCCACTGGACCCGGACCCTGCCCCCCACCCACCGCCCCACCCCTTCTGCGAGCTGCGACTGCTTGGCACTGGGTCCAGAGATACTGAATATTGTGCCTCTGCGCAATACAGGTTGTGAAAGAGGATAGGTTAAGATTTAAAGCCAAGTTGTAGAGTAAATCCAATGTCGGAGGGGGAAAATGGAAGGCAGCCCAAGTGAAATGTGTAAAGGGATAGAAGATGATAGAGATGGAAGTAATGAGAGTCTTTGCTAATCGGGTTTTGTAGCCACTGATCTTTCCCAAAGACGTCAAGTAGGGACCTGAGAAGTGACACGAAGGACAAACCACATAAGAAGAGCAGCACCTGAGAGAGAGACCCACAGTAGACAGAAGAACCGGCATCCACCCAACCTGGAGAAGAAGGCGTGCAATGTTCTTGAAAGATCAGGAGGGAGAGACAATATTTTCTTAAGAACTTGCAAGTCATTTTTCAGAGAAAAACATTTTGTAGATTTTTTTATTTATCAAGGAACATTTTAGAAACGGATGCATCTATTCTATTGATAGCTACCTTTTCAGAGCTTTCCATAGAGAACTTTCACAAGGTTGTGCAGAATATGTGTTGTCAGGGCTGGAATATCTCTAACACCAGCGGTGTCTTTCTATACCACGATGAGTGCGATAGAGTCATTCAGAGACAGTAACTGGAGAAGGCTGAGCTCTGGGTGCATTGCTCTAACCCAGCCTCCAGAATTTTGGGCTGTGGGGATATTATTTGGGGAGAGGTTATAGTGATATCACACAGAAAATCTGAATGATCTGTAAGTTATTTCATGGATCGTAGAGTGAAGTCAGCATCCCAAGAGTGTGAAAGACCCCGTCTAAGTAATTGCTCAGTAGCAGATGTTGAGTGAAACTTTGAACATGCTGTGGGTTTCGCTTATCTTGGGCAGATATTTGTATAAAGTGTGTTTGTGCGGCCAGATATAAAATGCCTGCTTGTAGGCAAGGCCATGTGAATATGTGATCAATTAAAAATAAAACGAGCATTGCAAGGTGAATAGGTCTGCAGAGCAAGCTTGCAATCATATGTATCTTTTGTAAACATATGCAATAGACATTCCAAGTGTAAAAGTAATAACATTTACAAATATCTCGTTCTCAAAAATGCATGTATATTTAAAAAAACAAAGTGAGTAAACAATTAACTGTTATAAGAATCAATTTAGAATAACATGAAACAACTGCAAAACGTGGCCTACCAGTGCTGGCTCTTAGTGGACTGCTTTTATTTATCTGGAAAAATCAGTAAACATGGAAAACTGGAATTCTTATATATAATACATACCTCTGCCAGGGACATTTATGGTACAGTACTTCCTCCATGTTCCATCTAAGTTCTGTGGCCCTTCCCCATTATGCTCCGTTTCTATCTGCCAGCATTCCAAGTGGTAACATTTCAAGTGACAACAAAGTAACTGCTAGCATTAATATCAATTATAACTTGAATTTTGCAGGTTGACACTCTGCAGGTTAGAATGTTGCTTTTTATAAGGTTGCAAATTTGAATCTTACTAGTTACAAGACTTTAAATTTGAATGCTTTGAGCTAAATTGTTGCCATTTGGAATGTTTGCATTAGAATGTTGTGACCTAGAATTAAGTCAATTAGAACTAAGTCATTTGGGCAACATGTGGCCTTATTTACAGCTTTGTGGATGGGATACTCAAAACATGATGGTGATCCGGTCCGTGGAGTAAAAAAAGCCATATGCTAGAATACACTTGTAAAATGGTGGACGGGGCATGTACCACATTTGTGATGGAGTTTGCCATCCTTTCATAAGCGTACCTCAAAGACACTGCGCGTTGTTCAGAGGAAATGCTAGACGGGGCTGCCTAGAGCGCACTAGGTAGGAGTAATATATTACTGCAAAAAACCTCAAATTTAGCACTGTTGGCAGGAGATGGTTGTTGTGAAATAGCACTTGGCATAGAGCACCGATTTTTGCAGAAATACAATCAAACGTTATGCCTAGTGCACACTGCTGGCCAGCGGATATATTTAGAAGCCACCTAAGCTTTGGTGTCTAGAGTATTCAAATGAATATGGCTCAAGAGAACATTGCACTTCGTTGACGGCATCAGGAAATTATAAATTAATAAGTATATTTTCTGGGGTGAAGCTTAGATGACGTACGAACGGAGATGCATTGCGCAATCATACATTTAGAACAGATGTCACAACCACAAATTAAAACCACAATAACGGAGAAACAATAACCGTACACATGAACAGGATTGGGAAAGGATGAGGATGGAAGAGTGAAGAACAAAAACAGGAAAGTAAAAGGAGAAGGAATGTGATCCCGGGAGGAGGAGAAGCCAAGGTGTGTTTATCCAGCAGAGAACAGGAAACCTCAGCAGTAGTCTGAGGTTGTACAAGCCCGGGAGAGAAATTGAGATACACACATGTGAACTGAGAGACAGGAGTCAAATATTCTATAGGCAGGGACAAGGAAGGTAGAAACTGAGTCACCTCTGCGTCAGGAGCGCACCTTCCAGCTATTGACCGATTACCAGAGTGGGCGTTTGCCTAAGAAGCGCATGGAACCAATTGTAACATTTGCTTATAATGTGGCATGGTATGGTATCGTTTTTTACAAAAAGCTGCAACTATTCCTGGCTTACTGGTGAACCTTCAGTCCTCTGATGCTAAAGTAGCTAACCAAGCATTCCTTTCTCTTCTTGGGTGTTTGATGCCTTTCCTCAGAGGCTCCCAACAGAAAAATAAATTGACCTCTGCTGGTAAGAAGTTTGCTCAAATAGCATTGTAGATATTTTAAATGGTTTTGAAATCAGAAAAATGTTGATGGACCCGTATGGTACTTGGTTGAAAAGCATTTATGCCCTCATTACAAGCGACCCCTAAAAATCTATGTTATTTCAATTGCCTGGATTTACTGTTACCATGGATTCTGCAAATTTTGGAGGTAGAAGTAATTGAGATTATGTGTTTTTGAGGAATACCATTTGGAAATTGGATTTAACATGCAGTTTTTTGTGTTTTTCCACGTTATTCCTCTTGGAGACTGCCCGCTTGTTGAAGGTGAAACATGTGAGTGGAATGTCCCTGAGAATCGGTGTTCCCACTAGGGGTCGGTGATAAACTCTCCTCTGTCAGCAAAGTTCACAGAGTTTTGGCCAAATTCCGACGACCACCGGGTGGCGGATTTTTTTCTCAAGCACGGCTTGTCAATGGTAAGTTGGCAAGAGCAAGTGAGAATTGGTGTCTTCTAGCTGATTTTCAGATGCTAAGAGGGCACCCGGAGAGATTTTCCCAATGAGGGCGGTCGCGACTGTTCGCATTGGGGAAAGATGCACTCGAGTCGAAAATCTATTCAAGCGGTACTAAAACCAACTCGAACAGCAGTGCCCTCTGGTGTGTGATGTGGAGCCGTTCACACTGATTTCTCAGTGCAGAACAGGTCCTGGTGCTAAAAATCAGCACGACGTACCAGTTTTCGCCCTAATGCGGAACTCTGCGGAATCTCGCCGAGTTTTTATGTAACTCTGCAGAATTCAGCGGAGTGAAACTCTGCGAGTTCCACCCACCCCTAGTTCCCACTACACACATATTTCCTGGTAACTGTTGGTACCGGGCCCATCGTAATTAAAGGTCCACTCCTAATGAAAGTCTTGATGGAGTCCTTCGTTTGAATGCCTGGAGGTACTGGGGATAAAAGCAAGAGAGATGGAAAGAATGAACTGGGAGAGAGGCAAGGTGGGAACACGGGAGAGTGAATGAAGTAGAAGTCTTGTGAATAGAAGGGTTTTTGATCAAAAGCTGCAAATATTTCTGACTCATTGGCGAACTTTCAGTTCTCTGATGCTAACGTAGCTAACAGGACCTTCGCTACTCGGGTGTCTAATGCATTTCCTGGGAGACTCCCAACCAAAATGTAACTGACCTCCCTTTGTACGACGTTTGCTCAAGTACCACTGTGGGATATTTAAAACGATTTTTGAAATCAGCAAACTACTGGTTGGCCACAAGCTAGAGGTCGGACGAGAAGGACACCCCTAAATATTGCTCGGACTCCAAAAGAGGGTTCGATGTTAGTCAGGAGTCCCTCTTAGTCAGAAAACAGTTTGTCTTCTCAAAAAATATTAAATGAGAATTCATGTATTGCTATTCTTTTTTTTTTTTTAAATAACGGGTGCGAGATTTCTCAATTGTCCTAGAAGCAACACTGCACGTTTTACAGCGAAATAAACTCGTTTTAAGCACACACAAAAAACGACTGATTTTTTCTTGGCAAAAAGTGAATGAAATCAGGATTTAACGAGAATGCAGTGTTGTAATGTGCTGGGATGAGGGTCATGTTTATCATTTAGCAACCTAGTGCATACTCTACCGGTAACTTTATTCTGGCCACTTCCAGAGCATTCATATTTTTAAAAAGTACTATCGCACAGCGATGACGTCACAGATGGAATATCCTACATCACCTTAAAGTAATTCCATTTGAAGGATGTGTAGTACCAGCTCCAATAATAAAAAGCCATAGCATAGCCTATTGTAATATCACATAGGATTTCAGAGAATAGCATGTCAATGAATACGAGAGAATATGATGTCATAACGTAACATAAGTTAATATGGCAGAGCATAACATATAGCAGCATAACATAAAATTGCATAACAAAGTTTAACATGGCATAAATAGCATTAGATAATACAACCTAGCAATATACAGCATATCATTGCATAGTATAGTATAGTGTTGTAAAACCAGGCATAACAACTTAGCATAGCACAGCACAGAGTAGCATAACATAGCCATGAAGCCAAGCCCCAGGCCACTGACTTTACTTATTCCGGAACTGGTTCAGCGGTGGAGTATGTTTACATCCGCGATGGGTGCATGTTTTATGAGCACATGTGCAGAAGCAGGCTCCTGTGCGTTACAAAGAACAACCTAGAGGCGCCCCCATTATATGGAAGGGAAAGGCCTAAACCAACACAGCTCCCTGCGCCACAACCCCCCACGCCCCAATTTTCTTCTTTAATTACTGGAAATATCTTTTGGAATCAGAGCCACGCTTGCTGAGGCAGTTTCATCTGCAGTAATAATTTCAATATATCATCCTTAAAACGCAAAACAAATCTGCAAGACATTAGGGGAGACAGAAGTTTTGCCACCATGGCTCTGAGAAGCAACCATGCACCACATCTGCGTCCCCTCCCAACAGCTGCCCAAGCAGGGGGAGGGGGTCTCATACAATCCAAACTTATCCTTCCCACCAAGGATTGAGCCCAAAGGACCACCAGGAATAAATCCTGCCAATAGTTTGTAAACCACACGTACTTGTTAGCGACATCTGCATTTGGTTGAGTGATGTGACATGGTCAGTTACATCTGCAAATTCTAAAGAGCTTCGAGAAGAGATGACTTGTAATAAGGACAGGGCAATTAAGTGCTTCACAACCACCGACAAAGCTCCCTTGTTTCTTCATCCCATTCTGGTGAGGTCATTTTACAGCATAAGTGCATATACATGGCTACTGACATATGCTAGATCTGTCTTAGTCTTCATATATTTTTATGACCCAGGTTGGTCTGTCCATGAGGCGACAATGGCCAGCTATAAACACTGCACTATTTGTATCTTATGTTTAGCGTAGGAAGACACAATCGGAAAAAGGAAGCAGCGCAACACCCAAGCACTTCCTGCCACGTGACACACTAATCTTCCAGTGAATCCCCTTGTAGTCAGTGTACTGTTTGACAAGCTGATGGCAAAATGCTCCTCTTAAAAAGATGTAAAAAGTCAATAGTTTTCTGAAAGGTAATAGTTTTCGTTCTTTAAACTGGGCAATTTTCCGAAGAGGAGCAGATCTAGAAGAATGTATTTAATGTATGAAGACCAGGGTTGTAAAATTGTTTGGCGGCAGTACTATTTATGTCAATAATTAGTATCAACGAATATTTCTGATTGGCTGCCAGCAAATCATTTTCTACAAGGGATTGCCTTCGAAGCTGCCATAAAGGTGTGGTTGTGTTTTTTGTCGTAGCACTGTGTGACGACCGATGTGGGTTTATCACACCTAACCTCTCCTCCTTTGTTAGTGCCTCATTTCCATTGTGGTGCGCAGGTATGTGCAATGTTTACATCCCTGCACTTTGTGTTCTGTCTGTGCAAGTTAAATGTAACCAGTCAGTAGCTCAGGTCAGGATGCCCCCTACCTCAGCACCCCTACCTGTCTCTGCATAAGGCCAGCCTATGGTGTCCACCTCAGCGGCTCTGGCCTGGTGGTCATGGATTCCGCTGCAGGACTGCGGCTCCCATTGCTTCTGGGATGCTCTAGTCCGGACCTGGACTACAGGACCGCCATTATTTACTCTGGCATTGCCACGGTTTATTAACCCTAGGACTAAAAATGCAGGTTGTTAGACTGCACTGGGCTTTATGGGGTTTACTTATAGGCTCACAGATGTTCGCTGGGCGTAGGAGGATATACCCAGGCATGTGTTAGTTGCTTTAGAGTATCAATTATTATGCTTGGACAATTAAGCCCATGTCTGGATATTTGAAGCTGTCCCTGGGCGTACAATTGATTTGAATTGGCATTGAGTCTGGGCATGGGCATGCACGAATGTATTATGGTATTTGGCTGTACGTTTGGGGCTATGCCTGGGCACTGGAGGGTGTGCCTTGGCATTTGAAGATGTTACTTGGTTTTTAAGGCTGTGACTTGGGGTCTGTGCTTGAGTATGATTCCCTATCACCCCAGAGTGTGATATCTGATTGCTGTGACTGGGCGTCTAAGGCTGTTATTTGGCTTGTGAGATTTTACATAGGCATATGAGGCCACTTGGCAGTCTATCAGAATCCCTCAAAACCAAAAGTGAATTACAACTGGTCTGGTAAAATGGAAAAGAAAAGGGATCGGTTTCACATAATTTAATACTCATCAAACTCAAGAATTGCTATTTTCTCTTAAAGTCTGATTTTTTAGGCTATTAAGTTCCCCAGTCGACTGCCGTCAGTAGTCTGTCGTTCATTCTGATTTAATTTCCCAGCATGCACTAGGAAGCACTTATATTTGTCTTGACGGATGGGACACCCACGAGCCTAACAGTTGCACCATAGTAAAAGAGCACTTTGTAGTATTTATAGTACATTTTGAATTTTTTTTAAAACGACATTTGTTTTTCTTTTAATTTGTTTGCAAAACAATCATGCTGTACATATAGTTTTAGAATGTTTGACTTATTTGGGAGAACATTCTGGTTTGCTTTAATTTATTTTTTAGCCTCAAAAAAATGTCTATGGCACAAAACATGTAGTGGCTTTACAAATCAATTACTTTATCTTTAGTAAGTTTGAATAATTTCACAGTTCTTTCTATTCATCGTAAAATGAGTGGAAGAAAGCGGTATGAAATGTTTAGCAGATTATTTTTTCTGCGAACGCTTAATATAGCAGATATGTTTATTTCTGGATTTTCTGCCACCGCCCTCATATGAACCATTCAAGCAAGAATGGACCAGGAAAAGATCAAGAAAATTAACTAAATTTGTTTAAAATCAAATGACTCCAAAAAATATTTAAAAGGTATTATGATCACTGTTTTAAAATTAAGTCACTGAGCATATTCTAAAGAACTGTGGGTGACTGCCCTTCTCTGCTTCCGGGTATGAGGTGTGCTCTGTTTGGTTATTGTGGCAGCACAACTGTTAAGATTTGAGTGGTAACCATAATAGACTTTATACGTCTGTAGTTGCTGCATTATTAATCTTGCATTTTTCTGGAGGTCAATTTACTTCATTTGTGTCAATTCCTCTACTTTCATCGGGGTCAAATGTCATGCGATGTCACCTCCTATGATGTCACTTGGTCTGTAAAGAGCATGTGAGGTCACTATCACCTGACATTTTAGAGACTCAAGCTCTATTGGTACTGCTACAAAAACTGTCACAAAATCTTATATTGCCATTTTTTTCTTAAATCAATTTAGTGCACACCGGTTTTTCAAGAGATATTGTGTAGCCTTGCTCAGCCTGTAAAAGTACCAAGAAGGTGGGAAACAGATTAAAGATGAATGTTGAAAAGTTATGTCCTGCCTTCAATGGCCCCCGTCGTGGTGTGTCGACAAAGAGCAACAATGCCTGGAGGACTTGAAGCTTCAGAAGAAGTTATTGGTAGAGACTCTATCTGCAGGCCTGTGTCCTAACCTGACTATTTCATCTGACGTGTTGTACACGGTTGTTGTGCCACATCTGGAATGGGTTGTATGTAGGTCTGATGAAATGCACACTTAAAGATTCTGATTTTGTTTGTCTAACCAATTTTGACGATTTCTTTTAATAATGGTTTTTACCAGATTGGCAAAACAAGTCTGGAGAAACCCATTATTGAAATATTAGTTTCTTCATTTTTTAAGTAGGTGAATACAATTCCCCATAACTCTACCCCCTTTTTAGGAGGCCACATTTTACCCTTTTCTCTTTTTCACTTCCTCCTATTCTTTTACCTCCCTTCCCTTTCTTATATACCAATACATCTTGCACCTTCCCACTTTACCCCACTTTTTTTTTCTAATTTTGCTATTGTCTCTCTATGCATCTATGTTTCCCCCATCCTCTACAGCCCGCTCCCAGTTACCTTCTTAAATTTCTCCAGATTACATATACCTTTTACTTAAAAATTACTATTTTCTTGAAAAATTATATTCCATCATTTTGGCATTTCTCCAACATGAAGTATCACCAGGCTTGCTTTTTTCATGTTGAAAAATCATCAAAATTACAGTACACCGAGTAATGATATGCCCAGTTCAGAATGTGATGTTATCTTATCTCTAGTTGTGGACTGCATTTTAAGTTATTATAGGCACTTGTGTAGACCACATCCAAAACACTGTACACAGCACAGAAGATCACACCTGAAAAACTAAATGATCCCAGTCTCTGGACCTGACATATCTAAAGATCTGGAGGCTACTTTTGGCATGTTTGGCCCAGTTTTTGAGTCTGCATCTGAGGTATTGTATTCAATTCTGGGTGACACTCCTTGAATATTGTGGCATGCTTTGCCTCCACTTTTGGATAACTGTGACTTTTTTTATAGACAAAGATTTGATCATTTTTTCCAGTTGCGAAGGATGCATATGGTATACTAAATCCTGTAGAGAAGCCTATGACTAGAATGTTGTGTACATTTCCAAGGTGGAATAAGGTAAAGGATTTTGCAAGCTTCATCTGAAGCGGTGGGTGTGTTTCCTGTGAGGATATCCAGAATGTTGCACATAATTGTAGATTCCCTGCTGAAGTTTTGTGTCCGAATATAGATGCCACACCTTCAGCAGTGTATCCAGGTCTCTGGGAAGTGTCTAGAGTAATACACTGCATTCTAGACACCACACCTGGATTTTTGTATTGTTTGCATTCTTTTCAGGATGACAACAGCTAGAGCACGCTCTCTAGCTCTAACTGCCATACTTAGAGTTCTTTGCCAACTTCTATTGGGCACATCTGGAGTTTTCCATTATGAAAATGCATTGGGAGTATAGTGCTCCCTTTTGGAGTCCACAACTGCATTACTGTGTTCTGTTCCGATGATTCAACTGGAGTATTACTTCCTATTTTTGTGAGCACATATGGACTAGTATATTTTGAGAATGAAAATCCATGTATGGAAATAATAAATGGTGTTTTGTGTACAATTACGGGTACACTGTTTAGTTTGGAGTCCACATCTGGAGCTCACTGCTCAATTTTCTTCTGATGCCATTATGAATCCTGCATATAATATTAGAGGGAGTCGTGTGATAATGTCAACAGAGTGGAGCAGGATTCAGAGTGCACATTCTGCAACTTGCATGGCATAAGCTACCTGGAAATAGCAGACTTTTGTTTCCAATGTTTATCAGATGACACTTGTAATACGGCGGATGAGATATCCATCTTGGTTTGACAGAGTATTGCACCCGCAAGACTCAAAATCATGCCCTCTGCTCCTCAGAGCTTGTGCAAGGTGATTGGGAAAGGATCCTTCTTCCCCGTTGCTCAGCCTTCCTTAGTGGGCATTTCTTTATTGTGACTCTCTTACTTTGCAAGTAGTTTTATGTTTTTTAAATCTTGTAAACATTGGGGGAGCACAGAACTGCATATTTTTTGTGAAATGTTATGAAATTCCATCCATTTAGAAGAATCAGAGACATTACTCTTTCAAATGGAAAAGTAATTTACAGATATCTCAACTTACTTTTTTCATGTTTGCACAATGTTCATACAATGTCTTTTGGGATATTGGCAGGAGGCTACAAGGCTCCAATGTACAAAAAAAAATACCTGAAGATCTTATTGCAAAATTTTAAGACTTTTCATGAATTGCACTGAATATAAACTTTATAAGTTACACAAATTTCACCAGTATAATTACAATTTCACCCAGGCCTCATAAACCAATGCATATACTCTAATTTCAAAACACAGGGCCGTCATGTTTGGCAGATGGGATACACCATCACAAATGTGGCGGACGTCTTGTCCGTAGTATTACAAGTGCATTATACTCTCTGGCACTTGTAATATAGGCGAGAAGATATTCATCACGTCTTGACAAAACATCCCATCCACCAAACTCTAACTAAAGCCACAGGTCAAGGATTCATATTTAGGATGCACTCACTGTATGCTAATATCTAAATGAATTTCATACGGAAATACTGAAAACCTGTCACGGACCAACCCCAGACACCCCCAGCTATTTAGGTGAAGTGCCCTTGAATGCAGAGTAAAAACTTGCATGCATTTTTTCTAGGTAGCAGACATTTCCAAAAAGTTGATTCATTTTACTCAAGGAAGTTGAATTTTCTCAAGAGATGCAGGTGTGTCATTAAAGTTAACCATTGTAATATGCACTGATTAAATCTGCTTAAAATTAATGTTCCTTTACGCTGGGTTTCCAGGAATGTGTGCTATTTTTTTGCTGAGAGTTCTTCAAGGAACCAGTCACCATGACACCCCCCAACAATCTTTCAGCTGTGAAGACATATACCCACTCCCTCTGTTCTAAACCAACCTCTGGGTTTCAAGGCTTTTGGCCAACGCTTCCACATCTTGCTCATGTCCTGAGCAACACACCCAGTCATTGGTGGATGATCACTTCCTGTTGTGCTGGGGTAGCCCTGAGTTTGTTGCTTTGGTCATGCCACCACCCAGTACAAACCATTGCACTTTCACAGCCACATCCGGGTCAATTTATCCTGAAAACATGTTGACCGTTAATGCATCACCAGATCGCCAAACTGGCCACTTTTGTAGCCACGTACATGCTTCTTTTGCTTTGAAAACCATGCTCCATTGGCTCAGATGCTTTCACTGCAGGTAGAATCTGCAACACCTGTGGAGTTATCAAGGCTTAATGTGTGTTGCTGTTTGCTGCTGGTGAGCATTGGCTATCATTTTGGAGACCAGGACTTATTTATCAGACTTTGACCCAGAGTAAGGGAGAGAAGTGCAGTGATGGGCGAAAGTAGAGGAAAGCGGAAGTTAGAAAATTGCCAAATGGTGGAAATAGGGATGAGAAAGAACCTGGAAGAGGGAGGAAGGAAGTGTAGGGTGCTGGAATAAAGAAGTCAGAAATGGAATAAAGACAAGGGAGACGTGGGATTCAGCAGTTCGTGTAGCAGCTCCTCAGAAAAACTTTGGGCCTCTGCACTTGTGTTTTTACAAATTAACCACAGGAAACAGGAGAGAACTGGAGCTGGGATAGATACTCCTAAGCAGAAAAAGAGTAGCACCCGTATGTCGGCGGAGGGATCTGTAATTTCAAACTGCTTCATTCATTCCTAGTACAGCCCACAGGACTTAGAAGCGAGGAGTGTAAACTAGAAATCTAAGGCAAGAGGAGGAAACCCATCACAGAGAGCTCCACAGGAAACAATGGAATTTGTATTTCACTTAAGTAAATGGCACAAATTTTAGCGAAAAATAACATTTCTCTGTGTCAAAATATTGACTACAGAAATGTTATTCTATCAAAATACAGTGACCATAAATCATGACCAAAATGTTGATAGTAAGTGCACACAGGTAAAGGTAGTTTTACTATTCTTAAAAGGAAAGAAGATGTATAGTTATTCCTAGTCATGAATGTACTTCTGGTTTATTTGTCACATGCTTTCTCCTCTTGCCTCAGACTTACACACGTCAGTCAAATCCTGTGCTGTACTGTAACCAGTGTGTGATGGGCTCTCGTGCAAGGACAGTAATGCTCCTTCCGGGCTTCTGCTTGAATTATAACATACGCAAAAAGAACAGATAATGGACTGAATGCTGAACAATGCAAACATTCACCCCCAGTCACAAAGATCTGGGTTTAATCCATTGTTTTTTTGCCCACCGCCCCACCCCAGTTTGGACCCAACCATATGCAAATCAGGCTTGACCCTGTTTGCATTGTTCAGCATTCCACCCATCATCTGCTTGTCACCCTAAGGGGGAAGGGTATGCCTAGACTTGGGTCCCTTGCTCGCTGCACCACTGGATTTAAGCTAGCCTGGCTGATGATGGGTAATACCCCAAAACCGGTCCCACAATGCCTGTTTCCATTCCAGGGAGGACCTGAGTTGGGAGTTCAAGCATGGCTATTCCATGGGGAGCAGTATCAAGATTCTACTACTCCTGTACCAGCAGGCAGCCACACCAGAGCACAACCATCACTGACTTTATTTCAAAACCTCTGCACTTATGTTGATAGATTATGCACTAGTGCATAACCATTGACACCGACAGCGCATCAGGACGAGACAAATGGAGGGGTTGTCCTATGCAACTCCACCCTAACACAACACAGCATGACAAGAAATATCCTAACAGCATACCATAATCTAACAACATGACTAACCCATCACAGCATAAAATTGTAGCATAACTGCATGACGTAATATGATGGAAAACAGCATAGCATCTCATAACGCTGCATACCATTACTACATAATATTAAATATAATCCATTGTGAAGTTTGGCAATATATATATACCGAAGGTCGTTTGCATTTGAAATTGGGCGTATTTTAGAAGAAATAGACATTTTAAAAATTGCCTTTATTCTTCCAACTGTGTCAGTCTTGACTCTGATTTGAACACGGATGCATTACTTATTAATTAATCGAGGCCTGATTTGTCCTATTTTACCTCGGATTTTATTGTGAAATATTGTAAATATTGTGCTTTTATGGTGATCATGATATGAACCTAATAAAGTTTATTCTGATTCTGGTTCTACTGCATAACATAACATAACCCCGCATAAATAACACAGCTAAATACATACCATATCATGGCATAACATAACCTAGGGATAAGAAATAACATGAGGCACGACTCCATAAAATAACTTTTCTTAACTACATGACATAACATGATGGAAAACAACACACCACAACATAACTTTGCTTACAATTACAACATAACAACATGGCATAACTGAACTGCATAAAATAACATAGCGTAATTCCATAAAATATCATGACCTAACCTAACAAAACTAAAAACCATACCAGAAGACAATATAAAATGTCATTACTTAACTACATGACATAACATTACATTAAACACAGGACAACATAACATACCATAACATTACAACATAACATGTCATACCATAACACTGCATAAATGGCATTAACTAAATGACATAGCATTACATAAAACACAGGACACCATACCGAAACATACCATTACAACATAATATGTCATACCATAACAGTATTAAATAACATTGCTTAACTATATGACATAACATTATGGAAAACAACACAGGATAAAATAATGTAGCATTCCATTACAACATAACATAACTTGTAATACCTTAACACAGCATAAAATAACGTTACTTACCTACATAACATTACAGAAAACAACACAGGACAACATAACGTAGCATTCCAAGACAACATAACAGAACATGTCATACCATAAAACAGCATAAAATAACATTAACTCCCGTCCCTCCCTCGCCTTCCTTATTAACCAATGAGGCCCCTGGCCTCTCCTAGGCCACTCCCTTCCCAAAAAAGAAAACACCTTCCCGCCCCTTCCCCTCCTGTTCTTTTTTATCTCACAGGAGACTTACCTCTTTTTCTCTTCCACGGCGGGGCCTGGAGGACTTCAGTGCTGGATCTCGGTGGGTTGCAGTGTTCCTTCCGGCAGTCTCCGGGCATGGCTGTGTTCTTGTTGGGCAGCGCAGCTCTCCCTGGAACACGGCTCCAAGACGCTGCCACGGAGTCAGGCGGTCCTGATTCGGCTGGGGCTGCGTTTCTGGGGGAGTGCCAGTATGACTGGTCTTCTGGACCATTATTCCCTCTACTGTGCGATAAGAATGGGTTTTTATGCCCATTTTTCATTCCATTTTGAGGAGAATCAAGAGGGCCGTAATTGATGGCTGCAATGGTTTTGCTGGCATTTCCCCATTAGTGTATTGCAAGGGTTGTGTCCCCTATTTAAGATGGACAGTGGTGTTTTGGGCATTTTGTTTGTACCATGGAGGGAAAAAGGCTGCAGAGAGAAACCATGTCGTACTATCACTTCTTCCTTGGAGGAGGTCCCTGTTGCTCAGAAGAGGTCTCAGGACTCCCAGAGTTCTGGAATGGGGGAGTGTGCCTCTACGTCTAGGGAAGAGATGCAGGGCCAGAATTGAGGTGCCAGTGACGAGGGCTCTTCAGGCTCATCCAATGCAGCCCGGGAGGTTATCCAGGTCTAAGAAATTGGTGGCGGACGCTGGGTCCTCTAACTCGGGTTGTGAGGCGCCTTCAAATTCATCTTCGCGTGAGGTGATGTGGGACATTCTGGCTCATCCTGAGGTTTCCTTCTTTTCAGTCATCGGTGATGAAATCTACCTTGTTTCCATAATATTTTCCTCCTTCTCGATTTGCCATGCTGTTCCAGGGTACGGTTAAAGATATGGTCTTCTATGAATGGAAGGAGGTGGATAAGGTTCAGGTCCCACGGTTTCTCCCAAAAGCTGTATATGTTGGAAGGGGAGGATGCTCTTCCACAATCGGCTTGGCTACTTTGATTGAGAAGACGGCTGTCAATCCGGAGGACTGTACTGGTGCTGCCATTGATCGGAAGGTGGATCCTAGTCTTAAGAAAGCACTTGCGGCTGATAATTTGGCATTGAAGCCTATTCTTGTCTCTTTGTATTCTGCTTAATCATTGGTGCGAGACTTTGATAAACTGGCTGTGATGTTTCAGAAGGGGTCTGAGTGTTCTGACTTATTGGCGGTGATGGAACAACAGGCGAGATTGCTGGCTGACATTTCCTCTGATATTATACACACCCCTTCTAAGGCTTCAGGCCTTGATTGCTGCCAGACGTTCCCTGTGGTTGAGGCAATGGAAGGTAGATCCTGGGAAAAAGGCCGCCGTTATGTGGATTTCGTTCGATGGTCAGGCGCTCTTTGGGGACCAATGTCGGCCATGATCTTGAAGGCCTTTAAAAGGAAGAAAACATGCTTTGCCTTATTCATGGGGTTCCTTGGCTGGAAAAGGTTGGAAGAAGGCTCATAAGTCCTCCCACTAAGTATGAGTCCCAGTCTTCTTCCTCTCGGAAAATAAGGTTTGGGGCCTGTTTTTCTCCAAAATGTGCTGTTCTGGCTCAGAAGGGGGCCTCCAAGAATGGCTCCTGACAAATAGTGTGCCAGGGGAGCATTGCCAGTTGGAGGGAGGCTGCACCATTTCCTGCCCATTTGGCTGCAGGATGTATCAGACCAGTGGGTGCTGAACATTGTGGCACAAGGCTACGTAATAGAGTTTGATCAGGTTCCTCCAGATAATGGTGTTCGGCCAACGCCGGTTCCGATTTCCGGGGTCAAATTGTAGGCCCTCCTAGATGGGGTCCGGACTTATTACAGAAAGGGGCCATCTGCAGGGTTTTGGTGGCAGAACGGGGAGAAGGAACTTATTCCATCTTGTTCCTAGTTTGGAAAGTGTCCTGAGATTTTCGCCCTGTACTGGATCGGAAGTGGGTCAATTCTGCGATCAAAACTGTTCATTTCTGGATGTTTACTGTTCAGGTGATTATCCCACTGATTGGTCTGGGAGATTTTTGGGCATCCATGGATCTACAGGATACCTATCTGCACGTTCCTGTCGCATTGCCCTCTCAAAAATTCCTAAGGTTAGCGATAAGGTACAAACATTTCCAGTTCTGTGCTCTTCCCTTTGGGCTCAAGTCCTCACCCTAAGTTTTTACAAAGGTTCTGGCTCCTCTGATGGCAATCCTTTATGCAGAAGGGGTGTTTGTGTATCCTTATTTGGACGAGCTCCTGGTTCAGGCCCCAAGCGACGCTCAGTTGCAGGTTCATATGTCAAGACTATTTCAGATCTCTCAGAAGCGCGGATTTTTGATAAACTGTGTGAAGTCAGATTCGGACCCCTCTTAGGACTTGGTATTCATGGGGGCTCACTTTATGACTCTCAAAGGGTTGGTGACATTGTCAGAGAGACGACTGATCAGCCTGCAGGATCAGGTGCTGACTTTGATGGCTCAGAAGGCTACCTGGGGCTGAATTGGTTAAGGGTGCAGGGCTATTAGGCATCAGCTGTGTTGCTGGTTCCTTGGGCCATGTTTCATCTGCACTGTCTGGTCAACTGGATTCTCTCCCATTGGTCTCTTGGTACTCTCAGTCTTTAGGAGCATCTACCTATGTCACATCCGATCCGCAGGGAGCTGATGTGGTGGCAGAAGGGGGTTGCAGCTGGTCAAGGGGATTCCCTTGCCCCCTCCGGTGATGGTGATTGTTATGACAGACACCAGTCTCTCCGGGTCAGGCGTGACTAGGGTCAGAGAGGTTCAGGGGTTTTGGCCTCTCCCGGAGTCATGGAGGTCTTCGAATTGGAGGGAGTTGATGAACTTGTTTCCTAAGCCAGTTTGGTCTTTCCCTAGTTGGAATCTCCAGTTAGTGTTGGATATTTTGACTGAGTCTCCATTCTAGCCCCTTGAGGGTGTTGATTTGAAGCTTTTGGCATTTAAAACGTGTTTTTGCGTGGTCATTACATCTGTCAGATGCTAAGGGGAGTTGGGGACTTTGTCCTGTAAGTTACCTTTCTGCAAGGTTTTTCCGGATAGGGTTGTCCTGGTTCCGGGTCCCTCCTTCATCCCTAAGCTCAATTCTGCTTTCCATGCGAACCAGGAAGTGATCCTGCCTGCTTTTTGTCCTGATGCTTCCTCCTCCGAGGAGCGCAGATTACATTGTTTGGATGTGCGGCAGGCCTTGCTGTAGTACCTGGAGGTTGTTAAGTCATTCTGGAAAGGGGACTCTTTATAAATTTTGGTCCTGCTAAGAAAGGGGAGAAGCCTCCTACTACTACTTTGAGTAGGTGGATCCGGTCTCTGGACTTGTTGGCATATGAATTGAAAGGTGTAATCCCTTGTCAGGGGATTCAGAGGTGGTCCACGTGTGGTACGGCGGCTACCGTGGCTACATTGTAAGGAGCTTCAGTTGTGGAGATTTGTATTGTAGCAATCTGGTCTACTACATTTGTTCGACCCTAACAGACTGCTTGCTGAGTTGAAATGTTTAGATAATGTATTGGGCCATATTGTTTTGTCCTCTATGAGGGAATAGAGGTGTCTCTGTATCTGATCTGGAGGCTTTATTAAAGTTTTGGATGTTGCAACTCAGTTGTCTGTTTCCGTTTTTACTTGCTATGTCTCAATGGTTAATAAGGAAGGCGAGGGAGGGATGGGAGGTAATGCCATTAATGGGTGCATTACTTAACTACATGACATAACATTACGGAAAACAACACAGGACAACATAATGCAGCATACCATTGCAAAATAACATGTCATAACAAAACACAGCATAAAATAACATTACTTAACTACATGATATAACATGATGGAATACAGCACAGAACAACATAACGAAACATACCATTACAACATAACATGTCATACCATAACACAGCATTAAATAACATTACGTAACTATATGACATAACATTATGGAAAACAACACACGACAACATAATGTTGCATACCATTACAACATAACATAACATGTAATACCTTAACACAGCATAAAAAAGGATTACTTAACTACGACATAACATTACGGAAAACAACACAGGACAAAATAACGTAGCTTACCATTATGGAATACAACACAGGACAACAGAATGTAGCATAGCATTGCAGCATAACATAACATGTCATACCATAACACAGCAAAGATAACATAACATCTCATACCATAGCACAGCATAAGATAACATTACTTAACTACATGACATAATATTACGGAAAACAACACAAGACAAAATAACGTAGCATATCATTACAACATAACATAAGACGTCATACCATAACGCAGCATAAATGACATAGCATAATTACATAATATAACCTAACAACACGGTATCACGAAACACTAGAGAACATAAAATAATATCGCTTCACTACATCACATAACAATACTGCTTTTTATTAATTCTGGCAATTAAAAATTTACTTAACAGGTACATTGGGAGATTCTTCTATGTTTTGACCACAAAATAGGAAAAGCGAACCAAGACACAGCGCCAGCCAGCACAAAGAAGACATTCGCCACGTTTCTAAATATTTAAATCTGCTCCCCCGCGAGACCATTCCTCGGATTCCTACAGTGCGCCGTTAGAAGCCGTTATTTTTCAAAGGAAAACCTCTCAGCGGGAGCACATTCTCCCGACGCGCGGATGGCTCTGCGGGGGCGGATTGATTTTTTAACGCGGACTTTTTTCTTCCTTGATGACGTCACGGAGGCCGCGTGCTAACAAATGTGTAGTACTTTGTTCAGGGAGATGTGCATGGGATACGTGCTTTGTGAGGGCGGCTCCGGGTTCAAGGGCCACCTCGCAGCAGTAGTAATCTGTCAGCCGAAGGAGGTTTCTGTAAGCAGGGCTTTAAGTGGGATGAAAAAAGTGGGGGGTCTCTCAAGTGGGCGTGGCCAATGTAATTAAGGGCTTGGCTTAAAAGTACGCTAAAAGTGTGCAAATCGTGCCCTTCACCGGTCTCTTGCTGCATCTTTCTGTCACTGCACCCAAATATATAATGCACCAAGCAACTATACACTCACAGCAAGCCAGAACTATTGGCTTCGTCAGTGGTTGTTAGCTGGATAAAATAAATAAGCAACAATGGCTCTGTTGTATATAATATTGAAAATGCTTATGTTCTAAAATGTTGTGACTGTGAAAGTACTATAATGAGCCTCTCTAGAGTTATATCAAAGGCAGTTAAGGGTGACACTGCTGCAGAGTTAAGATTTTTTTCACCCTGAGGATGAGGGCAAAAACTGAGAGCCCAATAACGGCAGGACCCGGCCTACTTAGAGGCCTGTCTGTTACTAACACAAATTCCAACCGAAAATTGCTAAAACGTTTTCCGTGCTTGTCTGGTGGCATCTCAGTGGTGGGGTAAAAGGAGAGAGCTGAGGGAGGAAACAGAAATAGAGTACCTCCAGTGATGACCAGCATTTCCGGTACGGGAGAGGCCTGCTCTGAGTAACGTGCACCGACTTTATGAAGTGCTCAATTTGTAAACAAAAACGTGCGGGGGCTCAAAGCACTCTGAACATCGTGGCTGTCGCAGTTAGGTGTGAGTTAGTTAATGCTGAGCAGCGATTCCTGAAGCCATCTCGGCCTCTTTAATCCATTTACAGCCGCTCCCTGCCCCTCCCCCTCTCTCGTGCAGCTTTCCCATATGTGTCTTTTGCTTGCAGTAAATGTTTGGGGCAGAACAATACCTGCCGGCCCTCACCGGCTCAAATTAAGCACTGACTTTAAGCCGTATGACCCCCTCCCTGATAACCCCTTACATTCACAAACCTAAGACCGGATAATTCAGCCAGGCAAACGAAAGCCTCCTTGTAATGTTTTGGGAATAAACACCAACTATAAATACATAAAGGTAACAGCACAGTGCAAAATTCCCGTGCAGAGTATGGCGGGGGAAAGCGAAGTATATCTTGAAAAAGTAGTTGGAAAATACTGGGTTAGGTTAATAGTAATGCATTTTTATTTCATCACATGTATTCGTGACTACGTGTGTTTACTAAAGGGGAACATGCGTCTGAAAACGACTCCAATGCGCTTGCGAATGCCGTTCACTCCCAGTATATGAGCTACAATGTGCCTCGGAAAATTGTCCATCGTGGCAGATGGAGTTATGAGCGGCGCAACGAAACTTGAGGGCACCCCCTGCACAGTAGTAGAGGGGGCCTCCCTCGTTCTCACTCAGGAGCTCACAGACCAGAGCACTGTGCTGAGGGGGGGGAGGGGGGGGGAGTGGCTTGGAGCTCAGAACGCCCCCCCTCCCCCGTCTGAGGGGGTCTTAGTTACGCCACTGGTCCGAGATATGTAATGTTATTATTATGGGTAATTTGTAGAAGGGTGGGTTGTACCCAGCATAGCGCCTCTGGGCATTAATGTCTTCTCCATGGTGGCTGGCCCAGCATAGCGCCTCTGGGCATTAATGCCTGCTCCGTGGTGGCCGGCTGAAGACCGCCGTCTGTGAATCACGCATGAAGCGTGACTACTTGCGGCAGCTATAGACTTCCGCACGCCTGGACCTCACCGCTGCGCCTGTTGGTAAACACCACGTTTCCCCCCCGCTCAGATTCCCGCACAACCTCCAGCGTTACAAGCCGTTTCTTAAATATTAAAGCGCAGACTAAGCCGCCTATGGAAGAATCCGCTTTACCCGGTCTTACGTAACCAGCAAAGGCGATTCAGATTCCGGGCTCGCAGCATCGCTTCTCTTCCAGCGCAGGCCTCGGCTCTGCCAAGGCACCTGGTGCCAAGATGCAAGGCCCCTGCTGATCGGTGCCAGGGGTCAACACGCAGCTCTGCAAATGCACATCAAGGCTGCGCTGCAACTCCAGAGGGGGCGAAGCAGCACATTAATAGAAACAGCTCTTAGGGCCCGTGCACGAGCCGAGCCCTGAAAATGTTCTCTATGTAAATTATAAAGCAAACATCACGTAACATATTATAAAACCTCATCACAAGTCAAACAAGTCTATTTGTTAACACGTGGAAGCTTGGACATTAAAACGACATATGCCAGCACTGCACAGAGAAGCACATATTAAAACTGACAGATTTTAAAACTGACCCACTAGAGAACTAAAGGCTAGACAGTTGTCATGGAAACCCTTTAGTGCCCAGATTATTGTAGTCTCAAAAAGGACTCCTGAAGAAGTGATTTGCCAGGAATCACACCGTTAAAGGAAACATAAGCCGTCCAAAACCAATACGAAATATATTCATTCATTCTGACTTCAACACTGGCACTAGGCGCACGTTCATTTTTATCACAAGAATAAACGATGTGCCCAAACTCACAGGACGGTAAACTGAGGCTCCAGTTTTCAGTGGCTCATCCACCTCTATGTAGTACCCTCTGCTGTTCTTGTACCGGGAGTCTACAAACAGCTCCGCCAATGCACCTCACGGCTGAGCGGGAGCGACACTATCTATTCCCCGCTGATATCCACACATGTCTGAGCTGCTCAATGCCCAGCAGCAACAGCTCCCGCCACAGGTGCAACGTGCCACAGATTAACAGGTGCCCACACGTGTCTCAGCTGATGCACCTCAATGCTGAGCGACATCAACCCCTGCCAAAGATTCACTGGTGCCACATGTACCACAAATTCACAGGTACCACACGTGATCCAACGAATGCACCTCAATGCAGAGCAGCTCCCACTCCTGTCATAGAACCACAAATGCCCACACGTGGCTCAGCTGATGCACCTCAATGTTGAACAGCACAAACTCCTACCGCAGATCCACAAATGCCCACACGTGGCTCAGCTGATGAACCGCCATGCTGAGCGACACCAAACCCTGGCACAGATTTACAGGTGCCCCAGATTCACAGGTGCTACATGTGGCTCAGCTGATGCACCTCAATGCTGAGAGGCACCAACTCCTGTCACAGTTTCACAGGTACCACATGTGGCTCAGCTGATGCACCTCAGTGCTGAGCATCAACAACTCCTGCCACAGATTTACAGGTACCCGTATGATGTGGCCCACCTGACGCACCTCAGTGCTGAGCAGCACCCACTCTTGTTACAGCTGTGTTGGTAAATATAGCTTTGCCATAGTCCCCTAATGCTGAACTGAAACCATCCCTGGTGTACTTTTGATAATGTCAACAAAGAGCTCTGCTGATGTGCCTCATTGCTTACCAAACCCTAGTGTCCCTGTACTGAGTCTTGCGCACATCTCTTCCATGCACAGCAACAGTGGCCTCGGCATCCCTCCCCAGTGCTGACACTTCGCACATCTCTGCCATGCACAGCAAAAGTGACCTCGGCATCCCTCCCCAGTGCTGACTCTTCGCACATGTCTGCCATGCACAGCAACAGTGGCCTCGGCATCCCTCCCCAATGCCGACTCTTGCGCACATCTCTGGCCTCGGCATCCATCCCCAATGCTGACTCTTGCGCACATCTCTGCCATGCACAGCAACAGTGGCCTCGGCATCCCTCCCCAATGCTGACTCTTGCGCACATCTCTGGCCTCGGTATCCCTCCCCAATGCTGACTCTTGCGCACATCTCTGGCCTCGGCATCCCACTCCAATGCCGACTCTTGCGCACAGCTCTGCCATGCACAGCAACAGTGGCCTCGGCATCCCTCTCCAGTGCTGACTCTTTCGCACATCTCTGCCATGCACAGCAACAGTGGCCTCGGCATCCCTCCCCAATGCCGACTCTTGCGCACATCTCTGCCATGCACAGCAACAGTGGCCTCGGCAACACTCCCCAATGCCGACTCTTGCGCACATCTCTGCCATGCACAGCAACAGTGGCCTCGGCATCCCTCCCCAGTGCTGACTCTTCGCACATCTCTGCCATGCACAGCAACAGTGGCCTCGGCATCCCTCCCCAATGCCGACTCTTGCGCACATCTCTGCCATGCACAGCAACAGTGGCCTCGGCATCCCTCCCCAATGCCGACTCTTGCGCACATCTCTGCCATGCACAGCAACAGTGGCCTCGGCAACACTCCCCAATGCCGACTCTTGCGCACATCTCTGCCATGCACAGCAACAGTGGCCTCGGCATCCCTCCCCAATGCCGACTCTTGCGCACATCTCTGCCATGCACAGCAACAGTGGCCTCGGCAACACTCCCCAATGCCGACTCTTGCGCACATCTCTGCCATGCACAGCAACAGTGGCCTCGGCATCCCTCCCCAGTGCCGACTCTTCGCACATCTCTGCCATGCACAGCAACAGTGGCCTCGGCATCCCTCCCCAATGCCGACTCTTGCGCACATCTCTGCCATGCACAGCAACAGTGGCCTCGGCATCCCTCCCCAATGCCGACTCTTGCGCACATCTCTGCCATGCACAGCAACAGTGGCCTCGGCAACACTCCCCAATGCCGACTCTTGCGCACATCTCTGCCATGCACAGCAACAGTGGCTTCGGCATCCCTGCCCCAATGCTGACTCTTCGCACATCTCTGCCATGCACAGCAACAGTGGCCTCGGTATCCCTCCCCAGTGCTGACTCCTGCACACATCTCTGCCATGCACAGCAACAGTGGCCTCGGCATCCCTCCCCAATGCTGACTCTTGGCACATCTCTGCCAGGGCACCGCAGGGCTGACGGGCAGACAGGTCGGGCTGCAATACTTGGTCACTGACAGCTCTGACAACGCCACTAGGTCCCCATCGCCAGACAATTCTTTAATACACGCACAGATTATCTAATCATATACAAACTACTTTCATCAATGTTTGCAAATCGCCGCAGTGAAGTTATGAATTTGGAGCTGTTAAAAAAAATAGGAAAAACTCATAGCCACATTTCGCAGTGGACTTTGCACCTCATCCCGTGGGATACGACCCTTAACCCGAGAGCCCTTGGGTGAGATCTGTTGCCCTATAGGTTTGTGTGGTTGGACTCGGGGGGTGGGGGGCTGCGCCCCACTTTCCTTGTGACTACGGACCGCGAGAGTGACAGCCAGGTGCCTCACTGGCGTCACCTTGAGGCTCGTAAAGTGCATCTGCCCCTGTCTCACGTGCACTGAGCCCGGTCTATGGATAACGGATCCCGGCGTGGGACATTCCCAGCGGCCGAGATACCTCCAGGTCTGACCCCAGGGACACAGAAACCCTCTGGTGGGACCACAACAGACACGGAGGGCCCTCTCCCCGGTGCCGATCATGAGAAAGAAAGTGGGGGGGCATGTCCTTACATAATACCTGAGTCCCCTCAAACTCGCCAAACATGGGTACCCACATCCTCGACCCATGTTCAATGACAGAGACCACACTTCCCTTTACCACGTTCTAAAAAGTGCCCCCTGCCCATCCCAGCCCCCCCCCCCCCCCCCCCCCGACACACACACAGACCCCGTTGGTACTCACAGTCGTGTGACCTCGGAGGGCACCTCCAGATCCTCAGCCAGGGCCCCGCGGAGCCCAGACAGCAGCGCCCCCGAGCAGTTGAGGCTGCATCCGCCCCCCAGGCCGCAGGTGCAGTTAAGCGGGCACGGCTGGCACCCCCGGGCGCCCCCCGGCAGCAGCAGCAGGCAGAGCAGCGGCGGCAGCAGCCAGGGCAGGGAGCGGGCGCCATGTTCCCCCGGTGCAGGCAGCTGCCCAGCTCCAGGAGGCATCTCTCACCCGCTGCTGCCTGGCATGGCCCCTAGTCCCGTCGCCCCCCAGCCCGGCGTCCCTCGGCCTCCTCTGCCTCCAGTTCCCCCCCAGTGCCCCCTCTTCCCGTTCTGCTGCTTCTTTGCCTCAACTTTTCCAGCAGAGTTTTTTGTGTGTGATTTTTTTCTGTCTCCTGCAGTTCCTGCTGGATACGCTGGGGGGATTCCTGGCTCGGACAGCGGGCCGGAGAGGAAATGAGCGCACGCACAGGTCCATTTTCTAACAGAAAATAAGAGATGAGCCAACCCCTCCATAACATCATAACTGCAAGGCGCTGAAATGCCAGGTCCGCGGTGTACAGTGCCAAGGACTGCCACTTCATTACCAAGAAAAACAGGTGACTTCCCGGAGCCAAAACTGTGCCACGAAGAGCGAGTTATGGGCATCCGTGACATCTAGTGGAACCTATGTCCACCACCCTTCAGTAGTACCAGCTTGTGACCACTAGTGGCACTTAGTGGCCATAAATGACACCCGATTTTACCCGGAGACACCCAGTGCCATGTAGTTTCACTGAATCTGCATAGTACTCTAGGGTGCCACTCTGTGGAACAATTGCCACCCACTGACCACCAGTGCCACCCATACCAACGTGAGCAAAGCAGTTACATCGTGGCACCCAGTGGCCTGTTAGTGCCAACGTAAGTCACCTGGTTCCAAACGTTACTTTCCAGTGCCAGCCCCTGCAACAAACTATAGGCACCCTGTGTAGGAGTGGTAAGTAGTTACAAGTACTTATCCCACTGCTGCACAACCAATGTAGGAGGCTGGCCTGGCTTGTAATGGGTACCAGAGGTACTTACACCTTGGGCCAGGTCCAGTTATCCCTCATTAGAGTGTAGAAGAGGCGTTTCTAGCAGCTTAGGCTGATAGAAGGTAGCTATGGCAAAGCGGCTTAGGCTGAACTTGGAGACATGTAAAGCTCCCACTATACCACTGGTGTCATATGCACAATATCATAAGCAAACACAATACACAGATATACTAAACATAAAGGTACTTTATTTTTATGACAATATGCCAAAAGTATCTCAGTGAGTACCCTCAGTATAAGGATAATTTATATACACAAGATATATGTACACAAACCAAACTTAGGTAAGTAATAGCAAGAAAAGTAATGCAAACAGTGTAGAATTACAATAGATTGCAATAGGAGCAGATAGATATAGGGGCAACACAAACCATATACTTCAAAAGTGGAATGCGAACTACGAATGGACCCCAAACCTATGTGAGCTTGTAGAGGATCGCTGGGACTGTAAGAAAACAGCGAGGGTTAGAAAAATAACCCACCCCAAGACCCTGAAAGGTAGGTGTAAAGTGCACCTACTACCCCCAGAGAGCACAGAAGTCGTGATAGGGGGATTCTGCAGGAAGAACAAACACCAGCAATGCAACAACAGTGGATTTCTGGACCTGAGTACCTGTAAGACAAGGGGACCAAGTCCAATAGGCGCGACAGTGTCGAGAGTGGGAAGGAGCCGAGGAAATGCCAGCTGAAGGTGCAAGGAAGCTGCCACCTGTTGGAAGAAGCTTGGAGTTCTGCAAGAAAGAAGAGGACTAGGAACTTCTCCTTTGAAGGATGGATGTCCCACATTGCGATGAAGCTTGCAGAGGTGTTCCCATGCAGAAAGACTGCAAACAAGCCTTGCTAGCTGCAAGGGTTGTGGCAGAGGTTTTTGGGTGCTGCTGTGGTCCAGGAGGGACCAGGATGTCGCCACTTGGAGGAGGAGACAGAGGGGGCACCCAGCAACTCAGGGAGCCCTCACAGAAGCAGGCAGCACCCGCAAAAGTACCAGAAAGGGCACTTGGAAGGAAAGTGAACCAGAGTCCATGCAAAGTCACAAAAGGGAGTCCCACGATGCCGGAGGACAACTCAGAAGGTTGTGCACTGCAAGAAGGAGTGTTGGGGACCCAAGCTTGGTTTTGCATGAAGGAAATCCTGGAAGAGTGCACAGGAGCCAGAGCAGCTGCAAATCACAGGGTACCCAGCAATGCAGTCTAGCGTGGGGAGGCAAGGACTTACCTCCACCAAACTTGGACTGGAGAGTCACTGGACTGTGGGAGTCACTTGGACAGAGTTGCTGAGTTCCAGGGACCACACTCGTCAGGATGAGAGGGGACCCAGAGGACCAGTGATGCAGTCTTTTGGTGCCTGCATTAGCAGGGGGAAGATTCCGTCGACCCACAGGAGATTTCTTCGGAGCTTCTGGTGCAGGGTGAAGGCAGGCTACCCCCAGAGCATGCACCACCTGGAAACAGTTGAGAAAGCCGGCAGGTTGAGGCGCTACAATGTTGCTCGTAGTCGTCTGGCTACTTTGTTGCAGTTTTGTAGGCGTTCTGAGCAGTCAGCGGTCGATCCTTTGGTAGAAGGTGAAGAGGGAGATGCAGAGGAACTCTGGTGAACTCTTGCATTCGTTATCTGATGAATTCCCCAAAGCAGAGACCCTAAATAGCCAGAAAAGGAGGTTTGGCTACCAAGGTAGGAGGATTGGCTACCAAGAGAGGTAAGAGCCTATCAGAAGGATCCTCTGACGTCACCTGCTGGCACTGGCCACTCAGAGCAGTCCAGTGTGCCCCCAACACCTCTGTTTCCAAGATGGCAGAGGTCTGGGACACACTGGGGGAGCTCTGGGCACCTCCCCTGTGAGGTACTGGTCAGGGGAGTGGTCACTCCCCTTTCCTTTGTCCAGTTTCACGCCAGAGCAGGGCTGGGGGATCCCTGAACCGGTGTAGACTGGCTTATGCAGAGAAGGCCACCATCTGTGCCCATCAAAGCATTTCCAGAGGCTGATGGAGGCTACTCCTCCCCAGCCTTCACACCTATTTCCAAAGAGGAAATCCTTTGTTCTGCCTTCCTGGGCCAGGGCTGCCTGGACCCCAGGAGGGCAGAAACCTGTCTGAGGGGTTGGCAGCAGCAGCAGCTGCAATGGAGACCCCGGAAAGGCAGTTTGGCAGTACCCGGGTACTGTTCTAGAGACCTGGAGGATCATGGAATTGTCCCCACAATACCAGAATGGTATTGGAGTGACAATTCCATGATCTTAGACATGTTACATGGCCATTTTCGGAGTTACCATTGTGACGCTATACATAGGTAGTGACCTATGTATAGTGCACGCGTGTAATGGTGTCCCCGCACTCACAAAGTCCGGGGAATTTGCCCTGAACGATGTGGGGGCACCTTGGCTAGTGCCAGGGTGCCCACACTCTAAGTAACTTTAGACATAGTAAGGTTAGACATATAGGTGACTAACAAGTTACTTAAGTGCAGCGGTAAATGGCTGTGAAATAACGTGGACGTTATTTCACTCAGGCTGCAGTGGCAGGCCTGTGTAAGAATTGTCAGAGCTCCCTATGGGTGGCAAAAGAAATGCTGCAGCCCAAAGGGATCTCCTGGAACCCCAATGCCCTGGGTACCTCAGTACCATACAGTAGAGAATTATATGGGTGTACCAGTATGCCAATGTGAATTGGTAAATTTAGTCACTAGCTTGTTAGTGACAAATTTGGAAAGCAGAGAGAGCATAACCACTGAGGTTCTGGTTAGCAGAGGCTCAGTGAGACAGTTAGGCATCACACAGGGAACACATACATGGCACATACTTATGAGCACTGGGGCCCTGCCTGGCAGGGTCCCAGTGACACATAGACTAAAACAACATATATACAGTGAAATATGGGGGTACATTGCCAGGCAAGATGGTACTTTCCTACACCCTGAGGCACGGCAGATGAGATGGACAGGTACATGTACAGAGCAGCATATTAATTTTATAAATTGTTTTATTGAATTGTTATAAGACCCAACATAGTCTGAATAGATCCTGTGCCAAAACAGGGCTCCAAAATAAAGGCTGCCGGACCTTGAACTCGCATACGTAGCTCCCTGTAACCAGCGCTTGGAGTGGGTTCAAAGAAGGTGGGGGCCGGTAAAAGCCGCGTGGACTATATAATTCTGGGCGTGACTACAAATCCCAGAGCACCACCCTACCCACACATTTATACAGAATAGCACTACCATCAACCACAACACAATCAGGGTCCATTATAAACACCTGGATGCAACTTACTTCAAAGTGCGCACCAATCAAGAGCAATACGGTACATGAAAAACATACAGAAACACAACATTCTGGAAAAATGCAAACAATATTGGTGGAAGCAAAATGAAGGAAAGCTTGTGAAACACAGGAACGTAATGCAGTACCTTAACTTTGTTTACACTCACTGTTACACCGATCAGCGTATTTGCCTCTAGAGTTAACTACATGAAAATAGGCCCCGACAAGAACCCGCTGCAATGTCCGTGTAGATTGCTACCAGGTCTAACACCGGAGGGACACGCCCACTTAAAGCCCCGCCTGTAACGTCCTCGACCTGCACTTATTTCAGCTGCCCAGCACTTGCCCCAGGCCCTGACACACGGCCAGGGCTGGAGCTAGGAAACCAGATGCTCACAGTCTTGCATTACACGAGAAGCGAGTTTGATTGAATATAAAATTACTGTTCGGTCACAATTATTGTAGTTAGATATTTACTTAGGCTTAATATTTTGACATTCTACGTTTTGTGTGTCTGTGTTTTTTGCAAAATATATATTTTTTAAAATCTTTGTTCTCAGATTCTCCCCGACGCCCCCAGAGTGATATTCTTAATTTTACTTAAAAACAGAAGCATTTCTGCAAAAACTTAGGTGGAAAGTGCACGGAAACACCAAAGGATCAGGAAGGGTGTGCGTGGATACGTGTAGCAGTGTGGTTTATGACAGTGATTGACATGCGTGGGTGGATACATGTAGCAGTGTGTTACAAGGCGCTATGATTGAGGGACGGAAATGGATACATGTAGCAGTGTGGGATAAGGGAGAGCAATTGCCAGGTGTGGATGGATACAGGTAGCAGTGTGGCGTAAGGAAGACTGGTTGATGGGTGTGGGTGCATACATGTAACAGTGTGGTTAAAGACTGAGTGATTGACGGGTGTGGGTGGATACACGTAGCAGTGTGGCTTAAGGAAGACTGCTTGATGGGCATGGGTGGATACACGTAGCAGTGTGGTTAAAGACTGAGTGATTGATGGGTGTGGGTGGATACACGTAGCAGTGTGGTTAAAGACTGAGTGATTGATGGGTGTGGGTGGATACATGTAGCAGTGTGGCGTAAGGAAGACTGCTTGATGGGTGTGGGTGGATACAGGTAGCAGTGTGGCGTAAGGAAGACTGCTTGA
This sequence comes from Pleurodeles waltl, assembly GCF_031143425.1. Lineage (NCBI taxonomy): Eukaryota > Metazoa > Chordata > Amphibia > Caudata > Salamandridae > Pleurodeles > Pleurodeles waltl. The sequence goes on along the minus strand of NC_090449.1, from coordinate 74,270,707 downwards.
TGGGTGTGGGTGGATACAGGTAGCAGTGTGGCGTAAGGAAGACTGGTTGATGGGTGTGGGTGCATACATGTAACAGTGTGGTTAAAGACTGAGTGATTGATGGGTGTGGGTGGATACATGTAGCAGCGTGTTTTAAGGCTGAGTGATTGATGGGTGTGGGTGGATACATGTAGCAGCGTGGTTTAAGGCTGAGTGATTGATGGATGTGGGTGGATACATGTGGCAGCATGGTTTAAGGCTGAGTGATTGATGGGTGTGGGTGGATACACCTAGGAGCGTGGTTTAAGGTTGAGTGATTGATGGGTGTGGGTGGGTACATGTAGGAGCGTGGTTTAAGGTTGAGTGATTTTTGGGTGTGGGTGGATACATGTGGCAGCATGGTTTAAGGCAGACTGATTATCGGGTTGGGTTGCATATGAGGCAGTTTATGCACTTAATATTCAATGCATATTACACTATACAATAGGCAATTTCTAGATGTGTGGAGGTCTTGGGAGCTATTTTGGTGTTCAATTTAGAAGGCTTCTGAGGGTTTTTCTGCAGGTGTGGAGTGAAATATTAGCTCGCGGGTAGGCTGGGAGCATCTTTTGGTGGAGGAGGAGGATGGAGTACTGGAATCATGGTGCAGTGTAGGATGGCTTATGAGTGACACGGAGGCTGTGACAACAGGGAGAGCGATGATTGCATCCGTGATGTACTGGGTTTTGGGTTTGGCAAAGGCATGTTGAAGGGTTCGTGGACAAGCCTGAAGTCTAAGCAGAAGTTTAAACAGTGCTGTGTGTTGGCAGACAGAATGGTGTTGTTGAGAGGAGGTGGGCATTCGTGTGGGATGACTGAAAGTGGTTTGGTTGGAAATATTTAGTCCTTTGCTCAGCTCGGGAAAGAAGTAGCATCAATAGGTCATAAGGAGAAAGAGGAACTAGAGGAACTCATAAAAAGCGGCAGCCACAAGGCACCAGGTCCACATGGATTACCATCAGATGTATATAATTAATTTGAGAGGAGCTGGTAACCCACTACTTAAACTGACTGATGATATATTGCTATTGGCAAATATATCTAAATTAGTGCTGAGCAGAATTTCAATTATGCCAGAGTAACTGGAGTCATTTTAGTAAGTATGCCTTACTCTTTCATACAGGACTAACAATATTAACTCAATTACTCTTGCTGGCGTAATTTGTCGGGAAAAATCCTACGGTGAGAGCACATTTAGTGTGCGCTAGGGTACTCTCGCTAATCATGTTCTGTTGCATTTAGTTCTATTTCTTAGTACAAAAAAGCATTCTTAAGTCCGTTTTGGACGCATGTGTTCATTTTGTCTAAGAAAACAGGGCTTAATGCCTGGAGAAAGTTGGGGAAAATCCTACCCCAAGAGCACATTTAGCAAGCGCAAGTGGCTGCTCTCACTCACTAATGTGATCTCCTTCATTTAGTGCAATTTCTTGGCATAAAAATGCATCTCGCGTCCATTTTGGACACAGGGGGCATTTTTGATCTAAGAAATAGCACTGAATGAAGAATTTCTCTTCTTGCATAAATCTGAGCAATTCTCAGGTAATTCCACATGATTACGCTTCATGAAATTAGACAAGTTACACGCACCCCTAATCACAACCTCTTAAACATGGACATTTGATTACCTTTTTACTCTGGGAAAAACCTGAGGGTTGTGGTCCATATAGACCAATAAGATTATTAAAGGTAGATTATAAGATCCCAGTGAGGAATGCTGTCCCTATGTCTGCTCGCTATGACAGGAATGGGCCAGTGAGTTACAGATGTGTAGGAGGTTAAGGTGTGTGTGTGGGGGAGGCAGGGGCCGTGGTAGTCATTGGTCGCAGAGGAGTTGGGCAAGTACTTACCGTCCCTGCCAAGTGATCTGGTAGGGTCACCCAGTGCCATTTTATTGCCAGCCAGGGCCTTTTTCTTTCTCCCTTGGCAATCCCTGTTCAATCAAGTGTCATCTTGTTTTCAGTCATTGATAGTTGGCAATGCTGGGTGCATGAGAGGAACTCTATGTGCATGATCAGTGAGTCATACAGTTTGATTTAAGTAGAGGTTACTCAATATATCCATAGGAAGAGACCCAGGACGGGAGGAGAGAAGCATATTTGCGTGGAGCTCCAGAACTATCAGCTGACGTACTCCTTGGGGACCTCAAAAGCGAGGAAGGACAATGTCAGACAGGGAGAATACATGAAAGGGAAAAAGGACAACAGAATAGAGAAACACCAGAAGTGAGAAACACAAGAAGGGAAATTGACTAAGAAAAGGGGAGGCACGACAAATAAACAAGGAAAGGCGAACATCAACATTAACAAGCATTCGCAATGCAACGGGTCTCACATTTCTCCGAGTTAGAGCTATCAGCAGTTGTAAACTCCCAACCGGCCTTTTCTTGCCTCATTAAATGGAAAAAAAGAGCGCGATCGCGCTGCTATAGTTCACTTGTAGTAAAACCTATCGGCAAAAGTGCAATTATCTACGTAACCGGCAAAAGTGCAATTAACTATGTAAAAGGGTCGATGTCATGCAACGCGTTCTACTTCTGCCGAGCGGGATCGTGCTCCGAAAAAAGAGAAGAAGTAGTCCGCAAACCAGATGGAAAACAGCGAGCCTCGTATGTTTTCAGTACATGGTCGCTGCGCTCGAGGAGGGCTAACCACCGGAAAAGGCATGACGCATGCATGCCTTCCACTAATGAAAGCAAGCAGATTTTAAAAGGCAAGCCCGCGAACCAATCAAAGACAACGACGTGACCAGGACAAGGCTCCGAGCCCTTTTCTAACTACTACAGCGTCTCGCAAGCGCATGCTAGCGCAGGCTCAACCCTGAAAAGGGTCTTGGTTTTCCAGCAGGGGAACTGCAAAGAAGCAGAGAGCAGATGGATGCAATGGCAGGAACAAGGTCCTGTGTGCTCAGACAGGGAAGAAAGCACCGATATCGGGGTGGAGAAGAGTGAGGAGGATCCTGAGATTGATGGACACCATCAATGGAGGCTCAATAGTGTGCCACAGTCCAGGAGGACTGTGGCCCCTCGGTTGAGTGTAATAGGGACAGTGTGAAGAAACATTGTGAGAATATCTCCCTTTCTCCTTATTTTTTTAAGGCAGGAAGGTTTTTTTTTTCTTAGGTTTGCTGTTGTGTTCTTTCATTGATAACTTTCCCACACAAAGTCATAACCCACGAGGAGAGGTGAAAATATGATCTATCTATCTATCTATCTATCTATCTATCTATCTATCTATCTATCTATCTATCTATCTATCTATCTATCTATCTATCTATCCTCCCTGAGGTTAAGGTAGCGTTGTAGTTAGGTGATGGTTTACTCATATGAGGAGCCAAACACCGCAGAGTCACCCTTATGAAATTGGAGCTACTGGTGGACCTAGGAGGCCTTAGCGCCCCCTCCTTTGAGGTATACTTTTTAGTGCCACAGCTCAATGTTTGCCCCACTGGATGCTATCTGGGAGAAGGTTGTACAGAAGGAACCCCTATCAATGTCCTTGATATGGGGCTTCCTCCTTCCGCAAGTTCTACCCAGCACCCCCGGCACTTACAGGTGGTGGTTGCTCAGACTTGCATGGCCCGGATACATCGCCTCACCCGTGGGGCTCCACTGTACGCCCCAATGTTGCCCCTAGTCAGTCTCCACACAACCCGGGCTTTTATACTGTAAGTGACATGAGGGTCTGGACTGACTGCTCGGTGCTTACGCTGGTGGCCTCTTCTCCGATGGTCAATTCCTCTCCTTTGACCAACTGGCAGAGGAGCGTGACCTCGTGCCAGGACAATTCCTGCTGCACAGACAGCTCAGTCATACCTGCCACATCCTTTGGAGTGTCTCGGAGGAGGATCCCGCAAATGCACCCTGCCCTATAGACTATTCTCGAAATAGGGGACGGCTGCCCCTCATCACCTGGCTCTATAAAGCCATCCAAGACCTATCGGCCGCCCTTCTCTCCGGACTGCGCCACAAATAGTAGGACGACTTTAGAAGACTACTACATGACAAGGAATGGGATCAGGCACTGGAATTTCCCTGTAGGTTTCCCAAAACTCTTGTTTTTAAAAATATAAAGTTCTTTATACTCCATAAGGCATATTTAACCCCGGCTCAACTGGAGCGGGACACAAATGGAGCGCAGCAGAAGAGAACGCCCTCCGATACGAGGAAGTACTCCACTTGCGCAGATGACTCATCACCCCAAAAATGGGCCACCCTTCTCACGCGATTCCAGCAGTAGGGAGCAAGCGATGAACTTCCATCACCACATCACACAGTCCCCAAGCATATCGTGACTGCTGCTTCTGTTGGGGGATCTCACACCGACATCCTGCCACACTAATCTATCACCTGTACACCCGCAGTTACCGTGACTCCCTTATATCCACCCACCTTGCCTCCACCATTCTACTTGTCTTGCACTTCCCACTTTGCTAACGTCTCTAGGCCCCCCAGCCCTCCCCATTGCCCCAGTTCAGTATTTCTACCCAGTTACAACATTGTGACAACATACCACTATTCTTGCTTAAATGTAAGATGAGGGTGCGGCTAATTTTGACCCTCCTGCACACCCTGTTTTAATGTTGTTCTGCTTAACACTGACTACGACCAAATTGATTTCATTTCCTGTCTGGCACTGTTTTCATTCGGTACACATTGTCACATATAAAAGTTACTTAAACTGTAAAACTGAATAAAAATGAAAAAAAAAAACAATGTCATGTTTGAAACTGTAAAAAACACAGAAAGCCACCAGTTATGGTCACAGTTATCTCAAGTAACTATAACACGTATCCTAAGGTAACCAAAACTCACACCCCTGCCATGCACAGCATCAATGATTTTCAATGCGAAGGCTGAAGTGATATTATTAATGATGTTATAGAAGATGTCATGAGTGATGTAATATGTGGGGGAAATTAGCAGTGCATGATGAGGGCAAGAGTTATAGTTACTTGAGATAACTGGTGACTTTCTGTGTTTTTTACAGTTTAAAACATGACATAGATTGTTTTCATTTTTATTCAGTTTTACAGTTTAAGTAACATTTATATGTGACAATGTGTACCGAATGAAAACAGTGGTGACTTTCTGTGGGTTTTAGAGTATAAAACAGTACGTGGTTACTAAATATTTCACCTAACTAAAACGTTAGTCTAATCTTTCATTTCAGTGACTTTCTAAGATGTTTTTGAACGTAAAGTAATAATTAATTTTTGATTAAAATCTCTTTATTGAGTTTAACATGCACAACCAAAGCTTGGCACTGAGGACAGTCAGCTCTTCGATACAGACAAGCAATGCATAAGCACATTTATCATTGGTCATCATAATCTCATATATAAACACCAATGTTGCGTATGTCACCTAGCACTCTCATGACTGCCTGCCCATATAAGGAGTCAAAAGGGGAAGAAGATATCCCTCAAAAGTAAAAAGAAACAGCAAACATTAACAATAAACATTCAGGTCCTGTAGCTTAGGGGTAACAGTGTGGACCTATAGACGCAAAGCGTGTAAACCCAGCAGCAGGTATGTGGTGTGACTGATGGGCCCAGCCGAAGGAGTGATGTGCATGAGGGCATCAAGGTGTCACAAGAAGACTTGTAACGCTCTGAGTCGGGCCGGTTAAAGCAAGTAAACTCTATCCGAGAGAGACAGCTTATCAGTAGCTACCAAATAGCCTGGAACTTGTCATCAGTAAGAGTTATGCTATAAGAGAGTCGCTCCACGGCCATGACATGCCAGAGACGGACGAGTCACTGAGCTATGGAGGGTGGCGTTTTCTCTTCCATGCTGTGGCCATTAATTGTTTGGCTGAATGCATCATGTAACTAGCTAGAGTCCAGTCTGCGTTAGTCATGGCTGTCAGATGGTTGGGCCTAAGATCCAGGATAACTGTGCAATAGGTGGCTGGCAAAGAGAACCTTAATATGGCTGAGGACTTCCTTCCAGAAGATAGCGATCAGCGTACATGTCTACCAAACGTGGGGGAAGTCACCACGCTCTGAACCGCATCTCCAACAGAAGTCAGAGATGGCAGGATATATAGAAGCCAACCATGTCAGGGTGTAGTACATTGGAACAGGCGTTTATAAGCAGTTTGTCTGAGAGAGACTGCAGTAGAGTTTAGGAATGTTTCGCCATAGTCTGTCCAATTGCTTAGGGGAGATATCTTCCTTAGAGGTGGTCACCCACTGGCGCTGATATGGGTGGGTTTGCTGAGGTTTGGAGTGTTGTAGAGCACGATAGATGTTGGAGGTTAACCCCAGGGACCCATCATAAGCCCTGGCGAGTGATTCAAAAAGCGTATATGGCTGGATTATGCCAGGATAGACTGCAGGGTGGAGGGCCCAGTGGGGGAGCTGGAGGTATTGCAGACATGCCATCTCTGGGAGACGATATTCTTGTTTACATTGATCAAACGTGTTCATGGTATCACCGTGGAAGAGGTCTCGCAGTGTCCTACATTCAGCATCTGTCCAGGCCCTGAAGGAGTGTGGGACAAGAGCCAGAAGGAACGCTGGATTATGCGGCAATGGTGTATTTGGGGACAGGAAGTTGGTAAGACCCCTCGCCTCTGCCAGTTTGTCCCATATAGTCAGGACAGTCCTGGTCGATGTTGCGAGGTACATGCTGCATTGCATGGTTGGGCTGGGCGGAGAAGCCATACCAAGTCCAATAGGGGGCGGCAGGCCACCACTCTGTTCATATGAAACCAATGGCTCTCACTCTCTCTCATCGTCCACGCCGATACGACCCTCAGGTGTGCTGACCCAAGGCACACCCAAGCCCCCTCTATCTCGGGCTGCATTAAAAGAGTGTTGGATATGCAACGTATTTTCACATCCTAAAAGAAGGCGTAGGGTGGGACTAAAACAAGTATTTCACCCGAGGGAGTGTTTTAATTTTTACCACATTAATATGCCCCAGCCATGATATGTGGAGTGGCTTCCACTGTCTGAGGTCTTCCAAATGCGCCTGCCTGAGCAAGGGTCGGTTCACACTCATCCACATTTCCAACATGGGGGGGAGGAAGATCCCCAGATATCTAATCTTGCCTGAGGCACACCGGAACGGGGCGAGACCTTGAAGCACCTGGACGTCAGGCTTCGGGATGGCGACATTTAGAACATCCGGAGATGGCCACAAATGTTTCCAGACCTGCTACAACTGCCGGATCGAGGTGTCAGGCCGGGTTAAGGTTAAGAGAAGGTCATCTACGAATAGGTTGATTTAATGCTCCTGTCCTCTGAATTGAATCCCTGCAATCCACTTGTCACCATGCATCGCAATTGCCAATTGTTCCACTGCTAGAGTAAACAAAAATAGTGACAAAGGACAGCTCTGTCTGATGCCACGGCTGACACTGAAGGGGTCTGTGAGCCCTCTGTTCACCCTGATAGTACCCTGATAGTAGCCGTTGGGGCCACGTAGGAGGCCATTATTTTGGATGTCATGGTGGGACCGAACCCCACTCTCTCCAGGACTGAGCGGAGAAATTTCCATTCAACTCTGTCGAATGCCTTCTCCGCACCTAGTAAGAGAAGACATGCAGGGATTATGGCCCTCATTGTGAACAAGGCGGTAAACACCGCTCCGCTGGCGGTGGGAGCAAAAACCACCAACAGAGGAGCTGTCCGGACCACCAAATAATGAACCAACTGAAACACAGGCATCCCGCAAGTAGAGGAGTGCCGACAACGACGGCAGAGTCCACCCACAGGCCGACGGAAAGGCCCAACCCGTCCATCAAATAATGAACCACTAGACAGCCGTCAGTTCTGGGGCGGGAACCACCGCCACGCAAAGCCAGGAGGGAACAAACCCAATATAAGGATACACTCACTGGAGGCTCAGACAACACGCCGAAGCAGACATGGATAGAGAGCTGCAGATCATTGTAGGAGGCTGGACTGGCTTGTAGTGAGTACCAAGGGGTACTTACACCTTGCACCAGGCCCAGGTATCCCTTATTAGTGTAGAGGGGTGTCTAGCAGCTTAGGCTGATAGAAAAGGTAGCTTAGCAGAGCAGCTTAGGCTGAACTAGGAGACGAGTGAAGCTCCTACAGTACCACTAGTGTCACTTGCACAATATCATAAGAAAACACAATACACAGATATACTAAAAAATAAAGGTACTTTATTTTTATGACAATATGCCAAAGTATCTCAGTGAGTACCCTCAGTATGAGGATAGCAAATATACACAAGATATATGTACACAATACCAAAATATGCAGTAATAGCAATAGAAAACAGTGCAAACAATGTATAGTCACAATAGAATGCAATGGGAGCACATAGGGATAGGGGCAACACAAACCATATACTCTAGAAGTGGAATGCGAACCACGAATAGACCCCAAACCTATGTGAGCTCTTAGAGGGTCGCTGGGACTGTAAGAAAACAGTGAGGTGGGTGCAAAGTGCACCTAAGTTCCCCAAAGAGCACAGAAGTCGTGATAGGGGAATTCTTCAAGAAAGACCAACACCAGCAATGCAACAACGATGGATTTCCTGACGAGAGTACCTGTGGAACAAGGGGGCCAAGTCCAAGAGTCACGATCAAGTCGGGAGTGGGCAGATGCCCAGGAAATGCCAGCTGTGGGTGCAAAGAAGCTGCCACCGGATGGTAGAAGCTGTGGATTCTGCAAGAACAACAAGGGCTAGAAACTTCCCCTTTGGAAGATGGATGTCCCACGTCGTGAAGAGTCGTGCAGAGGTATTTTTGTGCAGAAAGGCCGCAAACAAGCCTTGCTAGCTGCAAGGGTCGCGGTTAGGGTTTTTGGATGCTGCTGTGGCCCAGGAGGGACCAGGATGTCGCTAATTGTGTGAGGAGACAGAGGGGGCGTCCAGCAAGCCAAGGAGCTCACTCAGAAGCAAGCAGCACCTGCAGAAGTGCCGGAACAGGCACTACGAAGTGGAGTGAACCGGAGCTCACCCGAAGTCACAAAGTAAGGTCCCACGACGCCGGAGGACAACTCAGGAGGTCGTGCACTGCAGGTTAGAGTGCCGGGGACCCAGGCTTGGCTGTGCACAAAGGAAATCCTGGAAGAGTGCACAGGAGCCGGAGCAGCTGCAAAACACGCGGTTCCCAGCAATGCAGTCTAGCGTGGGGAGGCAAGGACTTACCTCCACCAAACTTGGACTGAAGAGTCACTGGACTGTGGGAGTCACTTGGACAGAGTTGCTGGGTTCAAGGGACCTCGCTCGTCGTGCTGAGAGGAGACCCAGAGGACCGGTGAAGCAGTTCTTTGGTGCCTGCGGTTGCAGGGGGAAGATTCCGTCGACCCACGGGAGATTTCTTCGGAGCTTCTAGTGCAGAGAGGAGGCAGACTACCCCCACAGCATACACCACCAGGAAAACAGTCGAGAAGGCGGCAGGATCAGCATTACACGGTCGCAATAGTCGTCTTTGCTACTTTGTTGCAGTTTTGCAGGCTTCCAGCGCGGTCAGCAGTCGATTCCTTGGCAGAAGGTGAAGAGAGAGATGTAGAGGAACTCTGATGAGCTCTTGCATTCGTTATCTAAAGAATTCCCCAAAGCAGAGACCCTAAATAGCCAGAAAAGGAGGTTTGGCTACCTAGGTGAGAGGATAGGCTAGCAACACAGGTAAGAGCCTATCAGAAGGAGTCTCTGACGTCACCTGCTGGCCCTGGCCACTCAGAGCAGTCCAGTGTGCCAGCAGCACCTCTGTTTCCAAGATGGCAGAGGTCTGGAGCACACTGGAGGAGCTCTGGGCACCTCCCAGGGGAGGTGCAGGTCAGGGGAGTGGTCACTCCCCTTTCCTTTGTCCAGTTTCGCGCCAGAGCAGGGCTGGGGGGATCCCTGAACCGGTGTAGACTGACTTATGCAGAAATGGGCACCATCTGTGCCCATGAAAGCATTTCCAGAGGCTGGGGGAGGCTACTCCTCCCCTGCCTTAACACCTTTTTCCAAAGGGAGAGGGTGTAACACCCTCTCTCTGAGGAAGTCCTTTGTTCTGCCTTCCTGGGCCAAGCCTGGCTGGACCCCAGGAGGGCAGAAACCTGTCTGAGGGGTTGGCAGCAGCAGCAGCTGCAGTGAAACCCCAGGAAAGGCAGTTTGGCAGTACCCGGGTCTGTGCTAGAGACCCGGGGAATCATGGAATTGTCTCCCCAATACCAGGATGGCATTGGGGGGGCAATTCCATGATCTTAGACATGTTACATGGCCATGTTCGGAGTTACCATTGTGAAGCTACACATAGGTAGTGACCTATGTGTAGTGCACGCGTGTAATGGTGTCCCCGCACTCACAAAGTCCGGGGAATTTGCCCTGAACAATGTGGGGGCACCTTGGCTAGTGCCAGGTTGCCCACACACTAAGTAACTTAGCACCCAACCTTTACCAAGTAAAGGTTAGACATATAGGTGACTTATAAGTTACTTAAGTGCAGTGGTAAATGGCTGTGAAATAACGTGGACGTTATTTCACTCAGGCTGCAGTGGCAGGCCTGTGTAAGAATTGTCAGAGCTCCCTATGGGTGGCAAAAGAAATGCTGCAGCCCATAGGGATCTCCTGGAACCCCAATACCCTGGGTACCTCAGTACCATATACTAGGGAATTATAAGGGTGTTCCAGTATGCCAATGTAAATTGGTGAAATTGGTCACTAGCCTGTTAGTGACAATTTGGAAAGAAATGAGAGAGCATAACCACTGAGGTTCTGGATAGCAGAGCCTCAGTGAGACAGTTAGTCATAACACAGGTAACACATACAGGGCACACTTATGAGCACTGGGGCCCTGGCTGGCAGGGTCCCAGTGACACATACAACTAAAACAACATATATACAGTGAAATATGGGGGTAACATGCCAGGCAAGATGGTACTTTCCTGCACAACCCCCCCCAAACGAAGGACAATAAGACTAGCCATGGCCTGATGAGTCTTCATTGTCTAAGTGGAAATATCTGGAGAGTCCATATGCATTGGAGTGGGTACTCCCAGGTCTATGTTCCACTGTATAGTCCATTCCCTGTAGAGATATGGACCACCTCAACAATTTAGGGTTTTCACCTTTCATTTGTTTTAGCCAAAGTAGAGGTTTGTGGTCTGTCTGAACAATGAAGTGAGTACCAAACAGGTATGGCCTCAATTTCTTCAGTGCCCAGACCACAGCAAAGGCCTCCCTCTCTATGGCAGACCAACGCTTTTCTCTAGGGGTCAACCTCCTGCTGATAAAAGCAACAGGTTGATCCTGGCCCTCAGAATTAAGTTGTGATAAGACTGCCCCTACCCCTAATTCAGATGCATCAGTTTGGACAATTATTTTTTTGGAGTAACAGGGGCTTTTCAGGACAAGTGCAGAGCACATGGCCTGCTTCAGCTCCTCAAAAGCTTTCTGACAGCTAGCTGTCCACAATACCTTTTTAGGCATTTTCTTAGATGTGAGGTCATTAAGAGGGGCTGCAATGGAGCCATAGTTCTTTATGAACCTCCTGTAATACCCAGTGAGGCCTAAAAAGGCTCTCACCTGGGTCTGAGTTGTAGGGGGAACCCAATCTATAATAGTTTGGATTTTCCCCTGAAGTGGTGCAATCTGTTCTCCACCTACCAGGTGTCCCAGATAAACCACTTTGCCCTGCCCTATCTGGCACTTTGAAGCCTTGATAGTGAGGCCTGCCTTTTGCAGGGCCTCCAAAACTTTCCATAGGTGGACCAGGTGATCATCCCAGCTGGAGCTAAAGACAGCTATATCATCTAGATATGCTGCACTAAAAGCCTCAAACCCTTGCAGGACTGTATTCACCAACCTTTGAAAAGTGGCAGGTGCATTTTTCAACCCAAAAGGCATTACTGTGAATTGGTAGTGCCCTCCAATGGTTGAAAATGCAGCTTTTGCTTTTGCATCCTCTGATAACTTGATCTGCCAATACCCTGCAGTCAAATCAAAGGTGCTTAGATACTTGGCAGATGCCAGTGTATCTATGAGCTCATCTGCCCTGGGTATAGGGTGAGCATCAGTTTTGGTTACCTGGTTGAGACCTCTATAGTCTACACAAAACCGCATTTCCTTCTTTCCATCTTTGGAATGAGGTTTTGGTACAAGTACCACAGGAGAGGCCCATGGACTTTCAGAGTGCTCAACCACTCCCAGTTCAAGCATTTTCTGCCCTTCTTGTTTTATGCAGTCTCTGACATGGTCAGGCTGCCTATAGATCTTACTTTTGACAGGCAAGCTGTCTCCAGTATCTAAAGTGTGCTCACACCAAGAAGTGGTGCCTGGCACAGTAGAAAAGAGTTCAGAAAACTGACCTAGGAGATTTATGCAGTGGTCTTTCTGCTCAGCAGTAAGACAATCTGCCAAAACTACACCTTCCACTAGAGCATCTTGTTCTGTTTAAGAGAAGAGATCAGGGAGAGGGTCACTCTCTTCTTCCTGTCCTTCATCTGTTGCCATGAGCAGGGTGAGATCAGCCCTGTCATAGTAGGGTTTCAGGCGATTGACATGGAGCACCCTAAGGGGACTCCTGGCAGTGCCTAAGTCAACTAAGTAGGTGACTTCACCCTTTTTCTCAACAATAATGTGGGGTCCACTCCATTTATCTTGGAGTGCTCTTGGGGCCACAGGCTCCAAGACCCACACTTTCTGCCCTGGTTGGTACTGAATCAGAACAGCCTTCTGGTCATGCCATTGCTTTTGGAGCCCTTGGCTGGCCTGAAGGTTTTTACTGGCCTTTTTCATGTACTCAGCCATCCTAGATCTTAGACCAAGTACATAGTCCACTATGTCTTGCTTAGGAGCTATTAAAGGTTGTTCCCAACCCTCCTTTACAAGTGTTAGAGGACCTCTCACAGGGTGTCCAAATAGGAGTTCAAAGGGGCTGAAGCCCACTCCTTTTTGGGGTACCTCCCTGTAAGCAAAAAGGAGGCAAGGTAACAGGATATCCCATCTCCTGCAGAGTTTTTCAGGGAGTCCCATTATCATTCCTTTGAGAGTTTTATTAAACCTCTCAACCAGTCCATTTGTTTGTGGATGATAGGGTGTGGTGAACTTGTATGTCACACCACATTCCTTCCACATGGCCTTTAAGTAAGCAGACATGAAATTGCTTCCCCTGTCTGATACCACCTCTTTTGGGAAGCCCACCCTGGAAAAGATTCCCAGGAGGGCCTTTGCCACTGCAGGAGCTGTAGTGGTCCTTAGAGGAATTGCTTCAGGATATCTGGTGGCATGGTCCACTACCACCAAGATAAACCTATTGCCTGAAGCAGTAGGAGGGTCAAGGGGGCCAACTATGTCAACCCCTACCCTTTCAAAGGGAACCCCAACCACAGGCAGTGGAATAAGGGGTGTCTTTGGAGTGCCACCTGTTTTGTCACTGGCTTGACAGGTTTCACAGGACTTACAAAATTCCTTTGTGTTCTCTGACATTCTAGGCCAATGAAACAAGGGGACAAGCCTGTCCCAAGTTTTCATTTGCCCCAAATGTCCAGCTAAGGGAATGTCGTGGGCTAGAGTTAGGAGGAACTCTCTGTATTGCTGAGGAATCACCAATCTCCTGGCAGCTCCAGGTTTTGGATCCCTTGCTTCAGTATACAAGAGGTTGTCCTCCCAGTAAACTCTGTGAGAGTCACTGACATCCCCATTTGCTTGTTTGACAGCTTGCTGTCTTAGACCCTCTAGTGTGGGACAGGTCTGCTGTGCCACACTCAGCTCCTCCCTGGCAGGCCCCCCTCCACCCAAAAGCTCAGCAGTGTCTGCTTCCAGCTCCTCTGGTGTAGGTTCTGCACAGGGTGGAAATTCTTCTTCCTCAGAAGTTGAATCCACTGTAGAGGGAGGGATAGTAGGTAGTGTTTTACCTTTACTAACCCTAGCTTTAGGGAGCACTTGGTCCATTGTTCCAGGATCCAAGTCACCCTGTCCTTTTTGCTTTTTGGCCTGAGCCCTTGTCAAAGCAAAAATATGCCCTGGAATGCCCAGCATTGCTGCATGGGCCTCCAACACCACATCTGACCAAGCTGATGTCTCTAAATCGTTCCCTAGTAGACAGTCTACTGGTAAATCTGAGGCAACCACAACTTTCTTTGGACCAGTAACACCCCCCCCCCAGTTGAGATTTACAACAGCCATGGGGTGGCTAAGTGTGTTGTTATGAGCATCAGTCACTTGGTACTGGTGACCAAGTAGGTGTTGTTCAGGGTGGACCAGTTTCTCTATTACCATGGTAACACTGGCACCTGTGTCCCTGTGGGCCTCAACCTCAACACCATTTATTAGGGGAAGTTGCTTGTACTTATCCATATTAAGGGGACAAGCAACTAAGGTGGCCAAATCAATGGCCCCCTCAGAGACTAACACAGCCTCTGTGGTCTCCCTAACAAGACCAACCCCAACTAAGTTACCAAAAGTGAGCCCAGCTACTCTCTTGGATTGGCTATTAGTAGGTTTGCTCCCACCACCACTGCTATTACTAGGGGCACTAGGTGTAGCAGCAGGGGTTGTAGTGGTAGGAGGCTTGGTGCTTTTCTTTGGGCAACTGGGATCTGTTGTCCAATGGCCTTTTATTTTACATAAATAGCACCATGGTTTCTTTTCTTTGTTTTGATTTGAAGAGGATTTGGGCCCACCACCCCCACCAGAGTGTTTTTGTGGGCCTGATGAAGACTCATTTTTAGATTTGTCCCCACCCTTGTCAGAAGACTTACCATCCTTCTTCTTGCCATCCTTGTCACCCCCTGTATGAACTTTTCTGTTCACCCTTGTTCTGACCCATTTGTCTGCCTTCTTTCCCAATTCTTGGGGAGAGGTCAGATCAGAGTCTACCAGGTACTGGTGCAACAAATCAGACACACAATTATTAAGTATATGCTCTCTCAGGATTAAGTTATACAGGCTTTCATAGTCAGAAACTTTACTGCCATGTAACCACCCCTCCAAGGCCTTCACTGAATGGTCAACAAAGTCTACCCAGTCTTGTGAAGACTCCTTTTTGGTTTCTCTGAACTTGATCCTGTACTGTTCAGTGGTTAAGCCATAACCATCTAGGAGTGCATTCTGAAGAACTGTAAAATTATTGGCATCACTTTCTTTAACAGTAAGGAGCCTATCCCTACCCTTTCCACTGAAAGATAGCCATAGGATAGCGGCCCACTGCCTTTGAGGGACCTCCTGTACAACACAGGCCCTCTCAAGTGCAGCAAACCACTTGTTAATGTCATCCCCCTCGTTGTAAGGGGGAACTATCTTGTGCAGATTCCTAGAATCATGCTCTTTTACAGGATGACTATTTGGAATACTGCTGCTGCCACCATGGGGTCTAAACCCCAACCTCTGTCTTTCTTTTTCTAAGTCAAATGCTTCCCTGTCTAGATCCAGCTCTTGCTTTTTCAGCTTCAGCCTGGACTCTTCCACTCTCAATCTATTGAGTTCCCTTTCTAACATTCTGTCTTCAGGGAGTGTGGGTTGGGCATGCCTTGACACAGAAGAATGGTGTGAATGAACAGAGGGAGACCTGTCCCTAACAGATGGCACTCTAACATTCTGGCCTATAGAAGTCACACTCCTACTGTGATGAGAGGTAACACTCTTACTGAGATGAGAAGTCACATTAGTACCAGCCATGCTAGGTGGCCTGCTAAGGGGCAGGTTGGGAAGGTTTCCTTTTAACTCTCTTACTAGGGGTGCCCCAGAATCAGAGTGGGAACCATCAGCTAATCTCTCACCAGAAGTGCCAACAAAGGTCTTATCTTGTTCAACGAGCATGTTAACTAATAGTTCTCTAGAGGGATTCTTCCCTACCCCTAAACCTCTTTCAACGCACAGACTCCTTGCTGCTTTCCAGCTAAGGTGGTCATAAGCAGTCTTGGACAGATCCAGAGTTTGACCTGTACCAGACATAATAGAAAAGGTTTAAGGGACAGAAAAAGAAAGAAAAAGTTTTCAGAACTTTTTAAAGGACAGAAAAAAACTTTTAAAACTTTTAAAGAACTTTTTGAAAGTTTAGAGGTACTTTTCAGCACTTAGCAAAAAGAGTAAGAGAAGAAAAGCAAAACTTTTTGGTTTTTTGGTTAGGTGTACATACACTGAACTTGTTTTGTATATTTTTCTCTTATGAAAAGTACAATATGACAAAGTGGTAAGTAGTTGCAAGTACTTATCCCACCGCTGCACAACCAATGTAGGAGGCTGGACTGGCTTGTAGTGAGTACCAAGGGGTACTTACACCTTGCACCAGGCCCAGGTATCCCTTATTAGTGTAGAGGGGTGTCTAGCAGCTTAGGCTGATAGAAAAGGTAGCTTAGCAGAGCAGCTTAGGCTGAACTAGGAGACAAGTGAAGCTCCTACAGTACCACTAGTGTCACTTGCACAATATCATATGAAAACACAATACACAGATATACTAAAAATAAAGGTACTTTATTTTTATGACAATATGCCAAAGTATCTCAGTGAGTACCCTCAGTATGAGGATAGCAAATATACACAAGATATATGTACACAATACCAAAATATGCAGTAATAACAATAGAAAACAGTGCAAACAATGTATAGTCACAATAGAATGCAAAGGGAGCACATAGGGCTAGGGGCAACACAAACCATATACTCTAGAAGTGGAATGCGAACCACGAATGGACCCCAAACCTATGTGAGCTCTTAGAGGGTCGCTGGGACTGTAAGAAAACAGTGAGGGTTAGAAAAATAGCCCACCCCAAGACCCTGAAAAGTGGGTGCAAAGTGCACCTAAGTTCCCCAAAGAGCACAGAAGTCCTGATAGGGGAATTTTGCAAGAAAGACCAACACCAGCAATGCAACAACAATGGATTTCCTGACGAGAGTACCTGTGGAACAAGGGGACCAAGTCCAAGAGTCACGATCAAGTCGGGAGTTGGCAGATGCCCAGGGAATGCCAGCTGTGGGTGCAAAGAAGCTGCCACCAGATGGTAGAAGCTGTGGATTCTGCAAGAACGACAAGGGCTAGAAACTTCCCCTTTGGAAGATGGATGTCCCACGTCGTGAAAAGTAGTGCAGAGGTGTTTTCGTGCAGAAAGGCCGCAAACAAGCCTTGCTAGCTGCAAGGGTCGCGGTTAGGGTTTTTGGATGCTGCTGTGGCCCAGGAGGGACCAGGATGTCGCCAATTGCGTGAGGAGACAGAGGGGGCATCCAGCAAGACAAGGAGCCCACTCAGAAGCAAGGAGCACCCGCAAAAGTGCCGGAACAGGCACTACAAAGTGGAGTGAACCGGAGCTCACCCGAAGTCACAAAGTAAGGTCCCACGACACCGGAGGACAACTCAGGAGGTTGTGCACTGCAGGTTAGATTGCCGGGACCCAGGCTTGGCTGTGCACAAAGGAAATCCTGGAAGAGTGCACAGGAGCCGGAGCAGCTGCAAAACACGCGGTTCCAAGCAATGCAGTCTAGCGTGGGGAGGCAAGGACTTACCTCCACCAAACTTGGACTGAAGAGTCACTGGACTGTGGGAGTCACTTGGACAGAGTTGCTGGGTTCAAGGGACCTCACTCGTCGTGCTGAGAGGAGACCCAGAGGACCGGTGAAGCAGTTCTTTGGTGCCTGCGGTTGCAGGGGGAAGATTCCGTCGACCCACGGGAGATTTCTTCGGAGCTTCTAGTGCAGAGAGGAGGCAGACTACCCCCACAGCATACACCACCAGGAAAACAGTCGAGAAGGCGGCAGGATCAGCGTTACACGGTCGCAGTAGTCGTCTTTGCTACTTTGTTGCAGTTTTGCAGGCTTCCAACGCGGTCAGCAGTCGATTCCTTGGCAGAAGGTGAGATGTAGAGGAACTCTGATGAGCTCTTGCATTCGTTATCTAAAGAATTCCCCAAAGCAGAGACCCTAAATAGCCAGAAAAGGAGGTTTGGCTACCTAGGTGAGAGGATAGGCTAGCAATACAGGTAAGAGCCTATCAGAAGGAGTCTCTGACGTCACCTGCTGGCCCTGGCCACTCAGAGCAGTCCAGTGTGCCAGCAGCACCTCTGTTTCCAAGATGGCAGAGGTCTGGAGCACACTGGAGGAGCTCTGGGCACCTCCCAGGGGAGGTGCAGGTCAGGGGAGTGGTCACTCCCCTTTCCTTTGTCCAGTTTCGCGCCAGAGCAGGGCTGGGGGATCCCTGAACCGGTGTAGACTGGCTTATGCAGAAATGGGCACCATCTGTGCCCATGAAAGCATTTCCAGAGGCTGGGGGAGGCTACTCCTCCCCTGCCTTAACACCTTTTTCCAAAGGGAGAGGGTGTAACACCCTCTCTCTGAGGAAGTCCTTTGTTCTGCCTTCCTGGGCCAACCCTGGCTGGACCCCAGGAGGGCAGAAACCTGTCTGAGGGGTTGGCAGCAGCAGCAGCTGCAGTGAAACCCCAGGAAAGGCAGTTTGGCAGTACCCGGGTCTGTGCTAGAGACCCAGGGAATCATGGGATTGTCTCCCCAATACCAGGATGGCTTTGGGGGGGTGGGCAATTCCATGATCTTAGACATGTTACATGGCCATGTTCGGAGTTACCATTGTGAAGCTACACATAGGTAGTGACCTATGTGTAGTGCACGCGTGTAATGGTGTCCCCGCACTCACAAAGTCCGGGGAATTTGCCCTGAACAATGTGGGGGCACCTTGGCTAGTGCCAGGGTGCCCACACACTAAGTAACTTAGCACCCAACCTTTACCAAGTAAAGGTTAGACATATAGGTGACTTATAAGTTACTTAAGTGCAGTGGTAAATGGCTGTGAAATAACGTGGACGTTATTTCACTCAGGCTGCAGTGGCAGGCCTGTGTAAGAATTGTCAGAGCTCCCTATGGGTGGCAAAATAAATGCTGCAGCCCATAGGGATCTCCTGGAACCCCAATACCCTGTGTACCTCAGTACCATATACTAGGGAATTATAAGGGTGTTCCAGTATGCCAATGTAAATTGGTGAAATTGGTCACTAGCTTGTTAGTGACAATTTGGAAAGAAATGAGAGAGCATAACCACTGAGGTTCTGGATAGCAGAGCCTCAGTGAGGCAGTTAGTCATAACACAGGTAACACATACAGGGCACACTTATGAGCACTGGGGCCCTGGCTGGCAGGGTCCCAGTGACACATACAACTAAAACAACATATATACAGTGAAATATGGGGGTAACATGCCAGGCAAGATGGTACTTTCCTACAATCATGCCAGCCCTGCTCCTTGCCATATACCTCCATGACCCAGACTGCCGATGAAGACGATGACGGTAAGTACCGCAACCTACGAAAAAAGGGAGGAAAGGGCACAGTTACAAACCCACCCACTCCACCCACCCTGCAACACTCCCACAACCCTTCACAACAGCACAACCCATAAATCCTACAGCAAGAGGCACTTACCCGACACAAGGCAAATCCAACCTGACCATAGTACCTACAAATGCCCCACACCCACAAACAATGAAACGAGAGACCAGGGTTCAAGAGTGTGCTGCCAAAAACACAGGCCACACATAAACGCAGCTCACTGAGCAAACTATTCACATTAAGGCCAATGGCCAGTCCATAGTGCCAGATGTTTTGGGCTACAATGGCCCCAACCTGACTCCCAAAAGTGCTACAGTACAATGGGGCATCCAGGTACCTCAGGGAACAGGGGCAGGGAGTGGTGGGGGTGGGGATTTACGACGGGGGTGGGCCTTGGATTTGCGTTCGGAATGTGGAGGGGGTTTGGGTTTGGCTTTGGAAGGTGGAGGAGTGTGCTTTGACCAGGTGGAGCCAGATGGAATTGGCTCTGCACAGGGCTTCATCCTCTCTGGGGAAGGGGCTTGGGAATGTGAAGGGCGGACAGGGGCAGGCTGTGTAGTGGAAGTAGTGAAAAGGGAAGGAGGTGCACACGTTTAGGAACAAGACAGGGTGAGTCAGTGGGCTGGAAGAGGTCAGCACGGGAGAGGAAACGTTTTTTGGGAGCAATTGGGTTGGACCTGGAGGAGAATGTAGGAGTGGAGGCAGAGGGTGTGGATGTAAGTGGTGTAGGGGTGCATGTTGTGGGTGCAGGTGACTGGACAGTTGCTGAGGTGTGGTTGATTTGTGATGGGTGGGTGTTTTGCTGCATTTGTGTGTTTTTGGAGGAGGGGGGGGTGGACACAGTGGGAGAAGACAGGCTGCCAGGGTGGATGTATATTGTGTGGGTGTCTGCAAGTCTGGTGAGTGTGCTGCATGTGTCAACTACAGTAGTTGTGGTGAGTGCAGGTGTGGTGTCTGCTATTGTGGTGAGTGCAGAAATAGGCTCAGCAACAGTGACTGAAGGTGCAGTGCCTATGATGCCCCCCCAAACTCTGCCAATTGGGCTTTCAACACATGGTGTATGTAGGCGGTGTGCTGTATTAGGTGCATATATGTTAAGCAGGGTAAGGCGGTCTTTCCCCTTTTGGAGATGTATGGTCAGGTATCTCTCCTCCCCATCTCTAAGATAGGGAGGAGAGATACCCCCAGCGTCTTAGTGTCAGTGTACACCCAATGCCGTAAAGGGTATTTTGGATGTGCCATTCTATGTCTGTCTATTCCGCAAATGTGTATCTCTTGAAGGAAGACAACATCGGGGTTGTGCTGAAGAATATACCTCCAGATCTGTTTTCACTTGCTCGGGAGTTGAGTCCCTGAACATTAAGAGACAGTAGTTTCAGACCACCCAAGTGGCTCATCTGAGAGCAGGTTGGGATAAGAAACGGCTAAAGTGTGTGCACTCTCGCTTCTTGGTAAAGAGCCATTTCCCCTAATGTGTCTCTGTCTAGTGCATCCAAGAGGCCAGCATGCTCCCCCTCCCCCACTAATTCCTAATACAGACCTGAAAGGTAACAAGTGAAAAACAACTCAAATAAAGTCCTAGGCCAACGGGGCCTAACTTGTGCATCCGCTGTTGTCAGAGAGCTGTGGAGGGCCACCAGCTTCTGTATGGAGGAGTCACCCTCCAGGAGAGCAGGACACCGGGGCCAAGGCAGCAATGCCACCGTTAAACATTTCCTCATCTATTGAGGTGTCGGGGGAGCCTCTCAACCCCCCGCGACCGGTGCCGCTGTCAGGGTAATTCCCAAACAGTGTGCTGTCTGGTTCAGGAGTAGCCGTCCGCTAGACATCAGATTTTCAGTCATCACCAGTAGATCTTGCAGTGGACCGCACTGGTTAGGGAGGGTTGTCCATGTTACGAAGGTGTTGCATTATGTCTCTCTTTGCTTCTCGTGAGGAAGTCGCTACCCTGTTCCTGTCAGGGTGGTTGCGCCCCACCGTGGTCCAGGTAGGTTTCAGGATGTCTCTAGAAGAGCCTTCTTGCTGGGTTGCAGTCTCAGCCTTGTCTGAAGTAGGGAGTGCCAGCAGGTGCTTTGCCTCCATTAACGAGCGCAGGGCACACCTCTTGCACTCCCATTCAAAGATCAAGGCAAATGGATGGCCCCATTGGTATTTAATGTTCAAGCTTCATAATTTGTCAATCACCACCTTAAAGTCCCTCCTTCTCCACAGGCTGGTGGTAGAGAGGTCTTGGTATAGTTGGATCCTGTGCCCCTGATATTCAGTACTGGGTTTCAGCCACGCCGCTCGGGGGATGTTTTTTTTTCAGTGAAGTAATGTGTTTGAGTCAAGATGTCCGGTGCAGCATCAAAGGGCCTGGGGCAGTTGCCACTCAATGTGTCCTGTCAAGGGCTGGCAGCGGCCGAGAGGAGACCCCTGACGGAGTGCAACAAGGCATCAGTGTGGGACCTTTCTTCCCTTTAGGCCCCCCTCCCCAGATGTGTATGTTGTTCAGTCGGCTCCTGTTTTCTAAGTCTTCCTGTTTAAGCAGAAGATCAGTATGCTGCTCTTCCAATGTCACCATGTGCCTCCTTGGTCTTCTGCGCGTGCATCCACAGTGCGCTCCAGATCGTACACACTCTCCTTGATCTCGGTTACCTCCTTCTGTACTTCTCAGCCGCAAGATTTGAGCTCGGCTTTAAGGGATGCATGTTCCATCCTAATTTCTTGCCAGAAGAGATTAATGTAGTCTTGCATGATGAGGGCGGAGGCGCCTGCCCTATCCAATGCCCACAGCGACATTGCCTTCGGCTCACTGGTGACGCCCAGGGGCTTGGTCCACAATGAGGTGACAGGGGTTTCCTTGGGATTCTTGGTGCACGACATTGCGTATGGAGCATGCAGGATTTCTCTCAAGAAGGCACCAGGGGTACGCACTGTGATTCAGTTGGGAACTCATTCCTTTATTCCTCTTCTGGGTCAACGGCGCAAGCACACCCGTCCTCAGGCGCAAGACAGCCTCGTACCAAAGAGACCCCCAAATCAAGATGGCAGGTGTTGTAGGTCTCCGGGGGCATCCGTCCCGCCAGTACCCTGTTTGGGAAAGGGGCCCGATCAACACCGGTATATAGCCTCCATGGCCCAGAGTTCCTCCGAGGCACGTCCTAACCCTTGTGCATGTTGGCCACAATGATAACTTATTACCATATGTAAATCCAAACCCCAATTGTAAAAAAAATAATATATATATATATATATATATATATATATATATATATATATGTAGAACTGCAGTCTAATCAACCCAATAAAAAAAAAAAAAATCGCACTTTTGGGTAAACCTGAGCCGCATGGACTCTTTTAAAAATAATGGCAGGCAATCACCAAGACTAAGGACTCAAGGGTGTTCTGCCACCTGCCTTTACCTACTCTTTGTTTTAGGGAAGGTTGCACTGCTGCTGTCCATGTTGCACCTTTGTGGTGCCAGAAAGTGCAGTATAACATTTCCACTGAACAGAAGGCAAAACCGTTTGCACTGCAAATGCTTGTTTTAATGGATAAGAAGAATGCAAGATTGACCTCCCTCATAAAACATGTGAGCAGAGTTTATATTTGATTTTGCTTGTGAAAGAAGCGTTTTTAAATGGTCCAGAAGAGTTTGTAAAGTTGTACAAGATAGATTCCAAGTAGCTCCATATTATGTAACACCAGTGGGGGGAGGGTGGAGGGAAAGATGGATCAGGGATAAGTTCAGTGCCCCCCCTACATACACTATCCAGGGAGGTGGACGAGTTGAAGAAAGCTTCAATACAGCAATATGTCACTATGCAAACCACAATGGGCTTGGATCCACAACCATACCAGGATCTTGTTACAAATCGATGGGAGACAACTGCTTACAAACTTCTGTATATGTTCTATTTTTAGTCTTCTTGCCTTCCCCTCAGGCAATTCAACTCAGCACCATGTCAATATGCTCCAGTGATGAATCCTCCAAGATACTTTTCTACTACATATTTTTTCACGTTTTATAAACAGTTCAGTAGATCATTTTTAATATCCGTTCTTAAGAAGAGCAGCTTTTTAAAATGTACACTTATTTCCAAAGATATTATGTACACGTCATGTATGTAAAGCTGTTGTGAGACATCTTTAGATCTGCAATAAGTTACTGTAAATCCTTGCTTTTTTAATCAAAATTGGTCGATGATTGGTGGCGCTTCCTCCATTGTTTTGTATGTGTAGGCTATCTGCTGTTTTCAATGTTTATTTTTTGTGGATTGTTGTGGTGCTTTTTCAGTGTTTTCTAAACCTTTTGAAATCGCTGCTAATTAGTGTTTATTCAGCCACCTAAACCACAAAAATAGACATAAACTGTCTTTCCCAAGAGTAGTGCTGGATTACACGAGCTGTCTGAAAACATGCACCTCGTATTTACCCACGTTTTCTCAACGTTGTCTTCTGTCTGTCTGTTCCTCACAGATTTCAACTCTTCTCTAATCTATTTCTGTGAAGTGCTGCTCAGTCACACTTTGTATTCCTTTTATCTCTTCTGATCTCTGATTTGACCATTTTGTCTTCCATTGCAACAATGTCATCTGCTTGTCCTGTGTTCCTATCTAGTATTCTCTTGCCTCATGCTGCAATCCTGTGTTTATTTTTAGCTTCCTCTATACATGGTCTTTGCCTTCAGTTTTTTTGTCATTTCTCCAGTAGTTCTCTCCTCTCTAGCTTTTCCTGTGTATGTGTCACGCAACCACTGCCTTGCTGTCCCTGTTATCCCCAATACCCGATCTTCCTTTCTCATTCCCTCCTTCAGCTTCTTAGTCTTCCTCTCATTTGCTCTTCCTGTCTTTCTCTCCCTCTTTCACTCATTTCATCTGCCAAACCTCTCTCTACCTGTATTTTTCTCTTCGCCCTTCCTTTTTTTGCTTTGACTCATTTCTTTCCCTCTTTGTTACACTTTCACACCTCCTTTTTGCATATTTTGTTCCCAACTATCTACTTCACATTTCTCCTATCAGAGGTGAGCTCCTCTTCCCTTTATACATGAACTCTGCACTTTTTCTTTTACATCTCCTACTGCTCCTGTTTGCTCACACAGGGCTTGTCCCATAAAAAACCTGGAAAAACACACAAATTGGGCAGTTTACTATCACAACAAGACTTATTTGTTGTAAAGTGGGTAGCATCTATCAATGGAATGGGGGAATGATAATATGCTATCGCTGGAAATTTAAAAAGAATTATATTTTTTTAATGTAAGGCTTCTCTACTTGTATTTCAGTTCCAGGATTCTAATCCTGAGTATCCCTGTGCCACACCCCACCCTCAAGAGAAGGCTGCTTTATGTCATATATTGCATGTTCTCACTTTTTTACATGTGCTTTGTTTGTAAGCTGCTACTTTGAATGCTGATCCTCTCGGTTCCCCTTGTTGTAATCTTAACAGAGCTGTGATGAAACATTAACCTTCCTTCCCTGAGTGTGCAAGTGTTTATTGCTCTGTTCCCCAGATTTCATATCAGACTCTGTATACTATTGGCTAAAGTTACCTTTGACCACATATTTTCTAACCCACGTCTTTGTTAACAACGAGAATGGAATACCTGCTTGTGCGTTGTGACCGTAAACTCTTCAAGGCTGGTTAATCGTGTTTTCCTATTTAACTAAAACTTCTTGATCTTGTGTTCTGCTTCCTGGTGAATTCTCACCTACTTTATGTCCTTGTGAACCTTAGGCTTGTACTGCTCTTTAATTACACATAGTTCTGCAATGCTCTCTATTGATGTCTGTGGTGGTGAGATTTCCTCACATTTTGTACTTTCCTTAACATTCCCCCCTTTAGTTGATATTTCAACTACTTTCTCTAATCTTGGATCTGTGCTCAGTATCAAATGCTGTGTATTACCCTGAGCATCTACTACTTGCGTAGATGGCATGACTGTGAACATCCCTCCCACCGTTGTGCTCCTCCTCTTACAGCATGCTACAGCTAATTGAAAAACACAACTTATCAAAGCAATAACATAATGAGCGGTAATAAAGCCTTAAACAGTCCCAACATCCAAACCTTAAACCATTAATCTGGGGCACCTCCTTCATCCGCCATTTTCTTTTGTAAGGTGTGCAAAGTTTGTATGGCCTCCATACAGTGTTCCATTGTCCGCATCATGTGCAGGGACATTTGTACAGGAATCTGTCCCTGTCTTGGCACATACACCTCCTTTCAAGGGCATCATAAGGTCAAGTACATAACGGTGCTGCATGATCATCATTCTCACAACATGGAACTCTACTTTTTGGCATTGAATCTGTCCTATGTGGTATTGATCGCCTTCATTAGTTCCCACCTAGTTATTTGCAACTATCAAGCAGTTCTTTTTGCCTGAACGAACAGTAGGACACTTTCAAAGAACACCTGAGCTTCATTGAACAACCTTTGTTCTTGGGGAACATCTTTTCAGATCATAGTGCCATACTATTCTGCAACTCTTCTCCTCCGGTGATGGTGCAACAAGATTGTTGGATGCTTATGTGTTGGTCAAGTAACTTGGATATATTTATTAAGATTTATTTATTCACTAAATGACCAAGACTGGTGTGTGCAAAGTAACTAAAGAGCAGAGGCCATTTCAGTTAGGTGGTTCTCCGAACTGCCAATAATAGTCCATGAGACTGGGGTGCCCCATCCCTGCATGTTGGCATTATCTATTGTGGTATTGCAGTTGATATTTTTCCCTTCATTAATGGTACTATTATCACTGAAACAGAAAGAAACCTATATTAATCTCATGAGTTTCTGAGGGCTTACTGAACCATCGATCCAAGTGTATCACAAAATATTATTAGCCCATATATGTGCACTTTTCCCTATTGCATCCTGACTAATATCAGTGCCATTCCATAGGGCTATGACCCTACAGGAAAACTCAATATCAGAGTGCCATTATTTATGGGTATAAGCTGATCCAGTAACTTTGAGTCCTGGCCTGCCTGCACAATCTGAGGCAAGGGGTTTACTAAGTAATTATTGCACCCTGTGTGAGGGAGTGTCACCCCCGAAAAAGCCAAAGTCTACAACTATTTCTATACAGTATAATCTGTAGTCTTCTGATTACCTATTTTCAGCATTTGGGCTATTTCATCCTTAATATCCTGCCTATCTGTGAGGATATCTAATATTCCTACTAGGAAATCATGCTTTTGTGGCATTAACTGTAAGATGTGCTACCCTAACATGTCTGCTACATTCAGGCCTTAATCCCACAGAGGTAAAGGTGTAAAAGGCATAAAGATGTACCCATGGGTAGTTCTTTAGATGACCCTGTGGCATGGGGTATAAATGAGCAAACACAGCATGATTCATTGGTACTTTCTAATCCTATTTCTGACAATTGTTGATACCACATGTTATCTAACAAACTAGCATTAATTTCATGAGACACATTGGTATGTGTAGCTATTTCTCTCTGCAGATGTGTGACATAGTGATTAGAGCTTAAGTGTGCATCGCTATAGAAATGCAACAACAGAAATAGCAACATAAAAAGACAAAAATTAAAAAATAAAACAAAAATACAGAATTGCTCATTTTTAAAATCATTAAGTTGTCCCAAAAAAGAGGTGGAGGAGAAGGGGGGCTTACAGCTGTAATCATATTTCCCCCTCTTTTCCCTTTTATGTCGCTGGCAGTGCCCGGTGTGTGGCGGGGTCTATCCGGACATCTAATCTGTGGATCAATGGCTTCCTGTCATCCACCGCTATAACAATAGCAGTATTCATTGTTACTGAGAAAGGGGCATCACACTTGGCATCCTTCTATTTCTGACAAAGTTCTTAATGTGCACTTGATCTCCCATTTTCACAGCTGGTAGGTCAACCTCAGTGGTGGCGCACTTCTTCTTTCTTCTGGTTGCCTGTTTGGAAATTGTTAGAAATGAGGTCTGTAGCTGAAAGTAGTTTTCAAACAGTCCAAGTACAGACCGTCACTCTACTCAGGGTAAGGGAGTCACACAGCTAAGATAATTCTTGCTCACCCCCTTGGTAGCTTGGCACGAGCAGTCAAGCTTATCTCAGAGGCAATGTGTCAAGTATTTGTACACACACACACACACACACACAGTAACACAGTGAAAACACAACAAAAGGACTCCAAACTGATTTAGAAAATTCCCAATGTTTATCTGAGTAGAACAAGACAAAAACAACAACAATCTAACATACACAAGTAAAGATATCACATTTTAAAATATGTATTTCAAAATTGTGAGTTTAGAGACACTGAACTCCATATCTCCCAGTAGAAAATTACAATTGAAAGATATTTCAAGGCAATCCCCAGGTTACCCTATGGGAGAGATAGGCCTTGCGATAGTAAAAAACAAATTTAACAGTGTTTCACTATCAGGACATGTAAAACACACCAGTACATGTCCTACCTTTTAAATACACCCATGGGGCTGCCTTGGGCCTACCTTAGGGGAGATTTACATGTAGTAAAAGGGAAGGTTTGGGCCTGGCAATTGGGTACATTTGCAAGTCAAAATGGCCACAGCAGTGGCAGGTCTGAGACATGTTTACAGGGCTACTCATGTGGGAGACACAATCAGTGCTACAATCCCACTAGTAGCATTTGATTCACAGGCTCTGGGCAGACATGGTGCACTATACTAGGGACTTACTAGAAAATCAAATATGCTGATCATGGATAAACCAATCACCAATGCATGGTCAGAACTGGGTTTGTTCCTAAGTTACAATAGTGCTAGTGGTAAACAATACAACCGTTTTGGTGCAATGTGGCACATAATTTGCTTATCTTGTTTTTTTTCAGCAAGCTATTAAGGTATTCAACTATACCATTACCCTGGGGGTGGTAAACAGGAGGTAGTTTATGTCTTATCCTCAGCATTGCTATGAGATGTTTGAAAATGGAATTGACAAAGTGAATGCTGTTATTAGATTTTATCCCTTTGGGAATTTTGCAGCAGGGAATCACCTCATGGATAAGGAAAGTAGCAACTGATTTAGCATCACAGTGGACACATGGCCCTATTTCAACCCACTGGGAGAAAGGACAAACCACAACTATAAGGTAGTGATAGCTGTTACATTAATCAATTATATGAATGAAATCAATATGAAGTGCCATAAAGGGACCTGTGGGTGTGGTATGGTGGTGTATATTATCTTCAGTGTGGGGTTTGGGGAGAATTGTTGGAAATTGTACAATTATGTATGTATATAGTAAGCTTATCATGCAGGTTGGGAACAAATCAATATTGTTCTATCTGCATAGACAATTGATCTCTTGAGATGTGAGCTGGTAAATGCAATTGGTCAAGTGCTATTATGAGTAAGGCCTGGGACATCACTGGTTTACCTGTGGATATTTATCTAAAGATTAAATCGTCCCCTGACTGAGAGCACCCTCTAGCCTCCCATAATTGTTTCTTATGCAGACAGGACAGCTTTCTGTAGTTCTTGACGATGTAAACATGCTCTCAGCATAATGACATGTGATAATATCTTTGGTAGTTTTTGACTCAGGCTCATGCGGCGAGACAGACTGTGCAACTAAGACTGGGATATATTGTGAACTTGATGGTGTGGACAGGGGTGTGTGCCTAGCTGCATCTTTAGCTGCCCAATCTGTTAATGCATTCCCCCACTTCACAACTGGCACTGCTTGTGTTAGGGCAAATGCCTCTATTACAACCTTTAAGAGATTCCTATGCATGACAGTGCTCCCGTCTGATTTGAGGAAGCCCCTTCTGCTCCATCTCATGATGCTTGAATGTACTGTAGTAATTACTGAATCTGAATGGAACGTGATAACTTTTCCTGTTCCTTATAACCTCTCTGTGTGAGAGTGACAGAAGGCACATGGCATCTTCTCTAGAGTGTTGTTCTGTGGGGCTGCAAACTAGTATTTCATGAGCATGTTGCAATAATGTACTGTCACACTGAAAGTTTGACAGGTCATTCCCTCGATAGGAGAATGCTGTCAATTAATGACTGTTTGGATGAAGAAGGATGCTGAAGAAGGTTGTTCTTAAAATCTATGATAGAGAAAACTTTGGCATCCTGCGGAATGCAAAATAATAGAAGGGTCCGGGACAATTAGGAATTCTGGCACCACCACATCATTCAGGGGGTGCAGACCTTGAACCATTTGCCAAGTATTACCCTTAAATTTCTTCACTGGGTAAATCGGGGTAATACAAGGGTCCATTCAAGAGGAATATATACTCCTTGCTCTAGTAATACCTATATGGTAGGGGCAATGCTCTCGTCTGCATCTTTGGAGAGGGGATACTGCCTTACCCTGGGCAGAACAGCCATCTCCTTTAATGCTATTCTAAATGGGATGGTAGTGCGGAAAAGGCCTACATCATTGGGAGCCTTGGTCCACAGAGTATCTGATATTTGGGCGAGATCTGCACCCCTGACAGAATCAATGGCTGTATCTGGTATGGGCGTCCTCACTTCCAATACTGTCCATGAGGTATGTCATCCTGACAAACTATAATTATTTTACTAGGGTCATCATCAAATAGGTGGTCCTCCAGTATTTCCTTGACCGTATTACCTGGCTCAGTGAATATAACGCATGCCCATAGGGCATCCAGGAATCCTGTCCCTGCTGTTGGAAAAGGAACTCCTTATGTAACTGGACCTCCCTTCCCGATAGTTCTGGAGTTTCTGCTACTATTATATATATTCCTGTAGTAAATGCCTCTATGTCAGTGGGTCGAGCTCTGATTTGGTCTTCCATGGAAGTCGACTGGTATGGCCATAATCCTGGAAAGTGGGGCTTCAGGAATAGAAAAAGTCATAGTACCGTCAGACTCAAATGAATAGTCATTATTAGTTTAGCCATAAGGTCTTTACCCAATAAATTGGCAGGGGCCGCCGGAGAAAATAGTGATTGGCCATCAATGTACCTTCCTCCTATCTCCATCTCCACCTGCGTAGTGAACAGAACCCCCATTACACACCCAGAGAATCCTTGTGTTTCCGTTGCTCTGTTAGAAATTGTGACATCTCCCGTTTGGATGCAAGATCAGTTTACTCCCATATCTATGAGGAATGCATACCTCTTATTATTGATAGCTACCGTCACAGTGGGTTCCTCATCTGACAATACTGGACAAATGAGACTACCTTGTAGGCATCTTCATTGTCTGTACCCTCCCACATAATTTGTTTGGAAGGGGTTTCCTCCTTTTGCAATCACACCTGCTTCTCCATCCTGGGGCAGAGTCGTCATTAGGGAGGCTAGGTGGCTTTTCTGTGGCAGCATTGTTGCATCTGAGGCATCACTGAGTGGTGTGTATTTTGTGATGGGTGGTGTACATATATTATTTGGGGGGTTTCCTGTGGTTGCATTTCTGCATTCCCGGCTGGTAATAAACCCCTGTCCTTCCACCTTATTCATCCGCGTCTTGGTTTTGCATTCTTAAATAAAATGTCCATATCTGCGACAATAATGACATTTCTGGTCCATTCTCTGAGGGCTTATCCTGCCCCTTCCTATACCTGCTCGTCCCCATCTGCTACTTCCTTGTGCCCTTGCACTATTCTGCTGTTGTGGATACTGCTGTTGGACGGTTCCTGAGATTGGTCTCACAGACAGTGGCAGTTGTCTGAGTGGTGGCTGCTACCGCAGACCCTTATGTTGCTCCCTTCTTTGCCAGTTTTTGCTGCACCATCTTGGCTACTGCTCTCTCCATTGCCTCCTGTTTGTTCCCCTCTCTTTCTTGTTTGTTTTTACAAAAGCGTATTATGCGTGCCTGAGTCTCCATCCAGGGTTTGGCCTCCAATGCCATTATGTTGTCAAGATTATCATGTACGTCGGAGGATAAACCCTTCTTTTACTACATTATAGATCACAGCATTTCACACCATTACTTGCCCCAACCCCGGCGTACTTCTTGAGTCATTTTCACTTTCATTCTGATGAGGAATTGGGAGGGGTCCTCATTCTGCTGTATTGATTGAGCCATAAGACACCCAGGGGGTCATTACAACCTCGGCGGTCTTGCAAAAAGACAGCGAGGCTGCGGGGGACAGAATACCGCCATTGCCGGCGGTATTCCTGGCTCCCTATTATGACATTTCCGCTGGGCCAGCGGACGGTAACAGTGTTACTGTCCGCTGGCCCAGCGGAAATGTCACATCAACATTGCTGCCGGCTCGTAATAGAGCCGGCGGCAATGCTGATGTGCAGCGGGTGCAGTAGCACCCGTCGCACATTTCACTGCCCGAAATTCGGGCAGTGAAATGCGCGACGGGGCTATGCCTGGGGGCCCCTGCACTGTCCATGCCAGGTGCATGGGCAGTGCAGGGGCCCCCAGGGGCACCCCAAGTCCCCTTACCGCCAGCCTTTCCATGGCTGTGTTTACCGCCATGGACAGGCTGGCGGTCGGGGACTCATAATCCCCAGGGCAGCGGTGCTTGCACCTGCCCTGGGGATTATGACCGCCAGGCGGAAGCCTGGCGGTATGTTGGAGGGGCTGGCGGTATGGCCGTGGCTATTACGCCACGGTCATAATTGCTGGCGGAACACCGCCAGCCTGTTGGCGGTGTTACCGCCACCTTACCGCCGGCCGCCAGGGTCGTAATGACCCCCCCAGTGTCTTGTCTTTTGAGGATACATTTTTCTTAGCTGGTCCCAGTCTACTGTCCGGACCAAGTTAAATGGGGACCCATCACACCTGGTTTCAGTAAGGGTGACATTTCTCACTCCAGCTGTATGGTAGACAGTATGGGCCTGATTCTAACTTTGGAGGACGGTGTTAAACCGTCCCAAAAGTGGCGGATATACCACCTACCGTATTACGAGTTCCATAGGATATAATGGACTCGTAATACGGTAGGTGGTATATCCGCCACTTTTGGGACGGTTTAACACCGTCCTCCAAAGTTAGAATCAGGCCCTATATGTCTTATATCCTATAACTAAGAAAAGTAGACACTTTATGTCCCATACTGCCAGGGTGAAGCCTACAGTTTGTTTTTCAAAGGTCCCGATCCACTACCCTGCTACCTTCATGAGTGCTTCTCACAGCATTTTGAAGTTTTCCTTATCCATTTGTGATCAAGAAGCATAATACTAAGCCCCAGGTCCCTTACATACCAGGGGCATCTGGTGTTTGGGGCAAAAGGATGTTGGGGATTATGCTGTCTGGCGTAACTCCCAGTGTATGCTTATAAGATCCCTCTTTGGGATATGGCTGACCATGTGTTCCCCAGAACTGTAACTGCTCGAGCTCTGTCACTCGAGTATGCTGGTATTAGAGAAAGTGCCCTGCTGTCCTTCTCTAGTGGTTATTACAAACATATTAGTGTGACTGGGCGACCCCATTGATCCATCCATGTGGGCAAGGCTAATGAGGGACCTCTCTTGGGTGCTAGCATCCTGAGATTGAAGTGTTTGACCAATGTCTTCTGCATGCCTATCTATTGATTCTATTCTGTCCGCCATCCTCCCAAAACTTCCCTGAAATCATTCTGATATATTATTTCTGTGTCCCTCTCTCCCTTCGTCCCTCGCATCTCTTCTATCTTCACTTTGTGACAATCATCTTGAATGCTCTCTGGTGGAACCGTAGTACTTCGCTTCTCCCTCTGCCAAGGCGCTGAATTACCCTCAGTCTTTTGATGGTCCTCGTCTTTTTCTCAAAGTACTGGCCTTCAGGCCATACTAATGGCCTTATCTACATAATGATTCTACCTTACATCTCCTGCATCTCTCTGTTGTGGGATAGGCACCCGCTCCTTGACTACCCTCCCTGTTATGTCTCTTTGTTGTACTAGTTGTGATGATGCTGATGAGATGAATGACTGGCTTCATTGTCCCCTGGGCCCTGCCCTTTGTCTCTAACCTCCTGCGGAGAGACCCGATCTGAATGTAACATAAACTGTGCTTCCTTTTGTTCTGAGAACTGAGAGTCTTACACCCTTGTTTGCTGTTTGGGAGTTCTAATTTGTTTCAGCTTTGATATCTGTACCGCAATGCTAGGGGGTCCTTTCTGAGGTGATGGAGGAGTCACAACCACAAGATTCTCAAATCCCACTGATTCTTCCTATAACTGCGCTAGTGGAGGGTACTTTGGGAGAGATACTTACAAGGTCATACAGAGGTGGGAGCAGGCAGAGTACAAGATGTGCCGGTATTTGAAGAGTCTCTAGACTTATCACAAAAGACTCACCACAAGGCTAAGGTAAACTTTTGCTACTGCAACTTAACTCCTGTATATTTACTTTTGAGGTGCATGGCAGTATGTTCTAATATCTTACAATGGAATGTCCCCTCCTGTGGCCAGGGGTATGTATGTCTCTGGGTAGCCTTAAACAATTATTTACAGTGTTTCTGTAACCTTTTGTGATCACCAGGAAAGTTTTTTTTCTATGTGCTCCAGGGGAGTCTCCATAGCCCCCCGTGTTTCTGGCAACTTTTGTAGTTTGGCTTCTTATCTGTTCACTCAATATTTAACCTATTTAAAACTTCCTTTCCTGAAGTGTTACACTATCCTTCATAAGATAAGAAATCCGTTCTGTATTCATATAGTGACAATGTCAATTTGTTCCTTAATTATATGCTATCTGCCATGAAATTACATTACCCTGTGGCCATATTTCTGATTACAAGTATATACATATATTTATCATCAATATCTTTTTCCTTTAGACAGCAACACGTATGACAGCAGTGTCAATGCAGGTAATGTTCATATTCTAGGGGTGTTCTTCCTGACTAACTGCAGGGCCTTAAATATCATTTTTATCAAAGTATCAGGTGGAGGTATGGGGATGGGTGGATGGGAAAGATTGTTGCCTAATACAAATCCCTCTACTCTGTTCTTGTGTATGCAGATTCTCAATTCAGGTATGGGTGTTTCATTCATCTCAGAGTTGATGATTGTTCATGACCACTCCCCTTAAGTCTGTTAGTAGTATATCTTTAAGTGCTTTTCTAATTATTTTTAAATCTGTTACAATCCCTGGCTCTGAACAACACACTGAGTTGGAATTTATTCATACACAATCTTGCATGCTGTTACACATTACATTTCATCCACGTTACCATTGTCAAAGAGAAAAAGACATGTAATATACAAACGTAGGTCCTCACCTTAAATACGGCAACTCTGGGTCCTACCCGCCCCTGTGAACATGCAGAACTTTAGGTAACACAGTGTCTGCCTGCCTTGTTGTGAATGCGCAATAGTCTATGCAGTGAGGGTAGGTGGTATTCCGGTAGCAGCAATCGATTGAGAACAAACGGGACTCCTGGCTGGCTCACTGAATGTTGGGGGAAAACTGGAATAAAGAGAGAGAAGACCTCCTTGGCAAGGCAAAAGTAGGTTTAATCACACAAGCTGGGAGATCAGTCACCTCCGTAGAGCTGACAAACTGACCTCGAAAAGCTGCTTGCAGGCAGCCTTTTATATACTCACAAAAATGCGGACTTCATACACATAATCGTAAAAAGCAATAACAAGTTACAGA
This sequence comes from Pleurodeles waltl, assembly GCF_031143425.1. NCBI lineage: Eukaryota > Metazoa > Chordata > Amphibia > Caudata > Salamandridae > Pleurodeles > Pleurodeles waltl. The sequence continues at coordinate 74,235,955 of NC_090449.1, read as the reverse complement.
ATAATAGAAGTTAATAATATATTTCTACAGAAACCCCAGATTACCTGTGTCTTTAAACTCATGCCCTCTCCTCTCTGTTCCACTAATCGTAATCCTAACAGAGCTTTAATGAAATTTTAACCTTCCCTCCCTGAGCGTGTAAGTGTTCATTGCTCTTTTCCCAAGATTTCTTGTCTGACTATTGGCTAAAGTTACATTTGACCACATATTTTCTAACGCACGTCTCTGTTAACAATCAGAATGGAATACATGCTTGATGCTGTGATTGTAAACTCTTCAAAGGTGGTTAATCATGTTTTCCTATTTATCTAAACTTGTTGATCTTGTGTTCTGCTTTCTGATGAACTCCCACCTACTTTGTGTCATTGTGAAGCTTATGGCTGTACTACTCTTTAATTACGTATGGTTCTGCAACACTCTTTTTGATGTCTGTGGTGGTGAGATTTCCTCACATTTTACACGTTCCTTAATATTTAGAACACATAATGAAATCATTAAAAGCAAAACCAGAAGACCCACAATGCAAGATGCTGTTGACAGAAAATCCGGGGATGGCAGATAGTATCATATGTCACAGTACCAACTTAACAGACGTGTGAATTTCAAATAAAACATACTTACTTTCTGCCTTTTTCTAGGTGGCAATCAAGGGTTAATGAACCTAGTTGGTGAGAGGTCAGAACCAAACTTCCAAAAGCAAATGTAACCATCTCACTGCTTATGGGCTAACATTAATGCTCCTTCAAATCAAGAGGGCATGCTTAAAAGGTATTATTTACCTGACCAATGAAAACATCACCAGACACACAAGCCTCAAGTGTCAGTGAGAAAGGAAATTCTGTTACCTCTCTTCCAAAGCATGTCTTTGGCCTAGGCTTTGGTGAGAATGAAATGCAGCATATGTATCATCCCTTCTGATGTGTCCTGCCTGAGCAGGTGCGGCACATGCTGCAGGTGCTGTCACACAAGGGATGCTAGTATCTCCCACCCCTAACTGTAACATACTAAGGCCCATATTTATACTTTTTTAGTACCGCATTTGCGACGCTTTTTGACGCAAAAGCGGCACAAACTTACAAAATACAATTGTATTTTGTAAGTTTTTGCCGCTTTTGCGTCAAAAAGCGGCGTAAATGAGGTGCTAAAAAGTATAAGTATGGGCCTAAGACTTCATGTTATCCCATAATAAGAATCATTAAAAAATATCATCATCATTTTCTCTGCTGCCATTAACATTCAAACACCAACACATCATTGGCTCCACATCACTTAACCAAATCAAAAAATACACATCCAATATTTAAATAACAGAATTTTCTTAGTTTATGCCCTTTTACCTAATGAACATATTTCACCCCACAATAAATTAATCACAATACTAATACTAAATAAAAACAAACATATCTTAAGAGACTCCAACATATGTTTGTACCCCAATATTTCTAGTAAATATTCAAAGGTTAAAGATTTAAAACTATAATCCCAAGTATAACCACAACTGCATTAAATATATTTGACCAACCATACTTTTTTGGACATAGCTTATTATAAACTCAACAACCAGCTCAAACCTAAAATGTGACATATCACCAGAAAATAATAAAATAGATTGCAAACCTTTTAACCTATTAACTGTGCACCCCAATATTTGCAACTAATATGACCGATATAAATGTAAACTATATTTAAATTATGGAAATAATAATGATCCACTGAACCTCAAAATAAAATGTATGCCAAAATGTACAAGAAATCCACTCTTTTAAAATATACACCATCAAAACACAATTTTAGCCCACAATTGGATTTCATATATGTTGGACCCCCCAAAAAACGTATTCAATTAAAATATCTCAACATTAAAGCATTACTTGCCCAATCCCTCCAAAAAATCCCAAAACTCACAAAGATTTGTAACTTTGATCAAAAATAAGTCCCCATCATATATAACACATTTAGAATCCTAAAACCTGTGAATGATAATATTTACCAATACTATGACCCATAAACCTTTTAACTAAAATATAAAATGAAATTATAAAAATGGCCTCCTAAACCCCAAAATAAAATGTGCCCCAAAATATAAAATAAACACAGACAAATAAAATATGCTAACACAATTCCTAAATATAACGCACAATTCCCACAATGCTCATTTAATAAAACATGTTCAACATTAGTCACCAAATGTCCCAAAATAATCCACAACCCCCCCAAAAATGTAAATAATTACTTTTGAAAATAAATCTATGAACAGCAGGAACTGAACACATCAAAAACACAGTTCAGCACAACAACTGCAATACTAAACATACCTATTGGAATATCACTGTAAAGTACATCAAATGCCAATATAATTTGATATACTATATTTTAACCATGCTTTTATTGACAGACAGCAAAAACAATCTATTCATAGTGCAATTTTGCCTCACGCTATTTTTGCTGGCACAAAATCTTTTACCAAAATATTCTTGGATAATGATTTTTCAAACTCGATATTTAGGTATCATACCCCCGCAATGGGGTACATTTACACGATGTGTGAATATGTGCAGTTTTTGGGTTCCTCGTTGTATGTTATGTAGAGAGAATGTTTTTTAGCTAACTTTGGAGTTTACAATGAATGAGCTGAGGGATATCCTTATTTCTGCTAATATGAAAGCAGCAGTGTGGAGGCACAAAGGGGAGGGTCCATAGTAACAGGTCAGTTACTTCACCACTGGAGATGCTGGTTGTGGAAACCATCACATTTTCAGAAAGAAGTTGAATTTAATTTTGTGTTTCATGGCCACTTAAGCTACTGCTATACCAGCATCCGTGTTGCCACACAAAGTTCTAAATTTAGGATCAGGAGTCCATCATATTCCTTAGCTCCAAGGAATACCAACATAGTGAGGCTGTATCATTGGGAACCTGCGAATAGTTTTAGTAAGGGAGGATATTTTAACTAATGCTGCTGACCCAAGGAGTAAAAGAGGCACCCAAAGGCAGAGGTCATAAAGTGAACCTTAAAAGCACTATTTTAAGATATGTGACATTTTTTGGACAGCTTAGTAGCATATAAAGCGGTAGTTTTTAAAGAATAAACTTTATTAAGTTTTTCAAAATTGAAAACAGTGCACTGGGTCCATTTTACATCTCAATATGAGTATGTGCGCAAATCAACAATGGTGCATTCAGGCTATTCTTCCTTTCAGGATTGTAGGTTCAGCACTAAATTGGCATTGTCAGGTTTGCATGGCCCAGTGTCATTTCAATCAATACACTTTCTCTCCTCACTCCTATTCTGCGAGCTCCCTTAGCCATTATTCATTATATTTTTGTCAGCTTGTCCCTTGAACCCCGCCATCCACTTCCCTCACACGTCCTCCCTCTTTCCTAGCGTTGACCCCAGCTAACTTGTGACACTAGTCAGTCAGTCTCAGTTTGTTTTGGAGTCAGTCACCATGTGTTAGGATCCTCCGGGAGTATCCAAATCAGGTTCTCTCAGGTCGTCTACCAAAAGTTCCCAGGCTTTGGCCTTGTCAAGTGAGCCCTGTCACCTTCTCACCTCCTGGAGGAGCACCACACTCTCATATTCTTCCCATCTGAAAAGCTCTCCTCTCCATTTAGCTAGGTTAGGTCCCTTGGGATCCTTCCAGTGCACAGTTATTTCTCTTTTCGCCAGAACCAGGGCGAGGTCTGCAAATTTGGTGGTGACTTTGTGATTATGTGGATGAGGGTAGCCTCCCAAGAGACATTCCAAGGACGTGCACGGAATGACTCTATTAGTGACTTTGTTATTGGTCCTTGTTACTTCTTCCCAATGCCCAGCTAATGACGGGTAGAGAAGAAATAAGTAAATGGGGCGTGCCTCCATTTTTGCTAAGACAATTCTACTAGCTACTGATAGTGGCAGGGTTTTCCAGAACGCTGCAGAGGTCCTGAAGCTCCTGATATCTGTTACAATATTACCCTCCAATAGGTCCAATATTTTAGACAGGGTCCTTCCCAGGTGAGACCACTGGAATTTAGAAGGGGGGCGACATTGCAACACAGTGGGAACAATCTTGACTTCTGCCAGTTTATTCCCAGTCCGGAAGCTCTGTCAAAGTCCTCTAGTAAGACCAATGCCTTAGGCAACTCTTCTTCCATTTTGCGTAGAAATACCAGCTTATCGTCTGCATATAAGGCAAAATTATGCTGTCTGCCTCCCATTTCCAGGGGCTGAAATGCAGTTCTGGTTTGTAATACGCAGGCTAATGGTTCGGTAGCCAGGGCAAACAGAATTGGGGACGGGTGCAACCTTGTCTCATTCCCAGTCCCACAGGGGATAGGAGTCAGAGTTTGTTCATCCTGTTCTGAGCCTTGCTGTGGGGGCCGTGTGCAGCAGCTTGGTCCATTGGAGAAACCTCTGGCTAATGCCCATCCTCTCCATGGTCAGATAGAGGTGGTCCCATCGGAGGCTTTTGAAGGCCTTTTCGATGTCCATTTCTACTATGGCTGCTTCATGTTTTGACCTCTGTTGCTACTATTGTAAGACGTCTGTGGATATTCATGGCCATGTTAGGCTGAAGGATGAACCAAGCTTGGTCAGGGTGAATCACAGCAGTAGAAGGCGGGATGCCAATAAGCGGCTAAGGGTTTTGTAGTCCACATTTAGCATGGAAAGAGGACAGTACAGCATAACATCATGAGCAGAATGGTCAAATTTAAGTAGCGGTAGAACCACTGCTTCCCAGTTGAAGTGGGCTGCCGCGTAGAGTCACCAGTCGGGGTGCAAGGGTCTCTGCATATGCAGCATAAAATTCTATTGGGAGCCCATTACTTCCCAGGACCTTGCCCCTAGCCATGCTTTTAATGGCCCCTCTCACTTCTTGAATAGTTATGTCATCCCCTAGGGCTTCCACCTCTTTTCGGAATATTCAAAAGGGGAGCAGCTTTAATGAAAGCCTCCATCTGTCAAGGAGGCAGTGTCAAGGGGCATACAATGTGGTATAGTATTCAGTGAACCTGTCACTTATTTTGGTCTGGGTGAATAGTCTGGTGCCATCGTCTGAGTCTATTTTGAGTATAGATGAACCCCAAGAAACGTGATTTGCGAGCCACACCAGCAGCGTGCCACCTCAATTTGGTTGCACGTTTGCCCGAGTCATGTATGCTCAATAGTCAAAGCAATATAATTTTTCTGTGTACATTGCTAGTTGTTCCCTTGCCTCCAACAGCTGTTGTGCGACATCTGGGTTTCCAGGTCGTTCCCTTTCCGGAGTTCTTACTGCAGTTTCCTGTATCTGAATGTCTTTTACCAGAGCCCAGTGCACTCCAACTACTTCTGCTATATACCGTCCCCTAAGGAAGGCCTTAAAGGCATCCCACTCCACCAGAGGACAGGAGGCCGTGTCAGCATTCATTTCAAAGTATTCACTAATGGCATTTGCTATCGTTTGATGGAATACCGGGTACTCCAGCGTTTCCACTCTGAGGCGCCAGTCCGGGAACTTCAGTTTGTCCCTGTGCCAGTCTGGTGAGAGTAGCACCGGGTTGTGGTCTGATATCGTTCGACATAGATATTCCACAGTCTGAACCCTCTTCTGAACTGCAGAAGAACACAGGAATGTATCTAGGCGCATATGTCTAATAGGAATAATCTTGTGTCCCAGGGTGTAGTTGTCTCCAGGCATTCAGCCACCCGTAATTGTGTTGCCATGTCTCAAACGCTTCGGCTGTGCAGTCTATTGGGGAGTCTCTCAAGGGTGGGTGAGATTTATCTAGTGTCGGGTCCTCCACACAGTTATAGTGCCCTCCCAGCAGAATGGGACCAGATGTACAGGGGCTAGAGTGCCAGATAGACCATCAAGGGAAGTTGGTTGGCCAGTGTTGGGTGCGTACATCCCCACCACTGTCAGATCCCGACCCAGCAGTTGACCCGACACCACCACATACCTGCCCTCGGGATCAAGTAGCATTCTGATCATCTGGAATGGGACCTGTGGCCTGACCCAAATGAGGACTCCTAAGGCAAATGCAGAGTATGTTGTTCCGTAGAGCTGGCCCCTCCATCTCTTCCATATGGCCTCTCATTCTTTTAGGATAAGTTGGGTCTCCTTTTTTATTGCAATGTGGTCCCCACGTCTTTTTAAGTAAGCACATACCTTATATCGCTTAATCATGTTATACAGCCCCTGGGCATTCCAACTGATTAGACTGTAGTTTAAGGTGGACGCTATGCAAGGCAACTACTATCACATTCCATGTCTCTCTTTAATAGTGGCAGGGCTAGCAGGCTGTTGGGGGTCCCGGGCTAACCGTACAATAAATAGTCCAGCAGGTGGGCAGGGGCGCAGCAACTAAACTCCCCCAACACGTAAACAAAGTATACCCAACTCCCTAACCCCAGGACAAAAGGAAAACACCTCCCTACCCAAACATTCATTACAACCAACAATTTGTGTGCATTCATCTCTTGCACATCATAACACAGGGGAGGTAGGAGTGCCAGTCTCAGCGCCTCACAGCTTCACATCACACCATCCAGGTACTAGTCATGAAAAATTGAATTCTGCCCCGCCCGTCTCAATCTTTACAGTATAGAGCAGGAGAATGTCTGATAAATTCACCTCACATTCCAGTTGTAGTTGAGCTACTGGCTTTCAAATGATATTGTTTGAGTTTCCAGGAGTCACTATCGGCAGCATGTCTCCCAAGCTTCTGGAGGAGACAGATGCTTGATCTGATTCAATGTGTCCTACTTCTTTCTCCCCACCCTTCCGAGGAGTGGCAGGAGCCCGGTCCGCAGATCGCGGCCACCCCTTCTACTGCTTTCCGCTGTTCCTGTAGTGCCTGTGATTTTGTTGGAGATATCTTAATGTTCCTTTTCTGCTTCTTTTTTGATGGACCATGTGTCGCTCCATTACCAGCTGCTAAGAATTCTCCTTGGTGTGGGAGTGTTTCAAGCCAGTCCCAAAATTGCGTGGGAGAGTTAAAGAACAAGGTTGCCCCCTCATGAACTATTCAGAGGCGAGCTGGAAAAAGCATGGTGTACTGTGTTCCTCGTGCTCACAAACCCTTTTTAGCATCTAGAAAGGAAGCCCGCCTGCATTGCACTTCCTTGATAAAATCCGGGAAGATCATGACCTTCTGGTTCTTGACAGTGATCTTTCCTCTGTGGCAGGCCCACTGCTGTATGTGGTCCCTATCTTTGAAATGGAGTAACCTGGCCACCACAGGTCTGGGGGGCACCCGGCAGGGGTGGGGGCGCGTCGGCACTCTATGGGAGCCCTTCAGGAGCTACAATTTCCTCGAGCCAGGTTCCCAGGAAATTGACAATGTTGTAAGCGTTCCGGTAGCCCCACTATGTGGATGTTGTTCCATCGGGCCCTGTTTTCTGCATCTTCTGCTCTTGTCTCCAGAACTAACACTTTACCCTCCATGTGGTCAGTCATTCTCTCATGGAATGCAGTGCTGGTGCATTTTTCTCAAGTGTTGTCGCTGTGGCCATAACACGTTCAGTGAGTCATCTGTGGTCGTCTTGTAGGAGTCCGATGTCAGCCACCACTGTGTCTATCTTGAGTTCCAGAGCTTTTCGGGAGGCGACTATGGCTTGAAGTACGGTGTCTAGTGCGGGTCCTTCGTGCCTCTCAGGAGAGTGCTCCACCCTTTTCTCCAATGTCAGTCCTTCATATTTGTTGAAGTTATGGCTCGGAAGGCACGGTGATCAGAGAGATCTTTCTTTTTTTCTATTTTGCCCATGGCGGTTCTGGTCAGTAGAGGCTCCCCCTAGGATTCTGAGGGTGTAGAGTTCAGGTGTTTTCCCTCCGCTGTTGGTGATCAAGGGTCTTGCACTGTTCTGGGTTCAGGAGATTTCCAGTCTCTCCCGTGTGATGGTCGTAGTGCCTATGATTCCTATTACCCATTGCTAGTTCGGTGGTACTGTGGGGGAAAAGGAATGCTTGGGGCTGTGGTAAATCTGCACTGTTGAAAGCCACAGGGCAGTGTCCACCGTCTCCCTACAATGCTTCAAACAGCAAGGAGTCTAGTGGTTAGCCAGTTTACGGACAGTGCCTCCTGCGACCCTGTTTCTCAGGGGTGTATTCCTTATGCTCTGGCCTCTTTAATATTAATTGCCCCTTCGTAGACCGGGCTGTCTGTCAGAGTTCTCCTTCCGTGCAAGCGTGGAGTCTCATCTGGCTACATCACTGATTCAGCTGGTGCATGGGCTGGTGTCTGCCGTGATCTGGCTTAGGTTGACCTGCCCATGTTGTAGGCCTCCAGGGAGGGGAGGTTATAGTAAGATCTGGGGCACCCAGGGCTCTTCAGCAAAGCCTCGCTAGGCTCAGGTCAATGTCTTTCATGTGGGTCTATGTTACTGCCCACTTTTAATAAGTGACCCCAAGGGTTGAGAATAGGTATTGGAATCTTTTGTCTTCCGCGCCGGTATTTCCCACTGCCAGGCACCCACCGGAACTCCAGGCCACCCCTCCGCCCGCTCTGCAGCACCATTCCTGCAGCGTCGTCCGCCTGTAGTAAATTCTGGGCTCTGGGCCTCTTTAGTTTGACTCCGTGTCGCTCTCTGGGTACCTCTGGGGGCCCGTCGCATGTTGAAGAGGTTAGGCCACGCCTCTCGGGTTGTCGCCAGAGCTGTTCGGGGCCACCATTTTGGTAAATGTCTTGTCTTTATAATGAAGAAGAAAACCTCACCGAGGGCCTCTATTCAGATGATATTAAGGCGCCCTGTGATCTCTGGGGTGAGCTCTGCCAGTTTACAGGCTGGTCCAGGCAGGATCTGTGCACTGCCCCTGGACGGTGGAGTTCAGCCAGGATTGCTGAGTTCCACATCCTAAGCCATTGGCGTCAAACCACGCCGCATTTAAAATGGTAGTTTTAGCAGCTGTATGTTACCAGTGTTCATCCTAGGAAAATATTTTTTTCTCACTGTAATGGAATGCGGCTTTTGGACAGGAAATATAGCAGCATTTGTTGACCTCTGTAAAGCAACTGACTATATTACATGACTAGGGACATGGACAGCCATCTTGGATTTCACACAAAGCCCAGCAGTTCACACACTGTTTAACTTGCCTCACTCAATTGCGCTAAGTGATAACAGGTAGGAATTCAGATTCGTGAGACTATATGATAATGTTGCATTTTCACACAACTTGGCTTCGTCTACACTTAACTAAAGCAGTTTCTTTAAAATATGAAATTTAGACAAGATTGAAAACAAATTCCTATCCCGATCCATTAGTATGCTATTTGAAAGACTCATTGAACCAGTCGAGTCTCTTCACTTTGGGGAGTGCGTACAACTCAGTCATATTCTTTAAGTCAGAAGCTAAACATCTGGTGTTAATCAATTCAAGAGTTCAGGATTGGGCAGAACCTATACTAAGAAAAAGCTTTCCTATGTTATAGAGAGCTATGTTTTAGGCTTGTTACAATTAGATATGGCCACCCATTTCTTGAAAAAACTCATGATATGGTTTTAAGAATTCCCTTTTAGGTCTGGGTTAGTTAACAGTGTGCATTGGGTGGGCTTTGGGTCCACTCCTGTGATCATTCGCATTCTCCCCCCAGCCTCTTTCAACCATTGGCTTGAGACTTTGTCAATTTGTCTAGGCTCAGTCTAGTGAAGTATCCTTCACTCACCTAATGCCAGAGGCTGTTTTGTGAATTATTCTCTTTCCACCAGAATGTTTGCATGGAAATAACAAAAGACTACTTCAAAACAATAGTTTTTTTCTTTCACTCCTGATGGCTCCCCCTCGTGTCTTGCTTTATCATGCTTATATAGTAAACATTAGTATATTACATTAATCTCACCCAGATCTATTGGCTTTGCCTTTTCTTTCATTGTTGAACGTTTAAAAGTGTAGGTTGCCACAGGGTCCTTTTATATTATCAAGTGATTGCTTTGTGGGAATGAGAACAAATGACAATGAATCTCCCACTCATTTATCAGGATCTCTTACATCTGGAATAGCACCAGTGTGACGTGTCTGTGAAATGCATTAGTTAATCTGTCTCTTGAAAGGAACTGTGGATCCATCAAGGGGCCCACGTGGCGCACAGTTTTGACTTCACCTTGGCCCTCAGTGCTTCCACTGATTTTGTGGTGTCTTTCTTTGCCGTCTGTTGCTTGCTCGATATAATTTTAATCCTTTGTATTGTTAGTTTGAAACACAAAGAAAACACTTTAAATGTATTGTTGTGTTGTTCTATGTTCTTTGTTTTATTGTATTTGTGTTGGAGTTTGTTTTCCTTCCTGTTATTTCGATGTTGTGTGGTACTGTGTTGGCATTGTGTTGCCATCCTGTTGTTGTGAACTTGTTATGCTTTGTTGTGTTGAGTTTAGTGTTATTATTCTTTTCACAGTTGTTTTGTGGTTGTATTGTGGCTGGTGTGTTGAGAGAATTTCTATTGGTGTTATGTTTTCAGGTTGTAGTGTGCTCTAATGCTGTTTTGATAGTGTGTTTTGTTTTTCTAGTTTGTTAGATTGGGTTCCATTGTGGTTTTGCTGTTGTGCTAGTGGAATGTTGCGTTATTGTAATGTAGTACATTGTTGGTGTTGTGTTATTGTGGTATTGTGCTTTCAATCTTCCTCCTTTTTTGTTGAAATATGCACAACCCTTCTTGTAAGATATTTCCACCATCACAATGTGCAGGGACTTACATAGAACCATTGACGTTGCTTTAGTCCACGAGTGTCTAGTTCTCCTTTCTATGTTCCAAGAAACTCTCTTAAAAAAAAATAAGGAGACTGGGAGAGAAGGGGTGTTATATATGATCCCACTTCTACTGTTGGATTTCCTGTGTTGTTTACGGCCATCAATTGCTGGAATGCCTTGTGGTTTCAATGATGATTAAATGGTTCCATTTGTGTTTCTATTAGGATATACTGATGAGACATCAAATACCCCTTTTATTAGACTACTGATACTTCGTCTATGGAGCTTTTACATGAGTGCTGGAGTATGTTCTTTCATTTATTTAATTTGCTGGCATTTTTGGGTTGTTTTGTTAGAAAGTGTGTGCTTTTGCATGCCTTAACCTCTCATAAAGGCACAGCAATTTTCACTAATCACCCTCACACATTCATTTGTTTTACTTTGTTGCCTTGTGGGATCTATTGACTTATTCCTCACAATGTAAAGACATATGTGCACTTCGGCTCACTTAAAAAAACAATGAAAATAATGACATTTAGACAAAGGTTTTTACTCATATGTATGCCTTTCAAATGTACCACTCACATGTTATGACTTATTTTTCATGACCCTCCTCTTTGAGGCTTCACCTTAACTTTGCTAATACATTCTGTTCAACAAAAGACCATCACCCCAGATTCGTATTGCTGTAAACCTGATGTTGCTTCATTACAGTATTTTCTTTCTTGGACAGCTTGGGGCACCCACAACATCGTAATGATAACCACACAATTCCACCTAACAAACACCAGACCCATTGGCTTTGCCAGTGATGGTTCTGTTTTTCATAAGTTATGCAGCAGCTACCTAGCCTTTTAATCATCCTGGTTTCAGTTCCCAGAATCTTTTTTCTGATCTCCATAGCTAAGAGGGAAGCCGCTGATTTTGAGGACTTAGGGCCAGATGTAGCAAAAAGCCAATTTGCGACTTGCATATTGCGAGTCCCTGCGACTCGCAATTTGCAACTCGCAAATTGGTATGCAGAACGGTGTCTCAGACACCGTCTGAGAGTCGCTATGGGGTCGCAATGACCCACCTCATTAATATTAATGAGGTGGGTCGCAAATTGCGGCCCCATAGCGAGTCTAGGCACTCGCAAACATGGAGGCCTGCTGTAGTCAGCAGACCTCCATGTTCGTGACTGCTTTTAAATAAAGCAGTTTTTTTTTTTTAAGTGTAGCCCGTTTTACTTAAAGGAAAACGAGCTGCACTTAAAAAAAAAAACGAAACCTTTAGTTTCGGTATTTTTTCAGGGCAGGTAGTGGTCCCTTGGACCACTACCTGCCCTGAAAAAATAGTTTTGGGTCCATTCACAAAGTGGAAGGGGTCCCATGGGGACCCCTTCCAATTTGAGAGTGGGTTACCATCCACTTGAAGTGGATGGTAACTGCGACACCCTTTGCGGTCGCAAATGGTATTGCATACCACTCCGAATCGCAAATAGGAAGGGAACACCCCTTCCTATTTGCGATTCTGAAATGCATATTGCGAGTCGGTCCCGACTCGCAATATGCATTTCTGCATTGGAAACTGGAATTTGCGACTCGCAAACGGCATTTTTTGCCGTTTTCGACTCGCAAATAGTTTCCTGCATCTGGCCCTTAGTTTCAGTCCTCAAACGGTGTGTTCTGTTTTGTCTGTGGTCATTGATTCATAACTTTGATAAGTTTAGTAACGCCCAACTTCTTTTTCCACGGAATAATTCATGCAGCACTGTTATACATAGTTTGTGCAGCGCCCCATAATTTACCTAAATTTGGTTTCTCACACTTCTTGTTCAGTTGTGCATAATTTATGTGGAACCCCATGCTTTTTGAATTTATTTAGTTTTCTTCCCAAGATCCGAGTTTGTTTTGCATTAATCAGTGAGCTGCCCTATGAATTCTAGCAGTTAGCATTTATTTCCAGCATCTTTTTTGTTGCATATTTCAAGAAGCACCCCATGCTTCTGAGTTCCCGGCCTTTCTTTTCTGTTCTGCATATTTTGTACAGCATCCGACCCGAAGCTTTGTAACAAGTTGATTTACCTTTCCCTGTCATGTTTTTCCATTTTTTAAATTAATTTACATAGTATCCTTTGCTTTTCAGTAAATTTGTTTCGATTCTCAATTTCTATTTTGTTTTTTTATTTATGTATTTATTTTTCGGGCGGCTCCCCCAGTTTGGGAGCAGTTTAATCTCTCTTCAGAATCTTCTTTTTCTTTTTTGTTGTAATGTTTTTGGCTTTCAAGCAACTTGAGCTGTGTTCCCATTCCCAAAGAACTACCTTTTCGATTTCACATGATGTTCGCAGCTCTATGTGCTTTCCAAACGTTTGGCTTGAGTCCCTTAAATTATTATCCAGTGTCTAGCCCTCTGGTTACACGGTTGTACAGTCTTTGGTTTGCGATTTAATTGAGTTAGAATGAGTTTTTTCGGGGTGTGAACCAAGATACAAGTACAAAAATGTACACACAATTTTTTTTCTCGAAAATAAGACAATGGCTGCACTTATTTGTGATGCTGCTGGTTCAGCATGCTAGTCCAATCATGTTATTCTGGAGTCATAGCGCCCTCTTGTGGTATCGGAATAAGTTCTCAGGTTTAACATAACCTTAACCTGTCAACAAAGTGCACACAAAACCCCAAATCCTGTAAATTTACAAATTATATTAAAGGGCATTTCTTTAAATGTATTTATATACAATTCCTGTCGTTTTATCCAATGGCTATTCAAATATTTAAAATACAGAAATACTGGTACAAATTTGAAATATCAATAAAGTTAATTTCTGTGCAGTGAAGGGAACTGAATGTCACCGCAGTCTTTCTTGAAGAGGAACATAACTCGAAAATGTGGATGAATCCTTAAACTCCATCATAAACATTATGCCTGCAACAAGCAGGCTGCTACCATCAAGGACCAGCAAGGTGAGACTGAAGTTTTTGTCAGAAAGACTCAGTTAACCTCAAACAATAGGAAGGGCTGCCATTATATTTGCTTACTTGTTTATTTTAAGAGGTTTCTGCCCCCTCTAGGTGTAAGGTGATCCCAAGTGGAGCCAAACATGGCACTGAGAGATAATAATGAAACAAACTTGCATACCGAGATGAACTATAGATCCGATGGGCATGCACATGCATAGATGTTAAAGTTTAAATAAGGGGGGCAGAGACCCATAGAATAGTTGTTCGAGGGGTTCCTGTTTCAATGAAAAGGATGTAAAGAAATTGAAAAAGTCTCAATTTCTTGTTTTCTAGAAGTTTTTTCCCCAAGGAGACAGTTTCTAGGTACGATCCTGTGCTTCAGTGGGTGAAGCGTGACTTTAATCACATCATGATACCGCGGTACTGTCTAGTTCTAAAAAAACATAAATGTGGTAAAATTAAAGAGTATCTTTTCAGCAGTTATTGTGGTAGTTCGAAGTGCAGTATCTTGGTGTAAGCGTGAAATACAGGGTGGGAGGAAGGGTACACCAAGTTAGAGTTCCTAGTCCTGGAGAGGCATTATACATAGTGTAGTCTCTTATGGAAAAAAGAGAATGGGCAGGTATCTCTCATACTATAAATGAGTTATTTTCATTCAGATAAGGAATGTTAGGAGTTAGACAATGTTATTAGGGTAAAACTAATCTGAATGGGAAATACTGTGTAATGTACACATCCACACCTTAGCTCCTAGAAACTGTAGATACAGCTGTGGGGTTTCATACAATAAAAGACTACTTGTCATGCAGCACTCACACACAAATCTATGTAGAATGACTGTAATTATTATTGTAACCTCAGCAGTCATAATATAAAACAATGTGAGTATTAGAAATACCTCAAACATTTTACAATACAAATCTCTACTTAGGCTAGTTCCTGCCTAATATCTACTTATATGTTATCAGACTCATGGTTATAGTATTGGTTCAATAGTTGTTAAAATCCCCTAACTATTTATATGCCAAAGCCCTCCCGCATACATTAGAAAGCCATTGGATCTGCAGTCTGATAGCACTTCAGCATGCCCCCTTAGCAATCATTCTCGTGTTTGCCCCACCCAAATCCTCAATTCTCTTTATACCTTCTGGCTGTATTATTTCCTATGGAGAATGGAGGAAGGAATCCTCTGTGGTTTCTCGTATCATCACTCTGCAGCATTCACAATGCCTCTGTTACAGAAGGACACGGAAGGCAGGAAAATGTTGCCATTTTTATTTCCTTCCTGATTTGGTGAAGGACAGATGACCTTGCAACTCTAATCATTGCACATAGCCCTGCAGCTTACACAGAAAAACAAAATCAGTTCTCTATTTTGTTTGACTAATGTCAACTTAAAGCCTTGGAAAATAATGTCAAAAAAAGATGGCAATCTCGCAAATACACTCAACATTATAATTCAGAATATTGGTCCTCTAGGCCCTAAGCCAAACACACACTTCAAAGAAAGACTTTGGGGGTCATTACAACATTGGTGGTAAAAGGCGCTTACCGCCGTGCAGAAGACCGCCAATACACCGCATGGCGGCGGCATTCCGCCACAGCTATTATGACCCACATCTTGGAATCCGCCGAAATTCAGACACCCACACAACACCGCCACACCAAAGGTCATTGATAAACTGGCGGAAACAAATCCTGCACCTCCACGCCAACAGAAACACGCCCATGCTATTACGACCCACGAATCCACGCGGCGGTCTTTCAACCACGGTATTCCATTGGCGGTACACACCGCCGCGCTCAAAATACACACACATCTCCAAAACACCGCCACATTGGACAATTACAAATACACACACCTGATACACATACAAACAACACTCCCACACACCCAATACAATTTAAAACACACACCCACATCACCCACAAACCTCTACGACCAAAAATTAGACACAAAGGCAAAAAGAGAGAGCACAGAATAGACAATCCCACTACACAGAGGCACACAACACCATCACCCACACAACATCCACGCACAAAACACCACACACCACTACACTCACCACAACCATCACCGCATACACCACCCCACACATCAAACACACCACCCCATGTCACGCCAAAGACACCCCCGCTTCTCCGAGGAGGAGCTCAGGGTCATGGTGGAGGAAATCGTCCGGGTAGAGCCACAGCTATTTGGCTCACAGGTACAGCACACATCAATAGCCCGGAAGATGGAGTTATGGCGCAGAATAGTGGACAGGGTCAACGCCGTGGGACAGCACCCAAGAAATAGGGAGGACATCAGGAAGAGGTGGAACGACCTACGGGGGAAGGTGCGTTCAACGGTCTCCAGGCACAACATCGCGGTACAGCGGACTAGCAGCGGACCCCCACCTCCTCCCCCACAACTAACAACATGGGAGGAGCAAGTCTTGACCATCTTGCATCCTGAGGGCCTCGCAGGAGTCGGTGGAGGATGGGACACTGGTAAATCAATTCTTAACTATCATATCCCCCACCCTACCTGTATGCTATCACACACCCCCGCCCTCACCCCCTCCCCTATCACTACAACTCCTCACTAATGTACCCATGACACAAACCACCCATCCCAACACCAAGCCCTGCATGACACAACTAAGCATGGACACCCCTCACTAAAGCATGCCCACTGCACATACCCAGTACACCCCCCAACCATCACCACACAAACCCACACACCGGAATGCTTGCACTGGGGTACACAAACACCCACCCATTGCACACCATTACACACACACATGCAATAATCATGCTCTTATGCCCCTGCAGGAACCCGAAGGACCGTCACCACACCAGAGGGTCCAGACAACACCACTCCACCCCCAGAAGAGGCCCACAGTGACGAGAGCAGCTCTGCCCTACTGGATCCTGATGACCAGCCTGGACCATCGTGGGCCTCGGGACAGTCGGTTCCCCTTGCACAGGCACAGACCAGCACCGACCTTCCACCCTCTGGTAACACCAGCACAGCACCCACCCAGAGGGCCCAAACCTCCCTACCCAGGACAGGTCAATCAGCGGTGTGTCCACCACTACAGGGCACCCAGGGTAACCCACCACCCCAACAACAACAGGGACCTGGGGGCAGTGGTAGTGGGCACACGGTCCAGGGGACTGAGGCACAGGAACACAGGGGAACTGGGAGGGCTGCTGTGCGACAGGGGGCGGACAGGCCAAGGGAACCCACTCTCCACGAGGCCCTATCCTCCATCATGGGAGCATACCACCACTCCCAGGAGACGATGGCGACTGTCCTGGACAAGTTGCAGGAGACCCTGCGCCTGCAGGACAAACTGTATTTGGGGTTCAGGGAGGAGCTCAGGACCATCAGCTCTGCCCTGGGCACCATCGTAGGGGTGCTGAAAGACATACAGATGACCTTGAGGGACACTGTGGCACTCCAAGGGGCCCCTGACACTAGCCAGGACGATGAAATGCCCACCACCTCCGCCGGCGCTAGTGGACAGGACGCCCCGCCACAGGACCAACACACCAGCACCCCACCCCCTGCAGACGGACAACCACCACGCAAGCGGTCCCTGAGATCCAGGAACAGGACAGAGCAAGATGGCAAGACCCCCGCCAGGAAATTAGACCACCCTGATTGTCCCCCCACCGTCCCACTTTGTTACCCTGTCCATACTTTAACTGCCCCAGCTCCACTTCCTATGCCCAGATGGGCAGTGCACCTGTGAGACTAATAGACTGGACTCTGCCATGGACATTCCTCCACCATCACCCATCCTCATTTTACAACCCCCTCCCATTTCTGAGCACTTCAATAAACACCCTTGAAACACAAAACAATCTGGAGTCAGTCTGTGATTTTGAAAATGTGTATTATCAATGACAGTGTTATAATGCATTTCCCATTGTAAAGCTAACATACCTATGTCACACATCACAAGTACTTGAAGGATGCAAGCAGATGACACGTTGGTAACCACACCTGTGAAACAGTAATCGAAAGGTACAACTCAGTTACCAAATAGTGGTTGAAACCGACAGACAGGATAGAGGTAGACCTGTGAAAGTTAATGTAATGTCAAACATGAAAATGTTCTCACCTGAGTGTCACTGGAAATATTGCTGTATGACTGACTCCCTGTTGTCGTTGTCTTCTTCCTCAGCTTCCTCCTCATCACTGTCCAAAGGCTCCACAGGCTCCACAGCTGCTACAACACCGTCATCTGGATCATCCTCCTGCAGAAAAGGCACCTGGCGTCGCAAAGCAAGATTATGAAGCATGGAGCAGGCGATGATGATGTCGCACACCTTCTTCGGTGAGTAGAATAGGGATCCACCTGTCATATGGAGGCACCTGAACCTGGCCTTCAGGAGGCCGAAGGTGCGTTCGATCACCCTCCTAGTCCGCCCATGGGCCTCATTGTACCGTTCCTCTGCCCTGGTCCTGGGATTCCTCACTGGGGTCAATAGCCAGGAAAGGTTGGGGTAACCAGAATCCCTCAATAGCCATAAACGGTGCCTCTGGAGTTGATCCATCATATCAGGGATGCTGCTATTCCGCAGGATGTAGGCGTCATGCACTGAGCCAGGGAACATAGCATTTACCTGGGAGATGTACTGGTCTGCCAAACAGACCATCTGGACATTCATGGAATGATAACTCTTCCTGTTCCTGTACACCTGTTCACTCCTGTGGGGGGGGGCAGAGCTACATGGGTACCATCAATAGCACCTATGACGTTGAGGATATGTCCAAGGGCATAGAAGTCACCTTTCACTGTAGGTAAATCCTCCACCTCAGGGAAAATGATGTATCTCCTTGCGTGTTTCAGCAGGGCAGACAACACTCTGGACAACACGTTGGAAAACATAGGCTGGGACATCCCTGATGCCATGGCCACAGTTGTCTGAAAAGACCCACTTGCAAGGAAATGAAGCACTGACAGCACCTGCACGTCAGGGGGGATTCCAGTCGGATGGCAGATTGGTGACATCAGGTCTGGCTCCAACTGGGTACATAGTTCCTGGATTGTGGCACGGTCAAACCGGTAGGTTACGATGACATGTCGCTCCTCCATTGTCAACAGGTCCACCAGCGGTCGGTACACCGGAGGATTCCGCCATCTTCTCAAATGTCCCAGCAGACGGTGCCTACGAAGGACAACAGCGAAGAACCAGTCATTATTCCTCCAGGTATGTACCCACAGTCACACACAAGACTACACCACTCACAAAACCCTTCCTGTATATGTGTTGAGTGTAGGCCTAGCTATGTGTGACGCAGTAGTAAATGAAGCCATGTGGGCCCCTGAAATGGCGGCTGCCTGACCTCTAAAGTGGGACAATGGGATTGTGGGGTAACAGCGTTGGCGTCACACACCGTCGCGGTAGGCGGTCGTAGACCGCGGCGCAATGCTGCATTGGTTAACATTGGACCCTATGTGTCCCAGGAGCCAATGAACAGGTGCGCTGGCGGTGATGATGCGCACTGCCGCGGACGTCACCGCCGCAGACGTGACCGCCATTTTCTATCTGTTCAATCACTAGATACCTGACCTTCGACAGGAGAGGACCTACACTGCAAGTGCTGCTGTGACCTCGGTCTGGAAGCAACGATGGCTGCTGCGTCTGGGGAAAGGGCCCCTGCCTTCACTACACAGGAGTTGGAGAAACTGGTAGACGGGGTCCTCCCCCAGTACACGCTACTCTAAGGTCCTCCAGACCAACAGGTTAGTACACAGGGAGCGCGTTGGATGGGCTAGGCCTGGGTGGAGAGGGCTGGTTGGAAGAGGGAAGGGGGCAGAGTCCATAGAACATTAATGCATGGGAATGAATGGGCCACATGGCCAGAGTAGGGAGGGGGCCACTCACAACGACGGTGCAGTTGGTAATGACTGTTCCTCTTTCCTTGTGCCATCGCCAAGGAGGTCCAGACCCTGGGGGCCCGCCAGAGACGGGGCACCCACTGCCGTAAGAGATGGGAGGACATTCGCCGCTGCAGCAAGAAGATGGCGGAGGCTCAGCTGGGGATGACCTCCCTACGTGGGAGGGGTGCCCGTCGGACCATGACCCCCCTGATGTTCCGGATCCTGGCGTGGCCTACCCGGAGTTGGATGGGTGCTTGAGGGCATCACAGCAGACACAAGGGGGTGAGTACAACCTCATTCTGCGGACTTTGCGTGCAGTGGAGGTGTCTGGGTGGTGGAGGTGGGCTGTGGGTGTCCCTAGGCCAGGGTGAGTTCGGTAGGCAAGGCCCCTCCGTAATGTAGGCCATGTGGCACTCTATCCCACCTCAGCAGAGTGCCAAGTCGAGGTATAGTTGCCCCTGTGGCATCCATGTGCGCCGATGTCCACCATTGCATATAGGCCATATCCCAGAAATTGCATGTGCAGAGGGCAGGAGCACGGCGTAATGCAGGGGGCATCTGCGTTTGTCTTGTCCGCCAACTGTAGCGGTATGCCATGCACTAAAACCCTCTTTCTTCTGTCTCCCCCCCTTTGTCTGCTCTCCCTGTCCTTTTGTACATCAGCATCAACAGCGGAGGTAGAGTGGCACCAGAGCACGAGGGAGCTGCATCACACATGGCCATGGAGGGCCACACCACGGACTCTGAATGCACCAGTGGGACGGAGGGCGAGGGGAGCTTCACGTCGGCCACCGGATCACCAAGCAGCGACACGGACTCGTTCGACGATGTGGGCTCCCTTGTGGTGGCGGCACCATCTGTGCCCCCCACCTCTACAGGTACAGCCGCCACCACCCCTACCAGCACCGCCCTCCCAGCAGCCCCTTAGGGTTCGCCCCGTGCCCGCTCACCCAGGAGGGTGGGCATCACCTTCGCCCCAGGCACCTCAGGCCCTGCCCATGTCACCCCTGCTGCCCTCAGTGAGGAGGCCATTGACCTCCTCGGGTCACTCACTGTTGGGCAGTCTACCATTGTGAATGCCATCCAGGGTGTAGAACGAGAGTTGCAACATGGTAATGCATTCCTGGAGGGCATTCATTCTGGTCAGGCTGTCCTTCAGCAAACCCTGCAATCTTTGGCCTCAGCACTGATGGCAGCAATTGTCCCTGTGTCTAGCCTCCCCCCTCTAACTTCCTCCACCCAGACCCAATCTCCTGTACCCCAGACCATCCCAAGCACACCTACAGACCAGCATGCACACAAGTCAACACACACAAGTAGCTCAAGCAAACATAGGCACCACACACACCACAAGCACTCACGCAAGCCTCAGCCACATACAGACACAACAACATCCACTGCCTCCACTGTGTCCCCCTCCTCCTCTTCTCCCTCCTCCCTCCCAGTGTCGTCTACACACACACCTGCATGCACCACATCTACAGGCACCATGAATCGCACCAGAACACCCAGCACCCCAAGCCGCTCACCTGCACTCACCACCTCCACTGCCATTTACACGTCCCCTGTGTCCTCTCCCAGTGTGTCTGTGACGCCCCCTCCCAAAGTACACAAACGCCGGCAATCACTCACCCAACATCCATCCACCTCACGACAGCCTCCAGTACCTGCACCTGCACCCAAAACACCTAAAGTTACACCTCCGACAACCACCTCCTCTTCCTCCACTCCCAGACCCCCTCCAGCTACCCATCCCAGTGTTCGTCAGAAACTGTCCCTCTGTAAAGTTTACCTTTTTGCCCCCACCGCCCCTCCAATTCATCAGTCCTGTCGTAGCGCCTCAGCCAAAAAGCCTCCAATACCAGTGGTGCCTGTTCAAGGTTTTTGGAGTGCACCGGCCACCAGGGCAGGCAGTAGGACCCGGAGCCAAGGCACTGGCAGCCCACCCCCTGTAAAGGCTCCAAAATTGGAGAGTGGACGACGGGACCGTGTTAAGACTCCTGGTGGGAAAACAACTGACATGGGTTCCAAGGGGATTGGAGAGTCAGCTGTGACTCCACCAAAGGTGCGGAAGGGCCAGAGGAAGTCTGCCCAGCCTGTTGTGAGTGTCACGGCGGAGAAGTGCGCCATAATTTCCGGCGGTCGAGACACAACCGCCAGCACCGTTGTTACTGGTCCAGAGACCACCGCCATAGTCACAGCCCAGGAGGGCCCCACTATCGTCACTGGTCAGGAGACCACCGCCAGAGTCACAGCCCAGGAGGGCCCAAGTATCGTCACTGGTCAGGAGGCCACCGCCAGAGTCACAGCCCTGGAGGGCCCAAGTATCGTCACTGGTCAGGAGGCCACCACCAGAGTCACAGCCCAGGAGGGCTCCACTATCGTCACTGGTCCAGAGACCACCGCCGGAGTCATTGCCCAGGATGGCCCAAGTATCGTCACTGGTCAGGAGGCCACCGCCGGAGTCAGTGCCCAGGAGGGCCCCACTATCGTCACTGGTCAGGAGACCACCGCCAGAGTCACAGCCCAGGAGGGCCCACTATCGTCACTGGTCAGGAGACCACCGCCGGAGTCAGTGCCCAGGAGGGCCCCACTATCGTCACTGGTCAGGAGACCACCGCCAGAGTCACAGCCCAGGAGGGCCCGAGTATCGTCAGTGGTCAGGAGACCAACGCCACCGCCGGAGTCAGTCCCCAGGAGGGCCCCACTATTGTCACTGGTCAGGAGACCACCGCTAGAGTCACAGCCCAAGAGGGCCCAAGTATTGTCACTGGTCCGGAGACCACCGCCGGAGTCAGTGCCCTGGAGGACCCCGGCTGCCACAGCCCCGCTGGGCAATGATGAAACGTCATGCCACACACCAATGTCCAGTGTAGAAGACGTCATGCCACACACCAATGTCCAGTGTATAGAACATCATGCCACACACCAATGTCCTTATCAGAACCGCCATGTCAAAGCACCGCTGAACAGTCCAGAGACCGCCATGGCAAAGCACCGCTGAACAGTCCTGAACCGCCTTGGCAAAGCACCGCTGAACAGTCCAGAGACCGCCATGGCAAAGCACCGCTGAACAGTCCTGAACCGCCATGACAAAGCACCGCTGAACAGTCCAGAGACCGCCATGGCAAAGCACCGCTGAACAGTCCTGAACCGCCATGGCAAAGCACCACTGAACAGTCCAGAGACCGCCATGTCAAATCACCGCTGAACAGTCCTGAACCGCCATGTCAAAGCACCGCTGAACAGTCCAGAGACCGCCATGGCAAAGCACCGTTGAACAGTCCTGAACCGCCATGGCAAAGCGCCGCTGAACAGTCCAGAGACCGTCATGGCAAAGCACCGCTGAACAGTCCTGAACCGCCATGTCAAAGCACCGCTGAACAGGGCAAAGACCGCCATGGCAAAGCACCGCTGAACAGTCCAGAGACCGCCATGGCAAAGCACCGCTGAACAGTCCTGAACCGCCATATCAAAGCACCGCTGAACAGTCCAGAGACAGCCATGGCAAAGCACCGCTGAACAGTCCTGAACCGCCATGTCAAAGCACCGCTGAACAGGGCAAAGACTCCCATGGCAAAGCACCGCTGAACAGTCCAGAGACCACCATGGCAAAGCACCGCTGAACAGTCCTGAACCGCCATGTCAAAGCACCGCTGAACAGTCCAGAGACCGCCATGGCAAAGCACCGCTGAACAGTCCTGAACCGCCATGTCAAAGCACCGCTGAACAAGGCAAAGACCGCCATGGCAAAGCACCGCTGAACAGTCCAGAGACCACCATGGCAAAGAACCGCTGAACAGGGCAATGCACCGGGTAGGAATGAATGGCCCGCCACATCAGGCATCCTTATCCCATGTGCAGCTTGGACAGTGACAGGACACAACCTTTCACGGGGAGACTCATCCAGTTTGGGCACCAGTCCCCCCCAGTACCAGTAGAGACCTGCATCAACTTGAGAGACTGTGGCTTTGCACTCCCCAGGATGGCACAGTGGGCAAACCACCCACTGTAGAGACTTGAGAGACTGTGGCTTTGCACTCCCCAGGATGGCACAGTGGGCAAACCACCCACTGTAGAGACTTGAGAGACTGTGGCTTTGCACTCCCCAGGAGGGCATAAATGGGCATGGAGCCCCGTCGTGGATCTGGCTTTGCACTCCTCCGGCTGAGGTGCCCCCCCTTCCCTTCCCCCTGAGGTGCCTGTAGTATTTCTATCTGATGCCCCGGCAGTGTTCTCTCCGATTGTGGTCAGGTATCGTTTGTGGGCCTCGCCCATGTATTTTTGGACTGATGGTGCACGGACATTGTTATGTACATAAATGCACTACTTCTCGTATTGTATATAATTATGACTGATTTTCAAATATATATCTGTATATTTTTGTATGACATGTATATTAGCACATTACATTGTTTGACCGATTGTCGCTTTGTGTATTCATTCTTCCGGGGGGATTGTGGGTTGTTACTGTGATTTTTGTGAATGCATTGGTGTGTATGTTGTAATATGCGAGGGTGGGGGTGTTTGGTGGGTGTCCCCCTAACTTTTGCCTCCCCCCTCCCCCATGTCGTAGGTGCAGTACTCACCGTTGTCTGCGGCGCCTACATAGCTGTTGGTCGTAGAAGAGCAGAAACACAAGGGCAGGGAGTATTTGGAGTTCCGGCTCCATGGAGTCGTCGTTCCTCGTGGGATGTGTTCAGGTGAGCGTTTTCCCATAGCAAAAGCTGTTTCCGCCATGTTTTTATCCACGGTGAATCCGCCCCGGAAAAGGTGGCGGATTGGCGGGTTGTAATACTGTGGGCGGTACATTGTCTTCCGCCTGTCTGTTGGCGGTGACCGCCGCGCTGCTTGTTTGCACCGCCGTGGCGGGCGGTGTGTTAAAGTGGCTGTCTTTGTTGGCGGTTTCCACCAGGGTCATAATTCCCTTTTTTTGTCCGCCGGCCTGTTTGCGGTATTTCCGCTGCTTTAACACCGTCTGCCAGGGTTGTAATGACCCCCTTAGTGCTCTCATGCTGGCATGCAACCAGGCTTGGCTTGTATGTAACATGTATGTATTGCTAGGAGACCCCTAGGACACACAACATAGTGCCCTCTACCTCATTAGAATGCTGTGTGGTAGTCTGAAATTGAGTTTCATGTTATGTTCATCCATGGTTTGGGGTGGGTACCGAATAGATCCAGAAGGTTGGATGTGGAATCCTCAGATCTATCTGGTACAGTACACATCAGGAGAGATGTTTGTTGTTCCTTCAGTTGCCTGCCATGTACACTATGAAACTTGGGTGTGGTGTTCTCATGTAGAGCTTTACTTCAGGTGCTGGGTATAAGGTTCCCTAACGATGATCTCATATACATCATGATGGTGTACATGAAACTTGGGTGTGGTGTTCTCATGTAGAACCTTACTTCAGGTGCTGGCTGTAAGGTTCCTTAAGGATGATATCATACATCATGATGGTATGCATGAAACTTGGGTGTGGTGTTCTCATGTAGAGCCTTACTTCAGGTGCTGGGTGTAAAGTTCCCTAAGGATGATCTCATATACATCATGATGTGAGGCTAGGAATCTTCATTTGAGTCTCATGTTAATCACGAGGAATAGGTAAGGTACCTTCAGGTACACCGGGAGGATTCAATGTTTTATGTTCAGTTACGGTCTCGTGAATGCCATGAGGGCTGCTAGTGAGGCTTCTAGTAAGTACAGCGTGTGGGCTGCGTGTGGTTAATCAGATGGAGCCTCAAATGCAGTAAGGGATTGGTTCTATATGATCTACTATATATATGTTGTGTACCTACTACAGGTTTCTCCAATATATCAGTGGTTTGAAGGCTGTGTCTCAGTGGCTCACTGCCTGGGCTTCCAAACAATTTAGCTTTGTGCCTGTCTGATAATACTGAACTTAAAAACACCGAAAGCACACCTTTGGGTGGACGGATTTAGGGTGCAGGAGCAGGGTTCGTCCCACTCTCTTGTTACATAAACAAGTCTGCTCCTGGTTCCTCTTAAGAAGTCTGGCAATAACTGCCTCAGGCACACTGTTTGTAAATCTCTCTGGTAAGTATCCTGAAAAAGTATTGCTTCAATGACGTCATGGAGTCATTGAGAGCATCGCTATATTTAAATGTCCTTCTTATTTCTTTTTTCTCTCTTTCTTATAATTTCTCTTTCTTTCCCATTTCTCTTTCTTTTGCTTTCTTTCTTCATTTCTTCTTTCAGTCTTTCTTTTTTCTTACATCTCATTTTTCTCACTTGCCTTCTCTTCTTCTTTGCTTTTTTTTTCTCTCATTTGTTCCTTTCTTACAGTCTCACTTTGTCTTTTTCTTTCTTTTTCTTCAGCATCCCTTATCGACTTTCTGTTATTTCTTCTTTGCTGTCCTTGTCTCCTTCTTTCTGTCCTACCCTTCTTCTCTTATTTCACTGTGTCCCTCCTTCAGTTGCCATTGTCTCACCTTCTTTCTTTCCCTTCTCTTCTTTCCTGTTCTCCTCTGCTTCATTTCTTCTTACATTCTTTCTCCTCGTCTCACCTTAATTTAATACCTTTTATATGTGTCTCTCCTTTATTCCTTCTTTAACTTCCTTCTCTTCTGTTCATTTCTCTTGTTCCTTCTTTTCTTTCACTGCCTTAATCAATTCTTTCTTTCTTTTTTCATAGTGTCCTACATTTTTTCTTTCCTTTCTTTCCTTCCCCTGTTCCTTCCGTTCACCCCAGCCTTCCTTTCCTTCTTCTCCTTTTTTGCTTCCTTCTAATCCTTCCTCCACTTAGGTACATATTTCCAGTCCATATATTAGGTATTAGCTCCAAATGGTTTTCACTTATCGGAAACCGGTTGCACTGCTGGGAAGGTTGGAAGCTCCTGGTGCGCGCTCTTCGGAGAAGAGAAGGATGGGCAGGTGCCTCTCACTCCTCATCATGACAAGTTCTGCCCATTCAGAGAAGGAGTCTTAGTAGTGGGACAATCCGATAAGATCAAACTTCAAACTTCATCCGAACTCCTGTGTAAGGTGCTGCTTCTGTGGGTAGATCCTAGTCAAAGAATAGCCTTGTGGTGGGAGGGATATGTGCTTCAGCCTCACGTATGTTAACCAGAGTCACCCATTGTTAAAAGTGTCATATGGAAATAAGAGCCTTCCTTGAGACAAAATAACTTGTTAATACCTTTAATACTGTATTGATGAAAGGAATGTTGCTATGTGCATAAAGTGGTGGACATATGCGCTCATGATGTTTTCCTCTGTCATCTTTCCTTTTTCAGTGGAAGGGAGGAAGTGTGGGACCAGGGGTGAAAGAGAGTGCAGACCTCATCTGTTAGGCAAGCACAAGAAGCCAGAGGAAGAGGAGGGGGTCTCCAGCAGGAGGTAGGGAGCCGCTAGCCAGAGAGCCACTCAATTTCAGTCAATTCTAGGCAAAGGCTGTGGAGACCACTGACGAATGACCGCGCTGGTATCCACATACCAGGGGACGTCGGACCATGGAGCTCTTCTCAGCCAAACAGGAACATGCTTTGTGCCCCAAGAGCTAATAACTCATCTTTGGGGCCTAGTGCTGCCCACTCCACCATTAAAGAGCCTCCCACAACAAAGCGGCCTTCAGTGGAGCCTATTTTCCACCTCTTCCTACCCTCAAGAAGATCATTTACAGAGTGCAAGATTTGCCCCTAACATCCTTGAGGCCTCATGGAGAATCCCACCTCAGCCACAGGGTATATCATCATGGCTGCTTCCCATGGGATCATGGAACAGCTGATTGCTGGCCAGCAGGTGCTCTCTCAGGATGTCAAAGAGGTATTGGCTAAGGTGAGGGCAAACTGAAATTTGTAGGCTGACGAACACCGACAGCACTGCTGCATTTACTTAAACCATCTTGTTGCTTCAAGAAACCCCCTTCCCGCCCACTGGGTCTTGTATGTCGCAGTATGTGTTTCCACTCTGTGCCTTAACTTACGAAATGCACTGGAGCTGTCGGTCCCGCCCCGCAACCACAAACGTCTACACTTGCGAAGGAATTACAGGAGGTCCTCATGCAGGCGTGTAGGAAAGTACCATCTTGCCCGGCATGTTACCCCCATATTTCACGGTATGTATGTTGTTTTAGCCCTTGTGTCAGTGGGATCCTGGCAGGCAGGACCCCAGTGCTCATAGTATGTGCCCTGTATGTGTTCCCTGTGTGGTGCCTAACTGTATCACTGAGGCTCTGCTAACCAGAACCTCAGTGTTTATGCTCTCTCTGCTTTCTAAATTTGTCACTGCAGGCTAGTGACTAAATTTACCAATTCACATTGGCATACTGGTACACCCATATAATTCCCTTGTATATGGTACTTAGGTACCCAGGGTAATGGGGTTCCAGGAGATCCCTATGGGCTGCAGCATTTCTTTTGCCACCTATAGGGAGCTCTGACAATTCTTACACAGGCCTGCCACTGCAGCCTGAGTGAAATAACGTCCACGTTATTTCACAGCCATTTTTCACTGCACATAAGTAACTTATAAGTCACCTATATGTCTAACCTTCACTTAGTGAAAGTTGGGTGCCAAGTTACTTAGTGTGTGGGCACCCTGGCACCAGCCAAGGTGCCCCCACATCGTTCAGAGCTAATTCCCTGGACTTTGTGAGTGCGGGGACACCATTACACGCGTGCACTATACATAGGTCACTACCTATGTATAGCGTCACAATGGTAACTCCAAACATGGCCATGTAACATGTCTAAGATCATGGAATTGTCACCCCAATACCATTCTGGTATTGGGGTGACAATTCCATGATCTCCTGGATCTCTAGCACAGAACCCGGGTACTGCCAAACTGCCTTTCCAGGGTTTCCACTGCAGCTGCTGCTGCTGCCAACCCCTCAGACAGGTTTCTGCCCTCCTGGGGTCCAGGCAGCACTGGCCCAGGAAGGCAGAACAAAGGATTTCCTCTGAGAGAGGGTGTTACACCCTCTCCCTTTGGAAATAGGTGTGAAGGGCTGGGGAGGAGTAGCCTCCCGCAGCCTCTGGAAATGCTTTGATGGGCACAGATGGTGCCCATCTCTGCATAAACCAGTCTACACCGGTTCAGGGATCCCCCAGCCCTGCTCTGGCGTGAAACTGGACAAAGGAAAGGGGAGTGACCACTCCCCTGACCAGCACCTCCCAGGGGAGGTGCCCAGAGCTCCTCCAGTGTGTCCCAGACCTCTGCCATCTTGGAAACAGAGGTGTTGGGGGAACACTGGACTGCTCTGAGTGGCCAGTGCCAGCAGGTGACGTCAGAGACCCCCTCTGATAGGCTCTTACCTTTCTTGGTAACCAATCCTCCTTTCTTGGTAGCCAAACCTCCTTTTCTGGCTATTTAGGGTCTATCCTCTGGGGTATTTTTCAGATAACGAATGCAAGAGCTCACCAGAGTTCCTCTGCACTTCCCTCTTCGACTTCTACCAAGGATCGACCGCTGACTGCTCCAGGACGCGTGCAAAATCGCGACAAAGCAGCAAGGCGATTACCAGCAACATTTTAGTGCCTCATCCTGCCGGCTTTTACGACTGTTTCCTGGTGGTGCATGCTCTGGGGGTCACCTGCCTTCACCCTGCACCAGAAGCCAAGAAGAAATCTCCCGTGGGTCGACGGAATCTTCCCCCTGCTAACGCAGGCACCAAAAGACTGCATCACCGGTCCTCTGGATCCCCTCTCACCCTGACGAGCGTGGTCCCTGGAACACAGGAACTCTATCCAAGTAACTCCCACAGTCCAGTGATCCTTCAGTCCAAATTTCGTGGAAGTAAGTCCTTGCCTTCCCACGCTAGACTGCAAACCTGTGTACTGCGTGATTTGCAGCTGCTCTGGCTTCTGTGCAGGGCTTGTTTGTTGTATTTCTGCATGGGAATACTTCTGCAACCTTCATCGCAAAGTGGGGCATCTTCCATCCAAAGGAGAAGTTCCTAGCCCTCTTTGTTCTTGCAGAAATCCAAGCTTCTTCCATCCAGAGGCAGCTTCCTTGCACCTTCATCCGGGGTTTCCTGGGCTCCTGCCCCCCCTGGACACTGTCGCGACTATTGGACTTGCTCCCCTTGCTTTGCAGGTCCTCAGGTCCAGGAATCCGTTTTCAGTGCACTGCTGGTGTTTGTTGTTCTTGCAGAGTACCCCTATCACGACTATAGTGCTCTTTTGTGGTAGTAGGTGTACTTTACTCCTACTTTTCAGGGTCTTGGGGTGTGGTATCTTGGACACCCTGACTGTTTTCTTACAGTCTCAGCGACCCTCTACAAGCTCACATAGGTCTGGGGTCCATTTGTGATTCGCATTCCAGTTTTGGAGTGTATGGTTTGTGTTGCCCCTAGACCTAAGTTTACCTATTGCAACCTATTGTAATTCTACACTGTTTGCATTACTTTTCTGACTCTTACTTACCTGTTTTGGGTTTGTGTACATATAACTTGTGTATATTACTTACCAACTTACTGAGGGTACTGACTGATATACTTGTGGCATATTGTCATAAAAATAAAGTACCTTTATTTTTAGTAACTCTGTGTATTGTGTTTTCTTATGATATTGTGCATATGATATAAGTGGTATAGTAGGAGCTTTGCATGTCTCCTAGTTCAGCCTAAGCTGCTAGAAACACCTCTATTCTACTAATAAGGGATAACTGGACCTGGCACAAGGTGTAAGTACCTTTGGTACCCACTACAAGCCAGGCCAGCCTCCTACAAGGCGGTGGTGGAAATGGCCAGGAACTTATGCCAATAATCCAGGTTACCAATGAGGAGACAGTGCCTGGGGTGGGAGACATACTTACATTTTCTATTTTAGTTGAGACTTTTGCTTTGAACCTTTAACGTAACTGTGGGGCTTTGATTTTGACTATTTATTTTAGATCACTTTGCATATTTTTTTGAATGACAGGGGTTCAGCAATGAATGATTTGGGAGTAACATATTTCACCCATATCCTGAGAGGAGGTGTGAAGAGGTGATGAGCGCAATGCACATAGAGGATCTGAGAGGTGAAAGGGTCATTATTACTTGAGAGGTTAGGGAGTCTTATTCCTGTTCTTATACTGGACCTACAGCTTCATTGATAAAACAAAGTTGTCTATTATTTGCTAACTGATGTGTGACATAGTGAGTGGGGAGTAACATGGTTGAATGTTGATGCTCGGCATGTGGGATATGTACACAGTTTAGCACTGATGGTGACAAGAAATGGGAGTAGTTCTCTATGTTGAAGACCATTGATATGAATGTGTTGGGTTTGATGGGTAAACTGGACAGTTTTCTTTGTCTATTAGTAAATAACTGCTTTTTTAGCACAATGTTACAAAGTGTGCAGGATTGTTTTAACCAGCACAATTCTGGTTTCATCATTTGTTGGAAATGGCCCTTTCTGAAGGGCCATCCTAAAACTTTTTGCCTTTCTCCTCCTATTTGTCTGACCCTCCTTTTGTTGGCTTTAGGACTCTGGGTGCTTTACCACTGCTAATCAGTGCTAAAGTGCATATGCTCTCTCCCCTAAAACTTTGTATAATTGGCTTACACCTGTGTGGCTTATTTAATTTACCTGTAAGTCCCTTGTAAAGTGATATACCTTATACCCAGGGCCTGCAAATTAAATTCTACTAGGAGGCCTGCAGCGCTTATTGTGCCACCCATAGAAGTAGCTTTTCAAACTTGTCTCAGGCCTGCCAGTGCAGGGTCTGCAAGCACAGTTTACTGCCACATTGACTTGGCAAGTCAAACTACTTGCCAAGGCCTAAACTCAGGGGCGGCTCCTCCACAAGAGTGGAGGAACATCGCCCGCTAAACAAAATGGCCCAAGAGGTGAAAAATAAAATGGCAATAAATTTTATTTATTACCATTTTATTTTTCAGCACCCGGTCCTGAACCTACTGTCAGGACAGGGCAGGGCAATTGCTGTTAAGGGCCAGCAGGGAGCTCTGCACTTTAGTTTAAAGTGTGCTTGCCCCGTTGGCCGGCCGTCTTGAGATGGCCTGCCTGACATGTGCAATTTAAACTCCTCTAACCCAGCTCTCAAAAGACAGCTGGGTTACAGAAAGTGCAGGCCTCCAGTGCTCTTAAGAGTGCTGAAAGAGGCCGCTCCGTCCAACCCTGATGCTTCTCTCATGCTGTTTAACAGAGCTCCAGAATTCATTAGTGTGGTTTCCTGGGTCCTGCGACGAGCTCCAAGAAGAGATGAGGAGGATGCCATGAGGTAAGTTGCATTTTTTAATATTTTTATTATTGTACCCCCCCACCACTGTAAATACAAGCCAGCCGCCACTGCCTAAACTCCCTTTTTAATACACATAAGTCAACCCTAAGGTGGGCCCTAGATAGCCCTATGGGCAGGGTTCTGTGTATGTAAAAGGTTGGACATATATTTTTATGTGTTACATGTCCTGGTACTGACAACCATTCTATTTAGTTTTTTAACTACTGTGAGTGCTGCTCCTCCCTTATATTTGCATTATGAAGTCTCTTATATATGGCTAAGTGGTAAGTCCTGATCTGTAAGGGGTAGCGTGGGCATGTTTGGTATGGTTGTGAGAAATCCTGCTTACTGGTGTAGGTGGCTTTTACATTACTATTTTAAAAACGCCACTTTTAGAAAGTGGGTATTTCTCTGTGCTTAAACTCTAGTGACTGGACTCCAATCCACGTCTGGGGCAGAGTGACAGCTCTACTTAGGCATACCTTCCAGACAGCCATCACACAGGAGGGCTGGGTGTGACAGAAGAGGCATCTGCATCCTGATAGTCATCCTGGGCTTGGGAGAGGGAGGGTCGTTCACACCTTACACCTTACATGTGATTAGGCTGTGCCCTGCCCTCACACAATAGGCTGTTTACCCCCTACTGATGTCTGGCGACAGGGCTGAGTTGAAAGGGTGTTTTGCTTCGCTTGAAAGAGCTCTTCTGAATTTTCACTCTGAATAAAGGCACTTTTTGAGTATAAGTACATGGTCTCTGGCCCCATGATTTGTAGAGCACTTTTAGAACTGGGACTGAACCTCTGTCTGAAGGACTGCTGGACTGCAGAAAGGACTCATCTAGACTGCCCTTCTGTGGTTGCCCAGCTACCTGCTACTGCTGGGTGGCCCAAAGGACCGACTGGACGGCTTTTCTGCATGTTGGTCTGCTGCTAGCTGTATCCTGACATTGGACTGCCAAAGCGCTGCAGTGCTACAAGGAGTGATCATCACTGGGAGTATTAGTTGTGCTGGTCTGCCTAACCATTACTGCATGCTTTGTGTCCCCCTACAAGTGGTCTCGCCGGGGCCCAACACAGGGTTAATGCTGCTTGTAATTCCCTGTGTGCCCTTGGTCCTGTATCACTAGTGCAGGGTGAGCACTTTTACATTTTCACCTCAGTGTTTTTGCAGGGACTCTGCACGCTGGGGAGTGCTGTGTGCTACCCGTGGATTCCCCTCTTCAGCTTGGGGTGAGTGCTGTTGACCTTTTTGCACTGGAGGAGCGCTACCTCCCTGAAATCCGTGGGGGTCGCTGACTTCTGCTTTCCAACACCGAGCCCGGGCTCACGCATCTGCGCGCTCCCCAGATAGAGCGCATTATCCATTCTGTGAGGTTGCATGGGGAACAGTGAGGAACCCCCGCAGAGGCACCCCCCACCAGAGTAGTTTGACAGGAAGCTGTTCCACAAGAAAGGAGAGGAGCCGCTGTGGGAACAGAAGCCTATCCCTGACTTGAACAACGCAGAGGGGTCACGGAGACCACCTCCTGCCTTGAGGTACTGCAGGGTTGGTGACCCGGCACCGCCTGCCTGGCCATGTTGCTTCTCAGACAGCCCGGCTGTTGTGAGGAAGGCCAGGCGGCGCAGATCTCAGTGTCAGACCACGTGCTTGCAGGCAGCTGGGTGTAGCCTGCACGTGGGGAAAGAGACTGGTGGAGGTCTCCCTGCTTCTCTCTACAGCGTGGGTCACCCCACTCATCAGACCGTACCTCAGGGCCTAGATTAACTACTCATAACTCTAGGTAAAGTCTCAGGGAAGGTCCCTACCTCTGACAAAGATTGGTCTAAGAAACGAGCATTCCTGATTCACTCTAATACATGTAAAATGAACACAGATACTTATGAATCCAGTGATTAACCGGTGCAGCTAACTCAATACTGTAAAAGATGTAATAGGAGCACAGTCGCTTTGGAGCTCCTTATTTACACAACGCATTGCTAATGTTCTGACCTCATGCATATTTGAGAGCGTATTTACTGCATTCCTAGCGTTTTGAGCTTAGTGTGCTTCACGTGCATACCTGAAACGGTCCTTACTGCATTCCTAACATTCTGACCTTATTGTGGGCCATGTGCTTATCTTGAAAGATGCCGATTACATGCCTAATGTCTTGATCCTAGTGCATGTCCTGAAAAGCACTGCTTGGTGATTACCCCTAGAAAGTTATTTTCTCATTATCTACTTACGGGATTATTGCCGTCTTAATCTTGTTTTGATCAGGATAATGAGTATTAACCCAGTAGCTGCGTTGCCTGCATGGTAATTATGATTTGTGATGCTTTGGGCCTAAGATCTGCTTACAGTTACAGATTCATGCCCCTGATTGAGGGTTATGTGATAAGTTATCTTGTAATTCCCGAATACCGAATCAAAGTGCAAGAATGACAATCTATGTGCACCATTTATGACTTATGATGCTTTTGGTCTAAGACATAAATATTCACACAGTAGATACATATTTTCATAACCCTGTGTGGAGCCTCTTTTGCAGTGTACTTATTGTGTCGCTGTTGCGAGTACGTTGTGCAAACCCTTTACACATGACCTTTGGGGATAAGCCTGACTGCTCTGTGCCAAGCTACCGGGGGTGAGCACAGATTATCTTTGGTGTGTAATTTACTTGCCCTGACTAGAGTGGTGGGTTCTGAGGGCTTAGGTGCACACCCTACCCAACCAGAAACCTCATTTCTAACAATATCCTTGGGGCCCATCCTCCCTGGTGGAGAAAATATCTTACACCACACTAATGGTAGCCTACATTATGCATTTGTTAAGATGAGGCTCTAGGGGTGAGGAGGTAGAAAGTTAGGTAAGGCAGAAAGGCCTCCACCTTCCTGGCAATGCTGTAAGACTGCCACTCCCAATGTGATTGGGAATCATGGCTACATCCAAGGGACATCAGGGATGCCCTGACATGGACACATAAAGCTGCGTGCACATAAATTGGTGAATGTATTAAATTGCATACCTTCCAGGGAAAGTTGCTCTATGGTCTAGTGGCAAGGGCACATTACGTATAGTATTGCACATACTCATACACACCCAAGATCTGGAACACCACCCCTGTATTCATCAGGACCGCAGCAACGCCACCCCATTCTAGGATTAAATTGAACACTTACCTCTTTAAAGAGCACTAAATCACAGTGTATTAACGGTAGAGGTGGGTGAGCCACAGAAAAATCGAGCCAGGCTCGAGCCTGAAGCTTGGCTGTGGCTCAGCTCGAGGTCCTGTTGGAACCTCGAGCCCATAACTAACCAAGCTCGTATTGGAGTTCTGCCCACCTCCCTCTACCCAGGACGTGGCGTTACCATCAGAGCTGCTGACTGTGCAACTGGGGAGCCAGGTTCAAGTTCCGGCATCAGCTCAACATCCTGTGATTCTGGGTCACTTAATCTCCCAATGCCTATAAATGGATGTGATCTTGTGTAATGTAACAGGTGTTTGTGTAAAGCGCTCCAATAACCTTCGAGCTGAGTTTGCGCCATATTTTAAAAACATAAAAAATGCACTGAGAGGTAAAAACAAAGCCTTGATACACAAAAAGACGAAAAGATACCCATTTATTGGTTGATTTGTACAAAGCAGAACTAGAAAACCAGGACAAATCGTGTCTTCCCTGCTCAAATTATGTTATTTTAGGCAAATGTTTTGTTTCACCAAAACTCCTTTTTAGGTTGAGCATAGCAGCCTCGACATGTTCTCATCTATTCTGTGGGCTTTAACCATGCCCAGCTCATGCTCATCACTTTCATTTGTTCCTGTGCCTGACTTTCAAAAATCCCTTGATTGTCGTTGGTAAATGCTTTATGTTTGTCCTTTCTAGAGGCTAGTTTGTTACTGCCTCAGAGACTGACCCTGTTATATGGATTATTGCAGGATCGGTGAGATACCTTAGTTTGGTGCACTATTTTTTATTTTGCCTTGCTGCTTAGATAATGGCGGCATGTTGTTTCTTTGTCTTCCTTGGTTTTGGGCATCTTGCTGTTTCTTTGTGATGTCTGCAGCAGCTTTTTTATGAAGTTGAGCATAGCAGCGCGCACGTGCTGCTTTTCCCACATGTTGGTATGTATCTGGGCTTTTAACAACGTCCACATTACGCCCACCGCTACCACTCATCGTGGGCTTGCCCTTCAAAAATCATTTGATGATATTGGTCAATGGCTTACGTTTGTCCCTCCTTGGGGAGATTTTGTTACCGCCTTGGCCATCACCCCCGTTACACGGCTAATTGCACTTTTGACTGTCAGCAAACTTCTTTTCCCTTTTTTGTGTCTCTTCACGCTGATGCTCATGGTGGCCATGGCGCTGTGAATCCGCTCGCTTATATGAAACTGTTTTACTTTTAATTTTTAATTTATTTGGCAAGAAAAGTCCGGTTAGGAGTTTATAACTTTAATAGCTCTAACTTGAACAAATGCAAGACCTGTTGCATTGCAAATGCTTGTTTATATTTTTGGACTTTTAAGTAGCACAAACTCGACACAAAGGTATTGGAGCACTTTATTTTTTTGCACGTTTATATAGTGAGAACTTGATACAAAGGTGTTACAGCACTTTGCATGAGCACCAATTACATTACATAAGAACACATTCATTTTTGGTAGCGTTGGGAGATGAAGTGATTTGCCCAGAATCACAGGATGTTGAGCCAGCACCAGACTCGAACTGTGTTTCACAGCTCCAAAGTCAGCAGTGACAGGCCTGGGAGGGTTGTTGTGTCACCTGGCATACATCCACTACACTCCAAACCAAACACATGGGTAAAAGACATTGGCCCTCATTATAACATTGGCTGAAAAAAACGCCTACCGCCGCAGTACCGGCCGCCAACATACCGTCACCGCAGCTACCATCCGTCCGCCATATTATGATCACTGCTGGACTTCCGCCACAAGAAGGGCGGAAATCCGGCAGTGATCATACTGGCAGATGGTGGTAAGCTGGCGCTGATATCACCAGCACCTCCACGCCAGTAGAAGACCGCCAGCCGTACTATGACCAGTAATATGGCCTGGCGATGTTCTGGTGGCAGGGTGCTGCTGGCGGTAACAGCACTGCTTTTCTGTCAGAAGACCTCCTCGACCAAGGTAAGTCAGGCTTCCGACAGGGGAGGTGGGTGGGAGGTGTTGTGTGTGTGTATCTGAGTGCGTGCATGAATGTGTGAGTGTGTGTGTGAATGCATTTGTGTGTGTTGTGTTTTTTGTGTGGTTGTATGCACGTGAGTGAATGCATGTAAGAATGGTGATGTGAGTGCGTGTCTGCATGTCAGTGTGATTGTGTGTAAGAATGTGTGTGAGCATGTCTGGAAGTATGCATGTATGAATGCGTGTATGTCAGTGCGTGTATGAATGTATGTATGCCATTGTGAGTGATTGATTGTATGCGTGGTGCGTGTCTGCGGGTGTGTGCGTGTATGGGGGATGAGTGTGAGGATCGGAGGGGCGGGGGGGTTTGAATGGAGGGGGGTGGGGGTGTCAGGTGTGTTGGCGGGGTGGGGGAGCCGCCTACCGGTGACAGAGAAGGAATTCCCTGTCACCGGTAGGGCCTACCGCCATGGTTTTCTGGCCACGACAATCATGGTGGTAGGCATGCTCATAATGCCGCTGGCGGTGCTATGCCGGCCGCAGGGCTGGAGATAGACATCTCCGGCCTAGCGGCTGATACCGCCATGGCTGTATGAGTGGAGAAGTGTCAGGTTGGCTATAGCCAACCTGCCAATCTCATAATGTGGTGGTATGTACCGCCAGCCTGTTGGTGGTATTGCCGCCACATTACCACTGACCACTGGGATCATAATGACCCCGAGTCATTTATAAAGCCAATAGCTCTAACTCTTGCAAATTCAAGACCTATCGCATTGCAAATGCTTGTTCTTC
This sequence comes from Pleurodeles waltl, assembly GCF_031143425.1. Classification (NCBI taxonomy): domain Eukaryota; kingdom Metazoa; phylum Chordata; class Amphibia; order Caudata; family Salamandridae; genus Pleurodeles; species Pleurodeles waltl. Next base: position 74,198,366 of record NC_090449.1, on the reverse strand, counting down.
ATTACTGCATTTGAAAACACTTTCAAATATTTGAATTCATACTTGAGTTGTACAAAAATATCACTTTTAATAAGTTCTTCTGAGTCTAGTGCTATATTGTGCCTAATTAGTGTCAAAGCTTCCAAGTGATGAAGAAACACACTTCTCTGAATTTTGAAGGCTTGATTTAGGTCTTGGCAGAGGGGTTACTCATTCGCAACACTGAGGGATATCTTGTCCGCCGGATTATAAGTAGCATTGTTTTCTATGGTATTTAGATTTCGGCGGAGGGGATAGCCACAGTTGCGAAAGAGTAACCCCTCCACCGAGAACTAAAGGCCAATTGTAGCAAAGGTTTTTCCCCATTCTATGTCTATGGGAAAAAGTGTTTGTACATATGGCCCTAAATCCGGCCCGTGATCATAAATCACGTTTGTTGAAGTGATTCACAGAGCATATATTTTCAGTGCTCGTCTGTGTCTCGGTTCTTTCTGTTAGTTTCTCGTCTCGTCTTCTTCTAATAAACGGTCCACACCGCACCTTATCTCCCCTATCACGCACAGACTCCGCTTGTTTTTCAGAATGTAAACTGGCATGCTTCTAGGCGCTGCAGCAGTCACAGCTCAGGGCTCCTGCGAGCCTTCCTCTCAGAACAAGGCGCTCTGAGCGAATTGCTGCCACGTGCCACTCGGCGCAAGGCTTCAGTAGCGCTGCAGGCCAAGAATTTGTTTTTTTTTGTTGTTTTCGTTCACGCAGGCCTCGGTGAGGATTCATAAAGCGCTGCGGAGCCGCGGCCGGCCGGGAGGGGGCTGCAGCGCCGCCATGACCTCACCCCTCTGTGCTGAGTTGCGGCAGCCGGAGGAAACCGGTGCGAGCAGGGTGGCAGGGCCCACTGCTGAGGGGCGGGGGTGCTTTTTGGGCCCGGCCTTAATGAAAGCACCTGGGGAAGGCGCTGGGTCAGCATTTCGTGTTATGGTTGGCACGGAGGCGGAGCCGCAGAAGCTGCAGGAAGCAGGGCCTGAGCCCAGGAGAAAGGAGGGTGTCGGAGCTGGAAAAGGGAACCGTGTCGAGAGCGAGCCAGGAAAGGACGCGGGGAGGGCTCTGCGGCTGCCCGTCCTCTTCTTTCGGTCTCCCACGCTCTCATTTTTGGATGGATGCTTAAGCTCGATAGCGCAATAAAACTTTTTTTTTTTTGTAACTTGGCTATTGCTTGAGCGCATATTAATTTCAGGAAAAACAACGTAGCTCCATGCCAGGACTGCAAATGTGTGAAATAAAAGGGGCGCACCTTTTATTTTGGCAATATTAAGAATTCATTTTTCAGTTCTTCTCCTATGAGGCCAGCGACCGTGTTGGTGTAAATGTTATTCTGTTTAACGTTTTTGTATGAAGCAAAACTAACTTTAAAAAGGTAGCAGTGAACTAAATAGATGCATGCGTAAAGCAAAAATAACAAAAGAAACATACATTGCAAAAAATAAAATTAATACTAAAAGCCTGGCCGATAAAAGAAAATGACCTATCTAATCAAAGATGAAAAATTAAAAGAATATGGAATAGTCAGAACTACCTAGTTACACCTGAAAAAAAGACAAGTAATAAACCCTTTATGAGTTCCTATCATTTTGAACGTCTAAGCCCTGGCTCACTCATGGCATGGATGAGAAACTACTTTCGAACAGTCACGATGGCCAAACTTCAGCTGACAGATCCGTGAACAGCTGAGCTATCTCTCAGGTTGGACACAGCAAAACTAGTTCTCAGGGTTCAGAGCTCTTATAGTTTCAGAAGTGTGCACATTCCTTTATGTCTGACAGTAGAGTTTTTGCATTATTATGGTCACAAAAAGCTATATATATAAACCATGAAGTGACTCCCCTTGAATTATTAAAACACCACAGCAAGCAAGTACCCACCAGAACCAATGAAATAAAACATATAACTTGAGCAAAATGTTTCCCCAAATCAGCATGAATTATCAGTCAAGGACCAGATAAAATTAGTATGGAAAAGTCACTTTTTATCTCAAAATACCATCTTGTAATTTTCAGAAATTCAACTAACGTTTCCCCCAAAGTCAGTGTTTAGTTTAAAGTAAATTTGTCCTTATACAACGGTCTTTCTCTTGAAAGAACTCTCATCTTATCCACAAATGGAATTTGGAGATTGTGTAAAGAGTTGTCTCTTAATATCAGTTTATCATTTAAGTAAATTCACCAATTGTGTCCACAAATATCAGCAGGGCTGGAATGGAAACCAAGAGTAAACCTGGAAGTAGTTTCAATTTTAATCCTACAGGTCACTGAACAAGTGAACATTTCTAACAAAGATGTCCCACCCCTTCTAAGAAATGGGATCAGGTGGTGCCTTTATAATCCCACTTTTCAACTATTCGGGGTTACAGTCACATTTCTAAGAACATTTCAAATGGGGGAACTAATATCATCTTCAAATCCCTACTTCTCTCTGGAGAAACCTATTTCTGTAATAGATAATCATGCTTGTGCCCATTAGAAAACAATGTGCCCGTTAGAAGACATGAGCAGCAGGCACATATTTGTACCACAGAAAGCATGTCTGTTAGAGACAGTATGTCACACCGGAAAATGTCAGCATCTTAAAATGCTATGGCCAATTTAAAACACTATGTTTAGGCACAATTCCATTCACTGTCCATATAAATTAACAAGCATTTGCAATGCAGTGGGTCTCACGTTAGAGCTATTAGCGTTGTAACTTCCTAACTGGACTTTTCTTGCCACATAAATTGAAAATTAAAAGTAAAACAGTTAACATAAGGGAGCTGATTCAAAGAGCCATGGCTGCCATGAGCAGGAGCGCAAAGAAGAGACACAAAAGGAAAAAGAAGTTCACTCGCAGTGAAATGTATCGGCAAACGTGCAATTATCCATGTAACAGGGTTGATGGCCAAGGCGGTAACAAAACTGCCCCAATGATGGACAAATGTAAAGCATTTACCAATGATAACAAAGGATTTTTGAAAGGCAAGCCCACGAACGAGCGATAGTGATGGGCGTGCGGTGGGCGTGGTTAAAAGCCCACCGATAGATTACAACACGCCAGAGCATTTGCACACTCAACTTAAAGATGAGTGTTGTCGTATCAAAATTAATTCTTGTAGAAGCCAAGGCTTGGATAGATTGATGATCATATTTTTATCTCCGATTAAGCAATTCTAAAGTGTCAAAAGCAACAATCGTGTTTGGGCCTACAAAGAAAAGAGGAAGACCTTTTCAGGACAGACCAACCAGAAAATTTACAATCAGACATCACAGGCATTGCTTTGGACGATTGATTATTTTAATCTCACCGTGTGGAGATCAGTGATGACCAGGACTGTAGAGGTGCAATAAATAATTAGTATTCTCTGTTCAATTAATTAAATATATATCAATTAATTACAGTGAAATTCAGTTTGACAGATTGAAAGTCCCTAAAGAAAGAGGCTCTTGACAATTTAGTGTTTGGACATTTCTTTCTTCATCTTGTCGAAGAGCGAAGAGGGAAACATACCTGTCTTCTCATGTTTATTGCTTGGGCTGGCGCTTCCAAAAGGAGTGATGAGCCACTATATGGCGCCATATCACAAACAAACACATACATGTCTTTTTAGGGTCGAGCCTGTGAGCACATGCACTAGACCATGCGTTTTGATTGCAAGACTCTTGTGTAAAGTAAAGTGCTTGGAGCCCACCTGTCACTTATCATTTGGTGGCTTGCGTGGCACTCTTCTTTAAAGCCTCGTAATTTGTACTTTAGGTCTAATATCATTTCTGTTCCTCTGTGTGAAGCAGGGACGAAGCACTGATTGATTCAACTTAATCGGTGCCCATCTGTTGCTCCCGACGTGATTGAAGTACTATTTTGTTTTTTTCACTTCTTGTGCCCTGCAAACAGAAGGCTTGGGACTGCCCAACAGGACAAACAAAATTGATACTTTTTTTTTATAGCTAACTTTCTTTTATTTTGCCAATTCGTGTTTTCTCACTTTGCACTTTTGCGTTCTTTTGTTTTTGCTCGTGGGCGCTGTTCCCAAAAGGTGACGATTATCCTGATCTAAATATTGCAAAGCAACAGTGTTTCTTTAATATGTGCAATTTCTGAAAATATGCTTTAACACATAATCGTGCAGTACACCCTAATCCACCCCACTTCAATCTGCCCCACTACAATCCACCCCAATCAACCCCACCTCACCCCACACCAATCCAAACCACTCACCCCAATCCATTTGCACCCACCCCAATCCAACTCACCCAACCCACCCAAATCTAATCTTCCCCACTCCAATCCTAAATAATCTGCCTCACTCCAATCTGCCCTACTCCAATCCAAAACAATATGCTCCATTCCAATCCAAAGCAATATGTCCTGCTCCAATCCAAAACAATGTACCCCACTCCCCTGTACCGCACTCCAATATGCACCAATCCAAAATAAATTTGACCCATTGCAATCCAAAACAACCTCCCCCACTTCCATCTGCCCCACTACCATCCGCCTCACTACAATCTGACCCGCTTTAATCCAAAACAATCTGCCCTGCTCCAATCTGCCGATCATCAATCCACAACAATCTGTCCCACTTGAATCTGTCCAATTCCAATCTGCCTCACTCCCATCCAAAACAGTCTGCCCCACTCCAGTTCGCCCCATTCCAGTCTGCCCCACTCCAGTGCAAAACAATTTTCCCCACTCCAATCTGCCCTCTACAATCTGCCTCAGCCCAATCCAAAACAACCTGCTCCACTTCAGTCCGCCCCACTCCAGTCTTCCCCACTCCGATCCAAAAATAATCTGTCCCACTCCAATCTGTCCTACTCCAATCTGCCCCATTCCAATTCAAAACAATAAGCCCCACTCCAATCCAATCTACCTCACCCCAATCCAATCCACCTCACTCCCATCCAATCCACCCTACTTCCATTTAATCACCCCACTTCAATCCACCCTAATGCAATCTGCCCCACTCCAATCCACTCCAATCTGCCCCACTCCAATCACAAACAATCTGTCCTGCTCCAGTCTACCCCACTCAAATCTGACCCTCTCCAATCCAAAATAATCTGCCCCCTCTAATCTGCCCCACTGCAATCCAAAACAACCTGCCCCACTCCAATCCAGCCAGGGTGCTCCGAGGCAGAGTGGAAGTCTCTGCCTGCTGTGTCCAACCCGGCAACGCAGTCCCTGCGTTGCGGGTTGGAGAGAGCCTAGCGCGCATGTGTGTAGCTGGCCCAAGATGGCCGGCCAAACATACATGCACACTGAGGGGAAGTGCTGTGCACTCCCCCTCTGTACTCGTCACAGGCTGTTGCCCCACACTTTTTACAAGAAAAGAATAATAAACATAGTTTATTCTCATTTTCTTGTAAAAGTTTACAGCTGCTGCTGATGGCCGGAGGGCGACGCTCCTCCGCCATGGAAGAAGAGCCACACCTTTAAGTAGGCTCTGAGCAGCTGCATTCTTCAGCTCTACAAAATCACAATCAAGTCCATCAGTGATGGGCTGCCAAACATCTGTAGGTATTATGTTTCCTGTGACTGGTCATGTGATTTACTGGGAACATCTTGTCCCACCCATAATCTCACATCCACATCTGTACCAAAAAAAAGAGTTCCCAGGAATCTATTGACTCATAAACTCTTAAGCAGAGATTAATGTGTAATGCCATGGTGGGCATTACAGCTGAATATTTCCAATTTATTTCCATTGTATCCATTTGCAGACATATGGGGCTCATTTCACAAAGCTGATTTAGGTAAACTTACGTTTTTGGCCAAAGTTGCATTTTTTACGATTGTCAAGAATCCATAAAGGGATTCCTAGCACCTGTGAATGCATTCTGAACTTAAAATATATTTCTCACCCATAAGTCAAGACAATTCGGCAGTAGTAAAGGAAAGTGGGCATTCCAAGGCATTGTGTGCTTTAAAAGTTTGTAAACAACTAAAAACACAAGCATTTGTGGTAATTCCCAAACTCCTCCCTAACCAGCCTGAAAATGCTCAAAGATTTAATGCAGACAAGAGCTTGATTAACTCAATCTGCTGGATGGAATGGAGAACATGTCACACCCGGGTTTGCTGGGGGTGAAGGCGAAGAGCTTTCTTCATGGAGAAAAATATTTTCTCAGTGTAGAAACAAGATGTGCATTTGTGCCACAGGTTCTGTCTCCACTGTGCAGAGCTCCACACAGGATAATAGAAGCCTTTATGAAATTTGCTTCAATTTTCCAGGAGTACACCTAGACACCTACAAAAAAACTTGTAAACATACGCTGATACTTTTTTTTCCATAAATAGGGTCCATCTTGTTTTGGGCATGCTAATTAACTGTAATGAAAAGTGTAGGAAGGTGCAGTATATACAGTATTATGCAGTGATGCTGGTTAGACTTCACTATGTAATACTCTCACAATACCCAGAGATGGTCCTTGGATTCACAATAATAAACCCCTCGCTCAGACGTGCTAGTGTGGAAAGAGCAGTCGGGCTTTACTAGAGAAACATGTGGCCAGCATTTCAGAGTACCATCTTGGACGATAAGTAATTGACACGACTCAAAAGAAATCCAATACCAATTTATAAAAATAAAGCATATTTTTATAATTATTTAGACATCAAAATGAAGTACATCAAATACATGTATACAGAATCAAGGATTTTCAAGTGAAAAATAAGTCAGCACATTACTAACTGTTAAACATTACCATTGTGGTCAGTGAGAAGCTCATTAGTGACACCAGGTCACTTGCAGGTTGAGTTCAGATGAACCCACCTAAAGTTAAGGTGCCTGGACCACGCTTCAACAGTCAGACCAATTTTAACTGGCTCGTGGGGCACGGGTGCAGAGGTGTCCTGGCTGTGCTTGGTTCTGAACGCGGAATGTGGGGGATGAAAAATAACACTCAGTCACTTGCAGAGCAAGTTTGTGGGAGCCCACTGGGGGCTTAAGCTTGTGTGAGCCCCTGGACCAGGATTCACCAGGCACAACAACTCTACCTAGCTCGGGTGCAGAGGTGAACTTGGCTATCCTTGGTGCTGAACGGGAGCTGCTAGAGCTGGTTTTACCACTAGGGCGGTGTCGGAGAGGAAACATATGCAAACACTCAACAACAGAGCTACTGAGGTGGGTAATTGAAGTTGCAGGGGTGTTCCCTCAAAGTGTGCTTTGAACAAAGGGGTTTGTAGTCAGACCGGCCACCAACAAACCTTGGTAGCTGCAAACACAGTGCTTTGAGATTTCAATGTCCCGGAGTCCATGGGAAGGTGATAGCTGGCTGAAGCTCACAGGAGGTCAGGACTACATTTCCCAGAAGGCACCTGACCATTTACCTTTGGGTGAACCCTTGGCGGGCCCGATGACCAGGACTTTCTTGGATCCATGAGAACTGTTTCGACCTGCAGGATGCAGGGGACTAGTACCCCTAACCCAAGGGAGGTCTGATGAAGCCTTTCAATTTCAGAGGGGCTCTCCTTCCGTTTGGAACTGGACTCTGGTCCAGGACAAGTTGTGGTCATGCAGGGTGGCTTCCACAGGAGCAGAGTTCCACGCCTTTTTTTGTGGAGTCCTGGCAGTGCAGACATGGATCCCTTCTTTGTTCCTATTCACAGTTCAGAAAAGACCTGGGCTTCTGGTATCAGGGGTGTCCCTTAAATCCTAGTTTTAGGGGCATTATGGGGGTGGGGACAAATGGCCAATGGGCTACTAGTCCCTGTGGCTAATGCGCTCCTAAGGTGACCACATCAGGGTGCGTGTCACTTTTCCTACTCAGAATCCATTATATCACCACTTTTCCAAATGGCAAAACACATCCTGGGTGGTACAAACAAGGTAACCCACCATAAAGTTGTGGCTAGCCTTTTGGGGGTGTACGCCTCCTGATTACCTAATTTTCCCACCGGCCAGGGTGCAAATGTACCTGGTGGCAAGGAGTGGCTTTGTCCTCCTGTGGGGGTCAACCTACTTGCATATCAGAGGCGATGTGCTCTTTGAAGTTCATCGCCTTGATGTGCCTCTTTACTATCCTTCCTGCCAGGAAGCAAGGTGACCCCCCCCTGCCTAGGCAGGCCTTTGTTCTGACTCCTGGGAGTGATAAGACTTCCTTGCAGGGAGTCAGAATTCTGTCTTAGTGGCAAAAGCTGCAAGTTGGCAGCCAGAGCACAGGAAAGCTGGGGCAACCAGGTGGGCAGCCTCTAAGGTCGCCACCTGGGTGCATGCCATGTCGCCTTAGATACAAGATTCATGTCAGGGTTAGGAAGGCACATTGTTTGATACCAAGCATGATGTATTTCAGCGATACCATAATGGAGCTGGCGACCTGGGGATTGCCTGGGTGCCAGTCCATGTTATCCTATGGACTGCCTATAACTTATCATAGCCTTTAATGGCAACGGCCAGTTTAAGGACATATAAGCTTGCACTTATTTGTCCACAACTTTAATATAATGCACCATGCCTTCTGGGCACAGGAGGCCTTCCTTAGGGGTGACTAATGTGTATATTAAAAATAATGCATTGACTTTGCCACACATGGTCGAGTTCAAGCAGATTACACTGCTCCGGCAGTTTGCAATTGCAGGCCTACTGTTAGTAGTTTGCTTGGGTCACTCAGGTGGCACAAACAGTGCTTTCGGCCCTGGTGACCCCTTTTGACAGCTTAGCTGCTAGACTCTGCGGTGCGGTACAACAAAATTATAAATTATTCTCCTTTAGACATATCGTAGTCCAAGGATGGGCGACTGGTTCTAATTAATGCCACTGTCCATCATACCTAAAAGAATTTGGCACTTAGGTCTGTCGTTACAATCACAGCAAATGTACAGTTTGGAATCATACTTGGATAAGGTTGGACCTAACGTTAGGACTATTAAGAATGTGAATGTCCTTAATAGCCTTGGAACTGTATTGGCTCCGTAAACTGTCTGAATTAGTCTAGAGAAATTCCCATGAACGTGACAAAACACGTATTGGCTGGGAATATCTCCACAAATATCATCTTTCTACACATGTTCTCATTTGCCCGAATTGTATTAGGTTGAGGTCAACATCAGCATTTATAATCTCTCTACATTTTTTGGTTTTCATTGATCTGATTGAAGAAGTAAAATCTATTTTGATGTACTGTATGAAGATTTGGATGACTTTTTTGATTCAACAACAAATAGGAGTGAACATTGTATTACATGAGACAATTTTTTGGTTAAGGGGCAACAGTGAAATTTGATATTGAATTTCTAATTATGGCGCTCCACTACACAATAAATGTTAGTGACCGCATTTTGCACCCATGCCCTAGATACTACTGGTACCATATAGTAGGGACTTATAAGGGGGGCCAAAATCTTTGCTAGTTGAGGATATTAATTCATATATAACAATTTAGGGAGAGAGCACTGGCACTGGGGTCTGGTTAGCAGGTTCCAGTGCACTGTCAGAGTCAGAACCAGCAGCTAGTAGCCCAAATGGGGGCATAAGTGTGGGGGGAGGACCTGCAGAAGGCCTGGTTTCCTACGAAAAGCATTACCAGTTCTAAATCAAAAACTGTTCTTAATGCATTTGTTTGTTTTTTGTATGTAATTATGCATATGGCTTTCAGTTGGTAATTTAATTTATCTGGGCTGACAGAGCTCTACAGCCACACCCCTATCTGTTGTACCTGAATTTGACATTAACCATTTCTCCCTGGTCGTTTTGAGTGTACACTAACGTGTACAATTCACTTGCTAGTAACCCTGCCCTCCATGTAGGTGTCTGGCCTAATGGCTAGTCTTCCTGGTAGAAATTCCATGTGGTCATTTACAGATGGTTTCAACTGAGTCCAGTTGATGTCCTTAGGAGTCCAATCAAATGCGACAGAATAACCAACAGTTTATTTCACTTGTATTCAGAAATTGATTACCAGTATCCGATGGCACCTGATATTTTTAATTATTTTTATTTAATCCATTGGGTTTTCTTTTTTTACCCAATGTCCAAAACCAGTAATGCACATTTGCAACTGGCCAGACAGAACTTCTACAATGTCTTACAATCTCCCTGAGAAGTCAATTGTGTAACTAACACCACAGCATTGAGATACCAACTAAATGTGGTGCCTTGTAAATTCACCTGTTTTTTGGTTGTGGGTTTATATAGTGTAAATTTGACCCCAGAACATTAAAGCACTTTACAATGAACGAGATGTTACGCATTTTTGGAGAGATTAAGTGATTACGAATACCAATATATAGAGCTGTTTCCCTGGTGCCAAAGTCAGCAGCTCCACGAACTAGGCCACATCTATTCCACATCTATACAAAACACTGTCAGCCAGATCTTAGAGTCTGATGTATAAAGTCCTTTTGCAGTTGCAAACACTGCAATTTACTAAATCACAGGGTTTGTGACCACAGAAGATTTTTGTATCTACTAAATCCATTTTGTGAGTCTGAAAAACATTTTCCACTCACAAAAGGAGTTGTGCGATCCATTTTGAATTAGGAAGGGACCTAAATGTTTTTCAACCGCAATTGTAAACCATTCATTAGTTACCGACACCTAAAAGGAGACGGTGAGTGATTTGGAAAGTGGAAGGAGTATCATTGGATGAGCGCTTAATTTGTGTGTGTTGTTTCCGGTGCGGAGCACCAGCACTTATTTTTGAGGACCGGTGCTTATTCTTCTGCCTCAAGCATTTTCTGCGAGCAAAAGACAGACATGGAAAGAGGAAGAGAAAAATGAAAAATGAAAAATTAAAGAGGCCCGAGATGGCTTCAGGATAACTCTGCCTAAGTATTCCGTGTTCCCACATTTAATTGCAGCAGCCGCGTGTTTAAGAGAAGGGCTTTGAGCACCGGCACCTTTTTATTTACAAATTAAGCACTGCATTGGATCACCTTTCCCTTTCTGAATTGTGTCGGAAGCAGCAGTGCTCCAGGAGACCACTGCCTGTTTTCCCCTGATGTTTTCCCAAACTGGAAACTTTTATTTTAAAAGCAGCATCACATACTTACATGGGCTGCTTTAAAAACGAAAAGGACATCCCATTTGGGGATGGAAACACAGGGATAGTGGTCTGCCGTTCCTTGCAGGCGGATTTTTCTCCAAATATCATGCAAAAATGTTGAAGATCAGCCAATGGAAAATTGATTCTATGAATGTGTTAATAAGGTAGAAAAATACCATAGATGTTTGGCAAATAGGTACAAGACGAAAATAATTTTAAGACCCTAAACAATATGTATTGCTAATATATTTGCACGTTTTCTTGATGAGAGTATTTCTTCTTCATCTAATGCACAACTTAAGAAACCGTAACTCTTCAACATGGGTTTATGCATTATGTATTGAACATTTTTGTCAATTGTTTTATTTATAAAACTTTCACTGTATCTTGTACGCCGTGTGAATACATTTTTAAAAAATCACACAAAACGCAACTAAGCACTTAACATCACCCATAACGTCGCAGAATACTTAACATAACTCATAACATAATTGACCACATAACATAAAAGACAGTTTTATTTTCCTCTCTTCTGTAAAGACCTCTTTAAATTCTATGAACTACAGATCACAGATGAAGCATAGCATAGCATAACATAAGATGTGGTTCCGGAGTACATGGCGGGGGTACAAGGATCTCATCAACAATAACATACATGTATACATTGACTCCTACGCCATGGCGCCATCTGGTGGGCCTTGCGTGGACTAGCGTTCGTCTTCCAGCTTATTTCATTCTGATTTAGCTGTTTGTTGAACAGGTAAGTACATCAAAGCCCTCGTACTTATCACATGTGAACATGCCATGAGCCCCTCTCACATGTGCAAACTGTAAACTGTTAACGTTATTAACTGTGCACGTATGGACATAAAGGAAGGTAGCTGTGTTGTACCTTCTATGGCCTGACGAAGCGACACATTTTGTCAACTCCCAGTGGCAGCTGGTGATAGTTAAAAGGGGTGGGGCGTAGCGAGCTTAGCCAGAGAGCCTGACTTGTTCTTGGGGGGATCTGGGGTTGTCCTCGCCTCCTTGATTAAAAAACAAAACATTGGTAATAATTTTGACATACATGTGCTGTTAAGTCATAGGGCCAGATGTATCAAAGGTTTTTACCCATTCTGTGTCTATGGGAAAAAGTGTTCGTACATATCACCCATAGACTCTATAAGGGACTGCATTAAATATTCAAGCCCTTTCATGGTGTGCCAACCATTGAAACCGGACCCTCCACAGGAGTTGACCCTTTTTTGAAAGAGGGCTATTGATGTTACATATGTCCTCAGTCATCATTGAGGTCGCCCCCTACCCTGGGGGTGACACATGTCAAAAAGTAACTCTAGTACGTCATGGCCATGTTTGCCATGGCTGTTCCCTAGTCTCGCATGCCACAGCTGCCCTCTCTTATGCCAAGGATTATCTCAAATGTGCAAAGTTCCAGCATTTTGCCATGTTTGGCAAAAATTCCCCCCATTTTACCAGGATTGTTCTGTGGGTGCCTACTACGCCAATAATTATCTCCATTATGCCAGTACCAATATTTTGCCGCGGGTGCCCATATACTAAGTATAGCCTATAGGATGGCAGTGCCAGTATTTGGTCACAGGTGTCCTTTATGCTAAAACAGTTGCCGGGCTGGAGAGAGCCTGCACGGGTCTCAGTCTGCTGGGAGCACCAAGCCAGGGCGCTCCCGGCCAATCCTGACACTGCTTTGGGCAGCGTAAGGATTGGCCGCAGGGCAGGCTGGGAGCCTGTGCCTGTGCAGCCAGAAAGGAAGAGGAGCGGAGCGGGGCCGTGCCGAAAAAGTTAAGTGTTGGGTTTAAAAAAAATGTAATTTAATTTTAGGTGTTCCCTCCCACGCCACCTCCCCGCCCAGTGTAAGTCTATGAGATAAAAATCCAACATAGGGAACATCAAGTTGGAGAATAAAAGTCGAGGAAAGCTAAAGCCAATGCCAAGCTAAAGCCAATGAGCCTCCAAATTGTTGAATGGCTGTTTTTTCATCAAATTGTTGAAAAACAATCCAGGGTCTCCGTATTACATCCCATCAAAGTCCAAAAACCTCCCAAAAACTTACAATTTCAAAAATGTTAAGTAACATTTACTTTAAAAAAAGATAAAATTGAAATAAAAACAAACTCAGTTATCCTAGTAGTCTCTCTTAAATTCATTTTGCTGTTCCAGCGGCAGGCTTCTCTTTACGCCCACTAGGGCTGTAGAATGGCCCACAGGAGAGGCTGTTAAGGTAAGGGCTCCCCAGGACGAAGCCGGTAAGGGAATACTTTGGGGAAGGAAAGTTGAGAAAAAATAAGGGCAAAGGATGGAGATGAGGCTGCACATTAACAATAACAACCTAATAATCAAGAGACTGGGAGGAAGGAGAAGGGACGGAGGGCAAGCAAGAGGCCTGTGGTACATCTTGGAAGTATTTTAAGAGAGTAATTTCATGAAAACAGAATTTACTTAAAAATAAATTCTTAACTTTAATTTGGTAATGAAAATATTTTTTTCCATTCAAGTAGGATTGGTCAGACTTATTTTGTGAAGGTCGTCATTTATCAGCAGTAAATTAATTTGTTAGCCTCACCGAACCCATTGAAGGTGATGTCTACTATCGCTTAGAAAGAATGGATCAAGAATTTTTACAAAAAAATCCTCCAATTTGTTTCGTGGAGGTTTTCAAATGTGCTCCATTTCAAGTAAGCTATGTGACTCAGTAGTTGAAGTTGGTGTGTTGTGTAACAATTGAGCTCAACAACATTACACATTTTTGAGCATGATCCCACAAAGGGTTAATCGTCAAAAATAGAGATGATCGAGTCGACATGTCATAGTCACCAAATCTATTCTTTTGTCCAGCGTTAGACAAGTACATATGAATCAAACATCCCAAGAGTTGCCAAATAAACCATCTTCGAACCAAACCAAGAGGACATCAAGTCCTGCTTTTACCACCACGTGTGTATGGAAACGCCAGTCGTAGAAGTAAAGACTGTATTCAAGCAATGGAAAAACTGCTGCAAAGTGCAATTGTCTCTGAATCACAAAGTTACCTGAAAAATCTAAAACACACAAGAAACCTATTTTACACCATCCAAAAATAAACACCTGGAATATGATTTAGAAAGTAACTGTTAAATTACACAAGGAACACAATACTAAAAGTTGCTATATTCTGTCCGAAACATACACAGAAGCCTGAGTTCATGGTACAAATATACATGTCAAAATATATAGAGCAGAAGTCCAAGGGGCAACACCCACAATTTGATACATCTGCCACATCACCATTAATACACAATGCATTACTACATTCATGTACTTGGGAACACTTAGTTTAGGCTCAAGCTATGCCATCAAGCACATAGTCACAATGCATAAGCCACATGCCACAACAGTGTGTTATTGATTGTACTACTGAATATCACCCATATTGTGATACAAGAACACTGAGCACACAATTTTGAGGGACAAAATAAGGGTATATAGGTAAGGACATATAGGGAAGCATTGATTTACTCTTCCTAACTCCATATCTACCTACCCTGAAGGCATATGTACCACATAGGTGCACACATGGGAAGTTAGGTGTGAAAAACCTAGGCTTACTTACCTTTTGATATGTGTTCGATATTTTGTCCTCCATATTGAGTCCCACCGATATTCGGGGGTCGATATTCAATTTATAGAGCAATAAATGCAACAGTTTCGCCCTTTGGAAGTGATGTTAACAAGAAATATTATTATTGCCCAATTTAATGATACTTAGAGGATTATTTAGAGTTTGGTGGAGGCTTCACTCCATCACAAGGATGAGGAATATCCGGTCGGCCAAAATATGAATCCCTTTATATCCTATGGGGTTTATATTTTTGTCAAATGGAATATCCGTCACCGTTGTGACGGAGTAACCCCTCCATCAAACTCTAAATCAGGCATTAAGTCTTGAACAGGGGAAGATGAAAATCTGAGTTGGCCCTGATGGGATTCAAACTTTTGACATAAAGGCCACATCAATTGTCACACAGCAAACAATTAATTTTGCTAAGCCATTTTGCTGACACATAAACTAAAGGGATGGTGATTACCTGTCAAAAGATCTCACTTTCAAAGAAATGCAGTATCACCTGACAGAAACAGTAATGTGAAACCTCAAATCGAAGTTGAGAGCACAGAGGAAGATGGGGTACTGGAAAAGGACCACACATCAGAACTGTACACATTTAGACATTCAAACTCAACAAGCACACCTTTGGGGACCACCTACACCTTCATGCTACACTCACAACCTATGAAAACGTACTAGGCCTCAACTCCAGGCACAAACCTGCTATTTGCACTACAATACTGCCCCATTCTGCCCCTGCAGAGGACACAGTCTGCATCCCACAATATTATGACTGCAAGCATGTATGACAGGTTAAAGATGCACTGTAGCCTCTTATGCACACCATGTTACTTTCCCCATCATAGCACAGCAGACACGAGAAGCACCAATGGCACAAGGCACGAGAAGCACCAATGGCATTCTACAACACCCCAGGCTCCCCTCACCATATGATCCATCAGTTTCACATTCTTAGCCATGAAGATGCTCATAGACACAATTTTCCTTACTTCATCATCCTATTCATATTGGACTTCAAATTAAGTTTCAATGTCTACTGAAAACGATTGTAGGGTTCATGGCATGAGACATCTATCCTGGATCATGGAATGATGCGTGTTTCCTGGATCATGGCATGATGCTTCTATCATGGCATGATGCGTCTATCCTGGATCATGGCGTGATGAGTCTATCCTGGATCATGGCATGAAGAATCTATCCTGGATCATGGCATGATGCATCTATCCTGGATCATGGCATGATGCATCTATCCTGGATCATGGCATGATGCATCTATCCTGGATCATGGCATGATCCATCTCTCCTGGATCATGGCATGAAGAACCTATCCTGGATCATGGCATGATGCATCTATCCTGGGCCATGGAATAATGCATCTATCCTGGATCATGGCATGATGCATCTATCCTGGACAAGAATACAAAGACCCCGATCTTGTAAGAGTTTCCCAGCAGGTGAGCAGATAACACACAGACTGTACTGCACTTTCACCCAATCTTACCACCACTCGTGACTCTCACTTTCACAAACTGGTGAATGCAGACATACTTTAAATGCACTGTTAATGAAACACCCACAGGGGGCGGACAAAGGTGGGGAAGTGCATAAGGTGGGCAAGGTACAAATACTGTGCAAGTCACTGAAGTGCCAAAATAGAGTTTGAGGTACCTGCAGGAACCCCTGTCCTGATACAGGTGCCAGGCAGGTTTTTTAGTTAGTAATCCACCTGGCAGTCATGCAACCACCATCTCAGCAGCATCCTAGGACAACCACCACCGAGGTCATGAGGGTGGCACTGCCACAGGGCATGTCTCACTGATGTGTGAATACTGGATATAACCTTTTGTGGACTCAGGGAGTATACAGAGAACCCTAGGAGTCTCCTGGCAATACCACCAAAACCTAGTTAGGGCTATTCTGGCACAGACCTTGGCCCCACCTCTAAGTCACCTCTTTGATTTACAGTCCCAGGAGCAGCAGTAAATGGCGAGGAGAGGTGGGTGATGCTTAAAGCTAATGTGACTTTCCTGCACAGGGCAGATGCATTCATAATGGCGAGCACATGGACATGAGACTCATAAACGCCATAGGAGCTCGCCTGTATGACGTAGATGAGAACGTCAACTTGCTTCACCTGCTCTGCTTCACCTGCTCTGGCTGCGCTCGTTATCAGAGAAGGAGAGGGAGGGATGGAGGGAGGGAGAGGGAGAGGGAGAGGGAGAGAAAGAGAGAGAGAGAGAGAAAGAGAGAGAGAGAGAGAGAGAGAGAGAGAGAGAGAGAGAGAGAGAGAGAGATGCTGTTATTCATATTCATGCAAGGTTGCGTATTTCTGCTGCATTTATTCTTTACTGCTGCCACTCATGAACCCCACTTTGCCCTTTTGTGACTGTGAAATCTCATTTTTAGGTCTTGGCTCTAGACAGTGCACGAGCTGTCGTGAAAGAGATATGTTGTATCTATGTTGTGGTCTCTTCAGCCGCCCATAGGCTTGCCATTTGATGGCTCCATCATCGCTCTTCTATTCTTTATCCACATTTGTCCATAGCATGCATGCGTCCTGCCTCTTCCTGTGTTGGGCCCTCGCCGAAAGTAGGGACCAGTTACTAATATCCATATACAGTGACCATTTTACGGAATGTTTTTGGGACTACTGTTTTCTTTAACAGTGCTTTTCATGAGCACTTGTGTTTACATTTGCTCCAATCGTTTCTCTAAACAGGACAGTAAATCTTGTTTCTTTGGTTGACAGCGTTTTTCACAAACACTTGTGTTTACATGTGCTCCGAGCGATTCTCTAAACAGGCGTGTAAATATTTTTCTATATCCCATCACATTGCTGTGCATTCTGGCGTTGCTTGTCCTTCATCCAACCCCCCTCCCAATTCGCAGCTTGTCCTGTCCCCCCAGCCCCTCCCTCATCGCTGCTTGCTTTGTGCCCTTGTGACAAAGGTTTCCCAGCTGTCATTTTCTAAACCACATAATGGGTGACGGAAAAGCTAGTCAATCGGAATACATTATTTAACAAATGGTTTAATGGATGCAGCACCCATATCTCAATGGCTGACATGCTCCCTGGGCACACCTTCATTTACTTCGCAGAAATGACACAAAACAGTAAAAAACAGAGCATGCCAGTGGATTTCAGATGCGGGATGCATGCAGGATTGGAGCGCATTGGCATGCATTTGCTATGCATGGTTTACATCAAACTCTTCCGGTGCTGGGGATGCTACTGCAGCAGGTGCACTAGAACGATTCCTGCAATGCAAAAGTGAACCGCTCCATGTCCAATGTAAAATTAGCTGGGTCATGCACATGGAAGAAAGACTCCAAGTCAGGGTGGTGAAAACAACTAGAGTGCTGACTTTATACCAATAACACTGACAAATGCTTTGTGGCGCTCAGTGGTGACATAACAGCCAACACCAGCTATCAGACTATTCTTTGGCTGAGAACTTGAATATCAATAAAACTAGTCCGAGCGCCGTACACAAATGCGTTAACATTCCCAACGCCTATAGCTCTCGGATTGCCAAGACTTATGGGCTTTGCCAATGCTTGTTAATCTGTGGCTTCACAGTTGACCTTTGCCTTGGCTGTTTACTGCTGGTCACCTTCTGGGGCAAATTTAAGGAAAGTGGCGCCGCACCCAGTGCAGCACCACTTTCCTTGTGCCCCTCAGCGACCCCCTACGGCGCACCATGGCTCAGGGTAGGGGGCAATAGCATCAACATGTTTGACACTATTGATGTACTGTTTAGAGTTAGCCCCAAAATGTTGGCACTAACCCTGAACAGTACACAGGGGCCCATTGTAAACAATGGTGTTCCCCCTTTTAACACCTGTTCTGAGCGGGCGTTAAAAGTGGCAAAAAAAATGATACAAAGAAATCTCTTAGATCGTTTTGTGTCATTTTTTCTGGCCTCCTAACGGGGGAACGTCCCCTTTGCCTACATTATGCCTGGCGCAGGCATAATGTAGGGCAATGTGTTACAAAGTAGCGCAAATCATGCAATATGGCATGGGGAAAAGGCCACAATAGCACCAAAAACTTACGCTAAGGAGGCGCTGAAGTGGCACTAGGCACTCTTAAATCTGGGCCTCTGATCTTTTCACCCACAGCTTTCCTGTTGTCCCATAAGTATGCTCAAGTCCCTTGATTCCTTTGGACATGCCCCCTACAAAGGTGTTTTTGATGTTCTCTGTGCACTGTAACTGCGTCAACCCTCATGACACCAATTATATTGTGCGTTTTATGCAGGTCATCCAATTCCCCCCTTGTCAGGGCCTGGGCCTGCACAATTCCTTAAGGCAATGTCCTGTTGCTAGACACTTCCATTGGCATTGTTTTTTCTCCTTCTTTGGCATGACGTTCGGGGATGTCACATTCACTCCGCATTTTGTGTCCAAACGTGTCAGATGTTATGGTTACATGAGGAAAAGTGAGAAGGTGTGAGGCACTAGTGTGCATATGTCCATCAGGGAGGGTTATGGATGCTCACAGATATTGCAACAAATGTGGACTTGTAGTGTGTGGTAATGGAGGACATTTACACGTCACTGCACAGAGAGTAGGAAACCTATGAATGTTCAGTCACTTCCGGTCGAAGGTCTTGTCCACTGATTGGCATGTAGACTGTCAGGGCCAATTAAAGGGAAATGAGCGAAATGATATTCAGATTAAAGAACTAAAAAACGGAGACGGTAAAGCAGCAAGTCAGATTTGTTCATGGAATGATATCCATTGACATTCTCCTCCTGAAGCTCCATTGTGGTCATATGTGGTTGGGGCACACCTGTTGTCATCATCACTGGGGGCGGTGTCTGGAAGGAGGTAAACATTGGGTTGCAGCTTGTGAACAGAACTATTTTTGAACACATGCATGTCATGCAACACAGATCTGGGACTCTATCAAAACTCATGGTCCTCTTCGGAGACTGACAGGTGCAGTGAGTGTGCATAGCCATTTGTAACTTCAATGTGACCTTGTGGCTGAGGAATACTCATTTTACGGACTCTGCACTTCGCGGACTCAGCACTAAGCGTGGATAGTCACTAATTATTACTTTATTAATTAAATATGCGGTATTTGTAAAGCGCAAACACTCATTCCCAGAGGGATATTACGGCGCTAAATTTCTGATTCCATGGAGGAAATGGAAGAGTGTTTTTGCACACTATGCTCGAGTTTGTGGCACATCCTTAAGTGCAGAAAGGAAAATGTCTCTTCTGATGCATTGTTTAGGTCCTGAAGGACAGGAAGTTTTTGAAAATCTACCTGAACTTACGATTGACGATGCTGGTGACCTCAATGATTTAGAAATTTGTATAAAAAAGCTTGACTTACACTACCTACCAAAAATCTCAACAGTTTTAGAGAGATATCATTTTGGGAAAAGACTGCAAAGGTCTGGAGAATCTGTTGAAGAGTACATTACAGTACTTAGAAAATTAGCTTCCACGTGTGGTTTTGGGAGTAGTAAGGATGAGCGTCTGAGAGATCAATTCATGTTGGGCTGCAACATCGACAAGGCAAAAGAATCCTTTTGGACTAAAGACAATCCGTCACTTCATGAAGTTGTATCTATTGCAAAAACACATGAACATAGTTTAGCTTGTCTTGATGAAATCAGGGAAACGAATTCTCAAGCAAGGGATGATGAAATCCATTATGTCAGTCAAGGATGTAGTTTACGAGATAAAATGAGCTCTCAAAAAGTAGTAAAAAATAATTTTAGTGACCCAAGGGTTAGGAAAAGTGTACAGGGAAAATGTTATAGGTGTGGTGAGTTTGGCCACTATGCCAATTTCAAAGGGTGCTTAGGTTGGAAGGTTTTCTGTCAAATTTGTGGAAAAAAAGGTCATTTTGCTTCATGTTGTAAAAATATTAATTTAAAAAAACAAAATGTTCAAGAAATAACACTGGAGGATGAAGATTCTCCAAAGGAGTTTGTATTACAAATAAAAAATGGAATTAGTGGGCCAGTGGAAGTTGTGTATATTGAGGGAGTTTCCATACCTATGATGTTTGATTTTGGAGCTAAGATCACTCTAATTCCTTTGAGTATTTTTGAAAAACATTTGAGAACTGGTGTTAAGTTGTTCAGACCAGATATTTCTCCAAAAGGATATGGGGGTGAACCCATTAAGCTGTTGGGTTATTTCATAGGTTCCATTCAGTACATGGATAGGTTCACAGCTGGTGAAATTTACATCTCAGTAAGAGGAGATTCCCTCATCAGTTGGTCTCATCAGAGAGATTTAAGGGTTTATCTTGATCCCAATGAGTCTCCTTCAGTTAGGTTGAAAGATTTAAACTGTATTAATACTGTGGATAATGGTAGACCGTCTTATGAACAAGAATTCTCTAGTCTTTTTCATCCTAAGCTAGGCTGTTTGAAGGGCTATGTTCATGAGATCAAGTTGAGGAAGGGTGTAATTCCAGTAGTTAGCAAAGTGAGAGGTGTTCCCTTAATGGTGAGAGAGAAGATGAAAAAGGAATTAGAAAAGCTGGAACAAGATGGAATAATTGAAAAGGTGGAAGCCACTGAGTGGTTGGCTCCAGTGGTTATGGCAGTAAAGGCTAATGGTGAGCCAAGACTTTGTATTGACTTGAGAGAGCTGAATAAATGTGTGATAACAGATCACTATCCCTTACCTAACATTAACAAAATGTTGGCTCTTCTTAGTGGTGCTAAGTGTTTTTCATCCATTGACTTGACCTCCGCGTACCATCAGATTAAACTTCATCAAGATTCTCAAGACTTGACAGCTTTCATAACGCCTTTTGGTACTTACAAGTTCCTCGGATGCCTTTTGGTTTAGTTTCTGCGGCTGCAGTTTTTCAACGAGCTATGGAGAAGGTTCTTGAAGGAATCCAAGGGGTCAAGATATATCAAGATGACATATTAGTGCATGGTGAGAACATTTCTGAACACAACATGCGGGTTCGCCAAGTTCTTCTGCGATTAAGGGAAAGTGGCTTAACGTTGAAAGCGGGAAAATGCAAGTTTAATCTTGAAGAAATTAATTATTTAGGTCACAAGATCTCTGCTCTTGGTATTGAACCAAGAAAGGGCTTAGTGGATACAATTGAAAATCTTGCGAGTCCTACATCAAAAGAGGAAGTAATGAAGTTCTTAGGGATGGCCGAATTCTACAGTAGATTTGTAGACAACTTTGCAGAGAAGACTAAAACCATTAGGGAATTAGTAAGGAAGGGTGTTACGTTTTAATGGGATAAAGCATGTGAAGATGAATTTAAGAATGTGAAACATCTCTTGAAGTGTGCTCCGTGCTTGCAAAGCTTTGATCCAAGTCATCAAACCATCATTATGGCTGATGCTAGTGCAAAAGGTCTTGGTGCTGTTTTACTCCAAACCCATAATGGTATAGAGAAAACTATACTGTTAATTTCAAGGTGTTTGAGGGGGGCAGAATCAAATTATTCGGTAATTGAGAGGGAAGCACTGGCTGTATTTTGGTCTGTGAACAAACTAAGGAAGTTTGTTTGGGGTAACAAATTTCTTGTGAAAACTCACCACAAACCACTGAAAGAAATTTTTGAGAAGAAATGGCTAGATATCATTTCGGGTAGGATCAGGAAATGGGTAGTGGCTCTTCAGGAATTTTCTTTTGAGGTACAATATATACCAGGTGCTCAGAATCTTGTTGCTGATTGTTTTTCTAGACTTGTAAATGAAGTTTCAGAATCTGAGGATCAATTTATTGAGTATCTTGATGAATTTGATGTTTGTTTGATTAGGGAAGGAATAATTAGGGAGAGTGAATGGAGGAATAATTTATGTAATGATGCAGTGGTGCAAAAGGTTCTTAAAAAAATCAAATATGGTTGGGATGGCACTGAAAAACAAGATCAGCATTTATGTGGTTTTTGGAGGGTCAGAGGGGAGTTGTCATCTCAAGAAGGTCTATTATTGAGAGGAACTAAACTTATTCCTCCGGAGAAATTAAGGGATGAGCTAATATCCATAGCACATGAGAGTCATCCAGGGATCTCGAAGACGAAGGAAAGATTGAGACTTGCATATTGGTGGCCGGGCATGGATGTTCA
The DNA here is from genome assembly GCF_031143425.1 of Pleurodeles waltl. NCBI lineage: Eukaryota > Metazoa > Chordata > Amphibia > Caudata > Salamandridae > Pleurodeles > Pleurodeles waltl. Next base: position 74,175,678 of record NC_090449.1, on the reverse strand, counting down.
AATTGAGCGGTGTGTTAGGAAGTGTGTGGAATGTTCCAGAGCTGACAAAACCTTGATGTGTAGGGTTCAACCCATGGTGGTGAGGGAGCTACCCAGTAAACCGTGGCAGGAGGTTTCTTTAGACATCCTGGGACCTATTAAATATTCCAGGGTCGACAAATATGTGTTAGTTTTGATAGACATGTATTCTAGATGGCCTGAGATTGGGATCACCTCTTCAGTAGAAACTCAGGTTGTCATAGACTTCCTTAATCAGATCTTTGATAGGGAGGGGATTCCTTCATCCATTCTCACTGACAATGGTGTGCAACTTGTCTCTCAAAACATGGAGAGATTCCTTAGTGACAAGGGAATTATACATAAGAAGGCCTCTCTCTATCATCCTGAGACTAATGGCATGGTGGAGAAATTAAACAGGGTGTTAAAAGAAACCATCCAATTAGCTCTGGCTAATAACAAATGTTGGAAAGAGGAGATTTTGAACAAAATCAAGAATTACAGACTAACTCCACATACAAGTACGGGTTTTACACCTTTTGAATTATTTAGGCACAGAAAACCTAATACGCAGATGTGTCCGTCTTGGGTTAACGACAAGGTGGGATTAGAGACTAACCTGGGGTGTAGTTTAGAACATAAAATGGACAGGGAAGTTAGGAAAACTCTTGAAAGAAAGGTGGATTTGACAGATGGAAGGCGGTAAAGAAAATTGTGATTTCAGTGGGTGATGTTGTCAAAGTGAGAAATTCGCGATTTGGTTTATCTAACACGTATTCTAAATTCTCTTCTCCTCTCAAAGTGATAAAAGTCATGAAGAATGCTGTAAAGACAGAGGATCATAGGATTTGGAACATTGGGAGAATTGTAAAAATCTCTGGGGATGGAGATGAAAAATCTGGGAAAGCGAATGAAGAGAAATGTGAGCAAGGAGATAGCCATGCTGCATTAAGAAGAAGTTCAAGGGTCTCTAGACATCCTAAGTCTCTAGATGATTTTGTAATCCCAATGTAAGAATATGTGCAATTGGGTTATTTCATTACTCTAGGGAGAGTTGCACATTTTCTTTTCTTGCTTTATTTGTGTTTGGATGAGTGCACTGTATTTTGTATTATTTAATGTTTCAATTTCTCACGGGTTTCCTTTGTATATGTGTATATAATTGCACTGTATGTTTGCAGTATTTTTTTTCTTCTTTATAGCATTGTGTTAAGAATACATATGTGTTTTTTAAAAGTTTTGTTAATGAGGGGAAGATGTGTGGTATTCTAGGTTAGAATGGGGATTAGAATGTGAGGGTCTCCCAGGAGACAACGGCAGTTGGGGGACTGGAGAAGGAGAAGGAGAACGGAGAGAGAAACTGTCTGTGGGCTGAGGTGTTTCTATTACTGCAAATATCTTCTGAAATAAACACACTGTACCTTAAGAAGAACTGTGTACCAGCGAATCCTTCACCAGTAAACTGATGTTCATCTGGAAACAGCCAGGTTTTTAAGTTCTTTCTAAACCTGAAGTGGTTGGAGGTGAGACAGCAGTGGTTTCCAGTGGGCAGCAGCCGAATAGGTGAATGAGCAACCACTGACTTCTTAATGTGTTTATCTTTGGCTAGTGCTAAGTTGGGTGATCTCAGGTTTCAAGCAGGTTTATAAAATTCCACCGTTGATCTTAGAATTGTAGGCCCAATTCAAACGCCTGTGCCATGCCCACAAAGCACTCTACAACACTGCCCTACTAATCACTCCCTCAATAGGTATGTGTCACAATTATCAAATATTTTCAGATCTGTACGGTGTAGTGAGTAATCAGAGCTTAGCTTTTGACCAACTCAATATAACTCACAAGTATCTTCATTGCCAATTTTTGGAGAATGTCAAGAACCTGTTTTTTGTCACTATAAAGAGCTGATAGAAATCTATGGCTGTCACTCCTGTGTTGATCAGAGCCTGCCCTTGCAATGGCTGTGATTTATTTTTCCTTGGTGCGTCCTGAGGCACCAGTTTTTTTGTATTCCATCATTTTAACATGGGTGTGTAGCGGCTTCAAAGACTATGGCCCTCATTATAACATTGGCAGTAAAAAAACGCCTACTGCCGTGGCAACGGCCGCCAAAAGACCGTCACCGCGGCTACCAGCCGTCTGCCACATTATGACCGTAGCCGGAATTCCACCAGAAGGATGGTGGAATTCAGGCTGAAGCGGATGGTGGTAAGGTAGACTGCCGCCGACCGTATCATGACCCATGATACTGCCTGGCGGTGTTCTGCTGGGTACGCTGCTGCTGGCAGCAGTGCCGCGTCACGTCTCCTGCCGGAGGACCCCCTGAAATCAGGTAAGTTGGGTGCTCCGACAGGGGAGGAGAGTAGGGGGGTGTTGTGTGTGTTTGTGGGTGTGTATGTCTGTATGCGCGTGTATGTGGGTGTGTGTTGCGTGTTGTATGTGTGTGCATGTGTGGATGTGTGAGTGCGTGTATGTTGTGTTGTGTGAATGTGTGTGTGCTCGTATGTATGTCAGTGTGTTTGGATGTCTGTGTGAATGCATGTATGCATGCGTGGGTGCATGTGGGTATGAGTGTGTGTATGAGTGTGTGTATAATGGTGCGTGAAGGTGCGTGTAGTTTGGGTGGTGGGTCTGGAGTGGGAGGGGGGTCACCTGAGGAGAGGAGGGGGGCGGGGAAGACCCCTATCAGTGACAGGGAAGGGATTCCCTGTCACTGATAGTGCCTACCGCCATGGTTTTCGTGGCGGTAAGGAGGCCACGAAAACCATGGCGGTAGGCGGAGTCATATTCCCGCGGGCGGGCTAGTGACGGCCGCCTGGCTGAAGTCTCCAGCCCGGCGGCTGTTACCGCAGTGGCGGATGGAGTGGTACATTTACGGTTTGGCTTGAGCCAAACCGCCAATGTCATATTATGGGAAAAAGTACCGCTAGCCTGTTGGCAGTACTTTACTCCATAATACCGCCGTCCGCCGGGGTTGTAATGAGGGCCTATATTTCATGACCATGAATGAGGTGCAATCTCATCTGGTCAATCAATCAATCAGGCAGTTCTTGTAGAGCGCAAGCTAGTCACCCCGGGGGGGGGGGTGTCTCCAAGCGCTGGTTTAGTGCTGCGGGGCTGGACCGGTTGGCGGTGGTTGAAGAGTCAAGTCTTGAGCTGTTTTCTGAAATCCTTCAGGGAGGGGGCTGTGCGGAGGGGGAGGTCGTTCCAGGCCTTGGCTCGCGCGGTGGGAGAAGAAGCTTCCTTCCAGGCGTTCGCAGTGGATGCAGGGGATCTGAGCCAGGGTGAGAGAGGCTGAGCGGCATTCTCTGGTAGGATGGTAGAACATGAGGCGGACATTGATATGGGTGAGTCTGGAGTTGTGGTAGGCTTTGTATGCATGCGTGAGGAGTCTGAAGAGGCATCTTTGCTGTATCAGGAGCCAGTGGAGGGCCTTGAGGTGTGGCGTGATGCTGGCCCTTCTAGGGAGGCCGAGAATTAGTCTTGGAGCATTTTGAATGATCTGAAGGTGGCATAGGAGCTGTTTGGTGGTTCCAATGTAGAGAGTGTTGCCGTAGTCTAGGCGGCTGGTGATGAGGGACTGGGTGAATGTCTTCCTTGGGGTAATGGGTATCCAGCAGAAGATCTTGCAGAGAATGCGGAGTATTTTGAAGCAGGCCGAGGAGACTGTGTTGATTTGTTGCTTCATGGTCAGATGGGATTCCAGGATGATTCCGAGGTTGCGTGTGTGGCTTGAGGGTGAGGGTGGAGGGCTGAGAGTGGTGGGCCACCATGTGTCACCCCAGGGGGAAGGCTTGTTTCCAAAGATGAGGATCTCCGTTTGTCAAAGTTTAGCTTGAGGCAGTTGGACTTCATCCAGGTGGCGATGTCTGTTATGGTGTTTTGGAAGTTGGATCATGTGGAGGAGGCATCTGCGAGGAAGAGGATGAGCTGGGTGTCATTGGCGTAGGAGATGATGTTGGGTCGAGGAGATCCAGTCGAGTGCTTTGTCTTGGATGCCGTTGGTGAGGAGTCTATTGATCAGAGTGTGATAGGAGATGGTGTTGAATGCTGCAGAAAGGTCGAGGAGGGTGAGGGCCTCTGTTCCTCAGAGGTCGAGGAGGAGTCTGATGTTGTTGGTTGCGGCGATCAGGGTAGTCTCTGTGCTGTGGTTAGGCCGGAAGTTGGACTGGGATGGGTTGAGTAGATTGTTGTGTTTGAGGTGGTGTGTGAGCTGGCGGTTGATGACTTTTTCCAGGACTTTGGCAGGGAATGGTAGGAGCGAGATCGGGCAGTAGTTCTTGAGTTCGTTTGGGTCGACCAGGGATTTCTTTGGTAGTGGCTTGACCTCAGCGTGTTTCCAGGCGTTGGGGATGGTGGCTGTGGAGATGGAGGTGTTGAGGATTTCTATGAGGGCTGCTCCAATTAGGTCATGATGGTAATGGAGTCTTTCATGGAGAGCTGCTTCCATTCGGATATCTGACAGAGGGTGTTGTGAGTTCGGGAGCAAAGGGGGCAAGTCAGGTGGGCTGATTCTCGAAGTTGCTGTAGATGTCAGAGATTTTGTGGTGAAGTAGCCTGATGGCTTGTCGCAGAGGGCTTGGGAGGGGTGGATTTTGTTTGCTGTGGCAGAAGGGCATGATAATTCTCTGAAGATGTTGAAGAGTTCTCTGGAGTGGATGGTGCTGGCTTCAATTCGGGTGGCGAGTGCTTATTTCTTGGTTTCCCTGAGTCGAAGGTGGTATGCCTTGAGGGTGGTCCTGAAGGAGTCAAGGTTGGCGGGGACCTTGTTGGAGCACCAGTGTCTCTCTAGTTTCCTGCATTGTTGTGTGAGAGTCTGGAGTTCTGGGGTGAACCATGTGGTATGCTTGATGGGTTTGTTGCTTGAGGTTCTTTTCAGGAGGGTGACGGCGGCAGATGTAAGCCAGTTTGAGAGATTCTGTATGTGGTGTTCTTGAGGGTGGTGATCCAGGGGGTTTCTGTGACTTTTTCCCACTTGCAGCCAGGGAGGGTGGGGTGGGGGGGTCTTGTTAGGATGTTGTGTGATAGGTCTATGGTGAAGTGTACCATGTTGTGGTCTGTCTATGTTAATTCAATGGTGTGAGAGAACTTGGCTCTGTCACTGGTGGAAAAGAGATGGGGTCCAGAGTATGTCCTGCACTGTGGGTGGGGGGGGGGGGTGACCAGTTGAGTGAGGCTGGTGATGCTCATGTTGCTGAGTAGTGAGGTGGCGCTGGTGTCGTTCGGGTCTTCCAGGTGGAAGTTCAGGTCTCCTAGGAAGATGTAGTGGTCGGTGTTGATTGCCAGGTAATATCTGACATTCCGTTGATCGACTGCTCAGCACTGTTGCCCATGGACACTGTAGTAGTTGCAGAAGTTGAGTCATGTGACTTTCTGGAGCACTGTATGTTTCACCAGACTGGTAAAACAGTTTCACCTTTGGTTGTGTCTGCTGAGTCAGGATTATTCTGCTCTTCTGGTGAAGTCTGACATCTTGCTACAAACCACTTAGCTCATTCTTGTGCCCCTTATATTTGAGTCACTCACTGGTTTCTGTCGGTGTATATGTCTCAGTGGTGTCTGGTAATGACAGTACTTAATTTGTGAGAGAAAGCATGCCGGTGCCCGAAACTCTGCTCAGAAGCTGGTGGGCAGTGCTATTAAACATTGGTGCACCAAATACCAAGACCGGTAGGTAGTCTTTAATCCACTACCAGACACCCCCTACCCCTTTTACTTTCTCTTGCAGGTTCCTGCTACTGTTTGTGATGGTTTTGTGTGTTTTTCTTTTTCTGCTCTCTCCGTCTCCTGATCTGTGTGTTTTTCTTTCTCTTGTACTCTATAAAGATCTGAAAAGGAAAAATAAGTGCAAGATGCCCCTGTTTTGTTGGGACCTATGCGTGGTCCCTGCAGCCCCAACCACCAAAATAAGCCACACCTTGCAGAAGTTTGCACCAGACTGGAAAAGACCCTGATCTGTCTTACCCCCATTTATTTATACCTTTGGTTGTGCCCAGCCATGAGGGTTGTGTGCAATCCAGCCGAGTGTCTCAATCACACTATAGTGGCTGGTTGGCTCACTACACCCCCCTTCCCACTTTATTTTGAATGCTAAAATCCCAGCCCGCACACATATTCCTTCAATCTCTGGCTCGGATGAGGGATGATGCAGACTACTGTTGGCTTCTTGACATCTCTCCTGACTTACCATGTGTCGCATCGCTGCCTTCATTTGACAGCCGGCCACAAGTTCCTTATGGATCCACCGATGGTGCAATTCTTGTTAGAGGAGTACAACTCACACTAGCATCATTGTTGCCTTTGCTTTCATTCATGTCACTAGCTTCCACCATATTCCCACTGGAGTGTTCATTCACATTTTTGAACCATGCCACATCCTCATCACTGTTTCATCTCTTCTTCAGCTGTCACCATTGTGCCTTCCACCTTTATCACCTTCCACGTTCCAGATTAATATGAGGTGTGTAACTTCCAGTTTAAATGGCTATCTTTCAGGAATACCATGTCCCCAGGATCCAAGTCTCACACAAGGGCTCTGTGGAAAATGCTCGCTTTTTTGTCATTGCTTCTCTTCCAACCCTGCATTTCATCTGGGTCATAATCAGGCTGTGACAACTCGGGGTGCACAGGAATGGTGTCTTGACGCTGCCCTTTCATCATCATCGCCAATGGGAAGCATTGTGTGGTGCAGTGTGGAGTGCCCCTGTATTCCTGCAAGAAATTGGTGATGGCAGTCCCAGCGTTGGACCTTTCATGCAACACAATTCTCAGGTCTTTGTTCTGGGTTGTCATAAAGTGTTCCACATCTCCATTTGCCTATAGCCACTGTGGAGTGATGCATCTGTGATGTATCCCAAGATATTGCAAAACCTCTCCAAATTCAGTTCCATAAAATGGCAGGCCATTATGCATCCTGATAACCTTTGGAAGTCCAAAGAGCACTAAGACTTTATCGAGTACAGAACGTACATTGCTGAAGGCATTCAATTCAACTAATTCCATTACCGGTCACTTGGAATGGCTATGCACCAGTATAATGGTTAGGCACCCGTGGGGAAAAATGCCAAAGTCAAGATTGACTTTCTGCCAAAGAATGTCGCTCCTCCCTTCAGTGATTACTGGTGCGGAGATCTCAGGACTGGTTACCTCACATGCCTCGCAGTTATGAACAAGCTTATCTACCACTGCTTCCAGGCCTGGGAACAACATCTCCTCCCTGAAATGTCTTTTGGTGTTGTCAGCCCTTTGATGATCTCCATGTGCCACATGACAGACCAGTTCTGCTGCAACCACAATGCAGAACTCTCTCAGAACCACACCTTTAGAGGTACAACAGAGTTCCTGTCTGACTCTCCATAGTTGCATAAGAAGCTCCTTGTCAATGCGGCCCCTTTGTCTGGCATCCTGCAAAAATAGATTCCAGGCTTCATTTTGCAGGTTCTCCATGACTCTTGTCAACACTGCATCCCTTTCAGTAGCTTGACTGATGTCCTTGAGACTCAGAGCATTGGAGCATGCCCCTTGAATCACTAACCTCAGTTACTCCTCCGTGGACCCTCAATCAAATCCTGTGCTAAAATCTATGACTGGTGGGTGATGGGAGACTAATTGAGCCAGATTCTGGGATCCTTCCCAGTAGACCACTTCAAGCTGGTATTGCTGTAGTTGGGTCACCGACCGCTCAATCCTGGGAGGAGGGTGAGGGGCAGAGCCTTTGAATTGGTGTATTGGTGGTTGATGGTCCATTATGACCTAGAAAGGCCGACCACACAGACATAGGTGAAAATGCTCACACGCCCCTTTGATGGCCAGGGCTTCACGTTCAATCTGGGTGTGCCTTGCCTCCGTCAGTATGAGTGCTTTGCTTACAAGGCTAAGGCCACTCATCTACCAGCCTCCATCTCCTGTGTTAGAACTGCGTGCACTCCTACTGGGCTGGCAACCACTAATAACTCAATAATTTTCTTGGGGTCAAAATTGTCCATCATGGATTAGCTCAGAAGCACTGATTTGATCTTTTGGAATGAGTCTTCTTCTTCTTGCCCCAGACCCATCAAGCATCCACTTTTGTCAAGGCCCTGAGTGCTCTGCGATGGTCGCCAGATTCTGGATAAACCTGCAATAGTGGGTTGCCATCCCAAAGAAACTGCAAAACTTGGTGGCATTTCAGTGTGCTTAAGCTTGCTGTATGGCCTGCAACTTCCTGGGGTCTACCTGGGTTCCATCCTTAGTGAGCATTTAACCAGAAAAAATTATGTGTGACACAAAGAACAAAACCTTCTCTGTGTGAAAGCCAACCGCTGAGTGCTTCCCCCTCCCACAGTTCCTACACTGCCCTGTTGCTGATGGCATAGGGTTGTGGGATCGGGCAGTCCTTGGCTTGCCCATGAGTACATCAACAATTTCAATTTTAACAAACTGCATGTTTCCACTGCTTGGCTCTGGGTGAGTGCCACCTCGCTGCAGAGAGGTCATGTGAGCATGCCAAAATGAGAATTTCTTCCAAGCTGAGGTTTGATTGTTTGAGAATTAGACCCCACAGCATCTTTGACCCGGCTTCCCTGAATGATCTGTGCATGGATGTCTTTTGAATTGTTATCTGCAGTGCATATGCTGTCCAGCACGCAAAGATGGCCATAGAAGGAGTTTATTGTTTCCCCTTCACATAGGCGTGCTTGTCTCAAATTTGAAATGCTCAAAATCTGGGTTTATGCTCAGGTCTAAATGTGCATTCAGCACTCTCACTGCTGCCACATAATCATCCTTCTGCCCGGTGTGGGGAGGTGCTCGAATAACTTGTAGATCTCCTATCTCATGTAATGAAGGAGCAGGGACTTCTTCACCAAACTATCAGTCTCTTGGGTTGCCCTGAAATAATTGGTCAGTCTGCCCAACTACCTCTTCCATCGTGGGGCAACTGTGGCAGGATCTGGCAGTCCACTAAAAGGTGGCAAAACCTCCATTGGGGGGGGTGCGTGGGTGCTGGCAGAGCTTGACCACGTGCAGCTTTTGCATTGTCTACCATGAGGTCACTCCCTCAATCAATGCAACCAAGCCACCCAATGGAGAGCGCAGAGTCCTTCGTAGCAAAACAAACTGGTCTTGATTACTCACTGAGGCACGGAGTCTGGCGATCCAGCACACAGGCCAGGCAAATGTCTGCTTTCCTCCTGTTCTTGGCTAGTAGGGCCAAACACTGTGGGTATCGAGTGGGGCAAGCTTCCAGCAGGTAAGTCCACCAGGGTCCAGGTAACCACTATAACAGGGGGCAGAAACACAGGTCTCAACAAACCTGGAGAGGGGCCCTGTGGGGTTGGCCTCATCATGTGGATGGCACAGCCTCTGGGAGTCAGCTCAAGGGGGTGTCAGGGAGACCAGCAGCACACCTCCTATGATCGGGGAAAACCCCCACTCTGGGGCCAGCAGCTCTTCAGAGGTGCACAGGGCCAGGAGTCAGAAGCTGGCAGCGGGTAGACAGGGCCGCATCCAGGTACGGGAGCTCCAGGAAGGACAGGACAGCCAGATCAATCCGCCTCACCCTGTTGACAATGCGGGGTGGGCACACGTCTGCGCAGGCGAGACTGCTCTGGAATGAGAGCTGCAATGTCCTGCAGATGCGCTGTGCGCTCAGTAGTAGCCTGATGGCCCTCCTCATCACTAAGGCGGTCATTCCAAACGCGGCGGGCGGCGGTAGCCGCCGAATGACCGCACCGCGGTCAAAAGACCGCAGCGGTCATTCTGGCTTTCCCGCTGGGCCGGCGGGCGACCGCCAAAAGGCCACCCGCCGGCCCAGCGGGAAAGACCCAGCAATGATGAAGCCGGCTCCGAATGGAGCCGGCGGAGTTGCTGGGGTGCGACGGGTGCAGTGGCACCCGTCGTGATTTTCAGTGTCTGCAAAGCAGACACTGAAAATCATTATGGGGCCCTGTTAGGGGGCCCCTGCACTGCCCATGCCAGTGGCATGGGCAGTGTAGGGGCCCCAGGGGCCCCACGACACCCGTTGCCACCATCCTGTTCCTGGCGGTAAAAACCGCCAGGAACAGGATGGCGGGAAGGGGGTCGGAATCCCCATGGCGGCGCTGCAAGCAGCGCCGCCATGGAGGATTCCCTGGGCCAGGGGAAAACCGTCGGGAAACCGCCGGTTCCCCTTTTCTGACCGCGGCTTTACCGCCGCGGTCAGAATGGCCCAGGAAGTACCGCCAGCCTGTTGGTGGTGCTTCCGCGGTCCCCGGCCCTGGCGGTCATGGACCGCCAGGGTTGGAATGACCCCCTAAGTGTTGTGTTGGGACCTATGCGTGGTCCTGCAGTCCCAACCACCAAAATAAGCCACACTGCACAGCAGTGTACACCTGGTGGGAAAAGACACCAAATGATCTTACTCCCTATTTATTTATACCCTCCGCCTCGCCCGGCCATGAGGGTTGCATGCATTCCACCTGGGTCTCCCGATCACACCGTCGTGGCAGGGCGGCTCACTACATCCGCCACTGGCAGCCGTCGGCTCGAATTAGGCACTGGGTAGTGGTGCCTTTCAGTTGCCTCATTCCTTCCCAGGCCACTGGTACATCGTGAGTCAATGGAAAAAAGTTTCATACATGCCTGGTGTAGCGAAGGCCTCTGGACCTCGCTGGAAGCCAGCTCGTGACCCGACGTTAACGCTAGGCTTGGCGAGCGCAAAAATTATGCAGACACAGTGTTGTTATACTGGGGACTCAAAAAGTCCAACGCAGCTTTTTCCCCGTTTATTTATAGCCTCGGGTGGGTGGGATACGTCCGAGGTGCACACACCAGGCAACAAAGTATAAGAGAGCCCGGTTGGGCCTCTACATGTCTCCCTTGCTTTTAGTTACTAACTACTAGGGGCCAAGGCCCAGAGGAGTGAGGAAGAGCAAAAGGGAGAAAGCAGAAAGAGAGAGGAGAGAGAGAGAGAAAAACTAGAGAGAGATTATACCCACAAAACAGCGGTCATAACTGGTGTCCTCATTCACACTCAGCACACATAGGCCCTCATTTCAAGTTTGGCGGTATAAACCGCCTACCACCGCGGCGACAGCAACTAAAAGACTGTCGCCGCAGCTACCAGCCATCTGCCATATTGTGACCACAGCCAGATTTCCACTACAAGAATGGTGGAAATCTGGCTGTGGCGCTGCTATCACCAGCAGCGCCACACCAGTAGACCGCCGCCAGCTGTATTAACCAGTCTCCTGCCGGAGGACCACCTGGATCCAGGTAAGTTGGGTCTCCGACAGGGGAGAGGGGTGGGGGGTGTTGCTTGGGGGTGTGTGAATGTATATGTGCGCATCAATGCGTGTGTGTGTTGAGTGTTGTATGTGTTTGTGCATGTACGGACGTGTGAGTGCGTATGTAGTGAAATGTGAATGCGTGTATGTTTGGAAGTGTGTGCGGATGTGTGTGTGAATGGATGTTAGCATGCATATAAGCATGTGGGAATGGGTGTGTGTATGCGTGTGCGTGGCGTGAATGTAGGGGGCTAGTGGGGGTTTGGAGAGGTAGGGGGGGGTGAGGGGGAGTAACTGGAGAGGAAGGGGGGAGACCCTTATCAGTGACAGGGAAGCAATTCCCTGTCACTAATATGGTGTACTGCCATGGTTTTCATTGCGTTACGAATGCCACGAAAACCATGGCGATAGGCAGGGTCATAATCCTGCAGGTAGTACAATGACGGCCGCTGGGCTGGAGATGCATATCACCAGCCCGGCAGCTGTTACTGCTGCAGGGGTCGGAGTGGTACATCGGCGGGTTAGCTTCAGCCAACCCGCCAATGTCATAATATGGAGGTAAGTACCGCCAGCCTGTTGGTGGTACTTACCGCCACATTATCGCCGACTGCCGGGGTCGTATTGACCCCATAGTCTTGAAGCCGTTGGCTAGGGGGTGGATTGGGACGCAATCTGTACCTTTAACTTTGGCCAGGAGCTCTTTCGGGTGAGTCTACAGTTCATCAAAATCTTTCTGGTTTCAGAAAAGAAAGAAAAAACTGTTCTCAGAGATAAAAGCAGACTCAGATGTAAACATGTTATTTGTTACAAATAAAAAGCAGGCTCAGATTTAAACATTTTGTTTGTCACAAATAAAAATGAAACCAGAAAAGGTTTGGATGAATTGTATTGCACTGTCACCAGAGTTGATTTTAAACATTTTGTTTCTACATATGAAACTGAAACCAGAAAGGTTTTCGGTTGAACTGTAGATTACCTGAATAACCCTTTCTCCAAGAGCTTATTTATGGCCCAGGCTGTGCACTCCTTGTATTTCCCAAACCAGCAGAGCTTTCTGCAGAGGCCTGTGCAAACAGAAAAACACTGAGTTAAATAAAATGAAATATTGTGCAGCCTTGAATTCACTGGAAACAAACACACAGTTGGATTTCCCCTCCTCCCTCTTCACCCACCATGTGCAATGAGGAGGCCGTATTTCATTGAAATAGAATGCAGCTCTCTCTCATAACTCTGATTGGCTGTTCCCAACCAATCAGTGTGAAGGTGTATTTCACAAAACTGAAAATGTGTTGGTATGACTGAGGGATGAGGAATGAGGAGTAGGGATGATGGATGAGGAGTAGGGATGATGGCTGAGGCATGAGAAGTAGGAATGATGAAGATGGATGAGAAGTAGGGATGAGAAGCAGGGATGAGGGATGAGACGCAGGGATGAGGGATTAGAAGTAGGGATGATGGAAGAGAAGTAGGGATGATGGAAGAGAAGTTGGGATGAGAAGCAGGGATGTGGCATAGGGATGATGGATGAGAAGCAGTGATGATGGATGAGAAGTAGGGATGATGTATGATGGATGAGAAGTAGGGATGATGGATGAGAAGTAGGTATGATGTATGATGGATGAAAAGTAGGGATGATATATGATGGATGAGTAGTAGGTATGGATGAGAAGTACGGATGATGAAAGAGAAGCAGGGATGATGGATGAGAAGTAGGGATGATGGATGAGAAGCAGGGATGAGACGCAGGGATGAGAAGTAGGGATGATGGAAGAGAAGTAGGGATGATGGATGAGAAGTAGGGATGATATATGATGATGAGAAGTAGGGATGATGGATGAGAAGTAGGGATGATGGAAGAGAAGCAGGGATGGTGGATGAGAAGTAGGGATGATGTATGATGGATGAGAAGTAGGGATGATGGATGAGAAGCAGGGTTGAGAAGTAGGGATGAGGAGTGAGGAATGAGGATGTCCTAAAATGGATGCTGTATGCATGAGTGTGTGTGTGTGTGTGGGGGAGAGGGAGAGAGACAGAGAGAGAAAGAGAGAGAGACTCTGTGACTAAGCTAAGGGAGCACTGTTTTTGTAATTACATTTGCATGACAAGTGAGATACTTTGTTTTTCATGTACATTGGATATTCACAATTGTAGTTCTTTGTCTCTTATGATTGACTACCTGCCGGATGCGCTCATGATCATACACACTTGATTTGGGGTCTGTCACCTTTGGTAATATATTTATTTATTATATGACTGTGCACTCTGCTGTATTTCCTTGCACTTTATCATGGTTTAGTAATGTTCACTTGTGCTACAAACGTACTTTGTAATTCATCTATTTACTTGCTTGATGGTTATTTTTCAAAGTTTTCTTTTCAATTTCGGTATGGTCTCACACATTCTTATCCAGCCTTACCGACTAAGATCCCACAATTTCACAGAAAAGCTAGAGTGTGCTTTTGCAACTGTCGACTTGGAAGATGAAATCTCTGCATGGCTTCAAATCTGTGTTGGGGCACAGCCTGGTATTACACTGAGAATCATTGTTTCTGCACCTTTGTGACCTACATAAAGTGTCACAGCTTTAAGAGGAAGTGTTTCAAGGCTATAACACTTGTTTTACATAGAGTTGTGCACGTGAGTGATCTGTATAATTTGAAAAACAGGAGAGAGATTCATTTTCTGCACCAGGACCCAGTGGCAGTCGACATAAATTGTAAGTGGTGGGGCGGGTGGAGGGAACGCGGTGGGTGCTGGGGGAGTTAATTTAAAAAAAACACTTACCGGGTGCTGCTGGCTGCCTCGCACTCCTCCGCTTCCTAGTCCCAGCAGTCCCTGGGACAGCATGAAAGACTCCAAGTGCAATCCCCGCACTGCTCTCATGATATTGCATAGCATGAGAGCAGCGCAGGCATTGGCCTGAGCGGGGTGGTTTGCTGCTCGCTCAGGGACAGGGAGTCTGTGCTGCTTCTCCGATCTAGCTGTCAAATACAGCTGGGTTGGAGAAACCTAACTGCGTATGTCCGTTTGGCTGGCTTAGAACAGCCGGCCAAATAGATATGTGCAGTTAAGGGCACATTACACTCCCCCCACTTCCTCCCTCTTCCCATGGCCTAGCCTCTCCTCTACCTGCACTCGCTAGCTCAGCCAGCACCAGAAAAATAAAACTATTAGAAATGGGGTCTCTGATTGGCAGGTAGTTTGCACTCTGTCCAGGCAGAGACCCTCACTCCAGTCAGGGTAAGGGAGATACATAGCTCAGATAACCCCTGCTCTCCCCTTTGGTAGTTTGGCACAGCAGTCAGGCTTATCTCAGAGTCAATGTGTAAAGTATTTGTACCAACACATGCAGTAACACAGTAAAAACACCACAAAAGGATTACAAACCAGGTTAGAAAAATAGCCAATCTTTATCTGAGTTAAACAAGACCAGACCGACAAACATCCAACATACACAAGCAAAGATACCAATTTTCAAAGATTAAATTTCAATATAGCGCTTAGAAACACAGTAGGTCCAACTTGGGCTATCACAGCGTTGTTGATGGAGTTGTTCTCAACAATCCAACACCACTCATGAGGAGGGCGCTGCTCTTCAGGGAGTTGCACGGATCTTCACGTACAGTGCCTTTGCAAATGAGGAAACAAGCCAGTGCACAGAGTCGGGGAGGTGAAGCCTCGCTGGATCCGTTGCGGCATTGGTTCTTTACTGCAGAGCAGGGGAGGTGATGCGGTGTTGATGTGAGGTGTGGGTTCCTGACGATCCGGCGGACTCAATGAATCCAGCAGGTCATGAAGCGTTGGTCGACCTCATGGGGTCACGCTACAGGGCTACAGGTGCAGTGGCGGAGTCGGGTGTCACGGACGTCAGTGACACGGCACTCTGGACTCATGGAGTCGCAGGACCTCAGTGGGGCTGCGGCGGCGTCGGGCCTGTGGCGTCGGTCAGGGTTGTCGTACTCCAGCGTAGACCACAGCTTCGGGTTGAAGGCAGCGGCGCGGAGTTGTGCAGCGGCGCCGGTTCTGTAGTTGTCTTGAGTCGGTGTGCCTGGATCTTCTTGTTTCTCACCAGAACTCACTTTCAAGGGCACAGGAACTGGTTTGGCATCACTTGGCAAGTCAGGGTCCTCAGCAGGAGTACCCAGGTGCAGGCAGATGAAGTCTTTGATGTCACTGAGACTTCTTAACAGGAGGCAAGCTCAGTTCAAGCTCTTGGAGAAACTTCACAAGCAGAATTTCAGAAAGCAGTGTCCAGTCCTTTCCCTCTTAAGGCAGAAGCAGCAGGCCAGCACAGCAAAGCAACAGGCAGAGTGGCAGATCCTCCACAAGCATCAAGCTCTTCTCCTTGGTAGGGGTTCCTCTTGATCCAGAAGTAATCTGAAGTTGTGGGGTCAGCAGTTCCATACTTATACCCATTTCTGCCTTTGAAGTAGGCAAACTTCAAAGGAAAGTCTTTGTAGTGCACAAGACCCTGCCTCTTCCTTACCCGGCCCCAGACATTCACCAGAGGGCCAGAGTCTGTATTGTGTGAGGGCAAGTGCAGCCCTTTCAAGTGCAGGTGTCAGCTCCTCCCTCCCACTCTAGCCCAGGAAGACACATGAGGATATGCAGGACACACCTCAGCTCCCTTTGTGTCACTGTCTAGAGCCCAACTGTCAGCCTGACACAGTTGTGTATTCAGCAGCCAAGCAGAGGCAAGGAATGGTTAAGTAAGAAAATGCCCACTTTGTAAAAGAAGCACTTTGAAACAGACAATCTAAAAAAATACTTTACCAAACATATATTTTTATATTGTGAGTTCAGAGACCCCAAACTCCAAATATCTACCTGCTCCCAGAGGGAAATTGCACTTGAAATTTATTTAAAGGCAATTCCCATGTTAACCTGTGGGAGAGATAGGCATTGCCATAGTGAAAATTGAATTCGGCGATATTTCACTATCAGGACATGTAAAACAAAAGAGTACATGTCCTACCTTTTAAATACACTGCACCCTAATATTCTGGCAATTCTCCTAATATTCCATCAACGGCCTCCCAGAGTAAGGACACTTGTGAGAAATTGGGTAGTTGATTGACTGGGTTGTGAGCCCTGGTGAATCAACAGCCATGATCACGTGCAGGGTAAACCACAAAAAGTCACTAATTTAACCTGTGGTCACCCCTGGGTATCTTGGCACAAAAAGCAATCAGGCTTAACTTAGAGGCAACGTGTAACATAAATATGAAGCACACAAACAGTAATAAAGTGAAAACACAACACAAGAAAAATCCCAAACCAATTTAGACAAATAGAGTACAATTTAATAAAGTATTTGACACCATACCCATTAACATCCAATTAGTAGAACTAGAGTTATGGATTTTTAAAGGTTAAAGTTCAAAATATCAAGTCCTCAGTTTTGGCACCACAACCAAGGGTCCAGGATTGGATGGAGACCTCTTGGGAGACTCACTCAGATTGGGTCCAGGTGCAGGTTCAAGATGGTGGGAGCATGTTATGTCCCTGTGGCTCTGAACAGGAGGCTAGCTAAACTAGCCCTTGGAGCCACTTGCGATGTCCTGGGTGCAGGCAAAGATGCAGGGCTCCACAGTAGGGCTGGCCTCTGAATGTTCAAGGCAGACTCCAGGCAGCAAAGCAGTCCCTCTAGGTACAGCAGCAGTCCATTAGAAAGCACATCAGGCCACAGCAGCAGGCAGTCCTCTAAAAGTCTTTCTGCAGACCTAGTTGTGAACTGACGAGTGGGTCTGAGAGCTCTATTTTTATTCCATGGTGCCCTGCTCCTAGAAGCTGGGGGGAATGTTCAGAAGGGTTCTTTGAAGTTCCAGGAGTTTCCTGCCTCCCCTGCCCTGGCTCCTAGCTGGCTGTACTGACAATACAGGGTTGTTAAGCCTATTGTTTGGTGGCAGAGCCAAGCCTATTCAGGTGCAATTGAGGCTGTGCTTAGCTCCCCCCGCCATCAAGTCAGTTAATGGCCCATTGAGGCTCTGCTAATCCCACTATTGTGTGACTGTCTGGGGTGAATTAACAAAGTTTCAACTGTCAGTTACACCTAGGCATATGATCTAAGGCATGCTGCAGGCTCAGAGGACTAAGAGCAGAAACAAAGCAACTTTCTAAAAGTGGAATTTTCAAACTTGTAATGATACATATGATTTTACCATTAAAAAGGGTTTATCATTGCAAGTTCATAGATACCAAGCATGATATTTCTACCCCCTCTGATTTAGGAATTACAGCTTATTAAATATAAGAAGGAATCCCCAGGGTTGTCCCTTGCCTATGGGAGGGGTAGTCCGCACAGTACTGAAAAACAAATTTGGGTGTTTTTCACTGCTAGGACATGTAAAACTTAAAAGTACATTTCCTACCTTTTAATGACACAGAACATGCCCTATGGGCTACCTAGGGCTTTCCTTAGGGGTGACGTATATGTAACAATGGGGGAGTTCAAGCCTTAGCAAGGGGTTTTAAAAGCCAAGTCGACACAGCACTGCGACACTGCCTTCAGGCTGCAATGTCAGGCCGGGGACAAGTTTTAAGGTGCTACTTAAGTGGGTGGCACAATAAGTGCTACAGGCCCACTTAGTTTACAGGCCCTGGGTATAGGGCATACCACTCTACAAGGAATGTACATATAAATTAAATCTGCCAGTAAGGTACGTGCCAATCAAACCACATTTAGGGGAGTGAGCACACGCACTTTAGCACTGGTTAGCAGTGGTAAAGTGCACAGAGTCCTAAGGCCAACATGTAAAATAATCCTGAAAAGATGCAGGCAAGCTGGCAAAAAGTTTGGGGGGAAGACCATCCCAAGGCTGACTCTAACAACACTTCACTTGTTGATCTTAGAAACCTTGAGAGGTCTAGAAAACTTGGAACATCCCATCTCAATGTGACCTGTATGCGTTTCCTAAGAGCACCCCAACGTGTCTTTCAGAAGGTTGGGCCTGGTGAATGCTTCATGGAGTTTTTATGGTATTGTTTTGCTGGTACTCCAATACAGACCTGACTTTTATGACATCAGACTGTCATAGCTTTGTTGTATTGTGGTAGCTTCATTGAACCACCGGGGAAATATATCAGAAATGGGAAGCCCGTCCCACACTTTTGCAGGTGAATATTCAAGGTGGAAGGAACCAAAGGGAAAAGATAGGGGTAGGTGGTTAAAAGGAAAAAAACTATGACAGAGGGCTTAGTGCATTAGGACCTAGGAAGAAAAGAAATCAGATAGCAATAGACAGACTAGGACTACTGCGGGTCTAGCTTATAATTATTATTATCGCCTTAATCTTTAGTGACAGATTGACAAATTTTCAGGCTCTTCTGTGAGTGCACCACAGTCATTTGTACAGGACTGTTAACACCAGAAGAAGACCTTGATACTTCTTGGTTTTGTTGCGTTCTGCTATTTTGGTGCGTGATGTAGCTTTTGGCTTGGTTCCAATCTTTCGTATTTAGTATATTTGCTTTATAATAACAGTTTATTTCTTTATAAAATACTGAAGAGTCTTGAGGAGGAATCGTGACGTGCCATGAGAGAATGTTGGGAAGGCATCTTTCAAATGTCCTGGAGTTGGGAAGCTGTACAGCGACTTAGGCCCATGTGGTACTAAACATCTTTACTTAATCACAACTCCATGCCTTTTTGGTAATTTATGAGATACTTTGCAACAGTAGCAAGTCAGCATTCTAATTGTTTACTAGAATGTCTATCCTTTCCTTTACTATAAAGTCTTTTCTATCCTTGCCTGGCATTCTATATCTTCAGCAAGCTTTCCGTCTGACTCAACACCTTCTTCCTTCTACACATCTTCTGGAGAAACTGAACATGCTCAGTGTCTTCAACTTCTCATGGTAATAGGCGCACCCCTGGGCTGAGTGCCCCAACTGCAGTGATATCTGTATTCTTGGTAACATTTTTTTGTCATGGGCAAACACAAATCACCATGACCTAAGCTTGTCTCACAGATTGTGGTCTTGGTAGACTGTCGGTTGGGGCACACAACAAGCTATCCTCAGAGGTGGAGGGATACTGCCCTTACCAAGAGCACATAGAATGAGCATGGTGGGGACAACATACAGTTTAGTAATAAGTAGTCAGTAACATGACCATGCCTTTTACCTGCGTCATGGGAGTGAGCCCTACTGGTCCATATGAGTAACGTTCTGGTGCTGTATGCTTAGCTCACCCTTGGCCTACATCAGGAATGATGTGGGGCTGGCAGCGCGTGCATCACACTGGCATGTATGCGTGCCTGTGGCTGCAGTACACGGAGGCCATTGTGCATGTTGTGTACAATACCCTGGTATGTATGTGTGTCAGTGGGTACAGTACAAGGAAGGCTACATGCTTGTTTGAGTGCAATGCCTAAGTATGCATGTGTGCGCGTGAATGGTACATTGTGTGGAGACCTGTGGGTGCCATATTGGGAACACCAGTCCCTGCTGGAGAAGGCATATGAATGTAGAGAAGCTCTCAGGACAGATTTCTGGATTCCTACATTCCTAAGAGTTGGGTGGGACACACACAGTGGAGGAAGGGAGGCCACACCCTTGGTGCTCTTCAAAGGAGCTCTTTAATTCTAGAGGTCATTGGTCATAGGGGTCAGGTCATATCTCAGGAGAGACATGGGCTGATAAGAGAACTATAAACTTTAGTAATCTTTTGTGGAGCATATATCAGAGAGGCTGACATCCAGGCGTGACCCTCAAGACCCTCTCATGGCCTGTGTTGTGTGTCTATCAAACCTGGAGTCGCTCCAACTGTGATAGACTGCTCCCTGCATAAATGACAGGGCAGAGAATAGGGAACATCAAACAAAGCAACGCACATACCAGCAATTTCAAAGAATGAGACATTATAGCAGACTTATGTCTGCAAATGGATTATAAAAAGGGGAGCTGGAGGCTTCCACACTGCCAAAGTGAAGCAGTACATCAGCATGGAGATGATCAGAATGGGTGCTACTTGCCAACTGGAGCTCTCATTACATGGCTCCACGACACGCTATTACGTGCCGTTTCAACAATGCGCTTACATATACACAACGTGCTTACATATACACCATTTACGAGCATTCCTTTGGGTTGTTTTTCTACACGGAGCCATGTAGGTTGTTCTTTGGCTTTAGGTACCAGAGGGATTGCATTACCACTTGGGTTCTTGAATTTTTGCATTATACCTTAATGAGCCCTGATGAAGTCGCGAGGATTAGTTTCTCCTACGACGAAACACGTGTTGGCTGTTTTTCTGTTCCAATAAAAGATGAACATTCCATTCCAAGAATGAATTGGAGTTTCTGTTAACCTGTATGACCTACTCAGATTTGGAAATTGACTTGGAATTCAGTACACATGGATTACTGATCTCATAATATTATTTCACGTGTGCCTTGACTTCTGTTGAGTTTGCTGTTGTCTCTTATGATATTTTGTTGGAGGAGAGGGAAGATCCTCTGGCCAGGAGCACCGTGTCTAAAATTGTTTGCATTTATCTACTAGTGTGGTGAATTTTGTGAGCACATTTTTTCCCTTTAATCTGCTTCCCATTTCTGTTAGATCAGCATGGGTTTTGCCTATTGTGACCATGAACAAAGGATCTGCAAGTTCCCCTGCTAGTTGATGGGACATCACAAAGGAGAATCAAGAACACTTGCCCTGGAGCCTGGAGCAACAGCTTTTGACTGAGCCAAGACCAAAGACCCTGTGAGGAGAAGGAGGTCAGGTGGGGTTGGGGAGCAAAGTCCAGTGGGAATCCTGCTGAATGGAACTTGAAAGCGGAGTGTGAGATTCTGGTCCCTCAGGACCGCCACGCCATTCAGGCCATCTGCCTGTGGTGCTGTTCATGACTCCTTCACGTCAGGTGGGGGTTGTGGGTAAGAATAAGAGTCATTGCCCTGGTGCCGAACTGTGAGATGGGACGGACAGATGTCAAGTGCAGTGCTGTGACCTGAAGACAGTTGTCACGTTACTTGTTCCACACATGACCCACGCATGCCTGGTGGGGGCCATGGCGAAGGCTTAGGATTGTGGCCCTGGTGCCTTGCTGCCACGAGAGGAGGGACGTCACGTCCCGCGTGCCACTGTTTATGACTCACTGTCTGCCGGGAACGGACCTTAGTGGAGGGAAAAGGCCGTCGCAATGGAAAAGCCATGAACAAGAAAAGGGGCACGATCCACAAAGGAATAGCAATGATTCAACGATTCGAATCCAGGAGCACCGGAAACCTGCCCCTGGACTCAGACAAACTTACTGCATGACCAGAGGAGAGCTGTGGAGGCTTGCTGCCTCAACCACAGCATCCAGATGTCTGCATTGCTGGGCTGCAGATGTGTGCAAGGGTCCTCCACAAAGCCGCTCCAGTGAGAGCATGTAAGACTGGAGGAACTTGCTCCGACTAGCGCACTATGATGCTGGACACTTGACTTTCCCAAAGCCATTGTGGAACTTGTAAGACTTCAACTAACTATTGAGGCCTCTCTTAGAGATCTCCTCATGTGAAATAAGAATAACCACAGTCCTTAGGCAGGGGGGTGGGACTCGAGAGCAGATCAGGGTAATGCTAGCATGCCTGCCTTATGAAGAGTATGTATATTATTTGTGGTGTGTCATTTTTATAATTTGTGCTTGTATGTAAACACTACCTTTTACATAAAGCGAGAATGTGACTCAGCGATCAATTGTTCGGGGTACTGGATGTATTTTGAGTTGTGAGTCTGTGTTCACCCTGCCCTTACCTCCTCCCTGACAAGCCACACTACCACAGAGAGTCATGTCCTGAAGGGGTAAGTGGCCTAGTTGCTCAGATCCCATAGTAGGTTGGGCCCCAGGACATCAGGACTAACAGGTCCCAATCACCAGGACATCGGGACTAACACGTCCCAATCACCACAGTTGGACTCAGTAGCTTCTGCTTGCCACATGGTCTTCTGAATTGGGTTCTGACACAGATCATCTGTCACCCTCACCCTGTGTAGTCTTCTGGGACGGAGCTTCAGAGCTACCCCAGAGTTATCAAGATGTTATAGAGTAATCTTGTTAAATCAACTTGTACATTTCCATTTCGTTTTTTGATATATCAGGTAACTTTCAGACCTGTGGTATACGTATATACAAAGTATTTGTGAATTTTAAGGGCTTCTCCAAGTGATCCAAAGTTTGTTATACAAACATGTAGTTTTTTTATGTTTACCATAATCCGTTTGGAGAACTTTTCTCAAACTCATGTGCCTGTTCTATTTTGAATCCTCACTTGGATCAATGTTAGTTTTCACAGTTAATTGGATTGTAATGTATTGCAAGGTATGAAGTAATAGCTTTAAGATATACCTTTGTAGATCTGTATTGGAACTGAGTTTCTCACCCACATTTATTGATCATTTGGAGAAAATGTAGGTACCTTGACTGGATGTGCTTTTCTCTTAAATTAATCAGGAGAGCAATTTTACATTTTGGGCCTATCTCTTTTATTCTCTCAATATAATCAACGAAACAAGATTCAGTCATTAGACAAACCCTAATGCAGAAGGGTTATGTTTTTGTGAGGATGCTCTGATTAGTTCTCTAGTCACATATTATGAGTTTTATACTCAATATCTGCATTTAATTGTAGTTTAGGCTCAGAGAGAATCTAGGCTTGAAGAAAACTGGCCCTTGTTGCAGTTACCCCCCCCCACTTTTTGCCTGATATTGATGCTGATTGATTTGACTGAGACTGTGCTGGGATCCTGCCAACCAGGCCCCAGCACCAGTGTTTTAAAACTGTACCATTGTTTCCTCAATTGGCACACCTCTGGCACACAGATAAGTCCCTTGTAAAAGTACTAGTGGTACCAAGGGCCCTGTGGCCAGGGAGGGTCCCTACGGGCTGCAGCATGTGTTGTGCCACCCTAAGGGACCCCTTACCAAACACATGCACATGGCCATTGCAGATTGTGAGGATGGGGAGAAAAAGGCAAAGTCGACATTGCATCTCTCTCAGGGTGCCATACTCACAAAATACTGCCTGTGGCATAGGTAAGTCACCCCTCTGGCAGGCCTTACAGCCCTAAGGCAGGGTGCACTACACCACAGGTGAGGGCATAGCTGTATGAGCAATATGCCTCTACAGTGTCTAAGTCCATTCTTAGACATTGTAAGTGCAGTGTGGCCATATTAAATACATGGGCTGGGAGTTTGTCATTACAAACTCCACATCACCATTATGGCTTCACTGATGCCAGTGCTGATTTTTTTCTAAAAAGCACACAGAGAGCCTCTTAGAGATGTCCCCTGTATTTCACCCAATCCTCAGGTGTAGGACTGACGGGCCTATGCCAGCCTGCCACTAGCAGACAAGTTTCTGACCCCATGAGGTGAGGGCCTTTGTGCTTTCTGAGGGCAGAAAAAAAGCCTGCTCTAGTTGGAGGTGCTTCACAGCTCCCCCCTGTAGGAACTGTAACTCCTGTCTGTGAGCTTTAAAGGCTCAGACCTCCTTTTACAGTGCCCAAGGGCACTCCAGCTAGTGGAGATGCCCGCACCCTGGACAAAGCCCCTCTGGTGGCAAGTTTGGCAGGAAACTTAGGAAAAACAAGGAGGAGTGACCACCTCAGCTGCGACCACCCCTAAGGAGTCCAGAGCCGAAGTGACCCCCTCCCTGCAGAATCCTCCATCTTGGTTTGGAGGACAGGGACCAATAGGGTTAGGAATGTGCCCACCTCCCCAAAGAGAGTGGGCACAGGAAGGGTATAGCCACCCTCAGGGACAGTAGCCATTGGCTACTGCCCTCTGGCACACTTGTAACACCACTAAATCTAGGATTTAAGTGCTCCCCTGAACCCAGTTCATCAGATTTCTGATGACCGCACAAGAAGACTGAAGAAAGAAGAAGGACTGCTTAGCTGAATCCTCGCAGAGAAGACTGAAGACGCAAACTGATTTGTCCTCAGCTCTACCGGCCTGTCTCTAGCTTCAAAAGCCCTGCAGCAAGAAAGCGGTGCATCCTGCAGGACCAGTGAACTCCTAGAATCCCAGGAGGACTGCCTGCACCACAGAGGACCAAGAATTCCAGTGGACAGTGACCCTGACCAAAAAGAAACTCCATGCAAGGTCTCCAGAGACTCCCCGTATCCAGAAGTCCTGACCACTCTGCACCCGACACCCACGGCCTGTGTCCAGGTGGCCCAACTGACTAGAGGTGGTTCCCAGGCGATTCCAAGCAAGTGTCCACCCTTGGTTGACCTCTCCTGTCCAACATGACGACGCCTGCAGTGTGAATCTGGAGTACCCCCCTGACCGTGACCGCACCGGACAAAGAAACCCGCCGCCAAAAGGTACACTTCACCTGCAGCCCCCAGGCCTTGGGGAACCTGACCTTCAATGCAGCAATGTTCAGCAGGTGCTCCCCCCCCCTCTGTGCCCAACCTGTGGTTTTTTGGAACCGACTCCTTGAGCTCAGTCTGTAGCCTCAACGTGACCCCTGGGGCCCCCCCTATTCAAAAGCATTGGGAGCCCAAAGCTGTGTTGGCACCCAGTTCCTGGCTGCTCTTGTGCTGCTGAGGGTGTGTGTTTGGTGCTGACCTGTGCCCCCCGGTGCTCCTGAAAACCCCCCAGATCAGCCCTCCAAAGACGCGGGTACTTACCTGCAAGCAGGCCTAATTCCAAGTGCCCCAAGTCTCCATAGGGGTCCATGATAATTTTGCCTCATCTTTGACCTCTGCACCCAACTGGCCCCGTGTTGCTGGTGGTGGGTGTTTTGGGTTGACTTGAACCACCAACTGTGAACTTCCTATCCCCCAGAGACTGAAACTGTAAGTCGTGTACCTACCTCAAAACTATACTAACTTTTCGTCTCCTCTAGAACTGTCTTTGAAAATTAAACTGTGTCGACTTTTGAAACAGTGTATTGCTATTTTCTTGCAAACCATTTACATTGCCAATTCAAAACAAAGTGGTATTGTTACATATGTGGAATACATTGTTGCCAATGTGCTTACCTGCAAATCTTGCAGTTCTCAAAATAAATTAACAAAACCTATTTTTCCTCTATAAAAACAATTGGTCTGGAGTTAAGTCATTGAGTGTGTGCTTCTTCTCGACCACACTACCACAAAAGAGAGCATTAGCATTAACTACTTTAGCCTCTGTTAAGCTTCTGGGGAACCAGTGGACTCTTTGCACACTAGGGCCCTCATTATGACCCCGGCGGTTGGCGGTAATGTGGTGGAAAGTACTGCCAACAGGCTGGCGATACTTTCCACCATATTATGACATTGGCGGTTTGGCTAAAGCCAAACCACCAATGTACCACACCGACCGCCACAGTGGTAATGGCCGCCGGGCTCGAGATAGCACTGTACCGCCTGTGGGATCATGACCCCGCCTACCACCATGGTTTTCGTGGCTTCCTTACCGCCACGAAAACCATGGCGGTAGGCACTATCAGTGACAGGGAATCCCTTCCCTGTCACTGATAGGGGTCTTCCCCCCTTTCCCCTCCCCAGATTCCCCCCCACATCCCCCTTTCCTCTCCAGACCCCCCTCATTCACGCCCCTCCGTTCACACAGGCACACACGCAAACACACACCCATTCCCACATTCATCCACGCATGCATCCATCCATTCAAACACACATCCGCACATACATACACGCAGACACGCATTCACACAACTCAACATACACGCACTCACACCTCCAGACATGCACACACATACAACACGCAAGACACACCCGCGTACATGCATGCACACACATACACACACACCCACACACACAAAAACCCCCACCCACCTCCCCTGTCAGAGCACCCACTTACCTGTGTGCAGGGGGTCCTCCGGCAGGAGATAGGATGGGGCGCTGCTGCCAGCAGCAGCGTCCGCCAGCAGAACACTACCAGGCCGTAATATTTCTCATAATACGGCAGGCAGTGGTTTACTGATGTGGTGCTGCTGCTGGCAGCAGCGCCACCTTACCGCCATCCGGCGGCATGGCCACAGCCGGATTTCCACCATCCTTCTGGTTGAAAACCATCTGTGGTCAAGACGCTGGTAGCAGCGGCGATGGTCTTTTGGCGGCCGTCGCCGCGGCGGTAGGCGTTTTTTACCACCAAGGTCCAAATGAGGGCCTATATCTCACTTTGATATAGTATATACAGAGCCAGCTTCCTACCAGGCCTCACAGCATCCTCCTGGGACAAGCTGCTGTCTCTCTCCCATTCCTCCTAGTGATTTACATCCTGGTAATCATAACTGGTTCTAGGCAATGAGTCAAGGGGGGGGAGAGTGAGTTAACATCAGCTCCTGGCACCGCTGTGGATCTGCAAGCTAGTGAGACGAGTTGGGACACTTTGCTTGCATAATAAAAACTTTACCCATGGACATGGAGGATACGAAAAATATTAAATCAGTGCTCACTTTGCAACTTTGTAGACAGTGCAGGTACCAGTACAACACTAACTGCATATAATACGAAAACATCAATATTATCCTCTGAATTTGGTGTTCCAGCCACCTCAAACATCAATGAAACTCACATCAAACAAACAATGATTACTTAAAAACAATGCATGGATGTGACACAGCCAAGCTCAGATGCTATCTCGGCTTTAGACCTGGTTGATCAAGGTTCTCAATAGTTGAGTGACTTTGGTAAAGTCCCTGAACTGAAACTAACTGGGGAAATGCAACCAAAGTGAGTTTTGATGGAGCAACTCAAAAAAACAAAACAAGGCTACCACTTGTCTCAGTAATCATGTTCACCCAGTGTTTTTGAGGCAGTACTCTAAGGGCCAGAGTAGCAAACAGTTTGCGAGTCGCAAACGGCGAAAATCGCCGTTTGCGAGTCGCAAACGTGTGTTTGCTATGCAGAAATGCATTTTGCGAGTCGGAACCGACTCGCAAAATGCATTTCCCACTCGCAAATAGGAAGGGGTGTTCCCTTCCTATTTGCGACTCGCAGTGGTATGCTATTCTATTTGGAGTCGCAGTTACCATCCACTTGAAGTGGATGGTAACGCACTCGCAAACTGGAAGGGGTCCCCATGGGACCCCTTCCCCTTTGTGAGTGGACCCAAAAATATTTTTTCAGAGTAGGCAGTGGTCCAAGGGACCACTACCTGCCCTGAAAAAATCTGAAACTAAAGGTTTCGGTTTTTTTTTCTAAGTGCAGTTCGTTTTCCTTTAAGGAAAACGGGCTACACTTGGAAAAAAAAAATGCTTTATTTAAAAGCAGTCACGGACATGGAGGTCTGCTGTTCCCAGCAGGCCTCCATCCCCGTGAGTGCCCATAGTCGCTATGGGGGTGCAAATTGCGACCCACCTCATTAATATTAATGAGGTGGGTCTTTGCGACCCCATAGCGACTCGCAGACGGTGTCTGAGACACCTTTCTGCATCGCGAATTGCGAGTTGCAATTTGCCGTCTTCCTACATCTGGCCCTAAGTACCTAATCCCCTGATGGAACAGAGCAGGAGTTGCATATGAAGGTGGGAGATTTGACCGGCAAGCCTCAGGGTGGAAAAGTAAAGAGACATGACAGAGTAATAGAGATAGAAAAGACAAGAAAAAAAGAAGGAAGACCGAGAGAGAGAAGTCAAAGAAGTCAAAGAGGGTAGAGACTGGGGGGATAGATTACAAATGTATAGAGAAGAAAGAGAGCGACAGAAATAGTTGCAAAGAGAGAGCTAGAAAAAAGAGAGGGAAGACAAAATAGACATATAAAGGCGCCAGCTGAAAGGAAGTAAAGGTGAGATAGAGATGAGGAGAATAATATGTATATGTATATATATATATATATATATATATATATATATATATATATTCACTGAAAAAGCCAAAGGTCACAGGGATGTTTTAGTTAGGTTCTGAATTTACTCGTAGAAAACCATAGAAATTCAGCAGTTATAGTTAGAGTTATTTCAAGTAAGTATAACTTTCACCCTAAGGTAACTATAACTTGCGCCATTGCCATGCACAGTTTTCTTATCAATATTTTTATTGCAAATGTTGCAATGATAATATCAAAGACGTTATACAAGATCTCATCAGTGATATAATATGTGAGGCAATAAGCTGTGCATGGCAAAGGCACGAGTTATAATTACCTTAGGGCGCAAGTTATAGTTACTTGAAAATAACTATAACTTCTGATTTTCTATGGTTTTGTA
Source organism: Pleurodeles waltl (assembly GCF_031143425.1). Classification (NCBI taxonomy): domain Eukaryota; kingdom Metazoa; phylum Chordata; class Amphibia; order Caudata; family Salamandridae; genus Pleurodeles; species Pleurodeles waltl. The sequence goes on along the minus strand of NC_090449.1, from coordinate 74,147,294 downwards.
TGAGTCAATTCAGAACTATAAGGTCCCTGTAACCTTTGTGTTTTTTCAGTGAACTTCTATGTTTTTTTTTAACATAAAGTACGTTTAATAACTATGTTATTCCACCCCTGTGCATGGCGGGGATTGGTCACAAGGCCTGGCCTACAGCCAGGTCTTTCAGCAAAACCCTTACAACCACCCAACCCGGTGCCGTGTGAGTTCGTGCGGGAGTGTCTGAGTGGGTCTGAAAGTAGGTGTCTGAGTCTATGAGTTCGGTCTGAGTGGGTCCATGGGTGTCTGAGTGGGTGTGTGAGTGGGCGCATGAGTCTCTGAGTGCATGTTATTCATGAATGAATTAGTGTGTGAATAAGTGTGCTTTTTCTTTCACGTTTTCACATTCGCGAATATTTTGCAAATAATTGGCAAAATGTCATAAATTTTCACAAATATCAATATGGTGATGCAAAATTATTTTAAACCCATAATTTGCCCCTAAAACACATCTATATCACACCACAGGGGTCAGGTACCTTCACTCTGAACCCTTATGCCACTTTCACTTAGGATTTTCACTCCTGGGGACCATGTCCTGTGAAATAAAATGGTGGCCACAACTTTCTAGTCAGGTTGAGGTCAGCCAATTACAGTGCTTCTTTTCACATGCGCATTTGTGAAAATTCACAAAATAGCTGGGAAATAACCACAAAGGTGTTGCAACCAGAGATATCCAAATTTGTTTACCCTTTAATATCTCAAAAACTACTGAATGGATTTACATCAAGTAAGTGAAAGCACTTTCTGCATACCGAAAACCAGCTTTCTGCTAAATTTGGTGTAATTCCATCCAGCAGTTCGGACTGTAGTCATGTCTGAAGGTCCTATGGGAATTTACATGGGAAAGGCAACGTTTTTGACACCCCCATTTTCTCTGCCCCCACTAGATGGATCACCCCGAAACTCTCCGTGGGCAACAAGAGATGAGAGAGAATAGGTAAAGAAAAAGAGATGAGAGAAAGAGATGTAAGTGACTGAAGCAGAGAGGACTGAAGAGGGAGAGATGTGTCTTACAATGCACAAGCTTTCATACTACTGGCTAAGTAGCAAAGTTAGCTATGTGAGATATCTATCACAGAGTACAAGATGTCACCCCAAGAAACCTATACGTATGAGGTCACTGTGGGCTGAGCAGCTCACAAGTCTCCTGGCGGCCCGTCCTTTAGGGCGGAGGGGCCACGCCCCCCCCACCTTTTGCCCCCCATGAAGAGTGTCTGTCAGGCTGAACAAAGGTCAGCCTGACAGACACTCTTCATGTTCAGGTCAGGGAGCCAGGAGCAGACATGCGCGGTTTGCGCAGACTCCTGGCTGCCTGAGCTGAACTTTGCCGGGCTGAGGAGATCACAGCTCCTATGGGCGTGACCTCCTCAGCCCAGCAAAGGTGCCTTGAGGCCCTCCCCTGGGTGACGAGGAAAGCATCACCAATTGACACTCTTCCTCAGCGCTTCAGTTTAAGCCCTGAAGAGCCCAGGGCGAGTGTCAATCAGTGACACTTCGTCACAGAGTGGGGTGGGGTCAGCAGTCTCACTGACCCCATCCCACTCTGTGACAAGGCTGGGACTGCTGCCTTCCCTCATTGGCTGACCTAGGGTTAGCCAATGAGGGAAGGCAGCAGTCCCAACCCTCCTGGGACCTGGAGGCTGAAGGTACGTGTGTGTGTGTGTGTGTATGTGTGTGATGTTTCAAATTGAAAGTTTGGTGGGTGGGTGCGTGCATGTTTGAATGGTATGAATGTTGTTAATGGATGTGCGTGCGTGCGTGTGTGAAAGAATGAGTGTGTGTGATGTTTTAAAATGAATGTTTGGTGCGCGCGTGCATGTTTGAATGGTATGAGTGTTGTTACTGGATCTGCGTGCGTGCATGCATGTCTGTGTGTGAAAGAATGAGTGTGTGTGTGTGCCCCGCCCGCCCCCCTCCTAAAGCTGCCGGCCGCCACTGGTCCATGCCAAACCGAAGCAGTTGCATTCCTGTTTCCCCTCAAAATGGCAGAAGATGCTCGACAATATCCTAAAATGTTTTAGGAGAGAGGGATAGATGTATCAAACATGGCCCAATGGGCAGTTTGTGATCACAAAAATGCATTTTGGTATGTATCAAGTCCAATTTGCGATTCGGTAACTTGTTACTGAATCGCAAATTGGATTTGCGACTACATACTGATTGTTATTAGGAAGGGGTGTGTAAAGGACGTCCCTTCCTAATACCGAATTGCAGACGTATGTATGATTGTTTTATGACCATGAATGCGGTCTCAAAACAATCGCAGTTGCCACCAATTTCAAATTGGGGGTAACCCATTCACAAAGGGAAAGGGGTCCCCAAAGGACCCCTTCCCCTTTGGGAATGCCTAATCTTAAAAAAATGAAAAGAAAACTTTTTGTTTTTCTTTTTTAAACGCATCCCATTTTCCTTTAATGAAAATGGGCTGCATTTGGAAAAGAAAAAGATTTAAAAGCAATCACAGGCATGGTGGTCTGCTGAGCCCAGCAGGCCACCATCCCTGTGATTGTAGCCATTCGCAATGGCTCCCAAATTGCAACTTACCTCGTGAATATTAATGAGGTAGGTCCATTTGCGAGCCCTTGCGAATCGCTGTATGAAACTCCTGGAGTTTCATACATTCCAATAGCCATTACTTAATTGCGATTCGCAAAAAATCGCAATATGGTAATCGCTATTGAATTAATAATAGATCTGGCCCAGAATGATTTACAATTCAAGCTCCAGTTTGGGGAAGGTGTCTGCTTTTGAGCCTTGTCATAATTTCGGGGAAAGAAGAGGGAAAAATATGAGTGTGTCCGCGCTCGTGCGAGAAAGGTGTGTCTGAGACTGGATAATTCAATACACAGAAAAAGTGCGGAAAGGGTTAATGGCGGCTCCTGTCCCTTCCAGTAATTTCCTGCTGAAAATGATTAATAGTGAAGGCTGTTTACACAGGGAGCTGCACTCGGTTCTCGAGAGAGAGCTCAGCTGTGCCCAGGAGGGAGAGCCGGGCTCCTGCGCGGCCTCCGCCTGCGCAATTACCTTTGGCTTAGGCGGCGTGATGTTTGAAATTGTGTAGCTGTGGCCTTTCACGGGTTGCAGCTTACCATTCCGCCACTAGTCGGCAATAGCGCTCCAGGCTACAAAAATCAAACAACACAAATAGACTGTCTGAAGCTAGCTGCGCAGGGTATGAAACTCCCAAACAAGCTGAGGGGCCTTAATTAAGCGCCGAAACCGCCCAAACCTGCTGAAGATGCATAAACATCTAGGGAAATGTTTGCGCATTTTTTAGTGTGTGGAGGGGGGGAGGGTGTAAATATCATATCTCTGGGAGAAGCCTAACAAATCGGGCCAAACGACAGTGAAAATGATTTTAATGTTTCCTACATGAATACTAGAAAGTATTTTTAAACTACTTGGAACTGCACGTTCAACATCCCTGAATATTTAGAAAGTGGGGTAATAGAATGATATAGGTTCTATGCCCTCCCCATTCACACCTCTAATGGTTCTTCAGCTGCTGTCAGACTCCTGGTGTCGGGGTTTCTGACTCCCTCACACCCGTCCTTTCCCATGCACAGCTCAAACAGCATATGTCCTGATACTAGGGTGCCGCACCCCCTTTCCTTTCCTTTCGCCCCTGCAGCTCACACATGCATGCTGTGTTCATTTATGGAAGTGGCATCAATGGATGCCTAACTCCCAGCTGGGCGACTTCCCTACTAAGAATGACTATGGATGTCTTGTTTTGGTATTGCTACAGCGCTTCCTACCCCCTTTTGGTGGGGGGGGTGGGGGGGGAGGGTATAATACAGTATGCAGGTACCCCCTGCTGAGCAAAGACTCCATACCAGATATGCTGTCATTACAACTCTGTAATGTAGTGGAGCAATTTCCAAAGTGGCGGTGCTTTCCCCAATGTTACATACTGAACTCATAGGGACTGAGTAAAATCCAAGAGTCGCTCAAGAACAAGTGTAGTGAATGAGCCACATCGGTTCAGCAGGTGAGAGGTAAAGGTGCGTTTGGTACCGGCGGTGGGATTTGAAGCACACTGGCGCAAATATATTACCAAAGCATGGTGTGGTAGTCCGCTGTCATTTACAAAGAGCACATTTCCCATTAAAATGGCCACTAAATATGCACAGACCTGCGGTTTTACTGATACAACTATACAGTGCACTTATGGTAAGATGTAGAAATTGGGAGTCAACAAATATTTTTCATTTGTGCCTAACCAAGAAAAGTGTATTGATTTGTTTTGATCCTATTAAAAATCTTTGGCATGATTTAGATCTCGGCAGAGGGGAATACTCTATCACAAACATGACAGATGTCCCATACGCTGTATCACGAGCCCCATAGGGGATAATGCTTTGTTTCCATCACAATTCAGAATTACACATAAATGTGCCTTGTGTGTGCATTACCAAAGACTGATGTATTTTGAAATATGTGTACAGTTCGTTTACAGGTATTTGCATGTTGTCATTGCTTGTTAGAATAAAATTGACATCCTACATCCTTTTCTTCCACACTCCCTGTACCCCAGCAGGGCTATCACATAGTTCATTTATGAAATACTCTCACTTTACAGTCGGAGAAAAGAAAGAAATCACCAATCTCAATTTTAAAAGAATAAGCAGCAATTTATCAGACATAGCATGACATTTCACCTCTCTCTCCCTCTGAAAGCACAACAAAGGTCACAAAATAAAAATACATTTGTAAGACCTCTTCATTGCTCATTCACCATCTGATTTCCAGCATGGTTATTTTCTGGGGAGCTGCAGAAGCCCCGCACTCTTACTTCCAGTGCCTATGCAAAGTAGTTCCAATGTGAGTGATTACAGTTGCTACAAGTTTGTGTTCTTTCTCTGAGACAGTGAGAGCCCTTCAAATAACATTGGACGTTTACAATAGGTAGGCCACGATGCTCATTTTACAGAAACTAAACCTCAACAGGAAGCACTTACCAATATAAACGTAGCAGGTGCCGCAGTCGAAGCTCAGCCTCTGGAAAGGACAAGCCACCCTGGCTCTTGGGCTTGGCAAGGATGAAGCACGGCTGTGCGCTCAGAGATCCCATAGCAGAGGAAGATCTGGATTCCTTCCTGGAGGTGAACTGATGGTGTGCTGGAGCGTGGTCTGTATCTGACTGTGACACGCGGGTTCTATCTTCCTCTCCTGGAGACACAGAGTAGAAGGTTCTCCCTTTATGAAGCACCTGTAAGCTCCGCCCGCTGAGCCACGCCCCGTCCACCCTCGAAGTAGGTAGGGAATTCCCGCCTCTTGCCAGGATGACGGACAGCTTTCCAAAACGACCCCACTGCGTTTTACCGCCGATTCCGGTGGTGTGTTGTTGATGCGCAGAAGCACGAGGACATCTCCACAAAGACGCACTAGTAACAATAACATTGCCAAAGGCACACAAGGTTGCTGGAGACGTTTACCCCGTGGCCCATCACGTACCCCTAGTGTACAATATAAACAGGGTATATAAAACATGCTAGGTAACGCTTACTGACGTACTCGTAGAAAATACTCCGGTTGTGTAGGCCACGATGCTCATTTTACAGAAACTAAACCTCAAAGGAAGCACTTACCAATATAAACGTAGCAGGTGCCGCAGTCGAAGCTCAGCTTCTGGAAAGGACAAGCCACCCTAACTCTCGGGCTTGGCAAAGATAAAGCAAGGCTGTGCGCTCAGAGATCCCATAGCAGAGGAAGATCCAGAATCCTTCCTGGAGGTGAACTGATGATGTACTGGAGCGTAATCTGTATCTGACTGTGACGCGCGGTTTCTATCTTCCTCTCCTGGAGACACAGAGTAGAAGGTTCTCCCTTTATGAAGCACCTGTAAGCTCCGCCCGCTGAGCCACGCCCCGTCATCCCTCGAAGTAGGTAGGGGAATTCCCACCTCTTGCCAGAATGATGGACAGCTTTCCAAGGCGACCCCACTGCGTTTGCCGCCGACTCGCGTGGTGCGTCGTTGATGCGCAGGGGCGCAAGGACATCTCCGCGGGGACGCACTAGTGGCAATGACATTGCCGGGGGCACACAAGGTTGCTGAAGACGTTTTGCCCCCGTGGCCCATCACGTACCCTAGTGTACAATGTGGACGCGGCAGATGCCGCGGTTGAAGCTCACCTTCTGGAAAGGACGGCCCACCCTGGCTCTTGGGCTTAGCAGGGATGGGGCGGGGCGGGGCTGTGCGCTCAGAGATCCCATGGCGGAGGGGATCTGGAATCCTTCCTGGAGGTGAGCTGATGATGTACTGAAGCGTGGTCTGTGTCTGACTGGGACGCGCGGTTTCTGTCTTCCTCTGCTGGAGACACAGAGTGGAGGGTTTCTCCCTTTGTGGAGCACCTGTGGGCTCCGCCCGCTGGGCCACGCCCCGTCCACCCTCGAGGTAGGTGGGGGAGTTCCCGCCTTTTTACCAGGATGATGGATGGACGACTAAGTATTTTTTACCCATGTTTCTAATTATGTATTGTATGTGCAGATGTGTGTGTATAGTCATGTGTGTGTGTGTGTATAAATATATATATATATGTGTATATGTTGTTTCTGTGCCTGGCATGTTTCTATGAATTTCTGCTCTCTTTTTATCACACTTATCTACTCATCGCTCTTATGTCATGTCTCTATCAAACTATCCTCCATTCTCACTCGGACTCATCCCAAATCCCTTCGACCACTTCCATCTCCTAAATATCTCTGCCTAAGCTCATCCCTCCACCCCCACATCTAACTCACCAAACCTCACTCTACCTCTGTGACCTCCCACACAACCCTACTAAATTCTCCTGCATTCATCTCACCCTGCTACTATGCTCTCCCTAACCCTTCCACATCCTCTTTCCCCTCCGCCCCCCTTTTATTCATCTCAAGCCTTTGGATTGAGCAAATGAAGGATAAACTCCCAATTAACACTTCTGGATTTCTTTCCTCCTCCACCCCTCCATTACTCCAGTCAATCTAACTAACAAACTCTCATATCCGCAACTCAAATTAACTCATAATAATACTAAAACTGTACTCCTTATTAAATTATACTAATCCATCACTAATTCTTGCTGGGTACCGGAGTAGCGTGCTACTCATCGAAAAGCGCTTCGACGCCTCGTCAGGGGTAGTAAGCGCTATATAAATACGATTACAATTACAATTACAATAAAGCACAAGAAGACACAATGGAATTGTTTCATTAAACACACCAATGTGCAAATAGTTACAGAGATCACAGATGGATATTTTTAGTCAGAATTGGCATCTATAAACAAGATTTGCAATGCAATGGGTCTCTCGTTTGCTCGAGTTAGAGCTATTAGCATTGTAAATTCCTAAATGGACTTTTCTTGCCACTTAAATTGAAAATGAAAAGTAAAACAGTTGACATAAGCGAGCTGATTCAAAGTGCCATGGCTGCCATGAGCATGAGCACGACAGAGAGACATAAAAGGAGAAAGAAGATCGCTCGCAGTCAAACGTATCGGCAATCATGCAATTATCAATGTAACAGGGGCAGTCGGCAAGGCGGTAACAAAACCGCCCCAAGTAGGGACAAACATAAAGTATTTACCAATGATAACAAAGGATTTTCGAAAGGTAAGCCCACGAACGAGTGAAAGTGTTGGGTGTGAGATGGGCGTGGTTAAGAGCCCACAATACTTACAACAGGTCAAAGGGATTGCACGCTCGACCTGAAAAAGTATAAGTACAATAGCAGCAAGAAAAAGACTTGTACAATAGCCATTATGGGAAAATATAATTATTTGGGCATTCTCCACAATATATATTTTTAAGAGCTTCAATCAGTTATAAACATATAGGGGATCATTACAACCCTGGCGGACGGTGTTAAAGCGGCGGTAAGACCGCCAACAGGCCTGCGGAATTTTTTTGGGAATTACGACCGTGGCGGAAACCGCCAACTAAGACAGCCACTTTAACACTCCGACCGCCACGGCGGTACAAACAAACAGCTCGGCGGTCACCGCCAACAGACAGGCGGAGGACAATGTACCACCCACACTATTATGACAGGCCAATCCGCCACCTTTTCTGGGGCGGATTCACCGGGGATAAAAACACGGCGGAAACAGGAATTTCGAAGGGAAAACGCTCACCTCTACACACTGCACGAGGAAGGAGGACACCATGGAGCCGGAACTCCAAATTCTCCCTGCGGTAGTCTTCCTGCCACTGTACCAGGAGCACCAACGCCGGCGGCGAAGACCACGGTGAGTACTGCACCTACGACACAGGGGAGGGGGGAGGCAAAAACTATGGACACACACACACAACACCCCCACCCTCACCCACTACAGCACACACACTAATGCATATTTATACATTATAGTTACACCTCCCAATCCCCCCGGAAGAATGCAAAGACAAAAGGAAATGAGTGTAACCATTGTAATATATCAAAATTCAGTAAGCAAAAATATACATATATACACTATTAACAAAATATACACCAAGATTATTAGTCCAGGTATTGCACCATTCATAGTCCGTGGACCACTGGGCCCAAAATGCATGGGTGAGGCCACACACGATACCAGATCAAATCAGAGAGAACACTGCAGGGGCATCAGATAGTAATACAACAGGCACCTCAGGGGGAAGGGAAGAGGGGGCACCTCAGCCGGATGAGTGCACGACGCCAGATCCACGAGGGGGCTCCATGCCCATGGATGTATCCTGGGGAGTGCAAAGCCACAGTCTCTCAAGTGGATAACATTCTCCACTGGTTTCTGGAGGGGGCTTTGTGCGCAGAGTGCTTCATCGTGCCAACGACTGATGTAGTGGATGTATCTCTCCACTGGTTCTGGAGGGGGACTGGTGCCCAGAGTGCTTCATCCTGCCAAGGACTGAGGTAGTGGATGGATCTCTCCACTGGTTCTGGAGGGGGACTGGTGCCCAGAGGGCTTCATCCTGCCAAGGACTGAGGTAGTGGATGGATCTCTCCACTGGTTCTGGAGGGGGACTGGTGCCCAGAGTGCTTCATCCTGCCAAGGACCGAGGTAGTGGATGGATCTCTCCACTGGTTCTGGAGGGGGACTGGTGCCCAGAGTGCTTCATCCTGCCAAGGACTGAGGTAGTGGATGGATCTCTCCACTGGTTCTGGAGGGGGCTTTGTGCCCAGAGTGCTTCATCCTGCCAAGGACTGAGGTAGTGGATGGATCTCTCCACTGGTTCTGGAGGGGGACTGGTGCCCAGAGTGCTTCATCCTGCCAAGGACTGAGGTAGTGGATGGATCTCTTCACTGGTTCTGGAGGGGGACTGGTGCCCAGAGTGCATCACTCACCAGGTGACGGTCCCTGTTGCTTCAGTGCCCCTGCCGCTCATGGGCTAGCGGTGCTTGAGTTGGCGGTCCTTGCCCTGTTCAGCGGTGCTTGCCCTGTGAAGCGGTGCTTGAGTTGGCGGTCCTTGCCCTGTTCAGCAGTGCTTGCCCTGTTGAGCGGTGCTTGAGTTGGCGGTCCTTGCCCTGTCCAGCGGTGCTTGCCCTGTGCAGCGGTGCTTGAGTTGGCGGTCCTTGCCCTGTTCAGTGGTGCTTTCCCTGTTCAGCGGTGCTTGAGTTGGCGGTCCTTGCCCAGTTCAGCGGTGCTTGCCCTGTGCAGCGGTGCTTGAGTTGGCGGTCCTTCATTGCCCAGCTGGGCTGGGGGTCCTTCATTGGTCAGCTGGTCTGTGGCTGGCGGGGCCCTCCTGGGCATCTGGGCTGTGGCTGGCGGGGCCCTCCTGGGCATCTGGGCTGTGGCTGGTGGGGCCCTCCTGGGCAGCGACGATGGGGCTGGCGGTGGCCTCCTTGGCAGCGACAATAGGGGTGGTGGTGGCCTTCTGGGCAGCGACGATGAGGCTGGCGGTGGCCTCCTGGGCAGCGACAATGGGGCTGGCGGGGTCCTCCTGGGCAGCGGGGATGATGGCGGGCTTCTCTGCCGTGCTGCTCCTCCCAGACTTGCCGGGTTTCTTGTGGCCCTTCCCCACCTTGGGAGGAGTCACAGATGAGTCCACACTCCCACCGGGACCCCTGGGAGCGGCTTGGGTGGCTGGAGTCTTCCCCCTCTCCCGCCGGGCACTGGCCAACTTCTGGTGCTTCACAGGGGGGGACTGGCTGTGCTGTGGCTCTGTGACACACTGGCTGTCCTGGTGGCCGGTGCACTCCACATACCTGTGACAACATGCACCACTGGTCCCGGAGATTTTGTGGCTGAGGTGCTCGTTCAGGACCTATGAGTTGGACGGGGGGGGGAATAGGTTAAGGGTGGACAGGAAAAGTTGTTTGGACACACTGGGACGGGTAGCTGGAGGGGGTTTGGGAGTGGAGGAAAAGGTGGTGGTTGTAGGAGGTGTACGTTTCGTGGCTTTGGGTGCAGGTGCATGCGCTGGAGGCTGTGGTGAGGTGGATGTATGTTGGGTGGGTGTGTGGCTGCGTTTGTGTATCTTCGGAGGGGGCGTCACAGACACACTGGGAGAGGACACAGGGGACGTGTGAATGGTAGTGGGGGTGGTGACTGCACATGAGCGAAGTGTGGTGGTGGGTGTGCTGGTGTGGGATGTAGTGGCTGTAGAGGTAGTGCATGCAGGTGTGAGTGTAGACGAGACTGGGAGGGAGGAGGGAGACGACGAGGAGGGGGACACAGTGGAGGCAGTGAATGTTGGTGTGTCTGTATGTGTGTGATGCTTGCGTGAGTGCCTGTGGGATGTGTGGTGCTTATGTTTGCCTGAGCTTCCCTTGTGTGGTGAGGAGTGTGCAGGCTGGTCTGATGGTGTGCTTGGGATAGGCAGAGGTACAGGGGATTGGGTCTGGGTGGAGGAAGTTGGAGGGGGGAGGCTAGACACAGGGACAATGGCTGCCATCAGTGCTGAGGCCAGAGTTTGAAAGGATCGGTGAAGGGCCGCCTGACCAGAATGAATGCCCTCCAGGAATGCATTAGTTTGTTGTAACTGCCTTTCTACACCCTGGATGGCATTCAAAATGGTAGACTGCCCAACAGTGAGTGACCTGAGGAGGTCAATGGCCTCCTCACTGAGGGCAGCAGGGGTGACTGGGGCAGGGCCTGAGGTGCCTGGGGCGAAGGTGATGCCCACCCTATTGGGTGAGCGGGCACAGGGCGAAGGCTGAGGGGCTGCTGGGAGGGCGGTGCTGGTAGGGGGGGTGGCGGCTGTACCTGTAGAAGTGGGGTGCACAGATGTTACCGCCACCACAAGGGAGCTCCCATCGGAGGACGAGTCTGTGTCGCTGGTTTCAGCTCCTGTCCCCGCCGTGGTGCTCCCCTCGCCCTCCGTCCCACTGGTGTATTCTGAGTCCGTAGTGTGGCCCTCCATGGCCATGTGGGATGCAGCTCCCTGGTGCTCCGGTGCCACTGCTCCTCCGCCTGATGATGCTAATGCACACAAGAACAGGGAGACCACAAAAAAGGGGGGGGAGACAGAAGAAAGAGATGTTGAGTGCATGGATTACCGCTACCGTTGGCGGACAAGACAGACACAGAAGCCCCATGCACTACATCGCGCTGTTGGGCTCTACAGTGCAATTCCTGGGAAATGGCCTACAAGGATATGGACAACATCTGCACACATAGATGAAACAGGTGCATGAAAAGCTGTACTTGGCACTCTACAGAGGTGGGGGGCCACAGGGCCATGCCTTACAGAGGGGCCTAGCCTATGGATCTCGCCCTGGCCTAGGGAAACCCACAGCCCTCCACCCCCACCCAGACACCTCCACTGCGCGCAAAGTCAGCTGAATGAGAGTGTACTCACCCCCTTGTGTCTGCTGTGATGCCCTCACGCGCCCATCCAACTCCGGGTAGGCCACCGCCAGGATCCTGAATATCAGGGGGGTCATGGTTCGATGGGCACCCCTCCCACGTTGGGAGGCCATCCCCAGCTGAGCCTCCGCTGTCTTCTTGCTCCAGCGGCGAATGTCCTCCCATCTCTTCCGGCAGTGGGTGCTCCATCTGTGGTGGACCCCCAGGGTCCGGATGTCCTTGGCGATGGCACGCCAAATATCCTTCTTCTGGTGGGTGCTGACCTACATGAAATGTACAGGGTACGAAGAGAAGTCATTACCAACTGCGCCGTCAAAGTGAGTGGCCCCCATCCCTACCCTTGCCATGTGGCACATGCACCCACCGTCTTTCATGCACGAATAACTATGCCCCCTTCCTTCTTACAACCAGCCCTCTCCACATAGGCCCTGTAAGGAGATCCCTGGGAACACACCTGTTGGAATGGAGGACCGTAGAGTAGCGTGTACTGGGGGAGGACCCCATTGACGAGCTTCTCCAACTCCTCGATGTGAAGGCAGGGGCCCTTTCCCCAGACGCACGAGCCATTGTCTCTTCCAGATCGAGGTCACAGCAGCACTTGCAGTGTAGGTCCTCTCCTGTCGAAGATCAGGTATTGAGTGATTGAAGTGATAGAAAATGGCGGTCACGTCCGCGGTGGTGCGTACCATCACCGCCGGCGTACATCGTCATTGGCTCCTGGGACCCATAGGGTCCAATGTTAACCAATGCAGCATTGCGCTGCGGTCTTCGACCGCCTACCGCGACGGTGTACAACGCCAGCACAGTTACCTCACATCCCATTGTCCCACTTTACAGGTCAGGCAGCCGCCATTTCAGGGGCCCACATGGCTAATTACCAACTGCGTCACACATACGTAGGCCTAGTCTCAACACACATACAGGCCAGATTTTCGGTATGAATGGTGTTCTGTGTAGACTGTGGGTACATACCTCTGAGTTGTTTGACTCTGTGCTCGCTGTTGTCCTTCATAGGCACCGTCCGCTGGGACATGTGAGGAGATGGCGGAATCCTCCGGTGTACGGATCGCTGGTGGACCTATCGACAATGGAGGAAAGAAATTTGATTATCACCTACAGGTTTGACCGTGCCACAATCCAGGAACTGTGTACCCAGTTGGAGCCAGACCTGATGTCAGCAATCCGCCATCCCACAGGAATCCCCCCTCAAGTGCAGGTGCTATCAGTGCTCCATTTCCTTGCTAGTGGGTCATTTCAAACAACTGTGGCCATGGCATCAGGGATGTCCCAGCCTATGTTTTCCAACGTATTGTCCAGAGTGTTGTCTGCCCTGCTGAAACACATGCAGAGCTACATCGTTTTCCCTCAGGTGGAGGATTTGCCTACAGTGAAAGGTGACTTCTATGCCCTTGGACATATCCCCAACATCATAGGTGCCATTGATGGGACCCATGTGGCTTTGGTCCCCCCCCCCACTGGAGTGAACAGGTGTACAGGAACAGGAAGAGTTATCATTCCATGAATGTACAGACGGTGTGTTTGGCAGACCAGTACATCTCCCATGTGAATGCCATGTTCCCTGGCTCAGTGCATGACGCCTACATCCTGCGGAATAGCAGCATCCCTTATGTGATGGGTCAACTCCAGAGGCACCGTGTGTGGCTATTAGGTGACTCTGGTTACCCCAACCTGTCATGGCTACTGACCCCAGTGAGGAATCCCAGGACAAGGGCAGAGGAACGCTACAATGAGGCCCATGGGCGAACTAGGAGGGTGATCGAGCGGACCTTCGGCCTCCTGAAGGCCAGGTTCAGGTGTCTGCATATGACAGGTGGATCCCTATTCTACTCACCAAAGAAGGTGTGCCAGATCATCGTGGCCTGCTGTATGCTTCACAACTTGGCTTTGCGATGACAGGTGCCTTTTCTGCAGGAGGATGGTCCAGATGGCGGTGTTGTGGCAGCTGTGGAGCCTGTGGACAGTGATGAGGAGGAAGCAGAGGAAGAAGACATGCAGAACAGGGACTCAGTCATCCAGCAATATTTCCAGTGAAACACAGGTGAGAATACATTCCTGCCTAATACATGTACTTTTAGACTTCTACCTCTATCCTGTCTGTCGATTTCACCCAGTGTATGGTCACTGAGTTTTCACTTTCCCTTACGATTTCACAGATGTGGGTCCCACTGTGTGACATCTGCTTTGTTTCCTCATGGACTAGAGCTGTGTGACATAGGTATGTTGACATTACATTTGAAAGAGCATTTTGTCACTGTAATTGCTAATACACTATTTCGAAATCACAGACAGACTCCAGATTGTTTTGTGCTTCAAGTGTGTTTATTTAAGTGCACAATATTGGAGGGGGTAGTAAAATGGTCAGGGGTGATGGTGGAGGAATGTCCATGGCAGCGTCCAGTGTTTTAGTCTCACAGGTGCATTGCCCATATGGGCATAGGAAGTGGAGCTGGGGCAGTTTCAATATGGACAGGGTGACAAAGTGGGACAGTGGGATGACAATCAGGGTGGTCTCATTTCTTGGCGGGGGTCTTGGCATCGTGCTCTGTCTTGTTCCTGGATCTCAGGGACCGTTTGCGGGGTGGTTCTCCGTCTGCAGGGGGTGGGGTGCTGGTGTGGTGGTCCTATGGCGGGGCGTCCTGTCCACTAGCGCCGGCGGAGGTGGTGGGCAGTTCATCGTCCATGCTAGTGTCAGGGGCCCCTTGGAGTGCCAGAGTGTCCCTCCTGGTGTTGAGTACTCCCTTCAGCACCCCTACGATGGTGCCCAGGGCAGAGCTGATGGTTCTGAGTTCCTCCCTGAACCCAAATACTGTTCCTCCTGCATGCGCTGGGTCTCCTGAAACTTGGCCAGTACCGTTGCCATCGTCTCCTGGGAGTGGTGGTATGCTCCCATGATGGAGTAGAGGGCCTCGTGGAGAATGGGTTCCCTTGGCCTGTCCGCCCCCTGTCGCACAGCAGCCCTCCCAGTTCCCCTGTGTTCCTGGGCCTCTGTCCCCTGGACCGTGTGCCCACTGCCCCCAGGTCCCTGTTGTTGTTGGGGTGGTGGGTTATCCTGGGTTCCCTGTAGTGGTGGACACACAGCTGATTGACGTGTCCTGGGGACGGAGGTATGGGCCCACTGGGTGGGTGCTGTGATGGTGTTTCCAGAGGGGGGAAGGTCTGTGGTGGCCTGTGTGAGGGGAACCGACTGTCCCGAGGCCCACGATGGTCCGGGCTGGTCATCTAGATCCAGGTGGACAGAGGTGCTGTCATCACTGTGGGCCTCTTCTGCGAATGGAGTGGACATGTCTGGACCCTCCTGTCTGGTGACGTTGGGTAGTGGTCCTGCAGGGGTGGAAAGGCATGATTATTGCATCTGTGTGTGTCATGGTGTGCAATGGGTGGGTGACCGTGTACCCCAGTGCTGGCATTCATGTGTGGGAGCTTGTGTGATGATGGTTTAGGGGGGTGTATGGGTATGTGCAGTGGGCATGCTTTGGTGATGGGTGTCCATGCGTTGTTGTTGCATGCAGGGCTTGGTGCTGGGATGTGTGGTTTGTGATATTGGTACATTTGTGAGGAGTTGGAGTGATAGGGGTGGGGGCGAGGGTGGGGTTATGTGATAGCATGCAGGTAGGGTGGGGGATGTAATAGTTAAGATTTGACTTACCAAAGTCCATTCCTCCACCGACTCCTGCGAGGCCCTCAGGATGCAGAATCGCCAAGACCTGCTCCTCCCATGTTGTTAGTTGTGGGGGAGGAGGTGGGGGTCCGCCGCCAGTCCGCTGAACCGCCAGGTGGTGTCTTGAGACCACGGAACGCACCTTCCCCCGTAGACCGTTCCACCTCTTCCTGATGTCCTCCCGATTTCTTGGGTGTTGTCCCACTGCGTTGACCCTGTTGACTATTCTTCGCCATAGCTCCATCTTCCTTGCAATTGAGGTGTGCTGCACCTGTGATCCAAATAGCTGTGGCTCTACCCGGACGATTTCCTCCACCATGACCCTGAGCTCCTCCTCCGAGAACCTGGGGTGTCTTTGCCATGCCATGGGGTGGTGTAGGTGATGTGTGGGGTGGTGTGTGTGGTGATAAGTGTGGTGATATGTAGTGGTGTGTAGTGTGAGGTGCGTGGAAGTTATGTGGGTGATGGTGTTGTGTGCCTGTGGATGCTAGTTTGTTGATGGTGGTGTCTCTCTCTGGCCTTCTCTCTGTAATTGTGGTCTTAGGGCTTTGTGGGTGATGTGGGTGTGTGTTTTATATTGTATTGGGTGTGTGGGAGTGGTGTGTGTATGTGTATCAGGTGTGTGTATTTCGAATTGTCCAATGTGGCTGTGTTTTGGAGATGTGTGTGTATTTTGAGCGCGGCGGTGTGTACCGCCAATGGAATACCACGGTTGAAAGACCACCGCGTGGATTCGTGGGCCGTGATAGTGTGGGCGTATTTCTGTTGGCGTGCCAGTGGAGGTTTTGTTTTCGCCAGTTTATCACTGACCTTTGGTGTGGTGGACTTGTGTGGGTGTCTGAATTTTGTCGGAATCCGAGATGTGGGTCATAATAGCTGTGGCGGAATTCCGCTGCCGCGGCGGTGTGTTGGCGGTCTTCTGTACGGCGGTAAGCGGCTTTTACCGCCAATGTTGTAATGACCGCCATAATCCTCTATTCCAAACGTTGATTAAAATCGGACTGCAGAAAAAAACTTCAAAGGTATGGTAATGGATTTACTGTGGGGTCAGTTTACCATATGGGAATCCCAGCAACATTGGAATGAGAGGGGTAGTGTGATATACAACAAGCACTTACAAAGTCTCTCATTTGTGACTTACTGGCTTTGCCAATGACTTTGGGCGATGATGTACTGCATAAGCAAAGAGCAATTTTTGGTAATAGTGTGTAGCATGCCCAAAAGAAAAAAAGTGAGATGTTGTGACTGTGTCATTTTGGATGAGTGTGCATGTGTGATGATGTATGCATGCACGTGTCATCAAGGGACTACCATTTGTTGTATTTACCAATCTGAGACAGATCCTTAGAAGAAAAAAATAAACAGAAGTATCATGGGAGCGCTTTTTAAAGTGGTAGGGAAAGGAGCAATTTGATGACTTGCCCTTAAAAAATCTTTAAAAAAAAGATTGCTGAGGTGATAGAGACACATGGGCGGGAGGGATAAAACAACACAATTCTGGGTAGAGGGAGGAAGGAAAAAGCAGTAAATGAGCGAGAGAACAACATGGATGGAAGTTACGAAGCAAATGAGGATCAAGTGGAGAAGAACATAAGGGAGACAGCAGCACAGAGTACGGGGATGAAAAGAAGCATGAGAGAGAGAAAGAGAGAGAGCAACACAGAGCACTGGGAGGAGAGTGGAGAAGCACACAAAGAAGAGAACTGGAAAACACATGCACTCTCATTGCATACATAACCACAAACACAAAAGTAGTTCCCTCAAAGTGAGCAGTGGATGGGCACAATTAAAAGGATAGTAAAGAGGCTATGAACCAGCAGAGGGATAAACAAAAGAATAGGAAAGCGAAGAAACCAATAAAAAGCAAGCAAATCACAGTGAAAATAAAGACAACCAATGATAAGCAACAAGAGCGCTCTAACACTACTGTACATTCTTGTTAAGGTCATGATAGGCTTTCGCAAACAGAAAGCTTGCATTGTCTAGTATGCAAGACCTAAAGAGAACATCCATCTAAACAACAATTTTAAGTGATATGTACTTATAGTCATACACAGCACAACAAGTCATAGTGGATTACACTGCAAATAATATGATAGTATGACATTATATAATATATTTGTTGTTGTAATATTGCATTTAGAAATCACCCACAGCCTTTTATGTGATACAATCTGTATATGTTTCAAGCCCTGGGGAATCTGCCACCCAGGCCTTCATCAGGATCAAGTGATATTCAATTTGGCCAGCCAGCAGGCATTAGTACTGTCTCGCGCTTCTTTGACAGATGTAGCCAAGGCAGTGTGGCCAAAACCAAGTCAACAGCATCTCAAGCATACCATGCTAAAACCACAAAACTCCACTTCAGTTTAAGGTGTGTGCAGCCACACTGATGTGTACTGAAAATCAATGCTCTGGACCAAATTTGAAGTGTGCATGCAAACTTTTTCATACAGATTAAGCGTGTCATGGGCAATCAACTAACTCAGTTATATACTAACACAGGTTTGTGTGGCATCAAGCAATGACGTCTGGCTGCAATGTTGATAAAGTACTGAGCAGGCAGTTTCGAGTGGCGTGGTAGATGTGTGTTATGTGTCTATGGTACCTTCAAGTCACTCAAGCCAGTGACCTTAATTGTTCTCAATGATGAGGTAGGTAAGCATCTAACCATACACACTGATAGTGCACACACCAGCAGCAGCCACCTCACAGACCTTACAGCACACAAAAGACATTAAGAGCCAAACTGAGAACTCTAGGGAACATGACCCTCCAGGACAACAGAAGGTCTGTTAAAAACAAAATTGTTAGCAGCTAGTCTGCAGGACTCAACGCAGCTCATAGCATATTTGGTTCCATGTTGGAGGAACACAAGTGACCAATATGTCTGTTGAACAGAAAAAACAACGCTTTACTGTCAGGCCCCATAGCCAGAGAAGGTTCTACAACTGTCCGACTGGATCAAAACAGCTTTGGGCTGCATGACAGAGACAGCCGAATGAGTGTCTTTTACTTCAGACAGTACTTTAAGAGCTAATACTGCTATATCGCAGTAAGTAGCATGTTACATGCAACTTTCAAAAAGTTTTCACGCAAGCTAACAAGCTAAGAAAGCTAACCATTCTCACCTTCAAGAAGCACCCGAAGACCAACTGGAAGAGACAATTGTGTGGTTAGCCTATTATCCTTGAATTAATCTCAACACCATTCTTTTGGAGCTCCTCTATATCAAAAACTTACCTGCAGAACATCTCTCCATCACCAACTGGTACCCCAGTACACCCTACTAAACGTCTTGCCGTTGCATCGTGAAACAGAAAATACACTCTCCCATCACCCCAAAAGTCCAAACCTATCTCTCCATGAAAAGTGTTTTAGGTGAAATGTTTCAATGTCACTGCACCTGTACTTCATGTTTGAATGTAAAGCACCAAGGTGAAGGTGCATAATAAAACATTTCAAATTTAAAAAATCAACCCTACGCTTCCTCACACTTTGAGGTTCTTTTTCTTGCTTTTTTCCCCTTTGTTGCTGGTTTCTCATCTTTCTCTTCCATGATTTTCTTCTTTTTCTCTCTACTGAAGAACTGCCAACTCACACGTACCACCATGTGACGTACTATATTGACTCCCATCACACCGTCATGTGGTGAGAAGCCAATATCAAAATCACACGGTGGCAGGGAAAACAAGCTGAAAACCACCGTAGACGGTGGGTTTCAGCTCAATTCTGGAGGCTTTAAACTGCCGACGTCCATTAATGGGTGTGAAAACATCCCAGGAGGAGGAGGCCTGGGGGTGGGCTGGGAGCCAAAGAGCCACTTACTTACTTCTCGGCACAAGGCCCCGCTCTCCAAGGCGCCGCCGCGTCTCACACAGTGAGATTGTTACGGAAGTTGGCAGGCATGCTACTGTCTCTTGCTCAATGTCAAAGTCTGATGAGGAAAAATATGGCCCAGTCGTTAAAAATTAATGCAAACACTGGCACAAACTAAGCACTGGTGGTGCTGATGTGTACCTTACAGGTACAGAGTTAAGGCAATGCTTACAAATGTGCCATCAGTAGGCGGGACTTTTTTCTTCATTGGTCCTGGTTCACAATAATTCCCTGCCAACCTTAGTTGTGGCAGAGTACACTCTGGACCGCTTCACTTCCTGTTGTGTGGCAGCACATCCTCAATGAAGTCCCTTCGTTCAAATGACTTCAGGAAACGAGGAAGGGACAGCAGAAAGGGAAAGGAGAGACACTGTTAAGGGAAGAGTCATAGAGAGGGCTACTGAAATTATGCGGCAGGAGAGGGACAAATTATTCCGCATGGCTGAGTAAATTATACAGCATAAAAGAGCTAATTATGTGGCATACTGTGGCACATTTTGGAAAGGTATTACTAAATATTGTGTCCTTTTTTACTTGGTAACACTGTCTGGGCATTAATAGCACCTTATAAGTACCAGCTCAGTATGCAAATATAACAATAAGAAAAAGAAATGTGACCAGCCCAGCTTTGTAAAGGGCATTCTTCTGTTCAACAACACTTGTTGCTGCATTTTTAGTAACTTTGGAACTGTCTGAGCTAGAAACATTTCATTTTCTTTTAAATTAAAATCTGTAGATAATGCAGCAGATGATGGATTACGTGGCAAATGCAGAAAAACTATAATTATGCAAAAATTGGCACCACCGCACAATCGCATAATTGCAGTGGCCCTCATCATAGACTACAGAGAAACAAGGGAGACAGAAAGGAAGAAAGACAATGTGAAGAGAGAGCTAATAGACTACAAAAAGACAGGCGAGATGGAGAGAAAGAGAGGCAGTTAGTGAGGGGAGATAAAAGAGTGGGAAGGCAGTGAAAGAAGGAATGCGAGAAAGAAGAGAGCATTGGGAGAGATTGAGTAAAGCGAGAGGGAAAGACAGATGAAGCGTAATAAGACGAATAAGAAGAGAGCACAGCAAGACAGAGGAGACTGAGGTCTCTCATTCAGTGCAGCAGTTACAGTGATCTCTGGTCATCTGGTTGCAGCACTTTTCCATGGTTGACCCGCAAAATCTTTCCATGTTTTACTTCATAGTGGCCTTTCTAAAATAAAAGAGAGGGACGAGTTGTTCTACAGCTATATAAAACCAATCTTCTGTGAATTATGAGAAATGGACTGTGGCAACTTGTACCAGGAGTCCATTATAGGACATATATGTTCCTGGAACAGTAGGGCCTGGGTGAATTTCCATTATGCTAATCTTGCATAATTTTGCTAAATTTGTGTTATGCTTATTACATGAAATTCCTAAAATTACACTATTACTCAGCATCTATTAATTATGTGCTGTTTGCAGTAAAAGTTTTAGTGCGTGCACAAGAACAACGCAAAGCCTTCTTGTTTTTGTGCTGCTTTTTTTTTTGCAGCATATGCCAGTCTGGTACTTTACGTAGTTACATGCAGTTTTGTATAATCTTCCCTAAAGTTTGCATAATAATGCAAATGCATATTACATATATTTAACACCCCTTAGGAACAATAAGAGGGTGATGGGTCACGACATCTTCATATTAAATTTGATCGTGTTGGGGTTTACCACTTTCAGGTCTAGAACAGCATGGACAATTCCAGAGGGCTTGAGAACCAAGATCATGATTGATTTAAGCCCCAAACCTTCCTCCTATGGAAGAACTATGATGATGTCCTTCCTGAGCAGCTCCACAGTAGTTCTGCACAGCTTATGATCTTTCTGTATTCTTTGGGAATTCTGAAGTAGACTCTACCTAAATGGCATACAAGCATCACTGGGCATCTCTCCAACCTGACCGCTGCCTGCCACCTCTGAATGGAGGAACTAGGTGACATAAGGTGTCTGCTGCTGAGGCTGGTGAAGAGGTGACTGCCAGTGAGGCTGCCTTTGAGGCATAAATATTGTTATGTTTGAGGATCCAGCATGGTGGCTCAAGGATGGATCAAGAGGCAGGGCATCAGAGGCTGCCCGGAAACCTTTATGGAGTAAATGGGCACTTTCATATTTTTTGCTGCTTTGACCAAAATCATTCTTATCTGAGCAAAAGCAAGAATACAAGGGATGTGAATGAGACTCTCTAAGAACTGATGGCTCCCATAATATTTTTTGTGTTTGAGTTTCCTAGGATAGCATCCCTGGGAATGAGAGTGAAACATCCCAGAGTAGACCCCTCTCATCGAGAGTTCGTGGTTTCTGACTGCTGTAGTTGCCAGTGAAACGCAGACCTCATTCAGAAAGATCAATATTGCAGGACTCCAAAGAGACAGTCTGAATGATGGGGAAGTCTCCAGGTGAAATACTTGTGGAACTGGGGAGTCACCAAGGAAATCAGAACCTGAATTACTGATTCTGCAGATGATTCCTCAATGGTCAGAGGACCCCCAGAATCCCACTCGTAATTGGCTGGTAGTTGATCCTCCCCGGGTGTTACCAATGCCACCAGTATCCCCCTCTGGGGAGGGGGAATTACCAGCTACTTTACTGGGACTCTCCACATGGAGCCCTATGAGAAGAAACTGAATTAAACATTAATTATCCTTGACTTTTTAAGGGAAAGTGAAGCGCCTCTACTGACCCAGCACCACCCCGTGGAGATGTCACAGAATGTCACATATGTATAAGAGGTAGGAGCACTATATCATTGATGTCACTCCCCACATTATTAGTAAGGAAAGTATTTGCATGATAAATTCAAGATCCTTCAATCTCAAAACACTTTTTTACAAACTTTTCTTTCTGGTTTGGGCAACAGAGGGACACCCTTGTCACTTCTACTCAGAAAGTTCCAACTTCTGACTAATGGGCCTTTTTCCAGGTCAAGGGGCAAATGTGTAAAGAATCATGAACTGTATTGCAGCAGTAGGGGCTGACTTATTAACCATTGCACTGTAGTCTGAACATCAATATTTACTGGATTCTGCACTTTCACCAAATCCAATAGTTCTTTAGTGAAGAATTTATGAATAAATTCACAAGGATTACAAGCTCAAGTTAGTTAGCCACAGTCACCCTCTGTGAAAACTACCTAAAAATAAAATGGAAAGTTAAAAGCTCCTTCTATTCTTTTTCCAGTAGAAACCCGCAAGCACTGAATAAGGACCAACACTCTGGATATGACCATACAGCAAAGGCCTGTAGAAAGAAGCGACCTCTGCATTGAGCGTAAAACACAGCGATTGCTACATTGTTGCTTTGCAGAGTGTCAGCTGTGAGGGGAGAGCTGACAAGATGAGCATTCTAACACTTGTCCATGCTGCCCATCAAGGAAACAGACAAAACCACTGGTGCACAACTACAGCGCAAGACTCGCCCATAACTTCACCATCTACAGGTTCCGCACAATCTCTGTCACTCAGTAAAATAATCATCATCTAACCATACTCACACTACATATTATCGTGGTCAAAGTATTGTGACTACAAAAATATTGTGGACATGGAAATCAAAGATAAGTATTTTCTTTACTCTTTGCAATAATACCGAAGCTTCAGATATTGTCAACTACAACATCTGTATTATGTTGTTTCGTTGTATTGTGTGATGGTTTGGCTTATAAATTTACGTCAAATATATATTTTTTTAAATATTATGGCAATGTATATTTTTCAGATTTTGTTTTTTGTTGGGTGATTGGGTGGTTGTTATTTTTTTTAATTATACATCAATGAGCATTATTTGATAAAATGTTAATTATCTATGTTTTGATAGTTATTTTTTTGTTTACGCATTTGAGAAGTGTAAGGAAATGCCTCCTTGGCATGGTTACCCCCTGACTTTTTGCCTTTGCTGATGCCAAGTTTTGATTTGAAAGTGTGCTGGGACCCTGCTAACCAGGACCCAGCACCAGTGTTCTTTCCCTAAACTGTACCTTTGTCTCCACAATTGGCACAACCCTGGCTCCCAGGTAAGTCCCTTGTAACTGGTACCCCTGGTACCAAGGGCCCTGATGCCAGGGAAGGTCTCTAAGGGCTGCAGCATGTCTTATGCCACCCTAGGGACCCCTCACTCAGCACAGACACACTGCTTGCCAGCTTGTGTGTGCTGGTGGGGAGAAAATGACTGTCGACATGGCACTCCCCTCAGTGTGCCATGCCAACCTCACACTGCCTGTGGCATAGGTACGTCACCCCTCTAGCAGGCCTTACAGCTCTAAGGCAGGGTGCACTATACCACAGGTGAGGGCATAGGTGCATGAGCACTATGCCCCTACAGTGTCTAAGCAAAACCTTAGACATTGTAAGTGCAGGGTAGCCATAAGAGTATATGGTCTGGGAGTCTGTCAAACACGAACTCCACAGCACCATAATGGCTGCACTGAAAACTGTGGAGTTTGGTATCAAACTTCTCAGCACAATAAATGCACACTGATGCCAGTGTGCACTTTATTGCAAAAATACACCCAGAGGGCATCTTAGAGATGCCCCCTGAAAACATACCCGACTTCCGGTGTGGGCTGACTAGTTTTTCCAGCCTGCCACACACCAGACATGTTGCTGGCCACATGGGGAGAGTGCCTTTGTCATTCTGTGGCCAGGAACAAAGCATGTACTGGGTGGAGGTGCTTCTCACCTCCCCCTGCAGGAACTGTAACACCTGGCGGTGAGCCTCAAAGGCTCACCCCCTTTGTTACAGCGCCACAGGGCTTCCCAGCTAGTGGAGATGCCCACCCCTCCGGCCACTGCCCCCACTTTTGGCGGCAAGGCTGGAGGAGATAATGAGAAAAACAAGGAGGAGTCACTCCCCAGTCAGGACAGCCGCTAAGGTGTCCTGAGCTGAGGTGACTCTGACTTTTAGAAATCCTCCATCTTGCAGATGGAGGATTCCCCCAATAGAATTAGGGATGTGCCCCCCACCCACAGGGAGGAGGCACAAAGAGGGTGTAGCCACCCTCAGGGCTAGTAGCCATTGGCTGCTGCCCTCCCAGACCTAAACACACCCCTAAATTGAGTATTTAGGGGCCCCCAGAACCGAGGAAGATAGATTCCTGCAACCTGAAGACGAAGACGGACTGCTGACCTAAAGCCCTGCAGAGAAGACGAAGACACCAACTGCTTTGGCCCCAGCCCTACCGGCCTGTCTCCCCACTTCAAGAAAAACTGCAACAGCGACGCATCCCCCAGGGTCCAGCGACCTCTGAAGCCTCAGAGGACTACCCTGCATCTAAAAGGACCAAGAAGCTCCCGAGAACAGCAGCCCTGTTAAACAAACCTGCAACTTTGCAACAAAGAAGCAACTTTTAAAGACCACACTTTTCCCGCCAGAAGCGTGAGACTTTCCACTCTGCACCCGACGCCCCCGGCTCGACCTGCGGAAAACTAACTCTACAGGGAGGACTCCCCGGCGACTGTGAGCCCGTGAGTAGCCAGAGTTGAGCCCCCTGAACCCCCACAGCGACGCCTGCAGAGGAAATCCAGAGGCTCCCCCTGACCGCGACTGCCTGCTTCAAGGAACCCGACGCCTGGAAACCACACTGCACCCGCAGCCCCCAGGACCTGAAGGAACCGAACTCCAGTGTAGGAGCGACCCCCAGGTGACCCTCTGCCTAGCCCAGGTAGTGGCTACCCCCAGAGCCCCCCGTGCCTGCCTGCATCGTTGAAGAGACCCCCGGGTCTCCCCATTGAATCCTATTGAAAACCCGACGCCTGTTTTCACTCTGCACCCGGCTGCCCCAGTGCTGCTGAGGGTGTACTTTCTGTGCCTGCATGTGTCCCCCCCGGTGCCCTACAAAACCCCCCTGGTCTGCCCTCCGAAGTCGCGGGTACTTACCTGCTGGCAGACTGGAACTGGGGCACCCCTATTTCCATTGAAGCCTAGGTGTTTTGGGCACCACTTTGACCTCTGCAACTGACCGGCCCTGATCTGCTGGTGTGGTAACTTTGGGGTTGCCTTGAACCCCCAACGATGGGCTACCTTGGACCCAACTTTGAACCCTGTAAGTGTTGTACTTACCTGTGAACCTAACATTTACTTACCTCCCCCAGGAAGTGTTGATTTTTGCACTGTGTCCACTTTCAAAATAGCTTATTGCCATTATTGCCAAAACTGTACATGCTATTGTGATAATTCAAAGTTCCTAAGATATCTGAGTGAAATGCCTTTCATTTACAGTATTGTTTGTAAATCTTGAACCTGTGGTTCTTAAAATAAACTAGGAAAAGATATTTTTCTATATAAAAACCTATTGGCCTGGAATTGTCTTTAAGTGTGTGTTCCTCATTTATTGCCTGTGTGTGTACAACAAATGCTTAACACTACCCTATGATAACCCTAACTCGACCACACTACCACAAAATAGAGCATTAGAATTATCTCTTTTTGCCACTATCTTACCTCTAAGGGGAACCCTTGGACTCTGTGCATGCTATTTCTTACTTTGAAATAGTACATACAGAGCCAACTTCCTACAATAAGTATCTCATTATATATTTAATTTTAATTTCTGGTTGTGGTGTTTATAGGGTGTTGGGTAGATAGAGTTCCAAATAAAATATTTATAAATTGATATTCTTTGATTAATTTAGGAACCATGTAATGTTTAAAATAGAAAAATATTTTATAGCCTTAATTACTATTGGTTATATATTTTTAGACATGTTTTATATTGTGGGTTATATTGAGGTATGGGTGGGTAGAGTTAATTTCAAAGTGAGTATTAATTATTGTTGATTATTTTATAGGTTTAATTTGTATTGCTTGACATTGTTATTTATTTGTTTACATGGTTTGTCATTTTGCTATTATTTATTTTTATATTGTGATTAATGTGTCTATTAGTCAATTGGGCAGATATTCCTTTAATTAAACTAAATATTAATTTATAGTAGTTGATGACTTACGATAGTTTCTAACTTTTCTTAACACGTTTAATGTATGTAATTATTGAACTACCTGGTAATGTTAAATATAAAAAAAATGTTTTATTAATTTTGGGATTTTTATTACAGGTTGTCGGATGTATTGGGGGAATCGTGGGTATTGTGTTTTTAATATTATAAAGTTATAATTTATTAAAAGTGAAATATGTTGCCATTATATTAATACATTTCCTATTATAGATATTACCCTTTCAAATTATATATGTTTATTTATTTAGCTGTAGGTCTCCAATATAAATGCACAATTGCTAATGCCAGTATTGCCTGCAATGTGATAATTCAGCTTGCATGAATATATTCTGATGGCCTGAATTGTTTTTCCAGTTACTGCTTTTTAAATAATGAACAAGACTTCATAGAAATTGATAACTTGATTTCTCAGTTATTGTTTTTAAGCAATAAAAAGTAATGTTACATACAATATAACTAGGTGAACGGTTAGTGGGGCTTTACTAATAATTATTTATTTTGAAAACATTCAACAAAGTTTAGACAGACTATATAAACTGGAACAAACTGTTATTAGATTGAGAGGAATTGTATTTTTTTGATAGGAGACTGAGGATTGTCCAATAGCCATAAACACATTTTATAGATTAAATATACTTGGAGGGCACATTGAGTCCTCCATTTTCCTTATCAACAGCTGCTATTTCTTTACTGGACATTGTTCAGAAGGGGAATGTAGGTGTGAGCCATCTATGAAACTTGAGTAGGCTCCTTTTTGGTGCTAGGTTTAGCTAAACTAACCTAAGGAACAGGAAATGAACTGGAAGTGAACACTGACTACTTGAATAAGAGTCTGTTAACAGGGTTGCACTGAATCGCAGAATAGAGGTGAGGACTTGGAACTTCAAGAAGAGGCTGTAAGATGCAGTGGCACTGCATCTCAGTGTAGAGATGAAGGCAACCACATCAATAAGCGGCCAGAGGATGGAGAAATAAGGTGTCATGCGATAAAGCTGAAGTTCACCAGTACATGGATGATGGGATGGTAGAGAGTCATGGGGAAGAGATGAAAACTAAACACATCAATAATGGAGTGGCGGGATGAGATGAAATCCCAACACTTTAATAAAGGAGTGACAGGGCATCCTGGGCAGTGATGAAGAAGACCCAACATTTCAATAGGAGGCTAGTCGATGAAAGGCCTGCCACAGTTTTAGGTCCTAATATTGAGTACCTCAACAGCTCCTGCAGGAATTTGATTACAGAATACTGGGCCTTATTATGAGGCTGGAGGTCCGAGGACCGCTAGCCTGGCGGTTTGGTCGGACCGACCAGGCTGTGGCCGCCTGACCACCACATTACGAGGTTGGCGGGCAGACCCACCAACCTACTGCCATGCCCGCCAGGATCAGTGATCCCAATGGGCTGGCAACGGTCCTGGTTGTAATCAGCCAGAGAGGCGCTGAACTCACCGCCTGCCGGCTGATTACATCCTTGTTCTCCGCCAGTCTATTCATGGCGGTCTGACCACAAGTGCAGGGGGCCACACCCTGCTGTGCAGAGAGTGCGCCTTTTTTGAGGGTGCTGGTGCCCCTTGCGTGCAGCAGTATTACCGCCTGCTCTTATGAGCCCGCAACAATGCTGCCACACCTTTCCCACTGGGCTGAATTCTGCCAGTAATCCCAGTGGTAAAGTGGTAATCGGGCTGCCCGGGAGGTTGCCAGCATCGCAGCGACTTCCCCGTTGGGAGTTTGGCAGACGGATGTTTCAGTCCGCCAAGCTCATAATCAGCCCCACTGTGCACCACTATATCACCATGGCAAGTGCATATAGGTAAATGCAGCTTTACTATATTTACCTCCACAGCTACTCAAAGGGAAGATAGGTATATCATCAAGGTAAGTAGATGGGGAGTTAATAGTAGTTAATCTACTCTCAGGTATATATACTTACCTTAACAATATAATAGTACTCAGTTTCCTGCAGTTGATATACTTCAGGATGATTCTAAAACCTCGATATTCTGTAGTGCACCACTTACCAATTCCATATAAGGACAGAGGATGGAGTAATGGATCATTGCCAGACAGACACAAAGACCGCAACAACTTAAATAAAAAACCTGAGGTTTTTATTTACAGATAATCATGTAGAAGAAACAAAGCACAACTAATAATCTGATTAGTTTCAATAGCACCTGATTGTTATAATCCAGCCAATTTGTTGCACTAGCAATTTGTTTGAAGTGTGAGCCCTCGTGATCCCTCCTAAGATGCAGTTCGTTGATTGAGAGCTGACCTTCCCCAATGGATTCATGTGCTGTCTTTGCTATACTAACAAAGCCCTGTTCCTTCCGCCAAGAGGTGGGTCGGCCAAGTGACGTCACTGTGTGAGGTTAAAGTCTCTTTGAAGGTTCTCTTTAGTGGCTCGTCAAGACTCTTTGGGCATAGCTACCACTGGTGCAGCAGGTGCAGTGCCACTGGGGCCCAGAGCCCTGAGGGACCAATTGAAGCCTGATAATTGCTGTATTTTCACACCCCTTCCACAGTGAAAGGGACCGTTTTCCTTCTTTGTAAAAAGGACTTTGGTATCCTTCCTACTCTGCTACAGGTCTCTCCTGAAAACAGTACCATTAACAATAATACTTATTATTGTCGTTATTATTGAGATATTGTTATCATTATCATAATATTATTTGTATTGTTGTTATTGTTGTTTCCCTTAATATAGCGCTTCATAGTGCACTTGTTGGTGTACATAACAGATCCTTCTAATATTATTATAACTCTAGATCATTCTATGTAATTGCAATTGTATTGATATAGCGCTTTATATAGCGCTTTATGCATTTTAGATTTCACTTGTCCAAAATGATTCTCAATTAGTTGGTGGATATTAGTCAGGCCGTGTTATTCCCTGGCGACCTTCCCCTTTCTAAGTGTATTGTGTAGGAAGCTGGCTCTGTATATACTATCTCAAAGTGAGAGATAGGGTGCACAGGGTCCAAGGGTTCCCCTTAGAGGTTGATTGTGGCAAAATTACATAATACTAATGCTCTAATTTGTGGTAGTGTGGTCAAGCAGGAGGCTTATCAGAGGGTAGTGTTAAGCATTTGTTGTACACACACAGGCAATAAATGAGGAACACACACTTAAAGACTTAATTCCAGGCCAATTGTTTTTATATAGAACAATCTATTTTCTTAATCTATTTTAGAACCACATGATTCAAGATTTGAGGTAAGTACATAAAATTAAAGGTACTTCACACAGGTAAGTATAGAACTTTGATTCAAAGCAGTAGTACACACAGTTTTAGTTTAAATGGCAATAAGCTATTTTAAAAGTGGACACTGCAAAAATCAACTGTTCCTGGAGAGGTAAGTTTGGTTACGTTTTTCAGCTAAGTAAAGCACTTACACAGTCAGTCTCCTGGGCATAGGCAGCCCACCAATGGAGGTTCAAGGCAACCTCAAAGTCACCGCACCAGCAACACAGGGCCGGTCAGGTGCAGAGGTCAAAGGAGGGCCCAAAACACATAGGCACCTATGGAAAACAGGGGTGCTCCGGTTCTAGTCTGCTGGCAGGTAAGTACCTGCGTCCTCAGGGAGCAGACCAGAGGGGTTTTGTAGAGCACTGTGGGGGACACAAACAGGCACACAAAACACACCCTCAGCGGCACGGGGCGGCCGGGTGCAGTGTGCAAAGTAGGCGTCAGGTTTGCTATTGAAAGCAAAGGAGGGGCCCAGGGGTCACTTAGGCGATGCAGGCAGGGCACAGGGGGGCTTCTCGGGCCAGCCACTGAATGGGCTAGGAAGAGGGCCGCCTGCTGGTCACTCCTGCACTGGAAGGTGGTCCTCTCTGTCCTGAGGGCTATGGGTGCAGTGCTTGGTCCAGGCGTCGGGTTCCTTGTTACCAGGCAGTCGCGGTCAGGAGGAGCCTCTGGATCCTCTCTCCAGGCATCGCTGTGGGGGTACAGGGGGGTCGTCTCAGGTTGCCCACTTCGTCGTAGTCGCCTGGGAGTCATCTCTGCGGTGTTAGTTCTCTGGAGCTCGAGCCGGGGGCGTCGGGTGCAGAGTGAGAAGTCTCACGCTTCCGGCGGGAAGAGAGAGTTCTTTGGAAGTTGCTAAAAAGTTGCAAAGTTGTTGCTGTTTTTGAACAGTGCCGCTGTTCTCAGGTGCTTCTTGGTCATTCGGGTACAGGGCAGTCCTCTGAGTACTCAGAGGTCGCTGTTGGATGCATCACTGTGCAGGTTCTTTGAGTGTGGAGGCAGGCCGGTAGGCCTGGGGCCAAGTCAGTTGGTGTCTCTGTCGTCTCTGCGGGGCTTTCAGGTCAGCAGTCCTTCTTCTTTCTTCAGGTTGCAGGAATCTGATTTCCTGGGTTCTGGGTCACCCCTAAATACTAAATGTAGGGGTGTGTTTAGGTCAGGGGGGCAGTAGCCAATGGCTACTATCCTGAAGAGTGGCTACACCCTCTTTGTGCCTTCTCCATGAGGGGGGGGGGCACATCCCTATTCCTATTGGGGGAATCCTCCAATCTCAAGATGAAGGATTTCTAAAGGCAGGAGTCACCTCAGCTCAGGGCACCTTAGGGGCTGTCCTGACTGGTGGGTGGCTTCTCCTTGTTTTCCTCATTATCTCCTCCAGCCTTGCCGCCAAAAGTGGGGGCAGTGGCCGGAGGGGCAGGCATCTCCATTAGCTGGGATGCCCTGGGGTGTTGTAATAAAAGGCATGAGCCTTTGAGGCTCGCCGCTAGGTCAGTTCCTGCAGGGGGAGGTGAGAAGCAC
Organism: Pleurodeles waltl; assembly: GCF_031143425.1. Lineage (NCBI taxonomy): Eukaryota > Metazoa > Chordata > Amphibia > Caudata > Salamandridae > Pleurodeles > Pleurodeles waltl. The sequence goes on along the minus strand of NC_090449.1, from coordinate 74,116,194 downwards.
CCGCCACCCAGTACAGGCTTTGTTCCTGGCCACAGAGTGACAAGGTCACTCACCCCATGTGGCCAGAAACTCGTCTGGTTGTGGCAGGCTGGCAGAAACTGGTCGGCCTAGCACTAGGAGTCAGACTGGTATTCAGGGGGCATCTCTAAGATGCCCGCTGGGTGTATTTGACAATAAATCCCACACTGCCATCAGTGTGCATTTATTGTGCTGAGAAGTTTCATACCAAACTTCCCAGATTTCAGTGTAGCCGTTATGGAACTGTGGAGTTTTGTGTTTGACAAACTCCCAGACCATATACTCTTTAGGGCTACCCTGCACTTACCATGTCTAAAGTTTTGCTTAGACACTGCAGGGGCATAATACTCATGCACATATGCCCTTGCCTGTGGTATAGTGCACCCTGCCTTAGGGCTGTAAGGCATGCTAGAGGGGTAACTTACCTATGCCACAGGCAGTGAGAGGTGGGCATGACACTCTGAGGGGAGTGCCATGTCGACTTAGTTATTTTCTCCCCATCAGCACACACAAGCTGTGAGGCAGTGTGCATGTACTGAGTGAGGGGTCCCCGGGGTGGCATAAGACATGCTGCAGCCCTTAAAGACCTTTCCTGGCAACAGGGCCCTTGGTACCAGGGCTACCATTTACAAGGCACTTATCTGTGTGCCAGGGCTGTGCCAATTGGGGGAACAAAGGTACAGTTTAGGGAAAGAACACTGGTGCTGGGGCCTGGTTAGCAGGGTCCCAGCACACTTTTAATCATAACTGGCATCAACAAAAGGCAAAAAGTCAGGGGGTAACCATGCCAAGGAAGGTATTTCCTTACATATTGCACATGTCTAATCCTGATTCTTTCTGTCTTGGGTGGATTTCTGAGACATTGGGTGGCTCGTGGCACCTGGTTGTCTACGGATGATTGGCTGCTATAGAGGATGTGCAGTGGCTCTATGGCACGTGCAGGTTTGGGTCATCCTATTACCTACCCATCTCCCTCTTTCTCTTCCCTTGCTCACTCCTCCATCGCCACACATTTCACGTATTCAGTCGCCCGAGGCCTCGTTATTGTTTTTCACTCCCTACCTGGCATCTTGAAGTTCTTGTAGTAAATTCCCCATTGCCTGTCTGCTCCTCCCTGTCAGTCGCTCACGACTTCTTCTTATTTCACTCATTCACTAGCACCCTCTGTATCTCTGCCTCTAGGCGCTCTTGATGGGGGAGGGGGAGGTGACCCTTTCGCACACTGACACCGAACAGACGTCTCACCTGCAGCATCTGGACTCAGTTGTGTCCCTGATATTTGCATAGCCACGCCTCTGTGGCCAGTCTATTGGCTCCAGCTAGTAGCCTTCGCTCAGAGTGAGTCACAGTGAGCGGCTGGTGCTTGCGCCAGTCACGCTTTGGCCCCGCCCCGCGGTGTTTGCATCTCACCCTCATAGTAAAGGAGTCCGGGAGAGGGGAAGGGAGGCAGCCGGCGCTGTCAGTACGTCTGGGTTTGGGTATTGGTGACAGCGGGTGTGAGTGTGGCCCGTTACCAGGGGCCCCAAGAGTTCCCTGGAGCCCCCACGAGTGCTGTAACCCTGGTGCACGGACCAACATCTGCCAACACCCCCGCAGCTGGCAGTGCACCTCACCGGGTACAGAAGAGCATGGTACCGGGGCGCAGGTGCTCCTCGCCCCGCAGAGCCTAGAGCGGTCCCGAGGCGCAGGGAGGCAGAAACGACCCCCCGGGCGCACAGTCCGTGCGCCCCGGAGCTGACAGACCCTGCCGGCGGCGGAGGCAGGAGCGGCGGGGCGGGCAGGAGGCGGCTCCCGGAGCCGCCTGCCCGGGCTCGGCATGTCCCGCAAGAAGAACCAGAAGGGCAAAGGCGGCTCGGGGTCCCCGGCTTCCCCCTGCAGCCTGCCGCACAAGGAGAACGGCAGAGCCGGGGGCGGCAAGGGAGGCAGCCCCGGCTCGGAGAGCAGCAACGGGGCGGTGCTGCCCGGGAGACCCTCGCTCAGCAACAGCGGGGAGTTTTACGATATCGCCTTCAAGGTGAGTGCAGTATAGCGCTGCCGGGCGTTAACCCCAATTAACTATATATCACAGCGGTCGTTATTCATCTGTGTAATAGCGCTTCGCAACCGGTGCTTTCCACTAGGGGATTCAGGAGCTTCTCACGCAAGGAGTTAATTGCCCGGTAATGTCCCATCAAACAGTAATCACCATCACATCGGGTTTAGACCGTCTAAAGCAAGGGATTATTTGTCACGTAATGCCCCACCACACTTGGTATTATTCCATAATTCCAATAACCCCCCGCCCTTTTAAAGGTGAGTTAATTGTCTATCAAAGTCCTCTAACTCGGCGATATTCAACAAGTACCCTCTCACCAATAGTTGTTCTTCCACGGGTATCTTCCATACCGGGCGTTATTCACCCAATAATGACCGCTGTCGCTCTTCTCTCAGTACCATCCTCGGACAGGGCGCTATTGTATCATCTCTACCCCCTTACACCGAGCGCCATCAGAGAAACCAAATCCCCCTAATTATGTGTATACTGGAAATTTGTAATCACAAAAATATTCAGAGAGCTCATTGGCACCGTTTTAATTGCACGTCTACACCCGTCCATCTCATTCCGTTTTATGTTCTTCGGTATCAGTTGGACTCCCAGATACCCCGACACAAACCACAGCATTTGATGCTAATCTCCTTATTAGGCGTTCCTGCTAGAATAAAACACGTTCCTTCAAAGTCCATTCTCTGTTCCTCAGAACTAGATTCCCAATAGAACAAATACTAAAAGTAAATAACACCCCCTTCCTGATTTGTGACCTCTTAAAGTTTACTTTCTGAAACCATCCCACGTTAATCTGCAACAGGGCACCCCCATTTCCATCTCCCATTCCAGTCGATACCCAGATACGTAATCACCCTGCCCCAACCGCCTCCCCCCCCCCCCCCCCCCCCCCCGCCACCCGCGATTATTTTATAGGACCATGGCCCCGTATCTACCGCAAACCATCACAAGGGGCATTATTACTACAGATAGGCCCGCCATCCTTCTAGTGCTTAGAGTCCACGTGATGCCAACTTATTGGTAACTGTACTGTCGCCGTACCCCCACCGACCTATCCTGAACGTAGGTCTGGGAGGGAGCCCCGGCTTTGGAGCGAGCACTGCTTGGTGCAGGAGTTTGTCAGAGGGTGGTTGATCTGCATTTGGAAGCTTGGTGCTGTTTAAACAGTGTGCTTTGAATCACGTGACACTTGATGCAGTCTGCAGGAAGTTAGGATGGTGCATGCTGTCAACTTTGTGTTTGACTGGGAGTGCCAGGGTTGTTGGCTGCAGGAAGTTAGGATGGTGGACGCTGTCAACATTGTGTGTGATTAGGGTTGTCAGTGGTTGTTGTCTGTAGGCTGATAGGGTGAGTGTTGTTACATGGTGTGTGTGTGACTGGGGTTGGCAGTGGTTGGTGTCTGCAGGGCGTTAGCGTAGGCGGTGTCAACATGGTGTGTGTGTGTGTGCTTGGCAGTGGGCCCTGTCTGCAGTGAGATAGGTGGAGAGTTGTCATCATGGTATATTTGCTAAGGGCTGCACGGAGTTAGAAATGTGTGTGTTGTTAGTAATGGTTTATGTGCCAAGGACTGGAAGTTGTTGCAATGTGCATTGAGGTATGTAAACATTGTGCGTGCCTGGCAGTGGGTGCTGTCTGCAGGGAGCTCGGGTGAGAGTTGTCAACAGAGGCCTTGCGTTGGTTGCAGTCTGCTAAGGACTTGGATTGGTTGCAGTCTGCATTGAGATATGAGGATAAGTGATGTAAGCATGGTGTGTTTGTGGCAGTGTGTGATGTCTGGAAGGAGTTAGAAGCGTGTGTGTGTTATCAGCAATGTTGTATGTGCTAAGGACAGTCGCTGGTTGCAGTCTGCAGAGATATGAGCAGAGGTGATGCAAACATGGTGTATGATTGTGTTGTCAGTAATGGTTTATGTGATAAGGACTGGCAGTTGTTGCAATGTGTATTGAGGTATGAGCAGGGGTGGTGTAAACAAGGTGTGTGCGTGCTTGGCAGTGTGTGCCAGGCAGGGAGCTCGGGAGAAAGTTGTCAGCATTGAGATGAGGATGAGTGATGTACACATGGAGTGTGTGGGGGGCAGTGGGTGCTGTCCCGAAGGAGTTAGAAGTGTGTGTTATCAGCAATGGTGTATGTGCTAAGGACTGTCATTGGTTGCAGTCTGCAGAGTTATGAGCAGGGGCGATGTACACATGGAATATGTGTGTTTGGCAGTCGGTGCTGTCTGCAGGAAGTTAGAAGGGTGAGCACTTTCAACATGTGTGTGCTTGGGAATGTCAGCGGGTGCTCTGGAGCTGGGTATGTGGGTGCTGGCCTGTGTTCGTCGGTGGCAGTGGGTACCGTCAGCAGGCAGTTAGGAGGGTTGGTGCTTTCAACAAGCTGTGTGTGTGCTTGGAGGCAGCAGTCGGTGCTGTCTGAGTCTCAGCTGGGATTTGTGGGTGCAGTTTATCACTTGAACAATTGAGGGTCGAGCACCCTTGAGCAGAAGGGTTGTGGTCCACAGCGCATCTCTATGGGTGTCACTTCAGGAGCTTAGGGCAGGGTGTACTATCGTGCTAGGCTGGTGGTTATTTTGGGTGGACTGGGTCAGAATCTACTGGGTGCTGTGATTTAGCCAAAGGGAGTTTGGCTTCTGTATGCAAACTCCCTCCATCGGGAACTGGAGCAGTGAATACTCGCATTTCGGTAGCAGACCTTGTGTTGAGTTCAGGTAAAAAAATATCTCTGTGCAGATATGGTGGGCTCGAGACAGGGTGTAGGTGAGCATCGGAGGTCACATTTTGAGGGTGGTCCTCTGGGGGTCAGGGATGCGGGTGGTCCCCTGGGGGGGGGATGCTGGTGGCTGCTAGAGGTCGGATTGCCGAAGGCTTTCTGGGGGTGCAGGGATGCTGGTGGGGCTCTGTGTGACAGGAATGCAGGTGGCTTTCTGTGGGTCAGGGATGCAGGTGGTCCTCTGGGTGACAGGGAAGCTAGTGGTCCTCTGGGTGACAGGGACGCTAATGGTGTCCTAGGAGTCAGGGATGCTGGTGGTGTTCTTGGGTCAGTGGGTGGATCACGGGAAGGATGGTACCGGGGATGCTGGTGGTCCCCTTGAGGGTGGGGCATGCGGGTGGCTTCTGGAGGTCGGAGTGCAGAAGGCTCTCTGGGGGTCAGGAATGCAGGTGGCTTTCTGTGGGTCAGGGATGCTGGTGGTCCTCTCCGTGACAGGGATGCTGGTGGTCCTCTGGGTGACGGGGATGCTGCTGGTCCGCTGGGTGACAGGGATGCTGGTGGTGTTATAGGGGTCGGTGGGTGGTTCTTGGGGAGGGGGGCATCAATGCAGGTGGTTCTCGGGGGGGGGGGGGGGGGGTAAATGGTTGCTTCTGGAGGTCGGGCCGCAGAAGGCTCTCTGCGGGTCATGAATGCATGTGGCTTTCTGTGGGTCAGGGATGCTGGTGGTCCTCTGGGTGACAGGGATGCTGGCGGTCCCTGTGTGACAGGAGTGCAGGTGACTTTCTGTGGGTCTGGGATGCTGGTGGTCCTCAGTGTGACAGGGATGCTGGTGGTGCTCTAGAAGCCAGGGATGCAGGTGGTGTTCTAAGGGTCAGTGGGTGGTTCTTGGGGTGGGGGGCATCGAGGATGCGGGTGGTTCTCGGGGGGTGGGGGGATGCTGGTGGCTGTTCGAGGTCGGTGTGCAGAAGACTCTCTGGGGTCAGGAATGCAGGTGGCTTCCGGTGGGTCAGGGATGCTGGTGGACCTCTGGGTGATAGGGATGCTGGTGGTCCTCTAGGAGCCAGGGATGCAGGTAGTGTTCTGGGGGGGTCAGTGGGTGGGTCACTGGAGGAGGGTCCCGGGGGCGCTGGTGGTCCCCTTGGGGGTGAGGAATGCGTTTGGCTTCTGGAGGTCGGAGTGCAGACGGCTCTCTGGGGTTTAGGGATGCAGTTATATTTCTATGGGTCAAAGACAGTGGTAGCCCTCGGGTGGGGTGGCGGGGGAATGGGTAGGGGGGCCAGGGATGTGGGTGACTGCTGGAGGTCTGGTGCAGGTGAATGTCCTGGGTTTGGGGGTGCAGATAGTCCTCTGGGTCGCGGTGCATGCAGGTGCTCAGAGATGTTGGTATTCTGAGGGCCAGGGATGAAGGTTCTCTTCCAGGGGAGGTGGATGCAAGTGGCTCGTGGGGGCTGTGGTTCCTCCCGTGTATGATGGGACCCTCTCTCCTGAGCACACTGCTGTCCTCCGGCGCGGGTCTAAGATGCTATTACAGGGCGACGCGCGCTGTCAGCATGTCTTTGATGGCGGCGATGTTACGCTTCGGAGGCGGGGGTGGGGGGAGGGTGCAGAGAGTTTTTTCGCGCCCGCTTTTCCCCGTTAATATTTTTCTCACTATGCTATGCCAGCTCCTGTCCCTCCTCTGCTACCTGTTGGGTCTCTCAGTTGCGGCTCGCTCCCTGCAACCCCTCCCCCTCCTCTCCAGCTACAGCGCTCTCTCATCTCTTCTGTTTTCGCCCTCCTCTGCTCCTCTTGCATTGAGCTCCCTTCACCCAGCGCTGACTCTCTGCTCTTTCCCTTCCCTGTCCCCCTGCTCCCGCTTCACTCGCTCTCCACTCTCTATTCCCTCAGCCTCCTCGCAGGGTCCGACCCTCCTAACCCCCACCCTCTCTCCCCTTCCCTCCTGCTTCTCCATTCCCTTCCTGGTCTGTTATTTTCCTCTCTCTTCACACCTTCTTTGCACCCTCCCCTCTCGCAGGTTTTCCCTCCCCCCCCCTTCACGTTCTCTCCCCATCTCATTCACCTCTCTTTTCCCTCCTTTTGCTTCCCTCCTCTTGCTTCCCTCCTCTTTCCCTCCTCTTGTTTCACTCCTCTTGTTTCCTTTTGTTTCACTCCTCTTGTTTCCCTCCTTTTGTTTCACTCCTCTTGTTTCCTTTTGTTTCACTCCTCTTTCCCTCCTCTTGTTTCACTCCTTTCACTCCTCTTGTTTCCTTTTGTTTCACTCCTCTTTACCTCCTCTTGTTTCCCTCCTCTTGTTTCACTTTCCTAAAGATCGTCGCTTCTCATTCACTTGTGTTCTCTAACTGCACTCATTTCCTCCCTCCCCTCGCTCATTTTTTAACTCTGTGGTGAGATTTAGGCTCCTTCTTCCTCTCCTCCTCCTCTGTTCCTCAACCCTCCTCTCTCTTCACACTTCTATGTGCCCGTTGAGATGCTTAGTACATCTAATGCTAGGCTTTAGATATCTTCTGTTAATGATTCCAAATGAGTGCAGCAAAATCGCATTCCAGATTCCAGTCTAATCACTACCAGAGCAGACACTTGTTTCCCCTTGTTACCTCTTCATCAGCTCTTAAAGTGATGCTAATGCTGCACAGGCAGACTTGTGAATAGTAAATATACTGCTCAATAGTTCTTCCCTTAACTATATGCCCGTGACAGGACATCCTCCTCGTCTGTGAGCTGCACCTTAGATTATCCAAACTTTACCAAGAGTTACAATCTAATAAAGACTGAAAACGGAATGATATTAGATTGGACTTATATTTTATAATATATATTCCGCTGACTTGCCACCATTTATTGATTTGATTCATAGGCCCAGTATGTGTTTAAAATATCAACAAAGGTTCCAGGTACACACAGTTTTGCACTAACAAGGGATCCAATACAATGTTTGCCATTTTCCAGAGTTCCGTAGTCCCACATTGGTGCTTTCAGTTGTTCTAAAAACCCTCTTTTGTATCTCCTTCTAGAATGTGCAGGTTGTCCAGAATTCAGTTCCATTGTTTTTTGACTCCCCTACACACTTTCTGACATTGACGAAGGCCAGCAGAATATGTTTTATGTTAATTATGGCCTAGAAAATGTTTTCATGTAGTTGCATGGGTTCATCCTTTCCGTCATGAGCAGACCATGAGAAATAGGTATCTGATATTGACAGCTAATTCCCCAACTTCTGCTATCAACGAAGACTCCAGAATCCCTACAGAATTCCTTTCTAGTAGTATCATTAGAACTAGGTATGCTTTCTGGTATATGTTGATGCACCAAAATCACTTTCTGATATTAATGAGAGACTCTAGAATCCATTCCTGTAAGAAAGGCTCTAGAATCTCTTCTTAATATTCCAAGGGACTGTAGTATCCCGTATGATTTTTGCAGATGATCCAAGTTCACTTTCAGAGACTAGCAGAAGGTACAATGATAATTTATATCAACAGAGAATTCTGACAGCTGCCTTGATATTAACTGTAGTAGTGGTGTGGAGGATTCATTAGGCACAAGCTAACATATTGTTATATGCTAGAGGCTTAATGACTGCAGCATATGAGTTTCCTCAAACAGAAAAGTCCCTGGATTTGATTGACAGTAGTTGTTTTTAAAATTCAAACTAAAATCATACTTTAACAAGTTTATTCTTGATATTGACATGTAGTTCACCCCTTGAAGTGACTCACACATCTAGGGCTCTTTCAAGCCTCTTGGCAAACTCTAGTTTGGTGAAAAACCATTGTTAAATAGGAAATCAGCTCAGGGTGTTGCTGGATAAATGTCGAACCTACTAGAATGTCATAGTCTATGGGGTTAGGTGGTGTGTACGAATAGGATATAATCCCAGTTTGAGAATCTATATACGGCAGCAGTAGGTCGGGTGTGTTGCCAATAGAAAATCCCTTGGTAACTAAATTACAGAATTGGCTCAGAATGTTGAGCTGAGATGTTTAGCAGTCTACTGAGGAAACAGATGGTCTAGCAAAGTGTTTGGTCAGGTATCAATAGTAGTCTCACAGACTGCAATTGACAATAACTAATCTCTTTAGGTTTAGGGCTCCTAGGAAAAGTCGTTCTAGTAGGGTCTTCATCTATCCAGGAACACCTTAGGCGGATTTCCTTTTTAACAATAAGATTTCACCAAACTATATTTTATCCGGAGCCTTAAAAAAAACTCTTGGCCTGCAAATCACTTCGTGGGGCAAAACATGTATTGACTGATCTTGAATAACTTGTTAAAATATGATTATACTTTGAATTAAAAAAAACACTGTCAATCAAATCCCCAAACTTTTCTTTTTTGTGTAAACTCATAATGCTACAGTTTATTAAGGACCTATTCTTAGATCTTGGCAGACGGGATTACTCCCTCACAAATGTGACGGCTATCCCATCTGCTGTATTACGATCCAATTAAATCCTATCAGCAGGATATCCGTCATCTTTGTGACAGCGTATTCCCTCCGCCAAGATTTAAGTATCTAAAACCTAATTTGTTAGCTTGTGTCTAATGCATCCTCTACGCCACTGCTATTATTAGTCACTAGGTTTCATAATATTCAAATACAGTATTATTTGGTTTTATGTGAGTATTGGATATTATGTGAATGTAGTTCTGCTCTTCTCTCTTCCTCTCCTTAAGTTTGATATTAACAATGCCTAAAATCTTTTCTTGATATCGAAAAAACTCCTACATTTTCTTCTGCTGTTGAAGGATCCTGAGCACTTTAGAAGTAGTCCTGTCTGATATTAAGAAGGGCTTATGCATCGCTTCAGATATTAGTTAGGGTCTCCAGAATCCATCTTTGATATGCGTAGAGGCCCCAGAAAGCTTGTAGTGAAGGAATGACCACTCATATTCTTGTAAGGCTTCTCTACTAAGGAGAATTGTTAACCGTTCATTTTGTGTTTCTGGAAGTAATATTTGAGAGGTGGTTATGTTTTCTGATTCTTAGTTGTGTGTTTGTTTTATGGTCTTTTTTTATATAAATCCTCTCCTGTGTTATTGCTAGCATCACTGTTTTATCAGAAGGTCTCTAAATTACCGTAATTAGGTGGTTCTAGAATCCTTTCTTGTATAAATATATTTGTTTTCTAACGCATGCTTTTTAGGCAGTTTCACTTTTTAAAAAATTAGGCTTTCTGTATTGTCTTATTTTAGCTCATGCTGCACGATAATGCAAAGAGTTTCACATTTTGCTAAGATGACAGCCTTGTTCTTTTTTTCTATATACCTTGCTCGAGGGCCATTGAGTTCCTGCGCCAGTGTATCTGACAGACTGTGCCAAAGCCAGCTCACAAACTGACACTTAGGGGCGAGATGTAGCAACTTCCGAGTTTGCGACTCGCAAATTGCGAGTCTGAGCGACTCGCACTTTGCAAGTCGCAAACCCGGATGAAGGATGGTGTCCCTGACAACATCTGTGAATCGCAAGGGGGTTGCAAATACCCACCTCATTAATATTAATGAGGTGGGTCGCAATTTGCGATCCCCCCTGCGATTCGCAGCACTCACAGGGATGGTGGCTTGCTGGAGACAGCAGACCACCATGTCGGTGACTGCTTTTTAATAAAGCAGTTTTTTTTTGTATTGCAGCCCGTCTTCCTTAAAGGAAAACGAGTTGCAATACAAACGAAAAAATTAAACGTTTTTGTTTAATTTTTTCAGAGCAGGCAGTGGTCCATAGGACCACTGCTTGCTCTGAAAAAATGTTTGCAGGGCCATTCACAAAGGGGAAGGGGTCCCATGGGGACCCCTTCCCTTTTGCGTATGAGTTACCACCAGTGTGACACTGGTGGTAACTGCGAATTGCTTGGCGACCGCGTTTGCGGTCACAAAGCAATTCTGCATTGCGATGCGAACCGCAAATAGGAAGGGGAACTCCCCTTCCTATTTGCGAGTCGCATTCCCATTTTGCGAGTTGGTAACCAGGTTACCGACTCGCAAAATGGGAATGAGCATCGCGATGTGCTTTTTGCATGTCGCAAACACCGAAATTCGCTGTTTGCGCCATGCAAAAAGCTTCTTACATCTGGCCCTCAGTGTGATCTGAGGAATGCCTATTCTGTCCTTAATTAGGAAGGGATCGGTTACTCGCACCATTTCACAATATAATCTTGATCACATCTTCCGCCACCATGAAAGCAGGCCTTCAGATGCTTTTGAGGCACTTCCTGTTCTGGATTTTATTTGCATTTTCCAATCCTCGTTGCTCTTAAACGGTCCCCTCATACTCTGGTGCAGTCGGAACTTTGCTGCCTTTGGTTTAGTCACAGCTTCGACCTGAGTATTTTCACTGGTCGGTAGGGCATGCTTTTCTGACGTGTAACTACCTATGTACAAACATAAACTCTGGGCTCGGGGTGAAGGCCACACTGCTGCCCCTCCAGTGACCCGGAACTTGTTTCTAACATTATGGCTCCCCAAAGGAAGCAAGCATCACGCGGACCCTGTCCTGAGGGATAGCCAGTTAGGCTATCCCTCAGGGCCACATACATTTTATAGACATCTTGGGATAACTGAACTTCTAAGACTCGATATGCCCCGGCTCAGGGGCACAGCTGTGGTTAGTGTAATAATAATGATAATCTTTGTTTGTTTAGTTTATTCAAAAAAAAGGAAAAAGAAGGAGTACAAATGAGCAAAATTACAGGTAATAAGAGAATCAAAACATTAACCTGTCATTCGTGCAATGGCACAAGGGCTGGAGAGTATTTGGGGGGGGGGGGGGAATAATTGCAAAATGCCTGAGATCTCCAGAGAGCACAGAAAAATAGCTGCCACAGATTGGGAAAATAACTTCATGTCTCTACCCCTCTGTTTCCATTTCTGGCAAAATTGGAGCTGCTTAGAAATGGGTGATTGAACCAAGTGGGTTATGGGTATGAATGTCTTCCGGGTCAGGACTGCCCTGCTGTGCACCTGGTTCTCACCTCTTGCTGTAGCAAAGAAGTAACTGGTGCCGCCTGGATCATGAAACCATTGTCAGTTATCGTAAATTGGTGCTTGCATAGCGCACAATCTGCCTTTAGTATGCACCGCAGAACCTTTTGGTAGTCTGATATATAATGTGGTCGTTCCATGTGAATCTGAAGCAGCAAGAATGCGCACTGAGCTGACTGAAGAGCCAGGTGGTGAATATCAATCTGACTGCACAAGGAATGTCTAGAAACATAAGTCAGGATATGTTTAGAAAGAGGACACCTTGTACCAGGCCTAATTGACTTTCATACTCAGTACAGTGTTCAATCACACCCCAAAACTAATTCAACACCGGAACCTCCTAGTTTCATGATTATAACCCCTCTGTTAGGGGGACCCCTACATATTCTTTTCTGTTTAGCATCAGCAATAACTTTTTCTTTTTTTTTTTTACTTTTGCTGATGCTGAACAGCATCAGCGAAAAACATTTGCAATGCCAACAGAAATGTTTCGGCAAAGCCAAAACACGAGGTTGAATGACTTTGCAAATGCTTGTATTTTTTACTTTTACCCCAACTGCCTGCACAGATCCCTCCTCAGCTGCTCGTACTCCATTTGGAGTTCCCACCTCAAACGCTTAACGGGGAGGCTGGGAGGAGGAGCTTGGTAGAGCATCAGCGGGAACGCTACCCCTCAAGGTCCATGCTAATGTACTGAGCATGTCCCAGCTTTCAGCCTTTTGTGTTTTTAACCCCATCCTTTCAGACTTTGTGATGAGTTGGAAAGTGCTGTGGTGACAGACTGATTGGCATGTAGTCCTGGGAATTCTTTTTGGTCACAAGTTTGGATGGATCACATGGGGCTTCCTTAGCACTGATGCAGCAGTTTGTCCCAAGTGAGGGGGCCCTGAGACATGGCAGGCTTCTGAGGCCACTGCCTGGACTTTGCCAGACCTGGACAATCTCTCTGGCTGTTTCTTCTGCGCCTGCGCAACCCAACAGACAGATGTCACCACTGCCTGACTCAGCATGCTTGCCACTCACAAAGATAGGTTTTTTTCTACTATAACCAACAATTAATAAAAGTTTATTGTTCACTGTAAGTATAGTCACAGTAATCTACAATCTTTGAGGCAACAGACCATGTTGTTCTTGTACATGATGCTCTGCACTGGTTATAAGGTAGAATTTGGCCTTTGCACTGTAGTAATAAAAGATATGATTGTGCATTTATTTATAGTACACTAAATTGTTGCTAATTTGTCGTATTTAATTTACCTTTATCATTCATCCAATCTAAAATCCAGGTATAGTTTTAATAACGCCTCATTTGCTATTGACAATTGTGTATTGTTTTATACTTTTTTATTGCATGTATCAAAAATATTTACTGAACTACAAATATATTGATTGTGCCAATAACAATATGCTGTATGGAAAATATTTTCTCTTGACGTCTTTTAATGGCAAACACGTGAATGAGGAATGTAATGCGGTCTATCCGGGCAGATCTCTGATTCCCCTACCTTCTCGGGATCCATAGGATCTCATATTGGACCGCCTCCTGCCACAGCCGGAATGAGAAATCGGACTGAGAATTTAATTAAAACAAAAACTACCATCACAACAAAGGGCCATGTAGAGCTATCCAGAGTTGTCAAATTAAGTAATTATAAAAACTGCACATTTATCGCTCACTTCCTCACCCTTCACCCTGCTAAGTACTGCGTCTCATAACACGATAAGTGCACCTTGCTGATCTTCATGTATGACATGGAAACACGTGTGACATATGCTTAAAGTAAAGGCAACACACGTCAACCACACACCCAAATGTTGTAGTGTGCTATATGTGTTGGTAAGTTTGTCAGCGCCCCTCGTAGGGGTGGCGGGCTCCATACAAAATGAGTAATGCTATGCAACAACTGCCCTATCAACACCCCGCAGACTATACTCAAAGGAAATACTGGGGTATTTGTGTGTAGGAGGAACTAAAATGTTAAGTAGCACAATACCCTGATCATGAGGGTGTACCAACACTGTGGAGTATGTAAAACATAGACCAGTGTTTCCCAAACTGTGGGTCACGAGCCGATTTGTGATGGATTGGGAAAGTCCCAGCAATAAAGAAAGTCATGCGTTTAACTTGTCACATTTTTGGTGCTCTAACAACATAGGTAAAATGTCAGGCTGTATCTTCTGACAAGATGTTGCTTATTCTTTTAACATTGGGATTGGTGTTTACTTTTACTTCTCTGACTTTAAAGTGAGGGGAGTTTTTTAAAGGGAATTATGTGACAATCTTATGTTGTGTTTATTTCGGCAATGAGCAATAAAGTGTAAAAACATGGAAATCAACTATATGCATTCAAAAGTTGGGAAAGAAAGATAACATTTTTCTGGTCATTCTGAAGTGCGCTGGAAACAGTGATTTCAATAGGTTCAAAATAAATAGTCACTTTAATTATAAATGCACGGGGCCACCCCAATTGGGAGGGCCTGCTTATGGTGGCCACGCAGGGCCAGAAGTATAGGGGGGGAGAGGTCGCAAGGCGCCCTCACCCCACGCCCCTTAATGAGGGCGGAGGGTATTGGTGGGTTGGTTGCTGCAGCCCCGGAGGCACTTCAAGTGCTTCCGGGGCCTGGGGCAGCAATGACGTGGTAGGCCCTGCCTTTAAAAGGCAGTCGGTGAGTGGGTCTCTTGCTCCCGCTCGTCGGCTGTGATCAAAACGTCTGCCATGGCCCAACACAGAAAATGGAGATTTTCTTAGCTTCAGTGAAGGAAAGTCTTGATTTTATTAAAACACGGAGGCGAGTATTATGCTTTCTTCTCTTGCTTTAATTCAGATAGCAGCCAAGAAAAAACTACAAGTCCCAACATACCCTGTTGGGAAACTACAAATAACTACTATGTCATACCATATGTCATAACAAGTAACCAATCACGAACATGGAAGGGTATAAACATATTGACTGATAGCCGCAAGTCCTCTTTTCTTGCAGAGCAGTTAAGTCACTCTGAACAACGGAAATATCAACAATAAAATAATACATGCCAAAAGAATTGAAAACAAAGCTTCACAACGATATATAATATTAATAGTCTTTTGATCCAGGTTAGGAATGAAGAGATCTTGAAACAAAGTCCTTGCTTGACTCGAGTAGACCGCCGCACGCGGAATGTCTCGTGAAGGTGGAGGAAAAGTTTTAAGTTGACTGGTTGTTGGTGGAGGTTGTACCTAATAAAAATAAAGGGAGGGTTAACAGTGTAACAACAGAGGTGGGATAATACTCGCCTCCGTGTTTTAATAAAATCAAGACTTTCCTTCACTGAAGCTAAGAAAATCTCCATTTTATTACAATCACGGAGGCTCCTATTATGCTTAGTTCAAAGCATAGAAATTATTGAATTAGCTACATGAGAAACAGGTTTACAATAAAAAGTTCTAAAAGTTGAAACATTAGACCAATCAGCGGATTTGAGAATGTCTCCCAAACTCAGACCTGCCCAAAAGGCTTTGGAAGCCATAGCTCCTCTGGTAGAATGGGCCCCAAAAATGGAAATGTTAATTCCAGCCAAATCCATAACCCATTTCACCCACCGTGCTAAGGTGGTGGAAGTGACTGATTTATGAGGGGGTCTGAATGAGACGAGAAGTTGGGTTTCCGAAGACCTTCTCAAATCCTTGGTTCTAGCAATGTATTCT
The DNA here is from genome assembly GCF_031143425.1 of Pleurodeles waltl. Classification (NCBI taxonomy): domain Eukaryota; kingdom Metazoa; phylum Chordata; class Amphibia; order Caudata; family Salamandridae; genus Pleurodeles; species Pleurodeles waltl. Next base: position 74,100,767 of record NC_090449.1, on the reverse strand, counting down.
TTCAAACAATTGCCCATACATAAATTAACATGTTCGGGAAAATATGGATAAAAAACAGACATTAAATTAGTTTTTGTTCTTCTTTGTATCTGAAAGAAAACACCTTGAGGGGTATACTGTACCAAGGTCACATCTAATGCTGTAACATCGGAAATACGTTTCAGAGAAACCAAACAGAGAAGCATGGTTAGTTTAGCAGAAAGTAATTTTAGAGATAGAAGGGAATTAGACGGTTGAGATAAAAAGAACTGTAAGATTACATTTACATCCCACATGGAATTGTACTTGGGTAAAGGAGGTTTGGAAAAACGAACCCCTTTTAACAATCGACATACCAGAGGATGCTCACCGATAGGTTTATTATCTATTCTATCATGTTCCGCGGAAATGGCGGATCTATACATATTGACCGTTCTATAGGCCTTACACTGAGCAGCCAATGATGCTAAAAAATTAACAACTAGGACGACATCTGCTGAAATGGGATTGGCACCCCTGAGCAAACACCAATTATGCCAGACTGACCAGGCGGACCTATAAGCTTTGGTCGTGCCAGGAGCCCAGGCTTGACGTATGAAATCTGCAGCTTCCTGCGAAATTCCTGGGGTTCTCCAGGCAGACCCGAAACCATCCAAGAGACTAATTGGAGGGACTGATTGAGTATCAGATCGTGAGATTGACCCTGAGGATTTAATAGAAGGGATGGAAATATTGGAAGAAGGATCGGAAGGTCTATAAGTAATTCGAGAGCTAGCGGAAACCAAGGCTGACCCTTCCAAAGGGGGGTGATCAGAAGTACTCTGGTGGTCTGACGTCGAATCTGAGCTAAAACCCTGGAAATCATAATGAAAGGAGGAAAAGCATAGTTGGTTTGCTTGGACCAGTCCTGTTGAAAAGCATTGGTGGCCAAAGCTTGAGGATCTGGTCGCCAGCTGTAGAATCGCGGAATCTGATTGTTTAAACGAGAAGCAAATAGATCGACCGAGAAGGGACCGAATTTGGAAGAAAGAACTTTGAATATTGAAGGGTGAAGACGCCAGTCGCTGGAATCTCGAAGATATCTGGAACACCAATCTGCGATTGTGTTCATGTCCCCCGGAAGATACTCTGCTCGAAGAGAAATCTGATTTTGGAGACAAAATTCCCATAGGCTCTTTGCTAGTTCGGCAAGGGGTTTTGATCGAGTACCTCCCAGATGATTTATGTAACGAACCGCTGAAAGATTGTCCATCCGAAGGAGAATAGAACAGCTTACCCTGTCTTTGGCGAAGGTTTGGATCGCAAAGGAACCTGCAAGAATCTCTAAACAATTTATATGCAGAAAAGACTCCTCTTTTGACCATAAACCTCCAGTCGAGAACTGAGCGCATCTTGCGCCCCAACCAGTCCGACTTGCATCGGATTCTAAGACAAGATCTGGTGCTGTAGAGAATATTGCCCGGCCATTCCACGCGTCTAGATGATCGAGCCACCATTGGAGTTCGATTCTGGATTCGTGGTCTAGAAGAATCAGGTCTTCGTAAGTAAAACCTTCTCTGAGATGTCGGATTTTTAGTCTTTGAAGAGCTCGATAATGAAGAGGGCCTGGAAATATGGCTTGAATAGAAGATGCTAATAGACCGATTATCCGGGCGAGAGTTTTGATCGTAAGTTGAGATTTGCTGAGAACTAGGAGAATCTCCTTTTTGATATGGGAAATTTTCTGAGTCGGAAGATGAAGGGTGGCCTTGACCGAATTTATGAGAAACCCCAAGAATTCCATGTGACGAGATGGAATGAGGTTGGATTTTTCTTTGTTTATTAAAAAAACCTAAATCCTGAAGGAGAGAAACTAATGTGTCTACCTGCTGTAAAAGAATGGACCTGTCCTGATGTAAGATTAGAAAGTCGTCTAAATATACGATAATCCTGAATCCCTGTGTTCGTAAATGAGTTACCACTGGCTTCAACACCTTGGTAAAGCACCAAGGGGCCGAGGAAAGGCCAAACGGAAGACATGTAAATCGATAAAATTGGTCGTTCCACTGAAATTGTAAGAATTTCCTGAAGGAATGATGAATGGGAATGGAAAGGTAGGCATCTTGTAGGTCTAAACGGACCATCCAATCGTTTGTTAACAAGGAATCTCGAAGATGGAGAATGGTTTCCATCTTGAAATGATGGTAAACTACGAATTTGTTGAAAATCTTTAGATTTATAACAGGACGATATTTTTTGTTCTTTTTTTGTATCAGGAAAAGAGTGCTGGTGAAGCCTGAAGGATGAGGATCGCATGGCTCTATCGCCTGTTTGAGAATTAAAGAGTGGACCTCCTGAGAGAGAAGAGCATCTTGTTGTGCGGAAAACTTTAAGGGCTTTGGAGGAAGATGTTGAAACGGAATTGAATATAGTTCTATATGATAACCCGAGACTGTCTGCAGGACCCAAGGATCTGCGGTTAGAGAACGCCAATTCATTATAAACAAAGCCGTCCGGCCTCCCACCAACAATGAGCCATAAGGAAGAGCGCTTACCTGCGTTCTGGGAGCCTCTGGTCCTGAAGCCACGTCTGAAAGACCGGTATCTTTGTGGGTAAAATTGTGGCTTGTATTCCTGAGGGTAGGAAGTGGAGCCTCTGGTCTGACTGACCGCACCCCTCTGGGTGTAACGGCCGGCAAAGCGGCTCCTACCTTTGCCGGCTCTTCCAAAAACACGGGAGTGGAAGATTTTGTGCATGGAAGACTGTGCCTTATCCATAGAAGTAAAAGTCTGTACATATTTGCTGAGTTCTTTAAGGAAGGAGTCCCCAAACAGCAAACCATTGGCTTCCGGACCAGTCTCTTTAGAAGCGAGAGAATTAAGTTTCGGATCAATTTTTAAAAGTAGACTTTTCCGTCTCTCCTGTGCCATTGATGCATTTGCGTTGCCAAGAAGGCATATCGCCCGTTGGGCCCAATTAGAAAGAATTACCGGGTCCACTTTCTTACCCTCCATCCTAGCCTCTTCCGCTAGGTCCAAAATTCTGGTGAGTGGACCAGATATGTCCAGCAACCTGTCCTGACAGTTGGTCCAGGCTCTGTCCACTCCTTTTTTGGGATCTTTCCCAAATTTGGTAAAAAACATAATCATATTAGGATCTATGGCAGGAGTATTGGTAATGTTGTTGGGCAGTGAAGGTCTGGGACACTCGGATTTAAGTCTGTTGCGCACTAATTTGTCTAGTGGTTGTCGCAAGTTCTTTAGCACGTATTCCGAAACGTGATCACAGGGAGTCCATTCGGTGGAATTTGGGTGACGGATAAGGGAGGGGTCAAACATCGGTTGACCCTCAAAGTCCAATAAAGAATTTTTTATTTTTGATTGCGATGACTCTCCCAATTTATTAAGAGAAGTTTTACGCCTCTTCTCCGAAGGCCCTGGCCAGATCATTATGTCTGGATCATCCTTATCCGAGTCTCTATCCGAATCAGAATCACCCATATCATCCTCTGTGTCTCCCAAATTAGTGATCTGTATAGGAAAGGAAGTGCTGGGGGTAGACGGCTGATTAGTTACCTTTTTTGCAGGAGAGTCGGATTTATCCTCAACATTGTCTGACTTTCTTTTCCTAGATTTGGAAGGAGAAGCAGAAGAAATTAGCCGTTTAATGGAGGCTTCAAAAGTTTTAGAAAACCCCGAAATTGAAGAAGATACCGCCTTCTGAACAGAATCCTGGATAAATAGATCCAAATCTTCTTTAAATTGTTGAGCGTCGTCTTCTTCCGAATAATTCTCCATTTTTAAAAGAGATTTGAATGTTTGAAAATTTTTAAAACTGAAGAAACTAAAATTTCCCTTAAAAACCGGGTTAAATACTTATTTTTAAATAAATAAAATCCGATGTGAACTAGTTTAAAAAATAAACTGAGTTTTGAATGTCTCCGTTACCGTCGGAAATGCTATAATTAAATAATCCAGCCAAGCGTAACCGCGTTGTAGGATAATTAACTAAGGAACACGATTTCCGAAACAGGTATGCTTCTTCCCGGCAGCGCTGACTGACAGCCGACAAGCCTCAGCTGAAAAACAGCTGATCCGACACGCGTCAAGAAAACGCGCTGTCAACTGGCTTAATCCGCTCGCGTTCTGAAGAGAAACGCAGCGGATTAGAGCGCGCGCCCCAGGCGTTCAATTTAGAACGTTGGGGCGCGATAACCAACACCAAAGGAAAGATTATAAAAATAACGTTATAAAAATAACGTTGCAGACAGGAAATGAACACGGAAAGAAGGAAAGGAAAATAACGTAATAAGTTATAATTGAAAACTAAGTCAAATAAGTTAAAAACACTGATTAAGACATAAATGTATATGAATAGAAAGGTAGTACTTATCCTTGACTGCTAGCAGCAAGAAAAGAGGACTTGCGGCTATCAGTCAATATGTTTATACCCTTCCATGTTCGTGATTGGTTACTTGTTATGACATATGGTATGACATAGTAGTTATTTGTAGTTTCCCAACAGGGTATGTTGGGACTTGTAGTTTTTTCTTGGCTGCTATCTGAATTAAAGCAAGAGAAGAAAGCATAATAGGAGCCTCCGTGATTGTAATAAAATTCCCACCTGCTTCCCCACTTTTGGCAGCCGTCTACTCTTGAATTGCAGTGTGATGACTCGTCACATGTGGCTTCTGACCTATGTCTGCTGTATTCTCTGACTTTTAACAGGTTCTCTTTTGACAGATGATTGGATTCGTCATGAAAGTGGTTTGTGCAGATTGTCGTATTTAAATGTTTTGGGATGGTGGCGGGATGAGATCATGACTGGGGGGACAAGTAGGTACCTATTCTTATCTGAGCAGGACGGCAGGATAATTGGACCCTCCAAGGGGTACTGGCTGGGAAGTGAGGATGATATCCAGGGGAGCGGGGGCTGCGAGCAGTTGCTGGCCCCTGGCCTCTAGGGCCAACCACCTGCGCAAAGGCCTGAAGCGAGCACTGGCCCCTGGGGTGCTGGAGCCTGAGGGTGGTGGGGGGCACCCGAGGTAGTTGGGCAGGCGGGCCCCCTTCACAGGGTGTAACCATAAGTGGGTTTGAGAGGGGATAGAAGTCCCCTATGGAGATCCCACCCCCGGGCCTTACAGCGGGAGGTGGGTCAGGGACTGAGTGTACTCGCCAAACAATCATGATCTCATTCACAGTCACCAACACTGGGGTACGCAGGAAGAACTGCTTTAGTCAATGTTTGGAATTCAGATGTATTTACGCACTCTGTTAAGGCTGGGCATCTGAAACTCTGTAAATATTATGTAAATGTGATGGGATTACTGCATATAATTTTTGGTGATTGTTGATTGATTTATGTGTTTTTGTCAATAAAAATACCACCGTGTGTTCACAACCCTTAAACCCAAAAGAGTGTGGTTATGTGCAAAACAAGCTAAGATCGGTGTTGGGTATCCTTGGGGGGGGGGGTAGTGTGGGAGTTTGTGGCCGGAGGCCTTGGCGGTACCTGGCCATATGATAACTATTCACAGAAACCTAATTTCCACACAATATCGTTGAGTGCTCCATGCTGTACACTTTATCAGTAAAGCCCTGTGTCTGTACAAGGTTAGGGAGCATTTCAATGCAAAATGGGCTGTCTCTAAATAGCATTGCACTACCACACAATGCGCTTGTTACATTAAAAAATCACCCTCCTTGTATCCATTAAAGGTAGGCGGGTCGCAAAAGTTTGTCATTCTTAAAAGGGGTCGCGGCTCTAAACTGTTTGGGAACCACTGCTATGGACTATATTCAGTTGAAACTATGAGTACATGGAATAGTGACTTAGCAGCTATGTACATTGAAGTTAAAGTTTTCCTTTCATTCACCGCACGTGCAGCGCTATGAAACCAGTCCAGGTTTCACAAAATTCTCTATGCTATGTTAAGGTCCGGTGCGAATTCATGTGATTGTTTACGAGTTCAAGTGAACCTCTTCCTCCCAAGCCTTGTTGATCAAGTTGCAGATCAGCCGCTGACTTCAAAGGCTGGACGAGAGAGAGTCCGGGACAGGTTGTAGCAGTGGCTGCTCTTGCGAAGACCTTACTACAGGATCAGCTTCTGGACGGGTCACGAGAGAAAAAAACACAAGACTGGTCACACTCATGCGCCCCCATCTGCTGCACTCATCACCTGGGCCCTGTGCTGTCAGGCAGAAGGTGGCAAAGTCTGCTTCCCCGTGCGTGCGCCGCATAATGTGAGTCCGTGACTTTCAGCTGTAACGCTTTCCCGTGCGTGCGCCGCATAATGTGAGTCCATACTTTCAGAAGTAACGCTTCCCTGTCCAGGTGCCACAGAAAGTGAGTCCATACTTTCAGGAGTAACGCTTCCCTGTGCAGGCGCCACATACCTCGAGTCCGTGACTTTCAGAAGTAACGCTTCCCTATGCGTGCGCCACATAATGTGAGTCCGTGACTTTCGGGTGTAACGCTTCCCTATGCGTGCGCCACATAATGTGAGTCCGTGACTTTCGGGTGTAACGCTTCCCTATGCGTGCGCCACATAATGTGAGTCCGTGACTTTCGGGTGTAACGCTTCCCTGTGCAGGTGCCACATACCTAGAGTCCGTGGCTTTCAGAAGTAAAGCTTCCCTGTGCATGCGCCACATAATGTGAGTCCATACTTTCAGGTGTAACGCTTCCCTGTGCAGGCGCCACGTACCTCGAGTCCATGACTTTCAGAAGTAACACGTCCCTGTCCAGGCGCCACATACCGTGAGTCCATGACTTTCAGATGTAACACTTCCCTGAACATGCGCCACATAATGTGAGTCCATGACTTTCAGAAGTAACGCTTTTAAAAGTAATGCTTACTGTGCAGGTGCCACATACCTCGAGTCCATGACTTTCAGAAGTAACACGTCCCTGTCCAGGCGCCACATACCGTGAGTCCATGACTTTCAGAAGTAACACTTCCCTGAGCATGCGCCACATAATGTGAGTCCATGACTTTCTGAAGTAACGCTTTTAAAAGTAACGCTTCCTGTGCAGGTGCCACACACCTCGAGTCCATGACTTTCAGAAGTAACACGTCCCTGTGCTGGTGCCACATACCGTGAGTCCATGACTTTCAGAAGTAACGCTTCCCTGAGCATGCGCCACATAACGTGGGTCTATCACTCTCAGAAGTTAACGCTTCCCTTTGCTGGTGCCATATAATGTGAGTCCATGACTTTCACGGCCCGGCATCTCCGCTCCGCCGACCTCGCAACCGTCCCACGCATCCGCAGAACTACAACCAGCGGTAGATCATTCTTGCACCACGCCACCAAGACGTGAAACACTTTTCCCACCCACCTGCGTCAGACCAAAGACCACCTTACCTTCAGGAAACTTCTCAAAACCTGGCTGTTTGAGCAGTAGCTGCTCCTCCCCCCACCACCTCAGCGCCTTGAGACCCTCACAGGGAATATGTGATGGAACAACTAGGTCCTAAACAAATATTTGCCTAAACCACTACTGCTAAACAACTAAAAAGTCTCTATAACAAAGTACTGAACAACTACTGTTTAAACAACGATTTTGCCTGAATAACGATTGCCTGTACAATGAATTTTAAGGGCAGGTTTCATAGTACGAGGTGCTGGCTACGCATAGAATTATGGTTCAAAGTAACAACATTGTCCCATTCCATAGATGCGGAGATGCTATGGTCCAAGGCCTCAAATATGGTCTGGTCCTTAGGTAGATGTTGCGGTCCAGGTCATTGAAATGGTTCAGTTCTATGATGGGGCTGATGTTCAGGTCTGAGGTCCTGAGAATGGTCAATTCCTCGGATAGTTCTGATACTATGGTCGTAATTAGTGCTAATGGTCCATTCCTTGGGTGGAGCAGATGTTGTGGTCAGAGGGTCAAGGCGAGAGACTGTACCTGGCATGAGTCTGCTATGACTGCTTGAGGTCACGGTACTGAAGCATCCTTTGTGATGAGCTGCTGTTGGAACTAGAGCCTCAGAGAGGGCCGGCTTTAGTGCTGGTGGCGCCCGGTGAAACCATCTTTCCCCTGCCCACCCCTCCCCAATGACCTCCTTCTCAAAATTTCCTCACTTAGCTTCTCTCTCACATATGTTTCATTCATTTTAAAGCACTGGTAAAAGCTGGTTTTACAAATCTTTTCAGCTATCCACATAAAATACAGATCTCTTATTTGCATCAGGCATATTACCCTCTGCGCTACTTTATGGTGAGTCAAAACTGCCACTAGACAAAACTCTGATCTCTCTCTAACAGGAACATTAATCACAAGAGTTATCTTGACATTTTTATTGCTACCAGAAAGCTGGGTGCACAAGGAACCCTACAGCAGATGTTTTCAAATCATAAGTTGTTGCTCAACACAGTGCTGCACTCTCTTTGAGGTTAGTGCCCCCTTCCAGGGCAGCGCCCAGTGCAGCTGCACCAGTCGCACTGCCCTAAAGCCGGCCCTGGCCTCAGATATGGTCGCTCGATTCACAGAGATTTAACACACGCCTTTTATACGGTGCTGTTACTGTTACCAGGCTATACAGATGGCGGGGCATGCGTCAGACTCCGAACCACAGATGGTCGCAACCTGCACAGTTGGCGGTGCTATTTTCTGCTTTGATTTTTGAAGGTTCTAGAACTTCAGACACCACTGGGTAAAGGTTCTTCAATGTGCTTTTGGAGAAAAGTGGTATCTTTCCACCGTAAAGCAGATGCACTCAAGAAATAAATACATATTTTTCATTGTGGTCTGCTGCGAGGTACAAGCGCATGATGCTTCAAGCCCGCTTCCCAGACTCTCCCGCGTTGCTTCAGGGAATTGAAATTTGACAGTTACAAAGCTCTTTTGAGGGCATCTTTAATAGATCAGTGGCCTGTGTGGAGCTGATGTATGAGGGGAGTCCAGCTGCATGTGCTCTTCATTGTGTGAATATATCACAAGCACCTGCAGACGTTCCTCAGAGGGGGACGAGCTTGAAAAACCTGGGCTGTGAGTTTAATTGTAAATGGCAAAGCAATAGAGTACATTTCAGAATAAATGGAATTTGGGACACTAGAAATAAATGGAATATAAGGCATGATGGGCCAAGAAGTAAGTAAGCTATCTAACCATCTAGATAGGACTGCAGGTCTGCACTGGGCTGGATAGCGACCAACAATCGCCAATTAATTTTCTGCTGAGAGTTCGTCACTTATTGAGATGGATCATGTAGATACCTACCCTGCGTTCCCAGAGAAGTGTATCTGTGCCAGCCTGATTTGGAAGCCATCTTTCATCACTGGCGACCTATTCGCACCAAGCCCGGTGTATAACATTTTGGCGGCCTCAACCAATAGCAGGGGTTCCTAAATAAGCAGTTACTGGTTGATAGCAGGTATCCAGACATAAAATAAAAAACCTTAGGTACACATTTAGCTGAGTCAGCCAAGTTCAGTATTCACTTACGTTGCTGTGAATGGGTCACCAGTGATGAAGCATGCCACAATACATTGTGAGTGAGGCAACCTCTCCAGAATCTTTGTATACTTGCAACAGCAAAAAAATACATAAGCGGATCCCTTTCACTGATAAACTCTAAGCATTGGTCGTGTAAATATATAGCTGAAGAACAGCAGCCAAAATACGTGTTGCAGAATTATGAAGAAAACGGAAAGCCTTGTGGAGTGAGCAAAAAGTCAAGAATGTATTTGCGATGCCCCAAGCAGACTGACCAGTTCCCTTTTATAACCTAATAAATTTGAACTGCTACAGGAAACAGAGAAAGAACAGGAAGTAATATCTCTGCATTATGGATTGGGAAGTTCATAATAGAAACAGACGGGAAAATAAGTAACTTTCACAAGGAAATATCTGGTCTGGAATGTAACTAAAAGCAAAGGACAATGAGCTGAAGTATGGAATAAACTACAGCAATGTCTAAACAAAGCACAGAAAATGTCTGCTTAAGCCTGGCTCAATATTGCATGTGGAAATCTCCCAACCAGGAACAACCAGTGCTTAATTTGTAAATAAAAACGTGCCGGTGCCCAAAGCCCTCTTCTGGAACTAGCAGCTGCTGTAGCACTGAATACTGAGGCATCATAATCCTGAATCCATCTCGGGCCTCTTCAATCCATATAAAGCCACTCCCTGCCCCTTCAGCTCACTCTTGCAACTTTTTACCTTCTCTCTTTGTGACGCTTTTTCGGTTTTCTCTTTCTCCGTCTTTCCCATATGTGTCATTTGCTCGCAGCAAATGCTTGAGGCCGAAGAATAAGCGCCGGTCCTCAAAAATAAGTGCCGGTGCTCAGCACCGGAAACAACAAGCACAAATTAAGCACTGGGAACAACACCAAGTAGACTTGCAGCAAAACAGCCCAGCCAAGCATGGATAGACCTGACATGCACAAAGCAGTTGACACATACTTCACAGCATCCCTAAGCCAAGAAGTTCACCTGCTCCTAGCTCTAGCCACAAAGGGAACACCTTTCTATAGGGTAGGAGGGCAGTTTGAGGAACGTGACCTTTAGAAACTAGATCAGAGTTAACTACACCCTACATTCTGTGAATCCTCTGTGAATTTGTCAGATCCATGGCTCTTAACACTTAAATTGTTGTCATCAATTTTAACAACCAAGTGCAGTCATGACTGATGTTCAACATGATAGAAGTTGGGGCCCGATTGAAATGTGATGATCTCTTGGAAGAAATATATTCAACTACAGCCATTTTAGAAACTTCTGAGGAGGTACCTTTTACAAAATGAAAATATTAATCTTGGGTAGAAGCACAAGTGTCTTTGAGTATGAAACTTAAACCCATCAGTGACTGTGAAAATATAGACCCACAATCGTGTTTTTCTGTCTGTCAAATTTATTGTTGTGAAAAAAATAGTACCAAAAGGAAATCACAAGTGAACACAATACTAGTTTGTTTATATATATATATATATATATATATATATATATATATATATATATATATATATATATATATTATTAATGAAAACAAAATCCAGACGGCACTCCAAACAACTGTCGTCTTTAATTCATGCTCTTCAACAAATTGGTCAACAGAAAAACCTTCTTTTAACGGCTTAACGCGTTTAAAACAAACGGTCTTCTTCAAAAGGCTCAATTATTACAAATGCCACCATTCTTAACCTAGTTTATAATACTTCATTTTAACGGGGAGCTTGTGTAATTCTACCATAGCTTTCAAAAGTGGTTCCAACTTCCTGATGTTCCCAAGCAAGCTGGACTGCTGCATTCTTCAGTCTCTGAAGTTTACTTTTAAATGTCTTATAGGGCATTACAATAGTCCAGCCTTGATGGAACAAGAGAAGTAGTTCCTGTTTTCTGCAGATTAGGGGATAAGAAGGGAGGAATTTTCTTCAGTGTTTTTAAAATGAAGAAACATGAAGACATAAGTTGACTTGTGTGATCTATAAAAGTAAGGTTGAAATCAAAAAGTGTTCCCAACTTCCTTACTTTCGTTACTGGGGTAGGAAGAGAACCGAGGTACTGCGGCCACCAAGAATTATTCTAAAAGGAAGAATACCACCCAAAAAGGAGCACCCCTGTCTTTTTAGAATTTAGTTTGACAGTGGCAGCTCATCTAGTTGACTATTTCAACTATACAATTCTTAAAACGAGAGGCCACCTCCTTTATGTTGTTAGTAATAGATACAACAATTTGGGTATCATCAGCATAGGAGACAGAAGAAAATCCAAACATCCTTATCAGTTTCAAATGAGAAACTACGTCTATGTTAAATAATATGGGACCTAATGAAGACCCTTGCGGGACCCCACAGGGTAAAGAGAAAGGCTTAGAGGTGAAATCTCCCGTAGTAACTGATTGCATCTTTTCCTCAAGAAAGGAACATAGCAGATTGAAGGTTGAGCTTTGAATACCTATCTCGGCCAACCAGTGCTTCAGAACCGAGTGACTCACTGTGTCGAAGGCTGCGGATAGCTCCAATAGGACCACCGCTACCTTGCCACCCTCATCCATGATGTCCCTGATCTCCTCCGTAACTACTACCAGTGCTGTTTCTGTACTATGCACTCTCCTACAGCCGAAATGGTCTTTTTCAGAATGCCATCATGGTCCACAAATTCAGATAGAGAGATGTTGAAATGTGTCTCTAAAAAACGTTGCTAGAGTAGGGAGCTGGGAGGTGGGCCGGTAGTTCTTTTCTTCATTGGGATTTAGAGTGGATTTTTTTGAGTAGAGGCAGAATGGATGCTTTTTTCCACTCAGTAGAAATGCTACCCTGCCTCATGATATTGTTAAACACTGATACCAGTGGAGAAGCAATACATCCTGCTACCTCTTGCTGCACCTTACGGGCACATGGGTCCGATAAGGCTCCAGATTTAGTAAGACTTATCAGCTCACCCACTCGCTCCATCAGAAGAGATGGAAAATCTCAGAAGATCGGGTGGCTGAGATCTGAGGGGGTACCTGCTACAGGTGAAAAGTCGGCACACCTACTTTAAATCCCTGTACGCTGCCTCAACTTGAATTCTGAAAAATTCAGCTAAGTTGTCACATGGCTGTTGGGCAGGGGGTGGGTATTGCAGTGGCAGCGTGGGGGGGGGGGGGAGGGGGACCTTGAAAGCATCTGTACTGTTTGGAACAATTCTCTTGCGATTTAATTGCGGAACTGATCTTTTCTGTAAAATAGCTATTTTTCTCTATTATCATGTTTTTGTATTCCCTAATAAGCAGTTTATATTTATTTTTTTCTTCTAAGACATAATTGCTGCTCCGGGCCCTTTCCTGTCATCAGCATCTCTTCTTCATGTCTCTAAGCTTGGCGGAGTTCCGGGGCTAAGGGACAAGATCTATGGTTATTAACCATCTTGATAGGTGCCAGTTTGTTTACTGCTTCATATATCCAATTAAAGTTGCTAGAAGCCGCTATGTTTTGTCTCCAGTGGATGACGGTTGGGAGACCCCTAGAATTCCAGACATCTCACTTCTGTTCATTTTACTCCAGGACCTACCCAGTTTTGCCTTGGTGGCAATGTTTGTCAGAGATTTGTTAAGATTGACATTAACACTAAACAGCACCGCCATGTGATCAGACCACATAACCGGGACCGAGCCCTCCTGCTGTAACTCTGGCTAATTTGAGAAAATACCTCCCAGTATGTGCCCGGCGAGATGTGTTGGTGTATTGACCAATTGTTTGAGATTAAATCCCATTAAATTGTCAATAAGTGCTTTAGAGTCTTTGTTATCTAGATATTTTAAGTGACAATTAAAGTCCCCTAATAATGTAAATTTTCCAAATTGCAAGCTCCCTTTTAGGAAGTCACTGAGGGCTTCTGAGAATGTAATTCTAGGACCAGGGGGGCTGTAGATCAATAGCCCATGAAACAAGGAGTTGTGGTCTACTTTGCAGCTAAAAGAAAGAGCTTCACATTGGGCAAGAATTAGTGGATCGCAAATGATATTTAAGCAGTCTCCATAGATTATTGCTGTTCTGCCGCCTTGTTTTCCCTCTATATCCAATCCGTTAATTACGTAGTCGGCTGGTAATGCTGTAACTAAATCGAGGGCTGAAAACTTACGTGCTCAAATTTCCGGTAAGAAGGAAATATCGTGGCTATAGGATTTGAGGTAATCAAAGACCTCATATTCATGTTTAATCATCAACTGTGAATTCAGCAGTGTACAATTTAATTTTTGAGACAGAGTTGTGGGGGCGCCTTAGGAGTGGTGTAAACGTCTATACTGGGACCTTCTGCTGGTTCTAACTGGCACAAAAACTGATATTTATCACAAATATAATTATCTTGCAAAACGTTAAAATGAATATGGTTGCACAATGTTTGCTTACCCTCGTTTTTTAGGTGAAGTAGGGAGTCTCTGGAGTACGTGCAAAAAAGGCCAAGGTTCCTGAAGTGGTGGTTCTTCGCACCGGTGCACCATCACTGGTGTGGGATCACTCAGCATAACATCAGAATTATTAAGGTTTAATTATTAAGTTTAAGTAGTAGAAAAGTGAACAGGTAGCGTAAAGGTCAAGCATCCATGAAGTGTCTTATATACCTTTTCACTTTTCTCTATAAAGACAATCTGCAGTGTCTGTAGTTTTCAGGGAAGTGCATTGTGGGCTACTATCAGGTGTTTTTAGGATCTTAAAGATTGTGGTTTCAACTTACGGCAACATTTACGTTTCAATTCAATCAAAAAGTGACCCGTATTGAACATAAACCGTATGTGTTAGAGAATTATTTAGAGCAGTTAAAACTATGTGGAGGGTCATCAGATGATACCCATTGCCTCATGTTAAACGGCACCAAAGAGTGCGCTCCGTTTAAGTGAATGGAAGTAAAGTGTAGTGGTTGGTGGTGTTGGAAAAAGGGGAAGGGGGGCCTATTTTTACAAAAGAGACCGAGCGGGTCTCTGGGATCAAGAAATAGTTGGGCAGGCATGGGGATGGCGGAGGTCCATTGAGGTGGCAGGTGCTCGTCTGATTATTCTTGTGTTGGAGGCAAGTGGTTTACCACTGGTTCTAATGTTACCTTGACACACTGAGGTTACTAGCCTATCTGTGACAATACCATGCTTTCCTGGCTCCGGTTTATCAGTCCTGGGAGCATGAGTTCAGTGGCAGACTCAATCCCTTCCATGGAAATGTCCTCTGGCTGGTAAAGGACCATATATGTAAATTTGTTACATTAAACAGTTACATAAGTTCTACTCATGAAGCAGTAAACTAGCAAACTACATAATCATTCCTATTTTGTTGTAATTATATGGTGTTCCCCAGTCATTGTAGCTAGATGTCTCTTACAGAAATATCCTTCATACATTCCTTACACCCTCAAGCGCACTACATGGGACCAAAGTCACATAGTTGGCAAGGCTCTACCAAAGCGATAGCAGTGTCCTGCATCACACTAACCCACTGGGATAAACACACCTCAATTTATATCATCAACACTAAATCATATTGCCTAGCTGAACTGTGGTAGAAAGAGCAATAGACACCCTACTTCCCAGTGCAGAAAATATGTGAGCCCTTGGGTGCGATGTCACCTCCACATAGCCCTCGGCAAGGATCTCCCAAGGTCAAACACGGCTTACTTTGTCAATGATCCAGAAAAAATCTAATATAAATGGATGTAGAAAGCGTACCGTGGTCACTGAGGAGTCCCCTGAAACCAGCCTATGTTTGAATATTGGCTGAAACCTCTACCCTTGAGTGTCTGTTGTGATGGCACCTTATCCTGGGAATGCATGTTCTGCTGAAATGTTTCAGCTGGAGATGTGAAGCATGTCTGCAGCCAGGAAGAAAAGGTTGCCACCAATGTCAAATGAGAACAAGATGAGACAATTACCACTTAAGCTCGGCAGTTTGATGGAAGCTATCCTGAGGTTAATTGCTCTGCTGCATTTATTCTTAGAGAAGTGTTACCTTCAAGGAACAGATGGGAATTAACCCTCTAAGGCTGCTTGAAAAAAGGAAATGAACTGAATTCTGTCTGATGAATATGACTGTACTAAGCTGCTAATATTGATTCTTATATTGCAGTTTAATGCATGTTAACTGATGATGATTTTCATATTGCTTATGGGAAAATCATGGTATCTTCCGATAACTGACCCTGGGCTTGTCCATTTGTGGTCTATCTAGGGTGACCACCTCACCCAAGTTCACTACAGACACTGTCTCCAGTCCTGAACTTTTCACCCACAAATCAGCGATTTCAGGTTTGTTAGTCTAATTAATTCAATAGGAGCAAAACTAAGCTCGTGCACCCAGAATGCATAGGGCTATCCCACAGACGTCTAGGACTGGAAATGGCGACGTAGTGAAGTGGATGGAGGTGCTCACTCTTAATCTATCCCTGGGACTTCACTGCTTTCCGGATCGCTTCAATGCATAAGACTCACGCCTGTGATTTGTCTGTAGGTGATGCTGGTTGGAGACTCCGGTGTTGGAAAGACTTGCTTGCTGGTGCGTTTTAAGGATGGCGCTTTTCTGGCCGGCAGCTTCATCTCCACCGTTGGCATCGACTTCCGGGTAAGGAGCAATTTTTCCCGCTGTGTGTTTTGAAGGTTCACCCACATTGAGTTTGGTGATTGTAAGATCCGGGCAGGACAGTCTGTGCTCCTCTCTGTATCTCTGACCTCCAGGGGGCGCTGGGAGAGGGGTGGAGGAGCACTCCTTGCCCTCACCTCCATTGGTGTGGTGTGATCGCTTGCCCACTTTCTGATCCGACTCGCTGGACTTCAGTCGGCTAGAGCAGTGGTTTCCAACCTTTTGACTTCTGCAGACCCCCACTTAATCAGTAGTGGAACCCAGGGACCCCGCTGAATCATTTTTGGAATTCAGGGACCCCCCCCATTGAGTCATTACTGAAATTACAATTAATCTGTTAATATTATTAAATTTTCTAAGCAGTCACGGACCCCCTGAGGAGGCTTTGCTGACCCCCAGGGGTTCCTGGACCACAGGTTGGGAACCACTGGGCTAGAGTAAAAATAGGTGGATTTGACTAAATTTAACATCAATGGCAACGTGCTTCATAGTTTTGATTGTAACATGTGGTGAGTTCAGGCATCTCCTACAGGGTCTTATGTGGAACTTAAGAAAGCTGAAGCCCAAGAGCTGTCATTGGAGGTCATATTTTAGAACATGCTTGATTTCCACTTGGCACTCCATATTATACGTGCCTAGAAAGAGATGTCTGCATCCATCTTCACTAGATCACATATCTCTTGGAGGACTAAATCGCATGGCAAAAATATTGTATTCAGTGCATTGACCTAAATAGTACACCACAAGTCAAATGTTGATAAGAGGAGTTAAAAATAGTAAGTAAATACTTCTGATACAAGGGATTTTGCAATCACTGTATAAAAAGCTGTCTCTAATTTCCTCATTACTGGAGACTTGTGATGCACTTAGTAGCCTTCAAAAAGAAGTGACAGCTGTTCTATGGTAATAGCTTTTTACAGTTGAATTTTGAGGTCACAGTGCTCAATGCCAGAGTCAATAGCCAGGGTGAAGGAAAGGTCACACAGCAGGTATAATGCTGAAGATTTAAAAACACTAAAATGAAACATGCCTTTTCTTTCCGCTTCATTTTACTAGATGTACAGTGATAAGCAAACAGATGAGGTTTATGGTAACATGCCTATTTTGGGCATGCCTTAGGTAATGATAGAAAAGGTATAATTTCTTTGCATGTTCCACATATTCTGAGCTACAGCCCTATTTTTAAAGGCTGACTTGTATTAATTGTATTAAATGGATTCTAATATATTTTTGTGACAGATAACTACCTGCTTTTTTGATGTCTAATTTTGCACTAGAGATTCTTCTTTAATTATTCATGTTTGCAAACATGACAGCTCTTTCATATGAAAGAGCGATGCACCAAGAATTTAGGTGGTTTGTGGAAAAGATGATGATGTGATCATGTATTTCAAGGAATAAAGTACACCCGACATACATTGTAAGGAAATTGAAAATCACCTTAGCCTTCTGCCTTGTTCCTCTATGTGCTGGAACTCATTGGTGGCTTCCAATAGCTTTTTAATGTAAGGCAGAGGGTACTTTATCATGTATAACTTTCTGATGTACTATTTGGTGATGGAGTGAATACAATATTTTTGTATGTCGATAGTGTCAACCTGGTGTAGAAGTTTACAGCCCACATAGAAATAGTTCCCTTGATGATCAGCGCTTCCAATGTTGAGGCCAGTCCTGGGTTGTTCAATAATAGTATTTTAGAATTGCATTTCTTGAGACCGGGTGTATTCTTTTGCATTGGTGTGAATGTGTCAAAACAGGAAGAGAGGTGATTAACCACCTGTTCATGGTGCACATTGTCTTTGGGACTCACATGCACTGTTTGAATGCATGTGTCCTGTTTTCATCAAATACCTGGTTGGTGTTCTCTTGTGTTTGCTATATCATGACGATCTTGGGTGGCTGGGGTGAATGCAGGTTTCTTCATGAGAGCAGGTATAGACAATGTTGTAGGAAATACAGGTAATTGCATCAAAGGACATTTAAGGGTTAAAGCTGTGGTGCAGAAGGTGCTCAGAAAGATGGTGAGGATCTGTGTATGAGAGCATGAGGGGCTCTACAAGTATAGTGAGGCTCCCCCTACACACTTTCCAAGTCCTTAACTTTTGCTGTAGATGTTCCCCGTTGTTGATGGTTTATCGGAAGGGGTAGTGCAGTTCTCAGCAGAGCTTAAGTTTGCAACCAGTTTATCTAAGCACAGTTGATGTGCAGGCAACATACCCGTGGTCTAAAAGCTCCCACGAAAGCTGATCTTTTCCATTCGGTATGCAGTGTCCTATTTTATGGCTGTGTTGCCCTGCCCTGTTCCAACCTATCGAACTGCTTTAGTGTACACTCTGAGGCACCATTCTGTACCTCAAGGTGGGTCCAAGATGACCGACTCTTGGCAAATTTTCAGGATATCAACATAGAATAAATTTAGCATACTGCCAATCTAATTTGAACTCCTTTACATATTGGTGAGCGCGTGTCTGCTTCAGTTTGTCTTCGCATTTGTTTCTTCCAGGGGCATGGACCATGTACTATTGATTTCTTCATTAGTGTTTGTTTGCCCTTCTTCCACGGGAATTGTGGTACTTTTTTTGTTCCTTGCAAGACAGCTTGATTACTGGTTGCTGAAAACTTTGTAGGTTTAAATTACCTTCTTTCTGAAAGCTATTTTTGCAAAGCGTACAAACAAGTAATAACCCCTTCATGATATAAAGTAATTTTCAAGCTACAGTGTTATCTCTAAGCCATAGGCAGGGAAACATAATCCTTTCGAAACACTGTGTGTTTGATGATAAATAAATCATCCTCTGAATTATAAAACAGGTAACCCACAAGCATACATTTTGGCCGACCCTGGCTTTTACTGATTATGAAGGTATAAACCATTCTCCCTTCCTTTTAAGACTGTTGCCATACAGTACGTGCTTTTAGGAATTCGTGTTTGTTGCTGTATCGCTTTAATTTATTTGTTGGCTATCTCTTTTATTAATTAGAGGATGTTTTATAATCATCAAACATGCAGTGTTTTCAGAAGGTTTGTTTCACCTGAACCGCTACCCACCCCAAGCCCTCAATCACCCTTACCTTCCTTAACTTGTATCCATCCCGAAACCCTAAAATCACATTAAACTCCCTTTACCTCTAAACACACCAAGAACCTACCTCCCTTTTACATCCACCCATCCCATAACCTCATAGTTTCACTTATCTCTCTTTACTTCTACCTACCCCATAACCCTAAAATCCCCCTTACCGCCATTTACTTCTACCCACCCAAACCCTAAAATCCCCCCTTACCTCCCTTTTCCTCTACCCACCCCAAACCCTAAAATCCCCCTTACCTTCCTTTTCTTCTGTCCACCCTTGGACCTTAAGAGCATCCTTTAGCTCTGTCCACCGCTACCCTTTTATTTCTATCCATCAGTGAACCCTAAAATCGGCCTTTCCTCCCTTTCCCCACCCTGAAATCACCCTTACCTCCCATTACCTCTGCCCAAACATGAACCATACAATCACCCTTACCATCATTGACCTCTACCTACCTCTAAACTCTAAAACCACCTCACCTCCCTTTACCTCTACCCACCCCTAAACCCTAAAATCACCCTGCCTTCCATGCCACCCCTGAGCACTAAAATACCCTTACCCCCTTTTCTTACCCCTGAACCCTAAAATCACCCTTACCTAATTTTTCTCTGCCCAACCCTGAACCCTACAATCACTCTTTACTTCACTTACGTCTAACGACCCATAAATTCTAAATTTACCCTTATCTCCTTTTACCTCTGCCCACCTCTAAAAGTACCCTTCCTCCATTTACCCCTACCCATCCATCAACCCTAAAATCACCCTTATGTATCTTTACCTGTACCCACCACTAAACCCTAAAATCACCCTTACCTCCCTTTACCTGTACCCTCCTCTGAACTCTAAAATGACCATTACCTCCCATACCACCCGAGACCTAAACCCTAAAATCATTCTTACCTCCCTTTACTTCTCTCTATCCCTAAGCCCTAAAGTCACTTTTTAAATAACATAAATACAGTTATTTAGAAAACAATACCTGTGTAGTAAACTTCATGTGGGGTAAAGGTGGTTTCCCCTCAGGCAGGATACATTCCCACCCCCTCCTTAAACATTCTTTTTCCTTCACCCAAGTGCCTCTAAACGCTGTGGGGGCACCATCGGTTGTTGTGTGCCCTTTGATATATTTGATGAGCACCGCCCCCTCTTTGACAGTTTGCCTTTCCTTTGCTCCCCATGTCCTATACTTTAGATGTCACCTTAGACCAAGCGTGCGCTGTCCCTTGCAAGACATGTGTACTTACAGGAAGTCCTAGAGCCTGCCTTTTGCTTTCCTCCCTTTTACCTGTACCATTGCTTACCATTGATTAACTTAATTGTTGCCTTTGTTTCCTTGCTTCTCTTTGGTCAGCGAGTGCTGGCTCCATCTCCTCTTTGTGTGTTTGTCCCTACCCGGGAGCTAGGCCCAAGCACTGCTTCCCTTGCTCAGTGTCCTTCTACTGCTCACTGCTTTCAGAGGGTCCCACATTGTTGCTTGTCCTGCCCCCAAACCCTTTTCTGCATTGTTGTTTGGTCAGTCTGTCCCAGTTACTTGCCCCATTGTTGCTTGCCCTTTCTGCTCCCAACTTACTTCCTACTCACCACTGGTTGCTTGCTCCTCCTGTTAACAAAAGATAGCACCAAAAAGTTTAGCCAGCAATGCAGACGGTTCAGTGCATCCTGCTCTGCGTGTTTTTTTTGGTGCTGTCTTTATGAGGGGCAAACATGGCAAAATTGAGCTCGGAGGTAACATAATTAAACAAGTAGTTTTTCTGTTTTTCTTCAATTCCATTTATGTATTTGTGAGTTTCGGACATCTCAGCCATACCATGATCCTTCTTGCTTCTGACAATTTCAGGCAGCTTCATGTAGATTGCAGTTCTAGTATCCATTTATGGATGGGATTTATCAGCCTTTGGCCCACATTTCTTGCCCCCATTAAAAAATATTGATGCATAAATGTGTATTTTAATTTCTTGGTGTTTTATGTTTGCTGGCAAGATGTTGTCATTTGTTCCTGAAAATGTTTTTGTGAAGTCAGAGGATAATCCTATACTAGGAAAATGGATCATTGGCCCTCGTGCTCAGGCCTGGCTGCTTTATAATGCTATCATTTCTAGCTTTCAGCCATGTTTACAGCATGTGTGCTGATGTACAACATGACTAAAAGACATTGACAAAGCCAAAAGCTGACTCATATGTGAGAGCTTCTGGCTGTGCCAAAGCTTGTTCACAGTCGCGGCTCTCGGTTGTTGAAGGGGGCGGGGTGGGGTGGCACACACGGGTGGGGCGGGGAGGGCAGGGAAGGTGGTGGGGGGATAGTAATAACATTTTTTAAAAAATAATAATAAACTTACCTTGGCTCCCGCACCGCTCCTCTGCTGGCTGGAGGCAGGCACAGGCTCCCAGCCTGCCCTGCGGCCAATCCTGACGCTGCTCAGAGCAGCATCAGGATTGGCTAGGAGTGCCCAGCCAGGGCACTCCCAGGCCGACAGGCAGCCTGTGCAGGCTCTCTCCAGCACAGCAACGGAGTTGCTGGGCTGGAGAGAGCCCTGTGCGCATGAGTGCTTGGCCGACCTGAGACGGCTGCCCAAACACACATGTGCTCTGAGGGGAAGTGCTGGGGGAGTTCTGAGCACGTCATCCTGTGGCCCCCACTTCTACAAGGAAACGATAACAAACACTGTTTGTTATCGCATCTGTTTGTTATTATTTCCTTGTAAGGGTTTTGCAGCTGCCGCAGCTGGCAGGGGGGTGACGCTCCTCTGCCCTCATGGAGGAGCCGCCCCTGCTTGTTTACTTTACTTCACACACTGGCACACCTGATCTAAGCCACCGCTGGGCCTCTCCGAGGACTTATACATAACTACAGCACTTCTCTTGGTCCTGCAAACCATACAGGAACAGAGATTAGACTTTAATACATTGTGTTGGAAGAATCGCTTCACAGATGTGATTGCAGCAAGTTCAATGTCATTCAGCAAAATTGCGCTAGATGGGATTCCCCGGATCAAATGGGCTGGAATAAGAGAACCATGTGATGGTGCGTTATAGGTGCTGGAAATATGTGCATGTTGTAGAGTGTGAGCAGGAATCAGCCTGAAATTCGACAAGCACTGCCTTGGGCCAGATTAGGCTGGGTAGAGTAAATCATAGTTAAAGAATTACTAGCTTATGGTCCAAACTCAATCCTAAAACCTAAAGTTGGGAGCTTGTGGATACGAGTATGATGCAGACTGCTGACAAAATACATCCAACTATGGTTTGAGCTTAAAGAGACTTGACAAAAAAACAAGGAGGTTGAACTAGAGTTAGCAAGGAGGAGCTAGGTAACCAAGATTCCAAGTTGGTCAAAGGGCTTTATTTACATACCTCATGAGCTGAAAACAAAAACTGCCTATTAAATCCCTTGTATCTTTCCTTTAATTACAGACTAAGGTGGTCATTATGAACACGGGCGGTTTGGCCCGCCACGCCGGCATTGGCGGGCCAACCCGCCGCATTATGAACATGGTGAGGGCCGCCATCGGCAGCCCTCACTCACCGCCAGGCTTCCGCCGTCAGGCAGCCTGGCGGTGAGTGGAAACACCATTGACAGGGTAGCTGCACTACCCTTCGGGTAATGTTTCCTGATCCACCAGCCTTTCTGTGGCGGGTTATCCCACCAGGGAAAGGCTGGCGGAGGGGGTGCCCCGCAGTGCAGGGGCCCCGGTGCAGTGCCCCATCGCGCAGGTCACTGCCCGATATTCGGGCAGTGACCTGCGCGACGGGTGCAGCTGCATCAGCCGCACAGAGGCATTGGCGGCGGCGTCAATGTCCCGGCCAGGCCTTTCTGTGAGCCGGTGGGCGGAAACAATGTTTCTGCCCGCCAGCCCACAGAAAAGATCATTATTTGGCTGGCGGGGATCCGGGGTCGCTGGCGGTCAGTGTTTTGACCGCCAGCATGAACACGGTGGTAGTTACTGCTGTGTTCATAATGACTGCCTAAGTCCATAATCAGTTACTACCGCCCCATCTGGTACTTTATTTCTTCTGGGGAACTCTTACATTTTAGCTTCTGGTGGCCACCAAGGACCCAACGTATGAGAAGATTGTGTTTGAATGGTTAATAATTATGGAAATGCAAGGCTGAATAAAGCACTGCTCAAGCTCTCTGGCTGCCTGGGATTCTTATGAATGGCGGATCCTAGAGGATCTGGTGAGGCTCACCGGATGCTCAGAGGATCCCTTGAAGGACCCAGGATTTTGGAGGATCTACTGAGGGGCCGCAGTTGTTCAGATGATTTTATGAGGGATATCTGTAGGATTTTATGAGGGGCATAGAATGTATTGAGGATCAACAGGCTGTTTATTGTAAAGTGATCTCACTCTCAACATGTAAGTTAAGAAAATTGAGCATGTGGTCATGCCACTTTGCAAGTGAATGTTTACATGCTTAGTTGCTTGGCTGGCATACTGTAAACCCTTGGGCTGCCATTACCTCTTCTTACCACTTACAGAAGTTGTGATTGTGTCCTGGGCATTGAAAGACTTCAGAGGGCTGTGTGTGATGTCTGAGATTGGCAGTACGCTTCTTCCTACATTGCTGAATGTCAAATTTCACATTGAACGCAACAGCCATGGGATTGGACAAGTACAGAACATTCAAAACACTTGCTAAAGAAAAGTTACCACACAGCAATGGTAGTCTGAGAGTTTACGAACGAAAATAAAAAAAATAATAGTCTGTGAATTACTGGTTTAACAGGCCAAAGTGACCCCCAGCAAACTGAACTGGAGCATGTGACATAGGCAAAGGCAAGTTACCTTTGTACACAAATGGGACAGCAATGGAGAACATGTCATGGATTCAAACAAAGGAAGCATACCGACTGCAGACTGAGGTCATGAAAGAGGAGGAAGGCGACCTTCAGACTTCAAAAAGAATGTATACATTTCAGCTGAGTAAGCTAAGTAACAGTTTTTCATCTCTGGAGCCAAAATGTAAAGCAAAGGCTCAAAACTTCATAAATGGCACTTGCTTCTGGTGTTTGTTTATGTGAGCAGAAAACATGACTGAAGCAGGTTATGGTTACACTAATGGAAAATTGATTATGTCGCACACGCCATGATATAATACATGACTCCCCCTCCGTCTTTGAGGAAGTCCGGAACAACCAAGTCTCATTCACCAGTTAGTCCACAGCCGCTACAAAGCCACCCCAATTTCATATGTGTGCTATACGATTTCTGATAACATTGTGCCAAATAAGATAGAATTCTATATGATCAATGATGCTGCACCAATTTCAGAGAGGGATGCTTGAGAAATCATGCTTTGAGGCCACAAGATGGAAACCAGCATTCATGGACTCAGAGCCCTGAGGCTCGGGTGGTGGTGTTGGCCCTAATATAATAGGAAGCATTTGCAATGCAATAGTTCTCGCATTTGCAAGAGTTAGAGCTATTTGCATTGTAAATGCATAACTGGACTTTTCTTCCTCCATAAATAGGTCAACCCTGCTGCATAATTTGGTCCTCTCTGCCACATAATTCCAATGGCCCTGAATATAACTGGAACACTTAGATTTACTCTCTCTGTTCCATGATTGGAAGAAACTCCTCTTTGTGTCCGTGTTGTTGTCTGTACTCAGTGCTTAGTAAAGAACAGAAGTCTTGTCCTTCATCTGTTCACTCACGAGGACACTGTTGTTGCCTGGAAGAAAAACACCAATGGGGAGGAGAGTTTGTGCCACTACTGATAGTGCAGCAGGGCTCTCTCGTCGCCATGGACCGTGACAAACAAAAATAGTGAGCAAGGTAAGGGTGAGCACAGCACTGCGACCACTGGTGTGAGAGAGCCAGCTGGAGACAAGTAAAGGTCACACACTGACATACAAAGAGGGCCCTGCCAGACAGCCCTCACTTACGAAATACACATAAATGAGAATACCAATAAAGAACCGGCAGATCAAGTGCAGTCCGGCGAGAGCAATCTGCCATGCTGGCAGGAGGCCCTGTCCTCTAACTCTGCTGCACCTTCTGGACCTGCACGGCTAAGAAAAGGTGCGGACGGGCGACGATGGGAAAATCTATACACCATGCATTCTCCTATAAGCATTGGTCACTGCATCACAGGAGGTAATGGCCTGAAAAGCGTCCATGGTGAGCAGCCTGAAGCCAGAGAGCGTGCAAGGGCTGTAACCGGACTCCGTGTGAGCATTCAGGTCGACCCCTAGTCTCCACACCCTTCCCTAGAAGGCGGCTTGCTGTTACCTGCGACTGCAGAAGTGAGCTGGATGTTGAGGGTGTTGTGCTGCACTGCTATCGCCATAGTGAGGCGGAGCCCTATGCCATGCCTGGTGGCGGCGGCTGCACCTGAGAGCTAGTACCCGAATGTGCAGAGAAAGGAAGGATACGTGGGAGGGCTAAAGAGAGGAGGGCAGCACTCCCACCGGGACGGAAGAGCAGAGGAGCACCGCCCATTGCTGTGCAATTGAGGAGGAAGGAGGATACCAGCACACCATGGAGCATGAATGGGAGAGACAGAAGAAATAACAAAACAAGCTGACGCATATCGGCTCTACCACCGCCATGGAACGCGAAGGGGAGCGACAAAAGTAAAAAGTAAAAAAGTAGTGTGCCCACACTACCGTATATGACAGATCGTGCAATAATTCATGTAACAGGGTCAGTCTGCAAGCCGGTAACAAAACAGCCTCAAGGCGGGACAAACGAAAAGCATTTACCTAGGAAATCAAGGGAATTTTGAATGGTAGGCCCAGAAACCCATGAAAGTGATGGGTGTGGTTAAAGCCCAAAAAGTAGATTACAACATGTCGAGGGAGCAGCAATTGTGCGCTGCTATGCTGGACCTAAAAATGGAACCAAGTTGTGTGTTTCTAAGCCACCTTTGACTTAGACTGGTGGAAAGACGAACCTTAAGAGATAATTCTAAGTCATGTTTTAAGGACTCAATTCCTTTTTTTTAATGGATGCTATTGTAACATTTTGAAAGTATGTATTCTGTCTACCAAACAAAAAAGATGAAGTTCTTTATTTCATAAATTTTTCCATTGTACATTAGAGTTGTTACCTTTCTGTCCCCAATAGATATCCTTGCTTTTGGCATTACCTAGCACCCAAGAGAGTAAGCCAGCTGAGTAAATGTACTGATTAGAAACACTGTTCCAGTGCATACATTGTTCATATGAGAAGTTCATAAAGTATAGTGGCGCCCAGGCACTATACTGGTATGAACAATGAGCCAAGACGTCATGCTGGAAGGATAGTGCCTACAGGATTCTCATGATATTACACAGACTATCATGCCATGGGTCTTTTCCTTTAGAATATTGTCTGTAAAGGTACAATACCCCAGAATACAGCCCCACAAATACCATCATGGGTAAAAATGCTCCCTTTGGTCTCTAAAAATAAATAAAAAAAATCACAATTCTGCGCTAGGCACAGTGCTTGCCCAGAACACTGTGTAAGATGGAGTAATGCTGCCAGAGTATTTTCCTGATATTATTGATAAATAAAACATGTTTTGTAAGAGTAAACCCTACCCCTGAATACTGTGATACAAAATGTGTTACACTGTAATATTGCTCAACAAAAGGCAGAATCCTCTACCATATATTGAATTGGGGTGTTGCTGACCAGTATGGGAGTGTCAGGATACAGGTACAGGCAGCCTGCACATGGCAGACTCTCCGACAGTTCTTGCCGCCACCAGGATTATGGCAGTGTTCCCTTAGAGGCTGTTGTCAAGGCCAACCATGTTCCATTAGAGGTGGCACCCAATTTCTGAACTTTTGGGTATTTTGAGAATTCTGAAGACCTATGCTTCTCGTCTACTTTGTTCTGTGACCATGTGAGATCAGGAGACTCCATTATGGACCTCTGTTTTTTTTACGTTTTTCTCTTTTGGTGATACTGAAGAGTGGGTGAAGGCTCCTTCTGGAATCCATGCTGTTTTTTGCCTTATTTGTGCTTTTACTCTCTAATAGGTCTGTCGGTTCATGTTTTACTTTTTAGAGTATATATTGATTTATTCATGTTGGGAACATTGCCGGAGGCTATTCAATTTCAATTACCACCAAGTGAAAGACCTTTTTTCTGAAGGACTCAGGCTCTCCATCTCATAAGAAAAGCAGCACCTCACTCTTTCTTGCTAGAAGCCCCAGAACTCCTGCCTCAGCACTGCTATTTGTTTATTACTGAAGGTCTGGAAAGCTGCACACTCCTGCTTTCCAAAAGTGTGCAGATTACACATAGATCCGGTGTGTTTGAGGTGACCTCTGCTACCAGCCTGGGGTAGTACTGGTCCAGCTCTTCACCAGGGGTGTAGCTTAGTCATTGAGATTCAGCGGGTGTGAGTTGCAAATTTTTCATCTAAAAACAATATGCTGAATGGTGGAGGGATGACCAAGGTTTGGGATACACTGTTCCCATGGGGAGTAGGTTCAATGCTGATTTTCATAAGGTAGGCCTCTGTCTAAGTTACTTTAAAAAATATATAACAACCTTTTACGACAAACGGGGATGGCACGATAAACCAACAAAGACCTGACTCAGGGCCCCCAGACCCAACTCTCAAGCCAAGAATTTATTTATTTGGGGGGGGGGGGGGGGGGGGGGGCTGAGTCACATCCCAAACACCACACCAATCCTTCCTGAAGCTCCGTCCCTGCTCTTCTCTGAGCCAGTGAAGACTGGAGTTTATGTCCAGAGCTGGATCTGATGCGACTGAACCCACTTCACTTCCTGGGAAAGTTCACATTAGTCCAAGAGCCACCTCAGCCAGTACGGTCAGATTGGATTGGATTGGCTCTTTGACACTCAAGCGGCCAAGGAAGTAGCAGAACCACCTTGTTCATTTACCAGCATCTCAGTTTTCTTAAGCTTTTCACAGATTTTCTCAGTGCAGAGGCCGTATCTGTATCTAACAAACAACTCTCCTCCTAAGTGATGACAACACAGTGGAAATTATGAATGGCATAGTTACTACAGATGGAAAGGCTTCTAGGAACCTCCTTGAGATGAACAAGTTTCTCTGGTGCCTTCCCCTTAACCAGGAAGAGTTTATCATTCAGTAATCCAGGGAGAGACATTTTACCACATCTCTAGACTAAAGTCTCTTCCTTGGACAGAGCAGGTGCGTCAAAGAGCATTTCCATTTCAGTGGGATTCTGAATGCACAGCTTGCAAATCCGAAATACTCATCTCATTTAATCAGAGAAAACTTCTCTCCATCCTGTCCTCATTATAAACAGTTTGAATCTGTGCATGAGGTGCAGTAAGTGTTGAAAACATCCTACTGAGATGTGGCTGATTAATTTTTCCGAGTTCTGAATACATACATAACATCTAAGGCACATCTGTGCGGTCCTGACACCATCAGCGCATAACTAGGATAAGGGCTGACACTTCAAACAGCCTGAGACCTGACAAACCCGCTGCAACATAACACTCGTAGAACTGGGGATTCATTACACTAATTGACCTTTACGGATTTTATGACGGTTTTTTAAATTATAATTGATAGGAAATGTTTTTAAGATAATACAATGTTTTGTAGTAATTGTCTGACATAATAAATGCCAGAATGAAATTTTCAGATAAATGATATATTGTGGAATCTCCTCAAAATAAAGCTGCATGCTGCTCTAGAAAAAAAGAAATAGAAAGTTGCAGCCCTACTGTAGTCCTTACCTTTGAGTGTTAAGTGAGGCTTCATTCTTGAGTTGTTGGGGTTGTCGACCTTACTGGGTGGAAGATTATTTTAGGTAGGGCCATTTTTAGGTCTTGGCCAGACAGCTGTGTCAAAGAGATGTGTTGTGCTCTATCTGTGGGCTTAGAGTCCGCCCATCTCCTACCAGTGGTACATTTCAGTGTCGCTCTCATTTTCTTTAATGCCATTCGTCATGGCATGTGGGCGTTATACCCTCTTCTTGTGTTTAGCCCTCCCTTAGCGCACTGACCAAGTACATGTCTCCTTACACTCCTCCCCGTTGCAGAGCTATTTTTTTCTTTGTTTTCAAGCACTCAGTAGGAGTACTTGTGGTTTCAGGCCGTCTCCCCTACACACACACACACCACTAAAATGCATGCACATGTGCATAAACAAAAGTTGTTTAAAACCACAAACAGCGCTTGCTTATTGTTATTTTTTTCCACTATCCAACGGTATTTGAGCACTCGCTCTGACCTCCGTCTTGCCATATCGCAAACATGAGCTGATGGTATTGGAGCACTTTAAGTGCTCACTGGTTACATTACACAACATCACATTCATTTTTGTCGGTGAGCCTGCTTCAGTTAAGATATTTTTTCCCTTCATTGTTGCTTCCTCCCAACCTCTCATGTGGTTGCTTGCCCCTCTCCCCATCCCCTCCTGCTACATGCCTGACCCGTCCCTCCCATGCCTCCCTCTTCACTGATGCTTTTTTTTATTTTCTTGCCCGATCCGATGGTATTGGAGCGCTTGATCCGTCCTCCATCTTTTTTTTTTTTTTTTTTTTTTTCTCCTCATTTATAACATAAGACAGGAGGTATCCAGTTTATGTCCAGGTTCTGGTTGAAAAACTCCAACCTGGAGATCAGCACCTGGGAACTGGCTTCCATCAACAAAATGGAAAAAAAAGGGAGGGGGGAGGAGTGGAGAAACAGCCCCCTACCCTCGCTTCCCCCTTGTTGTGCCTTCTTTCTTAATTATTGGACTTTTTCCCTGCTGAGTTGTCAAAGCAGAATTAAGTATCCCCCGACAGGAACAGAAGGACTAGCTGAATAAAACAATAAGAAGGGTACCTACATTCCAAGGCATTTCTCTAAACCGTTACTACAATCTAAATTGGCTATTCTCTTAACTGACAACCAACCCACCTGAGTGGGAGGAGATTTAGAAAGCCATGTAATGCAAATTTCCTGGCGAGCTATTAACACCAAATAAAAGATGGGACATACCTGAAGCTTCCCTGCTTCATCATGTGAATTTGTCCTGAGGCCCTCATGCAGACCAAATATTACCATTGGTAGCCTTACCTCTGTTCGTCTATTCATTATAGCTGAAACAGTCTTACCCACTTTTTGCCAGACGTTTTAAATTTCCGAGCACTGCCACCAAAGACGTACGTTGTCCGCATCTTCCAGCGTACACTTCAAACAAGATACCTTCCTTGAAGCACCAACTTTAGCCAATTTTCTAGGTGTTCAGCATGCCCTGTATACTGTAAACAAATGGTTCCTTCTTAGGGGTGCAGACTCCAAAGTTTGCGCATTGACACTTGCCAGAGGTGGGGAAGATTACAATCCGGAAGAGCCAGTTTCCTAACAGCTTCGGGTAGTGAGAGGGAGAGAGAGATCTTCTGTTTGAACTAGTGCCCAGTACCATCTTGATACCTTTCTTTAATTCACACGTGTCTATTATCTTGTTTTCCCATTCTGTTATGAGCCCTAACTCGGATTCTCCTTGTAGCCAGCTTTTAATTTGTAGGTACCTGAATCTGGATAGTTTAGCATTGTTCTCACTGGAAAGAGTCCCACGAGATCGCAAAGCCCCCCATAGCTAATTGTCCCCAGCGTATGAATCTCGCGTCTATTAATGGAATTGCCAGCGCGTCCTGCAGACATACTGGAGTGCCAGGAGAATTCCAAATTGGGCCATCTCAATATAATATGGAATTCCTAGTTTTCTTCTCAATTGAAACCATGTCCTACAGGCTGCTATTAGAAATGGGGTCTCTAGATGGCAGTCGGTTTGCACTCTGTCCAAGCAGGGACCCTCACTCTAGTCAGGATAAGGGAGATATCCACTCAGATAACCCCTGCTCAACCCCTTGGTAGCTTGGCACAAGCAGTCCGGCTTATCTCAGAAACAATGTGTAAAGCATTTGCACATAACACACAGTAATAAGTGAAAACACTACATAGCCAATATTTATCTATATAAAACAAGACCAAATACGATCAAATCCAACATACGGTAATAAAAATATGAATTCTGCAAGATTTACTCAAAAATACAGTTCCTTGAAGTCGATAGCTCCACCTGGGGCGTCGTGATCAACAAAACCAACACTTAAGGCCGGCCGCAGCTACGGTGTCGGGAAGACCTGCAAACAGTACCTTGGATTTGCAGGGCGTCGTGATCCTCGCGGTGAGCTCCAGAGAGCAGCGTCGCTGACATCATTGTGTCTGTTCCGGAGTTGGTGCAGGAGTTGTCGGGCCCTTGAGGTCACACACATTGCAGATCAAACTCCAGGCTGATAAAGTCAGGTGCGCCGACGTGGATAGCGTCGGGGCTGTGGTGCGAAGCGGGGCGATGCAACGTGTGGTGCCCACAGGTCACAGTGCAGGCAGCGGCTTGATGACGGCATCCAGCGGCGTTCGTGAGACCAGGGCTGTGGTGTGAAGCAGGGCAGTGCGACGTGCAGTTGTCCACAGGTCACGGTGCAGGCAGCGGCGTCATCGTTGCTGAATTGCTGTTGTCGGTAGGCCCAAGCCAGCGGTGCGGGACGGTGCTTTGTGACCCTCACGAGCGGTGTCCACAGGCCACGGTGCAGGAAGGATGCCTGGTGATGACACAGAAGTTGATGGTGCTGGCACCGGTTAACAGGAGCGTCGTCGTCGGGGATGCCCAGGCTGCGGTTTTACCATTGACAAGAATCCTAGCCGTAGGCGATTTATAGATTGCCTTAATAGCTTAAAGAAAATTATCACCTAGATTATTATGCTTGATATTGCCTGCAAGAAAGCTCACTCTATCAAACGGCTTTGCAGCATCAATAGTCATGATGGACAGAGGAGAGTCAGTATTTGTTGCAATGTCAACTGCAAAGACCAGGTCATGGATCAAATCTTCTAGGTGCCTGCCTCTCATAAATCCTTTCTGATTCTCATAAATCACTTTATCCAACCTCTTAGCCAGGACTTACGCGAAGATTTTATAATTGTTATTAAGTAGCAAGATAGATCTGTATGACACACATCTCCCTGGATCTTTTTGTGGTTTTAAAATTAATGTTATAGTAGCTTCATTCCACGAGGTGGGAATCGTGGAAGTTTCTATAAACACAG
This sequence comes from Pleurodeles waltl, assembly GCF_031143425.1. Taxonomy (NCBI): domain Eukaryota; kingdom Metazoa; phylum Chordata; class Amphibia; order Caudata; family Salamandridae; genus Pleurodeles; species Pleurodeles waltl. The sequence goes on along the minus strand of NC_090449.1, from coordinate 74,068,640 downwards.
AGTTCATCAGTTGGGGCAAGGCTGGAGTGAATTCCTCTTTCAAGACTTTATACAACTCACGCGGTATACCATCCAGGCCTGGTGCCTTCCTGTTCTTTAATCTAGCAATGATCCAGTCTACTTCTGATGTTTGGATCCGCTGGTTAAGGTTATAATTATGTTCTTGCTCTAACCTGGGAAGATCATCCTCTCTCAGCCATTTATCGATTTAACCCTCTGAAACCAATATATCTTCACTGTATAAATCCAAAAAGAAGCTAACAAAGGCCCTCTCAATGTTTCGATCTTCCAGGCAGTTATCCCCAGTCCCACCAGTCCTTATCTTTTTAATCATATTTCTGGTACTCTCTGTCCTGGCCTTCTATGCTAATAACCTCCCACAACCTTCACCATACTCAAAATGTGCCAACTTAGGGCCAGATGTAGGTAAGTATGGTTTTGCGAGTTGCAATTTGCGAGTCATAGAGACTCGCAAATTGCAACTCGCAAAACCACATGCAGAAAGGTGTCTCAGACACCTTCTGCGAGTCGGTATGGGGTCGCAATGACCCACCTCATTAATATTAATGAGGTGGGTCGCAAATTGCGGCCCCATACCGACTATGGGCACTCGCAAACATGGAGGCCTGCTGTCGTCAGCAGACCTCCATGTTTGCGACTGCTTTTCAATAAAGCAGGTTTTTTTTTTCAAAGTGCAACCCGTTTTCCTTAAAGGAAAACGAGCTGCACTTTGAAAAATAAACCGAAACCTTTTGTTTCGGTATTTTTCAGGGCAGGTAGTGGTCCATTGGACCACTGCCTGCTCTGAAAAATTATTTTTGTGATCATTCACAAAGGGGAAGGGGTCCCATGGGGACCCCTTCCCGTTTGCGAATGAGTTACCATCCACTTCAAGTGGATGGTAACTGCGAGTTGATTTGTGACCGCTTTTGCGGTCACAAATCAACTTACATCGCGGTGCGAGTTGCAAATAGGAAGGGAACACCCCTTCCTATTTGCAAGTCGGAAACACATTTTGCGAGTCGGTTCCGACTCGCAAAATGTGTTTCTGCATCGCGCACAGGCATTAGCGCCTCGCAAACGGCGTTTTTCGCCGTTTGCGAGGCGCTAATGCCTTGCTACATCTGGCCCTTACTGCATTCCCATTTTTTTCACTATTGCCTCAAGGAATAACTCAAGTGAATTTTTGGTTTCCCAAATATGGTTCTGTAGAACTGCTTGCCCTAATGGGTCGTTGTACTTGTTGATCAGACTCTGAAGTTCACCAATCTTACCCTCTAGCTTTTCAACTGTTTTTTTTTTTACTCCTGTGTTCTGAATGCTGCATAGCTTATCAGCTTCCCATGAATAAAAGCCTTGTATGTTTCCCAAACCATGTTTAATGGAGTCGAACCCTCGTTTAACTCAAAAAATTCCTTGGTATCCCTTTTTAGCAGCCTTATAATCTATTTTTCCCAACAGCGACCTATCAAGGGTCCATCTAGTACACAGAGGAGGGCCAGCCAATTAAAATTCAACTTGTACTGCGGAGTGATCCCAGAGATGGATCGGCTGGTGGGTGGCCCCTATCAGTCTATTTTGAAGCTTAGCATCTATCAGAAAAAAAGTAAATCCTGGAAGCATTCCCATATTTTTTGTTCCCAAAAGTAAATTCCTTTGCCTGCCCTACCTTGGTTCACCAGGGATCTATTAAGCCCATATTCTTGATTATATCACATAGGCAATTTCTCATTTTATTTGTTTTAGCTATTGGTCTAGAGGTGGATCTATCTAGGACAGGGTTTAGTAAGACATTGAAGTACCCCCCCCCCCCCATTATTATAAAATTTCTGGTCTCTGCCAGATGGTTATAAAGATCCATAAGCGGACCTGGGTCATCCATGTTAGGGCGATAGTACGACACCAAGGTGTACTCGAGCCCATGCAGCCTAATATTTGCCACCAACCACCTACCCCTGGGATCCGCCTTTACAGCCACCAGCTGGGTTTGAACCGAATTCTTCACAATGATTGCCATGCCTTTCACATTACAGGTTTGGTTACAACAGGCAAACTGACATCCATCTTTGCCCCTTAAGAACTTCCCTCCACTCCTCCTGTCTTAAACGTGTTTCTTGTAAAAGAATGATCTGATTATCTAATATCCTTAAATTCAAAAATGTATCTTCTCCTGGTGCCTACCCCAGGACCATTTACATTCCAAGAAAGAATGTTTAATTTAAAATCTATCCTAGGTCCCCTCATCCTATTCCCTTTTCTGGTGGTTGATTCCTGTCTAAAATACAATTATAATCAAGCATGAGGACTCTCAAGGTAGTGGGAAACTTCAACTGCGGGGTGGCACCTAGTGATTTGAGTTCCTGCCTAAACTTCCCTAATTCCCACTGTAGATCGTGAGTTGCTCTGGAGATATCTGATCTTATAGAAAAAGACCAACCCTCATTTTGGAAGCTTTTAACTTTGAGGGCTTCTGTAGGGATCTGCTCTTTTACTGAATATGAGCAAAAATTAACCAGAATATTTCTATGTCTGTCTCTATTGGGGTTTCTCCTAAAGGGGTCCCGATGAACTCTCTGTATTTCTAGGTTCAGGTTGATATGGGCTACCGAGGGGATGGGTTTTGTAATTAGGTTTATAACAAACTCTTTGATTTTTATTGCCTTCATGCCCTTCTGGAATATTCAAGAGTCGTAAGTTGTTCCACCAGCAGTTATTTTTGAGGGATTCCAGTTTTTCTTGCAGTTCTTTCTCACTTCGGTTTAATGCCTGAACCTCGTTTTTATTAATTTCTACTCCTATCTATAATGATCCCAAAGAGGCTTCCATAGCACCTAATATTTCCGTTATGCAAGTGATTTTTGTGTCAAGACTGTTACAAACCCCCTGAATTTTATCTTGATTGGATTGCGATGTTGCAAACTTGTCTCATCTCTTCTAACAGTGAGCGTGGTATAGCGCTGATATAACTTGTAGCGGGCTGTGGAGTATCTGATTCTTGTATTAGAGTCGAGGTCCCCCTGACCGTCCCCAACACTGGCCCTGGAGTAGAAAGGCTCTGAGGCTGCTTTGAAGCAATTATGAATCCAGATCCAGTGGAGAAGGAAGGCTGTGCCATGCATTACTTGAAAGCCAGGAAACAGGTCCCGGTAACACTGCACCTGCATGACAGCTGTTGTACGTGGCCACATCTGGGCAGGTGCCCGCGCTGCACCCCATTGAAGAGGCCCAGTGAGGCCGGAACGGGCCTGAGGTTGCTTGTGTTCCGATGGGACCAGGGCTGGCAGTTCAGGGTAGGCTTATTCCTATTGGAAGTGGATTTTCCATACCGATGCCGGACCAAGGCTGATTTCCATATGGTGAACTCCTGTCTGAGGTGGCATTGAGGGGAAAAAATGGAGGAACTGGATGGCCTTCCAGAGTCATTACGAGTGTCGTAGATTAATTCAAGCAATGCACCGCCAGCACTTCTTGTTGTTACCAGGTGCTTTTAATCGGCTACACGCGTGTAGACCGATCCAACTCCACCTTCAGTGTAAGCATGTTTAGAGCCGCACGCAAAATTACATTTTGCCATTTGGGTACTTTCTTTCTCCCTAGGAATAAGATCTGTTTTGAAGTAATGTGTTCTTTCCTTATAATGAATCCGTGCCTCTGTAGATACGTCTCATCCAGCGTGGAAGCTTTTTCGTGTTCAAATTTGCAATATTGGCTGTCATAAAAAAACACAATTTGTTAGACAGCGATATCTGGGCAAACATCTGCGTATTAAAACCTTGACGTAGCAACTGTTTGAAGCCACCTGTGGCTTCTTGGCCTGTGAACTACACTATATTGAATTTTCAGGGTTGCTGGTGGTTTTCATGTTCTAATGCAGGGGTGTGTAAGGCAGACCCCTGTGACACGGTGCCACCCTCCCGCCCACAACTTTCAGGACCCCCAAACCCATCAAGGGCACCCATTGAGCTGAAGGCCAATGAATATCTGTGAGATATGGTGGACTTGGGGGCTCCTCTTCACATTCTGCACAGAGGCCCTATCATTTTGCATTACCCCACTGTTCTCAGGGTGGGGGGTGACCATTCATACCCTGTTCCTAGGGGGTGTAGCTCCAGGAGGGGTGTTTGGAGTGTTTTAGCCCCCTATCAGGGGCGGCTCCTCCGTTATGGCAGAGGAGCATTGGTCCCCCTGCTGTAAGCCAGCAGAGGGAAAAGTAAAAAAATAAGATGATAATAAAACCAATTTATTATAATTTTATTTTTCATAGAGTGCTAGAGCCCACTGACACTAGGGCGGGTCATAATGGCAGCAAGGGGAGGCAGAGTTGTGCACACAATATATGCGCATGTTGGTTTGGCCGGCTGACCAAGTCTGGCCAAACGGACATGCGCATTTAGATCTCTCCACCCAGCAGTGCTGCATCAGCTGGGTGGAGAAGAAGCAAAGGCTCCCAGGCCCTGGGCAAGCGCTAAACCAGTCCGCTCAGGCCAATCACTGCACTGCTTTCATGCTGGTGAACAGTGTTGCCAGCATGAAAGCAATATCTTGATAGGCGGCTTCGAGCCCGCGCAGTGTGCACCAGCTCTGCGGAATCAGAACCAGAGACAGACGGCGGCTGTCAAGTAAGTAAAATTTTATTTTATTTACTCCTACCCCCACGTCTCCCCACCCTCTGCCCCTCCCCCATTTATTATCACTAGCAGCCGCTGTTGCCCCTAATAAGTGTTCTGTAGTATATTGTTGGGTATCATTTTTTTCATTTGGGTAATGTGAAGTGGGATTTCACCTCGGACTTTTACATGCCTAAACTGACAATAACACACGCACACAAACACACACAAACAAACACACACACTCTCGTCTCTATTTTGAAGGCCTTAAAAAATGTTGATGACTAGTTTGAAAATATTCTTTTAAGTACCCCTAACGATCCACACTCCTTTTTCTTTCCAATGCTTTTTAAGCCCCCTACCCATATGCACTGCTTCTCATATAATGTGTTTTAACAAGATGTACCACTGATTGTTGGAAAATATGATGCTCACACCCCCTCAATCATACTTACCAAGCTACTCAACTGCCTCTTCCCACACACTGATGAGCGGTCACTTGTTGAGGCTGTAGGACTATGTCCAGTGGTCCTTTATTGTGAGGCACACCCCCCGTCCTCCTTCCATCTTCTCACGACCTAGACTGGCCCCTTCTGGACAGAAAGAAGTCTGCATCCCTGCGGAACGTTGGCTGCTGCTAGATTCTGGTTTGTCTGCTTGTCACCAATCGGGGCTTTGAGTGGAATAAAAAAAACTGGGTGGGGGGGAATCTCTCAAAGGGTTGTAGCCGATGTAATTAAGGCGTGGCTTAGCTACCATAAACTAAAATTCTGTGCTTAGCATAGTGTGCCGTCCAACTGGCCTTTTGCTGCTTCTTTCTGTCATTACATCCAGATATATAATACAAGAAGTAACACTACATTTTCAACAAGCCAGGACTACTGGCTTTGTCAATGGTTGTTAGATGTATAAGGTAAACAAGAAACAGCACTGGCTTCATTGTATAAAATATTGAAAATGCTTCAGTTCTGAAATCTTGAGACTGCGAAAGAACTATAACGAGTCTCTTTGAAGTTTCATCAAAGGCAGCGCGGGTGGTACTGCTGCAGAGTTAAAAAAATAAATAAAAATCCTTCCTGAGGTTGAGGGCAAAAATGGAGAGTCCGATAGGGACTGTCTAAGCACCTGCTTTTTGGAACTGTTGGTGCTGAGCACCGGCTGGACCCGGCCCACTTAAAGCCCTGCCGGTGCTGCAATTGTTTGCCTGCTCCTTGGTCCTGGACTTCCGCCAGGGCCATTTTCTCCTAGATGCCGCTGGAAGTTCAAGCTCAACTGGGTTCTTTCAACTCTCTCACCTGGGACAGTGGCAGGTGGCATGTGCCAGGTTCAAGCCCTGCTGCTGGACCTTGGAAAACTACAGCTTGTCAGTGCCCAGCACCGCCCATCGAGGACTGGAGCAGACTGTTTCTGCTGGAGAGATTTTTCCACCTCCCTTCACGGAAAGCTGGTAACCAAGGCTCTTCGATCGGTCTATTTTTCTGAATGCATATATATTAACAAGCCAATATTCCATTTTCCATTGTCAAGAATCCATTCTTTAGCAAGAGATCATTAGTGTTAGGTAAAAACACAAAATGCACAACATGCAGAATGTATTCATGGCGCATACAATTAACGGCCCTCTTCCACCGCTAAAGACCTGCTGCATGATGAGTGGACGTGTGCATGTGCATACCCTCTATCTGCCACAGTTTGTGGTGGGTGGGCCAAGTATCAGAGAGCTGGACTGCGGAATGCAGTATGGTGGGGTCTGAGGCACTCACACCCTTAGGCAAGATGGGGGGAACTAAAACTTTTCTAGCTATCGCATCAAGAATTTTAGATTCTATTAAGGACACAGAGGCGATAACTATGCTTCTCTTTCTTTACTGATGTAAAACACAGCAGCCAATCACATGACAATAAAACTTTAAACTACATATCCCAAGAGTCTAAGCCTTTTAACTGTCCAATAACTAGGCGTCTCTGCCATATATATTCCTGAACCAACAATGTACTTCCTCTTTCTTTGCCCATAAACGGAGCCAAAGATAATGAAGTCGAACAGCCTGGAATCTCAACAGCCTCAAGCAGATGAACCATGTCTCCGGAGGCAGGACCACACGAAACCGAACTTCACTTTTTACTCTTCCGGTGCACTGTGTTCAGGCAGTTTTGCCGTGATTGCCTAAGGAATAGAAAAGTGTAATAATACCCAGAAAAACCACCAACAGAAATCAACGGGGGCAATTAAATGGAAAGACATATGTACTGATGTAATAACATAGACACTCCGATTATATGAAATACATATGAATAATCATGGGTGGGATAATCCTTGCCTCAGTGTCCTTAATAGAATCTAAAACTCTTAATGCGATAGCTAGAAAACTTTTAATTCTATGCAGGTCCAGAGGCTTTGGATTATGCTAGTTTAAAGTTGTTCTACTACCCTTGTTGCAACACCTACAATTGGTTTATGATAGAATACTTTAAAAGTAGAGTCAGAGGACCAATCCCCAGCAGGCAATAATATCTTCCAATCGAGTAACCACTAAAAAAGTCTTGGATGCTATAGCTCCTCGAACAGAGTGAGCACCAAAAAGACTGGTATCTATACCAGCTTCTCCCAAAAATCATTTAACTCAATGGGCCAAAGCTGCAGAGGTGACCAGGCGGAAAGATTTCTGTAAGGAAATAAGCAATTGACCTGCTGAATCTCATCTAAATTCACAAGTACTGTCTTCATATGCCTTTAAACATTTAACTACACACAATTTGTGACTGTGAGGAAATGCAGGAGATAAAACACAATGTGATGCAGTCTGTGTGTTTAGAAATAGTAAAAGACACCCCTGAGGGTGTAAATACTCCACCTCCAAAATCCAGTGCTCTTAAATCCGAGATCCGTTTGCAGGATATCATACATAACAGAGTGGTTAATTTTGCTGATAACTGTTTACGGGAAAGATCTTCCTTAGAAGGCCAATTTCTCAGAAAAGTCAAAATCACTTTAACATCCCATAACACTGAATACTTTGGTTGAGGAGGACAAATTAATCTAATACCCCGTAAGAGTCTACAGAAAATCAGATGTTCATCCACTGGTTTACCATCAATATGGGAGTGGTCTGCTGAGATGGCTGATCTAAAATTATTCACCATCCTGTAAAATAAACCCTGACTGGCTAACTCTGAAATTCACTATTACTTGAATTCTAGCCCCCAAGGGAGCCACATCCCGTTAACATCACCAACCAACCAAGCGCTGCTAGGATGATTCATATATTTTGTGGGTAGAAGCAGCCCAAGATTGTGCGAGGAAAACATTGCTTCCTCCGAAACTCGAGGCACTTGCCAAGGTCTTCTGAAAGTCTCCATACCATGTGAGACAGAAGGCACTGCACAACCATCGGATGAGATCAACCCACTGGGTCTATCAATAGTTTCAGAAAGGACTGGACAGGAGCTGAAAGGTTGCATGAGAACGCCATCACCTCCTGGATCCAAGGTTGGGCCTTCCAAAAGGGAGAAACCATGATCACTTCCGCTTTGTGGCGTCTGATCTGAACCAAATCTTTTGGTATCCTGCAAAACAGAGGTAACACATAAAGGATCCCTGACGACCAAGACTGTAAAAATGCATCCAAATTTGTTGCCAGAGGATCCGGCCTCCAACAGAAGAAAGTCGGAAGGTGAGCATTCAGTCTGGAAGCAAAAAGATCTATTGAACACGGGCCCCATCAAAGATTGATAGCCCAAAAAATCTTGGGGTGTAACTTCCAGTCGCTGGAGTTGCAAAGGAATCTCGAGTTCCAGTCCGCTCTCACATTGGATTTTCCAGGAATGTATACCGCCATTACTGAGATATGGTGATCCAGACAATAATGCCAAAACTCCTTGGCTATCTCTGCCAGAAGTTTGGACTTCGTACCCCCTAGGCGATTTACATATCAGACTGCTGAGATATTGTCGATTCTCAGGAGTATGCAACACTTACCTGAATTGGGGGACAGGGACATGATCGCAAACGCTCCCGCTAACAACTCTAGACAATGGATATCATATCAGAGCTCTTCCATAGGCCAACGGCCTCCCATCTCCCCCGGACCTCTCCTTGCTCACCAGCTCTAACGGCTGGCACCGATTCTATGATCACTTCCTGCTGTGATGCAAAAATGGCTTTGCCGTTCCAGGCATCCATGTGATCCAGCCACCAGGAAATCTCCATCCTGGCCTCTGTCAAGAGCATGATCTGTTCCGAATAGACTAATTCCTTCCAAAAATGTCAAATCTTCAGGCGTTGCAGTGCCCGATAATGAAGGGGTCCGGGAAAAATGGCTTGAATTGACGGCGTTAGGAGACCCACCAGACAAGCTAAAATCTTCAATTATATAGTATGAGAGGCAAGGGATCTCCTCAACTCTTTCTTAAGAGAATTCCTTTTGTGAAGGGGAAGTTTCAGTTGTGCATTGATCGAATCTATCTGGAAGCCTAGAAGTCGAGTGTTTGAGAGGGGCATAGACATGACATTTTGTGGTTGATGATGAAACCTAAATCTTGAAGCAATTGATTCCCCCAGGTGAGATGAAGCATGACAAGGTCTGAGCTCTGTCCCAAGATTAGAATATCGTCAATATAAATAATCAGTCTTGCCCCGCGTTCCCTGAGATATTGAACGGCGGGACAAAATAACTTGGTGAAACACCAAAGAGCCGAGAACAGACCAAAATGAAGGGCTGTAAACTCATAATATTTATGACCTCATTGAAACTGAAGGAATCGTCGATGGGGAGCAAAAATTGGAACTGACAGGTAAGCGTCTCTTAAATCGAGACTCGCCATCCAATCCTTCTCTTGTATCAGTCTCTGTGTAAATTGATACCCTCAATCTTGAAATGGCGGTAAGCTATCCAAAAATTGAAATGTTTCAAATTCAGCTTCAGGCAAGAACCTTTGCCTTTTTTATGTACCAAGAATACTGTGCTTATAAAACCCTGGGGAAGAGGGATGGTCTCTATTATAGCCCCTTTTTGAACCAGAGCTTCAACTTCATTGGTTATGAACTTGCTCTCGCTTAGGAAAAAAAGGAGAGGGCTTGGAGGAAGGGACTGCTTCGGAGAGAAATAAAACTACAGACTAAAAACCCTGAACTGTCTGCAGTAACCAAGGGTGTCCTGTGTAATGAGAGCCCATTTGTCCACAAATAATTGAATCCTTCCCACCAATGAGACCTCGGAATCGTGGATCAAATGTACCTGCAAAATCGGAATCTGCTGTATTGGATCCGCCTCGAATGCCTCTTCTGCGGGACCTGCCTCAGCTACCTCTGTATCTTATGCGATAGAAGTTTGAGGATGAAGAGCCTCTGTCCCTGTAGGCGCTTCTAGAGGTCTGCTGGAAGCCTTGGCTTGGCATTTGACCTCTATAACACCTGGCCCTGGCAAAAAGGGCATTGTTGAATACTTTTTTGAATTGACGTTTGAGCCTTGTCCAAGGCTAAAATGCGGCTACATATTTTCCAAGCTCTTTAACGAATTTATCACCAAATAATAGGCCTTTAGCCAATGATCCAGCTTCTTTGAATGCTACATCAGCCAATGGGATCTATCCGCATGAGGAAAGATTTACGCCGCTCCAGGGACAGAGCAGAGTTGGTGTTTCTGAGCATGCAAATGGTTCATTGAGCCCATTTCATGATGTAATCTGTATCTAAATGAGAGTGATTCTCTTTCGCCTGAACAGCAAGTTCCAGGATTTTTTTCAAGGGACCGGACGGGTCTATTAACTTATCCTGGCACCCACTACACGATGGTCTAGACCTTTTTTAGGATCCTTGGCGAGTTTTCTTAAAAAGGTTGCCATGTTGGGTTCTACTTCTGGTGTGTCTGAACGCAGGGTATTACGAACATCAGGTTCAAAACTCTTGTGCAATTTCTCTTGAACGTAGTGTGTGACTTCTGCATAAGGAATCCACTCAGTGGACCTAGGATGAATGGTATTTTATGGCTCAAATAGTAAATTGCGCCCTGCAGTTTCTGGACCTCAGTAGTGGCATGGTGCGATTTGCATTTCTTTTTGCGAGGTTCATCTTCCAATTTATCAGAATCTATGGTGTGAATGGGGGTGTTGAAAGAAGTGTCACCTGAGCCAGGGACGGATTTACTCCCCGAAGGGACTTTGAGTTCAATGCCTTGATGCTCATGGTTCCTGAGTACTGAGGCAGCCATCCGTGCCAGGATATTGACAGAAGAAAAACCCCCTGCAGAGGGTCTGAAATGCGATTCCAGTTCTTGAAATGGTAATTGAGGCTGAAGAACATTCTGACTGGAGCTTCCCATAAGCTATCAATTGCCAAATCTCACCAGTGACTGAGTAAAAAGCTCAAGGGCCTTGAATAATGCCCAGTTCACGAAATCCTGCATGTAGTAGCCCAATGCTTCCACCAGACGCTCTTCCATTTGGTATTCATCTTGCTTCTCATGCAGATCCAACTAAGGATCCTCCTCATCAGCGTAGTACACCATAATATGCTAGTTATGAGGAGCAGAAGAGGTTCAGGTTGGGGGGTAAGCAGGTAATGTAATTAATATGTGTTAGGAAGGCCTATACCTCACCAATCCATCAAAATGCAATGTTAAGGGTGGAGGGAGCGCCTGCTTAACCCTTAGGCAAAGCCTCTGTCGTTTTTGCGCCCTGTCGGGTGTTCTGGGGACCTTGAATGAGCCGGTAGCACTAGCGTGTGTGTAGTAGATCAGAAAGATAAGGATTTTCCAATCCGGCTACAGTGTGCATGCGCTAGCTGCAAAATAGAAAGAGGACTGAGACCTCTAGAGAGAAGACGTTCTCCCGCTCCCACTCCCTCTCCACAACTCAATTTTTCTACGAAAAGGATACAATGAAAGCGTGCCAATCGATAAGGGCACCACAATAAGGCGCGAGACGTGCCACGTTACGCAGATTAAAGAACAATTAAAACAAATGACATAGTACGGATCTCGGCTGCAGCAGCAAAGAAAGAGGAAGTACATTTTTGGTTCAGGAATATATATATAGCAGAGACACCTTGTGATTGGACAGTTAAAGGGCTTAGCCTTTCGGGATATGTAGTTTAAAGTTTTATTGTAATGTGATTGGCTGCTGTGTTTTAAGTCAGTACCGAAAGTGAGGCTTAATCCGAAGCCTCCAGTCCTGACATACAATCTTTCTAGCCACTCGCGTCCCTCAGCAGAAAGCATCACCACAGGCCTCATTGCAAGCAGAACAACTTCAAACCAAGAACTTTCCCACAGTTTAGTGTGCTACCGCTCTGATCATGCGCTAAGGCACCCAGAAACGAGATATGAAATGCTATACAAATGTGAATGTTGCAACTCCGTGCCATGGGCGGCATTGGTGCCAACCGAAATCCTAGGGATAACGGAAGTGACATCACAAACTCTGATGCTTGATGACGTCACTGGATTGAACCCCTGTTCTCCCTTGTCCTCTCAGTGGATTACTGTGTACTGCTTGGGTTAGGTTAAGGGATGCGCAGTAAAGAAATTAGAACCGTTCTTACCAAGATTCTGCCACTATGATCATTCATGTCCTCCAGGAATAGGAGTATTAAGGCCAGTGCAAGTCAGGGGCAGCAACCCCTATCCAACCCCTAACCAACCTATCCCCAAATAATATCCTGGGGGCACCAAGGTTCATGCAGATTGCCCAGAGTAGGGTGGTTTGAAGCATGTTGCTGAAGCGCAGAATGTTGGGGCTCTGGCAGGTGTGCTGGCCCTGGGTATAGTGCGTCATGTTCAGAGCTGAGTGCACGGGGAGCAGAACTGATTACATCATGAGCTGGCACACAAGGGGCCACTGGGGTGCTGATGGCTGGCAAAGGAGAAACATGTGGCAGGGTTGTGGGCTGGTGGTGAAAGACCTTGAGCTGAGCATTGTCTCTGCCCCTCAAATAAGCACTCTTTGCTCCATATAAAAAAAAAACAAGCATTTGCAATGCAATGGGTCTCGCGTTTGCTCGAGTTAGAGCTGTTAATGTAAATTCCTAACTGGACTTTTCTTCTCACTTAAATTGAAAAAGAAAAGTAAAACTGTTGTCATAAATGAGCCAATTCAAAGCACCATGGCTGCCTTTAGTATGAGCGGGAAGGAGAGACACAATAGAAAAACAAGTATTTGCAATGCAACGGGTCTCGCATTTCTCCGAGTTAGAGCTATTAGCAGATGTAAACGCCCAACCAGACTTTCCTTGCCACATTAAATGGGAGTAAAGAGTGTGATCATGCTGCTACAGTTCACTCATAGTGAAACCTATTGGTAAAAGTGCAATTATCTACGTAATCGGCAAAAGTTCAATTAACTATGTAACAGGGTCGATGTCATGGAAAGCGCTTGACTTCTGCCAAGTGAGATCGCGCTGCGAACAAAGATAAAAAGTAGTTCACAAACTGGACAGAAAACAGCGAGCCTCGCATGTTTTCAGTACTTGGTCGCTGCGCTTGAGGAGGGCTAACCACCAGAAAAGGCACGACGTATGCATGCCTTCCACTAATGAAAGCACGCAGATTTTAACAGGCAAGCCCATGAACCAATGAAAGACATTGACGTGATGTGGACAGGGCTCTGAACCCTTTTCTAACTCACAAAGTGTCTCACAAGCGAAACGCATGTGCAAGCGCATGCGACACAGGCTCGACCCTAAAGAAGTTCTCTCGCAGTCAAACGTATTGGTAAATGTTCAATTATCCATGTAACAGAGTTGATATCCAAGGCAGTCACCAAACCACGCCAAGAAGGGACAAACGTAAAGCATTTAACAATGATAAAGGATTTTGAAAGGCAGGCCCATGAACGAGTGATAGTGATGGGCATCCGGTGGGCATGGTTAAAAGCCCTCAGATCACAACAGGTCAGAGCTCTTGTGCGCTCAACCTAAAAATGTACATGCCATGTGCCCAAGTCCAGTTTCGAATAACGGATGTAGGGCACGGTTGTAACCACTGTTCAGTGCACTCTGCCTAGTGTAAAGACGGTTCCAAGGTGTATCAACAGCTACCACCCGGGGTTCAAGAGCAGATGTGTACAGTTCCTGTATAACGTTTTAAAACTTTACACATATCTTAACTGTTTTATTTCTTTTTATGTTTTCTGTTAACGACCTGATCACTGCTCCAGCCATTCCTGCCTGTGGTAGGGTCTATCAAGGAAGGGTGGACCTTTGGAATGTGCAAGTATTTTTTATGCTGCGGAACCAGGGGTGGGGGACCAGCCTTCAAAGCAATATGTTGCGTCCTTGCAAAGGGCACCCTAGACCATTGGTTTACAAACGTTTTAGAAACACAACCCCTTTTTAGAACGACAAACGTCCACAACCCACCTAACTTTAACGGACATGCAGAAGGGTGATTTGTTTTAATGTAACTGAAGCATTGTGTGGTTGAGCACTGCAATTTACAGGCCACACATTTTCTGTTGAAGTGGCCACTACCTTTGTGCGGACATAGGCCCAGATTTACTAAGAGCTTACAAAGTGACACAAGGACAACACAAGCCCGTAAGTATGATTTTGTTGTATAGTAAAGCTGGAGGATCGCAATGCAGCACAAGTTGCTGCTGTGTGTTGCATTGCCCCGGGAAGGCATTCCGTGGGTGGAGCTTGGGTGTCCCCGCGCACCCACCCATGGTTTTTAGTTGTATTCCTAGATTTACTAACAATGGTGAACCTTGGAATGCATCAAATGCATGAATGCTACTGCTTCCCAGGGGAGGGGTAACACGGACCAATATGTTTCTTTCTTCTCATTGTTTTCCTCTGTGTGTTCTGCATTCTGCAACGCACATTGCAAGAGGGAAGAAGCCTCTGAATTATTTTTACCAATTCATCCTGAGACGCAGGCACCTTTGCACCATGGTGCTCGCGTTGGCGCTTGGCGGCCACTAGTGCGCCAGCAGGGAGAGCAGGAATGGCGTCTGCATTTGACGCACCGCAGCGGGCTGTCTTGCTACGTTGCACTGCATCAAATGTTAGTAAATCTGCCCCATAGTGTTTTACTTTCAAAGCTATATACCACACAAATAACAATGTGTGGAAACCTGATCTCTGTGAATATTTATCATTTGTGTCACCAAGTAAAGTGTCTTGATGTATTTTGTTCGTGTTAACACCTGTTTCCAGCACAGTTCAGAATTATAAAAAATGTACGTAATGTTTGCTTTTCCTGACTCCTGATTGAATACAATTCGTTTACAGATATTCACATAATGCTGTGTGTTGCAAATAACAGGGCGCCACACTTCTCTGTACTCCAGCAAGATTGAAACAAAAGTCACTTTAACAACTCCTCTCACGTTGCAACGGAGAAAGAAAACGAAACACGAGTTGCCTTATGCAGCAATTTGTAAGAAGACTATAACCTGTCATTTGGCCTCTGTCCTGAAACATCAAATGTGAAAGATAAACACAGAATTTAAAGTTCTATATATTTATTGCTCGAACTTGTGCGACCCACAAAAAATCGGCTGTCGACACACAGTTTAGGAAACACTGCCCTAGAATACTGCCTCATATTGCCACTGGGTCTGCATCAAGGAAGTGGTTTAATAGGGGGAAAGGTGCTCCTGGGTCAGAGGATTACACGCATCCAGGGGTACCCCAGGACAAACAAACTGGCCACCCCTTATTTTAGGGACACTCAGTGAGGTAAGGTGCCAGGAGGTCTGAAAACAGTCCTCCATTCCCACCTCGAAGGCTCATTAGCAGAGTCTGTCTACTCTGTTCTCCATATTCCACATTTCGCCGACGGGGCCGTCCCTGAGGAGGGGATCAAAAGGAATCCCAAACAACGATGACGTCAAGCCTTCAGGAGAGCGGGCGCGCGAGGCCTCCTGGGAGTGGCAGAGAGTTCTGAAGGTCTGCCTTCTTAGGCAGGGTCGTCATGTAAATAATTCAAAGTTCTCCAGCCCCCTTCTCTCTTTTCCAGCCTTTGACTCACTCTGATCCGAAAGCTCGAGTTTATTTCCTCAGTTTCCACTATATTGTCGCTGTGTGATAGTTATTCCACGTGGCAATCACAGACAGTGTAATTTAGATGAGATTAGGGACGGGTTGGCCTAAAGGACAATCTGACAGTGCCCGAGGAGCAAGTCTGACAGGCCAATCAATGAGCGGGTCGGTTTTTTGGAGGTTTGATTGGCCAGTTTTTACAGTTGATGTTTCCTGATATTACCAAGCACATTACCTGCAGCAACTGCAAAAGCATGCAGTCGCCCATACTTTACAAATCACCTATAAAACGTGTCTTTACAAGTTCGAAACTGCCCTATTTGCATACCTCGGCTGCCTTTTTAGATCTCTGATTCACCAATAGGGGCTACTTTTATTTTGGTGTCCAGGCCTATGTTCTGTCCCAGTCCGACCCATGATGAGATCATGGTAATTGGCAGACACACAAAAGGGTGGCAAGGGGTATGATGTCAGAGCGTCTGTCATAGATGGGAGCTTGTAGGGTGCTAATGTTGTAAAAAATAAATAAATAAAAAAGCAAGCTACAAACTGCCTCAAAGCAGTGCAAAAAGCGCTATTGGCGGTGCTGTGTAATACTGTCCGCCCCCTGAAAATTTTGTGCAATTGTTACATGTAGAAGACTGGTTTGCACAGAAAATGTCTCGCTGTGAGACATATGCTCAGGCCCGTCTCCTGCTGATGGTGGATGTCTTCTAGTTACTTAAAGATAAACCCAAGTGAAAATGAACCACTTTTACAGTCCCAAACCTCATTCTTTCAGTGATTGAGTGGCCATCATCTATGGTCTTCAACAGGTTTCTGGGCATCTTTATCAATATACTATTAATGGCTTACCTCACACATTAAAAATGCCTTCAGATCTTGCTTTTTCACCTGAAAATGCAATGGCTCATCTTATCAGAGTTTGAACACGTCCTAAGTATCTTGGTAGATGGACCATGGTAACTCTGTCTTCATAGCTGTGCCTAAACATTTAATTTCTAATCTTCAACTAATTCAGAAGTCCTATTACTTTGAGGTTCCACAAAGCAAGTCTCAATTTTTCCAACATTACCATTGTCCATAAGGTCATTTACGCACTGAAGTTAGTGTTTGACCATAAAATTTGCATTGGCATAAATGTGCTGGAGCCTACATTCTGAGCAGAAATGTCTTTGACTGTACAGATCTCCTAGTCTAAAATTCAGTGAATGTGATTTCTCAATAGCCACTGCAAATCTCTAGAACAATCTTCCTCTCATGCTTTGCAGCCATTCATCTCTTCTCTTTCAGAAAGCTTGGGAACATTTTATTTTAACTTGCAATCATTTGGCTTCACTGTTCCACTCCCGTTGATTAGTTACAGGACAGAACAGCCAAGAAATCATTGGGTTTACTTTGTGCTGTTCAAATAAATAGCCTACTACTGCTCAAACAAGCAATATGACTTAATTTTAGAAGATGATAGGAAATGTAGCAACTTTCTAATTGCTGGACAGTACAGAGAAACATGTGAGTCTCGGTGAGTTTTAGTGGGGTGTTGTTGAGGCCTTATCATGAAAATAGACCTGTTTAGATGTACAGGGAAGCTTGACAGATGCTCTATGTCTCTGAGAATGGCTGCCTGAAGCTTAAAGATCTACCTGCTGCCCTCATAATGCGTAATCTCCCAATTCTATTATGAGCATTAGAAACACACCTGGAGCTTCTATTATATGTAAATATTTATCTCTACAAGGGGGCAAATTGTAGTTTTGAACGAGGCAAAGCCCAGTATCTTTAGTCTTTGTCAAGATTCAGAAAGTAGGTGTGATATTTATTTATTTTATTTTATTCTCAAGGTACTGTTGACACTGTTTCTACCTTTAAGATTGTCATTGTCACAGTCAATTTACTTGTAAATTTATCTTTACCCCATTGTGTTCCAGCTCGTAGAGAGGGCACCATGGGTGAAGTAGGCATGTTCAAATTGTTTTATATGTTTAAGAAGAGAGGCCTAGTGGGCATCAGTTTAACTTTTTTTCTTTACAACAAAATAGATAATGTTCTAGGGGCTGTTTAAACGGCATCCCAATTACTTACACTAGAAGTGTCAGCAGGATTATTGATCGGAAATACAGATTCATAAAAATATTTAAATCCCCAGTAGAGTTTTTCTCTGATAGATGGTAAGTGTTAAATCTGCATGTTTTCTTACCAACTCAAAAAAGATCTAGCAATATTATAGCAGGTGCGTGATTGAAATGGAAAAGGGAGCCTTCTTTAGCAGCTTGTAAATATGCTAATAAGGGTCTAGTGGCATAAGTATAACCACTTTAGGAAAAGGCAACACGCACACCTGAATAAAATAAACATTTGCAAGTGATCAGGTTGCCGTCAT
Organism: Pleurodeles waltl; assembly: GCF_031143425.1. Lineage (NCBI taxonomy): Eukaryota > Metazoa > Chordata > Amphibia > Caudata > Salamandridae > Pleurodeles > Pleurodeles waltl. The sequence continues at coordinate 74,050,672 of NC_090449.1, read as the reverse complement.
CTGAATGCCAAAGGGGACGTGAAAGCAAAATTAGCTTTAAAGGTTTTAGATAATATTTATCTGGATTAAATTTATATTTTGATTTGCTATCAAGGAAAGGTCTAATGCCTGATTAAGATCTCCTCCAAAAATGATGTTATAATTTGCAATAGACAATTTGGTGTGAATTAAATTTCAAAATGAGGAATAACACTTGATATGACCATAGACATTGAGCACTGATCATTACAATCACGTGATAATACCTCTATAATTGAGGATTTGTGATAGCAGGGTAAAAAAAACATTTCCTAACCAGTGTATCTTCAATTTCATTGATTCAGCCTCATTACAATGAGTGTTTTGTAAAAGAAAAAAAACAGAATCAGCATTGGTATTTAATGTAAGTAAATGTGATAATACCCTTTTCTTATAATAGGCATCCCATGACCACCGAGATTCTAGGAGACAAAAATAGCAATTGGGAATGTAGAAAGGGAGGGTAATGCAGAAGATAAGATAATTTGTAATATAAAAAAGTACATATTAGCAGCAATAATAACAAAATAAAACACAAGGAGTATAAACCTGAACAATAGAAAGAGTAGCAACAGTAAGAGAGAAGAAAAAATAATGACATGACTGTATGCATTAAAGAACTGCAAGATATGGTGATAGAGTAGGACAGTAACACAGGAGATCAAGGGACAGAAACCTGAGTTTAACCATCAGAGTTACATGCGGGGGCACCATTGTATCTAAAAACAATTTAAAGACATGTATCATCTTGAATTGTGTGATCTAGCAATATAATTAGTATTGCCGAATACACACACCTTATGTTTTAAAAAAAGTATAATGGTGAACAAATTGGAACTAATGTAACACCTTTGCCAACCTACCCCTTGGCGACCTATCTACCAAATCATGGAATGAGTTCATTCTTTCAGGATATTTTTTTTTATTGTTGCATGTTTGCAGGAAACAGTATTTTCCTTTCCTGGGCTTTATTCAAAACATTCTGGGGTCTTTAGTTGTAGTTTGCTTCAGTTGGATTAACATGTCTGATTACAGTGATTTGCAAAACAAAATATCCTGAACATTCCTTCCAGTCGTGGTGTGAGCTGGGATCTCTACTTTCTTCATGGATGACCTTATACCATTCTGAATGCTTGTTTGTAAAGTTCATGCATACAAAGCAGGTTAATGAGGGCTACCGACATGCAGAAATAAATGCTCCCCAGGTAGCACCCTGGTCATGTCAATTGCTGATTCCCACCTGTGAGCAATTAACTGTTAGGCATGACCCTTTCTGCAGGTTCATCACAGATTTTTGCCTTCCTCTCCTTTCCTTTGGTTTCCTTTTCTGAACCAGTTTTTGTTTGCATTTAGGACTCTGTGTACTTTTCCCTGATAATTAGTACTAGCGTTCTTTTGTCTTCTCCTTGAAACATGGTAAAAGTGGCCTTCGCCTAATTGGCCAATTTTATGTATTTGTAAGTCCCAAATAAATAGTACTGCATGTACCTGGGTTCTGTAAATTACATGCTACTAGGGGTCTGCAGCATTAACTGTGCCATCCACTTAAGTAGCCATTTAAACGTGTCTGAGGCGCGCCACTGCAGACTTTAGTGCAGTTTTAAACTGCCATTTTGATCTGTTAAGATAAACCTTATGCCAGGCCTAAACCTTCCTTGTTAAAGCCTATACATCACTCCTAAGATAGGCCCTAACTACCCATAGGGCATACGGTAGGACATGTGTGTTTTTTTGTCTTAGCAGTGGAAAAATCCTAAAGTTGTTTTTCACCGCTTTCACTATTGAAACGCCTGTCTCCCCCATAGCCTAACACTGGGTTACCTTATCACATGTAAAGTGCTAACTTCAGATTGGGAGCAGATAGTGATATGCTGTTTACACTCAAATGAATTGTAATTTAAAATCCTCATTAATGGAGAAGTCAGATTTTAACTTACAATTTTGAAAATGCCACGTTTAGAAAATTGGCATTTTCTTGTCCCAACCAACTGTGCCTTGTGTCAGTGTCCTGGGTCACATGACTGTGAATGGCTCTGCTGTTGGGGTTAGAGTATTGTTTCCAGAAAGTCACACAAAGTAAACTTAGGTATGGGGGGTGGTGTGCTTCTGACAGGTTGGCTGAGGAGGAGCTGTCCCCTGCCATGATTACATTTAAAGGTTCCTGCCTGTAGCACATACAAAGGAACCTGACACCAGGCTTGCCCTGTCTTTTTTCACCATAGACAGTTTAAACCCTGAACCAGGGGAAGGAGAAGAACTACCCAGAACCAGTTTTGGAGGTAGATCAGGGAATTCCCCTGTACAAAGGCTGGTACCAGGTATAAATATCCTCCCCCTCGCAGCCTTCTCCAGCGTGAACAGAACTCTTTGTGTTCGACTTGAGAAGGTAACTTCAGCAGGAGTTACCTGGTCCCTGTATCCAACCTGCTCCCCATAAACTTGTAACTTTACCCTTATATATTGTGACCAGATAACCGCAAGTGGTGCTTTGCGCTTCTTAGCACTATTTTCTAATACTGCTTACTTTAAAACTTTTAAAATAAATGTCTCCCACTCTACTGATTGATTTTTTTTGTTGTTGTTATACTAGTAACATTTTCATTATCAATATTTACTCAATATTTCTAAATTGATTTGAGGTTTTTCGTGTGTTGTGTTTTCACTTTACTACTGTTTGTGTGCTACATAAATGCTTTGCACATTGCCTGTAAGTTTAGCATGACTGCTTTTGTGCTAACCAACCAGAGGGTTAACCACACGTTAATTTAATGGCTTTTGTGATTCACCGTGACAAGGATTGTGATTATTGCTGGAGTGGGGCTCCACCCCTCTCAACTAATAACCTAATTTTTTACATTGACTTTTTCAGAAACGTTTTAAAATAAAAGTTTAAGCAATAAAGTAAGTTTAAAAATGTTTGGAAACACCAATGTTTGAAAAAAGTTTTAATCTAATTTTGATATGAATCAAGTATCTATTAGACATGTTACTATCAAAAACATAATAACTCTGCTAATTAATTTAAATGACTGTTCTTCTTAATAAATATTGTAACATTTATTTGTTTTACAATTACTTACAAATTCTTAACACTAAAATGTAATTTCTTTTCTTAACTTATATGAAGTAATGTTTTAATATACATAATATAATTTGTTTAGTTTCTCTCTATTTTCTCTTCATTCCTTTCTATTTTTTACTACTGTTTGCATCCCTGCTGCTCTCGTGTATCTCAGTCAATTGTTTTCTGTTATTTAATTGCATTATTTAAGTTAGACTATTTATATTCACTGGTACATTGGAACAGTTTTCTTTTTTAGTCACTCATATATGTTAATGCTAATCAGCACACATTTATTAGACCATATTATTGTGTTTGTTTGTTAAAAATATGTATGTTGATGATTATTGATGTATTTGCATACTTTCTAAAAAAAATCAAAATTGACTAAACTGAAATAAAATAATTTTAGTCTAAAAGTGATTGGAAGGTTAGAATCATGGTTAACGTGAGGGTAAGTGTTAGTCTAGATTTAAGCTCATAGGTGGGGCCGGGGCTAAAGTCTGTGGAGGGTTTGGTTAGGATTAAACTGAGGAAGAGCATTAGGGTTGGTTTTGTAATGGAAACTTTTGAGTTATACTTGGTGTTTGGATTGGGCAATATTAGAGTAATTGTAAGTGTTTGAGTATAGGTTAAGATTAGGGCTATGACTTAATGTGAACTTATTTGTTTCTTTTTTAAGTATGTCTTAGACTTGAAGTTACTTTGCTTATTGTCCTTAATATTAAGTAGATTGTGGGGGGGATTCCTTAGTATCCAATTTGAAGATATCAAACGTTTAGATATGGAATAGAGGATAAAAGTAGTGTAAGGTAGTGATTTTTTTTTTCGCGGGATGGCATCACTTGGGGTAAAGGTTTTGCTCACTGGCGCTGTGGAAAAAGAGCTTCCTCCACCCAACCTTACTGAGTGAGTGAATGCTATGAGACGTCAACCTCAATACTGGCAATTTTTAAAGCTGAATTGGACCCCTGAGCAGAGCCACTGGGATTCACCAATTATGCTGCATTTTTGTGCAAAATTAATTTGCCATGTAGTCCACCGTCTGCAACTTAATTTTCAGACTCAAGTAAATAGAAATATTTGTAACAGATGAAAAGTTAATAAAAGTACTGCATGCTAAGGGAACATCCCACCAACATTTTGCAGAAAATAACTGGTTACCCATATGATGCTGTTTGCTGGAATCGGGCATTTAAAGAGGCGACAATATTGTCCAGATAGCGTCCCTAACCCAACAACAAGTGCTTTGAGAACATTAACATATTAGGATGGTTTACAAAGGCCAGATGTCGAGGCTTGTAGATTTCATTGGTGAGACGGGAATGCGGTCATTGAGACAAAGTGAATGAGGATGGCAACTCTAGACCAGCATTATTTACACTCTCAACTTGGTGAAATAAAATAACCGTGGCGCACTTTCTTTGCAAGGGGTGTGCACATGCATGCTTTTTTTCTGGAGTACACCAAATGTTTCTCACAAATGATTTTCCTCCTGCAGATAGGTCGGACAGTATTAATAAAACAACATTTGTTTGCATCCTTACACGTCAGAAGAATAAATTCTGGATCAATATTTTAAATAGGGTCTACTGAATTTGAATAGTTTTGTTTCTTAAAGTTACTTATTTTACATTTGATTGGGATCCTATTTGAAGCAATATGTATTAAAATGTAAAAATAGATTGATAGGGGTGTGGAATTTATTAAAATATCTACTTGTCCAGGGGACAGGTTGCTTCTCAAATCTACTTGTCCTGTAAAAAGATCTACTTGTCCCTTTGGTGCCATGTAGTGTGGCGACAAACTATGGCAGCAATCTCATTATGTAAGAGCTCTGATAATAGCCTCTCTGATTATGCCAGGGCTACTACCATAGTAGGGCTTGAATACTTGCAGTTTCAATCCCTACTGTAGCAATTTCCTTATTTTGCCACCTTTCTGCAGATCTGCATACTGGGGCTGGAGGAAGCAGTAAGCAATAGTTCCAGGGCTGGAATGCCTTTGAGTCTGCAAACCTACTAACCTGCATGCTTTATGATTTTCACCAGCTTCTCTCTAATATTTTCCCATATTAAGAAAGGTTGGACATTTACTCCTGACAATGGCAGAATTAGAACTTCTTCCAGGGTTGGGAAGAAAGTGGCTGGAGGGAAAATGAACTTGCAAATGCTCAATAGATTTTCACATGAGCAAATCTACACATGCTTATTTACCCATGCTAAAATACAGTTCACAAATATTTTATAGGGGTACGACATATACCATGGGTTCACTTTTGTGACTTTCTTTAAGAATTTGGGGCCACATGTAGGTAGGTTCAGATTTGCGACCCGCAAATCCGAATGTAGGATGGTGTCCCTGACACCATCTGTGATTCGCAAGGGCTTCGCAAATGCCCACCTCATGAATAATCATGAGGTGGGTCGCAATTTGCGACCCCCTTGCGAATGGCGGTCCTCACAGGGATGGTGGCCTGCTGGAGACAGCAGACCACCATGTCTGTGACTGCTTTTCAATAAAGCTTTTTTTTTTTTGTAATGCAGCCCGTTTTCCTTAAAGGAAAACGAGATGCATTACAAAAACGAAAAATGAAACGTTTTTGTTTCATTTTTTTCAGAGCAGGCAGTGGTCCCCAGGACCACTGCCTGCTCTGAAAATTTTTTTACAGTGACATTCACAATGGGGAAGGGGTCCCATGGGGACCCCTTCCCTTTTGCGAAAGTGTTAGCACCCATTTGAAATGGGTGCAAACTTCGATTGGTTTGCGCTCATGTTCGCGGTCACAAAACAATCCTACATTGCACTGCAAGTCGCAATTAGGAAGGGAACACCCCTTCCTAACTGCGAGTCGCAAACCCGTTTTGCGATTCGTTAACCAGGTTACCGAATCGCAAAACTGGGTTTGTGCATCGCAATGTGCTTTTTGCACGTCGCAAACAGCGAAAGTCGCTGTTTGCGACATGCAAAAAGCTACCTACATGTGGGTCTTGGTCCCTAATTAGGTCTGGTGTTAACAAAGACATTTTGTTTTTATTAAACTTCTATTTCTCTCTCTTTCGGCTGGCTTTACTGTGAGTGATCGCATTCTGCTGTTCCACAAGGAGCATATTGGCACACAAAGTAGTTTTGTTCAGTGTCAGGAACTACAGTGGCAATCAGTGACTTAACGAAACTGGAGGGTGCCCCTTTGCAAAGAACATGGAGGAGCCCCCTCTCCAGACTCACTCAGGGCAGGTGCTGTGCTGAAGGGGCCCCCTGGAGGGCGGCTGCGGGTCCTTTGTTATGCCACGTGTGCTTTTAGAGTTCAAAAACATTTGGGTTTTTTTTTGCCAGCGTTTGTTACAATGTTGAGGGTCTGGTAGCTCCCACCACAATAAAGTGTTACAAAAGCCATGTCAAAACAAGACACGCATTGATGAAACTAATAGACTTATAAAAATGTCAGATCAGTTGGCTTTGTCAGTGTTTGTTTATGCTTCCCATAATCGTGTTGAAAATGGTTACTTGGGAAATACTAGCATGCATCAACACATTTTACTAAATTACACTTCATTTGCATCTAATCAGAGAGCATTCTGGGAGCATTATACTTAGCCTCATAGCCTAAACTTTTCCAACATGTGTATACACTTTTTTTTTGTACTGGAACCAACGTCAGTAGTGAAGTGTGACCTTAAAACATTTATTTACAGCACTCACCCTAATAATGAAGGCTTTCAAATAATGAACCATAAATACAAGTTCGAACAGATTTATCTTTTGGAAACACATTACCTCAACTGGAGAGAGTTCCACTCTCTGTAAACAGGCAGCCAAAGGGTTTGTGCTGCAGAGGGTTGGGCCTACTTGTCCCAAGGACAAAGTAAACATAAAAACTTGTTGCCCTTGACCCCAAACAAGATGTCCCGGGCGTCGGGCGATAGGAATTCCACATCCCTGGATAGTAATGCCTCAGTATGTGCCACACAAGTTTCCCTTTATTACGTAATAGGTTGGGCAGTTTGCATTTCTTTGCCAAATAATTTAGTCATCCATACCTCATAATTTGGTCCTCCCTTGACCGCATAATTATAGTAGTGCTCTTACTGTGACGTGCATCATCAGGGTGAAATAGTTTAGTGTGTCAATGGATGCAAAGCAGACGAACAAACTTTTACAAAAGCTCCCACTTCTCTGCCACCCCCCCCCCCACACCCCAGCCCAGCATCCTCCACCCATCGACTGCTCACACCTAAGGAGTTCGCTGGTGCATTTTAGCATTCTGTGGGCACAATACTACGTCAGGTTTTTGTACCGCATTGACTGTGTACGAGATGAAACATTATTAATAATGCCACTGACTCATTTTTATGTGTATTGGCAGGGATGTTTCTTGGCTGTGAATAATTCAAAATCTGTTTTGTCGCTGTGCAGATGTTCATTTATTGTCTTGTTTTGTACACTGCCAACATACTGCATTGCATCCAACTCAGAGTGCTTTGGAGCCCTGGGGAAGCGTGTAAGGAGGTGGTAGAAGGGCGAGGATACTTTCAGCTGGGTGAAGTGCAAGCTAAGATGATTTTTAGGTCTGGCTTGAGATCTCCGATGTCAGCCACACCTATTGTTACCAGTCCTTTCAATCTTACCCCCAGTGGGCTTTGGTTCCGCCCAGAGGAGTATTTCACCCTCTGCCCTCATGCTGTTAGGTATTTGGTGTATTATACCACCTCCTATAACGTGTTTTTATTGCAAAGTGCTTCTATTGAATATTTTTACATCTTAAAAGTCCACTAAATCATTACACGTTAAATTCTTCATCGGAAAGATGCTTTGATACTGAAAGCAACCATTTTTAGCGTCAAGCGCACAAGCGCTCCGTTCCTGTTGTAACCTCTCTTTGGGCTTTTAACCACACCCATGTCTCACCTATCACTTTCATTGGTTCGTGGGCTTGCCTTTTAAAATCCGCTTGATTTCATCAGTGAAAGGCATGCATACGTCATGCCTTTTCCGGTGTTTAGCCCTCCTCGAGAGCACCTGCCAACTATATTCAGTTTATGTGGCAAGAAAAGTCTGGTTAGAAGTTTACAATGCTAATAGCTCTAACTGGCGCAAAGGCGAGCCCGTTGCAAATGCTTTTTTTTTTTTTTCACTGCATTAAGCTTTTTAACTATTTCCTCCAAGACTTAACATGCATGTCAAACATATTGGCTTTGCTGATGCTTGTTTAGTATGTGAGCAGAGCCCGTTACTCCCCTTTTTGATGATACGGAGGTGGCTGCTCACGGGCCATTTTCGGCACCTGATGAATGGCCCTTGAGGAACCTGGATGTGGTGCTTTGAGGAGCCAGTTTGGGGGAGAGGGGTCCTGCTTTTGACATTTCAGAAGTAGAGATATGTGGACACCTGAAGCTGCAGGTGGAATTGCTGTTAGAAACCTCTTTTAGAATCTGCAGGTATGCAGAAGTTCTTGTGCTGAGCTTCCACTTGCTACACACACAGAAAACACACACAGGAGATACCCAACATGATGTCTTAAACAAGAATATTCTCCCCACTGTCTGTCTCTTCCTCAATCTAATGACATGTTAACTTCCCAAGAGCCTATCAATCAATCATTGCATTTGCAGAGCGCGCTACTCACCCGTGAGGGTCTCAAGGCGCTTGGGGGTGGGAGCTGCTACTGCTCGAACAGCCAGGTCTTGAGGAGTCTCCTGAAGGTCAGTAGGTCCTTGGTCTGCCGTAGGTGGATGGGGAGGGTGTTCCAGGTCTTGCCAGCGAGGTAGGAGAAAGATTTGCCGCCGGTTGTTGTCCTGTGGATGCGTAGGACGGTGGCGAGGGCGAGGTCGGCGGAGCGGAGCTGACAGTTCGGAGTGTAGCAGGTGAGACGATCATTGAGGTATGCTGGTGCTTTGTGGGAGTGGGTTAGGAGTTTAAATGTGATCCTTTTGTTGACGGGAAGCCAGTGTAGTTCTCTCAGGTGAGCTGTGATGTGGCTGTGGTGGGGGATGTTGAGGATGAGGCGTGCGGAGGCGTTCTGTATCCGTTGCAGTCTTTTCTGGAGAGCCGTCGTGGTTCCTGCACAGAGAGCGTTGCTGTAGTCCAGTCTGCTGCTGACGAGGGCCTGGGTAACTGTCCTTCTGGTTTCGGTAGGGATCCACCTGTAGATTTTGCAAAGCATGCGGAGGGGGATGAAGCAGGAGGATGAGATGGCGTTGACTTGATGGGTCATGGAGAGCGATGAGTCAAGAATGAAACCGAGGTTGTGGGCATGGTTGGTGGGCGTTGGTGCAGCTCCCAGCATGGGCGGCCACTAGGAGGCGTCCCAAGCTGAGGGGGGGCCGAGGATGAGGACCTCTGTTTTATCTGAGTTAAGTTTTAATTGACTGTTCTTCATCCAGTTGGCGACGGCCTTCATACCCTAGTGGAGGTTGGTTTTGGCGGTGACGGGGACCTTGGTGAGGGAGAGGATCAGCTGGGTGTTATCGGCGTAAGAGACTATGTTGAGGTTGTGAGATTGGACGATTTTGGCAAGCGGTGCCATGTAGAAATTGAAGAGTGTTGGGCTCAGGGAGGAGTCCTGTCGTACGCCGCAGATGGTCTTGGTGGCTTCAGATAGGCATGGAGGGAGGCGGACTCTCTGTGTTCTGTCAAAGAGGAAGGAGGTGATCCAGTCTGGGGCCTTGTCGTGGATCCCTGCGGTGTGGAGGTGTGAGCACAGGATGTGCTCGCAGACGATGTCAAAGGCGGCCAAGAGGTCAAGGAGGATGAGGGCTGTGGTTTCTCCTTTGTCCAGGAGGGTCTGGATGTCGTTGGTGGCAGCGATGAGGGCAGTCTCTGTGCTGTGATTGATGCGAAAGCCGGACTGGGATGGGTCCAGAGTGTTTTTTTCCTCCAGGTGTTGGGTCAGTTGCCTGTTGACGATCTTTTCGAGCACCTTTTCCAGGAACGGAAGCAGGGAGATGGGCCAGTAGTTATTGAGGTCCTTAGGGTCCGCCTTGGGTTTCTTGAGTAAGGCATTGATTGATCTCTGCGTGCTTCCAGCTTTCCGGGAAGGTGGCGGTCTTGAAGGAGCTGTTGATGATCACACGGAGTTGGGGGGTGATGATGGAGCTCGTTCTGTTGAAGATGTAGTGTGGCAGGGGTCAGATGGAGAGCATGAATGAATGGTGTTCATTACTTTAGCGGTGTCAGCATCATTGATGTGTGTCCAGGAGAGCAGGAGGTTGGTGTGGTTGGGGGGCGATGAGTTGGAGGTGATGGTGGCTGCTGGTGGGGTCTTGTTGTTGAAGCTGTCATGGATGTCTGTGATCTTGTGGTGAAAGAAGGTGGCGAGGGAGTCGCAGAGGTCTTGCAAAGGTGGGATGTCGTTGGTGCTGAGCTGGGGTTGGAGAGTTCCTTCACGATGTTGTTGAGCTCTTTGCTGTTGTGCACGATGTTGTCGATTCGTTCCTTGAAGGGGGCTCTCTTGGTAGTCCAGATGAGCTGGTGGTGCTTGCGGATGGCATTCTTGAGGGCCGTGTGGGTGGCTGGTGTCTTTTCCTGACGCCACTTCCTCTCGCGTTTTCGGCAGGCCTGTTTGGAAGTCCGGAGGTCGGTGGAGAACCAGGTGGCCTTTCTGATGGCACGGTTGTGAGAGGGTTTCTTGATTGGGGCCAGAGTGTTGGCACAGTCATCGATCCATTGCCGGAGGTTATGGGCGGCTGTGTCGGCGTTGGTTGTGTCAACTGGTGGGGCTCGGGCGAGGGCAGAGATCAGCCGGTCGTTGGTGATCTTGTTCCAGCTGCGGCGGGGATCGGTTGCGGGTCGTGGTGGGTTTATTGAAGGTGAAGTGGACGCAGCGGTGGTCGGTCCAGTGGAGTTCGGTGGTGTGGCTGAAGGCGATGTAGTTGCTGGCGGAGAAGATGGGGTTGAGCGTGTCTCCGGCAGAGGGGGTGGGAGATGCATACATACAGTCTACCTCCTCCAGAACCTACATACAGTCCACTTCCTCCAGAACCTACCTCCAATCAAACTTCTCCAGTACCTACCTACAGTTCACCCCCTCCAGAGCCCACCTACAGTCCACCTCCTCCAGATCCTACCTACAAGTCATGTCCTTCAGAGGCTACCTACAATCAACCTCCTCTAGAACCTAGTTACAATTCAGCTCCCACAGAACATATCTACAAGTCATCTCCTCCGTTGCCTACACACAATCCACCTCCTCCAGAACCTACCTGCTAGCTACCTCCTCCAGATCCTACTTATAATCCACTTACTCCGGAACATACATAAGATCCACCAAATTCAGAACCTACCTACAAGTCACCTTCTCCAGAACCTATAATCAATCCACCTTTCCAGAACCTACCTATAATTCACCTCCCCTGAACCTACTTGCAATCCACCTCCTCCAGAACCTGCCTACAATCCACCTCATCCAGAGCCTGCCTACAATCCACCTCATCCAGAACCTACCTACAAGCCATCTGATCCAGAACCTACCTACAATCCACCCTTGCGAAACCTATCTACAATGCATCTCCTCCAGAACATTCGTACAAGCCATCTCATCCATAACCTACCTACAAGACAACTCTTCCAGAATTTAACCACAGCCCCCTTCTCCACAACCTAACCACTACCCATCTTTCCATGAGCCTACCTACAGTTCTCCTTCTCCCCAACCAAACATCTTACCCACAACCTTTCCACTATTTGCACAGCCTCCTTACATTTACTCTCCTCCATACATAATCACAGTCTACTTCCCAAGAATCTACCTACAGCCCACCTTCCCCACAGCCTACCTACCATCTCTACAGCCCCTGCTCTGTAACCTGACCACAGCATAGCCTCAATGGAGCCTCCCTGCAACTCACCTCCAACACAACCTTGAGGGACTGTGGTAAGGTTCTGGAGATGGAGGCTGTAGAGATGTGGGTAGGCTGTCGGAAGCACAGACCATATTTTCCAGAGCCTACCTAAGGCCCCCACCTTGTCTACAACCTCAGCACAGGCCACCTTTCTCACCCTTCATCTACAGCCCAGCACCTGCAACCTAACCTCTGACCACAACCTACCTACATCCTCCTCCCTGGCTTTACTACAGTCCACTTAATCACCAAGGGAAACACGCTGAAGTATACAAAAAGTGATGGATGAAATACTTGAATTAATCCACTGGTAATTACTCGGCTGCATCCCAGTCCATCGTTACTTTGCAGACCTCAGTTTGTCCCCAGCCATATGCAAATCGGTCTTGATCCTGCTCGAGTGAAAGAAGTCTGGCCATGTTTGGGAACCCAAATCATCCCTGGCAATTTTGTCGGACCATCCCCCAAGTGAAGGCTGGAAACGAGAGCGAATTGATTATGCTGGATTGCTGCTTTTGTTACTGGGGCTGATATTGCCGCACCATTGCAAAGCCAGCCCCCAGTAATATAACCAGCCTCCTAAGGAAACTTTTGATGCCTCCTATGACCAGTTGGGCCCTGAACCCAAACTGCCAAGCCAGGTCCTTCCTCAACCATAACACGATCCATTCATCCTACATCTCTCTGCTGCAGTACGGGGCAGGGCAGTGCATTCCATCCTTACACCTTAAGATCTTTGCTGCAGTGGGGGGCTGCACAGTACTCTTAATCCATTCACCCAATGTCTCTGTGCTGCAGCATAGCCGGGCAGTGCACTCCGGTCCATTCGCCTTACGCCTCCACGTTACATTCTAGATTTCTCCTCTCGTGTTGTCAGGAGATATCAGGGGACCACAAAGTGCCCCGCCCACACACAGGAGGGAGCTGACAGTTGGCAGTGTTACATCCAGTCCTCTTTTTCATTACACCCTGGTACTTGCAGTCTTGTATTTATAATGAATTTACCAAACCTAAAAGTATGAACGTGTAAGTAAAAAAACAAAACTGACTGGACCACTTTCACATGGGACATCTTCAGATCTCAGACTACTGAAAACTTCAAGGCAACCAATGTACTACATGAGTCATCTCAAATTACGTTATCCAGGTACACACACTAGCACACAGTACTTATTCCTTTTGGTATGTGCTAGGAACAGCAGGCCCATAGAGAGAAACACGTATTACTACCTGTAAACCTCCTGTTAGTGAACACTGAGATAAAATGAGTTAGAGAAAAAGAAGACACTGAATTGGGCTTAGAATTCACTTCAGATGTCTCAAATCAGGTAGCGGTGTAAGTGTGCACAAATGTGATTTTTAGGTCGAGTCTGCTACAGTGCATGCACAGAGTGTGCTCTTGCTTGGGAAACACTATTGTTTATTATAAAGGGCTTGGATCCCGCCCATTGCTTGCCATTTGTTGGCTTCAGTGTCACTGTTCGTTGCAGCCTCCTAATTGGCCAGCTCAGGCCAAGTGTCACGTCCATTCCTTTCTGTGGAGCATGGACCAAGCATAGATTTATTCAGTTTAATCAGTGTCTGTCCGCTGCTCCCAATGTGATTGGGATACTATTTATTCTTCTTTCCTCCACCTCTCCCTGACCCCCATCTGGTACTCCTTTCCTCCTCCCCAGCACCTCCCTCATTTTGTTTTCCCCAAAATGGGGATCACATCGGGAGGTTCCGCTGTCCATAATTGCTGCTTCCTCCCCTCTCCCCCTTATGTTCCTCCCCCCCCACCACCACTACCATGCTGTTTTTACACATATTGCTCAGCAGCGTGGTCTGCTGTACAGCAACTTAAATTGGAAAAATATATGACATGATCAATGCTGGCTGCATCATAGTACTTCTTTAAATACAAAATTACTGTAAGCTATGTTACACAGCAACTTGCGCTAAGTGAAACTTATTTGCTTTGCCAATGCTTGGTTAACCTGAGCCTGGTGTTATTTGCAAAGTGCGTGCACAGGCTATGTGACCGTATGTGAAGTTGGCATTCTGGGCTGGGTGAACGTTCATGTCAATATCTGTCTGCTCAATGTCCTCTCCTTCTGCAACCTGCAAGCTAGAAACTTTTCATAAACTTTTTTCAATCACATTTCCCGTTACTACAGGTATATACATGGAATCTGTACGATACCATGGCAGAATTTGCTCCTTGATTAAGCATACTTTTAATTAGTAGACCAACTCACATGGTGAAATACGTTTCTAGTGACCGCCTGCTAGCTGGAGAGGCGTTCATTGATGGCCTAGTGATGAACATTTTTGTAATCTCAATTTTTGGACCAATTATGATTGATTCTACTGTAAAGTGGGTAATGTATGTAAGAAAGTTAATAGAGTTCAGAAGAAACGGGATGGCGCTTCTATCTGTGGGAGGTTCATCTATGGTGAAATGGAAATTATTGTGTGCTCTTTAACAAACTTAACCCAAAACTAGGATTGCAGTAGCCTGATAGCATTGAAATGATTTATGTATGGTCAGCAGTTGGCAGACTTTCATATCTGGGAAGGAGGATTTGTGGCTACGATGTTGAACAAGTTGTCTGGACATTGATTATGAAAGTATTGAAAGATGACATTCTTGATATTGCTGAGATATGAGTTGTGATCAGCAGCAAGTTTCAATGCTGCCAAACCTTATGCAGATATTCTGTGTTGCCTAACCTGCAGAGGACTTTTGTGGAATGACCAACTTCCCTAATTCAATGTGGAGGAATTTGGCAGATATTGTTGGTGAGAAATTTTTTTATATACTGGAGAAATTGCAGGATCCAGCATCTTCCGGAAGACCTTTCAGTTTGAAGAACCCATTAATTAATTTCTTTAACTTGGAGTATCAATATATTAATAACAGCATATCAAACTATAAAAGATCTCCTCATATGAAAACTGCAGGAGGGTTCACGCTCACAAAAACATTGATGTCTAGACAATATTATTTGCAAGAAAATTCCCTGTTTTTATTCCCTGACTTAATTGGCAAGCCCCAACACTTCAGCTCTGTCAGCTATAAGCTCTGGCTCACAAGGACCCTCATGGCATGTGTGCTAGAATTTAGAGCTGGGACACCAGGGCATTGGAATCTCTAATTCTAGCTGGTAACCCCACAAAAAGATTCCAGCTAGCTTTCTCCAAGGAATAGGAAATAGCCACTTGGACCCACTAATGCCGGGATCTTTTCTGTACACTTTGTCTACACCCGATAAGAACAATGCTGACATTGTCTACCCGCTCAGAGAAGATGCAGGATGTCGGCGGGAGGGCAAGTGGATGGGGAGGGGCTCAGAACGTGCTTCATCCTGTCTGGGAGAGCATTGGGTGCTCCCCGTGTGCTGTTGCATGCTTGTCCAGGAGCCTGGGCAGGGGTGTAGCTCGGGGAGGTGGTGGTTGATTGGGGTGTTACACCTCAAAATTGTATTCTTTACTAAATAGTTGGGTACCAGTGCTTTCAGTGGGTAATGTTAAGTGTCTCTGGATTTCACCTGGGATTACATACATATACTGACAAAAACACACTCACCTTCTCTCTGCCTTTTGAAGGCCTTAGAAATGTCCATTAGGTTGAGAAATATTGCATGTTAAGTTCCCTTAATAATCCACCATCCTCTCTTTCCACTGTCCCTTAAGCCCCTCTCACGCCCCTGCCCTCGTATAATGTATTTTAACATTATATACCAGCCTGATTGTTCAGAAATCTGAAGCTGACATCTCCCCCAATCATACTAGCCAAGCTGCGCCCCTGGGCCTGGGCTTTGCTGTTGCCCACAGCCCCCTTCTGTTCAGTGTTAAACAGGGCCTGCACTATGCGCTGGGTGTAATTCCGAGATCAGAGCCACCCAGACCCTCCTAATTGCGGTTGACTGAATTCCACCCGGAGTTATCGCTCTCGGTGAAATAAAACTGCATGTAATGAAGGCCAAAGACTCCTAATTACTGTAGGAACTTTCTCATTAAGCTGGGGAACTGAGAATACATGAATATTTGATTGCTAGCTGCAGTGTGGTGGCACAGGTCTCCTAACAGACCAATATTGTCAATTTATCTCCAAGCTTTAGATTGGGTCTTTCAACTCCAACAAAATTTGATATGGTAATTTGCTTTCAAGCACCAATCACCTTTTTTTATACAAGAAATAGTAGCTCAAACCTGAGACAAGATGTGCAGTCAGGAGGGAGATGGGGTTATCCTGCGACCCCGCCCAGTCTCTGACCACAAACCCTGAATGGTGTCCTGTACCTAAGGGTTTCCCCTGAAGGCCCTGGTCTTGGCCAGTTTCCTGGACTGGGGCAGTGTTTTTGCCACATAGACCTGTACTTTTCATAATATCCTGGTAAGGGGCATGGAATGCATTCATGTTGCTTTATGAACTGAATCAAACACTACCAGAAGTTGGGTCTCAAAGGGACCTTTATTTCTGGGTACATGCAAGGCACAAACTGTTCCTATCTGGCGTAGACTCGTCAGATATAATTGTAGGGTCGTGAAATATGATACAGCGTGCAATTTGTTTTAATTAAGCAATTTAGTGTGTAATTGTTACTTTTGCCTAGACATGGATAAAATAGTTACTTGCTCTTTTATAACTGTTTTGCACAGAGACTAAAACTTTTGTTATTACATCAAGTTGCAGGGAGATGAGTAGGGCTGGAGTTTTTTTTAGTATTTTCGATGCTGCCTGCAAACCAGAAAATGAACATTCGTGCATTCAGTACCTTCTTCAGTCCTAGTTGTTGTGGGTGAGCAGCCCGTGAAGCGTTTGTTGTGCTGTGGAGTACCTGCATTTACACCCAGTTCAGTTGCCGTGCGCTCTTCACGCTGTCCCCACGCTGATCTACGGTCTAATTCGTTTTTTTATTGCTTTGTGTTATTTAAAATGAAGCCGATGAGCGTTGTTATTGCAGCAAATCAAAGAGAAACATTTCCACCAAAGCGGCACACCAGTGTGACATAAAAAGTTATATATTGTACATATAATCACAATGAAGAGAGACAGGGAATTCAGTTGGTACTGTACTACAAAAGATTTAGTGTGGCTTTTCTGTGCTCAGTGGCACAGCTGCAGAAACAGCCTGCACCGCTGCAGAGGCAACTAATGTTTGATTGAAACATCTGCAATCTTGAGTGGTTACACTGGTTAAAAAGTCGTTGTGTGACTTTATCACAAAAAATAACAAGGCATTGTTATTGCATAATTCCAGTGTGTGTTTTGGTAAAACAAAAAAAATACAGTACTTTCATCACTTGTCATCCATTTATAATTTATAGCTTAACGCATACGTTCCTGCCCAGTAGACAAAATGAATTTATCATTAGAGTTCAGGTTTGCATTGCATGAAGTGTTATAGTTCATACGTGGTGTGTGCCCTGCCCCTTGTCAGCAGGGGAGCACTTCGCACAGAGTAGAAGAGCAGCCTTTCAAAGTTGGAGGTCAATTTCTGTATTTCACCTTACATGCATATACGTATATGACAGGATGGGCTTACTCATATGGGGCGAGCCTTCTCACGTCCGCCACTGAACTTGTCCTTCCCAGAAGCCCCCTCACTTCTGGTGCCCACACAGTTGTGTCCCTATGCCCCTATATATATGTTCTAATCTCTTCCATCTTTCTGAGCACTGTAATATTTTCCTTTAGGTGACAAATAGAGTAAATGCTTCCTGTTTGATATGGCATCCTCCTACTGGTGGTGTTGTATTTGGTGTTTTAACCAAACTTCAGATTCCTGGATATGCGGGACCACTATTTCACTTCCAGATCCCCAAATTATGGAATTACAGTCTTAAAATGAAGGCCTTTTCTTCCCTGTTTCAGGAACTCCAAAAACCTGCCTTTTCTAATAACTTGAATATGACTGGTTGCATTTAGAGATCACCTTCATGCTTTCACCTCAGAGCCCAAGAACATCATCTGTGGCATCCCTCAAGGCTCATCCCTCAGCCCCACCCTGTTCAACATCGTCAGAAACTAAGGTCTGAACAACAACACCCATGCGGAAAATCAACCAGCTCGTCCTTGGGTGTCCGAAGACCTCTCCACCACAAAGGCCAACTTCCACCTCTGCATGACCAGTGTCACCAACGTTTTGCAACACAACTGCCTCAGACTCCACGCAGACAAGACGGAAGTTCTGATCTTCAGCAATACCACCTCACTGTAGAACGACTCCTGATGCCTACCAAACTGGGATCCCCCCAACCCCTAGGGGCTAAGGGCCAGATGTAGCAAAAGACAATTTTGCGAGTTGCAAATTGCGAATCATACCGACTCGCAATTTGCAACTCGCAAAATTGCATGCAGAAAGGTGTCTCAGACACCTTCTGCGACTCGCTATGGGGTCGCAAAGACCCACCTCATGAATATTAATGAGGTGGGTTGCAAATTGCGACCCCATAGCGAGTCCCTGCACTCACAGGGATGGTGGCCTGCTGGAGACAGCAGACCTCCATGTCTGGGACTGCTTTTTTTAATAAAGCAGTTTTTTTTTTTGAATTGCAGCCCGTTTTCCTTAAAGGAAAACGAGTTGTAATTCAAAAAAATAATGAAACCATTTGGTTTCATTTTTTCAGAGTAGGCAGTGGTCCATTGGACCACTGCCTGATCTGAAAAAATATTTTCAGTGACATTCACAAAGGGGAAGGGGTCCCACGGGGACCCCTTCCCGTTTGCGAATGAGTTACCACCCACTTCAAGTGGGTGTTAACTGCGAATTGCTTTGCGACCGCTTTCGCGGTCCCAAAGCAATTCTACATCGCGGTGCGAGTAACAAATAGGAAGGGAACACCGCTTCCTATTTGCGAGTCGGATTCACATTTTGCGAGTCGGTACCGACTCGCAAATTGTGAATCTGCATCGCGATGGCCGTTTTGCATGTCGCAAACTGCGTTTTTCGCAGTTTGCGACATGCAAACCGGTTCCTACATCTGGCCCTAAGCCCGCAACCTCTGCATCAACTTGGACAGAAAACTCACCAAGAAGAGCCAGGTCAATGTAATCTCCACTGCCTGCTTCCTCACCCGCCACATTATTTGAGAGATCTTCAAATGGTTCCCAGTCTCCACCAGACGAAGCATCACTCAAGCCCTCGTCACCAGCCACCTGGATTATGGTAACACATATGGTAACATACTATACGCTGGAATCACATCAAACCTCCTGAAGAGACTTCAGACCATCCAGAAGTCAGTGACCAGACTCATCCTTGACCTCCCCAGATACAACCCACATCAGCCATCACCTGGAGAAACTCCACTGGCTCCCCATCCACAAAAGATGACAATTCAAGGTTCTGACACACGCCTTTAAAGCCATTCACAACCAAGGACAACCATGGACCAGCATACATTAACCACCGCCTGAGCTTCCACCTTCCCTCCAGGATCCTGTATTCCGCCTGGCTCACACCCTGCCACATCTGCCGTAGCACCAGTGGAGGACGTTCCTTCTCCTACCTTGCCGCAAAATATTCGGCCTCCCCCTCCACTTTCGGACCTCTCGCTTCTTCCAGGAGTTCGGAAGGAGACTTAATCTAGGTCAGCCATTTTGACAACTGGATTTTGGAGTGATGACCCTCTAGAAGCCTGGACCTAGTGCCTGGATACCCTCACTGGTGATTATAGGTGATTAGCTCGCTCTACAAATCCTGAATTGATGATTCACTTCATACTTCAATAGACTCACTTGTGCCAAGTGGCCCCAGCCATGTGATACCTTGAGCCCGGGCTAGTTTTTGTGCCCTTGGTGCTTTGCATCATGGGATTTTGGAGCTGGTAGTTACAATGCTTACAATGCTACACATGAAGCTGCTCGTCACAGTAAGCTGACATGCTCCTGACTGTTCTCGACTTGCAAGTGTGGAATGTTGAAATTCAGCTTGCCGGGAAATTAATTGTTATGCTCCATTTAAAAACATTTTAGTGTGAAGAACTTCCCACAACCCCTGGTATCATGTGGAGCTGGTTTTTAAACTCGTGCCAGGTTTACACTTGGCTTATTCCAGTTTTATTATGTGAGCTGCCGTAGAAATGTAGCACAAAATGGCTGCTCCTTCCTGGGCCTCTAGAGGGAAACCTGTCCTTCCCATACCCAACGCCACCCCTTCCTAACAGCTCAAAACAGCAGGTGAAAGTAAAGTGAATCCGTCCAGGTGTGGGCTGTGTACAGACAAACAGACGGCCAGCCATTAACCTTTTGCTAAGAGCAAAAATAAACAAAGGACATTACGTGCGAGGACTGCCACAAGACATGAATAACGTTCCCAAAAGCGGTATTCATGTCACTGCTGCGGATTTAGCATTACATCGGTAATAGCACGCGGTAGCGGGGTTTCCACATGCTTTTCTGCAGTTATTTAATGTATAAATCCCTTGCTCGCCTTTAGGCTGGGACTGAAGCTTTTCCTTGTAACACAACAATCATAACGTTCAGCGCCGTTTAAAAACGATTTAAGGAAGGGATTCGAAGTTGCCAAGCAACAATCGGGTATTTTTTTTTTTCCGAAATAGCTGTGCAATTGTGGACAAAATGTGCAGCTGTCAAAATGGCTGACCTAGATTAAGCCTGCTGCTGCCATCTGCGTTAACTTTAAGGTCACGAGTTTAAAACAGGACAAGACACACTTGGACTTCCATGCTTCTTAGCTCAGTAAATTAAGTAAAATCTAATTGTCTATTTATTTGTAAAATATGCAGGAACGTAACTCCAAAAAATGTATTGTGTGCTAAATAGTTGGGTACAAGTGCTTTCACTCGAGTACTGTGAAGCGTCTTAAAAATGTTGATTAGTTTGAAAAATATTGTGTTTTAACTACCACTAGCAACCCTCTTTCCTCTCGTTTTCCACTGCTCCTTAAGCCCCCTTCACACCCTGCTTCTCATATAGTGTGTGTTTTAAAAAATATGTCCCAGTGTGATGATTATGAAATTTTAAACTCGCACGCCCACATCATACTGACCAAGTTAAGCCCCTGAAAATATGGCATTGTTGTGCTTAGAGTCGCATGCAGCGCTATATCACGAGTTCTTATTATAAGTTCCATTTCACTGACCACCAGCACAAGGTTTGTTTATGTTTAATAAAACACTTTTTGCGGACTATGTTGCGGAACACAGAACAACCCTTCTCTGCAAAACGTCCGTAATGGACCACCATCGATCACAGGCATCCAGGAAAAAGACAGGAAATACATTTGTTGAAAAAAATCTGTTTATTAAAGAGTTGAGCTTAGCAATATGAACGAGTGTGGGACACATGAGGTGCTCCTACTAACCCATGGGACTCCTCGGGAAATAATTCAGTGACAGCTGTTTTAGTGTAAAAGGTCATTTATTAGGACAGGATTGCATAAGCAACATAACCTTAACTTTTAAACGTAAACCGCAACTTTAATAACGCCCTCCTTTTAGCATCTCCTCGCTCATCCTTCCCCTCCAAACCCTTATTTCGTTTCCATTCCCCTACGCACTCCCCTTTTCCTTTCATGCCCCATTTGGTTCATGCTTACCCCCACTCAGAGCCTTCACCTGCTTGTTTATTCCCTGGAAGGGTGGCCAAGCCCGCATCTGACTCACCACCCTCCCCCATCTACTGCCCTCTCACTCCTGCAACCTGCCCTAACTGACGATTTCCCTCCCCCCTTTTGATGTTCGACTCTACCTTCCATCCTTCCAATCTCTCTTCTAATTGCCGGGTGGGTGGGAGGCCAAACTAACCGCGCGATGGGCTGCGCGGAAAGAGGCCGGTCCCTCCACCCCACACCCCTTTTATCCCCACCCAGTAGACCCACCCCCACTTACCTGTTGCCCAATCCTGGACCCGCGCCGTCACTTTCTTCCCGAAAAAGCCTGCGGGAAGACTAGAGCGGTGCTCTTGCTTCCCGCGGGCCCCTTCATTAAAGACTGGAGCCGTGGGCAAGTGGCCATGTTGCCTCGTCATAGAAGAGCCCTGCCACGGGTAGCACACATGTATGGATCGGTACAGATGCACCCGCCCACGTGCACACATTGAAGCGGATTGGTGCATGCCGACATGCAAGGAGACAGTCACAATGACCTCCATGGACAACGAAAGAGGCACATTCACCCCAACGCAAACCCTTGTCTGAACCCCCCCCCCCACACACTTCCTCCAGTCTTTGGTGCTCTCTCTTCTCCCTCCACCATCTCCTCTTTTAGCAACTGAGATGGCAGTAATTAGATTCACCGTCCTACTTATGTTAACGGGACACTATTTTGGGCTTTAATTTGAGAACACAATGCATTCTGGGACTGGTATGCTAATTTTGAATCCATGTAATCAGTTGGATTTACACACCTGGTATCAGTGATGTGTAAGAGAAGCACGGTGCCCTGCAGCGACGTGGCACCCCTGGATGTGACCAACAAGCAGTGCCAAGGGTCAGAGAAAGCCACAGCACTCCTCATTCTCAGACCGGTCAGTTACATCAGTCTTTGGGCGGAATGAAATTGTTCTAATGTGTGGAATTCCATGTTCAAATGGGCGGAATGCCATGTTCAAATGGATGGAATTCCATGTTCAAAGAGTCGACAAAAGGAAAAATTGGTGTCCACGGATCCCTAGACAGATGAATAAAGAAGTGAATGTCTAGGATTGAGGTTGCACTCTCTCTTCGACCCTCTTCCTGAAGTGGTCCCCCAGGAGGGATCCAGAACAGGGAGCATCCTCATCGAGGCACTTGATAAGATTCCATGGAGCGCAGCACCGCTACCAGAAGTCAAGGTTCTGGTAATGTTCACAAACTCTACATTTCCATCAGGCTCTTCTGCAGCTGGTCAAGGAGCAAGAATGGGCGTCGCCTTCAAAAGGTGATTGACAGACCTTTGCCTTTGATTCTTCGTCCAAGCTCCTAGATATCATGATAGGGGCCACCTTCAGTACCTACTCTGATGCTGAGACCCAAAAGTCACTGCTTTCCATAGAGCACCCCACCCTAGCGTGCCAATCCCATTTATACTGAGTTCTTTTAATAGGATAAAGGCTTGAAGGGGCAGTGATGCTGGGCTTTTGCCCTGGCTCAGAAGCAGGAGATAGCCAGTGTGGGGTGCCAAGCAGCAAGTAAGACGGTCGAAGCTGCAGACAAATGAATGCATGGCTGAAAGTCACCCAGGCAAGGAGATAGGCCACCAAAATTTTTTATCCAAGTGGGCGCTACTCAGGGGGCCATAATAAATCGTTCTTTGAATTTTGACCACAGACAACCCACACGTACCCAGCCAGGGAGGCAGCAGTTGTAAGCCCCCAAACCCTCTGCTTCATATCCTAGCATCGAGGCCTGCACGGGTGCCCATGTGAAAGCTCTACCCAAATCACACTTGTAGATTGAATATCTGAATTAATGTATCTACACCTCAAACCTATAGACTGAATCGATGAGATACTTAATCTACCTGTCAAGCATATAGACTGGTTCCCTGCAATAATGTAGCTATACCTCAAATCTAAAGATTGAATGAAACAACTCATCTACGCATCAAACCTATAGATGGAATCATCAAAATTACTAATCTACACGTCAAACCAAGGGATTAGCCAGAGATATAACATCCACCCCACTTTGAACCATAATCAAAAAGGTACTGAGTGAGCAAATGATGTGGGTGAGCCTTGCACTGTTTTGGGGGGCATGGGGTGGTGCCATCTTACTTTTTTCCTTCCAACTTTTTATTCTTCCTTTCACTTTCCATCTAGCCATCCATCCTCCCATCCATTTATCCTTCCTCCTCAGCATCTTTCTGTCTTTTCCATCTATTCTTTGCTCAATCCATCTCCTTTTTGTCTATCTTTTGCCTTCCTTCTTTCCATACAGTGGTATTAATGAGCCTGGGTTTGGAAACCAGCATCTCCAGTTACATCGAAGGAACCATAACCATCAATGTAATTACTTTACACAGAACCGCAAGTGACAGCTACACCCCTGCGCTCAAGCTACTGAAGTGGGCGTGTACATGACACCCCTGTGTCAGACCTATACATGGAATCACTTAAATAATGTATCAACACGACAGACCTACAAATGGAATCACTGAAACAGCACATCTATTTTCACGTCAAACATATAGATTGAATTACTGAAATAATGTATCTGTTGCGCATTAAAGTGACAACAGAATAAAGTCCACTCTTCCATGCACTGCAGGGGGATGTTGTCTGTGTGCACCAGCTGATTTTGAACCAAGGATTGTTTAAAAGTAGATCACTCCATTTGATGAGACAAGTCGAAGGTAAATCCTGAGATGTTTTCAGGGACCTGAGTGGTCGAGCAGGGACATGATCACTGATAGGCTAAGTTGCCAAATCCAGTGGTTTCTGTAAGGCCAGTTACCGCAATAAAAGTTGTATCTTTAGGTTTGTATGCAGAAGAATACGTTCAGTGAATAGCTATATAATTTCAAATTATTTTTCATTGTAAGGAAAAATAAAGGTAACCCCTTCTCCCATAATGGCAAGCTTTTGTGCCATAAAATCCAATTCCGGTGACCCCAAAGAATTACCAGTTCAGCCTGGTACACACTGTTTACTCGTGAATAGAATTAGGGTTGGGTGGAACTTGCGGAATTTGACTCTGTGGAATTTCGCAGAGGTACAAACAAAACTCTGAGATTCTGTTGAGTTCGGCCAAAGGGCAGAAATAAGCACGTTGTGTAGCTTGCACTGTGATTTAGCGCCTGGAGCATATCCCACACTGGAAAATCAGCATGAATACACCAAGATTCATGCAAGAGGGTGCAGGTACTCAAGTTGATTTTGCTGCCGCATAAGTAGATTTTTTTTACTCGAGCGGCAGCCTTCCGACCACAAACAGCTGCGGCCGCCCGCATTGAAAAACTCTTGCCCGATGTCCTTCTAGTAATCAAAAATCACGCTAGGGGTCACCATATCTCACTTGCTCTTGCAACTTACTGTTTTGGTGTGCTTGCAATAATTCCATCATGAGGCTATTGGTGGAATTTGACCGGAACTCCAGGTTACAAGAGTGAGTTGCCAAAACTCCACCAATTTCGCAGGCAGAATGGAATATTTCGCCCACACCTACATAGGATATTCAAACCCTTTTATCATGCAAGCAAAGTTTGTTGTTCCAGGTTATTGGCCTTTTGCTAGTTCGTGAAGTTTCCACCTTCCCTCAGCGTTGGCTCACAGGAGAGAAGATATGGTTTAATGGCTGATCTTGAAACGAAGGGGACCATGTTCAAAACCTGGCCTGGGTTCAACATATTGTGATTCTGGGCACATCGCTTGCTATGCCTTTACCTACAAAAAAGAAAAAGAAAGTCCAATGTCATCTGTTTCTCTTGTAAAACACTCTCGTATATCTGGGCCAGGTTTGACTTTAAAAAAATGTGAAAAAAAGACCCTCGCATGTAAATGCATCATCAAACTCCAAATTTTCATCTGAATATTTGTTCATATGTTTTACAAGAAAGATTCAACGGTCACAAGTTAAAAAATAAAAAGTTAGTAACTTTGCACAAAAAATCTTAATTGACGTTACCTGTGAATGTAACCGTATTTTCTGGAGGAGTAGATCTTCCAAGTGTTTAAGCCCAGGACCTAAATTCTATTATTGACTTATTCTTGAAATCACACGGTGTGTGATTGAAAATGTGCTCATAAACGTAAGCACCAGTGACTCGAATTAAGGGGACAATATGTTTTTTCTAGGTTGAGTTGTGAAAACTCTAGGTTGGTGCACATCACATGCTCGTTAGTGATATTATAAGAGACTGAAGTTCAAAGTTTCATACCTCTGGTGGCAGTACTGCTTAATCGGTGTAGTTTCAGAGAGTTTGCTCTGAATGCAAGACTGGGACAGCAAAACTATGTAGCTGAAGAGCCAGCTAGAGGCTAGATATGTGTTGCAGTGAATTGTATATAATATGAACATATAAAAGCAAGTCAGATTCAAGGAGGTGACTAGCATACAAACTTACTTAACGCTTCGAATTAGGCACTGGTTGGCAACCTTCTGGCTTTGTTAATGCTTGTTTTGTTTTATAGTGTTTTTTGTAAAACTTTATTGTTCGGGGAGCTGCTGGGCCCTCGCCAGTATGCAATACTTTATTTTGACCAAAGTGCCCTAGAGACACGAGTAATTTGTCAACATTTTACCACATCAGGTTCTAGGGGTCATCATCAGGTCAAAACAATGGGTGAGGCCGAGAGAGGCCAAAGGGTCCTTGTAAAGGTAGGCAACTTTTTGAAGGGGTGCTGCAGGTTACCCTTAATCTGGGAAGGAATGTTAGTAAGACATGGCAGAGGTCTAAGCAGTGCCCTCCCAAGCTGCATCCTTCAGCAGAAGTAGTTGAACATCTCCATCCGTCTTTGCCCCTGCAGCATTGTGCACCCTAACAGCCCAAACAAACTTTTCACATGACACTCTTTGTATGGAGGTCCCTAGGGGTACCTTTCACCCAGTAATTCCTCAAGCACATCCTTATGTAGGTAGGCCTTCGCATACCTCATACATCATTAAGACACACTTGCAAGGTAGGGATATTATGCAGAAAAAGAAGCGGTCTTGCAATGTAGAGCATTACAGCCTATCCATTTTTGTGCCATTGGGTGCAAGGTGGGTGGCATAAATATTGTTTTTGGGAAACTGGTAGCTTGTTTATCATCAGACTTTGGCACAGACCAAGCAAGAAAGACTGAAAATAGAAAAGGGGAAAGGGAGATAGGAAAACTGTGACAAAGAGAGAAAGCGAGGATGAATGCAAACCCTCAATGGGAGAGAAAGAGACAGGAAGTGTAGGGCGTTGAAGAAAGAGTCATGAGGTGGAAACAAGAATTAGGCAACTTGTGCATTCAGCAGCCCTGGCAGCGCACTCCTAAAAACAATCTTTAGAATGTATTTCACTAGCCTAGTACTAATTACAAATGTATGATAAAGCACGCGTGGTAACCTACCAATCTGACAGGAGGGAGGGGTTCGAAGTGGCTGGAGGGGGTGAAGAACAGAGCATACCTGGTACAGTTCTTTCAGGTGGCGGTTTTATTTATAAATGTGTGGCTGCATGGATGTATGTATGCATGTGGATTGATAGAGCCCAAACCTGGCTAGAAATCAGTGGATTGAGAATGCCACCGGCTTTGAAGGGCCTGCTTGGTACGTGAGCAGTGACGCACGGCGCGAGCTGGGCATCTGGTCCCCCGGTGTGTCTCGCGCTCACATCCGAGGCTGCCATGGAACCTTCGCGCGCTTTGATCGTCGCCGAGCAGTAATTAGTGCTGGATCGATAGCGCGCTCTCGTGCAGAGGTCGCTTCCCAGGTTATTAGGGGGCGCGAGGCTCTTGGCTGAGGAAACCGTCGCTGCAGCTATTAAACGAGCCGGCGCCTCAACTCCAGAAGCTTGCCGAGGGGCGCTGAACGCGACGAATAATGGAGGGGCTGTTGGGTAGCAGAAGCTCGATCTTAATTTCAGAAGGTTATTTTAGAGCTTAATTTGTTTTGGGGAAAAAAGTGTTAAAAGAAAAGTGCATGGTCTCACTCCCAAAGTTTATTATGGGCCTGTCATCTCCACTGCTGAATGCCCAGTTTTACAAATAAAGGGGCTACCTAGTTTTTATGTCACCTCCTGCCTTTTTCTTAAACCGCCCTACACTTCCTGACCCTTTTTATCTCACTCACGCGGGTTCTTTCATTCCTGCTTTCTCTTTTCATCCGTTTTTCTTTCCCGTCCCTCGTCCTCCGTTTTTCGCCTGTCTGTCTTTTGCTGTGAGTCAGAGTTCGATGATGAAAAGTAAGACCTGTTACCCAAAAATAAGGGCCGATGCCACTGTAAGGTCCGGCGAGGGCCTAAATCAAAACGCCGGACACCTGGGCTGAGGAAACACGTCTTACTTTATTGGCTACCTCCACTAAACTCCTTTCGCGCCCTTTCACCACCTCCCTTGTCACCTCCCCTTCCCTCGTCACTGCCTAGTCCAACCGGACCCGGCCAGAGGGGTGGTATGGCTTTACCACTCCCCTTTTCTCTCGTGGTGTAGTCCTGTATCAGTGACGACATCACATCCCTCCCCAACGGGGAAAGGGAACCTTTTAACCTAAACATCAAACCTAAACTGGAAAACAGTTTACTTCGCCGGTGTGGCTTTTCTATCCAAACAGTTCTGGACTACCCGGGCAGGCACCCTGGGGTCGTCATTCGTCTGCATAGTTCTCATACCTCCGGGACGGGCCTGGATTGTGCCTCAGCAGATACCTTCCCGTCTTGGATCGGTCTGACACCTGGCTTTGTCACAGTCCACGGTTGTGCTTCGAATGGGAGGCGGAACTTCCCTCCTGGGTGGCGATCTTTTACCAGGACGGTGTCCCCGACCCGTATCGCCATTTCACGGGCTCTCCGTTTCTTGGATGCCTTCGCGTTGGTGCTGGCTCTCTTGGTTTCTGACACGTTTGGTGGTGGCGGTCTTGTTGCCCATGATGGATGATGTGGGATGGCATCCGACACCACTCTCCCGAAGCAAAGCTGGCTGGGGGCGGCTCCTGTGGTGGCGTGTGGCGTGACTCTGTATTCTCTTAAGAATGCATATATGGCTCGTTCCGGATTTTCTCCTTCTGCCACCGCTATGCGGATGACTTTGTTGATTGTCTTTACAAATCTCTCCACTTCTCCGTTTGCTTGTGGCCATCGCGGCGTGATGCGCCGATGTCTAGTATTTGTGGATGCTAGGAATTCTGCCCATTCCTGGCTGTTAAAAGGGGGTCCATTGTCAGTGCGCACTTCTCCGAACAGACCGTGAGTGGCCATCATTTTCTCGATTTTGGGGATGACTGCATGGGCAGTTGTGGAGTGTACGATTTCGACTTCCGGATAGCGAGAGTAGTCGTCTATCACAATGATCATATGTGCGCCGCCTGGAAGGCTTCCGAAGTCCGCACTGACTCGTTGCCACGGCATTGTGGGTCCCTCCTCAGTGATGATTGGCGTTGGAGGGTCTGGGCTGCCGCTGGCTTGACATACTAGGCACTGTTTCACTGCATCTTCCACCATCTTGTCCAGGCCTGGGAACCACACTTTATCTCTGATGCGGGCTTTTGATTTCACGATCCCTTGGTGTGCCCCATGAGCCAGGGACACTGTTCTAGTTGTCAGGCTGGACGGGATGACTAAACGGAGACCTCTTAGAAGACAGCCTTCTTCGCTTGTGGAAAGTTCTTGTCGTACATTGAATAGTGCATGCAACCGGGCTTGTGCTTCTTGCGTTCTGAAAGCGTCGGGTCGTTGTAAGGCTCGCCAGTTCCCCGTTCTAGTGGCTGCAATGGCTAGCTGTAGACACTCATCTTGGGCGGTTGCTTCGACCACTTCGATGAGGGGTATAGGTAGGGGCCTGGCGCGCTCTACTACCATTCTGACGTATTCCTCCGTTTCTTGTGCTTCTTCTGCTTCTTGTGGTGTGGCTACGCGTGCATGTCGGGAGAGGAAATCAGCTGGATTTCTTGTGCCAGGTTGGTACTCTATCGTGAAATCGTATTCCTGTAGTTGCAGGATCCATTTTTCTATCCTCGGTGGAGGTTTTGAGGATGAGCCTTTAAACAAAGGCAGTAGTGGTTTGTGGTCCGTCACTACTGAGAATGGCTTCCCGTACAGGTAAAGGTGGTAATGACGGCATCCCCAGTGAATAGCGATGGCTTCACGTTCGATCTGCGAGTACCGCTGTTCCGTTGGCGTGAGCGTGCGGCTGGCGAACGTGATGGGTGCCCATTCACCGCAATCTTGCTTTTGCGCTAGCACCGCACCTAGTCCTGTGGGGCTGGCATCGACGACTAACTGCGATTGCCGTTGTGGGTCGAAAAATGCCAGCGTGGTTTCTGCGGATAGCGCATTTTTCGTGGCTTGGAATGCATTCTCCTGTTCCTCGCCCCATTGCCATTGCCGGTTCGCTTGTGTCAGCTCCCGCAGGGGTCCTGTGACGTCTGCCAGGTTCTGCATGAATCGACTGCAGTATGTGACCATGCCTAGGAAGCTCCTTACCCCTGATACTGATGTGGGAGCTGGTGCCTCCTTGATGTCTTTGACTTTCAGGGGGTCAGGTCCGACACCGTTTTTCGAAAACCGGTATCCGAAGAAACAAATTTCTTGTTTAAGGAACTCTCATTTGTCCTTATGTAGTGTCAGCCCTTTACTTTGAAGTCTGGCAAATACTGCCCGCAACCTTTTCAAATGTACTTCCACGGTGGGTGCGTGGACCAAGATGTCATCACTTACGTTGAGGACTCCTGGCAGTCCTTGCAGGACCTCTTTGATGACATGCTGGAACACCTCCGCTGCGCTAGAGATGCCAAAATTTAATCTCTTGTATCTCCAGAGGCCATTGTGGGTGGAGAATGTGGTGATGGGTCGTGACTCCGGGTGCAGCATGATTTGATGGTAACCAGACCGAAGGTCCATTTTGGAGAACCAGTACGATCCTGATAGTTCACTGAGGATGTCATCTATAGTGGGAGTTAGGTGGCGCTCTCTCTTAATTGCTAAGTTTGGTATGCGCATGTCAACGCAAATTCTGACTGCCCCTGGTTGTTTGGGTTTCCGGGCCACTACAATGGGGGAAACCCAAGGTGTCGGGCCGGACACTTTTTCGATGATTCCTGCCTGCTCAAGGAGACGTAGTTCCTGTTCCACTTTAGGTCGGAGGTGGAACGCTATCCGACGGTGTCTGAGCGCTGTGGGGGCTACCGATTCGTCGATGTGCAGGCGTAGTGGCGGCCCTTTGAGGCATCCGATGCCTTCGAATAGAGACTTGAAATCTTGCATTAGGACTTGGAGCGTGTTCACGTGGATTGCAAAAGCGAAATGTACCAGGTTGAGGTCTTGAGCCGTGCGGCAGCTCAGTAGGAATCCTGTTCCGTCCTTTGATACATACACGTTGGTGGCCCTTTCCGTGTTCTCGTGAGCAACTTCAGTCGTGAAAACCCCTGCTATGTCTAGCGGTCGGTTGTTTCCAAATGCAAACACTTGTACGTTTGTGGGCCGGAGTGTTGGTCGCGGTTGCGACAGGTTGTTGTACACATCTAAGGCCATTAAGTTGATGGACGCGCCTGTGTCCACCAGTGCCTGTGTCGGGGAGCCTCTGACTGTGACAGTGCATGTGGGTAAACGTCGACCACCAACCGCATGAATTACGTGGACTGTGTGCTGGTCATTGTCGGTGTCGCTGTCCGAGTATTGGGTTAGTGGGGTCTCCACCATCTTGACGGTTTTCTTTGTGGGGTTGTTTGCCTGTTTCGGTGTTGATTTGCAGACCTTTGCAAAATGATTTAGCTTCCCGCATGCACTGCATATTTTTCCCCAAGCTGGGCAGGTGGTCGGGTGTGGTGCCGGGCCACCGCACCACTTGCATGGCTTGCCCCACAGTCTTCCTTTATACGGCTCTCTTTTTGGCCGCGGTGTGGTTGTTCTTACCGCGTTAGCCGCCTCCGTTTTTGGTTGTGTTGTCGGCGGTTGTTCCATGTGCGCTGCTCTAGCTCGCGCTAACTCTTGAGAGCGCCCCAGTGTGAGAATGTCCTTCAGCGGCATGTTGGGTTGCTGGAGGATGCGTTCTCTGAGTTTAGATGAGGAACACCCCTGTATGAACTGTGCTCGGATTTCGTCCTCTTCGTCTGGTAGAGTGCAGGTGCTGGCTAGCTCTTTTAGCCTTGCATAGAAGACGTCGACAGATTCGTCCGTGATCTGGCGTGCTTGACGTAGTAAGAACCGTTCGTAGTCTGAGTTGGCATAAGGTTCAAAATGTGCTGTGATTGCTCTTTTTAACGTTTCGTAAGTACGCGGCTGTACTTCAGTCACTGACTTGAAGATTTTGTGGATGTCCGCTCCGCCTATGTGGAGGAGGAGGGGTCTGCGTCTTTCTGGTTTGATGTCTAAAGCCTCAAAGTATGTTTCTAGGCGTTCTACCCACACTTTCCACCTCGCTGCCTGGGTGGGGGGTGCGCCCGTGACGGTGAATGGTTCTATTGGAGGGACGCCTGCCATCATGAGTAGTGTTAGTCTGGGTGGGCGGTTAGAGTTTGAGGATTCTGCAGGGGCTTGTCACTGCGCCGCTTTGTAGTGTCTTTTATTTCACGTCTCTTTATGTGTTTTTTTTTTTTTCTTTGATGCCTGGCTGCGTGGTTCTGCCTTCTTGCACTGCTGGGCCGGCTGCTGGCAGGTGTAGGGGGGCCTCGGTGCACTCCCCTAGCTGGGTCTCTGTAGGAGTGAGGTGGGCACCTCTTGTTGGTTGCCACTCTATGGCAGCTGCTGTGCTGCTCGAAGCCTTGACTTCCCTGTTGCGTTTTTTTTTTCTGTGTTATGGGAAGGCGCGGGCGCCTCCCTTGCTGCCGCCACGGTCGCGCTGTGGCCGCGCGGCTGGAATAGCAGCAGGTGCGCTAACGCGCAGGAGCGCTCGCTTCCTCCTTCTGTGCGGCGCCCCGCCTGCTGCCGTCTCTGCTCACTCGTCCGCGGTCGCGCGAAAGAGCGCGTACCTCTTCCTTTGGGGCAGCGGTGCCCCGCGTGCTCCGCTTCTTCCGCTGTTTGTGGCAGGTCCAGGACACCACCGCGCCTGGGGACACGCACGCCGCTGGAGACGGGGAGCGCCGTTGCTGGGGTGTGGCGCCTCACCTGTCGCTCTCCCGGTCCGTTATTCGGTAGGTGGTTTGTTCTTCCTTGGCGATGTGGCTGTCTTGGTGTCTGCTTGGGCGTCACTACCAGGATTGGTAGGCCCACTCTCGTCGCCAAATGTAAGGTCCGGCGAGGGCCTAAATCAAAACGCCGGACACCTGGGCTGAGGAAACACGTCTTACTTTATTGGCTACCTCCACTAAACTCCTTTCGCGCCCTTTCACCACCTCCCTTGTCACCTCCCCTTCCCTCGTCACTGCCTAGTCCAACCGGACCCGGCCAGAGGGGTGGTATGGCTTTACCACTCCCCTTTTCTCTCGTGGTGTAGTCCTGTATCAGTGACGACATCACAGCCACCACCTGCAACCACCGGCTCAAATTAAGCACTATCTGTTCTGCCTGCAAAGTGCACATTTTGTATATTCCAGCCATGCAGTACAGCAGAATGAATGTTTAGTGCGTCGTACTGCTTTTTTTTTTCCATACGTGTTACCAAGGCACACTCCAAGACCTTTAGTGGCTTCACGTGGAAGGGGAGAGCGGCTTCTTCGTATTAAGATAACTCCTGCCAGGATGCCGGGAGCAGACATGACAAGTGGAAATGATGGACCACTTCAAGCAGATCCATCATGCAACAGTGAGAGCTCCGCTGTCCAAGCCTGAACAGCGTGTCCCCCAAGGGGTTGCCTTGCGGGCTGAGATGTGTTTCCTCGGGGATCGCTCAATCTCTCCACACGTAGGAGCACTGTATCATTTCAGGTCTGCTGTCTGATCCTATGAGTGTGCCTCCTGAAGGGAAAGCTCTGCCGTATAATAGCACATGCAGCTGTCAAACTTATGTAACCAGATGGATGGCTATTACTTCGAAAATCTCACAATTGGCATAGAATTCCTTCTGGCACTGAGGGTTTGCAAAATCACCATGATTGTATAAACCATCCTTAGTAGGTACTTGGACACTGATGAGAGAGAGAAATCGGACCTTTGGCCAACAAGAAATGCTTTAAAAGTTTTCTAACGGAAATACGTCAAGACGTCCATGTTCTTTGGCGAAAAACAAACACTTTTCCACTGTCCTTACCCATATTGTACCACAAAGTTTCTTACAAATGCCGCATGGTGATCATTTATTGCTGTATACTCAGTATATGCTGGCCTGTATTCACCTCTGAAAATTGCAAGCTGTTGCATCTTTCTTCTTGTCCTGGTGGTGACCCTTTAGAAGGGCCCCTGGAATTACGCAGCAGAGGAGGACCAAGTTATGAGGCAGTGATTAAATTATGTAGCAAGAAAAGGCAAAATATGCGGTATAATATGACATATTTTGTGAGTGTATTACTTCATTATTTCGACTTTTTTACACCTCGTAACAATGTACTAACTTAACACCCAAACAAAGCCATAAGCTACTGAAAGTTGACCAGTGAACAGCTTGCAAAAATGCTTCTGATGCACAGCAACCCACGTCGCCATATTTTCTGTAACGTTTGTCCGTTTGAGCTAGAAACTTTTTTTTTTAATTTTCAGACTATGCAGCAGATGATGGATTTTGTGGCAAATGTAGCAAATCTATAATTATGTGGAAATCGCCGAAGCTTCAGAATCACATATTTCCAGTGGCTGAGCACTTTTTGCTCATTATATTTTTCCATTATTGTATCTTTATTGCTCTATGATTTTATAATCCAATTTCGTTGATTTTCATGAGGCCTACATGGTATTTTAGAATGTCCTTTTTCAGCGCTGAACAGGTAACACTGTCTTGCAGGGATATTCAATACCCCTCACTTAATTATTTGACTCTAGATGTATAGATAAAACGCATTGCTAACACTACCCCTGTCTCTGTCACTCTTCCTCTGTCAAACACTGTTGTCTAATGTACTTTATGCTCCAGCTTTCATAGAGGTCACTATGGCAGCTTCTGTTGTTTTCACTACTGCTCCTACTTCAGCACCTCTGTTGCAGGGGTAGTGAGAAGCCTACGAGGTGGAAGAGAGCTGGAAAGTGAGCCCATGTTGGTGGACTGCGGACATGCTTAAGAGGGACACTGCAGCCCAAGAGAAGTGCTCCACCACCAAAAATGGTCATTGGTGGCATCACCGATGCAGCAGGGCCCAGGCCTCCTTTGTCACCAGTAGTTGGATCAGGTGCAAGTACTCGGTCTAGGAGAATCTTGGAGGGCGTTGGGCAAGGGGAGTATACACAAGGCTCATGGGCAAAGGATGTATTCACAAGGCTCACACCTTTGTCGCAGTGTGAAAGAGCGTGCATGTGCAAAGGCAGTCCAGCTCGTTTATTCATCTTGGTGGCACCAGCCCTAGTATTGATGCATACTTGCACCTTCAGGGACCTGGTATTCTTGAAAGGACTAGTTCTTGCCTACTTCTTTCATATGAGGGACACACTAACATCTAAGTTTAAGCTTGACCAGTTCTTTAGTCAGACCGGACACCTCTATGATGCTGCTGGCAGATCTCTGCAGAATTTGATTTCGTGACATGGTAAAATTAGTAATCGGTACTGCCAATCGGGTTATAAAACAGGCGCATGTTTTTAGTTATCAAAAATTCAACCTGTCTGTGCTCGAAATCAGAGGCGATTCTGCTCCATTTAGTGCTTTACTCATCAGTGCATCTGCGTTTCAGTTAGGCACAAGCGAAATTTAATTTATGCTGGCTAATCTTGCATGGTTTCAGGAATTTCACATTATGATTGTTACACAAAATACCTGAGATTAAGCCACGTTGCACAATTGAGACTTCGTTTGGGTGTAGATTCTATTGCGGGAGCGCAGGAAGAACGTAAACGTACCAGTCGCAAGTGGTTATTGTATGCATCATACACAATTTTGTGCTTTCTTTTAAAGAACAAAATGCTCGTGCCAATAATGGATGTGAGGACACATTTCAAACAAAACAAAATGGTGCAAAATGGAAAAGTTGGTATTTTGTGTAATAACGCTTAATTTTGCATATATTTTTGGGAAATTCATGTCATTTCTACAAAGAAAATTATGCACATTTCCCCTGGCCTTGTCTCTGTTCCCTCTGGGGGTGGGGGGCTCTGACACTTTAGAAAACTGGGAATCACCAGAGGTAAGGCGCACACAAGCTTTCAGGTCCTGCAGCAAGTAAAGCTACAGGTACAATGGCGCCCTCTAGTGTCCATTTAGCATATGCCATTTGTTAGAGTGAGGGTGGAGTTAAGAGACACAGAGACTAGTTCAGCAGTGCCATCTATTGGTCAACCACTGTATGACATAAGCCACACTCTGGCGAAGCAGTGCATTTTGAGGTGAATCCTTGTATGGTGTTGGCGGTGGGCAAGAATGAGAGCACAGTAGTGCAGCAGTGACTTCTAGTGGGCAGTCAGGGGATGGAACTGCTTGAGACACTGAATGGATGACTGCAGTGCTTTGTGACCTCACAGAATCACAACATATCTCTTATGGGAAACCGAGGAGTTGATGTTGATTGGCCATATAGGACTGGGAGAGATATTAGGCCCTGGCACCAAAATGAAAGTGCCCCTCATTAGTGAATTAGATAGCTAAAAAAGTAGCCCAGGTTTGCAAACTGGAGCAGTGGTGTAACAATAGTCCCTGCAGCCCCCGCATTGCAGGGACCCCAGAGCTCTATGGGGGATGGGGTGTTTCTGCACTGTGCACAGGTGGAACAGCCTCTGGCCTAAGAGCTCCTGACTTGATCCGGAGTGTGGGCCCTCCTCCATATATTTTGAAGGGGGGGCCCTCAAGTTTCATTATACCACTGAATTGGGCAGTTTTTAACTTGTATAGGCACACACATCTGACTTTAGTGCTGTGAAGCCCAGTGCAACAGTTTTTTTTGGTGCCCCCACCATGACCTCCTTCTCCGTGAATTCCCTCACTACCACTCTCCAACAGTGCACCTCATCGCTCCATTGCCTCTCTCTGACACCAGCTTAATTATTTCTATAGTGCTACTATTTGTTCACTCACACTCAGTTCTGTGATCTGCATGTTACACGCTCTATGCAGCAGGCACATTACCCCTCCGCACTACCTTATGATGAGCCAAAACTGGCACTTGACAAAATCTGATCTCTCACCAGTAGGAACATTAATCACCAGAGCTATATTGACATTTTTATTTTTGCCTAAAAGCTGCTTTAAGCACAAGGAAATTTACCTGCCTGTAAACGAAAAGGTATTTTTAAACACAGAGACCCCCTTCAAAGTCAGCGCCTGGTGCAGCTGCACCGGTCGCACCACCCCTAAAGCCGGCCCTGGGCATGCTGTATAAGTATTTGGCAAGTGTGGGTGACTGCAAGAATTTGAGCTTGCTGCTGGAAATGTTTGTTTTAATATCAGTGAAATCAACTGTAAACCGTCCCGGCAGATCCTAGAACAGGCCCACAACTAACCATCCACACGATGACCTGCCAGACCACCCCTTCGGGCATTGCTAGATTGTCCTATAGGCCAGCCTAGCCCTGGTCCTTGTTGGATGAGAGCCCAATCTCAGATGCATTTACAATAAACAGTCTGCATTTGGTTGGGTCTGCATTAGACTTCACATACATACAACAGTGACGGAGAGGAAATATAGGGAAAATAGTTGTATCATACATAACTTGGTACTGGGTTTTAGGTGCCTGATATGCTATTACAGACTTCATAATACATGGAAGGTTGTAAACTTCATAAAAAGTTAGTGCCTATATTTTTCTATTGATGTTCTGACACCTATTCTTCTGTTTACATGTGAGGAGGGAACTGCACAATTTCTGTTGCTGTTTATACAGCATGAACAATTTACATGCACCCCAGTTACATTACTCAAGGACACAGACATAAGTGATTTGCCCAGAATCACAGGATGTTGAGCCGACGCCGAGACTTGAACATGGTTCTGTAGTCCCAGAGTCAGCAGCTCTGGCCGTAATACCACATCCTCTTCCCAGCAGCTGCGCTGTGTTTTTTTCCAACCATATCGGTGTGCCTTTGAGAACCCAGTGTGCAAACTGTTTTGTTTCCAGACGCAAGAAGCTGTTGGGCAGTTTTGACACTGGCAGAGTAAGAGTGTAAGAATGATCCGACTTGTAGTAGGACACATTGGGCTACAACACATCCCCATAGCCTCAGACACAGAAGGGCCACTACAAATTTCAATTTCCATTGGAAGCCTTTGCACTGGGCGTCAGTTTTGACAGGACAGATTGGAGGAATATTTTAATATGATTTCGGCAAACAGGATATCAGTCACCATTGTGACGGAGTAACCCCTCCGCCAAGATCTAATTCAGGCCCTTAGTTTCCTAATGCCTGCAAAACACTCAATAGCGTTGGTGTCATTCTAGTGTTTCATTTTTTGCATTATTGTTTTGAATTTCTGTGAGTGAACAAAACTGTGGCTTTGTTGTTGTTCTTTGAGATTCTTTTTTTCACACCTTCAAAAAAAAAATACTTTTTACTTTTTGGGGTCGCAAAAGCTCTCTAGGCAGTTTCTTTGTAATTTACTATGTGAGTGCGTGTGCTGCTTTTTCAGGAGACTGCTGCCTTTTCCTGGCTTTCAGTTGTAGCGCTGCTTTACTGAGGCCTTGGTACTAGCAGTAGAGTACGGTCTGCAGCCTGACAGCAAGCAGGTGGTGCGCCGTCTGTCACACATTAGGCCTGCTTCCCGCCATTTGCTGTGCTGATCTGTTGTTGAGCACGCACATGCGCACGTGTGGCTGTTTCCATAATCTGAGACATAGGGACAGTAGTTCAGTTCACAGCAACCTGACTATGAACTACCAAGAGCACTGCTGGAAATGTAAAAACTTTACTACAGGAACCCATAAATTGGGGATGAAGGCATTGAAACAAAAAAGGGGGTAGTCACAAGGACCGGAGTCTGACAGTCAGCTTATACATTTATGTTTTGAAGGCTCTGCCACAAAGAATTTTACAACAAGGAGAACGTGACCAAATCTGTTCTGGGTTACTTGGTTGCAGTTGCTTCATTTTAAAATCTCTTATAAGGTTAAGGCCCCTGCTGTGGAAAGCTTTCGTTTGCCCGGTAAATCTCATGGAATAATATTAAAGATATGATAACTCTGGTGGTTAATGCACTTTCTGATGAGATCTGTGTTTTGTCTAGTCACAGTTTTAATGCGGAAAGTAGAACATAGGGTTAATGTATCTCCTAGAAAGCACATCGTGGAACATGCAGATGATAGGTACTTCTTTTGACACAGAAATCCTTTTATTACTTGCAGTCCATAAATTGCAATGCTAAAAAATTAGCACAGTGAGCTATGAAATGGCATCAAGGACCTTCACGCAAGCCATAAGGTTCGGTTTAGAACCTAATTTTTCTCACAATCTGCTGCTATTGTAAGGCTGCTAAATAGGGTTTCTTTGGGTAATAATAAATTATTCTTAGTACAGACAACCCTAAGCTCTGCATTGCATTTTAAATCCTGACTTTGTATTTCTCCCTGTCAGGAACTTTTAACATGTAATCTCTAGCAGTAAAGACAATGTGTATCTCTCACTCCTGGAAACTCTCATTTTCCTATATAACATCGTATAAATTGATTTTCACACTTGTACGATTTAATGTCAATGTACAATGTGTGTGTGGGATGCACAGCACCTAGACACCCTGCATTGGGATGAGTAGCACTATAAAATTATTATTTTTAATGAATATGTGCTATTCAGTTGTTTGTGTAAAATACTCGTACAGATCGATGCAGCTGACATTCCGACAGTGCATGCATTTATATCTTATACAAAAGGATTGAAAAAAAGTCAAAAGCTTGCCTCCAAATCTTAGTTTCTCATTAGTACTTGTATAGTGATAACAACCAATGGGCCCTCCACTGTACTGGCGTCTAGGTGTTGGGCGCCAGATAGCTCCCAGGCAGCATTATACTCAAACAAAAGAAGAGCTGATAGCCCTTTAAATTCGGCCTTTGTTTTGTGCCTTCTAGGAATCTAAAATAAAAAGCTCCATCGCCGTCTTACACATTGCTACTCCCAACATAATGAAATCAATGTGTGGGCTCTAGTGAATTGTGTCCAGTAGTTGGCAAATTACACCGTAACAAACTTATCATATTTCACTGGGTCCAGGTGGATCCAGCTCAATATTCGCTGCTGGATTGGGGATCCGGCTGATTTCCCCTCATTCTAACACTTGCCAGGAGCCTAGGCAGTCCAGAAAAGTTGGACTGCGAATACCCAAAATTTATTTAATTTCACCTCACCAGCTACCCTATTTATACAAGCTTTAAAAAAATCCCACCTTTGAGGATTCACATAGAGGCAAGAGTAGTTGAAACATTTGCCTGAGTTTGCGAGGCAAATTTTGCCCTCCAAAAGACCAAACAACCAGACTGTTTACCAGTCACAGGATGTCCCACCTGGTAAGAACAGGACGTCCTGTGGTTGGGAAACTGCTCCAAGTGAATTCCAGATGCAGTGCGGGATGGGACAGGTGACTGTGGCAGGTGTGCCACTGGGGGACTTGAATCCAAGGATGGCA
This sequence comes from Pleurodeles waltl, assembly GCF_031143425.1. Taxonomy (NCBI): domain Eukaryota; kingdom Metazoa; phylum Chordata; class Amphibia; order Caudata; family Salamandridae; genus Pleurodeles; species Pleurodeles waltl. The sequence goes on along the minus strand of NC_090449.1, from coordinate 74,010,575 downwards.
CATCCAGGATGGGGAGAGTGTAAGCAGGAAATAGACCCATCCAAGTGGTGGTCTATGAGCGCAGTGTACAAGATGGAAGATGTGGTGGATGGGGCATGAGACATACCAAGATTGGGGGTCTATGACTATGGTTTGCTGCTGTCAAGGTGATCCCATATTCTACTTTTTTTGCAACGTTTGTGAGCATTGCATTTTGTAAAGTTCATGAAGTTAAAAAGTGCAAAGTTGCAAGCCACAAGACTGTCCAACTTTACACACACCCTACTCCTAAGAGCAATAAACTTTGAATGTGGAAACACTGATCTTCGAGGACTGCCATGTCCCTTCAGGTCTTTGCAAAATCAGAAGAGACATTTTTGTCACCTTCATGCCCTGCTATAGACTTTGTAACACAAACCTGCACCCAGGACTGAGCCATAACTATCCAAGTGGCTGGAATCTCCGTAGGTTACTAATGGCCCAATAATACACATGTGCATATGTCACACTAAAGTGCACTGAAGAATTTTTTGAATTGGAAAATATTTGCCCTGTGGCGAAAACCCTTTTCATACATCTCACGCAATTTTGAGAATTTATGCCCTCCTTTCTCACTATAAAAATATAATTTGCTCCGGCCTTTGATGCGAGTAAATCTGCAACCAATTTCAACGTAGCATGTTATCGGCCAAACGTTCATGTATACCCTCAAACATGTGATGGGTTGGTGTTCCCTTTTTGCAAATATTTGCCTACATGGCCCACAACCCGCCTAGTTTGAAAATATTTAATTGCATATACAATTTTGCCACAATGGTGTAATTTTATATATTAGTAAATCTATTTAATGTGGTAACAAAATTTTTCATTCTGCTAATCAGGAAGCGGAGTTTACACTCGGAATACTGCAATTTGCACACCTGCTTTTTAATGATACATTTGAATAATGCTTGGTTGATGTGCCTGAAGCTCTGCTCAGAAGCCGTCGGCCAGGACAATTAAATGTTGGTGCGCCAAATACCAAGGCCAGTAGTCTTTAATCCACTACCAGACGCTACATGCCCCTTTTCCTCACACGTGCGGATCCAGGCTTTCTGCTTGTGATGGTTTTCCCGCTTTTCTCTTCCTCTGACTTTTCGATCTGTGTGTGCCCTCTCTTGCACTAGGTAAATATCTGATATGGGAAAAATAAGGGCAGGTCACCTAAAATAGGTGCCGGTGCCCTCGTCCGGCAACCACTGGCTCAAATTATGCACTGGAAATATCTTTCTTAAACGGGCCTTTTAGGAGCCTGAATCTAAGGACTTCAAGATGGAATTAGAAAAACATTTCTTAAAAGTGCGCCCATCCATTAATACAAGTTTAGTTCTAAAATATCCTTGTCAGAATATTGTCTGATATATTGTGTCCTAAATATCATCTTCCAAAAATATTGGATATTTAAATTTGATAGTATAAAATCGATGTCCAATGGGAAGATCTTTTGTAAATAATATTTATTATATGATATTAACGTGAGACAATATTTCTGCATATGATATTCTGACATACAACCATAGACAAGACTTTGCATAAATTAATTTATAGGTGAGAGTAAACGTCTTTGGGTATTAGGTTCGTCAGTCTTGCTGAATCCTAACTCTTGTTTTGAAGATTATACTGCTTTCTACCTTTGAAACATGTATGCTACAGAATCTTACTTTTGGTGATAGTGCCACATTAATCTGAGTGTTTAATGAAAATGAAGTCTTTATCAAAGTAATACCTCTTACTGGATATTAGTCTTTATTAATTGAAATTACCATATGCTTTATCTTATGTGATTGTAATCTTCACACCTACTCCTGTGAGTAAGTCTTGACGGCTCAGCTGCGGCTGCTGCTGGAGAGTCAAACTATTGTAGTTTTGGTTTCCAGAACCTCATGCCAGTACAGAGAACCGAAATTATTAATTTGAAATTGAAGTTTCTTTTCAACCAGCATGACATGAGAAAGAAGCATGAGATGCGCTCTCTGGGGCTTCAGCGAGCCCGCCTCTGCTAGCCATAGGTGAGATGGTGGACATTTGAAATTGACTGGGGCATTGATTAAAGATCCGTCATTGAGCTTGAACGGCCCTGTGATGAAATCCGTGCCCACCTCATTTGCTTCTCGCTGGATGCTGGGCATTTTAGTGATGGCTGCTTTGGTACAAGGAAGCCATGGATGTTGACTACCAATAACTCCCTTCTCCCTTCAATGCCTTTTGGAGAAACTATTGAAGTAATGTCTGCAGACTTCCAAGAAGGGGGGATTTATGCTGAAATTTATGTATACTTTCTTCACCCGCCGTGGTTATTATTTTTTTAATTCCATAGAGCGCTTGGCCATGCTTGGCAGAGCGGACCTTGAAATCTCTCTTCTATCCCGCCTTATTTGCCTCCTCCTGGTCTTAAGTACAGTGTCTGGATCCAAGGCACAGAAGTAGACAGGTAAATTGATTATTATCCCAGCTGTACAGGGTATTTTTGATAAGCATTTTCTTTTTATCATCTGGAAGATTTTATTTTTGGTTGTCTGGTGGATGCTACACTTAGATAAATTTGTATCTATTTTCTCTCTTCTTCTTTGTCTATAGCTACACTAATTTGGAAGCACTAAATGAGACATTCAAGAAGCGGAGTTTTAGGCCACCCACCTACTCACTTAAGGTCTAGCCAGCAGGTGGGCGCCTTGCACGGTTTCATTTTTCTGCTATTACTTCTGTGGAGAAGGATCATGTTTTGGAACGGTGGCTTTAATCCCAAAATTAATGAAGGAACATTGTTTTACAACATTTTAAGTGTTTAATGTTGTCCTGACAAAATATTGTATTGAGAATATTGAAAGCCAGAATACTGTGAAGGTAAGTAAATACAGGCACATGTAGATGTAGCATTCTTAACTCCACAGCCATTTAAATTTGTATATAAACTTACCTATAAATTCTTAACTTGACAACAACTTGGGCTGTCAATATCACGGATTCAATATTTCAATATTTTAGCAGGGCACAGCTACTTTCCTCAGTTTTGTAGTACCCAAATGATGGAACAGAGTGACAAAACAGTAATTATCTCTTTCAGGATTACTTTCTGGTAGTGTGTTTCCAAACAGCTCTACAGAACAAACTTATGAGTTTTGGAAGAGGGATGTTGACGCTGTGGTATGAAGGTGTAGCACTTTCCAATGGCCGTTGCTACTGTACTGTGAATTTGTCGACTTCCCCCGCTTTTGATAATGTACAACCGTATGCTATTTTAGTGTATTGTGTATTTATAGCGTGCACTAACAATCTTGATGTCTCTTGGTAGTAAGAATTATGTGGTAAGATTTTTTGTAGGGCAAATTGATTAAGTAGGGATGGGAAGCCCTTGTCTGACTCATTTCTACAGCATGAGACAATTTCAAGTTTACACAGATAATAAATACCCCGTGCACATGGGGTCTAGCAGGATCTATACTAGACTTGCATGCCTTCAACAAGTATATTCATTCTTTTTACAAATTAGTTCCTATCAATACAACTACTCCCGATGAAAATTGTTAGCGAACACTGTACTCTGCTTTTTCTGTGGATGATATTTTCACAAATACACGAGCAGGACCTGCAGTGATGCAGTTTGGGCTCGAAACCTCTATATGGGGCATTTAGTAAACAGTTCTCCAAGAGCTGGTGGTTGTTCTCTGCTCAGTGTCTCACCAGATTACTCGGTTGTATGGATTAAGGGCATTTCTTAGCGGATGGACCTGCTGTAGCAGAAGAGCGAGCACCCTTCATGCTGCTTCTGTGTGAATGTACCAGTGCTGTACATTGAGGGGTCAGTAAATGGATAAATAAGCTTGAAAGCACTTGTCAGTGGTTTTGAACTATGCGTGAGACACAGAACATGCCTGTTACATGCGAGTCGTGAGTGCACCGAGTCAGTCCTCTCAGTAAGGGGATGAAGCTGCTAACGATGAGCACATGGACTCGCTGGTGATAATGGATAGCAGGCTATCTATTCTTCGCACTGACCAATGCTTTAAAATATTCATTGCAAAAGGACACAATGTATTATTGATGTCACTTTGAAGAGGGTATGCTTTGTGCCAGTACATCATTTTATTCATATTTTTTTTTTCATTTTAATTGAATCAGTTAATTGATTTTAATCCCTTTGCTATTTGATACATTATCTATCTAATCTATCTAATATATTTAATTTTAATTTATTTATTCAATCTATGTATGTGTTTAATACATAATCGGAAGCCATTTAATATAGTCCAGTATTACCATCGAGGGCTTCTGGTGGCATGAACCATAAGGCCAAAGGCAGTGAGATTCTAAATGTCTCAGAAAACCGAGATGAGAATATAGGACCGTGTTACACGTTCTCCATTATGTATTTTTATGTCACATATTTGTTTTGGGTTAGTTTGAAAAAGCTGCTTTCTTCAAATTGCAGCTAACAATGGGCACTGATTTAAATTAAAACGTCTATTACTTTTCATGAATAAACTGTCCATAAAACAATGGATACTGATGAGGGCCACGAGATGTATGTGGTAATGTGGCTGCATTTTTTTTTATCATCAATCTGTGCGTTGTAACTGTCCAGGGCTGGCTATTTATACTATCCACCCTGATGTTATGGGCCCTGGGATGGCCCATCGATCCCTGACTGGTAAATTCTATACATTTCTGCATCCGAAGGCTAGCGCAGTACTGTATTGGGAGGTTGCTGTCTCCCCCGTGCTTATAATAAATGATATCCATTCGAAAAGGGCACTTCCGGCAGTCCGCACATAACTCGAGTTGAATAAAACACCCCTCAGGGAAATTTAGAAAATCTCAGCCTCGCCTGTGAAAGCAGAGTTTCTTGGTAATACACGACAGGAGGTCGATATTCACAAAGACTTCAAGTTAACCACAGGCTAACCACGACGTGTCTTAATAATGATGCCCCGCCTCCTCTCCCTGAAACCGGAAGTGCCTGCTGTGGTTTCTACCAGTGTGCTGGACTCGGGATTAAACTGGACTGCATAGGAAGCAACAGAGGTCCCTGGCTCTGGGCTTCAAGGAGAGATTATTTCTAGGTTGGTTTGATACTTATATGTAGGGTGACCAGAATTTTAAGGCCAAAAACCGGGACATGTCACAAAAAATAGAAGGACTACAATTTTACTTCAAACGAACGCACAAAATGACAGCGCTCATCAGCATAGAATTACAGAAGAGACACTAAGAACTTAAAATGCAATTTTTAAAGCCAATATAATGCCGGTTAATTAAATTGCTTTCTGATAGCACCTGTTAACTATCTCTTCTTTGGAGAAAAATAAAAAAACAACTCCCACAGTTTTCAGGTGATCTCTCTAAAAACCGGGACATGAGCTAACTTTCCCGAAATCTGCTGGGACTGCTATTGAAACACCCAAGACTATCCTGGCAAATCCGGGATGTCTGGTCACCTTACTTATAGGGAGCTTGGGAGCATAGCCCAAGTGCGTAATCATTTGCCTGCTGTCCCTCTCACTAGTGAGGTCAGGGTCTAGCAGCACTGCTCTATGCAGTGTTTCTACTTGATGCTCCTGCCATAGACTTCAGAAGATGCATGACCCTGGAGAAGAGTATTCACTCCTTGCAAACCTTGTAATTAGCTGCCATAGCTGCCAAGTTTGCCAGGTCCATGCTTGATGTACTGCGCCAGTTCAGATTTTTTCATTTGAATTCTGGGACTTGTAGTCCTGTTTTATAATTGAATAAATAACACTACAGGTCCCAGAATTCAAAAGAAAAACCTGGACTGGAGTAGTGCATTCAGTCATGGACCTGGGAAACTTGGCGGAGCTATGGCTTCGGTGGACTGCACAACATGGAGTGTTCACTGCTTGCAGGCCCTGTCTCCAATGAGGTGACATCTTTCACTGTCTGCAGCCGCTGTCCTTAGTGAGTTCTAAGGCTGCACATGGTCAGAGTTTCACTGCTTGCAGTCCATGTTCAGGGGGTGCTCTGGTCTGCTTAGCATCACAGACTGTTCACTGCTTGCAGTCCCTGTCCCTGGGGTGCTCTGGGCTGCTTAGCATCAGGTAGTGCTCACTGCTTACAGTCCCTGTCCTTGGGGTGTTCTGGGCTGCTTAGTATCCAGGAGGGTTCACTGCTTGCAGTTTCTGGGGTGCTCTGGGCTGCTTGCCATCAAGGAGTGTTCACTGCTTGCAGTCCCTGTCCTTAGGGTATTCTGAACTGCACAGCACCAGGTGGTCTTTTCGGATTGCAGAGTCTCTCTTGGAACTTCAGTGGCTACTTAGTGTGCTTAAGAGCTCAGGAGTGAGCCTGAGATTCTAGTGATATCCTTTGTTCACAGTTGGCTGTCTGTGCCATGGCTGTCCTCCTCAGGGTGAGTTCAGAGGCTGAAAACATTTACTGCATGCAGGATCACTCTTCCGCGAGCTCACTGGGATGCAAAAAAAGCTCTCTGCTAAAAGACCCTCTTTTTAGTAAGATAGGGTTCTGAAATCTTCAGAGAAGGCCCACCGCATTTGTTTGTTCAACTCAATGAGTCCAGGGTTTGCCCAGCTTCACATAGTGTTACTGTTGGGAACTGGTGTCCCTCTTGAGTTCAGTAGTCGGACACCCTAAATGAATTCTCTCAGTTTGTGATGCCTGTCTTAAGTGAGTTCATGATATACCTAGTTACTGTGAATCGCTATGTGGAAGAAAATCTCTGTGCTACAGACTGGACTTCCACTAGTTGTAGGTTCAATTTAATTATCTTTCTAGTAGATGGAGTCTCTGTCGGCATGTGTCACTCTGCGTTGGAGTTTGTAGGTTGATTATTAAGGTGGTGTTCCTTGCACTAAGTATCATTCAAGCTATGATCGTGTGATATGTTAAGATGTGTGTGGACCACGCTTAATCACACGTGAAACACAGTGAGAAAGTGTAACTTATCTTTCACATGAATATATTGTAATGAAGATGTAAATGAGCTACTTGCATAAAAGCCTAAGTAGGAATATGTCTTGGTGCAAGGCGTTGTCCACGGTTTCGCTCTCCTCCATAGGTTTTCTCTGCGACACAACAGTATTTCTCCATCCCACCCCTGGACTTTGGCTTCATGTGTTCTACTGCATGAAAGCGGCAGCATCTGTTTTCATGACGGGATGGTGGGCCCCACATGATCCTTGACTTGTGTGTACCTTCCACAGTGCTCTCAATGGTTTTGTTCCAGTACTCTCAGCTCTTTGCAGTCAATCATTTGAGACTGCAGCTGTTCGTAAAGACTGAAAAAAGCTATCAAGCCACACTTTGCAAAAAAACGACTACTGTTCCCAAAGTCCTTTGGAATTTTTGGCCCATTTTACTCTCAGTTTCATGCTAAATTTATACAAAAGAGGCTAACATGCAAATCACCACATTTATTGAGACCTTCTTCTGCTTGATTCTGTTAAGTCATCATTTTGACGCTTTTTTTAGACAAATAGGGCTCTCTTAGTCATACCATGATCTCCACATGCCCCTTGATCAAGGATGAAGACTAGGCCTGGACCGTTTGGGTCTGAGTGCAGCTTTTGACAAGAAATTCCACTTTGGTCTTATTGCATGTCTCTTACATACTGGTATCCAAGGCTATCCTTTTGCCTGGATTACTTTGTTTGTTAGTCCAATCCCAGAGGCTTTGTTTGCCTAGTTTGAGTAAAATTCTAAGGGCCTTATTTAGATATTGGTGGTCGAGTCTCTCCGTCACAATGGTGACAGATATCCCATCCCCAGAAATCTTTCTGGCATGCCTCAGGTGCACTCCTTGATCCAGCTCTGTTTAACCTTTACCTTACTCCTCTGATGTCGTTAATTTGATCCCTTGGATTTGCTGTACTGCCCCGATCTGTCCCCGTTCCCGACCTGGAAGGGGTGTAAGTCTCTCACCATTCCCAGGGTGGAAAATGTTCAGACTGAAGTTTGTGAATGTCCACAAACATATAGGTTAGCAGGGCTTTCAGAGGTTCTAAAGAATAACACAACTTGGAACAAGACCAATTGTGGGAGATTTAGCACTGCAGGTCTCTCTACACGCATGGCAGAGTAATCTGTAGTAGTAAATGGATTTACACCTGCCAGGAATCCCTTTGTGAATCAACAGCATGCGTAAGCAGGGTATTTTTGCCAGAAAGTGCAAGTTCACAGGTAAACGTACCTTTACGCGCACAGGGATATTTGAGAATGTTTTAGTCTATGGTGGTATAGGTTAGTTTTAGTAACTATAATATGTATGTTGACTATTGAGTGTGTTTTGTGTAGGCAAATGCTGGAAGATGTGTTTGATGCTTTCTTTAAATCAATGTCGGGGGGAGGAGGGCAGAGGTAATGAGAGGTGAGGAGAGGAGAGGGAATGAGAGAGGGACAGAATGAGAGAATCAGCTCTTCCTATAGCTGTCAGTCCAGTTGGAATATTTGGAAGCTCTTGCAGTTCTTTCGGGTTTTAATGATTCACCCCGGAGGATTAAAGCGCCTCTGTAAACCTGATCCTGGGCTGAGTCACAGTGACTCAATAATGGTCCAGGTAATGCTATTTTTAGCAGAGTACCAGTTCGTTCTGACTTAGTTATCTGCGGTTTCTCTCACCTTTAACGTGGCTGTTGTCAATTACCAGATAGTGATGTCCGGGCCCATTGTCCTTGTTGCATTAAGACACGTGGCCCGTGTCTGCGTCATTTCCTGCTACCATCTGCACAAAGGTGCTCCGTGCTTTCGGTGATAGCTTTTCACAGGGCAGGTCGTCACTCCATCCGGCGCCCACGGCAGAGACTATCCACAGACGCTGGGCATCACTTATTCAACTTCACTTGGATTTAAATGATAATTTTAACCTTTGCAAATGTTTTCCGTCTTAAATCTTCTGTTTTAGACAGGGCCCACTGCGTGCCACGAATGTTAAGTGAGATCTGGGGCAGCAGATCTATAACTTAATTGAAAGTATGACTGAGTCCAGCGTCGGATGCCCTTGCCATGACCTGGGGGGGGCCTGGACTGCCGGCTCCACACTGTCCCTGTTCTTTTGATTCTCTAGCTGGTGCTGTGTCTCCAGGGATCCAATGCTATGTGTCCTTCACCAGGTGCCCGTGGGCTGCAGTACTCTGGGTCTTGCAGCTGGTTACCCTCACAAGTGCCTGTGGGCTCCAGTGCTCTGGGTCCTGCAGCTGGTTACCCTCACCTGTGGGCTTCAGTGCTCTGGGTCCTGCAGCTGGTTACCCTCACCTGTACCTGTGGACTTCAGTACTCTAAGTCCTATATCTAGTGGCCTTTTGAACTATTGACTCTATACCTCTGGACCCTGTACCTTTGATTCTGTAGCTGGTGCTACCTGCCTATTTCCAATGCTGTGTGTGCTTCACCAGGTTGCCTCACCTGCGCGCTTCAGTACTGTGGGTCCTGTATCTGTTGTACTCATCTCTCTATCACTGGCCTTCTGGATCCTTGGCTCTGTACCTTCAAATCTGAACGACCTCTTGTGAGCTCAGGTTCCATTGTTCAGTACTAATGATTGCAAACATTTCATAACACAGGCAAAACAATACAAACAAGGAGGAACCCAAGAACTGGACTTGGTTTACATGGGGGGCAGTGATGCCTTACTGCACAACAACTTAAAGGCCACATTAAAATATGGCAGCGACGGAGCAGCTGCACTGATGGTTCAAACGTTGCCCTTACGGAGTTCAATGTAATTTGAGTCAGTCGAATGTCTGAGTCTCTTTGCGAGGGTTAGAATAAGACAAGGTCTTAAATATAATGCACCGAAAACTCAAATCCTAAAATAAGGACGGAACATAAACTAGGTAACTTACATCAAAACGGTGATGGGTAGTATGAAAGGGAGAAGGAATAATGTAGGCATCCGAAACAGACGTGGGTGCAAGAATTGGTGACCGTAATATCTAAGAAGCATTAAAAATGTTTGTGGGGGTAATTGTCTTTAGGTGGAAGGACCACTCAATAGCATGTTTGTGGGACATGTGAAAGAAGGGAGGATTATTTACTTACAGGGAGATTGGAATTGAATGTTTAAGAGTGTACTCTTACGTGTGAGCGGGGTGTAGGTGGGAGTAAACCATTAAATAATTCTTGGAAATGGACTGGTGCAATAAATGCTGGTGTAGTCATTTGAGAAACGGCCAGATGAACTAACCCAGAGAATATGCCGTATTTGGACGTTACGTAGCCAGTCAAAACACAGTGCGTGTCAGGAAGAGAGTACAGGGAGAGAGGCTGAGTGATGCCAATGGTGGTGGTGTTGGGGGTGGAAGGGAGTGGGTGGTCAAACGAAGTAAAATAAGAAACGGGTCAGCTGTAAATATGTAGATGGGGAAGGCGATACTTGTGTGGAGTGGAATTTGGCAGAGGGGACACTGGGGCATGTAAAGGAAATGGAACAAGATAAAAAAAATCAATCAATCAATCAGGAATTTGTAATGCCCACTACTCACCCGTAAGGGTCTCAAGGCGCTGAGGAGGGGAGTGGGTAGAAAGTGGGTGTGCTGCTACTGCTCGAACAGCCAGGACTTGAAAATTTTCCTGAAGGTAAGGAGGTCTTTGGTCTGGCGCAGATGGGTGGGAAGAGTGTTTCACGTTTTGGCGGCGAGGTGCGAGAATGATGTACCCCCGGTTGTAGTTCTGCAAATGCGTGGGACGGTGGCGAGGTCGGCAGGAGGGTTCCACACGTCTTCCTCCTTCTCTTCTGCGACCAAGCAGAACGTGAGACCACCGACTACAGGGTCCGTGAAGTTTAGAGTCAACCAAATAAGCGAGTCTTAAACTCACACGAGTATCAGGCCTGAAGCATGGACTCCTCCTAGATGTCCAGTGGTAACAGGAAGTGATTCTCAGAAAGGGCACATTGTCACGTGACAGGAAATTGTATAGGAAGCATTTCACATAACAGAAAGTCTTCAGGAATAGCACACCTTCATGTAAAAATGGTAACCTGACAACTCGCACAGTGCTACTGTGTGTCACACGATAACTGCTCCCTTCACACGGTCATATCTGGTGAAGAGCCGACATCACGTTGAAGGCAAGGTGAGCTGGAAAGCACTCCAAGGGGGGCCACTGGGCCAGCTTGTATTCTGAGGCTCTTAGCAACCAATGTCCATTAAGGGATGTGAAAACACCCCAGGATATCGGCAGCAGCCTCAGCAGCCTTTTGTTTTTGGATTCGTTTTGAGGGGTGAGGAGGTGGATGGGGGCAGGAGATGGAGGCAGATGGGCCTTTCAGGTAGTTCTCTCATGCCCCACCCTCTCCAAGCGATGCCCCTTCTCACACCACAAATCTTCTTTTCAAGTTAGCAGGTCTGTGGATGTGAGTCTCTTGATGAGCACATGCCTCGCATCATGCTGTAAACGAAAAAAAGATTGCATACCCCGAAAGTACTGGCTTTAATAATGTTTGTTTCGCAAATGGAAGCACCGTGGGGCACAATGGCACGATCCCTGCTGCGGGAGCCTGGGATTCACGACAATGATGCTGCAATCATCCCCGCTGCAAGAGCCCGTCTCTGGTATTATCCGACTCCGTTAAGTGGGATTACTCATCTTTGGCACAGAAGTCCCTATTATCGCATTTAATCGCGCTGGAGACGTGGGACGATTGCGCCATGTAGGCGCAGTGGTCCTGGCACCGGGGCACGCCGGCAGAGCCCCGGAGGAGCACGTGAGGGGCGGGGAAGCGGGGCCGCGCGAGCTTTTAGCAGGAAGCCTGAGGGAGGCAGCGTTGCTCTGATTAATTTTTAAATAATCATTCTGTTTAATGGCAGGTGCAGCCGTCGCACGAGTCACATGCTGTGTGTGAGGCAGTTCACCGGACTCCATTGGGGCCTTAAAGGGGCACTGCATTATTATAAATAAGGCTCAGTTTGGCACATTTACTAATTTTTCAAGATAAACGTGGGGACTTGTCGTACGTGAGTTAACGTACGAGACCGGGAGGGAAAGAATTGGTCCGTCTTCTATGTTTGGTCGCCTCACGACGTTACGACCAATCCGTATCGAGGACGGTCGTGACGTCAGGGGGCGGCGCGGCCGAGACAGGAGAGGCGCGAACAAGCGCGGTGTTGCGCGCTGGCCGGCTCCTCGTGGGCCTTGTTTCTTGCGGCAAGACAATAAAAGATATTACAATGCAAACCGGCTGCCTCGCATCCTTCATACTTGCCACTACAAATGGCGACGAGGGTCACAGCTTCTACCAAGGCCCACGAGTGTAGCCCACCTTACCTGATGTTTCAGGAGGCCAGTGAGACGCGCTGATATCTCTTCACTGAGGACTACATGCAATCCCTAAGGTGTGCTGATGCTGGGAGCTCCACACGATTGATTTTGACGACTTCTACCTTCAAGGACCAGGCAGTAGGCCCGCTCTCGGGTTCCCTGTCCACGTATGTACATCTTCTGGGAGGTGTCCAGTGTAAAGCTGATCCCCGGCTATCCAGAGTGCGGAGCTACCATTCTGCGCTGTCCAGTAGCCTCCCATAGTGGATGCTGCACCTGTATCACGCGGTCTTTCCAAGTGTGGCGCCCGCTTTCCGGCCATGTCGCAGACAGGTCATATCTGCGTGCTTCCTCTCTTCCTGGACTCTCCTGGTAAGCCATGCATGAAATGGAAAGGATGGCTGCGCGCATTTGAGAACTATATCGTCTCCATTGATGGTCAGGGGTATAGCCCAGAGCGGAAAAAGTCGTTGTTATTCGGACTGTTGGGGAAGGCCAGACAGGAGGTTTTCGATAGTCTGCCGGTTTATGTGAATCCCCATGGAGCCACAGCTCCGCTGAACGAATACCAGGAGGCTGTACGGCGACTTGAGTTGCAGTATGCGGAGGAGTGCAACATCATGGTGGGGCGCCATAAATTCGCACTGCGGAAACAAGAGGAAGGAGAGACTATCGAAGAGTATATTGCATGTCTACGAGTTCTAGCCCAAGATTGTGAATTTGCGGTGATGACTGATACGTACATTAGAGATCAGGTGGTGTTCTACTGCCATTCGAAGAAAGTGCAGGAACGTTTGCTTTCATGCAGGAACCCTTCACTGAAGGACGTGATAGCCATTGCAAAGGCAGTGGAACGCTCCATGGTGTCTTCCAAGGAACTGGCGAGCACTAGTCAGGCTTCAAATGTGTTCTATGTACAGGACAGTCGTAAACATGTGCCCAAGACTCCAGACAGGGCGGCGAGTGATAGAGGGGGAGGCAGGAGGCCGCTCGTTTGTTTTAGGTGTGGGTCAAAGGATCACTTAGCGGATAGCAGGACATGCCCTGCCTTGCACAAAAGTTGTTCTAAATGCAGGAAGTTGGGCCACTTTGCGGCAGTGTGTAAAGCCAAGAAATATAGTACGGGCATGAAAGTGAGCTCGGTAAGCGAGAGTGACACTGATGCGGATGCGGACATCGTGTTGTCCATTGATGGTGAGGACGGAAGAGTGAAGAGGCCCATTGGCTCCGTCATGATTGGTGCGATAAAATTGCCATTTACGGCTGATTCTGGTTCCCCTCTTACCCTGATCTCTGATAGGACATTTGATTCGAAATGGCAAGATGTACGACTGCATGAGACGGATGCGAGTCCAAAGGCCTTCGGGGAACACGACATAGTGATGAAAGGTTACTTCTGGGACTCCCTCACCTTTCGAGGGCGCACTGTGAGAACAAAGATATATGTGGCTGAAAAAGGGAGGAGCCTTGTGGGATGGAAGGACCTGGCGAAGCTAGGTGTGATGCTAGTCCCTGGGGCAGAAGATCCCATAGTTCTGAGAGATGACTGGGTCAATTATGTGCAGCCTGATGATTTGCATGAAGGATTAGCTGAGGTCCTCGAAATATTTGATTCCGTTTTTGAAAACAAGGTAGGCTGTGTAAGAGGATTTGTGCATGCCATACGGTTGAAAAAGGGTGCCCTACCAACTAAGCACAAAGTCAGAACGATTCCTCTTTCTGTAAGGGGGGAGCTGAAGGCTGTTCTGGATAAGCTGAAAATGGAAGGAGTAATAGAGGAAGCAGGTGCATCAGAGTGGGTGTCCGCAATTGTGGTGTCCAAGAAGAAGAGGACAGGGGACATTCGGTTGTGTGTAGACCTGCGATCCTTGAACAGAAATATCCTGGTGAACTGCCATCCCCTGCCCAACATTCAGGAGATATTGTCTTCCACATCAGGATCGAAGTTTTTCACCCTGATAGACCTGAAGTCTGCATACCACCAGGTATGTCTCACGGAGGAGTCTAAGGAACTGACTACCTTTATTACCCCGTTTGGAGCATACAGATACGTCCGTCTTCCATTCGGCCTTGCATCGGCCTCGGGCGTCTTTCAAAAGCTAATGGACCTCCTCTTCTGCGATATGAAGGGGGTTGAAGCATTTCAGGACGACATTCTGATACACACGGAAGATGAGAAGGGGCACCTGGAACTGCTGGGCAGAGTGCTGGAGGTGCTACAAAAAAGGGGGATGACGGTCTCCAAAGACAAGTGCAAATTCATGGAAGGCAAGATAGAATACTTAGGGCATGTGCTTACCCCAAATGGCATTGCGCCGAAAGATGATTTAGTGAGGGCCATACGAGATTCCCCCTTGCCCAGGAGACAAAGACGCCTTGCGATCGTTCCTGGGACTCAGCGAATACTATTCCAAGTTCATGCAAGGGTACGCAACCACTGTGGAGCCTCTAAGGAAACTGCTACGGAAGAACGAAAAATATACGTGGACGCAGGAACAAAGCACTGCCTTTGAATCCGTCAAGCAGGCAATCGCCGCGGCCCCAGCAGTACAACCGTACAACAAGGACCTCCGGAATGTAATCACGGTTGACGCTAGTGCCAAGGGTATCGGTGCAGTGTTTTGCCAATTCCAAGGGAAGAAGGAGAACACAGTTGCATTTATATCGCGGTCATTGAGCGAAGCAGAGAAGCACTACAGCACCATCGAGCGGGAGACGCTCGCGTGCGTCTGGGCCGTGGAGAAACTGAGGAATTATCTGTGGGGCAGGGAGTTCGAATTGGTCACCGACCACACACCCTTGATATACATGATGGATGGTGAAGGACGTGTCAATGGCAAAGCCAGCTCGAGGCTCCTACGTCTACTGTCTAAGTTGCAAGAATATCACTTCACCGTCAGACACATCAAGGGGGGTCTCAACTGCAGGGCGGATTGCCTATCGCGCATACCGATCACGGATGAGGAGGATGATTCCCTGGACGACACGGAGTGTGTTGTGGCAATGGTTGACGCAACAGCCATGTGCGAGGGATCCATATCAGAGGAAGAATGGTTGACGGCTCAGGAGAAGGACGTGACTATTCGGAGGGTGATGGACCACATGAAGGCTCATTGGCCCCCTATCCGGAACTTGCACGGGGCACTCAGGAGTTTCCAACAGATTAGTTCTGAACTCACCATCGAGGGCGGCTTTGTGAAGAGACACGAGCTGTTTGTACCTCCGGAAAGTTTGAGAGACAAGCTAATCAGGATTGCCCATAAGGGCCACCCGGGCAGTACCGCTACAAAGAATCTCCTCAAGCAGTACTACTGGTGGCCAGGGATGTGCAGCGACGTCAGCAGATTCATTGATCGGTGCGGACCGTGCTTAAGGGCCGATAAGCACTGGAAGACGACAAAAGGAGAGTTGCAGTTGGTGGATATTCCTGCTGGCCCATGGAACAAGATTGCCATTGATTTCGCGGGCCCATTTACCATGCTACCAGACGATTGTAGACATCTCATCGTCCTTACGGATTACTTCTCCAAATGGATTCACTACAAGTTCGTCAGGGAAGTTACCACTGAACGAGTGATCAAGGCATTGACGAAAATTTTCGCGATTGAGGGACAGCCGAAGATCATGGTGTTGGACAATTGCACCCAGCTAGTGTCCAGGCAGATGACGGATTTTCTGTCCAGGTTAGGGATTAAGCAGGAGAAGACCCCGCTGTACAGCCCGAAGAGCAATGGGCAGGTTGAGCGTATGAATAGATTCCTCAAAGAGGGCGTGCAACAGGCAGTCGCTTCCAACATGAATGTGAAAGCGTTTCTGGCGGACAAGGTGCACACTTTCCATAACACGCCCAGTGAAGTTACTGGACACACTCCGTTTTATTTGATGAGAGGGAGAAGATGCATGAGTGAGCTTACCCCCAAATTCAATAAGTGGTATGACATGAAGGAGGAAATTGAGGCAGGATCTGATGAGAGGTTGAGAGTCAAAGCAAGAATAATGGCTAAACAGGAAAGCAATAAGCGGTACGCTGACATTGTGAATAGAGCCAAAACTAAAAATATAGCGCAAGGGGATTGGGTATTGATGAAGAAACCCAACAGGGTGATGAAGGGGGAGTCTGTGTTTCAAACCCCTGTGCGTGTGCAAGGAGTGACAAGAGGGGCAGTCTGTCTGGAAGGAGTGGGGTGGCGGAGCAAGGACGACATAGTCAGGCTCAAGGCTGGTCAAGAGGAAATCATCATGAAAGGTGGCCGTGTGGATGGGGCCGAGTGCACGGACGATGTTGATGAGTGGCAAAGTCACGAAGCCAGGGATGTAGTCATTGATGAGGAGGAGTATGCGAATACGCCTTCCAGGCGAGGACGAATCGGACATGGAAGTGCAGAGCGATGTGAGAAGGCATGGCGTGGCTTGATGGATGCCGAAGGACAGAATGGTTGCAGGCCCGAATCTGCGGAGAGCGACAGTCACAACGTAATGGGTTCAGGCCGAGAGGATGCGTGCGCCGTCAGGGCGAATTCACTTCAGTATGTTACTCCGAGCAGGCCAACTAGGCATATCCGAGCTCCCAAGAGGTTCGAAGATTTTGTTATGAGGTGAAGTTCCTTAAGTTCTCTTGTTCTGTTAAAAGGGGAGATGTCGTACGTGAGTTAACGTACGAGACCGGGAGGGAAAGAATTGGTCCGTCTTCTATGTTTGGTCGCCTCACGACGTTACGACCAATCCATATCGAGGACGGTCGTGACGTCAGGGGGCGGCGCGGCCGAGACAGGAGAGGCGCGAACAAGCGCGGTGTTGCGCGCTGGCCGGCTCCTCGTGGGCCTTGTTTCTTGCGGCAAGACAATAAAAGATATTACAATGCAAACCGGCTGCCTCGCATCCTTCATACTTGCCACTACAGGCCTTAAAGTGGAACCGTATTACAAATAAGGCTGTCAGTTTTCCATTTTTACTGATTTTTACAGACAGAATAGCGCTCCTTTCCTGTCTGCTTTTATTTTTAAATACATAAAAATGGGAACATGGGCCTTCTTTAGAATGTTTCTCAGTGTTGTAATCTTGACTGCCAGGCAGTAGTGGGGCAGAGCGACAGGAAGTGTAGTTAAAGAAAATGGGTTCGTCACCAAGTTTACATGGCATCCACAAAGCTAATGTTTTCAAAAGAGTGTATTGTTAATGGTAATTTGAAGTACTAAAACTTGCCAGACATTCAAGAGTGAGGTAAAATGTATCAGTTAAATGTGGAGATTTACTTGTTACAGCTTCAAGTTTGCACTAAACACAAAACAGTTACGTATAGATAAAGATACAATGAAAGAAAAATAAATATTGATAAATACAGACTGAAAACAAAAAAAAATAAGAAGCAGAAAACTAGGAGTCCTTGCTATAAAGCACATTCTAAAGGGCACCAATGTTGCCCCAGCCTCAAGTCTGGTCTTCACCAGGGCAGCACCCGAAGATTCACCTGTCTGGTGCCAGAACACCAAGTTTTGCCAGGGATATTGTAAGTATTTTGGGGGTCCTGGACCAAACATATTTTGGGGGCCCCTGATAGGAACAGCTTTGAATTTATGATCCAGTTACAGCTTTTTTCATGCCCTCTTTGGATAGGTAAATGACACTACACGGCCACACTCGTGCAAATTCTACATGTGTTTTCTTGCGTTTTCAATATTGTAATATATCAGCAGCTCACTAATATTGCAAATAATCTCTGCGGCCTACTGCTGTTTCTCATGTGTGAGGTCTTGTTTTGATCTAAAAGGAACTTCTTTTATGAATGTTGCATGGTGTTGAAAAACATAAACACATAATTTCCTTGCAAAATATCTGTATCTCACTTCCACACATTACCTGTATTAGAAATAAATCAAAGGAGAATTGTGTTTAAAACAATATGTTTAAAAATCATTCAAAGTCATCAGGGCAGGACTATGTGGATATCAGAGCCATATCTATGAAGGGGAGGGTCGAAAGTTTGGGGCCCTGGGCAAGAGCCCACTTTGCCCATGCCTTAACACATCTCTGAGTGTTGCCAGCTTTCGTGGTGGCCAGCCTGTGGGTGTGCCCTGGTGAAAGAACTGAACTGGGACAGCTGTTCCGCCAACCTGTTGTTTGCACACATGAGAGTGAGAGGGAGGCTTTCAACAACCACATCCTCTATATTGTAGCTGTTCCTGGTACGTGAGTTGTGTGTGCGCATTGAACAGGCTCTCCTAGGGTTGGAGGGAGAGGGTAGGAAAGGTTTGAGTCATTATCTTTTGGTGGTCCACACCCTTGACTTTCTCACGGTCAAAAGCGAGTTCCAAAGCGGAGCCCTACTTTTTGCGTAAAACTGGAAGAAAGGATGCGTGCAAGGGTGTCCATTGGCTACGTTATTTTCCGTATTGGCTCTGGATGCGTTGCTTGATGGACTGTCCTCTGCCTGCGCTCTTTGTTTGATTGGCTTAAGGCTGCATCATTTGCTGGACAACAGCTGTCCAGCTGCGTCATTTGCTGTTCTTCACTGTGGCTCTTTTGTTTCTTGTTGAGCTGTGCACTGGCTCTGTCGTAGCTTGTTCTCTGCATGCTGGCTGTGCTGTAGTTCGCTAAGCTGCATACAGCTATGTCATTTACCTGTGATACAAACAATTTTTGTCTTGTGGTAGTAGGATAATTGGGCCACCTAGCACCACCACTTACTTTCCTATCTTCATGTTCAGACACTTGTAGGAAGTGCATTTGTGTTACCATTACTACCAATTCCGAGTGATGGTTATAGTTAAGGTTAACGGACTTGAGTTGGGAACTAGTCCATAATGGGTTGTATTTGGGGGTTGAATTCTATTGTAACTGAAATCCCACGCAGTAGGGGCTTTCACACATGCACTGATCCAATGACGAGTAATCTGAGACCCCAGGGGCTCAGCACAGCACTTGTAGCCAATACAATGAACTCTGTAGGGAAATCATTTACCTTTCCCCTCATCTTTTCAAATGTCAAGCTCCTTAGTTTTTGCAGTGTATATTTCCAAGACTGGGGTGCGATCTGTTTCATGTCCTTTTGGTTTCACAACCAGTAGTAAATAACAGAACCTGCTCTGAGCTTATCTCCTCTCCCTCAGCTTCTTCCGGTCTGACAGCTTTTGGTTTTTATGGTCTCTAGTACTGCAGTGTTTTCGCAATCACAGTATAAGTCCTACTGTTTGAGCAGAAAAACTGCAGATCACTTGTGATAAGTGAAAAACAATCCTTTTCCAAAGACGGCGCAGTAGGCAGTTTCTGAAAAGCAAAATTGTTAGGGGGTAATTTTGTCATTTTTATATTTTATCACACCCACAATTGTACTAGTTTACATAAATACATGTGTGTACCTCGCTCTCCCCCCCCCAACACACACACGTAGCCACAATTCCACATATGGTAGGGTGACCAGATTTTGAGGATCAAACACCGGGAAAGGTCAGACATAAAAGAAGGGTTAAAGACTTTACTCTCACATGTGTGTGTGTGTGTGTGTATATATGTGTACACACACACACACTTACAAGACAACATATATAAAATTATCTATGGCTTGACCTCCCACCCTGCACCCCCCAACACGCCCCCACCCACCTCTCTCTGCTCCCCACTCTATCTCTCTGCTGGAAGCAGACAGGGGCCTGTGTTGCCTGACAGTAACAGATACATTACTTTAATTATTTCATACTTTGTAGGCCTCTTTCACTTATGCTTCCCTAGATGATCTGACATTTGCCCCCAAAACTGGGGCATTTATTTAATAAACTGACCTTTGTCCCAAAAACCAGGACATTTATTTAAAATTAAGAGAAGCGTCGGGACACCGGGACAGTCCTCTAAAAACCGGGACTGTCCGGGGAAATCTGTGACGTCTGGCCACCCTAACATATGGAGCTCACCAGCACTTGTATGTGGCATACACTTGCACCCACACGTGCCATACCTGCACCCACAGTTGTGCCACATCTTTGCCAACACATGTACCAAACCCGTCCTCACCACCCCTCCCAAGCACACATCCATCACTTTGACTGTTTCCATTCTAAATTTATAAAACTCACAATTACCCCGGAACAGAGTGTCCTGAGGCTGGACAGGTAAAGTGGATGCAGTGTACCTGTATCAGTGCTTAATTTGTGCTTGTTGTTTCTGGTGTGGAGCACCGGTACTTATTTTTGAGGGCTTTTTGTGCCTCAAGCATTTACTATGAGCAAAGGACACATATGGGAAAGACGGAGGAAGTGAAAACGAAAAAGCGTCGCAATGGGAGAAAGAAAACTGCAACAGTGAGCTAAAGGGGCAGGGAGGGGCGGTAAATGGATTGAAGAGGCCCGAGATGGCTTCAGGATTACGCTGCCTCAGTATTCCATGCTCGCACATTTAATTTCAGCAGCCACATGTTTAAGAGGAGGGCTTTGGGCTCCTGCACGTTTTTAGTTACAAGTTAAGCACTGCTGCCCATTGAACTAAAACAGGCGAATTTCAATTGTTTACGGAGCAAGCACCAGAACAGGAAGCTTAAGAAGTATGCTGGGTTCCTTTTGGGATTATTAGAAGTACGAGAAATTTCTGGGTCCAAGATAAAACCAGCAACAGCAGACCTGCCAAGAGATCTGATGGAGGACCCCAAAAAAGGCAAGCAAAGTAGTCCAGATAGCCGTGGTGGCTGCCACTAAGTGGCGGTGGTTGGGGGGGACTATCGGGGGATAAACAAAATTGAGGAAAAAAAACACTTACTTTTCTTCAGGAGACGCATTCGCGTCTCCTCAGTCCTCTTCCTGGCAGCACACAGGCTCCCAGCCAAACATGACGCTGCTGTCCCCAGCATGACAGCAGCGCCATGATTGGTGTGAGCGCCCTGCTTTGGCGCTCACACTGAGAGTGTGAGCTTGTGCACTTTCTCCACCCGGTTGTTTAATACAGCTGGGTAAAATGCAAAGTGCGCATGTCTGGCTGGCCCAACACGGCCGGCAAACAGACATGTACACTTATTGTGCACTCCGCTCCTCCCTCCACCCCTCCTCTAGCCCCCTCTAGCCCAGCCCAGTCCCACCCTAACCCAGCTCCCAGGATAAATAAAATGATAATAACGATTTGTTATGATCATTTTGTTTTCTCTTCCCCTTCTGCTTAAAAGTAGCGGGCGATGTTACTCCGCCTTAGCAGAGGAGTTGCCCCTATCATATAGGAAAGGACATGGACTGGACAATTGTCTTCCAAAAACTGGTTGAAAGAGAGGGAATGACTTTCTTGAGCACTTTCTACACTAAGAAAGGAAGAAATTGTATTAATGGGTTCATTGAAGGATAACTGTGTCTCAAATATGACCCTTAAATGACATGCAAAGTTGGCTGAAGTAGCAGGTGATCCCAGGCCTATCAGATGTCAGATGCAATAGGACTGTGAAGAATTACAAAATCAAGGACATAGGTTTTATCAGAATTTAAGCTTCTTGAATTGCTAACCATCGAAAATGCGACAGAACAAATGTTGTTCTGGAGTTACAGGGAGGTCTTGTCTCCATAAATTCTGAACATAAGTTTGGTGTCATTGGCCTAGACTTAAAACCCAAAGCCGAAACCACAAATTGTTGCAGATGGGGGAGAAACTTTGACCTTATTTATCAATGCAGTTCCTCATTGCAAGAAGCTGGCTTTTCATATAGTACACCAAAATTAGGTATACTGTGCAAAGAGTCTAGGAGTTCCCTTACTGGTGGACAGGGGCTTTCTCTAGCAATCCCAAGGTGCTCTCTTAGGGGATAGTCTGGTCGAGTAGCTTTAGGCTTATCAGAGAGGAGTGTTAGACATCTGAAAATACACACACAGCCAATAAATGAGACACATGATTCAATAAGGAGATCCACACCAATTTACAAAAATAACAAGTATCTTTATATACGTTTTGGAAGAAAAATCTTTACAGTTCAGAAAAGTCGACAGTGCAATTCTGGAAGACTGAAATATTATCCTATGGAAGAAAAGTGAATATGGTAGACGGGTACAGCAAAGCGACTTATAGGATCAATGTCCTGGACTTAGGGTAAGTATTGGGCAAAGGTCAAGGCCACACCAACTCGTCACACCAGGCAGCACTGGGGTGGCTGGGTTCAGAGGTGCAGTATGGCGTCAGGTGCCGAACGTTAGTCAATGGGGATCGGTCCGGTTGAAAAGAGGCTGCAGGTTTGGACTCGTAGTCCAGTCAGGGTGAGCCACCAAGTGGGCTCGATTCTTGAGATGCTCGGGGAAGTAGGGAGGCCAGTAGTCCTCTTCTCCTTGGTTCGAGGGGTCCCGGTGCAGAGGGTTCTTGGACCACCTGTCACCTGTGGTGGTCGTGATGGAGGGGGCCTACAGAAACATGCTTCAGGCATGGACTGTGGGACTGGTCTGGATGAACCAACAAGGGGTCTCAAGTCATATGAGACTGGGGGATGCAGGGACACCAGTGGTCCTCTTCTCCTTGGTCCGGGGCGTCCAGGTGCAGTGGACTGTCGGGCTGCCATCACCGGAGGCAGTCGCAGTTGAGGGGGTGTTTTGCTTTCACTAATGACCGAGCTGACAAAAATCTCTGGAATGCACTTCTCAGTTCAAAAAAGACATTTATTATTATCTCACCACGAGGTTCCTAAAAAAGGAGATTAGTAGGTCGAAAGCAAATGTTTAAAAATAGTCACAGCAATGAAAGGAAAATACACCAAAATGATTCTCAACTGCAATGTACACATCAAATATATGTAGTTATGATTATGCAAAGCAAAGAATGAAGCAAAAATTCATCACCGTAGGGCTTGTCAAGCTCTTCATCTTTCTCATGCCAGCAAGTTCAACTGCGAGAAAGAGATATCCACCCTCACAGGACAAGTGTCAGGCATTTGACGTCCAATTCTGACTGAGGTCTCAGAAATTCCACCGCTATTGAGCAGGGCCACCTTTTTATATCTTAAAGAACCGAAGGGCTTTCTGGAAAAAACCCTCCCATAAAAAAGAAATATTCAAACATGCTGGCTAATGTAGGTCAGAGTTGAAAGAAACAGGTTGGAACTGGCCAGTCTCCCAAATTGTCTCTCTCAAGGCCAAATTGTTCCCTGCTTACACCAAAAAACATCAATCTGGTACATTCTTATCTTGCTGACACCTTCCTCCTCCATAATATGTCCTAGCTCTTCAGTGAGAAAGAATTCAAAAACAAGCACAGTTTACAATGTGGGAAAAAAAATACGGTCAGCCTTTAACATAGCAGTGTCTAACGCTACGATAAACTCAATAGGCAGCTAAACTGAATACAAAATGCAATCTGCAACTGGTGAACACTAGACAGCTAATCCAGGTGCAAAGTAGTGCAACACAAAGTCAGTGGTCAAAAACACATATTTCACTGCAGGGGGCCTGCACAAAGAGGCTGCAGGGGTCTGTGTGAACATCACAATGGGGAAATCCACAATGGACCTTGCCTCTGGAAAGGCTAGAGACCATGCTGGCACCATTGGCTCACTTCAACTCAAGCTGGGGGAATGGGTGCAGTGATGCTTTCTGGTGTCAGGGTTTTGGCGGTTCGGAGTCCTTTTAATTGTTTCTTGGGTGCCTGCAAAAGTGCAGGGAAGCAGCTCTGCTGCTTCACGGGAGTTCCTTGTGCTGGTTTGTAGCCTGGCAGTCTTCCTGGGCCTTTGGAAGGTTCAGCAGCTGGAGGTTGAGATGTCTTTCTCACAATGGTCAAAGTCAATAGCCAGGGTGACACGGTTGCCTCCAAGTCTGTCACGGATCTTCAGTTCTTGCCGTTTGCGTCTCTGGAATGTCCTTCTTGTTCGGGTCAGCAGGAATCTGCATTCCTGGTGCCAGGGGCTCCCCTTAATACTGAATTTAGGGGCATTAGGGGAGCGTGGAGTAGTAGCTAATGGGCTACTTACCCCTGGGGGGCCCCTAAACAACCACTTCCTGTGGGAAATAGGCATAACCCTGTCTCGGAGTTCCTAGTTCTACCATCGCAAACTTGGCAGACATTAAAAAATTGTGTCCACATCAGGCAGCTCACCTTAGGGGTGTCTGACCTGACAGGTGGGTACACCCCTCTGACTGCTAATTTTCCACTTGCCCAGGTGCCAAATGGGGCCTAGGGCAAGGTGGTCAGCATCTGTCCTTTGAGTAAAGCCAGATCTGCCTACCAAGGGCAATGGGCTTCTTTGAAGCTCCCTGCTGTGGAATGCAAATGTGCAGGTCATCCTGTTGGGTTGGGTGTGCAAACACTTCTCCCAGAGCAGGCTTTGTTTTTGGTCATCTGAGAGCAAAGGCCCAAACCCTTGGGGGTCAAAAACGTGTCTGGTGGTGGCAGGCTGGCTAAAACTAGTCAATTACCACACCCGTTGTTGGTAGGGTGTTAGGGGGCACCTTCAGAGTGCCTCTAGGTGCATGTATTAATAAATCCATCACTGGCATCAGTGAGGGTTTACTCAAATGAGATGCTTGATACCAAACATCCATATTTTCAGTGAAGCCATCATGTAGCCGGGGAACTCGTATTGACAAATGTCCAGCACATGTACTTAAAATGGATTCCCTGTTCACTCACTATATCTAAAAATTGACAAAAACATAGCAGAGGCATAGCTGCTCTTGCGGGTATGTCCTCACATGTAATATAAAGCACCCTGCCTTAGGGCTGAAAGGTCTGATGTAGGCGTGTCTTACATATATTGCATGCACTGATTGCATAGAGGCTGTGTTCCATTGTGTTTTCAATTTTAGCTGCACCAAGACACGCAGCCTGCAATGATGTTCTGCATGTGGTAGGTGTCCGGACCCTGGGAGTGGCACAATATATGTTGCAGCCCTCGGGGACCCTCTTCCGTATCCAAACCCTAGGTACCAGGGGTACCATTTACTAGGGACTTATATGGGGGCCAAAGGTGTTGCCAATTGGGGAACAATTGCACAGTTTTTGGTAAATAGATCTGGCACTGGGGATCTCGTTAGCAGGAACCCAGTGTGCTTTCAGTCAAAACTGCATTGATTACCAGGCAAAAATAGGGGTGACCATTTCAAAAAGGAGGAGTTTTCTACACCTATAGACACAGAACGTGTAAAACTCTTCAATACATCAAGCTTATAGATATAAAACAGTAAAGTGGGGAATTGAGGATTGAAAATGGCAGTAGAGAGAAAGCCTGAAACCAGTTCCCTGAGCGAGAAGGAATCCACGCCAGGACACCACTGTCGAAATGTAGCCACTTCATGCTCCAGCACCCACTCTGCATCTATCACAGTGTTTCACACTTTCATACTCGGTACACACCCACAATTTTCTCACATGTCCACTTAAATGCCAGGTTAAATGGAGCCTGTTTTGGACACTGTCGATTAGGGGCGTTCAACACAGGTGTAAGGATGTGAGCTTCAAGTTCAGAGACATTTGACATGTGGCTGGTTGGGAATCTTAGAGGGGTAGAAAAAGAATGAACCCCTTGGAGGTAGCAAAGGACTGCCAGTCCAGTGAATGAATGATGGGGTGGCTCCGACAGGTGCTTGTTTAAAGGATGGGATGTTCCCTGTTGGGTCCCTAAACTCCCTTCCACTCAAACAAGTCACTGAGAGCCAGACTGGGCGCTGTCCCAGGTGGTGTTTAGTACAAAAGAACAGACCATTTCACATATTTATCAATACGCCTTTCTAATTTCTTTGGCACACATAATCATAATTTCCATACATATTTTACAATATTTACAGTAGCACAAAGGTGATGCCTCTACATGCTAAGGTTGAATATACCATAATTACATTCTTTGCTTCTGCACACTCAGTCAGCACCGCCTGCACTACATCTGATGGGGGAACGTTTCAAGGTCACCGCCCAAAGGGGGGGATCGTAGCCCAGACACCCCTTTACCACAGATAAGGAGAGGGTCGCCACCCTGCAGTGAAGTTAGAAGATAAAACCCCCAGAATGAACATTTTCCCATGAAATCATCGGCTGTATTAAAAAATGCATTTAAAGCAAAAAGGGTTTGTGCAATTACAGATCATAGTTCAAACATTTTCAAAGTAAATACGCCCAATGAATCCCAAACTATTTTGCATAAAGAAACTACTTCAAGCCACGAAACTTCACACTTAAATTCAGCAGTGAGAATAAGGGTTGTGAGTTAGGGCATTTTGTAATAATTCTCTGTAGGTAGCGCTGGGTCCAGTCTGGGTCATGAGCAGGGCTCTGGTGGCGCCCAGTGCATCAGGCGCCCCTCCCACCACACAACCTCCTGCTCTGATTCCCTCACTACCACCCGGCAAAAGTGCCCCTCATTTCTCCATGGCCCTCTTCCACATTTGTTTTAGAGCACTGGCAAAGGCTAGCTTTATTAATCCACTCTGCAATCCACATAAAATACAGGTCTGTTTTTTTGTAGCAGGCATATTAACCCTCTACACTACTTTATGGG
This sequence comes from Pleurodeles waltl, assembly GCF_031143425.1. Classification (NCBI taxonomy): domain Eukaryota; kingdom Metazoa; phylum Chordata; class Amphibia; order Caudata; family Salamandridae; genus Pleurodeles; species Pleurodeles waltl. The sequence continues at coordinate 73,983,904 of NC_090449.1, read as the reverse complement.
GAGTCAAAGGTGCCACTAGACAAAACTCTGATCTCTCTCTAGCAGGAATATTAATCACAAGAGTTATCTTGACATTTTTATTGCTGCCTGAAAGCTGGATGCACAAGCAACTCTGCAACAGGTGCTTTTACATTGTAAGTTATTGCTAAAGACAGTGCACCTCCCCCCCTCAAGTCAGTGACCCCTGCCCCCCTTCACATCCAGATCAGGGCCCAGTGCGGCTGCACCAGTGGAACGGCCCTAAAGTCAGCCCTGGTCACGAGGAGGTAAAATATCGAGATTACCTCACTTTATGAAGGTTACCACATTGTGTGTACTGGCCCTGACATCACCAAATCTCGCAGGGACCACACCCACACCAAACCCTTCCCAATGATCTTCACCCACATCTACCCTCTACACTCCTCTCCTACAGGTCACAGGGGGTCCTTGGTATTCACCCGGGGACAACTTGTAAACCCACCAAACATATTACAAACCAACACTTCCACCGACACGTTAAACACACATCACACCGTCTCAAGCCGTAGTCCTACCCAACATACCAGCAAGGACTCTGCGTCATTGTTTGCCCATACCAGCCCAATAGCTTATCAAACACCATTGCCACAAACACAACACCCACCATTTGACATCCCTGCATAAAACATTCTTACTGAATGAAATGTGTGCAGTCCTGATGTCTGCGTGAAGACCCAAGAATATCCATGGTTTCTAATGTCACATGAATCCTTCAGCTGGACCCGGCTTCTTAATCAACAGCACTCTTTTCCTGCTGGCATTTTTAAACACATGGTTATAATGCTAAGCATTGGCAAAGTCAGAAGCTCTGGCCTTGCAATCTGTTGCATTGTGTGATCATTTATGATATTTTTGTTATCTCACAAGTTGGTGAGACAGAGAATGCTGTCTCAAAGCCAGGCCTAAAAATTACACCAGTCCCAGCATTGACTGAAAAGCAAGTATTGGTTACAGGAGTCACACTAGACCAGGGCACCTTTGCAGCTGGGTATCCACTGTATATGGATTTATTGTTCCTGGTAATCAATGTACGTACAGTTGCGATGTAGAACTTTCATCCTTTAGTAGAGATGCTACTTTTCAAACATTGGTAACTAAGTAATGAAAGTAACAAAACGCTCTCCTACCCCACACATGGATTTATTAAAAAGCATCTGGTTCGAATAAAATGGCGCAAAAGAAAATGTTTCATCCATGCTGATTTCTTTTTTAATCTTAACCAAATATCTCTTTCTCCAACCCGATCAATTCGTCCCCATCATCGGGCCATCTTTTCCCCCACTATCCCATCTTTTGTCATTTATTGTTTTCAAACATTTTGGTTCCAACTTCAAGCAGTTTGAGCCACATGTTTAGAATTGTCAGTGATTACCAGACCGATCATGTATTCTGGGTTGCTATTGGCAGTGTAGTGGATCCTATTTGGTTTTATTGGGAATCAGGAGATAGCTTAGCCCTCTGGCTTGCAGACCTGTGCCCCTGTCACCTAGGGAATTTTAACCTACTTACACTGCTCTGTTTTAACTCATTTATTTAATTATTTCTTCCAAGATGGCTGCTATGATTATAGTTAGGAAGATGTTTTGATTTCATGTTATCAGTGCCACTCTGTGAAGTCGTCACTATCAGCGTCAAAGATAAATGAGATACGTAGGTTGTCACATCATGTTCTTTCCCACTTTCACGTGACAGGAACATAATGTACCTTTTCAGGGAATTGTTTATGTATTTGCTGCCCCAAACATGCCTTCTTATCTATTGTTTGGAAACATACCTGCGTCAGGGTTCCTATAAGACCTGTATAAATACATCTCACGCAGACAAGGTTATCAGAGAAATTCCTACCAAATGCCATCAACGTTATCTATGCTACACGTCGCCTTGATACAGACCTAGCCTTCGTGTCCCCTGATTTAAAGACCTCATTCCAATGTAACGAGGGTTGGGGGGCTCTTCTCATGAACATGGTACTGGCAGATTAGATTTAACACACCTAGCTCTCTTTAGGCTAGAGATTAGGTTCATCATGCCAAGGATATTAGGACATATTTCATATCCCATGTTATTGCAAGATGGTGGGGGTCTTTATATTCATTACTCTCTTTTTTACAGTTCTGTTTCTTGCATTGTTCATTATCCTAATTATTGCAGCCCATGCAATTTACAGTAGATTGCAGTCTTGTTAATAAAACCCATTGAAAACTTTACTGTATCTCCTTCATTGCCTGTGTGACTGAGACTTGTTGTTCATGTGAGAAAAAGATAATCTCCATTTAACCACGACACCCCTGAGATGTTGCGCTCTTGAGTCCATGTGTAAAGGCTGCCACAAATCACCTTTTACTATTTGGGTTTCTGGTGAGGTAGTGCTTGTGAACCGGGAGGGTTGGGCAGACAGTTGCAACTTTTTGTAGGATTGACTTAGTCACCTACAAACAAAAGTGTTGTCAACGCTAAACCAGCAGTCTTGCCTAGAGCAAGGGCCCAACTACAACAGCAGCCTTTGCCCTATGAGAAAGAGCAAAGCACTAGAGATATTGGCCTGGAGCTGGCTTTGTCTCGCTACAAAAGGCAAGGAAAAGCACACATTTAGATGGCTAAACATGGTGTCGTTTGATAACTAGTGTGGCAACAGAGACATTTACAGTTCCATGGCAGTGTCAGCCTTGCTAGAGGGCGAATAAGCAACACAGATGGTCGTATATGTTGATTATGGTGTATGCATTATTCATTGGATAGCAACAAGCAATGCAAATATTTGAATACATTATGGCTGAATTACTACAGTTTGGAAAATGATCAAAGGGAATCAGGTAAAAACAGGAAGCAAATTACATGACATCCGTCCGGAAACATTTCAATACAAATGATAGTTTTGAAGTCAAAACATGACAATTGAAGCCAAACATGACCATACTACAGTCGCAAGCAGCACTCTTTACAGCAGCCTGTCCCTCTGATAAATGAATTTGACACGTAAAGCCAGACCGTGGTACAAAGTGGAGGATGCCAAATAGGACGGGAGCAACAACTGATGGACTAGAACCACCGATTTCTGAAGTATGATCAATCAAAATGCAGGAAAGGTGCCAGGGTCACTTTAATGTTATGCAAAATTTACGGAGGACACATTCACTGATGACTTGGCTCCTCTGTACTGTTACTTGTGGAGAAAGTGTTGTCAAGAAGCCCCACGTCTCCTTGAGCCAAGGCCTTACAGAAGACAGAAGGGGGGATTGACAAATAAGGACTCCAGTTGCTGCAGAACTGATCTTCTTACCTATCCATGTGGCCTCCCATCTCAGGAAAGGAGCCTTGGTTGCAATTGGTAAAACCCAGTCTAGCCTTTCGACCTGTGCTTTAGTACTAAATGAAGCATGATGGAAGAAAGCTGTCTTTCCGATGGGCTCTGCCTACATTCCTTCTTTGTAGAAGAAGGGCATCTTGAAACATCATCTGAGGGCTGTGCCCTGACTGGTATCCAAAGACAGCCCTGAAAATGGTTATTTTCAAGGAACAGTTTGAATCTGTCCATGACATCTCCGGAATTCTCATTCTCCCCTTTGGAGTAGGACCAAGAGTGATTTGCATATGGCTGGAACTAATCTGAGGTGGCATGGTGGGCAAAAAAATTAAGTACTGGGATTCGGACCTGAGTAATTACCAGTGGCTGAGATTAATTCAAGCAATCCATCCCAACATTTTTTTGTATTCTTCACAGGTCCTCACAGGTCATTCACTGCCTACACCTGAACTACAGACCCTGTCTGTCAAACAACATTAATATTCCCAGGTTATGATAGCCCTGCAACTTAATTTTCACAATTCAGCAGGTCTGTGGAGTAGCAGCAAAGTGAAATGTTTGTGTATTAGACGACATGAAAATATATTGTAGAGAATACAAATCCAGTTAAAAGGAAGAGGGAAGCCCTCTGCTAGTCTACTGTCTTAAAGCACTCATACTCCATATTGAGTCATGGACAGAGAAGGGCCAAGCTAATTTACAGCCGCTCAGGAAAACTATATAACCTCTACCTGAAAACAATAACTTTAATTTACACGAACACCGTCACAACCTTATAGGCTAGTATGTTTCTGCCCAGGGTGGGGTGGAAAGTCCGGGACACAGGGAACACCCTTCGATGGTTTAGTAGGGTAAGGGTGTGCTATTCGGAACATAAAACTACCTTGACTGAGTGCCACAATTTTCCCATAGACAGTCAATATATGATAGGCTGGTGTGGAGATATTATAATCCAGGCAATGTGCTAGATCTTGAATTATCAGGCTAGTTCTTGATTTGTTTTCACGTAAACTACCAATATAGACAATACTATGGGAAACTGTGCTGAAGAGTAATAGTTTGACGTCTAAAATAAAAAGTCCTTTGGGATGAGTGAACCCAACCAAAATCGTTTGTTTAGAGTGTAGGGCTGGTTGACTACACTCTTGATGCAGTAAGGGATTTTTTAGGTCTTGCATGATATTGCATATGCCTGCTGTACCTACTGTTAACAATTCTTCAAAATATACAGAGTAGGCTTTGGCTGCGCCCAGAAGAGTATACCTCTCATATCTCATGATTCTGGCAGCTGGTGTATCATTCCTCCTCCTATTGAGTGCATGCATTGCAATGCAGAGAAGACTCTTATTGAGTGCATGCATTGCAATGCAGAGAGGACTCTTTTACATCTCAAAAGTCTACTGAATCATTACACTTTAAATTCTTAATCTCGCTCAGGCACGACATTCAGAAAGCAATCATGTTTTTCTTTTTTTTTTAACTGCTGTAGGCCTTTCTTTAATGATTTAGTCAAGGTGTAAAATGTAAGGCAGACCTATTGACTTTGCCAATGATTGTTTTCTTATGGCTTCTAGTCCAGCCCTGTTTAAAGGGTAATAACTTAAGAGCAAGCCTGCTGGCCACATTTCTCTTTGCTCTAGAGATGGCCCTCAAGAATGAAAAGGTTTTAAAGCACTAGAAATCCGACCTCCAATGTAGGGAAACATGCAAGACTGGTTGGTGTGTTTGTGAATGGTGCCAGCGTAAGGACTTTTTGAGATGCTGGTTGTGATGAAACATTTTGAACCTTATCTTGTATCCTATAGATCCAGGATGCTCCTCTGGGAGTGGCAGTTGCGCTCTATAAATACTCAATTCAATTAAATCTTTATGTTTTGTTTGCCTTCACATAACAAGCTGTTATGATTTCTCTTATGTGCAGTCACTCTGTCACTCTCCAGCAGTCTCTAGTCCATGCTCAGTCATTAGAGTGACTTCTCCCCCCACGCAGGTCATAGCGCCCGCCCTCCACTTCTTTGTTCCGGAAGTGCCACGCTTTGAGACGGAAGCTGTGGGCCCCACCCACGCACTGCTCAGCGAAAGGCTTTTCTGCCTGGTGCGCGGAGACGCTAGAAACCTCACTAACGTCAAGGCATCTATTTGGGATTCACTTGATCCTGAATCTGCTCCCATTTTACTTTGTCTGAATCTACTGTGCTTTAATTAACTGTAAAAAGAATAGTAACCTCTTTGCTGTTTCCGCAACCTCTGACCGCCCCCCTCCTGTAGGCTTCGTTCATAGATGTGTAACACTGTGAAGCGGTGGAATGCTGTTCAGCAGATCTAGGAGGCTAATGACCCAAGGGGTGGCTTTAGACACACAATTTTTGCACACCTCGGTGGGACAGATTGATGACAATAGGGTCCCCACAGATCTGGTGATAGACTACCCATCTTCTGTTGGCTGGCCTTTGATAGCCTGAGCTCAGGGAGGGAGGTGACTCCTGCCACTTTGAAGACCCCAAAGTTGACCTTTCCTGTTGTGCACAAATAACAAGCAGGAGGCTCCCTTCTGAAATTGCTTGCATGCTACCAGTGTACACCCCAGAGAAGTTAGTCCTTGGTGTCTTGGGACCTCTGGCCGCTAAGGAACCCAGAGTTCCCCAGCATTGCCCCCGATTTCTTTTGCACTACCTGCATGGAGTGGGTTTCCCAGATTTCTAGGGGTCTCTGCCAGGCACTGTATCCACCACAGAACTCACAGACATCCACACTTTGGTACTTCCACCTCCACGCTGATGTCGACCACTGTCCTCCCATCCAACCGCAAAGGCCCGACTGCCCTACTTATCCAGGGCAATTAATGCACGTGGTCCTGGAATAGGTGCTGGGTGTGGAAAGGTTTAGGCAGCTCCACAACACCGGTCTAAATCAGGGTCTTTTTCGCCTGCAAGTTACATGCACTCATTAGTCTGTAACTACCATGCTGCAGGCTCAAATGCCAGTAAGATTATCTGACAACTTTAATGAAGCTTTTCCCCATCACAGTAGAATGGAATGGTTAAATGTGAGATTCTAAGATCCACTGTCAGCCTCTACGTCCCCAGATCGGGAAGAGAGCACAGCCTCTTCTTGCCAGCTCATTCGTCTTACCTCTCCATCGCCCTCTCTAACTCCTTCGCTTGTCCTACATTTTGCTTGCAACTGAATACTTATTTTGCTGAGATGCCCTGCACTTGCACAATTTCACCTAACAGAATCATAGATGTCAATATTGGATCAATGTTCTGCTATTGTTGTAGGACAACGAGGGATGAAAAGACTGTTCTCTGGTGTGTGGTGAAGTGACAATCAGTCTTGGTGGTGCTAAGCCATATAAAGGGACCACGGTCCATAACTTGCATTACACAGGCAGTCCTGCAAGGGGGTGGGGAGGTCATACACTGGGTGAATGGTGGTGACTGTTTACCTGTGATAAACAGTTTTTTTGTGTAGAAAATACAGTTATTTTTTACATTATTTTAGTTCCCCATATATTTCTTTACATTTTGCACATTATTTGCAGGTTTTCCACCTGGCCGAGATAAAATGTGTAGGAAAGAGTGACTCTTAGCTATCACATAGAGTAGCAACAAAGCACAATTTGACTGCGGTGTTCAATAGTAGCTCCACTGAGTTTCAGCCTGCCATGAGCAGTAACGCACCTGTGCAGGAAGTCTTTGCAGGGACCCAGTGACTCCTGTAAAAGTCATAGGCTTAGTGGGAAAGTAATCTCTTTGACGAGTTTAGAACGCTTTGAGTTGTAAAGGACCCTTCACCGGGATCCATGCAATAAGGTTGCGGTGTTATTAGAGGGCGGAGTCACGTATAGCTTCATCAAATACAGTTTTTCTTCACTTGATGGATTACTAATGAGCTCAAACTATGGAAACTGACATAAATGTATGTTTTGTGGCATATATATATTTTTTTCTTTACTGTCTACATAATCCTTTTTTGGAATTCTCCCATTGTTTTTCTAAGCATCTTTGCATTTAATGTTTTCTATTCAAAGGTAAATATACTCTTCTTTATCTGTGGTATCATATTACCAGAGGCTAAGAATCAGCTAAGAAATAAGCATCTGAGGGTGGCTGCCGGTCCTGTATCATTTTTTTGGATGAATATACTGAGTTTTGGGACAAGATATTTCTCTGACTAAGGTGTAACCCGCAGGTAACTCACAACTTGGATCAGTTATCATTAGAGCTGATGCTCCTAAGAAGTGATCAGACCATACAGCCTGTGTAGGGCTTTCAAAGAAGCAGAGTCTGGAGTAACGTGAAGTAAATAAACATCTCCCCTGCATAAAGACTGCTTCTTGTAGACCTAAAAAAATATATGTCAAATCACTTCCTTACTAAAGAAACCAGAAAAGGATCTACAGAGCCTGAATAAAATTTGCCCGTTCTCGAACCATCTGTGATCTTTAGGAAAAAAGCCGCTTTGGTACCCCGTCTAGGGAAGCCAATCTTGGTGCGGGGGTTGTGGTTTTTCCTAGAGTATTTTATCAATGGTTTTATAGACCCACTGGTGTCATGGAGCCTTCTTTGGCTCACGGGTAATGGTTAGGGCTATCAGATAGACTTCAGGGACCAGGTTTTGGGACAGGCACAATCAGTATTTTGTTGGGAGCCTCCAAGGTACTCGGATTTTCACAGACCAACATCCCAGGATAGGCTTGTCATGAGTAAAATATTTTGAGTGTCTGAGTCTTGGAAAGCCGGTTGCTGATGATCTACTGGGGAACCTTCAAAGCCTGATAGCTCAGGAATCACTGGCTTCAGATGAACAATTCTTTTGCCAGTTCCTAAGTGCTTTTGGCGTCATTTTGGAAGGGTCTTTAGGCTCCCGGGATCAGGGCACTTGAGGCTACCAACCTGTTACAAACTCTCTAGTTCAGTGTGTGGCCGAGTCACCTGATGTATATCAAAGAAGACGCTTGGTGTCCCTGGTCCCATAGAAAGCCAACCAGGCAGAAATCTCAGCTCCCCCATCGAAGGAAACAGACTTGTAGGGCTATGGTAGAGGATGGAGGGTGCTCTTGGTGCTGGAGCCAATTTCTGTACTGTAGACCTGCATTTTGCCGATCACCTTTCAAGTTCTCGCTGTACCACTGAATCTGATTTATCCATCATTGCTCACTTTGGACTCAGGCAGCATCTTTGACTTGTAGGGGGCAGGCATGCAGTCCTGGAATACCATCGGGTCCCTGTGCTGTAGGCGATTCTCTGCAGCCAGATCACCTCGACCTAGCTTGAGATGGTCCCGTGCAGTTTCACTTCCTAAACAGCAGCACCTCTTTCTGCCTGGGCAAGCGGCAGTCAAATTCTTCTTGTAAAACAAAGATAAAGGGCCTGGAATACAACGGGGTACATCTTCAATAGTGTCTGGCCATGCGACTGCGCCTTCCTAAGGCAGAGTGAGAACAGGGGGAAGCAATAGAGGGAGCCCATTTGGGATATGTGAATGGCTGTTCACACCAATCACCGCCCACAAAAAACCAAGGCAACCATGCTTCGCAATGGGGAGAAATACAAGCTGGATGGCCTTGCAGTATTTGGAGGCTGCAAGATTTACAGGCATCAATGCCTGGGAAGCAGAGTTACAAGTGTGCATTTACTGAATCACACAGTTTTGCTCAGATCTTAAACTTTGAGACAGTGCTTTCCATCTTCTGGGGAGCGAGTCCTGATGATCTTCCATTGTGGTTAGATGAGAAAGCATGAACTACATTTGACCACACTAGATTTGTGTCATAGGCCTCATCCCCAGGGGTAACAGAACCAGGTCCTACCCTACTGTTCCACTCAAGCTGCCACCAACCAGGCATTCACCGCTAGTCTTCATGTGAGATTGTTCCCTGTCAGATCAAATGTTCAGATTATCTCTGTCTAGTCATCCCAGAGTCCACTTCCTGAAAAGCACCGGAAGTGAAATGCGCATGCAAGGAAAAAACTAAGCGTTGCAAGATGATAGACCATCAACACAGATGTCCAGTGCTGAGAAGGTATCATGCATCAGCTGTGCGGTGTCAAGGAGCTTCCTGGTGGGTTCCAGCCTCATGGACAGTTGAATGTGAGGCAGGTGGTGAAAGAATGGCTTGATTGTGCAGTTGTGGTTAGAGGTGTCTTATGCATCAAGCAAACCTGTTTCTCGTTCCTTCTCCCCTGGTTTGTGCTACAACATTGCCACAATTGTGCTATGATTTTTCATCCTTACTGCCTGCCCAGGGCCTCATCAATGAACACCATTTATGGTGCTTGAAATGGAAATGTAAAAGTGCACATTTTCCTACTCAGGACCTCTTTGCTTCTGAGAAGTGCTAGCAACCCTGCTGAGAAGGCCTGGTACACCCTCTCTATAGAACTGCAGGGACACAGCTCCTGGCAGGACCTTCCCCTACAGGTACTGACCCTTTATCGTTCTCTAACTCGAGATATAACTATCCTTTCAAATACAACTGTGGTAAACGCAGAGTGTTATTTCAATTCTTCATTACAAGATGTGCCAACTCGACCGGTGCCACAGTGTGCCAAACTACCCCGACTGCCTTAACACGGTTACCCGGTTAAAGCTGACATCATATGATGAACACTAGATGAGCTGGAAACCTTCGCTCAAAATGGACTTTGGTGAGTTTCCAGTTTGTCTATAGAGGCCCTAGAAAGCGGAAGTCCATTATGGAAGTTTAAGCCGTCATAGACGTAAGTTTTTTGGGAGGAAATCAGCAGGTGCATGGGTGATTCTCGGAAGTCAATCGCACAACCCCACCCTTCCCAAATCCCAGCCCCCTCCTCTCATTATATTTTAGTGAAGTTGGGAAGTGTGCATTTCCCTCCCTGACACACATTCCCTTATTTAGGCTATGTTGGATATTGTCATATGTGGATATTCTGCGTTTCTGTGTCCCCTCATTTTGCCTGTACCACATTAAGATCGGATGTGGCGCCATCTGTGATGCTTTAAGTCAGTGCACAGGTGCGCTTCAGCAGCTTGAATGCATGTTGCTCGTAGATAAATGTATGTTTCTTTATCGTCCTTCCATCACCACCCTCCCCCCCCCCCCCCAGCAAACGGGAAAATATAATAAGCAGGTGTTATGGTAATTAACGAGTCACTAAATTACAGAACAGGCGTAGTTACTCTGCCTCAGGGCGGTCTGTAAAGCAGCGAGAAGGTGTGAAAGGATATGTTAAAAAACCAAGAGAACTCCTCTTCACCAGGAAAGACTGTTAAAATTCTCACCTGAGTAATTATTAGAGCATTCCCCTCAGCTATAAGTGTGTTCTCGCCTCCCTGGTTTTCACCATTCCACAATCTCAGAAAACTTCCATTTGCCACTTTTTCCCCATTTCTCGGTTTACCTCGTTTTATCATGTCCTTTCTCACTGTTTACAACTGTGTGAACCTATGTCCCTCACCTCCATGCTGATGCACTGTCGCTCTGCCTGCTCGAAGCACCCTTCGCAACTTTACACAATCCAGTGCTCGCAAGATCATCCTCCATCCACCCTTTTTGAAGTATTCGTGAAGCTTCTGCGTGTAGCCTGTTGCGGAAGAGACGGGGAAGTCCTACATTCAATCTTTTATACAGGATCTGCTTACGCCAGCTTCCACCTGATCGGATGAGGCTCCCATGCTCTTCACTCCCATTCCTTTTAGTGGCACTACCCTAATTTCCATATCCACGCCTCACCTGCTCCCATCACCCACATGAATGACCCTCATATTTTAAAAGCAATAAGTGAACGCTATTGGTTTTCCCAACCTTCCCCGTCAAGTCAATACCTCACTTTATATGTTCAAGGAGTTGAAGACTCTAGTGCCAGGAGTACGGATCTGGTGTAAGGTCTGCTCACAAGTTAGAGTGGATTATGCACAGGACGTAGACAGAAGGTGGTCCACGCTCTGTGTCCTTCAGTGTGACTGGTGGAGCCCGGCCGGGCTGGAAGATGGATGCCTATGAGTTCGTCATGGAGTAAGGTCGCTGGGAGGAGGACCTTCTCAATTCTATAGCTCAGATGCTTTTATGTCACCAGGAGACCTTGCAGAATAACTCCAGCGCTCTGGTGGCCTCTGTACAATGCATAGCATCACTGTCACATGGCCGTTGACACAACAACGTGCACAGAGGACAAGAAAGGAACCTTGTTCATCTTCATTTGTACTTATTTATTCATAAAGCACAATATAACCAGAGGACAGCTTAGTTTCACGGTGAAGGGAAGTAAAAAACACAGTGAGTGCATGTGTGAGATCAGATGGATGTGGCATGTACCTCAAGGGGAGAAAGACAGGCTGCAAGAAGTATTTTCGATGGAGTCTTGAAACACTTTAGTGTGGGGGTGTCTTTGCAAGATACAGGAAGGTCATTCCATATATCTGTCTTTGCTGTAGCAAGCTGTTTGCCAACCCGTCTTTTTCTTAGTCATTAGTTTTGGTCCCTGTTTGAGGTTTGTGATGCCTGGGCTTCAAGTTGGAGCAATGAGGATTTACCGTGACTTGTTTTTTGATTGGTAGGAAGTTCGGGCTTGGACCCCCAGATCCCAAAACTGGTCTTTCCAGAGAGTATCTGCCACTACCTATGGTATAACATCTTTTCAATAAAGTGTTTCCTTCCTAAAAAGAAATGGAATCATATTATTTTTTAGTCAAACAAATTTCAATGTGTTTATTTTTCTAGCAGCGCTTTGATTTAGTTAATTGCAAGGAGGGTTGGGGGGGGGGCGTCTTCTCATGGTGCATTCTCTAGAATTGTGGAATTGTTTTCGTCCGCTTCATAGCGTTTGATGGCTTTTCTTCTTCTCACTTTTTTCTATATAAAAATTATTGCCTTAAAGCTAGCTATTTTCAAGATTTCTGTAGGCATTCTTTATTTTAATTATTTCCTCTTTCTGATACTTCCTAAGCTTAAAGTCATTTCACCCTTGATATCTTTAGTGGGTTAATGCCTGCTCCTTACTCTGGTTTTGGGTAAAAATATACAGATTCAGGTATGGACGTTAGGGTCACAAATTAAGTATTGTTTTTGTTTTTATTCTGTCTTGAACAGAATAGTTGTGTAGAGATTAAATGAAATGTATATGAACACATAATATTTTTAAAAACTGAAAATCATAATTGGGGCAGAGGGCGATGAGTGTGACATTACATATTGCTGTCAGCTGGCACCTCGGTATTTCCTAGAGTTAAAGCCCAGATGTGCTCACAATCTCAAAGCTAGTTGCGTCTTGTTGTAAAGAGGTCTATTGCGGCTTACCAAAAAATTACTGGGGTTTACAGCCCGCTCATTGCTTGCCACTGGTTGGCTTTGTCATGCTCATTTGCTTGCTTCTTATTCAATGGCTTTCCTTCCTGTTCTTGTGTTTGCCCGTCTCATAGAGCTTAGTCTTTGTGCTATGCTTTTGATTGGCTGACTTGTATCCTTCCACTGCTCGCTGTTAAGGAAACTACATTCATTTTTCTTTTTAGTTAAGCATTCCATGAGTACATCTGTTTTCCAGTTCTCTCCTTTGTGTGCTTCCCTTCACCCCCCAAGACTCCCCTCTGCACTCTGTGCTTCTCTCTTCCTTGTGTACTGCTCTCGTGTGCTTCTCCACTGGCCTAAGTGTTAATATCTTTCTCATGTGTTGCTTCAACCCATGTCCCCCTGCCCTCTCCCCATTGCTTCCTACACCAGCTCAGTGCTTAATTGTGATTAAAAATGTGCCGGTGCTCAAAGCCCTCCTCCTAAACACGCGGCTGCTGTAATTAAATGTGGGAACATGGAATACGAGGCAGCAGAATCCTGAAGCCATGTCGGGCCTCTTCAACCCATTTACAGCCACTCCCTGCCCCTTCCGCTCAATCTTGCATCTTTCTGCTTTTGCCCTTTGTGATGATTTTTCGTTTTTCCCTTCCTCTGCCTTTCCCACATGTGTCTTTTGCTCGCACCAAATGCTTGAGGCAGAAGAATAAGCGCCGGCCCTCAAAAATAAGTGCTGGTGCTCTGCACCGGAAACAACAAACACAAATTAAGCACTGCATCAGCTCCTTAAATTGCTTATCCTAAAGGTCCTTCAAAATATTTTATTACTTTTTAACCTTTTTGGAGCTCCATGCAGCTCTCCTTTGCTGACAGGTCACTCTACTTTAAAAAAAAATCTGCTTTGGCATAACTGAAAATTACTTTTTTATTTACTGACCCAAGTGGAGTCTGCCATCTTGGATTGGTCAGTGAAAGAAAAAAAAATGGCCGCACGTCATTAGATACGTGCATGCATTCATCATCACACAAGCACGCGCCTACGGAACGACATGGCCTCGACAGCGTGCTGGCGCACTGTGCTGTGTGGAGGCTTTAGATGTGGCCAATACGTCTACTTTGCAGGAGTTGGTTCTTCCCGTTTCCCCTGAAGGGAACTTTTGGTAGGACATCCACCTCTGCTGTGACACACTACACAGCTTGGAAGCTCAGATGGCCCACACTTAGTTTGTACCAGTGACCAGCTGTTCTGCAGCTCATCACAAGTGACCACAAGAAACGCATCCTGCGGCTGAAAGAACCTGCCTGATATATTTATTCACGAGCCTAAAGTGCACTGGGCTGCTGTGAGATTACCACATCTTGTTAGCTGACACTATTGATTGGAGGTCTGCTGCTTCTCGACAGGGGTCTGCACATATTAAAGCCGGGCTCTCAGGAGCAGCACACTGTGAAAATCTGGTTATAGATTAACCACTCGGGCAAGTAAATGATTTATGCCTCTTCCACTGGCGCTGACATTTTCCTGTAGGTGTCTGTTCTCTGCCCTTTCATCTCCTGCAGATTTGTTCTTTTTTGCAGGTGATGTTTCACATAATATTTTGGTACTTTGTGAAGAAGAAGTTTTTCATCTGCCTGCTGGAAACCGACCTCTGTTGACCTTTTCTGCTCACAGTCGATTAACCGAGGAAACTTTACAGACTGGTGTCAGTGTTAATGCTCGGAGGTTATGCCTTAGTTTATATATTTGTATGGCAATGACACTGTAACATTGGAAACATCAACAAAATGGTACAATAAATTTATAGAAAATTGGCAAAGGATGCAAGAAAGATGGAAATAAGAGTCCAAAAACGAAGGAGTGTTTAATAATATGAAGTAAAATAAACAGGTAATCACAAGCAAAGTTTTAAAACATGAAACACAACAACCACTAAATGTGAGGGGAGAGATGGGAGATGCTAAAATGAGCAGTTCAGCAGATGCACCTCGCGATGCCGAGAGCTCTGCCGACCAAATGCAGAGCCATAAGCCAAGGCCTGTTGTTCCGAAAGTTTAAGGGCGAACCTGTGGACAGACATTCGGTAGGGAAGGCAGATGAAAAAGCCCCAGATGACCCAAGCCCGATGGTCTGGGATAATGGACACAAAGAGCCGGATTCAGATCTCGGTTGACGGGTTACTCCATTGCAGGATATCCAAAATCCACTAGGGAATAATGGGATTTATATCTCTGCAGACGGGATATCTGTCACCATTGTGATGGAGCATTCCATTCCCCGAATTCTAAATCAGGCCCAAAGTCCAAAGCCACAAGCCCCAAGGTACAACCTCATCCTCAGCCACCCACACAACACAGGCCTTCAGGCGCATATTATTGTAGGGTTGTAATGCTCCCAATCAGAACTATGAGGGTTGTAATCTTGGTGAGCTCAGAGGTGGATTATGGGTGGCCATTGAAGACCATGCAAGCGAAGCTACCGGAAAGCAATCGATGTCCTTGAGTTGCTTGTTCACAGCAGCAGTGCTCAACTGTCCTGAGTGGTGTGGCATCCACACAGTCTCCCCTGTGGTGGAGATCTGTAGATATATTCCTACACAGGACCTTGCGGACTTTGAGGGATAGCATGGTGTCCTCAATAATGGTTTTGAATCGTCCACGAATCCTCTGAAGGTGGCAGGAAGCACGAGTCTTAGCTGCTAGCACCTACCTGCCCCTCAAACCCAGTGCTTAATTTGTGCTTGTTGTTTCCGGTGCTGAGCACCGGCACTTATTTTTGAGGGCCAGTGCTTATTCTTCTGCCTCAAGCACTTGTTGCGAGCAAAAGACACATATGGGAAAGACGGAGAAAGAGAAAAATGAGAAAGCGTCCCAAAGGGAGAAAGCAGAAAGCTGCAAGAGTGAGCTAGAGGGGCAGGGAGTGGCTGCAAATGTATTGAAGAGGCCCGAGATGGCTTCAGGATTACGCTGCCTCAGTATTCCGTGTTCCCACATTTACCCACATTAACCTGCAGCAGCTGCGTGTTTTAAGAGGAGGGCTTTGGGCACTGGCACGTTTTTAATTTACAAATTAAGCACTGCTCAAACCCCCAGCTCCCTCGAGTACACAATACTACCTGCCAGCACTAGCCAGCCCCTTAGGATGCACATGCAAGTCTTACCTGCCATGAGACATCAATCCCGCCGAATGCACAAGGCCTGCCTGTTGGCACAAGCCACGCTCTCCTTCCCTCCTGTTGGCTGGCCCTCCTCCACTCACTCCCTTGAATGTGTAGGGCTTTACCTGCAGGTACCCACCTGCTCCCATGTCCTTCTGGAAGCATATGGATAATATAACATGCTCTGGAAAGAGATACGGAGAGGTAGTATGAGGTGGTGGGAGAAAGAGGCATGAAGTGGAACCAAGACTAGGTCGCTTTGGTATTTGAAACCGGCTCCTAAGAGAAAGCTTTCACATATATACTTTTCCCATAAATGTCGTACTGCGGTGTGCACGTAGACGCATGGGCGACTAGGAGTCGCTGTACCATCTCAAAGAGGATTCCCCACTCAACAGCAACGCAAGGCAACGTTGCGCCTCCACTTGCTGCAAGCAATGCAAACATGAATGTTTGGCTGGTGTGCTTTTACCGTGTCTCGTGGCCCCGGGGTGTAACATGAATGTTTGGCTGGTGTGATTTTACCGTGTCTCCATGAATGTTTGGCTGGTGTGGTTTTACCGTGTCTCGTGGCCCCCGGGGTGTAACATGAATGTTTGGCTGGTGTGGTTTTACCGTGTCTCGTGGCCCCGGGGTGTAACATGAATGTTTGGCTAGTGTGGTTTTACCGTGTCTCGTGGCCCCGGGGTGTAACATGAATGTTTGGCTAGTGTGCTTTTACCGTGTCTCGTGGCCCCGGGGTGTAACATGAATGTTTGGCTAGTGTGCTTTTACCGTGTCTCGTGGCCCCGGGGTGTAACATGAATGTTTGGCTAGTGTGCTTTTACCGTGTCTAGTGGCCCCGGAGCGTCTTTGCCGGGATCACTTTCAGCCACAAACCTGCCCTGACCTGCTCAGAAGCACGCCGATAGGCCCTGAACTCAATGGGACATGCTGGTTTACCTGGTGGGGGCTGCTCCGAGACCCCCTCCACGCGCAGCAGCATCTCACTCGCCAGGTTGCGAGGCGTCGCCGCTTGGACGGACCCACGGGCCGCGGCTGCGAGAGAGGACGCGCCTGTTGAGTGGACACACGGACACGAAGAACCCACAGCTACCCTCGCCGGGGCTCGCGATCCTCCTTGGTAATTATTTGGAAAGTATCCAGAGCTAAAAATAAGCACAAGCGCTGCTGCCAGGGCGACCTCCGTGTGTGCGAGGTCGTGCGCTCGGCGCTGTGCAGCTCGGCCCAGTCTGGACACCTGAAGGAAACGGAGACCAGTGCTGGCCGCCGGAAAAAAGAGCACAGAGGCACCTCTAGTGGGCACGTGCACCCCAGTGCACCAACTGACCACTCTGGAAACGTATAGGAGGGGGGCCAGAGGCTGGGTGACGGCAGCATAGCTGCCAAGTTTCTCGTGTGAACGTGTAACTAGTTGCACCATTCAAAGTTCCTTCCTTGAATTTACAGTTGTAGCCCTAGTTTTGTAATGGAACTACAAGACTTCAGGCCACAGGACCACTCATGACGCACGGACCTGGGAACCTTGCCAGTACTACAGTAGAGCTGTACGACACCCTCCCAGGGACTGGTGAGAGGGTCACTGCAGGCCCCCTGAGAGCCAGCGATTGCCACCTCCAGTCCAGGGGACGGAATACCCTCCTGTGCACTAGGGTTGGAATTAACCATCGCTCAGTCAGGAGTTATCCTCCTGAACACCAGGGCTGCGCCTCCCCCGGAAACACCCATCTTTACACAGTTGTTGGTGTGATGGTCCCTTTGAGGGCACGATATAGTGTACGCATGGGTTTGGGTAGTCGCAACTTTCAGGCCTTCGTCATATTTGGGTACAGTAGATCTGGAGTGATTGCCGCCTCCATGACACTAAGGCCCTCATTCCGACCCTGACGGTCATAGACCGCCAGGGCCGCGGGTGACAGAAGCACCGCCAACAGGCTGGCGGTGCTTCCCTGCCCATTGTGACTGCGGCGGTAAAGCCGCGGTCAGAAAACCGGGTCCGGCGGCCTAGCAGACAGTGAAAAGCGCGACGGGTGCAACTGCAGCCGTCGCACACCTGCAACACCACCGGCTCCATTCGGAGCCGGCTTCAATGTTGCAGGCCGCCTTCCCGCTGGGCCGGCAGGCGCTAATGTTAGCGCCCGCCGGCCCAGCGGGAAGGTCGGAATGGCCCCAGCGGTCTTTCGACCGCGGAGCGGCCATATGGCGGTTCCCGCCAGGCGGGCGGCGACCGCCGCCCGCCGGGGTCGGAATGACCCCCTAAATGTCATCTTTTGAACTAGGGTGAGTGATTATCTCCTCCTAGGGTGAAGTATCTTTTTCTGCACCAGATTTGGAGCCGTCCACCTGCACGTCATGGGTTATCTTCCCTCACTCTAGGGCTGGAGGATGCTGCGATCTCCTGTACTCTTGGCCTGTAGAGACAGGCTCTTGGGGGGCTGTTATGTCCTCCTATACACTAAACCTGTAGTGAGAATCGCCTGCAGAGGGTTCGTTGCCCACCCAGTCTATATTTATACTCTCTTGTGACCTTGGGCTGCTCTCTTGTGACCTTATATTTGAAGAAACATTTCTGGCTGTATATATCCCTTTGGAAGGAATCTGCTTACAATAAAAATATGATTGTTCAAGGATGAGGACATCTTGTCTCGATTAATAATGCTGGGTGATCAGCCGACTTCTTTTCACACTCATTTCTTGATCCTGAGGAGCAACTGCTCCAACCCTCAATTGGTGACCCACCCTATGCAAGAATATGGGTATTAAAAGATGAGGAAGTGTTGGACCTTGATATACAACTTTCATGTAGTTATGACCTGTGTCCTCCTGCAGGGGGTGCGGTTTCCTTCTGTAGTGTTAATCCCCTTCAGTGTGTGCTATCCTAAATACTAGTATTCAGTGCTAATCTCTGACAGGGAAAGTAAGTCAACGCCAGCAGCTCCAACACCACTAATTCTAGCAACCAACAACAATTATTTTCCACTTAGCAGTGGCACCAAGTGTTTAGGGTGGTATACGTGCAAGCTGAACACCTTCAACTTTAATATATGCAAAGACAGCTTTCTAAATGATACTTAAAGTTCTTTTTTATGTTGAAGCCCTCGGTCCAGCCATCTGGTTTGCTAAAGACACCTTTGGGACATATGGGAATTTTTCCAGGAAATGCACTCTGCCCAATGCTTACCATTGGTTTTGTGGTTTGTAACTCACATTTGCTTGTTTTTTATTTGCAGGCTTTATTTCTATCAAGCTGTTCAGCTTGAGTTTGTCTCTCCCATGGAGCGTAGCCAATTTACTGTAATCTTCCAAGTGCTCTCTTTCTGTAAACAGGATTTTACATCTTGTTCTTATCTTGTCACATTTACTTTGGATTCAAAGTTGGAGGTGAAATGTCAGGCTCGGTCTCCGATGGAGATTGGGGTTTATTTTTCTTTCTCTGACTTTAAAGTGGAAGGATTCATGCAACAATCTTCCTGCTGAATAAAGGCTTTTTTTCTAGCTTACAACAAAATTTACATTTGTCTGTAAATGAGATGCGCAAATATTTCAGAATATACCTGAATTAGGAAAGCAAAAAGGAAGTACATTTTTTGTAATTCTGAAGTGTGGTGGAAACAGATATTTTAATAAGAACAGATCAAACCAATATACTGAGTGATGCCATTTCTGCACATTATCAATTGTGTGCTGTATACTTTTATCAGTACAAATGTATACCTCTGCAAATGCGCATTTCAGTTGTCTGTAATGGCAGTATGCTACGACACCATGCGTACCCCACCTTACGCCACTCCTTTCTATTCTGCACCACTCCATTCTACCTCATTGCACTCTTCGACACTTCACTCTATGCCTCTCTACTCTACTGTGCAACACTCAACTTTATGCCAATGCACTCTACCCCACTGTACCGTGCACCACTGCACCTTTCACCACTACACTCTACATCACTCCAATCTAGGCTACTCTAAACTGCATCACTCCACTTTATGCCACTCTACTCTGCTGCACTCTGTGCCACAGCACCTATGTCACTGTACTCTACACCACTGCACTCTACTCTGTACCACCCAACACTATACCACTGCACTCTAGGCCAATCCACTCTATACCATTCTAAGCTTCTCTGCACTACTGCACTCTACTCCACTGCACTCTATGCCACTCTATTCTATACCTGCACTCTACAAAACTCTGCTCTACGCCACTGCACTCTAACCTGCACCACTCCATTCTACCCTGCAGTGGTGTAACAAAAGCTCCTGAGCTCCAGGTGACCCACTCCAGCACTGTGCCTGGGCAGTGGACCCTTGGCTGAGTGCTCCTGACTGGGTCTGGAGTGTAGGAGGCCCCTCCATGTATTTTGCAGGCCCTCCCCCTCAAGTTTTGTTATGCCGCTGCTACCCTGTACCACTCGACTCTACACCACTTCACTCTACTCTGAAACAATCCACTCTATGCCACTGCACTCTACACTACTCTACTCTACACCACTCTGATCAAAACAATTCACTGTATCTCACTGCACTCTTTGCAACTCTACTTTGCACCACTGCAGTCTACACCACTATATTCTACACCATTGCACTGTATGTTGCTACACTCTATGCCACTCGATTCTACCCTTCAGCACTGTACTCGATGCCACTCTACTGTACTTTGTACTACTCTACAGTATGCCACTGTGCTCTCCATCAATGAATTCTAGCCACTGTACTCTACACCACTGCACTCTGATACGCTACTGTGCAACACTGAACTCTCTGCTACTGAACTTTCTGCTGCACCACCTCACTCCCTGCTACTCTACCGCACTCTACACCAATGCACTCTATGCCACTACACTCTATGCCACTGTACTGTAGGACACCATACTGTATGCCATTCTGCTCTGCACCACTCTATGCCACCGCACTCTTCACCACTGCACTCTGCACCATTGCATTCTGCTCTGTGCCACTGCACTCTATCCCACTCTACTCTACTCTGCACCACTGCAGTCCTTGCCACTGCACTGTACTCTGCGCCACTACACTCTGCCACTTAACTCTACACTACTGCACTCTATGCCACTGAGCTCTTTGCCACTGCACTCTAGGTCACTCTAGTCTACTATGCACCATTCTAATCTACGCCTCTGCATTCTATGACACTTTACATCAACACCACTTTATGACACTCGGTGCCACTATCCCCTATGCCACAAACTTTTAGAAATGCTGGACAGCAGCCATGCTGGAATACAACATGGCTAAAACACATTGGTAACGCCAGTCGCTCTTGCATAGGTGAGACCTATTGGCTTTGCCAATGCTTGTCTTTCTTGCGGATTTTGCTGAGGGAGTGGCAGGATTAGTGCCCACTAGTGCAAGTAACCAGCGCCTCTGGCGAAAAATACTATTTCTGAATAGCACCTTAATAGAGTAACCGCTTAAGATTCCACAATTATGGTCGAGGCTCCCACAAAACTGAAATGGTTATGTGTAAACAATGTTAAATTGAAGATCATGCCCAAGTATTTGCCTTCAGTGTGGAAAGAAACGCTGATATTTGTATGTGACAGAAGCTAGGACTTATTGTCATCTCTTTAATAGACAAGCCTGTCTCGAGGAGCTCTGCCTTGCCCTCATAGAGTTGTATCTTTTCTTGTTTGATGGAACATGTAAAGAGCTGCTTAGT
This sequence comes from Pleurodeles waltl, assembly GCF_031143425.1. Lineage (NCBI taxonomy): Eukaryota > Metazoa > Chordata > Amphibia > Caudata > Salamandridae > Pleurodeles > Pleurodeles waltl. The sequence goes on along the minus strand of NC_090449.1, from coordinate 73,962,480 downwards.
GCAATAGTTTGAAGACAAACTGTGTATCTGCACACACAGGTCTCTAACATGACTCTGGTTTTAGTAATAGCTGATACAATAATGGAGCATAAATGTTAGAAGGAGTCAGTTGAGGGCATGAACCATGCTGAGCCCCGCCGCCATCTTGGCTACGTTGGAGGAAAATTTAAGAAAACACACTGTAGACTGTCTTTTCTTGAAAACAAATAAGCAAACCTTTTAAGACCCGATACCTCCACCATCTACTCAACCCTAGCCACGAGGGGGGTGATGAAGCTAGAAACATTGTCCGAGCTGTGGCGTCCCCAGTCTGGTGGCTTGGAACGCGACATCCTTGATTCCCCCAGTAGGACTAAAACCTTGAGGAGAAACTGCTCTGGTGTGTGGAGCCCACCACGGTATTGCCAACATTTTTAGGTTGCAAATCAAATTTGGTGCACTCTATTTGTCCTACTGGGTGGGTGGAGGATACAGTGTAGCGGGCATATTGGAATGGAGTGTGTCAATAACAGAAAGTGGGGTGCTTGTAGGTAATCAGTGTAGCAGAGATGTGGGGTGGAAGTGGGGAAAGCAAATTCCTTATGAAAGTAAATTCCTTTACAGGTGAACGTAAGGGTTGAAATTACAAAGTGTAAAAATATAGTTGATATTCCATGGGTTATGGTTGATTACAGGGGTTGTTGTTTGGCATACGATAATCAGGATAATTATATCTCCTACTCAGTAATATTCATGTTACGTTCAAAGTGATTAAAATCATACTACACAGTTTGGTGTCATAAAGTTTACATACATTTTTATTTATGATAGTATTAAAATTTAGTGTATTATAGTGTAACAATGGGGTCGGTTTCTGCCAACATTATTGTGATTGTCTACATTTTTGTAGACAAAGAAAATCATTATCACATAGTTCTTCTGAAAGGTCATTAAATGTAAAACAGAAAAAGTTCGGCTACTTATTCTCTTATGTCTTATTCTGTGTCATCGTGTCCTAAGATGCGAATGACAAAATGTCATGTTGTCGAAGAATGAAGCTATGCGATTTTAAATACAGATAATACCATTATTCAGTGTCTCTATTTTATATTCTCTGTAGTCTCAACTCAAAACACAACCCCTTATTTTATGTTTAATGTAATATAAGTAAATAATATAGCAAACTAACAAAGATTACAATTGTAAAAGGATTGGATGGTGAATTTTATCATAGTACATATCCCTCAATTTACGATGTTTTAAGCGTAAAACCTCACTTCCTGTCCCCATACGTCTGATCGCATTTCAGCTGGTTCTATAGCTGTACTTCAGTCTCCTCCGGAATCTTCACAAGGGGCACGCACTATAGAAAGGATGAACGTTCTTTCCGGAATATTGGGTACAACAATGCTTTTTTAAGGGTCATTCATGCCTCCTGTGAAGGTCTTTGGTGGAAAGAAGTTAATACAGTTGGTATTGAACAGTTATATCTCATCAAAAAGATCTTCAATCAGAAAGGAAGGGGAAAGGCTATTGTTTCATGTGTTGAGTTCTTTGCCGTAACCATAGAGTGAACTTAACAAGAGGTAATTGTCTTGAGCTGAATGTAACTTTACTTAGCATCACTTCTTAAGGCTCAATATTGGAGCTACTATGGACTGAAGCATAGGGGAATAGATTCTGTTAGGGTGGTTGGTGAACACATTAGTGCACATTTGTCTACATTATCAATGTAATCTTTCAGCTTATTGCACATTTAGGAGACTGGTAGCTGGTTAGCTTCTCCGATATTGGACAATGGACTAATCAAAGCCAACACCTTGATTGTTTTAAAAATCCTTTAGTTAGTGCCATTAGGGCTCTGTTCTTAAATTTGAAAAGCCAGGACTTGAAGTGGGATTAAAAAAAGTGTAGTGGGTCTGAATTCGGGGTATCCTATGAGACATAATTAGAAATGCTTTCCTGGAGGAGTGGCCTATGTAAATTAGAATGTGGACTAAGACACACAAATTGAAATGCAGCACTCCCCAAAGCACAGCACCTGGAAGTATCTTGGTGCCTCTCTGTAAGCTTTCTGTTATTTATCCAGGCATACTACACACTAATGGACATACATCTAACACAAGCCAGAACTACTGACTCTTCCAATACTTATTAGCAGTATCAGATAAATGAGTAACAAAATGATTTTTGTTGTGCATAATTAGAATTTGAAATAGTCCTTATTTAAAAATATGAGCCTGTGAGTTAAACACCACTAAGGTCTGTGTAAGGGGAAGTGGTCTTCAGAATGTCTGTCTGAATCACTCCTGTTCTTCCCTTTCCACTACGTCCCTCTGCAGTCTCTCACTCTGTAAGGGCCAGATGTAGCAAGCAGTTTTGCCCATTCTGTGTCTATGGGAAAATGTTTTCGTACATATGGCCCTTAAACACTTACACCCTTTTTATTACCACATCTTTCTAAAATCCTCCATCTGCATACCTCGCACCTCATCTCGTTCCCCTCAGCGCCCTTTTCTCACTCTCTCCTACATGTATTTCCTTTTGTCTCCTTCACTTCACCACCCCCACACAACACATCCACTCTCGTGTAAGCACGGAGTTTTCCTTTATTTTACCCTGTCAGTATTTCAAAAGCTGTGTAGCTCTTTCAGCCACTTTCACACATAAGCACAATTCCAGTGACAAGAATGACCAGTGCACTGTACGCTCTGCTGAGAGGCCATGAAGTGGATGAGCAGGTGTTCTGAAGACCATCTTGAATCACTGACAGACACTGTGAGAAACTTTTACTATCTCCAGCCTCAACACGACCAGCTTCAGTTGTGGTCTATTATGATTTATCAACACTCACCCAGAGCCTGAACTCACACAGTCACCTAGAAGCAACTCGGTTCACACTACTCACTGCTCAAGAGTGATAAGATGCATGAAAAAAATACAGAAACACAACATCCTGGAATAAGCAAACACTCTTAAGGAAGGCAAGATAAGGCCACGCAGTTAATAGTAAGCACTATACAAGAGCAACAAGCTGTAAGAAAAAAATGTCAGACTCAACATCATGGAAAAAGCGAACACTTACGGAATGTAAGATTAGGTTATATATGTGATATGCGTTTGATAAGTGTTCTGGTAGGTCATCGCTGGCATGGATTATTTTAAGAAGTTTAGCAGACATTGTTAAGAAGCATCAGTGGTTTTCCTGTAATTCTAGGAACATGAATATGAGCCCAATAGCGACCCAATTCAAGGTCCGGTATCAAATAATGCCAGATCTGAGACCCAGAGGGACCTGGCCCACTTAAATCCCCGATAAAAGCAATTTTAGCAAGTGAGGTTGCTGCTTACAAGCATTTTGTAGCTCTGCTTTAGATTTTATCAAAGGCCAGGTTTGCCGTCTCTGCTTACTTTAACAGCATCTAAAGTACTTCTAGGGCCATGGTACAACCCCAGAGTGCTACATACGATATCCATATAACCCCCTGGTGTAAGGCGATATGTTGCATGTGATAATGGCAAAAACAGGTCACTGAAAACCAAACACAGTGAATATATGAATGTTTCAGCTCTTTTGACCTATCACCAGTGAATGGGAAATGATGAAAACAGCATCCCTAATCTAGGTGAACCCCACTAAGCAGACTTTATCACATACATTTTAGAGCTGGGTCTAGCGTTGGGTTCTAGCATTTAGGCCTCAAGTTTGGGCCTTGAGTTGGGTCTAGAGATAAGCCACGAGATAGGTTAAGCAGTAGGCAGGGTTTCTCCTAAGGTTAGGCGGAAAACTAGGTTTATAGGTCCTGGGTATGATGTTGGTAGGCTTAAGATCAGGGTGTGGTTTGGGCAAGGGACCTGGGTGAATCTAAGTGACACTGCTAGGCTTATTTTAAAGATAGGGCCAGGATGAAGGTAATGATTGAAGTCAGGTCACGTGGCTGGGCTAGGCTTACAATTAAGGTTCATTTAATCGTGCCAGTGTAAAGAGTTCACTGTACAACAAAACAACCATGCCACCTTACAAAACAAAGTAATGGAAATCTCAGACCCGTACAGGAAAGGCTTCCAGACCAACAGTAGAAGGTAAGTTCCAATGCAGAGGGAGACTAATGTATTCTGCACACAAATTTGATTGTATACATATCTGGACAGGGTAGCGTGGATCAATGTAGTGCCTTGTCTGTAGTGGCCGGTCGATAGAGTAAGGTGTCCCTCTAAGCATCAGCAACAGAAGGTACGCTCTGTCGAGGGTGGGGACCTGAGCCGGTGTGAGTCTGCTCTGAAGGGGCACCGTAAACTAGAAGTATATTCCTGTACATTTCAGCAATCCTCCCCTTTCATGCACTGCCACCAATCACGTGATGCGTTTGGAGATGGAGGCATTAGGCCTTGTTCAGTGCCGGGCTTGTCTCCGTTTCCATGGCAGCTGCTCAGCTACATCCCCCATTCAGTTAATGGCCTTAAGGTGGTGCCTTGAGTGGGAAACGCATCTGGCGCAGGTAGAGGAGCTGAGCTTACTCTTCCATTACAAGGGTTATTTTCAAAGGTCAGCTGGACCCATCTCCTTCGTTGTGGGCGGTCACGCGCTCGTGTCCCTTCACACAAGGCGTAATACTTGACTTCCACTTACTCCCTGCTGGATGCAACCTACCCTGCTGGGTGTTACGTACCCTGCTACATAGCTGCGTTGGTCTCAATTTATTTGTGTCGTAGCTCAGAGCTAAATTCTGCCAAGCGCAGACAATTTGTGCAAACGCAACGTGCAGTCTCAAGCCCCGCAAGGTTAGATGTGTTTCGTGTAGGCTATAAACAGGAAGTTTTACTTTGAAAGTGGCAGGGTGGTATGTGTCCCTGCACGGGTGTCCCAATGTTTTACAGTGGCAGAAGCCGCTAAGTATGTCGGGCCTTCTGCTACAAAGAAACATGTAGAAAACCATCAAACAATCCAAAGAATGGATACACAACTTAATGCTGCTTCAACATTTTAGAATATTTCGATATAAAATTTAAAAATGTCATTTTTTTCTAGCCTTCATTTCACCACACTGAGCTGTGAAGTTTTATGAAAAGTGCACGGATTCCCAGCTAGTGTAGGTCAGAGGTCAGAGGTCAGACGTGGTGAGACAACAGCCCCTGCTTTGGTTTCTACGTATTGAGAGAAGAGTGGCTTTGAGTTACCAGTGAGCCCTTGTTTTGTTTTTCCTTCCACACCATCCTCTTCCCATATATATATATATATATATATATATCTATGTATGTATGTATATGTATATATGTGTATATATTTATATATTATATTTATTTATTTATTTCAGAGGAATAAAAGGTGTGGAGTCTCTTCTTTTCAACTTAAACATTTTCAACTTTTTTTACACAAGTTCTTATGTCCCCTTGGGAATCAAAGATTAGTTTCTAAAAGGAAGCTTCCAGGTAGGTCAGGTGCCAGTGTTGGATTACCAAATAAGCAAAGTAGGCGCAGGCCCATGCGCCCACTCCTTTTATGGGCCCGGCGACAAAGGATCAAAATAATATTGATTTGTTTTTGAAAGAAAGTTACAATCAAGCTTACTTAATTTTGTTTCCCAAAGATAGGAAAAAAAATGAATCAACTCAAAGAAACGAAAACTTTACATTAAAGACACTATGGAGAAAATACTGTATTAATGAAATGTACCCATTAATAAGTTAAAGTGCATAAACCATAGACATCAGATTCATATAACAGTTTGTCTCTTAAAAGCTCATCTTCTGTCAGTTTGTTAAAAAAAAAAAATCTGTGCAAACTACATGTGTAATGTTTAGTTTTGTGTAATAAAATTGGTTTATTAAAATTGTTGGTTGGTAAAATTAAAAATATATTAGGATATAATTTACATGGGTGAGGGGGTGAAATTTCGACTGCCTAGGGGCCTCCACAGGGTTTGATCCAGCACTGTCCGGTACTGGCATTGGATCCACTGACCTTGTGATCCAGGGGCTGGTCTCCACCTGTGGCAGAACACAAAATGGTGGAGCCCACTAGGCAGAATGTGAGGTGGGGTCCCGAGCCTCGAATAGATCACAAATATTCATAGGCTTTGACCTGTAGAAGGTTGCTCTGAAGGATTGAGGGCCCCCATGCGCTGCAATGGATAGAGGGGCCTGTGTTATTCCCCTGGTCTTCACTTGTGATCTCTCCCAACCTTAGGTAAGGCCTCCCGAGCTGAGGCTTTGAGCTGAAGACCATGATAGCCCTTTTTTTCTGTTGTTGAATGTCTTGTACCCATTGTCTAAGTGAGCGGCAAATGGTGAGCAGGATATTTTAGGATTTTTTAATTTTTTTTGCACAAAGGGTGTTGTTTCAGAGAACAATTGGCTAGTTTTCGCGTAGCTCAGTGCTCTAATTAGTTTGGAGGATTCAGTGGGAAATCCTGGGCATCCTGGCCTTGTCTCTTTCACTCTCCCAAGTACGCTGAGGCAGTGCAGGGCATTTTGGTACAGGAAGAGGCAGAAAGCCCTGTGCTGAATTTGTAAAAAAGAGAAAAAAGTGCAGTGACCCAAAGTTTTTCTGTGAACCGCCACTTTCGCTGCCTCTTCATTCCACCTCATGGTTCTTTATTCCGCCACCCACCACTGCCCGACTCTTTATTTTTTAGGTCGAGCCTAGCAGCGGTCAAGCTCTGCTTTTCCGACCTGTTGGTATGTATCTGGACTTTTAACCACACCCACACCATGCGCATCACCATCACTGGTTCATGGGCTTGCCCTTCAAAAACCCTTTATTTTCTATGGTAAATGCTTTACGTTTGTCCCTCCTTGGGGCAGTTTAGTTATCGCCTTGGACATCACCCTTGCACTTATGCCGATACGTTTGACTACAAGCTAACTTCTTTTTCTTTGGTGTGCTCCTTCACGCACGCTGATGCCGTGGCACTTTGAATCGGCTCACTTATGGGGAAACTGTATTACTTTTAATTTTCAATTCATGTGGCAAGAAAAGACCAGTGAGGAGTTTACAACGCTAACAGCTCTAACTCAAGCAAATGCGAGACCCCTTGCATTGCACATGCTTGTTCTCTCTTGAAGGTTGTTTTTGAAGCCTGCTCTCTCCATTTGCCACTGTTTTCTTATCTTCCTCCATCTCTCTTCCTCTTCTGCCATTCTTTCTCTTGCTTTTTACTAGAAAAAGGTCTGATGAAGAAAAATAAGTCCCAGTCACCAAAACAGGTGCTGGTGCCCACGATTCGCAACCACAGAAGCAAATTAAGCACATGGCTTGTTTCCTTGTGTACAAAGCAGTTTGAATAAAACATTTCCCTCTGTTGCAGAGGATTTGTAGGGGAAGTTTAGGTTGTGGCCACTGTTCTCTGTATCAAATGAGATCCCTGGATCTGATGTGATGTCAGCGTGCTCAATCAGCACAAGGGCTGTTTGCAGGTCGGGCAACACTGGTGTTAGCGCACCCATTTGAGGTTCCCCACTTTTAAGCATCTCAGCTCCCACAGTGATTTGGTCATGCAGACCGGGCTAGTGAGCCCAGTCTGCACACCCTGCTTCTGTGCCATGCCCAGGTGCCCCGGTCACGCATGATGTGTGTGATCAATGCGCCAACTCACAAATGAATCCCTAGTTGTTTTTAGGAGTGGATGAAATTCACGTTATTTGTTTTTGTATAATTACATACCATATTGTGACCATTATGATGTGAAATGCAAATATGTTTTTTAGCTCTATATTTTAGCGTGAAATCCATCCCCAGCCTATATTGGACACAAGGAGACCTTCGAGGGTAAAAATATAGTTCCAAAATCTTAACAACCATGAACAACAGCTACTTGTATTCCGGTTACTGTTACCCCTGCACTATAATTTTGCCACAAATGCAACATTATTGTGTAGCATAATGGCATAATTTTGGTAATGTTACAAAATTGCACAAATTATGCCAGTGTATTTGAAATTTCTCCTGGGCGTAGTTATTTTAATGTCTGTTTCTGACCAACATGCCAGGAGCGTTAAAAGTGACATCGTATACCAGATGATCCCCCCCCCCCCCCCAATAATATCACAGCGTTGCCGTTTACTTTCTTTACATGCTCTTATGTACTACTGGGGTGCTACAGTGCTTAATTTGTGCTGGTGCTTACAGGAAGTGGGCTCTGCCACTAATTTCCTGGACCCCTGGAGATATTGTCCATCAACAGGCTTTTACCCAGACTAGAGAGGAAGGATGAAAAGTCAGGAAGGATGAAAGGCATAGGAGAGGCAAGCAAAAGTGATAAAATGAGAAATCAGGCATGAAAAAAACCTTAAAGAGTGAGATAAGGAGACAGGACTTGTAGGGTGGTGGAAAAGGAGCCATGATCTGAAACCAAGACCAGGCCACCTTGGTATTTGACAGCACTAGCAAATGGCTCTTAAGGACAACCTTGAACCCCCAGCTCTCTTATTTTTTCCCCCACAAATTAACCTTTGGGCTAGAGCATGGGAAAGGTATGAAAATTACAAAAAAATAAGCAGGTCTCTGAGAGCCCTCTGCTATCTCTGTGCCTGCTGCTTTCATGACTTCTGGGGCGTGGTGGTGGTGTGAAACTGCAGCAAGCCATCACTACTCACTGCTACCCCCCTCCTTGACATCCAGGGTTGTTTTCCTCATTTCTGATATTGCTGCAAGACAGGGCCGAAGGGCACCGCCTTCTCATGCTCAGATACATGTGCAGGGCGCCCCATGCAGCTGGCGGCATTAACAGGTTTCAGCTGGTAAATATTGATTAGGTGGAAGCAGCTGTTGAATATTCATTGGGTGTTTACAGTTTTCGGGAACATCAGTGCTAGGTTTTTGGTGGCATCTGCAGGGATTATTCAGCAGTCTGTCCTCAGACGGAGGTGAGACATGTTTTTTGAACATTTGCGAACTTCTGATTGATTTTTATGCATTTCTTTCAAAAGCAAGGGGTGTGTTGGGGATTAAAGCTGCAGCTGGCGGACGCTTCTCCTGCTCATCACAGGATCCCCCTGGCATTTAACAATTCCAAAACAATCTTGATGTATGTCACAGTTTCAAGTGATAAAATATAGTTTTGCGATCATATAGTGAGAATATACACTACCGCAGTTTCACGAGGGTAAGTCTATTTAGGTAAGTATGGATTCACTATCATTGAGTCATCATTTACCTTGAAGGAATATACTTTTAAGTGATATGCTTTTTGTAATTATGGTTGGGTCAGATTTTCCACTAAAACAGAGGTACCTCACTGGGGGCCTCACAGAGTACCACGGTACCAGGTTCTGGTACTGCAGTCCTGGGGTTGGCCACACGCTCTTACCTCCAGCCAGGCCTTGTGCCCAACTCCCATAGGCGCCCAAACCTCTGAGAGGCTCCGCCCATAACCCTTCACTGTGGATGGCCTTGAGTTGTAGGCAGCCTTGGATTGGCCATCTGCTCAAACCACCGTACGCAGCAATCCCCCACTGCACGCTGCTTATGGGCTACACAATTGCGGTAGGCTTCAGGGTCTGGTCTATAAGCAAACCCTTTTAATTTTTGTCTTAAATGTTTTTTTAATACCAAGCTATAAATACACCAGTACTGCGGTGTCTCACAAGGTACCACAGTACAGGGTGCTGGTACTGCAGTTCTGGATGTTGGTCCCACAAGGTCTGGCCTCCTGGTCATGCACCCAACTCCATCCTGGGTGCCAAACGTCCGGCCAGGTTTTATGCTCATCACCCTTTGGGCGTCAAATCCCCTGTTGCTTACAGCCTTCAGCCATGTGCAGCTGGGATTGGCCTCAAGGCCTGACCAAGGGCACGTCCTGCGTCCAACTCCAGATGGGCGCCTAACCCTCATTTTGCACATCCTTCAGCCATGCGGAGTGATGGGTTGGCCCAGTGCTCAACCTACTGCATGCAGCCAAACCGCACAGAACATGGCTTACTGTATGCACAATCGTGGCTGGCAGCAGGGGCTGGTCTATCACCAAATTAATCTTTGTTAAAATAAAATCATTTTCTTTTTTGCTACCTGCACAAGTAATGCATTACCAATATGGGGGTGCCTTGAGTGGTACTGTGGCATTCAGTCCTCTCTGGCACCAAATCACCTGTGGGTGCCCACCTTACAGCTGGCCCCTGTATATTCTTGTCCCATGAGTGTCTAACCAACTGCCCCTGCACACAGCCTTCAACTATGTGCAGCAGGGCCTGATGCCACGCGCTGCTCCCAGCTCCGTGCGGGCGCCCAACCCCTGCTCAGTACAGCCTCATGGCATTGGTCATAGGGCCTGGTTCTGGCCATGGTCTTCACCAATCCCCTGCGAATATCCAACCTCCCCAGCTGGCACAATCTTCAGCTGTGCATAATAGTTGGTTGGCCTTACGCCCAAACCGCTGAAGGCACCCAACCTCCACTGGGCATGTCCTACAGTCTGCACAATAGCAATTTACTACAGTCTCAAATATGACCAGACCCTTCTATTTTTTTATTTATTTATCTTTTTGGTACCTCAGTACCAGTACTGGGATACAACAGGTAGGTACTACTGTACCAGGTTCTGGTTCTACAGTACCTGTGACCCTAAATATTTCTTCTTTTTTAAATTTTGACTTAATGGGGGAGGTTCCAAAGGGACCAATCCCTGGACCTTGTAATAAATCCCTTAACATATTCTCCATGTGGCCAGACAATCAGGTTTTGCCATCTGGTTTAAATGGGACAATAAGATAATATCTGGAAAAAACAATCAAATTATCGCTAACGTTTTGCCAGTGTTAACCCCTTCGTCACCACCAAATAACAAAATGCAAAAAACATACTTTGAGTGAATTTCTATTTTTTTTGCAAAATTTGTAGTAACTCCATTCAGCTGTATGTACGTATTCAGTCTTTCCTATGGGAATTAACATGAGAAATCACACTTTTTTGGCCTCCGTTTGATGGATCAGCACAAAACTTCCCATGAACATGTCAATGTGGATGAATATTTTTGTTTGGAAAGTTTCATGCAGATCCACCCAATGGTTGCAAAGTTACCAAAGAAAAAGAAAAGCCTTTGATATGGAAAATCTGAACTAACTAAAACTAGCCCATTCCATGTGACCACCACAGTATGTATGTTTGCTAGTTTGTGTGTGTGGGTGTGTGTATGTATATAAATATATATGTCTGTGCGTGTATATATATTATTATATATATATGAGTGTATGTGTATGTACACACATTCACTGAAAAAAACAGACGTTAAAGTAACATTATAGTTAGGTGTGACACAAAGATCTGTTTTTGTTTAAAAAAAAAAAAAAAGCCTTAGAAATTCACGTGGAAAAAACATGAATTCACAGGTTATAGTTAGCAGAGCTAACTATATCTTGCGCCCCCCTCCATGCACTGCTTATGACCTCACATATTGCATCACTCATGACATGTTCTAGGGCATCATTTATGACATCACTGATGACATCGCAAATTACATTATTGATGACATCACTGATGACATTATCCAATGAGTGTTTAGTTTGTTTCTTAGTTTACATAGTGGCGTGTAACTACCATATTACTTTCCTACATAAGTTTGTAGAGCGTATGTCCAGCTAATGGGTTTCAGTGTTTCAAAGCACTTGGGCTCCTAATGAATCATAAGTTTGTAGAGGTATTCAGCTCACTACAAATGTTTTCATTAAAGAGTAACTCTGTGTGCAGATGACACTTGACAACTTGTGTAAACTGAACCTGCTCTTCTGGGATAGTCACTACAGAAGAGATTGCACTCCAATGGCAGGATCCCAGCAAAAACTGCCTTTTTTTAGGGTCGAGCCTGCGTTGCATGCACTTGCGCATGCGTATCGCAGCGAGACGCTTTAGTGTTTAGAAAAGGGCTCCGGGCCCTGTCAACTGCACGTCAGTGTTTTTTATTGGTTCGTGGGCTTGCCTAATAAAATCTGCTTGCTTTCATTAGTCGAAGGCACGCATATGTCATTCCTTTTCCGGTAGCTAGCCCTCCCCGAGCGCAGCGACCAAGTACAGAAAACATGCGAGGCTCGCTGTTTTCCATCGGGCTCGTGGACTTCTTTTTCTCTAATTTACAAGCGCGATCTTGCTTGGCAGAAGTCGAGCGCTTTACATAGTTAATTTCACTTTTTTGGGTTATGTACATAAATGCACTTTTGCCCGATAGGTGAAAAGTCGGGTTAGGAGTTTACAACGCGGTCAGCTCTAACATGAGCAAACGCGAGACCCGTTACATTGTAAATGCTTGTTTAATTTTGGTCTCGGGAGGGTCCCTCTGGTCCCCCCCCCATGGGAGCAGGGTATCCCAGTCCTGCCCATTTATACTGTTTCCTTACAGTTCAGGACAGGAGATTAATTCCCCGAGTCCTGTCATGGCTGCCAGCAACATTTTTCTCATGTTGCTGGCAGCCAATCAGAGCCTCCGCTCTCATTGGAGTCTGACTTCCACCGTAGCGAGATGGCTCAAGGGAAAAAAGCCCCCCTGGGCCAATCAGAACACTCTATTTTTTTTTAACTGGGTTCGGGCGACTCTTGCAAGAGTCCCTCAAACCTAATCGTCCAGATGTACAAATATCTCTGAACTTAATTTCTCAAACTACTGAGCGGATTTACGCCAAATCACAAAAAGCACAATCTACAGCCCAAGATCTAACTTTTTACCACATGTGGTGTTATTCTGTCCAGCAGTTTTTGGTGGTAGTGCTTCTTAAAGAAGTCTATGGAAAATTCATGGGGATTTTGGGACCCCCTTTTTTTCTTGGTTTCTGCTTAATGGATCACCAAAAAACTGTACATGCACAAACTGGTCAAAAAGTCCCACCTTTTTAGAAAGATTTGTGGAGATTTGTGATCTGGATAACAAAAAAATGCATTCCCTATGGAAACTCTCCCCCATCTATAACTACCCACTGGTAACTGCCACTGAGTCATATTTTGGTGTGGACCCAAAATTTAGTTCAAATGAAAAATTCCACCAGAAGACATCAACAATTTAGAGAGTTACCCTTTTATAAAGGCACACACAAGTTTTCCCCTGGACTTATTGTTAAAATCCAAACTTTCTCTTTGTGGATGCTTAATTATCAACACAAGAGCAACAGATATGACTTTGTTCTAAAAAAAAAAAAAAACAACCAACTATGCACAAACCACAATATTTAGAATCTCATAAATGTTTAATAACACCCATAATAGTATGAAAATGCCTCATTAAGAAGCAAATTATTGACCGCTGAGATTTGCATTATCATAGCGGCGGTCTTGCTCGGGTAGGAAAGGAGCAGTAGACTTGCCATAGCTGCAAAGTCTTAAATACTAGCTTCTTATGTCACCGGGACAGAAACAGACTGTTTATACTATTATGGGTGAAGGGCAATAAAAGCAAGGCACCTTCAAAATACATGCTATAAAATCTTGTAGAATATCAATGGTTCTAATTGAGTTATTGGTCCTGAAGAAGGTAGGAAAAAGGACAAGCAGCCACTGAAAAGCTGCATCCACTCAATAAATTTTTAGTATTTTGATTGTATACAGTTGTTTTCTATGTTATTTTTTGACCAAATGTTTTTGATAATGTATCTGGGCCAATGGATGATAAATTATATTAACAGATGTCACTAGTTTTTTCTGTGTCTTTTATTAAACAGTTTCTAAATAATGTGGTTGGACCACAATTGGTTATTTTTTTTAGATCAAAGTTATTTCTGTTGTTCTTGTGTTGATAATTAAGTATCCACATAGCTAAAGTTTGGATTTTAATGATAAGCCAGTGGACAAAACATTTCTATTGAAAATTTCAGCCAGTACTTCATTTCGACCATGCTTATATTAACCTTTTTTTAATCCTTTAAACTATGCATCTCTACCTGACGAGGTTTCACAGTAGGTAGTGCAGACCAAGCGGGATGAGTGAAAGTGAATAAAAGCGGCCTCAGAAGCCCATTCCTACGACTCCCTCTACATTCACAATGCACTCATCGGCTTCTTCATCTATTCCTTCTCACCTTAGCATCAAACTAGCATCTCTGACTCCCCCACACTAATCAGGGTTTATACGGTCCTTAGCGGCCTCATGCTCAACCAACAGAAAAAAACAGTGAAAATGGTCTTCATGCCTCGATCACCCCTGCAGCCATATCCTTCTCAACTCATTTTCCTATTGATGCTCTTCCTCGGCTGCAAGAAACATATTTTCTCATGTCAGAACATTCTTTGTATGTTAGTCATCTGCGCTTGTGCAGCAGAGAGCCCCTCAAGCATCCTCAGGCCCAGGCATTAAGAGACACCATGATAAAATCTTGACCTGACTTGTAGGGCAGAGATAAAAGGACAAAGCAGATAAAGATGATTATTGCAGTGTACTGCAACATTTATATAGCTCTTACTAGCCCTACGTAGGGCACTGAAACACTTGCCTACATGCACAGTGTTCTACTCTGTGTTGGTTGTGTGGCTGGAAGGCTGTTGTCTTTGATTTTGATCCTATGTAGAAAGTGTTTCTATGTTTGTGTGTGATGACCACCGAGCTGCAGTTTTCATGTTATGGGATGCAGTGCGGAGCAGTGTATTAGATGAACCATTGTGTGGCTTAGATTTGCAGTTTATAGTTTTGTATAGGGTAGCAGCTTAGAGCAATTCAGCAGGTCATTTATGGTATTTTTAAAGGTTGTAGTCTACATAGCTAGGTATCTCTCTGGGTTGCCCAACCTGATTTTTTTTATTTTTTTTAAGTTTATGGTCCTGTACTGGGAAGGGCTTTGTTAATACTGTCTCATATCTGCTTAACATTGTGAGCTGTAATGAAGCAGTGACAGTATGGTGCTAGTTGGAACCTGCAGTGGTGGACTATATATAAATATATATAAATATATATATATATATGTTTGTGTGTGTGTATATATATATATATATATATATATATATATAGTATGCAAATCACCTTAATCTCTCCTATGTATCATCTCACAAGCCACACGGAGGTCACAGATGATGGTGGCACACTGTGGTTCATTTCCATATTTTATTTACATTTGTACACAAGAGGCTTTCATTACTTTGTCATGGCGACGCATTTCTGCCGTAGCCTTTGATATATATATATATACCTATATTATATATACAGTCCTCCGATTGGCCAGCAGTATGTGGCAGATCTCTCCAGTTATTCTGTGCCTGTTCAGCTGTTATTGGCTGGTACAGTACTTTGGGGATGGCCAAACGCTGTAGCAGATATGACTTACATGAGTGTACAAGGATTAAGCATTGTAAGGCATTTTTTTCAGCCTGTATGAACTACAGTTGGCTGCTGACTGCCAAGTGTTAGGGTTTTAGTCTGAGCCAAAAGAGTTCATTATGAATTGCCACTACTATATAATAGTTTTTAGAAATTTTGTACCTGCACACGCGACCTCCAGTTCATTATATTCCACTGTATAGATGTATTTTCTGACAGAGCAATTAAACTGCAGGTTTCTGAACCAACAGGGTAGCATCGCAAGCCCAGTGCTTAATTTGTGCTTGTTGTTTCCGGTGTGGAGCACCAGCACTTATATCTGAGGGCCGGCGCTTAGTTTTCTGTCTCAAGCATTTGCTGCGAGCAAAAGACAAGTGGGATAGACGGAGAAAGAGAAAAACGAAAAAGCATCAGAAAGGGGAAAAGCAGGAAGCTGCAAGAGTGAGCTGAAGGGGAAGGGAGTGGCTATAAATGGACTGAAAAGGCCTGAGGTGGCTTCAGGATTATGCTGCCTCAGTATTATGTGCTCCCACTTTTAATTGCAGCAGCCCCGGCTTTAAGAGGAGTGCTTTGAGCACCGGCACCTTTTTATTTACAAATTAAGCACTGCGCATACCTATGAAGGCACACTTCTTTCATCACAACCTCACATAAAGTGCTTTGCCGAATGAACCTAAGAGGAGGCCAGGGGAGTTGCTTAGTTGCTTCAGCGGGTGGGGGGTGTTTGGGGTGTTACACCCGGTAAATAGTTGGGTACTGGTGCGTTCAATTGGGTATGGTGAGGTGGCTGTCGGATTTTACTGTGAATCTTTACACACACAGAGATAAAAAAAAGCACACATACTCTGTCCCTTTCTCTGTTTTGAAACTCTTTAAAAATGTTGGTAAGTTTACAAATACTGTGATTTCCCTCAGTTAGCATGCCTACCAGTCTGCATTCCTCTCCCTGTCCACTGCTCCTTTAACTCCTCTCATGTACCCTGCCCCCGTATAATGTATTTTTACATTATATGTCAGCGTGATTGTTTGAAAATCTGACGCTCACACCTTCCCTCCCCAGGCTTACTGACCAATCCACGCCACTGGAGGAGGACATCTTTCAAAAGGCATTCACACTGTCACCTGTATTTGGACACCTGCTCAATGCATTCAGCTGGACCTGTTGGGGGAGGGGGGCATTAAGCACCCGGGAAGGTTTAAACTCCTAAGCGCCTGGAATCAGTAATTTCAGGCCCGTGCAGAGAATCCCCACAGGGCTGATAGCTCCTAGCATTGTGTTTGCACCTCCGCAGGCGGCAGAGTGGTTCTACGCCGGTGATTCGCGGAGCCGATGGATTGCTTCTCCGAGGGACTCCTTGTTTCCCAGAGTAATCATGGTTGTTGGCCCTGCAGCACAGCATCCGTGGCTGCCAGGTGGAAGCAGTGTCTCGTGTCTAAGGCGGAAGCAGCTGCTCTGCCAACAGGACTTGGTGTGTGTGCGCCAGGCGGGGCTACAGGTGTGCGGCCTGGGGAGTGCGCAGCAAAACTTGGCCACCTCACAAAAACTGGCTGAGTAGGGGGCTAGCTTTAGAGGGGGTGTCCCCTCTAATAAATGTATTTTCTGATAAATTGTTGGGTACAGGTGCTTTCAGTCGGGTATTGTGAGATATCCATCGAATTTCAGTCGGAATTTTTACATTCACAGACAAAAACACACACTCTCTGCTTTGAAAATCCTGAAATATATTGGTTATTTTACAAAATACTGTTTTCTCACACTTAGTTCTACCAATATAAATTCCTGTTCCTTTCCAGTGCACCTTAGGCCCCTCTCAAGTACCCTGCTTGTTGTATAATGTAATTAAACATTATATGCAGTGCCTAATTTGTGCTTGTTGTTTCCGGTGCGGGGCACTAGCACTTATTTTTGTGGGCTGGCACTTATTTTTCTGCCTCAAGCATTTACTGCGAGCAAAAGACACACATGGGCAAGACGGAGGAAGAGAAAAACTAAAAAGCGTCACAAATGAAGAAAGCAGAAAGCTGCAGGAGTGAGCTGACGGGCAGGGAGTGGCTGTAAATGGATTGAAGAGGCCCGAGATGGCTTCAGGGTTACGCTGCCTCCATATTCCATGTTCGCACATTTAATTGCAGCAGCCATGTGTTTAATAGGGCGGCTTTGGATACCTGCGCCTTTTTATTCACAAATTAAGCACTGATTATATGCCAGTATAATTGTCGGAAGATCTGAAGCTCGCACCCCCCGTTCTTACTTGACCAAGCTACGCCCCTGGCTGAGCGTCAATTCTGCTGGATTCCCTTAACCTCCTGGTACCTAAACCTGTAAATATATGAATGTAACACTGTACATCCACACTTGAATGAACGTTGCTCTTTTACTCCCAGGCTAGATTCTCACTATAAAGTACCCTTACATACATTTATACACCTATATGAAGTATTCTTCCCCAAGTGTGTGGAATCTTCACACGATTGCTTGGTTTTCTGAAGTAGCAGCAACGGGACAGGAGATTCGTACGAAATATATGGCTGAGATGTTAACAATGGGGCCTGCAGGTACTCTGAAGATGGGTTTTCATCTTCCGATGTGTCTAGCCGTGAGTTGACCATGTCTGCATGCAGAAGCTAGGAAGGAGGTATCAAAGTGTAAACCAGGTATTACATGGGCCGTCTCTGGCTAATCCAAATTGATGTCCGTCAGTAGCTTTCACGTCCTTTCCAGCTTATGGCTATATGGGTGAACCGGGCTGGACGGGTCCCAGGTGCGGAGTTCAAAGGCACTTGGCTAGCACATGAAGAACATGGCTTCTCCTTTTCATGCCGCTACTCATCGCTGGCATCTGAGGATTCACACTTGGCATGATGGTGCATCGTGCGGTTTTGATCAGGCAGCTCTGCTCCTTGAAGCACGCCACGTGCTTCCGCAGACAGATGGCGGCAGACCGAGGATGTTGGCACTGAAGGACTGTGACTGTGTAAAGCGGAGGGATAAATAACTGGAACAAGAATGAAGCTGTCTGGTGCACCAAGCAGAATTAGTCACAGGAAGACAGGCTGGCATAGACAGCTGGATTCTTCCATCTTGGAACCGTGGGATGCCAGCTACTAGTGGATCCATGGCTGACTTCTTTCCAGAACTTATCAGACTTGGCTTGGGAGGTGAGGACTGGATTGACTGTTCACCAGTAGAGTAAAGGAAGGAGTTTGTGTTGTCAGTATTTTTGTACATATATTCCTATACGTCTCCACTATACCTCAGTGAACCACCCCACAACATCTTTGCACCCTCACCTACTTCCCTTTTGCTGTCATTAGTGTTATACACTCTACATCCGTGGTGCAGGAACAATTTTTAAGGTGGGCGAGCTGACCAAAAAAGTCACATTACCAAAGGCACAGGGCATATATGGAAGTCTGTCTTTGCAAACACAACAAATGCTTCCAGATAAAAAGCAACTGAATTACCACATTATTGTTCATTTAGGGGGTTCCTGCTGCAACTTCCACACCCTTAATTCCTGTGCCGCTGCCCTGAAATCATTAAACAGTATTGTGGAAACAAATCCTGTGATTGCTTACTTCATACCCTGGCAGTGTTCTTTTATTGCTGTTCAACATGTGTATAGCGTGCTGCTGTCACTAGTCTCCTCCTTTCTGTTGCCTGCCAAGGCTTGCATGACTGGTTGGCGGAGTGTATGGATGTATTGTGGTCTTCGATGGAAGATCTTGGTGACTTGTATGTAGTTCTAAGGGGATTTTCAAACTTATCACTGTGGACTTGGCCCTACAGGGAGGCTTGTTTAGGTCTTAAAGGATGTGGTGGAGAGGGTTGTGCACTCATACGCACCTCTTTGTGGCTCATTCTCATTTTCCTTGGGGGATGTGGGATATGTTGAGGCACGAGGCCCCTGGTGGTTTAAGGACTCGGATGCCTTTACAAGGGAAAGGTAAGTCCTGCTTGTTCTTTCAACAGCTGCAGGTCTGTTTGCACTGCTGGAAGTTGATATGAAAGCCAAGGGTAACCACTTCGTCCGCAGTACTGACGGAGGCTTCTGTGGTTGTTGCTCCGCAGTCTAGGCACTGAGTAGGACAAGCTTTGAGTGGGAGAGTAGACAGCATGAACCTTCCACAAGCAGAAGGCGGAAGTCAACTGATGAATGATCCTGAAGACAAGACAAAACAGTATCAGACACATTCAACAAACTAGCCTTTTCTTCCACTTGCTTACAGAAGCGTCATTTTGTTCTGTACCTGTGGGTGCCAGCATACACACAGAACGTTTCTTATCCTTGAGCTGAGCTTTAATGCTGCCGGTGTTACGGTTCGTGCTTAACACCAGCAGAGAAAGCTGCATGACCCTGGACCTAGTTTCTACTCTAACCACTGTGTCAGCCTTAGAAAATATAGGGTGATTTCACACCTAATTTCAAGAAGGTGTTCGGTGAGGTTCGGGGTGGGAGGTGTTTGGGATTTTTTATTTATTTGGGGGGGGGTGTGGCAATGCACTTTTTAAATGCCGCATTTTGGTATATTTTTCAATTATGTTCATGGGTGAGTTCTCCACTTCACTCTGCCCATTCCATTGGAGGTGATAGCTTGCTCCTTATATATAGTTACACAATAGCTTACTCCATCACCCAGGTAGGCACAGAACCGACTAAGGTGAGCGCACAAGCCTCCTGTACCCTAACATGCAGAATTGATCTGAGTGAATATTGGTTAAGGCAAGCACTCACCCTTGCGGATCGAATCTAGAATATTGCATTCAACAACAGTAAATCACTTACTTCATTCTGCAGTGCATAACCAGTAAAGTTAAAAAAAAAAAAAAGTGAAGTGTACAAAGTTTTTATGAGCCTCGATGACACTGCCGAAAGCAGGGGTTGCGGAATTCCAAGACCCCATATCCTTGACTACTACTGAGCCCTCTTCCTTCCCCATCACACCTTTGCAGTAACTTTATCTCAGTCTTGCAGGTTCTTTTTCATGCCAGCCCCTATGTCATTGTTTTTGTATCTTTCTCTTCCTCCTTCTTTCTCCCCTTTCTTCTCCTCCTCCTCCTCCTCTGGGCCAAAGTCTGACAATGGAAAATAGGTTTACGGTCTCCAAAAATGAGTTCTGGTGCACATCACCTGCAGGTATCGGCACAAATGAAGCACTGGGACCTTCCTGATCCCATTTGCTGAGTTGTGTTTTTTAGTGCTCATATCAATGGTGCCCTTTACCTGGTCACCTGAATTGCAAAGTTTTGCAATCAGCTGGGGAAGTCCTCTGTCAACAGAAATACCTTTGAGGTTCACTCTCAGGGTACATATGGTGCCTCCTTTCCCAATAGGTGATAGGAATAATTCCTGCAGCAGTTGCTGATTGCTTCCTGTGGTAAATACACCTATTTCAGGAGGAGGTAAAACTTCTTAATCACAAATTTCTTTCTGCCATATTACAGCCAGGGTCAAATTACCACCACCAGCATTCCAGACTTGAAATTAGTGTTAAAAATTACATGTATATGCCTAAATAGGATCAGCTTTAAGTTGGCCCTAAAACTCCTCACCAGCCTCCACAGCAAGAAGCTTAACCAACATGTGGCACTTAAGACTCAGCTAATAATGGAGGAGTGTTTTATTCTGCAGGCCCAACCACTGTCCATGCAATGTAAATACTATTTTTGCCTCCATTGGTAAATTTGCAGCAGTGGTATTTATTAACCTGCTGAGCGCATGAACACGTGGTCTGTTAGCTGTATGTTTTTTTTAGCACTAAGCAGTATTTTTCTGTTTGCTTTCTTCCATAACTGTGGTGGTAGTCATTATTGCAATCCACCCAGGAGGTTAAAGGTGGTGGAACTTTGGCCGCCAGTGCTCTGTAATTTATTTCCAGTAGATGTCTATCTGAAGGAGGACTTGGAGTTTAAGACCACCTGTCTGAGGTCAACGGGTATTAATGGGATTGGGCTGTGGTGTCCCATCTGGCTTGATTAGCCATGTTCACAAGAGGGACTTGAATTCAGATCGAGCCAAAGTCTTAGATTGCTCTATGGCAATACCTGATTAGTAGATTAGGGGCATCTACAACATGAAGATGCTCCAGAAATCATTAAAGCAGCATGTCTTTTATTACTCTTTCCTTTTCAGAATGTATTGATCTACATGTTTTTACAGGTTGCGACAGCTTGTGTGTGCCAGCGGTCCACATGCGTCATCTGAAGGCATGTTGTCATTTGTAATGACCTACTGCAAGGAAGACCTTCTTCCAAACCAAATGCAGCCGATGATACCTTACCACTCAGGTGGATGGATGGTAGTGCATAGATCAACAACAAAATAGACAGATATAGGCAGCGCCTAGATGCCTCCGGGTGATTGTCGTGCTTTATAAAAAACATTCAACATAACAATAATGCGAATGGTGCAGCTCAAAACTGAAAGTGCTTTGAACTGTACAATATGATACACATATATATTTAGGGGTGTCCCCCAACTCGGCAGTGGTTCAAGTCCAATATACTTCTTGGTCCTTATTCTAATGAATTTAAGAAGACAGCCCCTGTGATGCTGTTAACGTTTTGACCTAAACATGCACTTACAAAGGTCTTCTCGGGACAAGTATGATCTGTCAGATAACCCTGTTCATGATGTTTCGGGATCAATTATTCATATATACAATGTTCAAGTGATTAGCGCCCTGCAAAGTAGCTGAGCTTCCATTAATTCAGAAAGCAAATATTTTACACTTACTTAGATACTCAATACCTTGCAGGGACTTCTTTGGTCTTGTGTATCGCCACATCCCGGGTAGAGAAGGATATGACGGAAGAATGATAGTCATTCAATGTCAGTATACAATATGTGTTTCTTAAATAAACCGTACAGTGAATGATGGCACCATAGGTTTCAAAACCCAAACAGACATTTTGCAATACCTTCTGTTGGTGATTGTGAGAGATACAGGACTGGGGGAAACATAACTGTTTTTTTCAAGCATGATAAATACTGGTGAAACATGTAAACTTACTGCAATTATGGGGTTTAGTTGACTAACACTTATGGAGGTTCGCTGACAACATACCTCTGAACCTACTTTTGGTGGTAGGACACCCCTGTTATATCATTCTTTATTGGAATTTTGCAAGCGGGGAAAGATGCGAAGAGTCCATAAAGTTTGCATCTCCAGGAAGTTGTAGAAATGTCAAGTTCACACAACCATGCTGCCAACATTTAAAAGTCAGCCTCTTGTGGTCATACCTGATCATATCTTGGACAGATGATGAAATTAACCTGAATGGGACAGGCATCACATCTCATTTAAATTCACACACTTTATCTGGAGTGCCGCTTCCTGGAGGAGCTGGTTGGATCCTGATGAATTGAAGTGGGGAGCATGCCGGATATTCATCACAGCGCCCAAAGGCACTTTCAGGGGTGTTAAAATCCCAAAAGCACTTTCCACTAAACAAGAACGTCCAAAAGCACTTTCCACTAAACAAGAACGTACACCAACTTCCAACATATATTAGATAGAACACCTTACACACACACGGAGAACTGCACAAGCCAAACATAAAACCAGTAATACCTCAAACTATCAACAATAAAACCTCAAAATATATTTAAGCTGAGACCTATTCACAAAAAGCAATCATCACGAGACCCCAGAAATTGATTCCTTGTAATCTCTACTGGCCCTGCAAGACGATGCTACTGTGCTTACTCTTTAAAGACCACTGAGCTGAGATAGCATAAATACATTCCAGGTAATAAGTATGTATTAAGGGTACTGTTTTATGTATATCTCATTAACTAATGTCAGCACCTGTGACCGCTAAGAGTAAGCGCCTAGTTCTGTGTCGTGTATCCAAAGAAGGATACCTTCTCTGGGCGCTATATGAGCTTTTATTTGAGATCCCCTCTTCCTCTGCTGGATACCAGGCAGAAACCTTGCAGGTTCTCTCTCCACTCAGCCAGAACTATCTAAGCTTCTTGCACGCACTGCAAGAAGGCTCTCTATGCAAGGAAGACAAGGCGCTTTATTCCTGATGAATGTATGGTTGAGAAGCAGGCAGCCCAGAAACTCGAAGAGGCATCATTAATTGACATTACTTAAGCAGCACACTGTTTTAAATGGCATTTAACGTTGTCAGACAGCATTAATTAGACTCCCTCTTGCAGAAGGTTATACCTTTAAAAAAGCAGCAGCGTAAAGTACAGTCAAGGAACAGAACCCCCTTACCCTGTCAGTGTTAATCTCCTTATCTGACAGCTCCGATCTCTCTAAACATTTGTAGGCCTGGCAGGCCTCGCGAATAAAAGCTGCAATTGACCTGTGCACTGATGTCTTTAAAAAAAAAAGTCCGAAGCGGCCCAATACATGTCCCCCTCCACTTTCATGCAGTTTACCTGACGGAAACATTTCACCATGAATCACTCTTATATCAAAACCTTACAAAATGTGTCAGAATCTTTCAAATATTTTTTAACTAATAGGTGCGCAAGAATACCGATGGAAAATAGTTAGTTTCCATGTCTGTATTCCTTTATTAAACCAGAAAAATGCAAGAATGTTATTTTATTTTAAACGTGTCTTCACGCTGTCTATCGTGGCCAGTGGTCCAAGAGGCCTGAATATTGAGAGCATAGGGAGATGTAGTAAAAATGACTAAGGGATGCTAATGAAAGTTAAAAAGATGCGGCTCTGCCCATGCTGTCACTGCAGTTCGAGTTTTCAAGTATGTGCATTTTTTTGTTGTGTAGGACTAATTAGTTCACATCACAATATGCATTAAAGTGTGTGTTTAATTCTTTTAAATATGGAAATATACTCGTTTTTTGCCATTTATATAAGGTAAACTCGACCCAAGGAGATAGGAGCTCCAATTACATTACTCCGTGTCAATATACATTTGTTTTTAGGGACGAGGAGATTAAGTGATTTGCACAGAATCACAGGATGTTGAGCCGACGCCGGGACTTGCACCTGGTTTCCCAGTTTCAAAGTCACCAGCTTTGGCCCTAATGCCACTTCATCTCCCCCTCACTAGTTGCAACTTAATATTTCGCCCACCAGAAGTAAATATTGATAAAAACCTAATAGTTAACAATAAATATAGTTTTAGATGTGAACTGATAAAATAACCCTATAAACCTGGGAATGCTGAAACATAACCCACTCATGGGAAACCCGAGTACCCTGGAGCACTGTTCAGTCGCCTTCTCGTCCTGACAACTTCTCACGGGATGAGTGACTCGGAGGAAGGATGCTTCAGCAGGGATGCAGCTTGGTCAGGAAGACTGGGAGGCTGTGAGCTTCACATTTCCCAACACAGACTGGCATATCATTTTAAAATACATTATGCGACAAGCAGGGCACATGTGAGGGGCTTAAGGGGCAGTGGATGGGGGAGGAATACGGTTTGGCAGGGGCACTAAGTGAGAGAAAACACAATATTTTGTAAAAATAAACATTTTTAAAAACTTTCAAAACCGAGAGAGGGAGAGTGTATGTCTTGTTTTTGTCTGTGTATGTAAACATCTGACAGACACCGCACCATACCCGACTGAAATCACATGACCCCAACTATTTATCAGACAATACATTTACTGGGGGGTGTAACAGTCACCCTGCCCCCCAAACTACGCCCCTGTGCTTTAAATGTGCATCCAGGGGGTCCATAAAACTTCTGATTACATCTTCATCAGAGATTGATCTTTTAAAATAAAAATAGGGCATAAACAACTCCCCTACAAGCTCCTAGCACAGTGTCATCAAATGTGCCTGTCTAACTCCCTTGAAAGGCAGCAAAGGCTTTAATGAGATTAGCTAAATCTTGTTTTCTAATCAGTACATCATCTTGGCTTCATCTCATCAGTTTTTACCCTGAAAGCCTCTCCTGATGTCCTCTTCCAAGTCTTATTCGGTTTCACTGCACTGCCTTGTTATTGGGATAGGCTGGCCAACACAGAATGCCCACAATACAATACAGGACAATACAATAGTTTTTTTTTAAAGCTCACAGCTGCTTTCGAGGAAGCGCCCCGGCGCTAGCAGCAAGGTTCCAAAATGACCTAGAACACAGCAACAATCCCAAGATAAAGACCCTAAACTCCAAAAAGAAATGTCTTCCAAGTTTTTTTACAAAAAAAAGATTCATAGGAACCTGCGTAGAGCAATCAGTAGGGAGTTCCAAAGTTTATCAGTAAGAAACACAAGAGATTCCCCCCCCTTAAAGCCTTGCAAATCCTGGGAATTTGCACAGTAACTTTAGAGCTTTAGATCACAAGGATCTGGACACAGTAGGCTTTAAGTCTTTTTCGTAGATACAGGGGGGCCATCTGCTCAGAAGCTCTATGGGCAAAAGGTAGTGCCTTGAATTTGACTCTATTAGCAGTGAGCAGTCAGTGCACTTGGTGCACATAGGCAGACATTGATAAGTATGCCGGACACTTTGGAATTACAAGAGTGGCAGCATATTGAATAATGTGCAGGCAATGCCTCAAGTAAGACGGCAAGCCCAGATAGAATCTATTAGCGTAGTCCAACTTGGAAATCACCAGACAGAAGACAGTAGTCTTATGGTGATCTCGGGTACCAGGTGTAACCTCCTTCTTAATAATTTAAGAGTTGCAAAACAATTTGCAGATAATGATTTCACCTGAGGTTCAAAAGACAGATTAGAATCAAATTCGATGCCTAGATTTCTCACAATCGAAGCTGGTATAGGAGGGGCATATAGCTCCGAAGGCCACCAGTTAGGGGAGTCTGGGTAACCACTGGTGCTAAAAAAGATACGTTCTGTTTAAACGAAGTTCAGCTTAAGGCAGTTGCTATTCATCCACTTACAGACAGATTTCAGGCAAAGCTTAAAGGAATTAAAAGCCTCAACATTATTATCCTGGAATGTCAGAAGGAGCGGAGTATCATCAGCGTAGGAAATCACCCGCAGGCTCCAAGATTCCAGAAAGTTCGAAAGAGGTTCCAAATAAACATTAAAAGGGATAGGACTTAAGGCAGTGCCTTGAGTCACCCCACAGACGAGTGATTTGGCGGTTGAGGTAAAGGGAGAAAGAAATATAGCTTGAATCCTGTCTTCAAGATACAATTTAAGACAGGCTAAGGCCTGTCCTTGGACTCCAGTATTCCTAAGTCTGTTTAAAAGAATAGAGCGAGAGACCGTATCAAGCGTTGATGGTGATGATGATGCAGTAGGACTACCATCACTGCAGCATTCTGATCAGGATTGTCCTTTATAAACACTGAAACCTCCAATTAGGTGGACTCTCTGCTACACCTTGCATGCAAGCCAGATTGAGTATCATGTAGTAAATGGTTTGCCTCCAGAAAGTGGGCGAATAGTCTTACGAACGTCTCCAACATTTTTGCTATTGCAGGTAAGAGTGAAATTGGTCTGAGGTTATTGAGCAACTTGGGGTCAGAATTGGATTTTTTTTACTAAGGGAAGCAAGAGGGCCTGCTTCCAACTCCTCTGCCCAACGGCGGAGTCTTAGGAGGAATTCATCCTCTGGTCCAGAATGAAATTAACAAACATGGTGGCAATTTGAGGATGTCAGGAGGACACTGGTTAAGAGGAAAACCCGATTTAAAATTGGCGCGTAAAGAGGATGACTCCTCCAAGAAAATAGGTTCAAAATTGAACAATAGAGAGCCAGAAGAGAAAAGTCCCATCCAAAGTAGGCGACAGCCCACCCTGAGTGGGAAATTAATCATAAATAGTTTTGATTTTATTAAAACAGATGTTGGAGAGATCCTCACATAAGCTACCTGATGAAGTGTTAGAAATGGGGTTCCTGGTTGGCTAGTGTATGCACCTCAGCTGGGCAGAACCCACCACTCTGGTCAGGGCAAGTAAGTTACACACCAAAGATAACTCATGCTCACCCCCTGGTAACTCGGCACAGAGCAGTAAAGCTTATACTCAGAGGTCATGTGTATAGCGTTTGCTCAAAACAGTCACACCAGTGACACAAATGCACTACAAAAGAGATGCCACACAGGATTGTATAAAACTATGTTGTAACAATATATATATATATATATATATATATATATATATATATATATATATATATATTTTTTTTTTTTTTTCAAAACAACTAGGTCTCCTCTTCCCCAGACCAGTTACACAGCGGCACAAGAACAAACTGCTCCTGGCCCAATTCAAAACTTTTTTGTGTTGTTCTTCTTTGGGCATTGTAATATAGCCTTAGAACCCACCGCAGTGGGCTCTACCAGCCATAAAGGGAGAGGGCCCTTAATGGCTGGTAAGGCCCACTACGGCGGGTTCTAAGGCTATTAGAACATTCTGCCACTAGAGGGTAGAATGTTCTATCAAATAAAGCAAATTACTCATGACGGATTAAAATCCCCTCGGGCTCTGTGAGGCTTTGTTCACAGCTGATGCTGTGAACAAAGAGAACATTAGAATGTTGACGCTCTGGAATTTTACATGGAGCACTCCACTGTCTGCAATGGAGCCCCCAACATTCCAATGTTCTAATCTTTAGATTAAACAGTTAAAAGAAAAGTAAATGGCCTACGCATTTTGGCTACGCCTTCAACTGGGACTCCGTCTCTGTCAATGCTAGCACTGACTCTGCCTTTCTACCATGTGCCATCCAACCATTTTTGGGTTCCCAGACAAGACATATTTCAGTTATTTGTGTGTGACCCTGATAAAGCTTTACATATAATTTGGTATTGTAGGCTTGAATTAGCAGGAAATGGGTATTAAAATTCAAAATTGCTCTGTACCGGGCCCCTCAAAATGAATCCCTTTTCTTTTCTGCTCTGAAAAGAGTTCTTGTTCCTTGGAAATTGCTCTCACCTTATAAACTGTGTATAGCTGATGCCTTGGGTCTTCATCGCAAAATGTAATCAATAGGTAACCATCAACAGTTGCTGAATGTCGCCACCTCCCTTCTATTGATAAACAACTAGTAAGGCAAGCCTGAAATGCCCTATCTGGATATGTTAAAGCAGCCCTGTTCTCGCCACCACCCCCTTTGCAAATGTCACCCAGCAAACAGCATGATTAATAGTTTGAGCCAAGTAATTTCCAGCCCAGCTTTACATTTATATCCGCCTGAAGGCAGCTTTCACTGGCTATCACTTTTTTTCTCCATTTCCCTCTAGATTTGGTCCAGGCATTATTTGATGATTTGTGTAATGTCACCCTTTAGCTGATCTGGAATGTGGAAGATGTGCATTTGAGCTAGGTTTTTTTTTCTTCTTTTACTACCAGGGCCATCGGCATGTTTCAATGACTCGAATCCTCCCCACCTCCCACACACCCTTTAACAGTCCAACAGAAGGGAAACACAACATCAAACACAAAACTGCTCGGCTCAACAATCCTTCGTCTGTGGTTTAGATTGACTCTGACAGTGCTTATTGACAAACAAAAATTAATATAGCCTTATTGCCCGCTGCTAGGGACTATAAAGAATGAGAAAGAGAGACTATAACAATGGTATAGCCAGAGGAACAAGGGCTATAAGGGTATTAGAACATTCCACCCACTGAGGGTAGAATGTATGGAATTAAAAAGGTAGATATGGAAGGACAAACTGGAATGAGGGCTTATATACCAGCCAATATAGGTCCTGAGCCATGTCATTTTCTTCAATGAAGCCGTCAACATTCCAGTGTTATAATATAGCTTTATAGCTCACCGTAGCGGGCAATACCAGCCATTAAAGGCCCGCTCAAGGGCTCAAGGGTTAAAGGCCCAAGATGAGGGCCTTTAACAAGGGAGCGGGCCTTTACCCACCCCAGCCTCCGGGTTGCTTCTCCTATGGACCTCACCAGCCTGAAAACCCCGGCACACATCCCTTGACCTACTGCCTCAAAGGG
Organism: Pleurodeles waltl; assembly: GCF_031143425.1. NCBI lineage: Eukaryota > Metazoa > Chordata > Amphibia > Caudata > Salamandridae > Pleurodeles > Pleurodeles waltl. The sequence continues at coordinate 73,933,414 of NC_090449.1, read as the reverse complement.
CAGTAAATGCCTGCGTGCCTCTCCCAGAGAACCCCCCCTTTGCAAGGGCAATCCTAAAGCTGCCCCTGCTCTGCTCCAAAGCGGTAAAAGCCCAAGCAATAACTGGAAAGCATGAGGCCTACAGAAATGCATTGCATAACGTATTCCAAGCAAATGGCACAGAAGCACTTTATTTCTTCATGTTTCTTGGCAGAAACCATATTTAAAGATGGTATTCTTTGTCTTCGGGCGACAGATGCGTCTGCGCGTTGGTAATAACTCTCTTTTAGAAGCAATAACTGGACCATTTTCAAAGACTGTTATGTCATCGTGTTTTCTCATTTTAAGGATGAAGGTTTCTGCAGCACTCTGTATGAATTACTTGCTACAGATATTCTGGAACAAAAATAAACGATGGTGTATGAAATGAGAAATTAGAATGTACATGCCTAGCAGCTCTGCTTTGGAAATACATCAGAAATTACACTAACAAATGCAGTGTAGGAGGAAACTCCTTGAGGTAGGTACATTGTGTGACAGTAACGATGAAGTGTCTGAATATTTGTATATAAACCTACCATCTATCAAAACAACCCCTTAAACAGCAAGCAGCCAAATATTTCTCTGGGTCAATAACTTAACCCAACAGCTTAAACATAGAGGACGAGATGTCCCTGTCATGCATGTCAATCATCTCCACATACCACCATGCCAGTGCCAAGGAGTACATGAATCATACACGGGTGAATATTAGACATTCAAAATCCAAAGCCATAATGGGCATTAGACATGGTGAACCCCCACACTCAAATCTAACAGAGCACCTACATGTCCACTGACAAATAAGGTCACACATGGGAGTAGATCAGTGGTCTTCAAACTATTTAATGCTGCGCCCCTCCCCTGTGGAAAAAAAAATCATTGGGGCCCCCCTCAAAATTCTTCAGTTATTTTATTAAACTGGCAACTTTAAATGTGAATAGTCTTATTTAAACATTGCAGTTAAGTTCTGTTACCGATGTAAAATTGCAATCAAATACGTGATTGCTAGACATATTATTCAGGTCAGGCAGGTCTTGCAAACATGTAAAAGGATCCACAGTGTGATTTTTAGAAATGGGGGTGAAGGGTTTGAAGAATATTTGGAATCCCCTCCCTTTTGACCCCTTGTGCCAGCCAGGATATAAATGACAAAATATGTGAGTGATGTCCCATTACAGAGAGGCTAAGTGCCACTCACTAAAACAAAACACTGGTATAAGTATAACTCTTCTTTTTGGTCAGAGCCTGCCCCATCCCCCGGTATCATTTGAGGCCCCCCAGTTTAAAGATCCCTGGACTAGATCATGCATGCAAGGACAAGTGTTCAAGTCCTCTCATTGCATCTCACTTGAGGATTCTTCCTCACCACTGCAAGACATAGTTTCCAGTATTTGAAACCAGAGGAGTGTCAAAGGTCATGTTTCAAGAACATTTCCTATGATTAAACTCTCTTGAAGATGATTAGTTGTTTATTTGTCCTGTGACTGTCTCCATGGTGTTGTTAGTTATCTTTTCAGTTGGTGGGGGACCATCCAGCAGCACAGAAAGTTTTGAGCTAGAGATGTTGGAAATTAAGAATTCCGCCTCCCTGAATCGTGTCTTAATGATCTTTAGTAGAATTTTATGTGTCCCACAAATCTGCAAAAAGATGTTAGAAAGACCCTTTGAGGAGTAACAACATCTCCTGCACTCCACTCACATTAGAATGCCAGAGATCCTTGCGTATTCCTGCTGGCTACATTCTCCTGTGTTTTTAAATTGTATTCAAGTTTCTTTGGTATCCAAAGCATTGTATGGTTACTCATTCTTTGGGCCTCCTAATTCACTCTTCATATGATTTGATCAAGGGACCTTGCAAACTTACAAAGATAAGATTTTTTTTAAAGGACTATCCACTGTGGAGTAAAAAAATATATATATGTTTACCCAATACTGTAATAATAGACTCATATAGATTGTAACATAATTCGCCAGATGACCCCTTTGAGAGTGGTGTTGCAATATAACAACCACAGTATGTGACACTGTTTAATCAATAGGTAGGATTGCTGTCTGATATTTGGGGTCACCAGGTATAAACGAAGATATATACATGATGAACTGGCCAGCCCTGCACACTGAGCCGTGTAGCATATTTCAGTTTAGAGGCCACACAGGTTGCAGTCGAGTGTAGCCTGGTCAGCAGAAGAAGTACAGGATGAAGTGTGGAGGGGGATGGGGAAATCATAAAACAGGAGATTACTCAATGTCCCTGCTTTGGTTCCTCGGCCTCGTGTGGGACAGAGGAAAACACTTCATCAATGATGGTGAAATCTCAGTTGACTCCACCACCGGGAAAGGTCCAGTAGGCCAGACACCTTAGAACTGCAAGGACCATAGCGCTGGAAGGGCATCCCAGTATGACGTACTTCCGGAGTTTATCTGAATAAGGGCGTACTTCCGGTGCTCACCCGAGTAAGGGCGTCTTTTTGGTGCTTAAGGGACTTCCGGTGCTCAAGGCCGTACTTCCGGTGCTCATCTGAGTAAGGGCGCCCTTCCTGTGTTCTAGCAACTTTCTCCATCCCAAGTAGTGTTGTGAACCCCCGCTTTAGCAGCTCAAGGGGGGGGGTGAGGGGGCAGCCACTGGACCCAATGGCCTTGCTTGTAATTTGGAGCCGGGTGAAGGTCCCCTCTTGGTGTCTTCCCCTCACATGTCTGCAGAGAATGGTTGCTGAGTGATCCAAGTTCGATGAAGGATACAGAAAGTAGGAAAACACCTAAGAAGTGCAGTCGGCAGCAAATAGAGCTATGGGGAAGAGAAAATATAAAGGAAACCATGAGAGGAAAGAAAATAGAAAAGAAGGGTAAAGGAGGAACGGTCATTGGTGACAGGTAGAAAATATAGAAGAAAGGAAAGGTAAGAGGAACTAGAAGGAGGGAGTGTGAGCAGGATGAAGGGAGCAGGGCTGGGTGGTAGAAGGATGAAAGGGCGGACAGAAGGGTGAACTCATCCCTTGAAAGGAAGGAAGAAAGGGTGGGAGGGTGCATTGATAGGAGGATGGAAGGATTCAGAGAAAGGTGAAAGGATGGATTATTGATGTGTGAACCCAATGATCAATGGATGTATGATTACATGAGTGCAATCATACATCCATGGATGTCGGGAAAGGTGAAGGGATGGATGCATAGAACAGTGAAAGGATGGGTTATCGACGTGTGAACCCAATGATCAATGGATGTATGATTGCATGATTGCAATCATACATCCATGGATGTGTGGAAAGGAGAAAAGATGGATGCATAGAACAGTGAAAGGATGGATTATTGATGTGTGAACCCAATGATCAATGGATGTATGATTGCATGAGTGCGATCATACATCCATGGATGTATGGAAAGGTGAAAGAATGGATGCATAGAACAGTGAAAGGATGGATGCATAGAACAGTGAAAGGATGGATGCATAGAACAGTGAAAGGATGGGTTATCGACGCATGAACCCAATGGTCAATGGATGTATGATTGCATGAGTACAATCATACATCCATGGATGTGTGGAAATGAGAAAAAATGGATGCATAGAACAGTGAAAGGATGGATTATCGATGCGTGAACCCAATGGTCAATGGATGTATGATTGCATGAGTGCAATCATACATCCATGGATGTGTGGAAAGGAGAAAGAATGGATGCATAGAACAGTGAAAGGATGGATTATTGATGTGTGAACCCAATGATCAATGGATGTATGATTGCACTCATGCAATCATACAACTATGTATGTTTGGAAAGGTGAAAGGATGGATGCATAGAACGGTGAAAGGGTGGATGCATAGAACAGTGAAAGGATGGGTTAGCGACACGTGAACCCAGTGATCAATGGATGTATGGAAAGGATGGAAGGAAGGGAAGATGGAATGGTGAAGGGGATCAGTCTAGGAATACTGGCCTTACTTTGCTCATTTGGTGTCATTAGAAGTTTAGCTCAAATTGGGGGGCATTTTATTATTCTGGCTACTCCCTTGCCAAACCCCTCCTCACACCCAAGCGCTCAGAGAGAACTCACAGTGCATCAGGAGCACTGATTATTTTTTTTTCACAAATGATTAACCACTTGGAGATTTGTTTTTGACAAACACAAAGGTACTAGTCAGGCCGACAGGATATGGCCTGCTAGCAGGCGTCGGGCAGTTTTGCCAAGACTCGTACCCTTCCAGCAGAATCACTTTCAGCAAATGTTCCGTGCTGTAGTCATGGAAACCTAAATCAGGAGTGACTAGCCTCTAGGCAGCTGACCCACCAGTGCTTAATTTGTAAATACAAGCGTGCCAGTGCCCAAAGCTCTCCTCCAAATCAAGCAGCCGCTGCAATTAAATATGCAGCTGGGAATACAGAGGCAGTGTAATCCTGAAGCCCTCTCGGATCTCTTTCATCCATTTACAGCCACTCCCTGCCCCTCCAGCTCACTCTTGCAGCTTTCTGCAGTCTCCACGTTTTTCTTTTCATCCCTCTTTCCCGTGAGCCTTTTGCTCGCAGTAAATGCCTGAGGCAGAAAACTAAGTGCAGGCCCTCAAACATAAGTAGTGGTGCCCCACACCGGAAATCACCACCTCGAATTAAGCGCTGTGGTCCACTAGCACCTAATTGAAGCCCAGAGTCCCGTAAACCATGGACTATTTGTGCTGCTGCCCAAGCACCACAAATTTCTGTATAAGTGTGAGTCCTGCAAAAATGACAGCAAAATTGCAGAAGCAAATACTTTTTTTGATCATCGCTGCTTCTTCTGACTGCAGACTTATTAAAAATGCTGTTCGGTGCAGTATTTTAAGACTATGCGTCAAGTCTGATGCTGGAAAAGTTCACGAAGTTAAACTTTATTATTTAAGAAAATATATTTGCTGGGTTGAATGTGTCTATTTTTGATCGACAGGATTCGCGCTGTTAATTATCCCCCGAGGCATTCGGCGCTGCCAGGAGCAGACGCTGAGTGACGGGGCCCGTGAAGCGGCTGCGTTGGGTGGAAAGTGGGCGGGGAACAATGCGGCTGGCGTTAATTACACGAGAGGCTCTGAAGGCCTTTGTGTAACTTCCCGCGCGCCGCGAATAGGTGCACAGCGCGCGCTGGGAAGTGGAAAGGAGGCTCGTGACACCAGTCATTATTATTAGTTATTGCGCCCTATTATCTATGTGCAGCCTTGCTTGGGCCATTTAGGTGAGTAAAGGGCTATATCCAGAGCTACTGGAATTATGTGGCAGGGGAAGACCAAACTATGCGGCAGGGAAGCCCAAATTATTTGGCAAGAAAAGACAAAATGCGTGTTGTAGTACAGCACATTTTGCGATAATATTACTTAATTATTATTTTTTTTTTCACTTAGTGTAACACGGTCTAGGAAAATATTTACCCTCTTTAGTACCTGTTTAACAAAAATAAGCAATTGAAAGAAGACCTTTCAACTTTTGTTCAGGGCTTTCCACTGTGCCAGAAAACATGACACCAATTGTCTAGTAACTTTTGATTTCTTTGTGCCAGAAACACTTTTTTGTTAAAATCTGTAGATTGTGCAGCAGATGATGAATTATGTGGCAAATCCATAACTATGCAATAAAAGCTGCAGCACCTCATAATTCCAATTGACCTGGCTGTATCCAGAAGTAATAGTGGTACCTCAATGCATATGTACAAAAGATCTGTTTGGTATGGATGTAAGACACAGGTACATCAGAGAAGGTACATCCTCACTACCCACTAGGTACTGGCTTCCAAGATCTCTGGAGCCATGTGGATATTTTCTCATCACATTCTGCACAGAACCTATAAGTCACTCTCAACCGAGAAGGATGAAAGATGAACTGCAGGATAACGCACACCTTCCTTTGAACACCAGCACAAGGGGCAACAGACACTAACCCCTGTACCCCCATACAAGAATCAAGACACTGACAGCAATCGCACGAGTGACAAAGAACCATTAGCATCTCCGATGCACAACCCCACCAGTGCATAACTTCACATCTCAGCACGTAACATAAGTATCAGTGACAGCTTCCAGAGTCAAACCTACTAAGCTATGAATATAGGCCTGGTATCTCAGAATGCAAGGCATAAACAAGCATTGACAAAACAAACAATGATGTCTTCTCTATAGGGAACATGCCTCATTTCAGGGTTCACAGAAGCAGACCCCTTGGGCACGTACAGATTTGGAAACAGGTCCAGCATAAGTAGCAGCCGTGCAAGCTTAACACACATAGGCGTGCATATGCACTCATGCTCTCTTCCACACACATCTACTCCCACACACCGACAATCACCCATGCATATATACAATACAGCATGGAGCAATACTGTAAGCTTCTTCCAGAAATATGGAAGATACAGTACAGATATTTCCAGCCCAAGTATTTGTAAGGAGCTGCAATGCAAGCATCCTCTGGAAATGGAGTTTGTACAGCAGAGACCATAGAAATGTTAGCACCTCTTAGATACAGGAACACTTAGAGAATCGATGTATGTCACGGAGTATGCATAATGGATTTTTCCATGCATAAGTCTGTTTGACCATTGCAAGTTTCTCATACCGAGACAACAAAGTTGTTTTCCTAATCCACCCTTAGATTCTGGTAGAGTGAATTTCCTTAAAATTAACTCATGTGCATTCAGTAAATCTGTAGAAATCCATCTTTTTAGGTCTTTCCTACAGACAGCATTAGCAGTCTGTTGTCACAAGACCTACTGTGTAGAATATCAATATTCTCAGCGGGCATTGGGTCAGCCTATTGATTTTCATTGTTTGGCTTTCTGGACAATCTCCTTTGCTTGCTTCTTATTCACCAGCATTCCTTCCTCTTATTATGTTTGTCCGTCCACTGGATTAGCTGCTTCCCCACCATCCTTTAAATTAGATTAATTGTATCCTTCAGCATCCCTGGGTGTGCATGTGTTTTCCAGCTCTCACCCCCTCTCCCTTGGCTGCTGCTTCCCCTGCACAACCTCGCCATAGCCTTGTGCTATCCATGCTGCTGTCCCAGCCTCTAGCCTCTCCATTTCTTCACCCACCCATCACTCTCCTGCTCTGGTTTATTAATACAAGCCCACTTTCTGTCGTTCTACCCCCGCTCACCACTACTCTTCTGAAGAATTTGCTAGATATTTTACTCAGCTTCCTTAGGAGGGCACAGCAGCTGCATGTTGCTAAGTGCTGCTCTTTTTCTATCTATCTTCTCGATGACTTTCGCTGGTAAGGGGAGTAGGGAGATGGGTCGGTAATTCTTGAGGTCTTCGGGGTCTGCCTTGGGTTTTTTGAGCAGGGCGTTAACTTTGGCGTGTTTCCAGCTCTCCGGGAAGGTGGCGGTCTCGAAGGAGCTGTTGGTGATGGTACAGAGCTGGGGAGCGATGATTTGGCTGGCTTTATTGAAGAGATGTTGAGGGGAGGGGTCGGCGGGTGATTGGGAGTGGATGGTGCTCATGGTCTTGGTGGAGTCCTCGTCGTTGGTGTGGGTCTAGGCACTCAGGAGGTTGGTGTGGTTGGGTGCGTTGGGGTTGGCGTTGGCAGCAGTGGTCGTGGGGATTGAGGAGGCAAAACTGCTGTGGATGTCGGTGTTCTTGCGGTGAAAAAAGGTGGCGAGAGAGTCGCAGAGGTCTTGGTAGGGGATGGTCGGCAGAGCAGGACTTGGGGTTAGTGGGTTCTTTGATGATGCTGAAGAGCTCCTTGCTGTTGTGTGCGTTGTTGTCAAATCGTTCTTTGTAGAATGATCTTCTGGTGGTCCGGATTAGCTGGTGATACTTGCAGATGGCAGTCTTGAGGGTGGCGTAGTTGCTCTCTGTTTGTTCTTGGGGCCAGATCTTCTCGGTTTTCCGGCACTCCCTCTTGGAGGCCTGAAGGTCGGCGGTGAACCAGGGTGCTTTCTTTCTGGTGTGAGTATTGGTTGATTTCCTAAGTGGGGCGGGGGTATTGGCGCAGTCATCTAGCCATTGTTTGAGATTGAGGGCTGCAGTATTGGGGTCGCTGGTGTTGGGTGGCGGGCGTGGGCGGAGATCAGTTGGTCCTTTGAGATCTTGTTCCAGCTGCGGTGAGGGGTCCGTTGCTGGTGGTGGTGAGCAGTGGGTTTCTGGAAGGAGAAATGGACACAATGGTGGTCGGTCCAGTGGAGTTCGGTGGTGTGGGTGAAGGTGATGTGGCTGCTGGTGGAGAAGATGGGGTCGAGTGTGTAGCCGGCTGAGTGGGTGGGCGTTGTGACGAGTTGTTTGAGACCGTGGTTGGCGAGGTTGGCGATCAGGGCTGAGGAGTTGCTGTCATCGGTGTTCTCCAGGTGAAAATTCAGGTACCAAGGAGCATGTAGTCAGTGGAAGCGAGGGCGTGAGCGCTGATTGTGTCGGCGATGGCGTCGCAGAACTGTGGGCAGGGGCCTGGAGGTCTGTAGACAAGGGTTCCTCTCAGGGTGGTGTTGGCGTTGACATAAATCTGGAAGCACAAGTGTTCGGCAGCATCGAAGCTGTCATGGGTGTTGGTTGAGATCCTGATGGTGCTCCTGTGGACTATGGCGATTCCTCCTCCTGGTTTGTTGGTGCATTCTCTTCGGGTGATTTTATAGCCTTCAGGGGTGGCTATAGCAATGTCGGGTTCCAAGGAGGGGCTCATCCAGGTTTCGGTGAGGAAGGCGATGTCTGGGGAGGTTGAGGTGAGCAGGTCCCAGAGTTCAACGGCATGCTTGTGGACGGAGTGGTTTTGAGGAGGATGCAGCTGAGGCGGTTGTCATGGGTGGAGTTGTTGTGGTGCTTGGTGGCTTGGGCGCAGGTGAAGTTGAACATCCGGCAGGCGAAGGGTCCATGGGTGTGCCTTGGGGAGGTCTGGACGCAGGCGGTGGGCCGGCCAGGGTTGAGCACGTGGAGTTCTTTGGCAGTGTAACGGCGTCTGGCGGCGAGGTGGGTGTGTGGGACAGGGGGACTGGCGCTAGGCGTGGTCCAGGCGCGGACAGGTGCAGATGGGCTTGCCTCTGGCGCGCCAGCGGAGCGCCTGCTGCCCGCAGCTGCACAGCGGCCGCCAATAAGGAGGGGAGGGAGGAGCAGCTGGGAGGCGGCGAGCGGTGGGCAAATTGGGGCGCGAGGGGGCCGGGGCCGCAGGGGACGCAGCGGCGGGAACGGAGAGAGCGGGAAAATCGGCAAAATGGAAAAAAGATGAGGAAAGGCACAAAAACTGAGTCAGAGAGCAGAAAAGCCTGCGGTTGGTGGAGGGACTCGAACTCGCAGCAGTGAGGGCGGGGTCGGGGGCAAGGAGGCAGACAGGAGGAGCTGCGCAGCGTGTAGAGTGAAACCTGGCCTTAAATCAGGTCAGGGGTCACCAACTCCTACCTACTGTAAATATCAGCCCGCAATAATAACCCTCTTGAACAATGCCAAATTGATGATGGAAACAGTCATCACAACTCATAAGGCAAACAGTTATCGGATCATTGTCATAATCCGGAGGGGGCAATGAATTTGAACAACCCATGGGGAGAGCGAGAATCTCTAGAGAGAAACAAAGCCCAATCCAACATGGTGACAGGACTGTGACAGCATACATGCATCCGTGCCGTCTGTTATGGCGCTAACCAGGAGGCCTGGAACTACCAAGTATTCATCGATGCCGATTTATGAGTTTCCAGTGTTTGCCCAAAATATTGACACCATCTTTTCCAGCTGCTCTAAGATTACATTTGTCCATACAGAACAAAGTTGACAGCAACATAACTATGACATAGTACGACACATCCAGCTATGATATGGTGGTAGTGCCCAAAAAAAAGCATACTAGTGTTGGGGTTTCAAGGCAATGGCCTTTAAGGATAGGTAGAAAAAGTTTGATTTAATAATGTTGTAGCAGAAACTACAGTATGCACAGACAGAGTAGCCCTCACCCTGCCCAGTCCAAGTCCGATCCCCGAGCCTGCTCACTTAAGCAACCGTCCACCCTCTTACCGGAAGCAATCAGGTTTCAGTTAACTTTTTCCTTCATCACAAAATGCTGCTTTTTGCATCTCTACCTGCAATGTACACCACTAAGTCCCAGACCCTAAGGAGGGACTTCTTGTGATGGCTGTGGATGGAGTGGCTCCAATTCCTAGCTGACAAATCTTAGATTTGCATAAAAGTTTGACTGCATCAGTCTTACAAGTAGGACTTCGTCAGAGTTACACCGCTGTGTACTTAGTTGGTGACCATGTAATTGTTATATCACTGCCGTGGTTTCTCACAGACCATGAAGTGGACATGTGACCACTTGACATCTCCAAAATGGGGGCGGAGGGGCATCACAGCGTTTTTTAGTATTGAAAGTTGAGCTGGATCCTGCCTCAGCTTGCAGAAGCTGATGCATATACGTGTTGTTTTTGCAGGAAGTGTCGAGTCTTCTCGTTGAAAGATATGCTAGCTGGTGCTCAGTTTCATTTTCAGTCAATGTGCTTGATTGCCTGGTGGAGATCTGCGTGATTATAGTTCTGATTGCCCCTCCCTCCTCCCTCCCATGGAAGCACATCTGCTGAACACTGCATTGTGCAGTTGCTGAAGTTTTAGGCGGGAGCTTCTATGTAGGGCATCCTTGTAATCCGCTTGGGTACCAGTGATTGCCAGTGCTGTACTCGCAGATGTTCCTTGCCCGGGCTCAGTGCGCGTGTTCATGATGCCACATTGTAGCAATTCGCAGAGGGTACCACACATGTCAGCACCCCATTGATATAATCCTGCCTTTGCAGCAGACTTTTATTAAATCTTTTTTTCCCTTCTTTTGAACAGCGAGTGTTGTGTGTTGTGCAATTGCACGCTTTGAACCAATCATGGCCATCCTAATCTTTGCACGGTTGCTACTTTCCCAGCTGCCTGCCATGACAATGAGGACATAAGTTATGTTTTAATTGTGGTGATGGTTCTCTGTCATAGGGCTGCATGCAGCAGCAGATCATTGATGCACGCCTGGAGTCCAGCCTTCAGGCTGACAAGCATGTATATCAGGCCCTTAAAGTGCATTAACACCCTGTATGGAATGACTCAATCAAACACACTGCTTAGAGTCCTGACACTAACTTGTGTTGTTTGCCTGCATAATAAGTGAGCGTGTACAGCATGGTCATTAGTAAAGCACCTCAACTCAAAAGTAGCGGACAGGGGTGTTAGCCATCTTTTTTCTGTCATTTTTGGATAAACTTAGGGATGTTAGTGTAATCATCCGTATTGCTCATTTGCTGCTGGGCACTAACCGGGAACGGCTCGTTTGCAACAGCGAAGGAGCGTCGCCCCACTGGCCAAGAGCTAGGAGATGAAGAATGAAATAATAGTTACACTATTGTTTTTTATTTTTCATCTGCTGGCTCAGCCAGCAGTACAGGGAGGGTCGGGGCTGGGCCACATGAGGTGGGTGAAGGAGAGAGTGCATCTAAGTGTGCATGTGTGTTTGGTCGGCCTAAGACGGACAGGCACTTTGGTTTCTCCAGCCCGGCTGTGTTGAACAGCTGAGCTGGAGAAACTGCACAGACCGCAGGGTTGTGTCTGATTGGCAGTTCGAGCTGCCCAGACCAGTCCTGGCGCTGCTTTCATGCTTTCAGCATAGGCTGCGGAGCCTGTGTGGGGTCTCAGTGAATGCTGGGACAACACATCCAGGGAAGAGGAGTGTAAGGCAGCAGGAGAAGGAGATGGTGGTAAGGTAAGTCTATTTTATTTCCCCCCCTCCGTCTCTGTCCCCGCCCCTCCCCTTGGGATTTGCGGCGGTCGCCGCTGGCACTACCAGCTGTTATAACTACAGACTGTAACTGCAGTTAACATCCTCTTTGAAGGTGGTCAAATGCTTTTAACTTTGTATGCAGCGAGCAATAAGGCCTGAGCATAGACAAGTGCTGCAAGTCCATCTTGAATCCAGATCAGGCAGCTGTTATTGATCTGTCTGGCCCCAGTGAAATATAATTAATTTGTCCTGGTCTGATTTGCCAACACTGGACACAATTCAGCAGGGCCTGCATGTTGTCTTTCTTATTTTAGATTCCAGCTGGACCCAAAACAAAGGCCCAATTTAAGGGCCCACCAGCTCTCCTTTTGTTGGGATATGATCCTGGGTAGGACCTATCTGTAACCTAACCCCCAGGCAAAAAAGCAATGGAGGGAAAACAAATGCTCGCAGCTTATCACTTCACTGGTACTTAAGAGTAACTAGGATTTAGAGGCAAGCTTTTACCTTTGTTCAATCCCTGTATATAAGAGATATGCATGCACTATAACATGTCAGATGCATCAGTCTGTATGGGTATCTACACAAATATCAATTTAAATAGCCCTTCTTAATTTTTTTATTCACTCTTTTATAGTGCTACACACCCCAATGTAGGGCATCAGAGTGCTTTACATCACACACACCTTATACATTGACAATAAATCATACACATGCTTACAATAATGTACAGGATGTTACATACATCAATGCGACTTACAAGGTGTAGCTGTCGCACATTCTCTTTACTGATAGATTATATGCAGGGCCATGGGAATAATGCACTTGTGTGGAGAATTTTCGCATAGTTATAGATTTGCCACATTTGCCACATAATCCATCATCTGCCGTATAATCTGCAGATTTTTACAAACATTTTGTTTCTAGGTCAAGCTGTTAAAAAGTTACTAAAAATGCAAGGACGCATGTTGCAGCACAATGAAAGGCCCTTTGCAAAGCGGGACTGGTCACCTTTCTGTTTCTTATTGCTATATTTGCATTTTATACTGGTAGCAATGAGGTTCAGCCATTGCCCAGACAGTGTTCCATCTTAAAAATAAGGACAAAGTAATGGAGTAATACTATTACAAAATGTGCTGCATTATGTTGCATAACCTGGCTTTTGTTGCCGAATAATTTACTCCACCCGGCCGCGTAGTTCGAGTGGCCCTGGTTATATGTTAAGAGTACATGGGAATCCTTCCCAGGAACACAAAGTCACACTGTGCTTGGAGCTGTCTGGACTAATAAGGTTTTATTACTATTCAAAGAAAGCCTTTTTAGCAGCTTTGTAATAAACACAGACTGAGGATTAAAACGTAAGGTTCCTAACCCATGCCTTGCAGTCTGAATGCAGGCCCTTGGTGCTGCTTCATAGCTCGATGTACTATAGAGAAGGATTGCAACTTATGAACTTCAAGTAATACAAGTATTTCTGTGCCCAAACCAGTAACCCACTTACCTATCTACATAAAATAAAAATCCGTCATCTGAAGGTTACACAACGTGCCCTGTGGCAGGCACATTAACCTTCTATGCTAATTTATGGGTCAAAACTGTGACTAGACAAAACACAGATCTCTCCAGCAAGTGCATTAACCACCAGAGTTATCTTACTATTATAATTACCCCCTGCAAGGTACTGGGCCCGCAGCGTTCTCTGCAGCAGGTGCTTTAACCCCATGATGCCTTGTGCGTTAGCCACGACCAGTGGGATCTTTAGTAAATTGCTGATTCGGGTGAGGTGTGGCTATAAACGTCGCGCGGGCTTCCATTTTATAGTCAAGAGTCGTGACATGGAGTTGTCCTAATGTCCTGATATGGATTTTGCTCTCCATTTTCATGCTGTCTCCATGTTTTGCTGCCTCTAGTTCACAAACTGAGCTCTGGGAAACCAAGGGTGAAGGAGCGCCCCCATCACCCCCTCCCCGGCAGGTGTCTGCTCGTAACTTGTTGTGACAGGTTTTCTTTGGACAGGTTTATTACCCATCCCACCTCCATACTGATGCACGAAATTACTGTGGGATCCAGCCCGCGGAAAGAGAATCTCTTGGAAGCCGCGTGTTCATGCCTAATTGTTTTCTCAATTTGCTGTTAATCTCCGTGTAATTGACCTGACTGGTTAAACCCGCGCGCGCACCGCGGTGCCCCCGGGAAGTCGGACCTGCACATCTGGAATCTGTGCAAGAGGCAAGGGTTCGAAGCAACGCCAAGCCTCTTCTGTTTATATGGATTTATCCATTTATGGTGCTCTGTAAAGTGCAAATATGGCCCATGGGGGAATCAGGGCGCTGTACAGCAATTACATAACGGAAGTGGAAACACAGGCCCTCATTACGAGTCTTCTCGTGGTAGCGGTCAGACCGCCACCAATGCAACGGTCTGGCCTCCACATAATGACCGTGGCAAATGCGCCACAGTCGAACCGCCGGCACTGCCCCTTTTTCCACAGCCTGGTGATGCAAGCGATCTTAATCCGCAAGGGAGGCACTGCAAGCAGCACTGCCCTGGGGATTACGAGTCCCCTCTGTGCCAGCTTTTACATGGCTGTTGCCCCGCCTTATAAAAGCTGGCAGAGATGGAGTGCGGGGTGCCCCATGGGGGGCCCCTGCACTGTCCATCCACTTGGCATGGGCAGTGCAGGGGTCTTCATGGACAGCCCTGTCGCTCTTTTCACTGTCTGCTTAGGAGACAGTGAAAAGTGCGAAGGTGCTGTTGCACCCTATGCACCGCAATATTGCCGCAGACTCGATTACGAGCAGGTGTCCATGTTGAGGCTGTTTTCCGCTGGGCCAGCAGGCGCAAACTCTGTTTCCACCCACTGGCCCAGCGGGAAACTCCTAATAGGGGCTGCGGGTTGGTTACCACACTGACGGTACCTGACCGCGGGAGTTTGGTGGGCAGCCTTTGCCGCCCTTCAAACTCGAAATGAGGGCCACAATGTCACCACTCTTTGCATGTAGGTCAACATCCTTGCGCACAATGGCACTAGCATAAGTTGTGTAAAAGTGTATCCTACACATATATAATTTGATGGAATATGAAGTCATTTTGGATGATATGATTAGGGTATGGTTGAATACAGCTATTTGAAGCGTTAGAGGTATTAATGATTGGAACTTTACCTCTACGTCTTTAAGAAATAGGCTCCATTTAGCTAGGCACATATGTACATAGAGGGAGTGTTCAGAAATGCACAGACCCTTGCACCATCCGTGAGTAATGCACCTTCAGGGCAGGAGTCCCTCTTTGTGAATATTGGTTTCAGATATTGCTTAATGGCCTGCCTGATTTTGTTAAAAGTACCAATATGGCACCTACCACCTGCGTTTCCCGTCATCGTTGGACGTGTGCGCTGTGTTTATGGAGCATCGATCTCGGCCATTTTGAAACAGTGTGACTACAGGCGATGCCTTCAGGGCCCGTTGCACCTGATGGTATGGTCGTCTGCTGAAGAGAGCTCAATAAATTGTTTGCTTCCAGAGATCATAACTTCAACAGGTTTAAAAGTGCAAAGCTGGCATGTTTTTAAGTGAATTTTGGTTCCTGTGCAACAGTGGGAAATATCCTTGCTTCTTCCTCCTGGATGCTGTGCATCATCCATTCCCCTCACCTGACGTCACAACATAAGGGGCAGGAATTGCAGAGGGAGCAGGACGGTACACGGCTGCTGAGTGACTGCGATGGAAATTTGTTCCTTTTTTCGCTTAGGCATAAGAGCAGGCATAAGAGCAGGCTTGTGTGCCAGCATGGAAAGAGCCTCCTTCTGAGCAGCCATTTCCCCCAATCATAGGCAGGGCAATCGGCTACTTCAGTGCTTTAAATGGGCAGGTACTGCCCGGTACGGAGTTCCTGTACTTCTTTAATTTGAAATGAAGAGTATCTTCACTTCTCAGCACTGCTGCAATACATTTAATAGGAGAGTGCCAGCACCTCTCTGGAACAGAAAGGTACTGTAAACACTGAGTACTTGCCATGGGAGGCTCCTCCACGTGGGTAGAGGAGCGTCGCATCCACAGCACCAGCAGCAGTCGCTGCAAACCTTTTACAGCGAAACAATAATTAACCATGTTTATCATCGTTTCGTGGTGAAAGCGGTGGGGCACTGGGGATGAGGGGAGTGCACTGTGCACTCCCCTCATCCCCTCAGTGCGCATGTATGTTTGGCCGTCCAAACACAAATGCGCACAGGGCTCTCTCCAGTCACGTACTGTGTTGCCGGGCTGGAGAGAGCAGGCACAGGCTCCCAGTCTGCCTGGGAGTGCCCTGGCTGGGCGCTCCCAGCCAATCCTAACGCTGCTCTGAGTAGTTTCAGGATTGGCTGCAGGACATGCTGGGAGCCTGTGCCTGGAGCGACGAGGGAAAGAGAAGTGGCGGCAACGGAGCAAGTACGTTTTTATTTTATTATTTTTTATTATTAAATGTCCCACCCTCACCCCTCCCCCTCTGCACCGTTCCCACCCCACCCCTTCAGACCGCAGCAAGCCGTGACTGGTAACTGCATGTCCGTATTTCCATTTAAAGCGATGGGCTACTGGGATTCGATCCTGATAATGCTGAACTTTACCTCTGGAAAGCTGGACATCGTTGCCTGCCATTGTGAAGGGTGAACTTTACAACTCAGCTTTGGCTAACTTCACAGGTAAAGTTTATACTTCAGCCAAGCTTGAGGGAGTAACCTTTAAGGTACCAGACTCACAGCTCTAAGCACATTAATAGATTACTGGACTCACAGCTCACATATTCCAGGCAGTGAAGAAACATTGGAAATGAGTTGTGTGTCTGTGCAATGGGCTAGCAATACCCACGAAGTTAAAGCCATTTTGTGACATCATTGCAAGCCCTTTACTCCAATAGTAGTGTTTCTAAACCAAGCCTCACCTAGAGCAGCCATGAGTTCCATGCTCATCTCTTCACTATGAACTGACCCAGGGGCCAGGACCAGAACACAGGCCTCCATGTAACACTTGTTACATCACACCTGCCAAACTAAAGCGAGCAGGCCCACCAAACAGGACAAAGCACCCTTAGATGCACAAGACTTATTACAACCCAGGGCACACCTGGATTCACACAGACCTTCCATTCAGCCATGAACTGATAATCCAGATCACTTCCTTGGGGCAGCAGCTGCACACGGCGGCGATTGCTAAATACTGTTCCTCTACCAGAAGACCTGCACAGGGCTGGTCTGCATTGAATCTTACCCTGGGGAGGGCAGGAGGTGGCAATGGAAGACAAATTCCTAATAATGGTGAAGTTGCTAAAGTTATGCAGTGTGTGTGAGAGAGAGACACTGGCTGGCAGGCACATGCTGGGCCTAGTAATTGCTGATCTGCAAATGCCAAGGCTAAGCCTGTGTGGTGTTACGCATGTTTACTCCAGATAATGAGCAGCTGGCGCATTGCATGCGCCCAGCAATGCACCACCAGCTATTTACATAAGGCAGGGAGCACATGCGCTTCACACTGATATGCAGAGTGAAAAGACAGCGCAGTTTGGCGCTCGTAGGAGGCACACAAAAAAACACCACCTCATTGTGGACATTTGGGAGTGGCATGAGTGGGCATGGTAGGCTATGCAAAGCTGGCACCCAGGGGACCGTCAATATGATGGCATCAGTCGCATTATGCAAGACTGAGCAAGACCTGAAATGCCAGCCAGCCAGACAGACTTTTAAGGTGAGGATGCCAGGTAGCTGGGTGGGCCCCACAGGACCAGAAGCATGTGGGGGTCCTGGGGCACCACAAGGTCTGGAGGGCCCTTGAAACCCTGATTGAGCTACATTAGAAGTGTACGTGAATCATGCATCACTGTGGTTCCTGCTGTATCCTCAAAGCGCAAGGATCCAACACTATAGCACCAGGATACACAATTCAAATTGTCTGTCCAACACGGCTCTCCTTTAATATCAAGTGGATGATTGTACTGCATCTCTGCTAGGAGATCTGACACATGGTGAGGTCCCAGGATGCTGCACTCCCATAGGATATCCAAGATAATGTGACCAGGCAGAATTTCTCAGTAATACACATGAAGTGAATCTTTTGTTTCAGTCCAAAAGTGCTGTTGAGGGTGGCCCTCTGATGACCAAAGGTGGGAAGATGTTTTAATGTGTTAGGGTCTATTCTCAAAGCAGCCCCAGAAATGTGCAACACCAAGCGTGAAGTCAAGGTGAATGTGAACCTTCTTACTGTCCTCTCCACCCATATCCTCTTCTGAAAGATATGTCATGCATCACAGACACACAATACATTGTAGACACCCAAAATGTTGCACCCTTAGAACAAACCACTATATATTGCCTTCCTTGAAAACATGCCGCAGGCTGTCCTTTTATTGTTCTAAAAAGGGCTGAACAGGTAGGGAATGTGTTCTCCAGTTTTGACTTGTAACCAAGATGGCTGCCATCCCAATGCCTACTGATGGGACTGAGGTCCACACAGCTATGACCATCCATATGCATGGGCACTCCAGCTGCTGTGTGCATCATTGGCACCCTCAGGCCCTCTGTACAGGCCGCTTGATGTCCAATCAAATCGGTAACACCAAGTTACTCAACATGATGCTACATACTCAGCCTGTACAACTGATATAATTACCACTGAATAGTAGTGCAAACTAACAGTGGGAGTAGGATAATTCTCAGCCACCTCTCCAACACCCTAGAGGAAAGTGTGTGCAAAATGATCATTCTGCCAGTGGAGTCCTGTTAATTTCTAAACTGCTGTATGGATTCGAATAGCTGTTACTGAATGTGGTTGACCATTAAGTAGGGGTCTTTAGATCTGTCCTAGCATTCACCCAAATAGGGTTTGTGACAAGGATCCGGGGGCCAGGAATGGGGCCTGATCCTGAAAACCTGTAGGGAAGAGTAAATATTGATTTACCTTGATGCACATACCTTAGCAACTCTTGGTATCTAAAGCCTGAACTATTTTTCATCCTAATGGTGCTAAAATGCTAATTTAAAAGTAAAAAGTGAGCTGCACATGCTGCAGGAGCGGCTTGTGGGGCACAGAAGGAGTGGGGCGGTGTGCGGGGGGAAATAAACATTACATTTATTAAATAATTTTACAAAAAGTACCTTCTCTGCGGCCGCTCCGCTCCTCTGTGCAGGCAGGCAGAGGCTCCCAGCCTAT
The DNA here is from genome assembly GCF_031143425.1 of Pleurodeles waltl. Classification (NCBI taxonomy): domain Eukaryota; kingdom Metazoa; phylum Chordata; class Amphibia; order Caudata; family Salamandridae; genus Pleurodeles; species Pleurodeles waltl. The sequence goes on along the minus strand of NC_090449.1, from coordinate 73,914,537 downwards.
CCTGCGGCCAATCCTGACGCTGCTCAGAGCAGCATCAGGATTGGCTGGGAGCGCTCTCAGGCAGACTGGGGCCTGTGCAGGCTCTCTCCAGTCCGGCAACAGTGCTTGACTGGAGAGAGCCCTGTGCGCATTTGTGTTTGGCCGGCCAAACATACATGTGCACTGAGGGGATGAGGGGAGTGCACAATGCACTTCCTCATCCCCAGTGCCCCACCCCTTTCACAAGGGTTGCTGGGCTGGAGAGAGTCTACTGCGCATGTGTGTTTGGCCGGCCCAAGAAAGCCGGCCAAACACACATGCGCTGTGAGGGGGAGTGCACTGCTTGTCACCCCTGTGGCCCCGCCCCTTTAAAAGAAAACTATCATAAACACAATTTTCTTTTCTTTGAAAGGTTTTGCAGCTGCCGCTGCCGCTGCTGACCAGGGGTAGGAGGGAGCGGAGGGATGACGCTCCTCTGCCCTAACAGAGGAGCCACCCCTGATATGCTGTCTGCGTGCTCTCTTTCAGTTAAATCTCTGGTCTGTTCAGGAAGCAGGAGCTTACTGCATCTAGAGGGGTGCAAAGTTTTTATTACACAGGTGTAAGTTTGAGTTCCCAAAAATAGGCCTTTGGGTACTTTGAAGTGTTTCTTTGCTTTCCTTCCCTTTCACCCAAGCATAGTTGTTTCTCACACTTGAACAGAAAGAGATCACACATCAGAGCAAGAAGTTGAAATGGGGTTTACATTTAATTAACATACATTTGAAAATGTGTGACTACCTACATCTGTTGTACATTCTAATGTACACAAGTGAAATACTGAAAAGAGTGCCTGATAATTTAAGAAAATAACTGTGCATTTCCTTTAAAATAAGTAGGATGTCAAATAAACATCCGGGAAAACAGTGCGGGTGGATTGATCTACTCGGTGCATAAATCTCTATGGAGCTTGAAGACCGCAGGTCTGTGTCCCGGCAAGGGCTTCTCGGCGCTTCATCCTCATGAGCGAGGCTTAAGATGACAATAACATCATTATAAGGCACCAGAAGCAAAACTGGTCCTCGTGTCTGCTTCCTAAAGGGTTAGTTTTATTGAAGGTAGGGAATCTTTGGTTGGTGTAAAGTAATCTCTCCCCTGGCGAGCAGCAGTCAAAAGGATCTCCCCAGACTAGAGGTGTCCACCAATGGCCCACAGCAGCCAGAGGCAGATGGTCAAGATAACCACCTCCCAGGCACATGACTTCCAGGAAGAGACATCCTAGACACATTTATCTTTTCAGGACAGCTCGGAAATACAGAATGTGTCTTGCTTTCTTGGGCCAGGATTAGACTCCCTTCATGTTGCAGCTGTCCTGAAAATATTGTTTAGGTACATCAATACAACGTAGTAAAATCCATTTTTAACAACTGTGCACACTTTGAAATTCCCACAGTTGCGCAAGACCAGAATATACCATTCTATAACAGGGGTGCAAGCAATCAGCTTCCCATTGTTAACCAGTGTGCAAGCTCCAACGTCCTTTTCATTAACCAGTGTTAAAGCTCCAAACCTCCCATTCTTTAACAGGCGTTCAAACTTTGCACTTCCTGACTTTCAGCAGATGTTAGAGCTTGGAACCTCCCATCCTTTAACAGCTGCGCAACCTTTGAACTTCCTATCCTTTAACAGGTGAGCAAGCTTTGATCCTCCCGTCCTTTAACAAGTGAGCAAGCTTTGAACCTCCCGTCCTTTAACAAGTGAGCATCCTTTAACAGGTGAGCAAGCTTTGAAGTTCACATCCTTTAACAGGTGAGCAAGCTTTGAACCTCCCATCCTTTAACAGCGGAGCAAGCTTTGAACCTCCCGTCCTTTAACAAGTGAGCAAGCTTTGAACCTCCCGTCCTTTAACAAGTGAGCATCCTTTAACAGGTGAGCAAGCTTTGAACTTCACATCCTTTAACAGCTGAGCAAGCTTTGAACCTCCCATCCTTTAACAAGTGAGCATCCTTTAACAGGTGAGCAAGCTTTGAACCTCCCATCCTTTAACAGCTGAGCAAGCTTTGAACCTCCCATCCTTTAACAGCTGAGCAAGCTTTGAACCTCCTGTCCTTTAACAGCTGAGCAAGCTTAGAACCTCCCGTCCTTTACAAGGTGAGCAAGATTTGAACCTCCCTTCCTTTACCAGGTGAGCAAGATTTGAACCTCCCTTCCTTTACCAGGTGAGCAAGATTTGAACTTCACATCCTTTAGCCTATGAGCAAGTTTTGAATTTCACATTCTTTAGCAGGTGAGCAAGCTTTGAACCTCCCATCCTTTAACAGCTGACCAAGCATTGAACCTCACTTCCTTTCACAGGTGAGCACGTTTTGAAATTCACATCCTTTAACAGCTGAGCAAGCTTTGAACTTCACATCCTTTCACAGGTGAGCAAGCTTTGAATCTCCTGTCCTTTCACAGGTGAGCAAGCTTTGAATCTCCTGTCCTTTAACAGGTGACCAAGCTTGGAGCTACACATCCTTTAACAGGTGAGCAAGCTTTGAACTTCACATCCTTTCACAGGTGAGCAAGCTTTGAACTTCCCATTCTTTAACAGGTGAGCAAGCTTTGAACTTCACATCCTTTCACAGGTGAGCAAGCTTTGAACTTCCCATTCTTTAACAGGTGAGCAAGCTTTGAACTTCCCATTCTTTAACAGGTGAGCAAGCTTTGAACTTCCCATTCTTTAACAGGTGAGCAAGCTTTGAACTTCCCATTCTTTAACAGGTGAGCAAGTTTGAACTTCACATCCTTTAACCGGTAAGCAAGCTTTGAATTTCACAATCTTTAACAGGTGACAAGCTTTGAACCTCTGCAAGTTTTGAACCTCCCATCCTTTAACAGGTGAACAAGCTTTGAGCCTCTGATCCTTTAACAGGTGTTCACGGTCTGAACTGTACCTTCCTCCACCAGTATTTAAGCTCTGAACTTCCTGTTCCGTTTAAGGTGAGAAAGCTCTGAACTTCCTATTGTTGTATTGGTATTCAGTCCCTGAACTTCCCTTGTTGTATTGTTACTGCTCAGTCTCTGAACATCCCATTGATGTATTGGTGTTCAGTCTCTGATCTTACCATTCTTTAACTGGCATTGAAGATCTGAACTCCTCGTTCTTTAAAAAGAGTGCGACCTTTGAACATCCCATGCTTTAGCATGTGTGCAAGCTCTGAAATACCCGTTCTTTAAGGAGTATTAGAGTTTTATACCTCCCGCTCTTGAGCAGGTGTAGAAGCTTTGTGCTTTCCATCTTTTAAATAGTGTTAAAGTTCTGTGCTTCCCATTCTGTAGCAGCCTTGCACGCTTTGAGCTTCCCATTCTGTAGCAGCTGTGCTCGCTTTGAACTTCCCATTCTGCAGCAGCTGTGCACGCTTTGAACTTCCCATTCTGTAGCAGCTGTGCACGCTTTGAACTTCCCATTCTGCAGCAGCTGTGCACGCTTTGAACTTCCCATTCTGCAGCAGCTGTGCACGCTTTGAACTTCCCATTCTGCAGCAGCTGTGCACGCTTTGAACTTCCCATTCTGTAGCAGCTGTGCACGCTTTGAACTTCCCATTCTTTAGCAGCTGTGCACGCTTTGAACTTCCCATTCTGTAGCAGCTGTGCACGCTTTGAGCTTCCCATTCTGTAGCAGCTGTGTACGCTTAGAACGTTCCATTCTGTAGCAGCTGTGCACGCGTTGAACTTTCCATTCCTTAACAGCTGTGCACGCTCTGAACTTCCCATTCTTCTGCACGCTTTGAGCTTCCCATTCTTTACAAGCTGTGCATGCTTTGAACTTCCCATTCTGCAGCAGCTGTGCACGCTTTGAACTTCCCATTCTTTTGCACGCTTTGAGCTTCCCATTCTTCTGCACGCTTTGAGCTTCCCATTCTTTACAAGCTGTGCACGCTTTGAACTTCCTATTCTTTAGCAGCTGTGCATGCTTTGAGCTACCCATTCTGTAGCAGCTGTGCACACTTTGAACTTCCCATTCTTTTGCACGCTTTGAGCTTCCTATTGTTTTGCACGCTTTGAGCTTCCCATTCTTTACAAGCTGTGCATGCTTTGAACTTTCCATTCTGTACCAGCTGTGCACGCTTTGAGCTTCCCATTCTTTACAAGCTGTGCATGCTTTGAACTTCCCATTCTGTAGCAGCGGTGCACACTTTGAACTTCCCATTCTTTAGCAGCTATGCACGCTTTCAACTTCCCATTCTGCAGCAGCTGTGCATGCTTTGAGCTACCCATTCTGTAGCAGCTGTGCACGCTTTGAGCTTCCCATTCTGTAGCAGCTGTGCACGATTTGAGCTACCTATTCTGTAGCAGCTGTGCACGCTTTGAGCTTCCCATTCTGTAGCAGCTGTGCACGCTTAGAACTTTCCATTCTGTAGCAGCTGTGCACGCGTTGAACTTTCCATTCTTTAACAGCTGTGCACGCTCTGAACTTCCCATTCTTCTGCACGCTTTGAGCTTCCCATTCTTTACAAGCTGTGCATGCTTTGAACTTCCCATTCTGCAGCAGCTGTGCACGCTTTGAACTTCCCATTCTTTTGCACGCTTTGAGCTTCCCATTCTTCTGCACCCTTTGAGCTTCCCATTCTTTACAAGCTGTGCATGCTTTGAACTTCCCATTCTGCAGCAGCTGTGCACGCTTTGAACTTCCCATTCTTTTGCACGCTTTGAGCTTCCTATTGTTTTGCACGCTTTGAGCTTCCCATTCTTTACAAGCTGTGCATGCTTTGAACTTCCCATTCTGTAGCAGCTGTGCACGCTTTGAGCTTCCCATTCTTTACAAGCTGTGCACGCTTTGAACTTCCCATTCTGCAGCAGCTGTGCACGCTTTGAACTTCCCATTCTGCAGCAGCTGTGCACGCTTTGAACTTCCCATTCTGCAGCAGCTGTGCACGCTTTGAACTTCCCATTCTGCAGCAGCTGTTGACGCTTTAAGCTTCCCATTCTGCAGCAGCTGTGCACACTTTGAACTTCCCATTCTGCAGTAGCTGTGCAATCTTTGAACTTTCCATTTTGCAGCAGCTGTGCACGCTTTAAACTTCCCATTTTTTTAACAACTGTGCCGCTTTGAACTTCCCATTCTTTAGCAGCTGTGCACGCTTTCAGCTTCCCATTCTGTAGCAGCTGTGCACGCTTTGAACTCCCCATTCTTTAGCAGCTGTGCATGCTTTGAACTTCTCATTCTTTACCAGTTATGCACTCTTTGAACTTCCCATTCTGCAGCAGCTGTGCAAGCTTTGAACTTCCCATTCTTTGGCAGCTGTGCACGCTTTGAGCTTCCCATTTCGCAACAGCTGTACACACTTTGAACTTCCAATACTTTAGCAGCTGTGCAAACTTTAAACTTCCCATTCTTTAGCAGCTGTGCACGCTTTGAACTTTCCATTCTTTAGCAGCTGTACATGCTTTGAACCTCCCATTCTGTAGCAGCTGTGCACGATTTGAACTTCCCATTCTTTGGCAGCTGTGTACGATTTTTAACAGCTTTGCAAGCTTTCAACTTCCCATTCTTTAGCAGCTCTGCACGCTTTGAATTTTACATTCTTTAGCTGCTGTGCAGGCTTTGAACTTCCCAATCTTTAACAGCTGTGCACACTTTGAACTTCCCATTCTTTGGGATCCCTGCAAGCTTGAAACTCCCATTCTTCAGCAACTGGCAATCGCTGTGCATCCCAATTTGTAGCAGGGTAATCTCCCATTTATTAGCTGCTAATGAAGCTCAGAGCTTCCCATTCTTTAGGAGGTGTGCAAACTTTGAACCTCCCATTTTTCAGCAGCTGTTTAAACTGTGTGCATCCCCTCGTTTAGCTATGTCCAAGATCTGATCTTCCCATTCTTTGGGAGGTGTGCACATTTTGAACCTCCCGTTCAAAAGCTGCTCATGAAGCTCAGAACTTCCCATTTTTTAGGAGGTGTGCAAACTTTGAACCTCCCATTGTTCACCAGCTGTGCAAGCTGTGTGCGCCCCATCCTTTAGCTTCTGTCCAAGATCTGACCTTCCCCTTCTTTAGGGGTGTGCAAGCTTTGAACGTCACATTCTTTAAGGAGTGCTAAAGCTCTGGGCTTCTCATTCTACACCAGGTATGCAAGCTCTCAACCTCTGGTTGTTAAAGAGGTGTGTACGCTTTGATCTTCCCATTCTTCTGGAGGTGTGTAAGCTCTGAACCTCTCGTGTTTTAGAAGGTGTGCAAGCTCCGAACCTCCCATTCTTTAGGAAGTGTACAAGCTCCAAAACTCCCATTCTTTAGGAAGTGTGCAAGCTCCAAACTTCCCATACTTTAACCAGCTTTAAAGCTCTTAGCTTCTCATTCTTTAAACAGTGTTCAAACTTTGTGTCTCCTATCCTTCCGCAGGTGTGCAAGCTTTCAGCTTCCCATTCTTTAACAGGCGTGGAAGCTCCAAAGTGCCCGCTCTGTAGCCAGCATTAAAGCTCATAACTTCCCAGTGTTTAAGAGGTGTGCAAGCTTTAAGCCTCCCATTGTTCAGCAGCTGAGCAATCTCTGAACTTCTCATTGTTTAGGAGCTGTGCAAGCTTTGAACTCCACATTATTTAAGGAGTGGTAAAACTCAGGGCTTCTCCATTCCTGTCCAGTTTTAAAGCACTATCCTTTCCACTTTAGCAGTTGCGTAAGCTCTGTGCTTCTGTTTCTTCAGCTGTTGTACACACTTGGAACCATCTATTCCTCAGGAGGGTTGAGGGTTGAGGGTTGAACGCTTTGATCTCATCTTTCTTTAACAGTGTTAAAGGTTTATACTTCCTACTCTTCATGAGGTGTGCAAGCTTTGAACACATTATTTTGAAGTTGTGCAAACTCCAAACTTCCCATTCTTAAGAAGGTATACAAACACCAAACTTTCCATTCTGTAGGAAGTACACAAGCTCCGAACTTCCCATTCTATAACCGGTATTAAGGCCTTAAACTTCCCATTGTTTAGGAGGTGTGCAAGCCCTGACACCATTCTTTAGAAGGTGTGCAATTCCAAACTTCCCACTCTTTAGAAGGTATATAAGCGCAAAGCATGCCATCCTTTTAATAGTGTTAAAGGTCTGAACGTCTCATTTTTTAACAAGTGTTAAAGTTCTATTAGGTGCAATTCCTCATTAGGTGCAAGATCAGTGCTTCCCATTCTTCAGCAGCTGTGCAAGCTCTGCAGCTTCTATTCTTAAAAATGTGTGTAAGCTTTAAACTTACTGTTCATTAACCAGTGTAAAGTTTTATACTTTCCATTCTTTAGAAAGTGTGCAAGCTCAGAACCTCACATTCTCTAACCATTATTAATGCTCTGTGCCTCCCATTCTTCAACTGTTGTGCATGCCCTGAACATCCAGTTCTTTAACTGTTGTGCATGCCCTGAACATCCAGTTCTTTAACTGTTGTGCATGCCCTGAACATCCAGTTCTTTAACTGCTGTGCAAGCTCTGAACTTTCTGTTTTTTAATTGCTGTGCAAACTCTCAACTTCCCATTCTTTAACTGCTGTGCAAGCTCTCAACTTCCCTGGCATGATTCCTAAAATACTTCTTGCATTTGATAGTTGACAATTGTGGAGGTGATTTTTCTTGGGAGAACCAGCTCTCATCCAGAGATGCTGCTCAAGAGTCCTACAATAAAATAGTTGAGAGTCAGAGATGGCTACCTTGCCCTGAAGAACAGGTTTTACAGCATTGCAGCGATCAGTTCTTGTTTGATGTCTGTCCTGTGATGGGCTTTGCGTGGGGAATCATGGTCCAAGGCCCCTTCCCTAGTGCGTGCTCGGCTGCTTGCGGAGTCTTGTCTTGAGATCCATTCTTCGGGGAGCATTACTTTTCACTCTGTATTGATTCTGGCCTTGGTAATTGAAAGGTGCGTGCAGCTGGGGGGAAGGGGCTGCGCGTGCCTGCATCAAACCTATTCTTCTATTGATAAAAGCCAATGGTGCAAACTTGATTTGTCTCTTCCTGAACAAAGGCAGTCAGAGTAGGACACGTGCAATGCTCCTATCTCTTTTCACCATCCCTTCTCTTGTGTCCCTCAGTCCTGCCTGCCTTTGTTTATCTACTTCCATTATCTTACTCCCTTTTCACCTCTGTCCTAGCCTTCACCTCCCTCTCCTTGCCCTTGTTCCTTATTCTTATCTCGCTCGCACCCTCTTAGCCCTCTTTGTTGGGCTGATGAAAAACCCTTTCCTCCCGCCTGTCATTCTCCATCTGTCTCACCCTTAACCCTCCCCTCAACCCATTCTATCATCCCTCTTATTCCCCCATCCCCCCCATGAATCCTCTTATTCACCCTCTCATCCGTATCCCCCTTTCCACTCCAGACTTCCACTTTTCTTCTGGCTTCTGCATGCCTATCTTCTGGCTTTCATATACCGTTCTTCTGGCCTATATAAACCTTTCTTCTGGATTTCATATACCTTTCTTCTGGCCTCTATATATCTTTCTTCTGGATTTCATATACCTTTCTTCTGGCCTATATATACTTTTCTTCTGGATTTCATTTACCTTGCTCCCTGCTTCTATTTACCTTTCTGCTGGCTTTCATATACCTTCCTTCTGGTGTCTATATACCTTTCTTCCCACCTCTATATGTCTTTCTTCTGGCTTGTAAATACATTTCTTCTGGCTTCTATATAGCTTTCTAGTTGCTTGTGCATACATTTCTTCTGGTTTCCATATACATTTCTTCTTACTTCTATATACCTTTCTCCTGGCTTCTATATATATTACTTCTGACTTATATATACATTTTTACCCACTTTTGTATACCTTTCTACCTGCTTCCATATATCTTTCTACCCAATTCTATGTACCTTGCTTCTTGATTCTATATACCTTTCTTCCTGTCTTTATATACCTTTCTTCTCGCTTCTTTATACAGTTCTTCTGGCTTCTATATACATTGCTTCTGGCTTCTATATACATTGCTTCTGGCTTCTATATACCTTTTTACCCATTTCTATTTACCTTTCTACCCACTTCTATATACCTTATTACCCACTTCCATATAACTTTCTACTGGCTTCTATATACCTTTCTTCTGGCTTCTGTATACCTTTATTCTGGCTCCTGTATACCTTTATTCTGGCTCATGTATACTTTCCTTCTGGCTTCTGTATACTTTCCTTCTGGCTTCTGTATACTTTCCTTCTGGTTTCTATATACCTTTCTTCTGGCTTCTGCATACCTTTATTCTGGCTCCTGTATACCTTTATTCTGGCTCCTGTATACCTTTATTCCGGCTTCTGTATACCTTTATTCTGGCTTCTGTACACCTTTATTCTGGCTTCTATATAGCTCCCTTCTGGCTTCTATATACCTTCCTTCTGGCTTCTATATACCTTTATTCTGGCTCCTGTATAGATTCCTTCTGGCTCCTGTATACCTTCCTTCTGGCTTCTTTATACCTTCCTTCTGGCTTCTTTATACCTTCCTTCTGGCTTCTGTATACCTTCCTTCTGGCTTCTGTATACCTTCCTTCTGGCTTCTGTATACCTTCCTTCTGGCTTCTGTATACCTTTATTCTGGCTTCTGTACACCTTTATTCTGGCTTCTGTACACCTTTATTCTGGCTTCTGTACACCTTCATTCTGGCTTCTGTACACCTTCCTTCTGGCTTCTGTATACCTTTATTCTGGCTTCTGTATACCTTTTTTCTGGCTTCTGTATACCTTCCTTCTGGCATCTATATACCTTCCTTCTGGCTTCTGTATACCTTTCGTCTCGCTTCTATGCAGCTTTCTTCTCGCTTCTATGCAGCTTTCTTCTCGCTTCTATGTACCTTTCTCCTTGTTTCTATTTTTCGTTCTTCTCCCTTCTATTTCCCTTTCTTCTCACTCATGTATACTTTCCTTCTGTCTTCTATGTACATTTCTCCTCACTTCTCTATCCTTTTCTCCTCTGTATGTCTGTAGCGTGTTTGTATAGTGCAAGCCTACTTGGGAAGCAACTGAACAGTGAACATGCGCGTGGGATATGATTCATGATCATTTCCATAGAGACAAATTACAGGGGTGTTCCTGGTGCAATGGAGGTGGGTGCAGTGTTCGAGTTCCTGGTGCAGTGGAGGTGGGCGCAGTGTTCGAGTTCCTGGTGCAGTGGAGGTGGGCGCAGTGTTCGAGTTCCTGGTGCAGTGGAGGTGGGCGCAGTGTTCCAGAAGAGGCAACTTTTCATATTCTTACACTTTCTGAGAAAAGTAAGGGAAAAAGGAGGAGGACGTGATAAGAGGAGAAAGGGGCAAGGGTGAAGAATAAAAGACAGCCAGGTGGAGCAGGAAGAGCTGGAGAACAGGTCTGTACTACCACTGGGCCACAGACTGGCCCCATTGAATCCTGTCCAAACTGTATTTGACTACCCCAGCAGCAGTCAGAGGGTCATATCCTTGCACGCGCTAGGGCCCAGCTCATACTTGGTCGCTACTGCCAACGTAGAGATAAACAGAGAAAGGTTGTAGTAGCGGTTAGAAACATGGGCGAAAACAGTAAGAGTAAGGACAAAAAGTAAGTTCAGATGAGGAAACAGGTGAAAGGAAGAGCAGGTGAAGAGGATGGGAGAGGCGCAGAAGCGAAGGGTTAGGGATAGCAGGCTGAGAATAGGTGATTTTGAAGGATGAGGAACTATGAGTTACAGTAGAAGGAATTTAAGAGCGGACAGGAACACAAAAGAGAAGCTACAGGAGTCGGAAGAAAGATGTGAGCACAGTGCATGGAAATAGAGATGGGAGAAATAGTGTAGTCAAACAGAAAAGGAAGGAGTGCAATGAAATAGAGGATGCTGAAATCCTGGAAAGAGTATAAGCTTCCAGAAACCATTTCAGAACAGTGCAAGCTCTGCTCCTCTCACAGCTGGATGGGAGCCACGCTTTGCACAGCAGCCTCCCCAACGCCACCCGGTCACCTTTCTGAGTCATACTACAAACAGCAGTGCATCTCCTGGGATTTCAACCACATCACACAAGGGCCAAAACAAGTACATTGGGTCTCCCTCAAGGCTTCATCTTCATGACCAGTGGCATCAAACCAACCCTCGGATACTTGGTCAAGAAGCAAACCACATCAGGGAGACAGCACCACACCAGGCACCAGGATGTCACCACACTAGAGACAACAATATACAAGAAATAAAGAAATGATAAGGTAGGCCTTATCTGTCAAAGGTGCCGGGACTGGGAATAACATGCCCTTCGACATCTGAGCTGCTTCGATCCTCCTGCAATTCAGAAAGTAGTTGAAATGTCATCTCTTCAAGGAACTCCTGGCCCTAATCATCTTCCTTTCCCAGCTCCATGTTACCACTGTAGTCCAGGGGTCTTCAAACTAGGGGGCGGGCTTCCCTGGGGAGGCCTTGGGTGATCCCAGGGTGGGTTGCCAGGGTCTGGCCAAAAGAAGCATTATGCTGATAACAGTACTCTGTCTTAATCTGAAAAAATGAGCAGCAGTAAACCTCTCTGTAATGGGCCATCACTGCCAAGGGAAAGGTAAGTGACTCCCAGTATTCTTCAGAACCCCCACCCCTCCTTCTAGTATTCATGCTGTGGATACTTTTACACGTTAGTAAGGCCTTCCTGAACAGAATAGTACCTTTTGTATCATGTATTCGAATTAATTATAGAACTTACCTGCAAAGTATAAATAAGTTCAGACATATTTAAAAATTGCCAATTTAATAGAATAATTGTGAAAAATTTGGAGAGTGGGCCTCTTACTCCTGGATTTCTCCCTAGTCCAAGTCCTCATGCTGGACATGTACCTAGCCCTAGTCCCTAGGCTTCTTTCTAGTTCCTTTCTTAGTTCTCGTTCTGTTCCTCTTTCTAGTCTCTTGCCTAGTAACGGTCCTTGTTCTTGTGCTTGTCTTCTGCTGCCTCCTGTTCCTGCACCTCCTCCTAGCCCCGGACCTCTAGTCTGTGGTCTTCATCTTACCATACTTCATACTCTTCTTAGTCTTCATCCTGTTCCTCTCTGTTCCCCTCTTTTCTCCCTAGTCAATGTCTTCTTCCAAGTTTTGTTCCTACATCTCTTCCTAGAAATGTTCCTAGACATTTTACTAGCCCTCATCCTCTTCCTAGTTCTCATCCTAGCCCTATTCCTAGTTTTCTCCCTAGCTCTTGTCATAGTCCTTCTCTTCTTCCTAGTCCACGCCCTCTTTCTCTTTGGAGTCCTATCCCCCTCGTTAACACCCCCTCGACGGACGCTAGCCAGGTGTGATCCCCAAGCATGACCAGACTGGGGGCTCTCTAGTTCCAGGCAGGACGGTTGCTGACCTGATGAAGATTAGAATTGAAGAGATGCCTGTCGGGGACCAGTCAGATGGGGGCTGGAGCTATAAAGACATGTTCACCTTTAGAGATGCTAACAAGGAGGAATGTGAACGCGTTCGTTGGAACCGCGGTCAATCAGCAGGTGGGCGGGCCCAAAGCCGCTGATCCTGTTAATGGTCAGCATGCCTCTGCTTACACACTAGCTCTATTTCTTAGCTTGCTTCCAGATCCAGGTCTGAAATGAGGCCCTCAAAAGGTGGCCTAGTGGGCACTCATTTCACCCACCTCGCATTATTTTGTACCGTTGCCAAAAATCAGCCCCTGCAGGACCCAGCCCAATTAAAGCACTAAAAGGAAGCATGAAAGGGGGGAGGAAATTTTGGTAGAAGGAAGATTTTTCTCCTCTCACCCCTTTTCTCCAGCTGTTCAGGCCTTTTTTTCATCCTCTTTCACTTGATTTCTTTTTCCACCTCTGTTTATCATCTTTCGCTTTGCTACCCCTCTTAGACCCTCTTTTCCATTCCCATCACCACTCTACCCAGCTCCACTTCCTGCCAGTCCCGTCTTCCGCTCCCTAACTCCCCTTCGACGCTTTACGCCAGCTTCCTTTTCTCTTTCACATGGTCCCCATGTCTTCCTGTCCCCTTGTTCTCTTTACTCAGGACTTATTTGTTCCTCACTTTCTCTCCTCACATTCCCTCTGTTGTCTCTCCACAGCCGCTCTCCCTCCCAGTCCATTTGTTTCTCTCCATTGGGCAAGGGATTTACAACTGATAGTCACTGATTTAATGCAGTTATAAGAGAACTCCTTTGCTTCACTCCCACACAATGAATGCTGCAGAGTAGGTGATCCAGTCATGGAGAGTAATTAAATTCACAGTGGCATGAAATTGATATTTTTGCTGGGATAGTTTGGCTCTTTTTCAGTCTCCTCAGATTACAGAAGTCCCAGATTAGCTCCATGAGCAGTGTGTCTGTATTGTCTGTGTGCAGGCGCCATATTGTTCCAATACATTTTTTCACGAGTGCAGTGAGTGTTGTTGGGATAAGGAAGTGTGTAGTTTTGAACAATAAGATCTTAAAGGACCCCGTGTGGTGTTGTGTTTTGTGGTACAGGTAGCTGTGGTCCTGTACATACTTGTGTGGTCTCTGTGTAACTGGCTTCATGACACCTATGTGGTCTTGGACATATAAGTCTCATTTTGTCATAACGTTTTAGGTCTGGTGACAAGATGAATTGTTTTGCAACGGTATCTGAAGAATAGCCAACTTTTTTAGACTACATTGTGGTGGGGTCTAGTCTACCACATAATAATGTGTTTTTATGTGTTGCCTTGCCTTTGCCACACTTATGATCTTTCTTAGTTTAAATGCTGATGTTATTATTAACCAAGTTAATGGTACCCAATTTATCAACATCAGAAGGATGTAAAGCTAGGAAAGCCTTGCTGCAACTCAAATTTGTTGCCTGTTTCAATGGCAAATGTTGAACTCATTGAGCCATCCTGCCAACCCTATGACATGATTTCCTTCCGTTTTTTTGTATGACCCCTCTGGTGTCTGTCTGGTTTTGTATCGGAGGGAGGTCTCTTGCATGAGTGTTCCATACTGAGCAGGCAGTGTGGACCAGGGGATACTTGGATCCTATCGGCAATATGCTACTTGTCAGCTGTGTCCTTTGTGTATGATGACCCTGACAGACGTTTCTAGTCACCATTGCAAGTCTGTGGATTTTTAGAAATTAGTAGATTAATACTGCTTTGGTATTTTCTCTCCTGATTTCTTTACTATGTGTGATTGATGAGGGCTCCAAATGTGTCCCCATGTCATCCGAAGATTGTTTTATATTGCAGCCTTATGGCTTGATGATCATTCATGCAGGTGTGCATGAGAAGGACATCGATGGTAGAACTTACTGTGAAAGTTGGCATGTTTCAGCAAGAAGACACTGCATCAGGGGAAAGGTGGAACAATCAGTATAAAACGTTGTACAGAGAAAAACTCACTTTTAATGCAGTTCTGTCCTGCCCAAACATAAATTAGCAACTGAGATCAGATATTGCTATCAAGATATATCCACAGTGTTCGAACGAAAATTTGGGAGCACCTGTTTCCAACAGTCTTAATTTGGTACAACATCTAGGGCCTCATTACGAGGTTGGTGGGCCAACTCTCGGCCCACCAGCCCCGTGAAGAGGAGACCACCGCAGAACTGGTGGTCCCCATCATAAAAAGGTTGGCGGAAACCGGACTTGTGATCAGCACGGCAGCAATGAACTCGGCGCTGCTGTGTTTGACAACGACTCCAACCGCTACAACCCCATCAGAAACCTTATTTCTGGCAGTGGCGGCGGTCACCTTGTGGGCCGACTACCAGGGTCGTAATGTAGCAGTTAGACCATCTGGAGTGCAGCGGTCCAACCCCAATGCGAGGCTGACAGTCTCAAGACCGTCAGCCTCGTAATGAAGCCCTTAGTCATGTGTAAAAATAATACAGCAGCAGTTTTTATGTGTATTGTGAAACTGACCAAATTGTGTGCACAAAATAAGACAGTGAACGGTGGTTTGGTCTTTATAAAAATCCCCTGCTTGGAGGGTGGTGCTCTGCAAGCAGGGTAGCAAAATGAATTGTCTGAAATGGAAAATGGAAAATGGATAAGAGGAATAAACGACCTCATTGCACATGATTATCTTCTGTTACGTGTGAGACTGAAAATTCGCTGGGCAGATGCACACTCCAATCTGTGATGCAAACTGAAATTACATTTATCTGTTGGCAGATAGTAACTCCCCTCCCTGGGTTCATACTGAAGCCAGATTTATGCTGCCAAATGCAAGGTCCGGCCTTTGAGACAGCTTTGACTGTCTCACCAGATCATTGTTTTTCAAAAACCTCTTACATGATATGCAGACAGAGAGTGGCTTTTGGTCAGGAGGCTTCATCCATTGGTCTGTTTTCCATTCATATTTTGCTTCCACCACTGCATACAAAATGGGCCAATGGGCTAACACACGTCACCCGATGACACCATTCACCTTGAGTGATTACACAAAGTCTGTTCACAATGTGCACATCCAGTTAAAATAGTTCCTTTCTCATCACTGACAAATCTGGTGTGTTTTATTGTTTTTATATATTAACTTTAAATATCAGCAGTTTAGTTTGCCTGCTTTTCTGGTGCCCATTTAGATTTCTTTTGTTCACTTTCCTTTTTAAAGTTGTTATAAAATGTTTAATTGTGATTGTAGCATCGTATGTAGCTGCCTGTAATAAAACAAATTATTGAAAGCATGTGGTGGCCTCATTATGGTGGCTGAATGTTTTCTCTCTTGTTTTTTTGGCAAAGGAAATGGCATCCATGCATAGGTAGGCCTATTGGCTTTGCCAATGCTTTTTAGTCTTGTGAGAAGAATGAAGGCACTTGAAATTAAGCTCAGTCTGTTCTTAAAGCAACAGATGCCCATTGTCAGTATTCTGTTGAGGGCTGGCTTCGGTATTGGCTATCTATTTTGACTGTCTGTGTTGGGTTTTCAGGTTTGGACAATCTGTGGTGTTTCTCAGGTTTATTCAACCTGTGTGCTGCTCTCAGGTTCCCACAGCGTGCGTCCTTCTTGTGAGGAAGTACGGTGTGCGCTGTTTCCCTAGCTGCCACCAAGCATGTCTTGTTATTGTGGCGCCAGGACACATGAAGAGGGTGGACGCAGGGGGACGGAGTCCACCCACTACTTAAAGAAAGGGAACTCCGTTTCCCTTACCTTAGGTGAAAGGAAGCTGAGAAATGTCACCTTCCGCGCTGCCTTTAGAAATACTGTTGGAGTAACCTGGCTTCGGGCTTTCAAATACCCCCTACACACGCACACACACACTCTCTCTCTAATACTCTCCCTCTCCCTCTCCCTCTCTCACACACTCACACTCTCTCATACCCTCACTCTTTCACTCTCACACACTCACTCTCTCGCTCTCTCACACACACTCTCTCACACACTCTCACTCTCTCACACACTCTCACTCTCTCACACACTCTCACTCTCTCATACACTCACTCTCATACACTCACTCTCATACACTCACTCTCTCAAACACTCACTCTCTCTCACACACACACTCACTCTCTCTCACACACAAACTCACTCTCTCTCTCACACACACACACTCTCTCTCACGCACTCTCACTCTCTCTCACACTCTCACTCTCACTCTCTCTCACACTCTCACTCTCTCTCACACACTCACACTCTCAAACACACTCTCTCTCTCTCTCTCACACACTAACTCTCTCACTGTCACACACTCACTCTCACACACACTCTCTCTCTCACACACTCTCTCTCTCACGCACTCTCTCTCACACACACACGCTCTCACACACACTCTCTCACTCCCTCTCTCTCACACACACTATCACTCTCACACACTCTCTCTCACTCTCTCTCACACACACTCTCTCCTTCACACACTCTCACTCTCTCTCTCACGCACTCTCACTCTCTCTCACGCACTCTCTCTCACGCACTCTCTCTCACGCACTCACTCTCACACACACACGCTCTCACACACACTGTCTCTCACTCTCTCTCACACACACTCTCTCTCACTCTCACACACTCTCTCTCTCACACACTCTCTCTCACGCACTCTCACACACACACGCTCTCACACACACTGTCTCTCACTCTCTCTCACACACACTCTCTCTCACTCTCACACACTCTCTCTCTCACACACTCTCTCTCACGCACTCTCACACACACACGCTCTCACACACACTCTCTCTCACACACACACTCTCTCTCTCACACACTCTATCTCTCTCACTCTCTCGCTCTCTCACACACACACTCTCTCACACACACACACTCTCTCTCACATAAATGCTTAAGAGATGCCCGGCGGGGAGTTTGTGGGGGTGTTGAATTTCTTTATATGAGTAGTGACAGAGAATGTGCATCATTAACCCTCCCATCTACTAACGAACTGCAATTGTGCGGCAGTTTTAGGGTCTGAAGCTGCTCAAAGATCACCAGCTGGAAACAAACTTGGACCAACAGCAAATTCTATCACGAAAAAAACACCCAGCTCTTGATTACTCTCTAAACACAGTGTAATATTAAGATCCGCGCGTCTGCTTAAAACAGTGTCCCTTTCAGGCATTTCTGAGCTCAGTTACCCATTGAATATGTCTGAAACCTACATGATATTTATATAAAGTAAAACAAACTAAAAACGTTATTTTCAAGACTGTGGTGATTATGCTAGAATGTTTTCTTTCTTTTTTTTATTGGATGGTTCACACTCACATGTGGAGTATTAGGTTTACATTTCTTATTGTGACTATACATTAAGTATGCTAATTACCCACCTCCCCACACCCTAGTTTTTCTACGACGTGTGCCCTGTATGACACTGTTTGCGTGTTTCTGTTGTGTTTGCTGTTCCTCTGTTGGGCCGTGTTAGGGCACAATACAATGAAGTCGATTTTCACGGTTGTGTTTCTATTTTGATTTTCAGTGACATTCTGAGTTTTACAGGTTGCGCCTGGAGACCTCTTCCATCCCTGATATTCCCCCGCCCTACACACACACGTTCTCCGCCTCCTCTCCCACTCTCCCCGCCCCCTTTCACTTACGGCCCTTGGCGCTCCTTCTCCCGTCTCCACTCTCCTGGCTCCAGGGCTAGGGTGACCAGACGTTCCGGATTTACCCGGACAGTCCCGGTTTTTAGAGGACTGTCCCGACGCTTCTCTTCATTTCTTTCTTTCTTAATCTCTTTTAAAAAAAAATGTCCCGGATTTGGGGACAAAGGTCAGAATTATCTAGGGAAGCATACGTTAAAGGTATGCTCTCCTTTAACAGACGCCCTCAAAGTATGTAATAAAGTAATTTATCTGTTACTGATAGGCAACACAGGGCCAGTCTGCTCCCAGCAGAGAGAGGAGTGGGGAGCAGAGAGAGGTGGGTGGGGGCTGGTTGGGGGTGCAGGGTGGGAGGTCAAGCCATAGCTAATTTTATATGTGTAGTCTTGTAAGTATGTGTGTGTTTTTATTTATATATATATATATATATATATATATATATATATATATATATATATATATATAGATAGAGAGAGAGAGAGAGAGAGATATATAGATAGATATGTGTGTGTGTGTGTATATATATACATATATATATATATATATATATAAATACACACATGTATAGGCACACATTCACAAACCTACGCAAAAAAAGGGACATGCCAGATATAAAAGTGAGTGTAAATTCATTAGTCCTTCTTTTATGTCTGACCTGTCCCGGTTTTTGCTCCTCAAAATCTGGTCACCCTGTCTACAGCCACCCCTCACTTCTCCACTCGCCCCCTTCCCTCTCTGCCCTGCTTGCCTCATCCACCCTTTTCCTTAAGATTTCTATCCGACCCCTTCTTCTGGCCCTTCTTCCTCTCGACCCTCCAATCCCTTAACATGACCTCTTCTCCGAGCTACCCCCTTCTGTCCCTTTCTCCCCAATTCCGCCCCACTCCCCTCACTCACCTGCCTTGTTATTTCTCTCGGACACCCCTCCTTTCACCCTCCTCCCCTGGTCCTTCCCCGTCCCTCGCCTTCTCCACTGTGCCTTTGGCCCCGCCCACTGCCCCTTTAGCTTCCAGTGGGTTTCAGCACCTTGGACAGCTTCCCTCGCTAGGGTGGGTTCACTTGGGACTTCAGTGAGGGCAGCACCCTGGTGAGGGGCTGTTTTTCACACTATAGCACTATATCGATGCCAGCACCATCAGGGCACAGGCTCTGTGCCCCCTCATCGGCCCAAGACGTCCCTAAAGGACCATGAATTGCACCCAGAGGAACTGTTCATTGCCGGCCGGTGCTAAGTGAGAACTTTTTTGTTGAAGAGTAAGGGCTGGGTGAACAGTAAGCTAAAAATGCACAAGACTCAAGTGAATTGTAGCATTTTTAGGCTTTGCCTACACAGCGCTTGCGCTGTGCTTCCAAAGTATTTTGCTGTCTGCATTCACTTCCTGCTTTTTCAGCTCTCCTTATGCCATGCAATGGAACTTGGACAAAGTACTCCTTCCGGTCACTGACATTGGTTGCTGGCCAGTATCCTTCCACTACTCACTCGCCAGGTACTTTTTAGGTTGACCATAGCAGCGCGCAGTTGCTGCTTTTCTGATGTGTTTTTATGTATTTGGTGTTTTAGCCACGCCCACTGCACGCCCATCACTATCACTCGTTCATGGGCTTGCCCTCCCCAAGAGCCTCTGTCTCCATGATGTACGGCAAAGCAAAATACAGATTTCAGCCCCACTCTGTGTATCAGTGAGCCAAGAAGATCACTGCTGCAGCAGAGCAAGGGCCGTGCACAACCATGGTTTAGCTACTTTAGTGATACTAATAATGCATGAGCGTCAACTTTACTCTGCGCTGCAGAGACTACGGCTTGATGGAGAAGGAGAGAATGGAGATGATGACATGCAATGATGCAGCCTTAAATCCGAACGGGACCAGGTGAGCTGTGGATGCTTTGATACAGACGGACAATCGGATATTTGCTTCGGGTTTACTGCCTTGAGACTGGGCTTTGTTTTTAGCAGACAAAAGGTAATAGAAACAGAACTCATTCATGTGCCAAGACATGTCAGAATGATGTTCAGTTCTGAGCTGTTTAACCTTTTTTATGCAGTACACATTTTTAATCCATTTCATAGATTTGGTCTTTGATCTACGACTGTTGCTGCAGGACCACCAAAAATCACAGTGGACTGACACTGCAACAGGGTTGTTCTTCATTCCAAAGGTGTGGCACCTTTGTAATCACCTCACCCAGCCCCAGGACCAGAGAAGGTGGTCTGCACCATTAACCCCTTAGCTGCTGGGCCTTTCCCCCCCACCAGTGATGAGGCCTTTTTTTGGCTATTTGGGATAGTTCGCGCTTAGGCCTCTATAACGTTTTGTCCAAATAAGCTATCCACACAAAATTTGCGTCCTCTTTTTTCCATCATCCTGAGGATTCTAAAGGTACCCAGAGTTTGTTGGTTCCCCTGGAGGAGACCAAGAAATTAGCCAAAATACAGCTAATATTTGTTTGTTTTTTCAAAAATGGGAAAAAAGTGCTGTAGAAGAAAGCATCTGTTTTTTCCCTGCAAATGGCTTCAACAAATGGTTTGCGGTTCTAAAATCACCATCTTCACAGTTTTCAGGAACAGGCAGGCTTGACAGAAAACCACATTTTTCAACACAGTTTTGTCTTATTATAACATACCCCATTTTTACTGTTTTTGTGCTTTCAGCCTCCTTCCTCCTTCCTGACAGAAATGGGTGCGAAACCAATGGTGGATCCCAGACAGCTAAACATTTTTGAGAAGTAGACAACATTCTGAATTCAGCAAGAGGTCATTTGTGTAGATCCTTAAAGGTTCTCCTACAGAAAGTAACAGCTGAAATAAAAAAAATATCGCAATTGAGGAAAAACAGCCATTTCTGTCCATGTTTTCTTCTTTAGCTTTTTCCAGCTATGGCAGATTTTTTAAAGAAATATATACCGTTGCATCTGCTGGACTCTCATGGTTGCCGGGATATATAGGGCTTGTAGGTTCATCAAGAACCCTAGGCACCCAGAGCCATTAAATGAGCTGCACCTTGAAATGGGTTTTCATTGTATACCGGGTATACAGCAATTCATTTGGTAAAATATAAAGAGTGAAAAATAGGTATTAAGGAAACCTTTGTATTTCCAAAATACGCACAAGATAAGGTATTGAGAAGTAGTGGTTATTTGCACATCTCTGAACTCGGGGGTCCCCATGCTAGCATGTGAATTTCATGGCATTTCTCAAATAGTCTTCTTTTTTACACACTCTCTTACATTTGGAAGGAAAAAATGTAGAGAAAGATAAGGGGCAATAAAACTTGTTCTCCTATTCTGTGTTCCCCCAAGTCTCCCATTAAAAATTGTACCTCACTTGCGTGGGTAGGCCTAATGCCCGCGACAGGAAAAGCAACATTGGACACATCACATTTTTACATTGAAATCTGATGTGTTTTTTTGGTAAAGTCCCTAGCGGTGGGTTTTGGCCTGTAGCTCAGCCGACACCTAGGAAAACGTAACAAACCAATACATTTTTGAAAACTAGATGCCATGGGGAATTCAGAATGGAGTGACTTGTGGGGCTCTCACAAGGTTCTGGCCCCCAGAATCCTTTGCAACTTCAACATTTGTCTAAAAAAACACTTTTCCCTCACATTTCGGTGCTGCAATGTTCTGGAATCTGAGAGGCGCCACAAACTTCCTTTCACCCAGCATTCCCCAAAGTCTTCTGGTAAAAATGGTACCTCACTTGTGTTGGTAGACCTAATACCCGCAACAGGAAACACCCCAAAATGCAACAAGGCACATCAAATGTTTACATTGAAAACTGACGTCTTTTTCAGAAAGTGCTAGTTGTGGATTTTGGCCTCTAGCTCAGCCGGCACCTTGGAAAACATACCAAACCTGCACATTTTTCAAAACTAGACACTTAAGGGGAACCCAGGATGGGATAACTTGTGGTGCTCTCACCAGGTTCTGCTACCCAGAATACTTTGCAAACCTCACAATTTGGAGAAAAAAAAACACTTCCTCTTTTGGTGATGGAAAGTTCTGGAATCTGAGAGAAGCCACAAATTTCCTTTGACCCAGCATTCCCCCAAGTCTCCTGATAACAATATTACCTCACTTGTGTGGGTAGGCCGAGTGCCCACAACAGGAAATGCCCCAAAACACAACGTGGACACATCACATTTTTCTAATGAAATCAGACCTGTTTTTTACAAAGTGCCTAGCTGTGGATTTTGGCCTCGCTGGCACCTAGGGAAACCTACCAAACCTGTCACTTTTTTTTAAAACTGGACACCTAGAGGAATCCAGAATGGGGTGACTTGTGGGGCTCTCACTGGTTTCTATTACCTTAACAAACCTCAAAATGTGGCAAAAAATACCTTTTCCTCACATTTCGGTGATGGAAAGTTGGAATCTGAGGGAAGACACAAATTTATTTTCACCCAGCGTTCCCCCACGTCTCCTGATAAAAATGGTAGCTCACTTGTGTGGCTAGGCCTAGTGCCTGTGGCAGGGAAGGGTTCAATACACAACATGGACACATCAAATTTATCTATCATAAAATGGCCAGTTTTTGCAAGGGGGCACCTCTGTTTTTGGTCCTGGGCTCCACAGCCATCTAGGGAAACCTACCAAACCCAGACATTTCTGAAAACTAGACACCTGAGGAAGTCCACAGAGGTGTGGCTTGTGTGGATTCCCCAAAGTTTTCTTACCCAGAATAGCCTGCAAAGGTGAAACATTGAACAAAAACTCTATTTTTTCCTCGCATTTCTGTCACGCAAACTACAGGGATGCAGGGATCCACAAAATTTCACCCAGCGTTCCTCAACTTGTCCCAATAAAAACGCTACCCCGCTGGTGTGCCTGGGCTTACTGCTCATAACAGGAATGGATCACACAACAGTCAATGGTAGTCCTTCATGAGGGATACTGTTGACACTGGGGTGATCTACTCCTGACGCAGGCACTAGGCACAGGCACACAATTTCAGAAATGTCTGGGTTTGGTAGGTTTCCCTACATGGTCACAGACCCAGGACCCAAAATGCAAGTGCTCGCCTTACAAAATCAAGTTGTTTGTGATGATAATATTGAAGTCTCCACAAATACAATTTGGGTCTTCCCTGTCGCGGCCCTGTGAGATGATAGGGGTTACCCAAACCGTTCAAGTCATCCAACAGGACTGCAATGTGGGTTTTGCACTAACCCCATTTTGAGTGAAAGACCCAAAAATATCTTCAACTCCACCAGAGAAGTGGGAGTCCACTGGCGTGCCCTAGAACGGGGCCCTAGAGTGCCTCCGTTCTCCCTCAGACATTGTTCGGAACGCAAATTTGTTTGCTGCACAATTTGCTGAAGAAAGACAACATCCAAAAAGAGATGGATGTAGTCAATTAACAAGAAGTTGGCTGTGTTCACTTTATATCCAGCGTCACCAGTAAAATGTGTGATTTGGGACTGAACTAAATTGGGGGGGCTGCCAAAAAGAGCACTCTCTTTGCTTGACGCCACATGCACCTCCTCTCTGGTTTGGGCTAACTCGCTGCTGGTCGGCTCCACAGACTGTGCTTGCAAAGGGATAGCACAACTGTCCTCGTCTCCCTCAGAATAACTGGAAGAGGTGTCGTTGGATGGGACTCCGCCGACGGAAAAATCACTCCCAGATTCTGCTCCATCATCCTCTCACTCAGATGCTGTCTCAGGATCTGATGTCTTAGTCTCTGTTCCTGCCTCAGAGCTGTCCACCATAACCCAAGTTACAGCTTCAGCAGCAGTCGTCCATTTTCTGAAGGGCCGACCCCAGAGTCAATATCCTTTTGTTTAAAAAATATATATATATTTAATATTATTAACTATTGCGGGGCGATCACGCCCCTCAGGTGCAAACAAAGTTTATTTTTTTTAAATGCCCCCGGGGGCTCAGCCCATTTTCAAGGAAGCTGAACCCCCCTCCCATCCCCGAGAGGCTAACCCTGGTGTCTAGGTGGGTTTCCTGGGCATGCCCGGGAAACACTATCAGGAAAGCTCAGTTAAAAGGGGAGAATCTCCCCTTTCTAACAAGGCCTTCCTGAAGGCTGGTGGGGGGGGCCTTTTGGGCCCGTTTTCCCCACCTGAGCAGAAAGTGGCCTTACCTACGCTTCCTGCTCCTGTTGGGAAAAACAAACTGTGATGTCACAGAGGGGCGGGTGAGGGGGCAGGAGGGAGTCATGGAAGCTCTTCCGTTTCTCCTGATGGGGATTAAATTAAAGAAAATCTTCCAGTGCAAGCACTGGCGGCTTTTTAAAAAACCCTCCCTGGCGTCGGCCACTGGTAGTGACCCGCACCAGGGAAGGTGTGCGTGCATTGGCCACTGGCCAACTAACACACCTATGGGGTTAATATTGGATGTGCTGTGTTTGTGTGTTCAGCTTGCTGGATTTGAGGTGGATCCTATACCAGGCGTCCCTACACTTGAAGATCCTCAGCTCAGACTTGAGTGTGAGGATTGTTCGTCTGAGCTCTCCATTTGGGCTCTGTTTGCCTTTGAAGGCGAATGGAGATTCAGCACCTGGCCTTCTGTAAGGTTTTTTCATAGCAGAATCATCTCAGACTTTGTATGTTTTCACCAGGAGAAGCCTGTCTAGTTATTCTAACTTAGAGATATTTGTGGGGTTCTGTTTCCTAGCTGGAGCAGCCAAGAGCTTTGCGTGAGGGTGTTGGTTTCAGTATTCCTGTTTAGGTGCCCTGGTTCCTTGCTTGAATGTTTCAAAACATTCTGTGCTTGGATCTATTGAACCATCAGAGCAGCAACCTTCACTGACTGGCATTGACGCCATCTTGAACACTTCCATTCTGCCAACAAGCCTTTGAAAGAAGTTGTAAACAAGTGCCAAGCCCTGTGTTGGGAGGATGCCAGCCTGTGACTTTCATCATTAAGGCCATGGGGCTTCTTTCCAAGCTTAAACAAAAATAACCTACTGTCTCCCCTGTCACTTCACCGGTGCACGACAAGGTTCTTTAGTGTTTTTTTTAATGTAATCAAAATTACATTTTCTCTAATATCTTGTAACACAGAACTGCACAGCACTTAAAAATGGGCATTCCATTCCTTAACTCATAAAATGTGCTGCAATAACTAAATTATCAGACCAAAACTCTATTAAAAGAGGTGGATAGCGGGTCACTGTAGAGAAAGCTGAGCTGGGGGCACTAGTATCCCCTCCTGCCCTCTAGCACTCACCCTGGGAGCTTACCCTAAGCAGGCTCAGTAGGGTACGAGAAAGTCCAAGGGAGCTGGGCCAAGGAGCATAGGTCAGGTATGAGTGCCCATAGAGGGAGGAAGGACAGCTAAGGATGTTACAAATAAAAAGGCCGTGATTGGCTAGAAGAGTCCTCTGGGAACCAATCAGGGGTCTTGGTTTTGGTAAAGAATCGAAATCTTGGAGTATCTGCTTTTCAATTGATGCTCTCAAAATGAGAATCCCACCTCTCAGACTATGCAGTTACTGTTAAAGGAATAAATGGTTGTACTTGACATGGGAAATATTGTCACACTTGTATTCATGCCAGCAGAGTAGAGCCACACCCCTTAAATGTGAAGAATAACTAGGGCCCTCGTGCCGCTAAAGCACAGCACAGCATAAAGGCTTGGGGTGAAGTTGGACAGTGAGAATCTTAGCTGGCAGAATCTGTAGGTTTGTTACATGTCTGGGATGGTTGGGGGATGGGAGGCAGCTGTGTTTATTCAAAGCCTCCGGTTACTGAGCCGCAGATAATTGGTTCTGCACTTGGCATGCTAGTTGGCTGCTTCAGTTGGCTTGTTAGAAGTCTGGGATACAGGGTGGCAAGGGGGCAATGATGAAATTACTTAGATGGCAGTCATGTGCCTGGCAAACTGCACTTCAGCAGCAGTCGGTTTAAGTATTTGGGATGTTAGGGAAGGCAGGAGCTATTATTTTGTTATATTCCGGAAGTAAATCGTTTGATCAAAAGTTTGGATGTTTATTCTCAGGTGTAATTGCTTGTATCAAGTCTGGTTGTTTTGTGGCCGGGGAAGCTGGTGTATAAAGTATTTTAGATGCCAGACGCGTTCTTTACCTGGGATGCTTTACTCCAGGAGCTGCTGGTTCATTAAATGTCTGCTATGATAGGGGAAGCCACAAATATGTATTTTATTGAAAACCTAAGCTGCGGTGACTGCCGCGCGTGGTTTGATGAACACTTAAGAAGGTTGTTGGCTGGTGCAATTGACTTGTTACACGTCTGGGATGTTGAGGAGCAAGGGTGGTCGGTTTACTGGATGTCTTGAATACCAGTCATGCTGTTTGCCTAGGATGTGGTGCATCGGGCCAATTGGCTTGTTAAAAGTCTGGAGGAGGCGGGAAGATTTATTTTGGTACCGGCCTAAGGTGATAAGCAGGAGATCTTTTCATCTCTACTTGAGATGAAGTTTGGCAGGTGCAGATGACTTATTGGAGGTTTGGGGTGTTTTCGGGGACAGTTCACTTAAGTCCAATTACGCGACTGAGATATAGTGTGTCCGGTCTAGTTGGTTTGTTACTCGTACGTCCGAGATGTTGAGTGATGGGAAAAGTTGGTGTTACTGAAAGCGTCTGA
The DNA here is from genome assembly GCF_031143425.1 of Pleurodeles waltl. Classification (NCBI taxonomy): domain Eukaryota; kingdom Metazoa; phylum Chordata; class Amphibia; order Caudata; family Salamandridae; genus Pleurodeles; species Pleurodeles waltl. Next base: position 73,888,128 of record NC_090449.1, on the reverse strand, counting down.
TGCTGGGGATGAGGGGCAGGGTCGGTTTGTTGGGGACCTCGGCTCTTGGAAGCCAGGAACAGCTGTTTTTAGATTTGTATTCGATGCTACATGTCAGGAAGGCCTGGCTTGTTAATTGCCCTGGTTTGTGAGCGTCAAGAGCAATTGGTTTGTTGACTGTGGGATGCTGGCTCTTATTCGCATCTAGTTTGGTAATCTTTTGTGTGCTGGTCGGTGGAAGAAACAGTTGCTTTGCTAATTGTCTGGTAAAGTGCATGGCTACATCAATAAGTGTGCTAAGCATTTGTGGCGCTTGGTGGCGGAAGTAGTTGGTTTATCGACTGCCTTGGCTAGTGAATGGAAAGATCTGTTGTTTTGGTTTGTTCTCCCCTGGATGCTGGGTGTCTCAAGAGCATCTAGGTTGCTAACCGACTAGTAGGGTGGATGGCCATATACCTACGTTTGGTAGGCATATGGCATGTTTGGTAACAGCAGCAGTTGGTTTACTAAATGTCCAGGTTTTTATGTGCCAAGTAAAGTGCTTGCTTTCATAGATGCTGGTTGGCAGGAGCAGTTGATTGGCTGATTGTCTTGTGTGCTGCCTGGCAGTAGTTTGTTTGTGCTGCCATCAGCATCCCAGATGATTAATCGTTGTTTCTTATGGCGTGAGCTGCCGGAAGACAGGGCCAGATGCCCTGTTTATTGTCTGGGAAACAGGTGGCAGACACAGTTGGCTTGTCAATAATCTTGACTGTTGATGGCAACCCGTCGGTTTGGTTATAGCCCGGGGCTGTGGTTGCGGGAGCTGTGCCTCTGAGGTGCTTGGAGGCGGGTGGTTTGTTAAGCATCCTGGAAGCCTGGTGGCAGGCGCTGTTGGTCTAACGATTCCTGGGTGCCTGCTTTCCGTCTCTAGCTTTTTTCCCCGGAAATAGACAATTATGTATTGTGTCTGTCTCCCACTGAATTTCTGCAGTCTTCTATGTCGTTACCCCTGTTCAGAGGAGATCTGCTTTTCAATACTGGCTCTTCCGTGAATATTTCGAGTAGTTGTGGTCAGGTATTTTCTTCTTTTAAATATCGGTTGTGCTCAGGTGATGTCCCGGAGCATTCTGGTATTTGAAGTCTTTTAACCCCATCACCTTTTAGTCAGGCTACGCAGCGCGCTCTCAAGAAATCTAATAGTGATAGAGGCAACTGCTCCTTACAAAAGCGATGATGCACAACATCAAATTAAGGACCCAGCCATGTCTTGGATGCGGTGCTTAACCTCGAGGGCTCCCGGGGACATTCGAAAGTCAATGTTTGTATGAAGTAGGGTTAACATTAATTGTTGTTAACTTTCACTTTGTATAATAGGAAAGGTCGTGGATTTAAGAACTTTATATTTAATTATAAATAATTGTGTTCTAATGTTATGGTTTTAAATAACTTATAAATAAAATATAAATTTGGATATGAAGAAAGGGGTGGGGCTGAAGTCTTTTCATCTAATGGTGATGTATGCTGCAGAATAGGCAGTTTGTTGTCAGCAGGCCACAGTTTATCTTTTAGTGCATGTTGGGGTACCGCCTACTCTGCTCAAAAAGAAGGCGTGTCTGTTCGCGAGGCGCTCTTGAGCAGATGCTGAGGCTTACCAAATGGATGTGCAAGCTATTGTATCATAGCATTTCTATAGCGCTTACTGCCCCTCCGTGGGCCACTGAGACACTCGCACACAGTTAACATGCTCCTTCATATGGGGTGCATTGTTAGGCATTTGTTGTCTTTGTCATGACCTCTCATGGAAGTTTTTTTGTGTTGTCGGCGGTGGACCAGCAGGATCCTCTTGTCTTGGGAGGCAGCACTTAGAGATGTGATGGATGAAGGATGCAAGAGAATGAAGGGCAGGTTGAACTTGTGTCGGCTGCTGGCAGCTAACATCTCTGTAGATCCTTAGAAGTTGCGACTTTCCACCTGAGGCCTTTCTAGGCTGGTTGCAGCAGAAGATACCCGCTTGAGTATGGTGGTGCCGCGTGGTACTCCAATTACAGAAGGAAGGGAGGAAAGTCCACCTAGATGACTCCAATGACTCTTAAAATGCACTTGTCTCGCATGATTGGGCCAAGATCCTATGTAGACACATCTGTGCCACCACAGGTGTAGAGCTAGCAATCGAATCACAGATCCACTTAGAAAGGGCAATATCCTAAAGCATAATGATTGCTTTAAGGTCAAGAAGATGCAGAAAATATCTAAATGTACCACCTCTTCTACGCAGCGGCTATGGCCACCTCAAGCCAATCACCTCATCACAAATCATCTGCTATGTAATCTGCAGATTTTAGCATAAAAATTGTTTCTAGCTCAGGTGAATCAAAAGCTGCTAAAAATCCAGTTTCAGGTGTTGCTGCACAATGGAAGCCCCTTCACAAAGGTTGACCGGCAGTGCTTAATTTGTGCTTATTATTTCCGGTGCTCAGCACCTGCACTTATTTTTGAGGGCCGGCGCTTATTCTTCTGCCTCAAGCATTTACTGCGAGCAAAAAGACACATATGGGAAAGAGGGAGGAAGAGAAAAACGAAAAAGCGTCACGCAGGAAGAAAGCTGCCAGAGTGAGCTGAAGGGGCAGGGAGTGGCTGTAAATGGATTAGAGTCCCAATTTAGCTTCAGGATTACACTGCCTCAGTATTTCGTGCTCGCACATTTAATTGCAGTAGCTGCGGGTTTAAGAGTAGAGCTTTGGGCACCGGCACGTTTTTATTTACAAATTAAGCACTGTTGACCGGTCAGCTTTCTGCTGCTTATTTCTGGATTAGGTTGTTAAACTGGTCCTAATAAGGTGAAAGCTGTACCCACACTGTATTAACTTGTATAAAAATAATGCAGTAATACGATCACAAAATGTGCCACAATACACCGCATAATTAGCCTTTTGCGGCTGAATAATTTACTCACCCCTTCTGCATAATTTGTTATCCACCTTCACATAATTCCAGCAGCCCAGTTTACAGATAACTGCAGCAGGTGACTGACCCACCTAGTTACATTATCTGCATCGGTGAAAATAGTTACAACGTCTTTAATGAAACAAGTGTCTAGTGTCTTAAGGAAACCTGCTATGGAACGTAGCTAATTATTAAAGAAAAAACTAGGTGGGAGAAATGTGCAAATTAATCCTTTCTGGTGCCGGAGGGCCCGTGTGAGCCTTGAAAGTATTCCCAAAAATGTTACTCAAGCGCTGGAGCTGCTGCCGTCCTGGACCCCGTGATGCGAGGAGGCTGTCAGCATTGAGGTACGGGGATCACATTTTCCGATTCCTGCAGGGCCTGAGATTGCGGATATTCCATTAACATGGACCGGGTCAGGCCGGATGCCGGCTCCGCTCCGAGCTGAGGACGCGCCGAACGGCGGCGCCAGGGCCCAGGACGGCGCCCACATGGAACACTCCACGGCGAGGGCTGGAGACCTATTCCTGGCAGTTCCTTTGGGTTTTGAACCAGAGATACAAAATCGGCCGGGTTTATTTCTTCCCTTGCTGCTGCCTTCATTCAGTTGAATTAAAATCACCATGATATAGCACTACAGACCCCCAAAAAGAGTGATTAACCTTTCCCTGAAAGATCAACGTGGAGAATTACCAAAAAAGCTCAGTTCTAGTGCTTTCCTAAATGCAAGAACTGCTGGATGTGCGTCAAGTGGCCTGTGTTGGGCTTGTTAAGAGCTGTGCTGTAGAAGTTTGTAAGACCTGCAACTCTCTGACATTTACTTTGGGTGTTGCCACTAACAAAGCAATGTTGACCTCCGCTTTAGAGAAATAACCACTCTACAGTGGTTGTTTGTTTATTTATTGTTTTGTCAAAGATGTTGAGCTTACACTGAAGTTTATGATGATGGTTGAGAACCTGAAAACATGGCTGACTTGGCAGCCCATCAAAAGATGTTCATCAAAATACACTCCCAGAACTTTCCTCTTGTTTTCCATCTAAAACCTCAGTTAAGCCTTCCAAAAAGACACCATGACCAGCACCCTAACTTTTCAGCTCGGCGTCATCACTAACTAACAAGGTTTTTTTAATGCACGTCAACTCAGCCGGCTCTGGATCATTAATTTCTTGATGACTTCAGAGACCTTTGCTGCTATCAGTTTGTGCACAGTGGGATCTTTAGATGAACTGGTCATTATTTAGATGTTGTCAGCATGGGTTTGATGGCTGACTCTCGAGTGGGTGAGCTGTTTGTCAAGCAGCGGAACGTAATCGTGGAAAAGGTGTGGGAAAGTGCAGGAACTTTGTGGCACTTCTCGGGGAAGAGTCATTGCAGCTGCTAGCGGCGGACACGCTGTATGTCTGGCTTTCCTGAGTGTGAAAATGAGTCCAACCATTTCTAAAACACCCTTCCTACCCCTGCCACCCACTCAGTCTTTCTGCCTGCTTGCAGTGGTTGTAGGTATCAAAGCGAGGAGACCCATTACCATCCGGAGCGCTGGGTCCCCTGCAGCCACTAAATTTCAAAATGGCAGTCTGGACATCAGTCAAGGCAACTCCATCGATCGGTAAAGGCGGAAGCCGAACTGTTTGTCTCCAAGAATCCAATTTTTCTGGCCCCTCAGATTTGGGCACTAAGGGCAGCACCACGGGTACCAACGGGCAAACCATGGATGGCAGCCCCTTCTCCTAGCTATCCATAATGGACATCTTTGTGGTTTAATTTGTCAAGTGATGCAAGTCCAATAAAGATAGCACGTGGCCTGCACCTTCATGCATAAACCTTTAGCTCGATCATCTACCAAAGACCAAGATCCCAGTGACCAGTTACAAATGGTTTGTTCTGCATCCAGCTTCTTCCTTGATTGTCTTTGACAACTTTTGAACTTCTATGGAGAAAATTCCAGAAGATTCATTTGCAGCGTTGAAATGATTATTGGTGTCCATTTTGTTTATTGATTAGTTACAGTAGTTTTTTGTATGTAACCCCTGGTATTCCAATTGTTTTTCCACTAGACACAACATATTAAAATGTTAAAAAAACAGATGCCATTTGCATCTGGTTGGGTGGATTCCACCTGGAAGTGAACGGTGTGTAGCTGGTGTGACCCTCGGTTGTAGGGTGTGTAGCTGGGCTCCTGGCCCTTGACAATTCCGTGTTCATCCTGCCCCATATGAGAATGACTGGTAGCCCTGGTTCGTGAACTGGGGTACGGGTGTCCAACATTGCTCGAAGAGTTCCAAATCCATGATAGATATTTAGGAATATCACCACCTACAAGTTTCACTATATGTATATATTATCCCAGTCTATAAGCCTCAATATTGGTAAATATTTCAGGATGATCCCTACTTATAAATTTCAACATTAGTAAATATTTCAGGATTATCCCTACCTAAAAGTTTCAGTATTGGTAAATATTTCAGGATTATCCGTACCTATTTATATCATTATACGTAAGGTTATGCTATGCGGATATCCAGAAAACCTGGCATGGATCACCTGGCCCTTTGGGACCTATGTTAGGCACCCACAAGCTAGCAGCCAAGATGCTTTGGAAAAGCTGCTATAATTGCTGAGTACTGTAGTGTTGTGAAAAGGGGACTTTTACCTCCTTGCGAGCTTAAGGCTTGCTTGAAACTGTCCGCAGTAGCCTGAGATTGCTCAACCCCAGAGGAGCACATGTTTAGCGCCTAAGATATTAAGCGCAGAAAAGGCACTGCAGCAACATTGAAGTAACTGGCACATGGGGCTCAGCCCTTGCTATGTGTTTAGCATATGTTCTAGTGACGAGCCAAAGACATGCTCCTGTACAACGGCTGTTACACACAGAACAAGGCGGAGACCCACTTCTACCCCAGAAGCGCGCTCCTCCGGGACCTTGTGGCGAAGAAGCCGCAAGCAACCGCTGTTTAATAAGTGTAATGCAGTCCGCCAGATGTTTCATTACAATACAGCTCGCAGGCTAAGCGCCTAATTGATCTAATGCGCGTGTATCTGTGTCGCACAGCTGCGCCTGCGGCTTTTTAATCATTCCTAAATATGAAATGCCTGCGTCACTAGGGCTCGAGACGGATCGCGGTGGAGAGGCCCGAGAATGAGTTTCAATGGCGTAAGTGCCCCGCTCCCAACAGGAACATTCAGTCTCAGCAACACTGGGGACATGACTGATCCAGGTAATAATGCACTTATTGACTAGTCAGAGACGTTTTAAGGCCCGGGGAAAGAGGGCTTTGGCCTGGGCCCCAGCGTTCCCTGAGGGGCCCTTTAGAGACCCCGCTGACTTCTGAAGAGTCTTGCCTTGATGACCGTGAGTTATTCTTAAAACATTGTTTTAAATACCATAATACCGTTGTCCTTTATTTTAATGTGTGTGATGTGTGAGAGTCTATTACAGACATTTTTCAAAGAAATCTTGTGTTTATGTTTCATGCAACATCCATGAAAAAGTTTCTGTTAGATCAAAATAGTACCTCACATATGCGAAATGGGAGGGTGACACAAAGATGATTTGCAGCAATGTTAGTGAGGCGCTGCTGTGTTACAATATGGAAAACACAAGTCACTATCCCTGAACAATAGATTTAAACACATTAAAATTTGGACAAGTGCACCTGTGCACTGTCAGTGACCTGCTCAAAGAGGACATGAAGGAGCTCAAACTGGATCATAACTTCAAACCTATTCTGAGGAGGGCTCCCCAAAATATTTTTTGGCCCAGGGCCCCCAAAATCCTTAAGATGTCCCATGTATTTTATTGAGCATTGTCCTGATCAAAGGCCAGCCGGGCCCTTTTACAGAGAACTGAACAAGAACATCGCAGAGCAGTCAAGTGACACCTCTTCAGTTGTTATATGTCAATAGTGATCCTAGGCTTTACTAATACACGCTGTTAATTGTGGCATGTGAAGTCATGCACGAGAACTGTATTGACGAAGTGGAAGACCAGGACATGTAAGATTAAATATAGGTTATCTGGTGAATGGGAGTGTTGAAAAGGTGTTTTGGTCTGTTAGTCTTTTCTGAGTTCTCAGAATGAAAAGAATTGAAGGTTGGTCTTTCGCTGTGAATCGCCTGTCTGTTCTCGGGAGATCGATTGATGGTGGATCTGTCTTTGACAGGAGAGGCGGTCCCAGGTGGCTGCCTTTGAAGAACGTCTTGTACGGTTTTAGAGCTTTCAAAGGGAGTCACTGAGAGTGAGTGATTGCCAATGGAGCGAAACGATAAGAGAAAAGGGAAACTTCAGCTGCAGGGGTGACGGCTTTCAAACAGAATGAGGTCACCTAGTTTTGAAGGGTGACCGTGTATAATGTATATATTATTTCAGGTACATTATTCCTGAAATACGCGGGGCTTGCATCTATTGTATCGCTTTAGCATTTCTCACTACGATTAGGTGTTGCTTATGGGGATGTGCAAAATTCATGTAATTTGCTTATGCATAATTACGCACAGGTTTAGAAAAATTATATGAAATTATTCGTAATTACGTGAAATGCAAAAATTGTCAACTAACACTACATTCAAGTGTGAAATGCTTCCTCATGTCCAAAAAATAGCACGAAAAACGCCAGTGGTGCAAAAAGCAGCCATTTGTGTTCTGGTCTTTCATGTTGTTTCTGTGCTCTCACACCAATTTGTTGCCCAGGACAGCGTGTAATTACCTAATGTGGTATCATAGGGCCATTTTGCACATTTCCTGTAACTAGCCTAATTCGAAATTACACATAATTACGAAGGCATAACAGAAATTTCTTTTGGGCCTAGTGTCAAAGTTTGTTGGGGCTATGTTCTGACTTACGGATAGTAATTTCTCAGACTAGAATCTAACATTCAGTTGACTCACGTAGGCATTAAGGTGAACATTAGGACCCTGGTGGTGAGTGGAAATGTGGTGGTAGTACCGCCAACAGACTGTTGGTACATACCGCCACTTTATGAGAATGGTGAGTTGGCTGCAGCCAAGCCCGCCACTTCTCTACTCATACCGCCATGGCGTTATCAGCCGGCAAATGTCAATCTCCAGCCCGGCGGGTGGCATACTGCGGGCAGGGGCATTATGAGCCTGTCTACCACCATGGTTTTTGTGGCGTTAGCAACGCCACAAAAACCATGGCGGTGGGCCCTACCGGTGACAGTGAATTCTTTCTCTGTCACCGGTAGGTGGCTTCCCCCCCCACACACACACACCTGACACCCCCCTCCATCCAAATTCCCCCCACCCCCTCCGATCGTCACACTCACCCCCACCCTCTACGATCCTCACACCCCCCATACACGCACACACCCACAGACATGCATACACCCAATCACTCACACTGACATACACGCATGCTTCCAGACATGCTCACACACATTCTTACACACAATCACACTGCCATGCAGACATGCACTCACTTCACCATTCTTACATACATTCACACACATGCATACAACCATGTAAAGAACACAACACCCACAGACGCATTCACACTCACACATTTATGCACACAACCAGACACACACAACACCCCCTCCCCTGTTGGAAGCCCGACTTACCTTTATCGAGGTGGTCTTCCGACAGGGACCGGGAAGGAGCGCTGCTACCGCCAGCGGCACCCCACCAACAGAATACCGCAAGGCCGTATCACAGGTCATGATAGGGCTGGCAGTGTTCTACTGGCGTGGCGGTGCTGGTGTTAGCAGCGCCAGCTTACCACTGCCCGCCAGTACGTTCACTGCCAGATTTCCACTTTTCAGGCAGTGATCACAATATGGCAGACGGATGGTAGCTGCGGTGATGGTATGTTGGTGGCCGTCACCGCAGCTGTAGGCGTTTTTTACTGCCATTGTTATAATGAGGGCCTAAGTATCCTGGTTGCCTCAGTTTATGGTGCCATGGGAGTAACCAGCTTCTGTAACTGGGTGGCTCGGGCCTCTCCAGCGCCAAGCACAGTCAGAGGCTCCTGAAAACTGGAGTACTAGCTACCTCTCTGCTCTGTTGTGATCTGAATGGAGATTGGCAAGTACTTTTAAGTGGTGATTTGTGGTAAGGGCCTCGACTGCCATGGTCTTCTTAGTCAGTTTTCTGAATCTGCTTTCACTTCCTGCTTTTGATAGACACTAATAGGTTTGACAACAAGTATTTCAGTTGTTAGAACATTCATTTCAAGTTCCCTCAGGTATGTCATCACCTGACTTGTGCAACTGGCTTCCACTGAAGATGGTGATTGTAAAAGAAGTAACATTATGCTTAGTTGAATCCACCTTTGCTCTGTACGCAGTTGTTTCATATAATGTGAGATGTTTAAATTCTGGCGTCTTTCTGCATCCGAATTTTAAAATTGCTGGCAGTGGCTAAATCACACCATAAGTCCTTTGAGCACCCTCGGTGTAGAAACTACCGATCGCCTACTAAAATCCCCTTTTTAGGGAAGTCTTAATCAAGGTGCATACCATTGTCGGGCCAGAAGGAACTCTTTTTCTTACAAAATTCTTCTTTGAAACTATAAAAAGAGCTTTCTGCATTCATTTTCAAAGTTAAGGGCATCACCTTTGCTATTGTTGCTTCAAAGAGTATCAGGTCTTTGAGTCACGCTCACATTTTCCAGCCTCCAGACTTTAGGGCATCCATAATCTTGTTGGATCTCACGCCTTTCTGGGACTGATCTTTTGTCCTCCATTGTAAGGCTTCAGTCTGTTTCTCCCCTGGGTCCTTGTCCAATCAAACCTCTTAAATCCGACCCTGAGATAGGAGCCTCACCTTTGTTTCTGATCAACCAGGTCTATTGCTCTGAAGTTCAGCCAAGCAGCATTTTCAATCTTCTTGTAAACTGCTTCGTTGTATGTAAAATTCCACTTCAACTTCTATTGCAATTCTTTTCTTCCTAGTCGAACTTGCCTTGTGGGAAAAGCAGTTTCCACCACACTTTCTCAATTTCTCAAAAAATATAACGCTTTAGGCCCTTTGCCAGACAAATTTCACCAGGCAAGTGGCAACGGTTCTGTCCTTGCTCTTATCTTAGATTTCCAGAGGGGAGTCCTGGATGTCAGCCATGTTGTGGCCCTGAGTTTGTTATATCTGTTGTCAGACTTGAACATAGTTGACCATATCGGCCTTATCTCGATGTTCCCCAAAATGGGACTTCAGCGTAGATCTCCTCTTTGTCTGGCTACTTGCTTTGATCCCTTGGCTTCCATAGTCCATCCTCAGACTTTGAGAATAGCAAGGATTCAGCTATGAGTCTGGTGGTCCAGTACCTCCCAGGGCATCCACAATTCAATAGTTTCACTTAGATTTTTACATTTATGCCGGTGACGCACATATACTCTTATGAGGTTTTCGTCACCAGCTGCTGCCGTCTGTGTATGATTGCGGTCAGCATCAGGGTGAGTGCCAGTTGGGCAAAATTAATCTCAAGCAGGACAGAGGTTAGACACTGGGAGCTTCCCCTTCTGTTGGACCTGACCTTCTGGTCATATGTGCTGGGTCCTCCTGATACAACCAAGGTGTTACAATTGACCAGAACCCTACCTCTGGTCATTTAGAGTGGTGCATGTGCTTTTTCCTACTTGTTTTCTCTTTTAGTCCTGAAGATTCTACTTCCACTCTCTCACCAGACAGATGGAAAACGTCTTGGTCGCCCTATGACGATGCCCTATATTTTGGCTTGCTGGCATACGTTCTAAGATGCCGGCAGGTGGTGCAGAATGCTATAGCCAGACAACTGTACTGTGTGGATGCATCTTTCCAAGTTGGAGTACAGTTCCCTTGTCCGGCGATTGCTTACAACACAAGAAAAGCGAATCAGTGACTATTACCACCAATACACATTCTCAAATCCTGCACTACCAACAAGAGAGGAGTACCTGTTGGACTACCATAAAGGGTCTTTGACCCTTCAAAGTTCTGAGGACTGGACAAGGCCAGCCACCTAAGCTTCTGACCTAGGAAGGTGTACCAAGTCTGCCCAGTAGTCTCATCTTCATCTCAAAGCCCTCGGCTGAAGGATCCCGCACAGTGCTTAATTGGTTGCCGGTGGTGAGTGCCAGCAGTCATTCTGTGCACGGGGGTTTATTTTTCACTATCAGACTTTGATCCAGCGCAAGAGGAAGAAAGGCAGAAAACTGAGACGGAAGGAGGGGGAACCTTAGGAAAATGGTGACAAAGGCAGCAGTCGAGTGAAAAAGTGATGACAGGAGTGAACTAAATTATCAGGAAGTGTAGAGTGACAGGCGAAAGAGGCTCTTCAAACTTGATATCCAGCACCACCAGCAATTAATTGCAGAAGGATCCTAAAATCTCAGACTCCTTATTTATTTGTGTATGTATTCCTTTTTTATTTGTTTATTTATCTTTACACAGTTATCACTGATTGCAGAGAAATGGTCAACCTGGAAGCACTCTGTCTGCAAGGATGATCCCAGAAGGGTAATATTCCACTCCTTCACATAGATCATGAGTAGAGGGATGACATTAGAGGCAGGGAGCTCTACTTGGTTCTGTCAATGGAGAGCTCCCTAATCATGCCTCTTTCCAGGGTGCTGTCTAATTATAGGCTCAAACATAGATGGAGTTAAATGTTTTTTTTACGCATTCCTCGACTCATTGGTACTATAGGTGATCGAGCAGACTGACAGCTGGATTTGTGGACAGTCCTATGACAGCTGGATTTGTGGACTGTCCTAATGGTTGCAATACAGTGTTTGTGGGTGTGGGTAGAAGGGAGTAGGGGGTACTTTCACCTACCCTAGCCTGATTGACAAGATCAGCAATTTTTAAGTAATTTAAAGGTATGGGCTTAGTTTACTAGACCTTTCCATGCTGTCATCCACATACCTGGCCACGATGTTCCTGCTTCCATAGGTAGGTCTGAGCGACCTTCAGGACTTCATACACATCAGGTAGCAGCTGCCACATTGTGCACATCCGTCCTTGTTTGGCCTGCAGAGCAATACCCTGGTACAGGTAGGATCACCTCCAAGCCCCCAATGCAACTGCAGTATTTTATCAGCAAAGTTAAACTCATTCTACACCTCACTTTGGTTACTCTCCAAGAAGATGCAAGTGCACAACATTCTGCAAGGAAAGGGCCTCTACCTACCTTATACTTTACACCTCTGCGCAAGGTGTTTTTTGGCATGTTTGTCCCTCCCAAGCGCAACTCCCATCACAGAAAGTGGCTTTCATTGCAGACCCACTGCTCTTTGTGAAAATGCAGGGCGTGGCCAGGAGAGGGATGGGCCACGGCCAGGAGAGGGTTAGGGCCTGGCCAGAAGAGGAATTGGGTATGGCCAGGAGAGGGACGTGACATGCCAGGAGAGGGACATGACATGGTAAAGAGAGGGATGTGGCATGGTCAGATGGGAGACTTGGCAAGGTCAGAAGAGGGATGTGGCGGGAACAGAAGAGAGACGTGGCATGGCTACAAGAGGGAAAGTGGCGTGGTCAGGAGAGGGACGGGGCGTGGTCAGGAGAGGGACACGGTGTGGCCAGGTGAGGGACGGAACATGATCTGGAGAGGGATGCGGCATCACCAGGAGAGGGAAGGAGAGGGACGCGGCATGGCCAGGAGAGGGAAGCGGCATGGCCAGGAGAGGGAAGCGGCATGGCCAGGAGAGGGACAGGGCATGGCCAAGAGAGGAGCGGGGCATGGCCAGGGAGGGCGGGCATGGTCAGGAGAGGGGCGGGGCATGGCCAGGAGAGAGGCGGGGCATGGCCAGGAGAGAGGCGGGGCATTGATCCCTCAAAGCCTCACCAGCATGGATGGGCCATAGAGAGGATGGCGCTAAAGAAATAGGCAGAGCAAGGAGCCCAGCACCACCTAGTAGAGACTACGACCATCCCCTAAAACACTAACAAAGGTTACTGGTGCTGCCGCACATGTCCCAGGCAGGTCACAAACCCCATGACTGGGTGTCAGCTGTTAAGGTTCGCCAAAAACAAGTCAGTGAAAACCCTTGTGCTGCAGAGATTTCCAACTCACATTTTCTCACACCATATGACATCAGTTGTTCACTAGAGGACCGTTTCAAGAGAATCTAGTGTGACACACGAGGCACAGGGTGTTGGCAGGTGTGCCATTCCCATGAAATAGTTGCATAGTTTTTACAACTATCTGTATAATGTGGGTTTCCCTCGAATTATTTGATCATTTGTGCTATGCAGAGAAATGGCATCCTTATACTATGACCATAGGGACAGCCCAAGTGGTATGCTACAACCTATGACCCATTTGACATTACTATAAGTGATGTCACAGAACCTTGGCTGATAGTAAAATAAAGGTATCCATTCAAATGCTGCCACTTCGAGTTTTCAATAAATAGGAATTGATACCCGACTAAAATCTACTAAAAATCAAAACTTAAGATAAACTTGTTTTAAAAGATCAGTAGTTGGTTCTTTAATAGGAGTTGCAAAAAAGCAGTAAGGAGTGGCGGATACAAACATAAGCCCAGCTACCACCAAGTGACACCTATGCAAAATGCCCATGACGTTTGCAACTGGCATTAAGAGTTTATTTGGAAAAAAATTGAACAAAAGTTTTAATTTCTGTCAACGTTTCCACAAAAAGTACTCTCCGCTGATGCCTCAGCATATCGCAAGATATTTTATAATTCTGTAACTTTATAAAGGGTTTCAGACGGTGCCCTCGTTCCCCTGTGGCATGATGCCCGCACCATCTAGCAATATAAAAAAGAAGTAAACTTAGATGTCACTTAATGGCAAAAATATTGTTTTTAATACCACGAATGTGGTAAATTAACTGTACATCAACACTCTTGGGAGAGTGGTATTACCCTTTCCAACACAAATGTACAAACTTTAGTGATACAACTCTTTGTACATCAGCATAACTTTGTAAAGTATCACTGCACAGTGACACTACCCTGGGAACATTTCTACCCTTGACCAGGTCAACCTTCAGGTTATTTCAAAGTCTGAAGTAAACATAGGAAACCCGAGACCTTCAGTGCAACTCGAATGTGTTTCTGAAAAGCAAAATCGAATCAAATAAAAGGCATGTTCCATAAAGAGCTAACAATGCCTCAAAAGTCTAAATACAACTCAACTTTAAGACGCACACATTTAGAAAAAAGCTAGTACTAAATATGTATTTTAATTTTTCAGAGCTTTGGATTGCCTCCTTAAAATAGGTATGCACACCGACTGAGATCTGCACTGTTTATCTTTGCGACTGTTGTACAGAGGCGAACTCCCAAACAGGAAGTTTCGAGGACTTCCTGTCATGTTAGAAGCTGACCTCAGTACTTTAAGTCGCGTGACAAAGCACACTTCCTGCTAGCCCCCTATAGTTAGATTGCAATCAGCCTGTCTGTAGAAATCAACTGTCTTTCTTTTTTAAGATCAAACGATATCTCCTTGTCTACTAGCACGCCATTTTCCAGGTGTCACTTTTCCTTTAATATCCCAATGCATTCTGGGAGCTGTACTCATCTCCGTGGATTTCAACAGGCCTAAAGGGAATAACATTCCCGAAAGCAACCATTTGAAACAAAAGCAAAGCATAGAACTGGAACAGGCCACCAATGACAGGACTCATCTGTTAACATTCTTGTAGCCACAATGAGCGAGTGAAGTTATGAAAATGTGTAATTTGTGGTGGCAGATATTAGCCCTTAAACTGTAGACCTGATTAAATGGAATTGCACTTAAAGTGTCTAAAATGTAAATAAAATATGAGAACCAAGCTAATGGGTGTAAATGAAATAAATGACATGAGTGAGAAATTTTATCAAATGCTAAAACTGCTTAGTGGACTCTGGCAGGAAAGAGGCATAAAGGTTCAGGCAAAGTAGCAGATGAGAATAAAAAAATAAAAATAATAGCAAAGGTAACAGAAGTAGCCCCAATTAAATAATAAAAAGTAACAGGCACGTTGCTGCTGTATGGTTGTCTGGCTGTCTTGGTAGCAGGCAGGAAAAGGTTCATGGTGCGTGCTCCTGTCAACTTTCACCTCTGGAGCTAAGAGCATGGCTCCAAGGGCCTCCTTTTAGCTTGCACTAGCTGACTACCACTGTTCAACTGTACCCTTGGCCTCTCTGACCCTTGAAGTATGTTATAATGCATTGGCCCTCCTTGACTTTGCTTTCTAAAATTTCACTCACGCAAAAATAAAAAAAAGACATGGAGAAAAAACAAATTAAATGTAATAAATACAGTTAATTTAAAATCTGGAAACGGGAAGGCCTGCTCTGCCCCTTACTTATTCTGAACCTTTTAGTTTTCCTTCCTCCGCCATCTTCTCATTCATTTTGTCACTGGAGCACTCATTTTTTTAAAAAAAGTGCCACTTTTCTTAATTTTTCGTGCATTTTAGCACCATATAGGGTTGACCTTCTATGGCCTTATTGGGCCTTACGGAAGCACCGGTCCTGAATGGAAATGTGTTTTCAGAGTATTAAATAACCAGTGACTTACTGGTATAAAACGAAGCTTTCATCCGATGGGAGTCACATCAAAGCACCACCTCATATGTAAAATAATATTTAACAAAATAGCAGCTCTTCCTTTTCCTGTGGAGGGTCAGGCATGGAAAAATCATGCAAGATGGTTGACTGACTGGAGTGACTGTGAGAGGCCTCTGTGCATCATAGGGAGTCTTTCAACCCAAAGATTCTTTCACTGCCTCTTCACCAGCACAGTAGTGAACCACAGGCTGCAAGGTGCTATGCTGGCAAGCAAAGGATGCCCGCTTTCTCCACACTGAGATCTGAGCCAGCTTGAAGGAATGAGTGTCAGTGAACATAGGCGTGACTTTGTGTCAGTCTGATAACTTCTGCGAGGTTTTGTTTTCTCACAATCACCTTTCCTTTATGAAAGTTCTTTGTTTTTTTTATGTTTTTGTCTTATGAGTACATAACCATATCTTTCCAAACAAAGTTTTTGTCAGTATTTTATGGATTTATGAGACGGCAAAGAGAGTCCACATTACACCTCGTTCATCAATTTGAAAAACGTGAAAAAAGAGCAAAATAAGGCCACAAAGTACTGAGCGCCCCCAAGGATCTAAGAGGCCATGGGAATAAAAGCATACAAAATAGTGTAATTAAACTCGCCTTTTGCCTCCAGTACTAACCCAATCTCTTACTACAGAGTACAAAACTCCCTAGCCCATCTCTTCATAGATCCTATGAAAGGCCCACGCTATTGATTCCAGGCACTGTCTCCGCCTACGTCAAGCCACAAACTAAGAGGCACTTAATCAAGTACTAGAAAACCACTGGTAATCGATTTATATATTTACAAACGCACATTTTTGTATTTAATATATCACGCATTTATGCAATGCAAGGGAAAATGAATGAGACCTAATATGTTTTCAAAATCTCTTGAACTAATATGAATTTACATAGCAATAACTAAAGTGCAAAGGTCAAATTCCATGCCAATACCGTACTGTTTAGGTAACTCAGGAAATCACTTCTTAATATATCTCACCACCATGCACAGGCACATTAAAGAGCCCACCCTGGGCCCACACTAACAGCTTATTTCAGGAGCTTTTATCTCATTTCTCGAATGCCATCATATCTTGTTCCCTGGTTCTGATAAAATACGTTTTGATGGCTTCTACCCATGTAAAATTGGAATGGCCTTGACTGTATCTGCGAATGTGCAGAGTAATTTGCTGCCTTATCATTATTCGGGAGGGGAAAGGGCATTAAAACTTATTCGGGGTTCCCTCTCTCGTGTGCTTGCCTCTCCCTACTTTCGCCAATGGCAATAATAAATTACGCTCTGTGCATCAGCACATACTACGTATACTATTTTTGAAAAAAATGACGAGTACATAAAGTGGTGGATATGGAAAAAAATCTCTGTTAAGCAAATGTAAACACAGTGACGTGTAACAGACATAGGCATGTAAAGAAACTGAATATCGAAAGAAAAAGACGAATAATGAAAATGAATGAGTGAAACCTAAAGATTGGTAAATGTGTATAACTATTTGCAAATTCCTTCCCTCTGATTTGGCCAAAGTTAACACCCCGTGTTTCACATAACTCTCAATTAACACAAGAAGCCCACGGGGCTGCTTCGCAAGGACTTTTAAGAGGGCGTGAAGCAGTCCTCCTGTGGCTTTCATGAACTGTTCCAAAAACATCTCAAATAGTAAAATTTAGAGATTATTCCTAAAATGTGCTTGAAGTAGAAAGGACTGAGAGAGATTTGGACTTCTTAGAGTTGAAGTACAAAGATTGACAGGTAATCCCAGGAGCAGCTCGCGGTGCTAATTGGGGGGGGGGGCAGACTGGGAGCCTGTGCCTGCTCTCTCCAGACCAGCAACACAGTGCCATGCTGGAGAGAGCACACTGCGCATGTGTGTTTGGCCAAACAAACATGAGCAGTGAGGAGGAGTGTTGTGCACTCCCCCTCAGTGCACATCACAGCCTATGGCCCGCCCATTTTGCCAAATAATGATAATAAACATAGTTTATTATTGTTTTTTGGTAAGAGGTTTGCAGCTGCTACTGCTGGCTGGGGGCGATGTTCCTCCACCCTAGCGGAGGAGCCGCGCCTGGGTAATCCTGTAAACCTATTTCACATACTCATAAATGTCTTTATGAATTGGCCCCTATGTAGAGATCGAATAGAATCCAGCAGAAGCAGAGACCCCAGGTCTGCGGACAGACATGTAGTGCACTGTATGTGAGCAACGGGACATACTTTGGCAGGCATTGAAAAATGGCATCACCTGGCACGGCAACAAACAAAAACACACCTTTTAAATTAAAATGGAATACACATGTGAACTATTAACAGGCAGAAATGTTTTCTGGGAAATGGCATACCTGAGAAGGAAGGATTACAAACAAAATAGATGCTTCCAGTAGGGGCAGCCCCTCTGCTATGGCAGAGGAGCGTTGCCCCACTGCTAATAAACAAGCAGAAAAATTAAATGATAATACAGCGTTATCATTTAATTTTTTTGCTGTATTGGTGGGGCGGGGCCGGCACCCTCCATGTCAGGAGAGAGGTAGAGTAGTGGTGCACTCTAAGTGCACATGTCATTTTGGCTGGCAAAACTGGCATGCGCACTTAGAACTCTACAGACTCCCACTCCCTCCCTGAGTGGCATTTCAACCTGCTCAGGCCAATCCCTGCACTTCTTTCATGCTGTTTAACAGCATGAGAGAAGTGTCGGGATTGGGTGGAGAGGGGAGCAATGGAAAGGAAGAACTACGGTGGGTGCGGCAGAGGCGAGGCTGCGGGGGTGGCGGGTAAGTACATTTTTTTTTTCATTATAACCCCCAAATCACACGCTGCCTGCCCTTCTTTGTAGCAGCTGTCTTCTAAGGGCCTGATTAAGAGTCGCATGGTACTGGCAGAGTTGAGACTGTGCATCCGATATGTGTGCTCTCATGCAGGAACACAGTGCCAGTATGAGTTAAACCACTCAGGCTGGGGAATAACTGTGTGGACCCGGATTTACTAGGTGTAAAACCACATGGAATTACTCATTCTATAGTGTTTGGCGCACACATTAACCAGCTGCTCCGAGAAGGTGGTAAATGTGTGTGGGGGGTTCTATTGGAAGAGAGATTGGAGGGGAGTGGAGAGTAGGGGAGGGGAGAGACAGATTACTTCTAGAGGGTCCTTTAAATGCTCAAAAGTCAGGGGGGTAAGGCTTGGCTGCTGTGGCAGCTAAAGCCTCTTGTGATGGAATTGCCACCTGGTAAAATCAGTTCTGTTGTTTCCAACTCACAAAAACTAGATACAACACCACCACCACACTGGTGCCTGGATACAGCAGAATTCTATTTGGTAACTCAGTTCTTCCTGGCTGGTCATACGGGCCAAGAAGTGGGTGTGAAAGCACAGGTGTAGTAATAATCTAATATCACAAAATAAAATGATGGATGGAGTGTGAAGCTTTTCAAACAGTCACCCCCAGTCACAGATCTGGGTGTAATCCATTGTTATTTTGCCTGCCACGTCACCCCAGGTATATGCAAATCAGTCTTGACCCTGCTCCCGATTGGAGCAGTCCAGCCCGAACTGCCACGCCAGGCCCTCCCTGGACAGGATTCAAGCATCCTGGGACCGGTTTCAGGATATCACACTTCATCAGCCAGGCTAGCTTGAATCCAGTGGTGCAGCGAGCAAGGGACCCACGTCCGGGCATCCCCTAGCCACTTAGGGGCATAGTATTACCTCAGTATTCCATTTCTCGAAGCACTATAATAAGGTAGTGGTTCGTTTTAGTCAACTGAATAGAGGTTGGAGGATCGATCTCAGGAAAATGAACGGCTGAGTTAGCCGGTGTGTGCGTGAGGGTGCCCCCTTGGCAGCCAAGGCGCCGTTCACAGAAAGTTGTACTGCTCCGGGGGCTTCAGTGCGCCTTGAAGCAGCAGAGAGGTTGAGGAGCCAAACTCCATCAGTAAATCGATGTTGTTATTTTCTAGCGTGGGATTATACAGCCCGGGCCTGCAGGCCACGCGGGATGCTTTGCGTTTGACCACAAGGGTTGTAAAGAATGCAGCGACTGGCCAGAGAGGAAGCGCTCTGTTGGAAAACTGTCTTTATTTTTCGTGAGATGAAGGTAGGTGCCAGTGTGAACAGGGTGAGGGGCAGAATCCGGGCAGTGCAGCTGCTTCCTAATAATCGGGTTGCAGAAAGTGCCCTCGGCCAGGGCGCAGTCGCAGGCGCAGTCGCAGGACAGTTGTACATGAACACTGAGGGGATTGTAATAAATGATCCCCAAAATAGTTAATGACCGAGTGAAGAAGAGAGCTCTTGAACAGAACAATAGATGAAGCATGGATCCCAGGCATGACCTTTGAACTGTGACGGCTCTCATTGGCTGCAGCATGCCCCTCCCACCGGAGCAAGCCCAGAGCTGACACAAAGAAACAATCATTTTCTGAGAATGGGCTGGAATGTTCCTAGAAGGAAAGGCTAGGCTTGCAAGCTTCCCTCACATACAGAATGGATGCAACAGAAGCAGAGCAAGTTTACCTTGCACTCAGAGCAAGTAAAGCATTAATAGGTACTATGTTCCTTCGTATACACGAAGGTGGCAGCACAGTAGAGCAGGCTTCCTACACCTCTTTACAGGGTGCAGGACATATTAGTGTGCAGTTTCTTTACAAAACGAAAGGGTCCGGCAGCAGCAGAGCAAGCTTTTCTCATGCACAAAATCAGTTCAGCTCTCGTAGCTGCGCTGCAGGCTTCCCTCATGCACAAAACATGTTCGGCTCCCGTAGTTGTAGGGCAAGCTTCCCTCACACACATAATAGGTTCAGCTCCAGTACCTGTGCTATGGTGTAAGCTTCTTTCTCATACAAAACAGGTTCATCTCAAGCAGCTGCAGTTCAAGCTCCTCTCACACACATAAGTTCAGCTCCAGCAGCTACAGTGCAAGCTTCTCCCACATAACAGGTTCAGCACCAGTAGCTGTGGTGCCAGCGTCACTCGGATGCATAACAGGTTCGGCTTCAGCAGCTGTGGTGCAAGCGTCACTCGGATGCATAACAGGTTCGGCTTCAGTAGCTGTGGTGCCAGCGTCACTCGGATGCATAACAGGTTCGGCTTCAGCAGCTGTGGTGCAAGCGTCACTCGGATGCATAACAGGTTCGGCTTCAGCAGCTGTGGTGCAAGCGTCACTCGGATGCATAACAGGTTCGGCTTCAGTAGCTGTGGTGCAAGCGTCACTCGGATGCATAACAGGTTCGGCTTCAGTAGCTGTGGTGCAAGCTTCAGTCAGCTACATAAAATGCTGAGCTCCAGTATCTATAGTGCAAGCTTCTCTCACACACATAACAGGCTCATCTCCAGTAGCTACTGTGCACGCTTCTCTCGAACACATAACAGATTGAGCTGCTGTGAGAAATGCTCTAGTACCTTCAGTAGATTGGGAGAAATTGGGCAGCAGCAGTGCAAGCTTCACTCAGACATGGAAGAGGGGCAACCCAATATGAATATCTGTTGTGGTGGTTTACATGTTCCACAACACACTGTACCAGACGGGCGCTGAAGGCCTGGCTTCTAATTTCAGTTGATATGGTGCAGCATGCATAAGTAAGAGATGATCCCTCGGCTTTGCATAGGGCACACTTGTCAGGAGTATTTTGTCAGTATAGGTGAGGAGAGGAGGCCTAAGAGGCAGAGCTGCCAACTATTGTATTGGGGCTCCAGATTTGAATCGCAGCGTCAAATCAAATCAAATCAAGTGAATCCGTGCAAAATCGCTTCGGGCCTGATGCCGACTTATGGCGGATAAATACTCCACCGCCAACGTGACAGATATTCCGTCCGCTATATTACAAGTTCCAGTCAGGGCCGGCTTTTGGGCGGTGGGACCGCTCTGGGCACTGACCTCAGGGGGGCGCTGTGTTTAGCAATAACTTCAAAACTTGCATTTAAAAGCACTGAAAAGTTCTTGTGCCTTTAGCCTTCAAGAAACTATTAAAATGTCACCATGCCTCTTGTGATTAATGTTCCTGCTAAAGAGAGAGAGAGATGGGAGTTTTCCTAGTGGCAGCTTTGACTTAACATAAAGTAGCATAGAGGGTTAATGTGCCTGCTGCAAAAAACAGAATTATGGGGCATTTATAAGAAAAGTGGCGCTGGACGCAGTGCAGCGCCACTTTTCTTGCACCCCTTTGCGCCCCCTAACGCCACCATGTGTGCGTCATATTTAAAATACGGCGCACAATGGTGGTAGTTAGGGGACTAGCGTCAGAATTTTTTACACTGGTCCGGCGCTTTGCAGGATTATGGCACTAATCTTGCAAAGTACCCAGAGGCCCATTGTAACCAATGGAAGCCTCCTGTTAATGCCTGCTCTGAGCAGGCGTTAAAAAGTGCCGGAAAAAAATGACGTGAAGAAATCGGACAGATTTCTTTGCATCATGCCCCCTTTGCATACATTATGCCTGGTGCAGGCATAATGTAGCGCAAAGGGATGCACAGTGGCGCATTGCATGCATTGAGCCACTTTGTAATTATAGGACAGCGTTTTTGATCCTCTAACGCCACATTAGCATTAAAAAAATAACGCTAATGTGGCATTAGAGTGGCGCTAGGGGCTCTTAAATGTGCCCCTATATTTTATGTGGCTAGCTGAGTGGAAAGGGGAGCGATGGAGAGATGAGGGGTACATTTGCCGGGTTGTTGTGCGTGAAACCGAGGAGGTCATGGGATGGGGGTGCCACAATAAACAGTTGCACAGGGCACCACCAGTCCTAAAGCTGGTCCTGGTTCCATTAAATCCCATGGAACTTGTAAAACAGTGGGGGGGGGGGAGGATATCGGTCATGTTTGTGATGGTGTATCCCATCTGCCAAGGTCGTAATCGGGCCCTTAATCTCTCAGTGGCTAAATTAAGAACAATTAATCCCACCTTATGTAATGTAATCTGGTGCTCCAATGCTCTGGGCCACGATTGTGGTGTATAAAACTGTTAAAAACATTTTTGCCTCAGATTTTCTCCCTCATTGGTGCAATTCTGTAGAAAACCCAATGGCTTCCTGTTTACATTATTCCTCCTTTCCAAGATGGCATCCCTCTGAGACAGTTATTTCACTTTCATATAGAGTGCGCCTTTATTTCAGGACTTCTTGCTGTTAACATGTCTGCATGTCGTTCACATGCGGAATATGTTTGCTTCTAGAGGACTACAGGAAACCAAACTACACTCCTAACTCGAAGCCACATAAAGTGGAAAATACACTCAGCTGATCCTCGGTAGTTTAGTTAACAAATAGTAAATCAAGAAATTTGGAATAGTGCCCGCATCAAGAGGCACTGCAGTGGCTCCTG
Source organism: Pleurodeles waltl (assembly GCF_031143425.1). Lineage (NCBI taxonomy): Eukaryota > Metazoa > Chordata > Amphibia > Caudata > Salamandridae > Pleurodeles > Pleurodeles waltl. Next base: position 73,865,413 of record NC_090449.1, on the reverse strand, counting down.
TGAAGTGCCTTAGGGCAGTGGTTCCCAACCTGTGGTCCGGGGACCCCTGGGGGTCCGCAAAGCCTTCTCAGGGGGTCCGCGACTGCTTAGAAAATTTAAAAATATTAACAAATATTGACAAATTAGGTCTCATGCTTCCAGTAATGACTCAGTGGGGGTCCCCGGATTCCACTGATGATTCAGTGGGGGTCCCTGGGTTCCATTAATGAGAAAGTGGGGGTCCACAGAAGTCAAAAGGTTGGGAACCACTGCCTTAGGGAGTAGTGACTTCTAAGAGACACTTACATCTTGACTTTTTGTAAAATGTGCTTCCGTCGAGTGGAAGCATTTTTTTTGTTGGCCTGGATGTGCCAGACACCACAACTGCACTTAGCTCCTCGCTGTGCACCTGCAGCGGGTGATACGTTAGAAAAGGGGGAGGAGTTTAGGGCAGTTAAGTCATCATCTGAAATAAGACCACAAATGGCGGACGTGACTGGGGACCATAAATATACAGATTGACAAACATTTAATTAACCAAAAATAAGTGAAAAACATGGAGGAACATACCTCTGTCAGGTCCTGTACTGCAGAAAAGGGTCTCTCCTGTCTTATCACCGCTTTTGTGTTCTTTCTCTGCGGCCCCAACATGACTCCCTCTTGTACTGAACCAAATCCATTGTGCAGTGCTTCGTTGCACCCTCTGCATAAGCCATAACTGGGAGTATAGATTTTTTATACCCCCATTACTGTGTTTTCCAGCCCAATGGCCTCTTGCCATTTCTACAGCTGGCAGTGCTAGTGAATTGCAAGCAGTGCAGCTGGGGGCTTGAAGGGGGGCGGGATTGATAACTTAGTGGGAAGCAACATGCACCAGGCTGTCGCCATAAGGCTTGCACCATCATTGAGGCAAAAACGACTTGGCTATGCGATTAATTCCATAGAAGACATTGGCTAAGCGTTTAGTGGAACTCTTAACAGGCACATATGTGTTTTCCAAGGCTGTAAAAAACCTGGCAAGCCTAGTTTTCGTTCTCCATATTTGTACTTTCAAGTGCCCAAAACATATGGATAGATTCTTCAATAGACTCGGGATAGGGTTGGTTAAGCAGCAGCTTCGTTTCGCGGATGGATCTAATAGACGCGGGATAAGGTCGGTTAGGCAGAGACTTCGCAGATGGGTCTTCACAGCTATGATGCTCGATTAGGCTAACTACTGTTGCAAGGCACAGAATCCATACTTTCTACACTGAAAGAATAACAAATGAAAGGATGTGCACTCGAAAAATGTCCCAGTCAAGCGTGTCGGAAGAGGTCAAAATTGTAGTCTTCTGGTCAGGGCGCAGCATGATATGGTAGCCAATTAAACTTGAAGATTTCATCCTACACCCAGAAAATACAGTGATATCATACTTAATTTTTAGAGGACTGAAAAATGTTCTATTTTTAAAAATCTATTGGCTGAACTCCTTTTAGGGTGCAACATTGATTTGAAAGACCTCCTTGCAGAGTACCTAGAAAGGGCTCTCAGAGTGAGGTTCTACCAGCGAAAGGATTTTTAAACAGAGACCGGGGGATCCCGGAATAAGTAATCTGAAGTTTCCCTGGTAACTCACAGTGGCTGTTCTGAGACCACAGCACCCCCTTCCCTCCTGATAATATAAATGTGATCTGTGTAAGTCTTTTGTGTATTGTAAACCGAGCAACAGAGCACCGTACGGAAGTGACGTATTGCAAAGACAGGAAGCGCGGGAGGCTGAAGAGGTGTGGAGTGTGGGACAACACAGCTTAAAATGGAGTGGGACAAAGTGATGAAGATGAGATGACACAGGAGGGAGCATGCGCAGACCTCCTGGCAATCAGCTAGCAAGTGGGAGGTGACAAAAGAGGGTTGGGGTAGAATCTGGCTGGGGTGAGTGAGGAAAGGAGGAGGGTCGAAACCTCTCTTCAGAGGGGCTCATATTTTAGTGTTACACAGTGACGAGGTATTAAACCCTAGCCTCGAATCAGCTAGTTCTCAGATCTGAGCCTGCTTAGATTGCAGGGTATTTCCAGCTTAAAGGTTTGTGCACCCTAGTGGCACCAGGAAAAACGTGACCATGACTGGGAAGTTTCAAGATGTTTACTTGTTTTCCATTAAATAGCCCCAGTAGAAAACCACTACCAAATAAAAGGCCCTGTGATCTGCAAAACTTGTAATGGCTAAATCAAACAAGCATGGGCAAATCAAACAAGTCTTGCCACTGAAAGGAAAGTGCAAGACTATTGGCTCCACGGCTAATAGAAAGAAAAATCTAAATAGGCTGCCGGTGCATCACACTTCATGGGCAGCCAAGCTGGAATAGTATTTTCGAATAAAGAAAAAACATTCCAAGTTGGCAGTCAACACATATGTATCTCCTTTAACTAATCTCGCATTACTTACTGTAAGGACTTCACAACATCCATTTGCTTGACCATGGCTGAATGGGGTTTGAGACACAATGTAACATCATTCATGAGACAGTCCAGTTCACCAATCCCTAACCCCTGCTTTCCGCATAAAGATTCCAAATAGTTCATTCGTTTGAGTCTCAAACTCCATCCACGCATGGGCTATTCTGGGACCCTTATTGCTGATGATGCAAGATTGATCAGAGGGGCCGCACAGTGATTGATTTTCAATGGGTGTCAGACCCTATTTTCAAATAGGCCATGCAGTGTCTGATGCCACAGTGGTTCTCAAAACCTAAGCAGATATGATCAGTGTGACATCACTCATGAGATGGACTGTTTGACCAATCCTACAGCAATAACCACTTAGATTCTAGAGCGTTCCTTTGTCTGATCTCTTTCAAGGACTGAGTGACAAGTCATTCACTAAATTGCTGATGTAAGATGGAGTCGACTCCTGTTTAATTCAAGGCGCTCTGATAGCTGCCGTTGTCCTTGTAATATGCACATTTTTGCTGCCTCGTGCGCCTAAGTAAGGATAACACAACTGCAGATAGCAAGGACACACAATGAACGAAGAGCATGACATCTTACATGGTGGAGGCTCCATCCTCCCAGTAGAAGATCTTGAAGGATGCCATGTTTAAAGCAAGCGTGTAGATGAGCCTCAGGTAGGCTCAGCTAGATGTTTCAATGAGGGCACCAAACGCAGGTCTAACCACATCAGTGGGACCATGAGCCAGTCAACCCTCAGTTTCCCATCAGCTTGATGTGTGGTCGTGCTTTGTGGTTCTACTGGTCCCCCATTTCCACATCTTGCATACCACTTAATGCCTCCTGCGGTGTCTCCCAACCATATTATTTCAACGCTTTTGCTCAGCATGATTTTAATGGAACTACTCCAAAAGACCGAGAAAGACTAGCTTAACCTGTGCATCAAAGTGGTTACTCGGCCTACAGGAAACATGCTTTCCCCTCAGCCCCGGTGACTATAGTTATTTTAAGCCTGACCTCGATATGAATCCATCTTTTTGGCGTTTGATATTATTTAGGGCCAGTTCCATGGAGCAGGAAAAGGGAACATTTTATTGTTGGTGACACTTGTCAGACATGAGATGTGGTACACAGAACAGGATGGAGTGTGTGGGTCTATATTGGACACCAGGTGTAATGGGGAGAAGGGGGCTGGAACATATAGCTGGGACAGTTTGAGACAGCATAGGGCACAGTTTTCATTTTTATTTTTTTATTTATTTTTTTATAAATGTGCTCATCATTGTATACAAATACGCAGATGTACAAGAAGTCCGGTGCAGAGAGAAATTTATTTTGCCATCATCCCACCAGGTTCTGTACTCCAGATCCCAAGATCAGCACCAGAGGTAGTCACTAGTCTTTCTTTCTCTCTCTCTCTCGTCTCTCCGTCTCCTTCTTCCTCTCCCGTTGTAAGAAGTGGTGATCAGACTTGCTCCTTGTCCTCCACCAAAGATTGTTGTTTTTACCTGTTCTCCATCTAAAACTTCTGAAGCACTCATGGAGTATCTTGGAAGAACCGATGAGTTAGTGGTCTTTTACTTTCGAGCTTTAGATATCTATAGCTTGTAATGTAAATCACCGAAGGTGAATTACACAAATTATTGAGGGCTTTGAGGTGATCTCAGCATGTCCCAGTGGGTACCATCCCACAGTTGGAGGGGGCAATGTCCTTCCCAGTCCACACCAGGCCCTGCTCCAGTGCCCTTCCTCTGGACACTCTAGGTGACCAGCTGGGAGCTCTAAGTGGTATTTGCTGGCTTTGCTGGTAGAGCCAGGTCTTGAGGTTTTTGTAGACGCAGTAGTTGCCCACTGGTTGTTCTAAGACTGAGGCGAAGAGAGTTTATTATTTAAGGTCCATACACGCTATTCAATGACCTGCCCTTCTGACGAAGATCAATCTTTTGGTTTTCAGAAGGACGAGGACTGGTCGTTTTCGTTTGCCAAATTTGTGATTTTTGTTTTTTATGTTTCGGCAGTACATCGGTTGGGATGTGTGTGCGTGGCCTCGTGTGTGGTGTACTGCGTCGTGTCGCAGAGAGGCCAGCACGCTTGGTTGGTGGTCGGTAGAGTGCACAATGTCCCATATTATCTCAGCCAGGCAGACGTGGCCCACTGAGATCCGCTCCAGACAAACATGGCGGCCTCCTGCTCGCCTCCAAGGGGGTCGGAGGCCACTGCTGCCGCCAGCTGTGAAAGGGCGAGAAATGATGGGACCTCAGGTGGCCTGTGAGGTCCCCGGCACCAGTAAATAATCTTTCTGGCAGCTGCTGCGAGAGTTTGATGGCTGGATAATCTGCGGCTGAATTGGTTATGTCTTTGACATGTCATGACTGACGGGCTTTCAGATGAAATGTTGCAGCTTTTCGGACATTTATCTAGTTTACAGCAACCTTACGGCTTGAGGGGGGAAATCTGAAATGTGCGTGTGTGTGTCTCTCTCATAACTCATCTGGGGCACGAGCAGCGAGCATGTGGGTGAAAAAAACCTGTGTGAGACCTGCAGGGGCGCTCTGTGTACGGACCAGTGCGGAGACTTGCTAAGTGTGTATGTGTTGTGTGTGTGGGGGAGAGAGGGGGGCATTCGTACGGTTCAAACAGGGAGAACGGGGCCTGAAAGAAAACACAATGGTGCAGCATCAACTATCACGTATACCACGTGGAGTGGCACACACCGCGCTCTGTGTTTTGGGATAGGGTGGACTGATACACAGTACACTCTCGTGTGGGACCAGAGAAAACAGCACACAGTACACTATCTTGTGTGAAACAGGGTAGAAGGACACACACACGTTATACTTTCTTGTGTGCCACAGAGTGGAATAGTGCGCTTGTGAGGAACACAATAGAAGGGCACACAGTACATCCTCGTGTGGCACAAGAAGGACACATGCATTACATTCTTTTGAGTGGCACAGAGTGGAATGATACACAGTACACTCTCCTGTGGGGCTGGAGCAAGTAGCACGCAGTACACTATCTTGTGTGAAGCAGGGTAGAAAGGGCATACACGTTACACTCTCTTGATTGGCACAGCGTGGAATGGTACACAGTACACTTGTGTGGAACAAGATAGTAGATCACAAAGTGCATTCGTGTGTGGGACTAGGGGAAATAGCACACAGTACACTCTCTTGTGTGGCGCAGCGTAGAAGGGGGCACACATTACCCTCTCATGATGGCACAGAGTGTAATAGTACACTTGGGTGGAACACGATAGAAGGACACACAATACACTCTCTTGGAACAGGGTAGAAGGACGCATGCATTACACTCTTGTGTGGGACAGAGTGTTATGGTACACATCACACTTGTGTGGAACACGATAGAAGCGAACACAGAACACTATCTTGTGTGGGTCGGAGTGGAATAGTGCACAGTACACCCTTGGGTGTGAAAGAGTGTTATGGTACACATCACACTTGTGTGGAAGAAGATAGAAGCGAACACAGGACACTATCTTGTGTGGGTCGGAGTGGAATAGTGCACAGTACACCCTTGTGTGGGACAGAGTGTTATGGTACACATCACACTTGTGTGGAACACGATAGAAGCGAACACTGGACACTATCTTGTGTGGGTCGGAGTGGAATAGTGCACAGTACACCCTTGGGTGTGAAAGAGTGTTATGGTACACATCACACTTGTGTGGAAGAAGATAGAAGCGAACACAGGACACTATCTTGTGTGGTTCGGAGTGGAATAGTGCACAGTACACCCTTGTGTGGGACACGGAAGAATGGCCCACAAATCACTCTCTTGTGGGAGTCAGAGTGCGATTGCGCGCTTAACAGGCTTGTGTGTGAGGGAGTGGGGTGATTTCCACTTCTCTTTCCTGGGAGGGTGAGATTACCGACTCGAATTAGCATGTGACAGTTGCAATGCAGAAGGCACTCGGGGGACAGACAGGCAGTGGAATTAATCACCCCTTTCAGCCTCCACCTTCGTGGGGGCCTAGACACAGACATCCAGCGCCAACAAGCCTCAAGCGCCCTCTATGTGAAAAGCAAACTGTGTTTGATGCTGCGGTTCTCCCCGTCGCTTCTGTAGGTGGAGGTCGCACGTTGGTTACGTCACTATATAAAATAAGTAGCTGTGACACTCTCTGGCCAACTGGGGCAGTGGAAACACACGGAGTCAAAGGCCGCAGCCCTGCCAAGTTTCCCAGGTCCATGCGTGATGTGCTGCTCAGGTCCAGGTTTTTTTCTTTGAATACTAAATTGAATTATTCGATGATAAAACAGGACTACAAGCCCCAGAATTAAAAATTAAAAAACTGGACTGGAGCAGCACATCTCGCATGGACCTGGGATACTTGGCAGCTATGAGGCCAGGAAGCGTGAAAGTCAATAATGGCCTGGGTAGCACCTGCAACTCTTGGCTAGCCCTTGGATACCCCTTTGTTCGGCCCTGTTTACCCCTGGTCTGAGGGATTATGAAGACAACAAGAGCAAGGGGAAGGATACTGGGCTCCTAAATGCTCTGTTTATGTCTACGGTTTCTATTGTTGCCCCTGGCCTCTTACCAGCACATAAGAGGCTTTTGAGGGATCAAAGATGGGTCAATGAACGATCCCTGTGATGCCCACACTGGGGAAGAGCGTGTGATGTCACTTCCTCTACTCCTGACACTTGGTGAACTGAAGCCGTACTCTGCAGCTCACAGGAGCTGCGAGGCCGGGAGTTGCCCGAGGTATGAGGCTGGCCCGAGCCGGGTGCTGTCCGCTGCACCGGTCCTGAAAGTGCAGGAAGGCCTCTCCCTGGAGACGTCGGACTGACGCTGCACGCACTCGCAAACATGATCCCAGGGGACATAAAGTTTGGTTAGTGATGTGACCAAGGGCCGCATTCATACTAGCAGGTTGGGAAGTGGGGGCGAGGTGTGGGGGGGGGGGGGGAGAGGGGGGGGGAGAAGTGCAGTATGGTGAGTGCATGCACAGTGTGAAAGCAGAAAGCCTGGGATTAATCCTGGATTCCCCTCGTTACCAAATTGTGTGATCCTAGGCGATTGTTTTTTTACTTTTCCTCTTTTTTTCCTCATTATTGCATATAAGAACACCTCAAAATATAAAACCTCCTGTGTTTGATTTAATAAACTATAATGTTGTTTGTGTATAATAGGAACCCAGGCCACCCAAAGAGTGCACATAACAACAGACTTGCGTCCTAGTTCACTATTGTCATTGTTTTCAGGGAGGGAGGAAGAATGATTGTTTCTAAATTTATGTTTGAAAACTACCAATTAAAAAAAAATGCTTTTTGATGCACTGATATAATATGATGTACTAAGGTGAAACGTCTCTGCATGTTAATGAAACGCACTTTTTGATTTTTTTTTTTTTACACCTTATCATATTTTACACTTTTGATGCAGTATATCTTTAAAAATTGTGTTCCTTAGGTTAAAGGTGCATGACAATCTTGTTATTTTTTTCTTTACCTTCAATTAACATTTGAAGGAAGGCTTGCCTGTTTATTTAACATCTTTTTTATCACAGCGCTGAGTCAAGTAAACAGCAGCCCAGTGCAACTGTTAGCCAGCGGGCTGCATGTAAAGGTCAGCAGGGCCTTATGTGGCCCCCTGGCCGTACTGAGTATCACTGACATAGATCAAGCCCATATTGCCTCTATAGATATCTCTGCTGTTTTATACAATATGAGATTTTTTATTTTTAGGTAAATGTTGTTTCCATTAATGATTTTGTATGTTACAAGATTACTTGAACAGTTATTGAAGCTTGAGAAAAGTATGAATTTGTCTACATTATTCTTAAATTGAATCACTAGAGATCTAAGCACCCATTTAATATTAATCAATCATAGGGTCTTATGTAGCGCAAGCTTGTCACCCTGGCGGGTCTCTAAGCAATGGGTGGTGATCAGGCCTCGTCTGGCTGGTGATCAAAGAGCCAAGTCTTGAGCTGCTTTCTGAAATCCTTCAGAGAAGGGGAGGTGCGCAGGTGGAGGTCACTCCAGGATCTGGCAGAAAGGTTGGAGAAGGAGCAGCCTCTGTAGCATTAACGGCAGATGCAGGGGGCATGGGCTCGGGTGAGGGAGGCCGAGCAGAGGTCTCTGTTTAGTTGGTGGAAAGTAAGGGGATTGTTGATGTAGGCGGGTTCGACTTTGTGGAGGGCCTTGTATGCATGCATGAGGAGCTTGAAGAGGCATCTTTGCTGTATCGGGAGCCAGTGTAGGGCCGGAGGTGGAGGTGATGCTGGTTCTTTTGGGGAGGTCGAGGATGAGTCTTGCTGCTGGTTTCTGGATGGTCTGGAGGCGGTTCATGAGGTGTTTTGTGGTGCTGGCATACAGTGAGTTGTTGTAGTCGAGTCGGCTGGAGATAAAGGCCTGGGTGGCTGTTTTCCTGGTAGAGATGGAGATCTATTGGAAGTTCTTGTGGAGCATGCAGAGGATGTGGACGCTGGCAGAAGAGATGGTGTTGATCTGTAGCTTCATGGTCATTTCGGTGTCTTGGATAAGCCTGAGGTTGTGTGCATGGTCGGTCTGTGTGGTTGGGGTCCAGTGGGCGGTGGGCCACCACGTGTCAACCCAGGGGGAGGGCTTGTTACCAAAGATAAGGATCTCTGTTTTGTCTGAATTTAGCTGGAGGCAGTTGGCCTTCATCCAGGTGGCGATGCCGGTCATTGTGTTTTGGAAGTTGGTTTGTGTGGTGGCGGTGTCATGTATGAGGGATAGGACGAGCTGGGTGTCGTCAGTTTAGGAGACGGTGTTCCTTCATTAACCTTCAAAGGCCCCAGCACCCCGCCCCACCTTTCAGGATTAGCCTGGGGATTGCAAAGTGCCTTGAAGCACTACTAGCTGCTTACACTCTTCTCTGACTCATTATAATTAATAAGCCACTTGAATCAAGCATTTATCACAAGAGTCATTGCGCTTTTCCTGCTCCCAGACCACGTGTCTGGTGGTCAGTCAACCACATAAATACAGCACCATTAAAGGTTTTAGTATTAATAATAATAATAATAATACACAGCACTACTACTATTACCATTAATATTGCTGATAATATTATTATAATTATTTTTATTATTCATCAAGCAGAAAGAAAGATATCAGAAAACAATCAATTAAAAAGATGAATGACATACCCTTATACTGATTCATCCCTCTTTGAATGAAAGAGGGAAGGTGATGTGGACAGTGGGGTTGTGCCGGTCCTGCCCCAAACTCAGAACTTGTGTTCCGAGTGAGATCAATGGGGCTTGATGGACACTGACTATTCCTTCAGATAAAGGGGTCATCACGTGAAAAAAAAAAGTCTGGTTCCCTTTACCTCATCCCTCATCATCATCAGTCCCAAACATCGCTGTGATGTCTTCTGTCTCTGGAGACATCTAGAGGTGTCAGTCGCTGGATAGCCTCTTTAATGGGTGTGTTTAGCTAGAATTTCTGTCCCTTTCACCTAATACTGCTCGTCCGCCTGCTTGCAAAAGCTGCCATGTCAGTGAGTAGAGGGTGCAGGGAGAGGAGAAAAGGAGCAGTCACAACATTGTCCTTGCCACCCTGTAGTTAGGGGCCGGAGACACTCCCAGGATCCAGAGAGAAGAGGAGCCTGGGCATTGTTCTTCCATAGGGATGGACAGCGGGCAAAAGAGCATCCACGATCCGGTGAGGGGAGTAAAGGAGGAGCAAGAATATTGTTCTTGAATCCCTGTTGTATAGGGTTCAAGGCCCTCCCAGTATCGAGAGATGAGAAAAAGAGGATGGCATTTGCTCGCATATGCTGGATAGGTGGACCAAGGTGCTCCAATGATAGGACTCAGAGGAATAAGGATGCAGTTCTTAATCCCCAATGAATATAAGGGCAAGGCATCTAGGATCTGGAGAGGAGAAAGGGAGGAGCCTGGACATTGTTCTTCCATGAGGATACATCGACGGCCAGGGCACTTCCAGGAATCCAGGGAGAGGAAAAAATGAGGCGGCAGTTCACTGTTCTTCCATCCCGAAGGAGAGCGGGCTGAGGCATTCTTGGGTCTCTAACGAGTAGCTCGTGAGCTAATAGTTGCTCTCGAGCTACCCAGAGGTAGCTCTCCTGTGTGTAGCCCAGTCTACAAAAACTGAAAAGATTATATTTAAAACGAACATGTAAACTTGTCTGATGTGGTCAGTTTTAAAATTCTAATAATATTCATAGCTCTGGATGATTTTCATGAGCATAAGTAGCTTTTACTACAAAAAAGGTTGGAGACCCCTGAAGAAAGATGAAAAGTAGGAGTCATGGCTCTCTGTGAATGCAGGGAAGGCAGAAAGCCTGCAGAAAGAACCCTCTGTATCGGCTTCAGGATGTTTTGTTGACGGGGGCAAGTGGCTCCTTCCCAACGCATAATCAAGGGTGGCCATTTTGGCAGGACTGCACGGCTGTTGCTCCAAGTCCTGAGCCTTGACTTGGCAGACTTACTTTCGTGCTCCCTGAGGGTAAGCAGGCCTGGAAAGACACTGTGTCCCTGGACTAGAAGCCCAGGATATTACTAACTGGCAAATGCCAACCTCATCGATCGAGCCAGGAGCAGTTGGACTGCGGTTAAGTGAATTACTGGGAACTTCTTTGTCTTTCTCTGGGTTCCTCACTTCAACATTACTAGGCCCGAACATAATTTTAATTACACTGGAGTCATCAGAGTCATTTAGGTAATCCTGCATTACTCTTTGACACAGAATTACTAATAATAATGTGATTACTCCTGCTCTAATAATTAAGTTTAATTTAGGGAAAAACAATCCTACTGCATTTGCACATTTAGCGTTCACGAGCAACCACTCGCTCTTCATGTCCTGCTGTATTTAGTGCTACTTTTTAGCACAAAATGCATTCTCACTTCCATTTTGGACACTAGGGTGCATTTTACACTAAGAAAATAGTGTTAAAATCCAGGCATAAGATGAGTAAAAATCCTACCACAAGAGCACATTTAACAAGAGAGAGTGGATGATGGTGCACGCTGTTCATGTTCTGTTGCATATACCTCGTAGGCCCGGGGGGAGCACACAGAGTTCTACACTGTGTAATTCCACAGAGTTGGTTAAAACTCAGTGGAATTCCGCAGAGTTCGTGTGCGGCAGAGTGTCGCCTGGTAGTGGCTAGCTATCTACCACCCTGGCTAATGCGCCCAATCTTAGATTTTAAGTACTTCAGAGAATTTGCATTTCTCACTATTTAAAAAAAAGATTTTCAATGAAGATTGACAAAAACAAATCCACTCTTGCACCAGCCTTGCAATCGCTTCCTCCGCACTTACACACAGCCTCAGACCGCCCTGTCTTTAGGGCCCAGCACTAGCAGCAGCAAACCAGCTCACCACCAGCAGCCTGGTATTTTCACAAAGTGCCTAGCCTTGCCTGCCACTGGGCTTTAAGACACTCTCTGTGACCACACACACCTCTACCTTGCGGGGGGCTGCTGGACTACCACTCAGAAGCTGATGCTCCCCCTGCTGGCCTCAGCACTGTACCCCATAACACCACTTTCTTTCCCAGGGACACTGGGGAGAGAGGTTCTCTTCAAGTGGAACGCTGACAGCAAGTTTCCTTTTTTACAAGCGCAGACTGCCCTATATGCAAATCCTGCATCCAGTGTCGGTCCCAGTGTGCACATAGGAGAGAAAGTGAAACAAGGGTTGTCAGCAGGCTGGTTCCCTGCCTCCTTGTACCCCTGGGCTGCTGAGGACAGTGTAAGGAGGGAGGTCTGGATCCAGAGCTGGCACAGGTGCAGCCCCTCAGCAGCAGCTCAGTGCCGACTGGCAGAATATAGACATATAGCCCAGGTATGGGCCACAGAGCGCAAGTGCAAATTGTCTGCAGTTGTGCTGTGTGGCTCATAACTGGACTGCAGACTAGTTATGGGCCACACAGCGCAAGCACAGCCTATCTGCACTTGCGCTCTGTGGCCGATAACAACTAGTGCATGAGCTGTGCTATGCTCTGGGGCTAGCAGAGTCTTTGGCCAAACTTTGCGCTCCAAGTGGAGCGTGGAGTGCCAAAAACTCTGTTACCACTACCAGCGGAGCAGAGCTCACCGCACAACATTAATAACTCTTTTTCTTAGCTCAAAATGATTTCTTGCCCCCATTTTAGGTGAGAATCAGCATTTATGTGTTAAAAAATAGCTCTCTGTGCAGAATTACTCTTCTTGTGGAATCCCAGATTTTTAGGTGATTGTGAGTGATTACGCTGCACTGAATTATAAAAATTACGATCCTCTCCCAAAATTGCCTGTGCTCTGTAAATGAGTCTACTCTGCCCTAGTTCACTGTGTATGCTGATTGGTTGGCTTGAAAGGATTCCTCTACAAAAAAGAAAGACTGGGTAGAAGAAGTCTATCTTCTACTGGATCTGGGATCAGCATGCAGTGTTTGCACTCTAATTTACTCTGGTTGTTGTATGCACTCTTTTGGGTATTTGGTAATGCTTTGCTGTGTGCCTAGGCATTCGCTGACTTTGACTGTCTGAGGTCTGTGCATTCAGTCCCACTGCTGAGCAGCTCTGTTTCTCAAGCAGACAAAGTAACTTTCTGGCAACAGAGACAAAAACATTTGAAGGCCCTCTCAAGACTGTAAACCTGGTGTCTCCAATGAGTAGCTCGTGAGCTAGTAGTAGCTCTTGAGTTACCCATAAGTAGCTCTCCTGTGTGCAGCCCAGCCTACAAAAACTGAAAAGTATAAATTTAAAACAAATGTAAATTTGTCTGATGTGGTCAGTATTAATATTCTAATATTCGTAGCTCTGGATGATTTTCATTGAACATAAGCAGCTTTTACTACAGAAAAGTCTGGAGACCCTGGTGTAAACTATGAAGAACCTCACAATTATTAAAAAAAAAAAACATGTTCACCAGAGTAAGATAATGCACAATATTTGGGGCCACCCAGTGTTGTGGTCCTATTAGACGCATCATGAAGGAAGAAGTCGGACCTCCTTTTTTGTTATTTAAACACATTTTGTAATGGAAGCACAAGGCTTCAAAAAGTGCATGCCTGGGGCAGAGTCTTCCCCCTTGTTGGCAATGGGTGGACATTCACATGTTCACTTTGCATAGAATGTGCTTGTTTTCTCTAAAGATATTATGTTTGCTCTCTCTCTCCAGATTATTCACTTGATTCTGAATTGGTAAAAACATGTGCCTTTTGATGGTGTGTGCTTGCTTTTAGCTACAAAAGGCTTTGTTCTGTGCTAGACAAGTACTCACTGTCTGTGCTGAGCACATGCTCACTCTCTATTCTTCACTAGTGCCCAACTCTCTAAAATGCATGTGCTCTTTCTTTATGCTGGACAAGTAATTGCTCTCTGTGTTGCGCAAGTACTCAATCTCTGGGCTGATCAAATGCTCACTCTATACTATGCATATGCTCATTCTCTGATGTGTAAGTGCTTCCTTCATGTGCTGGATAAGTGCTTGCTGCGTATTCTGGTAAAGTGCTTGTGCTCTGCATTGTATAGTTGCTGATGCACTCTGTTGGGCAAGTGCTTGCTTTCAGCTCTTTATGAAATATTTGAATACTGCCTTCTAGTGATATTTATCCAACATTACTGGAAGCCACAATACAGTATTTGAATGAAATACAACTTGTCGTAAGCAATCTGAGTTGAATGTCTTTACTTGTGATGTCTCCAGCATCTAGAGTGTTTACAAGTGGTAGAACATATGTTAACGTCACAAATGGAATCTTAAGCACAAGATGAGTCTATTTTAGGATTACTCAATTTGATCTTTAGTCATATCTTTTTTAACTTCAGTGATGACTTTTTTCTTCAAACCACTGGTACAGTGATGGGCATTAACATGGCCCCAAGATGTGTGAAGCTTTTTACTTTCCATTCAGAGACTGAACATAATTTGTAAAACCTGGATTGATGTGGAGCAATTGGTATTTTGTGCTGGTATCTCAATGATATACCGGGCATACCACAAGAAACAACCTTCCAAATTCAACAGTTTGCTGATTTTTCTTAAAATAACATGTAAATTTGACATTATCAAAAGTAAATCTGCATGTTTATTTATTTCTAGAAAACTATTTAAAACCTACAGCATATACAAGGAAAACAAACTTGTGGATCATGTGATCAAATGGTACTTAAGATACAGGAATATACAATTATCATCAGTATTAACTGAAACCTATCCTAGTTTTGCAAACATCACTTGCAACAATGTGATAAAGAAGCCCTTCATTCAACATCCACGTAAGAACTGGTGTTATGGTGTTTTATCACTTCTCAATCTTCTTGTCAGGGAGACCAGATCCTCGGGGCCTGCGCACGTTCCCAACATGTCCACCACTAGACAGCTCCAAAGCTCCAATAGAAATATCACAGAGCCTCAGATAGTCCAAGTGGGGGGAAAGGGATTAGGTAGGGAACAGCTGGGAAGGAGACCTGTAAGAAGCGGAAGGTTAAACAACACAATATCAAGATATAATCACATTGAGTTTCATAAACTAAGATGTTGAATCTAGGGTTCAATGATACTCGAAACATGAAATAATACTCTGTTGAATCTAGGGTTCAATGATGCTCGGAACATTAAATAACACTCTGTTGAATCTAGGGTTCAATGATGCTCGGAACATGCAATAACACACTGTTGAACCTAGGGTTCAATGATACTCAGAACATGAAATAACACTCTGTTGAAACTATAGTTCAATGATACTCGGAACATGAAATAATACTTAGACTGAAGGAACATGAATGGCCTAGAACTAGACTCTAACTAGGCCTCAAGAAATCTAGGCACCTGGAAAAAATCAAGAATGGGTTAATACAATGTTTCATATGAGCTTTACATGAAATGTCACATAATGTCTAGAAATACAAGAACCTTCTAGAATACTGTTTCAGAACAACGCTGCATTTCTAACATGAGGACAAGACAATCTGAAACATTCCTTGGAAAACAATTGGAATTGTACTAGGGACTTAATATGCACAAAGCACATCAAATTTTGAATTTATCATCTTCACAGGAAATCCATAGGCTCAGGATAAATGTGTGCTCTGCAACAAACATTAAACATCAAAGTTTTTATTTACCATGAAATGATCGCGCGCACTGTTGCCGATCTGAATACCAAGTTTTACATGCAGGAAATGAATCGCACACACTGTCAATTCTAACAAGAATATGTAAAGGCCATGAAATGATCGCACAAGCCTTTGCCGATCTGAACATCAAGGTTTACATAGGAGCAATGACTTGCGTACTCTGAAAGTTCCACGAGTAGGCCCAAAACTCTAGAATCTCTGAGAACGGGGTCAGGGCCCAGCCAGACCTCCGCCTTACCACCCTGCTCAAGGGTCACCAGAATAATGCGGGGCAGGCCCGGAACATCAAGGTAGGCCTCCGGAACAGGAGCTCAGAAAAATTGCTGCTGCTCTGCACCGGGACCTCTAAATAGTGAGCACGTGGAGCTGGGCTGGCTCCCTTATATAGAGTCTGGCCCAGCCCACAAACCACACCCAGTCATGCTGCAGGGAAAGCTTCTAGAAGGTCCTAGAAAGGGACCACACCCTGATGCACTCTGTAAGCCTGCAGCAATACCTTGCAACTGAACATTATTTGCAAACATCATTAATAGTGGTTTCAAGGTAAAACTCTGCAATGCAAAAGGTTAACGAACTGCCTATAAACACAATGCATGAATTATGCTCTTGCATAAAGACTGGGTTTTTGCATTTTAGTCACCCGTAGAGCACGCACTGTCCTGATGTTGACACTTCTGCATTGATATACAGTATTAATTGCCCCTGTGGTAAGACATACCTTGTGCAGACTACAGAAAAAAATAAAATAAGGATTTCAGAACATACATTGACAATTCAAACTTGTGACATCAGGCCTATTTTAGCATGGCATTTTAAAGACACAACTTCTCTTTGAAGGTTGCAAATTCAGTTGTCACCATGTGTGGAGGTAACCAACACAACTCTCCTAAAAAAGATTGTGATAGGTGGAATTCCTCAAAACAGACTTCCCTTTTCGACTAAGTGAGGAAAAAGAAAGGCAATGTGTTCTTTAACAATGTTTATAAGGTTATGTGACTGTTGGGACCTTGAAGTCCCAAAATACTGATTGACATCTTAAATCACTGATGTTGTTCTAGTTCCTGGCTGAAAAAGAAAGTGAAGCACTTGAATTATGAAATTGTTTTAATATATAGCAGATTGTCAACATCAGCTGGCACACACACCATGAAAATTTGTGTAAACCTTTATCAATTTTCAGTGGGGATCGTGTTAATAATTTTAAAACATAAGGTGGTAAGTATGCTTTTTTAGCTTTGATTTGAAATTCACCAGTTCCTTGCATCGTTTACTATATTAATAATCCTTCTACTGAAAAGTATTTATACGTATTTATACCTGAAAAGCACAGAGACGTTCTTTCTTTATTTGAAATCTTAGAAGGATTTTAAGCACTGTAGATGATTTCCATTTCTCACTATTTAAAAAAGGTTCTTTAATGAAGATTGACAAAAACGGATCCACTCCTGGATGAGTGTGATTTATTTAATAGGGAAAGCCATCCCACAATTGTTTCTCTGGTATTTCGAGATCCAGCGTGCTAATTGTTGATTGATTTGGCACCAAAGTACATTAAATGCTAGGTACCTATTAATGTGTTATGTGTACACACAAACTACAAATTACTTTAGTGTAACAAGTGGTAGCTCCTGCTTGCTTTCTATACTTGGCATGGTTTCACCTCTCTTTTGGGTGACTGCTACCTCCAGGTACTGAGCATATGTTGGCTCTGTGTGCTCCACAATTACTTGCTGTCTACTGTGAAAGCAAATACAGCCGATTGTGCAATTGAAAAACATTTTTTCACAATCCTACCGCCATGAATTTAACATTGTTCTTCCTATCAGACACTTTAAATTATTTTTGCCACCATGAACTTGACACACGTCTGTACATCACAAATTGTGCACTATTTTACCAAGCGTAAATTTTCAAACTGCCATTTTTTCACATTTCCATCCATAATGAGTTTTTTTAATTTATTTTTTTGTGATGGGTTCTCCACCACTATGCTCACCGCCAATTCTCTATTTTTCCCTTCTATTAATTTTCTTCAGTTCTACTTACAAAAAATGTTTCATTAATTTTTTCCACAACACATTTTCCACAATTCTGCTTCCAGTTAATTAACCCCATGTTTGCATTTTGAGCATTGCTCACACTTTTGCAAGCAATGGATTCTCTAGTTACTTTTCACATTATGTTTTTTTTTTTTTTTTTTTTTACAAAACTCACTATTATGAACTGCCCTGAAGCAAATTTAATTACATCGAATATGTTCAGAGTGAATTCTTCCCAATCCCAATTTATTACAACACGAATTCTTCAATTATGACCATGTAGCCTCTTTTTGCCTATAAACTGCATGGCTGGAGAGTTATCCAGCAGAAGAGGCATCACTTCTTCGCCCATTGCCCAACTGCAGAATCAGGATTTTTAGTGGAAGGCACAAGTGGGAAAACAAACACAGTGACACATGTCACTCTATGAGCCTCGACCACAGAAATACCGACACACATAGATAACCAATAAAAGAAAGAGGAATTAAATACAGTCACAGGCCACACATGCACCCTCTATTGACTACATAATACAAAAGCTTTGGAGACCTTTTAGTCCCGACCCTTATGTTCCTTTACTTATCAACATGTTTCAACCTCTCCAACAACCACTAAGGGTCAGTGGCCTTCGTCAGGGCAAAACATGAACCCCCATCTAGTTTAACACACACACACACTCATTTGCACAAGGTCAGTTGAAGAGCAAAGTGAGAATTACTCACACTTATTAGACAAGACTTGTCCTTTTTAAGGGTTGGCCTGTCTTCTAGGTCAGACCATGGTAGCATGTTTGGTGGACAGAATATAAAATAGGTGCTGTGGGTAGGAACTTGCTCTTGATGAAGTGTATGTATGACATGGTTTATGTATGTATATGTACTTATATAGCACAAACCTAACTGGAGTTCAAGAGAGCTCTGAACATGGTTGGTAACCCAGAGATACATTTAAAATGAAGTAAAGTATTTATTGGTGTTGATTACTATAATGTATGATTGTAGTTTTCTCCAAAGGAGTGTGTCTTATGATGTCCATGATTTGGGAGCTACCACACCTGTGGGGTGACAGAGAGCTGTAGAACCGCTTGTGTCGCTCAGTTTAAGATTCTCTATTGCCTGTGTTGGTCACTCAGTTTCCTAAAAAAGGGGATTGCATTTTTCTGCATTTTTATTTGCTGTCTGCTCCGTATGTATGCAATTAGCAAAAATGCTTCATGCTAGCATGTATATCAATTGAAGGGGGAGTCAGAAATGCAATTTTCTTTTTATTGGATTTCACTATCATAAAAAGTGTAACTGCACACATATAATTGTATAAGGGGGTGCCTACCTATAAATAATGAACTGTCTATAGCACTGAAATGCTTCAAAGATATACTACAAGTTCAATAAACATTTATACAATAGTGGGTCATTACCCTTTCGTATATATCAATAAAGTAGCCTTTTGGATTTATGGAGCGAGTACAAAATTTGCCTGGGATTTAGCTTGCCCCATTAAACATTGACAATAACTTGGGGCGCAGACTTTAATAGCAAGAAAATCTATTTCTTCCTTGTTTTCAATTAATTAAATCAGAGCAACTGAAGGTGTCTTAAATCTTTTACTGATAGCGCTCTGGCACTAATATCACAATTTTAGATTTGAATTGTATGATTATAAGTAGGCTGAGTTCAGACAAAGTCCAGCGATTTATTTGATCAATCCAAGGCCCTTATTTTGTTAACAAATAAATTATCTGAAAAGTGCTATAAATTCTTACTTTTTTCCTAAAATCCCTGATATCCTTTACACATTTTATAATGCAGTTATCAATTGTTCAGAACTATACAAAGCATTACATTGATAACATCTACAAGATGTTTCCAATTGCAACCAATGTGCCCTAAAGTTTATTTTAGGTCTGGGCGAAATTATAATTATGCCAGAGCAATTTTGGTGATTTCGCATTACTCTTGTTAATCAAAATTAATTACTGAAAATTATGTGATTATGCCCACTCATGTAATTTAGAGTAATTTGGGCAACAGTACCTAACATAGGAGCATAGGAATACAGCATGAGCGGCTGCTGCTGTTCGCGTTCCGTTAAAATTTAGCATTATTTTCTTAGCGCACATGCTGAGGTCCATTTTTGAAGGCAAGGTGTATTTTGCCTTGAAAACTAGCTCTAAAGGCTGAGTTACGTCCGTCATGTAATTCCACATAAATTTGTGTAATTTGGCTATAATTTTGTATAATTTTACTACAGCAAAGTAAGCTTGTTCTGCCCACCCCTAGTTTATTTTTGGAATACTAGGCAATAGAAAGTAATTCATCTCACAAAGGCTATTTCTTTCTGATGAGTAACAAAAGTACAAAACATATGTATGTAAAGAACTATTCAGAAATGACTGCACTTGGACTGATTAGTAAATACTGTGAAAATGTGGGTTACTAGACTGATCAACACCACACCTACAATGATGCACTTCGAAAAAATTGCTGCAGGCCTGCCAATCAGAATGCAGCCATTCTGTTGAAGTTTGATTAAAGCACTTTCCAGCTAGAGGAGCTAGTAAGCCTTTTTTTGGTATTCGGCCAAAGTAGATAAAACAACAAGTAATGCATGCTCACAGCGAGTATTCCCTTCTGACGATACAAAATGCACAAAACTCGTATGTACAGAAGTATTCAACACTGACTGCTCTTTAACTGATCAGTTAGTACTATGAAAACTGTGTGTAAATCACCTTTCCTGCACACCATCTACCGTGGTGCACTTGAGTACTATAAAAACTGTGTGTGAGTCACCTTTCATTTCCTGCACTACATCTACCATGGTGCATTGCAGAAGGACTGTTTCAGGTTTGTGAGTGAAAAAAAGAAATAGGAACTGATTATCTTGTTCTCCAGTATTGTATTTTCAATGATATTTGCTGCATTGTTCTATCAGTATTCAATCTTATTTTGCTTTCGCCCAATAAATAGTGCATTTGTCTCCATTCTAGAATGTAGGATGCCAACAAGTAATGCATTTCTACATCTCAGGCTTTCAATGAACGAGATTCTGGATAATGAATAGTTATAATCCCCCACTGAATTAAAAAGTAGTCTGAGACAGTTTTTCCTTAATCCCAGAAAGTGCCTTCATACTGGTTGGTAGCAGATGTTTAATATCCTCTTGAGCAATACTCTACAGCCACAAATCAAAGGGCGTTTTGTTTTCTTTTTTTTGATGTTTGTAGAACCACTAGCTGGATTTTGAGAGATAGAGATCCGTTGGTGAGGACTGCTGAATAGTATCAGTGTGAAATATTTTATATCCCCTAGTGGAAATGGGATGAGTTCATATTCTGTACATAATAAGTTTGCATAATTATACTTTTGTTTCCACTAAAGGATCTAGTAAAATCGCCCCCACAAAAGTCTTTCGCAGGTATAATGTCCTGCAAAAAAGCCCACTTTCGAGTTTTTTCAACAAAATCAGTGCATAGAGCTGTAGGGCTATTTTGCTTATTTTATTGAAAATGTCTGTAATAATTCAGTTGTTGCCTTTTTTTCTCCCATTAGGTTTACCTTCTGTGACTAATGTATTTTTTTTTTTTTTTTTTTTTTTTAATTTGCAAATTTCAAGAGCTTCACTAACTTTTTAACAGAAGTCCAGGACTTGCACCAAAGCAAACTTCTGAAATTTCTCTCACTTTGGCTAAAGGAAGAGGCATATCCCGCTCTAATGTTCAGGTCGCCTTTCTATGTTTTTTTAATTTCCTTTTTACAGGATGAAAGACAGCCCCCTTGCTAAGTATGGGTCCTTCTAAATACCGCAGTTGCATCCCAGTCACTCGCACAATCCCAGAAGTGTATTGACTTAATTAAAATATTGTTCATTTCTTAAAAAAGAGAAACATCTTGGTAAAATACCACTAGTTATTCGATTTTGGAATCAGCAAGATCATTGTTTTTATGTTTACAGGCTAAAAAAAGATAATATGTCTGAAAACAAAAGCTGTTGTGGCAGAAATCCTTTTACTAGGTGAGTTAATGCATCTGTGGTAGGTCGTTTCCTCTAGTTACAAGGGATGTGAGCAATCACACAATTTTTTTTTTACTTGAAATTTCCTAAACTTCCATGAAAATGTTGTAAAATTCCATGAAGAATTAGACAACATTATGCTCTCATAGCGAGAGTTGATTTGCTGGTATCTAGCATTACTTTCAGGGTTTTTTTCCTGAGCTCTCCTCAAAAACGTCTTGAGATATTTTCAGTGTGCAGGATTCTCCCGCTGGCACCTTCTTACTTTTTACACACAATTTCGGAATTTTTCAAATTTCACCAGCATAAATATAATATTTCTCACCCTTGGATTTTTGGGCTCATGTCTCCTTTTCTCCCATAACCTTCTCCTGTCCTGCAGACAGGTCACTTACTTAAGCCCTGTGTCTGTGGTCTGTTTGGCTAAGTTTCACCTGAGCACCAGGAGATCCGTAAGGCATTCAAGGCCTAATTTTGAGTTTATCAGGGTGGAGGCCGCCCGCCAAACTCTTTAGGATGGAAAACCGCCACTCCGGTTTTCCCCCCGCCGGCCCTATTATAAGTTTTCCGCTGGCCCAGCGGAAAACTCACCACAGCATTGACGACAGCTCATAATTGAGCCGGCTGCAGTGTTGCGGTGCATCCGATGCGACAGTACCCATCGCGGTTTTCGGGCAGTGAAAAGCAAGACAGGGCTGTCCATGGTGGCCCCTGCACTGCCCATGCCAGGTGCATAGGCAGTGCAGGGGCCCCCATGAAGCCCCCAGCACACCATCTCCGCCAGCCTTTCCATGGCGGTGATACCGCCATGCAAAAGCCAGCGGAGAGGGGACTCGTAATCCCCAGGGTAGCACTGCCTGCAGCGCTGCCATGGCAGATTAAGACTGGTGGCAACCTGGCAGTGCCAGCAGTCGGACCATGGCGGCTCTGCCAGAGTCGTAATGTGGAGGCCAGACTGCTGCTGTGGCGGCGGTTGGACCTCCACCGCGAGTCTGGCGGTCCCAGGACCACCAGACACGTAATGAGGGGCTTAGTGTGTTACTGATGTCTATTCTCTCATTTGTTAAAACACCAACTGAACATGTAACTATACAACCTCCGTACATGTACTCATTACAAATGTATACAATATTCACATTTCACCAAATATGCATTCCAGTGAAGACGCATATTGCTCATTAGTTTGTTCAGCAGACCATTTATTGGCGCCCCTAATTTTTCACATTTTTGTCATTTGAGAATAGCTTAATTAGCTGATTCCTCAGATAAATATACTTTGGATAACTGAACAGTAGACGCGTAACTGGTTCTGGTCTATTTCACAAAGTCTAACCTTCCCCAGTAGCCTGTTATGCTCACTAGCTAAGATGGGAAAGCATAAAACGAGGTCATTCTTCAAAGCTTGGGAGGCTTTCAAGATATCACTGCATTTTGTCGCCATTAAAGCTACGGGAAAAGTTGAAATTACTCAACGGCCAAGTTAGCCTGGCATTTTTCTGATGTGATATATAGAGTACCAATAAAATAGGTACCAGAAGCTCTTGTCCTGTGAAGGGCTTTGAAATGGTGAAAGCTGTGGCATTGAAATGCTACATACAACAAACACTGGCAAAGCCAGTGGGTCTTGTTTGCATTATGAGTTTTGACTAAAATATTTTAAAAAGTGACTGCTGCAGTGAAAAAATCTCTGCATCTCTAAGATTAAAAAAAAACAGTTTGATCATTCAGAATACTTTTGAGACATAAAATAGCTCCTCGTGCATTGCACTGACTAGGAGGGGGATTGATACACCAAACAGCCAGTAAAATCATGTGAGAGGGATATTTCTTCTCTAGGTAGAATCAAAGCTCATTCTGTGCATATTTTGAAGACCTGGGAACAATAAATATTGGGCGAGTTGGGTATTCAATTCTTATAATATTGCTTGGTGCCTGCCTCATTCCTGCATGACTTTCGCCCATCAGCATCCATCCAGGAGGTGTGAATTATAGTGCATCTCTTTAGATCTTCGTGCTCATAAATTCTGAAATCATGCAAGTCACCCAACTGGATTTATACCTCTTGAATTGTTCTGGGGACGCTATATTCACAAAACACTATCAGACATCTCACTTCTCTTCATTTATCTCCTCCTTTCAACAAAACCTGCGGTTGCGAATTGATCAATTGGCGCCCGACTACCAGAGCCTTTACTGTGGCCGGAAGTTCTTTGTCCGTGGCGTACCTGGGACTGCCTGGATCTGATTGCGCCCTACGTGCTTTGAAAACAAAGATGGTGGTGTAGGCGGAAGTGGCACGTGCCCGCCTGTCTTCGCGTTCTTACATGCAAGTCGTGTAGGGAAGAGAGCGCTTGTGTTTGAGCACCTCTGGGGGCCTCTGACACTTCCGTTTATTCCCAACATGTGGACAGATCAATACAGCCCCTGTGAATGCTGAGGCCAGACGGAATTGAATCCCACAGGGCCCTTTTCATGATTTAACTCCTAGGCTGTCAGTAAAAATGCCCCCGTGCTTCACTCAAGTTGCTTCAGTGACTTATTTTCAAAGGCCTGTGAATGGCGTGTGCCAGGGCACATCTCCGAGAACAGATTGATGAATTAATCATAAGCAGCAAAGCGTGCACTGAACACGTATCAGTGCTTATTTGCAGCATTTTTTCATTGAAACAAAGAAAAAACACGATTTTTGTACGGTTCTGAATATATCATGTGCGTCAGAGATAGTTACTCAGAGGGAACAGGGCCCGCATTCTCCATCTGCAGTGTGTGTCACTCTGTGCTCTCACACGAGGACCAGTTATTGTAATTAGGGTGCCTTGCACCCGCCTGCTTCCAGATTATGTTTGGAATGTGCTTAATTACTGTCAAAGATATAAAGTTTTATTTCCAACATTGGTAGTGTTCATAGCTCTGATGAAACTTCTAGATTAAGCACAGAAGTTAATGTACCTCCCTTGGCTGCCCCATTATGCCTTTCATCCTTTAGACTGGGATGGGCTATTAACAGTTAGCAATCCACTTTTTGTAACCTTAGGTTCACCTTTTCCATGGCTTCTTGGCGCTGTTGGGTGTCCCGTGTCTAGGTTGCTATGTGTTGGTTATGCCAATGGAGGGTCTCTAGAGGGGTCCTGCAAACAGGCGTTGGTCCTCCACTTGGGCAGAGGAGCATCACCCTGCCTGAGCAGAGTGTTAAAGGGTTTTCACTTCTGGACTTCATGTTAAACTTTGGACATTTGCAACTACTTTGGTCACATATATTCATATTTAGCACAAAAAAATGGTTCTGTGGAGTTTGAGGAGATTTTTCTTTTTCCTAACTGTCCATAAGAAATTACACTAAAGATAAACTTGCAGAACATATTCTGCATTCATATACCAGCATGGAATTATGTCATAAACAACTTGCTCATACTGTACTCTGCGGGTTCTGTTAGCATGACATTGTCTTGCTATGTGGAGTATACATTTTGCAGACATAATCAATGTGGGCCCTGTGTGATGAGGTTAATTGAGGCCAAAGAAAACAAGCATTAGCAAAGCCAATAGGTCTTTGTCAATGGCCGAGCTCCGAGCTTTTGGCGTTGTCACCATGAATGTTTTGTTGCCGTATGTTTGTGAGGTTGCAGATGTTTCATGATTGCCTGTGTTCAAATATGTGTTACTTTTGAGAGAGTGACTGTGGGTGGCTATTATGTGTGGAAAAGCCAGTAGATATCACCTATGCAAGAGATATCGGCTTTGCCAATGTGTTTCAGCCATGTTGTACAGTAGCAGAGCTGCTGTTCAGCATGGCTAAAAGTTAGTGGCGTAGAGGAGAGTGACATGGAGAGTCGTACATTGGAATGATAAAGCGTGGAGTGGAGTGAAGTAGAATGGAGTGGCAGAAAGTGTTGTGTATTGGAGTGGCATATTGTGGAGTCGTGTAGAGTGGTGTACAGTGGACTGGTGTAGAGTGTATTGGTGTAGAGTGCAGTGGCATTCAATTAAATGGTGTGGCGTTGCGTAGAATGGTGTTTGCATGAAATGCTGTGGCTTACAGTGGAGTGCCGTAGAGTGGCGTGGCTTAGAGCAGCATAGAGTTGAGAGATTTTGCATGGATTGCCACTGCAAGGAGTGGTGTTGCATTGTGTGGTGTGGCATGGTGTGGTGTAGAGTGGAGGGGTGCAGAGTGGAGTTCATTTGCTCTGCAGTTCAGTTGGATAGAGGTGACTGGCTTTGCGCAGAGTGGAGTGGCATTGCATAGAGTGGAGTGCAGTTGTGCTGAGTGGCGTTGCATGGTGTGGCGTGGCATAAAGTGGCGTTGCATTTTGTGGACTTGTATTGCATAGAGTAGCGTTGCTTTGCATGGCGTAGAGTAAAGTGGAGTGGCCTGGCATAGTGTAGAGTGGAGTGCTGTTACGTGGATTTGCCTTCTATGGAGCGGAGTGGCTTTGCATGGAGCTGACTGGTGTTGCATAGAATGGAGTGGTGTGGTGTAGAGTAGAGTTACATGGAGTGGAGTGGGGTGGCAAAGAGTGGAATGGCATTGCATAGATTTGGGGGCAGTTGCATGGAGTGGTGCGGCTTAGAGTGGTGTTGCATTTTGTGGAGTGGCGTTGCATGGAGTGGCGTGGCTTTGCATGGCATAGAGTGGAGTGCAATTGCGTGAAGTGGCATTGCGTGAAGCTGAGTGGTGTTATGTGGAGCAGAGTGGCTTTGCATGAAGCAGAGTAGGGTTGAATGGAGTGGAGCAGTGTTGCGTGGAGTGGTATTGTGTTTAGTAGAGTGGCATAGCGTGGAGTGAGGTGTCATAGAGTGGGGCGTGTGGAGTAGCATTGTGAAGAGTGGAGTGGCATTGCGTATAGTGAAGTGGCATTGCATAGAGTGGTGTTGCATGGAGTGCCATGGCTCATAATAGAGTGGCATATATTCGAGTGGTGTTACGTGGAGAGGCATTACAATGAGCGGCGTTGCATTGCTTGGAGTGGTGTGGTGGGGTGCAGAGTGTAGGTAATTTGCTCCGCAGTTCAGTTGCATAGAGTGGAGTGGCATAGCTTAGAGTGGAGTGGTGTAGAGTACATTTACATGGAGTGACGTGTAGAGAAGCGTGGCGTTGCATTTTGTGGAGTGGTATTGCATTACGTGGCGCTGTTTTGCTTGAAGTGGCATTGAATCGCATGGAATTGGGTGGAGTGGAGTGGCTTTGTGTGGAGCAGGGTGGAGTTGCATAGAGTGCAGTGGCATTGTGTAGAGTGGAGTGGTGCAGAGTGGAGTAAGGCGGAACGGTGAAGTGGCGGAGAGGAGTGGGAGAGTGAAGTGCAGTGGCATGGAGTGGTGTTGCGTGGAGTGGTGTTGCGTGGAGTGATGTTGCGTGGAGTGGAATTGCATAGAGTAGAGTGGCATTGCGTAGAGTGGAGTGGGGTGGAGTGCAGTTGCATAGAATGGCGTTGCATAGAGTGGAGTGGCATTGCAAAGAGTGGGGTGGCATTGCGTGGAATGGTGTGGCTTAGAGTGGAGTGCCGTGGTGTGACGTAGAGTGAGGTGGCATTGCATGGAGTGCCACAAATCTCAAACTGTGTCAAATAGAGGATGGGATTTGAATTTAGAACTCTTAATTTAAGGCATCCGGCATGAGTTTTCATACTCTAAAGTAGTGGTTCCCAACCTGTAGTCCAGAGACCCCTGGAGGTCCACAAAGTCTTCTCAGGGGGTCCTCAATTGCTTAGAAAATTAAAGAATATTAACAGATTAGGTCCCCAGCTTTAAGTTATGACTTAGTGGGGGGCCTCGGACTCCAATAATTCAGTGGGGTCCTCGGGTTCCAGTTAGCATAACATGAGGGTCCACAGAAGTCAAAAGGTTGGGAACCACTGATCTAAAGTACCTGTTAGTAAGCTATCATGGGAATCTTATTATATGATTTTAATGTTGTAACCACACTCACATGCTACTAAGAGACTGCCCACTTTGCATTGTAAAGGCACCACCTTTCGTCCCTTGTAATAGTCTTACAGGAGGGTTCACATTGAGCTGTGTGTCCCTTTCTGTAGTATCAAAAGGATGTATGTGGCTGTACATGGGTCAAATGCCTATTGCACTCCCGGGTCCGTTCGATGATACAGTTCTATGTGACGGGTGTCTAACCTAGCTTCCAGGTGAGTTAGATGTATGCCATATTTTTAGGAAAAGCACTGACTGTAAATGAATCTCACATGGACTAATTGCAAGTAAATTATTCCAAGTTGAGCATCTTGAAAAATCTGGAATGTTCCTGAGCTTCTTGGAAGAACACTTGACACTCCTGCTCTGTTTGCAGTCCTCGACCTTCATTAGAAAAATACCTGAGTTTCTAGGAGTATTTCTGGTTTACTTCTATCAAACTAACTGGACTCAGACACCTGAAGACAGTGATTGGTAACAGAATAGCATTGAACTGGACGCATGGTTCCCTGCCTCCATGGAGCGCTGTGGTGTAACATAAACCAGGCTACCTTTTGTACACCAAGTGAACCTGTGCATGGAAGGCCACAATAAAGACCAGTGATGCCACTGTATATTTAATTGAGACAACAGATTTCCATAACTTTACAATCCCTACGGCATGCTAGGTCTATATCCCCAGAACATAGGCCAGCTGCTGCAATAACTGGTGTGTTGATCATTCATTTTAGATTGTGTAAAGGACGTCAATCTGCTTAAAAGGCGACAGTGCTCCAAAATGCTGGCGCAGAAAAACAGTAGTGAAAGGAAATGGTGAGGCAATTATACAGTGTGCAATATCTGTGTATTTTTTAAACATCCCTGAGAAAATTTGTGAATTCAATATCAAGTAGGTGTTGGGTGAGGACTTTCCACCAGAGTGCAAAAATATTTGAGTCATCATCAGGATTTATAAATTTATGAGCTACTGTTAGGGAATAAATGTAGAATGGTCATGGAGCCCCTCAAGAAAATGGATTCAAAAGTGTCCAAAAAGGTGCTGAATTAATTCCCATCGGAAAATTTGGAGTCCCACAGTGATGCCCAGAAAGATTCTCTGCCCCCCAAAACTCACAATAGTTGGCTAGATTAACGTGTCCATTCAGTGGCCTTTACCAGTGCTTGAAATGGAAAAATTAAAGTGCCGGTACTCTATATCAGAGTGCCTGCTTGTTTCTGAGAAGTGCCGGTACTCTCCAATTGAAAGTATTACGTTTTTCTTGAGATGTGCCGGTACTCTCCCTCTCAAAATAAAAAAGTGTTGGTACTCAGTACCGGACAGTACCGGCCCATTTAAAGCACTGAAGTGTTGGCGTGCATTGAGCCGCACGCTTGTGTTAGCTTACCTGCACAGTTTCCATTCCTCTCTTAGTTATTAGTCTCATGGAGACAGGACTGCACCTGCTTTGCTTGCGAGAGCACTTAGCAGCCCTTGTTACCGATTCCTATCAATGCATCTCTGATCGCACTTTTGTCAAGTGCACTTACTGAACTGCTATTTAATTGTATTGTTTGCCTTCCTTTCTCAAGATATGCATTTTGGTTTCCTTCTTTTTTCTTATTTTTAGTTTTCCCTCATTGAAAACTATTTACCAGGAAGTGGCCATCTTTGACAAAATTCATCTTTAATGCTGCACAACGAAAGCTGTACGATATTACAAGTCTTTTCCTTGAATGTTTGAGCTAAAGTCTGCAAATCTGGAAAGTTTTCATCTTTGCTGGGTCCCCACCAAGGGCGGCCCTTTTCTAGCAATTAATGCTGCTCACTGTGTATCCTTCTTTTACCCTACTAAAGTGCTTCTACTAAGAAATGGTTTGCAAAAAGCAGCCAGGACCTCACTTCACTTGGTCTGCAAATTCTAATTCAGATGCAAATGGGAATGTGCACCCAGATTGGATTCTCAACTGTTCTAATGATATCGCACCCTTCGTGTTTTAACTGCAAGATTTTTTAAATGTAAAACAAAAATCCTGCAAATCCTTTAGGCAAACACTGCATATTCTGAGTTTGAGTATTTTCACCCAAGAATGTGAGAAAACATGATAGTACCATGTTGCCTCCCATTTCTAAATTACGTGGTAATAGCATAACCTTTAATTACTGTATCCAGGGGTATCGGTATTTACGGGGTGTTCTACTACAACTTAGCAACGTGAGGCGTTTGAAATGAGCCCATTACTGTTCTTGTCATGTGCAGTGCTATTGTGCATAAAAAAAGCTCTGCAAGAGGAGAATGTATATAGAATATATGCACACATATTCCTGCATCACTTGATTTCATTGGAGCAAAAACATTTTTATAACACTGACTATTAGCCTTGCCGAAAAGCAGCCACACTGGTCTACACAGTGGCTAAAATACACTGGCAAAGCCAATAGCTCTTGCATACGAGAGACCTATTGGCTTTGCCAATGCTTGTCCTCCTCTGTCCTCACAGATTTCACAAATATATAGCACTTGTACCTGTTTTTTGATCGGGTCAACTGAACACAGAGGGAGACACGTTTTCAATGTGTTCTACTGAAGCATTAGTTACAAGCCTCTCAGAATTCAATTTAATTAACACAGATGAGAGTTGGTGTAAAGGTTGCATTTAATAAATTCCCCTTTGTGCTCCTCTGTGTTCTGTGCTGGTGAGCAAGGTCTTTTAAGTCATTCTCTGCCCCTCCTCTGATGTTAAATTGTAGTCCTACTCCTATGTTTGTGAAAAGGTCCGGTGATTGGGTTTCAAAATCTCATTACCCTATGTCTAATGTCTATAGCTCTTTTTTTCTCGTTTGCCACTTCTTCTTGTGTTCATATTTTAGGCACCATTTTAGATTGGTAGAAACTTAGCTTTTTTTCCTTCAAACGGGGTCGGTGCATGGGCAGTGCTCACTACGCTTTGCTGTGTGCAGGGCAGTGGAAGCTGCCAGTCAGCAGTAACGTGACCTGTTCATGTGGTGCATGTTCACATGTGTGGGTGCCAAATCCCTGGAATGAGTCTGTTGGCAGACTCCTTGCTAGTCTGTGAATTCACACTTCCTGGTTCCCACTGAATGTGGAAATCAGCTAATTACTTTGCACAGATTGTGAAGCTGTTCTCACACCGTCTGTCCCGGTCACTTACTGGAGAAGGGTAGGCGGCCTGAAGAATTGATCTTGTGGCAATATGTGGTAAATTGAGAAATTATTCTGCAAAAATCCACGGCTCTGACTCAGGTTCTGAATTCGACCTCGGGGAAATCTAAATGACATCTGCCTAATTTGCATCATTTCTGGAATTTTGCGTTTTGCTCTTTTCACAAATTTTCCGAAATGACTAGACTACGCCACAGTTCGTGGCAAAATTACTCGTGGCCGCCGCTGCACATCTTAAGGGGAGGGGCGGGCGGGGTGAGGAGGTGGAATAAAGAAATGATAAAAACAAACTTACCTGTTCCCTTTGCCAGTGCCTGCTGCATTCCTCATCTGCTCTTCTTCTGGTGTCCCAGCATTCACTGGGACACCAGCACGGGCTCCCCAAAAATCCTGGCACTGGTCTCATGTTAAACCTAGCATGAGAGCAGCATCAGGATTCATCTGAGCGGCTTGGACTGCCGCTCGGACACTGCCCTGGGGTCTTTGCAGTTTCTCCAGCCCGGCTGTGAAGCAAAGCTGGGTTGGAGAAACTTAAGTGAGCATGTCTGTTTGGCCAACCTCAGATGGCTGGCCAAACACACATGCGCACTTAGTGCACAGATTCCACTCCCCCCTCCCGTGGGCCAGCCCCTCCCTCCCTGCACCTGCTGATGGCTGAGCCAGAAGCTACAAGATAAAACGATAATGAAATATCGTTTTATCTTTCAGCTCCTGGCTTAGCCGGGGGCCGACGCTCCATCGCCATTGCTAAGGAGCCACCCCTGATAATTATAGCACAACAGCCAGTGGTTAATTTGTAAATAAATGAGTGCTGGTGCCAAAGCTATCCTCAGAAGCCTGCGGCCAGTGCAGTTAAACGTCAGCGCACCAGATACCACTTCTACGAAGTCTTCAATTCATCTCATGCCTCTTCATTCCTGTCAGGCACTCCTTGCTCCAATTATTTTACTCTTGCTCCTGATTTCTCCCTTTGTTACGATTTTTCCTTCTTTCCCTTCCTCTGTCTTTCTCCTTTGTGTGTGTTTTTCCTCTCTCTTTTCGTGGACAAAGTCTGATGAGGAAAAAGAATTGCCGGTTCCCAAAAATAGGAGCCAGTGATTCCTACCAGCAAATTAAACACTGATGAGGACATAGTAACAACATGCACATCAAGTACACTGTTCACATGAACTATGTTTTTTGCGCTTTTTTTAAGTGCGTAATACGTCTTCATGTCATTAACTGATTTGTGCTAAAATATAGCTTTAAACGACAGATTTGCATTTCACATCATTACGAGTAATTTCACATAATTTTCCTGAAATTTGTGAAATTTCTTGAAATTTCACTTAATTTTGCAAAAGCAGCTTTTTCCCCATGTAACTTTGCCATGTAAAATATTCACTCATGCACAATAAAGTTTGTGCTCAATATATGTTTATTGTCTCATATAGTGGAAACAAAACAGAAAGTATGTCAAACCAAAAAAAGTCACACCTAATCAAATTGCTTAGCAGAGGAAAGAGTATGGGAGCACTGTACAACGAGGAGCAAAGTGAAAATGAGGTGTGAGTGCTCAGGGCACTGAACGGTTGGGGGATATAGCCAGCACAATTGTACAATTGACGGGGAAGTGAAAATGCCGCAGATGAGCCATGCAAAGCATAAATTGACAAGTACCCGGGCACAAGATACTGTGACAGGTGGATTTTGGTGCAATAAACACCTAAATCCATATTATTCCCCACTTCAAAATGGAAACTTGAAATTTATTTCATCCAATAATTAACCATACCCTGGTTATCGATGCACTGGGTAGCAAAGGTATCTTCAGCAAAGGCATCCCAGCACTTTGAAGTAGGAAGGAAAATGTATTGACTGACTTGTATAATTATTTAAAATAATTACAATTATGCACCAACAATTAATATATATGTATCTAAAACTTGAATGTAGGTTGGCTACAGGAGTTGTAGCATTGTAGGAGAAATGCATTATATATTAACACGGCAACATCAGTTTTGAAGGCTGAAATTGTTCATTAATCTTTGCAAAATAGAGTTTACTCATTCATGTCACCTTCACATATGTTAGCTGTAGATATTTGAAGCAATCTCTTTCCCTCCTCTGGTGGTACACATGTGGGGTAATCCTTTTCCCTCCATTGGCTGTACATGTTTGAGGCAACCACTTTCCTTCCATTGGTTATACACATTTGAGAGAGCCCCTCTCTCTCCTTTGTTGTACATGTTTGGGGCAATCCCTTTCCCTCCACTCGATGTATGTGGTTGGGACTATGCCTTTCCCTCTGTAAGTTCTCTTCACTTTTCCTTCACTAGACGATTGCATCACAAGTCGATCACCTAATTCCCCTAATGTTGTGCTACATACACCCTTGTCAAATAGGCTGAGTGAAGCCTACACTTAGACCCAGATATTATGTATATAATACCTTCTTACCTTCAGCCTGGTATTCCATATCACTTCTGGGTTGGGATGTTGTAAGCCCTATTAGAACATTGAAATGTTGGGCGCTCGAGCTTCTAATGGCTGGTAGAAGTCCGGAGCTCCAACATTCCAATGTTTTCGTTCACAGCTGCTGCCGTGAACAAAGGCCACACAGAGACCAAGTGGATTTCAATCCCTGTGGGCTCTGTGAGGCCTTTGTTTTATTTACTAGAACATTCTGCCCTCTAGTTGCAGAATGTTCTAATAGCCTTATAGCCCTCCATAGCTGGCCTATACTGGCATTAAAGTCCCTATTCCTTTTTAAAGGCCTTCGGCTCGGGCCTGTAATGCTAGAATGGGCCTTTAATGGCCAGTACAGCTCGGTATGACGGGCTATAAGGCTATAATAATCTTCTTTAATGTTTCCCAAACTTGATCAGATTTGGCATGATCTTCCCCTGTGCATCACTTCTAACTACTTTGTTTATAGGAGCAAGCACAACTTGAGATAGAGAGATCATTTAACCATTGTTCACTCTCTCACATTTCCCACTGTCCCTTCTGCGGCGGTCCTGGTCTGCTCATTCCAGAGCTCCATGAGCTTAAGGGAATCCCCCTGCTCACCAGACCCAATAGTGCTCCACCACCTGCCTTCCCCTCATCCGCTCTAGCATCACTGGGGGCAGAACGTTTGCCGCTTTGAAGTGCTGGGAATGGGTCCACTCTACTTGAGGGGGACAACTTTAGGACGCTCTACGACAGTGAGCAACCATAAGCGATCCCTGTCCTTTTGCTGCTCTCAGATGGAACATCTTACCGGATCTCCCCTCCATACACTTACTCCAACTCTCAGTATCCAAATGCCTCTGCCACACACCTGCAACATTTTACCTGACTCTTTCTCAATAACCAGTAAACACATTTTCTACTGTGCCCTACATGTGCCATATTCCGACCTCACATTCAGGTCTGTGTGTGATTAATCCAGAACATTTGAGCACTTATGGGCCGTTGCAAAAGTATGGATAACATAATTTCACTCACAAATTGAAGGAACCCAATTCTAATACATTTGAGTACCCCAATTCTAGTGCATTATCAATGTTAGCATGGCAATATTTGTATCGGGCCACGCACACTGATCATTTTTCCAATGCATAACACCTCTCACTAAATTCAAATAACACAGAACTTAATTTGGTCAATAATAATTTCATGAAGACGTATGTCGATAAAACATAAATAGTAGGATCATTAAAACACGTGACAATCACATAAACCATCATCTTTACAATACATCATTAAAAAGTAGCTCTTGATATTTCATAGATGAAAAAAACATGCAATACCAACAGCAACATAAAAAAAAAATACATATTTGCCAAAAAGGTAATTGCTTCAGACCTGACCAAATCTGTAATTCTAGAAGGACAGGTTTTAAAAATGTTGTAATGGCAAGTAGATAGTAAGGACAGTCAATAAGAACATTGCAAATAGATCATTTCATTTTTTTGAAAAAACATTTGCATATTCTCTTATTATCCCTTACCCCATTGTACTATTCAGATCGAGGAAAAATTGGATTACAGCCAAGCCACATTTTAAGTACAGTCAAGCGCATTTTGGGATTTGGAAGATCTGTCGGTTAGGGGGAAACCTCTGCCTGACCAAGAGTCTTAACTGTGAACATTAAAGAGGATTTAATAAAAAGATATTCCATATCCAGTGCTTGGGATGCAATAAAAGATGATTCCCGCAAAGTGAATTTATTAGGAAATGGAACCCATGTACCTATTGTACCAAGGGTGCTATGCATATTTTTAATCTCATTGACTCTTTGAATAAGACCCCCGGCCCAATTCCTTTTACTTACGAGAATCTCTTCCCAGCATAATTTTGAAACTTTTGATGCCTCTTCACAAGAGGGCAACTTATTAAGGAAACGTAGGAGGCATGAGCCTGCCTTTATATACCAAGAAGCAAGGTTAAATTATTGGCGTATTTCGCGAATCATGGTACTATTAGGCAAACCCAACCTACATTTCAACACTATGCTCCCTACAGCCGTGCTTAGTTTGTAAATAAAAAGATGCTAGTGCCCAAAGCCCTCCTCTTAAACACGCGGCTGCTGCAATTAAATGTGTGAACACAGAATACTGAGGTAGCCTAACCCTGAAGCCATCATGGGCATCTTCAATCCATTTTTCAGTTTTCTCTTCTTCCGTCTTTCCCATATGGGTCTTTTGCTCGCAGTAAATGCTTGAGGCAGAAAAATACGTGCCGGCCCTCACCGCACTGGAAGCAAGAAGCACAAATTAAGCACTGCCCTACAGCCTCACAGATATTCCAAGCTTCTAACAATAAAACCTCTGCTCCATACAAGACCAAAGGCAGGATTTTACTTGTAGAGTCTTTCATTAGAGGGGCTAGCTAGAATCCTCTGTGTGTATGGTTACATTTTTACTAAACACTCTATTTGTAACAGGGCTCTTGGCCTTATTTTCATATGGTCAACCAATTAAAAAACAGCAGTAGTAGATATTTATATGAATTGATCACCTCAATTCGCTTTTCATCCCAGAACCATTTAGGTTTAATTACCTTCCTCCCAGAGATTATAATCTTTGACTTTTAAAGATTTATTTTTAAAAAATGTTCCCTTCAATGGAGTGTTAGTGTGTTAAGTTTCCACTGCAGGCCTACTGCTGTATAGTCCATTACAATTAAAATGTCAGCGAAGAGGTGACGAGGGGTATGCTGGGCCCTCATCTTTGGTAAAGGACTGGGTAACTTTTAAAACTCCTGGCAAATCTGACACGTAATGACTGAAAAGAGAAGGTGCTAATACACAGCCTTGATGTAGGCCAGCCATTCTACTGATTCTACCAGATAACCACCCGGCAGTGTTCAGTTCTACCTGGTCCCTGTTTGCAGTGTGCAAGGATTGTATGAAGCATAGAATGTCCCCGGGTATAATCCAACCTCTTAGCTTCTCCCAGGGTTACCCTCTTTCCACCGTATCAAAGTCTGTGCAGAAGTCAACAAAACAACAGCATAGCTTCTGGATCGCCTCTAATGTTTTTTTAATAATAGCCCAGGGGGCAATGCAGGGATCTTTGGTGGAATGCCTCTTCTGTAGTACTCCCTGTTCAATTGGGCAAAGGTTGTTGAACAACACCTATTCTTCCAGGTGAGATAATACCATTTTTGAAAAAACATTTTGTTAATGTCCAAAAGACTGATCAATCTATAATTAGGCGACAGTCTACCATCACCTTTCTTAAATATTGCTTTCACTACAGAGCCCTTCCATGTATCGGGGAAGAGACCAGTTTTAACAATCCATTGGAACAAATGCAAAATAGATCTCCCCACCATTAGCTGTTAGATTGGATCATAACAGCAGGGACATTGTCTGGGCCTGCCGGTCTACTCAGTTTCAAGGATAAGACTTTGCAAGAGAACCGGTCATATGGGAAAGCACCAGTGGGAATGTTTGGTGGAAGACTGTGTAAGATCGGAGAGCAGTATAGGCCTTTAAGATAGGCCATCCATGTATCTTCCGCAGTCGCACATCAATAAATCAGGGCTATCATTATTCACACTGGTGAATATTTTCCAGAACTACTTCTGATCACCTGAGTAGATTATCTCAATCATTTTTTCCAGCAATTAAATGTTTTCTTTTGCTTTGTATAAGATTTATACTTAGGGCCAGATGTACCAAAGGATTTTACCCATTCTGTGTCTATGGGAAAAAGCTTTCGTACATATGGCCCTTAGTTCTTAAAGAAAAGACGTCCTCATTTGTAATATTTGGGGCACCATGTTTTTATTTCTGCTGTATTCTACGTACAATTAATTTGTGCCGGTGGTTGCTGGTGGGTGAGCACCAGCTCTTATTTTTGGGGAGCAGGACTTATTTTTCATTATCAAGCTCTGACTCACAGCAAAAGAGAGGAAGGCAGAAAAGGAGGAAGAGAAATAAAGGAATACAGTGAAAGCAGAGATAAAAAGAACCTGCAAAAGTGAAAGTCTGGTAGTGGAAATGGAGGCATGAGGTGGAATCAAGACTGGGCAGCACTGGTATTTGGCAACCACAGCACTTGGCAGTGCCACAGCGGGCTCCTAAGAAAAACATTGGAACCCGCCTCTTATATGTTTATTTTACAAATTAAGCAAACCATCATCACCCTAGTCAATCAGGTAGAAAAACAGTGCCCTGTGTAATATTTTCCATTTCTGTTTCATTATCTTTGTCTGCCTTTGCATAGCATGCGATAAAAGATCCTAATTAAAAACACATAAAACAGCAGGATTTCTAGTCTGCATAAAACCTCAGCAGCATTTGCTGATCCTGTAAATTGCATTCATCACATACTGTTAAGAAAGAGGTTATTTTTTTCTAACCACTAAAATGAGAAACCTGGGGTACCTCAGTGTTGTCCTCCACAATGTGTTTCTCCTCCACTCGTATCACCTACGCCCAGGTGTTGTGTAGTCGCAGTTCCGTTTCCCACTTTTTCTTTCGCGTGAGATCTGCTGGCAGTGCGGGTGCGACTGCACCAACCCTTCAGTGCACTGCCTGGAGGTCACTGGTAGGGTGCAGGAGAAGGGTGGTGGGGATCTAGGGGTGAGCTGAAAATCTCATTCTCAAAGTTGGGACCAAACCTTCCTCAACAGAAGTCTGTGGTCTTGCATCGGTTGCTCTCAGAATGGTTCATGGTGTAATTATATTTGTATATTGTCCATCATGATGAAGCGGTCCTTGAATCCAGGAGTCAGTGTGAAGTTGAGTATCCATCGGATGGCCACTTTAGCGACCGTTATATATAATACTTCTTTTACAGCTTACATCCCCAGTTTGTTAGCTATGTTAGAAAGCCTTTTCCCACTATACACCCTAAACCCTCCACACAAAATTTACCTTGGCTTACTTCTGATCAATTCCTCTCCTTTCTTTGTTCAGAGTAACCCTCTCCTTACCTACCAACCTCTGCATGACTCTGCATGACTCCTATTTCTGAGTATAGCCTCCTCTCAGTCCCATGTATGTTTGCCTTTATCTCTCTTAATGTAATTCTGCAAATGGCTCTCACCTCGACTTATGTTTTGCAAAAACATTCAGAATAAAAATGCATTCAAATATACCTACTTAAAGGGACTTTTGGTCAACCCTCTGCATTCATTAGTCTGTTCAAGTGTCAATCACATATTGTTTCCACCAACCACAGTCTACATCCTGTGGCAGTGAGTCAGCCCACATCATCCACTGGCTGTCTTGCACCATGATTCTCGGTGCTCATCCACCCAAACATAAGTATTGGTGTGTCTGGGCTGCTATGCTACTGTTTTAACTTTGGAATTTTCATATTTTCCCAAATGTTGTTTGCATATTATGTATAATTTTTGGAGAAAAAAGATTGCCGAGGCCAGATCTGTTGGCTTTGCCAGTGCTTGTTTTATAGTCCTTCATTTAAGCTTTTTTTGAGCCAGATCATGTTCACGTAGTCCACTCATCAGATGCCCTAAGCATCTCCATCGTGCACTGAGTTGAAATCCATCAGTCAAAGCTCGCTGTCACCAAGATATCCAGGAATTACAACATTTTACTCGAGAAAAAGTCATTGGTTGATGGACTGTACGGTGGGTCCTATGATCTCCTCTCAACAGGAATGAGGCATTGCAGACAATTAGGGAAAGCATGTTCAGAAAAGGGTTTTAAGGTCTCTGCTGTTAGTCCGGTATAGCCGCTTGGTCTCCCAAGGACTACAGATTTAACAGGGTTGGATTGGCAGAAGTCCTAGGGGTTAAGTGCACATGTAAGCCAGCCCATGGTGGGGATTACTGTTCCTTATGTATTGTCCACATGTAACACTCTGTTACAGACATGGTGAATTGGCCATACCCCTTACACATGTTTGTGTTCCTGCTAAGAGGAGACCTAGGCAAGCAGTTCAGGCTGGACTGTTCCTTCAGGACTAGGACCAAGGGTGGTTTGCATATGGCCGGTTCCCGTCTAAGATGGCATAGAGGGCAAATAATGATGGGCTGGGATACAGCCAAAGACAATGCATCCCCAATCACGTTTTTGTTTTCCCCGCTGGCACACAAGAGCCACACCAAATTGACTATTCAGCAACCGAACCTTCTGCGGAGCATGTGTCTCACCTCCCGAGATCCCAATAAGCCAATATAAATAATAGTCTATGAATTATGGAGGAAGAGGTTTCCATATCTCCAGGACTAGTCCCACCCAACCTTTCATCCTTGGAGAAATGAAGGAGATTGAAATAAGCATCATTTCAGCCTTTCGAGGTTGATAAAAGGAACAACTTTGAGTTTGGTAATGACACCCTTTGAAAGCAAATATCAAATTCCAAATTTAACACAATCTTTAGTGGGATGATATTTTTTCATTCAATTAAATCTTTTGCGCTGCAATTCCAATTCAATTTATTATTACTGTAAAACTCTACAGAGCCTTACTTGCCCAACAGTTAAAAACAATTCACTCAATCAATAAAATCCCACTGGTTAAAAAATCCTTCCAAAATACTCGATTAGAGGCATTTTCACGTGTTATTGCAAACATGTACTGCTCTAATGGAGCCTTGGAAGTTGGACTTTGCAGGCGCTCTGAATCAGCGCTGTGACTCACCAGTGAGGTGTAGCAGTCATCACTGCCTGATGTGCATCAACTAGAACTTTCAACACTTAAGGGCATTGTGCAAAAATCCACTCTAAGTGTTCTTAATGTGGAACGTGCCTCACAAATTTAACTTATCATTCCAAAATTAGAATCCCTATTCCAGATAAGAACTTGCAGCCCACGCCAACACTAGCTCTAGTTATCGCCTCCTTGTAACTCACCGAAGCATTGTGGCGCGTTACCGGTGGGTGGTGCACAACGAGAGGAGAATGGCGTTTACTATGACATGGCAGTCAAGGCGCCATCACCGTCCTCTTATCTCAACGGTGCTGCCCTGAACCTTGGTAGCAATCCTTTGACCTGAGTTTGAATGGACACATGGCCAACCATTTCAGCCAAAGAGCTGAAAGGGTGTAGAAGGATGGAGGGCTGCACTTTTGTTTGTTTATTTTGGAATTAGAAAAAAAACCTGATGGCTTTGGTGTGTTTACTTAAAAAGGGGGGGGGGGACAGCAGGGAGGTAGGAAACACCTCTCCCAAACTGGCTCCCACCCGAAGAAGCACCTCAGGCAGTGCTTAATTTGAGCTGGTGTTTTTTCTCAGGTGGGCCCCACTGGCACTCATTTTTCCTCATCCGACTTGGAACTAGAACAAGAGCGAGAAACGTACGAAAGGGGTAAGAAAGAGAGAGACAGAAAAACAGTGACATAGAAAGCCGGGAT
The DNA here is from genome assembly GCF_031143425.1 of Pleurodeles waltl. Classification (NCBI taxonomy): domain Eukaryota; kingdom Metazoa; phylum Chordata; class Amphibia; order Caudata; family Salamandridae; genus Pleurodeles; species Pleurodeles waltl. The sequence continues at coordinate 73,824,976 of NC_090449.1, read as the reverse complement.
AAAAAAAAGAACAATGAGGGAGATAGGGGTGGGGAGTGTCTGGTGGTGGATGAAAGAGGCATGTGGTGAAACCAAGTCTAGGAAGCCCGGCTGTGCAGCACCCCCAACATTCATTCGCACGGACCACTGGATTCTTAGCAAAATGTTGGGCCCTGGAACTTGTTCTTTTACAAGTTAAGCACTGCCGAGGGCAGTGCTTAATTTGTAAATAAAAAGGTGCCGGTGCCCAAATTCCTCCTCTTAAACACGCAGCTGCTGCAATTAAATGTGTGAACATGGAATACTGAGGCGGCGTAATCCTGAAGCCATCTCGGGCCTATTCGATCCATATAAAGCCACTCTCTGCCCCTTCAGCTCACTCTTGCAGCTTTCTACTTTCTCCCTTTGTGACGCTTTTACGTTTTTCCCTTCATTCGTCTTTCCCATATGTATCTTTAGCTCGCAGTAAATGCTTGAGGTAGAAGACTAAGCGCCGGCCCTCAAAAATAAGTGCGGGTGCTCAGCCCCGGCAACAACAAGCACAAATTAAGCACTGGCCGAGGGGTATGAGGAGGCAAAGACGAGCAGGCCTGGGTTCTGACTTAAGGACCTTCATGAGTGCCAACTGGCTGTGTGTGACCAGAAACAGAGTGAGGAGGATCTCCTGGAAGGGAAGGGGATCCAGGTTCCTCTCCCACCAGAGTTGGCTGGGAAGAGTGCAGGCGCTCGTAGACAGGTCGGCTCCTCTTTCTTTAGAAACCAAAACCACTCCTAAGGGTACCAGAGGCTCATGTTGATGATATCAGCAGAAGATGCTGCGGCAATAGAGTGGAGAATTGGGAGGGAGAGATCACTGCGACATACTCTGATGTGTCTCCCAAGGGAGAGTTGGGGATCAGCACGAAGAAGAGACTTTGGGCCAGATGTAGGTACGTTTGGGTTTGCGACTCGCAAACTGCAAGTCGCAAACTTATATGCAGGATGGTGTCCCTGACACCATCTGCGAATCGCAAGTGGGTCGCAAAGACCCACCTCATTAATGTTAATGAGGTGGGTTGCAATTTGCGACCCCCTTGTGATTCGCTGCACTCACAGGGATGGTGGCCTGCTGGAGACAGCAGACCACCATGTCTGTGACTGCTTCTTAATAAAGCAGTTTTATTTTTGTATTGCAGCCCGTCTTCCTTAAAGGAAAACGAGTTGCAATACACTCGAGAAAATGAAACTTTTTTGTTTCATTTTTTCAGAGTAGGCAGTGGTCCATAGGACCACTGCCTGCTCTGAAAAAATATTTTCAGAGCCATTCACAAAGGGGAAGGGGTCCCATGGGGACCTCTTCCCTTTTGCGAATGGGTTAGCACCCATTTGTAATGGGTGCTAACTGCGAATTGGTTTGCGACCGTGTTCGCAGTCTCAAAGCAATTCTGCATCGCGATGCGAATCGCCAATAGGAAGGGGGAACACTCCTTCCTATTTGCGAGTCGCATTCCCATTTTGGAAGTCGGTAACCAGGTTACCGACTCGCAAAATGGGAATGAGCATCACGATGCACGTTTTGCATGGCGCAAACAGCAAAATTCCCTGTTTGCACCATGCAAAATGCTTTGTACATCTGGCCCTTTATGTCCTCTCAACTCCCAAGATGTAGACTTAGAGGTCCTCACCTCCTGAACCTAATATTTTAATGTACATATAGTTAACACAAAACTGAGGCAAAGCAGGGGGGCACAGTTTGATAAAAGAATATGTGAAACTGTGACCAGTGTGGTGGAGAGAGGCAGGGAAGAAAGCTTGGTGAGTGAAGGGGTTTGGTTGAGACTGATTCTTGGTTAGTTGCTTCCGACTAATAAAAATAAAAATGAAACCATTAGTTTGGAAGAGATTATGAAGTACAGTTTATTATACAAAAGGTAATCCTTATAAAGTAATATAAGAAAAGTACCAGAAGTAACTAAATAACTATGAAATAAGTGGCACCATGTTGCTCCTGGTTTCCACCCACTTCCGCCTCTTAGGCAAAGGGGTGGGGCAATCATACAGTGGGAAACCCACAGCTCACAGCCCTGAGGATTTGGTAACATGTCCTCTGTTTTTGCTTTGCCCACCCTACAGCCCTCTGTGTTTAACACACATCCTTCGCCCCCCCCCTCCTACGAGGATCGCTTGTGCTTCAGAAGTAGTCTTTTTAGCCATCATGATTTCTCATTACCGTAATATCTTCCTTTTAATAGACCATTAAACCCTCACTGAATGATCAAAGTGGCCTGAGAGCTATTATTATTTTTTAGGGGATGTTACTTCTTGTGTGAGAGGACGTCATCGTTCAAACAAGAAAATGTAATTGCTATACAGAAAAAATGTGGTTGCTCCTACACTGGCAATTCAATAGACTATCCAGGCACAATTTGTGCGTTGCCGGTGCAGTGAAGTATGTTGTCGGTCATTTTGTTCTGAACTTTAGGAAAGATTCTGTGTGGCCAATTCCATCATTAATTTTAGGAAATGCTATGGCTTCAGTGTGAGACATGCCATTGTTGGAGCCATGGGGAAGACTCTATGCTGGTGGGAGGGTATATTATCAGTGGTTTGAAGGTTGGGCTCCTGGGCCATTTTCATGTACATATAATAACTTTTCATTAACTTTTTGGGGCTTGTGTTTCAGTATTTTACTGGGTCAAAAAGGCATTTAGAATGCAAGATTTCTCCTTTTTAGTACTTTAATGGGAAATCTACCTAACCCTTTGCAGTTGTCATTTTAAAACCACATCCGTTTTGCAATAAAAAAAAGCAACATCCGGAAGTGCTTTATAAAAAGTCCCATTTTGCTCCTTCTTTGGGGCAGAAATCCCAATCTCCTTGTGTTATTTTCTCTGTAGAATAATTTCTGTTTGGGAATGAGTCATGATGTTTTTTAGACTGCTTGTTCTGTGGAATACACAGTTGCAGTACATATATTTCCCATGGTACCTTGTGGTTGTCTTTGTGAGTCGCTCATACAAATTCATTGTACAAGCCCCGCTTTAGGCACCTCTTGTTTCTTCAATGGATCTCCAAGTTCTTTCACTGACGTGGTGTTCTGCATTAGGAGGTCATCTCTGCTGGCTTGGTTGGAGGTCATCTCTGCTGGCTTGGTTCTTGTTCGGTTTGTTGAGGAAAGATGACTAAGAGTTTGCCTCGCTCATTGATGTAAGGTTAGGCGCATCGGCCTTGAGGCGAGGACAAACTCAAGGCATGTTCTGAGAGGAACAATGGTTGCAGATGGTTGGGCCTCATGAAAGAACATTCTGCAGCCTTGGAACTGTATGGGTTGACACAGGCACACACTAGCACAAAGGCATAGTCTTTGACAGGGAAAACGCATTCCAGGATGGCCACGTGGCAGTGCTGCAGAATGTAATTCAAGAAGCAGCTGTGCCTGGAAATAAGTATCAAATCTGGAAATTGGCAAAAAGTGGAATGGATGTTGGAATCCTGTTGACTTAGTCAGAGATAAAGGGCAAGTGGTTGATGCAACTCAGCTAAGATCGATATGTCATTAAGTGAGTCTGAGGTTGGGACCTGACAAGACTATTGACCTTAAGTGCATGCTTCTATGGAGGTGGACCTTGGGCATTGGTCCTAATTTGTGGTGTTAACTTAATTTCGTGTAATTAAGGAAAATCAGTTTATGGCATTATCACACATCTCTAATTGTGGTGCAGATTCTGTCTACTGTAGGCAGGGCCACTGCAAGTATTGCAGCAGGGTAGGACCTTCTTATGTGGCACAGTTGACTAACTTACATGTCAAGAAAAAGCAAATTGTGGAGCATAATGTAGCAAATTAGGTGAGTTTCATTTTATTATTTTGTCATTTTTAGGTCGAGCGCGCAAGTGCTTTGACCTGTTGTAAGTCTTGTGGGCTTTTAACCACGTCCACTGCGCGCCCATTCATTCGTACTTGGGCTTGCCTTTCAAAAATCAATTGTTATCAATGGTAAATGCTTTATGCTTGTCCCTCTTTGGGGCGGTTTTGTTACCGCCTTGGAGACTGACAGTGTTTAATGAATAATTGCACGTTTGCCGATACGTTTGACTTTGAGCAAACTTCTTTTTCCTTTTGTGTGCCTCGTTCGCGCTCACGCTCCTGGCGGCTGTGGTGCTTTTGGCTCACTTATGGCAACTGTTTTACTTTTCATTTTTACACTTGTTAACACTTTCTGGGCAGAGGTTTCACCTTAGTACCAGTTTAACAACCAGATGTAACAATAAGCTACACAAAGGTGACCAGTCAACCTCTGCAAAGGGTCCTCGACTCCGCGGCACCACATGTTGCTGCATTGCTGATAACTTTTGAATCCCTTGAGGTAGAAACAAAATGGTTTTAAAAAAACTCTGCAGATCATGCAGCAGATGATGGATTATGTGTCAAATGCAGCAAATCTATAATTATACAAAAAACAGAGTGGCCACACAATTGTATAAGTCCAGTGGCACAGACTATTCTTTGCTGCAAAACATTATCCTCATATTTGTAGCCCCCAAACAGTTTTAATAGACTTGTTTCATTCTCCTCAGTGTTGACTCAGGAGTTATTCACACTGAGGTTGACTCCTGTGCAGTGGTGGGTCGCGCAATGCTGAAGGGTCAGGGTGGCACGCGGAAGGAGGGGGAGGGAGGTAGGGATTGGATTAAATAAAAAATAAAAAACAACCTGTGCCGCCGCTGCCTTCACGACAGCGCTGCTCCTCTACTCTTGTCTGCCTGCAGGCACAGGCTCCCGGCCTGTGCTGTGCCAATTCTGACGATGCTCAGAGCAGCATCAGGATTGGCTGGGAGCGCCCAGGCAGACTGGGAGCCTGTGCAGGCTCTCTCCAGCCCAGCAACTATGTTGCTGGGCTGTAGAGAGCTCTGAGCGCATGTGTGTTTGGCCGGCCCGAAACGGCTGGCCAAACATACATGCGCTCTGAAGGGGAGTGCTGAGCACTCCCCCTCATTGCTCGTTACCCCCATGGCCCCGCCCCTTTCCCCCCAAAAAGATAATAAACAAAGTTTATTATCGTTTTTTGTGGAAAAGGTTTGCAGCTGCCGCTGGTGGCGGGGGGCGATGCTCCTCCGCCTTATGGAGGAGCCGCCCCTGCTTCTGTGTACACCATGGTGGCTCATTGTTCGTTATAAAACAGGTCTGTCATATTTTCTTAGCTAAAGTAACTAGATGAGCAGGTTACTGGTCATTGCATTGTGGCCTCCTGGCTTGATATCCTGTTGTAGTCAATGTTCTCACTGCACAATACAAGAAGGGTTTCCTTCAAAAAGGCTAAGAGTTGTTACTCCTGGAAGAAAACTTCTATTGTTTGAAGTAAGGTACACCATTTTATGTAAGAAATTTATGAGTTTTTCCTTTGACTTCGCACCACCATCTTGGACAATTGTGCTGATTTTACATGTTCCAGGCATGAGAGATGAATGGGGCATGGTATAAACTGTAGCGGCTTTCCAGGCCTGGGCACCCGTCAATGAATACGCAAAAACAGAGATGTGCATTACAAAGTCTTTGTTCTTCAGCGTGTAACCAAACTCCGCATTGTACGCTGCATTCACTTCATCATGTTCTAAAACTTACATCATTCTACGGAGTCTTTCAGGATCCAAAATGGTTCCATCATACATACTCACATGACATAGACTATTACAGAAAGTTTCTTTTACTGAAAGAGGAAATGTGCGTTTTCTTTGCTCTATGTTGTGCCATTGCTCTTATTGGTGTAAGCATGGTTCACGGTTGCTGTTTTTTGCAAATAGTGCAGAATATGTGCTAACGAGTAAGACTGAAAGTGTTAACCACTCAATTAAAAACCTACACAGTGATCTAGATGAATGTACTGCCCACCACAAAGCGCTTCAAGACCCATCAAGGCTTGTAAGTGCTATATGGATGCCAGGACAATACTTCACACGTATATGCACAGACATGTACATTGATTCTGGATGCTTGCAGAATGCCAAAGTCAAGTTGGTTTGCTCCATTATCAGCTTCATAAAGTAATAATTTGATTGCTAGAGATGTTCCTAATCTATATATCAACGCTGGTAGAATTAAAGGCTTAATTGGCCCCACTAGGGACTGAACTTGTGAGGTACAAACCCAGGTTTATTAAATATGCTATTATTATTATTCAGAAATTGCCGCGCCGAGTGGTTAATGGAGGAAGATTTCCCTTTAACTTTGTGAGTGTATTTCATCAGCATGCTTGGCTCAGAAGACATTCTCTTTCATGGTGATTGCTCTACAGTTTCAGCTTTGCAGTTCCTCACACGCCTTCTGCCTGCTCGTTGCCTCATGGGAAGCGATGCCTAATTTGCATACTTCCATGAACGGAGAGCCGTTTTTGTACACTGATGGAAGCATTTATAGTGTAGTGCTGTATTTCATCACAAAGGTGTCTTGTTTCTAGAGTGATAAGGTCACTCTGCTGGATGCCAATCAGAAAGGTTGCCATGGAAACTAATGCTTGCAGGAAAAATACCCCCAACACCAAGCTGGGTAATACGAAAGAGATATGAGGGGGGGGGGGGGGGGAGTATGGCCCTCACATCTCTGGCAGTAGTGCATCTGCACCTGCCTCACCTTTGATAGCTAACCCTTCAGTGCGAAGCACATCCCAACCAGATGCAAAGAATTGTTTTCAGCTGGGACACAGAGTAGGTCTTGGCCTCGACCCCGGGGTTTGGAGTTCTGATCCCTCCAGGCCTCCCACCCCATAAACTTTCTTTCTCTTATATCCCCGCTGACCTAGATCACACTTTCTAGAAATCTGAAAAATGTCATAGTGGCATAGTACGTGTATATTAAAAATACAGCTGTTATCTCGTTTCTATTTCTGCTAATTAATGCAGTGAGTACACTTTTTTAGCTTTCGCAAATGATTGTTATTTTTAACAAGACCACTTTTTGGATTACAAAAGGATACACAGAGTCCAATTCAATCAGTAATATCATCCTGGGGAAATAGTATTTTTACTCCACAGTAAGCAGATGTGAATATTCAGATAACTCCGCTGCTTTCTGTGTATCTGCTTCTGCCCATAGAGGCCAAAACAAGCATTGTCAATGTTAATAGGTCTGGCTTCAAAGAAATGTTGTTTGATAATGTAAAACATTACAAGTAAATAACATGGAAATAAATATGTATTTTTGTGGAAGCAAAGAACTGTAGAATAATATTGGTGCAGGTTAAAAGGTCATGTGACAGTTGGAGACCTAAAAATCCATTTAGATTAATGACTTCCCTTCTCCCATCTGTAGTGCTGCTAGAGCAAGACAAACACCATTAACTAACTAGTTGTCTTAAGTACAGCATACATTTTAGGACATCCTCATTCCTCACTCCTCATCCCTACTTCTCATCCCTGCTTCTCATCCATCATCCCTACTTCTCATCCATCATACATTATCCCTACTTCTCATCTATCATCCCTACTTCTCATCCATCATCCTTAATTCTCATCCCTGTGTCTCATCCCTGCTTCTCACCCATCATCTCTACTTCTCATCCCTCCTTCTCATCCATCATCAATACTTCTAATTCATCATACATCATCCCTACTTCTCATCCGTCATCCCTGCTTCTCATCCATCATCCCTACTTCTCTTCCATCATCCTTACTTCTCATCCCTGCGTCTCATCCCTGCTTCTCGTCTCTGCTTCTCATACATCATCTCTACTTCTCATCCCTGCTTCTCATCCATCAAACATCATCCCTACTACTCATCCATCATACATCATCTCTACTTCTCATCCATCATCCCTACTTCTCTTCCATCATCCCTGCTTCCCATTGGTGTCTCATCCCTACTTCTCACCCATCATCCCTACTTCTCATCCCTGCTTCTCGTCCATCATCCTTACTTCTCATCCATCATACATCATCCCTACTTCTCTTCCATCATCCCTGCTTGTCATCCATCATCACTACTTCTCATCCTTCATCCCTATTTATCTTCCATCATGCCTGCTTCTCATCCATCATACATCATCCCTAATTCTCATCCATAATCCCTGCTTCTCTTCCATCCTCCCAACTTCTCATCCCTGCTTCTCTTCCCTACTTCGCATCCATCTTCCATCATTCCTATTTCTCATGCCTCAGCCATCATCCCTGCTCCTCATCCATCATCCCTACTCCTGAGTCCTCATCCCTCAATCATACCATTACATTTTCAGTTTTAGGAAACACATATTCACACTGATACATATAAAACTGAAACCAGAGAGGGTTTTGGTTGAACTGTAGATGACCTCTATTACCCTTTCTCCAAGAGCTGATTTATGGCCCATGCTGGGGCTCCTTGTATTTCCCAAACCAGCAGAGCTTCCTGCAGAGGCCTGTGTAAACAGAAAAACACTTTGTTAAATTAAATGAAATATTGTGCAGCCTTAAATTCACTGGAAACAAACACACAGTTGCATTTCCTCTCCTCCCTCTTCACCCACCATGTGCAATGAGAAGGCTGTTTTTCAGTGAAATAGAATGCAGATCTCTATCATAACTCTGGTTGGCTGTTCCCAACCAATTAGCTTGAATGTGTGTTTCCCAAAACTGAAAACCTTGGTATGACTGAGGGATGAGGAATGAGGAGTAGAGATCATGGAGGAGGAGTAGGGATGATGGCTGAGGCATGAGAAGTAGGAATGATGGATGAGAAGTAGGTATGAGAAGCAGGGATGATGGAAGAGAAGCAGGGATGAAGAGAAGCTGGGATGATGGATGAGAAGTAGGGATGATGTATGATGGATGAGAAGCAGGGACGATGGATAAGAAGTCGGGATGATGGATGAGAAGTAGGAATGATGGATGATGGATGATGGAAGAGAAGCAGGGATGATGGAAGAGAAGCAGGGTTGATGGATGAGGAGTAGGGATGATGGAAGAGAAGCACGGATGATAAGTAGGGATGTTGTATGATGTATGAGAAGCAGGGATGATATATGAGAAGCAGGGATGATATATGAGAAGCAGGGATGATGGATGAGAAGCAGGGATGATGGATGAGAAGCAGGGATGATGGATGAAAAGTAGGGATGATGGAAGAGAAGTAGGGATGATGTATGATGAATGAGAAGTAGGGATGATGGAAGTGAAGCAGCTATGATGAATGAGAAGTAGGGATGATGTATGATGGATGAGAAGTAGGGATGATGGAAGAGAAGCAGGGTTGATGGATGAGAAGTAGTGCTGATGGATGCGAAGCAGGGATGATTGATGCGAAGTAGGGATGATGTATGATGGATGAGAAGTAGGGATGATGCAAGAGAGCAGGGATGATGGCTGAGAAGTAAGGATGATGTATGATGGATAAAAAGTAAGGATGATGGATGAGAAGTAGGGATGATGTATGATGAATGAGCAGTAGAGATGATGGAAGTGAAGCAGGTATGATGGATGAGAAGTAGGGATGATGTATGATGGATGAGAAGCAGGGATGATGGAGGAAAAGTAGAGATGATGTATGATGGATGAGAAGAAGTGATGATATTGAATGAGAAGTAGGGATGATGGATGATGAATGAGAATTAGGGATGATATAAGAGAAGCAGGGATGATGGATGAGAAGTAGGGATGATGTTTGATGGATGATAAGTAGGGATGATGGATGAGAAGCAGGGATGAGAAGTAGGGATGAGGAGTGAGGAATGAGGATGTCCTAGGCTGCTGGATAAATAAGCTGCGAAGAGGGAAAGCACTTCTTTTGTGGAAGCAACCAACTTCGGCCCAATCAAAACACGTGCTTGTGGCTTCCAACATGTGGGTGGAGCCAAAAACCCTCTATAGTGATGCTCTCATAATTGGTGGCAGCTGTGCTGTCAAACCTGATGATAATAACACACAGACCAAAAACACAGACATCAGGGCGTATCTCCAGCAGTCGGCAGACTGCAGCAGAATGCCCGCCCACATGGAAGACCGAGCAGCTGCCGACGGATTGTCTTATTGGCTGCCAAACAGAATAACTCTCAGAAGGAACAAAAGGAAGGAAGGACCTTCTCCTGAGGTAACAGTAGGTGAAAGCATGAAGTAGAGACCTTGTGCATCTAAGTACATGTGTCCTGATCCATAATGTCGCATCGAGATTTTATTTTGGATAAACAAAATTGTCTGGCCAGTGTATGCTCTTACAATGTAAATTGTTGGCTATGAGCAGGAGTTGTTTGATTGTTGTCCGTCTTTAGGAAGTAATGACTCATCCACTCTGGATTGCCAAGACCCATGTCTATGATTGGCTTAAGACCATTCCTGGCAGATGAAGAAACTCATCAGAATTGAAAAGGACCTTACATACATGTGGAACAACATGGGTAACAGTGATGAGCAGGGGAACATGCTGCAGCAAACTCCGTGGATTGAAAGATGGAAAGCAGGACGGTCTGTAATTGACCTTCTGAAAAGGATGTGAGGATAATCAGAGCAGCCCCGGTGATTCCCGTTTCTACCACATAACTGAGTCCTTGACAGAACAGAAGGCAGCAGAGAGGTCCAAGTGGGGGCCTCCCACTGCATCTCCGCCAACCCAGGTAGCCCTCATGTCGGCAATGCCATTGATCCAGTGCAGCCTTTTCACTGATTGGCTTACAGCTAGATTATTGTGACTCATTGTGTCTTGGCATAGCCGGACATCAGATTCAGAGACTGAAGCCATTCAATACCAGGCTGCAGAGTCAATGTCGCCTCCTCCCTAGCGCCAAGAGAATTATATTCAAATATTTGAGTGTAATTTACTAATGCGTCCCTTGAAGGGAACATCTGTTTCTAAGTTCAAGATATTCTAAATACATACCAGATCGCCATCATTGGTAATCCCTCTGGAAATCTCTTGGTCACCCCTTCATCCTGCAAGGGTAGTACAGGCGGCAAACCTTTCTCTGTTTTGGCCGTACAGCAGTGCAACAGTATCGCTCCTGTATAGAAATTAATCAACTCACACTTTGCTTTTAGGAGAAGTCTTAGGACCTTCTTTTTTTAACTCAGCAATTTGCATCCTGTGTTTCATGCAGTTTAGTGTAGCGAGACCTATTGGCTTTGCCATTGCTGGTTCTGCCAGGCATTTCCCCAGTGGGCCGGGGCTCTTGGAGGGCGGCTGAGAAAGTCTGGGACACTTTTCCCAGCTGCCAGCAGGCACAGGGAGGCTTGAAGAGAGAGAAAGAGGGGAGGCAGGGAGAGAGAACGCGATCAGAGAGGGAGAAGACAGAGAGAATGGATGGAGGGAAAGAGAGAGACAACACAAGGAGAAAACGGGGGCGGGCTGGTCTGAGCATTTCAGCCAGGGCTGTTTCCGGTTCCCCAGGCCGCCCCGGAAGGGAGGGGCCCATAGTGAGCTGTGTGATACCTGGTGTGAAGTGCTTTGCCCTGCCTGGATTCCCACACCTCAGGCTCCTGATAAAAAGCAAACAGTTCAGCCTGTGCTGCCCAGAACCTCTTGATGGACGTTCTGCTGCTGCCGGCCACTTAGGCACCGCGTGACCTCACAGCCCATGATCTGAGAGCACGCGCACTAATGGCAGCACTTACCAGCTAAAGCCGCATTTTCTCGTGTGATTATATAGCAGTTCAATGATCTTCCATCCCTTCCTCTTGTTCCTTGGCAGTACAGGGAGGCGGAGCTTGGGTTTCTTCTTTGTGTAGTGGTAGATTACAGGACTGGCAGTGCTGGCGGCCTTGGCACAGCACCATCAAAACACTTTAATCCGTAAATCCCAATCTAAACAAAGAACAGCTATTATTGTGTGTGTGTGTGAGTGTGAGTGTGTGCTTGCGTTTGTGCATTGGTAAAGCCAGTAGGTCTTGCCTATGCTAGAGCTATTCGCTTTGCCAATATGTTTTAATCAAGTTATACACCAGCTTGGTAGCAGTTCACATGGCTAAAGGTTACTGGCGTACAGGAGAGTGGCATAGAGTGAGGTGTCATAATGTAGAGTGTTGTGCAGTAGAGTGGGGTGGTGTGAAGAGTCGTGTAGTGGCGTGTAGTGGTGTGGAGTCAATAGAGTTGAGTAGCATGGAGTGCAGTGGAGTGTAATGGAGTGGCGTGGAGTGGCGTGGAGTGTTGTGCAGTGGTGTAGAGAAGAGTGAGTGGCATAGAGCAGAGTGGAGGGGTCTAGAAGGCATTGCACAGAGTGGAGTAGAGAGTTGTGCAGAAGAGTGGGGTGTTATGGAGTGGTGTAGAGAGGAGTGGTGTGGAGTCAATAGAGTTGAGTAGCATGGAGTGCAGTGGAGTGTAATGGAGTGGCGTGGAGTGGCGTGGAGTGTTGTGCAGTGGTGTAGAGAAGAGTGAGTGGCATAGAGCAGAGTGGAGGGGTCTAGAAGGCATTGCACAGAGTGGAGTAGAGAGTTGTGCAGAAGAGTGGGGTGTTATGGAGTGGTGTAGAGAGGAGTGGCGTGCAGTGGTGTGGAGTCAATAGAGTTGAGTAGCGTGGAGAGAAGTGGAGTGTCATGGAGTGTTGTGCAGTGGTGTAGAGCAGTGTGGGGGGCACAGAGTAGAGTGGAGGGGTCTAGAAGGTATTGCAGCGAGTGGAGTACAGTGTTGTACAGTAGAGTGGTTAGGGCAAAGTAGATTGTCATAGAGTGGATTGGCATAGAGTGACATAGAGTGCAGTGGTGTATTTAAGTGGCATACTGGAGTGGCTTAAAGTGGACTACTGGAGTGGTTTAGAGTGGAGTAATGGAGTAAAGTGGAGTAGAGTAGTATGCCGTATAATGGAGTGGAGTAGAATGGCATAGAGTGGAGTAGAGTTTAATGGAGTGTACAGTGTCATAGAGTGGACTGTTGTAGAGTGGAGTAGAGTGGCCTAGAGTGAAGTGGCATAATATACAGTGATGCATAGATTGACATAGAGTGCTGTGGTGTAGAGTGGAGTGTTGCAGAGTAGTGATGTACTGAGCTGTGCATACAGTACAGTAGTGCAGAGTGGCATAGAGTGCAGAGACACAGAGAGCCATGGGGTAGAGTGGTGTAGCGTGCAGTGGCATAGAGTTCAGTGGGCGAGTGGCGTAGAGTGTAGTGGGGTAGAGTTTAATGGTGTAGTGTGTCATAGTGGAGTGGAGTAGGGTGGCCTAGAGTGAAGTGGCATAACATTACAGTGGTGCATAGTAGCTGACATAGAGTGCAGTGGCTTAGAGTGCATTGATTTTGAGTAAAGTGGTGTGGAGTGCATTGGCATAGAGTGCAGTGGCGTAGAGTGCAGTGATGTTGAGTGCAATGGTGCAGTGTGGAGTAGAGTGCAGTGGCACAGAGGACAGTGACATACAGTACATTGTTTCAGAGTAGAGTGAAGTAGTGCAGGGTAAAGTGGAGTGGTGCAAGACAGGGTAGAGAGGAGTAGATTAAAGTGGTGGAGTGTATAGTGGGTGTGGGTACATTGGGTAGTGGTGCAGAGTAGAGTCACAGTGGCAGAGAGTGCACTGGTGCAGAGTAGTATAGAGTTCAGTGGCAGAGAGTGCAGTCTTGAAGAGTAGAGTGTCTTAGAGTGCAGTGGTTTAGAATGCATTGACGTAGACTGCACTACAGTCTGTACAGCACAGTAGAGTTGCAGAGTAGAGTGCTGTAGAGCGCAGTGGCATACAGTAAAGTGGTGTGGAGTACAATAGAGTGGTGTAGAGTGAAGTGGTGTAGAGTAGTGTTGCACAGTAGAGTATAGTGATGTAGAGTGTAGTGGGGCCGAGTAGTTGGCATAGAGTGCATTGGTGTAGAGTGCATTGGTGTTGAGTCAAGTAGTGTAGAGTACATTGGGTAGAGTGCAGTGGTTTAAAGTAGTGCCTAGAGTGCAGTGGCTCAGGGAAGTGTGAGCATTGTACAGTGGTGTAGAGTGGCACAGCAAAGTGTAGAGTGGCACAGAGTGCACTGGTGTAGAGTATATTATTTCAAGGTAGAGTGAAGCTGTGCAGGGTAGAGTAGAGTGGCATAGAATATTGGCGTAGAGTGCACTAACATAGACTAGAGTGGTGCAGAGTAGGGTAAAGAGCTGTAGAGTGCAGTGGCGTAGAGTGCAGTGGGGCACAGTAGATTATAGTATAGTAGAGTGATGCAGTGGCATAGAGTGAAGTGGAGCAGAGTAGAGTGCCAGAGTTTTCAGTGTTGGAGAGTGCAGTGTTGCAGGGTAGAATGGTGTAGAGTGCATTGGTGCATAGTAGTGTGGCGGAGAGTGCAGTGGTGCACAGGAGCGTGGAGTGGTGCAGAGTGGAGTGGTGCATAGGAGAGTGGAGCAGAATGGTGTGGGGCATAGAGGAATGGTGCATAGTGGAGAGGTGCATAGTGGAGTGGTGTAGAGTGGAGTGGTACATAGAGTAGAGTGCAGTGACATAGAGTGCAGTGGTTCATTGTGGACTAGAATGGGGTAGAGTGCATTGGCAGAGTGTAATGTAGAGTAGATAGGCATAGTGTGATGTAGAGTGCATGATGTTATGTAGAGTAGAGAGGCGTAGAGTGATGTAGAGAGGTCTATAGTGAAATAGAGTAGAGTGGAATTGTGCAGTGGAGTGCAGTGATGCAGTGTGAAGCGGCACAGGATAGAGTGCAGTGGCGCAATGTGGATTGGCGTAGAGTGGCACAGAGCAAAGTGGCATTGGGTGGAGTGGTGCAGAGAAGAGTGCAGTGGCACAGTGTGAGGTGGTGTATAGTGGCATAGTGCAGAGTAGAGTACAGTGGCGTGGTGTGGAGTGTAGTGGGATAGAGTTGAGCATGCGTGGTGTGGTAGCACACTGCCATTACAGACAGCACAACTTCAATTGAAATGACCATTACATTTGCACAGACATACAGTTTTACTGATAAAATTATTCAGCGCACAATCTATAATGAATGGAAATGGCATTACATAGTGTTTTGATGGTGTTATAATATTTGTTTCCACCTCAGTTCAGAATTATACCCACTAGCCATCATGACGCACATAAATCCTCTCACTTTGAAGTTGGAGAAAGAAAACTAAACATCAAGCTCCCTCGAAAGACAGTCTGACATTTGACCTCTGTCTTTGAAAGCACAGCAAATGTGACAAGATAAGAACAAGATTTATCGGCCTGTAAGAAAACTATAAATAGGGTTTAGCAAGGGAATAGACAAACACGCGCTGGACAGCTTAAAACAAATAAAGCTAGCAAATAGAAAGCAAGAAAATGTGAGTTACAAACCAAAAAGCCAATGGTAAGCAATCGGCCAAACACATTACCAGGGAAGCTTTCTCAATGTCCCCAAGATGTCATTAGCAAACCAGATAGCTGCGCTGTTTGGTAGGCTTCGACCTAAAAAGGCCCGGGCAAAAAACTTAAAAGAGGCCTTGATTAGCGAACCAAATAACTAAAAAAGTAGCCCACATTCACAAATCAAGCCAGTTCTGAGATTGTAAAGACGTTCTGTATGAGTATTTCGTAAAGGATGGGAGACTGCCTGCATTTGTGTTTGCTGCAAGCAATCTTTGTGGTGATGTGAGGCAAATTAGGAATACAAACAGGCCCTTGTTGCCAAAACAGGCCAACAAACTGTTAAAAAGTAAACAGCCGACACACACGGATCCATCACACCAGCCCATCGGATAGTGTCTAATTACCCTATAGGGGTGTGTGTGTGTGTGTGTGTGTATATAGCCCACACTGTGAGGACCAGTTCAGTCCTCATAGCGTGGGTAAATACTGTCAGTTCTAGACAAACACCTGTAGACAAGGACCTTGCTACTCCTGAAGACTAGGGCCCTGGTGCTCCTGTAGACAAGGGCCCAGCTGCTCCTGAAGTCTAGGACCCTGTTGGTCCTGTACAAAAGGGCCCTGCTGCTCCTGTGACATGGGTTCTGCTGCTCCTGTAGACTAGCGCCCTACTGCTCTTATAGACAAGATCCCTATTGCTCCTATGGCATGGGTCCTGCTGCTCCTGTGGCATGGATCCGTCTGGTCCTGTAGACGAGGGTTCAGCTGCTCCTGTAGAAAAGGGACCTGCTGCTCCTGTGGCATGAGTCGTGCTTCTCCTGTAGACAAGATCCATGCTGCTCCTGTTAGTAGGGTCCTGCTGCTCCTATGGTAAGTGTCCTGCTGTTCTATAGACACAAGTCCTGCTGCTCCTGTGGCATGGGTCTTGCTACTCCTTTGGCATGGGCCCTGCTGCTCCTGTAGACAAGGGCCCTGATGCCCCTGTAGTCAAAGATCCTGCTACTCCTCTGGCATGGTTCCTGCTGCCCCTGTGGCCTGGTTCCTGCTGGTCCTGTAGACAAAGGTCCTGCTGCTCCTGTAGACAAGGGCTCCCCTACTTCTATAGACATGGGCCCTGCGTCTCCTATAGACAAGAGCCATGCTGCTCCTGTAGACAAGGTTCCTCTTGCTCATGTAGATACGCGTCCCGCTGCTCCTGTAGACAAGGGCCCTGCTGCTCCTGTAAACAAGGGTCCTGCTGCTCCTGTAAACAAGGGTTCTGCTGCAACTATACACAAGGGTCCTGCTGCTCCTGTAGACAAGGTACCTCTTGTTCATGTAGACAAGGGTCCTGCTGCTCCTGTAGACAAGGGTCCTGCAGGTAATGGAGACATGTACACTGCGCACCTGCATCCATTACTCACAGAGAATCTTCACAGGTACCACAGGCAGTGATTTAAGGATATCATTACACAATCGAAGATCATTGAAAAAGATTTAGTAGAGCTCCATACTGTCCCTAAACTAAGATGTCAGACTGACCTCCGCTAGACAGGGCGTGAAATTCAATGAAGACAACTTGAATTAATGGGACTTCATGGATATCAAAAACACTGATGTTCGTTAATGATAGTTAGCTGTACGTCCATACGCATTTCCTTCCTGCCCCCCATGGACTGCTCATGATCCTGACGACGCATGTGATGACATCATTTAAGCTCTGATAAATG
The DNA here is from genome assembly GCF_031143425.1 of Pleurodeles waltl. NCBI lineage: Eukaryota > Metazoa > Chordata > Amphibia > Caudata > Salamandridae > Pleurodeles > Pleurodeles waltl. The sequence goes on along the minus strand of NC_090449.1, from coordinate 73,808,118 downwards.
ACATCACCAATTACATAATGAGTGCCTGGTCCTCTAGGCCATTGGAATCATTCAGCAGGGGAGAAATACATTACTGGGCAGTGCTGACTAAATAAAGTAACTTTTGGCCCTTCCGAGCGTCTGCAAACGTCTGCATATTGCGCAGCAAGTGAGGGGTTATGTGTGGGGGTGGGCGGAATGCTTTGTCCCTCCTGTGGAACTGGCGGACTTTTGGTCCCTCTGTGTTACTTTTTAATGCAGAGTTCTGGCCAAATTCCGCCAATCGCCATGTGATGGAATTTTTCATATGCAAGGTACCAGAAATTGTGAGCTGGCAGCCCCTCGCGTGATCTTCTAACGCGGGTGATCATAGGCGGTAGTGAGCGGTTGTGTTCAGAAAGCTGCCGTTAGAGTACAGTTGCTGCAGCTCGAGTAGATTTTCTACTCGAGCAGCAGCTACGCGCTCTTCCGTAATACATAGTTTCGTTAGCACAGATTTTTCAGCACTTCTCACACCACCGGTGCTAAACTGCAGTGCAAGCTGCATATTTTCCTCCCATTGGTGGAACTCCGCGGAATCTCATGCAGTTTTTATGTAATCCTCGAGTTCCCGCCACCCCGAGCGATGTGACAAATATTTCAAAAATTAGCTGGAAAATGCCTCAGCCAGAGAGTCGATTTCATAATTCCAGTGGCCCTGTTCATACTGGGCATAATTCACAGGGGAGGGAGCCTGTAGTGATAATGAAAGAAATAAAGTAAAGTTCAAAGAAAATGAGAACCCTCTCTCCTCTGCAGGAGGCGAGTGCTGGCAGGGGAGATTGCAGGTGAAAGCTTGTTTACCTGGGTGTTTGCTGGGGCAGAAGCCCTGACTTTGGGGAGGGATAGAGATCTGACATGATGGATCGCTGCTTCCCTCTGTTCTTGGCCACTTCAAAGCTCGGCTGGCACTCCATCTCTCCTGCACTGAATGATTGCCCCTGCTCACCCCCTCCCCGCCCCCCCCGCTGTCTTCCTCCGCATGCTAAGTGGGGCTCGCTGAGGCGGACTATATGAAGCTATTTGTGTCTGGCCAAGAACCTGCCAGTCCTCAGTTTTTTTGACATGCCTTGCACTTTTTAAATAAATTCTATGCTAAAATCGGATTATTTCTAAAGTTCTTATTGGCAATAGGTGTTAGTTGCTAGTTTCCTGCAGGAGGAAAGATGCACATTCAAACCGATGAGGTTATAAAAAGACTGGTGTAGGTCTTGGCAGCCATCACTGGATTAGGCGAGATTTTCAGAATTTGTGGTTGTCTCTAGTTTACTATCCCTGAGAATTGTGGAAATGATTAATCCGAAGACTGAAATGAGAGTGGGGCGCATGCTCCTCAGCCCTGATGATGCTGTTGCACTCACTGTACATAACTTCCCCCAGTCTCAATGTTATACAACGATTGGCAAAGCCAATAAGTCTGCTCTTAGTGTGTGCACATTTTCATGCATATAAAATAACAATTTTAAAAGTGTAAAAACATGTAAAGGAAGGAGTTGCCCAAAATCCCTGTTACGGAAATATGCTGCTTTTTATGAGAATGGGCATCTATTATCAAGCCAATGCAAGGCAGCCAGTGGTTACAACTGGCTGACCCACAACAGCTGTATGCAGTGGTGGATGGAAGCAAAGTGGGAATGATACTTTCACAGAACAATGGTTGAAGAGCCTAACTCAATGCCCCACTATGAATGTATATTGTTAGAAATGGGGTTTTTGGTTGGCAGTCAGGTTGCCCTCTGTCCAAGCAAGAACCCTCACTCTAGTCAGGGTAAGTCACACACAATCCAAAATCAGCCTGCGCTCACCCTCCGGTAGCTTGGCACGAGCAGTCAGGCTTAACTTAGAAGGCAATGTGTAAAGTATTTGTGCAATAAATCATACAACACCATAGTATAACACCACAAAAATACACCACACAGTGTTTAGAAAAATATAGAATATTTATCTGGATAATTGTAGGTCAAAACGATCAAAGTTGCAATACGAATTTGTAAAGATATCACTGAAAAGTGATATTAAGAGTCTTTAAGTCTTTAAAAAGCAATAAAGTGTCTTTCAAGCACAGAGTACCTGGTTTCTGGTGGGAAATCTCCTCAGAGGGCCACAGGAGAAGAGATGCGTGGAAAAAGGGGTGTGTGCGTCGATTTCTCCTCAGCACACACAGACTTGCGTCGTTCTTTTCCACGCGGGGAAGTCGGGCGTCGTTTTCCGGCGCGCAGACAGTCTCTTTTTGTGGATCGCGGGGATTACCAGATGTCCCGGGTCTGTGCGTGGATTCTCTTGCTTATTTTCCGGCTGCGCGTCGTTCTGCGGGGCTGCGCGTCGAAGTTTCGATCTCACGGTAGGCGTCGCGTCGATTTCTCCTTGGAAGTCGGGCGGCGTTGTCCTTGCGAGGCCGTGCGTCGAAATTTTGGTCTCACGGCAGGCGTCGCGTCGATTTCTCCTTGGAAGTCGGGCGGCGTTGTCCTTTCGAGGCCGTGCGTCAAAGTTTCGCACTCACGGTATGCGTCGCGTCGATTTCTCCTGGAAAGTCGGGCGGCTTTGTCCTTGCGAGGTTGTGCGTCGAAGTCTCGATCGTCCCGAGAGCGTCGCGTTGATCAGCGTCGGTGTGCGGCGTTTTTCTCGCCGCGAAACAAGCTGTGCGTCGAAATTTTCGGCGCACGGAGCGTCCAAGTGAAAGGAAGAAGTCTTTTTGGTCCTGAGACTTCAAGGAACAGGAGGCAAGCCCTTGGAGAGCACTTTCACAGCCAGACAAGAGTTCAGCAAGGCAGCAGGGCAACAGCAAGACAGCAGTCCTTTGTAGAAAGCAGACAGGTGAGTCCTTTGAGCAGCCAGGCAGTTCTTCTTGGCAGGATGTAGTTTCTGGTTCCGGTTTCTTCTCCAGCAAGTGTCTGATGAGGTAGGGCAGAGGCCCTGTTTTATACTAAGTTGTGCCTTTGAAGTGGGGGTGACTTCAAAGAGTCTCTAAGAAATGCACCAAGTTCCCTTTCAGCTCAATCCTGTCTGCCAGAGTCCCAGTAGGGGGTGTGGCAGTCCTTTGTGTGAGGGCAGGCCCTCCACCCTCCCAGCCCAGGAAGACCCATTCAAAATGCAGATGTATGCAAGTGAGGCTGAGTACCCTGTGTTTGGGGTGTGTCTGAGTGAATGCACAAGGAGCTGTCAACTAAACCTAGCCAGACGTGGATTGAAGGGCACAACAAGATTTTAGTGCAAAGAAATGCTCACTTTCTAAAAGTGGCATTTCTAGAATAGTAATATTAAATCCGACTTCACCAGTCAGCAGGATTTTGTATTACCATTCTGGCCATACTAAATATGACCTTCCTGCTCCTTTCAGATCAGCAGCTGCCACTTCAACAGTGTATGAGGGCAGCCCCAATGTTAGCCTATGAAGGGAGCAGGCCTCACAGTAGTGTAAAAACGAATTTAGGAGTTTTACACTACCAGGACATATAACTACACAGGTACATGTCCTGCCTTTTACCTACACAGCACCCTGCTCTAGGGGTTACCTAGGGCACACATTAGGGATGACTTATATGTAGAAAAAGGGGAGTTCTAGGGTTGGCAAGTACTTTTAAATGCCAAGTCGAAGTGGCAGTGAAACTGCACACACAGGCCTTGCAATGGCAGGCCTGAGACAAGGTTAAGGGGCTACTGAGGTGGGTGGCACAACCAGTGCTGCAGGCCCACTAGTAGCATTTAATCTACATGCCCTAGGCACATGTAGTGCACTCTAATAGGGACTTACAGGTAAATTAAATAGTCAATCATGGATAAACCAATCAATAGTACAATTTACACAGAGAGCATATGCACTTTAGCACTGGTTAGCAGTGGTAAAGTGCTCAGAGGTCAAAAGCCAACAACAACAGGTCAGAAAAAATAGGAGGAAGGAGGCAAAAAGTTTGGGGATGTCCCTGTCAAAAAGCCAGGTCCAACATGACCCCCCACCAGCCTAAAGCCAGGGGAGAACAATCACTATCCTGATGTACTTCCCTGTTTGAGGCGACAGAACAAGGACCCAGGACCACAACAGCAGGGGCATGCTCCAGTTCTTCGCCTTCCTGACTCCAATTGGATCCCTCTGTCCATACTCTCAGGGCCCACTAAGCCCATCCATGGGGAACCTTTCTCCTTTCCTGCGGATCTCATCTGTGCAGCACCTAACCTTACATTGCTCACAGATGTATCCCAGGAGCAGGATAGTACCACCAGGACCAACCCAGTGGTGTTGCCCATTCTATCCCCGGGGTGTGACACTTGTCCCCTCCCCAGGGATAACTCTGTCCACCCGGACAGCAAGCCACTGTGGTTACTGACAGTTGTCAGGGATGAGAGCCAGGCCCCAGGCCTCTCAAAGCTCTCCCACCACTGTGGCTGTGGAGAGTGGGGGGCGGTAGCCCCAGGTGCTGGGCACCCTTTAACCACTCTCCCTTCCACCAGGTCAGGGATGACAGCCTGAACCGGGTCCTCCCCTCTGGGGCTCTGTACCCTCCCTCCTGGAGCGGTACCCCAAGAGTCCACCATGGTCAGGGTGCTTATAGAAGTCGCCCTGTACCATTCCTCCACCAGTGCAGGGCTGTTAACCTGCAACTGGCCCTCCAACCTGGGGTCTGTACCTTCAGGTTGGACTAGGGCCCGGGGTGAGGCTTCCCTCCCCCTGCCCTCCCTTCTGGGGTCCAGCACCCTCCAACTAGGAGTGGCCTCCTCAGAAGACAATAGGGTAGGGGCACTGTTATCAGTAGCCCCTCTCTCCAGGTCCGGGGGGACACCCTGAACCTGGTCTTCCAGCCCAGGGTCTGTACCCTCAGACTGGATCACTGCCTGGCAAACCAGGACTTTCTGGGAGGCACACCTACCCCCCACCAGGTCAGAGTTTAACCTCTGCACCTGACCATTCAACTCAGAGTCGCCACCCTGAAGTTGAACAATTGCCTGGCACGCCAGGACTTCCTGGAGGGCACACTGATCCTCCACCAGGTCAGAGTTTAACCTCTGCACCTGACCATTCAACTCAGAGTCACCACCCTGAAGTTGAACAATTGCCTGGCGCACCAGGACTTTCTGGGAGGCACACCTACCTCCCACCAGGTCAGAGTTTAACCTCTGAGCCTGGTTCCCCAACCCAGGGTCACCACCCTGAGGTTGGGCAATTGCCTGGCACCCCAGGACTTTCTGGGGGGCACTCTCACCCCCCACAAGGGACACGCCGTCCCCAAGGGCCACACAAGAGTCTGGTTGGCGCAGGTCTCCCGACCTCTGCCCATCCGGCAGAGTCTGGGTTTCCCCCAAACCAGAAACGGTCTCACCTGGGTCATTCCTGGGGGGCTCTGCTCTCAGAGCTGACCCCTGACTTTCAAGATCCTCCACTGGGGTCTGCCACCCCCTCTCAACCCTATGTCTGGACTTCTGCACCCCCTCACTAGGAGTGGTACTGCCAGACACCAGAACTGTTGGGATGCTGTCTACAGTCATCCCCCCAAGTTCTTCTGACACTGCGGGGCTTCCCTCAAAAGGTGGCCCTACGGTACAGGTTAGGCTCTGAGACCTACCTGGGACACTACAATCCTCTCCCACCTCACCTGGTCGGGAACCACCTAGACCACTCCCTTCAGGAGCACCCCCAAATGCCTCTTCAGACTCTCTGGTACTCACCCAAAAGTCTGCCTCCACTGTAAGTTCCCTGGGGTCAGAGAACTCACACTCCACCTGGTGTTGGCGTAGCTCTGGAAAATAAGGACCAGACATATGCTCTCCAGCAATTACATCACTCTGCCCTTCACATGTATTAACCACAGTACCCTTCACCCAACCACCCAGTAACTCAACCTTGGAAAAGCACTCTACTTCACCCTCCTGAGACTGGTGAGACAGTATCTGTCTGTCCCTGACACTCAACCCAAACTCTTCTGGGATGTCTCTACACTCTATATCCAGGACGTCCACCAGGGGGGAACCCTTTTCTCTGTCACTCTCTGCTAGAGTCAGTAAAGTGTCCCTCCCCCCAGTAGGAATATGACTCCCTGTGCCAGTTCCCCAATCCTTCTCAGGGACCCTGTGCATAACGGGAACTACCTCATACCCTTGAACTGCCTGGGGTGTGTCAACTCCCTTCTTCAAGTTGGGCACCACATCTCTGGGCTTGTGCCCTTCTTCAGCAGTACTAGATGCAAGATTTTTGCTGCCACCATCTGAACTGGACTCAGCCCTTCCGGCCTCCAGTTTCAGCTCTTTACAGCTCAGCTCTTGAGCTGCAATCTTTTCTTCTTCCAGGGCTAAGAGACTTGCTGCCTCAGCCCTTTCAAGAAACTCATCTAGCTCTTCCATCCACCGTGCTTGAGCCATGAGCCATTCTTTTCTCACTGGGTCTCTTTCCTCATCTGAGTCGTCTTCCTCCTCATGTGAGTAGTCCTCCTCCTCCTCTGAGGGGTACTTAGTCATTTGGTTTCTTGCTGCCTCTCTCTCTGCCCATCTGTCTTCCTCCCAGACTATGTAGGCATGTAGCATCTCTGCTTTAGTAGATCTCTTTGCTACAGGAAGGCCACATTCTCTGCAAAGCTTCCTTAGGTCAGCCTTAGTGAGGTGGTCAGTAGGCAAAAAGAATAAGTAGGTAAGCGATCCCATTCTGATAGGATCTTACCAGCAAAAACCAAAATCCAAAGTCCAAAATATCAATAGTATATCCAGGAGGACATCAGAGACCAAAAGTCAAAAGAGATGAAAAATCAAGTTGACCTTCAACTGTGGGTAGGTAGTGAAATACTTGGCTACTGTATGTCACTGCACAAACACAAGTCCTATCCCACCGCTGCCACCAATGTTAGAAATGGGGTTTTTGGTTGGCAGTCAGGTTGCCCTCTGTCCAAGCAAGAACCCTCACTCTAGTCAGGGTAAGTCACACACAATCCAAAATCAGCCTGCGCTCACCCTCCGGTAGCTTGGCACGAGCAGTCAGGCTTAACTTAGAAGGCAATGTGTAAAGTATTTGTGCAATAAATCATACAACACCATAGTATAACACCACAAAAATACACCACACAGTGTTTAGAAAAATATAGAATATTTATCTGGATAATTGTAGGTCAAAACGATCAAAGTTGCAATACGAATTTGTAAAGATATCACTGAAAAGTGATATTAAGAGTCTTTAAGTCTTTAAAAAGCAATAAAGTGTCTTTGAAGCACAGAGTACCTGGTTTCTGGTGGGAAATCTCCTCAGAGGGCCACAGGAGAAGAGATGCGTGGAAAAAGGGGTGTGTGCGTCGATTTCTCCTCAGCACACACAGACTTGCGTCGTTCTTTTCCACGCGGGGAAGTCGGGCATCGTTTTCCGGCGCGCAGACAGTCTCTTTTTGTGGATCGCGGGGATTACCAGATGTCCCGGGTCTGTGCGTGGATTCTCCTGCTTATTTTCTGGCTGCGCGTCGTTCTGCGGGGCTGCGTGTCGAAGTTTCGATCTCACGGTAGGCGTCGCGTCGATTTCTCCTTGGAAGTCGGGCGGCGTTGTCCTTGCGAGGCCGTGCGTTGAAATTTTGGTCTCACGGCAGGCGTCGCGTCGATTTCTCCTTGGAAGTCGGGCGGCGTTGTCCTTTCGAGGCCGTGCGTCAAAGTTTCGCACTCACGGTATGCGTCGCGTCGATTTCTCCTGGAAAGTCGGGCGGCTTTGTCCTTGCGAGGTTGTGCGTCGAAGTCTCGATCGTCCCGAGAGCGTCGCGTTGATCAGCGTCGGTGTGCGGCGTTTTTCTCGCCGCGAAACAAGCTGTGCGTCGAAATTTTTGGCGCACGGAGCGTCCAAGTGAAAGGAAGAAGTCTTTTTGGTCCTGAGACTTCAAGGAACAGGAGGCAAGCTCTATCCAAGCCCTTGGAGAGCACTTTCACAGCCAGACAAGAGTTCAGCAAGGCAGCAGGGCAACAGCAAGACAGCAGTCCTTTGTAGAAAGCAGACAGGTGAGTCCTTTGAGCAGCCAGGCAGTTCTTCTTGGCAGGATGTAGTTTCTGGTTCCGGTTTCTTCTCCAGCAAGTGTCTGATGAGGTAGGGCAGAGGCCCTGTTTTATACTAAGTTGTGCCTTTGAAGTGGGGGTGACTTCAAAGAGTCTCTAAGAAATGCACCAAGTTCCCTTTCAGCTCAATCCTGTCTGCCAGAGTCCCAGTAGGGGGTGTGGCAGTCCTTTGTGTGAGGGCAGGCCCTCCACCCTCCCAGCCCAGGAAGACCCATTCAAAATGCAGATGTATGCAAGTGAGGCTGAGTACCCTGTGTTTGGGGTGTGTCTGAGTGAATGCACAAGGAGCTGTCAACTAAACCTAGCCAGACGTGGATTGAAGGGCACAACAAGATTTTAGTGCAAAGAAATGCTCACTTTCTAAAAGTGGCATTTCTAGAATAGTAATATTAAATCCGACTTCACCAGTCAGCAGGATTTTGTATTACCATTCTGGCCATACTAAATATGACCTTCCTGCTCCTTTCAGATCAGCAGCTGCCACTTCAACAGTGTATGAGGGCAGCCCCAATGTTAGCCTATGAAGGGAGCAGGCCTCACAGTAGTGTAAAAACGAATTTAGGAGTTTTACACTACCAGGACATATAACTACACAGGTACATGTCCTGCCTTTTACCTACACAGCACCCTGCTCTAGGGGTTACCTAGGGCACACAGGGATGACTTATATGTAGAAAAAGGGGAGTTCTAGGCTTGGCAAGTACTTTTAAATGCCAAGTCGAAGTGGCAGTGAAACTGCACACACAGGCCTTGCAATGGCAGGCCTGAGACAAGGTTAAGGGGCTACTGAGGTGGGTGGCACAACCAGTGCTGCAGGCCCACTAGTAGCATTTAATCTACATGCCCTAGGCACATGTAGTGCACTCTAATAGGGACTTACAGGTAAATTAAATAGTCAATCATGGATAAACCAATCAATAGTACAATTTACACAGAGAGCATATGCACTTTAGCACTGGTTAGCAGTGGTAAAGTGCTCAGAGGTCAAAAGCCAACAACAACAGGTCAGAAAAAATAGGAGGAAGGAGGCAAAAAGTTTGGGGATGTCCCTGTCAAAAAGCCAGGTCCAACATATATATTTTTGTTTTTTTACTTATGATTTTTTCCATTACATGAGCCTGACAACACAGCTAAAACTGTCTTTAGGGCAGACCTAAAACTATTTCACCTGTTTGTGGAAGTATTATTTTCTTTCATGATGAAACATACACTTGATCTTGCCTTTTGGTCAGTCCATCAACTGGATTAGCAACTTGTATGTTGCTTTCTCCAAGCCCAAGCAATGTGTATCCTAACGGTGGTAGAAGGCATCACGCTGGGCATCTTGGTGAAACATGGTGCTGGGCTGGTAGTGGGGAAAAGACGTTTATCCATTTCGTGGATTTCTGGCTCACAGATTGAGGTTCATGAAATCATCTCAATTAGGTACAGGTAGAGTTTCTTTGGCCTAAATAATTTTAGAACTTCCTGTCATTAGGTTAAGCTGCCCAGCAGGGTAAGACATAGAATGTTCTTTTGAACAGTGTGGTGTTCAGTGCCTTAGGGAGGGAAAAAGCAAGCTGTTGTAGGCAAAGCAGGATGCTTAATATATATTTTGTACAAAGATTGATATACCGAGGTTTATGGTGGGGGATCCATTTGGCAACACATTAAAAAAGTTATCTCAAGGTGAAACTTGCAGCACGAGGTCACAATGTCCTATGATCATTTCTGGATAGAGACAAATGCAACTCAGTAGGTCCTCTCTAGTGGTCAAGTGGGAAAAAAGTTCCAAACAGCCTCCATCCCAGGGTTATTACCCAAGTCCAATTCCTGATCTCTAAAACGGAAGCACTCGAGTCCCCAGCTTCTACTCGCCGAGGACCATGACTATGTAATTATATGGGTACCCTACCAAAACAGGAAACGCACCACTTCTAGGCAAAATATTTTTTTGCTGCCAAGGCCTGCTGCAATTGTTTGACTTAATTGCGTAGCTCCACATTGGTGGAGTTTGGTAAGTTGTATGGATTGGGACAAACTTCACACCAGAAAGGTATTTCAGTAAGATATGCTTACAAGGCTAAAGATATACTCGAATTTAAAATCAAGACGTCTTAGTCAAATGATCAGATCATGGATATTTTGGTAACAAGAATTTACTTTAGTTATGAAGACCAGTTAAAAGATCTATATATATAAACTGGCAAGAAATGCATGTTTAATAAGACATTTAACGCTTGTGCAAGGTCCGTGCAGTCCACCTCTGGAACATGCCCATCAGTTACAGGTAGATTACATTACATTGTGAAGGAGATTGAAGAACAGGACAAATGACCTATGAAGGAATTGTAGTAATGCATCATATGAAGGCTTTGCCAGGTACCCGCTCCTTCTCAGAAAAATGGCTGACATGGAGACATTGACTAAAGTGCAGTCTACAGCTGATCTCTTTTCTTGTAGATACATTACTTTGAAAGTATTTAAACCATATGTATCTGCTTTTGCCATGAAGTATAATATCGAGGGTGTGCTTTCTAGTATTTTTCTCTTTCTTCAAACTTTAGATCTTAACGAAATAAAGGTTTCATTTCGCAATATACCAGGATTGCTTTTGCTCTTCTCCCATTGATCAGCGCTGTCGGGCCCAGCGCGCAGGTCCCTCCGCCAATATCCAATCACTGAAATGATCTTGGACGCGCGCACAGATAGCGGTGCTAAAAAGAGTAGGGTCAACGCACGCCTACAGGGAAATAAAGTATAATCTTGTGAAGTGCCAAAGCTGTAAGGAAGAAAAATTGCTAGAAACTAGTTCACAGAATTACATTTTATAGCAAAGGCTGAAGAATCTCAAAAATGCATATCATGAAAGAAGGTTTCCCAAGAAAAATGAGTTTCTAGAAGGTCCCTTTAACCATTTAAAGGATGAGGTTCAGTCGGTGTCACAGACAGAGGATGGATTACAGTGACAAGGAGTGTTCTGTGAAAGAGCATCTCTGTACTATGGTCCTTCCACCCGCTGCACTTGTTTTTTATTCCTAGTTCAATAAGTGTCTCAGTGGTTCATTGCAGTCGGTGCCAAGGTGTTATCTGGGTCTTGCACCCCCCACCATATTCGAGTTCAAGATGGATTATTTATTTCTTCTTAAGAACATCGTTTGCAGATTAGTGTTTTTGGGGGGTTTCTAAAAGGTCTAGTGAAATGGACCTTGCTCAGATTTTGGTAAAAGGCATAAAGTTTAAAATGATTTACAAGCTTTCTTAGTACTTCCCTCTGTGGCAATGCATACATCATCATTCATTACTGCGGTGAAAGTTTCTCGAAATGACTAAGATGTCTTTCATTTCTTCATACCCTCCTTTTCAGGCTCCTCTGTCCCCTTTATTGGGTGGTGAAATCACTAGTAAGACATGCAGTGCTCCTCCGTCTGAGAAAGAGACCAGCGACCAATGTATTGTGCCCTCTGTGAATTCATTAGCTAGTAGTAAGACATCCTCAGCAAAGAACCAGTGCCAAGATATCACTCTGCAAAGATAAATGAGAGGGTAGTGGCCCCCTCTAACCTGAATTATAAGAGAAAATAGGGAGGAGTTGTCCATTCAGCTGCCTTGCTCATCTAACTCAAATGTACAGTATTCTAAATTCTGCCCAAAAGGCTCCCTTCTCACGCCTGGTTCTACTTTTTAGACCCCTGGGGTTACTTTTTCCTTCCTAGCCAGTTTCACTCACCAGCTCAGACAGGAAATAGACAGTGTTCCCCTTTACCTCTTCTCCTGAAGGTTACAAACAGCAAAGAGGCATAGCGCACTTTAGGCATAACATGGGGGCTCAACACATGTTCAAGAACTACACGGCCGCCCCCTCGGTGGATGCTGGATCCTGGGAACAGCCAGGTAGAATAATGTCCAGCCGCATATGAAAGAGAAGGTAGATCTTTGGGTTGGCCTGTCCAGCTCAGTGTGCAGCAAAAACCTATTGTGCAAATTCACAAAGCAAGAGTCCACGATCAACAAGGCCCCATCATGTGCAGCAGAGGTGATGGAAATCTGATCCGTCCTGTTTACCTACTAAACTGTGCACTAACCATGACCATTTCCATTCCACCACAAACCCATCACCAATATAATTAAGATGTGTTGCATTTCACTGTATATTTATTTAGCTCTCACTAACCTTGACAAGACATTGAGGCGCTCTGTGGATTGCTGACCCACTCCTCTGTGGGGCCCCGGGTTAGTTTGTAGTGCTAGTTGTAAGTGTTGCCGGTAGACATATATTATGCATTATCGGCCACCATCACAAGAGATGGTAAGCTGATTATTTAAATACAATTTCTCAGCCAGAAGAAAGTTAGTTGTTATTGCTGCAGATGCTTTAGTTATATCGTTTTGCATCCCTACTTGTGCCTCTGTGATTAAAGAGAACGGAAGGAATGTCTATTATTCTATTGTTTGGTTGTCCTAGACACTGTGCTATTGGTTGTCCTAGGCACTGTGCTATTGGTTGTCCTAGACACTGTGCTATTGGTTGTCCTAGGCACTGTGCTATTGGTTGTCCTAGACACTGTGCTATTGGTTGTCCTAGACACTGTGCTATTGGTTGTCCTAGACACTGTGCTATTGGTTGTCCTAGACTCTGTGTTATTGGAGGACAGTAGTGATGTTAGATGTAGAGGTATACACATTAGGTTCATGCTGGGCCAGTGAGTCTGGTGGGAAGAGCTCACTAGGATATAGGCTGGAAAGTCAAGCAATGCAGAAGGAGCCATGACTAAAATTTATTTATTTAATAGTGCTACAAAATTGGTCTGTTGTGCAAGCCGTGAAGATTTTGGGGGTGGCTCACATGCTGTGCCATGCCTACGAGTAGAAATACAAGAAAATGTCGCTGGTGAGTTTTTATGGTGAGTTTTTGTTTACAATTTGCAGGGTCGTATCCTTCTGATTGTATGGGGACTGAGAGTTGTCAGACTTTCATTGGTGTTGTTTGGGTCTCCGCTGATGTGAGTGATGGAATCAGGTCTATGTCCTCATTTCCAAAGGTAACTTGGTATTCCATCTTTGTCGATCATGTGATGTTCTGGGATCAATCCATGCTCCAGACTCACTCCTGCAACCTCCTATCCTCCAGATTTCCTTCATCTGCTTGGTATTTGCATCCACGTCCTCACCTCTCTGCTGCCATTACCATTCTTAACATAAACATCATGATAATTTAAAAAGTAACTTCCAGTCAACAAAAAAAGCAACATCTACACCTTAAAAAAACTGGAAGCATGTATTTTCAAATCTGGAAAGAATCAAGGCCCTAGATTATTATAACTCCATATTCTTTAAAATAAAAACAGATCAACATCGAATTGTAGAAGCTGAGGGTATAAAGTCATTTTTAATTGGATGGAGCAGATAGTAGTCCAACATGGTTTTAATGCAAACATGTCTATAAATAATTCAAAATAATCAAGGAAATAGCCTAACCAATGGACCAAAGCTTCGCCTCTGAACAAATGGCACATGTAATGCTAAAATCCGTAAATTTTGGTGTGCCGGGTATACACTTTTTCGCAATGCAAGTTAGTAGAAATAAGAACAGATGCTGGTAGCTACTAAAGAGAAGGTGCCAGACCTTTCTCGTGGGAAGAATTAGAGGTTCTTAAGTGTTTCTTGGCAAAAATCAGACTTTATTCTGAAGAGCTCACCTTGTTCTGTCAACTTCAAAACGAGGCTACACTTACTAGGATGGTTAACTCACGTGTACAACACAGGATAGCAACTTAGAAACTTGTTTAGAATGGGTGTAAATGTGCAATAACGCAAAGCTGTTAGTGAGTTTCAAGTGGTTAAAAAATGAAATTGCATTTGATTAGTAAAATATAGCAGTACACGCTAAAATACACATGTGGATTTAATTCCTTAATTTGTGCCGGCGTTTGCCGGTGCTTGGCACTGTCACTTATTTATAAACATCAGCATATATTTATCCACCACATGATTGCGTTATATATCTTTTTTTTTTTTTTAGAAGAATTAATCATTGGAACGTTTCACTATGTATCATATATTTTTTTTAACTGATAAAGCTCGCACGTTTGCACTGCTGCCACAGGCATTTGGCAGCCGTGGCGGGAGCTGTCAGCAGGGCTAGCACAGTGGGCTCCTGAGAAACACTTTGTGCCAGGCACTTCATAAAAATAAAAAAAACACAAATTAAGCACTGGTCGATTTGCATTCGTGTGGTATACTAGCAATCCTTAACACAAATGTGTATGATTTTATATTCTGAATGTGTATGTTTAAAAAAAAAAGTTCACAATTCTATTTGAAGGCGGTGAGGAAAGTGTCCAGGTTGTTTTTAAGGTAGAGCGTGCAATACTAATAGCTGTAAATCGAGCAAACGTGGGACCCATTGCATTACAAATGCTTTATTTTACTTTAGGATTTCATGATGCATGAGAGCTGTGTGCTTCATTCAGGCTTCCCAGAAACCTGATGTTCATTCATTATCTGAAACTGACCTGGTCCAGCAGAGTACATCAATGCAATATATCTGTGTGCCAGGGCTGCTCATGCAACCAGGGTCTATTTCGGTGTTTAAGCATCCTTTGTGCGAGCTGACACAAAATACACTAGATGCAATTAGTGTATTCACAGCGAATGTCCCATGTTGTGCAGCGGAATACTGATCAATACCTATAGCCCATACACAATGATGTATACATATTGATGAATGGTCCAAAAATGAACCTTAGACCAAAACAGCCTTAGCTACCCATATGGAAGCAGGCGCCACTAATAGTGTGCGAGTGAGGTAGTTTACTAAGGACAACTATTGTAAGGTCAAAAATCGTAAACAAGAGTAAATAGCAAGTAACATGAAAGAAAGAACAGGGGAAGTTAAATGAAATTCAACAGGAATATAAGTGGGACGAGAATAAGTCAACAAACGCATTAGACAATGGGAAGTAATCTATCTTCGGCACAGTTATTGGTATGAGTAATTCATAAATGTATGGGTATGGAAGGCGCAAGAAAATTAGCAAAGAAAAAACAGGTAATGAAATAGAAAAAAGAAGAGAGAACCAAAGGTGAATGTGAAAGAAACGAGAACTAAAAGGGAAGTGAAAGAAAGAACGAAAAATGGGAGAGTGAGAAAGAATATGAACTTAGAAAGGCATGAAAGAAAAGATATGGAAGAAAATAGAATTAAATGAAAGAGGAAGGCAACAGAAAAAACAAAGCCATGAATGTGGGAAGAAAAATAAATAATGGCTTAAGGAAATAAAATTAGTAGGATGAAGGAAAGAAGGAAAGCAAAAAACAGGAGGAAAGAGAAGGAAATGGAAAGAGAAAAGTGGATAAAATGAAATAAAGAGGAAGAGAAGCACAAGGAAGTTGGAACAAAAAAATGAGTAAGGATCTGGGAAGGAGGAAAACAGACAGTGAAAGACAGTTGCAAAGAAAGAGAAAGAAGATAATACAGAAAGAGAAAAAGGAGATGGATTAGATAAAGAAAGAATTGAGAGAAAGATAATGCGTCACAGAAGCGAGCTCACAAAGCTGAAAGCGCTGCTTGTGCTTGTGGGTAACTCTATATTCTCAAACCAACTCTTACCACATCCATGCCCCGTGACCTAATTCTACTCCAGGCACTTTATCCTACACAAGGGTTCTGCAAAGTCGGTCCTGGAGAGCCGGGTCCATGCCTGGCTTTTAGCATATCCACAATTAGAAAAAAGATGTTTCAGAAATCTACATTCTTCTAAATGTGGATATGCTAAAAAATCTGGCATGGACCCGGCTCTCCAGGACCGACTTTGCAGAACCTTGTCCTACACCATCATTCACACCATGTCTTATGCTAACCCTCATCACTAAATATAACCCCATCCTTTAACCATCCCTTAACCTGTGCTTTTGTTTCCAAAATGTATTTTAACTATAACTTATTTTTTGTAGTCAAATCTTCTACATTGTTATCTGTGCTTTTCATTACTCTGTTTTTCTGTTTCTAATGTTTTACGTTTGCTATAAACCCTGTCAGGTTTTTCCCTCCGTGCGGCAGACCGAAGGACTCTGCAGTGACCCAGTGCTTCTGATTGTGATGCTCCCTATAAACTCTGCCCTAGTGTGACTGCTGTACTTAACAAGTATTTACTTTCTACCTGCACAGCTCATTAGACAGTTGTTGAACCAGTGGCTGCTGCATAAACCTATTGTTTAGGGCCTGGTTCTAGCAGTCCTCGGCAGCAGGGGGCGTGATGTCCAACCTTTGATTGTTCGCCAAGGGTGTCACCCTCTGGACTGCTCCAAGGCCCTCTCAATCTGGCTAATAAACAAAGTATTGTAAATAAGTGATGAACATCTTACAGGAGAACATACCAATATGGGTCTCAGCTGGGGCAAGATGGCTCCAGACGCATAAGACCATAGCCCACCTGGATGTTACATGAAACTCTACTGCGCCTTCACTAGGAATCCTTATGGTTCAGTATGGCGCAGATGCTGACATACCCTTTGTTACACCGACCTTCAGAGTGAGTTCCCCCAGTTGGTTTTCCTTCGGTACAATCACTTCACATCCAGAAGTTGGAGGATGCTCCAATGCAACCAAATCTTGACCAGACCATGACTCACGGGGCGGAGAGCCTCCGGGTCCTTGCAAAGTTTGCCCTTTTTGTCTGTGTCATAACATGCACAGAAAGCACAGTAGATCTGTCGCAGTCCTGGTTCCAGACCTCTTCCTGTCTCTCACTCCTGACCAAGCAAAGATTTTTCTAACTGTAAAGTATTTTTCGGTAAAAATTAACAAAATGTACACATATACATATTCACTAAAAATCTTTGTTAAACAGGAAGGTTGATGCATTAATCAGGGAGGACATTACATTTATTATAAAATAAATAAGATTCCGACAAAATATGTCAGTTGAAGGAACATTATGGCTATGGTACAAATGTTAAAAAAAACACAAAAAGTCCCCAATGATGGTGAACAGTGAGCCCCCTCCCCCGAGCTCTGCTTTTGGTCAGAGCCCACTTAAAAAAAGAAGTACGAAGGATGCAGGGCCCGGCCCTTCAACAGATGCTAATGCTCTATTTAACATGTCTACTCCATGTGGTGAATACTGTAGATATTGCCTTTAGCCACGCCCAGTGCTTTTTGTGGAGAGGGTAGACAGGGACCAGGCCCTGGGCTTCTGTATTGTAAACCGAGGCCCCTTTCACATCACTAGCCTTGGCGAAGAGCAAGCATGACCTGAAGTCCGGTGTGCAGTGGTTGCAAGTCAGGAACTTGCCTCAATCTTGGCATGTACTTCAAACCTTTGTGTCCAGGCTCCCTAGTACCTTCATTCATGACCTTCAGCTGCATTGTGCACTCATTCCCTTGCTACAGCGCTCACTCTGCTCAGTCTATGTACCCACCAAGCCAACGTCCGTACACATAAGGCTCTTGTTGCAAGATGTGGTCCGCTGACATGCTCTGTACACACTAACCACGATCTACATTCCCACCTTTGCGCATGAGAGTGCCACAAGCCCGCCAGGCCCTATACTTATGATCTTTGGTCATGAAACAGGCCTTGGATGCAAGCCTTCGGCCATGCCCTCCACCATCCCTTATATCCACACAGGCTGCTGGCGATGAAATCCATCTGTGTCCAAGCCCTGTACTACTCTTCTTGTCTGTAGCACTCGCTCTGCGCAACCTTTACTATGTGTTGAAGTCTTGGATGCAGTCAATGGCCTTTGGCCATGCCCTGGGTCCACACCCTATACACCAAACGTCTACTGCGCATTAGTGGGGCATCATATGAAAATGTTCATACGTCACATCTACAGACGTGTAAAGATATTTGCATACAGGTATGTAAATGCTCTGAGGAAAGCCAGAAATCTAAAATGTATACAACAAACTGATGGGAAGGAAGTATTCCTTCTTTATGAGTCCATGGAAAAGAAATTGATTATACACATTCAAGTGTAGATGACAAGGGTGTGAGCTTGCTTTCCCACACATTTTACCTGGATGTGTAAATGTTGAGTATTTGTTCAATTAAAGAAAATGCATTCATATAAGAGAATGAAAGGTCAGGTTTTAAGACTCTGTTAGTGGGTCAAGAGTGCGAATTTATTCTGAAAGGCTACTAAATGCATGCAGATGGTAAGAGCTTACAGCACTAAGATTTTGCAAGCACTTGTGGAAGTTGGGTGGGCCATGGTTTTTCCTTAAGCTTCCATACTTCTCTTCTTGACTCTCCCCTCCCCCACTGGTCTCTCTACTTCTGTATTCCACCTACGTATCTTCAGGCATTTACTGAGAGGTGGTCCCCATGGTCGCTGCTCAGCCTCATCCAAGAGCGGTGGGCGGCCCGCATTGGCAGCTATAATCCCGCGCGTTAGTATTTCTGCTGAGTATGCGTCTCCGGTGTACCCAGTGTGCCGCAGGCTTTGTGCTGGGGCGTTTGAAGGAGTGAACCAAAAGCGCCCCTCGCGAACTGTGTGTCTTTGCTGCTACTTTGGGGGTCAAATGAAAAATCTGGAGTTTTTTTTTGCCACAGTTGGCGCACAGCAAGCTGGATCTACTTGGAATCGTTGAGAAAAAAGTGTTATGGGTGATTGCACCGGTTGCCCCGATGTTACACATTGGCCAAACCGCTTCTATCTCCTTCACGCAACAATTTAGCAATCATGTCAGCTGGCTGTGGTGAAATCGCTTCTAGTTTCTTCATGCAGCCATTTAGCAATTCCATGGGTAGACTGTGAAGTATCCACTTTGGGTATCAATACCTCGCATCGCGGCTTCCAAGTAGAATTATTTGTTGGAAACATTCGATGCTGTGCCAGATTACCTTTCTGACATTCCTTCTCTGAATACTTGAAGTACCACAAGTTTATACCTTGACAAACGTTGGCCATCTGTGATTGCCCCCACCATTTTGCACGTTTTTGCACTTATAGAAATAGATGATCAAATAAAGGATCCTTGTGCCTTTGCATTGGATCCACTTTCTTGGCCATTGGTACAGCAGAGATCTTTCAAGAGTACCACGGCAGGGGGCTCTTTTTTGTTTTTACATCAAACACACACAGCAAGGAGGGTGTTGAGATTACTTTCATTTTAGCCAAAGGTGACTGTCCAAACCAGCACTTAGTTTAACATGAAACCCTAGTCTATCACAAACCATAGACCCTACAGGACATTGGGAAATCACACAAACACAGGCATCACACAACATTGCAATATACCCAGGGCTACTGGAATTATATGGTTCTGCCAGCCGTGTTGTTTTCATATAATTATGGTTTTGTCACATAATCCATCGCCTGCTGTATAATCTGGAGATTGTAGCAAAAATATTTTATTTTATCTCAAACAGATCAAAAGTTACTAGAAACGCAGCTGTAGATGGTGCTGCACATTGGAAAGTCCTTCACAGCGGTTGACTGGTCAACTTTCAGTTGCTGATTGATGTGTTTGGGTGTTAAACCAGTACTGATGAACTGAACCCTTTGCCCATACATAGTTAAAATAAGGACGTTATACTGTCACTAAATGTGCCACTTGGGACTCCATAAATTTCCTTTTCTTGACGAATAATATAGTCAAGCCTGCCGCATAATTTTATTCTTCCCTGCTGCCCAACTCCAGTGGCCATGGGGTTTGCATTAATAACAAGTTTGCCAAACTTCACGGGAAGGTCGAACACAACGTGCTGCAGCTAGGTATTGTTGGGTAAAGTCCCTTGGTAAACATTTCTGCATTGGTAGTTATTTGTTGACACAGAAAATCCTCAATGTCCGAGATCCTACCACATTATTTTTGTTCTTTGTTGAAGTTGGCATGCTCTTACATCCTCTGTATTTACAATGTACGGAGTTCAAACAAACATTTTGTAAATGGCGTCACTTTGCAATGAAATTCATTGGAGAGCTAACCTGGACAGACTCGATTTCCATGTAATCTGGCACTCCTTATGCAAAGTCGAAGTGATAGTAACCATCCGCACTAGGTAATTTAAAAGTTACACTTGGTTAAATTTAGCAAAGGTTCCAAACTTAAAAAAATTGGGGAAGTAGTGCGCACGAGAACGATTCTGGCTCCCACACAGGGCTACAGGAGGCAGCGGGTTGTCCCCCTCCTAGAGTTTTTCCCTCCTCCAGGAACCCTCCCTCCCTCCCCCTCCTCCGATTTCCTTTCACTGGACTACTTTACTTAGGCCGAAGGCCTCCAGCACGCATCATGACTCTGGATTCAATATCCCTGAAACTCAAGTCACAGGTGGGGGCCATTTTGAAAGTCTGAAGTTGTGTTCTCCATCAATGCTAACTTTCTTTAGCCACACGTTCCATTATTGCAGTGACAGCTTAGTGTATTCCTCAAACATGTACGTAGGACAACTATAAGTACCAAGAGCAAATCAACAATTGTCCTGACGCTGGTTGGATACAAACACAATTTTGGCTAAATATATTTTCAATTATTAGATAATGTATCCATGTAGGAGGCTGGACTGGCTTGTAGTGAGTACCTAGGGGTACTTGCACCTTGCACCAGGCCCAGTTATCCCTTATTAGTGTATAGGGTGTCTAGCAGCTTAGGCTGATAGATAATGGTAGCTTAGCAGAGCAGCTTAGGCTGAACTAGGAGACGAGTGAAGCTACTACAGTACCACTTAGTGTCATATGCACAATATCATAAGAAAACACAATACACAGTTATACTAAAAATAAAGGTACTTTATTTTTATGACAATATGCCAAAGTATCTCAGAGTGTACCCTCAGTGAGAGGATAGGAAATATACACAAGATATATATACACAATACCAGAAATATGCAGTATAGTCTTAGAAAACAGTGCAAACAATGTATAGTTACAATAGGATGCAATGGGGACACATAGGGATAGGGGCAACACAAACCATATACTCCAAAAGTGGAATGCGAACCACAAATGGACCCCAAACCTATGTGACCTTGTAGAGGGTCGCTGGGACTATTAGAAAATAGTGAGGGTTAGAAAAATAGCCCCCCCCCCCAAGACCCTGAAAAGTGAGTGCAAAGTGCACTAAAGTTCCCCAAAGGACAAAGAAGTCGTGATAGGGGAATAAGGCAGGAAAGACACAAACCAACAATGCAACAGCGATGGATTTCCAGTCGAGGGTACCTGTGGAACAAGGGGACCAAGTCCAAAAGTCACAAGCAAGTCGGAGATGGGCAGATGCCCAGGAAATGCCAGCTGCGGGTGCAAAGAAGCTTCTACTGGACAGAAGAAGCTGAGGTTTCTGCAGGAACGAAAAGGGCTAGAGACTTCCCCTTTGGTGGACGGATCCCTCTCGCCGTGGAGAGTTGTGCAGAAGTGTTTTCCCGCCGAAAGACCGCCAACAAGCCTTGCTAGCTGCAAATCGTGCGGTAAGCGTTTTTGGATGCTGCTGTGGCCCAGGAAGGACCAGGATGTCGCAAATTGCGTCAGGAGAGAGAGGGGACGTCGAGCAAGACAAGGAGCCCTCTCAGCAGCAGGTAGCACCCGGAGAAGTGCCAGAAACAGGCACTACGAGGATGCGTGAAACAGTGCTCACCCGAAGTTACACAAAGGAGTCCCACGTCGCCAGAGACCAACTTAGAAAGTCGTGCAATGCAGGTTAGAGTGTCGTGGACCCAGGCTTGGCTGTGCACAAAGGATTTCCGCCGGAAGTGCACAGGGGCCGGAGTGGCTGCAAACGTCGCGGTTCCCAGCAATGCAGTCTAGCGAGGTGAGGCAAGGACTTACCTCCACCAAACTTGGACTGAAAAGTCACTGGACTGTGGGGGTCACTTGGACACAGTTGCTGGATTCGAGGGACCTCGCTCGTCGTGCTGAGAGGAGACCCAAGGGACCGGTAATGCAGCTTTTTGGTGCCTGCGGTTGCAGGGGGACGATTCCGTCGACCCACGGGAGATTTCTTCGGAGCTTCTAGTGCAGAGAGGAGGCAGACTACCCCCAGAGCATGCACCACCAGGAAAACAGTCAAGAAGGTGGCAGGATCAGCGTTACAGAGTTGCAGTAGTCGTCTTTGCTACTATGTTGCAGTTTTGCAGGCTTCCAGCGCGGTCAGCAGTCGATTCCTTGGCAGAAGGTGAAGAGAGAGATGCAGAGGAACTCGGATGAGCTCTTGCATTCGTTATCTACTGAATCCCAAGAGACAGAGACCTTAAATAGCCAGAAAAGAGGGTTTGGCTACTTAGGAGAGAGGATAGGCTAGCAACACCTGAAGGAGCCTATCACAAGGAGTCTCTGACGTCACCTGGTGGCACTGGCCACTCAGAGCAGTCCAGTGTGCCAGCAGCACCTCTGTTTCCAAGATGGCAGAGGTCTGGAGCACACTGGAGGAGCTCTGGGCACCTCCCAGGGGAGGTACAGGTTAGGGGAGTGGTCACTCCCCTTTCCTTTGTCCAGTTTCGCGCCAGAG
Source organism: Pleurodeles waltl (assembly GCF_031143425.1). NCBI lineage: Eukaryota > Metazoa > Chordata > Amphibia > Caudata > Salamandridae > Pleurodeles > Pleurodeles waltl. The sequence goes on along the minus strand of NC_090449.1, from coordinate 73,785,668 downwards.
CAGGGCTAAGGGGTCCCTGAACCGGTGTAGACTGGCTTATGCAGAAATGGGCACCAAATGTGCCCATGAAAGCATTTCCAGAGGCTGGGGGAGGCTACTCCTCCCCTGCCTTCACACCATTTTCCAAAGGGAGAGGGTGTAACACCCTCTCTCAGAGGAAGTCCTTTGTTCTTCCATCCTGGGCCAGGCCTGGCTGGACCCCAGGAGGGCAGATGCCTGTCTGAGGGGTTGGCAACAGCAGCAGCTGCAGTGAAACCCCGGGAAAGGCAGTTTGGCAGTACCAGGGTCTGTGCTACAGACCACTGGGATCATGGGATTGTGCCAACTATGCCAGGATGGTATAGAGGGGGCAATTCCATGATCATAGACATATTACATGGCCATATTCGGAGTTACCATTGTGAAGCTACATATAGGTAGTGACCTATATGTAGTGCACGTGTGTAATGGTGTCCCCGCACTCACAAAGTCCGGGGAATTGGCCCTGAACAATGTGGGGGCACCTTGGCTAGTGCCAGGGTGCCCTCACACTAAGTAACTTTGCACCTAACCTTTACCAGGTAAAGGTTAGACATATAGGTGACTTATAAGTTACTTAAGTGCAGTGTAAAATGGCTGTGAAATAACGTGGACGTTATTTCACTCAGGCTGCAGTGGCAGGCCTGTGTAAGAATTGTCAGAGCTCCCTATGGGTGGCAAAAGAAATGCTGCAGCCCATAGGGATCTCCTGGAACCCCAATACCCTGGGTACCTCAGTACCATATACTAGGGAATTATAAGGGTGTTCCAGTAAGCCAATGTAAATTGGAAAAATTGGTCACTAGCCTGTTAGTGACAATTTGAAAGAAATGAGAGAGCATAACCACTGAGGTTCTGGTTAGCAGAGCCTCAGTGAGACAGTTAGGCACCACACAGGGAACACATACATATAGGCCACAACCTTATGAGCACTGGGGTCCTGACTAGCAGGGTCCCAGTGACACATAACAAACATACTGAAAACATAGGGTTTTCACTATGAGCACTGGGCCCTGGCTAGCAGGATCCCAGTGAGACAGTGAAAACACCCTGACATACACTCACAAACAGGCCAAAAGTGGGGGTAACAAGTCTAGAAAGAGGCTACTTTCTCACAATCCACATTTGGGAGCAGAGGAAACAAATCATAGAATCTATGCAAAAGAAAACAAGGTAATACAATGGACCAACAAATTGCAGTCTCTGTGGGTGTCAGTTTGGAGGCCACAGGGAAAACAGGAATTAGAGACTGCAATGGGATCAATTTACTTTCATGGCTTGGGCCTGCAGATTGCGAGCCCCAAAGTTGACTCTTTTAGCCCTTGACTCTGAGTGGTGAGGCGGAGAAGCCCAGGGCTTACTCATTCAGGTGGTGCAAGCCATAGTCTCAGTCAAAAATCAATAACACACAGAATAAAATTTCTGAAACCAATGCCCAGACTGTAGTTTTATCTTGGTATAAGGAAAAGCACTTTATTCGGATTGCACTGCCAACGTGTAGGCATAAGCCCAATGGCTAAATTTGCTAAACCAGTATTCATAGGGTTCTCACAGATAATGTCCAGTAGTGGTGTTGTAGATGCAGGGAGTCCTGCCGACGGGCTTTGACACTATGGTCTGTCCTTGTACTCGCAGTTCGGCAGGGAGCAGCTTCAGGTAGTATCACTCATCTACGTTTTAGGTCAAAGGTGTGCTAACTCACTGGCGACTTGCACTATACTTCTTTTAGTTTGCAGTAGGCCTTACCCAGGGCCGCTGGAATTATGCGGCAAGCAAAGTCCAAATATGCAGTGGAGTTGACTAAATTATGCAGCAAGAAAATGCAAAATATGCGGTGGCATGCACATTTTGTGACACTATTACGTTACTTCATTGTCATTTTTGTACATGTTAACACTACCTGGGCATTGGTTGTCCCTAATTTGTATCTGTTCTACACCCAAATATCGCAATTAGCAAAAGAAAGGTGACCAGTCAACCTTTGCAGAGGTTCTTCTACTGCGTGGCAACATGTGTTGCTGCATTTTTATTTACTTTTGAACCGTTTTAGTTAGAAAGATTTTTTTTGTTCAAATCTGCAGGTCATGTAGCAGATGATGGATTATGTGGCAAATTTATAATTATGCAAAAAATGCCACAGCTGCACAATTGCATAATTCTAGTGGCCCTGTCTTCACCTCATAAGGCTGCTTTCAATGCTTCAGCAAGGGCACCCCACCATCGCAGCCCCCCATTTCTTTGTCATAACTGCCCTGGCTCCCTCTCTTCCAATCCATACCTCAGCCAACTCCCAAGGCAGCTGAGCAGTTGCAGTTGCATGAAGAAGCTATTTAATCTCCCTCAGGCCTTCTGTACAAAAAAATAAATAAAATAAACAAGCATTTTCAATGCAGTAGGTCTCGCGTATTTCGAACAAGTTAATTGGCATCTTTTGACAGTAGCGCCCATGAGCAACAACAAAAGAAAACATGAGGAGAAACTGAGAAAAGACCATTTGGCAAAATAAAATAAAATTAGCTTTAAACAATAAAACTTTGCATTGTTGTGCCTGCTGGGCACGTTCTTGCCAGTCAGAAGTATTTTTCAAAAACAACAAATAGTACCTCGATTATGTCAGGAACAGCTGCCGGGCACTAATGAAGTTGCATTAATTAGTGCTTGATCCCTGCTCCACACAGAGGAACGGAAGTGATGCCAGACATGCCTTGACGAATTACGAGACTGCAAAGAAGAGTGCCATGCAAACCAACAAACGGTGAGCGAGAGGCGGGCTCCAAGCCCTTCACTGAACGCAGCAGAGTCTCGCGAGCGAGACGCATGCGCAAGCGTATGCACTCGCAGACTCGACCCTAAAAACAGAGAATCCTTTGGCCCCAAGGCTATTGACAAATGAAGCTCCACCAGTTGGTGAAATGGGAGTCTGAAGGGGGGGGGGGCTGCATTCGGCCCCCAGAGCCCACGCTCCAGTAATTACTCAACATTAGGGTTTACACTGGAGTGCACTTGGGATGATGTAACAACTACATCATCTGTGTACATTTCATATGAACGTTGGAGCAGGGGTGCCCTTGGCACTGCCTCATATTTGGAGGTTTTACACATGGCGCGCGACTTTCACATGGGTCACCCTTCGATTTCAGGAAGAGGAAGGGGGAGGACCATGACTGGGGCAGGGAAGATGACCAACTCGTTTGTCTTTGAAACGGCCGCATCTGTTTGACCAGTAGGTGGCAACGGGGCATTGAGCCAAATTAAATGGTGACTTTTCTGCCCTTTGTAAATCTGAAGAAAGCATTATTGGCGTGTGAGGTAAAGTCTGAGGAAATGTTAAGGACCCCTTTTGTGAACAGATCTCGGTCCCAACCACCTATATTTTTCTGAAAAATAAAATGCATGTTTAGGAAAGCTGACTATTTTATATTGCATTCATGTTCACTGTGTGCAAATTATTGTTCTATGGGTATCCAGAAAATCTGGCCCGGATCTGTCCTTACTGAACCCTCATTGGTCACCCTACTTTAGAAATGCTAAGTTTGTTATATCATTATTTTTGTGAGATGAGTTCTATGCCACATTTGTCCTTGCAGCCTCTTCAGTGTGCTTTTCTGTACAATTAATTGTGCGCCGATACATGGGCCAATAAAAGGTACTAAGCGATGGCTTGAAGTTAGGATAGAGTTGTGTTAGCTCCTGTCATGGGCGGTGAATGTTTGGCTAGTTAATGGTCGGGTTAGTTCCTGCAGGGCAGGTAAGTGAAGCCCTACTATCCAGTGCTGCTCAGTCACAGGGTTTCCATGAACTAGCTGGTTCTGACATGTCCTGTCAGGTAACCACTGTACAGCTGGACTGTTCATGAGGCTCCTTGACCATCTCAGCACAAATAAGAAATACATTTAAGAAAGTCATCTCATAAGCCACATAGAAATGTCAGAATTGTTTCCTCTGCCATCTCCTCTGGGGCACAAACTCATTCAGAGCTCAATGTCCCTACAAGTTGCTCAAATCCATCTGTGGCGGATAACATCAGGCAACATGGCATAGTGATTACATAGGACTATCTGCAGGGCATTGTGAGATCTTCTGAAACAAGAGCCTGAACACTGTGCCTTCTCAGAGTGAAATGTCATTGTCCTAAATTGAACACCAGAGAGAAGCTCTGGGGCATGAGTGATTATACAGAACTTGTACATGTCTGGCTTAGTTTCCAGCGGACTAAGCCAAGCGTGGAGATGCGCGCCCGCTCCACCAGAAAGCTCTTAATTACGCTCAATCCCAGCAGCTCTGCTGGAGATGTTTGAACTTGTTAAGGGAAGAGATGGGCGAGTGTTTGGAATATTAATCGTGAACCCCTCCCGGTGAGGGTCTCTCCCCCTGGTGTGGCGGGCCTGCTGCCGCATCAGTGACGGCGCCTTTTCCCATCTGCCTTAGGCAGCTACCTCGGTGGCGCAAAATTCAATTAGCCGCACAAGCTGTCCTTCATTTTTATTCATGAAAACATTGAAGACCATGCACTTCACACTTACCACAGGGGATTCAGAATCCTTAACACGTTGTCTCACAAGATGTTTCAGCGCTGTGTGCTGCCTGCACGCATCTCTTTTCCCATAGTTCAGAAATGGAAATTTTTCTTGTGGCCGCCATGTTGTTTTTTCCCCCAAGTACTTGCTGGGTACCTCCATTTGTCTTCAAGGTGGATCCTTAAGTATTGAAGGAAAAGAAGCTGGGTTTGGGCTGCTCCAGACTGACTGCCTCGCTGGAGTGTGGGGTTTGTGTGGAGCTTGTCGCTCCGGAGAGCGCTATAGGTACGGTCACACATTTTACTAGGACAATATCCTGCGTGCTACATCTCTAGGGCTTGCATTTAACAAACTAAATCTGAGAGCTGTCCTCATTGTTATTGAACCAATTAGCCTAAAATAGGATATTACAATGAGGTCCAGAGTGAAGCTCCAGGACTGATAATTCAGCATTCCGGTGCCACGGCAACAAATATATCTATCAATCAATCACATTTATAAAGCGCGCTACTCACCCATAAGGGTCTCAAGGCGCTGGGGGGGAGGGGGTCAGTGCTCGAAGAGCCAGGTCTTGAGCTGCCTTCTGAAGGGGAGGTGTTCGGGTATGGCGCGAAGGTGACTGGGCAGGGAGTTCCAGGTCTTCGCTGCCAGAAAAGAGAAGGATTTTCCTCCGGCGGTGGTTTTGCGGATGCGGGGAACGGCTGCCAAGGCCTGACCGGTGGAGCGCAGCGTGCGCGGAGGAGTGTAGAAGGAGACGCGGGAGTTGATGAGTTTGGGTCCGAGGTTGTAGAGGGCTTTGTGTGCGTGGGTGAGGAGTCTGAAGGTGATCCTCTTGTTGACCGGGAGCCAATGGAGTTTTCTCAGGTGTCCGGAGATGTGGTGGTGGCGAGGTATGTCCAGGATGAGTCGTGCTGCGGCGTTCTGGATCCGTTGAAGTTTCCTCTGCAGCTTGGTGGTGATGCCGGCGTACAGAGTGTTCCCGTAGTCCAGGCGGCTGGTGACGAGGGCGTGGGTGACGGTCTTCCTGGTGTCGATGGGGATCCAGCGGAAGATCTTACGGAGCATGCGGAGGGTGTTGAAGCACGCTGAGGTCACCGAGTTGACCTGTCTGGTCATCGAGAGGGAGGAGTCCAGGATGAAGCCGAGGTTGCGTGCGTGGTTGGTCGGTTGGGGAGTGCTGCCTAGGGCGGGGGGCCACCAGGAGTCGTCCCATGCGGAGGGGGTAGGGCCGAGGATGAGGACCTCCGTTTTATCTGTGTTCAGTTTCAGTCGGCTGTCTGTCATCCAGGTCGCTACTTCCTTCATGCCGTCGTGCAGTCTGGTCCTTGCTGATGTGGGGTTGTTGGTGAGGGATAAGATGAGCTGGGTGTCGTCGGCGTAGGATATGATGTCGAGTCCGTGTTTGCGTGCGATGTTTGCCAGGGGGGTCATGTAGACGTTGAATAGGGTGGGGCTGAGGGAGGATCCTTGGGGTACGCCGCAGATGATCTCCGTGGCTGCGGATCTGAAGGGGGGGAGGCGGACTCTCTGGGTTCTTCCGGAGAGGAAGGAGATGACCCATTCCAGGGCCTTGTCTCTGATGCCGGCGCTGCAGAGGCGGTCTATCAGGGTGCGGTGGCAGACCGTGTCGAAGGCTGCAGAGAGATCCAGGAGAATGAGGGCCACTGTTTCACCCTTGTCGGTCAGGGCTCGGATGTCGTCCGTGGCTGCGATGAGGGCGGTTTCGGTGCTGTGGTTGTCCCTGAATCCGAACTGAGTGGAGTCGAGGGAGTCGGAGGTTTCCAGGGCGGCGGTGAGTTGAGCGTTGACGATTTTCTCAATCACTTTGGCGGGGAACGGTAGGAGGGAGATAGGCCGGAAGTTTTTGAGTTCGGTGGGGTCTGCTGTAGGTTTCTTTAAGAGGGCGTTGAGTTCTGCGTGTTTCCAGCTTTCAGGGAAGGTAGCGGTGGTGAGGGAGGCGTTGATGACGTCTCGGAGGTGGGGTGCGATGATGTTGTCGGCCTTGTTGTAAATGTGGTGAGGACAGGGGTCGGAGGGTGATCCCGAGTGGATCGAGTTCATGACGCGGGTGGTTTCCTCGGTGGTGGTAGGGTTCCAGGCGAGGATGGTGGAGATGTCGTTTGCGGCTTCCGGGGGCGGGTTCATGTTGGTGGTCGTGAAGCTGTTGTAGATGTCGGCGATCTTACGGTGGAAGAAGGTCGCGAGGGAGTCGCAGAGGTCCTGTGAGGGAGGGATGGGGTTGGTTTCTGCGTCCGGGTTGGAGAGCTCTTTGACGATGCCAAATAGTTCCTTGCTGTTGTGGGCGTTGTTGTCAAGTCTGTTCTGGTAGGCTGTTTTTCGTGCGGTGCGGAGGCGTTGGTGGTGTTGGCGGGTGGTGTCCTTGAGAGCTGTCAGGTTTTCCTCTGTCGGGTTGAGGCGCCATGTCTTCTCGCGGAGGCGGCATTCTTTCTTGGAGTTTTTGAGTTCGGTGGTGAACCAGGAGTTTTTCTTGTGGTTGTTGGTGTTGGTTTGGGTCTTCAGAGGGGCCAGGAGGTTGGCGCAGTCGGAGATCCAGTTGGTGAGGTTGTTGGCGGCCTCGTTGGGGTTGCTGGTGCTGGTGGGTTGGTTCAGGGAGAGCGTTGCTGCGAGTTGTTCTGTGGTGATTCGGTTCCAGTGTCTTTTTGGTGGTTGCCGGGTGTGGTGATGCACGGTGGTTTTCTTGAAGCTGAAGTGGACGCAGCTGTGGTCCGACCATGTGAGTTCGGTGGTGTGGCTGAAGGTGATGTGTTTGCTTGAGGAGAAGATGGGGTCGAGCGTGTGTCCGGCGTAGTGGGTGGGGGTGTTGACCAGTTGTTTCAGTCCCAGGTTGGCGAGGTTGTCTAGAACGGCGGTGGTGTTGTTGTCGGTGTGGTTCTCCAGGTGAAAGTTGAGGTCTCCTAGGAGGATGTAGTCGGTGGATGAGAGTGCGTGGGGGTTGACGAAGTCTGCGATGTCTTCGCTGAACTTGGTGCGGGGTCCTGGTGGTCTGTACATGAGGGTGCCTCTTAGGGTTGTCTTGGGGTCGATGTGGATCGCGAAGTGGAGGTGTTCGGCGTCGGGAAGTGAGTTGTCGGTGTGGGTCGAGATGCTGATGGAGCTTTTGTGTGCGATGGCGATGCCTCCTCCGGTGCGATTGAAGCGGTCTCTCCGGATGATTTTGTAGCCGTCGGGGATGGCTATGGCGATGTCGGGTGCCGAGGAGGGGTTCATCCAGGTCTCGGTGAGGAAGGCGATGTCTGGGTTCGTTGAGTTGATGAGGTTCCACAGTTCGATGGCGTGCCTGTGGACGGAGCGGGTGTTGACCAGGATGCATTCGAGGTTGCTTCCGGGGGCGTCGTTCTTGGTGGTGGCGGTGTGGGTCCGTAGGCAGGTGAAGCGGCAGTTGCTGCAGGTGAAGGGTCCGTGGGTTCGTTTCGGGGTGGCGCGGTAGCAGCCCGGCGCGCGGCCGGGGTTGAGGTTGGCGAGGGTGGCGGAGTCATAGGTCAAGCGGGGGGCGCGGGGGCCAGGGGTTCGGGCGCTGGGCGCGGTCCAGGCGCGGACGGGCGCAGACAGGCTTGCCTTAGGCGCGCCTTCGGCGCGCCAGCGGCGCGGCCGCCATTTAAGGGGTAGGTGGGGAGGCGGGGTCAGCTGGGAGGCGGGAGGTGGGCGGGCAGGGGAGCTGGAAGCGGGAAAAAAGAGCGGCAAAAAAGAGCGGCAAAAAACGGCGGGAAAAGCGCGGTAGGAGCGGCGGGAAAAAGCGGCAAGACGGCGAAAAGGGAACAAGAGTCTACTAAAAAGGAGGGGCTGAGAGGGGAGGACGGCGCACGGCACTCGGGGGCAAACGCACGGGATACAAGGAGAGAAAAGGGAATTTCAGTCACTCGGGGGCACACGCACGGGATACAAGGAGAGAAAAGGGATTTTTAGTCAGCACAAGCACTCGGGGTACACGGGCAAGAAGGGGGGAGCACACTCACAGGAGAGGAAGGCAGTCAGGGACTGGAGGCGCTGCGTGAGCAGGGGAGCGACCTACCCGAGGGTCAGTGGTCGCTACCTCTGCCTCGCAGCGGCCGCCATTTAAGGGGTAGGTGGAGAGGCGGGGTCAGCTGGGAGGCGGGAGGTGGGAGGTGGGCGGGCAGGGGAGCTGGAAGCGGGAAAAAAGAGCGGCAAAAAAGAGCGGCAAAAAACGGCGGGAAAAGCGCGGTAGGAGCGGCGGGAAAAAGCGGCAAGACGGCGAAAAGGGAACAAGAGCCTACTAAAATCTACTAAAAAGGAGGGGCTGAGAGGGGAGGACGGCGCACGGCACTCGGGGGCACACACATGGGATACAAGGAGAGAAAAGGGAATTTCAGTCACTCGGGGGCACACGCACGGGATACAAGGAGAGAAAAGGGATTTTTAGTCAGCACAAGCACAAGCACTCGGGTTACACGGGCAAGAAGGGGGGAGCACACTCACAGGAGAGGAAGGCAGTCAGGGACTGGAGGCGCTGCGTGAGCAGGGGAGCGACCTACCCGAGGGTCAGTGATCTACATCATGGTAGCCCACCAGAGAGCACTGCATGTAGTGCTCAACATTCGATATGTCTGAAAGGAGCAGACCTCTCTGGTTCTTTGGCAAAGATAGTTGAGTAAACTGTGGTAAAAGGTTGCTCTGTAGGTTAACATCTGGGTTGTCTTTTGTCGTACAAGATATCCCACGATACTGGAAGCAACAGGTGCTTTGTTCATGCCGAGCAAACTTCCTCAAAGTAAGATAAAGTGCAAGTCCAAACTTCTAGTACAAAGTAATCTGGAAATTGGCATAAGAAAGTACACAACACTCTAGAAACTGTGGAGCTGACTTAGGAGCCTGTCATCAAAATACCAGAGTTTCCTGTCAACAGGTCCAGATATTTAAAAAGTACATGGAAGCATGGAGTAATAAAAACAATTTGCCAAATTACCACCAGATTAGAAAGCATAAGCGTTCAGTTTATAAACTAATTCTGAGAGACCTATCCATTGCAATTGAAATAACTGGCCTAAAGTTAGATATTTAATTGACTTGTATCGTAAAAGTCCAGAACTGAAAACATGGCAGCCTGGCGCCAGGAAGACACATGGGCTGTCTTCTTCTCACTATCTCAGCTTATGGGTGAGGGTGGGCTGTTGGGTCTAATGCTGAGGTGAGGGTCTTACCTTCCTCATGGGAGTGCTCCCAAGAATACCTTTTATTTCTTCACTGTTTGGAGTGAAATAAGGAAGGGTTATAGAGAGCTATAATTCTATATTTTGGTTGCCTTCTTTAAATACATTTGGCTTTAAAGCTCCTTTTCTGGATCCCATCCTTTTTAGAATGCCCAAACTCCCCATACAGTCTAGAATAGTGTTTGTATCTTCCAAATCGTTAGGTGATATCCTACAAGTGCAGAATATAGTTGTCTCCTTGTGGTATCCTGGCCAGGTTGTAAGGGGAAAAAAGAAGAAGGTGTTGATGGAGCTTGAATTAGTCTCTGCCACTTGCAGTCGCTCGGGCTGCATCCCAGTCAATCATTTCTTTGCCCTCCATGCCACCTCAGCTTGGACGAGCCACATACAAATCCATCTTGACCCTGTTCCTCATGGCAACAGTCCAACCCAAACTTCCAAGCCAGGTCTCCCTGAGGTGGAACACAAGCAACTTAGGACCGCTTTTGCCCTCGATAGGGCTCTTCACCCAGGTATAGCTACAAAGACTTGTCTACCTATGATGTGAGGTGGACCAGCAACCCAATAGCTGTATCTTCAGACTGATGTCTTGTCTTCTAAAATTCAGCAGATAGGCTTGTCACTATATCAAACGGTGTTGTCCTACTTTAGTGATTGAGTCCCTCGTGTTATGTGATGGCCGCCCACTCCAGTGTGCTAAAAAGGATCCTGGAGCTCAGGTCACAATGCTCTGCTCATGCTCTGAGCCACAGATGGTGCATAATTGTAAAGTGTTCTGTCAAATTACTTCTCCATTGCTCAGGGCCTCTTGCACAAAAGGCTTTTCTGAGCTACCTGAGCATCATGTGCACAGCCTTTGTAGGCGTATAACATTAGTTTATCTGCACAATGCAAGACTTAGGAAATAGCGGACCTATTCCTGGCAGCGAGCCATTGCCAGCGAAGCATTGTTGTCAGGCTGAATAAGCCCTCACAAGCCACTGGCAGAGTATTATTAACAAGGAATGGCGCCCCTGAATGCTTCTCCGCCCGCAAACTGTTCTACATTCACTTACGAGTGGAGATGTACTGTACCCACCTCCCAAAATTCTACATTTCTCATCCCCTTTAGTCATTTATTTTAACTTGAATCAGGGCATCATTGAATGCCTGCGATCCACCATTTAGACATTGAACAAGAGCCCTCGCATCGACAGGGTTCTCGATGCACCTCTTTTATAGCGTTAGTTCATTGTGTCCACTGCGGGTGTTCCATTGCTCATGCAGGTATTACAAAGAGCTTAAGCGGGTATTTGCAATCTCCTCCACCACAGCCATGAGAAATGCTGATAAGTTGTCTCCTAGATGGCTACTCGCCTTGACCTCAAGAGTTCCTTCCTCTATAACCCTGAGGGAAGTAGATTCACCTTCAGAAGGCGGGATCCCTTGTCAGGTTCTAAGTGGGAACTGTGAGAGCCAAAGTTTCATCTTGTGTGGTGGAAGCGTTCAAAGCCTCGGCAGGTGGATTCTCTGAAATGGACTCCTGAGAGCACCCCTCACTAGACCTACTCACCACCACCGAGTGTAATCTTTCAGAAATCTAGGGCTCAAGAAATCCGAGTCAGCTCCTGAAGAATGGGGCAGTTTGACACACAGCTCACGGCAGCCTTTCTTCCTGAAAAACCACAGTATGATGCAGGTGCTGCCTACCAAAAGAATTGAGATTGTCCCACCATGTACCTGCCAGTACTTTCAGGCCACTACTTTGAGATATGCAGGGTGACCTCATGCTAGTTGGATGTGATTTGTAAAGGAATCCCCTTTTGTCATAGCTCAGAAATGACTAGATGATTCACTGGTCCAATATGTTGTGTGATGTGGGTCCATTGTGGAGGTCTGCGTACAACGTCAAGGTGACAGATTCTTCTCCCTGCAGAGTAGACAGGCTCGGTCTAATGACAGTGGAAGATTAAAAGGCCATATTTCATTGGTATTTTCTGCTGTACAACGAATCTATGCTGATGTCTTGTCTAGTCGTTTTAAATTTTTCTCCTTTCTCTTCCATCCTCTTTGTATTTATTACCCCCTTCTCAAAATGGTTGATGTTTATTCTGTCATTAGCCACAATAGGAACAAATGAAAGTAGAGTTTGGTAATTAATGATGCATTTTGGGCTATTCACAGTTTAGTGAGACCGGCTTCTCAGCACATTGAAAGACTCATCCCTGATAGCTCCTTACATTACTCTACGCTGTGGAGTGGGACGAAGGTCGCGCGCTGAGGGTGAAGCATTGCAAGGCTGATCCGAGCTGACACCTTTTTAAGAGAATCCCAAACAGGTTTCTTCTCTTGAAGGCTGATGAATGAGCAGGGAGAGCAGCTATTTCACAAAACCATGAGCTGTGAACATAGGTTTAAAGACTCTGCAGCAGGCACTCCATCTTTGTCTCACCGCGCGCCCCGCTCCTCATATGAAATGAGTTCTATGAGTCTGGGGCGGAGGAAAAGAACGGGGTGCTGACCTATTTTTGCAATGTATGTTTGTTTGCATTACCTTCATACCCAACAGCTCTCGGTGAAACATGAGTGGTTTTCCATCCAGGAATAAATATGTAATTGGATATAGATGGACTGTACCTCTCTGAAAGTTTATCCTGTATATGGCATTTCTATTGGTCATCTTCCTTCCGATCTATGGTTTAGTTTGTATCACACTCATCATTAAAAGGTTATTGGACTAAGCAGCTGACATAGGACAGACTTTTTTATATATGCCAGAAATCATGGTTTCGTTCCTAAGCATACGTTTAACACATCTGTGCATTCTGTGAGTTGCCAATTTACACTGATTAAACCAATGCACCTGACTGGAAAGCTTTGTAATAAGAAAGCTTGTTTTGTACATGGCTTCAGCAAGGAGATCAAGTAATCTGCTATTTATCTTCACTTAATCCTACATCACCACCAATAGTCAACAAGTTGGTTTCAAGAAGTTCTCTATATTTAGAACTCTCTGAATGGGATATCCATGCTCTAGTCAAGGTTTCCTAAATAATTGTGGGCAAGAGTTCGGTGGGGTCAACAGAGGGCAGTAAATGGCTAGCCTGGGACAGCGAGAGTAATTTGTTAATAATAATAATCCTGAAAATAGTAATATTAGAAATTGAATTATCTGGTTTTCTACACTGCCAGACTTGAGTCACTGAAGTTGTAGGGTTGCTCTAATGAAAAAGTACAGATCCCCATTATTTGGCCTCCAAACTGCTAACAAAATCCTTTTGTAAGTGATTGTCTTTATTTATGTTAACATCATGGTTAATTCTGTGCTAAAAAAAAAAGGTTAAATCCTTGTACTTACCCTGTCTTCTTCTTTTGTGTTGCAGAATAAAGTACTAAACGTGGATGGCGTGAAAGTGAAGCTGCAGGTGAGTAAGACTTATGTAATCCTCTGCCATTTGACATCCTGCTCTGGTCCTTCAGGAAGCAGGGCTGATAGGAAAACGTAGAGGTGGGTTCCATCTCCGACTATAGACTGAATGCCTTCGCCAAAGTTTAAATTATTGTGCGCATGCTCGCCTCATCGTATAATTTGCAGAAGGTATAAGGTTGGCAGCTGAACAGATGGGCATAGTGAGAGGGCATGACAACCCCTGCAAACAGATGTAAAGATTTGGGGTTCAGAGGGAGGCAGAGGTGGAGAGATGCAAATGCTGCTTAGTGAGACAATTACAATGTTGGAACATAATCAGACGTGGAGGGTGAAGCATGTGGAGAAGATGGAGTGGGAGACTGAATGGGGTACCTGCAGGGCGTTGGACAGGTGAGTTGGAAAATGGTACAAAATGATCTGGAGGCCAAAGAGTGACAATGACAGGCTTCCAGAACTGTGGGCCTGGTGACGTTCTTGCCACAGGGGAATACTATGTCACAAACATGACAGATATCCCGTCCGCTGTATTATGATTTAATTATATTCTATAGAGGCTTTAATAGGGCGGATGGGATATCTGTTGCATTTGTGACCGAGTATTCCATCCACCAAGAACTAAAACAAGCCCTTTGTTTTCACCTGGTAGGATATAAATGTTTTGGGGGAAGAACTCTGTTCTTCTGCACCTTCAGATGGAACAGGACGTCATACAGTTTTAGTGCAGATTTAACACCCTCTTGCCCTTTCAATTAATGGCCCACAACTGCACTCTGTTCAGTTGAAGTAAGTGACTAAAGTCACCAGACTGTGCAGACGCCTCACCCCAGTCCACTGATGGACCTTGAATGATTGCTCGAAGTGGGTTTAATTATCTACTCCAACCATCTGTCCTACTTAAGGAACCCACTCTAATCCGCCCAACTTTTTCCCTCTCCCCTTATTCAGTCTTCTCAGCTCTTCACCCCACAAATGCTCTTGGAATTGTCCATGACCTGGTGCAAGTATATTGTAAGAGTTTACACAAACAATGCAATAAAAACGTGCAGAGACAAACCTCAAATGTGCTGTGTAACCCTGTGTGCTATGTATTCTCATATGTGATGTATAGTCTCATGTGTTGGTATAGCCTCATGTTTAGTTATATGGTGGAATCAAGTACATCTACTGGTATAGCCTCACATGTTTTGGTAAAGTTTCATATGTGCTAGTATTGCCTCACATATACTGGCATAGCCTCATATGTGCTGGTGTAGCCTCATATCTAGTGGTATAGCATTATGTATGCTGGTATAGTCTCACATGCAGTGGTATAGCTTCAAATTTGGTGTTATAGCCTCATATGTGCTGGTATAGCCTCATGTGTTGCAATAGCCTCATATACCCTGGTATGGCCTCATATGCTGGTGTGGCCTCATATGTGCTGGTGTAGCCTCATATCTAGTGGTATAGCCTTATGTATGCTGGCATAGACTCACATGTAATGGTATAGCCTCACATGTGCTGGTATAGCCTCCCATGTGCTGGTATAGCTAAATATCTAGTGGCACAGCCTCACATCTAGTGATATAGCCTCATTACGGTGGTATAGCCTCATGTGCTGATATAGCATCATAGGTGCTGATATAGCTGACTCATATGTGCTGTATAACCTCATATGTGCTGGTATAACCTCAGATGTGCGGGTGTACCTTCCTATGTTCTGGTGTAGCTTGACGTATGCTGTATAGTTTCATATGTGCTGGTATAGCCTTATATGCTCAGTGCTACCACAGGTGCAGACACATCTTATATGCTTTGCTATTTCTTCATACAGCATATTTATATTCTCAGGAACGCCTTAGATGCACGGGCAGAGATTCCTATTCGGAATGCAGCTCCTTCTCACCGCCACCGTCTCGTACACACAATGCCAAGTTGTGTGTCAGGTCCCTCCTTCTGAGACCAGTGCAGCTTCAAATGCATGGGTGTAGCTAGTCGCACCCAGTCCAGTCTCTCATTACTCCCTGTCCGCAGGCGGATTTAGAATTGTATGCTAAGTGCCAACTCCTACGCTGCGGTACATCTTCAGGTGCCCAGCATATCTGCAGGAATATTCTCATATGTCGAGTGTATAGGAAGCGATGTGGCTTCACGTGCCCGGTGCAGCCTCCTATGTGCAGAACTAGTGGAATTTGCCCAGAGCAGTGTAGGTGCTTCTTATTCTCAACCCTTACACCCCCTGATCTTAGCCCACTGTTACTTGAGACCTCTTGACCTTGGTGCCCAGCAAGTAGCCCAGACAGATGGGCCTGAGGTCCTTAAGACACTGCCACATGAGGTAGAACACAGTGCATCTCCCATCCCACCAACACCTAGAGCATCACCTCTGAGCTAAACGCTACAGGGTAGGTAAGTGCCTCCCTAGTGCCCAGGGGCATAACAAAGGCCTCCACAGCCCCCCTGGTGCGGTGGGCCCCTGAGCTCCAGGGGACCCCCTCAGCACAGCACCTGACCTGAGTGAGTTCGGAGGGGGCTCTCTCCATGTTCTCTGCAGGGGGCCCCCTCCAACCACTGCTAGAGCCTCCCACATGTAGCAGGTGGAGGAGCGTGGACGCCGCTCCTTCAGGGGCAAAGGAGATCCCAGTAAAAGACCGTCCGGATCTGCTAGAGCCAAGTACCACTGTGGGATAGAGGAAGGAAAGGTGGGAAGTCCTCCACTGCCACATCTTTTCGTCGCTGCAGCAGGGGCAATTTCCTTTGGATGCTTTTTGCTCCCTACAATGTCCCTGCTTCATGTCAGAGGGAGGAAATGTTCCTATCCCTTCTTCCTTCATGTGACTTCATTAAGAATAGAGAGCTATCCTCTGGCTATGGGATAGGCATTTGGGAGAAGATTGTGCCCATTGTTGTAACTGTTGCTCCTTAATAGAGTCTAATGTGGTGCAGAACAGCTACCGAGGGAACACGGCATGGGACCTTCCGAAAGTAAACTTGACTCCTAGAAGTTCCGTCTGTCTGTGCCTGGTGCTGCCCTTCCACCCACTGAACCTGTAGTAGCAAGGGAGACACCCAAGGTAACAAAAGGTTTGTCATTCGTAGATGATGCTGCGTCTGGGGACCCTTAAAGAAGCCCCAAAGTAGGGGTGATTTTGGCAAATAATTCTAATAAATTGACTTAAAGAATGAGAAATGGTTGTTGTCCTTGTTTATCCGTAGATAGTTGTATTGTATTGTAATAGTATTTATATAGCGCTTACTACCCCTGACGAGGCGTCAAAGTGCTTTTCGGCGAGTAGCACGCTACTCCAGAACCCAAAAGAAATTAGTGGTGGATTAGTATAGGGAAATATGAGTACAGTTTTATTATGAGTTAATTTGAACCGCGGATATGTGAGTTTGTTAGTTGGATTGACTGGAATAATGGAGGGGTAGAGGAGGGAAGAATCCAGAAGTGTTAATTGGGAGTTTATAGTAATAGGATAAGGCTTGGGATGAGTAAGGGGGGGGATAGAGGAGGGAAGAGTCTGTGGAAAGGGTTGGGGGGATCATAGTAGCAGGAGGAGCTTTGGATGAGTCAAAGGTGAGATAAATGAGGGAGAATTTAGTAGGGTTGTTTGGGAGATCATGGTAGTAAACTGAGGTTTGGGTGAGTTAGATGGGGAAGAGGAGGGAGGAGCTTAGGCAGGGTTATTTAGGAGATGAAAGTAGTAGAATGGATTTAGGATGAGTCAGAGTGGGGATGGAGGATAGATTGATAGAGACATGACATATGGTGATGGGTAGACAAAGTAAAGCTTACAAGAGAGTAAAAATATAATATTTTTTATTTATAATTTTATTTATATATATACACACTTTTATTTATAGATTTTATTTTATTTTTATTTCATTTTTTCTATAGTACAGTGGTACTAGAGTAATAAATAAACAGATATGTAAATACACAATGAGGGAATATATGTCCAAGGAATATAATAATGGGTATAATATGAGAAGAAAAGTAGTATTGTATAAACACAGACTTTCAAGATTTGTAATACTTGAAGTTAATGAATAAGTGTCCTTTTCTAACATTTATTTATCTTTACTCGATTTTTGGATAGCCAAATGCCTATAATAATAAAACATTTAACCAGTGTGATATAAAATAAGATCAGGGATACATAAGTATCTAATATAACAACTTATCTAGGAGCTATGCAATGACCAATGACGTATGAACATGTTAAGCATAGAAAAACATATACACATATATATATATATATATATATATATATATATATATATATATATATATACACATACACACATGAATACACACACACATATGTACATACATATGCATATTTAAACCGTGAGTAAATATACATTAAACAAGTTTAAAGAGTATGTGTGTAATTTATTGTTATGACATAGTAGTAATACATATTTCCTAAAGAACTATACATATCTAGAATATACACATAATCAGATAAAAAATATTTATCAACACAGGCATATGCAGTCCATAGCTGTTTGAATATGGTGGTTATGAAAGAAAGAGCCAGGTCTTGAGTAGTCTTCTGAAGACAAGATAGTTATCTGTGGATCTTATATTTGGGGGTAATGAATTCCATAGTGTGGCTGCTTGAATGGAGAAGGATGTACCACCTATAGTCCTTTTCTTGTATGGTGGTGTTCTAAGGTGGATGCCAAGCTTGAGCGGAGGTTTCTCTGTTGAATGTATTTGGTTATTTTTTTTCTGATAAAAAGCGGTCCTGTTCCATGTATAGCTTTGTGGGTGATACAAAGCAGCTTGAAGGTGCATCTTCTGGCAACGGGTAACCAGTGAAGTACTCTCAAGGCAGGGGAGATGTGAGCTTGTGGCTTTACATGTAATAGTAGCCTGGCAGCGGAGTTCTGAATACGTTGTAGTTTTGTCATATTAAATAGAGATGATCCATGGTAGAGGCCATTGGCATAATCCAGTTGGATAGTACAAGTGAGATAGTAGCCTGCACCTTGTCTGGAAATCCGAGGTGGGGGAAGATGCGTTGTAGAGTCTTCAAGGTGATGAAACTTGTTTCTGCTAATTTGTCCATTTGGGCATTCATTGTTAACTTGGAGTCCATGGTAATTCCAAGGTTTTTAACTTCCTTCAATAATTGAGGAGGTGGTCCTAGATCGTCAGGCCAGGTGCACAGTGGGCCATAATTTTTCCAGTCACCACCTATGAGTATTTCTATTTTGGAGGCATTTAGTTTGAGATGGCTCCAAGTCCTCCACTAATCAACAACTCTGAGTCAACTGAAGATTTGTGAGTTTTCAATGTTTTTGGGGCATTCTAATTTAAGTAGTATTTGTGTGTCGTCTGCATGTTAGTTGAAAATCATTGATCAGTTCTGGTAATGACATCATGTAGATGTTGAAAAGCAAAGGTGAGATGGTTGATCCTTGGGGAACCCCTACTTTTGTGAGGTAGGGTTTGGACAAGAAGGGGGGAGAATAGAGGATATTAGTTCTTTTTTGAAGGTAGGATGTAATCCAGTCAAGAGCAATCCGTTCTATGCCGGCTTTGTGGAGTCTTTGAATTAGGGTGTCATGGTCAACCGTATCAAAGGCAGCTGAGAGGTCCAAGAGAAGTAGTGCAGCAACTCCATTGCAGTCAACTGTGTTTTTAAGATCATCCCAGATTGCTATGAGTGCCGATTCAGTGCCTCTTCCTGGGTGGAATCCAGTTTGGTAGTCTGAAAGTATAGAATTGTCTTCAATGAATTGTGACATCTGGGCGAATGCTGCTCTTTGTATCAGTTTGCCCATGAAAGGTCCATTTGTGATTGGTCTGTAGTTGTTGGGGTCCCGCGGGTCTAGGTTTGTTTTCTTTAATATCTGTCATATGTATGCCTTTTTCAGGTCTACAGGAAAAGTTTCTGTAGTTAAAGAGTTTTTGATGATTCTTCTTACAGGTGTGGCAGCAGAAGTACATAAAAGAATGTTCTTGAAGATGTGTGGTGGACAAGGATCAGAAGAGCAACCTTCTGCTTGCTTTGACCAAATCCATAAATTCACCTTGTGATATTTGTTTGAAGGACTGTAGAGGCTGGGTTGGCTTATTCTTAGAGGGTATTTTAAGAAAGGGGTTGGTGCTGATGGTTTTCTTCTGTTTTAAAAATGAGTCCAATGTGTCTGCCTTGGTTGTGTAATGATTTGCCAGTTTGTTTGTGAAATCTTGAGTAGTGGGATGACTTCCTTCCATGCATGTAGGTTTTCGAAATTCATTGAGAATTTTATAAAATTCTTTGGTTGCAGATTGAGCATTTTGAATTCTGTCTGAGTAGTACCTTTTTTAGATTTTTTGATTGATGATTTGTATATTCTGGTAAGTCTGTGTAGCTGCAGTTTGTCTTGACTGTTGTTTGTTTTGAGCCAGGTCCGCTGCAACTTTCTGATTTGTTGCTTTATGTTTTTAAGTTATGTGTTTCTCCAAGGTGCTGGTTTTCTTTTGTCCTGTTTAGTTTTTTCTGAGTGGTATTAGGATATCAAAAGCTTCCTGTACCCACTCAAAGTTTTGGAACATAATTAATTGTATCTAGATCTTTGTTGGCTGTTAGTTGTTGTTCTAAGTCATCAAAATTGAGTTTGCTCCAAGGTCAATAGGTGTATGTATGTAAGTAGTTATGGGGTGTGTTGACTTGTGGTGTTTTATGTTGGAAAGTTATCAAATGGTGGTGTGACCATGTGATTGCCGTGATGCTATGAATGGTAACTAGTTCAGGCTTAGCAAAAGTTACATCTTTGATGTGGAGAGCGATGTGTGTGGGATTGTGAACAATCTGAAGTAGGTTCAATGCGATTAGGTCAGTGGTGATAGCTTTTGGATGGGGCATATTGGGTTTGTCAAACCAAATGTTTAGGTCCCCAAATATGCATAGGTTTGAGTATAATGTAATAAGGTTTGAGACTATCTAGAAAAGTGTCAGGGAATGTTGAGTTGTTATGTGGAGGTCTTTAAAAGAGGAGAAAGTTACAGGAGGAAGTTGGAGTAGGGTGGCATCTGGCGAGGAGGGCTTCACAACCTTGTATGGAAATATTTTCTGTTTTACTGAGATTTATTGCCTGTTTGAATATAATAGCTAGTCCACCTCCTCTCTTGCCCATACAGTTTTGTGTGATGGTTTGATAGTCCGGAGGAAGGGCTTCATGCAAGACTGGGGCCATGTCATCTCCAAACCATGATTCCGTTATGAATAGTAAGTCAGGTTATGTGTCTGTGAGCAGGTTGTAGATGTGGTGCTTGTTTTTTTAGAGTGACCGAGCATGTATGAGCTGACAGTTTAGAAAAAGTGTGTTAGTGGTGGGGTTGTTTTGTTTAGGAGAAGGGTGCGCAGTATATTTTGACCTTGTAGCAGGTGTGTTATTAGTTGTGATAACTGTGTGAGGGTCTCAATAGTCTTGTTTTTCAATATAGTGTTCCTCTTCCAAAAGGCTTAGGCGGCATTTTGTTGGGTCTGGGTGTGTGGGTGGTGGACTTGGTGGCTGAGAAAGACATGAAGAGTGTACTTTTTTTGTAAGGTAGACTTATTATGTAATTGACAAGGGGATGGGAAGTTGTTAATAGTGGCATGTTGTTTATTTTGTTTACGTCTGTTTAGTGCGATAGGAGTATGGGTTAGGGGTGGTGGAGGAGCATGTGGATCATGATGTAAGGCTCTGATTTGTGCAATGGATGAGAGGCAGGAGAATTAATGTAGCTGTGTTGGGGGTGCTTGTGGTAGATGTTTATGAAGAGTGAGAATGTAGAGGTAAAGATTGGACAGGATTTGTATTCTTTGTGTAGTCATGAGGGTGGGAGTGGGTGTGACAATACGTATAATGAAAGTCTGTGTTGATTTGATGTGCTGATGTGTGTGGTCTGTATTGTTTTTGTGGAGTAGCGGGAGGGGTTATTGATGTAGTGGTTTTCTGTGAGGGATTTGTATGTGAGTTAGTGCTGGTGAGTGGAATTAGAGTATTACAGGGGGTGTTGATATGTTTTGGAGATTAATGTATAAAGTGTGTAAGAGGGGATGGATGTGTGTCAGGGGTGTTTGTGTTAGTTGTGATGACTGGAAGAGGTAATATGTGTGGTGGAGTGTAAGGATTGTATGGTTGTGTGTAATTGGTGAAGAGAGGGGAAGGGCTTTCGTAGATTGTGTGTTGGAAGGCTGTGTTTAGGAATTGTAATGATGAAAGGGGGTCTGTGTGGAGCAAACAGAGGACAGTGCTGTTGGTTTGTATGAACAGGGACTGTGTATCTGGGTGGCTTAAAGTAATGTATAATGCGGTTTTGTGTTGTGTGGGCGATGGCAGGTTGTGTTAGTGGAAGTGGACAGAGTAGTGTTTGCTGTGAGAATTAGGGTGTTTTACTGTTGTAGTTTTGGTGGATATGTGTATAGGTGTTGTATATGGGATATTGTGTTGGATGATGAGACATTGCAATCTGTATGAGGTTAGTTTGTGATGCAGGAGTTGGATGTATTTGCAGATAATGTGTTTGCATGTTGATGGATGTGTGAGGAGTAAGTTCCTTTCTGATAATTGGAATATTGGGCAGCATTTCTGGCCCTAGGCCCGACCAATCCTGAACAGGACCAAACAGGCAGCTGCCCTTTTCCTCTCCGCCCTTAGCCACGACCCCCTGAGCCCTGGGCTTAAATAGCCCTACTGGCCAATAGAAACCTAGTCCTAACCCTAACCAACCAGATTTGTAACCCTAAATCTCACAACCAATGGGAGACCCAACCCTATTCACCAATCGTACCCCCAATCCTGACAACCATTCACAATCCCAACCCTAAAAACCAGGAGCCAATCGGAGTCTCAACCCTACTACCAATCACAAGCCCAACCCTAAAAACCAGGAACCAATAGGAATCTCAACCCTAGTACTAATCACAAGCCCAAACCTAAAAAACAGGAACCAATAGGAATCTCAACCCTACTACCAATCAGAAACCCAACTCTAATCCCTAAGCCAATAGAAAGAACAACCCTCTACAACCCATCACAACACCATATGCAACAACTAGTAGAAACTTATATAAGGGCCAAGTTAACTGAAGCCCAGCCCCTGTGGGCAGGGAGGAGGGAGCTGCTGCTCTATTCAGAATCTCCTTGGATACAGACAGGCTGAATCTACACTTCCAAGCTAGCAGAGTCTACTTTTGAGGTAAGGGAGAGAATGTAAAAAAAAAAAAAAAAGAACTAAAATGCTGCTTGTCGCGCACTCTGAAATGTTTCTTTTTTAAGGCAAAAACAGGGGATACAGTCAGTTTCTAAACACAATTTAAATCACAGAAACAGATTAAGCAGTGACCTAAACACACTCTGGATAGTCACTGAGATGTCTGTAGCCTTTTTACTCAGAAAACAGGGGGTGGGGGGCTTTATGCAGTCTTGTGCCACAAACTAGGAGGCCACCATCAATTATTCTCCCCCATCTCCCTTCCTCCAGCTTCTTTTTGACAGATGTTTTTTTGGTCATGGTAAAGAAGTCTTTTTTTACCTTGAAAATCGATTTGAGGCATTTATTTTTTCAAAGATGGCAGAAAAGTATGCTAAAATCACAAGGTATCGGAACTTCACAGTTTCTATGCTTTGTAGGGTCCAAAAACCAGAAGCTAAAAATGTCTTTCAGCACCTTACTCCACCTTACAACCTTTTGTTGTGGACAACACTTCTTCCTTCACACCTTTCTGACTTCTGATATCACAGCTGCCTGGATGTCTATCGACAAGACCACGTGATGTCCTCTTGAGCCTATGCCAAGTTACCTGGTCGCTAAAATACTTCTGCAACCGGGAAAGAGGGGGTGTGAAGGCTTGAGAAATGGTTATCACTGGCTGTTATTTTCCACATTCAATGTTGAAGGGCTGTTCCATATTCATGGCTTTAACTTTGGTTTCAGAACTGTATCCACAAATCTATTCCGCAGTAAGTCAATCATCTGAGCATGTCTACCGCTGCTTTGACAAGGTGCTGTTCAATGCAATTTTAAAGGTGCTCGATGCTGCCTGAATGCGAAAGCAGTGCTTTTCTTCCTGGAATAAAAGTACATGCTGCTTTTTTTTACCATGGAAAGTACTTTGCTTCTAAACTACAAATTTCCATGACAATACTTGTCGTATATGGTCTACTACAGAGAGGCCCTGAATGTGCTATGAATAGGCAATGGGTACCTTCAATGCTGCCCTGAATAAGCTATGGGTGAAGGTTGCACTCTTCAATGCTCAGGAGCGTAGCTTCGGGGGGGGGGGGTTGTTTGGGGTGGTTCAACCCCCTAAATAGTTGGGTACAGGTTCTTTCAGTCGGGTATGGTGAGGTGTCTGTCGGATTCCATCCAGGATTTTTACATGCCCACATGGACAAAAACACACAGACACATACTCTCTTGTCTCAGTTTTAATGGACGTCAAACTTGGACAGTTTGAAAAATATGGGTTTAGGTACCCCTACAATCCACACTCATTCCCACTGCCCCTTAAGCCCTGTGCACATCCTGATTCTTATATAATGTATGTTTAAAAGATATTCTACCATGATTGTTAGGAAATCGGAAGCTCACCACCCCCAATCTTGATGACCAAGCTACGCCCCTGTCTAATCTTACTAATCTTTTCAAGATAATTGACCTCTCGAGTGTTTTAGCTAAGTATTTAGTGATGCCCGATATTGTTGGTGTTCTAACTAAGATGTGGGCTGTATCACAAAAGCTACTGGTTATGGTTAATCATTTTTAGGTGGTTTGAAAAAGATACAGATAATGGTTGTTCTCTGGGGAGGTTTTTCTAAACTAATGTTGATGGCTGGCCTGCTGGCATTTTGTCTAAAATATAAACTATGGTTGGCTGCCTTGGTGCTCTAGCCAAGGTTTTGTGGTGGACCTCGCTGAGGTATTTGGCCAAAACTTCTGTTTATGATGATCATCTCACTGGTGTTTTGACCAAGCTTTGGTTTATGCAACACCTTCTCTAGCCTATCTAATGCAACGATTATGGTTCTTTAAATTAGACTGGGCTACAATAGGTACTTATGGTATGGTGTGTTTTTATAAGCTTTATTTAGGCGATGGTTTACATTTTTAGACTTCTTTGTTACCTTCCCTAGAATGGATGGTCTTTGATAACGTGTGTTCACGCCCGGGGTAAAGAGTATCCACTCTGGTGTTCTTGCAAGTTGTGATAATTGGTGAGAAAACTGTGTTTTAGAAATCCTTTGTTTTACAAAGGCTTTACAAATCTTACAAAGTAGCACCGTTAAGGCTCCAAAAAAGATACGGGTCTGCACCTCTCAACCCCTCAAATAGCACCCAAAGAGTGCAAGACATTGACCTCAGCAAATAACATTTTACAAGATGCATGACCAGTAAGGAAAGAGATTAGGAGACTGTGCATTCTGGGTTCATCCATACTGGAGAAAAAGTAATTATTTATTTTGCACCCCTCCAGGATCCCTCAAGAAATGAGGTGTGAGACACAAATTCTTACTCCTTTCTTTGCTGTCACTTCTCCAGTTACCAAACTCACCTATAAGTCTCTTTCAATGATCTGTCGAACCATTCACTCCGGTCAACAATTTGATGTTAATATACTTCTGCCTTCCACTATTCTATGCATATGTTTGCATTTCATGCAAAAGCATGAATGTAGACTATCCGGATTTTCCAAGTAGTGTCCATCAATTTGATCACGCATTATGACCACCTTCTAGACACTTTGACCAATGATTAGCCAACCCCATAACGTACTGACACGTGGTTGCCAAAGTGCCAAATGGGAGCATTCGTCATAACATCCTCACTCAGGGCTTCTTTGCACCCCTCGACAAAAAAGTTTTATTTAACATATTTAAAACATTAACATTATTGGTACAGCACACTGAACCTTATAGTGCAGTGGTTCCCAACCTTTTGACTTCTGTGGACCCCCACTTTATCATTAGTGGAGCCCCGGGACCCCCACTGACTCTTTATTGGAATCCGGGGACCCCCCACTGAGCCAATACTGAAAGCTGGGGACCTACTCAATTAATATTATTTAATTTTTTAAGCAGCCACGGACCCTCTGAGGAGGCTTTGTGGACCTCCAGGGGTCCCTGGACCACAGGTTGGGAACCACTGTTCTAGTGCACACCGCACAGAGTCTGACCCTGCTACTAAATATCTACTTACATCTTCTGATTTGTTTTGCTAATCCCCAAATGACAGCATTGAGAGTATTCAGTCTGGTAACTGATATCTAGAAGAACTTATCATTCATCAGGATACAATCCTCCAGTTATATCTCATCCTTCATCATCTTCAAATGTTAGCACTTTTCCTCTTTCTTAAGCTATGCTCTCAAAACAAATTGGCTTTGAGAGAGTTTTGGCCTCCAAAGTCTAATTCCCTTGTCACGATATTGCTTGAGGTGAGGAAAGCATATTTTATCCTTCCTATCGTCTCTCTTCTCGCCAACCTTGGCCTTGATCGAAAATCATCCACAAAATGTTTTGCTCTGAGAACAACGAATCACTAAAGTATTTTCTTGCAATTAGGTTACACATCTGCATATCCTAGATTAAATGCAATCCAAATCTTTATTCATGATTCCATCTTGCAGTAGATGTGGTCTTCATTGATCTTCAAGGACATGCCCTTCAAAAGTTCACTGCAGTTCTGTACCCCCAAGAGGAAACGTTTATTAACTGTGTATTTTAATTCTACTTACCTTAACAGCCTGAATGCAAACAATGTTTTATACAGTGTTGATTGCCTAGTCACACTTAATTGGTGTCCGCCTTGAATAAATGCAACAGAAAGGAGCACTAATAACTAATGACACTTTAGTGACTTTTAGTAAAGAAGCGTGTTATGTGTGTCTTTCTCAAATGTTCTTATAATTGTCACCCAGCACAAAAGCTGCACTTTTCTTAAACTTTTGAAATGCTTTTTCCTCCTGCATAATTTTTGAAAACTGAGTAATACAACTTGCTGATGAACAAGAAAAACAGAAATAGTTATTTGTTTTAGGATTACTGTGATCCTCTCTACCTGGGCTACCCTCAGCGCAACTGAACAGACGTCGACTTGTTAAATATATATTAGCAAAGCATATTCTGAGCCTCCCACGTCACACTTCGACGGCTTCCCATCTCAAGCAGTTGGATTGATTGCTAATGGTTTTCAAGAGCATGTATAATTCCTAAAAAGTCTATATGTGGCTCTGTCCTCCGCTTTTAAGTGATCCTCGTATTGAATAACAACACCAACAATATCATGGTACAACATTATCGAGGACAGAATATTGAGGTACAAAATATCAAAAGTTAAGTACTTATAGGGAAGTATGAATTTAATATTCCAAATCTTCTTTTACGCATCTTGAAGATATATCCACTGCATTAGTACATATATGTGAAGTTAAATATAAGCTAGACTTGCTTACATGTCAATGTTTAAAAATATTTTATCCTCGATATTCTCTCCCACCAATATTGTGTGTTCAATATTCAGGGTGCAGGTCCAATCTTGTAAGATAAATGGCCATTCCTCACTGCTCAACATGGATGTGCCTCATCCAAGAGCAAGACGCTTGGTATCAGATGAGGCATGATTACATTTGTTGCTGCCAAACCAAGGAATTCCTTACCTTCTGAGGTGCATATTATTCCCAGTCATCTGGGAATAAGGAAACAACTGAATCATCACTTTTACCTATTCAGCTTTCTCCCTATTCCATGCACATCAGTAATCCTTCAGCTTCAGCATGCCCTTATGAGTAAATTAACACTTTAGTTAGCTTACTCATAAATAAGTAAATCATTGATTAACATGAGGTGGCTCTCATCCATCACCATGCCTCATGCCAGGTTATATTGTGAACTAATGTACCTGTGCCAAAAGTAAAGATATCCTTAAAAGCATGTGTAGCTCTTATCACTGGGAGGTTTTCAGTTCCACTTGAATAAGATTACAGTGATAAAATTGTTTTAAGAAAGGTATATCCTTCTGCTTGTCTATAATTATTTCATCATTTCATAATGCATACACATTTCATAATACTTCCAAAATCTCTGAGTGTTTTATAGCTCCAATTAGAATCCATTATACATCAATACTGTCATAAAATATTTGTCAATCAAAATATTATAAATATTTTCTCAAAACAAATCAACTCATATACACACTCAATGGAATTTATCTCTTTTATCTCAAAGTGGAATATTAGTCCCCCGAAGAAATACACAACTCAACAAATAAACTCATGTGCTTAAGGAGGATTTGGTTTTCATGTAGGACAATTCATAACATCTACAGTCATTTTGGTGGAAATAGTTCTCTTAGACCCGTTTTTTTCACGATGCTTACTGGTGGTCTAAATAAAGAACAGCCCAATTGCTTTTCGGTTGGATTTTAGGCAATAATAGTTTTCCCGTACCTATTGCAGGGCATCATATAATCAATCGATAGAAGATATGGCAAACTTTATCTCTTCAGATATCACCAGTTTAGAGTCATAGAAAAAAAGTGTGTTTTCTGTCATTGACATATGGATACCAAGGTGTAATTCCATCTATGACATTCAGGTGGTCATTCCGACCCTGGCGGTTTCAAACCGCCAGGGCCGGGGACCACGGAAGCACCGCCTACAGGCTGGCGGTGCTTCCAGGGCCATCCTGACCGCGGCGGTAAAGCCGCGGTCAGAAAAGGGGAACCGGCGGTTTTCCGCCGGTTTTCCCCTGGCCCAGGGAATCCTCCATGGCGGCGCTGCTTGCAGCGCCGCCATGGGGATTCCGACCCCCTTCCAGCCAGCCTGTTTCTGGCGGTTTTCACTGCCAGAACCAGGCTGGCGGGAACGGGTGTCGTGGGGCCCCTGGGGGCCCCTGCACTGCCCATGCCACTGGCATGGGCAGTGCAGGGGCCCCCTAACAGGGCCCCACAAAGATTTTCACTGTCTGCTTAGCAGACAGTGAAAATCGCGACGGGTGCCACTGCACCCGTCGCACCCCTGCAACTCCGCCGGCTCCATTCGGAGCCGGCTTCATTGTTGCAGGGGCTTTCCCGCTGGGCCGGCGGGCGCTCTTTTGGAGGGCGCCCGCCGGCCCAGCGGGGAAGTTGGAATGGCCGCCGCGGTCTTATGACCGCGGTACGGTCTTTCGGCGGTTACCGACCAGCGGGCGGCGCCCGCCGCCCGCCTAGGTCGGAATGAGGGCCTCAGTGATGCGAACTGAGTGTCAATATTAGTATTCTGGTATCAGCATTTAAGACAGTAGATAACATGATCCTGAAAATAAAACCTAGAATTGCTACAGACATGGATTAAAACACAGTGGCAGAGCTACTTTGGGTTGATTGTCCTTTCACTGATATGCTGTAGACGTGATCAATGATTTGAAGGTTAATGGTTTAATACCTACAATATATCAGCACCTTGATCACCATGTTCACCAACAGCTTGTAGTCCTTGTACTATGTGATAGTGACACAGAGCCATTGAACTGGGCTCCATGCGGGTAAAACATTTATCTTTAGACTGTAATGGCCTAGCAGAGGCTACCAGAGTGAACAGAACTCTTGTGTGATGTGTACTCATGCCACTGGTGGTCCTGACAGCATATTGTCTTTTCCTATGCAGATCTGGGACACCGCTGGGCAGGAGAGGTTTCGCAGCGTCACACATGCCTACTACAGAGATGCCCATGGTAAGAGATCATATACGTCTTTCCTGTAATTTAAGTAAGATGCTCTCAGACGCGAAGCAAAATTTTAAAAAACGTCATCTTAGAAAGGGAAAACAGGGATAAATCAGGCATTTTATCTGTTTTTGATTACAACAGAATCTTTGCAAAACACTTCTGTTGGTGAGTGCTGCATCATTGTGTTACATAAGCATGTTGGTCTTGTGAGTCCTTATAAGATGCTGTTAATTGAGAGAGGGTTTTTAGTCTCTGCTGAGGAGTCAGTCTCCAGCAGTGGTTGACACAAGGCTTGAAACTAAATGTAGGTATTGCCTGAGTGACAAATGTTTGCTCTTTTTTTATTTCCACAAAACTCTTGATTTTCTTGCTTCAGAAAGAGTAAACTCGTGGAGTTTTGGTAAAATGAATTAGTTTGAGTGTTAGCTCCTGGTCCTCATATAGAGTTTGGCGGTCAGGGTAACCACTATGAAAGTAGCAGAGAACTGCATTAACCAAACTCCCAGTTCTTCCACCTTATTTAGAGTTGGATGTACTGTCTTGTTTCTGCAGGATCTCCCCTAGACAGCGTTGGCTGAGGCTCGACTGCCACTAGTGGCACTAGGCCTTTGATCGTAGTACCGCAGAACCTCTGCTATGTCCAGGACGGGCATTCCAATATACATATTCCTGTTTAGAACCACCAGGAAACTCCTGACAGTGTGTATGGGGGTCATTATTTTCCTGATCGCGACTGAGAGAAAACTCCCAGCACATCAGGGACATTTGTTGGTCCCCACATTGGGAATACCCTGGCTGGGCCAAGTAAAGCCACAACCATTAAACAGACTCCTCAGTGCTAACATGTCTCCTTTATTCCTCATTACTTGCATACATGTGAAGGTCAGTAGAAATGATCAAGAAATATTTGACTTACTTTCATGTTTCTGAAATAATGTTTTCTTATAAATACTAATCACAGTTTGCTCTCCTAGTACAGGACTGTGGTAAAATGTCTCCTACAAGATGTAATAAACCACTATCTATGCACAGAGCTGGCGTTCCTTGCACATATTGGACATGGTCATGCCCAGCTTTACCATCAACTGTACCTGGCAATTGCCAGGCTGTAAAGGCCTTGATAAGACGCCACTGCTGGTTCAGGGATGCGGCCCTGTATCTGTTCTTGTACCTTATTAGAATTTCTAACAGGGCGCTTCCACCTACTTTACTAAGTAAACACTTGCTGTCCACTCACAGGCACTTCTGCATCACTCTGGTTCACTGTAAGAAGGGCTGTGATTGGGACATCCTGCCCATGTCGCTTGATGACATCCTGCCCGCGCCGCTTGATGACATCCTGCCTGTGCAGCTCAAAGGACACCCTACCATCAGTGGTGTAACAACAGCCCCAGCAGTCCCTGCGGTGCGGGGGGTCCTACCTTCAGGGGCTCCCCACTGGCACTGTTTGCATAGACGGCCCCTGGCCTGAGAGCTTCTGCCTCAGTCTGAAGGGTGGGGGGTCCTCCATATAGTTAGCACCCCCCTAAGTTTTGTTATGCCACTGGCTGACATACTGCTTGAAGGGCACCCTGGCCATGTTACTTGAAGGGCACCCTGCCCACAACGTGTGAAGGGCATCCTGTCCAAGATGCTCAAAAGGCATCCTGCCCTTTCCACTCGACAGACATCCTCTCCATGCCCCTTGAAAGGCATCCTGCCCGGGCCGCACTAAGGGCATCCTGCCGGTGATGTTGGAAGGAAACCTTCACATGAGACTCAAAGGACCTCCTGCCCACACTGCTTGGCAGGAACCCTGCCCAAGCAGCATCAAGAGCATGTTGCCACCCCGCTGGAAAAGCATACTGCAAGCACCACTCAAAGCTCCTCCGTCCTCCCCTGGACATGACTCATCGCCCAGACACTCGCCTCACACAAGCGTGCTCGTGCTGGCTCCTCCTACTCATCAGTTATACTGCGCTATCACACAGGTGGGGGAGTGGTGTATGCATTTCACATAATTGGGATTGGGATTTATTATCCTTTTTATTTTTCAATTTGCAGCTACTGCTGCTTGCGGGGGTGGGGGAACGCTCCTTCGCCATAGTGGAGGAGCCGCCGGTGATCAGTAGAGAACAACTTAAGGTCGGGAAAAGGTGAAGGCAGGGACAGCTCAGCAGAAGATCTTACTCTTTTCACTCACTTCTCAATTTGTTGAAAAAGAGACATTTTACATTCGTTAGGTGCTTCCAGCCCGCGACTATAGCAAACTTCCAATTCTTTTTTTACATTTTGATTTGTGAGGTGGTAAATGACGGTACTCCCCACTTAGTCCTTGGAATCAGGGTTTGCTTACTCTAACCCTTAAGTAGCTCTCTTTTGGGTGCAGAGGCACAAAGACAATTCCTCATCTGGTAATGACTCCTACAAGAGAAACTTTTCTCTTACATCCAGCCAGTCACTACCATTGGGTAGCCTCCAATTGTTGGTCCACAGACCTAAAAGGAAAACAGGAGCAAATGGTTCCCTTGTCCAGTGGGAAGCCCCTGTTTTTTTTAAATCTGCGGATTGAAATGGCCAAGATATATGAAAGCTTTAGCCCTTTCAAGACACCAGGCTCCTTTTTTAAGCCATTTTTTTCTTTTAATCAAAAAGTACTTGACATATTTACAGTAAACCAACAGAAACCTTCTTTCTGAGTATTCCATGTTAGGTGTAAATCTGTTCAGCAATTCAACCTGTAGACTCAAGCCAAATTTCCTATAGAAGCTATTGGAAAACACGTCTATTTTCACCTCCTCTTACCCTTTTTTCTCCTTCTATATCTGCACAAAATTTGACACACTGGGCCTTAGCTGCCCACGCTAAGAGAGAGCCAAACTTTCAGCAGATCTGTCCTGGTGAGCCAACGTTACAGGGAAATCAATAAATGTATTTTCAATTGAAAGCATGAATGAACCATAGCACTCAGTATCAACTTCCACAGCCAGGCTTTCCATTGAAAATGTGTTTTTTGATTTGCCTAAAATTCTGGTCCCCATGAGCTGATGTGAACAAAATGTGTCACTCAGCATATGCAAGTAATGACTGGCATGCTGAGTTTCATGCATTTCAGCTCCCATCAGAAGCTTTACTCATTGTTCCAGCAAAACAACGTAATGGATTTATATCAACTTTTGCATGAATGTAGAACTATACTCCTAAAGTGTGCCTTTCAATGTTTGGAATAAATCTATTGAGAAATTTATTTACAAGAGGTGCCTAGAAGACTTAAAAGACTTAACATTATAGTTAATTTTGGCTTACAGTATTCAAACTGTCTTCAAGTCTGGGTTTGAGGGTAGTTTAAAAAAAGAAACTGGTGTGATTGGCAATTGTTCTCCCTTTGTCCATTTTGTGTCAGCAGAACTAGTGATTGGGCCACAGATCCAAAGTCACTTATTGACTGGCCCACTTTAAAGAAAAAAAATGTAAAAAGCCATAAGGGAACAGAAGGGGCACCCCTCAATATATTTATAGGCCCTAAAGGTACCAATCAGGCTCTCTGTTTCTTGGGTACAGAGCCAAGCCACAGTCAGGCCCTGTGCAAACCCCTGCTGGTCACAGTGGATGCCATGAGCAGTGGGTGTCTGGGTGGGTGCAGATTGGTTGCACCCTCACTGCACACATCCAAAGGCTGTGAGCTGGGCAAAACGGGTTTATGGCAGGTGATGCAGTACAATGTAAAAAAACATAAATTCACTGTAAAAAAAAAACACAGCAAAAGTTTTGGTAGGGTACAGCCAACACAAATCTGAAAAAAGTCCCCAATTCACTATATATGGTATGCCACACACACCATGTTACTCAGTAAACTGCTTTGCTGATGGCATGAGTAAAGAATACTGTCTACTAGAGGGAAAAAAAACTATTTAGTGCCATTGTTGCATGTAGGGAGAGGCTAAGACTCATGAGACATGAAGCCTGAAATAGGTCATGATGGCCCATCTCACAAAATGGTATTAGATATCATATTCCCTCTGCACAGCTGCATGAATGATTTATGCCATAGTATTTATGCTTGTCAATCTGTTTTAATACAAGATTGTTAACCAAAACCAGAAGGCTACGGCTTAAATTTGATCAATATGGTAAAGCTATTCTACGCCCAAATAAGAACCTATCCTACACACAGGTGCAGATTTACTTCTTTTTGGAGTTCTGCTATTGCTTTCAGAAACAATATGAAAATCTGAACCCCATCCAGATTTCCATGCAGGATTTATAGGGAATCGTGTGATTCTGTACTTTTTGTTTCCGTTCCTTCAGTAGCGAGTTTTCTTTACAGAAAGACTTGCTTTATCTGGGGGAGCACTCCACTGCTGGTAAAACTGTTCCACTGCATTTTCATCTGCCTGGGTGAAGTTAATTTGCTTGGGGGCCAGGCTCCTGCTGAGTTGGCCGCCCACACTGACATTGAGGGTGGCGTGATTCTTTTTAATATTACCACTGCTGGTGAATGTGGAGACGCTGCCGTGATTAGACTAAGACTGGCCTTTTTGATGGTCTGAGTTGATGTGGTGTTAGCAGGTCTCCAATGTCCTAGTACGTTTAGAGTGATTCCTGAAGACCAAGTGGAATGCTTTCCATGGAGGACAACATGTTGTCACCCTTTAAATGGCGGTGGCATTTCTGTCTGGCCTTCCAATGAACCACTAAGTGGGCAGGGAAAAAGGATAGGAGCAAGCAGTAAAAGTGATGCACCATCATAGAGCCCAATACCAGAAAGATTCTGTTTAAAATCTGCTATTTAGGGTTCTTATTATTTAAATCATACAAAATAAACTTTAAATTATCACAAGACTGGTCCTCAGTTCAGAACATCAGAATGCTGAGAGCTTCGCTGAACACAGTTAAGTGGTTTAAGGCCTATAATGTCTGGTGTAAGCCTCCTTCTCCAACACTTCAATGATTGTCTTTGTTTCTCTGTCATTTAGAACCGTCATCCCTCAGCTGGTGGAATACTCTAACAGCATTATGTCTCATCTTCCTTAGGCTACATTGATCTTTAAAGTCTCTCTCCCGCCTTATAGCATTGCCTCAGGTTCTGAGCTTTTAACAGCCACTATAGCCCTCGGTTGCAGGCTGCAATGATGTATTAGAACAATGGAATGTTGAGAGCTCCATTGAGGGCAACGGAGTGGCTCAGGTCTTATAATGCCCGTATAAGCCTGGAGCTCCAAAATTCCAATGTTTGTCTTTCTGTTTCTCCCATTTAAGTTTCGTCTAGACAGCGCTTGAACTGGCTCTTAGAGACATGTTGTATTTACTTTGTGGGCTTCAGCCCACCCACAGGCTTCCCATTTGCTGGCTCCATTGTTGCTCTCATTCTTACTCCCCATTTGTACATTACATGCATTTGTCATGCCTCTTGCTGAGTTTAGCCACCCCTGAGAGCAGTGCCCAAGTACTATATCCATCTACTGGTCAATATTTTGGCATCTGTTTCAGAGACTACTTTTTTCTTTCTTCAGAAGCAGTCCACAAGATCAGTCCTGTTTTCACTCCCTCCAAGCCCTGTTCCCACTCTGTAGGCAGGCCTGTATATCTTGCTCTCGAGATCAAATGTCAGATGCTGTTTTCCTGAGGGCGTGTGTTTACTTAATCTCCCTTAATGTTGCTTGTTTTGTTTGAGATCATCTAGTTCTATCCAGCTGTTCCTAAAGAACCCAAAACAATCATTTAACCAACATGCAATGATTACCATAAACATTAAACATATATTGGTCTATTTTACATACCTTTTTAGAAAGACACATTTTAATTTTACGTTCTAATAATATTTCGAAGCTCATGTTTTGCAGGCATTTCAAAGTGGCTGGTATTCAATCTTGCTCGCAGGGTTTGCCGCTGTCGGATAACTTTGCATTCTGAGAGCAGTATAGCACCATCATGTCCCCAGCCATCCTAGTTTCTTTTGCGAGAGTTTGGCAGCTCCCCAGACACTGGTCTCAGCCCTTGTTGCTGCTTGTTTCCTAATGTGTTCAAAATATATGGCTATTGGCTCTGTGCTAATCACTGCCATTTACATTCCCATCATAAACCCCAGCAGCAATCTGCATGCTTGTTCTTTTCTTATTACTGAAACCTACCCTCCTTCTCTTGTTGCTAAGGTACCTCCATGTCTGTCACTTTCTGAAAAGTCACATTTGCTGTGCATTCAAATTTGGAGAGTTCTTTTTCTAGCCATGGCAGCATTTAAATGAACTGCAGGAGCCATCCCAGCCAGGGACATAAAATGCATGGCAATGGACAATATAGCTAATGACAACCAACACAGGGCACACAACAGTGCGCGCTAAATGACAGCACTCCACTTCACACAGCCCCCCTCCACTCCACACAGCACCACTCTTCTTTACTTGCAGTGTGACTCCACTCTACGCAATGCCACTCCATTCTTCGCCATTCCACTCAACTCTACGCCACTCCACTCTATGCAGCACCCCTCCACACAACACCAGTCCACTCTAGGTAGTGCCACTCCAGTCCATGCAATGCCACTCTATGCAATGCCATTACACTCAATGTAATGGCACTCTACTCCTTTCTGTGCAGCGCCACACCACTCTACGCCACACTACTCCACACCACTTCACTCTACATGCCACTCCACTGTATGCAATACCACTCTGCTCCAAGCAACACCACTTCGCTCCATGGAACACCACTTCACTCTACGCAGTGCCAATCCATGCAACTGCACT
Organism: Pleurodeles waltl; assembly: GCF_031143425.1. Lineage (NCBI taxonomy): Eukaryota > Metazoa > Chordata > Amphibia > Caudata > Salamandridae > Pleurodeles > Pleurodeles waltl. The sequence continues at coordinate 73,750,141 of NC_090449.1, read as the reverse complement.
CCACACTATGCCACTCTACTCATCTCCTCTCCATGCCATGCCACTCCACAGCATGCCACTCCATGCAATGCCACTCTATGCCATGTCACTCTATGCCACACCACTCCACGCAACTGCACTCTATGCAGTGCCACTCCACTCTATACAATGCCACTCCACTCTATGCAACTGAACTCCACTCACGCAACACCACTCTACTCCATGCTACACCACAACACTCTGCGCCACTCCACTCTATGCCATGCACCTTCATGCAATGCCACTCTATGCAACGCCACCCCACTCTATGCAACACAACTCTATTCTACACAGTGCCACTACATGCAACGCCACTCTACGCAACACTGCCACACTCTACGCAACACTGCCACACTCTACGCAACACTGCTCCATTCTATGCAACGCCACTCCACTCTAGGCAATGCTACTCCACTCTACACAATGTCACTCCACTCAACAGCACTCCATGCAACTGCACTCCACTCAACGCCAGTCCACTCTACACAATGTTGCTCCACACAACTCCACTCTCCACTATGCCACTCCCTGCAATGCCACTCCACTCTATACTTCTCCACTCTATGCCACACCACTCTAAGCAATGCAATGCCACTTCATTGTATGCCACTCCACTCTATGCCACTGCCCTCTTCGCAGTGCCATTCTGCCTCACGCGATGTCACTCCACTCCATGCAATGGCACTCCACTCTATGCAATGCCACTTTACACAACACCACTCCACACAACCACACTCCACTCTACACTCTGCCACTATTTGCCCCTATACTCAATGCCATGCAATGCTAATCTGCTCCACAAAATACCACACCGTTCTACGCAATGCCACTCCACTCTACGCAACACTACTCCACTTTACCCAATACACCACTCCACACAACTGCATTCCACTCCACTCTATGCCACTCCATGCCACTCCATGCAACACCACTTTTTCTCTATGCAATGCTAATCCACTCCACACAACACCACTCCATGCAATGCCATGCCACTCTATGCCACTCCACACTATGCAGTGCCACTTGGCTCTACGCAACACCTCTCCAGTTTATGCACAACCACAACTCCACACAACTCCACTCTATGCCACACCACTCTATGCCAATTGGCATAATGCCACGCAACACCACTCCACTCAACGCCCCTCTAGACAATGCCATGCCACTCCCCTCTCTGCAATGCCACTCCACTCCATTCAATACTGCTCTGCTCTATGCAGTGCCACTCCATGGAACTGCACTCCACTCTACTCCACTCCACTCCACTCCACTCCATGCCACACCATTCCACACAATGCTACAGAATGCCACTCCACTCCATGCAACGGCAATCCACTCCACGCAATGCCACTCCACGCAATGCCACTCCACACAATGCCACTCCACACAATGCCACTCCACACAATGCCACTCAACGCAATGCCACTCCACGCATTGCCATTCGATGCCACTCCACTCTACAACCTAAAAAGCATTCACATTGACAACACCAAAAGCTCGGCCATTGCCGAAACCTATTGGCTTTGCCAATGCTTATTTAATTTAAAACATTCTACCCTTAGTGGGTGACATATTCTAAAAGCCTTACAGTCCTTCTACCTCGGGCTATACCTGTTGTTAAAGGCCTTCACTCTCATTATAGGCTCTTGCATGTGGCTCAGGGTTATAACTCGTCTTCAAGGCCTTTAACAACCGTTGGATTCCTCGCTACGGGCTTTAAGGCTATATTAGAAAACTGGAATGATGAGAACTCTATTGAACAGTATAATGTGGCTCAGGGCCAATAAGGGCTGGGATAGAACTTTTTCTCCAACATTTTAGTGCTTGCCATTGTGTTTTGCCTAGATTATTTTAGAACATTCTACTGTCAGTGGGTTTAATGGGCAAGTAGCATTATAGCTCTTCTTCTGGAACAAAACCAGTCATTAACAACCCCTTTCCTTGTCATAGGCCCTCACCTGCTACTTGTGCCTGTAACTTTGGTAGGGATGCATTAACAACCAGTATAGCCCGCGGCTGCGGGCTTTAACGCTTTCTGATTTCTTTGGCTTTTGTTCTTTACTAAATGTAACTGAAATTGATGCATGTATGTATGTGTTGGGACATTATAGTACACACTTTGCTAGTGAGAGTTAAAGCACAGTAGATGTTTGCGAAGGAAATACCAGTCAAATATTTAGATTGGGAAGGGGCAGGTTGGGGGGGTTCTTCAGTTCAGGTCCTGGATTCCAGAGAAGCTTGAGGTCCTTATTCATGGTAAACCCTGGCAAACTTTCAGAACTCTGACTGAATCCTAGCGCTCATAAATTTGTCAGAATATTGTTGTACAAGTGTAGTATATTAAAGTCATTGTCAAAACACATTTTAACAATGCTTCAAAGACATTTAGGGCCAGATGTGCAAAAGTATTTAGCAGTCGCAAATGGAAAATCGGGACTTTTGTGACCGCTAAAAAGCATTTTCCCATGTACCAAACCCCATTTCACGATTCGAAAACCTATTATTGAATCGCAAAATGGGTTAGCGGTTCGGTATTAGGAAGGGGCATGTTAAGGGCACCTCTTCTTGATAGTGACACGCAGTAGTATGTGTGAATGTTTTGCAACAGAAATGCAGTCACGTGCATTGACACCTTGAAGGAGGTGGTAACCCATTTGCAAATGGGTAAAAGTCCCCAAGGGACCCCATCCCCTTTGTGAATGTTAGTGCAATTATTTTGTAAGAGCAAGCAGTGACTGCCTACTCTTAAAAATTAAAAGAAAACTTCATTTTTGCTTTTAAAATACATCCCATTCTCCTTTAAGGAATACGGGCTGCATTTCAAAGAAACATGTTTTTATTTATTTATTTATTTTTATTTAATAAGTAATCACAGAGGTAGTGGTCTCGTGACTCCGGCAGGCCAGCATCCCTGTGATTTTTGGCGGTTTCCAATAGGCCGCAAATTGCAACCTAACTCATGAATACTGATGAGACAGGTCCATTTGCGACCCTTTGGGCATCGTAAACAGTGTAGACACTCTTTGGTACATTGCTGTTTGTTTTTTCCTAATAGAGAATCGCAAAAAATCACTATTAGGAAATCGGAAACAGTGAGGTACATACATCTGGCCCTTAGTATCTAACAAATAGTTGTTGGACCAGTGTGCGTCAGGAAACCCTTTCCACAGATGGTTTAATGAATACTTAATTCAAAGAAGTCGCATGTTATAATAGTTAACCTAGTGCTCCAGGCCGTAGCCCACTTGGACAGAAGGCAAAAGGTAATACCTGACATTAATACACATTCATGATAACATATACAATTGAACAGAGTGCATATTATTCCTAATGACTACCCTTTCAGACTGCAGCGGTTGTGATGTCATAAAGATATTTGTAGCCAATGGGGACCTCTTTGCGGAAATCGGTGCTCTTTATTGGTCCATGGTTCAGACATGTCTATTTAGAAATTCCTTCTGGCTTCCTCTTTTATACATTTCACACTTCGGTGAGTACTTGATCATTGCTATGGTGAGTGCAGGGGAGAGTCTAAGCGCTAACACAAGTTTTGTGGCGCCTTCCAGATGTTCTGCAAAAGACGCGCAAGGCAGGTATCCCGTAGCTCATCAATATTTTTGGCAATTTCGGACCATATCAACTGAACTTCATTTCTATGCACGAAGAACTATTTTTGCATGAAAGTGTCACCTGTGTCTGCAAGTGGCAGATTCAGAGAGACAGAATCAAGACCTGCAGTTGTTTGAGATTAGGGATTTGACATTTGACAAGACGTGATGTCAGACGACTTGAAACTTTACAAAATTATTTTGTAAAACCTTTCCCAAATGTATGTAGTGGTTAGATATTAGAAATGAAAAGAGTGGCAACTTTATCAGAACTTCGCTACTACTTTCCAGTCCAGTAGGGTAATGAAAAGATGATGGGACTCGCCTCCAGAATGTGGTGAGGGGCCCCTGAAACTCCTTTAGCTCTGAGATATTCATAGGCTTTCAGTTAAGTGGGGGGCCCCAGCAGGCTGGGACCCCCACCATGCAGTGACCTGTATTACTTCCCTGCTCCAGATCCATGCTATGGCACAGTACTGAATTACATTCCACTCTCAGTATTATCCACTTCTGAGCAGATCCTGCACGCACCCCTCCTGCTTAGGACGACCAGGAGTCCCCGAGTTTTTTGAGACAGTCATGTCCTGGCAGATCTCAGCAAATTTGGCTCAGTGCCTTTTTTTTTTTTTAGAGAGAGTCGACTGAAAACAGGGGGGCCCTCTGTGTGTTCCGGAGCCGGACTAATTAACAGCTCTTATTGAGAAGCAATTTAATTAACAGGTATGACACTGAGTTTAAAAATTGCTTTTTACTTCCTTATTGCCTCGTCTCTGTTGGTGAGCACTGTCATTTTGTGCCCCGCGGTTGACGTAAAATTGTAGCCTTTCTTTTGTTTTTTGTGAAAAATCGCAGTTTTTGTTTTTCAGAATCTGGCCACCCTACTCCTGCATCCAAACCTCATCTCCCTTCTTTGCACCCCCTCCTAGACTCACCAGAACTTACCTGCGCATGAAGGGTTGCACCATCCATCACGCAATTTTCATTCACCAGATGCCCTACCTACGTAGCACCCTTTGGAAGCAAGTCACCACCAGCAAAGGCCGGGCAGGTTTAACTTCCAGTGGTGGTTGGCTTGTATTTACCCGAGGCCGGGTGGGTGGGGGTGTACTATAATAATATATTTTTTTTTAAAGGAAAGGCTCGTACCTGATGGCGTCTTCCTCTCCTCACAGCATCCTCCTCTCCTCTTGTCATGCTTCTGGAAGTTCCAACACAGCCACGGAGACCAGGAACGAGCACTAACAAATCCTGACGCTCCTTTAATGCTGGTAAACAGCATGAAAGAAGCGTCAAGATTGGTGGGAGTGGCCTCTCTCATCGCTCACATGAGCGCTGGAGGCCTGTGCTTTCTCTAGCCCTGCTGTCTTAAGAGAGATGGGTTAGAGAAGTTTAAAGTGCGCATGTCAGGCTGGCTGTAGCAAGAAGGCCAGCCAAAGGGACATGCTTACTTTAAACTAAAGTGCACAGCTCCCTGCTGCTGTCACTCATCAGCAGTGGCCCCGCCCCAACCTGACACTCGGTTAGATCGGGATGCTGAAAAATAAAATGGTAAACATTTTATTTTTCAGTTCTGGGAGCATTTTTGGGGGCATTTTGTTTTTGTGGGGTGATGTTCCTCTGCTTTTGTTGAGGGGGCCGCCCCTGTTAACTTCACCTAAAGAGAAGCAAGGAAAGACCACCACCTTCAGTTTCCAAAGCATTCTGATTGGAATGCTTTGGATTTTGTGATCCTCTAAAAAAAAAAGTAATAAACAAATAAATCTGCACAAATTAATTTTCTTTTGCAGGAGTGTGGTACAGAATAAGATTGCCAGAATATCACCTGGTGTAAATATTGTGTCCTAAATATATTTTATAAGAATATGACCCTTTAGGAACCAATAATAAAAATAAATCTGCACTCAATGGCACAATATTTTTGTAAACCTTGTTTAACATACAATATCTATGTGAGTCGATATTTCTGTAGATAATATTCTGACACACAACTATTTCAGACCAAGTGCTCCTGCCAAGAGTGTGGTAAAGTGGTTTTCCATTGATGATTTCAGCTGCTGCCGTCTTACTCAGATAAATCAACACTCTGGGCCAACAGTCAGTTCTCAGTTCAATTTTAGTGGCTTCATGGATGATTTCCTTTTCAATAGGGCATCCCAAGCAACTAAATCTCTCAGAACTCTCTGACCAATCTTGGTCTGAGATTGTTTTTTGTTAAGCAGTGTTTTTAGCAGCTAGTTCCGGGGAGTTCGGCCAAGATTTGTGGGGTTCAGTTTTTGGGAAATCAAAGAAGGTGATTTTTGCCAAAAAAACATCACTGTTCTCCTCACCCACACTTCCCTGGTATGTATAGGTGTAAAACGGGAACATCTCACAGGATTCTTTCCCAATACTTCCCATATTTTCACAATGAAGAAAGAAATGTTCATGGTTTAAAGTAACCCGGGATTTAAACCAGACAGTGACATAAAAAAGGGATCTTTCAAAAAGCTGACATTGACAAGGATCCCAGGCCTATGCGTGATGAGCTCCTTCAGTCTAGGTTTTTTGTCTGAAGTCTGGTACTTGCAGTCCTGGTTTTAAACTGGAATAAACAAAAAAGACCACAAGTGCCAGAATCCAAAGATAAAACCTGGACTGCAGCAGCTCATCACACATGGACCCTGGGAAACTTCACAGGGTTGGCTATGTTTTCTAAATTATTTTTGGGCATGGAGGTAGGACTTTTTAAGTTCCATCCTTCAGTCCTATAATTTGGATGCTCCTCCTTTTGCAGCAATTTTTTTCTGTATTCTTAAATCTCTTCCCCTTTTCCCATTTTGTTTTTGCTCTTGTGATTGTAAATTACTACTGCCCCCACCGCTTTTTTACCCACTTTCTTCTGCTACACTTTATCGTGAAAAAGTTTAATTTACGCTTTTCACTTTGAAATACAGTAGAAATTTGGTACCATATTTATGAGGTATAATTCAAATGTACTACATTGCCTTCCTTATGTTAAAGACATACAGCCTGATTTAGGTATTGGCGGACGTGTCACTCCATCACAACGGTGATGGATATCCCGTCCGCCAAAATCTAAGTCCCCTTATTTCCTATGGGATTTAGATTTCTGTGGACGGGATATATCCGTCACTGTTGTGACAAAGAAACCCATCCGCCAGTATCTAAATGAGGCCCATAGATTTTGTGAGAGTTTATTTAATAATTGCCCCTCTAAAGCTGCGAGAGAGCAACAAGGGATTATCTACATATTGACAGACACACGAATAGTCCAAGTTAGTCACTAGTTACCATAAGAGGCTCAGTGGTGTTAAAAGCAATTGGTATAAAAAATTTATGTTTTACAGATTTAGTCAAGCTTTTCCAACAAGTAGCTCATGAGCTACTGGGTGCTCTCCAGCTCCCTTCAAGTAGCTCCCCTGCATGCAGCCAAGTATGAGAAATTGGAAGATTTTGATTAGTCAAATTAACATTTGTATCCCATAATTGCAAAACGCATTCAAGATGAAAATGTGTAGTTTCAAAACTCATAATCTGATGTTTAAAGAAAAATGGTTCAATTTATATTTGAAGCTGATAGTTGAGTGATAGCATGAGACTTTAGGCAAACATACAAATAATCTTATTAAATATGTGCCATGTGTATTGCAACTACGGTTGTCAAGTACCAACTATGTAGAGGTAACATTCCACATTTATAAAACCTTCTACACTTGCCTGCTGGCAACCCTTCCTGGTGCATGGAGGTGATCACTGCTAGTAGTTTTGCATGGAGTGCCATCTAATGTAATCTTGTGGTGAGGCCACTGTTTCCACACTGATGTTAGTGGCTCGGTATGATTTTAATCGAACATAAGTAGCTCGTATTACAGAAAAGCTTGGTGGCCCCAATTCAGATTCTAAAACACATCACAAAATGTTCTAACTGTCTTTATGGGTCTTATTAGTCAGATGGACATCAGGGGTAGACCAGGGCATAGACGTTAGCACGAGTTTTGTCCAAGAGGTGAGTAACTGCATAGCCAGCTGAAGAGACCATTTGTCACCACTTCCAGGTTTAAACATGGTTGTGCAGTGCTGGCTACACTGTGCATAAGATACCAACGGCATACGCTTGTGCCATTTCTAAAGCGTGAGGTTACAATGTATCCAAGCTGGGCTTGGAGCCAATTCACTTTAGTATGAATAAAGAAACATCTAAATTTTTCATGGTTTCTCCACTTTACAGAATACAAATGCTTGGCGAAAAAGTGCCTGAACTCTTAGTAGAGTTAAACCATAAGGTATAGAAACCAAAGAAATATTGGCGCTCAGCAGATGTCATGTAGGCCTCCTTTTGTAGCTTTTGCAAACACCTGGTTCTAGTGCCCCTTTCCAGAGGTTTCATCTAAACATACCTCCACAGCCAGATCACAGTCTGTAGCTTTCCAGGAGCGTCTGCGATGTTGCCTTATATAAATTCCAGGTATGTCTGTAAGAACAATCTGGAGGCCTCCTGGAAAATAACGTCCAACTGATGGTTGTGGGTTATAGAGTGTGGCTGCAGGGTGTAGGTGATGGTCTGCAGCATAGGGAAATGTACTGATGTAGGCTCAGTCCTGAAAATTTTTCTCATACTTCTCAATAAGCAATCTCCAAGACCTAAAATACTTGCATATCAAGTTGCTAAAACAAGCATTGGCAAACCCAGTAGGTCACGCCTAGAGCTATTTGCTTTGCCAATGTGTTTTATCCATGTTGTACACCAGTGTAGCTGCTGTTCAGCATGGCCAAAAGTTAGTGCCATGGAGTGTTGTAGGGTCGAGTAGGAGGAGTAGAATGTCGTAGAGTGGATTTGGAGTAGAGTGTCACAGAGTGGAGTAGTGTGAATATAGTGTTATAGAGGGGAGTAAAGTCCAGTGGTACAGTGGCAGAGAGTGTCATAGAGTGTCATAGAGTGGGGTGGAGTGGGTTGGAGTGGATTGAGGTAGGGAGATGGCTTGTATTGGAGTAGAGTAGGATGGATTGGATGTGGACAGAGTGGGATGAATTGAGTGGAATGGGTGGACTGGAGCAGAGTGGGGTGGATTGGATTGAAGTGGGGTGGGGTGGATTAGGGTGAATTGGATTGGACTGGATTTGACTGCAGTGTAGAGGTGTGGATTGGAGTGGGGTGGGTTGGAGTCGGGTGGAGTGGGAGAAATCGGGTGGGGTGCATTGAGTGAGGTGGATTGTACTGGGGTGGGGTCGATTGTATTGGGATTTTGGTGGATTAGATTGGAGTGGGGTGGATTGGATTGGAATTGGATCGGTTGGATAGTACTGTGTGGGTTGGAGGGGTTTGCATTAGATTGGAATGGGGTGGATTGGACTAGAGTGGAGTGGATTGGATTATGGTAGATTGGACTGGAGTGGGGTGAATTGGATTAGAGTGTGGTGGATTGGATTGGTGTGGTGTGGAGTGGAGTGGAGTGGGGTGGACTGTGGTGGATAGGATTGCAGTTGGGTGGATGCGAGTGGGGTAAAATGGAATGGGCTGATACGATTGGGTTGGATTAGAGTGGGTTGGAGTGGGGTGGATTGGATTGAGGTGGGTGGATTGGATTGGAGTTGATAGAACTGGGGTGGGGTCAATTGGATAGGAGTGGGGGTATTGGATTGGAGTGGGGTGGATTGTGGTGGATTGGATTGGAGTGGGGTGCGGTGGATTGGGTGGATTGGATGAAGCAAGGTGGATTGAATAGGGATGGGTGGGGCGGATTGTTTTGGGTTGTAGTGGGGTGTATTGGATGGGATCTTTTGTACTGGAGTGGGGTGAATGGATTGGAATGGGTGGGTTTGGAATCCGGTGGATTGGATTAGAATGGGGTGGATTGGACTAAAGTGGGATGGATTTGACTGGATTATGGTGGATTGGTTCGGATTAGAGTGGGGTGAGCTAGGGTGGATTGGAGTTGGATGGATTGGGGGGACTGGATTGGATTGGGGTAGGCTGGATTGGTCTGGATATGAATTGGGATGGGTGGGGTGGATTGTTTTAGGTTGTAGAGGGGTGTATTGGAGTGGGATCTTTTGTACTGGAGTGGGGTGGAATGGATTGGAATGGGTGGATTGGAATCTGGTAGATTGGGGTGGATTGGATTGGAATGAGGTGGATTGGATTAGAATTGGGTCGGTTGGATAGTAGTGGGTGGACTGGAGTGGTTTGGATTAGATTGGATTGTGGTGGATTGGACTAGAGTTGGATGGATTGGACTAAAGTGGGGTGGATTGGATTGAAGTGGGGTGACCTGTGGTGGATTGGATTGGAGTTGAGTGGATGGGGGTGGACTGGACTGGATTGGATTGGGGTAGGCTAAGATTGGGTTGGGTTGGAGTGGGTTGGATTGGAGTGGGGCGGGGTGTGGTTGATTGAAGTGGGGTTGGGGGACTGGATTAGTGTGGGGAGAATTGGATTGGTGTGGGGTGGGGTGGGATGGAGTTGTGTGGGGAGGATTTTATTAGGGTGATTGTGGGTGAATGGGTTTCAATTGGGGCAGATTGGATTGGGGAAGATTGGATTGAGACAAATTGGATATGGGGCAGATTGGATTGGGGTGATTGGTGTGGGTGGATTGGATTGGGGGATTGGGAGGGTTGGGGTTGGGTGGATTGGATTGGGGTGAGTGGCCTCAGTTGGATTGGGGCGGGGTGGAGTGGGGTAGATTGGGAGGTGGATTGGTTTGGGGTGTACTGTATGATTATGTGTTACAGCATAATTTTGGAAATTACACTTAAGAAACAATGTTGCTTTGCAATATTTAGAACAAGATAATTATCCTCATTTGAGAACAGCACCCACAAGCAAAAATAAAACAAAACATGAGTTCAAAGTGAGAAAATAAGACTTGGAAAACTTAAAGAAAAATAACTATAGAAAATAAACTTTGCAATTGTGTTTGTCCTGCTGCGCAAGTTTTTGCTAGTCATACGCCTTCTGTTTGCTGGGCATTAGGAGTTTAAAAGAACAAAATAGTACCTCAATTACATTGGAGCAGCGGACAGGCACTGATGAAGTTGAATCAATCAGTGCTTAATCCTTCCTCAGAAGAAAGGCATGGAAATGATGCTTGGCCTGCAGTGATCAATGAGGCTGTAAAGAAGAGTGCCATGCAAGCCAACATCTGGTGAGCAACGGACGGGCTCCAAGCTCTTTTTGTTAACAATAGTGTCTCACAATCCAGACGCATGCGTTAGTACATGCTATCGGTGGCTTGACCTTAAAAAGGATCAGTGTTCATGCTTACAGAAATATGCACTGTCGCATAGAATCACTCCTATTGGAGGGAAAGGGTGTGAAGCCTTGTGTAACTTCCTGCTCAACTCCTGAAACCCAGTTGAATCACTTACTAATTAGCGGGCGCCAAAGCACTACTATGGTAAATGTGGTTCAAAAGGGGGAAGGCTGTGGACAAGGTGCACTGGGGCATGCATATGGATGGGAATGGTGTTTGGGGAAGAGGAAGATTGAGCAAGAAGGAATAACAAAAGTAAAGTCTTGTCTAGAATCAGGGAAGTAGGGATGCCAGTAACTGTATTTGGGAAAGAAAATGACCAGGGAGGAATACTCAAAATATTGTTTTGTTGGAAAACAAGGGTGGTTACTAAATTAGCGCGGAAAGGGGAATAATTTATGAATTAAAAGACATAAAACACCCTAATTGCACATTAAAAGGATATTTCACTAAACAGTTATATGAAAGGCTCCGAGTTTAAAGGATCTCAGCCATTGACTGAGTACCTCTACATGGTCAAGGAACAGCTTGATGACTTGTAATATCCTTAAAATGCACATGTACCTGTATTTTATCCCACATATATTGCTTTCTTTCTATATAGTCAGGTACCATAGGACAAAGAATCCCCACTTTCCATTCCATAAATGTAGTTTCTTAGCAACTGCTTCATTGTGTATTCTTGCCACATCACTAAGGATGTAGCGGCAAATCCTAGATGATAGTGAATTATGTACCTAATATTCTCTCCTTTTGTGACAGTGATCACAGAATAAGACAGACCTTCTCAACCAACAAAGGTACCTAAGCCCTCTGCCTGCATTAAGGAGACTGCGAACAGCTCGGAAGTGCTGGACACAGTTGCTCTTAAGAGAATTACTTTTCAGCTAAGATTTTGCCATTTGCATTTCAAGGATGAGTACAGAAACTACATTTTATTTATTTCCAGAGGTTTCAACTTTGAGGCAGTCCTGGTCTTCTGCTCTGCTTCTATGAAGTCTTGAAACTGATTGTTTCCATAGCATGTTTATCCATAGAAATTGTTTTTGTTCTTTACATGCATTTCATTTTCTTTGAGTGCAACATACGTTTTGCATTTTAGAAAGAATATGGATGACACATTTGTTCAAATGTACAATACTAAAGATTCCATACTCACATCTTTTTTCAGCACTTCTGTAAGAGATTAATCGTTTTGACCATTCGGTACTAATTAAGATATTGATTCCTTTTTTGTTTTTACTTTCTTGTAAATGTGCAGCTGTTAAATCACTATTTCCGTCATATGCACCATTGCTAATGCCTTTAAATCTTAATGTGGCCAATTGAATCTCTAAACCATAGTAACCACCCTTCCTTAAAATTATAAAAATGCATTCAAAGAGGCATTAGTATCTGCGCAAAGGAAATCTGGTGAGGTATAGAGACACTGCAGTCTGGGTCATGTCTTGCACTGGTCGCCAACACCCAAGTACATCCCCAGTCCCCCACCGCAATCGCGGTCACTTACATTGAGCAAAGATAAAAGAGCAAAAACCAGTCCAACAGAATTAATTGGACATGTATGTTTTTTCGAAGGAGCCCACTGAGATTGAGCAAGAGTTATCATGAGCTTCAATGCTTGCAGCAAGACATTCTGAGTCAGTCTCAAACCCTTCACCTGAAAGAAGTGTTGCTGGAAGTACAATATAAGGCTTCAAAGAAGTGATTAAAAGGAAATCGATTCACTGGCCATTGATGTGAACCTTATCCGTACTGATCTTCCTAATGTCTTGCAGAGGGCTGACCTAGTGAAATAAATATCTGAGAGCCACTCCAGAAGCTGAGCTTTATGATGGAACCCCTAAAACAACTCAAAAACAGAAGAAGTACAGATTTGGTTGCAAAAGCCTAAGGATGCTGAGGGGTGCTCCAGCTGAAACAATGTCCAGATTGTGGGTGTTCCAGAACTAGCTGTGAGGCCTTCGCCTGAGTTTTGAAGAATGTTTCATCATGTATAAACTCCAGCTGACAGGTCTCTCAAAGTACTTTTTCAGTCAAAGAGAATGTCGAGCCCTAGTACTACCACCAAGACTTGGTGAACAGCCCGGAGCGATTGTTACCCAGCTGTTTTATTTTAGAAATCATGCTTCATAATTACATGCTGCTCTGCCTTCTGGACTACTGATGGTGGACAGCCGCAATGTGTTCATCTTTCCTGGTTTCACACAGGCGTTACAAAACCAACCAAGAACCTTTGAGGACATCAAGTGAGCACTTAGATCAAAGGGCATCATATACATGACAAACCAGATTGCTTCCCCTAACCAAGGGAACATCCTGACATTTTACTTCTCAAAATGACTTTTAGGACTGGTTTGAGAGGGAGCAGATGTAGAAAAACCAAGCAAACCACCAAAACATTTTGAAGAACTTCTCGTGCAGAGCAACAGCCGGTGACTAGAAGATTGACACAAAACTATGCTATATGCTGGGCAAGAAGACAGACCCTGTCACAGGCATAAAAAGACACCTCATTGTGAGGATACATCTAAAAGAGACTGCTCATAAATATGTCTAATATGTTTTGCTTAATTTCATTCCCTCTGAAGGTTTGTGGGACAGTGCCTGCCTAAATGAAGGACAATGTGATTATATATTTTGGGGAATTGTTGTGAAAGCGCTATCTGTCCTAATCCCTTACTTTGCTTGATTTTAAATTGTTACTATCACTAATTAGATGGCTGAAGATACAATGCATACCATTTTTTTTTTTTTTGCAACAATGCCTACAAAAAGCAGGTTTGGTATTTAGTAATGCACATTGGGCCAGATGTATCATCACGGCCCTTTGTGATTCGGTAATAGCGATTTTTAAGAAATCGCTATTACCGACTCCCAAAGTGCCATGTATCACATTTGGGATTCGGTAATAGCGATTTCTTAAAAATCGCAAATGCTATTACCGAATCGCAAATTGCGATACCGGCCCCATTGCTGCGAATTTTTTGCATTTCCAAAATTGCAATTTCTGAACCAGAAATCGCAATTTTGGAAATGCAAATCCCCAGGGTGCTGGGGGCCTATGGCCCCCTCTGCCGCACCCCATGTGCCATAAGGGCATGTGTGCTTTACATGTTCAATTTAAAAATGCATTTTAAATGCATTTTTAAATTTTGCACCAGATTACCACCTGGTTGCAGTCCATGGTACTTTGCATTTGCAAAATGCCATTCTGCGAAAAATCGCAATTTGCGATTTTTTTTGCAGCATTGCCTTGCGACCTGGAATTTGAGAATCGCAAATTGCGACTTGCAATTTCCAGGTCACAACGCTAGAAATCACAATTTTAGCGATTTCTTATTTGTGGTCTGCGAATGCCTTTCATGCATTGCAGACCACTGTTTTGCACTCGCAAACGGCCAAATATACCGATTCGCACCATTTGCGAGTGCAAAACTTTTTCATACATCTGGCCCCAAGTCCCTGTGCTGTGAGAGTTAAGGATATTGTTTGTCCCTACTCTTATATAAGGGTGCCTAGTAGAGATTGGACACCATAGTTGAAAATAACAATATGAGAGGGATAACAGGCTCCTTTTGGATTTGGGCAGGGAGCGGTTTTCAGGCTGCAGCACAGGGTTGCAGGGTGGAGTTAAGTGGTAGTGAAGGGATGTTGGTTAATGTTTTATTTGTTAACTTTTTTTGTGACACAGCAATAGTTTTTTATATGCACAGTGAAGTATGATAGTGGTCAAATGCAATTGTCAATGGATTAGGTAATAAGGTCAAAGAGGTGTAGCGATGCAGATGCCAAAAAGACTGTTCCAGGCGAAGCTTTTCTAGAAACATACGCTTTAGAGGTGCTGATTGCCAATTGGTAGGAAGGGACTGACAGATCCTGCTCACTCATTCTGGCTTTACATCAGACTCTTGAGGGCCGGCAATTCTACAATGATGATCAACTGCCTTTGTAGTGCAACACATTTGGAGAGACCCTCATGGGGGTTCTGTGGTGGAGATGGGCATAGTAGATGGAAAATAGCATATCCTTTACTCTGAGTATTTCCTGCCCCGGCTGCAGTGACGATGTCTCATTGGCTGTAATTGTACCAATGAGGCTGCTGGATGTGGGTGGCAGCATCACCTGAATCATGGGGAACTGAGTACGATCCCACACCATGTGACAACTGTCGGACCAATCCGTTTCCGGCCAGCTAGCAGTGCCTCACCTAGTGCCCAAGAGCAGGAGTGATTTGTGGCAGCCGGACGCATGACATTGTGACCCTTCAGGGAAATCGTGGTGGATCAGATCTTATCTTTTTCTCCCAGTTACATTCCTCTCACACATGCAAACACAAACCAAAGCAGAAAATGGTTCAATACGTTTTGTTGAATCAAACGCGTTCTAGATAAAAAGACATGTACTGCAATAAGTATGATGATAAAACATACTAGAAACAGAATGGGGACCAGAAAAGTAAAACACAAGAAAAGTCCACCATACTGTCACTACGTGAGATCGATGATTCCTATGTATGCCACTAATGTTCAATGTTAGAGCACAGCAGGATAAGCCCTAACTCACACTTCAGGACCCCCGGGAAGACATCATCCCCCATACCTGAGTATGGCAGTAGTGAAGAATCCTATTGTCTCTTGAAACATCTTCCACATATAGGCCAGGGAACAGGCAGTCTCAGCATGCAGCTGGGGCAAAGTCAAACAGCATGCTGTGGCAGTCATCTGGCTGAAACCTCCCTCTAACATACAGGGGGAAGAGAGAGGTTTTACAATAAAACAGCTAGTGTTCCATGTAAAAATATGTATGTTTCTGTGAAATATTAGAGACGCAATGTACCAGTTTGTGCCAGCAACCCTATAGTTTCTCACAGGCTTGAACAAATAACAGAGTGAAAGAATTTTGTGTTAAGAAATGTAAATGCATTCCTAGGCGAAAGTACAGCAATACAGTGGAAAATAAAATATCACCATAAATGTGATCATTTCTAAAAGAATAAAAATGGAATAAAATAAAATGTAACTAGGCTAAGGGGCACAAGCAGCAGGCCTATTTGCTAGATAAGATTAGCCTTTGCTAATACAAATGTTGAATGGGATCGAGTGATGGGAAGGGATCTAAGCTCTGCAATGTTAGAGGAGCTGGGCAGGTCTAGCATTCATACAAGACTGTGCATTGGAGCTTCGTACTGGCAACAATTCGCATCAGCCATGGAAGTTTTAGATGTATGGAAAGTGTGTCATGCTCATAATATTCATACTTCTTTGATACTCACAATACAAACTCTCAGATTGATTAATTTACCAAGCAGGGATTTAATCTGCACAAATTCTCTGACACAAGATTTTTAGCAAGGGGTATTTCAGCTTATTCTCCCAATGTTGGCTGTGCTAGAGGGCTCAAAAAATTGATTATTCCTCCAGCTGGAGTTTGGAAACATGGATATTACTTTATAAAACGATGGTTGATACACTTTAATCAGCCACTGATATTTCCTAGAAAATTGGATCTTGATTGGAGGCCCAGATGATCGTGATCAGGAGCAGGTTATATCTTCCACATCCATTTTTATGAAACTGAGAATATCAGAGGCCACCCAGTGAAGCCCGAGTTTCTCACATTAGAAGATCAATACTTGCAATTGACTTTGTGGTGGGCCAATATCTAAAAGTTAAATGACTTGACTATCAGTCACTTTCTCACAATGATCCATGAAATAATTTTTTTTCAGTCCTTATAGTCTACAAAACTAGACGTACATTACTCTGACATAGGGGCTTTACTAATGGACCTAGTTTTCTTGTACTTTTGTGCAAGGACAGATAAGTTGGAAGGGCATCTTGCATGTAAGGAAGCTGCAGATGCAATTGTGAAATGCCCCTGGCATTATGGCGTACTGATAACTATTTAAAGGTTTGTCTATCAGATTAGTTAAACAGAGTTTAAGGCTTAAAGAAGGAAAGTCATCTGCTCTATAATTTACATATGGTCACAGTGCTAGTAATTCATATGGAAGGGAAACCCAACAATAAGTGTTCATCATATAGGCATGTCTATCTCCTGAATGTAAAGATTAAAGTACTAGCCATAACATTGGCCACCTAACTGAGGAGGGTTATGGAAGTCCTGATCCATCCAGATCAGTCAGGGGTATACCTTGTATACGTTTGAGACTTAAACTTTGGCACTTTTATGGCTGAAGACATATATGAAGAAGTTTCCAGAACCAGGGTGGTTCTCTTCTTGGATGTGGCCTATACCATCAAGTCAGTCAAAAGTCCATATGTGTTTTCAATCTTGCCAAAAATGGGTTTGTACCCAATGTATTTGTCATACACTAAACCATTATAAATGGAACCAATGTCTTTGGTTAAAACAAAGTAAATGCTATCAATTATTTCTGATTAGCAAGAGGCACACGGTAGGATGCTGCTTATCTCCTAAGCAGTTTTCAGATTCTGGCTTGGTGTATCAGAAAGAAAGCTCTTGTTTAAGGCCCGAAATGGGACAATGCCTGGGACAAACGATTATTACTCTGCACAAACAACATCCTTCTTCAAACTGCTGATCCTGAGACTACTAAAAATAGACTATTAGGGACCTTCAAGACTTTTGAAAAATACTTTTCCAAAGATTGAAAATTAATTGGAGCTAATCCATACTCCATTCATTGACCCCTTTGTCTCTTATTCTAAACTCAGAGCTTTAAATATCTTGGTATTTATATTACCATCAAGAATAGATAATTTTTCAGTCACAATCTGCGTTTGGCACAGAGTGCGTCAAGAGTTTGTATGTCTCCGGAGAGCGTTACTACTGTCTTTCTCTCAGGCTGAGCATTCCTATCATAAATGATAGCACTTCTCAGGTTCCTCTACCTTCCTCAGATATTCCCTACTGGATTCCAATGACATGTAAGCATCTAGAAGATGAACTTCTCTCTTGTCCTGGGATGGTGGAGCTCCGAGGATTTGTTTTCATACTCTGTTGACGGGTATGCAGTGCACAAGATTTGTAAATATTTTTAGAAATCATAGCTGATAGTTGAAAATGAGTGGGTCTTCCCAGAGTGTTTCAACATGCAATGAGATCCTGTGGATATTTATTGGCCCTACATAGTAAGAAAGACCTGATGGGACCAGGTAAGCATACCCTGACGGTGGTGAAAGGTTGGAAGGCCGCAAACACAATCCCCTGGACTAAATCTTTGATGAAATACAACCCCATATGTGAAAGTGACACTCTTAAAGAATTTATACTTTTGAAAAGATTCAATAGATGGGACCTCATAGGTATTCGACCGGCAATGTTTGGGAGCGGATAGAGTGATATCTTCTGAGCACCTAACAAATTGAGCTATTGTGTTGAGATATTCTGCTACCTGCAGCCTAAGTGTACACCAGTTGTCAATTCCCCTAAAAACATACAAATCGAGAATAGTTCACCGGATGAAATAGGGTATTTAATGAGTCAATGTGTAAACTGTCAAAATCTTACACATAAAACTCTAATCAATAATTTGCCCAATATATTGAAAACGTTGAGCAAATAATGGAATACAGTTTTGGGAGAGTCGGACAACTGAAAATCAGAGGAAACTCCTCAGTATCGAAGAGAGGTAGCTATGAGAGTGGGGTTCAGGTTGATACAATTTAAAATATTACATAGAATATACTAGATAATCACTCAAATAGTTAAATCCAGCAGGACCGGTTCTGACCTTTTCCTTAGATGGTGTGGACCAGTGGGTCCTTTTTCCATACAATGGTCGTATCCTTGTATACAACACTTTTGGAAGGGGCCAGATGTGTGTCACAGGAGGCAAACATTTCCATGTTAGTGGGGAAAGACTCCTATCTTTGGGTATCTGGAGTGATGATGCTCCTCTGGAATACATTAAACCACTCTGACCTAGGCTGGATAGTAGCAAGATGTAATGTTGTCCATCATATGGTGACCACAATCCCACTATGTTAAAGTACTCAGAAGTGCACTATGAACTGGTACACTGCAGCAGAAAAATATATCTACAATGGACACAAATCTTTAAGGAAGTTTTGTAGGATCTGGGGTCCATGGGGTGAGTTCCAAAGCCTTAGCTGAACTTTGAATTTCTAAATATGAGTAGAGAATATCCAGGCGTAGCTCCTGAGACCACAGAAAGTTGCAGATTTTATGCATATTTTTTTAACAACTACCCAGATAGTCAGAAAACTGTGTAGAAATCAGACTGCAATACTTTCTGTAAAAAGCTTTTATTGTAAAATATACACAGCACTTGCTACATTCCGTGGACAGTAATAATCTATATAATAAACTGTACATGTTAATGCTTTTGAAACATCATTTAAAACGTTTTTTAAAATAATCAGTGGAGTCCAATGATCCTTCAACATCCCTAAGATGTCAGGGCTCCCCTTCCTCTGCAAGATTGTGAGATTGGGCACCCACTAACCTCAAAGCCCAGTGAGAACAACGCGTACAGTGTGAAGAGCAACCTAGACTGTGAACTTGAAAAGGAATATGAGTGCCAAATCAGATATCAGAGAGAATCTGAAGAGAATCAATCATCGGTCTAAATCCTGATGGATCTCTTTGCTGCTTATGACACAGTGACCCTCCAAATGCTACTTTCATGGCGTGAAACAAGTCGGTGGAAATACTCTGGAATGTATCAATGACTTCCTCACTTATCAAAGCCAGAAGGTTTAGTTTGGGACAGACAAGTCTAACACAAGGAGATGTCACGCAGAGTAATGAAAATATCCTCATTCCTCTGACTTCACCCCATGACTAGTTTAATTTGTATAAACAAACTCATCCACAGGCAATAGAAGAGCATCATCTTAAACTCTAGGTGTATAAAGACACAATTCCCTCCAACCTGTGTAATATATAACTAAAGGAATGTTGGAAGCACATTTGTTAGGATGAAGGAGTGTGTTCAATGCTTTGGTAGAACTGACACTGAGGTCCTCCTGATTGGAATCCTTTCTAACCCTCAGCCAATCATTCTCTTGGCCCTAGTGCCTCCACGTGCCCACTACATCATCTCAAGTATTAAAATGCCCAGGAATCCTTTGAAATCCTGCACTTCTCATTGGCCCACAAATCAATGTGGTCATTACGAACTGCTAGCTAAACCTGCCTAGGAAATGCCTTCTACTCTTAAACCACTGCATTGATGAACCAAGGCACTCCTTTATCTGTGAATGGACGATGCAACTCCATCAGTGCAGGCTTTCACAAGAGGCAGATCTTCTAACCTAAAAGCATACAAAAAAGCAAAGCTATGTCTAACCTTAGGAACCATGGCCACTCACCCCCCACTAGGTAAGCAATTCACCACTGAAAGTTCAAACAAAATACCCTTGACTCAGGGCGGCTCTGAAAACAAACATTGCTTCTCAAGATAGCATTCAATTGGAGAGAAGCCCCACAATGTCTTCTTTCTTCAAGTACCAGATCCACTAGGCGAGGCAGGGCACAGGCATACAGATAGGTCCATCACAACCTGCCCTCTACTGGCTTTCATTGCTCATTCATCTGACTATACATCAGGCCCAGCGACGTGAATACTGAGGACCAAATCACTGTGGATCATAGAACAGAGGTTTCACCAGTCACATCTGTGTGGCATGCATTGGATTCCATTGTTGTTTTATGTTTACAAATAGAGATCAGATCTCGTTCGTGGGGCCAGTCAGTGCTCTGACTAACATATAGTGTCTGGGAAGAAGGTTGAGCTGGGCACTTTGGAAACCTATGAATGCCTTAATCCATAATCATTGGCATAATTGCATCACAATCATGGAAAACATGGGGTAGCAAGAATGATACAACATGCTCTTTGATACCCCAGTGACATCAAAGGAAGCAGCATCATGTGACGATGGGCCTGTATCCTTTTTCTTTCAAGGCCTTTGATTCAAAAGAGCATGTTGAAAGATGCTCATGAACAGCATTGCTAGTATATTTTACCAACCAGTTACTAACATCAGTAAAAGCTAAATGAATCGTACTTTTCATTAGTATTGCATTACTAAATCCAGGACTTGTAAATTGTGGCAAATCACCAGTGAGGGTCTCAAGGTGCTGAATTGCAGGCACGTGGTGATGAAGTGATTTGTCCAGAATCACAGGATGCTGAGCCGATGCCGAGAATCGAATCGGGTTCCCCAGCTCTGAAGTCGGCAGCTCAGAAAGTTACACCACATCCCCCTAATCTGAGTGTTTAATTCACAGGGACAGCAAAGCATAAAGCCAGTTAGGGGTAAAGCCCAAGTGGAGACATTTAGTTGCTCTCCTTAGGTGACTCGCCTGTTAGACTGGGGTCAAGACAGATGTCGCTAGCAAGAACATCTTACATGATCAAAGTTTGGGCTGCTGCTTTCTCACTTTAGGAATAGGCTACAGGGAGCATTACTGCCTCTTGGAACAGCATTCCGGGAGACATAGTAAATCTGGACATGTCCATGTGAATTTCTCAAGTCTGCAGCAAGGAATACATTCTCTAAATAAATTAGAAGTGTTGTCGCCTTACACTTTCTGTGTAGCAAACATTTCAGAGGTTTCCACGCTTGGTGATAGGCTTAGGTGGAAATTACAGATGCTAAAATCGGTTTTGAATTATTGACCACACAGCTGATGCTTGTTAATGCCCTCACCCTCCTTATCGGCCTAAGACATAGATCTAATGACCATCTCTCCCACAACCATCCCCTCCGCCCATTGCCTTTTTAAACAGATGTTGAAAGCAGGTCAAGGAGGCCATGGCGCCACCAGCTTCCATCTTTTCAACTCTTCTGGACAAAGTAATTGTGGCAATTAGGCATGCTCTTGGCCTCTGATGGTGCTGAAGATGTACAGGCAATAGAGGGCTTGGCCAGTTTTAATTTCAGGAGCTCTGATTCATGCATTATATGTCCTGACACAGAGTTCAATACAAACACAACCCAGTTCCCCTCAAACCCCCAAATACACACCATGCATATCCTTTCCCTCCTCATACACATAAAAAGATCAGGAGGAAACACTACTTAGAAGGCACTTATTATGTGTGAGGTAGGAAAATGAGCTGAAAGCCGAGTGCCGGAGAATTGGGCACTGGTCCATGATCATTTGTAGAACAGACCATAATTACAGAATGGCCCCATGAAGTTAAGTGCCTGAATTTGACGACTCCCTGGAGGGAACCTCAGAGCTGACAGCACGGTGACCGGTTCACATCAAGTCATAAGTCGGTCTATCCTAACCCATTTTGTCCTTCAAGCAGTCATACACTGTCAATGGACCATGAGTCATTAAGGGACCTTCCCTAACTGGCAGTCTGCTCTGTCCTGTGTACGTCTCTCCTCTTTTGCGCATTGGGGCTTATTAATGTCAGCATTGACTTTGCAGAAGTGCATCTTCCTGCCAGAGATAGCATGGCTCCCGCTCCATCTGACTGCAGGACCCACAACCCCAGCAGCCCTTCTCCACCCCTCCTCATCCTCTTCCTTGATTAGCCTGCCTGGGAGATGTCACAACCAGCTTACCTGGCCTTCCAGCTCATCGTGGAGAAGTTGTCACAACATCCGTCGGGATGAGACAGTCCCTGGCAGCCCCTTGCAAGCGGCCGCTTCACTTAATAATACCTCTTTGCACTCCGCTGTTCAATTTTCTCTGCATGGTTGGCTTGATTTTGTCAGGTCGGAAAGGCTTATCCTGGACTCTGCAGCAAGAGGTAGAAAATGTGGCATCAGACTGTGGGTAAAAACCATTCCAAAGTCAATTACATTGAACCCGCTCCACCTAGGGTTGTCTTTCATCGCTCAGCTTAATGTCTCGCATGGGAGGTGAGCAATGGTCATCAAAAGTTATATGTTGCCTTGTCAGTCCAAAAAATGTACAGAAATGTGGGAATTGTAAGGCAAAAGAAGTGAAGGCTATTAGATGGGCTCGACCGGTGTTCCATAGTAATAATTTGAACTCTGAGATTTTCCTGGTATTCTAATCAGTGTAGAATTAGTACTGAATGGGGTCTGATTGAGCACTTAAAAACCTTATGCTGAGCAAAGGTGCCATGGTGGTGCCCACCCACCTTCTCTCCAGCTGGACAACTTGCAAACTATTGCGCCCGCTTCACCCTTGCTGCCACATCACACTGGAACATAAAATAGGTACGGGCACTCAAATTAACATGACCCGATTATTCAATTAGAAAGCTAAAAAATGTTCCATGTTTGGAAATTGGGGCAATTTTGAACTTAAGACATGTTGTATAAGTGTTTTGCAAGCTGTGGAATACTTCATTGATCTCAGCTTGCTGCAGGCAATGTTTTCTTTTTAATATAAACATTAATCAGCTATGAAAATCGGCCAAGCAGATAATAACACGGGCTCACAAACATCCAAAAATCCGACTCACTCACTGCCCTGGAGACTAGCCCGTCCAACACTGTCTACTTATCCTATAAGCCAGTCTGACCCAGGATGCTGCTATGCACACACTGTTGATTGAAGTTGCTAAGTGCAGGCAACGCATTTTTTGAGTTTCAGAGCTGCCTCGTGACATTTGCACCCCGTGGCCAGCGGTGTGGAAGTTCGTCCTTTAAGCTAGATTTCTCTGTGACACCATTCCATCACAACCTGTAAGTGGGTGACATAGATTCACCAAAATATCATTTGCACCCACAAGTTCACCATTGGAGGTAACATAAAAATACCATTATAGGCTTATAGTTGAGATTTTCCTAGCGTTGGAGTCTGAAAGGACAGATTTTATTAAAGATATGGAGGTGAGTAATATGCATTTCTTTTCTGACTTTATTAAACAGCAGCCAAGAACTACAAATCCCAGAAACCCTGGGAGAAAAAACTACCAAATAACATCACAATGGGGTGGCCGATCAGACTTCGAGCCTGCACATAACAATCTTGACTGAGAGCAAAAAGCCCTCTTTTCTTGCGAGAGTCAGTCAAAAACAAAATCGGAGAGCAAAATTAGAACTATATACAAAATCAGAAAAGCAGAGAAGAAATCCTTAAAGATGTTCATGAGGACCTGAGAAGGAAAAACTGGTGAGTACGAACTTCGGCACGGAGGTACCAGGCAAGGCGAAACCGAATGAGGATCAACCGGATGCAGGGGAACGCGATGAAGGCGTGGCAACTGCAGAAGAAGAAACAGGGAGGGTTAAAGGAAATGTGGTGGGATAATACTCGCCTCTGTGTCTTTAATCAAATCTAGTCTTTGAGACACCAAGGCTAGGAAAATCTCAATTTTATTACAAGACCGGAGGCTTATAATATGCTTGTTTACAGCAACTAAATAACAGTGTCCAATGGATGATCAACAGGTTTACAATAAAAAGTTCCAAACGTACTGATGTTTGACCAATCTGCAGATCTGAGGATATCCTGTAAACTAACCCCTGCCCAAAAGGCTTCAAAAGCCGTAGCCCCTCTCACCGAATGAGCACCATAAGAAAGGGTAGAAACACCAGCCAAGAACATGAGCCATTTAACCCAACGAGCCAAGCTGGGAGCCGAGACGGGTTTGTGGGGTTTCTGAAAGGAAATAAGCAACTGGGAAGAGGAGAGAATCCTGAGATCTGCAGTTCAAGAAACGTAAGTTTCAAACAATTACCAACACACAATTTAGGTTGGGAGGGAAAAAAGGGATCAAGTATAGCAGATAAATTAGCCTTGGCTCTCCTATTGACTTGGAAATAAACACCTAAGGAGGAAAAACAGAAGGAGGAAACATCCAGAGCTTTAACATCTGATACACATTTAATAGAGACTAAATACAAGAGCATAGTCAATTTTGCAGACAAATGTTTCAGCGATAAATCAGCATTATCCTGCCATGCGAGAAATAATTATAGTACTGAATTAACATGCCACATAACAATGTATTTGGGAACTGGAGGTTTAGCAAAACATACTCCCTTTAAAAGTCCACAAACCAATGGTTGTTCACCAATAGGACTTCCATCCACTTCGATATGTTCTGAAGAGTTTGAAGACCTGTAAGTATTAAGAGTACAATAAGCCTTACCTTGTGAAGCTAAGGAAGCCAGAAAATGTACCACTAAGGTGACATCTGCTGAAAAGGGATCTGAATGCCTGTCCAAACACCAGCTACACCAAACCAACCAGGCGGATCTATAGACCCTTGTTGTACCCGGAGCCAGGGATTGCTGAATGAACTGGACAGCTTCCTCTGAAATTCCTGGGGTTCTCCAGGAAGCCCCAAAATTCTCCACACTATGAGCCTTCTGGGTTTAGACTGTGAGGAAGACCCTGAGGGTTCAAGATAAGCTTGGGAAAAGGAGGGATCAAAACTGGAAGGACTGAGGATAGCTCCAACAGGGTTGGATACCAAGGCTGGGACTGCCAGAATGGATTGATGAAAACAAAGGAGGAGTGCTGTCTGCGGGCTTGCGCTCGCACCCGAGCGATAAAGAGGAAGGGGGGGAGGCGTAGTGGAGAGAAGGAGGCCACAACAGCAGGAAAGTATCTGTGGCCGTAGCTAACGGATCTGGCCTCCAGCTAAAGAAGGCAGGAGGTTGAGAGTTGATCCGGGAAGCAAAAAGGTCTATTGACATAGCACCGAAGACCGAAGAAAGATGATTGAATACGGAAGGATGACGTTTCCAATCGCTACAATCATAGGTATGCCTGGAAACCCAATCTCCCACCACGTTCAGTTTGCCTGGGAGGTATTCCGCCTTGACCGAGCTAGTCCTTGGGAGACAGAATTCCCACAAACTCCTGGCCAAGAGTGCCAGAGGTTTGGATCTTGTTCCTCCTAGACGGTTTATATACCTGACTGCAGACAGGCTGTCCACTGTCAGAACTGAGCATTTTTCTCTGTCTTTTATAAAGGACTGGATGGCAAAGGAACCTGCAAGCATCTCTAAACAGTTGATGTGCAGTGAGAACTCCTGAACGGACCGTGGACCTCCAGTCGAGAGCTGACCACAACTTGCGCCCCAGCCTGTCCGACTTGCATCTGACTCTAAGACAAGACGTGGGGCGGCAGAAAAAATCGTTCTCCAATTCCAAGCATCTAAGGGCCAGATGTAGGTATGTCCTGAATTACGACTCGCAAATTGCGAATCAGAGCGACTCGCAATTTGCGAGTTGCAATTCAGGATGCAGAATGGTGTCCCTGACTCCATCAGCGACTCACAAGGGGGTCGCAAAGGCCCACCTCATTTTCTCTAAAGGCCCATTATTATCATAAACATCATAATTTGTGATGTCCTCTAAATTGTCATCCCCATCACTGTCAATCTCTCTACGATTGAGAATATTAAGGGGAGAGGAAGTGAGCCCTGAAGATTTCGCCTCTCGGTGGAAGACCCAAATTTAACAGAAACGCCATTGGAAGGCACATAGGGGTGTGCCGCACATTTCGTTCCTCTTTTAGAAGGAGCATCCTTGGGGTTCTGTAATATTTTTGATATTGAGGCGTCTAAATTCTTAGAAATAGCCAACATGGATACAGAGATCGCATGCTGAACCGAGTCTTTAATGAAGGATTTTAAATTATCCTTCATAGACTGGGTTTGCTCATCACCTGACATAATAAAATAAACTGTGGTGATTTATTGACAAAAAACTCTGAAAAACATATAAAAGATGTGAAAGGGAGACCAAAAACTGAAAGCAGAAGCCTGGAAGACTTCAATATACTCAAAACCCTGACATAAAGGGGTTAAATCTGCAGGAAAGTCAAGAGGGAGGGCCTTAATAAAAGTGGGTTGTGAAGGGGGCGTGCCTAGAGGCGATCGCTAGCTGGAGCAAAGGCAGGAAAAAAGGAAAGCCCTCACCAGCTGTAAATCTGTCAAGCGAGGGTCAGAGAGGCTCGAAGGAAGGAAGGGCAGCTTCAGTTGACCGGCGGCAGTGCTAAACCGGAGCCACCTATGTCACGCTTTCAGATGTAGGAATACCTCAGAGGAGGCAGAACGAACGTTATAGAACGTTCAAAGAGTTGCGTGCGCACAGCCCAGAGCACGATAGTAGAAAGTAAACAATGCGCGTGATAAAAAACGCTATAAATAGACGGTACCATTAACATTAGAAATATTACACCTGTAAAATAAAACAATATATCAAAATAACAGTGTGAGAATAACGGCTAGCAGAGTACTTATCTTGACTGCGAGCAGCAAGAAAAGAGGGCTTGTTGCTCTCAGTCAAGATTGTTATGTGCAGGCTCGACGTCGGATTGGTCACCCCCATTTTGATGTTATTTGGTAGTTTTTTTCTCCCAGGGTTTCTGGGATTTGTAGTTCTAGGCTGCTGTCTAATAAAGTAAGAAAAGAAATGCATAATATGACCTCCGGCCTTGTAATAAAATCCACTGTAGCAGGAAAATCCGACCATTAAAGGCCCGCTCCAGTGTTAAAGGCCTGAGCCGAAGGCGAGGGCCTTTAACAAGGAAGTGGGACTTTAATGCTGGTATAGCCCAGCTACGGAGGGCTATAAGGCTATTAGAACATTCTGCCACTAGAGGGCAGAATGTTCTAATAAATTAAACAAAGGCCTCACAGAGCTCGAGGGAATTAAAATGCACTCCGTGGGGCCTTTGTTCAAAGCAACAGCTGTGACCACCATTAGAATGTAGGAGCTCCAGTGTTCTACCGGCCATTAGAAGCCCAGAGCACTCCATTGTTGTAATGACACTTAGGACCTCACAGTAAGTGACATGTGTGACATTTGATTCCTATGGTCTAACAGGAAGCAACATCACATGGTCTTTGAAAAGTATTTACTTAGGTGTTCTTTAAAACACCCACATTACTTGAAGCATGACCATGCAATCTATCTGCATGTGACTCTGGTCCCTGAGACCTAGTGCTGCTGGTCAAGGGCACAAGGTATACAAATTAAATACGGTGTAAAACGAAGTCTTATTTGAGAATGGAAAGTTACATAGGCACATATCTATAAGTGCATTTTGGTACACAGATGAAGTAGAACAGCATTTTGTTTAGGAAGAACAGGACGTTTCATTAAAGTACGAGAATTTGGTGCACATTTGCTGTAGGGTAGTGCATATATTTTTTAGGAAATGCAGATTATTGCTATTCAGTCCATATAAAGTCACAGACATATACTACCCATTCTGGTCTACAGCCGAATTGGCCATCATATTCAACAAAACTGCAAATTCACCTTGACGATTTGTAAATTTTTTAACAGCTTTCTGGTAACAGGGGGATAATGCTTTTGAAAAGGTTTCTTTTTTAGATGAAACCCAAGTGCAGGCTAAGCAGCAACCCTGCAGAGACCAGCCACCAAGACAAAACCATGTAAAACAGATATTGGCAAAGCCAAACGGTCTGACCTTAACAAGATGGTGTGAGGTTGTTTTCCTTATTTTGTTGCAAGCATGCGACGCAAAAATGAAAAGAAGAGGTTAAAAAGAAAGCATGCCACCACCAAAACCTGGTCATGTGCTTAGAATAATAATGTAAATTAAAAACAATAACAACTGCTTACAATTCTAATAGAAAAAAAGGTGAATCTTTCTTAGTCGGCAGGCTTACTTAGAAGACGCAGAGCACCCCTTTTTAATTTTAATAAATGCACATCACAGGAAAATACGATTTTTCTTATTGGCCCAAACTAATAGTACTATTGGCCTTGAGTTTCTGTAAACTGAAGGCATAATTTAAACTATCAACAACGACTAAAACAGTGAAAAAAGGATAAACATTGGAAAGAAAAAAAGCATTGCCAAAGTAAGGATCTGGCCCACAAACCCTGCCAATGAAGTGCACTTCTTTTTAGGCGGATGTACATTTTTTGATCAGGTGAAATACCTGCACTCACAGTGCAGGGAGCCAATGGGTGAAGTGGACAGACCTGCTGTCCCATGCTCTGTGCTGCGGGGGGCAGGAACAAATGAGAATAACAGAACAAGGGGTCAGTCGATCAAGAGGGCTGACCAAAAGCCTCCCTATGTATCTATAGATATGTCTGTCTTTTATGTATATAGTTTTTTTGATTGCATGAGCTGGCAAGAAAACTAATGTTGTCCCAAGCTAGGCTAGACCTAAAAAAGAAAGCAAAAATATTTTATGCACAACATGCATAAGATCTGTGATGTAAAAGCAAATGAATGTGTTTCCACATTCCTCTGCCAGTGTCCAATAGAATGCAGCTCTGTACACCACGAACAATAGTCTTCGTCAGATGTGCTTTCAAAATGGTAAAGAAATGGAAAACCTTTTTCAATGTGATATTTAATTACAATTTTGATTCTCATAGCTTGTAGTCTTGTTTGAAGTCAACTTGGAAAGAAATTAAAGACAAAAGGTACGTTTTGCAAGAGCGGTGCAAGGAGTAATAAATGGTAAACTAGGAGTAGCAATTTCTACTACCCTGGCAACCCCAACTTGTTGTCCTTGGTGGCACTGACGGGCACTGGTGCCCAATGGACCCGCATAAGAAAAACCATGGGGGAAATAGTCTTTAGTCCGAAATAACTGGAGCTTGTCGGTCCACCTTCAAAAACCAAACGATTGCATCTCCACCCCGGCATGTCCTACACCTGTGGCACCGGAGCTAGGGTGTCAGCAGAAGGTAGTGATTGGGTCACCTAGGGGTGCCAGCTCCGGTAAGTAGAAGGCGTAACGCTGACAGTGCAGCGAGTGGGTGTCGCCAATGCTGAAGTCTGCTCCTAAAAGAAATATAGGATCTGATCGAAGAAAAGTTTGAGAAACGCTGTCCTGGCCTAGGGGGCCAGTGCTTGTTTAGAGAATCCTTTTCTGATCCTCCTCCTCCTCTTCTTCATTATCATCATCATTTTACTCTTCAGTTCAGACACTCCTTACTGTAAGTGCTCCATGTTTCACAACGTTACCTCCTAGGTCAACCCCGCCCCCCCACAACAAGCTCTGCCATTCCCTACAGTATGTGATTGGCTGCGTGCCCTACAGGCTGGGACATTATTCATTTCTCTACTCTTTGAGGACGTTCTTGCCTTAGTCTCTTTCTGACTGTTTTCCACTTGAGCGGTGTCTCACTCTGAGAAATTGCATTAATAGTTTGCATTTTGCAAATGGTAAATTAATTTGAAAACTGGGGTGTGGGGAGGGGGTCCGTTCAGTGGCAGCTGTCACTCTACAGGGGTGGTGGGGAGGGGACGGGGCAGGGGTGATGGAGGGTGAAAAAAGAAAGGCTTACCTGTGGGGTTGACGCGTTTGTCTCCCTCCGTCCTCTTCCCAGGCTCCCAGCGAGTCACAGTGCTGTTGTCACCGGCAACAGCAGCGTCGTGATTGATCTGAGCAGCCTGCTTCGCCTCTCAGACTGGGAGTGGGAGCCTTGCATTGTTCTCCACTCGGCTGCGCAATACAGCCGGGTAGAGAACATGCAAAGTGCGCATGTCTGTTTGGCCGGCCCAACACGACCGGCCAAACAGACATGCGTACTTTATAATGTTCATACCCCTCCTCCGGCCGCCTCCCTTCAGCCCAGCCCTGCCCCTTCTCCCAGGAAAAATAAAATGATGATAACATAGTTATTATCATTTTATTTTTCCTTTCTCCACAATCCAGTGGGGTGGCACTCTGCAGCCCCTGGGTCTGTTAAAAGCAGACCTCTGCAGCACAGCTTTGCAGATGCAATCATGAGTTATATGTAAACCAGATAAAGGGCCCTTGAACAATCCAGAGATTTCGTTCATACATTTATTATATTGTTGGTATTAATAAGAGCTTGTTGCCGTATTGCCTTGACACTGGAACCAGGTGTTTCCGGGCTGCGGGATCAGCTTTGTAAGTGTGGATTTGCTGCATCGGTCACATAATATGTTATCTACTTCATACTCAGCAGACGGTGAGGTTGGTTTCAAACAGATTAAATGATATTAAGGTAGCTGAATGTGGAATTGAATGGAGCTCCTGACGTTGTACAAAACTTAATTTTGCCACTTCCAACTGTTGATTCTGGAGCCAGACTTTAAAGAGTTGAGAAATCCTTCACCAACGGCGGTTCTAATCCCTAGTAGGGTCTGGTTTTTAATTGGAGAAGTGTCTTTGTGATGCATCTAAAACAGAACCAACAACTCCACCTAGTTAAATGTATTTCAAACAATGTGAAGAGAGGGGCAACATCTTTGTTATGGAAATGCAAAAGCAGCAGCTGTCCTATGAGGACTTGGAGGAACCCCAACATTTTGCATTTCAGTTCAGGACAGCAGTCTTACGTCTAGGGGTGCTTCCCACGAAGACTCTAACTCATAAATGTGCAGCACCGCAAGTGCTGTCGACAGTGTTTGTTTGGATGGGCACAATGCAGAAACTCCGAGGTATGGAAGATTAGAAGCCAGGCATTGGGACCCAGAAAGCATCTTTCACTGGAAGTGTGAACTTGTAGATTTGTGTACTGCTGAGTGCCAAATATAATATTTTACACATTTACACCAGTAGGTTTTTTGAGGTTTTGCCTTGAAAGTGCATGCGCTGTCATTGCAAAATCTCTTGCAAACAAAACAATACCTGAAAAGAGACTTAGATCCCTCCCCATACTTACTGTTACTATTGGTTGCCCCCCACGACGCTCACATTTCCTTGATTCTCATTAGCAAGAGCCTCCTTCTTCTCACACTTTCTCTTCAGTTGCTTCAGTCGACTGGTCGTCCATGGAGTACGGACCAAGTATAGTTCCCCCTCTCTGCCACCAGGGCCTTCCACTCGCCACCATTTGTCGAGGTTTTTTTTTTATTTTTACTCTATCACTGGCTGTGCTGGTTTGTTTTTATTTGTTTTGAGTCATGTTGCACAGCAGCCATGCTGGTTTGCAGCCTCTTTAAAAAAAACATTGACAACGCCAATAGATCTCACATAGGCAAAACCTATTGGCTTTGCCAGTGCTTGTCTACTTTGTGTGTAAGATGTGCAGCATCAATAAAATGGCATATCCATGTTTCCATGCAAGACAAAATCAAAAGTTGTTGGTCAATATTCAAGGGATTGAGAGATTTAAATTCATTTGAGTATACTAAGACAAATGAATACATGAATAAATACATCCCCGCCCTTCTCAGTCCCACTCGATTTTTTATTTTTACTTCCCTCAGCTCTTCCATCTTTTCCTTGATGGGCTGACACCATCTTGGAATGATAAATTGCAATAAAAGCCAAAATGCCCAGCCCAGCATCATAAGTGTCTGTGTAAACCTCACCACTAAGCCTGAGGTGTGGCTACCATTTTGATTTTTTCCATTGTGACATTGCCATTCAGCATCGAAAACAAGCAAGGCCAAAAGGTCATCTAATGCCTTTCAAAAGGAGACCAGTTGGCTTTGCCGTGGCAACAGGTTTTTGAAAGACAGTACCCAATTCCACGGCGCTTCAGGTGCTGTACGAGATGCAGACAGCACATCTCAGAAACAGATCATCAACCATAGCCCCAATCTGTCCTGTCGGCGGCTCAGCACTAAATCGTACGTCTGTCGTTGTATGTTTTCTGCACAACATATCTGTGTGACTATTAGAGCACAGAAAATAACAGGGCTTAATTGGAAAGGACTAAAATGTACAATGGTGTGGAAAAATGCAAAACAGACAAAAAACCGTTACCGGAAAATAGTTGATCAAAGCCTCGCCTCAGCTATCGGATGTACTGTAACTTAACTATCTGTTCTATCGCCTTTGGTGAAATTAAACTGGCTTTAAAAGACTAGCATTGCAATAGAAATGGGATTACTTTCTGTGGATGCTTGTGATGGATGTTCTGTTCTTTGTTGGCTTGTACGACCATAATGCCCCAAAGAGTGGCCTCTCTGGAATACACTGTAGGCCAGACAACCTTCTTCTGTTTTGTGTCTCATGGAAAAAAGAATTTGACACTTGCTTGACTTTTTCTGAGTTTTGATAATATCTAATCTTCCCCTGTACCCGGGCTGCGTCTGGACACTCTGAGATAAGCTGGACTTGCATGGATGCTTTCCTCAGAGAAAAGTCTTATCTTTAGTTCCAGTTGTACTCGCAGCTTCCATATCTTCCCTTTCTGGGAGGTATGTCACATTTAAAAAAAACATCCTGCTACCTTACTTTTTTGTTTCGGCAAAAAGTTTGTCTGGTTGCTCGGAGCAATCTTGTCAGCTGTTGGAATGTCACCCAGACTATCCAATCAGCAGCCTTCATTTCTTCGATGTTGCCTCAACGGAAAGTCCTGGTTTCCCAACCTGCTCTTACGGGGTGTGTTTTGTTGAACGTTGGTAGGGACCTTTTCTTCCTAATCGCCCTGTCACCCCCTCTGGTTCTTGGGCGACAGAAAAAGGAGAAGAACTCTCCGGACGCTGTTCAGTTTTTGAGGATTGTTTACAACCACAGCCCAGCTCAGCATCGGGGGAAGAGTTGCACAATCATCAGATTGCAGCTGACAGCCAAGCCTTCCTCTGACGTGTGCAGTGATTTGGAACTCAGGCAAGAAAGTTCCTGCGACAGAGGTTGATGTGCATGCATAAGGTACGGGAAGCACTTCCGGGGCAGCCCAGAAACAGCTGGTTCCAGTCTGGC
Organism: Pleurodeles waltl; assembly: GCF_031143425.1. Classification (NCBI taxonomy): domain Eukaryota; kingdom Metazoa; phylum Chordata; class Amphibia; order Caudata; family Salamandridae; genus Pleurodeles; species Pleurodeles waltl. The sequence goes on along the minus strand of NC_090449.1, from coordinate 73,716,736 downwards.
TTGGGCTCACCATTCATTTCCTGACTAATGTAACATGATGAGCTGGCGAGCCAAAGACTGGAAGATTAAAGTCCATAGAGAGTTTGGCACCATAAGCCTCCGAGTCGATGATGGGTAGGTTTATAGATCCCCTTGGACGCCACATCAAGATCTGTAGGCCTTGTATTACCTCTGTGAAAGGCCTTTGTAGCCTGTACTGTGCGTGCCTGAGAGCCCCCTGGAGTTGCGCTGCCATGCAAGTCTTAGACTCTGGTGAGACCTTGAGTCTGTGAGTAAGCTCACCCATAGCTGCCAAGTTTCCCAGGTCCATGCCTGACTTGGCCGGCCAGACTAGTTTTTATTTTTACAGTTGTGGGACTTAGTCTTATTTAACACAATATAGTACCAGGACTTCATGCCCAACAATTGTAAGAAATAACTGAGTCTGTACTCACTAGTCACTTAAGGACATGAGAAACGTGGCAGCTATGCTCACCTGCGGGAGACCTGTAGGTGGTGCAGACGGCCAGCACCTGCTGAAGCATGCGGATGTTGTGGGATGTTCCACTGTGGGGGCAGCAGTTCACTCCTAGGTGAGGTTGAGCTGAAATCAACTTGTGTGGGTGTAGGCGTTCTTCATTTTCTCTCTGCTCCCCTTCGGCTCAGGGGTTCATGCCTGTTGCACTCCGGCAGATTACAGCTCACCCTATGTCTCTGTCAATCTATCCTCCATCCCCACCCTGACTCATCCCAAACCCATTCTACCACATTGATCTCCAAAAATAACCCTGTCTAAGCTCTTCCCTCCTCTTCCACATCTAGCTCACCCCACACCTCAGTTTACTACCATTGTCTCCCAAACAACCCTACTACATTCTCCCTCATTTATCTCACCTTTGACTCATCCAAAACCCCTCCTGCTACTATGATCTCCCTAACCCCTTTACACAGACTCCTCCCTCATCCATCTCTCCTTTACTCATTCCAAACCTCATCCTGTTACTATAAACTCCCAATTAACACTGCTGGGTTCTTCCCTCCTCTATCCCTCCATCACTCCAGTCAGTCCAACTAACAAACTCCCATGTCCTCCGCTCAAATTAACTCGTACTAATACTAATACAGTACTCATATTTCCCTATACTAATCCACCACTAATTCCTCATGGGTTCCGGAGTTGCGTGCTACTCGCCGAAAAGCGCTTCAACACCTCGTCAGGGGTAGTAAGTGCTATAGAATTACAATTACAATATTTTCTTTCTTGTTAGGTATTTCCTGTTGCATTGTATTGTATTGCACTGCAGTATTTATTCAGCATTTACCACCCATACAAGGGTACTTGCTTGCACAAGTAGCATGATGCACCGGGTTTGTGGTTGGAAGGATGTTGTCTTTGTTTCCACCTTGGGAAGTGTTTCCGTGTTGTGCGTGATGACCACCGAGGTGCAGTTATTGTGTCATGCGTCTCAGCGCATTGCAGTATGGTGGATGATGAAGTGTGAGCGATAGATGCGCAGTTTTCCGGGTTTCAGTATGCTGATAGCTTTGTACAGCTCTGTAAGTCCCTTCACGGTATTTCATGTGCTATAGTCTGCTTAGCTGGTTACTGGAGTGGGTTGTTCAATCTGAGATTTTGTGTACAGTTATGCTCCAGAGCTGGCATGGTTGGAGAGAGAGGGAGAAGTGGTGAAATCTGTCGGGATGGACATTTTGTTATCATCTCTTATCTGAGTGTCTTTGTGAGATGTGAAGAAGCCGACAGATTGTATAGATGTTTGGAACCTGCAGTGACTGGATTGTATTAAAATTCTATGAATTGACCTGCATTGTGTGACAGATCTCCTCAGTTATTCCATGCCTGTTCATTTAGTGATGTCTGTGTTTTTTTAGCTTTTCAGTGCTGGTGCTGCACAACTCTCAGAGCAGATATGTCTCGTGAATTTAAGAAGTAGCAGTTCTGATTTATGCTGACCAGTGCACGCTGTTTTTAGAATTATTGTGGGCCATAGGTGTTATATATGGAAGGACATAAATGTATAATACTATGGCAAACCACAGATCAGGCCTTATTACATCAACTCTATTTAGAACATACTTTGCTGGTTTAGTTGTTTGTGCTTCTGAGGTTGTAAGCTGAGGATCACACTTGAGGGTGCATCTGTTTTCTGGACTCAGTTGCCAGGATTCGGGTGGTGCCGTTTTCTAGGATATAGCCATGTTTTCAACTGTCTTCTGAAGTGTATGTGCTCCTGGATGCTTCGAATGCTGGCTGGGAGTGTTAGTGAGACCCCCCAAAACCCTCTTAAGAAAATGTACAGAAAACAAAATCTTCAGAGATGCTTTGGGCTGAAATATGGTAGATCTTTTCATACCCCTTTGAGGCTCTGCCCTTGTAATCCTGGCCCTTCCCCTGAGGCTAAATAGAGCAACTTGCATTGCTTCTCCTGCTCTGCCAACTTTAAGTCGGGCCCTAAAACTCTGTGTTAGAAGATATGGGTCACTGAGGGGTTACTTTATCTGTGTAGAGTGACGATGGGAAGAAAACCACACAGAAGCCACAGCCTTTAATGTTTTTTGCTGACAATATAACAGGCACATTTTGTTCAACACAGACCCCAAAGGCTGAGAAATCACAGCTAGCTTGTGGAGCCCTCGTGTGAATCTTGCACTGTGGGCCACAGTACAGCACTGGTTACATAAAGCAGCACAGGCTGCAAGCTCCAATCACAAGATGAATACGGAACAGCAGTATCCTCTTCCAAGCTCTCAGAGAAGACAAAAGAATTTGTGATAAAATGTGAATTAAAATATGTACGAGGCAGCAGTCACCTGGTGCAATATAAGCACAAAATTAAACTATAAGTAAATAAAGTATTTTCCTTTATGTAGTGCTAACTACCAGGGTTTCAGAGCGCTATACAACCCACAATAACAAGCAAAGATGTGAACAGCCACGGAACATAATTGTGTATCATATGTAAGGACGAGGAAGAACAGTGCGGATGAGAAAGCTAACAAAATAAGACTCTGGCAACTACAGAGGGTGGAAGCAGGAACAGGGGTGAGCCCCTTGAATATCGAGGTAGGAATCGGGATGGCACCAAATATGGTGGACACAATTTTGAGGGCAAAATTTTGAAAGGTTAGTAAGCAGTGGTGGTTCCTCCATGGGAGTGGAGGAGTGTCGCCCCCACCCCCCCCCCCCACCCCCCAAAACACTGTGGTGCAGTAAGTGTCACAAATAAAATGGTAATAAAATGATTTTATTATCATTTTATTTTTGACACTTTCTGCAGCAAACAGAGTGCAAAGCCAGAGCCGGGCCAGTGAATCACTGCTGCCAGTGATTGGCAGCAGTGAGGAGTGGTCGCTTAAGTTTGAAGTACGCATGTTGGTTTAGCCGGCTACCTTTGCTACGGCCAAATTGACATGCGCAATTCAAACCTCTCCAACCTGGCTCTCTGGTATAGCTGGGTTGGAGAGCAGACACAGGCCTTCAGTGCCTTTTGGAGCATGGAGCCGGCACACTCCAGCCAATCAAAACACGTTTTCATGCTGCTTAACAGCATCTTGATTGGATGAGGGAGTTGGCTGTGACCTTCTCCCTCGGAGGACGTGCTGCAGAACAATAGAGACATGCTTCAAAACATCGAGTAGGGTAAGTGATTAAAAAAAAATATTTATATTAGTGTGTATGTATCGTTATATATGTGTCTTTTGTGTAGTTTTTTCACCACCAACTGCCACTGTTGGCAAGTGCAGATTTTTTAAACCTAAACCCACATATATGTACCTTGAAGATATGTATCTTCAAGGTGCATAAATTTGGAGGTAAGAATAGTAAATCTATACTCTTCTGTATGCACTCCCCTTTCGATATTTTGCCCCTCAATATTCTGTCCACAATATTAGTGTTCCCAATGTTTCTGTCCTCGATATTCCATAGCACAATCGAAAACACAGTAACGAAGGAGTAGGGGACTGCATGCATTTAACACAGAGGTATCCTTAGACAATAAGTTTGTAAGTGACAGTGTCTTATAGTAAGGCTTCTAGGTTTCCCTTTTGACTGTGATGCACATACATGCAGGCAGACAAGCATACTTTTTTGTGCCTGTACTTAAAAAACATGGATATTTCTCTTTTAAGGGATTATCAGTGCTGTCAGGCATGACTGGCAGCAAACAGCAGGGCTGGCTTTAGCCCTGGTTACACCCGGTGCAGCAATCTTTTTTAGCGCCCCTCACCCCATGACTACCTCTTCGGATTCCCTCACTACCAGCCGGCAGAAATGCGCTCATCTCTCCATAGGCCCTATCTCACATACATTTCATTTGTTTTAATTCACTTGTTAAGGCTGGCCTTACTAATCCACTCAGTGATCCACATAAAATACAGATCTGTTCTTTACAGCAGGCGCATCAACCCTCTTTGCTACTTTATGGTGAGTCAAACTTGCCAGCAGATGAATGCCCATCTCCCTTTCTTGCTACATTATTAATCACAAGAGTTATCTTGACATTTTAATTGCTTCATGAAGGCTGAACACACACAAGGAACTTTTCAGCAGGTGCTTTAAAATCGCAAGTTTCGTAAGTCATTGGTAAATACAGCCCCCCTGATGTCAGCAACCCCTCCCCCCCCCCCCCCATACAGGTCAGCACCCGGTGCAGCCGCACCGCTCGCACCCCCCTAAAGCCAGCACTGGCCAACAGCAGTACAGATGAACAGGTGGCAGAACGAAGAAGGAACCAGTTAACCAGCTGCATATATGCATGCTTGTATTGCATGGATGTATTACACGTGGCTACTAATTGTGTCAGTCTGTCAGGTATCCAAGTGTAAGCGGATTTACATTGGTTAAATAAATGTGCAGTTTTACTCGTTGCAGCTTTGTTACTTTCACAAAAGAAATATGTAGAAACACATATAAAATGAATAAAAATAAATGTGATTAAATACAGAGGGAAGTTCCCAAAAAACATCAATACCACAAAACTCGTAGTCCTAGTTAAAATCATCTGTTGTATGTTACAGAACCAAATAACTAGCTAATGAGAAATTATAAGGGAAAACTAACGGAGAAACTGGTACAATGTGTTTCACAAGGATTAGTTATGCAATTGGGTAACGTGTTATCTAATCAGTGCACAAGTAAATATGTTTTTAGGGGCGTATACAGAGCATTAATAGGCAGTGGCGTAGCGTGGGGGGTGCAGGGGGGGCCGGCCGCACCGGGTGCAACATCTTGGAAGAGACTAAATCCACGGGTTAGGGGGCGCAAATTACTTGCCTTGCCCCGGGTGCTGACAACCCACGCTACGCCACTGTTAATAGGACATATTTTGGAAACATCTGGGAAATTCAGCCAGGTGAATATTTGTAAACTCTCGAAAGAGGGTGCGAGTGATGTTTACAACATGAAACAAATATATGTAGGATCACTAGATTAAGAACAGAAGTAATGATATTCAGACCTACTGAGTGCACATGAAATGGTTGTATCAAAATACACAAGTGTTTGTGCAAGTTGGAAAGCCTAGCTGTTAAATAACACTAAGTGTAGTCCTGTAGCCTCCATTCAACAGGCCATGCCTCATAGGAGGCTGAATGAGGCATCCTTCACTCTTACTTACAATATCTGATGCCAGGAGGGGCAGGCCGATATGCCAATGGAAGCCTGGTGTGAAGTGAGGACAAGGTGGGCTGAGTAGTCTTCACACTGCACAGCCTGTGTTGGGTGGTGTCAGGACCGGCTTTAGTGCTGGTGACACCCAGAGCAGCAATCCTTTCTGGCGCCACCCACCCCATGACCACCTCCTTGGGTTTCCTCACTACCACCAAGCAAAAGTGCCCCTCATCTCTCCGTAGCCAAACTCACATACATTTAATTTGTTTTAAAGCGCTGGTAAAGGCTGGCTTTACTAATCCACATAAAATATATTTATGTTCTTTGCATCAGGCATATTAACTCTCTGTGCTACTTTATGGCATCAAAACTGCCACTGGACAAAACGCTGATATCTCTATCTTGCAAGATTAACCACAAGAGGTATCTTGTTATTTTAATTGCTTCCTGAAGGCTGGACACACATAACTTTTCAGCAGGTGCTTTTAAATCGCAAGTCTTGTAAGTTATTGCTAAACACAGCATCCCCCCCTGAGGTCAGCGCCCCCAATCCTGGTCAGCACCCGGTGCGGTTGCACCGCCCTAAAGCCGGCCCTGGGTGCTGTTGAGAGGTGGATACCTACGGTGTGTGCAGCGGGCCTCAACTCCCTGAGACACCTCATCAGAGAGGGGATGATCTGCATTCATGAGGCTATTTGTGCTGTTCTAGCCTCATGCCCATGCATACGCCTCTACGCCTGCCTCACAACACCTAAAGCTGTTAATCAACCAAGCCCACCTTCCAATGCAGAGGACATGGAAGTAGCAAAACCGCAGTCTTGGCAAAGATGGGGATTGGGGAGGTTGAACAATATAAAGACAATGCACAGCCAGGGAGTGGAGGAACTAGAGTTTCCCAGATGTTCAGTGAAGCCAGGGGGATGAGGCCACGAGGAGAGAAGCTACACAGAGGAGTGGGTGCAAGAGAATGTTCTATCCAGCGAGACAAGGGAACAGAGAATACAGAAGAATCAGAGCCGAAAGGACAGTTGTGCAAAGGACATCTACTGTGTTCCCGTATGTAAAGCTACAGCATGAGTGCATGCAGTATACGCTACAAAGACACGGATTCCCCCTTCCTCAGTTCTTGCACAGCTCCATATGGCAGTGTAGAGTCTGGCATGTCAGTAATGCTTGCAGTACTGTGGACTACAGAAATGTTCTAACTTACGTAGCAGGGCAGGGGGTTCTAGCAAGGCAATGGTGCTTCGCATAACAGGCTATTTCTTCAATCTGGAATGGCAATTTTGCATAGCATACAAGATGGGTAATGACTTGACACATAGCAGGGGAATATAGACTATGGGATTGCAATACATAATGGGAAATTTTAGAAATAGGCATATAGGGCCTGATTACAACTTTGGCGAAGGGGGTTAATCCGTCCCAAATGTGACGGATATCCCGCCCGCTGTATTACGAGTCCATTATATCCGTCACATTTGGGACAGATTAACCCTGTCCGCCAAAGTTGTAATCAGGCCCATAATGGTCGCATCTACAACCATATGAAACACACTGTTCTCTGACACCCTTGTGTGCTTAACCTGCATCGCCAGGGCACAGCCCCCTGAACAGCCCAGTCAGACTTTACACCACCTCGTGGCAGAGAACAGCCCCTGGCACAGTCAGCAGCCTTGGCTTGTCTGTCTATCAAGGATCCCCCAGCAGGTTGCACTGGGAGGAGTTCTTGACATATTTCAGCTGCACCCTTTGCAGGCAGGCATGTTGGGCGTCGTATTCTCAGCATAGACATGTTGATGGACTATTAATTGACTCGTGAACAACGTTTGGAATACTGTCCTTTGCTCATAATTTAAAACTGGTGTTCTTTCTCAGAGCAAAGGATTTTGGTGTACATTTTTTCAGTGACGTACCCTTTATATCAGGAGGTGGATGTTGTTGAGTCATGCATATTCATTTTTGTGCTAAAGACAAGGATAAGCGCTTCCGTCTGCCAGCTTAAATCCCAGAGGATCACAGAAGAGCCCTGGTGTCAGGAAACAGAAACTCATGTGGGTCTCCCAAGGGGATAAACACGAGTGCCAGAAAAACAACTTCTACAGATTGGAAAATATTGGAGCTTACAGAACTTTCAGGAAAACAGAAGAGTTAGAACCAGAGGATCAGGAACCAAGAGCAGACTTTAGAGTGGTCTAAGCAGGGCAGGGGCGCGCTGAAGTGAAAAGTAAGGACTTATTTTCATATTCCTGCAGAGTTGTTTGATCTAGAAACGAAAAAAGAAGCCATTTTGGATTGGGATTCATCGTAGGCAAAGAGAGGTGACGCCATCTCATGTCGGAAAGCCTTATGAAATTAATCACACTTTCTTTCACTGCAAAACATAATGGAATTGAGAGACAAAGAGAGACGCTACGGAGGCCCATTCTGCTATGTGGATTGACTATGAGGAGACATAGGTTAACAGTCAAGGGACATTAGAGCGGGAACCCATTAATTGGAACTGCAAGCAAAGTAGGGCAAAAAGATGTCACTTAGTGCAATGTGCAAAAAAGATTTTCGCACACGTCGTCGCCATCTGCACTGTCAGTGTGTGCCACGGTATCAGACCAGGCATTGCTTCACCTAGTGCACAGTTTTTACCAGTGGAGAAGTGCAATATTCAAGTGAGTTCCAGTTTTGTACTAGGAGCACAGTTTCTCTTTGGTACACAAATAACTTTCTGCCACTGGGCATTGCAGAACAACTTAAACACACAATAGTTGATTAGTTTACTTCAGAAAGGTCTATAAGACCACTAGCTTTTTAGCTAAGACATTTGAAAGACTATGATGTAAGATGACCATGTACTTAAATAGCTGCCTGAATCTTCTTGCAAGTAGAATCCCCAGTACACTGCTGTAGGGGATGATCGGGCAGGCCTGCACAACTCAATGGTGAGGCTATGAGCAGTTTTGCAAAGATATATGTATGTGTGTATGAGCTATCTGTATACCACAAACCTAGCCCCGAGAAAGAGGAGTGGTGCATATAGCGAAGGGCAAAGCTACGGTCAGTGAGAAATGGGATGGGAAGCTGGGTTCCGGAAGTTGTGATGCACTGTTACTACATCGCAATGTAGTGTTCTTCAGAGAAATGTGTCTTGAGATCTTTCCTAAACTGGAGCAGAGTTGGAGTGGTCCTGATGATACAGGGATGAGTGCATACATGGAGGTGGTCTCTTGTCTCCATTCTGAAGGTGTCCAGGTGGCCAGTGTACCGAGAGCCATTAGAGGTGCTTCTGATTCCGTGTCCGTCACTGAAAACCTTCCAGGACCAGGCCAGGGAGCAAGGGTTGCGGCTTTTCTTTGTGCACATTTGGGGACCCTGAAGCACTATCCAATGAGTTGGAATCCACAACTGAGGCTAGTAATCAAATCAATGCATTCAAATAGTGTGAAGCATATTAGGCTCCACGCGGAAGAGCAAGAGTGGTTAAGGGTTCAAACTATTAAGGTTTATTAATAGTTACCATATTTACAAATTCAAAATCATAAAATTAGTGTTAATCCATTCATGAATACATTTAGTAATTATGAAGTTCAAATCAATTGAAGTCAATAAAGCTGTCTCAAAAGAAAAAGTTACATAAATCAGTGTTTCCTTAAAGAGAGCACCCCACTTGCTTTAAGTTGTCTCAAGATGTTCTGGAAAAGGGCTTGAACTCTTGTCTACCTTGCATTGGCTTAAATCACACAATTCAAAGATTTGCCACCTCTGCACATAGTTCCTAGAAAACCCTCCAATCAGGTTACAGCTAGTAGGTACAGTTCAAGCCTCATTAGTTTCACAAGTTCCTACATATTGAATCGTCTCTAACCATCCTTCAAACTTAGTCATCTGCAAACTTAGATGTCTGCACCGTAACGAGGTTACATTGGACCAGCCTGTTCTCTACAGGTGACCTGTAACAACTAGTTACAACATTTTGCAGTTATCGTGTAAAGGAAAACATTTAACATGAGAAAGAAAGCAAAGAGTTCACGTTTGTAAATGGTGAGTTAAGCTTTTCCTAGAAATAAAAATACACATGTGATATGGAATAAGATATCAACCACACGCGAGCCTTTTCAAAATGCAGACCTGCTTTATCTATGGTAAGCCTGAAGGTGAGTAATGCCCAGTTGGTATATTTGTGCAGTAAATGTTAATAGACGGACAAAACATTCAATATAAAAAATAACCCCATCCCAAGGCACAGGCGGCAGTACAGCTCCAAATCTCAGAAGGTTCTAAAGTGCTATGTCGTGGCATTGCCTGCTTATACTGCAACGCAGCTATACAAAAAAATGTAAACAAAAACAAAAAATGCAATCCTTTTTGTTCTACCTCTAGCATTCTCTTGAAATGGAGGACTTTGTGGCTGTTACTCCAAGAGTGAATAGAAGTGAGATTAGTTCCCTCTTTTCATAGCAGGCCTGTGGTAGGTGTGTGTGAGCACAGAGTCGGTGAGCTCTGAAGACCCTCAGCACATTTATTTCAGATCCTGATCTGAATTTCTTGCCCTCGACCCTTTTCTTCTGTTTCAGACACCCCAGCTGCTCCTGCTTTCATGCTCCTCAGCCAACCTTTGGGTTACAAAGAGGCAAGGGTCTTTTTAGGTCGGGCATCAGCCAAGATTTTTTTATTTTACTAAAGTTATGTCTGTAGTGCACCTATAGGGGCTTCCGGCCTGCCCTCTGCAACCATTGGTCTGTTATTGTGTCATTCACCTTCGCATCAGCCAATTACAGCTCACAGCATAATGTAATATGCCAGGCCACATCAGCTATTGTCTAACTTCAGCGAGAGCTCGCTTTCTGTCCTTTCACAAGGAGCACATCTACACCCAAAGCACTCCCCTTCAGTGCCGGGGACTAATATGGCAATGTGTACTTTTTGAGACCAACAAATATTTTTGCTGTTATACAGTGTTTTTTTTTTTAGATACATGAGGTCTCCACAGCTTCCCCAAAACTAAGGTTTTGCAAAAAAGCATGACAATACCAGAATTGCTAAAGCAAAACACCCGACCTACTGGCTTTGCCCCAGCTTGTTTTCTGGTGAGCTCTCAGTGCCAGAGTCCAGGGCTGGAGTACTTATGCTCCCTTCAGTAGTGATTTAGTGCTTCGCTTCTGTACCTCCCGGTGATTAATGGCGTGTCGCTTTCAGTACATGGCCCGTGAGTCTCTCAGCTCGTCATTTATTTAGGTAAAATGGCTTTTTGTGCTGTGCTTGCTCTTTCAGAAGTTTATATTTTATGCCACTTAATGACCTAGTTGCGTTCTTAGCCATGCTCCATTTGAGGATGATGTCCTCTTAGAGGCGCCAGCACGCGCTTTCATAGCTGTGACGTGTGCACGGGGAGGGCTCTGGCCCCCCGCAAATGGCGCCACGCGACTCTCAGAAGCCGCCCCAATCCCCACCGTCTCTGCAGTTCAACCCTTTCTCCAATGTTAGAGCGCAAGAAAAAATGAGCTGTGAAAAAATGAAAGGTGACTCGTTTCCATGCCAGGCCTGAGAGCCCATCTCATACCAGAGGTCAGAGACGTTTTGGTCCTGTGTCATTTCCATCCTCCATTAGGAGCATTAATACTCTGACAGTCCCTTAAGCTCATCTGGACCCTGGGGATGAAGACTCTGTTCCCACCCCAATCCAATGAGTCCAACAAGTACTCAAGTTAAAAGGTTTCTTGTTCCCAGGGTATTCTCCCGCGTCCACCCAGTAGTCAATGTAAAAGTCTCCTTGTTCCCACGTCATTCACACGAGTCGTTTCAGTGCCATAGAGGATGGGTGCCTGTGCGTAAGCCAGTCCTCTGAGTTCATACTGTCCTGAAGATGAAGGGTCCTATATTCCTTTGTCAGTCACCTGAGCCGTTAGAGAACCAGTAATGATTAGTACTCTGTCCCCGTGTCCGCCCAGTACTCAAGGTGAATGGTTCCATGTTCCTGAGCCAGTCACCTGAGAGCATTCAAAGGACCAGAGATGATTAGTCCTCTGTTCCCGTGTCCACCCAGTACTCAAGGTGAAAGGTTCCTTGTTCCGGAGTCAGTCACCTGAGCCCTTACAGGACCTCAGATGAGGAGTCCTCTGTTCCCGTGTCCACCCAGTACTCAAGGTGAAAGGTTCCTTGTTCCGGAGTCAGTCACCTGAGCCCTTACAGGACCTCAGATGAGGAGTCCTCTGTTCCCGTGTCCACCCAGTACTCAAGGTGAAAGGTTCCTTGTTCCTGAGTCAGTCACCTGAGCCCTTACAGGACCTCAGATGAGGAGTCCTCTGTTCCCGTGTCCACCCAGTACTCAATGTGAAAGGTTCCTTGTTCCGGAGTCAGTCACCTGAGCCCTTACAGGACCTCAGATGAGGAGTCCTCTGTTCCCGTGTCCACCCAGTACTCAAGGTGAAAGGTTCCTTGTTCCGGAGTCAGTCACCTGAGCCCTTACAGGACCTCAGATGACTAGTTCTCTGTTCCCGTGTCCACCCAGTACTCAAGGTGAAAGGTTCCATGTTCCTGAGTCAGTCACCTGAGCCCTTACAGGACCTCAGATGAGGAGTCCTCTGTTCCCGTGTCCACCCAGTACTCAAGGTGAATGGTTCCATGTTCCTGAGTCAGTCACCTGAGCCCTTACAGGACATGTCATCTATTTCTGTGCTAATCTGTGTCCATCCAGTACTGAAGGTGAAAGGCTCATTTTTCCCCATGCTTTCCCCGTGCCCACCCAGTCCCAGAGGGGGAAACCACCTGCCCTGTGCCCCCATTTACATCATCCGTGCACACATCTGGAAATGTCTGCATTCCAATTCATTTTTTATATCAATGTTTGAAAACTTCTTCTTTTTCCCTTTGTGGGCCTGAGAAATTGGAGTTTGAGACACATTATTCATGCTTCTGGGACTCACAGCAGTTTTTTGCGCAAAATGGCCTTTACAACGCGGCCGGAGCCACCAGGCCGTAAGCCCACAAGCGTTACCACACTTGCCCTGAACCATGCAAATGCGTGGTTAAAGCACTATGAACTTGCGTGGTCCAGGCACACAGGAGGAACAGCCGGAAGAGGAGTGTGGCGGCCGGGTAAATTGGGCTGGGTTGGGGGGGGATTTTTACGGATAGGGTGGGGTAGGTTTTAGAGTCAGGGTGGGGTGTGGGGGGATCGGGATAGATTTTAGTACAGGGTGGGGTAGGTTTTTAGGGCTCAGGGTGGGGGCTGGGGGTCGGGTAGTGTTTAAGACAGGGCGGATAGTTTTTAGGACAGGGTGGGGTAGGTTTTAGGGTTTAGGGTGGGGGTCAGGGTAGTTTTTGGGACAGGCAGGGTAGGTATTAGGGTTTAGGGCTAGGGCGAGTAGTTTTTAGGACCGGGTAGGATTCAGGGTTTAGGGTGGGGCGGGGGGCGGCGTAGTTTTAAGGGCAGGCTGGGGTAGGTTTAAGAGTTTAGAGTGGGTGTGGGGAATCAGGGTAGTTTTTAGGACAGGGTGGGGGAGTTTTTGGGGTAGGGTTTAGAGCAGGACGTGGAGTCCCGTAGTTTTTAGAATAGGGTATGGTAGGTTTTAGGATTTAGGGTGGGGGCATGAGGGCAGTGTAGTTTTTAGGACAGGGTGGGGGAGTTTTTTTAGGACAGGGTACGTTTTAGGGTTTAGGGTAGGGTGGGGGTAGGGGTAATTTTTAGGAGGGGGAGGATTTACTGTTCGGGATGGGGGTTGGGTTTAGGACAGGCTGGGGTAGTTTTTAGGACAGGGTGGGTTTTAGGGTTTAAGGTGGGGGAGAAGATAGTTTTTAGGACTGGGCGGGGTAGGTTCTAGGGCAGGGTAGCTTTTAGGGTTTCGGGCAGGGTCGTTTTTAGGACAGGGCAGGGTTTGGGGGTGGGTAGTTTTTAGGACAGGGTGGGTAGTTTTTAGGACAGGGTACCCTTTATGGTTTCGGTGGGGTTGTTTTTTAGGACAGGGCAGGGTTTGGGGGGCAGGTAGTTTTTAGGACAGGGTATGTTTTAGGGTTTAGATCGGGGTAGTTTTCAGGACAGGGCAGGGTAGCTTTTAGAGTTTCAGGCGGGGTAGTTTTTAGGACAGGGTAGGATGGGTTTTAGGGTTTAGGACAGGGTTCGGGGTAGTTTTTAGGACAGGGTGGGATATCTTTTAGGGCAGCGTAGGTTCTAGGGTTTAGGGCGGGGCTGAGGTTTCAGGGGGTTTTATATCACACAACCATGCATGGCGTTACCAAAAATACCTTCACTAAAATGCTTTTACAATTACATTTGTTGTAAAGGTATGCGTGGTTAAGACCCGGTCATGGTTCTGCCATACAACCGTTTTTTGCATATTTTAAACTCTTTAAACCCCGGTAATTTGACCCTGGTTCATGATATGAGCAGATAGGATCAATTGTGCTTTTGTGTGTCCACCTTCAGTAAAATAATGTATAAGAAGCCCTCTGACCTCACCCCCCCCCCCCCTCTCCCCCCGCCCAGTGCTCCATTTTCCAAAGCTTGAAGCTCCACGAAGCTCTTGTCATGCGCTGAGCACTAGCTGAATATTCGGGCGTATGGCTCATTCTAATTATGGTTTTATGTATTTCTGACACAGTCCCTCATGGCATTATAATCAAAAATATTAAACATCCTGCACAGAAATTCTTATCATGCAGAAACAGGCTGTGACCTAGTATTTTTCATAGTTAAAAATGAGTTTTTAACATTGTATGAAGGTTATAAATGGATTCTAAATATCACCATTAAAAAAAAGGATTTACCCCATTTCAACAGAGGTTACAAATCCATACAAGAGGGAAAAAAGGCTCCAAAGGCCTTGTTTGGAGTGAGAGCCCTGGCAGTCCAACAGAATGAATCATAACTCGCGTGTGATGTTATTGTATTGTAATCGTATTTATATAGCGCTTACTACCCCTGACGAGGCGTCAAAGCGCTTTTCGGTGAGTAGCACGCTACTCTGGAACCCAACAAGAATTAGTGATGGATTAGTATCGGGAAATAATGAGTACAGTTTTAGTATTATTATGAGTTAATTTGAGTCGCGGATACGAGAGTTTGTTAGTTAGATTGACTGGAGTAATGGAGGGGTGGAGGAGGAAAGAAATCCAGAAGTGTTAATTGGGAGTATATCCTTCATTTACTCAACCCAAAGGCTTAGGATGAGTAAAGGGGGATGGAGGAGGGAAGAGTATGTGGAAGGGTTAGGGAGAGCATAGAAGCAGGGTGAGATAAATGCGGGAGAATTTAGTAGGGTTGTGCTTAGCGTTATTTAGGAGATGAAAGTAGTAGAAACGATTTGGGATGAGTCAGAGTGAGAATGGAGGATAGTTTGATAGAGACATGACATATGATGATGGGTAGATAAGTGTGATAAGATGAGAGCAGGAATTCATAGATATCTAGTATAACAAGCCACCCAGGAGCCATGCAATGACCCACGAACATGCCAACAACATATACACATATATATATATATATATATATATATATATATATATATATATACATATACATACACACACACACACATATGCACATACAATACATAATTAGAACCATGGGTAAAATATACTTAGTCAAACAGATTTAAAGAGTGTGTGTGTATTTTATTGTTACGACATAGTAGCGATACATATTTTCTAAAGAAACTATACATAACTAGAAGTATACACATAATCTGAAAAAAATATTTATCAACACAGGCATATGCAGTTCATAGTTGTTTGAATATGGTGGTTATGAAGGAAAGAGCCAACTCTTGAGTAGTTTTCTGAAGACAAGAACGTTATCTGTGGCTCTTATAGTTGGGAGCAATGAATTCCACAGTTTGGCTGCTTGAACGGAGAACGATGTACCACCTATAGACTTTCTTGTATGGTGGTGTTCTAAGGCGGGGTGCCAATCTTGAGCGGAGGTTTCTTTGTTGGATGTATTTGGTTATTTTGTTTCTGATAAAAAGCGGTCCTGTTCCATGTATAGCTTTGTGGGTGATACAAAGCAGCTTGAAAGTGCATCTGCTGGCAACGGGTAACCAGTGTAGTGCTCTCAAGGCAGGGGAGATGTGGGCTTGCGGCTTTATATGTAGTAGTAGCCTGGCCGCGGAATTCTGGATACGTTGTAGTTTTTTCATAACAGATAGAGGTGATCCATGGTAGAGGCTATTGGCATAATCCAGTTTGGATAGTACAGGCGAGATAGTAGCTTGCACCTTGTGTGGAAATCCGAGGTGGGGGAAGATGTGTCGTAAAGTCTTCAAGGTGATGAAGCTTGTTCGTGCTAATTTGTCCACTTGGGCATTCATAGTTAACTTGGAATCCATGGTGATTCCTAGGTTTTTAACTTCCTTGGATAATTGAGGAGGTGGTCCGAGATAGTCAGGCCAGACGCACAGAGGGTCATAACTTTTCCAGTCACCACATATGAGTATTTCTGTTTTGGAGTTATCACCCCTCTGACCTCACCAGAGCTTTCCTTGTGTGTATTTTACTTAGAAAGCAGGAGGAGCTGAACTAGGACGCTATTTAATTTCCATTTGAGTGCTCAACTATTCTGCAGCAGATAAAATGATTATGTATCGCAAATGATGGATTTATCTAAATTGAAAAAATAATGGACCGGTTTATTTCTTCGTGAAATGTGTGAAATGTCAGCAGCATGCCCTTCAGATAAAAAATTAAGTGAAATGGGGGCTCGAAGCTGAGCCACCTTGTTGAACTTTATGTATATTTATGGTTACTGCATGCAATACATAAATATTTTTTCAAAAAAGATTAAGTAAAAAAAAAAAAAGGGCCACTGGAGGCGGGATGTGGGCTGGGGCCTTTATGGCTGGCGGGTTAATTAATTCCAGCGATTGTAATGCGCTCACG
This sequence comes from Pleurodeles waltl, assembly GCF_031143425.1. Taxonomy (NCBI): domain Eukaryota; kingdom Metazoa; phylum Chordata; class Amphibia; order Caudata; family Salamandridae; genus Pleurodeles; species Pleurodeles waltl. The sequence goes on along the minus strand of NC_090449.1, from coordinate 73,700,262 downwards.
CATCGTATAATTGCTCCCTGAGGAGGCCATAGAATCCGACGAAGGCGAGCGCGGTCTGCGATTTCCCGCCACTTCTCATTGGAAAACAATGCCTGTTCCTCGCCTTTCCCTGTCATGATTTTTTGAGCACAGATTAAACCCCCGCACATGACCCGCAGGGTCGCGACCCTCATGTTTAATACTAGTGGAGTCCAATGAATTGCAGCTGCTTTCATCCCTTCCATTGATATTACTCACCTGGACACTGACATACCCTGACTCACGCACCCTCCACTTGGTGTAGGATGGAAGAATGAGCACTCTGCAAATTAGGCCATCAGTAACCTCCCACACAGTCCACTGAATGGTACTTAAAGTCTGGGTGACATTATGAGGCACTGGTCACCTACAGAACACAGTATGGAGTATGTTTTAAATATACATTGTATTAAGTGCATACCTCTCTCCAGAGCTGTCCTGTTGGAAGATGGATTTTTTTAATATACAGTGTATTAAGTGCATACCTCTCTCCAGAGCTGTCCTGTTGGAAGATGGATTTTTAGTAGGGATAAGTTTGCACTTACCACTAGCAATAAGGTCCCCATCCCAACATAAAGTCCAGTTAAGGCCTCAATACATTTGCCCCTGGCTCAGCCCTTGGTAGCTGGCTGCGAGCAGGAAGGCTTAACTCAGGTGACAGGTATGTAAAACAGCAAATATGTAAAAGAGAACACAATATGAAAATCCCACACCAAGTTATAAAAATAGGAAATATTTGTAACTTTAAAATGACACCAAAACAATAAAAATCCAATATAGGGAACCGGGGATTAGAATTAAAAAAAATTAAATAAAAACATGTGCTTCCAGTGATTAGAAGCCAATAGCACCAAACGGGGAGATCTGGTCACAAAGTCACAATTTGAGGCTGACTGCAATGGAGTCCTGCTCAGATACACTGAGCGGGAGACCTCAATCATAATTTTACAATCATTGATTTTCTGGAGGATTTTCTCCTGACGGTATGCAGGCCTCTCCATCTAGCAGATTTTGATGCAATATCATTGGATTGCTTTTCTGCAAGGCCTCGGTCAAATCCTGAAAGTCTGGAGCTACGAATCTTTCAGCGGGATGAAGCTGAAGTTCATGCTGGGTCACAGTTGAATGTAGTCGAAGTCTGGTTGCTCCACCTATGGAGCTGTTTCCAAACGTTGCTCCAAACTTCTCCAAACTTCTGGAACGTCTTCCTGAAGTTCCCCTTGAGGGTTCAGGGTGTCCAAAACACAAATCCAAGGTTCTAGAAGCTCAGAGATGGTCCTTGGAAGTTTGAACCACAATTTCCACAGTGCATGTGGCCAAATCCTTAAACATCCACTGGACACACTCCAAGCTAGGGACTTCTTGTGAGATGATGTAGGAAAGCTTTGTTAACCTGTTGCTTCAGCGAGTGCACTCTTTAATCCTTTTAGAAGCAAGGCAAAGTCCTTAGGGCTGTAGCTCCCAGTGTGCAGCAGAAGCAGTCCTTCAAAGAGCAGAACATTGGGTGCAGACCAGGGTCCATCAGTGTAGTCCTTCTCCTTGTAGTTTCAGGCAGCAAATCTGAGTTGCTATGCAGCTCTCACATATTTATTCAATGATTTAGGGGGACAAGCAGGGGGGCAGCCGTGTCCAATTAAATGCAGGGTGACACCTAAAAGCATGACAGCTTCCTCCAAAGTGTGGCATAATCTTGTCCCACAATTCAGTGTACACTAAAAATCCAAGATGGAGAATTCCTCTCCAGAAGGGCACGACCTGGCTAAACCAACCTAATGGTGTGGCTCATTTCCATTAACACTGCCACTCCCTCCCATCTGAAAATTCAATTCCTTGGCCTGCCATCTGGCTGTAGGGTACAAGCGGAGGGGTAGGCCTGGCTGGCATTATTTCATTATTTTCTGTCCTATTCTCTTTGGAGCCCAGTTTGATTTACCCAGCCCTTTTTTGGCTTGTGCTCTGCAGCTGCAGACCTACCCCCACCAGATAACCTCTGCTCTATGGAGGCCACTTATAACTCATCAAAGCTGCCTGGCTAAGTCTATTGAGACTGGCCAATCAGATGTGGCTAGAAACGTTTTAAACTTTTCTGCAATAGTTATGATGAATTCAGCAGTCACAAATTGTCAGATTTATCATTACCAATCTTTTGAGTCCTTGAATGACATTTCTAGCTCCCTCCTAGCAATATGTATACTTAAACACAATATTTCAGTGTTAGTTTATGGAGCTAGGTATCTACAATAGTGGAGAAGTGTGGCTCAATGGTTAGAGCGGCAGACCCTGAAGCAGAGATCTGGCTCAAGACCAGGGTTCAAGTCCCGCTTCGGCAGGTCTTGGGCTCAATTCCCCTTGACCAGATAATTCTCGCCTCAGTGCCTAATCTAATTCATGGGTCCCACTCTGCAACTCTGGGCAATAGCTTGCTTAATCTCCACAACGGCCCCAACAGCGCTTGGATGCCTGGCTTCACCCTGGGGGTGCTCAGGAGTGGGCGCCTCACAGGGAAAAAGCCAGGAGGGGTTCCATAGCGGTATGAGTACAGCGCCTTGAGACCCTAACGGGTGAGTAGTGCGCTATACAAGTGCTAATTTACAATTACAATGGGTAAGAACTAAATGGACAGTTTATCCCACACCAGGGCATATAAAACATCCTTTATAATGTCCCTCGGTATAGTTACATGGCACTCCACCCCTGGGGCTCCTAGGGGAGACCTTAGAGGTGACTTATATGTAAAAGTAAAGTGGACTATCACTTTGGAAGTACCTTTAATTCCATATTTCAATTTGCATATATTTTACTTTTAAAGACAGTATGCAAAGCAGGTCTGCCTTTAAAAGTGACAGTAGGCAACACCGCAGTGCACATTCCAGTGCAGGAAATCTACTGGGTCTCTAAACCTCCCTGCCCTAGTATATACTAGGGACTTCAGGGTAGTTTGATAGCCAAATGTAAATATACCTAATTACCATATACCTTTTCAGTCAGAGCACTGACCCTGGGCCTGGTTAGCAGTGTCCAGGTCAGAGTCAGAGTCAGTTACCACCAGTGACAGCCGGACAAAATGGGGTCAACAAGGCTAAAAGGATGACTTTCTCACATGTCCCCTCTAGTACTTGATGGAGCTTTGATGACCAGTGCAAGGTTAATGCTTGGCCTTTTTTCCTGTGAGGGATTACCTCTAGGATTAACAAGATTTTCAAACACACAAAAGGTGATGGGAGGAAGCTTGCAATAAGTTAACCACTGCCAATCACTCGGGTAGCATTCCAACCAATCGTTCTTTTGCACATCATGCCACCTCAGATATGATCTAGCCATATGCAAATCAGACTTGGTCTTGCTCCAGTAGGATCAGTACCAGCCCAAAATGTCAGGCCAGGTCCTCCCTGAACCGGAACAAATGCAACTGGTTTCACCGTGACTGTGGCTCATCAGTTGGAGAATGCTTGGTTCCAGTAGCACAGGGTGCATAGGACCAAGGATTAAGAGATGGAAATACATGATGAAAATGAAAAAAGCTGACAAAATATGGCTGGATTAAACAACAATGAGAACGGGTCAGATTGAAGGCAACATAAGACAAAGCATGAAAATGAGGTGAGGATATACAGGACATAGAGGAAGGAGAAAAGGCAAACTAATACCATTAAAGAAATAAGGAAATCTCCTAAACAAGGTTTTTCACACATAAGAGCAACAGCTGACTCCATGTTAACAGGGACACAATTTTGCAGTCCTGGCCTATCCTTATAAAACCTGATTCATGCCGATAAGATTAACACATCCCAAAACAGCAATTTGGGTGTGTTGTATAATTATTGAGACAGTTGACCCTGTTGCCTGATCTCCCAGATGCCCAACCTCCTCCCAGCCTCCAGCCTCAACTCCTCCCCTCACGCACTAGTGCACGCCCACACACACAATCTGTGAAGAGCCACTGTCATAAATAGACACAACAACTATGATTCCAGGACTGCAGTCGTGAGCATGTAAGTGCTGTCCCAAACAGGACTTCCAGTAGTTTCATGATTCTACCTCCAAACCTACTGGGTCTTGAAACTACAGGATGTACTGGCTGCATTAATTCAGGACAGGAAATGATAAATCAGTGAGGAAACTCTATAACAATTTAAGGAACCTGACAGGTACAGGTTAGTAAGTGCAGGCAACTGAGAGGTTTTCATGTAGATTTAAGGACGTATGATGCACTCAGGCACACAATGCGGACTGAAAAGAGCAGAGGATATGAAAGGAGATTGTAAAAGAGATAGTGAAATATTGAAAAACGTAAGGAATCTGGGTTCGGATTGAAGAAATCAGGGGACCTCAAGTAAGAGTGAGGAAAACAGTGGACTGAAAAGGTAGGAGAGAGAGTGGTGGAAGTAGACAGTGTGTGACATAAGAGGATTCAGAAAGAAGTGGGTGAAATTAAATTGAAAAAGAAGGTGAGACAGAAGCATGTATAGACTGAGAGGATTAGAGAAAGTAGAATTAAGAGGTGGGGTTAGAAAAGGCAGCAGGACATGAGTGAAATCGTGAAAAGTTGAAGAGTTCTTTTGGGATTGAAAAATGAACAAACACTGCATGGGAAAGCAAAAGAGAGGAAGGAGTGATTGGAGGGAACAGAAGGGAAAGAATGGAATTAGAGAAAGCAGAAGGGAAACAAAGCTGGAAAAAAGCAAAGGGAGTATGGTAGGGATAGAGAATTAAAGAGTGCAGCAGAGAATCAGTTTGATTGAAGAAAGAGTAATTCTGGGATGACATCAAGCATGAGAGGTAGGGTGGGATATTAAAAGGCATAAGAGAAATGGCAGCATAAAAAACACAAAAGAGAAAGGGTCATACGAAACAAAGAAGCAAAAGAAGGGAATTAAATACATGCTGAAAAGTTGGTGATATTGCAGAAAGTACCAAATGGATTGGATAAGAGAATACAAAAACTATTTGCTGGAATAAAATTAGTAAGAGTTAAAGAGGGATTCAAGCAAATAGAGTCTGAATGGTTTTGGAGAAAACAGCAGAAAATGGGTGGGAATAGAGAAATTAGACAGAGAAGGGAGGGATTAGATAAAGCGGAAGATAAAGGATGGGATAGGAGAAACAAGAAGGGAAGCAGTGAAATTAGAGAAAGCAAAATGGGAAAGGTGGTTTTAGAGAAATCAGAAAGAAAATGTAGGGGTTTCAAATAATAAAGGAAAAGGGTGGCATTACAGGAAGCAGACATGAATTGGGTGATTAGCGAGAGAAGGAAAAGGGTGGCATTAAGGGGACCAGAAGGGAAAGGGTTAGAGTAGAAAACACAATCAAAAAGGGTTGGAGTAATGAAAGTAGGAAAAAAATGGAGGGATTAAAAAAGAAATGAGAAGAAACAGGGTGCGATTAGGATTTTAAAAAGCAGAAAGGAAATTGTAGGCTTGCAGAAAGAAGGGGAAATGTGTCATTAGCGAAAGAGGAGGGAATAATGGATTAGATAAAGGAAAAAGCTTTAGGTGAGATTACTGAAAGCAGGCGAGGTAGGTTGGGATTAGAGAAAATAGAATGGAAAGAGTGATTAGAGAAAGAAGAGGGGAAATGGAGAGATTGGAGAAAGCAGAGAGGCAGAATTAGAGAAAGTAGAATGAAGATGATGGGACCAAAGAGAGCAGTATGAAAATGGTGGGACTAATGAAAACAAACAAAATGAGGGTGAACTTGATGGGCATGGAAGAAGAAAGTTGTGATTAGACACAGAAAGCTGTGGTGAGATGGAGCGAACCAGAAGAGAGAATTGGAGCCTGGAGGAAGTCCCATAGGACAGGGTTGAGATGTACGGAAGGGTCTATGTTTCCATAAAGGAAGCAAAAAAAAGTAATGTGGGTTTAGGGAAAGCAGAGGTTGGTGCCAGGCTTGTGACTGTGCCCATTAATAACTCTGCTGTCCATGCCCTCTTGCCTTCCCCGCTTCTCTGTCCTTGGCAGGCTCTGCCACTGTCCCTCTCCTGATGCCTCGTCTAATTTTGCTCATCTTTTGTCCACAGCTCTGCTGCTGCTCTACGACGTCACCAATAAATCATCGTTCGACAACATCAAGGTAAAGAACTGAATATCCACATTACCGACCTCTGTCCTTGTATTATCTTCGCTGTGAAAGTTTTATTTTGTTTTGGCATAATTTAGATTTTTGGTTTTAGGTGGAAATTCTCCTCTCACGCCACAACTGATGTTCCTGTTAATGTCCGAGGGTATATATATGGGCAAAATGAAAAAGGAAAGAACCCCCGTCCAGCCTCCCGATTTATATGTAGACTAGAACCCCCCCAACTCTCATAAAACAACAGGAGGCTCAGTGGTTTACATAAACTATTCACTCTTATTTTATTGCACATTATTATCCAATATTACAAAGCAACTCATATATAACAATCATTGATATAACTACTCATCCTTGTATTTGGAGCCCAAAGTCCATATGGGAGAGGTGTGCGACATGCCCTTGTAGTCACACACTAGACAATGGAAACAGGGTGTCAGGCGAACAAGACATAAAAGGACGAAGAAAAGAAACATACATTGAGTGAGCGTTATGCCATCCACTGGTAGTCATTTTCTTCCCAGTATGCCGTGAAATGGTAGACAGACCTCTGTTAATCTATGGATCTGTCACTGGGTTACTGGATGTCCCCAGTAATTTCTGTTCTGTGATTAGCATATCTGCTCCTGTGCGACAGCATAGTCACCTCTAATAATCTATGAATCTGTCACTGAGTTACTGGATGTCCCCAGTGATGTCTGTTCTGGGATTAGCATATCTGCCCCTGTGTGACAGTATAGTCACATCTCTTAATCTATGAACCTGCCACTGGGTTACTGGCTGTCCCCAAATATTTCTGTTCTGGGATTAGTATATCTGCCCCTGTGTAAAAGGATAGTCACCTCTTTTAATCTATGAATCTGTCACTGGGTTACTGGCTGTCCCCAGTGATATCTGTTCTGGGATTAGCATATCTGCCCCTGTGTGACAGTAAAGTCACCTCTATCAATCTATTAATCTGTCACTGGGTTACTGGCTGTCCCCAGTGACATCTGTTCTGGGATTAGCATATCTGCCCCTGTGTCACTGTATAGTCACCTCTGTTAATCTATGAATCTGTTACTGGGTTACTGGCCGTCCCCAAAGATGTCTGTTCTGGGATTATCATATCTGCCCCTGTGTGACAGTATAGTCACCTCTATTAATCTATGAATCTGTTACTGAGTTACTGGATGTCCCCAGTGATGTCTGTTCTGGGATTAGCATATCTGCCCCTGCGTGACTGTATAGTCACCTCTATTAATCTATGAATCTGTCACTGGGTTACTGGCTGTCCCCAAAGAAAGATGTCTGTTCTGGGATTAGCATAGCTGCCCCTGTGTGACAGGATAGTCACATGTGTTAAACTATGAATCTGTCACTGGGTTGCCTGATGTCCTCCGCGATGTCGGTTCTGGGATTTGCATATCTGCCCCTGTGTGACAGTATGGTCACCTCTATTAATCTATGAATCTGTCACTGGGTTGCCTGATGTCCCCCGCGATGTCGGTTCTGGGATTTGCATATCTGCCCCTGTGTGACAGTATGGTCACCTCTATTTATCTATGAATCTGTCACTTGGTTGCCTGATGTCGTCGGCGATGTCTGCTCTGGGATTAGCATATCTGCCCTTGTGTGACAGTATAGTCACCTCTATTAATCTATGAATGTGTCACTAGGTTGCCTGATGTCCTCGGCGATGTCTGCTCTGGGATTTGCATATCTGCCCCTGTGTGACAGTATAGTCACCTCTGTTAATCTATGAATCTGTCATTGGGTTGCCTGATGTCCTCCGCGATGTCTGTTCCAGGATTAGCATATCTGCCCCTGTGTGACAGTATAGTCATCTCTGTTAATCTATGGATCTGTCACTGGGTTACTGGATGTCCCCAGTGATATCTGTTCTGGGATTAGCATATCTGCCCCTGCGTGACTGTATAGTCACCTCTATTAATCTATGAATCTGTCACTGGGTTACTGGCTGTCCCCAAAGAAAGATGTCTGTTCTGGGATTAGAATAGCTGCCCCTGTGTGACAGGATAGTCACATGTGTTAAACTATGAATCTGTCACTGGGTTGCCTGATGTCCTCCGCGATGTCGGTTCTGGGATTAGCATATCTCCCCCTGTGTGACAGTATGGTCACCTCTATTAATCTATGAATCTGTCACTTGGTTGCCTGATGTCCTCTGCGATGTCTGCTCTGGGATTAGCATATCTGCCCTTGTGTGACAGTATAGTCACCTCTATTAATCTATGAATGTTTCACTAGGTTGCCTGATGTCCTCGGCGATGTCTGCTCTGGGATTTGCATATCTGCCCCTGTGTGACAGTATAGTCACCTCTGTTAATCTATGAATCTGTCACTGGGTTACTGGCTGTCCCCAAAAATGTCTGTTCTGGGATTAGCATACCTGCCCCTGTGTGACAGTATAGTCACCTCTGTTAATCTATGAATCTGTCATTGGGTTGCCTGATGTCCTCCGCGATGTCTGTTCCAGGATTAGCATATCTGCCCATGTGTGACAGTACAGTCATCTCTGTTAATCTATGGGTCTGTCACTGGGTTACTGGATGTCCCCAGTGATGTCTGTTCTGGGATTAGCATATCTGCCCTGGTGTGACTGTATAGTCACCTCTATTAATCTATGAATCTGTCACTGAGTTACTGGGTGTCCCCAGTGAGGTCTGTTCTGGGATTAGCATATCTACCCCTGTGTGACTATATAGTCACCTCTGTTAATCTATGAATCTGTCACTGGGTTGCCTGATGTCCTTGGCGATGTCTGCTCTGGGATTACCACTCCTGCCCCTATATTATAGTAGACAGACCTCTGTTCATCTATGCATCTCTCGCCAAGTATCCCAATATCTGGGTAACATCCGCACTTTGGATTTGTATATCTGTACCTATGTAACACTAGGCCTGTAATGTGTTAATATGTCACTGAATTACCCTACATCCCTGGTGATGTCAGCTCTTGGATTAGCACACCTGCCCCAGTGTACCCCTACACAGACCCAGTGCTTATTATGAGAGGGTGGTTGCTGGTGGGGACCACCAGAACTCATTTTTGGGGCCTGGTATTTATTTTTGGAGACCAGCACTTATTTTTGCTCATCAGACATTTTCCGAGTGCAAGAAACGGGAAAGAAGCAGGAAGAGAAAAGCAGAAAAACCTTCACGAAAGGAGAAAGCAGGAACTTGCAAAAGTGAGATAAGGGGGAAGAGGGTGTCTAGTAGTCGATTAAAGAGGCGTGAGGTTGTTTCCAGGCTACACAAACGTGGTGCTTGCCACGCTGACACTTAATAGGGACAGCGGGCTTCTGAGCTGCTTTTGGGCACCGGCACTCATTTTTGACAAATTAAGCACTGCGAAGACCTCTGTTAATCTATACAGGTGCTGTGCAGTTATGTTGTCTGCACAAGATGGGTCATAGTGCAGGACAAATGTATTTTATTTAGTGTTTTGTAGAGAGCCAACATATCGCCTACAGCTTCTTCACATACCCAGGCCCACCTTTTAAATTGACTGGGCTAGAGTTCTTAAAAATATTGTAGAGACCACCTAAGGCATAAACACACATTACAATTGCAGCTTCAAATATCTGCCTATGGTGTTTAATAGTGTATCACTCTGTGCTGATGACTCTGTCAAACTATGTACCCTTTGATTTCCACATAGTGGCTCATCAATAAGATATTTATCCAAGGTGTATCCTAAAAGTTATTACATGGCAATGTCTAAGTGTTTTATTTCCCAATTTTGCATAGGACCTGTTTCTATTGCTCTTTCTTGTACTCTGCTATTTCATATCCTCTGTTTTTAAACATGCTTCTATGGTAGGCAGATCCGGATCGCTTTGTACGCCTGAACGAGGAATTATAATAGGCCTCTAGGACTGACAGTAGGTTAATCAAGGTGTCAGGGACCTATTATTTATTTTATTTTAGAAATGTTTTATGGTGCAGACTAGACCAAGGGATGGCAGAGAGCTTCAGATTATAGTAAACTGTATGAAATCAGACATTTTAGGAAAAGATGCACACAACAAATGCGATGACATGGATAATATGAAAATGGGAAGAGGATGTGGAGAACAGCCAGAGCTGCCGACTTTGGAGTTGGGAACGATGTTCGAGTCTCGGCGTCGGCTCAACATCCTGTGATTTTGGGCAAATCACTTAAGGCCTGATTTAGGTCTTGGCGGAGGGGAATATTCCATCACAAATGTGACGGATATCCCCTCCACCGTATTACAATCCCATTCTATCTTATGGGGATCATAATAAGGCATACGGGATATCCGTCACATTTGTGGCTGAGTTTTCCCTCCACCAAGACCTAAATCAGGCTCTTAATCTCCCGGTGCCTTCCAAGAAATGAATATGTGCTTGTGTACTGTAACTCGTGCGCATGTAAAGTGCTCCAATAGCTTCCACAAACTTCAAAAAAAGGACGGTATAAAGTAGGTATTTCCCGAATCAAAAAGAGTAATTCCAAAAGTGATTCCAACTTTCTAATCAGCATACAGTGACTGTGCAAAAGCCAAATAAAAGGTTGATAAAAGATTTTTCACCCTAGCCAAACACGTGACAAGATCTGTTGTGCGTGGTCAGCATGCCTGGTGACTTGAAGACCAAGGTCGGACCGGCCTATATGGCAGTCAGGCAGTGCCCGATGGGCTGGTCTCACAGATCAGTCTGTGGGATTATTTTTTTTGCGGTTTGTGGACCTGTGTTATGGCCAGGTGGGCCGGTGCTTAATGTTGATTTCTCTGATATCAAAACTAACATCACCAGCAGCAAACACCAGGGCATGTTGTCTCCTACACCTTGCAAAATACCCATACAGCGTGTCTTTATAAGTTTGAAACTGTCCTGATTTTTCAAACTTGGACTATGTTTTTTAAGCTATCTGGTTTGCTATTGGGAGTCAGTTTTATTTTGGTGCCCAAACCTCTTTTTCGTCCCAGTCCGACCCTGTTTTGGGCAAATGTTGGGCGATTCTGAGTTGAATAATATATTTCAATTTCCTGTTGGCCAACCTTGTTAGTGACGGCAACATCAAAAATATGAATATTTAAACAACTATATTCCAAAGTGAGCTGAGTAGGAAATGCAATACACATAATCAGTTGCAATCAGTATAATCAGGTGAAGCAAGAGAGTGTCTTCGTTTTCCTGACTACACGATAAAAAAATCATAAATATCAGAAATTCTGCTTTAAATTAGCACAACATACATTTCTAGTCTTGATGTAGTACTTTTGGAACTTGTCAACTATATGTTTATGCTTATCTTAAGTGCGTGAGTAGTGTTACACCCCACTGGGCTGCCCTACAATTATAATAAAAAACCATAGCATTATACCAATCAAAGAAATTATAAACTCAATTTATGGTTAAACAATATGCTAGAAGACTGGAGTCGTCTGGCATAAGAACATGGCTGTGTTCTCTGTAATTTTCTAAATTTCTTAGAAATTTGCTTTAGTATTGTACACAATATTTTAATATCTTCTAATCTATTTTCTTAATTGATTTTCCTCTGTCCCCTTTTCCTCTTTCATTTTTACAAAATTGAGCACATGAACAACTGACATGTATAATACCCTTTAAAATGCTTTATGCTTCCATAGGATTGCCAGACACGTAACTAAACTTGAGGGCAGTCCCCTGCAAAAACATGGAAGAAGCCCCTTGGAACTCATAAGGGAGCTCTCAGGCCAGGGAGCCCCCTCACAGTGCTGAGGGGGCTCCCTAGACCTCGCGGGGGCCCCCGCACCATGAGGGCTGCGGGGTCCTTTGTTATGCCACTGAGGATTCCGATTTCTCTTGTGACTCACCAGTGCAGCCTTCTGGCAGTTGCCCCTAAACATAGTCTTGCTTCCACTAAAGACAGAAATCTTGCATGGGCTGACTGTGCATCTTCCGCATAGCAGGAGTGCAATAAAGCTGGCGACCTTTCTGCTGACGAGGCACATGGTTTTCAAGTCCATATAGTGTATGAGTTTTCCTAGATTACATGCTGCCAAAGGGGGTCTTTCCTCACACATAGGGCCCGAAGGCAAATTTCACCATTTGCGACTGCAAAATGGTCTTGTACAATGTACCTTCCCTATTTTGTGAGTCAGTATCCGGTTACTGACACGCAAAATGGGGATTGGGACCTGCAATTAGGAAGGGGCATCCCGAGGGCGTCCCTTCCTAATTGCGGCTGCTGGGGGATGTACGATTGGTTTGTGACTGTGAATTAGGTCACAAAACACTCGCAGTTAACACCAATTTCAAATTGCTGGAAACCTATTCGCAAACGGGAAGGGGTCCTCACGGGACACCTTCCCCTTTGTGAATGGTGGCGAAAATGTTTTTTTCTGAGCAGGCAGTGGCCCTATGGAACACTGCCTACTCAGAAATAATGACAAGAAAACTTTTTCTTTTCAGTTTTTGAAATGCAGCCCATTTTCCTTTAAGGAAAACGGGATGCATAAAAAAAAGAAGAAAAAATGCTTTATTGAAAAGCAGTCACAGACCTGGTGGTCTGCTGACCCCGCAGGCAACCATCCCTGTGAGTGCTGCAATTCCAAAATGGGTCGCAAATTGTGACCTGCCTCATGAATATTCATAAGGCAGGTCCCTTGCGACCCATTTGGCAATAGCAAACAGTGTGGGTAACACTGTTGTACATTTTGTTTTGCGACTTCACAATTTTCGATTTGCAAACGGATCACAAAGTGCGAGTCGCAAAACAAAAGGTCGTACATCTGGCCCCCAAGTTCGATATCAAGAGATACTGGTTGCTCAATCCTTGGTTGTGTTCCCCTTGCAAGAGAGTGAAATCTAGCATCTGATCTATCCTGCTGAGAACCTCGCACTTTTATATATTTTTTAGGTTTTATTGTGACCAATGAGTACATTGAATTGAACTGGTATCTTTGGTGTGGGATGTCTTGCCAATGTTGCATTTGGGTTTGTGTGCTAGGGGTACCTCAGTAGTACTTTAAAATACTAGAGGCTTCTATTACTGAACACTTTGTTGGCTATGTACAATGTGAAATTCCTCAGTGTGAACTATCTGTTCCTGTATGGCACAGCATTCCTGTAAAGTTTGCAGTCTTAGTTTTTGCTAAGTCTGGAGTTCTAGTACTCCAGCATCTAATATTGATGATAGATCATCATTTAGCAACAGTACAGCAGGGCATTGCTTAAGTCCCCTAGGACTGCAGTCATTTTTTTTAGAGCTGTAAGTTCACCATTTTTTGTATTCGGAAACTGTGAGTTAAATTTTACTAAGAGTATTACTAATAGAAATTTTACGACTGCGAAGGCTCCACACATAAAAAGATAGGACTGTCCTATTGTTTATGCGCAGAGTTCTCGACCCCACCTGAGGAGACTTACCAGTCATAAAGCTAAAGTACTAAAATAAAACTTGTGGAGCCTGATTCACAAAAGTAAAGTTACACTTTTGTGTAAGTTTACTACTTTTTGGTATTCACAAACTATGTGCTGAGTTTAATGACACCGCACCCTCTACATGTGTGTGCGGAGATCTCCCCCACTGCAGAGTGCCCGGGTGCGGAGAACTTCACACACAAAAGTATAGGGAGTGCAGAGTTGTAAAGCTCTGCACATACTTTGTGAATACAAAAAAAGAACAAACCTATACAAAAGTGTAAGTTTACCTTTGTAAATAAAGCCCATCATTTGTGACTACAAAAAATAGTAACCTAACACAAACATGTAAGTTTACCTTTGTAAATCAGGCCCATTATCTCAGTTACCATAAATTGATAGGTGCCTTGAGAGATGTTGTGTTTATTTTTGCTGCAAGAAGTGACATTTCTCTCTCTCTCACCAGCTACAAATTAATTGTCACAGTGAATGATGTATCTAAAGCTGCATGGGGTTACTTCCCTCTGGGTTAAAGCTGAATAAGTGATGTGGGGATGTTTTGATGCAAGAGATGTGATTTCCCACAGATTACAAATTAATTGGCCCTTTGAGTGATATTTCTAATGGTAGGAAATGACCTGTCACTCTGGCCATAAGTTAATTGGTGCTGTGAGCGATGTTTCTCAGGGTCGCAGGATGCGTCCAAGCTGTTCACAAGTTAATAGGATCTGCCAATGATGTCTTAAACGAGCAAGTGTCATGCTGCATTTTTATATTTTGTGAGATGCCCTCAACCCCCTCAATGATGATAAATACAGGATTAATGATTGTTTTTGTTTTTAAGCAAAGAGACACAATTTCCTACTGGCCTTGAAAAACAATAAGGTCGTCATTTCCATGTTAATACTAAGGGATTGGTTTAGGGACAGGTAGTTATGGGACATTGGCAAAAAGGATGAAAGTTCCACCACTGCACCTCTGTGGTCCTCCACCCCACTATGAGGCCAGGACTGCAGCCTTCCAATTCCATGCAAGACCATCAAGTAAATTCTGTTAGTCTTGCACGCAAAGTCCCGCAAGTGCCCCTGACATACCTGGGGAAACCTCCCAGCACATCAGGTGTATTTGCAATGGGGGTACTACACATGAGCTCGTGATTTTGGAGGTACATTTGAAACACCCACATCAGTGACAGCATTTGAACTACGCTCCCGAGAGTGGTTGAATTCTGAGTGGAATTTTTTCTGTCCTTGTGGTATGAGCGGCCTCGTGGGAAGGCACGGGATGGCCACCCTCCTATTAGGGATCTTTAAATATGGCGGTCCATGCTCCACCACATTTTCAGAGTGGATATCCGCCAGCAAGTCTCTAAATGTCTGCCATGGCGTGCGTTGATGCATCAGAGGCCATGATATACAAAGAGCCCCAGGGGCACTGGGGGATTTGCACATATGTTATGTACCCCCTGATCACTTTGGTATTACAGAAAGAGCAGAAGTTTGTGTCGTCCCTTTCTGTAATATGGATTGTCGGTAATGCACATTCTCTGCAGTATGATCCTACAGGATTCAATAAGCAGTAAAGAGCTTTAACCCTGATGAGAAATTAAGGAGAGGGATAGTAATCAGTTATCGGGTGCTGCATGATTATCCCCAGACAGGAGATGAATGGGGCCTTCAGCTTAGTTTTAATTTGATAGCATTAGGACGATAGAATCTCATTGATGGTGGATCGTGTGAGCATCAATCTGCTTCCTTAAAATAAAGTGAGCGAGAGAAAGAACATTGATGTCTACTTTAAAGAAATTATCTGAAATAGAGGTGAGCAGGAAACAACTCCACTTATTAACCCCTTCGCTGCCAGGCCTTTTCCCCCTCCTGTGCCAGGCCTTTTTTTGCCTATTTGGGGCAGTTCGCGCTTAGGCCCTCATAACTTTTTGTCCACATAGGACGCAAATTTGGCTTGGTTAGCTTTTTTTTCCAACATCCTAGGGATTCTAGAAGTACCCAGACTTTGTGGGTTCCCTTGAAGGAGGCCAAGAAATTGGCCAAAATACAGTGAAAATTTCGTTTTTTCAAAAAAATTGGAAAAAGTGGCTGCAGAAGAAGGCTTGTGGATTTCCCCCTGAAAATGGCATCAACAAAGGGTTTGCAGTGCTACACTTAGCAGCTTCCTAGCTTTCAGGAACAGGCAGACTTGAATCAGAAAACCCAATTTTTCAACACAATTTTGGCATTTTACTGGGGCATACCCCATTTTTGCATTTTTTTGTGCTTTCAGCCTCCTTCCAGTCAGTGACAGGAATGGGCATGGAAACAATGCTGGATCCCAGAAACCTAACCATTTCTGAAAAGTAGACAAAATTCTGAATTCAGCAAGGGGTCATTTGTGTAGATCCTACAAGGGCTTCCTACAGAAAATAACAGCTGAAAAAGAAAAATATTGAAATTGAGGTGAAAAAACCATCAATTTTTCTCTACGTTTTACTCTGTAATTTTCCCCTGCAATGTCAGATTATGGAAAGCAATATACCGTTACGTCTGCTGGACTCCTCTGGTTGCGGGGATATATAGGGCTTGTAGGTTCATCAAGAACCCGAGGAACCCAGAGCCAATAAATGAGCTGCACCCTGCAGTGCGTTTTCATTCTATACCGGGTATACAGCAATTCATTTGCTGAAATATAAAGAGTAAAAAATTGCTATCAAGAAAACCTTTGCATTTCCAAAAAGGGCACAAGATAAGGTGCTGAGGAGCAGTGGTTATTTGCACATCTCTGAATTCCGGGGTGACCATACTAGCATGTGAATTATAGGGAATTTCTCAAATAGATGTCTTTTTTACACACTCTCCTATATTTGGAAGGAAAAAATGTAGAGAAAGACAAGGGGCAATAGCACTTGTTTTGCTAATCTATGTTCCCCCAAGTCTCCCGATAAAAATGATACCTCACTTGTGTGGGTAGGCCTAGCGCCCGCGATAGGAAACGCCCCAAAACGCAACGTGGACACATCCCATTTTTTTGAAAGAAAACAGAGGTGTTTTTTGCGAAGTGCCTACCTGTAGATTTTGGCCTCTAGCTCAGCCGGCACCTAGGGAAACCTACCAAACCTGTGCATTTCTGAAAACTAGAGACCTAGGGGAATCCAAGATGGGGTGACTTGCGGGGCTCGGACCAGGTTCTGTTACCCAGAATCCTTTGCAAACCTCAAAAGTTGGCTAAAAAAACACATGTTCCTCACATTTCTGTGGCAGAAAGTTCTGGAATCTGAGAGGAACCACAAATTTCCTTCCACCCAGCGTTCCCCCAAGTCTCCCGATAAAAATGATACCTCACTTGCGTGGGTAGGCCTAGCGCCCGCGACAGGAAACACCCCAAAGCGCAACGTGGACACATCCAAAATTTTGGAAGAAAACAGAGGTGTTTTTTGCGAAGTGCCTACCTGTAGATTTTGGCCTCTAGCTCAGCCGGCACCTAGGGAAACCTACCAAACCTGTGCATTTCTGAAAACTAGAGACCTAGGGGAATCCAAGGAGGGGTGACTTGCGGGGCTCGGACCAGGTTCTGTTACCCAGAATCCTTTGCAAACCTCAAAATTTGGCTAAAAAAACACTTGTTCCTCACATTTCTGTGGCAGAAAGTTCTGGAATCTGAGAGGAGCCACAAATTTCCTTCCACCCAGCGTTCCCCCAAGTCTCCCGATAAAAATGATACCTCACTTGCGTGGGTAGGCCTAGCGCCCGCGACAGGAAACACCCAAAAGCGCAACGTGGACACATCCAAAATTTTGGAAGAAAACAGAGGTGTTTTTTGCGAAGTGCCTACCTGTAGATTTTGGCCTCTAGCTCAGCCGGCACCTAGGGAAACCTACCAAACCTGTGCATTTCTGAAAACTAGAGACCTAGGGGAATCCAAGATGGGGTGACTTGCGGGGCTCGGACCAGGTTCTGTTACCCAGAATCCTTTGCAAACCTCAAAATTTGGCTAAAAAAACACATGTTCCTCACATTTCTGTGGCAGAAAGTTCTGGAATCTGAGAGGAGCCACATAATTCCTTCCACCCAGCGTTCCCCCAAGTCTCCAGATAAAAATGATACCTCACTTGCGTGGGTAGGCCTAGCGCCCGCGACAGGAAACACCCCAAAGCGCAACGTGGACACATCCAAAATTTTGGAAGAAAACAGAGGTGTTTTTTGCGAAGTGCCTACCTGTAGATTTTGGCCTCTAGCTCAGCCGGCACCTAAGGAAACCTACCAAACCTGTGCATTTCTGAAAACTAGAGACCTAGGGGAAACCAAGGAGGGGTGACTTGCGGGGCTCGGACCAGGTTCTGTTACCCAGAATCCTTTGCAAACCTCAAAATTTGGCTAAAAAAACACATGTTCCTCACATTTCTGTGGCAGAAAGTTCTGGAATCTGAGAAGAGCCACAAATTTCCTTCCACCCAGCGTTCCCCCAAGTCTCCCGATAAAAATGATACCTCACTTGCGTGGGTAGGTCTAGCGCCGGCGACAGGAAACACCCCAAAGCGCAACGTGGACACGTCCTAAATTTTGGAAGAAAACAGAGGTGTTTTTTGCGAAGTGCCTACCTGTAGATTTTGGCCTCTAGCTCAGCCGGCACCTAGGGAAACCTACCAAACCTGTGCATTTCTGAAAACTAGAGACCTAGGGGAATCCAAGGAGGGGTGACTTGCGGGGCTCGGACCAGGTTCTGTTACCCAGAATCCTTTGCAAACCTCAAAATGTGGCTAAAAAAACACTTGTTCCTCACATTTCTGTGGCAGAAAGTTCTGGAATCTGAGAGGAGCCACAAATTTCCTTCCACCCAGCGTTCCCCCAAGTCTCCCGATAAAAATGATACCTCACTTGCGTGGGTAGGCCTAGCGCCCGCGACAGGAAACACCCAAAAGCGCAACGTGGACACATCCAAAATTTTGGAAGAAAACAGAGGTGTTTTTTGCGAAGTGCCTACCTGTAGATTTTGGCCTCTAGCTCAGCCGGCACCTAGGGAAACCTACCAAACCTGTGCATTTCTGAAAACTAGAGACCTAGGGGAATCCAAGGAGGGGTGACTTGCGGGGCTTGGACCAGGTTCTGTTACCCAGAATCCTTTGCAAACCTCAAAATTTGGCTAAAAAAACACATGTTCCTCACATTTCTGTGGCAGAAAGTTCTGGAATCTGAGAAGAGCCACAAATTTCCTTCCACCCAGCGTTCCCCCAAGTCTCCCGATAAAAATGATACCTCACTTGCGTGGGTAGGTCTAGCACCGGCGACAGGAAACACCCCAAAGCGCAACGTGGACACGTCCTAAATTTTGGAAGAAAACAGAGGTGTTTTTTGCGAAGTGCCTACCTGTAGATTTTGGCCTCTAGTTCAGCCGGCACCTATGGAAACCTACCAAACCTGTGCATTTCTGAAACCTAGAGACCTAGGGGAATCCAAGGAGGGGTGACTTGCGGGGCTCGGACCAGGTTCTGTTACCCAGAATCCTTTGCAAACCTCAAAATTTGGCTAAAAAAACACATGTTCCTCACATTTCTGTGGCAGAAAGTTCTGGAATCTGAGAGGAGCCACAAATTTCCTTCCACCCAGCGTTCCCCCAAGTCTCCCGATAAAAATGATACCTCACTTGCGTGGGTAGGCCTAGCGCCGGCGACAGGAAACACCCCAAAGCGCAACGTGGACACGTCCTAAATTTTGGAAGAAAACAGAGGTGTTTTTTGCAAAGTGCCTACCTGTAGATTTTGGCCTCTAGCTCAGCCGGCACCTAGGGAAACCTACCAAACCTGTGCATTTCTGAAAACTAGAGACCTAGGGGAATCCAAGGAGGGGTGACTTTCGGGGCTCGGACCAGGTTCTGTTACCCAGAATCCTTTGCAAACCTCAAAATTTGGCTAAAAAAAACACATGTTGCTCACATTTCTGTGGCAGAAAGTTCTGGAATCTGAGAGGAGCCACAAATTTCCTTCCACCCAGCGTTCCCCCAAGTCTCCAGATAAAAATGATACCTCACTTGCGTGGGTAGGCCTAGCGCCGGCGACAGGAAACACCCCAAAGCGCAACGTGGACACGTCCTAAATTTTGGAAGAAAACAGAGGTGTTTTTTGCGAAGTGCCTACCTGTAGATTTTGGCCTCTAGCTCAGCCGGCACCTAAGGAAACCTACCAAACCTGTGCATTTCTGAAAACTAGAGACCTAGGGGAAACCAAGGAGGGGTGACTTGCGGGGCTCGGACCAGGTTCTGTTACCCAGAATCCTTTGCAAACCTCAAAATTTGGCTAAAAAAACACATGTTCCTCACATTTCTGTGGCAGAAAGTTCTGGAATCTGAGAAGAGCCACAAATTTCCTTCCACCCAGCGTTCCCCCAAGTCTCCCGATAAAAATGATACCTCACTTGCGTGGGTAGGTCTAGCGCCGGCGACAGGAAACACCCCAAAGCGCAACGTGGACACGTCCTAAATTTTGGAAGAAAACAGAGGTGTTTTTTGCGAAGTGCCTACCTGTAGATTTTGGCCTCTAGCTCAGCCGGCACCTAGGGAAACCTACCAAACCTGTGCATTTCTGAAAACTAGAGACCTAGGGGAATCCAAGGAGGGGTGACTTGCGGGGCTCGGACCAGGTTCTGTTACCCAGAATCCTTTGCAAACCTCAAAATGTGGCTAAAAAAACACTTGTTCCTCACATTTCTGTGGCAGAAAGTTCTGGAATCTGAGAGGAGCCACAAATTTCCTTCCACCCAGCGTTCCCCCAAGTCTCCCGATAAAAATGATACCTCACTTGCGTGGGTAGGCCTAGCGCCCGCGACAGGAAACACCCAAAAGCGCAACGTGGACACATCCAAAATTTTGGAAGAAAACAGAGGTGTTTTTTGCGAAGTGCCTACCTGTAGATTTTGGCCTCTAGCTCAGCCGGCACCTAGGGAAACCTACCAAACCTGTGCATTTCTGAAAACTAGAGACCTAGGGGAATCCAAGGAGGGGTGACTTGCGGGGCTTGGACCAGGTTCTGTTACCCAGAATCCTTTGCAAACCTCAAAATTTGGCTAAAAAAACACATGTTCCTCACATTTCTGTGGCAGAAAGTTCTGGAATCTGAGAAGAGCCACAAATTTCCTTCCACCCAGCGTTCCCCCAAGTCTCCCGATAAAAATGATACCTCACTTGCGTGGGTAGGTCTAGCACCGGCGACAGGAAACACCCCAAAGCGCAACGTGGACACGTCCTAAATTTTGGAAGAAAACAGAGGTGTTTTTTGCGAAGTGCCTACCTGTAGATTTTGGCCTCTAGTTCAGCCGGCACCTATGGAAACCTACCAAACCTGTGCATTTCTGAAAACTAGAGACCTAGGGGAATCCAAGGAGGGGTGACTTGCGGGGCTCGGACCAGGTTCTGTTACCCAGAATCCTTTGCAAACCTCAAAATTTGGCTAAAAAAACACATGTTCCTCACATTTCTGTGGCAGAAAGTTCTGGAATCTGAGAGGAGCCACAAATTTCCTTCCACCCAGCGTTCCCCCAAGTCTCCCGATAAAAATGATACCTCACTTGCGTGGGTAGGCCTAGCGCCGGCGACAGGAAACACCCCAAAGCGCAACGTGGACACGTCCTAAATTTTGGAAGAAAACAGAGGTGTTTTTTGCAAAGTGCCTACCTGTAGATTTTGGCCTCTAGCTCAGCCGGCACCTAGGGAAACCTACCAAACCTGTGCATTTCTGAAAACTAGAGACCTAGGGGAATCCAAGGAGGGGTGACTTTCGGGGCTCGGACCAGGTTCTGTTACCCAGAATCCTTTGCAAACCTCAAAATTTGGCTAAAAAAAACACATGTTGCTCACATTTCTGTGGCAGAAAGTTCTGGAATCTGAGAGGAGCCACAAATTTCCTTCCACCCAGCGTTCCCCCAAGTCTCCAGATAAAAATGATACCTCACTTGCGTGGGTAGGCGTAGCGCCCGCGACAGGAAACACCCCAAAGCGCAACGTGGACACATCCAAAATTTTGGAAGAAAACAGAGGTGTTTTTTGCGAAGTGCCTACCTGTAGATTTTGGCCTCTAGCTCAGCCGGCACCTAGGGAAACCTACCAAACCTGTGCATTTCTGAAAACTAGAGACCTAGGGGAAACCAAGGAGGGGTGACTTGCGGGGCTCGGACCAGGTTCTGTTACCCAGAATCCTTTGCAAACCTCAAAATTTGGCAAAAAAAACACATGTTCCTCACATTTCTGTGGCAGAAAGTTCTGGAATCTGAGAGGAGCCACAAATTTCCTTCCACCCAGCGTTCCCCCAAGTCTCCCGATAAAAATGATACCTCACTTGCGTGGGTAGGTGTAGCGCCGGCGACAGGAAACACCCCAAAGCGCAACGTGGACACGTCCAAAATTTTGGAAGAAAACGGAGGTGTTTTTTGCGAAGTGCCTACCTGTAGATTTTGGCCTCTAGCTCAGCCGGCACCTAGGGAAACCTACCAAACCTGTGCATTTCTGAAAACTAGAGACCTAGGGGAAACCAAGGAGGGGTGACTTGCGGGGCTCGGACCAGGTTCTGTTACCCAGAATCCTTTGCAAACCTCAAAATTTGGCTAAAAAAACACATGTTGCTCACATTTCTGTGGCAGAAAGTTCTGGAATCTGAGAGGAGCCACAAATTTCCTTCCACCCAGCGTTCCCCCAAGTCTCCAGATAAAAATGATACCTCACTTGCGTGGGTAGGCCTAGCGCCCGCGACAGGAAACACCCCAAAGCGCAACGTGGACACATCCAAAATTTTGGAAGAAAACAGAGGTGTTTTTTGCAAAGTGCCTACCTGTAGATTTTGGCCTCTAGCTCAGCCGGCACCTAGGGAAACCTACCAAACCGGTGCATTTCTGAAAACTAGAGACCTAGGGGAAACCAAGGAGGGGTGACTTGCGGGGCTCGGACCAGGTTCTGTTACCCAGAATCCTTTGCAAACCTCAAAATTTGGCAAAAAAAACACATGTTCCTCACATTTCTGTGGCAGAAAGTTCTGGAATCTGAGAGGAGCCACAAATTTCCTTCCACCCAGCGTTCCCCCAAGTCTCCCGATAAAAATGATACCTCACTTGCGTGGGTAGGTCTAGCGCCGGCGACAGGAAACACCCCAAAGCGCAACGTGGACACGTCCTAAATTTTGGAAGAAAACAGAGGTGTTTTTTGCGAAGTGCCTACCTGTAGATTTTG
The DNA here is from genome assembly GCF_031143425.1 of Pleurodeles waltl. Lineage (NCBI taxonomy): Eukaryota > Metazoa > Chordata > Amphibia > Caudata > Salamandridae > Pleurodeles > Pleurodeles waltl. The sequence continues at coordinate 73,677,594 of NC_090449.1, read as the reverse complement.
GCCTCTAGCTCAGCCGGCACCTAGGGAAACCTACCAAACCTGTGCATTTCTGAAAACTAGAGACCTAGGGGAATCCAAGGAGGGGTGACTTGCGGGGCTCGGACCAGGTTCTGTTACCCAGAATCCTTTGCAAACCTCAAAATTTGGCTAAAAAAACACATGTTCCTCACATTTCTGTGGCAGAAAGTTCTGGAATCTGAGAGGAGCCACAAATTTCCTTCCACCAAGCGTTCCCCCAAGTCTCCCGATAAAAATGATACCTCACTTGCGTGGGTAGGCCTAGCGCCCGCGACAGGAAACACCCCAAAGCGCAACGTGGACACGTCCAAAATTTTGGAAGAAAACAGAGGTGTTTTTTGCGAAGTGCCTACCTGTAGATTTTGGCCTCTAGCTCAGCCGGCACCTAGGGAAACCTACCAAACCTGTGCATTTCTGAAACCTAGAGACCTAGGGGAATCCAAGGAGGGGTAATTTGCGGGGCTCGGACCAGGTTCTGTTACCCAGAATCCTTTGCAAACCTCAAAATTTGGCTAAAAAAAACACATGTTGCTCACATTTCTGTGGCAGAAAGTTCTGGAATCTGAGAGGAGCCACAAAATTCCTTCCACCCAGCGTTCCCCCAAGTCTCCAGATAAAAATGATACCTCACTTGCGTGGGTAGGCCTAGCGCCCGCGACAGGAAACACCCCAAAGCGCAACGTGGACACATCCAAAATTTTGGAAGAAAACAGAGGTGTTTTTTGCGAAGTGCCTACCTGTAGATTTTGGCCTCTAGCTCAGCCGGCACCTAGGGAAACCTACCAAACCTGTGCATTTCTGAAAACTAGAGACCTAGGGGAATCCAAGGAGGGGTGACTTGCGGGGCTCGGACCAGGTTCTGTTACCCAGAATCCTTTGCAAACCTCAAAATTTGGCAAAAAAAACACATGTTCCTCACATTTCTGTGGCAGAAAGTTCTGGAATCTGAGAGGAGCCACAAATTTCCTTCCACCCAGCGTTCCCCCAAGTCTCCCGATAAAAATGATACCTCACTTGCGTGGGTAGGTCTAGCGCCGGCGACAGGAAACACCCCAAAGCGCAACGTGGACACGTCCTAAATTTTGGAAGAAAACAGAGGTGTTTTTTGCGAAGTGCCTACCTGTAGATTTTGGCCTCTAGCTCAGCCGGCACCTAGGGAAACCTACCAAACCTGTGCATTTCTGAAAACTAGAGACCTAGGGGAAACCAAGGAGGGGTGACTTGCGGGGCTCGGACCAGGTTCTGTTAACCAGAATCCTTTGCAAACCTCAAAATTTGGCTAAAAAAACACATGTTCCTCACATTTCTGTGGCAGAAAGTTCTGGAATCTGAGAGGAGCCACAAATTTCCTTCCACCCAGCGTTCCCCCAAGTCTCCCGATAAAAATGATACCTCACTTGCGTGGGTAGGCCTAGCGCCCGCGACAGGAAACACCCCAAAGCGCAACGTGGACACATCCAAAATTTTGGAAGAAAACAGAGGTGTTTTTTGCGAAGTGCCTACCTGTAGATTTTGGCCTCTAGCTCAGCCGGCACCTAGGGAAACCTACCAAACCTGTGCATTTCTGAAAACTAGAGACCTAGGGGAATCCAAGGAGGGGTGACTTGCGGGGCTCGGACCAGGTTCTGTTACCCAGAATCCTTTGCAAACCTCAAAATTTGGCTAAAAAAACACATGTTCCTCACATTTCTGTGGCAGAAAGTTCTGGAATCTGAGAGGAGCCACAAATTTCCTTCCACCCAACGTTCCCCCAAGTCTCCCGATAAAAATGATACCTCACTTGCGTGGGTAGGTCTAGCGCCGGCGACAGGAAACACCCCAAAGCGCAACGTGGACACGTCCTAAATTTTGGAAGAAAACAGAGGTGTTTTTTGTGAAGTGCCTACCTGTAGATTTTGGCCTCTAGCTCAGCCGGCACCTAGGGAAACCTACCAAACCTGTGCATTTCTGAAAACTAGAGACCTAGGGGAATTCAAGATGGGGTGACTTGCGGGGCTCGGACCAGGTTCTGTTAACCAGAATCCTTTGCAAACCTCAAAATTTGGCTAAAAAAACACATGTTCCTCTCATTTCTGTGGCAGAAAGTTCTGGAATCTGAGAGGAGCCACAAATTTCCTTCCACCCAGCGTTCCCCCAAGTCTCCCGATAAAAATGATACCTCACTTGTGTGGGTGGGCCAGGTGCCTGCAACAGAATAAGGCCAAAACCTGAAGGGATAGAAGGGATAGCACAGCAAGTTTATAAGGGCATATTCTTTTATACATCTTTAGACGGACTCTGCTTTGGGGACCCACATAAGTGAGGTGTCATTTTACTTGGGAGACTGAGGGGAAAACTGGGGAGTAGGAATTCTGTGCTGGAGCGGTGATCCTACTAAGAAAAATCAGGAAAATATGCTTTTTTATGCAAATTTTGAGGTTTACAGAGGAGTCTGGGTAAGAAAATGTTGGGGGAGCCACGCAAGCCACACCTCCCTAGACTCCTTGGGGTGCCTAGTTTTAAAAAGTTTCTGGGTTTTGTAGGTTTCCCTAAATGACGGCCGCACCCAGGACCAAAAACATAGGTGGGCCCTCCGCCCAAAACACAGGTATTTTTATAATATATCACTTTGATGTGTGCACATACGTCCGTGATGTGCCAAACACTAAAATTGTGAAAAGAAACACACTTAGGTTATGTGAAGAAGACCCCTCACCCACCAACCAAGTTGGTGGCATGCTTCATCATCGGGGTCCCACCCGAGGCACCTAGCGTGTCTCAAGTGTGCTGCGACGCCTGATTACAGCGGAGCAGGTTTTGTCATTTGTACCACACATACTGGTTGGATTTGGCACGAGGGTGAGTGATGGTTCAGTAGATCAAATTTTATTAACAAGAGATTTCACAAAAGTGAAATGCACTGGTAATAACTGAAAGGCCAAAAAACTGAACCAATGACTCACAGCTCGTGAGCTGTAAAGCCACGACAAGGCACCAACCGCTTTACAGTCCATTCACACACCTTTCATACATGACATGCACTAGACCATTCACGGCGCCAGCCACGGGCCCAGCACATTACAAGACTCTCATCCACAGACAGCGCCAGTCAAGGGCCCATCACTTTCATACGCCCACATGCCTGATACAGCAATCACACCAGCTGATGAGTGTGTGGACTGGCGTTTGGCCGGCACTGCCAGCCAAGCGCCACCCCACCCACACCACCAGCCAAGCGCCACCCCACCCACACCGCCAGCCCAGCGCCACCCCACCCACACCGCCAGCCAAGCGCCACCCCACACACACCGCCAGCCAAGCGCCACTCCACCCACACCGCCAGCCAAGCGCCACCACACCCACACCGCCAGCCCAGCGCCACCCCACCCACACCGCCAGCCAAGCGCCACCCCACCCACACCGCCAGCCAAGCGCCACCACACCCACACCGCCAGCCAAGCGCCACCCCACACACACCGCCAGCCAAGCACCACCCCACACACACCGCCAGCCAAGCGCCACCCCACCCACGCCGCCAGCCAAGCGCCACCCTACACATGCCATCCCCTTTTTTTGTTTTTAAACAACAAAGAAACCACTAATCATAAATTAGTACAAAACTACAAGCACAAAAGCTCTAACTGAATACATGACTAATGCCAACCGTGAAACCGAACATATAAAAATATAAAACACCAGTTTACGCTCACGGAATTTCCAATAATTCTTCTGTGTGTGGTAGCTCCTGAAACAGCCACCCACACACAGCCCAGGCTTTGAAGGACAATCAGGGCAGTACATCCTACTCTCCTTCCTGATACCTCTTCGAGCACAGACTCTACATCTCTTAGCAGGAAAGTTTTTTTTGGCTGTGGGAGGAATGTGCTCAGCAAAGTGACGATCTTTCAATCTAGCCACATCCTCCACCACTGCTTCTCTAGGAACTCTTGCCTGTTCCAGCACAACAAGGCTAGCTATGATAGACTCCTGAAATTTCACAAATGTCATCCTTGACTCTGGAGAACTATCCTTAAACACAACAAAAGCATTAAAAGTTGCCAAGTGGAACAAGTGAAGCGCTAATTTCTTATACCACACATAAGACTTACGAGCAGCAGTGTAAGGTTCTAACCTCTGATCTACTCTATCAACACCACCCATGTGCTTATTATAGTCTAAGATGCACACAGGTTTGCGCACTTCGGCAACCTGACCCCAAACAGCCACAGGTGAAGTACTCTCATCATGGATGGTGCTTAGCATGTATACATCCCTCTTGTCTACAAATTTCAGAGCTAGCAGCTCATCATTCCGCAAGGCACTGCACTGTCCCTTCTCAAGTTTTTTACAGACAAGCTCTTTTGGATAGCCTTTCCGATTAGAGCAGATTGTGCCACAAGCAACAGTGTCCACTCTGAACAACTCCTTGAACAACCGAACTCCAGTGTAGAAGTTATCTACATATAAATGGTGACCTTTGTTAAACAGTCGTCTACCAAGTTCCCACACAATTTTCTCACTAACTCCAAAAGTGGGAGGACAACCAGGGGGGTCAATATTGGAATCCCTACCAGTGTAGACCCGGAAATTATAAACATATCCTGTACTACTTTCTGACAGCATATACAATTTAATTCCATACCGTGCCCTCTTGCTAGGAATGTACTGCCTAAAAACCAAACGACCCTTGAACAGGACCAAAGACTCATCTACAGATATTTCTTTCCCTGGAACATAGATCTCTGAAAACCGATCTACCAAATGATCAAGGACAGGTCTAATCTTAAAAAGACGGTCAGAATCAGGATGATCTCATGGCAAGGCTAAAGCATTATCTACAAAATGCAACATCCGAAGAAGAAGCTCATACCGGTTACGACTCATGATGGCAGGAAATATAGCAGTTGCCATCAAGGGACTAGTAGACCAATATGAAGACAGCGATGGCTTCCTTATCAGCCCCATCAAAAAAGTTAAACCCAAGAACTTTCTCAACTCTTCCAGATTTGTGGGAATCCACCGGCTAGCTCTAGAGTGTGGCCTAAGTCTGGCAGCGTTGTCCCTCAAAAACTGCTCTGCATACAAATTAGTCTGCTCAACAATCTCTTCCAAAAATATATCGTCCATAAACAACTCAAAAAAGTTGACGGGCAAAAAGTTTTCCGTATTAACTCGACACCCTGGAAAACCAGTAAACGCAGGCAACTGTGGCTGCTCCATGTTTGGTGCAACCCATGCGTCAGGTCTTCCAATGGGAAGCCTTTCAGCCGCTGGCTCCTGCACCATTGGCACATCACTGTCCTCCTCTAAAACAGGCCCTTCATCAGCACTGAGAGTGGCTTCATCATCAGATGATTCATCTCTGACAGAAAATTCACTTCCAGAATCCTGCACTTCCTCCTCTGCCTCAGATGCAGAGTCAGTCTCATATTCATGGTCAGAAGATGACTCAAAAAGCACACTAACAACCTGCTGAGCGGTCATCCTACGGCTAGCCATGATCCTTCCTACAAAAATTAACTGGACAAATACACCACCAACAACCAGCACTGTGTAAGATAAGTAACAAAGTATAGGTTTATCACTAAGAATTATAAACTCAAAAACTATACTGCTCACTTGCCTGAAAAAGCTTGACTCACCAGCAACTACTCTGCACAGCCACAGCAATCACCAACGATATCCCACTAAAAAGAGAAAAAAAAAAAAAACAAATTAGACATAAGACAACACAATAATCATTGTGCATAACTCTAAGGACAATTTCACACACAATCCTGCATTCAGTACACCACCTACAAACATGTCATTCATGCATTGCAACAATACTCACTTGGAGTAAATTTATTTTTCTTACCTAAAACATGCAACTACGCAAACCGCAGGACAACTACTACCAAAACTGCAACAAGCCACAGCAAAGTCAGCAAAAGCTTTGAACTAGAACAAAAAGGAGAAAAACTGTTATTATCATAAAAGCAAATACTTCGCCAGTTGACAAACACTCCGCCACTAACCATTTTTTCATTTTCCCTTGTGTCTAGTCTTCTCTGCTTGGGGGAAGATGGGCCTAAAAAAAAATAGGCCAATCTACCCCCAAGGGGAGGGGACAGAAATCGCCCAGATTACATTGCACCCTTTGGGGGGGGCGACCCTTGCCCAAGGGGCCACACCCCCACACAAAGCACACACACACACACATATAGTATCCCTGGCGCTATGGGGATTCTGCCCCCCTTGGGGACAGAAAGGCCTAAAAAATAGGGCAGAACTGCCCAATAATACATATGGGCCCCTGGGGCCGACCCTTGCCCAAGGGGCCGCCCCCCAACACAAATACAAAAAAAACAACAATAAAATCCCTGGTGTCTAGTGGCTTTCTGCCCCCCTTGGGGACAGATTAGCCTAAAAATAAGGCCAATCTGCCCCCAAGGGGGGCAGAAACGACGATAAATACATTGCCCCCCCAGGGGGAGCGACCCTGGCCCAAGGGGCCAACCCCCAACACAAAGCACACATACAAAACATAATATTTCTGGCGCTATTGGGATTCTGCCCCAGGCCTAAAAAAAATAGGCCTATCTGTCCCCAAGGGGGGCAGAACTGCCCAAAAATACATGTAGGCCCCTGGGGGCGACCCTTGCCCAAAGGGCCGCCCCCCAATACAAAAAATAAAAACCAACAATAAAATCCCTGGTGTCTAGTGGCTTTCTGCCCCCCTTGGGGACAGATTGGCCTAAAAATAAGGCCAATCTGCCCCCAAGGGGGGCAGAAACGACGATAAATACATTGCCCCCCCAGGGGGAGCGACCCTTGCCCAAGGAGCCAACCCCCAACACAAAGCACACATACAAAACATAATATTTCTGGCGCTATTGGGATTCTAAAAAAAATAGGCCTATCTGTCCCCAAGGGGGGCAGAACTGCCCAAAAATACATGTGGGCCCCTGGGGGCGACCCTTGCCCAAGGGGCCGCCCCCCATCACAAAAAATAAAAACCAACAATAACATCCCTGGTGTCTAGTGGCTTTCTGCCCCCCTTGGGGGCAGATCGGCCTAAAAATAGGGCCAATCTGCCCCCAAGGGGGGCAGAAACGACGATAAATACATTGCGCCCCCGGGGGGAGCGACCCTTGCCCAAGGGGCCACCCCCCAACACAAAGCACACATACAAACATATCTTTCTGGCGCTATTGGGATTCTGCCCCCCTAGGGGGCAGAAAGGCCTAAAAAAAAATAGGCCTCTCTGCCCCCAAGGGGGGCAGAACTGCCCAAAAATACATGAGGGCCCCTGGGGGCGACCCTTGCCCAAGGGGCCGCCCCCCAACACATAAAATACAAATCAACAATAAAATCCCTGGTGTCTAGTGGCTTTCTGCTCCCCTGGGGGGCAGATCGGCCTAAAAATAGGGCCAATCTGCCCCCAGGGGGGGCAGAAACTACGCAAAATACATTTGCCCCCAAAGGGGAGCGACCCTTGCCCAAGGGGTCGCTCCCCCACACTAATAAACACACACACACATAGCGAAATCCCTGGTGTCTAGTGGGATGCGATCGGGCAGCAGGAATGCTCAAAGAGACATTGAGGGAAAGGAAAACCCTTTCCTTTCTCTCGATGCCTCTCTCAGAGCACCCCCACCCCGCACGAAGGTGAAAAACTCACCTTCTCCCTTAGACGCGCTGGAAGCAAATGGCTTCCAGCGCGTCTTTCCCCCTTTCCATGAAATCAGCGCGCGATCGCGCGCTGACATCATGGGGGGGGGGGGTGGCGGGGGGGTGGGCGTGAAAGGGGAAGGGATTCCCCTTTCAGCCCTGGCCTGGGGGTGTTGGGGGGCGGCCCTCGGGGGAAGCGCTAGCGCTTCCCCCGACTGCCAGTCCCAGGACGTAATGGTTACGTCCATGGCGCCACACGGGCGCTGCCATGGACGTAACCATTACGTCCCTGGCGGGTAAGGGGTTAATTAGGAGCCGAACAATGTTTCTCTAATTAAAAGACTCATCAATAGCTCCTGGTCTATTATTTCTGACAAGTACTTGGATAAGAGATGGGCAGTGAAAAGCCAGATCAGCTAGACTGTACAGTGCTGGCGATTGGTGACTGACTTCAGTAATCTTTAGTGCAAATCTATATCAGTAGTGTGTGTTGATTATTTTCCTCCTCTGTGTATTGGTGTCTCTGCTCACATTTCAATGTGGCTGTTAGTATCCAGTCCTTATCAAATTATATTTATTTACCAATAATGTGCTCAAGTTTCATGTTTCACGATGTTCCACTTTATGTTTTTGTTTTCAGGTTCAAATCCATTATCACATGTCCCTGAATAAGGGAAAGTCTTAATTCCCGAAACGTGTACTGCTCTTTGCTTGATGGGGATAGATAATGTTGTGGTGATACTGAGAATAGTGGTTTGTAATCGAAGATTTACAGATATGCGTTGAAGGAAATTCAGACAAAGGAAATTGAGCCTGACTCGCTCTTTATGTTACACTGCTTCCCATGCATGAACTCCACCCCATTCCCACCACGCAGACATTGAAGTCTCATCTATGGAATCTAGTGTATTTTTATCCTTACCCTACTGAAACAAAATGGAAGAAAAAGACTGGAAAAAATGAGGAAGGACGTTTATGGGCTAATAAAATCTGCCATGGTCTACGGCTGGTAAAAATGCTGTGCACACTTAATGTCAGAGGAGGCATAGTTCAAACCAGGAAGTGTTGGCAGCCATCTTGGGACTCAGCTTGAGTTGAGTGCCAGAAAATACAGTAAAAATAAAATAAAAGGGGCCAGGGTAGAAACACCCTCACCCCTTAACACTGGCTGGGGTGTCCCAGAGGCACACCCCCAGATCAAAAAAATGTTTTTGCAATTATTTGTTTGCCTCAAGTTCACGATATTCACAAATTTGCAGCAAAAAGTTTTTAAAAAACAAGTGTGGGCTCCCACGCTTGTGTTTTTTTGTTTTATAGGCCCCCGGGTGGGCCAGGTCCCAGGGGCATAAAAATTTAGTGTGGGGGGCCTCCAGCCCCCTCCCTCAGCTCCAGGGACCACCACCTCCCCAGAGCCTTCGTTTTTTAATAGGCGGGGGCCTCACACCCCCCGCTGCCCTCAGGACCACCACCTCCCCAAGTCTTTCATTTTAAAATATACAGGGGGGCTCACAGCCCCTCCCCCGCTGCCCTAGGGACCGCCACCTCCCCAGGGATTTCATTTCAAAATATGCAGGGGGCCCACGGCCCCCTGCTTCCCTGGGGACCCCCACCTCCCCAGATCTTTCCTTTTTGTGTATGTAGGGGGGGCCTGTGGCCTCCCCGTGACCCAGGGACCGCCATCCCTGGGGCATTAATAAAAGTATATGCGGGGAACCCGCGCCCCCGCCTAGGTATTGCCACCTCCATAGGGCTTTCCTTTTAAAATATGTAGGGAGCCTGTAGTCCCCCTGCTGCCCTGGGGACCACCACCCCCCGGGGCAAATATTTTTTTTAAAAAAGGGGGTACCTTTGGGACCCCTTAGCCCTGTGGCAACCCCCGAGGCTATGACCTAGTTGGAGAGGGGCTGCGGGCACCCCCTCTTGGAGCCACTGATAGCCCTGGGGACCACCACCCCCAGGGCCGGCTCCTGCTATTTTCCAGGGTGCCCACCCCTGGACATAGCTGTTTGCTGTGGCTTGGCTTTAGCCAAGCCACAGCAAACACTGCACTGTTTGATAGCAGGACCTATAAAGCAGGTCCCGCTGTTTAACAGCGGAGCTTTCATCTCTGTCCCCTGCACGTACTGAAGCAGTGGCACGGAGGGGAGGCCTCACAGACCTTCACACTGAGCTTTGGGAGCTCGATGCCAGCTGGACTCATTTCAATTTTGTTTTTTAATTATTATATATTTTTTTTAAATACATTTTTTATTTTAACTTGGAAACAAGTAACTCATTCTAAGTATATCAGACATCAAAGACAAAAAACTCCATCTCTCTCCCTCTCACTTTCTTTCGCTTTCTTGGTCTTTTTCAATTAATTCTCCCACTCACTTACTCACTCATACCGTCACAGACCCACTGACACCCTGATGCATCCACTCACAGATCCGCGCACATAGTGACGCACCCACTAAAACACTGGTGTATGCACTCTCACACGCAGACACTCTGACAGCCACTCTTGCCCCCAATACATCCTCTCACACCTATTTTCAGACCCGGAAAGGCCACAGACAACTTCTGCAGTGCATGCACAAAGGGCCGTGCACAATATCGGGTTGCCCTTTGCGGGCAACCCCTACTGTACACAGGAGAAGGCCGTGCATGGCGCAAGTTTGAGTGCTTATAGCGGCCAGGATGAAAATTACTATGCGTTAAATAAAACTACAGAAACTCACTTAAAAAAACAAAGGTTACAGGGACATTATAGTTACATTCTGAATTTACTCATACAAAACCATAGAAATTCAGCAGTTATAGTTACAGTTCTTTCAAGTAACTAAAACTCGCACCCTAAGGTAACAATACCTCACGCCTTCGCCATTCACAGCTAATTACTCCACATGTTATATCATTGATAGCATATTCTCTGCCATCTTTCATATTCTCACTGCAACATTTGCAATAAAATTATTGATGAGACAACGGTGCATGGCGAGGGTGCAAGTTATATTTAACTTAGGGTGTGAGTTTGTTACTTGAAAGAACTCTAACTATAACTGCTGAATTTCTGTGGTTTTGTACGAGTAAATTCAGAGCTTAACTATAACCTGTAACCCTATGTTTTTTCAGTGAATATATATATAAATATATATATATATATATATATGTTTTTTTTAATTACACTGAGCATAGATGGCAATGAAGGGGTGAGTGGGGGAGGAGTAGTGTGTATTTGTATATATATATGAAGTCACGTTAGGCTTACATTTCACACGTACAAAACCGTATAGTTGGTTATTTGAAGTAACTATAACGCGTGCCCTAAGGTAACTACTATAACTTGCACCCTCGCCACAAAATAAGGCTTGTCATCATGCCTTTTTTCCTATGGTTATGCCGCGCAGTTTAGTCTGAGCAATCAGGTAATTTTTGGACTAGGAGAGCAAATCAAAACATGCAAAAACAGGAGACTGAAAAATTATGGGCTAAAACATCTGCCTTGTGTTACATAGTTTGTAGCATAAACCTGTTGTATATGGGCACATGTGCAAAGCACAGACTATGGTATGTAACTGAGACTGACATATTTGTTGCCGTGGAAATTTGGTAATGGATAATTTACTGAGAATTAGCTCCCCCGCCCTGAGTCCGAAATCCAAAAAACTACCCAGACCTGCCCCCACTGACCCCTCTGCCCTTAAAACTACTCCGATCCCCCCGCTCTGAGCCATAAATCCAAAAAACTACCCTGACTCCCCCTGCCCTGAGCCCTAAAACCACCTCCTAACCCCTAAAAACAACCTCTATCCCCAAACTACCCTGCACTGAGCTCTAAATAAATAAAACGACCCCAACCCCCCTGCCCTGAGCCCTAAACCCCCTCCACCCCTAAAAACAAAACCCCAAGCCCCAATTACTCTCCCGACCCTTCTTCCGGCTGCTGATCCATGTCTGCCTATCCACAGCGCTAGACCGCTGCCTCTGAGTGGTTAAAGCAAATGCGTGGTTCAGGCTGACCCCACCCACATGCGTTGTTCAAGCTGACTCCACTCATATGATGTGGTTCAGGCAAGCATTGTTCCGCTTGCGGACATAAAGCACCTGTGGCTGAGCCCACGTAGTTAAGGGTGTTTCCCGCGCTCGAAGAGCAGCCGGCATGCACCAATAGTCTCAAGGAAATCACCACCCATGTCTTCAACCAGGAACCTCTAGGGAGCCTCCGTGCACCAACAGCCTTAGGGGAGCCCCCAATATCTGAATTAAACTTGGAGTGAAGCCGGGCGCGTACTGGCACCCAAGTATGGAGCTGGGCACTGTGACAAACAGAGTGAGAAGAGCTGGACGCATGAGTGGCTATTACCTTTCCATAGAGGATAAGTAGAGGCAGCTAAGGCGTTTGAGGTGGTAGGGATTGAACGCTTTGTTGAGCCACACAGGCCAACCAACACTTTGTTAAGTACTAGGAAGCAATGTGTCCAACTGCATGCTCCTGTCAGCGGGCATCTACTGCTAACACCAGTCCTATTTTCATGGATCGCCATGTCTTGGAGCTCCTTGGTGCTTCTCGGGCCCAAGCTATGGCTAGGTCCATTGTGTGCCAGAGAAATGGCACCTTGAGGGAGACCACCATGTGGCAGAGCCACGGTGCACAGAACTACATTCTCTGCCAACCACAGCCAGGTGGAGAATCTTAGTGGATGGGCGCAACCCATGTGTGCTCATGGCAGGGCCACTCCAGCAGGTCCTTGCTGCTTTAATCTTGGCATAACCACCAGAACTCCAAAGTCCAGGGCGAGTATTTCTTTGACAATGTCTGGGTTTGGTAGAGAGGATTGGGAAGTCCCAATCTATTGTGTTTGTAAATGGTTGTTTACTAATTGCAAGCGGTGTAGAACAGGGGTGATGAAACCAAATGCTTCTGCTCCCCCCTACCAGATGTGCCAGGTGCTGCTGGATAAGAAAGGCATCACCAGTCAAAGGCTCCATGGTGCTGGCTGCATCTGGTACAGGAAGGATCACTACATCTAGCTCACATCAAAGCCACTCCCTTGACCAGGCATGTGTTGCAACTAACCAGTTTATTAACACAGCTACATTGAACCTAACTCTAATTGTACCTCTTAAACCTAACCATAAACCTTATTCTAACCCTCCACCTTACTCTGACCCTAAGACTATACCTGATTTTAACTTTGTCTAACTTCACCTCTCGCAATAAACCCAAATTTAGCCCAAAACCTAACATCAGTTTATTTCTAACACTAACCATAGGCCAATCCCTTAAGCCTAAACCTAGCCCAGCTTTATTGTACACTAACCATAGCCCCAGCCCTTACCATAACCCTAAACCTAACCCCAAATGTTGCCTTAGCATTAACCATAGTCCAAGCTCTTTTACCTTAAGCCTACCTGTAACCCCAATTTTTGTCCTACACTCACCATATCCCAAGCCCTTATTTTAACCCTAAACCTAACCCCAGTTTTAACATACATTAAGCATAGCTCAAGCTCTTACCTGACGCCTAACATAAACCCAAGTGTTTTCCTATCTAACTAAGCCCTTACTTTAAGCCTAAACCTTACCTTGATATATACATTAAGCTGAGCTTAACTCTACACCTATGGCCAATGGAAAACCAGAGATCAGCTCTAGCGACACTCCTAAACGTAACCCTACCGCCAAATCAAACCTGAACCCTAACGCTTACTGTTACCTAACTTACTCTCTGCAGTGGTAAGTGCCAGTCTGGTACCTTCTTTGTAAATGTACATCAATGTAGTCAATTCAGTGCAGTGGGAGTGCAGACACTAATGCCACTTGACAGCTATCACTAGCTAAATCGGGGCAGAGCTATCATAGGTGCAGCAGGTGCAGTGGCACCGGAGCCCGGGCCCCAGATTATTTCTGTATTTTACTCCTCCGCCAGCAGTAGGGCGGGGTGTACTTTCCGTGCTTCTATGGGGTCGTGGTACCTGGGCTCTGTCAAAAACAACCGAGTCACCAGCGCAGGCTGTTGGACCAGAGAAGTGTAGGAGAATATGTATTAATTGTACTAATTTAATAGCACGCCTACTGACATGCCACAGGCAGTCATTCCTCCAATTATCTAATTAATCCATCATTAGCGCCGAGTTCGTCCTGGCCTCGGATCCCTTCGCTTGTTTGTAACTGTGGTTGCATTTTTCAGCTTCGGGCATCCATTTCACAGTTCATTACCACATGGACAGCTGATATGTGTGTTAGGATTTCCTGTAGGACAGCTGGGCGCTTTATTAAAAATTATAAGCGGAGTTTCATCCATTTATTTGTTTTCAGCCCGGCTCCTAGCAAAAAAGTGTTTTGCAAATGTATGAATTTTTGAGCAGAAAATGAAGGGTTGGCTTGGTTTTTGGTTTCCATTTGCTTAATTTTTGTGAGCGAAAAGTTCAAAATATTTGTGGACAGTCTTGTCCTACGTGGCGCAAAGGTCCAGAATTTCAGACAGCTATTTCCCGTATGCCGAGCCCTAAGGCTGCAAATTATAACATTTCTGAAGTCAAAGGCGCAAATGTGAATTTATGGAAATCATTTGCAAATTTTGAAATCAGAATCAGGATAATTCAAATTCGACTTGCTATACCGAAAAATGCACTAAAATCCATGACGTTTCTGCAGCACTGTGTTTAGTAAAGGCCAGAAGAAAAAAAAAGACACACAAATAATCTTGCCCGCCGCATCGCTGCCAGTTCACTGCTCTTCTGGGTCCCTCACTGAAGACACAGGTCCTCAGCCTGCCCTGCAGCCAATCCTAACACTGCTCTCATGATGCTGGCAGCATGAGAGCATCCTCAGGATTGGCCTGAGCGCTCTCGATTTGCGTTCCCAGGCAGACTGGGAGCCTAAGCCTGCTGTCTCCAACCCGGCAACACCGTGCTGGTTTGAAGAGAGCTCAGTGCGCATGTGAGTTTGGCCGTCCTGAGAGGGCAGGCCAAACACCCATGCGCACTGAGGGAAGTGCACCTACCACTCCCCTTGGTGCCTTTCATCCCCATGGCCCTGTCCCCGAAAAATAAAACGATAATAAATATAGTTTAATATGTTTTATTTTTCAAGTTTGTAGCTGCTGCTGCTGGCGGGGGGCGACGCTCCTCCGCCATAGCGGAGGAGCCGCTACGGGAGATTCCACACTAGAGCACCTTGGAAGTCGCTCTGTATTTATATTCCACACATAGCTTAAATCCTTCAAAAAATATTCTGGTCAGTTTGAAAATCGAATGTGAAAGTCAGCCGAGCATCCTCATATTTTTAAGGTGTGAAAGGAAATAGTTTTCCCCAATTGGAAGCATTTTCTTATTTTTGGTGCTTCTGGTTCTGCGGTATAAAGAATTTTTTTTTTTTTTTTTAAAAGTCACATCATAGTTTACTTGAAAATGCCTGGTAATCTCTTGATTTGTTTTGTCTACATAGGGTAACTTTAGTGAGAGAAAGAACCGTGTCTTTGTCATATATTGAAATGCTCTGAGGCACCTCCAGTCCGGAGCAATACCCCTGGGGGAGTTAGCACGGTGTTCCTGCACCTGGATTTTTCTAGCGTGAACACCAGGCCTGATTTTATTTGTCAGAAAATGTTGGAGAAGATGGCAAGTGGGGAAAATTTGACCCTGGAATAGCGACTCTGCATGCATTTGTTTCCAGTGCGGCATTTTCCTCAGACTAGCTGGATTTAGGTATGAAGACACTTGCCGGAATTGTTATTTCAAGTCACATAATATTCTTTCATCCAAAGCCAGCCCACTCGTAATCGGGGTCCAAGCATCACTGCACGTCACACAGTGGATCGGAGTCACCGGTAGCTCAGTGAGTGGCTCCCAACCCCTTGACTTCTGTGGGCCCTCAATTTATCATTTCTGGAATCCAGGTACCCCAGTTGAGTCATTTCTGAAAGCTGGGGACCTAATCTGTTAATGTTATTTAATTTTCTAAGCAGTCGCAGACCCCCTGAGGAGGCTTCGCAGACCCCCCCCCCCCCTGGATTCCCCTCACCACAGGTTGGGAACCACTGGCTTAGTGTATTAATACACGTGTAGCCTTCAAGTCGCTAGCCAGAATTTCAATGTTGATGGCTCAGACTATCATCGTCCTTTTATCCATTTTGTCAACATAAGTGCCATTGAGTTGAGTAATATCAATCACTATTATTAAAAGCACCAGAGGTCCCTACTGGCCCTACTGGGGATGGAATCTGTAAACTGCAGCTCACACACAGGGCCGGCTTTGGGGCAGTGCAACTAGTGCGGCACCCTGGGCGCTGACCTGGGAGGGAGGGGGCTGACCGGGGGGAGGGGGGTCGCTGTGTTTTGCAATAACTTACTATTTAAAAACACCTGCTGAGGCGTTTCTTGCATGTCCAACTTTCCGGCAGCAATAAAAATGTCAAGATAACTCTTGTGGTTAATGTTCCTGCTGGAGAGAGATCAGAGTATTGTCTAGAGGCAGTTTTGAGTAGCCATAAAGTAGCCCAGAGGGCTGGTATGCCTGCTGTAAAAAAAAAAACGTACTGTGCAGATCAGAGATCTGTATTTTATGTGGATAGCTGAGTGGATTTCTGCTTTTGTCACAGAGGTTGTTTTAGGTGCTGCAGTTCATGAGATACAAGTTTAATATTGAACAGTGACTGTTCCGAACTGTCATCAGAGAGCTGCATGCAAACTACATAAAATAGGTTAGGACTTTGTTTTTTCCCCCAAGTCTTTGATTCTCTAGTCCTAATCTTGCTAAAAAGAGTTTGTTTGGGTACATACACATTGGTAAAGCCACCCTTTGCCAGTGCTGTAAAACAAATGAAATATATGTGAGAGAGGGCATATTGAGAAATGAGGGGTACTTTTGTCAGGTTGTGGTGAGGGAAACCGAGGAAGGGGGCATGGGGAGAGCGCCAAATATTATTGTCGTACTGGGCGCCACCGGCGCTAAAGTCAGCCCTTCTCACACACAGTTCTCTGCAGCCTGCGCTCAACCCACTGAGCGATCATTAAGGCTTAATTGCTCCAGGCCAGCGAAAACTAAAGGTCTTCTATCTAAGACCTAGAAGCAGCAGCCTATGAAGAGCAAAGCAGGCGAGGTACAACTTAACGCCCCGTCAGGGGTAGTAAGCGCTATATAAATGCAATTTAAATGCAATAGAGCAAAGAGAGGCAGTGGGCTGATAAGGCTGTGAGCTGAGCCTGCTGCTGATCAAGGCTGGGCAGGGGAAGGGTTTGTGCAAACACTCCGGTGTGCAACATGATTTCGAGCTGTGCACTTTATATACATTTTGTCAGCGCTAGTTTGCTATTTTGTTGGTTATGATTATAGGGTACGAACCCAGGGGACGCAAAGCACAATGACATAACATTTCATATACATGTTAAGGTGCGTCAGCTCCCAACAGCTTTTGGGAAATAATCCTAGTCTCCAAATTGTGGACTAGCAGAAATTTTACCTAAATAGCTCTGTGTTAAAATTTCAACCTGCAGCTAGCCTAAATATCAAGCCCATGGCCACAAATATGACTGTGCTAGAAAGAGAATAGTAAAAAAAAAAAGCTAGTGGGTATATGTTTGGGAAGTAGGTTTCAGGTTAGGGGTTAAATGCAGATCAAATTACTTGTAGAGAGATAATGATATTACCCTGCGGAATTGAAGCATGGACGTCATTTAGGGGTCTCTAGGGGTCACAGCTGTGACCCCTGGCTTGCCCCTTGCGACCCTTGGCACCGCCTTTGCCCCCTGGCTTCAGAGGTGGCAAATTCTAAGCCAAGAACACAGTGACAGCTCCCCTCATGGATGTCAGTTGGTACTCACTCTCTTTGCTTTCTGTAATTGTTTATTACACTAATAGTGAATAATAACATAATATTCACTATTAGTGTAATAAAAAGGGACAATTAGCTGATTATGCCATTCCATGGCAAGTGAGGAAAGTAAAAATGCTTTTAAATATATGGTGTACCCATGTTTGCGGGTGTGTTTATGTGAGAGTGTGTGTGTGAATTTCTGTGCATGTGTAAGTATGTGTCTGTGAGTGAAAATGGAGGTCAAAGAGCATGTGATGTCACTTCTGCTACCCCTGGTATTTTGGTGAATTGATGTCCACGAATCGGAGTCTTTTTTGGTGAAAGATTATCTGTTTTTATATGAAACCACCTTCACAACTGTGGGACTCCCCACTTTTCAAAGACATAGTTGCATCATCACTCACAGCATCCGTAACACACAAGGGGGACGGGGTGCTTTGATTTGCCGGGACCGGGGGCGTAGCTTGGCCAGTAAGATTAGGGGTGAGCTTCAGGTTTCCCAACAAGCATGCCCGCTTGACATGTTAAAATGCATTGTCAGAGAAAGCAGTGCAGAAGGGGAGTTTAAGGGGTGGCGTAAAAGGAAGAGTGTAGATAGTAAGGGGTACTTAAGAGCAATCTTTTTTAAATAAACAAGATTTTTAAGATCTATAGAACATAGATGAGAGACAGCTAGAGGGAGAGGGTGAGCGTGCATCGGCGGCTGGCTCTTATTTACAATGAGGGGGCAGAAGGGGGCTACAATAATAATTAAAAAAAATAAAAAAGCAGCACTTACCTTAGGGAGGACGTCCTCCTCTCGTCGTCTCTCCTTCTCTCCTGGCTCCAGCATGCAACGGGACTCAGGAAACTGCACTAGTTAATCCTGGCGCTGCTTTCATGATAGGAACTACCATCCGGATTGGTGGGAGCGGCCTCTCTCAGCGCTCACAAGAACGCTGGAGGCCTGTGCTTTCTCTAACCCAGATATCTTAAGACAGCTGGGTTAGAGAAGTTTAAAACTCGCATGTAAGGCTGGCTGTCGCAAGACGGCCAGCCAAAGGTACATGCACACTTGAAACTAGTGCACAGCTCCCTGCTGCCACTGGGCAGCAATTTCCCTGCCCTGTCCTGCTCTTGGTTTAGGACAGAGTGCTGAAAAATAAAATGGTAATAAAGAAAGTTGATTACCATTTTATTTTTCCATTCTGGGGCAATTCTTTTTAGTTGCCGACGCACTGCCACTCTCATGGAGGGGCCGCCCCTGTGTGTGTGTGTGTGTGTAAAAATCATAGGTGAAAACTGACAGACTCCTCACCATACGCGACTGAAAACACCTGTACCCAACTATTTACTAGAGAATAGAATTTGTAGGGGTATGTAGCACCACAAACATCCCGCTTGAAGCTACGCCCCTGGCTGGGATTGGCCTGGTTTTTCACAATCTGACCTGGCAGAGTTCGGTAAGTGTGGAACATGTCACAGTTTCAGGGGAGGGGCTACTACACACTGAGAGAGGCTAGTTTTCATGTATTACAGTACAGTATTTGTTACCAGCATCTAAACAAAAAGCGACTCAATTAGTTTGTGTCACTGTGTGGAAACGCTGCATTTAATTCCCTGTTAATCTGTTTCCTATGTTGGAGAGCAGTGTCAATTTACTCATTCTATGTCCATTGCCCAATGCAGAATTTGAGTCCTACTTCTATGTTTGTGGAATGTCCTGCGTTTGGTTAAAAACAAATTCTGCCAACCCTCCAGGCAATATGCACACCAACTCCTAAAGCAATATCATACCTGGGATACATCGCTCTCATTACAGCTATCCCTTTGTTCCAAAAGGTAGACCCTAAACCTATGTTCATTTCAGCTGCATCCGCTTAGAATATCAAAATGGCTTCCCACAGTGGTTACAAAGACAAGATTACGGATTCTGATTGGTGTTCTGCATGGTTTAGGTCCTCTGGCTAATGAGGGCATTGCCAGAGCTAGTGATTTGAAGTCTAAATCTTACGTACAACCTCCCCTGTGGGTCTTTATCATGATACGGTCATACATCCCGGGGTTGACCAGAAGGGAGAGGATGGGCGGCTCAGAGGATGCTCGAAAGGTCAGCGCAGCCCTTCAATCACCGTCCAGCCGCTGTGCTGCACAGGTTGGTCCGGAAAAGGAGTTCCGCTGCCCCTCAGAGACAAGACTACACTTTATAACGAGGCGCGTAGCAGAGAGTTGTCTTTTTCAGGACTCGCAGCTGTCAATTTTCTTGTTTTTCCCCTCCTGAGTTGGTGGGATCACACTGTGTCGAGTTATTTCTGGCTCATACGGTCATTAGGTGGGCTGTTGGTATTTCATTGATACTTTCTTCTTCAGGGGCATTTTAAGGATTTTTGGGTCCTGTGTCAAATGGATTTTGGGCGCCCCAGTTCAGAACAGCTTTGAGCTTATGATCCAATTTCAGCTCTTTCATGCCCTCTTCAGCCAGGTAAATGACAGCGCACAGGCACATTTGTCAAAATGTTAAATGTCTTTAAATCAATTTTTCAGGGATAGTGACTTGTTTTTTCAATATTTAACAAAGCAGCGCCTCACTAATATTACTGCAAGTAATCTGTGAGTACTCCCATGTCTCACGTGTGAGGTGCAGTTTTGATAAAAACAAAACTTTTTTTATGGATGTTGCATAAAACATAAACACATTTCTCTGCAAAATGGCCATAATAGACTCTCACAAATCACCCACATTAAAAATAGGATAAAAGAAAACGCTTTTTAAGACAAAGTCATCGGGGCAAGCCTCTCTGCAGAAGAGAGATGGCTCTATCAGGGCCCCCCGTGAAATGCTGGGGTCCTGGGCCAGGTCCCACTTTACCCAAGCCTTAAAACGTCTGTGTTCTTCTAACCCCACCACCACCAGACCCCTCTTTCTGAGCACAAACACACATGAACATGCCTGAAAAATCCGTTCATATTATTTGTACAAAAAGTAAAATATATTTAAAAAATAGTACATTTACTTTATTTATTAGAATGTCAATGTTCGCTTTTTGCCAATATAAGGGTTCTTTAAAGTTGGATAGTACAAGTGATGACTAGTAAACAGAAGATCAAATAAAATGTCATACTATGTTGTGTTGTCTTGGGGACATTTGTACAGTGCCCAGGTATTACTACAGCCTTGTAGAGCTGTCGGACGTCCAATGAACTCTTCCACGGGATTCTGAGGTTTGTATCGCAGTCCAGAGTCTGAATCGTAAGTGATGAGGTATTTTGGAGCTGTTCTAGCCCCTTCACAGGACTAGGCAGGGTACCCTTCCATTGCTGGATTTATAAATGGATTACCTGTGGTCTTGCTGGATGGCATGCCGTCTCCTCTGAGTAGTGCGTGTATTGACTGGTGTCAGAGAAGTGAGGAGGGAGGATTACACTGATGGATTCAGCTTCTTTCAGGTCGATATCATGCCTGATAATTAGATGTAGTCTGAGTGTGGTGTGTTGCTGTCTCTATGGCATGTCTGGGTTGCTGTGTGTTTTTGTGTTAATGAGATGGAGATCTTCATGACTGGCACAGTTGTTGTATAAAGGTGTGGTTAACAAACTCAAATGGGATTTTCTACTATATGTGTTTCGTTTGTATATTATTTCACATGTTTACTTCAAGGAGTAACAACCTGATACCTGCCTGTATGCAATATGTGAGCTGTGCTGGGTGCATCTAATTGTTCTACCTGATTTGATGTGTCCCAGCAATATCCCAGCATCACTTTCCATGAAAACTCCCACCCAGCTACATGCAGCACAAAAAGCCGACAACTTATTTTATAACATAAACTCCATCTTGTATCACAGAAAACCGAACTGTGCTTTATTCATAACTGCATCAGTCTCCATGACAAATATGTCCTTCTGTATCCGTGACGGAAGACTGAGGCCCTCATTATGGCTTCAGCGGTCTTTTCAAAGACCGCCAAAGCCGCTGCAGCCAACAGACCCCAATATTAAGAGTCGTTGGAGGACTTCCGCCCATTTATGGGCGGAAGTCTGACTTCGTCGGCCTGGCCGACGGAGCTGAAGAAGTGGGTGCATTGCCAGCACTGCCACGCCAGCAAGACTCTGCCCGCCGTATTCCGAGTCATAATACAGCTTGGCGGAGTGTTGCTGGCATGGTGGTGCTGGCGGTGCGAAACTGCCAGGACCCATCCCCTTCCGGTCAACTAGCTCACCGAAAAAGGTAAGGTGATCATCCAAAATGGGGCCGGAGATTGGCTGGGAGTGTTGGGTGCATGTGTGTGTGTGTGTGTTTCTGAACAAGTGAGTGGGGGTGTCTGTGTCCAAGTCTGTGAGTGAGTGGGGGTGCATGTGTGCAGGTGTGCGTATGCGGAGGGGGAGTGTGTTAATGTATGCGTGCACGGAGGGGGTGGGGGTGTGAATGATTGTGGATGGGGTGCATGTGTGAGCAATTGTTTGTGGATGGGGGTAGGGTGTGAGTGAGTGTGGATGCAGAGGTGGACAGTTGTTTGTGTGTGCATGTGTTTGTGTGAGTGAACGTGGAGAGCAGGTGAGTGTATGCGGTGCAGGGGGAAGGGGTGTGAATGTTTGCAGAGGAAGGGTGGGTATGTGTGAGTTGGGGTGTGTGTAGTCAGCGTGAGAGCAGGTGGAGGTGTTTGGATGGATGTGTACTGTAAAAAGGGGGGTTTGGAAGTGTGTGGACAGGTGGGGTGAATGGAGGTGTGGGGACACATGTGCATGTGTGTGCCGGCAACAGGATTCCTGTCGACGGGTGCGTGACCGTCATGGTTTTCATGGCGTGGTGACCGCCACAGAAAGCCTGGCGGTCTGCAGCCTTGTAATCTGGCCGGCAGGCTGAGGCCTGCTGCTGGGCTGGAGGTGCTCACCGCCGGCTGCATCGGTGTGACCGCACCAGCGGGCCAGGCGGCGTTGTGGCTTCTGCCAAACCCCACAACTTGTGATGCGGCGGTCTTTACTGCCGGGTCCGTGGCGGGGAGACCGCCACAGGGAGGCTGGCAGTCTGATACCGCCAGCCTCGTAATGAGGGCCTGGATCTTTTCCCGGTAATAAACCTTGTAAACGCTTCATAGGGCGGATTTTGGGGGGAAATAAAACTCTTGTCCCCTTTGATTACTAAGGCTCTTTGGTTCTATTTCATGGCAAAACCCTGCATTATTTGTCATAACTTCCCACTGCTTGATTTTCTTTGCTGAGCCTTTCAGCATCTGTCATAACAAGGCATTGATCTTTTTTGTACATCGTTTCGGTTTCTTTTTTTTCAGAAGATTTCTGTTGCTTATTTTTCATAATCAGGCTTAGCAGTTTATTTTCCATAACATCCTTGTAGCTTCAATGCCATTAACACATTTCTGCAACGAATATTCCCCGCAGCATTTTTCGTTAAAGCCCTGGAGGTTTTTTTTGCCAGAAGAAAGCCCTTGCAGTTCTGTTTACCAAGAAAGCCTTGAAGCTTCTGTTTCACAACCCTTTGCTTCCATTCCATCACCTAATCTACTGCAACTTCTGTTTCACTGCAACTATGTTACAGCTTCGATTCCATTGCAGCGCCTTTGTAGTTTCTTTTCCATGCCAATACATTTGCAGCTCCTACTCTGCAGCAACAAGTTTGCAGCTTTTATTGCCACCGACACATTTGCAGTTTCTATTCCGCAATAACAACGTTGCTGCTTCTATTCCACATTAACACATTTGCAGTTTCTATTCCATGGCAACGCATTTGCAGCTTCTATTCCATGGCAACGTATTTGCAGCTTCTATTCCACATTAACACCTTTGCTGCTTCTATTCCACATTAACACATTTGCAGCTTCTATTCCACTATAACACATTTGCAGCTCCTATTCCACTATAACACATTTGCAGCTTCTATTCCATGGCAACACATTTGCAACTCCTACTGTGCAGCAACAAGATTGTAGCTTTTATTGCCACCAACACATTTGCAGTTTCTATTCCGCAATTACACCTTTGCTGCTTCTATTCCATATTAACACATTTGCAGTTTCTATTACATGGAAACGCATTTGCAGCTTCTATTCTACATTAAAACCTTTGCTGCTTCTATCCTTCCTCTCCCAGGATAACACTTTTGTAACTTCTACTCCACGGCAACACCTATGTAACTTCTGTTCCACAGCAACACGTTTGCAGTTTCTATCCAAAAGTAACACTTTTTCAGCTTCTATTCCTTAGTCAAGCCCTCCACCTTTGTACCTTCTAGTCCGCAGAAGCACTTTCGCAGTTTCTGTTCCACAGCAACACATGCGCACCTTCTACTCCACATCTGCACATCTGCAGCATCTAATTCATGGCAACAGATGTGCAGCTTCTCTTCCACAGAACCACTTCTGCTGCTTCTATTCTACAGCATCATTTTTGCAGTTCTTAATCCATGGTTTGAGCCATTACAATTTGTTACAAACTGTTACAATGCAACACCTTTGAACTACTATTCCACAGCAACACGTTGTCATAGTCAAACCCTAAACCCTTGTAGTTTCTAATCCACAGAAACAATTTCGCAGCTTCTATTCCACATGCACCATCTAATCCATAGCAACAGATGTGCAGCTTCTATTCCACAACAACGTTTGCAGCTTCTTTATCCATCGCTTGAGCCGGTACAATCCCTGTTCCAAATCAACACTTTTGTAGCATTTATTCCGTAGTTAAGCCCTTCTGTTCGATACATTATGTCTGTGCAGCTTCCATTGAATAACAAAGGACATGCATCCTATAAACTGTGTGCAGCTTCTGTTCCATTCTAACGTTCATAGCATTTTATTCCATAACAAAGCCTCTGATGTGAATGTCTCGTAACACGGTCCTTTCGGTACTATTCCATAACAAAGCCCCTGATGCGAATGTCTCACAACACAGTCCTTCCTGCATTTTTCCATAACAAAGTCCCTGACGTGAATGTATCATAACACAGTCCTTCCAGTCCCTGATGCGAATGTCTCACAACACAGTCCTTCCAGCATTATTCCATAATAAAGCCACTAACGTGAATGTCTCATAACAGTCTTTCCAGCTTTATTTCATACCAAAGCCCCTGATGTGAATGTCTCATAACTCAGTCCTTTCAGAATTATTCCACAACAAAGCCCCTGATGCGAAGCTCACAACACAGTCCTTCCAGCATTATTCCATAACAAAGATGCTGATGTGAATGTGTCGTAACTCAGTGCTTTCAGCATTATTCCACAACAAAGCCCCTGATATGAATGTTTTATAACACAGTCCTTCCAGCATTATTCCATAACAAAGCCCCTGACGTGAATGTCTCATAACACAGTCCTTCCAGTATTATTCCACAACAAAGCCCCGGATGCGAATGTCTCATAACGCAGTCTTTCCAGCTTTATTCAATAACAAAGTCCCTGACGTGAATGTCTCACAACTCAGTCCTTCCAGTATTATTCCACAACAAAGCCCCTGATGCGAATGTCTCGTAACTCATTTCCATAACAAAGCCCCTGACTCGAATGTGTCGTAACTCAGTCCTTCCAGCATTATTCCATTACAAAGCCCCTGACTCAAATGTGTCGTAACTCAGTGCTTCCAGCATTACTCCATAACAAAGCCCCTGACGTGAATGTCTCGTAACTCAGTCCTTCCAGCATTATTCCTTATCCAGGCCCTTAGAGCTTCACTCTGACTACAGATGCCTCTGATGTTTGAATCCATACCGTATCCCCGGCAGATTCTAGTCTATGGTTTAACTCATGAAACCTCAATCCTGTGGCTGAGCCCTGCAGCTCCTTTTCCATAACAAAGCCTTCCAGTTTCTGTTCCCTGACAAAGTCCTCACAAGTGTGTTCGAGCTTACAGCTTCCAATCACTAACAAGGCCTTTGAAGGTTCTAGGCACTATGCTTGCTTTGCAGCTTCTGTACAGAACTCAGTTTTTTGTTGTACAACAAAGGGTTTGCAGATTTTATTTCATTGCCTCTGCAACGTCTGTACAATAACAAACCCTTTCAGAGTCGGTTCTTAGAAACTGCTTATCACGTTTATTCCACAGCAAAACACTGCATCTTAAGAGTCCACAATTACACACTACAACTTCTGTCCACAGCTGTGGCCTGCATTGCATGTGGACCACACAGCACTTCGGCTTCTGTTCCGTAACCGAGCATCATCCATTATGTACCTCAGCAACTGCTTGAAGTTGTTTTTGGAATTCAGGTTTCGACTAGGCCAGGGCACCCATTTCTCTTACACCAGCACGAGGATGGGCTTAGTTGGGAGTTCTTGAAAAAGGAGATGCTGTGATTTGGACTGGTAGAAGACTGGGCCCACGTGACACCAGTTGCCAATGAGGCCCCTGTGGCTGGTCTTCTGGTCTGTGGGATCTTCTTGGAGAAACCGCAGCTCTCAAGAGGGACCGTAATTTGAAGTGATGAGTCACAACATCTCACTATCCGCAGATAATGTCCTTTAGTCTCTGACAGACCCAAATACCTCGATCTCTCCCTTGATAAACCTATTAAAGACCTATGGAATAGCCTGTGTATGAGATAAACACGCAAAGATCTTGGCTTCCGTTTATACAATTAATGAAGTGTGGAGGCTTTGAAGAAGATGGCGCCCTTTATGATATCCTCTCAGTGCCGGAAATATCTCCGGATACATCTCAGCGCAACTACCTCTCCCTAGTTCGAGGTCAGAATAACCCCTTGCTAGAAAGTATTAATAAAAAAGACCTTTAGAGGTGGCGCCCGATGAATATATCAGGCTAGGGAGAATCAGTGTAAAAAGTGGTACTGATACCCAAGTACCTTTACGTCTTTCAAGAACGTCTGATCGAAGCAACGGTAGGCAAATTCCAGAAAGCATTATGAAGACCTGTGTGGCAGGATAAACTTGCTAGAGTAGGCCAGGAAATTTTGCAAATGACAAACGCAAGGGGCGTCTAGGATTTCCAGATGTAAACATCTATCATAGTGGCTACAGTGGTATTCCAGTAGACACAGGGCGCACATGGACGGAGCGTTGGCAAGGAGAGCCCTTTAGGATGTTCTGTGGCTATCAGAGCCATCACACCCAATTGGCTGTATTACAGTCAAATTAAGAGATGTGGGATTCCATGGCTTAACACAAAATTCCATGGCTTTCCGACACCGTTTACACCCAGACATGATCACGTAGACATCATCTCTGCTAATGGAGGTACTGCCTATAGAGCCTGGCAAGATGTTGATGTGAAGGGTAATAGATGATCCTTTGAGGGCTGCAAGTATACTATACACTGGAGTAGCAGAGGTAGAATGCATCAGGTCCCAACAATTGTGGCTCTGGGCTCCCCACACCTTTAATAGACTGGTGGCAAATGAGCGGACTGACTTCAAGAAACTGATTAACGTGATGAATGGATCCAAAAGGCAGGTAGGTGATATCCAGATCATATAAACCACTGTGGAACTGTCCCACAACACAGATTTATGGATAGATGCAGAAGTAGACAAATGTTTTCGCCAAGGATGTCCTGAACAAATCGTGGGTAGATTAATGGACAAACATAACGAGGTTTAATAAGTCAATATTGCATAGGGAGTCATCAATCAAAATCATGGTGCTCTGGTTTCTGACCTCAGACTGATTCCATAAACTGTATAAAGGAGTACCTGACTGGTGATGGAGAGTGGAGGAGCCAGAAGAGACCTGTTATCATCCAGTGTTACTGCCCATTGGTGGTGACCTCCTGGAAAGATGTGTTGGCACCAATGAAGGAGATGGTGGGCTTCCTGGGTGTGATGGATCCAGGTGTGACATACCTCGCTCTCAAGCCAGAGCGGTGAGGCAGGTAGGGAAAGGAAATGGCTCTTCATCTTTTGATTACTTTTAGTGATGAAAATGGCCATAGTGTATGTAGAAACAGGTCTTCCCCTAAAGTGAGTTTCTGGTAGAATAAGGTATGGGACACTATAGTGATGGGATGGCTAGCTGGATATTTACTTACCTGACTTCCTTGCATTTTGGCAGCTACTGAATGGGTAAGGGCTACAGGAAAGTTACCTGACCCCAAAGTCACGACTCCTGCCTTTGTTTGGTTAAACTGGGAGGGGGGGTTGTAATCTCAGAAACAACTAAGAATATTGGTACAAAAGAGCAGGAGACAGTGATACCTGAAGTGATGAAGAGACAATACTCACACGCTGAGGAGCAGAGGAGGGGGTCATCCTACTAGGAAGTTTGCTCATCCTGTGACAGTGAAATTCCAAGTATCAATGAAATGCAGAGACCTTCTCAAGGGGAATTGTTTGTTTTTTGCAATCTGGAAACTCAATATCAAGAATTAAAAAAACAACTAAATCCTGCAGTGGGCCAAGCAGCAGATGGGTAGAACAGAGAAATGTTGAACTGGGTCACATTTTCAGCGACCCACAATAAACTGTCCCATCGCCTTCTGCAGGTTAGTCTGGTTAGCAGAAAGTAGGCAGGAATTGATCAGTGTGATGTCTCTTGTAGAAAAGCCATGCAGCTTCTTGTACTGGATGACAGTCCGCCTTGAGTTAGTATATCTACATTTTCTTGGCAGCTCCCAGCATAAGCGCCGGCCCTGAAAAATAAGTGCTGGTGCTCTGCACCAGAAACGACAAGCACAAATTAAATACTGCCCAACATAAAGACTGAGCCATAGGTAGAGCGTGATAATGATGGAAGGGCATATTCTGGCTGCTGTTCCCTGGTTTGGTATAACACAACATTCTGCCCACAACAACTGAATGCCTTAAAAGAGAATGTCTGGTGCTTGAAAGCTCCTCTGATGTAAAACTCGCTTGAGCTGGTGGCAGTGTCAACCTGGGGTTATTACTGCACTTTGTTGCTGATAATGGCTACGGCTATAGTGGAGCCATCAAAAGTACAGAAGGTGCAGTGGCACCACAGAGTGGACATCTTACGTGCCCAGTGAACTACAGTGTGGCGGCCTTTTACTAGCCAAGCAATGGACTGGATGACCAATCCCCCCCCCCAAAAAAAGAAAAGATACACCCCCTCCCTCCAAAATGCCAAAGTAAATCACCCCTCCCTCCAAAAGCCTAAAAAAAAAATAACACTAACTACACATTAAAACACAATCACTACACTTGCATTCATTACATACTTACATTTCACGTTTGAAATAAAAAATTTTTTAAAGGCAGATGCCCAATGGATGCGCGTCTTCCTCTTTGTTCTTCTGCTCTCCGATAGAGGAAGAGCTCCCCTAACCAATCCAGACACTGCTCTCTTGCTGGTAACCAGCATGAGAGAAGTGTCTGGATTAGATAGATCAGGCTGGCTGGACGCTCCTCAGGCCCTGGAGGTCTCTGCTTGTTCTCTACCGAGGTGTCTCAAAACAGCCGAGTGGAGAGCTTCAAAGTGCTCTTGTCACTTTAGCCGGTGCAATACAGCCAGCCAAAGTGACATGCGCACTTCGGAGCATCCAGTCAGCCCAGCTTCAGACCTCTGCTGCCAATCAGCAGCAGAGGACTCGCCCAGCATGTCTCGGGGCTCGGGGCTGGCGCTGCTGAATCTGAATCTTTTCATTGCCATTTTATTTTTGCCTATGCGGCCCGCAGTGGGTGGAAGGGCGACACTTCCCTGCCCTAGAAAAAAAAACTACTGCTGCAATATAAATTACATTTGGGACCATGTGAGAGTAATTTGATGATCGTTAAATCACTTTATGCTTTATTCTCCCATCCAGTGTCATCAAGTGCTTAGTAAAAAGTTTAACATTTGTATCTGTTCATTTGGTAGTGATTTGAAAATGGTTACTTAACAATCAACCCCATGTTATATGTAGCAAGCTAACATCGTGTCTGATGAGTTCAGAATTATTGTGTGATGATCACTCCAGAATCACACCCCCATTCTGGTTCCCTTTTTGGAAGAGGAGGTAGAACTGTGGTGGATGGTTTCAGAACAGTTCGCTGATTACAAAGCCTACCATTTCATTAATTGTTTTTATTCTGTGCAGCCAAACCCAGAAAGTGCAGAAGGGATTATATGACCTGTGGTCACAGGTTTGATTCTCAATAGTATAGCTCAATGGGTAGAATGCCTGTTACAGTGATATATGCTTAACATGCTGGTCCCCTGATTGAGTAACAAAGATCCCTGTAGCATTCCACAGCTGTAAATATACGGGCATAATCTGCTTGTTAGAAGTTCCAACCCCATTTGAAACCCTCAGTGAATTATTAAACAAGTTTCAAAGCTCCACAAATTGGTTTCCAACATAAATTGAAATTCTAGGTGGGTTTCTGTTCTAGTGTAGCCTGCAGGTCACAAATTACATTCCATATACATAGCTCAGTGGGTCAGTGCTCTAACTGGAAGTAAACTATGGTTTACTGCAATCCCAGGAAACAAAAAGTCTGTAACGCAAGAGGTTGCCTTCTGCAGGGCCATAAATGTTCATGTAGGTTAATGGACCCACAGAAAAGATGCCCTAACCCTTGTGAGTATTAAATCAAGTGGGTTACTGCACCACCAAAGAGAGCTACTCTAGTTCACAGATTCGACGGTAGTTAACTGGCTTCTGTATGCACTGGAGAAATATTTGTGTAACCTTCCATTGCGCAGTTGGTTTACTATCTGCTGAAGATGTCCGAACTTACGCTTCCAGTTCTCAGGTTTAAATCATGTTAGAACATTGGAATGCTGGGAGCTCCATTGAAGACAAAGGAGTGCTCCAGGCTTCTAATGGCCGGTCGTTAGACCTGTCAGCATTTGGCGTGGTTTTCCCTGTACTTTTTTGCTTCTGACCTCCTGTTTTTCATCCTGTGTGGAATTTGGTTTTTGCTGACTTTAGGTCTCTGGGCTCTTTACCACTGCTGACCAGTGCTAAAGTGCAAGCACTCCCTGTGTAAATTGTATTGGAGATTGTTTTCTCCATGACTGTAACTTCTGATTTACTAGCAAGTGCCTAGTAAAGTACACTGCGTGTGCCCAGGGCCTGAAAATCAAATGCTACTAGTGGGCCTGCAGCACTGATTGTGCCACCCACACGGGTAGCTCTGTAAAATGTCTCAGACTTGCCATTGCAGTGTCTGTGTGGGCAGTTTTACAACTGCCAGGTCGACCTGGCAAGTGTACCCACTTTCCAGGCCCAAACCTTCCCTTTTACTACATGCACGTCACCCCTAAGGTAGGCCCAAGGCAGCCCCAGGGGCAGGGTGCAGTGTATTTAAAAGGTAGGACATGTACTGGTGCGTTTTCATGTCCTGATAGTGAAATACTGTTAATGAACGGGATAGCTGGCTACAATCGGCTATAAGGCTACCTGAGGGGGAGCTCAACCTTTTAAACTTTCCATGTCAATAAGAAGAGTACAATTGAGTCAGGACATTAGTCATTTTCTGTTGTATTGTGCTAATAAAAAATACCAGATGGCACTGGGTAAATGCTGCTAACTTTAGAGAGGATGACGGGTTCAGTGATCCCCTTTCTAGTTGGGCTTGTGACCTTTAGATTATGCAGCCCTCCTGCCCTTCTCTCCATTCAGTTGGACAGCCACCACACTCCACAGGACGCACAGCATCACCTGCAGTACAACTCACACTGCTCACTTATACACATGAACGTCAATTCATCAAAATGCCAGTGGTAGCGGAAGTGACTTCACACACCATTTGACCTTTACTTTCACTCACACACATGCTTACACATACACACATTCACACATACACATAAACACATTCTCACCCAATAGAATGCACACAGCATGCATTTAAAAGGAATTTTGAGTTACCTCCGCTGCCAGGGGAAGCTATATTTCAACTAATTGTACTACATTCTGTATTACACTAATAGTGAATAATGCAATATTATTCACTATTAGTGTAATAAAATGTTGCCAGAAAACAAGGAAACTGGAGACTCAAACAACATCCATAAGGACAAGTTGCCACTGAGTTCCTGGCCATAGTTTAGCCACCTCAGAGGCAAAGGGTCGCAAAGGAGGGCCAGGGGTCGCAAGGGGCAAGCCAGGGGTTGCAACTGCGACCCCTGGGGTTCCCTAAATGAGGTCCATGCTTACACACCCACAATAACTCACATTAGCCATGCCTTGTTTCCTTACACTTACCAACACTGACATACAGGACATTCACAAGTCACTCAAAGTGCTCACCTAACTTTAAACACTCCCACTAGTCATCTATATCATCATTCACTCATTTTACCCCAACAACACTCACCCACAGCTAGTCATACCTTCCAGCCTCTTCTCACAACACTCCCCCTCACAAACATAAACTACTTCTTCTCCCTGGGTGTCTTCCTTCACATCACAGCACCACTGACCTGCATCC
Source organism: Pleurodeles waltl (assembly GCF_031143425.1). Taxonomy (NCBI): domain Eukaryota; kingdom Metazoa; phylum Chordata; class Amphibia; order Caudata; family Salamandridae; genus Pleurodeles; species Pleurodeles waltl. The sequence continues at coordinate 73,645,833 of NC_090449.1, read as the reverse complement.
ACTCACAACACTGAAGTGGAGATTGAGGAGAAGTAAAAAAGGCATATCTAGCAAGTAAAATATTCCCATATATTCCCCTGTGTTATTTATAGTGTTATTTGCCACCTAGCACACTTCCGATCACTGGAACAGAAAATGTAAAAACAAAATCCAGCTTCTAATAGCAAATTACTTGGGGTCTGATTTAGAGTTTGGCAGATAGATTACAATTCAGGCTTGAGGTGGAGTAACCCATCAGCCATACTCTAAATCAGAGCCTTAGATCCACTCAAAGTTTATGTCTACATCTTACATTCTTCAGTCCCACCCAAGGTGGTGATAGACTTAAATAAAGGTTGCTATTAAGTTGTTGTTTGGTAGGAGATTTCAGATGTGAAGGTAGGGCACCAGCTAACATGTTGAGGTATTCCAAAAGCATTGTTGAGGTCAAGTTTGGGGTTCCTTTCCATGCACGTGGTCAACACTCTAGTGCTTTGAATTCATATGAGTACCACAGAAGTACCCTTCTAAAGCTCCCCACCCTGGACCTCAGGGGAGGTACTTAGAGGCTCACAGGCTGTCAGGCAGGGTCCAGGGTCCAGTCCAGGTCCCAATGGTCACCTGGGGAGTTGCAGAAAAGACCTCTTGCAGCTTGTTCTATTCCAGTAGCTTGTTCTATCCTGGTAGCTTGAACAGGAGGTTAGCCTTATGACCCTCGGAGGCCACTTCTTTGTGCTGCTTACAATAGGGGAGCAGATCTATTCCATCAGGGCTCCCCTCAGGTCACAGTTGCCTTCTGTTCTTACTCGCGTATGGCAGCGTTCTGAAGAGGGTGCCTGGGGATGCCACATTTATGCCTGGCATAAGCTACTGGTAGTGAATGACTCCTTGGCATGCCCTAACCAAATTGTGTCAACGACTCCCAGGCTCAAGAACAACAGAGACCTAAAACAGAGGGAGGTTTGGCCCAAAAGGCGAGCTTTAAGGACAAAGCTACCGTTGATAGGCAAATGTTTATAACACTCAAGAAGTGCTGCCCCTTTGTTCAGGTAGATGGGCTGTTGGCGAGAACAGAAATGGGAAACCAGTAACCAAAAAGTTTTTTTGTGGGCTTATAGCCCACAGGTCGCTACACCGCTAGGGTGGGCTACCAAGAGTTTCATGACTGAGGAAGGGTTCAGGCATCTTGAGAGTAGGCAGAATAGTGCACTCTTGGGTTTCTATTTACCACACATAGCCAGTAGTTGCAACAAGGTGGGAAGGATCCTGGTAGCCTATTGTCTAGTGACCACATCATCCTTCCAGAGCTCTTTCTGGGCATAAATATGGCACCCCTGACACCCTGAAACTCTGATCACATCTGGACTGGAGAAAGTACAGAAAAAGGGCCACCCTCCTGACACCTGGATCTGGCAAGAGAGGTTGCATCAACTTGATGCTGCACCTGTCCTTAAGCTAGTGAAGTCACGACTGTGCCTGTGGTGCCTGGCTCACTGAAAAGTCAATCCTGAGCCCCAGACCAAAGTAGTCACTCAAAGGTCAGTCGGCTAAACCACTGTTCCAGCACCAGGGCCATAAAATCTGAAGTTGCCCATCCTAGCTAAACAGTAGCCCCCCACAAGGTATCGATGATGACAGCCAACGTGCAGCCAAGAAGACCTCCATTCTGAACTCAAAAGTTGCACTGGTGTCTGTTGACCCAGAGAAAGTCCACGGTGTGGATTGGTTGCCAAAGCTGGGCATGAGCCCTCACCAAAGGAAACTGTTGGACCTGCTGTGTCTGGAGATCAGTAGTCCAGCTGCTGCTGGACTTCTACTGGCCCAAAGAGGACTTTGAAGGACAATTACCCTAATGGCCAAAGTCACCCCCACCTTACCTGTGGACTGAGGAATAACTGCAAGGCGACCCCCATTGACCGCAGAGCATCTTTCAGCGTTCTCAGCATCAGGACCACTCCATTAAAAGTTATGGCGGTTTTGCTGTCAAGGGTGGAACTGGACTTGAGGCTGCTTTGGTGGCCAGGTAAATGTCCAAATATTCCTTATTGGCCTTCCTGACCTTTTCCCTTTTGGGATTGGTCATCCGGTCCAGGCCGGAGTAGCCAAGCACAGCTCTTCCAAACTTTTCAAAAGTTTTCAAACTTTACAGTTACCAATGATTGCTTGCACTTCAAAATAAAAAACCTGAGACTTACGTTTTGTTTAATATATACCTCCACAACCCTCTGGTGTATTTTTCTCATTTTGGTATCTATAAATTTCTAAAATTAAAAAATATTTTCAGAAATTGGTGTCATATTTCTTTCATGCTGTGTGACTTTCTTATCCTGTTGCTTGGTGCTTCTAAATGATTTTCACTTGTTCCTTTGTTTAAACCGTGCTGCTCGAAACCGCAGCTAACCAGAATTGAGCAAGAGCTTTTACAAACAAACTCGACAGGACACATTCATTCAGTGATTCTAGGAAGAGCTTCCTTCATAAGCTTATTTTCCATACATAGCTCTGGAACTCATTTTCAATAGCAAAACCAGGCCACTCTTTTCCTAGAACAACATATTGCACAATCTGTTCTATGACAAAATTCTAAAGATTTGTCTCAAAAGTGGTTTCTGAAGCTTACTTTCAACAGCAAAAACGGAGTTGCTAATTCTCCACAACCACTGCAAATTTCATAACAAAGCCTGCAAAACCCTAATTCCATAAAATGGCCCTCCAGCTTTCTTCTCCAAAACAAGGCAACCTCTGTTCCAGAACAACCCTGCAGTTACCTTTTCACAACAGAGGCCTCAGTTTCTGTTTGACAGCATTTTTCATAATAAGACCCCTGAGCTTGTGTCATCGACAAATCGTGCATTTTCTTTTCCATAAAAAACTTTTCAACTTCATTTTAATTGTGATGTCCTGCGGCTTATTTTTACAGCAAGGCCTTTGGTTTACTTTCCATAGCAAGTTCTTGTAGCTTGGTTTCTGTGGCAGATGCCTGAGGTTTTATTTTCCTCAGCAAAGCACCCGCTTTGTAACACAAACTATGTAGTATGACAATAATATTGCATCCACTACATCGACCTAAGCTCTACTTTACCAGGACAACATATATATAGATATATATATATGTGTATATATATATATATATACATATATATATATTTCCTCCTGTTTGCGAAAAGACGCTCCATCCCTGCGCCTTGGGTGCATGGCGTGCCTTCGCACACGCTGTATTATTAATCGTTGTCTTCAACTCTCCAGATAGAAGCTGACACACCAATTCTTGCTTCAAACCTTTACTGGCACACAATGCATTTCAGCTACTACATAGCCTTTGTCAAGTTTACTGGATACTTCAACTTTCCCACAATAACTACACTAGCAGTTCATGGAAAATGAAGAAATACTATGATTTCCAACCGTTCACTAAAATTAAGAAAAAGAAGAAGATAAGATTGTTTATGAAAAATTCAACAAATGCTCACAATAATAATCCTGACTTCAATGCATACATAGATAACCGTCTCTCAATGGAAATCTATCCATACTACAAGAACCACTTCCATAACCACAGTGTCCTGTTCGGAACCACGTGTGTGTAAGACACAACCCACCCAACCCAGTGTTCTTCTATATGGGAGTTGAAGAGCGATTTATTATAAATAAATATATATATATATATATATATATATATATAAATATATATATATATATATATATATTCATTTAAAAAAACAAAGGTTACAGGGACGTTATAGTTAGGCTCACATTTTAAACATACCAAACCACCGAAATTTATTGTTTATAGTTAGAAATACCACATGTAACTATAACTCGTGCCCTAAGGTAGTTATAACTCACGCCCTCGCCATGCAGTTTTTTCGTCAAAAATTTTACTGCAAATATTACATTGATATTATCAATGATGTTATGAAATATACCATGTTTGCCGTAATTTGTGGGGTAATTAGCAGTGCATGCATGGCAAGGGCGTGAGTTATAGTTACCATAGCGCACGAGTTATAGTTACATGAGGTAGCTAACTATAACTGGTGAATTTCTATGGTTTGGCACATCCAAAATGTGAGCCTAACTATAACGTCCCCGTAACCTTTGGTTTTTTAAGTGAACTTCTATGGTTTTTTTCTATTTCCTAACTGTAACGTCCCTGTAACCTTTGTTTTTTTCAGTGAATTTCTATGGTTTTTTTAACGTATAGTAATTTTAATTACTATACGTTAGTCCAACCACCGCCATGCATGGCCACCAGAAAGGTCCTGAGGCCAACCCCTGTAAGCACCCATTCGTGCATGTCCTTCACCCATGGACAGGGGAGGTTGCCCACAAGACTTGGCCTGCAGCCAGACGCTGCGGCCAACACCCCCTAAACACCAAAACTCACGAAGTGCACAGCCCTTCAGCCTTGCACTGTGGGAGTTAGCCGTGGCTTCTCTGGGTGTTAGAATAGGCATGAGAGGGTGTATCTGGGGGCGAGAGTGGCTGTCAGATTGTCTGGGTGTGAGAGTGCACACATCAGTGTTTTAGTGGGTGCGTCAGTGTGTGCACGGGTCTGTGAGTGGGTGCATAAGTGTCCAAGTGAGTGTGTGAGTGGGAGAAATTGATTGATAGAGAGAAGGAATGGGAGAAAGAGTTTTTTAGGCTTTAATATTTCATATACTAAGAATGAGATATTTTTGTTGGATTTAACAAAAAAAATATTTCATATTTTTTTTAATGTATAATAATGTTTTTCACAAAAAAACTAAAACTTTAAATGAGTCCAGCTGGTGTAGAACCCCCATAGCTCGGTGTGAAGGTCCGTCAAGGGCTCCCACGTGGACCCACCTTTTTTATTTATTTCTATTTTTATTTATTTTTATTTTTTAATTAAAAAGGCCTTTATGGGCCCGTGAGGAAACCATCAAGGGCTCCCCCGCGGTCCCTACTTTTTAATTTTATTTAAAAAAAGAATTATTAAAAAGCCCTTATGGGCTACCTCGCACTGCAGGGGAAGCCTCAAGGCTTTCCTCTCAGTGCCATTGCTTCAGCAAGCATGGATCTGCTTTGACAGCAGCTCCGTGCATGCTGATGCATTTCATCTCTGCTGTTTGACAGCAGACCTGCTTTAAAGGTCCTGCTGTCAAACAGATGAGTGTTTGCTGTGGCTTGACTGCAGTGCTGCAGCCAAGCCACAGCAAACAGCTATGTCCCGGGGGTGGGCACTCCGGGACATAGCAGGAGCTGGCCCTGGGGGGTGGCAGTCCCCAGGGCCATCAGAGGCTCCGCAAGGTGGGCCGTGCTGCTCCCCTCTAACAAGGACATAGCTCCCCTAGGCTTAATGGTCCCATAGGGACCCCCTTTCTTTTTTTTCACTTTGCCCTTAAAGTGGTGGTCCCTGGGGTGTCACAGGCCCCCGCATGTATTTACTTAGATGCCCCGGGGGAATGGTGGTCCCCAGGGTGTGGGGGTCCTTTTTTTTACACTTTGCCCCGGGGGTGGTCGTTCAGTGGGTGGGTGGTGGTTTCATACATTTAAAATGTGAGCCTAACTATAACGTCCTTGTAACCTTTGGGAAAATAAAGCTTAGGTCAATGTAGTAGATTTGTGTGTGTGTGTGTGTGTGTGCGCATTGGTGAATATAATATTTAAAAGGGCTAGGAAGACTAACAATGATATACTACCTTGACGATAAAGTAATCATCGGTATCATTGTAAGTCTATATTATTATTATTATTATGATCATCATCTGCATCTTAATTTAATAATCAAATTCTATAACTTCAGTCCCATAATAATAATATGTGCTGTTCTGGTATTCATAACTTCATGCTATACTAATTGTTTCACTTAAAAAGGCTTTTTCACTTTTTTATGGTGGTACTCAATCATAAAATGCATTGTTCACATGTAGGCATAACGAGTGTACGTAGCACTCTTTATCCCAGAGTTTTCTATTGGCTGCTCGCTGTAGATTGGCACTCCACGCCGCACACTCTGGCGGGATAATGTTGAAGTGGCAGACAGTGCTCGGTGGGGCGAAGCCTAGCACGGCCCTCTGCAGAGCCAAGGCCCATTGGTGGTGAAAACTGCCAAGCACGGTGCTGGCACGAACCACATGGCGCTTCGTGTAATCCGCCCACTCTTGCCAGCGGATAGCGTTTTGTGTCATTTCAGGATCCCTTTGACAGCTGCTGCCAACGTTTCCCATTACCACTAATCAGTTTGACACAGTTCAACATAATTTGTAACTTTAATTAAACCATCATTAGCATAAATGTGGAAGCGGTACAATAAGCCGGCAGGGTCTTGTCCGCTGAGACTTGCTTCCTCCCACAAAATAGCAGGGTTCAGCCGTAGAAACAATTTGCTCTGACCTCCATCTACAGAGGGAATGAGAGGCCAACAGGCTACAAACAAGGTCCATGTCATTGTTTTAGGAGAAAATTTAATGAAAGAGATCTTGCAAATGTCGAAGAAGCAAGCTAATGACTAACAAAAAGCCAATGACTAACAGAAAGGGAATCGTGGGCGAAGGTTCAATTTATTCCTAGATACACATTAAAACCACGCACTGCCCCGCTGTCTTTCTCTAAGTTTTTCATAAAATGTGTCACAAATTCGGACTCATTAAATCCTCCACTATATTTGACAACAGAGGTTCATGCCAAGGAAATACTAGCATCATAAAAGTGGGAAGTGGTAGATGCACAAGGCTCTGAAGGATCTGTCCAACCCAGAAGTAGACCACTAGACCTGCCCTTCAGAAGAGCTCTGGAGAGTCATCTTCAGAGATATCTCTTCAACTTAGCCCCCCAGGAAGCAGTGAGGACAGATACCAGCCATATGGCTCTCCAGCATTCAGGACAGACATTTACTGCCTTACCCCACAGAATGTACTCCAGCCCTTCCCTCCCACACCTCACTCCCTACGCATCACACCACTTGCATACACCACCATGAGGGAGCCACGCCTGTACCACCAATAGAATGCTGCTTCACTTACTGAGAGGCAATTCCTATCTAAAAAAAACTGCTTAGAACAGACCAAATCTGCTGAATAATATGCACAAATCTGCTGAACCTTTTGAAACTTTGGGGAAAAAGCAGGTAAAACCGGAGGTTGTATCCTCTGAAATCTGAAGAAACAAGGCATCATTATTTCTTTGAGCAATTAAAAAAATAATGCACATTTTAGATAACACTGCTCACTGTATATTTTTGTTAACTTATTCCTGACTGTTAGGAAAAATAATGTTTCCCCAACCTCGCTCATCTTTCTTCAGATCCTCTTTTAGAGCCCTGGGGGCCTATGTCGTGAACAATATACTCTGTGAAATGTTTGCACACCTCCTTTTGCACAAGTGCCGCTGCATTAAATCATTAGCCATTTGGTGTGATTTGTGCACCTGAAATGTTACATTTTTATCATTGTACATTTGTTAGACCTGGTTTCAGGAGCCAGGGAGCAAGCAGAAGCAACTGAGCCTCAACTGTGGGGGTTGAGGTCCTTTGCCTCTGTCCTGGGGTCCATCCATATTATGACTCCTCAAACTGGGCCAAGTAGACCTCCTTCTGCACATGACTCCCAGAGGTGGTGATGGTAAATAGTTATAGGCTTCTGAGAGAGGTAGTGTGGAGGTGTTCAAGCTCAGAGCTCAACAAACCACCAATGAATCAGTAAATGAATGTCCGGCCCATTACTTATCTTTTTAATTAAAACTGGTACTTCATTACATTCTAGAACACAATACTACACTCTACCCGCAACAGCAAACAATTCCCTATCATGCATCTTTCTGTCTATGCTCTTTCCATTCAAGGCCCTCTCCAGATTCTGGGTGAATCCTGCCTTCTGCAGGAAATGTATTGATTGCATGAATATAGCTTTAGCAGAGATTGATCATCCCCAAATACATGTGTGCAAAGTGTCAGTTTCAGGTTCTTACCACCATGAAGTGTAATCAGCCCTTGCAGGTCGGCCTGGCCACCCACCCTTCAACCATACTCACACACTAGCTGCTGGAGACGAAGGACTCTCCCACATGGCTCTTTTTCTCTCCCAACTCTGGTGCTGGCACCCATGCATGACAGTGCGGCCATGCCAGGTTGTTTGGTGACTTAAGCAAAGATTGTGGTTGTGGATTGGCACGATCCTGGTCACCCTGACACAGAATCTCTGGCTTTGGGATCTTGACACAGGGCACCTGCTGGTCCCGCTGGGGCAATGATTGGGCCACCTGACACTTGAGCAGCTCCTGTTGCCTCAAGCTTATCACTACTTCAGTAGCTGCAGCCCTGAAAGTGCCAGGCACAATATGACATTGCTGTCACCATGTGAGGTGATCACGCTAGGCTGTTACGCACACAGGTTGATCTCTCCTCTGCAGCTCCAACCATCCACAGGTCGGTCACAACACTTGGTAGTTGTGGCCATGAACAGTTTGGTCTTCAGCGGGGAGTTACAGCCTTGCACTGCCCAATCTAACACCCAACAGTGCCTTGACTGGCCTCTGGCAGCTGCATTCGCAGTCACAGTTCCCACTCAGAACCAGCATGGCGAGACTGCAGCTCCCTAATTATTCAGGTCCAACAGATCTCACCCCTACTGCCCTTTTTTCTGGGGTCTCTACAGACACCACTCCTGTGATGCACTGCCCCTTATTAATTCCTGGACTGACACCCTTTTCAGCACTGGCAGGCTCCTTCATACTGTAAACAGACAGCCATGCTTCTAGGTGCTTCATGGTAGGTAAATGATTTCTTCAGCAAGAGATCCAGACTTTAGGTGATGTCCCCAAACATCTAGGAATTGTCTTTCAGGCATTCACCTACCTGGATAAACAGTAGACCTCTGAGTAAACTATAGAGCACTGTCTTCCTTAACCATAGAGGACTTGGGGCTAGAACAACGAGTGGGTCCAAATGTTATACACAAGTCTGGAGATGTGGATCCACAGTCTGAAAGTGTAGTACTGGTTTTAGGTGGCTCTTCTTTCAAGTAACCTTTTCAGGCTGTTCTTCAAACATAGCCTTGTGTAAAGTGATCCGCCCCATAGCAGGGTAGTCTTCAACCTAGAACACCTATGGTGACTTTTCTGCCCCTGGCTGTCATAAGCCCAAATGAAAGAGTAAACAGGAAAAAACAAAAGGTCAGGCCTCACCTAAAGGTTTCCTCACCTTGCATAACTGACTCTGCAATCCCCACCCTCTCACCCCATCATCAGTTCATGGTGATTATTCAGCACCTCCTTGCTACAAAGGGCTGATGGAATATCTAAAGGAGCCTTGTCTCCAGTCCCCTCATGTCAGTGTCTAAGACTCCTTCCTCCAGTGATAAGAATGTCAGCAGTACACTTCCACTGCCTTGCAACTCAACCTCACTCTATTGTGTGCAATTCCAGGCCAGGGGAATCCAAAATAGAGCGCACTGGCCACCACTACTCTGCCTTGCTCACATTCCACGCACAGGCGCTGGAAGTAGAGGTGTGGAGGGTGTTGCAGAACCCCCGAAAATAACCATGTTGAGTTCGGAAGGTGAATAAGCAATAAAGTTGCTTTTAAAATGTGTGTTTAATCTTGTCACATTTGTTGTGAATTCAAAGACAGAGGTCAAAAGTCAGGCGATGTCTTCTGACAAATTGCTGTTTATTTGGAAACTGAAGTTTACTTTTATTTCTCTGACGGCCAAGGGAGAGGATTTTATTAAAGCATCCTCGTTGACCTTCTTGCTGGGGTACGGAAAGAAAAAGGGAAGGCTGTAGGCTGTCAGTTTGTTTTTTGTTGTACAACACAAATACTTGTAAATGAACTATACACATATTTCAAAATATAGCAGTAATTAGGAAGGACCAAATGAAAAGCACTTTTTTTGCAATTCTGAAGTGTGACGGAAAGACATTACTAAGATCAAAACAAATTAAGACACTTGACTTGGCAATGTAAATGTAAATGTAAATTAGCACTTGTATAGCGCACTACTCACCCGTTAGGGTCTCAAGGCGCTGTACTCCTACCGCTATGGAACCCCTCCTGGCTTTTCCCTGTGAGGCGCCCACTCCTGAGCACCCCCAGGGGGAAGCCAGGCATCCAAGCACTGTTGGGGCCGTTGTGGAGATTAAGCAAGCTATTGCCCAGAGTTGCAGAGTGGGACCCATGAATTAGATTAGGCACCGAGGGGAGAATTATCTGGTCAAGGGGAATTGAGCCCAAGACCTGCCGAAGCGGGACTTGAACCCTGGTCTTGAGCCAGATCTCTGCTTCAGGGTCTGCCGCTCTAACCATTGAGCCACACTTCTGGCAGTGCACTACTACACCACTGCTCCAAAATGGAGAACCGACTACATGCTACACCCCTACCACTTTCATGCTGAATGGATATGGCTTATTTGCTATACTTGTTTGTTGTGTGACACTCAGAGTTTTCACACTCCCTATGACTTCAGTGATGCCATCTTGATAGCAGCACCACTCACTCTTAAAACTGTTCCAACACCACTGACACCATGTATGTACGACGCTGGCTAGACACAGCAATATGCAAGATGTGATGTTAGCATAAGGAGCTTTGCATGATAGCGGGGCCAAAAAATTAAAAGTCCAGATACATGCAGTCGGACACTCATAGCAGTGTCTATACCATACAGATGGCAGTCCAATCCCAACACCCATATACTGTAAAACTAAAACATAGGAAACCAGTTATTATTACATTCTCAGTTAACAGCACATGTAAGATAAACACGAACAGATGAGCGTGAAAATGTAATGAGTATGTGTGCTAATCACAATTGGATACATGTGAATACTGCAGATTAGACACATTTTACTGATTAGACACATAAATACCAGAACAAGCACTTGCAATGTAATGGGTCTCACATTTGCTGGAGTTAGAGCTATTAGCATTGTAAATTCCTAACTGGACTTTTCTTGCCACTGAAATTGAAAATGAAAAGTAAAACAGTTGACAAAACCGAGCTGATTCAAAGCACCACGGCTGCCATGAGCGCGAAGGAGACACACAAAAGAAAAATAAATTTGCTTGCAGTCAAACGTATTGGGAATCGTGCAATTATCTATGTAACAGGTGCAGTCTGCAAGGCGGTTACAAAACCTCCACAAGGGGGGGGCAAACATAAAGCATTTACCAAAGATAACAAAGGATTTTTGAAAAGCAAGCCCATGAACGAGTGATAGTGATAGGTGTGAGGTGGGCGTGGTTAAAAGCCCACAATACTTACAACAGGTCAAAGCGCTTGCGCGCTCGACCTTAAAATGGCTGCAACCGTGCAAACAGAGGTGCACAAATACATTTTTGACCAGCGCATATTAAAAAAGATATGGGGCCTGATGTAGCAAAAAAGCAATTTGCGACTTGCAAATTGCGAGTCCCTGCGACTTGCAATTTGCAAGTCGCAAATTGCTATGCAGTACGGTGTCTCAGACACCGACTGCAACTCACAATGGGGTCGCAATGACTCACCTCATGAATATTCATGAGGTGGGTCGCAAATTGCGGCCCCATTGCGAGTATAGGCACTCGCTAACATGGAGGCCTGCTGACGTCAGCAGACCTCCATGTTAGCGACCTGCTTTTAAATAAAGCATTTTTTTTTTTTTTTAAGTGTAGCCCGTTTTCCTTAAGGGAAAACGAGCTGCACTTAAAAAAAAAACGAAACCTTTAGTTTCGGTTTTTTTTCAGGGCAGGGAGTGGTCCCTTGGACCACTCCCTGCCCTGAAAAAATATTTTGGGGTCCAGTCACAAACTGGAAGGGATCCCATGGGGACCCCTTCCAATTTGCGATTGGGTTACCATCCACTTGAAGTGGATGGTAACTGCGATGCCATTTGCGACCGCATATGCGGTCGCAAATGGTATTACATCCCAATGCGACTCGCAAATAGGAAGGGAACACCCCTTCCTATTTGCGAGTCGGAAATGCATATTGCGAGTCGGTAACGACTCGCAATATGCATTTCTGAATTGCAAACCCACGTTTGCGAGTCGCAAACGGCGATTTTCGACGTTTGCGACTCGCAAACGGGTTGCTACATCTGGCCCATGGTCCATGAGGTAAAAGAATCTGTCTCACTAACATTTTAGCCGCAAAAATCTCATCTGTGTATCTTCAAACATGTAAAAGAGCACAAGCGCCTCCTACATTCATTTGTAGATGATAGGAAAACCCGCACGACTTAAGCTGAGAGTTTTTTCTGCAAAAGGTTTTTTTATGACAGTGCCCACCTGCAGTGCAACTGAGGTGCCAATAAGATGAATGAGCAACCCAGTCAGCGCTTGAAGTGTTGCTAGTTTATGCTAGGCGCTGCACTGCAGCACTCCTTCTTATACCCAGGCGTTGCCCCGTCCTGTCTGATGTTTCTGCTTGCTTTCTCCCTTTCTTGTAAATTAAGCAGATCTATAAAATCTGCAACAATATCCAAGATTGTAAAAATCTGAAAATGGCCAAGGACTTTGAGGAACTAAGATGTGGGGCAGTGCTTAATTTGTAAGTAAAAAGGGGCCTGTGCCCAAAGCCCTCCTCTTAAACACGCGGCTGCTGCAATTAAATGTGGGAACACGGAATACTGAGGCAGCGTAATCCTGAAGCCTTCTCGGGCCCCTTTAATCCATATAACGCCACTCCCTGCCCCTTCAGCTCACTCTTGCAGCTTTCTACTTTCTCCCTTTGTGACGCTTTTTCGTTTTTTTCCTTCCTCCATCTTTCCCATATGTGTCTTTTGCTCGCAGCAAATGCTTGATGCAGAAGACTAAGCAAAGGCCCTCAAAAATAAGTGCTGGTGCTCAGCACCGGAAACAACAAGTGGGGAACAAAACATTGTGTTGTGGCTTGGACTGTCTGCTCATTACAGCCAGGATTCTGCCTGTACGAGTGTGTAGATGTGCTGATCCTTATAGCAACAGAAGACACCAGAGCCCCCAAGAAGAAGAAGCATGGTGTTGGAGAACACAAAGAGCGAGTAAACACATAACTACAAGGCATATCCAGCAAGGATTAACTTGTACCATGCCTTAGATAACCAATTAAACCCCAATAAACACAAATTAAAAAAATGGATTCCTGAACACTTTTCCAAAGTTCTTACTAGTGGCAGAAACAGAGCATCCTTAGAACTGCGTTCTACGGCAGCCTGCGGCAACACGCAGCACTATCCCTAATACCACATATCGGGGCACCTAATAGCGCCTGGGGCAAGAACAACACCTTCTTTATCCAACGGTGCATTACACAAAGTGCAGCAGCATCTTGTCTGGGTTCACATCCCGTAGCACATTACAAAAAGAAGGATGGGTGCAGCACAATGTGGACATCCAATATCAACGTACAGTACAAAGAATTGTAGCATCTATCTATGGCCAAGCAAACAAATGAAGCTCCCATCCCATGTTACATTCCAGAGGCCTGGAGCACTCTTCATGACAGCCAGATCACAAATCAATAGAGTACAGATTGCACCATTACCGGGGTAGGCAGGAATAAACTCAGAAGAGCATCCTTTCTAAGTGATCCATGAAAATTGGAATGCTGTCATCAAACACAAGGAAGGTCACTTACTCAGGATAAAAAATAACGTGATGTTTTATTGCATCACTGAACTCAAATGCATGATATCTATTGTAGGCCAACATTCTATGCAAAACTTTTTGCACTAAGGGCCTCATTACGACTTCAGCGGTCCTTTCATAGGACCGCAAAAGCCGCTGCAGGCAAAAGACTGCCAGTAATGGAGGTCTTTTGCCTGCCATATTAGGAGTTTTCTGCTGGGCCAGCGGGCAAAAACAGCATTTCTGCCTGCTGTCCCAGCGGAAAACTCACCACAACATTGCTGCAGGCTCATGATTAATCCAGCGGCAATGTTGTGCTGCATCAGGTGCCACAGCACATGCCGCACATTTCACTACCCGTAATTCAGGCAGTGAAATGTGCGACGGGGCTGTCCAGGGGGGCCCCTGCACTGCCCACTTTCAAAGGCATGGGCAGTGCAGGGTTTCCCTGTGGCCCTCCCGATGCCCCCTTTCCACCAGCGTTTGCATGGCAGTGAGACTGCCATGCAAAGGCTGGCAGAAAGGGGACTCGTAATCCCCAGGGCAGTGCTGCCCAGGCGGATTGTGACCACTGAGACCGCAGGCTGTCGACAGGTGATAACCTGCCGGTGCCGGCAGTCGGACCATGGCCCATCTGCCACAGTCATAATAGGGCAGTCGGACCGCTCTGTCTGCGGTGGTCCGACCGTCATTGAATGCTTCTTTTCCCATACTAGTGGACCACGATTCCTGAATGCCTAACTCCGTAATAGCCTGGCTTAGATGTTCTCCCCAGAAACCTTTTAAGGTAGTGTGCAGTTGTTCCTCAATATCAAGCCAGCCTAGGTTGTTAATGGAGCCACTTTTAGAGCTATGCAAATTTGGCAAAAGCAAACTTACTTTGACTCGAATAAGTTTTTAAGCCGAACTCCAGTCAAACCTGCGCTGGTGAGACTGTTTTTGGTATAGAAAACACAGTTGTGTACACTTGTTTGGATCTTGTTGAGAGTAGATACTTCTCGGCCTTGCTAAGTGTCCAAGCCAAAGGCCATCATTGGCAATAACTGGGCTGACATTAAAGTCAGTAAATGATTAAGAGAAGGACCTTTCACTTTCTTTTTTAATGATTTGAAGCCAAAGGTTATTGACTCTGCTTTAGCTTGCAGGGCTACCATGTGATGTTTCAATGCCATATGGCACTCCAAGCAGATACCAAAGTATTTGTAAGTGGTGGCCACTTCAACCGTCTTACCTTCAATGAACCATGATAATGATTTAAACTTGGTATCAATCAAATGCACAACTTTTGTTTTCTTTAAGTTGAGCTTGAGCTCTTGGATGTCAAGTTAGCGTTTTAGAGAATTCATGCTCCAAGTCTTGCAACGGTTCCAGAATGAATGTATAGTACCCACGTATGGGGTCCTGTAGGAAGTTGGCTCTGTATGTGCTATTTCAAAGTAAGGAATAGCATGCACAGAGTCCAAGGGTTCCCCTTAGAGGTAAAATAGTGGTAAAAAAAGATAATACTAATGCTCTATTTTGTGGTAGAGTGGTCGAGCAGTAGGCTTATCCAAGGAGTAGTGTTAAGCATTTGTTGTACATACACATAGACAATAAATGAGGTACACACACTCAGAGACAAATCCAGCCAATAGGTTTTGTATAGAAAAATATCTTTTCTTAGTTTATTTTAAGAACCACAGGTTCAAATTTAACATGTAATATCTTGTTTGAAAGGTATTGCAGGTAAGTACATTAGGAACTTTGAATCATTTCAATTGCATGTATACTTTTCAAGTTATTCACAAATAGCTATTTTAAAAGTGGACACAGTGCATTTTTCACAGTTCCTGGGGGAGGTAAGTTTTTGTTAGTTTTACCAGGTAAGTAAGACACTTACAGGGTTCAGTTCTTGGTCCAAGGTAGCCCACCGTTGGGGGTTCAGAGCAACCCCAAAGTTACCACACCAGCAGCTCAGGGCCGGTCAGGTGCAGAGTTCAAAGTGGTGCCCAAAACGCATAGGCTTCAATGGAGAGAAGGGGGTGCCCCGGTTCCAGTCTGCCAGCAGGTAAGTACCCGCGTCTTCGGAGGGCAGACCAGGGGGGTTTTGTAGGGCACCGGGGGGGACACAAGCCCACACAGAAATTTCACCCTCAGCGGCGCGGGGGCGGCCGGGTGCAGTGTTAGAACAAGCGTCGGGTTCGCAATGGAAGTCAATGAGAGATCAAGGGATCTCTTCAGCGCTGCAGGCAGGCAAGGGGGGGCTTCCTCGGGGAAACCTCCACTTGGGCAAGGGAGAGGGACTCCTGAGGGTCACTTCTGCAGTGAAAGTCCGGTCCTGGGGGCTGCGGGTGCAGGGTCTTTTCCAGGCGTCGGGACTTAGGTTTCAGAGAGTCGCGGTCAGGGGAAGCCTCGGGATTCCCTCTGCAGGCGGCGCTGTGGGGGCTCAGGGGGGACAGGTTTTGGTACTCACAGTCATAGAGTAGTCCGGGGGTCCTCCCTGAGGTGTTGGTTCTCCACCAGCCGAGTCGGGGTCGCCGGGTGCAGTGTTGCAAGTCTCACGCTTCTTGCGGGGAGTTTGCAGGGTTCTTTAAAGCTGCTCCTTTGGATAAAGTTGCAGTCTTTTTGGAGCAGGTCCGCTGTCCTCGGGAGTTTCTTGTCGTCGTCGAAGCAGGGCAGTCCTCAGAGGAGTCAGAGGTCGCTGGTCCCTTTGGAAGGCGTCGCTGGAGCAGAGTTCTTTGGAAGGCAGGAGACAGGCCGGTGAGTTTCTGGAGCCAAGGCACTTGTTGTCTTCTGGTCTTCCTCTGCAGGGGTTTTCAGCTAGGCAGTCCTTCTTCTTGTAGTTGCAGGAATCTGATTTCTAGGTTCAGGGAGAGCCCTTAAATACTAAATTTAAGGGCATGTTTAGGTCTGGGGGGTTAGTAGCCAATGGCTACTAGCCCTGAGGGTGGGTACACCCTCTTTGTGCCTCCTCCCAAGGGGAGGGGGTCACATCCCTAATCCTATTGGGGGAATCCTCCATCTGCAAGATGGAGGATTTCTAAAAGTTAGAGTCACCTCAGCTCAGGACACCTTAGGGGCTGTCCTGACTGGCCAGTGACTCCTCCTTGCTATTCTCATTATTTTCTCCGGCCTTGCCGCCAAAAGTGGGGGCCGGGGCCGGAGGGGGCGGGCAACTCCACTAGCTGGAGTGTCCTGCGGTGCTGTGACAAAGGGGTGAGCCTTTGAGGCTCACCGCCAGGTGTTACAGCTCCTGCCTGGGGGAGGTGTTAGCATCTCCACCCAGTGCAGGCTTTGTTACTGGCCTCAGAGTGACAAAGGCACTCTCCCCATGGGGCCAGCAACATGTCTCTAGTGTGGCAGGCTGCTGGGACCAGTCAGCCTACACAGATAGTCGGTTAAGTTTCAGGGGGCACCTCTAAGGTGCCCTCTGTGGTGTATTTTACAATAAAATGTACACTGGCATCAGTGTGCATTTATTGTGCTGAGAAGTTTGATACCAAACTTCCCAGTTTTCAGTGTAGCCATTATGGTGCTGTGGAGTTCGTGTAAAACAGACTCCCAGACCATATACTCTTATGGCTACCCTGCACTTACAATGTCTAAGGTTTTGCTTAGACACTGTAGGGGTACAGTGCTCATGCACTGGTACCCTCACCTATGGTATAGTGCACCCTGCCTTAGGGCTGTAAGGCCTGCTAGAGGGGTGTCTTACCTATACTGCATAGGCAGTGAGAGGCTGGCATGGCACCCTGAGGGGAGTGCCATGTCGACTTACTCATTTTGTTCTCACTAGCACACACAAGCTGGCAAGCAGTGTGTCTGTGCTGGGTGAGGGGTCTCTAGGGTGGCATAATACATGCTGCAGCCCTTAGAGACCTTCCCTGGCATCAGGGCCCTTGGTACCAGAGGTACCAGTTACAAGGGACTTATCTGGGTGCCAGGGTGTGCCAATTGTGGGATCAATGGTACATTTTAGGTGAAAGAACACTGGTGCTGAGGCCTGGTTAGCAGGGTCCCAGCACACTTCTCAGTCAAGTCAGCATCAGTATCAGGCAAAAAGTGGGGGGGTAACTGCAACAGGGAGCCATTTCTTTACAGGTCCCATAAGTTATAGAGAACCCACTCACCATTTATAATTCTACATTTCCCCCCTAGATGTAGGTAGTTAATGTTCAAGACACAATTGTAGTCCTGATCTGATTCCACACTGAAATGTGAAACCACAAGTGTACATGTAAATAATAATGTTTTCCACTCTGTGGGGTTCAAAGTTCTCTGTGGTAGTGTAGAACTCAGTAAATCATCTCACCAAGGACACACTGATTATGTGCTCCCTCTAGTAATAGTGGGGGATGTATTGCTGTTGGTTTTGCCTGATGGTTAAGAGCAGACATTCCTCCTTTGCTAACCTCGACTTGTGCTCCAAAATCTAGTCCTTAATGTGTGTCTATGGTTGCTAGTGGTGGGTTTTGGGGACCAGGACTGATTTTTCTTTTTCGGACTTTGAATCAGAGCAAGAGAGACTGAGGTGAAAAATGAGAGCATGACAAAGATTGGAAAACAGTGAGAAAAGCATGGATGAAAAAGGAGTTGCAAGAGTGGGGAAATGAGCCAGCAAGTGGAGAGTGATCGAAGGAAGAGCCATGAACTGGAATCAACACTAGGCAGCTCTTCTATTCAGCATCCCATTCCGGAACACTGGCAACGAGCACATTCATTAATTCATTACTGCTTGGTTTCAGTCAGGAGATTTGTCAAGAGCGGGAAGGATACAATGACTTATAGCCGCATTAAGTAGGGGACAGCAGAAAATGAGTTTGTAAAGAGAGATTTGCCATCCTATTGCTCCTTTGCCAAAATTCAAGAGTTCCTGGTTCTGATAACTCTTTCATGGATTAATTAAAAAGATGTACCTTAATGTGGAACCGTTCATTATCCCTGGAAGCGCTGATGCTGTGCAGTATCATCTCACGCTTGGTTTGACCTGGGCCCACTCCAACCCAATGTCATGTTATGTTGTTTTCTACCGGGGGCAGAAGAGGAGAATGGTCTTCTAGACCTGTCCATTTGGAGTAGACCTCCCCTTGTGCTTTTGTGGGCATAGTCTGCTAAAGTGTTATTGTTTACCAAAGCTAGGCGAATGTTTGTGTATTAAATTCTTCTCTTGCGAAGAAGTGGGAGAGTGCTAGCCAAAGTCAGGTGGTTGTCCCTGGGTTAGTCTGATTTCTGTGCTCAGGCTGGAGGCGGGAGGAAATGCGCTCTAGTGGCTAAGAAGCTGACCTCAAAACCTGCACTGGGTAATAATCCCACTTTAGCCATTGACCAAATTAGTTGGGCAAATTAGGCTTTACATGCCTCAATTTGAAAATATGTGTAATGAACAAATCTTGTAACTCATTAGGTCAGACTCCACTTTCTGTACATGATCTCGAATTGCCACTCACCCAACCTGCCCTGCCACGGATGTACAGTGTCCTACGACATAGTTTGCGGTATATGAATGCTAAGAGATGCATGCACACATCACAAGATACAGTGATGCTGATCGGGAATAGATGATTGTATCCTCCGCCCCATATCTGAACTGGTTGAATTGTTTTATCAGCGCTAGGGCAATTCTTGGTTGCCAGAGAGATGCTGAAATGAGGTATTTGACAAAATGTGGAGGGAAATGGAGAAGAGTCTGCTTTTTCTGTCTAGGAGGGCGGTTTTAGTGATAAGAGAATCATATGTTCAGTTTCAGTTCCTAACCAGTGTGACTTGAGGTTGGTTCTGCACCTAACTTGCTCCCTTAGTGCAGCTTTCATATAAAAGGTTTCACTAAAGTATCTCTCTATAAGTCGTTGGAGTTCCTCTTCTCTGCAACCTGAACCCCTGTCTCTCTGTGGGCCTATGTCCCTGGCTGATTTGCGTTCAGTTGATATCTTACATTCTACCAATATTTATACCGGTGCTATAATCATTTTTTTCCCAAACAAATTCTGAGAACACATTGGTACTTATTGCAAATTACAAATAAATCCCCACGTATGGATTACGAGTTTTTTCAGTAAATACATTCCTCCATGATTTCTCCAGACACAATTCCTCTAGAAAAGGACAACTTTGTCTGTTAAAAAGGGGCCGAAACCTGTGAGGAAAAAAACAGTGAAACATTGAAGTGCAAACACACGTTCCCATGGACAGTGCTCATAGCAGCTCTAAAAACTGTTAGTAGTGCGTTACTGCAGCATGGTCCTGGGAGTTCAAGGTGCAGGATTACTGTATCAGGAGTTTGAAGAAACTTTTAGCTCACACCAATATATTCCTCCAGGATTGTCCCCGCCAGGCATCTGCTAGTGCCAGGTGGGCTCATAATATGATGCTGACTGCACGGATTCTGTGAAGATAACTACTGGCAAAATACCTGCTAATGGGAGCTTGATTAAAAAACGTCATCTGCTATGGAGGCAGAATTACCAGCTGAATATGTCCTCTGTAGGCATACCTGTGAGAACCTGGGTCCGAAACATGGTCTGCCTTGGTTGTTTACCTACAGGCACACACCTGCCCTCCAGGGTGAATTTAAAGGAAAGAAGCTCTCCTCGACAGGTTTATCAACTTAACACCTATATTGGGGACATCATTACAATCCAGAATGATAACAGCTCTTGTAGGGACCTGTTTCCAAAGGCTTTGCTCCCTGTAATAGAGCTTCTAGTAGCCAAAAAGTGAAAGTTGTGTTGACCAAGAAGGTATCTCCCCTGAGCTGAATGTTTGCTTTTTCTTGACCTTGATAGAGCATCTTATTTGTATGATGAATAGGGATTGACAAGAAAACTTACCACACTAATTAAAATTAAAAAAAAGTTTTGTTGACCAAGACCGTATCACCACTTATCCAAACATTTGACCTTCCTTGGCCTTATTAGGGCTTCTTAATAGTAACATTAATATTGATTAAAATTAAAGTGTAACACACTAATTAAAAAATGCAGGAGTTCTTTTTTTAATCAACTGTACGTCGATAAACAGTTTAATTGAATATTTGACCCACGTCTGTGCATGTTCCAACAGAGAGCAGAGCTGCCCAGCTGAAACTGACGTGTGTGTTGTGTGATGCTTTCGGTGGCTCTCAGATATTCATGGGTCTGGTTCAGAGGTCCTCCCTCAATTAATAATCACATTTAATTTTGCGAACAGCCGTCAGCGTGCTTTGCATATCAACTGGCATATCCACCTTGCACAGCAAATTGCTTATTTATAATTGTGGTCTCTGGTGAGCACAGCAAGACTTGGGGAAGAAGATTGCAGTCCAGATACTCCATGTCATTTTCAGCCTCAACACACCTGTGTTTTCATGGGGAATAGCTGTGACCTACACCCAACCAGCAACACTACACAAACCACTATGTATAATGTAAACACACCTGCAACATAAAACACCCCATGCACAACAGATTTATACGATTGGAAGAAACCATTGTGCCCACAGCTCAGTACTCGGTACATATCTTAAATGCTCATTCAACAGGAAAACTCTACACAATAGAAAGTCCTTGTGTAACACTGGGTGAATTAAGACGACCCAACGTTCCCTGCGTAAAGTAAACACACAGTCATCACAAACAAATATCCACCATTGCTTGCATGAGAGAAATACACATTTTGTAGGAGAAATGTTAGGTTGCGCTGTGCATAAAACCACCACATATTCAACAACAAACCTCTTCACAGCATTTCAGGCGTAACGCAAAAACGTACTGAAGAGAAAAACCCTATTATACCCTTTTAATAGGAAAAAAGGTTTTAACAGCAGGTTCATGCATTAAACATACATACATTGAACAGAAAAAAACAACACTCTGTGTAATTGCTCCACATTCAGCAGAAAGGCAGCAGTGGAATAAATACAGAAAGCATAAAAGGTGAAACATGATACAACCAGCAACATGCTACAAAACAAGTGCGATGATTTAGGAAAACACCAGATATCTAGAAAAGCATTTCAAGAAAACATTTGCACACACCGTGCACTAAATAAGTGTAATATAGTCTCTGCATATGGCATGTAAAATGGACGGCATCTGCTCCCCTTTCGATGCGTGCCTGTCAACACTGCCTGAACTGCTCATCAACTTGAAACAAAATGTGATCACTTTGCATGCATTAATCTTGCTTCCCATTCCCAATGCTGGAAACAACCAGGTCTTGGAATGGAATCGAGTTCTCAAAAATAGTCACAGTAGAAAGTTCCAGGTTCAAAGATGTGCTTTGTACATTGAAAAAAGTACTTTAAATGTCTATTTAAATCTTCAGCATGTTTTATTTTAAAGTTTTATATATATATATATATATATATATATATATATATATATATATATATATATATATATATATATATATATACATACATATATATATATATACACACATATATATATATATACACACACATATATAACTTAACATTAGGGGTGGGTGCAACTTGCAGAGTTTTACTCTGCAGAATTTTGTAGATCTACATAAAAATCTGAGAATTCCGTGGAGTTTTACAAGCGGGCAGAATAAGTATGTCACACAGATTTTTAGCACCGGGAGCTTGTTTGCGCTGAGAAATCAGCATGAATGCCACCATGCAGCATTCCAGATGGCACTGCAGCTCAAGTTGGTTTTGCTGCCACTCTAGTAGATTTTCTACTCGAGCAGCAGCTTTTCCAACGCGAACGGTCAAGATCGTCTGTGTTGGGAAAATCTCAGTGGGTGCCCTCCTAGCTCCCGAAAATCACGCCAGGGGATGCCAATTCTCACTCGCCAACTTACTGTTGGTAAGCCACGCACAAGAAAAGACTCCACCACGCAATAGAGTGCAGAATTTGGCCAGAGCACTGCGTTACGCATGTCCACAAACCTCTCAATCAATCAACCCCTCTGGCAGAGCAGCATTTTTCATCCACCCCTTCTTAACTTGAACATGTATAGAAATAAAAGAAACTGTAACTTTCTCCAATTCACAACTCTGCCTCATCAAATACCTATTTTAATATACCCTGGACCTCCGCTCTCGGGCTTATCCCAAACCCCCTTCTCTACTTTGAGCCCCCTAATAACCTTTCCTAGACTGTTCACACCTCCATCCCTCCTATGACTTATCCCACACCTCATTTTACTACTGTGATCTCGCTAGTGACTCTTTCTAGACTCTTCCCTCCTTTATCCCTCTGTTGACTCATCCCAAACCTCAGTTTACTACTGTGATCTCACTAGTGACCCTTTCTATACTCCTGCATCCTTTATCCCTCCATTGACTCATCCCAAATTTACTACTGTGATCTCACTAATAACACTTTCTAGACTCTTCCTTCCACTGTCTTTCCCTTGTCTTATTCAATCCAACTATCAGACTTGCATGTCCAGTGCTTGAATAAACAACTTAGATCTCCAAATACTAACCCACCACTATTCCACTTTGGGCTCCAGAGCAGCATGTTACTGCTGAAAAGCTTGTCAATGCCTCATCAGGGGTAGTAAGCGCTATATAATTACAATTACAACTAAAGTCTGTGATACTATGGAGTGGGTTGCCAGCCTAGACAGGGTGCAATATGAATGTGATAAGTGCTACCAGGGAGGAGTATGTATCGGTGCTTTGTGGGAGTAAATAACTGTACGGTTGACTGTGTCTGTTTTTTACTGGTGTAACTATATCTGCCATTGGGGCTTGAAAAAATACTCAGGACTAGAATTGTTCTTTCTGACCTATACTACAAAGCTCTTTTAGGATTCTGTAATGCCTAATGGAAAGATCATAATTTTGTCCTCGCAGTGCTCACAAATAAACCAACTAAGACTATATGAAATTAGCTTTATCACCTGATAGACAGTTTTTATACTTAATATATCTGCAAGGAAGTGAGTGAGCTTCAAGACCTGCCAGCTTCTCTCCCCCTAACAAAGGATAAGATAGTACACTTCATGCACCTTAAATGTATCTGAAAAATGGAATCTGAATTTAAAATGAAATTTTAATTTCAAGGCCTACCGGCTTGTGCCACTCTCTATAATTTGGTATTAAGCAAGCCTTGAAGTTATATCTGTCGAGCATGAGCCACCAGAGAGAGTTCTCTCATACGTCTGCGTTTGATCAAGCTAAAATAGCTTTTTATTTATAAAAGCTTTTTATTTAGACTAGGAGAAAATATAACATTCTGACCTTTACCATGCAGTTTCCAGGCATCTCCTTGAGTTCATAGTTCATTGTTCTATATTAGGATTGTAACTTATGAACTGCACAGTAAGAAAAGAATCTCTGTGACAAAAGCGGTAACCCACTGAGCTATCCACATAAAATACAGTTCTTTGATCTGCATTGTTTGCGTTCTTTGCAGCAGGCATTTTAACCCTCTGCGCTACTTTATGATGAGGCAAAACTGCCACTAGACCAAAAGATTTCTCTTCAGCAGGAATATTATTCACCAGAGTTATCATAACATTTTTATTGTTGCCTTAAAACAGCTTCAGTTCAGCACCAGGTGCGGCTACACCAGTCTCACCACCCTAAAGCCTGTCCTCACAACAGGAATGGCATGAGATGTTCAAAACTACAACCATAAGGTATCACCTACTGTGTAAAAGAACTCTCAACCATGCTGTTAGCAGCATACTTCATCATCGGGTCGCGTCCTGGTACCTGTACCTCAGTGAAGGGACCACTTTGATAATGCTTGGTTGTAGAAGTATTTAAAGATGTTTAAAAAATTCCCCAGTCCTACCCAGTATTCATTTATTTTGAATACCCCTGGTAAGATTAAAAATAGACAAAAGTGAGTGCTGCTGGAATTTATTTACTCACGCATCCTGCTTGTCTACATTTTTCAGCCATGTTTCACACAAATGGTATTGCCTGTAGGTAAAATATAAAAATATAATTTATTAATGCATTCACACCAGTGTCTGCACTCATGTATTATGTATTGCCTTCTTGTTTGACTGGGCAAATACAAAGGCTCATGCATTGTGGTGTGAATACAATCATATATGTTGTTTCTATCTCTTACCTAAAGGCACTCACTATCCCACACTTAAATTGGTAGGGAAAGGATTAGCAGTATTGGTTGTTAGGGGCTAAAAGTGAGTTCTTATGAAAGCCATGGACCCACAGCTCTGATAATCATATGGCTGAAACATGTCGACAAGAAGGATGTTTGGGTAAATAAAATTCAGCGGCATGTATTTCTGCTACTTTTAACCATATCAGGGGCGGAGCCAAAACAAATGGATATCAGAGTAACCTGAAGGTATTATTTAAGCATGTTTACATCTCCATACGTCAAAGCATTATCAAACTTGTCTCTCCACTGAGGTCGAGCTCATCTTGGTATTTAGTACATCAGGATGCAACCTGATGATGAAGCATGGCATTAATAGTGAATGAGCGTTCTGAAGAACAATAGGTGGGTACTTGATGTTCATAGTTTTAGATGGACACAAACATAAAACACTAAAGTTTCCCAAGGTGCTGATAAATTCTAGCGCAACAGTCTGATAAGGTTCAGGATAACACAATTAATGTGGCTTCTTCAGGTGAGATTGGGCCAAACATCCTCTTGCCTGCAACCAAAAATTGGGTTGCGACTTTTTCGGAGCTATAATGCATTCTTTATTTTTCAAGTGTCTATAGGTGGCTCTGTTTTTTTTTACTTTAATGGTTGGGTTACCAAATAAACTTAACACTCCAGCACCTCATCACTGGCCAGTTGCCATTCACATATTTGAGTTCCTGGGATGCTGGGTGGTACCCAAGAAATGCTGTTTGCAACACAATCTGTAAGGCATGTGATGGATCTGGAGGTTTCTGCAA
Organism: Pleurodeles waltl; assembly: GCF_031143425.1. NCBI lineage: Eukaryota > Metazoa > Chordata > Amphibia > Caudata > Salamandridae > Pleurodeles > Pleurodeles waltl. Next base: position 73,620,483 of record NC_090449.1, on the reverse strand, counting down.
GCGAGTAATAGATAATTGGGACTACTGAAGACTTTTACGATTAGGTCCTTGAGATCTGGCAGTTGTGCTCTGATTGACGTTTATAGCACGCGTACCATGCGACAGATAGCGGGGGCATCCATCCGCTAAATTAATTTTGAGGGGCTGTGTTTTATTTTATTGCTTTCAGAAATTGTTGTGTTTGGTTCAGTGGTTCAATGATTTGTCTTTAATTAATATTCAAATTTGATTACATAAACATTTTATCATCTATAAGCATGCTTTCCTTGCGCACCTAAACAATTTAATAAATGAATTGCTTATTTTGATTAATTATTCAAGTAATTAATATTCTCTGGTGCCCACCGAGGTGACTTGTGGAGGGAGACCGCAGCCACAGCACACCACAGCGCACCAGTATTTTCATGCAGGAAAATTGAGCCCTATAGCCTATCAAGTTGAAATAGCCTGGAGGGAACCACAATTCTACGCGGACAGTAACCAGAATCTTCTTGTATGGATTCAAGCTCTGCCTCTTAACATCCAGCACCACTTGGAGATGTTCTCACTTTTCCAAATATTAGTAAATAGGTCATGGGAGGGGGTGCTCCACTGCCTTCCCCATCTTCTCTCTGAAACAGGTTTTTCCCACCATTTCTTCCTTCGATGTCTGCTGCAAGAAGCTCCTTGCAGTGGTGATAAAAGTCCTGATGGACCAATGTGTCCGAACCGTCTGGTGTGCTTGCACCGATGTGCAAGACTCAGAAATAGCCTTACGAGCTGGTAGTAATCTTCATGTTCTGCCTCTACATCATGGGTGCACAGCGTCCTGCAAAAATGTTACGTTTACACTAGTATCGTCCACCACCAGCTGTCGAGGTAAGAAGATGTGGTGTTAAGAACAGTGATTACTTCCACATGTGTATGTAAGTTGATGGTCGGTAATGTGGTTGCAATATTTTAGTAGACCAATATTTTGATCATGACCTAGTGACGTAAAACCGTAATCTAGAATCTGAGGATATTTGAGGCAACGCTTTGGGTGCTGGGGAATTATGAGGGGAGGATCCCTCATGAACATTCCACGCCCCTGTCCTTGTGAGGGAAGGTCCTGCTGTGGTGTTGGTGATGACTTTAAAGTGCAGGGCGACATCAGAGTGGTGAGGATGAGACGCAGAGATCTGACTGCTTGTGACTAGCGCTCAGAGTTTGGAAGCTCAACAGAAGAGCAGGGCTGATTTCCGAGACAAAGATGGGGCTCTCTCAGCACTCCTCCTTGGAATATGGTTGGGTAGGAGACCGAGGCCAACCTGAACCCCAAGTTCTCATGCCATCACTGCCTCTGGAGGTCTTGAAGTGGCTACCATGCCTCCAGGCCACCGTCGAGTCGCCATCCTTGCCCACCTTCTTCCATCCACCAATAGGTGGACCTACTCTGTCCAGGGGTCGACTGAATAATGACCGCCTCCACAAGCGAGCGTATCACAAGGTCATTAGATAATATTAACACAATCACTCATTAACATGTCCTCTCAGGCATCACACTGGTATTGATAGTGAGTTTGCCCAATCTTGTAAATCAATTACATTTCCGCACCTCTTGCATTCCCAGATTATTGTACCTCCAGTCCAAGGGTGTAGACCATGTTTCTGGTCCTGGGCATGAATGTGACAACCAGCTGCATTCTTAGGGTGGCTGTTTTTGATTTTATTCTATTGAACTAATTAGACAAACGCACCTGAGCATATGGTTTGTAAGCAAAAACCCCAGTACTGGATGACAGGGAGGTCTGTGGTCATAACATGACGTCCATATAGGAAAGTTAAAGGCCAAGCCTCCTGTTGGGTACATAAAAGCTTAGCTGCATGGTTAATGCACACACGGAATTGCAAACACATCGGTGTCACACTGTGGCTGCCTCGATCTCCTGCACCCTGCCCTTGTGCACGGATGACTGCTCTGTACCCGTCAGAGAACCGTGTCCTGTTGACTCTACAAACAGAGCCGATCCGGAAGCGCTAATCCCCTGCGCGGGAGCAGTGGACGGGGCTGCAGGATTATCTCAGTAAAAGCAAACATGGCCTTTACTTTCATGGTCCAATATTTTCAAAGCCTGTCGTTGTCACATGCACAGTGAGTGAATAAATATAACACTTAGTTTGGTTCCTGTGTCCATTTCACTTGGGCTTTAAGTGGGCCGGGTCCTGCCTGGGCTCAGCACCAGCAGTTCTAAGAAGCAGGTGCTGAGACGGTCCCTATCGGGCTCTGTATTTTTGCCCTCACCCTAAGGATGAAAAAAAAATCTTAACTCAGCAGCAGAACCACCCTGCTCTGCCTTTGATGTCACTCCAGATACTCCTTATAGTTATTGCACAGTCTGATCATTTCAGAACTGAAGCATTCTAATATTATGTACAACCAACCCATGGTTGTTACTTTTATTATCTTTTGCAACAACCACTCACAAAGCCACTAGCCCTAACTTTTTTTTAGGTGTAATGTCAGTTATATTGTATATGTGGATGAAATAACAGAAAAAAAAGCTAAATACCAATCGGGAGGCACATTATGCTTAGCGGAGATTTTTTAGCTTAACGTTTTTTACACCACGCCCTTAATTACATGGGCCACACTCCTTGGAGAGACCACCCAGTTTTTTCATCCCACCTAAAGCTATGCATTTCACACCTCTTTTTCTCGGATGTGTGACGGAACCACCAATGTGTTTAGCACACATGCATTTACAACAAAAGTTTTTACCACGCATATGCCTTTACTACACATACGTTTACCACGAAAATGTTGTTGTAAAGTCATATGCGTGGTAAATACTAAAGTGGTAAGTGTAACTCGTGTGTGTGTGTGTATACATATACATCACCTTGACACCCAAAAACCCCTTACAACTCATACCTACCCTAAAAAACCCTTAATACCCACCCTAAACCCTAAAAATACCCTTGCCACCCAAAACCCATACCCACTCTAAAACCTAAAAATGCCCTTACATCCCCTATCACCACCCCAAAACCCATACCAACACTAAAACCTAAAAATGTTCTTACAATCCAAAAACCAGTACCCACCCTAAAACCCTTACGATATATATATATATATATATACACATTTAATACTTACCTGTTAAACCTTTACCACGCATACACCTTTACTATTCATGCCAATACTAAGTAAAAAAATACGCTTACCTTTAAAACCTTTACCAAGCAGATGCTTTTATCATTCATGCCTTTACAATGAAATTCATTGTAAAGGCATGCGCAGTGAAGGTACATTTGTGGTGCTGTCACACTCACAGAGGTCTTCTTCCTGCCTCGGGTTCAGAAACCACAAGCACGCAGGTGAGACATCAGCACAATTCTCACCATTAGAGGTTGACTAGATCTTTGGACTTGGCAAAGACTGTAGTAATCATATTCATTTAATCACAAAGCAATGACATAAAACTTAAACATTTCTAAACACCATGAACAATTTAAACACTAATTAAAACTCCAAACTGAATAAACTTTTAAAGCTTTATTACAGTCCCAAATCAATGTCACATATATGGTGTGCAAAACAAAGTTATAAAGATACACGAAAACCATAGGCTGACCAAAACCTCTAAAGAGATTTAACCTATTAAGCATCTATACTGTTAAACACTCCAAAAGGATGACATAAATCAGCAAAACCACAATATGCACATTATTTCAGATTTCCAAGCAATAGATGGTGGCATCAGTAAATCATCAAAATGCAATTTTAACAGTCATATTTCAGGGCTGGGCAATCCTTATCCCTAACCCGATTTGGGACTTGCATGTGTGGGAACGGTCTAACACATCCCAGCGACAGCAAAAGAAAGACAAAAATAATTTGGAAAAACCATCTAACTAGGGCAACTCTCTATAAAAATATGCTGGTGTAATTATCTAAGCTGAAAAGGAAACATGACACCACATTTAATTATACCTCTCCTCATGGGACAGCAGATGGAATAGTTCATCAGCAAGAGCAATCACCTTCTTCTGACGTCAGTTGACAGCAGCATCAGGACACTGCAGAAGACAGACCGCACATAGGACAAGTTAGCAGTTCAGAGTTTGTTGGGCATAATAGTACTGAACAGCATAAACAAATGGGGTGATAAAGTGTGACTTTATTCATCAGAGGATAGCTAAAGAATAAAGGGATTCAGAAGAAGAAGAGAGCAGCCGGGCATCATGAGTGCATCAAGACTGACTCAAGCAGAATGATAGAAGTTTCAAAGTTCCTCGCTAGTTAGAAATAACCTGGGTCTTTTTGATTGGTCCTTCAGGTGATCTCATTTTAGACGTCAGATCCAGTGTCCAATGGCTGTTGATGGCACCATCAAGTTTGCAACTATTTCGGATTTTCTCAGCAAAAGTGCATTATCATTTCAATTATTTCATACAGTTCCACCAAAACATTACATTTTCTGGTTATTTGTTACTTCCAATCCCTTTCTCACAACACACATAATAAACTATACTCATTTCTCAAGAGAACTACGAATTTCCTGTTTTGTTCTGCAGCTAGAACAAATTCTGTTACACAGTTCCGAAACATGTTCTTCACCTACTAAACAATAGGACATTCAACATTATGCCAGAAACCTAGGAAAATAATTCAGGTCAAAGGGAACAGAATAAACAATTTTCCTGTATTTTTGTTAAATGAATCTTTCAGGCCTAGTCAAGCTTAAAAAGACTAAATGCACCATAATTACAATTAATACATTTATAAAACCTATTGTGCACCTTACAATTAATCACATATGCAAAGCAAATTATTTCATTGCAAACATTATATATGTTAGATTAATTTAAACATGCATTTTCTTTTCTGCACACATGTAGCTCACGTTAATAAAATCCATTTCATCAACATAAGAACTATTCATTCATGTTCATTTAATACTCATAATATACTTAATTTTTACTGTTTCTTCTTAAAGATAATACTTTCATGTTAATTCTAATTAGTAATTCACTCAATTACACACAATGCCCTCATGTCAAACGTAATGTCAAAAATACGAGCGGCCGCCACACTGTCCACCATCATTTAAACAGGCACATTTTACATTTCTATGTTAAATTCTCTGTTACACTTTTAAATTGAAGGTTTGTAAGTCGCCATATGGTAACTTCTATGCCACTAATGTATTAAAATGTAATCTGTATCAGTGCTAAAGGCATGCGTGGTAATGGTTTACTTGTAGTTGTCATGCGAGGTAATGACCGCGTTGTAATGGCTATTTACTTTTCTCTCTAGCTGACTCAGATAGTCCTGCATCATATGTGGGCACACAGGGGCGTATGTACACACAGTTGTTACGGTAAATTACTACCATCTGGTTGCATTTATATGCATGCTTCTGTAAACGCTGCTGACGGCCCACCAAACCATGTGAGCCAATCAGAATGCTGCCAACTAGTGAAAATGCCTGGTACATATAATCCCGCTACATTTCAATATTGACAATTAATAGTCAGGGCCGTAGCTATCATTGGTGCAGCATGTGCAGTGACCCCGGGGCCCAGACCCTTGAGGAGACCATTGTACTCTGCTAGATACTGTAGTTTACTGCCCCAAAGGCGATCAAAGTATCAAAATATGTAACCATATACGTATGTATCTACATATTTTTTCTATCTACATATAAATGTAAAAAATCAACTAGTCAGTATCTGACAAGACCTTTATTTTTATAAATTACATTCCTAATTATCTCTTATTTAGTAAATATGTATTGATGAGTGTCTGTATTTAGGTTTCTGCTCCTTTCTCTGAAAATATATATATGTCACAGTAGAGTGTGTAAATATGATTAGAGGGAAAAGTAACTATAACTGTGGTATACATAAAATAGAAAAAATAAATCATGAATAAATGTAATGTAAATGTAAATGTAAATTAGCACTTGTATAGCGCACTACTCACCCGTTAGGGTCTCAAGGCGCTGTACTCATACCGCTATGGAACCCCTCCTGGCTTTTCCCTGTGAGGCGCCCACTCCTGAGCACCCCCAGGGTGAAGCCAGGCATCCAAGCGCTGTTGGGGCCGTTGTGGAGATTAAGCAAGCTATTGCCCAGAGTTGCAGAGTGGGACCCATGAATTAGATTAGGCACCAAGGCGAGAATTATCTGGTCCAAGGGAATTGAGCCCAAGACCTGCCGAAGCGGGACTTGAACCCTGGTCTTGAGCCAGATCTCTGCTTCAGGGTCTGCCGCTCTAACCATTGAGCCACACTTCTCCACTCTCCACTTCTCCACTTCTCCACTCCACATGAATAAACAATCTATGTATACCACAACATACAAGGGTAGGTCGGAACATGTAGATATTATTACATATTTGCACATATAGATTGGATGCAGATATATGGAGATTTATTTGTTGTAAATCAACATTGATGAGTATAATGCTTACATGTGTGTATGTTTATAATTTCATACCCTTACTTAGATCTAGATGTGTTGGTATGTCTTAATACGTGTATTTCATATATATCTATACATCTCGCTGTGCTAACTGGGAGCGGTGTGGTGAGCACAGGGGAGGGGCTGCAATTAATCAAAAACAAAAATAAACTTACCTTCATCACCACCACCGGGCCGCTCCTCTAATGCAGGCAGGCTGCAGGCAAAGGCTCCTCAGGCTATGTCAGGGGTGGTCAGCACTCTCTAAAGAAAATTTACAATCACAATAATAGTGTGAGACTTTATGAAAATCCTTTGTAAAGATGCAGAATGTTCTGCCTATAACTTAATTACCACCAGTTACTCGTCATATTGTCCCCTGGATAGCTAGATGTGTAATATTGTCTCGGGGAAGGAGTGTTATCACTGCAGGCCAGTAACGCTGCACTTACTGGCGGGATTGAAATGAGGGCCTGTCTCTTATAATCCTAAAGAGAAGAACGAGCACTTAGCCATGATGACACCTTCATTCCATCAGAAAATACCCTCCTTAAGGTCCAGCTGTCAAAATCTCTTATCAGAGAACTTCATCACTTCTAGCTATGAGCACGTTGAAGGTGAGATCCTCCTCTCACCATCTTCACAAGACCATGGAAGGGGGAAGGCCAGGTTCTGTGCCATGGCTGCTTCCCATTCCCAAGGTCATGTACCATTCGCCTCGTTCTCCATCTAGTCTGACCTCACAATTTGGGGGTTTGGTAATGTCCTGGTAAACCTGCTCCAATTTTCGAAAAGCCATTGATGAGGCATCTGATCCCAGCTATCAATAGTGCAGCAAATGTAGTGGCACCGAGGCCCAGGGTCTAAAGGGCCCACTGCACTCTAAAGATTATTTTTTACGGAGCCTGCAAGGGGGAAGAGGTTGCATTTTCATCCCTTGAAGGTGGACCCATGGCGCCATGGTTACGCTACTTCTGGTCCTTCTAATTGGCTTACTCATAACGTGCGTACTTCCTGTTTTCCTTATGCTTACGGGAGGGTCAATTTAAGCTGAAATATCTCAGAATAATGGGAGAGAGAGAGAAAAGTACACAAGATCATTTATTCTTGCAAACAGATGGTGAAAATGGGGATCTCGCAATGACAAGCATTGTAGACGCTCGATCTTCGTTTGGTCAGTTCCCCTTTGTGCTGCATGTTCGCCCATTACACAGAAACACAATTTTTTATGTTAAAGCTGCATTATTTTTCCCAAGTTCGCCCTCTGTGAGGGAGAACTGTCTTTATTACATTTTAAGTTATTTTCCAAATATCTGCAATTCATTTCATAAGCTGCATTGTCCCATTGAAGAACGTGATACGTAGATCTCTCTTGAACTCCACGCGTGAGGAACATGTTTTTTGTACCCAGTGGAGTCACTGTTCCATCTGGCTGCTCTTCCGTATCCTGCAAAAAGTCGCAAAATGGCTCCTAATTGTGAACATATCTTATTAAAATAAAAAGAGGCAGCTTCTTTCCATCACACCCCCCAGCAGCCCAGTGCATGACACTACCACTCCTAACCCCGCAATCACCTGAAGGAAAATACCAGGTATTCCACTTTACCCGGTCTTCCAATATGGCCACCATTCCTGATCACCGTCTGCCACCAGATAGCGGTGCTCCCAGCTCCAGTGGTTTGTGCTCTCAGACAGTGTTACAATATACTCAAGCCCATTTACTATGCAAGTGTGCTGATCTTGAGCCCTCTTGCACCAAATATGTCCCTTAACTTTTACAATGTTGCTGCTAGTCTTGGCAGCCAGCAATCAGATTAGTGCACTGTGATGCCTGGCTTCAAGGCGACCGCAGGCTGTGGTGCCCAGTCTCGAAGTAAAAGAAAATGATCTCTGGTTGTATGGTATTGCTTTGCATTTTTATAGCACTTACTTCCCCTGGTGAGGCATTAAAGTAGTTTATGCCAGGCAGCATGCTGCTCCGGAAATCCAAGGTTAGTGGTTAATCCTATATTCTATTTTAGTAATTTATAGAGTGCATGGCTACCCGAAGGCCTCCCAGCGCTAGTGCGGGTCCAAATTAAAAAGACAAAACTGGCACGCTATAGAGGAAAGAGGAAAGACTTCAGCAGTTTACGAAAAGAGCATTCAGAGTTTTCTAAGCGAAGCTCAGCTGGAAAAGAATTCCATAGATGGGCTGCCCCAAAGGCAAAAAATCTGCCTCCCCCATCTCCCTTTCTTAACCCGAGGTATGTTAATCAGGGATGCAGAAGAGGATCTGAGTAGATGTTGGGGAATGCAGGGGGTTATAGTCTTTCTAAGAAAAGCCGGACCTCTGTTATGAAGAGCTCGGTGGACAAAGCAGGCAGCTTTAAAGTTGATGCGCTGTTCAATGGGTAGCCAATAAAGGGAGGCTAGGGCAGATTTCGCTGAAAGATGTCTAGGAGTGCCCATCAAAAGACAGTCAGCGGCATTCTGTACCACCTGCAGCCTCTTCACAACATATTTAGGAGACCTCATAAATAAAATATTCCCATAGTCCAGACAAGATAAAAGTGGGTCTGAACAATGAGCAGTTTGGCTAAAAAAGGGAGAAATGTGAAAATGTTCCTCTAGGTCCTCAAGACATAAAAACAAGAGGCGGCTAGCTTCTTTGCATGGCATTCCATTGTAAATTGTGTGTCCAACAAAAAGCCCAAGCTTTTAATAGTGCCTTTAGGCGGGGGAAGGTTGTTTAGTCCTGCTGGGGCTAACATAGGGGACTGAAGGCACAGAGAGTTCCCTATCAGCATAACCTCTGTTTTTTCATCTTTTAATTTGCTATCAGCCATCCAACCAGCAATGTCCGCCAGGCATGACGAAAGGACGGCAGATTCCAAGTTACTGTCAGTAAAAAAAGAAAAGACCAATTGAGTATCATCAGCATAGGAGATAAGTGATAACCCGTAGGGTTCCACGGTCTTTGCCAATTTGGCCATATAAATGTTAAAAAGTGAGGAACTCAGGGACGAGCCCTGTGGAACACCGCATGTCAAGGAGAAAATATCTGAGTAGTATGTCTGACTTCGGAATTGAAACGTCCTCTGATCAAGAAATGACGAAAGTAATTTAGGGCAAATGCCTTCAATTCCCATTTGAGTGATTCTGCGTAGAAGTGTCTTATGGTCCACAGTATCAAACGCAGCACTCCAGTCAAGAAGAATGATGGCTGCATGTCCACCAGCATCTAAGCGGTGTCTAGTGTCTTCGGTAACAGCCAAAAGGGCAGATTCAGTGCTGTCGAGTGGTCTAAAACCCATTTGGGTTTTGTGAAGAAGATTGTGTTTCTCAAGAAAACTTGACACCTGGGAGTTGACGTGTTTCTCCATAATTTTAGATGCAACTGGGAGAAGAGCAATTGGTCTATAATTGCCAGGTGAGGTTGTGTCAAGATTAGTTTTTTTTAGCAGAGGCTTGACCACAGCATGTTTCCAGTGATGGAGAATGTGCCCAGAGCACAGAGAGTCGTTAAGAATCTTAGTTAGAACCAGCGTTATGACTTCTGATCCTCAGGCTAGGGTAGAAGGAGGGGATGGGTCCAAAGGGTACCCAGATTTTATAGAGCGGAGATGCTTATCCACGACCGCATCATTTATCGGCTGGAAAGTTGAAGTAGGACTCGAGAACCTTGATCATCAGTGGACGAGACTGCTTTATCCACATTTATAAAATTATTAGGAAGAGTTGCCAGAATGTCAGATATTTTCTTTTGAAAGAAGCAGGTTAGTTCATTACTATGTTCCTTGGCGCCTTCCTTCACATTTTTGGCAGAAAGAAAATGAGTAATTTCCTTGACTGTGATTTCCCTAATCCTGTGATTGCCAGTTATTGTTGCTTATTAGGATTAGTCATGTGCTCTCAAGGACACGATTCAATGATTGTAATCCAGTTCATTTGTGTTTTTTTGTAGTAGTCAAGTGTAATCAATAGTGCAGGTACGTGATTTCATGCGGATTGTTGGTGGTATTAGTAGATGAGCTAGAGGAAACCACTAGGAAATCTTTGACGAGGAAATCTCGATCTATGTCCCCAAGATATGATGAGCCTGGGCTTCTAAGGAACCCTAGTCTGCTGCCAGGACTACAAGGCAATGGAACTGCCCAATTGACTCAGGTGTGAGGTGACTGGATCTCCATCAATTTCCTGTAGCCTTGATATGCCCACTTGACTCGCAGGTGTGAGGTGACTGGATCTCCATCAATTTCCTGTAGCCTTGATTGTTCTGTGGATGACGTCAAGGTATGCACGTGTAGATGTTTATCCTGTTGACAGAGCTAACGAGGAGCAATCTGGGTCAATTTTTGGCCTTCACCAGAGACCAGAAGCAGGGCATGATGCAGTTTCTGAATTTTTGATCCAGTGCCTTGGAGTTGCCATTGACGAATGTGCAGTGAGCAGAAGCCATGGGAAGTTTTTCCAACTACGCCTTTTCAGTCGTTCATCTTCTGCTTCCCACCTTCTCTCTTGCTTCATCTCCGTCTCTCTTTTTACTGCCTCCGGGATCTCTGTGCCTCTCTAATTTCTCACTTCTCTGTGCTCTAATCCTGGTGACCCATCCGATCAGCCCTTGCTAGCTCCTTGACTGGTTCTGTTCCCTTCTTCACTCATCCTTCAGCCCTTAGCCAGCTGGTTCATTATCTGCCCCAATGTCTTCATTTCACTTTGTTGGTTCAAAACGCACTTTTTATGTCTCAATAAAGGAGTTCATGCTAAATTGGTCTGATTAGATTTACAATCAGGACAACCGTGCAAAAAGGAGGCTCAGTTTCTGAAAGTGCTGCGAAGTCAAAAAAATGGCAGAAATGCGCTATGCAAATGCCGAGAACGTAACAGAGCATATGGATAAAGGGGGATATGTTGAACATTGTTCAAGATTTCTTTGTGGAGACAGGCAGCTCGTGTCTCTTCCTCTGTCGCCTTGGTCTCTGGACCTCTCGCTCTCTCTCTGTCACTCTCAACTCCTTCTCCCGCCCTCAACTCCTCTCTCGATCTAACCCACTTCACCGATGCTGGTCCAATCTTCTAATTCGCAGAATGTCATTTTCAAACTTTTTAAATGTCCCCTCTTCCACTTCACTTATAAAAAACCTCCCCTACGGGTCTATTATTTACAGAAACAGCTTCCACTTGTTCTAAAAAGAAAACTGCTACTCAACAGTTCAACATTTATCAAAAGAGGCCCACCCACTGCCATGAAGGCGATAAAAGATCTCTTTACATTTACAAACCATGAATAAGTGATTTTCACCAGTCTTCTGCAGCGGTGGGAGATGTATGTTTCCAGGTGACAGGAAGTGACCTCAGAGGCGGTGCTAGTGGCAGTGTCTGCATATGTAGTACACTGGGTGGTGAATATATCAAACATACTGTACTTTGGGATTGCTGGGAAAGTGTGTGAGATTCATGGAGGAGTGAAAGGGGTTGTGTCCCCAGAAGGAAGGGACCTGGCTGGGCGGCTCAAGCTGGAGATTCCTTACCCGGCGGGGCGAGGACTGATTTGCTCTGGTTGGTCCATGTCTGGAATGTCACATTCGAGCCGTAAAACAGTGGAATGGAATGTATCCCGTAGTTCGTCCTATTGGCTGAGATGAATTCGAGTATTCCATCTGTCACTCTTTGCGCTAAGCACATTTCCCTAAGTAGGAGGGGTAGGACCCTAAATGAGTCCCACTCTCGCCGTTATCATAGGACTCATGTTGCATCTAACTGGTGAGGCCTATTGAGGATAAAACCTGTTTGGGGTTGCTTGTGTTTTGGGTCAGAGAGGGCCGGTCCGGCAGTTTGTTCTTGTAGTATAGCCAAGAGTAATTGCCCATGGAGGAAATTAGTTCACGCATTCCCTCCGGCTACTCTCCTGCTAATGAAGAGGATTTTTCTTTTCACATCTTAAATCATGTCTCTTTACCTCATGCTGCAAGAGGCATCCATGCCCGAGCTATTCATGCATAGGAGCAAGAACCTTCTTTTTAGGTCGATCGTAGAAGCAGCTTTAGCTGACTCTCCAGCCTAATGTAAGAGAAAACAAGCATTTGCAATGCAACGGGTCTCGCATTTCTCCGAGTTAGAGCTATTAGCAGTTGTAAACTCCCAACCAGATTTTTCTTGCCACATTAAATGGAAAAAAAGTGTGATTGCGCTGCTACAGTTCACTCGTAGTGAAACCTATCAGCAAAAGTGCAATGATCTACGTAACCGTCAAAAGTGCAATTAACTATGTAACAGGGTCGATGTCACGCAAAGCGCTCGACTTCTGCCAAGCGAGATCGCGCTGCGAAAAAAGATAAAAAGTAGCCCACAAACCGGACGGAAAATAGCGAGCCTCGCATGTTTTCAGTACTTCGTCACTGCGCTCGAGGAGGGCTAACCACCGGAAAAGGCATGATGTATGCATGCCTTCCACTAATGAAAGCAAGCAGATTTTAACAGGCAAGCCCACGAACCAATGAAAGCCACTGACGTGACATCATGCGGGGCTCCGAGCCCTTTTCTAACTCGTAAAGCATTTTGCAAGCGATACGCATGTGCAAGCACATGCGACGCAGGCTCGACCCTAAAAATGCTTCGGATTAGTCATCTTCATCCTTTGGTATGTTCATCTGCCATTTACATTTTGCTTCTGCCTACCACAGGATATGACACGAGGCAGCGGGTCCACCCACTTCAGCCATTGGCTCTCTTGCACTATGAATTATGACATTTTGTCTGAGCACATGCACGCTTCTTCTGAAAGGGAAGCACACTTCAGTGTCGGGGTTGATGGGTGAATACTTTACTTTGCCAATTCCCCTTGCTTTTTATTCTTCATTCTTTTTTTATTTTTTTATTATTTTTTTTTAGTCAACCACATGTGCTCAAACTATGTTTCAGGTCACAGTATTTCAAAACCAATAGTACATTTTCTTTCCGCTAATAAGAATCATATCTTCCTGTGATGTTAATTAAAACTGGAAGGGTTCGTAAGCACCTGTGTCAGACTTAAGAGTCGCCAGCAATGACCACATCTGCTTTTGCATAGCACTGACAAATAAATGCTTATCCTCCATTCAGGATTTACACATCATAGCTTATGGAGGTTTGGAACATTGGGAGTTGGTACTTGGGAGTGTGTCCATAGCTTGACAGTGTTCCAGCGTCACGCTTTAGGTGGTCCCAGGTTAAAGGATAGGTACAGATACAATAAATACCAATCAGTACATGGAAATAGTGCCTAGCAAACTCTATTGGTTATTGTGGCTTGTCTGCAATTCCCTCTAGTTTGTACCCAGCTTCCCTTTCTGGCACCTACGTTTTGTTGTTCCCTATGGTGCCTTAGAGCAGCAGACCTTAACCTGGGGTCCACAGAGCCTACTCAGGTGGGAGGGGTTCCCGAATCTGTTTAAGAAATCACATAACATTAGCAGTTTTAAAACGTATGTTTCCATAAGAAAGCGAAATTGAACATTTATTACACTTTGTAATTTGGAAGAAACTTTAATCTAAAAATTAAATATCCTTATCTTTATTTGTGGGAGAAGTGTGGAAGTTCAGCAAATGGAATCTAGTATGGACCATTGGTGGCCTCAATTGAATAGCTGGTATGTGCATTCGGAGCAACAAGGGCAAAGTGATTTGGTGGAGTCTAGCATATGCTTCATCTTTTAGAAATAAAACTACATTTTAAGGAACTTGTACATGCCCATTAAATTGTGAATTTTGGCTCTTTTTTGTTTGTGAATTAAATAAAATATTTAATTAGTTGTGTATTTGTTTGATGCATATATGTTTCTGTATTTTGGTGTACTATTTTGAGGTTCAAATTGTAGAAATTGGTTAGGCTTGGTACCCCGGCTTCTAGTAGTGGTTCAGTGGCGGGCAGCAGATGTCAACATTTTAAGAATTGCTGCCGCAGAGTAGGGTACTAACCTAGTGCTCTCTCAACTTCCGGTCATCCGGACAATGTAGTCTTCGTGTATCCTGCATGAGATTCCCAGTCTTCCCAGACGTTGGTTACCACATCCGTAACTTCAAAGGCTCATTAGAGAAACTAAAACTGAACATACCCTTTATTGGCCTTATGTGTTTCTGCAGGTTAAATGACAATGTTTGACTCTACTATGGGCACAAAAGACAAATAAGTTTGACAAATGGATTGAGAGCGAGGGCACCAACATGAAACTAATGTGTCCAGTGTTTGTTTCTCTCCTGCCTTCTGCATGTTCCTCTTGATCCTACACCCAGTGTTGAGCTATGGCAGCCCTGAGGTAGGGGTTCAGGGAAGGAGAGGTATTCGCGATGGGTTCCTGTACAGTCTCTGTCATATCAGTGATTTATTTCCAAATTAAACTTTCATTGCAAGCCTATGTCCCCCACATTTAGACAACGGTATGCTCTTATGTTTTTTGTTTTCGGATTGTTCAATATTCTTGCAATGCCATTTATTAAAAAAAAAAAAAAAAAAACAGTTTGCTAAGGCCAAACATATTAGCTGTGTCTGAAATCTTAACTTGGCGGCCATTTTAGCGATTATAAATCCAAGTATTTGTTCATTTGCGACTACACAAAAGTCAAAGTTTACTAAGGGCCTCATTTATAGTTTGGCAGACAGGTTACTCCTTAACAAAAGTGACTGATTAAAGTATGTGGAAAGAATAAGCAACTTATGCTGCATAAGCAGCATGTTTTAAAAGTAATACTTTATTAGTTGTACATTTCTTTACACATACTAATACTATCTGGGTAATATTTCACCTTATTTGTACCAGTTTAATAACTAAATACAGAAATAAGCAACTGAAAAATGACCATTAACCTTTGAGAAGTGTCTTGCATTCTGCACAAACACCTCATCATATTTTTAGTAACATTTGACCTTTTTGACCTAGAAACAAGTCTGTAGATTACACAACAGAAGATGGATTATTTGGCAAATGTGATAAATTTGTAATGATATTAAAAATGCAGTGGCCACAGAATTGCATATTTCCAGTGTCCCTGTTGAGACCCACCCACCTTATCGCAAGTGCATTATAACCTAAGGCACTTGTAATAAGGTGGGTGGGATATCCATTAAGTTTGTGACAGAGTAACCCATCTGCAAAACTCTAAATCAGGACCTAAATTCCGAAGAGTTTGCAGCAAAATGACTGAGAAGGATCCAATGAGGGCTGTGTAAAGCCTAGTGATATAACTCACTTGTAGTTACAAGGCCATATGTTCTGTATTAAGTCTGAATACATTATTTTATCTGCAGACCCACATCATAGGGGAATCCCAGGTAATATTCATGTTATTGTATTGTGTTCGCCTTCTGCGTTTTTAGGTTTCGCCTGCATGGGTGCACTGCGCTTCTGAACTCTATGGTTGATAACTAAAAAACCTTAAAAGGGGCTTAGAACCTGCCCCTTACTTACCTGAACTTAACTTTTGCTTTGTCCAATGCCACTAATTTACATGCTTCTGATTGGCCAGCACATTCCTGCTCTCTGCAGCTTTACCATCCTGCTGTCCATGCTGTCGGGTGGATTCTGGACCAAGAACTCCTTCTGGTCACTGCCTTTGGCTACTGGTCAGTGTCCTTCCACTCCACAAGTACTTATTTTTTTCGGCGATGCCAGGAACGGACGGGCAGTTTCTCCAGTTTACGAACATGCAAGCAGAATTATATATTTTGGGACTCAAAACATACACCTATTATGTTAATTTAAAAAAATCACCACGTGGTGTACATAAAAAGTAACTGCATGTAGCACCATTGCTTTCTAAATGACTCAAATCAATTTAGAAAAGAAAGAACATGTTTTATAGTTTTTTTATTCGGCACAGGTATCATTTGTGAATTATTGCCAAATAAACCAGCAACGTTGCGTTAGCAGAACTCCCCAGACTGAAGTCAGGCGTGTCCCGAATGTAGCCTCCACCCAGTTCTAGAACATGGCAGCCACATTAGTATGTGTAGAGAAGCTTACAAACTAAACGCACCGTCAGTTATTTCTGCACTAAAATATAGTTACTGTAAAGATTGAGCGGAGAGCCATGCGGGCTCTCCGTACCTAAACTAACGTGCTCGGCGTGTCCGGGAGGGGAACGCAGTACGAGCCAAAAAATAAAGAAGGAACTGCGGTGACGCAGTTCCGAGTGTGGCAGTAACGCAAAAGGGTCTATGCGTGGTTCTTGAAAGTCGCGCTGCGCCACACATCTACAATGGCGACGAGCGGGATCTGAAGCATCGCGTTATGTGTAAACAAACATAATATGATGGTAGAGTTGAAAGACGTACCCGAAGCGTGGTGTAGTGTCGGCCGTTGAAAAAAAAAGGAAGACCACGCGGTGTGGTGTCGACCGCTGGGAGGAGGCGAAGGCCACGGGTGGAGCCCGATCGCCTCGTGTGGGGCCGTGCGTCGGCGAAGGTGGTGTAGCTCGGCTTCCCGATCGGGGAAGCCCAAGACGGTGAGCCCTGCCCCGCCCCCGGACGAAGATTGACATGTGGAGCGGATCGCTCCGTGAAGCGCCCTGCCTTCGGGCGTGTCCTTGATGCCTTTGGAGCAGCTGAAATTGACGCGCTGAAGTGCACGCGCGTGCTCTCCTTGCAGAGCGCTCTGTTTATGAGCGTCTCTGTGTCGGAGAAGCCAGAAACTGACGCGCGTCTTCCCCCGAGGCAGGGAAGCCCTCGGTAAAGAAGGGGAAGGCGTGCAGTGAAAAAAAAAAACACAGCACAACAACGGGACAAAGAAAGAGGGGGTGTGACTGGCAGGTGGGCCCCTCCAAAGAGAATTAAAAAAAAAAAAAATTAATAAGAAGACATTTTTTTTTTCTGACCAAGAGTTAAAGGGAAAAAAAAAAAGGGGAAAAGAAGGAAAATAAAAAGGGACATCATTAACGATTATAGAGCACTGGGGTGAGAGAGTGTGACAATGAGTGCCCCACAGCAAGACAATGCTGATAATGCCAATCCTCCTCAACCACCAGGGAATCCCCAACTCCCAGCACAGCTAAACAATAGTATTCACTCCTCAATTACTTCATTACCACCGTTTAGCCAACTGATTGACCCAGCCACAGCTGCGCCAAGGTGGCGTTTGTGGATAAATCGCCTAGAAAACTATTTTTGTGCCACTCGAGAGACAGATGGAGCCGTGCGGAGGTCTGTAATGCTGATGATGGGTGGAGATGAGCTACAGCAGCTTTTTGATTCTCTCCCTGATACAGGGGACAAAGCTGATTTTGACGCAGTAGTGACCGCATTGAATAGGCATTTTGATCCTCAACTTAATTCAGATTACGAACGTTTTAAACTGAGACAAGCGCAACAGACCGAGGTCGAGTCTATGGACATGTTTTACGCCAGGTTGAGAAAACTGGTGAGCTCGTGCACAGGACTCAACCAACAAGAAGAGATCCGAGCACAGATTATTCAAGGATGTAGGTCTAATGCTTTAAGAAAGCTCATTCTTCGGCAACAGGGCATGTCCCTTGATGATATTCTGATTCTGGCAAGGTCACATGAACTATCAGCAGTGCGAGCAGATGCTATGGCGGCAGTGAGAGGTCAGTCGTTAGCTGCTGCGTCATCGACTCGTGTAGTTCAAGTTAAGGAGGAACAAGTGGATGCTGTCCAAACACGTCAAGCAACACCCCGTAAGCTGAACCCTGCTAAAGCCAGTGATAGAGCCTGTGGAAGCTGTGGCTATGAGCATCGACCAAACGCAGGGTGCCCGGCAAAAGGGCAATCATGTAACCGCTGTGGTAAGCCAAACCATTTTGCTAAAGTGTGCAGGTCCAGGAGGACCAAGCCAGGAGAACAGAAAGGAAGAGACTCAAATGTCAGAGCTGTGTCCAAGAGTGCGGAGGAAATAAGGGATCATGTGACAGCGAGTGGTCCGGTCTTTGAGGAAGATGAAGAAGAGGACATTTTTGTAATATCTTTTACCGGGGGGAAGCCAGGAAGAAAGAGACCGCCTCCAATGAGTGATGTTCACGTTAATGGCACGCTGGTTTCTGTACTCATTGACACAGGAGCGTCTGTCAATGTCATGGATGAAACCCTTTAAAAAAAATTAGTACCTGCCCCGCCACTTGCCTTGACAGCTACCAAAATATATAATTATGGAGGGAGAGATCCCCTTCCCCTCAAAGGAACTGTGGAGGTGGCTGTAAGCAGTGAAACAGATCAACGGAGGCCAAATTCTATGTCGTGGCCGGGGATCGCGGCACTTTGTTAGGATGTCATACGGCTGAAGAGTTAGAGCTAGTGTTCTTTGCGCGTCAAATATATGACACTCAAGTAGAACGCCTTCTCCATGACTTCCCGCAGCTATTCGAGGGACTAGGACGCCTGAAAGGGAAACGCATCAAGTTGCACATAGACTACAACGTGGTTCCTGTGGCTTTACGACATCGTCGCGTGCCATTTCATCTACGGCCGGTTGTTGAAAAGGAGTTGCAGTTGTTGGAAGAACAAGGAGTCATTGAAAAAGTAGATGGGCCTACGCCGTGGGTGTCACCGTTGGTGATCGCACCGAAACCTAAACAGCCGGGAGCGATTCGTCTCTGTGTGGACATGCGCCTGCCAAATAAGGCTATCCGGAGAGAGAGGCATATAACCCCCACTATGGATGACATCATTGCGGATCTGAATGGGGCCCAGTGGTTTTCAAAATTGTATCTCAATGCGGGGTATCATCAGTTAGAGCTGGACCCTGAAAGCAGGAACATTACTACATTCTCGACACATGTGGGGCTAAGAAGGTATAAGAGACTAAGTTTTGGAGTGTCGTCAGCTGCCGAAGTATTTCAGAATGCGATCCGAGAAACGTTGTCCGGGTTACCGGGCGTAATCAACTTAAGTGATGATATCTTGATATACTCTAAGACTAGAGAAGAGCATCATCGTCATCTAAGGGCAACGTTGAAAAGGTTGACTGAAGCAGGGCTAACACTTCACAAGAAAAAGTGTGCCTTCTATCAGAACTCGGTAGAGTTTTTCGGATATGTGTTTTCAAAAGATGGTCTGCAAGTGGACCCACGGAAGGCTGAAGCAATCCGTCAAGCCCCTGTTCCGCAAAATCCAACGGAAGTTCGTAGTTTTCTAGGGATGGCCACATATTGTGGAAGGTTTATACCACAGCTTGCCACCATGTCTGAACCTCTTCGAAGACTCACCAAAGGGCAACACCGTTGGGACTGGACTCCGGACGCACAACAGGCGTTTATGGATATTAAAAATGCGTTGCTCGATAAAGCGACTATGGCTTATTTCAACCCTGGTAGGAAAACTGAAGTGGTGGTGGATGCGAGCCCCGTCGGGCTGGGAGCCGTCCTCTTACAAGAACAGAGGCATCAAGAGTGGATCCCTGTTGCATACGCCAGTCGGGCATTGTCGGCGGTTGAAACCCAGTATGCGCAGATCGAGCGTGAAGCTTTAGCTATACGATGGGCGTGCCGTCATTTCCACCTGTATTTGTATGGGCACGAGTTTCAAGTAGTGACTGACCACAAGCCTCTGGTCCCTTTGTTTGCGGGTAGCCCACGTCTTGCACCTCCAAGAATTGAACGATGGACTGTTCTACTTCAACCTTATAGTTTCACGGTGGTATATCGGCCTGGCGCAAATAATCCTGCCGATTATCTGTCTCGACACCCGTCTCCGAAGGTGTTTGATGCTCATCAAGAACAAGATGAAGAAAATACTGAAGTTTTTGTCAGCATGGTTGTGCAGTCGGCATGCCCTAATGCTCTTCTCGTAGCTGACATTGTGAACGCTACCCAGGAAGATGCGACGTTGAGTTGTGTCAAAGAAGCGTTAAGTCACAAAAAGTGGAAATATTTTCTAGAGAAGACCCACATGTCCTGTCCGGATCAAAAAATGGCTATGCAGAGTATCTGGAAGGTGCGTGATGAGCTGTCTACCGATAATGATGGGTTGGTTCTGAGGGGAAGGCGAATCGTGCTTCCACAATGTCTCTGGTCGAGAGTGATCGAGTTGGCTCATCAAGGGCACCAAGGGGCTGCTAAAACCAAAGCGAGATTACGTGCCAAAGTCTGGTTCCCGGGTATGGATACTCAGGTTGATGAAATGGTGGGGAGATGTCATTCCTGTATCATTACGTCCATAGAACCTCCGAGTTGCCCAGTGGTAACTGAACCGGCCACTCTGAAACCCTGGGCTAAAGTGAGCATGGACTTTGGGAGTTTCCCAGATGGGAGATTGACTGCCGTTTTGATTTATTCATATACCAAATTCCCAGTAGTGGAGGTGGTAGCGTCAACGGCGTTTGAAAATGTACAGCCAGTTCTACAAAAGACGTTTGCCTTGTTCGGTTTACCTGACGAAATTCGAACTGATAATGGTCCTCCTTTCCAAGGGCAAGAGTTTAGGTCATACCTTGATGGTCTAGCCATTCGTCATCGTAAGATAATGCCTTACTGGCCTCAGGCAAATGGGGACGTGGAAAGGTTCATGCGAACTCTGAACAGGGCTCTAAGGATTGGAGTGGAACAAAAAGAAAACAGTGAACAATGTCTATATCAATTTTTTAGTGCCTACCGTCAAACACCTCACAGCACCACTGGTTGTGCTCCCTCCTCTTTGATGTTTAAAGTATCTCCACGTGACTGTATTCCCTCAGGTCCCAAATGGAAACCTCCTGTATTAGACGTAAAAGCCACTCAAAACCGGCGAGAAGCTACTAATCAGCGGGCGAGTGTCCAACGGCGAGCTAAGTATTGAGGGTTTCAAGAAGGAGATCGAGTGGTAGTGAGATGTCGGCGAGAAGGAGGAAAGTTTAGAACGCCGTTTGAGCCCGATGTATGGGAAATAATTAGCATTAAGGGATCCATGATAACTGCTGCAAAAGGGAGACAAAGTGTGACACGGAATGTATCACATTTTAGAAAGGCTGGTCTAAGAGAGTCGACCAGTGAAGAAGGAGAAATAGAAGACATCACCTGTGGTTCACCACTATTAGCTGAGGAAAGGAAGGGTGTTGCTGAGCCAACAATGATCGAGCAAACCCGGCCTAGTTGTGTTCTTGAACATGGAAGTGGTAGAACTAGAAGTGCAAGATATGACCTACGCCCGAATCCTGTGCCGAGTAGTCAGCTGAAAGACTTTGTTTGTTGAATAGATTCCTCGGAAAAATAAGTGTCGGTGTCGTCTGTGAGTGCAAGCACACTGTGGGAAGAACGATGTGGACAGTGTGAAACGACCTCTATCCGTCTAAAGCGTACTCTGGGAGCGACACGAGGATTCAGGGGGTCAAGAAACAAGTTTGGAGTGCTTCCTTCAGTTATTTGTTATTTGGGATATTTCTTTCAATTTCATTCTTGAAACTGTTCGTGTGATAATGTTTTCATTGATTGCTTAAGCTTATTTTGTTAACCCCTGTCCATGTGGAGTAAAACATGGGGGGGATGTAAAGATTGAGCGGAGAGCCATGCGGGCTCTCCGTACCTAAACTAACGTGCTCGGCGTGTCCGGGAGGGGCACGCAGTACGAGCCTATAAATAAAGAAGGAACTGCGGTGACGCAGTTCCGAGTGTGGCAGTAACGCAAAAGGGTCTATGCGTGGTTCTTGAAAGTCGCGCTGCCCCACACATCTACAGTTACCATTACACCCCTACTAAAAAATTCTGCATGTCTTTAATATTGCATTAAATGTATACTTGCGAGTTAAAATGGACAAGAGTAAATAATTTGTGAGGCTATAAGTGCATTTGAAAAATTAATTACCAGCTACATTTGTTCTAAATGGAAGATCAAAATTGCATTTATTTTTACTTTTGTTTAGTTAATATGCTGTCCAGTTGGACTACGCTCTCTGGCCCATGTGTTTGTTTTTGGGGCTTGCCGTGTGTAAGGGCTGCTTCGAGTGGCTCACATGAAGGTGGGTGACGTGCGCCCAGCGCTCCCCTTCTTTAACACATCCTAAAGGCCAGGGTTTTGCCTTCCTCACGTTTAACGTGGGGGCAGAGCTGCGTGCGGTACGTTTTGCGATGTCTGCCAGCTGATGAGTGGGGAATAAAATGGCGTCAGGAAGTCGCAGCCATGGGCACCCTGGCACCGCCACCGTCAGCTACGAGGAGGCCTAGGAGAGCGGTCTCGAGCTAGTGTGACCAGACGTCCCGGATCTGTCCTGGTGTCCTGACGCTTCTCTTAATTTTAAACAAATGTCACGGTTTTTGGGCCAAAGGTCAGATCATTAAATAAATGTCCTGGTTTTTAGGACAAAGGTCAGATCATGTAGGGAAGCATAAGTAAAGTATGAAATAATTAAAGTAATTTATCTGTTACTGTCAGGCAACAGTCTCCTGTCTGCTCCCAGCAGAGGGATGGAATGGGGAGCAGAGAGAGGTGGGTGGGGGCGGGTTGGGGATGCATGGTGGGAGGTCAAGCCATAGCTAATTTCATATATGTAGCCTTGTAAATGTGTGCGTGTGTGTGTGTGTATATATAAATATATATATATATAGATATATATATATAAACACACACATATGTATAGGCACACATTCACAAAGCTACGCAAAACAAAACGGGACAGGCCAGATATAAAAGCGAGTGTAAAGTCTTTAGTCCCTCTTTTGTGTCTGACCTATCCCGGTTTTTGCTCCTCAAAATCTAGCCACCCTAGCTCAAGCCCATGTCTCGAGTGGAGGCCGTGTGCCTGGACAGTCTGTTGCGGCCGATGACCATGCTGTGCCGCCACTCCACATGCCTGCTGTCCTTCCAGTGCACCGTGGAGCTGGCCTGCCTGTGCTGCCCGCTCTGGCACACCCTTACATCCAACTGGGCTCAGAAGCGCAGCCGGGACAAGACAGGACACCTGGACACCAGCTTCACCCTGGGGCTGTCCAGGAGTGGGCGCCTCACAGGGAAAAGCCAGGAGAGGTTCCACAGCGGTATGCGTAAAGCGCCTTGAGACCCTAACGGGTGAGTAGTGCGCTATACAAGTGCGAAGTTTACAGTTTACAGGACACTTTAATCCAAGCTGCCTTCATTGAGGGACACTGTTGCTGGGTGACCTGCTGTGCATGCTAGGAGCCAACACTGCCCTGTGACTGCTACCACCAACCACTCTTCAGAGGCTGACTCTCCACGTGAGCTGTCACAGCACTAAAGGACCCTTTGCATGTTTATTCTGCTGCAGTCCTTCCACGTTGGGCCCACAAGCAAGGTGACTCGATGTTGCCTTATGTTGCACAATTGCTTTTCTCGGCACATATCTTATGCACCCCTGTCGCATAATTTGGCCGCCTGCGGCGACATAATTCCAGTGCCCCTAACAAAACCATACATACGTAACCCTGCCACATAATTTGGCCGTCTGCGGCGACATAATTCCAGTGCCCCTAACAAAAGCTCCTAAGTGAGCATAGGCAAAACCTAGTTGACTTTGCCAATGCTTGTTCTTTGAAGGCAGTCTTAATAGACAGATTCTACCCATCTACCACAGATTTATTTTATTTCCACTCCTGTTGATGTATTGCTTATCTGTCCTGCACAGGAACTCTCTTCCTGTAAAGAAAGGATATGTAAGGAAATGAAGTGACATCTGTGGTGCCTTGAGGAATGTGTGGGCCTGATAGCACTAATGAGCTCCTTAGGCGCTCTTCTGAACACCTCAGCCCACGTGGAAACTTCAAAGACAGCGCAGGGAGAGGAAGGTAACTGGAAGCTGGCATGAAAACACTCAAGCTCATACTGTGTATGAGCACAAAAATAAACCAATAATAATGTAAAACAAATGATGGTGATAATATAATGTAAACTAATGGTGATAATGATGATGTTAAAACAATTATAATAAAAATACAATAATAAGTAATGCGAATAATAGTAACATTATGTAAAATGCTGCTAGTGCTAATAATGGTGGTAATAATAATAATTATTTTTATTATTGTAGTTAGCTGGCCTGATGTGTGGTGGGCACCTATGGTGCTGGCACCTTATACCAGGTCCAGGCAACTCCTATTAGTGAACAGAGACAGTGTCCAGGAAGCCAGGGCTCTCTAGAGGTAGCTGTGGATGAGCAGCCAAGACTTATGCAGGACACATGCAAAGCTTATCCAATACCACAATAGTCACATAATAACTTATCACACATGAAAGAACCACACAGTGTTACAAAAATAAAGGTACTTTACTACAGTAACACTACACTAGATTACTTATAGTTAGTCCCCCCAACCGGAGGTAAGTATACACAACATATATATACACACAATAGCAATCGGAATAGAAACAACAAGCATTGGCAAACATTGTAGCAAATAGTTAGGGCCCTAGGGGAGGGTCAAACCATCTACTAAAATAGTGGAATGTAAAATGAAGTCCCCACCCAAAATTATGGAGTAGATAGAGGGGAGCTGGGAGAGCTTGGGAGTCCAAGAGGTGAGTACGTTAGTGTCCCCCAGCGACCAGGAGAGCAGAGGTAAGTACCTGGTCTTCCCAAGGACAAAGAAGAGGAAATAGAAATTGGATTGTGCAAGAACAGGGCAAGAGCAGAGGAAACCATGGAGGATTCTGGAAGAAGTGAACCTGCAAAAGAAGAGGACTAAGTCCAGTCCACGATGGAGTGTCCAGTCGAGGCAGGAGCCACTACCCACCCGTCTGTGGATGAAGATCTGGGTCGACGGGAGGACCCGCTATGGAGTCCAGGAGCTGCAAAAGAGTCCTTGGAGTGGTGCAGATGGTGTCCCACGTTGATCGTCAGGTCGCAGACGGTCAGTGGTTTAGGAGAACAACCAACAAGCTTGGGCAAATACAAGAGGGGAAAAACAAGAGTTGAAAGGCGAAAGAGGACCAACAAGGTCCAGGGGACTTGACCCTTAGAGGGACTCCGGGCTGACCCTCAGCAGTCTGGAGAGTCAGCAAACGCAATCGCAGCCCCCACAGGCAAACCACTGGCAGCAGGCACAGTAAGTTGCAGTGAGGCTCGACCAGCACACCTGCAGAGGAGTCCCACGTTGTTAGAGAAGCACAGAGGAGACTGTCCTTGGAAGGCTGAAGTGCTGGAGGCTGGGCTACTCAGAGCCTGAAAATCCCTTGGAGCAGGCCTTGGTTGCTGCAAGAGTGCGGTGCACAGGGGCACTGTCATGCAAGGAGAGGCAAGGGCTCACCACCTCCCAAGTTGGACAGCAGGCACAGAGGACCAAGAAGACCACTCCAGACCACCACCTGTGATGTAGGATCCATGCAGTTACAGAGGAAAGCAGATCCACGTAGCCGGATATCATTGCTGTAGGTGCCTGCAGATGCAGGGAAGTGACCCCTTCACTCCAAGGGATATTCTTTCTTGCTTCCTATTGCAGCTGAAGTCTTGCTGACCCCAGAGGGTGCACAGATGGGGAAATGTTGAGGTTGCTGGAAGGAGCCAGGGAAACAATGTTGCAAGGCAAGGTTGCCTCTGGAGTTGTAGTCCTTTCGGTTCAAGAAGTGTCCAGTTGCGGTTCCAGTGGCCTACAAGGGAGTCCCTAAATAGCCCTAAAAGGGGGTTTGGTCACCTGCACAGTGGCCACATTTCAGAGGGGGTCACTGATGTCCCCTGCCTGACCTGGCCACTCAGATGCTTTCAGGGGCCTTTGCTCATCTTATTTTCAGGATGGCAGATTCCAGTGGCCATCTGGAGGAGCTCTGGCCACCTGGGATGGTGATAGACAGGGGAGTGGTCACTCCCCTTTCCTTTGTCAAGTTTTGCACCAGAGCAGGGAACAGGGGTCCCTAGGCTGGTGCAAATTGGTTTATGCAAGGAGGACACCAAATGTGCCCTTCAAAGCAAACCAGTGGCTTGGGGAGGCTACCCCTCCCAAGCCTTGTAACACCTATTTCCAAGAGAGAGGGTGTTGCTTCCCATCTCCCACCGGAAATCCTTTGCTCTGCCTTCCTCTGGCTGAGTTGGTCAAGCAACAGGAGGGCAGAAACCGGTCTGGAACGATGCAGCAGTGCCGGCTGCCTGGAAAACCCTGGAAGACTGGTAGGTGCAATACTATGGGACCCTCTAAGGAGCCCCCAGAGTGCATGGGATCATGCAACCAATACTGGCAACAGTATTGGGCTATGATTCTGACATGTTTGAAACTAAACATCTCCAGGTTTGGAGTTACCATTATGTAGCTGGACACGGGTCCATTACACGGGTAATATGGCTTCCCCGCACTTACGAAGTTCAGTGCAGGGGTGCCCTCACACAGAAAGGCCTGCACCCTGCCCTTTGGGCTGGAAGGGCCTACCAAAGCAAAGACTTAGAGTGACCTAGTGTAGTGACCTGTGGCTTAAGGGTGCATGTACCTTTTCACACAGCTTGCCAATTGTGGAGTGCACAAAGGTCCAAGGTAGCCAGATTTGGAGGGAGAGCGCACAATCACAGGGGTTCTGGTTTTCAACAGGCTAAGCATGCTGATAGCAGGCAAAAAGTGAGTGTAACCATGGCAAAAAAGAGTGACTTTCCTACAAAAATAATAATATCTAGATAAGTGTTATAGTACAAATGTTGTATAGTGCAACATCCAGTGCTCACAGCATCTCTTGCTGGTGTTATTAGCCTGGGGATGGGCTGATCCGAAAGGGAGCAATGTCCCAATAGAGGGGATGAGGCTCTGCGACCCTCATCAGGTGTCTCACTATTATTACACGTAATTAAGCATTTTCTGATCCTGGGAGCATAGGTTTCTATTGGTGTAAGTGTGCATTTTTCCCCTGTTGTTGAGTTTTCGCTAGTGGTTGTGTGTGTTTTTTTCTGTCTGTGTGCCCACTTGCCTATCCAATGTCTGTTTTCTGGTTGCGGAATATTACAACAGTAATCTACAGGAGGTGGGTTTTGCAACTCAGTAACAACCCATAGGTGTATTCGGAGATGAAAGATGCATCTGCGAGTCAATGTTGTTAGAATGTGTAAAGAAAAGAAAAACCACGGCACATCAAAGGTACGTAGAGTTTTCAATTTATTGCTCTCTGGTGTCTTGGGAAGCACATCACTTGACCCAGTGAGACAAAATGGGCATGGTGTCAATAGGCCAATACAATGCTCATATTCGGAAAAACAACAGCCGACACGTGTTTCTTCAGAATTGACTTTTTCAAGGCTCCAACTTGTGGAAGTATCAAGTTGCGTTGTTGAACTCCAATGGTCAATGATGTTTACGAGATAACATGGCATAAATTAAGAAAAGTATCGAAGACCATAAGTCTGAACTCGTTAAGAAACGAAGGATGTTTTCTCGAGCCGCTAGCGGCGTCGCATCTGATGAAACACATGTCGGCTGTTGTTTTTCCGAATATGAGAATTGTATTGGCCTATTGACAACATGCCTATTTTGTCTCACTGGGTCAAGTGTTGTGCTTCCCAAGACACCATAGAGGAATAAATTGAAAACTCTACGTACCTTTGATGTGCCGTGGTTTTTCTTTTCTTTACAAATGAATTGTGGCCCTTTCCAGGTGACAACTTACGCACCTTGTGGCTGGGTGCCAAACCACTTTGGGCACTCGTTCCATCAACATAGTCTTTATTGCCATGGACTCTGCACATATATGTTAGCTTAATTTCTGGAAGTGCGCACCATCTTCACACAGCCACAATTGTTGTTGTTAGATGTTAGAATGTGGTTGGTGTGTCAATGTCTACTAATGTGCTACTCTCTCGCGCTCTCTGATATGATGTTGAATTTGGCTGATGTGTCTTTAGTGGAGCCAGGGAATCTTTATACTATGCCTGCCAGTGAAGGCATGTGAAGTTTCCTGCTGTCGTCTGACTTTCTGAAGCAAAGTACACTGGCTGCATTGCTGAAGCAAAGTACACCACCTGATTTGCTAAAGCGAAGTCCACCGCCTGACTTGCTAAAGCAAAGTCCACCGCCTGACTTGCTAAAGCAAAGTCCACCGCCTGACTTGCTGAAACAAAAGTCCACCGCCTGACTTGCTGAAACAAAAGTACACCCCCTGACTTGCTGAAGCAAAAGTACACTGCCTGACTTGCTGAAGCAAGAGTACACTGCCTGAATTGCTGAAGCAAAGTACACTGCCTGAATTGCTGAAGCAAAGTACACTGCCTGAATTGCTGAAGCAAAGTACACTGCCTGAATTGCTGAAGCAAAGTACACCGCCTGACTTGCTGAAGCAAAATAGTACACAGCCTGGCTTGCTGAAGCAAAAGTACACCGCCTCACTTGCTGACGCCAAAGGACACCGCCTCACTTGCTGATGTAAAATTACACCGCCTCACTTGCTGACGTAAAAGAACACTGCCTGATTTGCTCAAGCAAACCTTGAGGCACAAAGCCCCCCCTGCAGTGATGATTTCATGCTGTGGGACGTCCCATAAACAGGACCTCGCATTGTCAAGCGATCAAGGCTGCCTGCAACTCGGTGCCAGGAGAGCTGGGTAAGCAAAACCAAAGATGAAACTGCTGGGTGGCCACACAAAGTATTGTGATGCATTGCGACACAACAATACATTAAAGCACATTTGGTGGTGTCAATGTCAGCATTGCAAGCAGCTTCGAAAGGGAAAACTGGTGGCACTTATTGAGTTGTGGATTACAGTGGCATCCTAGGAGTCTGATTTTGTGCTCTCACTATACCACAGACATTGTTCCTGATGCAATTGGTCTTAGCAATCCTAAACAGATACTGTGTTTAGTCCATGTCTTAAACCTGGTTGAGATTCCCTTATGGAACACTCTACATGAGTTCCTGAACTCATGACCAATGCTTAGAAGATAGTCCTATGTTACAGCCTCTTTGGCAGCCTCTTTGGCATCGCTTTGTGCTACCTTAACTTCAGTAGAACCATTAAATGGTCCCGCGGAAGCATCTAGGTGAAACATGGACTTCCTCAGGGTGAATGACATTGAATGAGTGTTTGTTGAACAGAGCTGTACTGCGGTATTGTTGAGTACCCGTGCGAACCTCGGCCTCCTGTTTGTTGGGAAACCGTGGATATCAGTTCAGTGGTTAAAGGCAATGGTGAATCCCACACAGGCTTCCACTTTGCACAATTATTTATTGACTGGTGTCTCCGCACCCACTTTTTCTAGGCCTGGGAACACCATAGCTGGTTCCAGCCTGTAAAGTCACTCGGGGAAAGGGCTGTATTGCGTTACAGATCAGTTCCTTGGCCCCTGCCCAACCCGCAACCAGGGCATGTGATGCTGCCCCTGCCAGTGATATCTTTACCTTTCGTCTCTAAGCCCCATCCCTCTGTTCCTGCCTACATATGAAGCCTTAAAGACATTTACCACCTGCTTAGAGCAGGTGAAAAACGTCTGCATTAACCCCTATGGAATTGGGAATTCCATTCGGAATTCTGACTAAAAAAAACAGGTCTAAACAGTGATTCCCCATTCAGTGGGTTCTAACTTGTAATTGCAGACATTCCTTGCACAGATTCAAACAGGTATTAGAAATTCTGTCTTAAGTTTACATTGTCTACTTCTTTATTTTGGGTGTTGAGTTTTTGAAGGGAGCTACTTTGGAAATGTGGACTTTTCAGTAGGTGAATGATGCTCTCCACTCCCACAGGTAATCAGGTCTGCACAGGTTCATTTTACATCCACGTTTTTGGAGGCCTGGGCTTTACATAAGTCTACTGGGCCATACGTATCACGGATCGGAAGAAGTAAATTCGTAGCAGAGTTCCTATAGGTCGAACAAGATTTGATAAGTGAGCAATGTGCACTGGGAGAAGGGATATCTGAATGTTGCACTTCCGTTAGGGTTGCCACCTTGTGTTCAATGCAGATAAAATAATACTATGTTAAAGCTTTGTTCTGACCCCAACACACAATGGACTTCAACCAAAACCAGGTTTATCTTGACCGAGCACAACACAGGTCATTACGGGACAGGTTTCTTCTCTGTTCTAAACAAAACAGTCCAAACTGAAACCGTACAGATGCCCATTGTAGCTGAACGACTGGGAACTTGGTACCAATTGCACAGAGCCTATTGTTTTTATGGCTCACTGCACCAAGCACACGATACACAATGTACTCAACAAATAACTTATGAAGAACAAGGCAGACATATTTGCATCGGCAATGCTTATTTTTCTTGGCATTTTAAACTTACAAGCGATGGAGTAATGGTTACCTCCATTCGTGACGTGTCTCATTGTGAGTGACGTGGTTGTGTTTTCTTCAAGGTGACTTGGGGCCAGATGTAGCAAGCAGTTTTGCCCATTCTGTGTCTATGGGAAAATGTGTTCGTACTTATGGCCCTTAGACCCTTAAATAGCAATCCATTTCACCAAAGACAGAGAATTAGTAAAAGCCTTTGATACATCAGGCACGTCGCATCTTAGTATAGGAGATGGATGAGCACTTGTCTAAATGGATGCTTAGAGGTGACTGGTGGAGTGTGTGTAACTGCCAAGTGAGAAAGAACACCCTACAATTTGACAGATA
Organism: Pleurodeles waltl; assembly: GCF_031143425.1. Lineage (NCBI taxonomy): Eukaryota > Metazoa > Chordata > Amphibia > Caudata > Salamandridae > Pleurodeles > Pleurodeles waltl. Next base: position 73,589,637 of record NC_090449.1, on the reverse strand, counting down.
TTGAATGGTTGTCTCCTCAAGGTCATATAGTGCCCTCCTACCTGAACAGGTGGCAGTGTCTGTAGTCCACTGCCTGATGGGGACACACTCTCTCTCTCTCTCTCTCTCTCTCTCTCTCTCTCTCTCTCTCTCTCTCTCTCTCTCTCTCTCTCTCTCTCTCTCTCTCTCTCTCTCTCTCTCTCTCTCTCTCTCTCTCTCTCTCTCTCTCTCTCTCTCTCTCTCTCTCTCTCTCTCTCTCTCTCTCTCTCTCTCTCTCTCTCTCTCTCTCTCTCTCTCTCTCTCTCTCTCTCTCTCTCTCTCGCCATGCCATGCCATGCCATGCCCTCCTACAGTCAGTGGCAGAAAATAAAATAAAGCTACTCCATAACAGGTATCTGAGATTACAGACAGATTCTGAATAGCTTCTAACCTTAAGCATAAAACTCTCTTTGTGACAGTGGAGATGCCAGCAAATACTCTGTTGTTTGTAGATGGTAGTAGAGAGAGAAGATTAATGCCAGCAAGTGCATTTCAAAGAGTTTGGGGCAAGAAACATTGGTCAAACCACAAAGTGATTTTAATAGAAGATCACAGGGATATTAGTGGTCGGTGCTTAACTTAAGCTAGTGTTTTCCAGTGCTCAGCACCGTCTCTCATTTCTCAACACCGTCACGAATGATATTCCACCACGCGGTGGCGCTGTCTGACTAATTTTGAGAGGAGCAAAACAGCAGTGTTTACTAAGTCAATATATATTAGCAATGCCAATTTAGGCTGTTCCATGGCATTCTTATAGTTTTGGGGTCCTTGAAGAGGTTTGATTGTCACACGTGTATGAGTGTGATGGTTTGTGGTTGTGGTGGTACGGTTATTGGCAGCACCAGCAGGAGCAATGGTGTGGTGCGCGCTGCAGTGGCCTGCTGAGAAGGGCCCTTCACTTAACTTCTTTTACACAAATTAAGCACTGTAGTGATTCTCCACTTGAACCATTGTATCAGATACACCATAGTCATAGTAAAGCAGGTACCAACAGTTTTACAAGCCCAGCTGTGACTTTTCTCGGGTCCAGATACCCAGAAACAGGCCATTGCAGTTCCCACATACCCAATAAGTGGGAGCCAAGAGCTATCTGAATTGTAAAATAAAGCATCCCCGAAAATCAAAGCCTTAGGTCACAATTTACTTCAAATTTCTTCTCAGTCTTGGAATCCCCAAATTAGGTCGTGAGGTTTGGGAAGAAATCTTCCCTGTCATTCATATGGGTTATTTGATATGTAAATTGGCCATGCACTCTGCTCCTTACTGAAGTAAAATTATTTATTAAATTTTTTATTGAAAGCACTCTTATTACCTCTTTTGTTTCAGTGATTCCCAAGAGAAAGAGTGAGAAAGCAGTTTTGTTTTCCTAGAGAACTCGGGAAAATATATGAATTTCAAGGAGCGTTCCCACCCCACGCGGAAAGCTGGACTCATCCAGTCCATAGTGTATCTGCCCAAATGCTAGCTTTAATTGACCAGCAACCGGTCACATTTTGATTAGTCTAGAGGCTCAAGTAGCCTTTTTGTAGCCTTGCCTTACAGTGACAACCGCATCACACACTTGTCAAATTTAGAATTAGGAATTAAATTGGCCCGATCCAGGCACCTGCACCAAACAAAGGCAGATGCCGCATCTGGGGTCTCTAACCTTCCATCTGTGCTGGCTTGTAATGCTTTTTCTCAAGAACAGGCGGACCCACAAGTTAAACACACTTGTCACATGCTTACCCAATGAACCAAGCCCACTGACCAACTTACCCCATAATTTGTTTACCCCAACCCAATGCTTGTTGAGTATTGTTATTCTTGTTGTAGTTATTATTAAGAATATTTATACAGTGTTCTCTTATTCATGAGAAACAGTGTGTAAGCTTCAGGGCAGTAACAAGAATGCAGGTAGAACTAGTGACATGTCTTTGAACAGGTCAGGTGCAAGGTCAGCTGGAGGTGTGGTGGTAAAGAGCAAAGTTCCCAGAACATGAGGAGTATAGAGACCTGTCTCAGATGAAGGGTGCAATGCATGAAGAGAAAGAGATAAGCTTTAAGAACGACTAAGCAAGTTCAAATAGGTCATTTTTAGCATCCTAGTCCAGATTGTCGGAGAGAATGGCTCTTTAGATGGCGAGGAAGGATTTTAAGTTGATGTGTGCTGGAAAGTATATTTTTAAATGTCAACTTGGAGGCAAAGTCTTTGGGATGAGTGAGTGACAAGCATCAACAACTGACCATATATCACAATCCTAGACTTTTGTGAAATAACCTAATGAATCCTAGATCTTATACAAGTGCCCCCCACTTCAATCGATTGTATCTCAAAACAATGATTTGTGAAGAGAAAGTCCTATATGTGGTTTGCTCTTACCTGTACCATAAGGGCGGCCCCGGCCAGGGTCAACTCAGTGATGTGCCCACCAAGATTCTAGATCATCGTAGCCAACATTATACAGCTGTTGGTTCTTCATTTGTGTTTGGGGTTGGGCATCCCCCTCTCTTGATCATACTGTGGTACCAGAATACTGTTGCCAGAAAATCGTCTCGCAAAAATATTGTGTCTTAAATATAATTTACAAAAATATTGCTCAACTGGAGTTAGCAATAGAAATCCTACACTAAATTAGACAATTTTTTGTAATCAGTATTAACTAATTACATTGTATGGAGTGTCATACACTAACTTTATTGACCCTGCTTTACAATTAGGTGAGTGATCCATGAAATTTCATTTAGGCTAGTTACCATAGCGATGTACAATACGAAGGCCTTGGACTGAGTGGGGACTCTAAGGGCATTAGATTCTCTACATGATCGCTTCCATTAGATTCCTGTGCAGAGCTCATGAATAATTTAACAGGATATTTGGTTTTTCCCGCTGTGTTGTTATTGCCGACATAAATTGCTCCCTAGTGCACTGTGCTTTCGGGGTCTGCTCAGCAAATCGCTGCTGATGTTTACCAAATGACTGCAACGCGGAGGCTAATGAGCAGGTACGGTCCTTCTCGCGGGCTCCTAACAGGGCAGCATGCCCTGGTTGTTTCCTTGGACTCAGTCACACATAAAAAAGTGACATTTTTAAACACAGGTTAAAGGTCTGGTGGATGTGAGAGGTAAGGAAGACAGTCAGAGGGAGAGCAAAGATGGATATGCCTTCTTTCCAGTAGGTCGTGAGTATTAGCTGCTACTGTCAGATGATAGGAGCACACCTGCAAACTTTGGAATAAATCTCACTGTGTGAGGGGAGGAGATTTAAAGAGATGGGGTCTGGGGAGGAGGCGTGGCCTTGAGTCTCTTAGTCGTATAAGACCTGAGGGGCACGGCCATGGAGAAGGGGTGGGGCTTTGTGTCGAGCTAACCTCTTCCCTGCTCCCACACCCCCTCAAAAAAATCTGCAATAATAAAAGATATACTGGGGAGATTAGAAAACCTGAATGGACATCACCAATGATCAGTCTCTAAACATGAGTTGGAAACCCACTTTGTGCAGGCCCTTCCACAGTGCTTAATTTGTAAATAAAAACGTGCCGGTGCTCAAAACCCTCCTCTTAAACATGCGGCTGCTGCAATTAAATGTGCGAACACGGTATACTGAGGCAGCGTAATCCTGAAGCCATCTCGGGCCTTTTCAATCCATTTAAAGCCCCTCCCTGCCCCTTCAGCTCCCTCTTGCAGCTTTCTGCTTTCTCTTATTGTGAAGCTTTTTCGTGTTTCTCTTCCTCCTTTTTTTCCCATATATGTCTTTTGCTCACAGTAAATGCTTGGGGCAGAAAAATAAGCCCCAGCCCTCCAAAATAAGTGCAGGTGCTCCGCACCTGAAACAACAAGCACAAATTAAGCACTGCCCTTCCACCTCACTTTCTCCCACCATGTGATATCGGCTCCTCAATGAGAAAACATGTGAGCAGAGTCAATTGTATGTCACACATATTCAGGGCCGGCTTTTGGCATGGACAAGCTGGGCACTAGTCCAGGGCACCAACCTGCATTCAGGTCATGGAAACAGCAGCTCCCTTCTCATCTTGTACCAGCCTGCTCTCCTCTCTCAGATTTGACCATTTAAAGTGGTCCTCCATTGACTGCCCAGCTAGGGACTCACCAGTGAAAATAAAAAAAAAACACCCCCGCTGCCTCATTGTATTCACTAGCATGAGCAACGGTGCCAAATTTCTTTCCGCCCAGGGCGCTATCTTAGCAAAGGCCAGCTCTACACAGGGTGGCACCATGTATGCTCGCACGGCTGTGGGAGGTCATTTTTGAGAGAAGAGAAAATGTGTTTTTATCTCATATAAGTCTGCTTCGGAGTAATTAAATAGGGGGGGGGGATGACAGAGCCTAAAGGCCTGGAGCACAGCGGCTGTTCAGATGCAGGGAGACATGGGGGGGAGTTCCATTCTACACTGTTCTCTTTATCACTCGTCATGAGGACATTGTGTGAGTTTTTTCTTTTTTTTTTGCGCAGGGGTGGGCTCATTAACGAGCTTTTCAGCTCCCTGATTAAAAGCCCTTTCAGAAAGAATGTCATTTTATCAGTTTTGAACCTGAAGGCCTTTTAGTGTAATTTCCCAGCATGGCGCCCACGCTGATGGAGCTCGCTTCCCGGGAGCGGGGCAGCCAATCCCTGCGTCCCGTGCGCAGACGCGCCTCAGACAATGGCTCGCCGACTGATCGCCATACTGCCTTTTCTTCAGTCCAACTCTCTTCCTGTTAATTATTCCTAACCCATTGTGAAATACACACAGATAGTTTTTTTTAGATAATTTGAAACTAGGCCTGTACTCTACTGTCCTATCAGAACTCAGACAATTTACTGAACAAAAATGCAATAGGATCCAGGCAATTTTATTTGATTCACAAACATGTTCGGCCAGACATCCTAGCACCAGAGTAGTTATGAGTAGATTTGAGTTTCCATAGTAAGGATATTTTTTTATTTCTTTATAACTTTGCCCTCGTTGCGCAAATCTACATGAAAGTTGAAAAATAACACATCTAGTTTAGCCTCTACATGGTAAGATTGATCTAAACCTCCCAAGCAGAGGCAAAAAACAAGGGCGTGGGGATCAAAAGTGTGAGTTCCCATTTTTGTTTCCCATAGGAAGTTTTACTTTCTGATAGAAAAAAATGCTTAAAGTAACAGGGTTACCCCAAACTTGTCATGGAGGTAGAATTTACATTAAGAAAAAATAAAACCTAATGTCAAGGTAGCTCTTTCTCCGGGTGGCCATTCTGGATCCTGGGAGCCAAAAGGATCTGATTGGCTGTCGCAACATTGGAAGAAAATGTTACAGCCACCATTATAGCACTCAGGGACTCGGTCCTTGGTTCCTGGAAAGAAAATTCAAAGAGTAAAAAAGGGGGATGGGTGAGCACACCCTGACCTCCAGGCCCACATCGGTGGGGTGGGGTGGCAGGGGCCTAAAGGAACACCCCTTGGAATCAAATTTTTAAAAATGTATATTTTTTTCTTAGGATTTGCAGATCCTTTGAAGTACCCAGCGAGGGCCACCTGGTACAGCAGAAACAGATATGTTTCTGCATTGCCTGCAACTTTCCCCCACCTGGAACACTAACGCTAAGGCAAGCTTCACGGACTGAAGGGCCCAGCTGCCCTTGGGCAAAGACTGCTACCACCAAGCTAGCGCCTACTCAGTACACCCACACCAGAGCAAGCTTCCCAGACTGGAGTCGGACAGCTGCGCCGGTTCTGAAGTTGCTGTGGAGTCGGTGTACTTGATTTCTTCTTGGTTACACCAGAACTCACTCCCAAAACCCCAGGGACTGGATTTTGCACCACTTGGTGAGTCCGGACTCTCAGCAAGAAAGCCTAGGTGCTAGCAGATATGAAGTCTTTGATGTCCCTGAGACTTGTAACAAGAGGCAAGCTCAGTCCAAGCCCTTGGAGAACCTCTGGAAGCACGATGTAGAAAGCCAAGTCTAGTCCTTTCTCTCTCAGGACAGAAGCAGCAAGCAGCAGACCCGCACAGTAAATCAACAAGCATAGTGGCAGTCCCTCCTACAGCATCTACCTCTTCTTCCTGGGAGCACGTCCTCAGTCCAGCGGGATTCTAAAGTTGTGGTCTGGGAGGTCCAATATTTGTACTAATTTCTGCCTTTGAAGTAAGTAAACTTCAAAGGCAAGTCTGTGTAGTGCACAAGACTCTGCCTTTCCTGCCCTGACCCCAGGCACACTCCAGAGGTTTGGACTCTGCTTTGTGTAAGGACAGGCACAGCCCTAATCAGGTGCAAGTGTCAGCTCCTCCCACCACTCTAGCCCAGGAAGACCCATCAGGATATGTAGGGCACACCTCAGCTCCCTTTGTGTGACTGTCTACAGTGAATTCACAAACAGCCCAACTGTCATGCTGATCCAGGCGTGTATTCCAGACAGGCAGAGGCACAGAATGGTTAAGCAAGAAAATGCCCACTTTTTAAAAGTGGCATTTTCAAACTTATAATTTTAAAAACAACTTTACCAAAGTATGCATTATTAAATTGTGAGTTCAGAGACCCCCAAACTCCATATCTCTATCTGCTCCCAATGAGAAATTACACTTGAAAGACATTTTCAAGGCAATCCCCATGTTAACCTATGGGAGAGATAGGCCTTGCAATAGTCAAAAACAAATTTAGCAGTATTTCACTGTCAGGACATGTAAAACAAACCAGTACATGTCCTACCTTTTAAATACATGAGTGCTGCAGGCCCGCTAGTAGCATTTGATTTACAGGCCCTGGGCACACCTGGTGCACTATACTAGGGACTTACCGGTAAATCAGATATGCCAGTCAAGAATATACCAATCAATAACACCATTTAGAAAGAGAGCACTTGCACTTTAACACTGGTCAGCAGTGGTAAAATGCCCCAAGTCCTAAAACCAACAAAAACGAAAGTCACCACAGGATCAAAAACAGGAGGTCAGAAGCAAAAGGACAGGGGATAACCCTGTAAAAAGGGACTTTTCCAACATCGCCACAGATAACATCATCCAATTATGCCAATACTCAGCCATTAGCCATGTGTACTGGGAGTTAGCTAACAGGCCAGCCTTGTACATAGTCCTCTGTGAGCAACTAATGCTCAATACACACAACCTTAGGAAACATGCAGACAATATTGACCATAGAGTTTGCACGTTCTACTAGGCTCTGTGGGCAACTTTCTGCAGTTGGTTTACACACACTACACACAGTGCTCAGTTGTGTACAATGGAGTTAAGCCTTGGGGACATGTTTCTATCTACACCCTGAGATGCACCGAATCTGAGTGGCTCATACCTTGGTGTGTATATCCTTGAGCTGTGCGCAATGAAACATAATCTTCAGCGAAGGCTTGCACCCAACAGTCCACAGCTAATAACCCCTGACAATACTCAGTCTTTTCCCATAGAACATCATCTTTGCCCTAAAACATGGCCCGGCACCCAACTCTCCACAGGCACATAATTTGTAGGGTACACAACATTTGGCTTCACTCAGAAGTGGTTTGCAACCGGCTTTGGCTTTAAGCCTGAACCAGCATTGTAAAGTCTCTCAGGAACAGCTGCTGCACATGACTTTTACCTGGTGCAGTACAGATAACTGCCTCTACTCAAATCTCTGGGTAGCCACCCCCAGCAGCTTCTTCATTGTGCACAGCAAAAAGTTGCCTCCATGGATTAGTTTATGTTTAGACCACGCACCCCGTCCTGTACTGACAGTAATCCCATGCTATATGTGGCCAGATATCCCTTCCCTTTTTCTTTTTAAAAGATTGTTAAAGATTATAGATTAATGTGAACAGCAGTATCTTGGATGATGTCATCATTTTAGTCATTAGAAATGTCATCACAAGGGCATCAGTTATAATTAGTTCACTGAACCATAACTGGTGAAATTCATGGATTTTCTGTTTTTATTCAGTAGTTCTCATCTTATTTCAAGGTATAACTATAACGTAATCTTAACCATTGTGTGTGTTTGTGTGTATATATATATATATATATGTGCTACAGTCCCAAAACTGCCGATTGCATCCACCATGCGGGGTCGGTGTGGAGTGACCGGTGCGGGCCCCGGTAATTCAATTACATGAAGTCTTATGTCCTGACAATCATCACAAAAAAATCACACTCCCAGATGCATTTCACATGAAGTTTTCATCAGCAGATTAAAACATCACGTGAAATGCATCTGGGAGTGTGAGTTTTTTGTGCCGAATGGTGTGACACAAGACTTCATGTATATATATGTATGTATATATCTATATCTATATATATATATATATATATATATATATATATATATAGATATATATATATAGATATATATATAATTTCACAGGTATAGATGCACAAAGTGGAATGGAACATCGAAGAACCTATCTAACATTGCATGCACAATCCCATGTGTGGTGTGAGGCTAGGAGTCTCCTCAACGGGTGGTGGCCATGCTTTGTTTGACAACTGGGCAGGGTTCACCTCATGAAATATATACAATAAAATCATAAAATACAGACATAAAGACTCACATTATAAACTGACGGAGATGGACCATTTAAATATATCTTCTGATATACAGACTTTCACGTACTTGCACTATCAAGCTTCTGCATCCATACACTGCGACCAGTGAGGGATAGGATGGAAATTTAACCTCGTTCTATAATAGGTGAACAGTGAATTTGGATGTCTTTGGGGAATTTTCAGTGGTTGGAATGTGTGTAGGTACATATGTTTTAGATCGTTGATGTTGCAGTCTTTGTAAAGTTTGTGTTTGTAGCTTTCACTTTTTTCAATCTATCTTGTCACGTGGAATACACACGGCTGCAATCCCGCCCTATTCTGAAATCCTAGTGTAAGGTTCAACAGACCAAGGGAACTCAACTGGGATGAGGCTGTGGAAAACTGCCTCTGACCATGTGTCCCGTTCGACAAATAGAGCACTTAAAATGTAACAATCTCACCTGTGTATGCGTGTGCCGTCCCCATTGGTCTCTGATCAAGCCTCTATAGGGTGCCTCGAAGCTGCATCTTCTAACTTCTGCTAACTGCAGTACTTTGGCATGCCTGGCAGGCACCTGTCTTATGAGCCTGCAAACTCCCACCAGGGCCAGAGAAGAAGCGATGTTCTTGCCAAGCCGCTAGTATTTTTGCATCCTGTAATTGCTCCAGGTGCAGTGTTAATTCCAGTGTGCACCAGAGGACAGCATCATCATTTGTCTTCGTTTATTTTAAGTATCTCCTCGTTCCCACCTAATAGGCCACCGCAAGCAGAACTGAGCAGCCTCCTTAATATAGCACAATCAAGCAGATGAGACAGCAGGTTCACTTTAATGAATAGCTGATCAGAGTTTTTTTCCTTGCATCAAAACATATTTAGTTTTATCTAGTGTCGCAAGAGCAATGTTAGGCTTTTTCCTAGAGTTTCTAGAGTGCTCTGGGTAGCATTTGGATTACAATGATAGCCTAACATACTGGATACTATTGATGAAAAAGTTAGCCAATTATCCTTTTGTTTTTTGGCTCTTCAATGGTGACCAGTCATCACTTATCAGGAGGTATTGTGTAGGCTGCCTTCAGTCAATCAATCTAAAATTTTTAGAGCACTGCGGATCACTTTTGAGTGTCTCAAGGTGCTGTAGTTAGGTTAGTTTATTGGAATAGCCAGGTCTTGAGTACTTTCCTCAGTTGCTGGTTCAAAGGTACGGTCCTGAAGTGTAGGTGGAGGGTTGTTCCAAGTCTTGGCCACCAGGTGGGAGAAGGAATGCCCACTGCTGTGGGTTTGGCGTATTAGAGGGTCTCGTTTTAGGACATCCTCATTCCTCACTTATCATCCCTACTTCTCATCCATGCTTCTCATCCATCTTCCCTACTTCTCATCCATCGTACATCATCTCTACTTCTCAACCATCATCCCTGCTTCTCATTCATCATCCCTACTTCTCATTCATCATCCCTACTTCTCATCCATCATCCCTGCTTCTCATCCATCATCCCTGCTTCTCTTCCATCATGCCTGCTTCTCATCCATCATAACCGTCCCTATTTCTCATCAATCATCACTACTTCTCATGTATCATCCCTACTTCTCATGCATCATCCCTACCTCTCATTATCATACATCATCCCTACTTCTCTTCCATCATCCCTACTTCTCATCCATCATCCCTATTTCTCATCCATCATACATCATCCCTACTTCTCATCCGTCATCCTCTCAACCATCATACATCATCCCTACTTCTTATCCATCATACATCATCCCTACTTCTCATGCATCATCCCTACTTCTCATCCATCTTCCATCATTTGTACTTATACCTCATCCATCATCCCTACTCCTCATCCATCATCCCTGCTTCTCATACCCCATCCCTGCTTATCATCCATACTTCTTTTCCATCATCCCTGCCTCTCATCCCTACTTCTGTTCCATCACCCCTACTTCTCTCCCATCATTCCTACTTTTCATCCCTCATCCCTACTTCTCATCCATCTGCCATCATTCCTGCTTCTTATACTTCGTCCATCATCCCTACTCCTCATCCATCATCCCTACTCCTCATCCCTCATCCCTCTGTCATAGCAACACATTTTCAGTTTTGTGAAACACACCTTCACACCGATTGGTTGGCAACAGCCAATCAGAGTTATGAGAGGCCTGTATTCTATTTCACTGAAAAATAGCCTTCTCATTGCACATGCTGGGTGAAGTGAAGATGAATGAGGGGAAATGCAACTGTGTGTTTGTTTCCAGTGAATTCAAGGCTGTTCAGCATTTCATTTTATTTAACTAAGTATTTTTCTGTTCATGCAGGTCTCTGCAGAAAGCTCTACTGGTTTGGGAAATACAAGGAGCCCACAGCTTGGTTGGGCTATAAGTCAGCTCTTGGGGAAAGGGTTATACAGTTCATTTACAGTTCAACTGAACACCTTTCTGGTTTCAGTTTCATATGTAGAAAGAAAATGTTTAAAATCAACTCTGGTGACAGTGAAATCCAATTCATCTAAACCTTTTCTGGTTTCATTTTTATTTGTAACAAATATCATGTTTAAATCTGAGGCTGCTTTTATCTCTGAGAACTGTTTTTTCTTTTCTGAAACCAGAAAGGTTTTCCTTGAACTTTAGATGAACTGTATAACCCTTTCTCCAAGAGCTGATTTATGTCCCAAGCCATGAGGAGTAGGGATGATGGATTAGAAGTAGGGATGAGGAATAGGGATGATGGTTGTGAATCAGGGATGAGAATTATGGATGAGAAGCAGGGATGAGAAGTAGGAATGATGGAAGAGGAGTAGGGATGATGGATGAGAGGTAAGGATGATGTATGATGCATGAGAAGTAGGGATGATGGAATAGAAGTAGGGATGATGTATGATGGATGAGAAGTAGGGATGATGGATGAGAAGTAGGGATGATGGATGAGAAATAGGGATGATGGATGAGAAATAGGGATGATGGAAGAGAAGCAGGGATGATGGATGAGAAGTAGGGATGATGGATGAGAAGTAGGGATGATGGATGAGAAGTAGGGATGATGGATGAGAAATAGGGATGATGGATGGCTAATAGGGATGAGAAACAGGGATGAGAAGTAGGGATGATGTATGATGGATGAGGGATGATGGATGAGAAGCAGGGATGATGAATGAGAAGTAGGGATGATGTATGAGAAGTAGGGACGATGTATCATAAATAGGGATGATGGAAGAGAAAGAGAGATGATGTATAAGAAGTAAAGATGATGGATGAGAAGCAGGGATGAGAGGTAGGAATGAGGAATGAGGATTTCCTAAAATGGATGCTGTAGTCTTGACGGTTGGTGGAAAGTAAGGTGTTTGTTGATCAGGTCCTTCGTTGTGTAGGGCTTAGTATGCATGGGTTAGCATCTTGAACTGGCTCCTCTTCTAGATCAGGAGCCAGTGTAGCTGTCTGAAGTGGGGTGTGATATGGGTTCTTTTGGGGAGGTCGAGGATGAGTCTTGCCACTGAATGTTGTATTGTCTGTAGCCTCTTCAAGAGACGAGTGTTGGCCTCTACATAGTATGTGTTCCTGTAGTCCAGTCTGCTGGTGACGAGGGCCTGGGTGACGGTACTTCTGGTGTTGACTGGGAGCCACCTGAGATCTTGCAGAGCATGCGTAGGTTGCAGAAACAAGCGGATGATACTGTGTTGATCAGTATTTCAGTGCGTTAGGGTCTCCTTGGCTCCTGGACGTCTAATGGTGGGGGAAGGGTCACTGGGGAACTTCCACTGACTGTACCTTTATATCTACTTAACTCGGCTAGGAAAGCCTTCCACTGATGGATTCCTTCTAGCTCGGGACTCCTGGGTGCAACCTTGGCCTGAAAAGCGTTCATTGATTCCACTACAATGCCAATGGAAATTCATTGTCTGAAACTGATATATGGGCTGTTGGTTTATGGCTCTTGACTCCATGCTGGTGAGAGGTCAAATGGCATGTCCCCACTCCAAGTGTCTCTGGGCACTCTCCCTCAGACTGGAGGGGAATTAACTGACCAAAGCTCTTTGCTGGTAAAGCAGAGGAAGGTTGCTATTGTTTTGTGGCGGGACACAGGGGCTAAAAAAGTTTCTCGTTGATGCAATGCGGTATGACCACCAGGCAGAGTCCATCAGGCAGAGTCACAACTAAAGGCTGTTCAAGTGTAGTTCATCTTTGCTATTCCGGTCCGTGTGATCTACTTCACCAAAATGTCCTCTGGTGCTTACATGGAAAAGGATCAGAGTCTCTGTCAGAGCAGGTGGGTGTCCTGGGGCTGGTAGGGTAAGTCTTACCTATGCTGGGAGATGTTTCATGGACACAGACAGGCTGTTCAGTAAGTAGGAAGGCCAGATGAAAACCTGGCAGACCTTCTGGCAGTTTGGTCCTTCCGCTCCTCTTTAACTTAGCACTGGGTAGATTAAAATTGGTCAGATCTACTTCAAGTCATGAGGTTGGTGCTCTAAAATGTACTGATCGGAGGTATTCAGATTTTTTTCTGTGGGACAGAGAGCTGGACAGGGCTCCAGCTCCAATCAGCACAGAGGTTTATTTCAAAGTTTTGCTGACGAGCTAGCTAGGGGAGAGAGCTAACTCAGAAGCTCTTGACTGAAAACATTGTGGAATCTGGTTTAAATAGTCTGGAGGGTGGTTTGACACCCTTTAGCCAGACCTCTTGTAAACTCCTTGTATGGGGAGTCACATGCAGACCAGGGATTATGGTATCAATGTTCAAGACTAGATGAGATGTAAGGACCTTAAATTTGAGGAAATAAAAAAACGAGGTACACCAGTAACCATTGGATCTCAACAAGAGGCTGCTGCTGCATACTTATTGGCCATCCTGCACCATGTCTTGAAAATGTACGTTTCAGCGCCTCTTGCTAGTATTTCTTCTAATATGGATCTATTCCTCTGCACCCCTTTTCAAGGGCTAGTAATTTACACAAGTGACTGTGCTTGACCCCAAATTCTTAGACAACTAAGTACACTAGTCTGTAGTTGGTGCACATGTGAGATGTTGCAGAATGCAGTACCTTGGCAAATTAGGAGTGCTAAAATATCAGACGAACAAAGCCCACGCTTAGGCTAATGATCACACAAGTGTGTAACTCAGTAGTTTATGCATTCATTTTTAACATCCATGACATTGCACCTTTGGGAACTGTAGGATTATATGTTTAGGTTGAGCAATCACAAACCTTTAGTAAATATGTTTTGCAGCATGGTGTACACTTCATGCCCTCTTATGCACTCCTACTGTGGTATTGTTTTGTACCCGCACCACCTTCAACACAAGAAAGACTGGGCATTGTCGTTTGATACTCTGGCCCTTCAGAGTGTGATGCAGATTGTATCACATCCTCCAAAAATTGACTACGAAAGGAAGTAATGTGGAGAAGGTCTAAATGATCCTTCACACTGTCAGCCTGTCAATCCAAAATCTGTAGCCTGTTTGTCAAACTTCTGCAAGGTGTGCAACCAAATCTGCATTCCCCACAGAGGGTTGATATAAAGGTAGGTTCAATCCTTTCTGTTCATAAGGAAGCTCATAGGGACAACAAAAAAGCTCGCCTCTCATGAGCATGCAGGTTGGAGTGGAAGCACTCGCTCATCTCCAGCCGCCGCTAGTAAATTTACCACGTAGATTATATCTCATATCATCAGAAGATGGACTTTGGGCTGTGTGTTTTCCTGTCTCTTGAATAGTATTGTCTGCCTTGATGTTCATATTTTTACCTGCCTGGTTCCTTGGTCCAAAAATTGTAATTAGACGAACAATATATGAGACAAGTAGCTGTTGCGGACCATCATTTTGCTGTATATAGTGAAGTTGTACACCAGAAGCAGCACATAACCTGCCAGCCCGCTCAGCTGAACTCTTCAAACTGCTTAGGTTCCTGTTTTTAAATGCAGGCAGCGTAGCACCAATAATGGAAATGGGATAAAAGGGGATAAAAGGGGATTACAAGCGGCGCTAAGACAATAGTCGGTTCCTACTGACAGATGGTTGCTTGCGATGCTTGAAGCTTCGCTGCATGTGCTGGAAATTGCTTCCTTCCCATCAGTATCAATCAGAGCAAAGATGAATGCCACAACTGAATTGATTTCTCTTTCAATATCAGCTGAATAATTCTGGCTCCATCCTGCTCCCCTCCTGAAGTGTCACTCCTTGACAAATGTTGGTGCTTCAGGTTGGGAGCAGAAGTGTAGTGAGACATTCCTCTCTGTCAAGCTTTTCTTCATATCCTGTGGTCCGATGGGAGCCCTTAAAAGCATCGGGCATGAAACTTCTGCTTCTTCATACTAGCTTAGGACTCTGTACATCAAAAGTGCTTAACCAAGACTTCCTGGTCTCCTCGTCTTTCTAGAGCAGAGTGTGGTCAAGCAATCAGTGTTTACTTAGTTGATATTGTTATGGTGTGAAGGTTGTCACTGATGAAGTATAACAAGGTTTATTGCAATTAATAAAGGGCAATTTCAACTTAAAATGGTGAATGTTGATGAAGCCTAAAAGTGTCTAGCACTTACGATTCCCAAGTTATGACCGAACCAATTGAGCATTGCATAACCCAGATGGCATCTACAGACTATTGAAATAATGGGGCTATGGCGCCCTGTGAGATACATTTTTTTTGAAGCCTCAGAAGTCCTATTACCTCCCCCACCCCATTTTCTGTCAAGACCTCTTATTGTTGATTTTCATCTGTGTCATCACTTCCATTATTTGGCACACACTCAGCCACCCAGAGTTCCTACATGGAGACAAAAAGTAGCTGGAGTCAACTGTATGGCACAATGTTACAATGGTTGTATTATTATAGTATATATATAACACACACACACACACACACACACCCTGCCATTTTTCATTCTCTTATAACTTTGGCACAGTTGACAAACCTTCACAAAACCTTGCAAAAAAAAGCCTCCGCTACCTAGCTCCTTCCTGGAAAGTTTCGGGGTGATCCATCAAGAGGGAGTCAAGAAAAAGGAGGGTTCCAAAACCAAAATGAGTGTTCTCCATGCGTTTTTCCATAGGTAGTTTAGACACAGCTACAACCCAATGGCTAAATGGATTTACACCGAATTTGGCAGAAAGCTAGATTTTGGTCGTCAAAGCGTGTTTTTTGTGATATGGTGTAAATCCATTCAGTAGCTTTTGAGTAATTGAGGCTCAAAAACGTTGTATATTTCGCACCGCAGAGGGACAGCGAAGCCGACCGATCTTGAGTCAATATCTGATTGGTTGACATCACATCAACAACAATGGCCGGTTGGCTGACTAGATTGACTTTAACCACACCTTTGATGTAACAATTCTAAGAGTCATTTTAAGTAAGGTAGACCTACTTAAAAGCAGCCTTATTTTCTTTAACAAGGATCAGCACATCAACATATGTGAAGCACACCTATTGTAAAAATGTCACCAATAGCAATAATCAAATATATATTTTATAAATTCACATTGTTCAATGTTTGATAAAATTGACTGTCATTTAATTAAGCCATATTAAAAAAAACTCTTTGTAACATTTTCAGATGACAAAATGCAACCCTAGTACACACCACGAGATGTCCCTACACTCTAGATGGAGAGCACATAGGTCCAGCTTGGAGGGCTTTAAAAAACACTATGGTAAGCTCTCCCCGGGTCATTGATTCTATGACCCAGGAAACTTACTTTCTTTTTTACATGTTGCTGGGGGCTACTGCACTCCCTGCAGCCTCCCACAACATAAAAAATGGTTGATGGTTCCCAGGGACTTCACAAGGAATAAAAGAAAAAGTGAAAAAGCCATTACGTGGTGCTTCTTGCACAGAGCAGTGAATAATAAATGAACAGCTCCTGGTCTCACTTATTCTTTTACTTATTGTTAAATAGGTGTCCTGGTGCCCACCACGGCATCCACAACATATTCCCATGTTGGGATCAACAAGGTAGCTGCAATGCCACCATGACCCCTGCCAGCTCCCTAGCCAGCATCCATAGTGGGTGCCGGCAGGAACATTGTTTATTAAATTGGTGCCCTGGTGCCCACCCAGGCCCCCCACAACACAGGTAGACAGCCCTAAGTACCCTTGGAGCCTTGCTGCCTCCCTTCCCAGCACCCTTATAGGTGTGCTGAGTGGAAGTCCGCTTCTATTGTTTGCTCTCCGGCAGAGCAACTTTTCTTTCTGCTCCTGCCGGGGGAGCAAACCAACGAGAAACTTCTCTGCTCCCGCACTTTGGCAGGCAGGGAACTAACAGTGCCCTCCGGGTAGGGTCTCTGGGACATTGTTTCCGGAGGTCTCCGGGTAATGGGATCCCCAGTGCTAAAATCAGCTTAGGGTGGGTATCCCCACTACTCATCCCCAACAAAAACATGCCGGGCCGTCGGAGATAGGGTCGCTGGGGTGTGAATCAGCTCATGGATGGCAGTCCCACACCCCCCTCCTCTTCTAATAATGTGCAGAGCCCTGGGGGACAGGGCCCCCAGGGATAAAGTAGGCTCAGGGAACAGAGCCCCATGTACGCCTACTCTCTCAAGAACATTATAAATCCAATCTGGTTTGACCCTCTGGCCCACCTTGTGTGTCATTTATTAAAAAATGTGCAGCTGCAGTTTTGCTTTTTTTTTACCGCAGTCACACAGGAGAACCAGATGGTTAAGAATTTCAGCCCAATGGTCCAGATACACAAATATTTGTAACTTTAATTTTTTCAAAAACTACTTACGAAATTACACCAAAACACCAAAAACACACTTTCTGGGTGAAAATGTAGCTTTCTGCCAAATTTGTGCATTTCCGTTCAGCCTTTTGCACTGATAGGTCTGGTAAAAAATCCCTATATAAATTGCATGGGGTAATTGCATTTTGGGACACCCTTTTTTCTCATCCGTCTCCTGATTGGTGACCCAGAAACTTTAAAGGAAAGAGCTGAGGTGAATGGTTTTTTTGGGGGGGAAAGTTTCATGAGGATTTATTAAACGGCACCAAAGTTATTAGCATACCAAAACACTCTTACTATGGTACCTAGGTCTACCAGTCTACTCTGCATAACTCCACTCTTCACCACTGCTCTCTACACATTGCACTCAATGCCAATACACTCTACGCCAATCCACTTTACTCTGTAACACTCAACTCTGTTCCCCTGCCCTCTACGCCAATCCACTGTACGCCACTCTAATGTACTCTGCACCACTGTACTCTTCATCACGTTACTCTATGCTGTTACTCTCTATGCCACTCTGCAACTCCACTCTACTCTGCACCACTCCACTCTACACCACTTCACTCTACACCGGAATAATCTGTTCTATGCCACTTCCCTCTACGCCATTGCATTCTGCGCCACTCTACTCTTAACCACTGCACTCGACGCCAGTGCACTCTACACAACTGCACTCTCACTGCACTCTACACCACTGCACTCTATCCTGCATCACGGTACTCCACGCCACTGCTCTCTCTGCCACTGTACACCACTGCACTCTGACACTCTATTCTGCAACACTGCCACTGAACTCTACACTACTCCACTCTACACCACTCCTCTCTGCCACTGCACTCTATGCCACTGCAATCTGTAGCACTATACTCTACTTTTCACCACTCAATGCCACTCTACAGCAGTGGTTCCCAACCTGTGGTCCAGGGACCTCTAGGGGTCCACGAAGCCTCCTCACGGGGTCGTGACTGCTTAGAACATTTACTAATATTAACAGATTAGTTCCCCAGCTTTCAGTAATGACTCATTGGGGTGGTCCCCAGATTCCAATAATGGTTCAGTGGGGGTCCCTAGATCCTAGTACTGATAAAGTAGGGGTACACAGAAGTTTAAAGGTTGGGACCCACTGCTCTACAGCACTCTACGACACTGCAGTCTGTGCCACTGCACTCTGCCACTCGACTCTACTCGGCACCACTAACCTTTGCATCACACAACTTTACACCACTACATTTGCAAAAACTATGATTAAACAAGCATTGACCAAGCCAAAACGCCGGTGGCTGGAACAAGACATACTGTCTTTGCTAGTTACGAATTTTATTTTTTAGGTGATAAAGGATGAAAACCAGTTTAGGATTGAACCATTCAATGTAAAAAAAAAAAAAAAAAAAAACTTGATATGCTTTCACCAGTTCAAATAGCACTCATTTGTAGCTGATCACCTGGACTGTCCGCCATGTGAGCATGCTGCACGGAATTAATCCATAGCAGAAGAACCTTTAAGTTACAATTAGAGACGCCTTCAAAAAACACACAAAATTGTTTTAAGCTATGTGCGTTTTTTCCAAGAAACTGCAGAATCCCCACGGGGTTTGTAGGCGAAGGCTTCGAACATTGATTAAGGGCAATTTGCATTCAGAGGAGCCCCTTCCAGAGGAGGTAATGTTCTGAGAGCTGGGAGATGCAAACGAAAACACAAAAGGCAATTCCAGGAAGCCTGGTTTTTCATCCTTCCGTCTGACTGCCCCTGCTGCTCTCTGCACTGCAGCCTCGTGCAGGTGATGTGGCCTTCAGGAGCTCGCAGCTGATTGGCCGCCGCCGCCGTGCTCTCGCCGTGCAATCACTGCACACAACAATTAGCTGCCTAATTGTTATGCTGGGTACAAGGCCAGGGAACGCGTCGTGCCCGCGGAGTGCGGCGGCTCTACCTCGTCTCACTTTGAATTAAGTAGCCATTATGAAGAGAGAGTTTAGTCCGCGCGCTGTTTATATTGTCGCTAAGTAAAAAAAAAAAAAATCCATTTTATGCTCGGTTTTGAATGGTGCTCTGTTCGGAGCAATGGAGTGTGAAATCCTTATGAGCATTTTCGCAGCGCTCCGCTGCCCGAAATTGGAGTCTAGGCACAATTATATATTTCCATCAGGGCGCATGTTTTCCCCCATGAAGAAGGCCGAATTTTAATGATCTTTTTGAGAGAACTTTTTTGCCGTCTTCTGGCCTTCTGTGGTGCGGAATAAAAGAACCGCCTTAGGTAGGGTGACCAGAAATTTAAAACCAAAAACCAGGACATTTCACACAAAAAAGAAGAAGGACTAACATTTACTTCAACCGAACGGACAGAATGGAATTACAGAAGAGGCGCTTAGCCCATAAATAAAAGTAGATTTTTAAAGCCAGTGTAATGTCTGTTAATTAACTTGCTTTCTGATAGCCTCTGCTAACTGTAGTGTTCGCCTTTTCCGGGTGAACCCAAAAGTACGCTCCTGGACAGGGGCGGATAAGGTCACACCCCTCTCCATGTCAGGGAAATGGTGGGGGCAGCATGACGTAGAACAAGAGACATTAAAAAGGCCACTTTACGGCGGGAGGGGGCTTTTTAGCTGCATACGGCGAGACTGGGAGCTTATCTCAATAAATGCAATAGTTAAACCTTACCTTAGTCTCAGCGTCTCCTTACTGCACCTCGCCGATGCTACATTGGCGACGAGGGGGCTACCACCCCCGTCCCCGCTTCCCAGCTGAGTGCGTCTGTCTGCCTGCAGGTGCCACCCGTGCTCACGGCCCCAGGGACGCCAGAGGCCACCGTTGTGCCCAGAGCAGTCTCCCTGCCAGAGGCCACGGAAGGACAGGCCACTGCTGCCCAACACCTCCCTGCACGCCGAAGGGTCCCCCTCGCTCCGCACACACGTGGTCTCCTGAGGCCGCGCAGAGAAGAAATCTCGGCAGGCCCGACGTTCGCCTGCACACTGCGTGTTGCGCTCGCTGCTCGGAACGCACGTGTCTCCTCCCGCGCTCCACACAACGTGTTTTCAGCAGCTGCCTTGATCTGCTTCCAGCATCGACGTGCCCACTGCCATGCCAGCTGCCAGGACTGCATGCTGGAGGTACTTTGGACCCCCCATACCCTGTGAGATCTTCCACCCTCAGCCCCCTGATTTCCTCTGTTGCTCCTGCAACCTGCTTTAAAGAAGTGACTCCCCCTCCAGAGCCGTGGGCCTACACTTGACACCAGGCTCCAGGCAAGGAAACAGGTCACCACACTATCGGAGAGATCCCCAGTCACGGAAGGCGCAGCCGCTGCCAGCAGCACGCTGCCTCCCAGGGACCATCAGCCCGCACTCATCAACCCTAATATGGCTAGCATACCTGCACTTGAGCGGTAACAGGGAACCCTCCCACGCAGGCAGCATGCTGGAAGGCATGGGTGGAGCACCTCGAAACCTACTTTGAGGCCCCTGAAGTTAAGGAGGAGAGGAAACATCTGTTACTACTTTGTCTCAGAGGGGCAGACATTCACAAAATCACCAAGTCAGTGGTAGAAGCAACCCCACACTCATACTACACACTGAAGAATGCGATCACGGTGCAGTTTGAGCTCTACACGAACCAAGACTACAAGCGTTTCCTGCTGCAGCAAGTGTGCCAGAGGTCCGACGAATCGGTGGATGTGTTCTATGTGCACTTAAGGGACTTGGGCCAGCACCTGCACCTGACCTGATAAAGATGATTAAATCAGAGCTTAATTCATCCAAGGATATGTGTCGTCCAAGCTCCGCAAACACATCTTACAAGCGCCCCACATGCGCATAAGGGACATCCTCACCCTAGGGTGCTGAAAAGAACTCTCAAAGGCACGGGCTGCACATATGGAACTGCTGCCAACCGCCCAGATAAAGTTGTAGCCCATCAATGCGATACTGGCAGACGCTGCTAAGACCAAGACTGGGATCCCACGGTCAAAACTGAGAGACAAAGCCTGCCGATGGTGCGGGGGCACCTTGCCATACTCTGCCGGCTGCCTGGCCAGAGGAAAGACTTGCAGTGCGTGCGGCGAATTAAATAATTTCGCTAAAGTCTGCCTCTCCTCAGCCAAAGTCGCCCCAAACGCGCTCAAAAAGGCGATGAAGACAACAGCTGCACCACCCACCACCCCGTCGGAGAGCGCCATGGACGACAATGCGGAGACAGTACATGTGGTAAGGGCTGTGGGCAAAGGATCAGACAAAGGCCGTGAACTGCCCACATGTCAAGTGGTTGTAGCAGAACACCTCATGCCAGCGTTGATGGACACCAGAGCCTCTATCAACCTCATGGCCACCGAGGCTTACCATGATCTTGCGAACCCCCGCCCCCCACATCCATGAAGATACAAGTGTATGTCTTTGGGAACGCTAAGCCCCTACAGATGGCAGGAGTCTTCATAACAGTTCTCGCCCCCAAAGGCACGAGGATCAAGGCCAAAGTCTATGTGTCACAAGAAGGGTCAGGATTCTTGCTTAGTTCCCAAACAGCATAAGACCTAGGACTGGTGCATTTTGCTTTTAGCATTCATGCCGGCAGCCTGGGAGACCCCACCAGGGAGTTCAAGTCGCTCTTCAGCAGCATTGGATGCCTCAAAGTATGCCACCTCAAACTGCACATTGACGATCTGTGAGCCCAGTCGCGCTCAGGCATAGACGGGTAGTGTTCCTCCTACGACCGTAAGTTGAACGGGAAATGCTGCTCCTGTGGAAGACAAATAATTGAAATAGTGTCTGGGCCCACCCCATGGTTATCCCCGATTGTCATTGCGAAGAAGCCCAAACAGCCTGAGACCGACTGCATTTGTGTGGACATGCGACCGCCCAGTCATGCCATCAAGCAGAAGAGACATTTGACCCCGACAATAGATGACACCATTGGAGAGCTATCTGGGTCGAAGTGGTTCTCCAAGATGGACCTCCTATCGGGCTACCACCAGCTGGTACTACAGCCCGACTCCTGGCCCATCACTACTTTCTCTACCCACACTCGCCTCTGAAGGTACACCCACCTGAACTTCAGCATCTCCAGAGCAGCCAAGGTGTTCCAGCACACCATCAAAGGAGTACTGCAAGGACTTCCAGGGGTCCTGAATGTAAGCGATTACATTTTAGTGCATGCCTCCACGCTGGAAAGCCACAAGGCACGCCTCCCAGCCGTGTTTGTGAGACTGCAAGACCACAGATGGACCCTGCACTGCAACAAGTGCAAGTTCCTGAAAACTGCCATTTTTTTCTTTGGATACAGATTCTCAGAGCAAGGCATTGGCCTAGATCCCACGAAAGTAAGAGACATCCAAGAAGCTCCTGCATCAACCTCTGTTTTGGGGGTTAGGAGCTTCTTAGGAATGGTCACATACTGTGGGCAATATATGAAAAACCTAACTGGCCCCATGAGGAACCTAACCAAGACTGACCATCCCTGGGTGTGGGGCAGTCAGCAAGAAACCGCTTTCCTAAACACCAAGAACATGCTCTCGGCAGACACCAACTTGGTGTATTTTGAACCGCGGTGGGACTCTGTTAGCCGTCTGCACCAGTCCCACTGGCTTGGGAGCAGTCCTTACCCAGAAGCAGGATTGCGGTGAATGGGCCCCAGTCGCATTCACCAGCTGGATGCTGACACCTACAGAGCAACGCTACTCCCAGATCGAGCAGTAGGCTATCGCCATTCACTGGGGGTGTCAGCACTTTCACCTGTACCTTTATGGCAAGGCGTTCTCCATAGTAACAGATCACAAACCACTGCTCCCTCTATTTAAAGGGTCATCATCCAACCCTCCACCACAAATCGAGAAGTGGATACTGCAGCTTCAAGAATTCGACTTCACTGTGGAGTATCAACCAGGCACCCGCAATCCTGCAGATTTTCTCTCTCGTCATGCACGGCCTGCCACCTACCAGGAGGCCAAGGAAGCCATTGAGACAGAGCAGTACGTCAGGTTGCTCTTGGACCGAGCTCAACCAATACCCATACCACTCTCTGAAGTGGTGGAAGCCACTGCCCAGGACGACTGTAGGCGGCTCGATCTGGCGACTGGCACCAACTGCAATATCCAGCAACATTCCGGACAATCTAAGCCAAGACCACCCCACAGGCCTTGTTCCACATCCACCAGGAACTTTCAGTAAGTGCAGCAGGGTGCCTGCTGTGAGGCCCAAGGCTAGTAATCCCCACCTGCCTGAAGACTTGGGCCGCCCTGCTGGCTCACAGCACCCACCAAGGCATTGTAAAGTCCAAAAATAGGCACCGAAGTAAAGTCTAGTTCCCTCGCCTGGACCAGCTAGTAGAGAAGGTGGTAAAAGGGTACATCGCCTGTCAGGCGAGCAGAGCACTGGACCCTCCAGCGCCAGTCATCACCGAAAACGGCCCTACTGCCCGTTGGCAGACGGTCAGCACTGACTTCGGGAGCCTACCCGACGGATCATACATGATGATAATGATTGACTAATTCTTCCGGTATCCCAAGGTGGAGATCGTACTGACTACCTCGGCAGCTGTGGTCATCCCCAAAGTGGAGAAGATGATGGCCACCCACGGCCTCTTTGATGAAGTCCACACAGATAACAGATCCCCTGTTCAACAGCTGTAAGTGGTCCGACTTTTTGGCGTCTAGAAACACCAAACACCGCCGGATCACTTCTCGCTGGCCCCAAGCGAACAGAGAAGTGGAAAGGTTCGTAAAGACACTGATGAAGACTGTCCGCATTGCCACTGCAGAGTCACAGAACATTGAAAGTGCCCTGTACATGTTCCTTCATGAATGCAGAGTTACACCCCATGCATCCACAGGGGTTGCCCCAAACCAGTTGTTTTTTAGGAGAGTGGTGACCGACGCCATCCCACACCACCATCAATGGGCCGCCCAGCCAAATCCACCAAACCAATCTATGGAGAGGAGATCCCGCAACGGAGGCGGAATGCCCGGAACAGCTCGATCCAGGTGGGGGACACCATGTTTCTTCAGGACTGCCACCCAGGAGGGAAGTTTAGGCTGCCATTTGAAGCCGCCCTATGGACAGTGACCGCCATAAAAGGGACCATGATCATGGCAGGGAGAGGTGATGAATGAGTTACAAGGAACGTGTCCCATTTTAATAAGTTTACCCCCCATCTTCCCCGGTGGCTGCGGAGAATACAATCCTCTGAGCGATAGTATCCAGAGCGACCCAGAAGATGCCGCCTTTTCACGAGAGTCATTTATTCAAGGTTGACACTCACAAAGAGGCAGCGGGACAGCAGGACGGTCGATGCTGTCAGAGCCCAGATCGACAAACCATCGAGGAGAACGCATGTCCTGCGAGTGAGGGTTTCATCGAGAGTGGTGACTCCCTACCACTAACTGGATGCGCAGGGGCCAGGCGTTATCACTTAAGGTCCAACACAGGCCCATCCAGGAGGTACGCTGACTTTGTGACAGACTGAGCTAGACTTATCTTTCCCCCGCTGCAGTTCCCCTGCAGCTCAATTTACAATGGTGGTTATTTTTCACTAGAAATGTTATTTGTTGAGTTTTGTTTTGTTTTGTTTTAGGGAGGAATGTACACCCTACCATGTCAGGTAAATGGTGGGGGCAGCATGACGTAGAAGGAGAGACATTAAAAAGACCACATAACGGCGGGAGGGGGCTTTTTAGCGCATACGTCGAGACTGAGAGGTTATCTCAATAAATGCAGTAGTTAAACTTCACCCTAGTCTCAGCGTCTTCTTGCTGCGCCTCGCCGACGCTACATTAACTATCTCTGCTTTGGACAACCAAAATACACCTCACACCATTTTCAGGCGACCCTCTCTAAAAACCGGGATATGAGCTAAATTTCCAGAAATCTGCCGGGACAGCTAGTGAAAAACCAAGACCGTCCGGGCACCTAGCCTTTGGTGGCATTAATGTAGCACCTACTTCATTCACAAGTACATAGCTGACCGACAGTGCAAGACCCACACCTGCCTGCATCCCACCTACCAAATGACAAGCTTTGACAGAGCTACAGTGGAAAGCTTGACTAACAAACAGAAAACAGGTACAAGAAACCAAAGCAGTGCAAGCAGCCCTCATAAATACCACTGATACTCTAGGACAGTGGTGCAGGGCTCACTTTAGGATACAAGAGAGTAGAGACGGCTACCCATGGGTCTCTCACAAGCGCCGATCACTCTCAGCAGTGCAAGATCACACAGACAGGACAGGGACAGTGTGCTCAGGTGCAGAGCAAGCTTCCATCTCCAACAGAGGTCAGAGACAATAAAAAAAACACACACTATCTCTCTCTTTCTCACACACACACACAATGACACAAAAACAAAAAATAAGGCAGCGTTCTAGACACCTGTTAATGTGACTGTCACAATGTAAGGTCGGGGAAATACACTGTTTACCTCTACACTGGATGCCCCCCTTAAACTGAACAGTCCCCCCACAGGCATCAACTGTGCAAGCACTGACACCGAAGTGCACTTGGTTTGTGTTCTGCAGTGAACCACAAGCTGTGGTGAAGGTGTCTCGGAACGGTTGTCAGTGAGTTTTATGCTCTGCGCTACCCCATTGTACCACGAAGGAAATAAGGTGCACCAATACCGCTGTAGGTTTGAATTCTTTACTAGCCCGAAATGGATTTGGCCTGGACATCTGAGGTGTATCAATGTTAATTTACCGAAATTCCATGGGTAGCAAAAGTGACATTGTGTCATTTATGATTCCTTATGACCTCACTGGGTTGACCGGCCTCTTAAATGCCTCCTATTTGCTGATGATCGCAGCATGTTGGGATAGCATGAAGATAGCCCCTAAAAATGCCCTGCTGGTGCCCCTTGAAACCTGACTTGCAACACACTGGGCTGTTACAAACCATAAACGTCCCTCTCTTTACTCTGCCAGTGCTACTCAATGTAAGACTGAGGTGCATTTGCTGAACTTTGGATGGGATCTTTAGGTGCACACTGTGTTGCCAGCCTGCATGGGTTGCACTGGCACAGCTAGCCCATGGATAGAGCATAGAGGCACAGAAGCTGGCAACACCTGGAAACCAATGGGTAAGTGACCATGGAGTACAGACCCCCCACACAGTGTCCAGAACATCAATCTGGTGGTGTTTGCACCATATTAACAACTGCGCATGTCAGCTTATGGAGGGGTAGCATACCACCACCCTCACCTTTGGACTGAGTGCACCTCCTGGTTGGAACAGGTTAGGTCCCAAACCCTCTGGATAATTTAATCCTTCTCGATTTATTCTTCGTTGGTCAGGTAACCAGAACTTGAAACAGAAATTCTGAGCTATTCCACAAATATAGAAGTAGGACTACGCATTTGCATCAGCCAAGGGGTACTGAATGCAGACGGTATAACTCACAAGGTGTAACAGTGTGTCGCACAATATCTGCTCCTTTCATAAGGCCACCTGGCAAGGAGGCAATATCATACAATGTGCACACAATCAACTGGAAACCCTTACAGAGAGCAGGTTTCCAGCTAATTTGTTGGATGCTCTGTGCAGCTGATGTCCATTACGGGGTGCAAAACCTCCCCAGGAACTTTGGTGACAGCTGCAGAAGCTATGTTTTTTTGTAAGGTAGGGGGGCCAGTGAGTTAAAGTACCTCAGGCTACGCTTGGCACAAAGCTCTGCCCCTCCAAGCGCCAGCCCCTCAACTCATGGTGAAACATTTTCAAAAGTTGGCAAGTCTGTGATCTCTTTGTATCTAATAGTTCTGATGTAGTGATTATAAGAAATCTCCACTGGTCATATGGACCTTTGGTGTCTACTAAAAGCGAGCTAGCTTCTGCAGCACATTTCAATGACCGTGGAATCAGTTTGATTCCTCAGTGATGACAGGATGGTGTCCAAACCATGAAGGTTTACTAGCAGATGAAGTAAAGGTTTACCGTCAATCAGTTAGAAAATCAATTTTATCCAAAGGATATCTACATAATTATGCAATCTAAATTTGTATATTGGACAAAAAATGTGCAATGTGACAATGTGAAGAACACAGAATATAAGGCAAATTGGTTCCATAAATTAAATTCAGTATTCTATTTAAAAAAAAGCATTGAAAGTGTCAAGGGGAAGTTCAAAGAGGAAGGTGTCAGAACCAGAAGAAGCAAATTATAGTTCTTAAGGAAAGGAACGGTTGTCCCAGCATAAAGCTCCGCACCTGGGTCTGGGAAAATCAGAGAAGTTGAGAAAGGTTTCTCTCAGCAAAGTCAGGACAGGATCTGCAAACCTGTTATAAGAAACACACAATTAAATAAGCAGTGGGAAGTTCTGGAAGTTTCTTCCCATTAAGTCCCCCTGGATGGTCCAATCAAAAGACGAGGTGCAGTGGGTGCGGGCAGACTCCCCAGGTTCCCAGGGTCAGACAACGAGGAACACAGCATTGAAGTTAGCAACAGTTTGGCCAGCCTGGTATAGGAGGCTCTCTCCCATCCCCACACACTACACATCCATGTCCAATTCCAACTATGCTAGCTAATCTGACAGATCCCAATAATAAGAAAGCCTCTATTATAACTAATAAATGCACCTTAATAGTGTACCTGCATAGGAGAGAGAAACATGAAACTTGCAATTAATTTATTTATGAAATAATTTGAGTGCTTGAGGCTTAAGCACAAGTCAGGTCAATGTTATGAAGGAAAAAGATGGCAACTAGATAGGTACAGTTAGCATGAGAGAATACAGTAATTATAATGCGGTTGCATTTGTGGCTGCCACTTCAAGTAAATATAGTCATGGGCTGTTTTTCAATTAGTACTTTGCACACAGATTATTAGGATTATCGTGTAACAAGCACATATGATGTATGCCCATGAAGCACTAGATTGCGTGGCACCATCTATCATTTTGATAATTTGCTGCACTAACCAGTACACAAAATGCAGACAAAAAGGCACTAAATGTAATTAAAGGCAGTTTTTAATTCTGTATTGAATTGCTTTGCTTTCTAATGGGGGCACTAGCTAATTCTGCACTGGAACACATGAAAAGCTCCCTATCTTTTGTTCAGTCGACCCTCTGAACACCGGGACACCGGCTTAATTTATTGAAATTTGCTGGGACAGATGGTGAAAAAAACAGCACTGTTCTGGCTAATCCAGGATGTCAGCTCAATCTGCAGCTTGAGGTTATGAACACCTTAGAGTCTGAAGGACTGAAGAACGAATTGGGAAATGTCTAGTTTTAATTGAGGTAGGGGCACTTCCATTGTGGCTCATGTCTTCCCAGTGTGGATCAATCTGAAGCTAGTGTTATCTGTTGGGAGCATGCGCAGTATCTACTGAGTCTGAGATTCAGTGGGTCAGATTGAGCACTTCTCTCCTGCGCATGCTCCTCTGACTCCCTGGAGAGGACTGTTTTTGTTCACCATTATCTATGGATTCCACTAGATTAGGACACTAACCATAAGAAAGGCCTCTGGGACTGCCATATTGTTCACTCATCTGACACCACCTCTCCTAGATCGGAAGTTTTCAATCTTCAACTAGGTTTGCCACTGGCCTGGTCAGTATTTTTAAGGAAATGCATGTACAAAAATTGTAAAAAGCAGTGAAATTCAGTAATATTTCCCATGTTCAATATATAAAGCTAAAACAAAAAACACGTCAAGGGAAATCACTTAAAAAGTGTTTGTGAAATGTCAAAATTAATTGTAAATTATTATTAAAACATAAAGAAGTATAATTGCCAGGTTACAGAATAATATTGATATTTTTACACAATTGTGTTTCACCTACAAGCACTTTCAGAGCAGCAAACCCTAATCAAATGGCTGGTAGTTGTTTCTGCGAAAGGTGATGACCCTAAAACACGTTTCGGACAAGATAGATTGGGGCTTACAGTGCATCTCTGAAGTACACCCCTTCCAACTGATATAAGGCCAGTTGTTCACTTAAAACAGCTGGTGGCAAAATATACACTGGATATTTCACCCAACTACAGCAATAAACATCCCCTTGAAACCCAAATTTAAGAAAAGAAAACATTAAAGCCTCCATCAGCCTGCCAACCTTTCCATGAAGAAAAATGGTCTCAGTGCATTAATCAAACATGTAAAACACCACGTCTCTTTACAGGCTCAATGTTCTCAAATAAACCTTTTCATAAAGAATTAAAGCTGCACGCCTTTAATTCTCTAAGAGGGCTTTGAAGAATCGAAGTTGGGTTTTGGAAAGCGCAAAGCGTACTAGCTGTAATATAATAATGTGCGGCAAGTTGAATACAGTCTTCTCCCAGTTGCACGTTTATAAAACAGAGGAGGGGGCGGGATAGGGGAGAGAATGAATCCACATTCTTGTTCTGGCAGCCCAGCCTGCAGCAAATGGGTTTCTCAAAAATAAACAAGAGAGACTAAAGCCACACACTACGATCACAAGTGATAAGAATCCATTTTACAACTGGAAAGGTTATAACTTTGCAGAAAGAAGCAATGCATATTAAGGAACATAATGATGCCTGGAAGAAAGCATCTTGTGACACTTACTGCTTGCAGACAGAATGGTAATGAGAACTGTTATAGCACCACATGGGAGGCAGAATCCCTAAGCATTACAGTTTACCCTATTAACTTGTACATGCAACCCAAGGCAGCTGTGCAAAGGCAAGATACAGGAAGCCTTGATGGGAAAAAGCAAATGACTTATCTTACGAGAAATGAGGCTGATCTAATTGGCTCAGGGAGTCCTGTGTGTAAACCTATGCATGATATAGGAAGGACTGTGCTGATTTGCAGTTTGTTCCAAACAGGTCTCAAGGGAGGCAAAGGGGAGGTAGCCAGAAGGTATGTGTATTTTATCTCACATGTCGCATGTTCAGTGGCTTAGCAAGCAAATACATCCAGTCCAGGGGCCTGTGTTTGAACTCATGGTCAGAGGTACGAATTCTAGCAAGTCCACTCAGCCTCTCATCCTTCTGAAGTTGATAAAATAAGTACCATTGAGTTGGGTAACAATAAACACCTGTTAAGCATTGCCAGGATGCGCACATCAATGAATGTGACCTCTGCAAGTACAGATTATGTTATGAGAGGACCTATCACAACCATAAGAAAGTGTGCGGGTAGGCAAGTCCTGCTCTTGACGATGCTAATAAAAAAGCTCTTGTAGATGAAACCTGCCCTGGGGCTAGTTTAACATGGCACCCCCTGGCATTTGCCAGACTGCTTACCATCGATAGCCTACTCCAAGAAGCTAACCTCACACTAAGGGAATATGTACAGCGCAGGTAGAAATAGTGCAAACATTTCATGACGATCCAAAACACATACTGGAAATATAGTAGGAGGTGATCCCCATCGAACATACACACAGAACAGGTGTAAATCAAGCAGCAATCATGTGCCACTCATTAAAAAAAACTGCAGGATACTGCAGTATTGCAAGCTTCCTTCACTTAACCAAAAGTTAAAGCACAGGCAGGAAACAGCCTTGCATGCGTATGTCACATAAGGACAAGCATAGCATTGATATTAAACCTTTTACGTAGTCACAGGTGCACCGCACCTACCAACAGGGCAAGGTTTGTACACAAAGGTGGAATAGAACATTAGTAAAAGCTTCCTTTATATCAACAGACCCAGCACCACACAGGCAGCAATAATGCAGGTTTCACCCCCCACACACAGACCATGTGCAGCACAGCAGGGGAAGCAAACTGGTGCAGCACAGATGACAGTGAACATTTACTCCTGGCAAATATATATAAAAAGTAAGATCCTTCCCTGACCCCATAGGCTCCGATTATAAGTGAGGTGTAAGGTTTAAGTTTACGTGGAAATTCACGGTGGCTGGAATTTCTATTACCTCTCAGTTTTTCCACACATATTTCCTCCTCTTCCAAGTTAAATCCTATGAAGTGCAGAATTACTGGTTGAGCCTGTGATTACCAGGGGCTGGTTTTATATGAAATTTCCAAATCTGTGGAGCTAAATAAACACAGTTACCACCTGCTCTGAGCAGCAGGCCCAGGGTTGAAGAAGGGGGATGAGGAGGGTGGGACAGGGAAAAGGAGATTATTGCATGCTCCAGGTCATTTAGGGGTCACCAGAGGTCCCAGCTGCGACCCCTGGCTTGCCCTTTGCAACCCCTGATGCTGCCTTTGCGACCCATGGCCTCAAAGGTGCACAGATTAGTGCCACAAAAAGAGGGGTAGCTCGCATTACCAGCGTCAGGCCCCACCCTCCTTTTCTGCTCATTTTTATTACATTAATAGTGATTGAAAAATCTATAATTCGCTTTTGATGTAATAAAAAGTGGAACATCAGGATCTGGAACAGAAGCTCCACTATCATTTTAGGCAAGTGAATTAAAATACTTTTCTGTATATTTAATATGCATGCATGTGGGTTCGAGAGTTCCGGTCTCGGCTCGCTCCGCTCTGAGGGGGCACGGCGACACACGGGGGGGGACAAAAACATTTCATCAAATTTCTTTTTAAGCTTACCTGCTCCGTTGCCATGCCGCACCTCTTTTCCTCGTCATTGCAGGCACAGGCTCCGAGCCTGCCCTGCGGCCAATCCTGATGCTGCTCAGAGCATCGGTAGGACTGGCTGGGAGCGCCCAGCCAGGGCACTCCCAGGCACACTGGGAGCCTCTGCCTGCTCTCTCCAGCCCGGCAACACAGTGCCAGGCTAGAGAGAGCACAGTGCGCATGTGTGTTTGGCCGGCCTGAAACGGCTGACCAAACACACATGCGCGCTGAGGGGAGTGTACAGTGCACTCCCCTCGTCCCCGTCATCCCCAATGCCCCGCCCCTTTAACAACGAAAGTATAATAAATGTAGTTTATTATCCTTTTGTTGTAAACGGATTTGCAGTGGTTGCTTCTGGCGGGGGGGGACTCTCCTCCACAAGAGCGGAGGAGCCGCAGATGGAGAGTTTGAGTGAGAGAGTGTGTTTAGGTGTGGGCATGATTGTTAGTATGTGGAAAAGTGCATGTGTGAAGGTGAGTGAGAATGTATAGGTGGGTCAGAGTACGAGTAAGCAAGAGAGTGGGAATGAGTGAGTTAGGGTAAGAGTGAGTGCAACTTTTGTGGAAGTCATGAGGGTTAAGGTCATGTGACATCACTTTCTTTGACATCATTAGGGTCAAAGGGTGTATAATGTCTCTACCACTACCCCTGGCATTTTGGTGAATCAACGCCCAAGGCTCCACCTGTGTTTTCGCCTAGGATCGGATTGGTCCCAAGGACCAGGGCTGGACTGCACAACATCCCTTTACCAATGTGATTTTAAAGACTGAATTTTCCAGCTACTAAGAATGGGTCCGGTGTTCCAGCACCCAAGTGCAGAAACACTTGTCCGCTTAAACTTGTTCAGAGCAGAATTTCGCTCTCCACAGCTAGTATTGGTATCGTTGATGGGGAACCAAAACAGGGTGGGGAGAAAGGAGAGAATGGTGTTAATATTACAGGAATACTTTAACAAGAGTTAACTGGCTGCGTAATCCTTTAGAATCTGGAAATGTATAATAGTAAAAATAAAAAGGGTGGGTACAGACACTAATAGAAATGTTTTCTAAAAAAAATATGTGCCCCTGTTTTGTAAGGAGAAACTCAGGAATGTGTTTTTTAAAATCTATGAAGGACCATAAAACCCTTTTTCATGTATGCTGACTGTGTGCTCTGGGACTTAGGAAGGAGATAGAAGGAAGCTGTAGGGTATGGGCTGGAATGGTCTGATGATGTCAAGACTCTGGTAATTGAAAGCAAAGCAAGTGTTAGGCCGGAAATCACTAGGGACCTTTGATTATTAGCAGGGGCGGCTGCTCCGCATTGGCGAAGGGGCATCGCCCCCCCGGATGAGCCAACAGGTGAAAAATAAAACGATAGGTTGCTATTGTTTTATTTTACATTTTGCATCTGCTGGCTCAGCTGGCAGGTGCAGGGAGGGGTGGGGGCTGAGCCACGGGGAGGTGGGAAGTGGGAGAGTACACTAAGTACACAAGTGTTTTTGGCGGCCGTTTCACCAAGTCAAACACACATGCGAGCTAAGGTTATTCCAGTCTGGCTGTATACACAGCCAGGCCCCCAGGCTCAGACCAATCCTGACACTGCTTAGATGCAATGTTTAGCATCTAAGCAGCACCAGGATTCCTGGGGAGCCTGTGCTGGTGTCCTAGCGAATACTGGGACACCACAAGAGGACTGAGGCGGCAGGAGGCGTTGACGGGAGATGGGCAGCGCAAGGTAAGTTGTTTCTTTTCTTTTTTTTTTAAGTTTCCCCCATTGTTTGTCGCCCCCCCACCTCCCCTTTGCTGTATGCAGCCGCCGCCACTAATTATTAGTATCTATAAACCAGCACTTATTTATCAGTATCAGTTATTTACTGAGGGCAAGAGAGGCAAGGCTGGACTGGCTGTACCGGGCATCCGGTGGTTCCCCGGGAGGCTTGGAGGATGGTGACCTGCTTTTGTTACTAGTGGCCGATTTAGTAGCAGTGCAGCAGTTTTGAAAGCACTATAAAGTTCCTTGTATATTCAACACTTTTCAGGCAACAATAAAAGTGCCAAGATAACTCTGGTGATTAATGTACCTGCTAGAGAGAATGGGGTTTTGTGTAGTGGCAGTTTTGACTTATATAAGGTAGCAAAGAGAGTTAATGTGCCTGCTGCAAAAAACATGTACTACCCATATCACAGAATCTTATTTTAGGTGCATAGCTCATTAGGATACTGCTTTTGTCACAGAGATTCTTTTGTTACTGTGCAGTTCATAAGTTACAATCATAATTTAGCACAGTGAGCTATGAACAGCCCTCAAAGTGCTGCATGCAAACTGCATGGTGGAGGTTAGAAAGTTATGTTTTTTCCAAGTCTTTGATTATCCTAATTTTGCTAAAAAAAAAGGTTTGTTTGAGTAAAAATAAACTGTTAATAGTAAAATCCACCTTAACCACTGGGTTACATTCTGAATCCTGACTTTATACTTCCCCAGGCTAAGCACTCTTAAATGCCTACCAGTATGGATTACATGTGAATCCTACACCTTGTAGTCTCCTTTTTCAACATTTTCTGCACATGATTTACACACATATGATTCATAGTCTCTGTGTTTGTGATGTAAAGTGCTCCAACACCCTCTGCTGTTAAGAGCGGCGCTGTAAAACAACTGAAATAAATGTGAGAGAGGAGCTATGGGGAGATAAGAGGCACTGTTGGAGGGTGATAGCAAGGATCCCAATAAAGATTGCTGTATCCCGCTGCACTGTAAAGTCATCATTTAATATGCTTTAAAAACAAATACAATTGAATATATGATGAAAACTGTGTTGTAGAATGCATGTTTTTGCCATTTTCCCCAATTTGCTTTGGGGGTGGGGAGAAAGCCCCATTGTAGTGGTCAGGCTCACTCGCTATGCACCCGATGGGGGCCGGTCTGACAAACCTTGCCACGGCTTCTTTCGGTTCCCAGTCCAGCCCCGAAGAGAGGGAAAAGACAGAGGAAGAAAAAGATGGCAAACTGTCACAGAGAGAAGACAGGGGCATGCAAGAGCAAGAAACATGGGCAGGTAGTCAATAGTACTGGATTAAGGACTGCCGGCTCAGGTATTCAGCGTGCTGAAGTTTATTTGCACAGGCCACCGCCTTCTGAACAGAGCTTTGGCACTGGCAGTCTTTTGTTCACAAATTAGGCACTATCCCTTAGTGCATCAGGGGTATCAAATAATGACCAGTAAAAAGGCTTATAAAAGTTGCAGAAAAAGTCAAAGTGCATCATTGTCTGTGTGGAACAATCGTTGCAGCGGTCTAAGTGTCTCATTGATGAGTCAAATATGTCCCAAAGGCAACAAAAATGACTTCTGATGCCCCCCAAAGGAAAGGTAGGCAATATGGATCTTTCCCAATGGTTATTAACCAGGGATAGGAAGGGTTCTATATTTAGGGTAGTACGAATAATGGCATATGCTCGTAAGGTAGGCTTTTTTCATTTCCTCAACAACCTGTTCAGGTTAGTCTGTGCCCTGTAGCCCCTTTTAACCCACAGTAAATCCCCCTTGATGATCTGGTGAGGCAGTGTTTACAGTTCAAGCCTACTAAAGACATTAGATATCTGCCTGGTGTGTCTGACCCAAGGGTATAACATTTTAAACCCCAGATCACTTGTGAGGCAATCTTCTATAATACCCCTATTTCGGATAGCATGTTTATTGCCCCCAACAAACAGCCGTAGAAGTATGGGAGCTAATTTAATGTGTTCTTCAACGTTTCTTGTGGGGGAAATAATAGGGGATTCTGGACGATAGGCCCAAGAGGTGCCTCCATAATCCATTTTTTTTCAATTGGAGACTTTTGGTTTAACAGTAACCCTAGATCCGATCCCATAAAATAATATTGTCAAACATTTGCGTTTGTAAATTAAAAAAAAAAATCCAGAATTGGTTTGTTTCCAACTGTCTTTGCAAAACTGAATAGCACTCCAACCGATTGATTAAACCCCAAGCTCCTACTTGAGAGACAAGGCACCCATGTACTCAGTGGGTCAAATGATACCTTCAGGTAAGAGAAGTAGTGTACCACTTCAGTACACTCACCCTTGTTAAAAAATGGTCTAATCTTGCGGGGGTTTGCTGCACAAGCCATGAAACGAGTTGTGGAAACATTTGTCTCAAGGTCTAAGTTATCCATAAATCCCTCAAAATTATCAGTTCGACCCTTAAGTCCAGGTAGAAATGGGAACAAGAACACAGCATCATTAGGTACAATAAGCCTGGAACAGGGGTGTATTTACTTTTGATATGTCCTTTCCTGAAGAAATTAAAGAATCATTAAGGCCATTAATGTATCAAAGGAACAAGATCGGCACCAGGACACATCCTTGGCGGACTCCTCATTCCACCAGTTATCACCAATGCCCACAACTCCGCGGTAAGCTCTAAACTACTGATTTTCTGCCACACTGCAGTTATTCTCCTCATGTACTAAAAAGTTAATAGAAAAGAGCCCCATTACTATAGGCACCTTTTTTCTGCTAGACTCTGTTGCCAAAGTTGTCAGATGCTTAATCCTGTAAAGGATTGTAGCCTGGATAGAAGAATCTGAGGTTTTAATATAGATGCAAAATTACCTCAAGGAAGGGGTTGGTACCCAGGAGCAGTGCTGGAACTTACACTTGCTGATAAATACATATACTCTAGCTAAGAAGGGGTCAGTATCTCTCTCTGGATCTTAGCCGTGCCTTTGACACCGGTCTAAGCTTTGTAGCATACTAACAAGGATGGGTCTAGAACAAGATCTGGTGGCCGTCCCCGAGCTCTGAATCCTGGTGTTAAGGCATCAGTAAGGTTTGGGACAAGGGGGGGGTGTTGACTCCTTTGAGTTACAGAGTCATACTTCAGAAATACCTGTTGCTGTGACATTCCTGTTCTTCTAATTCATTGCTCCTCATTTTCACGTCACACGGGCGCAGATGACAAAGTTGTGAAATCTCCGTTGGAACTCATGCATTTTCACTTCCATTTTTAATAGTCCCAAATAAGCGCAAAACAATTACGCTCAATTTGCTGAAAATATGCAAATGAGGCATTTACTTCTTCTTAGGCGGTGGATCAATAGTACGGAATCCATAAACAGCAGCCTAGACATTTAAGAGCATGCAACAATGCAGAGATGGCTTTACAAGCTCTGCCTTCTGAATGCACAAAAAATCTTACATTTAAAAGAAAAAACCTTCTTACTCTACTTATGGGCTGTCACTGACAAATCGTAGCAGATGTCGTCAGGCTTTGTTTGTAAATTTGCATTTTATATGCAGTACATGGGCTTTTACTTTCTCATTCTCATACTGACATAGCGATAAAATGCTGATTGGAGGAAGCATCCAAAGTATCCGGTCATTCAGAGGCCGCAGTCATGAAGCAAGAAAGAAAAGCAATTGGTGGCTGGGAATATGGCGCACACACTCTCAGTGTAAAATTCTTCACTCAACAAATGTATCTCAGATCCATTACACGTCAGGTGCTTGAAATACGGGAGAGCCACCTCTTCTTCTGGAGCCGAAAAGTCCACCAAGAATCAAAGTAGATTTCAGGCACTCCACTGTTACATCACGGTGTGGTATAGTAGTGAAGTAAGTCTTTCATGAAAGATTCTTTATGTTATACAATTTAGCACAAAGCTCAAAGTGATCCTCCAGACAGGATTCAACATAAAGCAGCATCCAGAGGCCAAGCCAACACGTGTTTCGTCCGCGTAGATAATGTGATTGCAGACTTCATCAGGGCTCACGTTAAAATATCTTACATACTGCCTATCCAGGAAAAAAGTGTCCGATAAGTCATCACCTAGATTCGCCGTACTTCAGTTTTTGAAACTCCACGCGCTTTCAGGAATACTCTCCTTGATGAATATGCTCATGGTGTAACAAAATGGATGGAATACTAAACCACTCCTTACATGAATCTAGGTGATTACTTTTTTGGACACTTTTTTCCGGGATAGGCAGGATGTAAGATATTTTATTGTGAGCCCTGATGAAGTCTGTAATCACATTATGTACGCGGATGAAACGTGTTGGCTTTGTCTCTGGATGCAGTCATGAAGCAGCCCCAATTTACACTGCTGTTTTGTCCCTTTCTGGAATTGGTTTTAGTGGGCGGGATTTGTTAGTGGGAGGCGGAGAAGGGAGCGGATCTCCTGTAGCCCACGTGTCAGTGGTTGGATGGTCAAGGGGTAGAGGAGAGTAAGCTCCGTGCACTTCTATGTAAATATGCTCCAGTTCTACATAAAGCAAACTGCACTTTGTGTGTTTGAGGAGAATGATCAGTGTCTGCATGCCTCTTTAAAGCTTTTCTTGAGGCCCGGGTAACTGATGTTACGCAGGGCCCTTCTCTTGTATATGAGTTTCTCCTTCAAAAGAAAAACAATATCATGGAACACTTTTCAAGACAGGCCTAGTAAATGCGCCACATAATAGCTTCCTAGGGTACCTGCCTTTTCATGAATATATCAAAAAAGGAGGCAGAGGCTGCTTTTGTGATTTATAAATATATATAGCAGCGGCAGCACAAGGCAAAGAAAGAGCAGTAGCATGTGGAAAACAGCACTAGCTGCCCCTTAACCTCCTTTTGTGACAGCTCTAGTCCAGCGATTCCCAACCTGTGGTCCGGGGACCCCTGGGGGTCTGCCAAGCCTCCTCAGGGGTCTGCAACTCCTTAGAAAATGTAATAATTTTAACAGTTTAGGTCCCCAGCTTTGAGTAATGACTCCGTGGGTTGTCATGTTGAACATGATTCAGCGAGGGTCCCTGGGTTCCAGTATTGATATAGTGGGTGTAGGAAGTTGGCTCTGTATGTGCTATTTCAAAGTAAGGAATAGCATGCACAGAGTCCAAGGGTTCCCCTTAGAGGTAAAATAGTGGTAAAAATAGATAATACTAATGCTCTATTTTGTGGTAGTGTGGTCGAGCAGTAGGCTTATCCAAGGAGTAGTGTTAAGCATTTGTTGTACATACACATAGACAATAAATGAGGTACACACACTCAGAGACAAATCCAGCCAATAGGTTTTTGTATAGAAAAATATCTTTTCTTAGTTTATTTTAAGAACCACAGGTTCAAATTCTACATGTAATATCTCATTCGAAAGGTATTGCAGGTAAGTACTTTAGGAACTTTAAATCATAAAAATTGCATGTATACTTTTCAAGTTATTGACAAATAGCTGTTTTAAAAGTGGACACTTAGTGCAATTTTCACAGTTCCTAGGGGAGGTAAGTTTTTGTTAGTTTTACCAGGTAAGTAAGACACTTACAGGGTTCAGTTCTTGGTCCAAGGTAGCCCACCGTTGGGGGTTCAGAGCAACCCCAAAGTTACCACACCAGCAGCTCAGGGCCGGTCAGGTGCAGAGTTCAAAGTGGTGCCCAAAACACATAGGCTAGAATGGAGAGAAGGGGGTGCCCCGGTTCCGGTCTGCTTGCAGGTAAGTACCCACGTCTTCGGAGGGCAGACCAGGGGGGTTTTGTAGGGCACCGGGGGGGACACAAGCCCACACAGAAATTTCACCCTCAGCAGCGCGGGGGCGGCCGGGTGCAGTGTAGAAACAGGCGTCGGGTTCGCAATGTTAGTCTATGAGAGATCTCGGGATCTCTTCAGCGCTGCAGGCAGGCAAGGGAGGGATTCCTCGGGGAAACCTCCACTTGGGCAAGGGAGAGGGACTCCTGGGGGTCACTTCTCCAGTGAAAGTCCGGTCCTTCAGGTCCTGGGGGCTGCGGGTGCAGGGTCTCTCCCAGGCGTCGGGACTTTGGATTCAAAGAGTCGCGGTCAGGGGAAGCCTCGGGATTCCCTCTGCAGGCGGCGCTGTGGGGGCTCAGGGGGGACAGGTTTTGGTACTCACAGTATCAGAGTAGTCCTGGGGTCCCTCCTGAGGTGTTGGATCTCCACCAGCCGAGTCGGGGTCGCCGGGTGCAGTGTTGCAAGTCTCACGCTTCTTGCGGGGAGCTTGCAGGGTTCTTTCAAGGCTGCTGGAAACAAAGTTGCAGCCTTTCTTGGAGCAGGTCCGCTGTCCTCAGGAGTTTCTTGTCTTTTCGAAGCAGGGGCAGTCCTCAGAGGATGTCGAGGTCGCTGGTCCCTTTGGAAGGCGTCGCTGGAGCAGGATCTTTGGAAGGCAGGAGACAGGCCGGTGAGTTTCTGGAGCCAAGGCAGTTGTCGTCTTCTGGTCTTCCTCTGCAGGGGTTTTCAGCTAGGCAGTCCTTCTTCTTGTAGTTGCAGGAATCTAATTTTCTAGGGTTCAGGGTAGCCCTTAAATACTAAATTTAAGGGCGTGTTTAGGTCTGGGGGGTTAGTAGCCAATGGCTACTAGCCCTGAGGGTGGGTACACCCTCTTTGTGCCTCCTCCCAAGGGGAGGGGGTCACAATCCTAACCCTATTGGGGGAATCCTCCATCTGCAAGATGGAGGATTTCTAAAAGTCAGAGTCACCTCAGCTCAGGACACCTTAGGGGCTGTCCTGACTGGCCAGTGACTCCTCCTTGTTGCTTTCTTTGTTCCCTCCAGCCTTGCCGCCAAAAGTGGGGGCCGTGGCCGGAGGGGGCGGGCAACTCCACTAAGCTGGAGTGCCCTGCTGGGCTGTGACAAAGGGGGGAGCCTTTGAGGCTCACCGCCAGGTGTCACAGTTCCTGCCTGGGGGAGGTGTTAGCATCTCCACCCAGTGCAGGCTTTGTTACTGGCCTCAGAGTGACAAAGGCACTCTCCCCATGGGGCCAGCAACATGTCTCTGGTGTGGCAGGCTGCTGGAACTAGTCAGCCTACACAGACAGTCGGTTAAGTTTCAGGGGGCACCTCTAAGGTGCCCTCTGGGGTGTATTTTGCAATAAAATGTACACTGGCATCACTGTGCATTTATTGTGCTGAGAAGTTTGATACCAAACTTCCCAGTTTTCAGTGTAGCCATTATGGTGCTGTGGAGTTCGTGTTTGACAGACTCCCAGACCATATACTCTTATGGCTACCCTGCACTTACAATGTCTAAGGTTTTGTTTAGACACTGTAGGGGTACCATGCACATGCACTGGTACCCTCACCTATGGTATAGTGCACCCTGCCTTAGGCTGTAAGGCCTGCTAGAGGGGTGTCTTACCTATACTGCATATGCAGTGAGAGGCTGGCATGGCACCCTGAGGGGAGTGCCATGTCGACTTACTCGTTTTGTCCTCACTAGCACACACAAGCTGGCAAGCAGTGTGTCTGTGCTGAGTGAGAGGTCTCCAGGGTGGCATAAGACATGCTGCAGCCCTTAGAGACCTTCCTTGGCATCAGGGCCCTTGGTACTAGAAGTACCAGTTACAAGGGACTTATCTGGATGCCAGGGTCTGCCAATTGTGGATACAAAAGTACAGGTTAGGGAAAGAACACTGGTGCTGGGGCCTGGTTAGCAGGCCTCAGCACACTTTCAATTGTAAACATAGCATCAGCAAAGGCAAAAAGTCAGGGGGCAACCATGCCAAGGAGGCATTTCCTTACAGTGGGGGTCCACAGAAGTAAAAAGGTTGGGAACCACTGCTATAGACCTATGCAGGTCATCATGTTGTTCATTCTGTGTGCCTCTTGTTGTGCATTGGTTTTAATGAAAGGATGTGCCATGTTTGAATCCAATGTGCAGAGTGGGGTGATGGAACAATGGAGAGACTCCTTGTAAGGCTCAAATAAAGGCCACATTTTTCATAAGGTTGTACCTCAGGTCCCAGTCGTCTATTACCAATGCAGTATGTTTTTCCAACTAACACAAAACCATCACTATGGTAACAGGAGCATAGCTTTTGTTGGTGCAGCATGTGCAGTGGTGCCCGGGCCTGAGGGGCCACTGTGGTGGTGGGATGGGTAATAATGCCCTTCCTTCTGTCCGCTAGGGCCCATGACACCCTGTCTAGGCAACTGTCTGGTAAAACGCAAATCATCACAAGTGCAGGGTTCCCTGAAAACAAAAGAAAAGGTGCAGGAGGGGCATCAGCAGTGGAAACATCCCACATACACAGCATAGATGCTTAGTCTAAGCAGGCGCAATGCAAGCTCCTTTGCACATACAAAACAAGCTCAGCAGAGGCGCAAATCTGCAGGGTTTCTTCAAACAACAGGCAGCATGAGGATCAACCATCAACAAGCGGCTAGCAAATAAATAAATTGGATAGCAGCTTGCTAGCTTCTGTTATGAATGTTTGAAGAGCATTCTGGGTTTGAACTTGAGTGCCAGTGGCCCCCATGTGTTTCATTTTGTGAGTGTAAATGGCTGTTTATTGGTTTGCTCGAGGTGGCTCTTCAGTGCGGAGGCATCTTTGCTGGTTTTGTGGATTTGATGAGATACTGTGTGCACGTGGGTGCAGTATATTCAAGTTAACTTCTTCCGGTTTGTTGACACAGCATATGGACGTTCTGTTGAGATGGCACAGTTTAGCAAATTATACAGATTGTAGCCATGCTATGTGCATGATTGTTCCAGGTTTTGTCTAACTTGCAGGTTGAAGACTGGAAATAACTTAGTACGGATTCCTGTTGAGATGGCAACACTGAGCTATATGAACACCTCGAAGATGTGTTGTGCATACAGTAGTACCAGGGGTGTGTCTAATGTAAACTTAGTGAGGGTGAAATTTGTTCCCAACTTGACACGGATGTGCTTTTGAGCTAGCAATACTTAGTCAGGGGGCAGTGTCTGTGCCTAGTATGTATCAATTATGTTTAATATATATATATATATATATATATATATATATATATATATATATATATCTTGATTAAAGCATTTGGAATACTCCTTTGTGCAATAGCACGGTACTAGATGTTTTTACTTAGTATACAACATTATTTTGTCCAGAAAGCTTTTCACTCATTCACATTTGAAATTACACATTTTGGTTTCATATACTTGTGTAAATATCCTAGTGAAACCTCGACCAAAATCATCATCTCCAATGAGGCAAAATGTTAGCCTCTGTTTACTAATCTTCTTCTCAGAGCAGACCAAGAACAGAAGACATTTCCGCCATCCCATAGTAAAATGGCGCCCACAAATACTGAGCAAGGAGAACTGTAGAAAAATAAGAGCTGCAGCTTCCATCTTGAATAGGTGACAAGCATTGAAGTGTCCAAAGAAATTATGTGTCCTATGACGGAGACGTTTTCTACTCAGATCCTTTTGACTTGTTTTGAAAATGATTTAGAGAGATTTTAAAGGTTCGTGGACATTATTGATACATAAGAAAGAACACCACAAAGGAAATAAAATATATATACACCAGGAAGTGAATATAAAAATATGAAAAAAGAATGGTTATTGTGCTTTACAACAGTAGTTCCCGCTCTACTAGTGTGTCAGAAAGAGAGCCTGGATTTTCTAGTTAAAGATGAACACATGATTTACACGTCAATGTAGTTAGCCTGATCTCAGCTGATTACCAAAAGCATAAGCTGAGGTGTTAACTCTGCAACAAAGTGTGCTGATGGAGCACATGCGGATAGACAGTGGTACAAAGCACCAGAACCAATGCTAAGACAAAGTGTTGAGAGTCTTAATGTTGCAGTCATTTACTGCATCAATTGCACCGCCCTACGGAAATAAAAGCTAATCCACATGCGGAAGTAATGACAGCATTCATTTAAGTGTGCAGGAATATATTTGGTGTATTTTAGTTCCTAATGAGCCAAAAATACTACTTTCTTAGATTAAATGACTGCACCCACAGCTACTGTAAAAACGATAGTATCTGCCTCATTATAAAAAAAAAAAACCTAAATGAATCCCTCCTTCTCCTGAACTTGTGGTGTTACACATACAGATCATTTACCACCAGTGTCTTCATCTCCTATATATGATTGTCACCACTTGGTTGCCGGGAGGAATCTTACAAAATAGCCTCCTCGATCCCTTCCACTATGTCCCCTCATCGCAAGAGTCCGAGTTCCTCATCATCCCGATGATGCACAGGAAGTGGCAGATGAAGACAACATTCCCATCGTCTTTCAGAAGGACCTCGCTGGCTTTCGGCACAGTGGACCACAAGGCCCTCGTCAAGACTTCACACTGGAGCACATCCATCCTCTCAAGCTGTTTGCTGGGTCCCTTTCTGTTTCCAGGAAGAGTCGGCATAAGAAACTAGGTCACGTACACTCCCAATTGACACTATTTGTTTGGTGCCCTGTCCAAGGTTCTCCAGTTTCAACGTATTATACAAACTCTACATATGACTCAGTTCTCTCTTTCAGCAACATTAAAGTTACCTGTCTGCCGACAATACCTAGCTCCAGAGTCATTTGGCCAAACACCATCTCACTTTCGAAAGCTGATTTGACTTCATTTAAAACTGGATGGCTGGTAGCTAGATTCATCTTAAACCGGGCAAAACAGATATTTTTAATATTGGTCCTACTGACATTCTCAAAAATCAATTCTTCCAATTTTCCTCTTAAAGTCTTCTGTGACACTTTCAGAATGACCTGCCCAGGAGTTGTTTAATTCTCATGGACACAACAAACATTTGTGTCAGATCAGTGCTCAGTGAAACATGCTACTCATATCTCCTAATTTAAGCGTATTATCTTCTATTGCCTGTGCAACTCAGTGCATTGGTTGTGGATGTCCTGATCAATTTGTGCTTTAAGTGTAATAATGCTCCATACTCTGGAACTGCATTGCTGCCCCAAAAGAAATATAGCAATAAGGCTTAGCTTAAAACTAGATTCGGGAGAGCGTGCATTTATCAACCACCCAGATTCCCTTATATTGGGTTCCTGAAGCCTCTAGGTCCAGTTTCACTGTATAATGTCCCCTGTAAAGACGAATCATTGAGTCCACCGACTTCATCCAGTTAAAGGACCCAACATTGCTGACACATTCTAATTCCAACACTCATCCTGTTCACAGCTCTGGACTTTCCACCATGGGCACCAGACAGTCTGCAGTATTAGGTCTTACTTATTTAAAAGTTTTTATGGTGCTAAATAGCTCCTTTTGAGTAGGTCCAAGTGCTGAAGCTTTTGACCAAACAGCATCTTGTAGAAGGAGAGATGAATTCAGAGTCCAATCAGAAGAGGTGGGTGTTGTGTCAGATATTCTTCAGTCACGACCCCCCAGCTGTGCAGA
This sequence comes from Pleurodeles waltl, assembly GCF_031143425.1. Taxonomy (NCBI): domain Eukaryota; kingdom Metazoa; phylum Chordata; class Amphibia; order Caudata; family Salamandridae; genus Pleurodeles; species Pleurodeles waltl. The sequence continues at coordinate 73,544,844 of NC_090449.1, read as the reverse complement.
AGCTCAGCTGAAAGCTTGTCTGAATAACTGCTTTTGAGAACTTACCTGAATCACTTCAGGTAGGCTGCATTGGATGCTGAGTTTTATGAAGGTGCATTTGTTCAAGGGTACAGATGCTTAGAAAATGTTTCTGAATTGGACATATGGTGCCAATTTCTGCAAGCATTCTGGGCTCAGGCCACGGAAGCTTAGTAAACAATAGTGGTGCCTCAACTTAACCCTTCAATCTGCTGAAAGTGAGTTTAGGACAGGGTCAAAGTACTCATATTAGCAGAAGTTTAAGCACATTCTGGCTGCCTGGTTCTGGCTTCTTTGTAACCTCACAATGAATTTCCCAGAGGAGAGAAATGTAGATTCGCAGACATGCCGATGGTCAATTTGAAATAGTGGGAGTATATTTCTGGGTACAAGGTGATCCAGATTAACACCTCCACCACTGCTTTGACTTGGGGTGAATGGGAGTTTGCTGTCTCTGGAACCACATTCCACCAAAAAATTCACACCAAAATTAAAATCAAGCTCTTTTAAATCTGCTTTGAGATCCACCTCTTTGCTGCAAAGCCTCCCTAATTCTCAGTAGTTGGCCAAAACAAAGGGAAGGGGCACTTGGATCCACAGTGGATGCTTCAAAAGTGATCTTGCACTCACCTGTTCACGCATCGTACTATAAATTCATCTTTTAAAACTTTATCAACTTTTCATTATTGCAATATCAAATTGTAGACCCTTTTCTCAACTGCTAATGCTTCTCTTGTGATTGCTTGTCTATTACATTCACCCCATGCACCACGAGACAAAAGGCCCAATTATTCCAATCGTGAATATCCTAACTGCCTTAAATGCTTTACAATTTGCTGCAGTAATGCAAATCCCCCGAAGGGTATTGATTCTAATGTTGCTAAGTGAATAAACATTAACCCTCATTACCAGCAGCCCAGCCATTCTTGCGAATTTTATTGCAGCTGGTAAAATCTAACTCCACTGAGTCGGAATTTCTTTTGTGCAATAAATACCACTCAGTTACGAGTTTTTGAGAAATAACAAGCAGATTTTGCTACTCCTAGCACCAAAATCTGAATGTTCTGGTAAACAAACGAATATCTTTCCTCCGATAAATATCGGCAGGTCCAACCTGCTGATATTTTTCACAAAACTCAATTGCAATATTTTCAGTAATACCAGTTACCACAGATAACAATTAACTAGGCTGCTTTTAATGAGGGCTATTGACTTTGCACTCACTCTAAGTTTACAGGCATCAAATGGGTTGAGTCATTTCAGAAGTAATGAAGCTTAGGCTCTGTTGTCAGTGTGTGAAATACCAACCATCTATTGAACTCGGCCCCATTAATGTCTCTCGTGGTTCTCATTTGGGACTTTTTTATGTCCTCATAAGTTTGTGTGAATGGTAGCATTCCCAGTTATATCTATCAGTGTGAAAGACATTGAGCTATCAATAGTCCAGATACATGCCATCCCACTTACTCGTCAAAAACGAGGTGATGGATGGAATACTTGAACTGGTCTCAGCCACTGGCAATCGCCCGGGCTGCATCCTAAGCCACCTCAGTTTGAACCCAGCCATATGCAAATCAGTCTTGACCTTGCTCCAATCAAAGCAGTCCGGCCTGAACTGCCAGGCCAGTTCCGTCCTGAACTGTAGTACAAGCAACTCAAGACCAGTTTTGCCCTTATTAGGGCTCATCAGTCAAGTATAGTTAGGCTCCAGTGGCAGGGTAAGCACAAGACCCACGTCTCGGCTTACCCGTCACACACAGGTCATCGCAAACTAGGTAATGGACGGAATGCTTGGTCCAAATTTCATATGGCTGTTCCAAACGGAGGAAGCGAAAAACGATGGTCTGGACGCAGCACAAGCGATATACAGTTGTGAGATTATTTCAAGCATTCCACCCATGATCTTGTTGTTGTTGCAGTTTTGATGCCCTAAACCTAATGGGTATGGCTAGACATGGGTCCACTTCAGTATTGTTTATGAGTGCTATCCAATCTCTGGTACATTTCAAGGCTATCCGTGACCATTCGATTATAAAGACTGCATATTCTAGGAGCAGGCGAGTGCCATTTGTTAGTATCAATCCACTAGGCGCCAGAGTAGCCCTCAAGTATTTTGTCATTATCAAAACATGGAGTGCCTTCTTCACCAGTTTTTTCTTTAATAATGTGAGTGACTCCCAATCATCTTGTATTTGGGTGGCTATTTGACTAGACGTTTCACTCAACAGAGACGGTGTTGACAAAATGGCTGCTACTACATAGTCATCGTAACTAAGGTTTTTCAATTCTGCCATATTGAGTCATTGTGTCTAAAATAAGGTGTCAGAAATGAGAGGGTATCTACGAGGTAAACCTTCTCTAAGGCAAGATTAAGCAACCGTGCAGGATGTTTATCCTTAGTGTATGCTCCGTAGTGTGCCGTTGCTCTACAACATATCACAAAATCAGGGGGCTGGGAGTTCTTGAGTGGTCTGTCACATATCCTCCTCTTTATTAATCTTAATAATAAAAAGATGGTGCATTTCAGAGCAGTACCCACTGCCCAAATATTTGCAAGGGTTAATCAATAGAAGCTCGTCTAATGTATACCGGAGGTGTCATTGAGGGCATATACTATGAACCCCTCATTTACTGTAAATCCTTGATTATGACCTCCTTATTGCACATCCTATCAGGGTGAGGTTCTGGGACTATGACTGATCAGATCGAGATTATCATCCTTATATATGTCTATTACCAACATTTCTACATATAACATTTCCGACCATATGATAAGCTCATTATTTGCCTGAGAGCCGTCAGTGCCTTCATCAGCCCCTTACAGTCCCAGACTTTTGATGAGAAATACTTTTTTTCAACTTAATCATGAATTCTTTATTCGCCTTAGAGTTGTCAGGAAATTTATCGGTAGGTCTTTTAAATTAATCAGAGTCGTCAGTATATCGACCAACACACCGAGAATTTTTCAGAGATATTATCACATGTGTAGGGCCACTCACTAGGAACCGCTATTTTAAAATAAAGTTTCATACCTTAGGAATAACGATTTCCGAACTGCAATTACGATTTCGCTATTCCTAACCATACATCTGGCCCATATGTCCTTATGTCCAAGATAACAGCATATTGGTGGTATCCTTAAATTCCGATGTACTATATCTATGTGTAGAATTAAATAAAGGTGTATAAAAGTATTTGGGGGACATTATATTATTGGGAGGTTTTTTGGTGCATTGTTGAGTTTGAGTCTGGAAAGAAGATTATTTAGCTTTTGGACATATTTCTTGAATAGTGCTTCCTGGAAGCACTTGAGAAATGGAATGTGAAACCACTTCAAAATAATATTTTAAAAAACTGGTCCACGAAGTCCCTGTATTTCTTTGCTTTTATCATATGTACTGCATACCCCTGTCTTTGCAGCATTATAATATTTGGATCGAACACTTTAAAAAGTACACATAAATATTTGTTACAAGTTTGCAGATTAATTTGAAACCAAAAGATTTTCAGCTTCTTATTTAGACAGTTACAGAAATAGTCCTAGTAGAAAAAATGAGCAAACACGGTTTGTACTATTTTTGCAGCTTATGTATGAAGAAATTAAATACACCAAATCTAACACGCTTTAAGTGCCAAGTTTCACATCTGAAAGTAGAGAAAGGGTAGTCGAACACACTACATGATTCATTCCCTTTTTTAGGTTTTGCCTGCACAGCACATGCGCTGTGCTTATGCAATCTTTTGTAATAAAAAAAAATCTTAAAAGGGGCTTACAGCCTGCGCACAGCCCGTACATTACTTACCATTCATAGGCTTCATAAGGCACTCTTGTTTTCTTGCTTCTCACTAGACAGCAGCAGCTTCTTACTTCATCAGGTTGCACTTCCTCTTTCTTTCCATGGCTTCAGCTGTTCCCTGGAGCTTGGAGCAAGTACCTTTGCTGGTTGGCAGCCAGGTGGCTCAAGGCCAGTGTCCTTCCCATGGCTGCTCGCTTCCGAGGTACTTTATCTTTTTAAATTTCAACCCAGCATGCCATACAAATGCATGTGTTTGGCCTTTCCACTGCCAATGTTTGTGCTAGCTATCACCTCCCCCTGCTGCTTTTTCCCACACTTCATTGTGTTTGTTTACTACCCCTCCCTCTGTTCATTCTTTTTTCTTCTTTTTGTTTTTTAATTTTAGGTAGCGCAAACTCCTCCCGAATGTATTGGTGTGCTTTACATGAGCACCACTTGCAGTACAGATGGACACATTCATGGAGATATTAAGTAATTTGCCATGAATCATAATAACAGGATGTTCAACCTCCCGCTGAGACTCAAACCAGGTTCCCAGCTTCAAGGTCGGTGCTCTAGCCCTTAGCCCATCCAACCCCCTCTCCATAGAATATAAGATGGCTGACACTCCTTTGGAATGCACAATTAAAATGCATTCCCATTATGCGTTCCAAAGCAGCACTAGCCATCTTGTACTTTGCTCTTCTTCTATGTGGCCCTGGAGTCACGGTTGCCAGGGTTGTACTTGTTATTTAAAGCAGCACTCTGTCCTTGTGCAATGTACCTGCTGCTCGTGTAAAGCACTCCCAATACATTCAGGTCAAGTTTCCGCTATATATAAAAAAAAAAATTCTCGAAAAACAGAACACGGTTTATCCCTGCAAGTTATTAAATGGCATTTAATAAATATCTTTGTTTGGCTAGAGCGTTGGGAAGTGATTAGCTCGTCGCAATGCAGCACTATGCGGCATCTGTACGACCTTTAAACCTGGATACCTTGGCAGGTAACTCAGAATCTGGAGAGTTTGCACAGGGGTGAATTGTTGTCGTTCCCTTTCCATTTATTTTGGTGTCTCTTAGCTTTCAGTTATTGCATCCAGATATCGGAGGTGGGGGAGCCAGTGAAAACCTGTGCCTGACGCCTGGCTCAGCTCGAGGTCCTGTTGGAACGTTGAGCCCATAAGAGACTTGCGCCTACCACCCTCCGTCTACCCATGGTGTGGTGTTACTGCCGGTGTATGCCAACTCTTCTAACTGGGGAACCAGGCTTGAGTCTCGGCTTTGGCTCTCCATCCCGTGAATCTGGGCAAATCACTTAATATCCCCATGCCTAAAAAAATAAATGTGACCCTGTGTGATGTAACTCGTGCTAATGTAAAGCGCTTCAATACCTTCAGGGCGAGTTCACTCAATAAAAAAATGGCAAAAAAACCCAAAGAGGTCAAACAAAGCCTTAACTTAAAAAGGAAAGCATAAATAGACACCCTCTGGTACAAGGTGGAATCAGAATACCTGGCTAGATTGCTGCTTTTCTTCTTAAATTATATGAACTGATGCAAGTACTTTATTTTACCAAAACATCTCTTTCTTCACTATAAGGTGTGAAAATACTTTCAAGTATGTGAGTTTCGAATATCAGTTGCATAAAAACCTATTGTGTTTAATTACGGGAAGACAGTTTGTTTGACCCGGATGAAGTCGACTTCTGCAGTGCTCTATGCTTGCTTAGCTCCGAAATCAGCAGTTCAGGCCATGACTACATCCTCTCCTCTCTGCATTTCTCTGGTAGGCTGCAGTTTTAAAAGTGCATAGCTAATATATTATGGAAAACTAGTAAAAAGCATTGAATAGGCCAATAGAGTTTACATAGACGAAACCTATTGGCGTTGCCAGTGCATGTTTTATCTGGCTTAATACTGCAGGAGAAGGCTTGTTCGTCTTTCTTTTGGCCAGTGTAGCAGACGGTGTGCTGGCCACTCCCATTCACTGGACCGGCAGCGGTGTGATCTACTCATCCCTCTGGTTCATTGACCCATTTTGATTGTTATGTGCTAGTAGGTCACGTTCACTTTATTTAACACTTGTGGTGCTCAGCATTTCCTGACCAAAAACGTTAAAAGAAGGTTATAAGAGAATAAAGGAAAGACATACAGGACACATAAATCCGTGACACGTAATAGAAGGATGCCTTACGAATCAGCTTCAGAGACTAGGTACCAGCAATATTGCAAATGGTTTCGGTCTTGAATAAATGTAGGTTTTGGGAGGGTAAATATGGGGTTACTATTGTTCTATGGTTATGTAGGACTCACACAGTGCTGTCCACGATAGGGTGTTAGGTGAGTAGATGGTTTCGGGTACATGCAGCATCCCTGCGTCTGATATGATACCAAAAGGAGGCTATGTTGATTTAGATGTCTTAAGCTACTTTCAGGTTTCTTTTCCTCAGGCTCTGTGTCTCCTCTAGGAAGCGGTCCATGTGGAGCAGACTCCCTTGGAGGTCTAGGTCAGAAGACATACACTTGCTGAGACAGTGTCCTGAAGCCTAGCGTTCTTATCTAGAGTCTGAATGGTTTTCTTGTAAACTAGGTGGAGGTTTCTGCATAGGAGAATAAAGCGAGTTAAGGATCCCCTTCGGTATCGGAATCAAGTGAGCTGATTTTTCGTCTCTTGGCCCAACAGTCTATAAGGGGCAGCGAGTTGATACAGGCCATTAAGAAAAGTTTTTTTCTCTGTTAAATCAATATTTGAGGGAGGTAAGTTGCCCTACCTGTATTGGGACTCCAAAAGTCTTGATATCTTTTCATTGAGGTGCTGTTTTAGCATTGTCTTAGTTTAGACTTTGTCTAAGTTGTGGCTGACGATAGGTCAAGCAATTGGTTCATAATGGAGCCTGTTAACGTGAGTAGTGTAACACAAAATAATGGCCCCTACTACAGAATGTGATGAGGACCCCCTGAGTTTTCCATATCTCAACTGTATTCATGGGACCCTGAAGAGTTGAGGGAGTCACTTCTGTGCTACATGGGCTACAGGGACCTATGTTACTCCTCCTTGGCAAACCCAAGCAAAAGCTGCCCCCTTGTAGTGTTTGCACTACGGTACACTCAGACAGGCCTTTTTATTCCACCTGGCATCTCCCCAGTGGGCTGAAGGCCTCGGAGGTCAGGTTTGAAATCCCAGGGCTGCTCCTGGTGCCTCTGTCTCTTCCCCAGCTATATGCAGCAGATTCACTGAGGCTTCATGAGAGAGACAGGGAAAGGGAGGCATGTAGGTAGAGAGAGAGTTATGCAAAAAGGAAGAGGAGATGCAACAGAGAATGGATGGATGGAAAAAATAGAGAAAGAGAGCACAAGGAGATGAAGAGAGAGGGTTTGGTTTGACCATTTTTGCCAGGCCAGCTTTTGGTTCCCAAGTCCGGCACTCAATCTCTGTTTACCAGCAACAAGCGGGGATACTGGGCAGACCCACTAGAACACTTCTAATGTACAGTTTTGTGTTACTGAAGCTAAAATACTGCTACCCAATCCTTTTACTCATTTATATCCAGTGTCATCTTAAGGATTTTGGGGTCCCCGGAAGGGGCAGCTCCTCCTTTAGAGGGGAGGAGCATTGCACCACTTTAATTCCCCCCAGAAATGGCCCAGAGACAAAAAATAAAATGGTAATGAAGGTAATTCATTACCATTTTTTATTTCGTCAACCCGTCCTAAACCGTGTCAGAATGGGGTGGGGCCTGATGCGTGGCAGCCGTGGAGAACTGCCTGCCTGTGTACTAGTTTATAGTGCGCATGTCCCTATGGCCAACCTTCTTGCGATGGCCAGCCTAACATGCTCACTATAAACCTCTCAACCCAGCTATGCTAGACAGCTGGGTTGAGAGCCTGCTCAGACCTCCAATCAATCAAAAAATGTCTTGAGCGCACTAATCACCCGTTAGGGTCTCAAGGCGCTGTGGGGGAGTGGGGCGTTTGCTGGTTACTGCTCAAAAAGCCATGTCTTGAGGTGCTTTCTGAAAGTTAGGAGTTCCTGGGTCTTGCGTAGGTTGGTGGGGAGGGAGTTCCAGGTCTTGGCGGCGAGGTGGGAGAAGGATCTGCTGCCGGAGGTGGTGTGTTGGATGCGGGTGACGGTAGCGAGGGCGAGATCAGCGGAGCTGTCGAGTTGGTATGTGGAAGTTTACTCGTTCGTTGAGGTAGGCCGGTCCAGTGTCGTGGAGGGCTTTGTGAGCGTGGACGAGGACTTTGAAGATGATCCTTTTGCTGATGGGCAGCCAGTGTAGGGATCTGAGGTGGGTGGATATGTGTTTGCGATGAGGGAGGTTGAGGATGAGACGTGCAGCTGCGTTTTGGATTCGCTGGAGTTTTCTTTGAAGTTTGGCTGTGGTCCCTGCATAGAGGGCGTTGCCATAGTCCAGTCTGCTGCTGATGAGAGCATGGGTGACCGTTCTTCAGTGTGCTCGGGAGCACCAAGAGAGACCGCATCCTCCAATCCTGGCACTGCTCTCATGCTGACTAATAGCATGAGAGCAGCGTCAGGACTGGTTAAGTGAGTTAGCTGTGGCCCTGGACGTGACTTCAGGAAAAGAAGAGGACCGTAGCGACGAGGACATGTTGGCGGAAAAGATGGTGAGTACACTTTTATTGATTTCATTTATGTATTTAATTTAATGTTTGCGTTTTATTAATGTATTTGCCCGCCCCTCCTTTCACCATTCCTGCCTGCCGCTACTGGGCACCAGGCAAGACATACTTTAGGGGCCCTTCTTTGGAACAACTTTGTATCTAATTGTACATATTCTGCTAGTACCAACCCCATAATGCCAAACAATATCGAATAATGGTTTAAGTCAGAGATGGAGGAGCTGGCGAGAACGTTGACTTTCCTAGGGGCGTCTTGGAAGGTGGGGGCCAGTTGCCCACGCCTTAAAACGCCCCTGATTATATCCGTAATCATACATTCTGCTGCGCCAAGATGAAGGGAAGTGGCGGCCCTCTCAGCTTTCAGAACCTGCATGTTATTAGCTAATCTGGCCTAATAAATGAGTAACAACTCAGAGTTACTCACACGCCATCACACTGAGAGGGTTTTGTGCGCGCAGCAAATAGCTGGCAGTTCATTACGGTAATAATGGAACATTTCTTTCTGCGAGTCTTGGGAGTCCCGCAGGAGCTGCGCGCCTTGTTCCTGTTCAGAAGGAGCCGCACTCAGCACAGCGCGGCCTCTCAGGGCCAATACTTAACTTTCCTGCTGCAGCCGCGGTAATTAAACTGTGGAGGTTGTCGCGAGCCTCTCTGGCGGGCTCCGCACTGTGCGCTTCCAGTCAGGTGGTCAGAGGCGCCAGCGCGTGTCCGCAGGCGCAGGTGGAGTCACGCAGGAGCGGTTCCGCGCACAGCCAGGTGCATGCAGGCAGAGCATCATTCAGATGCAGTGCACAGAGCCCAGTGCACGCAGGCAGAGCATCATTCAGATGCAGTGCACAGAGCCCAGTGCACGCAGGCAGAGCATCATTCAGATGCAGTGCACAGAGCCCAGTGCACGCAGGCAGAGCATCACACAGGTGCAGTGCGAGGCCAGTGCACGCAGGCAAAGCTTCACTCAGGTGGAGTGCACAGAGCCCAGTACATGCAGGCAAAGCTTCACTCAGGTGGAGTGCACAGAGCCCAGTACATGCAGGCAAAGCTTCACTCAGGTGGAGTGCACAGAGCCCAGTACATGCAGGCAAACCGTCACTCAGGTGCAGTGCACAGAGCCCAGTGCACGCACGCAAAGCGTCACTCAGGTGGAGTGCACAGAGCCCAGTGCATGCAGGCAAAGCGTCACTCAAGTGGAGTGCACAGAGCCCAGTGCACGCAGGCAGAGCATCATTCAGATGCAGTGCACAGAGCCCAGTGCACGCAGGCAGAGCATCACACAGGTGCAGTGCGAGGCCAGTGCATGGAGGCAAAGCTTCACTCAGGTGGAGTGCACAGAGCCCAGTACATGCAGGCAAAGCTTCACTCAGGTGGAGTGCACAGAGCCCAGTACATGCAGGCAAAGCTTCACTCAGGTGGAGTGCACAGAGCCCAGTACATGCAGGCAGAGCATCATTCAGATGCAGTGCACAGAGCCCAGTGCACGCAGGCAGAGCATCATTCAGATGCAGTGCACAGAGCCCAGTGCACGCAGGCAGAGCATCACACAGGTGCAGTGCGAGGCCAGTGCACGCAGGCAAAGCTTCACTCAGGTGGAGTGCACAGAGCCCAGTACATGCAGGCAAAGCGTCACTCAGGTGCAGTGCACAGAGCCCAGTGCACGCACGCAAAGCGTCACTCAGGTGGAGTGCACAGAGCCCAGTGCACGCAGGCAGAGTATCACACAGGTGCAGTGCGAGGCCAGTGCATGGAGGCAAAGCTTCACTCAGGTGGAGTGCACAGAGCCCAGTACATGCAGGCAAAGCTTCACTCAGGTGGAGTGCACAGAGCCCAGTACATGCAGGCAAAGCTTCACTCAGGTGGAGTGCACAGAGCCCAGTACATGCAGGCAAACCGTCACTCAGGTGCAGTGCACAGAGCCCAGTGCACGCACGCAAAGCGTCACTCAGGTGGAGTGCACAGAGCCCAGTGCATGCAGGCAAAGCGTCACTCAAGTGGAGTGCACAGAGCCCTGAGCATGTAGGCAAAGCGTCACTCAGGTGGAGTGCACAGAGCCCAGTGCGTGCAGGCAACGCGTCACTCAGGTGCAGTGCACAGAGCCCGGTGCATGCAGGCACCACATCACTCAGGTGGTGAGTACTTGGTGGTTCCACACAGAGCCTAGTGCACGCAGGCAGAGCATCACTCAGGTGGAGTGTACATAGCCCAGTACATGCAGGCAAAGCGTCACTCAGGTGGCGTGCACAGAGCCTAGTGCATGCAGGCAACGTCAATCAGATGGAGTGCACAGAGCCCAGTGGATGCAGGCAATGCGTCACTCAGGTGGTGAGTACTTGGTGGTTCCACACAGTGCCCAATGCACGCAGGCAAAGCATCACTTAGGTGGAGTGCACAGAGCACAGTACATGCGGGCAAAGCGTCCCTTAGGTGGAGTGCAGAGAGCCCAGTGCATGCAGGCAAAGTGTCACTCAGGTGGAGTGCACAGAGCCCAGAGCATGCAGGCAATGCGTCACTCAGGTGCAGTGCACAGAGCCAGGTGCATGCAGGCACCACATCATTCAGGTGGTGAGTACTTGGTGGTTCCACAAACAGCCCAGTGCACGCAGGCATAGCATCACTCCGGTAGAGTGCACAGAGCCCAGTACATTCTGGCAAAGCATCACTCAGGCGGTTCCACATGGAGCCCAGTGCATGCAGGCACCACATCACTCAGGTGGCGAGTACTTGGTAGTTCCACATAGAGCCCAGTGCACGCAGTCCGGACATCACTCCATTCGCCATCGCAGCACCCACCCGCTGGCAGAACAGCATTCCACTCTCCATCACGGCACCCACTCGCAGGCAGGACATCACTCCATTCTCCATTGCGACACTCACCCACACCACCCCTACAGTCTCAGCACCATATCCTGCAGCTGGACCAAGGTCTCCCAGCAACAATGGACCAACGCCCTCAGCACCACACAACCCGAAGTCACCACCAACTTCAAATCAGCAGTACAAAATTTCAACAATTGGATTACCAGTGCCGCTGAACAATTGCTCCAAAAGCCCACAAACACCTCAAACTAGCAACATGGTTCACCCTGGAACTCAGCGCAGCAAAACACAAATGGAAACAACTCGAAAGAAAATGGCGCACCAGCAAGAACTATGCCGACCGAGCCACTTTCAAATCTGCCCTCAACAGATACCACCACCAGATCAAAGCAGAAAATAAGTAGCCCTGACCTACCGACAAGAGACCAGCGCCAACCAAACCAAGGAACTCTTCACCACAGCCAGAGAATTTACAAACCCATCAGCCACCAAGAATGTCATCCCCTCCTCCCAGGAACTCTGCGATGCTTGCGTCGACCACTTTCCCAACAAGATATAGACCATTTACAGGAACTTCAACCCACCAACCCTCTGACCTCCACAACATCCCACCTACCCCCATTGCCTACCTGCCCCACTTACCACTTGGAATCAACTCACACAGCCAACACAGCTGCACTTATGAGCTCCAGCCACTCGGGAGCATCCACTGACCAATGCCCCAACTGCATTTTTAACCTCAGAAGAGACGAGATCAGCTGCCAATTTACCACCATCTTCAACACCATGAAAGACACAGCCACCGTTCTCTAAGCCTGGAAAAAGATGGAAGGCAAACCCCTCCTCAAGAAACCCCCCGCAGACCCCAACCAACTCCAAAGCTACCATCCGATCTCTCTTCTCCCGTTCCCCATCATAGTCCTCAAAAAAGCCATCAACCTCCAACTCACCGAACACCTTTAAGGAAACAACTTACTGGTCCTGTCCCAAACAGGTTTCAGGCCCAACCACAGCACTGAGACAGCCCTGATCAACCACAACAGCCACCATCTGCATCCTACTCGACAGGGGAGAATCGGACGCCCTGATCCTGCTCGACCTCTGCAGCTTTCGACAGTCTCACCATACACTCGTCAGACTTTGCCACATCAGAATCACAGACAATGCACTAAAATGGATCACATCCTTTCTTATGGGCCACACCCAAAGAGTCCGCCTCACACCATATGCGGCGTCGCACAAGGATCTTACCTTAGCCCAACCCTATTCAACGTCTACATGACACCCCTCGCAGACATCATCAGATCACACAACATCAACATCATCTCATACGCAGATGACACACAACTCGTCCTCTCACTATCAGCCCACCCTGCTGCGATGAAAACAAACTTCCACAAGTCTATGAAGTCCCTCTCTGCCTGGATGAGAAACAATTGCCTAAACAGAAAATGAAGCTCTGATCTTCAGCATACACACAGCTCTCTGGAATGACTCATGGTGGCCCTCCGAACTGGGACAAACCCCCATGCCAAAAGACCACACCCACAACCTAAGAATCATCCTCGACAGCAAACACTCCATGAAGCGTCAAGTAAACGCCATCTCCTCAACATGCTTCAACACACTTCGCTTGCTTTGCAAGATCTTCAAGTGGCTCCCCATTGACGCAACAAATATGGTGACACTGGCCTTCATCACCAGCCGACTTGACTAGGGCAATGCCCTCTACATGGGTATCACTGCAGAACTCACAGCATCTGAGGGACCTCCACTGGCTCCTGATCCAGAAAATGTTTTTTCAAACTCCTAATCCACGCATACAAAGCCTTGCACAATTTAGGACCCAGCCTTCCTTAACCACTGCCTGACTGTCCACCGACCCGCCAGGAACATATGCTCTGCACACCACGCACTCGCACAAATGCCCCACATATGCTGATGCCACGCCAGAGGACGCTCCTTCTCGCCGCCAGAACCTTGAATGTCCTCCCTCTCCGCACCTCACCCTCTCTATCCCACTTTTGGAAGGGACTTAAGACCTGTCTCTTTGATGTCTTGACCAACACCTCACGTCTCTTTAGCCGCTTGAGGACAAGCAGCACTTTACAAATATGAACTGATTGATTGATCACTCATGTGCAGTGCACGGGGCCCACTGCATGCAGGCAGAGCATCACTCTGGTGGAGAGCACAGACCCCAGTGCATGCAGGCAGTGGGTCAATCAGGTTCAATGCACAGAGCCCAGTGCATGCAGGCAGAGCATCCCTAAGGTGGAGAGCGTAGACCCCAGTGCATGCAGGCAGCGTGTCACTCAGGTAGAGACTATCTTTTGGGCCCATGCAGAGCATGCAGGAGTAGCATCACTCAGAAAGAAAACACAAAGCGGGCTAAAGCAAAACCCAAGGCATACAAGAGCAGAGTCTCCCAGTAGCACCACAGAGGACAGGTCCACACAGAGCCCAGTGTCCACATACACAGCGTCACTCTAAGGGAGAGAACTGAGCAGTTCCAGATAGAGCACATTGCACGGAGTCAAAGCATCACTCAGGTGGAGAGTACTTAATGGGTCCAAAGCATGCAGGAACATAGTCACACAGAAAAGGACAACACCAGGCGAGTCCCCACAGACCCCAGTGGATGTAGGAACAGTATCCCCCAAGAGGACAGTGCAGTGCCACCCAGGACGGCAGCACAGGGTGTGCCAACGCAAAGCTTAGTGCACGCAAGCGAGGGCAGTGTAACTCAAATGGGGAGAAATTGGCTGGCTCACACAGCCCACAAAGAGCACAGCATCACTCAAACAGAGGGGATAGTGCCTGCCCACACAACCTACTGCTACATAGCAGAATCACTCAGGTTAAGAGCTATGTGCAGACCCACACATAACCCAGTACTCATGTTTTCTCTAGTGGCAGAAGAGGACACCTCACTTGTCACTGCAAAGAGCTTGTAAAGCAAGTGTGTCCACTGTAGTTCCCTTACAATCAGGCCCATGCCTGATTTTCAGGATAACCACTCTCTATGCAAATGAATAACATTTACATTGACATTGACATTTGTGTCATGTAAATTTGCCTTTTGTGGATTTCATGACATTCTAGTGTCAATCCAGCACATCTGCCCTACATACACTTATCACTTAGAGGTACACTGCTTGCTCAGCCGCCAACCTATATCCTACAGAAGGCCATTCGGCATGGACCCAGCATCATGCAGGCTTGTGTGTGAAAAATTAAGCATTCATCCGACCTCTACCCTCAGATATGTCTCGTTCATGCCAGGAGGAAAAATTAGATAGAAAATTGAATACTATAACTTTCACATTACCTTACAATGGAGTGGGGTAAGTTTTAAGACAGAGGAAGCTAAAACATCATGTTTAGCTTAAAAAACTTCTACACTCTACTTCTGCATACCTTGACATTATATATATATATTGAACGTGGCTATATCTTTGGTGACATTTGATGAATCTTTATGACGTTTCCCAAAAAAGTGTGCCCAAGGGTCTTGTCGTACATTGAAAATTTTGGGGTGATCCGTGAAGCGAGGGCCGAGAAAAAAGGGAAAAGTCAAAAAAGTTGCTTTTCTCAGTTTAATTCCCCTAGGGAATTTGAACATGACTACAACCCGAACGGCTGGACCTAATTACACCAAATTTGGCAGAAAGGGAGCTTTTGGTCCAGAGATCACACTTTTTGTTATTTGATGTAAATCTATTCTGTAGTTTTGAGGTTATTAAAGGAAAAGGAACTTTGTATATCCAGAGGCGCGGCTCCTCCAAGAAATCCTCTTCGGATCTTCCTCTGATCTGGAGGAAAACCAAGGCCCTGATTGGCTGGCCGCAACCTGACAAAAAAAGGGTCTCATTTTGTTTCTTGCGTTGGCTGGGGGGATGGGAAAAAAGCAGTTTAAAATAATACAAGGGGTCAGGATACAGGTATCGTGACCCCATAGGGCACATGGGGGGTTCCCTTAGGGAACCCCCACGGGCAAAAAATTGCCCTTTTTCTTTTTTTTCAGCCGATCCACGGATCCTCAGATCTCCTTGGATCCTCCTCAGATCCAGGGGAAAAGCAAGGCCCTGATTGGCTGGCCGCAACCGGACAGAAATATTAAAAACAAAGGTTACAGGGACGTTACAGTTAGGTTGACGTTTTACCCATACAAAACCATAGAAATTCAGCTGTTGTAGTTATAATTATCTGAACAAACTATAACTCGTGCAGGAAAGTAACTTTGGGCAACAAGTTATTGGTTCGTAACATAAGTATAACTATAATTGCTGAATTTCTCTGGTTTTGTATGGATAAAATGTCAACCTAATTATACACTCCCAATAACCTTTGTTTTTTTCAGGGGGTGGAAAAAATGATATACATATATATATATATATTTTAAATGGTGCGCTCCACCATTCTCTGGCATCAAAAGTGGGGTACTACAAATATGCTCACATTGCTACAACGAAGCAATGAAGTGAGCAGGCTGGAGTCTCAGTGGTAAGGCATTTTGTCATTATATATTGGAGGAAGAGACCTGAATGGTGGACCATTTTGAGAACCTTAAGTGAAGTCTTTTCCTCGATGGGGATCCACTCCGGAGTCTAAGGTAAGGGGCTTGTATGACTTTTAAAGTGATTCTTGTTGGTGCATTTTGAGCTGACGGTAGGTGTCATTTCAACTGAAATTTTTGAAGGCCCAGATATAGGGAATTGTTGTAGTCAAACCTCGGCCTAATAATTGTCCACACGGAAGCCTCTCTACCAACTATAAAATGCATGGCAGGATACGTGTTAGTTGTTGAAGATGGAAATTGCGCATGGAAGTAACAGGGCTGATTTGCGTTGGGAGTTGCACAGTTTCCAAGTGCGGGTGGCATTGTTGAGAAGTCAGCTTTTTCTTTGCAAGTGTAAACGTGTTGAATATGTATAAATAAGACATAAACTGTAGGAAAAGCTATGATTTTCCTGTGGATTTAGCACAGTTGATATTTCTCCTGAGCTGCAATTTAAAGACGGTTGATATGGTAACTGAGAACAGGAGTCTAAGTTATTGCATATTCTTCGCTAAAAGAGCTTTCTTAAGTATCAGGCCTGATTACACTTAATCAAACATATAACTCTCCTAAGAAAGGTGGTGCCCTTGCTGTCTTTTGCTGCGATCTGGGGGTGTTTTAAAGCTGTATTTTATGTATTACAGAGAATAGAAGTTTATTAAATGTTATATCATAGTTGTTTCACAGTGTGGAAGCGTATCGACTGCTGTATTGTGGGTGCACAACTTTAAGGTGTATTAACTGCAGTATTTTTGGGATGCTATAGGATGGAGGTCTATTTACCTCAATATTTTAGGTTTGACACAGTCAGGGGCGGCTCCTCCATTAGGGCGGAGGAGCGTTGCCTCCTTCCCCCCCCCTCCCGCCAGCAGCTGCAAAACCTTTACAAGGAAATGATAATAAAGTGTTTATTATCGTTTCCTTCTAAAGGGGCGGGGCCATGGAGGTGAAGCACAGTGAAAGGGAATGCACAGCACTCTCCCTCAGAGCATAGGTGTGTTTGGTCGGCCGTCGCCCAGCCAGGCCGTCTCCCAGTCTGCCTGGGAGCGCTCTTGCTGGGCTCTCCCAGCCAATGCTGATGCTGCTTTGAGCAGCATCAGGATTGGCCGCAGGGCAGGCTGGGAGCCTGTGCCTGCTGCAAAGGAGAAGCGGA
The DNA here is from genome assembly GCF_031143425.1 of Pleurodeles waltl. Lineage (NCBI taxonomy): Eukaryota > Metazoa > Chordata > Amphibia > Caudata > Salamandridae > Pleurodeles > Pleurodeles waltl. The sequence continues at coordinate 73,527,885 of NC_090449.1, read as the reverse complement.
TGGAGTGGTGTGGCACCTGCAAGCAAGGTAAGTGTCTGTTTAATTATTTATTTTTTAATTTAATTTTTGTTCTCACCGGTCTCTCCCCACCCCCCAACACACCGCGCGCGCCACCCCACCCCTTCCGCGAGCCGCGACTGGACACAGTAAAGAGATGTATTTACTGGTCTATTTTGAGTGTGGCAGGGTGGATGTGTATTTACAGCTCGGTTTTGGGCGTGAGCATGGGGTCTATTAACTGCTGTATATTAGGTTCTGCATGGTGTGGAGCTGTACATACAGCTCTACTTTTTAGGTGTGACAGTGTGGAAGTGTACTTACTGCTGTGTTATAGCTGAGACACAGCTCGGAGGTGTATTTAATGGCGTAGTCTGAGAGGGAGACAGTTGTGCTGTATTTTCAGCTGTGTTGTAGGTAAGGGACAGTGTAGAGGTGTGTTTACAGTTGTATTCTGAGTGTGACCCCCTGTGGAGGTGTATTTACAGCTGTGTAGTATGTAAGGAACAGAGTGGAGGTGTGTTTATGGCGTCATTGTGGGTGGGACATAGTTTGGGGGGTTTACCACTGTGTAACCAGTTGGACACTGTGCAGTGGGGTATTCTATTACTCTGTTTTGGTGTGTAGAAAGAAAGTAAATGGGGTGCAATTCGTTCCATAATGAGTAGAATAAATTATGTGGTTTGCATATCTTGCTGCGGTTTCAGTCGAGCACAGTATTGGAGAGAGGGACATCCACGTAATTTTGAGATTACTCTAGCTTCTAAATTGAATTATATTTTTAATTATAACTCCAGGAGCCAATTTCACTTTACCTAAACACAACTAGAAAGGTGGAAGAATCTGCCAATTTCATTAATAGGCACAATCAATTTAATTAAAATGAATAAGCTTCCAAAATTATTGTACCTTTTTATGGAACTACCACTATATGCCTACAGTATATATTTTAAAAATTCGGATTCTCTCATTTCCATATTTATGTGGGGTTGTAAAATATCTTGTAGATCTCTTAAATCATTAAGTCATTAAAGGTACGAATTAGCAAAGGGGGATGGATACTCCCTGACTGGAGATTGTTACTAGGCATGTTTGGCCAAAGACTGCAGTCTTTTTATTTTATTAATACATATTCTGGCCCTACAGTAGACAAAATGTTTAATTGCATTGACTATCATGTTACAGAAAAGTTTGGGGATTAAAAATTCTTCAAAAGGTTGGGTTAACGGTCTTATATGTGCTCAGAAAGAATTGTCACAAAATCAAAAAATAACTCACAATTCTAAACTTTTCACCACTAACACCCCTTAGATATAATCGTGAACATTCAAACATATTTAAGACCAGAATTTTTAGAGATAGGATAAATCAGGGATTACAAAATGTGTACATGTATTCGAGGTAAAGGTTCCTAAATAATTCACTAATTTGCAAAAAGCATTCCATTTACACCTTAGTCAGTGAATACCTCATGGTACACAGGGCCATGCCTAGACTTGTCAAAAACAAGTTGAATCCCTCCTAAATATGTGAATTGGTCACTAAAATGTACCAACTATGGTCAGCTAGGATACAGACCCCTGTCAGCCTATTTCTAACACACCACACCCTTTGAGAAGAGAAAATATGTCGGTCAACACTATTTTGTAGACCAGTGGTTCTTAACGTTTTGACTTCTGTGGTCCCCCACCTAATAATTACTGCAACCCATGGACCCACACTGAATCATTATTGGAACCTGGGGACCCCCTCTCCCAACAAGTCATTACTAGAAGCTAGGGACCCCAGTCCAAGCATTGTTGAGGATATGAACAGTAAAACAATACAATAGAAATACAGAAACAAGCACTGATAAAACAAATACACAAATGATTAAATATGCACAAGCATATATAAAAACAATAAAAGTTATAATATTTATGGGAAGGTTGGAAGTTTTCTAAGTTCAATTGAGGCCACTCATTGTCCATACTATAATATGTTTGATGCATTTGCCCTGCTCCCACGAATAAATCTGAGGATACTAACTTAATTTTTAGCCTCCAGTTTCAAATTCCTTCACGCCTATAGAACATTTAAATGTTTTAATTTTTACATTTTGCTTCTTTAATTATATACACTTTATTAATCTGTTAATATTACTTAATATTCTAAGCAGTTGTAGGTCTCCTGAGTAGGCTTCTTGAACCCCCAAGTTCAAGTACATTAATAAATACTCGAAGTATTACATTAATGTAAAAGCTGTCATGGATTATATCTAGGGTTAGTCAGAGTTCCGCTATGCGGAACTCTGAGAAGTGACTCAAAAACTCTGCTGTACTACACGGAGTTCTGCAAGCGACTGAGTGCGTTAGGTCACGCCGTGAATGCTGATTTGAGTGCTGGGTTTGTTTTCTGGACTGTAAAATCAGCACAAACGGCACCACATGCATGCAAGAGGGCGCTGCTTCTTTGCTGCTGCTCGAGTAGATTTTCTACTCGCACGGCAGCTTACGCGACGCAAACGGAAGGTTTCTCAATGCAAGCAGTAGTGACAATCCATGACCTCCCATGTTGAGAAATCTCACCAGGAGGTAATCTGGAGTAAGATTTTCCAAGCTTGCGGTCGCCAAATTTAGCATTGGCAAGCCCAAACAAGGAAAAAACTCTGCTCCACTACATGGAGTTTTTCGCAAATTCACTCTCTAAGCGGAGCTCAGAGTGGGTAAATCTCTGTAAACTCCACGAGCCGAGTTCACTGCCCAACCCTAGTTATATCCCTGATGTGATTTTAACTTATGGTAGTGTTGGAAAAGTATTACACATTTTTGGAGGGGTTTCATTTGCTTATTTTGATTTCTGAAGTCCAGGACCATCCATAGGAAGCCATTCTCCACAGACTATGAACTATTAGGACAGTATGTATTGTAACAAATGCCATAGAGGTATCAAAAGGAATACATGCCTGGAGAAAACAAAGATCAGCGACACATTCTCAGACGATCTTCCAGCAAGCAGCACCAGAGTGTTGTATCCTTCAATCTATAGTTAAATTCAAATTTATTCAGTGTGTGATTGAGTGTTACAATGAGGAGCAGGTCCCCAGTGCATCCAACAAATCAACAAATCTCTCACCTCGCCTCCAAGGCCTGGAACTCCCTACCGCTCCACCTACGCCAGATCCAGGACCTCCCGACATTCAGGAAACGCCTCAAGACATGGCTATTCGATCAGTAGTCCCCCCCCCCCTCAGCGCCTTGAGACCCTGGCGGGTGAGAAGCGCGCTTTATAAATTACTTGATTGATTGATTGATTGAAAAAAGGAATACTGCATCTCAAGGGACATCTAGAGTGTATTTCACCCACCGTAATTTGATAGCTGCTGGAGCTATCCTGGAAGCCTTAAAAATAATTCTGCATTGGTTGTAATCAACAAAAAATTACATTAATCCGCAAAAACGAATGATCCCATTGCCCCTCAAAAAGAAAGTTAAATGCATAAATATAAAGTGCCATAAAACACCAAGTTAGAGTTTAGTAAATGCGTGCATTGACGTCCATATAGCAGGCTTACAAGTGTCAACTGTGGGGGTGCTCTTGACAAAGACTGTCCTTTCTTCTGCCTGCTTCTTTCATTTTAGGGCTTGGAATAAAATCTTTCTCTCCTCTCTAAGTTTTGAGCTAGTGAAACTACTGACATTATGGCCTCCCAGTTTGATTATTGCTTGGCTTGGCCAAGAATGATGTATATCTCATCTTTGCTAATTATGAAGCATGTCCCTATTACACAGCGTCAGGAAATGTAATTATGGTCCCTCTTCTTGAGGAATATTCAGTGAGTTGTGCTGATTCCGAGTAAAATTTAAAGTTCTCGCTATTGTCCATCGATCAGTCCATGGGAAATGCCACAGTTCACGTGACAACACTTTTCCATCTAGTGTCTGTCTGTGGTGCCTCCGTTTGTCATATAGAAAAAAAAGGCTGTGCCTCTTCTGTGCTGCCAACAACTTTGAGGAACAGCATGTCTTTGGTCCTACACAATAAGATCAACCATCTGCACGTTTCTGAGCACACAACTCAAATATGGGTTTGTGTCACCTGCTCCCACTCTAAAAATGGATTAAGTTTAAAGTCCCTTGAAAGACCTACCAGGTAAAGGACTAGGTTTCCTACTGAAGCTACCAAAGCACTGTGATCAGCAATGGTGCACTTCATTACCCAATGATCCTTCATAGTGCTGTATCAGAAAGAAGGTCCTGGATGTCTTTTCAGGGCTGAAATTGTGAACTCCTGCAAACCGAAGTCTTGGAAGTGATCTGAGTTTCAGAAAAGATCTGAAGAACCTAACAGTTCCAGGCCCACTACAAGTGACATCATGCAGCTGGCGGGGACATCTCAAGGGTTTTGGGGGTTTGGGCGAACATATTTTGGGGGTCCCTGCTCGGAACAGCTTGGAATAAATGATTCTATTTCATGCCGTGTTTGGCCAGGTCACAGACAGTGCACAGTCCAAATTCTACAATTGTTATATCAAATATTAAGGGATAGTGATGTGTGCTTTCAATATTGTAACACAGCAGCAGCTAACTAATATTAGTGCAAATAATCTCTGTGACACCCTCCCATTTCTCACGTGAGGTCCTGTTTTGATATAAAAGAAACTTTGTTAGATGGCATGTGTAGCTGCAGATACACATGCTGTGCACATCCCGCCATCTGGTGTTGGGCTCGGAGTGTTACAAGTTGTTTTTCTTCGAAGAAGTCTTTTCGAATCACGAGACCGAGGGAATCCTCCCATTTCGGCTCCATTGCGCATGGGCGTCGACTCCATCTTAGATTGGTTTTTTTCTGCCATCGGGTTCGGACGTGTTCCTTTTCGCTCCGTGTTTCGGGTCGGAAAGTTAGTTAGAATCTCGGAAAAATCGTCGGTATTGTTTGCGTTCGGTATCGGGTTAGTTACAACAGATCGACACCGACTATTGAAGAGCTCCGGTGGCCCTTCGGGGTTTTTTCGATCCCCCGTCGGGGCCTGGTCGGCCCGGCCACGTGTCTCTTCAAGGCTGATGGAAAGGACCCCATTCCGCTTCTGCCCAAAATGCCATAACAAGTATCCATATACAGATCAGCATCTGGTCTGTAACTTGTGTTTGTCGCCGGAACACAAGGAAGATACTTGTGAAGCCTGTCGAGCGTTTCGGTCCAGGAAGACACTAAGAGACCGAAGAGCAAGGAGACTGCAAATGGCGTCGGCGCCGACAGGACAAGAGCGCTTCGAGGAGGAGGAAGAAACATTCTCCATCCATGAATCGGACTCGGATGAGATCGATCCCGAAGAAACGCCGAAAACCGTGAGTAAGACGTCGAAACACAAAACTCACGAAAAAACCACTAAAGCCCAGGGGACGCCACCGCCAACAGGCCATGGCTTAACCCGAAAAATAGGTGACCGATCATCGGCACCGAAAAAGGGCACGCTGGGGGCGAAGTCATCGGACTCTGGTCGAGATACCGCCACACAGCAATCTCGGGCTCGAGATAGTGGCTCCGAGCAGGTTCGGCACCGAGATAGCGGCACCGAAATGGGTCGGCACCGAGAGACCACGACACCGAAAGTAAAGAAGGTTTCGTCGGAACCGAAAAAAACAGCCGAAAAGATTTCGCTACCGAAACATCCGGCCTCGGAACCGAAAACAAGTTCCTACACTGAGGAACAAGGACTGTCCACACAAATGAAGACACATAGATTTGGACAGGAATTGGAAACAATAGAGCCAGACTATACACAAAGAAGGCTCCATATCCAAAAAGAAACAGGGAAGATCAGTACTCTCCCTCCGATTAAAATGAAACGCAAAGGTGGCTAAACAAGTAACCCCGCCACCATCTCCACAATGCTCTCTGCAACCATCACCGGTAGCCACTCCACCAATGATGCAATCCCCAACTCATACAGGAATGAGTCAAGATGACCCTGACGCATGGGACCTTTACGACGCACCAGTGTCAGATAATAGTCCTGAATGTTATCCAGCTAGACCGTCGCCACCAGAGGATAGTACAGCCTACGCACAGTTGGTGTCGAGAGCAGCGGCATTTCATAATGTCAGCCTGCATGCTGAGCCCATTGAAGACGACTTTCTTTTTAACACACTGTCGTCCACACACAGCCAGTATCAAAGTCTTCCTATGCTACCCGGAATGCTAAAACACTCCAAACAAGTGTTTGAAGAACCAGTAAAAGGAAGGGCCATTACTCCAAGAGTGGAGAAAAAATATAAACCGCCACCAACAGACCCCGTGTACATCACACAACAGCTAACACCGGACTTAGTTGTAGTAGGGGCTGCGCGCAAAAGAGCGAATTCACATACTTCAGGAGATGCACCACCTCCAGATAAAGAAAGTAGAAAATTCGACGCAGCAGGCAAAAGGGTGGCGGCACAGGCAGCAAACCAGTGGCGTATTGACAATTCACAGGCTTTGCTGGCCAGATACGATAGGGCCCATTGGGACGAAATGCAACACTTTATAGAACATTTGCCCAAGGAGTTCCAAAAGAGAGCGCAGCAAGTAGTAAAGGAAGGACAGAGTATCTCCAACAATCAGATACGGTCAGCAATGGATGCTGCAGACACAGCTGCTAGAACTGTCAACACAGCAGTAACAATAAGGAGACATGCATGGCTGCATACATCAGGATTTAAACCAGAAATACAGCAAGCTGTGCTGAATATGCCATTCAACGGACAGCAGTTGTTTGGGCCGGAGATGGACACTGCGATCGAAAAACTTAAAAAAGACACTGACACAGCCAAAGCCATGGGCGCACTCTACTCCCCACAGGGCAGAGGCACATTTCGAAAAACACAGTTTAGAGGGGGGTTTCGAGGACAAAGCACAGAACCCACAACCTCACAGACAAGACCCACTTACCAGAGCCAGTATCAGCGGGGAAGTTTTCGGGGACAATATAGAGGGGGACAATTCCAAAAGAATAGAGGAAAGTTCCAAAGTCCCAAAACTCCTCAAAACAAACAGTGACTTCCAAGTCACACATCCCCAACACATAACATCTGTGGGGGGGAGACTAACCAAATTTTACAAACATTGGGAGGAAATAACAACAGACACTTGGGTCCTAGCAATTATCCAGCATGGTTATTGCATAGAATTTCTCAAATTCCCTCCAAACGTCCCACCGAAAACACACAATATGTCAAAACAACATATAGATCTTCTAGGACTAGAGGTTCAGGCATTGCTACTAAAAGAAGCAATAGAATTAGTACCAAAACACCAGAAAGGAAAAGGAGTTTACTCTCTGTACTTTCTCATACCCAAAAAAGACAAGACTCTGAGACCTATATTAGATCTCCGAACATTAAATACCTACATCAAATCAGATCACTTTCACATGGTGACATTACAAGACGTAATTCCACTACTCAAACAACAAGACTACATGACGACACTAGACCTAAAGGATGCATATTTCCATATACCGATACATCCTTCAAACAGAAAGTACTTAAGGTTTGTATTCCAAGGGATACATTACCAATTCAAGGTGTTGCCATTCGGAATAACAACTGCGCCAAGAGTTTTTGCAAAGTGCCTGGCAGTCGTAGCTGCACATATCAGAAGGCAGCAAATACATGTGTTCCCGTACCTAGACGATTGGTTAATCAAAACCAACACGCTAGAAAAATGTTCACAACACCCAAAGTATGTCATAGAAACCCTCCACAAACTAGGTTTCTCAATCAACTACACAAAGTCACACCTTATACCGTGTCAAACACAGCAATACTTAGGGGCAACAATCAACACAGCAAAAGGGATTGCCACTCCAAGTCCACAAAGGGTTCAGGCATTTCACAATGTAATACAGGCCATGTACCCAAAACAAAAAATACAAGTCAAAATGGTGATGAAACTCCTAGGCATGATGTCCTCATGCATAGCCATTGTCCCAAACGCAAGGTTGCACATGCGGCCCTTACAACAGTGCCTAGCATCACAGTGGTCACAGGCACAGGGTCAACTTCTAGATCTGGTGTTGGTAGACCGCCAAACATACACCTCGCTTCAATGGTGGAACAGTATAAATTTAAACAAAGGGCGGCCTTTCCAAGACCCAGTGCCACAATATGTAATAACGACAGATGCCTCCATGATAGGGTGGGGAGCACACCTCAATCAATACAGCATCCAAGGACAATGGAACACTCACCAAAAACAGTTTCACATAAATCACTTAGAACTACTGGCAGTATTTCTAGCGCTTAAAGCATTTCAACCACAAACACATTCTTGTCAAAACAGACAACATGACAACGATGTATTACCTAAACAAACAGGGAGGGACACACTCAACACAGTTGTGTCTCCTGGCACAAAGAATATGGCATTGGGCGATTCACAACCACATTCGCCTAATAGCACAATTTATTCCAGGAATTCAGAATCAGTTAGCAGACAATCTCTCTCGGGATCACCAGCAGATCCACGAATGGGAGATTCACTCCCAAATACTGAATTCTTACTTCCAGAGTTGGGGAACACCACAAATAGATTTATTTGCAACAAAGGAAAACGCAAAATGCCAAAACTTCGCATCCAGGTACCCACAAGATCAGTCTCAGGGCAATGCGTTATGGATGAGTTGGTCAGGGATATTTGCTTACGCTTTTCTCCCTCTCCCACTCCTTCCATATCTAGTAAACAAGTTGAGTCAAAACAAACTCAAACTCATACTAATAGCACCAACATGGGCAAGACAACCTTGGTACACAACACTACTAGACCTTTCAGTAGTGCCTCATGTCAAACTACCAAACATACCAGATCTGTTAACGCAACACAAACAACAGATCAGACACCCAAATCCAGCATCACTGAATCTAGCAATCTGGCTCCTGAAGTCCTAGAGTTCGGACACTTAGGGGGTTATTCCAACTTTGGAGGAGGTGGTAATCCGTCCCAAATGTGACGGATTTACCACCAGCCGTATTACGAGTTCCATAGGATATAATGGACTCGTAATACGGCTGGTGGTATATCCGTCACTTTACCGTCACTTTTGGGACGGATTACCACTTCCTCCAAAGTTGGAATAACCCCCTTAGACCTTACACATGAATGTATCGAGGTCATAAAACAAGCTAGGAAACCTACCACTAGACATTGCTATGCAAATAAGTGGAAAAGATGTGTTTATTACTGCCATAATAATCAAATTCAACCCTTACACGCATCTGCCAAAGACATCGTAGGATACTTACTAAATTTGCAAAAGTCAAAGCTAGCTTTTTCTTCCATTAAGATACATCTTACAGCAATTTCAGCTTACCTGCAAATTACGCACTCAACTTCTCTATTTAGAATACCAGTCATAAAAGCATTTATGGAAGGTCTAAAGAGAATTATACCACCAAGAACACCACCAGTTCCTTCATGGAACCTCAACATTGTCTTAACACGACTCATGGGTCCACCTTTTGAGCCCATGCACTCTTGTGAAATGCAATACTTAACATGGAAAGTCGCATTTTTAATTGCCATCACATCTTTAAGAAGAGTAAGTGAGATTCAAGCATTTACCATACAAGAACCATTTATTCACATACACAAGCATAAAGTAGTTCTACGGACAAATCCTACATTTTTACCAAAAGTCATATCACCGTTCCACTTAAATCAAACAGTAGAATTACCAGTGTTCTTCCCACAGCCAAACTCTGTAGCTGAAAGAGCACTACATACATTAGACATCAAAAGAGCGTTAATGTACTACATTGACAGAACAAAACTAATTCGAAAAACAAAACAATTATTTATTGCTTTCCAAAAACCTCATACAGGAAATCCAATTTCTAAACAAGGCATTGCTAGATGGATAGTTCAATGCATTCAAACCTGTTATCTTAAAGCAAAAAGAGATCTGCCTATTACACCAAAGGCACACTCAAATAGAAAGAAAGGTGCTACCATGGCCTTTCTAGGAAATATTCCAATGACCGAAATATGTAAGGCAGCTACATGGTCTACGTCTCATACATTTACCAAACACTACTGTGTAGATGTGCTAACGGCACAACAAGCCACAGTAGGCCAAGCAGTACTACGAACATTGTTTCAAACAACTTCAACTCCTACAGGCTGAACCACCGCTTTTGGGGAGATAACTGCTTACTAGTCTATGCACAGAATGTGTATCTGCAGCTACACATGCCACCGAACGGAAAATGTCACTTACCCAGTGTACATCTGTTCGTGGCATTAGTCGCTGCAGATTCACATGCGCCCACCCGCCTCCCCGGGAGCCTGTAGCCGTTTAGAAGTTGATCTTGAACATCTGTATATTTGTAAATATATTACTTTAAACTACATTATGTACATTACTCCATTGCATGGGCACTATTACTAGCATACATAACTCCTACCTCACCCTCTGCGGGGGAAAACAATCTAAGATGGAGTCGACGCCCATGCGCAATAGAGCCGAAATGGGAGGAGTCCCTCGGTCTCGTAACTCGAAAAGACTTCTTCGAAGAAAAACAACTTGTAACACTCCGAGCCCAACACCAGATGGCGGGATGTGCACAGCATGTGAATCTGCAGCGACTAATGCCACAAACAGATGTACACTGGGTAAGTAACATTTTCCTTATAGTTGTTGCATGAAACATTAACACATTTCTCTATAAAATGTCTGTACTTCACGGTCACACATCACTCACATTAAAAATGAATGAAAGGGAAACGGTATTTAAAGCAATCTGTTTAAGAATTATTCAAGGTCATCAGGGCAAGACTCTCTGCAGAACAGAGCTGGCTCTATCAGGAGACCACTGAAAGGCTAGGGGCCCTGGGCCAGAACCCACTTTGCCCCTGCCTTAAAACGATTAGAGAATATCAGACAGGGACTCGCCTGTCTCCGATTGGACTCTAAGGTACCCATATGCAATTCATCTAGAATTTGAGTATATTCAAAGCTTGCAGCTTCCTGTAAAAAATAAACATACATTTTAAAAAAATAAAAAACTTTTGAAAAACATTATTTTTGTTATGTGTCATCTGTTGTGTGATCCAAATGATGGTTCTTAGGATTGCTCACCCACATCGCAGCCATGTTTGTCACACTCTTACTGACTTACATTTTCTTGCCCAGGGTTTGCAGACTGTGAATTTGCATTCTGATCTAAATGGTTGGGGGTGGAGAGAGCCAGTTACTCATTTTCTCCGGCGGCATTTTCCCTCACCTCACCTATCACCATGAAGTAATCAGGGCCGGTACCTGATGACAGGTCATTATGGTGATGGCCATCTTCATACAGCCAGTGATGCTTCTGAAGCGTTGCTCATCATCCATTCTGCAGTCTCTGGAGGCGAGGCGCTGTGTCCCGCCCTGTGGTCTCGCTCGCCGCCTGCTGATGCCTCTGCCTGTGCTGGATGTGATTACAGCCTGATGAGATTGCTCATTCTCCATTTGCTCTGATTGGCCCTTTCTGCACTCTGTGCTTTGTGGATGTTGCCACTAGGACATGTGTCCTTTAGCTGCTCCATCAGCCCCTCTCAAAGGAGTCATTCAACCCCCCATCCCCCAGGTACCATGAGTGAGCAGTGATGGCTGTCGTGTATACAAAGTTTTAAAGTCAAGTGACACAATTGGGTGATCAACTGATTTTGGCAATTCCAGTTCTTCTATACCCTGGAACTATGTTTATTAGTGGACGTCACATATTTTTTTGGGGTTGTGTGTGTGTGTGTATATATATGTATATACATATATATATACATAAAACCTAGTGGCAGTTGCTTTTTTTGACTTGCCTGTATATTTGATGCTGGTTGATGAATCTTCACAAAATTTTCAAAAAAATACAACTTTCACTTCAGCTGCTGTCTGGAAAGTTTCAGGGTGATCTGTCAAGTGGGGGCTGAGAAAAAGGGTCCCAAAATATGTTTTCCCTATGCACTTTTCCATAGGGATTTTGAACATGACTACAGCCCAAACCACTGGACACAATTACACTGAATTTGGCAAAAAGATAGCTCTTGGTCCAGAAAAAGCCCTTTTTGTTATTTGGTATAAATCCATTCAGTAGTTTTTGAGATATTAAAGAAAATTCTAATTTGTATATATAGGGACGAGAAGGTTCCACGAACCCTCCCAATCTCAGACTGAGATCTGATTGGCTGCCAACACATCAATGACTCGGCAAATATATAAAAAAGAAAGAAAAGGGGCCAGGGTAGAGACACCCTGACACCCTGACCCCTTCGCTCTGGTGCTGGGGTCTCAAAGGGACCTCCACAGGGCAAAAAAGCACTTACAAAAAAAATATATATTATTACGGGGTCGCAAATACTCAGCAAAAATAAAAAAACACAAGTGCGGTCTCCCGCACTTGTTTTACTAAAGCCCTCAGTTGGGCCAGGCCCCGGGGGCATATAAAGAATAAAGTAGGGGGGCACATGAGGCCCACCTCCTGGGCTTATTTATGTCCCGGGGATGCCACCTCCCCGTGGCTTAAATTCAATTTTATGCAGGTGGCCACCACCCCCAGCCGCGGGATCACCACTGAAAAAAGATAATGAAGGGGGTCCATTGGGGACCCCCCGCCCTGGGAACCACACCTCCCTGGGGCTAACTTAAATGGTGTGGGGGGGGGTCACGTGGCCCCCATGAGGAGCTAATAATGGCTCTGGGGACCGCCACCCACCAGGGCCGGCTGCTGCTATGTCACGGAGTGCCCAGCCCCAGGACATAGCTGTTTGCTCTGACTTGGTAGGAGTTTTGACAACTCCTGCTAAGTCAGAGCAAACACTCTGGTCCCAGAAAGTGAGAGCTATCAAACAGCTCTCGCTTGCTGGGTGTTGCTGTTTCCTCTGTTTCCCTGATATATAAGTCCAGGCCTTGGGGAATGGGGTCAATGGATCTGAAATCGGCTGGGGGAGGGAGAGCCACGTGGCTTCCCTCTTCCATTTATTGAAGTCTGGGCCTTGGGGTTGGGGTCCCAGGGCCGAGATCAGCCCAGGGAAGGGGTCCAGACACCCCCAATCTAAAAATAAAAGAAATAGTAAGGTTGGGGCATGGGGTCGGGTCCCGTGGTCGAAATTGGCTGGGGGTGGGGAGGCCGAGCTGCCCCTCTCCCCCACACTAGACATTTACCCAACAAGATAGCACTTACTAACTGACCAGTAGAAAGTGCTCCAGTTGGATAGACATTTTGTGCAAACTGTGGAATCTTGTTGGATAAACGAGCAGGTGAGCTTCCATTCTGGCGATGATGTTCATTTTACAGAAATTAAACCTCAACAGGAAGCACTTACAAATATAAACGTAGCAAGTGCCCCAGTTGACACTCCACTTCTGGAAAGGACAAATGATCCTAACTCCTGGGCTTGGCAAAAGCAAAGTAAGTGTGTTTATTCTGCGATTCCGTATTGAAAATGTATGTGAAATCCTTTGTTGAGATGAATGCATCTTTTCTCTATTGGAGCGCAATCAGACACTCTCACACCCCCATGGATCCTCTCACACCCACTCTCCCACCCAGACACTCTCACAGCCACTCTCACACCCAGAGACACACTCTCACACCTATTCTCAGAGACACAGGTCCTGTGGCAAACCCTTGCTGAGCATGGCCAAAGGCCATGTGCAGCATGGGGTTGGGTGGTTAAGGGGGAGTCAGCTGCAGGGGCTGACCGCAGGCCTGGCCCTGCGGCCTACCGCCACCATGCACAGGATTGGGTGGTTATGGGGGGTTGATCACAAGTTTTATTACATCAATAAAAATATCAGTGGTACATTAGAAGCTAAACTATTGCAGAAAAAACTGTGCAAGTTACAGTTACCTTAGGCCGCAATTATAGTTACTTCGAATAAATCGAACTATAACTACTGAATTTCTCTGGTTTTGTGTGAGTAAATTCAGAACCTAACTATAACGTCCCTGTAACCTTTGTTATGTATATACATAATTATCACTTCTTTAAGGTATGTAGATGTGAAGTTAGCAACAGTAAACCTACACTTACTATGTTTATTTACCATGTTGATATTTTGTTCATCAATATTTGTGCTGCAATATTTGTGTAGCACAGTATTTAGTATTCTATACTCTGAAACAATAACTTTATTCCCAGTGTGTCTTTTAGCACTGTTTTAATTGAAGTGTGAAGAAGTGTTGTAACCAGACATATATTTTGTATCGTAATAGCTCCTAAATATGAAAAGGGAGTGGTGGAAGCAACATGTAAAAACCAATAACTGTACCAGGAAACCACAGTAGTGGATGGCATCGAGATCTAACCATGCAAAAGCATCAAATTATGAGAAATGAAGATATAAAAAACACAAGTACCTGACAACACCAATCTAAAACAGTGTTTGCCAGCGATATAATCCTGTGACAACACCATATCATGGAAGTGTATAACACAGAGATAGGATCACATGCTGTACCTATGGAGAAAACATTACATGGTAAGCTTACCGCCAACACTATCCAAATCATAGACACATGCACCTAAACAGGCAAAGTGGAAGGGGAAGTTGGCTGTCCAACCCCAAAGTTATCACAGATCTATGCCAGGTGTTAAACAGTCATACTCCAGTTAAATGTCTATGACTGTCATTTATGACTCCTTCTTCCCACAAAAGAAAAATAGCCTCACTCAAAGGATGAGGTACTAAGGCTGTATCAGATAATGTATAACAGTTGTTACACATGCAGTCACCCACTCAGAAAATAAATGTGAATGTTCAGTTAGTGATTTCTTAAGTTGTCACAGCACTGGAGTAGACACCCTTAACATTTAGTGCAGTAAAATGAGGAAAAAAGATGGTGGTCTCTAGTTTCTTGCCAGTTAAAGAGAAGTTGTAGAAAATAACTTTGATTCATCTCTGTTATGGTTCGTGGGGGTAGTTCTCATGGGAAAACATGGGTGGTTTATCCACAGAGTTTTGCACCACAGATATCTCAGGATGCATCAAGAGAACTAAAAGTCTTTAACATTGTCGCATTTGTTGGTGCTCCATGTGATACAGTGAATAGAAGGAAGACAAAAGTATGAAAGCTCAAAAATGTCCAGGTCAACTCACTACTGAACCTCTCCCAAAAGTCAAATTCCTTATTTGGTTATTTTGAGAAACAAGACTAAGGCCCTCATTATGATCCTGGCAGTCTGGGCCGCCATGCCGGCGGTGGCGGTAAATACCGCCATCCGGCATGGCGGCCCAGACCGCCATATAATGATCTGCCCTAAACCCCATGGCGGACTACTCTGCCACCACCAACGGAAACGCTGGCGGGGCGGTGTATTCAAATCCAACAGAGCAGCGATGCCCTCCGGATAATGATACCCATTCCGCCAGCCTTTTCCCAGCGGTTCACACTGCCAGGGAAAGGCTGGCAGAATGGGTATCTTGGGGCGATTTGGGGGCACCCTGGGGGCCCCCGCACTGCCCATGCACTTCATATGGGCAGTGCAGGGGCCCCTGTGCTGCCCATGCACTTCGCAAGGGCAGTGCAGGGGCCCCTGTGCATTGCCCCATCGCGCAGGTCAGCGACGGGTTCAGCTGCGCCCAACGCACAACAACTTTGAAGCGGCTCCATTTAGACCCGCTGTCAAAGTCACGGCCCTTTTCCCTGCTGGGCCGGCGGGCGAAAACACTGTTTCCACCCACCGGTCCAGCAGGGAAAACATTATATTGCCGGCGGGGGGTAGTCGCGCTGGCGGTCATCTATTGACTGCCAGCGCGGATCTCGGTGGTTTTAACTGCCGAGATCATAATCAGGGCCTAAGGGCCCTATTATGAGTTTGGTGAATGGGAAAGCCTGTCTGCCAAACTCCTGACAGGGGGGCCGCTGCCTATGCAGTGACCTCCCCACCGGTGTTATTAAGAGTTTCCTGCTAGGTTGGTGGGCGAAAAACTGAATTTCCACCCGCTGGCCTAGCAAGAAACAGGCTACAGCATTGTATTATGCTCATAATGCCAAGTGCAGGGGCAGTAGCCCCCCCCCGGTTCACCTGCACCCGTTCGCCGCCAGACTTTTCATGGCAGTGCTACAGCCATGAAACCGCTGGCGGAGAAGGGGGTCGTAATCCACAGGGCAGCGTTGCTTGCAGCTCTGCACTGGTGGATTAGGACCGCCACCAACCTCCAGACTACCGGGATCTGAGATGCTGGCAGAGCTGGCAGTTCCCTGGCAGCCTGACCGCCAGAGTTGTAATGTGGCAGTCGGACCGCTTCATTGGCAGCGGTCTAGACTGCCACCGCAATTTTGGTGGTCTAGAGACTGCCTGACTTGTAATGAGGCCCTAAGTCAAATCATGTGAAATCAAAGTTGGGTAAGACAGAATCTCTGCTCCTGGGTTGTCTATTGTTGCAATAGTCGCTCTCCATCATATTTGCTGAGGGATCTTTGTAGGGCTCCTAGAAGATCTAGACAACTTCGCTGGTGTCCTCGGACTGCCTTGATCTCACCTCACGGGCCAGCCAGCAGGGAGGTATACTGTTGCAGGGCTACAGAGCGAACTTCACGCATGACATCAGCAGCATTAGATTGTGATTTGGAAGGCAACAACGGTCCATAATGGCCTACTCCGAGGTAGTTTTTCAGTAGTATCACAGCTGCAGTTTATATGACTACTCCATGACTATATAGCAAACCACAGGTTTTGGGCATCAGCCACTCAACCTCGCTGCATTGCTCATGCTTTCATCCCCTCTGGGAAGGCCATATGTGTACTGCATAGCCAAGCCAGATATCTGGGGAACCAACGTTCTGATGCAAGGCTGAAGTGGAGGTTCTCCATCCCAGCTTTCTGTGTGGACTCCTTCAATTGCGAGACAGGGTTAGAAACCATGGTCTCTCTCTCTCTCTCTGAGAGGTTACCAAGGTAGGAAAATGTGTTGATTTCCCCAAGCAGTGAGGATGAAGAATGAAGGGATTGATGAGGATACTGCATTGGTAGACAGGCATCCTCTATCTTGGACACACAGGATCGTTTTTTAAAGTGCACACACGGAAACACACTCATGGGACCCTCACACACTTTGGATGGGAGACCAGAGGGATTCCTGGAAAGCTGGCTACTGAACTTTACCTAGTGAGTCATTGGAAATCACCCCTACCCATGCAGTGCCCCCACCTAGGATTAATTCACTCCCACCAGCCAATGGCATCTCATTTACGAGATAGAGATCATGTTGGCATCTCCTCAGTGGTTGAAGTCTTCCAAAACGCCATTTGTAAAACCCTCTCAGGTCTGACTGGAGTGATAAACCTTAGCAACGACATCCTCATATGCTCCATGACGCCAGAGGAGCACCATGAGAGGCTAAGCACGACCCTCAGAAGACTGGCAGAGGCCGGTTTGACACTGAACAAGAGGAAATGCCCATTTCACAGGAATTCTTTTGACTTCTTGCGGGATGTCTTTTCGCAAGATGGATTGCAGGTAGACCGTAAGAAAGCTGAGGCCATCAGGAACACCCCGGTCCCGCACAATCCCACAGAGGTGAGAAGTTTCCTGGGTATGGCAACATACTGTGGGAGATTTATTCCTAATCTGGCCACCATGCGGAACCCCTCCGGCAACTCACCCGAGCTGAAGCTAAATGGGAGTGCAGCATTGAGACAATCAAAGCTTTCAGATTCATCAAGGAAGCCCTCCTGGACAAAGCCACAATGGCTTACTTCCACCCGCACAGGAAAACAGAGGTAGTAGTAGATGCTAGCCCAGTTGGGCTCGGAGCAGTCTGACTTCAAGAGAGACAGGACCAGGAGTAGGTACCAGTGGCCTACACAAGCCGGGTCCTGTCAGCTGTTGAAACAAAGTATGCCCAGATTGAGAGAGAGGTCATAGCGATCTGGTGGGTGTGCCAACATTTCTACCTGTACCTGTGTGCAGGAGTTCCGGGTGGTCTCCCTCTTTGCGCACACTGCCTGGTTTGCAACGCCAAGGATCGAGCAATGGGCTGTGCTGCTGCAGCAATACAGATTCCAAGTCACGTATCGTCCGGGGCAAACAACCCGGCTGACTATTTGACACTGCACCCCCAGCAACCACCAGCCCCGGAGACTGACGAGGATGAAGAGAGGACTGAATGCTTTGTACAGATGGTTGTGCAGATGGTGTGTCCGGGCGCTGACAGTGACGGAAATCGCAGAAGCCACCTGAGATAATGTTGGCCAAATAGACAATGGCACCCGTTCCTGGAAGAATCCAAAACACTTACTCCCGACGAGCGCCACATGAGACAACAGCTGTGGAAGGTGAGGAGTGAGCTGTTGGAAAGCAGGGACGTTCTAATCAGAGGACAGAAGATTGTGATGCCGCACCACCTCTGGGACCACGTGGTAGAGCTAGCACATCAAGGGCACAAAGGGACTGCGAAAACCAAAGCACGCCTCAGAAGCAAGTGTGGTTCCCTGGGATCGATACTGTGGTGGATGAGCGAGTGACCAGATGTCATCCCTGCACAATAACCGCTGCTGACCAACCTCTGTCCTTGGGTTTCACCGAAGAGTCCAGCACCCAGCTTGGACTCGGCTAAGCATGGACTTTAGGAGTTACCTAGATGGCTGCTTGACTGCCCTACTGATCGATTCCTGCACTAGTTTCCCTGTAGTCGAGCTGGTGATGTTGATGTCGTTCAAGCACGTCAAACTAGTGTTAGAAAATACTTTTGCCTTCCTAGGCCTACCCAAGGCGATCAGGACTGACAATGGACCTCCCTTCCATAGCCAAGAATTTCAAGATTATTTGGTTTCCCTTGCCATCCGACACAGGCGGATCACTCCTCAGTGGCCCCGGGCCAATGGGACGTCGAAAGGTTCATGAGGACCCTGAACCGGGTGCTGAGACCCCCAAGTCTTCCAGGGCCTTGAGCTCCCGCTCTACCTGGGGTCTTAGATGGAATGTCACCCATCAATGCCGCAGGGCTGTGGACTGGACTAAAGCGTCATTGTGGAGTTTGAACTGCTTGCCTTGTAGTTAGCCTAGCCCCTTAAACAGCTGTGGGAATTCCTGCTGTATGGCCTCTACATGTGAGTCGTTGTCCTGCCTTGCAAAGAATACCAGTTCCAGGTCTTCCACCGTATGGCACCCAAGATGCTTACCTTTGCCACCTTTGGCCACATGGAATCTTACTTTCATCGTTCGATTTTTGCACCACACAGTGGCATCCACCACGCCCTGGAGGGGTAGCGGCTCGGTACCTTCATGTGTATATGCGTGTTTTCCACAGTAGGAGGGGAGGAGGTGTTGTCCGCTGGTTGTACTGATCTGCAACCATTAAGTTCACTGAGGTCCGGTATCGATTAGTGCCACCATTTTAACTCCATTGATGTTCATGTTGCACATCGGTGGTGGTCTTCTTTTGTGGATTGTCCTCCCCACGAAGGATATAATGAAGATGTCCTCCGACTCTTCATCGTCATACATTTCGGTCTTAGAGAGGACTGTCTGTCCTTCTTTCATGGGGCTTTCACCTAGGAACATATGATGGAGTGTCCCGGTGGCCTTCTCCAGTGGGCCGGCATCGGGTCGGGGTCTCCCGCCCCTACAGACTCTGGCGAAACGGTTGACCTTGCTGAAATGTGAGCAGATCTTCCCTCTTGCTGGACAAACGCCAGATGTCTTGTGCTAAAACCCGCAGTTTCCACAGCTCCGATCTGGCTTTTGGGAGCTGGCCTGCCGCGAATGTGCTCATCGCCCTTGGATGGCATCCACTTGTTCTTCGTTTACTGTAGTAGCCTTGGCGGGTCCCGTGGTGGCAATTGGACAGCCTATCGCGGCTGCCATGTCTTTGGCGTGAATGTTGGACTGTTTGTGCGATCTGGCTAAGATCAGGATCTCATCTAGTGAGATGCCAGGCTGACGGAGGATCAGTTTGCACAGCATTTTTGAGTGGCAGCCTTGTATGATTTGGGCCTGAATCTCTTCATGTTGAATGAGGTCCCCACAAGAGCTTTCGACCTTTCCGAGTCTGGCATAGAACATGTCTGTGGATTCCGTGTCCATCTGTTTCACTTGCTGCAATTTGAAATGCTCGTCGTCTGGGTTCAGTTGTGTATCGAAATGTCTGTAGAGTGCTGCCACTGCCGCGTCAAAATCATCTGCTCCGGAGTTAGGCAGTGTTTCAAATAGCTCATAAAGTTTGTTGCCCCCAAAGTGCATCATCAGCATTCGCCGGACTGTACCATCCTCCTACCTTGTAGCACGGAATAAGTGTTGGAGTCGTCCTAGCCAGTGACGCCATCGCGGAGCCACCATTGCAGGACATGACAATTGACTGAAAGGAGGTAGCGCTGTCACAGAAGAGTGTGACCCTGGGGTAGGTGTTGGGTGCGCTTGGTCACATTGTGGTGGTGAGCTCATGGTGTGAGTCTGAGATAATGCCGCTGTCTCAGTGGGGTGAGCGCATAATGTCCGTATTCGCTCTGCAAATCTTTTGCCTGTAGCCCCTAGAGAGCTGATGCACTTGGGCGCTGTGTGAATGGGACAAGCTTGCTTGAGCCTGCCCTGCCAAGATAAGGAAGTTTCCTGAGTGTATCTTCTCCAGTGCTGGGAGACAGAGGGAATTGTTGTGGGCTCATATCCGCTTTTCTGCAGCCCTCCTCAAGATCGCCCCTAGGCAGTGCAGCCTCGCCGGTTGTTAGAGGTGCGACGGCCTCTGGCGCTCCGGCCGGGCGTGGGCAGGGCTTTACTTTCTTCGGCCTCGGGCAGGTGCAGCTGCATGTACCTGCGATGTAGGCCGTACAGGGAAAGGCGCGCAAGGACAGGCGAGCGGCTCGCCGGCCCGTCTGCAGCGATTTTCAGCTCCTGGCAGAGCAAAGCTGAGCCCTGCATGCCTTCCGGTCAGGCCGCAGGTGAGGAGCGGCACGATCGGGATTCTCCCCGTCAGAACGGCATCAAAAGTAGGGGGACCACTTTCACGGACTGCCTCTCATTCCACCCTGCCATCCGTTGTCCATGATAAAAGGCTTAACGGACAGCTTTTCTCCATAATTTAAGCCCTTCACCTAAAAGACAGAACGTAATTAGGACAGATCAGTTTCCCCAGCTGGATTGAAAGGCGGGGAGTCTCCTGTGCTCTGAGGGAAGGAGGAGCAGACAGAAAAGAAACAGACCTTCTTGCCATAGTGTCTCCTTCCCTAAAGAAATGCAAATGTGCGCAACTGGTAAATTTGGAAATGCAAGGAGGCCTGGAAACATACATTGACTTTAATCAAACGAGTCACTTGAGGCTTTCTGATGGCAAAGATATTTTTTTTTAGAGATGTACTGCAATGGTGTTCCAAGGTGAGCTGTGAAGTGTGTGGTTTTAATGGAGTATTATAAAAAATGTTAGTACTAGGTATAAACTGCATATTATTCAAATCTGTATTTTAGGAGAACTCTTTTTTTTAATTTAACCAAAATGTATTTGCGCATTTTGTAGCAGCCTGTATTATGATGTAATTGTATTCATATAGCGCTTACTACCCCTGAAGAGCCGTCAAATGTATGTTTAAAATAAGGACTTAACACATTCACAGTTCTTTCAGGGACCTCGGTACCTCATAGTACTAACAAATATTGGCAAAGCCAATAGGTCTCATTTACGCAAGAGTTATTGGCTTTGCCAGTGTGTTTTAGCCATGTTATACACCAGAGTGGCTGCTATTCAGCATGGCTAAATGTTAGTGGCATAGTGGTGTGGAGTGCAGTAAAGTGGCATAGGAGCAGCGGCGTAGAGCCCAATGGTGCAGAGTACAGTGCAATGGGGTACAGTGCAGTTGTTTAGAGTGCACTGGCAAAGAGTGCAGTGGTTTAGAGTGCAGTGGCATGGGGCACAGTAGAGTGGCATAGGGTGCAGTGGAGTAGAGTGGAATACAATAGAGTGGCAGAGAGTGCAATAGTGTAGAGTGGTGCAGTGGCATAGAGTGCAGAGTAGACTTGCGTGGCAGAGATTGCAGTGGCGTAGAGTGGTGCAGAGTGGAGTAGTGTAGAGTGGTGCAGTGCAGAGTAGAGTATAGTGCCATAGAGTGCAGTTGTGCAGAGTGGAGTGATGCAGAGTACAGTGGCATAAAGTGCAGAACATAGAGTGTAGTGGCGTAGAATGCAGTAGTACAGAGTAGAGTGGTGTACCGTACAGTGGCAAAGAGTGCAATTTTGCAGAGTAGAGTGTCAGTGCAGTGGAGTAGAGTGGCACAGAGATGTGGCGTAGAGTACAGTGGTGCATAGTAGAGGCCAGTGGCATTGAGTGCAGTTGTTTAGAGTGCATTGGCGTAGTGGCATGGGGTAGAGTAGCATACAGTGCAGTGGAGTAGAGTGGCATACAGTAGAGTACCCAAGAGTGCAGTAATGCAGAGTGGTGCAGTGTCAAGAATGCAGAGTAGACTCACGTGGCATAGAGTGCAGTAGCGTAGATTGGTGCAGAATGGAGCATTGTAGAGTGGTGCAGCGCGGAGTAGAGTATAGTGCTGTAGAGTGCAGTGCCATAGAATGGAATGATGGAGAGTTCAGTGGCATAGAATGCAGTAGTACAGTGTAGAGTGGCATAGAGTACAGAGGTGGAGAGTGCAATGTTGCAGAGTAGAGTGTCAGTGAAGTGGTGTAGAGTGGTACAGAGAACAGTGGCATGGAGTACAGTGGTGCAGAGTAAAGGGCAGTGGCATACAGTGCAGTTGTTTAGAGTGCACTGGCGTAGAGTGCTGTGGCATAGAGTGGAGTAGAGTGGCATACAATAGAGTGGAGAGAGTGCAGTAGTGTAGAGTGGTACAGTGGCATAGAGTGCAGAGAAGACTAGAGTGGCATAGAGTGCAGTGGTGCAGAGTGGAGTAGTGCAGAGTGGTGCAGTGCAGATCATAGTATAGTGCTGTAAAGTGCAGTGATGTAGAGTGGAGTTATGCAGAGTATAGTGGTATAGAGTGCAGTGGAATCGAGTGTATTGGTGCAGCATGCAGTAGCACATAGTAGAGTGGTGTAGAGTATAGTGGCGGCCAGTGCAGTGTTGCAGAGAAGAGTGTCAGCGTGCAGTGGCGTAGAGTGCATTGAAGTAGAGTTCAGTGGTTTAGAGTGGCATGGAGTGTAGTTGTGTAGAATAGATTGTTTCAGAGTAGGGTGCAGTTGCATAGAGTGGAGAGGTGCAGGGTAGAATGCAGTGGCGCGGAGTGCAGTGGCGTATATTGGTTCACATTAGACTGAAGTGGCTTAGAGTGGAGAGGTGCAGGGTAGATGACTCTAACTCCAATATTTTGACATTAGACTAGTCTAGCATCAAAATATAAATATGGAGTTAAGTTTGCACTGAATTAGCGTAAACAAAAATGACGCTAATTCAGCGCAAACGGAGTATAAATCTGGGCTTTAAAGTCATTTTTTGGATGCGTGAACCCACCT
Organism: Pleurodeles waltl; assembly: GCF_031143425.1. Classification (NCBI taxonomy): domain Eukaryota; kingdom Metazoa; phylum Chordata; class Amphibia; order Caudata; family Salamandridae; genus Pleurodeles; species Pleurodeles waltl. Next base: position 73,504,500 of record NC_090449.1, on the reverse strand, counting down.
TGTGTCAATGAGATGCAGGGTGGGCATTCTCATCCAAAAAATGACTCAAGGGCCCTAGAGCTTTATTTATCCTCCTGTGCAAAAATGGAGAGAAGCGGGCCTAAATAATGGCGTTAAGCCTGCTTAGCGCCATTATTTAACGCTTGGAGCAGGGCAGGCGTTAGGGGACCTGTGGACTCATTTCCATGGTCAGACACCACAGAAAGAGCCCACAAGTGCCCTCCCCAAGCCCCAGGAACACCCCGACCCACTCCAGAGGGACACCACAGGATGGGAGACCCCATCCCAGGTAAGTATATATATTTTTAAGTGCCATTGGGGGGCCTCAAATGGGCCCCCCTACATGGCACTGGGTGCAATGGCCATGACCAGGGAACCCTTGTCCCATGTGCTGGCCATTGGGGTGGTGGGCATGACTCCTGTCTTTTCTAAAATAGGAGTCATGTGGTATGGATGGTTTTGCATCAAGAAATTATGCTAGGCTGGTTAGAGTCATCTTTTTTTTACTCTAACCAGCCTACTGTCTTTTTTTGGTGCAAAACCCCCTTTTCCCATACCGCCACCTCCACCCGGCTAACGTCAATTTTTTTTACGCTAGCCCACCCTTTGCGCCGGATTGCATCATTCCATTAATATGGCGTCCGGCTGGTACCCTGGAATGGTGCAAGCTGGCGCTATACTTTTTGACGCAAAACTGCGCAAAGTCAAAAAGTATAACTCTGGGCCTTAGTTCCCATCTAAGACAGAGCATGACATTTTACCTTGTTCTTTGAATGCACAGCAAATGTCGTGAGATAAGTACAAGATTTACAGGCCTGTTTATGGAAAGGGAGCACTCGGAATGATACTGTAAATAAGGTCTGGTCAAGGGAAGGGACAAACTCAAGCTGAATAACCTAAAACAAATAAAGCCTAGCAAATTGAAAGCAACTTAATGTGAGTTACAAACCAGAAAGCCAATGGCAAGCAACTGGCAGAATGCATTCCCAGGGAAGCTCTATGAATGTACTTAAAGTGACAGCCGTGGGATACTTTGTGGGGAAAGTCCAGTATTTGAGTCCAGTCCGTATCTTGCAGAGGTTTGGCCACATCAGTCACCCATGCAGTATGACGAGAAGACCTGGAGTGGTTTCCATGTTGCAGGAAAGGTCTGAACACCCATTCTATCAGTTTGCCACCAGTTCCTATGGCGTAGAGCTTCTGCCACACCTCTTGTAGGGTTAGTGCTAGGTGGCAGACATGAAATAGGGCATTTAATGATTATTTAAGGTGGTTGTAAGTATGGGGTTGAGCAGGGTGAAGATGATAGTCTGCCACAAGGGCTTGCCACAAATGTAGTAGCTTGCCGTCCAGAAACAAATCCCCCAATTTTAAGACACTTGCAGCATGCCACTGATGGAGTTGCTCTGAGCACAGCCGTCCTGTGCGAGTGGGAAGGCATAGCAAAGGTAGTGCAGGAGCACAGGGTTTGTTCGTGTCAGTGAGTTTACAGGTTCTAGCAAGGCAAGAGAAAGCTGTGCATGATAACCCTGGATGGTGATCCTTAGAATGGTTAGTAGGAAACAATGAGCAGTGCAGTAAGCCTTCCTAAAAGGTCTTTACGGATAAACCCAATCTCATGCAGCGGGGCAGGCAGAAAGGCAGAAAGGCAGCGAGCCACCCATTGGACCTGTGCAGCTGAGTAATAGCATTTTAAGTCCACAAGACCTAATCCACCCGCAGTCATGGGTAGCTTTAGAGTGGAAAGAGCTACCCGACAGCACCACAGAAACCAAATCAGTTGTGTGGCATGTCTGAAGAAGGAATGAAGGATGAGCAGGGGAAGGTTTGCAAAATAATACTATCATCGGAGTAGCACACCATCTTCCCTAGTGCCACGTGGCCCACTACAGAAAGCAGAAGAGAAGACCAAAAAGCAAACTTGGCTTAGAGGGAACGTGACGCTCTGCTGAGGTAACTGGTTCCCAGTTCAATCTGCGATCTAATTGAATATAAAGGGGAAAACAGTGCCATATGTTAAAGAAACACTAATTACATTTTAAAATGTTCACATTTTGTTTGTGCAATTTACCTCTCAAATATTCTGATGAGTCTATGTGTACTTGACACTTAGGGATAACCCAGATCACTAGTTTGGCTTTTGCTCAATTTCGAAACCATTTTAAGACATGGACAAAGCAGGCAATTGCCTTGCACCACCTTGCAAGGGGTCTGGCCCCTGCTCACCTTTCACAAGCACAAACAGCAGACCATTGCACCAGAAGAGTTTGCCAAGGTGGGTGGGTGGGTGTTGCTTGTTCAGCCACTTGACAGTGCCTCTTCTGTTTCTCTCCTGTGTGCAGAGACAACTCCCCAGGTACCCAATACCTTCCAATAGTCTTGGTGGATCCACCTTGTCTGATTTTAGGAATTGATCCACCTTGCTCTTCTCTTCCTTATTTATCCAGTTCTTAGCAATAACCTGTTGACTCACTTGCCGTGGATCTCCAATTTGATCTCTTCCTACTCTTTTATCATCTTTGATTGGTAGTCCGGGCCCCCATTTCTGAGATAAATGTGGAGTCCTAGACATACACTCTAGTGCTGTGAGACTACAGACAAGTTGTTGGTACCTCACATCCTGACATTAGGTTTGAGACTGTCGCCCACACCATCTGCCCTGCATCATTAAATATTTTTTAGGTTGAAAGTCCATAGGCGGTTGGGGTGAGCCAGATGTTTTTGTTCAATTTGTTTAGCTAGCATATGGTTAGTTACCTTAATGTTTCCCAAACTGTTTGCCAGGGGTTTAAAACATTTCAGAAACATAATCAAAATGTTGCTGTTACTTTCTCTTCAAGAAAGATTGGGTAGGGGTCATAGTCTTGACACAGTGCTGAAGGGCATTAATTTACTACTGAACAAGGATGTAATGTGACACCTAAATGTAGCATACCAGGAGGCAATCACAAAAAGACCACAGTGAATAGATAGTGCTATGTTTAAAAAAAAGAGTAAATAAATGCACTGGCAACATAGTGAGGCATGGCCTCCCTTTGGTGTGTCCCTAAATCTGAAGTTTGTTTTTGAATTTTGTACCTGAATTTGGACCCTTTGCCCTCAATGGTTGTCTTGAATGTTGACCCTGATTTATTTACAGTCCTGTCCTGAATTTGCCTCAATCAAAGGGGCTCAATCCTCGTTGCCAATGTGGAGGGGTAGTGGCGGGGGAGGGGGGGTCTCCAGTGCCCCGCACTGTAGTGTGGGCTCAGAACGGCAAAGGGATGACCAGGCCTAAGGGACGTCGGCCTACATGACACACACATGTCTTTCGTTTGTTGAGTGCAAAAGCCACGAGCGACTTTGCTCCATTTTACTCACGAAACAGCAACAATGTATAGGAGAGCCCCAGTGGCCCTCTACATCCCTGAGGAACTAACCCCATCCCTTCCACCCATCTGAAAATCTATGCTGTCATTTTCAACTTGTCAGTAAGGTAGCTCGGTGAGTTTAGTGCTCCCTGCTGAGATATGCATACCAGTTGAGGGGGACATGTTGAATCTCAAGCAGGGCCGACTCAGCCATATATCCTCTTTAGGTCGACATATAAAGTAAACTTGTAATTTCAAGCACAATTTCAGGATAAGAACCAGGATGTTGTAATTTATGCATTGACTTCTCTCACTTCTGCCGAGGCACATAAATGATGCTTACAGACGTGCGTTATCAGTATTTTGGTCAGCCATGGATGAGTATGCTGCAACTTTTTTTGACTGAATGGCCTCTTGTACGATACGGCGATAAAAGCTAATACATATGTATTTATTTGGACGTTGTATATAGCGCTGCGCGTCGCCTCACGGCTACTTCAGAGAGCTGAGCAGAATGAAAAAAAATATATTTATCTATAAAAACAAGTTCAATGAACAGTAAAAATTCAGGCACTGTTATAGCATACCAAAGGATGAGAACAGGAAAATCTAATAAAATGCTAGTCCCGTGGCGAGCATAACTGTCCCAGCTATTTATATCACGTTGCAAAGAAGGCCATTACGATTGTCGACATAAAAGTAGGACTCCTTGGTACCTGCGAAGCAGCGAGCGCTTTATGTTTCCACGGGGACTCCCATCCACCCCTGCAGCCAGCAGCCACGTCTAGTGTGTGCTCGTGTAACCTGAACACATCCCTCAGGAGGGGTAAATAACCCACCGAGAAGGCACTGATGCTTTCCCTGCACTCCTGGCGCCGGTGTGCTGCTTGTTTTATGCCAGTGCCGCGAGGAGGCGTTGATCAAGGGCGTGCGTGAGGATAAAACGTTTTTTAAAACCTTCGCAAAGGTCTGTGCAAAACTTTGTAACTTCATTTAAGTTTGCAAAATAGGAAGGCCTTTTACTTCGTGACATTAGCATGAAAATGGCGATTTTGTGACAATTTAGTTTGCATACATCAGTGATTTGCACATAATAAAAGTTTTTTCATATTATAATTAACATATTTTACTCTGAGGCGCCACTGTATGTAGAAAAGCTCAACGAAAGTAAAATTACAAAAGAAAAAAATATGCATAAGTTTTACAGTATAGAACTCTGTTGAAACTATGCAAGTAGGGCCCCCGACCCGCCTCTCCCCCACCCCCGTTCAGTTGCTAAAGCCGAATACAAAAATCTGAAACGTCGTCACAAAACTTTATGGTTGAAAAACAATCTTTGCGCACTGGAGCTCAGACTAAAGTGAACATTTGTTTCACGTTTGGTCGAGACGAATGTACCTTGACCTCAACGACTTTTCTCAAACGTATGATACTGTCAGGTCAGACTATTCGAGCCCAATAACTGTAAAATCGACTGACCTTATAACCATGGCTAGTTGTGACTCAAAGGCTATCGATTAATATGTTCAGATGCCAAGAAAATATTCTATGGCAAGAGAATCCAGAGTGAAACGTTTCGACTGGAAGCACCATTATGTATTTTTTACAATTAACCCAAGTGGACTGCATCTACCAAAGTAACAATATTGGAAGTAACACTTTTATGCCATACAAGGTAATTGAGTCAACTTTATCTCCGGAATTAGAATTGGAGAATGCTACAAGCACTGAATCAATCAAAGTTTGTGCACCCTTACTTCTGGCTCCCCTTCTCAAGAAAACAGGCTTGTCAGAAGTTATTACAAGGCCTGAGGACCCCCTGTATGCTTCTTCTGTTTTTGGAGGGTGCCATAGGTACCTATTCCTAAATTTCAATAGAGAGAAACAATCTCATCTGGCGTCACCTAGTGGTATGGCCCATAATCCGCATCATTATTAATGAAGGCGTGGGGCTGGCTTGCAATTAAAAATCAATAAATCTATTTAGTTGAAGGGCACGGCCCCTAGAGAGTGTGTCACCATGAAGACATACACTCAGAGGCCACATCCGACCCCTGCCCCAACCACGCCTACCCCAGAGGACTGCAACCCATCAGTGCCATGCTCACACCCACTCTGAATGCCTCCACCTCTTCTGCAACTTTCCCAGACGAATGGAAACACACAGCTGTCCTCCAACTGTTAAAAGAACCCCCCACCCCCCCTGCGGTCCCTTCAACGCTCGCCAACTACAGATCGATGTCCCTGCTACCATTCCCAGCCAAGGTCTCAGAAAACAATAACAGGTGCCTCGATAGTGCACTCTAAAAATCTGCATAACAAACAAAGGGCGGAGCCTGAGACATAATGCCCCCTCTGTCCCCTTCCCTGTGACAGCTCAGGGAAACGTAGAAAGGCACTGGTGCAACTTAGTGTTCTGCTGAACAGCTGTTGGGTTTTATTAAGTTTTATCTTGGGTGTGGAAGCTAACACCTAAGCATAGCACTGATAACTGGTCAACTCGATAACTAAAGCTGGCAGCTTGATTCAGTCAGCGCAAGAAACGAGCGGGATCCAACCAGCCCAGGTGAAATAAGCAAACGACATTCCTCATCGCCCACACCTTGTCTGCTTTCTGTGTGGAGCAGCGACCTGCAGGGGTGCCAAATGCCCACGAGAGCTGGATCCATGCCATATTTCCAGGATACCCACTATGGGAATAATTCCCCTCCAGGTTCACTGTATGCAGCTTTACCTCTGGAGGATATACCAAAAACAATCTGGAAGACACTGGTTACAACGGGATTCATGTGTTGTTAGGGCACATGTAAACCAGTGGCACTCTGCCCCTTCCTGTTGTGTTAATGCACAGTCCGTTTAGCCAATGAGCAGCGATATGTAAATGGCCGTTGACTCGTGCTAATATTGAGTGGTGCATTACTTTTCTTCGCTTTCAGTGTTTATCTGCGCTTCCCAGTTAGCAGCCATCTTGTTTTTGGTAGCGAGGGCCAGGTCTCAATGTTCCAAAAACAGCCCCTTTGACCCCCATGGCAGGGAATCATTATCTTTCCACTGGTTGCAAATGGTGGGCACGGCGCTCCTTATTTGGCAACTGAGACCTATGTTTTTTTAATCATCAAACTATGACCGGGACCAAAGAGAAAAAGAAAATTTGGAGAACGAAGAAGAAAATAGGGACAAAGGTCGAAAGCAGGGATGAAAAAGAAGCTGCCAGAGTGAGACAAAGAGATGGATAGTAGGTGTAGGGTGGCGAAAGAAAGAGGCGTAGGGTGGAGTCAGGATAAGGCGGAATTGATGCTCAGCAACTTCAGCATCCGGCTGCACATAAGAAAAACTTTGGTCCCTGCACTTATTTTTTCACTAACTAAAGACTCTAAAGTGCACTGGACACCTACAGACCAGAAGTCGCCGGTTGAGGGAAGCAGTGGAGCCTGAGAGCAGCGTTAACTCACAAGCAGGTAGTAGTGGAGGCAGGGAAGCCCCAAGCCAGTAGGGAAAGTAGCTTCTCATAGTCAACTGCGGGAGGATGTCTGGAGGAAGCGATGGGAATGAGTCGGTGACCGCGTCCAGATATCGAAGAACTGCCTTTCGTCCCTCCACGGACAGGAGCCCATGCCCAAGCAATTATGCAGGAAAGAATGAAAAGTTACTTGCCTGTCCCCAGCCAGTGTTTCTGGTGCAGCTCAGGGTCAAGTGGGCCACCTCCAGATGGTCATGTCCTCTAATGCACAAAAGAATAGGGGGCAAGGGAGATTCCTCTTATGTTCTTCTGCCAGGCTGCCCATAGGATTTCCTGACCCTTCTGCCTCAGCAGCTGGGGGCCACTTGGCAAAAATTCCACCTGCCCTCACCTTAAACAGCAGTAACTGTCTCAGAAGATAATGGGATTACTTTGCTGGCTTGACCCCTTCATGGGGTAATGATTGTCTGGGCACATGGCTGGCAGTACGGGGGACTGACCTGCTGGTGGCTCTGGACCTTTTGGCTATACCCCTCGGTTGACTGGGTTTGGGTACTGGTGGGGTTTTGCAGGCCACTGGTTCCCTGGCAGGGATGATGCATTATGCTGTTTCTTGGTGGCGTGTGATTTTCATTAGAAATCACTTTCAGTTGATTCCAGAACTTGCCTATTTAACCTGTGAAGTCTGTATAAATACGGATAGCGTTATTTGCCATGGACCCCTTGGGTGGAGGAGGTAAATTGTTGGCATCATGTGCCTGTCTCTGTGGCAGATGTGAATAGGACACATTCTGTCTTTAATATTACTATTGTCAGGTGCCTGTAAAGAGAAGAATTTGGATCATGACCTTTGAGCTGTTTTACCATCACTGAATCAATGCTGTATATAACTGTTGCAATATTTCATATTGTCACATGCAGTGCAGTTTTGTGCAAAGCCTTTAGTGTCGTTTGTGCATGAAACAGCTTTAGTTTACTATTGTTTTATTTTTCTGCTTCTGGCACAGCCAGCAGTGCAGGGAGGGTGGGTCTGGGCCACAGGAGTGGGGAGGAGGGGCTGGCCAAGCACATTTGCGCACTTAGATTTTTCCAGCCCAGCTGTGTTTAACAGCTGGGCTGGAGAAACTGCGTGGACCCCAGGGCTGTGTCAATCCTGGTGCTGCTGTCATGCTAGGTTTTGTATGAAAGCAGCACCAGGGTTACTGGGGAGCCTGTACCGGTGTCCCAACAGTGAATGCTGGGACACCAGAAGAAGAGGAGTGCAAGGCGGCAGGAGGAGCCAGGGACAGTTGCAAGCTAAGTGATTTTTATTTAATTTTTTTATTTTTACCTCTTGTCCGTCTCCCCCTCCGCTTGAGTTATGCGGTGGCCGGCACTGGATCAAGATCTAGGTCAATAGGTGCATAATTACAGTTTCTCCCTCCAGCCACCCTCCAAAGTAGCTTCTTCCATTCCCCAAGGGGCACCAACTTTGGAGATCAGGAAGACTCTCAAGAAACTAAGCACATAGCTCTCCAGCCTGCCACCCTAGCATCTCTCAGTTTTAGTCTTTCTGGACCACCCATACAGACCCATCTACATGTTCCTAAATGATCCCATTGCACGTACTATATAAAATGATTTGCATTAGGGCTTATATGCTGCTTTTTGTAAACCCATTTGTACTGCATGCCAGATCGACAAATCACTTATATATATTTTTTTTTTTTAAGATTTTGATCTCTTTCACAGTGTCACAGTCTTTTGCTAGTTTCTGTAACACTTCTCTCAATTACAGTGGGTGAACAGTGCTCCAATGCCCATGATGCTTGGTCCGCACAATAGAAAACCATGTAAATAGGCATTAGCAAAGCCATTAGGTCTCAAGTTTTCACCTTGCCAATGCAGATCTTTTGGCTTTGGCAATACTATTTACTGACGCTCCTCCACTTAAGACAAATAAATGCTTTTTTGCCAAAGGTGAGCAGTATCAGCAGACGGAAAAATGAAAAACAGCACAATTACGTACTCGCTTGCATGCATCATCACCAGTGCGCATGTATGCATCATGACTCCATGGCGCCCCAGTGAAATAACACATACACGTATGAGTTGCCTTGTACGCACACACGTATGGCATTACAGCCTCTATTTTGTTTGATTTTTACTCATCATTCCAAAACACATATTTCTATCTGGGAGCAGCAAATTACAAAAAAAATAATAATAACATGTGACAAAAGAATGCTTTCAGTAAAGTGTCGCCTAGCAGCAAAATGCAGCTGCTGGGCCCTCCAAAAATGTAAAAAAAATGAACAGCAGGAGAAGTGATTGTGGAGAAACAGTGAAGTAGGCAGGGGTAACTGAAACAACCACCAAGCAACAAAAGCTTGGTGGAAGGAACAGCGGAGGAGATGTGTGTGTGTGTTGGTAGGAGAGGGTGAGGGGATTAAAACCATAAAATCTGAAGGTACATGGGGGTCAGGGTAAACAGTGGAGGAGCCTGATGGGTTGAAAAATACACTTAAAAAAGCCAGATAGGTTGGGATGAGGAAGAGATAGGTGGCTAGGCAGGGGGTGCAATAAAGAGTGCAGGGGCGGAGATTGAAGGGGTGAAATTGCACACAAGCGAGAGCAAGAAAACACATGCACTCCCCTGGAGTGCTACAAGTCATAGACTAAGGTACGTCACTGATTGTGGTCAGTGGAAGGATGCCAGTTCATCCAGTCAAAGAGATGGTAAAGAGGCCTTGCTCCAGGGGAAGAACTAATACGAAGAGGAAGAAACACCACCCAATAAGAAGCAAGCAAATGAGTAGCAAAAAAGCCAACCAGGATGAAAGCAATGATTACACAAAGCCCAAAGTATTGGTATTGTCTATAAGAGATCTTTGAATACTGTCCGTAGGTGAGACCTACTAAAAGTAAGTAAATAGATGAATTACTGACTTGCACCTGTTGCGACCACATTTAAGCGATCTATGTGGCTCTCTACATGCAGCATCTGAACCTCGTCACGTGGCTAGCTGCGTGTCAATAGATCCATCGCAACATTTCGTACACAGCAAAGAAAACATAAAGCACTTTAACTTTCATTAAATCGAATTCATTACACCCCAGGAGACAAATACAGAATATTCAGAGTGAATATGTGAAAAGCGGAAGAAATATCAGCTCCTAGAGATGCCGGCGTTGTATGGTGCGGAGCAGACTCGAATATTAAATGCAGCGGAGCTGTTCTTTGTTCCCCTGGAAATGAGCTGAAGCTATTAAAAATGTACATGTCACACAAGGCTGCAACTGTCAACGTTGCTGAAGTAAACTAGCACTTAAAAGTTCTGGAACTTGATTTCTTTTGTGTCCCAAAGTTGTTTAAAAGCGTGGTGCATTGATCGTAAGACAGTTTTACATAAAAGCAGGTAAAATTGAACACAAAAAGAGACCTGTCACTTTTTTTTTTTAATAACGAGTGCTAGAGATGAAGTGATTTTGGGAAAACTCAGCTACACGTAGGCTCTGCTGCAGAAGTTACACCAGGGCTCGAGGGCTGCAGCACTCTCTAAAATAGGAATAAAATTATGTGCCCCTTAATCTGACTGATCTGTTTATCCATAGGAGTGTAAATAATCTGACATTAATAGTCACGAACTAACTTCACACAAACCTGGGATTTTTTTTCCTCCGCACAAATTTCGCCTGCTGAACCTAGCGACATTAGTGTGTGTGTGTTGGGGGTGGGGGAGGGGGGGGGGGCACAATTGCCCCAATGCACTTGTGTATTTTGGGCCTTTAACTGATGTTTACTTATGTTTATGTCCAAAAATATCTACAATTTCTCCTTCCATCAATTCATAAAGTTGATGATCTTCTCGCACCCTACCTTTAAAGATCCCTGCTTCTCTTATTTCGACTCTATGCCAGAGGGTATTTCTACGGTGTCTCTACTTTTGTGCTCACCCTACCAACCTTTTGCAGTTCTCATAGGTCTCACTTGTTCCAACCTTTTCTCCATCCTACCTACATGTTATCCCATTCTTCTTATCCATATTTCCTCCTCTGCTTTTTCTGCCCTTTCTGCTGACATCCTATATAGACCCTGACTCTACAGACAGAGAATTGGATTCAGATTGTGTGTAACCTCAGACTCAGCTCCCCCATTGTTTGTGGAGATGCCATCAACCCACAAAACTTTTTTTCCGGCTTATTTACTGAGCCTCAGCATCTCCCTGATGGTGGCACTTCCACCCTCCAGCGCCTGATTACAAGATCTACACAGCATCTTTTAGCATGTCTCTTGCGCAGTCATTCCCCAGGGTTACCAGCACCATGAGTGAGTTCAGGCCACCCACTAGAGTCTTATTTAACCATAGAGGGGATAAGATCTGCTCATGTGCTTTGGCCCACAAACATCACAATATGTCTTACATTTTCCAGAAAAGAATTCAGGCACAATTCAACACTTAAGCAGACCTAGGAGTGATACTCCGCGCAGGATTAGCCACGTGCCACCTCATGTGACAGATTTACAGCTTTACCCCTTACTAAGCCAAAAGCCCTGGCGTTGAAGTAGAACTCTGTGTTTCCACCAACAGGAGTGGGGAAATGCCCCACCACATGATGGAGGGGAGAATTCAGCGTCCATGTTGTGTGCAGAAGCCACAAGGACTGAAGTGTGACAGATGGGATGAATGTTGGTCCACCCTCCATGAATGTGTGTATCACATCTTTCCAGAGAGCTCTTATACTCAGTTATGTTTGTCCTGCTGCAACAGAAGCTTGTAAATACAATTCCCAGAGAATGACACCTAGCCAGTTTGTGTGTGTTTGAGATTCTTACTGGGAAAGCTATACAAAGGGAGGTTTCCTGACCAGCAGCTAGAATTGAGGCACAATGTTGCGAAACCACATAGTTTCTCTCGCACACGTAAAAGGGGAACAAGATGTGGATCTGTCTACCAGATCTACACAGTAGAAGTACCACCAGAGGGGAGTATATTATTCAGGTCAGGAAACACCAGTCAAGGTCCCAAAGATAACAGATTTTAGAACTACAGAAAAAGGCAAGAGGGGGCAGTTTTGCCCTAACTACAGGAAGACAGTAGCTTCATGCCACTCTTTTTTTATTTTGATACACACACTTTTTCATGTCTGAAGAATTCACAAGAGCTGGGAATTCGTATCTGCCTTTGTGAAAACATTTTAGCTGTGACTAGCCTATTGCAAGTAGAAGTGTCTACTATGTACTTCCAGTGTTGATCCTTGAAGTGCTGACCCAGGATAGGATTTGAAGATATCCTCTAAGGACACATCTGCGTGCTGATTCTAAATGTGAATCCTTTACATGGTCAAGGATTTTTTTAGATCTGGCGTGGATTCGGTCATCATGGACCAACACCGGACCCCCAACAGCTTCCTGTTTCAGTTTATGCTACACAATTTCTCAAATCATTTAAATCACACATCTTTTTCTTAGTCTAATTTTAGATGGCGCCTTGCAAGACTGCCACCTTTTCTTGATTAAGACCCACCACCTCCCTTTAAAGTGTTGGCAATGTGTCGCTTGGCAACGGCACATACTCGAGCAATGATCTTATAGCTGAGCAGTTCAAAGGCACACCTACTAATATTTCTACTGTCTCCTTCAATCAATGTCATCCCTTGTTTAAATGTACAGGCACATTAAGGAATGGATATAGTTTCCTAATGTTTCTGCACAACCGGTTGAGAGGAGAATCACAATGGGAAGGTGACAACTCACTTCCATCCATGGTCTCATTGTAGCCTCTGAGAATTTCAAATGTGTCACCATCACATATATAGACATTTATAGAGCCCACTGCAAGAGTCTTCTCTTTATAGAGAATCTGAAATCATTTGCTGCCTCCAGCTGAGACCGGGAAACGCTGCAGTGAATGGATCTCCATCTGATTTGTTTTAGCAAATGTCAAATACCTTAACAACAAAAAATCTAGCCCTCTGAATAACATAGATGGTCATATATTTTCATAAAAGACATTGATGGTCTTGGGTATGTGCTCCATAATGTACGCAGAAGCCATCTCCCTCCTGTATCTGCAGTCCATGATGTGATTCGGGGTTCATAGCTGCGAGCCCTTGCTTGCGCCTAGCAACCCCTGGGACTTCCTTTATGTCCACCAGCCTGAGAGGTGGCAACATCACTGCCAAAATTTGAAAGTAAACCGTGACTCGATGAGCGCTCTTTACGTTTTGCATCTTCACTGAGAACCAGGACAATTCCCTTTAGGTTCCGTGGTTCTGTAATATAAATTAGAACATTGGAATGCTGGGGGCTCCATTGAAAACAATGGAGTGCTGCGGGCTTTTACTGGCCGGTAAAAGCCCGCAGCGCCAACATTCCAATGTTCGCTTTGTTCACAGCAACAGCTGTGAACAAAGCCTCACGGAGCCCGAGGGGATATTAATCCCCTCGGGCTCCGTGAACATTTTTTTTTTAATAGAACATTCTGCCCTGAGTGGCAGAATGTTCTAATAGCCTTAGAACCCGCCGTAGCGGGCTCTACCGGCTATTAAAGTCCCTCTCCCTTGTTAAATGCCCTCGCCTTCGGCTCTGGTATTTAACGCGGGGAGCGGGCCTTTAATAGCCAGTAGAGCCCGCTACGGCAGGTTCTACGGCTGTATAAGTTCAGCCGTGGAACGCACACTCTTCACTTAAACAATTTGCCTCACTCTGTGATTCATTAATACATTAATAGTTGAAGCGTACACTGGGGCAAGTAATACATCATGCTGGTTTGCAGTGTAAATTATTTAAGTTCCCTTTGTTTTTGTGCTTTATGAAACTATATCCTCCTTTTCAAGCAAACACATAGTATGCAATGTAGTACCACAGGAAATGGGTAATGTTCCCCTGGCATATCATGTCCACTCCCTAATTAAAGAATTTGATAGCATCTAAAATAGATATTTATGTGAGCTGTGTAGTTATATTTCTCATGCAGTTAAGGCCATGGACATAACTTCCTGGAAAGTCACAGGACATGTGATGTGACATCTGGTACCCCTGGCATTGCTGTGAATTGACATCCATGCTGAAGGGTGGATCAGTCTTTCTCTTCTCCATAAAAAAATTGAAAAGATCTGAGAGATGAGCAGCTTTGGCCGTAGATCTTCTTGTGAGGTAGTGACCTGGGCCAGCAGTGCTGAATGTTGTTGATCGCTGCCTTGAGAAAATAGTTAGGCTTTTGAGGGACTACTCACTTACCCTCATACATATCTCCATTTTGTGTCCCAAATAGTCTGTACTTGGAGCTCTCATCCATGTAAGCCAGTGAAAAGAGCCAACCTCCCTACTCGCAACCTTCTTCCAATGTATCTCTGTTTATTACACCGTGATCATAGCCAGGGAAGGAATCCTGAGTTTAGTACTTATACTCAGACCAGTTGTTTGATCATTATGTGAGCTTTGGAGTTTTAATAACAGATTAGAGTGCATGAATAAGGTTGAATTTTGTGACTGAGTATCGCGAAGACGATCAGACAAAGTGCCCATCCTAAGCAGTAATGCCTTTTAGAGCTGAAGAGATAAACTATGTGTTAAAAGACACAGAGTATATAAACAGGATTCCCCATTGACAGCTGTGAATCAAAATTGTGCACTGGACAGGATTCAATGAAAGGGAATGGATGTTATATTGCTCAGTTGTATATTATATTCACAGCCTCTGCACCTTCTGCGTGATGTGGAACAGTGTATACTCAGCAGAAATGGGATTACAGTGCGGACTGAGGAAGAGAGTCAAAGCCACGAGCACTGGACCTCCAACAATGCCACTTCCACAATTCAAAGCCAAAAGAATTGATTTACCTGTATTCAGTGTTAACACCAACAAAGTATGAAGTTCTATCTACTAAGCAACCAATCAGTGAATGTAGGAAAAGCAGACACAAGGAAGGCAGTTACTTATAAGAGGCAGTGTGAGTTACTTTTCCGGCAGTTTCATATGACTTTAAAAGAAGCTGGATTGCTAGCCCCTGGGGTGCACCTTGAAATGAAAAATAGCGAAGAGAGGCGAATTGTTGGATTTGAATCGGGATGATGTTGCAGATCCTGCATGTGGAGCAAGAGAAGGCATGTTATCTGGTCTTCTTCCCCTTTTTGCATAACTTGTTTTCGAATGCGAGGAAGACAGTTCTGCGGGAGATGCAAAGCCAGAAGAGATGCTGATCTTATGCATAGGAGGCTGTTTCATTTGGAGGTCCCAAGATTAGAACGGACAGTGCAAATCTCAGAGTGGATTTGTGGGGGGTGGCGGGGGGGATCAATTTGGAGAGTGGACTTCCTTGAGAATGGGATTGATCCGGTCCAATCTTTTCACGATCTTGATAAGTTATCCAGCTGTATGTAGGATCCACTGCTCTGGGATGTCTGTGAGTAGGCCTTTGCCTCCTTCAAGGTGTTATCAATCAATGCTTGAATGGCTGTGGTGAAGGTTGAGGGGGTATGTCTTGATGTTCCCAACGTGAAGGCCTTCTTTCCGTAGGATGCTTGCAAGTTGAGGGCCCCAACTACATTCCATCAATAAGAATACATAGCTGTGCGCATGCTCTGTTGAAGCAACACTCATTTGCAGATACTGGCAATTTGTGCACCTCAAGTTCTTTTTCAGTGATGTAGCCCCCTTCCCATTAAACCGTGGATGGCTACAATGTCACTAGTGGCATTCACTGGTGGTCTGGCTCAGTTTGGATGCTGTAATCTGAAAGTCGAACACTGAACCTTAAACCAAGCTGCACAGGTCCCTTAAGATGAGGTGCACACAGTACCAGCATTGTTGGTTCATTGACTCGGCCATCTCACCACTCCTCAACACCTTGGAGCAACCTTGCAAACTCCATTGGCTTTGCCTACGAGGGAGATATTCTTAATGTGTTCTCTAATGGCGTGTTTTAATTCTGCCTAGCGATTACTACATTCAGACTTTTTGCTCATCATATTGAAAGCTCAGAAACATGCACATGCAAGTTCGGTTGATTGCGCTTCGTTCTCTCGCACAAGGAACCCACAGCAAACAGGCAGTTATTGGCTCGCAAAAGAAGACATCGTTGGAGCGTATGATTCACTTAGCGGCAGTGCCTGCGATGGCGGAAGCGAAGAGGTGGCGTAGACTGGTTGCGGAGGCGTGAGTGCAACCAACCCTAGCAGCAGCCGACTGCGCACCATTCGCAAATATTTTCGCATAGCAACTACTGCAGCTACGCCCTCGGTGCGCAAAACTTCTGCACCGCGGAGGTTGTAGCCATAGGCTGAATGTTTGTTTTCATGAAGAGGTTGCACTTCGACCTAAAAACTTATCCTTGTGCGAAGTGAAACTTTTTTAAAGCAGATGAACACCAAAAAACGTGTACTTCCCAGCTGCCAATTTTCGCTGTTACATGCGTAAAAAAAAGTCAACACTTGGCACAACATTAAACATTGAATGGTAATGTAACTGTTTTAGGAATTCAAACTGCAGTGAGAAGTCGTAAGTACACAAACTATGCCACACTTTCTACCATTAGAATATTTTGTGCAACACCTTTAACGTGCTACTAAACAAGGGGTCATCACTCAAGTTACGATTTTCGCAAATATTCGCATACGTGTGATCCGGCCTCCAAGCTGCTGAAAGCCACTACTCCAGCAGAATGTGCCCGTGAAACGTGTGCTGCGTTGACGATGCATGCAACAGCTTTGGGGTTTTTCTAAATTGTTCAGTTAATTACCTTCATCACATTTGCTTCCGTCCCTTGACTTTATGGGCCATTTAACCAAGTCCCAAAGCATTTTGGGCAAGGCCGGTGTTCATTTGCTAGCACATGTCTTCACATTTTGATTCGAAGCCGCTCTCTACTGTCATTTGTAGGTATTTCTATTGACATATGTCTTCCCGTGTTGCTTCAGTGCAGCCCTTGATATGTCTTTAACTTATTTTGGATCTCTCCGGAGGAGGGCAGCAACCATTTTGAGAGCGGTGACATTTTCAAAGAAAACAAGCATTTGCAATGCAACGGGTCTCGCAATTGCTCGAGTTAGAGCTGTTAGTATTGTAAACTCCTAACCGGACTTTTCTTGCCACACAAATTGAAAGAAAAAAACCGAGCGCAATTGTGCTATGTAAAATGCAGCGCCATCGCGCTGAGATTGAAAATGAAAATACAGAACGCGATTGTGCTATGTAAAACCCAGCGCAATCATTTTCAGTAGTTGGCAGGGGCGCTCGAGGACACCTAAACTCCAGAAAAGGCATGACGTATGCATGGCTTTCACTAATGAAAGCAAGCAGATTTTAAAAGGCAAGCCCACAAACCAATGAAAGTGACGTGCGTAACATGGGCGTGGTTACAAGCCCAAAGAGAGATGTGACTAAAAAGGCATCAGTGACTACTCAGGTTCAGCCTTTTCTGTAAGAAAGCCGCCCCCGCCCCCAGTCTGGCACTGCTTACCCATAGGAACCCACAATTGACATCCAAATACCATAACCTGAGTGTACTCCATGATACCAACCTCAATAACTTTCAGAAGTATTTCTTGGCTTTATCATCTCTTCATTTTCTTTTTGTTTTTTGCCTGGAGTCAAATTGAACCCAATAATTATATACTGGTCGGCCTTAGGGAGCCACATGTTGATCCCACAAAGACATAGTTGAAATCCAGCATCTGTGTGTTAGATTACAGTTTTATAACAGATAGTTATGGAGAAAAGGCATCACATAGCTTTCACTTTTAAAAGTGTTGGGGGTGGAGGGGGACTAAAAGTTACAGTCCTGGAATTCAGTTTCTGATGTAGTCTCAATGACGCATGAGAGAGTAATGGCATGTTTATGATTCAAAGGTGAAAGGTTATTTAATAATATGTGAAGAGAGGTTGGGTAAGAAATTGCCATGTTTTTTTATAGAGGTAAAAGGGAAAACTTCATGTAAAAGCAGAAGGCCTCTATCTCTCATTTGCCTCAAATATTGGTTGAAAGAGCTGTGGTGATGATATCTTAATAATTTGCCTGTTTTGTCTGGCTCATCTCATTTTGTTTAATCAACACAGTGGAGGAAAGAATGAAGAAAAACGCTTTTATTGTCCAAAGTCTATAAATTCAATCAAATACATAAATTGTTCAGATAACAAAAATGGCGGCCATGAAACCTTCAGAAAGAAATTACATGTCATTTTGAAGTATGGGATGAGCCAAGACCTTTTGTTTTCCATAATAAAAATATAAACAACATATTTCACTTGAAGGGCTTTCAGTCTTGAATCTTCATCCTTTGGTCTGTGGTACGGTTATTAAAATGTTCCTTCTGCCCACCACAGCATACACTTCCATCTTGGGGCACACAGTCAGACCACTTCAGTCACCGCTTACCCAACTGGGAGTGATAGCATTCTGCTCTTGAACAATGCACACATAAATAGTCTCAGTCTGTCTCTCTCTCCCTCTCCCCATAAATCTTGTGTATCAGAATGATGGTAATCATTTTAGTAATCTCATCAGTCATCATCTAAAACAAAAGTATCATTAGGAACAGCCCAAGCATACTTTATCACACATCCCTACATCCCCATTTCGATTAGTCCCTAATTTCGACTAGCCCCTACCTAATCTCTGCATGTTTTCAGTCTCATGATTATTGTATTGACTGAATGATTATTGGAACTCCTTAATTATTTAATTATTTATATGCCAAATAGTATACTTTAAATAAATAGTATTCCACATATCTTTCAAAGCCGTCAGGTCTGCAGGCCGATATCAGCACTTCAACATTCATCCTTCACAATGAATTCCTATGTCTGCACCTCCTAAAACCTGACATCCCTTTCTACTTGTTCTTCTAATTTCCCACTATGGGGAAGGGAAACACCCGCATAGCTTCTCCTAATATCGCTTCGGACCACTAGCAATTCCTTCATTGCAAAAATTCATGGCATGTAGGCAAACATGGCCATTTCCATTTCCTTCCAAGTCTGATTCATACAAGGCAGGGTTGCCTTGTACCTTTAATCGCTTTATGTAGCCAAGCAGCTTCCAGAGAGTGCAAAGTTTTCAATTCTGCGTTCTGTTGGCGCGACTAATGTCAACTTACAGCTCTGAAAATATGGCGATCTGGAACAAACTGTTAGCACCATTCCGAATATCAGTTTCCTAAGCCCTTGAAACACACACTCTAAAGAATTAGGGCTTCATGTTGGTATGCAGTCAGACTTGACTTATATGTCACGTATGTATTATGGAAAAAAATCCTGCCACACATAACAGAGTGACAGCTGTGACCATAATCTGGTCATGTCAAGGCTGACAGCAGATCGCATCTGGTCATTAGTTATTGGGTTCCTTCCTTTTTAACAGCATTTTAGTAGAGATAGGCTACCTATTGACCTATGTATGTCCATGCAGACTGGCATGACAAGGACCCCTCCCTCCCACCATGTGTGTGAGATACATGTTTGCAGCAGACATGCATGTAAATGAGAGGTTGGAATACTGCTAGCTAGAGTTTCCCCTTTGTCCTGCCAGATGTAGTTACACTTTTCACCAATGTCTGCACCATCCTTCCCTAAACCTCCTGGCACCACTTACTGTAGAAAGATTGTAGGGACCTGCAAGCCAGATGTCTCTAGCCCCCTTTCTTTCCACTACGACCAGCTTTCAGTCTTTCTTCCTCAAATGTTCCCTCCGCATTCCTGCTGCATCCTTACACAAATGCTTTGTCCTTTCTGCAGCCCTGAAGCACATCCTCTGAGTGCCTTAATCTACCCCACATGCTTCAGTTTACTACTCTACATCTCTATATGGCTGCAGTGTTCCATCAACTCTAGCTTCTCCCCAGCCTAAAGCTTCTTCCCAGTGTCCCACAAGCATCTTGAGTATGTGGCCTATGACTTCCACATGCATCTCGGTAGCCCCCCGTATATGTACCTCAAGTTTCTTGCTGCCTCACCACCCTCTCTTTCAAGCATCTATGGAAACTTACTTTGGCTGGTGATGCTAAGCTTCCTTTAATTTTCAGACGGGGATTGTACATAAACGATCAAGCTGAAAGGCTAGGGCAGTGGACTGCACAGGGTACAATACACACATAAGACTCCACAGGCAAAAGACGAGGTGTTTCTGGGACCAAGTCATATTGAGGAAGTAGTGTAAATTAACCAATCAATGACCTAGTATCTTATTTACTGACGTCCATTAAGAGAAAGAAAGTTCTTGCAAAGTTCATGTCACAGGGGAAATTCCACTGACCACTAAAGTGGCTACCATCTGTCACTGTGCCAAATGATGGTTGAAATCAAATCCATGGCTTGCCATTGATGCTTAAGTTACAAGGCAAGAAAATCTTCCTACCACCACCATGGGTATACTGTAGCACATAAACCGATGAGGTCTGTTTCTTATGGAGGTTTCTTATGGAGGTTAACAATGTGCCTCAGTCTTAGCATGTGTTGTAGTGCACATCTGTTAATCATGAACCGCTGGCTTCCATTCTGGCCCAACTAAAGCAGATGCAATAACACCTTCAGGAAGGACACGGGGGAAGCCAGGGTCTAATCAAATCCGCATGACCCTTCCTCGTGTGAGAGGTCCAATAACAAACCACCTCTTTTATTCAGTGCTTTATCAGAACTAAGTAATTCCTGTGTAATCTCTGTATCTGTGCGGATTACACTGAAGTTTTTTAAGATAGCCTTCACCCAACAGAATTCATTATATAAAACCTCACACATGCACCCTCCATGCACCAATGTCGCTTTTAGAGAGCTGACACAATGTTCCCAACAGCATTTAACAAGAAAAAACTCCACACAAAGACCCAACAGAACATATTACACTGGTCACAATGCCGGCTCTCGCTGGACTCCCAAGAGCATTTCATTTTATTCAGTGATGTATGGATATATTTATAATTTGCTCTCCAACAACAAAGCATCTCAGACATCCCGACCCGTAGGAGGGTCAGACCATGGTACCAAACTCAGTCGGAGGGAAGGCATTGGCACGTCATCCACTGATCAATAGCCTCAAAGCAGCATACATTACATAACTGTTCGTGTTAACGTAGCCATAAAACATATGCACTATGTTGCACTGAAGTTATATATTTGGTAAGCCACGCCACTCAATAATATAGTGACCTACGGACAACCATTCACCTTTGTTTAAGTCAGGCTTCTCCGCTGAGTAGCTGGTGGAGCTACTTGTACCTCTCCATGCACTTGTAGTTAGCACTCCTGTGTGCAGCCCTGCCTACTACATTACAAGCTTTTACTTGCTTGCATTGTAATATTACCAAAATTGACAAGCGTATATTCAAGACAAAATTGTGTATTTTCAAAATTCCTATGTTGATGTTTGGAGAAAAAAGTTGGAATTTCCAAAGTGTATTCAATGCTGATATTTGAGTGATAAATCATGCAGCTTTGGGAAGACATATTAAACATATTACTAGGTCCAGGGGCATTGTGGATATACTTGTTGTGTATTACCCATGTAGAGGCATTCCAAATTGATAAAGCCTTTTTGTCATTACTACAGGCAACCGTGCCTAATGCACTGAGGTGATCACTACTGGAAATCTTGAATATGTTGGCCACTAATGGAATCTTGTCTGATGTGCGAATATTAGTAGCTCGGGACGTTTGTCATTGAACATAATTAGTTATTTTTACAAAAAATGTTGGAGACCCATGATTCAAGCCATGCCACTCAACAATAATGTCACCTCAGTGTGGCCAAGGGGCAACCATCCACATTGATGTAACAAGGAAACAGCAAAGTCATACAAAACACCCACTGATTTGCTCAGTGTACAGCAGAGATCCCGGGCAACACCTTGCACATGGTTTCTTCCATTAACCAGCTTGAACCATTGCCAAAAACTTGATTGAACAGCCCCTTCTCCACTAACCAAACATAATCCCACAAGACCACCAAGACTTAGACCATCAAGCAATCCCACAGTCTTAGAAACTGTAGAACTGGACACCAAAAGTTCTATACAAACTTACAAATGGTAGAAATGTGCTTGACCCGTGGTTCTTAACATTCTGACTTCTGGATACCCCCCCTTATCATTGCTGGAATCCGGGGACCCCCACTGAATCATTACCGTAAGCCGGGGACCCAGCATAAACATTGTTGAAAATTAAACTGCAAAATGTTACACAAAAATACAGAAACAAGCATTCATCAAACACACATACAAATGATAACACATTTTATTTGACCTACAAACAAATAAAAAATGTAAGCTTAATAGGAAGGTTGGGGTTTTCCTTACATTCAATTGAAGCCACACATCGTCCATAATACATTCTGTTTAATGTACCTCCACTGCTCCCGCAAATCAATCTGAGGATACTAATTTCATTTTTAGCCTCCAATTCCAAATTCCTTGACATTTACAGAAAGTTTTGAAATGTCCATTTGTACATTTACATACAGCTTATTAATCTGTTAATAGTAGTTACATTTTGTAAGCAGTTGTGGCCCCCATAAGGAGGCTTCGTGGACCCCAAGGGGCCCCACCAGACCACAGGTTCAGAACTACTGTGCTAGGCAGGTGCCCATGGAATGGCAAATACCTCAATAACTCTTTCTTCTGCATGAAATGTGAGCATTGATACATACTCTAATTCCAAGTTTCAAGCACTACAAATGTAACAATTTAGAAATACAGCTGGGTACAAATCCTGGCATCATCTATTTTTGTCCGGCAAGATGTCACCACCCAACTGCTTCCTTTCACACTCAGTCTCTGCTTGTACTTTTTAGCTTTGTCTGCTCTGTTTGGATGAAAACCTTCTGATAAGTTGTGAATATGATTTTCTCACCAATTATTTTCAGCTGTATCTGCTCTCTTGGATGCCAGATCAGGCGTGACACGTATGAAGCCTAAAAATAAACTCAGATCACAAGTTCTATTTTTACTGTATCCCAGAGAAGAGCTTTGAGAAGAGGAGTCAGACCCGGAGGTGACGAGGGGCCTATTTCTGTACCTTTCTATTTCAGCCCCAGCTTCAGCAAGTGTACGTTCACTGCCAATGCAGGTGTCAAGGGATGGAGATCTGCCACTGGGCCTGTCAGAAATAGATCTGGCAGGATAAAGTGGAAGGAAGGACAAAGAAACTTGTGCCTATGGTCAAGATACTTATTTTGTAAAACAAATGAACAATGTAAAAACAAAAGGTAATAAGTACAGGGACCTGGCATTTTTAAAAGCCTGCCTATTGGTTGCCTAGTTAGAATCATCCCTAACTGCATCAGCTGCAATAATAGCAAGGTGATGGATGGAATGCTTGAATGAATCTCAGCCTCCAGCGATCGCTCCAGGCCACGTCTGTCCATCAGTTTTCGCCCACCATGCCACCTCAGCTTGGACCCAGCCATATGCAAATCAGTCTTGACCCTGCTCTAATGGGAAGAGTCCAACCCTCACTGCCAGGCCATCTCTCTGGCTACGTTGCATGCTTTCCACTGTGTTTAGTGCCATATTAGCCTGGCTTTCTAAAGGAAACTATGAAATGGGTGAGTTCTTTTGTGATTACATTTTAATTCTCGGTCTCGGGCCATCACGAGGAGTCCTTAATGAGACTAAAACTTTTACAAAGCAGATGTGAATTCTGCAGTCCAAAAGTTCTATTCCTCTTGTTCATTTCAGGACCTGAGGGACCAGGGCAAGCCCAGCCTCTTGGTCCTCCAGAGTGTGCAGCTTCGGTGTCACTTTACCAGTGGACCACTACACTTTAGTGTGAATGTCTCACCACAACAAGCAATCAGAGCAGCAGGCAGGACTTGCTCCCTGGTCCCAGGAGTATATTGAGGAGCTGGCTTGTTGAAATCTGATAGCCAGCTTGGGTCCAATAGAGACAATGGTACTGGAGTACAGCTCACCCTTCTTCATTAGTGAGGACAAGTTAGAAAGTTCTAAGACTACTGCAAGTTTCACTGATTGGTGACTTTTCTAAGTCTTAAGGTCACAAACAACAAGAATGCTTGAACAAACTAAATTCTGCTTTTGCTGCAAGGTGACTAGTTTGAAGTCTAGTGTGGCTTACTTTCAGGCCACCAAAATATTGCCAGACGTCTTGTGAGTCCAACACGGAAACTCAAAATTTGGATACACACTGTGCTGTACAATTTGCTCCCATAACTCCTAACCTCAAATAACTTGCCTGTAAGGGGAGCCAGAGGAAAATGCCCACATGGTGGGGTTTGAGCCTACAAGGCTAGGTTGCACCCAGCAAGCACAAAATGTTCCTGGTTTCCTTAAAGAACATGCATGGTCTTTCTGAGCCAAACCCAAAGATGTGAGTAATGCATTGCTTCACAGGAGGATTCAGACACATGCAAACTCTACCCAGCTTCTCAGAGAAGGCCGAAATATCCTCGACCAGGGTACTCTACAATATGAAGCGGGCCAAGCATAAAATGGCTGTGATGTCACAGCAGTACTCATACATGATTGGAGTACAGCTCCAATGTCATCGTCGTTACATCAGTGCAGCTGTAGGGAGAACTGCTCATATACAAAAGCACTGATTCCAAAGGCCAATGCTATCACAATCAATTTAAATGTACCAAATGGTTTCTTAGATGTAATTTGTACAGTAAATTTAAAGCGGTCATCAGTGATGGCACAATGGGTGGGTAGTGAGAAACATGCTTGGTGCTCTTATAAGTCTGATGCACACGTGAAAATCAGTGATCAAAGATGTGTTTCATAAAACAAGAACAACACAGCCCATTTTTTTATACAATCCTAAAAAGGATCTGTGGTAATAGTTGACGTTTGGATCCCCTAAAAAACTAGGGGGAATCATCACCAGGACTCTTTGGATAAATGGGCCCAAGACGGGGAGAAGAGAAACTGAAAGAAAAAACAATATTCAGGTAGCGTTTGCCCCTTGTTAAGGCTTTATTATCGTTTATTGCTCTCTGCATTAAGTACTGTGAACACCCCTCATTTTTAGGGTCGAGCCTGCGTCGCATGCGCTCGCAGCGAGACGCTTTAGGTATTAGAAAAGGGCTCAGAGCCCCGTCGACGTCACATCAGTGTTTTTCATTGGTTCGTGGGCTTGCCTATTAAAATCTGCCTGCTTTCATTAGTCGAAGGCATGCATACGGCATGCCTTTTCCGGTGACTAGCCCTCCTGGAGCGCATAGACCAGGTACAGAAAACATGCGAGGCTCGCTGTTTTCTGTCCGGCTCGTGGACTACTTTTTCTCTATTTTCCTAGCGCGATTTCGCTTGGCAGAAGTCGAGCGCTTTACACAGTTAATTGCACTTTTTCGGGTTACGTACATAAATTCACTTTTGCCGATAGGAGAAAAGTCGGGTTAGGAGTTTACAACGCTATTAGCTCTTACATGAGCAAACGTGAGACCCGTTGCATTGCAAATGCTTGTTATGAATGGCCACCAGATCTTATGCATTCACAGAAGCTTTTACTCTACACTCTGTAAGAAATCATTACGCTGTGGGTGTCTGAATCTCACACCTCCTACTTTTCTAATTGTGGATTTTTATTATTTTCTCTTTCAGTGTCTGTTCTCCCTCTCTTGGGCTCATATATCCAAAGAGACCTGATGATGATCCCTCTACTCTTTTAGGTGGTTGAAACGTCAACTACCTTTTTTAGGATTGCATATAGAAATGGGCTGCATTGTTTTTGTTTTATGATACACATCTTTGACCTCTGATTTTCACATTTGTGTATCCCATTTACATGAGCTCCAAGCAGATTTCTCACTGCACACCCACTGCACCGTCACTTAGGATTCTCTTAAAATTTTGTATATAAATTAAATTAAAGTTACCAGTTGGTACATTTGAATTTATTGTAATATAATTGGCTGTAGGACCAGTATTTTTTAAATGAGCTCAACCAAGGTCCCAGACAACTCTCGAGTTCCCTTGTTAGCTGTAACTCTGGTATGTAGCACATCTAAATTCTCCCCGGAGATATGTGATATAATGGCTTTAGTCTTATGACAGTGACAGGTAAAGAAGGCCTGTGTGCTTGGGCGCAGGTCCTGAATAATGGACCCTTGGTCTGTCTCCCGGATGTGACGTGGCTGCAGGAGTAGACTTTAGGTTTGATTTCTGGAAAGGATGTTGTTCACCTATTGGCATCTCACAGGGTGTCGGCGAGGAGAAGGAGTTGTAAAACTTGCTCCCATACTGAAAGCAAAGACCACTGTGACGTTGGAAGGATGCGAAGGTCCGTGAATCTGATTGACAGCCGGAACGCCGCCCCCTTGGCACAGACTCTTCCGGGGGCAGTCCCTGCAGCCAGCGGAGCTGCTCGAAAGTGTTGCCTTCAGGGATTTGTCTATTTTCTGTTCCCGTTGAGAAACCAATTACAGTAATTAATGTCGGAATGTAAATGTTTATCTGCCTGCTAATGAGTCTTAATGGTAATTGCTCGCTTTTCCTCGTTTCCCTTTATGTTTCTTTTTCCTTTTTATAAACCGGCTGCTTTCAGACTGACTAGGTATGGCAGCTGGATGACGACAAATCCGCAGCTGACCCTGGAGCGCGTCACCACTTGACATCACATGTTGGGAGCTAATGCTGAACTCTGTATACAAATTGTATGGGGGCTCACGTGTACATGTTACACAGCATAAGGGTTAACGTCACGCCACTTGGTTGATGTGACACAGATGGGGCCTGATGTAACACCCCTGGGAGCTGATGTCACACCGCATAGAGCGGTTGATTCTACGCCACATGAAGTTTGATGCCGCACTACGGGGGGATCTCATGTACTACCACATGGGAGCTGATGCCAAACTGCATGAAGGCCAATGACATAGGACTTGGGCAAAGATCCACACCAGACAGGGGCAGATTCCACATCGGTGGGGAGTGATGCCACACCACACGCAGGTTGATGCCATACCACGCAGTGGCTGATGCCACACCACACAGAGGTTGATGCCACACCACGTGGAAGTTGCTGTCACATCACATGAAGTTTTATGCCACACCACCTCGCGGCGGCTGATGCCACACCATGTTTAGGTTGATGCCACACTAAGCGGCGGCTGATGCCACACCACGCGACGGCTGATGCCACACCACGCGACGGCTGATGCCACACCACGCAGCGGCTGATGCTACACCACGCGACGGCTGATGTCACACCATGCGGCAGGCTAATGCTACACCACACTATGCGGAGGTTGATGCCACACCACACGGCAGCTAATGCCACGCCACGCGGAAGTTGATGCTACACCACAAGGGGGGTGATGCCACACCAGACAGAGATTAATGCCACATCACACAGAGGCTGATGCAACACCACACGGAGGTTGATGCCACACCCCTGCCACACCACGCAGAGGCTGAGCTGCTGATGCCACACCACACGGCGGCTGATGCCACACCACACGGCGGCTGATGTCACACCACGCGGCGGCTGATGCCACACCACGCGGCAGCTGATGCCACACCACGCGGCAGCTGATGCCACACCACACGGCAGGCTGCCACACCACATGGCAGGCTAATGCCACACCACAAGGGGGGTGATGCCACACCAGACAGAGGTTAATGACACACCACACAGAGGCTGATGCAACACCACGTGGAGGTTGATGCCACACCCCTGCCACACCACGAGGAGGCTGATGCTACACCACACAGCGGCTGATGCCACACCGCATAGAGCAGTTAATTCTACGCCACATGAAATTTGATGCTGCACTACATGGGGGGCTCATGTACTACCACATGGGAGCTGATGCCAAAATACATGAAGGCTAATACCATAGTACTCGGGCAAAGATCCTACACCAGATAGGGGCAGATTCCACATCAGGCGGGGAGTGATGCCACACCACTCGGTGGCTGATGCCACACCACTCGGTGGATGATGCCACACCACACAGAGGTTGATGCCACACCACACAGCAGCTGATGCCACACCACGTGGAAGTTGATGCCACATCACATGAAGTTTTATGCCACACCACCTCGCGGCGGCTGATGCCACACCACCTCGCGGCGGCTGATGCCACACCATGAGGAGGTTGATGCCACACCACACGGCGGCTGATGCTACACCACGCGACAGCTGATGCCACACCATGCTGCAGGCTAATGCCACACCACACTATGCGGAGGTTGATGCCACACCCCACGGCAGCTGATGCCACACCCCACGGCAGCTGATGCCACACCACACGGCAGCTGATGCCACACCACACGGAAGTTGATGACACACCACGCAGAGGTTGATGACACACCACGCAGAGGTTGATGTTACACCACAAGGGGGGTGATGCCACACCAGACAGAGATTAATGCCACATCACACAGAGGCTGATGCAACACCACACAGAGGTTGATGCCACACCCCAGCCACACCCCAGCCACACCACGTGGAGGCTGATGCCACACCACAGTGCGGCTGATGCCATGCCACGCAGCTGCTGATGCCACACCATGTGGAGGTTGATGCCACACCACGCGGCGGCTGATGCTACACCACGCGACAGCTGATGCCACACCATGCTGCAGGCTAATGCCACACCACACTATGTGGAGGTTGATGCCACACCCCACGGCAGCAGATGCCACACCCCATGGCAGCTGATGCCACACCCCACGGCAGCTGATGCCACACCACACGGAAGTTGATGACACACCATGCAGAGGTTGATGACACACCACGCAGAGGTTGATGCTACACCACAAGGGGGGTGATGCCACACCAGACAGAGATTAATGCCACATCACACAGAGGCTGATGCCACACCACACGGAGGTTGATGCCACACCACGTGGAGGCTGATGCCACACCACACTGCAGCTGATGCCACACCATTTGAAGGTTGATGCCACACCACGCGGCGGCTGATGCCACACCACATGGCAGGCTAATGCCACACCACACTATACGGAGGTTGATGCCACACCACACGGCGGCTGATGCCACACCACGTGGAAGTTGATGACCCACCACGCAGAGGTTGATGCTACACCACAATGGGGGTGATGCCACACCAGACAGTGGCTGATGCGACACCACGCGGAAGTTGATGACACACCCCTGCCACACCACACGGAGGCCTATGCCACATCATGTAGCGGCTGATGCCACACCATGTGGAGGTTGATGCCACACCACGCGGAGGCTGATGCCACACCACGCGGAGGCTGATGCCACACCACGCGGAGGCTGATGCCACATCACACGGCAGGCTGATGCCACATCACGCGGCAGGCTGATGACACACCACACGGCAGGCTGATGACACACCACACAATGCGGAGGTTGATGCCACAGCACACGGCGGCTGATGCCACACCACGCGGAAGTTGATGACACACCACGCAGAGGTTGATACTGCACCACAAGGGGGGTGATGCCACACCAAACAGAGGTTAATGCCACACCACACAGAAGCTGATGCGACACCACACGTAGGTTGATGCCACACCACACAGCAGCTGATACCACAGCACGCGACGGCTGCTGCCACACCACATAGATGTTGATGCCACACCACATAGATGTTGATGCCACACCACATGGCAGCTGATGTCATGCAACATTGAAGCTCTTAGGAAATATATTACACGTGGCACCTCATGTCAAGCACCCCACATACGCACTTTTAAATCTATTTTATTACTTTCTATTTGGTGCTATACAGTCGGCCGGTGCTGACAATACTTAAAAGTATGTAGACTATGTATTAAAAATCCTACATTCTTGCTGTGACATACGAGAGATTTTAGAACATATGCAGGGTGTCTGAAAACCTTCACTTTATCGGCTTGAGCAGGTGCTGGGTGCCAGTCAGTAGTTCTAGTAACTTAAAACATTTAAGGCATCATGGTCTTTCATCAGATTGGCTAGACTCCAAACAAATGTTCAGCAATACCTTAGCAAGAGAAGAGTATGTAAGAGAAATAGTGCAGAAGAAAAATGGAACAAGACAGCATTAAAGAAAGAAGGGGAAGGCCGGCAGAAGGACGGATGGATGATTGACAGGAAGAGAGGAGGGTGGACGAGAAAGTACAATGGTGAGGAGAAAGGAAGTGTAGAAAGATGGAAAATATATAAAGACTGACGGAAGGAATCAGAGAGAACAAGACTGAAAGATGAATGAAGGACGCTAGGGAGGGAATATGGAAAAGATGAAAGAATCATGCACAGAAGGAAATAAATGTGACAGAAAAATAAAAGGGAAAGAAAGAAGAAAATGTGGAAAGAACAGGAGGAGTGGAGAGAAAGAAGGAAAGACACAAAGAAATACATACAAATAAATGAAGAAGGAAGACGAAATGAAAAGAGAGGGAAATAAATGAGGAAAGTAAATCATAAGTAAATAAGAAAAACAACTAACATTAGTTAATATGGAAAGGAAGACTGAAAGGTGGAAAATGGGGCAGAAATATGAAGAAAATGAAAGACAGAAGAACCCACAGAAAGATAGACATTCAAAAAATGGTGCAAAGAACGAAAGAAAGGTAGAGCCAATAAAATAAAAAGTGAAAAATGGAAGCAAGAAAATAAGAAAAGAAAAGGAGTAGAAAGAAGGTGATATAGAGAGATGAAAAGAAGGAAATGTCGATTGGAGGAGACCCCATCATCCAAGATATTCCCTTTGGGTGTGTAATCCATATCTTACCCATGAGGGAATCTTCACAATTACCCTTAAAACCTACTACTTTTTAGCAAATGTATTTGTTAATCGCCCTGTAAAATGCACAGTCTGGCCCCATTATAAAAAAAAAAAAATGGTGGAAGGAATGACCCATTGATGATCTCTGGGGAAGGTTAGCCACAGTAGGCAGCCCTTAAATACGATTGGTTCTTGAGTGCCTCTTCAGAACTTTCTTGAAAACCTCAACTATTTAGTCAAATTATTTAGTATTGAGATGTCAAATGAACTATCTGATCATGTTTTTTTTCAAAATTCCATCACAGGGAGCAACCCTCTGAAAAAGGGTGGGCCCATTCTCGTCTCCAGTTCAGTGCTATTTAGTTGGAAGTATTTTATTATTCTGCCTACTCATGACCACATTCATACCTCCAGGTGTTTTCTTTACTGGAGGGAAGATGTGAGAGGGTGACTTGAAGGGACTGGGGTAGGTGGGTCTTTAGCAGATTAAACAACAGATGGACTTTTCTGCTTCTTAGAAGGAGAGATGGGTCCATAGATGTGGGGATCGAAGGAAGAACTCATCTCATGAGTTATACCATAAGAACTGGGGGTGCGTCTTGCAGTTGAATTTTGCAAGATGAAGACACTGTTTGGCTTATTGAGTCTTACGTGGAGAGAAGTAGGTTGATGATACCGGAGCAGGACTTGAATGAGATTGCTGAGGTTCACCGTGAGAGGATCAGCTCTGTCTTGCAACGACTCATAAGCCCAGGGTGAATGTTTGCCATTTTCTTTATTTGGGGTCTGAGGGGAAGGAATGGCTCACAAGACATGATGCATTGTGTGTATTTTTAAGCAAGTAAGGCATTAAACTATATAATATATGCTATAAAAACGATATAACTGAACTTAACCTTGCAATTTAAAGTGATGTGTGTTTTGCCTGTTGCAGTGAACCTGAGAGTAATTCCTTGGGCGCTGGCCCTTCATTTTTTACACATTAACTACTGCTTCTGCCTAACTCTTGAATCCGTCTCTCCCTTCTCTTGCAGGCCTGGCTGACAGAGATCCACGAGTACGCACAGCAGGATGTAGTCATCATGTTGCTGGGGAATAAGGTAAGTCATTTCTGAGGCCTGAGAGGGGTCTGGAGGGGCTCGGGGATGTGTCTGTGTACGCACGTGCGCACACAGTAGACGCAGACGTGTGTGACCTTGAGCAGAATACGTACATAGTCTAGTCCTTTTTTGCTGTTTCCCTTTAACCCCTTCGCTGCCAGGCCTTTTCCCCCCCTCATGGTGCCAAGCCTTTATTTGGCTGTTTGGGGCAGTTCGCGCTTAGGCCCTCATAACTTTCTGTCCACATAAGCTACCCATGCCAAATTTGCGTCCTATTTTTTCCAACGTCCTAGGGATTCTAGAGGTACCCATACTTTGTGGGTTCCCCTGAAGGAGACCAAGAAACTAGCCAAAATACAGCAACAATTTTGTTTAAAAAAAAAAAATGGGGAAAAAGGGCTGGAGAAGAAGGCTTGTGTTTTTTACCCCTGAAAATGGCATCAACAAAGGGTTTCCAGTGCTAAACTCATCAGCTTCCCAGCTTTCAGGAACAGGCAGACTTGAATCAGAAAACCCAATTTTTTAACACAATTTTGTCATTTTACTGGGACATACCCCATTTTTACTATTTTTTGTGCTTTCAGCCTCCTTCCAGTTAGTGACAGAAATGGGTGTGAAACCAATGCTGGATCCCAGAAAGCTAAACATTTCTGAAAAGTAGACAAAATTCTGAATTCAGCAAGGGGTCATTTGTGAAGATCCTACAAGAGTTTCCTACAGAAAATAACAGCTGAAATAAAGAAATATTAAAATTGAGGTGAAAAAACCAGCCCTTTTTCTCCACGTTTTACTCTGTAACTTTTTCCTGCAATGTCAGATTTTTGAAAGCAATATACCGTCACGTCTGCTGGACTTTTCTGGTTGTGGGGATATATAGGGCTTGTAGGTTCATCAAGAACCCTAGGTACCCAAAGCCAATAAATGAGTTGCACCTTGCAATAGGTTTTCATTCTATACAGGGTATACAACAATTCATTTGCTGAAATATAAAGAGTGAAAAATAGGTATCAAGAAAACCTTTGTACTTCCAAAATGGGGATAAGATAAGGTGTTGGGAAGCAGTGGTTATTTGCACATCTCTGAATTCCGGGGTGCCCATACTAGCATGTGATTTACAGGGCATTTCTCAAATAGACGTCTTTTTTACACACTGTCTTACATTTGGAAGGAACAAATGTAGAGAAAAACAAGGGGCAATAACACGTGTTTTGCTATTCTGTGTTCCCCCACATCTCCTGATGAAAATGGTGCCTCACTTGTGTGGGTAGGCCTAATGCTCGCAACAGGAAACGCAATATGGGTATATCACATTTTTACATTGAAATCTGATGTGTTTTTTGCAAAGTGTCTAGCTGTGGATTTTGGCCTCTAGCTCAGCCGGGACCTAGGGAAACCAACCAATCCTGCGCATTTTTGAAAACTAGGCACCTAGGGGAATCCAAGATGGGGTGACTTGTGGGGCTCTCACCAGGTTCTGTTACCCAGAATCCTTTGCAAACCCCAAACTTTGGCCAAAAAAACACTTTTTTCTCACATTTCGGTGACAGAAAGTTCTGGAATCTGAGAGGAGCCACACATTTCCTTCCACCCAGTGTTACCCCAAGTCTCCCGATAACAATGGTACCTCACTTGTGTGAGTAGGCCTAGTGGCCACAAAAGGAAATGCTCAAAAACAGTATGTGGACACATCAACATTATCAAATACTAAACTACCTGTTTTTGCGGGGGGCCTGCGTTTTAGGTCCTGGACTCAGCAGTCATGTAGGGAAACCTACCAAACCCAAACATTTCTGAAAACTAGACACCAGAGGGAATCCAGGGAGGTGTGACTTGCGTGGATCCCCAATGTTTTCTTACCCAGAATCCTCAGCAAACCTCAAATTTAGCTAACAAATTAAAAATGTCCCACATTTCTGTGTGGGATCACTGCACTGGCACAAATTTCCTATCACCCAATGTTCCCCTCAGTCTCCCGTAAAAAATGATACCTCACTTGTGTAGGTGGGCCAAGTGCCTGTAATAGGGAAGAGCCAAAAACATGTCGAAATTGAGGGGAAATCAAAGGGGTCCAAAAGGACAGTTTGAAAAAAAAAAATTTTAGGCTGACAACCGGGGCAGACCTTTTATCGGTATAGATGAGACAATGCTGGGTGGTAGGAATTTTGTGGATTCCTGCAGGTTCCGGAAGGTTCCATCACAAAAATGTGGAAAAAAATTTGTGATTTCCAGCAAAGTTGGAGGTTTGCAGGGCATTGTGGGTAAGAAAATGGTGCTGGGTATATGTGAAGCACACAACCCTGGACTCACCCAGATGTTTAGTTTTCAGATGTGTCTAGGTCTTGTGGATTTTTCTACATGGCAGCGTCCAAAAAGTATAGCCCTCACCATTCCAAGTGGGATGATTTTGAGAGTTAGCCAAGCTCTCATAGCCCAAATGTAAAACCAAAACCCCAAATAATCAAATGTCCTCTTGCTTGCTGTGGGATAAGATGTTTTAGTGTGAAGCGAGAGAGCTGAAGGACTGTTACTCCATTCAGCTGGGGTGGGGGCCCTTACTGGTTGGTAGCCACCAACAGACAAATTATTTTTTTAATTCCCTTGCATCTAGAAGATTTTCTGCCACCCTCCCGGGGTGTGGATCAGAGGTAATTGCCCCACCTGCCCACTGGTGGGCAGAACAACTTTGGCCCCATTTATTTGGGGTGGGGGTATGGCCATACGCCCACCCTCTTATTTTGAAAAAAAAATCTTCCCTGGTCTCAGCTGGGCTTTCTGCCCCACTTGGGGGCAGAAGGGCCTTCCAAAAATAGGCTGATCTGCCCCCAAGGGGGGCAAATATGGCCAACAGTAATATGCCCCCATGGGGAGCAACCCTTAACCAAGGGGCTGCCCCCCCAAACAAAACACACACATAAACACACACCAATCCTTAGTGCCTAAGTGGTTTCTGCCCCCCACCGGGGGCAGATCGGTCTAACAGAAATGGCCTAAAATAAATTCCCCCCCCCCCCCTCTCGGGGAAGGACCCTTGCCTAAGGGGTCGCTCCCCTTGCGTGAAATTTACGCAAAAAATAAAAATCCCTGGTGTTTAGTGGTTTCTGCCCCCCTTGGGGGCCGATTGGCCTAATAAAAATAGGCCGATCTGCCCCCAAGGAGGCAGAAAAGGCCTAAATAAAATTTGCTCCCCAGAAGAGCGACCCTTGCCTAAGTACATAAAAAAAAAATCCCTAGTGTCTAGTAGTTGTTGCACCCCTTGGGGGCAGAAATGACCTAAAATAAATTTGTCCCCCCTTGCCTAAGGGGGTCGCTCCTCTTGCGTGATATTGACCTTTAAAAAAAAAATCCCTCCTGGTCTAGTGGTTTCTGCCCCTATGAAAAAAATAGGCTGATCTGCCTCCAAAGGGGGCAGAAATGGGCTAAATATAACTTGCCTAAAGGGTCGCTCAAAGCTCTAAAAAACAAGAAAGAAAAAAAAAAAAGATCTCTGGCGACTAGAGGTTTCTGCCCCCCCCCCCCCCCTCCGGGGGCAGATCGACCTTATAACAATAGGCCGATCTACCCCTAAAGGGAGGCAGAAAAGGACTTGAAAATAATTGCCCCCATGGGGAGTGACCCTTGCCAAAGGGTCGCTCCCCTTATGCCAATTTCACTTTTAAAATGTATCTCTGGTGTCTAGTGGGCATTTCAGCAACCAGATCGCCTCACAATCTGGCTGCTGAAGTGCTCTGAGAGACTTCAAAAGGGAGGAAATTCCCTTCCTTCCCTATGAAGCCTCTCAGGCCCCATTACATGATCGGAAAAGAAATGCTTTGGCATTTCTCTTCCCATCCTCACAGGAAGCTCAGCTTCCAGCGCAGTGGGACAGCCTCTGATGAGGTCAGCACGCAATCGCACGCTGACGTCATGAGATGTCACTGGGGGGTCGAAGGGAAAGCGATTTCCCTTCCAGCCTTGCCATGGGGGGCGCAGCCCTCACAGGTAGCGCTACTGCTTTCCCCAAGGGCAAGTAGTAGGACGGAATGGTTACGTCCGTGGTGCCTCAGCGCCGCAGCCACGGACATAACCATTACGTCCTTGGCACCCAAGGGGTTAGCAGTGAGTAGTGGTTTACGTCAAGGCTCCACCGGATGTTTTTAATGCCTAGCATACACCATTAATATGTTAATAGGCTTCAGTGTCCAAAAGCTTAGATTGACTATTGATTGGTGTTTGTAACCGACATATATTCTTGCACAAGACCAATATATCAACATGTTGTAGGTTAATGTAATGACAGTATCGTGTGTGTAGAGTTATATATGTTGGTAACGTATAGATCAAACGTTAGGCACTACTGAGTCCAGCAATAAGAGAAAGCACATATTGCACATTTGGGATATGGTTGGATTGGATGTATTTTTTTTTTTTAATTTCAAGAGTATTTTATTGGGATTTTATACAATAGGAAAATTAAATAACATAAGTGAAAAGAAACAAATTGTATGGTACCATCAAAGTAAGTTGGAACAGTAGTTTAGTGTATAACATAAAGAGTCGGTCCACATTTATAAAAGTAGCGGGTAGAGATAAGTGTTTTTGTTTGCAGTGGTGAGGTGAGGTTAATCAGTGTATGTATTGTGACGGAGCATTTTTTGATGTGCAAGATTAAGGTACCTCATTTGTAGATGAATGAGACAGAGTAAAAGCAAAAGAACCCAGATGAGAGAAGAAGGAGGTGATGGGGTGAAAAGTACAGAGTACATGGGGAAAGGGTGGTGGGTAGGGCGAGTAGGAGCGGGAGAGTGGGGAGAGGAGAGTGGGAAAAAGAGTGAGTGAATGATCGAGTGATTAGATGATCGTGGTTACATAGAAGAGTGAGACATAAAGATAATTAATAACCCTTAATACTGTGCTATGGGTCCTAGCCATGGGTTTCAAGAACAATAGTTATTTTATTTCATAAGTGCATCACTGACTCTTCTATGCTGAACATATCCACTTTTATTGACGAAGAACTTCTTCACTTCTCGGAAGTGCTAGGTGGATATAGTCAGTCTCAGCACTAATTGCATTAGTTTCCATGTGATAACAATAAAAATAATGTGGAAATGCCCTGTACTGACAGTGATGCCGACAATCACTATGCTGTAAAAGTAATAACCCCAAAATACTGTGTAAGAGTACAAAGCCACTGTTACGAATGCCATTCGTTGCCTTACAAACATTGCCCACTAATTATAGTGTAAGAATGATATTGCCCTAACAACAGAGTACCAGAAGAAAGCTGGCCAAAGAATATATAGAGAATTGTCTGAAGAATATAGTGCCCGAGTAATACTGTCTCAAGAATACATTGTCAGAAAACAATATCGACCCAGGAACAGGGTGGCAGAAGAAAACTTTCAGAAAAATAAAGGGCCTGATTTTTAGTTTGGTGAATGGGTTTACTCCATCACAAACACGACGGATATCCTGTCTGCCGTACTATGATCCCATTATATCCTAAGGGAATCGTAATACCATGGGCGAGGTAACTGTCACGTTTGTGACGGGGTAACTCGTCCGCCAAACTCTTAAGTCAAGCCCATAGGGCCAGAATAATATTGCCTAAGTAATATAGTATTCTCCTGATATTGTTCCAAGAATGTGATGCTATAGGAAAAGTGTACTTAGAATATAGCACCATAGGAATATTGTCTCAAGAAGATAGTGCCAGAGTAATATTGCCTCAGTAACACAGTATTCTCCTGATATTGTTCCAAGAATATAGTGCCATATGAAAGTGTTCCAAGGGTATAGTGCCAGAAGAAAAAGAATATTGTCTCAAGAATATAGTGCCAGAGGAATGCTGAATCAAGAATACAGTATTAGAAGAATATAACTCCAAGAACAGACTGTCAGAAGAAAATTGTTCCAACGACACAGTGCCTGAAGAAATTATTCTTGACAATATAGTGCCAGATGAGAAGTGTCTTAACCATATAGTGCTTGAAAAAAAAATGTATATGCTTGTTGATATTTGCCTTGTGAATTTCATATCAATGTAAAACGTCCCCTTTAATGTACTTAAGCAGCAATAAGAAATGAATGGCCATGCATTAAACATTTTTCATTACTGGGACTAGGGGTGGGCAGTATTCCAATGTCTTGAACTTGTCCTCCTATCAAAAAATAGAACCAGCTATAAGCAAATTAGTTTGATTACGCCTCCAAAACATATCACCCCAACCTGCTCGGACACACCCCCTCTGAAAAGAAGGAATAAGCTACTCAGTGCATGCTTTGGCCCTGTGGGTGCTCTGTGAATGAGGTGCAGTATGTAAACACAGAGGCCCTCATTTTGACCCTGACAGTCTTTTGACCGCCAGGGTTATTGTGGCAGTACCACCACCAACAGGCTGGCGGTGTATACCGCCACATTATGAGTGTGGCTGGTTGGCCACTGCCAACCCATCACATCTCCACTCATACCTCCATGGCAGTATGTACCGCCAGGCCGGAGACGTGCATCTCCGACATGGCGATCCATACAAGTCCGCTGGCGGTATAATGAGCCAGCCTACCGCCATGGTTTCCTCAGCAGTAGCACCGCCACGAAAGACATGATGGAAGGGCTACCGGTGACAGGGAATTCCTTCCCTGCCACTGGTAGATGGCTCCCCCCACACACACACCCAGCAATCACCTGACCCCACCACTCCCTAACCTCTACCCCCCCTAGAGTCACAGTGCCCCCTCCCCGCATACACGCACACACACACACCCACACGCTCCACGCATACACCCATTCACCTTAACTTCCATACACGTATTCACTCACACTCATCCATACAGGCATTCATTCACACATACTCACACACATTCAGGGACGCAGCCACACTGACACGCCCACACTGTAACATTTAAACACGCATTCACTCACATGCATACAACCATGCATACACCACAACACTCACAGACGCATTCACCCATGCACACACACACACACACATTCATACATACACGCAGACACCACCTCTCACACACAGCACCCCCCACCCTCCCAACCCCCTCCCATGTCGGATGCCTGGCTTACCTTGTCCGCGAGGGGGTCGTCCGGCAGGGAACGGGAAGGGGCGCTGCTACCTCCGGCAGCGCCCCGCCAGCAGGACACCGCCAGCCCATCTGTTTGGTCAAAATACTGCTGGCGGTGTCCTACTGGCGGGCGGTGCAGGTGGTAGCACTGACCAGGCGCCTCCGACTGCCAGCATGGTTACTGCCAGATTTTTGTCCAAAGTGTGGCGGAAATCCGGCAGTATTCATAATATGGCAGTCAGGAGACCTCCAGCACTGGCGGTCTCCTGGCACCCGTGACTTTGGCAGTCTCGCTTTGAGACCGCCAAAGTCATATTGAGGGCCAGAGAGCCTTCTGGCTCATGTCTGGTCATAACTGTGCCACTTAGAGAAGCCCACTTACACAGTAAAAACATTAATGGCTGGATATTATTGAATTAATCCTAACCATTGGGAGTGAAAGATCCTCCTGGGTAACATTACATTCAGTTGTTTATTAGCTTATGCATTCCTTTACAGAAGAGGACCATCCAAATGCATATCACTTTTGGCCGCTCCCCAAAACGGGCAAGGCCTATGAGTTCTGGCTGAACTTGTCATTTGGAGGCACCGCCCAGACTGATTTGCATATGGGAGGCTCCATTCTGTATGGGTAACAAAGGGCAAAAATACTATGACAATCCTAACCAGAGAAATTCTAAGCGAATATGACTACAGGGGCGGCTCCTCCACTACGGTGGCGTAGCGTCGCTCCCCTGCCAGCAGCAGCAGCTGCAAACTTTTAAAAATAAAACAATAATAAACAGAGTTTAGGGGCCATGGGGGTGACGAGCACTGAGGGGAGTGCACAGAGCACTCCCCTCAGTGCGCATGTAGGTTTGGCTGGCCGGGTAGGGCCGGCCAAACACACATGCGCACTGTGTTCTCCCAAGCCCGGCACTTTGTTGCTAAGTTGGAGAGAGCCGGCCCAGGCTCCCAGTCTGTATTGGAGCGCTCAGCCAGGGTGCTCCAGCCAATCATAACTCTGCTCTGAGCAGCGTCATGATTGGTGCAGGGCAGGCTGCAAGCCTGTGCCTGGAGTCGGTGGCGGGGAGGCGGTGACCTTAAGGTAAGTTTAATTTTTTTTAAATATTTTTTTATATTTGTTTTGCACCCCTGCCCGCCACTTTGCCCAGTCTCCAGCCGCGACTGTATGATTAATTAGAGCTGTTGCATAAATCAACTTCTTCGCATCCTTAGAATATGCGTCAGCAGAGCAAAGGGCAGGGCACAACTCTCATAAAATACCCTCAACGCAAACAGTTTCCATCAAAATATGATTTTAGGAGGATATGGTAGACAAACAAAATGTCCACCAGAGCCTAATGAGTGTAAAAAAGTGCCCATGGAATAAAAAATCTGCATCCTACTGCCCACAGTGTATATCCCCCGTATATAACCCACCTCGTGGTGATAAGTGCCCACTTGCCTGCGAGGGTCAGTGGCCACGCAACCAGTGGTCAGCAACTCTTGGCGGCAGAAAATTCTGTGTGGCTAAGACGCGCTGGCAGGATATTTCATGGCTCCTCTTTGCTGGCACTGATTTCTTCCCGCTTCCGGGGTGATGCTTTTCCCCACAATATTCTGATAAGGATTTGGGGATTTTCTTGGGAGGGAGTCAGTCATTCCGAGCACACACAACAGGCCTTGCTGATCTATACTTCCAGGAAAGTAGCCTGTCCACCCCCTCAGCCTGTGCTGCAGGTAGGCTCTTCCTCAGAACCCCCCCAGAGTAGTGCGAGACTGGCAGGAGGGGCGCTGGACAGATACCAGCAGAACACGTTTTGCAGGGTTGTGCTACCAATCAGGACATGAACGCCAGTACTGTGTAGTGAAAATATGTACTGATGTCCATACTGCAGCCTCGTAGGTCTCCTTCGTGGAATGCTTCCAGATAAAGGCAACATTGGGTGTCTTTGAGCTACCACTATGTGACCTGGGCCCTTCCACAATAAGTTGAAGATGTGTTCATTACAGTATGAGCAGACAGTGCCAAGAGGCTTACAATGCAGCGTGTGCTATATAAATGTCATTCACCTATTCAATAATATGGCGCAGCGATGGGAGAGGACAGAAGGCGGGGAACGAGAGAGTCAGAGTTCACACAGCCTATGTGCCGCAGAGAGAGTTGGCACAGCGAAGGTAAACCTGAAGAATAAGTAGGGCTTCTAGGAGCTACAATAAAAGCGAAACAGCATTTTCTAGGGCTTGTGACAGTGCTGCACGGATTTCATGATAGTACCTCGGAGTGCCACCCGAGGAGCATGCAATGTTTATCGCAGCTGATAAAAGCCAACACCCGAGGTTTGAAATATATTGAGAGTAATAAATCCTGCTATTACGATTTTTGACATAAAAATGAGGCTGAGCGTGCGAATGTTTGTAATTCCTGCACCGAAATCTGCAATTCCAAGCATTTTACATGCTTTTGACCCTGGAGACAATTGCAGTGGATGGAAAACTCTGCATTACTTGTAATTCAGATCCTAGTGTAAATTGGTTTTTTTCTCTGAAAGTATCAGTAAACAAGCAGTGTCAAAGCTAATAGGTCTCACCCTTGGGATCTTTTTAATTTTCCAGTGGTTCTAGCCATGCTGTACAGGAGCTGTGATGCTGTGCAGCATGGCTTTCAAAAAAAGACAAGAAAGTATATGTTGCGACCAACTGTGTCATTTCGTAGGCGCACACACGAACCAAGAGCACTGGCTCAGGCATTTTTTTAAATTTGCTGATTCGAATTAAATTGGTAAACAAAAAGACAAAAATATCATAGCAACACGGAGGTATCGGGGAGCGGAATCAGGGAGGACTGGGGGAGCAAGAGGAAGGCAGGGTCACAGCAAAATGGCGGGAATAAGTAGGGATCTGAGGAGGGGGGAAGGAAAACAGAATGCACACATGGGAAGAAGGAGCATGGAGGGTATGTGCAGAGGAAGAAAATGGACAGATCGGATCTTGGTGCAGAGGAAGAAAATGGACAGATCGGAACTTGGTGGACTAAAAAGATAGGGGCGGCTCCTCCACTATGGCGGAGGAGCGTCGCACCACTGCCAGCAGCAGGAGCTGCAAATCTTCAAAAATAAAACGAATTTTTCTAATCATTTTATTTTTAAAGGGGTGGAGCCATGGGGGTGACGAGCACTGAGGGGAGTGCACAGAGCACTCCCCTCACTGCGCATGTATGTTTAGCCAGCCGCCTCGGGACAACCAAACACACATGGGCACAAGGGCTCTCTCCATCCGGCACTGTGTTACCGGGTTGGAGAGAGCAAGCTCAGGCTCCCACTCTGCGTTGGATGCCCCAGCCAGGGCGCTCCATCCAATCATAACGCTGCTTTGAGCCCGAGTGCGGCGGCGAGGTTCAGGTACTTTAAAAAAAAATATTATTTACTTATTTTTTTTATTTGCCCCCCACCTTTCCCAGTTGCCAGCCACGACTGCAAAAAGACAAAAGATAGTGCAATGTGGAGCTGGGGGGTAAAGCACGTGGGTGAAAAAACAACTCTGAGGTATAGGCATACACTGACATATTGGTGGAGAGTGATGGAGATGCATTGGGCAGTAAAAGAACAACACTAACAAGAGCAGGTGAGGGGGAAAAGTACCAGAGGGAGACTGCTGGGAAACACATGTCCTTCCATAGAGTGCTTAAACAAAAAGAAAAAAAATAGCACCTGAAGAATGGGCAGTGGAAGGACACAAGTAATGTGTCCATGCTCCAAGGGCGTGGCAAACACAAGAAAAGGAAGGAAAGCTGACACGCGATAATGAAAAAGAGCAAACAAATGATAGTGAAAATAGAACCAACCAATGGTAAGAAATGGGTAGGCTCTAAGCCCACTGCAAGCTAGCAATAGTCTTGGAACAAACGGTGCATGTTCTGTGTAGTAGACGAGCCCTAAAAACTTGTAATTAACTCATTTGATTCAGGTAGGCTTGTGCTTCTGCTGCCCCGCACAGTATCACTCCTCTATGTGGGCCAAGGAAAGCTTTCATTAGTATTACTGCACATGTTCTACTTGGTAAGGACTCTTGCACAGTTAAGTGGTACCACCGTGTAAACTTATTTCTCTCCCTGTTGGAAGTAGGATAATATATTTAAGTAGCCATCTTGCTTCCAAGGCAATGTTAACAGGACATGAACCCACTGAGTGAATAACGTAATGATGTCGAAATGGTAAATGTGCTATGGACAAAAATTGGTGCTGACGATTCCTCAGGGGTTGGCAAGGCACAGAGAACCAAAATGAGGGTAATATGCTAAAAGGGAATCATTTAAGTTAGCGGTCTATGAGTAAACTAAGTTCTTAGTCCCAGAAAGTGACAACCAGAATTAATCTTGAGCTGTAAGTCTGAGAAATCATATGGCCATATGAATGGATCACAAAGAGAATAGGCAAATATCAAAACAAGGTTTATGAAGAATGTTTTTGCATTCTTAAGTGATATAAACTATAGGGTACAACAGCATATAAACGTCATATACATCAATCATGTGGATATTGAAAATGAAGGAAATCAGATATTTTAGGAGCCATAGATCAATATGTGCAAAGTCCACTCTTTATCATCATGTAGTTCAATCAAAGTCCACTCTTTATCATCAATTAATTCACAGGAGATGATCCAAAGATTTATAGAAGTGGATATGGCTTCGAAATGTCGGTCTCCAGTGTCAGCAGTACGTGCGATTATCAACAGGACCATAATAATGACTAGAATTTCAAGTTGACCCCAAAAGGCAAATAACTATTGTTAAAAGAATAAATAGTAATTATCAGTGGCATGCCTGTCTATAACAAGGTGTCCTTGACAAAGCCGATGTGATGCGCACACTTGCAACACTGCAAACGAAAGTTAAAGTGTGAAAACCGTGCTATGTTGTGATGGCTATTTATAAGTTTCTATTTAAAGTCCGAGCTGGAATCTTACAGTTGCTTAAGTGCAAGCCTACTAATACCAATTGTAACTAACTGGTGCTGGAAAACACAGGAATCAAGGGAAAGGATGAATATGAATACGTACATACTGTATAGATGTAGGTGAGTCTAAACTTAGATAATAGGTGTGAAGGTTTAATTAACTAGAAAAAAATAGAAAGAGAAAATAAATGTATTAGATATGCATGTTAGACTTATGTTAAACCTGGAGTTAAGTCAGGTCTAGAGGTGGTGTACTCACCTCCAACCATTTAATCAGATCGACTTACTCTGGCAAACACTGGTAATGTGATGCAGTTCCTACTTAGATGATAGGACTGCATGTTTAGGACAGCAGAGTTACAAAGCGTGGGAGACTGAGTCTATCCACACGATGAGTGACTGTCGGCCTAACTCCTGGCTAGCTTACAGTGCCTCACCTGAACCCAAAAGCCACCAGAGTAGATGGTGATTATGGCAACTTAAACATGACACTGACTCCCCAGGGAAGCCGTGGAAACAGATGTTACCCCTTACCTGTTGTTACTTACGCATGCCTAAGTGAGCCAAAAAAAGATGCAAGATATGTTTTCTCTACATGTATTGAAACAATTGCAATCAGGCATATAAAGAGTGAGCTGCAATATTTAGGCAGGTGGAACAAAGCAAGAAAATCAGCATAACAAACATGGTAATGAAGTTAAAAAAAAAAAAAATGATGTGTGTGGTTCTAGATGTTTTTCGAGGTTCCTACCTAACCCTGTGTCTGTGTTGCGAGCATGGCGGGTGTCCCCTTTTGACTGCCCCAATCTGGGGGATTTGCCCCATACTTGAAGATAGTGTCAGGTGTCGGCCTGTGGTGTAGATGGCAATCCTGTGAGGAGGCTGATACACCAGTGCCAGCCAAGCTCCATGTCACAAGGCGTGCGTTCCATGCTAGTCGTGGCTGGAATGCTCTCTGCCC
The DNA here is from genome assembly GCF_031143425.1 of Pleurodeles waltl. Classification (NCBI taxonomy): domain Eukaryota; kingdom Metazoa; phylum Chordata; class Amphibia; order Caudata; family Salamandridae; genus Pleurodeles; species Pleurodeles waltl. Next base: position 73,460,002 of record NC_090449.1, on the reverse strand, counting down.
TCTCTGGGTCAGTGCACTGGTTGTGTAATAAACCATACCATGCTAGAAGCGCAGTTCCAATGCAATGCTGTGTCTAGGTGTTAGAAGCTGTCTCCTTGACGGGCAACACAAACTAGCATATTGTGTACCTTGTTCTTAAGCCTTGGATAGAAAGTACCGATTATATGTCGTGGAAATGCTAACTAAACAAGCAGCTTGTTCCTTGCTTTCCTAGAGGAAAAACCAACTGATTCAAATATGTAAAAAAGAAATCATCGCTAAAAGTAGTCTAACTAAAACGAATAAAATATGATCACTAAGATGCAGCTAAAACAGGGGTGACCAACCCAAGTCCTAGAGGTCCTCACAACATTAACAAGGACAAGCCGCTAAGTCATGGATTACTTTTTGGAACACTTAAGCCATGGACCACATTACAACATTGTTGTCATCTTGGAGCCCTTCATATGTGTAAAAGGTTCTCATATTTCTGAACCAGGGTGTAGTTCCAGCTGGTGGTACCTAGTACCTCTAGTTGATGTCCATTTTCGAGAGCCACAATGTTCTCTTTTTGGGATCTCGCTAGGATCTCACCTGTAGTGCATGTAATATCTCTCTATTTCCCATGATAGCCTGGTTAGAGAATCTCGTGTTCACACATTGCTAGCTGGCTACGTTACTTGACTGTTCAGCGGAGTATTATGGTTGAAAACATCAGAGAACCACCTTGGAGAACCACCTTGGAGTGTCTCAATTGTAACTTCTTTAAGGTCAGGCCAAAAGATAGCTTTAACTGTGTCAACAGTCTCATGTTTGCTAAAAGATTATAAAAATACCCACATAAATATATCCATACTGGGGCTTGTAATCCATTAGTCTACTTAAGTGAAATTTGCAGTTTTCTTCCGCCCACCACAGCATAAAGCAACGGGTTCACTCTTTTCAACCATTTGCTGTTGTTACTGTAAGTGACATAATTTTGCTAGCATGCATCTGCCTAAAATGTAATCCACTTCAGTGGCAGAGTTGGTATTGCAGTCTCTACTTTTATCTTTGCTTTTATTTAATGTTATCTTAATGTGTTTTTTTCAATGAGTCATGTTTTACGTATATTTAACAAACATATGCACACCACCTTTAGTCTGTATTTTTACTTTCTCTCACTTTTACTTGCAGTGCTTATTGGCTAATGTTAGAAATGGGGTCTGTAGTTGGTAGTCAGTTTACACCCTGTCCAAGTTAGGACAGTCACTCTAGTCAGGTTGAGGGGGATACCCCATCAGATAACCCCTGCTCACCCCCTTGATAGCCTGGCACGTACAGTCAGGCTTATCTCAGAAGCAATGTGTAAAACATTTGCACATAACACACAGAAATACAGTGAAAACACTACAAAAGGACACCACACCAGTTTAAGAAAAATAGCTAATATTAATCTGTATAAAACAAGACCATAACGAGAAAAATCCAACATACAGTACTAAAGATATGAATTTTGCAAGAATTAACTTAAAATACATTTGCTTGAAGTCAGTAGCTCCGGTTGGGGCTATCACGGCATCGTGAACAATAAATCCAGCAGTCCAGGCCGACCGCTGGGTCATGGGCCAGCTACGGTGTTTGGAAGACCGGCAAACAGTACCCTGAAAATGCAGGGCATCGTGATCCCTGCAATGAGATCCGGAGGGCGGCGTCGCTGGCGTCAGCAGGAGGCGGTGGGCATCGGTTCCAGAGGTTGGTGCAGGAGACATCCGGCTCTTGAAGTCACACTCGTTGCAGTTTAAACTCCAGGCTGATGTCGAAGTCAGGAGCTTTAGCGTGGATGTCGTCATGGCTGCAGTGAGAAGCGGGACGATGAGTGCCCACAGGTCACGATGCAGGTAGCGGCTCGGTGACGGCATCCTGCGGTGTCGTTGAGACCAGGGCTGCGGTGTGAATAGGGGCAGTGCGGCATGCAGTGTCTCCAGGTCGCAGTGCAGTTAGCGGTGGTGTCGTTGCTGAAGCACTGTCATCGGTAACACCTAGGTTGGTGGTACAGTGTGGGCTCCGTGCGGTGCCCACTGGTCGCAGTGCAGACAGGGGCGTCTGTTGACGACACTGGAGTTGATGGCACCAGTGTCGGTGGACCGGGGCTGTGGGGCAGGACGGTGCTTCCTGTACCTCACGAGCGGTGTCCAGAGGCCACAGTGCAGGCAGTGGCACCGGTAGCAGCATATAGCAGCGGCATCGGGGATACCAAGACTGCGGTGTGAGCATGGCGATGCAGAGTGCCAGGCCTACAGATCATGGTGCAAGCAGCGGCTCAGTGACGGCTTTAGGTGGCGGCGGCGGTGCGATCAGGGTTGCGGTGCGAAGTGGGCAGTGCGACGTACGTCGTTGCCAGGTCACGGTGCAAGCAGTGGCATTGTTGACAACGTCATAGTGGTTTTTCTTCTGTTGCAGCACAAAACACACAGTTCCCAGTGCTGTAGGCAGATGAATCTGAGGTCCTTGGTGTCCCTGAAACTTCCAATAGGAGGCAGGCTCTACTCCAAGCCCATGGAGAACTTCACAAGCAGGATACATAGCAAAGACCAGTCTTTGCCCTCTTTAAGGCAGAAGCAGCAACTGCAGGCCAGTCCAGCAAAGCACACACAGCAAAGGGGCAGTACTGATCCTCCGGCTATTCTCTTTGGCAGAGGTTCCTTTTGATCCAGAAGTGATCTAAAGGTCTGGGGTTTTGGGCCCACCACTAATACCCATTTCTGCCTCTGAAGTAGGCAAACTTCAAAAGAAAATCTCTGTTGCTGACAAGATCTCGCCGTGCCCAGGCCTGGCCCCATATACACACCAGGGGGTAAGAGATTGCATTGTGTGAAGACAGGCAAAGCCCTTTCAGGTGCAGATGTCAGCTCCTCCCTCCCCACTCTAGCCCAGGAGACTCATCAAGATATGCAGGACACTCCACAGTTCCCTTTATGTCATTGTCTAGAGGGAATTCACAAACAGCCCAACTGTCATTCTGACCCAGGCGTGGAGTCCACAAGCAGGCAGAGGCACAGAATGGTTAAGCAAGAAAATGCCCACTTTCTAAAAGTGGCATTTTCAAACTGACAATCTAAAAACCAACTTTACCAAAAGGTGTATTGTTAGATTGTCAGTTCAGAGACCCCAAACTTCACACGTCTAGCTGCTCCCAATGGGAAGCTGCACTCGAAAGATTTTCAAAGGCAGTCCCTATGTTACCCTATGGGAGAGATAGGCCTTGCCATAGTGAAAAACAAATTTGGCAGCACTTCACTACCAGGACATGTAAAACACACCAGCACATGTCCTACCTTTTAAATACACCACACTCTACTCATGGGACTACCGAGGGCCTACCTTAGGGGTGACTTACTGTAGTAAAAGGAACGGTTTGGGCCTGGCAAGTAGGTACACTTGGCAGGTCGATTTGGCAGTTTAAAACTGTACACACAGACACTGCAGTGGCAGGTCTGAGACTTGTTTAAAGGCAACTCATGTGGGTGGCACAATCAGTGCTGCAGGCCCACTATTTGCATTTCATTTATAGGGCCTGGGTACACATAGTGCACTTTACTAGAGGCTTACTAGTAAATCAAATATGCCAATCATGGGCAAACCAATCACCAATACAATTTGCACATGGACACTTGCGCTTTTTGCACTTTTGCACTGATCTGCAGTGGTAAAGTGTGCAGAGGCAATAAACTAGCAAGAAACAAGTCCAGTATATCATAAAAACAGGAGTTCGGAAGGCAAAAAGAAATGGGAAACATGCCAAAAGGTTATCAAGTCTAACAGCTAATTTTTCAAAATAAATCACAGGCTTGCCAAGGTCAGATCTATTATTTTCTTCAGGTTCTCACCCATTTGTTGGCAGATGTGGATTGATGTTTGCCAGTGTCAGATATCCCCTGTCTGCTCTGTCAAATGTAGTTTGATTCATTTTTGCTTGAGGCATCCCAGTTATTTGCATAGCCATGGTATTCTTTCATGGTGTCTTCTGCCTTGCACTGGCTGATGTAGAGAATGAGATGGATGAGCTGTGGACGATCATTAGTGTTGTATCCCAGCAGGGTTTGTGATCCTGTTTCAGTGATGAATATGCAGGCAGGGGCCTCCATCAGTTCAGCATGGATGACACTATTAAAGCAGCATGCGAGTCGTAGGGCTTCTGTGCCTCGATAGACATAACTTTTCATGTGCATTAGGGTGATCAGTTGACGTTATTGCTCTTGTGCGACATCCTTCACGTATGTGATGGAGTAACCCCTCCGCCAAACTCTAAATTGGCCCTTAGTTGGTTGCACTCAACAGAGCAGTAGACACTGGTGCATTTGTTTTCTTGCCAATCCTCAAGCATATTTTTCCCATAAAGCAATTTTGACTCGTGGGGAGGGTGCTCAGGCAGTAGTTCCTTCCGTTCTGATGGAGGATTGTGTGCTTGGGCTTTGGGGGTATTCTCTCTGTGCGCTATTTAGTCTATCCATTCAGGCGTTCTGCTTTCATGGTAATACCTGTCAATACTGCCTCCACGTCAGCTGCCCTCCCTTCAGAGAGTTCAAAAGAGGGTTCACTTGCCAGCCTGACTTCAAGTGTTATATCATGGTCTCTTAAGAGTTGCTGTCAGGGCTTGGAGGACCTGCATCTCATTGTTAGGCCTGACTCTGGGTCGGTGACTCTGATGGTGTTGTATGACTAGGTGATGGGGATTCACTTGTGGGGCATCAACTGCTTTTGGATAATCATCTTTTGCTCATCTTGTTGGGCCAGAAACAGGGATTACGGGCCCCCTTTGGAATTACAAGATCCATGGAAAAACCGCAGACCCTGTGAATTTCAATCTAAAAGCAGCTTAAGTCTCTGGCAACACACGGAATAACCAGAGTATTCATGGTCAAAATTATTAATTTCCCCCAGTTACTTTCTGTTTTAAGGCATCCTAAGGTTCCATCTTGTAACTCTGACATATCCTGAATCCACCCTCCTCCCACCAAGAGTTTTTACTGGGTAGTACAACAGTCCACTTGTAATGAGGCCCTTCGTGGAATAACAGATGTCTTTTTACCTGTCCACCCACTCGTTTTGAGGTGGTCCAATAGTATGTCCTGTACCTTCCAACAGGATGCTTTGGAGCATGGAGATGCAGGCAGCTGGAGCAATTACAGTATCCCTGGTGAGTACAGTCCTGCTAGAGCTATGCACCGGGAGCAAACCCCTGCTGAGGAAGGCACTGACATGGCTAATCAACTCTTGAGTCTCGGATGTGAGGCAGAAGGCTCTTTTTATTTAGTCGAAGAGGTACGGAGGTGGTGTGTGTGTGTGTGTGTAGATACGCAGGAGCTCCAGTGTCCATCAGTACCAATGGAAGCAATCTTTTTAGGTCTGGCTTGACAGCACAGCTGTCACTTGACCTCACATGATCAAGAGAAAAAGAGCTTTCAGAAGTACATCTGAGAAGAGGACCATGGACTCCACCCACATGTTGCTTTAATTGAGTACAGCATTTCATTATGCAGATGTGTGCTTCCACTGAAAGAGTGATTGTATTGCCTTTTTTGGCTTGGCGAAAGCTTATGCTCAATACAGCAGGACTGATTCAGTTATAATAGCAAGCCCTGAGCAAAGCTGAAGACCTGACCATCTTCTTGTGAAAACTTATGTTAAAGGCAGTAGGCATGATATGTTTATTATGAAAAGCATATATTATTGCCAATAGACATTAAAGGGTTGATTGTTATGACTCTTCCATGAAGCTTGCAGAGAGGTATTTTCTTACATGGAATATCACAGGTTGGCATTGTAGGAAAGGGGTTTCCCGTTGTTACCTGCGCTGACAAACCATGTGGGTAGAAGATTTACACCATGTTAACCCTTCTTAGGCCCTCTTATAGGATGTGATGTTTTGATTTGCTGGCCATAATTTTATTCACATTTGTAATTGTATGATTCTGACCTTAAGGTTCTTTTTTTGGAAAAGCTTATGTTCAATACAGTAGGCCCAGGTTGGTTATTAAAAAAAGCCAATTATGACGGCTGTCAGGCTTGAATGTTTTCTGGGAAAAGTTATGTCCGAGGCTATAGGCCGGACCAGTTTATTATGAAAAATGATGACAAATGCTTTAGGCTGGAATTAAGTTATTATGAAACGCCTATATTAAAGCCAATAGATCTTCAATGGTGATTGTCTTTGCACAGTGTTAAAACCTGCTGACCTGTATTTTTTCACATGAAATCTCTAAAACTCTCTTTGTAGGCAAGGGTTTTGATATTGATTTTCGCTTTGACAAACCTTGGAGTACAAGATTTGCACTGAAATACTTCTTGCTTGAAACACTTCAGAAATCCTGATGGGGCTAGTTGTCTGCTTGAATTGTGTAATAAAACTAAATAATTCAAAATACATGATCAAATACCTACATATAAATATATATGTTTTGTTGGACCTGTCCCTTTTTGCAGGGTCATCCCAAAAACCTTTTGCCTTCCTCCTCCTATTTTTATGAAGCCTTTTTGTTGGCTCTGGGACTCTGGGCACTTTATCACTGCTGATCCATGCTAACATGCATGTGCTCTCTCCTCTAAACATGGTATGATTGGCTTACACCTGAGTGGCACATTTAATTTACCTGTAAGTCCCTTGTATAGTGGTATCCCTATACCCAGGGCCTGTAAATTAAATGCTACAAGTGGGCATGCAGCGTAGCTTGCGTCACCCACAGAAATAGCCTTTCAAACCTGTCTCAGGCCTGCCACCGCAGAGCCTATATTGTGCTGTTTACTGCCACAGGGACCTGGCATCTAAATTTACTTGCCAGGCCTGGAGCTCCCCTTTTACTACATATAAGTTACCCTTAAGGTAGGCCCTAGCTAGCCCTATGGGCAGGGTACGGTGTTTGTAAAAGGTCGCACATATGTCTTTATGTACTACGTGTCCTAGTTGTGACAAACCACATACGTAATTTCTCATTACTGTGAGCTCTGCTTCTCCTATAGGTTTGCATTGGAAATGCCCTAGCATATGTCTAAGTGGTATTGTCTGATCTATGAGGGGTAGCGTAGGCATGTTTGGTGTGGTTGGAATGGTAGTGAGATATACTGCTTACTGGTGTGGGTGGATTTTTTATTACCATTCTAGGAATGCTACTTTTAGAAAGTGGGCATTTCTCTGTGTTTATGACTCTGGTGTTTTGCAGCTTGACTCCAATCCACGTCTGGGGCAGAGTGACAGCTGGGCTTTGTGCATGCTTCTCAGACAGCCTCTACACAGGGAGGGTGAAGGTGTAACAAGAGTACATCTGCATAATGAACGGTCTTGCTGGGCTGGTAGAGGCGGGCACACATTCATCTGTAAAGGCTGTGCCCAGGCCTCACACAAAAGGCTTGTTTTCCCCTACTGATGTCTGGAGCCAGTGCTGGAGGAGAAAAGGGGCATTCCTGGAACCGGTTAGGGCTGGTTAAAACCCCCTCTTCCCCTTGTAGCAAAGCTACACAAAATGGTTATAAGTATAGGGGGTTGTCCCCCACATTTTTGTACATGAATGGACTAATGAACTGGACATAGGATGCTGCTGGAAGGGCTCACCAGGAACCACTTAGGGACTGCTCTGCTGTTGTGCCTACCTGTGGCCTGCTAGGTCACTGAGATGGACTGCCAGTGCCTTTCAACTCTTGTGCTGGCCTACTGCCTGGGTCCTGCAGCCCTGTGCCCCCACTGCTGTTGCCAGGGGCTGGGTGGTGTGCCCCCTTCACCCCACTGCATCTCCCCTTTCTTGAGCCTAGGAAGGATGCTTTATGATTTACTTCCCTGGCACGAGGGAAGCACTGTATGTGCCATTTAGGAGCCCGAGGAGCGCTCCATTCTTTTACTTGAGCGTGCAAAGCGTGCTTTATTTCCTCTTATTTACAATAGGGGAAGTGCGTACCACTCTTTGGGCCAGATGTAGGAAAGGATTTGCAACTTGCAAACGGCAAAAACTGCCGTTTGCGAGTTGCAAATCGCATTTTCCTATGCAGAAATGCATTCTGCGAGTCGGACCGACTCGCAAAATGCATTTCAGAATCGCAAATAGGAAGGGGTGTTCCCTTCCTATTTGCGATTCCTAGTGGTATGCAATACCATTTGCGACCGCATATGCGGTCGCAAATGGTGTTGCAGTTACCATCCACTTCAAGTGGATGGTAACCCACTCGCAAATTGGAAGGGGTCCCCATGGGACCCCTTCCAGTTTGGGACTGGACCCAAAAACATTTTTTCAGGGCAGGGAGTGGTCCAAGGGACCACTCCCTGCCCTGAAAAAATACCGAAACTAAAGGTTTCGTTTTTTTTTTTAAGTGCAGCTCGTTTTCCTTTAAGGAAAACGGGCTACACTTAAAACAAAAAAAAAAACCTGCTTTATTTAAAGCAGTCACGAACACGGAGGTCTGCTGACTACAGCAGGCCTCCATGTTTGCGAGTGCCCATAGTCGGTATGGGGCCGCAATTTGCGACCCACCTCATGAATATTCATGAGGTGGGTCTTTGCGACCCCATACCGACTCGCAAACGGTGTCTGAGACACCGTTCTGCATAACATTTTGCGAGTTGCAAATAGCGAGTCGCTATGACTCGCTATTTACAACTCGCAAAATGTTTCTTTGCTACATCTGGCCCTTTGTCCCTCCAGGTCCAGCGTCCAGGTCACGCTGTGTGGCTGTTTCCCCACCTCTTTCCCAACGTGGAGAGATCGCAGGAGGCCTCTGGCTTAACTCAGACAAGCACGCTCTGTGTCGTGACCTGGGGGCGCAATCAGGCACCCACTTTTGAGGCCGATCGCTGTTGCGGCTCGAGCTGCAGAACAAAGGGAGCTGCCCCACCTGGAGACACCAGTTGGATCTCCCGGGCAGGGCTGCCTAGTGATGGCGAAGACATGTCGCCCTCTCCCTCAGAAGGGAGCTGGGGCTGTGTTGTCTGCGGGGTCGGCCCGATCAGACTGCCGGAGGACAAGTCGAGAAGCGCTGCACCGCTGCCACAGAATGTAAGGTACAGCTGTGGCTCAGTGAGGTCTCCCTGCAGGAGTCGACCACCCTGGGTGTTTGGCCGTGCAGAGTTCAGGAGCTGGGGGATAGTTTCAATTCCCATAATCCCCCAAAAAGAAGGACACGCAACGTCAGTAGCTGCCCGATCCGGGTTAGTGTACAGGACCCAGGGAGGTCTCCCCGCGGCCATCGGATTTGTGTGTGTACGGGGGCCTTGTCCTGGATTCCCCCGCCCGCTTTACGGGACAGAGACCTCACTGGGAGGCTCCGCCATGCAGAGGAAGCTTTCCCCGCTTTCACCGCACCTTGTGTAACAGGAACTCCTTTGTCAGACAGAGTGCCTCAGTTACCGTATACCTTGTGAAAGGAGCACTGCGATGCCACAACCTTCGGGTGGAAGGTATTGTGGTGAATGATTTGAGTTGTGGATTGGGGGGGGGTGGGGGGGTGGTGATTCCCCTGCCTTCTCCCTTATGTACTGTATGGTTAGGTTCCAAACCGATGTATGTGAGTGCTTCTTCTGACAAGAGTACTACTTTCACAGACTGCAAAACTGTACACCGTAATGCGTTGTTTGTGACGGGCCATGAATGTTTCATTCTATGTGCATTTATGATGATGTCTTGGTCTTCATGATAATGTGTTTACTATGACGTGCATGTTTAGTGATAATGACACCTGACTACTGCTTGTGTTGCGGGACAGTAATAACCTAGGAGTTTACCTGACTACTGCTGGCTTTCACAAAGTACTAGTAACCTATGTGATGTTCTGACAACCGCTTCTGTAGCAGGGTATTAGTGATACATGTTGAGTTTGGCCTAATGTTGTTTTGTACAATACAGTTTATTTTATATAACTTGTAGCACTTTCTTTATGGGGTATTTATTGAGTCACTGGTGTTGTACAAACGCTTTACACATTGCCCCTGGGATAAGCCTGACGGCTCGTGCCAAGCTACCAAGGGGGTGAGCAGGGGTTTTCTTGGATGTATAGCTCCTTTGCCCCCACTAGAGTGGTGGTCCCTGCCTGGCTGAGGTGCCTACCCTAGCCAACCAGGCGAGTGATGGAATTAGTCTGATTATGAAATGAAAATGACTGCACTTAAGTTCCAGAGCTGGTTGGCCAATCCTTTTGCTTTCCAATTTTTCCGTTCATAGGTCTCTTTTCATTTCTTTGCTTCCACTCTATTTTTAAATCAAACCAGAAGTCCTCCAGGCAGTACTAATGGGTCATTTGCCTAAAGATAATTTCCTCTGCAGTGCACTGCATCATGCACGTTTGCTGCCTCTAAAACGGGCAACTGTCTTGGAATGGCATTATCCATCATGTATCAGTGTTTTACCATTGCAAAATTGGCAACACCTTGATCATGGCAGAACTTTAAAACAATGATAAACTGTGAACAATATTGTTGCAAGACACCCACCCTCTACTATGTTTAACTTTATTTGTTATTGCAAACATATACCCACCATGTTTAGGCAGCAGATTCTTTTCTTTGTTTACTTTAATTATTTAAATTTATCCTGCACAAGTTTTTCAGTTTGTGTGTGTTTCATTGTGGTTGTGTAAGTGGGCATATTCAAGAATGAGTGAGTGGTTGCATAAATGGATGAATGAGTGCAGAGAAGAGTGGCAAAGTACCTGCATAATGGCTCAATTAGTTCCTAAACAAATCAGTGACAGAATAGGCACTTTCATTAGAAAATCAAACCTATTGGCATAGCCAGTGCATGTTTTCTTTAGCAAAGTGATGACATCTGATGGAAATGATGCCTGTTAGGGGCCTATTCACAAATGTAAATTTACACTTATGTAAATTTAGTCTTACACATTGTAGTACATTCTCTACTATACGCTATTCACCATTTCTGAATGTAAATTTACTACATAGCTTAGACTTGCTTATCTCCAGGCCCTGAAGCAGGAGAATAGAGCCATATTTATGAGTGTAAAGTTACTACAGCCACAAAGGACCTTGGAGTAAGTCCGGCACTGCACATGGCCAACCTGTGATACTACAATACCTCCTCATAGAGAATAATGATTGCCTTTGGCTTCTATACCTCCATTATTTTCTATGAGAGAGTGTTGAAGTACTAGTGGTTGGAATTGTGTGGTGCTAGACTTACTCCAGCTCTGAGATGGAGTACATTAACTACTGTTTTTGGTCCTTTTTGGCTGTAGTAACTTTAGAAGTACAGTTTATAAATACCAATGCGTTTACTTTTCTGTGGGTGAGTATCTATCCTTCCCTAACCTCTCCTTCGCCCTCTTTAAACCCCCTCATTACTCCTCCCTAAGCCCCTCTCATTTAGTAGTAAGTATTCTGTTTTTTCAGCCACTTCCCCTGGGCTTTTCCACCTTTACTACTAAACATTGATAGGTGAGGTAGAGACTGACACTTCTTCTAGCTGTGTGATTTGCATTCTGTAGTAAGTAGTGCTACTCAACCACCACTTTATGTGCACAAAAGGCAGTTTGTGAATCGGGCCCTAACCATTTGCTAAAGAGTCAATTTCTTAAAAGATAAACTGCTGTCAGTTCATCTCTGTGGCGCTCCAGCGCTACTATGCCAAAATATAACAATAAATTGCCCATCAGAGTTGTCATATTCATGTGCCACTTTTAAGTAAGGCCCACTGACATGGCCAAGTGCCTTCTTTGAACTGCAAGCATTTAGGTGTTGCCTTTATCTAGCTTAGTGGTGTTTATTTTATAATGCTTGAAAGATTGAAGACTGGCCGCTGTTTCCACACGCCGGACCAGCGGGGAATACATTATAGGGCCGGCTGGGGGTAGTCGCGCTGGTGGTCATCTATTGACCGCCAATGCGGATCTCATTATGAGGGCCTAAATTTTGGACATTCTTTTCGGTTACAGTTATTAAGTATGAAGACTGTATATGGCCTATGGTCAGTGTTTCTCTTGTTGAAATTATCATCTTTGAAAACATCAGATGCTCCTAACAACACCATTAAGGTACCAGATACAATTACAAGTGTTGTAAATAATGTTACACATGAGGTCATATACAATAGCACCCTTAACACTATGAAAGAGACAACAGTGAATGTAGTATTCTTTATTGATCTCCATTTGTATTGTCATTTAATTATGTTGTGCTTTAAGCATCCTATGTGTGCACCATGACCTGGGCCTGGTTTATGGTAACGCAGACTTGTTAAACCAGGAGAGGTGCACCAAGCGCTACCCTCATACCTGTAGAGGGCTACTTCCCTTGCCGGGAGTTAAGTGACATAAGCACAAGGGTGGCAGAGTGCCCATTTTGTAGTAATCAGTAGTGTGGCCTTCTTACCGTTGTCCCTGGAGTGGTGTCTACCACCTCACTCATTTAAAGTTCCGCTGCAGTGTCCTAAATTCCCCCTTAGCCTCCATGATGACTATATGCAGAGCCGTGCAGCATGTGATGCTTGCCTGTGGGGGCTGTGTTGTATGGGTACCTGTTCTTGGTACATGACATGGAGGCCGATGGGCTCCATTTTGGAAGCATAGGGCGTGAAAAGGCTAGTTGGAGGTGAGGACCCCAGATAGGAGATGTGGATTGTTGACATTCCTCAGGTCTGGAGTAAAAACATACACATTGGAGAAGAGCAGAGCGTCCTCTGGGTAAGTCAAAGGTCTCCTTGATTCAGAACACATTACTAGTCAGTGCAGCCTGAATTTATCTGGGAAGAAGATAGGTCTTATAAGGTTATCACTGTAGGACAAGGGAATCATAATAGAGTGATGGGCTTAGGCATTCGAACCTTTGTAAGACATATTTCAGTGGAAGGCTGACAGGCAGGTGTGATAACTGGCTACTTCCTTGGCCTCTGTTGTGGGTCAGTCAGAATTGCAAATGCTCCTGCCATGGCATACTGTCCCTTTCACAAAGGGCAGGACAGAGGAGAGGGCACTTCAAAGGAATTGACATACATAACATGATTTTAAAAAAACAGACATTAACTCACATCTCTATCTGGATATGGACATAAAAGTGGGAGCATGAGTTTCACAAGCTGTTTATCATAGGAGACGGCACAAGTTATGGCATGTTGTGTTGTGTGAGAATGGAGAATGTCAGGGTTTTGGGAGCTAGAGCCACGCCCATAACTCAGATCAGAACTGTTTTTCCTTGTGGATAGATAGATAGATAGATAGATAGATAGATAGATAGATAGATAGATAGATAGATAGATTCTAAATGAATACATTTTGGCATAGTTTATTATTTCTTACAGTAAATTAAGATATTTTGAACAGATACTTCCTCGGATTTTTATATATTTTCCTAAGCTTTGGACTGCTTCTAGTTATGGCAGAGACACTAATGTTTGTGACCTTAGATGGTTGTCAGCTTCAATCTGCTCTCCAGTGATTTGATCCATAGGTTGCACAGCAGTCTCTGCCTTGGATGCATTAACCCACTGGGCTTCCTCCCCAGTGTATGAAGTGTCTTTTATGGTGTTAGTTCTCTCTCTCTGTACTTCATCCTTGGTACTTTAGCTATTCTTGGTGGATAAGCAAAGCTGAGGCTAAATTGCTTCTATTTTTGCTTCTTCTCTAAAATGACATTTTCTGGCAAGCTTGTTAGGTGCAAATACAGTATTGAAGTTCTAATTGTGTCTCTTGGGGTTTGACTTCAGTGAAATATCATAATGTCAGAATTCTCAGAAAGAAAATGTTTTTTGCCATCTAGCCTCATTCCCAGAAACCGATTTTTGAATTTCAGGCCCAGGACTTGAATGTGTATTCCAAGAGTGTTTTCAGAGTGTAGCACCTTGAGTCTTGAGCCTGCCTGTGGAACGTGCTAACCTGGGTTCTTGTCTTAAAGCTTTGCCTTGTCCAAGAATGTAGTCACTTTGTGCTTAGACTTCAAGGAGCTTCAAGCGAGGACCAGAGAAAATGCCAGCAGGAGTCACACATTGTTACAGTGCTGTCTGTATCCCTGGTGGTTGCTGAGTAAGTAGTCACCCTCAAAGGATAGCTACTAATGATGGATGTTGATTATAGGTAGTCAAGGAGCTGCTGCCCATGGCCTGTCCTGCTGACCCTAGCACTGTCCTTGCACTCCTTGGTCTCAGCAATGCTCGATTTAAAAAAACATTAGCTACAGGGCCCATAGTCTTCTTAGGAGCCCAGCACTTCTGATCTCAAGAGTTGCTAAATAGCAAGGCAGCTTAGTTTTGATTCCACTGCATATCTTTTTATCTCACTCTTGTAGGTTCTTTTTCATCCATGGTTTCACCCTCCTTCTGCCCTTTTCACTCTGCTCCAGTTCAAAGTCAGATGATGGAAAATAAGTGCTGGTACCCACCTCGTGCAACCTCTGGCACAAATTGAGCACTGGATCTCAGTAGCCATGAAGCAGCATCCGGAACAGAAAATAAATGAGTCTATAAGAGCCGTTTCATTTTCTGTAGTTTTTTACTGCTTTCTCTCGTCCCAGCCTCACTGTAGGAGATGGGTTACTGTTGGAGGACTCGGCTGACACAAGGGGTTAATCCTGTGATAGCCTCAGGGGCTTAAGATTGCATGATGTCACTTCCGATCCTCCTGATATTTTAGTGACATGCCTGCTGCCACCTCACCTGATGCTCCATGTAAACCTGCATCTTGTTCTGGCTTTTTAGCTAGCAATACTTTGCACGCTGGGATCTTTGAGCCCACACTTAGTAAACTGAAAGTTCCAGAATGCAGTGTGGTATTGAGTAAAAAGTGAGGATTGGCTAGAAGTGTCACATGGCATGGGGGGCAAATGGCAGCTTTGCTACTTTTCATCTAAATACAGTGAAGTGCTAGCCATTCTTTGAGAAAGGAGGGGAAGCTTATTTGTTGGCCCCTGCTAGGCTTAAAACAGTAATGAACGGAAAAGTAAAAGTTTTTACTTCAGAAATCAAGGCAAAAGAATACTTGATGGGGGTCAAACAATAGAGTGTACAGTTATAGGGAATTACAGGGAAGGTTAAGGTGCTTAGGGTACTGGTGGGTGGGTGGGCCGATACATACACAACACCAACATTCAGGCCAGTGGGGGTCTGATTGCTCAACAGGGTGGGAGGCCAGTCTCGGGGGGGAGGGAAGGAATCAGGGAGGGGGAGAGAAGAGACTGGTCGGGGATAGGGGAAGGAGGGATGGGGAGGGGGTAAAGGTGAGGTACAGGGGGGGAGGGATGGGGGAAAATCGAGGGAAGAAAATGGAAAGGAAAGGACTAATGGAAGTGAGAGAAGAAAGGTGGAAGAGTGGAGCAAGGGGAAAAGAGAACTCGAGAGAAGGTGCTGTTAAATATTCAGACTGGAAGAGCCCCAAAAGAAATGATGTGAAACTAAAAGGGAAGAGGGGGAAAAAAAGAAGAAAAAAAAAAGAGACAAGTAATGACCAGACTTAGAATAGTGTCAATCAATATATGTGGGCTGAACGACCCCCGTAAAAGAAGGAGAGTGGCCGAAGAATTAAAAACCTTTAAGGCAGATATTTTCTGCCTACAAGAGACACATGTGGAATATAAAAATTCCGGGGTCCTCAGCTCGCTTGGTATGAAGGTAATTGCTCGGTCAGAACAAGAGACTAGAACTAAAGGAGTGGCGATTTTAGATCGAACCAATAAATTAAAAGTTACTCGACTGAAGACAGATACGGGTGGAAGATGGGTAATAGTAGAATGTAGGTATGGACATAGTGGATTTACATTATGTTCCTTATATGGGGTAGTCACAGACGATCCAGTAGTAGTTGATACCCTTGCCATCGAGCTAACAGGTTGGGCCCCTCCCTATATTATATGTGGTGATTTTAATTTTAATGGATCTTGGGAGGGACTACAGGATGTGGTAACACCCAGAACTAGGAAGTATCAGGGGCGTAAACCTTGGTTATATAAGGCAATGATTGCTATTCAGCAAGAATTAGGGTTAGTGGACGCCTGGGTGAAGCTGCGTAAACCCGACCCCGGATACACTTATTATTCGGCTCCTCATGCGAAATTGGCATGGCTAGATTATTTTTTAATCTCTCCTGTATTTCTAAAGCAGGGCAAGATTGAGTTATATCCACGGATAGTATCAGATCATAATCCCTTGGTTTTTGATATCGAACTGGATGGGTTACAACCAAAAGTCAGTAGATGGACATTTGAAATGGGACTTCTAAAGGATCCGGACTACTGTGAGCATATGAGAAAGTGGATAACTGAATTTCTGGGGTTTAATCAGGGGTCAGCTTCAGTAGAGATAGTTTGGGATACTTTGAAAGCAGGTATTCGTGGTGAAACATTAAGCTTTAGTATTAAAAGGCAGAAGGATAGTCAAGGTAGAACAATAGAGTCCCAAGCGAAATTGCGGCTTGCAGAAAGACAACTGGTTATAGCTATAGAAACCGGATTAGATATAAGGAGGGCGCAGGAAGAAGTTGCCATAACAAAAGCAGCAATGAATGAGGTCATTGCCCAAAGAATAGCAGAGAAATATCTAGCACAGCGTGCACAAGGGTATGAGTATGGAGAAAAAGCTGGGCGTTTGCTAGCAATACGGACAACTCAGAAAATAGCGTCCGGGGTCATTAGGGAGATTAAAGACTGGCAAGGGCAGTTAATATCAGAAGTGGGTGGAATCAGAAAGGTGTTCCATGGATACTATCAGGAACTTTACAATGATATAGCAGCGTATTCGGAGGAAGAAACTTCGGAGTTTCTATATCCCATTAAGATCGAGAAACTAGGTATGAGTGACAGTATACGCCTGGGAGACCAGATAGGTGCCTCAGAAATAGATAGGGCAATGAGTGACTTACCTACGGGGAAAGCTACAGGTCCTGACTCAATTCCCTTAGAATTTTATAAAGTTTTCAGATTATTATTGCTACCAGTAATGGTAGAGGTATTTATACAGGCACAGAATGGAGGGAAAATCCCTCCATCATGGGATCTGGCTAATATAGTCATGTTTCTAAAGAAGGGAAAACCCCCGCTAAATCCAGCCTCATATCGCCCGATTACATTAATAAATAGTGATGTTAAAGTATACTCAAAAATCCTGTCCGCTCGATTATCAGTGGTGATCAAGAAACAGGTCTCCCCTATGCAGCATGGGTTTGTCCCAGGAAGAGATACAACCAATCATATTCAGAGAGTGTTAGCACTTTTTGATGCTACGGAAGTAGCAAAGGAACCTATGGCGGCTGCTTTTTTGGATGCAGAGAAGGCGTTCGATCGGGTAAATTGGAAGTATTTATGGTATGTTATGGAGTATTATGGGCTAGGGAAGAAATTTATCATAGCAGTAAAGGCTTTATATAGAACTCCGGCTGCAAAAATACAATTAATGGGAGGACAATCTGAGAGTATTTTGATCAGGAGAGGCACTAGGCAGGGATGCCCATGTTCCCCCCTCCTGTTCGCTTTGTATATAGATCCTCTGCTTAGACAATTGGAGGGAAATAGTAAGATCCTGCCAATACATAGGCAGGGATGGGACACAAAAGTGTTAGCATACGCAGATGATATAGCTATATTAACACCCTCCCCTGACCCAGCACTGAAAGAGATCGAAGAAGTGACGAAAAAGTTCGGAAGGTTCTCTGGGTACCTGTTAAATGGAACTAAAACGCAGCTGTTGGCGAATCAATATACAAATACTAAAGACACTCGGAGGGTGGATCATGCAGTATATTTAGGTATTGATATCACATCAAAGGTAGAGGATGTTGTCAATTTGAATATAGATCCTATACTGGCAAAAGTCAGAGAAGATATGTGCAGATGGAATAATCTGCATCTGACTATTTTGGGGCGGTGTAATATGGTAAAGATGATTTTTCTCCCGAAATTGCTGTATCTGTTCCGCGCCATCCCACTGAGTTTCACTAATTTAAGATTTAAAGAGATCGACAGAGTGATCATGAGATTTATTTGGGCATATGGTAAATGCAGGAGAGCAAGTAAATTTATGTCTCTCCCTCGGGAAAGGGGTGGATGGTCCTTACCGAATATTAAATTATATCAAATGGCAGCAGCTTTTCAGTATATGCGCCCTTTATGGGGTCCTAATAAAGAAGGAAACGTGGAAGTGGACGTCCCCAATATATACGAGCTGCAGATAGGGTCAGCAGCTAATGGGTGTCTGGTAACATACCACGAGCCTGGATATTATAAGAAAACTAGATTTAAGGTATTGGGAGCAGCCCAGAACTGCTGGCGAACATGGTACAAGAAGAAAGGATTCAGTAGATATAATTATTATACCATGATTGAGAAGAATCCACTGCTCCCTGAAATTTTCCATGATAAATATCTGGCAAACTGATCCTCCTTAGGCATAAATAGGTTAGGGAACTTGTTCGATAATTTTGGGATCAAGGCGTTTAGTGATCTACAGCAGTGTTTTTCAACCTTTTTTGGGCAAAGGCACACTTGTTTCATGAAAAAAATCACGAGGCACACCACCATTAGAAAATGTTAAAAAATTGAACTCTGTGCCTATATTGACTATATATAAAGTAATTCTCTTGAATAGGAATCAAATAAACACAAAGAAAGTATTTTATAATTACTTTATTATGAAATAGTAAGTAAACAGAAATATGAAAAATTATAAAATACTTTATTCAGTGCGCAACCTGGGCCTGTTTGGCTGAACACAAAGCTGTTATTCTGGCTGGAATCGAAGAAAGACACACACGTAGCTCTTCGTCAACGGCTCTCAGTCTCTCTCTGTATTTAGTTTTTATAGCAATCATGCTTGAAAAGCTCATCTCACACAGATATGTAGTGGAAAATGGGAGCAATGTCAAAATAGCTTTGTTTGCCAGAAGGGGGAACTCCTTGGCAGTATCCAACCAAAAACTGTCCAAAGGTAGATCAGCAAATCTTAGCTTGAAACCACGATTTTGTCTCAGTTCAGTTAGTTCCTCCTGCTCCTGTAAAGTCATGTCCTTTCCACCAACTGATACTGAGCTATAAGGGTCCCTAACCCAGTCAAGGCATTCAGTGGAGACTGAAGAGAAATAAAATGACAACTTCTCCTCGAGAGTTTTTAAATGTTTAACTATTATCTCACACAGTGCAGCAGTGTGAACACCTTGCCATTGCTTGGTGAGTGTGAACATTTCAAGATTGCCACTTTCCACGTGTTGATGCCAGAGTTGCACCTTTGAACGGAATCCATTTATTTTATCTGTACTTGTAAGCAGGTTTTCATTTCGGCCTTGCATTCGTGTGTTCAGTTCATTCAGATGATGAAATATATCTGCCAGGTATGCCAGCCTTGCACACCACTCATCACTTGCAAGCAGCTTTGCGTAATCTGACCTCTCATTTGTCAGAAACACTTTAAATTCCTCCCGCAGCTCATACACACGAACCAAGACCTTGCCACGCGACAACCACCGGACCTCCGTATGAAACAGCAAGGTTTTATGCTTCGCTCCCATCTCCTCACACAAAGCTGCAAATATGCGAGTTTTCATGGGTCGTGACTTTACAAAGTTTACCATGCGCACAACATCATCCAACACATGAACTAGGTCTGCTGGTAAAGTCTTGGCTACGAGGGCCTCACGGTGTAAAAAACAATTCGTAACAATAACATCTGGATTTCTTTCCTTCACTCTGCTTACAAAGCCCTTGGTGCGCCCGACCATGGCTGCAGCTCCATCGGTGCAGACACTTGTGCAGTTTTCCCACTTAAGTCCTCCTTGTTCAAGGTATTCTGATGTGACCCGAAAAATTTCTTCTCCTGTAGTTTTTTCTGGCAATGCCTTGCAAAAAAAGAAGTTTTCTCTAATTGCATCACCATCAACAAAACGCACATTGGCCAAGAGTTGAGCATGTCCACTGATATCAGTAGACTCGTCAAGTTGCAATGCAAATTTCTCACTGATACAGATCTTTTCCAAAACCACACTTTCGATGTCTGCAGACATGTCATTAATACGTCTGGAAATTGTGTTGTCTGAGAGAGGGACTTTGGCTATTTCCTTAGCTGCTTCAGGTCCGAGCATCTCCTCTACAATAGCTTTGCAGGCGGGAAGTATTAATGTCTCTGCCACAGTGTGCGACTTTTTTGACTTGGCTATAAGTTCAGCAACTTGATAGCTAGCTTTAAGAGCTCTTTCATTTACCTTTGTGGTTTTTCTCATGAAAGTTGCCTCTTTCTCCGTGTTTTGACGCAGGCAAACAAAATAGTCCGCATTCTTGTTTTGAAGCGAAGGGTGTTTCGTTTGGAGATGGCGTTTAAGTTTGCTTGGGACCATAGCACTGTTAGCTAGCTTTTCACCACACACCACGCACAGTGGAGTTGGTTTGTTTGCATCTCCGGTGAAAGTAAATCCAAATGAAATATAGCTTTCGCTATATTGCCTTGTGCCAGAGAATTTGCTTGAGCTAACCATCTTTGCTTTCTTTTGATCCCCACTCGTACTTGGGCTCTCATCTGGCTCCAAATTTTGTTCAGAGTCCAGTTCTTTCCTTTTCAAAAACTTGTCCATCACTGCAGTATCTCACTGTCACTCAGTACTTACTGCGCTTGTCTCCTCCAGATAGCCGCTGTCCGTCACACTCAGCACTCTTCTGCGTATGTCTCCATCCAGATCCATCAGTCAGCGCTCTTCTGCTCTTCTGCTCATGTTTCCTCCAAATCCAGATCCATTGGCGCTCTTCTGCTCATCGGCGATGTCTCCTCCTGTCCTCCTCCTGTTAGTGTAACAGTGACACCGGAGCTATTTATAGTCCTTAACATCAGTGGTGGGATTCAAAAATTTTAGTAACCAGTTCCGACTAGACCACAGATATGTGTAACCTTCCATCACCTGTAATACCATTTCTTTCACAATGCACAATACAAAGGTGTGACAGGCTTGGGCACAGAGACACTAAAATGGTTGCTGAAAGGAGAACTTCCCCAGACAGGAGCATCGGCACAGACCCAAGCAGAGCATCCCATACAGAAACAGACTAGTAGTCAATCAATCAATCAAAGAATTTGTAAAGTGCGCTAGTGGGAAAAGCCCCAAGGGTTCTTGCCTCAGACAAAACCAGCAAAATAATGGCCACGACATACGACTTCGGCTGTTCCTCCTTGGTAAATGCTACAATGTCTGACTTCGGTTGGGTACACATATTTCCCTAAAACTTCACACATGCTTCGAAACCAGATTTACATGGGGGAAGTTATAGTAACATTCAGGGAGGTCAACAACTGGGCAGTGATTACATGGAACATTGAAGCTATTCTTCAACATAATGATTTCTTAATCATCTTTAAAACAATACTGCCTCAACCACAAGCAGGACCAGCTGTACCATTAGTTGCAGGGCTTATGGCCCTGGGACAGTCAGAGATTAAAGGATATTACCCTTTGTGGCTCATGTCACTTACCACTGGTGTCACAGGATCACAGTACTGGTGCACTCCAAACTGGATAGCCAGAAAAATCAATCCCTGACCTCGTCGCGCTCTCCCTCTCCGCGTCTTTCGGCTCTGGCGCCTTTTCACCATCGCTGCCCCGGAATTCCTCAAGCATTTCCCTGGAAACAGGGAAACGCGTCATCGACGCCCGGAGCGTTCCCATGGAGACATGGGAACGCGCAACTGACTTTCCTGGCGAGAAGCTGGTTGGCGCTGGCGCTGGCGTGGACGTGGTCGTAACGACCCGTTCACAATGTCCTACAGTCCGGCGCCCCCTCCCACGGCACACCAGGCAACCTCTCGCGGCACACTAGTGTGCCGCGGAACAGTGGTTGAAAAACACTGATCTACAGGAGCAATATGGTTTAGAGCAAAGGGATTTTTTTAAATACTTAGATACAGGATTTTTTAGGGAAAAAAACAGGGGGAGTGCAGGGATTTAGAAGCAACCAATTGCTGAATGATATTCTGGCTAATCCCAATATACCTATTAAGTCAATTTATCCCTCTTTGCTGGCAGAACAACCAGATGATCTAGAAAAGAATAAGGAGAGGTGGAGCAAGCAGTTGGTAGATGGGAGTAACAACTTTATGAGGTCACTGGAGCTGGGATGTAGTACTTTATTATCATCTTCCTTGCAAGCGCAGCACTATAAGACTATGTTCGACTTGTATCATACTCCGGCTCACCTCGCCAAATGGGGATGTGTGTCAGGAACAAATTGTCCAAGATGTGGGATGTACAGTATAGATATCGTGCATATGATCGCTACTTGCGGGGAATTAAAGGGTGTGAGGGAAGGTATTCAATCTGTTCTGAAGGAAGTTTTGGGATATGACTTTGCCCTTACACCGGAGATCATGGTTTTTGGGACTGATGAAGAAGTAGCTGGACCTTATAGAGCATTTATCTTTGTAGCTATGGTAGTACATCGAATCTGTATAGCGTCTGCTTGGCTGAATGTACGACCCCCATCCTGGCAGCAATGGATGGCCAGGTTGCTGTCTGTATACCATTTGGAGATGGCATTATATGAACGTAAGGGGAAACAGGCTAGGAGGAATGGGATGGCAATATGGGGGCCATTTCAGGCTTGGATACGGGCCCATAATGATCAGGGCCACCCTCTTTCAATTTAATGGGGCACCATCTTCGGACTGGATTAGACGGGTGGCTATGGTTTTGTTTTGTTTTTTGTATAGTTAGGCAATGTCCTTTTCTTGTCTGTTCCACTCTGTGTTCTGAACTTTAAGATGTTATTGGGAAGTGATTTAAGAATATATTTGTTATATGTTCATTTCCAACAAAAATAAAAATAATTTTTTTAAAAAAAAGCACCCTTGAGACCAAGAGTAAATTCTCCAATTATTATCATTCTCTCAACTAGTTATCTAGTTTATCTATGAGTCCCTAAATTTTAATAATCTATGCTCAAATCCCAGACATCTCCAAATACATCTATGTGAAAAATACGTCACCAATTTCCAATGATTGGATGTAATTTTAACAGCGATGCTATAGACCTCTTTGTAACAGAATTGTAAGTATATAAAAACATACAGGTATGGCTTTACCTAGATTAAAAAAAAAATACAGTGAAGTGCTGACCTACCTGAGCATTTGAGCATGGGATACTGAGACAACCCTTTAAGGCACCATTCCACCCACCTAGCAGATGGTAATCATTTTTAAAAGCTGAAAAAGCCTTGGAGGCAGTGACAAGGCAGTGATTCTCTGTGGTTGGAAAAAATCAAAACTTTAAAAACGTATTAAAAAAAAAAAATGCTATTACTTGCTATACTTGTTTAGCACAGTAAACTTAGTAATAAGACGCACAATGGAAGTTTTACCTTCCAGCCTGTAAAATAGGCCACACGCCACAAGCAACCCCTTCAGCAGTACTAGCTTTTTAACCAGTAGGACTCGGGACGGGTGCTTTTTGAGGCCATGCTTGCAATATTAACAACAAACTTACAGGTCACAGATTGCAGCGCCCTGCTGACTTGAAAAAAGTCTAAATTGTCTGAACTGGAATATTCAAAGAGTTGGAAGTTGCTAAGGAAAGAGAATGAAGGAGCAAATTGAAGATGTTTAGGATCCTAGATGGTTTGAGAAGGGAGTCACAAAATGATGCACAAATGAATTCCAGGCAGCAATCCTCCAGACAGGGCTTTCCACGAGTAGCTCATTGGAAATGAGACTTTCAGAAATAGCACCAAAGAAAAGACTTTGCAGCTAGCAAGGGCAAAGGATCTGATGAAATAGAAAGGGCATGATGTGCTATTTTGTGACACTTAGAACTGAGAATTCTGGAGAAACAAAGAAGCTTCTAAAGGCGTGAAGCTGAGGTGAGATGGCTAGAGATTTGTCGCAGTGTCTCTGTACTTCAACTGGAAAGAGAAAAAATGCAATATAGCTACGCTCAAACACATAGGCCCAGATTATGAGTTTGGCGGACAGCGGAGGCCGCACGCCATCAGGCCACCTGTGCAGCCTAAACACCGCAGAAGGGGTCCTCACCAACCAGGTGCAGGTAACGCCATAGAGAAAGGAGGATAGCTGGAGGCCGAAACATTGAAGAAACTCAAGTATCTAGAAAATTACTCAAAGCGTGTGCATACTGCATGCAGACTTCAGTGTTGAGCACATCCCAAGGAGAAGGACCAGTAACTGATCCATCAAAATACAGACTACAGACACTTAGAGCCCAACTCACAAAGGAAAACTTAGATCTGAAGTCTAAGTTTACCTTTGTGAATTGGGCCCTAAGATTTC
This sequence comes from Pleurodeles waltl, assembly GCF_031143425.1. NCBI lineage: Eukaryota > Metazoa > Chordata > Amphibia > Caudata > Salamandridae > Pleurodeles > Pleurodeles waltl. The sequence continues at coordinate 73,435,819 of NC_090449.1, read as the reverse complement.
AGGTCTAAACTTATACTTTGGGTCTAAGTTTCCCTTTGTGAATTTGGCTCTTAGTACACAAGATGCCAAACAAGACAGCATATTTGATTATGTTGCATGGTGCATCAAGGAGTTATAATGCAGACAGTGCCCCTGTTATAATCTGCTATGCTTGTAGTGCATTCTGTGCACAACTCCAATGTCCTCTGCTCAGCCAGTGTGTGATGTCATGGAATGTTGGTGAGTGACTGGGGGAGTGTTCCTTTTAAATAAATCTACAACCTCTATCCTGTGTGAACTTGCTACATGACTCCTACTTGCCAAGAAGGAATCTCTGAATACAACAGCCCCTCTTTATGGAGCTCACCTCAAAGAGGAGGAAACTAAGAAGCTGTCCAAAAATGGAGCGATACAAACTCCCCCACCTCAAATGTTAGAAGCAACAGAGGTGATTATTCTCAAGCACCCTCAGCATCCCTTCACCTTTGTTGATGTGAAGGTTGAAATGATGGAATGTGGGTGCGGTGAAGCGTGAAATGACTCAGATAGGGTGATTGTAATTACAACATATAGCCATGAATAAGGATGGCCACAATTTCTTTAATTACCTGTATCCGACCCCTCTTGGATAACGAAAACAGAGGTGATACTCCAAGGAGACTGAAATGAAGCACTCAACCCAACCATTAGGCGATCAGAGGTACCTGGTTGAGATGATCCCCAGCTCTGCATTCCTTCTATCTCTTCATATCCAAACAGGACTGAATATACACTTAGAGAGACTGACATATGAAAGAAGGGGGCTGCATTTTCAATCCAAGGTGCACATGCTGAATGTCACAGACTCCCAGATCCTCACAAGCAGCATCTCTGTTCAAGTATTGTGTTGGTAAAGACTGCTTGTACTTCCAGACCTGTGGAGGTTCAACCTGTCCCTCTTCCAGGGAAGAGAGTAGGCCAGCATGCCAAGGCAGCTGTTGATGGGTTACTCCAAAAGGGATTTGGCCTGGTGGTTCTGCTCAGAAGGATTCTATTGCTCTCATACTTTGAATAGGAAGACCAATCCAACAGGCTGGCGCGACCTAAGGGCGCCCACTGTTCTGCGGATGATGCTGCAACCACCAAGTGTGTAAGAAGTTCTCCAAGTCTGCCAAGGACCATGCATCAGTGGGGCACCTCACACAGTCACGCTGGCACAAACTCCTATCTGTATTGCTCAAGATCTCTTTTAAAAAGAGAATTTCTGGTTCCCTAGACCTGACCTGATATTACACTGGAACTCATTCTACATCTCGACTCATCAATGTGCGGTTGTGATGCATAGACAAACATTAGAGACTAGAATGTTTCTCCCATAGGATTTACCAGAAATGAAACCACTGTAGGGGTTCATGTAAACTACCACCTGGTTCAGACTGGTGCATGTTAAAATACTTATTACTGTAGCATTATTGACATTGGAACTGGTCAATAATGTTAGTTATTCGTTCTTATCAGACTTGCAGGCCCGAGCCGCAGGCAAGCATCATAAGTGGGATAAAGGACAATACATTGCATTATTGATCAGCTTCAAGGTCAGTAATGGTATTAACAGATGCATCTATCAGCACTGTCGCCCAATCGCTCCCTTCTCTCAAATCTATCCTTCTTCCATCATAAAGCCTCGACCACTGGAACCAAGTGATTCGGCAGCTGCTGTGTTTTCAGCATAAAATCGAATCCAGTGAACTGGCCATATAATTCACCACGGGCTGCATAGTTTGCAGGTTGCAACAAAAACAACAGTATCTTGCTCAGATAAATCAAAAGTTGCAACAACAAAAAAACACAAGCGATGCCTATGGGTGTCGCCTATGCAAGCGCTTTTGCTTTGCCGTGTGTTTTAGCCATGTTGTACACCACCGTGGCTGCAGTTCAGCATGGCGTTAGTGGTGTAGAGGAGAGCGGCGTGGAGTGTCATAGAGTAAAAATGGCAGAGTGGAGTAGTGTGTTGTACAGTCGATGGCAGACAGTCATGTATTGGAGTGGCATAGTGTGGAGCCGCGTAGATGTGGCATATACTGGAGTGGAATAAAGGAGAGTGGACTGGTGTAGAGTGCACTGGCCTAGAGTGTTTCAGAGTATAGTGGCGTAGAGTGCAGTGGCACTGAGTGCAGTGGCATTGAATTCAGTGGTGTACAATGCAGCCTAGTGGAATGCAGTGGCATAGTTTAGAATGGTGCACAGCAGAATGCAGTGGAGTCGATTGGAGTAGCACAGAGTGGAGTGGTGCAAAGTAGAGTGGCACAGAGTAGAGTGGGGCAGAGTAGAATGGCACAGCGTGTCTTAGAGTGCAGTGGAGTAGCGTGCAGTGGTGCAGAAAGGAGTGGCGTAGAGTGATGCAGAGGGCAGTGTTACAGAGTAGAGTCAAGTGGTATAGAGTGCAGTGGTGCAGAGTGCAGAGAAGAGCTGAGTGGCATAGTGTGCAGTGGCATACAGTGGTGCAGAGTAGAGCAACATAGACAATAGTGCTATAGAGTGCAGTAGCGTAGGGTGGAGTAGTGCAGAGTAGAGTGGTGTAGAGTTCTGTGCAATACAGTGCAGTGTTGCAGAGTAGAGTGTCAGAGTGCAGTGGTGTGGAGCAGAGTGACATAGAGAACAGTGGCCTAGAGTACAGTGATGAAGAGTAGAGTGCAGTGGCATGGAGTGCAGTTGTGTAGAGTTCATTGGCATAGAGTGCAGTGGTTTAAAAGTAGAATGGCGTAGAGTGCAGTAGCCTAAAGTGGAGTGGAGCAGAGTGGTGTAGAGTGCAGTGGCGTAGAGTAGATTGTTTCAAAGTAGAGTGGAGTGGTGCAGGGTAGAGTGCAGTTGAGTAGAGTGGTATACAGTGTAATTGCATAGAGTAAAGTGGTGTAGAGTGCAGTGGTGCAGAGTAGATTAGGCATACAGTGGATTGGCATAAAGTGCAGAGGCATAGAGTTGAGTGTTACAGAGTAAAGTGTATTGGCATAGCGTGCAGTGACGTAGAGTACAGTGGTGTAGAGTGGAGTTGCGCAGAGTCAATTGGTGTGACCTAGACTGTAGTGGTGTAGAATGTAGTGCCAAAGAGTGCAATGGTGTAGAGTAGAGTGGTGAAGAGTGCATTGGCATAGAGTTGTGCAAAGTGGAGTAGCAGAGTACAGTGCAGTGGTGTGGAGTGGTGCAGAATAGAGTGGAATGGCTTAGAGTGGAGTATTCATGGTGTGGTGGCACACTGCAATTACAAGCAACATATTATCATTTGAAAAGACCATTACATTTGCACAGACATTCAGTTTTACTAATAAAATTATACAGTGCACAGACAAAAGTTTGTGGAAGTTGCATCACCTAGTTGAATGTTTTTCTTTATCATATTAAAGTATAACTTTTCCAACACACTCCAGAAATAACAAGAACATTCTTTATTTGCGTTCCTAATTCTGATGTACTCTGAAATACTTACACAGTTTATTTAAATGTTGTCGTGTGCTACAAAAATCTCTTTCCTACCCCCAGGATCCAGCAAGATGGTCACATAAATCCTGTAACTTTGAAGTCAGAGAAAGAAAAGTAAACAAGCACCCTGGGAAGACAGTGCCTGACTTTTGATCTCATTCTTTGAATGCACATCAAATGTGACAAGATAGGAACAAGATTTACAGGCCTGTTTACAAAAAGGTAGCACTTGGAAGGATTTCTGTAAATAAGGTGTGAGCAAGGAAGGTATGAATTCCAGCTGGACAGCCTAAAACAAATAAAGCCAGCAAATCGAAAGCAAGAAAATGTGAGTAACAAACCACAAATTCAATTGCAAACATTGGGCAGAATGCATTCCTAGGTCAACTTTCTGAATGTCCCCAAGATGTGTAGGCTGCTACCTAAAAATCCCTCATGTAAGTGCTGCATTTTGTCAAACTATTTGCAAAAGTTAATTGGTCCGCTTTCAGCTGCTGTTCACAATAGACAGGATTGAATCTGGTACTACTGGGGTGAAAGTTCTGCCTACATTGTACTAATTCTAATAAAATGGCATAATAGCTAAATGATACTCAATTTGAATGTCCCGCACAATTTGTCTTTACTTGCTACATAATTTGATCCTTCATTGCTGCAAAACTGCAGTGACCTTCCTACACCCCTCACTGAAGAGTTCCTTGTTTGCTCATTGCTAAATCTGTGAAAGAGCTCGGTTTTCTAGAAGATTCCAGAACATTCATTTGCCAGAAAAGACGAGCTGCTTTCTGGTGAATCTGATTGGCTGTCCAATTATTCACACAGCATTATGCTAATGGAAAGTAGAAATCTTTGTTTGAGATTTCCATTAACCAAATGGGAACCAGAGGGTTGCCACTTCCTGTTGGGTGTCTGTAGCCGAAGTCCTACCTCGCCACCCTCTTTGGGGGTGATGAGGCAGACAAGGTTAGTTCACCCAGGTTGTCCAGAGAGGTAAGTGCTGAGTGATAGAGGCTACAGGGGCTTTTCTACTGGGCTCCTCACCCTAAAATGTGACCGTGTGGAGCCCTCACCTCTCCTGAGTGATGGTCGTGGGGCAGTGACAGTGGTGAGCGGGCGGGACTGCAAGGGCTTGCGTGTGATACTAGCAAGATGTAGGTCTGGATATTCCATAGTACAGTGTAGTTAAAGCAAACTGTAAATAATGCAGTGCATGATGGGAAATCTCCACAGGGAACAGTGCAAAAAAAGCAATCATTAGGCAAGTGTTAAAATAAAAGTTGCACAGGGCAAACAGCCATATAAGGCCTTATTTGTAATCCGTAGTGTATAGGAGCAGACTCCGTGTTCCTAGCTCTCAACCATTTCAACCGCCCTAGGGGAGTGCACTCAATCTTTACAGTGGGTCTCAGATGGTGCAGTCCATAGTGACCAGAGCGTTCTCAAAGTCCATGCACCCCAGCTGTGAGTTCCTAGGGGGCTGTCTGGCTAGCAGCGATGCAGATAATGAAGCGCCTTGACTCCACTGACAGCAAGCAGTGAGGATCACAGGAAACGGGGCCACTCTTCAGATGAAGTATGGTTGAGGCAAGGAAAAATGTTGCCCAGATATTTATGTGCTTCCTAAAATGGATTCAGAAGCCTTGCATCTCTGGTCCAAGGTGAGCCATCACCATGTGCCTGACCCCCACACACTCCCCATCCTCTTGCACACTAACAAACACTCCTGCACTTATCATTCTCCCACCACCAACCATATCAATTTCACCCTCATCCCAGTCAACATTCATCAGTATGCTCCTGACATGTAAAGCTATCTGAAATGTCTAACCACCAGATACACCACTTACATTAAATGGCACAAGGGCTACCTCACCCACAGTCACAACTTGATTGGAAGCACATATCTTAAACTAACCCTACCCAAAACTGAATTTCGCAAATGGCAATAAACGACCACACATACAAGATTGCCTATCCAAGTGCCAAATTTTTAATTTTTAGTCTTCACACCAAACTCTTCTTCAAAATACCGAGGGCCCTATTTAGAGTTAGGTGTACAGGATGCTCTGTCAAAACATGAGAGATATCTCATCTAACATATTACCAGTGCACTTAAAATGAAGCAAATTGGACCTCTGTTGTGTCTGTGATTGAGTACCTCACCTGCCAATGTCTATATAAGGCCACTTTTATTAAAAATTAAAATGAAAAAGGAGAAGCTCTATCTCCCCCAAATGTGACATCAAAATAGGTTTGATGTAAAAAAAAAAAAGTAGACTCGAAAAATACAAAACTAGTGATGAAACTCTAAGAGATTATACTGTAAAACAGTAAAATATATAAAGCAAGTTGAAACATGTTGTTGAAAAATTTTTTGGAGTAAGGGGTGTTAAGGTTAGGTTATGTGAGGTGGGGTTTGGGTAATGGAAGGTGTAAGTGATTATGTAAAGAAATTGCGTACAAAAGGTGAATGAGAAGCAGTGCTTAATTTGTGGTGGTGTTTGCTGTATCTTGCCACCAGCACTTATTTACAAATACCAATACTTATTGTGACAGTCCACCACATGGTGGAGCTGTCTGACTTCTATTAAGACCACCAAAGTGTTTTACACTTTTATATATTCAAAAACATAGTGAACTAACTCATCTAGTCTATTGTTACAGTATGTGGTGGCCTGGAATAGTGCAAAATGTCAGACTTGTATCAGTGGGATGGCTACTAGTAAGTGCTGGAACAGAAATTTGGAAGACCTGGCATGAGGCCTTGAATGGAGTGAGCCCCTGTACCTTCCTGAGAAATAAGGTGGGCACTGGCACTTTCTTTTTTACTTTTTTACAGATAACTACTGCGTGGAAGGGAGTCATAGGAGGTGGCATGGGTATATCCACCCTATGAAATGGCACAAACAATTTTATGTAAGAGAACAAAGATTAGGGATAAGGTAGGATTAAAGGTTAGCGGTAGTTTTAAAGTTAATGTAAATCTATGTAAAAGTCACAAATGTAGTGGTAAACATGTGATTTTCTTACCTCTACCTTTTTGTATTTTCCACAGATATGTTAATCATTACTTTTTTTACAGCACTCTTCTTGCCTCATCTGTTTCTACTTCTGCTTCTTAATGTTTTACACATAATATTAAAATGACAGTGAGATCCTGAAGCTCTTCCACCTGGATTGGGGCAACATCCTGCCAATCTTATCGGGTTTCCACCATCTCCACTGTTATAGGAAAGGAACAAAAGACCCTCCTCCTCAAGGGTCACTTCATTGTGATAATGAGGCCCTACTCCTTTGGATCACCAATCTATCTTCAGCCCTACCCTCCCCCCCCCCCCTTTTCTTCCCTATTCAACAGTACTCAGTGTCAAGCTGTTCTTCCTGCCTCACCCCTCATTTAAGCCATTTTCCTGCATTTTCTTTATACAGTGCTTTCAAGTTAGATATGATCTATAGAAATACCAACACACATAAGCTGCTGGTTGGTGGAGCAGTCCTCTTTGCAGCTATTTTCAAAGTGACATGGATTTTGGGTTGTAAAAGCCAAAATTGTCTATGGGACCAAAATTCTGGGAGATAGTCTCATGTCTTCTGTCCCCAATCCTAGGGTGCAATTAGCCATTACCCCAGCAACCTACGTTTTTGTGCTGCGTGAGAAGGAGAGAGCAGGAAAGTGCCATAGCTACAAAGATAGTTCACTGCTGCCCTCTTTCCACATGCTATGATAGTTTGGATACCAAGAGCCCCACACACAGCTGCCACCATAGTGCAAAGTGTCTGCAGGAGTCTAGCATACACTGGTAAGTTCCAGTAAAAATTCCTATGCTTAGGCTTACTTTTAAACTTTTCCTCATCTTGCGTGGGTGCTGCACTGTACAGCACATGTACAAGGTTACAAAGGTTTGGAGAAAATACAACTTTTTTTCTACTTTGCTCTTCAAGGAGGAGTACATTTGTGGCACAAATCCTTATTGACAAAAGTTAGTAAAAATGGCTTTGCTTAAAAAAAACCTATGGGTGGAAGCGTGAGAACTTCTATGTACCACCATGGGATGCCCCCGATGCAAAGTAATGCAATGCAGTATATGCCAGAGTTGCAGACTGGTCCGCTGATGGTGAGGTGGGAGAGCTGTACTCCGCCCAAGGGCAGCAGATGAGGGGTGTGGGAGCCCTCATGGGCCCAGGGCAGCCGCTGATGTGGGATGCAGGGATGCTGCCAGTGGTCCAGTCTTTGTGTTCTCTCGGTTGACCGTGACTGGGTTTGTAAAACAGTCATTGTCGCTTGCTTGGGTTTAACGAGAACAGCATTGACCGGGGTGATTGATAACTGGTGATTTACGAGTGTTTCCATATTGATTAAGCAATGAATGTGAGAGGGCTGTTCTTCTCTGTGCTGATTAATGGGAACTCGGTTTTTCTTTCTGCCCTTAGGTGGACTCGGCTCATGAACGGGCGGTGAAGAGGGAGGATGGAGAGAAGTTAGCAAAGGTAAGGCAAGCTCGCACCCAGTACCATGGTGCTCTCTACGTGCAATACCATGGCGTACTCTGCAGGCTCCTCCCCAACACGATGGCATACTCTGCAGGCTCGCACCCAATACCATGGCATACTCAGCATGCTCACACCCAATACCATGGCATACTCAGCATGCTCACACCCAATACCATGGTAGGCTCTCCATGCTCACACCCAATACCATGGCATACTCAGCATGCTCACACCCAATACCATGGTAGGCTCTGCATGCTCACACCCAATACCATGGCATACTCAGCATGCTCACACCTGATGAAAATTGAAGACTGCACACTCACACCCAATTTTATGGCAGACTGTACATCCCCACACTCCTAACCATGGCGCTCCCTGCATGCTCACACCCCGAACCATAGCGTATACTGCATACTCACACCCAGTGCCCCAGCAGACTCTGCATGCTCACACCTGATAGCATGGCAGACTTTGTACGCTGGTACCTCTAACCATGGCACTGTGCATGCTCACATCATGGCTTATTTTGCAGGCTCACACCCAATACCATAGCGTATCCTTCATACTCACACCATTGCCCCAGCAGACTCTGCATGCTCACACCCAGAACCATAGCATATCCTTCATACTCACGCCCAGTGCCCCAGCAGGCTCTGCATGCTCACACCTGATAGCATGGCAGACTTTGTACGCTGGTACCTCTAACCATGGCACTCTGCATGCTCACATCATGGCTTATTTTGCAGGCTCACACCCAATACCACAGCATACTCTGCACGATCACACCCAACACATGGCAGGGTCTTCACACTCCCACCCAGTACTGCAACATATTCTGCGAGCTCACACCCTGTACATGGCAGAGTCTGCACACTCACAACCAGTACTGTGCCATACCCTGCATGCTCACACCCTGTTCATGGCATAGTATGTATGCTCACACCCAATACCATGTCATACACAATACCATGGCATACTCTGCATGCTCACAACCAAACACCATGGCAAACTCTGCACTCTCACACCTAGCACCACTCTGCCTGCTCGCACCGAATACTCCAACAGACTCTGCATGCGCGCACACACACACATACTCTGCACACACACATCTAGTACTACTGCAGACTCTGTATGCTCACACTGGGTACCATGGCATACTCTACACGCTCAGACCCAGTAATATGGCATGCTCTGCACGATCACACCCCATGTAATGGCATACTTGTCATACTCACACCAAACACCATGGGCGCTCTGCACGCTCCCACCCAGTACTGTTGCACTCCCTGCATGCTCACAACAGTACCAGGGTAGATGCCACATGCTCACACCCAAACATGGTAGACTCTGCACACCCTCACCCAATACCACACCAATCTCTGCACGTTCACATCCAACACACAATAGACTCTGCCTGCTCGCACAGTTCACTATGGCATACTTTGAGTGCTCACTCCTAGTACAATTGCACACTTGACACATTCATACCCATTACTATGGCATAATCTGACCACTCAAACCCAATACATTGGGAAATTCTGGATGCTGAACACCCACTGCAAAGGAAAAGAGCACACACACCCCTTGCAGTGGCAGACTTCCCACACTCTGTCTCACTTTCACACTCCCATGCCCCAGTCCCTAGATCCATCATTGTATCACCATACGGTGCTAAAAGTGGTAATTTCCTCCATGCTTTTGAGCCATCCCATTAACGGATGAGTCTCTGAGACAAACAAGTACCTTGTACAACTGTGTGGTTATGATCACCCAGTGTGTCAGTCAAAACTGAGGGCTGGAAGTCTAGAGTGTTGACCCCAAACATACTGCCTTGGCCACCAGAACAGCTCCTTCCATTGAGTGCATTTCAGCTTCAAAAACACCTCCTCTGATATTCATTTCCTCCTCCTGAAGACCACCCTTCCTCTTCCGTACATCATCCTTCCTCCAATAAACACTCTATCCTCAAGTAAACCACCACTCCTCCCTTAGGCTCTCCCTCTTTTTGTAGGCCATCCTTCCCCCCCATGGACCACCCAGCCTCCCCTAGGTTTACAGTCGTCCCATAGGCAATACCTCATGTAGACTATCAATTTTCCTGTAGACCATCCTTTGTCTCATTGACTTTACCCTGGTCCCATCCTCTCAAAAAGTAGGCTGTCACTCCTCCCATCGTCGGATTCTTCCTTGCCTAGGCCATCCCTCCTCCCTTAGACCATCCCTCTTCAAGTATACCACCACTTCTCACAGAGTGTCCTTCCTTCCACAGATCATCCCGAAAGCCATCCTTCCTCATGTAGACCATTCCGCTTCTTGTAAACCACTCCTCATTCCGTAGAACATCCGTCCTCCCATAGACAGTACCTCCTCACATAGAGCATTTCTCCTCTTAGAGGCCATCTAGCCTCCCATAGCACATCCTTCCTCCCTTAGTAAATTTCTGCTCCTTTAGACAGCCACTCCTCTCATAGGCAATCCTCTTCCCGTCGAGACTGCTCCTTAAGCAGATCATCCCTCTTCTCGCAGACCATCTGTCCTGCGTAGACCAACCTTCCTCCTGCAGAGCATCTGTCCTCCTGTAGAGCATCTCTGGTCCCACTAGCCATCTATAGTCCCATAGGACTTTCCTCCATCACAAGGCCATTCTTCCTCCCACTCACCATTCCTCATCCCAATAACCATCCTTTCTCCCAAGGACCACACATCCTCTCATTGACTGTCCCTACTCAGTAGACCACCTTCCCACAAGCACACTTCTTTCACAGAGATGACTCCTTAGACATCACAGATTTTCCACTGCCCTTTATCCATCCTCTCTGCCTTGGTGTTCTGACACTATGTGCAGTGTTTGCAGTGTTGTAAAGCAGGCCCCTGTGGGGTAGGGAGGAGCCCTCCAGTGGGCCCCTCATTCAACTCAAAGCTTCTGAATATCTGTGAGTTAGGGGCGCTAAGCGGGCCAGCCCCGAGTCCTGCAGGGGAGCCCATCATGTTGTGTTACCCCGCTGACTGTATGACCTTCAGATCATCACCGAGTTAGGCGACTTCATCAGCCCCGCTGGCCTGCGTAACAACACCTCGGCCCGAGTCCCTCTGATGGGCGCCTGCAGGAAACAGTCAGTGCCCAGATCTTCGCTCATCAACAAGCAGAGGCGGCTGCCAGAAACAGGAGCGGGGGCCGCGGTACCTTTAATTAAGGATTGTTTAGAAGAAACACTGGGGCGGGGAGACTCTGGGCACAGACCGTGCCAGGCCTCAGTACACCTTGTCCTGGCAGCCAGGAAGGGTTTCAGTCTTCGACAGAAGGGCCTCAGGCGCTCGCCTCCCGACAGATTATCCTCCTAGTCATTAAATGTCTGGGCCCCGAGGGCGGGGGGCTGCCTCGCTCTGTCCCAGTGAGCCCGGGAGTGAAATATGCTGAGCCTGGCATTCCATGGGCCCTGGCAGGTGCCACCTCACTAATGAGCATGTAATTAACGATGGCGAGAATTCAGTAACAGCCACAGGGTGCGTCGCAAAGGACTCCCGGGTGACCTCCAGAAGGGATATTTAAAACCAGTCGCATAATGTTTACGTCACACAATGGAGTTGGCGATTTTATTAAACATTGCGGCACTCTGAGGTTCATGAATGGCATGAGTTGTATTAGGCAGAGCATCCTCGGGCTGTATTACACATAGCAGTAACTAAGGTCCATCAACTGCATGAGTCCTAGGGCTGTATTACACATAGCAGTACTCCGAAATCCATGAAATTACCGAACCCACATCCTAGGGCTGTATTACACATAGCAGTACTCCGAGGTCCATGAATTACAGGAGTCGACATCCTCGGGCTGATTTACGCATAGCGGCCCTCTGAGGTCCATGAACGACCTTAGCTCACCTTCTCATAGCGACCCTCCGAGGTCCATGAAAGGCCACAGCTGTATTACACAGAGCACCCTCGGGCTCTATTTCACGTAGTACTACTGGGGGGTGCATAAATTGCATGAGCCCACACCCTCGGGCCGTATTACACGTAGCAGTACACCGAGGTTCATGATTTACAGGAGCCCACATCCTCTGGCTAGTACACATAACAGTAATCGGAGGTTCATGAATTAGAGGAGCCCACATCCCGGGGCTGTATCACACGCAGCAGTTGACACATAGCAGTATTCTGAGGTCCATGAATTGTCCAGCTCACATCCTCTGCTTGCATTACACGTAGCAGTTGATACATAGCAGTATTCAGAGATCCATGAATTGTCCAGCTCACATCCTCTGGTTGCATTACACATAGCAGTTGATACATAGCAGTATTCAGAGGTCCAAGAATAGTCTAGCTCACATCTTCGTGTTGCATTACACGTAGTAGTTGATACAAAGCAGTATTCAGAGGTCCATGATTTGTCCAGCTCACATCTTCTGGTTGCATTACACGTAGCAGTTGATACATAGCAGTATTCAGAGGTCCATGAATTGTCCAGCTCACATTCTGTGGTTGCATTACACGTAGCAGTTGATACATAGCAGTATTCAGAGGTCCTAGAATAGTCTAGCTAACATCCTCGGGTTGCATTACACGTAGCAGTTGATACATAGCAGTATTCAGAGGTCCATGAATTGTCCAGCTCACATCCACGGTTTGTACAACACGTAGTGTTCCAAGGGTGGGACAACAGGTATTTTATATCCACGTTTTGCATCCCAGCAGCACCCTGCTAACACAAAGGTCCCGCAGATACGTGTGCAGCCATTATGTAACAATGGGGCTCGCACAGGTGCAAAGTGTTCGCTGTTGCAATCCCAAGGGAGAGTTACCTCATTTGTATGGGGATGTGGCTCCATAACGTAAAGGAACATCTATTGTACATATGTGGACACAGAGGTAAAGATATTGTTGGGAGGTACATATGACATGGTACACAGTCAGTGCACCCCCTGAGTGTGCCCCTCGGAAGGGTGTCTTGCGTCCCTTTACACATCAGGTCCGAATGCTAGATATGAGAAATGGTGCACTCTCGATTGCAAAGGCCTGAATATGCGCCTGATTCCCAAGAATGTGTTGTTCGCAGTGCAGATGCAAACTCATGTCTACACTGGGAACAATGCAATGGTGACTAGTAGTCTGACTTGTTGTTCACCTGTGTGTGCGAAAGGTGAGGCCAGCATTAGTTCTTGGTGGGCAGGGATGCCCCGTGCAGGCAGCTGCAGTGTGTAACTGCTCTCTGTTGGCAGGGAATGTCGGGGATCCTTGGAACCCCTCCCGAGGGAGCCACCCCAAGAGGTGCATTAACTGTGTAGCACCTCATTTGGGCACAGTTTGCACATCTTGCCATCTTCTTTCCCTCTGGATGAACACAAAGCCACACCCCCATACTATTGAGGAAACAGCCCGTAGGCGTCACACAAGTGCACATGTTGGGCACTCAGATTACAGACTGGATTGGACAACAGCCTGTAACCAATTCTGCAATACTGAAGTGCCCTGCGAATGAAAGAAGCAAACGTAAAACCCCATGAAATCCATGTAATATTTTACCTTTCAAAGTGAAGTCCATTAATTGTAGTAGTGCAAGGGTTGCGCCTCCCCATGATGCATACTGAACACCCTGGACTCCAACGTTTGTAAATGGTGGATTTTTTATTCAGAGTTTAGTATATGTATTAAGTGTACGAGACAGAAATCCATGAGCTTTTCTAAAGTGGGCACTAGGGGCCAGATGTACGCCCGTATTTTTTTGCGACTTGCAGGTTGCGACTAATTTGCGAGTCGCAAAACCTAATGCACAACATTATCAATGACACTTTGTGATTCCCAGTGGGGTCGCAAATGACCTACCTTATTAATATTCATGACGTAGGTTGCAATTTCCGACCCCATTGGTTATCTGGAGCACTCACAAGGATGGTAGCCTGCTGTGGACAGCAGACCACCATGCCTGTGACTGCTTTCAAATAAAGCTGTTTTTTTAATGCATCAGGAAAACAGGATGCATTTTAAACCAAAATATTACTTTTTTTTTTTTTCATTTTTTCAGAGCAGACACTGGCGATTGTTTTGCGACTGCAATTGCAGTCCCAAAACAATCATACATCCCCCTCCGACTCGCAATTAGGAAGTGATGCCCTTGGGACCCCCCTTCCTAATTGCAAGTCGCAAATCCCTATTTTGCAAGTCGGTAATTGCTACCAAAACGCAAAATAGGGATGGCACATCGTACCAGCCCATTTTGGGGTCGCAAAAGGCGATTTTTGCTGTTTGCGACCATGTTAGGCAGTCGTACAACTGGCCCCAGTCTCATAGCACTAATGTCTTTTCTGCTAATCTTCTGCCATTAGCATGGTTTGGCTTATGTAACCTGGTAGCCACACTGCGTGCCACCCTTTGTCTCATTTGATGCAAAATGTCCACCATCCTCACTCAGTCAAAATGTACGAGTAGCTTGAACCTGTCCAATAAAAGTGCTTCCCAACCTCTGTCACAGTTACAAAGTGACTTATAAGTTCAATTCAATCAAAGCAATGTGCATATTTGAGGCTGAACTCAAAACGTTCTTCATCCTAGACTCAACCTTAACTAGCAGCATCCTCGTTTTTAGTAATTCAGTAGACTGGATAATAGGGCCTCCTCATTGATTCAGAAAGGGAGCTGCCCCAAAAGAAGTTACCAACCACTACAACAGAGGTCCCAAACCCCCCTTGCCCAGTTGAAGGTATCTTCTTCGCTGAGCAGTTGATTCCACATAAAATACATGCATTGCAAGGTAACTGATTTCCAAGTTCAACATGTTATTTTAGTCATATGTGCCCACAATTATTTCCAAGGGTGACTTTTTACTTGAACTTGGCTTTTTCTGTTTTGCCCCGAGTGGTGGTGATAATGATCGGCTACAAACACCCTTCTTTCAATAATGCCTTGGGTTAAAAACTGTTCCAATAGGGGAACTATTGAGCACTCATCCTACTGTTGTGCCATTTCCAACTCTCCCCATTTCAGCCACAGTATCCTGATGCAGCCCACAGACACCGAAACATGTCAGTGGTTGCTTGCGGTTCAGCCTGAAGGGAATAATCTATTTGTTCATGCTTGCCTGCTTCTTCAGAGTGAGGATGAGCCTCTCTGCAAATAACATTTCCTTTTAATGACAATGTGCCTATGGATGTGAGGTATCAATTAGGTTATAAAGTTAGTGGCCCCTGAGTTTTTTTGTCTCTGGCGTGCATTTGCCTTGGGAGCTTTAGTGAGTCCAGATTCTTCACCTTTGGTGCATTGGATGAGTGACACATACCCCACTCATTCATTCAGCGACAGACTAAAGAAATAACTATCAAAAAAGATTGACACAGTAATAAGAGACTGTTTGAAAGAGTAATCCAAGCTATGCAACTTTTGGCCTCCTTTCATTGGACAGTTGCCTTTTAGTCAATTGCCTGCCAATGGCTTGGCCTTCTTTCTGGTCGATTTCTAAATACTATGACTTCAATAAGAGATTCTTTCTGAGGGTCTAAAGTGTACAAAATACTGAGCAGTGCCAAAGTGACTTGGTGTTAACCAGAAACAGGAATCATTGTTCTGACAGCAGAACGAGGCAATCACATTTACTAAAAAGTCATTTTAAATGAGCTGATACCTGGCACTGAGGATGGGCCAGTGGAATATAATGAGCTGATCCTAGGCGAATGGTCTGATCCCTGTCGTGCATGTCATGTAGAGACCTATTCCTCCCTGACACACCGTGGCCTGATCTCCATCACTTTATGATCTGATACCAGGCGCATGGCCTGGCCCTCGGTCATGTAACAGTTTATTCCCCCAAGGCACACTGTGAACTGGTCCGTGGCCCATAATGAACAAATGAGTTGTGAGTAATACCTCAATTCCGGGCACAATTTGAGCTTGTCGTTTGCACACTGATCTGATAGGGTAAAAGGCCATTAACTGGTTTGGTCTGAAATGGAGCAGATGAGATTGGGATAGAATGGGGTACATTGAGTTGGGTTTGGTTTGAAAGTAATGC
Source organism: Pleurodeles waltl (assembly GCF_031143425.1). Classification (NCBI taxonomy): domain Eukaryota; kingdom Metazoa; phylum Chordata; class Amphibia; order Caudata; family Salamandridae; genus Pleurodeles; species Pleurodeles waltl. Next base: position 73,419,891 of record NC_090449.1, on the reverse strand, counting down.
AGGTGTTGCCCAAGTTATTATAACATATCAAACTACTCTACACTGCACCAAGACTGCTTCTTGAGGTCCTGCTCTGAAGAGCTCACTACTGCTATAAAAATAAAACCGCATCAGCACCAGATCAAGTGGTTAGGAGCTGTTGTGGACCAAAGACATGGGAAGAGTTTTTGGAGTCATTATCACTGAGTAGAAGGGATAGAAAGAGTCACTGTGGTGTTCCTGACCTACACCTTAGAAGAGGGCAAAAGAGTTTATAGAGAATATTCATAATTTCCCTTCCTCTACCCTCCCTAACTCCATGTCCAGTCTGAGATGCTTTTTGTTTTAGTGAACTTCAGAATACCCCAGGTCCTGGCCAAGAGTTTCTTAGATGAGGGGCAGCAATGGGGTTACCATTTTAGCAAGCAAATCCAGACTTTCAGACACACCCATTGGGAGTTTCCTTTTCCACACACACTAGATAGATGTATAAATACTTACATGCACACTCTTCCACTTGTACTTTAATAGGGCGCTTGCTACTACAGTCTACAGTCTACAAGGTTTGAAGCATGGTAAATAGTAGGCGCTATAATTCCTCAACTTGCTTCTACTGATATTATCAATCCGGTAACAAGGACATTTTAATTTGGCCACACTGAGATTCCAACAAAACAAGTGCATTTTGTAGAGGGCTTAAGAAAGTAGAACCTTTGCATATTTTGGCTTGTCTCTTGCCCATATTGTGTAGCTTGCCTGAGAAGTGTATCTCTGTTTCTATTGCTAGGCTGCTAGGTCTCGAGAGAGGCGTGACAGTGTCCAGCTGTGCTCTCTTTCATTTCTGACACCTACCCCACCAAAGACACTCCCTGCCAAAAGTATCCCAGACTGACCTTCAACTACAGCAACTCTGCCAATAGAGGAAATATCAGCCAGTGCTTAATCTGTGCCGGTGTTTGCCGTTAGACAGCACCAGCCCTTAATTATGACAATCCACCACTTGGTAGCAATATTTGTCTCTTTTTAAGACCAGCAAAGAGTTTAACAGTACCATATAGTTAAAAAAAGAATTAACACATCTAGGCCAACCCTATAGCTCAAGGTGCCTGGACAGTCCAAAATGGCACACTTCTATCAGAGTTATGGTTTATAAGTAGCAACTGAACTGGCATTAATAAATTGGACACTTGCACTTATTAAAAAAAATAATAACACCTGCCTAGCTAACAGAGAAAGGAGGGTTCTGGTGGGAATGGTGGGTACCCTCAGCACCAGCAGCGGTGTGACTACAAAGATGACATTGAGCATGCCACCTGACACCTGTGCGAACACGTAAGCAAACCTCTCCATCAGTGAGCCCTGCCAGCCCCAGGGACACCATGCAAGACTGTGGCAAGTCTGTGTCTGTTGGAGGAGAATCAGCGGAGACGTTCATGTGGCTGGTCAGCTCCTTCCCCGCATATTTGGGCCCTGTGGCATGGCCCTGGGTACCTTTTATGGAATGTGGCACTCCAAGGTCGGGGCAGGATTGGGGGTGAGGAGAGAGGGATCAAGGGAACAGAAAGGGGATAAAGGGAATGGGGAGACATCGAGGCTCAGACGGATAAGGGAATGGCGGTGGCATCCATTTTAGGCACAATGCAGTCGTCCCTTGAGATTATCAAGATGGATGCTGACTATGGATTACTTGCCAGGACTGCTGTAGAGACGAGGCGCTCCCCTGTGCTACTAGACATGGGCATGCATAGTTATCCCCTTGAGAGGAAAATAAAACACACAAAAAAGGAGGAGGAGAGATCCCGGACAGTGGTTGCTGTTCATCTTGAATAATGAAAGAGAGTTACCTCTCTACGCGAGGGGACAGGGCTTACAAATCATTGATGAAAAAGTATTCCCCTAGGTCAAACTTTATACTGCACACTTACATTCAACAGCTACACACTTATCTAACCCTTATACTCTCAAACTGTATCTTAAGAACTCTGTGAAATAAACACATGGATATTCAAAAATATGTTACATGTTTATCATCGTTATTTTAAAAGCTGTTAGTTCATTATATTTATGTATCATACACGGTAGAAAGCAGAAAAACAGATATCACACTCACAAGGAAGAAAATTAAGGACAGCCCAAAAACATAAGCCCTTAAACTAATAAATACTCTCCAAACTTAAAAACAGATATCACAATCACAAGGAAGAAAATTCAGAACAGGCCAAAACGTTAGCGCTTAAACATGTTCACCAAATGACATCACTGTACAATCCTGAATTCATGTTTCTATACAGTCATTCGGTGTTGGCGGATAATGTTTTTTTAATCTTCATCGATGCGTTTCGGTGGAAAAAATTGTACTTCTGGTCCACCTTCTTCAGAACTTGTATATATACATTCTGCTTGTATCTTTTGAATCATGGACTATGCTATTATGATGGTGTATGATATATACGTACAGTGAACTAAAAGAAGTTTTTATAATAATAATAAACAATTAACATAGTTTTAGATATTCATGGAGTTGTTTCACAGTGTTCTTAAGATATTGTTGGAAAGTACAAGCCTTTGAATGTAAGTGTGCAGTATAAACTTTCACCTAGGGGAATACTTTTTCAGTCCTCATTCCTGTTCGATAGCATCTCCTAGATCAGACTCTCATGGGTCCCATGCAAGTGCCTCTGTGTTTCATCAGCTCCCCTGTTCTTCCAAGCAGGGAGGACGGACAGGAAGGCAATATAGCGAAGGTGGCATTGATTGTGGGTGTTTCCAGCGGATTTCTCATGTAAATGGTTAAGATAAATCATTACCAGCATTTTCTGCATTGTATAGCATAATGCATCTCTTGTGGTCATGTGAAGAGTCCAAGCCCTCACGCCAGATTTAGTATAATCCGACCCATCCAGGTTATCGGGGTGTCTTCTTCAGTGCCTCAAGTTGAACTGTGCAAGAAATTATATTCACTATCATACTGAAACCCAGTTAGGATGCTCCATCGAGTCCTATATGGTACCCACTGAGGAGGATACATAGTTTGCTGTGGGGTATGCCCAGGTCAGTGTGTCCCATTCAGTGCTTAGTGTGGCTGAGAAACAGTAGCACATTCATGGTTAACCAGTAACTAAACCACGCCGCCAAATGTAATATTCCTACAAGGCGGGCCAACCATGGTGCCATATTCAACGCTTATAAGTGACCCTTCCAGGGCGTTCAATATTGCAGGGTGACTTACCTAGTGTATTCGGGTATCCATACCCCACCTTACAGATAAAGTTAGAAAAAGTATTTCTTTCAGTATTTGTCTTAACTTCTCATTTACACGCTGAGCTGGCCCCCCGCTCCATCCCACAGTAACTGGTGGTCTCAGTCAGCAGCCCACGGAAACATCCATTCATCACCATCACCGAGTCGTGGTATGTAATGTCTGGTGGTGGAAGCAGCAGAGAAAGGATCCTACCTAAGTACAGGATCCCCAGACTGGCACTCCCCAGGACTCGCCAGCACTGAAGGGGTTAAACAAAGGTGTCCCCCATGCTAGCCTTCCAGGGGTGCGGCTTGATTCTCTGGACCCAGAATCAGACAATAACTGCTTGTGCTTGTCTCCTTTCCTCAGGAATACGGAGTGCCCTTCATGGAGACCAGCGCCAAGTCAGGAATGAATGTGGAGCTGGCCTTCATGGCCATTGGAAAGTAAGTCTTCCCTGCCAACTGAGCCCAGCATGTGATTTCTGCTATTCTGAATGGACAGACACTGTGCACCTTGAGACACATTGCTCGTCGACAAACATTAAACCAGTGTTGCAGTAAAATGGAAAAAAATTGTGATAAAAACTTACGTAAATACACATTTTTTAAAAATAGATGATGCAATGTAAAACAATTCACACCACCTGACGGTTGCTCGGCTGGTCAGGACCGAAAGAGGAGGACAAGATAGATCTTGTGATTAAACAGAATGAAGAAGTGCCCTGCATTGCCAAACCCCACTTAACATCTTTTAAAGTGCTGCAGGGATTTTGCACAAATTCATTGTTAAGTAATACCGTTTTTGGAACTCAGTGTGAGGATGTATTAATGTCAACTGTATGCGTAAGGTATTGTTCCTGGGGGTGTAGATGCAAGCTCGAATCCTCTGTTCGACCTTAACTTTGTCCTACAACTTCTGGCCTTTCAGTTCCTCCAGTCTACTTTTGAACTGTGAGGTCATGAACGTGTCCACAGTGAAATGTTACGGTGTGTTCTGTGAAATATCTTTAATATTATTCTTTGTCTTTAGCTTCAAGAGTATTCTCACAGTTTGTGGCAGCATCTGAGTCCTAAAGGTTATTGAAAGAGCTTATGAATCCTGGATCTCTGCCCATGTATTTATCTACTTGGGCTGTTGCTTTAGATACCAACAAAACTAAGCAATTGAGGCAGTTTTTAAAGTTTCATCCAGAGTCTGTTTAGCTCAGAGGTGGGTGCTTTTTTCCCACACCTGAGCTTGCTGGGCTCGAGGTCCATAGCTGTTTTTTGTCTAGTTCATCGCCAGTGGCTGAGTGTTTCATGTCCCTGTCAAGTTTGATGAGACATGTTTGGTTCTGCCTGATTGGTGTTGTCAGAATGTAGAGAAATGATTGATTTGAAGCAAGGTGCCCTTGTCCTGTTGTGGTTTAATCCTGACACCCTGAGTTTAGATGCTCGGCAAGCTTTCGAATAAATGTGTCACCGCTATTAGCTTTAAATATCCTATCAAGTGCTTTCCTCTTGGTGACGCCAACAAAACCACCCTTACTTGTTTACATGTGTGTTTGTTTATTTATTTATTTTGCAAGTCGTTTACCTAGGTTTAACCACAAAATGTACATTTTCATTATTTAAGTTGACAATATATACGTTTGTTTCTATTTAAAAAATGGATAGCAGTCATAATGAGCCCTGAAATGTATATGGACCTAAAATAAATTTCTTCCCGCTTCCCCAACTTAATTCACCCTGCTGGCTTTAACCCACTATAGCTGGGGTGCATGGAAACTATTGTTTGGTGTGTGAACCGTGCACAGACCTGGTGCTTCTCATACCTGGGCCTGTATTGTACATAGGGAGCACTCGCTCAGTCTGCACCGGGGCACCAGACAGTGAGCCTTGCCGCAGTGGATGTGCGGGGGGGGGGATCACCTTGCAGGTGGATGCAGTGATCACCTTCTTCAGCCTGCAGGTGGGTGGCTGGGGCACGGGGGTGTCCGCTGGGTTCCCTAATAACCAGTTTCAAAGGACACCCTCAGGGGGAACAGTGACTACACTGCCTTTACATGGTGCAAATCAGGGCGCCTCCTGACTGTTTTCTTTGCCTCTGTGCCTGCATCTGTAATACGCTAAGGGAGCAAGGAACAGTTTCTCGCATTTGCTTGCAGTCACGTCCCCATTCATGAGGGGGCGCTCTGTTGGTATCTGAACAGCATACAGTTACCTCTGGTGTAATCTATACTGCAGATGCGTCCACAGACTTTTTTTGTCATTCCAAAGCGGATAACTAAGAGTCTACTCAGTTTGCGGGACATAGTTTGTAGAGTGTATATTTAGAGTGGATTATCTGGGAAGATTGTGGGTGTTGTGGAAGGGTGCTTGTGGCTGTACTTAAGCACGAAGTGAAGCAACGAGATGTAAGGGAAATACACACACACCTGTGTATATGTATCATTGGATTGGATAAGAAGTTAATACAATATTTATGCTTGGGCAAAATTGTTGACATCATTTCATGCCATGCCTACGTCAAGTTTTCTTGAAATGATCCATGACGTCAGAATTTCTTTATCCTAAATTTTTGCTTCACAACTTCAGCCCAGTCAGTAAACAAAAATATAATTTAAAAATCATAAAAATTTGAATTTTCCAGGCAATCTTGCTGAACCAAAACTAACTTTAGAAGAAGTTACTGGGACAGCTCGGTAAAGATCATAGTGAAAAATAAATACTGCATGTGGTCGAGTATCCTGGGGGTAGATATAATTTTGTGATTGAAAAAACTGAATGAAATGTGCTCTTTATTAGATGATCTAAATATTACTTACACAAGCAAACTTCCAACCCTTTAAAAACTGTTTACACCAGGATACGGGACGGCCAGGCAGCTTCCAGCAGCAGAAACTATACCTAGAGACACAGTGAAAGCTCTAAAAACCTTTGGCTAACGAGAATCAGACAAACATAGCTGTTGGGGCACAATCTAGTCCTCTGCAGGACCTCAAAGAGGAGACCAGGGGGAGGGTGGGTCAAATCAGATTCCCCTGGGAAGTGTAATCAATGCCCTTGTTCAAGGCAAGCGCACAGTTAAACTTTAGTGGTGGTTGCAGGTAGAGCCCACCTGCACTCATTTTTGGGGACTGGTGTTTATTTTTCCTCATCAAACTTTGAACCAGAGCAAGTGAGAGAAAAAAAAACACAAACAAGGGAATGAAAGAAGAAGACGAAGAAGGGAAAAAACAGAGACAAAGAAAGCAGAGATGAAAAAGAACCCGAAAGAGTGATATAAAGAAATAGGGCGTGTCAGATGATGGATTAAAGAGACATGAGGTAGAATTAAGACTAAGTAGCCTTGGTATTCGACACCCTCAAAATGCGATAGCACCAACCACGGACTTCTGAGCAAAACGTTGGGAACCAGCACTTATTGGTTTGCAAATTAAGCACTGCGATAAAACACAATCCTCTGTTAGAGAGGTGGGCATCAAGTTTTCGTTCCGCAGCTGTCCACCAGAGCACTATGTGTCAGCGTTTAGAAACTACCTGTAGGCCCCGTGTCACGCTAACCTGTGATTGGCAGGGCAGGATCCAGTAACTGAAAGTGTCATGCAGAGCCTGCCAGATGTGTCAAATCGGGAGCAGGTAGAAGGGAGCAAGGGAGTGGTGAGTTGTTAGAGCAGGTTAGTTAAAGTTATCTATTGAAAAAAAATCTACTTATGTGTGTGGGAGGTGTGATAAGTAGCCCACACTACGAGAATAGGGCTGAGAAAACATCCCAGTAAAGAAGTCCCCATCCGGATTCCTCTTCCAGGTCTCTGCATCACATGTCTACCGCGGCCTGTAACAAACAGCAGCCCATGACTGGCGCAAAGGCACTTTTTCACATCTGCATCCTATACTATAGAGGTGGGGAGCCACTGGAAGCTCGAGGCAGATACTGGGCCCTCGCTCAGCTCAAGGTCCTCCAGGAACCTCAAGCCAAACTTAATTGTGGCTTAGGCCTTCCTACCTCGGTTTACTCTTGTGCATGACGAGTTAAAAACAAAGTATTAACTTTTTAGGTGAAAAGGAGAGACAAATATCCATTTAGTGGCCTATTTTGTATAAAATGAAACCAGAAAGCATGGGACTAATCCCTGCTTCCCGCTTAACGGAATTGTGTATTCTTAGGCAAATATTTTATCTCCTCAAACCTCCTTTTTCTTCAATATCGCATACGAAAGCACCTTCAATACATGAGTTCAGAGCACCTGCTGGACAAAAATATATTGTGTTTAATTTAATAGATTATAATATTACTCGTTCTATGCTAATTTAGCCACAGTTCACTAATGGCATTGCTGCCAGGGCAGAGGTAGGAATGGTTCTAAGTTCATTTTTTAAAATGGTTCCCTTTTAATAAGTACTTCTCAGTGCAGTGGTGTAATGTAACATGTAAATGTCAAAACCTCCACATACATATTAAAGAAATACACTGTTTAGAAACTTGAACAGACTTTGGCCCTGAATTAGCTATTGGCGGATGGGTTACTCTGTCACAACGGTGAAGGATATCCCATCCGGTGAAATCTAAGTCCCATTATTTCCTCCAGTATCTAACTCAGGCCCTTTATCCTATTTTATGTGAGGTTTGTTACAAAATTACATGGAAATATTTTAAGGGCCCAGCTCGTGACTCTTTGAGCCAAGCCAGACCTTTGGCTCGCCCAGCTCAACTATACAATTAAACGTGCAAGCACAGAGTACTGGGGCAACATAATCCTAACGCCATCTTGGGCCTCTTTTAATCCATTTACAGCCACTCCCTGACCCTTCAGCTCACTCTTGCAGCTTTCTGCTTTCTCCCTTTGTGATGCATTCTCGTTTTTTTCCCTCCTCTCTCTTTCCCAGATGTGTCTTTCGTAGTAAATGCCTGATAAATAAGTGCCAGCCCTCAAAAATAAGTGCCCGTGCCCCGCAATTAAAATTAAGCACTGCAAAGTCGTACAAAAACATAACTCTCAAACAAAGTTCAATAATCAAGGACATATCTAGCCCAATATAGTTCACACGCTTTAAGATTTGTAAACTGGGACACGGCCCTAAGAATTGTAAACTGGGACACGATCTGTTTCAACAACCGCAAATTGCTGGCCCGTAAAAAGCGGGAAGTCACCTATCTACTCTGCAGTATTTCTCTCTATTAAATCCTTTCATTTTATGAAAGGTTCTCGCACAAAACCATTTAAGTAATGATAGCTTTTACTGGTCAATTGTAAAACCCAGGAAGACGATTTTATATTTGTCTATTAAAGATGTCTACCCTAAATTGCACTAAAGTTGTTCTTGTTATACGGTAATAGACCAATTTCATAGACTATGGCTTTATACTGCCATCTTGTGGCTATTTAGAGTATTGTTTTAGATAGTTTATTTTCTTCAAAAAAAACGACCAGATGCCAGATTTACAAAGCTATTTATATCTGTGGCCGCGGTTATTCGCGCTCACAGATTTACGCCTATTCCTCGGTGTAAATCTCCAGCTAAATGCAAATCCTTAATTCTAGACGGAGATTTATGACTGTTGGTAGGAATGAACCCCCAGTACATGAGGTATGGGGAGTTAGCGCATTTCTTCTATCTGCAACAAAGGAGATACATTACTGTCGGCAGGTATACTGTAGCCACTTATTATACCATTCTGCACTTACCACACCAATGTAGACATTTCACATAAGAAAGAAAGTAAAAACACTTCATGTTTGTAAACTGTGAGTTCAGCTTTTCCTAGAAATTAAATACGCATGTGACATAAAGCAGGATGGCTCCTAAGCGTCAGCCATACTAAACACAGGCCTACATTAGTTACGGTCAATATAAACGTGAATAATATATAGCTTGTAGGACATGTGTGTTTACATGCAAAAATTTATATAATGCAAAAATATTTAATATGAAAAATAACCTTAACAGGGACATGTGCACCTCGAAATACACTAAAGTTAATACTTGCTATTTAAAAGGTGTATTTTATATGTATATGTAGTTCTAAATATAGCAGGAAGAGCTCTCTACCTCTGATATATAGAACTATGAATAGAAGAAAATAGGGACACAGGCATCACCAGAGGAAAAGGCAGCACATCTGACGAACATAGATACAAGAACACTCAAACAAAGCCCACACTTTGTCTCTGTCCTTTTCCCCTTGTACTGCGAGACATTGTAGAGCCAGACACCAGCTGCAGTTTGTGCTGTATGTCATTATGTGGGCACATGTTTGGGGTATGCAATCTATTATTTGTGTTCAAGTGCACAGGTAAATTAATGGTAGATTAACAATTTACGTATTTGTAATTTTCTATCTGTGTACATGTTTACATTTTTGACGTGTATAGTTGCCTACATAAAAAGACTATATTTTCATTTGTTCTTTTTTTATTTGTATAATGTAATGGATATGTGTGATTGCAGCGTGTACATTTATAGGAACATTGTTTACATTAAGTTTATTTTTTAGGTTGTAATTCTTTTTTTTTTTAAATGTTAATGATATAAGTCTACAGTTATGACTATTTTTACATGGATCTTATTTTCTATTTAAGGTATTTTTATTTTTACATTTGCACAATTTGACATATAGATGTTTGCAAAGCTGAAAGTGACTATTTTTTCTTGTATTTGTTTATTTCCTTTTTTAGTGGTTGGTCTTTGTACTGGTCATGTTAGACCCGCCTCTATTGATTTGTATGTGATTGCAAATATGATGTGTTTGCTTTTGTATGTTCTCCCATTTTGTAGTACATATTTGCCATTTTCCAGTCACTCCCTATTGCCACTCCCATGCTTCCACCTAAAACATAGTCCTACTTGTGAAATCCTTCGCGCTCGTACAGAGAACTCTGCACATCAGGTTCATGGTAGGTTTTTGTGGACATCTCCTCATGCACATTTGTGATTTGCATTTATGAGTATGTGAAGTACTACCACTTTATCTATTCATAATTGCTTTTTTTTGAACCAGGCCCAAATTAGCTCTTTATCCCAGTGGCATTAGATTTCTCCAAGCTGTCTTTACTTCCCATCTGATTTTCTTAGTCCTTCTTGGTCACACATTTACAGACTTTGTCATTTCTGTCATGGGAGAGACTATCTCCTGTGTACAATATGTATTTCAACCTTCACGGTCCCTTTCACAAACATTGTACTATGTGTAGTGACTTTTTTAAGCCCAGCTGCCTCTATCGGATCTGTATAGAAAAATAATGTTTATATGTCTGTAACAGCATATGAAATATTTGAGCTTCTTAGATATATTTTGGAAGTACCCTTCACTTGATGGCAGCCCTCTGGCCTCAATGGCATAGATTCTAGTGCATAAGTAAAAGGGTGAGGCCATTTCAGAACGCCAACGGGTCAGCCTATAAATAATAAACCTATATAAATATTCCTCAGACCACAGACAAAATTAAATACCTCCATGGGAAGCATACGCTAGTCATGGTCCCTGTCCAGAACTGTGCTTCTATTTTTGATTTTTGGCGAGCAAACCTATTACATTCATGAAATAAAACCTGCTGCAGAAGTACAATTATACAGGATGCTCTTCATCGAAGCATCTCCAGGGGCTGGGAAGTCAGTTTCCTTCAGTTCTTATGAGGTCTTGAACAAGCTCAACATCTCTAATGGGACGTCTCTGTCCTGGGCTGGCAGGTTACTCTAAAGTAGAAGTCTGGGTCTGAAAATCTAAGCACGATGGCAGGGAGAACTTTATTTTTTATATTTCCTGGAGTACCTCCAGAAATGGCCGTGTGAGACACTGTTACTATGCTCAAATACGGGTACCAGCATTTGATGTCATAGAAGAATGACTCAATAAGTTTCATATTTGCAGGCGTTTGTCTAGGCAAGTTATCTAGCCCTTTAGGGTGTTGCACTCAGTAACCACTGATCAGCTTTAACAAGGTTTGCAAACGTTTTTGTGAAGAAAAAAAACAATGACTATGGCCATACACAACGTTAAGATGGTGTGTGCATCGTTGTCAAAACTTTGAAAAGACAGGGAGAAAAATGTTGAGGAGGATAAGGTTTTTAGAAGCAGACCAGCCTCGTTCTAACAACAACTTAGAGGCTGAATTCTCCTGGCAGACTCTAGAAACTGTAATTTTGCATTCCGAACAGAACTACTTCTCTGGGTTTACAGAGATACATTTTCCCACACACATTGACCATAAAAAGAACCAGAAGTCTATAACATATGAATGAAACTTTGTAAAGGTACAAAGATCTGAGTAAAAGCCTTGAAAAGTAGGGGCACAGGGACCTTATGAACACATCAAGTACTTTGGCGTCCACGCACTCTTAATCTTGGACACCATTTGTTATTTGCAATTTAAAAAAAACACAAATAATGAATGGTTGTGCTTTGGGTGTCATGAAGAACCATAACTAGAAGTTATTCAGAAAGCCAGAAAATATGGACTTGTCAAATGCAAGAGTTAAAGTGCAGTTAGCTGCATTGTCCCACACCTGGGGCAGGGAAGGTGGGCTCTTGGGATTTCCTTTCTTTGGGATTTTGCAGCAGGACTAAAAGATTTGGGTAATAGAGTACCACCATATACAACATTGCCTAAAGTAGCTGAATATCGACTCTTTTGATTAGATTCACAAATTCAATAAAAGATATCACACTAAGTCGTTTTTTCAATGTATTCTTTATAATGCTTTTTTGTTGTACTTTCAGTGCAGAGTGTCTTGCCTGTATGGCGTCGTGCTCCTTATCCAATGTCTTGCAGGCATATGGATTTAATTACAAAGTAAAATACGGAATGAACATTGGCTCTGATGATGCCTCCATTGAGGAATTGTTTCACTGGGACCTAAATTCTTGTCAATGTCGCTTGACAATAATATACTCGCTGCATGTCCAGAAAACAATTTTATCTTAGTCTTTTGTTACCATTGCCTGTAGACTGTGCCTTGTCTTCCCATCTCCTGTATTCCTTCCCCTAAATACATCTCTCACCATTTCCCCCATGCCTCCCTCCCCCAGCCTCCCTCCCTCCCAGCAACTACTGGATATTTAAGGCCATCTATCCTTGGCGCAAAGTCAGCCCATCTGTTCTTCACTGATATATGGTGCATTGGTCTTCCCCCAATCACTCGTGTGTTTCGTAGGATGGTGTGCCACTCAGCTGCTTTTAAAGGATGCATTTAATTTTTAATAGTATTGGTATGAAGTGACCCTTACCACACTGGCAGCAGAGCACTTTACATTCGAAATACAATTGATAACATAATTTTCCACCATGGTAGTCTTTTTTTTTTTTTATACTCTAAATTATATCACTGAGAAGAATTACAGAAGAATTAGCACATTTCTGATCCTTACAATTCAAGGACCTTTTAGTCAGTCAAAGGAAGATAGACTAATCCTTAGAACACATCATGAGTTTCTCCCTTGGATTGCTTAAATTGTTCATGTCAATCAAACCATTCGGAAACCAGCAATCCTTCGAAATCCACAGTAACTCACAGAAGGATTCTTACACACACAAGATGCCCGAGAGACAGTTAATTTCCACTTGGAAAGACCAAGAATCATCAGAAAGACTTAACACGTTTCATTGCTTAGCGGCAGCAGAATACCGGGAATGGCCATCACATACCAGGATAGAGTATAAAATGCATGCAAGTGGGTTGCATGCTAACCAACAGGATACTTTCGGACTATGCAATATTGTGTGCAATGTTTGGGCTTCAGGCTAGATAGCCAGTTCAAGATACCTCTGTTGTCAATTTGACAAACAAGCTTCTGTTCTGAGCCTAGCCGCTACATGGCAGAATACGCGCAGTATGTGCATCTTAAAAATGACATGTCCCAAAAGAATTGTTACAGGTGAGTAACTTTTTTCTTCCATTCACTTGTCCTTCGAACTCAGGGCTGGCACTTCCATAAGGTGAGATATGACAGCAGCCCTAGGGTGTTATCTAGTGACAATGCCCTCCCTGTTGATTTATATTCCATTCCTTCCCTTATTGTGTGCATGAAGAAACATAGGTCTTTGCGCACTAGCTCCCCTAAGTTTGCAAGTTAGCATGATGGTTTTCATGTTGCAGCACCAGGACACCAATTTTCAAGTGCTTTGAACAACCTATAACATAGAAAATTACTTCAGACATCCTCAGATACTAGATATGTTAATTATTTAATGTCCATTGTTTGTGCCCCAGAAGCCAAGGAAGACCCTTGCACCATTCCTGTCCCTTTTGTAGTGATGGTTTTGAAACCTTGGTGGGGATTTGAAACACAGCCATGTTTCAATAAATGTAATGTGCCACTATGGTGATTGCTTGATTTTGTCTCCTTTTGCCAGAGAGCTGAAGCATCGCTCAATGAAGTTGCCCAATGAGCCTAAATTTAAACTCCATGACTATGTGAAGAAGGAAGTCAAAGGCTCCAGCTGTTGCCGATCCTAGTACCGGGAGCACCGCTGACCCACGTGCAGAGACTCGTGACTGCCATCGCCACGCACCGTGCAGGAATATTTCCCCCCACCGTGCATGTCCCTTCTTTGGTGTCTGTCTTCTTTGTCAAGGTTTGCAACGAGACACGATGAACAAGAGGACATCAGGGCTTCTATAGTGTTTGGAGGTTGGATCCAGTCCACGCGTGATTTAACACCAGCTCGGAATTTGCTGAATCCCATGCAGAGCACACGACTCACAACTTTTTTGCTTTTCATACAATGTAAATGACATTCATATCAACAATGGGTTCTGATTTTGGGCTTTTGAGCCAGCTAATGTCTGAGTTTTTTATTTTAAATTGAAGTTTTGTGTAGTACTGTAGTTGGCGTGTTTCCATGTTCCAGGATTGTTGTTTAAGAATCTTTAGTAAGACTTCAGCAGGTTGGACCTTTGCAGAAGCCAATAATATTATCATCAGACCCACTTACTGTTCACTACTCATCACATAGTGGGGACTGGTTCTCAATATGATGGACCACGACTTAAGGAATGTTGTGTCCTATCAGATGGAGTCTCAAATCATCTGCATGTTGACGGCATTACCTTCCAATGTCTGGGATGTAGTCTAAGCGCAGTAATTGGGATCATCGTTCATTATATCACAACCATGCTGGCCATCACTGAGGCAAGCTTGTGAGTTAGGTTGACGCTAGCAAAGGTGATCACACTCAAAAAAATAATCAAAGGAGAGATCACATGGTTTATTTTTTCATAATGTTTTCAGATTTCTGCATTTTGATTTTTCACTTCAACATGAATTATTTTTATTGTGTATAGAAATTTACACATTTCCAAGTGCCCATAGAAGTGCACTGTGGAAGAGCGAGATAGGTCAGAGATGTAGTATTAAGTCAATGAATACTTCTAACAGGTGGTTAATTTTTCCAGCCTCTCGCTTGTCAGCTGTGGGTAGGAGAGAATATTGCTACCCCGGCAGCAGTTTACAATATAGAAAGCACATCAGAATATCACTAGTTGCATTGCATCATGGGTTTTGGGAGCAGGCATGAAACAAGATGGCGGCCTCCATGCCACCTATAAATGCAGACTGCAGGGGCTCCTTTTTAAGTGTATGGCACTCCCAATTGTAATTAAGTTTAAGAACAAAACTGAGTATAAGAAGTCCATTCATTTTATTACATGTTCAGGACTGCCCACTGCAAACATTAATATGGTATTTAAACAAATAAAAGCTCTCCCCTTTGTGCACTGCAAATTTACACATGTGAAACATTTCCCCAACGTTCAATTCAGAATTTCCAAATATTGCAAAAACTACAAATTGGCTAAGAAGATAAGTACCACAGCAGATACGGGCTTTTCAGTCGAGAACGAATCACCGTGAATGGTCCGTGAGCGAACCAGACCACCAATAGTATTGAGTTTCTTATTTTGTGTTCCAATTTCAATCCAGATGCTTGAAAAGATGGTCAATAATAGGACCACCCTCTTTACAGGGAGAAAGATAACCAGGCAGGTTTAGAACCTTTACACTGAGGATACTATGCGCTTTGTAAATATTTAGTAGATCGCTTCTTTGGGTTGTATGGAGTTCATTGGTGTTACCAGCACCTTCCAGTGACTCTTGACAGTCACTGGTGCTCCTGATAGTTTATCATCGAACAAAGGTACAACTCTAACTAGATACTGATCCCACACCTATGGGTGACAGTCTCCAAAAATAACTTTCTAGGCAGTCTGATAATTAACGAGGACAAGACAAAAAAATGGACTCATTCCATCTTTTAAACTTAGCCATAGACCGGTCATCACAGCTATCTTGGGATAGACGTATTCTCTTTAACCATAAGTGGGATGCCCATGTTGGTGCTGCGATTGTATTTGGCCATTTGTGTCCTACAGAAGCTTACTATTGTATCTGAGCTTGAAAATCAGACTGTAGAGTGATAGCGAAAAGCTTTCCTTGACAAGAATGACCAAAATGTGTAACCGTGTGCCAATAGTTGATCCAGTCTAGCCAACAGTTGGTATCAATGTTCTAATTATATTTGATGTTTATCTTTAAGGAAAGCGGTGTGCACCACTCTAGATTTACACATTTTTGCGAATTCTAACCATGAAGAGCACATGGAAATGTATAAAAGTCATATTTTCCAAGCCTAGCTTCAGACTTCATTCTGCACAGTTCTGACAATCCACAGGAGGGTGCAAAGTGGGAAGGGCCAAAAGCACTTTTTCCACCTTCCCATGCGAGAAAGACGCTTACACCTGCCTTATAAAGGAGTAGGGTTACATTAGGTTTACATTACAACAACATGTTTCTGAATACTCCCAAAAGTTCAACTTTGTGTAAGTCTACTGTGTTCCGACTAGCACAGTGCTTGAAGCCAATGACAATTCTTTACCCAACCTCGATGAGCCCCATACTTTTATCCATAGAAAATTTGCTACTCTGTGAGATTTTGGGCCTTTCACATACTATACCGATGCTTCAAAAATGTCTGATTCTGTGACTCAACATGTCAAATTTTATATGGGAAATAGCTTTTAGTGCACAAAAAACCTTTATCAATTGGACCCCTTTAAAGGTGCCAAACTTTTTACCTGGGGCATTATCATTATGGGGAAAGCACCTCTTTTTTTGTGTAAAGTGTCTAAAGTTCAAGCGTAGCTCAGAATTGCTCTGCATAAATGCACAAACATTAACAAGTCAGAAATAATTAGCAGGAATTGCATCTCTGTGTTTCCAATTTGTGCTGTCAAAGTTCATGTATTAACTCCGAGCATTGCTTTACATGGAAATATGGAAGGGCATGTACTCTCTAATTAGAGTCGGTTTGCGCCTGAGAAGTGCTGGTACGCTCCATTTAAATGTATTGCAGCAATGCTGAGAAGTGCAGGTTCTCTCCCTTTCAGATGAAAGAAGTGCAGGTTCTCTCCCTTTCAGGTGAAAGAAGTGCAGGTTCTCTCCCTTTCAGGTGAAAGAAGTGCAGGTTCTCTCCCTTTCAGATGAAAGAAGTGCAGGTTCTCTCCCTTTCAGATGAAAGAAGTGCAGGTTCTCTCCCTTTCAGGTGAAAGAAGTGCAGGTTCTCTCCCTTTCAGATGAAAGAAGTGCAGGTTCTCTCCCTTTCAGGTGAAAGAAGAGCAGGTTCTCTCCCTTTCAGGTGAAAGAAGTGCAGGTTCTCTCCCTTTCAGATGAAAGAAGTGCAGGTTCTCTCCCTTTCAGATGAAAGAAGTGCAGGTTCTCTCCCTTTCAGGTGAAAGAAGTGCAGGTTCTCTCCCTTTCAGGTGAAAGAAGTGCAGGGTCTCAGTACCTGCACATTTACAGCCCTGACTTGGAGACATTCTGAATTACATGTTTGAACTTTGGACACCTTGCACTCAAAACACAAAATGTGCTCGGCCCATCGTGATGAGGTTCAAGGCCTCAAGGACATGCTGCAAAAAGAGAAGTTATGTGTCCTTGTCAAAACTTATTTAAGGGCCACACTCAAGAATTTTTGGGCCTAGGTGGAAGCAAGTAATATTGTGAACGAGGAGAAATAAGCTGACATTATTCTAAATTGTAGTACTTGTCATTTGGGAATAATGTATAATTTGCTGCGTTTCTTGAATGTATAATAATGTATGTGACTGTTCTATAAAGCTGTTGTTTTTGTATTTCGTAACAAAGAATGAAATCAGTCTTAAGAATTTATGAAGGCTGTATATTGTTGTTCTACCAAAAAAGTGTGCACTTTGTAAGGTATTTTACAATGCAATCTATCTGTGTTTAAAGGTGATCTTCCATGAATTGGTGTAACTTCTGTTTTGAGACATGGAGGCTTGTGCATCAGCAATGCCCTGTCTCCTCCCCCCACTGAGCTCAGAAACCTTCGTACATTACATTTTGTATGAAATGATGGATGTACAAAAGGTTGTTTCCACTCATAAAGCATGCACTGCAAACACTGGCAGGCTTTGCAAGAGGAAAGAATGAAAATGCAATATACCATAGTGCATTGTGGTTTGCAGCTGTTCGTGCACCTCACAAGGCATGCACTGCAAGTCCTTGTGAAATATTAGGCAAAGGTGGCACCGCAGAGAATTCCCCTGCAACTCACAAGAATTGGAGCATTGAATGATTCCATAATACCCATGTCCCCAGGTCAGTTGGTAACTGCTGGCAAAGTGGGATCTGTCTCTGAGGGAGGGGCAGCATCCTCTGGGCAAAAAGAGCCACAGAGGGTGCAGACTTTAGTCTTGTGTACCCAACGCCACCACCCATTTTATCCCTTTTGCATCCTGAAACCCGTATAACTTTAAGGATCAAGACCGGCATTGCCAAACCATTGCAAAACTGAGTGCAGAGAAAATTCTCTTCTGTCCCTTGCAGGACTCCATCTCCGCCTTTGCACGTGTGACCGGGATTCACAGAATGAATCCTGCTTCATGAATTACTGATCAGGCAACATGTACGTGAATCCTTCTGAGTGGCATCTTTGTGGATTACCAATTTGATACATTAGAACTGTGTAGCTTATTGATTTACGTTGATAATGACACAACGAGGGGTCACACACTCAGTGCAGGCCGGGCCGGGCAGGGGCTAGGGTAACAGCACCCGGCTCTGTACCAACTGGGAATGGTTAATGCCCACAGCCAGAGGGCACTAGGTGTACAGGTGTAGGCACCTTAAGGGCAATTGCCAAATCATCTTATAAAATACAAATATCTTCTCACAAAATCCTTCTAATAAGGAAAGTTTTGGTTCTTTACTAAAATAAGTTATTAATCAATGAATTACAACAATCCTTAAAAATTCTGTGGGGAAAATAAACATTTTAAATGGTGTTATTAGAATGATCCAAAATTTACAAAAACAATGAAAATTATGTGTTTATGGTTAGTTACACAATAATTCTGTTCCCCAGTGTTGTGCTTTTGACCTCACACCTGGCATCACAGATAATGTCATCATTGGCTTCAACAAAAATCAAACATGTCTTCATCAACTGCATTACATAATGAAATAACAGAGACCACAAACAATTGTATTTTTTTCAAAAGTTAACTAAGAATACACTTTTCTGTACCCAGAGTTTCTGAGGACTTCTATGTATTGACGATGGACTAGCACCACTTTTAGGAACACCATACTTTTGAAAGACTGACTGCTGGCTGCAGCCTTGCATCTGCCTTTTGGGTCGGCGAGGGTAGCTATTACTTGTGAGTGTAATTGCCACAGACTTACTTCCCTGTATAGTAACAGTGAGGACATCTAGTTGTGCACAATGGTACTTCAGTCTCACATCTGCCTTTTTTTTTTTAGGAGATCTGGGACTCGCAAGTATATCTGTAGCAGCCTTTCTTTTTTAAAGGACATCTATTTGCCATCATTGGTACTGTAGACCTATTCTCCTTAAAATCTCCTAGTATAATTCTTGGGTGAAACCTCTGCCTATTTCTTTCTATGTAATTTCAGTGAGAGCATCTAGATGTTGATTTCTGTGATGTCATCAGTAGTGAAATTTGTGAAGTCACAAGGAATGCTGTATCGTCATGCAGCTGGAGAATGTAGTTGTTTCTTCTTACAGTTCAGATCATAACCATAATAATCCTTCAAGTGAAGATTTTCAGGCAATTATCTTGTTTTTATTGCACTGATTAGCAACTGATCTTAGGAGGCAACCTTCTCTTCCCTTAAAGAAGCTTAATTTTATTTTGAATATTTATGTAAACTTACTGTATATATTGTCTAATATTAAAAATAATGTTAATTAAGGGGTTAAAAATACAAAACATATGATTCTCAGTGTTTTTCACATATTTTACTGAAACAATGTCTGTGACCCCTCTTTGACTTTTTTGTAACCCACAATGAAGTGCTTAGAAGGTAGTAAGACACTTTGGGGTATGCAAGTAAAGTTAGATATTGATGGACAAGGTATTCTCATCGTTTTCACTGTAAGCTCCTCTGATTCTGTGTAGTCAACAATCTTTTTGTTTTTAAGTTCTAGATTTAGCTAAACATTCCACTCTGATAAAATATGATGCACAGACTGTGGGAGGACAGGCAACATTGGGTTACAATTGGGTTATGACCATGAACATTATTTCCCATGATGTGTTATATGTTCATCTTCACACCTAAAGAGAGAGGGGGAGGTTAATGGGCCACCTCACGTCCTCCGGGTCACAAATCACTTATCACATAAAGTATGGTAGCGCAATTTACATTAGATAAGGAAAGTGGTGAACTTAAGTGCTGTAAATAAAGTTTGTTTCTGAGTGTTTTCATGCAGATTTTCCACATCCTACAAATTCTTTCTGATTCCATCGTTTGCCATCTTCAAGATGAGTCGAGAATGTGAGATGTAGGGCTCTGTGATAGTGCCTGAGCCATTACTCAGAGTGAAGTAGTGAAAATCAATAAAGAGTGGAAGCATTCTTCTTTTGTAAATAGGGCACTGGATATGGATGTGGAAAGATCTGCTTACTCTTGTCAAAGTGAATATGTTTACCCATGACAAAGTGGGGTCAGCTTACCAATGTGAAAGGGAATCTGCTTACCCATGTTAAATGGGAATCTGCTTACCTGAGTCAAAGGGGGATCAGCTTACCAGTGTGAATGGAATTGGCTTACCCACATCAAAGGGAATCTGCTTACCTGAATCAAAAAGGGATCAGCTTACCAGTGTCAAAGGAAATCTACTTACCCATATCAATGGGAATCTGCATACACAAGTAAAAACAGGATCACCTTATCCATGTCAAAGGGGATTTGCTTTGCTGTGTGAATGGGGGTATCTCTTTACCTGTGCTGTGTCAATGGGGATCTGCTTACCCATGTCCAATGAGATCTGTTTACTGTCTGAAAGAGAATTAGCTTACCCACGTCAAAGGGGGGTAGCTTACCTGTGTCAGAGGGTATCTACTTACACGTGTCCTAGGAGGTCTGCTTACCCATGTCAAATGGAATCAGCCTACCTGTGTCAAAGGAAGATCAGCTTACCCATGTCAAAGAGGAATCTGCTTACCCATGTTCAAAGGGATCAGTGTTTGGTTGTCAGCAGTGTTATTCGGGAATCTACTCTGCTAAACCATATGGGGGCCAACTTTAACCAAAAATCCGATTTAAAGTGCTGTTGTATATTACACCTTAAAAGATCATAGTTAAGTGAAACAAGCTCTAGGTAGTGCTTCAGTTTCAAGGACTTCCACAGCTGATCACTTTCACCTGAGCCTTTTGCATGCCTGGTCAGATTGTGTGGCTGATCCTGTACAGGCAGTGGCCAGGACTGCAGCCAGTAACTGCTCTGTCTTTCTCTTGAGAATAACTTGACCTGCTTCAAAGGCCATAAGCACATGTAAATTTGCCTGCTGCTGAGTTTTTGTGATGCCATAGGTTTGTAACATTTCATGAAAATTGCTGTTTGTAACTTACTTTCATCACTTGCCCAAATAAATGTATTTTCCAAGTTGTTGGTGTTTTTGCAAGATGTAAAGAACAGTCAATACATGTCTGCGAGCGTTGAGCAAAAACAGTGCCCATAAGGGTGTAACAACTTGCGCATCTAAGCAGAAAACAATAAACAAGCCTGAAGGTCACGTGAGTGGTACTCCCCATCCTCCATGTAAAGTCTTATTAATAAAAATAAACCAGCATTGGCAAAACCTTTAGGTATGGGTTTAATGTGCTAATGCATGTAGCACTAACACATTCCGATGGTGCAGCCCCAACCCTTCCTACACATGCTACTGGCTCAGCCAGGAGCTCAAAAAATAAAACAGTTATAAACTATTGTTTTATTTTTCGGTTGTTGGCTTAGCCAGGTGGGCAACGCTCCTTCGCCATTGTGAAGGAGCTGGTCCTGGCTGAAGAATACACCCAACAGCCAACAGCATTAGGTGACAGAACAATACTCCACTTAGCTCAGCCAAGATGTGATTGATATAGTCTCTAGCCAATGACTGAAAAATGCAGGTTGAAGAAAGCCAAAAAAAAGGGTAAAAGGGGACAGGTCCAAAGCTTACCCTATGTGTATTGTTAGCAAAAGCTCTGTTTGGTAGCTCCATTAGAAAAATCCAGACCTAAATACAGAGATGGGTATGAGCAGTACATGGTCAAACAGGCAAGACGACAACAGGAAAAGGTAGCATGACAATACAGCAGAGCACTTCCAGGCAATGGGTGGAAGAAAGGAAACAGAGTTAGAAAAGAGCTGGGAGTAGACGACAACAAGAAAATGCAAGCAAACGAAGAAAAAAAGGGCACACATTTCGACAGGAAGGTGATACAGCTACAAGATAATGCAGGAGTGGAAAAGGAGAGTCCCATTTTCATTCGCTCTTTAAAAAGTGTTGCCTCTGCAATGTAAAAATAAATTGAAACATTGTAAAGGGATTACATGACTGAATGAATGAAGTGCTGCCTTAAAAGAGGCGCATTACATTAACCTTTGCAGAAGCAACCTGGAGTCCATCATGAGATCATGGCAGTGAGGGAACAGCCTCAACTGAGTAAGATGCCTGGCAGTACAAACCCTGACACCTGCACACCGGCAGAGGTAGATGGGTTGTAGGATAGGGAGTTTAATGGAGCTTACTGGTGCTTGTGAAACTGTGTTACATCCAGGGGAAGCTCCTCCGTTATGGCAGAGGAGCGTTGCCCCGCCAGCAGCAGCTGAAAACCTAAACGGTGTTTATTATTGTTTTATTTTTAAAGGGGCGGGCCATGGGGGTGATGAGCACTGAGGGGAGTGCACAGAGAACTCCCCTCAGTGCGCATGTGTGTTTGGCTGGCCGTCTCGGGTGGGCCAAACATACATGTGCACTGTGCTCTCTCTGCAGCCATGCACTGTTTTGCCGAGTTGGAGAGAGCAGGCCCAGGCTTCCAGTCTGCGTTGGAGCGCCCAGCCAGAGCACTCCAGCCAATCATAACATTGCTCTAAGCAGCATCATGATTGGCGCAGGGCAAGCTGGGAGCCTGTGTCTGGAATAGTGCGGAGGTGACCTTAAGGTTTACTTTTTGTTTTGGTCCCCCGCCCGCCACTTTGCCCAGTCACCAGCCGCAAGTGGTTACATCGCACAAAGGCAGTGCCTCAAGAGTAGGAGAGTTACCAGTCTGACAAGGCACTGCCAGGCTGCATGGGCACATGATTTGCATCAATTCTATGTTCTGGGAAGGTCTTTGGCAAGAGCACCCTCTACAGCAAGGGCGGTACCTTGCACACTGCTGCTTCATTTATAATATGTAGGAGGATGTCACCCAGCTTGGTGGCACCTGTAGAAGGAAGATTTTGAGAAAAGGGGAATGAATGCCCTCTTTAATGCAAGAGCCATACGAGCTGCGTGTAGTTAATTTTCCCTAAAAGGTGGTGGCATCTCACTTTGCTCAGGTTTTCAAGGACAAGATTTCAACGGTGACCCTCCAAAGTTTGTATACGTTTAATGCATTTTAGCTGAAACTTTGTATACATGGGTCATTTGCATGCGACAAGATGCTCCTCACAGACAGTGTTGTCAAATGTAGAGTAGTCTGGAGAAGTGGAAGAACCCATGAGAATGAATGAATATTACCAGGGCAGCACACCCCCTCTGCTCCTGCTGGAGTCTTCCTACTGCTACTGTGTACTGGGCATCCGATCATGATGCACTCAAATACACGTGTGGCAACATCTGTCTAGCAGGGGCTTGTGGGAAGCGCATTATCCCTCCGCAGTCCTCAGGTTCACCAGTGGATACCTCTTTGAATTACCTTCAGGGCTTCCCAGGTACAAACAGCTGCCAGCAGCCTTGCAGAGCCAGTCCACATGCCTCTCATCCAGTCATGTACAAATGCTGCAAAGGGGTCCTCCAGTATTCCTCATTCATTAGAGCTGTCAGTTGTGACTCAGTGCTGTGTGGCCTTCTCTAACATCCCTCACCACTGATGCGCAACTCAAGGTAAGGTTCTTACATCAGTTGCACTATATGACTGCATAATTCAATTAACACTTTCCAAGATATAATGAAAACCCACTTTCGAAAACACAAGGAGTTCTTGTTGTTGGAGTCTACACACAGTTTGCAGCTGGTAGGACAACCTGTGGGGAAATTGTACCATATTATGTTTTTACAAAATACGTGCATTACATAATTGCAGTCGTCGAACCTCAAATGGGCCAAGAGCACTTCACCTTGATAAATTTACAATAGGTTTCTGTTTCTGTTGGCCCTTAAGTCACAGGGGCTGTATGAGAACCAACTACATTTTTTCTCTGTTCTTTCCCTTTGTAATGAACAGTGTAACTACTTTTATCCTGGTTGGGTTGTTGTCCTCTGGAAATGGACCATCATATCATTGTGTTCTCTGCAACCTGCGAGGCCCATCACTTTCTTTAGTCTCTGTCTCGCTCTAGGTATGGAATATCTGTCCCACCACAGTATCATGTTCAGTGAGCAGGGCCACCAGATATGAAATGCATCGATTTACATTATTTCTGCATCTCTCTTGGATTTGCTTCATTACTTTGGCTGGAAAACAAAGGAGCACGTTTGTTCTACAATGCGGAGGGCAGGGGTGGGAGCAGCTGCTTCCAGCTCCACGAAGACGGAGAAGAGATTGTCAACTATAAGTACCTCCTTGATGTTGGAGCCTGGTCTACAGCCTCTGGGTAGGGAGTTGCAGAGGAAAAGCTCGCTCTTCTGGCCATGGTGGAATGGCTCGCTGTGCAAGGGGGTTTCTGACAACGTGTCATGGGCTGGACCCTTTAAAGATCTGTTGAGTCCCCTTGTAGATTACCTAAGAAAGATCTACTCCTTCCAGGAGGCACTGTATCACCCTGCACAGAATAGTATACATGAAAGGTGTCAAGTGTCTCCTTAAGCAATTCATGAATATGAGAAAAACTCCTCAAAGAGGAAAAAAAAACTCATAGGAAGTCTAATAAATTTGGGTGGAACGTGGCGCTTAGAAATGAAGAAAATAGCTGGGCGCCAAACTCAAAGAACAGGAACGAGAAACCATCCAAATATACAATCCATTAGAGGTTTTAGCTGCATGGAGCAGACGTCGGGGACAAAAATGAAATCAAGGGTTGTGAAGAACGCAATGAAAAACGTGAAACAAATGCAGTGTAATGTATACTTAAAACTAGCTCTACATGTATGTGTGTGTGTGTGAGTCTATATATATATATATATATATATATATATATATATATATACATACATACAAATGTATTTATATATAGTTAAAAAACAAACTGACATCATAGGAATAAACATCTTACTACATCTTGGATTGTGATCTCCAGACTATCTTGGAGAGAGCTTGTTATCAGGCTTGACATGTCTTCATTCTATAAATCATGGTGTTCACTTTGAAGTGTAGAAGAAGCCCAAATTTGACATCTTTTACCCATTCTACAATCACATTGTCACCATTCTCGCCATGTATTCCAAACAGCTGAGGAGCACCCTTCCAGTGGCGGCAAGCGCAGAGATACCAAGTTGGTTCCAGCAATGTGGGCGCTCCGGCACGCGCTGAGTGCAGCGTCTCAGAATGCATCGCTTACCAGTGCAACTGATTCATCTTCTACTGTGCCCCACATAGAGCCTGTGGTAAGCTCTCAACTCCAGGCTCTACAGGAAAGGGCGTGGGTATAAATAAAGTGGAGGAGAGGCTTGGCCAAAACAATAAATGCAACAAAGCCTGCCACTTCTGCTATAAATCAGTATATTAGTCAGAATACAGATGCTCGTAGTCCAAATGTATCTACTGTAAACATCACTGCACTATTTTAAATTGTGATGACAAAATGCATGACATGTATGACAAAATTAACACTGCCAGTCATGGACCACATCATTGAATAGTTCACATTTACTAATACTGTATAGGAAATGTATATGGCCTCGACAATGTTGGTAGGCCAGTGCTTAAATTGTGCTTGTTGTTTCCGGTGAAGAGCACCGGCACTTATTTTTGAGGGCCGGCACTTATTTTTCTGCCTCAAGCATTTACTGCGAGCAAAAGACACATATTGGAAAGACAGAGAAAGAGAAAAACAAAAAAGCGTCACAAAGGAAGAAAGCAGAAAGCTGCAAGAGAGAGCCTAAGGGGCAGGGAGTGGCCATAAATAGATTGAAGAGGCCTGAGATGGCTTCAGGATTACGCTGCCTCAGTATTCCGTGTTCACACATTTAATTGCAGCAGCTGTGTGTTTCAGAGGAGGGCTTTGGGCACCGGCACGTTTTTATTTACAAATTATGCACTGGGAAAAGCATTCATAAAAAGTGCTTGCAATATATTTGCAGAGAAAATAGCCTGCCACTAGTGTTTGAGACATGTCGTGCTTTCAGAGGTCACTAGTCTAAAGAACCAGTGGATATGGATGTAGATGTATATTCCTCATAGAGAACTACATTATCCTTGAGATCTTGGTAGTAGAAACCAAAGAAGGAATTCACACCATCTGCTACAACTGAAAAAGTAAGAGCAGGTCACGACTCACCACGGTGCTAAAAACTCTGAAAATGAAAACAGGCCAATTTCTGCTGTCCCACGCTGGAATAGAGGAAGACTGAGGCCCCTGGCTGAAGAAAGAGATTTCACCCACAGCACAGGATTACCACCAAATACTGGCATTTGTAGTGAGAAAACACTGACCAGCCGATTTAACTATAGCGACTGTCAGCAAAGCAGTGACTTGTAAGAAGTTTTATCCTCTTATAATGTACAAAGAGACAGTGAAGTTATCAAAATAATTATATATATATATCCATATTTATATATATATATATATATATATCACAGGGTGTCAACTCTATTTCACACAAAAATTCCCAGGGTCAACATACTGTGAATTTTCTATATTGTAATTTGATTTATATAGCGCTTACTACCCCTGATGAGGTGTTGAAGTGCTTTATGGCAAGTACCATGCTACTCCTGAACCCAATGTTTGAAGTTATTGTAGTGGTTATCATTGGTTATTATGATGTTCATGTATTCTCAAGAAAGAATTGCATGCAATTTACTTAGTTACTTTGTGATATATTAATACCAGGATATTATGATCATTAGCAGGTCTACATGATGGGACATTGTAAAACATGGAAATCGACCAGAGAGAGAGTCTGAACCAGAATGAGCACAGGAGAGTGATACTCTGAACTGAGACAGGCACTAGAAGAGACAGTTAGGAATTTAGAGACTCACTGAGAGAGGCAGTATATTTGAAAATAAGAGTCAGTCTAGAAGAGAGAGCTTGGAACAAACAAAGGAACAGAGAGAGGATGCCTAAACTAAAACTACTAAATTAATTAAACAAAAATACCAACACTGACAGTCTTCATTCCTTAGTTACTGAATGGACACAACCACTTCTCTCATTGCAACCAAATATGTATTAATGCAATGGCTTCTCATTTTTATTTTATACTCTTGAAAAAATGTTTTTAGCTACATGTCATTCACTACAGAGGAACTTTCAAAATTCAACATCACAATACAATCGATAACTTTTCACCTCATTGCCTTCATTGTACCCAAACACATTAATATCAAAACACATTTAACACAGACAAAACAAACAGACAGTAGACAACATTCCAAAATAACCCCATTTAATGACAGTTCAATCATTCAAAACAAGAGTGAAGAAATGTTTATGGGAATTATTTTTAACAAATACTCCTCTGTGATACTCAGGGTTTGGATGGCAACTATCATTTTGGTTTTAACAGGTCTATATTACGAGGGGGACCAAACTGACTTTGCTAATTCGTCAAGGTTCCCCTTATCCCAGCCTAATCGTTTTACCAAATCCCTGAAGCTCCAGGAATTTGCTTTAAACCAAAATGATAGTTGCCATCAAATCACTGAGAACAACTCAAGATTAGGAACATGGAGAGACATTATGAAAGCAGAGGAGGGACTCTGTGAGGCTGTCTGCGGTGGGTAGGGTTCGGCAGAGACCGTCTAAAACTGGTAAAAGAACCAATAACACATCAAGAAGCATGGGAACACCAAAGACTACAACCATTAACTGGAATCCCACGGTATTTGCCTCCCCCTCCCAGCCACAGCACACTCTAATTCAGTGGTTCCCAACCTTTTGACTTTTGTGGACTCCCGCTTTATCATTAATGGAACCCAGGGACCCCCTCTGATTCATCATTGGAATCCAGGGACCCCCACTGAGTCATTACTGGAAGCTTGGGACCTAATTTGTCATTATTTGTTAATATTTTTTCATATTCTAAGCAGTCGCGGACCCCTTGAGAAGGCTTTGCGGACCCCCAGGGGTCCCCGGACCACAGGTTGGGAACCACTGCTCTAATTGATAAACGACGGGTTGCCAATGCTAAATGTTAAATACTCTGCCCAACAGAAAGAGTTCCCTGTCCTGAGGAAGACCCTTCGTGCACATGGGTTCAAAATATGTTGAGCTATCAACTGAAGGGAAATGGGCACTTTGGAAAATTAGATGTTAAACACAGGGTAGCCTGGTGAGTAAGATTGGAGCGGTGTGAGCTTCAGATTTCTTGACAATCACGCTGACATATAATGTTAAAATATGTTATATGACCAGCAGGGCCCACGAGTGGGGTTTAAAAGGCAGTGGTAAGCGAACTGGTGAAAGCACTGAGAGAAACACAGTATTTTGTAAAATAATTAACATTTTTTAGGACTTTCAAAACATAAATGAGAGAGTGTGTGTGTTTGTCAGTGTGTGTGTGCATAAGTGCCAGGTGAAATCTGACAGGCACCCCACCATACCCGACTGAAAGCAACTGTACCTAACTATAATAGTTCCAGCACTGGTGCTTGGCATTAAGATCGCCTACAATTATGTCAAGATACTGGAATCCAATAAAGCATCTATGCCGCTTGGACATAGCTCGTCCGGGGTGAGTAGGCGACAGTCAAACAAAGTGAGCCTTCAGATGTCTGGATCTGTATACCAGTTGCTTCAATACTACCCGCTGGTGGTAGCTGAATTATTCTTTAGAAAATACAGTAGGGGGTTGGCGTAACACCCCAAACACCCTCCTAAAGCTATTCCCCTGGTTAAACAAAACTCGATCGACCTTCCCGAACCTTGGAATAGATCAATAAGGATTGGTGTATCATGATACCTGTTCAAATCATTAATTATTTTGTTCTCTTTCTCGCACAATTTCCTTTGAGAGTGAAACACGGATCATAAACACCGATGATACATTACTTTCACTGCAAATATATTGCTGTCATTTTTTTATGAATGTTTACCACATTTTCGTCACCATATGAATGTCTTGTGTATTACAAAATGTCAAAAATGAAGTAAGGCGCTAATATCATGCATTCTGTCATAACAAATATTTCTTTACCAGTAGGTTTCTGGCACAACTAAACACCAGGAATCTCCATGTGGACAGAACAACCTTAATGAACCTCCCCCTAGCGGTCCTGCTTACAGAAACCACAGATATATGTGAAAATATCACTGTAAATCACAAGGAGGTGAAAACTAATCATTAAAACTATAAATTAGCGCATTTGTGATCCTACAATTTACATTAAAAATAAAATATGAAAAATGTGGACATTAAAAACATAGATCCCGATTCAGAAAGAACTAGTAAAAGCCAACAACAACAAATTGCGGGTTTCCTCTTATGTTGTGCATAGATTTCTTTCCAATTTACATGGGATTCATGAAAATCTCCATGAGTATGCATGGGATTCTACACATAGATGGAACCTCATCCTTGCACACTTCAACATTATGGAATTTTCTCCCAGCAAAGACAAGATATATCTACTAAGCATTCAGGAAGGAATTAAATAGCCAACTCCACCCAAACATAACATGCCAGACAACACGAGTCAGTGAAAAAATTATTTTGAGGCCACAGAAGTTCTATGGATCTTAGATGACTTGAGACCATCCTAACCCAATACCCGGAATCTGTTGCAACTCAGGTATGGTAAGCTTGATCATATGTACAACTCTCCTTCATTCCAATGATCTCATGAGCTCAACTACTCAACCACAGAAACACAAGAAGTGCCTTCCAACACCCATGACATCAAAATCGCTTGCCATAAAGACAATTGTGATAGAGCCATGCACCCATGCTCAGCTTGCTTTGGATCAAGGAAGTGCCACGGACCTGCAGCCACAAGCCATAAGAGAAGGCTGTGGATTGTAAAGGGCGCCCTACCATTCAGCCACATAGACAATGGAGATATGGAAGGGCGTCAACGTGTATTTGAAGATCCTATTACCCAAGAACTGGACTGCCCAACTGAAAGCAAAGTACTGAAAAGAAAAATAAGAGGATCAGATGGCACAGGTTCAAGAGAGGATCACGTGAGAAGGGTCCATTCAGAGGTTCAAAGAACAGTTAAAGACGTCTCCATCATAACCTGAGGCAGAAAAGCAAGATAGTGAAACCAGACATACATGCAATAATGGTCTGAGCCATGACATATTTTTTTAGTTAACCCTAACTGGCCTTGCGTTTAAGGGATTGGCTAATGTGATTGGCCATCGGGGCCATTCTGGAGGCCATCTTAAAAAAGCTTTTATGAAATAGACTGCTGTAACCAAACAAAGGGAGAAGCGAGGGTAACAGAAGAAACCAAGGGCAACTGGTATTGTAATGGCCGGATTAGTACTTTGGGGGAAGTGCGCACATCAAATTAGTTATATACTGCTTTAGTGGGCAAATAAACTTTCAGTGAGTAAACCTTCGTTTACCTTTGGTGGAAAAAGTACAAAGTACTAAATTTATGTTCAGAAAATTTTAAAAAACGGATGCGCATACACAGCATTAAGGTCATGAAACGAATTAGGACATTTCGAAACATATTTAAAAAAAAGGAATACGAGTGTAATGCTTAAAACAATAATAAAAATGACAAAAATGGATATGGTAATAAAAAGATCTGATTTCTTTTTTTTATTAAGTGGCCAGGAATAATTTATGGTGTATAAGGCTAAGGAACGTGCATTACCAAAATGGACCACAGGATGTCACTCTTGCTCCGGAAAGTGAATGCAGAAACCATACCAACAGACTGCTCGTGCTACCACACACGTTGTAAGAGCAGGGCAGTCATTCAGCTTGCACGCTGATACACCCTTATTGCTTTAAAACTTCACTTAGTTCTTCTGGAGGGCTCCTGGTCTCTGCTGCCCTTTGCTGCACGGTCACAAAATATCCGGTTCTAACTTGTTTCAAATTTAGAATAAATGCATTATAGGTAGAGCTCCCGGTTTTATGATATTTTTTTAACACTTACATCTGTATTTATCGATATATATTTTGGCCATCTTATTAGTATTTATCCACATTTATTTTCTGGTTTTCAAATAAGTGGAGTGAAAATGGTACATTTCTACATTTACTTAACTGATTGACATGCATTCATACTTTGGTGCCTGTCGTGTTTTAACAAATTCAGCAGCCAAATATAGGAAAACACTACACCCACAGGTAACTATTAGCAATTTACGACAAATATATCTTATCATATGCCTCTTTTAAATATACCTTAACCTGTTTTTTAACTCCCCATGCAGCCTATCTGCTGTCTTTGAATTCACAACAGAAAGCATGGAAAGTCATTGAATAGAAGCACAATTTTCAGTGTTTTTCCACTTTTACAGATAAATACAGACAGGAAGCACATTGTTTTCTTTCTGTATTTATCTGTAAAAATCAGTAAAAAAAAGGAAAACCGGAAGCCTTAATTATAGGTAACCCCAATGCTCTCAGATCTACACCATCTTGGGTAGGACACTCCGGACACAATTTCAAGCGGAAGACAAACTCCACTGCATCCTTACTGTTTAAACTGTTTATTTATGACCATGTGTTAGTTCATTAAAACCATCCAAGTCTAAGACAGCATATCATATATTTAAAAAAACTATCTTTCTTCTAAAACCCATAATTTGCAATGAGTGCTTATACCATTGGAATAATAATTCAAAATTTAACTGAAAATGTATTAATTATTAGGTGACTAAACGTTCTTGAGTCTTCTCAACCCAGCATGGATTGGTGAAGAACACTGTTGTTGCAGCAGACCTGCCCATAGGCTCAGACGTGGGTCAATAAAAATGAGTCCCTCCCTCTGCATAACCACCTACATTAGTTCTGTGCCTATGTCACCTCCCTGAGTAAAAAAATATCCGCCAGTGCTGGGCTAGGTATATATGAAAGCAAGACCATGCTATAACTGTTTTATTATATCCAGAGGCTCTATCAAGGTTCCACTCAGTTTAGGGAGCCACTAAATTTCACAGGCCATTCCCCTGCCCTCATATTTCTACGATTATACCTCTTCCTGTCTTTCTATAAGAGATCTTCCTGCAGGTCAGCTTCACCCAAAGACACTTTGGGCCATATTTATACTTTTTGACGCACAACTGCGCCAACGCAGTTGTGCAGCAAAAATTTTACCGCCTGCTTACGCCATTCCAACGCACCATGCGGGCGCCTTATTTAAAGAATGACGGTAGCCGGCACTGCGGACTGGTCTGAGTAAAAAAAAAAATCACACAAGGCAGCGCCGGCGTCGGGGAAAATGGGGGTTGTGCGTCAAAAATTGGTGCAAGTCAGGTCTGAGGCAAAAATCATGCCTCAAACCGGACTTGCATTTTTTGATGCACAAGCCCCATTGCAATGACTCCTGTCTTAGCAAAGACAGGAGTCATGCCCCCTTGCCCAATGGCCATGCCCAGGGGACTTCTGTCCCCTGGGCATGGCCATTGGGCATTGTGGCATGTAGGGGGGCCCAAAATAGGCCCCCCATGCTTCTTAAAAAAAAAGTTAAAAATACTTACCTGAACTTACCTTTACTTCCCTGGGATGGGTCCCCCCATCCATGGGTGTCCTCCAGGGGTGGGCGAGGGTGGCAGGGGGTGTCCCTGGGGGCAGGGGAGGGCATCTCTGGGCTCCATCTGAGCCCACAGATCCCTTAACGCCTGCCCTGACCCAGGCGTTAAAAAACGGCGCACAACAGGCTGTGCGCCGTTTTTTAACGCCCACCCCCTCCTGTGCGTCAAAATGACGCTGGGGTATAAATAAGGCGCACGGGCCTTAGTCATGTTTTGGAAGGGAACGCCTACCTTGCATATCATTAACGCAAGGCAGTTTCCCCCTTCCAAAAAATGATGCACATGGTGGAATTTTGACGTCCGCGGGGTCGGGCGTCAAAGTACAAATATGGGGCAGGGTTTGCGTTGAATGTGCGTCTAAATTTTGGACGCACATTCGGCGCAAACAGAGTATAAATATGCCCCTTTGTTCTTTCAGTGAAACCCAATTGTGTAGTTTACATTTATTCCAGTTCAGCTCTGGACAAGGAAGCCCAGGCACTGCGAAAGTAGCAAGGGATTGCTTGCAGGCTCCATTTCTGGAGCTTCCATGGCTCTAGCAGAAATTAACCAAGTTCATTGAATCATTGTAGCTAAATTTAACATTACACATCAGACTTTGCGGGATTCAAGGTACTTTGTACATGTGTCTTATCGCATGTTAAAATTCGTTTGTTCAATACATCCTGAATGGGTTTCTTTAGCAAGCGCTGTGCTGTAGCTTTAGACAACGTTATTTTCAGGGGTGTGATGGCATTTATTAAGTCGTGCTTTTAAATTCACTTGTGTGGGTGAAGTAAAACCACACTGCATCCCACATATGACATCAGACCTTTATGCAACTTCTGCATTTTCTGCACCATATTACACAGTTAGATAGGTCAGTCATAATTAATCATTGTTTACTATGTTTGTGCGAAAGGGCCCAGGAACTGAGACGCTCTTTTGCAGCCTCTCCAAGAACCAGTGAAAAAGCAGCACCTCCTCCCCCGCCAACCCCCTGAAAATTGTTCCAGCACCACTACCCGGAACAATTATGAATCATCACATTTTAAAGCAACATGGAGCTCCACAGACAGACAAAAGAAAGCATGGCAATGCAGAAACTACTATAGCGCTGTTGCCTAAAAAGCCAGGACTGGCTGAAGGTGGCAAACATGGCAAAGGCACTTCTGACGTAGATAAATGCAGTACAAAAGGAAGGCTGACAAAGCCCTTGTCATCCAAAATAATAATTAATTAGAATTTTCAAATCTTGGAGGTTTAAAGTGCAAAGTGTGATGATAATGCATTCACACAGCTATCGGAAGTGAATTCTGAGAATACTTTCATCATTTATTTTTAGCTATTTAAACGCAAAAGAATACAAAGCTGACCTAAACCACATACATTTTCCCTTTCATTTTTGAAACTGAAGTTTTCAAATACACACTTACACAAAATTAACGATTAAAATTCGGATTTTACAGCAGAAAACATAGGATCCAAGCCACAAACCCATGTGTTACTAAGTGTATTAGTGCTCTCCCTGTTCTAGGATTAGGGTTTCAACCTGGCATGTTTTATATCAGAATGTCTGATATTTTAGTCTCCCTGCTGGTACACAAATTAGGAAAATCACAAAAGGCCAGTATTTTTTCATCTTATCATTACATACTTTGGATGGTAAATGTAAGAAGAAAACACTTTAAAATGTTTTCCACAGGCGCCTTGATGACCACAGACTGAAAAAATAAATTAAACAAAGACAGAAAGTCCATGTTAAAAATTAATAACGACGACTTGCAGAATCTTAAAACGTGAAGAGTTGGACGGTGGTATTTCCTCTGAGAAAGGTGGCACCCTATATGGAAGGAAGTGAAGGTTGCACTTCTGCTGACCTGCTGTGTTGCTCTATGCAGAAGAGAGGCTTTCACTCATGCTGCTTGACCATGTCCATTCTGTGAGGCAAGTAAGTTTGCACCCCCAATGCCCGAGTTGTACCTGTCGCCTGTGAAGGTGGGAAGCTTTAACAATGTTTGCATTGCTGTACCTAGGGGACTACCTCACTCCTTGTCATTGCACACACTGTCTCCAGTTACAGCTTTTACCCTACAATAAAACTCCCTTAAGTGTATTCTTCGAATTCGTTCAATTAAGCAAACTACAAAACATAACATGGATTTGGTAGTCTGATAAAAAGACGGGCCTGGAAACGGTGTTTATTGTGATATGGAGTGAGGTGTTCATTTTAACAGTACAAGACCTTTAAGGTAGTGAAATATAATGCTACTGCTTTTACTGTATCTGGTGAGTGAGAAAGAAAACCTGGCCTTGCGTTTTTATAATTAATAAAGTTTGATAATCTTCCATTTACTGCTTTAAAAAGCAAGTCTGCCCTGGTAACGCTTTCCAGCACTGCTGGCGGTTCCACAAATGTCGAGAGCCCACTTCCACCGACGTCCGTTAACTTTCGTCACCAGCACCTCATTCAAAATGGCCGTTCGTTGTCCCTTTGTAAGGTAGGTCGCAGCGGTCTAGTTGTCACCCGCTTCCGTTTTGACATCATAACCGGCAAAAGTTTTGAGTCCGAAGCCGCGAAAAGTTGACGCAGAGCTACTCCCGGGAACTGGAGACCCAAGCTCTCGAAAGTTCTGCGTATCGGTTCCGCGCCTTTGCAGCCTCACTCGCCCACAGAAGCGCGCACCATGTCCGCAGGGTAGGCTGGAGTCACCGAGACCGACGGGGGAACCGATGCCAAGACCCCCGTGCAGCTGCTGCAGGAGTACTGCGTCAGGGCCGGTCTGGAGGTCGTGTACGACTGGGACACCCAGGGGGACCTCTGTAACCCCCGCTTCGGCTGCAGGGTGACTGTGGGCGACGTCACCGGGGCCGGCGAGGGCCCGTCCAAGAAGGCAACAAGCAGAAAGCCGCAGAAGCCGCCTGGGAGGTGTTGGGGCCACGAGCCCCCGCCTTCGAAGCCGGAGGAAGAGTAGCAGCCGGCGAGCCGCCTCTTAACCCGGTGGGAGGCTTGCAGGAGCTGTGCACGAGCAGGGGGTGGTGGCCTCCGCAGTACACAGAGCTGGAGGGGAAGGGGCAGCCTCACGAGCGTGAATTCACCGTGTCCTGTCTGGTAGAAAGGGTGAAGGGCTTGGGCCTCTGTAAGAACTGCCGATACGAGTGTATTAAATAATAACTTCTTTATTTGTTCAAGAAACATCGCAGAAGGGAGACAGCGCTGCCGTTCAATCCACTCCAAACCGTCTCTCTGCACACCGTTCTCGAATGCCTCGTAGTGCGTGCAGAATCCCCAGCGCGAGGCAATCGAGAGCGGTGAGCATTCTATACTACCGACACCACATATCTTCTCTCTTTACAGTAAAAACAATATGAGAATAAACAATGTATGTATTCCTATAAATAAAACAGTTGCCTACAAATAAACAGTAAAACATTACTATAAATAATAGTCTTTTTCTTCGGGTTTACAATAAACAGTTGAACATTCCAAAACGCGTATCTATAGAACATTGCTATGAATAATAGTCTTTTAATTTCTTTGGTATCACAATTCTCCTGCCAAATCTACTCCACCTTCCACTCCTATAGCCGATTTCATCCAAGCCACTAGAGTCTCTGGAACTGCCAGGTGATCTCAGGTCATTTGATGGAAGATGGCGATCATCAGAGCTCCCTGAGTCCACTCTATGTTGACATTGATGAACATGTTCTTCTCTTCCCTCATTCCCCTCTTCCAAGCATTCTTTCCACATACGACTCTTCGGAATACCAATCTCCGTTCCCGAGTCAACTCTGGAATTCTTACACAGTGACAAAGCCGATATATGCCACACTTTACAATCATTGAGTCGTGCTGAATTATTGTACACAGCAATTACTTTCATGGGGGAAGAAAATTTACTTTGTCCTTTAATAGTGTGTTTATTGCTCTTGACTCTCACAATATCTCCAACACACAACCTAACCTCTTTGCACTTGTGTATGTCATCATAATATTTCTTATATTTATCCTGAGCTTTCCCAATATTTGTCTTCACCTCTTCCGGACTCCATTCTACTCTTTTTGCAGCTTTAAGCCAACCAACATTATCTTTTGACATGGGAGTTCTACCCCTCATGAGTTCAAACGGACTAGAATTAGTACTGTTACATACAGTAATCCTAAAAGCCCACAGTGTTTTCCATAACTCTATTTTCCAAACTAAATTATTGCAATTAGACCACTGAATCATTCCTTTAAGTACACGATTGAACCTTTCTACAGAACCATTACCTGCAGGATGGTAAATTGAAGTAGTATGATGCTTTATCCCATTCCTTCCCACATAATCTTGGAAAGCAGAAGACGTAAATTGTGTCCCATTGTCCGACACAATACATTTTGGTAAACCTTCTCTTACAAAAATGTTATCCATAAATTTGATGATACTGCTTACATCAGCCTTCTTTACAATTCCTACCTCTGGCCACTTAGAAAAGTGATCTACAAGTACTAACAAGAAAGTCTGCTCTTCACCTTCACCAATTGGTCCCATGACATCAATACCTACTCTTTCCCATGACATGTTGGGAGAAGGAATGGGATGTAAAGACTGTTTCAGCATCACATGTGTTTTATCTGCATTTTCACAAACAGGGCAATCTCTCACCAACCTTTCTACTTCCTTATCTATCCCCGGCCACCAGTACCACTGTTTCACTCTATTCTTAGTTTTACCGATGCCTAGATAGCCTTCGTGGCAAATCTCAAGAATTTTCCCTCTTAAGGTGAAGGGAGGTATTACCTTCCCATTCCTAATAAATAGACCTTCTTCCATAGATAATTCGTCCTTTACTTCCCAAAAAGGTAACACATTTTTATTAATCATTTTCTTTAACGGCCACCCTTTATTAATCATGACACTCAATTCTTTCATTACCTCATCCAAATTCTGCTCTGTATTCCATTAATCTCGCGTGATACCTTTGCATATACCTTCCTCCACAATAGCCACCCACATGTCTTCTTTCCCATCTTCAACAGTGTTCTGAAACTTTTCAATATCGTTGGATGGCAAGGGCATGCGGCTTAAGAAATCTGCGACCGTATTCTTCACTCCAGGTAAGTACTGTACCACAAACGCACAGACATTCTAGCAAGCCTAGGAGAAGCTTTATACAACCCCCTTCGTGGTTAACACTTTCACCAAAGGTTTGTGATCACATCTTAAAATGACTGTAATACCCCACACATACTGTCTAAAATGTTCCATTGCCCATACACATGCAAGTGCCTCACGCTCAATAACTGAATACTTCTCCTCAGATGTAGTTAATGAACGTGAGGCAAAAGCAATAGTATCTTCATACCCCTCCTTATTAATTTGGGTGAGAACTGCTCCTATTCCTTTGCAACTAGCATCAGTTGTAATAACACTGCTAAGACTTGAATCAAAACCTTGCAATGGTGGAGCATTGCAGATATCATTTTTCAACATGTCAAAAGCATTTTGACACGCATCTGTCCACAAAAACTTTTTTTTTGTTTTAAGCAATTGCCTTAAATCATATGTTTTCGTGGAAAAGTTATTAACAAATTTGGAATAGAATTCCACTAAACCCAGAAAAGCACAGACCTCATCCTTATTGTGAGGATTAGGTGCCTTTCTTATTGCAGACAATAACTCTTCCTTTGGTTTAATTCCCTGAGCAGATACAACATGCCCCAAGTAATTGACATGGTCACAAGCAAATTTGCATTTACTAAATTCTGCCGTCAGACCCTTTTCATCCAACGTATTCAATACTTTTTAAATAAAGTTTGGTCATGATCATCCCTTGACCTACCCATCACCAGGATATCGTCTTGGAAGACCATCGTATTATCTATTCCTGCAAGGATTGAGTACATTAACCTCTGGAACATGGCTGCTGCTGACGCCAAGCCAAATGGTACTCGCCGGACCCTGTAACACCCAAAGGGTGTAATGAAAGCAGTCAAGTCCCTACTACTGGGATGTAAACGTACCTGATGATACGCCGCTTTTAAATCAATAGTAGAAAACCATTTCATTCCTCTAGTGCGTGATAGCATTTCACTAATATGCGGTAAGGGGAATTGATCAACTAGTATATTCTTATTAAGATCTCTTAAGTCAATGAATAATCGTAAACCCCCGTTGGCTTTCTTCACCACGACTAACGGGGCCACCCACTCAGAAGATTCAATGGGTTCTATAATTTTCTCTTCTTGTAGTTTGTCCAATTGCAACTTAACATCTTCCTTTAGGGGAATTGGAAT
Source organism: Pleurodeles waltl (assembly GCF_031143425.1). Taxonomy (NCBI): domain Eukaryota; kingdom Metazoa; phylum Chordata; class Amphibia; order Caudata; family Salamandridae; genus Pleurodeles; species Pleurodeles waltl. Next base: position 73,381,095 of record NC_090449.1, on the reverse strand, counting down.
GTTTCTTACTTTATGCACTTGTGGGTCAGCATCCTTTTTTAAATGAATAAGGTGCATAAAGCCTTTCATTTTTCCAATCTTCCCCGTAAATACTTTAGAGAATCTCTGCAGAACCAGTTGACCAATTCCTGATCCCTTTTCTATGGACAATACAGGTTCAGGATTATTTGGATCCAATATTATGCCCAATTTCCTCTGATCAATCCATCCCAAAACGGAAGGACCAGTGACTGCAATATACAACTTTCCGGTCATTTGTCTGTCCTTATACTGGAATTCCAATTCCTTGTAGCCTAACAATTCGATAATTTCAACATTAAATGTCTTGATAGTTATGTCCGGTGAGCATAACTCTTCACCCACAATAAGCTTGAAACTCTTTTCCCACACATTTTGATTAATAATAGTATATGGAGACCCTGAATCAACTACAATACGCATAGTCACACCTCCCAGCATAATCTCACAGCTTGGTTTTTTCATTCTATTTTTCTCTTCTTGTTTCGTGCAAAGAATAGTATCTTCATCAGAAGAATTTACACACAAAATACACATGTTCAAATCATCATCCTCTGAAGAGTTTGTGTCTTCGAGATCCAGGATTTTGCTACCTCCACTCTTCCTTAGACACACTTTTTGGAAATGACCTACAATGCCACATTTTAAACATTTCTGTTTCTTTGCCGGACACAATTTATCATTCGCCAAGTGGTCATAACTGCCACATCTGTAACACTTCTTCTTATCATTCGAATTATAATTCTTAGATTCTATTCCTATTCTCCTTATGCTTCTCTTTTTAGAATCTTTACTGTGTTTTTTATCCTTCACTCTTGCAATTATGGTCTCTTCACCTTTATTTTCACTTAAAACTTCTTTCGCACACCTTCCCGTCAATTCTGCTCTTTTTACAATATCAATGACTTCCTGCAAAGAGCTTTCTCCTTTGGCCCACAGATTGTCTTGAATATTCGAGTTTGACGATTGCATAACAATCTGGTCACGAATAAGCTCATCATGTAAATCACCGAATCTGCAATTAATTGCTAAATTCTTTAAGGCAGATACGTAATCCTCTACTGGTTCCTCCTTCCCTTGTTTCCGATGAAAACACTTATAACGATCCACAGCAATGCACACTCTAGGTCTGTAATAGTTATCTAAATCTTCAAGCGCATTCTTATACAGGTCACCATCCCCGGCTTGCCTAGGTTTCTTATTAATGTTTTTAAAGATTTTCAGACCACCTGGTCCTAAACAATGCAAAAGGATCCTATATTTTTTTTCAGCTGAAAGTTCTTCTTCTTCCTCAATGGCGGAGATATAATTCCTGAAAAATTCACTCCATTCTTCCCATTTTATTATTGGTGAACCAGCAACAGGAATAAATGATTGTGGAGGTGATAAGTTCCAAGGATTGTTAGCCGCCATATATTTGCACTGTCTCCCTTCTAAAGATTACTATAATTGCTAATAGTAAGTTATAGATGGTTTATATAAAGTGTCAAAACTACTAATAAACCAATTCCCAAATTCAAATTTTTCTAGAATTGTAATCTTTGTAAAAAGTTCAAATGACAGCTAGAATACTAATCAGTAAAAACTGCCTTTTTAAGTTGGTACGAACTGTCCCAAATTAAGATGTCTGCCGCATAGTTGACATCAGACTTAAAATGGCTGCCCCTCTGTAATCCGAACTGTCCCAACTTAAAATGGCTGCCGCTTTTAAAATGACGTGTGACCAATCCAAAATGGCCGCTTAAATAGTATGACGTATACGTTAAAGCAGTGCCAGTGACAGTACGCACCCACCCGGTCAAGACGATCCACAACAGCAACGTGAATGCTGCCCAGCACTGGATTGAAGAAACAGGCGATTTTCTGCTGCAGCGTGAGTGCTGCCCAGCGCTTGACTAACCGGGGAAGCAGGTGTTCGCAGCACACTCGTCGTGACAAATACCGGTAGAGTTCTTTTCCACTCGTCGCCAATTGTAAGAACTGCTGATACGAGTGTATTAAATAATTACTTCTTTATTTGTTCAAGAAACATCGCAGAAGGGAGACAGCGCTGCCGTTCAATCCACTCCAAACCGTCTCTCTGCACACCGTTCTCGAATGCCTCGTAGTGCATGTAGAATCCCCAGCGCGAGGCAATCGAGAGCGGTGAGCATTCTATACTACCGACACTACAGCCTCGGGCCCACGAAGAAAGCAGCCAAGCGGGAAGCAGCCGTGAAGGTGCTGGCCGAGCTCCGCGCTGGCCTGATGGAAGGAGGCACTGGTCCTGCAGAGCCTGAGAATAATGCACGCTGCAGCGGGTCCTCCCTGGATCCAGCCGGCCAAGGGCACCTTTAGTCGAGCTCCGAAGGAGGTTTGAGGAGAGCTTCCAGTCTTTGTTTACCTCTTGCCTTCTGGCACTTTACTGTTACATCGACAATGACAAGCCTGAACTACAACTCCCAGAATGCAGCTTTCTTGAAATGGGTTCTGTAGCTGGGAGTGGTGCTGCTTGAGAATTGCATGGTGTGTCTCCGTCTTCGTTCGAAGCTTAGCCCCTGTGGTGACTGAACATGGCCCACTGTTGAGCTCGTGAAGTGAGCAGTTGTTTCGATCGCCGTATTCTGTGACCGTCTTTAAAATGAATTTTTGCCAACGTGTCTCTCACGGGCGCAGACCTACGGTTTTCAGCAAATTACACCATCCTCTCCTAAAAAGGGACTCTTTAACCCAAGCTTTTTCTTCAAGAAACGATTGGTCTAACGTGCTGCACAAGTGACCCCAGCCTGATTATCTCACAGGGTGAAACAGAAAGACCTTTGTTGTGACATGTATAACAGCATTTAAATCTTGAAATGAATGGCTTTATATTTCTTTTAAAATTACATATTGTGATGTTGAAGCTCGTATGGATGAAGGAAAGCTTTAGGATACTTTACCGGGAATGCTTGAAAGTACAGGTGACATAAAGGCCTTGAGGGAGCTCGAGAAGTAAACCAACTGAGAGCCCGGGGCCCCCGGACAGAGGCACTGCTCACACTGCCCAATTCCGACAAGAACAGAAGGGCAGTGTATGCCAAAGCTACCAGAAAACTGCCAAATAAGGGTGACAGATGGCAAGAACATCATGATTCATACCTGGTCTTTCAGTTAAGAAATCAATGTCTATTCCCTGGGCTGTATTCAGGGCTCTACTGTGAAGAAAAAAGTGTGTGTGTGATGCTCTGTTTTAAAAGGAGCCTGGCGTATGTTCTGTTCAATCAGAAAGTGAAGGAGCAATACAGATGCCTCTAAAATTATGTTTTATTTTGTCACATTTGCTCTGTGTTCAAAGTCAGAGGTCAAGTCAGTTTGTCTTCTTGCAATTAATTTTCCTTTTGATTGCAGCTCAGGATTTTGTAAGGTGAACTGTCTGACCTCCTGAACAAAGAGTGTGAAATGAAAGGGTGCTGGGTTTTTCCTAACACATTTAAGTAACTAAGTTCACTTTAAAACATTTCAAAGTATATTTCTGTAGTTGTAAAAGCCAATTTGTTGTACTTAATATGTGATGAAAAAATATTTTCATATGATGAAAACAAATCAGAACACTTTCCCTGGTGATGTGCAAATGGTAAATGTTTTCTGAAATCCAGTTTTCACAGATTATTGTTAATACACTACATAGTTTTATCAGTAAAGCTGCAAGGTAGTGGGAAGTTTTTTTGACATTTCTTGAAAATTTACTGTCTGTAAATGACAGTGCGCTACCACATCATGCTGTAGTAATATATTTATTAAAAGTGAGTGTTTAAACATAAACTGAGAAACAATCTTCCCCCTTGTGGCAATGCCTTTAGGAAACTAAGAGGCAAGTAAGTCAGTTCATGTCTGACCTGTATGTGGGCTAGATTCTTATACATGGGGTAAACGTTTAGTCTATTTAATCAAACGAGGGATTTTTTTTTTTGTACAGCAGAAATGCTGCACTCGCATATTTGAAGGTTCAGTCATATGTGACAAGAAAAAGGTGACTGTAAAATAAAATATTTGCCTACGATCACATAACTTGAGATCCATTTACGGGTCAAGTACATTACTGTTAGGTCGGGTAGATTTTTAAAGTTACTTGACCTGCAGGGCTACTAACGTTTTTATGGTTTTTCGAGGGCTGCACACACATTTGTACAGAACTACAATTGGAATTCATGACAATTTCCCATGTGCAGTCTTCAGAGAGGCCACGAACTGCATAATCATGCATTTTGAACTCCTCTTTGACCCACTGACTAGCACTGTTAGAAAGTCACTACCTTCAGCCTTAACTCCAGAGTTCTGAATTGGGGTCCCATATAAAAACCTGGAGGAGACTTAGGGGCATATTTACTAGGAATTGGTGTAGGACAGTGCTGCAAGCCTTTCTGCTGCACTGCCCTATGCCAATTTGAAAGGGCAGAAATGCACCAAACGTACAAGATACAGTGCATTTCTGTCATTTCCCCCTGGCGTTGACACAGAAATTACAGCCTAGTGCCAACACAGACACTCTTGCAATATGGTGCTGGGGTGTCAGCGTTGTAGGCAGGATTGTTTTTGCACAGGAATGTGCAATCCAGAGGAGCATTTTCCTCTTTCTGTGTGCTACAGATGCAGAACACAGAGGGGGGAAAATAGAGAGTTTTTTTTTCTTGTTGCACCTGCCATGGAGAGGTATACAGTTTTGACACATCCCCAGGTTTGCAGATACTTGTGAATCTGGGAATACATCAAAACTCATGGCTGTTGCGTAGTAATACCCACTGCAACACCTATGGTGCGCCCCCGCCTGTTGAAGCGTAAGGCAACGCATCGACTTGTGCTGCATTGCTTTATACCCTAGCTACAAGGCCATGAAAAGTTGTGCAAAAAGTGGCTTTGCATGGCCTTGTAAATATTGGTCCGCACTATGCGCCACCGGCATGTCACAAAAAGTGATGCAGTGCTCGGAGCTTGTAAAATATGCCCTTCAGTTCAAAGTATGCACAATACAGGTATAATATGATGCACAACAAAATACTGAAACACAAGATTGCAGGAATGTAAGACTAATTCAAAACTTTTCAATCATAAACATGATGTAAATAGATGAAAAGGATTACCATACCAGTTTCTACCTTCATTGTTCAGAAATCAAGTAGTGCCTGTGAAGTGAATGAAAGACATGAAAATAGGGCATGAAAGGGTCCGTTGAAGTTCTATTTTTAATTACTACCGGGTCTGAGCCCAAGAGGGACCCAGCCCACTTAAAGCCATGGCTGTATTATTAATTTGCTTCTCCTAATGCTAGTTAGATTGCCCCACATGTTCCTGGTCTGACAAGAGTAACATGGTCCAAAATTCTATTCAGATTCAATTGGTGGGAAGCAACTTTTGTAAAATGTGGGAGGACAATCTAGGAAGAAATTAAACTTGTCAATCTGCAAATTCTGCAGAGCAATGGACTTTGAGCTTATTAGACATACGCTGAGTTATCTTAAATCTTTAGGTGTTTAGCAGATTACAAGGTTGACCTGTACGGGGTCGCTATGACCCTCCTAATGAACATTTTGGGGGAAGTAGATATGGCTGGCTACACTTGGGTAATATTTGGAAGGTAGGCAGATGCTGAAGTAAGGGGGGAGTTGCAAAGGGATGCCAATACTTTGGCAATGTGGTGATAAGAGCATTCTGACAGTGGGAATAATGCTCCTCACGCAGCCACTGCTGTGAGTCTTGAGCTCAAGGGAGCAGCAGACACTAAGGGGGTCATTCTAACCCTGGCATTCCAAGACCGCCAGGGCTAAAATGACGGGGGCACCGCCAACAGGCTGGCGGTGCCCCGCTGGGCATTCTGACCGCGGTGGTTTGACCACGGTCAGAAGTGGAAAACCGGCGGTCTCACGCCGGTTTTCCGCTGCCCATTTGAATCCTCTTTGATTCTTGGATTCTGACTGCCCATACCGCCATCCTGTTCCTGGCGGTTCGCCCGCCAGGAACAGGATGGCGGTATGGGTTGTCGTGGGGCCCCTGGGGGCCCCTGCAGTGCCCATGCCAATGGCATGGGCACTGCAGGGGCCCCCGTAAGAGGGCCCCACAAAGAATTTCACTGTCTGCATTGCAGACAGTGAAATTCGTGGCGGGTGCCACTGCACCCGTCGCACCTTCGCACTCCGCCCGCTCCATTCGGAGCCGGCGTCCTCGTGGGAAGGTAGTTTTGCACTGGGCTGGCGGGCGGCCTTTTGGCGGTCGCCCGCCAGCCCAGTGCAAAACCCAGAATACCATCAGCGGTCTTCCGACCGCGGAGCGGTATTTTGGAGGGGGAAGTCTGGCGGGCGGCCTCCGCCGCCCGCCAGACTTAGAATCACCCCCTAAGTTTCTTGGTGGGACACAGTAAGATCTGAGCCATCAAAAGATGTAAATCAGGCAACAAATGCAATGAATGAACATGATGAAGATTTCAAAATGGTATATTCTTCAACATTCCTTGGTATCTCAATTAAATGCTGTATACAGTACAAGTATATCACATATGACACTAATTGAAAGTATTTTTTAATTTTATTTTTTAAACATGAAACATTCAAAAATACCCCCATTATCTGACTATGTTAAATAAGTTACCTAAAATGTCTGTCTGTGGTGTTCTATATTGATGTAGCCATTGTTCTTATTCAGTGTGGAACAACATTAATTTATGTTAGTCATATATGCAAGTTTTTTTGGTTTTTTTTCAGAGCACAGACCATGTACTGAATTGTGATCTCAAAGTGAATGGATAAAGAAAGCAATACATACTGATGTAAAGTATCTCACTTCCATTTAACACCTCAGATCAGTACTGTGTGTTAATATATGGAGTTCATGTTAATATATGGATAATATATTAAATAGTGTTAATATATGGAGTTCAATAAATGCACTTATCACACCTATAATCAAACTGACATTATACACATGGACATGCATGTAGTCATAAGATTTAAAGGTGTGCTTTTTCTGTGTGGGAAGTTCCCTGGAAGTGAAGATCAAACAGACAGAATATGCCAGTCTGAAATCATATTGCACTTCACAAGCGTCACTTTGATAGCTGTATTTCTAGGGTCAAATGCTGTGGTGGCTCCGACTTATTCGGTTTTGGATAGTTATTTAATTGTATTCATAGATGTGCTGAGCCTTTTCTAAAATCAGGTGAGCCCAGTAACATTAACAGAAAAAATAGCATCTTCTGCTGCCCTTCCTTTTCCAGCTCCCCTCTGCTAGCCCACCTCGCTTGACAGACAGGTTTAGGAGAAGCCCAATACCTATACTGTATAACTGCAGTTAAATAATAAAACAAAGAAGTCTGAGTCCTCACAGAAGTGCTTCAGGGAGACTTGGGCAATGTGCAGCATGCTAGCCAATATTTATTCTTCATTTTCCACTTTTAAAAACCTGGTGAGGATATTGCCCACTGCACCTCACCCAGCCTTCCCTAATCAAAATCTGAGTATGATAAATAAATATATTCTGTCCACCACAGTTCCTAGACCTGTGCTTGGGATGCCATACCACAGTGCTAGCGGGGAAAGGACAGGTAACCAACTGGGTGTATCACAAAGGAGACGTGACACTGTCAAGAATGGTTGGAGGATGGCCAGTAAGGATTGGGTGACTGTACCAAGCTTAGCCTCAAATCTTCAAGTGTTTAACCCAAGGATTGACTGAAAGGTAGACTTGTAAAAATGTAAATGCCTCTAGGTCATGCTTAGAGTGTAATTCAGATAGTAATTACATTTTGGTGATTTTTTCTTTTTTCTTTTAATAAATCTGTGGCTGTGTGTACCCTGGAAGTCCGTGTAGTTTACTTACTAAAGTATAGTTTGTTTATTCCTTTTGGGGGTGAGGGTGGTTCATTGCTATTAAGTGGCATGACTGCACAGGTCAAATGCTGTCACACCATTTGTATTCAGTGATCTTTTTTAGATCGAGCATAAGTGTATGACCTCTTGTATACTTTTAAGTGTACTTCTTTTGTGGGCTTCCAGCTATTTCATTTGTTGGTTTAAGTGTCATTTAAAAATCCTTGCCTGCTAGTTGTCAGTCATGCCTCTTTGGCACTACTGTATAATTACTCTTTACCCTATTTATCTGGTCTGTAGGACGCTTTTATTTTTTTTTATTTTTTTTTAACTTTGTTTTCTGCTCCTGTCCAGGGAATCTTCCCTTTTCATTTGCAGAGCATTCTTGCTCTGAGCTTAGCTGTAAACAAGGCTATAGATCAGGCTGTTACCTTGGTCACATTTGGTCTTTGTGAGCTCTCTGCACCCTCTCTCGGCTGCCAGGCTCCCGCCCTTCCTTTCGCTTGGATTTTCTTTACCAAGTATCCCTGCCTCTGTGCTGAGAGCAAGGGCGGATGATCACTTGTGATTGCTTATAGCCTAATCACCCAGCTCTACCAAGGCTATGTAATCCTCAGAGACTTTGCCCACTTTAGACCCATACTGGGATCCCACTTGCAGCTCCATCAGTGCACCTTAGTTTACACACTCGAAGCCCTCAACCGTGCAAGTGCCAGGAACCCCACACATGCTGCCTGCCAGAGTACCTCAGTGCCTGACATCAGTACACCCTGCTGCTCCAGTGCTAAGAACGTGGGCACCGCTCCATCATTGCACTCAGTTCACACACTCCAAACCCTCAGCAATGCCAGATGCCCACACACACTGTCTGCAAGAGCACCTCAGTTCTTACAGTCGGTGTACACTGCTGTTGTAGTACTAAGACCTCGGGCACAGCTTCACCAGTGCACCTCATTTCTACCCATCAGTCACTTCCTTTCCTAACTGGGACCCTGCTCGCATACAGTTCCATTGCAGCAGCTCAATTCTAATATTCAGTCCCACTGCCAAGCCAGTACTGGAGCCAAAAGAGCAAAACACAGCTCAGCCAGTGAACCCCAAGTCTAACATCTAACACCACTGTTTATGGGAACCACCACAGCTCTGCTAGAATCCATCAGTTCTAACATGCAGTGCTAATTTCTTCTCGGTACTAAGGCTTACACACACTCCCTTCAGGACTCCTGCTTCTGTGGTTCAGAGGCAATGCCACTCCTATACTGGGCCCCACTGACTTCATCAGGGCACCTCCAGGCTAACACTCGGCAACACTGGCACACCAATACAAAGTTCTCCACATAGCCATTAACATACCTTACCTCTGACCTTGTCTGCCAGTTAGTATTCCGGTACTGCTGCCCACATACAACTCTCAGTGCACCTCAACCTGCAGCACCACATTATCCCAATTCCAGGAATTACACAGCGCTCTGTTTCTCGTTTCTCATCCGCTGCTTTTCTGTTGTTCCAGCACTGGGCCGGGACACAGCTCTGTCTATACCCCCAATCCTGTTCTGAAGCATCCCAATATTGCTGTATTGGGCTTCACATACAACTCTGCTAAAGCACATCCTGCTGTTCTGCAGTGCCGCCTGCTATTCCACACTCTGACTTTTGTTTGAGGATGTGGGGAGCCAATTAAATCTATTCTTAGCTGCCATCTTTATTCGGAGGGTCTGTTTCACCTATCTCACTCCGTTCTTTACTTTACTCTGTATACTCTCAATGTTTTCTTTCTCACCCACTTTTCTCTTCACAGATTTTATCATCCACCACATATTAAGTTTCACTCTTTCTTTCAACTGTTTATTTCTATTCATCACCTTTTTTTCCCCCTCTTCCTCTCACAAAAACTTGGTTATTTTTCCTTGTTTTGTTCCTTTTTTTTTTTCATCAGGCATTCATTCTTTCACTATTTTCTTTCTCTTCCCTTCGTTCATTCTTTGTTTTTTGTTTGCTCTTTCCTTTCACTCAGTATGTCCTTTCACTTTTTAATATATATATATATTTTTTTAAAGATCTTCATTACTTTCTCTGGTGTTTTTTCTTTTCTTATTCATTTTTCTTTCTTTCCACACTTTATTTTTCCTCTTTCGTTCGCTAGCTTCCTTCCCTTTTTTCTTTTGTCTCACACGTTTGCTCTATTTCTTCTTAGTTGTTTTTATTTTCTTGATCTTTCCCTTGTTTCCTTTATTTCTTTGTGACCCCTTCGCTCTCTTCCTTTTGTCTGTTGTATTCCTTTTGCTTTTCTTTTTGTGCCCCATCTGCTTTCTCTCCAGAGGCCAAGTTATCAATAGAGCAACAGGTGTAGTGGCACCGGAGCCCAGAAACCCATGGTCCTCACTCAACTCTAATTATTACTATATTCTCCTACCACAATTGGAGACAACCATTTTCCTTTCTTACTCAAGGGACCATGACACCACTAATACGCCACTTGTCCTCTCTGTATTTACTCACGACTCCCTCTTTCCTTTCATCCTCCAATCTGTCCCAAATGATATTTTTTTGGTGTTTGGAGCATTACACTCTCTAATGCCAAAAGTTTATTTCTGATAAAGGTGTATGTGATAATTGTATATGTTTTAGGATAGAGGAAGGAGGTAAATGGAAGCGCTTTAGTTCAATGCTGGGACACTGAAATTATATGGCAGGAAAAGAACACTATGAGGCAGGGCTGACCATCTTTTGTGGCAAGAAAAGTCCAGCTATGAATTTACAACAGCTCTAACTCAAGAAAATGCAAGACCTACTGTATTGCAAATGCTTGTTAAAACTTTACTTTAGGAAAGGCCCAAATTGACAGGACTGCTGGAAAAAAGTCAGGTCATCTAGAAATTCCTTCAGCTAGTTTACGGGTTGGATAGTTTGTTTCCTATGCCTGATCTAAGACTGCTTATACTAGTCCTGTTAGTGGCTGGTCAACAATAACATTCTTCGGCAGGGACTGATGTATTCTAGACATGGTTGTGCAGTGGCAGTCACATAACACTATCTGTACATGAGCAGCCGGGTGCATATATAGGGCTAAGGCCAAATTCCTTGACTGGTCAGTTTGAGGGTTTATCTCACTCTCCAGCTGTTTAATTTTAAGAAGTCGTGTAATATACTGCAAATAGCCTGAGAGATTTCATTGATTACTAGGCCAGGACTCTGTTTAAGAAAACCTGCCTTGTGGCTTGGATTACTTGTAAATGCCTGACCCATGGTAAAACGTAGATCATGTGAAACGCCACCAACCTCCTTTTGCGTGAACTCCCCCCTCTCTTTGGACTTCTGGATGGCCCATTTTCAATGCTTTAATCTTGTCTGCCAGGCCTAACAAGCCACAGCCATGTGCACTGTTTTAAAGTGGTTCTCCTAATGGCTTCTAAAACAGCCTTTGTAGCATATGACCGCCTTAACATGTATCTTCACAGGACGGCCCGCTAGCTCTGAAGAATATCAAATAGTACTCGCTATAGCAGTTAAGGTGGCCTTGTTACTGGTGACTTACTTTTCCATGCTGCAAATGATACAAGTTGTTTTTTTCCGCACAAAAATGTTGCTTGATCAGCATGTAACAAGACTGGCAGATCAAACTACAGCGGTCATTTATTTGATAGATATATATAGAATAGTGGCGATAAGTTAGGCTGGGCTCATTTACAGATATTTAATTCCTATTTTCCAAGCTTGGGAGATAAAACTTGATAACACGAATGCAAATGCAAATGCCCAATACTGGCCAGGTGGTCTTTCCCAGAAACACCTGTCAATGCAAATGAACCCCATGGAAAGGAAAAATACGCTCACAGAGTACCCTGTTTTGTATTTTATACACCAGGTGCTACTACTTTTTTTTTTTTGGCCATTCATACTAACAGCCCATCCCAGACGTCAGGTTTTCTCCCACACAGCATGGACTTCAGCAGGCAGTACGTGGCAGAGTGGTGTGAAGATTCTTTGCTGTCTGGATACGGGGAGGCGGTGAGGGAACTCACATCCTCGTATCTGATCCCCTGACATGTAGGTGTGTCTCAGTGAATGTCCTTTTGGAGGTTGTCAGCTCAAATGTTACTTTACCCTCCAGGAAATAAACACTTTTGTAGTAATGAAGGACCTCTTTGGTGGGTAATTTAAGGGTGCTGGGATAGACATTTTTCACCAATGTTATAAGTTTGCACTCCTCAAATACATTACTGTCACCACTTCTAAGAAATATCTTAGAAGAGGAATGAAGAAACTCTGCCCCAAGAGCTTTCCATCAGGATTCAACTAGACCCCATCCTGAACTTTGGATTACACAGACTGCTGGAAGGATAAGGTGCCCACTGCCTGCTGTCAATTTGTGGCATTTTTGTAGTGGACTGACTCTGCCTGTGTTTTAGGACTACTTTCCTACTAACCAAAAAGTGTTGAATGGAGGGGAGTGCAGCCTGCAACATTTTTCTAAGTGACCAATATATATGGAGATGCGCCTGGAAGCACCTATAACCATGTTTTTCGTTATTGTGCTGCCACGCCATAGTTCAGTTCTGCCTTTCCAGAGACTGCGACAATATCACCCCACTGACTTAAACCTGTCAATACTGCTTTATGCCTGCAAGCTGCCCACCCGAACCTCGCACGTCCATCAACATTCAGCACTTTGGCCAGGTTCATTTAGCGCAATTCATAACACACAGAGGGACAGTAAATCATAATTGCATGCAACAGATTCTGAAAGAGTTATGGATTCTGTGACCTCCGCAGCTACTTCCTGGACACAGCATCACTTTAACAGGTTGGCTGCTGTACATAGAGTTAATGCCTCATATCATCCTACGTTCTTCGCTATAGGACATTCAAATCTCCATCTCCCAGCTTACTAGGTACAATTACAGATTCAAATGCATGTTCAACAGTGATTCAAGGTGACTGCTTCTAGGCGGTACACCAAGGTATCTCCAGTTATTTAGCTGAAAAAATACAGATTCTAGGGGGAAACTAGTGACAGTCATTCTCCTTAAGGAACCCCCTCGAGCTGAAACCCAATGAAAATCTACCTTAAAAATGTGCAGGTGTATTTAGACTTTTTTCCTTCTAAATTACTGTTTGTACTGCATAGCAAGTAGTTTCTGTACGAATGAAACTGAAGAGGCACAGTAAAGTCTGATTTTGTATTCATGTATATTCTAATCAAGGGTCCTCCTCATCGTTTCCCTTGACATGGTCTGCACTTACAAAACCTGACAAAGATTACACTGTACACTGTACCCCTTTTAAGACAACTTTCCAAAATACTCTGAGTGAGGCTGGACCAGCTGTTAACTGATCCAGTTTTGCTTACTTACTTAAGTTCCTCATCATATTAACTAAACTTTGATTGGGACCGTGAAAGTATTTTTTGGCTGTAAACTAACCACGTGCTCAATTCATGCTCCTGAAGACGAGCAAATTATATTTTAATGTAAACTAGCTTCACTTTCCAAGGCTGGAGTGTGAGATTAGCCCAAACACCTTCCTGCATACGCCCAGGCATTGCAACTGCATTCCCAGTCACTTACAAAATTGCACACTTTTTCGGTGGATCGATCACTTGCCACAAATGGCTAGCTGCAGTCTTTTTGCAAATAGTCCAGTTGTCCTGGTGGTAATGCACCCCACACTGGGTCATACTGGCTGCTTTGCTACTTCCTCAATGCCACTTTGTTTAAAATGTTTGAGTCTGCTAGGAAGGCATGTCGACCTAATCTAAACGAATAAAAGGATGTTTTCGGAACGAGCCAGGCATTACCTGCAAATTTTATGTTAGTGGGTCACCTATTTCCCATTACAAATAGTGTGTGAAGGTTCCCTTCAGTGCCAACACTTTAGGTGCAGTTCTCCCACAAGGCCCAACAAGGATCCCTCGAACATGTCTGTCACCCATACTCCGAAGAGTCACTGGTGACCACGAGCTACACCTGGGGCAGCTGGAAGAGACACCCCACAAAGATGTTGAGAGCAAGTACCTCTCCCTCCCTCTTCCAAGGTCAGAATGGAAAGATCTTCTAGGAGCTGGTCTTATTGCTCTACCTGATGAGGTTACAGGGAGTATATGTGAAGGATGGCATGTAGTATCAACCATGTGCAGGATGCTTGTAGTCCCACAACCTTCTGAAAAAATTAGGCTGTAAAAGCCTTGCCTGTCAGAAAGTGACCTCCTGCCTAGCTGGTCGCGGTTACCTTCTTGCCAAACGATGGAAACTTTTTGCCATGCTGGAGTCCAGAATCAACTCAATGAACTGAAACTTTTGAAAGAATACAAAATGATTTGGGGCAATTCACAGAGACTCCATGTTTGTAAAGGATTATGTTTAGGGTTGAACTCTATGTCTGGCTTGGATTCTTCACAAATGAGAAAATCACGTAGTTATGGGTATCATTGGTCCTCTGCACTCACTTAGGCTACTCCTAAGGACAGGATCTTTGTAAAGGCCCAAAGGGGCAGACTGAGATCAAATGACATGCCCTGTCCTGGTAGAGTTAGTTTCCCATCATGAAGCATGTTTCCTTTAGAATACAACAGAAAAGTATGTTCCACTCCGTATATCTAGTTCTTGATCAGAAAATTTGCAAATACCTGAGCCAGTGTCAGAACTTAGGAAGTGGAGAAACTGTTTTAGATCATAAAGATTTAAGATATGCACCCCGCCCCTAAATGTAGTACTGGAAGTAATAAGCATGCCAGCTTTCTGGGGATGAGACCTGCCCAATTGTTTCTAACATAAGACATTGTGGTCTTCTGTTTATGTTTTGGAGATGCCTCTAGCTTCTGAGGCTTAGGAAGGTGACTTAATTTCCCTTCCGGAGTATCTTCACTTTGCCAATCTGCTGCCTTACTGAGAAAGAGGAGGCTGTAACTGGGGACCTGAGTCAAAAGGCCACTTTACCCTCGAAAGAGTAGAAGGCCTTCGCCAGCTGGAAATGCAAAAGAGGCCTGGCCAGTATGACTTGGATATGCAGGACAACTTTGTATTACTGTCATCTTGTACTTCTGGTGGACTTCATCCACTGTGAGATCAATCACGTTCTTTGAGGTGTTGTGCAGTGTGTGTGCAAAAAAGGCTTATATTGGGTGTATGAGTACCTGCAAGATGTACAATACATGAAGGGTGAAGTGTTGCGAAGCGTGCACACGGTGAATGCGTGTTAGCTGTGTGTGCACATGAAACACCATGGCATAAACCAGAAAGGCTACAGTCCGGCACACAGTGAATGTGTGCCGAATGTGTGTTTACCTGAGGCACCACAATGCATGGAGATAACAGTTCTGGTTAGTGGGTGTGCCTACTCTGAGTGCAAGTGTGCCTGTAATGATACATTGCATAAAGTCCCCTGGGTTCCATTTTGGGAAGCCTATACGTGCCCGGTGAAGTTATGAGGAGGCAGAGGAACCCCCAGACAAATTTGTGTATTTCTGTGAGCTGGGTGGGACACACTGGACAAAATACAGACCTACTCCCCCTTGTACACTTTAAAGAGTGCTCTTTGATTCACTGATCGATCAGAAGGAAGGGGCGGGGCACATATAAGAAAGGAGGTATGGCTTATAAGGGCATTCAAAAGAGTAGGACTGGGAGCCGCAGATTAACCTTTTGATGCATATGTGATTGTAGCTGGCATCTAGGTGTGATCTCCAGTCACTCTGATGGCCTGTGTTGTAGGACTATTCGTTTCTGAATCTCCTTCTTTGACAGACACCCTTTCAAGAGGAAGAGAAGTGTGTACTTCAGAAGAAGCAGGGCCCCAACATCAAACTTGAAAGACCCAAACCAGAAATCACATTTGGTGTCTGGAAATGGTCTATAAGATATTTGTCATCTGCCAAGCACCCAGAAAGGCTGTATGAGGAGGGGAAGCTCTGCAAGACTTCTGCCTGTGACCAGGAATGGCAGGCCAAGGCCCGCTAGTCTCTCTGCTGAGTGAGGAGACATCACTCAAGGAAACCAAGTCCACCTTCTCTGGAGCATTATGGCTTGCATGCTTGCCCCAACCGGTGTGCCCTGTGAGGAAGAGGACAACTTTGGAAGAATTGAGGTCCAGTTGGGAGCCCAGCCAAGTGGACTTCAAAAGTGGGGAAAGGGCTGCTGCGCCAAGCGGGTTGTTGCGAGTGAGCAAACAGATTCAAGTTTGCAACCCCCATATGTCAGGAGAGGGCCACTGAGATAGCAGTGACCAGAGTGTGGGACGAGTGAAGCTTAGGCAGCGACCGCGTAAGCCCGGTGTGGCAGCTGCAGAACCAATATGCCAGGAGGGCCCCCCGCGAAAGTTGAGAAAAAAAGGGTGCCACAGCCTCTGTATGCCAGGAGGGGCTGCTGTGGCACGGACTATCATGTAGCAAGGGCTGGCGCCTTAGCTAGTAGTGTTGCAGCAGCCCTGTATACCAGGAGGGGCAGCCAAAACCAAGAATACTGCAAGGATCGGGAAGTCGCTCAGGAACCGTAAAGTCATGTGACCTGTCAGTCACAAGGAAGCCCTAGTGAACTGAGGATGCTGTGAGTGCATCACCACATCACTGGGACCTCAACCAATAGCATAGGAATCCTACCAACCCAGCCCCACACTCCATACCACTCCCTCCCCGAATTGGGGAGCGCAGAACTTACAGTGAAGGAGGCGCACCTCTGACCACTGCTAGAGCCAGCCTTGTAAACTCAGATGAGAGCCCACATGCAAGGTGCTGCTGAGCCTTCCGCAAGAAACCGACTCTCCGAAACAGGACCGAAAAATTGCAAGTGTCCACAGACGAAGCACCGATTGAGACCCTGCAAGCTTCCTTGCTGCTGGAGCGGGTACGAAGGTACAGGACTAGCCGGCACCGGGGTGCTCACTGCTAAGGGCGCTGCAGCACCAAGACACATGACTATTTTGCCAAGAGTCAGAGTTAAGGCTTACTAGTGAGCATTCCCTCGATACAGCCGTTAGTGAATGGAGAATAACTCTTAGGACATTACGAAGAGCAGATTGGCCAGTGAGACGCTATAGCCCGACCTCAAGGGGAAACATGTTACTGTTTAAAAAGGCTATAACATTGCTTTGAATGTGTAGAGTGAGAAGTAAGTATTTCACTTTTAACATTTTACCATACCATCAGAGCCCATATGAGCTAACAACCGCAAGCAAGTTTCCTAACCCTATATAATGTCAAACTATAAACTGCACTCAGTGATGTACAGCCTTTTTGTGTCTTCCCTGCCTGATTAACAAGGCTTTCCTAGCTCTGCAATCCCTATTCTAAACATTCATAAACAGCTCTTTATTAAGCTACAAGATATTTTTATAGAGGATTTGGTCATAAACAACTAGTAGCCTGGGGAAGGAGGAAAAGTGGCTCATTCCAGAGTATAAAACAGCAAAACAAGCACTAAGAATGGCTGTTAAGAGTTGGAACCAGTTGGAGATCATAGAGGCCAGGCGGATCTACAAATCTCCTCTCATAAACGCCAGAAAAGATTGGGATAATAAGATCAGGCAAATTTACTTTGTGCTGTTAAAACTAATGCTAACAGGTCTTTTTGGTGTATATCACGTGGTATTGTATTGTATTGTATTGTAATCGTATTTATATAGCGCTTACTACCCCTGACGAGGCGTTGAATCGCTTTTCGATGAGTAGCACGCTACTCTGGAACCCAACAAGAATTAGTGATGGATTAGTATCGTTAAATAATGAGTACAGTTATGATAACGTGAGGAACATATCACCGCCACATACCCCGATACTTGGGTCACTCATTTTTCCATACTGGATGCCAAAGATAACCTTGATGGTTCTCCTGCGAGCCCGGGCCAGTTGATCCCTACTGAGGACGCAATAGCAGTAGATCCTGGGGCAAATGGTACAATAATCTTGAGAGCACTGCTAGCGCCATCCACCTTTTAAAATCAGCTTACGCCCCTGGTCCTGAAACATACTTGGCGATCTAGAATATAAAAATACACTAGGGTAGTAGGGGTAAATGAAGCCGCACTTCTAGGCAGTACAACAATGGTTTATAACAGGTATATGAGATAAAGCAAAGTTTGGTGCAGCTTGGCCCAGTGCCCTACTACCCAGAAGGCACAAACACGGGTATCAAAGTACCCAAGGACAAAATTGGAACAAATTGGCCACAGCACACAGAATATATTGTCCAATCATGTGGTGAGGATAAGGGATCCCTGGTGGTGCGTTGAAGGTTTTGAAGAAGTATGAGGTAAAGAGAGCTGGGGGTCGCGTAACTAGTTATTGCCAAGAGTCAGAGTTAAGGCTCACTAGTGAGCATTCCCTCGATACAGCCGTTAGTGAATGGAGAATAACTCTTAGGACATTACGAAGAGCAGATTGGCCAGTGAAACGCTATAGCCCGACCTCAAGGGGAAACATGTTACTGTTTAAAAAGGCTATAGCATTGCTTTGAATGTGTAGAGTGAGAAGTAAGTATTTCACTTTTAACATTTTACCATACCATATGAGCTAACAACCGCAAGCAAGTTTCCTAACCCTATATAATGTCAATTATTGGACAATATATTCTGTGTGCTGTGGCCAATTTGTTCCATACTTGGCGATCTGTATACATCATGTTGGAGGCGGCGTGTTCTGGTTGGCTGAGGCCGGGCCCTAGCTAGGCAGAACTCACCACTCCAATCACAGGTGGGGGGATTACACTCACTGTATAATTTACACTCACCCTTGGGTAGTTTGGCGTAGAGCACTCAGGCTTATCATGGGCAATGTGTAAAACAATGGCACAGCAATACCACAGAGCGATTACGCTGAGTGGTACAAACAAGACTTCACACGAGGTGTATGTAAATAAGTTTTATAGTCAACGCACACATTTATTAACACAGCATGAATAACATGTAACTCTGGGCAGGAATCACCATTTGAAACAACACTAGCAGTACTAGGCCCAACTGTGTTAAAACGACATTTGCAGTTTGCACACGTGAGAAAAATAATACATTCCCTCCCAGCAACCTACATGTGGTGTCAACGGTTGTCAGCAAGAGAACCACCCTAGCGATTACCCCAATTCAATTATACACAGTCCTAGGGTGCACCCTGGTTCACAACGATAGCAGCAATATCTACATACAGAGCAATGTAGCACTGTGAAAGAGCTACACGGGCTGGGCCACACAGATAAACTCTAATGTCAACTGTATAAGTTCTCTGGCAGGAATTAACCTGTCTAGCAACTCCGGTGTACGGTGTAACAATCACCAGCAATCACTTCCACACATTCACTCTGCATCATCAAGCAGTGCCACAGATATCTGACAGCCTGTAAATTGCTCACTCGCGTACACTCGCTCCCAGCACCCTAATGCAGTGCACTGAAATCCAGCAGGTTAGCTGTCACTGCGCTCGCAGATCCACCGCAAGACCTTCCTCCATCTTCCAACCAGCCCCACTACCCCATCTCCCACTAGCTGAAGATGCAAACAGCCTTTTCCCTGGTGCTCGGCTGCTCACGGCTGGAGTTACACTTGTTCAGGTGCTCGAGCACAATATGGGTGGGAAAGGAAGATAAACTAGCTCAGCGAATAAGTCAACAAGGTTTGGCCACCTCTCGGGACGTTCACTGAGAGGTCTCCACACTGTGCCTTCTGGCCAGGTCCAGGTCTGCAAAGCACGAGGAGAGGGTCACTGGGGGACACATGCTGGTTACAATGGTGCCCAGTCAGCGGCGGTTCCTCTGCTGTTGCGTAGGAACGTTGCTCCCCCCGCCAGCAGCAGCAACTGCAAATTGAAAAATAAAACAATAATAAACTATGTTTATTTTCGTTTAATAAACTATGGCCCAAATTTGCCCAAGCAGCGCAAACTTACAAAATATAATTGTATTTTGTAAGTTTGCGCCGCTTTTGCATAAAAAAGTTACGGAAATGCGGCTCAAAAAGAGTGTAATAATGGGCCTATGTTTATTATCGTTTAATTTTTTGGGGGCGGGACCAGCATGACGACAGGCACCAGGGGGAGTGGTAGGGGCACTCCCCTCAGTGCGTATATGTGTTTGGTTGGTCATCTCAGGATGGCACTGAGCTGTCTCCAATCCGGCACTGTGTTGCTGGTTTGGAGAAAGCAGCCACAAGCTCCCAGTGTGCCTCGGAGCACAAATCGAGAGCGCTCATTCCAATCCTGATGCTGCTCTCATGCTGCCAGAAGCATAAGAGCAGCATTAGGATTGGCGGCAGAGCAGGCTGGGGACCCAAAAGAGGGGCGAACTGGCAACGATGCGGAAGGTACATTTTATTGTCTTTTTTGTTGTGTGCCCGCTGCTTTGCCCCGACTCCAGCCGCCATTGCACCCAGCCGAGCCAACCATTCTAATACACAATAGTTATCAAATCCGGCACCTCCCTGGGAGGAGGTGCAACGTCTGGGGTGCGATGACTTTAGAAGCCCCAGACAGCTCCGGCCGTACACAAAGAGATACCAATCCGCACCTCCCTGGATGGAGGCACTATGTCAGGTACGTAATGACGAGTTGCACCAGACAATTGCGATCACATACACAAAGTGCTTCATCCCATACCTCACTGAAATGAGGCACAACGTCTTGTGCATGATGACTTGAGCCGCACCAGACAGTTACTGATCGCACACACAAAAGTGCAAAATGTCATATCTCCCTGGAATGAGGCACAGCGTCTGGTGCACAATGACTTGAGCAGTACCAGACAATCCGGTTAAACACACAAAGAGGATTCCACTCCAGTGCCTCCCTGGAATGTGGCTCAACGTCTGGTGTGCAATGACTTGAGTTGCACCAGACAGTTCCAATCGCAACACAGAGTGCTTGATGTCATACCTCCCGGGAATAAGGCACAACGTCTGGTTTACAATGACTTGAGTTGCACCAGACAAACCCTAAGCACGCACACAAAGAATTCCAATTCCGTGCCTCCCTGGAATAAGACAAAACGTCTGGTGTGTGATGACCTGATTCGCACTAGACAACCTGGCAAGACACACAAAGCATGCAAGTTCAGCGGGGCCGCACAAAGTAGGATACAGCACTGCTCCGGGGACGACCACACCGCCAAGAGTCATCACCTATGACACGGACACTGCACACAATTAGCTTGCAGTCAGGAGATGCATGAGAGGAATGCAACACACTCAACAAAGGTGAGCCATGCGGGGTACTGCACCTGTGAATCAGTTCACAGCAAACCAGACACTTATGCGTGTTGTGGCATCACACCATGATGATGGAACACACTCCTTGAAATTAAAGCAATACTTTGTAGGCACCACTCCAGGAAAATCTGGTCTCCAGATAGTATATTTGCTTCAGTGCTTGCAACTGACGATGCAAGTACTTATGAGGGCACTCTTGTCCAGATAACACGAGTAGAAGGTGTAGGTCCCTCCCGGGAGGTCTTTGATGTCCCAGAGTCCTCTGCGAGAGAACAGGGGACCTGCTGTTGTACCCTTAGAGAGCACACTTCAGAGTGACACACTGCAGCAACCAGGTAGCCCAGGCCGCCACAATGTCGGACGGTGTCCAGCCCCTTCCTGGGAGCAGTAAATAGTCCTTGTGCAGATCAGATTCCTCTGGCAGTGTGCACGACACGCTCCAGGCTCTCTGTCCAATATTCCTGCAAACGTAGCTCTATGTTGCTGGAGTGTGGTACCAGTAAATATACAGAAGTGTGCCTTTAAAGTCTGGGGGTTGTTCAAAGGATTAATCTTTTAACCACAGATGTCTCCACTAAATTTCAGGACTGTCTGCCGTGGGGCCATGCAATGCAGATCATTATCTTTAGTGGTGCCACAACCTGGCTCCAAGAGCCCAAGTGTCAAAACCTCCCGCTCTCCCCCCCCCCCCCAAATCTATTCAGCCAGACTGAGGCCAGTCCTTCCTGGGTGCTCATATTTTATGGCTGTCGGTGGAGAATACACAGATGTGCTTTCCCCAGCTCCCAGTGAAATGGAGTTTGAATTAAAAGGTACCAAAAGAGATTTTACAGAACACCGAAACACCCACTTCTTAGCAGTGCAATTTTTATAACAATACTGATAGAACTGCCTTTACCATGGGAAGGGGTTTGTCATTGTGAATCCAATGATAGTAAACACCCAAGACTGCTCTGCTGCAATCCATGGTTGCAGTTCAGAATCAACTGTAACCTATCCCCATGTTAACCTATGGGCAGAGCAGCTCTTGAGTAGTGAAAACACACAGGGGTATTCTTTCACTGAACGGACACGTGCCCTGGTGCATGCACAAACCTGCAGGGGAGGCTGGACACGAGGGTGCAAGTACATACGGGCACACCAGTGTGCATATATGCACATGCCGGACATCGCCACCTTCCTGTCATGAGTAGGAAGGCAAGCGTACTTCAACACTGTATTCACAGTGGGGAAGCACCTAGGGCCTCAAAAACCACTCAAAGAGAATCAGCAAAACTGTGTAGAAAAAAACAAAAAGTTTGGGGAAACACTACCTGAGCATGCCAGGTCTAACATACCAGAGCCCCAAGTTGGGGCTAGCTATGTCAATTCACTATCCAACGCCATCTCTTCTGGTGTGGAAATCTCTGACTCATGGAAAGGGGTGGAAGTAATTCCCATTTATAATAAGGACGACACCAGTACTCCATCTGACTATAGGCCCATAAGCCTTATAGATAGCTTACAGAAAGTATTTGCGAAGCAAGTCCTAGATACACTACTAAAATGGGAGAAGAAGAACACATCCTGCCCCCACTTCAAGCTGGTTTCCATCCAGAGACTAGCACCATTGATCAGGTTTTTTGCCATCTTCTACTGGAAATATGCATTACTTCTAAAACAAAAACGATACGTGGCTTTTGTAGATCTCAGAGTCTTGGTTAACACGGGTGAGCCAGGGAACTTGATCCAACTTATCGCAAGGCTGCATGCTGAGAACTTTGCCAGGTCATTTGGGGTAGCAAGGGAGAACTGACAGATTGCATTCCAGTCCTGCAAGCTGTGCGCCAGGAGTGCATCCTTCCCCAGACCCTGTTCACCTTGTATATGAATGATGAGGTGAATTCTTGGATTGTAGGAACAACCTGCCCGTTTTAAATAACAAGAAGGTCCCCACCCTCCTTTTTGCATATGATTCGCTCCTTATTTCCAAGACTCCAACTGGGCTTTGACAAAATCCATGGATTTTGGGAAGCCAGAGGCCTTCAGTTGAATGCAATCAAACTTAAACACATCGAGCTTGGCACAGGCACTGTCAAGGATTGCACAGTAGGAGCTGGCAATGAACTCTTGGAAAGAGTTCATAGCTTTTATTATCTCGGGGGTTAAACTATCAGACAAACATAAACGGGAACCCCCAATCTACCCAAAGTACACTGTTAAGTCAACAGAGATCCAAAGCTATTCTATGATTACATAAGAGAACATGCTCCTGCTCAGTATCCCCTGCACTAGAAGTTTATTGTGCAAAAGTGCAGAGCGCTCCCCTTTTTGGAGCCAAAGTATGAGGATGTGCTGACACTTGTCAACTGGCTTCAGTTCCGGCTAGCACTCCCTTAATCCCACTCTTTTTCGACCTATGCACATGCAGGATATCAGGCTAAGCATCACTAAAGCCCCAACTTTATTGGGTCCACACCTTTGGTCTACATCACAGTTAATTGATTACTGGAAATCCCTTGGGGATTTAGTAAACATGAAAGTTTGCAAACCCAACTTTTTAAACCAGTTAATTACAAAGACCATGGGATGACCCAAGATCCCTTGGCAAAGCCGAGGTCAAGGGTCTAAAATCTCTCTACTGGGCTTACGTCCACAAGCAATATGTTGTGAGTGTGTCTAATGGGCATTTAACAAATCTTGTGCCTAGCCTGTGGTCTTGTTTGTGAAATGGAGGACCGTATTATGTCCTTCAGTCAGGAATATCTTGGTCCTTGCCAGAAGTGGATACGCCCAATATGCCTGAATCTGGGGGTGATCCATTATTTAATAGCTCAGAGGATCCTGAATAGTGACACTTCACCCCCAATCATGTTTGCTATTACAACGATTGTCAGTGCAGTATCAAAGAGTGCAAAAATATGCAAAGTGCAAAAACATTCAGCTAACTCTGTCATTCTAACCAGAGACAGTACATGGATAACATCATGTGAGATCAGACTGTTAATCAAGGAGGTGCAAGAGACAGAGACTTCATGCGTCTGTACCAAACGTTTATCAGGAAAATAGCTAATAGCAAACACAATTGAGGGTTGTTAGACATGGGATCTTTAGCTGGCAGTAGTTTGCACCCTGTTCATGTAGGGACCCTCCCTCTAGTCAGGGTAAGGGAGTCATACAGCTAAGATAACCCCTGCTCACCCCCTTGGTAGCTTCGCAAGAGCAGTCTGGCTTATCTCAGAGGCAACGTGTAAAGTATTTGGACGCACACACAGTGAAAACGCCACAAACTGACTCCTCACCAGTTTAGAAAAACAGCCAATATTCATCTTAGTAAAACAAGATTACAATGACAAAAATCCAACATACACAAGTAGAGATACAAATTTTCAAAGATGAAATCTTAGTATATCGCTTAGAAACACAATAGCTCCAATTGGGGCTCTCACTGTGTCTTGATGGAGTTGTTCCCACAGCCCGACGCCACTTTCGAGGGAGTGTGGGCCGGTCATGGAGTTGCACGGAGCCCAGGTACAGTACCTTGGAAAATGATGAGGAAACAAAGACGTTGCATAGTCAGGGAGATGAGGCGCCGCTGGAGCATCAGTTTCTTGCTGCTAGGCAGGAGAGGTGAGGCGTCTGTTCCTTATGGTTACAGGAGAGGTGATGCATCGGTGGTTCCTTCGGACAAGGCGTGAGTCGATGAATCCAGCAGGTCAAGATGTAAGGCATCAACTTTGCAGTGTCACAATCACACCATTGGGCCACGGGTCCTGCAGCAGAGTTGGAGTCGTTGGCACGGCACTCTGGACTTACGCTGTAGCGGTGTTGGGCCCTTGTTGCAGTTCACAGTCATTTCACTCAGCAGGGACCACGGCTCCGGTGCAGGCAGCAGCGTGGAGTCGTACAACGGCACTGGTTTCGAAGTTGCTTTGGGGTCAATGTACTTGGCTTCTTCTTGTTTGCACTTGAACTCACTTCCAAGTGCCAAGGAAATGGATTTGGCACCCCCTGGTGTAGGAGGCTGGCCCTCTATGTAGTGTTCACACTGTGCAAAGGGTCCAGGCAACCGCACACTGGTTTACAGAAGTAAAAACTAGATCACCTAATACTCTAAGTTTCATGGTAGCTTGGTTGAGCAGTTAGGCAAATCTTGGAGAAGTGCAAAGCATTTGATGTACTTACAGTATCAATCGTGCCACTCGCATTCGAAGGAATAACTCGAGACCAATTTATAAAAATACTTCAGATTTTCTATAAATTTTAAGACCAAGATTATCAAAATTGGTTAAGTGCGTTTGAAGATATGGATTTTTGAAGTTTAAGAAAAACAGTCTGTTACTTACGCACAATGGGAATCAATGGAAAGTCACCTTCACAAATACATATAAAATTGTATAGTTGAGTAACCAATTTCTTCTTTTGCAAGCTGGTTGAGGTCATCGGTGGGCACACTGTGCCAGCTGGAGAAATATGTGCGGTTCCCGGTTCCAGAGAGAGCAGCTATGTAAAGTCCCTAGAACTGGCGCAGGGCCACTGTGAGGGACCACTTGGAAAAGCACTGCACAGGTAAAACTAGAGGTGTTTCCTTGGATTCCCCTTAGATGTTGAGGTAGCAAAGGGGGAAGGACCCTTAGGACACAGCAGGTTCTTCGTTGCAGGGCACAGGGCGGCCGGGTGCAGAGCGAATTGGTGATCCAGGAGCTGTGCACAAAGATGCCTTTTGGATCTGGAGGTAAGTCTCTTTAAGGGTTGCTTGCAGGACAACAGGGGCACTCTGGCGGAGGTCCGGGGTGTTCCTGAAGCCCCGGGGAGGCTGGTTTTCCTGGTGTCTGATGTCAGCTGACTAGCACCTAGGGTATTGGTACAGTTCAGCCACGGGAGGGAGCAGTGCCACCAAACGTGGCACACTTGCAGGGTTTGTCCTTGTGGGCGTCGGTGTGTCATCAGGTCTGGCTGTGACTTCCGGTTTGGGAGTTAGCAGCTGGTCAGTGAAGTGACCCTCGCTAGGTTACTTTTTTGTTGTTGTTGTTGCAGAGTGGTACCTCCACTTTGGAGGGAGTTCTTGAGCGATTGGTGAAGCCTGGAGTTCCTCTGGGTTTCTTGAGGTCAGTAAAATTGTCCAGCAGCTCCCAGAGGCGATGGTCAGGTCTTGTGTGCAGCAGACAGGGTTTGGTACCTTTCTTTGTGCAGCAGGTCCACAGTTCTCGTGCCTTGGGTCTTCTTTGCGCTGGTCTTCTTTGTGTCCTTCGAAACTGATTATCTGGTCTAGGGATGCCCATTGAATAATGAATTTAGTGGGTGTTTTAGGCGGTATCTCACTGTGTCCAATGGGACACTTACCGTTGGGTGGCTACACCCACTATAGTCACCACTTCCTGTGGGAAGGATCACTTCCTTAACCCTGATGAACCAGTCAGCAACAAGGCCAGGGTAGTTAACTTTTGCAGGGGGCACCTCAAAGGTAGGGATGAATCCAGTACTGGTACCAGTTTTGATTTATCATTCTGAGTTGTTTGATACCAAACAACCCAGGGTTCAGAGTAGCCATCATGTAGCTGGAAAACTTGTATTGACCAGTGTCCAGCACATGCATTAAAATGACTGCTCTGTTCACTCACTACGTCCCAGGTTTGACAAGGACACAGTGGGGGCATAATGCTCATGCAGTTATGCCCTCACATATAAAATGGTGCAGCCTGCCTTAGGGATGTAAGGCCTGCTACAGGGGTGCCTTACCCACAGTAAATGCAACGTATGGTGGACAGGGGACACAGACAGTGTGCCATGTTGAGTTTGTGTTTTAGGTTTGCACCAGGACACTCAGCCTGCAATAGCAATACTGGGTGCAATTGGATGCATGGCCCTAGAGGGTGGCACAATCATTGCTGCTGCCCTCAGGGGCCTACCGCTAGTACCCCATGTCCTGGGTACCTAAGTACTCATTTACTAGGGACTTGTAGTGGTAGTTAAGGGTCTATCCAATTGTGACAATGCATTACAACAGTTTTAGGGAACGAGCTCTGGCCCAGGGAACCTGGTAAGCAGGGGCCTTGGGCACTACAACTTTTAGGCTACATCAAACATCAGGAAACAAAAGTGGGGGCTAACCATGTCAAAAAGAGGCCTTTTCTCAAGCCCTTGGAGAACTTTGGAAAGCAGGATGTAGAAAGTCCAGTCTTTCACTCCAAGGACTGATGCAGCACGCAGCAGGCCAGCACAACAAAGCAACATCCAGAGTGGCAGTCCCTCCTACAGCATCCAACTCTTCTTCCTGGCAGAATGTCCTCAGTCCAGAAGTGTTCTAACTGTGTGAGGTCAGAGGTCCAGTACTTATACCCATTTCTGTCTTTGAAGAAGGCAAACTTAAAAGAGAAGCCTTTGTAGTGCACAAGACCCTGCCTTAACCTGCTGTGGCCCGAGACGCCTGCTTGGGGGTATGGAGACTGCTTTGTGTGAGGACAGGCACAGCCCTATGCAGGTGCAGGTATTGGCTCTTCCCACCAATCTACCTCCGGCAGACCGACCAGCCTGGTGACGGGCCATTAGGATATGCAGGGCACACCTCAGCTCCCTTTTTGTGACTGTCTAGAGTGAATACACAAACAGCCCAACTGTCATCCTGACCCAGAAGTATATTCCACAGACAGACAGAGGCACAGAATGGTTAAGCAAGAAAATGGCCATTTTCTAAATGTGCCATTTTCAAACCTATAATGCAAAAACAACTTCACCAAAAGATGTCTTTTTAAATTGTGCATTCAGAGACCCTAAACTCCACATCTCTGTCTGATCCAAATGAGAAATTACACCTAAAACGTATTTCAAGGCAATCCCCATGTTACTCTTATGGGAGAGACACACCTTGCAACAGTGGAAAAGTAATTTAGCGGTATTCACTATCAGGACATGTAAAACACAACAGTACATGTCCTACCTTTTAAATACACTACACCCTGCCCATGGGGCTACTGTGGGGCTACCTCAGGGGTGACTTACAGGTAATAAAAGGGAAGGTTTGGGCCTGGTATGTGGGTGCATGGCAGTTTGACTGCACACACAGACACTGCAATGGCAGGCCTGAGACCTGCTTGCAGGGGTACTCATGTGGGTGGCACTGTCAGTGCTGCAGGTCCATTGGTAGCATTTGGTTTACAGGCCCTGGGCACACTTGCTTCACTATACCAGCAAATTACTAGTAAATCAAATATGCCAATCATAGAGAAACCAATCACCAATACTTTTTAGAGAAAGAGCATTTGTACTTTAGCACTGGTTAACAGTAATAAAGTGCCCATAGTCCAAAAGCCAAGAAAAACAGGTCAGAGAAAATAGGAGAAAGAAGGTAAAATTTTTGGGATAACCCTGCAAAAAGGGCCAGGTCCAACAGGGGCGAAGTGTCACTTTTTAGGATCCTCCGAGCTACTAAATAACGGGACACCTCCAGGTTCCGGCCTATTGGCCGTATCCACTTCTGGCAGGGACCAAGATATTCCTGACAGAAGAACATAATATGTTCCTCCTTTTCAGGAACCAGAACACAAGCTGAGTACAAGTCTGTGGCCTGGTCTTTGCTCCATTTGCATATTTTTGCACTCTTTGATGCTGCACTGATGATCGTTTTATATCTATACTGTAGAATTTGAAACTTTGTCATTTGATTGTTTTTACAATGTAATATATGTATATTTTATTTTTTACCTATGTATGTTTTGATGGTTTTTGACAGCAGAATAAAGTATCTTTGAGGAAAAAGTATTTCACTGGACACTGATCTATTAGCACTGCTGTGCGCTGGAGTTAGAAGTCGTGCTCACTAACTTGTATCCACCCAGAGTGAGCCTTTGCCAGCTCTTCCACAGCTACCACTGAAAGTCAAGTGCAAAAGGGGTACTTGGCCCAGTTGCTCAGGATCGTAGGTCTTACATGAGGAGCGAAAGGATTCAACCCCCACGGTTGCTCCCAATAACAGCTGCATGCCCCCTGAAAAGGGTTCTCTCAGCCTCCTTGCACTTGATGGTGGACTTTGCTTAGCAATTCAGCAAGGCTGACATCACTGAATATAACTGGGCTAGAGATTCTTGGCCCACACAGACTGGACAGTCTGTTGGGGGCAAAGCTTTGAGTCCAATGACTGGGATGGCAGAATTCTAAGGAAGGCTTCCTCCAAGTTGTTTGAGAACCTATGGTTCTGTGGCCATTGCAGGCCCCTCTGGCTCAGCAGTGGCTCGAGGCCTCCTCGACCTCTGAAGGATCTTCCTTTCCTAGGTGCTTCATACCATTTCCCTAGACAAGTTCAACAGGGCCAAAAGTGAACCAGGACGTTAGATAGCGATAATGGATCTATTAACAAGGATTGGTCTGTATACACTTTACAATATATATTTACCGTAAAATAGTATTACTGAAAAAAGGATATTTAAATCAAAGGAATGGTAATCTTCAAATCCTTCCTAAAGTAAAAATATTTTTACTTCATTCAACAGTAAACTTAATATTTTTGTTCCCAATCATTTAGGGCTTCTTTCGTCAGCAAGTATATTATGAAAGGATCTCATAATAGCAGAAGTGAAATAATCTAAAGAGGGAACTCAAAATTTGTAAAGACATTGCCCTGGATCTGCTCCTTGTTAGAAAGATAAATCAAGAACAAGGTTGAGTTATGTGTAATCTGCAAACGTAAGGAGGACCATTATGGGCAATGTCCATCACATGGTAAAATGTGAACATAGCATTTGAAACAGAGTGGTAGAAACAGTGGTCACAAAAGTCTGAAAGTTGGGTGTCAAATGTATTTTGAACTCCTTTACCACACAACCTTCAGATTAGTTTGGATTACCCCAGACATTTTATGATATATTTATTTACCTTAAAGGTCCTCAGAAAAGGTTTCTGCACTTATGCCCCTACTGAGAAGGGCAAAGGAAGACCACTTTTAACCATGTGAGGCTGCTGCAGCAGCTAGCCAATGGTCCTGCAAGTGTGTTGGAGAAAAGAGGTCAAAATCAGGGAGGCAGGAGAGCCACAAACTTTGTAGGAGGAAAGAACAAAAAAGATGTAGCCTGCAGAAAAATTACAATGAACAAAGTAAACAATCCCAATTCAATGCCAGGGCTTTGGAAGGTATCAAACATTTTAAAAAACACAAAGCACTTAACATCTAAGAAGCAAAAATAAACTTCTATTCACTTTATCAACTATTTAAAACCTAAAAGGAAAAACCACTAACAGAGGTGGTTACCAGGACCGCATCTAAAGGTGCAGAGATCCGGTAACCTCATCTAGATTGAAGGTGGCTGGGATGGATGGGAGAGATCTTTAAGCTGGAAGCAAAAGAGGGCCTCCACAGGGAAGCCTGTGAAGCTGCATCAGTCAGCCAATGGCAGGCACCCCGAGCAGGTGGTAGGACTTAGTAGAATTAAAACATATCATCTCAGGTTAAGGCAGGTACAAAAGTAGCCAAAAATCTAATAAGGAAGGGGACAATAGGCCTTGCCTTTTGGCTACCAATGAAGACCTTTTGGCCTTGCCAGAACGTTCCACTGACCATATTCAGCAAAAGGGAAACATTTGCTTTGTGGATGCTGTGCAGAATCTGCAAAAATGGCACGAAAACAACCCACTCACTTTGATAAAAATGTACACGTGCATGCATCTCTACCCACGCATACAGCATGAGGTAGCTCTCATTTTGCTTTGTTTGACTTGCCATTACAAGATGTCAGATGCCAATTTTTGAAGCAATAAATAAAATGTAAATGTGTGCAAACGATTTGTGCAAATTGAGTAGCCCAGCAGACAATTGCAGCTGCCAGGCCCTTCAGAACAAAATTGAAAAAACGAGGGGCAGGGGAACAACGATGGTGGCAGAAGTCAACGAGGGACAAGGTAGCTATTCTCCAGGGTTGGGACAAACAAGAAAGGGAAGATTACTGAATGAGAAACACGCATATTAGATTGACAAGAAAGGCAACCAATGGACTGGCCCAATCTCAGTAAAGGTATTGTACACAATCGGTTTTGGCCTAAATGCATACAATCATTACGATGTCTGAGACTAAACACAATGACATCAGGGAGATGGCAAACCCTCACGGAAATAAAACAAGCCAAATACCCACTGGATTACACTTTCTAAAAAATGTGTCATAAAGTCTTGGAACAGGGCAAAAGTTAGCAGATCTAGGAGGAACAGTAAGAATAGCAAGCACTGGTAACTGCTGTCCTTATAACAGGATTAGGAGATGAAGAAGCATGAAGCTGAGAATAATCAAATCATGGGGAATGCTCAATAACCAGGGTGATATGATATGAGATAAATTTATACGAGCGTGCAAAAACTCATGGGTGTCAAGGCGCTAAGTGGTTGGTTAGCTCAGAAGAAAAAGAGAAGCTGGCAGATTTAGAGATACCAGGCAACGGGTAAACGAGGTGAAGAATAGACGAATGAAGTTGAGGGAAAATATAGGAAAGGAGGGGTAGCATGGATGCTAAAGTAGTGGCCTGAGACATCAGAGGACTTCAGTTGAGGTGTCCTGAGAAATGTACCCAATTATTCTTGTCATCAGTTCTCGGGTGTGTAGGTATCCACTGATCATGGACACAGAATAAATCATATTGAAACAGGCAAAGGCATGCTTGAATCTTCTGCTGATTGATATACATGACACTATACAGAAATGAAGATGAGGAATTATGTGGGCTCCAAATCACCTGACATATGAATCAATTGTTTACTTATGTAACAGTTACAAAAAGATGCACCGATGCGTGATGCACTAAACATAACACAGAGTGAAAAGGAACTAGATGGAAGAAGTGACTGACAGTACCTGAGGCACAGGATCAACAGGAGGTGAAAGCAGGGGGTAGTGGTGATGTTACTCAGCATCCAAGGAAATGCAGGGTCATGAAAGCATGGAAAGGTGCTTGTGGCAGAACAGTCTTTTCCCAAGATAAGCATTTAAAGAAGTTCTAGGAACTAAGGTTGACCCTTTATAAAGGCAGTGGGAATTCAGAGCATCTAAACTTTGTAATTGTATTTATATAGCACTTACTACCCCTGGCAAGGCATCAAATCGCTTTTCGGCGCCTGGCATGCTACTCTGGAACCTAAAAGGATTAGTGATGGATTAGTATAGGGAAATATGATTATAACATAGAGATGTATGAGTTAATTTGAGCGGAGGACAGTGAGTCTGTTAGCTATATATAGTAGAATAAAGGAGGAAAAAAAGAGGGAAGAACCTAGAAGTGTTAATTGGAAGATCACATAGGAAGAAGAGGTTAGAGATGAGTATAGGAGAGATTGAGGAGGGAAAGGTCTAGAAAGGGGTTAGGGAGATCATAGTAAAAATGAGGATTGGGAAGTGTCAAAGGCGAGATACATGATGGAGAATTTAATATGGTTGTTTGGGAGATCATAGTAGTAAACTGAGGTTTGGGGTGAGCCGGGATGGGTAGAGGAGGGAAGAGTCTAAAAACGGTTATTTTGAAGACCATAGTAGAAGAATGGGTTTGGGGGAGTCAGAGTGGAGATAAGAGGATAGATTGATAGAGGTATAGGGTGATGGTGAGAGAGTAAAGCTAAAGTAAAAAATTAGTTTTTTTGGTGTTCCTAATTCTGATATATTCAGAAATACTTACGCAGTTCGTTTAAATGTTGTCATGTGCTATAAAAAACCTCTTTCCTACCCCCAGTATCCAGCAAGATTATCACATAAATCCTCTCACTCTTAAGTCAGAGGAAGAAAAGTAAACAAGTGCCCTCAGAAGACAGCATCTGACATTCGACCATGGTCTTTGAATGCACAGCAAATGTGACAAGATAAGAACAAGATTTAAAGGCCTGTTAACAGAAAGTGAGTTTGTGGAACGGTACAGAAAACACAGTTTAGGTAACGGGAGGGACGAACTGAACCTGGAGAGTCTAAGGCAAATAAAGCCAGTAAATAGCAATCGTGTGAGTTATAGTTACTTTAGGGCACAGGCTATAGTTAGTTGAGATAACTATTTCAGAAGAATTTCTTTGGTTTTGTACTTTAAAATGTGGGCCTAACTATAACACTCTGTGTCCTTTGTTTTTTTTTCAGTGAATTTCTATTTTTTTTTAATGTAAAGTCTTTTCCATTGCTATACGCTAAGCCAGCCAGCGCCGTGCATGGCCTTTGGTTGTGCACAGCGGCTGTTGGGTGCAGGGACTTGCCTGCAGCCAGGCCCTGCAGCTGACCCCTATGACCACCAAACCTGTGCTGCCCACGGCCTTTGACTGTGCGCAGTAGTGGTTGGCTGTAAGGCCTGTGTCCAAGCCACCCACCCTGTGCCACGAACAGCCTTCAGCCATGCATGGAAGTGGTTGCCACGGGGCCTGGCCGGCGGCCAACCCTTATAACCAGCCAACCCCATGCCGTGCACGGCTGGCTGAAGGGCCTGACCACAGGCCAGTCCCTGCGGCCAACCCCTATAAACACCCAACTGAGCGCCACACACAGCCTTTGGATGTGCAATGTAGGGATTAGGCCCTGCAGCCAAGCCCCTATAACCACCCAGAGAAAAACTGAGAGAGGGGAGTGTTGAAAATGGTGCTTTTTGCTGGGGTTTCCCCAAACTTTTTGCATTCTTCGTCCTATTTTTTCTGATCTGCTTTTGCTGGTTTATTTTTTTCTGCGCACTTTACCACTGCTGATCAGTGCTAAAGTGCAAGTGCTACCTACGTAAATTGTATTGGTGATTGGGTTATCCATGATTGGCATATCTGTTTTACTGGTAAGTCCCCAGTAAAGTGCACCAGAGGTGCCGAGGGCCTGTAAATCAAATGCTACTAGGGGCCTGCAGCTCTGATTGTGCCACCCTCGAGTAGCCCCGTGAACATGTCACACCTGCCACTGCAGTGTCTGCGTGTGCAATTTTAAACTTCCAATTCGACCTGTCAAGTGTATCCACTTGCCAGGCCCAAACCTTTCCTTTTACTACATGTATGCCACCCCTCAGATAGGCCCTCAGTAGCCCCATGGGCAGGGTGCAGTGTATTTTGAAGGTAGGACATGAACTGGTGTGTTTTACATGTTGTGATGGTGAAATACAGCCAGATTCGGTTTTCACTATTGCAAGGGCTATCTCTCTCTTAGGTTAACATGGGGACTGCCTTGAAATATCATTTACGTGCAGTTTTGCCATTGGGAGCAGATACAGATACGGAGTTTGTGGTCTCTGAACTCACAATTTAAAAATAGACTTTTTGGTAAAGTTGGTTTTTAGTTTGTCAGTTTGAAAATGCCACTTTTAGAAAGTGGGCATTTTATTGCTTAACCGGTTCTGTGCCTTGGACGAGATGATCTCGTCCAAGGCTACAGTTCCCCTGTGCCTTGGACAAGATCATCTCGTCCATGGCACAGGGGAACTTGGGGGCGCGCTAGCGTGCCCCCGTGCACCCCCCTTCCCCCCCAAGTCGGGATGGAAGGGGAAGACCTTCCCCTTCCACCCCCGACTCCCCCCACCCCCCCCCCCCTGTGACGTCAGCGCGCGAGCGCGCGCTGATTTGTCACAGGGGCCTCCCTAGTCGCGCTGGAAGCTCTGCTTCCAGCGCGATTGAAAAAGAAATGCAAAAGCATTTCTTTTTCAATCACTTGGGAGGCCCGGAGGGGCTTCAAAGGGAAGGAAAAGTATTTCCTTCCCTTTGTAGTCCCTCCAAGGGTTTCAAAAGCCGGATTGCTTGCAATCCGGCTTTTGAAACCCCACTAGACACCAGGGATTTTTTTTTTTTAATAGAAACTGACAAAAGGGAGCGACCCCTTGGGCAAGGGTCGCTCCCAGGGGGGTTGTAGGAGAGTTCCCACTTC
The DNA here is from genome assembly GCF_031143425.1 of Pleurodeles waltl. Classification (NCBI taxonomy): domain Eukaryota; kingdom Metazoa; phylum Chordata; class Amphibia; order Caudata; family Salamandridae; genus Pleurodeles; species Pleurodeles waltl. The sequence goes on along the minus strand of NC_090449.1, from coordinate 73,346,267 downwards.
AAATATTACTTTATAGTGAAGCAAAATGCTGAAGTAATTGTTTATTGCATAAGACAAAGAGAAATCAGTTCCATAGGTACATGGTCCAGTTGTTTTATGACAGTCTTAGAACTGGAGTTAAATTCCAGAAATCATCAAGACAGCAGTCCAATCAATTAGTGCCAGGATTGAGAGAAAGTTAAGTAGCCATATTCGATGGAGGAACAGCCAACACGTGTTTCGCCCCTTAGGCGGGTAGGCGGGGGCTTTCTCAAGGCCAGATCAGAACAAAATAACAAATTTCTGGCATCAATTGTCACAATAGTAGATAGGAATCTGTAGTTTCAATAAACAGAAATAAATCTGCCGAATAATCAGCTAAGCGATTTAACGCTGGACGCACAGGCGGCTATTTTCGGCTGATTGGCCTATTTTGATGAGGCCAATCTGCCCCCAAGGGGGGTAGAAACCACTAGACACCAGGGAGTTTTTTCTTTGCGTGAATTTCACGCAAAGGGAGTGACCCCTTAGGCAAGGGTCGCTCCCTGGGGGGGAGGGCAATTTATTTTAGGCCATTTATGCCCCCCCTGGGGGCAGTTCAGCCTATTATTAGGCCGAACTGCCCCCAGGGGGGGGGGGGGGGCAGAACCCTCTAGGCGCCAGGGCAATTTTTTTTTTGTGTGTTTTTTTTTTTGTTGTTTCTTTTTTTAGAGATGGGGAGCGACCCATCAGGCAAGGGTCGCTCCCCTGGGGGGCAAATTGTATTTAGACCAGTTCTGCCCCCCTGGGGGCAGATTGGCCGATTTTAGGTAATCTGCCCCCAAGGGGGCAGAAACCACTAGGCACCGGGGATTTGTTTTTTGGCGCCAATGTCACGCAGGGGGAGCGACCCCGTAGGCAAGGGTCGCTCCCGGGGGCGGGGGTGGGGGCAAATTTATTTTAGGCCATTTCTGCCCCCCCTGGGGGCAGTTCAGCCTATTATTAGGCCAAACTGCCCCCAGGGGGTGGCAGAACCCTCAGGGCACCAGGGCAAATTTTTTTGTTGTGTTTTTTTTATTTTTTTTGTTTTTTTCAAGATGGGGAGCGACCCATCAGGCAAGGGTCGCTCCCCTGGGGGGCAAATTGTATTTAGGCCATTTCTGCCCCCCTTGGGGCAGATTGGCCGATTTTAGGTCAATCTGCCCCCAAGGGGGCAGAAACCACTAGACACCTGGGATTTGTTTTTTGGCGCCAATGTCAGGCAGGGGGAGCGACCCCGTAGGCAAGGGTCGCTCCCGGGGGCGGGGGTGGGCAAATTTATTTTAGGCCATTTCTGCCCCCCCTGGGGACAGTTCGGCCTATTATTAGGCCGAACTGCCCCCGGGGGGGGGGGGGGGGGGCAGAACCCTCAGGGCACCAGGGCAAATTTTTTTGTTCTGTTTTTTTTTGTTTGTTTGTTTTTTTCGAGATGGGGAGCGACCCATCAGGCAAGGGTCGCTCCCCTGGGGGGCAAATTGTATTTAGGCCATTTCTGCCCCCCTTGGGGCAGATTGGCCGATTTTAGGTCAATCTGCCCCCAAGGGGGCAGAAACCACTAGGCACCTGGGATTTGTTTTTTGGCGCCAATGTCACGCATGGGAAGCGACCCCGTAGGCAAGGGTCGCTCCCGGGGGCGGGGGCTGGGGGGGGCAAATTTATTTTAGGCCATTTCTGCCCCCCCCTGGGGGCAGTTCGGCCTATTATTAGGCCGAACTGCCCCCGGGGGGGGGGCAGAACCCTCAGGGCACCAGGGCAAATTTTTTAGTTGTGTTTTTTTTTGTTTGTTTGTTTTTTTCGAGATGGGGAGCGACCCATCAGGCAAGGGTCGCTCCCCTGGGGGGCAAATTGTATTTAGGCCATTTCTGCCCCCCTTGGGGCAGATTGGCCGATTTTAGGTCAATCTGCCCCCAAGGGGGCAGAAACCACTAGGCACCGGGGATTTGTTTTTTGGCGCCAGTGTCACGCAGGTGAAGCGACCCCGTAGGCAAGGGTCGCTCCCGGGGAGGGAGTTGGGGGGGGCAAATTTATTTTAGGCCATTTCTGCCCCCCCCGGGGGCACATCGGCCTATTATTAGGCCGAACTGCCCCCGGGGGGGCAAAACCCTCTAGGCGCCAGGGCAATTTTTTTTTTGTGTTTCTTTTTTTAGTGATGGGGAGCGACCCATCAGGCAAGGGTCGCTCCCCTGGGGGGCAAATTGTATTTAGACCATTTCTGCCCCCCTGGGGGCAGATTGGCCGATTTTAGGTCAATCTGCCCCCAAGGGGGCAGAAACCACTAGGCACCTGGGATTTGTTTTTTGGCGCCAATGTCACGCAGGGGGAGCGAGCCCGTAGGCAAGGGTCGCTGGCGGGGGTGGGGGCTGGGGGGGCAAATTTATTTTAGGCTATTTCTGCCCCCCTGGGGGCTGTTCGGCCTATTATTAGGCCGAACTGCCCCCGGGGGGGGGGGGGCAGAACCCTCAGGGCAAATTTTTTAGTTGTGTTTTTTTTTTTTGTTTGTTTGTTTTTTTCGAGATGGGGAGCGACCCATCAGGCAAGGGTCGCTCCCCTGGGGGGCAAATTGTATTTAGGCCATTTCTGCCCCCCTTGGGGCAGATTGGCTGATTTTAGGTCAATCTGCCCCCAAGGGGGCAGAAACCACTAGGCACCTGGGATTTGTTTTTTGATGCCAATGTCGCGCAGGGGGAGCGACCCCGAAGGCAAGGGTCGCTCCCGGGGGCGGGGGTGGGGTCTGGGGGGGGCAAATTTATTTTAGGCCATTTCTGCCCCCCCTGGGGGCAGTTCGGCCTATTATTAGGCCGAACTGCCCCCAGGGGGGGGGGGGCAGAACCCTCAGGGCACCAGGGCAAATTTTTTTGTTATGTTTTTTTTTTGTTTGTTTATTTTTTTCGAGATGGGGAGCGACCCATCAGGCAAGGGTCGCTCCCCTGGGGGGCAAATTGTATTTAGGCCATTTCTGCCCCCCTTGGGGGCAGATTGGGCGATTTTAGGTCAATCTGCCCCCAAGGGGGCAGAAACCACTAGGCACCTGGGATTTGTTTTTTGGCGCCAATGTCATGCAGGGGGAGCGACCCCGTAGGCAGGGGTTGTTCCCGGGCAGGGGCAGGGGGGGCTTGGGGGGTCAAATTTATTTTAGGGCATTTCTGCCCCCCCTCCCGGGGCCGGCTGAGCTAGAGGCCAAACTCCACAGGTAGGCACTTTGCAAAAAACACCTGTTTTCTGTGAAAAAATATGTTCTGTCCACGTTGTGTTTTGGGCCATTTCCTTTCGTGGGCGCTAGGCCTACCCACAGAAGTGAGGTACCATTTTTATCGAGAGACTTAGGGGAATGCTGGGTGGAAGGAAATTTGTGGCTCCTCTCAGATTCCAGAACTTTCTGCCACAGAAATGTGAGGAACATGTGTTTTTTTAGCCAAATTTTGAGGTTTGCAAAGGATTCTGGGTAACAGAACCTGGTCCGAGCCCCGCAAGTCACCCCATCTTGGATTCCCCTAGGTCTCTAGTTTTCAGAAATGCACAGGTTTGGTAGGTTTCCCTAGGTGCCGGCTGAGCTAGAGGCCAAAATCTACAGGTAGGCACTTCGCAAAAAACACCTCTGTTTTCTTCCAAAATTTTTGATGTGTCCACGTTGCGCTTTGGGGTGTTTCCTGTCGCGGGCGCTAGGCCTACCCACACAAGTGAGGTATAATTTTTATCGGGAGACTTGGGGGAACGCTGGGTGGAAGGAAATTTGTGGCTCCTCTCAGATTCCAGAACTTTCTGCCACAGAAATGTGAGGAACATGTGTTTTTTTAGCCAAATTTTGAGGTTTGCAAAGGATTCTGGGTAACAGAACCTGGTCCGAGCCCCGCAAGTCACCTCATCTTGGATTTCCCTAGGTCTCTAGTTTTCAGAAATGCACAGGTTTGGTAGGTTTCCCTAGGTGCCGGCTGAGCTAGAGGCCAAAATCTACAGGTATGCACTTCGCAAAAAACACCTCTGTTTTCTTCCAAAATTTTTGATGTGTCCACGTTGCGCTTTGGGGTGTTTCCTGTCGCGGGCGCTAGGCCTACCCACGCAAGTGAGGTATCCTTTTTATCGGGAGACTTGGGGGAACGCTGAGTGGAAGGAAATTTGTGGCTCCTCTCAGATTCCAGAACTTTCTGCCACAGAAATGTGAGGAACATGTTTTTTTAGCCAAATTTTGAGGTTTGCAAAGGATTCTGGGTAACAGAACCTGGTCCGAGCCCCGCAAGTCACCCCATCTTGGATTCCCCTAGGTCTCTAGTTTTCAGAAATGCACAGGTTTGGTAGGTTTCCCTAGGTGCCGGCTGAGCTAGAGGCCAAAATCTACAGGTAGGCACTTCGCAAAAAACACCTCTGTTTTCTTCCAAAATTTTGGATGTGTCCACGTTGCGCTTTGGGGTGTTTCCTGTCGCGGGCGCTAGGCCTACCCACGCAAGTGAGGTATCATTTTTATCGGGAGACTTGGGGGAACGGTGGGTGGCAGGAAATTCGTAGCTCCTCCCAGATTCCAGAACTTTCTGCTACAGAAATGTGAGGAACATGTGTTTTTGAAGCCAAATTTTGAGGTTTGCAAAGGATTCTGGGTAACAGAACCTGGTCCGAGCCCCGCAAGTCACCCCATCTTGGATTCCCCTAGGTCTCTAGTTTTCAGAAATGCACAGGTTTGGTAGGTTTCCCTAGGTGCCGGCTGAGCTAGAGGCCAAAATCTACAGGTAGGCACTTCGCAAAAAACACCTCTGTTTTCTTCAAAAATTTTGGATGTGTCCACGTTGCGCTTTGGGGTGTTTCCAGTCGCGGGCGCTAGGCCTAACCACACAAGTGAGGTATCATTTTTATCGGGAGACTTGGGGGAACGCTGGGTGGAAGGAAATTTGTGGCTCCTCTCAGATTCCAGAACTTTCTGCCACAGAAATGTGAGGAACATGTTTTTTTAGCCAAATTTTGAGGTTTGCAAAGGATTCTGGGTAACAGAACCTGGTCCGAGCCCCGCAAGTCACCCCTCCTTGGATTCCCCTAGGTCTCTAGTTTTCAGAAATGCACCGGTTTGGTAGGTTTCCCTAGGTGCGGCTGAGCTAGAGGCCAAAATCTACAGGTAGGCACTTCGCAAAAAACACCTCTGTTTTCTTCCAAAACGTTTGATGTGTCCACGTTGCGCTTTGGGGTGTTTCCTGTCGCGGGCGCTAGGCCTACCCACGTAAGTGAGGTATCATTTTTATCGGGAGACTTGGGGGAACGCTGAGTGGAAGGAAATTTGTGGCTCCTCTCAGATTCCAGAACTTTCTGCCACAGAAATGTGAGGAACATGTGTTTTTTTAGCCAAATTTTGAGGTTTGCAAAGGATTCTGGGTAACAGAACCTGGTCCGAGCCCCGCAAGTCACCCCTCCTTGGATTCCCCTAGGTCTCTAGTTTTCAGAAATGCACAGGTTTGGTAGGTTTCCCTAGGTGCCGGCTGAGCTAGAGGCCAAAATCTACAGGTAGGCACTTCGCAAAAAACACCTCTGTTTTCTTCCAAAATTTTTGATGTGTCCACGTTGCGCTTTGGGGTGTTTCCTGTCGCGGGCGCTAGGCCTACCCACGCAAGTGAGGTATCATTTTTATCGGGAGACTTGGGGGAACACTGGGTGGAAGGAAATTTGTGGCTCCTCTCAGATTCCAGAACTTTCTGCCACAGAAATGTGAGGAACATGTTTTTTTAGCCAAATTTTGAGGTTTGCAAAGGATTCTGGGTAACAGAACCTGGTCCGAGCCCCGCAAGTCACCCCATCTTGGATTCCCCTAGGTCTCTAGTTTTCAGAAATGCACAGGTTTGGTAGGTTTCCCTAGGTGCCGGCTGAGCTAGAGGCCAAAACCTACAGGTAGGCACTTCGCAAAAAACACCTCTGTTTTCTTCCAAAATTTTGGATGTGTCCACGTTGCGCTTTGGGGTGTTTCCTGTCGCGGGCGCTAGGCCTACCCACGCAAGTGAGGTATCATTTTTATCGGGAGACTTGGGGGAACGCTGAGTGGAAGGAAATTTGTGGCTCCTCTCAGATTCCAGAACTTTCTGCCACAGAAAGGTGAGGAACATGTGTTTTTTTAGCCAAATTTTGAGGTTTGCAAAGGATTCTGGGTAACAGAACCTGGTCCGAGCCCCGCAAGTCACCCCTCCTTGGATTCCCCTAGGTCTCTAGTTTTCAGAAATGCACAGGTTTGGTAGGTTTCCCTAGGTGCCGGCTGAGCTAGAGGCCAAAATCTACAGGTAGGCACTTCGCAAAAAACACCTCTGTTTTCTTCCAAAAATTTTTATGTGTCCACGTTGCGCTTTGGGGTGTTTCCTGTCGCCGGCGCTAGGCCTACCCACACAAGTGAGGTATCATTTTTATCGGGAGACTTGGGGGAACGCTGGGTGGAAGGAAATTTGTGGCTCCTCTCAGATTCCAGAACTTTCTGCCACAGAAATGTGAGGAACATGTGTTTTTTTAGCCAAATTTTGAGGTTTGCAACGGATTCTGGGTAACAGAACCTGGTCCGAGCCCCGCAAGTCACCCCTCCTTGGATTCCCCTAGGTCTCTAGTTTTCAGAAATGCACAGGTTTGGTAGGTTTCCCTAGGTGCCGGCTGAGCTAGAGGCCAAAATCTACAGGTAGGCACTTCGCAAAAAACACCTCTGTTTTCTTCCAAAATTTTTGATGTGTCCACGTTGCGCTTTGGGGTGTTTCCTGTCGCCGGCACTAGGCCTACCCACACAAGTGAGGTATCATTTTTATCGGGAGACTTGGGGGAACGCTGGGTGGAAGGAAATTTGTGGCTCCTCTCAGATTCCAGAACTTTCTGCCACAGAAATGTGAGGAACATGTGTTTTTTTAGCCAAATTTTGAGGTTTGCAACGGATTCTGGGTAACAGAACCTGGTCCGAGCCCCGCAAGTCACCCCTCCTTGGATTCCCCTAGGTCTCTAGTTTTCAGAAATGCACAGGTTTGGTAGGTTTCCCAAGGTGCTGGCTGAGCTAGAGGCCAAAATCTACAGGTAGGCACTTCGCAAAAAACACCTCTGTTTTCTTCCAAATTTTTTGATGTGTCCACGTTGCGCTTTGGGGTGTTTCCTGTCGCCGGCGCTAGGCCTACCCACACAAGTGAGGTATCATTTTTATCGGGAGACTTGGGGGAACATAGATTAGCAAAACAAGTGCTATTGCCCCTTGTCTTTCTCTACATTTTTTCCTTCCAAATATAGGAGAGTGTGTAAAAAAGACATCTATTTGAGAAATTCCCTATAATTCACATGCTAGTATGGTCACCCCGGAATTCAGAGATGTGCAAATAACCACTGCTCCTCAGCACCTTATCTTGTGCCCTTTTTGGAAATGCAAAGGTTTTCTTGATAGCAATTTTTTACTCTTTATATTTCAGCAAATGAATTGCTGTATACCCGGTATACTGTAGAATGAAAACGCACTGCAGGGTGCAGCTCATTTATTGGCTCTGGGTTCCTCGGGTTCTTGATGAACCTACAAGCCCTATATATCCCCGCAACCAGAGGAGTCCAGCAGACGTAACAGTATATTGCTTTCCATAATCTGACATTGCAGGGAAAAGTTACAGAGTAAAACGTAGAGAAAAATTGATGTTTTTTTCACCTCAATTTCAATATTTTTCTTTTTCAGCTGTTATTTTCTGTAGGAAACCCTTGTAGGATCTACACAAATGACCCCTTGCTGAATTCAGAATTTTGTCTACTTTTCAGAAATGGTTAGGTTTCTGGGATCCAGCATTGGTTTCATGCCCATTCCTGTCACTGACTGGAAGGAGGCTGAAAGCACAAAAAATTGCAAAAATGGGGTATGCCCCAGTAAAATGCCAAAATTGTGTTGAAAAATTGGGTTTTCTGATTCAAGTCTGCCTGTTCCTGAAAGCTAGGAAGCTGCTGAGTTTAGCACTGCAAACCCTTTGTTGATGCCATTTTCAGGGGGAAATCCACAAGCCTTCTTTTGCAGCCACTTTTTCCAATTTTTTTGAAAAAAACGAAATTTTCACTGTATTTTGGCCAATTTCTTGGCCTCCTTCAAGGGAACCCACAAAGTCTGGGTACCTCTAGAATCCCTAGGATGTTGGAAAAAAAGGACGCAAATTTGGCTTGGTTAGCTTATGTGGACAAAAAGTTATGAGGGCCTAAGCGCGAACTGCCCCAAATAGGCAAAAAAAGGCCTGGCACAGGAGGGGGAAAAGGCCTGGCAGCGAAGGGGTTAAACCAGTCCGTGCCTCTGCCTGCTTGTTTATTCCATGTCTGGGTCAGATTGACAGTTGAGTTGTTGTGAATTCCTTCTAGACAGTGACACAAAGGGAACTGAGATGTAGCCTGCATATCCTGATGAGTATCCTTGGCTAGAGAGGGGAAGTAGGGCCCAACACTAGGACTGTTCCTGTCCTCACACAATGCAGTCTCCAACCCCTGGAGTGTGTCTGGGGCCAGGCCTGGGCAAGGCAGGATTTTGTCAAGAGACTTTCCTTTGAAGTTTGCCTACTTCAAAGGCAGAAAGGGGTATTAGTAGTGGACCCAAAACCCCAGACTTTTAGACCACTTCTGGATCAAGAGGAACCTCAGCAGGTCATCTTGTATGAGGGGGCGTTACACTCTCTTACCGGACAGGCTTTTGTTCTGGGCCTCCTAAGGGCAGACGGCTCGCACCCTAGGGGTCCAGAATGGTGGCTCAGGTGGCAGGCTGGCAGAAACTGGTCAGAGAGCACACCCGAGGCTGATATGGATTCAAGGGGTACCCTCTGGGTGCATGTATTGGTAAATCCAGCACGTGGCAAGCAGGAACCCAGTGCCCTTTCAGTTGAAATCACATCAGATAAGGAGCAAAAAGTGGGTGGTAACCATGTCAAAAAGAGGCACTTTCCTGCAGCGGTGGTTAGTGAAGCTTTATGTTAGCCAATGGTACCACTTGCATTACTAAGGTGAAAACTGCAATTTTGTATTTTTATTGTCCAGGCAACAAATCAGAATTTAGCTCATTGTATATGTAATTTGGGGTTAAGAACGTATGCAATGCGATCTGGACAGCAGGGCCCAGTGCAATACAGAGTTGAAAAACCAAAAGCATCAGTCAAAAACGTGGGTTCTCCAAAAATGTGTCCTTTCCTGCATTGTCATGGTCACTCCTCCTCTTTTGAGGGTGTGAAGCAAAGCAACGAATGTGGGAAGGGTGACAACTTGTCCAACATGAAAAACTGTCAGGTTCTCAACACCAGTTATACTGGAAGAAAGGTGGTATGAGCCGGCTGGAACAAGGGGGCCTGAAGCTCACTCAAGCAAAGAGCTAATGTTACCATAAACAGAAAGACCGTTCTCAAAGTCAAGTGGTGAAATGGACATTGAATTGGCTCACAAGGGGTCACATCAGCAAAGTGAAAACCAAATTTAATTCCCATTGTCGCATCACAAAGGGTTTTAGCAGAAACAAATGCTGCAAACCTTTAAGTGAATCTCTTCATAGCTAGCTGTTTGGACAAGGATGGCTGTTCTGGCAAACGATAAAGGATGAAAGGGCAGACAAGTACCTCCAACAATGGGCACTTCAAGTTCTTGCAGAGCCAAAGCTTAAAAGAACACCACAGCCAGCAGTTTACCCTGCCACATATCTGGTAAGTACCGCACCAAGCCACAAACTTTTCCCAGCACCTGGCATACACAGATCTCGAACCAAAAAGCTGATGCAGTGACTGTGCAGGAATGGTATTGCGTCAGAGTGGGAAGGATGGAGTATTAGCTATGCCACATCAGGATTGGGACACAACCTCAGTCGAGCTTGAGAGAAATGTATCTTAGTGTCAGACACCGCCATAGGTTGTGGCCTCTCTGCCAGTGGCATTGGAGTACGCGCTAAAGGGAACAACACAGACTTTGGTGCCAAGTCCAGAGTCATCACCAGCGCAGACCCAGAAACGGGTTTAAGGCACACAGATGTTGCCAAAGACCGGCTCACCAGTGTTAATCCCACTGCAGCCCCCGTTGGATCCTAGGGGCATGAAAGCATGCCAGAGGATGCAGGAATTGAGGCAAAGGTGTGCAGCATGGCCCTTCTAAAGGCTGTTGCGATGATTGACTCGGAAAGTCAGGGTGCATCGAGACCAGGGCTGGAATTGGCTCCTCAGTGGAGCGGGAATGAGAGTGGCACAGCAACACCCTCCTACCTTCCAGCGGTTGGATATGACAGAGCCCAGCTTGACTTCAGGAGCAGCATGAGGTCTTATGGTGTTTAATCTCATGTATTTCAATAGCCTTAGTGTTCATTTGGGTGCAGTCCTGGCAGGTCTTTGAGTCTGGTACCAAACCCAAACATCTCAAAGGGACCGATCACCAGCCTCTGTTTGCGCCAGTCCCTACAATGTTTAACCCCTGTAGTTTTCGGAGGTGACATGTTCCCACACTGATACATCTGGAGAAATATAAAACAGTTAAGAAAAAGAGTCTCTTTCAGAGATGAAGAAAGGAGTGCAGTGCCAGATCTATGTCTGAAGGCGCACAAAGAAAGTAAATAACGTCAGTGTGCACGGATTGTGCTTATACGCAGCTTCGTTCATCACTTCCGGGACATAGCAAAGTCAGCAAGGGGCCACACTGTGCCACCTACCACCACACTGGAGCGCAGATTTTTGAGTTTGCAGATCCACCCCTTGTGCCTGGAGATATTCACAAGGTTATAAATCTGCAGTTAGACGTATCCATCTTACCTAGAGAAACTCAAAATGGAATCAGGCGATTGAGAGGAATAATCTCCAACAATGAGCTGTTCCTTTATCTTGAGTCGCGTGCTGGAAACATTCCCTCAGACTATACCTTGCACAAGGTTAGTGACAGACGCTAGACCTCTCACTATAAAATGTTCCTGCTACAGATTAAGGGTACACAGCCCTAAAAGCATATCTACAGTAATTGCTTGCATTTACTGAGGCACAAGAAGAGGATACTCTTTTTGATGAGGCAGAGGTTGGACGTTTCCTTCTCACAAAAGTTCCCTGATGTAGATATTATCTTCTTTCTTATCTGTCTCAGTGATGGTCTAGTTTTCTAGTCTGATCCCGACCTCAAGGCCAAGTGATGGTTTGGCAGAAAACTGCAACTCAACATCACAGCTACTGCCAGGAGACACAGAGTGAACATGAAACCTCCAAGGTCAAGGGAGCCTCAATGTGGAACAGCACACCAGTGAGTCTCTAGGTCAAAAAGGAGCCTCTCAGTATCCTCCTCAGATGACCATAAGTGGTCACAGCAGGTCCCTACCAAAGATGGACTTCGGGCAGGGTGCATCTATAATCCCAAAAAACTACAGCAGTGTACTGCTCTGTATCCACTTTCAGCTGTCTACAGCTTGAACGTTCTCCAGTTGTGGCTTGGGTTCAAAATCATGAAAAAGAAGTACTCATGTCCCAAGGCTCCATCCAATTCAAATGTTAGAAAACGCTCTTACCCACACTCACAGCAGTGGAGGGGGGATGGAACGAATGCTGCTCCTCCAGTGATGGCAAGGTTCCTCGTGTTTGGAGATCTTCTTTCCTTCATACCGCCATGAATTTTCCTTAAGTGCTGAAGGCTCATTCAAGTGACCACAGGTCACTGCATCCCCACATAAAACAGTCTGTAGTGCATTACCACGCAATTTTGCAGAGTTGACACATTTAGCTCTCATAAACTGGTGCAGGTAACAAATGAACATGGACAATAGGATATGAGCAAAAATGTGGGACTGACAAAACAGCTGCCCTACTCCATCCCGTTGAAGAGCTTCCTTTGGGCAGTTGTACTGAACCCCATAGACTACTCTGCAAGTAACAAAGGCTATAAATCAGCCCAATGTCACCTGAATACTCAATCATTCATTTCAAACTTAATTTGAATACCAAAGTATTCATAAACGTATCAAACAGATACAGTATAATAAATAACATTGGTAAAAATCAGTAAAAATAATCATGAAACAATTTAAAACAGGATAAAATAGCCAATTACTATACAAACGTAAAACTGAGAAAACCCTTAATCCGTGTGCATAGAACGCCGGGCACGCACTGCGGCTGTCAGGAAGGGTCCGACATGAGCAATTACCTCTTCATCAGCCAGCTCAACCAGTCTTAAAAGTTTGCCTGCAATTGTCAATCTTGTGTCTCTTTACAAGAGGTATCAGTAAAAGCCTAGTGTATAGGTAAATAATATGTACAGAAAAATGTAAAGTGCAATATTGTTTGCCCAGACCTCCCGTCACATGGGCAAGGTATGCAATCAAGACCAACATTATAACCCAGGGGGAAAACTTAAATAGTTCATCGCTCTACCCCTAAAACGGAATAGCAGGATCTGCTCCCATTGGCCTTTCCATGTGCACTGCCATCTGATGTGACATAAAGGAGTCAATGTACACAGCTACTCCGGGCTTTTCCCTCTCTGAGGACAGTCTCTCATTATCCTTTAGATTATATAGTGCCCAACAGCCTCAGGATGCTTAAAGACATCATAAGAGCCTGACGGTGTAGACATGATGACACAAAGAATAGCCAAGGAATCTCCATTGTCTTGTCACAGCTAAGGCAAGACAGCTTTATGATATCCCTTGTGAGACTTGCATCTTTTATTATTCCAAACTGCAAGCCATAACTAGGGCAGCCGAATGGCGATATAACCCTCCACAAAGCAAAGGCCCAATCCTCTATGACAGATCACACTACGGGAAGAGATGGGAGCAGCCACCACCCTCCTACAGAACCTATTCTCAAGTTGAATCGCAGCACATTTCTGAAAACCCCACACCCCTGCTCCATACGTTACAGAGGCTAAACATTGTGTGTTATATATTTCTAAGAGAGGGATGAGAGCACCTCTGGATTGAGGTAAACTAAACAGAGAGAAAGTAGCCTAAGCTAACTTCGCCCTATGGGCGATATGAAGAGCAAATAACACCCCTAAATAAAGGAAAGTGCTAGTGCATTTCAAGGGTTTGGAACCAACTATCATAGTGGGCAAATGTTGGTTCTTGAAACCACAGGCCATAATATAAGACTTGTTAAAATTAGTTAATAGGTCTAAGTCTCCCCAAAAAAAAAAAAAATCAACAAACCCATTAACTAAAAGACGAAGTGCTTTAGGGGTACGAGCCTTCAAAACACCATTATCTGCGTAGCGGGGAACCAATAACAGTTTGAACATCAGGGGTTAAATGTTTTTTAAAAAGGAGAAAGATTGTTAACATATAAAATAAATAAAAGCAGAGCAAGGACACATCCTTATCTCACTCCTCGATGGACCTCTATGTCGTTTGTGACCTCACTATTCTTATTAAATCTAACCTGACTGAGCCTTCATATCCATTTGCAAGTAGGCCAGAAAGTGGACCAGTGTTTCATCCGGCTCACAAATTATAAGATTTGATCGTAGTTTAGAAGGGTTCACACAATCAAATGCTGAGGTCAGATCCATTTGGCAATCATATTTCCCAATTACCAAAGACAAGTATAAATACTGCATCATGGCCCCAACATGATTCCTAAACCCATACTGACAGGGGTACAAGATAGATTTCTCTACAGCCCATTCCATTATCCTTTTGAACAAGACTCTACCTAAAATCTTAAAGGATGTATTGATCAGGGAAAGGGGAAACAGTTTAACTGCAAACTATCCCCTTTTTTAAAAATAGGAATTATTAAGGATGTATACCAAGAACTTGGTATGGGATTATGGGTTAAGCTATTAAACACATTCACCAGCAGAGGAGCCCAAAACTGAGGGACTAACTTTATGAAATCATTTGGAACACCATCAGGTCCAAGGGACTTACCCCTTAGACTATGGGCGATTGCCTTGTGGATCTCATCCACAGTTACTGCAAGCCCACTCAAATTCGGTGCAATCATAAACCTGCTTGTGACTCAAGGATCGGTGAAAAGTTTTGCAAAATTAGCTTGTGACCTGAGGAACAGCGAAACATTTTGCAGAATGAGATTCCCAAGCCTCGCTAGAAACAAAACATGACAGCTTTCTGAAGACGCTAACTGACTTAAACGCTTCATGTTAATCAGAGCTGCCCAGAAAAGCTGTCTATCCTTCTTTGAGACCGTGGAGGACAGGGAATCCCATTGAGATTGAAGTACTTCCACCTTCCTCTTATTTACAGACTGCTTATAAGCCTTCCGCCTAAATGACACCTCTGCCCGGTCCCTGGGTAGATGTGCCAACGCCTTACACAAATAGCGGTTGGCCTTTCTACATTCCTGATCAAACCATCCAGGTGAAGTACTCACTGCAGGTAGAGGGCGCATCAACTTTGCTTTGATGTATTCACACAGCTTAGAAAGGCATTGATAATATTTCCATGAGCACTATATTCGGGCAAACAAACCTCTACCAAATTAAAATTCTCCCCCAATGTATCCGAGAACTTGCCATGGGTTGGACACCCTCCAAGGCATCAGAAGAAGGCTGAACTATAGTAATATCACTCCCCTGTCTAGAATTGGGTCTAGGAGGTAGCATAAAAGCTGCTTCTATTGGGTTGTGATCCCCAAAAATAGAGGGATCAACCATACCATACAACAATAGGTCTTCCAAGTTCTCTGGTTTAAAGATGTAATCGATTATCCAAGAGCAACCTCGGCCCCTGAAACTTGGTACCAGGACTGTGTCTAACAGAGCCACCTCCAACACTGTTAAATTCATAGGCTGCCAGATAATCCAACAGTCTACAACTCCCAGGGACACCATGGGGTCATTAACTGTTTCTACTAGATCCCTCAGGGCCTAGTATGATTACCTATTTTAGCATTAAAGTCACCCACAAGACAATATCCTTCCAGCTTCCCCTCAGTTCCAACCCTCTTTTTCAAAGATGAAATAAAGGCAAATATGCTCTGAAATTTAAAATTCAAAGTATTACTGAAATCACTATTATAAAAAGTTATAAAATACAAAAATCACATCCCTCTGAAATTCAACAGCCTGGAAGCTCGGTTATTGGTCTCAGTAGCTTTTACACGCCCCCGGCAGAGATTCACCCAAATTTACCAACCGCCTACAGCCCGTCCTGAACGGGATGGGGTGGCTGGAATACTGAAACATTCAAACGCATCAAATGATAGAGCACACGGTCCCCAAGTTTCCCGAAACATAATTGCATCATAACATTTTATAAAAGTTTCCCATTCTGGATCTAAGATCTTAAGAGTGGATATCAGTTACGTTCCAGCTCCATACCCCAAATGTTGTGACACAAAGGATTTTAAGGAACATCAATAGTATCATGATCTAATGGAACTATGTATGATGCAGGAGAATCTAGCACAACCTGCCTATCAACAGCCGCACTGCCCAGTGCTTAAATGGGCCGGCGACTGTACAGTATGGAGTTTCAGCCCCTTTTTTTTTTTGTTTTTTAGAGGTAATATACCGGCACTTCAAGAAAAATGTAATACCTTTAATTGGAGAGTACCAGCATTTCTCAGAAATAAGCATGTACTCTGGTTCAGAGTACCTGCACTTCTATTTTTCCATTTCAAGCACTGGCACTACCCACCAGTCAATCCTGGTCATTTATACTATTCAGAAGGAGAAAACCTATATTCAAATTGCAGGACGGACAGGTGAATACTGCTACTACCCCTGTGGTCTGCCACAACGTCAGACTTCTAGAAATACCCAAGGGGGAGAGCACTAGTCCCAGTTTCTTTGGGGCTAAATTCTTACTGCAGTTTTAGCACTTGTTACCGTGTAGGAGGGCTTCCTAAAGTGTATTACAATGCAATCCCCTGCAATAACTTTTTAAGAAACGCCCTACCCACCCTACTCCCTGGGCCATTATTAACTAATGTTGTTTAAGTTGAAACGCTTGTGTTAACCTAGCCAATCCGGGCACTTGTTACGGAGTTCCAGCCAGGTTTGTTTGAGTAGCTTTAAGAGGAGGGTCCCCTGCCAAAACCACAACAAATGGGTAGGAAGTTAGCAGTAAATCCATACAATCTCTGCTTGATTCCAGCCCCTGACTTCAAATGCTTTGCGTAGTGGACCAAAACCCCTCTTCAGAGGCCCGCCCAGCCCACACTGAGTACCAACCGCTATGTTGAGGTGAATCCAATGGGGTTAATAGGGGAGCGGATTTCGCCAGCAACCGATTGCACTATGTCAGAACCAATATATGGAAGGACTACCACTGTTAACAGGTCTGATCATTTTCACCTCCACTAGGGACATTTTAGCATACGAGTCGGCTTCATTCATTTCAATGCGCTGCAATTGGTTCCGCGTTTGTGACAATTTCTCCTCCAAGACTACACTAAACATTCCACAACAGGTTCTGTTTCAGGGCAGCCCCTGACCAGATTTTCCACCAGCTGAGCATCACCTAAACCATTACTGGCTACATCCGTAAAAGCATCTGGAGCCCAAGGATGTGGACAATCAGACAACTCAACAGTATGAGAACCTTCCATAATTCCTCTAATTGACATAGCCTCCGGCGAAGCGTTATTAGGACCTTAAACCAACGATATCCTATGTTCTGTCAATAGGATCTCCTTTGAAATAATGCCCATTGCTCGCTCCAATGTGTTGACGATGGTTGTAGTTGGACATGAAGAGGCCAGTTTCCCAGTAGGTCCCCTGCCTGCCTTACTTCCCTTCCCCCCCCCCCCAAAAAAACACATCAAACCTCTCAGGAAGAATTATAAGGCACCAAGGGCCATATGTACAAACACATTTTCCCATAGACACAAAACGGGTAAAACCCTTTGCTACATCTGGCCCAAAATGTGAGTTAACTTACTAGGTGAGAGTGTGAGCCCTGTCCCTTTCGACCACAGACTAGTCTGGTCACGTCCCTCACTGCGGGATACTGTGGAGTCTTTCATAGCATCTCCAGGTGCAAAGCAGGTGTGTTAGCGATGGCAGCCATTGCCGCTGAGGAACCTGGTCCTGGTAGTGCCAACAGCCCCCGTACCAAGCTGCACAAGTTGACAGCAAGTCCCCCACCAGACTACTCATCTTCGCCTGGAATGCTCTGCTATATCGAATGTGTTAGGTCAGGAAAACCCTTTGCATGACAAACAAGCCTGTACCCCTGTCGAGTGCCCACCTGCAAGCCTGACTTTTGGCTGCCCCTAGCATATGCTTATCTAGGGTGTGTGCAAAAGCCTGGGCGTGTTGCTGATAGAACAGGGTCTGGACCTTGCACTATGACAAGAAGCGCACCAAGTGTGTCGTCATAGTGGTTGTAGGAAGTTGGCTCTGTATCTACTATTTCAAAGTAAGAAATAGCATGCAGAGTGCAAGGGTTCCCCTTAGAGGTAAAATAGTGGCAAAAAGAGATCATTCTAATGCTCTATTTTGTGGTAGTGTGGTCGAGCAGTGGGCTTATCAGAGGAGTAGTGTTAAGCATTTGTTGTACACACACAGGCAATAAATGAGGAACACACACTCAGAGACAATTCCAGGCCAATAGGTTTTTGTACAGAAAAGTAAACCACCTACGGGGTTCAAGTTTGGGTCCAAGGTAGCCCACCGTTAGGGGTTCAGGGAAACCCCAAAGTTACCACACCAGCAGCCCAGGGCCGGTTAGGTGCAGAGGTCAAAGTGGTGTCCAAAACACATAGGCTTCAATGGAGAAGGGGGTGCCAGCAGAAAAGTACCTGCGTCTTTGGAGGGCAGACCAGGGGGGTTTTGTAGGGCACCGGGGAAGGGGGGGGGGGGAGAAACACAAGTCCATCCTCAGCAGCACCGGGGCGGCCGGGTGCAGTGTGCAAACAAGCGTCTGGTTCGCAATAGGATTCAATGGGAGACCAAGGGGTCTCATCCACGATGCAGGGGGGGGGGGGGGGGGGGGGGCAGCAGCTCCTTATGGTAACCACCACCTGGGCAAGGGAGAGGGCCACCTGGGGGTCGCTCCTGCGCTGGAGGTCAGATCCTTCCGGTCCTGGGGGCTGCAAGTGCAGTGCCTTTACCAGGCGTTGGGTCTTTAAAGCAGGCGGTCAGGGGGAGCCTCGGGATTCCCTCTGCAGGCTTCGCTGTGGGGGCTTAGGGGGGTCAACTCTGGCTACTCAGACTCGTAGTCGCCGGGGAGTCCTCCCTGTGGTGTTTGTTCTCCACAAGTCAAGCCGGGTGCAGAGTGCTAAGTCTCACGCTTCCAGCGGTAACCATGTGTTGGTTCAAAGTTGCTCCTTTGTTGCAAAGTTGCAGTCTTTGGGGAACAGAGCCACTGTCCTCTGGAGTTCTTGGTCCTTCAAGATGCAGGGTAGTCCTCTGAGGCTTCAGAAGTTGCTGGACCCTGGGAACGCGTCGCTGGAGCAGTGTCTTTAGAAGTGGGGAGACAGGCCGGTAGAGCTGGGGCCAAAGCAGTTGGTGTCTCCGTCTTCCCTGCAGGTTTTTCAGTTCAGCAGTCCTCTTCTTAGGTTGTATGATCCTTCTCCTTCCTCGCCGCCAGACCCAGGACCTCCTCGCATTCAGAAGGCTCCTCAAGACCTGGCTCTTTGACCGCTAAACCAGCAGCGCTCCCCCCACGCCCCCTCAGCGCCTCGAAACCCTGACGGGTACATAGCGCGCTTTATAAATACTATGATTGATTGATTATCTTGCTTGGTTCTGGGAGTCCCTAAATAATCAATTTAGGGGTGTGTTTAGCCAATGGCTACTGTCCTTGAGGGTGGCTACACCCTCATTGTGCCTCCTCCCTGAGGGGAGGAGGGCACATCCCTAATCCTATTGGGGGAATCCCCCATCTGCAAGATGGAGGATTTCTAAAAGTCGGAGTCACCTCAGCTCACGACACCTTAGGGACTGTCCTGACTGGCCAGTGACTCCTCGTTTCTCTCATTCTCTCTCCTGGACTTGCCGCCAAAAGTGGGGGCTGTGTCCGGGGGGGGGGGGCAGGCATCTCCACTAGCTGGAGTGCCCTGGGGCATTGTAACACGAAGCCTGAGCCTTTGAAGGTCCCTGCTAGGTGTTACAGTTCCTGCAGGGAGGAGTTGTGAAGCACCTCCACCCAGGGCAGGCTTTGTTTCGGTCCTCAGAAAGCACAAAGGCTCTCACCACATGGGGTCAGAAACTCGTCTCAGCAGCAGGCTGGCACAGACTTGTCAGTCCTGCACTGAACAATTGGGTAAAACACAGGGGGCATCTCTAAGATGCCCGCTGTGTGCATTTTTTAATAAATCCAACACAGGCATCAATGTGGGTTTATTATTCTGAGAAGTTTGATATTAAACTTCCCAGTATTCAGTGTAGCCATTATGGTGCTGTGGAGTTAGTGTTTGACAGACTCCCAGACCATATTCTCTTATGGCTACCCTGCACTTACAATGTAAGGTTTTGCTTAGACACTGTAGGGGCATAGTGCTCATGCACCTATGCCCTCACCTGTGGTATAGTGCACCCTGCCTTAGGGCTGTGAGGCCTGCTAAAGGGGTGACTTACCTATGCCACAGGCAGTGTGAGGTTGGCATCACACCCTGAGGGGAGTGCCATGTCGACTTAGTCATTTTCTCCCCACCAGCACACACAAGCTGGCAAGCAGTGTGTCTGTGCTGAGTGAGGGGTCCCTAGGGTAGCAAAAGACATGCTGCAGCCCTTAGAGACCTTCCCTGGCATCAGGGCCCTTGATACCAGGGGCACCAGTTACAAGGGACTTACCTGGGTGCCAGGGCTGTGCCAATTGTGGAGACAACGGTACATTTTAGGTGAAAGAACACTGGTGCTGGGGCCTGGTTAGCAGGGTCCCAGCACACTTCTCAATCAAGTCAGCATCAGTATCAGGCAAAAAGTGGGAAGTAACTGCAACAGGGAGCCATTTCTTTACAGTGGTTATGAGAGTATGGTCAATACTGAGTTGAATCACAAAGTAGTGGTGGCAGCATATCGAGTTTTTATGGAATTATTGTGGCCAGACCTAACCTACAGTTAGTGTAGTGTTTAGATTCCTCCCCAGTGTGAAGCGACACTGCTATGTGACCCCAAAATCCTTGCGCTGTCGTTCAATGTGATAATTGTCTGACTAGTAGGAACAGTGGTACCCTTATTAGATGTTAGCCTTTGTTCAGCCAATAGCAATACCCATTTTGGATGTTTTTGGCTTAAGAGGGCACAATAAAAAAGGAACCTTAACCGGTACAGAAGTCTAACACAGGTGATGCACATCTTTTGTCTGCCAAACCATGCCTAGTACCAGGATCTAAACTACCCAAATTTGTTCCAGTTCCACAGCCTTCAAGAACAAAGGAGTGCTCAGACAAGTTTAACATGGGCTGGTTTCTACAGATCATCCAGTCTTCCCAAAGGAAAGGGAAGATCAGCTGGAGTCTGCAGGCACCTTGTGAAGCAGAGAATATGCCCAGAAGCAGGTCTACTGGGAGAGGAGAGAAGTGTGCCTGGATAAGCTTTTGTCCTGGAGAAACCCAGCATTTTCCCCAAAATGGGGAATAGCTAGTGTGACTGCCAGCAAGCAAAAGCAATCTGTGGAAGGGGGTGCTTTGGTCTCAAGACTGTGCTGGTTGTGAACCACATTAAGCCTTCAATAGAAGGCAAGTGTCCAGTGAGATGTGCAGCCTGCAGAGGCCGAGAGACTGGTGTGCCGATACTGAAATGTAATCCCGTGTTGCCTTCTCCTAATTGTACTATGGAGTATTATGTAATGCTACATTTAGGTTTTTTTTTTTTTTTTTTTTTTTTTTAAACGAGGTTATAACAAACAGTGGGAGGTACGTGCGTTATTGTACCAGTTGGTCTACCGTTGAGCTCTGAGCTAGTCTAACACTACTTCCGAGTAGTCAAGTGCAGGAAACATGTACTTTGCCCAGTCTGCATTGCCATTGTAGGCTAGACACCAGTGGTAAATCACCGCTCAACCAAATAACGAGCGTAAATCTGCTGGTCCCAGGGAACGACAAAACTAAAGCCCTTCTGCTGAGGACAAGTTCAAAGAAAACCTTTACTCCCATCTGCACTGTAGTTCCCCCAGGAAGCTTCTTACTGTTGTTGCCTGGGCGGCTCAACTAAAGTTATGTACATCCATATTTCTTGTGAAAGTTCTCTACTAATTCTCAGGAGCTTGGCTGGGCACCTGCTCACATTTAAGCGTTAATTTAGTCACTTGACTCATGCTACAGACCGTGGACTAGGAGTAGTTAAACTACACTGGTGCTTTTTTGCGGTGGGGGGGTGGGGGGGGGGGGGGGGGGGGACTCAATCGGCCAGTTCATTTTTGTAATAAATACTTTACAGACTCACAACCTTAATGACCAACTGAGTTTTCTTCGGCACTAAACTGCTTAACTGAGCAGACCTATGCGGGCACGTATCCCAACATTCAGCACACAAGTCAAATTGTTGAATGAATCATGCATTCTACACCACATTCCAATACTAGAGGCTTTGTAGAATCAACAGTAGAATCCTTCTACAGGCAATTCTCAAACATTTAAACTTAAAATGATACCAGTGCATCACAGGTATCTCTCGTAGGGAACTGTACTCTGGTTCTCTTTCTGGACAGTTCTCTGGCAACTATAGAGTCTTGGCTTTTCCGTACCGTCTTACACGCCTTATGAAAAGGTAAAGTAAGGAACAACATTTCCAGTAAGAGGCACGGCTGCAAGACAAGTTTACTGGGAAAGTATTTTATTATGTTGAATGCCACTGCAGTAAAGACCGTATATTCACATAATTTGCAAGCCCGTTCATTATGCTGCATAATTTCCTCTACTTGATTTGTCACTTAGTCGAACCTACCCACATAATTTGTATCGATGATTTCAAGAGTTTTCGTGGCTCTAGTCCAACTACTATGGAGGCAAGCATGGGGTGACTTGATGACGTTGGTAGGCCAATTCCAGCCATCACAAACCATTCATTCCACGCACTGTGCGCTTACAGACTAAACCACACAATGTCTTGATAATTTCGTACAATGAGGCCATTCTTGTATGAACCACCCTTCATAATATTCCAGTTGACCAGCAGCAGACATCTGTTAATACAAGTTGCATCGCTACCTTCAATGTTCTTCCTAAAATGGAAAGAAACCGGTTAGTTTATAACAGGCTCTCGCCCCTAAAAACACAGCCAGAATAGGAATCTGCAAATAAACCAGTGTGCCACTTCATCCCAGTAGTTAGATCCATCAAATACCTCAGTTCTCACTCACTAACAAGTCACCAGGATCATCCATCAATATATGAACTGCAGACTTCGGATACCACCATTGCCTTACACAACACACACAACTAATCTCGACCCCCATCGTATGCACAGCTGGCTCAGGAAAAAAAAAAAAGTTGCCTAGTTCTACTCGCAAACACTACCACACATTTCAGTGAAGTGAGGTGAGGTACTGCCAAGCACAATATACAATGCAATCTTCTACCACTGCGCTGCTGAAACAGTCCATCCGGCACGTAAAGCATGGACAGCGTAGGACCCTGTTAACCTTACTCTGCTAGGCTGATTCCACTCAAACTACACCCCCCCAACCCCGAGTTCCCCAACCCAACTATAACTTTGTGGTCTCGCCAGGGGGTTAAAGAGACGTGGCAAAGATAGGACGGCTCTACAGACAGCCCTTGAAGAGTTCAAACACTGCATCTGCAACGTGAACACATTCAGCTTTAGGCCACGAGAAAAGACCTGCGGTTTCGCAGCCACAGGCGGGGGTTTATTCACATCAACAAAACAAGCCCACTTGAGACAATACAACACTTGTGCATTATTACTCACACAATCATCTCCAGTTATCACTATATTGCTGCCTCAGCCCAAAGCAAGAAATCAGGTATTGTTAACCAATACTCATACGAGGTGTCAGAAAGTTTGGGATCATCACAGGCCAGCAAGCAGTTAACCCAATTGCACATCTTCACTCACCTTCACGTGATTGTCTTGACCAAGCCAAGGAGCAGCATGACCACACTGCAGAAGAGGAAAAAAAGGTTACATTATAGGGAATGAAGGGCACTGATCATTCAAGTCCAAATGTAGATGGCCTCAGCCCAAAGCAACAAATCAGGTATTGTTAACCAATACTCATACGAGGTGTCAGAAATATTGGGTTCATCACAGGCTGCAAAGCAATCGTCACCCTCCCGCCTCAAAGATTCACTCACCTTGTGAGAATAGAAGTCCACCAACAGCCACACAGGACAGCATCGGGCTAATAACTCACTGTGGGAAAAAAGCCAGCAAAACGTTAAATGTATGTTAGCAATCACTGCTCACCCATTAGTACACTCCAGCACTCTACTCCTCCAGCCATTAATGCGGCCTCAGCCCAGAATAAAAATCAGGTATCGTTTGAACAATACTCATACGAGGTGTCAGAAAGTTTGGGTTCATCATAGGCTGCACGATACATAACACTAGGCATTCCATTCACCATTTGATTTCTGAACATGCCTACAATGTGTGCCACATACAAAATTTCACATACATTTTGTATATTTATTCTCAACCGCGAAGCACTATCGCAATAAAGACTGGAAATAGGGAAAGGTTGAGCGGTGGAGGACATAGCACACCTTCATCTGAAGCACTGAACAGGGTGACTTGTGAGCAGACAGGAGACTTGCGTGTTCGCAGACTTAAATAGTGAGGCACGACAGGCCAATGCACAGGGGCGCCGCAAAAGGGAGACAATATTACCTTCAGTAAGGTTGACAGCAGCAACCAACAAAGCCGAAGTGGTAAATAATATGGGTAACAATAATTGGCTTGGTGAGGATTAGAAACTGCAGACAGCCATGCACACAGAAAGTTTAGCTTCTAACATATATATTTCCAATTTAAACGAAAGTCGGTAAACGTACCATCACTGCGTACAGAACCTTCACTTCACCAGAGTGATTACTGCAGTTCCACCAGATCTCAGCCTGCGATTCAAAGAGGAATATGTTTAAAAAGAAAACAGTTCAACCCATACAGATCACTTACATGCAAGACTGCTAAGTCAAATTGTATTAGAGACGACCGTGCTTATAAAAAAATATAGTCTTATTTTTCCTCTTGAACTGTTCTCTTCCAAATTGGATTTTATTTCGAATGGTAAATAGCCGTTCCCTTCTCAGCTGACAACCCTACAATCCTCTAACGAGGAGAGGTAAGTGAATCAAGGTAATTACCCTACTCAGAAATTAAATTTTGGCTAAAATCTGGCCTTTTTCCTCGCATTTCTGTAATGGAACGCGGTAGGCAGCGTTCCATTCTTCTCCCAATTTAACGAAAAACGTTCACGCCACTACCCAAATAACGCTTGTACTATCCACCCTGGACATCCCCTACCCCAATGCCCAAATAAACACGCTTTGTAAGAACGTCTATGAACTGAACCTCAAAATAAATAGAAAAACACCTAGTTTGCTCGAGTTAGAACGATTACCTTTTTAAACTCCTAACCGGACTATTCTTGGCACAAACTAAAACAGTTTCACAAAAGCAAGCCGACAGCCGCCATGGGCGCGAAGCAGACACACAATTAAACAGAAGTTCGCCCGCAGTGAAATATATCCGCTAATGTGCGAATAACCATGCAACCTGCGAAAACGCAGTTATGCATGTAACAGGGTCGATGTAATGCAAAGCGCTGGATTAATGCCCAGCGAGATCGCATTACCTACAATAAAAAGATAGTAGTCCAGAAACCATCAAGGCTTGTAAATTTTCAATAGTTGGTCGGTGTAATAGAGGAGGACTAAATACCGAAAAGGGCGTGATGTATGCACGCCCGTCACTAATGAAAGCAAGGGGATTGTAAAAGGCAAGCCCCCGGGTCAAACTGATGGGCGTGGTTAAAAGCCCCCAGAGAGATCACACCAAGGACAGAACGCTTTGCACGCCTGACCCTAAAAAAACGGCATCTACAGATAGTCTAACAGTTTGGTTGCCTATCGTAATCCAATATGTTATGCTTTTAAAAACTTTGGATAACCCAAGCTTGCTGGTACTTAAATATAGCGCCGACACCTGGCCAAGACACCTTTAGGATGCCCCTAACTGGAAATCACAAAAGGCAACCTTGCCGCCATTCATGCTGATCACCCAGAATGGAGGTTCTGCTTAACGAAACCGAAACAAAGTCGCAAAAATTAACCATAGACTCGTAATTTTATCACTAGTTCTGACAAAAAACGCAGCCTCAGCCCAAAGAAAAAAAAATCAGGTACTGATAGATCAATACTCATACGAGGTGTCAGAATTTTGGGGTCATCACAGGCCACGTTTAACAGACTATCCAAAAGAACAGCTCGCAAAATATACCAGTTGGCATAAACAAGTTATTGTTAGCACGGACTAGCATCGCTGTTTAGATACGTCTTAAATATAGATCAACGCCATTTCACCACTTACCTAGCCCCAGCGGCATGAGGGTTATTTGTGTAGTTGCGCAGAGATAACGCTGGCCCCCCTCGAGAAGGAAGCAGTCTAACATCTTTTTATAGGGTAAATATGCGTTCCCGTGATGAGTCTGGAAAAATACAACACTAGTTCAGCATATTTCGCTTGACATAAATTGTTGACCTGAACACGACTATTTTGAAAAGAGATAAGAAAACCCAACCTCCTTCTTAAATTTCGAAACGTCAAGAACGTGGAACTGCCGCATGCGGCTATATAAAGGAGAACTTACCACGCCCATTACACAGTCAGTGACTGACAGCGGCAATAACCTAACACGTTCCAGAGTTCCAACGTTTAAGCCAATCTCGACGTGTGCTCTGTTTGATGGGCGTGGTGGGAGGCACTAGGCCCAGTAATACCATATTTTGCTTTACCCAATCACCTTTAGGAGCTCAGCCAGTTCTCCGCTGCTCCGTTTAAACCAATCATAGGCCATGTGGGATTCAGCGAGACAGAATACACAACTCCAAATAATAAAATAAAAACAAAAGAGAGACTACAATCCTTCCTCATTACGCGAAACGTCTGGAATTAAGCATTAAATACGATCTGTCGGCGAAAAACTGAGATATGTGGGTTCTCTGCGAGACTTAAAACACTAGGTTTACTATCAACCGAAAGCATTTTCTCTGAATATACCTCTGCTGACTGAGCCGCGCATTTAAGTAACCGGTAGGGAGAGTGACGGAAACCCGTTTAAAATGGCCGCCAATTGCCCCTGGTGCTTTTTTAGTCTTTCTTCTTTTAGTACAGTTGCTACCGTTCTCCTCACAACAACATGCTCAATAACGAAAATCGGAGTACCGTTGGGCGGACAGGTGCCGGAGTTGTAAAAATAATCCGGCGTCCAGCACCGTGGCGCTTACCACACCGTCGGCGCCGGTGCGAGGCCGGTAACCTTCATTACTTCATCTCCCGGGAACACAGCCATGTCGGGGCCGGGAGCCGCGATGGAAAAGCGGAATCTAGGGAACGTGCTTTCCGCTGAGCAGGGAGGCGAGGTGGTTGAGGAAGAGCCCCCGTCTGACAAGAAAGCTGAGGCGACAGAGGACCCTCCAGTGGGGAAGAAAGATGAGACCCCCGAGGGCCCTCCGGCTAAAAAGAAACCTGAAAATATTTTCCCCACTAAAAAGAGCGCGGCGCAGCTGCTGCAGGAGCACTCGGACAAGAGGGGCGTGGATGTGGCCTACGAGTGGGACACCGTGGGGGGCTCTTCTCAGCTGCGCTTCATCTGCAGGGTGCAGGTGGGCGACGAGGTCTTTACCGGGGCCGGTATTTCCAAAAAGGCCGCGAAGCAGAGCGCGGCCGGGGCCGCCCTGGAAGTCCTTGATTTGCCGGTGGAGTCGGCCCCCGCGGAGGCCCCCAGGGCACACGCGTTTACCCCCGAGGGGGACAACCCCATCTCGGTGTTGAACCAGCTGACCTCGCGGAAGAAAATTCCGACGCCCGAGTATGAGTTGGTCGCTGAGCAAGTGATGGCAAACCGAACGCAGTTCACCATGACCTGCAGAGTGGGGAAGGTGATGGAGAAGGGGTCGGGTCCCTGCAAAAAAGTGGCGAAGCAGGATGCGGCACTGAAGGTGCTGGAGAAACTGAAGCAAGAGGAAAAGCAAAGGGGAGAGCCGAGGACCGGTCAGGCAAACCATGCAGGGCCCTCAACGCATTTCTCTGAGCAGCGGCGAGAAATGGATGACAGCAGGGCATGTGCCTCCCCGTACAACAAAAGGGCTTGGGCTTTCTCGGAGCACCACCGAGGTCCCGGCTCTCCCACCTTTAGCTCGACACTAGATCCGTTGTCAGAGGTCTTTACCAGTAATGGGTCCATCAAGCCTCTCACTGAGTTCCGACGAGACCACAGTGCCGAAGAAATGCCCAGAGCACCAGGGTGTGACGTACAGGGCTTCTTGAATACCAGCATTACCAGGTCTCCGATGGGAAACCAGAGATGTTATAGTACACAAGAACTTCCTAGAGAACCAATGGATCGTGCACAGTATCCATTGGTACACGGGTCTTTGAATTCGGGAATGGACAGGTCCCTCCTGGCACACCAGCAACGAGGTGTTCCTCAAGAATTGAACACGGCACCTATAGACTATGCACAGTTCCATTTGGCATGGCCTCCTCCAAACGCGGGCACGATGAGACCTCTTGTCCTTCAAGATCACAGCCTTCGAGAAAAGCGTAAGGATTCAGTAGATAATGCCATGGAGCCACTGTTTCGGAGGACACTGAGCTCAGCAACTGTCGGCCCTCTCCTGGGTCACCCTCAGCACCCTAGTTCTCAAAATGTAAACAGACCACCAGGAGACTATTCTCATTACCCACTAACACAACAGTCCGTGAATTCTGGACTAAGCAGGCCTTTCCAGACACATCCACAAGGTACTAATGTTCAAGAATTGCACCCAGCACCAAAAGATAATACACAGTTCCAATTGGCACGGGCATCTTTAAACCCAGGCACAATCGTGCCTCCAATGGAGCACCGGGGAAACCCTAGTGCTCAAGAATTGGAATTTGTATCTAAAAACAATACACAATATCCTTGGCTACAAACACCAGCGAGCACAGGCATGTTCAGGCCTGCTCGAGAGCACCATCAACAGATTAGTGCTCAACAACTGAGCACAGAAGTAAAGGAAAATGCTGAATATACAGCGACACCCCTGAAACTAACAAGTACAGTAAACCAAACCACAGCACAGCAGCGATGCACTAGTTCTCAAGAATTAAACACAACATACGGGCACAATACTGGGTACCCTGGTGCCTTCATAAATCCAGCTATGATGAAGCATCTTCACGAGCATCAGCAGGATCCTAGTACTCGAGAATTAGGACACAATGTAGGGTACATGTGCTCCTCCCCGAATCCAGATATGATCAAGCCTCACCAAGGGCAGCCACAAGACCCTACTAGTCAACAGTCTCATAAAACACAGGAAAATGATGCACAGTGTATGAGGTCACTTGCATCCCAGAATACAGCAGCAGGTATGCCTTCTCTGGAGCCACAGGTGGGCTTTAAACCTCTGGAATTGAACTCGGCCCAAAGAACAAATATGGGGTTAACAAGCATACTTGGGCCACCCTTGAAGCATCAACAAAAATCTAGTGTTGAACAAGTGGCCACTCACCCTGAAAATAATGCAAACTTCCCATTGGCCTCCCCTAGTTCAAAGTCGATCAACCCACTCTTGGGACTCTGGCAAGGAGCTCAAGCCCTAGGGTTCAACATGAAATAAGGAAACAATCCACAGCATTTGTGGACAAAACCTTCCGCACATATAGGAACTCCCTGGCCTATTCATGCTTATCAGCAAGGAGCTAGAGCTGAACTTTTTAATGCTGCCAGAGGCAGAAAATACTAGTTTTGCAAGGACATGTATTTCATTTCAACACCCAGGCACGTTTGGCGCTGACCTTGAGAACAGACTACAGCCTACTGCTGCAGATCTAAACACTACGCACAAAAAAGATACTGGTCTGTTTGGACTTGGTCTGCACCAAATTTCACTGGGTCACTTATTTCAGCTCCAGAATAACAGCAAAACCAGACAGTTCAAAACGTAGCTTCAGCAGTGGGTGTAAAATGCATGCAAAACCTAGTCACAATCCCTGCTTAATCAACCAGATATGCTTACAATTGCCCCGCAGAACCAGCAACTCACTGGCACCCAAGAACTGAACAATGCACCATTTAAAAAAAAAAAAAAAAATGCCGGGCATGAATGGGCGGGGTTCTTGTATTCAAGCATGCCAAGGCCCTTCTGATCTTAAGTAGTTATATTTGTAATACCAACACTAGAAGGTGTGCCTTCAATTAAACTAGATCATACCACATCTGTTTCGACATACCGCACTCTAAGCATCTCATGACTTTTGTTACAAGATAGTTTCTCAAAGTGGCAAAATTGTGTTTTTATTCTTGGATATTTTAACTGCTTCGATCTCCTCATTGAACTAAGGACAATAAACAGATATTGGATAGATCTTATCCTCAGTCACTTTCTAAAGGTCCAATTACATTGACTCTCCAGAGGGCTGTCAGTGGCTAGTTTTTGTGTTGTGTGTGTATATAGAACATTTTTCTCCTGTGTAACTCTTTTCGTATTGTAAGTCCTTTCCCCATACATAGCACAGTGCTTTTCATTGGCTGGAGCATTTGCCATCCCGGTTTGCGGAAATGTTCTGACCCACGTGCTGGGCTGGTCAGTTCTGGCGTACTTGCTGTCATTGCAACAGGGAAAAAGCATAGTACTTCCAGCAACACACGTTTATGGTGTTCGAGGATTTTTTTTTCCTCTCCACAATCTACCTTTCAGGCCTCCACAACAGCCCACAAGCCTAACACAGTTGTAATAAAAAATGGCATTAGTAATAAATAGTGGAACAAGCAAGAACCGTCTGCTGCATACTGAGGAAGTGCAGGAACACTTCCTCACAGGAGCACCAAGGCTAGACAAGAGGGGCAGTAGTACACCAAAACCTTATATCATCAGTGTCTCTCTTGACTACAAGGTGCAAAAGGCACTGGTTATCTGTTTTGACAACTAAGAGCAGATTTTTATTTTTTATTTTTATTATTCTCCAAACACATTTTGACCCTAGAAAATATCTGTGTAGCAACTGTAACATAAGTAAATGATTGCAATTACTTTCAGGCTACGATTTTACTTGCATCTTTACATCCGTGAATGTGTAGGCACGTGCATGAGGCATATTCACCACTTAAGGGTATCTGCTAACAATTGTGATTAACCTAGGTGGTGCACCAGTGTTCTTTCTTCCTAATTATGAGTAAGCACGTAAGCTCTCTAGATTGGGGCTGGTTTTTGCCATATTTGCACATCTCCAATTGGGATGCTTGTTGACTAGGCCACAGTTACTCTCATCCCTTGCTTGTCTGTCACAACAGCTGGACTCTTGCTTGACAGTAAGACACCATCAGACCTATGGTCCCCTGCTTCACGTATTTATTTCTTTGGGATTCTTGTATATCCTTTCTTAAACCAGGTGGGTACGCTACCTTAACATTGGAACGAGTACACAGGGTACATCATTTAAGAATCCGCTAATTATGTGTTTTCTCTTGTAACTAACAGCAAAAGGAAACAAGTTCTCTGCTTGGATCAGTTAATTTGGTTTCTAATGCTGGCAAAGCAATTGTTTGGATAGGTGAGCATTGTACTTCCCAAGAATAGGCAGTTTTGAGGCAGTACTCTACTTAGGGTCTCTGCCTCTAAATGAGGTAAGGCCTATTCTTGAAGTTTGCATTGTGTAATATTTAATTAATTTACTTATCCCCGATTGCTCAGGAACGCCACTACTGGTGCATTCCAAATGGATAACTAAGGCACTTCCTTGGAGACATACGTTCTCCAGGAGTAGAGACATGGAGCAGTCATTTAAGCTCTGACTTACAGACAGTTGTAAAGCCAGTCCCCTGTATAACACAAACCTGTAAAAAAATAGACACGGGCTTTCGGTGAGCCTGCTCCATCCACTAATCCACTGAAGTCATTCTCATTTTGTTTCCACCAACTGCAGCATACAGCATGAGGCAGCTCACTTCATCCATTGGCTGGATGACAGCATTTTGCTTGTGCACATCTCCCTAAATGTTGTCAACTTCAGTGCCAAACCTAATTAACTTTTTTTTTATTTTTTTTATTTAATTTATTTTTGGCAGGGACATAATTTACTTATTATGTTTACATCTGGTTTGATGGCACAGTTGTCTGTAAGCCACGTTGGGCACATTTTTACCAGTTCTTTAAAAAAAAACCTAAAGCAGTGTTTGGCTCCACCCTCGGGCACTACTGTGTCAAATCACCATATGGGCTATTTGATGTATCAGACTTCTAAGAAGTGCTTTTATTGGAGTGCACAAGCGACTATTTTACATCTGAAAAGTACACTTATTTATCATACTGTTTGTAACATTAAATTATATATCCTGTTGGCAATTTATAAAGAAAGTAATTATTGTTGCTAATATTTTTAATCACTGGCGAAATCAATAAGGTAAGATTTAACATGTAATAGCATTTGTGCATGAAACACAGGCAGCATGCCTGTGTTTACTTGTCTTGGCACATTAAGGCTAGACCTGTTGGCTTTGTCAATGGTTATTTTACTTTAGGACGAGGTAGATGGTACTGCATTATGTAGTAAGTAGAAAACCATATTGAATGTACAGTCTTGTCTTTGTGTAGGTGAATGAAACAGTTAAACCAAACCTATTACACAGTTGTTTAAGCTAATTTTATTATGGCATTTAAGTAATTATTCTACTTTAATTCTCGCACAATGAGTAAGGGAACCGGGTGCAGTTAGCAGAATTTCACTTTCAAGCTCAAAGGCACTGAGGAAAAGATACTGAAAATAAGCAATGACACACTTTCATGATGTTCCTAGTTGATTGGCAAGCCACAAATCAATTACAAAATCTACACTGTCATAAGGTGGAGCAGTTTTGTGACACTTGGGTGAATCAATTCAGCATGTAAAATTCGTCCACAGTTTTGGCTTTTTTGTCCGAGCCTACAATGCGGTGCTCTCCGGGTAGGGAGTACAGGGTCACTTGGTTTACTATTTTTTGTTTCATTCTGAACAGTCTACGGAATACGCAGAGTGCTTACGTGAAATACATTGTATATGGTTCCCTGTTGCCCACTGTATCCCATCTGTATCTTGTGCTGTGTGTAACTCTTTAGGTTTGAGACCTTCTACAAGAGCTGCTAGCAGAAGAATTAAAAAAACGCACCATCCAAAGTGGAACAAGGGTCCTGGCCCAAGTTCTTTAAGTGTTAGGTGGTAGTGGTCTGGATACCAGGTATCTGGCCATTAGTGTCCAGTTGGATAATGCTCAAGATTTGACCAATATTTACCAGTTAGTCTGTGGGTTTTAGAAAGGGAAGCAGGATGGGTATCCACTTTTTTAAAAAGGTTGGAAACTGATGTACCTTGGAGCGTGGTGAAGTGGACTAAAATTAAAATCCACTTTCAGCCTACAGTTGCCGCCTGACACCACTATAAATATTTTGTGAGATGACGTAAACGATTTTGACAAGTTGGGTAACATTTTTGAAGGTCATGGTACTTGGCTTGATGTCATTTGAAGAAGAGAGAGAGATGCACTACTACAATTAGAGCATGGCAACACAATCATGCCTGAAGCTGACAAGGTTGGCGGTATCATAGTTATGAATAGGAATGATCACCATGGTGCATTTCTTGGTAGGTGGGCAACACAGAATGATATGAAAAAGTAGGTAATTGGAGTCTTATTTCTTAGTCACTTTGAATATGCTCTATAAACTCACTGCTCATACCTGTGGCTGCCACCAACTAAAGGATCTGGCCTGAAAACATTCTTAAATAGTCTGCATCTCAGAAAACTGGGATACTTATTTCAAAGAGGTGTATCTGTAACACTACAGATGTTCAAGGAGAAGCAACGAAAGTAACCTTTAGTAGAACAGCTATATTACAGACTTGGGGCCTGATTTAGCTTTCGGCAGACGGGTTACTCTGACACCATGGTGACGTGTATCCCGG
Organism: Pleurodeles waltl; assembly: GCF_031143425.1. Classification (NCBI taxonomy): domain Eukaryota; kingdom Metazoa; phylum Chordata; class Amphibia; order Caudata; family Salamandridae; genus Pleurodeles; species Pleurodeles waltl. The sequence goes on along the minus strand of NC_090449.1, from coordinate 73,313,303 downwards.
CCCCAAATATAAATCTCATAGGAAATAATGAGATTACTATTTCGGCGAGTGTGATATTGGTAACAGTTGTGACCGAGTAACCTGTCTGTTGAAATCTAAATCAGGCCCTTAGTTATGCAGCATAATCGGCCTATTCTTAGTTCCCATGATTTTTTGTCTGACAGTGGCCGAATATAAACAGATAAGGTGTGGGAGCTCTACAGGGAACACTTTACACATACCATTCAGTATCTGCCATAAATTGATACACTTTCAATACCTACTTAATAAGTATGTCACACTACAACTTATGACAACCTGCAATAAAACAATTCTTGATGTCAGTGCCAGGTGCAGTAGAGATAATGTAGATTTCTTGCATCTCCCCTGACGATTGCACAATTTTTGATAAAACAGTTTGAGACTGTAGCAGAAGTAACAGGAGTGGATCTTTCCTGTGCTCCTTTGGAAACCTTGCTAACGTATATAACCCAAGGTCCTGGAGCACAGTAGTCTCGTCGTATCCATGGCCCACATATTTGCCAAGCAGTGAGTAATGATGACTGATGGGCAGCCTCCCCGCCTTCTCCCAATCATAAAGGTTAGACCTGAGACATTGTTTATTGCACTGAGATGATTGAAGCTTATTTTAAACCTTACATCCAGCAGACAGGCCACAAGAGTCCTTGGACCATTTATAAACATACTGGGATGCTACTGGAGCCAACATTGTCAATACCAGAGAACAATACATTTTTACATGAATGTGTGTAGAACAGACAGAAACGCAGGGCTGCAATGTGCACCAGATTTTGCAACCTCCAATGCCACCCTTTTTAAGAGATTGGGATTGTTTCCGGAGGAACGTATCTGGAGAAATGTGCTTGTCAAGGGATGAATGAGATTCACTTCTGGCGATGATTCATTGACCGTGTGTTGAATAAAACCGGCACAGAGAAATAATTAATTTCTACTTAACTCAGAATGACCAACTAATTATTTACAGTAGAATATGACAGGAGAAGTTTATCTTTTTCACATGCGCAGCTGTTTGTCAATAACAGAGAACAGAATATTTCGCAAGAAGATACCCTGTAAATCTGTTCTGCATACGTTTAGTGTCGCTCCCAAATAACTAAAATAAATACCATATGGAGAGAGGGTGATAGCGAGGAGGAGTTTTAGCAGTGATCAGGAATTCTGCAAGACGATTAAGAACACTGAGACTAGATTCATGCAGAGGAGTTTCGATGACTCAAGTCTATCTGTAGCCAGGTGGTTATCAAATATACAGAGCAAGGTACAGTACACCCAAATTAAAGGAGAAAGGACCAAGAAGTTAGTGTAAATAGTGATATATCTGGGCACTTCCGAATTTTAAATAGAGATTGGCACGTTCTGATACAAATTTCCCTTACTGAACAGCTTGTTACAAGAAAACTGAGCACGACCTTTGATGAATGACCTTTAAGAAGAGTCTTTTTCTTATTTTTATTCCTTTTATTTCTGGATGGTAATTTCCAACTAAAGGTCTAGCTATGGGGGTCCTATTCTGCACATTTAAAGTAGGGAAACTCTGTTGTGGTTGGGCAGCTATGATACTTTGATAGTTATTTGTCATCATAACGTAAGGTGCATACAAAGGAGTGTCTTGTTCCTTTGACAGGATGCAATATTATTTCACTGACAATAGTTGTATTTTCATGCCACTGGAGGTCCAAGGCTACGCCTTCCATCAGCGAATGGGCACGTGGAATGGACTTTTGTTTGTAAGCCTGGTGGCTGTCCTGGAAACTACGCAGCAGGGAGCAATTGATGTACATAATCTGCTGATTTTCATGTATGGCATGGTTAGTAACTACTAGATAATATATATCTACTACTAAATACATGTGGGCCATTGATGATGCTGTATTGCTTGTTTACTTTTTTTTTTTTTTACTGCAGATTATATAGATTTGACTTACAGACAATAGAGAGTTATAAAAAAACAATAGCTACCTTTATAAACAATGGAGTTCTTGTGTGTTGCTTATCAGCTCCAAAAATGCCTAATTCTGAGTATGTTGATGTGCAACCTATAATGTGAATGCTGTTATTGTAAGATACACTTTTGTTCCTCGCCATTAAGATTCATGTGGTGTTTTGTGGTTAACAAGACACTGGAAAATGTATGCATTACATGTATTACACATGGGACATTTTGGTCATTTGTCAGAGACAGCTCAAGTCATGCTGACTTTGTTCTACACTTCGGCGTGTCAGTGGCACATCAGAGGCAAAGGCAGATAGATTAACATACCTGTTAGTACTAAGAAGTTCCTTCTAAACCATGGGATGGAAAGGGCCATTATCATCTTGCTCCAGAGCTCTTTCATCTGTGGTAGATGGGGATAATATGCAACAGGACATTAGAACCAGCCATATGGATGGTTTGATAAGTCATTAGAATGTAAGCTGTTGAATAATTTGGAGGGTGGGGTTAGGTGTCCATGGCTACACATGTGGTGTACCGGACCAACAGCAGTATTGTAAATATACTGGAATCTGAGCAGGACAAAGGCAGATGCATCATGGTGGATGCCATACACATAATCATGGCAAGAGATAAAGGAAATCATGAACTGTAGCCTTTGAAGGACTAACTTGCAGAGGGGCTATGCCCCTCACCTTTTGCGCAACAAGAAGAGTGTCTGTCAGGCTGAGCAAAGGTCAGCCTGACAGACACTTTATATTCAGGTCAGGCAGCCAGGAGCTACACTTGCTCTGAAAGCACAGGCTTCTGGCTGCCTGAGCTGAACTTTGATGGGCTGAAGATGTCACAGCTCCTGTGGGCATGACCTCTTCAGCCTGGCAAAGCACCTCAAGGCCTTTCCCCTAGTGCTGAGGGGGAGCATCACTGATTGCCTCAGACCTAGGCACTACTGTTTTAAGCCCTGAAGTGCCCTGGGTCAATAACTGACACCTCGTCACGGGTTGGGGTTGGCAACTCTCACTGACCCCATCCCACTCAGTAATGAGTAGGGACGTAAGTTCAGCCAATGAGGGGAGGCAGCAGTCTAGACCCTGCTGGGATAGCGGAGGCAGAGTTGTGCAGATAAGTCTGATTTTTCTTTTTAATTTTCTATTATTTAATGTTTGGTGCATGCATGTATATCTGGGGGTTAGTGTTTTGAATGGATGTGTGAATGCATGGATGTGAGTGAGTGTGCATGTGTGTCTGTTCGGCCCCACCTCCCTGCTAAGATTACAGGCCACCACTGGCTTAAGATGACGGATGAAATGAAATGAAGGATTTTCTTGACCTCTTGAAGAAGCATCCACAATCATCCCAAGGTTCCTCATTTTCCTAGCAACACTCAAACAAGAGGTCCTCCCTCCAGGGACTGTTTCATTAGTGCAGTGGATCAGCTTTGAAGGGTGTAGATTTCTGTTTTTGTAAAGATGTGCTTTAGATGATTAAGGGACACCAATTGGTCTATTTCTAAGAGTAATGAGTATAAAGAACAGACCTCCATATCTGAAGTCTTTTCTGGTGATAATCTGGGTATTGTCAAAGTAGATGTAGATGTAGCTGTAGAGGTTGAAGGTATCTGATGATGTCACAGAAAGGCCTGACGTAGGCACTGTATAGAAGAGGTCCTGTGGTTCAAACTCAAAGACTTAATATGTTAAAGACCATACTAATGGAAAAAGAGAGATTAGAGCTCTTGGTGGAATGAGGCGAAATACAAGACATCACAGAATTCTGATGTTGACCATTGTCGCTGAAGGTTGGATGGCAAAAACAAGGTAATGGATGGAAAAATTAATTTCTCAGCCACTGGCAATCACCAGCATCCCAATAATTTTTTTTTTAATTCAGCATGCCACTTCAGTTTGGATCCAGCCATCTACAAATCAGTCTTGATTGGAGCACTACAGCCTGAACTGCCAGGTCAGGTCATCCCTGAACCGGAACCCAAGAAACTCTGAGCCCGTTTTGTTTTTGTTGAGGCTCAGCAGTCAAGGATAGGTGGCTCCTGTGGCACAGTGAGCATGGGTCCCACGTGTGGTCATATCCGTCACACATAGGGCATCAAAAATAAGGTAATGGGTAGAGTACTTGAATTAATCGGAGCCACTGGCAATTGCTCTGGCGCCTCCCAAGCCATTGTGTTTTTGCCAACATGTCACCTCAGTTTGGACCCAGCCTTCTGCAAATCAATCTTGACTGTGCTTCAGTGGGAACAGTCCCTCCTGAATTGGAAGGTCAGGTCCACCCTGAACCGGAACGCAAACAACCCATGGCTGGTGTTGGTCGTTTGGGACTCATCAGCCAGGTGTTGCTTAAAGCCATTGGCACAGTGACCACGGGACCTCTGTCTGGTCATAACCGTCACACTCAGGACATTAAAAACAAGGGTGATGTATTACAGTGCTTGAATTAATCAGCCACTAGAAGTTGATCGGGCCATATCACAATCCATTGCTTTCTATCCACAATGCCTACTCAGTTTGAACCCAGCCACATGCAAATCAGTCTTGATCCTGCTCCTCTAGAAACAGACCAGCTCAAACTGCCAGGTCATGTCCTTCCTGTACTGGAACACAAGCAACCCAGCTCCGGTTTTGGCCTTAATAGGGTTCATCAGTCAAGTATAGCTTGGCTTCAGTGAGCACAGGTCTTATGTCTGGGCATACCCACCACGCTTGGGGCATACAAAAAAAAATGGAATGCTTGAAGTCCACTGTTTCTCGCCCAGCATGCCGAGCTCAGTTAAGACCCAGCAAAAAATGTTGTTATAAACTAATGGGAATGTCCTTCCATTGTGTGCGGGTCATTTGTATTTTTCCAGATAAGGAGGTCCAGAATTTCTTAGCAATTTCAAACATTTAAAAAAATGACACTGGAACATCTAACATATCGAAGTCCACTGACCGACAGCCCAATATTCGATGGGCCATCGGTCAGAGGTTTTCACTAGCAAAAACATGTTTATTCCCTCGCCTCTAAATACTGCTGGCGGACTAAATGTTTGATAGACGGAGTACCCTATCAGCCCAACTCTAAATAAGGCCCTTTGGTGTTAATGCCACCTTCCACAACAAAGATCACTGTATAAAGCTGAGCAAGTTATATCTCCCCATGCTCTTGTTCCTTTAACTACTCAAAACTCAGAGTACAAATAGACTATTCTAATGTGAGAGATGCAAAAAAATAACATTGACCCTATTTAAGCGGAAGGCATGCAGAGCGTGTTTAAAGTTGTCAGCCTGACTATCCCACTCGAAGGAGTATTTCCTTAACAAAGCCTGCACAATGGCAGCTTTAGTGACGTCGACAATCTTACAAAAATCACATAATCAACTACTTGAATTATGTTGCTGGTTATTAAAAGGTATTTCACAACTAAGTAGCATTTGTATCAACAAATTACATAAAAATGATCTCACATCAGATGGTAGTCCTTTTACCCAACCTCACGTAATTCCTTTAATCAGTTTTGGAATTGTTTTCTGGCATGAAATTAAGAAAATGCGGTTATTGTGATAATTGGGATTATATGGAGAAATTAATCTTGTAAGGAAGTCAGGGTTACAGCCAGTCACAAGAAGTGGAAAATGAGACTGCTTAATGGTAAAACAACTGAGATCAGCCAATGCAGAGACGCGTTCTTGTTGGTGTTGACAGACCTTGTGGGTGCGTGTTATCCAACATAGCATGACCTATTACTACAGTTATTACGTAGCCACAGACGTGTGAGGAAACTCACTAATGAGGTTGTCTGTCACAGGATTCTCTCGGATTTCCAAAACAGTAGGCAATCTCTGCATGTGTGTGGGATCCAGAACACATTTTTAAATGCATGCAATTTCAGTATGAATGAATTAAAGAACTGGAAACAATGTCAATCGGTGAAACAAGTTCTATCTTTATCAGACAAAAGAAAGGCATAGCCTCTCTAGAGCAAATAATAAAAAAGCAGAGAATGAGAGTCTAAAAACAGCCCACGAGGGGGAGAAAAAGGCTGACCCGCCACTGTTAGGGAATCCACAAACTGCACTCAGTCTCAGTAAGCACAGCAGAATCTGCGAAATTGATACATTTTTCCACTCTGCAAACAAGGAATCCCTGAGCCTATAGCCTTTCTGAAAGGTTTTCTTGGACTCAAATCATAGTTTTCATAGATTTTTTTTGTTCTACTACAATTCCCTTTAGTGGGCAAATGTCCACGAAGTGACATAATGATGAGTGGTGGATCTCCATTACTAACTCTCACATCATTGAGGGAAGGAAGTGTGTCCACCTCAGGGCACTGCCAGGGAGAACGACAAGCGAGGATTTCCAGCTCCTTTGATGTCTCTTACTCCAGGGATCCTTTTGCTCCTCTGAGTCAGAAAAGGACCCGGTCTCATGATCCCCCCCCCCCCCTATGATACAAGTTGAAGTTAATTCATAACCCATTCTTACTTCCTGAGGAGTAGATTACAATACAATTCAAAGTTCTGTAAACCGTTTGACAAACAAATATTTGCATCAAATATCTACAAACCTAAATTCATCTAAATATAACATAGCAGCTGTATTGATGACACTTAAGAAGGTTTTAAAAATGTCTTTTCACTCTAACTTCAAATGCCGAAAAATATTTAATAAATGTGGTAAGCCCTGCACATACTTCTCACCTGGCAATAATTGTCCAATGTATTGTATATGCTATCTTCTCTCTCCATTATTTATTTATTTTTTATTCTGGAAGAGGCCACTGCCAACGTACTGAACCAGAGTTTATGGTTGTTAGAGGAGAATTTGTGCTAAATATAAGGAGTTTGTATTTCAGTTTTGTAAATGGTCTTCAGTTCCATCCAAATCTGTTCCAGCAATACACCTGGATGCATGTTTAAACATAATTCATAATCAGAGATGCGCGAACCATCTAATACTGTTGAGGGGGAAAAAAGCCCATTTGACAAGATAGATACTTTTGTTTCATAACTTGTTTAAAACACCAATGGCTTCCTATGCCACAGAGAGGCGTATAAGGTAAAAGTACTTGACTCCTTTTTTCACCATTCAGTTTCCATCCATGTTTTTGATAGGACAGCATTCTCGGGTACAATATTCAGCATTATTTTGGCAGCGCCCAACTTTAGTAATAAGCATTTTCGGTTTCCCTATTTTTTTTTGTAAATAACTTACTGAGATACTGCTGTTTCTTATCAATAAAATATACATCATATGAAAACACTTTCAAATGCTGTTAATTTACTTTGCCATCGGTGGGGATTAGGGTAAGGATGACTGTATAGTCAGCACACATTAATAATGAAAATTCCCTCCCTTCTTTGTACAGAGATCATAGTGAGTATGCTACATACAAAGAAAACCAGAAGGTGTACTGAGTTACAGCTCTGATTGGGGCAGTTCATAACCTTCATTATCTCAGAGTATGCCGACTGTGTTTTGACGTCACTGACACTCCTGGTCATGCTTGACGTCAAATCCCTCAACATCAAGGCACTCAACGCTGAGTGCTTTCGAGCTCACAGACTCAATATGGAGGCATAATTTAAAGGTAATATCCTACTCATACATCAGGGTGTACCCTTCAGCAATTCTTCAGTCCTCCCGAGAAAGAAAGTAAGATGATGTGTTAGGGAACAAGGTGCAAAAACATATGTTGTCATTCTGAAAATTCCAGGTTCTGTAGTCATACTTGGGTGATATGATCCTTCACTGTGAAATTCTTTGCATCATGTCAGTATCATCTGTGCCACTAGAGACACAGCATTCCTAACTACCTTAAAATACATTTAGTCTTTCTATGCATGTTTCTTCTGCTTTTGTGTCACGTCACTAATGTGACTGTGGAATATAGGAGATAGTGTATCTTCAATATTTCCTGGTCTCTCTCTCTCTCTCTCTTAGGTACCCACACCGAGGAAGAGATTCTAAAGATGAAATCAGTTGTTTAATGCCCAAATTCTACGAGGTTACAAAAAAACATGATTTCCGAGCAGAGCAAGTAAGGAGGCATGGACTAGGGTCACTAGGCCAACAGCAGCGTGCTCATATTCCCTAGTTGAAAACCTACCTTAAAGAACAACAACAGCAGAAATCATCCCACCAGTAGCAAAAACCCTCCCACCAGTAGCAAAAACCCTCTGAAGGCACAATTACTCAAAAGCATTTAGGTTCTCCCAGCAAAATGCCTTGCTCGTCCAAGAATTTACTTGGGCTTCCTGCCACCATGTGCAGCACCTGGGAAGGAAGGAGCCCAACCAGCCACCTCCCTGCACCACAGAGGAGCATAAAGGGTAAGTGTACTGTTGAAATTGTGCAGAACAGATAGAAATCATATGTTCAAGTTTGCAACCCTGCATTCAAATAATGATTGCTGTCAGAAAGCATGAATTCTGCTAGGAGCAGAGCTGCAAAGCCTATTGCAGAACACTGGAGAGAGAAAGGGTTTTTGTCAGAAAGCTGGGCTAAAGAGGCAGCTTACCTTTTATAACTCGGTGGGCACAGGTGAGGAATGATCCAAACCCACTCATCCACTGTCCATCTCAAGGAAGTAAAGGCTGGTAACACTTTTGTGTAGTGTTGATGCTGTCTGAAGTGAGGTTCTGTGTGGGTGCGGAGAATGCAATGTGTGATGGTGTCCCGATGAAGAACTACATTTCTCAGCAGGCCATGAACCCTCACCTAGTTTGGAGCCAAAGTAGCCAGCTTGGTTACTTGGTATAACTTTCCTTGTGGCCCATGGCGCCTTTTCTAGACAGTCGTGATAGAAATGTTTATGCGTTTGTATCTAGGCAGGACCTAAATGTGCAATGCAGATCTAGGATTTCCCTTGTGAAGAATAGTTGCGGCCTGTGGAGATAATTTAAGGAGACTGAGAATGCAAAGAAGTATTCTGATAGTCAAGTTGTTAGTAAGAACTTTTCTAAAGATTGTTATCGGATAGTCGCATTTCACTTGAGGTTTATCCTATGTCTGAACATGAACGATTTTTTTTTTTACTCAGCACTATGTTGTGCTGCTATGTCTGTGTGTGTTAGGTCTTAGGTACTCCTATAAGTTTACAAGATCTCTATGTTTTATCAGTTATTTTGCAGTGACACAAGAGTTCAGTAAAAACTATAACTCGTCTTCCTCTGAGAGTGCATACTGTCAAAGCCTGGAGTAATTATCCTGATTACAGAAAGAATTATTATTGAACACCTATTTAAATGCTTGAGGTAGCTATCCTGCACAGAAGTATTGTGGAACATATTGTAACTTACTTATCTCCTGCATGTTTAGTGTTAGAAACTTCAAATTCCACATCAAAGTACAGAGAGACAGTATCACTAAGGTATGACTGACTCATTACAATTAGACGCAGGCATTTCAAGTCAAGTTACTAAAGGTGTCTCTTTGCATTAGATATCCACTAGGTTCTGCAGACATCAAGACGCAGCAGAAGTAATGAGTCGGAGTAATGAAGTCCAGGTCTCTTTTCTTTCTTGTCCCATTACATTTTCCCTGTTTCTAGGGCTGGCCCTCATTCATTAGTATGTAGTCACTGGTGGAGGTGGTGAGAGATGGAAGAGTGCAACACTGCCATTGGATCCAGTGCAGTTCTGTCACAGACTGCCTAGCACACATTATTATTCACCCTGCATGATGGATTCAAACTCTGTCTCCGTTCTTGGAGGCTGTACCCAAATTACAAAAGGTAAGTTTGATGATATCATAGAATAAGCACTATGTTGGGAATTAACTGCAATGAAGTAAGATATATGTGTTATGTTTAAGTCGGAGAAGAAAGATGCTAGTCAGGTGGCTTTAACCACAGATCCAATGAAAGCTGATTCATGGGCATTATTGGCACCTGTAGGCTATACAAAGGTTTTGTTGTTGACAAATTCTTGTTTGGTGGTGACTTCTGTTGTACCCTTAGCACCTCCCGAAAGTCAGCCAAAGGGATTTGAATTATTAATCCGTGACCGCTGCACTTCATGTGCAAACCAATTACTTCAACTGGTGATTAAACTCTGGCAGCTTTGGTTTTGTGATATTTAAGTGGCAATGCAGTAAACTGTATCCTTTCTTTTATTATTATTTTGCTTTGTTATCACATGTGGACATTGACAAAAATCTCACATTCTTTTCTTTACACAATGAGTTGCCATCAAGATCTATTAAGTTACATTACCACACTTAGGGCCAGATGTAGCAAAGGTTTTTACCCATTCTGTGTCTATGGGAAAAAGTGTTTGTACATATGGCCCTAAATCACTTGGTTATGCTATAGGTCACCCTTATTATAAAAAGGGCCACAAAGTCAATTGAGGGATGCTTAGCACAGGTGATTAATCTTCCTACTAGATTTCAGGAGCTCATAGAACTGGTGATGCAGGTAGATCAGCACTTATGTGAATATTGTTGCTAAATAACAAAATGTTTATAGTCCATGTGACGGGGAACTAGACCCCGTCAATGAAGCTCTATGGCCAGTGCCGACTGGAGAGTGCCCCAGGGGGACCACGCAGAGTCGTGCGTCCCAACGTAGGGAGAGGATGACAAAGGCGGAAGTGAGGAGCCGAGAGGGGGAAGCGGACGGAAGACGCCGACAGGGAACAGAATGAAGACGCTGACAAGCGGGAAGACAAGGCGAGCGAGGAGCACGCAGTGAGCATCACCAAAGAACAGGAGGAGAACGCGACAGAAGAGGAGGAAGGAAACGGCACCCGAGAACAAGAAGAAAACGCAGCAGGGGAGTTGGAGGAGAACAGGTGAGGAGGACAGCGGAAGAACAAAGTGGTTGAGGAAGAAGCAGGAGAGGACCACAGAAGAACAACAAGGTTCCAAGAAACAGGACCCAGAACCTAGGACCCAGCCACATCCCAGGAGGGACGTGGCTGTCCCAGGTACGTGCCCGATTGCAGGGCTCTGCCTCATCTATAATAAGAAGGGGAAAGAGGAGGTGGGGAGAGGAAGAGAAGTCAAAGGGAGTATATCCCAATATTGCAGAGGCCAAAGAATAGGGAGGGGAATTGGAAGAGTGTGAGACCTCACTGGGGAAGCATGCTGACTGGTGCATGGTAGGATACACAGTGCATGCAGTCACCTTTTATTTAATTTTTTATTTATTTTTTTGGACCTTGGTATTCACCCTCACTAAATATCCACTCCTCCCCTTTGTTGATATATATTTTTTTAAAACCACATTCTGATCAACACTTACCTATCATTGGTCTTTTTCTCTTTCCTTTCTTATTGTACACATGATTGAGCTCTGATTTTTCCAGAGGACCGGAACCATATGCGAACGAGGGAACAAGAAAGAGAACAAAGTGATGGACTAAACTAAAATAAAAAAGGGGAAAAAGTGTGAACTATTTAGACAAGATAATAAATCACTTCAATTATCACCCATCTATGTTCATTATTTGGCCTATGCAGTACTAAAACACTTGGTATAGATAGGAACCTCCCTGGAATCCTCTTACTGTGGTGTCAAAAGTGTGATTTCATCCAGACAATCCGAGGGGATCATGGATGTGAAACCCACGTTAGAGGATATGATTAACCAACTCGCGGAGGGCCAAAAACATCTGCAGTTGGTTTGGGAGGAACAGCTAACGGAAGCACGGACTGATAGAGAAACGTTACAAACTGCCCTAAAAAGTCAAGCTGTTATTCTAGCAAACAACCAATTAGTACACGAGACTGCTTTACAAAAACTGACGGATAGTATAGATACTATCCAAGTCCATCCGAACATCCCTAGTTCAGTGTTACAAAAATTCCAAGAAGGGGACAACCCAGATGCTTTCTTTGCTAAGAAAGGGTCACCTCCTTGGTGAATTGGCCACAAGATAGGTGGGGTCAAAATATAGCACCCTTATTGACGGGCACTCAACAAGCAGCAAATCCGGGGGGGAACAACTCCTTATGGAGACATCAAAAAGGCTATTGTGAAGAGAGTGGGGTTTGATACAGAATATTACCATCTAAAATTTCGTAGGACAAAATGGAACCCTATGGAGAGCCCCAGAGCTCTCTTTTATAGGGTTCAAGATCTGGGTCTAAAGTGGCTAAACCGTATGGCCACTTCAAAAGAAGAGGTTATTCAAACCATATTATAAGAACAGTTCCTAGAAGGTTTACCAGTTCCCACACAAAACTGGATTAAACAGCATCCTAATGTTACTGTAACGTCAGCCATTGAACTTGCATGTGCATACCATAGACCCCTTGATTTTAGACGAAATCCACCCAAAGGACCAATGTCTGCAGTAAAGAATACCATTCCTTTCCCCGAAAACGTGTCTCCAGAATACCTAGGAGAATGCTCAGAGCATACGTTTCCCAGTAAAGGAACCAAGTCAAAATCCACAGTGCTATCACTGTGCTGAGTGGGGTCATATTGCCCGCAACTGTCCTCATAAACTTCCCGAACCCATGGAAACAGGGGTAACGAGAGGCAGGATATTATGTACCGGTGGGAAAATTACACAGTACGTTAAAACAATGGTAATCAATAAAACACCCATTAGGCCCGGATCGACTCCAAATGTAGTCAAACCGCGATTAAAGAAGAACTGATTTCTAAGGACCAATGGCGGACGGTGGAATCCGTAAACATGTCACATGGAGAAAGTAAACAATACCCAGTAGCAGAAATAATCATAGAGTGGAAAGGGCAGGAAGAAAGAATACAGGTAGGAGTATTACCCCACCTAGTAGAAGATATGATTATAGGGACAGATTATTATGACTTCCAAAATATATTAGATAGCTTAAAGAGGCTCAACCCTGTAGATTCCTGGATTAAAGAAGCCCCTTTTTCCAACACTGCTATTGAGCCTGGTAAGGAGAAACCAAAGTTAAACAAGTGTGAAAAGAGAGAGTAAAATAATATGAAACTAGTGGAAAACCAAACTCTCTCTCTTTGCTTTGCACAGAAAAGAAGGTATTATCAACCCCAGCGCACTTCTGAGTCTGCCAGAGAGAAAACCCTGCACTGAAACACGCCTGGGCTTCCGTCAATACGGAACCAACAGGGCAGGTGGGTCCTTATTTTCTTATAAAGAATGGCTCATTGTATAGGACCCTCCAACAAAATACCGTACAGAAAACACAGTTAGTAGTACCCTCCCCCTGTCGAGTACAGGTAGTTCACCTAGCTCACAGTCAAGTAGGTGGTGGGCATTATGGAAGAGAAAAAACAGAGGAATACCTACTACACTGTTTTTATTGGCTGGGGGTCTTATCCGACATACGTAGGTTCTGTAATCAATGTCCAAAATGTCAACTAATCAACCCCTCTGCTGTCCCAAAGGCTCCACTATGCCCCTTCCCCATTATAGAAGTACCTTTTTCTAGAGTAGGTATGGACTTGGTAGAACCGCTGGCATCCTCCTCGCGGGGGTACCAATATATTCTAGTACTAGTGGATTTCGCTACACATTACCCCAAAGCTATTCCTTTCACGAGCCTGACTACTAAAAATGTGGCTGATGATATGATCGGGTTTTTCAACCGGGTCGGTTTTCCACGGGAACTTCTAACGGATCAGGGCACACCTTTCATGTCCCGCCTTATATCTCAAATATGTCACATTCTAGGAGTAAAACATATTTGTATGTCTGTATATCACCCACACCCAGACAGCTTGGTAGAGAGGTACAACCAAACTATTAAGACCCTCCTGAAGAAAACTATATTTGTTTCAGGTAATGATTGGGACAAGAAACTACTGTTAGTTCTATATGCCATTAGAAGGCATGTCCAGGCTTCAACAGGGCATAGCCCCTTCGAATCGGTATTTGGCAGACAACCCAGAACCCTCCTGGACATGGCAGCGGAGCAATGGGAGGAGAATGAGAACGAATGCCGAGGCATACTTGAATATACCCATCAATTAAAAGAAAACATACATTCCATATGGGAAAATGTAAGGTTGCATTTGGAAGAAGCCAAAGAAAACTGAGAAAATATTATAACGCAGGGAAAAAACTGAGAGAGCTACCTATAGGGAGCAAGGCTCTGGTTCTCTTACCAAGTTCAGAGAAAAAAAACTACTAGCGAAATGGCAGGGTCCATATAAGATCCTTGAAAAAGTTACCTCAGTTACATACTGACTGGAAATGTTGCATACTCCGAAGAAAAGCCAGGTATATCACACCATCCTAAAAGGATGGGAAGAGGAAGAGTTACCAACTCCAGCTGAAGGTACCGTCCTCCTTATAGATAAGACAAAACCTCTATAGATTACCCTATGTCCCCAACTAGACGAAACAGTTGAGTTTATGCCCCATATAGACCCAGACCTTCAAGAAAACCGGGGGAAACCACATTGATCCAACATAATATTATAACGAAAGATGGAAAAATAGTCCGATTGAAGCCATATCGTATACCAGAAGGTCGTAGACAGGTTGTAGAACAAGAAATCCAAAATATATTAAAAACTGGTATAATAGAACTGTCAAAGAGTCCTTGGTGCTGTCTGGTTGTTTTGGTACTATAACCAAACGGGTCGATCCACTTTTGTGTTGACTTCCAACAACTCAACATCATCTTGAACTTTGACACATATCCAATGCCCAGGGTAGATGAGTTGATGTAACAACTAGGACAGGCTAGGTATCTATCCACCTTAGATCTCACAAAAGGCTATTGGCAAATACCCCTGAATCTTAGGGATAAAGAAAATAAACAGCCTTTTCCACTCCACCGGTGTTATATCAGTTTACAGTGTTACCGTATGGGCTACATGGGGCCCCTGCCACCTTCCAACACCTTATGGATCATATCCTAAGACCACATACGGGATACGCTGCGGCATATCTTGATCATATTGTTATTCTTTGCCACGCCTGGGACAACATCTAGATCACTTGTCTTTGATATTTCAGTCCCTGAGAGATGCAAGTTTAACGGCTAATTTGGAAAAATGCAGAATAGCTAGAAGTTCCATCGCTTATCTCGGATACAACATATAAAAGGGACACATACGTCCCCAATTGGACAAAGGCGCCACAATCAATAAATTACCACCCCCTAAACCAAAACGAGAAATAAGATCCTTCCTGGGAATGGTAGGATATTACCGTTGCTTCATCCTACACTATTCAACCCATGCAGCTCCCTTAACCGACTTGTTAAGAAAAGGACAGTCGCATAAAACAGGCAAGTTGACAGGTCCACAATTTGAAAGTTATCAAAGACTCAAGAAGTTTCTAATAACAAACCCCATTCTGCCATGCCCTGATTTCAAGAGACCTATGCTGTTACAAACAGACGCCTCAGACCAAGGTCTGGGTGCAGTTTTTTCACAGGAAGATGAGAAAGGACCTGCATATACTGTGGTTTACATAAGTAGAAAGCTATTACTGAGAGAAACAAAACCCCACCTTGGAAAAGGGGTGCTTGGCCATAAAGTGGGCTATTGATGCCTTACAGTATTATTTGATTGGACGTCCCTTTACTTTGATCACAGACCATGCTCCTTTGACTTGGTTAGCCCACCATAAAGACACAAACCCTATAGTGTTACGATGGTTCATGGCCCTCCAACCTTTTGTATTTCAGATTCAACACGCTCCTGGTTCCCATCTAACCAATGCCAACTATCTTTTGAGACATCCAGTTGATTTGGGGCTACAACAGCCACTCACAGGGGGATGCAAATGTGACTGGGAATTAGACCCCGCCAACGAAGCTCTAGGACCGGGGGCTGACCAGAGAGTGCCCCAGTGGGACCATGCAGAGTTTTGCGTCCCGACCCAGGGAGGGGACGACAAAGGCGGAAGTGAGGAGCAGGGGGGTGGGTGGGGAGCGGACGACCGGAGAGAGTGGACAGAAGACGCTGACAGGGAACAGAAAGAAGACACTGACAAGCAGGAAGACAAGGCGACCGATGGAGCACGTGGTGAGCGTCACCAAAGAACAGGAGGAGAACGCAACAGAAGAGGAGGAAGGAGACGGCGCCTGAGAACAAGAAGAAAACGCAGCAGGGGAGTTGGAGGAGTACAGGCGAGGAGGAGAGCGGAAGAACGAAGTGGTCGAGGAAGAAGCAGGAGTGGACCACGGAAGAACCAGCCCAACAGAGGAACAAGGAGGATCCAAGAAAGAAGACCCAGAACCCAGCTACCCAGGTAACGTATCCCAGGTACGTGCCCGATTGCAAGGCTCTGCCTCATCTATAATAAGAACGGGAAAGAGGAGGTGGGGAGAGGAAGAGAAGTCAAAGGGGGTATAATCCCCATATTGCGGAGGTTAGAGAATAGGTAGGGGAATTGGAAGAGTGTGAGATCTCACTGGGAAAGCAGTGCACGGCAGGATACACAGTGCACGCAGTCACCTTTAATTTTTATTTTTTTATTAGGACATTGGTATTCACCCTCCTCATTAAATATCCAATCCTCCCCTTTATTGATATATATATTTTTCAAAACACCACATACAAATCAATAGACTTACCTGTTATTGGTCCTTTTCTCTTTCCTTTCTTATTGTACATAGAGCGAGCGCTGTTTTTTTTCTAGAGGACCAAAACCACCCGAGAAAGAGAGAAAAAGAAGGAAAATCAAATGATGAACTAAAATAAAATAAAAAAAAGTGAAAAACAAGTGTGAACTATTTAGACAAGATAATAAATCACTTCAATTATTACCCATTCGTGTTCATTATTTGGCCCTTGCAGTACTAAAACACCTTGTATAGAAAGGAACCACTCTGGAATCCTCTTACAGTCCGGTTTAATTTAGAAGAGAATAAAGCTAGGACTGTGCAGTTTAACAAGGTCCATTGCCACAAAAGAAAGAGAAAGAAGATGAATACATAATTTATAAAACATTTTGGAAGTAAATATAGTACCTTTAAGAGTCAATCGTTGCTAACATTGCCCACTGAAAAGACACAGCAGTTGAAAAACATTTTTGTTTTTAAACAATTAAAGGCGCTGTTTTGTTGAATGAAGTACCAGCGCCAGTTTCAACATGTATAGTGTACAGAATGCAATGGTTCATATGATTCTTCCTATGAAGATGATTTTGTCAGAGGGTCAGGAGAAACTATTTTAAGCACTTTTTGATCTACAGTCTTTGGGAATTATATGAGGATTACAAAATCCAGTAGTCAAGAAAATCATTCCCGAGGAGGTAAAGGCAGTTGATTGTTCTTTTCTTTCCCCAGGTGAGGTTTAATAGGCACATTATTCTGTGATCTGTTTTAGGAGTCGTCTTCAAAAGATGTACTTAGATTTGATAGATGCTCCTCAGGGCTAAGTAATCTCAGGAAAGCAACGGTTGATTTTACATAATCCTGGTGGTGGTGATGCCACAAAAACAGCTCAGTGGAATCATTCTGTGCCTAGCCAGAGAGAGGTTTCCTTCTGAAATAGTGCAGGAATTGGTATTTCACCTGCCATTGCTTCTGCTGTCTCGCTAGCACTTTGTTATGAACAATTATGTGATATTTTCAAAAAGAAAAAGACAAATGTATTACCTCCACCCAATTGTTATGACTGCAACAGTGAATTGGATCTTGGTGCACAAATACTTTGTAGTGGAATGCATGCATTCACTAAATCAGAAACAGAATATCTCATATGAAAATGTGACTAACGCTTATACTAGGCCCCTGCCGTCTCCTTCTTGTTATTCTTTATTTTTTGTTCCATAGAAAAGGGAATGTGCTGAGAAAATAAATAGACCACACATCCATCAATAAAACTACAGTCGAAAATCTTTATATGTTGCCATTATATCTATTTCGGACTAAAACAAAAAGTTATCCATTAAGTTGAATCTCAACAAGAGCTTACCTATGCTGAAGAAGGAACTCATAAACATCTGGCTGTGTCATTGAACCTCCACCAGGGAAATCAAAGTGTCCAAACTAAGACTCAAGGGAAAGCCCTGAGTAAGGCACATCCTTTGGGACAAAGAAGAACTTGGTGGGTGGGATAGTGGAATGGGCATGGCGAGGGCCCAAATTTAACCAACAATTCAAGCACCGACCAGGTACTGCTGATAGTAGCCAAGTGGGCACCGGTGTATTTTTTTGGGTGGTTTTGTTTTATTGCTTCAAATGTAACATGTTAATTATAGTTGCCTTATGAATGAGTCTTTAGTGAAAAAAAACTTTACCCTCACAAAGTCAAAGGGTAAAATGTAAAGTTGCAGGGTGAAGAATATAACCAGCACAATAAGGGAGAGATTATTGAGATTCTGATTAAGAAATATTTTGGTGATAAAATTGGAAGGATTTGGATAGGAAAAGAGGAAATAATTGTAGGAAACCATAGAGAAAAGGATAAAGTTTCACAAAAGACAAAGGAAGGGAGTGAAGATTTTCTTTTAACTGTATTTTTCTTTTGACAAATACTTAGCTGTGCTCTCTGAGGGAACAGTCCCAGTGGAGAAATACCATGTTGTGCTACCTACCAGACAGAGACCCTGGAAAAAAAGAAATGAGGAGTAGTGTTGAGACTGTTTGTCTTTTTATGTTTTTCTTAATTTATTTTATTTATACAAATTTTAACGCAATGAAAAAGCAACAACGACAGCCCCAAGAGCTAGCAAATACAAACACAAAGAATCCATCAGTGTACATGCATTGCCATTAAAATCAACCAAAGGTGTAGTACAGCAAAAACAAAGGTTCCCAGCATACCCAAATCATCAAATTCAATTGACACCCTATGCACTAGATAAAGGCAAAAACATTAAAGCACACTTCTAGGATAAAATCTGAATTCTGGCGCTCTCCAGGGTATAAGAACCCAACAACAACAACAATATAATGATGGAGGCGGCAGAGCAGACTCATGCAGCAGGATCACCAACCTGAGAACACACACAGCACTGGTGGGAAGCAACAAACCAATTCACCATGAGCATGGCCACTCAAATGTAAACAAGGTCCTCACATTTTAGTAATGAGACTCCAAAAAGGAGCGAAGAGGTGCCCAAATGTCTCTAGGGCGAGAGCACACAGGGGCCAGCTCCCAAAAAGTTGACAGCTTCTCCTGACAGAATGCAGCATCACGCAGCCAATCAGACCCACGCGGGCCCTATTCCGTCCCCAGCACATCGCCATTCTTCTCTTTGCAAGCAAAAGCAGCATGCCCACCAGACGCCTCCACTCCGACGGCACCCCATCCAGCAGACCGAGCAGCGCCAACACAGGGGAGAGAGGCAAATCCAAACCAGTCATTCCGGCTATCGCATGCATCACCTCTACCCAAAAGGCACGTATCGCTCCACAATTCCACTCTTAATGCAAGAAGTCGGCATACGGCGCATGGCATCTTTCACAGTGTGCAGCTGCACGGAGACCCATAGCACACAGCCTGTGGGGGGTGTAATATAAACGATGTAAGAATTTAAAGTGTATAAGCCGCAGTTGATAGTTAGGCGACAATGCTCTCGTGTACACAGCAGCTTCTCCTCATTGCCTTAGAAATATCCTCCCCAACATCCATCTCCCATTTATCCTTAGCAGCTGCAACCACAGCCCTCCGCTGCTCCTGCAAGCACCCTTTCAGCTCATGCCCACCCTGCCCAGCAGAGCAAATAGGTATGGCCAGGCCAAAGAATCAAACGCCTTTGTTGCATCTAAAAACACTGCATCAGCCTCATCTTCCGCTGCAAGGCCACCCAGCACCCCAAAAAACGTGTGCAAATTATGCAAACGCGTCGCTATTAACTTAGCCAAAATTTCACTGTCTACATTGATCATGGAGAGCGGGCAATACGAATCACAGCTACGGGGATCCTTTCAAGGCTTAAGAATCGTAACAATCAACACCTCCCGTAGGGGAGCAGGCAGAGTCCCGGCTTCCAGCGCCTCGGCATAAACCTCCAGCAAATAGGGAGCCAAAATATTGGAGTACTCTTTATAGAAAGCAGGGGTTAAACCGTCTAATCCCGGGATCTGTCCCCAGGCAGTCCGCTAATTACCGCCTTAACCTCTTCCACCGAGAAGGGCTTGTCAAAGTAAGCTCTATGTGCATCTTCAAACCAAAGCAGACGAATCTCTGAAAAATAAGCCTGCGCCACTTCAGGATTCAGCTCAGCAGGAGCTGAATACATATCCTCAAAATATCTCGTAAATACCTTCATGGCGCCTTCCGTTCTAGCCACCCGCTCACCCCCCAGCCCATCTATTTCAGTGACATATCCACTCGGCCAGGGTTTGCGTAACATATTCGCTAGCGTTCATCCTGCTCTGTCTCCCTCCCATAACGCCGAGCCCTGGCATATTTCCCCAAAAAACAAACCTCCGCTGGGAGGCCTCTTCATATCGAGAGACCGCGCCCCGTAGAGCCGCCAGCATCTCACCAGCCCAATCCGCCACCAATTTCGCCTCCAGCTCCGCAATCTGCGATTCCAACTCCGCTAACTCTCGACGCAATGCACAAAGCACTCCATGCTGCTTAGAGAGGCACACCCCTCGGATAACCACCTTGAAAGCCTCCCAGAGCGTTCCGGCTGAGCTCACCTACCCACGATTCTCAGTAAAAAATTGTAGGATAGCCTCGCGAACCTCCTCGCGGAACACCGCATCCCGAAGAGCCCCCTGCAGCAAACGCCAGGCAAACGCAGCACCCGGGGTCCCGGATATCGCCAACTGCAGCTTAACTGGGGAGTGGTCCGAGAGGGTCAGGGCCAAATGCTCCACCGATTGCGTCCACATCCCTAGTTCCCAGCCATCTATCTATACGAGACCAGCTATTATGCACATAATTGACACACATACCCTCTCTCTGACTTCCATGCTTTGCCCTCCATAAGTCAACCAAGGCGCCATCACTCATTACAGTCATTAAGGCAGTGGCAGCAGCGGAATGTCGTGGCCTAGTCAAACTCTCCCGGTCTCTCTCCGGATCCAGGACCACATTGAAGTCCCCTCCCCAAATCACAGTACCACTCCCCATCGAGTCTACCATGCGCCACACCTCACAGAAGAATCCAGGGTCATCAACATTAGGGCTGTAGACCGACACCAGCCGACATGGCCTATCCAACAGCGTCCCACTCAACAAAACGTAACACCCATTCGGATCCACAATTTGCTCGATTTGTTCACCATTGCAGCCCCTTACGCAACAGAATCGCCACACCTCTAGCGTAACATGAGTACACCGCACCATGACACTCACCAATCCACCCAGCCTTCAGCCGATTCAGCGTGGATGCCACCAAATGGGTCTCCTGCAGCATACACACGTCTATGTGATGGCGCTGGATATAAGCAGACATGAAGCGCACCTTACGCTGGTCATTCAAGCAACGCACATTCCAGGTAAGGCAGCTAACCGCTGTCTTCACCCCCAACTTCATCACCCCAGCACTTCCATTCATCCCGCCGCGAGCCACTTTCCGCCGCCCACCAGTCACAACCAGCACAGAAGGACAGTAGTAAGAAGTCCAAACAACACAGAAAAAACGAACCTGTACGCAATCCCACCCACGCAGACCCCCCAAACGGGTCAGAGCAAGGAGCCCCCCCCTAACAGAGGAGATCAATAGCCCACAGCATAGTAAAAGGACTCATCCAGGGGTCGTAAGCCTAGCCACCCAACCCGTCAGCATCGCAGACAGGCTGGAAGGGACAAAGGGCTGAAAAAACAGGTATACTGACACAGCAGCTCTGAAAGAGGAACCCTAAGGCACCACAGCAATATTGCAGGTCAGGCATCAGGGCCAAACAGCGCCCCAGACTCGAAGGCAGTCAATCAGTGTCACTAAGGTTCTCCCGCTCTGAACCAGGATCTCCCGGCCCCTCGGCCGAAGACTTCTGTGGAATAGTCTTAACAAACTTAGCCGCCAGCTTCGAGTCCGTAAAGAAATGCAATGTGCCACCATGCTGTATCCGAAGCTTCGCTGGATAGATAAGAGAAAAACGAGCAGCAGTCAAACTTAGAGAACGCTTGATCGGCAGGAACGCCCTGCACGCCGCTTGCACACTCGGAGTATAATCTGGGAAAACGTGCAGCTCCGTATTCCTATAGATCACCGGGCGCCTTTCTCTAGCCAGCCGCAGCACAGTGTCCCTGTCACGATAATTCAAGAGACGAAAAATAATGGGTTGCGGCGGAGTCCCAGGAGGAGGCTGGGGGTCCAACGACCTGTGAGCTCTCTCCACCACCAGCATGCGAGAGAGCTCACCAGGAAATAAATCTGCAAGCATTTTCTCCATAAAGTCTTCCATCCTGCCCATGTCCGTTGACTTGGGAAGGTCAATCATCCTGATGTTGTTGCGATGGGACCACGCCTCCAAATCTTCATTTTTATTCCTTATTACCTCCAGCACCTGCTCCATCTGCAACAAGCGTTCTCTCTCGCCATGCCGCTGATCCTCCATCTCCTAGGTGCGCGACTCAGGCTGCTCAAAACAAGCGTCGTAGTCATCCACCCTGGCCCTGATGCGGTCCATCTGCTCCGTCAGGTGGTCCAGCTTAGCATCTATACCCGCCAAGCTACTCTTAAGATCTAAAAACATAGACTTAACGGAAGCATCTGAGCGCCCATCGTCCATCTGCACCTCACCAGGCTGCGGTGCAGGCACACCACCCCTCCGCTTGCCTCCATCGAAGGAAAGCTTTGCCTGACACAGCTCCACCTTGCCCATAGGGCCTACCACTGTAAGCCCCAGCAATGGACACACCACCAAACTCCAACAAGCAGGAGAGCCACACAGAAAGTATGGTTCCTAGGCAGCAGCCTGCAAATGACCCCCAGCAGCAGTTCAAAATCCTCCAGCCAGCAGCCACTCACTCCCAAAGGTACGTACTGTGTATCTTCAGAGCAGGCTACTCATCTCCCAAGTGACGCCAAATGTAAGACAAAGTCCCGTGCAGGCCTCCACAAACTTCAAGACGTCCCTGGCAACAGCCAGCGAAATCAGCAAAGTGCAAATGCGGTCAGAAGATTGCCCGCGGGCACCAATAGGCCCAAAGAACCCCCCCAGCCCGACCTGGCCAGCGACAAATCAATTTGGCCCCAGCAGGAGCCCACCACCAGGAGGCCCAGGGCAAGCCCCGCCCGGTCTCAGGATCCAAGGTCGGATCCCCCCCGCTGCGCAGGAGGACCACCCGAGCACCAAATCCTGGGGGCACCCACACGCCAAAGCCAACACAGCCAAGAGGGCCCCCTCCGTCTGCCACCAATCCGGCCCAGCCACAGGCTGCCGAACCCGCCGACACCAATGCGGACAGGCCTCACCTCTTCAGGCCGCGCTGCCCAGCAAAACCACAAACACCAGAGACACAGGGCCGCGGCCAGACTAGACCACCGATCGGCCCCCCAATCAGCGCCCCTCTACAGCCCACTCCAGCCAGCGCGCAGGAGCCTCCTCCAGTGCGCCTCCAGCAGCGCGCGGCCGCCAGCCTGAGACGAGCGCGCCACAGCCCAGCAGGCCCGACGCCGGCCGAGCCCTCCTCCGCTTCGCTGCCCGTCAGGGCCCCAGGCTGTCGAAATTTCGGGACGGCCAGAAGCACCGTCCCAACCAGCAGGTCTTCCGGCCAGGGGGAGCGCTATTATTGCCGCTCTGTCAGGATAAATGAAATGGAAGCCCTAAGCCCGGCAGAGCCTCACAGAGTGACGGCCATCTTTCCGGCAGGCTAGCCACGCCCTGCTTGTCTTTTCATGGTTGATCCTAAATTAGGGGGTATGCCTAAAAGGAAGTAAAAGAAGGTTACATTTCTCCAATTTTGGGAAAACGTCTTAAGTCCCCAGTGATTCTTTCAAATCCACAAGACCTGTCCTCACACCACTACTGTGTTATTCTTTGGAGTACATCATTATACCTGAGGACATTAAGATGGATGGAAGGAAAGTGTTGCAATTGTTCAATTTATCACATTGTCAGTCAAGCATTTTGGACCTTGCCAATTTCTAAAGGATCATCATTCAGCAGTTTTCTGAAATCATAAGACCCATTACCAAGTTCCTATAGAAAGTAGTAGTTTTTTGTTCAGTCCAATGAAGCAGATCACACACTTTACTTTTTGAAAGAATGTTTTTCTAGTGCTGCAATCTTGCCGCATAAGTTTATTGTTGGGGCAGAGATTTCCTATCATGCTGTGGAAGTTTTTCAAACCTGTTTTTAAATCCAAACCCTGATCAGGTTTACCAAGTAGCTTACTTTTCTAAAAAAAAAAAAATGTTTACCAGAAGAGTGAAATTATACTATGACTGTCAAGGAACTTTTGGCTATTAAGAGAGCTTTTGAAGACTGGAGATATTATTTGTTAGAGGCCAAACACACTACAGAAGTGTATACGTAACACAGAAGTTTGAGGTTCCTGCAGGCTGCTAGACAACGTACACCCAGGCTGTTCAGATTAACTTTATTCGTCCTGACTATGATTTTTGATAAACTACAGACCATGTTCTAAAAAAATAAGCTGGTGCTCAATGATGATAAGATCAACTGGAAGGGAAAAGTCAGTTGATGGAAGATGAACCATTAATTTTGTTTCCAAAGGTTTTGCATGATTAATCCACTGCCTAAATTACTGTGGATTCATTTTCTACTCAAGTACATACAGAAAGTCAAACCATACATAAAGAGGCTTGGTTAAAAGACAAAAAATATTTTAAAAGATGTATTGTATCAAGCAAAATAGAAATATATGCCCTCAGTTCTGTTAAAACAAGAGCCTATGAACTGGTTTCATCATTCGGAGATGTTTGGGTATCATGAAATAACTGAAACTATGGTGGCATTAAGGAAGTAGTTTAGCTTTTTGAGTGTGTTTGTTGATGTTAACAATTATATACAGACAATTCAATATGTGTTGAAAGTAAGAGCCCAATTAAGCTTAATTGAGACCTTTGTCTGTTCCACCCAGACCTTGACATAGGGTGTCAATGTACTTTATAGTGTAACTGCCCAGTCCAACCAAGATCAGCGATTTCATATTCCTGCATGGGTTGCCCAGCTCCAAAGAATTAGTACAGATTTTTGCACAACATGTTATTTGAGTTCATGGTGTTCCACAAGTTCTATTTTACTAATATGGGGTCTCAATTTAGTTTTTTTTTTAAATCTGCCTTCTGTAATTAGTTAGATACAGAACCTTGTATGTTTACCAGTTACCACATGCAGATGAACAGACAGGTTTAAAATTGGAATTAATATGCTAAATAGTATTTTTTTAACCAAGTTTATTAGTATTTCTCACTGGCACTTAAACATGTGTCTCATCTTTTTACAAAATACACGTTCAGTATCAACAAACTCAGTTTATTCGAATTGCAAATTTTCGTCGGTGACATCACTTGCTAAACAGTATTTGGGGTATCAAGGCGTGTCACAATTTAGCAGAGTCAATGTAGAGTACTGAACATTCATTTACTGGAATGTCATGTTTCTTTTTTTCCTTTGGCTCTGTCCATATCAATGCCAATTTCTGCTGTGTACCAATACTTAACTGAGTAAATGGATATGCAGAAATCAACATTGATAACCTTGGAAAGCAGAGGTTACATATAAATTCTATGCTGGTTACAAAAGTGGTCCAGCGCCCCCATATCTGTCGGTGAGAAGTTATGGTTACTCACAAAAAACACTTACATTGAACAGAATCTTCTATACTGCAAAGTGGGTTTGTTGGTCCATTTGTGACTGAACAGATTGTGAATTTTGTTACTCTATGATTGAAACTCCATCAGCGCTTGAAAATCCACCCAGTTTTTATGTAGTTAAAACATGTTCTGCAAAATACTTCTTGATTCACATCCAATGCCAGTTCAGGTGTATGCTGAAAGTGAATATGAAGTACTTACGTTTTTAGATACACAAACTGTAGGAAAAAAGTAAACTGTTTGTTGGATTGGAAGTGGTTTGACCTAAGGATGATCATGGGAACCCTCTTCTAATAATAATGCTCCAAGTTTGCTACAAGACCAAGACCACCTGACAAACCAGGAGCTCCACCACTAATATAGCAGCTTGTGAGGAGAGCATTATCTGAAAACAGATGACCTCTTAGAACTTCGCTAGTACGGAGAGAAAAACTCTAAACCTGCTCATCCTGAGTCCGTCTCTGGGAAAGATGAACTAGTGGTCCTTGCAGAGTGTCAGCGCTATCCGCAGAGTGCACTAGGCAACAGCCCCCTTAGAGTGAACTTCATTTCCCAGCAGGCCATGAACTCTCACCTCATTTGGAGACATGGAAGCCATTTTGGATGTCTCGGTATTAATTCTCGCATGGCTCAGAGTGTTTTCCCCTAGGAAATCATGATACAATGCTGCTGCAGTCCGAGCCTTGCTATGCAATACTAGATTTCCTTTGCGAAGAACAGTGACTTTCATTAAAGTTGTCTGAAGAATATGAATGATACAGAGAATTATTCTTAAAGTTGAGTTGTGTGTTGGACGGGAACTTGCACTTTGAAACATTTAATACAAACATTTCTAAAGACTACAGTATTTTCACATTTCACTTGAGGTTTGTCCTGTTATGGATTCTTAACTCTGGACTATGCTTCTCATGCTATGTATATATTCAAATACACAAAGCATTAAATTTATAGTGACATTATAAATGTTGCTAAGATAAGAATAACCAGATATTCACATTTTGAAAATTACTTTGCAGTGACACAATGACAAGAAGAAATTATAACTAATTTTCCACTGAAAGTGCATAGTAACAAAGCTTAAAGCAGTTATCCTAGTAACAGTGTGAAGGGCTGGTAAACATATATTGAACATACTCATCTTTGGATGCTTATGTTTAGAAATTGCAAATTCTAAATCAAAGTACTCCGAGTTGGTTACACTGAGATATCGCTAATGTGTATCCATTCACGTTTACAGTAAGAGTCATGTATTTCATGGCAAATTACTAAAAAAAACTCTCTTTGCCTTTAACCACCTAATTCATTTCATACATGCCAGCATAAGTGCCAACTTAGAGTGGTGAAGTTCAGTGTTTCTGTTTCCTATCTTGCTTCATGCCCCTTTCCCGGTTTTACCACGGACCTTCATATGAGTGTAGGAGGCGGTGAAATTCCAAGAGTGCTTCACTCTTGTTGGATCCAGCACACTTAGATGGTGCTCTCTGACATCTCTTACAGCTATTCCTTGGTAATGAGAAAAGGTTTAGAGCAAGAATACTAGCTCATTATCGACCTGAAGATCTGAACAAATGGGTTAAAAGGGAATAAGAGGACAGAGGACAATTATTTATTGACATTGCAAAAAAAGGTTAAGGAAAGGTATACACAGTATATAGAAATTGATGTCTTACCTGCTGGAGTAGTAAACTGGAGTAGTAAGCATTGTTATAACTAGCCCCAGATGCCTGGAGGCCACAGGAGAACCAAACAGAGACTTCACAATGTTTAAACAAACCTAACTGAGGAAGATGTAGTGTGACCAACACCACCAACAAAGAAGTAAGGAAAGTAGCCATCTTAGGGAACATTGGGCAGAGAAAGTAAACATGTAGGAAGGAAAAATGACCAACAAAGCTGTTAGACCTGTCACCCTTAGGGTGGTCTTCCCCCAAACTTTTTTCCTGTTTGCCTCACATTTCTGCTGTATCTTTGTGTTGGCCCTGGGACTCTGAGCCATTAGCACTTAACCACTGCTGACCAGTGCTAAAGTGCATGTGATCCTTCCCTAAACATGGTATAATTGATGTGTCCACAATTGCCATAATTAATTTACTTGTAAGTCCATTGTAAAATGTTATACTATATACACAAGGCCTGTAAATTAAATGCTACTAGTGGGCCTGCAGCACTGATTGTGCCACCCACTTAAGGAGCACTTTAAGCACGCTTCAAGCCTGCCTTTGCAGAGCCTATGTGTGCAGTTTAACTGTCACTGCGACTTGGCATCTAAAACCTCTTGCCAAGACTTAAATTCCATTTTCATCACATATGTCACCGCTAGGTAGGCCCTAGGTGCCCATGGGGCAGGGTGCTATGTAATTTACATAACGGCAGGCCATGTGCGTTTAAGTTTTACATGTTCTGATAGTGAAATACATCTAGAGTAGTTTTTCACTACTGTGAGGCCTACTCCTCTCACAGGCCAGCAGTGAGAATTCCTTTATATACTTGTAAGCTGTAATTAATTATCAGAAAGGAGTGGTTACATCGTGTATGACATCATTGGAATGTTAATGATAAATCCTCTTTACTGGTAAAGTTGGATTTAACATTACTATTTTAGAAATGACACTTTTACAATGTGAGCATTTCTCTGCTTTTACTGTTCTGTGTGCCTTGCAGTCTGTTTTCAGTACATGTCTGGGGTAGGTGACTGCTACACTTTCTGCATTCCCTCTAGACAGCT
Source organism: Pleurodeles waltl (assembly GCF_031143425.1). Classification (NCBI taxonomy): domain Eukaryota; kingdom Metazoa; phylum Chordata; class Amphibia; order Caudata; family Salamandridae; genus Pleurodeles; species Pleurodeles waltl. The sequence continues at coordinate 73,285,018 of NC_090449.1, read as the reverse complement.
ACAAACACCGAAGGTTAGGTGTGTATGAGCATTCATCTGCATTCTGATGGGCCTCCATGGACAGGAAGGGTGGAGGGGAGATGACACTTGAATAGGGAACTGCCCACCCCCACACAAAGGGCTGATTACCCCCAACTGATATTCTGGAGCCAGGGCTCGGATGAAAGGGGTGCCTGTGCACTTCCAGGAGCTGCTTTGGAGTCACCCCCACTACAAAGGTATATTGAGTATAAGTACAAGGGCTTTGACCCTTCCAAATCAGTACACTACTGGACCTGGGAAGAACTCTGGAGTAATGCCTTCTGTGCTTTAAGAATTGCCACATTGCCGGGACTGACTGCTCTGAGCAACTGCTTCTCTGCTTTGCTCTGCTGCCCTGCTGCCAGCTGATCGCCGTACTCCTGAGGACAAGAACTGGACCCATCTCACTTGAATCCGGAGTGACTCCAAGGGCTTGCTGGCTTGCCTCCTGTTTTCTGAAGTCTCAAGGACACAGAATACTTCTTGCAACTCTCCTGGTGCTGCTGGACTCTGCCATCTGTGAGTCCTGCTCTTGCTTGAGGTGCCCCCTCCAGTCCTGGGCCTCAGAAGTTGGTTCTGCAGCAGCGTTCTACAAAAAATGACACATTGTCATCACTGCCCTGGTATTAAACGACGCATCGCTCTTCAACGCAGACGCTGTTCAATAACAGCGGATCCGCAGCCCGAGCGGCCCGACGACAATGCATTGCATTCATCATGACAGAGTTTGACGCGGGACCAAACTGCAAGACTCGACAACTATGCTTCGACAGGTGTGCATCAGAACTGATGCATCGCTTTCGCATTTGCTTCTTGCTGTCGAGATTTGCTCCATCCATGGTACTTTTCCAGTGGACCATATGTGGGTTCGGTGGCTGGCCTACCCTCCATTACGGTCGGCCTGAACTTTGGATTTGCACGAGTCCCTCGCGACCTCAAGTAACCTTTTGACTGCTTGTGACTTCTAAGCACTGTTTTAAAATGTATTCTTTAAAATTCATATCTCAACTTCTACTGATTGGATTTTTCTTGTTTTGGTCTTGTTTTACTCAGATATTCTTTATTTTTCTACCCCTGCATAGAATCTTTTTGTGGTGTTTTCATTGTGTTAGTGTGTGCGTGTGTGTGTTGCACAAATAATTTACACATTGTCTCTTTAGATAAGCCTCACTGCTCTGCACCAAGCTACGAGAGGGTAAGCACAGGTTATCTCTAAGTGTGTATCTAGCTTACCCTGACTAGAAGTGGTGGTTCCTGCTTGTACAGGCTGCATACTCTGACAACCAGAAACCACAGATCTGACAAAAGCCCTAAAAGTGAAAACAACCCAAAGCAAAAACAAAAAGCTACAAGGATGCAAGACGTGTGAACTGAGTGAAACAATAGTACACCAACCACTGTTTCCAGGCAAAGCTATTTGTAAGGCAGGGCTTCTTATGTTGCCTATTCTCCTCCTATCGCTAAGCCTTTCTGTGCTTTCATTGTCTTCCTATGCTAACCCAGAAATGCCTTAGTTAAGCTGAGTCACTGCAGCCCTGCTCAATACTAAACACTGATGCAGCATAGCCTTTTTTTTTGCTATCTTTGGATTGGCCCAATCTTTGGCTCCCATATTGGACACTGGCCTAGTCTCAACAATGCTTTCTGATACATGCAGGCCTTGATGTACGTATGAATCCTAACATTCATCTGCCCTGTTTGCCTTTCTTTCTGTAAAAAAGTAGCAATCCATTCTTCAAACCAGACAACACAACAAATTATTATTAGAACAAACAAAGGGAAACAAGTTTCCAAGGCTCAGTCGAACAGACAACACACCTTCAATTGAAATGACAATTACATTTGCACAGCCCTACAGTTTTACTGATAAAAGTATACAGCGTGCAAATAATAATGTGTGGAAGTCTCATCACCTAGTGTATTGATTTATTTTGATCGTAATTATTTAAATATTTGTTTCCACCAAACTTCAGAATTACCAAAAACTGTGCTTCATTTGTGTTTTTTTCTGATATGTTCTGAAATATCTGCACAGTACTTTTACAGACATTTAAATGTTGTGTGCTAGAAATAAAATAACGTTGTACAGCCTTCCTCAAGAAAAAACCCAGTAGCCAGTATGTTACATAAATCCTCTTGCTTTGAAGTCAGAGAAGGAAAAGTAAACACCAAGCTCTCTGGAAGAAAGAGCCTGACATTTGGCTTGTGTCTTGGAATGCACAGCAAATGTGACAAGAAAAGACCAAGATTTAAAGGAATGTGTACAGAAATCAAGCATGGATGGAAGAATGCAGTAAACAGGCTTTGGGCAACGGAAGGGATAATCTCAAGATAGATAGCCTAAAACAAAAACAGCCAGCAAATACAAAGCAAACAAATGTGAGTGACAAACCACAAAGTCACTAGCAAACAATGGTGTGAAATGCATTCCCATCAAAACTTTCAGAATATCCCCATGATGTTGTTAGCAAACCAGACAGTTGTGCTATCGGGGAAGGAATTAATCTAAACAAGCATTTGCAATGCAATAGGTCTCGCATTTTCTTGAGCTAGAGTTATTGGCGTTGTAAATTCATAACAGGACTTTTCTTGCCACATAAATTGGTCAACCCTGCCTCATAATGTCATCTTTTCCTGCCATATAATTCCAGAGGCCCTTTATAAACTAACGCACTTCCACTTACCTTCTTCTTCTATCTGCAACAAAAAAATTAAAATATTTCTATTTAGCATCCTAATTTAAATCTAATTCCAACAGAATACTACTTTCACCACCCTACCATCAGAGTTGCTGGCTGGCTAACAGTTATGATGTAATCATCCAGGGACTGTCCAGTGGACACAAAAGGGATGTTCAGTTGTCTCAATTTATTCACCAGCAACTGCAAGGGTATCAAATTATTTCAACCTAGGGAGACATGCGAGTAAAAACCTGGCTCTGTTTTTTAACCCTGTTGACATCACAGGACTAGAACCTTCTTCTGCTGTTAATCCCTCAACAGCCTCTTATTTGCAGGGTAAGGGCTAAAAAGGTTGAGGGATGTAAAATGTAATCAGGGTTCACAACAGCCTTGTTGAGTTTGCCCCTGCTGCTGCCTTTATAGCCTCTGAGCTCAAGGGTACTGAGTGTAGTGCTGCAGGTTAGCAGCTACTACCTCTATGACCCCCAAATGATGCCCAGGGGGAGATTAACACTGGGTGTGAAGCTATTACCCTATTATTTCTTAACAGATGCAACATGCGGAAAGTAACTTGGATTACAATAGAGGTATTTTAAGTCTGAAAGAGCTGGAATTAGAAAGCAGATTAGAGTTGTAATTGGAGAACACAGCACTGCTTCCTGTAACTTCATGCTGCAGTCTTTCACATGCAGAGTAACCCAAAAGTGGTGGAAGGGAGAGGAGAGAAATCGAGGTTACAACAGGGGCAGGATATCGCCAGCCCCATTGTTCAAATCACCCCTGCAATCCCTCCTCCCCAAAAAATCGGAACACTCCAAGCAATGTTCAAGACCTTTGCCTACCGTTGAGATACACTAGTAACACCCAAACCTCACCTCCAGAAGGGTAGATACGAACAGGACATCTTCACCTTAATCCTTCCCAGTGCGTGTGATAAATCATCTGACCGGGGTCCATGAAGGACTTTGTCTGCCCCCAGCTTGTTAAAATGTCAAAACAAGTACAAATATTTTCCACCAATGAGAGGGCCACACTGGACTCCAGAGCACAGTACCTGAGTGCCGTGTGGCGCATCAGCCTCCCTCTATGGTTGTGGAAGGCGGGGCTGCCGCTCACTCATCTTCAGCCTGCACACTGAGGCCGCAAGGTCTTTTGTTGGGTTTGAGGGTTGGTGGGGGAAGGGCTGTTCGGCGGGATAAGCTGGGACCCAAAGCCCTGACATCTCTCAGCGTAACTCTGAACTCTGGGGGAGAAACTGAATTAAAAAAACAAACTGAAGCATATCTGCTTTCCCGCTGCCATGGAGAGCTAAGGGAAGAGAAAAAGGAAATAATATGACATAACTGGTGCTCATACAAAGCGCTCCAATACCCAATGGAATTTGTGCCGTATGAAACTTTAAAATGCCATGGAGCGCCAAGGGGACATACTAAAAAAAACAAGCGGGCCCTTGCTGCCCACAAAGATAAAATGTGACCAAGATAACAGCCTGGTTGTTTACATCTAAGCTAAACTCAGAGCAAGAATGCTATGCAAATGCAAAGGAAAGCTTCCCTGGACACAAACAGGAAACACAGTTAACAAAAAAAAGTCCCCTTCAGACCAGATAAACAGGACAAAGCATAATTCTACAGTAGTTGGTCCCTGCTCCCACACAGAAGAAGGAGGGGCAAAGAGGAATGACTGACCACTAGCAAGCAAAGATTTTTAAATGACACTTAAACTAACAAATAAAATAGCTGGAAGCCAACAGAAGTATACTTAAATATACAAGAGGTTGTATGCTTATGCCCGATCTAAAAAGCGGTGTTTACTGGTGAGTAGGGGTGTGCAGAGCAATGTAGATTGACAGGATTTTGAAAAGCCAAAAACCGGGACATTTTGCAAATCATAGAAGGACTAATTCAACGTGATCCGAGGGGCACAGAATGCAGCGCTAATTGATAAAAAAACAGATGAGGCGCTACAGGGAATAAATAAAAAGTCAGGTTTAATACCCAGTATCATACGTTATTTAAATAGTTTTTTAATAATAGCTACTAGCTAGTACTGCTTTGTAACACATACTAATTTGCCTTCCCTGTTTGCAGTAGACCCTTACTGAAAACCGAGGCCTGACCCAAAATTGTCAAAATCTGCCAGGACTACTGGTGGAAAACTGGGACTGTCCCAGCAAAACCAGGACGTCTGGTTGCCCTAGGGCAGTGATCCCAACCTGTGGTCCGGGGACCCCTGGGGGTCCACAAAGCCTCCTCAGGGGGTCCACCACTGCTTAGAAAATTAAATAATATTAACAGATTAGGTCCCCAGCTTTCAGTAATGACTCAGTAGGAGTGGGGGGGGCTGGTTTCCAATATTGATTCAGTGGGGTTCCCCAAGCTCCAATATTGATAAAGTGGGGATTAACAGAAGTCAAAAGGTTGGAAATCACTGCCATAGGGCACTGATGAAGTGAAGGAGACGAAAGGAAGTATATACAAGAGAGAGTGGAAAGCGAGTGCCGGAGACAAACGAAAAGAGGTGTAAGATATGCAGATGGAGGATTTCAAAAACATGTGGAGAGAAAAGTGTGTAAGAGTCTAACCGAGAGGCGGCAGAGGGAACAGGTATGAATGGAAGGGAGTGACTAGGACTCTGACGACCGCTACCCCTTATAGAGATCTTATTAATGTTTTATTCAAATACTCATATTTTCAGAATGTAAACGTTTAATTCTGATCAAAATCATAGTTATTTATGTATCTTATACCACTAACAAACACTGGCAAAGCTGATAGTTCTGGCTTGCTTTAGGCGTTGGACCATTATTGTTATATGTGTGGATGCAGTAACAGAAAGCTCACAGAGGCACCAAAATAGTCTGGTTGCATGGCATGGGCAGCACAAGATTTTAGTTTACATCTTAAGCCAGGCCCTTAGTAACACAGGCCACGCCTGTTGCAAAGGACCCAGTTATGCTCCATGGGGTAAAGACCACTACCACCACCTCGGCCTCAACCCACACGCACTTTTTTCATCCAACTTACAGTCCTAGGATCAACCCTCTACCTTATTTTTAACGTTCTCTCCTAGGCAGCAATAAACACTTTAGTTCTATTACCTCACGGCATAGGATGAGCTATAGGTACGGATGTTGACAGAAAATTTAGATTTTCCTAGCCTTGGTGTCTGAAAGGCTAGATTTTATTAAAGACACGGAGGCGAGTATTATGCAGTCTTTTCTTGCTTTAATTTTAAACAGCAGCCAAGAAGAAAACTACATTTCCCAATGAAACAAACTACAAAGTGACATCATAAAGGAACATCCAATAGGACGTCGAATACTTCTATTACTATCTTAACTGCGAGCAACAAGTCCTGTTTTCTTGATTCGAATAGAACTAAAGAGGAGAAGTAACCAATAAAATGACATAAAAAAAAGAAACCAATGTCACAAAGTCCACCAAGCAATTCTGAAGCTGGTGAGTGTAGACTGGAGTCCTGGAAGGATGAACGTTGAGGAGAGAATCCAACGTTGGTAGGAGTTGGTCATGTAGATTATGAAGAGCCAACGCTGAAAGATGGAGTTGGCACTGAAACAAAATAACAGGGAGGGTTAACAACAGTGGTGGGATAATACTCGCCTCCGAGTCTTTAATAAAATCTAACCTTTCAGACACCAAGGCTAGGAAAATCTCAATTTTATTACAAGACCGGAGGCTCATATTATGCATGTTTAAAGCATAGCAATAACAGAATCTGAAACATGAGAAATTGGCTTACAATAAAAAGTTCTAAAAATACTTTCATCAGACCAATCTGCAGACTTGAGAATATCCTGTAAAGAGGAACCCGCCCAAAAGGCGCGAGAGGCCATAGCACCTCTGGCAGAATGGGCACCAAAAAATTCCACATTGATCCCAGCCAGGGACATGATCCATTTGACCCAACGAGCCAGTGTAGGAGAAGAAACAGGATTATGGGGTTTCTGAAAGAAAAATGAGCAATTGGGAGGCAGAGGATGATCTCAAATCTGCAGTACGAGTCACATAGCTTTTCAAACAATTTCCCACACACAATTTGGGTTGAGAAGGAAAAAACGGATAATTGACACAAGCTAAATTAGTTTTAGTACGCCTTTTTACCTGAAAAGAAACACCGAGGGGAGAGAAGGAAAAGGAAGAAACATCTAAGGCTTTAACATCTGAAACACGCTTAAGAGAGACTAGGCACAAAAGCATAGTTAGTTTAGCAGAAAGTTGCTTGAGAGAGAGTAAATTATTATCCGGCCAGGCTGTAAAAAAAATTAATACCAGATTAACGTCCCACATAATATTATATTTAGGAGATGGGGGAAGGACACATCTTACTCCCTTTAACAGTTGGCAGATGAGAGATGTTCACCAATAGGTCTGCCATTGACTCTTCTATGTTCAGCGGAGATGGCAGATCTGTAAATATTAATAGTACGGTAAGCTTTACCTTGGGAGGCTAGAGAAGCAAGGAAATTGACCACCAACACTACATCAGCTGAAAAGGGATCTGAATTCCTGTCCATACACCAGCTGCTCCAAAGGGCCCATGCGGAGTTGTAGGCCTTGGAAGTACCAGGGGCCCTGGCTTGTTGGATGAGTTTGATAGCATCTTCCGAAATTCCTGGGGTTCTCCAGGACGACCCGAAATCTTCCAAGCAATGAGGAACAAGGAGTTGATTAGAATTAAGTGATGTTGATGGCCTTGGGGATCTAAGAGGAGGTTGGAAAGGTGAGGAAGCCAAACGGGAAGGTCGATCGCCAACTCCAATAAAGTTGGATACCAAGGCTGAGCCTGCCAGAATGGGGTTATGAGAATTAGAGTAGACCGTTGTCTGCGTGCCTGTGCCAGAATTTGAGGAATGAGCAGGAAGGGAGAAAAAGCGTAAAGAAGGGATGATGGCCAAGGCTTGAGGATCCGGTCTCCAACTGAAAAAGGAGGGAAGGTGAGAGTTGAGGCGAGAAGCAAAAAGGTCTATGGACATTTCGCCAAAGATGGAAATAAGATGATTGAATACTGAAGGATGCAATTGCCAGTCGCTGGAGTTGTGAAGATGTCTGGAATACCAGTCCGCTACTGTATTGAGCTTGCCTGGCAGATAAACCGCCTTGACTGAGATTTGCCGGGGTAGACAATACTCCCAAAGATGTTTCGCCAGGGTGGAGAGAATTTTGGACTTGGTACCGCCCAGATGGTTGATTTATCTGACGGCGGACAAGTTGTCCATCCTGAGAAGAATGGTACAGCTTACCTTGTCTTTTGTGAAGGTACGGATAGCAAAGGAGCCTGCAAGCATCTCTAAACTGTTTATGTGCAAGAAGGACTCCTTCAGAGACCATGCGCCTCCAGTCGAGAACTGACCACATCTTGCCACCCAACCGGTCCGACTTGCATCGGATTCTAATACAAGATCTGGGGCGGCAGAGAAGATAGTTCTGCCATTCCAGGCGTCTAGATGAGTCAGCCACCATCGAAGCTCTTCTTTGGATTCGGAATCTAGGACCAAAGGATCTGAGTAGGCGAGACCTTTGTGAAGATGGTTGATCTTGAGTAGTTGAAGGGCCCGGTAGTGTAAAGGACCTGGGAAGATGGCCTGGATAGAGGAAGCGAGGAGACCTACTAGATGAGCCAAAGTTCTGAGGGAGATGTGAGGAAGGGATAAGGATTGACGTATTTCTTTCTTGATTAGGGACACTTTGTGTTGAGGATGCTGGAGAACCGAACGAGTAGTGTCTATAAGGAAACCGAGAAACTCTAAATTCTGGGTTGGGATGAGAGACGACTTTTGAAAGTTGATAAGGAATCCCAAGTTGAGAAGAAGATTTTGACAAAATTGTAGATGGTCGAGGAGAAGACGTTTGTCCTGTGCCATCAACAGAAAATCGTCTAAATAGAGAATCAGGTGAACTCCATGAGAGCGGAGGAAGGCCGCGACGGGTTTGAGAATCTTGGTGAAACACCAAGGAGCAGAAGAAAGACCGAAAGGCAGAACTCGGAATTGGTAGAAAGAGTTTTGCCACTGAAACTGAAGGAATTTCCTGTGAGAGGGATGAATTGGTACCGTGAGGTAAGCATCCTGAAGGTCCAATCTGACTAACCAGTCGTTTTGAAGCAAAATATCCCTGAGGTGGAGGATAGTCTCCATTTTGGAGTGCCGATAAACCACAAAATTGTTGAAGTTCTTTAGGTTTAGAACTAAACAAAATTTCTGATTTTTCTTCTGGACGAGAAAAATGGTGCTGAGGAAACCTGAAGAGTTGAATAGGACAGGTTCTATGGCGTGCTTGGCGAGGAGAGACTGGATTTTGTTGTGCAGAAGGTTGTTTTGATCGTGAGAAAAAACAAGGGGGAGAGGAAAACGGGATTGATGTGGGGGTTGGTAAAACTCTAATAGGTAACCCTGAACGGGTTGAATTATCCAGGGATCTGACGTGAGAGAAAGCCAAGAAGCGAGAAATAGAGCCAGTCTGCCTCCTACTGGAGGAAGGCCAGAACTGGAAACACTTACCGGAGGTTTGTTCTCCTTTGTTGGCGTAGCCTCTTTGACGATAACCTCTTGAGCGACGGGGGTAGAATCTTGGTTTGTAGCCTGAGTAGGTATCAAGCTGGGTTTGTTGATTATAGGAGTCTCTGTTAGCATATTGGCCTCTGAGGGAACGGCCGGCAAAGCGACTCCTGCCTTTGCCGGCCCTGGCAAAAACCAGAGAAGAGAAAATCTGTTTCATAGATATTTGTGCTTTATCGAGGGAGGTAAAGGTGGACACGTATTTGCCAAGCTCCTTGATAAAGGAGTCTCCAAATAACTGGCCCTTGGCTGACGGGCCGTCATCCTTAGAGGCTAAGGAAGCCAGTTTGGGGTCAATCTTCAACAGGAGGCTCTTCCTTCTCTCGATGGACAATTGGGTATTGGCATTGCCCAACATACAAATAGCGCGTTGCGCCCAGTTAAACAGGACTTCCGGGTCTATAGGAGTGTTGTCCATTTTGGCCTCCTCAGCCAAGTCAAAGATCCTGGTGAGAGGACCCACCAAATCCAAAAGTTTGTCCTGGCAACCTGACCAGGCTCTATCGACACCTTTTTTAGGGTCTTTACCAAATTTGGTAAAAAACATAAGCATATTAGGGTCAATTATAGGGGTAGAAGTGATATTGTCAGGCAAGGAAGGACGGGGACATTCTGACTTGAGCTTATTTCGGGTAGTCTTATCTAGAGGATGGCGTAAAAAGAAGGAGACATAATCTGCAACATGGTCATAAGGATACCACTCTTTGGAATTTGGATGAACCATTAGGGAAGGATCAAACATAGGCTCGCCCGAATGGTCCACCAAAATATGAGACACAGGGTGAACGTCACCACCGTCATTAGGAGAAATTTTGCGCCTTTTCTCCAGAGGCCCAAAAGAATATGGATCCACCGATCCGTCCATATCATCAATATGACTTGGGGAGTCATCATCATCATCTTCATCGGTGTCTTTCAATTTGGTAATACGAATTGGGAAGAAATTAGAACCCGATTTGGATACCTCTCGGGTTGAAGGCCCAGCAGAAACGCCTTTGGTAGGCACCGGAAGTGTAATTAGAAGGCATATTAGAGGTGGACATAATTTTAGAAAAGGAGGCTTCTAAATTCTTGGTTATGTCTGACATAGAAACAGCAACAGCTTGCTGAACAGAATCCTTAATGAAAGATTTTTAATTCTCCTGAAATAATTGAGAATCTTCTTCCTCAGTCATAATGACAGAAATCAATAAAATAATATGGGGTAGAAAAATAAATAAGGTGTACTACAGTTATTAATAATTAGTTAAACTATCGAGTTCAGGAAGGAACAGAAATGGTTAAAAAACTGAGCTAAATAGAGGAGGAGTGGCTAACAGGGGCTGGAGCTCAAAAACGGGGCGGTGTTAGAGACGGGCAGTCACCGCGTAGGAAAAAACTCTCTCCGTGAGAGTTTGGAATTTGCAGAATCCGGAGGCTGCTTAAATGAGCGAAAATACGCTCGGAATGTCAGCCGAAGGCAGGGGGAACGAAGCGTATTGGAAGCAGGAAGCGCGCGCGCACTAGCGTGTTGAAAAAACGGCTAAAAAATTACCATTGACAGGCGCGAAGGCAGAGAGGAAAAAACAACGTTAGAGGTAACATTAAATGGAATACTAAGCGGTTAAAATATTAACGCTTTCACAGTAAAGAACATTCTACAATAAACGTTCTCGTAGCATGATAAGGAAAAAACAATGGTGATACTTATCTTGACTGCGAGCAGCAAGAAAAGAGGACTTGTTGCTCGCAGTTAAGATAGTAATAGAGGTATTCGACGTCCTATTGGATGTTCCTTTATGATGTCACTTTGTAGTTTGTTTCATTGGGAAATGTCGTTTTCTTCTTGGCTGCTGTTTAAAATTAAAGCAAGAAAAGACTGCATAGTATGAGCCTCCGGTCTTGTAATAAAATCACATAACCTTTGCCGGTGCTTAATTTGTCATTAAAAACATGCCGGTACCCAAAGCCCTCCTCTGAAACATGCGGCTGTTGCACTTCAAGCACAGAATATTGCGGCAGCATAAAACTGAAGATATCTCGGGCCTCTTTAATCCATTTACAGCCACTCCAAGACCCTTCAGCTCACTCTTGCAGCTTTTTTCCTTTGTGATGCTTCTTCAAATTTATCTTCCTCCGTCTTTTCTGTATGTGTCTTTTGCTCGCGTAAATGCTTGAGGCAGAAAAAGAAGCTGCGGCCATATACATATATATATATAAAAACAAAAAGTCCCGGTGACTAGCACCGGAAACCACCGGCTCAAATTAAGCACTGCCCTTTGCGCTCTTTCATTTCGCGGGTCTTTCAATGGCACAACAGAAGCAACTGACAAAAAGCGGAAGTAGCAATCGACTCAAGATGGCCGCTGCTTGCCCCCGTACGTGAGGAAGTGATAGTCCTAGTCTTTTTTCTTTTGTGACGTTGCGTCCGTTCACTGGAACTTTACGCTCCTCAGGCGCGAGAAGCGGAGGGAACCCCGAGCTTGGAACCCGCTCCCAACGAACAATGGCGAGGGCAGCTGACGCGACAGATGAGAGCAAGGAGGATCTCGTCGAGAAAAACGTGGTCCAGCTCATATACGAGCACTCCAGGCAGACCAAGGAACCAGTGGCTTTCGAATGGGATTTTGTGGGTACCACATCCCAACCAGGCTTTATCTGCAGGGCGACCATCGGCGACGCCGTCTACATCGGAGCGGGTAGCTCAAAGAAGGCCGCCAAGTATAGCGCCGCGAAAGCCGCAGTTGAAGCTCGCGAGTCCTATGCGTCAGCGACAAATGTGTTGACCCCCGATGGCCAGAACCCCATCACCGTCTTGAACGACCTGGTCGCGAGGAGGAAGCTGTTGTTACCCGATTACGTGGTGATCGACGAGGGGACAGGAGGCCGCGGAGGGACGTTCACGGTGGTCTGCATGCTCGGAAGCCTGATGGAGAAGGGATCGGGCCCCTGTAAGAGCATAGCGAAGCAGGCGGCGTCATTGAAGATGCTGGAAAAACTAAAGCGAGAAGAGATACCGCAGGAGCCTCTACAGGACCCCTTTCCATACCGCAGTGCTGAACCGTTAAGTACAGCACCGGGAAGAGGTAATAACACCAGATCACGTGTCTCCCCGTACCCAAGCACGAACAGGCCTTTCCCTGAGAACCGCCGTGGGGGCAGTGCCCAGTACTTTAACACAGCACCGGATACACATGAACAGTATCCACAGAGACCGCTCTTAGCCAACACAGAACCGATCAGACCCATGGAGCTCCGACAAGGCCTCTTTGCTCAAGAAATGCACATAGATTCAGAGTATGGAGTACGGGGGGCTTTCAATACTGGCACCACCATGCCTCCAATGACATTTAATAGAGGGCAAATAGGCAATGGACAGTACCCATTGTCACAAGAATATAATAGAGAACCAATAGCCATTAATAGAGGGCAAATAGGCAATGGACAGTACCCATTGACACAAGAATATAATAGAGAACCAATAGCTCATGCGCAGTATCCAGTGGCACAGGTGATACCGGACGCAGGCCCGATCAGACCTCGTATGGAGCTCCGGCAAGACTACACTGCTTCAGAAATGCACCCAGCACCGGTACATAATACACAGCACCAGTGGGGAACTGGGCCCTTGAATACAGATACCATCAGGCCTTTGGGAAATAATCACAGTGCACAGGAACGAGGAGGGAACGCACGGTTGTCGTTGACACCAGCCTCCTTCAGTTCAGGGTTGGTCAGGGTTCTCCTAGCAAGCCAGCAAGATCTTGATACCCAAGGATCGGATTTAACTGAGGGTTGTGATGAAGAGTACATATGGGCACGTGTGTCCAAGATTACAGGAATGGCAGCGCTTTTCCTGGAGCAGAAGGCAGATCTAAAGTCTAAAGAAATGAACACAGGACGAGGAAGAAAAGCAGACTTGAGCGGCACGTTTGTCACCTTGAAACCCGCTGGAATGCTTGAGCTTCCCCTGGAGCAGCCGGAAGGCCCTAGTTCTCCTGAACGTAATGTTGCATCAGGGACCAATGCAAGGAGCACCCCCTCGTCCTCCTATCTCATTCCGTCCAGACCCTACTTAGACGATCGCCGAAACATGCACAATCAAGAATTCACTGTGACAGGGAAATCACGCAGAGCATCCATTGGCATGTTTAAAACTATGCCACACAGGCGTTTTTAAAACTACGTTGGAGAACAGACTGGATCCTAAAGTGCAAGAATGGAACAGAGCACCAGGAAAATATGTAGGATCTGGAGTAAGGTGGCAATTCTCGTTTTCAGACATGCCAAGACACTTCTAAACTAATCTCACAGGTTTCATTTGTAAGTTGTCCTTTATTGAAACATGGTAGTTCTTTTCAGAGTTGGAATTTGTGCTCTCGGTTGTTCTACAAATGGCGCCTGCCTTAACTTTGTTTCCCATACATGGGTTGTACTCATTCACTGGATACTTTACCATTTGTCACAGGATAATCTTACGTTACCAGACAATGTGTGATTTTGGCTTGGCGAAGTTTGTCATGCAAAGTTTTTGCCAAGTTTATTTCTGGAATCACCCCTTTAAAACACAAAGACAACTGTTATAAATACATGAAAACAGGTGACTCGATTTTTAGCGAGGAACTGCTTAAAGTTCGAAGAACAGTTGATAAATAAAAACTTTATTGCTAAATTTCCTGTGCAAGCCTCCATAAGCCATTTCTCATTAACCTGTTGCCAATAGGTTTTCCAGCATTCTTTTTTCAATTAATGCAGGATTGTCCCAAGCCTTTCCCATGCATTGTTTATGAAACCATGACTTGACATAGCGAAACCAAGGTGAATTAAATCCGAATCCAGATTGTTTTACATCAAAAAAGCCTTTTTATACTAATTTTAGACCAAAGCCTTTACCCAGAAAATAACGTTTTTTTTGTTTGCTACATGAACCATACTGTTTAAAGCCAAATCGTTGCCTATTGGTATCAACGGCCCCCATGCCTGAGAGACCTCATGAATCTTTGTGCAGCCTCAGACCTCTTCACTAAATTAGAGGTTCCCCATATCTCGGAGCTATATAGTGTAGGCTCAATCGTTTTGGCATGGTAAATCTGTAGAGTGGGTGAGAGGTTAAAAAGGGGAGGTTTTAAGGATCCTTGTAGCTGGTGCTCTATGCTGTAGGACAGTGGTTCGCAATCTGGTCTGCAAAGCCTCCTCAGGGGGTCCGCGACTGCTTAGAAAATTATATAATAACTGATTAGGTTCCCAGCTTTCTGTAGTGTCACATTGGGTGGGGGGACAGCCATTAGAAATTGGGTTTCTGGTTGGCAAGGGTCTGCCCCTAAGCAAGGGCAGAACCCACCACTCTAGTCGGGGCAAGTATGTTACACACCAAAGATACCCTGTGCTCACCCACGGGTAGCGTGGCACAGACCAGTCAGGCTTATCTGCAGAGGAGATGTGTAATGCTTTTGAGCAACACCACACCAGTGACACAATAAATACAGTATGTATAGAAAATATGCTTCTTGTATTTTTTATATATATATAAAATAATACTAGGTCAGAACAGCATGGATCTGAAATACTGTGCAAACATTAAAGGTGATGTTTGTAATCATAATCCCCAGTGACATACAACACATTATCAGTGGATATCGAGAGCAGGCCTTGTAATCTGCTACCAAATATACACCTGAAACATGTTACCTGTACACATTATGCAATGGCTGACCAAAACGACAACTAATAACCTTGAGGGCATAAAAGGTAACAGAGTCTGAACGAAGGGCACCAATTGCCAATGATCATTATCAGTACCTAACTCACAATAAAATCATAGGGCAAGGGGCCCCAGCACTCCTATACAGTGTGATATGGTAATCAACCAGTTTGTAGGCTGCTGGAGCCCCTGCACGCCTATTAGAGGTGTACATTCTGGCAGGTTTTCTAGATCCAGGAAGTGGGGGCACCAGTCGTGGGCTCACCCTGAAATGTCCACAAGTGCCCCATGCAGATGGTAGCAGGAAGACCCTCCTGGGTACCCAGCAACAAGAACAGCTGCCCCTGAATGCATGTAACAGCTGCAAAGGGTGGCCAGCAGGTCGGAACTGCCACATGCATGCAGTGAATTCACAACCTGGCTGAATCTTTCAAAAAGGAGGCTCCTCCTACCTGATCCCGCATCTTTCCTTGAGTGTCGCTGGGGAAAGCTTTGGCAGAGATACTGGTGGGCCTCTGGGGGCGGGGCCCGCCTCATTAGCTCCCAGGCAGGTGCTGCTGCACCAACCCAGTATCCGCGCATGGGGGGAGCCTCCAGCATGGCCCTCTGACATGCATCTCATGGTGCTGTGACATGTGGGCCCTGCTCTCCGCTTCCCCTATGCAGGGCTAACCAAGGCAACCCAGTGGCTCGCACCCACCCTGCCAAATTAGCATGAATTGGTCAAAATCCTGCATAGCGTTTGCTCAAACACCCCCCCCCCCCACAAACTTGGCCCTGGTGAAGCACAGAGCTCCTATCAAACACTTGAACCTGGTGCAGATGTTCATGCTTACCTGGTGTGTATTTAAAGAGATTAATTCTGTCTGCTTCAGAACCCCACTGGCAAGGTGGCTGTGGGTGCAGGGGTCTGATAGCAAGCCCCTGGAGAACAGTAGGTGCGGGTCCCAGAGGGGGAAGCAAGCAGAAGGCCAGCACATAAAATAAGGCGTCCTAGTGTGTGTTCTCCTGGCAAAGCAGTAGTCATCTGATAGAATAGAGTCAGTGAGCAGCTGGGCAACAAGCAGAAAAACATCCAGTGAATTCTTTAGGCATCCCAGCCAGTAGCAGGCAGCAGGGGAACAAAAAGAACAGTTCAGATTAGTCCTTTTTACAGCACTCCTTCCGTAAGCGGTTCAGTCCAAGTTCCAAAAGTGCTCTGAAAACATGGGGCCAGAGCCCCCGTGCTTATGGTCCAAAATGTCCTTGCTCAAGGGGTACCTTCAAAGTAACCCTTTCAAGTGTAACACAACCCCTGTCAATCCAGCCCTGGCTCCAGACATCAGCAGGGGGTAAACCAGCCCTTTTTTGTGAGGCGGTGACACAGCCTATACAAATGTAAGTGTGCCTCCCTCCCTACCAGCCCAGGAAAACTATCAGTATGCAGATGCCTCTCTTGTCACACCCACCCCCTCCTGTGTTGTGGCTGTCAGGAAAGTATGCACAAAGTGTAACTGTCCAGGACTCGAAAAAAGTGCTCGACCACTCGCTATTGCAAGTCATTTTTTTATCAGGTCGAGCTATTTTTAGAGCCTCCTCGCCCCTTCCGGGGTGTTGACAATAATCAGGTGTTCTGTGCAGTCAGAAAATAAAAAGAGCACTGAAGAACCCTTCAAATCTTATGTTGTCACATTTGCTTTGTGGGTGAGAATGGAGGTCAAAAGTCAGTTTGTCTTGCAATTAATTTCCCTTTTCACTGCAGAGCTCCAGGATTTTGTAAGGTTAACTTCTCTGACCTTCTGTAAAAAGTTAATTAAATGTTGTTTGTTAGGAAAAACCAGACACCATACATTCTTTAATTTCACAGTAAGTCAACTGTACAAACATATCCAAATATGTTTCTGTAGTTGTGAAAGCCCATTTTTTTTTGTACTTGTGTGATGAAACAATAATTTTAAAAGACAGGAACAAATCGGACCTCTTTGCTTAGTGATGTGCAAAAGATAAATATGTTTTTTGAAACCCAGTTTTCACAGATTATTCAATACTCTATATGGTTTAACAGTAAAGCTGCAAGTCGAACGTTTTTTGGACATTTCTTGAAAATGTACTGTCTGTAAATGACAGAATGCTACCACATCATACTGCAGTAATAATATTTATTAAGAGTGCATGTTTAAACATAAATCGAGCAACACTCCTTCCTTGATGGCAATGCACCAATGACAATAATGGCATGATTTGCACCTTCCTTGATGGCAATGGCATTTGTAAACTAAGAGGCAAGTCATGGATCATTTGTTCCCTATTGTGGGCTACATTCTTATTGTACATGGAGCAAACATTTTGTGCAGCAAAAATGCTTAGTTCAAATATTTGATGGTGCACTGGTATGTAAGAATGAAGAAAAAGGTGACGGTTGAGGTATTCGGTCTGGTGTAGTGGAGGGCTTTGTTGGTGTGGAGGAGGAGATTGAAGGTTATCCTCTTCTTGATTGGAAGCCAGTGGCGGTCTCGTAGGTGGCCGGAGATGTGGTTGTGACGGGTTGTCTAGGATGAGTCTAGCGGCGGCGCTCTGGATGTTCTATAGTTTTCTTTGAGTCTTCAGGGTAGTGCCACATGGAGTGCTTGCTGACAAGCATGTGGGTGACCGTATTTCTGGACTCAAAGGGGATCCACTTGAAAATCTTCCAGGGCAGGTAGGGCGTGTGGAAACAGGCAGATGAGATGCCGTTGACTTGGCAGTTCATCAGGAGCTTAGAGTCCAGGGTGATGCTGAGGTTTCTTGCATTGTCCGTGGGGCATTTTCCGGGTACTGTGAGCCACCAGGAGTCCCATGATGAGGACTTCAGTCTTGTCTGAGTTGAGCTTAAGGCAGCTTTCCTTCATCCAGTCGACGACTGCCTTCATTCCATTGTGGAAGTTGTTCTTGGCTGTATTGTATCTGTTGGTGATGGAGAGGATCAGCTAAATATCGTTGGTGTAGGAGATGATATTTAGTCCATGCCTTCTGACTGTGTTTGTGCGCGGAGTCATGTATTTGTTGAACAAGGTGGGGCTCAAGGAGGGGCCTTGCAGTGCTGGCAGCTGATCTGTGTGATCTGAGCTGGATGGTCGGTGTCCATGGAAGCGTGTGGTGGGTTTAGGGAAGGAGAAGTGGATGCAATGGTGGTCGGTCCAGTGTAGTTCGGTAGTGTGACTGAAGGTGATGCTGATTGGGGAAATGGCTGGTTTGAGCATATGTCCTGCTGCGTGCGTAGGCGATGTGACCATTTGATGAAAAACTAAGTTGGAAGGTACAATCTTTGACCGGGATGAACTTTCTTGGCATATCTGACCCTTGTTCTAGCACGGTGAGCCTAAAATCATGCCTAGGTCCCAACCTACATCTTCCATAGACTATTATTGGCTCTTGGAGCTTTATGGCACTAATTTTTTTAAATTAAAACTTTGGTTCCCTTTATTGCATTTCTGTAGGTTTAGTGTCCCTTTGTTCATTACAATTCATTCTATTTTTCCAATTCAGTTAGGAATTTTTGTTTTATTATTTTATGTTTTGACTTCATTTCTGTTTTGGTATTGCATAAATACTTTACAGTTTGCTCTAAGCTAAGCCTGTTGGCTCTGTGCCATAGCTACCATGGGGTTGAGCTCAGGTAAATTTATTTACTTTAGGGTTGACCTCGACGAGTTGGTGTTATTATTCCTTCAGATGGGCAATTGCGTACCCTAAAAACAAATTTACTTTCTTACTTTGGTGCTAAGTGGTAGGATCCAGGACTTGTGATTTGCAGTACCACACCATCATTTAAGTTGAAATTACAAACCCCTTTATAAATTGACAACAAAATGTATTTTTTTGATTGACTTTTGTTCAATTAGGTCAAATTTATTTTTGTATTACAATTTTGCACCTTACAACTCCGGGAAACATGGAGGTGGATCTGGTTAACGTGGAGCCACCTAGCTTGGCAGAGCTGAGAAGCATGTGCAAATTGAAAGGGCTGAAACTGAAGGAGGATTTCCACAAAGCCCTCAGAGCCGGGTAAGAGATCTGTCAGCTACAGTCCACCTTGGAGAAGAATGAGGATAAAGGTGAGGAGACCCCAGCGCCAGTGGACAAAAAGGCAACATCACATGTGTTGTCTAGGGCAGTGAGCAATGTGGCATTTTACAATTTGTCTCTGTCAGAGCTAGAGGATAAGCAGGTTGAGAAGTCTTTAAAGTTGCAGCTGCCTACCTTTGAACTTGAGGTGAAAAAGCCAGCCTTGGGCCCTGAAGAGAAGGCAGCTGCTATTCTTTCTGATGAGGAGGAAAAGGAAGATGCAACTCTTGCACTGAAAGAGAAAAAGTTAGTCCTAGAAAAAAAGAATGACCTTCAAGGGGACCTAGCGCAAGACGGACTTTAGGTCCTGAAAGGCAGTCAAGTCCAGTGATGATGGTGGCAGTGATTCAGAGAGGTAAACATAGAGTCGACGTCCCAAAAGACCTTGTGTCTAGCTGTGTGGTGGGGGTGACATGGATAAATGATTTGCAGCTTATGAGATGGTCTGGCATATGCACTGAGTACCTGTCGGAGGTATGGATGGTTAGCTTACGGGGGCACATGCCAGTTGTTGGGAAGAATATACACCAGTGGCCTTAGATGAGACTGATGTGGTTAGGTATGCCCCCATTGAAGAGGACCTCGTACCAAATTTGGTTTGAACCCAGAAAATTATCACATATGTTTTTAGGGACACCTTAAACGGTCACTCCAGCCTTGGGAGAATTTTGTGGACTTGTCCAGCAAGGCACTGGGTGGTTGGGTAGAGCCTGGAAGGGAAAGGATTATGATGGGTTGTATAATTAGTTTATGCGGGAGCAAATATCCATGCTCCCTATCTCTAAGGAGCATAGAAAGGAGGCTGGCAGGGTAGTGTTACTGTTTATTGAAGTGGGTGATTGCCCACCCCAAAATAATATACTTTATTACAGTAAGTGATTACTGGGCTGTAACTATACACTCATATACTGCTTGTGCTCCAAAGCCTCAGCAATGGTTGACTCCAAATAGATAACCAAATTGCACCCTTTCAGCACTTTAAAACATTGATTAAATATTGAAAAAAAAGTTTACAGTAGGTGGCAGTAGGGGTTAGAAACTCTGATACATCATTGCATCGTGAATAATAGACACTATACAATAGGATAGAGCAAAGGCACATAGAGCTATTATCTTTTTTTACACAAAGGCCAAAAGGTGCTAGATGAAGGCAAACGGGTAACATTGCGAACTAAAGTTTCCTCAAGGTATGTATTCAAGGCATACATCTCATTTTATGCCTGTCCCAGTTAAGGTTTTTGGCCTCGAGGAGTGATGGCACCCACCATGCCTGAGGTTGGTTTCTTCCAACTCAAATTTAAGGTGTGGGACCAACATGACATGAAATGTGTATCTCCACAACTGGAAGATTTAGAGATGTGGTTGAATGGGTTTTGGGACCAGGGCTAATGTCCACAATGAAATGCGAAACAACCCAAGCCTTGTTGTGAAGAGAAGGAAAACTATGGGCCTGAATATGACCTTGGTGGATGGGATACTCCGTCACAAACGCAACCGATATTCCGTCCACCATTTTACAAGTTCCATTATATCCTATGTAAATTGTAAAATGGTGGGCAGTATATCAATGACGTTTGTGACAGAGTATCCCCATTCGCCAAGGTCGTAATCAGACCCTATGTCTTTTTGGGGCCGAATCAGGACAGACCATGATTCTTACCTGAATATTAGGTAAGATGGACATCTAGTGCCCTCTTAAAAGACTCGGCATCTCTTTACTTGGGCTGAATGGAGACACTTCTTAAACATTCTTCCGTGCTGGGTTGTACGTTTTTTTTTAGTGTGAAAGACAAATAACTCCTATTTCCTAAATGAAGAGCGTCATATATCTATTTTGCAGTGCTCATCCTCTTGGTGAGGGGTACTGCTCCTATCCCCACTCAGCAGTACAGACTACTCTTTCCTGGGTAGTTTCCAATAGCAAGGTGGCTTTAGAGTCCTGGACTGGTACTCTAGAGAAAGTCACCACATGATTGTGTCCATGGAAAATCTCTCTGTGCGGACACAGTTATTTGTTGAAGTGAAATTCCTGTGGGCTAATGTGAATAAAAAAGTGAAATGAATCAGAACTGAAGTTCTTATAAATGTGAAATAACTCAGACCTGAAGTTCTTGTTAGAGCTACATAAATGTTAACTTCTTTAGCATGGTTTCCTGACTGAATAACGTTTCCATAACTTGAATTCTGTATATATATATTGCACCACTCCCACTCAAACTCTCTAGCCATCCTTCCTTCTCTTTAACAGACATCTGTGAGACACTGCTGTGCCTGCAGGACGGCTGTCCACGGCTGCTCTGGCATTTGGTGTTTTGAGATATCTCTCTTGTAGTTGTGTTCTTCACCTGGCCCTTTACTTGCTGCTCAGCCGCCGCCCCTCCCGGCCCTTGTGGTAAGCATGACCAAGTGCCTCTGAGGAGTAGGAAGAAGAGCAGGATCGGCGCGGGCAGGTGAGTGATTTGGAACGGGAGACACACCCTGAATCCTCAAACCTAGAGGTATGTGGATCCAACTTTGCTTACATTACTGAGCACACAGTTTTCCTGGATCAGAGGGCAGTGATCCCAGCTCTTACTCAATGATGACTGGATGAGTGACTGGAGTTTGTGGCATCCTAGAAAGTAAGGAAGTTGCTTTGGCAATGACTGAGTGGGGATAACAGAGAGGACCAGCACTAAGTCAGTTAAATGAAACCTAAGGTGCACTAGTTTGTGTTCAAGCTGTCTCACATTCCGATAGTATTATGGTCTCAGGGCCTCAATATGAGTTTGCCGGAGGGGATTACTCTGTCCTAAACATGAGACATCCAACCCGCTGTACAACAAGTCTGTTGTAGGACTAGTCTACAAACACAATTGTTGTCTCCATTTATGTATTGAAGCAAACTGTAGAATTAGTATCCTTTTTACTTTATTAAACAAGGTAATTACTTTGAATAATGATAGCAAGAAAATTACGATCAGGGAAGGCAAATTCCTATAAGGTCATATCAGAAAACAAAATCTAGTCCTCTGCAGAACAAAGTTTGACTTCTCATTGCTTGAAAGCTCTAGTTGCAATTCAAGCTTATTTTCTTAAAACAGGAAAAAGTTGATGCTTTCTCATATCCCTTGGAGCTCCTAGTGCACCGAAGAAATACAGGTTTCAGATTGCAAGGAATCTAGTAAGAAGATAGTTCATTAAGAGAACTTGGGAGGAGACCGCCCAGATTCCACCTAAGATAGTTAAATTATCACTCTGGACTTCACCTTCTTGATATTACCATGGACCATAATACAGTGCATGATGGCTTTAAAACAACTCGGAATTACTCCCCAAAATTCTCAGAAAACATCAGTGAAACCTTTCAGCAGCACCCCTAGCGTATAATCAGTCTCAAACTCGGAGCCATCATTAATCCCCTGGACTTGACTTTCAGTCAACTTGTAATCATCCTGGGAACTATGCCAAAATTCTGAATGCTCTCACTGCTTCGAACTAATTTTATCTTCGTCCTCGCTCTGTTAGGCAACAAAACCTACCAATAATTCTCAACCTATTTTTGAGACTTTTTCTGCGAGTCTTCAAAGTTTCATCTTAAAGAGAGATGAAGTTTCAGGGAGGGGCCTTTTTGAAACTCCAGCAAAATCCAGTCAAACTCTAGGTAGTGACGTTTCTGATGTGCAACAAGATCAACCCTGCAACACCCTACTCTGTACCTTGTGATATTGGTTTTCAAGTAGGACAGTGTAGGATTTCTAAAAAAATGGGCAAAGAAAATTTGCTTTGCCCCAATCGTGGAAAATGTTGTGACCACTCCAGACATAAAAGAAAATTGAGTCTAATATTGCATATTTCCCTCTGAAAATCAAATGTTGCCCATCACTCAACTGGCATTCCAGGACCTACCTAACTCCATTCTCTCTCTTACATTCTAAAAAAGCTGCCAGTAGAGTGAATTTCGTAGCCTCTAAAGGTTCTCTCAATGCGGGCACCCATGTGGATTCTCAAATATCTTTTTATAACTTCCTTGATAAAATCTAAATTCCTAAGTTTATATCAAATGTGGCTAGTAACACAGACCCACCTTCTGTCCTGGACGTTATTGAACTCTTTATGAACTAGTGATGGCTCTGAATAAATCATTTCTTATAAAGTGCTTGACTGTAATTGATGCACTGAGTATGGTAGGTAGTAGTGGAAGTATGGTGTGTAGTGGAATTATGTGACATGATGAATAGATAGGGCTGAGAGTTGCACAGAATAGAAAGGAAGCTAGAGGTGGATAGGTAGTTTGTGCATGAAGTGCTAAATGAACTCTAGATATAGGAGCAGAAAGTGTGTGAGAAAGGAGAGAGCAGGCCACAGACGCATAAAGAGGGAGCGCCTGTGTACACAGAAGATACTTTAAGAAGAGGAGGCGAGCGTGGGTTTGAGGGACAGAAGTGTGCTTGTGAGTCCTTTGCTGCCGGCAGTGACGTGTACGCAGACGTATGTGCTGAGCACAGCTCGTGTGGTGCACGGCAGATCCGCCCGCCTAGCTTGTGCCCAGCTTGTGCTATCTGCTACACCCTGCGGACCCCCCGGAGGTCAATCGCTGCCGTGGCCCCCCAGAGATCTAGCGCTACTGCAAACCCCCAGAGATCCATCGCTACCGCGGCCCACCTGCCTATCCGAAGAGCGTGACTGGAGAGAAGGTGTTTGGGAGAAGCGGAGCAACCGAGAAACTGAGCAGAGGCAAGGTGAGTGGGGATTGGGGAGGTTGAGGGCAGCCCAGGAGGTGCTGAGTGCAGAGTGCTAAGCATGTGCCCCCAGAATCCACCGGAGGAGGCCCGACTCGCGCTGGGTGCAGCCTGCTGAGGGGCTAGTGAGCCTCACTTCCAACTCAATCCCAATGCCAACGCCAAGAGAGCATCCACCTTTTCTACCTCTCCACCAGTCAGCCACCTAGCCGGACTCTCCCGGTCTCCTGGACTCCCCTTGGCCTCTCCCAGGGTTATCGTCACGCCGCCAAGCATCTTCACCACACAAGAGACTGCAGAACATTTTTTTTTTCTTCCCCCAAGTGTCACCCAGTTCTAAATCTCAAATCTCAGCCCCAAACCCAATTCATCTCAATACAACAGCTGAGTAATGTCCATCAGGCCCCCTTGTTCACCTTGTGCAAAGACTGGGCAAAACAAGGGGTGCTAGGATGACCCCAGGAAGGCTCTCGCATCAACCAAAAGCGCCACACTTGCTATTATGCACCTGGAGAATATCAAACCTGCTATCCTTCCGCCGACGAACTGAACTGAAAGCAAGTTATTTAATGGTGAGACAGATTCTCAACCTGGGCCCATGCAAGTGGTTTTCAAAAAAACCCTGATGGAAGGCCTGGGAAGCGACCCCAGGGGCTCCATGCTCAAACAGCATACAGCTACGGAAGCCTAGTGTGCAGCAGCCCGCAGACCAGAACCTATGCAAAAACAAACTGCTGAGTTACCAAAGCATAAAGGTACAAAATAATCATTAAAAGAAAACCGCCTAAACAGGGACAGCACTGAGGCAACAAAACCAAAACATAGCAGACAAGCTCAAAGATCAGTTTTAGATTTCTTCAACAGGGCTCCAAAAAGCTACACTTCAGCCGTAGGCCATCCTCTACACAGGAGCAATTCTTCGTCAAGGCAAGGGCCGAACAGTGCATAAAAGAACTCCAAGCTTTACCATAAAAGGGGTAGGTCCTGCTGAAGGCTGACACAATCACCGAAATATCGTCCAACAGTATTTTAGATAACACACCAATGGCAATAAAGGATTACACACGATACGAGTATCAAATCGACCATGGCTGCAGCATTGCCACCTTGTCCAGGACTCCAAATGAGGTAGCCTTCCAACAAGCTAAAAAAATACAGGAATATAACACTTGCACCACTGCATCCTGCACCGCCCAACTACCACAAACCCCACTGGGAGATACCTGCCAACTAGGAAAGCCAGCTTGCTACCCCACGTCAGGACAGACCGGACAATCTGACTTCGAACACAAACCCTCTGTAGAGATAGAAGGCAGACTGAGGCCCAGCAACGAAAAGAGCCACACTGATTCTTTCGATAATCAACACTACTCACCCTATACCGTGAGCCAGACGGATTTACCAAGCACCCAGGAAAGAGCAAGCATCTTGGAACCTCAATTGGATACAGATCAATCTGGCCTGCTGGCTTCAATCAATTCTATTCTGACAACTGCAATAAGTGCGCTCACCTGGCAATCGGATAAGCTTGAAATGCAATTAGACCTATATGCATTAGCCAAATCCATGAATAAACTGGAATTGAAGTTCACAGCTTTGGAACAAAGAGGGTTAAATATTGACTCCATAGCATGGGCAATACTATCTCTGTAAGTGAAAGTGCCTGCATGGCGATTGTGGATAAATTATTATCCCTACCAGAAGTTCTGACCTCCATGGTTACTGAATGGAAAACAGCCCTGCAAAGCTCCAGCATAGCCAGGCCATTAGTGCTAGACACAGCACATGCCAACTTTACAGATCGGGCTCTAACGAAAACACTAAGTGAAGCATCAACTCAAGAGGTGCAAACAGCCCAAACTACCATCTCACCCCCGGCCCTGGCCCCGGCACTTCAGCAGGACAATCGCCTTAACCAGCCCCACTTTCCAGTTGCAAGGGATAACTTACAAACAAACGAGACACACACCCTGCAAAAAACCTCTTGCTTCCCCAAAATGGCATTGAAGCAGTAATATGTAGAAATGCAGACATACCTAATGATCTGAATAGCAGAACGCCACACTGGACGAGATTGTTATCAAAGAGAGCGAAAAAGAGTCTAAAAAAGGCAAAGCACAAAATAAATAAGGCCTCATTACAGGAACAGCAAAACAGGGAAAGTAGGACAGCACCACCAGCCTCCCTAGCGTATACCCTATTTTCAGGGGCATGAAGATTGACCTGAGAAATCAGAGTTATGGAAAGTACGACCGCCTGATTAATTCTTCAATTACTGAAAGCTTCTTTCTTACCAGTATTAAATTATCGGCCTGAAACCTACCCAGGTCATCTTACCACGCAGATAGAAAAGCTTCAAGTGAAAATCTATAAAAGAATATTCAAACTTCCACAATATCTAAGGAGTAATCTGATATGGTTAGAATTTGGGCCGGAAGGCTGAATCTGGGCACCCATGGGGGGCTTTCCTGAAGTACTACCATAAATTAATCATGGCACCATCTAACACTCTGAAATCATTCCTTCGCCACATCTTTGAAATAAAGTCAAACCCTTGGTCACAATACTTAACCACAGCACTAACAGGCTTACAAATCTATCAAGTTGAACTGACAAAACTAGCACAGTCACAAATATCCATCAAGGCAATCCTAAAAAGACAGATAACAATCCTTTCCTGTGCATGTGATCTGGAGACATTGAGCAACACAGAAGTGCTAAGAGCGGTGGCGGCATCCTATAAGAGAGGTACAGAACATCTGGCACCTGAGCCCTACTTAGGTTGCCTGTGTGACAAAAATTGCCTTTGCCAGACTGCTTGGCCTAAAAATAAAGGAACTGAACCCAAACTGGCGTTCCCTCAACAGTATAAACTGTTGCAGACTTTATGGCTGTAAAACAGAGACATTTATCCATCTATTATGCTGCTGTCCAATGCACTTTACTAAGACCTCTCTTCCTTCACCATGGCACAAGATCTTGCTTCGAAGCTAGAACTTTGGTATTCATTCTAAAAGAGCCAGTAGAGCTGGCCGAATTTGGGAAATTTATTTCCCAATTGCATGCAAAATTAAATGAAAACTGTTTGTCAAAATGATGCGATTTTTAATTATTTTACTGCTATAAAATAGTATCTTATTTTAAAAGTATGACGCCAGTAATATAGCAAGCTCTGATATCTATTGCTGCACCTCTTATTTTTCTTTAATTTTCTCAGGCCTCAATTTTAATGGTTTTTCAAATTAAGAATTGTGACTATGGTTCAACAGTGGCATATTACTTGCATCACTAGCCGACGTCTGTAACTTGTCACATTATGAGTTATTTTGCAAAGATTTTAAGTAATCACGCCAAAAAGTTTTTTTGATGATGGACAGAAGTGTTGAAAAGGCTTGAGAAAGAAATTGTGCTTGAAGACCTGGAGCGAACTAATATTAGAGTGGTGGGAAGAGTGCATGAGAGAGCGAGAGAGGTGCGCTAGAGAGTATGAGAGCGAGAGGTGCGTTAGAGAGTATGAGAGCGAGAGGTGCACGTAGGAGTGGCATCCAGATGTTGGGGT
This sequence comes from Pleurodeles waltl, assembly GCF_031143425.1. Classification (NCBI taxonomy): domain Eukaryota; kingdom Metazoa; phylum Chordata; class Amphibia; order Caudata; family Salamandridae; genus Pleurodeles; species Pleurodeles waltl. Next base: position 73,257,696 of record NC_090449.1, on the reverse strand, counting down.
GCGGGGTGCAATAGGTGGACTTTTGCACTGCATGAGGTGGTACAAGAAGGTAGCATGTTTGAGCCGGCCATATAGATAGGACACCCGGAGTGAGGGAGAGATGAGAAGGAGTAATGAAACTGTGAGATGAGGGGGTAGTGGCAGTGTGAGGAGTCATAAGAGGGAAGGGTGTGTGCGGGAGAGATGATGCTGGAGGCGCGAGTTAGAGATGTGTTGTTTTGAATTTGCCATAGGATTGTGTGGTAGGGCATTCTGTGGTGAGGTGTGGGGCCCATAGATACATTGTATTTGTCATGAAGGTGAATAGGTGGGAAAAAAGAGCAGCACATGCAAAATTAATACAGGTTTAGAGGGCAAAGAAAAATTGTGTAAATGTCAAGCTTGGATTTATATTTCAAATTCGCACAACTCTTGTTGCAACTGTCAGCCCTAGAGTTGTTTTAAATGATATTTTATAAGTATCCAACAAATCTCCACTGGAGCGATTAGAACTGATGGATTTACCACGCCAAGTACGTGTGGACATCCTTGGTGCACCCTAAGACTATTATTTTGCTGCATGAGTTGAGAAGGGCGTGAGGAACCAACCTGTATGGGGGCTGACTGATTCATTATAAGTTATAAATTACCCAGGTGCCCATGGGTTTAAAAGCTATTCTTGTTTTGTAAGTCCACTCCCTAAGGGAGACATCTACTGTCAACATCTTCTAGGATGAAAGTCAGTCATACCTCAGAAAAGGAAGAGTAGATTTCTGGATAACGTTCAACAAGTTCTGACCGGAAATTCACACCTTATTGTACCTATGTGTTTTTTTCAGCCATGTTCAATGTTCCCGCAAAGCCATTTGTATGTGTTTGAAGTTTTACATGGAATATGATGTTTTGCTTGCTACTGTAAATGTCAGCCTTGGCCTCCTTACGGGTCCAGTCTCTAAATCATTACCCTGTACCTACCATCTGTGGAAATCCCATGTCTTGACTTATTTTCATCAATTGTGTTTTTTAAGATCTCGGCAGTGCAATCAATGGAAGAATTACAATTTGCTATGTTAAACTGAACCACTGTATAAATTATCTATAATTTAAATGAGCTTTGTTGGCTGTTCGACCTCATGGTTGCTAAACTGTACTTATTTAGCACTGCAATCTTGCGCCCTTGTCGCACTGTGCAGATCGACACCCTGATGTATACAATTTCTACTCAAACCTGTGTGTGGCTTGGCGCAAACAATGCAGAGGCCCTGAGTCCCCTTCACAAATCTTCATTTTTTTTTTGTCAAGTACAACAAGTACCGGTGTTAAGTATTTTAAAAAAATGTAGTCCAGGGACAGAGAAAACATGGCATCTAGTGCCATCTAATGGTATAGCCGTTTAAAGCTGCCTCATTATTAAAGAAGATGGCAGCATTTACCAATACTAAAGTATTTATTCAGAGTGGGAATGGGCCATGGCAAGAACGGTGCTTGGGTCATTCTGCCCCTCTTTCCCTCTTGTCTCTACTTGAACTGTACAACCCTCTAATGTGCTTTACAAAACTACATAGCTACATAAATAATGCATTCTTCCCTTAAACTAATTAGAGTAATTCACCTCATAGCAATAATTTGTAGGAGAAAAGCCCAGGACTGGAAACAGTGTCTGTGATGAGATGGCATGAGGTGCCCACTCTGATGAGTCTGCCCGCTTGGGCTGATGCTCCCGATGAGGGACCAGGAGTAGAAGCCTGGGTTCACTGTGGCAGAAGTAATACCATCTGAACTCAGAGCAGAAACTGTTAACAAAGGCAGTGCTGGATGCACAAGGTGCACTGACAGAGAGACAGCAGCATTTGTTATACCAGGTGCGATGGAACAGTATGACAGTAGCGGGTCCACCTGTACCAGGTGCAGTGAGGCAGTGGTAGCGCCTTCTAGAGCGGGTCTCGTGAAACAGTAGGCCTGCAGGGGGTAGTACTGGCACTTAATTGCGGCAGGTGTGAAACCTTGCAACTGCAACAGTACTGCATGAGCAAGGAGTACAGACTCACTGTTACGTCAACTCTGAGATCCCAGTGCGACCCCAGTCCTTCCTTGAGGCTTGCGGGTCTCTGACGTCAGAAGAGATACTTACAGCAGCTGCACAGAATGCTTCAGTTACACAATACTAGTACTACCTAATGGTGCAGGTGTACTGAAACAGACAAGGCACTGCCTCTGTCCCAGGGTTTACAGACAACATGTGACAGCACTAACTCCTGTGACACCGATAACAGTACTTGCAACAGGTGCACAGATGCCACCCAAGCGGTCGCATCTCTTGGGACAGGCATGCAGGCACATCATGTTGCACACATTTCTGGCAATGCTTCGGTTTTTTCTATGATACATCACAGTGAATTCTTGTTGCTCCTGATAATTGGAAAAAACCCTCTTCTCCAAGCAGAGGACGAACCATCTCTTCAACTAATATTTCAGAACGACTAATCAAATAGTTTGATTTAATGTACCCAGTTTTGCAGCAAGGGGTAATTTTATCACCTGCTGGCATCGGGATAATATGGCGTCTTGCAGCTTCTCTGTTTCCTACAGTTCTGTTTCGCTCGTGGCCCGCTGCTGTCCACGGCAGCTTGCACAGAACTCCCAGCGCATCCGCAGATTACTTGTGTTCTTTTAATTTCTGAGAGTGCCCTTACACATCCTTGCCGCCAGCCCCACCCCTCAGCTCATCGATAGCCAGGAGGTGGGGGCGCAAGTAAAATCCATACTGCCCGCCTCACTCCATGCATTCTTCTGTCAGGCCAAGCAGTGTGGCAGCAGGGCGGCGGTTATTTACCTTTCGCCCTTCCACACAGGAGGGCAGAACAGCTGAGACCCCTGCATCCAGGGGCGGAGCCAAGCACCACGGAAGATGGCGGCTTACTTTTAAAGCCAGACAGAACGAGGACAAACAAGGGGACCAAACATGCTTTTTTTCCCCGTCAAATAGCTCAAAAGAGCTAAAAATACCTAATCGGAACCCCACCGGAAGCTATTGAAGCTGGAAAAACTTCAAGTAAGACTCGCCTTATCGTTTATTTCGATCGAAGTCAGGATGAAGAGCTCTTACTCCTGCGGAATTTATTGACACTCCCTTGAAAACAAAGTTAACGAAGTCGGAGCATCAAGACATAAGGGTATTTCTTTCTCTGAATTCTTCACTAATAAATACTGTTTGCCCTCTGGATACCATCGGTTTTACATTCCACGTTTACCTCATAATGCACATTCGAAATCCCCTTTGCAAAATTGATTAGAGTGTGATATGTAGTTTTATATCTGACTTCTGATCTGCATGAAAGGAAAATTCCATGCTGAGCAGTGAGAGAAAGCAAGGGGGAAATAGTGCAAGTGCTAGGGAGGGAGCAGCAGGCTGGGAGAGGAGGAGGGGAGAGGAGAAGAAATAGAACCGCAATCACGTTGGGAGCAGTGGACAGGCAATGATTAACTTGAATTAATCTGTGCTTGTCCCTGCTCCACAGCAAGCATGGAAGTGACATTTTGCTTCCAGTGGCTAATTAAGGAGGTTATAAAGAAGAGTGATGTGAAGCCAACAAATGGTAAGCAACTGGTGGGCTCCAAGCCCCTTTTAGTATAAAATAGTGTCTCACAAGCAAGATGATGGGCTAGCGCTTGCACTTGCAGATTCGGCCCTAAAATGGAATCTCGGAATCACTGTAAGGACTGTAGACAGATAGCTCTGATGGACTCAGTGGGAAAGTGTTCACCAAAAGTAACTTGGTCCAAGATTGGATGATTGAGAATAAGATAATTTCCATACAGCTAGCAGGCTTCAAGAAACACAGCCTATCTTTAAACAACATTGCTATGCTCCAGCTGATTCTAGGAAAATATGTTACAACTCAAAGTCAGCTAGTTTATGCGGCCTTTAAAGACATTTGTACAGAGTTTGACTGCATTGACAAACCTATACTTTGGAAAAAAAACTGTACAGTGTAGGTAACCCCTCACACTGTACTCTTGGTAACCATCACGCTTCATATGTCAACTTGGTGTAAGTTTCCTTTTGATGGAATACAAGGCCTATCATCTAAGATTCCCATGACAAATTGTCTAACACAGGGCTGTTTGCTTGCCCCTGTTTTATTTTCATTGTATCTTTATGATATGCCCTTTTTTATGTAGCCAAAAAGGAGATGCAAAAATAGTGAATCAAAATGTCCCTTGTTTGGTGTATGTTGATGATGTTTTAATTCTAGATTTAACTCCAAAAGCAATGCAAAACCGTTGGATATTCCCAACAAAACGCTGACGTCCATTATTTAAGATTAATAAGACAAAAAGAAAAATATTGGCTTTTAAGGGTAAAAGATTTCCTATGGTAGTAAAGTTCTAATGGCGTCTGGGTAATGAGAAGTTGGATGTTGTAAAAGTGTACTCTTGTTTGAGGAAAGATCTTCAGTCTGAGCGAAAAAGAACTTATCCAGCCTGTATCTAGTGAAGCAATGTCCCAAGCTAACTGGCTGTGAATGCTTTGTAAGGCTCTTGGAGGCAGACATTTTGCTCATCTGCTGTTATTCTGTCACCTGAAAGTGTCTTCAAGTCTTGTGTATGCTACTGAGACTATTGATTTGCTGAACTGGTCATTTATGAACATCATTGAGGGCGATTATTATGTAAATTGTATACTCTGAATTCTATTGCTGCTAACCAGGCTATTAAGTTTGACTTTTGGTTGAATAGCACTTCTATGCTCGGGTTAGTGGCAATTTTACATTGGGGTTATCAGCTATTTCACAGCAAGAATTCCCCACGGAAGCTACTGTTAGCTAGAAATATTTTAACAAAACAGAGCTGATCTACTTATGCGTTTAATTTAGTTAAGATCAAGCAAAACTACTTTAAAGCAATGTCAATATCGCAATTGAAATGCCTGTTAAAATAGTGCTTTTGTAATGTCAGTGTTGGGATGGATTCCGATTTGTATTTAAAAAAGGGCAGACACCAACAAATTATATCTTCCTGCATAATGCAAAAACTTCGGCCATATCTAACGTGGAATTTGTTCCTTTTTTTTTAAAGAATTAGTATTTTCCCTTTGAAGACTACAACAGGCGTTTGGCAAAAGAAGCCTCCTAAGGTTAGGATATGCAAATTACGTGATAATGGAGCACAAGACCTGGACCATGTAATTTTCGTATGTTCTGCACTGCACTTTATGCGTCACTTTGATCTCAAGTCTCATTTTACAATATTTAATGTATGTTTTACTGAAAAGTTTGTCATCATCTACTATTTACAGAAAATGAAAAGACATGTTTAAAACATTTTTTTTAATGTCTTTATGAAAATGTAATCAGTCGTTTGTATATGTTTGTGGATCTCTTTGGAGATCCAAATCTTTATAGTAAGCATTGAAACAGCATTAACAGACTCCTACCCAAGCACACCCCATCCGCAATATGTTCAAGGACAAAAGAAGTTTGCACTGCTCGTCCCCGTATGCAACTGTTATTTGAGCCAGAAGCTTGTATGACTTTATTTTGTGCCTTTACAATTAAGTATATGAGAAACAAACTGCACTGTTGTTGCAAAAGATTTACAAGTCCTGTGTGTTTGAGGCATTGTGCAAAATTGCCACTTTGTGCTATGAAAGCTTGTGCTAATACAGCTGCTTTAGGCTTTGTCAGACTTATGCATTTTATATGTTCAGTCTGAAATCTAACCTTAAAAATGACTGAAATGTTAGCACGTACTCCTGTCAGGGTGAAGGTACTCTGCCTGCTTTCATATGTGCAGGCTTTTCTAGTGTGTTTTGCTAGTTTTATATGCAAATGGTGCTCTAATTTGTCTGATGGGCAGTTCTAACCACATATTCCTTGCCTTGTGAATACCCCCAGGTGCCAGACTGAACCTGAAGTTTTTTTTTTGCAGCAATTTCCTCTTTTGCTGCTAGGTGGCCTCATGTGGCTCCGTGTCGACTCCCACCCAAGGAATGACGCCAGAATCACATATAACGGCCACTCTGTGCACTGATCTCACTTACATTTTTTCTGCACCTTCAGATGCAGATCTAGCTCCCTTGATTTTATGTCATTAGACAGAAATATATTTCACACATTTTTCACAGTGTGCAAAAGGCGGAGGGGGTTAATCCGTCTAAAATGTGACGGATATCCCGCCCACCGTATTACGAGTTACATAGGATATCATAGACTCGTAATGCGGCAGACGGGATATCCGTCACAATTGGGACTGATTAGCCCCCTCCGCCAAAGTTGTAATCAGCCCTATGTCCTCTCCAAAAGCTACAGGTTTTAAACCTTGCAGGGACTGTCACAAACCGATGACCTCCATCAGGCATTTTTCTGGTGTCTGGCTTCAGCGCACAACTTCAAGTGATTCACCTTAGTATATCCGACTGAATCTCTGAATTGAGAAGTATTTGTTAAAGGTGATAGTTTTTAAACAGAAATTGAGAATCATTCCTGCCCTTGCTGTGATGATAATCCTACTTGCAAACTAAGATATGTAATTTTTCATATGTACTCTATATGAGGCCTAAACAGTGCAACTTATTAGTTTATTAAAACAAACAGAAAATATGTTTTTGTATAGTGCATATCCTGAAATTTGGTATTTGAAGGTGCACTGATAACTGATAAACAACAAGCATTGACAAAGCCAGTAGCTCTTGGCTATGCAAGAGCTATTGGCTTTGCCTATGTGTTTTAGCTTTGTTGTACACCAGGGTGGCTGCTGTTCAGCATGCGTTGGTGGCGTAGAGAAGAGTGGCGTTGAGAAGAGTGGCATGGAGTGTCATAGAGTGGAATGGCAAAGAGTAGAGTCTTATGGAGTGTCATATATTGAAGTGCCATAATGTGGACTTACGCACAGTGGCATACACTGGAGTGACAGAGAGTAGAGTGGCCTGGTGTAGAGTGCGTTGGCATAGAGTGTTGCAGAGTATAGTGCCGTACAGTGAGGTGGCACTGATTCAGCAGCGTACAATGCAGTGTTGTAGAATGCAGTGGCATAGCCTAGAGTGGAGTTGCACTGAGTATAGTGTTGCAGAGTAGAGTGGCACAGAGTGAAGGGAGGTAGAGCAGAGTGGAGTGGCGTAGAGTTGAGTGATACAGTGTGCCGTGGTGCAGAGTAGAGATGAGTGGCATAGAGTGCAGAGTAGAGTAGCATAGAATGATGCAGAGTAGAGTATAGCGACATAGAGTGGAGTGGCATAGAGTGGAGTAGTGTAGAGTGGAGTAGATTTCAGTGGCAGAGAGTGCAGTGTTGCAGAGTACAGTGTCAGTGCAGTCGCGTAGAGTGGCATAGAGAGCAGTGGCAAAGTACAGTGATGCAGAGTGCAGTGACATAGAGTGCAGTGACAGCATGCAACTGTGTAGAGTGCTTTGATGGTGAGTGCAGAGGTTAGAAGCAGAGTGGAGTAGAGTGGTGTAGATTGCAGTGGCATAGAGTAGATTGTTTCAGAGTAGAGGGAAGTGGCAGAGCATGGGGTGGTGCAGGGCAGAGTTCAGTTGCATAGAGTGGCATATAATGTAGTGGTGTAGAGTAAGGTAGTGTAGAGTGCAGTGGTGAAGAGTAGATTAGCGTGGCATAGAGTGGATTGGAGTAGACTGCAGGGGCATAGAGTTGAGTGTTACAGAGTAAAGTGCAATGGCGCAGAGTGTATTGGCATAGATTGCAGTGGTGTAAAGTGGAGTTGTGCAGAGTAGATTGGTGTGAGAAAGTAGACTCTTTCTAGCCTTGTTACCCCCACTTTTGGTCTGTTTGTGAGTATATGTCAGGGTGTTTTCACTGTCTCACTGGGATCCTGCTAACCAGGGCCCAGTGCTCATAGTGAAAACTCTATGTTGTCAGTATGTTTGTTATGTGTCACTGGGACCCTGCTAGCCAGGACCCCAGTGCTCATAAGTTTGTGGTCTATATGTGTTCCCTGTGTGATGCCTAACGGTCTCACTAAGGCTCTGCTAATCAGAACCTCAGTGGTTATGCTCTCTCTTTACTTCCAAATTTGTCACTAACAGGCTAGTGACTAAATTTACCAATTCACATTGGCATACTGGTACACCCATATAATTCCCTAGTATATGGTACTGAGGTACCCAGGGTATTGGGGTTCCAGGAGATCCCTATGGGCTGCAGCATTTTTTTTGCCACCCATAGGGAGCTCTGACAATCCTTACACAGGCCTGCCATTGCAGCCTGCGTGAAATAACGTCCACGTTATTTCACAGCCATTTACCACTGCACTTAAGTAACTTATAAGTCACCTATATGTCTAACCTTCACCTGGTGAAGGTTGGGTGCAAAGTTACTTAGTGAGTGGGCACCCTGGCACTAGCCAAGGTGCCCCCACATCGTTGAGTGCGGGGACAACATTACACGTGTGCACTATACATAGGTCACTACCTATGTATAGCGTCACAATGGTAACTCCGAACATGGCCTTGTAACATGTCTAAGATCACCATTCTGGCATTGGGGGCACAATTCCATGATCCCCCGGGTCTCTAACACAGAACACGGGTACTGCCAAACTGCCTTTCCGGGGTCTCCACTGCAACTGCTGCTGCTGCCAAACCCTCAGACAGGTTTCTGCCCTCCTGGGGTCCAGGCATCCCGGGCCCAGAAAGGCAGAACAAAGGACTTCCTCTGAGAGAGGGTGTAACACCCTCTACCTTTGGAAATAGGTGTGAAGGCTGGGGAGGAGTAGCCTCTGGAAATGCTTTGATGGGCACAGATGGTGCCCATCTCTGCATAAGCCAGTCTACACCGGTTCAGGGATCCCCCAGCCCTGCTGTGGCGCGAAACTGGACAAAGGAAAGGGGAGTGACCACTCCCCTGACCTGCACCTCCCAGGGGAGGTGCCCAGAGCTCCTCCAGTGTGTCCCAGACCTCTGCCATCTTGGAAACAGAGGTGTCTGTGGCACACTGGACTGCTCTGAGTGGCCAGTGCCAGCAGGTGACGTTAGAGGCTCCTTCTGATAGGGTCTTACCTCTCTTGGTAGCCAGTCCTCCTTCCTAGGTAGCCAAGCCTCCTTTTCTGGCTATTTAGGGTCTCTGCTTTGGGGATCTCACCAGATAACGAATGCAAGAGCTCATCAGAGTTCCTCTGCATCTCCCTCTTCACCTTCTACCAAATTTCTCGACTGTTTCCAAGTGGTGCATGCTCTGGGGGTAGCCTACCTCCTCCCTGCACCAGGAGCTCTGAAGAAATCTCCAGTGGGTCGACGGAATCTTCCCCCTGCAACCGCAGGCACCAAAAGACTGCATCAGTGGTCCTCTGGGTCCCCTCTCAGCACGACGAGCGTGGTCCCTGGAACTCAACAACTCTGTCCAAGGGACTCCCACAGTCCAGTGACTCTTCAGTCCAAGTTTGGTGGAGGTAAGTCCTTGCCTCCCCACGCTAGACTGCATTGCTGGGTACCGTGTGATTTGCAGCTGCTCCGGCTCCTGTGACCTCTTCTAGGATTTCCTTCGTGCACAGCTAAGCCTGGATCCCCGACACTCTAACCTGCAGTGCATAACCTTCTGAGTTGTCCTCTGGCGTCGTGGGACTCCCTTTTGTGACTTCGCGTGGACTCCGGTTCACTCTTCTTCCAAGTGCCTGTTCAGGTACTTCTGTGGGTGCTGCCTGCTTCTGTGAGGGCTGCCTGAGTTGCTGGGTGCCCCCTCTGTCTCCTCCTCCAAGTGGCGACATCCTGGTCCCTCCTGGGCCACAGCAGCACCCAAAAACCTCTACTGCAACCCTTGCCGCTAGCAAGGCTTGTTTGTGGTCTTTCTGGGTGGGAACACCTCTGCAAGCTTCATCGCGACGTGGGACATCTATCCTCCAAAGGAGAAGTTCCTAGTCCTCTTCTTTCTTGCAGAACTCCAAGATCCTTCCAACCGGTGGCAGCTTCCTTGCACCCTCAGCTGGCATTTCATGGGCTCCTGCCCACTCTCGACACTGTTGCGACTATTGGACTTGGTCCTCTTGCCTTACAGGTCCGGAAATCTACTGTTGTTGCATTGCTGGTGTTTGATCTTCCTGCAAAATCCCCCTATCATGACTTCTGTGCTCTCTAGGGGTAGTAGGTGCACTTTACACCTACCTTTCAGGGTCTTGGGGTGGGCTATTTTTCTAACCCTCACTGTTTTCTTACAGACCCAGCGACCCTCTACAAGCTCACATAGGTTTGGGGTCTATTCGTGGTTCGCATTCCACTTTTGGAGTATATGGTTTGTGTTGCCCCCTCCTATTGCTCCTATTGCAATCTACTGTAACTTTACACTGCTTGCATTACTTTTCTTGCTATTACCTGCATAATTTTGGTTTGTGTACATATATCTTGTGTATATAACTTATCCTCATACTGAGGGTACTCACTGAGATTCTTTTGGCATATTGCTACCATAGCTACCTTCTATCAGTCTAAGCTGCTAGAAACACCTCTTCTACACTAATAAGGAATAACTGGACCTGGAACAAGGTGTAAGTACCTCTGGTACCCACTACAAGCCAGGCCAGCCTCCTACAATTGGTGTGGCCTAAACTGGAGTAGTGTAGAGTGCATTGGCATAGAGCATAGTGGTACAGGGTAGAGAGTCGTAGAGTAAAAGTACCTTAGCGTTTGGTGGCAGAGAGGGGAGTGGTACGTACTGCAGTGGCATAGTGGAGGGTAGAGTGGAGTGTTGACATTTATTCATGGTGTGGTAGCACACTACCATTACATACAACACATTTTCATTTGAAATGACCCTTACATTTACACAGACATAATTTTACTAATAAAACTATACAGACGAAAATATATGGAAATTGCATCACCTAGTATAATGATTTGTTTTGATCATATTAAAATATTTGCTTACAACACACTTTAGTAAATTCAAAAATGTGCTTAATTTGTGTTTCTAGTTCTGATATATTCTGAAATACTTGAAGTTCATTTAAATGTTGTTGTGTGCTAGAAAAAACTATTTCCTACCCCTAGTATCCAGCAAAATTGCCACATAAATCCTCTCACTTTGAAGTCAGAGAAAGAAAAGTAAACAAGCACCCTCGGAAGACAGCACCCGACATGTAACCTCGGTATTTGAATGCACAGCAAATATGAGGAGATAAGAACAAGATTTACAGGCCTGTTTACAGAAAGGGAGATAGTTATAAGGGGATTCCGTGTACCAATGAGTGTAGCTCAAGCAGGGAATAGACCAATGTAGAGAAAACTACTATGAGAACTACTCAAGTGCGCATGAAGATACCATGATCTTCACAAAAACAACAATAGGGTTAGGGATAATGCGAACTATGTATAATAAGCCAATTATAAACACATGATATCGGGCTGCTATTCTCTTATTATTAATTACAGATAAAGTAATCCCATTATATGGTTTTATATACGTTTTTTATTTTTGTTATTGTCATTCAATAATAATATAATCATAAAAGAATTATTTTTAATTATATACATCATTTAATAAAGAAAACAAAAATACCTAAATCAGACATACCACACACATACACTAGACACGGCAGATGAGAAAGAAAATCTTATTAACTAGTGAAACATGACATCAATAAAGCTAATCCTAATATCATAGTGAAGCTAAAATAATTTTTAATAATAAAGATATATTGATATAAATTCTTCTAATACATTAATGATAATCTAATACATAAAAGGAAAAATAATGCTGACGTGGTTCTATCTGAATGGTACCGTAGGGACCAAAAGGCCTACGCGCGTTTCGGTGTTTCGTGATGTTATAGGTCACCTTCTTCAGGGCCGTTCCCAATGGTACTGTTCAATAGTGATCTAGTCTTAGCAGCCAAATCTTCTGATACATTTGATTTTAGATTTGTAGTATGTTCTTTGATAATGTAGTCACAGATTCTGATGAAGAAAATTGTGTAGTAATTTATATAAATGATAGTGCTAGCATATTAGGAGTCACCTATCTATATTTTTAGATATATATCAATCAAAGGTGACGTGTTATCATCTCAAGATGAATGCCCAAAAGGTCCGAATGAACTTTAAGTAGTGTAATTAGTAGTAAAGTATGAAATATAAGGTGCTAAAAACTGAAGACATTTAGTTAGAAAACGTAGATTGGCAAGTATTTTAGTGGATGACAATAGTGCATCATGGACATGACTTGCAGAGCCAGTGGTTAGTAAATCATAGTTATATGGTGCCTTCCTTTGTGTTACCAGCATTCTTTAATTCCCCTCGGTGGGTACATGCATCTTGGTGTATGTTAGATGATACAAGTAATGAATTCTCATGCAGAAAGGTCTTACTTGACAGATCTCTTCTAACTTTTTTGCATAGCAAAGGTTATCCCGGCTGTTTCTATCTCTTTATAGGGCGGATGTTAATTGGTAGACCAGGAGATAAGCTGAATAAATGACAGAAGCCACAGGATAGATAGGTATATCAATTGATATTAAGACAAAATGTTCATGGTGTAAATAAATAAATGTTCCTAGTATTGTTTGTAAATGCCAGAATTCACCTGTACATCTGCTGATAGCAGCTGTTGAAGTTAGGTCCTTATATTTGTTTTTTGTAGATCCTTAAGGTTATAACGATATAAAGGGTGAGTCCAAGATATATATATCTAGATATAGTAAACAAGACTGTTATTCGTGGTAGGAAATAAACAGGGAGTAAGAAAACTTAAGCTATATGCTATGAGCCGCATGGATCATTTGGTTATATGCTACGATAAAGTAGAATAAATGCAGTATAGCTGGAGAAAGAAAAGATAAATGCTTAAAGAAAATACCGATGGCGACGCTCGATCGTTTCACTTCTGCTGGCTAAGGTCGGTTGCCGCAGCATGTGAGCATTCTTATACGGCTACCGGATGAGGTTCCTAGTAGTACTACGCCGCAGATGTATGGAATAATTAGGCGGGCTAGTGCGTGCGCCATATTGGAAGTATGTCAATGACGTAAACGAACGTTTGGCACGTTATAAATGAATATGTTATACGCTGTCAAGTGTAAATATAATGAAGCTTATAGTCCAGTGCTCAAAGATTCTTATTAATTCTGATAATTCCATAGAGTGCATACTCGGGTCTGCTGATGTAACATGGTAGCTAACAGAGTATATCTGTGTACTAATAAGAGATGAACCCTAGTAAGAACGTCTTCTAATTTATGATGTCCGCTACTAACCTGTGTGCTAACAGAAAAAGACAGAAAGAAAGATGAAAATGAATATGGAAATAAAAGTAATGATAACAAAAATATAAATGTAAATGGAAATAGAAATGGAAATAGAAATGATAATGAAAAATAATAAAGATAAGAATAAAGATAGAAATAACAGCAGTGATAAAAATGAACGCACCTATAGGCAAAAATATACTGGCAAAAATTCTAAAGGGTTCTTTTTATTGAAAATACCAATTCATGAACACTGTATAAATATTTGCAGATGCAAACTTAACTTATGTAACAGCGTTTTCCCAGGGGATATATTCATTCAATCCCTTTTCGTAGCTGTCTAATGTAAACATCCATAAAACTTCTCTCTTTTTCCGGATTTTCTGATCCTCTATTTGTCCAAAGTTTTTAATTCTTTCTAGGACAGTCCAGGAGAGATCTTCGATTTTATGTCCATGTTGTTTCCAGTGTGTAACTAATGGGGCACTCTCTCTGTCATTTCGAATGTTGGAGATATGCTCCAATATTCTAATTTTAACTTCCCTCCCTGTTCCTCCTACATATAGAAGAGGGCATGGACAACTGATTAAATAAATGCAATTAGCTGTTTTGCAGTTAGTCATATCCGATAATTGAAAATTGGTACATTCCCATGAAAATACATTGCCCACGATGGCTCTAGGGCAAGCCTTGCAGTTACCACATCTATGATTACCTGTAATCGGTTGATTTCCATGTATAGACTTCTGACAAAAGGTCTCATTTTTGGGTAAACTGGCTCTTTCTAGTTTATTCAAGATATTTTGGTTTTTCCTAAATGAGAGAAGAGGACGTTCTAATGGTGTTTGGTTAGAATCGCTATTAAGAATATGCCAATTGGCGAGAATTATTTTCCTGATCTTTTCGTTTAGATTTGAGTGTTGAATAACACAAACTATAGAAGGTGTAGATTTTTTATTTTGTTTGTCGAACATACTAGTCCTATTATACTATTTTGCTCTTTTGTAGGAGTCCCTGATCAATTTTCTGGGATATCCTCATAGAAGAAAGTTTTGTTGTAAAATATTTGCTTGGTATTCAAAGTCACTCAAGCTGGAACAGTTTCTACGGACCCGTAGGAATTGACTAAAGGGGATCCCTTGTTTCTGACTGGTAGGATGAAAGCTGTCATAATGTAAAATGGTGTTTCTGGCTGTAGGTTTGGTGAACAATGACATTTCAAGTTGGGAGTTATTATGGCCAATCCAAATGTCTAAAAACTCAACTTTGTTTCTACTGGTGTGGATGGTAAACTTGAGATTGGGATCACACAAATTGATCCACTGACTAAATTCTGTTAGTGAATCTCCCTCACCTGTCCAGATGAAGAAGATGTCGTCGATAAAACGTGACCAAAGATGTACATTTTCGTAGAATGGTGCCATCTCATTGTAAATGTGGGTTTCCTCAAAGGAGCCTACATAGATGTTGGCTACACTAGGTGCACATGCGGCCCCCATACTGACTCCTTTCTTCTGCTGGTATGTTTGACCACAGAAAGGGAGCACTCGGAGGTATACTGTAAATAAGGTTTGGGCAAGGGATGGTACAAACTCAAGATGGACAGCCTAAAACAAATAAAGCCAGCAAATGGAAAGCAAGAAAATGTTAGGTAAAAAACCACAAAGACAGTGGCAAGCAAATGGGCTGAATGTATTCCTAAGTCAGCTTTGTGAATGTCCCCAATATATCTTTAGCAAACCAGACAGCTGTGCTGTCTTGTAGACTGTGACTGAAGGAAGCACACAATTTGGTCAAGCAGGGTAACTGGGATTGATAGCACATTTACAGTTGTGAAGTTCAGCTACTAGATGGGTATTTCTGACATCAAAGGTTAATACTTTGGCCTTAATTCTTGAAGGCAATAATTGGGTGAGGGTCACAGGCAGAATCCACATTTTAGTTTTGGCAGTTTCACATGCATCATGCCCATGGACATGCAAGCGCAAACCTTACATGTTTTCTTTTTTTATGACAGAGGCAGATTTGCGGGATATACAGGATGTGGAGCTGAGGCCAGGATTGAGCTTGGTTACCCATGATGCATGGTCAGCCAGAACCATGCATTTTGCTTGAGACTGACTCCGTCTTTCAGTGGCTCGCCCACCTCTAGATGTTACTCCTGTTATTTCCTGCTGCCTAAGGAGGACAGAGGCCTTTGCCCTCTCAACTTCTTTCTCAAAAGGACAAATTTAAAATGTTCACCTAGGCCTAAGTTCTATCGACCCTGGATCCAGGCCACTGAATGGTGGTGTTGGATTTGCAGGACACCTATTTTAACATCCTCTTTCTGCAGTCCCACAGACATTACCTCCTGTTCAAGTTGCGTAACAAGCATATTCAGTTGTCTGTTTCCTTTCAGCCTCAACAGCTCCACTAGGGTGTGCACGAAAGTGATGGCAGTGTTTGCTGTACATCTTCAAAAGTTGAGAATACCAGTCTTTCCATACCTCAACGACTGGCTGATGAAAGTGCGCTTGCCACAGTTGGTCGTATATCATCTCCAGATAACATTTTTGAAGTTCTTGATCAATGTGCTGAAGTCACACCGATTCCTTCCTAGAAGTCCTGGACATTCAGGCTATAATCCCAAATGTTTCAGCCTCTGTCTAGGGTCTCTGTGAGAGGGGCTCGGAGATTTCTTGGCCTTCTTGCCTCCTCCATCCTGCTGGTAGAACATGCCAGGTAGCATATGCAGGATCTTGTTGGGTTCAGTAGCAAGAAACATGTTGGAGTATATTCAGGTTTCAAAGGAGACTGTGGAAGACGTTCAGTGATGTCTACCTATTTGCAATTGGTCCAGTGACCCCTCTCCTTAGCTAACCCAGAGTTTATGGTCATGACAGATGCATTGTTTCTAGATGTGGGAGGCCATGTGAATGAGATGGAAATCAAAGGACTCTAGTCTATGGCAGAGACCTGAGTCCACATCAATTTGTTGGAGTCATGGGTGATATCTTCTGGCAATGAAGGCTGTCCTCCCATCCATTAAGAGGAAGCTGGTTCTGGACCTTATTGACAACACCACTGCCATATAGTACTGCAGCAAATAGGATCTGCTGGGGCCTCGTGCCAAAAGAGTTTGTGCCTCTGGAACAGGCTGAGCTGCCAGGGCATCCCCTTAGCAGCCAACCACCTGGCAGGATCTTTGTGTGCTAGGGCAGATGAACTCTGCCAGCGTTGCATAGCGGATCACAAACTGAAGTTGCACTCAGAGGTGGCAGAGGACACCTTCCAGCAATGGAGAGAGCCTGGCTTCATATTTCTGCCACTGCTGAGAACACTCAGGGGGTTATTCCAACTTTGGAGGAGGTGGTAATCCGTCCCAAATGTGACGGATTTACCACCAGCCGTATTACGAGTTCCATAGGATATAATGGACTCGTAATACGGCTGGTGGTATATCCGTCACTTTACCGTCACTTTTGGGATGGATTACCACTTCCTCCAAAGTTGGAATAACCCCCTCAATGTCCAAACGTGCAACTTGGGGTTCCTGGGACTCCTGCATGCCTACCTGCCTCTACCTCACCTGCCGAAGGTTCTGAAAAAGATGAGGAATTACCTGCCGAAGCCATCTTAATGGACCAAGACTAGGCCAGGAGAATGTGGTACCCACAACTTGTGGCAGAAAGATATGTCCTCTGATCAAGCAGCTCGTTCAGAAGGATCTTTTGTTGTAATAACAGGGCACATCTTGGCCTACAAAACCTGCACTGCCATGCTCGGAAATGCAACTTCAACAGTTGACTGTTTTTAACTCCCTCCCAAGTAAGAGAATGTGATCTTGGTGGCCATCCACGATAACTATGCTGACATTGGAAAAGGTTGTGGTTCGGTGTATCGCTAGACAGATACAACCCCTGCACCCCAAGTAGTTGGATGTACTGCTTTTGTGCTACTTGTAGCCCAGCAAGGACTTGCTGTGGCCACTGTTAAAGGTTATTGTGTCAGCATTTCTGTGGTTACCAGCTCAACCATCTTTATTCAAATAACCTGTTGTGGTGTGGTTTTTGAAAGAGTTAACCCACATGTTCCCACCTAACCCATTTGCGATGCCAAAGAGGGACCTTCACCTGGTCTTCACATATTTGACGTGACCCCATTTGAACCAATACACAGCTGTCCTCTGCATTTTCTTTTAATTCTTTTTATTAGCGATAACATCTGGTCATTGTATGCAAGAATGGCGATTCACCAGTTAACATACAGAAAGAAACTTGACTTCAATAAAGAAAATGGAGACTATCATTATGCAATAACTTTTTATTACTGCCCCCAATGCAGCCCTTTAAAGAACTTAAAAACATCATAAAACAATAAGTTTTATTCAGGAATCATTAACAGTATATAAACCGATGTCACTCAGTTACATTCCTTTTTGGGCTGAGATGCGAAATAAACTTGGAACATCTCAAAACTTGAACTTTTCAGTTGTTCCCCCAACAACATTATGGGTTGATTCCTGCAGACTAAGAACATAATTACGAACTTTTTGCACAAATCAGTATGAAAAAAACAGAATACAGGACACAGTATATCATTGTTTTGAACAAATTAAACTATTTCTTATGATGAATTTAGTATCCTCACTTATAGAAATGTACAAAACAATATTCATTTAATGCACGTACCCATCTTTTTTTTTAAACATAAACCTTACATATTTATATTTTTAGGGTGAGGTGGGTGGGATAATGATAGCCTCTGTTGTCCTTAATTAACTCAAGATTCTCTCTACATGTTAATGGGAGAATCTCAATTTTATTGCAAGACCAGAGGCTATCATTATGCATGTTTAAAGATTTCCACAGTCAAACTACTCACAATTTTCACTGGTCTCAGATAAAAATCTGCTAACATATTTTCATTTGACCAATCATCCACTTTCACAATCTCTGTAAGGATTCACCCTGCCCAAAAGACCTTGCTAACAATGAACACCAACCTTAGATAAGTCTATGCCTGCTTCACTCATAATTATTCTAACTCATCTCAATTTTGTAGCGGTTGACATCGATTTATAAGGTCTGACATACTATATCAACGATTGTACTTCACAGTCAGATCTGAACTCCAAAATTCTTTGTTCGTACACTTTCATACAACTAACCCCTCACAGTTTTGTGCAATCCTTAAATAATAGATAAAAAGTATTCTCAGATATAGTCTTGGTTCTCTTCCAAAATTCAGAAAGTTCACCATCTCGGGAATAAAATCTCTTATCAGTCTCTAAAGCTTTTACATCTGATAACCTTCTAAAGCATATTAAACATAGAAGAGTTGCTAACTTCTGAGATATCTATTTTAATGAAAGATGAGTGTTTCTTGGCCAGGAAACAAATAGGTTAAAAACCAAGTTCACATCCCATAAAGAAACACAACGGGCCGCAGATGGTCTCTTAAGTCTAACTCCTTTCATTAACCTATGATTAAAGAATCACTTCCAACAGCACCGTCATCCACCAATCCTTGACCAGCTGACACACCTGACCTGTAGTAATTAATGGTCCTGTAAGACAAACCTGACTGAACTTGTTTAGCTAGGTACTTTGCCAGCTCGTTCACAGAAGCCTCCTCGAGATCCAGATTCCTTTCCATGCACTAACTACATAATTTTCTCCAAACTCCCTTATACCGCTTTCCTGTACCTGGTGTCCATGAGTCATCCAATAAATCTTTAGTTTTCCCTGAAAGACCAACGTTTCTTTCAGAAGCCCTAAGATCTTCCAAATAGGAAGGTTCAATTTTCCTTCTACCACCAAAGGATGTTCCTCTACTTCTGGACCTACCAGTAAACCCTGGTGAACTGGTATCAAGCGAGGCTCTTCTACATAAAGTTCCATTACTCCTGGCAACCAAACTTGTGAAATACAAAACTGAGTCACAAGAATAATCCTGCACTTCTCTTTCCAAACCTTCCACATCACCCGCTGAATCATTGCAAATGGAGGGAAAGTGTGAGCCTTGTCTACTTGTCAAACCTGAGCAAAGCATTCCACTGCTGCGGCCCCTGGGTCTGGTCTCCAACTCAACTATCTTGCTACTTGACAGGTAGGTCTGCTAGCAAACTAATTCATCTCTACTGGTCTCTACTTGCTTGGACCCTCTTGAAAAGGATTGAGCTCAGTTTCTAATTGCTGAAGTCCTTGAGATTTTGCAAATTACTATATGGCCTCTGAGGCTATACCAATGATATGATATGCTCCAAAAATAATGTTGTGTTCCCAACAAAAATACCATATCTCTTTTGCTGAATCTGCTATCTTTTTCGACCTTAATCCTCCCAGGTGATTGATATAAGAGACCTATGAAACATTGTCCATACGAACTAACACTACACTGTTTGAGGGAAAGACTTTGAAACTCTTCAAGGTGTTCAGGCCTGCCATCATCTCCAAACAATTTATGCGTAAATACCATTCCTCCTTGCACCGCCTTGCTGTTTCTAGGTTGTTAAAACATGCTCCCCAACCTAAAATACTGGTGTATATCTCTAAAGTGAATTCTGGGACATTTCCAAATATAGCTTTGCCATTCCATATCTCTAGAATGTCCAACCACCATTCTGAGTCGATCCCAAGCCTCTGGGGACAATACAATTTAACCTGTATATTGCAATCCTTTCCTTAGCCTCAAGGCCTATAATCTCTGAAGAGCGTGTAATGTAGAGCCCCCCTGTTAATTTCCTGAATGGATGAGGACTAAAAGTCAATTGTTCTTATCAAGACTCTCAGAGTTACCACATTCTCTTCTAATATACACTTCACCTCCTTCCTTATTTTCTTTTTGTAAGGAAGAAGAAACTGAGTTTGCAAAGTGTCTCGGTGGAAACCTAAAAACTCCATGACCTGACTTGGTACTAGCACTAGCTTTTCTCTATTTACAATGAAACCTAGGTTTTTTTGTATGCGCCTTCTCAACTGTAAATACTTTAGTTATTCCTGTCACCAGGTATTTGATTAAATGCACAACTCTTTCTCTAAGAAAAACCTTGGTGAAACACCATGGAGCTAAAGATGAACCAAAAGGTAGAAAACAAAATTGATACAGTAGCCTCTCCACCGGAAGCGAAGAAACTTCTGCGAGTTCACTTTCGTGAGAATCATGAAATATGCATCCTTCAAATCCTGTTTCACCAGCCAATCCTTTTCTTGTAAGACATCTCTCAAAAGATGAATTCCTCCCATCTTGAAATGCTTTTAAACTAGATATTTGTTAAGTTCCCTCAAATGCATTACTGGACACCATCCCTGGTCCTTCTTTTTTACCAAGAAAATTGCACTATCAAACCCATCCTCTGACTCTGGGTCTTCTACTATTTCTCCTTTGTCTAACATGTGAGAAAACTCTAAATCCACTAAACCCATCCGTTCCTTGTCTAAGGTTACTTCTTTTGGGTGGAATTCTTGGAAGGGAATTTCCCAAAAATCTATTTTGAAACCCTCCATTGTCTCTAGAGCCTAAGGGTTGTTTGTTACTGATTGCCACTTGTGAGCGAAAATCCTTATCTTCTGCCCACCTTTAACTGGGAAAAACCAGTACAGGTATTCATACTCACCTTCATTTCCTGCACCTTGTTATCTAGTCTGCCTCCTCTGGGATCAATTAGTCAATCAATCAGTGTAAAGAAATGGCTCCCTGTTGCAGTTACCCCCCACTTTTTGCCTGATACTGATGCTGACTTGACTGAGAAGTGTGCTGGGACCCTGCTAACCAGGCCCCAGCACCAGTGTTCCTTCACCTAAAATGTACCATTGTATCCACAATTGGCACACCCTGGCATTCAGATAAGTCCCTTGTAACTGGTACTTCTAGTACCAAGGGCCCTGATGCCAAGGAAGGTCTCTAAGGGCTGCAGCATGTCTTATGCCACCCTAGAGACCCCTCACTCAGCACAGACACACTGCTTACAAGCCTGTGTGTGCTAGTGAGAACAAAATGAGTAAGTCGACATGGCACTCCCCTCAGGGTGCCATGCCAGCCTCTCACTGCCTATGCAGTATAGGTAAGACACCCCTCTAGCAGGCCTTACAGCCCTAAGGCAGGGTGCACTATACCATAGGTGAGGGTACCAGTGCATGAGCACTGTGCCCCTACAGTGTCTAAACAAAACCTTAGACATTGTAAGTGCAGGGTAGCCATAAGAGTATATGGTCTGGGAGTCTGTCAAACACGAACTCCACAGCACCATAATGGCTACACTGAAAACTGGGAAGTTTGGTATCAAACTTCTCAGCACAATAAATGCACACTGATGCCAGTGTACATTTTATTGTAAAATACACCACAGAGGGCACCTTAGAGGTGCCCCCTGAAACTTAACCGACTGTCTGTGTAGGCTGACTAGTTCCAGCAGCCTGCCACACCAGAGACATGTTGCTGGCCCCATGGGGAGAGTGCCTTTGTCACTCTGAGGCCAGTAACAAAGCCTGCACTGGGTGGAGATGCTAACACCTCCCCCAGGCAGGAGCTGTGACACCTGGCGGTGAGCCTCAAAGGCTCACCCCTTTGTCACAGCCCAGCAGGGCACTCCAGCTTAGTGGAGTTGCCCGCCCCCTCCGGCCACGGCCCCCACTTTTGGCGGCAAGGCTGGAGGGAACAAAGAAAGCAACAAGGAGGAGTCACTGGCCAGTCAGGACAGCCCCTAAGGTGTCCTGAGCTGAGGTGACTCTGACTTTTAGAAATCCTCCATCTTGCAGATGGAGGATTCCCCCAATAGGGTTAGGATTGTGACCCCCTCCCCTTGGGAGGAGGCACAAAGAGGGTGTACCCACCCTCAGGGCTAGTAGCCATTGGCTACTAACCCCCCAGACCTAAACACGCCCTTAAATTTAGTATTTAAGGGCTACCCTGAACCCTAGAAAATTAGATTCCTGCAACTACAAGAAGAAGGACTGCCTAGCTGAAAAACCCCTGCAGAGGAAGACCAGAAGACGACAACTGCCTTGGCTCCAGAAACTCACCGGCCTGTCTCCTGCCTTCCAAAGATCCTGCTCCAGCGACGCCTTCCAAAGGGACCAGCGACCTCGACATCCTCTGAGGACTGCCCCTGCTTCGAAAAGACAAGGAACTCCCGAGGACAGCGGACCTGCTCCAAGAAAGGCTGCAACTTTGTTTCCAGCAGCTTTAAAGAACCCTGCAAGCTCCCCGCAAAAGGCGTGAGACTTGCAACACTGCACCCGGCGACCCCGACTCGGCTGGTGGCGATCCAACACCTCAGGAGGGACCCCAGGACTACTCTAAGACTGTGAGTACAAAAACCTGTCCCCCCTGAGCCCCCACAGCGCCGCCTGCAGAGGGAATCCCGAGGCTTCCCCTGACCGCGACTCTTTGAATCCTAAAGTCCCGACACCGGGGAGAGACCCTGCACCCGCAGCCCCCAGGACCTGAAGGACCGGACTTTCACTGGAGGAGTGACCCCCAGGAGTCCCTCTCCCTTGCCCAAGTGGAGGTTTCCCCGAGGAACCCCCCCCTTGCCTGCCTGCAGCGCTGAAGAGATCCCTAGATCTCCCATTGACTTCCATTACAAACCCGACGCTTGTTTCTACACTGCACCCGGCCGCCCCCGCGCTGCTGAGGGTGAAATTTCTGTGTGGACTTGTGTCCCCCCCGGTGCCCTACAAAACCCCCCTGGTCTGCCCTCCGAAGACGCGGGTACTTACCTGCAAGCAGACCGGAACCGGGGCACCCCCTTCTCTCCATTCTAGCCTATGTGTTTTGGGCACCACTTTGAACTCTGCACCTGACCGGCCCTGAGCTGCTGGTGTGGTGACTTTGGGGTTGCTCTGAACCCCCAACGGTGGGCTACCTTGGACCAAGAACTGAACCCTGTAAGTGTCTTACTTACCTGGTAAAACTAACAAATACTTACCTCCCCTAGGAACTGTGAAAATTGCACTAAGTGTCCACTTTTAAAACAGCTATTTGTGAATAACTTGAAAAGTATACATGCAATTTTGATGATTTGAAGTTCCTAAAGTACTTACCTGCAATACCTTTCGAATGAGCTATTACATGTAGAATTTGAACCTGTGGTTCTTAAAATAAACTAAGAAAAGATATTTTTCTATACAAAAACCTATTGGCTGGATTTGTCTCTGAGTGTGTGTACCTCATTTATTGTCTATGTGTATGTACAACAAATGCTTAACACTACTCCTTGGATAAGCCTACTGCTCGACCACACTACCACAAAATAGAGCATTAGTATTATCTATTTTTACCACTATTTTACCTCTAAGGGGAACCCTTGGACTCTGTGCATGCTATTCCTTACTTTGAAATAGCACATACAGAGCCAACTTCCTACAATCAGTTTTTGTAAAGGCCAACTACTCACCTGTGAGGGTCTCAAGGCGCTGCTAGAAGGTCTGGGCCTCATTCGAAGAGCCATGTTTTGAGGTTCTTCCTGAATATGGTGAGAGATGGGCTTTATCTGAGGTGCGTGGGCAGGTTGTTCCATGCTTTTGGCTGTGATGTATGCAAAAGATCTTCCGGCTGTGGTTTTCCGGATTCCTGGGACGGTAACTAGCGCTTGCTGAACGGAGGGGTCTGGCGGGGTTATGAAGGAGATGTGATGGTTCAGGTAGGCCAGTCCAATGTTGTGCAGGGCCTTGTAGGTGTGGGTGAGTGTTTGAAGTTGATTTGCTTCTCTACTGGGAGCCAATGGAGGGTCCTCAGGTTTTGGGAGATGTGTTCTTGGCAGGGGAGGTTCAGGACAAGTCTTACGGTGGCATTTTGGATGAGTTGCAGTTTCCTGATGTTCTTTGTTGTGGTGTTGCCGTAGTCAAGCTTGCTAGTGACTAGGGCTTGGGTGATTGTTTTGCAGCAGTCGACCAGGATCCATTTGAAGATTTTGCGGAGTTGGCCCAGCAGGAAAAGATGACTGCGTTTACTGGTCGGGTCATTGATACGGAGGAGTCGAGGATGATTCCTAGGTTGTGGGTATGGTCAGTTGGAGTAGGTGGTGCGCTTAGTGATGTGGGCCAAAAGGAGTTGCCCCAGGCTGAGGTGGAGTTTCCGAAGATGATGAGCTCGGTCTTGTCCGAGTTGAGCTTCAGGCGGCTCTCCCTCATCCAGGCGGCGACTGCTTTCATCCTGGTGTTAAAGTTCCTCTTAGCTTTGTCTGGGTCTTCCGTGAGGGACATGATGAGTTGTGTGTCATCGGCGTATTACACGATGTTCATTTCGTGGTCTCTGCCAGTGGGGCCATGTATATGTTGAAGAGCGTTGGGCTCAGGGAGTATCCCTGAGGGACTCCGCAGCTTACTTCTGTTGGTTTGGTTATGAAGGGTGGAAACCTGACTCCCTGTGTTCTTCGGGTGAGGAAGGTGTGGATCCATTGCAAGGCTTTTCTGTGGATTCTTGCATTGTGGTGTTTTGTGCATAAGGCGCAAATAGATTTCTCTCTTTCCAGCTGAGTATTGGAAATTTCTCCAAATTTCTCCCACAGGCCATTGTATTTTGGGAGTAAAAAAGGGACCTGTGGATTCCTCGGCTAGCAGCCAGTCCCCTCCTGTCAAAAACTCTTGATCCAAAAATGCACCTCATATTAGATTAAGCCTTTCTTAGGGCTGTAAAAGTTGAGGCGTATTTCCCCAATGACTTAATAAAATCCTGTCCAAAAAGGAGGCCGCCTAAATTGCCTACTGTTTCCTTATTGGCCAATTCGTCAAACTTGGGGTCCATCCTCATAAGGATTGCTCTTTTCCGCTGTGTTATCAGGCCTGCATTTGCATTACCAATCATGCAAATTGTGCATTGGCATCATCCCCTCAACAATTCTACATCAATCTCCGTGTCCTTAAAATGGGCTTTCTCAGCCATGTCTAATATGCGTGCAAGAGCGCCCGAGATAGCCATTAATCTATCCTAATGTGGCTTCATGCAACGTTCAGTACCCTTTCTTGGGTCCTTTCTTTACTTAAATAGGAAGATAATCAATTCTATGCCCAAATTGGGAGCATTGCAAACATCATTTTCAATGGAAGCTCTAGGGCATTCTCCCTATATAAGATTGTGATTCTGTTTGTCAAGGGATTGTTTTCACCCATTATTTAATACATATTGCCACATGGGACAAAAGCCACCACTCAGAACTATGCAGATGCCTTATTGAGTCTGGATTAAACATGTCCCCTCCTAAGGGATCCTTAATAGATATAGAGGTTGAGGGGTGCTGTAGGTCGTCATCTAGACCTCCCAGCTCCTCTAATTCTTAACCGGGGTCGAGAACATACTGAACAAACCTCATTTCTTCGTTTTCGTCCAAGTCACCATCCAGACTGATGCATTAATTACTATCTTTTGTGCTGCGAAGGACACCACAATCCATTGCAGCGCTAAGGCTACCACTCATAGAGGCCCTCCTTGAGCCTGAGCCAATTTCTCAGAGGCTCTGGCAAAATCCTTATCTTTTAAATGCCTTTCTTCCCTTTGTGTTAAATATGGTTATCTTATCTTGAGAAAGGTAAAAATACTCCTCCTCTGAAGATTACTTCTCATTCGTTTTAATGTAGTGGCCTTCACCGCTCCCTTAATATAGGTTTTCAAACCTGCTTAAAAATATTTCTTAAACATTTCCCTACTCACCTCCATATAGGGTAATGCCCCCTGTCATCTATCATTGTCCCAGATGTTTCTATGTAAATATGTTATCGAAAACAACTAAAGACCTAAACAACACCCAAAGCTCTTAAAAGTGATTGGAAACGTTCAGTCACCATGCTAGGAAAATCTGTTACATTGAAATTGTCAAACGACACCCAGTCGTCATGGAAACCGATTTATGTAGTTTACCTGATCCAAAATGGCAGGCAAGTAATGAAGCTTCACGCGTGTTCAACAATGGAGCAGCATGGAGAGATGAGCCCTCACAAGCTTGCTTCCATGCTTGGAGATAGGAGGTTGTGCAAGTCTGTCTTCGCTGCTGGTAAGCGGAAGAAGGTTGCCAACATTAAAAAATAATTTGAGCGCCTCAGGTAATCAATAGAGAGGCGTTGTATCAGTGCACCTAACCAGAGGCACTGAACCAGTGCTTAATTTGTAAATAAAGAGGTGCGGGTGCCCAAAGCCCTCCTTTTAAACACGCGGCTGCTGCAATTAAATGTGTGAACACGGAATACTGGGGCAGCGCAATCTTGAAGCCACCTTGGTCCTCTTCAATCCATATAAAGCCACTCCCTGCCCCTTCAGCTCACTGTTGCAGCTTTCTACTTTCTACCTTTGTGACGCTTTTTTCGTTTTTACCTCCCTCCGTCTTTCCCATATGTGTCTTTTGCTCGCAGCAAATGCTTGAGGCTGAAGAATAAGCCCCAGCCCTCAAAAATAAGTGCCGGTGCTCAGCACCGGAAACAACAAGCACAAATTAAGCACTGCACTGAACCTTTGAAAAAAAAAACAATACGGGTTCCTTAGTCAGAAACTCAGAACATGTGAATAAATCAGGCATCACTTCCTTATATGCAAATGAGTACTTCTAATCCTTAATCCTTAGAAAGCAGATAAGCAGTGCTGAATCTGCTTGAAATCAAACGTGATATATTTCTCTTGAACGTTAGAATATTAGGAAAAATACAGCTGTCTTAGTAATATATCTCAGTAAATAAAAACCTGTTTAATACGTAATGTATATGAGAGCCAGTCTGTTAATTGGAAGGACTAACAGGGTAACACACATTTGGTGAATGGCAATATCAAACCTGCAAAGAAGTACAAGTGTACTTATCTGAAGGAGCAGCCAATAAAATAGAGGAATGTAGCGGTGTAACCTGGGTTTATATACTGTGTTAATTATCCCAGAATAGAACGTATTGTTTTGTGATGTTTTTAAGTTCTCTAAAGGGCTGCATTTGGGGCAGTAATAAAAGTTTATTGCATAATGATAGCCTCCGGCCTTGTAATGAAATTTCAGGAGCTGTCTATGCAGCAACCTAGAAACCCCTTTTTTCCAGACAAACTGGTGCGTACAACTAGGTGACATTTCTGCCCAAGGATGTGAAGTCCATCGCCCTTCCTGCATTCTTTGCTCCACCTCATCCCTCGAAAGAGGAAGACTAAATTGTTTGGACCCCAAAAGCCTTGAGTTTTTACATCAATTGCACCATTGTGTGGATGAGCAGCTCTTTGTGGGGGTTGTAAAGAGCAAGAAGGATAGACAGTGCAAATTAAAAACATTTCAATGAGGATAGTTATCTGCATTAAAATCTGCTACACATCGTCTAGGAACAAAATTCATGCAATTGAATCAGTGAAAGCAGATAGTTAATTTCTGTCAAAGTACAAAACTAACAAAATAATGCATGCTCCACAAAAGTGATATGTGAAAATGGTGCAAAAGGTGTGCTAGTGTTTCCCTAAGAAGAACAACATTTCAGAAGCATTGTTGACAATGTGGAGCAATTATTTAACCCATACGACTCCTGATTTAAGAGCAATGTGTTGACACCACGAATAATTAATATTCAGTAGCCTCAATCGTTGACGATTTGACCCCTCCAACAATTCATACACAGGTCTTCAAGACAAAAGGGGAGGACCCATGTCTGAATAGTAATACTTACTAGTAGGAATGACATGTGACTGACGCCTAGGAGTCATCATTGTCTTGGGTGACATTTCCTGTACATTTACTTACACACTTTTACAAGTCATTAGTGTTGTATAATGTGTGTGATGTAAAGCGCTCTGATACCATATATTGGGATGATTAGTGCTATAGAATAAATTAAATACGTGTGAGGCGGATCTGTGGAGAGATGATTGGCATGAGTAAGCAAGAGAATTCGTGGAGAAAGGTATTTGGGAGTTAGGAACCTATACCCAGCACATATTGACGCACTGAGCGCCACTGGCGCAAAAGAGGTGCGTCCTTCTGCTTTTTGGGTTTCAACAGCTGGTCATCCTACCTGCAGTGATACTATAAACTTATGCTACTTTAATCTGGGGATTAAATCTTTATTACATGAATGACCTGGTCATAGTTCTAAAAATGTTTGCGTGCAAATCCAGAGATAGAAACTGTAACATTCTATAAGTGACAGGCAGTGATGTCTCCGAGACCCAGCTATGGCTGGATCCTGGATCTGGAGACCTAAATTGCATCAATAAACCCTTCTTAACCCATCTGCAGCGTACGTGTATTCACTATCGTAGATTTAGGAGGCACTATTCTTTGGGACAAATTTGAGTACTAGAACGAAATGTGTATTCGCTTCTGCGACCCCTATCCCTCGAAGGCAACAGGTACAACTACAGTGGATCACAAAACTAGAAAACAAGGTAATTTCATCAGATCCCTATAAACCTTCAGATTGTGGCGATTAGATTCCGTCTAGGGCTGTGATTGGCCGACGTCGCGTGGCATAACCAATGAAACTCTTGAAGCGGTATAGAGTGATGCAGTTTGCACCAATGAGCCGCAGTCGCGGTGGTGGTTGGGAATTGTAGTCGAAGGGGTTCCACGACGCCTTTGCCTTCATCGCTGATGACCGAGACAAGAACCACACGTCCCAACAGCCTGCGGAGATGGAGTGCTGGCTTTGCGTTTCCGGGAAAATCCTTCCCCGCTGGGGAGAAACTGGGGACATGTCACACCGGTGAGTGCCTTGTTGGGAAGATATTGTCACGTTTGACTGATAAGGGGACTGCTGGAAGTTGGCAGGGTGACATGTTTAGTGTGCGGTGTGGGACTTTAATAGGGTATGGTTGACGACCGCCAAGGGTAGCAGAGAAGCATGTGTAATAAAAAAAAGAAGGAGCATCTCTGTTGAATTTTAGGCCTTGCAGCAGGGGCTCATGTTTTTTGAGTGTTGGGAGGACGCGAAGGGGCGCTTATGCTAGAGTCCTTGCCATATGTCCTGCAAGGCGGTGATTTCTCGTGACAGCTTGTGTGGGGTAAGAGAATTAAGGATTCTTAGGCCGGCGAGGAAGAGAAAGCCTCCTGAGTGTTGTGGCCAGGCTTGTGCGAGTGTCTGGCGTAGGCGGGTGGGAGCTTCTCTGGTGAATAATGACGGTGTGACTGCAGGAATCCTATGTATGTGGCGCAGGCTAGGTTGCAGAAGAGTTAGGGACATTGTAGTGACTGACTCTTATGCACATAGCATGGCCCATGAAGTGTGGCTTTCGCTCTAGAGTAAGTATATTGATTATGCAGAGCGTGATTTGTAAAAATATACGTGCCAGATCCCTAGTTATTCCTTTGCAGCCAGCATTACTCACATCTCCTGCCACCGTCGACCAATGGCAGTGCCAGCCTTGCCCGGTAACCATCACAGTACTACATTTTGGACTACATGGCATTGAAGTTCTAGTTTTATGATTTCTCAATTAAACGGAATTGATAAACACTCATTCTGAGCTAAAAAAAAAAAAAAAACTAGATTGAGAGCACCCCTTTCAGGTGTACTCTCATAAACGTGCACCGGCACAAATTAAGCCCTGAATGTAAGGCGGGCGCGTGGACGAGAGCTGTAGAAAAGATTCCGCTGTGGAGTTTGTGTTGTAAACTGGCATTTTGTACCTTGAAGATAAATTGAATTTGATTTTTTTGTACTGAACAGTCGGAGCTTTTTCATCATTTGGCTATGATTAACGGGCCCATCTTCTTGTAACATACGAGAAATCAAATGCTTGCCCGCCGAGGTTGTGTCATGGTATATGGAACAGTGCAGTCAGTGCGTGCTTCGGTGAGATCTGTTTAAATATTGGTTACCAATTATTTTTATTAACTAATTAAATGGATGCAGGTAATTTTTTATTTCAACAGCTGGGCATGCCTCATTTTATATGATATAAATTGCTAATCCAGAGATTTTGGATGCTCACCTGGTAGTTTTTGGGAACAAGTTGGGATGTGTGAATGGGGTTTCTGCACAAAACTGTTATTAAAGTCTCTGCATTGCCGGTGTGCCACAAGGTGAGAAATACACCTCTTAGTATCAGATCACAATTGCTAGAACGCTTATGTCAATTAGGGAAGGATGGTGTTTTATAGAAGGTCGATTTCTCTGAGCGGGTTTGGCCTATAGTAGTGTCAGAGAAAAAAGTCAGGCGAAATCAGGGTCTCTGCTGATCTCAGATCATTAAATAAAAGTATATTAGCTTAGTGTTGTACGTTGCCCCCAAAATTTAGAAATCTTTACTCTAATTGCCAGTGCATGTTACTTTTACACCACTGACCTGATATCGTCAGATAGAATTATTTTAGGTCGAACGTGCAAGTGCTTTGACTTGTAAGTATTGTGGGCTTTTAACCACGCCCGTGTCGCGCCCATCACTTTCACTTGTTTCTGGGCTTGCCTTTCAAAAATCACTTGATGGCATTGGTTAATGCTTTACGTTTGTCCCGCCTTGAGGCTGTTTTTGTCACGCCTTGCAGACTGCTCCTGTTACATGGATTATTGCCCGATTGCCGATATACTTCAGCGTGAGCAAAGTATTTTTTTTTTGTCTCTCCCCTTCGTGCTGCATGGCGCTCACAGCGCGAACAGGCACAACAGCGTAAACTCGTTCGCCAGTATTGGAGAACTAGTCACATTGTTCACAGTTACCTAATCAGTCATTTCTTGTGGCTGTCCCCTTAAAACACTTGAAATTGGTGAATGCTTTATGAAAAAAGGAAATCCTCAAAGTGAAAGCGGCTCTTCTGGCACAGCGGGAGAGTAGATACTGCAATATTCACTGCACTCAGGAACACTTGACCCATAATGCTTTGTAGGGCATTACTTTTGCAAAGCATTTTTGCTCATAACTCAGCCTGTGGTGGTCCTAGGAGAATGGGACCACTGAAACTTTCACAACAACGTGCTCTTTTTGTCTACATCATCTTTGGGTCCCCACCCAAAGTTACTGGGGACCCCAAAATAATAGCCCCTCCCACCATCCATTGTCTGTTCAAGCTCTCTCATAGCTGGAACTTTTGTTTTACAGCTGAGAAGTTATGTCTTATGGACCTTGTTTGTAATACCATTACAATAGTCCTGCTAGCCTTAAAAATGTGTAATGTACTATGCCCTCTATCAGCCAAGTATATGGTTACACTGCATTACTTTCTTTCATTGTTTTTTCCCTGTGGTTATGCTCTCTAAGGGCTGACTGTATGGTTACATGTCCATGTTTCATCCAAATGCACTTTTTATTGTGGTGTCTTATAGGGGCTGCTCTGAGAATTGCAGTCAACATACTATAATATTCGCTGCACGAAAATTCACCCCATAATGCTTTGCAATCCATTACGTTTACAAAACATTTTTGCACATAACTCAGCAGTGGTGGTCCTAAGACAATGCGACCACCTTCAAAATGCTCCTTATGTCTACATCATCTTTGGGTCTCCATACTAGGTTAGCGCGGGCCCCAAAATAATAACTCCTCCCACCATTCAGTGTCTTTTAAGCTTTCTCATGGCTACAGTTTTGTTTTACAGCTGGGAGAATTTTTGTAATAAAGGGCTTTTTTGTAATATTGCAGTTGGCCTCCTTGCCCTAAAAATGCCCTCCACGGGCTAAGTATATGGTTACACTGCATTACATTAGGGGGTGATCCCCTCTAGGGGCTAGCAATATGGTTACGTGACCATGTTTCTTACAAATTATATTTTTGCTATGGTGCTGTCTAGGGGCTGTTTTGAGCACCACAGTCTAATGCCAAAAGTTTATTTCTGATAAAGTTTTTTTATATGATAATTGTAGATGTTTTAATAATCTCTCCTTATTACAATTATGACCATCATTCAGGACAACTTAACATCCTTAATACACTATGACTGTTTGAACACTCTTGATATGTTTGGGTGACACTTCTAGTTTATTTATCCTCTTTGGCTGTCTTCTGTCTTTTTTTTGGGTAATTGTGTTAGCCAGCCAGCAACTCTGATGGTGGGGTGGTAAAAGTAGTATTCTATTGGAATTAGCATGGCAGATTTTAATTAGAATGCTAAATGACAACATTTTCATTTTTGGCTGCAGATGGAGGAAGAAGGTACTTGGAAGTGCTTTAGTTATATGCTGGGCCACTGGAATTATATGGCAGGAAAATACTAAATTATGAGGCATGGTTGACCAATTTATGTGGCAAGAAAAGCCCAGTTACGAATTTACAATGGCGATAACTGTAACTCAAGCAAATGCAAGACCAATTGGATTGAAAATGATTATTGTTTATTACATTTAGTTAAGGATGCCTTTTGGTTTAGCTACTACAACATGAATTTTACAAGAAGTCATGTTTAACTACTTCTAAGAAGTAAGGCTAATACACACTTTTCAGGATGATGATCTTATTCATTTTTGTACTGAGGAGCAACACAGTAGAATAATGATAGAGTGCTTTGGAATCCTCCGTGAACAGTGAATAAGAGTTAAACTAGAAAAGTGTAAATGTTTAACTGAAAGAATGGCGTATTCGGTGCACCACCTGATTCTTTATGAAATGATACCAAACAAAGGTTTGGCCAAGGTAATTGCCATGGCTCAGACTCCCAAAAATATTGATCAAGTGAAATTCTTTTTAAGGTTGTGTCAATATTATTTGCCTTTTGTGGAGGACTTTGTGGTAATGACTGAACCACTTAAGAAGCCACTACGTAAAGGAGTATTTTTCCATTTCCTTGAAAGATGATGTGTCTGAAGATTGTGAGAATGATATGGCATGTGTAGCTGTTCGTACTGATATGATTATGTTAATGGCCAATCTAGTTCAGAAGATGAATGAATGGGCATGCAAGTGCTTACAATATATTAAGGGAGCTTAGTTAGTTGATAGTGAACAGTTAGCCGAAAGAACATTGACTGGGGAGCAAACTACAATGTTTTGCCACGATTCAAGAAGAATTTCGTTTTGAAAGTAGCCTTATCCTCAGAAGTCATAAAGTAGTACCACAGGCAGTGTTAAGCAAAAGGTTGATTGGGTTAACTCATGATGGCCATTTGGGAATAACAGCAACTAAGAAAAGGTTACTGGCATATTGCCATGAATGGATTGTGGTGTTGTGTTGTTTATTGGTTGTTGCAATGTTTGTGAAGGTACTGATGAATGTCTATTCACACAATTCAGAACTGTGTCTGTGAAGTTGGCAGTTTACTTTTTGATCGCCATACATTGTTTACTGAAAAGGACCTAATAGTTTGAGTAGATTATTTATCCAAATGGTTATATTTGAAGCTACTACACATATGGTTATCAATATTTTAGAAAATGGGTTTACTGTTGATGAGTACTCCAAATCTGCAGTAGCTGACAATTTTGTGGCAGGTCACTTGAAGGAATATTTAGCTAGTTCTGGCATCAAGCAGTTGACTATTGCTTTGTACAGTCCTCAAAGTTTGTATTGTTAGAAAGAGTGGATAGAAGATTAGAGGTAATCTACAGGTAGCTAGCTGTGCTGTACTGAATATTGAAAAGTCGTTAAGAGACACATTTTGAAATTATCACATATCACCTTAATCATCCTCAGGGGTTAGTCCAATCATATTATTGCATCTCAAAGAGCCTATTTCAAAGTTTATACCAAAATATATTAATGTAGGTTGTGTTAAGGAATATCTTAATGATGTGCAGACTGTTAGAAACAAAGTATCTGAAGTGCATCGAAAAAGTGTTGACGGATACAATATGATGCACCATGTAAAAGTTCATAGTCTTATGACTTATAGTTTGATTAGGATATGTAAACCTATGCTGTAAGAAGAAATGTTTTTCTAAGTTATTTAGAAAAAACAGTTACATTAGGGTGTAAACGGTAGGTGCAGGTACAGAATGGTACGTGGTGGAACAAGAAGTATGTTGTTAAGGTTGGTTGCAGTGGGTAAGAGTCTGAAAATAATATGAATTTGAGTTTTCTTTGTAGAAGTAATCATATTAATAGTTCTTATAGAAGAGGTTGTAGTAATTCTACACCAGTTCCACGATCGGTTTAGATTATATTTTTCACATAAGTTCCACATCTTGACGAATGTGGATAATGGAAGTGCTAGCTGTCATTAATATGAGACAAGTTCACGGATGGTAAAGGAACTAAGTGTTCCATGAGCGGACACATGTACTGAAATCTTCATTCTGACAATACTAACTGTGAATCGAATCCACAGGTGAATTCTACCACAAATAGAGATGCCACTAAAGGTGACGGGAACAATGAAGGCAGAAATTAACACCTTTTTGCATCTAGTGATAATCTTGAAGGTTCTGTTACGAGGAGTAGCAATTGTGTGTTGAGAGCACCAAGTATTTAAAGGACTTTATCCGTTTTTGAAATGTCTCCAGTAAACGCACATTTTGACTTTCAACTCTTGTTATATTTTATTGTTGTTTTGTAATAGTTTTTTAAGACGTGTTATTCTGAAGTGTAATAGTTGAAACATTTTTGGTTGTTGGGTTTGAATACTTTTAAGGTTTCGGGTATGTCTCAAGATTTTTGTCGCATGTTTCCAGATATTCAGCAGCTTCTTTGAAATTTCTTAGTTTTTACTTGGTGGTGTTTGGAACTTTTGCTCATTACTTAATTTTAAAAAATAATATTTTATTTGTTAAGTATCTCCAGTGTCTCCTAGTTGATTTTTGTTTCTTAATATGTATGAAAACGTTTCTCCTACCAGATTACCATGGCATTGCTTAGTTCCTTTATTCCTCTGATTTCCAGAGCTGCCTCTCTACACCCCCATGGTCACTTAATATGGACCTTCTAATTTTCTCTATTTTGTGTATTTGATTTTCAGGAGGTATTTTGCAAAGTAGTAGCCCTCATTTAATTACCTTAAACAATTTATACTGTGTTGTCGTCATTTGAGTTTCCCAGTGTGTTTTAATATAGTTATTCATCTTCTTTACACCGATGTTTTTGTTCTGAACTTTTCCTCGGGTTTAAACACGTAAATCTTGATTCAACCTTCAGTTGTGGACTTGTCTGTGTATTTTAACAAATCTGTTTTCAAAATAGTAGTTGGCTTCTTTTTCTTTGGAATTGTGTCCAATTTAAGAATAATTCTGTTCGCACTGTATCCCCGAGACATTTCAGCCATTCACTGAATTGGTTGTGGTGCAGCCAGATTGTCTTTACTGAATTTTACAGGATAAAGTCCCTGCATTGTTTGTTCATGTAAGGCGTTACAACTTGTTTTGTTTTTTCCTAAGGCTTTGAAAGTTATCCTGAAGTAGTTTTTGTTTATTTTTTCACCCAGGGGGCTCATTATTGAAATAACCATAGTTGTGCTCCTGTTGCTTATTGCATTTTGTTCTCTGCAAAAGTTATTTGTGGTTTTTAAAGATGTCCAGGCGTTGTTTTGAGTGTTCTTTGTAGGGAACCAAAGTACTCCAAATATGGATGGCCGTTGTCGATTTCGCTGCTTCAAATTCCCACCTAAAATTAGTTGTGGTGCAGATGACTTTTTAAGTTAAAAGGCCAGGCTCTCGTGTGAGAGTGTGTCTGTCCCTAATAAATTTATGAGGTTCAGACAGAACCCTGTCCCATGCCGGTCCATTCTGGCAGTAAGTTAGTGTTAGTTTGATTGCAATCTGTGCAAATCAATATTTATTAAAAAAATATATAACCTCGACCAAATTAATAATAAAAATAGTTGGTCAGAAATGCAGGCAAATGTAATTTATATAAAAAAAATTAGGAAACTGTAAAATCAGTTCTGTCTTATGCTGAATATAATGTGCAGGAGCATTTCCTTATCTAGGTTACATAATCTACACTGAAAATTTGTAACCACCTGGTGCCACGTTGCACTCCGTGTTAACACATCTCCGTGCTGAAATCTGTACCACATGAATTTATGATGATCACTGAGGTATCGTGGCAATA
This sequence comes from Pleurodeles waltl, assembly GCF_031143425.1. NCBI lineage: Eukaryota > Metazoa > Chordata > Amphibia > Caudata > Salamandridae > Pleurodeles > Pleurodeles waltl. Next base: position 73,221,685 of record NC_090449.1, on the reverse strand, counting down.
TGCTGATTAGTGTAAGTGTATGTATATATATATATATATATATATATGTGTGTGTGTGTGTAACAAGATGATGATGAGTTTTGCAAACACGAAAGCCTTGCACGCCACAGGTTAATTTCCATTGTTAATTTAGGCTAAATAAACAATGGAAATTGACCTGTGGACTGCAAAGTTTTCGTGTTTGGAAAACTCGACACGTTCTTCTTGTTACAAATATTAACAGGACATGCACCCATTCCTCTGCTCTGCCCCTGCAAGGTGGAAGTGACCGGGCTCTTTGCAGCAACTTGAGATAGAGATTATATATATATATATATATATATATCCATAACCTGCTGGCGGTCGCTATGAGGTAGTTATAGCTAGGGCCATGTTTCCATAGAAAAAGCATTTTTTAACTTACCTGTATCTTTGGCACCGTTTGACGAATCCTCACAAAATTATCAAAAAAAAAAGTGGTACTGTGATTCTTGTTGTGCGCAGAAAGTTTTGGGGTGACCTGTAAAGCGGAGGCCGAGGGGGAAAAAAAAGGGGGGTCAAAAAAGTTGCATTTCCCATGTTGATTCCCATAGGTCTTTCAGACATGATTACTGCCCAAACCGCTGGATGGCATTACACCAAATTTGGCAGAAAGCAGCTTTCGGTACGCAGATTATGCTTTTGGTTATTTGATGTAAATCCGTTCAGTGGTTTACGAGAAATTAATGAAAATCCACATTTGTATATTTCTGGCAGCCAATAAATCGCAAAATTTTGCGAATGCATGTGCAAATAGAAGCCTGTAATTGGCTGGCCATAACCTGACTAGAAAGTTGTGGCTGCCATTCTATGTTTTTGGGATAGGATCCTCAGGGCTGGAAATAAAAATAAGTGGTATAAGAGGTCAGGGTGGAGGTTCCCTGACCCAAGGGGGGTGCGATATACAGGGTGTTTTAGGGTCAAACAATGGGCTTCAAAATGATTTTTCTACACCATGCGCAATATCCTCAAATATCCTAGAGTATGCAAAAAACTTCACAGACTTACTCATACATTAATTCGTTCTCTCATACATGAACTCAGAGATTCATGTGCCCACTCACTCACACACTCATGTACCCACTTATAGACTCACACACCCTCTTTCAGATCGAGTCAGACACTCGCTCACACACTCATGGATGCACTGCCAGGGACAGGCTCTGTGGTCAACCACAGCTGCACATGGGCAAAGGCCGTGCGTGGGGTTGGGTGTGGTTATAAGGGCTTGGCTGCAGGGCCTGGCCACAGGCCAAGCCCTGCGGTGAACCCCTGCCGCGCATGGCCAATTGTTGTGCACAGTGGTGGTTAAATTAACGTATAGTAATTAAAATTACTTTATCTTAAAAGACCATAGAAATTCACTGAAAAAAAACAAAGGTTACAGGTACATTATAGTTAGGTTTTGAATTTACTAGTACAAAACCATAGAAATTCAGCAGTTATAGTTAGTTATTTCAAGTACCTACAAGTCACGCCTTCGCCATGCACAGCTAATTACTCCACATATTATATCATTGATGGCATCTTTGATATTATCACTGCAACATTTACAATAAAATTAGTGATAAGAAAACTGTGCATGGTGAGGGCATGAGTTCTAATTACCTTAGGTCGTGAGTTACAGTTACTTGGAAATAACTATAACTGCTGAATTTCTATGGTTTTGTACGAGTACATTCACAATCTAACTATACCATCTCTGTAACCTTTGTTTTTTTTCAGTGAAAATATTTATTTGTCTGGCCTTTAAACAACTTTGAGAGTACTTCAAATTAATTCTGCTGTAATTCTTAATCTGAGTACATAATGTGAGATTGAAGTATTTAACTACAATTATGATGTGAGTGTTAAACTGTAATGCTTTCTAGGGTACAAATGTGTAGTTTATCCCATATAGCATGTCTACAAAATGCTATTTGATAGAAAGTGCAGTAAAATTGCCTCACCAACCAAACGTCTGGTTGTAGTTCATCATAGTTCCAACAAATTGAAGCTTGTGATATACTTACTTGTATCTTAAATAGATTGCACAGTACATTGATTTCAGTAATGCTTTTTTTTTTTACTGCCCATCCTGCTGTAGATTATGGCACGATAATTATGTCGAATTTAACTTTTATTAGAGATTATACTCCAGACACTTGTAAATGCTATCAACACAAACTTTGAGTCAACAGTACAATTTTGAATTTAAAATCACACCTAAATAGTTGTATTGTTCGACATTTTCAAGTTTGTGAACATTAACAAACCATGATTTTTGTTGTATACATCTTGTCCAAAGACCATAACGTTAGTCGGCATAAGCTTTATCTTTATAAAATTATCTCTTTTATAGCTAGTTAAGGCTCTTAAAAGATGGCACTAGGTGATCTGTCTAATCAGTTGGGACAAATTTGTCTGTGAAAGCCAAAAGTAGTATCCTTTTCCATGTCTAAACATGGTGAAAAACAGTTCATGTGCCTAAGAGGTTGAAACAAATCAGAAAAATGCATGTTAAACAAGGTGAACACAAGCATACACATTTACTTCAGGCAGTTGGCTCTTTTAGTTTTCACAGAAAACCCCTCTTTTCCTTTAATTCAACAAACACTCATTGTGCATGATTACATTGCGGAGTAGATGGTCAATATCTTTCACTGACGTTTTTTTCTCAACAGAATTTGGTCAATAATGTGCTAATATCTACAGAACAGTAATATACCTTAGTTAACTTTTCTATCACATTGACAGCTAGCATACATCACGCCATTACATTATGAGATGACCCAATTTGCACCCACTGGAATATGTGATAAGCTTTGATCCACTTTTGAAAATTGTGTAAAGGCTTTTTTTTTTATAAATAGGGCCCAAAGTACTTCCACAAGGACACAGGGGCTGGACTACTCTGGAGTTCTTGATTAAACATAGGTAGTAAAGCATGTGACTAGAAGAATGATTTTATCTTTAAATTCTGCAGTGGGAATATCTTTCCTACTCCGCCTTGAATGCAAGGCATCAAAAGCTGTATTTTGTCTAACATCATTTCTAGCAACGCTGGATATCAAATCAGTCTCAAGCTTTGGCGGTTAGAATGCTCAGAATCATGTTGATCTTCTCCACAATCTTTCCAAACAAATTACATAAAGGTGATTTAGTGTAAGAGATTTAAGTATGTATCACTGGTAGATTGCAAGAAGGTCAAAGTTGTTGTTTTTTATTCATTTTTTTTTTTCCAGTTCTTCTTCATGATATTGATAATTGAACATATTTTCATCATATGTTATTACACAGAGATTCCATTCTGATAGTTGTTACACATTATTAGGGTGTTGTAGGCGGCCAGCGTGTGTTTCGCTCCCGAGTGGCTAGGTAGCCCGGACTTTTTTAAGGCTGCAGGATTAGAAAAAGCATTGATATCATTAATTGTCTATCATTTCAGACAGTTATGTCCAATGCCGTGCTTGAGTTAGTCTGAAGTCCCACTCTACCTGTAACTAGGAACGTGATGTCCATCACCATTTGAAAGTGCTATGCATTGTCCACATGCATATTTCAAATCACTTGTTTGTGCAGTGATTTCTAAATATACTAGTAGTTTGAGGAGTTCAAAACTCCCAAAGTGATAAATAATGTGTTATTGTTGGTACTGACATGCAACTCTTTTTCTGAGTGATATAGGGCCTTGTAAAGAATTTGGTGGACGGAAAACTCAGTCTCCCAAACTCCCGACTGATTGGCCAACGCATACGCGGTAACCTCCCTGCCGGAGTAACTAAAACTTTCCCGCTAGGTTGGTAGGCAAAATCCTAAGTTTCTGCCCGCTGGCCTAGCTGGAAACAGGCTACAGCATTGTCTCTGGCTCGTAATCAAGCAGGCAGCAATGCTGTGGACAGCAGGGTGTACCAGCACCCTTGCAATGTTCACTGTCTGAAAAGAAGACAGTGAACATTGCGACAATGCTGGGCAGGGGGGCCATGTGCATGGGCCCCCTTGTGTCCCCCCTGCACCTGTTCTCCGCCAGCTCTTCATGGCGGTGTTACCGCTTTGAAAAGGCTGGCAGAGAACAAGATCGTAATCCACAGGGCAGCGCTGCTTGCAGTGCTGCCCTGACAGATTAGGATCTCTGCCACTGCCAGACCGCCGGAATCCAAGATCCTGGCAGAGCTGGCTGGTGGTCGGACTTTCAGGGTTGTTATGTTATGTCGGAACACCACTCGCAATGAGGGCCATAGTGTTGTTGTTAATGTAAGGGGGAGCATAGACACATCCGTGGGGGATGGTGGACTTGTTAAATAGTGGGGCGTAAACTGCCACAGCAGACTGTCCAAGTGTGCAAGATCTAATCTTTTGGGATGTTTAGGAACGTTTCACCTGCCAACGTATTTTTTGGGGAAAAAAGGCAAATGATGTACTTTGCAATATATTTTCCCCCAAAACTTAGCTTACAATCCAAAGGTTTTGCTTGAGTTTCGAAAGGAGAACCTATTGAATTATTTCAACATTTAGAGTTTGCATTAGTAGAAATCATGTGCACGACTGACTTTGCCTATCATGAAATTGTGCACCCAATTGACGCACTTGATGCTAATCATAAATAAATAGCAAAGTACTCTTCTCTACAATATGCCATCCTGATTTTATCCGACTGCTCTTCTGTGTGTCACCACATTTCTTTCTTAATCTGTGATACATTCTGCTACTCATGTAGGTGTTCACATAGTACTCTTCCAAGGCATCTCAACAAAAACTTCACAGGAAGCTGGCTCTGTAATATACTATATCAGAGTGAGATATAGTGTGCACAGAGTCCAGGGGTTCCGCAGAGGCCTAACAGAGGTTAAAGTAGATAGTACTAATGCTCTCTTTTGTGGTGGTGTGGTCAAGCAGTTAGGCTTATCAGAGGGTAGTGCAAAGCCTTTGTTGTACACACACAGACAATAGAAGAAGCACACACTCAATGACTTAACTCCAGACCAATGGTTTTTATGTAGCAAAAATATATTTTCTTAATTTATTTCTAGAACCACAAGGTTCAAGTTGCATGTAAGTACTTCAATAGATTTGTATTTCACGCATATATCGAGAATACTTTGTTTGAAATCGATAAGTTATTATTTTCAGAAACAGTTCCTGGGGGAAGAAAAATGAGTACGATGTGCAAGTAAGTACTTGACTTAAACTTCCAGTCTCCGGGGGTTAGGAAGTCCACAGGTTAGGGTTTAAGTTAACCCCAAACACCCACCACCAGCAACACGAGGCTGGTCGGGTGCAGAGGTGAAGCTTGAGGCAAATTTAACAAGGGCTTCAATGGAGACTGGGGGCACTTGGTTTCTGATCTGCTGGCAGGTAAGTACCTGCGTCTTCAGAGGGCAGACCTGAGAAGCTTAGAGGAACACCAGGGGGGTAGGGGGCACAAGTAGGCACTAAACACACCCCCTCAGTGCACAGGGGCAGAGGGGTGCTGGGCGCAAACGGAGCATCCGGCTCCCAATCCTTTTCTATGTGGGGACCCCGGGGGTCACTTAGATGCTATAGGCTGGGTCCAGGTGGTCGGTTCAGGAAAACCACAGGCTGGACAAGTCGGAGGGCCGCCTGCCAAATGTTGCTATACCAGTACTCTGGTTCTCCGAGGCCTGGGGCCTGCCGGCGCAGTGTACCTTAGGTGTCTGATATCTTTGTCCGGAGCTTTTGCGGTCAGGGGGGTCCTCTGGATTCACACTGCAGGCATCGTTGTGAGGGGCAGGAGAGGTCAACCCAGGTTTGGCACTTGCTTTGAATCGTCTAGGGATCCTCTCTAGCTGGTTGGGCCACCTGGGCACGGGCTGTGGGTGGGCGCAGGGTGCAGAGTGGTTAGGAACTCACGGATCCAGGCAGGCTCTGGCGTCCTTGGGTGTTGTTTCTTCTTGGACAGGGCCGCTGTCCTCAGTTGTTCTCGGTCCTTTGGGATGCAGGGCAGTACTCTGAAGCTTGGCAGCGGGCGCTGGTCCTGCAGGATGCATCACTGTTCTCCTGTAGGTTCTTTGAAGCAGGAGTCAGGCTGGTAGGGCCGGGGCCAAGTCGGTGTTCGTCTTCCTTCTTCTCTGCTGGGGTTTCAGCTTAGCAGTCCTTCTTCTTTCTTGTCAGGTCACCAGGAATCTGGTGAGCTGGGTTCAGGGAGGCTGTTAAATCCTGGATTTACTGGTGTTACAGGGGTCCGAGGGCAGTAGCCAGTGGCTACTGTCCCTAAGGGTGGCTACACCTTTCTTGAGTCCACTCCCTTTGGGGAAGGGGACACAAACCTAACCCTATTGGTTCCTGCCCTCCCAACCAGGATGGAGGATTCTGCATGGAGGGGGTCACTTCAGCAGGGACCACCCCTAAGGTGTCTAGATCTGAAGTGGTCACTTCCCTTGTTTTTCCTAAGTTTCCGTCGAACTTGCCGCCAAAAGTGGGGCTTTGTCCGGGGGGCGGGCATCTCCAGTAGCTGGAGTTCCCTAGGGCACTGTAACATGAGACCTGAGCCTCCAAGGCTCACCGCCAGGTGTTGCATTTCCTGCAGTGGGGAGGTGTGAAGACCCTTCAACCAGAGCAGGCTTTGTTTCTGGCTTCAGAGAGCAGACACTCACCCCACAGGATCAGAAACTTGTCTGCTACTGGCAGGCTGGCATAGACCATTCAGTCCTACACTAGAGGATTGGGTAAGATGCCCTCTGTGTGCTTTTTGGAATAAATCCAACACTGGCACCAGTGTGGGTTTATTGTGCTGTGAAGTTTGATACCAAACTTCCCAGTATTCAGTGAAGCCATAATGGAGCTGTGGAGTTTGAAATGACAAACTCCAAGACCATATACTTAATATGGCCACACTGCACTTACAATGTCTAAGAATGGACTTACCCTGTAGGGACATATTGCTCTTGCAGCTTTGCTCTCACCTGTGGTATAGTGCACCCTGCCTTAGGTCTGTAAGGTCTGCTAAAGGGGTGACTTACCAATGCCACAGGCAGTATTGTGTGGTTACGGCACCCTGAGAGGGATGCCATGTCGACTTTGCCTTTTTCTGCCCACCAGCACACACAGTCTGCAATGGCAGTGTGCATGTGTTTGGTGAGGGGTCCCTTAGGGTGGCACAACACATGCTGCAGCCCTTAGGGACCCTCCCTGGCCACAGGCCCCTTGGTACCACTGGTACTTCTTATAAGGGACTTGTCTGTGTGCCAGAGGTGTGCCAATTGTGGAAACAATGGTACGGTTTTAGGGACAGTGCACTGGTGCTGGGGCCTTGTTAGCAGGTCCCAGCATACTCTGTCAAATCAGCATCGATATCAGGCAAAAGGTGGGGAGGGGGTAACTGCAACAAGGGTCCGTTTCCTACATTTAATCTACTTATAGACTAGTTAGTTTGTTTTGGCTAGCTCACAGTGCCACATCTAAACCCCCTATCCCTTCAGGGTAATAGATTTTATTAGAAACCTTTCCAATTCCCAAGGAATTCATGGAAACAAATCTACCTGCATTACTATTGTATTCCCAAGGTGTCAACAAGAAAAGATTTGAAAATACATTTCAAATATTTATTCAAGAGATCCCATTCTTGAAAATAAAACTTGGGATATGATGATTAAGAAAGTGAAACACATTGTTGTAATAAGCAGTATTAACATGATGAAAAATGCAAACAATTCAACTATGTTAATTGTTTCTAATGTTACTTCAGTTTGTCACTAGTACTTATTCACTATGGAGAGTATTGCAGAAGCCAGACCTGTTGAGATGATCAAACCCCTAATAATTTGGTATTGTCATAAAGCTGGTCTGAGTGCATTCATGAATGCATCAGTCTAAGTGTGCAGGCTATCTTCCTTCTCAAAATGAAGGTCAGGTTCAGCAGAGCGGCATCTCAGTCACAGTGGTTCTAGATAACCTCAGCATGAAGTACTTCTCTTACCAAGTTCAGCGTGGATGCTTTTTACATAATAAGGTGCAGAACAGCTTCTCTAGTTTATCTAGGGAGAAAGAGTTGTCTCCTACGAGCACAGAAAATATAACCCGGGCATTGCACTCTGATTGTAAGACTCTGGAACTAAATGTGCAGACTACAGGGTGACAATGCCTTTGAAGAGTAAATGTGTGTGTTTATCTTGTTAAAGAAAAACATGTACAATGAAAAATGTCAAGTTAAAAAGGCAAGCTGTAATGGAGACCAAATGCAAGCCCTACGACACTGGATGTCAGCCACTGTGATATGTGTATCAAATGATCAGCCAAGCTTTACTCTTTGATTCTTTTATCAGCCCCATCTCCTTCTTGAAGTGGGCCCAGGCCCCTTCCTTGTAAACTTTCTCTGAATCAAAGAGAACTCTTTTAAGTGTAAAGGGGGAGCATGGCCCTCCTTTCTTCAGTGTGTCCGTCCATGCTTACAGCAATACACATATTGGTCTGGGGGAGTTCTCTTAATCCTCACCACGTGTTTCACCATGCAGACCAGGGTCTCCCAAAATGGAACTCAGAGTCTAAGAGGTATTGTACCATTCACAGGCACACATACCCCTAACATACACACACTGCATAGTAATAAATTATTTTTGTACTGTACCACTCACTGACATACATACACTCAGCACATGCATTTAATATACGCACACTGTATAGAAATGTTTCTTCATCTACTGTACCACTCACAGGCACACATACATCCAGCACATGCACTTACCACGCATGCACTGCACAGGGTTGTGTAGCCGGGCGTCTACAGAAGCAGCTCCCCATACGGCTACCGGGATCGAGTGGCCATACCCCCGGGGCACGAGCAAAAGCCTCGGGCATGACAGCAGCCGGAAGAAGCCGCGTCGAGAGAATAGAAAAAGACGATGGACTAGGGGAAGAGGGCAAGCAGGAAACGGAGGACCTCAAACGAACCGGAGCGAGAGAGCCGAGAGCCGACGACAAAGGAAACGAAGCCCAACACAGGAGAAGAATCGTGGGGAACGAAGGAAAACCCCAGGGCGCCTCCCGGCCCTGCCGAAGCAAAGTCGGGAGACCACGAGACAGCCGGCCGCGTCCCCGGAGGGGCGTGGCCCCTACAGGTATGTTCGTACCAGAACTGGGGCTTCCTGCCTCAGTGGTTACGGGAAGTAGGGGCAAAAAGGGGGACTACCGGGAGGGAAAAAGGAAGGTCCTGTCGGGAGGGAGAAACCCTTTAAGTCAGGGAACATCCGCAGGAACCCCCCCTCCCCCTTAACCTCACAAAAAGCCCAAAGAGTGAAAAGAGAGCGAGAAGAAAGGAACCACCCTCTCTAGAAAAGAGAGAAACCTCGGCACCACAGGGGAAGGTGATGCACACCGAGTGAATGACAGTTACCTCACTCCAACCACCTGCACTTGCCCTCACCCCTATTAACCAGCTATAACTTTACTTACCTCTACACTTACCTATTTTTCGTTCTGTCTTTATTTTGGGAGACACTCGGCTACTTCCACGCAAGACCAGACAGGAATCCCTTCAAATCAGGACCGGACCACAGTGGGAACCCGAACAGAGCCTGAGAAGGAGAAAAGGATACTGGGTGAACAAAACAGGAAGTTAAACCTGTGGAACAAACAGAGACAAAAGAAAACCCAACCTTGATAACGAATAAATAAATCATTTCAACCCCCTCAAACTGCGCCTATCAAATTATTTCAATATCTATCCTACTCGGAGATAAAGAACCCGTTACAGTGGTGTCAGAAGTGGGATATTGGAATAGGCGACGGAATCGATAGAGACCATGGAGGGTACCCCTACAATAGCTGACATGATGCAGCAATTAGCTGAGGGTCAACGTCACCTGCAAATCGTATGGGAGGAGCAGCAGAAAGAAGCAAAAGTGGAACGAGAAGCCCTACAGAATGCCCTTAAAAGTCAGGCCACCATCATGGCCAACAACCAGTTGGTACATGAGAATGCACTAAAAAGCCTCACGGATACCATTGCGGCCACTCGAGTACATCCGAACGTACCCAGCTCAGTCTTACAGAGGTATCAGGAAGGCGAAGACCCGGACGCCTTCTTTACCAACTTTGAGCGCGTTGCCACTTCCGCCACCTGGCCTCAAGATCGATGGGGACAATACATCGCTCCTTTACTAACGGGGACACTTCAAGCTGCGTACCAAGCGGTAAACCCGGGTGGCACAACACCATATCAGGACATAAAAAAGAGTATCCTGGAGCGGGTGGGCTTTGACACGGAACATTACCGGGTCAGGTTTAGGAAAGCCAAGTGGGGACCCTCCGAGAATCCCAGGGCATTATACTTTCGGATTAAAGATTTGGGTCTCAAATGGCTGGGACCCATTGGGACTAATAGGGAGGATATAATTGAGATTGTCCTTTTAGAGCAATATCTAGACGCCCTTCCCACCAATACCCGCAACTGGATCAAGCAACACCCGAACCCTGATACAAACACTACCATTGAGCTGGCCTGTGCCTTCCACCGCTCCCTCGAGTTCATGACGCCCCTCTCACGTACACCACCTAACCCCATCCGACAGAATCCCGGACAAACCTCGTCCTTAGGGCGAAGATCGGTAGAAGACCTAGGAAAAACTCGAGCAACTGAGAGGCCGTACATACAGCAACCTCAATGTTTTAGTTGCAGAGAGTGGGGTCATATCGCCCGGGTTTGTCCCCTAAAAACTGAAAAACCTGAACCGATGGAGATAGGGGTTACCAGAGGAAGGGTCTTCTTCACAGGGGGAAAGTAAACCCAGTACAAGAAAGAACTATTAATCAATGGGAGGTTAACTGTGGCCCTCATTGACTCAGGCTGCAGTCAGTCTGTAATTAGAGCCGATTTAATAAACGGTCATGCCTTCACTCCGGGACTCACTGTATCCATTTGTTGTATGCATGGGGAAACAAGAGAATATCCCCTAATCTGGGCCACCCTTTCATGGGAAGGAAAAGAGACCCCCATACGAATGGGGGTGGTTGAACGACTGGTTGAGGAAGCCATCATAGGAACAGATTTTAAAGACTTTCCGATACTTCTGGACAGTACAAGGAATAAAGAAGACATGAGTGCCAGGTGGAGGAGCACTCCCTTCTTTAACCTACCAATTCAACCTCCGGTTGTGCGATACAAACCCACAAGAAGAGAAAAACGAGAAACAAGGAAATCCTATGCACAAGGGGATTCAAGCCACAATGGGGTAATTACACGGGTCCATACCCTTACCGGTCTTCCTCCCTTCCGTAGTTGTCAAAGGGAAGATCCGAGTTTGATTAATGCATGGAAAACTGCCAGACCTCGAAGTCCCAACAATACGGGTCCATCCTTTACGATAGATAAAAATCTGTTATATCGAATCACTGGCCCTAATAGGAGGGAAAAGAAACAGCTACTAGTACCCGAACCTTATAGGTTGCAGGTACTACACCTGGCCCACAGTCAACCAGGGGGTGGTCACTATGGGAGAGAAAAGACAGAAGAATACCTGTTAAGAATGTTCTACTGGCTTGGGGTCTTCTCTCAGATCAGAAAATTCTGTCAACAGTGCCCTAAATGTCAATTGATCGAACCCGGCCCAAAGAGAAGAGCCCCATTGCAGCCCCTTCCCATTATTGACGTGCCCTTTTCCAGAATAGGAATGGACATCCTAGGTCCTCTTCTTCCTTCATCTAAAGGATACCGTTATATACTAGTATTTGTAGACTACGCCACTAGATACCCCGAGCCCATCCCCATCACCAGTATTAACACCAAGAGTGTTGCTAATGCCATGATAGGATTCTTTTCCCGGATAGGATTTCCCCGAGAAATTTTAACCGACCAAGGTACCCAGTTCATGTCCAATTTAATGGCACAGGTTTGTCAACTGCTGGGGATTAAACAGTTGAGAACGGCGGTTTATCATCCGCAAACGGATGGGTTAGTCGAGAGATATAATCGCACCCTGAAAACTCTCCTAAAGAAATCAATTTCAGAATCAGGTAAAGATTGGGATAGGAAGCTCCCGTTAGTATTGTACGCCATCAGAACACATGAACAAGCATCTACGGGACACAGCCCGTTCGAATTGTTGTTCGGGCGACAACCTAGGACATTACTAGACATGGCAGCAGAGCAGTGGGAGGAAGAAGACGATGGGGAAAAAGCCCTTTTGGAATATACCAGCGACTTAAAACTCCGATTACAAACCGTATGGGAGGACGTTAGGGAACATATGGAGAGGGCCCAGGTTAAACAAAAACAATATTACCATAGGAACACGCAATTGCGAACCTTTAAAGAAGGGGACAGAGTATTGGTACTTCTTCCCAGTTCAGATAAACTGTTGGCCAAATGCCAGGGGCCCTATCAGGTAATAGGAGTGGTAACTCCTGTTACCTACAATATCCAACTCTCGACCCATCCCAAAAGGTCACAGATCTTTCATGTCAATCTGCTAAAAAAGAATGGGAGGAACCGATAGTAGGTCAGATCACGGGATGTTTAGTTAATACGGTTAAGGAGCTAGAAATAGGATCGTGTCCTACTGACCAAAACTCTGAGCCCGAGGAACCCCATAGGAATACAGAAATCACGTCTCAACAGAACAGACAATTAACCCTACTCCTCAACGGTCATTCCCGTATGTTTTCCCCGACCCCGGGTAAAACCACCCTAGTACAACATCAAATTATAACTCAACCGGGGAAGGTAGTTCGGTTGCGGCCCTATCGTATCCCCGAAGCTAGAAAGGTTCTGGTAGAGAAGGAAATAGAGAAGATGTTAGATCTGGATATTATCGAGCCTTCCCAAAGTCCCTGGTGTTCCCCGGTGGTGTTAGTACCGAACCTGGATGGGTCGATACGCTTTTGTATTGATTTTAGACAAGTCAATGCCATATCACAATTTGACACTTATCCCCTTCCACGGGTAGACGAACTCCTAGAGAAATTAGGGAAGGCCAAATACATGTCTACCCTTGATCTGACTAAAGGCTACTGGCAAATTCCTTTAGCACAGGCAGATAAAGAAAAAACTGCCTTCTCTACCTCCTCAGGCCTATATCATTTTAATGTTCTCCCTTTCGGGTTACATGGGGCACCCGCCACCTTCCAGCGACTCATAGATACCATCTTACGACCTCATACCGGATATGCAGCCGCCTATCTGGATGACATCGTTATTTATAGCGAAACATGGAGTGACCATTTGTTACATTTAGATAAAATACTTACAGCCCTACAGAAAGCAGGACTGACAGCCAACCCATCCAAAAGCCGGTTGGCCTTCAATGAGATCTCCTATCTGGGATATCATATAGGGAGAGGTATCATTAGACCACAAATGAATAAAATAGAGGCCATTTTACGCATAAACACCCCCACTACAAAGAAAGAGATCCGTTCGTTCCTAGGTCTAGTGGGGTACTATTGGAGATTTATACCCCACTACTCCACCTTAGCAGCACCCCTGACAGACCTATTGAAAAAAGGGCAGCCTAAAAACATCTCAAGTCTCAACCCAGCGCAGTCCCTTAGTTACCATACCCTACAACGGTGTCTTACTACCCAACCTGTTTTAAAGTGTCCTAAGTTTGACCTCCCGTTTCATCTACAAACGGATGCCTCGGATGTGGGACTGGGGGCTGTACTTTTCCAGAAAGATAAGGATGGCATAAGTCACCCAGTAGTATTTATTAGCAGAAAACTTTTCCCCCGAGAACAGAAGTATCCCATAATTGAACGTGAGTGTCTCGCCATCAAGTGGGCGATCGAGAGCTTGCAATACTACCTCCTAGGAAGATCTTTTTTGTTGTATACGGACCACGCTCCTCTTACCTGGCTCTCGAGGTATAAAGATACCAACGTTCGAATTCTGAGATGGTTCATGGAGCTTCAACCTTTCTCCTTTCAGGTTTGCCATCTCCCTGGGGATCTTATGGGTCAGGCAGATTATTTGTCCAGGTTCCCGGGCCCTCTGGGTCTCGAACAGCCCCATTCAAGGGAGGGGATGTGTACCCGGGCGTCTACAGAAGCAGCTCCCCATACGGCTACCGGGATCGAGTGGCCATACCCCGGGGGCATGAGCAAAAGCCTCTGGGGCGTGACAGCAGCTGGAAGAAGCCGCGTCAAGAGAATAGAAAAAGATGACGGACTAGGGGAAGAGGGCAAGCAGGAAACGGAGGACCTCGAACGAACCGGACCGAGAGAGCGAGAGAGCGAGAGAGCAGAGAGCCGACGACGAAGGAAACGAAGCCCAACATGGGAGAAGAATCGCGGGGAACGAAGGAAAACCCCAGGGCGCCTCCCGGCCCTGCCGAAGCAAAGTCGGGAGACCACGAGACAGCCGGCCGCGTCCCCGGAGGGGCGTGGCCCCTACAGGTACGTTCGTACCAGAACTGGGGCTTCCTGCCTCAGTGGTTACGGGAAGTAGGGGCAAAAAGGGGGACTACCGGGAAGGAAAAAGGAAGGTCCTGTCTGGAGGGAGAATCAGGGAACATCCGCACGAACCCAACCCCCCCCCCCCCCACCTTAACCTCACAAAAAGCCCAAAGAGTGAAAAGAGAGCGAGAAGAAAGGAACCACCCTCTCTAGAAAAGAGAGAAACCTAGGCACCACAGGGGAAGGTGATGCACACCGAGTGAATGACAGTTACCTCACTCCAACCACCTGCACTTGCCCTCACCCCTATTAACCAGCTATAACTTTACTTACCTCTACACTTACCTATTTTTCGTTCTGTCTTTATTTTGGGAGACACTCGGCTACTTCCACGCAAGACCAGACAGGAATCCCTTCAAATCAGGACCGGACCACAGTGGGAACCCGAACGGAGCCTGAGAAGGAGAAAAGGATACTGGGTGAACAAAACAGGAAGTTAAACCTGTGGAACAAACAGAGACAAAAGAAAACCCAACCTTGATAACGAATAAATAAATCATTTCAACCCCTCAAACTGCGCCTATCGAATTATTCCAATATCTATCCTACTCGGAGATAAAGAACCCGTTACAGGTTGTATTATCCCTGTATTGTACCCTTCCGAGCACTATACACAAAACTGAGGTAGGCCAAGGATGAGTTAAGCATACATCAGGGGAACTTTGAATAAGTGAGCTTGTAGGCCTCATTTCAGTGACGCAGGTTAAAAGGACCTGTTCCCTTCTACAGATCACTTCACGGTATGCTGCTACCACTGTGCTCTTGCTGCTTACTTCTAGTAAAGGTAGTCGCCTTTTACCACTATGAGGGTAGTGCTTATACGCCCTTCATGTTCCAATAAGACCACAATCAGTGAGACAGACCTATGTGATGCTGCACACCCATGAGCCGTGTTCGCCTATGACAACAAAAATCAGCAGTAGGGATTCAGACATGAGAACAGTTGGAGCACTCAGGGCAGAGGTCCATTACCGTGCGGCAGACTTTTTCATTCTAACAGTTTTGCTGTGATGTCTGCCTATTGCACTGCGTACAGATATAGGATAAACATTATAGTTTTTATTTTTTATTTTTTTTTATTAACAGACAGTACATTTAAAATGTGAAATAATCTGTTTTCAGTAGTTTGTGTTACATATAGTGTCACTGCCTGTGTCCAGTGCACCATTTTATATTTTGCTCTAGTGGTGAGCCTTGCCATTAGTATTTTGCCAGAAGCAAGTCTGTGAGAATCATGCGAGCCTGCGACAAAAGTATTTTGTGTGTATGATAGAAGTGCTGCAGTGGTAAGTAGACTTCTAACAAAGGCATGTTCAGTCACAGTGTACTAGGTGAATGTGTTCTTGGACTGTTCACCGCACAAGCATTTTATCTCCTATGCACCTAGTGAATATGTGAGGCAGGCTCTATATGCACTCTGTACCGCCTCTTGTATGTGCACCCTTTTAGGCCTAGCCTAGGGAGTGTGAATGCTCTGTCTTCAAGACGTGCTGTATTCAGTAAAAGGGCATCGATTCCGCCTGCTGCTTACCACAGGTTGACTCCAATGTCACTCTTCTTTGCTGCCTTCTAATTGGTTCGCACAGCTGATATCACTTCAGTTCCTAGCTGAGGAGCACTGGCCAAGTACAGGTTAATGCTGTTTGATTAGTGCAAGGTAACCAGATTTCTGAAAAGCCAAAGACTGGGACATTTTGCAAAAAAAGGAAGGACTACTTCAACATGATCCGAGTGGCACAGAATGACGGCGCTAATCCATATAAAAACAGACAAGGCATTAGAGGGAATAAATAAAAAAGTCATGTTTAATTCCCAGTACCATACATGTTATTTAAATAGCATTCTAATAATAGCTGTTAGCTAGTTCTGCTTTGTAACACATAAAAACGTGCCTTTACTGTTTGGAGTCGACCCTCACTGAATACCGAGATATGACCCAAAATTGCCAAAATCTGCAGGGACAGCCGGTGAAAAACTGGGATTGTCCCTGCAAAACCGGAGGGCCTGTTCAGCCTAGATTAGTACCAGTCCGCAGAGATGCAGGTGCTATTTCTTCTACCTTTATCATTCCCCCTTTCTCTGCAGCTGTTGCACTCCATGACCACAGACAGAAACTGCCTCCTTGCAGCTCCTGCACCACATGCGAAAATGCTCAGCGGTGGTTTGGGCGTTGCATCTGTCCTGCTAAAGCAGAGGTCTTCAATCTGGCCATGGAGTCCTGGAAAGGGGGTCACGCATTCCCCAGCTGGTTGTTAAAATGCCTCAGGTGAACTTTGATTTATTGAGTCTCCGGTGCTGTGAAAACTGCACAGACAGCTAAGGAGGCCTCCATACCAGGGCACCCTGCTTCTTGAATGTAATGCAAATGTACTCTTCCAGCTGATCTGCAAATTGTAAAGGATGCTTGGGCGCTGATCGAATCACTCAAAGCTTTGTGATGACAAACATTTATTCTTTTTTAGGGGTTGTGCAAAGAGTTAAGAAGTGTGTGTGCTTTTGATTGTAGTTATCTTAAACCTTTTTGTAGTGGCCTAACTTATACTGTGTGTAACGCAAGTATAAAATAATGCCTTACACATTCACAGTGCTTTCTGTTACAGGCTGTGACCTCGTGGCACTAAAACTACACGTCACTATTCTCAACTGCACCAAACGGGATTTAATTATGCCGCTCTCCGGTTAAACAAAGACCTCTGCAGTGCATTAACTAATAGAGGTTTTCATAATGCTTGACAGTGCATTTCCCACTTTCTTTTAATTATTTTTCATTTTAGGCTGCACGTTATATGGTGAAAGACTTAACCGGTTCTGTGCCTTGGACGAGGTGACCTCGTCCAAGGCTACAGTTCCCCTGTGCCTTGGACGAGGTCACCTCGTCCAAGGCACAGGGGAACTTGGGGGAGCGCTAGCACGCCCCCGTGCACCCCCCTCCCCCCCAAGGCAGGGATGGAAGGGGGAAGACCTTCTCCTTCCACCCCCGACCCCCCCCGTGACGTCAGCGCACGCTGATTTGTCACAGGGGCCTCCCCCATCGCGCTGGAAGCTCTGCTTCCAGCGCGATTCAAAGAGAAATGCAAAGCATTTCTCTATCAATCACTGGGGGAGGCCCGGAGGGGCTTCAAAGGGAAGGAAATGTATTTCCTTCCCTCTGAAAAACCCCACTAGACACCAGGGTTTTTTAATTTTATTTTAGAAAGTGACATAAGGGAGCGACCCCTTGGGCAAGGGTCGCTCCCAGGGGGGGCCAATTTTTCAGGAAGGCCTTTTCTTCCTTTTAATGTTTTTTTTTTTTTTTTTTTTAGGTGGGGAGCGACCCCTTAGGCAAGGGTCGCTCCCCTAGGGGGCAAATTATAATTAGGCCATTTCTGCCCCCCTTGGGGGCAGATTGGCCTATTTTGATGAGGACAATCTGCCCCCAAGAGAGGCAGAACCCACTAGATTTTTTTAGGCCATTTCTGCCCCCAGGGGGGGGCATAAACCTCTAGGCGCCAGGGCAATTTTTTTTGTTTTTTTAGAGATGGGGAGCGACCCATCAGGCAAGGGTCGCTCACCTGGGGGGCAAATTGTATTTAGACCATTTCTGCCCCCCTTGGGGGCAGATTGGTTGATTTTAGGTCAATCTGCCCCCAAGGAGGCAGAAACCACTAGGCACCGGGGATTTGTTTTTTGGTGCCAATGTCACGCAGGGGGAGCGACCTCGTAGGCAAGGGTCGCTCCCGGGCATGGGGTGGCTTGGGGGGGGTCAAATTTATTTTAGGGCATTTCTGCCCCCCCCCCCCCCGCCCCCCCCCCCCCCCCCCCCCCACGGGCCGGCTGAGCTAGAGGCCAAACTCCACAGGTAGGCACTTTGCAAAAAAACATCTCTGTTTTCTGTGAAAAAATATGTTGTGTCCACGTTGTGTTTTGGGCCATTTCCTTTCGTGGGCGCTAGGCCTACCCACAGAAGTGAGGTACCATTTTTATTGAGAGACTTAGGGGAATGCTGGGTGGAAGGAAATTTGTAGCTCCTCTCAGATTCCAGAACTTTCTGCCACAGAAATGTGAGGAACATGTGTTTTTTTTTTTTAGCCAAATTTTGAGGTTTGCAAAGGATTCTGGGTAACAGAACCTGGTCCGAGCCCCACAAGTCACCCCATCTTGGATTCCCCTAGGTCTCTAGTTTTCAGAAATGCACAGGTTTGGTAGGTTTCCCTAGGTGCCAGCTGAGCTAGAGGCCAAAATCTACAGGTAGGCACTTTGGCAAAAAACACCTCTGTTTTCTTTCAAAAATTTGGATGTGTCCACGTTGCGTTTTGGGCGTTTCCTGTCGCGGGGCGCTAGGCCTACCCACACAAGTGAGGTATCATTTTTATCGGGAGACTTGGAGGAACATAGATTAGTAAAACAAGTGTTATTGTTTTTGCCCCTTGTCTTTCTCTACATTTTTTCCTTCCAAATATAGGAGGATGTGTAAAAAAGACATCTATTTGAGAAATGCCCTGTAATTCACATGCTAGTATGGTCACCCCAGAATTCAGAGATGTGCAAATAACCACTGCTCCGCAACACCTTATCTTGTGCCCTTTTTGGAAAAACAAAGGTTTTCTTGGTAGCTATTTTTTACTCTTTATATTTCAGCAAATGAATTGCTGTATACCCGGTATAGAATGAAAAACGCACTGCAGGGTGCAGCTCACATATTGGCTCTGGGTTCCTCGGGTTCTTGATGAACCTACAAGCCCTATATATCCCCGCAACCAGAGGAGTCCAGCAGACGTAATGGTATATTGCTTTCGATAATCTGACATTGCAGGGAAAAGTTACAGAGTAAAACGTAGAGAAAAATTGATGTTTTTTTCACCTCAATTTCAATATTTTTCTTTTTCAG